>NC_051308.1:80912166-85912166 GCF_015220235.1 Choloepus didactylus | reverse complement strand
AAGAAAAAGAAAAAAAGTCCAGAAGATTGGAAACCAGAATGACCAGCAAATATATAAAGAGATGCTCAAATTCAACAGAAATAAGGGAAACACAAATTATAACAACAAAAGGCTGGCTGCTTATACATATTGACAGGGTATCAAATAATCAGGAATTCTAATGCATTCTAGCAGAGGCATAAGCTAGTCAAATCATATTGGACAGCAACTGGCAGTCAAATTAAGTATGTAAATATCCTATGACCCAACAATCCTACCGTGGAGAAAATGTCCCCAAAGAAACATTTCCCCAAGTCCCTCTGGTTGCATATATGAGTACCATTTATTGCAGTACTTATTATGATGGCAGGGAATCAGAGTTAACCTCAAAGTTTATCACTTAAGGAATGGATTTGTAAACTATGGTGGATGTACACCATGGACTACTATGGAGAAGTAGGAAGCAATGAACTGGATATGCACATAGCAACAGAGATGGATCTTAAAAAGCACTGAGGGAAAAGTTAAGAAACAGAAAGAAATCTATAGCACAACACCATTTATGTAGCTTAAAAAAATATATGAAGGTACAACATCCAGGGAGGATGGTAGAGCACAGAGCTCCAGGACTCATTCCTTCCTCCAAAACAACTAGTAAACAGACAAGAAGTGTCTGAAACAACTGTTCTGGGGTTCCAGAGGCCTGTACAGAATCCAGAGAAGAACAGGAGAAAGAGGCTGAAAAGCTGTGGTAAAGAAATGTGAGGAGCTGGCGCCAAACAGTGGCTGGCAGCACCCATCCCCCACTCTCCTAGTAGGCCACCTCAGGGTCCAACCCCTGGCTAGCTGTGGAAGACATAAAGGGACATAAAAATCCTCTTTCCAAAGAATGGGGAGGGGGACTCGGCCAAGTGCTGATTAAAGCTTTTAATTACCGAATTCGGATTGCTGGGTCCTAGTTCTGAGCTACTGGTTCAACTCACCCTGGACAAAGTTGGATGCAGCGATTGTTTTAACCACACTGCAAACAGGGGCAGAGGCAGTTGAGGTTTTAAGACACAGGCCTCCTTCGGGTTGCAGAGAAGAGTTTGCTGAAAGATACCATCTACTGGGCAGGCCAGGAAAGTGCAGCTTCAGGGAGCTGTCAAAAAAGCTTTGGGTATCTTTCCTGACCCTCTACACAGGGCTCCATGGAGCTGATCTATGCCCCGTTTATGCGCCCCTGGCTCTGTTTTGGCTGGGAAATACAAACTTGTGAAAGTCCTTGCTGGGGTGATGCTCCTCCCAGAATTTGTCCTCTAAGCAAAAGCAGCTACAGAAAATGAAAGAAGAGTTTTTGAAAAAAAAAGAAAAGAAAGAAAACTATACAGGCAAAACAAAACAAACACAACAGACAGAGATTCCCAGAGAAGGAACAGGGGAAAGGAAGCTTTCCCCTTGGGGGTGAAACAATTGTACAAATAGTGCAATCTGAAAAATTGTACTGCATGGCCAGGGCAAGAATCAGATGAAGAAGAGCTGAAAAAAGTCTGGTCAGTTAAAAGTGGGAAATTCTAAAGGTCTAGAATAAGATGACCAAGTGTCAGAGAAGAATCTTAATGCAAAGTCCATCAACAATGAAACCACAGTCAAGAAAGAGAAAGGACCTTCAGAGTGAACTCATCAAGATAATCAGATGCTTTGTAACACAATCTCATCGTTTACTCTTTGGCCTGATTTGCCTTAGTCCTACCAGATCCACATCATTCATATCTCTAATTGAAGTCTGAACGCTTTTTCAGCTTTTTTAACAGTTGCTGTATGAGGTAATTATGACATTCATGAATGCCGAACTCTAGCTCTGAGTCTCAGATGTCACACAGATATCCAAAGTTACAGAGACCAACCACAAAGCATCTCAGCATCTCAGAATTTAGAGACAACCATTACAACTCAGGAATAGACGTGAGTGCCATAAGAGCTTACAATCTAGGGACCATTACAATAAGCATTCTCCTGATAACCTGTGCCCTAAGATTCAATTCTCAGAGTTTACACATTACAGTTAGTCCATATTAGTGAGGCATTACAGTGTTTATCTTTTCGTTTTTGGTTTACTTCACTCAAAATGCTGTCCTCAAGATCCATTCACCTCGTTGCATGTCTCACAGCTTCATTCCTTCTTGCAGCTGCTCAATATTCCATTGTATGCACACACTACAGTTCACCATTCTGTTCATCAGTCGATGTACCCTTACGCCACCCCTGTACATTGCAAATCATGAATACTGTCACCATAAATACCAGTGTGCAAATGTCCATTTGTGTCCCTGCTCTCAGATCTTCCGAGTATATACCAATAATGAATCTGGAGGACCTTATGGCACCCAAATACTTAGCTTCTTGTGGAATCACCACACTGTCTTCCAGATAGGCTACACCATTCTACTTCCCCAGCTACAGTGAATAGGTGCTTCCCTCTCTTCATGTTTTCTCCAGCACTTATATCCTTCTGTTTCTATTTTTCCCTGCAATTTTATAGAGATATATTCACAAACTATACAATCATCCACAGTATACAATCAATTGTTCACAGTATCATCATATAGTTGTGCATTCATTGCCACAATCAGCACTTGAACATATTCACTACTTCAAAAAAAATTTTTTTAAGAATAATAAAAAAGATTTGCAAAAATAGAAGAGTCAATTGCAAGGGTAAGGGACCCTGAATAGCCAAAAACATCTTGAAAAAGAAGAAGTTGGAGGACTCACACTTCCTAACTCCAAAGCATGTTGCAAAGCCACAGTGGTCAAAACAGCATGGTACCAGCACACAGACAGACATATAGGCCAACGGAATCAAACTGAAATTTCAGAAATAGACTCTCTGGCAAACTGTTTTTTGCTAAGGCTGCCAAGTGCACTTGATTGGGAAAGGACAGTATCTTCAACAAATGGTGCTGAGAGAACTGGATGTGCATATGCAAAAGAATAAAAGAGGACCCCTATCTCACACCTTATACAAAAATTAACTCAAAATGGATCAAAGACCTAAATTTAAGAACCATGACCATAAAACTCCTAGAAGAAAATGTTGGAAGCATATTCAAGACCTATGGTAAACAATGGTTTCTTAGACTTTACACCCAAAGCAAGCAATGAAGAAAAAAAAAAAAAACAGATAAATGGGACCTCCTCAAAATTAAAAGCTTTTGTGCAAAGGGCTTTGTCAAGAAAGTGAAAAGACAATCTACTCAATAGGAGAAAATATCTGGAAACCACATATCTGATAAGGGTTTAATATCCAGAAATATATAACAAATTCCTACAACTCAACAATAAAAGACAAACAACCCAATTAAAAAATGGGAAAAAGACTTGAATAGCCATTTTTCCAAAGAGGAAATACAAATGGCTAAAAAGCACATGAAAAGATGCCCAACATCACTAGCTATTAGGGAAATGCAAATCAAAACCACAATGAGATACCATTTCATACCCATTAGAATGGCTACTCTTAAAAAAATGGAAAATTGCAAGTGTTGGAGAGGATGTGGAGAAATAGGAACACTCATTCATTGCTGGTGGAAATGCAAAATGGTGCAGCTGCTGTGGAAGAGTTTCACATTTCCTCATGAAGCTACGTATAGAATTGCCATATGATCAGGCAATCCTGCTACTAGATATGTATCCAGAAGATCTGAAAGCAGGAACTTTCACACTGATGTTCACAGCATTATTCACAATTGCCAAAAGATGGAAGCAACGCAACTGTCTATCAACCAATGAATGGATAAACAAAATGTGGTATATACACACGATGGAATATTATTCATTTGTAAAAAGGTATGAAGTCCTGATGCAAGTCACAACATGGATAAAGCTTAAGGACATTATGTTGAGTGAACTAAGCCAGACACAAAAGAACAAATATTGTATGATCTCACTAATATGAACTAATTATACTATGTAAACTTACAGACATAGACTCAAGAATATAGGTTACCAGAATATAGAATGAGGTTAGATAATGAAAAGCAGTTGCTTAAGATGTACAGAATTTTTAACTAGTATGAATTTAAATGAGTGGAAATGGATAGAGGTGATGGTAGGACATTATTGTGAGTGTGATCAACAGCACTGAACTACATAGGTGAAATGTGGTTAAAAGAGGAAACTTCAGAATGTATATATTACTAGAATAAAAAATTAAAAACATAGGACTGTAGAGCACAGTGAACCCTATTACAGACGATGGACTATGGTTAATAGTACAAGCATAAGAATGTCCTTTCACGAATTATTAGAAATGTACAATACTAATACAAGGTGGCAATAATAGGGCAGTATATGAGAAAAAAACACTTATGTAAACAATGGACAATAGATAGAACTATTTTAACAATCTTTCATCAATTGTAACAAAGATAACCACTGTTAAACAAAAATAGTACAATTATTTTTTTTAAAAAAAAGTGCTATCATCAATAGTAATAAAGATTCCACACCAATGCAAGGTGTTATGGTAGGGTGATATATGGGATTCCTGTATTTTATGCATGATTGTTTTGTAAACTCACAACTTCTCTAATAAAAAAAAATGTGTAGTAAACATTAAAAATATATATATATATGATCACTCAAAATACTTCTCTATGTTTTACTAACTCTGAGGGGTAGAAAATGATTGGGAATAGCAGTGGGAAATGAAGATTAAGGGGAAGAAGTAAATATAGACATTCATACATACAAATAAAGAGAAATAAAAGCAAAAGAAGGGCTTTGTGTAGTCCAGTGACAAAAAAAAAGGCTTTGAACTGTGAATTATGATGACACAACCCCTTCACTCAAGATCTCCACCCTGAAAAAAGTGTAAGAAAAATAAATCATTAAAAATAAGCACGGAAACAAATCAATCATGGCAATCTCTCTACAGCATGAAATCCCTGGTTTCAAAAACATCTGTCTTTCAAGACTTTGTGCCTTGCAGAGACCTTTCCAATCTAAGCAAATTTAGACTCACTCAGAGGAGGCTGAAGAAGTCAAGACAGATGTTGGAAACACTCACCCCCGCCCCATCGATCACTCAACAGAGCAGACACTTCTCTAGGTGACTCATGCTGCATCACTGTCCCTGTCAGTCAGCAGTCACTCGTTCCCAGAAGTCTGTAATAACCCAACAATAAAAAAATACTTTGGAAAATAAGTATTATTCAGAATACTGATGCCTTTTATACCTGGCATCCTAGGGAAATGAGGTATCTCCTGCAAATAAATGTTAACATTAAAAAAAAAAAAAAAAAAAAGTTGCCCCTCTAGGTACTAAAGCTTATTTTTAACCATTTTGGATATAAAGCTTTATAAAAATACATATCATATATTTCCCTGACTTCTTTAAAAGATAATACTGGGGGAGAAAGCATAACCTTTTTTGTTCCCTAACTTTGGGAATCTCATAATTTTGAACACCCACTGTTTTATCTTCTGTTTTTTCCCTTCTGTCTTTCAGATGTGCTGTCACTTCTCTCCATGTCAAGTTGCCACTTCTGTTATCATTGTGACTGCTTCTAAAAATAATCCCCCTCTGGCCCTTTCTACCTTGTGTTCTCTATCTGAACTGGGAAACCAGACAACCAGTGAATTTAAGGACTGGGGTTTAATAAGAGTTATAAGACTAAGTGAGAGACCAAGCAGTAAAGTTCATGGCTTTAGACCAGGGTCTTTTTTTTAGATCGAGGTTTTCTGAAAGCTAATTCAAGATACCTAGGGACATGTTCCTCCTTCCATAGTCTAAAGGCTGTGTTACAGAGAAAGAGGCTTCCCAATACTGAAAGATACACAGGCTGTTCCCAACACAGGTTGTTTCTCTGCTTTGCAGTTCTCTACTGGGATGAAGCCATAATTAAATTTGTCTCTGGAGACATGCAACCCCAGCCTGGGGCAGAGTAAGGATAATGCTTTTGTTTTAGAATGTGAAGGTTCTGTTGTTGGAATTTTTAATTAGCTCATCAAGCAGGAATAATCAGATTAATTTACGGTTCCGTAAATACATCATGCTGATTCATGCTTCCCATTAGAAACCGGCTCTTCTCCCTATCATAGCACTGTACTGAAATATTCCCACCTGAAAAATAAACTCCTTCAGGACAGAACTAGATCTTACTTTTTATTGACTGACATAAAGAAGATATTCAGTGAATGTTTGATGAATAAAACAAATTCATGAGTGAATGAATAAATCTGGGACTGAGTGGGATTGCTTTTAAAAGGTAAAAACTTGTAGTTAGTCAACTCAATGACAATAGTACAGACAGCCCAGTTATAAGATGGGCAAAAGATATGAAAAGACAGTTTTCTGAAGAGGAAATACAAATGGACAAGAAACACATGAAAAAATGTTCAGCTTCACTAGCTATTAGATAGATGCAAATTAAGACCACAATGAGATACCATCTCACACCAGCTAGAATGGCTGCAATTCAACAAACAGGAAACTACAAATGCTGGAGAGATGTGGAGAAATCGGGATTCTTATTCATTGTTTGTGGGACTGTATAATGGTTCAGCCACTCTGGAAGTCAGTCTGGCACTTCCTTAGAAAACTAGATATAGAGTTACCCTTTGATCCAGCGATTGCACTTCTCGGTATATACCTGGAAGAAATAGAAGGGGACCTTAAAAGATGGAAAAATATTCCATGTTCATGGATAGGAAGGCTAAATGTCATTAAGATGTCAATTCTACCCAAACTCATCTACAGTTCAATGCAATCCCAATCAAAATTCCAACAACCTACTTTGCAGACTTGGAAAAGCTAGTTATCAAATTTATTTGGAAAGGGAAGATGCCTCGAATTGCTAAAGACACTCTAACAAAGAAAAACGAAGTGGGAGGACTTACACTCCCTGACTTTGAAGCTTGTTATAAAGCCACAGTTGTCAAAACAGCATGGTACTGGCACAAAGATAGACATATAGATCAATGGAATCGAATTGAGAATTCAGAGATAGACCCCCAGATCTATGGCTGCCTGATCTTTGATAAGGCCCCCAAAGTCACTGAACTGGGTCATAAAGTTCTATTCAACAAATGGGGCTGGGAGAGTTGGATATTCATATCCAAAGGAATGAAAGAGGACCCCTACCTCACACCCTACACAAAAATTAACTCAAAATGGACCAAAGATCTCAATATAAACGAAAGTACCATAAAACTCCTGGAAGATAATATAGAAAAACATCTTCAAGACCTTGTATTAGGCGGCCACTTCCTAGACTTTACACCCAAAGCACAAGCAACAAAAGAAAAAATAGATCAATGGGAACTCCTCAAGCTTAGAAGTTTCTGCACCTCAAAGGAATTTCTCAAAAAGGTAAAGAGGCAGCCAACTCAATGGGAAAAAATTTTTGGAAACCACGTATCTGACAAAAGCCTGATATCTTGCATATATAAAGAAATCCTACAACTCAATGACAATAGTACAGACATCCCAATTATAAAATGGGCAAAAGATATGAAAAGACAGTTCTCTGAAGAGGAAATACAAATGGCAAGGAAACACATGAAAAAATGTTCAGCTTCACTAGCTATTAGAGAGATGCAAATTAAGACCACAATGAGATACCATCTAACACCGATTAGAATGGCTGCCATTAAACAAACAGGAAACTACAAATGCTGGAGGGGATGTGGAGAAATTGGAACTCTTATTCATTGTTGGTGGGACTGTATAATGGTTCAGCCACTCTGGAAGTCATTCTGGCAGTTCCTTAGAAAACTAGATATAGAGCTACCATTCGATCCAGCGATTGCACTTCTCGGTATATACCCGGAAGATCGGAAAGCAGTGACACGAACAGATATCTGCATGCCAATGTTCATAGCAGCATTATTCATAATTGCCAAGAGATGGAAACAACCCAAATGTCCTTCAACAGATGAGTGGATAAATAAAATGTGGTATATACACACGACGGAATACCACACAGCTGTGAGAAGGAACAATGTCATGAAACACATGACAACATGGACGAACCTTGAAGACATAATGCTGAGCAAAATAAACCAGGCACAAAAAGAGAAATATTATATGCTACCACTAATGTAAACATTGAAAAATGTAAAACAAATGGCTTATAATGTAGAACGTAGGGGAACTAGTGATAGAGAGCAATTAAGGAAGGGGGAATGACAACCCAGTAAGAACAGATAAGCTCTGGTGGGTAAATTAAACATTCTGTTAAATGACTATGGTCTGTTAACTTCTGATGTGTATGGTAGGAACAAGTCCACAGAAATGTTGCCATATTAGGTTATTTTCTTGGGGTAGAGTAGGAACATGTTGGAAGTAAAGTAGTTATCTTAGGCTAGTTGTCTTTTTCTTACTTCCTTATTATGTTATGATTTCTTTGAAATGTTTTTTTACTGTATGTTTTTTTTTAAATATGGTTAATTTAAAAAAAAAAAGAGTTAATTAAAAAAAAAAATGAAAAAAATATGCAAAGCCCCCTTGAGGAGCTGGTGGAGAATTCAGGGGTGTTGGGCTTCCCCACCCTGATGGTTGCTGATATGCTCACAGACATAGGGGACTGGTGCTTTGATGGGGTGAGCGCTTTACCACAGGACTTGCCCTTGGGAAGACTGTTGCTGCAAAGCAGAGGCTAGGCCTCCCTATAATTGTGCCTAAGAGCCTCCTCCCAGAAGCCTCTTTGTTGCTCAGATGTGGCCCTCTCTCTCTAGCTAAGCCAACTTAGCAGGTGAAATCACTGCCGTCCCCACTATGTGGGATCTGACACCCAGGGGAGTGAATCCCCCTGGCAATGTGGAATATGACTCCCGGGGAGGAATCTAGACCTGGCATCATGGGATGGCAAACATCTTCTTGACCAAAAGGGGGATATGAAAGGAAATGAAACAAGTTTCAGTAGCTGAGAGATTCCAAAAGGAGCCGAGAGGTCACTCGGGCGGACAGTCTTGCACACAATACAGACACCCCTTTTTAGGTTCTAATGAATTGGAATAGCTAGTAGTAAATACCTGAAACTATCAAACTAAAACCCAGAACCCATAAATCTTGAAGACGATTGTATAAAATGTAACTTATGAGGGGTGACAATGTGACTGGGAAAGCCATAGGACCACACTCACCTTTGTCCAGTGTATGGATGAATGAGTAGGAAAATGGGGGCAAAAAAGGAAGCACCCAGCGTTCTTTTTTACTTTAATTGTTCTTTTTCACTGTAATTTTTATTCTTATTATTTTTCTGTGTGTGGTAATGAAAATGTTCAAAAATTAATTTTGGTGATTAACACACAACTATGTAATGGTACTGTGAACAACTGAATGTACACTTTGTATGACTGCATGGTATGTGAATATATCTCAATAAAAATGAATTTAAAAAAAAAACTTGTAGTTAGTGATACATTGCCATAGCCGAATTATATTCATATCATTGCCATGATACAAGTGGATTTGAATATACTTTTAAAAGTCAGCATTGTATTTCACCAAAGAAGAGATACAGATGGCAACTGAACATATAAAAACATACTCAAGATCATTAGTCATCAGAGAAATGCAAATTAAACTGACAATCAGATAACATGACAAACTTATTAGAAAGGCTAAAATAAAAGAAACCAACAGACAATAAGAAGTGCTGGGAGATGTGGAGCAATTGGAACTCTCATATGTTGTCAGTGGGAATGCAAAACGGTACAACCACTTTGGAAAACAGTTTGGCTGATTCTTGAAAGTTATACATACACAGCTAGCATACGACCCAGAAATCCCAGTCCTAAGATAAATAAAAACATTTGTCCATATATAAAACCGTACATGAAAGTTTTTAGATTCATTCATAATCACCAAAATTAATCAAATGTCCATCAACAGGTGAATGAATCAACAAACTGCAGTACATCCATACAATGAAACACTATTCAGTAATAAAAGGGAACAAACTACTGACACGTGCAACAACATGACTGAATCTCAGAAGCACTGTGCTACTTAAAAGAAGCCAGACTCAAAGCTTATATACTGTATGATTCCATTTATATCACATTCTAGGCAAGGCAAAACTATAGGAACAGAAAACAGATCAGTCAAGGGCTAGGGAGTAGGGAAAGGGGACTGATTACAAAGGGGCACAAGGGAACTTTTTGAGATGGGTGGAAATATTCTATATCTTGATTGTGGGTGTTGGTCACATAAATGCTTATGTTTGTCAAAACTCAAGAGAATTATACATGTAAAAAAAGAGAACATTACTATATGCAAATTATACCTTAATAAACCTGACTTTAAGGAAAAAAAAGGAAATATATAGATAAATAAATTTTCAAAGTTAATTGTCCTTAGCCTGGGTTCCTTAAAAAATGTATGACCTAATAAGAGGGGGACATAAGGGAAATGTATGGGACTCTTGGCACTGGTGATGTTGTCTGACTCTTTTATTCTACTTCAGTTTAATTCTATCTTTCCTTTTGTTGCTTTTTAGCTGTCATGTTTTTTTCTTTCTTTCTTTTTATTTTTCTTTTTTCTCTCTACTTCCTTTGACTCTTCCTCCTTCTTAGTGGAAGAATTGGAGATGTCGTTATATAGACAGTGGTGGTGGTAGTGAATGCATAAATACATGATTATACAAGGAACCATCAATTGTTTACTAAGGACGGAAAGTACGGTAGGTGAACAAAACTGCCTTAAAAAAAAAAAACGGGTTGATGAAGAAACCTTGAGGGCCCTATATTGAGTGAAATAAGTCAGATACATAAGGACAAATATTGCATGGTCTCACTGATGTGAACTAATTATAATATGTAAACACATAGACATGAAATACAAGTTAACAGGATATAGAATGAGGCTCAAGAATGGGGAGCGGTTGCTTATTATGAGCAGAATGTTCAACTAGGGTGAACTTAAGTGTTTGGAAGTGGACAGAGGTGACGGAAGAACGTTCTTGTGAGAATAACTACCAGTGCTGAATGGTATGTGAATGTGGTGGAAAGGGGAAGCTTAGAGTCACATACGTCACCAGAAGGAAAGTTGGAGGTTAAAAGATGGGAATGTACAAAACAGTGAATCTTGTGGTGGACAATGTCCGTGATTAACTATACAAATATTAGAAATCTCTTTCATGAACTAGAACAAATGTATGTCACTATAACTAGAAGTTAATAATAGAGGGGTATATAGGGAAAAAATATACATATTGCAAACTATGTACTATAGTTCGTAGTATTTTAACATTCTTTCATCAATAGTAACAAATGTACTATACCAATACTATGAGTCAATAATGGAGGGGGGTGGTTAGGGGTATAAGAGGATTTGAGTTCTCTTTTTTTGTCTTTATTTCTTTTCTGGAGTAATGAACATGTTCTAAACATTGAAAAAAAATTAATTGTGGTGATGGATGCACAGCTAGATTATGGTACCGTGGGCAACTGATTGTGCACTCTGGATCTTTGGATAATTGAATGGTATCTGAACAATCTCAACAAAATTAAATTTAAAAAAAAATATATGCCATAATGCTTCAATGAGGGCTTTTATCCCAAGGAAGCAAGAATGATGGGGAATGTGAAGTAAGTCAAGAATGGAGGGAGAGGAACTACAAAGTGTAATGTTCCTGATCCTGTACTGTCATAGCTTCAGAGGACTCGCAGCTGGTTGTTGTTCACGTGTGGCCTCTCCAGAGAGGAAGAAACTGTCCATCGGGAGGAGGAAGGGCGAGCAGTTTTTCTCCTGTCTTTCATTTGTCAAACTCCCCACACTTCTAGATTGCGCTATCAGACCCTCCAGACAGTTCTGGCACAGTTAGAGGCTCCGACATCTCCATTCGGGTCAGACCTCTGCACGGAGCTACTGCAGTTTCCAGCCTCGTGGGCACAATGGAGGCCTTGCTGAAGGTCAACCTTCACCCAGGGAACGCATGAGACAATAACAGTGTTAGGAGATATGCCCAAGCAACAGTGGCCTGGGCTGCATGACTGCAGGGATGGGTCAGCATGGGCCATCACTAGAGAAAAGGGACAAGTAGCCAAGGCCTGGACCAGGTGAGGCCAAGCAGATACAGGGAGGCCCACTAACTGGGTGTGAAACAATGAGCTAAAATCAATATACCATCTAAACAAAAAGAGTAGTTTAATTTTTAAGCATATTCCACAGATACACTCAGGAAACCTCACACAAACTATTTCTATCCATTAAATCTGGTCACATTTTGATCTCACCTGATGTTTATATAATAAGCAAGCTCAGATCTGTGATGTTTACGTACTGCACAAGGTTGAGATGGGTATGAGAAGCTCCATGCAGAAAAAAGACTCCACACATCTAAATAATGCCATCCTCTGAAGAGATCATAGGGCCATCATGGTATAGTTATAACTCTTAAGAAAATAGTAAGTTCTTATTAAAATTCAAAACCTGAAAACTGCTTTTCTAATCCTGCTCTTCAAAATGTCACTGCACAGTGTTACAGTTCAGGGGAGCTGAGAAAGTTCAAGTCTGTATTTTAGACATAGCTACATATGCTTTTAAAATGTTCCTAAGTGTTTACTTTTTGCTTTACATGACTTATCTAATATTCCTAACAACCCTGTGAGATAGGGTATATTATTTCCCCCATTACAGATGAGAAAACTAATTCACAAAGATGTAAGTAATTTGCCCAAAGGCAGTTAAGTGGTGGGGTAGGATGTGAACTCAGGTAGTCTGACCCCAGAGGCCCACACTCTTAACCACAGTATTATACTCTCAACCAGTTGTTCAACAAATAGGAGACGTTCCTGCTGGAGCCTGGCACAGTGTTTGGTGCTGCGGATACTGAGATAAACCTTTAGCATGTGGCCCCTGCCTGCACAGATCTGAGGGTCTATGGAAAAGACAGGCATTGAACAAGTACAAGTAAATGAAGGAGAAACACAGGGCACTATGGAAGTTCACATCCTATGCATACTAAAAAAAAAAAAAAGAAAAAGAAAAAAACCATGATGCAAAGTTTGTGGTCATATTAGTTTCAACTATCAAGGGCAAATCTACCAGAAATCTGTCTTTCCTGAGTCAACATTCAGGAGAAAACACAGCTGGGAAAAACTAGTATCTCCAGTATTACATATATTATAAATAGAGTGGTTTATTTTCTATGCCCAAACGGCTCTGACAAAGAATTTTTTCCAACATGTTAACTAATTTACATGAACAATATTACAAAGGCTTTAAAGTTAAGTGAAATTAATTATACATTCATTTAATCATCTTCGTTTTGAAAGAGCAAAGTATATAAATGCTGGTACTGCACAGGAAAACACAAGCTTCCTGGTTGTTTTAATTATAAAATAGCTCTTTGTGAGAGGCGGGGCAAGATGGCAGACTGGTGAGCTGTATGTTTTAGTTACTCCTCCAGGAAAGTAGGTAAAAAGCCAGGAACTGCGTGGACTGGACACCACAGAGCAATCTGTCTTTGGGCATACTTCATACAACACTCATGAAAACGTGGAACTGCTGAGATCAGCGAAATCTGTAAGTTTTTGCGGCCAGGGGACCCGCGCCCCTCCCTGCCAGGCTCAGTCCCGGGGGAGGAGGGGCTGTCAGCTCCAGGAAGGAGAAGGGAGAATTGCAGTGGCTGCTCTTACCGGAAACTCATTCTACTGATTCAAACTCCAACCATAGATAGACTGAGGCCAGACACCAGAGACTCTGAGAGCAGCCAGCCCAGCGGAGAGGAGACGGGCTTAGAAAAGGAACAACACGAAAAACTCCAAAATAAAAGCAGAGGATTTTTGGAGTTCTGGTGAACACAGAAAGGGGAAGGGCGGAGATCAGGCCTTGAGGCGCATATGCAAATCCCGAAGCAAGGCTGATCTCTCTGCCCTGGGCACTTTTCCTTAATGGCCCTGGTTGCTTTGTCTATTAGCATTTCAATAACCCATTAGATCTCTGAGGAGGGCCGTTTTTTTTTTTTTTTTTTTTTTAAATCCTTTTTGCTTTTTCTAAAACAATTACTCTAAGAAGCTCAATACAGAAAGCTTCAAAGAATTGAAATTTGGGCACGTCAAGTCAAGAGCAGAACTAAGAGAGCTCTGAGACAAAAGGCAATAATCCAGTGGCTGAGAAAATTCACTAAACAACACAACTTCCCAAGAAAAGGGGGGTGTCCGCTCACAGCCACCATCCTGGTGGACAGGAAACACTCCTGCCCATCGCCAGCCCCATAGCCCAGAGCTGCCCCAGACAACCCAGTGTGACGGAAGTGCTTCAAATAACAGGCACACACCACAAAACTGGGCGTGGACATTAGCCTTCCCTGCAACCTCAGCTGAATGTCCCAGAGCTGGGAAGGGGGAGCAGTGTGAATTAACAGAGCCCCATTCAGCCATCATTTGAGCAGACTGGGAGCCTCCCAACACAGCCCAGCAGCCCAGAACTGCCCTGGGGGGACGGCACTCACCTGCGACATAGCACAGTCATCCCTCAACAGAGGACCCGGGGTGCACAGCCTGGAAGAGGGGCCCAATTGCAAGTCTCAGGAGCCATACGCCAATACCAAAGACTTGTGGGTCAGTGGCAGAGACAAACTGTGGCAGGACTGAACTGAAGGAATAGACTATTGCAGTAGCTTTAAAACTCTAGGATCATCAGGGAGATTTGATTGTTAGGGCCACCCCCCCTCCCCGACTGCCCAGAAACACGCCCCACATACAGGGCAGGCAACACCAACTACACACGCAAGCTTGGGACACCAATTGGGCCCCACAAGACTCACTCCCCCACTCACCAAAAAGGCTAAGCAGGGGAGATCTGGCTTGTGGAGAACAGGTGGCTCGTGGACGCCACCTGCTGGTTAGTTAGAGAAAGTGTACTCCACGAAGCTGTAGATCTGATAAATTAGAGATAAGGACTTCAACTGGTCTACAAACCCTAAAAGAACCCTATCAAGGTCAGCAAATGCCACGAGGCCAAAACAACAGAAAATTATAAAGCATATGAAAAAACCAGACGATATGGATAACCCAAGCCCAAGCACCCAAATCAAAAGACCAGAAGAGACACACCTAGAGCAGCTACTCAAAGAACTAAAGATGAACAATGAGACCCTAGTACGGGATATGAAGGAAATCAAGAAGACCCTAGAAGAGCATAAAGAAGACATTGCAAGACTAAATAAAAAAATGGATGATCTTATGGAAATTAAAGAAACTGTTGACCAAATTAAAAAGATTCTGGACACTCATAGAACAAGACTAGAGGAAGTTGAACAACGAATCAGTGACCTGGAAGATGACAGAATGGAAAATGAAAACATAAAAGAAAGAATGGGGAAAAAAAATTGAAAAACTCGAAATGGACCTCAGGGATATGATAGATAACATGAAACGTCCGAATATAAGACTCATTGGTGTCCCAGAAGGGGAAGAAAAGGGTAAAGGTCTAGGAAGAGTATTCAAAGAAATTGTTGGGGAAAACTTCCCAAATCTTCTAAACAACATAAATACACAAATCATAAATGCTCAGCGAACTCCAAATAGAATAAATCCAAAAAAACCCACTCCGAGACATATACTGATCACACTGTCAAACATAGAAGAGAAGGAGCAAGTTCTGAAAGCAGCAAGAGAAAAGCAATTCACCACATACAAAGGAAACAGCATAAGACTAAGTAGTGACTACTCAGCAGCCACCATGGAGGCGAGAAGGCAGTGGCACGATATATTTAAAATTCTGAGTGAGAGGAATTTCCAGCCAAGAATACTTTATCCAGCAAAGCTCTCCTTCAAATTTGAGGGAGAGCTTAAATTTTTCACAGACAAAGAAATGCTGAGAGAATTTGCTAACAAGAGACCTGCCCTACTGGAGATACTAAAGGGAGCCCTACAGACAGAGAAACAAAGACAGGACAGAGAGACTTGGAGAAAGGTTCAGTACTAAAGAGATTCGGTATAGGTACAATAAAGGATATTAATAGAGAGAGGGAAAAATATGGCAAACATAATCCAAAGGATAAGATGGCCGATTCAAGAAATGCCTTCACGGTTTTAACGTTGAATGTAAATGGATTAAACTCCCCAATTAAAAGATATAGATTCGCAGAATGGATCAAAAAAAATGAACCATCAATATGTTGCATACAAGAGACTCATCTTAGACACAGGGACACAAAGAAACTGAAAGTGAAAGGATGGAAAAAAATATTTCATGCAAGCTACAGCCAAAAGAAAGCAGGTGTAGCAATATTAATCTCAGATAAAATAGACTTCAAATGCAGGGATGTTTTGAGAGACAAAGAAGGCCACTACATACTAATAAAAGGGGCAATTCAGCAAGAAGAAATAACAATCGTAAATGTCTATGCACCCAATCAAGGTGCCACAAAATACATGAGAGAAACATTGGCAAAACTAAAGGAAGCAATTGATGTTTCCACAATAATTGTGGGAGACTTCAACACATCACTCTCTCCTATAGATAGATCAACCAGACAGAAGACCAATAAGGAAATTGAAAACCTAAACAATCTGATAAATGAATTAGATTTAACAGACATCTACAGGACATTACATCCCAAATCACCAGGATACACATACTTTTCTAGTGCTCACGGAACTTTCTCCAGAATAGATCATATGCTGGGACATAAAACAAGCCTCAATAAATTTAAAAAGATTGAAATTATTCAAAGCACATTCTCTGACCACAATGGAATACAATTAGAAGTCAATAACCATCAGAGACTTAGAAAATTCACAAATACCTGGAGGTTAAACAACACACTCCTAAACAATCAGTGGGTTAAAGAAGAAATAGCAAGAGAAATTGCTAAATATATAGAGACGAATGAAAATGAGAACACAACATACCAAAACCTATGGGATGCAGCAAAAGCAGTGCTAAGGGGGAAATTTATAGCACTAAACGCATATATTAAAAAGGAAGAAAGAGCCAAAATCAAAGAACTAATGGATCAACTGAAGAAGCTAGAAAATGAACAGCAAACCAATCCTAAACCAAGTACAAGAAAAGAAATAACAAGGATTAAAGCAGAAATAAATGACATAGAGAACAAAAAAACAATAGAAAGGATAAATATCACCAAAAGTTGGTTCTTTGAGAAGATCAACAAGATTGACAAGCCCCTAGCTAGACTGACAAAATCAAAAGAGAGAAGACCCATATAAACAAAATAATGAATGAAAAAGGTGACATAACTGCAGATCCTGAAGAAATTAAAAAAATTATAAGAGGATATTATGAACAACTGTATGGCAACAAACTGGACAATGTAGAAGAAATGGACAATTTCCTGGAAACATATGAACAACCTAGACTGACCAGAGAAGAAATAGAAGACCTCAACCAACCCATCACAAGCAAAGAGATCCAATCAGTCATCAAAAATCTTCCCACAAATAAATGCCCAGGGCCAGATGGCTTCACAGGGGAATTCTACCAAACTTTCCAGAAAGAACTGACACCAATCTTACTCAAACTCTTTCAAAACATTGAAAAAAATGGAACACTACCTAATTCATTTTATGAAGCTAACATCAATCTAATACCAAAACCAGGCAAAGATGCTACAAAAAAGGAAAACTACCGGCCAATCTCCCTAATGAATATAGATGCAAAAATCCTCAACAAAATACTTGCAAATCGAATCCAAAGACACATTAAAAAAATCATACACCATGACCAAGTGGGGTTCATTCCAGGCATGCAAGGATGGTTCAACATAAGAAAAACAATCAATGTATTACAACACATTAAAAACTCGAAAGGGAAAAATCAATTGATCATCTCAATAGATGCTGAAAAAGCATTTGACAAAATCCAACATCCGTTTTTGATAAAAACACTTCAAAAGGTAGGAATTGAAGGAAACTTCCTCAACATGATAAAGAGCATATATGAAAAACCCACAGCCAGCATAGTACTCAATGGTGAGAGACTGAAAGCCCTCCCTCTAAGATCAGGAACAAGACAAGGATGCCCGCTGTCACCACTGTTATTCAACATTGTGCTGGAAGTGCTAGCCAGGGCAATCCGGCAAGACAAAGAAATAAAAGGCATCCAAATTGGAAAAGAAGAAGTAAAACTGTCATTGTTTGCAGATGATATGATCTTATATCTAGAAAACCCTGAGAAATCAACGATACACCTACTAGAGCTAATAAACAAATTTAGCAAAGTAGCGGGATACAAGATTAATGCACATAAGTCAGTAATGTTTCTATATGCTAGAAATGAACAAACTGAAGAGACACTCAAGAAAAAGATACCATTTTCAATAGCAACTAAAAAAATCAAGTACCTAGGAATAAACTTAACCAAAGATGTAAAAGACCTATACAAAGAAAACTACATAACTCTACTAAAAGAAATAGAAGGGGACCTTAAAAGATGGAAAAATATTCCATGTTCATGGATAGGAAGGCTAAATGTCATTAAGATGTCAATTTTACCCAAACTCATCTACAGATTCAATGCAATCCCAATCAAAATTCCAACAACCTACTTTGCAGACTTGGAAAAGCTAGTTATCAAATTTATTTGGAAAG
Source organism: Choloepus didactylus (assembly GCF_015220235.1). NCBI lineage: Eukaryota > Metazoa > Chordata > Mammalia > Pilosa > Megalonychidae > Choloepus > Choloepus didactylus. Next base: position 85,893,638 of record NC_051308.1, on the reverse strand, counting down.
GGAAGATGCCTCGAATTGCTAAAGACACTTTAAAAAAGAAAAACGAAGTGGGAGGACTTACACTTCCTGACTTTGAAGCTTATTATAAAGCCACAGTTGCCAAAACAGCATGGTACTGGCACAAAGATAGACATATAGATCAATGGAATCGAATTGAGAATTCAGAGATAGACCCTCAGATCTATGGCCGACTGATCTTTGATAAGGCCCCCAAAGTCACCGAACTGAGCCATAATGGTCTTTTCAACAAATGGGGCTGGGAGAGTTGGATATCCATATCCAAAAGAATGAAAGAGGACCCCTACCTCACCCCCTACACAAAAATTAACTCAAAATGGACCAAAGATCTCAATATAAAAGAAAGTACCATTAAACTCCTAGAAGATAATGTAGGAAAACATCTTCAAGACCTTGTATTAGGAGGCCACTTCCTAGACTTTACACCCAAAGCACAAGCAACAAAAGAGAAAATAGATAAATGGGAACTCCTCAAGCTTAGAAGTTTCTGCACCTCAAAGGAATTTCTCAAAAAGGTAAAGAGGCAGCCAACTCAATGGGAAAAAATTTTTGGAAACCATGTATCTGACAAAAGACTGATATCTTGCATATACAAAGAAATCCTACAACTCAATGACAGTAGTACAGACAGCCCAATTATAAATGGGCAAAAGATATGAAAAGACAGTTCTCTGAAGAGGAAATACAAATGGCCAAGAAACACATGAAAAAATGTTCAGCTTCACTAGCTATTAGAGAGATGCAAATTAAGACCACAATGAGATACCATCTAACACCGGTTAGAATGGCTGCCATTAAACAAACAGGAAACTACAAATGCTGGAGGGGATGTGGAGAAATTGGAACTCTTATTCATTGTTGGTGGGACTGTATAATGGTTCAGCCACTCTGGAAGTCAGTCTGGCAGTTCCTTAGAAAACTAGAGATAGAGCTACCATTCGATCCAGCGATTGCACTTCTCGGGATATACCCGGAAGATCGGAAAGCAGTGACACGAACAGATATCTGCACGCCAATGTTCATAGCAGCATTATTCACAATTGCCAAGAGATGGAAACAACCCAAATGTCCTTCAACAGATGAGTGGATAAATAAAATGTGGTATATACACACGATGGAATACTACGCGGCAGTAAGAAGGAACGATCTGGTGAAACATATGACAACATGGATGAACCTTGAAGACATAATGCTGAGCGAAATAAGCCAGGCACAAAAAGAGAAATATTATATACTACCACTAATGTGAACTTTGAAAAATGTAAAACAAATGGTTTATAATGTAGAATGTAGGGGAACTAGCAGTAGAGAGCAATTAAGGAAGGGGGAACAATAATCCAAGAAGAACAGATAAGCTATTTAACGTTCTGGGGATGCCCAGAAATGACTATGGTCTGTTAATTTCTGATGGATGTAGTAGGAACAAGTTCACTGAAATGTTGCTATAGTATGTAACTTTCTTGGGGTAAAGTAGGAACATGTTGGAAGTTAAGCAGTTATCTTAGGTTAGTTGTCTTTTTCTTACTCCCTTGCTATGGTCTCTTTGAAATGTTCTTTTATTGTATGTTTGTTTTCCTTTTAACTTTTTTTTTTCATACAGTTGATTTGAAAAAAGAAGGGAAAGTTAAAAAAAAAAAGAAAAAAGAAAAAAGACAAACAAGGAAAAAAAAAAAAAAAAAAAAACGATGTAGTGCCCCCTTGAGGAGCCTGTGGAGAATGCAGGGGTATTCGCCTACCCCACCTCCATGGTTGCTAACATGACCACAGACATAGGGGACTGGTGGTTTGATGGCTTGAGCCCTCTACCATAAGTTTTACCCTTGGGAAGACGGTTGCTGCAAAGGAGAGGCTAGGCCTCCCTGTATTTGTGCCTAAGAGTCTCCTCCTGAATGCCTCTTTGTTGCTCAGATGTGGCCCTCTCTCTCTGGCTAAGCCAACTTGAAAGGTGAAATCACTGCCCTCCCCCCTACGTGGGATCAGACACCCAGGGAAGTGAATCTCCCTGGCAACGTGGAATATGACTCCCGGGGAGGAATGTAGACCCGGCATCGTGGGATGGAGAACATCTTCTTGACCAAAAGGGGGATGTGAAAGGAAATGAAATAAGCTTCAGTGGCAGAGAGATTCCAAAACGAGCCGAGAGATCACTCTGGTGGGCACTCTTACGCACACTTTAGACAACCTTTTTTAGGTTCTAAAGAATTGGGGTAGCTGGTGGTGGATACCTGAAACTATTAAACTACAACCCAGAACCCATGAATCTCAAAGACAGTTGTATAAAAATGTAGCTTATGAGGGGTGACAGTGGGATTGGGAATGCCATAAGGACCAAACTCCACTTTGTCTAGTTTATGGATCAATGTCTAGAAAAGTAGGGGAAGCAAACAAACAGACAAAGGTACCTAGTGTTCTTTTTTACTTCAATTGCTCTTTTTCACTCTAATTATTATTCTTGTTATTTTTGTGTGTGTGCTAATGAAGGTGTCAGGGATTGATTTAGTTGATGAATGTACAACTATGTAATGGTACTGTAAACAATCGAAAGTACAATTTGTTTTGTATGACTGCGTGGTATGTGAATATATCTCAATAAAATGATGATTAAAAAAAAAAAAAAAAAAAAAAAAAAAAAAAAAAAAAAAAAAATAAAATAGCTCTTTGTTTGAGGAGAGAGACTGGTGAAGCAATAAGGAGCCCATTCAGGTCAGTCATTTACTCCATCACTGGGCAGGATTCTTGGCCTTCACCAGGCTTGATTTCTTCAACTGTAAAATGTGATAAAAGTAGCTCCTACCTCAAAGTGTTGTTGCAAGGACTAAATGAAAAAATGCATATAAAGTGCTTAGCATAGTTCTTGATTCAGAAAAAGCACCTAATGTATGTGAGCTGCCATTAGGATAAGTATTACTCCTCTAAACAGTTTGCACATTGAAAGAAACAGGAAGAGAAGAAATAGTAAACAGGATGTCGTGAATAAAATGCTTGAAGTATACTGGGGAACATGGCTTTAGAGAGCCACCCGATAATGCCCAGGTCAGCAGAGTGGGAAGCACTCTAAAAATCCTACCTGCAAAACCCTCATCGGAAAGGAGATAGGTAAACGGAAGCTGACGGGAGGTTAGTAATTATATAGTTAATTACTGTTCAGGAGGAAAGAGAACTTCAATGTGGGTAACTGGGTTTCTTTTATGCCTGAGCAACACCTACAAGAATGTCAATGGAGAGAAAAGACAATTCAAACTAACACTTGTTTCCATGCCTCTACTACCTAATTGTCCTTACCATTTGTCAACAGGTAGAGGTGAGCTTTTCGTAAAGCAAATCTCAGTTTAGATGCTACAAGACGGAAGGGGACCCAGAGACTAAACGTTTTTTTTTTTTTTAATTATAAGTCACAACACACTTTCTTAAAAGCATGAATAAGAAAGCAAAAATGTACAACTGGTCAGGCCCAGGAAAAGACTGGGCCCCAAAGCCCAAGAAACTCAAGCCTATACCTGCCCACCCCAACATCCTACTGTGGCTCCTAAAGCATAGTTTGAAAGCCCCTGATACAGTCATACCCTTTTAATTTTAGAGATGAGGAAACTGCAGTTCAGAAAAAAAGCAGTTTCAAGACTAAAGGGGCACACCACGATGGTTGCTGACATGCCCACAGGCATACGGGACTGGTGGTCTGATGGTTTGAGCCCTCTACCACAGGATTTGCCCTTGGGAAGACTGTTGCTGCAAAGGAGAGGCTAGGCCTCCCTAGAATTGTGCCTAAGAGCCTTCTTCAATGCCTCTTTGTTGCTCACATGTGGCCCTCTCTCTCTAGCTAAGCCAACTTGGCAGGTGAAATCACTGCCCTCCCCACTACGTGGGATCAGACACCCAGGGGAGTGAATCTCCCTGGCAACGTGAAATATGACTCCCAGGGAGGAATGTAGACCCAGCATCGTGGGATGGAGAACATCTTCTTGACCAAAAGGGGGATGTGAATGGAAATGAAATAAGCTTCAGTGGCAGAGAGATTCCAAAACGAGCCGAGAGATCACTCTGGTGGGCACTCTTACGCACACTTTAGACAACCCTTTTTAGGTTCTAAAGAATTGGGGTAGCTGGTGGTGGATACCTGAAACTATCAAACTACAACCCAGAACCCATGAATCTCGAAGACAGTTGTATAAAAATGTAGCTTATGAGGGGTGACAATGGGATTGGGAAAGCCATAAGGACCAAACTCCACTTTGTCTAGTTTATGGATGGATGTGTAGAAAAATAGGGGAAGGAAACAAACAAACAAACAAACAGACAAAAGTATCCAGTGTTCTTTTTTACTTTAATTGCTCTTTCTCACTTTAATTATTATTCTTGTTATTTTTGTGTGTGTGCTAACGAAGGTGTCAGGGATTGATTTAGGTGATGAATGTACAACTATGTAATGGTACTGTGAACAATCGAATGTACGATTTGTTTTGTATGACTGCGTGGTATGTGAATATATCTCAATAAAATGAAGATTTAAAAAAAAAAAGAAAGAAAGAAAAATAGGGGAAGAAAACAAACAAACAGACAGACAAAGGCACCCAGTGTTCTTTTTTACTTTAATTGCTCTTTTTCACTTTAATTATTATTCTTGTTATTTTTGTGTGTGTGGTAATGAAGGTGTCAGGGATTGATTTTGGTGAGGAATGTACAACTATGTAATGGTACTGTGAACAATCGAATGTACGATTTGTTTTGTATGACTGCATGGTATGTGAATATATCTCAATAAAATGAATATTAAAAAAAGAAAGACTAAAGGGGCAAAAGTGGAACTGGAATCTAACCAGTTTTCTGATAAGCAGTCAAGTTCTCTTTTTACCACTGAATGCTACCTTCTCAACTGACATAGCAAAGAGAAAAGAAAGGAAATCATGTTCGAAAAGAAAGTGCCTCACCCCAGGAAAAAACATAAAAATGGAAGGCTGGTAAGCAATGAAGTCTGGCATTGACAGCTTGGGCTCCACTAATCTGCATTTGAACATATCTCCTGCAACTATGGATGACTAGGACTAGAGTTACCAAAACAGGTTTTGAAAGTTTTAACAAATTAAAACAAATACAAAAAAAAAAAAGATTCCACAGAGAATGCCTAACAGAGTCACATTTACCACTACATTGAATATGCATGCACACAATCACACTTTGGAGGAAGTTTAAGCCACATTAATGGAACTGTAGGGGAATGAAAAAAGGGGAGTGAAGAGCCAACAAAATTAACTACAGTGACTAATGGATGAATTATAGTCTTATGATGCTGGGCATGATTTAGAATTCTGTTCACAGAACCCCAGCTTAGATCATATGGTTGTACTTTAAAGTGTCTATATTTAAAAATCAAAGGAGAGAGAACCTAAGGTGGCAGTTACATGAGACAGGGCAAAAAAACACCTCCATGAAAAATACTAGATAAAAGCCAGAAAGTGACCCAAAACACCAGTTCCAGTGATACACCAGCCGGACAAGGTCTGCTAAATCTACAGGGACTGAGCATTTAGTGAAACCGGAAGTCTGCATTCTGAAATGAGTGAGTAAGCAGCTGAAAGTCCAGCGGCCACGCTGCAGTATGGGGAAACCATGGGTTGGCGTTTGGAGACGGACTAGTTCTTTTAAAAAAAAAAAAAACCCGGGAGCGGCTGCGGATACATCAGTGAGAACCACGCGACGAAGCACGGCAGGAGAAGGCTGTACCAACGCCTCAGTGTCTGGCATGGAGGATAGCCCTTCCCACACCCACTGCTGATTATCTCGGGGCCAGGGGGGCAGAGGGGAGCCAAAAGGAGAAAGAAACCATGCCCCTTGCAGCCATCTCCCCAGCGGGCTGGGGACACTCCTGCCCGGGGCTGGGGCCACAGCCCAGAGCCGCGCCAAGGGTCCCAGTGTGATGGGGAGTGTTTCCCACAGCACCGCGCACATGCCACAATATCAGCCATGGACAGTGACCTTTAGTGCACCCACAACTAATTGTCCCAGAGCTGGGAAGGCAGAGCTATGCGAAAAGGGGGAAATTAACATGCCCCATTCAACCATCTTTACAGCAGGCTGAGAATGCCCCTGCACAGCCCGGAGGCCCAGGGCTTCCCTGGAGGGCTGGCGCACACTTGTGACATGGCACAGCCTTCCTTCAGCAGAGGTCCTGGAAGAGCACGGCTGAGAAGGGGAACCCACTCAGAAATCCCAGGGACCATACGCCAATACCAAGGACTTGTGGGTCAGCAGCAGAGGCAATCTATGACAAGATTGAAATTAAGGCTTAGACTCTTGGAACAGCCTTAAATCTCCAGGAACACCTGGGAAGTTTGATTATTAAAGCTGCCCTGCCTCCCTAAACACCCAGACACACACCCCAAAGCACATTCTCTGACCACAATAGAATACAAATAGAAGGCAATAACCATCAGAGACTTAGAAAATTCACAAACACTTGGAGGTTAAAAATGAGGGGGAGATGAAAACATTACCAGATAATCAAAAGCTGAGGCACTTCATCACCAGTAGATCAGTCCTACGAGAAAGGCTAAAGGGAACTGAGCAGGCTGAAAGGAAGGGACACTAAACAATCGACTGAAACCACATGAAGAAATAAAGATTTCCAGTAAAGATCATATAGTAAATATAAATACCAATACTACTGTATTTTTGATTTGCAACTCCACTATTTACTTCCTACAGGATCTAAAATACATAAACGGTAATGATAAATCAGTGGTTTTGGACTCAATGTAAAATATGTAATTTTTGACAAGAACTACATAAAGGTGGGGGAATGGAAGAGTATAGGAACATAGTTTGCGTGTCCTATTGAAGTTAAGTTGGTATCAAACAAAAAAAGATTGTTATACATTTAAGAGGTTAAATTTAAGCCCCATGGTAAACACAAAGAAAGTATCAGAGAACATGACCATAGAGATGAAACACAGACTATGGGTTATGAGAAGTGGGGGAAGGGGCAATGGGGAGTTAAGAAATGAATGTAGGGTTTCTGTCTGGGGTGAAGGGAAATTTCTAGTAATGGATGGTGGGAAGGTGATAGCATTGCAACATTCTAAATGTGATTAATCACACTAATGGAATGCCAGGGCCGGGTTGGAATGGGAAGATTTAGGCTGCATATATGTTTCCACAATTAGGAAAAAAAAAAAAAAGACAGTCTAATTAGATAATGACAATTAAATGCCAAGGATGATCCTGGATGGGATCTGAGGATGGAGGAGAGGAGGCTCAAAGGGACACAGTTGAGACATAAGGAAAAAAAAAGGAAATATAGAATGTAAGCCTTGTATCAATGTTGAATTTCTTGAACTTCTTAGCTGCGCTTGATGGGATTGCATAAAAGAATGTTCTTGTTCATGGGAAATGTATATGTGAATTATATTGTTGGTTCAAGGATGTGAGCAGCTAGCTCTCATATGTTCAGAAGACAGAGCAATAGATGATGGATGATAGGGAGGGAGGGAGGGAAAGAAAGAAATGGTGGTGTGACAGGATGTTAAAGTTGGTGGATTGGGGTATCGGGGGACAGGGGGTTGGGGTATGCTGGAGTTCTGTGTATGGGGTTTGTATTGTTTTTGCAACTGTTCCTGTAAGTTTGAATTTATTTCAAAATAAAATTAAAAAAAAAAAATCAAAGGTCAAGTTAAGTGCTTCCTTCTTAGGCTTGTATGGTATGGGGTTCATATCAACACGTGTGATTTTTTTTCTGAAGTGCCATAACTTCCAATGATGTAGACAGAGCTCTCAAGATTTAGCTCCTTCATAGCCTTCACAGACTCAGTTTCACAGGTGGCTAAAGAGACCTGAGTCAACAGCCATACAACCCAGAAGACTAGGAGAAATCCTGTGACCCTGCAGCCTGTGAAATCTCATCATTCTGTACTACATTTTCACCTTTTTATTCCATAAAAGGAAATTTATAATATCCAGAAATAAACCATCCAGTAGTTTGACACAGACCATTTCCTGGCCTTATCCACATCCACATCCCATAAGAACAACTTACCTTCTCCAACTTAAAAATCATTCCCGGTATGTGGCTGGATGCCCCCATGCTGACTGTACTGCTGGAGAAAATGGGAAACTTCTGGTGACGGTATCAACCCCAGTGTAGCCCCATGCAGAGACATTCTTCAGGAGCAGAAGGCTGGCCAGCACAGAAGCAATGGTTCCTCCCACAAACTCAACTGCCACAATCCTGCCCTCCTATGCCAGGCTGAGAGCAAAGAAGAGAAGGAAAAGAAATTATTAAAAAAATCATGTTCATTAATCCTACAGCTATAAACTCCCCCTGACCTTACAAACTGACAGGAGTGAGCCATCCTTTACAACTCTTGGTTCCTAAGTAGAAAAAAATAAAAAATAAGCCACAAGCAAGGCATTAGAGAGCCAGAGGAACTAGCCAGTTTTTTTTTTAAGAGAACCCATTTTACAATCAATACTGTCCATTTAACCTCCTCAAATACTCTTTGGAAGGAGACTGGGTTTATAAACAAATGTCATTCTATATGCCATACTTCAAGATGACTCAGTTTAAAGATTTAGGAAGCAGGCATATGATAGACATTTTAATGAAGGATCATTTGCTTTACACAAAGACTTACTTCAGGACTCTTTTAAGTTATGTGCCTCTCTAGAACATTTGAATCGTCCACAAAAATTCACAACTTTTCTAGAGCCCATTATAAGAAGTACCATATAGTGCATTCAAAGCAGTGAGTTATAAAAATAAACTTAGTAAACATCTTGGTATAAAATATTTGCATGTTTGTTTGGTTTTTGCCTCTTGCTTTCTTTTTTCTTTAGAAGGGAAATGAGACGCTGTTGTCAAAACACTGTTATCAGAAGGTTGGTGGTTCTTCAGACAGTTAAAGACAGATTTACCTTATAACCCAGTAAGCCCACACCTAAGTATAAACTTAAAAAAACTGAAAGCAGGAACCCAGATACATGGACACTGGTTCACAGCAGAATTGTTCACAATAGCCAAAAGGTGGAGACAATCCAAGAGTCCATCAACAGACAGAGGAACAAAATGTGGTATAACAATGCAATACTATTCAGCCATGAAAAGGAATGGAGTGCTGAGACATACTAAAACATGGATGAACCTTGAAAACATCATGCTGAGTAAAATAAGTCAGACACAACAGAAAAATATTGTATGATCTCACATATATAAAATATCTAGAATAAGCAAATTCATAAAAACAAAAGTAGATTAGAGGTTACCATGGGCTGGGAGTAGGGGGGTAGGGAGTCATCACTTAATGGGTACAAAGTTTCTGTTTGGGGTGACAAAAAAGTTTGATAATGGCTCATGGTGATGGTTGCACAACATTGTGGATGTGATTAATGTCACTGAATTGTACAAATAAAAGTGGTTAAAATGGCAAATTTTGTGTTATATATATAAAATATATATAGTAATATAATATATATAATACATATACTACTACAATTTTAAAATAACCCACTTATCCAGAAAACCTGAGGGAAGGCAAAAGAAGGGTTAGTTTTACCAGCTCTCTGTCTTGGCTTTCCACTTACTCTATGTGCTGCTTCCTTTGCTTCTGCAGTAAGCATGGTACCATCATGGTGCAGTGGTAATCAAACATGCATATTGCCTGCTTCTTACTTAGCTCAGGGGCTACAGGACTAACTGGATGCCTTCTGTGGGTTAGCTATTCTCTCTGCTTCTGTTTCATCCTCTTTAAACTGAAATAAACCACAAAATGATGCTTGCCAGGATGAACTGAGAACAGAAACTAATATTATCAGAGCACTCTCGAGTCCCTGGTTGAACATAGAATGAGAACTGGTGTAATACAACAGTCCCACTAAATCTCCAGTGACTTTTTTTAAGAAAACAAATCAAGGAAACACCTACACTGCTGGCTGTTGCAGAAACCAGTAAGATAAAAAGAGCCTGTACCACAGTGCCTGGAGATCTGGGCAAAGGAAAGTAGCCACCCCAGTAATTTTAACATGTGAACAATGGTCTCCTCTAGAACTCCCCACCTCCATGTATATAAAGTAGCTAGTGGGGCCCAGCATAGCTGAATTTAACACATGCATAATTTCTAAAGCATTTGACACTGCCAACTAAAGAGTCTACAGTCATTTTTTGGATATTTTCCAGTTGGGTATTTTGTTTTTGCTATATTTAAGCATTTCCTGATTTTCCCTCTGCTTCTATTCCTTTTCACCCACCCACTCAGCTGTTCTTGCTGATGCAGATGCCCACAGGAGAAACCAGCAGCAAACACTATGGAGAAGCAAGTCCAGAAGGAAGACAGAGGGCCTAAAGGATTTCAGCAGAGCCCCAGCTCCAGCTCTGAAATGCACAGACCACTGCATGCATCCACAGAGAACCTCCAAGAAGACATCTCTTGCCACAGTCACCCTGCCACTGCCCACCAGCCTCCTTACTGCCTCCTTCAGGCTGCCCTGGCTGTAGTTCACACTGGACCATGTGCCCCTCTGCACCACCAGCTTGCAATTCTCGTCACTTCTGGCTGCAGCTATTACCTGCATAAAGAACATGAGGCTCCAGAACACATACCAAGAAGGTTCCTCTACCTACCCCAGCCTACAGCCAGAGTGCTACTCAGGAAACTAATGTGACCTTGCTGCCCTGGCGTCAGCCTCAATCCCACACATCAGGCCCAACACATGGCATCATCCCATCGACTCCTCCATTCCCATGGTGTCCACATTTCTGGGATTCTAGAACCCAATGGGTCTAGCCAGGAGATGGTTCAAGAGACACTCAGAGAGTCTTCCCCAAATGCAAATTAAAACCACCATTTATTGAACACTATGGAGTGAAGTCAAGCAGTAAGGAAACAAGCTAGGATACCAACCTTAGAGTCAGGAAAGCAAGATACAACAGTGTGTTGCGGTGAGAACAGAGGGATTGCTCCAGAAACACAAAAGAGAGATACCCAACATAGATCTAGGAGACGTGGAAAGGCTTCCCAGAGGGTAAAACAGGATACAATGGGAAGATCTTGTGGTTGGAGAGACCCAAGCTTAAATCCTGGCTCTGCCACTTACTATCTATGTTACCTTAGGCAAATTGCTTAATAATAATTGACACATATAATACCAATTAGAAAGGTTATTCTAAGGGCTTTAAATGTCATGTAATCATAATAACCCAATAAAATAGACACTATTATTACCCTCATTTTATAAACCAAAAAAACTGAGGCAACAGAGGTTAAGTAATTTGCCCAAGGTCACACAGCTAATGGGAGGCAGAGCTGGAATACAAACCCGGGTAATCCATCCCCAGAGCCCATGCTTTTAACCTCTATCCTGCTCTCAGCTTCTTTAGGCTCTGGAACTCTCATCTGTAAAGGAAGACTTATTTTAATAATTAAATGGAATACTGTACATAAAGCACTTGGGAAACAAAGTAGAAAAATTGAAGCTATTACACATATGAAATCATTTATTTCATTTAAATCTCATAAAAGCAATATGGGGGAGGTATAATTACTCCCATTCAATAGACGGAGGCACAGACTCAGAGGGGGTAAGTAATTAGCCCAGGGTCATCCAGGTAGTAGGTGGTAGAACAATAGTTTAAACATAATGTTGCCTGGCTCCAAAGCCCAAGCTTGAAAAAACTCTCTAGCTCTGGGGGATGCCATGCGCAAGGCCTGACAGAGATGGCATAGACGGCTGTGGTCCATACTGTGGGGAGGTCTGGGTTAGGATGTCTCCAGAGAAGTTGTGGACACTAAAGCATTGCCTAGAGATGTCTCACCACTGAGCAGCACCCAGCAGCCCAAGCACTTTGGCCCCAAGGTCTGCTCAGAACTTGCACTCAAAAACACCAAGGTCATCAGTGCCCCTAAAAGATTCTGCACTCATCCATAACTACTTGAAGCTAAAAGCTACCCTCAAATAATTCCCTGGTGGAATTCTTGAATAGCTGAGGTTCGTTGAGAAGGTTACTAGCACACAGTGCCACCATGGGTAGACACCGGAAGAGGGTCGGGCACCTGCTTCCAATCCCAAGGTTCTCACTAGCACCGGTGAGACCTGAGGTGAACCTTTTTTCCTCCCTGTGCCTCTCTCTTTACCTGTGAAATAGGGGTAATAAACACATTACCCATCTCTCAGGAGTGTTGTGAGGATCAAGTGTAAGATACTTGCTGTGGAAACAACATGTGAAAGTAATATAAAATGCTGTGGATGGAAGGTGTTATCAAAACGACCTGTTCCAAGTAGGTGGCATGGTAACATTATTTTGATTTTTTTTGTTTGCTTCTGTTTAAAACCAGTATTGCTGCTAAAGAAAATATAGCTTGGATTAATTTTAATGTCTGAATTGGAAATAATGTTTCTCTCTACTTAACCTCCTATAATTATTTAAAACAAATGGTACAATTTTATTTTTCTAAATATGTTAAATAGTCAATGGTTGTAGTCAATGAGACTAATTATGGTCTCTCCCACAGAGAGGAGCTAAAAGCCCTTGCTTTTAACATGAAATGTGTTAATATTCCATGTGGAGTCTCCTGGCACCTAAGATTGCTTTCAGAATTCATATGTCCTTTCCAAAAGGAACTTATTGTGAGAAATGAGAGATGCCACTGGAAGAAATTCCAGACCAATCCCATTACCTCCAAACCTATATATCTAGCTGCCTTCTGGACATCCCAGCTGCATGCACAGGAACCTCCTACTCAACACATCCAAAACTGAACTCAACTTTTCCTCCTGTACTCAGCAAATGGCAAATCCACAAGTTAACCTAGATTGCTCCTTATTACTTAATGCCTAATAATAAGAGAATGCTTTTATTAAGAGATTTTTAACCAACATGCCATGCCCTCTAATAGGCAATTGTACATGTAATCTCAATATCCCCACAACTACCCTATGAGGAAAGAACTATTTTACAAATGAGGAAACTGATGCTACTAAACTGGAAGCAGTTTGAATTTGAATTTGAATTTGAACCTAGATCAGGCTAACTTCAAAGCCCTTCCTCCTTAAACTATATTAGGATGCTCTGAAGTCACCAAAGTCTGTATTTTCGTCTACCTTAGTATCTCTCAATACATCATCTCCACAGCCTCAGTTCACATATTATCACCTCTGGCTCAGATTGCTCCAACAGTCTGCCCTACTGCTTTCTCACTACTCCTGACCTTGACCTTATCCCTCATCCCCACTGCTACCAAGTTAACTTTGCAAGATGCAAAGATGATAGTGTCACTTCTCTACTAAAAATCCCTAGCTCCATAATTTAAGCTTCTAATAAATGTTCAAATTCTTCAGCTCCACACAAGGCCTTTTGTGATATCACATCTGACCACCTTTCTAGAGTCACCTCCCACCATTCCCTCCACAGGTCTTTTACTCCAGATATGCTTTTTGCAATTCCCTGAATGCACCAAGCTTATTTGCATTTCTGTGACTTCTAACATGTCTTCCCACCACTAAACGTGTCTTCACCTCTCTTCTTCCTTTGTCCCACTGCTACCAGTCCAAAAGTCAGCTTAAATGTCCACCTTCTCCAAGAAGCCCTCCTTCTCTGACACCACAACCTAAGTGAGATCCTCTGTAGAAACTTGGGTTTTCTGTTTATTTACTTGTTCATTCATTTAAGAAATAATTCCTTGTGTGATTGTGAAAACCTTGTGGCTCACACTCCCTTTATCCAGTGTATGGACAGATGAGTAGAAAAATGGGGACAAAAAGTAAATAAATAATAGGGGAGGATGGGGGTTAGGGGATGTTTCAGGTGCTCTTTTTTACTCTTATTTTTATTCTTTTTTTTTTTTTTTGTAGTAATGAAAATGTTCAAAAATTGATTGTGGTGATGAATACACAAATATAAGATGATACTGCACACAAATGATTGTACACTGTGGATGACTGTATGGTATGTGAATATATCTCAATAAAATTGCATTTAAAAAAAGAAGAAGAAATAGTTCTTCAGTGCCTACTCTGTCCCAGGCACCATGATAGGTGCTGGGACTGCAACAATGAGTCAAACAGAAACTCTTCCTGCCTTCATGGGGATTATACTCTAGTTGGAGGGAGACCTTAATCCAATAATGACACATAGTACACAATGAGATGTGTGTACTGAGATTTTATAAATAGTGGTGACAGAGGTGGCAGGCAGTGGGAGAAGGACACTGATCTCAACCTGAGGGGTCAGAACATACTTTCCTAAAAAAATGACATGAGTTTAAATCTGAAGCATAGGAAGAGACAATTCAGAGCAATGCAGGTAGAAAGTCTACCATCTGCAAAGGCTGTGAAGCAAGTTGGATCTTGCCAGATCTAGTAACTGGAAGGATGAGTAATTTACTTCTAGGTCTCCCTCAGTATTCTGTAAGCAAATAGATTGCAAGCTCCTACTGTAGGTTACTTTATATCCCTGGTGCCTTGCACATGTTTTTAAATAAATGAATGAATATATCCAATATTTGAAAACTGAAGGGTATGATGGGTATGATTTTTTTAAGTGGAGGATCTAACATGCAAACACCTTGGCCTGGAGAACACATGCTGCCACATCTATCACTCTTTGGCCTGTGGCTCCAGCTACTGCCATCGCTTAAACAGTTTGGGCCAGGGAAAGATGAGCATTACTTCAAAAAAATTCACAAGTCATCCAGTAATATGATTTCAGGATCACTTTAGAGCGAGAACCTTTTGAAGCAAAAAGAGACCTTAGATGTTGTTTCATTCAACACTTCACATACATCCGTTTCCAACCTTTAGGACTGGCTTATGTACATGACTTCTAGAGCAATGCTAATTTGGTCCAGCTGTGAAGACTTGCCAGGTAAAAGGTATCTTATTTCTGCTAAGGAGTCTCTCCCTCATGTCAGTGGCAATGCTCCCTTTGAATTACCCCACTCCAATTTCTGCTTCAGCAATTCTCTCCTAAAATCATTCTTATGTTAAATACTGCCAAATTATAGAACGTGATGATCATGTAATGGCTACAGGTCACATAAACCACCTCTCTGGAGCAATCCTGAGGCTCTCTAGGAAGAACAAGAGGCAGTATGTATACTCCTGGTAAAGTGGAAAACTTCAGCAACTTTGAGTTTGCAATACTGAAGTTGGGCATACCCAATTAAGTCTTAAAAAAAAAAAAAAAAAGAAAAAAAAATCACAGCCTCCCATTGAAATCAGAGCACTGTAATTAAACCAACTCTCTAAACTTCAAGGTTTCTCTATGAGGTGATCTCCAGGGTGGTCAAGTTTGAGAGAGCTACTTTTCCAAATTTACACTGGCAAAGTTCACAATCCACCATTTCCTCCCTGACAGACGGATGCCCTCACAGTCACTAAGCCACAGCCTTGGGTCAATACCTACCTATGGCCTCTCCTCGTCCAAACTGAACATGAGATGAAGGTCAGGGAAGAGAAGAAGCAATGTCCTGGTAGGCACTTTTAATATTAACACTACAACGAGCCCTCTGTCATCCACACAGCCAGGCTGGGTACGGCCCAATACTCCAGGGCCAAAACAGTGGTGCCACAAGTTACAGGCAGAATGGTAGCTTCTCAAAGAGAGACCCTTTTTGGAACCTGCCACAGTGTCTATTAAAAAAGGTAACAGTGACTTAGGGATGAAGCACATGTAACTAGTTATTAGTGCTACTCGGTAAATATTATGACTTGTCTGAATGACTGAACTTCAAAGGGAAACACGTACCAGTAACCAAGCCCAATGAAAGGCAAGATCAAGCAAGCTGTGGTAAAACTCAGGACTTGGGTGCATCAGACTTCAAAAATCCTAAGGATGGCATCTGGCTCAGGAAGGAACCAACTTAAGGAAATGGAGCACAGACCACTGTATTCTAATGGGTGAATTGCACCGTATGTGAATTACATCTCAATAAAACTATGAAAAAGGTGCCAT
Source organism: Choloepus didactylus (assembly GCF_015220235.1). Taxonomy (NCBI): domain Eukaryota; kingdom Metazoa; phylum Chordata; class Mammalia; order Pilosa; family Megalonychidae; genus Choloepus; species Choloepus didactylus. Next base: position 85,877,686 of record NC_051308.1, on the reverse strand, counting down.
GCACCACTAGTGGGCACCATTCATACCCCACACAACCATACCAGCCATGCTGGCTGGCTCCATTCCCAAGGATATCTCTTTCACAAGCTTCATGGAGGGGGAGAGGCCCATTATATTCAGCTCAATGCCCCAAACCAGTTTTTCTATCAAAACTACCTAACTATGGTCCAGTTTGGACAACCAGCCAATAGCTCTGGGACTCAGAGAACAAAATACCCTCTTCATTAAGCCACTTCACACAAAGTTCTCTGCAAATGTTGCCACACCTACACGGAGAAGGGGTTTAACATCTGAAAAAAAGAAGTACTGGGCTGAAAAACAAGACATGACCAAATTAATATCAAGAAAAGAGGAGGTAAGAGAGGATGGGGAATGAGGAATAGGTGGAAATTAAAGAAAGAAAAGAAATTTTAAAATCCAAGTATTAATATTGAGACATAGGGATACCTTCTGGCCAGTGATGCATTCTTCAGGCATACCATTAAGGCCATTCACACCAGTAACTCCATCTCCCTGAATGGAAAACAGCATTAGGAGTATGTTTAAAAAAAAAAAAAAACTAACATCTCTGACCCCATAATGACCCCATTATGACCCCATAATTGCCTTAATTATTCATTCAGAGTTAATGTATAGTAAATTGAACTGCCATTCTCTCACTACCTCCACAGACTGCCAAGCCAATCTAAGCACGCTTTGGACGATGATGGGAGAAAATAAGGAACAGATTAATATGCAATAGAATCCCAGCGTTAATTTATTTTCACAGGGGGCTGAAACTTGAGAATTCCCTATCCTCTCAGTAACTAAAGACTGAGATGCTGTCCTCTGTTCATAATAAAAAATTTAATGAAGCTAGATTTTCTTCCCCCAACTCAGAATTAGTTTCTTCTCACCTCTATCTTGGGTTCTTTTGCTGTCTGTTGGCAAAGACCAGGAAAACCAAGACCCTTTGGCTACAAAAGAGGTTAGCACATTTTTCAAAGCTACACACACATCAACTTCCTAGATTTCAACTAACTTACCTCTTTCACTGTGTTGACATCTGTGCCAGTCTCCAAAATTGTCCCAGAAGACTCCATTCCTACAATAACTTGTATAAAGATTTGGTCATCTGTAAAACCCAGTGCCATGGAGATGACTAAACCCTGATCAGCAGGCCATCCTATCAGCTTTCCGGAGGCAGAGGGGATCGGATGCCCCCAGGGAAAAGGGTTCAGAGTGCTGCACCCAAAACACAGTGAACGTACAAGGTTCCATGATCACATCCTGAAAAGCCATAGCAGCCCCCTTCTTCCCATGAAACAAATGAAAATTTTATGACTGGACAAAAGTACAAAGAATTGCAGGTGCACAATTTTTTTTTTTTTTAATAAGTAGGTAGAAAGCTTATTAAGAACACATGTGCTCCCCTCTACGTGTGACCCAACTCCCAGGGGTGTAAATCTCCCTGGCAATGCAGGATATGACTCCCGGGGATGAACCTGGACCTGGAATCATGGGATTGAGAATATCCTCTTGACCAAAAGGGGGATGCAAAATGAAATGAAGTTTCAGTGGCTGAAAGATTTCAAATGGAGTCGAGAGGTCACTCTGGTGGACATTCTTATGCACTATATAGATAACACCTCTTAGGTTTTAATGTATTGGAATAGCTAGAAGTAAATACCTGAAACTACCAAACTCCAACCCAGTAGTCTGGACTCCTGTAAACGACTGTATAACAATGTAGATTACAAGGGGTGACAATGTAATTGTGAAAACCCTGTGGATCACACTCCCTTTATCTAGTATATAGATGGATGAGTAGAAAAATGGGGACAAAAACGAAATGAAAAACAGGGTGGGATGGGGGGGATGATTTGGGTGTTCTTTTTTACTTTTATTTTCTATTCTTACTCTGAGTCTTTCTGATGTAAGGAAAATGTTCAGAAATAGATTGTAGTGAAGAATGCATAACTATATGATGGTACTGTGAACAGTTGATTGTACACTATGGATGACTGTATGGTATGTGAATATATTCCAATAAAACTGAATTTAATTTAAAAAAAAAAAAGAACACATGTGAGAGGACATGTGGGCACTCTTACAGGAAAAGAAGTGAGAAGCGAGAGGCCACACAAGTACTTTTGACCCTGAGCACTGGGGCCTTGGGCTTCCACAATGCCTCAATTTCAGAGTTCATCATAATGTATTTATCTGTTTCCACGTCTCTCCTGCTGGATCATGAGGCCTTCAAGGACACAAACAGTGTTTATTCACACAGTACTTGGCCCAATTAGGTGAACTAGTTGTTGCCTGCCCTTTCCTCTTCCACTTCCGAAATTTCTAACTTTAATGATCATACATTTCCCACTTAAACTGCCAGAGGAATAACTCAATTGAATATGACATCTTCTACCTATACAACACTTTGGCAAATACAAACAGAGGAAAATGGTTCCAACTGTCAAGACACAACCAAATACCCTAAGGCCAAAACATAGCAGCTATTTTACAATCACTGTATCCTTAATAAGCACATATCTGTATAGAATATATATGTACTGTACACAAACTAAGCTATACCCATATTTCTTTAAAGAAATTTCAACCATGAAAAGCAGTCATTTGCCCACATATTCAGGATTTAAAAGTAATCAGATTGGGCCTAATGAAAATCAGGCAGTGAGCTGCCTTCTTTCTGACTCGTCGGTATTAGGTTTCTTTAGGAACATATTTGTGAGGACTGAGTTTTAGCTGCAAACAGATATTTGTGATCCTTCAACAAAGAAATAAAGTCTCAGGCAACTTTAAGGAATGAAAAGGAATGACTGGGACCAAAGACGATTTTGATGAGCAGAATTCTGGTGAACGTAATGATGTGCGAAAATTCATTTGTTCATTTATTCATTTTTAAAGTATTTATTGAGCATTTACTATGAGCCAGGCACAATGCTAAGCCAGGGGGATAGAATGTTGAGCAAGGCAGACCCAGAACCTGCCCTCATGGGGTTCACAATCTAGTGATCCTAAGTATCCGTGAGACCGATATAGCTAACAGAAACAGCACTGATGGCAGGCAAGCACTGCCAAAGCACTGCCTGAATTGATGCACATGATTCTGAAAATTGTCTCCTGTTTTCCTGAAGCAGTCACTTGGTCCCCTCCTACTCACCAGCTGTGAAGGGAAGTTGGGCCCTTTCCTGATGCTGACCACAACAGACCAAAATATCAGCGCACAAAAATGGACATCAACTCCAACCTGCAAAGTAAACAGAGCAAGAAAGCAAAGCAGTAAACATCCATGGAGATGAAGTTCATTCAGGTATACCAAAATGTTTGCTGAATGCCTACTATGTGCCAGGTACTGAACTAAGAGCCAGTGTCCAATCAAAATAGTCAACGATCCTGCCTTCATGGAGTTAAGCAAGTATAGTAGGGAAGATAGACATGAGCCAGATAATCTTAAGGATATATGTGCTAATTTACAACTCCAACACAAGGTGTTAAAGATAGAAATATATGGTGCTACAAAAGCATATAATGGGGGGGGGAGGGTCAGGGTAACCTTTGGGGAAGGTCAGGAAAAACATCCCTGAGAAAGTAACTCTTGCACTAAGGATAGCTAAGAGTAACCTATTTAAAGATAGGCAGGAAAAGCATTCCAGACAGAAGGAATGACACGTGCAAAGACCCTGTGATGGGGACAAAAGAAAGACCAGTGAGTCCAGAGCACAGAGGAGAAGGAAATGAGGCTAGAGAGACACACAGGGAACACACCATAAAGGGTTTGTAGGGTTATTGAGGATCTTAGTCTTTATACTAGGAACAACAGGAAACCTCAAAAGGTTTTTAAACAGAAGGATAACAAGATCAGCTATCTTGGGAATCAGAAATCCTGGAGTCTAGTCCTAGATAGTGCCAGAACTGAGACAGGCCTGTAGCAGTGCAGCGAGCAGTTACTCTAGACCTCAAAGGCCAGTGGTTCTCAAAGTGTGGTCCCCAGACCACCAGCATCAGCATCTCCTGGGAACTTGTCAGAAACGCAAATTCTCAGGACCCATCCCAAGATCTACTAAATCAGAAGCTCAGATGTGACCCAGCAATCTGTTTTAACAAGCCCCTGGTGATTTTGATACATGATAAAGTTAAAGAACCAATGTGATATACCAATTCATCCCAACCTGGACTGGAATCACAGAAGGCAATGAAGGCTGAGAGGCAGACTTGATGGCATTTATTTGTTTGCTTGATTAAATATCCAATTTAATACAGAGGTGCTCACATTGTTGGGAAGACATTTTTAACTACAAATTCATACATTTAAAAATTTTTTAAGCAACTGCCATTTGCAAGGCACCATTCCAGAGACTATGGGGATTTAATGGTGAATAAAACTAATATAGTCTCAGCTCTCATGAGCTAATCCCTTACAATGCAGCGTTGGGACAAATAACAGAACAAAGGAACCCCACCCTCAGCCTGTGGCACATTCTATGTGTAACAAATATGCAGCACACAAATTCTCAAGCCTCTCCACCTTGGTTCAAGAAAGGATGAATTTGTAGTAAATAATCTTTTCATCGGTAAATTCAAGAGCCAAATGACTTCTCTGGTTAAGTCTATAAAATATTTAAATGAGAAATGATACTAAAATTATACAAACACTTTCAGAAACTACAGGAGGAGGGAATATTCCCATCTCATTTTATGAGGCAGCATAACTCTGATACCAAATCCAGGCAAGGACACTGAGGAATAAGGGAAATTTTTGAGTTGACGAAACTTTCCATATGTCAATTGTAGGGATGGTTTCATGACTGCATGCATTTGTCAAATCTCAGAATATACACTAAAAAGAGTGATTTTAGTGAGTTTGTATGCAAATTAAACCTCAATTTAAAAGAATAACGTTATGTTAAGTGAAATTAGCCAGAAACAAAAGGACAAATACTGTATAGTCTCACTAATATGAACTAATATTAATGAGCAAACTTTGAGAGTTAAAGCTGAGAACACAGGTTATCAGGATATAGAAAGAGGGAAGAGATCAGCCATTTGATGCTGAAAGAGTATAGAATCTTCAACAGGATTGAGCGTATAGATCCAGAAATGGATAGCACAATGTGAAATGTGTATACAGGACTGAATATATAGATCCAGAAATGGTAGCACAATATTGTAAGTACACTGAACAAAGATGACTGTGAGTAAAGTTGAAAGAGGAAGGCTAAGGCATGGATGGCAGCAGAAGACAAGATAGAAGATAAAGACTGGGACTGTATAACTTAGTGAGATCTGGAGTGGTCAATGATAGTTATTAAATGTACAAATATAAAAATGCTTTTATATGTGGGAGAACAAATGAACGTAAAATTTGCAAGGTGATTATAATGGGATGGTGTTGGGGAAAAATACAATCAAGGAAAAGTAGAGTCTACAGTTAACAGTAATATTGTAATATGCTTTCATTAATTGTAACAAAGGCAATACACTAACGCTATATGTCTATCAGAGGGGGATATAAGGAGAGGTATGGGATTCTTGGTGGTGGTGTTGTCGGACTTTTTAATTGTATTTTATTCAATTTTTAGTTTTTCTTTTATCCTTTTTATTAGTCTTATTTTAACTTTTTGGGAGTAATGAATGTGTTCAAGTGCTGACTGTGGTGATGAATACACAACTATATGATGATACTATGAACAACTGATTGTACATAGATTTTATTGTATGATATGTGAATGTATCTATAAAATTGCAGGGGTAAAAATAAACACAGGGATACAAATGCTAAAGAAAATGTGGAGAGAAGGATCTACCTATTCACTTTTGGTGGGGAAGTAGTATGGTACAGCGCGTCTGGAGGACAGTGTGGTGATTCCACAAGAAGCTAAGTATGGGACTGCCATAAGATCCTGCAACCTCATTATTGGATATATACGTGAAAGAACTGAGAGCATGGATATGAATGGGCATTTGCATACTGATATTTATGGTAGCAGTATTCATGATATGCAATGGATGGCGGTAGCCTAAGGGTACATCAACTGATGAACAGAATGGTGAGATGTGATGTATGCATACCATAGAATATTAAGCAACTGCAAAGAGTGAAGCTGTGAGGCATGCAACTGCATGAATGGATCTTGAGGATATTTTGAGTGAAATAAGCCAGAAACGAAGACAAAATTGGCCACCATGAGCCTTGGAGTCTTGGAGCTAGCTGTAGGAAGACTCCAGGGTAACCTACAGATTATTAGGTTCTTGTATGTTATTTGGAAAGTGATCAAGATTTCCAGATAAATCTGGTGGTGTTGGATAACCTGAGTGTCATTAGTTCAGTGTTTCCATGCAAATATTTGTAGAGAAGGAATGAGACTCCAACATTCAGGCCTGTGTGGTCCTGCAGCCTCTAAATGTGCACTTATAAACATCAAGAGCAATTCCTGGGAATGCATGAAACCTGGTTCCTGGTTTCTGGGGAAAATTTATAACCACCAATAAATATCTGTTGGAAGAAAAAAAAAGAAAAGAAAGGATGAAAGTCTTCCAGCATGTGAATCCCAGGACACAGACTGGCTATCATCATGTGCTCACCTAAGTAATCTATTTTAGCCACTGGGTACACATTAGTGACACTTCAGGGCTACAACCACATTCCTCCCTGCTCACCACTGGCCCCAATTCTGAGACCTGTTTCAACCATTCAGAGGTTCTTATTCTCCACACCAGATGATGGTGTGTCACCAGAGTGGTCAACAGGCAAGGCCAAAGAGACTTCCACATTTTAGCGGAACTGCCCACAACCCTACACTAATCCCACCCCAAACCACAGCAGGAGACCAAAAGAGGGGACAGAGCACCTGTTCACATGGAATCACAGGGTGTTACCGGGCTGGTATGGGGTGGGGGTGGATAAGTAGAAGTTGACATTGAAAAGGAACCAAGCAAAAGGTGGGGCCCATTATTTGTGTTAAACCGATCAAGTGAAAGTGGTATGCAAAGTTGTGTGAACTCAGAGTTCTGTTTCTAAGGCAACAGCTCGGGAGACCTTCAGAAAGAGTCCTGTACTCGTGTTTGGCGGAACAATCCTCCTTTGGCACTTCTGGCTTTTTTGTCCACCCTGAAAAGGCCCTTTTAGCACAAGATGAAGTTGAGCTCCAGTCTCCTGGACGCCCCCTGCCTGAGCACTTGGGAAATCAATTCAGGAACCGCAAGCCTGCGGCTTACATGTGGTGGCGGAGGGGAGAGGGAGGGTGAACGTGGCGTCAAAGGGTCCGGGGACAGGCCGTCGCCCTACCTCGTTAGGCCTGCCCGGGCAGGAGGCGACTTCCAACAATAGCCAGGAACTACTTTACCTCGGCGCAAAGGGCGGCGCAGTAATGACGACAGCAGCCCTGTATGGTTTTCTTGCAACAGGGATGAAGGGCCGGGTTACTCAGGCCTCCCCTCGGGGCGAAGCCCGGGGCTGCCTTTTGCGGCTCAAGAAAGACTCAAGGTCGCACCTGCAAAGCTGACGCCCGAGAGAAGCACAGTATCCACGCCACCGCCGCCTTGGAGCCGCGGAGTGAGTCACGAGAGGGGAGTGGCCCAAGCGAGACAGAAGAACCGGAAGGTGACGGCCACGCCCCCGCCGTGTCCCGGGAGAGCGGAAGAGAGTCCCGGGAGGCGTCCGGGAGACGCGCTGCGGGCTGGCGGGCCTGCGCGGCAGCTGCAGCCCAACCCAGGCCCGCGGCGGTTGTGAGCGCTGTGCTGCGGCTGCAGCTCCCAGAGCGGTGCGCGGTGCCCTTCTGCCCCAAGCCCGAGCAGGGGTGCGGACCCTGTGAGGTCCCAGCCCTCTCTTCCCCCAGGTGGAGGTGGAGTCCCTAGAGGGAAAATGAATCAAAGGAGACAGATTACTCGAGATTAACCTTGGTTGGCATTTTTGTAGGAAATTCGGGAGCCTTTTAAAACCACATTGGCGACATTTAACGGTTCTTGGGTGCTCTTCCCGTGTGAAATCTTGAATGCAAGGCAAGAGTTTTGATGTTTGTGTATTCGAACACCTTGCTGGAGTTCAGTTCTTGTTAATTTTCTTGCACAGAACTGTTTACACTAACATCGTGCAGTAACTAATAATCAGATGTTTAATGATCCTATACATTTGATAAATCGAAAGAATAGTTCAATTGAAGTGGGTCAAAACCTTGTAGTTATGGTCACAGTGCCTAATACTGTGCCTGGTACATAGTGGGTGCTCAATAATGTCTGTTTATTAAATGACCACATAATTCCTGTATGAACAGCATACTCGGGAAGAATTGAAAACATAATATCTGTAAAATAGAAAATTGGGTAGACCACTTGCAACAGCAACCAAGTATTTATATCCTAGCAATATTAGAGAAGCATGTGTAGTCCTGGAAAGAATGTTTCATTTGACGGGTAGATTTTAAAGACAGCATGATGTCTTTTGAAAATGTCTGGTCAAGGTATAGCCTCTTCCAGAGCTCTGCCAACTACTTGTGTGGGATTGGCTTTGGTACTTGATGACTCTGAGCCTCAGTTTCCTCCTCTGTAAAGTGAAGGCATTGGACAGGATAATCTCCACGTTGCTAAATCGCATGTTTCTATTTTTTGATGAAAACATATTCCAAAGATAGCAAATGACCTGGAAGGCATGGTCAGGTAGGGAGTAAAGGAAAAACGGAGGGCAAAAATAAAGTAAGAATGAACTTCTGAGATTATTGCCTAAAGGATTTGGTGGGTAAAGGAATCCAAGAATCCAGTCCTCATCATGTAGAAGTCAATATGGTTTTAACAGAACTCACAAGGAATTTAAGAAGTCATTTTAGGCCACCCCTAGAGGAAACTCAGGCCAAAGAGGAAACATGACTAGAAGGTGAGAAGGTGCGAAACTTGAAGTGTTTCCAATGAGACAAGAAAGCATTTTGTAAACTGTTATCAGGCACATAAAATCAAACCAGGAATAATGGAGACATACTTACAATTATCATCATTAAAGTGAGAATTCTGGTTGCCAAATAACTGTGCAATAAAAAATCTTAAGTTTATGAAGTGTGAAACCAGGATTGATTGCTCCAAGGATGAAATGACTTGTTCAATGTAAAATATTAAGTATTTATACAAGATATAAAGCAAACAATTTTTAATTGAGCTCCTGGAAAGCAGCAACCATTTCTTAATCTCCTTTATGTTTGCCGTGCTTTGCACCATGCCCAACACTTTTAGGCTTTAATACATGCTTATCTAATGGATTGTTGTGTAAGTACTAGTTATCTAGCATTAATTTTCTGGATAATTTGAAGTATCATTATCAAATATTTTATTTTTAATTTAGTATTTTTATGGAAAATGTTTCTATTATGGTTTTCATAATATCCTTGTCATTCTCAGGGAATGTGAAAACAGTGAATTTGGAGAATTTAACAAATTCTACATTTATAACAAAATCTGAAGAAAATAGTAAAAAGTCCCCTTAAGAAGGATCTTGGAGGGAGCTGAACGTATCTTCGGTAATGGTAGGAAATTTTAAGCACTTATGTGCAAAATAACTTTCACATTAGCAAACAGCTTCAAAGGTAAGTGACAGGGCATTTAATAGTAGCTGCTATAGTAGCAAAAGAAATATTTAGCCTACCCATCAAAGTGCAGCCACCACACCATACTTTCTAGTTTTTGTTACTGTTTCTGGTTATTTTGTTTTATTTGGGGGAGGGATCTGGAAGAGGAGATGGATAGAATAAAGTTTTTGAGTCCTGGGGGGAGAATAAGACCCAGGCAGCTAAATCTGAACTGCTCCATCCTCTGAGAAGAAAAGGAAAGAATCAATAGCTGTCCTGCAAACCAGCTTGAGGGCTCATTAGAAAGTAAAAGAGTAACAGATGACTCTTCCTTCTGGTACAACTCACATGAAGAGGTAATATTTAACATCCAGAAGCTGCTGGAGGTTTGCGGGTGGAGAAGCAAACCAAAGCTGAATACACAAAACAGCTATGTTTTCATAGAATAATGGACAATATATAAACAATATAAGCATCATACAGGACTCTACTGAAAATATATAAGTATTCCACAGTTACGATGCTTTATCCAATAGATTCTCACCTCCTTGATAATAGAGACTGTGTCTCAGTAGCTATTGTATCCCCAGAGTTGACCACATCTACCATATAGTACAGGGAAAGCTGCCAGTGCACCACAGCTTTTCAAAGCCACAAATCCAAAATATTTGAGGAGTTCTTGTACCCACTTCCTTGTCTTGGTAGACAGCTGCTGGGCATAATCTGATCTTTTTTTCTGGCTAGGTCAGAATTGCCATTATAGATATGTTATTTTCTTCTGCTCCAACAATGTAGTCGGGATTCCTGAGGTGTGTAAGAGTAGCTTGCCTCCTCACTGAATTCCCTTAGATTGCTCTCCTGGTTGTTGCAGTTAGAATTAATTTTTATCAACCTCAGAGATATGTTTTGACCATTGATATATGTAATGCAAATTGACCTACTCTTTTCCAGGAACTGTGTAAGATTTGCTACATAAGTTATTTGCTCCAACACTCAAGGAATCACAGAATTTCAGGGCTGGGATGGATCTTCAAGATAATCTAACCAAACTGCCTCATTTGCAAGTGAAGAAACAGTGGCTTAAAGAGAGATCTGCCCAAGGTCACACTGCTCATTAGTGGCAGGAGTAGCATCAGGAGCTGGCAGTCCTGATTTCCTTTTCACTGCCCTTTCTACCATGCTCTTTGGATTTCATTCCTCAACAGTATACAGAATAATAATAACATTTCACATTTTCATAATGCTTCATAGTTTTCAGGTCACTTTCACCCAAATTGCCTCATCCTCCTAATGATAAAGGTAATAATAATTTTTACAACTAACAACTATTGGTTACTTACAATACCCAGTCACTGAGTGCCTTGCATTATTTCATTAGTCCTCACAATAGCCCTCTGACTAGAATACCATTATCATCCCTCTTTTTCAGATCCGGAGTGTAGGCTGAAGGAGGTTAAGTAACTTGCCCAAGGCCACACAGCTTGGAAGTGGAGCAGTTTAGGATCATCCTGATGTCAAAGCCCCACAAAGAAATCTAGCCACCCACTGTGTCCTCTCTCACAAACGCCCTCCAGAGCAGACAAAGAAGGTATTGTAGCATATATTTTAAAGCCATGCTTTGTTTAGAATTTTAAGCTTAATTTTATAGGACCTCTACAGCAGTTCAAGTCTGGAAAATAGATGAATTCCCTGAAGGAGAGAATATAGAGAAAGCAGCCTCCAGGGTTGCCTGCAGTTAAATGACAAGAGCAGGAAGAGAAGCTAACACCTAATTAGGAGTTACTATCCTTATCCCATTTAGCCATAAGCTTGAAAATGTATTAATTTCATGTAAGTTTAAAGTATATTATGGAATATTAAAACTATGCTTATGTAAAGCAAGTGTTTTCATATACACGCATGCACGCACACACACACAAATACAATTTTAATAAAACAATGTGCTGACTGGATTGCCTGGTTACCAGTTGTCACTTAAGCAGGAACCGTCAAGCTTTTGTGCTAAATTCCTGGCACTCAGATCCTCCAATATGGAAGCAGTGGTGACCAATGAGCAATGGCTTCGGTGACCCCCAAAACTGACCGCCAGTATCTGATGCAGAAATCATTTTCCACCTCAAATCATCTTCATGGAACCAGCTTACAAACTCCCAACCATTCTGGCAACCTCGTGAAGCCTTCCCAGCACCCACCTCCCCCACAGAGAACAAATGCTTCCCTTCCATATGTTCCCCAAAAAAACTTAGTACAAACCTGTATAAGCTCACTAATCTCATTGTTCTGGTGTGTTTATCTGTTCATCTATCCCTCCAGCTAAACTGTGAGCATCTTGGACGGTTCTGACGATAGCACAGTGAAGTGAAAAGAATTTGGGCCTTGGAATCAGATGTACCTAAGGTTCCTTCCTGGTTTAGCTACTCACTCATTTAGAAATTGGGAAAGTTATTTAACTTCTCTGAGACTCAGTTTCCTCACCTGTAAAACAGGTATAATAATGCCCACCTCATTTGGTGGTTGTGAGAATTTAACAAGGTGCGTGAATACATTACACACTTAATAGGTAGCTGCTCTTATTATGAAGACACAGTCTGTCCTTGAGTCTTTCACAGTCTGGTGGGGAGAGGCACACATAAATAAGCATTTACGATGTGTGTATGCATTCTATGACAGAGGACTGCAAAGGAGGCTGAGGGAGCACAGAGGAAGGGCAGTCTTCCCCAGCCAGAGGGCATCATTTAAGGAAAGCCTCCCAAACCAAGGATGAGGAAGAATTAGCCAGACAGCAGGAGCTAATGAGTGTGTCCCAGGCAGAGATCGTGACATGTTCAAGGAACTGCAAGTGGTCGGTTATAACTGAAGAGTAAAGCTTGAGCCAGAAAATGGGTGATGGATGAGGCTGGAGCAGCAGATGGTATACCAAGAGCATGGGTTTTGGAGTCAGGCAGTCAGGAATAACAGTTTCACCATTTTCCAACCATATGTCTTCAACAAAGTGACTTTTCTCAGAGTCTCAGTTTCCCCATATATAAAATGATTGTGCTTCAGATTACATGAACCAATGTATTTACAGTGTCTGGTACAGAACAGGCATTTTAAAAATGATAGCAAGTATTATTTATCTCTATTTATGTTTGATAAGCTTGGTGGTTGGCCCATGAGTATAAATGCATCCTACCGAATCAACAGAAAGATGAATAAATGAGTGAATTCATTCACCTTACACAAATTTATTAAACACCTTCCATGTGCTAGACACTGTCCTAAGCACTGGAGATATAGCAGTGAACAAAACAGACAAAAGTCTCTGCCCAGTGGGACTTGCAAGTTCATGAACTGAGATTAAGATGGGGGTCCCTGGTGTCCGCGAGGGGAGAGTCTGCTTCATAGCCCACGTGGCTACATGGTTCTCTGATGGAAAGCTAACACACTGACAAAGCAAAGTTCCCATGAGGTCTAGATGTTAGTCCTACTTTGTAAAAACAATGAGAAGGCTCTTGTTCCTCTCCCTTGATCACTTCTCGCTTATCAACCCCCAGCTTCCTGTTGTGATCCAGGGAAACTGGTGAGTTGTGCTGTTTGTCAGGAAGAAATGTCAAGGCGGGCTCAGTTCATTCTTGGACTCTAATATCTAAAGTGGTAGCAAGAGGAAATAGGAAAGCAGCACTCACAAAAAGGCTATGGAGAGGGAGATTTGCCTATCTCAGCAGCCAACTGATAAGTGAGCTCAAATGCCTTGTGATGCATGCAGATTTTATTTCCATAGTAGGATAATCATACTTCATAGGTGGGTATCTCCTTACAAAAAGAGTTCACCTAGGGGATCCCACTTAATCCTCAGAAAGACTCAAAAGGTAGGAATTAACCCCATTTATTCCCATCTCTCTCCTTTAAATTACCTTCTCCCTCTCCATTGCTTTCTTCCCCATGGTAGTTTCAAACATAAACAAAAACAACAAAAATTTCCCTTCATCCCTCATTCCTCTTTAGCCAACACCCTATTCGTCACCTCCTGACAGCCAAGTCCACTGAACATTAAGAATATGCTTGTTAGCTCTGTTGCTCTCCTTCCATTCGCTGACCCCACTGTGATCTACCCCCAAAATGCCACTGAAAATGTTCTTGCTAAAGTCACCAGTTAACCTACCATTTGCCCAGTCCAACATATACCTGCAGCACCCATCCTAAATTGACTTCTCATAGCACTTGAAGACACTCTCTGCCAGTTCTCCTCCTACTTCTCAGCCCATTCCTCTTCAGTCTTTTCAGATTCTTTTCCTCTGCTACCCCTTTAATGTGGTCAGCCAGGGTTCTTTCTAACATCCTTTTCCCACCTTCTCTCTCTCTATCATTTTTATCTCCCTCCCTCTCAAAGTAAATGCTCATTTTTGCTTCAAAATCCTGCCCAGGTTTCTGATTTGTGAACTGTTCCCTAACAATCTTACTACCTCTCACTCCTACCCCCTCACCTTCTCACTCTTCTCCCTCACCTCAAACTTACATGCAGTCTCCTTCCTCTTGCTTTTGGAGGAATGCTTCCATCCCTTCAATAAAGAACGTATCATGTTGTGAGATTGCTGTTTATGTCTGTCTTCCTCGGTAGATTATGAAAGACTCGAGGTGAAAACAATGGTGTCTCTGTTTTGCATTCTCAGTGCCTGGCACATTAGGAGATGCTCAAAAATGTTTATTGAATGAATTAATACATGAATTTCTATAAGTGAAGAAACTGAGATTCAGAGGTGTTTTTGCAAATTCTCAAGTCTTCTGACTTCAAAGGACGTATTCGTTCTCCCTCAGCACGGAAAAGAGCAATGTTACAAGTGTTTAATTGCACCTCAAACCCAAGGAATTATATAAATCAAGGGACAAGGTGGTGGGCAGGATTTCCTTTTCCCCACAAACATTGCCCCAGCTGCCAGGTGTGGAAGGACTGTTTGGTATTTGTAGCCTTCCTTTTGCACATACCAGGATAAGAGAAGAAGTAGAAGAGGAAAACAAAACAAAACAAAGCAAAACACCTTCCATCCTTCCTCCCAGTGGACAATTACCACCATCAGTTCCTTTTTGAGTGAGGAGGCAGGAAGCCTCTCCAAGTTCATGAAACTCCTGATTTGCCTCAGGTTTCCTCATGGAGGAGAGGGTAGAGGAGTGATTTAATAAGATGCTTTGTAGCTGGGCCAGCTCCGAATATGATCTCTACCATCCTGAAGTAATACTCTCAGTAATACTCTTGAGGAAACCTTCACAAAGTAGTCAAAGATACACCTGGAAGGAAGGAAACTTCTCCCTTCACGAGGAATAAACAAGCTTTCTAGGGAGAGGTTCTGAAATTAGACAATGTGTGCATTCGCCAATTACAAGCTCAAGTTTCACCCAAATACACACAATCAAAGGCTTTTCCAAGGCCATCATTACATGCAGAGGGCCCTCCTGCTGTTTGGGCAACATTTTAGTTACTGCAGTGGAGCAAAATAAATGTCATCAAAGCAGTGAGGTAAAGACAGACCCTTTCAGCAATGCCTTTTTTCAATCTGATGACTCACTTAGCCTGTCATTTATAATGCTGCAGTCTGGAGGGGAAGAAGGAAATGAGAGGAAAAGAGTGGGCTGTGTTGTGCATGTAATTTGTTTCCCCATTTCAGACAGCATTTTAATGAGCTTTCTCATTAAGGGCTCTGTGAGTCTATGCTTAAAGTTTTCTGGACAAGCAAATGAGCAGAACTGACATCAGATGGCATCAGGCTAGCACCTCACATTTTGTTTTAAAGATATAGTCATCTGGAGAGGGAGTATGAAAAAAAATCATTATTTGTGAGAAGGATTTGATAACTGTTTCATCCATAGCCAATCCCATGAAAATACTATGTTCATTAATTATTAGTATAGCAGAGTGTATCAATGACAGCATTTCTCTATTCAGCTAGTTCCCACAGTGAGAGGTAATTGTCCTGTGCTATCCTAGCCCTCGGTTCATATTTCTGGTAGAGCACCCATCACATTGCCTCAGAGATAATGTCCCCTCTAGGTTCTGACCCCTTTAGGAAGGCACTCAGCCTTACATAGCCCTCCTTAATATTCCCAGAGCCCAACACAGTGTCCAGACACTTGATAGACACTCAATAAATGTGTTTTTATTTACCTTTTAACCCAATTCATTAGGTGCCATTAGTACATGAAAAAGTACATTAAAAGAATTAGACTTGAGTATTGGACGGCACCTCAGAGTAATTTATCACCTTGCAAGGTTCAACAAACATTTTAATGTGCTAACAGCCCCTAATTAAAGCAGCAGCCTTCTGTTAAAATTATCAAGGAGAAAGTAAAATACTGGGAGAAATTGAGAACTACTATTTCTTTGACATTGATGGACATTATCTAATGGGTTTATGAACAGGAATTAGCCTTTTTATGATAGAGCAAAGGATAGGGTTATTGGTTTTCTTTTTTTAAATATATATTTCCAGTGAGTTTGCTGAACAGAACATAAGTGAAAAACGTACAAAAGCGAATTCTAGCTGCTGCCCATGCCTGAACCAGTTTTCTGGCAGTCCTTCCCTTTGTTTGTGTGGTATAAAGAATGCCTCACTCACATGACTCCAAGGACTTCCAGAAATGATATATGTGAAGTGTCTAGCACAGTGTTGGCCATGGAGTGTGTGCTCAACAGAAGCCAGTTGCTTCCCCTCCCTCCTTGCCAGGAAGGGCACAAAAAGGAGAGGACTGTGCTCCATTAGAGCTCTGAAGAGATAGACATCAAGGGACATAACATTTGCTCAAGGAGCCAGCATTGGATTTTCTTACTTGTGCCAGTTTGGATATATTATATCCCCCACAAAGCCATGATTTTTAATCCAATCTGGATGGGTAGAACATTTTGGTTAAGTGTTTCCATGAAGATATGACACACCCAACTGTGGGTGATACCTTTGATTAAATTATTTCCATGGAGGTATTACCCCGCCTAGTCAAGCTAATCAGGATGGGTCTAAATTAGATCACTGGAGTCCTACAGAAGAGCACACAGACAGAAGGAGTTCAGAGCAGCTGAGAGAGACTTTTGGAGAGACCAAGAGGCTTGCTGCTGCTTGGAGATGCAGACAGAAGGACATTTGGAGATGCCAAGCTAAGAGAAACCCAGAGACATTTTGGAGAATACCATTTTTGAAATGCAACCTAGGAGCAAAAGACTGGCAGATGCCAGTCACATGCCTTCCCAGCTGTCAGGTATTCTGGACGCCATCAGCCATTCTTCAGTGATGGTATCTTCTTGTTGATGCCTTAGTTTGGACAGTTGTATAGCCTTAGAACTGTACGTTTGTAACCAAAAAAAAACCCCTTTATAAAAGCCAATCCATTCCTGGTATTCTCATAACAGCAGCATTAGCAAACTGGAACACTTGTCCTCTACTACACTTCATACCAGGGGTCTAGGCCAGCTCTCTTAGTTCGCCAGGGCCGCTATAACAAATGCCACATGGTTTGTTGACTTAAACAACAGGAATTTATTGTCTCATAGTTTTGGAGGCTAGAAGTCCAGCACCAAGGTATTAGCAGGGCTTGCTTTCTTCCAGAGACTGCAGTGTTCCAGCAGTCCTCTGTCACATGGGCATCTCTTTCTTGTGCCTGCTCCTCTGATTTCCATTGACTCTGGCTTCTACTGATTTCTAGCTTCTACTCACTTCTATGTCCTATTTCCTTAAGCCACATTGGATTAAGGCCCACCTGATTCAATTTAGCCTCATCTAAATAGGATCTTCAAAGACCTTATTCACAAATGAGCCCACCCCTTAATTAATAATAACATCTTCAAAGGTCCTATGTACCAATGGGATCACACCCACAAGATTGAGGCTTAAGACTTGATCATGTCTTTTGTGGGGGGCATGATTCAAACTCCAACACAATCTCTGTCTCTGTCTCTCTTTCTCACTCAGATACCCATGACCCACACTTGAGCAGTCAGCAAGGAACCAGTTACCCATCCCTATGAGCAGGATGAGTTTGAGGTGTTCTCAGACTACATATCTAGTGAGTTTTTTCCTGACAGGCATCACCACAAAGTGTTATCTGAAGACCGTGTGCATCAGATCCCTGGAGATGCCGATTGAAAGAACCAATTATCTCTTTCTCCCTCCAACAAAGATGTGCCTGAATCAAGGGTTCTTAGGGAGCAGCACTGGCATCTAAATTTTATCAGCCTTCCCAGATGATTCTGTTTTGTGCCCAAGTTCAAGAGCTGTTGCCCTGGCTTCTGACCTAATGGTTCCTCTGATCACTAGAGGGCACCCTGGAACAACATTTTTTTCCAGTGCAGCCTTCCAACTCCTGCCAGTGACCAGGGCTGGGCGCCCACATAGTTCTGGGCTATAGCTTCCAAGCCCATCCGGGAACCACAGTTTCCGTTCAGAAACTTAGTCCAATTGCCAAATCACCAAGTCCACCTAGCATGCATTTCCACAGTGGTGCTGTAATAAATTCAAGTTCTAAAGAAAAATTAGAGTTTAAGTTATCTTATGTTTATTCATTAAACAATTAACGAAGTGCATACCACAGCATTAGGTAGTAAAAGACATTCTTCCTACTCTCAAGATAAACATGGGAAAAATAGGACATAAATATGACACCATTTAAGAATAATTTAGATAGAATAGAATAAATTACTGAATCCGACACAGCCAGGTGCCAGTACATGCACACGCAGGGTGCTGCACGAGTGGCCACTGAGCCGACTGGGGTAACTGAAGCCACTGGGATCCCTGGGAAGGCATTGTGGGAAAGGTGGGATGGGAGGGGGTCTTCAGAAAAATGAAAAGAAGAGGAGAACAGAGTAGCCTAACTACAACACATACCTTTCTACTTTACGGCCCTTCCTTGTGTCTCAGCTAAATGCAACGAAAATAAATTAACTAAAATAAATATGGCAAATGCAAATCTGGGAGGTGCTGTTGGGCCTTCTATTGTCATATTGTCACAGTGCCCCTATATTCACTAAATGCTCGCTGAGCAATATAGTACACCAGGCACTGGAAGTACTAGGGATACAACAGTGAACAAGACAAACACCCTTGCCCTGCCCTCAAGTGTTTACCAGTCAGCAGGAGAGCCAGAAAAACAAGCCAGTGCAAAGCAGTGTGGAAAGTGACAGGTAAAGTAGGTTTGTGGGAGCTCATAGGAAGGAAATCTAACCCAGAGCCAGGGTGGTGTAGAAAGGCTTTCCTGGGGTGGAAATGTCCAATGGAAGAACTTAAAGGATGACCTTGGAGCAGAGAGAGGAAAAGCGTGTCTGCAGGTTGGGGAAGAGGGAAATCAGCATGTTTGAGGAAGAGAAAGAAATGCAGTAGAGCTGGTGGTGTGGTGGGGTGGGGGAAGTACGCGAAACAATGTGAGGGTGCAGGCAGTGTGGACGGGGGTGGCAAGGCTGTGCAGGGACCAGCTCATGAAGGGCCCTGTAAATCCTAATAGGATCTCTGAATATTATCCTAAGGGTCCTGGGGAGCCATCGAAGGGTTATGAGCAGAGGAGGGTAATATTATCAGATTCGCATTTTAGGAGGATCCGCCTGAGCCAGGGTCAGTGCTGCCTTAGTACATTAATAAACAAGCAAAGCCAAAGGGATCAGTCTCTCCCTTTGATTGGGCATTTCCGGTTTCATTTCTCCATGCCCAACCACTAGCTTCGCAGGAAACCCTTTAAACACTGAGGTCTCTCTTTAAGGTCTGCTTCACATGCCTAACAATGTGACTGTCACAAGCTGTATTGCCCTTCTCGGCATACCCCGTGGTCCTGGCAAAAGGCAATCTCTGGCAAAGTGGAGAGGGAGGCAGAGCCACACTGCAGTGAGGGAAGGAGTGGTTCAAACCACAACTCCAAGGTTGCATATCCTTAGCACCACCATCGAACAGCTCAAAGGCAGTTGCAGGGTAAAAACAACAAGCTCGTGAACTGGTCTTCAAAAGTCAAGCAAAGTATAAAGGGAAGCGCTATCTACCTAGGTAACTTCTGTTTTATTACCTTTATTGCTGACATTTCTTTTATTTAGCCCACACATCAAAATGTAAAGCTTTTAATCAGGCCTCCTGTCCTTATCTACATGGTAGCTAAGCGACAGGTAATGGCAATAAACTGTAATGACCAGAAGCAGCATAATACTAATACTAATGCAGCTGTTTCAACTTTCCAATTTAATTAAAGTTAATATCCATGCCTGCTTGCCTAGAGAATAATCGTAGAAGCCTCAACCTCCCTTTTTTTTTTAATTAAATTCAGTTTCATTGAGGTACATTCACACACCACACAATCATCCACAGTGTACAACGAACTGTTCTCAGCACCACCACATAGCTATGCATTCATCACCCCAATACACCCCCGAACATCCTCCCCACACCAGAAGGAACCAGAACAAGAACAAAAAACAAAAGCAAAAAAGAAGACCCAAATCATCCCACCCCACTCCTCATCCAGTCCCTGTCCCCATCCTTCCATCCATCCATCCACACACTGGACAAAGGGAGTGCAATCCACAAGGTTCCTACAACCACACCACCACCCCCTGTAAGCCACATTGCCACACAATCATCCCCAAGAGTCAAGGCCACTGGGCCAGAGCCTGACAGCCCCAGGCATTCCCTTCTAGCCATTCCAATACATTAAAACCTAAAAAGGGTTATCTATACAGTGCGCAAGAATGTCCACCAGAGTGACCTCCTGACTCCACCAGAAATCTCCCAGCCACCAAAGCTCTACCTCGCCCAATTTTGCATCCCTCTTCTGGCCAAGAAGACGCCCTCAATCCCACGATGCCAGGCCCAGACCCATCCCCAGGAGTCACACCCAGCACCACCAGGGAGATTCACACCCCCGGGAGTCAGGTCCACGCAGTGGGGAGGGCAGTGAGTTCACCTGCCAAGTTGGCTTAGTTAGAGCAAGAGGGCCACATCTGAGCAACAAAGAGGTACTCAGGGGGAGACTCTTAGGCACAATTACAAGCAATTTTAGCCTCTCCTTTGCAGTAACAAGCTTCATAAGGGCAAGCCCCAAGATATAGGGCTTGGCATACCAAGCCATCAGTCCTCAATGTTTGTGGGAACATCAGCAACAATCCATCAACCTCCCTTTTTTAACAAAAAGTTTTCTTTTGTTTTTTTAACTTCCCAATTCCACCTTCAGGCCTATCCCTACATCCTTATTTTCTAAAATGGAGGCCGCATGGAGACGAGGCTTTCGAATGACACAAGTTCCTCAATTCCGGTCTCTGTAACAGGGAGGCCTCACGCCCCGGTTTTCTTTCCTTCAGAGCTAGGAAGACGCTGTGTGCAGGGGTCTGGAGCCTCTGGGTACAAAAATAGAATATTTGAGCGTTTGGATTTTCCTTTCCTGACAGTGGCCTTACTCAGGAAGAGGCACTCAAACAAGATTTTTTTTTTCTTCTCTGTGCTTTGGAAAACACATTTGGGGAGGGGGGGCAAGGGACAAAACTGAATGAGAGAAGTTATTCCATCCTCCTTGTTCCTCAGACAGGATCAGGTGAGGCAGCCCTCTTTTTTTTGCTTCCCCGCAGCTTGCCAGCATGTTTCCAGGCTCTTGGCAGTCTCCTCCTCCCCCAGCCATCAGCCCCTTTTGATTGTTGGGCTCATCACTGAGACTTCCCACACAGTGATATGAAGAGGCATATGATTCAAGCAGCCCCATTCCAGAAATATTAATATAGTCTTAGGAAAAAATAGGGGCCTGCTCTCTGCCTGTCACCCGGAATAAACTCCCAGTTCCTTCCCTACTGCTCCCCAGATGCTAGTTCTAAAGATATTCAAGCTTATTTTGCTACCCCTAAGATTCCTAACCCCAGTTAGTGACTGAGGGAGAGGGAGGAGACAGGGAGACCTCCGGGTATGTGGAGCCCATGCTTGTCACGCGGAGAAAAAATGTGCCGGCTAACCTCTGCCGCTCCCTGGAGAATCCAGAGTTTGTGTCTCTTTGCAGAGCTCAGAACAGCCTGTATGTTCTCCTCCTCCTGTTGTGTGCCTGGCGCTTCCCCAGTGAGATATCTCCTGTAAAAGCTTTTCCTGTAAGGGGTGGGGAGCTTTTGTTCTCTGGGAAACTTGGTACAGCTAATTAAGAGCATTGTCCCGTTGGGGACGGGCGGGGTGGGGGCTGGGGTGGGTTCGGGGACCGGTTGTTTCCACCAGGGGTAAGGGCAGCTGCCTGTGATCACGGCTGTGACTTTATTGATCTCTGTCCTGCTGGGCTAGCCATTTTGGGGGGCGAGTTTGTGATGAATCCCAATAAAATAAAAATAGATCTCTGAAGTGAAATCTCCAGAATGAAATCTCTCCTCTCTTCTCCTCTCTTCTTCTTCTTCTTTTTCATTTTTTAATGTTTCTTTGCCGTGAATTGGGTCTCTATTACTAACTTATTCCAGAGAAGGACCCTCCAACTGTTCACCACTGTTCGCCTTTTGGTCCCTACCTACCTGTTAGAGTCATAGAGTCTAGAGGTCTGCAGGACTAATGTCACATTGTTTTACCCCGTTTTCTACATAATAACATGCAGGAGTATGGCTAAGCTGAAATTTCTACCAACTGTTTTGATTAGCTGTTGTTTGTCAGCATGCAAATAGTTCAGCATTTCTTAGTGCTTGATTTAGGGAAAAAAAAAAGGAGTAGCATATAGCACTGTAAATGTCTTGAAATATCATACGAGTAGGATTGTCACCATAATGACAAACCCAAATAGGTGCAAACTTTGTTGACATACCAGCATACTGCAAGGTGTGTCACTTATTTGGATTCAAGAATCCTCATTCATTAAATGTTACAAATTCTGAGTACCTACTATGTGCCAGGTAGTGTTCCAGGTGCTTGGGATATAATAATGAACAAAACAGACCCAGATCCCTGCCCTTGTGAAGCTTATATTCTAGCTGGGAAAGACAAACAATAAACAAAACATAACAAATAAATAGATTATATAATACATTAAAAGGTGACAAGTGCTTGGAGAAAAAAAGAGAAAAAGTACAGCAGGGCAAGGGCAATTAGGAGTGTAGGGTGAAGGAGGCAAACTGTAACTTCCTGTTTGCCTCACTGAGTGACAGTTGAAAAAAGACTTGAAGGAGGTGACAGAGTTAGCCACGTGGATATCTACAGGGAAGAACTTCGTGGAAAGAGAGAAGAGCCTCCTGAGGTGAGAATGTGCCTGGAACAACAAGGAGGCCACTGTGGCTGGAAGAGTAGAGCATATAGGAGGAGAGGGCAGAGAGACCGTGGGCTCCAGATCAGCAGAGCACCCTGTGTTGTTGGAAGGACTTTGCCTTTTACTCTGAGTGGAATAGGGAACCTCGGGAGGTTTCTGAGAAAAGGAATGAAATGATCTGACAAGTTTTAACAGAATCACCCCCACTGCCCTTTAAGAAATAGACTATACTAGGATAGCAGCAGAAGTGATGAATCCTAGGCATGTGACTATATATATATATATACATATATTTTTTCCCCCTGAATATATTTTAAAAGTAGAGCTAACACAATGTGCTGATAGATTAGATGTGGAGTTTGAGAATAAGAATTAAGTCAAGGATGCCTCCAAGGTTTTTGGCCTGGGTAACTGGAAGGGGAACTGAGAAAGGGAAGGCAATGCCTAGGTCGCTTGGAGTTCATTTGATCCAGGTAACTTTATCTGTGGTTCTTATCCAAGTGAGCACATCAGAATTGCATGGGATACCTTTGCCAATTGCACTTGCCCAAGAACCCCAAAGATTCTGGTTTGGTAGCTCTGGAGTGGGGTCCAAAGATATATATTTGTTGTACATTTGAAACGGCGTGCTATTGTTTTCTAAAATAATATTTGGTGGGGTTTTGTGTTTAAATCTCTGGACTTCATAAAGAAATAAGTGAAAGGATTTATAAACAATTCTCCCATTCTCTGGGATGAACTGTACACTGTTGTTGGTTCTGCTTTCAAAATAAATACGGAATGAACTATTGGTAGCTTACTAAACAGCCAAAGCTTAAGCATACAAAAATGACAAATAACATACAATGAGGTTGTGACATTATTAACTAGTTAAGGGACACATTTCTATCCTGAGTACCTTTAGATTTATTTCATGCCCACCTCAGTGTGGCTGTATAGACAACAAACCAATCATCATCCCCCCAGCAGTGACCAGAAGAAAGAAGAAGGAAAGGCAAACATCAGAGTAAAATAAAGAGAAAGACGAGAAAAATATGTTCAGGAAGATTTTGGGCACGTTTAAAAAGTGGCGTGTTGGTATCTCCAGTTGATGGATACTGATACCAGTTTCCATATTTAAAAACTGAGACTTGAGGAGGCTGAGTTTGCCTACTTACACAGAACTAACAACGCAGCAATAGGCCTGGGGTTCAGGCTACAAATCACAGCCCAGTTTTGCTGGTTCCCAGGGCTGTCAGCCTTCCTTGTCACAATTGGTTTCACCAAGAGTCGGAATCCCCCAGTGAAAGGAAAGTTTGCATAATGAAGCAGCTTTCAGCGGGAACTTTTTATTCAGTCTGACTCCCAACCAGATCGTTCTTTTATCCTGGATCATTTTCTCAAACTATTTATTTCTGTGCGGTGGTGGTTGGAAAATTGACGACAAAATGGCACCTTCTTACTCAATTTTGCTGCTCTCCGTGTGTCTGACTCACACCTGCTGACAGTAATGAGCCTCAACTTCTTCATTCCCTGCAGAGCTGGAGGTGGATTTTAACTTGCCCTTGCCCTCCCCATCATCATGAAGACTGTCAGCTTAGTTCTGATTTAAAAACAAAACAAAACAAAACAAAAAAAGAAAAAAACGAAAGAAACAAAGCAACCCCACAAACCTTTGTTACTCAGCAGGTCGCTAGGGGCAGAGAGAGCAGCTCAGTTCTTAAGGCTCATGTGGAGGGATTGGTGCTAGCAGTTGAAAGGCTGTCTTTTGACTTGTAAAACAGCAGCAAAATTGGCCACAGAGACTCTTATACAAAGAGGAATCAAGGGTTCCCCTTTCTGTGTTCAACCTTTATGCTAAAAATATTCTTTTCACTGGATAGAATGTCCAATTGAGTACATTTAGTTGGGGGACATTTTGAGTACTGGCCTTTTTAAAATCAAGCATTCATTTGACCTGAAAAATAATGCTCACATCCAATGAGAATATAGAGCAAATTAATATAACGTTCTATTCTTTGGTGAATAGGCTGTGATTGTGAGTTGCGTGTTTTTGTTTTTGTTTTTGTTTTTCCCCATTAATGCCAATAATACTCATTCTTCACCTTCTCCCTCCAAGAATCTCTGTAGAACAGCCTTTTGCAAGATGGCTGAGCCAGAAATTGTGTGTGCTATTGCAAAGAGCAAAGGTGACTAATTATACGTGAATTAAACTCCTGACTTTGTTTTCCTTAGCTCCTTGCTCTATGACACCAAGACAGAGTCCATTTGGCACAGAGGCATTGCCTATGGAATCTATTTGAATTTAGCCAATTGTGGGAAATAATGTTCTTTAGAGGAAAGATTTGGTTATTTTCTGATTGTTTTGGAATACTTCACCTTTACTTGCATGCTCATTAAATGGGCTATGATTATGCTTCTTTGTAGGGTTGCTTTGGGATATTGGGAAAGGGGAGCATGATTCAAGAGCAAATTGCTCTGATTAATGTTATATTTATAGTTTAGTCTATCAGGGTCATTTCCCTTGATGCCAGCCTTCTTTATGAAGACAAAAATACTGTGTCAGTGTCTCTCTATCCCTAGAAGAGGAAAGAGGCAAATGAGGAAAGGAAACAGTAATAAGAGTGAGGTACACATTTACTTATTTGCATATACATATAAATTTGGCTGCTTGGTGCTGTAAATATGTCTGGTCCAGACTTTTCTCCTCCTAGTCTGAAACTTCTCTTAGGTCACCTCAGTTCCCTCTTAAATTGTTTCTTCAGAAACAAATCCACCTCTGTTACACAATTTTATCTTGCTTCTATCTCTCCCCTGACCAAACTAAGCATCTGGTGGCACTACTTTCATTATTAAAATTTGAATTTTAAATCACACAAGATTGTGAAGCTTGAACCAAGGCCTAGTTTCTGTAAGTCTGGAAAGGGAAAGCACTCACAGAACACCTCTCCTTGAACAGGGATGAGTGAGATTACAGGTGTCTGTGACACTGGGCAAACAGAGGGCCCAGTAGTCTTAAATTACTGGAAAACAAGTTAAAACAGTTAATGTTTACCTGCTTTTAACAGTCACGTGTACATAAAGAAGACATTACCTCAGACTCAGTCATGACGCCTTTAGGAACCTTGAGGTGTCCTGTTTGATTCAGACCTCCCTCCTCAAGGGAGTATATAATTCCCTGAGCTCTTAGGTAGAAACAGGATGACCTTGTTTCTGAAAAGCTCCAAGTGACCAATGACCAAATTGGAGTAACTTTTTACGGATGGTGCTTAGTGCAATGTATTTAATATTCACTTTTAGGCTAATGTTAGAATTTTAGTGACTTGTTTCATGTATTCATCTCAGAAGTATTTAGTGAGTAGCTATATGATGATAAACGAATCAACACCTTTCCTCAAAATTATTAATAGCCAAGACTCAATGAGTGTTTGCAATGTGCCAGACACCATTCCAAATGCTTTGCTTTGCTTTTCTCAATTAATCCTTATAACAATCGTATGAAATAGGCACTATTAAAAGCTCCATTTTGCAGGTAAGGAAACCGAAGCAGAAGTAATCAATTTGTCCAAAGGCACAGAACTAGGATGTTGCAGAGCCTGGATCTGAACCCAGGCAATCTTTCTTCAGAGCTTGAATCCTTAACCACTGTACTTTTAAAAAAATTGTAACATACAAACAACATAAAGTTTCCTATTTTAACCACTTTCATGCATACGTTTCAGTGGTATTAATTACATTCGCAGTATTGTGTTACCATCACCACCATCCATAAATAAAATTTTTCCAAAAGCTCCCCATTCCCCTTTCCTTCCATCCCTGATAACCTGCAGTCTACTTCTGTCTCTATGTATTTGCATATTTTAGTTATTTCATATAAGTGAAATCATATAACATTTGTCCTTTTGTGTCTGGCTTATTTCACTCAGTATAATGTCTTCAAGGCTCATCCATGTTGTAGCTTGTACCAGAACTTTGTTCTTTTTTATGGCTGTATAATATTCCATTGAATGTCTGGAACACATTTTGTTTATCCATCCATCTGTTGATGGACACTTGGGTTGCTTCCACCTTTTGGCTATTGTGACTAATGCTGCTATGAACACTAGTGTACAAATATCTGTTCAAGTCCCTGCTTTCAATTCTTTTGGTTAACCATCGTACTTGATTACCATGGCCTCAAGTTTGTTGGCTTTAAAGAGAGAAGACAACATGTATTATGATAGAAGGAAGTGTAGTAATAAGAGCATTTAAGAGGTATTCCGACCCAAGCCACCTACCACCATGACACAAACTTCTATACAATCTCCCTGCTTTGTATTAGGCTCAGGAGCATGCCTGGGAAAGTACTTTAACATAATACACATGCACTAAGTTGAAACATATGCAAACTTGTAGATTAGTAGAGAAGAGAAGGTATCTCAGAAGAGTAGTCAGCTAGATTGAGACTAAGAACAGCTTTCTTAGCAGAGAACCTAAGGCTGGATAGAAGGGTGTATGAGGGAGGAGTGGGCAAAGAAGAATTTGGCAAAAGTTGGTTAGATCACAAAAGACCATGCAGCCATGCCAAGAAGTTAGGGCTTTATCTTAAAGGATTTGCGCTTTAGAAAGATCACTCTGTCTGTAGGATGGCGAATGGATTGAAAAAGGACAATACTGGAGACAAACAGACCAGTCAGGAGATGCTTACAGTAATTCTTGCTAGAGGAGATAGGGACTTGGTTCTAGGTGGCGTTAGTAGAAATGGACATAATTGAATGGATTCCAGAGATATTTAAGAGGTCTAATTGTCAGATTTGATTGGAAATGGGTCACAGAGGAGGGAGAAGATGAGAATGAACTCAAATTTCTGGCTTAGGCAATGGTTGAATGATAGAACAATTCACTGGTACAGGGCACCCAGGAGGAAGAGCAGGCTGGGAGGGGTGGTGAAGGGAATGTAGATGAGTTTGAAGCAGTTGTATTTGAAGTGCCTGTAGGACATCTGACTGGAAATGTTCAGGAGACAGGTTGGTATATATTTAGGCACAAAGCTCAGAAGGGAGATCTAGGCCAGAATTATGGATTTGGACTCATAGACAAATGGATGGTAGCTAAAGCCAAAGAAGTACATGATGCCACCCAGGGCAAGTGTGTACACTGAAAAATGAAAAGTCCCCAGTAGAGAACCCCAAGGGAAAGGAATGGCCGGTGAAGAGGAGCTTAAAAAGAAGAAAACACAGCCAGAAAGGTAGAAAGGAAACTAAGCCAAGCAAAGAGAGCAGTTCTAGAAAGAGACGGTGAACAATAGTGTCAAACACTGAGAGGTGAAGAAATAAAAGGAGTGAGCAGTGTCCCTACGATTTTGCAATAATGAGGTCATTGCTGTTCTTGATGAGAGCAGATTGAGGGAAGTGTTGATGGCATAGGCTGAGAAGGGGAAGAGAAAGAATGTGCAGGGGCCCTGGGGGCTTTGCTTTGCTTTGTTTGTTTTTTGTTAAGGCAGAGAATTAAGAATTTTAACTACCAACGAAAGGATTTAGTAGGGGAGAGAGAGGTAGAGAATGAAGAGAGAGGTAGAAATCAATAGAGCAAGATTCCTTAGAAAGTGGGAGGGTTTGGGATCCGAAGGGCAGGGGGGCATTAGCTGAAGAGAGGAGAAGAAACCCACTGAGAAACAGGATTGAATATGAATATGGGAAGCCAGGCTTTAGGTTCTGTGGTGGGAAGTTGAGATGGTTATCACCGGGTGGTTTGTACTTTCCCTATGAGCGAGTGTTGAGTCATTTGCTGAGAGTGAAGGGGAAGTGACATGCGTGAGTGGGAGGGATGGTTGAAGATTTGCGGAGAGTCGGGAATGTATGAGAGAGCTGCTTTGGAGAATAGAATGGAACATGTAACAAGGGTCCCAGCTGGGTCTAGGGTAGTTAGAGAACTTTCCCCACTGTGACACACACATTTTAGCCAAATTCACTGCTTTGTATGAGACCCAGGAGCTTGCCTGGAGAAGTACGTTAACGTAGTCCACAAATAAAGTTGAAACATATATAGACATGTCAGCTACTTGAATGGACATAGAATAAATATTTCTTTGATATAATATTCACTAACGATACATTGTAAGTGCTATGTTTTCAGTAGAAATGCAGACTCCACAAATCTCATTAGAGTTTAATATTAAGACATTGGAATAACTGGAATAAGGAAGTGGTATTGCCTGATGTTTAAAAGCACAGGCTCTGGAGTTGGGGTTCAGTCCTGGTTGGGCTTTA
Organism: Choloepus didactylus; assembly: GCF_015220235.1. NCBI lineage: Eukaryota > Metazoa > Chordata > Mammalia > Pilosa > Megalonychidae > Choloepus > Choloepus didactylus. The sequence goes on along the minus strand of NC_051308.1, from coordinate 85,848,720 downwards.
TCTACAAGCTATGTGACCTAAAACAAAATAATCTCTTGTCCTTAAAATGGAGACCATAAGAGCACTAAGTTTATAGGGTGTTAAAGGAGATACTTATTGGTGGAATAATATTTTTTATGTATTTTTAAATAATTAGCCAAGTCTCTTTCTGGAACTATTCTTTGTGGTCTCTTCCTTGAAGGATTGCAGGAGTGGTGATGGTGGGGTTGGGGGCAAGTGAGGAAAATGAAGAAAAAGGAGTGGTCTTAATTTGGGAACTCCTAAATCCTTTAAGTAGATTATGTATGCAATACATCTGAGACCAATAACAAGGGAAGGATTGTCTCTGATTTTCCCTGAAAAATAGAGAAGATTCCTCCCTTCCTGGAGATAAGCAAAAGAAGCTGAGAAAAAGGTGTGTGTGTGTGTGTGTGTGTATAGGATGTCACTGGAGACAGGCCCAGACTTGAGAGAACCAAGCCCACAGGAATAAGGAACAGTTTAGCAAAGAGATGCTGTACTATCTACTGCTGTGTAACAAATTACCCTAAAACTTAGCAGCCAAAGAAAACATTCATTATCTCACACAGTTTCAGAGGGTCAGGAATCAGGAACTGAGTGGTTTTGGCTCAGGATTTCTCACGAGGTTGCAGTCAAGCCATTGGCTGTTGCTGCCGTCATATGAAGGCTTGACTGGGGCTGGAGGGTCTGCTTCCAAGCTCACTCACATGGCTGTTGGCAGGAGGCCTCAGTGCTTTGCCATGTGGGTCTCTCAATTGGGCTGCTCAAGACATGGCAGCTGGCTTCCCCCAGAGCAAGTGAAGTGAGGCAGAAAGAAAGGAGAGGGAGGGGAAGAGAGACACAGAGAATCGAAGAGACTAAGATGGAAGCCATAGTGTCTTTTATAACCTAATCTTGGTTATATCATTTCATCATTTCTGTGGTTCTATTGGTTGCACAGATCAACACTGATTCAGTGCGGGAGGGGACTATGCAAGAACATGGATCAGGAGGTGGGGATCAGTGGGTGTTATTTTGGAGACTGGTACCACAGAAACCATGAGGGGCATTGCTGCAGGAGCCAGGCACGAGTGGGTGCAGACAGTCTGGTTTCCCTGGAGTTTTGATCAGTGTCTGTGGCCTTGCCATCTCAGCTTCCCTTTGGCACCAGTTGAGGATGTCCCTTCTACAGCAGACATCCCTCGTCACACTGGGGACTTGCAGGAGGAGTAATGTCTCCCATGCTCTGAGACACTGCTTCATCCTGCTTACCCAGTGTGCAAGTCCCCCACTCTGCAAGGTCCCTGTATACATGTGAGCCCCAAAGAAGAAAGTCAGGACTTATCCATTGGTAGGGGATACTCAGGAACTCCATTCCCATCTAGGGCAGTAGTTAAACATATTCTGAATACATAATAATAGTGTTTATTTACTAGACACTGTGAAGTAGATATCATCCTTACCTTTCAGATGAGGAAATCAAGGCCCATAAAGGTTAAGTAATTTAGTGAAGGTCATAACTAAGATGTGGTGAAACCAAGATTTGAGCCCGCTCAAGCAGCTTCTAAATCCCTGATTTCAACCTCTACTCTACATGTATGTAAAGCACTTAGCACAGAGCTCGGCATTAGTAGATGTTCAGTAAATGTTGGCTATTATTATTAATTTTTCTCATTGGAGCAAAAGGTACCGTTTCTGGATTCAAGAGGTAAAAGAATTGGGGCAGTAATTTTGAAAGAAAAACATTATTATGCTTTTATACTGTTTTGTTGCTCTCATAAACTACCTGAGGAACTTCATACAAACTTACATTTGCCGCATAGTCATTTTGATGAATGTGCTCACTGGATTGCCATTGGTGTATTTAGATTGGCTAGAACTTCATGGATCTAACAAGTAGACACCATTTGTTTTAGCTTCTGTTTATATAATTTTAATAACCCAAAAGTCATTCTTTCAAATATTAGTGTCCTCTCTAAACAGGAGCTGCCGATGCTTCTTTTACCTCAACTACAACCCACACTGCTGCTTTCCTTGAGTTAAAAGAATTTGGATTCTGCTAGGTTTGAATTGTGCAACAACAAATCTTAGTTGTGTGATCATAGGCGAGTTACTCAACATTGCTGAGTTGCTGTTCCCTCATTTATAAAATGGGGCTATAATACTTACAGTGTTATTGTGGAGATTAAATGAGACCAGATATGTCAAACTTTATACACAGTGCTTACCACAGAGGAAGCTCTCAATAGCTACATGTCATTTTCCCTTTCCTCCCCCAAATGGAGTTTAATTGCTCCAGCCATTGTGGTCCCAGGTCATTTTCATTATGTCAGCTTTATGGCCCCTGAAATTTATCAGATGATATTTAAATGCATAGGAAGGGTGCCGACTGATATCTCTATTTTGTATTTTGTTTATACTCACGTCTGTCTCCCCCAGTATATTCCCTGGGTACAGGTTCTATTTCTTATTCATGTTCATATTTTTGTTCCCCGTAGTGCCTAGCAAAGTGGCTGGCACATAGTAGCATTTAAGATATATTTGCTGCCCAAATTGAAATCAAAGTATTGGGAAAGGATTTAAACTAAAACAAAGTAGGAAATGCTTGCATTAAAAGGAAAAGTAAATGAGTTTGGGGTGATGGGAAATTCATATTTCCAGGAAGTAAATCAGGTGCGCTGAATAGATTTTCATATTAGATATCATTCAATATCCTCTATGTGCAGTCAAATTAAATAACATTTCAGACCTTTAAAGAGATAATGGTGACAGAAATAGATTCATCTTTCTGAAAATATTTAATATTTTATTTCACAAGCTTAAATGATATGAACACCTAGTAGTGGAGAAATTATACCATTAATCATATTAATGACGTGGTTTCCCAGAGTGTTTCAGTTCTATTGTTGCTTAAAGAGATCATTTTTACAGAGAAAAAGGATTTACTTTAGAGGAAGCTCAGTTTGTATTTTCTATTCAACTCCTGGGGGTAACAAGGTAGAGCACAGAATTCTCGATAATATGAGTGGGACAATGAGTCCAAGATACTTTATATTCCTTGGTCTACTGTGGAAAGCCGCCTCCCGAATCGGGCCTAGCGTATGCGCTGCAGCCTGCTCTAGAGTTACCCCCGCCCATCGAGTGAGCCAAGATGGCGCCTGCATCCTGTTTCCGCATAGTGACGCATGTATCCGCCACCCGCTCCTACCAATCGAAATCCTGTATACGCGATACTAGCCTAGAAGCTTATTGGTTGTTAATTGTGTATAAAAGGTCTTACCCGGACGGGGTAGGGTGAGACAGCCCACAAGGAGCCGTGCCTGACGGCCACATCGAGGCTGCTCTCCCACGAGGCGCCGTGCCCCGTGTGGGAACCAGTAACACAGAATGTTCATCTAGCTGTAGTAAAGGGCTTGCTTTCACAACTGCCGTGTGGTTCGAGTCGTGATTCATGACCAGGTTAGTTCGCGCAGTCTGCATCTCTCTCTCTCCTTCCCTGTTTCCCCTCGCCGGCCGGGAACCGGGGACCGAGCGGGGCAGCGCCGGACAAGTGGTGGCCCGTACGGGGAAGCTCCTCCTCCTGCCTCGCTCTCGACGGTCCCTCTGTGAGGAGAGCAGCGCTGCGCGTCGAGCTTACGGCGGACTTCCCGCGCCTGATCAACGCGAGAAGGTGAGTGCGTCTTATTACATGATAGTTAGGGCCCGTGGGTTTTCAGGTGACCCCGGGGGACTCGGAAGAGCTCTCCGAGTGACTGAAGTATAGTGCCGACTGCAATCATGGGGCAGTCCGGAAGTTCACCTCTCTTAGCTCCCTTAAAGAACCTTTTGAAACAACGGGGTATCTCGGTCAGGAAAAGCTCCCTTCAGCGTTTTCTTGATGATGTTGATACTTTTACACCCCTAAGTTTGCCTTTACTGTGCCCTCTAGTAATCAAGAGGAGCCCTGTCAACGCTTTGAATGGACAGTCCTGCCCCAAGGCATGGCTAATAGTCCTACCATGTGCCAGCTGTATGTCGCTGCGAAGCTAGCTAGCACTCGGCAGCAGTTCCCTCAAGTGAAAATCATCCATTATATGGATGACATTCTCTTAGCCCATAGAGACACAGATCTTCTTAAAACAGTTTTGTCACATTTAGTCCTTAGTCTTAGAGAAGCTAACCTAGAGATTGCCCCTGAAAAAATCCAAATGACTGACATTACCACTTTCCTGGGGGCGAAAGTCGCACCCACTCATGTTTCCCCCCAAAAGGTGTCTCTCAGGCTAGACAATATACACACTCTCAATGATCTACAAAAACTCATGGGGGATATCAATTGGATCCGTCCATACCTAAAAATACCCAATGTCAAACTAACACCTTTGTTCGACCTGTTGAAGGGGGATTCTAATATAAACTCACCTCGAAGCTTCACTCCAGAGGCAAGGCGAGCACTATGCCAGGTGGAACAGGCGCTCAGTGGCGCTGCATTGAAGAGAATAGACCCTGATGAGCCTTTTGAAGCCTGCGTGCTGCCGACAGAATTACAGCCCACTGCGGTACTGTGGCAGCGGGGGCCGCTGCTCTGGGTCCACCCTGGAGTTTCCCCCAAAAAAGTCCTAGAGCACTATCCTACAGCGGTTGCAGACTTGGCCCTAGAATGCATTAAAAGGGCTGTGCAGCATTTCGGTCAGCAGCCCAAAAATCTCAGGGTGCCTTATTCTTCCCAGCAGCTTGAGATACTCACCGGATGCATAGATCAATGGGCCATTCTCCGGTGTACATTTCTTGGTCCCATTAACAATCAGTTCCCTAAGGCTCCTCTCTTGCAGTTTGTCACCCGGCACCCAGTGATTTTTCCCAAAGTAACCTCTCCTAGGCCACTAGCAGGCGCCCCCACCGTATACACGGACGGCTCCAGCTCTGGAACAGGGGCGTATTGCGTGGAGGGGGACACTCCTAAAACAGTGCTCTTCCAACCACAAAAGCCTCAATGGGTAGAACTGCAGGTTATCATTGCAGTCCTGGAAAGCCTTTCCGAGCCCTTAAATGTCGTCTCGGATTCTGCTTATGTTGTGAACTCTGTACAAATTTTAGAAACGGTGGGCATTGTTAAACATTCCTCTACAGTAAGGACGTTCTTTGCCAAACTACAGGAGGTTATATGGACCAGGCAACACCCTTTTTACATAACCCATATTAGAGCCCACACAGGTTTGCCTGGCCCTATGGCCCAGGGGAACCATAGCGCAGATGTAGCCACTCGACAGCTGCACATCTTTCCGACGCTGGTACCGTATCAACAAGCCCGAGAATTCCATGCCAAGTTTCACATCAATGCAGGTACCCTAGCTAAGCGGTTCAGCATACCACGTGCAGCTGCTCGAGATATTGTCCGAGCCTGCAACAATTGTGCAGAGCAGAGAGCAGTCCCCTCGGTTGGGGTCAACCCTAGGGGTCTCACCCCAGGGGATACTTGGCAGATGGATGTCACTCATCATTCAGAGTATGGTAAGATCAAGTACTTACATGTGTCGGTGGACACATGCTCCCAAGTTTTATTTGCCTCTGCTGAACCAGGAGAAAGAGTCTCCCACGTCATTGCACACTGCCTTGCTGCATGGGCAGCTTGGGGTAAGCCAAAGACGTTAAAGACGGATAACGGGCCTGCCTACACTAGTAAATCCTTCCAAAAATTTTGTGACAACATGGATGTCCAATTAAAACATGGCATCCCCTATAACCCTCAGGGGCAAGGAATCATTGAAAGAGCACACAGATCTCTCAAAGACTTGCTTAAAAAACAGAAAGAGGGTATAGGCCACGGCCTGTCCCCAAAAGCTCGACTGTCTGTAGCCTTGCTCACATATAATTTTTTAAACGAAAATTCACAAGGAATGACACCTGCCCTGCAACACACCACCCCGAGTCCTCCGCATAGAGGTCTAGTCCGTTGGAAGGATGTCCTGTCGGGGCAGTGGAAAGGCCCTGACCCGGTGCTCAGCTGGGCCAGAGGCTCTGTTTGTGTTTTTCCCCAGGAACCAGGACGTCAACCAGTGTGGGTTCCGGAAAGACTGGTGAGAACCGTGACATCACCTGAAGAAGCCAAGGAACAGCTGTCAGAAACGCCAACGAATATACAACCTGAACCATTAGACCAAGCCTCCGACCCTGCTGATGATGGCGACGACCGACAAGACGATAATAGTAGGACTGACCACCCCGCGGTTGCCCAAAAAGAGGATCGGTAACTCTGTTCTTTGCTCTCCTATAGCAATCCTTCTAATCTGCCTTTTTCTTTTTAGTGGAACTATATTTCCTCCACAAGCTTCAACGAGTCCTTCCCCCTCACCAATGACACACTGATCCTCTCTTTTGCTAACCTCTCTGTCAAGGTTGTCAACACCACAGTTGCGGCGAATGCTACTTGTGAAACTGGTAATGGCGAGTTAAGTAAGGGAGTCTTGCTTGAATTTCTTAACGTTACAGGGAAGAGCCGCCAGTCTTGTGAAGGGATCTTGAGTAAAAAGGAGACTCAAAGGTGCCTTTTCCTTCCAGGGCTTGCTCCTACAGTCTGCAACCGTTCCAAAGACCCGGATGCCTCGCCGCCCCGCTATCCTAGTGTATCGCCCAAGTTATATCTGGCTCCCCGTCAAGGCAACCGACTGGGTTGGCCCTGTTTCTCAAGTTGTTTCACTTAACAATATCCCCTTCTCTAAGTCTAGGCGTCCAAGAGGCATAAAAGAATGGCTATCGAATGCTGCCAGTGTAGCTTCCTCTTTGTTTGTCCCAACGATCGGGCAGGCTGTGCTACAAGCATGGACAGATCGGCGGCTCGCCATAGCGATGGAAACGGTGAATGGCTTGGTCAACCTTACCCGAGACGTGCTACGCCGCCACAATCAGATGCTGAACTTAAATTTCCAGGCCATTCAGAAACTCCAAGCGGAGATAGATGAACTTGGACTGGAAACAGATGGACTCTGGAGAGTGCTTCAGCAAACATGTGACACCCGGTGGCTTACGGTTAAACTCTGTGTCACTCCTGTCAGGGCCAACGTGACCGGAAGCATTTCCAGAGTCTCTGATTGGCTGAAAAGGTCATATTTTCCTGAATTTGTTAATCTCTCCCAACAGGTGGAATCTAGTTTAGACACAATTGGGGGGATCAAGTTAAAACCCGTTAAAGTCGATCTCTCCGGGTTAGGCGAGGTTCTACAGAAACTATTGCACAGTGTTTCTTCCTGGTTCTCTTGGCCCAATTTAACTAATTGGATCCTCATTGCAGTGGGATTATTGGTGGGATTAGTCGTTGTTAAATGTTTGCTAGAACGCCTGTTTCAAGCGCAGCAGCAATTGCGTGTTACCACTATGATGGCTATGACTCCCACCTCTGTTACCCCCGATAGTGACCGATTTATTAACCATACCCCTTCCTGGTCGCCTCAGGTGGGGCGCTTTGGAGCAAAATTTGTAGCGAATCGCATGGCTGTTTCTCGGGTGTAAAAGGCGACACCAGTAGTCATAATTTTGTCTCAGGTGGGTCTCTAGGGCAGAGTCCTAGTTGTGGCCAGACTGGACCCTAGCCATTGCACAGAGACACCTAGTGACACCCCCGACTCTGGTTACTGCTGTTCCTGCCCCCGTCGTTGTTCCCCAGTTGCCAGGCAAAGCACTGCAGGGAGAGTCACGTTGCTTCCAGCTTACGGACTCTCCGGTCTCCATATGACGTGAGCATTCTGGTTGGTGCTAGAGGCTCCGCCGCTGGATGGCTGAGGCCTAGTCCAGACTCCCCAAAGCACCAAAGAGGTTGTGAACCATTTGGGTTCACGGGAGCACGCTCATCACTGGAGACACTGGGTCAAAAATAAATAAGAAAGGGGGAGATGTGGAAAGCCGCCTCCCGAATCGGGCCTAGCGTATGCGCTGCAGCCTGCTCTAGAGTTACCCCCCGCCCATCGAGTGAGCCAAGATGGCGCCTGCATCCTGTTTCCGCATAGTGACGCATGTATCCGCCACCCGCTCCTACCAATCGAAATCCTGTATACGCGATACTAGCCTAGAAGCTTATTGGTTGTTAATTGTGTATAAAAGGTCTTACCCGGACGGGGTAGGGTGAGACAGCCCACAAGGAGCCGTGCCTGACGGCCACATCGAGGCTGCTCTCCCACGAGGCGCCGTGCCCCGTGTGGGAACCAGTAACACAGAATGTTCATCTAGCTGTAGTAAAGGGCTTGCTTTCACAACTGCCGTGTGGTTCGAGTCGTGATTCATGACCAGGTTAGTTCGCGCAGTCTGCATCTCTCTCTCTCCTTCCCTGTTTCCCCTCGCCGGCCGGGAACCGGGGACCGAGCGGGGCAGCGCCGGACAGTCTACTGTCTAGTCATACCTACAGGATAAAATGCAAACCTTGGGTCAACTCAACTATTTTCTTTCTCCATGCCCACATCTGTCTGGACAACAGTCACTTGACAGCCAGGGGTTGCTGCTTCCTGTTTGGGTGTGCTGTGGCTTTTTTACATTCCTTCTCAGTTGAACTGCCTTTCATTGAGCTTTGGGGCTCTCTCTTTCTCTGGCCTGTAGAGAAATTCCTGGTCATGCACACGTCTTGGGATGGTGCAGGGTAGGGATTTCTCCTACAGAAGAGCTCTTTGAGCCCCTTTCAGTGTTATATGGATGCACAGGCTCCTTCAAGGATAGACTAAGGAACCGAGTCAAGCTCTATACTATAATCATCTTTATCTTCCTTCAGTTCCTGTTGATGAGTCAGATTCACTGTTCCAGTCTCCTCCCTCCCTCATGGTGATTTTTTCCTCTTAAGGGTCCTAGTGTCCACCTCTGCAGTCTGGCTTCTATTGTGAGGGTAGGCAATGAGATAGGAGATGGGGTGGGGTTCAGAGAGTGAGTGAGGAGATCTGTCATGCACATCACTTGGTTATGTGTTTTGTTTTGTTTTGTTTTGTTTTTTAGTGAAAAGTTTCCTGGTTTGTTTTTAGACAGAGTCAAAATGTTCCTATATCAAAACAGCCACATCAAGGCAACCACATCAAGATATTCCTGGCATCAAAATGACTGTATCAAAGCTGTGTGTTAAGCAAATTGGCTAAGTCAAAACAGCATGTATCAAAATGGCCCATATCCTATATCGGCACAAGATTTGCCATCAAGGGAATGCTTTCTAGAGGGTCAACGCTGTTTAAAGATGAGAATAAAAAATTGTATTTCTTTCCATTAATGCTTCCACCATCACTTGGGAGCTGGACTTACCCACAAGGAACTGAATGACAGAGGTACCATTCCTTACTCCTAGAGATCAATGACTTCTGCAAAAAGGAATTAGCTAAAAATTAACAAAGACAATCCTGCTTCTACCATGGAAATTGTGAAACTTCCATATTAATTTTATAATCATGCCTCTACACTTTGTTCTAATCACAAAGATCTTTTGGAATTATTTACTGAGGATCAGCCAAAAAAATTGATGCCAACATAGGGACAGCCTGGAGCCGCTTGTTCAGTGCCTACCACTGTGTGTTGGATGAAGCCTGGAAGAACCACAGCAAATGTTAATGCTCTGATCTGCTGCCTTGGCAAATGCTCAAATACATTGCAAAACCCTTCTTGGAAGGTTTGATGGTCTAAACCTTTCTTGGTTGTATCTTAAGGCTAACAAAGTTTATAGATTGAGCAGAGTCTTAACTGGACATAGAATAAATAGTAGACATGGCTCTGTCCCTAACTATTGTTGACCACTTCATCTTTGACTTCTGAGGTTCTGTCCTCTCTTGGTGTTCATCCTGCCTCACTGGCTCCTCCTTCCCATACTCTGAGTCTCTCTTTTCTCTACCTGACCTCTAAATGTTGGAGTACCTCAGTGCTTATTCCTGGGTATTCCTCTCTAACTCTCTCCCTAGGAGATCTCATTCCAGTTCTGTGTGCTGATTACTCCAATTATATATTTCTAGTCCTAGCCTCTCCCCAGAACTCCAGATTTGTATATCCTATATCACCATTTGAATGTCAAGAGGCATTCCGAGCTTGTAGGTCCAAAATGGAATACTAGATTTCCATACCCGAACCTGTTCTTCTAGTCTTCTCCATCTTAGTGTCAAAATGAACTATAGGGTTGGCCAAACCACAAATATCACTTTTCCTGGATTCTTTCTTCTCATCTCATATATGTATACACCATCAGCAAATACTATTATAGTTCTACCTCCAAAATCTATCCTGACTACATCTTCTTCCTTCTCTCTCTACAACCACCACCATAGTCCAAGCTGCCTTAATATCTTACCTGGTGTCCTAGTTTGCTAATGCTGCAGAATGCAAAACACCAGAGATGGATAGGCTTTTATAAAACGGGGGTTTATTTCACTACACAGTTACAGTCTTAAGGCCACAAAACGTCCAAGGTAACACCTCAGCAATCGGGTACCTTCACCGGAGGATGGCCAATGGCGTCCAGAAAACCTCTGTTAGCTGGGAAGGCAGCTGGCGTCTGCTCCAAAGCTCTGGCCTCAAAACGGCTTTCTCCCAGGACGTTCCTCTCTAGCAAGCTTGCTCCTCTTCAAAACATCACTCCCAGCTGCACTCAGTGAATTTCCTCTCTCTGAGTCAGCTCATTTATATAGCTCCACTGATCAAGGCCCACCCTGAATGGGTGAGGCCATGCCTCCATGGGAACATCTCATCAAAATGATCATTACCCACAGCTGAGTGGGGCACATTCCAAGCAAATCTAACCAGCACCAAAAACGTCTGCTCCACACAAGACCACAAAGATAATGGCATTTGGGAGACACAATACATTCAAACCGGCACACCTGGTCTCCCCATTTGGTTGCATAACTGGCTCCTTCTCATCACTTAGCTCTCAGATACCAGGTCATTGCTCAAACGGGCTTCCCAAACTACCCTATCTGAAGTAGCCATCTCTCCCCCAGCTTGTTCTCTTTCAACTTACTGTTGGTTTTCTTAACAGAACTTATCACAATGTGTAATTATCTATTACCTTCCTATTGACTGTATCATTCACTAGAAAATAAGCTCCATGAAAGTAGGGACTTTTTTCTGTTTTCTTTTATAAAATTTCTTTTTATTAGAGAAATTGTGGGTTTACAGAACAATCACACATAAAATACAGATTCCCACATACCACCCTATTATTAACACCTTGTGTTGGTGTTACATTTGTTAGAATTGATGAAAACATATTTTTATAATTGTACTATTAACTGCAGTCCATGGTTTAATTTAGGGTTCACTGTTTGCATAGTGCAGTTTCATAGAATTTTTTAAAAAACTTATTCTATTACCACATATGCACTCTAACATGTCCCTCTTTAACCATATTCAGATACATATTTCAGTGCTGTTAATTATATTAACAATGTTGGGCTACCATTACCACCATCCATTACCAAAACATTTCCATTGTTCCAAATAAATACTCGACATTCCAAGCCTTAACTACCCATTCCCTATTCCCGCTACGTCCCCAGGTATTCTAGATTCTGACTCTATGAGTTTGCTTATTCTAATTATTTCATACCAGTGAGATCATGCAGTATTTGTCCTTTTGTGTTTGGCTTATCTTATTCAACATGTTGTATTCAGGGATCATCTATGTTGTTGCATGAATCAGAACTTCATTCTTTTTTACAGCTGAATAATATTCCATATATATATATACACACATACAATATTTTGTTTGTCCATTCATTGGTTAATGGATGGGTGGGTTGCTTCCATCTTCTGGGAATTGTGAATAATGATGCTATGAACATCAGTGTGCAAATATCTGTTTGAATACTAGCTTTCAATTTTTGGAGGTATATAACTGTAAGTGGGATTGCCAGGTAATATGGTAATAATACTATACTTAACTTTCTGAGGAATTGCCCAACTGTCTTCTGCAGCCACTGCCACATTTTACATTGCCACCAGCAATACATTGTAACACATGTATTTTTCCACATCCCCTCCAACCCTTTAATTTTCCATTTTTAATGGGTGTGAAATGCAATGGTTTATTTTTCCATTCTAGTGGGTGTGAAATGATTTCTCATTGTGGTTTTGAGATGCATTTCCCTGATGACTAATGATGTTGAGCATTTTTTCATGTGCTTTCTGTCCATGTGTATATCTTCTTTGGAGAGAAGTTCTTTTGCCCATTTTTAAAATAGGTTGTTTGTCTTTTGTTGTCAAATTGAAGGATTTATTTATATATTCTGGATATTTAACCTTTATTGGTTATGTGGTTTCCAAATATTTTCTTGCATTTTGTAGGTTTTCATTTTACTTTGATGATGAAGTCCTTTGAAGCACAAAAGTTTTTAATTTTGATGAAGTCCTATTTATCTATTTTTTTCTTTTGTTGCTTGTGCTTTGGCTGTAAAGTCTAAGAAATCATTACCTAACACAAGATCCTGAAGATGTTTCCCTATGTTTTCTTCTAGGAGTTTTATAGTTCTGATTCTTATATTTAGGTCTTTGTTCCATTTTGAGTTGATTTTTATATAAAGTGTGAGGTAGGGGAGTCCTTCCTTCTTTTGTAAATGGAGATACAGTTTTCCCAGCAGCATTTGTTGAAGAGACTATTCTTTGTCAATTGAGTTGTCCTGGCATCTTGTAAAAAATCATTACCCTTTATCATGTTGTAGAAATTTCCTTCTATTCCTAGTTTTCTAAGGGTTTTTATCAAGAAGGGATGCTGAATTTTGCCAAATGCCTTTTCTGCATCAGTTGAGATGATCATGTGGATTTTTTCCTTCAATCTGTTAACATGGGGTATTACATTAATTCATTTTTTTATGTTGAGCCACCCTTGCATACCAGGGATAACTCCCACTTGATCATGGTGTATAATTCTTTTAGTGTGCTGTTGGATTTGATTTGCTTGTATTTTTGTTGAGGACTTTTGCATCCATATTCTTATAAGATATAGGTTTGTAATTTTCTTTTCTAGTGGTATCTTTATCTGGCTTTAGTTTGAGGGTGATGTTGACCTCATAGAATGAATTAGGGCATGTTTTCTTTTCTTCAGTCTTTTGGAAGAATTTGAGCAGGATTGTTGTTAAGTCTTCTTGGAATGTTTGGTAAAATTCCTCTGTGAAGCCATCTGGTTCTGGGCTTTTTGTTGTTGTTGGGATTTTTTTTTTTTTTTGAATTCTGTAAACTTTATTTTCGTCATTGGTAAAGGAGAGGTAATAGTACCTATGTCACTGCATTGTTGTGAGATTAAATCATTGTAAAGTGCCAAATACAGAATCAAAATGATCATTCAAATGGTGGCTGGTATTGGAATTACTTAGAACAACTTTGAGGTTCTTAATACATATTACCAAAATTACATTTGCAACATTACACCCATCAACAGTTATGAGGTTCAAATTCATTTGAAGTGGGTGAGAGAGAAATGGAATTGGAGTATGAATAGGCAGCATTAAAACATTGGGGGTCCTTGGTTGTTCAAAAATTTATCATCTTAGGACCTACAATGAGATTCAGTACAGACAACTCATGACAGAAAAATTTTACTAATCAACGGACCCTCAAGCAAATAGTCTCACTAAAACATCCCTTAACGCTAGCTTCTATAAACATCCTTATCAGATTCTCTGATTTCAGACATGGTTTCAAAAACATAATGCAAGTTGATTGCAAAGTAAAATGGCAAATCTTATTTATATAATGTGCTAAAGTAGAACTGCTTTTACCAAGAGCAAAACCGTTATCAAATGAGGATCTGACAGATTTAGATCCGACAAGTAACAGAGAATCTTCAAGAATGATTTCAGGAGAGGTGTTTCAGAAAATAATTTGAGTATCAACTAGAAGAGAGGCCCATAAGGAATTTAATGAGGTTTTCTAATACTTTCAGAAAAATTTTAATAGACTCCCTTTATGATGATGTTGTAACTCAAAGATAACGAATGTTTTACACATACACATATACACATCCACTAAATACACATACACACTTTTGATTCTTTAAGAATTTAAAATATAATCTAAAACTTGTTTTTCTTAGTCTGTTTTGTCCCTTAAGGTAAGATCTCAAGACTTGCTGTGGACCACTGTGGGTTCCACGGAATTCCTTCCCCGCTTTCTGTGCTTCCGTCCTTTTCAGTCTCACCAAAGAAAACACTTCAGAATTTAGGAGTGGGAAGGATATTATCGAATAGTTCTAGTTTACATTCAAGGTAATCAACCTAAAACCTTAAAACTTTTAACTGTTACTCATATTCAGTCCTCACAATATACTTTATAACAACAGCTGCTTTGTTTTTTTAAATAACAATAGTCTTGAGAGTGGATAAATGACTCAAATATGGGGAGAAAGTGTAACTTGTCTTTATATTTTTATTTATTTTTCTAATGTCTACTTTTTGTTTTCTAATATACATATTAGCACAGGAGTACATACATACGATTTATACAACTTCATATAGGGGCTGTGTACATGATTTATTTTTCAGTAGGATGCAAAATCAAATATTTGGAAGGCCTGTGGTTGAAGAGGGTTGAACTGGGGTTGGTTCCCAATCTTAGCAAACTGGGAAGTGAATCCTTTCTCTTTTCATTCTACTGAAGACTCATGAAGTAAGAAAGCCAGTCTGCTGGACTGCTCTATTTATTTCAGTTGAAATCAAGTACTGGCACATGTTTCTGCTCCATTTCATACCTGCAAGTTAGGCCCTTATGGTGCTGGCCTCCAAGCATCTTGCTAAACTGCAAAGGCAATATAAAGGTGACTATTCTACTTGGTGTAATATTATATCCTTTAGTAAATTGAGGTTATCCAACCAGTGAGAACTGATTAAATTGTTCTCTCTCAGTCCCAGGAAGCAATTAACCACTAACTAAATGTTAGCTTAGAAGTTTAGAAAGAGTTGTAACAGATAAGTGAAATCAGTAGTTAAGATTTTTATAAAGTTTAAACTCAAAAACTCCAACAATGATTACAATTGGTATTTGTTTAAAGTAATACATTTGTAGACCAAACAGTTCTTAAATTGTACATTTTAGGTTTTATAAACTTCATAAAAATACTTTGGGGACAGCTGCACCCACATTTCAATTACATGATTATTTTTTTGCCCATCGTTCTCTCTCTTTTCTTTCTCGAATAACCTCTTTCAGATATGGTTCGAGATAGAATTTATCCTCCTCATATTTTGTCCACTGCTCTTTAGGCAAGATCTGCTATCTCATGCTCAGGTCCAGTGCTCTCTTAATGAGAAACACCCTGTCATTATAAAGGTTCTCAGGAAGCCTTCTTATGGCCTCTTTTACATCTTCATTCTCAGCTATTGTATCATCTCTCATTAACCCCAGTTTATTGAACCCTACAGCATTGCAATACCATTTTTAAATACCATCCAGCCACTGGCCTGGTGCTGCAACAGCAGGGTGAACTACCATTTTGACCTGTTGGGATGTTTTTGATTACTGATTCAATCTTTTTGCTGGTGATTGGTTTGTTGAGGTCTTCCATTTCTTCATGAGTCAGTGTACATAGTTTGTGTGTTTCTAGGAAATTGTCCATTTCATCTACATTGTCTAACTTATTAGCATACACTTGTTTACATTCCTTTTGTAGTTCTTTTTATTTCAGTGAGGTTGGTAGTAATATCCCCCTCTTCACTTCTGATTTTAGTTACTTTTGTCCTTCCTCTTTGTTTCTTCATTTGTCTAGCTAAAGCTTTGTCAATTCTATTGATCTTTTTAAAGAGTCAACTTTTGGTTTTGTTGATTCTATTGTTTTTTTGGTTCTTTATTTATTTCCTCCCCAATCTTTGTTATTTCCTTCCTTCCTTCTGCTTGCTTTGGGTTTAGTTTGCTGTTCTTTATCTAGCACTTCCAGTTTGAGGTTAGGTGTCTGATTTGAAATCTTTCTTCTTCTTCTACTTTTTTTTAAAAACATTTTTTTTTCTTTATTAGAGAAGTTGTGGCTCTCCAGAACAATCATGCATAAAATATAGGATTCCCATACACCACCCTATTAGTAACACCTTGCATTGGTGTGGAACATGTGTTACAACTGATGAGGGCACATTTATATAATTGTATTATTATTATCTATAGTCCATGGTTTAAGTTAGTGTTCGCTGTTTTGTAGTGTAGTTCCATAGATTTTTTTATCTTAAAAAATTTATTTGAAGTATCATATGATATGGTAAAGAATATAAAATCTTAAGTACAGAGCTCCAGCTTTTTTTACAAAGTAAACACCAATCCTGTACCATTACTACCTGGATTAAGATACGGAATAACCACAACACTCTCAAAGTCTCTTTCAGGTTCCCTCCCAAGTCTCCTGCAGAAGGTAACCTCTATTTTAATTTCTATCTCCACAGATTAATTTTGTGGGCTTTTGAATTGTATGTTTACATAAATGGAACCATATAGTGTATTTTTGTGCCTGGATTTGTCCACTCAGGATTATGTCTGGGAAGATCTAGGCTGCATGTAGCAGTTCATTCTTTTTTCATTGCTGTGTAGTACTCCTTACATGAATATAACACAATTTATCCATTTATCCATTTTCCTGTTGTTGGATGTTTGGCTTGTTTCCAATTTGGGTCTGTTACAAATAATGGTGCTATGAACAGTTTTGTATGTGTATTTTGGAAGACATATGTAAACATTTCTATTAGGTAGATCACTAGGAGTAGAACTGCTGGATTATAGGGTATAGGTATGTTCTGCATCTGTAGATAATGCCAAAAAAGATTTCCAAAGGTGCTGTGCAAAATTTGCTCTCCTATCAGCAGTGTATCAGAGTTCTTATGTTCCAGGTTCTTGCCAACCCTTGGTGTTGTAATTCTAGTGGGTGTGTAGTGGTATCTCTTTATGGCTTTATTTGCATATCCTTGATGACTAATGAAGATAAACATCTTTGCTTCTGTTTATTGGAGTTCCATAGATTTTTAATGAAATTTTTATTCTGTTACCATATATACAGTCTAACATTTCCCTTTTTAATCACATTCACACACATATATATATATATAACATTTCAGTGATGTTAACAATGTTGTACTACCATCAACACCATCCATTACCAAACATTTCCATCACTCCAAATGGGACCCCTGTGCATTTTAAGCCTTAACTTCCCATTCACTATCCCATCTTTCCACCCCCCAACCCCCATTCCCTGGTAATGTATATTCTAGATTTGGAGTAGGAATGCTTTTTTAAATCATGCAAAGATCTGGAGTAGGAATGCTTTTTTAAGACAGGAAAGGGATGAAAAATTAAAATTTGTACATGAGAAAAGATACCATAAACAATGTGAGAAGACACAGGTTTCCAATTCAAATAACTGACAAAACATTAGAGTACAGAACCTACAGAGAAGTGACTTTTATAAACCGATAAGAAAAAGACAAAAATTCAGTAGAAAAAAATCAAAGGATGTGAACAGGCAATTCAAAGTAGTAAAACCCAAATTGTCAATAGGATATAAAAAGATGCTTAATCTCTCTATTAAACAGGGAAATGTGAATTTAAAAATTAAATAGTTTTTCACCTCTATGAGAATGGCAAAATTAAAAACCTGCAATGCTGAATATCGGCAAGGATGGAAAGATATGAAATTCTCTTACTCTGCTGATAGAAAAGTTAATTGCCACAACCTCTTTGGAGAGCAATTTGCTATTATTTTTTAGAGTTGAATATGTGTATACCCTACTATCTAGTAATTCAATTTCTGGACCTATATCTAAAGAAACACATGCACATATGAACAAGGAGACATGCCTTAAGGATGGTCACTGCTTGTGCCAGTTTGAATGTATTATGTCCCCCAAACGCCATTATCTTTGATGAAATCTTGTGGGGCAGACATATTATTGGGGATTAAATTGGAACATTTGGATTAGTTTGTTTGCATGGAAATGTGCCCCACCCAACTGTAGGTGATAACTCTGATGAGATATTTCCATGGAAGCATGGCCCCACCCATTCAGGGTGGGCCTTGATCAGTGGAGCCATATAAATGAGCTGACAAACAGAAGGAACTCAGTGCAGCTGCGAGTGACATTTTGAAGAGGAGCTACAGCCAAGAGGGACACTTTGAAGAAAGTACAGGGGCTGCAGATGAGAGACAGTTTGAAGATGGCCATTGAAAGCAGACTCTTGCTCCGGAGAAGCTAAGAGAGACAGACACCCCAAGAGCAACTAAGAGTGACGTTTTTGAGGAACTGCAGCTTAGAGAGGAACATCCTGGGAGAAAGCCATTTTGAAACCAGAACTTTGGAGCAGATGCCAGCCATGTGCCTTCCCAGCTAACAGAGATTTTCCGGACACCATTGGCCATCCTCCAGTGAAGGTACCCAATGGCTGATGTGTTACCTTGGACACTTTATGGCCTTAAGACTGTAACTGTGTAACCAAATAAACCCACTTTTAAAAAAGCCAATCCATCTCTGGTGTTTTGCATTCCGGCAGCATTAGCAAACTAGAACACTGCTTAATTGTTTACAATAGTGAAAAATTGGAAACAACCACCAATAGTGGAATATGTAAATAGTAGACTATTCAGTACTATACAGCTGTTAAAATAAATGGAATAGCTATGTGAGTAGCAATATAGCTATATCTTGAAAACATGATACTGAACGCAAAAGGTAAATTCCAGAACATATTATGTGTATGTAAATTTTTAAGAAACAAAACTAAAATTCAATTGAAAAAACTATCAAAGATTTGTATTTATATACAGTTTATATATTTTTGACACAAATGTATGAGAAGGATACACACCAACTTTAGAAAAGTGGTGACATCTTGGTGGCTGGAAGAGAAAGGGGATTGGATGATATATAAAGGGGACTTCAGTGCATTTAAAACATTTTATCTCTTTTTTTAAAGACCTGAACAAAAAATAGTGACTAGGAGGTAAGAAGGTAGTGTAGAGAGTGAGTATAGTCTACTCTTTCAAGAAGTTCAGATGGAGAAAGGAAGAGAAATTAGATGAGTTAAAGAGGATGCTGGGTTGGAGTACTCACACCCTTCTCCCCCTGGAACATTTTCATTCTGACTAATTTTGAACATACAGGAAAGTTGAAAGGATTGTATAGCGAGCACCCTTACACCCACCACCTAGATTCTACAAATAATATTTTGCTATCATATATAAATGCTTATCACATATAAAAACTTATCACATATAAATGCTTATCACATATAAATCCATATAAATCCATCTATCCATTTTTCAATCATCTTATTTTTGGGATGCATTTCAAAATAAGTTGGACATAACAGTATACTTCATTAGTTGTGGGCATTATGTTTAGATGAGAGAGATGAACACATAATTCAAGAGAAGGAACCAATGTTGAAGGAAGAAAAAGAGAAAATAATTGAAAGAAGAAAGAGAGAAAATAATTGCCCAAGTCCCAAGAGAGGTGGGGGGGCTTGGCTTTTAAAAAAGAGGAATCATTCATCCTCTGAGGCTGATAGAAAAGAAGGTGGTAGGGTGGGGATGTTGAAGGAGATTTTACCTGTTGGCCTCAATTTTTCTCCTTGAAGTAGCAAACGGAAACACTTGTTTTGAAAATAAGAATTGGGAGTTGTCTAGGTCTTCTGAAGAGTGACAAAGATTAGGTATATTCACGGGTAAGAATGTAAGAAGGGATTGATCAAAGACAAGCTAAGGGATTGATGGAGGCTCTGAGTGCCCAGTTGAGTTTGAATGTGTAGAAGCATGAACCCTGGATGATGTGATTTTCTCCGGCACTCAGCCATTTGGGAAGAGGAGCAGAAAAACCAGACTGTGAGAATGATTCAGGTTCATGTTGTAGGACAGGATGAAAGAGAACGGAAAGGCTTGATGTAAGAGTATTTCAGATGATCAGCCATTGGTCCTTGGGAAGGACATGGAATGAAGAGAATCTAGCAGGGGCTGATTGACTGGAATAAAATAAAGGGAATAATATTAAAGTTTTCAAAGAAATGGAAAAAATGATCCTTCTATTGAGCCACAAACCTTAAAAGAGCACTTAAACTAACTAGAGTTCTTGCTACTACTCTAAACAGAGAGAGGCAGCTTGGCTAAGATCAAAGTCCTTTTGGCCTCTCCAAAAACTTTGTGGCAGCCCTCCCCACATCTCTTTGTTTTGAGAAAACTATCCAATTCTGATTCCAAAACACATGGGCCAAAGTTAGAATATATAAAGCCTATCTCTCTTATCTCTATAATGCCCCACCACTGATCAAAAGGAAATGCTTCTAAGGACATATCCTCTCTTTTAACCTCCATTTTCTTAACATTTTAGCACTCGCCTCTTTTGCCTATCACTACAGACTCCCTAATCATCTTTTCTACTGAACCAACTTGAACCAGTATTCCATTATAAATAAAATACACTACATTCTTATTATTTTTTCTTGGAAGTATACTCTCCACTTTCTTACCTTGAATCTAGGGGCTCTTTTTGAGTTCAGGATTTGTCATGCAAATTTCTCTAGCTAAGGCTCATCAATCTCCTATAGTCTTTGCTTTGCTGTGCTGTAGAAGTTGGGGTGCAGGGGTTGATATTCAACTGACTCCTCATTGCTACTTCCAGACCATCACTCTTAAATTCCATGTAAAAGCTCATACTTCTCATAAGGGTTCCCTCAATCCTCTTCTCCTCTCTGCCACTAACCAAACTTTCTGGTCACCTCCACTCATTCCCCAAAGACTTCGGGACTTAATTCATGATTTTCCTCTATATCCTACCTCCTACTATCATCCTCATTCAATAACTTAGCTTCCTAATTTTTGTACCTCTTAACTCTAGTAACCTCCTTCAGCTGTGCACTTCCTAGGACCATACTCTGTATCTTTTCATCATGCAGACATTATACCTCAGCAATCTTAAGTTTCAATATCTGACTTTCTAACTAACAGCTTCTAACCTTCCAGCTCCTCCCTAGTTATCCTGCTAAAAATGTCCTGTCACAGGCTGATGGGGAAATGACCAAAAAAACTTTCCAGGTTTCTTGCTTTCAATACTACAATCAACTCTGATTAATAATGGGGAGACATTTTAAGAGTTGCTATGATCATCTTCATCCATATTTAGATGACAGTTTACAAGGGAGGTACTTTAGATATTTCTCATCTCAATATGCTCTAGCTATTATAACTGCATTGACATCTTTATTATCTAAGAGTCAAAATTAAAATGGGCCAGGGTAGCCTCTGCATGTTGATCAATTGCAATAATATTGCTTTTAGAGTAATATGAGTACTGTGGAATGGTTAAAAAAGTTCTCCTCTAGAATCATGTGGCTCTATTTTTTTTTTTACTGCATCTTTTGAGGACTTGTGCTTAGTTTCCCAGGCTGCTATGACAAATCCCATACAATGGGTCAGCTTAAACGACAAGAATTTATTGACCCATGGTTTTGAGGCTAGAAGTCCAAAATCAAGGTGTCAGCAAGGCGATGCTTTCTCCCCGAAGACTGTGGTATTTTGGTGCTGGCTGCAGGTTCTGGCTGCAGGTGATCCTTGTGTTCCTTGACTTTCCTGTCACATGGCTATGCACATGGCAATGTCCTGTCCTTTCTCTTTCAAGTTCTTGGGATACATAATTCAATTCACCACAATCCTTAATGACAGAGCTAAGGAAGTGATTTTTCTTTGGTTAGGGTGAAGTAACTTGGAGTTTCTATATTTACTGGAAGAACACAGAAATTAACTTGCCAACAATTACCCCCTTCACAAATTGTGTTACATAATAGATGATTGGTACTGTGAATTCTAGTCAGAGCCGGATTATTCAAAAGATATGGTGTTTAGGGCACTGTTAAAACAGAGTAAATACACACAACTGTTTTTGAAGAGTTTGATATTTGCTATTTCTAAAACAATTTTTGTAGCGGTCATTGCTGAAAAAAAATCAGAAGTTTGTTACTCTTTCTAACACTTTGAAATTTAGTTCTGCTTTTATTTTGCATTGCATAGGGTGGGGTGGGGCACTTTATTCTTCTCAATGCCTAGGACCTTTAAAGGCTTTAATTAGGCCCTGATGTCAGGGGCCACTGTGGTTCCATCTGAGTGTTTTTATTCCTTTTGCATTCCTGTAGCTGAATACTAAGGTGAGGTCATTATTTTGAAGAAGTTTTTGCCAGAAGAAATGACAGAGTGAGCTCTGTTTGTCTCTGGCCTGGTCCACTGATTTCCCAAATAATATTGCATTGATTGGTGCAAACAGTGGCCTCTTAGGGTACATGGAACAAGGTATAAAAGGACACTCAAAAAATGCAAGAAAATTCCTAAGCCTTTCTTTGATACTGATGACAGCCTAAGATATGCAGCTTTTAATTTAGAATTACCATCAAATGTTGCTCTGAAGACAGTTAGTGCTCCTTAAGTTTTCAACATCTCAGTTTCCCTGTTTAGAATATTCACTTTCTTTCTACCTGACATGCTTCCAAACTTGACTCATGCCACAGTTCCGGTTTTTATCCAACTACTTTCTACCCAAAATGCTGTGGAATGAATGGCAGTCACCCAACCACTTGAGACTTGTTGTCCTACTCTCTTGAATAAAGAAGCTGAGAAAGTAGAGAAATAGATTTTTTTTATAATGCAGGTCCCTTTCAGGGAGTGAGGACTATATTTTCTTTTATTGCATTAGATTTTGCTTAAGAGTCAGGATGCGGGTTGCTATCTTGATGAGGGACCTACAAGGTTGAAAAGGGGGACATACCGAGCAATGAGGAACAGCTGAAAGCTACAAAGATAGGACTGTGCTCATGTATAAATAGAAATGTTGCTGCTATCCTGATGAATCAGACCAGATGTTTCTCTGATGTCTCTGTTGGGTCCTTTGGTTAAAAAAAAAAGTAAAATTTTGCTAAAATTATATGCAGGGCCAGGAATTTGGCACAAATGCTTTAAGTTTAATAATATGTAAAAGAATAAAATTATGTTACCAAAGAAATCTTTATCAATAAGAAAAATATTTATTTAGCGGACAGAAAAGGATGGGAAGTAATCAATCTTTTGACAGAGTAGATGAATTGAGATTTAGGAGCTCTGAATTTTAATACCTTTTATGTCACTGGTTGTGTGACCTTAGGTAAGTCATGTGATCTTTTGTGGTCTAGGTATGTTTATTTTAAAAAAGGGGGCAGGGAGAATAGGGGTGACATGCTGAGTTCATTAAGTTGATTTTCCAGTGTCTTTTGTACCCTCAAACATCCATGAAGCAAACCAGGTTTACTTTCTCCCTTCAGTCTAATTTCTTGTTTCCTGGCTTCTGGTTTCATTGAGGTGTTCATATGTGAAAGACGTTGTGAGGATAAACATTAATAACACAGGGCCTCTGCCCTCAAGTTGCTTATAATCGAATAGCAGATATTAAGATTTGCACAAACGACTATACTATAATATAAACTGTGATTGGTTACAGAAAACAGACAGGAACAAATGCCATAAGAACTCAGAGGAGGCTGAGATCACTGCCAGCTTGGAGAACAGGAAAAGACTTGCTAGAGGAGGACTTTGCATTTGATCCAGGGCTCTCAAAGGTTGATGGGTTTTTAGCGGGCAGACATGGAGTAAAGGACATTCTAAGTGGAAGAAACAAGCAGAGGCAAGGGGCAAGGAAAGTGCTATCTGTATTAGGAACAGTGAGCTGTTTGGGTTGGGTGAGCCAAGGCAGTGAGTCAGGTAACAATGGTGGTTTTGGACCACATTTGGGAGGCCCTTGAAAGCTAGCTAGAGCATGCATTTTACTTACTGGACAACAGAGAGCTATTTTTTTTTTTTTTTTTTTTTTTTTTGAGCTATGCTTTTGAATAATTCAGCTGCAACAGAGTATAGGATGAATTGGAGGTGGAAAGCCCTCAGGGAAAGGAGGATAGCTAAAAAACGAATGCAATGATCCTGCTGAAAGCTAGGGTAGTGCCAGTAGGAATGAAAATCAGGGATCAGATATATGCAAGCTACGGTGGAGGGGAGGGCTTGAAGCTTCCATTTTAAGTGACTCTGCGGTAGACCCTATTCATTTCACTAACAGAAAAAGAAAATTCAAGAAGGGAAGGGTGTTTGGGCAGGGGAAAAGGGGAACGTGAAGAAGTCAAATTCCTTGCATTGAGCCTGAAGTCCAGGAGGCATAGCTTGCTGAAGGTGTTTAGCATTTACAAAATCCTGGCTAGATCTCAGTACTGTGGATGAGGCTGGAGATAGGTGTCTCACAGTCAACATTCTTGAAAAGAGCACTGAAATCACAGATGTGGATAGATCAATAGGGAATTGGAGAATGAGGCGGGAGGAAGACGGATGACAGAATCTTGGGAAATGTCTAAAGTCTTCTCTTATGATGGACAGGACATGATCAGTATCATAGAATATAAATAGGCAAGTGCCACATCACTGTGTCCAAGGGGAGAGGGAATATTGAAAGAGAGGGGCTGGTGAACCACAGTTTAGAAGTTGCATCACCTTTTTGGGGATTTGCTATTTAGAGATGGTGCTTTCATATCCTAGAAAGAACTGGCTATGAGAAGATAGTTAACAGTATTTGTGATGAGGAAACCATTTGTGTGTGTGTGTGTATGTGTCTATTTTCTCACAGTTGAATGGCCCTTGGGTTGTAACAGCCAAGAACCCAATCTCTCATCTCTCTCTAATAGTGGCAACAAGTACCAGAACTGAAGGCCTCTTTCTCTCTTAAGGAAGTCTCAGATGGTTGCCAGCCTTTGTTTTTCAGACTATGACCTAGGGATCTTATTTTTTCTCCTCCACAGTTCCAATTTTAGTACTCATTTGTCCTAGGTCTTGGGTTTGATTCTTATGAGTTCTAGTGACAATAAATATATAGCTCACCTCTGAGAGCTTAGTGTCAGCAGCTCTAAGAGAGGCAGGCAGGGGAATGAGACTTTAGTTCTATTGTAGTTCATCACATACAAAGGCCTGTTTGCAAGCTACAAAGTAAATTAAGACCTTATCAGTCAAGTATTTATCCTCACATTAAGATCTGGGATTATACCAGGGAGATACCACTGTTATAAATCTAAATAGGATTAGTGGCCTCCCAGCAATGCAAATTGGTTTATCACTTTTTTGGTTTGGTTTGTTTTTCTTCAATATTTTTCTTAAATAATTATTTACTTTTGGTTTCACACATGTCAGAACAACTCCACCCCCTGAGGAAAAAGAATTCCCATAAGGAATTCAGATACATTGGTGAATTTAAAAATTAGCAGTTTAGGGTTCCTACTAAGTAACTACTTTAGGTAGATTGCTTAACAAAATTCCATGCTTCAATTTTTTTTCATTGGCTAAATGATGATAAAAAATACTGGTTCTGTTATGTTACAGTATTATTGTGCATAAGGTTGTGAAACTATTTTCTTTTTAAGTTATGAACACTAGATAAATTTCAGACATACTATTATTACTTAGACAACTAGATAACCTCCTGCAGCTAGTCTGGAGTCAGGATGGGGAGAAGAAATAGGGACCATTATTTGGAGAGTGTGGTTGAGGAAAGTAGGATTACTGGGAGTTAGCAGAAGTTTCTTCTTCAGCTCAAGAACAGATGATACCAGAGTCAGCAAATTTTGAAAAGACCTCTGTGAATATTTCACAAACCACTCCTAACGCTGTTTTGCAAAAACTGATGGGCAAATTCCTTTTATGTCAACTGATAAAGAGATGCTTAAACTTGTACATTTGATGCTCATTATTCACTTACTTTCTGACTTATGTTACCATGACTTCAAGAGTACTTTAGTATAAATAAAAATGCTCTAGCACTGCTGAGTGCTGAACCCTGTAATCTCCTGGCTTTAAGACCTTCCCTTGCCCACTCAAGTGCTGACAAATACATAGGTTTAGACTTGAAAGAATGACTCTGGAGACAGATAGTAAAAAACCACAGTTCTAGATATTGGAAAGGATCACCCTAATAACTTGCCAAGCCACATATCAACAAACATAATCAGAAGAGATTCTGGAGGGAACAAAGTTGAAGTAATCAATGCCATTGAGCCTTGGCAGACATAGCAGTAGTGGTTGTTTTCTTATCTGTAAAACAAGATGCTAAATGAGACTGTCTCTAAGGTGACTTTTTGCTTCAAAATACTAAATAAGAGTTTGGGGGAAACTACAAAATGTATCCTCATAGTTTGATAAACCCAAACAATAGACCAGGACACTATTAAATCAGAAAAAAATTTCTTTCCCTTGGTAGATCAGCCTCTTCGTGCAAAGTAGGGAGGAATGGAAAAAAACAAACTAAACAAACCCTCCCAAAAGGTGTAAAAAAACCTAAAACAAATGAAAGCACTGTATACTTTTGGAAAATTCTGCTCCATTTTTAAGGAGCCATATTCAAGAAACATTGTTTTGAAGACCTACTATATATAAGGTGCCGCTTGTTAGCTTTCAATAATGATGATAATAATAATTATTATTCTTTCAGGAATCTCTTAAACCTGAATCGGTGAAGCCCACCCTGGGTGAGCATAACAGTAAAAGCAAGGTCAAAGAGGGAGGCAGTGTCTCCAAATAGACCAAAAATAAAACGCAAGTGACATCATTAGAGAAAAAACCCAACACTTTGCACAAAGATCAAAGGCCAAAAAAGAGAAACATGTTTGGTTAATACTGGGCTTTCGCGCATTTCATGTGCTTGAGCTGTCCGTCAACCCATCTACACTACGCTTCTTAACCAAGCTTTTCTAAACTGATGACAAGCCCATTTTTGGCGCTGACCGGGTACAGGGCGCGGATCCTGTACTACAAACATATCCTACAATCCCAGCCCTGCTACCAACTCTTCTTTCTTGGAAGGAAGGAGGCGTTTCTCCATAGGGTGACTGTGAAATAAAGCGGCTTCTCCAATCTCTTCGTCCAGTGAGAAATAAATATTGGTACAAAGGCGGGGGAAGGGGCGAAAAAGGGAAAAGGGACGCTGCTTCTCTTTCTTTCTTTCTTTTTAAATTTCCCGCCTCCCCACGCCGACTCTCTAAGCAGCAGTTTGGCAGACAAGGACCAAGCACTGCAGGGCGGTAGGGGAGACGGTATTAGGAAAGTAGGCGGGACAAGCCAGATGAATAACTCGGTGTCCGATTTTTCCTGCCTTCGATGGCAGTTCCTCCTCCGCTTCATTACTCTTTTGCACACGCGGCCGCGCTCTCGGCCCTCGATTGCTCTGGCCTATCACCCTGGGATGCCGCCAGCCGCCGCCACCGCCGCGGCAGCCGGGCTTGTGGGATCCACCGCGGAGCCCGAGCCCAAGCCGAAGCCTAAGCCGCGGCGGGAGCCTTGGTCTGAGAGTTTAGGGGGGTCGGCCGGCTCATTTCGGGTCTGGGAGCTAAGGACAGACGAGTGAGAGCCCGGGGCCACCGGCCCTCTAGGCTGAGAGACGGGCACTCGGAGCCACCGAGGCGGCGGCGGCGGCGGCGGGAGCCGGTCAGAGGAGGCGGCCCCTGGTGGCGACGCCCCCAGCCCTGCCCTGCCGGGCTCCGCTCCATCCTCATCCCGAGCCGGGTCTGGCGGCGAGAGACACCGGGCGGGGGCGGAGGGAGGCGACACAGAGAACGGGAGGGCGAGCTTCCCTTCTCCTGGGTCTTTCCACGTCTGTTCTCGAGAGGGATCCACACCTGAACCCGGACCCACCCCCGGCCGGGGCCACGCTGGATTCGCCTCCCCGCCTGGGTCCCGCCCGCCGGCTGCAGGTGGGCTGCAGCGCCCGAGCCGTGGGCAGTGGGCGGCGGGGAAGGAGGTGAGCGGGGCCGTGCGGGCTGCCTCTTGGGTCCTTACCCCCGCCGCTGCGCTCCCCTTCCCGCAGGCAGGTTGCGGAGTCGCGCTCCCGCCCCACCGCCGTCGCCTTCTCCTCCTCCTCCTCCTCCTCCTCCTCCTAGTCCCTTTGGGGCATCATGGAGCTCTCTCCGTCCTCCGGAGAAGCCGCGGAGGCGCTGTCCTGGCCGGAGATGTTCCCGGGGCTGGAGTCCGACTCGCCGCTGCCCCCGGAGGAGCTGGATGCGATTGTCCCAGTCAGTGGGGCCGTGGCTGGTGGCATGTTGGATCGGATCCTTCTGGAGTCCGTGTGCCAGCAACAGAGCTGGGTTCGGGTGTACGGTAAGGACCGCATATCGTGTTAGAGACTGGTGTTTCTCATCTTTGCTCGGACTGAAATTCACTCCCTAGTCCCATTCTCAGTCCCCATCCATCCTGGTCAGTTTCCCACATCCCCTTTTTTCGTTCTGGGGTGTGTTTCTGACAAGTTTCTCCAGACTAGGACCTGGGTAGAGAGGTGATTCAGTATGGTCTTTGGACCTCTTCAGGAACGTGCAGTAAATTCAAGGTGAAGTTGGGCTATTCAGACTTAATTCTTAGGTTGATTACTTAAAGGGAAGAGCCAACCGTTCTCCAACCATTCTTCGAGAAGGCCTGATGGGACACACCGTGTAACCTAGTGAATGGGGTTTCATCTCTTTCTCTTGCTAAATAAGGCAAGGCTGGAAACTAAGATATTAGGAAAAGGCTTAGCAGAGGATAAGCTAATGAATAAAATGAAAAACAAACGAATACCCCCTTCTCCCAAAGTATGTATTTCTTGGTGGGAGCACACTCTTTCTGAACTTCACTCTCCAAAGGCAGCCAGCCACTCATTCTAAGGGACATGATTATTTCAGATTGCACTTTTGTTTCTTGGTCTCATTGTAAAGTGTCTGGGTTACCACTTAGCAGATTAAAAGTGATGGACACACTAAAACTCTCTGTATTCCTTGTAACCACCTCTTTAATTAAAACTGAATGATGAGATTTTATTAGGATGAGCCTTCTAATAGGATGAGATTCTAATAAACCATGCTGGTTTTGAAAACTCATAGCTCAAGGATTTACAGCCTGGGATTCAGCACTGAGCTGTGGCTTTCCAAAATATTGAAATGTCAATATGTTTATCACTTACCTCACAGAAACACAAAAGACATTAGTAGTGTGGCTGAGTATAGAAGGGCAAATTTAAAGTATCGGGGATCAAACACAGTGTTATGATGTTATCTTGCAGTCATGTGCATCTAAACCTGTAGTGAGAAAGTACATTATGTTTTTTTTCCTCATCCTTCTGAGCAGGGTATGTATTTACTTTTTAAGAGTGACCAAGACTTAGAATTTGTCTTTCCAGATAGTTTAGCTGGTTTTAGGACTCTATATCCATCACTGTCAGAAATATCACAGAAGTAAGAGTCTGGAGATCTGGGTTCTTGCCTAAGTTGTATCAATAAGTGTCAGTGTGATTTGGGGGTAGATCAAGTCACTTTTTCAGCCTCTGATACTTCACCTGTAAGGTGAGTGGATAGTACAAATAATCTCTAATGATACCTTCAACTCTAAAAATCCATCAATTCTTTTTATAACCAGTTAATTCTTCTTAAAGATTTTTTATGTACCACTTTGTATTTTGCTGAATGTTTATAAGTGTTTCTTCTATTTATGTTATTCTGTTGAACTGAATTAAAGCAGAGCAGTGGGAGATGATGCAAGGTCTCAGCAGATGAGATTAAAAACTTTAGTGCCTAATTTTCTATCTCCTGCTAATTCCAGTTAGCTGATCGTATATAACAAAGGTTGATGAGAATCTGAAAATGAGTATGAGAGCATATTATGGTTACAGTATTTTCCCATTCTATCCTCCTTCCTATCGTTACACACTTCTTTGGCATACTGCTTTTTATACGAAGTTAGAGATAGGGCCATGCTGCAGCAAGAATATGTGTATGATAATTCAGTATTTCAGTGTCCAAAGTTTTCTAGACTTAGAGTTAATTATTGTTCTTTGCATGTAACCCATATAAATATGTAGTCCATTCCTAGGACTAGATTTGTGTATATTATATATGTATTTATATATCTATATAAACGTACATACATATTGTGCATTTTGGTGCCAAGTTGCATACATCCACTGCATTGTAACTTTTTTTCTCTTCCTTATCAATTAACCAGAATTTACTTTTATTTACTGTTTTAGCACTACTACTTTCCTTCCTCATGGATGCTACTTGTTGTCTTTAGTTTGATATAAATATTCTAAAACTGTCTGAATGACTCTTGGGTTTTCTATATCCTTAGCTAATTTTAAGTTGCCTATTGTATGACCGCTTGAAAAATTTTGTGTCAAAAATAATATACAATATAGAAAATCAATTTTAAGAAGTTTTTTTTTTTTTTTTGCTTGTTTCTTTTGTATGTTCAAAACCCTGATTATCTTAGAACATCTAGATTCTTCTACTCAAGAGACTTCAATGAGTATAGTCGAATGTGTTTTAAAGAAATCCCGAAGTTGGGAACCTAATTTAGAGTACACAGCTAGAAGTTGAGAACCTGGTTTTTATTCTGGCTTTGCCATTAATTGGCTGTCTAACTTTGGGCAAATAATTTTAACTCCCTGGTCTAGGTTCTACGTAAAATGTGGAATCTGGAGTACTTGCAGTCTTTGGTCCCTTTTAGATTTTAAGTTGTTTAATTCCATAGTCTGCCCCATTATTTTACCTACAACTTTGCTACAGATTTCAGCCTGACTCTTGAGGTCAGACATCAAGCAAGTCCTTAACTTAGTGCATTTAAATCATGATTTCAGGGATTCTGGGGAGCACTTTTATCAAAAGGTCAGTGAACTTTATATTGAAAGCAGGAATGTTGAGAACAGTTGTATATTTATTTGGAGTGTTTTCACAAGATTGGAAGGTGGGGATGGGGATCTTGCTCAGATCTAGCTCAATCAGTTTTGAGACCTAACCTAAAACAGCCATGTGGATTTTAAAGATAGGGTTCAAAATAAGGAGATTTTATCAAGTACACTGGCTGATGCTGTGGTTCATATCCTCAGCAGCATACTTCTGTTTGAAAACAGTAAGCAAGCATATAAACAAGCTGACAATACACCCCTCCTTGCCCCCATACACAAACAAAAAGACTATCTTAACAGGAGCTTTTAGAAGGAATATTTTATTAGTTTGCCTCACAAAATTTGAAGACTGGGCCCTGTTTTGAGTTTGTTATTGACAGGTCTGACTCTTTGGTTGCTAATACATCCAGAGTTTTGTGTATTGCTGTGATTTGGAAAACTTTTTTTGGAATATGCACAGAGCTGTATATTAGGAATCTATGTTTAGAGCACAAAATGCGCATGTTTAAGACACAGCTAAGAGAAAGTATTTATACTATTCTATCCATCATATTCTTTCAGTCATAAAATGTTTCATTGGTTTATTCTAGTATTATAATAAGTTGTGCCTGTATCCTGCCAAGACTATAAAATTCTTAAGGTCAGGGAGTTTGACTTGTTTATCTTTGTATCCCTGTCTTCCCACCCCTTGTCATTGTCACTGTCTAGCAGATTGATACCTTGCTCAGTGTCTGAATGTTGATCCATCTGTCCTTTGACCATCTCAATCTAAACCCGACTGATCATATGGGTGGTAGAATAGCTTAAACAAAGACATGCCACAGACAGCTAAATATGGATGCAAAATCCAAGAACATCAAATGCAGAACATTTTTCAGATATTTATAGCCTCAAAGCAAAGTCAATTGGCTGGAAAAGCTCAGCAGCCTAGCAAAAGGAAACGGGAGCGACAAAGCCAGTCTTACTGTCTCTGTGCTTTCTGGTAAACAATGAGAACATTAAAATTAACTACTTTACCATGAATGGATAGCACGTGTAGGGCAATATTTGGGAGAAATTTAAAATGCCTTTCTAGGACTGCCTGCATGGAGCTCTGTAACCATCAACACAGCAGGTCTGCAAGTGGATGCACAGATGTGCTCTCCTGTGGCTAGAAAAGAAATACAATTATCATGATAAAGGGTTCAACAAGAAAGCATATCCTTTTTTTATTTTATAGTATCAGCAGGACTGATCTAAAATACTCAATTAATAAAACGAGTAATGTTGTCAACATTATTGCTTACCATTAAGCTAGTATACATCTCATTGTTTATTGATGACTGATAGGGACCAGCTGGAAAATTTCTAATGGCTGCTATTATTTTAGCAAATAGAAAAAAGGAATTAATAATGCTATGTCAAATTCCATGTAAGTCCAGGAATGTGATAATGGGAATTTGGTAAGAATTTCTCATAGGTGTTGTTGATGGGGCAGAAGTCTTATCTGGCTATAGTATAGAATATTGCTTATGTTTCATGAATTAAGACAAAGGATGAGATTTATTTTATTGTGATTTTAGAGATTATGTCTATATTTAATTAAAATATTGCAACCAGTGAGAAGTCCAGGAAGTTGTTTCACTTTGGTCCGGTATGAATTGGAGATGACTAACTCACTGGACTTATACAGAATGTCCTTAACATAATTAACTATGAATATTCATAGCAAACCACTCATTCTTATGTGTCTTAAGTATCTACCCTGTGACTCCTGTTTTGTATGACTGTGTGGATAGATGAAATTGCTAAACTCTACAAATGAATTTTTTTAATAGTTTAGTCATTTTTGTATTCTTAAGCTTGAATTCAACACTTAGGATGTGGCATTGACTTTGTTGACACATTCATTAACCATGATCTCCAAATAAATTCTATATACAATAAGAGTAGACAGTACTTCATTGAAATAGAGGGAACTTCTAAGAATGCCTAGACATACACTGTTTATTTTAAATTTTATTGATTTCAAGTGGCTCCTTTTTTCTTCCAGTGGGAGAAAATTTGTACATCTCCTTAAAGTCATGTGTTCTATCGATCTCCATAGGTGGTGGACAGTTTCTTTTATAGCATCTTAGTATATTTCTACCTTCTATCATGTTGGTTTATTGCTATTTTGTTAACAATAAATGAAAATATTTTGAAGAATGGATCTACATATCCACAATCTTTTTCAAAAGTGTTTGGGCCTAGAGTGTTTTAGAATTAAGAATTTTTTGATTTTAGAAAATGAATATAGTACATATACAACAGCATAAACCACCTAGAGGGGGTCTGGAGCAGTGTCCAGTGATCAATCGGGTTAATATTTCTGCAGTGAAACAAATGAATATTCACACTAAATGGTATAAAGACTATAAATAGCCTTATGCCAATGCAAGTGAGATTTTACTGCCAGAGGAGTTCGGTTTTCAGAGCTTTTTTGGATGTAGGAATTGCAGATACAGTACTGAGGATCTGCACACATTTCCTTACATAAATAATACAAAGTTACAGAATTCCCCTGTTTATTTGATAATAGTTTGTTTTATAAGTATCAATCAGCTTTGTCTTTTTTAGATAAAATTTAGTGCATATGTTTTTAAAAATGATGTACAATTTTGTCCTATTATGTTGAATGAAATGAATTTCTCTGATTTGCTAAGGAAAATAAAAGGGATTTACATGTCAATGGAAATAGGCTTTATATAAATTATTAAGGAGATGGTGGCAAGGCAGTGGTTTCTGATGCTTTATTTCATTAGAAAGAAGAGTAAGGTAAGTTGGAGTAAGATGCAGTTGCTCTCTTCAGTAGCACAGAGTGTTTTGATCACCTTTTAAGTAGGTGAACCACCAAAAAGCATTTGGCTAATGACTGAGTTAATCCAGAAAAAATTCAGCTTTCTTCACCCATGTCCTTCCCTACTGGAATAACTTTTAACTAGGTGGAGGAGTCTGAAGTGTGCTGAGGGAACCACTGAAATTGCTTCACACTGCCTTGGTAGAGGGATAATTGTTCTCTGATTTTGTAAAAATACTCCTTTCTTCCCACAGACTATCAAGTACTTCTCAAGACTAGCAGGCAGAGAACCCTTTGCAAATTTAATGTAGCTTATTTTCTAGTGAGAAAGCTGCCATCAAGAAGTAGGTGATACGCAGATGGAAGGGAAAGACAGTCCTGAGGCCCAGCATAGGCCTTAGTAGATATACTGTAAACAAAAGAAATAAAATTGAACACTTGAGGGCATAAAACTTCATTTGCTAGACCATGATTCAGAAGTTATCATCTTTCTTATCTTTATTTACAGCAGGATTCTCAGTTAATTTACTCCAAAGGGGAAAATTACGCAAATGGCCGGCAGTGGTTTTCATTTCGGATGTTAGGAGTCTGAGTCTCAACTTCCCTTACCAAGTGTTAGTTACACAAATTAATTGTCTGTGTCGACTTTGCTGGTAAGGTTCCAATTTATCCTGATTGTATTCTTACTGCTCTGTAAGTAGGTTTCAACTTCCTCAAGTTCTGTTCACATTGTATCATTTCAGTAGGATTCTAAAAGTAAAAGTACATCCTTTCAGCCTAGGTCTAAGAGAATTGATTATACTTCCTTATACTGTTGGGGGAGAGTGAAAATTCAGAGGAAGATATTTAACATTAGGTAAGAAAACAACATTCATAAAGGTAGTATGAAAAGTTGAAAAGAAACTTTAAAGTTGGTAGTTCTAAATACTTTTGAAACAATCCTTTAAATTTCTTCATTAGGAAAACTGGCTCACAAAGTTTTGTTTATACCCCAAATTAGAGGCAAATACCACAGTTTGTCAGGATTGGAACCCTTAACCTCAGATTCCTCAACCTCCTGATTTAGACTCTAGATCTTACTGTTTCCCCTTAGGGACATGGCCTCCCAAAGCTGAAGGTCATGAAAACTCGACAGTGAAAAATGCCAGATTGTTAGATTCACAGTCTTTAAGGGAAATGCTGGAAGCACTATTACCTAGGTAACAGAAAACAGACATGGAGTAAACATCCAGAAAGTACATGGTTGAGAATAATCTGATAGTGAGCCTTAAGAGATAGACTATAGGACAGATTAGACATTTTTCATTTGTTTTCTGAGATCTTTATTCATTAGACGTGTGCCACAATTTGAAGTGTTATTTTAAGGAATTTTGAATATTTAATGTGTGATGCTTAGAACACTGCATACCTGTCTATTAACTTTCCACCTTTCCCTTTATTTCTAACCTCTATGGTTTGTGTTATTAAAAAAAATTAGTACCATTTTTATGAATACGTGCTTAATGTAGAGAGTTTGAAAATCCAAGGAAATGCAAGGAAAATTAAAATCACTTGTAATTATACCGCTCAGAGATAACTACTTTTAATGTTTTGTTGTATTTTATTCCATTCTTTTCCGTGTACAAATTTTTTTTGGGGGGACATATTTGATATCATGCAGCATATATTTTATATCTTGCTTTTTTTCCCTTAGAGTATTTTCTCATATTTTTAAAAACATGTTTTAAAAGTTTTCAAATATATTTTTATTTTTTAATTCAATTTTTTGATAGGTAATACATTCCCTTGTTTCAAAATTCAAAAAACATAAAAGGGTATTCCATGAAATCTCTCTTAAACTCCCCTGCCTGCCATCTGGCAGGCAATCATTTTCCCTTCCACACAATCAATAAATGTTTTAAATTTTTGTGTGTCCTTTTGTATCTATTCCATGCATAAAGAAGCAAATAGATACAGATACACATACATCTATATGTAAAATCTGTCATAAATGGGGGGGGTCCAAGAAATTTTCAGAAGTTATAGGGTCATGTTTTGCAAGGATAATGAAATGCCTGGGGCAAGCCTGTATAGGGAATTGACAAGTAGTTTTGGTGGGCTGGAGCCAGTTGTTATTGCTTTATAACTGAATTGATTTTATAGGTTTGTATTGTTTATATGCTTTTTTCTCCTTTTTACGTAAATGATAACTCACTGTAGGAATTTATCTGCACCTTCTTTCCCCTCACCCTGTTAATTTTTCTGGGATGTATTTTTCTGTTAATTTGTAAAGAATTTACTCATTCTTTTTGTGGCTGCATAACATTCTGTTGCCTGAATGGTTCATAATTTAACCATTCAAGTTTTGCTGTTACAAATGATGGTGCAGTGAATAATCTTGGATATAAGCCCTTTTGCATGTGTATATGAGTATATCTGCAAGAAAAATTCATAGAATTCAAAATTGCTAGGTCAAAGGAATGTGTGTTAATTCTAAAAGATATTGCAAAATTGCTCTCCTTAGTGTTTGTACCCATTTATGTATTCACCAGCAATGCATGAGAGTGCCTGTCTTCCCCTACCCCCCATAGAGTTATCAAGAATTTTTCGTCTGACAGTGTGGATGCTCAAAATGATCCCTCAGTTTAATTTTAATTTTTCTTATCTTTTATATTAAGTATGATTGAACATCTTTTTATGTTTGAGACATTTAAATATATCCTTTTCTGTGAACTATACGTGTATCTTACCAATTTTTATTGGGTTATTGGGTTCTTTTTCTTATTGATTTGTAGGAACTCTTAATATATTAAGCAAAGCGCTCATTGTGATGAGATGCCAGTATTTTCATTTGTTTTTTGTTTGCCATGAGGAAATTATTTTTATGCAGTTGATGTATTGGTCTTTTATGG
This sequence comes from Choloepus didactylus, assembly GCF_015220235.1. Classification (NCBI taxonomy): domain Eukaryota; kingdom Metazoa; phylum Chordata; class Mammalia; order Pilosa; family Megalonychidae; genus Choloepus; species Choloepus didactylus. Next base: position 85,812,397 of record NC_051308.1, on the reverse strand, counting down.
CGTCTTGGTTTTGTGTCATAGTTGAAATGGTCTTTCCCACTCTGAGGCTATAAAATAATTTTCCCATGGTTTTGTCTATTACTTCTTTGGTTTCATTTTTTTTTACATTTAAATCTTTGATCTATTTGGGATTCATCCTGGTTTAAGATGAGAGAGGTGGATCTAATTTCATTTTTAAAAAGACAACTTTCTGGGTGTCCTAACACCATTTGTTGAGTAATCCATCCCCCACTGATTTGAGATGACTCCTGTATCCAATGTAGATTATTATTTGTATTTTGGTTTGTTTCAAGATTTTTCTATTCTTTTCTATTGGTCTGTCTAAGTTTATGTGCCAGTATGATACTGCTTTATTGGTGAGGCTTTATAATATGAAAATATGATTTGTCAATGCCCTAGGTTAACATTGTATACAAATCTTGAACCCTACTTCTGACTGTTTCCTTAGGCTGAATTCCTAGAAGAGTATGGAATGTTTTAAAAGCGTGAGACTTGATGCCAAATTGATGCAACTTTACTGGAGAGCAGTTTGTGCCACTAGCACCTGAAAATATGGCTCATAATATTAAGCCCTACTGCTGTATTGCTACTTTCAACATATTGAAATATTTTTACATAGATTTCATATAGTACTTCAAATATTATTTGATATATGTTAAATGCTTTCAGAGACCTGATGCTTATAAGATTGTCCTTCATACAGTGAGTTGTTTTTCCAATGGTAGGCCTTTTGATTAATGACATATTTCGAAGTGAATGAGGGAAGGGCAGGAATAATATATAGTCAAAACAGTTGGTCTGCTAAAGGTCAAATCCATGACTGTGACCTTATTTATACTAAGTTGGACTCTCAAACTGAAATAACCTCAGAGACATAGTGTTTTAGGTACCCATGAAGCACATAGTTGGTGGCTTTCATCTTAGCTGTTTGTGTCCTCTTTCTGCTCTTTGTATCTCAGAATATTAAGAAGGAATTGACATTCATGAAAGTTCCTTTGAACAAGACTTGAATATAGTTTCCTTTATCTCTTAACTGGATGAGCCATTGAGGTGTATACCTGATGTAGTAGAACTATAGTAACGTAATTACAAAATGATTGAGTTTTATAGCATGAGGTTAATTTGGGTATGTTCTGAGGATACTTTACTACAGTGTCAAACAAAGCCAAATTCAAGGAATAGCAGTGAGAACTAAAATTAATGACTGAAGTAATAAAAATTTTTTTTCAGTAAAAGAAAGTCAGAAATAGGAATTAGACTCTGAAGAATCATATTTTATCTACATCATTAATCAAGTAACCAAATTTCCTTTTATCAGTTGGTTGCTTTGTGTAGCATGTAATACATACTAATAAGCTTGTATGGGACATAGCTTTGTTTACTCTATGATTTATATTGCAAGTGACTCTCCATTTTAATATATTAGTAATTCTGGGATAGAGAACCCGCTTTCATGGAACCAGGTCAACCCAAACATTTATCAGAGCTCAACCACATAGCAGGCATTTTAGGATACTTATAGAATTCACATGTTCTTTTTTAAAAGCCTAGGGACACTGTGACTTCTTGGTGAGCCTAGTTTGCTTTCACCTTAGTCTACCTTTAACCTGACTATACTTATGGTACATATGCTTGATAATTTAGAAATGTTCCAAGGTTTGCATTTCAAGCACATAGAAACTTGAAGCGTGATTCATACACGTTAAACTGTGTGAATTGCAGTTATGAAATTTAACATCATTCTCTACTAATAGGTTTGCCGTACCTCAAAATCTGTGACTTTGACTTTGGGGCAGTTTAACAATGGGAAATGAGTTATAGTCTTTTATATTCTGATCAATTCATACATCTTGTTAAAAAAGAACAGATTTAAAAAGGTGTAGTTGACATACAACAAAATATACATATATTTTTTAAACACAGTTTTATTCACATACCATACAGTCCATTCAAAGCTTACAATCAGTGGCTTTCAGTGTAATCACAGAGCTGTGCTTACATTGCCACAATCAATTTTAGAACACTTTCATAGCTCCAGAAAGAAAAACCCATGCCCCTCATTTCCTCCTATTAATGACTGTTAGCTTCAATATGATACCTTTGTTACAATTGATGGAAGAATATTAAGATATTACTGTTAACTATGGTCTGTAGTTTGCATTAGGTGCATTTTTTCCCATATACCAGCCTATTACCTACATCTTGTGGTTGTGGCATACATTTGTTCTGCTTCATGGAAGAACATTCTGATATTTGTACCATTAACCACCTTCATCATCCACACAGAGTTCAGTGTGTTATACATTCCCTTGTTTCATCCTCTAACTTTCCTTCTAGTGATGTACAGGACCCTAAATTTCCCCTTTGAACGACTATCACATGCACAATTCAGCACTGTTATTTACACCCACAATAGTATGCTGCCATCACTTCTATCCATTTCCAAACATTTACAGTCACCCTTATTAAAAATTTCTGCACAAATTAAGCTTTGTTACCCATTGTCTATCCTCATTCTATCTTCTGGTAACCTATATTCCAGATGTTAACTCCAAGAGTTTGCTCATTATATTTAGTTCATGTTAGTGAGATCATACCATTTCCTTTTGTGTCTGACTTATTTCATTCAACATAATATCCTCCAGGTTCATTTGTGGTGTTGTGTGATGAGTACTTCATTCCTTCTCACAGCTGAAAAATATTCTATCGTATAGATATACATCACATTTTGTTTATCCATTCATTGGTTGATGAGCACTTGGCTTACTTCCACTTTTGGCGGTTGTGAATAATGCTGCTATGAACATCAGTGTAGAAATGTCTGTTCATGTGTCTGCTTTCAGTTCTGGGTAGGTACCTAGTAGCGGGATTGCCAGATCATATGGCGGTTCTGTACTTAGCTTCCTGTGGAACTGTCAAACTGTCTTCCACAGCATCTGTACCATTTTACATTTCTACTAGCAGTTGATGAAAGTTCCTATTTCTCCACATTGTATAACATGTGTGGTTTTCTGCTTGTTTAATAGTGACCATTCTAGTAGTGGCCATTCTAGGTGTGAAATGAGATCTCATTGTTGTTTTGATTTGCATTTCCCTAATAGCTAGTGAAGTTGAGCATCTTTTCATGTGCTTTTTTAGCCATTTGTATTTCCTCCTTAGAAAAATGTCTATTCATGTCTTTTGCCCAGTTTTAAATTGGGTTGTTTATTTTTTATTTTTGAGTTGTAGAATTTCTTTATATATTATGGATATCAGGTCCTTATCAAATATGTTGTTTCCAAATATTTTCTTCCATTGAGTAGGCTATCTTTTCACACTCTTGACAAAGTTCTTTGAAGCACCAAAGTATTCAGTTTTGAGGAGGTTCCATTTATTTATTTTTTCTTTCGTTGCTTGTGCTTTGGGTGTAAGATCTAAGAAACATCTACCTACCACTAGATCTTGAGATGCTTCCCTGCATTTTCTTCTAGGAGTTTTGTGTATGGCTCTTATATTTGGGTCGGATCCATTTTGAGTTAATTTTTGTATAGGGTATGTGATAGGGGTCCTCTTTCATTTGTTTGCATATAGATTTCCAGTTCTCTCAGCACCTTTAATAGAGGAGACTATTCTGTCCTAGTTGAGTGGACTTGGGAGACTTGTCAAAAATCAATTAGCCATAGATCGAAGGTTTACTTCTCTCAATTCCCATTGATCAATCTCATTGGTACTTTATGCCAGTACCTGCTGTTTTGACCACTGTAGCTTTGTAATATGCTTTAAAGTCAGGAATTGGGTTTTCTTTTTCAAGATATTTTTGACTATTCGAGGTCCCTTACCCTTCCAAATAAATGTAATGATTGGCTTTTTTGTTTCTGCAAAGTAGCCTGTTGGAATTGTGATCTGTAGATCAGTTAGGTAGAATTGACATCTTAATGACATTTAGTCTTTCAATTCATAAACATGGAATGTCCTTCCATTTATTTATGTCTTTTTAAAATTCCTTTTAGCAATGTTTTGTAGTATTTTGAATATGGGTACTTTACATGCTTGGTTGAGTTTATTCTTAGATATTTGATTGTTTTAGTTGCTGTTGTAAATAGATTTTTTTCTTGATTTCCTCATTGGATAGCTCATTATTAGTGTATAGAAACACTGATAATTTTTACTTGTTGATCTTGTACCCCACCACTTTGCTGAATTTGTTTATTAGTTCTAGTAGCTTTGTTGTAGATATTTTGGGACTTTCTAAATATAGGATCATGTGTCGAACAAACATGTCTATTCGGATTTATTATGTGTGAAGTATGTTGTGCTTCTTGGATATGCATATTTATGTCTTTTATAACAGTTGGGAAATTTTTGGCCATTATTTCTTCAAATTTTCTTTCTGGTCCTTTAACCTTCTCTTGTCCTCTGGGACACCCATGATGCATATGCTTGTGTGCTCTGTGTTGTCAGTAATTTTCCTGAGACCCTACTCAAATTTTTACATTCTTTATCTGTTTTTTTCTGTGTTTAAATATGGATGCTCTGTCTTCTAGCTCGCTGATCCTTTCTTTTGTCTTTTCAATCTGCTGTTGTATGCCTTTAGTGTATTTTATATTTCATCTTTTGTGCCTTCATTCTCATAAGATCTGTAATTTTTCTTTGTATGATTTCAAATTCTTCTTTATGCTCACCCAGTATCTTCTTAATATCCTTTATCTCTTTAGCCACTTCCTTGAATTGATGTAGGAGGTTTGTTTGAACATCTTTGATTAGTTGTTCCAAATTCTTCTTTGACTTTTTAATTTGTTCCTTGACTGGGCCATATCTTCCTGAGTCTTAGTATGGTTTGTGGTTTTTTGCTGACATCTGAGGGTCTGATTATCTTCATAGATTTATTCTGAAGGTTGGTTTCTCTCTCTTGTCTAGGATTTTGTTCTTGATTGGATTTGGGTTAAGGCTCTTCTTTGATACTTAGTTCATCAGTATTTCCCAGCCCAAACAGGACCAGGTACGCATGCAGGGGGCACAGACCAGATCCAAAGGGCCCTGGGAGAGGGTCAGGAAAGACTCCAAAAAGCCTTTTTTTTACCCCTTACATGTCACAAGGCTGCACTTTCCAGCCTGCCCAGCAGGCGGTGATGTTTGACAACCTATTCCCCTCAGCCCTATGAAGGCAGGCTACTATGGCCCTTGCCAGTTCTGCCTCTGATGCGGTCGAAGGAATGGTTTCTGGCTGCGTATGACCAGAAGGTGCGGGATCTAGTGTTCTTTTCAATGGCCAATATGTGGCTTAGTACTGGTTGTGTCACCCTCAGTACTTGGAGTAGAGGAGTCTTGTCTGCAGCAGCCCCCCAGTCTGCAGCAGCCCCCCAGGCATGTATCCGGCCACCTGCTGCTGCTTCCCTCAATCGTGGGGGATGGGTGCCAGGAACCATGGATGGAATTACTCATAGCCTCTGACCACGGTTTCTCAGTCTCTTTGTCTCACACTTCCCTGGATGCTGTACAGAACTCCCCATTCTCAGGAGTCCCAAAATAGTTGATTTAGACAGTTTCTGCTTGTGTACTCTGCTTTTGGGAGAGGAGTAGGTTCTGCTGCTCCCTTCCTACTCCTCCATTTTCCTGGAAATCAAAAGATACAAATTTATAGTATAATTTAATGTGTTTTGAAATATTTAAACAATCATGAAACCATTTCCACAGTCAAGGAAATGAACATATGTATTTCCTCTAAAGTTTCCTTGTGTCCTTTTATAAGCCTTCTCCCACCTCTCCCTGTACTCTGTTACCAGACAACTACGAATCTGCTTTTGTCTTCATAGATTAGTTTGGATTTTCAAGAATTTTATGATAATGGAATGATAGAATATATTCTCCTTTTTTTTGGTCTGGCTTCTTTCATTCAGCATAATTAGTTTAAGATTCATCCATGTTGTTGCATGTATCTTCCTATAGTCAATTCCTTTGTTTTGTTGAGTAGTTGTTCTAGTTTGCTAATGCTGCAGAATGCAAAACACCAGAGATGGATAGGCTTTTATAAAACGGGGCTTTATTTCGCTACACAGTTACAGTCTTAAGGCCACAAAGCGTCCAAGGTAACACCTCAGCAATCGGGTACCTTCACCGGAGGATGGCCAATGGCGTCCGGAAAACTTCTGCTAGCTGGGAAGGCAGCCGGCGTCTGCTCCAAAGCTCCGGCCTCAAAATGGCTTTCTCCCAGGACGTTCCTCTCTAGCAAGCTTGCTCCTTTTCAAAACATCACTCCCAGCTGCACTCAGTTTCCTCCCCCCGAGTCAGCTCATTTATATAGCTCCACTGATCAAGGCCCACCCTGAATGGGTGAGGCCATGCCTCCATGGGAACATTTCATCAAAATTATCACCCACAGCTGGGTGGGGCACATTCCAAGCAAATCTAACCAGCACCAAAATTTCTGCCCCACACAAGACCACAAAGCTAATGGCATTTGGGGGATACAATACACTCAAGCCGGCACAGTAGTATTCTACTGCATGAATATTCCATAATTCTTTGTCCATTCACTACTTGATGGACATTTGGATTGTTTCTGGTTGGGGCTATTACAAATAAAGCTGCTGTGAACATGTGTACAAGTTTTTCGTAGTCATATGCTTTCATTTCTCTTAGGTAAATACCTAAGAGTGGAATGTTACAGTCATTTGAGAGGTATGTTTTGAATGTTCTAATAGACTACCAAACCATTTTCCTAAGTGGTTGTACATTTTCCCACCAGCAGAGTATGATCTTTACCAGCACTGGTGTGATCAGTCTTTTTAATTTTAGTCATTTTGATAGGTGTGTAGTTGTGGTTTTAATTTGCATTTCCCTAATGACTAATGATGTTGAGCATCTTTTCATGTGTTTATGAGACACTCATATATATTCTTTGGTGAAATGTCAAATCAAATATGTTGCCTATTTTAAAATTTGGATTGTTTGACTTTTTTTGGAGTGAATTCTTCATATATTCTGGATACAAGTCCTTCAAAAGATATGTGACTTGCAGTTATTTTTTCCTGTTCTGTGGCTTGTGTTATCATTCCCTCTCTCTCTCTCTCTCTCTCCCCCCTCTCTCTTTTAGAACATCTTAAATTTTTAATCCTTTCTTTACAGGTACCTAGACTACTTTTGATTAAGAAAACTGTAGAAAGTTAGTAACTGCCAAAAAGGTACCAGGTGGTGGCACATGTCAATTTTCCACAGAGTCCTGCTTTTGAGGGTGTCTGAATGCACTGCTCAGGATCTCTGCTCACACTTGCTATAATTAATTGTGGCAGATTTTAGTCTACAGGTCTCTTCTTTCCCCCATATTTCTTTTTCATCAGCATTCTTACAGAATTTTTTACTGTCCTTAGAGTGTTCTTCAGCTAGGTCACTCTGAAGGGGGTGCTCGGGCTGGGAGTCATTCACCAGTGCAATGAGGGACTGGATTACTTGTTCAGTTTTGGTGACTGGCTTCCAATTTTCAGCACTAATTACTGGCAGACAGACCTGCCCCTTTTCATCAATGTTTGGGTGGTAGATCTTTGTTTTAAATGTGATTTTCAGTGGTTTGAATGGGTACTCTGCTGGAAAGTTGATTCTGAAGTCCCTTTTGTCATATGGAGGGTTGTCAGGAACAGTAAGCCCTTGCCAAGTCAATAAATTAGCCTCATCAACCTGGATATTATGGAAGTTTTTCATTCCACATTTATGGATTTCTACAAATGTGGAACACTTCACAAATTTGCATGTCATCCTTGCGCAGGGTCCATGCTAATCCTCTCTATATTGTTCGAATTTTAGTAGATGTGCTGCTGAAGTGAGCATGTATTCTCTGAACAGTGTCTTTCACAGAGTAGGAGTTCTTAGTTTTGAAGAAGTTGATTTAGCAATATTTTCTTTTGTGGATTGTGCTTTTGGTATTTACCTAAGAAATCTTTGCCTAATCCAAGATCACAAAGTTTTCTTCTACGCTTTCTTATAAGTTGTAATTTTAAGTTTCCATTTAATTTTTGTATACAGTATAAAAACATGGATTTAAATTCATTTTTTGCATATGCATATGTAATTGTTCCAGTACCATTTGTTGAAAAGACTATCCTTTCTGCACTGAAATACCTTGGACCTTTGTGGAAGATCGAATGTATGTCTGAATCTATATCTGGACTCTGTTCTGTTCCATTGGTCTGTTATCTGTCTTGACCCACAAGGGTACTGATTTGATTACTTTAGATTTATACTCCAACTTTGTTTTTCTTTATCAGAGTTGTTTTGGCTTTTCTTAGTCCTTTGAATATCTATATGAATTTTAGAATCAGCTTGTCAATTTTAACAGAAAAAAGCCCTGCTGGAATTTTGATTGAGATTATGTTTAATCTATAGATCCATTTGGGGAGAATTAATATCTTAACAAACGGAGTCAAACCAGAAATGCAGTATATCCCTCCATGTATTTTGTCGTCTTTAATTTCTCTAAGCAAATTTCTTTAATGTCATCTTTAATTTCTTTTAACAAAGTTTTTCAATATACAAGTCTTGTACATCTTTTGTTAGATTTAACCTCAAGTATTTCACAATTTTTGATGATACTGTAAATGGTATCATTTTAAACATTTTAATTTCCAAATATTTGTTGCTAGTGTACAAATACAATAGAATTTTGTATATTAGTCTTGTATCCTGTAACCTTGCTAGACTCATTTATTAATTTTAGTGGATTTTTTGTAGATTCCATTGGCATTTCTACATAGAACATTTTGTTGTCTGTTAATAAAGACAGTTTTACTTATCTTTTCTAATCATGATGACCTTTTCTTTCTTTCTCTTCCCTGATTAAACTGACTTGAACGTCCAGTCTAATGTTAAACATAATTGGTAGGTATGGACATGCTTGGTCTCATTCTGATCTTAGGGGAAAATGTTCAGTCTTTTACCATTTAAGTATGATGTTAGGTTTTGGGGTTTTTTTTTTTTTTGTAGATGCCTTTTACAATTTGTAGACATTTCTTTGAATTCTTAGTTTCTTGAGAGCTTTTATCAGGAATGGATGTTGGATTTTAACACATGCTTTTTCTGCATCTATTGAGATGATCATATAGTTTTTCTTATTTAGTGTGTTAATATCATGATTACATTGATTTTTGAATTGTAAACGAACTTGCATTTCTTGGATAAACCCACTTGATCATGAGACATTATTCATTTTTATATGTTTAATTTGCTAAAACTATGTTAAAAATGTTTGTATCTGGTTTTCTTTTTTCCAGTGTCTTTGTCTGGCTTTAGTTTACAAGTCAGGCCGACCTCATAGTATGCATAGTGAAGAATTTCTTCTTTTTAGTTTTCTGGAAGAGTTTATATAGAATTGGTATTGTTTCTTCCTTATGTATTTGGTATAATGAATCAGAAAAGCTGTCTAGACCTGGATTTTTCTTTGTGGGAGAGTTTTTTTTACTTAAAATTTAGTTTCTTCAATAGATATAGGGCTATTTAGGTTATTCATTTCTTCTTGTGCAAGCTTCAGTTGTTTGTGTTTTGGAAGTCCATGAAATTGTTCAATGTATTGACTAAATTGTTTATAACACTTCCTTATTACCCTTTTAATATCTGTAGAATCTCTAATGACTTTACCTCTCCCATTCTTGATACTGCTAATTTATGTCTTCCCTCTTATCCCCAGTTAGTCTGGTTTTAGGCGTATCAGTTTTATTTTCTGAGAGTCAGCTTTTGGTTTCATTGATTTTTTTTCTTTCTGTTTTCTGTTTTTTTTATTTTTTATTTCATCAATTTCTGTTCTCTTTATTATTTCCTTTTTTCTGCTTTTGGATATCATTTGTTCTTTTACTAGTTTCTTAAGGTGGGAGGTAAGGTCATTTATTTGAGACCTTTCTTTCTAATGTCATTTGGTACTACAAATTTCCCTCTAAGTACTGTATTAGTTGCATTCCGTAAATATATTGTGTTTTCATTTTCATTCAGTTCAAAATAATTTCTCATTTCTCTTTCGATTTCTTCTTTGACTTGTGGTCTATATAGACATGTATGAAGTTCCAAATATTTGAGGATTTTTCCAGATATCTTTTTGCTCTTGATTTCTAACTTGTGGTTAAAATTGAAACTCCTAAAATTTATTGACATATGTTTCATGGTCCAGAATATAGTGTGCACCTAAAAAGATTGTGTATTTTTCTGTTGCGGGATGGAATATTATATAACTGTCAATTAGATCTTGTTAATTGATAGTGTTTCGTAAGTTTTCTATATTCTTACTAATTTTGTCAATAATTGAGAGATTTGTCAAAATCTGTTATTGTGAATTTGTCTATTTCTTCCTGCAGTTCTATCAAGATTTACACCATGTATTTTGAATCTGTGTTATTAGGAGCATAAACATTTGAGGTTATTGTGCCCTCCTCATGAGCTGATCCTTCCATCATTATAAAATGGCCCTCTTTATCTCTGATAATATTCTTTTCTCTAGAATATTACTTTGTCAATATTAATATAGATATTCCAGCTTTCTTATGGTTAGTGTTAGCATGGAATATATTTTCTATCCTTTTACTTTTTTTATTGTAATTTTCTTTATTAGAGAAGTTGTAGGTTTACAGAAAAATGCAGAAAATGCAGTTTCCATATACGTCCCCTCACACACAATTTTTCCTATTATTAACACTTTGCACTAGTGTGGTCCCTTGCTAACAATTAATAAAATAATATTGTAATTATACTATGCAGTATAGCCTGTAGTTTACATTAGGGTTTCACTGTGTTGCACAGTCTTATGTTTGTTTTTTTTTAAATTTTTATTCTAGTAACATATAAACAACCTAAATTTTCTCCTTTTACCCACATTCAAATATATCATTCAGTGGTGTTAGTTTCATTCAGTGTTGTGCTACCATCACTGCCATCCATTATCAGAACTATTCCATTCCCCCAAACGGAAATGCTTTGTCAATTGAGCCTTAACTCCTCATTTCCTACACCTTCCCAAGTCACTGGTAACCTGAAGTCCAGTTTCTGACTCTATGAATTTGCTTATTCTACCAAAAAAGCATAATGCAATGTTTTACTGGCATTTATAATTACTACTCTGGTTATCTTTAGTGGAAGTCTTAATTCTTTACGCCTCTTTGATCCACTGTCTCGTGTCCTTTCCTTTTAGTCTGAAGAACTCCCTTTAGCATTGCTTGCAGGGTCTAGTGGTGATGAACTCCCTCAGCTTTTGTTTTTCTGGGAATGTTTTAATCTCACCCTCATTTTTGGAAGACAGTCTTGCTGGATATAAAATTCTTGATTGACAATTGTTTGCTTTTAGTATTTTAAATATTTTGTTCCAGTGTCTTCTTGCCTTCATGGTTTCTGATGAGAAATCAACACAAGCTTATTGGGGCTCCTTTGCACATAACACATTGCTTTTCTTTTGCAGCTTTCAGAATTCTCTCCTTGTCCTTGGCATTTGACAGTTTGATGGCTGTATATCTGGGAGTGGTTCTCTTGGAGCTCATCCTGTCTGGGGTTCATTGGACTTTTTCAGTGTGTCTGTTCACATCTTTCACTAAATTTGGGGTGTTTTCTCCCACTGTTTCTTTGAATATTCTTTCCTCCCATTTCTGCCTTCTCCTTTTGGAACTCACATGATGCATATATATTGGTATGCTTGATGGTGTCCCACAGGTCTTTTAGCTCTGTTAATTTTTATTCATTCTTTTTTCTTTCTGCTCTCTGCCTGAATCATTTATATTGTCTTGTCTTCGAATTCACTGCTTCTTTTTTTTGCCAGCTCCAGTCTGCTGTTGCAATCTTTCATTTCAGTTACTGTGGTCTACAACTCCAATATTTCTGTTTGTTTCCATTTAAAAATTTCTGTCTCTTATTGAGATTTTCGTATGGTTCATTCATTGTTTTTTGGATATCTGCTGGTTCTTTCTCTGTGTTTTCCTGTTTCTCCTTGTGTACATTTAGATATTTAGGAGGTAAAATCAATAAGATTTGGTGAGGGTTTAGATATGAGAGCAGTGAGTTTAGAGGGAGTTTAAAGGGAGGTTTCTACTTGAATGGTGAATGATACTGGAGGGGTATTGGTATGATTTACTGAGATAGAGTTCTTTCCCAGTGAGTTGGAAGCATTTTTATTCCAGGGAAATACGTATTTTATTTAGGGATGTGTTTTAGTTTCCTAGACTGCTTAAAGTGAATACCATGAAATGGTTCATCTTGAACGTTGGGAATTTATTAGCCTAAGTTTTGAGGCTGAGAAAATGTTCAAATCAAGGCATCATCAAAGGTGATGCTTTCTTCCCAAAGACCTGCTCTCAGTGATCCTTGGTTCCTCTGCCACATGTCAAGGCACATGGCATCACCTGCCATCTCTTCCAAGTTTTGTTTATTCCAGCTTCGTGCTTCCATGGTAACCACTCTTGTGTTCTCTTCCACACGCTCACCATCCCCCCACCTCGTGCATGCATTCTCTCTCCCCGCCCCCTGTCTGTATTCATTCCATCTATAAAAGACTCCAGTAATAGGATTAAAACCTGTCTGGAATGAGGTGGTTTACACCTTAACTGAAGTAGCCTCATCAAAGGGTCCTACTTACAATGGGTTTACACACACTGGAATGGATTTACTTTAAAAACATATTTTCTGGGGTACATACAGCTTCAAACCACCACAGGATGTTTCAAAATCCTATTCATTCTTTAGGAGCCAGCACAAATATGATTTCTTCCTTGTAGTCTTTCTTGGCATCTCTTTGCCTCCTTTCTGCCATGGTTAGAAATAACCTCTCCATTTTATGAACTTCTATTAAACATTGTTTACATTTCTATTATGGAACATAACATCTAACTTATCTATGTATGTGGTTCATTTCTCTTTTACTGAAAACTGCTTAAAGGGGGGTTTTATTCATCTTAATAACTTCACAACTAAACTGTTTCTTTCATGAACATGAAAGACTATACCATTTCAGTAAATTGAAACCTTTGTGTACATTAAGATATCTACACATATGAACAATTCACTAGGGTAAAATAATTACAGAAATGTCTTTCATGATTCCATTATTTAGATCACTAACATTATTAAACATTATTCTTTTTTTTTAAAGGAGCTACTTCAGTAAATGTGAATGCTTTTGCTCAAAGTTCTTAAGAAAATAGGTTGTTAATTTTTATAATTACTGATTTAATACATCTGAAATGGATGAGCTTATAGGTTTATAATAATGCCTAACATTTGTGTAGGGCTTAATAACTGTTCAAAGCACATTCACACATAATATGTCTCATTCGGTTCTCATAACAGCCTTGTTAGATAGGGTAAGATAGGTATTATCATTCCCGTTTCACAGATCTGTATCATATATTGAAGGATACTTTTGAAGTCCTTGGAATGAGATTATTGTGTTTTTATTGGAGAAAGGAAAGGAGAATAGTTTAATCTTTGTAAATTACAGAGTTAACTGGAAGCCTTTGACTGATAAGGTAACTGATACTTTTGTAAATAGTTATTTTGATGATGTGATCTGAGTAGCTGTTTGGGCTAGCATCTCAACCAGGTTCAATTTCAGAGACAAATTCAATTCTAAACCATTCTGTTAAAGCATTTAATGCTGTTTTAATATTTTACTTTTTTTATAAAGTCATATTTTTCTTCTTAGTAACTGGTAAATCTGCATTTTGAAAGAAATTTATTTATATTTAAAAGTAAAATATACCTTGAGTGAAGGAACTAGCAAGATCTTACAAATAAAGCACAGGTAGGATTTGGAATATAATATGATTCTTTTATGTTCATTTAACTTGTTTTAGGGAATTAGTGTGGGATCCCAATAGTTTCCTTTTTCTCACGTTCTTGTAGGTTACCTGTTTCATAGTACATTTTCAGTATTTTTCAGATGAATGTCATCAGACTTACTGGTCTCTAGTTTCTGAAATCTATCCTAAACTTCTTTTTCAAAAGCAGTACAATATTTTCATTTTATAAGACCACCTTCAGAGATTTTGTGAATAAATTCTTTCTTATGTCTTGTTTCAGTTTCCTCTTACTGTTCTTTTAAAAAAGTTTCTGATTTCAGTTTTGCTCTATAAGTGATTAAAAACTTACATTTGTGTAACTTTTGGACATGCATAAGTTATATTTTACCTTGTATTCCTCATAGTGACTTTGTGAAATAGATTGGATTAAAGATGAAGAAACTGAGGCAAAAATAGATATGGCTTGTTCAGTCAGGGACTCCGAATCCAGCCTTTTATCTAGTCTTTACACTAACAGAAATTGAGTTGTTTTGTTTTCTCTTTGTCATTTGTTGCTATTACAGTCTTTCTCCCAAACTGTAGTCTCTCTGTTCTGCCTGTTACTCTGTATACAGTTTAAAACAAAAACAAGGACAATCAAAAAACTCACCCTCATTTTTCTTTTTTTAAGCATTTTTCACTGATCTCACCTCAATTTTTGGTTTTATTCTTCCTGATACTGTTTTACAGTTCTGGATTTCTTTGGAAGCTCTTAGAGATAAATATTCTTTATTTAATAGCCAAGCCTGGCTCTAGGACTAAGTCATTGTTAGACTGGCTCATTTTTATTTATGGTATTCTGTACCTTGAAGACAAAGGGCACCCTGAGTCTTCTCAAAGGAGCATGGAATCCATGGAGCTGACTCCTGTTGTTACTGCTGGAAAAAAAAAAAAAAAAATCAATGAAGGAATGTGTCCACCAGCCTGAGACTCATGAAATTTTCAACTGAATGGGTTTGGATTGTTAGGTGAAGTGTGTAAACATTACTGTACTTTATCAGCAATCTTAATTTTGTCTGTTATAATTAAAAAAAAACCAAAACAAGTATGGGATTGTGCATCTATCTTATAAAGCCAACATCAGAATTGAAAAACTCAAATATTTTGGGAGACACATTAATTCAAAAAGAAAATGATACTGTCTTCTTTGACTATGCTTTTGTACAAAATGGAATGGATGAAATTGCCATGGCCATGTGCTTAAATAGTATCTTCAGAAATGAAAATTGTAGTAGGAATGCAGTAATAATGATTGGATGTCAAAAAGGACAGGAGAAGTCATCCATGTTTATATCCTAAAAAGTCTTTTTAATGTGTGCCCAGGAAGAAAATGAATCAATAAGACTGATTCATAAACTGACTGTACTATTCTTAGAGGCAAGATAAGTATAGTTTTTGCATAAAGGAAAGATTAATGATACAGATTTATCAGATTTTATAGTCTAGCTATTCATCATAAAATGAATCTAATATTTATTCTCCATTTCTTTGCTCACACACTACTGTGGAACATTTTAATTGCGTAGTATTTAAAATTTATTTTTAGACCTCGAATGGGTTGACCAGAGGCTAGTGGTAATACTGAATATGGGATAGTCTGTGGATAAATAGACTATGCTAGAATTTTGTGGTAAAAGTGCAGAATTGGTGCTAAATTCAGCATGTTGGCCAGTGTTTTTCAAAATGAGTCTTCAGATCATCTGCATAAGAATCACCTGGAGTGCTTGTGAAAAATGCAGACCTCTGGTCTCTTTCTATCCCCTTCTCCCTACCAACCAAAGTCTCTGAGGACTGTGCCTAGAAGTGCATTTTAATAAGCATCCAGGTAATGTGGGTGCACATTAAAATCTGAGCTTTCCTGATATAGAAAGTTCAACATGTTATACACATTACTATCCTGTTTAAGATGGTAAAATTAGGAAATCTTTGAAACCAGGGAAGAGCAAGGTTGTCATCTATTTACAATTTAAGAATCAAATCGACTTCTAGAAATTTAAAACAAAGATAACATAATATAACGTGTATGGGTTTAATTTTACTTATTAATTTTTCCTGAGGATGAAACTTAAACATAGGCTTTTATAATTCAGGTCTTTGAACATCTAATGTTTGTTTAAGCAGGGTAGAAAGTGCTGTAATGCTTCTAATAACTCCATTTCAGTTCCTATTGGGCTGAAGAATTATAGATAAATTATGTGTTCTACTTACCTTCTGGATCCCACTTCCCTCTCCTTCTCCCTCTCCCTCTCTCTCTCTTGCCTTAGAGAAACAAGTTTTCTAAAATATAACTTGGTTTACAGAGCGTATTCTTTGTAAATAACTGTTTGGAAAGAGAGATAGTTTAGTGGACAAGAGGCAGATATTTCTGTAAATAATTTTGTAAACACAGAAGTTGCTCTTTTATTAGGGTGTTTGTTTTGCAAAGGTATTTTGACTAGACATACATTTTCTTTCAACAGTTTTAGCAAGATCTTTAGAAAATATGTTCTATATTTTTAAGTATCATAACTTATTAGAAGTGCACAGTATAAAACAGCCTCTCTGAACCACTACTTTCCCCTTTTGTGGGGGGGGGGTGAATTCTCTTATATTTGACCAGCTTCTATAAGCTGATTAACTTTTTTTTTTAAAGAAACTTTTAATCATCTTTTTTGAAGTTGGTTGACTTTTTAAAAGTGGAAATATTTCTAGTTGTAGAAGCTCCTTTCTCCATAAACTTGTTTCTGTTAATTTAGAGTCTTATTAATTCAGCTCTAAGTAAGTGCTACTTTAGAGAGGTAAAAAGCTTGAGTTTGTGAATGTTATTTTAGTCTGAGAAAAATTTATCTTACCCTCCATAGGTCCTTACTAATTGCAAGTCATAGGAATATCCTGGGGGAGCTGATGCCCAGTCATTAATTAGAAAAAGTATGTTAATAAAGTTCTGGTCACCTAAAATGCTTCCTTTAACCCTATTTCCTCTTTAGTCAATATGTAGCATTTTAGCTAATTTCTGTGGAATTATTTATTTAATAAAGTATGCCACTTTCAGATCATTTTTAGCTTATATTTGAGGGGAAAGTTAAATATCTGATTGGTGGGGATTGATGGAGTATATTCTTTACTACCTTATTTAAATTTTCTTTCAGTAGATTTTTGCCAGAGGCATGAAGTCGGTATCTCTTTATATGCAATATGCTTATTAATCTGGGTCATTTGGGAATCTAATAAGTAGGCATGGGGTTTTCCACTGGCTTTTCTCTTAAATCTTGCAGAAAATTTAGCACCTCAAATCTTTCTATGGATGTAGAAAACAACAGCTAACTGCTATAATTTCACCCAGTTTTATGGTCAATCACAGTGGTTTACATAGGCTTTACCTAATGTTTATCGGTTTATTTTAACACTAAAGTGGTGGAAAATAGTATTGTTAAATAGAAACAGTAGACATTTGAAAAGATTACTTTTAAAGAGGATAGAGCATATTATCCTTTTTTCTTTTATCTTACATTTGTTAGTTCAAAGTATTGAAGGAGAGCTACCTTTGAGTTCAGACTAGATGGAAACTGCCACTTATGTCTGTTTACTGTGGTTTATAAGGTAAGTTCCCAAAGAAGAACTCTTCCTCTTAGATAACTCGTTTTTCAATTTGTTGCTCAATATTTACTGTGGTTATTTCTAATGTATTGCCATGATCAACACAGTTCATTGTCTTTGGAAATAAAATGCATATTTGGGGGACAAAAATCAGAACCATGATTTTTACCTCTGTTCTGTTTGTAGCAAAGTAATACTTAAGAACTGGTACAAAACTTAGATGGTCAACTGTTTGTCTTACATATTAAATACTTCTAAAAAATACCTATTATGGAAACAGATTTGTAGCAATCTAAGTTTTTTACATTAGAAAATGTCTTTACAAGTATCTTTTTTTTTTTTTTTTTGCTTTTGAAATTAAGAACTTAAATTAGTCTTCAGAACAGTAGCAGTAAACTTTTTGGTATTTTGATAATTTATGTGATATTCTAACAAGCTTAGAATTGGATTGACCAGGGTTACCTGCTTTTTCACTGTTAGTAGCTGGGACTGTGGAATAGATACTGAACAAAAAAAATAGAGTTTGTTCTGTGATTTATAAGTTGTTTTCCAGTTCCTCCTCCTTCAACCCTCGTAATATTCCCTTGTGGTATCGTCCTACTCACCAGTTCTAAAAAGCTGTAATTCTAATTCTGTCACCAAGCAAATGGTTTCTCACAACTCATCTACCCTCTAGTGCAGAGGTTTTCTGTGACTAGTTATTCTAGGCAAACATCCTGTGTGTTCTTAGGAAGTTCTCAGGAAGTATATTGTCTGTGAGTTGGAGCTACAAAGATATTGGATCAGGCTAAGTATTGTCTCTCTACTACAGCAAAAAATGTAACAACATATTTAAAATTTTCTTGATCACAGTACTCTGCTATTATAAATTATGTATGAAGAGTATTCTAGCACTATATTGAAAGTCTACTTAAAAATGTGGGAAAACATAAGAGCAATATCTTTTACAGCCTACTTGCCTTTTTAAGAAGTTTCTACTTGGACTGCCCTTTGAAAGTTGTTTTTTCCTCGTCATAATCAAGGGGAGAAGAGAAGAAGTGAATGGCTGCATTCATTAACTCCCCATGAATGAATTTTATTAACATTGTTTTAATGCTTCAGGTCTGTGCTCAGAAACAGGGTGTGTCATTCATTACACAGTATGCTGTCATGTCCAGTCTATATCCTCTAAGACTTCTCTGAGTAGAACTGACTCAGTGGTTTGATTGAGGGCTAGTTTCAGTACAAGGGAAGTAAACATCTGCCTAGAGCAACTAGAAGATTAAGGACTGTCTTTCTCTTTGAGATTCTTAAGATAGGGTAACGGTCTAATTCTTTGGTCCTTCATTTTATAGCTGCTTTTACTTCACTCATACTGTGACCCACAAATTACAGGTTGTGCCTGCTCTTGTGTGATTAATTTTAATATTTTCATAATGTGCCACAGGTAGGAGGGTAAAGTGGTTTAAAGATACTTTTGAAAGGTAATTCATGCTTTTAAAGTAAATTTCCTTCTAACAACCACTGTTGTCCATTGCTTAATGGTGTAAATTCAGCATTTTCTCTTGGCTTTCAGTTATTCTTGAGATTTTAGTGAGATAACACAGCCTCTTAAAAGTTAGGGAACAGAAAAAAAATGTTTTCTATTCTGGAATGGAAGCATTTAAAAGCACAAGGAAACAATAATCCCCCGTTTCCCTATGTAATAAGGAAAACAGCATCAACTCTTTCCATACTCATATAGTAAGTAATCATGATAGAGCATTCCTTGGTGTCATTGATAGGACTTTCTCTGATTTTTAAAATTTTGGGAATAGATTATTTGGGAAGAATGCTTCTTTTTGCAACTTCTTTGGAGAGAATTACACGATAATGTGAAACTCAAGGGAGTATAGAAGAAATAGAGTGAACATTACGTTTTGTAACTTTGTTACTTTTAGGCTGGAGATATATTCCTATAGCAATGATCTTTGTATAAAAAGACTTTAGTATACTTGGTTTTGTTTTTGCCATTCTCTATTATTTTAGAATCTAGACTTTTCATATATATACTCCCATAGCCCATAGGTACATTGCCACTTAAGTCTCTGATCAGGATAAAGTACATCACTTCAATTTGATTCTGTCATTGTTAGTTTGTTTCTAAAGAGTAGATGTTTACTATGAATGACTGGTGGGAAAAGAGAGCCCCATAGGAGAGCATTGCCCCTCCCCTACTCAATAAAGCACATTAAAAATCTGGAAGAAGCAGATGATGGCTGTAGTGGCTGTATTACCAAAGCTATAGAAAACCAGTGGTGAAAGATGTCTCAATTTTCTGTGGAAGGTGTTTCATTTTGTGGAACAAAATTGGAAGGGACTTGAGAGATCATCTAATTCAGTTCCCTCCTTTTTTACATAAGGTTTATCAACCCAGGTCTTCTGACTCTAGTGAAGTGTTCTTTCTACAAAACTATTTAGGGATTTATGATCTCTTTGGTGATATAAAGAATTTCTTTCCTTTTGAAAACCTCAGAATTAATAAAAAAATTTGATCCATATAGAAAGTGCTGTTGTATTTTGTAAACAAATGAAATACCTGCCTATTTTATTTGAAGTCAGAGAAACTGGAGTTCTCATCTTGGTTCTGCAATTTACTAACTGAATAACAAATTACTTAATCTCTCTGTGTCAGTTTCCTGGTCAATAATTTGGAGATAATAAGAGAAACCTACCTGTTAACTTGTTGTAAGGATTAAATGAGTTTCTACAGTCTTTGAAATTTGTATCATTACACAGAGAGAAGAGAATCATTTCACTTGACTTTGAACATAAAATTCTGTACATTTTTTTGTTAAACAGCTTTATTGAGATGTAATCTATTTACCATAACATTCACCCATTGAATGTATAATTCAGTGGTTGTTAGTAAGTTTACAGAATTGTGCAGACATCACCAGATCCAGTTTTCTAACATTTCCATCATTCCCAAGTTTCTTTGTGCCTGTTTGCAGTTAATCCCCATTCCTAGCCCTAGGAATCCACTGATCTACTTTCTGTCTCCATTTCATATAAATATAATCATGCAATATTTTGTCTTCTGTGGCTAGCTTCCTTCACTTAGCATAATATATTCAAGGTCCATTCATGTTGTAGCATGAATCCATCCTTCATTCTTTTTTGCAGCTGAATGATATTACATTGAATGTATATTCCAAATTTTGCTTATCCATTTTTCTGTTTTGGGACACTTGGGTTACCTCTACCCGTTGGCTATTGTGAATAACGCTGTGGTGAACATTGGTGTAGAGATATCTGGTGTGCAAGGCCTTGTTCTCAATTCTTTGGGCATATATTTAGGAGTAGAGTTGCTAGGTTGTATGGTTATTCTATATTTAACTTTTTGAAGAACTTCCATACCGTTTTCCGCAGTGGTTAAACCATTTTACATTCCCAATCCCAATGCACGAGGGTTCCAATTTCTCTGCATCCTCGCCAACACTGGTTCTTTTCTTTTCTTTTTCTTCTTCTATCTTTTTTTTTTAATTACAGCCATCCTAGTGGATGTGAAGTGACATCTTATTATGTTTGGATTTTCATTTCCTAATGACTAATGATGTTGAGGACCCTTTCATATGTTTATTAGGCATTGGTATATCTTCTTTAGAGAAATGTCCATTCATATCCTTTGCTTTTTTTTTAAGTTGGGTTGTTTGTCTCCTAGAGTTGTATAGATTATGTGTTTTGAATACAAGTTGTTTAGATAGTTTCTTTCAGTCTCTGGCTTGTCTTTTCATTTTCTTAGTTTTATCTTTTGTCATGCAAAAGATTTTAATTTTGATGAAGTCCAGTGTATTCATTTTTCTTTATGTATCATCTTTTTGCTTATCATAGCTAAGAGCTCTGTTCATTCCAAGATCATAAATGTTCTCCTGTGTTTTCTTCTAAGTGTCTTATAGTTTTATCCCTTAAATTTAGGTGTGTGATCCATTTTAAATTAATTTTTGTGTATGGTGTGAGGCAAGAGTCTAAATTCTTTTTTATTGCATATAAATATGTGGTTTTTGCAGCACCATTTATTAAAGACTGTTCTTTCCCCATCAAATTGTCTAGGCACCTGTGTTGAAAAACAATTGATCTTAAATGTTAAGACTGTGAATGCTTAATGTCATGTATGTGCATTAAAACATTTTTGTTTTTGTTTTTTGACACTGGCAGAGTGAACTTGAATAATTAAAATAAAACAGAACTCATTAGCAAAATTTATTTTTTTTGGATTTAATATAGGCACTATTATTATAGCAGTGTTTCCCTTTTTACAGTATGTGGATATTTGCATAATTTTAGAAGGAAAATCTTCATTTCAAATCTAGAACAGCTCTTTTCCACATTATATGCAAATTTAGCAAGGTGTTTTGTAAGACAAGTTTAGGACATTTAAAATTATGGTCATGATTTACTGATAAAATTATGAACATGATTTATTTCAACCAATCCCTATGTCCTTATTCCTCTGTCACTCAGGGCCTCTGGCCATTGGCTTCTACCTATATTTCAGTACAAGGAGAGTAATAAGTGATTGACAATTGGCAGTTCATACGACTTTCAGAGGATGAAGGGTGAAAGAAAAATGCTCAGTTTCTTTTCTGTTTTATTCGAAGTTGCTCTTAAACATTCCCTTTGGGCACTCTTGTTGCTTTGGCATTTGACATTTGAAATAGCACTTTTTTCTATAAAATCTTATTTAACCTCAGCCACATTACCTCTGTGAGGGAGAGAAAATTTATTCTTTTCTTTTTTGAATATTTTGTAACAGTCAGTTCTTAAATACTATCTTGCCTGCAGGGCACAGTATATTTACTTGAATAATTTTTCATTTGGGAAATGTGAAGTCATATGTCACTTCCAATATATCTGATTTAGAGCCAGTCTTTAGATGCTAACCTTAGGGGAAAAAACAGAATTTTAAAACACACACATACACACACACACACAACCACCACCTCTGAGCTGAAAGATTTGTTTTTCTTTATCTTATTGAGCAGATAAAATCAAATATAAATCTCAATTTTCTGAATTTGCTTTTCCTGTCATATCTTCCTTCCTTACCTTCATTTAAAAAATAACATTTGTATTCTTAACACTATGAGAAAAATTCATATAATTAAATTGCCATTTAATTGGAGTTTTAACCCGTTAAATGTGAAGACCCTTTTAAATTCATTTCTTGCTGTTATGAAAAGTATCTAAACTTAACATTCTCTTTATAGCTCTTGGTTGTGATGGTAGTGATGGTTTTTCCAGGAACCTGGTACTAAGCTAAACATTATACATAAATTGTTTTATTTCCTTCTAAAATGGCAAGTTAGATATTATTAGTGTTGTCAGACTAAGGACTGGATGAATTATTTGCCCAAGGTCATGTGACTAGTGAGTGTTAGAACCTACCTTGGACTCTGGGTAGTCTGACCACAGAACCTGCTATATTACCTTCAGATCTTTATAAAAAATCAGCTACTACATGGTACTAGAATGCCTTTTTTTTAAATTAAATTCACTTTTATTGAGATACTTTCACATACCAAACAATCATCCACGGTGTACAATCAACTGTTCACAGTACCATCACATAATTATGCATTCATCACCCCAGTCTATTTTTGAACATTTTCCTTACACCAGAAAGAATCAGAATAACAATAAAAAATACAAGTAAAAAAGAACACCCAAATCATCCCCCACCATCCCACCCTATTCTTTATTCAGTCCCTGTGCCTGTTTTTCCACTCATCCATCCATACCCTCAGTGCTTTTTGACATGGTAAGTCAATTCGTACATATACCAAAAACCCATTTGGTTAGTCTTTTTTGAGTGTTTATATCTACATGTTATACTTTTTGTTTCTTTCTTAATTGTCAGGCTTTTAAAAGAAATTAACTAGGTACTTTTAATGTAGCATACCTATTTTTATCCCTCTTATTTTTTTCTGATCTGTGGATTTACAGATGAGATAAGCAAGTTTCTTAGTGCAGTTTCTAATTTAAAAGTGAATAGGTTATAAGTGAGGGCAACAGAAATTATCAGATAATTTATCTCTCTAGATGTGCAGGGTGTTACTATAGCAGGATGTCGTGTATGCTTTATTTATTGTATTTAAACATATAGCTTTTTAAAAATCCCAGTTATCTTCTTGGCAGCATGACATGACTTTTGTGCGTTTATGTGTTCAATTTGCATGAAATGTGTGCAAACAAGCAAACATTGTTTATCTGTTTTGTTAATCCAGGGAATAAATGAACAGCAGATACTTTGTAGTCACCATTGAATTAAATCCACAAATATTTATTTTCCTCTATAATCAGAATGCTGGGTGGGATATAAATAAATATAAAGCCTGACTACTACTCCCTTCAGAAGGAAACAGAATGCAACAATGTGAAAAGTAAATAATTTCTGATTGCATGGCTATGTAAGAAAATGTTGATGACCATTAGCTCCAGCTAATGGAACTGAGATCTAATGTGGGAGAGTATAACTTTCTGTACTCTGAAATTTCTCCTCTGAATATGTTTATTTTCACAATGTAAATAAATGCTTAAAAAAGACAAAGTATATAACAGTAACTTTAAGTAACAGTTCAATATTACAGTAAAAGCAGTGCCCCAGAGAAAAAATTGATGAATTGATGAATGGTACCTCTTTAAATAAAGGAGAAATCTCTTTAAGCTTTTAACTTTGAGATAGAATTTGATTAACAGGATGGATTTTTCTTGTGGCTTAGGGGTTAAGTGCTGTAACTGTATGATATATTTGTCTTTTTTGTTGCCTTCATTTGCTTTTTTGCAATTCAGAAATTAAAAATCTTTTTTTTTTTTTTTAGAAGGCTTTGGTTAGGGCAGAGTGTGAAATCCATGTATTAGAGTACAATTTCTTATCTTTGGAGCTCAGTGCTTTGTCTGCTGTCATCCCTCTGCATCTCTTCTCTTCTTCCCCTCACTTCTAACCATTAGGATTAACTTCACTCTTATTTGTTTGGGTTTGCTTCTGTTTTGGGGTTGGTGGTGGTGGGCTGGGTTGGGGGGAGCTAAATATTACCATGGCATACCACCTCCCTTCTGTGATCGCTTTGGTCACATTGTATTGGCCACGAGTAAACCTAGCAACTCTGTGAACAACAGGACTTGAAAGTTTTGGATTTACTTGAATGTGGCATGTGTACAGAGGAGATTATTTACTTTTCTTAATTTTAAAGAAAAGAATTACTAGAAAACTTTAAACTCCTTGTTGTTAGATATTTTTTTGGTATTGTTTTATATTTTTTGATGGGGAAAGGTGTCTGGTGGGAGATGAAATAATTTAAGTTGCTGTATAATTTACCATATAACAAAACTCTGAACATTTGTCTCATCATAGGTAAATAGGCTATTGTTTCCATAAAAATTCTTTGTAGGGTCTTGTCCTACTCCTTCTGTGTAAATAAATATAATCTTTTTAAAGCCTGATTATAGGACTCATGTGGTAAAGAGAATAGGATTCCCTCTGAGGTGTAGATAAGTCATACCAGTTAGCCAGTCCTAGCAGAGCCTGGGCTGCTGTCTAAGTCTGTCACATCCTCTTATTTTTTCTTACCATACCCAACATCTAAAGGGTACTTCATTTATTTTCAGAAAATTATGTTCTTTATCACTGATTGTCAAATCAGGAAGGGAGTGTGATGGGATTACCTGGGGGACCTTTTCTAAATAAATAGCTGCCTTAAACCCTCAAGATTCTGATGAGTGTTAGGAAAGGAAAAAGGTGGAGGCAGATGTTCATAGGAAACAATGTGAGAAATTTAATAATTGAGAGATTTTTTAATTCCTTATCTTTTGCTGTATAACAGACTGCTCCAAAACTTGGTAGCTTAAAACAGCAATGAACATTCATTATCACACACAGTTTTGTGGGTCAAAAATTCAGGATCTGGTTAGCAGGATTGTTCTGGCTCAAGGTCTCTTGGCAGCCAAGATTTCAGCCTGGTTGCAGTCATCTGAAGGCTTGCCTAGGGTGGGAGGATGGCTCACTCATATGGCTGTTGCCAGTAGACCTCACTTCCTCACTGGCTGTTGACAGGGGGCCTTAGTTCCTAACCATGTAAACTTTTTCATAGAGCTGTTTGAATATTCTTATGACATGGATACTAGTTTCCCCCAAAGCAAGTGATCCAAATTCAAAAGCAGGGAGGAAGCTGCCTTTTATGACCTAGTCTTGGAAATCATGCACCTTCATGGATGCCTTATTCAACACACTCTCAAAGGGAAGAGAATTAATCTCCACATTTTAATTGGAGGAGTGTCAATGAATTTGCGGACAAATGTTAAAGCTAACACAAGGAATATAAAAGAACACTGCTTCCTTTCTTTCTAATAATTGGCATGTTAAAAAAAAATCTGAGAGCCTAACATATGGAGGCATTATAGATACATGTAGGTTAAAGACTGCCCTCCAGAATTTTATAGTCCTACCTGGGAAAGTTAGACATGCATGTCAACAATGAGAACACCAGGTATAATATGATATATTTCCAGAAAGCTTGTAAATTGCTTTTTCAAATTAACTTTGCCTAATTGCTGTCCCAATTTATTAACTTTAATTGGAGAATGTTAAAAATCTTTTCGCTTCATTAAAAACAAACAAAAATCAACCTGCTTAAGGTAAATTCAGAAATTCTGTAATTCAACTACTTGATTTACTTATTGTGCCAATGTATAAAGTATTTAAGAGAATAGCAGCATTTTAAATAAACTTTATGAACTCTTTGAGTCTGTAGAAGAAATAGCCATTGTTCCTTTAATCTAGCATGATCCTAGTTAGCTAATTGCTAATATAAAAGAAATACTGATGCTAAATGAGAGTTCTGAATATAAAGTTAATTATCCAGGCTGACAATTTATAGATCTTTGTGTAAACCATGGTCCTTTTTGTAGCTCTGCATTTAATTAAGCATCTCCTAGTAATATAGTTTTCCTTTAAACAGAAAGGCAATATAGCGTAGCTGAAAGATTGTGGGTTTAGAATTAGACAAATTTCAGCTTGAACCTTTGCTTTGTTATTTACTACATATATGATTTTGGACCAGTTATTTAATATCTGATACTATTTCTTTATCTATAAGAATAATAGCTATCTCGGCGGTTTATTGGAGGAAAATGAAATCTATGTGAAGGTTTGCTCAGTGTATCTTAGGTACTCAGTAGATCTGTTACCTTCATTTTACTTCCGTATCATTAAAGAATGAAAGGATGTGGCCCTCAGGAAAGGTTTCCCTGAGGAGGTGTGTTTAAACTGGGACTTAAAGGGAAAGAAAGGGTTAAGCCCTATCCAGGCAGTGGGAGTAACATGCACAAAAGTCTAGGTGAAAATGAAGTTGACTGTTTTAAAAACTAACTGAAGGCCTTTGTGCCTGGAGCAAAATGGGGGTAAGTTTGGAGAGGTAGGTAGGAGACAATCCTAAGACCCTTGAGAATGAATCTCCCACTCCTCTGTCTTCTGCTTCTACTCCAGAATGAAGTTTTTTTCCCTCTGTTCTCTTTTTTTTTGAATTATTGCATTTTTAAGGAAGTTAGGGATGGAGCAGTTGAAGTGAGTTCTGTTATCTCCCGCTTGTTTTCTGTGGAGGGTTGCACAGTTTACTGTTGGCTAACAGATTTTCTGGAAGACTTCTAAGGCATATACACTCCAATTTTTTTTTTTTTTTTTTTCTCTTTTTTGCTAACAGGATTCTATTGCCTATGTGTCTAACATCTGGGGCATAAAGTAGGGCATAATATTATTGGGGGTTAATTTATTAACCTCTCTGTTAACTTTTTTTTTTATTGTGGAATATAACATATTTACATAGATGTGATAACTTTCCAAGTACAATTTAACAAGTAGTTAGAGGGCAAATTTCAAAGAATGTTAATGTGTTGCAGTTCCACAGTTTCACTTATTTCCTTATTGTGAAATATAACATATATGCAAAAAGGTGATAACTTTCGAAGTATGATTTAACAAGTAGTTATACAGGAAATTTCCAAGAATGTTATGGGTTACAGTATCAAGTTTCAGTTATTTCCTTATTGTGAAATACAATATATATACAAAAAGGTGATAACTTTCAAATTAAATTACAGTTTAACAGGTAGCTATATAGCAAATTTCAAAGAATGTTAACGTCTGTTAACTTTTAGATAACTTTTTGAAAGTTTGGAGATTTTATTTCAGAGGATGAAAAATTTTGTTGGTGCTTTTAGGAACAGTCAGCCTCAGATTCTTACTGACTCAAGTAGTCAAGAAAAAGCAGAAGTTAAGGATTTTGTGAAATGATTTGTTTGCAGTGAAAAATTCGTGGCTATGACCTGGATGATTTAGCTAAATGTAGACCAAATACTTAATTTTTAACTAATTTAAAATATATAATATCTAGAGTGGATACTATTTTTATTTACCATTTCTGCTCTACCCTATATAGAGACTGCTCTTGATTTGCCCAATGAGGGTGCCTAGAGGCAAAGTGTTCTGGTTACCCAAGGTGGTATGGTAACAGATATGCTGTCATTTCTCTCCCATTCTGTACTTTCCAGAAGTACTCAGCAGAGGAGACCTGTGGTGTGCTTTCCTACCTTCTGTTAGCTGTGGAGCAGGAGGTGAAAGAAGTCAGCTAATATTTAATGTAGTCTTAGTGTGTTCGGTCATGTATATTAGATATTTTACTTAATTATCTCATTTAATCCTAATAAACATTTTTATTATATGGGTGATATGCTCTAGAAACTGAGATTTAAAGTGATTAAGTAACTTGCCTATGGTGACACCTCTTATGTAGTATATTCAAGTTTTGAACCTGAGTCTTTCTGATTCTGAAGCCATGTCTGTTCCTTCTTTCTTTCTTTTTACTTCCCTTCCCTTCTTTCCTTAGTTGTTCTTTCTTCCCTCTCCTCCCTCCTCACCTCTCCCTTTCTTTTTTCTTTCCTTTTTTCTGTTCTCTTTTTTTTGTTTTATTTTTGTTTTTTGTCCATAAATAAAGTTTTATTGGAACATAGCTGCATGCGTTCATGTGTGTATTGTCTGTGGCTGCTTTTGCAAGATAAGGGAAGAGTTGAGTAATCGTGACAGAAACCGTATGGCCCCCAAAGCCTAAAATATTACTGTCTTGCCCTTTGTAGATGACGTTTGCTGACTATTGTTTTAAGTCAGTTATTGAAGTTTAGCAATTGTTTTTCCAACTGTTGACATTTGTAAAAATGACATCTCCTGGGCTTCCTTGATTTCTTTTATCAGTAACTTGGTTGGTAGCTAGCCCATGCCACATTGTTTGTACCCAGCATGGACCTCCCATCCTTTGTGAAGAAGGCTTCAGTTCAGAAATTGTCAATTTCTGTGTTCTCTCTCTTTTTTTTTAAATTCAATTTTATTGAGATATATTCACATACCATGCAGTCATACAGAGCGTACAATCAATTGTTCACAGTACCATTATGTAGTTGTGCATTGATCACCAAAATTAATTTTTGAACGTTTTCTTTACCACACACACAAAAATAATAAGAATAAAAATTAAAGTGAAAAAGAGCAATTAAAGTAAAAAAGAACACTGGGTGCCTTTTTTTTTTTTCGCCCCTGTTTTTCTACTCATCCATCCATATACTGGACAAAGGGGAATGTGATCCACATGGCTTTTCCAATCACATTGTCACCCTTCATAAGCTACATTGTTATACACTCACCTTCAAGATTCAAGGGTTCTGGGTTGTAGTTTGATAGTTTCAGGTATTTACTGCTAGCTATTCCGATTCATTAGAACCTAAAAAGGGTTGTCTATATTGTGTGTAAGAGTGCCCACCAGAGCGACCTCTCGGCTCCTTTTGGACTCTCTCAGCCAATGAAACTCATTTCATTTCATTTCAAATCCCCCTTTTGGTCAAGAAGGTGTTCTCCATCTCAGGATGCCCGGGCTAGATTCCTCCCTGGGAGTCATATTCCATGTTGCCAGGGAGATTTACACCCCTGGGTGTCAGAACCCAAGAAGGGGGGAGGCAGTGATGTCACCTGCCAAGTTGGCTTAGCTAGAGAGAGAGGGCCACATCTGAGCAACAGGCATTCAGGATGAGACACTTAGGCACAATTATAAGCAGGCCTAGCCTCTCTTTTGCAGCCAGTCTTTCCAAGGGCAAGTCCCGTGATAGAGGGCTCAGCCCATCTCTTTTCTCTTTTGTACCCTTTCCTTCCATTTTTATCCTTAAAAAAATAATCTTTTATTACTATAGAAGCAGTCCAGATGCACTGTTGAAAATTATATAATATGGATAAGTTAAAAAAAAAAATTGAATTCCCACCATTTAAAGTTTACCACTCTGAACACTTAGTGTTAGCCTCATTTATTTTTTCTGGCTGGGCTGAATAACCCCCTTTACAGATGGTTTATCCAAAGCAGTATTCAGTGTTGGATCACGTATTGAATCTACTTGTTATGTCCCTTAAATCTCTTCTAATCTAGTACTAATCTTATATTTCTCTTGTTCTTTTAATGATACTGTTTTGTTGAAGAGACCAGGCTTCTGGATTTGTCTGGTTCCTTCTTCATGGTGGAGACTCATTCTATCCCTTGTATTTCCTGAATATATTATACATATCTAAGCCTCATCTTGCAGCATATTAGAATACATCCAGTATCTGCTTAATTCACAGTTAGTGATGCCAAGATTGCCTCTGGATTAGAGCAGCAACATTTGATCATATACATTTCACTCCTTATAACTAGGTAGTAATCTTTGTGGTGTTACTTTGTGACATTACAAATGCCCAGGTATCCATCTGCTATCCACCTAATTGTTTTAACACCAAATTGATTATCTTTGTTGAAATCAGTAATTTCAGAAGGATTTGTGAAATGGTGTTTTTCTAGTTCTGTCATTCAGTCTGTACTTATTTACCAACTTATGGGTTCCCAGCATGGACTGACTATGAATAGGGAAGCTTGAACAACACTAGAGTCGATCTTGGTAAAATATGTCAGTGAGACTATACTAAATTGAGCTGGAATAGAACTAAATTCCTAAATAACAGTTCTAGAGCATAAAGTCATTGGCAAGAGTCAAATGAGAAGAAATTTACATATTAGCTCCTAAAGCTGATTAAGCTAGATTTTCTGTCGCCTTTATATTTTCCCCAAATTTTCTATGTGAATGATAAAGTTAAAATTAAGGTTAAATATTCAGATTATTGTAGGCATAGATAAACGTCTGCATTTGAGTGCACAGGGACTCTAGAATCTGATGATCTTTTGGTTACTGTATTAGTCATTGTTCTTTAGGGAAACAGAACCGACAGGCTATATATAAAAATAATGTAAATATTATGAGATTTATTATAGCAGTTTGCTTACATGACTGTGGGGATGGGAAGTCCAAATTCCTTACTGCAGGCTGCAAGCTGGGAACTCTAAGGAAGGTTTTCCATGAATTCCCCAGGAGAAGCTGGCTGGCTGAAGTAGAGATGGAAATTCTCCCTTCTGACTGCTGAAATCATCATTAAGCCTTCAACCAATTGAATGAGACTTCTCTCATTCTTGAAGGCAATCTCTTTAGTCCATTTTAGAAGTAATCTGTTGTAAATGCAATCAATTTGCTGATGATTTAAATCCATGAAAAATCCCAATAGTAACAATCAGGCCGGTGCTTGCTTGACCAAACAACTGGACAAGCATAATTTAGCCAAGTTGACACTTGAACTTAGCCATCATAGTCACCTTTATAAAAAGGGGAGCATAATAATTGATAACCATTTTAAAGCCATGAGCTAATTTTCAAGTTCCCTGAAACTGTCAGATGAATGATATCATAAATGCTTGTAAATTGGCTGTCATAATGGTGGTTCTTTATGCTTCATATTGCTGTCCTCAAATATAAAAGTTTTTACACAATAACATGTATTGTAAATACTACTTCAGAATAGATTTATAAATTAGAATTGAATTGTATAATGCATGCTCTCTCTTTAATGCATCATAGACATCATTATGTTGGTTTCTTTTCAAAAGAGAGTGGTGGGAAGATGTCTACTAACTGTATAACCTTGAGCAAGCTATTTAATTTCTTTGTTGCTCAGTTTCCTCATGTCTAAAATGGGATGATAATACCCTATTTTATTTGATTCTGAGCTGCAGACGTTTTTTTTTTTTCATATTTTATGTTTTCTGAAATCAGAACACATTTTTATGATTGATATGTCTTACTGTCAAGTCACATGATAATGGGGATGAAGTTATATGAAAATCTACTTCTGGTAAAATGAAAGCACCTGGCCCACCTCATAGATTTGATAATAGTGTATATTTCAAAGGGTTCTTGCAAGGATCAAATTAGTTATATATATGTATATATATATAACCTCTACCTAGTAAATGCTACATAAGTGTTCAGCTGTTATTAATATTTACTAGAAATATATAATGGTGGTTAGCTGATTTATTTATAATTTTAAGACTTGTAATACCTTTTCTGTGTGCAATACAAAACATTTTCCACTGGGCATTTTAAAAACAAGACTATATTCCTTAATATTATGGATATAAAATTGTAAAGGAGAGAAGATTAGTGAGTAGAGGTAGAGGTAAATGAGGATAGTAGAAGTGTTAATAACAAGCAGAAGACTGTATGATCTGCACTTAATAAATGAAATATATTTGTGCTAAATTTGTTTCTGATACTGATATTGAGAGTGTATTTTAAGAAAATATCTAGTGGACCCTGACTTTTTGGATAATTGTCAATCTGGTGGTACAAATTTTCCATTCAGATTTCTTTCTTTTTCTGATGGGAGCAAGGGAACTTTTTTCTTTGGGAACCGTATTTGTGAAAAATTGAGTACTTTAATTTTTGTTCTAATTGTGATCTTCAGATGATCCAGCCTAAATCTAATACATTGGTATTATAATTGGTCATATGATCTGAGTATTTTTGTCACTTTTCTTTTTCTTTCTTTCTTCTTCTTCTGTTTTTTTTACTTGCCTCTTTCCTGGGATATATACTGCTTCTGACTTAAAAATAGAAAATTCAAGAGTGGTAACAGAGCTTTTGAATGTTTTCAGGTAACACCTTGCCATTATTTCATCCTTC
Organism: Choloepus didactylus; assembly: GCF_015220235.1. Taxonomy (NCBI): domain Eukaryota; kingdom Metazoa; phylum Chordata; class Mammalia; order Pilosa; family Megalonychidae; genus Choloepus; species Choloepus didactylus. The sequence continues at coordinate 85,779,953 of NC_051308.1, read as the reverse complement.
TTTCTGATTCTGAAAGCTGATTGAAAGTTTAAAATTCAAGTAACTGGAGCCTCTCTTTAGAGTAAAGCAGTATTTCAGAAGTGTTTTGTTTTTAATTGCCTCTCCAAGGAGCCTGTTCTAGACATTTTTTTTCTCTAATCTCCTCTCATCCCTGCCATGAAACTTTTTTAATAAACTTTTTTTATTGTGAAATATAACATATATACAGAAAAGTGATAACTTTCAAATTATGGTTTAGCATGTAGTTACAGAGCAAATTTCAAAGTATAGTATGTCTGCAATTTCAATTATTTCCTTCTAGCTGTTCTATACCCTAGAGACTAAAAAGAAATATCTATATAATGAATAAGTAGCCATAATCCTTTGTTAAATCCTCTCTTGTCTGTTGATACTCCTTCCTCTCGTTTGATCACTGACTCAGTCTTCAGGAATATCGAGGCAGTGACCACTCTAACTTGTTAATATTGAAAAGGAGTGTTGACATTATGGGGAAGGGGCATGCAGCTGGTTTATCTTCTTAATGAGACTAGTGCCTCTGGGTGTTGGGACTTACTTGGCATAGGAACAATCTGGAGGTTTTAAGTTTCTGAAAAATAAACTTAGTGAGTGAAACTTTTATAGTCTCAGGTAGATGCCTGAGAATTCTTTAGAGTTTTCAGGAATACTGTTGGTTGAGACTTGCCATACTGTGGCAATTTGCAATATCTAGCTGAAGTTTGCATAAGAGAAACCCCCAGAACAGCCTATTTGACTCTTTTATGAAATCTCTTAGCCACTAAAACCTTTTTTGTTACTTTTCTTTTCCTCCTTTGGTCAAGATTCTCAATCCCATGATGCCAAGGCCAGGCTCATCCCTGGGAGTCATGTCCCACATTGCCAGGGAAACTCACACCCCTGGGAGTCATGTCCCATGAAGGGGGAAGGGTAATGAATTTATTTGCAGAGTTGGGTTTAGAGAGAGAGAAGCCACATCTGAGCAACAAAAGAGGTTCTCTGGAAGTGATTCTTAGGCATAATTATAGGTAGCTTAGCTTCTCCTTTACAGAAGTAAGTTTCATAAGATCAAGCCTCAAGATTGAGGGCTTGATTATTTAAGTACGGGTCCCTAATTTCACATAGCATATATTCTATCCAAAGTAAGCAATAAGTGTCTCACAATATCCTCACTTAGTTGTGTAATCATCATCATTCCCAATTTTAAACAAATTATCATAACCCAAAATACCCTTTAACTCTTATCCTCCCACCCCAATTACTTACCCCTAGTATTTGTGTGATACTACTAAGGTATTCCTATTAAATATAGTCCATAGGATGCAACAGTTAGTTTTTCCCATATATCACTATGTTGTTAACTCTTTGTACAAGTGCCATACCTTTGAAGTAGATCATGCAAGAACTTATTTATATTTGTAGTGCTAATCTGTGAGATATATGACTTGAAACAACCCCTTTCAATCATGTTTGCGTTCAGTATCATTAGCAAACTCATCACCACTGTCCATTCCCATACCTTTAAGTTCAACCTCATTAACAAGTCTGTACGTATTAGGTAAACAACCCCCTTCTCTAGATTCTGTTTATCTCTAGGTTCCCTATATTCTACATTTTAAGACTCTGATTTTACATTATCTAGGGGTTTCATATTAGTGAAATCATACAACATCTTTCCTTTTATGTCTAACTTATTTAACTCAGAATTATGTCCTCAAGGATCATCCATGTTGTCACATTTTTCAGGACCTCATTCCTTCTTAATGCAGCATAGTGTTCCATTGTATGTATATACCGCATTTTGTTTATCTGCTTGTCTGTTGAAGGACACTCAGATTATTTCTGTTTTTTGGCAACTGTGAGTAATGCCACTATGAATATTGATGTGCAAATGTCTGTTTGTGTCACTGCTTTCAGATCTTCTGAGATATACCAATAGTGGAATTGCCAGGTCATAGGGCAACTTGATATTTAGTTTTCTGAGGAGCCACCAAATTGTCTTCCACAGCAGCTGTACCATATACATTCCCATCAGCAGTTGATAAGTGTTCCAATTTCTCCTCATCATCTCCAGCATTTGTAGTTTCCAGTTTGTTTAATTACAGCCATCCTTATAGGTGTGAGATGATATCTCATGGTGGTTTTGATTTGCATTACCCTAATAGCTAATGAAGATGAACATTTTTTTCATGTGCTTTTTAGCCATTTGTATTTCTTCTTCAAAAAAATGTCTGTTGATATATTTTGCCCATTTTATAATTGGGTTGTTTGTACTTTTGTCGTTGAGTTGAGGATTTCTTTATATATACTGGATAGCAATCCCTAATCAGATATATGGTTTCTAAATATTTTCTCCCATTGAGTTGGCTGCCTTTTCAGCTTTTTGACAAAGTCCTTCGAGGCACAGAAGCATTTGATTTTGAGACGTTCCATTTATCTGTTTTTTTCTTCCATTGCTTGCACTTTGGGTGTAAGGTCTGTATCAGTTAGGGTTCTCTAAGGAAACAGAACCAGCAGGAGATATCTGTAAATATGAGATTTTATAAAGTGTCTCACACAACTGTGGGGATGCCTGAGTCCAGATTCCCTAGGGCAGGATGCACAAGTCCAAATTCCATAGGACAGGCAGTGAGCTGGCAGCTCCAATGAAGGTCTTTGATGAGCTCCGCAGGAGAGGCTGGCTGGCTGAAGAATTCAGGGTTCTCTCTCTTCTCTCTTAAAAGTCCTCAACTGATTGGATTAAATCCAGCTGGTTGAATTCTCTCATTGCCGAAGAGCCTCCCTTCTTGTTGTAATCAGCCACAGATGCAATCAACTGACTGATGTTTTAAGAAACCAGCCTTCTGGTTTATTAACCAGATTCAAATGTCCTTGCAGTAATAGTTAGGTCAGTGCTTGCTAGGTCAGAATACTGGGCACCATCACATGGCTAAGTTGACACATGAACCTAATCATCACAAGGTCTCGGAAGCTACCTCCTATTACTAGGCCTTGAAGATGTTTCCCTAAATTATCTTCTAGGATTTTTTGGTATTGGCTCTTATATTTAGGTCTTTGATCCACATTAAGTTAATTTTTGTATAGGATGTGAAGTAGGGGTCCTTTTTCATTCTTTTGACTATGGATATTCTGTTCTTCCAGCCTTATTTGTTGAAGAGACTGTTCTGTCCCAGTTCAGTAGATTTGGGGGCCTTGTCAAAAATCAATTGACCATAGATCTGGGGGTCTATTTCTGAACTCTCAATTTGATTCCATTGATCAATATGTCTGTCTTTGTGCCAGTACCATGCTGTTTGACCACTGTGGCTTTATAGTAGGCTTTAATTTCACAAACTGTAAGTCCTGCCATTTAATTCTTTTTTAGGATGTTTTTCGCAATTTGAAGCCCCTTTCCCTTCCAAATAAATTTGATGACTAGCTTTTCCACGTCTGCAAAGCAAGTTCTTAGAATTTTTATTGGTTTTGCATTGAATCTGTATATCAATTTCAGTAGAGTTTACGTCTCAATGATATTTAGCCTCCCTGTGCATGATCACGGAATATCTTTCCACCTATTTCAGTCGTCTTTGATTTCTTTTAGCAAAATTTTGCAGCTTTCTGTGTAGAGGTCCTTTATGTCCTTGGTTAAGTTTATTCCTAAATACTTGATTCTTTTAGTTGCTCTTGTGAATGGAATTTTTTTTCTTGATGGCCTCTTTAGTTAGGTCATTACTAGTGTATAGAAACATTACTGATTTTTGTGCATTAATCTTGTATCCTACCACTGTGCTGAATTTATTAGTTCAAGTAGCTTTTTCCTTGATTTCTCAGGATTTTCCAAATGTAGGATCATATCACCTGCAAATAATGGAAGTTTTACTTCTTCCTTTTCAATTTGGATGCTTTTTATTTTTGTTTCTTGCTTAACTGCCCTGGCTAGAACTTCTAGCATAATGTTGAATAATAGTGGTGACAGTGGTATCTTGTTCCCTGTCTTAGGGGGAAGGCTTTCAATCTCTCACTGTTGAGTACTGTGCTGGTTGTGGGTTTTTCATCATGCCCTTTATCATATTGAGGAAGTTTCCTCCGATTCCTACCTTTTGAAGAGTTTTTATCAGAAAAGGATGCTGTATTTTGTCAAATGCTTTTCTAGTGTCTTCTATTTCTTCTCAAGTCATTATAGTTTATTCATGTGTTTCCAGGAAATTGTCTGTTTCCTCTAAGTTGTCTAATTTGTTGGCATACAGTTGTTCATAGCATCCTCTTAGGATTTTTAAAATTTCTTTGGGATCCATAATAATGACCCCCCTCTTATTTCTGATTTCATTTATTTGGATCTTCTGGTTTTTTTTTACTTTGTCAGTCTAGCTAAGGGTTTGTCAGTTTTGTTGATCTCCTCAAAGAACTAACTTTTGTTTTGATTGATGCTCTCTAATTTGGAGTTCCATTATATTGGATTGGAAACTAGTGTTCTCTACCATGATGAGGGAAATAGTTTTTGTTCTTACTGAGATAATTCTATAAATTTTGTTGACTGTTGCAAATTTTCAGTAAATTGATTTTAATTAGTCATCTATTAACGGAAAAAAACAGAGATGGACTTAAATTCAGAGGGCTTTAAAAGGTACTTTTTGACACTAAGACAGATTATACTTTAATTTTGTACTGTAGAGAGGAATAATCTTTAGTTTTACCCCTCAAAGTCTACTCAAGCTCCTGGAGTCCTGAGGAAGTTCTGACATTATCCCCTGCAAGCCTTATGTAATGCTTACCATTTCTAGTCCTATGTATTCTTTTTTTCCAGATTTTCAAAAAAAAAATTAGAGAAAATTTGGGATATTTAAATCATTCCATAAAGATGCTCAAAAGATATATGTAGGAGCCATTTTTGTACATAATCATGTTGTTTTCAAAGCTGTTGCAAGTTTTATTGCTGAGATACTTGGAAAGCGTGTTCCTGTTTCATTCTATTATTATTAGATGATTGAGCTGGAAATGTTTTTGCAGCTTTTATAATAGTGACTTATTGGCTGGGTATGTGTGCCTGCTGCTGTCTTTGGCATTCAGATAATGAATTAACTTGTAGATAGCCATGGGAAGGGAATGTTATGAATGAACTTTGCCTATGCTTTTTGGGTAGCAAATTATATTTGCTGCAAGGTTGCTGTGCCATACTTTTATTTTTTCAACTATTATAAAGCTATTAATTTTCACAGTGATAGTTGGCAGTAACCTTTCCCACACTGATCTAGTCTCGGCATGGTATATGTCATGCTAACCTGTGGATGGAGATTCTGTATGAAGGTTTGGTTTGAATGCCAAAGTTTCTGAATAACATAAAATGTTTCCTTTTAGCTCTAGCTTTTGGATATTTCCAGTTGTCTTAAGATTGGTTCATTTATTTCACAACTTAGACAATTTATGAATTCATAAATTACAACTGTAATTAAGTCTTCCTTTAAATTGGTTAGACCAGTGTTGCAGTTTGCTAATGCTGCTGTTATGTTATGTTATGTAGTGTTACCAGAAATGGATTGGCTTTTATAAAGGGGGTTTATTGGGTTACACAGTTACAGTCTTAAGGCCATAAAGTGTCCAACAATAGGGTGCCTTCATTAAAGGATGGTCGATGACACCTAAAAACCTCTGTTAGCTGGGAAAGCATGTGGCTGGCATCTGCTGATGCTGGGTTGTGCTCCATCTCTTCTCTCCGCTCCTGTGCGTTCTTCAAAATGTTGCTCTTGGAGTGTGTGCCAGTTTGAATGTATTATGTCCCCCAAATGCCATTATCTTTGATGTCATCTTGTGTGGGCAGACCTATCAGTGTTAATTAGATTGTAATTCTTTGAGTGTTTCCATGAGATGTGTCCCACCCAACTGTGGGTGGTGACTCTGATTGGATAATTACCATAGAGGTGTTGGCCTGCCCATTGAGTGGGTCTGAATTAAATTAATGGTGCACTATATAAGATCAGACAGAAGGAGCCAGCTTGCTACAGCCAAGAGGGACAGTTTGAAGAAAGCACAGGAGCTGCAGATGAGAGACAGTTTGAAGACGGCTGTTGAAAGCAGACTCTTGCTCCGGAGAAGCTGAGAGAGGACAGATATCCCAAGTGCAACTAACAGTGACATTTTTGAGGAACTGCTGCCTAGAGAGGAACGTCCTGGGAGAAAGCCATTTTGAAACCAGAACTTTGGAGCAGATGCCAGCCACGTGCCTTCCCAGCTAACAGAGGTTTTCTGGACACCATTGGCCATCCTCTAGTGAGGGTACCTGATTATTGATGTGTTACCTTGGACACTTTATGGCCTTAAGACAGTGACTGTGTAACCAAATAAACCCCCTTTTATAAAAGCCAATCCATTTCTGGTGTTATGCATTCTGGCAGCATTAGCAAACTATAACATATTTTGGTACCAGAAAAGTGGGGTGCTTTTGCTGCTGAGTTTGCAAATACCAAACATGTTGAAACAGCTTTTTAAATGGATAATAGGGAGTTTCTGGAAGAATTGTGAGGAGCTTGATAGAAAAGGCCTAAATTGCTTTGAAGAGACTGTTTGTGGAAATATGGACTCTAAAGATACTTCTGATGAGGACTTGAGCAGAAATGATGAATGTGTTGTTGTGAACTGGTGGAAAGGTGATCCTTGTTTTAAAATGGTGGAGAATTTGGCAAAATTGAGCCCTGGTGTCAGACGGAAAGAAGAATTTGAAAGCGACCACCTGGAATACTTAGCTGAGGAGATCTCCAGACTACGTGTGAGGATGTACTTTGGCTTCTCCTTGCAGCTTATAGTAAAATGCGAGCAGAGAGAGAGAAACTTAGAACTGAACTCTTGAGTTCAAAGAAACCAGAAGCTGAAAATTATGGGCTTCCAGGGGGTGGAATCCCAGAAGCTACAGTCCAACATGAGGCAAACATGGAACCCGACTGCCATTTCAGTACAAGCCAAGATTGGAGATGGAGTTATACAGAAAGGATTTGTGGAAAGTCCTGTTGTTTGATGGCTTTGACCCCTGTGTGCTTCATGCGAAGCCAACAGAATTTTTGCGAGATCTTTATAGACAGAGCCATTGCCAGTCTGGACTGGAGGAGACAGACAAGGAACAAATTGAAGGAAAAATTTCTTCAGAGACAGAGCCATGGAGGTTGAGGTCTGGTGTCAAGAGGTCTCGGGCTGGGAGAGCGGAGCGGCCCACATGCATGGAAAGGGTGAGTTTGCCCTGGAGGTTGAGGGCGGACCTTCTGCCTCAATGCTCAGCAAATGTTCCACAACCCCAAGCCCCAGGGAGGGTGGAGCACATTCCCAGGGAATTGGGGAGAGCCTGGCTGCCACCACACTGTTCTGAAGGGGTTGAGCGTGTGTCCCGGAGATGGAAGGGAATCCGGGTGCTGCCCCGATGTTTGATGAGGGTGGGGCTGAGCAGGTGGTCTCCCCAATGTGTAAATATGTTGGAGCACTCACCCAAGGGTTTGGAGAGGAAAGGGCTGCCCAAAAGGCCCTTAGGAAGGGTTAGACTCCTGCTCTCTCAAGCCCCAAGGATGCATCATTGTTTTGTTAATGACTCTCAAACTTTGAAATCTAATAGAGTTTGTCCTGTGGGTTTTAGGAACTGTTTTGGTCCTGTGAACCCTGTTTTCCTTTCAGGTTTTCCTTATGGCAATGGGAATGTTTATCCTATGAATGTCCTTCCTTTATATATTGGAAGCACATAAGTTGTTCTACGTTCACAGATCCACAGCTAAAGGAAAATTATGCCTTAGGACTGACCATGCCTGTAATTGATTTTGATGGGATCTTGTACTTAACTATTGTTACTGAAATGATTTAAGTTTCTGTGATATTGTGATGGGATGAATGTATTTTGTATTTGGAAAGAATATGTTTTTCTGGGGTCCAGGGGGCGGAATGTGCTGGTTTGAATATATTATGTCCTCCAGAAAAAGCCATAATCTTTGATGCAGTCTTGTGGGGCAGATGTTTTGGTGCTGATTAGATTTGCATGGAAATGCGCCCCACCCAAGTGTAGGTGATAACTCTGATTAGATATTTCCATGGAGGCGTGGCCCCACCCATTCAGGGTGGGCCTTGATCAGTGGAGCCATATAAATGAGCTGACAGGCAGAGGGAACTCAGTGCAGCTGAGAGTGACATTTTGAAGAGGAGCCACAGCCAGTAGGGACACTCTGAAGAATGCCCAGGAGCTGAGAGAGGAGCTGTGGATGAGAGACAGTTTGGAGATGGCTGTTGATAGCAGACTCGTGCTCCGGAGAAGCTGAGAGAGGACAAATACCCCAAGTGCAACTAACAGTGACATTTTTGAGGAACTGCTGCCTAGAGAGGAACGTCCTGGAAGAAAGCCATTTTGAAACCAGAACTTTGGAGCAGATGCCAGCCACGTGCCTTCCCAGCTAACAGAGGTTTTCCGGACGCCACTGGCCATCTTCCTGTGAAGGTACCTGATTGCTGATGTTGTTACCTTGGACACTTTGTGGCCTTAAGACTGGAACTGTGTAACCAAATAAACCCCCTTTTACAAAAGCCAATCCAACTCTGATATTTTGCATTCTGACAGCATTAGCAAACTAGAACAGGGCGTTTGTCTTATCTTAGCTTCTCTGGAGCAAAAGTCTGCTTTCAAAGGCTGCAGCTCTCTCCAAAATGTCATTCTCATTTGCTTTCTGGTCCTTCTTTCTGTGAATTCCTTTATATGACTCTAGTGATCCAGTTGACACCCACCCTGAATGGACAGGGTAACACCTCCACGGAAATTATCCAGTCATACATTTCACTCACAGTTGATTGAGTCACATCTCCATGGAAACACTCAATCAAAGAATTCCAATCTAGTCGACACTAGTATGTCTGCTCCACAAGATTGCATTAAAGAATATGGCTTTTTCTGGGGAACATAATATATACAAACCAGCACAACCAACATAGATGCTTATGGTAAATAACTCAAATCATTTTATTTCGAATTTTTACATTTGGAAGGTTGGATATTTTAATTGTCTTCATCCTTGCTTCCATTTTCCTCTCGTTATAGTAGGTTACTTTATATGAGTAGTAAAATGAACAAGTGAATAGAAATAAACCAGTAAAATATATATGAGCACACATGCTTCCTTTGGCAAATAAATGGGATTATATAAGGCAAGATATTTTTGCCTAGTAATCTGAGAATGCCTACAGTAATGGAACTAGGTTGTAAACATATATACAACCGGAGAAAGTTCATCTTACTGGACAACTTTATTCCTGAAGTGTGGATTTCATATTCCAGTCCTACCATAAAATGATTGAGTTGTTAGTTTACCAGAAGAATGTATACTGGAGTAATTGGCATTTTTTCAGCTTTTCTATAAATTTTTTTCTTTTCTTATTTTTTTAAAAGAGGTATAAAGCTATGAGTAAGGGATTAGAGTAAACAAGTGATAGAAAAGGATGAGCCTTGGTAAACTGCTTTGACTTTTAATTATCCTTCAAGGCAAGTTTCATATATGTGTCATAAATTGTTTAGAAAAAAGCCATTTAGTTATTGCCTCTTGAGTGGTGAATTTAAATGATCTTACTAAAAGCGTAATCCACTTGCTTAGTGTGGTTAATCTATTTTCATTCTTTTTTGTTTGCTGGATTAGAATTTAGAAATTTGAAGAGTTGTCCATGGCTACTTAAAGTTGCTACGCTACTTGTATGTGACTATAAATGTGTAATTATGCATGTTTATTTATTTAATCTGGAGATTGCCTTTGTAATTTTGCAAACTACTCTTTCTTTTACTATAATTTTCCACTCACCTTCTCTCTATTTGGTCTAGAAAAACAGGACTTTGATGGATTTGCGTTGGCGCGCTCTCTTTCTCTGTCTCTCTTTCCCCTTCCTCCTTCCTCCCTCTTCTTTTTCTTTTTCCCTCCTTTCTTCCCTCCCTCCCTTTTTCCTTCTTTTAAATGTAGATGCTTAAAGTGATTTCACTTTAATCATGGCATAGGGAGGATTATGCCATGAGAATGATCTAAACTAGTGTAAGAAGGTCCTTTGAGCAAGATTATTCTATAACATAGCTATCTCTACACTATTCATTTGTTTGGGTGTTAGTCAGTGATAGAAAAATTAAGAAGCCTTTTAGAAATTCCTATTTTAGGGAGAAAAACACAGGAAGAGTTTATGTTCTTAGATAGTTTTTGAGTACCTGCTATATACAATGGGGATTATACTGGGCCTTTGTAAAAGTTTTAACCTCCTATTTTAAGGAGCATGCCAAAATCTAGTTAAGTAACATATGTCATAAGGCAGTGTTTGTGTTTTTGGTTGTTGTACACATTGTCAATAAAATAAATTATAAAATTGTGGTTTTTGAATTTAATATTTTTTTAATCTCAGTATTTCTGCCAGTGCCTCTTCAACCACTGTCATCTCTCCTGCTTGAAATCCCTTAATGTTCTCTTATTTGCCTTATAATGTATATTATCTTTGTTTTTTTTTCCCATATTGTGCTTTAATCATTAAGTTACTATTTTACAAAACTTTTTGTGTATCAGTTGGAGAGAGATTCCACATCTTCTCTAGTCTGGGTTAGAAGAGAGTAGTCAATTTAAAAAAGATGGTCCTCCTTCTTTGTCTGAAATCAAAACTGTCCTACATTCTACTTAAATATTTTTTTCCCATTGTCTTTCCTTTTACTACCTTCCTAAACAAAAGGCAGATTTGATCAAATAGTTGTAGTTTAAATGATTTTCTGTTGCATTTAAAATAAATTACATTTAACATGCAAATAGGGTTATTCTAGTACTTAATTATCTGTTGTCTGTCCATTGGTTATTCTCCTTCATTAACTAACGGAAGCAATTAGACCAAGAACGGATGTTAAAGGTTTGGAATTAGAAACTGCCACAACCCCCAATATGTAAACACTGTGAATTCTATTAGTGTTGGTTTCTGCTTTTTGATGGTTTCAACTTATAATTTTCCCATTTCAAAGGCACAGTCCTATTTTAGGAGAGTTAGAATTATATTTTATCTCCTTGTCAGGTCATCAGATAAACTTGCTCCTCAAATTTTTCATCTTAAATAAGACTTCTGAGATGTCTTAAAAATTAAAAGTTTTGTTTTGTTGACTAAGACATTACAGCATATGACTTAATTGTTTTGTTTTTTTTTGTAAGCCAAAATAAAAACCATGGTCATTTTCTTCATAAAAGAGAAAATATCACCTGTTGTTGCACTGATGGTGATATTAGGGATAACATTTAAATAGTGTATTATGGAAATGTTGAGTACTTCTAAAACTTGTTGCTTCTATGGGGATTATCAGTAGTTCAAAATTCTGCCACCGCCACCATCATCATCATTTTCTTTAAATTGTAGTTTAAGGCTTCTCATCCCTTTAGTGTGTTAATTTTTCTGAACTTTGGCAGTGGGGGAAAGGGGAAGAGAAAGGGAAGTAAGGTCTGTAAAAATATCTGAGTAGGTGAGGAGAGATACCTTCTTCCCTGAAAATGTTTGTAATCTTTGGAGAAGTAGGTGTGACAGGCACAGCTGGCTTGGAGATATGGTTTCAATATTTAAATATAGATCTCTGTCTGTAGGTGGGGATTCTTCCCATATCATAACTTACAAGGAAGCAACCACGTAGAAAAGGGTTCTCATAGGTCAGTTCTTTTATTTCAAACATAAAAAATACTGAGGCCCATAGAAGATAAATAACTCGACCAAAGCTGGTATAAGATCTTTTACAGTAATGTAAGTCTCTTGATTACATTTCCAGTGTTTTACATTAGTATAAATGAAGTGTTTTGAATGGGCTTAACATTTTAAGACCTATAGCTTTCTGTGTTTTATTTTAAGAATGGGTTATCGTGTCTCAGTTTCAAAATGTTTGGAGTTTGTGTGTGAAAGCTAAGCCTAGATTGTGATATCAAAAGTGGTGTGCCTAGAATGTGATGGTACTTTTTCCTTTTTTGGAAGGTGGGGTGGGGTGGACATTTTAGTTAGTGTTTTTTGTTTGTCTGCTTTTTAGAGTTGGTAGGTGTTAAACAAAAAGTTCTCTAAGTCTTTTGTACATTTTCTGTTTTATAGTTTTTGTAGGTGAAAGTTAGTACTTTAAATGCTGCTAATAACCCCGCAATGATTATTAAGAAAATTAGGTAGATTTTTTTTCTTCAAAAAGACTCCCCAGTTGAAAGAAAATAAACATTTACATCAAATAAGATATTTATAAGGGGTTGAAAATAAAAAGCAAGATGACTATTCATTAGAACAGCTAGTTGTGTCTGGAATTTCAGAGGTATTATAGTGTAATTTTCTTAATTTAGCATGTTAAAAAGCAGTTCATTTGATTGACTCTTTATCCCCTTGAGCATTGTAGGATATTAAGTTTTACATTCTTCTCCTTAGGGATTTAATATTTAGTAAGCACAAATGATCACTGAAACTCCCCAATGAATATGTTACTTGAAGCAATTAAAAATGAAGGTCCCCCACCCCCCCTACTTCTTGACACATGTATTGCAGTAACCAGCCTCCAAAATGGCATCCAGTGATTTATGCCTCCTGATGTTCATACCATGGCAGAGTCCTTCCCACATTAAATAGGATACAGTCCAAGGAATGTTGTGTGTGACTTCTGAGGTTAGGTCATGAAAGGTATTACAGGCTTAGCCCTTGGATCACTTTTTCTGTGGGAAGCCAGCTGCTAAACTCGGAAGACAGCTAAGTAGCCCAGTGGAGTCATCCATCTGGAGAGGAACTGAGGGCCTTGGTCAACAGCCAGCCCCAACTTGCCAGTCATGTGAGTAGTGAGCACCTTGGAAATTGATCCTCTATCTCCAATCAAGTCTTCGGTTGATAATAGTCACAGCTGGCATTGAATTGTAACCATATGAGAGACCCCAAATGAGAACAGACTAGCTATGAGCTCTTTACAAATTCCTGACTCACAGCAGCCATGAGACTCAAAATGATTTTTGTTTTTTTAATTTGGTATGCAGTCATTGTAACTGATACATATGTTTTTTTTAAACAAACAAGCAAACAAAGCTTTTTTTGATAGAAAATTTCAAATAACACAAAATGGAGAAAATAGTATAATGAAAGCCATGTACCCATCACTCAACTTCAACAAACCGGTCCTGTTTCGTCAATACCTGTTCACTTCACACTCATATCCCTTCAGATAATTTTGAAGCAAGTCCCAGACATCGTATCTTTTTATCAGCAAATATCTCAGTATGTATCTGTAAAAGATAAGTATTCCCCACTCTCTAAAATATTATTATTGTAACCCCCAAATTAATAATTATTTCTTAAAAATCATCTAATATCCAATCATTGTTCACATTTCTCTTACTGTCTTAAAGTTTCTTTATACAGTTAGCTTATTTGAATGGGATGCAGAGGCATTACATATGTTTAAATTGTTGGCATATTTCCAAGTCTCTTTTACTCTGTGCATTCTTCCTTTCTCTCTGCCCCCCCCCCCCCCCCCGCAATGTTTTATTGAAGAAACAGTTTTGTTTTTCCTGGAGAGTTTCCCACATAGTTTTGCTGATTGTATACCAGTGGTGTCATTTAACATGTTTATCTGGCCCTTGCACTTACTGTATATTTACAGTTAGATCCGCAGACTTGATCTGATTGTTTGTTTGTTTGTTTTTATGAGACAGTGTCTTTTTTTCAGTGTAATTTTATTGAGATGTATTTACACACCATACAAGCCATCCAAAGTATACAGTTAATGGTTCGCAGTATCATCATATAGTTGTGTATTCATCACCATGATAATTTTTAGAACATTTCATTACTCCAGAAAAAAAAAAAAAGAAAAAAGAAAACCCCAAACATCCCATATCCCTTACCTCTCCCTCTTACTGACCACTAGTATTGCACTCTACCCAATTTTAAGACTTTCAATAGAGGTAAGTTAACTGAGACACTGTAGTATTGTCACAGATAGATCTATACATCAGTGGAACAGAACAGAACATTCAGAAGTAGATCCATACAATAGGCAACTTTTTTTTTTCCTGTATAGTTATACAATCATTATCAGGATCAAGGCCACTGTATTACAGTTCAGCAACTTCAGATATTTCCTTCTGGCTACTCTCAAATGCTAGATGCTAAAAAGAAATATCTATATGATGAGTCAATAGTTAGAGTCATTTGTTAAATCCTAATTTCTCAGTTACAACTTATGCCAGTTTGGATGTATTATGTCCCCCAAAATGTCATTATCTTTAATGCAGTCTTGTGGGGGCAGACGTATTAGTGTTGATTAGGTTGGAATCTTTGGATTACGTTGTTTCCATGGAGGTGTGGCCCTGCCCATTCAATGTGGGTCTTGATTTAATCACTGGAGTCCTATAAAAGAGCTTACAAACAGAAGGAGCTAAGAGCAGCTGATATAGACATTTTGGAGATGGCCGCTGAAAGCAGACTTTTGCTGAAACTTTGGAGATGCTAGCAGAGTTTGCTCCTGAGAAATTAAGAAAGGACGAAACACTTCAAGAGCAACATTTTGAAGAACGCACAGGGGCCAAATGAAGAGGTGGCACACAACCTGGGGTCAGCAGATGCCTCCATGTGCCTTCCCAGCTAACAGAAGTTTTCCAGATGCCATTGGCCTTCCTTTGCTGAAGGTATACTTGTGTTGATGTCTTAATTTGAACATTTCATGGCCTTCAGACTGTAAATTTGTAACCAAATAAACCCCTGTTATAAAAGCCAATCCGTTTCTGGTATTTGTGTAATGGCAGCATTAGCAAACTGGAACACACCTCCTCCCTCTCATTTGAACTTTCTCTCAATCTTCAGGGATATCTGGGCAATGACCATTTTAACTTCTTTGTGCTGGAGAGGGGTGTTGACCTTATGGGGTAGAGGCATGAAACTAGTTGATGTTCTTGGAGAGACTAGTACCTGGGTTTCAGGGCTTGTCTTGCATAGGATTAATCTGGAGGCCTTAAATTTTCAGCTGAAAAAATAATCTTACTATGAAAAACTTTTATAGAGACTTAGAGCCCAGTGCACTCCCTAGGGTTTTCAGGAATGCTGTTGATTGGGGCTTGACATACTGTGGTAGTTTGCAATAACTGGCTCAAGCTTGCATAAGAGTAACCTCCAGAATGACCTCTTGACTCTATTTGAAATCTCTTAGCCACTAAAACTTAATTTTGTTCCATTTCTTTTCCCCCTTTTGGTCCAGAAGGCATTTCCAATCTCATGATGCCAGGGCCAGGCTCACCCTGGGAGTCATGTCCCATGTAGTGGGCAATGTAGTGAGTTTATTTGTGGAGTTAGCTTAAAGGGAGAGGTCACATCTGAGCAACATAAGAGGCTCTCTGGAGGTGACTCTCAAGCATAATTTCATGCAGGCCTAGCTTTACCATTGTAGAAATAAGTTTCATAAAGGCAAGCCTCTAAATTGAGGGCTTGGCTTAATCAATTGTGAGTCCCTAGTGCCTGAGAGAATATCAGGAATTCCTCAGGTGGATGACATGAGTTTAATAGTTCCACATTTTCTCCCCAGTCCCTCAAGTAGGCTTTGCAAATGTATTTTTTTATTTTCTGCCCAAAATACTCTGGAATGTATCTGGGTATTACATTAACCTGTACAGAATAACAAGATCTCATTCCCTATTCTAGTTTTCATGTATTTAGGTTGTTTAAATAAACTGACAAACAGGTTAGATTAGATAGTGTGCTACAGAAAATTTTAATTTTGGACCAAATAAACATCTCTTCCTTTGGTCTCACATAGAAGTTGAAGTTTTAAAATACAGGCAATATCTTCCTTTATGTTGTATTCTGATTTACCTTAATCCAAACCAGGTCCATTTCATTCATATCTCTAATTGAAGTCTGAACCCTTTCAACTTCAACAGTTGCTGTATGGAGTAATGTTGTCTTTCAGAGCTGCAGAATTCTAACTCTGAAAATGACAGGGAACTACCAGGTTATACCCAAAGAGTACAGCATCTCAGAATTTAGAAATAACAGTTAAAACTCAGGAATAGATGTGACTGCTGTAAGAGCCTACAATCTAGGAACCTTTACAGTGATCCTTATTTGAGCATTCTGTACATCTTAATCATCGATTGCCCCTTTTCTCCCCACTTTCTATGCCCTGATAACCCGCCACTTCTTTTTAAAAACTGTTTTATTGAGACATAAAGTACTTACCATAAAATTCACTGATTTTAAGTGTACAATTCAGTGAATTTTAGTATATTTATGGTTGTACAGCCATCCATCTAATTTTAGAACATTTCTATTATCCTAAAAAAGAAACCTTGTGCCCATTTATAGTTTTGCATCATTCCTACCCTTAGCCCCAGATTTGCCTTTTTTTTATTTTTATTTTTTTCATTTTATATAAATAGAATCTTACATAGTATACTCTCTGGTATTTGGCTTCTTTCACTGAGCATTTTTTGAGGTTCATCCCTGTTGTAGCATGTATCAGTGCTTTGCCCTTTCTTATTGTCTAATAGTATTTCATTGATATGGATATGCCACCTTTTATTTATCCATTCACCAGTTGATGTTCTTTTTTGACTTTGTGAATAATACCGTTATGAACTTTTGTGTTTAAGCTTTTGTACAGATGTGTATTTTCATTTCTTGTGTGTAGATTTCTAGATATGGAATCGCTAGGTAATAGCATAACTGTATGATTAATTTTTTAAGAAATTGCCAAGCTGTTTTCCAAAGTGGTTTCACAATGTTACATTCCCAACAACAATGTATGAGGGTACCAATTTGTCCACATCCTTGACAACACTTATTGTGTGACTTTCTGATTATGGCTGTTTAAAGATTGAGGAATGGTATGACATTGTTGTTTTAGTTTGCATTTCTCTATTGACTAATGATTTTGAGGATCTTTGCATGTGGTTATTGACTATTTGTATATCTTCTTTGAGGAAGTGTTTCAAGACTACTTTTTTTTTTTTTTTTTTTTTAATCATCATTTTATTGAGATATATTCACATACCACGCAGTCATACAAAACAAATTGTACTTTCGATTGTTTACAGTACCATTACATAGTTGTACATTCATCACCTAAATCAATCCCTGACACCTTCATTAGCACACACACAAAAATAACAAGAATAATAATTAGAGTGAAAAAGAGCAATTGAAGTAAAAAAGAACACTAGGTACCTTTGTCTGTTTGTTTGCTTCCCCTACTTTTCTACACATCGATCCATAAACTAGACAAAGTGGAGTTTGGTCCTTATGGCATTCCCAATCCCACTGTCACCCCTCATAAGCTACATTTTTAAACAACTGTCTTCGAGATTCATGGGTTCTGGGTTGTAGTTTAATAGTTTCAGGTATCCACCACCAGCTACCCCAATTCTTTAGAACCTAAAAAAGGTTGTCAAGACTACTTTTTAAGTATTAATTGTGTACTTCTATCAGGAAACACATAATGTGGTTGTTTGGGATATCCATTGAATTAATTAATTGATTAAATTTGATTGTTAGTTGGAATACTTTACCTATCCTTATGGTATGGCAATTATTTTGGTAGTCAGAAGCTTATTCTATAGCTGCACCATCATAAACAGTAGCCACTAATCACATGGCTATTTACATTAAAATTAAAATTAAAATTAAATGTTATAGTGTAGTTCCTCAGTAATACTAGGCACATTTCAAGTACTCAATAGCCACATGTAACCAGTGGCTACTGTACTAAACAGCGTAGAAAGAGAACATTGCAGAAAGTTATACTGGACCGTGCTGGTCTTAGTGTGTTCCTCAGGAAGGACTCTAGGGAACAGTATTCCCTGGGTTCTTGCATGTTCATAATAGTATGTGCCATTATACTTGAAGACCAGTTTGGAATGATATGGAAGTTGTTATTTATACCAGTCTTGTAGCTGTTGGTGAGTTTTCCTTGTTTGTATGTATTTTGAGGTTCATGGGAATGCATTTATGTAGTTTTGTTACAGGTGTCTGAATTATTGACTTAACTATTCTGTTTGCTCTGTTTTTATGGGGGAACTTAGGGAGATTCGGAAGTATACTACCTTTATTGCCAACTTCCTAGAATCCCTGCATACCTGTTTTTTTTTAAACATGTATTTTAATTTATTTTGTTGCATATTAGGTACACATTTAAACAGAAATTAAAGTCCTATTCTCCAGAATAAGACAATAAATAGAGCTAGCTGCTATTATACAAATGGAATGAATGAACATAAAACGAAACATGTGGTCTTCCATCATACTCATTTGTTTTAAAACTAATCTTTCTCAATGAAAAATAACTTATTTGAAACTGTGTAGAGTTGGTAGACTGTATATGTCATTTAAGTATAACTTCAGGGCTTTACAAAACAATTTTATTGGTGGTATTTATGTGTGAGGAGAAGAGAAATGTTTACTGTATATAACGGTTAGGTTTCAGGAGACATGATTTAACAGTAAAGTTTTTATATGATGAGGAAAAAACAAGTTTAAGTATTAGTTATTTTAGAAATGCTACCTAAACTAGAATGACATTTATTAAATATTATATAGTCCATCTCTAACTCCATTCTAATAATCTATAAATTACATCAAATGAAGCTATGGAAATTAAAATTTTAACCAAGAAGGGAACTTAGGCTAGCTTTAAAGTTTCTAGTATCCACTAAGTTTAGCACCTTTTCCTTCTTACCACAAAGAACTTCTTTTATATAAATATAAATTTTACCTAGAACATCTCATTTTTTTACAATGCAGCATTACTGTATTTGTATTAAGACCCCATTTCTTACCAGAGCCTTATTTCTTTTCTGCTGTCTCAGCCTCTGAGTATATCCGGCAGAGCGCTGCATTAGGACGACAGACAAAAGCATCTGTTTCACTTCCCAATTCTGCTAACTGTTCCAATGAAGACACACAAGGATAATGGTCTTTTAGCATATCTGGCAATTTGGAATTGTTCTCTTGAAGACATTGAGAACATCTCGCTGGTGTTAGAAACTTCAGTTCTTTAAATATAGAATTCGTTTCATCAAACTGCATCATCTTTTTCACACTTCGCAAGTTTGGCATAGTAGAAATATATTTAATTAAGCTACTTGCTCTAGTTTCTTTATTGGGGGTTTTAGCATCACTGATGGGCTCTTTTTTTTGTTCTCTTGTTCTTTTTTACAATCGTGAAATATCACAATTCTAGGTTGTTTATTTTCCATTTCTAGTTATCCTTGCTCTAGGTTAACACCTATATTATCAGTGTTGACTTCTAGGATTTGTTCTGTGGCTGCACAGGCCTCATTTTTTTTTTTTTTTCTCCAAAATTAACTTTTTCTTGACTCTTCAGTTTTGGAATATCTGCAGTTGCACATTGCATCTCCTCATTAGGCTGAGCCTCTGCCAGAATGGCTTTCTCATAGATTGTGATATTTTCAATAGGACTTGTGATTGGTTCAAGACCTGCAAGGCATATCTAATATTTAACAAGTTTTTTGGCACCCAGAATATTTTTAACCAGGTCATTCAGTGTGGCCAGTATTTCTTCTTTTGAATATCCCTCATTAATCAGGTTCAGGCATTCGGAAAATGTCGTTTTTACTTTTTCTGTAAATAGTCTCTGCTCATCTTCTTCTGCCATGGTAATCTAGAAAGACCCAATAGGGTTTTCATTTTGTCCTTCAGGTTCTAGTTGGGTAAGTACACAGCTAGGAAGCCTTTTCAGCACTCTTCCCTTGCCAGCTTTTCACTCAGTCAGGTAGATTTTTCTCTCTTCTGTAGTTTCTTTGGGCTGAGCCAGTCTAATAAAGATTGCTTGGGTTGCATTATGTCTTTACTGGTTAATGGTTTTGGACTTCTCTATCAGTTTGGTGTTTGGAGATGAAGCTGGCCTGGTTATAATTTCGTAAACTAGGTTTCTAGATGATGTCTCATATCTTTTTGTGTCTTGAGAAGAACTGATTTTGACAGTAGATAGATCTGTTTTTAACCATAGTAATCCCTTTCCAATAGGCCCTTTCTGCATTGTACAACTGGCAGAAGTTCTGTTGATGCCCTATTTCATGTTGTCTTGGCTATTATTGTAGTGACTTCTAATAGGAAGTTGCACAAGCTGTCTGCCAAATTTTGTCTTAGTTCTGTTTGAGGTGCTATTACTTTTCACTGTTACACTGCTGGTGTTTACAGGCTGAGGCTCTGTGGCTTCAGAGACAGTAACTGAAAGTTTCTTGGTTGTGGCAGAACTCACATCTTTGACTCGTAGAGGTTTTCTAAATGAATTAACCTTAGACTGAACATTTTGGCTCCAATAAGATCCAAGCACAAGTTTCTTGTGTATGTTATAAGCACCTTGCTTTGGTTTTTCTGTAGTCATTGGTTTTCTTTACTATTTTTTTTTTTTTAAGTGAAATACCTGACTAAATGTCCTGTATTGACTTTGGGGATCATCGTTAATTGGTAACAACTGAATAGTTTGATTATTATCTTCCAAATTTTGTATATTGAATGCTATAGTTGAATTGGTTAATTCATTGGAAGGTTTTAAAGGAATACAATTTTTTCCCATCCGTATATTATTTTTGCTCTCTGTAGTCCTATTGGAATTTTCTTTATGATCCATATTCATTTTACTTTTCAGAATTTTTGTCCCTTCTTGGACCTGGTGTTCAGATGGCATCATTCTCTGGCCTCTATTACTGGAAAATTTCTGATCTTCTCCCTCTTTGTGTACAAAAGGTGTTTTTCTTTCTAAAAGAAGTTCCCTGAGGTTTTGTCTTCTTTGCTCTGGGCGGCAGGTGCAGGTTGCAGGGCACGACTGGGAGGCTTATGGCAGCCGGGGGTCGGGCTCCGCAGACCCACCCACAGCCTGCGGCCACCCACCATGCCCTCAAGTTGCATACCTACTTTAATGGTACTCGTTACTAAATTAAAATTGTAGAAAGTTAGTGCTAGAAGGTTTGATCATTTAATCAAACTCTTCATTTTGTAGATGAAGAATCTGAAAGTTGGGGAAGCTGTTTGGTCATACGCAGAATCAGGTTCATAACTCAAGTTTGCCTTATTCCAGTCAGTGTTCTTTCCCACATCTGTAGCACTGAGGCCAAGGACAAAATGAAGTGGGGGATCAGATGACAGTGGCAAAATACTCAGGCAAAAAAGACTTAATTGCCTATCAAGTTCACATGGAAAGAGGCAGAAGAAAACAAAGTACCAGTACAAACAAATATAATGAACCAGATTACAACATAAAAATAAAGTGTGTTTGTGTGTATGTATATAAATATAATTAACATTTTCAAGGTAGGTAGTTGGCAGACTATTTGTCCATGAAGATGCACTAAAGAAGCCTCCTGGAAAAGGGAAGAGTATACTTCCAGCGACGCTTTATAGGGTGTGTTGATAAGATTTGGCAATTCTATTACCAGTTACCCTCTTCCAGGTCAGTTGTGTATTTACCATGCTATTACATAATATCATCATCTTTAATTGTTGATAACTTAATCAGTACTTTCAAGTGAAAATAAAACTAACGGAATCTTAAATTTTGCCAGAAATAGATATGAAATACCAAAAATATAAACTTATCTTTTATTGTAGATGTATGATTATAAATTTAGGAAACAAAGGAATAAATTGAAAAAACTTAGTAATAACTTCAATAACTATGGGAAATACGATAAAAATACAAAACACATAACCATCATCTATCTAATATGATCATAAATATTCTAAAAGCAGAAACTGTACTTAAGTCTCCCATTATTGTCCAAATGCCCAGTATTATTGAATGAAAAGTTTAAACATTTGTCATCAGTATCTAATTAAAGATAAAAAAATAAGTATGTTCAGTTGAGAGATAAGGTTGGGTAAGCAGAGTATTGGTGTTTTGCATACCCTTCAGTGATAAGCTTAGTCATAAATAACACTGAGGCTCTTAGGAGTCATTTGTAGTTTTTGAGTAGAAAAGAATGTAGTTTTTGAGTAGGGAGATGATATGCATTGTTGAGATTAATCCTTCAGTATATTCTAGATAAATTGTAGAGGGCAGATCCTAAAGAAATGGGTATCTGGGAAATTTCAGTGATAGTAGTAAGGTCTATAAGCTGGAGTGCTGGCTTACTAAAAGTAAAGGAACATAAGGTTTGGAAACATTTTAAAAAACTTTTTATTTTGAAATAATTTTAGGTTTACCAAAGGGTTGCAAAAATAGCATAATAAGTTTCTGTATACCTTTGACCCAGCATCCCCTAATGTTAACATCTTATACAACTATAGTGTAATGATCAAAACTAAAAAGTTAACATTGGTACAATACTATTAACATTGATACAGTATTATTAACTAATAAAAAAGGACTTTATTGTGATTTCACCAGTTTTTCCACTATTAACCCTTTTCTGTTCTAGTGTCCCATCCAGAATACCATTTGAAGAGTATTTGTTGGATATTTCGTAGAATATCCTTCCGTTTGGGTTTGTCTGCTGTTTTCTCATGATTAGGTTGGGCTTATGCAATTTTTGGGAAGAATACCATGGAGGTGAAGTGCCCTTCTTGTCGTGTTATGTCAGGGGTTACATGATATCAATATGACTTATTGCTGGTGATGTTAATTTGATTACTTCTTAAGGTGGTGTCTGCTAAGTTTCTCCACTGTTTTTTTTTTCCTTTCCATACTCAATTTGTTAGAAGGATTCACTAAACCCAGACAGCAATCAAGGGGAGGGGAATTAAGCTCTGCCTCTTGGAAGGAGGAGTATCGGAATTTGTGGGCATATACATGTTAAATCTACTGTGCAATTAATTAATATTTTGGGGAGATATTTTGAGGCTGTGTTGATTGGATAAGAAACATGGCGAGAGAAGAATTGTTAGATGTTGGTTATTAGTTAATTATTGGGGATAAAGGAAAGGAGATGGATTTCTTCCAGATTTTGAGCATAGGTGACTCAAAGTAGTTAACCTTGGTTCTATCATTGATTCAGTCTGTTTCTCCACTGAAATCCAGTTCTATAAACCATAAAGAGAGCTAATCTAGATATGGTACCTTTTTTTTCTGTTGTCCCAAGAGACGTATTAGAATATTTCAGGACTTGTATGCCATTTTGATGGAAACTACTTAGTCCTGAGCCATTTAGTTGTTAGGTTGCATGCTTTGCTAACAAAATTCCTTCATTATAATTTATGCATATTTCCCCTTGTAAACTTGCCCATTGTTTTTGAAATTTAAGACATTGTTAAGGAAGTTTGTTTTCTGCTGAAGAACATAGCTTACTCAGTACATTATAATCAGGAAAAAAGTTGTTAGACGTGTGGCAGTGACATCCTATTGTCCATATCCTATTGTTATAATTTACATTACCTTTTAAATATCCTGTTGCTATCTTCCAGGGGATGTTTTTAGTTAGTTCTAAAGCAATCTCCTACAGTTTTTTGTAGCATAGGAGACAGATCTTGCTGGATTGCTGTCATCTTGCCAGCCTAAAATTTTTTCTTTCTCTGTGAAGAATATGCTGAATATGTTGGACTTCCTCTCTCGGTTCTACTTCAAGCCGCATGAGCAACTCTACCCCTGATGTCCATCTTTTAGCAGGCTGTGGTGTATCCACAGCACTTTGTTGACAATATTGTACCTCTTTTCAGTGTGGGGAAAAATTTAGTTGGGTCCTGTCACATCTATGTCTTAATTATTAAAAAGATCCTTAGTTAGAACCAGATTTTCTTTTCCTTCTCAGTAATTGGTAATCTTGCTATTTGAATTCATAGTTTCCAGAAACCTGCTATAAAATGGTGATTGATTGTTTTTTCTCCCCATAAAACTTTATATTTCTTGACTTGTTTAATAATTACTAGGCACTTAATTACAAAGGATATTTTAAGAAGTTCTGTTTGGGTGATATTTACTTCATAGCTGGGAGCGCATACTTACTGCCTTATATAGAAACTTGCAGCCCAAGAATTTCTTACTGGAAGTTTCAAAATGATTCTGTTTGAGGAAGATTAAGTAGTGAAACTGAATTACCATATTATTTACTATTTGCTACTGAAAGCACATACATAATGAAAAGACATCAAGCTATTGTTTTAGGATCAATAATGATTTACATTGTTGTTTGTTTTTAAGAATTTTCTCTCATTTACCTGAATTTAATTTTCATTTTTTAATATTATGACTATTATTCATCTCTAAGTCAGCATTAATTGTGTGATTTCTACCCTTTCCCCCTCCTCATTATATTAGGTCGTTCTAGAATACGTATGAGTAATGTGTGGTTTAGTGAGTTCCTTGTAAACAATAAACTTAGAACATGACATGAGTGCTGATGTAGAACTTTGATGGTTATAACAGTGAATTGCTAGTGGGATTAGGAGAGGGGTATGTTTTTTGTTTTTGTTGTCAGAATGTCAGCTGCTATGGATTGGATGAATGATTTTTTATTTAAAAGAAATGTATGTGAAACTAGAGTGGCAGATGTCAGCTGAAGTATTCAACTTCCTTAACTTCCTTTAGTTCTTGTGTAGAAGTAATGGTTGGCATTTACCAGGTCCTATTGAGTAGACAGAGAAGAAAGAAAATGAACTAAAGACATTAAGCAACATTATACTTTTTAATAAATATTATTCCCCCCCCCCAAAAAAAAAAGAAGGAAAAAGGTCAGTGTTACAAACTTGATTCTGTGATATATAGGTGGAATTTACTGATTAAATGGAAGAATATGTGATTAGGATAGGTTGAATAAATGCAGTGATATATAAAATCCTTTGCAGTATCCTTTCACAAGTGCCAAGATAAACAGTTTTCTTTAGCCTAAATACTTACTCATGATTATAATCTTTTTTTATAATACCTGACGTTACTGGTAGCCTCCTTTTTGTGTTTCATAGTACATATCAAGTGGGCCTTTACTTTCAAACAACTTTTATTTTTTAGCATTATACATTGACTTCCTGAACTCCCTTTTACATGTGGAATTTAATCTTCCATATTCTGCTTTATGACTCATGATTATTTTGAACTTTTATGTA
Source organism: Choloepus didactylus (assembly GCF_015220235.1). NCBI lineage: Eukaryota > Metazoa > Chordata > Mammalia > Pilosa > Megalonychidae > Choloepus > Choloepus didactylus. Next base: position 85,754,981 of record NC_051308.1, on the reverse strand, counting down.
GTGGTTCTTCTTGCCTCAGACCATTGGCAATAATTTTCAGTGTGGGCATGTGCTCTGACAATGGTATAAATATTTTCACTGTGCCCTGTCTTGTGGAGGGAGCCCCCCAGAAGTCCTAGCTTGCCAGGTGCTTCTCTGGACCACCGTCTAGCCAGTGCCTTGAGTTTGCTTACAGAGGTGTCCACCTGGCCTGGGTTCCACAATGTCCTGCCCTTCCTTTTGTGCCACTTCTCTGTTGTTTTTAACTCTCAGTTTTTGCCCTTGTGGGGAGTGGGGTATTGGTCAATTGAAGGGCTGTAGGCCTGTAGGACGAGAAATACCTGGTTCTGATTCCCAAGCCCATGGGAAGTTCAGTGCCCGTATGGTTTATCTGCTGCTCTGTAGCTTGCTAGATTGGGCTAAGGATGGTGTTCGGGTAATAAATAGGTAGTGCTGTCAAAGCCATAATTAGGGATTCGATGATATCTTTTAGCTTTCTGAGAACATAAATCATCTTTATAGGATATGTCTATTTTTAGATTTGCATACATTCAGTTTTCAAGTGCATCTTTGGAAATGAAATATATAGAGATAGGAGACTTCCAATATTAAATGATGGTGAGGGAAGGCTGTGCTATGTCACAGGTGAGCGCTGTTCCCCAAGGGTTATTAGGTTATTATGCAGGTTAAACCACTAAATACATGTAAAGCACCTACGACAGAGCCTAGTATATAAAAGTAATAAATATATATTTTTTAAAGTATTGCTTTCTTGGAAGTAAATTCTACATGGTTACAATTCAGTATTGAATTACCATGTTGTTAGATTTCACTTGTTAAATATTTATGACTTTTTCTTTGGTGTTTGTACAGTGATTCACATATCATCTTCTTTATATATCCTGTTCTTGTCCACCTTTGGTATCAGGGTTCGACTAACTTCCAAAAGCGAGGTGAATAGCCATCCATCTTTTTCTATGCTCAGGAAGTGTTTACATAATATGGAAAATCTTCTGGGCCTGGGACCTATTTTTGTATTAGTTGTATATTGCTGTGTAACAAATTATCTCCAAAACTTAATGGTTTAAAACAACAAACATTTATTACCTCATATTTCTGTAGATCAAGAAAGTAAGCATGGATCTCTCATAGGCTATATGTAGAGCTCTTATTGCTTTTCATTTTGCAATGGTTGGTAATTTCCTTTTTAGTTGATTTCTCCTTAACCAGAGTAAAAGTGCAGTGCCCCACCTTCCTTATTTCCATGGGCATAGATTTTAAACCATCCTTATTTTTTTTTATTTTTATTTTTTATTTTTTGTTAAACTGTAATTTTATTGCCCTGTGGTTAACGTGGTCCTAGATGATTTTTTCTTTTAATTTTTGTTCAGATAACATATGTATGGCCTAAAATTCCCTCCTTTTACATATACAATTCAGTACTACTAATTACATTTGCAATTTTGTGTTACCATCACTACCACCTATTACTAAAATTTTACAATAGACCCAAAGAGAAACTTTGTACAATTTAAGCATTAACTGTCCATTCCCTACCTCCAACCTAGCCCCTGGTAACCTGTATTCTAGATTCTGATTCTATGAGTTTGCTTATTCTAATTATTTCATATCAGTAAGATCATAAAGTATTTGTACTTTTGTGACTGGCTTATTTCACGCAACCTGACATCTTCAGGGTTCATCCATGTTCTTGCATGCATCAGAACTTTATTCCTTTTTAATGCTGAGTAGTGTTCCATTATATGTATATACCATGTTTTGTATACTCATTCATCAATTGATGGACACTTGGGTTGCTTCCATATTTTGGCAGTGTGAATGATGCCGTTAGGAACATCAGTGCACAAATATCTGTTCGAGTCCCTGCCGGGTCACATGGTAATTCTATACCTAGCTTTCTGAGGAACTGTCAGGCTGTCTTCCACAGTGGCTGCATCATTTTACATTTCCACCGGCAGTGATTGAGTGTTCCTATTTCTCCACATCCTCCCAAACACTTATAATTTTCTTGTTTTTAACTAGTAGCCATTCTCATTGATATGAGATGGTGTCTCATTGTGGTTCTGGTTTGCATGTCCCTGGTAGCTAGTGATATTGAACATCTTTTCATGTGGTTTTTGGCCATTTGTGTATCCCCTTTGGAGAAATGTCTACTCAAGTCTTTTGCTCATTTTTTAATTGAGTTGTTTATCTTTTTATTGTTGAGTTGTAGGATTTCTTTATATATACGGATATTAAACCCTTATTGGATATGTAGTTTCCAAATATTTTCTCCCATTGAGTAGGTTCTTTTTTGACTTTCATGATAAACCCTTTGATGCATAAAAGTTTTAAATTTTGTCCAAAAGGAGCCGAGAGGTCACTCTGGTGGGCACTCTTACGCACAATTTAGACAACCCTTTTTAGGTTCTAAATAATTGGGGTAGCTGGTGGTGGATACCTGAAACTATCAAACTACAACCCAGAACCCATGAATCTCGAAGACAATTGTATAATAATGTAGCTTATGAGGGGTGACAATGGGATTGGGAAAGCCATAAGGACCATACTCCACTTTGTCTAGTTTATGGATGGATGAGTAGAAAAATAGGGGAAGGAAACAAACAAACAGACAGAAGTACCCAGTGTTCCTTTTTACTTCAATTGCTCTTTTTCACTTTAATTATTATTCTTGTTATTTTTGTGTGTGTGCTAATGCAGGTGTCAGGGATTGATTTAGGTGATGAATTTACAACTATGTAATGGTACGGTGAACAATCGAATGTACGATTTGTTTTGTATGACTGCGTGGTATGTGAATATATCTCAATAAAATGAAGATAAAAAAATAAAAAATAAATAAAATATACATCAAGCAGTAATTCAGTCACCTCCAATCTGCTGTGTAACAGGGCATAGTGTAAATGACAGATAAATAAATGTGTCATAAGCTTTAAAAAGAAAATTTTTTTTTGATGAGGTCCCATTTAACTATTGTTTTTCTTTTGGTGCTTGTGGTTTATGTGTAAAGTCTATGAAACCATTGTCTAACACAGGGTCCTGAAGATGTTTCCCTATATATTTTTTCCCGGAGTTTGATAGTCCTGGTTTTTGTGTTTAGGTCTTTGATCCATTTTGAGTTAATTTTTGTGTGTGGTGTGAGAGAGGGGTCCTCATTCTTTTTTTTTCTTTTTTTTTTTGGCATATGGATATCCAGTTATCCTAGTACCATGTGTTGAAGAGATTATTCTTTCCCAATTGAGTGGACTTTGCAGTCTTGTCAAAAATAAATTGGCCAAAAAAAAAAAAAAAAAAAAATGTAAGTCAACAATGGAGGGGAAGAAGGGAATGGGATGTTTGGGATGTTCTTTTTATTTTAATCTTTATTTTATTTTTTGGATAATGAAAATGTTCAAACTTTGTGGTGATAAAGGCACAACTATATGACAATACTGTTAACAACTGATTGTACACTTTGAATGATTGTATGTTATGTGATTATATCTCAATAAAATTGCATTAAAAATAATTGATGGTTTACTACAGTTTATTGTTACTACAAGGTTTGTATATAAGGTGCAAAAGTAATGGAGTTACCATAAAAAATGTCAATGTTTTATTTACTTACTCAGTGATGAATGTTTTTAGTACAACAAATCTCACCTGAGAACCACTATTTAAAAAAAAAAACCCAGAAAACTTGCTAATTATGATTGTGCTTCATCTCATGCTAATTTTCAAGCAGCATTTCTTTTAGATGGGTCCAGCAGATTAGTGGTCGATGGGCATATTTTGTTTGACTTCTTTGTTGTTTGCACCATATCTTAAGAGTACAGATTAAGCAGGTTTGTGCTTGGTTGCAAAATCAGCACCTTATTCTCTATTATTCTAACTCACTGTTTTATTTTAATTTAAAGACCCCTGTTGGCACTTGAATTTGCCAGCCTGCTTTAGAAGAATAGAGGGAGAGAGGGTCATTGTAGTATAGTGAAGGACTAGGTTTTGAAATTAGACCAGCTTGAGTTAAAAACCCTGGTCTGTCTTGTACATTGTTGTGTCCTTGGGCAAAGTAGTTGACCAAGACTTATTTACTTCAGTTATAAAATGGGGAAAATACTATTTTTTGAGGATTAAAGGAGACAATTTACATGTAGCATCTAGCACAGACTAGGCACCCCATAAATGGTAGCAATTCTTATCATAGACAGAATTAATGGAAGAATAGTTAGTATCATGGCAGGTTTCTCAAATATTAGGAACATCCGTTCCTTTGATACCCCGTGCCCACTTCCCTTTAAATTCAAAACCCCAAAGGAGCTCTGTGGAAATATATAAATGGATTTCTCCCTTAGAATTCCCTTGATGCTTCCTCTTCTTATGAGGAAAATGTTTTATAACTCTCTTTTTGTAGGTGTCAATCTAATTCTGTTTCTGAGATCATAGGGCATGTGACAACATGCAAATCTTAACATATCATAATAGAAATATTTCTTGATGACTTATGGATCTAAGTTTAGATTACTGGATAGTATTTACTTTATGAGCTCGATATTGGAAAAATACTGTGATTAAAAAGTCTTAAAATGGAGTCAATAAGGTAAAATATGACTTGAATTTTGGCATATAGATAACACACTACATGTAGAAATGACTCTTGGAAAATAAAATATGGTTTTTAAAGAGTGAAAGTTTAAGCCTTGTACTGTTCCACTAAATTGTGCAAGTTGGTGTCATACTGGATATCTTGTTTTATTTTTGGACTCTTTAACCTTTGTATTTTAGACTTTGTTATTCAGCATGCATATCAATGCCGAAAGAAATGTTGCTCCTGAAATGAAGGCATCCTAGCCTCCATATTGATGATATGTCCCTGACTATCTGGTAAGTGCATACTCTTAACTAGGCCAGTTACATACTCTTAACTAGGCCAGTAACATAATATGGAAAAGTAGATGTGGCATATCCTTTTTTGGAGTAATATCTCTCTGACTGACTGGACAATCTGCTTACAGCCTAAGAGTTTTCAAATATTGTATAAAATAAAATAAAAGAAAATAAAGGGGTGCAAGGACAGTTTTCTAAAACAAATTGACTTACACAGCCACCTGTTCTTTTGTAAAGTGCTCTCACTTATTATTAGACAGTTGTTGAAAAATAAATGAATTCTTTCATCTTTTTGTCATTCTGCATGTATTCCATAAAATACCACTTTGGACAAGTGCCCAAGACAGAAATCAAAATGATCAGTACTTTTAAATTTCTAGTCAATCTCTAGGAAAATTATTCTTTCCCTGGTTTTGAAAACTACAATAACAAAAAGTACAGAGGAAAAAAAAAGGTACATAGTAACTTAATAAAACAATAGACAAACAATTATTACTTTATAAGATAGTTGGGAGATTTGTTTTTTTTAGCTTTTGCTTTGAAATACTTTCAAACTTAGAGAAGTTACAAAAGTAATACAAATCCCATACGGAGAATTCCGACATACTCCCACCCCCACCCCCTTTCCCCCCATACATAGATCCACAAATGTTAATATTTTGCCACGTTTGTCTTATGAGTCTATCTATACATCTCTTTGTCTCATACATTCATTTTCTGAAACTGTCGAGTGTAGGTTGTATACATCATGTTCCTTGAGCAATTAATACTGCCATGTTTATTTCCTAAGGACAAGGATAACCACCTTAAGTGCAGTCACAAAGTTTAAGAAATTTAACATTGATAGTAAAGCTTACAGTTTATATTCCAGTTTTTTCATATATCCCAAGAATATCCCTTTGAGCCTTCTCTTTTCCTTTGCTAGATCCCATCCAGCATCATGTATTGCATTTATTTGTCATTGTCTCTTTAGTTGCTCTTTCTTTTTTTAAATTGTGGGACTGAATGTACAACGTAAACTTTCTCATCACAGCTACTCTCAAACATACCATTCAATAGGACTAATCACATTCACATCACTGTGGTTGGTACCGTCACCACCTTCCATTACTAAAAGTTTCCCTTTCTGTATTAATTCCCTATTCCCACTACCCCTTGCCTCTGGCAAGCTGCACGGTAATTTCTTTCTCTATGAGCTTTTGTATTCTCTGATATTTTCTTTGTAGTTACCATGGGGCTTAAATTTAACTTCCTAAATCCATAATAATCTTGTTTGATTTGATACCAACTTAACTTCAGTAGTATATACAAAGTATATTCTTATACCCCCGCATCCCCCCCTTTATGTAATTCTTGTCTCACATTGTTTATTACAATATGAGTCCAAAGCCACTGCTTTATCATTACATTTTATGCATTTGCCTTTAGAGCCTATAAAGAAGTAAAAAGTGGAGTTAAAATCCAAAAATACAACAGTACTGGCATTTATATTTACTCATGAGGACTTTATTTCTTCATGTGGCTTTGATCTATTGCCCTTTTCTTTAAGCCTGTAGAAATTTCTTTAGCATCTCTCATAGGGCCAGTCTAGTGATGATGAACTCCCTCAGTTTTTATCTGGGAATGTTCTAATTTCTTCCTCACTTTGAAAGAGTTTTGCCAGACTTCTAATTCTTGGTTGGCAATTTTTTTGCTTTCAGTACTTGCCTCCATGATTTCTGATGAGAAATCAGCACTTAATCTTATTGATGTGTATGTGACATACCCCTTGTATGTGACATGTTGCTCTTTGCGTGTGGCTTTCAGGATCCTTAAGCATTTGACAATTTGATTATGATATACTGTGCTGTGGGTCTATTTGGGTTGATCTTGTTTGGAATTCAGTGAGCATTTTGGATGTGTTTATTTATGTCTTTCATTAAATTTGGGAAGTTTTCAGCCATTGTTTCTTTGAATATTCTCTCTTTTCTTTCTAGGACTCCCACAATGTGTATACTAGGATACTTGATGGTATCCCATGGTTTCCTCAGACTGTTCACTTTTTTTAATTCTTTCTTCTTTCTACTCCTCAGAATGATTTCAATGATCATATCTTAAAGTTCTCTGATTTTTTTATCTGCCAGCTCCAATCTCCTGTTTGAATCGCTCTAGGGAATTTTTAATCTGTTACTGTGGTCTTTGCTCTGTTTGATTGCTTTTCATAATTTCTGTCTTTGTATTGATAATCTTTGTGTTCATCTGTTGTTTTCCTGATTTTCTTTAATTCTTTTCCGTGTTTTTCCTCAGCTTTCTGAGCACATTTAAGACCGTTTTTGTTTTAGGTTTTTTTATTTTTTCCCCATTTTTTAAAAATTGAGATTGTTCACATACCATACAATTATCCAAAGATCCAAAGTGTACAATCGTTTGCCCATGGTAGCATCATACAGCTGTGCATCCATCACCACAGTTAATTTTTTTTTCAATTTTTAGAAGATTTTCATTACTCCAGGAAAGAAATAAAGACACACAAAAAAAGGAAATTCAAATCCTCCCATACCCCTAAACAACTCCCCCCCTCCATTATTGATTCATAGTTTTGGTATAGTACATTTGTTACTGTTGATGAAAGAATGTTAAAATACTAACTATAGTATATAGTTTCCAATAGGTATATTTTTCCCTATATGCCTTTCTATTATTAACTTCTAATTATAGTGTCATACATTTGCTCTAGTTCATGAGAGAGAGTTCTAATATTTGTACAGTTAATCACGGACATCGTCCACCACAAGATTCACTGTTTTATGCATTCCCATCTTTTAACCTCCAGCTTTCCTTCTGGTGACATATGTGACTGAGCTTCCCCTTTCCACCACCTTCACACACCATTCAGCACTGTTAGTTATGCTCACAATGTGCTACCATCACCTCTCCATTTTCAAACGTTTAAGTTCACCCTAGTTAAACATTCTGCTCGTAATAAGCAGCTGCTCCTCATTCTTTAGCCTAGTTCTATATCCTGATAACTTACATTTCATGTCTATGAGTTTAAATATTATAATTAGTTCATATCAGTGAGACCCTGCAATAGTTGTCCTTATGTGTTTGTCTTATTTCACTCAGTATAGTGCCCTGAAGGTTTCTTCATCAACTCATTTTTTTTAAGACAGTTTTGTTCACATACCATGCACTCTGTTCTAAGTAAACAATCGATGGTTCCCTGTATAGTCGTGTATTTATGTATTCACCACCATTGCCACTATCTGTATAACGACTTTCTTCCACAAAGGAGGAGGAAGAGTCAAAGAAGGTAGAGACAGGAGAAAAAAAAAAAAGAAAGGAAAAAAAGAACAAAAAAAGAACAAACAAAACATGACAGCTAGAAAGCAACAAAAGGAAAAATAGCATTAAACTAAAGTAGAATAAAGAGTCAGACAACATCACCAATGCCAAGAGTCCAATACCCTTCCCCTATGTCCCCCTCCCCCCGTATGCATTTAGCTTTGGTATATTGCTTATGTTATATTAAAGGAAGCATAAAATACAATGTTTCTGTTAACTGTAGTGTCTAGTTTGCATTGATTGTATTTTTCCCCAAATCCCACCCCATTTTTAACACCTTGCAATGTTGGCATTCATTTGTTCTATTTCATGTAAAAACATATTTGTACCTTTTATCACAATTGTTGAGCACCCTAAGTTTCACTGGGTTATACAGTCCCAGTCTTTATCTTTCCTCTTTCCTTCTAGTGTCCCACATGCTCCTAACCTTCCTCTTTCAACCATACTCACAGTCATCTTTGTTCAATGTACTTACATTGGTGTGCTACTATCTCCCCAAATTGTGTTCCAAACCTCTCACTCCTGTCTTTTCCTTTCTGTCTGTAGTGCTCCCTTTAGTGTTTCCTGTAGAGCTGGTATCTTGTTCACAAACTCTGCCATTGTCTGTTTGTCAGAGAATATTTTAAGCTCTCCCTCATATTTGAAGGACAGTTTTGCCAGATATAGGATTCTTGGTCAGTAGTTTTTCTCTTTCTGTATCATAAATGTATCACCCCACTTCCTTCTTGCCCCCATGGTTTCTATTGAGAAATCCGCACATAATCTTATCAAGCTTCCTTTGTATGTGATGAACTTGTCTCTTGCTGCTTTCAGGATTCTCTTTTTATCTTTAACATTTGATAATCTGATTATTAAGTGTCTAGGTGTAGGCCTATTCACATCTATTATGTTTGGGGTACTCTGCGCTTCTTGGATCCATAATTTTATGTCTTTCATAAGAGATGGGAAATTTTCATTGATTATTTTCCTCTATTATTGCTTCCGCCCCTTTTCCCTTCTCTTCTCCTTCTGGGACACTAGTGACGTGTACATTCCTGCATTTTGTTTTGGCCTTAAGTTCCTGGAGATGTTGCTTGTATTTTTCCATTCTTTTCTCTATCTGTTCTTTTATGTGTAGGCTTTCAGGTGCCTTGTTCTACAGTTCCTGAGTGTTTTCCTCTGCCTCTTGAGATCTGCTGTTGTATGTCTCCATTGTGTCCTTCATCTCATGTGTTGTGCCTTTCATTTCTATAGATTCTGTTAGTTGTTTTTTTCAACTTTCGATTTCTACCTTAATTATGCCCAGTGTTTTCATTATGTGCTTCATCTCTTTTCCCATATCTTCCCTAAACTTTATGAATTGATCCAGCACTAGTTGTTTAAATTCCTGTATCTCAGTTGAAGTGTAAATTGTTTCCTTTGACTGGGCCATAACTTCACCCCTCCTAGTGTAGGTTGTAGTTTTCTGTTCTCTAGTCATCTGGCTTCCTTGGTTACCCCACTCAGGTTTTCCTAGACCAGAATGGGCTCAGGTCTTGTAAGGAGGCAATAGTTTCAGGTCTCCCTGAGGGTGTGTTTTAGAAGATTGATGCACCCTGTGAGACCTTGAGTCACTGTGGTTTTCTGCCCAGCAGGTGGTGCCTGTCAGCCTGTAGCTCCAGACTGGTGTAAGGAGGTGTGGCCTGTGGCTGTTTAACCCCAGGCTCTGGGGTCTGGTTCTGAGCGGAAGGTGGATAGTAGAGCCTCTTTCCTCTTAGGGAAGATATTGCCCCTGGGGAGAGGTCATTTGCATTTGAATAGCCTCTGACTCTGCTATCTCTACCCTTGTCTGGGTCTGAGTGCTGAGAATTGAAAATGGCTGAGGCTTTCTCCCCTGAACCAAAAAAGGGACAGAAAGACCCCCTTCAGGGACAGTCTGTGGCCCCCCTCAGTTTCACCCATCAGCCTGAGACAGCACCTGGTCCTCTGGGCTCCCCCTCCCTCCCAGAGAGGTCCTCCAGCTCTCCAAGGTCAGTTGCCACCAAAAGCCTGTGTCTCCTTGTTGGGTTTCATAGCTTGTGTTGAGTAGTTCATGTGTGCTAATTAAAACTGCAGTTGGAGCTCAGCTGAGCTATATTCGCTTTCTTGTAGAGTGCTGCTTTCTAGCATTGCGAGGCTTTGCAGTTTGAGTCGTGGGGGGGAGGGGCTCCTGGCTCGGGTCCGCAGTTTTTACGTACAGATTTTATGCTGCGATCTCGGGCATTCCTTCCAATTCAGGATGGTGTATGATGAGTGGACAGTCACATTTTTCACCCAGCAATTTTTCCAGATTATTTTCTATTTATTCCTAGCTGTTTATTAGTTGTTCTAGGAGGACTAACTAACTTCCATTCCTCTCTATGCCGCCATCTCTAGGACTGTTTTTAAAAGAGTCTTTGTGTGGTATATCCCAGGTCTAGTCCTCCTCAATGATGGTTTCTCATGCTTTATTGGTCTCCTTTGCCTGGACCATCACTTCCTGTTTTTTTTCTATCTTTTGTAACCTTTTTGACATTTTCATATTTTAATATAATGTTGCTGGGATTTAGATTCTGAAGTGTCTGTTCCTTAAACTGGTATCCACTAGTGTTACAACAAATCTTTCCTTGTAGAAACTAAGTAAAACAAAGGGTGGGGAGAGGGGAACACCCTTCCTAGTCTTTATACATTGACCTGTAGGAACATTCACTTTCAGGACTTATCCAAACAGTGAGTTTAGAGAATAGCTTTAATGTGTAGGGGCCTCCTTCTGTGCATGTCTTGTCTTGGGCATGTGAGGGTAACCCTAGGAGTTCCTTCAGTTACACATTTCTGAATGTCCGTTCCTCCCTAGTATTTTAGTTTGTGAGGCTGCTGAAAGCAATACACTATGAAATGGGCTGGCTTTTAACAATGGGCAATTCACCATCTAGATTTTATTTTAATAACGAAACTCATAAAATGAGATTAAGATGAGGTTGGTAATAAACTAGACTGATTTATATTAAATCTATTTAATTAATAGATTTAATTAAATTAATTAAGTGTATGTAAGTATATGTAAGTATACAGATGTAAGCACAAGTACATAGATTTAATTTAATTAAATTAATCAAATTAATTAAGTTTATGTAAGTATTAAGTATATGTAAAAGTAAAAAAAAATCCTTTGCTCATTTTCTTTTATTTATTTATTTATTTTTGTGTTACAGTAAAACTTTATTTATAAAAATAGGCAACAGGCTGAATTTGGCCCTTGTTTATTGTTCCCTGATGTACAGCATAATTGTGGTCAAGTCACTCAGCTTCAAGGTATGTCGAGATTAATCAATAAGAATATTAGTTATGAGAAGAAACATTATTAATAGTGACTTATTGGATCACCATTTTGTGTTAAGAGTGTTCTAGACTTTTATTTCTGAATATCTGAATAGAAAGCAAGTGTATGTATAGAATGGCAAAAGTTCATTTCATTTTGTGGCAGTCTCAGCAAACATTTCCTTCTGCTCTTTAAACTTCTGTAAGGTGTTTCTACACAATACAAAATAATTGGGAAAAATCTATTTTTTGGAATGAGAAGTCTGATTTATGAAAAGCTTGGAGTGTTATGAGTGTGGGACTTTTAATTCATTGGACTAGTTCCTTCCTTTTTTTTTTTTTATTAAGATTTATTCATATATCATACAATCATCCAAAGTATATAATCCATCGATCACATTGCTATATAGTTGTTCATTCATCACACCAATCAATTTTTTTAACATTTTCCTTGTACCAGAAAAAGTGAGAGCAAGAATAAAAAAAACAAGAGTAAAAACAGAACACCCAAATTGTCCCCTCACGTTCTTCCTTCATTTTTTTTTGCCCCCGTTTTTCTGTTCATCCATCCATACACTCGATGATGGGGAGTATGATCCACATGGCTTTCCCAGTCACGTTATCCCCTCTCATAGGCTGCATTGTTATATGGTCGTCTTCAAGATTCAGGGGTTCTGGGTTGTAGTTTGATAGTTTCAGTTATTTACTGCTAGCTATTCCAATTCATTAGAACCTAAAAAGGATTATCTATATTGTGTGTAAGAGTGTCCACCAGAGTGACCTCTTGGCTCCTTTTGGAATCTCTCAGCCACTGAAACTTATTTCGTTTCCTTTCACATCTTCCTTTTGGTCAAGAAGATGTTCTCCATCCCGCAGTGCAGGGTCTAGTTTCCTCCCTGGGAGTCACATTCCACGTTGCCAGGGAGATTTACACCCCTGGGTGTCAGATCCCATGTAGAGGGGAAGGCATTGTTTTCATATGCAAAGTTGGCTTAGGTAGAGAGAGAGGGCTACATCTGAGCAACAAAGAGGCATTCAGGAGGAGACACTTAGGCACAATTATAAGCAGGTTTAGCCTCTCCTTTTCAGTAACAGCCTTCCCAAGGGCATGTCCCGTGATAGAAGACTCAGTCCATCAAAATGCTAGTGCCCAATGTCTGCGAGCACATCAGCAACCATCGAGGTGGGGAAGCCCAACACCCCTGCATTCTCCCTCAATTCCTCGGGGGCTCTGCATGTTTTTTCATTTTTTTTTTTTAATTAACTATTAACTATATCAAAAAAAATTAAACAAAACAAAACAAAAACATACAATAAAACACTTCAAACAAACCAAAACAAGGGAATAAGAAAAACACAACTAACCTAAAATAACTACTTTACTTCCAACATTTAAAAAAATGGTTTACTGTCTCTCAGTTGTTCAGTTGTGTGCCAGTTTGGACGTTTATGTCCCCCAAAATGCCAAGTTCTTTGATGTAATCTTGTGTGGGCAGACGTATTAGTGTTGATTAGGTTGGAATCCTTTGAGTGTTCCCATGGAGATGTGACTCAATCAATGTTGGCAAGACCTTTGGTTGGATAATTTCCATGGATGTGTTATCACATCCATTCAGGGTGGGTCTTAATTGGATCACTGGAGTCCTATACAAGTGTTCATGGACAGAAGGAGCTCAGCGCTGCAGCTAAGAGAGGACAAAACACCCCAAGAACAACATTTTGGGGAACACCATTTTGAAATGTAACCTGGGAGCAAGTGAGTGCCAGCCGTATGCCTTCCGAGCTAATAGAGGTTTTCCAGATGCCAATGGCCATCCTTTAGTGAAGGTGCCCTGTTGTTGATGCCTTACCTTGGATACCTTGTGGCCTTAAGACTGTAACTTTGTAACCAAATAAACCCTCTTTATAAAACCCAATCCATTTCTTGTATTTTGCATAGTGGCAACATTAGTAAACTGGAACAAGTTGTAAGGATTGTTTATGTATTCTGGGTACTAGAACCTTATATATTATATAAATATATTTTCTCCCATTCTTTAAGTTGTCTTTTCACTTTCTTGATGGTGACTTCTGAAGCAAAATGTTTTCCGTTTTGATGATGTCCAGTGAATCTTTTTTTCCTTTTGTCATTTGTGCTTTTGGTGTCATAGCTGAGAAACCATTACCTACTGCAGGATCGCACAGATTTATGTCTATGATTTCTTCTAAAAATTTTATATTTTTACCTTGTATATTTAAGACTTTGAGCCTTTTGAGTCACTTATTTAATATGGTGTGATCTGTAGGGGTCTAATTTCTTTTTTAGTTTCTTTAGGTAGAAGGTTTGCTATTGATTAAAGATGTTTCTTCCTTTTAATGTAGGCTTTAACAACTGTACTTTCCTCTAAGCACTGCTTTAGCTACATTCCATAAGTTTGACATGTTGTGTTTTTCTTTTCATTCCTTTCAAAGTACTTTGCAATTGTTCTTGTGATACCTTCTTTGATCCATTGGTTATTTAGGAGTGTGTTATTTAATTTCTGCATATTTATGAATTTCTTGTTTTATTTTGTCACTGTTTTTTAATTTCTTTCAGTTGTGGTCAGAGAATATACTTTGTAGGATTTCTATTTGGAAAACTTTTTTGAACTTGTTTTATGGCTTAGCATATGGTCTATCTTGGAAATGTTCCATGTGTACTTTTGAAAAATGTGTATTCTTGTTTTTTGGGGTTGGGGGTTTTGTAGATATTTGTTAGATCCAGTTAGTTTATGGTGTTACTCAAGCCTTCTGTTTCCATATTGATTGTTTGTCTGATTGTTCTATCCATTATTGAAAGTAGTATGTCAAAGGGTCTAGCTATTGTTGTTGAATTGTCCATTTCTCCCTTTATTTCTGTCAATTTTTAATTTCATGTATTTTGGGGCTGTTCTAGTTTGCTAATGCTTCCAGACTGCAAAATACCAGAAAGGGATTCGCTTGTATAAAAGGGAGTTTATTTGGTTACACAGTTACAATCTTAAGGCCATAAAATGTCCAAGGTATGGCATCAGCAATTGGGTATCTTCACTGGATGATGTCCAGTGGTGTTCAGAAAACCTCTCTTAGCTGGGAAGGTACGTGACTGGCATCTGCTTGCACCCAGGTTGCGTTTCAAAATTGCTTTCTCCCAGATCGTTCCTTTCTAGGCCACAGCTCCTCTTCAAAATGTCACTCTCAGTTGCTCTCGGGACGTTTGTCCTCTCATAGCTTCTTCATAGCAAAAGTCTGCTTTCAATGGCTGTCTTCAAACTGTCTCTCATCTGCAGCTCCTCTCTCATCTCCTTTACGTCCTTCAAAGTGTGCCTCTTGGCTCTAGCCAGCTTGCTTCTGTCTGAGCTTATATAGTGCTCCAGTAAGCTAATCAAGGCCCATGCTTAATGGGTGGGGCCACACCTCCATGGAAATTCTCCAAAGAAAGTTCCCACCCACAGTTGAGTGATCGCTTCTCTACGGAAACATCCAATCAAAAGTCTCCAACCCAATCAACACCAATACCTTTCCTGCCCACATAAGACTGCATCAAAGATAATGGCATTTTGGGGGACATAATACATTCAGACCAGCACAGGGGCTCTGTTGTTAGTGTCTTTATATTTACAGTTCTTATCTGTTCTCTTTCGACTGACCCTTTTATCGTTATAAAATATACTTTTTTTTTTTGTCTTTAGTGGCACTGTTTGTGTTACAGTCTATTTCGTTTGCTATTATTATAGCCCATTTCAGTTCTCTTTAGTTACTGTTTACATGGGATATATTTTTTGCATTCTTTTACTTTAAACCTAGTTGTGTCTTCACATTTAAAGTGTGTTTCTTTTAGAGAGCATATTGTTGGATCATGGTTCTTTTTAATCCTTTCTGCAAATCTCTGCTTTTTGATTCAAATGTTAATTCTTTTACATTTAATGTAATTACTGATAAACTAGAATGTAGTGTGTTATTTGCTATTTGTTTCTGATATGGTGTATCTTTTGTCCTCTATTCCTTTATTACTGCCTTTTTGTTATTTAGATGTTTTCTAGGTTATCATTTTATTTCTTTTTTTATTTTTTAAATATGTTTTTAGAGTCATTTTCTTTGTAGTTGCCCTGGGGATTACAATTAACATCTTAATTTACTTCAGTCTAATTTGGATTAATACAAATTTAATTTCAATGCTGTAGGAAAACTGTATCTCCATTCCCTGCTCTCTCCATTAAGCTGTTGTAATACAAATTACTTCTTTATATGTCATATACCATTCAACACATATTTATAATTATTGCTTTATGCGTTTGTCTTTAAATCAGATAGAGAAAATTTAGAAAAAAATAGTACATATATGTTGTCATGTTTACCTGTGCAGTTACCTCTAGTGGTGGTCTTTATTTCTTTATATGGGTTTGAGTTACCATCTAGTGTCCTTTCATTTCATCTTGAAGAACTCCCTGTGGTATTTCTGGTAGGGCAAGTCTTCTAGCAATGAGTGGGTAAAAGGCAAGTTAAAGTACCACAAAAAGTAATGTTCTTACATGAGTCATTTTACTAAAAGAAATGCTGATTTTTTTCTGCTGGTTGAAATCTGCTGTTGAATCTTTGTATTGAGTTTTTCATTTTAAATTATTATACTTTGCAGCGCCAAACTTTCTGTTTGTTTCCTTTTTATAAATCCTAACTTTTTTTTGTTCAAACAGTATTTCCCTAATTTCTCTTATTTCTTTGTATTCAGATATCTTTAGCTCATTGAACACATTTGAGACAGTTAAGTTAAAGACTTTGACTAATAGTTTCAGTATATGAGCTTCCTCATGGATGGTTTTTGGAAAATTATTTGCTTCCTGTGAATGGCCATACTTTTCTTTTTCTTGGTGTGATTTGTATTTTTTTTTTTTTTTTTTTTTTGGTGAGAACAGGACATTCTGAATATTATGTTGCGCTAATTCTGAAAATTTAATGCTCTGTTGTGGGATTGCTAGCTTTTTTTTCCTTGTTAAGGGCTGAAGTTGTCAATTTGTAATTTTCCAAACTATGTTTGCTTGCATATGGGGAATGGAAAGAGAAGAGAGAAAAAAATAAAAGAAAAAAGAGGTACTTCCTCTTTAAGATACTTCTGCTGCTTTTGCCTAAGGTGGTTTGAGACAATGGCGGCCCTCAGTTTCAGCCACTTACCCCTCTCCACCCCACGTGCCCCCACTGGTCTGAGTTTCTGATGAGAAGCAGTGATCAGCAACCAGGCTACAACCTTTCCCACCCACCCACCACCTAATTCCTGGATTTTGGAGGATTAGGTCCTTATAGCTCACTCTGGCACCAGCAAGATTGTACCATAAGCCTGGGCTGCAGTTCCCACTGCTGTCTGCTCTGCTGTTAGGGGATGGGTGATGGTAGCTGCTACACAGAAGGTGAAATTCAGACATGTATGCAGTTTACTGTTGTCTTTGTTCAGCTCTTCCTTGGATGCTGCAATTGTTCCATTTGATTCCAGAGTTCTCAAATAGTTGATTCATATAGTGCTTGACAGTTCAATATTTGTTTTGGTGGAGGGACCAATTCCTTGAACTTCCTACTCTACCATCTTCTTCTCTCCCTCTTTTGAAGGACAGTTTTGCTGGATATAGAATTTTTGGCTTGTAATTTTTTTCTTTCACTACTTTAAATGTAATCCCACTGTCTTCTTGTTTCCATTGTTCTGGTAAGAAATTGGTGCTTTATCTTATTGAACATCCATTGTACTTGATGAGTTGCTTCTCTCTTGCTGGTTTTGGGATCCTCTAATTGTCTGATATTTGATAGTTTTGTTACAGTATGTCTTGGTGTGGGTCTCTGAGTTTATTTTGAGTTTGTTGGGCTTCTTTGATTTGTATATTCATGTCTTCAGGCAGTTTGGTGAAGTTTTCAGCCATTATTTCTTCAAATATTCTTTCTGTCCCTTTTTCTTCACCTTCTGGGACTCTCATAATGCATATGTTGGTATACTACATTTTGTCCCACAGATTGCTTATGCCATGTTCACTTTTTTAAAATTCTTTTTTCTTTCTCCTCTGTAGCCTAAATAATTTCAATTACTCTTTCTTCTAGTTCTCATATTCTTTCTTCTGCCCAATCGTATCTGCTTTTGAACCTCCCTAGTGTATCTTAAATTTCTGTTATTGTGTTTTTTTTACCCCCTAAATTTATGATTGGTTCTTTTTAAAATTTTCTGATTCCCCTTTTGCTCAAGCATTGTCTTCTTGATTTTCTTTAGTTGTAAATCCATGTTTTCCTTTAGCTTGTTGAACTTACTTAGGGGAGTGAACTTAACGCCTTTGGTTAGTTGTTCTAATGTCCATGCTTCCTCCATTTTATTTTGTTCCTTTGAATAGGTCACCTCTTTCTGTTTCTCTGTGTGTCTTGTAATCCTTTGTTAAAGACTGGGCATTTGAATTTTTTGATGTACTAATTCTGGAATTCAGATTCTCCCTCTTACCCATTGTTTTAGTGTATATAGGTTCTTTGGTGAGGCTCTTGTAACACTTAGCCCAATTTATACTGAACTTATAGCACAGCTCATGGTGAACAGTTAGGTTCTTCTCTGTTCTCTCTGAGCCTTTGTCTTGCCCTGGGTTTGTGATTTAGCTTTCAGGAATTCCCCAGTACATGTGACTGTTTCTCCTGCAAAAGGGAGTTTCTGTCTTCACCTTCTTCTGGGGACCTGGGCTGTGTTCTTTGTTTTAATCATGGTCTTTCAACCCAGGCAACTGTGATCAGCTCAGTTCTGCCTCAGTGCTCTGGTCTACCTTTTTGCTCCAGGTTGTAGAACTGGCTTTGCTTTGGTGCCCAAGCTCCCCCTTTCTAACTGGCTCTGCTCTGCAGCTCCACTTCCCATTTCTACACTGGCTGTGCTCTGCATCTCTGCTTCCCCTTTCTACGTTGTTCCTCTACACCAGGTAAATTCCAGGTTAGGGGACCCAGACATATGCCATGAGTCCATCTTCCATGGAGTAAATTGGGGGTCAGTGTACAAAGTCTCACAATATTTTCAATTGGGTGCAAAAATAATCACGCCCCCAGGGCCCTGCACTTTAATGCTCTTGGGCTGCCAAGCCTGTCTCATGGGTTGCACAGACAGCCTCACAGAACTGAGGGAGAGGGAGGTGTCTGGACAAGTAAATTTGTCCGTGGTCTCCTAATGGTTTTAGGTGTTTTTTTCTTTTCCCAAGTCATCATTCATTGGGTTGTTTTCTAGCTGATCGTCTTTCAGAGTTTTGGGAAAGTTGATTCTGACAGGTTCTGCCCTTTTTTTTCTTGTTTCTAAGGGGGGCTTTTTGCCATGGGTATCTTACTCTGACACTTTACTGACCAGCATCTTCATCCACTTTTCTTGCTATATGAATCAAGTATCTCTAAGAATGCTATCCCCCTTATCTTTGCAAGTTTAATTTGCTTTTCAAATGCTGTCTTTTCCATGAAAATTTCTCCTGATTTACTCTTGATTTTCTCTGATTTACCTCTTTGAAAATAACTGCTCACTCCTAGGGGTTTCTTCAACACTTTATTTGTACCTCTCTTACTATGTTCTTAATATTATATACTATGTGGTATGATACACCTTTCTTACCAGCTTTTATATCCCTTAAGAGTTGTATTCATGTCTGATTCTACTTTGAGTCGTTTTAAGTGCCTAGCACATATTTCCTTATTCAGGTATTTAAAATGCATTAGTTACATGAATGGTTGATGAAGTAGTGCTAAATCATTTCTTGAAAATTGCATTTCATTGTGACATGTACTTCCATTTCCTTAACTCCCATTCTTTTCTGGACTTGTTGAGGTCTGGTTTCTCCACACCAATGAAATAGCTTCAAGAAGATCACCAGTGAATGAATTAGCAAGTCCAATTTCTGCTTTTCAGACCTTATTATACTTCATTTCTGTATTTTACTTCCTCCTTTGTGAAACTCACATCTCCGTGACTATAGAAGAACCTTTATTTCCTAGATTTCTTAATTTCCTTTATGGAGTTCTTTTTTCCATCAGGTACCTTAAATGCTGTTTACTTTAGAGCTTCTCACTTCTATTATTTTCTTATTCTTTATAACAACCCTGGAAAAGGTAATTTGCACTATTGATGATTTCAAACGTACATCTTGAACTCAAACTTTCTTCTAATTTCAACCCGTGTATCCATGTGCATACTGGTCACCTTGTCTTTGTTATCTCTTAGATGTCTTAAAAAATCTGTACTCATTTCTTTTGTATCTGCTCCTTTTTCTACTGTTGCACTTTTGCTTAATGAATTCCAATGTCCAAATTTTAAATATAGGGTCATTCTAGAAATTTTCCTTCAGTATTCATTCAAATCTAGTTGGTCACTGGCCCTGAGCAGCTCCCTCCTTTTCATGTAGGCCACCATATGTCATCTAGACTACTACAGTGGTCTCTGGTTTGGTAACCTATTTACTGTCTTAACCTTTGGTGTTTTCCACATTACTGGTTGTGTGATCTCTAGAAATTTGATCTCTCTGGAAAGTTTGTTCTATGCTTAAAATTCTTTGAGTCCCTGTTTGTTGGTTTGTTTGTTTGTTTTTCCAGGATAATGTTCATTTCCCTTAGTTTGGTATACAAGGTTTATATGGTTTGACCCTTCTCCAGTGTCCTCTTCCACCTTTCCCTCTTGTCGTCTGTGTTTTATAAATCATACTAAACTATTTGCAGTTCACTAAGCATGTAATTTTCCTTCTTGCCACTTTGGCTTTATAATAATGTTTTATCTGATATACTTAACCTTTTTTTGCCTACCTGTTAGGTCGAAACATTTGAAATTTCCATATTTTTTGTAGATCAGAAATGGTCAAATGTTAGCAAAGCAACCTTCTGAGAATTTGTGCTTTAACTTGGGATGGAAGTAGGGAAAGTTGTGGGAAATAGGCTGTTGTAGATTAAGATTTGACATGAATTGAATCATAAATGCATGTTGGGCTTAACCAGCTTCTCTCTCTAAATCTCACAGTCACCCCAAATTACCTGTATTTGGGTTAAGTGCTGTCGTATCTACTTCCCAAAGCAGATCTGTTTCATAGCAAATTTCATACTGATTTGGGAAGTGTTCTGTCTGTCTAGTGAGAGTCTAGTTCTCACTAGACTCTGAGCTGCATAAAAGCAAGGATCATCTTTTTTTTTTTTTTATCTTCATTTTATTGAGATATATTCACATACCACGCAGTCATACAAAACAAATCGTATTTTCGATTGTTCACAGTACCATTACATAGTTGTACATTCATCACCTAAATCAATCCCTGACACCTTCGTTAGCACACACACAAGAATAACAAGAATAATAATTAGAGTGAAAAAGAGCAATTGAAGTAAAAAAGAACACTGGGTACCTTTGTCTGTTTGTTTTCTTCCCCTATTTTTCTACTCATCCATCCATAAACTAGACAAAGTGGAGTGTGGTCCTTATGGCTTTCCCAATCCCCTTGTCACCCCTCATAAGCTACATTTTTATACAACTGTCTTCGAGATTCATGGGTTCTGGGTTGTAGTTTGATACTTTCAGGTACCCACCACCAGCTAGGATCATCTTTTATAACATATTGTCTATTATACCCAAACATTGTAATACTAAATACTCTTTAAGCAGGTGAAACACTTGCCTTATGTATTCCATTGCTTTACATTGCTTTGCTCAACAGCAGTCTTTTCAAGCAGCAAGGCAGTTTTCAAGCTAATAGGTAGAGTTTGAAATTTAAAATTCATGAGATATTAGCATATCAAAATAACATAATCCAGAAGTATAAAAATTGTATTTTAAATCAGAGATCTTAATTCTTGATGACCGAATTTTGTGATATAAGTCAATTGTTCAATTTCTATATTTGAAATTATAAATAATTCAAATTATATATAACTGCTAAATAATTGGAGAATATCTACCTTTTG
The DNA here is from genome assembly GCF_015220235.1 of Choloepus didactylus. NCBI lineage: Eukaryota > Metazoa > Chordata > Mammalia > Pilosa > Megalonychidae > Choloepus > Choloepus didactylus. The sequence goes on along the minus strand of NC_051308.1, from coordinate 85,733,579 downwards.
TGTTTTATAAAAGAGTCTGTTTCTTTAGAAGATAAATTTAATTATTCCCCATTTTGCAAAACAATACTCTCAGTTGAGAATATTTTATAATTAAGAACATTAATAATCCAATATTCTTATTTCAAAATTAAATGGCAGACAAAAATTTAGCATGGCTTATTGAAAAGTACTGAAGTAGTACTTTAGTCCTGACTAAGGTGTCATCTAGCTGTACATCTTTAAGAAAATACTTAAATTCTTTTGTTCCCCAATTTTTTGTTTATTTCTTTTACAAATGAGGAAATGAGTTTACAGTGGTTATGGAAATTAAGTGATTATATGAAAGTGCCTTGAAATAAATTAAAAGTGCTATGTACTATTTTATAATAAAGGACAGTATTTTGGCAGTTGGTGAAATTTGGGTAAGGTCTGTGTATCAACGTTAATTTCCTAACAGGTAATTTTACTGTGGTTCTGTTAGAGAATGTCTTTGTTTTTAAGGAAATACACACTCAGGTTTGGCAGGGAAGTGGTAAATGGGCACGATGCCTATCACTTATTCTCAAACGGTTCAGAAAAAAAATTGTGTATGTATGTGTATGTATATATATAACAGACACAGAGAAGAGAGGGAATGATGAAGCATATGTGGTAAAATATTAACTTAATATTTGGGGAAGAATATGTGAGAATGCTTTGTACGATTCTTTCAGCTTTTTTTGGAAGTCTGAAATTTTTCAGAATACAAAATCAAAAAGCACTATATAAAAAGAAAGTAGAGCAACTGATAGACATAGAAATTAACTCTAGGATTCCAAAATACTATTCATTAACTGTCAGATCTTATTTCTAGGGGATTGATAGATTTGGGTTACTCATCTGAGTTCTGTACTTCAATATAACGTCTTTTCCATTTTGATGCTCAACATTATGCCAATAATGAGATAGATTAATGTCTATTATAATTCCAATTTTTGAAAAAGTTGATTCATCCCAAATGGAACTGGCCCAGAATCTTCAGGGGTAATGTATTTAATTTTCAAGCATCTAAGTAAGAATTCTGGTGATAAGTAGCTTATGGTAAAGCTGTGTGTGTGTGTGTGTGTTTGTGTGTGAGTATTTGGTGTTTGAACCCTATTTCCCCTTCCTTGTTCTAGATGGTTTCCCAAAGATAAAATACCAGTAAATTTGTTGTCATTTTCCTATGTGATAGCAGAATTTTTTTCTTTTGTTTTTTAAAGGAGAAAAAGATATTTATGGCTGGGTATTGAGCATGGCATTAAAAGTGTGTTTCTCGGGCAGTGCTGTGCTTAGTGGATTACTTAGTTTAGTGAACTAATATTTTGTGAGTTTTCACTCATTTTTCTCATTTCATAAAATTAAAATTTTAAGTTTTTTTTCAGAACACATGATTTGTTTTTCAAATGTTTGTTTACTTATTCATTTATTTTTAATTTATGAACAGTGAACTTGGTGATTGACTTTTCTATTGAATCAACTCTGAGGGCCAGAACTATGTTTTATTCATAATTAAAACTGATGCTTAATGAATCTTTGGTTTTTGGGATTGAAAGGAACCTTACAAACTAAAGTAGACCTTCCCTTGGTTTTTCTGATGATAAGGGTGAAGTCTAGAGAGATTTAATGTCTCGTCCAAGATTGTCATAACATGGCAAATACTGGCCTAACACTTGGTTTGTTGCATTTTACAGGCTTTAGTTATAGATGAATAGATAATGGAATTATATTCAGAATCTGCATCTTTCTCCCTTCCTTATGCATATGTAAACACACATAATCACAGCTTACCAAACCTGCCTTACCCATCTTCCAATACTGGTGTCAACAAATATAGTTTCTCCTTAAGTATTTCCTATCTCTCACCAAAACCAAATTCATCTGTTTTTGTCTGCCTAAAAGTAAATAAGTCCTTATTTTCTAAAGGTGCTGGGGACAAGGGAGGGAGGAGGAATCTTTTTAATGGGTCATGTGTTTGTGATCTAGCTCAGTGTTGGAAAGTGTGAAAATAATGGCTGTGTGACTTTATATCCATGTGATCACTTAATGGATTTTAAAAAAATAATGCTTTTTAAAAAATTCAAATTTTGTTAATTAAATAACAGAAATTTTAAGTGAAAGTCTTCTGTGAAATGAAAAGTATTTTCATGAAGCTAAAATCCAGGAGATGCTTAATATAACTAGGATGTGGCTAAAACTTCCATTTAGTTCTAAAAGCTACCAGGGTTAGATAACCCCATATGAGTAGGTTTATTCAAAAAGGAATCTATTGAATTAATAATAAAAGAAAAATCAGTGAACAGGAGTCATTTTAAACCTTTAATTATTGAAGTACAGTTTTTAAAATTTTAAGTCATTTACGTTGGTTTTTGGAGTTTTACAACCGTTCTTTCTCGCCTCTATTCTGAGTTGTTACTCAAAACAATTAAACAAAGCCTAATTGATATATCTAATGAGTTTTGTTTTTTTATGTCACCAAGTTCTGGCAAGATATTTTCTATCTTCAGAGTTTTCTTTAGGTTTTTAGTAATGATACAGTAAGTTAGAATGTACATAAATCACTAGTTAGTTATAGTCTTTTATGCTATTTAGACACAGCACAGGATGGCAGTGGGCTACGTCCCACAGAAGACTCGGATTTTAAATTAGAGAGACAGATAAAGCATTAACAGAATGAGAAGGTAAGGATTTCTATTTTCCAGGTGACTATTGGAAACATAGCCATAGTGAATAATTTTACTGTACTTTTTTCTTGTCTTTTTTGTTGATATCTGTACGATACAAGATAGACGTAATTTCCAGTGAAAGAGGCGAGCCTATTTTTCAGGTAATGAATCAAAATAATAGATCTTCAGCTGCTTAATAGAGAATACTACTTAGAAATTGGGGGTTTGCATTAATATGATTTTTCTTTTTAAAGTAGTTGTGTGAGAAAAGAAGAGGCTGCTTTGAGGGGAAAAAACAAGTTTTTAACTATGCCTAAAAGCATTTTAAAAAATAACAGATCATTTTGGATTTAGAATGTGTTTTCAATTATAACTAAACAACCAGATTTTCCTACCAACTTGGGAAACTGCTTAAGGGTTCAACTGATTCATGGCACAAGCAGATGGCATTCTGCTTCTGGCAAAATGGGCAGAAAATTCCTTAAGCACCCACCTGCATATGTTCTATTCTTTATAAAATCCTGTGCATTTTTAAATTTAAATATGCTCTCCAGTTTTAACAGACATATTTATTAAAGTTTAAATCAACGACGACACACAAATATCCTTAGTCTTATTTTAGAGCCTGTGACAAACCCCAAAATAAAAACTGCAGACCAGAAAGTATATTGTCTTATGACTGACTATATATATATACCCTCCACACTATATCTATATATACACACACACACACAATAAATAAATACACACATATATTGTCTTATGACTGGCTATATATATACACACACACACACACATACTATATATATGTATATATAAATAAATACACATATACATTTTTATATAATATATATAAATACTATAAATAAATACACAATACATTTTTTATATAATATTATAGATAGATATAGATATATAGATACATCCCCTGAGGAGGAAATTGATCAGAAATATAAACAGAAATGTTTTATTCTTTTCATACCTTTAGCTGAACTTAGAGAGGCTTATTTTCTTTAAAGTGCTTTATAAAGGCCCGATGTTTGCACTGGTAATCTATTAAGAGGACACTTCTATTTTGGAGATAATATTCTCTTCACTCACTGTCATGTCTCATTTTAAAATTTGGAATTATGGAATGTTCTGTCTTTAATGTGGCCTGCAGGGTCTCAACAATAGCACTACTAGCTCTGTAGGCTACTGGAAATGCACACTGGGCTCTGTATTTTGGGGATGTTTACATTTGACCTCACGGCAGTCAGTGGGGCTGTCTGTACAATCTCATGAGAGGTGGGAAGTGAGTCATACAGAATGAACTCTCATTATCATTACTTGTGTTACTTCTCTTTATGGTGTGGAGTTTTACAGTTCATTACCAAGTGTTTTACAGAACATACATAGAAACTGAAGCCTAATTTCAGTATAAGTTTTTGAACATGTATGATAATGTTTAAGTTAATTGTGGCTCTGTAGATTTATTCTTTTATCTACAAAGTTGTTTTTATTTGACATTTAAGATTTCCAAGACCCTGAAGAAAGATGGATGAAGCTATTCTTAATTCTCGTCTTTTATTGGGGCAGTAATTATTGTGTGTGAGAACAATAGCAGATATAATCTTAAACTGTGAAATTATTTTTAACATTGGTATACGTGGTTGCCTGCCTGTCCTTAAAGAAATGCACCATTTGTCAATTTTTGGTGATTTCTGTGACTGCCTTGTTTTTTTTTTTTTTTTTTTTTAAAGTACTTAAGTATTTATTGTAGTACGGCCAGGCCAGACATAGATATTCAATAAGTATTTGTTGAATGAATACCATCCTTCTTGTTTTCTCATTGACAGCTTGCTTTATATTCAATATTTCTTAAATTATTGCAAGTTTTACAATTATAATATTTTTAATTATTAACTTTTTAATGTATGAATCCCACTTTAGGAACACATGCTGAAAAGGCTAAATTGGTATAAACTAACTTCTCAAGGGCCATTTAGCTCATCCCATAGAAAAACTCTTGTTTCATGGCCACACATTGTGTACCTCAGGTCGGCCTAAATTGGTTAAAGGGAGCCTGGCTATCTGTGGATGGCTTAGCTTGATATCTTTTTTTTTTTTTTTGAACATTTTCATTAATCCAAAAAATGAAAATAGGAGTAAAAATAAAAGTAAAAAGGAATACCCCAAAACATCTCATACTGCCCATCTCCCCATTATTCATTTACTTTTTGTCCCCGTATTTTCTTCTCATCTGTCCATACACTGGATAAAGAGAGAGTGAGCCACAAGGTTTTCACAATCACAGTCATACTGTATACGCTGTATAGTTAGACGATCATCTTCTGGAATCAAGGATACTGCATTTCAACAGTTTCAGATATTTCCTTCTAGCCATTCTAATACCCTAAAAACTAGAAAGGGATATCTATGTAACTCATAAGAATAATGTCCAGAATGACCTCTCAACTCCATTTGAAATTTCTTAGCCAGTGAAACTTTATTTTGTTTCATTTCTCTTACCTCTTTTGGTCAGAAAGGCTTTCTTAATCCTACGATGCTGCGTCCAGGCTCATCCCTGAGAGTCATGTCCCTCATTGCCAGGGAGATTTACACCCTGGGAGTCATGTCCTACATCGCAGGGATGGGGAGTGGGCAGTGAGTTCACCTGCCTAGTGGGACTGCCTCTTGTTTTATTAGTCAGTGTATACTTAAAGAAAAAAAAAACAATTTATAGTCTTTATGTTTGAATATCTCCAAGTCTTTATTTATCTGTAATGTTGTTTTTTCTTTCGTTTCTGATTGACAAGTTCTATTCACACAGCTTATAAAAACCCTAAGGGATCTTTGGGCAGTTTTATTAGAATTTTTTATTTTGGTGCCTTTATTGTTGCATGCCTTTTAGGTAAGGGCTTGGTTGACTTTTCAGTGGGTTCATCCACTTGAATGTTTTTATTTTTGATAGGTGCCCTTTTAAATCATTACACTTAACACTAATTGTCTCCCATTTTATGCATATAATGAGGATGCTAACTGTTGAATAGGTCCAAGAGATTATGTTTATTTTTATCCTCATGAGAGGTAGAAGCCAAAATGTGTGCAGAAGACTGTTGGTCCTGCTTGTGTCACTCCTCATAGTTGAAGAGTCTTCTCCACAATTCTCAGATCTGTGCCTTTCCCAAACATTCTATTTATTAGCCCTTTAGATTATGCAACCATATGCTGAGTTCTGAATGGAGAGAAATGGGGTAGGGTTGGATGGGTGGTGTGCCGGTTTGAGTGTATTGTGTCCCCCAAATGCCATTATCTTTGTAGTCTTGTGTGGGGCAGAAGTTTTGATGATGGTTGGATTTGCTTGGAATGTGCCCCACCCAGCTGTGGGCAATGATTCTGATGAGATGTTCTCATGGGGGCATGGCCCCGCCCATTCAGGGTGGGCCCTTATCGGTGGAGCTATATAAATGAGCTGACTTCGGGGGGGGGGGGAGAAAGAGAGTGCAGCTGGGAGTGATGTTTTGAAGAGAAGCAAGCTTGCTAGAAAGGAATGTCCTGGGAGAAAGCCGTTTTGAGGCCGGAGCTTTGGAGCAGATGCCGGCTGCCTTCCTAGCTAGCAGAGGTTTTCCGGACGCCATTGGCCATCCTCCGGTGAAGGTACCCGATTGCTGAGGTGTTACCTTGGACGCTTTGTGGCCTTAAGACTGTAACTGTGTAGTGAAATAAACCCCCGTTTTATAAAAGCCTGTCCATCTCTGGTGTTTTGCATTCTGCAGCATTAGCAAACTAGAACAGGTGGGTATTACCAAAAAACAACTTATAAAAAAATGACTAGAGTATTTACCCTTGCCCAAGAGCTGCCTTCTTACCATTCCACTTTATATATATATATATATATATTTTTATAAGAAATTTTATTTTGAGATAAATTCAAACTTACAGAAACAGTTGCAAAAACAGTACAAACCCCATACGTAGAACTCCAGCATACCCCGACCCCCCCTCCCTTGATACCCCATCCACCACCTTTAACATCCTGTCACACCACCATTTCTTTCTTTCTTTCCCTCCCTCCCTCCCTCTCTCTCTCCCTCCCTATCATCCATCCTCTATTGCTCTGTCTTCTGAACATATGAGAGCAAGCTGCACACATCCTTGAAAAAACAGTATAATTCACATATACATTTCCCATGAACAAGAACATTCTATATTTTAAAGAAATGCATGTCATACAAGAATGGAAGGTTAAAAATAGATTAGCATTTTGACTAAGTGATTATGGATACATTTATTTGCATTCTCAATTCCTTTGTGTGTGCCTGTCTTCTTTCTTATTGTCCCCACTCCTAGTTATTTATTTTAGATTTGTCTTTTCTTTGTTAGTGTAAATTGCTCCTCATTTCTGATAAATTGGTTGTTAAGAAAGATTCCAAAACATTTGAAAGTGGATTCTTGACCTCCATTTTACAAGAAATAAAGACTTGAGAATTATACATTTATAAGGTAGATTAAAGCATTTCCTCACTCTATTTTAATTTAACTTTTTTTTTTACTAGAGCACTTGTAGATTACAGAAAAATCATGCAGAAAGTACAGAGTTCCCATATATCCCCTTCTCTTACACAGTTTTCCTATTAACATTTGTATTAGTGTGATACTTCTGTTACAATTAATGAAATATTGTTATCATAATTATGATATTAAAGTTAACCCACTATTTACATTAGGTTTGCTTTTTGGGTTCAATTCTATGGGTTTTGTGTGTTTGTGTTAAAAATTATATAAAACCTAAAATTTCCCTTTTTGTCATTTTTCAAATATACAATTCAGTGGTATTAATTACATACTCAAAGTTGTACCTGCATCCCCACCATCCATTGCCAAAACTTTCTATCACCCCAAACAGAAACCCCATACCAATTAAACATTAACTCCCCATTTCCCTCCCCTTCTTGATCCCTGGTAACCTGTATTCTAGTTTCTGACTTTATGAATATGCATATTCTGTTTACTTCTTGTAAGGAAAATGATACAGTATTTGTCTTTTGCGCCTGGCTTATTTCACTTAACATGATGTCTTCAAGGTTCATCTATGTTGTAACATGTATCAGAACTTCATTCCATTTTATGATTGAATAATATGCCATTGTATGTATATACCACATTTTGTTTATCCATTCATCTGTTGATGGACACTTGGGTTGTTTCCATCTTTTGGTTATCGAGAATAATGCTATTATGAACACGGGTGAACAAGTTTCTGTTTGAGTTCTTGTTTTTCATTTCTTTTGAGTATGTGCCTAGGTAAATGCTAGGTCATGTAGTAATTCCATGTTTAATACTTTGGTGAACCAAACTGTTTTCCACAACAGCTGCACCATTTTACATTCCCACCAACAATGAATGAGTGTTCCTGTTTCTCCAAATCCTTGTCAATACTTGTTATTTTCTGTTCTTTTTTTTTTTTTTTTTTAATATAGTAGCTAATTTGGTGTATGTGAGATGGTATCTCATTGTAGTTTTGATTTGCATTTCCCTGATGGCTAATAATGCTGAGCACCTTTTCATGTGCTTATTGGCAATTTGTATATTTTCTTTGGAGAAGTGTCTACTCAAGTGTTTCCTCCATTTTTTAGTTGTGTTTTTTTGTCTTTTTGTTGTTGAGTTGTGGATGTTCTTTATATATTCTGGACATTAAAACCTTAACAGATGTACGGTTTCTATTTTGCCCTATTCTGTAAGTTGTTTTTTTACTTTCTTGATAAAGTCATTTGATGTTAAGACCTTTTTTTAATTTTGATTAAGTCCCATTTATCTATTTTTTCTTTTGTTGCTTGTGTTTTAGATATAAAGTCTAATAAAACATTGCATTACATAAGGTCCTGAAGATATTGCTTCTAGGAGTCTTATAGTTTTAGTTCTTTTATTTTGATCTTTGATTCATTTTGAGTTAATTTTCATATATAGTGTGAGGTAGGAATCCCCTTTCATTCTTTTGCATATGGATATCCAGTTCTCTCAGCACCATTTGTTGAAACAACTATTCTTTTCCTGCTGAGTGGACTTGGCACCCCTTGCAATGATCAACTGGCCAAAGGTGTAAAGGTTTATTTGTGAACTCTCAACTCAGTTCTACCAGTTTATATGTCCTTGTGCCAGTACCATGCTAATTTGATTACTGTAGCTTTGTAATAAATTTTGCAATCAGGTAGTATAAGTCCTCCAACTTTGTTCTTCTTATCAAGATGGTCTTGACTATTAGGAACTCTTACCCTTCCATATAAATTTGATAATTGGCTTTTCCATTTCTATGAAGAGGTCTGTTGGAATTGTGTTGAATCTGTATATTGTTTTGGGTAGAATGGACATCTTAGTAACATTTAGTTTTCCCATCTGTAAATATAGAATGTCCTTCATCTATTTAAGTCTTCAGTCTTTCAGCAATGTTATGCAGTGTTCCATGTGCAAGTCCTTACATCCTTGGTTAAATTATTCCTAAATATTTGATTCTTTAAGTTGCTATTGTAAATGGAATTTTTTTGTTGATTACTTCCTCAGATCGCTCAGTGCTATGTATAGAAACACACCTGAATTTTGCAAGTTTATCTTATAACCCTGCCATTTTGCTGAAGTCATTTATTAGCTTCTGGTAATGTTCTTGTGGATTTTTCAGGGTTCAGTGTGATAGAATCATGTCATCTGCAAATAAGGAGAGTTTTACTTCTTCCTTTCCAATTTGAATGCCTTTTATTTCTTTTTCTTGCCTAATTGCTCTGACTTTAACTTCCAGTATAAAGTTGAATAACAGTGGTGACAGCAGGCATACTTGTCTTGTTCCTTATCTTAGAGGGAAAGCTTTCAGCCTTTCTCCATTGAGTATCATGTTAGCTGAGGGTTTTCATATATTCTCTTTATCATATTAAGAATGCTTCCTTCTATTTCTAGTTTACTGAATGTTTTTTTATCAGGAAAGGTGCTGGGTTTTGTCAAATGCCTTTTCTGCGTTGAGATGATTGTGTTTTTTTTTTCATTCGTTCTGTTAATGTGGTATATTACATTAATGATTTTATATTGGACCAACTTTGCATACCTGAGATAAATCCTGCTCAATCGTGGTATATATTGCTTTTAAGGTGCTGTTGGATTCTGTTTGCTAATATGTTGCTGAGGATTTTTGCATCTGTGTTCATGAGGCATGTTGATTTGTAATTTTCTTTCTTGAGGTATCTTTATCCTGCTTTGGTATTAGGAAGATGGTGGCCTGATAAAATGAGTTGGGAAGTGTTCTCTCCTCTTCAATTTTTTGGAAGAGTTTGAGCAATATTGGTGTTAATTCTTCCTGGAATGTTTGGTAGAATTCACCAGTGAAGCTGACTAGTCCTGGGCTTTTCTTTGTTGGAATGTTTTTGATGATTGATTCGATCTTTTTAAGAATTATGAGTTTGTTGAAATCTTCTGTTTCTTCTTGAGACAGTGTAGATTGTTTCTGTGTATCTAGGAATTTGTCCATTTCACTTAGATTTTCTAATTTATTGTCATGCAGTTGTTTCTTTCTGTTGGATCAATAGTAATGTACCCTTTCATTTCTGATTTTAGTTCTTTACATCTTCTCTATTTTTTCTTTGTCATTTTAGCTAAAAGTTTGTTAATTTGATTGATCTTTTCAAAGAACCAACTTTTGAATTTGTTGATTCTTTTTTTTTTTTAAATCTCCATTTGATTTATCTCTGCTCTGATCTTTGTTATTTCCTTCCTTCTGCTTGCTTTGGGCTTAATTTGCTCTTTTTCTAGTTCCTCCAAGTGTGAGATTAGGTCTGTGATTTGAGATTTTTCTTCTTTTTTAATGCGAGCATTTAGAGATATAATTTTCCCTCTAAGCACTGCATTTCCTGTGTCCCATAGGTTTTTTTTCCCATCTTTTAATTTTTTTGAAAAATTCCTGATGTTACAGAACTAAACTGAAATGTATTAATATTCCACTCTTACATTTCCATGAGAAACAGAAAAAAAAAATTCATGAGCAAAAAAAAAAAAAAAGGCAGAAGCTTATAAAACTAAATATGGATCTCAGCATTAACAGCTGAACAGAGAAAGAAATTAAAATGCTTTAATTAAAAAATCATGAGTAGATGATAAAGTATGTAGAAACTGAAAATTTATAAACTATTTAAAACCTGGAATCGCTGACTTTTCAGAAACTACACAGATGGGTCATGGGTGGCAGTAAATAGCAGAAAGGGATTATGGATGAATCTGCATTGTTCTAGCTGCTCCCCATGCCACCCATCTCCGAGGAAAGCCTGATACTGATTAGATACTGAGCCAGGCTAATGCTGGCAGCAATCCAGTGATGGTAACCTGCCTATCAGTAGATCCTTCCACTGGGTTCCTTCTCAATTTTGATCTGTGCCCCAGACATCTGACGGATCTCATTGATTTTGGCGTCTTGACTCCTGATTATGCAGCCAATCAAATCGTTTGGAATGGTGAGTTCATGAGAAGTAGTCTGAGCAGATGCATCCAAACCCACACTGAATCTGGTGTTGCCATGTGTCATGGGAAAATGAGACTGTTGCATCTCCAATTGGTGCAGTTTGGTCAAATCTGGCTGTGGAATGGCATACTGTCCTGGAATGATATAGGCCTCTAGAGGTGGTCCCTCCAGGTCAGGGTTGAGGCACATGGACAGGGTGGTGTGGGGAAAGCTCGCATTGTTGCTGCCTGTGCTGTACCTGTCCTGACCACCTGCAAAGATGACTGGAGAACTGGATGGCTTGGGCCAGTACAGGATGGTCACGCCCTTCAGGAGAGACTCCAACATGACCACGCAGATCTGTCTGACACACTCAGTGATGGATTGCGGAATACCAGCAATAGTGATGGCCCTCTCAGTTGAGTTCGGGAGCATATCCTCTGCCACCTGGACCTGAGCCCCTGTACTCTCTCATATTTCCTTGATCTTGCAACCACCTTTCCCAATGAGAGAGCCACACTGACTAGCAGGGACCACCAGCCTCAGGGTGACTGGGGGGTCTACTGGCAGCTGTGCTATTGGTCATAGAGCTGCTGATGTCCTCTTCCAGTTTGTCAATGATCATAGCAAAGGCTTTAAAGATAGTGTTAGTGGGTTCAGCAAAAGTGATAATTCTCTCAGGACAATTCCCTTCTGAGATGTTGATATGTGTACCACTCTCCTTGTGTATCTTCTTAACTGATTCTACTTTCTTTCCGATGATAACTGCCAACTTCCTTTCCATGCATAAGTAGACGGATGGTGAGAGTGACATTTAACCCACCTTCAATCACACCAGTGTCCATGTCGAGCAGTGTTCTTGGGAACTGGACTTCGAGTGGCCAAGTCTTTGGTCGCTGGTGGGGGTGAAAGCCAAAAACTGCAGGCGTGAGGCGACTGTGTGGAAGTGCGCGGGCAAGGGATGGTGGGAGTCTGGGGGCGGAACAGCAGGGGCAGGCAGGAAGGTGAGGGGGCCCTGTGGGCAGGTGGAGGAGGAAGGGGGGTGTGGAGGAGGAGGAAGAGGAAGGGGGAGTGGAGGAGGAGCAGGAGGAAGAGGAAAAAAGACCATGGGGCAGCGGAGAGTGGGAGGGAGAGGGCGCAGCTCACCCGCTGCTGCCTCTGCTGGTCTGGAGGCCCCATAGGTTTCGATATAGTGTATTTTCATTTTCCTTTGCCTCAAGATATTTCCTAATTTTGCTTCTGATTTTCTCTTTAACTTATCGGTTGTTTAAGAGAATGTTAAGAGGAGAACCTAAGATGGTGGCTAGGAGAGACAGGGCAAAAAAACACCTCCTTGAAAAACACTAGATAAAAGCCAGAAAGTGACCCAAAACACCAGTTCCAGCGATGCATCAGCTAGATATGGTCTGCTAAATCCACAGGGACAATGCACTTGGTGAAACCGGGAGTCTGCGTTCTGAAACTAGTGAGTAAGCCTGCTGAATATCCAGCAGCCATGCTGAGGTCTGGGGAAACCGTGGGTTGGCGTTTGGAGGCGGACTACTTCTTTTTTAAAAAACCACAGAGCGGCTACAGATACGGCAGCGAGAACCACAAAGTGAAGCACAGCAGGAACGGGCCGTGCAAACACCTCAATATCTGACATGGAAGATAACCTTTCATGCACCTGCTGCTAATCATCTCGGTGTTAGGAAGGCAGAGGTGAGCCAACAGGGGAAAATAACCATGCCCCTTACAGCCCTCTTCCCGGCGGGCTGGGAACGCTCCTACCCAGTGCTGGCACCACAGCCCAGAGCCGCACCAAAAAACGCAGTGTGTCAAGAAGTGTTTCCAGCAACACGCACACATGCCATAATATTGGGTGTGGACAATAGCCTTTTGTGCACCCGCAGTTAATTGTCCCAGAGCTGGGAAGGTGGAGCTGTGCAAAAAGGGGGAAATTAACATGCCTTATACAGCCATCCTTACAGCAGGCTGGGAACGCCCCTACATGGCCCGGCAGCCCAGAACTTCCCTTGAGGGATGGCGTGCACTTGTGACGTAGCACAACCTTCCCTCAGCAGAAGCCCAAGGAGGGACGGTTTGGAAGAGGGACCCACTCAGAAATCCCAGGGACCCTACGCCAATACCAAGGACTTGTGGGTCAGCGGCAGAGACAATCTGTGAAATGAAGGTTTAGACTCTTACAACAGCCGTAAATCTCCAGAAACACTTGGGAGGTTTGATTATTAAAGCTGTCCTCCATCCCTAACTGCTCAGACGCATGCCCCACATTCAGGGTAGACAGCACCAACGACACACCGAAACTTGGTGAACCAATTGGACCCCACAAGAATCAGACCCCCACACACCACAAAGACAAATTTGGGGAGAACTGACTTGACGGGAATAGGTGACTCACGGATACCATCTGCTGGTTAGTTAGGGAAAGTATAAGCCACCAAGCTGAATAATCCAACATATCCTAAAAGAACCCCATCAAGTAAAGTAAATGCCAAGAGGCCAAAAACAACAGAAAATTTTAAAGCATATGAAAAAACCAGAGGATATGGGTAACCCAAACCCAAACACCCAAATCAAAAGATCAGATGAGACACAGTACTTAGAGCAATTAATCAAAGAACTAAAGACAAACAATGAGGGTGCACAGGATATAAAGGACATGAAGAAGAGCATGGCACAGGATATAAAGGACATGAAGAAGACCCTAGAAGAGCAAAGAATAAATTGCAACAGTAAATAGAAAAATAGGTGATCTTATGGAAATAAAAGAAACTGTTGACCAAATTAAAAAGATTCTGGATACTCATAGTATAAGACTAGAGGAAGCTGCACAGTGACTCAGTGACCTTGAGGGCCACAGAATGGAAAATGAAAGAAGAAAGAATGGGGAAAAAAATCAAAAAAATCAAAATGGACCTCAGGGATATGATAGATAAAATAAAACATCCAAATATAAGACTCATTGGTGTCCCAGAAGGGGAAGAGAAGGGTAAAGGTCTAGAAAGAGTTTTCAAAGAAATTGTTGGGGAAAACTTCCCAAACCTTCTACACAATATAAATACACAAAGCATAAATGCCCAGTGAACTCCAAAGAGAATAAATCCAAATAAACACACTCCAAGACGTATTCTGATCAGACTGTCAAATACTGAAGAGAAGGAGCAAGTTCTGAAAGCAGCAAGAGAAAAGCAATTCACCATATACAAAGGAAACAACATAAGACTAAGTAGTGACTACTCAGCGGCCACCATGGAGACGAGAAGGCGGTGGCATGACATATTTAATATTCTGAGAGAAAAATTTCCAATGAAGAATTCTTTATCCAGCAAACCTCTCCTTCAGATTTGAGGGAGAGCTTAAATTTTTCACAGACAAACAAATGCTGAGAGATTTTGCTAATAAAAGACCTGCCCTACTTCAGATACTAAAGGGAGCCCTACTGGCAGAGAAACAAAGAAAGGAGAGAGAGACATGGAGAAAGTTTCAGTACTAAAGAGATTCAATATTGGTTCATTAAAGGACAATAAGAGAGAGAGGGAAAAAATATATCTGACAAACAAAAACCAGAGGATAGGATGGCTGATTCAAGAAATGCCTTCACAGTAATAACGTTGAATGTAAATGGATTAAACTACCCAACTAAAAGATATAGATTGGCAGAATGGATAAAAAAATATCAACCATCAATATATTGCATACAAGAGACTCATCTTAGACACAAAGAAATTGAAAGTGAAATGGTGGAAAAAATATTTAATGCAAGCTATAGCCAAAAGAAAGCAGGAGTAGCAATATTAATCTCAGATAAAATAGACTTTAAATGCAAGGATGTTATGAGAGACAAAGAAGGCCACTACGTACCAATAAAAGGGGGAATTCAACAAGAAGAAATAACAATCATAAATGTTTATGCAGCCAATCAGGGTGCCACAAAATACATGAGACAAACACTGGCAAAACTAAAGGCAGCAATTGATATTTCCACAATAATTGTGGGAGTCTTCAACACATCAATCTCTCCTATAGGTAGATCAACCAGACAGAATACTAATAAGGAAATTGAAAATTGGATAAATGAATTTGATTTAACAGATACGTATAGAACATTACATCCCAAATCACCAGGATACACATTCTTCTCTAATGATCACGGAACTTTCTCCAGAATAGCCCATATGCTGGGACATAAAACAAGCCTCGATAAATTTAAAAAAATTGAAATTATTCAAAGCACATTCTGTGACCACAGTGGAATACAATTAGAAGTCAGTAACCATCAGAGACTTAGAAAATTCACAAACACCTGGATGTTAAACAACACACTCCTAAAATGAAAAGTTTGTAATGTAGAGTGTAGGAGAACTAGTGATGGAGAGCAATTGATGAAGGGGGAACAATTAGCCCAATGGGAGCAGATAGGCTATTGTGGGTAAGTTTGATGTTCTGGGAATGCCCAGGAATGACTGTGTTTTGTTAATTTTTGATGGGTATGGTAGGAGCAATGTCATGGAAATGTTGCTGTGTTGGGTTGTTTTCTTGGGGTAGGCTAGGAACATGTTGGACTCCCTTGTTGTGGTCTGTTTGAAATGTTTTTTTTCATTGTTTTTTTTTTTAATTTTTATTTTTTTGATACAGTTGATTTAAAAAAAAAGTTAGTTAAAAAAAAAATGAAAAAAATATGCAGAGCCCCCTTGAGGAGCTGGTGGAGAACGCAGGGGTGTTGGGCTCCCCCAACTCAATGGTTGCTGATGTGCTCACAGACATAGGGGACTGGTGGTTTGATGGGCTGAGCCCTCTACCACGGGAACTGCCCTTGGGAGGACTGTTGCTGCAGTCGAGAGTGTAGGCCTGCCTATAGTTGTGCCTAAGAACCTCCTCCCAGAAGCCTCTTTGTTGCTCAGATGTGGCCCTCTCTCTCTAGCTAAGCCAACTTGGCAGGTGAAATCACTGCCTGCCCCCCCCATGTGGGATCTGACACCCAGGGGAGTGAATCCCCCTGGCAATGTGGAACATGACTCTCGGGGAGGAATCTAGACCGGGCATCGTGGGATGGAGAACATCTTCTTGACCAAAAGGGGGATGTGAAAGAAAATGAAATAAGCTTCAGTGGCACAGAGATTCCAAAAGGAGCTGAGAGGTCACTCTGCTGGGCACTCTTACGCACAATATAGACAACCCTTTTTAGGTTCTAGTGAATTGGAGTAGCTAGCAGTAAATACCTGAAACTATCAAACTACAACCCAGAACCTATGAATCTTGAAGACAATCGTGTAAAAATGTAGCTTATGGGGGGTGACAATGTGATTGGGAAAGCCATATGGACCACACTCCCCTTTGTCTCGTTTATGGATGGATGAGTAGAAAAATGGGGGAAGGAAAAAAAGGCACCCAGTGTTCTTTTTTACTTTAATTGTTATTTTTCACTTTGATTTTTATTCCTTTTATTTTTGTGTGTGTGGTAATGAAAATGTCAAAAATTAATTTTGGTGATGAATGCAAAACTATACGGTGGTACTGTCTAAACAGGTGAATGTACGCTTTGTTTTGTATGACTGCATGGTATGTGAATATTTCTCAATAAATATGAATTAAAAAAAATGATATGGAGCTCTGCACACATGCTGTGCCTGTGTCAGTTTCCTTGTCTTGGTATTGTTTCATAATTATGTAAGACGGTATGAGCGACTGTGGGAAACTGGGTGAAGGGCTCTCTGTGTACTATTTTCCAAATTTTTGTAAGTTAGTAATTTTCAAAATAAAAAAATTAAACAATGCTTTCTTCATAAAAGTTGGGGGAGGACAACTTTACTCACTTGGTGAGAAGTAAAATATTTTAACTCATAAAAAAAAAAAAGTATGTTAAGAGCATGTGGTTTAATTTCTGTGGATTTGTGAATTTTCCTTTTCTGTCTCTGTTATGGATTTCTAGTTTCATTCCATTGTGGTAAGAGAATATACACTGTATGACTTCAGTATTTTTGAATTTACTAAGATTTGTTTTCTGACCCAACATATGGTCTGTCCTGGAGATTGATCCATGTGCACTTGAGAACAGTGTGTATTCTCTTTTCTTTGGGTGCAGTGTTCTATATCTGTCTGTTAGGTCTAGTTGGTTTAGTGTATCATTCAAATCCTGGACTTCCTTATTTATTTTCTGACTAGATCTTCTATCTAGTATTCGGGTCGTGAGCTAAATTCTCCTACTATTAATGTAGAACCGTCAATTTCTTCCTTCAAATCTGTCATTTGCTTCTTATATTTTGGGGCTCCATATAAACAATTTATTTACAATTTGTACAACTTCCTGTTGAATTGTCTCCTTTATCAGTATGTTATGACCATCTTTGTTCCTTGTAACTGTTTTGATTTTAAAGTCTGTTTTATCCGATATTAGTATAGCTACCTTGGCTTTCTTTTGGTTACTACTTACATGGTATTTTTTTTCACATCCTTTCACTGTCACCCTACTTGTATCTTTGACTTTAAGGTGAGTCTCTTGCAGACAGTATATAGTGGGTCATGCTTTATTATCCATTCTTTCAATCTCTGCCTTTTGACTGGAGTGTTTAATCCATGTACTTTTAAAGTCATTACTGATAATACAGGTCTTTCTTCTGCCATTTTGCCTTTGTAAGTCTTACACCTTTTTTGTCCCTCACTTCTGTTAAAGCACAGTTTTATATTTATTTGCTTTTCTGTTTTGTACCATATTGAGTGCCTTCTCATTTCTCTCTGGATATATTTTTAATCTGTTTTCCTTGTGGTTACCATTGGTTTAAAGTTTACCCTCCTAAATATGTAACAATTATATTTGGTTTGACACCAACTTAACTTCAGTACATGATAGCTTGCACCTATGCTTTTCCTGTATCCCTCTGTTCTGGTTTGCTAATGCTGCCATTATGCAAAATACCAGAAATAGATTGGCTTTTATAAAGGGGACTTATTAGGTTACAAATTTACAGGTCTAAGGCCATAAAAAGTGTCCAAACTAAGGCATCAATAAGAGGATACCTTCACTGAAGAATGGCTGATGGTGTCTGGAACACCTCTGTCAGCTTGGAAGGGACGTGGCTGGCATCTGCTGGTCCTTTGCTCCCAGGTTGTGTTTCAAAATGGCTTTCTCCAAAATGTCTCTGGACTTCTGTCTTCTCTTCTCTCTGTCAGCTCTTGTGGTTCTTTGCTTCTTTCTCTCTAAGCATCTGGAGGTCCTCTCTTACCTTCTCTGGGGGAAACTCTGGGCTTCATCTCTTAGCTTAGCATCTCCAAATGTCCTTCTGTCTGTATCTCCAAGCATCTCCAAGTTTCAGGGTGTGTGTTAGCTCCTGAGCTGTCTTAAGTAGTCCAGTGAACTAATCAAGACCTACTCTGAATGGGCCAGGTCCATACCTCCATGGTCCTGTTGAGTGGGTCACAGCTCCATGGAAACATTCAGTCAAAAGGTTCTACCCTAATCAAGACTAGTAAGTCTGTCCCCCACAAGATTGCATTAAAGAACATGACTTTTCTGGGGGAATAATAGACTCAAACCTACATACCCTCTATCCCTCCAACGTTTTAAAAATACTTGTTACCACTTATATCTTTGTACATTATATGTCCCAAAACTTAGATTTACCAGTACTTTTAATGCATTTGCATTTCAGCACCTGTAGGAAGTAAGAAGTGGAGTTACATACCAAACCATACAATACAATAATACTGACATTTATAATTACCCAAATGGCTACCTTTACTGCAGCTCTTTATTTCTTTATGCTGCTTTGAACCGCTGCTAGTGTTCTCTCCTTTCAGTCTGAAGAGCTCCCTTTAGCATTGCTTGTAGGGTAGGTCTCGTGGTGATGTACTCCTCAGCTTTTGCTTATCTGAGAATGTCTTTATCTGTCCTTCATTTTTGAAAGAGAGTCTTGCTGCATATAAAATTTTTGGTTGGCAGTTTTTTTTTTTTTTTCTTCTGCATTATAAGTATTTTAACCCACTGCCTTCTTGCTTCCATGTCTCAATCTTATTGGGATTCCCTTGCATGTAACGTTGCTTTTCTCTTGCAGCTTTCAGAACTCTCTCCTTGTCTTTTGCATTTGATAGTGTAATCAATATTTGATGGGTTATATTTTTCTTTATTTTTATCCTGTTGTTTTGTGTTCTCTGAGCCTCTTGGATGTGCATCTTCATGTCTTTTGTTAAGTTTGGGAAATTCTGTCATTATTTCTTTGACGATTCTTTCTGCCCCTTTCTTTCTCGATGGTGTCCCATAGCTGTCTTAGGCTATTTGTGCTCTTAATATTGTTTCCTTTCTGCTCCTTAGCCTCCCTCATTTCAAGTGTCTTGTCTTCACGTTCACTGATTCTTTTTTCTGCCAGCTCCATTCTGCTCTTGAAACTCTTGGGCATTCTTTCATTTCAGTTATTGTGGTCTTCAATTGCAGTAGATGTGTTTTGTTCCTTTTACACATTTGTTTCTCTTTACTTAGACTCTCATATTGTTCATTCATTGCTTCCTGATTCCCTATACTTCTTTCCCTGTACTTTCCTTCATCTTCTTAAGCATTTGTAAGATGCTTTTTTTAAAAGCTTTGTTCAGTATGTCTACATTTTTATCTTCTTCATTGTGGTTTCTGTATTTTTATCCTCTTTTTTGGATGGGCCATTATTTCCTGTTTCTTTGTCTGTATTGTACTTTTTTGTTGTACACTGCACATTTTAATATTTTAAAGTGTTGACTTTGGGATTTACTCCGTAGGATGTCTGTTTTCTGGTTTTGTAACAAGCTGGTGATAAGACAGAGATTTTCTTGAGCTTCAGCCTTCCATGTCAAGAAGGTCTGCCCAAGGCGAATGCACTGTGCAGGGTTTTCCCTGTCTCACTGTGACTTTGTCTTGTCCTGGGCTTTTGCTTGTTAATTGTTCTGGATTTCTCTTTTTCAGGAGTTTGGTTGTCCCTTCTGTTTCTCAGAGGAGAAATCTCCTTCTCCTGGGTATCTGAAGCCAGCAGTCCTTTGTCCTAGACTGTCTGCCTCTATAGTTGTTTACACTACTTTCACTGTCTCATGTTGCTTTTGCTTGGAGGGCAAATTCTTTCCCAGTTTGGTCTTTCCAGCCAAAACAGACCCAGGGATCCAGGAAGGCAGTGCAGACCAGCTCCACAGTGCCCTGGGGAGGGGGGTCAGGAAGGGCACCAATAACTTCTACAATGACTTCCCAATGTTGAGCTTTCCTATAATGCCCAGCAATTGCATCCCTTTAGCTAACTTTCCCCTACATCCCTGAGGAAGCACTGCATTTTTAAATCTCTTTTACTTCTGCCCCTGTGCAGGAAGGTTTGAGACAATGGCTACTGCTGCCTTTGTCTGGCACGGGTTGAAACAATTGCTGTCTTCAGTACTGGGACCCAGTGATCCGAATTCGCTAATCAAAAGCCACGATAAGTGATCAGCAATCAGCTGTGTACACCCCTCTTCTTGGGGAATAGGATTTTTATGCCCCTTGCTGTCACTAGCAGCAACCAGGGACTGGACCCCACAGTTGCGTGCTGCGAGAATGGGGTGTTGGTGCCACATTGTAGAGAGATAGCAATTTACAGCCATTACCATAATTTATCGGCCTCTTCCTTCTGCTCTTCCTTGATGCTGTACAGTGATCTTCTGGCCTCTGGAGTTTCAAAATAGTTGTTTCAGACAGTTCATGCCTGTTTGATAGTTGCTTTGGTGGTAGGACTGAGTCTTAGAGTCCCCTACTTTGTCATCTTCCCTGTACGTCCCATAAGTTTTGATATGTTGTGTTTTCATTTTAATTTATCTGGAGATATTTCCTGATTTTTCTTGTTATTTCTTCTTGACCCATTGATTGTCTAAGAATATGTTGCTTAATGTCCATCTATTGGTGGATTTTCCAGTTTTTATCTCTGTTACCGATTTCTAGCTTCATTTCATTGTGGTCTTAGGAGAAACTTTGTATAATTTCAGTCTTTTTAAATTTATTGAGACTTATTTTGCAACCAGTACTGGAGAATGATTCATAAGCAGTGGAGATGTATGTGTCCTCTGCTCTTTGGAAACAGCATATGTATAGGTCTGTTAATTCTATTTCATTTATAGTATTATTTAAGTTCTCCATTTCCTTATTGGTTTTCTGTCTGGATGTTCTATCCATTGATGTAAGTGGTGTATTGAAGTCTCTAAATGATATTGTAGAAGTATCTATTTCTCCCTTCAGTTTTTTTAGTGTTTGCCTCATGCATTTTGGGGCACTGAAGTTAGGTGCATAAATGTTTATGATTATTTGTCTTCTTGATAGATTGCCCCTTTTATTAATATATCATGTCCTTCTTTGTCTCTTGTAACAGTTTTTCACTTAAAATCTATTTTATTCCATATTAGTATTGGTACTCAGCTCTCTACTATTTGCATGGAACATTTTATTTCATCCTTTCACTTCAAATATGTTTTTGTCTTTGGGTCTCTTGTAAATAACATATTTTTGGATCATACTTTTTTCATTCGTTCTGCCAATATTTTCTCAAATATTCTCTCTGCCCCATTTTCCTTCTTCTTACCTTCTGGGACTCCCAAAATGTGTATGTTGGTATACTTCATGTTCTCCTACGGGTCCTTTTGGCTCTGCTAAATTTTTCTTTGTTCTGTATCTGCTCTTCCTACCATACGATTTTTTTTTTTTTTTTTTTGACTACCTTTTTTATCTGGTCTTTATTCAAAATAAGGTGTCCAAAATGATTTGACTTTTATGGAATAAGTAATTTAAGCAGCAGTCTTCTTTTCTTCCCTGGTAGGTTTCTTTTCTGCTGGCTTCTTGGTAGCTGCAGTCTGTTTTCCCACCAAAGGCTGCTGCTTCTGTGGCTTCTTTCCTTGCTTTCCCACTACAGGCTTCTTGCCTGGAACCCCCTTCTCATCTGATTTGGTGTCTAGTGTTGCTGCAGTTTATCCATCCCGAGTGTATGATTCCCAGCCTGGTGAAGAATGGTGTTTTGGTGCATAGTCTGTATTTGGGTTTAGTTTCAACATGATTCTCAGGTTCCTCAGTGGGTTCTCCTTTAGAACTCTGTGATGAATCTTCTTGTGGGATGCTTAGAGGGCTCTTTGGATCTCTGGGCTTTTCAAGATTCTGCTAAGGTCTGTATTCATCATCCTATGCATAGGAAGGTTGTAGTTACTCTCAAGGGAGCCAGTTTTACACCAAGTGCCATACAGGTCATCTAACTTGAAAGCACTTCCAGTCCAAATGCAGAAACATCCCATGTGCCCACCAGGAGCAAGTTTCAAAATATTCAGCTTGGTTATATTAAGCAGAGTAATTCCAGGGATGTTTCTGAAGGCCTCGATGATACCGTTGTCCTCATTATAGGTGATTCATGGTCCCCTGTGTTGTATGCGATGATGGTTTCTCATTTTGCCCTTGCCAGCTCTCATTCGCTTAGAGGCATAGGCATTTTTTATATCATTCCAGGCCTTAAATTTCTTAAGAAGCAGAACAGCTTCCTTGGTCTTCTTGTAGACTTGAACTTTATCTTTGACCACTAAAGGAAGTTCAGAAACTTCTTCACTGTGATGACCTTAAGAAATGACCCATGCTGGTAAGGCTGAGGTAGCCAGGGCAGAGCAGATGGCATATTGCTTCTGTGTTGTGTTTACTTTATGGTGCCATTGATGCCATGTTTTGGTTGGTGCAACATGCAATCTCCGCAACACATATTTCCAAAAGCACCCTGGCCAGATCAGTCGGTCCCACTGCCTTAAACTCTGGGATTTTGAGCCAAAGCTCTGCCAGTGCCCCAGCACTAGTTTGATGACCTGTTAACTCACTGAAAGCATAGGGCTGTCTTTTGTTTTTGTGCAAGTTGCTGTGAATGAAGCTTACATTATCTGGTCTAATGGGAGTCTTGAACACAGTAACAAGTAACGTTTTTGCCAGATGACTCTGCCTTTTCAGAGTACAGCGATATCAATGGATGAGCACACGCCATGTCCAGGAGAGGAGAAGGCCACGCGTCTCTCAACCCTGTGGCTCCCACAGGAAAAGCCCTACTGTATGATTTTGACTGTCCAGTTTTCTAGTTCACTGATTCTTTCTTCTGCCTATTGAAATCTGTTGTTGAATGCCTCTAGTGTATTTTTAGTATTTGTTATTGTGATTTTCTTTTCCCCCATAAGTTCTATGTTCCCTTTTAATTTTGTAATTCTTCTTTTGGTTCACACATCATCTTTCTTGTATCCTTTAGTTCTGTATCCAAATTTAGTTTATTTATCTATATTTTCCTTTAGCTCCTTGAATTGTTTTGGGAGATTTGACTGAATGTCTTTGATTAGTTGTTCCATTGCCTGTGTTTCCTCTGAAGCTTTAATTTGTTTCCTTGTCTGAACCATCTTTTCTTGTTTCCTTGAGAGGCTTGTGATCTTTTGTTAATATCTGGCCATTTTTTTGTTGTTGTTTGGAGGGGCTAAAATCTGGAAGTCAGATTCTTCCCTTGCTAAGAGCTTTTTTAATGCAATTTTATTGAGATATATTCACATTCCATATAATTATCCAAAGTGTACAATCTGTTGTTCACAGTATCATCACATGGTTGTGCATTCATCACCACAGTAAATTTTTTGAACATTTCATTGCTCCAAAAAATAAGAGTAAGAATGTAAATAAAAGTAAAAAACATCTCATACTCCTTCCTGCCCCCCTCCCGCATTATTCATTTACTTTTTGTTCCCCTTTTTCTACTCATTTGTCCATACACTAGAGAAAGGGAGTGTGAGCCACAAGGATTTCACAATCACACAGTCACACTGTATAAGCTATATTGATATACAATCGTCTTCAAGAATCAAGGATCTTGTTCTCCAGTTCCTGAGTGTTTTCTTCTCCCTCTTGAAATCTGCTGTTGTAATCTCCATTGTGTCTTTCATCTCTTGTGTTGTGCCTTTCATTTCCTTGGATTCTGCCAGTTGTTTTTTCAAACTTTTGATTTCTACCTTAAGTACACCCAGTGTTTTCATTATACGCTTCATTTCTTTTGCCATATCTTCCCTAAACTTTTTGAATTGATTTAGCATTAGTTGTTTCAATTCCTGTATTTCAGTTGAAGTGTAATTTTGTTCCTTTGACTGGACCATAACTTCATTTTTCTTAATGTAAGTTGTAGTTTTCTGTTGTCTAGGCATCTGGTTTCCTTGGTTACCCCAATCAGGTTTTCCCAAACCAGAACTGGCTCAGGTCCCAGAAGGGGGCAATATTCAGTATCCGGTTTCCCTGACAGTGTGTCTTAGAAGATTGACGCACCCTATGAGGCCTCAAGGCACTGTGCTTTTCCTAGCAGGTGGAGCCTGTCAGCCTGTTGCTCCCGACTGGTGTAAGGAGGTGTGGCCTCCTTAGTTTCTGTTTTGGCTGTTTTCCCCCAGGCTCTGGGGTCTGGTTCTGAATGGAAGGTGGTTCATAGTGCTGGGCACCACCTCCTTCCTCTTAGGGAAGATACACCCCTAGGGAATTATCATTTGCATTTAAATAGGTTCTTTCTACCTCTGACTCTGCCATCTCCACCCTTGTCTGAGCCAGCAGGCTGTGAACTAAAAATGGCTGAGGCTCTCTCCACTGCAGAGTGCTGCGAACTGAAAATGGCTGAGGCTTTCTCCACTGAGCTGCTCAGGTTGAGAGGGAGAAAAAGGGACAGAAAGCCCCCTTTCAGGGTCGGCGCATGGCCTCCAGTTTCATCTGTTGGCTAGAGATAGCGCCCGGTCCTCTGGGCTTCCCCTCCTGGGACAGAGAAGTCCCCTGCCTCTTCAAGGTCAGTCGTCACTAAAAACCTCTGTGCTTATTGGGGGTTCATAGCTTGTATTGAGTAGTACACATTTGTTAATCAAAACCCCAGTTGGAGCTGGACTGAGGTATATTGGCTTGTTCAGAGAGTGCTGCTCTCTATCACAGCGAACCTTTGCAGTTTGAGCTGCTGTGGGGAGAGGGGGCTCCCAGCTTGGGTCTGCAGTTTCTACTCACATATTCCACACTATGATATTAGGCATTTGTTCCAGTCCAGGTTGGTGCATGATGTGTGGACAGTCGTGGTTGTCCCCCAGCAGTATTCCAGATCATTAACTAGTTTCTGGTTGTTTATTACTTGCTCCATGGGGGACTAACTAACTTCCACTTCTCTCTAGGTCGCTATCTTCTTCCGTCTCTTATGTTCACTTTTGAAACTGATTTTCTTTGCTTTTTTTCTTTGGAGATTGATTCATTCATATTTAATGCTCTTTTCATACATCTTATCTATTTAGGTATTCTTATCTTTCTTTAGCCCTTTTTCAGATCTTCAGGTTTCAAATGTTAAACATTCATGCATATGTATCAGCATTTGCTTACAGTTAAATACATAGCTGCTTATACATGCACATGTGCATATATGCACATACATACTAGCTTGGGTGTTCTTCTGTTCAAAAGTATCAACTCTTTTTTTGTTTTGTTGATTTGAGTTGTTAGTTCATCATTCCATTTCTTCCTTTATAATTTCTCACTTCTTTTCTATGAAGCTTTTTCTCAACCAATTTAAATGGAGGCAGTGAATTCCTTTGGCTAAATTTCTTGAACACATTCTCTTTTCAATGTAAATTTGCCTTTCCATATGTGTTAATGAATTAATAATCAATTACCTGTAATTATTACATAAGCAGCATCTAGTAAATTTATACACCACTCTACAGCAGGTGTTCCTATGACTGTGGAGTATTTTTATCCACATATATGTCTGTACCATTCAAAAGCAATTTCTAATCCTTAAGTTATGAGTTGAAAAAGAGAAGGGCAAATCAGAACCATTTTAAACTTATCTGATCTATTAGGTGATTATTCCTGTCCACTCTGTCTCTCACAGAGATACTGTTTTTGTTTTGAAAAGCATTAATACCATGGAGCTCAGGCAGTTTATCCTGGAACTGGTTTCTCTTCACAGAGTCAAGGCTAAGGAAACATTGTTAAAATTTGCAAACTCTCATATTATTCTGAGGAGCCTTGTCTACAGAAGAACGAAAATGATAATTGATATTAGAGAATCTGCTTAAAATATTAATGTGGGCAATTCAGACTTGCAGTCAGAGCTCTTAGTGGTTTTGAAGGATAAAAGGATTGACTGTTTTGAAAATGGGATAGATTATACTTGTCCTTTTAGAAGATATCATACCTGTGGAGTTGGGGTGAACAGGATGGTGTGGATTAGATCCTACTAGAAACTATAGGTTGTGAACCATTTCTTTGGCAAAAAATTTTCACCCAGTGCTTAATACAGGCTATTTAAATCAGTTCAGCCATTTACGAAGTTTTGGCCTAAGGAGGAAAACGTGAGAGGGTTGTTGTAAGACTGAAGTGCTAGGAATAGTAACCCTCCCAAGTGTTAACTGCTCTGATTTATCAGTCTCTTATGGGAGCCATACTGTGAGTAACAATGTCCTTAAATTTGCCTTCTTGATTCTATCATTCAAGGTTTTCAAAAAAGATTTATTATGCCTAATTTTTGTTGGGTCATTAAGAAATATATAGATATATAAATTTTGTATAACCTTGGATAGCCATTTTCATGTTCAACTTCATGTTGCCTTACCAACTTGAGGAAGGCTTTTTCTCTTTTTCCCTTTCCCTCCCTCCTCCTTTTCTTTTCCCCCCATCCCTCCCATTCATCAGTCCTTCTTGCTTCCTTCCCTCTCTCCCTTGCTTTCTACCTTCTTTCCTTCCATTCAGAATAATCCATGTCAAACTTTGAACTGGAACTAAGGCCTAAATTAGAAACACTATTGATCTTCTTTGTTTGAGTAGGTTGTTAATTTGATAGACAAAAGAAATATCTCTTTCATGAATTTGCAGTCCTTTATTCCATTTTTATCTTCCAAAAAAGTAAAGAGCTTTGGTATAGCACAATCTTTATCTGTTTATATGGTAAATTGCATTCCTAGAAATTTCGGTGTATATTAGAATTGTGTAAAAATGCCTTATGTGCAGAACAGATTTTAGTTATAGGCTTAGGTAATTATGAATGGCTTTTCACCTGTGTGAAAGTCTGGTAGGATATTCTTCATTGTGTGGAAATATCCATGCATTTCAAAATGTCTAACATACCTCTTCCACTCCCCAGGGTGGCCCCAAAGGAGAGAACATTAAACCTCAGTGCACCTCCAGTTACTGTGGTAACAATAACACTTTCACAAATTTCCAAAGTTCTTCCTAGGGTATATGTAGCCCCCATTTTGAACCACTGCCTTAGAGAAATGGTCAATGGGAAAATAAAATTGTAACAGTCCTGTGTGTCTTGTAGTT
Source organism: Choloepus didactylus (assembly GCF_015220235.1). Lineage (NCBI taxonomy): Eukaryota > Metazoa > Chordata > Mammalia > Pilosa > Megalonychidae > Choloepus > Choloepus didactylus. The sequence continues at coordinate 85,706,158 of NC_051308.1, read as the reverse complement.
CATTCTTGGCAACCATATTTCCCAGAGACAATGGATGATCTGTACCATAAGGTACATAGAATAAATGAAACTTAAAAGTCCATCACATTGTAGCATATATCTAACTATAGCATTGACCTTGTTGGGAAGTGTATAAATATGTCATTCTTTTTTAGGGCAGGAGTCCCTTTGTGGAGTTTAGTCTTTCTGAAATTGCACAATTCTATGTGTATGTTCTTAGGTACATTTTTTCTGGGAAAATGGTCCAGAGTTTTCATTAGATCCTTGAAGGAGTCCCTAAGGTCATAATGGAGACTAACAAATGTAGGAGTTGTTCAGTTCTCTCTCTATGATCCTTGGAGCCCAGTGACACTCCTGGAGATTGACTGAGATTACAGTAGTCTTTATCTTTATCAAAATTTCTTTCATTTTGAACCAAAAGTAGGGCTTAGTACTCTAAAAATAAAGAAATCCATTTTTGCAAATTCAGATCGCGAAACCATGGTATTAAAACTAAGAAGGAAAACTAATACTTCGTTATTCCTCTCTTGACATGGGGAAGGATAATTGGAGTTGGTTTCAAGATCTTTTCTTCTAGTATTCCTTTTTATTTACCATGTAAGATTAATGTTTATCTGGTGATATGCTTACCATTGTATTATTCACATACGAAACTTCTAAAAGCTTTCATTAATTCTTGCTAAGACAAAAGTGGTGCTTTTTAAGCACATTTAATCTGAACAGTCTACTGACATATGCTTCCAAGCAAGGGTTTCATGGAGGAAGAAGAGTTAATGGAGCCTTCTCTAACCTGGATGGCACTAAGATAAAATGTATTCCATAGATTAGATGAAATTGTAAACCATTCCTAGACCAAATTCCCTAAATGATTAGGTTGTGTTGGAGATGAGTTATAATTAGGTCACTCAAGAAGGCTTGAAACATAATAAATGAGAGGCTGATTAATTTCCTGCTTCTGCTTCTGGATTTAAACAGTGTAAAGAGTTCATGCATGAGCCCTTTGACTTTGGCATTTACTCTCCAAGGACAATTGCAGGCAGTAGCTAATTCCTCTGTGAGCTAAATTCAGCTTTTTCCTGAGCTTGCTATAAAAAAATAATCATCCTTGCCTGATTTCAACTTCTGAGTTGCCTATTCTCAAATCAGTAAAAATTATTTTCAAATTCTGATTACTATATATCATTTCCCTAAAGTCACAAGAAGCATTTGGAGAAGGTTTTGTGTTCTGTAGAGCTTCTGAGACTTACATAACTAAGATGAGATAGTGAGACTCATATACCTGTTACATTATTGAAAATCAAGGAACTTCTGAATTTTAGAGCTAATGCCACCAATTTGATACTAACTTTGAATTATATGAATTCTTTCAGTTTTCTCATTAATAAATTGGGAGAGAATGATCTTAGGTCCTTTTCATTGCCATGATTGTAATGTGTATATTTTCCTTTCTAATCAAGTTATGAGAATGATTAATATCATTAATTTAATTTTGAAAAAAGTGTTTTTGGGGGAAAGTCATATATGAGTATGGAAAACCTTCTAACACCTGCAAGGGTGTATATGATATTGAAGTGTTCCTCCCACCCCACCCCCCACCCCCACCCCTCAGTGTCCCAGGCCATTCTTTCAGAGTCAGCTGCCGTTATTATTGTATCCATCCAGAAATATTTGTGCATACATGAGCACAAAGGTGTATGAATATGTGTTTGTGTTAATTATGCCTTTTTTTAATCAGTTAAACATTTATTTTAAATATTGATATTCTCCAAATACGTGTGCATCTATACTAAATAAAAAATGTAATTAAGGTTAAGTATTTATATTAATGCTATTGGTTTTGATAGTCCATTCTTAGTACACTCCGATCTTTATTAGAGTCATTTATGCTCAGTTGTTTTCTTTTATTTCGAAAATGGCTAGAAGTTACTTGGTATCATTTCTGAACTTTTGCATTTTCAAACAACAATAGTAATAGTGATAGCTTTTAATATTTATAATGTTTCTTTCCATTTGGTTTAAATGTTTTAAAAATTCATTGTCAAAACTGTCAATCTCTATACAGCATAGAAATTTGAGGTGATATTTTTAGAGTAAAACACATTCAGTATCTAAAAATTGTCCAAGGCCAAGGAACTTTTGTTGTGGCTAGTTATATAGCTGAGGTCTCTTTGCTTCTTAATTTGTATTATGTAGACAATCAGTTACATATATACATATATATGACTACAGCTTCTTAATACACTATTCTTTTGCTGTGCTCTTTTCCTCTACTTGCATTTAGTTCATTTATAATTAGAATAAAAAAATTTAATGTGGTTCAAAAAAATACTTTCAAACTTTCAGTCTCTCATAGATAAGATAAATGCATGTCATTTTACTAGGGTTAGAAAATATGTTACTTACATGCCACCACTCCCCTGGGTTTCGGCATCCCTGGCAGACATCTATTAATAATCTGTCACAGACAGCTTCAGGATCCTTCTTAACATTTGCTTCAGACATCCACTAACCAACTCATAAGAGTTGGTAACCACATAAATTAAACCATATAAGATTAGTTGCAATTTTAAAGTTCTGGTTTAAGGGTTCTACCAATTCTGCTTTTATATAGAAAACCAATCTAAATTTTGCTGTCTCCTTTATTTGAACATTTCCTTCAAATTTTCTACGGAACAGTGGGTAACATGAATAGTTGAGAGAACAGGGTGTGATACCGCCTGAAAATTACTGAGTCTCCATGTTATTGGGCAAAACATAAGGCCCAAACTATGTCTTTGGAAGCTAATATGTTCAAGTAGCACCTGTAGGCTTCAATTCTGTAGCCTTCTTAAATTTTGATAATACTATATCTAGATCAATCTTATTTGGGACTTAGAAATTATATTGTGATCTTGAATTGCTTTTAATGTTGATTCATATGTCCTGTACCTTAATTTCTAGTAATCTATATATGTAATTCATTCATTCATTCACTTACATTTTCCAGATACCATGCTACTTTCTGGTGATATATAATGGTGAGCAGGAATAGGCAAGGTCTCTGTTCTCACAGAGCCTAAAATATAGTTGGTTAAACAGATAATGAATGTATAAATATAAACTGATAAGTGCTGTAATAGAAGGGAACATGCTTCAATAGAACATATATGTTAGAAAGGAGCATGACCTTCACTAGGAGATTAAAGAAGGCTTCTCTAAAGAAGCAATATATGAATTGGGATTAAAGTGGAGGGGGTGCTGGGAGAACATTCCAGACTGAGGGACAACATATGAAAAAGCCCTGTAAGATGAGGAAAGATGGTGTGTTAGAAAAACTGAGTTGTGGAGAGTAAGATGAGAAGTGGTATGAAATGATTCCAAAGAAGTAGGAAGGGAGCAAACCTACAACTGTAGCATAAATAACTAATTTTAATGGCCAAAGAAGATGACAATTCTAAAGTGTTCTGTAAATACTTTTTACAAATAATAATGGATAATGTCCTATATCACAGTTACGTTTCAGACTAGAGAACCATTTCCAACCTTGATGTTCATCATTCCCATAAAGTTTCAAACTATTCGTAGCTAAAGCATCCTTCTTATATTGAAAGGTTTTATTTACCTCTGTTGTGGTTACAGTTTCAAATTTTGCACTGAATTTTACTTACTTCAATAAGAGTAATAAGTCAATATCAGAACATGAGATTGACTGGGAAATGTGGGTAGTAATCACCTAAAACAAGGAATGTGAAAATAAAAATGAATTTCATAACATTTCATTTGTATGATGTTTATATCATGATAATCTGAAATGAAGATACAGTATTCATTTTTAAGAGTAAAGGTAGAAAAACCATTTGAATAATTATGTAGTGAAGGTAAAGATTACTATCTTTCTAGACAGATTCATAAACATTTTTTACTCTGAGACGCTTTGGAGACTTCCAAGTGGTCTTTTAAATAAAATATTGCAAATAGGTTTATTATGCATAAGCCATAGGCCAGGGATTTTGTTCAAATTTCTAAAGCCTTCAGTAAAATGAGAAAAGCCTCAAACGTAATTGGTCACATCTTCTCTTCCCCTTCCTCCTTTAGGAGAATACCGCATATATACTACCCAATATTTATTAGAATCTTTTCTGGTTTTATATGTTTCTAATGAGAGGAAAAATCTTTTGTTGAGCATAAGAATAATTGTTGAGATTTCTTTACTCCACCTAAATTAAATTTCTCTTTTTCCAGTGGAAGCCAAATTCTTGGTATAGCCGTCAAAGGAAATGGTGTCACCTGTCTAAGACTTCTTTATATACTTGATCATAGTTTCAGAATTACCTCTATGATTTCTGCTTTACAAGACTCTCTTAAAGGTTTTGTGGCTTTCTGAATCCCTCTATAAGCTATTACTACTCAAAAGGTCTGTCTTTGCATGATGTGTAGTGTAGAGATGCCTGACAGCTTGAAAAGAGAGGGTCAGAATTTGGAGGAAAACCTGTATAATTAGAGAAGATGTTAAAAAAAAAAAAAAAGTCCTCATTTATTGAGGGATATTGTGTGTGATACTCTTCTAATTTATTCCATATATAAATTAGAAAGAATCCACCGATCCTACTAAAATAAAATTCAGCTTCGTTATACTTTCACATTATTGATTTCATGACTTACAGGGATTCTTATGCTCTGCTTTCACATAATCAGATTATGTTTGTAATACCATAATAATGCTATCTACCACATACTAAGTGTCTTTTGTGTGCCTGGCATTTTGCTAGGTGCTTTACACATATTATTTGAAATTCTTACAACAAATTTGTAGGGTTGGCATTATTAACTGTATTTAAGTGATGAGGAAACAGACCAACGATGTGCTGGTAAGTGTTGAACAACTGGCATTTTGGGCAAAAGAGCCCTGATTTGTAGAATGTGTGATTTCTGTGGTATATATACTCCCATCATGGCTGATTTCAAGAAACCAATGTGAGGTCACTGAAACAGATGGAAGAAATGGGTACAATTGGCTCTGCAGTCAGTGTAAGCTGGCTTTAGTACACTTCTGACTGAGGCTCATAAAAATGGAGTAACCTGTCTTTGGTGAAGCCAAATGAACACTCAGATCAGTCTAATTCTAAAGAATGTGTTCTTTCTACAATACTTCTTTACTTTACCGGATAAAAAATAGTCAAGAATGCCTCCCCTTCAACCTGAAGATAGGAAGAATTGGAAGAGACAAAGAGGGAAAGAGAAAAAGGGAGAGGAGGAGGAAAAGGAGTGGGGGAAGGAGGAAGAAAGAAACTTTAAGATTGAAAATTGGGAGCAGCTGATTCAGACCATGTTGGGGGTGGGAGAAAAAAACCACAAAATTCTTACTAAAGTGATAACTCAAGTTTTATCAAAATAAGCAGTAAACTACTGTGTTTTTTCACTGCTAATAGAACACACAACATTTATTAGAAAGGTAATAACGCCTGCACATCATAAGGATGATTGTATTCAAACATTCCCCTTCTGTAACTGATCTTCAATTCTTACCACCCTCTTCACGCTAATTTCAATTAATGACTACAGCACTGCACACAATAACAGTCCAGTAAAGTAGCCAATGTCACTCATTTCATCCGTCAGACAAAATTGTAGCAAAAGTCTCTTACACTTATCACACAGAAAATAACCACAAGTTTTTTGGAGGTAAAAAGAGGCCGAATATGCTATCCTACACACAGCATTTACAAGATTACTTGTCTTTATAAAAACCAAGGAGAGAGAAAGATCATTTCACGGCTCATGTAGAATGAGTGATGTACCAGTTGGAATATAGTGTCCCCCAAACGCCATTATCTTTGATGTAATCTTGTGTAGGCAGACTTAATCAGTGTTGATTAGATTGTAATTCTTTGAGTGTTTCTTTGGAGTGTGCCCCACCCAGCTGTGGGTGATGACTCTAATTGGATAATTTCCATGGAGTGTTGGCCCGCCCAGTGGGTGGGCCTTGATCAGTGGAGCCATATAAATGAGCTGATGGGCAGGGGGAACTCAGTGCAGCTGTGAGTGACGTTTTGAAGAGGAGCTACAGCCAAGAGGGACACTTTGAAGAAAGCACAGGAGCTGCAGATGAGAGACAGTTTGAAAACGGCCGTTGAAAGCAGACTCTTGCTCTGGAGAACCTAAGAGAGGACAAATACCCCAAGTGCAACTAACAGTGACATTTTTGAGGAACTGCTGCCTAGAGAGGAACGTCCTGGAAGAAAGCCATTTTGAAACCAGAACTTTGGAGCAGACACCAGCCACGTGCCTTCCCAGCTAACAGAGGTTTTCCGGACACCATTGGCCATCCTCCAGTGAAGGTACCTGATTGCTGATGTGTTACCGCGGACTCTTTATGGCCTTAAGACTGTAACTGTGTAACCAGATAAACTCCCTTTTAAAAAGCCAATCCATCTCTGGTGTTTTGCATTCCAGCAGCATTAGCAAACTAGAACAAGTGATATTCACCTGCATTTTTCAGTGTTCTATTATGGAATATTTGTTCATCTAGGTACTCTGAACTGCAGTAAAATCCTATTATATATAGGTTTGAGTTGTATATAGTGTCAGACTGAAAGTTTTTCCATATGGTTTTTAACCAATTGCATAAAAGCCATGTATTTTACGAAAATGTTAAGTTATCCTGATAGTATTTAGTTTCTTCCATAAAGCATATAAAGTCAAAATTGAGCAAGGTAGCAGGAACATACAATAAGAAAGACAGTACATTACTAATTTTAGATATAATTTTTTCCCATTTCCACTCTTGCAAACTTATCTAGAACAAAATGAGGTAGGAAGAAAAGGAAAAGAAATCTCCGGTGCTACTGTAATCATAATTTTTAATTAGTTTTGTAACTAGAAGTATATAAGATGTTTATACAGAAAAATATTTAAATAATCCTGAAACGTTACTTTATAAAAAGAAACAATTTATTTTGTGTAAAAATAACCAAAGCTAACAACCAAAGATGCCAGTTGAAATTGGAGAGAAGCCACTGCAATTTAATTCTGCCCAGTTTTTGTGTCAGATAACAGATACACAATCCTTCGAAGTTTCCCAGTTTATTGGCATGCTGTTCATAGTATTCCCTAGTGCTTTTAGTTGTTTAGAATCTGTAGTGATGTCAGTCCCATTTCATTTCTGTTATTGGTAATTTATATCTTCTTTTTTTTTTTCTTGATTAATCCGGCTAGTGGTTTATATTTATTGATGTTTTCAAAGAAACTGTCTTTTGTGTCATTGATTTTCTTATGATTTTTAAAGAAATCTTTAATTTTAGAATAATTTTAGGTTTACGGAAAAGTTGCAAAGATAGTACAGAGAGCTTCCATATACCCCATACCCAGTTTCCCCTATTAACATTTGTATGGTACTTTAGTCACAATCAGTGAGCCAATATTGATGCATTATTATTAAGTAAAGTCCATACTTAATTCAGATAATGTCCTTTTTTCTGTTCTAGGATCCCATCATCCAGGTTATAGTTAGTCTTCCTTTCTCTTTGGCTCCTCTTGCCTGTGACAGTTACTTGGATTTTCCTTGTATTTTGATGACCTAGATAGTTTTGAGAAGTACCGGTCAGGTATTTTGTACGAAGTCCCTCACTTGGGATTTGGTGTTGTTTTTTTTTTCATTATTAGACTAAGGTTAGGGTGATTCTTTTTAATTAGTTTTGTAACTAGAAGTATATAAGATGTTTATGCAGAAAAATATTTAAATAATCCTGAAACGTTACTTTATAACACCATCATTGTGTTTTTGTTTGGACATTTCCTTTCTTTCTGACACTTGTCCCAGTCCTAGAACCAGCTATTTCTCCTAATAGCCTTGGTACCTTTTATTGAAGAATGGTATTAGAAACCAAGATCTGGGTATTAAGGATGCTTGTTGATACTAGGGTGTCATTGCTTCCAGGCCCTCTAAACTGACAGCAAGGCGATCTATGAAGCATAAATAAATATTTCTTCTGTATCTATACAAGCTAAATGTGAGTTCATTGTAGTCTCCCCTTGCTTATTTGTAACAGCTTCTACTCCAACGATGAGAAACCTGGGGACACCAACACCCTGTCTCGCCCCACAATTTACTTAATTGTTCACTTCCCAGTACACATACATATATATAATCGTTTTGGAATTATTAACTCATACCCTTGTGGGAAACAACTTCATTAACTAGAGTATAGTGCTTATGTACAATTTCTTTTGCCTTTAGTCCTACAGACTCCACTAATTTCCAAAGTTACTTTGGTCAGCACCTTTACCCCCCAGTCCCTTCAATGGAGGTTGTTTCACACATTTGTTATATAGTTAGATTGTTTTGTCACATCACATTCTGCATTCCATCCTGGGATTCACTGACCTCCTAAATAATTGGTTGTTAATTGTGTTGTTAATTTCTATATGTTTAGACAAATACACCATTATGGTATCAGGCAGAGTAGTTTTACTGCCTTAAAAAAATCCCCCATGCTTCACTACTCAACAATGCCCTACAATCCCTGACAACAACTGATCGGTTTACTATCTGTATATATTGCTTTTGCCTTTTCCAAAATGTCTTATAGAGCACATAGGCTTTTCAAACTGTTTTCTTTGACTTAAATAGTGTATATTTAAGATTCATTCATGTCTTTGTGTGCTTGATAGCTCATTTCTTTTTATTGCTGAGTACTATCCATTTACGTATTTAAGGACCTCTTGGTTCCTTCTAGTTTTTGATGATTATGAACAAAGCTGCTATAAACACTGATGTGCAGGTTTTGTGTGGACTTAAGTTTTCAGTCAGTTGGGTAAATACCTACGCGTGTGATTGCTGGATCATACAGTGAGACTATATTTAGTGTTTTTTGTAAGAAATTGCCAAACTTTCTTCTAAAGTGGCTGTAACATTTTACATCCCTACCAGCAATGAGTGAGAGTTTCTGTTACTCCACATTCTACCTATCAGAAACTAATATTGTCAGGTTGTTGGATTTTAGTCATTGTAATAAGTATGTAGTGGTATATCATTGTTGTTTTAATTTGCAATTCTGTAATGAAATATGATGTTCATCATCTTTTCATGCACTTATTGGCCATCTGTATATCTTTGGTGAGGAGTCCATTTAGATCCTTTGCCCATTTTGTAACTGGGTTGTCTGTTTACTTATTGTTGAATTTTAAGAGTTCTTTTTATATTTGGATATACAAAGTCCTTTATCAGATATGTGTTTTATAAATATTTTCTCCCAGTCTTTGGCTTGCTTCTGTATGCTCTTGATAGTGTCTTTCACAGAGTAGAGGTTTTTAATTTTAATAAAGTCCAAATCAGTTTTTTCTTTCATAGGTCATGCTTTGGTGTTGTATCTACAAAATCATTGCCAACCCAAAGTTACCTAGATTTTCTCTGATGTTATCTTTTACAGGTTGCATAATTTTGTGTTTTACATTTAAGTTTGTGATCCATTTTGAGTTAATTTTTGTGAAAAGTGTAAGATCTGTGACTAGATTTATTTATTTATTTTTTGCATGTGGATGTCCAGTTGTTCCCATTCCATTTGTTGAAAAGTGTCCTTTGTCCATTGAATTGCCTTTGCTCCTTTGTCAGAGATCAGTTGACTATATTTGTGTGGGGGGATCTGTTTCTGGACTAGCTATTATTTTCATTGATCTATTTGTCTATTCTTTTCACCAATACCAAACTATTTTGATCACTGCAGGCTTTGTAATAGTTCAGTCTTGAAGTTGGATCATATCAGTGTTTTGGCTTTGTTATTCAGTATTATGTTGCCTATTCTGGGTCATTTTTCTGTCCATAAAAACTTTAGAATCATTTTGTTGAGAACCAAAAAACAACTTGCTGAGATTTTGATTGAGCTTGCATTTAATCTACAGGTCAAGTGGGGAAGAATTGACATCTTAATAAGTCATCCTATCCACGATCTATAGGTCAAGTGGGGAAGAAATGTTAAGTTGTCCTATCCATGAACATGGAATATCTCCCCATATATTTTGGTCTTTCTTTATTTCATCAGAGTTTGTATTTTTTCTTCATATTGCTCTTGAAATATTTTGTTAATTTATTCCTATTTCTTTTTCTTTTTTTCACTTGGAGCTATTGTAAGTGCTGATGGTTTTTAAATTTTAAATTCTAATTGTCCATTACTAGTATATAGAAGAGCAATTGAATTTTGTAAACTGCAACCTTGATATAATTGCTAATTAGTTCCAGGAGTTTTGGGTAGATTATTTGTAGCCTTCTACATAGATAGTGATGTCATCTGTGAATATAGACAGTTTTATTTCTTCCTTTTCAATCTGGTTGGCTTTTTTTTTTTTTTTTTTTTTTCCCTGATTCAGGCACTTTCAAGATCATAGTTTATTTATTATTTCAGATAAAAAAAATAGTATACATATTAGGGAATCCCTTAAAATTTAACTCTAGAGCTGTACACCATCTAGTATTTTGCATTGAATGTTAACCCCAAAAATCTCTAAACACCTGAAAGCCTCACTATTAACATGAACTCTGGTAATAAAAAATTTGACATTTAATTTGTTCAATGTATAGTATTTATATTATGAAGTAAATGGTTGTATGATAAACAGCAGTAAAGAAATAAAAATAAATTTTAAAAGCAAAAGTTTATATTCTTACAATGTGATGATTAGCATAATTGTATATAAAAATTAAAACATAGCAGAGCTTCCTGTTACAAAAACCTTAATCACTTGAGTTGTGGTCATTACTTGCTAACAATTTACATGCAACATCTGCTGGGATTGACATTTGATTTTTTTTTTCCCTCTGCAAAAAGGTATCAGTAGATAAATGACATTTAAGAGCAGACATTAATTTACTGTGGACAAAAAAATTTTTAAAAAAAGCTGCTCAAAATTAGTACTGGTCACAAGCCTCTTCCCCATGGAAATTATAAAAGCAGTATGACACACCACCTACCCTTAATCTCCCCCTAAAAATCCAGTGGGAAGTTGAATGGAGTAGTGAGAGAGGACATGCTTACCTTGTTTGTTACCCATCTTTGGGATGAAGTTTCTCTCACCATTAAGTATGATGTTACTGTAGATTTTTTTGGATTCTTTAAATTATCAAGTTGAGAAAATTTGCTGAGAGTTTCTGTCATGAATGGGTGCTGAAATTTGTCAAATCTTTTTTGACTTCAGTTGATCTGATTATATGACTTTTCTTTTTTATTCTGTTGATACGGTGGATTTCACTGATTGATTTTCATATGTTGAACCAGCCCTGCACACCTAGAATAAATCCTCCTTGGTTGTAGTGTATAATTCTTTTTATACATTGTTGAATTTTATTTTCTGTTAAGAATTTTTGTATCTGTAGTCATGAGACATATTGGTATGCAGTATTCCTTTTTTGTTTATCTTTATCTGGTTTTGATATTAGGTTAATATTGGCTTCCTTCTGTTTCTATTTTTTGGATGAGAGTTTGGAGAACTTTTATTATTTTTTCTTAAATGTTTGGTAGAATACACCAATGAAACAATTAGGGCCTGATGTTTTCTTTTTTGGAAGTTTATTGTTTATTCAGTTTCTTTAATAGCTACAGAGCTATTAAGGTTTTCTGTTTCTCCTTATATGAATTTTGGTTGGTGAATTGTGTCTTTCAATGAATTTTTCATTTGAGTTAACAAATTTGTTGGCATTTTTAGTAGTATTCATTTATTATCCTTGTAATGTCCTCGGGATCCATAGTGATAACTTCCCTTTTGTTTCCAGTATTGATAATTCTTATCTTCTCTCTTTTATTTTTGGTTAGCATGGGTAGAGGTTTATTGATTTTATTGATCTTTCGAAGAACAAACTTCTGGTTTTGTTGATTTTTGTCTATTGTTTTCCTGTTTTCAATTCTACTGATTTCTGCTCTAATTTTTTATTATTCCTTTTCTTCTGCTTGCTTTTAGGCTTAAATTGCTCTTCATTTTCAAATTTCCTAAGGTGTCATTGGTTTTTCCCTGTTGTTTCTAACTTACTGATTTCCATTCTTTATTATTTATTCTTTTTGTTGACATTGGGTTTAATCTACTCTTGCATTTCATAAGCCTCTTAGGTGGAAGCTTAATCATTGATTTTATGAGTATATTTACTTTGTATTTGCTAACATATATAAAACATACAATTTGCCATTTTAACCGTTTTTAAGAATACATTTCAGTGATATTAATTACACTTACAATGTTGTACTGCTGTTAGCACTCTCTATTATTAACACATTTTTATCACCCCAAACAGAAATTCTGTATCCGTTAAGCAATAACTCCCCATTTCACCTCTCTCCCTGTCCCTGGTAATCTCTAATTTTCTATCTCTTATGAATTTGCTTACTCTAGATATTTCATTTAAGTGGAGTCAATATTTGCCTCTTCCCTGCTCTGAGTGACTTTGTGATTTTTCTCCTCATAACTAATTTTCACCAGTTTGGTTAGTATATGCCTTGGGGTCATTTTCTAGGGTTTATCTTGCTTGGGGTTTGGTGAGTTTCTTGGTTTTATGGATTTTTAGTTCAAATTTCAAAAAATTTCAGTCTTATTTCTTCAGATATATTTTTGTCCTCTCCAAATATATTCTTATCCCCTCATTTTCTGTCCTTTCCTTCTGGGATTGCTTGATATCATCCCACAGACCACTGTGTTTTTATTTTCAGTCTTCCCCCGCCCCATCTTCCATTCTTTAATTTGAATATTTTGATTTGCTTTATCTCCAAGTTTACGGATATTTTCTCTGTAATACGTAATTGGCCACTCTATCAAGTAAATTTTTCAATTCAGATATTGTATTTTTCGGTTTTAGAATTACTATTAGTTTTTTTTGTTTGTTTGTTTAATCGTTCCATTTCTCTCATTATCAGGCATTCCTTTTAAATCCTTGAACATATTTGTAATACCTGTCTTTTAGTCTTTGCTAATTTTATCATCTCTTTTATCTCTGGTTCTGTGTCTCTTGACTTATGTTACTATTGATTATGTGACAAATTTTTTTTTCAGCCTCTCAACGTGAGTAACAATTGTGAATAGGATGCTGGATATTGTTACATTGTTGATTGCTTGGTTTTTGTTGTCTTCCTTTAATTATGATTGAATTTAAGATTCTTGATAATCAGCTTGTTTGTTTCAAAACTTGATCCAAAGCTTTGTTAGGGTGGGTCTTTAGTAGCCTTTATTCTAGGGCTAATTTAGTTCTGTTACCAAGGTTCAACCTTATGAGGGGCTCTACACAATTCTCTGGGTGTTCAGAAACGTATCTTCCTCTCTGACTTGAAGTATCTCAAATGTCTTCTAGCCCTGAGTGAGCTCAAGGAATTTTTCAGCTTATTATTCCCTAGTAGTTTTCTTTACCTGCAGTCACGGAGTTTAATCCTAACACACGTGTAGCTTAATATTTACCTATGTAGATATCTAGATCTCTTTCTCTGTATAATTCTCTTTTCTCTGATACTTTACCCTGCAAATTCCAGCAGCTTCAATGTCCCTGAACTTCCATCTCTGTCTTTTCAAACTCAGTGAAATCATTGTGCTCTTCTTGGTTTCCCTTTCTCCCTGTGCCAATGTCCAGAAAATGCCTCCAATTTATAATCTTATAATTTGTTTCCCTTATCTTTGAATCACAGCCCTGTGCTCCCTATAGTTTAGAATCTGAAAAAAAAAAGTTTCTTATGTTTTGTGTGGTTTTGTAGTTGTTTACAGCAGGGGGGCAAGTTCAATATGAGTTACTTGGTCATGGCCAGAAACAGATGTCTGTAGTTTCATTTTTAGCACAATATTATGTCACCCAGAAGTCTACAACTAAAGTAATTTTACTTTACAGATTATTTAAAATATTTGTTTGAAGGAATATGTTCAAGTAAAACCTAGAAATAGTAAAATCCTTAAACCTAGATCCTGATTCTAAGTTTACTTCAACAAGCATTTACGAAGTAGAAGGTAAATTACACTTTTCAGTATTTACAAATATCTCTGATTTAGCCTAAATGTAAATTAAATTGCATTGTTCTAGGGTGATGAAATAATTCCTCAAACGTATCCCTTACTGAAAGCTATTGGATGTTATTCCTCCAAGATGCATCTTTCTGTTTTGTTTCAGCGATTCTTGATTGAGACCACTGAGTTTGCCTAATATGCAGCCACATCCAGTGGTACCAATTATAAAATCAAGACCTATATAGTATTTAGAAGCACCTAAGATAAGGCAAGTAGCCGTACCAATTGTTTTGGTCCACTGTAAATGTTGATATGTGTTACCTTTGCAAAATCTGAAAGATTACATGGAGAACAGCTGCATCATTAACAATCATGAGTTACTACAAGTGAACGATTCATAATATTCTCCCAAACCACTATTATATGGCTATGTCATTATGATATAAATATGAGACTTTTAGCAATAGCCATAATTACAGTGTTCTCTGGTATATATCCCACAATATTTTTAATAAATATGGTTGTTATATAGGATATCATAACCAATTCTTGCTCTACTAGTTGAGTTGGTTTGAAAATAGAAGTTTGGAATTTTGTGGTGTGTAAGTGGTAGAAATGCTGATATCTAACTATCATTTTATGAACTACTAATATGTACAAATACCAGATATGGGAGAAGGAAAGAGAATTCATCTTGAGTCATTGGTCTCAAGGTCATACTTCTTAATAGAAGCAATAAGTTAATTAATAGTTTCCTGGAAACTTTAGAGTTCTTTCAATGTTTCAGTAAAGATCATAACATCTCTTTTACATCATATTATTGGAGTGACTATAGCCAGCTTATTAATGGTATGAGGTTGGCATAAACAATTCAGTGGTCTCAAAGTTTCACTGTAAATCAAAACTGAGCCAGTAAATGAAACAAATCTCCTATCTATGAATATAACCTACATCAGTTTTTTCAAAAGTGTGATATATACATCCCTAGGGGAACACAAGATAATCTACTGCGGTGAAGGATAAAAATATTAGTACTTCTGTTTACATGTTTTTATCTCTTTCTGCTTAAATTTATATTTCTCTGTTTTATAATGTATATAATATTAGTACAGCAGTTTATGTATGTAATTATAAATCAAAATATCTGGAATGGAATTCATGCTCAATTTTTTTTTACTGATGGTATATATTGAGAATAAGAACTATTCCCAACTACTATTTATGCCATAGACCAGTGGCTCTCAACTGGGAAAAGTGTTTAGAGATGTTTCAATTATAGTGACTGGGAGGAGAGGTTGTGCTATTGTCATCTAGTGGGTAGAGGTTAGGAATGCTGCTGAACATTCTACAGTTCACCAGACAGTTCTCCCTTACCCTCCCTACCCCTACAAAGAATTATCCTGTCTAAAATGTCAATAATCTGGAATTTGACAAACTCTACTGTAGGCCCTATTTATTTTTTCTTGATGGATGAATGCAAAAAAGTGAGTCTAACCTGTTTTTCCCCCCTTTATCTCACTGTAGACTGACTACTTGAATCACCCATGTATATGTCTAATATTTCAAAAATAGGCACCAAGAAAATTAAGGATACTTTTAAACTTTTGGAATTTTGTAAAACTGGGAGATATTCTGAGTACTTAGGGGAAAAGAGGTAACAAAATGTCTGAGGCCCTATATATAGTTAGTATCTTATATATACATGTACATGATTTTACACTTCTGGGATTACCTATATGTTCATTCGGTTCTACCTTATGAACCTGTAACTCTTTTTTTTTGAATTGAGGCATGTAATTTTATTTGAACTTTGGTGAAATCACTTTGTTATCCCTTTTTGTTTAATATATGAGGAGTGGGTTTGCAGAAAGATCATGCATAAAATATAGGGTTCCCATATACCACCCATTATTAACACCTTTCATTGATTGGTACAGTTGTTAAAACTGATGAAATTACATTTTTATAATTGTTCTGTTAAACTATAGTCCATGGATTAACTTTAGGGTTCACTGGTAGTGTTGTACAGTTTTATGGATTTTTTTTTTTTTAATTTTATTCTAGAAACATGCATACAAACCTAAAATTTTCCCCCTTTAAACCATATTTAAGTGTATAATTCAGTGCTGTTAATTACAGTTACCATGTTGTGCTCCCATCGACCACCATCTATTACCAAAACGTTTCCATCATCCCAAATGAAACTCTGTACATTTAAAGTGTAATTTAAACTCCCTATTCTCTATAAATCTTTTGATTACTGCTTTCATGATTCTTGGAATCTAAAAAGAAAGCTGCTACTGATGAGACTGACAGGAGATAATCTATCATTAGCTAGCATCTAGAATGGAACTATGTGTGAAGTAAAAGAACAAAGAGTATAGCGATCTAACAATTTGGGAGAAAAGCCTGACTTTAGGATTTTATTTCTGGTCCTACCATGCCTTTGCTGCCATGACCTTATGCATATTAAAACTCTGTTTTTTGTTTCAGAGTCTAAAGAAAATCCCGTGTTTATACCAGGAACATTCACTGTGAGTTTTCCATTTTAGTGCATAGGTTTTTAGATGTTGAAGACCTCTCCTTATGTGAATTTGTCTGCATCCAACCTGTCTTTTTCTGTACGCACTTGCATGCTTGAAATATAGATGATTTCAAAGAGGTAAAAGGCCTTTCTCACAAAAGAAAGATAAGAACCAATGGCTTTAAGTAGAAGAAAAATTAAATAGTATAGTATTCCTGTCATTATCTGTGCTAGTTTGGATATATTATGTCCTGCCAAAAGCCATATTCTTTGATACAGTCTTATGGGGGCAGACATTTTAGTGTTGATTAAGTTGGAACCTTTGGATTAGGTTGTTTCCATGGAGATGTAACCCACCCAACTGTAAGTGATAACTCTGATGAGATACTTTCCGTGGAAGTGTAGCCATGCCCATTCAGCGTGGGCCTTGATTAATTTACTAGAGTCTGTATAAGAAGCTCAGACAGATGGATCTCACTTGCTACAGCTGAGACAGACATTTTGAAGATGGCAGTTGGAAGCTGCTGCGGTCTAGAGAGGAACATCCTGGGGAAAAGCCATTTTGAAACCAGAATTCCAGAGGAGATGTTAGCCACGTGCCTTCCCAGCTAATGGAGGTTTTCCAGACCCCACTGCCCATCCTCCAGTGAAGGTACCCAGTTGTTGATGGCTTACCTTGAACACTTTATGGCCTTAAGACTGTAACTGTGTAATCAAATAAACCCCCTTTATAAAAGCCAATCAGTTTCTGGTATTTTGCGTAACAGCAGTATTAGCAAACCGGAACATTATCTTAGTTGTTTCTCCTTTGTATCACATGTGCTCACAGGATATAAACCAGCTGCTCCTCACTCAGGTAAGATGCTTGAGAATTTTGGTCAGCATACCTAAACTGTTAGCATGATCCTTAATTAAAATGGCTCATCATCTAAAATCATCTCCCCAAAATCAGAGGAAACCTTTCAGAGTATACTCTAGATACCAAATGATGCTTAAAATTGGACAGCTTGAGAGTTATATTTAGAATCGTTGCACTTAATAGTGCTTCTCAATTTATCTGTGTTTTTAAAAATTTTCTATCTGTTGTGTACGTGAACTTTCGTAAAATACAATAAAAATGAAGAACTAGAGGAATGAAATTTAAAAACATACAAAATACAAGCCATGATTTTTTTTTATTAATTTCAACATAAATTACTCTGTCAAACAGCTATAAAATTTTCTAAGCACTTATTCTCTTTTGTTTTATTTATCCTGATACAGCCTTGTAACAGTTTATTGACCACCAGAAATCTGAGAACCAGCCTTTAAATAAACACTAATTTCAAGAGAAATTACTTGAAATAAAATTTTCTTTTTTGGTTGTTTATGTCTTAGCATTCACTAGATACAAACTCCTGCCTAACTGCATTTCAAATACTTCCTTCTCTGAAGAACTTTCCTTGGCTTCTCCAGGCCTGCTTGGTAATCCATACCCTATGCTCTGGCTGTACTCAAAAGTGCCTCCATTACAACAGTTATATCAGAATATTCATTTATTTCATTTAGAAAAATGTTAAAATAGTGCTTAATAGCTGGGAACCTAGGAAGGTCTGTGGCACATGGTAAACACTAACATATCTCTTCAGTGAATAAAATAAGAAATGAGTTACAAAAAATGCAGCATAATCTTGAGGCTTTAATAGTAACATACACTGGATTCACATAGCAAATTCTTATAAAAATAACCTTTGATAGAAAGACAAATGCACATATGCACCTATTTTATAAGTTATAACATGTTGCTGACAGAGCGATGCTGAAATGAGACACAGACACAAAGTTAAGATTTAAGGGAGCAGGGGACCCACTGCATCTTGTGCTAAGTGGGTGCTGATGCACCTGTGCTCCAGTTATTTATTCATCTGTTACACAAAGCTAGACTGTGCTACGTGATCAGAAGCATTTAGGGTCTCTCAGATACTAATCTTTACATCCTGCTGCAGATAAGAAGGAACATTCTGGGGTCAATGGTTAACGCTGCTGTCATAGTCACAAGACACACATCTTTACAAGGCATGCCTACACGGCGTTCCATGCAGGCTTGTGGTCCAGCGTTCCAGGCCACCACCCCGGACATGGTCTAAGTGACATGAAAAGCTTGGTTCCCCACAATAACAGATTGGAAAAAAAAAGTATATGGACACAAGTAAAACTCCAACCCCTTAAGACTATTTGCTAGCAATACTGGTTTGAACAGTGGGATGTGGGGAATGGAGTTGAAAAGTAATGCCTCAAGTGGTTTAGGGTTATTCTGTGCTATACCTGTATCTTTTTTCCTCCCACCCCCAACCTTAAAGATTTGATACACTGTCATACTCTTTCAGTTTATTTCTAGATATATTTCATGACGACCTACTTTATATTCTGCTAAGCACCTTGGAGAATACAAAGAAAAACACAAGATTAAAATCTAATGAAGAAGTCAGGCATGAATAAAACTAACTGGAATGCAAAGTAAAATGCATTAGATAGAAAGTGCAATAGAAGTGTCAATGAAGAAATTTTAAAAATATGTATCAATTATTTTTAAATTAAAAATGTTTACAACATACTTTACAAGTATTTTGTTCTGAGTCAGTCTGGGGATATGTTTAGGAATTTAAGACAGCTGTTATGGATTACATTTATATTAAAGTGGGTTTAATATTTACTTTAAATAATTAAGCCAGTAATGTGGGATATAGTTCTAGTTTAAGCAATCTATCAGTAAACGAATGGATTTAGCTTCCAAAGATAGAAGTTAATTTGCAAAAGATAAAAAATGGTAAGGAATTTAGAGGCCTACAGTCTGCTGCCTTTAATGTGTATCTAAGTAGGCAAATGAAAAGTATAATTTGCAATCCTTTCTTCTCTGAGGCTACAAAACTATTTCCTTTGCATTCCATCTGCTAGAGACTGGTTTAGGAAAGGAGAGAAGTACAGAAATCTGAAGTCTTAGGAGGCTGGCACTGCCCTTAGGGAAAGTTCAGATCTTGCATCACTTCTTGAGTATGTGCACATTTCCAGTTCCCACAGAGAAGCTGATCCCTGGCAGAAGGCAGATAGGCACAGCCAGTCTGAGTCATAACTTGAGTATCAGGGAAATTATTTTTTAAAGGAATAAAAGCCCTTAGTAGGGTCAAATTTCTAGTAACTAAATAGGAAGCAATGCAAAAAATATCTTTAAATCTGGATCACGTTTGAGGGATCCCATCCGAGCAATCTCAAATTATTCTGCCATTGCAAATAAAGCAGTATAGATTTACGTGGCAATTATCTCTATTGATTTGCCTTTGCAAGTACTGACTGATAATCTTTTGTTTGTATTTTAACCCCAACTGGCAGTTGTATAATGCTCCTTGAATAGGATAAGCACAGGTCATGTTATTAAATGAATATTAAAGACATTAATAAATACTACAAACACTCTTTTCTGCTCATTTTTTTTCTTATTAGTAAGTTTATTTGAAGGAAAAATCTTACTACAGCAAAATATATTACTTTTGTTTATAATTTTATTAGTCCTCTATATTGAAAAGAATAAAAATTAAGTACTGCCCTGAAAAACTTATGTTATGCATTGTAAAGTGTAATTCTATTTGGAAATTCTTTAACCTTTCTTCATCCCTCCCTCCCTCCCTCTTTCCCTCTTTCCCTTTCTTCCTTATTTTCTTATCACCCAGCACAGATAGTTTATATATTGCTTCCCTATATAGATTTAAATGTCTTCTTAGGGAAGGACCTAATCTTTCTGTTACCTTGTAATGAACAGCTTATGCTGAATAGTTTTGCATGGTTATAAAACAGTTTTCACTCAGCACTCATATTGTCCTCAGTAGTCTCAGGAAGTAGTTTAATAGTAGGATTGCCTCATAAATACCTTAAATTTAAATATGAGAGACTACTGTCCAAATGGTGAAAAATAAAAACTAAAGTAAAATTAGTTGTATAGAACACAGAGTACTTGATTTTAGATATTTCAAGAATAATTTTGATTATACCCAGTTATTGCTTTGCTCGTTTATTTTAAAACCAAACTCCACTCTTTTCCCATTCCACTCAACACAATATACAACAGTATACATATACAACACAGCTCCACTGTGGTCCTGTTTTTAGTTGAGTGAAAAGTGAGGCTAAGAGATATTAAGCACTCAACCAGATAGGATTATGAATGCGACATGCTAAATCTCATATTTTTCTGATTTTAAAGCATATGCTCTATCCTACTATCCAGACCACTTCTAATTTGCCAGCAATCTAATTTGCCCCAATATAGTACTTTTCCCGTAGTAGAGGATCGTTATATATTTATTATTTGATTTGCTGCATTTGAATAATTAATTGTAAGTAATCTTTTCAATAATATGCTATATACATTAGCATATATATGCTATATAGTGTAGGGGTTAAGAGTTACCAGGCTGGTGTTTGAATCATTGCTCTATCTCTTGCTAAATATTCCTTTACCGCTAAATACCTGTTGCTCTGGTACTTTTTGTGTGGTTTTGGGAGTGAGCCTCATTTTCTTCATCTATAAAAGAGGAATAATACCTACCTATACAGTGCTGTAGAATTCAAAAAGATAATATATAAGATGTTCAGCACTAGGTATTTAATAGTACTGCGCCCTCAAAATAGCTATAGTATTCTTTTTGGTCCAATCAGAAAAAAATGATTTCATTATCATTTATTATATTTCTTTTCTAATACTGTGTGTTGTTTTCCCCTTATGTTTCTAATCATCTTTCTTTTCTTCTTGCATTGTCTTCCTTTATCATATCTTCATTCTTTTTCAAATGTGGCATTGTATGTGCTTATATATTGTTTCCCTCCAACATAATACACAGACACATACAGACCCACTCACTCACTTTTCCACCCCCACTTGGAGATATCCCTCCTGGAGCTTTTTTGTCCACGAACTTCAATCTCGGTTGCTCTCTAGACCTGTTATATGACCTAGTCTTGGGACTTCCCTAACTCCTTTTCCGGATTCAATACCTGTTTCCTGGACCCCATGTCTTTCTCTTTTTTGAATTATTTCTCATTTTGCTGAGGCATATCATCAAGTGCCTTCCTAAGAAATGATGTATTGGGATAAAAATTTCTGAGTCCCTGAATGCCATTCTGGTCTACTACATCCTTCCGAATTTAGGTGATATTTAGTGTGATCCTGAGAAGTCCATTGCTTTCTCATGTTTTCGATCCTGTATAGGTGACCTTTGTATCTCCCTTTCCTTTAACGTTTTAAGCTCATTTCTGTATTTCCAATGTTCTGAAATATTATGATGTGCCATGGTAAGGGACTTTTTCTCCTTCAATATTCTGGGCACTTGTTGGGTTAAAGACTTGAATTTCAGTTGCTGGGGAACTCATTTTATCCTCTCTCTTCTATGTAACAATATCCTCTCATCCTTTTACTCTAGTTCTTTTTTCTGGGACTTTTTTTTTTTTTTTTAATTTTTAATTTTTTATTGAAATATATTCACATACCATACAATCATCCAAAGTGTAAAACAGTTGTTCACAGTATCATCATATAGTTGTGCATTTACCACCACAATCAAGAATAAAAATAAAAAGACACCCAAAACATCCTATATCCTTCCTCCCCCATATTATTCATTTACTTTTTGGCCCATTTTTATACTGATTTGTCCATACACTGGGTAAAGGGAGTGT
The DNA here is from genome assembly GCF_015220235.1 of Choloepus didactylus. NCBI lineage: Eukaryota > Metazoa > Chordata > Mammalia > Pilosa > Megalonychidae > Choloepus > Choloepus didactylus. The sequence goes on along the minus strand of NC_051308.1, from coordinate 85,683,990 downwards.
CAGCCGTAAGGTTTTCACAATCACATAGTCACACTGTGTAAGCTATATAGTTATACACTCACCTTCAAGACGCAAGGATAGTGGATTAGCAGTTCGACAATTTCAGATATTTCTTTCTAACTATTCTAGTAAACTAAAAACTAAAAAGGAATATCTATATAACGTGTAAGAGTTACCTCTAGAATGACCTCTCGGCTCCCTTTCATATCTCTCAGACACTGAAACTATATTTTGCTTCATTTTTCTCCCCCTTTTTGTTCCAGAAGACTTTCTAAATCACATGATGCAGGGTCCAGGCTCATCCCCGGGAGTCATGTCCCACGTTGCAAGGGAGATTTACACCCCTGAGAGTCATGTCCCACTTGGGGGGGAGGGAAAGTAAGTTTACCTGCCGAGAGGGCTTAGAGGCCACACCTGAGCAACAAAAGAGGTTCTATGGGGGTGACTCTTAGGCACAATTATGAGTAGGCTTCGGCTCCCCTTTGCAGTGTCAAGCTTCATAAGGGCAAGCCCCAAGATCAAGGTCTCAGCCTGTTAAACTGGTGGTCCCCAATGCTTATGAGAATATCAGGAATTCCCCAGCTGGGGAATTTTAATATTTCTACATTTTCCCCCAGTCCCTCAAGGGGGTTTTGCAAATACTTTTATTCTCTGTCTGGGACTATACTTAATCAAATTTAGACCTACTAGATTTATCTGCTGTGTATCTTTTGTTTTCCTCATTTTTTTTCTATCTCTGTTTTTTGGTCCTTTCTAGGATATTTTCCCAGTTTTATTTCCCAACTGATCTTTTGAGGCTTTTGTTTTTATCTTTTTGCTTTTATTTTGGCTATTTTTTATTCCCCTATTTGTTTTAATGGAGACAAACATCTGTTTGAATCAGTCTGAGAGAGGTAATAAGATTTTTTAAAATAAATTTCTGTTTCTCGATCTGGTGCCAGAAGCAGGATCCAAGGGAACCCCTGGCAGCCTCTGAGAGTAATGAGTAACAAGGCAAAGGTAGGTAACCAGGGAGCCATTATGTGCGCAGTACTTTCTTGCTGCACGTGGAAGTTGTGGGGAAGTCCCTCTTGGATCTGAGCTCCATGGCGTGTGTTGAGCTCTCCTAAGTTTATCTGGGCACATTAAAACTGGACGTGACTACTTCTTCAGCTGCTCAGTGAAGCATTTCCTGGGGAGCTCATCGAAGTTGTCGGTTCGTTTCCCGAGGAGTTCATCGGACGTCTTCCTTGGAGTTGACAGCTTGTTGACGGCTTTGCAGAATTTGGACTCGTGCGCTCCCGCAGTTGCTTACTCCTCCAGGAAAGTAGGTAGAAAGCCAGGAACTGTGTGGACTGGACACCACAGAGCAATCTGACTTTGGGCATACTTCATACAACACTCATGAAAACGTGGAACTGCTGAGATCAACGAAATCTGTAAGTTTTTGTGGCCAGGGGACCCGCGCCCCTCCCTGCCAGGCTCAGTCCCGTGGGAGGAGAGGCTGTCAGCTCCGGGAAGGAGAAGGGAGAACTGCAGTGGCAACCCTTATCGGAAACTCATTCTGCTGATCCAAACTCCAACCATAGATAGACGGAGACCAGACACCAGAGAATCTGAGAGCAGCCAGCCCAGCAGAGAGGAGACAGGCATAGAACAAAAAACAACACGAAAAACTCCAAAATAAAACCGGAGGATTTTTGGAGTTCTGGTGAACATAGAAAGGGGAAGGGCAGAGCTCAGGCCCGAGCTCAGGCCCTGAGGCGCATGTGCAAATCCCGAAGAAAAGCTGATCTCTCTGCCCTGTGGACCTTTCCTTAATGGCCCTGGTTGCTTTGTCTCTTAGCATTTCAATAACCCATTAGATCTCTGAGGAGGGCCCTTCTTTTTTTTTTAAAAATCCTTTTTTCTTTTTCTAAAACAATTACTCTAAGAAGCCCAATGCAGAAAGCTTCAAAGACTTGCAATTTGGGCAGGGCAAGTCAAGAGCAGAACTAGGAGAGCTCTGAGACAAAAGGCAATAATCCAGTGGCTGAGAAAATTCACTAAACACCACAACTTCCCAAGAAAAGGGGGGTGTCCGCTCACAGCCATCATCCTGGTGGACAGGAAACACTCCTGCCCATCGCCAGCCCCATAGCCCAGAACTGCCCCAGACAACCCAGTGTGACGGAAGTGCTTCAAATAACAGTCACACACCACAAAACTGGGCGTGGACATTAGCCTTCCCTACAACCTCAGCTGATTGTCCCAGAGTTGGGAAGGTAGAGCAGTGTGAATTAACAAAGCCCCATTCAGCCATCATTTGAGCAGACTGGGAGCCTCCCTACACAGCCCAGCAGCCCAGAACTGCCCTGGGGGGACGGCACTCACCTGTGACATAGCACAGCCATCCCTCAACAGAGGACCTGGGGTGCACGGCCTGGAAGAGGGGCCCACTTGCAAGTCTCAGGAGCCATACGCCAATACTAAGGACTTGTGGGTCAGTGGCAGAGACAAACTGTGGCAGGACTGAACTGAAGGATTAGACTATTGCAGCAGCTTTAAAACTCTAGGATCACCAGGGAGATTTGATTGTTAGAGCCACCCCCCCCCCCCCGACTGCCCAGAAACACGCCCCATATACAGGGCAGGCAACACCAACTACACACACAAGCTTGGTACACCAATTGGACCCCACAAGACTCACTCCCCCACTCACCAAAAAGGCTAAGCAGGGGAGAACTGGCTTGTGGAGAACAGGTGGCTCGTGGACACCACCTGCTGGTTAGTTAGAGAGTGTACTGCACGAAGCTGTAGATCTGATAAATTAGAGTTTAGGACTTCAATTGGTCTACAAATCCTAAAAGAACCCTGTCAAGTTCAGCAAATGCCAAGAGGCCAAAAACAACAGAAAATTACAAAGCATATGAAAAAACCAGACGATATGGATAACCCAAGCCCAAGCACCCAAATCAAAAGATCAGAAGAGACACAGCACCTAGAGCAGCTACTCAAAGAACTAAAGATGAACAATGAGACCATAGTACGGGAGACAAAGGAAATCAAGAAGACCCTAGAAGAGCATAAAGAAGACATTGCAAGACTAAATAAAAAAATGGATGATCTTATGGAAATTAAAGAAACTGTTGACCAAATTAAAAAGATTCTGGACACTCATAGTACAAGACTAGAGGAAGTTGAACAACGAATCAGTGACCTCGAAGATGACAGAATGGAAAATGAAAGCATAAAAGAAAGAATGGGGAAAAAAATTGAAAAAATCAAAATGGACCTCAGGGATATGATAGATAATATGAAACTTCCAAATATAAGACTCATTGGTGTCCCAGAAGGGGAAGAAAAGGGTAAAGGTCTAGGAAGAGTATTCAAAGAAATTGTTGGGGAAAACTTCCCAAATCTTCTAAACAACATAAATACACAAATCATAAATGCTCAGCGAACCCCAAATAGAATAAATCCAAATAAACCCACTCTGAGACATATACTGATCACACTGTCAAACACAGAAGAGAAGGAGCAAGTTCTGAAAGCAGCAAGAGAAAAGCAATTCACCACATACAAAGGAAACAGCATAAGACTAAGTAGTGACTACTCAGCAGCCACCATGGAGGCGAGAAGGCAGTGGCATGATATATTTAAAATTCTGAGGGAGAAAAATTTCCAGCCAAGAATACTTTATCCAGCAAAGCTCTCCTTCAAATTTGAGGGAGAGCTTAAATTTTTCACAGACAAACAAATGCTGAGAGAATTTGCTAACAAGAGTCCTGCCCTACTGGAGATACTAAAGGGAGCCCTACAGACAGAGAAACAAAGAAAGGACAGAGAGACTTGGAGAAAGGTTCAGTACTAAAGAGATTCGGTATGGGTACAATAAAGGATATTAATAGAGAGAGGGGAAAAATATGGCAAACATAAACCAAAGGATAAGATGGCCGATTCAAGAAATGCCTTCACGGGTATAACGTTGAATGTAAATGGATTAAACTCCCCAATTAAAAGATATAGATTCGCAGAATGGATCAAAAAAAATGAACCATCAATATGTTGCATACAAGAGACTCAGACACAGGGACACAAAGAAACTGAAAGTGAAAGGATGGAAAAAAATATTTCATGCAAGCTACAGCCAAAAGAAAGCAGGTGTAGCAATATTAATCTCAGATAAAATAGACTTCAAATGCAGGGATGTTTTGAGAGACAAAAAAGGCCACTACATACTAATAAAAGGGGCAATTCAGCAAGAAGAAATAACAATCGTAAATGTCTATGCACCCAATCAAGGTGCCACAAAATACATGAGAGAAACATTGGCAAAACTAAAGGAAGCAATTGATGTTTCCACAATAATTGTGGGAGACTTCAACACATCACTCTCTCCTATAGATAGATCAACCAGACAGAAGACCAATAAGGAAATTGAAAACCTAAACAATCTGATAAATGAATTAGATTTAACAGACATATACAGAACATTACATCCCAAATCACCAGGATACACATACTTTTCTAGTGCTCACGGAACTTTCTCCAGAATAGATCATATGCTGGGACATAAAACAAGCCTCAATAAATTTAAAAAGATTGAAATTATTCAAAGCACATTCTCTGACCACAATGGAATACAATTAGAAGTCAATAACCATCAGAGACTTAGAAAATTCACAAATACCTGGAGGTTAAACAACACACTCCTAAACAATCAGTGGGTTAAAGAAGAAATAGCAAGAGAAATTGCTAAATATATAGAGACGAATGAAAATGAGAACACAACATACCAAAACCTATGGGATGCAGCAAAAGCAGTGCTAAGGGGGAAATTTATAGCACTAAATGCATATATTAAAAAGGAAGAAAGAGCCAAAATCAAAGAACTAATGGATCAACTGAAGAAGCTAGAAAATGAACAGCAAACCAATCCTAAACCAAGTAGAAGAAAAGAAATAACAAGGATTAATGCAGAAATAAATGACATAGAGAACAAAAAAACAATAGAGAGGATAAATATCACCAAAAGTTGGTTCTTTGAGAAGATCAAGAAGATTGACAAGCCCCTAGCTAGACTGACAAAATCAACAAGAGAGAAGACCCATATAAACAAAATAATGAATGAAAAAGGTGACATAACTGCAGATCCTGAAGAAATTAAAAAAATTATAAGAGGATATTATGAACAACTGTATGGCAACAAACTGGATAATGTAGAAGAAATGGAGAATTTCCTGGAAACATATGAACAACCTAGACTGACCAGAGAAGAAATAGAAGACCTCAACCAACCCATCACAAGCAAAGAGATCCAATCAGTCATCAAAAATCTTCCCACAAATAAATGCCCCGTGCCAGATGGCTTCACAGGGGAATTCTACCAAACTTTCCAGAAAGAACTGACACCAATCTTACTCAAACTCTTTCAAAACATTGAAAAAAATGGAACACTACCTAACTCATTTTATGAAGCTAACATCAATCTAATACCAAAACCAGGCAAAGATGCTACAAAAAAGGAAAACTACCGGCCAATCTCCCTAATGAATATAGATGCAAAAATCCTCAACAAAATACTTGCAAATCGAATCCAAAGACACATTAAAAAAATCATGCACCATGACCAAGTGGGGTTTATTCCAGGCATGCAAGGATGGTTCAACATAAGAAAATCAATCAATGTATTACAACACATTAACAAGTCAAAAGGGAAAAATCAATTGATCATCTCAATAGATGCTGAAAAAGCATTTGACAAAATCCAACATCCCTTTTTGATAAAAACACTTCAAAAGGTAGGAATTGAAGGAATCTTCCTCAACATGATAAAGAGCATATATGAAAAACCCACAGCGAGCATAATACTCAATGGAGAGAGACTGAAAGCCTTCCCTCTAAGATCAGGAACAAGACAAGGATGCCCGCTGTCACCACTGTTATTCAACATTGTGCTGGAAGTGCTAGCCAGGGCAATCCGGCAAGACAAAGAAATAAAAGGCATCCAAATTGGAAAAGAAGAAGTAAAACTGTCATTGTTTGCAAATGATATCATCTTATATCTAGAAAACCCTGAGAAATCGACGATACAGCTACTAGAGCTAATAAACAAATTTAGCAAAGTAGCGGGATACAAGGTTAATGCACATAAGTCAGTAATGTTTCTATATGCTAGAAATGAACAAACTGAAGAGACACTCAAGAAAAAGATACCATTTTCAATAGCAACTAAAAAAATCAAGTACCTAGGAATAAACTTAACCAAAGATGTAAAAGACCTATACAAAGAAAACTACATAACTCTACTAAAAGAAATAGAAGGGGACCTTAAAAGATGGAAAAATATTCCGTGTTCATGGATAGGAAGACTAAATGTCATTAAGATGTCAATTCTACCCAAACTCATCTACAGATTCAATGCAATCCCAATCAAAATTCCAACAACCTACTTTTCAGACTTGGAAAAGCTAGTTATCAAATTTATTTGGAAAGGGAAGATGCCTCGAATTGCTAAAGATACTCTAAAAAAGAAAAACGAAGTGGGAGGACTTACACTCCCTGACTTTGAAGCTTATTATAAAGCCACAGTTGCCAAAACAGCATGGTACTGGCACAAAGATAGACATATAGATGAATGGAATCGAATTGAGAATTCGGAGATAGACCCTCAGATCTATGGCCGACTGATCTTTGATAAGGCCCCCAAAGTCACTGAACTGAGTCATAATGGTCTTTTCAACAAATGGGGCTGGGAGAGTTGGATATCCATATTCAAAAGAATGAAAGAGGACCCCTACCTCACCCCCTGCACAAAAATTAACTCAAAATGGACCAAAGATCTCAATATAAAAGAAAGTACCATAAAACTCCTAGAAGATAGTGTAGGAAAACATCTTCAAGACCTTGTATTAGGCGGCCACTTCCTAGACTTTACACCCAAAGCACAAGCAACAAAAGAGAAAATAGATAAATGGGAACTCCTCAAGCTTAGAAGTTTCTGCACCTCAAAGGAATTTCTCAAAAAGGTAAAGAGGTAGCCAAGTCAATGGGAAAAAATTTTTGGAAACCATGTATGTGACAAAAGACTGATATCTTGCATATATAAAGAAATCCTACAACTCAATGACAAGAGTACAGTCGGCCCAATTATAAAATGGGCAAAAGATATGAAAAGACAGTTCTCTGAAGAGGAAATACAAATGGCCAAGAAACACATGAAAAAATGTTCAGCTTCACTAGCTATTAGAGAGATGCAAATTAAGACCACAATGAGATACCATCTAACACCGGTTAGAATGGCTACCATTAAACTAACAGGAAACTACAAATGCTGGAGGGGATGTGGAGAAATTGGAACTCTTATTCATTGTTGGTGGGACTGTATAATGGTTCAGCCACTCTGGAAGTCAGTCTGGCAGTTCCTTAGAAAACTAGATATAGAGCTACCATTCGATCCGGCGATTGCACTTCTCGGTATATACCCGGAAGATCGGAAAGCAGTGACACGAACACATATCTGCACACCAATGTTCATAGCAGCATTATTCACAATTGCCAAGAGATGGAAACAACCCAAATGTCCTTCAACAGATGAGTGGATAAATAAAATGTGGTATATACACACGATGGAATACTACGCGGCAGTAAGAAGGAACGATCTCGTGAAACATATGACAACGTGGATGAACCTTGAAGACATAATGCTGAGCGAAATAAGCCAGGCACAAAAAGAGAAATATTATATGCTACCACTAATGTGAACTTTGAAAAATGTAAAACAAATGGTTTATAATGTAGAATGTAGGGGAACTAGCAATAGAGAGCAATTAAGGAAAGGGGAACAATAATCCAAGAACAGATAAGCTATTTAACGTTCTGGGGATGCCCAGGAATGACTATGGTCTGTTAATTTCTGATGGATATAGTAGGAGCAAGTTCACTGAAATGTTGCTATATTAGGTAACTTTCTTGGGGTAAAGTAGGAACATGTTGGAAGTTAAGCAGTTATCTTAGGTTAGTTGTCTTTTTCTTACTCCCTTGTTATGGTCTCTTTGAAATGTTTTTTTATTGTATGTTTGTTTTCTTTTTAACCTTTTTTTCATACAGTTGATTTAAAAAATAAGGGAAAGTAAAAAAAAAAAAAAAAAAAACAAAAAAAGAGATGTAGTGCCCTCTTGAGGAGCCTGTGGAGAATGCAGGGGTATTCGCCTACCCCACCTCCATAGTTGCTAACATGACCACAGACATAGGGGACTGGTGGTTTGATGGGTTGAGCCCTCTACCACAGGTTTTACCGTTGGGAAGACGGTTGCTGCAAAGGAGAGGCTAGGCCTCCCTATGGTTGTGCCTAAGAGCCTCCTCCCGAATGCCTCTTTGTTGCTCAGGTGTGGCCCTGTCTTTCTAGCTAAGCCAACTTGAAAGGTGAAATCACTGCCCTCCCCCCTACGTGGGATCAGACACCCAGGGGAGTTAATCTCCCTGGCAACGTGGAATATGACTCCCGGGGAGGAATGTAGACCTGGCATCGTGGGACGGAGAACATCTTCTTGACCAAAAGGGGGATGTGAAAGGAAATGAAATAAGCTTCAGTGGCAGAGAGATTCCAAAAGGAGCCGAGAGGTCACTCTGGTGGGCACTCTTACGCACACTTTAGACAACCCTTTTTAGGTTCTAAAGAATTGGGGTTGCTGGTGGTGGATACCTGAAACTATCAAACTACAACCCAGAACCCATGAATCTTGAAGACAGTTGTATAAAAATGTAGCTTATGAGGGGTGACAATGGGATTGGGAAAGCCATAAGGACCACACTCCACTTTGTCTAGTTTATGGATGGATGAGTAGAAAAATAGGGGAAGGAAACAAACAGACAAAGGTTCCCAGTGTTCTTTTTTACTTCAATTGCTCTTTTTCACTCTAATTATTATTCTTGTTATTTTTTTGTGTGTGCTAATGAAGGTGTCAGGGATTGATTTGGGTGATGAATGTACCACTAAGTAATGGTACTGTAAACAATCGAAAGTACGATTTGTTTTGTATGACTGCGTGGTATGTGAATATATCTCAATAAAATGAAAAAAAAAAAAAACAGCAAAAAAAAACTGGACGTACTGGGTCCAGATGAGGCCTCAGGTAAGACATCCACCCTTAGTCAGGGAAAGAAAGCACTGAGCACATAGAAAATGGGTGTGTTATTAAACTGAACTGGGTCCAGGGGTGGCCTCCGATAGTTTTTATTCTGATGCTTCCCTGAAAACACTTACAATCAGCTACAGGCTGGAGTGCTTTGTCTTCAACAAAAAGGACTGTCTCAAGGACCTATGGAAAGGACTATGCCAGGTACTCCGAGTCACAGGCTTCTAATGACAATGCTTAAATAACTTTGAGGGGATACCACTGGATGTAAACAAGATTCCAGAATTGTAATGGAGCAACCAAGGGGTTCGTGAAATTGTTAACCCAGGATCCAACAGAACAAGAATTAATTACTTAGGGCTGAATGAACAGATAACGAATGATTTTCAGTTTAAAAAAAAAAAATTTCTGTTTCTCCTTCATCTCTATTTCCTTGATTTTATTTATTGCTGTCTGAAATTCTTTGTGCTTATTAAAGCTGTGGATTGATACCTTTTGTCAGATATGGGAAATTTTCAGTCATTACCTTTTCAAGTAATATGTCTTTTTCTCTTTTCCATTTGTGACTCTGATTTAGCATATTAAGCATGGTCACTGTAGCTGCTATGTCTCTTTCTTCTATATTTTTATATTTTTCACATTTTGTCTTTCCATATTTTATTCTAGTTTCCTCTGACCTAATTATCTCTTCAGCTATATCTAATTTTCTTTTCTCTGCCCTAGAATTATTATTGAGTTCTTTTTCTTATCTCCTCCAACACTTTTTATAATTTGCAGTTTTCTGCCAAATTTTCAAACTTGGGTTTTATTGCCCTATATATTTAAACCATATATGTATAGACTTGGCCTTGTAATTCTAATACATGGTATCTCTGTTAGTGTGTCTGTTAATGGCTGTATTTTTATTGCATGTTTTTACTTGCTTATGTTCATGATTTCTTGTCTTCTCATGTATTTGGTTATCTTTGTGTGCTGAACATTGTGTAGCATCACAGTTCCTTAACTACAATTCTAAAATCCAAAAACCTCTGAAAACTAAAAGTTTTTTTCATAATTCATTTGGTGGTAAAACTTGACATAACCTGAACTCATTTGATAGTCCAACCTGCTGTGAACTGACACAAAGCTGTTTTAAGTTTTATCCCACTTAGTATGAATGTTTATATATTTTGTTTGAGATTGATAACAGAGTATTTCCCCACACCCCACTGATGGATGGTAGTGTTACATAATATGTGACATATACATCATATCACGTTTATAAAATCTGAATTCTTATGAATTCAGAAACATATTTATCCTGAAGGTTTGGATAAAGAGTAGTGGACCCATATTTGAAATTTTTTTTCTAGAAATAATTTGAGAAGTAGGGATAATGTTAGACGATTTTTGTTTGCTGCTACCAACTCCAGGAGCTCTAGCAATTTAGAATCACCATAATCTGATTTGAAGTCTTGAGATTTTTGTGAGCTACCTAGAAAACTTAAAGCTTTGTTCCTTACAAAGCTGGTTTACTTATGGTTCACCTTTAGTTCAAGGGGGTAGCTCTTTGTAGTCCCAGACCAAAGTGGCATGAAGAGAAGGGAATTGGTATCCTGAGGCTCAAACCCTGTTGGACCCTAATCTCCCGCTTCTATCCCTTAAGTCCCTTGTACCTGCTAAATACACAGCTGAGTTCCTCAGGACCTCTTCTGGGTAACAAAAGCCCCAGGTAAGAACCACCTCCCAATGCCACACTTGCTTCTCAGGATGGTTTCAGTCAGGTATTTCTTAACCATCTGGTTAGTTGTTTGATATATAAAATCTTTTATACATCTTTGAACCAGCAATGGGATCAATGACTTTACTTCCCCAATTCGGGTTTTTATCATTTCATTTCTAATAATGTCTGAGCTGGCCTACTTTTATTGATCCTTATCCTTTGCCAGTCTAACTTCTTGACCATTGCTAGAAAGAGTGTTCTAAAAAGCACAAACATAATCACATTACTAGCCTTCTTAAACTTCTTCAGTAGCTCCTCATTATTTACGACAAGATGAAGTCTAAAGTCTAAATTTAGGAAGAGATTTGCTATTCCTCCCTTAGCCTCCCCTTACACTGTTGTTTTCCATTGTCTGCTCCCTCATACTGTAGAGTCTAGTCAGTATCTGAAATGCAGTATTCCATTTTATGTCTTTACCTCTTTGCTCATGCAGTTCTCTTTGCCAGGAATGCCTTTATTTCATCTTCAAACTCTGTCCCCCTGTCTAGGAAAACTCCTCATTCTATAGACCTGACTATTACATTTTCTGCAGAACTTCCTTTATCTACCACAGATTAGACTGTTTCCCTTTTGTTTCCACTGTATTCTGTATGCACCTCTGTTTTTATGTATGTACCCATCTTAGTAATTATTAGTGTCTGTATCTGCCTCCCCTAACTGAACTGTGAGCACCTTGAGGGAATGTAGAATGTGCTGTTATATATCTTCAAATCCTTAGCACAACTCCAGGAATACAATAAATGTTTTTAAAAATGTCTGTTGATGTAAGTGAATGAATGTTTTGATTTGAACAGTATTTAAAAAAGAAATCTATCCTACCTAATAGTCATAATGAACTATAAAATGAGGTATAGCATATAATTTCTGAGGTCCCCTCTTCTAAACCTTTGGGATTCTGGTGCATCTAAAGATCATCTACAGTTTAGAAAAGAATATCTTTTTGGAGAAGCCTGAGGCATAATCTCATGTAGGTCATCAAATATATAGGGATATCTATGAAATGTATGGAATTTAAAAAAAAACTCTTTGAGAACCAAATGAAATAATTGAGCTTAGAAGAGTTGGAAAGGGACCATGTAGCCCAGGTTGTTCATCTTTTTATTTTGTTATATATATGTATATATATATATATATATATATATATATATATACATATATATATATTTAATTGATACTGTTCACATACCATACAACTATCCAAAGATCCAAAGTGTACAGTCAATTACCCTTGGTTACCATCATACAGCTGTGCATCCATCACCGTAATTAATTTTTTTTCAATTTTTAGAATATTTTCATTACTCCAGAAAAGAAATAAAGACAAAAAAAGGAAACTCACATCCTCCCATACCCCTAACCACTCCCGCCTCCATTATTGATTCATAGTTTTGGTATAGTACATTTGTTACTGTTGATGAAAGAATGTTAAAAAACTACTAACTGTAGTATATAGTTTGCAATATGTATATATATATTTTCCTATATGCCTCTCTATTGTTATCTTCTAGTTATAGTGCCATACATTTGTTCTAGTTCGTGAAAGAGATTTCTAATATTTGTACAGTTAATCACGAACATTGTCCACCACAAGATTCATTGTTTTATACATTCCCATCTTTTAACCTCCAACTTTCCTTCTGGTGACATACGTGACTCTGAACTTACCCTTTCCACCCCCTTCACACATCTTTCAGTACTATTAGTTATTCTCACAACATGCTACCATCACCCCTGTCCATTTCCAAACGTTTAAGTTCACCCTAGTTGAACATTCTGCTCATAATAAGCAACCGCTCCCCATTCTTTACCCTCATTCTATATCTTTGTAATATATTTCATGTCTGTGAGTTTACATATTATAATTAGTTCATATTAGTGAGACCCTGCAATATTTGTCCTTATGTGTCTGTCTTATTTCACCCAATATAGTGCCCTCAAGTCTTCTTCATCAACCCATTTCTTTTAAAACAGTTTTGTTCACACACTGTTCTAGTTTGCTAATGCTGCCAAAATGCAAAACACCAGAGATGGATTGGCTTTTATAAAGGGGATTTATTTGGTTACACAATTACAGTCTTAAGGCCATAAAGTGTCCAAGGTAAGGGGGTACCTTCGCTGAAGGATGGCCATTGGTGTCTGGAAAACGTCTGTTAGCTTGGAAGGCTCGTGGTTGGCGTCCACTTGCTCCCAGGTTACATTTCAAAATGGTGTTCTCCAAAATGTTGCTCTTGGGGCATTTTATCTTCTCTTAGCTGCATCTCTTCTTCAAAATGTCACTATCAGTTGCTCTGAGTTCCTTCTGTCAGCTTTTTGTATGGTTCCAGTGATTTAATTCAGACCCATCCTGAATGGGTGGGGTAACACTGTCATGGAAATTATCCAGCCAGAGATCTTGCTCACAGTTGATTGAGTCACATCTCCTTGGAAACACTCAATCAAAAATTACGTTCTAATCAATAGTAATATGTCTGCCCACACAAGATTGCAGCAAAGAACATGGAGTTTTGGGGTACATAATATATCCAAAATGGCACAGGCAGAGAATAAAAATGTATTTGAAAAGTTCCTCTGATGGACTGAGGGAAAATGTGGAAATATTAAACTTCCCCACCTAGGGAATTATTCATATTCTCACAAGCATTGGGGACTACCAATTTAGAAGGCTGAGCCCTCGATCTTGGGGCTTGCCCTTATGAAGCTTGTTACTGCAAAGGAGAGGGTAAGCCTACTTATAACTGCACACAAGAGTTTCCCCCAGAGTACTTCTTTTGTTGCTCAGATATGGCCTTTCTCTCTGTAAGCCCACTTGGCAGGTAAACTCACAGTCCTCCCCCTTATGTGGGACATGAACCCCAGGGCTTTAAATCTCCCTGGCAACGTGGGACATGATTCCAGGGGATGAGCCTGGACCCGACATCATGGGATTGAGAAAGTCTTGACTAAAAGGGGGAAGAGAAAAGAAACAAAATAAAGTTTCAGTGGCTGAGAGACTTCAGATGGAGTTGAGAGGTCACTCTGGGGGCATTCTTAGATAGAAGGAAATACTTGAAACTGTTGAACTGCAATCCAGTAGCCTTGATGTTTAAAGATGATTGTATAACTATGTGGCTTATACAGTGTGACTGTGTGATTGTGAAAACCTTATGGCTCACACTCCCTTTATCTAGTGTATGGACAATGGGTAGAAAAATGAGAACAAAAGGAGATGCAGTGTTTTGGATGTCCTTCTTTACTTGTAGTTTTGTTCCTATTTTTACTTTTTTTGGAGTAATGAAAATGTTTAAAAATTCATTTTGATGACGAATGCATAATTATATATGATGGTACTGTGAACAACTGATTTACACTGTGTATGATTGTAGGGTATGTGAATATTTCTCAATAAAACTGAATTGAATGCTGTTGAGACTTTTAGATATAATAATCATTTTAGAGATTGGCAATGAGAGTAAAAGGTTGGGTCAGTATGGAAGTCCTACGGACTTCACATTTTACAGAGTTTTATAGTCTTAATATCATCTTGTTGTCAAAATTCTCTTTGTATTTTCTATACCAAGTCTTCCATTTGTGTAAGTTAAATATGAACAGGAAAAAAGAGATGGGCATATACATTGAATGTGATGAAAAATGGCTGGTCCTGTCATTGCTGCACAATGTGCTTTAGAATAAGACTAATTTTATAGGACGGAGAAGAAATTTTCTTTTTATATTTTTCTATTCCTGAAGCTTGCGTTTACTTTCTGAACCCGAAATTAATGGTCCAAGAAGACATCTCTAAATATATGTATAATTATAGGTACACAATTAATATTATAAAAGTATAATAAGGAATGTGATTATTTGGGCTTATTATTATTGTCGGTTTAAAGAAAATTTTATGTAGTCCAACTGTAGAGTTATAGCAAAAATACTGTGTCTTACCCTTTCCAATCCTCCAGTGACTCACATGTAGTAGTTTTCTCAGTTGTTCCATTTGAGATAGCCAATCTAGATAATTATTTTGGTTATTGGTTTTGAGCCAGTTTTTTGAATTTAGTAGTTGAGGGAGATGATGTCAAAGGGTTGAATCAATTAAGGAAGCTGTAGCAAATACAAAAGTGTTTATGGGAACAGGTAAAAAGCAGCTGGTGAGAAATGCCATCCTCATTGTATTTTGGGGCTTGCTTATTAGATGCCTATATGTTTATAATTGTTAGACCTTTTTGATGAATTGGCCCTTTTATCAATATGTAGTGCACTTCTTTGTTTCTTTTAGTAGTTCTTGATTTAAAGTCTAGTACTATTTGCATGGAATATTTTTTCATCTGTTTTAGTTTCTCATCTGCTAAAACACATACCATTCAATGAGTTGGCTTAAACAACAGTAATTTATTGGCTCATAGTTTTGAGGCCAGAAGAAGTCCAAAATCAAGGTTTCAGCAAAGCAATGCTTTCTCCCTGAATACTGGCATTCCACGGCTGACAACTTGTGATCTTTGGTCCTTGGCTTTTCTGCTCATGGTGGCATCTTCTTTCTTTTCTGAGTTCTGTTGATTTCCAGCTTCTGGCTGCTCCCCATGGCTTCTTGTGTTCCCAGCTTCCTTTGCTTATAAAAACTTCAGCCATATTGAAGGCCAACCTTCATTCAGTTTGGGCACACCTTAAATAATATCTTCAAGGTCCTATTTACAATTGGGTTCAAAGCCACAGAACCAGGGGTTGGGACCTGAACATGCCTTTTGTGAGGGACATGATAATTCCCAACATCATCCTTTCACTTTGAACCTAGTAGTATCTTAGAGTTCAAGGTGAATTTCTTATAGGCAGCATATAGTTGGGTCATGCTTTCTTAACCATTCTTCCAATCTTTGCCTTTTGAGTAGTGAGTGTAACCCATTTACATTTAAATTAACAACTGATAATGCAAGAATTACTCCTGCTGTTTTGCTATTTGTTTTTTGTAAGTCATGTACTTTTTTTTTTACCCTCAATACTTCTGTTACTGTCTATTTTTGTATTTAGTTGGTCTTTTGTAGTGAAACTTGGAGAATTCCATCTCATATCCTTCTATGCATGTTTTTCAGATATTTTCATTATGATTTCCATTGGTCTTAAATTTAACATCCTGAATCTTGTTTTATTTGCTACCAGTTTAATTTCAATACCATACACAAACAATTTTCCTAACCCCTCTATCCCCCCACCTTTATGTTGTTCTTGTCACAAATTACATCTTCATATCTTGTATGTGTAAACCCATAGAGTTATCATAACTTTTTATGCATTTGCATTTAAATCTTGTAAAAAAGTAAAAAGTGGAGATGCAAACCAAAAATACAAGTGTACTGACATTTATATTTACCTGTGTAGTTACCTTTACCAGAAATCTTTATTTCTTCATGTGGGTTTGATCCATTGTCTAGTATCCTTTCAACCTTAAGAAATCCCTTTAGCATTTGTTTTGTAGTGCTGGTCTATTAGTGATGAACTGTCTCAGTTTTTGTTTATCTGGGAATGTTTTAATCTCTCCTTCAAGTTTGAAAGATTATTTTGCCAGATATAGAATTCTTGATTTTATTTTTATTTTTCTTTAAGAACTTTAAATATGTCATCCCACTACTTTCTTGTGCATAGTTTCTGATGAGAAATTAGTATTTAATCTTATGGGACACTCTTATACATGACTCATTGCTTCTCTCTGGAGGCTTTCAGAATCTCTTTGTCTTTGTCTTTTGACAGTTTGATTATAATGTGTCTGGGTGTGGTTTTCTTTGAGTTTATCCTCTTTGGGGTTCGTTGGGCTGCTGAATATATAGGTTCTTGGTTTTCATTAAATTTGGGAAGTTTTCTGCCAGTATTTCTTTGAATATGCCTTTTGCCTCTCTCTCTTTTCCTTCTGGCACTCCCATAATGCATTTATTGTTATACTTGATGGGGTCCCACAGGTCTTTTTGGCTCTGTTTACTTTTCTTCATTCTTTCTTTCTTCTCTTCCTCAGACTGCATAATTTCAATTTTCTTGTCTTCAGGTTCATTAATTCTTTCTTCTGCCAGCCCCAATCTGTTGTTGAATCTCTGCAGTAATTTTTTATTTCTGTAACTGTGTTTTACATCTTTGGTATTTCTGTTTGGTTCCTTTTTATGATTTGTGTCTCTTTATTGTTATTCTATTTTTGTTTGTCATTTTCCTGATTTTCGTTAGTTCTTTGTTCATGTTTTCCTTTAGCTCTTTGAGCATATTTAGGACAATTTTTTTTTTTTAAAGTTCTTGTCTGTTATATTCAAAATCTAGTCTTTGCCCTTGATGGTTTCTGATGCTTTCCCTTTCTCCTTTGCATAGGCCATCATTTCCTTTTCTTTGTGTGCTTGGTAATCTGTTGTTTTACACTGGACATTTTTTTTCCCCTGCACGGTTGATATGCCATTTATTTCACATTTTAAAAATGTATGGCATTACATTATAAGCTCTTCAAGGACAGGGGCCATCTCATTCATCTCTTGACCCCTGTGATTCTCACATAACAACTGACTATACTAGAAGCCTAGTAATATTACTGAATCTTAAGGAATGCAGTACATCTTGAAATTGCTAAAAATTTATTCACTTCTAAAGATATTGTCTTTTGAGTTTGGAAAGATTTCAGCTCTCTGGCTATTAATAGTTTCCCCAGTTCTACCTGGAGAGACTCCTGTTAATAGTAAGTCATTTGCTGGTAGACTTCATTCTTTTTCAAAACAAATGAAAACTCAGACAAAAGGAAATTAACACTTGCCTTCTCATCAGCAATTTGTCTGCTGTTTTTTTGTCACTTTTCCTATGATTATGTCAGAGATTTTGGTGATAAACAGAATCCTAAGTTATACTGGACATTTTAATGCATCATCTGAAATTTAGCCACTGAAATACCTGTTTCTTAAGCTTGTATCACGTAGTTATTATGTCAGAGATTTCCTTGAAGATTTCCTTGAATGTTAGATAAGAACAATAACAACAAAACTCACAAAATCACAGCAACAACAACAAAAAAGCAAAAAACCCAACCTTTCCTAGTCTTTGCACATTCGCTTGTGCAAGTATTCTCTTTGAACCTGCCTAGCAATGCTTAACCTGCCTAACGATGCATCTAAGGAAAAACCTGAAGCAAAAGTGTAGGGTCCTCCCTAGTTGTCCCCTGTCTTTTCCTGTATCTTGTCCTGGTCTTATGCACATGGCCCTAGGAATCTCCTGTCTATATGGATCCACATGTTTCCCTTTTCCCTAGTAAACTGTCTTTCTTCCCCATCCCCGGTATCATGATGCATGTACAAAGTTGGCACTCCTTTGCCCCAGGTAGTTTTACCTTAGCTGCTCCCCCACTGTTTCAGTTTGCTAATGCTGCCATTATGCAAAATACCGGAAATGGATTGGCTTTTATAAAGGGGGTTTATTTGGTTACAAAGTTACAGTCCTGAGGCCATAAAAGTGTCCAAACTAAAGTGTCAACAAGATGATACCGTCACTGCAGAATGGCCAATGGCATCTGTGATGGTTAGGTTCACCTGTCAACATGGCCAGGTGATGGTACCCAGGTGTCTGGTCAAGCAAGCACTGGCTTGTTACTGCAAGGACATTTGTGGCTGGTTAATAAACCAGAAGGCTGGTTTATGAAATCATCAGTCAGTTGGCTGCAGCTGTGACTGATTACATTAACGAAGGGCATGTCTTCCACAATAAGAGAATGCAATCAGCTGGATTTAATCCAATGAGCTGAAGACTTGTAAGCAAGACAGATAGAGTACCTTCACTTCTTCTTCGGCTGACCAGCGAAGCATTTCCTGAGGAGTTCATCGAAGTTGCCAATTAGTTTTCTGAGGAGTTCATCGAACACACTCATCGAAGTTGCCAGTTCATTGCCTAAGGAGTTCATCAGACATCTTCATTGGAGTTGCCAGTCTGCTGCCTGCCCTATGGAATTTGGACCCATGCATACCCACAGTTGCATGAGACACTTTTATAAATCTCATATTTATAGATATCTCTTGTTGATTCTGTTTTCCTAGAGAACTCTTAAGTAATACAGTATCTGGAACACCTCTGTCAGCTGGGAAGGCACATGGCTGCTGTTTGCTGGTTCTTGGATATGTTTCAGTTCCTGTCTCCCAGCTCCTGTGTGTCCTTGCTTCTTTCTCCCAGGGTGTTTCTCTCTAAGCATCTGGGGGTCATCTCTTAGTGTCTCCAGGGCAAACTCTGGGCTAGCATCTCAAGGCATCAACAAGCATCTGCTTTCAATGGCCTTCTCCAAAATATCTCTCTCAGCTCCCTTAAGCTCTTTTGTCTGTGAGCTACTCCAGTGATTTAATTAAGACCCACCCTGATTGGGCAGGGTCCATATCTCCATGGAAATAATTTAATCAAGTGGTCACACCCTAATCAAGAAGATTAATCAATCTTCCCCTACAAGATTACATTAAAGGATATGGCTTTTTTCTGGGGGACATAACATATACAAACCAGCACACATCTTGTGCTCCAGTGCACTGTGAGCCACCGCCACACACCATGCAGGCTCTGGGATGGTGAGCTTACAGAGTGTCCTGATTTAGTCCTTCAGGCTGCTACCAGACAGATTGACACAGACATACATGCACCTGAGTATGTGGACAAAGGTTACTCTGCTCCCTCTGGAGCTGAGGGTTGATACCTGCTCTGTGAGTACAGGCTGGCGAGGTTGTCAGGAGGTTTTCCTACCTTTAAAAAAAAAAAAACACATTTATTCAAATACCATGCAGTACATGCAAAGTGTACAATCAGTGGCTCTTGGTACAATCACATAGTTATGAATTCATCACCACAATTTGAGAACATTCTCATGTTTCTGGAAAAAAAAAAAATCCCATACCCCTTATACCCTCCCTATTATTGGTGCTTAGCTTTGTTACAATTGATGAAATAATATTGCAGTGTTACTGTTAACTGTAGTCCTTAGTTTGTATTAATTGTTTTTCCCATATACCACCCTATTATTAACACCTTGTAATAGTAATGTACATTTGTTCTAGTTCATGTAAGAACTTTCTTGTATTATGCATAAGTAACCAGTAATCATCCACAGTAGGTTTCACTATGTTATATAGTACCATGTTTTATTGTCTAGGTTTCCTTCTAGTGATATATACAACCCTAGCCTTCCCCTTCAGCCATGCTCATACTCAGCATTGTTAATTACATGTACAGTGCTGTGCTACCATCCTTCTATCCATTTCCAAACATTTGCAATCAACCTTGTTAAATATTCTTTCCTCCCTTTTTTTTTTTTTTTTTTTTTTTTTTTTTTGGCTTTTACAATGGGGTTTATTGGTTCAAAATTTACAGTTCTATGGCCATGAAAATGTCCAAATTAAGGCATCAAGATGTAGGTAGATAGGTTCTCTGAGGAAAAGTCTGATGGTTTTCAGAACACATCTGTCAGCTTTGATAGCACATAGCTGTTTTCTGCTGGTCCTTTGCTCCTGCATTGTGTTGCTTTCAGGTTTTGATTCCAGTGGCTTTCTCCTTAGGCATCTGTGCGTTCTCACTTAACTTCTCCAGGGCAAACTCTGGGCTTCATCTCTTAGCTTAGCATTTTCAATGAATAAAATAAATGAAACAAGTTGGGTCTGTGTCAGCTCTATTTCAGCAGCTGTCTCAAAAATGTCTCTGGGTGGGACAATCTAAGGTGGTTTCCTCCCATTTTTAAGTTGCCTTTTTCTTGATTACATGCTTGCCAAATCACTGTGAACCTTTAACTGTCTTCTGGAGCTTTGAGAAAGATAATTCTGCCAGTTTTTGTTTGTTGTCTAAAGCTTTGGGTAGGGGGGCAGGGGATAGAATCCTGGAACACATCACTCTGCCATCTTAGTCTGCTGAAGCTTAGAATAATTGGCACCTTTAATTTTTAGTGCTAAGTTAAGTGTGCCTTAGCTTTATTTGTCATTCATCAGATCGACAATATTGGTATTTATTTCAGATTACCAGAATATTATTTAATTTTCCCAGTGTATATCCACTAAAGAACAAAAAAAACTTGTTGAGGTCCTGTAGATATCTTTTTATGTTTCTTTAAAAGTTTCTGTATATGGTAATGCAGATGTTAAAAGAAAGAAAGAAAAAAAGCCCAGTAATATTCTCTGTATCTACGTAGTCATCTATGGCGAAAAAAATAAACTATGCTCTAGCAAGTTAAAGCAGAATTCCTTGACCCCTTCTTGCCTGCCTTCAATTTCATGTTACTCTTTTTTTTTTTTTAACCTTCTTTAATACATTTATCTAATCGTATCCTTTAAGCCCAAAGAACACACTGCTTGATTGAAGGAAAATAACTCCCTGGAGTGTATTTGATTGCCCCCCATTGTTGTGATCCATATTTTAATGTGATCTTCCTGGTATCAGAGGTAATGCAAAGGTTAAATAAGTACACACTGACCTTTCTTAGTATTAGTTGGAAGTTAGGTAGTTTTATTTTAGATCTTTCTTACTTTTCATTAATTAATTCAACAAATTTTTATTGAAAGCCTCCCATATGCCAGGCACTGGGGACATTGTGGAGAATAAAGCAGGCATGGAGATTACAGCCTATTTGGTAAAACATTTTTTAATAATCTTATAACCAAATATACAGTTACTATGATAACATATCAAATGATGCAGAGATTCCTGGTAATGGAAAGGCTTACAGTAGAGAGATTTGACCTAGTTAGGGAAGTTAGGAAAGGCATTTCTGAGGAGGAAGCTCTTGAACTAAAATCTGAAGCATGAGTAGGCATTAACTAGATGAGGAGAGGATGAGGAAGCAGTGTGAGCAAGAAGCCCATGGTGGGAAGGAGAGTGGCAAATATGAAGGACTGAAAGGATTTAAGTGTCTACAAGGAAGAGGGTAGGTGTGGACACAGCTATATAAGGAAATGATGGGGTGGGTGGAGACCAGGCTATCTTAAGGAATTTTGTCTCTATCATAAGAGTAGTGGGAAAATATAGAAAAGTTTTATACAGGACACAGTAAATTTGTATTTTGAAAAGACCATTCAGAGTACAGTAGGAAAAATGGTTTGCAGGGGACCATAACAGATGTAGGTACGTAAGTTTAGGAGGCTATTGTAGTCCAAGGGAAAGGTGATAGTAGACTAATTTAGAGGACCAGGTGAGAAGTAGATAGATTAAATAGTACTTAGGAGGTAAAGTCAGCCAGACTTTGGACTGGATATTGAGTGATAAGAGAGAGATGACTAAGGTTTGAGGTTTACAGCTGGAAGGATATGGTGCCGTTTATTTGGACAGGGACACTAGATTAAGACCAGATTTTAAAAGAAAGATCATGGGATATATATTTTGAATTTGAGAAGCTTTTGAGATAGCCAGAAGTTATCAAAATGAATATATGAGTATGTTACTCAAAGGACAACAGGTCTGAAATGGAGGTGTAAGCACACATTTGTGGACAGTGTGCATGGTGAGAATATGGAGACAGCGTTCAAAGGACAAAGCCTCGAAAAACTTCCAACATTTATAGGCTGGATAGAGGAGCAAAAGTCTCAGAGGAGAGAAGGTGTGATAAAGGGGCCAGAGGAAAACTAGTGTTTTTGTATATATATAAAGAAAACTTTTAGTAGTGGCACAGTGGCATCAGGAATCATCTGAGCTTCTTTTTTAAATAAAAAAAGCATTGATTCTGACATTTGTCTTTTAAAGAATATTTATTTGTCCCTTATCGATGTATCTTGGTCTCTTAAATGAGAAACAATTATGTACATGTCAGGTGTGTCTTTCAGTTCTAATATTTAGAAGGGAGGTATTTTTTGTCACAGGAAGTGTTTCATTGGGAAGCAGATGTGCTCTAGTGATAAGAGATGGGAAGGGGATGTTTTGTTATTAATTACTTAGCTTTCTGTAAACAAGGACTTTGCATTTTTTAAAGAAGTCTTCTGGTGAATGGAAATGAATCCTATTTTAAAGTTTTTGTGAATTGATCTAAGAGGTATGTGCTCTTGTTCTGTTAACAGAATTCCAGAACTTTCTTTGTTAATTGTGCATATCTCAGGTCTTCTAGTACAAAGGAACATGTGGGATATGTAGAATAGAAGTTCTGTAAAGAAAAGGTGTCATAAGATAGGAAGTGGTGGCAGACTATTTGACTATTTGTAGATTGAGAAAGCTCAGGTTTTGCTTTTTCATCTCTACTTGCTTCCCTTTCTTGAATTGAATCTATAAAGACATTTTAATGAAAAACTGGTATCCTATTCAAAACTTTAACATAGAAAGAATTTTAGCATTTAAACGAAATAACACTAGACTATCTAGGACTTAATGTTACAGCTGTCTACTTGAAGCCTAAATTTCTCAACTCTGTTCTGTGGCTCATAGTTTGGAAAATGCTTCTCTAAGCAGGTGTAGAGTCCTGAACTGAGAATTAGGATACATCCTGTGTTCTTGTCTTTTTGTTGTTAACTAAGTAATTATGGACAAGTCCCTCCTTTCTGGCCTTTTTGGATTATTTATAATATGAAAGAGTTGGTTAAGTTGATCTCTGATGTCCTGTCCAGTTTCTTTCTTCTCTAATTCTTATTCCTTAGGTTCACAATAATTTTTTATTTTTGCTGTGGGTGGATTTTTAAAAATACATATTTTAATTTTTTCTGCTTTCAAAAGGCATAAAAATACATGTGCTTATTGTTAGGCTTCATATATTACAGAAATCAATAATATAAACAATGAAAATCTCTCATATTTCTACCTTAAAATAGAATAACTACAGAGTTTCTCTACATGCATATTCCACCATGTGTGTACTGACATATTAATGACAATCTTTAATAAAAATGGGATAATGTTATTATAGGATGTCTTGCTTTTTCATTTATCTCTTGGACCCCTTTCCACATAAATTTATCTTTAACTTTTTTTCTTGTTATTATTATGAAAGTAGTATATAATCATGGCTAAAAGTTAAAACTGTATAGAAAGGTCTAAGGTGATTTCTCAGTTGTACTCTCCACAGGTAAGCACTCTTAAGTTTCTTGTGTGTCCTTTAAGTTTCTTGTGTGTCCTGTTGATGGTCACTAGGATCTCCTTCTCTTCCTTCCTTATATAAGTATACATGCATTTTTTTTTTTTTTTTTAGTATGGATATATACTATGATTTATTTATTCAATGTGGTGTTTAATATCGTGTGTCAATTTAGCTAGGTTATGGTGTCCTTTTTTTGGTGAAGCAAGCACTGGTCTGATTGTTACTGTGAGGGCATTGCATAGATGGATTCTATCATTAATCAGTTGATTGCATCTATGGCTGATTACATCTATGATCAACATAGGAGAATGCCTTCAGCAATGAGAGGAGTCTCTTCATCCAATTGGTTGGAAGCCTTAAAAAGTGAGCACTGAGGATTTCAGCAGTCAGAAAGAATAATTTCTATCTCTGTCAGCTTCTATTGGGGAATTCAACTTCACCTTCGTGTTTCCAACTTGTGGCCTGCCCCACAGAATTTGGACTTGCCAATCCTCATGGTCTCATGAGCTGATTCCTATAAAAATAAAATTCTCTCTCTCTCTCTCCCTCCCTCCCTCTCTCTCTCTCTATCTGTATTTATCTATCCATCCATCCATCCATCCATCCTATTGGTTCTGTTTTTCTGGAGGAACCTGACCAATACATTCAGTCGCCTGTTGATGGTCATTAGGATCTCCTTCTCTTCCTTCCTTCCATTAAAAAATTGCTGCAGCTAACAGTCATATATTTCTTTGTGTATTGGTGTGAATGTTAAATGTGGAAAATTGTTGGATTTTTAATTGTGCCTTATTTACATGTGTAAATAAGGTGTTTTTTTAAGTGAATTTGATTAGGATTACTCTATTTCTGATTCTCAGTTAGCAGACTACCATGAGCACCACTAGATGTCTTTGTGTTATATAAAATCTCACAGAACATTTCAGGCAAATGTCCTCACTTTTTCCTCAAATCCCCAAACGATATTCTTTTAGATGAACCTGGCTGAATTTCACAGGAGCTTTGCAGACTTCTTTAGTCCTTTCAGCTTAGTATTCCTCTATAGCTTGTTAATCACAGTGTGATCCATGAACCAGCAACATAGGTATCACGTAGGAGCTTGTTAGAAATGTAGAATCTCAGATCCCACCCTATGTGCATGGAATCAAAATTTACATTTTAATGAGATCCCTGCTGATTTATCTGCATACTAAAATTTGGGAAGCACTGGACAAGAATCAGATCTGCTGTTTTGTTTTGTTGTACCTGGTCCCCTGTGCCCTCATCATAAATAAATAAAATAAATAAATAAATAAATAAATAAATAAATAAAATTAGAAAAAAGATTTAATTGAATTAAAAATTTGATTTTACTACGAATAAGAGCTACTTTCCCCCTTGCTTTTATTGTGCCTTCCAATGTTAGGGTCTCCTGCTGATTTTTACCTGGTTTTTACCATAGAAGTTGTATGGAAGAAAAGAGGAAAAACAGTCAGCACTGTTATTATGCTTGGTTTGAAAATGTGAATTTGCTTCACACAGTTGTTCCATGCAGTTGTGTTCCATGCAATTTCTCATTTGATTTTGTGCCATTCCTCTGTGAAAAACACTAGCTGAATGCAGAAAACTACCCAGCTGAACCAAGGCGCATGCAAATATTCAAAGTGCACACAGTTAATTAACTACCAGCTACCTCAGTTTTCTGCCATATAGGACTACCCCAAACACACACTTCAGTTCTCTGTGTGTGTTATGAGTCATCCCCAGCTGGTGTTAAAACTGTCCCTCCGATTTCCTCCCCTCGTTACTTCACAATAACTCAAAAGGTGCAACCCTTCTGATGCCCACTTCCATAAGCAATCCTCAGGTCTTTTTCAAGGTAAAGTGCCGTATTTATTATAGTATTTATGTGTTTCCTAACACTTTAACTGCAGTTTTTATTAGCTTCCTATCTTCTTTTATGTGCCATTGTTGGTTTCTGTGTATTATATTCCCAATCCTATCTTCCCCATAAGCCCTATGGTTTTATAATACATTTTTGAATAGTGATTTTTAGAAATGAATTTATCACATTGTAGCAGAACTGACTATACATCCAAGAGGACTAAAAAGAAATTGTTTTCATACCTTCTACCCTAGACCTGGTAAAAATCCCTTCCCTACACATTTCCCTTATGCCCTATATTTTCCTCTTTCTAATGTAAGTCTTCCCTGATCAACAGAAGTTCCAGGAGGAGGGGGGGCAGTGTCTATCCTATTCTTTTTTGTTCCTTTTGTCATAGTACAGTGCCTGATACATGATAGCTGTTCAATAAAATTTTGAAATTTGTTTCTATATGAATATAAGTATTTTTGTATTTACTCAAAGAATTTACTTAGCAACCAGAAAGGTACTTAAGGCTGTGCTTTGAAATATTACAAATTATTATTAAAGAAAATTTAAAAGTAATTAGCTGTTACTTGATGTGACAGAAACATTCTTGTTTTGACACTTCAATCAGCAGCCAATTTTTAAAGTAGGATTTTTAGTGAATGTAGTAATTCAGTGGTACTAGGGTCATTGTTTCTTATTTTAAGGAATTGTAAAACCTGTAAATGTTTTTTCTTAAAAATATATAAATTTATTATACATTTGAGAAAATTCAGACGATGAAGAGTGTCAAGTTACTGTTTTAAATTCAGATCAAAGATAACGTTTGGAGAAATAATTAACATAAATGATGTTAGACTTTCATAATGAGAGAAGATAATTTTGAGCATTTGTCAAATCAGATTTTGGCTAGTTGTAAGAGAGTTGAATCTTCTTTATTTCTTTGATTGTTCATACTTATAGACTGTCACTTCCTCAATCTGCAGTTCTTTCTGCTTTCTGATTTTGCGTGATTCTTTTTTTGTCTTATTTAATACCATTCAGTTCCATATTCCTTGAGTAAATAGGAAAACTTACAGTAACAAGAACTGTGATAGTTTTTCAAAAGAATTGAGTTGATGAATTTAGAAATGACTACAGTTTTTATTACCTGTAAACTTACCTATTTGAATTTCACAGTGCTGATTGCAGAGCTCAAGTTCTGCTCCCACTGTGCAACTTTTCTCAAAATTATAGACTTAATTTAACCTTCCACTGAGGTATTTGAATAGGCTGATCTTGATGAACTCCCCCCCCATGAAATCTGTGACGCTAGATACATCCCTATAATATTCAAAAGAGGCTCTCAAACAGGGAACGTTATTATAAACCCAAAAGAAGTAGTGAAATTTAAAAATTTTTGTTTTATTTTAAAAGAATTTCAAACGTGTAGAAAATTCACAAGAATACAGTAAACTCCCATATACCCTTTACCTTGATTCAACAATTGATTACATTTTGCCCTATTTGCATCATTGTATTTTATCTATTGCTACATGTACAGTTTGAATCATTTTAGAGTAAGTTGGAAACATTGTGTTCCTTTATTCCTAAATACTTCCATGTGTATTTCCTAAAAAAATGACATTTTCTTACAAGGACCACAGTAAAATTATCAAAATCAGGAAATTTAACATTGGTGTAATTATCGAATCCCCAATCCATATTCAAATTTTGTCAGTTGTCTCAATAATGTCCTTAATAGCTATTTTTTTTCCCCAGTATCTGATCCAGAATCATGCATTTCATTTAAAATTTCTCTCTTTAAACTGTCTCCTTTAAACTGGAATAGTTTTACAGCCTTTCTTTGTTTTTCTTCATCTTGACCTTTGTGAAGTATACAGGACACTTATTTTGTAGAATGTTCTTTAATTTGGGATTGTCTTTGTTTCTCTTGATTAGATTCAGGTTATGCATTTTAGCAGGAATTACACACTAAGTGACATGTTCTTTGGAGATCATTATGTCATTAGACATATAATGTTAATCTACCCCAATATTGGTGACAATAGCTTTGATCACTTGGTTAAGATAGTTTGTGCCAGGTTTTTCTTCTGTAAAATTATTGTTTTTTTCCATTGTAAATAATAGGCAATTTGTAGGGAGATACTGTGTGAGTGTAAATATCTTGTTCCTCATGAAATTTTTACCCACTAGTTTTAATATCTGTTGATGATTTTCTAATTTCATCATTCCTTCCATATTTATATTTGGCATTTTACTATAAGGAGGAATTTTTCTTTCTTTCCCATTTATTTGTCTGTTTCTTTATATGAGAATGGATTCATAGATTATTTATTCAAACAATCATCATTTATTTGAATGCTCAAGTGTTTCTGGGTTTGGCCATTGGGCAGCCCCTTCAGGTTGGCTACTGTTTGTCCTTTTGTATGTTTCCATGATATTTAAGGATTTCCTTACTTACTGATATAGTGTTTTAGCCTCTTGTATCTTCCCTGCCTCATCCCTGGATTCAGCTTTTTTCTTCAAAGAGCCCTGATTGTTTGTTAGTGGAATATGGTATTTAGAAACCAAGCTTTGAGCTTGGGTTATATTCTCCACCATTTCCATATTTGTAACTCCCTTCGCCAGCAGTGAGAAACATGGTACCCATTAACCTCAATGTTTTTATACTTTTCCTCAAGCATAGAATATATAAAAAGTAGCTTTGGATTTGCTAACCCATAGTACTGCAGTAAGCAAACCTACTAGGTCAAGTTCAGTATTGCTTACAATTTTTTAAGGTAAAATTTAATAAAGGTGAAATGCATAAATCTGAAGGGAACAGTTTGATGAATTTTGATAAATGCATACACCCTTGTATGATGGATTAAAATGCATACCCTGTTTGGACATGGTCTTGGTCCACATTCTGGTAGATGTGGACCCACTGTAAATAAAATTTCTTCAAGAGGTTGCTTAAGTTAAGGTGTGGCCCAGTTGAATCATTTTGGACTTTAATCTACATTACTGGAGTCCTTTATAAGCAGAGTGAAAGTCAGATGGGGGGAGAAGCCACGGGGAGCAGGCAGAAGCTAGGTGTCATTGGCACCTAGAAGAGAAAGAAGACACTGCCATGTGCACTGCCTTGTGACAGAAAAGCCAAGGAACCCCAAAGATTGCTGATCAGCTAGAAGGTACTAACCCCAGGAGGCACCAAGCCTTCCAGCTTCTGAAACCTTGAGCTAATACATTCCTATTGTTAAGCCAACCCATTGCATGATATTTGTCTTAGCAGCCAGCAAACTAAAATATCATGTAACCATGTAACCCACATCTGTATCAAGATAAAGATTTCATCTCTCCCAAAAGCTTCCCAGTACCCCTTATTAATTAATAATGCCCTCTTCCACTGAGAATTGCTTTTTTGATTTTTGCCATTGTAGACTAGTTTTCCCTGCTCCAGAACTCCATATAAATGGGATCATACAGTATGTACTCTTTTGTGTCAAGTTTCTTTTGTTCACATATCTGTGAGATTTATCTACATTGTTTTGTGTATTAGTAGTTCATTCTTTTTTATGGCTGAATACTATTCCATTATATAAAAATACCACAGTTTGTTTATCCACGTGATGGCCTACTATGATGTACATTTGGGTTGTTTCCAGTTTATGGCTATTATGAATACAGTTGCTGTTAAAATTGAAGTACAACTACATATATTTTCATTTCTCTTGAGTAAATACCTAAGAGTGGAATTGCTGGGTGATAGCATATGTGTATGATTTACTTTATAAAAATATTACCATGCTTATTCCACAGTAGTTATATCATTTTATGCTCCCACTACCAATTTTTAGAGTTCTGGTTGCTCCCCATTCTCACCAATATCTGATGATACCAGCCCTTTAATTTTAGCCATTCTAGTGGGTAAAAGTGATATCTTATTGCACTTTTAATTTGTATTTCCCTAATGACTAATAAGATTAAGCACTTTTCACATCTTATTGGCCATTATATATCTTCCTTTGTGAAGGATTTGTTCAAGTCTTTTACCCATTTTAAAAACTGGGTTTTTTTTTTTTTGTCTTTATTAAGGAGTTGTAGGAGTTCCTTGTATATTCTGGTACAAATTCTTTTTGAGATATTTGTACTCCGAATATTTTGTCCCATTTTGTAATGTACCTATTGATTTTCTTGATGTCCTCTATTGAGCAGAAGTTTTTTTTTTTTTTTTTTTTTTTTTTATTAAATTCAGTTTTATTGAAATACATTCACACACCATACAATCATCCATGGTATACAATCCACTGTCCACAATATGATAACATAGTTATGCGTTCATCACCACAATCTATCTCTGAACATTTTCCTTACATCAGAAAGAACCAGAACAAGAATAAAAAATAAAAGTGAAAAAAGAACACCCAAATCATCCCCCCATCCCACCCCATTTGTCCTTTAGTTTTTATCCCCATTTTTCTACTCATCCATACACTAGATAAAGGGGGTGTGACCCACAAGGTCTTCACAATCACACTGTCACCCCTTGTAATCTACATTATTATATAATTTTCTTCAGGAGTCCAGACTGCTGGGTTGGAGTTTGGTAGTTTCAGGTATTTACTTCTAGCTATTCCAATACATTAAAACCTAAGAGGTGTTATCTATGTAGTGCATAAGAATGTCCACCAGAGTGACCTCTCGACTCCATTTGAAATCTCTCAGCCACTGAAACTATTTCGTCTCATTTTGCATCCCCCTTTTGGTCAAGAAGATACTCTCAGTCCCATGATGCCGGGTCCACATTTATCCCCGGGAGTCATACTCTGCGTTGCCAGGGAGATTTACACCCCTGGGAGTCGGGTCCCACGTAGCGGGGAGGGCAGTGAGTTCACCTGTCGAGATGGCTCAGTTAGAGAGAGAGAGGGCCACATCTGAGCAACAAAGAGGTACTCAGGGGGAGACTCTTAGGTACCACTACATGCAAGTTTAGACTCTCCTTTGTGGTAATGAGCTTCATAAGGGCAAGTCCCATGCTCGAGGGCTCAGCACATCAAACCGCCAGTCCCAATGTTTGTGACAACATCAACAGCAGTCCAGGTGAGGATGTCCAACACATCCGCACCTTCCCCCAGATCCTCAGGGCTGGGGATGGGGAGGCTGTAAATATATTTTTTATTATCTGCCCAAATTACTCTGGGATGTGTCACTATTTCACTCCAGCCTATACTAACCTACCGTATCTCACTTCCTATTCAAAGTTCCATGCAATTGTGGTGTTTGAACAAATAGATTGTAGAGCTGTACCATTTAGAAAATTTAGATCCTGTACCAAATAGATATCTATTCCCTTGGTCTCATATGGAAGTTGAAGTTTTAAAACACAATCAGTTTCAACCTTTACCCTTTGGTCTGGCTTGCCCTGGTCTTAACCAGACCTGCTTCATTCATATCACTAATTGAAGTCTGGGCTCTTTTTCAGCTTTTTTTTTTTTTTTTTTTGACAGTGGCTGTATGCACTAATACTGACATTCATATCTGCTGAGCTATTGAGCAGAAGTTTTAAATTTTTATGAATTTTATTTTTGTTTTCTTGTCATGGTTATTGCTTTCTGTGTCCTAAGAAACCTTTCCCTACCCTCAGGATAAAATATTGTCTTATGTTTCCTTTTATACAGTTTATATTTTACATTTTATTTTTATATTTTCATATTTTACATTTACATTTAGTTTTTTTTTTTTTTTCCCAAAAAAAACAGTTTCATTCACACACCATACAGCCCATTCGAAGTGTACAATCGTTGGCTTTTGGTATAATCACAGAGTAATGCATTGACCACCACCGTCAATTTGAGAACATTCTCATTGCTCCGAGGAAAAAAAAATCCCATACCCTTTACGCCCCCTATTACTGATGCTTGGCGTTGGCATGGTACCTTTGTTACAATTGATGAAAGAATAATGCAATGTTACTGTTAACTATAGTCCTTAGTTTGCATTAATTATGTTTTCCCCCATATATCGCCCTATTATTTTTTTATCTTCATTTTATTGAGATATATTCTCATACCACGCAGTCATACAAAACAAATCGTACTTTCGATTGTTCACAGTACCATTACATAGTTGTACATTCATCACCTAAATCAATCCCTGACACCTTCATTAGCACACACACAAAAATAACAAGAATAATAATTAGAGTGAAAAAGAGCAATTGAAGTAAAAAAGAACACTGGGTACCTTTGTCTGTTTGTTTCCTTCCCCTATTTTTCTACTCATCCATCCATAAACTAGACAAAGTGGAGTGTGGTCCTTATGGCTTTCCCAATCCCATTGTCACCCCTCATAAGCTACATTTTTATACAACTGTCTTCGAGATTCATGGGTTCTGGGTTGTAGTTTGATAGTTTCAGGTATCCACCACCAGCTACCCCAATTCTTTAGAACCTAAAAAGGGTTGTCTAAAGTGTGCATAAGAGTGCCCACCAGAGTGACCTCTCGGCTCCTTTTGGATTCTCTCTGCCACTGAAGCTTATTTCATTTCCTTTCACATCCCCCTTTTGGGAAATGACTGCTTTTTAATTTATAATTATTGCTTTATGATAAAAGAAAAAATTAGAGCATTTTTAGTATGTTTAAGGGAATAGGTTATGTTGTTAAATTTTATTCTACAGTAATGAGAAAGATTAGTGTGAAAATGATTTTTCATTGTACAGATTCTCTAAAGAAATGGATAGTTTTTTTAGTTTGCCAGATGAAATCATCATTTATATAACTTGCAAAGTGACTTTGATTGCCCTGTTATATCTCTTTTAGTGGTGGTCTGAAGTCTGTCAGGCTTTCCATTCAAAACCCCTATTTTCTGGGGTTTATGAGCAGACAGTTTAAAAAAAAAACCAGCCAAAAACTTGGCATTCACAATCTTGGTTCAATATAAGGTACTTGCTTTAACAAAATTTGAAATAGTCAGCTCTTTTTGAAAGTGGTAGAGAGCACAAAGAGGAAGAAAGGAATTCTTTTGGCTAAACAGATAGAGAATATTTTTCCAGCCCACTTATCCCAATTAGATTTACAAAGCAAACTTTCCCCTTCTAGAAATCATTTAGGTCTGTATGTTCTTATGTTCCAGTTGCCACAGGATCATGCCTTAAGACTTTCCTTTTCTTTTGCTTTAGTTCATATTTATAGCAAATGTTTTCTATTCCTGCTCTTCTTTCTGTCCATTTGTACTTTTCCTAATTCTCCCTAGTATATTTACTTTAATTGTGGCTTTAGGTTTTGGCATTCTTTTGACCTTTTTTTCCACTCTTCTTTGGAGTGCCAGTTTAAACAAAAGAGTGTATGGCTTTACCTATTGATTGAAAAACAGTATTAAACTTTGAGAGAGGTTGTGGTGTAACAATGATTTGCTTGAAATTAAATTTCTGAAATGCAGGCTTCAAAAACTATTCTGAGGAACTGTCTCTCAAAGAGCCAGCTTTTAGGGAAGATTTTTTTTCTTTTTCTTCCGGAAAGTGTGGATGTCAGCTTGAGTACTTTCACAATCTGTTTTTAACCCACTTATCATTTGCATGGTGAACCCTTAACTACTATTGGTTCAAAAAGGTGTTTGTGGGTTTTTGTCTCTTTTATTTCACTTCTTATTTTTAAAAAATCATTTCCTGAGAACGTGGTACAAAAAATGTAACCTACTGCAGGAAGTGAGATGATCTTTTGGAAATCTTTACTTTCTCTGTACTCTGAAAATTCTTTGCTTCAGGCAAGAGGTTTATGGGTGCTGTGAAATTTCGGAGATCTGGGAAAGTGGAGTAATAACATGACACCAGCTCTTAAGCAGCAACATCTGCTGTGGTTCAAAGCCACACAAAGAAAGCTGCTTAAGCAGTCGAATATTTTGGACTACGGGAACAAGTGTGGTTCAACGGCAAAGACTGCAGAGTAGAGAAAAATTAAAGCTCAGAGAAGTTGTTGAAAAATGGAGTCGTGGAAAATGAGCATCTTTAAGAGACAAACATCACCTTGTCCTTCAAGGTATCGAAGATCTTTGTCAGAACCTGCTTATGGAAATTCAGATACAGGAACAAGTTTAAAGAGTTATCCATGGTGTGGTCCAGTGAAGAACAAGAGGAAGAAAAATGAACATGCTTTTTCCAATCTAGGGAAGCCACTGGGTGCTTATCGGTGGCAAACACATCCCAGCTTTAGATGGAAAGGGGGCAAGAGGGAAAGAATGCAAAATCATAAAGGAGATGTGGATGAACTGCAACGAAAGGTCTTCCCAAAGATGGTTGGTAATGATACTTCTGCTATTGAGGTCCTTGGAACATCGGTAGAGAAGCTGAACCTGGTCAACACCCAGTCACTTCGGGTTCCATTCACCAGATCTATTTCAGAGCCGGCACCCCACTGCAGTATCAGATTTGTTAGACCGTGGCCGACTTCAGTGGGGTCAGTGGAATCTGAGCAGCAGGGATATTTCATCCGTGGTATTTTTTCTACTCTTTCCAATGGCTTCTCCAGGATGCTGAGTCTAAAAGGAGAATCAACCAGTCAGTCAGTACGAGAAGGTATATTGTGATGAATAAGGGGAAAGAAGGGATGGTTCAGATTTAATTACTATTGCAGTTTTAATTATTTGTGTTTTATAATAATCTCAACCATTCTATTTGTTCATTATATAACAAATTTATTTAATTAGCTTGACTTTGAAAAAGGATGGTTACAGCTTCTGAAACCCTCTTTCAATGAGTGCTTGTAAATGATAGTAATAAATGAACAGTTTTTGGTTAATTTAAATAATTTTTTATTACATTACACTCTTGAACTCTGTTTTGAGGCCTATGTAAGTTTTTCTTTTAACCCTTCTTTATCTTCACTTATCTACTTCTGCATGCTAAATGCAATTCAGGGGAGAAGTAATCAAATAATTTCATTATGATAAAGTTTAGAACTATAGACAGAATTTCCACTATTGTCTTTTAGTAAAAATTACCTGCAATTTAAGACAAGTTATTAGAAAGAATCAGAACAGAATTAATCGATGGCTTTTAATAAGTAGGAATTTTGAATTGCTTAGGTCATAAAAACACACAATTTGAATAAGGAAGCCAAGGATGCAAATCTTAAATATTTGTTTAGATGACAAAATAAAAATTTGTGTTTGACTCATTTCAGACAACAAAATCATCAAATATTTTTAAGCCTCATTTAGGACTTGTTTAAATTTAAGAATAGGTTTTATATCAGTGGTGACATACCTAAAGCCAAAAAAAGTACTCTTAAATTTTTATCTGATTGCCTTAGAAATGGCTGACCTTATCTGCTGAATTATTTTAATTATGAGTTAGAAACTATGCTTTTTTTTTTTTTTTAAACTTTAACACTGGCACTCTGATAATATCTTTGTCCAGTTGAGATCATTTTGAAACAAGCTCTTACCTCTAAGAAAACTTAAGCTTATCATTATTGTGAAATTGACCACATCAGTGGAGGTTTAAACTCTTTCTAAAGTAGTGGGAATTGTTGAAGAATTTTGTTATTGGAATGTGATTTAGTTCCTTTTAAAATAAAGTTGAAGAATGCAAAAGAGTGACATTTCAGTGAAAATTTGAGTAATTTTCCAAATGTGTATGTGCAAACATTTCAGTATTCCTGTCTTCCATAGAGTCTCCTTTGCCCGGTGAACTTTAGTGATGCTGTAGTGTGCATTATTTTCTTCTTCCCTGTCTTATAGATAAGTGACAAGACAATAATGTTTTTTATTGTGTCTCTTTTAGCAATCCTATTAACCTTTTTGAAAGGCCGGGTTGCTGTATTTCTTTGTATGTCTGTATTTCTTAGCCAGGTGGTCATTGGGTGATCAAAGTAAAGGAGTATCAAAGGAAGTGAAGAGTTTAAAATGAATTATTAGGACCAGTGCCTCTCAATGGTTAATTTGTGCATTTGATCAAAGAAACTATATCTATATTATAGATATAATATATATTTATGTATTTAATATATGTATTTGATATTTGTATTTGAACAGATTTTTGGACTTTTGTAGTTCACTTTCAGTTTTTAGTTAATCTACCAACCTATTATTGACTGCTTACTCTGCACAAGGTACTCTGAGAATGTATCCTTGCTCTTTAATACTTATGGTCTACTTAAGGTATATAAACTGTTCTGTTTTTATTGCTTCCTAATATTTTATCCATTCTAATTACAAAATAGCTATGTATATAGAAGCATGTACAGAGCCTAAGTTAAAGTTGCTATCGTAAGAGATTTCAATTTCAGTACAGAGAACAGTGCATAGTATTTCTGCCAGTCAGATCAGCAAATATTTATTAAACACTTACCATTATATCTCCTAAGTATTCATCAGTTGAGAGCCATTCTTAGGACTGAAATACATGTTTTTTGCAAAAATTGGAGCAAGTGCCTGTGCAAATGTCTCCTTTTCTCTTGGCATTAGCTTCTGTATGGCCTAGAGTCTATGTCAGTGGTTTTCTAACTTTCTGCAGTTGTGAACTCTTCTTCATTTATCATTCCCCACAAAGGAAAGATTACCACTGATAGGAGACTTGAATTCTACTTCCATCTCTGCCAGTTAACAGTTGTGAGACTTAATCTCTGATTTCCCTTTACAATTCTGTGGAATGGTAATTCTTTCCTCCTAGGTGATAAATGAAATTTTAAAATGCTTGTAAAGTATAATGCATCTTGTGAATAGAAGATATTGTCAAAGTTGCTATTGTAATATTGTGACTTGATCTGGAATTTAGACTTAGATATCTTTTCAACTCCTTAAGAAAAGTAATATATTTCTGAATTTGAATCCCACTAGTTTTGTCGTTTCCATTCTTCAATATGAACTGTAAGATGCGAGAGGCATTAAATAATGCAACGTGTATTTAAAACAATTAAAACAGTATTTGCACATAGCAATAACTCAATAAATATTAAATGATTCTATTAAGAAATTGAACTTAAATGGATATAGTATAGTTTTTAAAATATGGAAAGGAGAAAGAGGATACCTGATTGTTGAATTTGTTGTAAATCAGTTGTACTGTTCTAGTCTCAAATTGTGTGAATCCAAACTTGTTCTGAGCATGTGCATGTTCTGAGCATAAGCAAGGAATAATTTTTTGTTTCATTGCTGAATTCAATTATCCTCATGCTTAGATCAATTAAATACACTGTACTCAGGGTCCCTAACCAATTTAAGAGAGAGACGCTCTATGATTTCACTACTATTCTGTGTTCAACCCTTGGGTCATACAATATATATTCCTTCATCTGACACAATATATAGGTCAATATATACAATATAAAACGTCTACTTCTTACAGCTAAAAGAATGTCAACTTCTTTGTGCACAGAGATGTCTAAGCATAGGGTTAACATGCTTGGAATAGTGGAAATAATTGAAACATCCAGTGATAAAGGAATAACTAAGCAGATTATGGCATATCAAATCAAGAAAATATCACACAGTCTACATAGTTTCCATTCATCACCTATACAGAATTTAGAAGAAACTCTGAAATTGCAAACATAGATGGATATAAAATATACGTATCAAATATATGTAATGCTTAGAAAGTAGGTAATCATTGGGAGGCATTTCATTCCTAAATTATTTTTCCTCCTCTGTCAGTAGCCAGACATAGGAATGAAAGTTTCATAATTTTTTTTAAAAAAGCCTGAAAGGAAATTAAATATCTCCTACTTAGTCTTCCTTTCTCACTACAGTTTATACTTTTTCTTTATCTATAATGCCTTAGTAATAATAAGATCCTCAGTCTCCCAAGTGTTGGTTTTGTTTTTCAAGAGCCCTTAAGTTGGGAGAATGACTTTCTCTTTTTCTTAGATAATTTTCTTTTAATGTTGTTACTCAGTTTTAACAACTTTTTCATTAAAAATGTATTATTAGAAAGGACCTTGTATATCAATTCAGCAACTATTTATTGAGTTCCTGAAACACTGTTTTAGCTGCTGGGAGCATAGCATATTTTAGTAAGTAACTAGCGGCTTTCTTATTTATCATAGGGAATCAGTAACTGAATCAGAAAACAAATAAAGTACACCAAGTTCACAAGATGTTACACATGTAATAAATAGTATATTTTAGTCATTATATGAACTTTTTAAAATAATGCCTCAGATCTTCTCTATAAACTGGACTTTCTATTTTCTTTAAAGCATAATTAAAGAAAAAGGAGAGATCTCAACAAAATTCAGAGACATATGTTCCCTTCTTACTGCTTCTACCAAGAATCCTTGCATTTCAGCATGCATAACACCTATCCAGCTAGCATTTTGTCACCCATCTTATGCATCCTGCAGTCATTGATCCAAAATTTTTGTCATTTAAAGTATTTATGTTGTCTGTTGTTTAAGCAACTTTGAAATTTCTACGTAAGCTTTAAAAATTTTAGACAATGGACTAAATACTTCAGATTATTTGTATATAATTCTATATTTAAAGTTATTCAACATACTATTAACATATTAATATAATTATTTAATTTTAAATAAATGTATTCTGGGAAACAAAGGTCTCAACAATTATGAGATCATAATGCAAAATATTATCATAAATGGAAAAGAGAGCTTACCTAGAAAAAAAATTTAAAATTACATAGACACATTAGAGGTCAAACAGTTTTAAGAAATTTTGTTTTGAAGTGGTTTTAGATAAAAAAATAAACAACTGGATGTATCACTTTAAATCTATTTCTTATTTTTTCTCATTGTACTTGTGTGTTTTAATAGTTGTAGTCAGTGTAAAATATGAGCTAAGTTGTATTTATTCTCATTTAAGAATATTTCATACTCAAGTATAATTTACTCTGTCATATGGGGTACCCATGTTTTGCACATCTGTTCTTCAACTATAATAGTCAATAAAATAGATATTATATCTTCACAAAAGGTAATTAGGCTACAGGAAGCTGATTCAAAAATGTTATATAAACAGTATTTGAGTTTATTCATTCACCAAGCAGAATTTACTTGGCAGGTTTATCAGTACTAGTCATTTATTGGATAATTCCTTTCTGCCTACCATAATCAATCTTAGAGTTACATAATAGCACAGAATCAGGGTGAAAAGCATGTTAATGTATTTTCCATTAAGCCAAGAGTATTGAGGTGTTTTGTTTTTCCCCTTCTCTACTCAAAAATTAAAAATAGAATCAGAGCACCCTCTTTCCTTTGAATTAATACTGCCTCACTCATTCTTTCTCTGATAACTTTAGTTTTTGCTTAGTTGCCACAGCACTGTTTTAATTTCAAGTAAATTACAATAGGTAGATGATAGTTATATGATAGTGATGCTGTGCTGCTTAGTCCTTGTGTTAGAATTAGACAGATCTGGGGTTAAGTTCTGGCTCTGCCTCTTATAAGCTGTGAACTAGAATTAACTCATCTGAGTTGCCATTTCCTTTATAATAAAATAGAGCTAGTTATACGTATTTCAGGGGGATATAAGGATTAAATGAGATGGTGTGGGTCAAGTGCTTTATCTAACTCAGTAAGAGTTCAGTTAATGGTAGCTTAAACAAAAAACCCCACCTGTTCCTGAGAATGCATCCTGGAAACTTGGAGTGGAGTAGACCTAGTAAAACTCGAATCTTAACCATACATTTACAAATCACTTCTTAAGATAACCAGTTTTGTCCATTAAGTGATACTTTTTGGAATATGTATCCAAATTCTGGCAGTATTTTAGCTTCTGCTTACTAACTGATTAATTGACGTAAGAACTATTGCTCTGTTTACAATATGTAACCGTCCCAACCAAGAGCAGTACGTGTGTGTGTGTGTGTTTGTGTGTGTTGTATACTCGCCCATTATTCCTGACTCTTTTATTTGTCCTTTGGGATTTTGCAGTTTTTGAAAATAAAAGTGAAAATTAATGGTCAAATATTTTTATTATACTTGAGAGTGGGGTCTGTCTTGACATATTTACTATTAATTTTAGGGGTGATAAATATGCTGATTTTTGTGCTGAGCTCCTGTTTATTACTGATTATTTTTGACTGATTTAAAACTGGCATTACCCATTTTAGAAGCAGAATATTTTAATGATGGGATGATCAGGATTTGGAGGCATAAAGACCTGTTTTCAAACTCTTTGAATGCTATTTATTTGCTGTATAATTCATGGTGAATTATATTTGACCTCTCTGAGACTTGCATTCCTTATCTTTAAAATAAAGATAGCATCTACATGGAAAGATTACTGAAAAGCAACATAATTTAGTTGTTAAGAATCTGGGGTTTAAACTTGGGCTTTGAAGAGAATGCTTAACACTAGCATTTGGATTTGCCTTTGCTAGGGATAACTAGGGGAACTTGATGAGAAGGGGAACACAGGGTGACATAGTTACTGGTTATGTTCTGCTCAGGGGTTGAACTGTATGGTTTTCTGATAATTGTTGTATTATAAGTAAATGGATAAATGGGTGAGAAGATTAATTTAAAAACCAGGCCATGCATGCCCCTTGATGACAGTGTGTCATGAAGGAAGATAAATAATCAAAATGATGATTAAAAAATATTTTTAATTCTTGGCTTTACTACTCAGTAATGTGACCATGAGCAAATTACTTTACTCTTAAAGCCTCAGTTTCCTCATTTGTAAAATGAAGCAATACCTACCTCATAGATTGTCTTAAAGATTAAATGAGATGGGATTTGTTAAGTCCATATCATAGTGCAGGGAGGTAGTAAGAATTCAATCGAAGCTGTTGTCCAAGCTGGAGCCAGCTTATAAGAGCCAGTTGTGGGTAACTCTTCCCAGCTTGTACGTTCAGTAATGTCACATTTGTAGCTTCAAATCAGCCAAGATGGAACTATATATAATAGAAATTAGAAAATGCTACAAATCAGAGGGTTGGTTTTTTTTTTTTTTTTTTTTTTAATTTTCTGGAGAGTCCATTGTTAAACTTTTACCAGCATAACATGGTTAACTCCTATTATTATTTTCATCTTTAGAGTTAACCAGTATTATTTAGAGAAAATATAATTTGACTCTAGATTTAAATATACTTTTTATCATGTTAAGAAACAAACTTATTTAATATTTTAGAGTAGCAATCAAAGTTGAATGCATCTAGTGATAATATATTGTTTACCACTGTTTTTCCTATTATTTTATTACCATTGAATGCCTGGAATAATTATTTTAAGATATTGTTTGCTATCCTATGTTAACACTTTTTGTTAAGATCCTCTTTTTTTTTTTTTGTCACATTTATCTAGGTTTCTGACTCTGAGGTTACAAAGTAATTTTTTGAATCCTGTTATTGATTGATTTTGAGATAAAACAATATTTAGTTTCCCAATTCTTGAACATGGAATGTTCTTCCATTAAGTTAGGTCTTCTTTGATTTCTTTTAGCAATGTTTTATAGATTTCTGCATACATATCCTTGGTTAAATTTATTCCTAGATATCTGATTCTTTTAGTTGCTATTGTAAATGGAATTTTTTTTCTTTATTTCTTCTGATTATTCATTGCTTGTATTTAGAAACAATGATTTTTGGATCTTGTTCTTGTACCCCATCACTTTGCTAAATTCATTTATTAGCTCTAGGCATCCTGCTGTGGATTTTTCAGCATTTTCTGTATATAGGACCATGTTCTCTGCAAATAGGGAAAGTTTTATTTCCTCCTTTACAATTTGGATGCCTTTTATTTCTTTTCCTTGCCTATTTAGGCACCCTCAGGAATACTGCCCAGAGATTGTTTCATGGCTCCCCAAAGCTGAGCTTTCTTGACCTGACCAACAAATGCAGCCCTTTAACTAACTGTCCTCCACAGCCCTGTGAAAGCATAGTGTCTTTTAAGTACCCTCTGCCACCTATTGGGTTGAAAAAATGGCTGCCCTGAGAGCTGGGTACTCCAGTGATCCAATGTCGCTAATCAAAAGCCATGATTGTCAATGTTGCTACTTGGTATATACCCAGAAGAACTGAAAGCAGGGATGCAAACAGATATTTGCACACCAGTGTTCATAGTGGCACTATTCACAGTAGCTAAGAGATGGAAATAACCCAAATGTCCATCAACTGATGAATAAACAAAATGTGGTATATACATACAATGGAAATTATTCAGTTGTAAGAAGAAATGAAGTCCTGATGCATTCAACAACGTGGATGAACCTGGAGGACATTATGTTGAATGAAATAAGTCAGACACAAAAGGACAAATATTTTATGATCTCATTGGTAGGAACTAATTATAATAAGCAAACTCATAGAGTTAGAATCTAGAATACAGGTTACCAGGAGATAGAATGGAGGTAGAGAATGAGGAGCTGATGATTAATTTGTACAGAATGTCTAATTATGTTGTTTGTGAATGTTTGGAAATGGGTAATGGTGATGGTAGCACAGTATTTTGAGTGTGATTAACAGTGGTGAATTATGTTTGTGAATGTGGTTGAAAGGGGAAGTTTTGGGTTGTGTATATTACTAGAAGGATAGTTAGAGGATAAAATGTGGTACTGTATAACACAGTGAACCCTGTTGTAGATGATGACTGTGGTTAATAATACAAATATAAGAATGTTCTTTCATGAATTCTGACAAATGTGCATCACTATTACAAAGTGTTTGTTCTGGTTTGCTAATGTATTGCTGCTGGAATGCAAAACACCAGAAATGGATTGACTTTTATAAAGGGGTTTATTTGGTTACACAGTTACAGTCTTAAGGCTATAAAGTGTTCAAGGTAACACATCAACAATCAGGTACCTTCACTGGAGGATGGCATGGTGTCTGGAAAACCTCTGTTAGATGGGAAGGCATGTGGCTGGCATGTGCTCCAGAGTTCTGGTTTCAAGATGGCTTTCTCCCAGGACGTTCCTCCCTAGGCTTCAGCTCCTCAAAAATGTCACTCTTAGTTGCTCTTGGGGCGTTTGTCCTCTCTCAGCTTCTCCAAAGCAAAAGTCTGCTTTCAAAGGCCATCTCCAAAATGTCTGTAAGCTGAAGCTCCTCTTTCAGCTCCTGTGCATTCTTCAAAGTGTCCCCCTTGGCTGTAGCAAGCTCGCTCCTTCTGTCTGAGCTTATATAGTGCTCTAGTAAACTAATCAAGGCCCAGGCTGAATGGGTGGGGCCACACCTCCATGGAAATTATCCAATCAAACATTTCACTCACAGTTGATTGAGTCACATCTCCATGGAAACAGTCAAAGGATTCCAATCTAATCAACACTAAATAAATTTGCCCCCACAAGATTGCATCAAAGATAATGGCGTATTGGGGGACATAATACATTGAAACTGGCACAGTGTTATTAATAGGGTGATATATAGGATAAAACACACCGAATGCAAACTATGGACTATAGTTAACTGTAATATTTTAATATTCTTTCATCAATTGTAACAAAGGTACCACATCAATGCAAAGTGTCAACAATAAGGGAGTATGTGAGAATGTTGTATTTTTTACATGACTTTTCTGGAAACCTACAACTTTTCTAATTAAAAAACAAACAAACATTATGCTAAATAAAAGAAACCAGATACAAAGTACTATATATGGAATGATTCTATTTGTATAAAATGCAAATATAAATAAATGTCTAGAGACAGATTTAGATCAGTGGCTATATAGGGCTGTGGAAGGATAGAGGGGTTGAGAGGTGACTCATAAGGTTGAGGGTTTTTGTTTTGGAGTAATGAAAATGTTCTAAAATTGGTTGTGATGATGACTGCACAACTTGATGATTATACCAGAAGCCATGGATTATACGCTGTGAATGGATTGTGTGGAATGTGAATATATCTCAATAAAACTGCTTTTAAAAAAGGTCATTAATCAGCAATTGGCTATGCACATCCCTGGTCTTGGGGAAGAGATTTTTATGTCCTTTCCTCCCTGTCCCTAGCCTGGGGTTGGATGTCTTGGTGGCCTGCAGCAAGAGTGGGAAGTGGGAGCCATAACTACTGTGGGTACAGAGCTATTTACTGGTCTTTACTGGTATTTACCAGCCTCTTTCTCCAGGTCTTCCTTGGATGCTGTACGGTGTTCACGTGACCTCTTGAGTTTCAAAATAATTGTATCAGTTTCTGCCTGATTAATAGTAGCTCTGGTAGAAGGACTGAATCCTGGCACTCCCTGCTCTGTTATCTTCCCACAATTGTCAGTATTAACTTTTAGTCCATTGAGTAAAATGTAATCCTTTTCTGGATTTTAGAATAATATAAATAATGTAAACACTATTTAGTTTTGAAACTTTAGAAATTATCTCTTGAATTCATTCATGGTACCTTTATTATTCAGTACTTTTTTTTGTTAGATGGTTTAGTTTGGCTTTCACAATTTTTGACTTCCATGTTTTTTGCTTTTTGGTGCATTTTGGTGCTTCATATATATGTATATTTTTTTAAATCTTCATTTTATTGAGATATATTCACATACCA
Source organism: Choloepus didactylus (assembly GCF_015220235.1). NCBI lineage: Eukaryota > Metazoa > Chordata > Mammalia > Pilosa > Megalonychidae > Choloepus > Choloepus didactylus. The sequence continues at coordinate 85,639,865 of NC_051308.1, read as the reverse complement.
CGCAGTCATACAAAACAAATCGTACATTCGATTGTTCACAGTACCATTACATAGTTGTACATTCCTCACCTAAATCAATCCCTGACACCTGCATTAGCACACACACAAAAATGAGAATAATAATTAAAGTGAAAAAGAGCAATTAAAGTAAAAAAGAACACTGAGTACCTTTGTCTGTTTGTTTGTTTGTTTGTTTCCTTCCCCTATTTTTCTACTCATCCATCCATAAATTAGACACAGGGGAGTGTGGTCCTTATGGCTTTCCCAATCCCATTGTCACCCCTCATAAGCTACATTTTTATACAATTGTCTTCGAGATTCATGAGTTCTGGGTTGTAGTTTAATAGTTTCAGGTATCTACCACCAGCTACCCCAATTCTTTAGAGTCTAAAAAGGGTTGTCTAAATTGTGCATAAGAGTGCCCACCAGAGTGACCTCTTGGCTCCTTTTGGAATCTCTCTGCCACTAAAGCTTATTTCATTTCCTTTCACATCCCCCTTTTGGTCAACAAGATGTTCTCCATCCCACGATGCCGGGTCTGCATTCCTCCCCAGGAGTCATATTCCACGTTGCCAGGGAGATTCACTCCCTTGGGTGTCTGATCCCACGTAGAGGGGAGGGCAGTGATTTCACCTTTCAAGTTGGCTTAGGTAGAGAGGGCCACATCTGAGCAACAAAGAGGCATTCGGGAGGAGGCTCTTAGGCACAATTCTAGGGAGGCCTAGCCTCTCCTTTGCAGCAACAGTCTTCCCAAGGGTAAATCCTGTGGTAGAGGGCTCAGCCCATCAAACCACCAGTCCCTATGTCTGTGGTCATGTTAGCAACCATCCAGGTGGGGTAGGCCAATACCCCTGCATTCTCCACAGGCTCCTCAAGGGAGCCTGTTTTTTTTTTTTTTTTTAAATCAACTGTATGAAAAATAAAAAAAAAAAAAAGAAAAAAGAAAAACAAATACAATAAAAAAACATTTCAAAGAGACCATAACAAGGGAGTAAGAAAAAGACAACTAACCTAACATAACTACTTTACTTCCAACATGTTCCTACTCTACCCCAAGAAAGTTACCTAACATAGCAACATTTCTGTGAACTTGTTCCTACTATACCCATCAGAAATTAACAGACCATAGTCATTCCTGGCCATTCCCAGAACGTTAAATTTACCCATGATAGCTTATCTGTTCTTCTTGGATTATTGTTCCCCCCTCCTTAATTGCTCTCTATTGCTAGTTCCCCTACATTCTACATTATAAACCATTTGTTTTACATTTTTCAAAGTTCACATTAGTGGTAGCATATAGTATTTCTCTTTTTGTGCCTGGTTTATTTCGCTCAGCATTATGTCTTCAAGGTTCATCCATGTTGTCATATGTTTCACGAGATCGTTCCTTCTTGCTGCCGTGTAGTATTCCATCGTGTGTATATACCACATTTTATTTATCCACTCATCTGTTGAAGGACATTTGGGTTGTTTCCATCTCTTGGCAATTGTGAATAATGCTGCTGTGAACATTGTGCAGATATCTGTTCGTGTCACTGCTTTCCGATCTTCCGGGTATATACCAAGAAGTGCAGTCATTGGGTCGAATGGTAACTCTATATCTAGTTTTCTGAGGAACTGCCAGACTGACTTCCAGAGTGGCTGGAAATATATTTTTTTAAAAATATATTTTCATCTGATTTTCAGTTTATTAGTATGTGACTAAGACAAATTTTCTTCTCCAAGAATTGTATTTTTAGCTCATTTTTAAGTAAGTTTAATTAATATAATCAAGTTAATAATAGTTTCAAGCTAATTATTGAGTATCATCAATAAAAAAAGTACTAGAATATTTCAGTTTAATTTCCTTATCAAATATGTATCAAAACCTACTAGAAAGCTATCCTTCACTATAAAATTTTCTTATCCTTGTCTCATGTTTCAATTATCAGATTTTACCCTTTTTGCATGGTTATGCAATTTTTGAGCAATCTTGACAAATAAGATGAAAATATGATGTGCTTTCTATTCAAATACTTTCCATATCAAGTAGCAAAATGGTTTGATTTTCTTTTCTGACTCAGTGTTTTGTTTTTTTTTTTAATCATCATTTTATTGAGATATATTCACATACCACGCAGTCATACAAAACAAATCGTACTTTCGATTGTTTACAGTACCATTACATAGTTGTACATTCATCACCTAAATCAATCCCTGACACCTTCATTAGCACACACTCAAAAATAACAAGAATAATAATTAGAGTGAAAAAGAGCAATTGAAGTAAAAAAAAACACTGGGTACCTTTGTCTGTTTGTTTCCTTCCCCTATTTTTCTACTCATCCATCCATAAACTAGACAAAGTGGAGTGTGGTCCTTATGGCTTTCCCAATCCCATTGTCACCCCTCATAAGCTACATTTTTATACAACTGTCTTCGAGATTCATGGGTTCTGGGTTGTAGTTTGATAGTTTCAGGTATCCACCACCAGCTACCCCAATTCTTTAGAACCTAAAAAGGGTTGTCTAAAGTGTGCATAAGAGGGCCCTCCAGAGTGACCTCTCGGCTCGATTTGGAATCTCTCTGCCACTGAAGCTTATTTCATTTCCTTTCACATCCCCCTTTTGGTCAAGAAGATGTTCTCCGTCCCACGATGCCGGGTCTACATTCCTCCCCGGGAGTCATATTCTGCGTTGCCAGGGAGATTCACTCCCCTGGGTGTCTGATCCCACGTAGGGGGGAGGGCAGTGATTTCACCTTTCAAGTTGGCTTAGCCAGAGAGAGATGGCCACATCTGAGCAACAAAGAGGCACTCAGGAGGAGACTCTTAGGCACAAATATAGGGAGGCCTAGCCTCTCCTTTGCAGCAACCGTCTTCCCAAGGGTAAAACTTATGGTAGAGGGCTCAACCCATCAAACCACCAGTCCCCTATGTCTGTGGTCATGTTAGCAACCATGGAGGTGGGTTAGGCGAATACCCCTGCACTCTCCACAGGCTCCTCAAGGGGGCACTTCATCTTTTTTTTTTTCCCTTGATTTCTTTCTTTTTTTTTTTTTTTTTAAATTTCCCTTCTTTTTTAAGTCAACTGTATGAAAAAAAAAGTTAAAAAGAAACAAACATACAATAAAAGAACATTTCAAAGAGACCATAACAAGGGAATAAGAAAAAGACAACTAACCTAAGATAACTGCTTAACTTCCAACATGTTCCTACTTTACCTCAAGAAAGTTACATAATATAGCAACATTTCTGTGAACTTGTTCCTACTATATCCATCAGAATTTAACAGACCATAGTCATTTCTGGGCATCCCCAAAACGTTAAATGGCTTATCTGTTCTTCTTGGATTATTGTTCCCCCTTCCTTAATTGCTCTCTACTGCTAGTTCCCCTACATTCTACATTATAAACCATTTGTTTTACATTTTTCAAAGTTCACATTAGTGGTAGCATGTAATATTTCTCTTTTTGTGCCTGGCTTATTTCGCTCAGCATTATGTCTTCAAGTTTCATCCATGTTGTCATATGTTTCACGAGATCGTTCCTTCTTACTGCCGCGTAGTATTCCATCGTGTGTATATACCACATTTTATTTATCCACTCATCTGTTGAAGGACATTTGGGTTGTTTCCATCTCTTGGCAATTGTGAATAATGCTGCTATGAACATTGGCGTGCAGATATCTGTTCGTGTCACTGCTTTCCGATGTTCCGGATATATACCGAGAAGTACAATCGCTGGATCGAATGGTAGCTCTATATCTAGTTTTCTAAGGAACTGCCAGACTGACTTCCAGAGTGGCTGAACCATTATGCAGTCCCACCAACAGTGAATAAGAGTTCCAATTTCTCCACATCCCCTCCAGCATTTGTAGTTTCCTGTTTGTTTAATGGCAGCCATTCTAACCGGTGTTACATGGTATCTCATTATGGTTTTAATTTGCATCTCTCTAATAGCTAGTGAAGCTGAGCATTTTTTCATGTGTTTCTTGGCCATTTGTATTTCCTCTTCAGAGAACTGTCTTTTCATATCTTTTGCCCATTTTATAATTGGGCTGTCTGTATTATTGTCATTGAGTTGTAGGATTTCTTTGTATATGCAAGATATCAGTCTTTTGTCAGATACATGGTTTCCAAAAATTTTTTCCCATTAAGTTGGCTACCTCTTTACCTTTTTGAGAAATTCTTTTGAGGTGCAGAAACTTCTAAGGTTGAGGAGTTCCCATTTATCTATTTTCTCTTTTGTTGCTTGTGCTTTGGGTGTAAAGTCTAGGAAGTGGCTGCCTAATACAAGGTCTTGAAGATGTTTTCCTACATTATCTTCTAGGAGTTTTATGGTACTTTCTTTTATATTGAGATCTTTGGTCCATTTTGAGTTAATTTTTGTGTAGGGGGTGAGGTAGGGGTCCTCTTTCATTCTTTTGGATATGGATATCCAAGTCTCCCAGCCCCATTTGTTGAAAAGACCATTATGACTCAGTTCAGTGACTTTGGGGGCCTTATCAAAGATCAGGCGGCCATAGATCTGAGGGTCTATGTCTGAATTCTCAATTCGATTCCATTGATCTATATGTCTATCTTTGTGCCAGTACCATGCTGTTTTGGCAACTGTGGCTTTATATTAAGCTTCAGAGTCAGGGAGTGTAAGTCCTTCCACTTCGTTTTTCTTTTTTAGAGTGTCTTTAGCAATTCGAGGCATCTTCCCTTTCCAAATAAATTTGATAACTAGCTTTTCCAAGTCTACAAAGTAGGTTGTTGGAATTTTGATTGGGATTGCATTGAATCTGTAGATGAGTTTGGGTAGAATTGACATCTTAATGACATTTAGCCTTCCTATCCATGAACATGGAATATTTTTCCATCTTTTAAGGTCCCCTTCTATTTCTTTTAGCAGAGTTATGTAGTTTTCTTTGTATAGGTCTTTTACATCTTTGGTTAAGTTTATTCCTAGGTACTTGATTTTTTTAGTTGCTATTGAAAATGGTATCTTTTTCTTGAGTGTCTCTTCAGTTTGTTCATTTCTAGCATATAGAAATATTACTGACTTATGTGCATTAACCTTGTATCCTGCTACTTTGCTAAATTTGTTTATTAGCTCTAGTAGCTGTATCGTCGATTTCTCAGGGTTTTCTAGATATAAGATCATATCATCTGCAAACAATGACAGTTTTACTTCTTCTTTTCCAATTTGGATGCCTTTTATTTCTTTGTCTTGCCGGATTGCCCTGGCTAGCACTTCCAGCACAATGTTGAATAACAGTGGTGACAGCGGGCATCCTTGTCTTGTTTCTGATCTTAGAGGGAAGGCTTTCAGTCTCTCACCATTGAGTACTATGCTGGCTGTGGGTTTTTCATATATGCTCTTTATCATGTTGAGGAAGTTTCCTTCAATTCCTACCTTTTGAAGTGTTTTTATCAAAAACGGATGTTGGATTTTGTCAAATGCTTTTTCAGCATCTATTGAGATGATCAATTGATTTTTCCCTTTTGACTTGTTAATGTGTTCTAATACATTGATTGATTTTCTTATGTTGAACCATCCTTGCATGCCTGGAATAAACCCCACTTGGTCATGGTGTATGATTTTTCTAATGTGTCTTTGGATTCAATTTGCAAGTATTTTGTTGAGGATTTTTGCATCTATATTCATTAGGGAGATTGGCCGGTAGTTTTCCTTTTTTGTAGCATCTTTGCCTGGTTTTGGTATTAGATTGATGTTAGCTTCATAAAATGAGTTAGGTAGTGTTCCATTTTCTTCAATGTTTTGAAAGAGTTTGAGTAAGATTGGTGTCAGTTCTTTCTGGAAAGTTTGGTAGAATTCCCCTGTGAAGCCATCTGGCCCTGGGCATTTATCTGTGGGAAGATTTTTGATGACTGATTGGATCTCTTTGCTTGTGATGGGTTGGTTGAGGTCTTCTATTTCTTCTCTGGTCAGTCTAGGTTGTTCATATGTTTCCAGGAAATTGTCCATTTCCTCTACATTATCCAGTTTGTTGCCATACAGTTGTTCATAGTATCCTCTTATAATTTTTTTTAATTTCTTCATGATCTGCAGTTATGTCACCTTTTTCATTCATTATTTTGTTTATATGGGTCTTCTCTCTTTTTGATTTTGTCAGTCTAGCTAGGGGCTTGTCAGTCTTGTTGATCTTCTCAAAGAACCAACTTTTGGTGATATTTATCCTCTCTATTGTTTTTTTGTTCTCTATGTCATTTATTTCTGCTTTAATCCTTGTTATTTCTTTTCTTGTACTTGGTTTAGGATTGGTTTGCTGTTCATTATCTAGCTTCTTCAGTTGATCCATTAGTTCTTTGATTTTGGCTCTTTCTTCCTTTTTAATATATGCGTTTAGTGCTATAAATTTCCCCCTTAGCACTGCTTTTGCTGCATCCCATAGGTTTTGGTATGTTGTGTTCTCATTTTCATTCGTCTCTATATATTTAGCAATTTCTCTTGCTATTTCTTCTTTAACCCACTGATTGTTTAGGAGTGTGTTGTTTAACCTCCAGGTATTTGTGAATTTTCTAAGTCTCTGATGGTTATTGACTTCTAATTGTATTCCATTGTGGTCAGAGAATGTGCTTTGAATAATTTCAATCTTTTTAAATTTATTGAGGCTTGTTTTATGTCCCAGCATATGATCTATTCTGGAGAAAGTTCCGTGAGCACTAGAAAAGTATGTGTATCCTGGTGATTTGGGATGTAATGTCCTGTATATGTCTGTTAAATCTAATTCATTTATCAGATTGTTTAGGTTTTCAATTTCCTTATTGATCTTCTGTCTGGTTGATCTATCTATAGGAGAGAGTGATGTGTTGAAGTCTCCCACAATTATGGTGGAAACATCAATTGCTTCCTTTAGTTTTGCCAGTGTTTCTCTCATGTATTTTGTGGCACCTTGATTGGGTGCATAGACATTTACGATTGTTATTTCTTCTTGCTGAATTGCCCCTTTTATTAGTATGTAGTGGCCATCTTTGTCTCTCTAAACATCCCTGCATTTGAAGTCTATTTTATCTGAGATTAATATTGCTAAACCTGCTTTCTTTTGGCTGTAGCTTGCATGAAATATTTTTTTCCATCCTTTCACTTTCAGTTTCTTTGTGTCCCTGTGTCTAAGATGAGTCTCTTGTATGCAACATATTGATGGTTCATTTTTTTTGATCCATTCTGCGAATCTATATCTTTTAATTGGGGAGTTTAATCCATTTACATTCAACGTTATACCCGTGAAGGCATTTCTTGAATCAGCCATCTTATCCTTTGGTTTATGTTTGCCATATTTTTCCCCTCTCTCTATTAATATCCTTTAATGTACCCATACCGAATCTCTTTAGTACTGAACCTTTCTCCAAGTTTCTCTGTCCTGTCTTTGTTTCTCTGTCTGTAGGGCTCCCTTTAGTATCTCCAGTAGGGCAGGTCTCTTGTTAGCAAATTCTCTCAGCATTTGTTTGTCTGTGAAAAATTTAAGCTCTCCCTCAAATTTGAAGGAGAGCATTGCTGGATAAAGTATTCTTGGCTGGAAATTTTTCTCACTCAGAATTTTAAATGTATCGTGCCACTGCCTTCTTGCCTCCATGGTGGCTGCTGAGTAGTCACTACTTAGTCTTATGCTGTTTCCTTTGTATGTGGTGAATTACTTTTCTCTTGCTGCTTTCAGAACTTGCTCCTTCTCTTCTGTGTTTGACAGTGTGATCAGTATATGTCTCGGAGTGGGTTTATTTGGATTTATTCTATTTGGAGTTCGCTGAGCATTTATGATTTGTGTATTTATGTTGTTTAGAGGATTTGGGAAGTTTTCCCCAACAATTTCTTTGAATACTCTTCCTAGACCTTTACCCTTTTCTTCCCCTTCTGGGACACCAATGAGTCTTATATTTGGACGTTTCATATTATCTATCATATCCATGAGGTCCATTTCGATTTTTTCAATTTTTTCCCCATTCTTTCTTTTATGCTTTCATTTTCCATTCTGTCATCTTCGAGGTCACTGATTCGTTGTTCAACTTCCTCTATTCTTGTACTATGAGTGTCCAGAATCTTTTTAATTTGGTCAACAGTTTCTTTAAGTTCCATAAGATCATCCTTTTTTTTTTATTTAGTCTTGCAATGTCTTCTTTATGCTCTTCTAGAGTCTTCTTGATTTCCTTTATATCCCGTACTATGGTCTCATTGTTCATCTTTAGTTCTTTGAGTAGCTGCTCTAGGTGCTGTGTCTCTTCTGGTCTTTTTATTTGGGTGCTTGGGCTTGGGTTATCCATATCGTCTGGTTTTTTTCATATGCTTTATAATTTTCTGTTGTTTTTGGCCTCGTGGCATTTGCTGAACTTGATAGGGTTCTTTTAGGGTTTGTAGACCTATTGAAGTCCTTATCTCTAATTTATCAGATCTACAGCTTCGTGGAGTACACTTTCTCTAACTAACCAGCAGGTGGCGTCCACGAGCCACCTGTTCTCCACAAGCCAGTTCTCCCCTGCTTAGCCTTTTTGGTGAGTGGGGGAGTGAGTCTTGTGGGGCCCAATTGGTGTACCAAGCTTGCGTGTGTAGTTGGTGTTGCCTGCCGTGTATGTGGGGCGTGTTTCTGGGCAGTCGGGGAGGGGGGGTGGTCCTAACAATCAAATCTCCCTGGTGATCCTAGAGTTTTAAAACTGCTGCAATAGTCTAATCCTTCAGTTCAGTCCTGCCACAGTTTGTCTCTGCCACTGACCCACAAGTCCTTGGTATTGGCGTATGGCTCCTGAGACTTGCAAGTCGGCCCCTCTTCCAGGCTGTGCACCCCGGGTCCTCTATTGAGGGATGACTGTGCTATGTCACAGGTAAGTGCCGTCCCCCCAGGGCAGTTCTGGGCTGCTGGGCTGTGTAGGGAGGCTCCCAGTCTGCTCAAATGATGGCTGAGTGGGGCTTTGTTAATTCACACTGCTCCACCTTCCCAACTCTGGGACAATCAGCTGAGGTTGCAGGGAAGGCTAACGTCCACGCCCAGTTTTGTGGTGTGTGCCTGTTATTTGAAGCACTTCCGTCACACTGGGTTGTCTGGGGCAGCTCTGGGCTATGGGGCTGGTGATGGGCAGGAGTGTTTCCTGTCAACCAGGATGGTGGCTGTGAGCGGAAACCCCCCTTTTCTTGGGAAGTTGTGGTGTTTAGTGAATTTTCTCAGCCACTGGATTATTGCCTTTTGTCTCAGAGCCCTCTTAGTTCTGCTCTTGACTTGACGTGCCCAAATTGCAATTCTTTGAAGCTTTCTGTATTGGGCTTCTTAGAGTAATTGTTTTAGAAAAAGAAAAAAGGATTAAAAAAAAAAAAAAAATAAGGGCCCTCCTCAGAGATCTAATGGGTTATTGAAATGTTAATAGACAAAGCAACCAGGGCCATTAAGGAAAGGTCCACAGGGCAGAGAGATCAGCTTTTCTTCGGGATTTGCATATGCGCCTCAAGGCCTGAGCTCCGCCCTTCCCCTTTCTGTGTTCACCAGAACTCCAAAAATCCTCTGCTTTTATTTTGAAGTTTTTCGTGTTGTTTTTTTTTTTCTATGCCTGTCTCCTCTCTGCTGGGCTGGCTGCTCTCAGATTCTCTGGTGTCTGGTCTCAGTCTATCTATGGTTGGAGTTTGGATCAGTAGAATGAGTTTCCGATAAGGGCTGCCACTGCAGTTCTCCCTTCTCCTTCCCGGAGCTGACAGCCCCTCCTCCCACGGGACTGAGCCTGGCAGGGAGGGGCGCGGTTCCCCTGGCCGCAAAAACTTACAGATTTCGCTGATCTCAGCAGTTCGACATTTTCATGAGTGTTGTATGAAGTATGCCCGAAGTCAGATTGCTCTGTGGTGTCCAGTCCACGCAGTTCCTGGCTTTCTACCTACTTTTCTGGAGGAGTAACTAAAACATACAGCTCACCAGGCTGCCGTCTTGCCCTACCTCCCAAAGTGTTTTAACTTAAATTTACTGAGTCAGTAAATCAGTCTATAAGTTTATAGGTGAGAACCAGTATTTTAAGTTATAAAATTTCTTGTCCAATTTATTCATTTATCTTAAATATTCTACTCTGTTTACCTAAAAAGATTCTTCAGTTGTTATGTCACGTTCTCCTCCCTGCCAATCTGTTTTCATGCTAAAATTTCAGAAATTTATGTTGGAGAGCCACCGATTAGCAAATCTTCAGGTAATCAGAACACATTGTCTTTTTTTAGGTGCAAAGGATCTCACTGAGTATGGAGATAGTTAATGGACTATGCCTATTTTGGATTCTGAGCCACCTCTAATCTAGAATAGAATCTCTCTTTATAATTTGGTGAGCTACTTGCTGGTATCAATCTCAGTTTCCAAAACCAAAGATTCTAATTTTAGGGCCTAGATTGACCAGTAAAAACCAGTAGAATTCCCAATATCCCAATAACCACCCCAAAATTTGCCTTGGCATTTGAATAATATTTTTTGATGTATGTGGCCATTGGATCATTTATTTGTTCCTCTGAGGTTATAAAGATTATTAATTCTTTTTTTAATTGCTGATGGGTTTTTGTTAAGTCTTAAAAAGAAAGCAAAAGATTGATTGAAACGTCAAGGTGTAAATTGCACCACACACCAGGCTTCTTGAGCATTTACCTGGAGCAAAAATTAACCTGTCATTCTTTATATTGAGCTCTGATTTCTTTATGTAAGGTGATAGTATAGTCACAGAGTTGTGCGACCACAACACAATCAACTTTAGAACATTTTTCATTACATCAAAAAGAAACCGGGTACCCCGTTAGCAGTAAATCCCCTTTTTCTCCCAAACGCGCCCCACCATAGACAATTACTAAGGTACTTTCTGTTTCTATAGATTTTTGTATAAATGGGAGTATACAATATGTAGCCTTTTGTTTCTGGCCTTTTTCACTTAGCATAATGTTTTCCAGATTCATCCACGTTTTAGCAAGTATAGTACTTCACTCCTTTTTATGAAAGAATAATATTCCATTGTATGGATATACCACACTTTAATTATACGGTCATCAGTTGATGGACATTTTGGTTGTTTCCACTTTTAGCTATTATGAATTATGCTGCTAGGGACTCATGAACAAGTTTTTGCATGGACGTATGCTTTCATTTCTCTTGCATATTTACCCTTATATTTTGCAAAAGATGTTTCCTGCTACCAAAATAATGATTTGGTGTTTTAAGGACTTAAGTCACATTTAATTTTCTATTGTTATCTAAACATATAACAGTCTTTTTATTTTATTCTTGCTTTGTATCTGTGTATTCATTAATAAATATTTGTTTTAGGTGTATATTAGATTTTTGTTTTAATCAAGTACCTTCAGTAGTTACCAATTTCCTACCCCTGTGCTGAAAATATGAATATGTTGTTTGTTCAGTGTGATCGAGTGTTTCCCACTGGTAGCTTGATTACAATGAACATGATGATTTCTAGGATCCTGATTTCCAGGGTGATTGTCTTATTTTTATCTGCCTAAAGCAGGTTTTAGTCAGTTTCTCACGCTCTAGGCGTGAGGAAGCAAAGAGAAGAATAAGATGAGTAATGACTCTGAATCTATGATTGTGAAACCTTATCCATATGAATACAGGTTCTTAGTGACTGAACTTTAGTCAGTAAACCACAAGCATTTTTCCTGTCATTCTCATGTCAAATTCTCATTGAGATACCCTTAAAGTTTCTTTTTCTTTCCTAATTTCTGGAATTTGATGATGATTATTTATTCACTTGCCTTTACAAAACAGAAACCCTATGTTCTATCCGTGTTTTTAGATATTGTCACCAAAATGTCAAAATAGTTTGATGTGTAAGGGATCCCAGTTCAGTTACAACTGAGCTCAGTATATAACTAAAACTTTGGGCAAAATAAAGGGTATTTTATAATGTGTTGTATGTGGTTTGTTGTTCTTCAGAAAAGTGGTATCTAGTGGTTAGAACATAAGTTGCTGTCAGCATTTGTGGGTTTTATTCCCAGATCCAGACTTTTTTAAAAAAGAACAGCAGGGTCTATGCCTGGTATATGTTTAGTTCAGTGTTTACAAACCATAGTTGGTATAGTAAATTATAAAGTAGTAAAGATTTTATAATGGCAGAATCATAAACAACAAATTACTCACAGTGTATGTAAAATAATGGTAGCTGTCATAGGTATATCGTGATTTCAAGTAGTAGTGATGATATTTTTAGCAACTTATAATGAGTATTTTTTTATTTGAAGTATTTAAACATTACTCCTGTCCAAGGGACTGTTGAAAACTTTACCTAATGGAACTACTCCATTTCACACTATTACATGCCGGAATGTTAGGATAAGGAAGAGCTTTAGGATTGTGTGATGATTCTTGTATTTATAGATTAGGCACAGATATTCTAGTATTAGAATTTTATTTACATCTATCCTCTTGACAGCATTCTAAATCAGGGGTTCTTAAAAATAAGTCTTCTACAGTTGTATAAAAATGTAGCTTATAAGGGGTGACAATGGGATTGGGAAAGCCATAAGGACCACACTCCACTTTGTCTAGTTTATGGATGGATGAGTAGAAAAATAGGGGAAGGAAACAAACAAACAAACAAACAAACAAAGGTACCCAGTGTTCTTTTTTACTTTAATTGCTCTTTTTCACTTTAATTATTATTCTTGTTATTTTTGTGTGTGTGCTAATGCAGGTGTCAGGGATTGATTTAGGTGAGGAATGTACAACTATGTAATGGTACTGTGAACAATCAAATGTATGATTTGTTTTGTATGACTGCGTGGTATATGAATATATCTCAATAAAATGAAGATTTAAAAAAAAAATAAGTCTTCTAAAGTTACTGGCCTTTGAGCCAGACAGAGGTGTTCTGCCCCTAAAATAAGGCAGGGAAGTATTTTCCTAATTCATATATAATTGATAAATGACATTTTTATTAAAAATTATTTTATAAGTAGTCCTTAAAATGTTGGTGTCTTGCTAGTCTTTGTCTATAATAAAACATGAAGTATTTAATTTATCCAAAATTTTCATGTTTGGTTATTTTATATTTAATATCACCTTGTTTAGTCGCTTTTTATCCTGTGACATAACCCTAGGACATTGCCTTTCAAACACAAGGTTTTATGAACTCCTGTTGTCCATGGTGAACAAGGGTCAGTTGCTAGTAATAACCATGGTGTAGCTGGTTTGTTAATTCTTTCTAGCCTATTATTATAATTTACTGGACTGACAGTTATGCCTCAGATGTTGTTATTAGTCCCTAGATTAAGATTGAATCCCTTTGAATAATGCTTTCCTGTTCTCTTTATGGAATTCTAAATGAAACGTTTTGTTCAACCAAAAGGAACTTAATGTTTTCTTATTAATTCCATGTCTTCTGAGGTTAGTGTTTATATGCCTGGACTAATGAAGAATGTTCATGTAAACACTATTACTAGGACCATTTTAATTTTTAGCTAGTTTGTTTCCTCTTTCAGCATGTAGATATGAACTTGTAATTCACAATCTAAACAAGGATGCTTTTGAGATTGAAAGGGGGCACTACTAATGATGAGTTTGGGATAATAGGTATAACCTGGGACAAATGGTCATCCTACGTAGACTGCATTGTTAGTAAGTATAGAACTAGGATGAGACCCCAAATCTCCTGACTCTGTGGGTAGCACTACTAGTAATATAAATCCCAGAGGCAGCACAGCATAGTAATTATGATTGTGGCTGTAGAGTCAGACACTTGGTTTGAAATCCTGCCTTTATTCTTACAGTGTGACTAGGATCAATTTACTCAAATTTTCTGTGCCTTAGTTTCCTCATTTGTCATATGGGAGTAATGCCAGTACCAACCTCACATGGATGTTGTGAGGCATAAATGAGATTATGCATGTAAAGCTTTTAGTACAGTGGTTGGCATTTAGTAAGTGCCATGTTTGCTTCTGCTGTTTTTAGTCTTGTTATTATTTTGTAAAATCCTGAAGTCAGAAATGGTAAGGGGATAAGTGAAGTCATGTGTGAGACTGTCAGGAGTCTGAATTCTATTTCTGTTTTGCTCCTGACTTACCTGGACCTGCAATTGTTTAACCTTTTTGTGTTGAAATCTAGCCATCCAAAGGTAAATAATCTTGCTATCTGCCCACTTCATGGAAGATGGTAAAGAAAATTTTGGAAAATGTTTTGAGATCTGTGGGAGAAAGGTGCTTTATAAGCTTTATAAGTTTATAACTTTATTCATTTCTGCTTTGACATTAACTTGCTCATTAAACATGTATAGTTTTTTAATCAGTTTAACTCAGTAATTCAAAGTTACTGAATATAGAACATATGAGGGTGTTGATACTTCTGTTAGAACATTCCCTTTTGTGTTTTCTTCATTGTTTAAAAGGTACAGATCCTTATTGCTATATTATACTAGAAATATATGTAAAACTTAGTATGTAAAAATTGTATGTAAGGCTGAATAATACTTCCTCATTTTTCTACTTAGTTTTAATTAAAATGTAGCTTTGGTTCTTTTTAAAGAAAAAAAGGATGAAAGTGGGAAAAGGAATAGTTGGTTAATTATAATGACACTAGAGTATGGGCTAGAAAGTACCTAGAAAAATCATTTACGCTCCCTTTCTACTACAATACAACTGCATTTTAATTAATTCAATTACAGTAATTATTGATTAAGTGACTACTACATTCATGGCACATAAAAAAGTAAGACAGTCCTTTTTATTAGATGCTTACAGTCTAAAGGGAAAGTGGAACATAACTATTTACTTTATACGTTATCATTAATGTTATAGCTGACCTTTTCAAAGTTGATTGCAAGTAGAGGGAGTATTTGAAATGGAATTTTATATAAGATTTTGACTATTTTAAGTTAGCCATATTTAGCTAAATGTTTTTTACAAGGTTTTAAGAATCAACAGATGAGCCGACTAGAAAAGGCACATATATAAAGATTTTAAATTTTCCGATTTCGTTTCTCATTGAGGGACCAAAATCAGTGTTAATTTATATTTTTTATTAAAAGAAAAAGTTATTATGTTATTTAAGACAGTAAAGTGCTTTAAATTGTGTCAAGTGTGAAAAATTGGGGGGAAGGGGAGAGCTTTTCATTCTGTTTTCCCCCATAATTCACTTTGAGATTATAATTTAGTTGACTCCCAACTTCAAAAGTAATTCTGAAGAGACGAAAAAATTCAAGATTTTAAATTGAAATTATGTAGGAAATATACATTCTAAACATATGAATTGTGGCATTTTAAATGTAAAATTCAAATATTAAAGACCCAGATATGGATTATTAATATTCAAATAGTATTTTCACCCTGGAATCTCACTGTTCATTTATACTTAGAAGAAAGTGTTAGGATAGGAGGAGATGTAATTTTATTCCCACTATGTTAGCAGTAAGAATATTGCTATTTAAATAAAATATGAGGGAGTACTTTAAAAAGAGCTACACGAAAATTAAGAAGATGGCGGACTGGTGAGCTGTATGTTTTAGTTACTCCTCCACAAAAGTAGGTAGAAAGCCAGGAACTGCGTGGACTGGACACCACAGAGCAATCTGACTTTGGGCATACTTCATACAACCCTCATGAAAACGTGGAACTGCTGAGATCCGCGAAATCTGTAAGTTTTTGCGGCCAGGGGACCCACACCCCTCCCTGCCAGTCTCAGTCCCGTGGGAGGAGGGGCTGTCAGCTCTGGGAAGGAGAAGGGAGAACTGCAGTGGCATCCCTTATCAGAAACTCATTCTACTGATCCAAACTCCAACCATAGATAGACTGAGACCAGACACCAGAGAATCTGAGAGCAGCTAGCCCAGCAGAGAGGAGACAGGCATAGAAAAAAACAACACGAAAAACTCCAAAATAAAAGCGGAGGATTTTTGGAGTTCTGGTGAACATAGAAAGGGGAAGGGCAGAGCTCAGGCCCTGAGGCTCATATGCAAATCCCGAAGAAAAGCTGATCTCTCTGCCCTGTGGACCTTTCCTTAATGGCCCTAATTGCTTTGTCTCTTAGCATTTCAATAACCCATCAGATCTCTGAGGAGGGCCCTTTTTTTAAATCCTTTTTTCTTTTTCTAAAACAATTACTCTAAGAAGCCCAATACAGAAAGCTTCAAAGACTTGCAATTTGGGCAGGTCAAGACCAGAGCAGAACTAAGAGAGCTCTGAGACAAAAGGCAATAATCCAGTGGCTGAGAAAATTCACTAAACACCACAACTTCCCAAGAAAAGGGGGGTGTCCGCTCACAGCCATCATCCTGGTGGACAGGAAACACTCCTGCCCATCGCCAGCCCCATAGCGCAGAGCTGCTGCAGACAACCCAGTGTGACTGAAGTGCTTCAAATAACAGGCACACACCACAAAACTGGACGTGGACATTAGCCTTCCCTGCAACCTCAACTGATTGTCCCAGAGTTGGGAAGGTGGAGCAGTGTGAATTAACAAAGCCCCATTCAGCCATCATTTCAGCAGACTGGGAGCCTCCCTACACAGCCCAGCAGCCCAGAACTGCCCTGGGGGGACGGCACTCACCTGTGACATAGCACAGTCATCCCTCAACAGAGGACCCGGGGAGCACGGCCTGGAAGAGGGGCCCACTTGCAAGTCTCAGGAGCCATACGCCAATACCAAGGACTTGTGGGTCAGTGGCAGAGACAAACTGTGGCAGGACTGAACTGAAGGATTAGACTATTGCAGCAGCTTTAAAACTCTAGGATCACCAGGGAGATTTGATTGTTAGAGCCACCCCCCCTCCCCGACTGCCCAGAAACACGCCCCATATACAGGGCAGGCAACACCAATACACACGCAAGCTTGGTACACCAGTTGGACCCCACAAGACTCACTCCCCCACTCACCAAAAAGGCTAAGCAGGGGAGAACTGGCTTGTGGAGAACAGGTGGCTCGTGGACACCACCTGCTGGTTAGTTAGAGAGTGTACTGCACGAAGCTGTAGATCTGATAAATTAGAGTTTAGGACTTCAATTGGTCTACAAATCCTAAAAGAACCCTGTCAAGTTCAGCAAATGCCAAGAGGCCAAAAACAACAGAAAATTACAAAGCATATGAAAAAACCAGACGATATGGATAACCCAAGCCCAAGCACCCAAATTAAAAGATCAGAAGAGACACAGCACCTAGAGCAGCTACTCAAAGAACTAAAGATGAACAATGAGACCATAGTACAGGATACAAAGGACACCAAGAACACATCACTCTCTCCTATAGATAGATCAACCAGACAGAAGACCAATAAGGAAATTGAAAACCTAAACAATCTGATAAATAAATTAGATTTAACAGACATATACAGGACATTACATCCCAAATCACCAGGATACACATACTTTTCTAGTGCTCACGGAACTTTCTCCAGAATAGATCATATGCTGGGACATAAAAGAAGCCTCAATAAATTTAAAAAGATTGAAATTATTCAAAGCACATTCTCTGACCACAATGGAATACAATTAGAAGTCAATAACCATCAGAGACTTAGGAAATTCACAAATACCTGGAGGTTAAACAACACACTCCTAAACAATCAGTAGGTTAATGAAGAAATAGCAAGAGAAATTTCTGAATATATAGTGACTAATGAAAATGAGAACACAACATACCAAAACCTATGGGATGCAGCAAAAGCAGTGCTAAGGGGGAAATTTATAGCACTAAACGCATATATTAAAAAGGAAGAAAGAGCCAAAATCAAAGAACTAATGGATCAACTGAAGAAGCTAGAAAATGAATAGCAAACCAACCATAAACCAAGTAGAAGAAAAGAAATAACAAGGATTAAAGCAGAAATAAATGACGTAGAGAACAAAAAAACAATGGAGAGGATAAATATCACCAAAAGTTGGTTCTTTGAGAAGATCAAGAAGACTGACAAGCCCCTAGCTAGACTGACAAAATCAAAAATAGAGAAGACCCATATAAGCAAAATAATGAATGAAAAAGGTGACATATAACTGCAGATTCTGAAGAAATTAAAAAAATTATAAGAGGATATTATGAACGACTGTATGCCAACAAACTGGATAATGTAGAAGAAATGGACAATTTCCTGGAAACATATGAACAACCTAGACTGACCAGAGAAGAAATAGAAGACCTCAACCAACCCATCACAAGCAAAGAGATCCAATCAGTCATCAAAAATCTTCCCACAAATAAATGCCCAGGGCCAGATGGCTTCACAGGGGAATTCTACCAAACTTTCCAGAAAGAACTGACACCAATCTTACTCAAACTCTTTCAAAACATTGAAGAAAATGGAACACTACCTAACTCATTTTATGAAGCTAACATCAATCTAATACAAAAACCAGGCAAAGATGCTACAAAAAAGGAAAACTACCGGCCAATCTCCCTAATGAAAATAGATGCAAAAATCCTCAACAAAATACTTGTAAATCGAATCCAAAGACACATTAAAAAAATCATACACCATGACCAAGTGGAGTTCATTCCAGGCATGCAAGGATGGTTCAACATAAGAAAATCAATCAATGTATTACAACACATTAACAAGTCAAAAGGGAAAATCAATTGATCATCTCAATAGATGCTGAAAAAGCATTTGACAAAATCCAACATCCGTTTTTGATAAAAACACTTCAAAAGGTAGGAATTGAAGGAAACTTCCTCAACATGATAAAGAGCATATATGAAAAACCCACAGCCAGCATAGTACTCAATGGTGAGAGACTGAAAGCCTTCCCTCTAAGATCAGAAACAAGACAAGGATGCCCGCTGTCACCACTGTTATTCAACATTGTGCTGGAAGTGCTAGCCAGGGCAATCCGGCAAGACAAAGAAATAAAAGGCATCCAAATTGGAAAAGAAGAAGTAAAACTGTCATTGTTTGCAGATGATATCATCTTATATCTAGAAAACCCTGAGAAATCGACGATACAGCTACTAGAACTAATAAACAAATTTAGCAAAGTAGCGGGATACAAGATTAATGCACATAAGTCAGTAATGTTTCTATATGCTAGAAATGAACAAACTGAAGAGACACTCAAGAAAAAGATACCATTTTCAATAGCAACTAAAAAAATCAAGTACCTAGGAATCAACTTAACCAAAGATGTAAAAGACCTATACAAAGAAAACTACATAACTCTACTAAAAGAAATAGAAGGGGACCTTAAAAGATGGAAAAATATTCCATGTTCATGGATAGGAAGGCTAAATGTCATTAAGATGTCAATTCTACCCAAACTCATCTACAGATTCAATGCAATCCCAATCAAAATTCCAACAACCTACTTTGCAGACTTGGAAAAGCTAGTTATCAAATTTATTTGGAAAGGGAAGATGCCTCGAATTGCTAAAGACACTCTAAAAAAGAAAAACGAAGTGGGAGGACTTACACTCCCTGACTTTGAAGCTTATTATAAAGCCACAGTTGCCAAAACAGCATGGTACTGGCACAAAGATAGACATATAGATCAATGGAATCGAATTGAGAACTCAGAGATAGACCCTCAGATCTATGGCCGACTGATCTTTGATAAGGCCCCCAAAGTCACTGAACTGAGTCATAATGGTCTTTTCAACAAATGGGGCTGGGAGAGTTGGATATCCATATCCAAAAGAATGAAAGAGGACCCCTACCTCACCCCCTACACAAAAATTAACTCAAAATGGACGAGAGATCTCAATATAAAAGAAAGTACCATAAAACTCCTAGAAGATAATGTAGGAAAACATCTTCAAGACCTTGTATTAGGCGGCCACTTCCTAGACTTTACACCCAAAGCACAAGCAACAAAAGAGAAAATAGATAAATGGGAACTCCTCAAGCTTAGAAGTTTCTGCACCTCAAAGGAATTTCTCAAAAAGGTAAAGAGGCAGCCAACTCAATGGGAAAAAATTTTTGGAAACCATGTATGTGACAAAAGACTGATATCTTGCATATATAAAGAAATCCTACAACTCAATGACAATAGTACAGTCGGCCCAATTATAAAATGCGCAAAAGATATTAAAAGACAGTTCTCTGAAGAGGAAATACAAATGGCCAAGAAACACATGAAAAAATGTTCAGCTTCACTAGCTATTAGAGAGATGCAAATTAAGACCACAATGAGATACCATCTAACAGCGGTTAGAATGGTTGCCATTAAACAAACAGGAAACTACAAATGCTGGAGGGGATGTGGAGAAATTGGAACTCTTATTCACTGTTGGTGGGACTGTATAATGGTTCAGCCACTCTGGAAGTCAGTCTGGCAGTTCCTTAGAAAACTAGATATAGAGTTACCTTTCGATCCAGCGATTGCACTTCTCGGTATATACCCGGAAGATCGGAAAGCAGTGACACGAACAGATATCTGCACGCCAATGTTCATAGCAGCATTATTCACAATTGCCAAGAGATGGAAGCAACCCAAATGTCCTTCAACAGATGAGGGGATAAATAAAATGTGGTATATACACACGATGGAATACTACGCGGCAGTAAGAAGGAACGATCTCGTGAAACATATGACAACATGGATGAACCTTGAAGACATAATGCTGAGCGAAATAAGCCATGCACAAAAATAGAAATATTGTATGCTACCACTAATGTGAACTTTGAAAAATGTAAAACAAATGGCTTATAATGTAGAATGTAGGGGAACTAGCAGTAGAGAGCAATTAAGGAAGGGGGAACAATAATCCAAGAACAACAGATAAGCTATTTAATGTTCTGGGGATGCCCAGGAATGACTATGGTCTGTTAATTTCTGATGGATATAGTAGGAACAAGTTCACAGAAATGTTTCTGTATTAGGTAACTTTCTTGGGGTAAAGTTGGAACATGTTGGAAGTTAAGCAGTTATCTTAGGTTAGTCGTCTTTTTCTTATTCCCTTGTTATGGTCTCTTTGAAATGTTCTTTTATTGTATGTTTGTTTTCTTTTTAACTTTTTTTTCATACAGTTGATTTAAAAAAGAAGGGAAAGTTAAAAAAAAAAAAAGAAAAACAAGGAAAAAAATATGTACTGCCCCCTTGAGGAGCCTGTGGATAATGCAGGGGTATTCTCCTACCCCACCTCGATGGTTGCTAACATGACCACAGACATAGGGGACTGGTGGTATGATGGTTGAGCCCTCTACCATAGGTTTTACCCTTGGGAAGACGGTTGCTGCAAAGGAGAGGCTAGGCCTCCCTATGGTTGTGCCTAAGAGCCTCCTCCCGAATGCCTCTTTGTTGCTCAGATGTGGCCCTCTCTCTCTACCTAAGCCAACTTGAAAGGTGAAATCACTACCCTCCCCGCTACGTGGGATCAGACACCCAGGGGAGTGAATCTCCCTGGCAACGTGGAATATGACTCCCGGGGAGGAATGTAGACCTGGCATCGTGGGACGGAGAACATCTTCTTGACCAAAAGGGGGATGTGAAAGGAAATGAAATAAGCTTCAGTAGCAGAGAGATTCCAGAAGGAGCGGAGAGGTCACTCTGGTGGGCACTCTTATGCACACTTTAGACAACCCTTTTTAGGTTCTAAAGAATTGGGGTAGCTGGTGGTGGATACCTGAAACTATCAAACTACAACCCAGAACCCATGAATCTCAAAGACAATTGTATAAAAATGTAGCTTATGAGGGGTGACAATGGGATTGGGAAAGCGATAAGGACCACACTCCACTTTGTCTAGTTTATGGATGGATGAGTAGAAAAATAGGGGAAGGAAACAAACAGACAAAGGTACCCAGTGTTCTTTTTTACTTCAGTTGCTCTTTTTCACTCTAATTATTATTCTTGTTATTTTTGTGTGTGTGCTAATGAAGGTGTCAGGGATTGATTTAGGTGATGAATGTACAACTATGTAATGGTACTGTGAACAATCGAAAGTACGATTTGTTTTGTATGACTGCGTGGTATGTGAATATATCTCAATAAAATGAAGATTAAAAAAATATGAACAGTTTATATTTTAATGTTTGTAGTTGCACGGAGATATTAGAAAATAAAAAAAGTTTTATTTAACTGTGTTTAAGGGAGAGCCTTGTGATGATGGCATGATTCCTTGACACTGGCAATCAGTGACTTTGTATTGCTTTGTTTCCATTGCAGTGCTCTGAAACTCTATTAAAGAAAGAGAAATGAAATAGTCTATTAATTATTGAAATGAGAATACAGGCTTTGGCCCAGAAGGCTCAAGAAGGAATCTTTAGACAAGAATGAAAGGCAAAAAGTTTATAATAATAATTAGAAAAGGATAAGATGTCAAGAAATATTATGAAATCACAATCTACCATGCAGTTGGGTAGTGCAAAAACTAAGGGATAATCTTTAAACCTTGTTTTTCCTTTCTGTTTCCAAATCTAGTTCATCAACACTTAAATATTTCACTAATAAGCCCTTTTTTCTACTGCTATGATGCGGTCCCAATCTAGCATCCCTTTTGTCTGGATTACCATAATAGCCTCTAAACAAAGTGCTCCTACATTTGAGATTGTTTCCTTCTAGTCAGTTCTCCACATGCAGCCAGAAAAATATTTCACAACAGAAAATCAGAATCCTTTAACTCTTCTGTTCAAAAATATTCTTTAGTTGTCCATTCTTCTTAAAATTTGTCCCAAAATTTACAACATGTGCTCTGTCCCATGCCTACCCCTCCAGCTTTACTTAGAGCCTTTCTTTTACCCTTTATTTCTGCTCCAACCAGTGGCCTACTTTTAGTTCCCAAAACGTGCCATGTTTTCTCCCACCTCAGAACACATTCCTCTGTCTGAGATATTTTGCCACCCCATCCTTCCCCTTTTTATTCTCGTAGCTGATCTCTATTTATCCTTCAGAGCTCAATTCAAATATCACCTTCTTGGAATGAATGTCCCTTAGAGAAATTTCCTCTGATCTCCAAAACTAGAACAGATATTATATTATATACTTAACATGCTTATATATTATATACTTATAACATTTTGTACATTTTGCATATTATAACTAATTACATACATAGGATTTTTAAAAAATTAATGTTGGATTAGATCAGTGTTTGATATGACAGTATAAGGTACTTCACAAACCCAGAGAAACTGCTGAAAATTATATTTAAAAAAAAAATCACTTGAGAACATACAGCAAATGAAAGAAAAACCTCTGAAAATTCAAGGAAAGTCATGACTGCTCCCTCCCTCCTAGCTTAAGGAAGTGGAAACTCGACTCCAGACTACCATAGTCAAGAACACAGGGCTCCCTCTCTCCCTAGTTCCCAGTCAGAAGCCTTTCTCCTGGGAGGAGCAAGATGTCACTATTTTTCACCCTGTCCCAACCACCTGTTGCTGAATCTAAGTTCTGGTGAGTGTGTTTGATAGGTGGGAGCTCTCTTCTGCCAAGGTTCCATGCATGGAACAGAGGTTCTACCTTGCATGCAGTGCCCTGAGAATACAGGGGTCTTGATCACCCTTGCTGTGGTTAGTAAGACTGTGGTTCCATATCCCAGGAGAGGCAACCTGAGATCTCAGGCTACTGCTCCCCGCTGAGTGTTCAGCTTCTAAATTAGGGTATTCTTCAGGGAGCAGCATACTATTGTCTATACCCTCAGCTCTAGAGCCTTGGCTTAAAGATGCCTGGGGGAGGGATGTGGAAAGGGGGCAGAGAGGAGAAGCAAGCCATAAAACAAATAGCTTTTAATCTTTTCCAAAGGAACTGACTTCATTTGAAACAAAGCATGGGCTTAAAGCCTAAGAGTGCTCTGAGAAACAGTGGAGGTTGTGGTGAGAGGCTGTTGGAAGGAGAGTTGTATAGTCAATGAAGATACAAACTAAACTTTAGGCTGGCTAGTTTGCAGGAGAGAACCAGGGACAGAGACAGCTGGAAAAAGCCCTCCTGGGATCAGGACAAATATCTAACACTGACCTCAGGCACTATTCCTTCACAGGAGCCTGAAGTTGATTGGATTACTCTGTGGTACAGTTTATGCCCTGGAGTATTGCTGAAAACTACAGACCAATCAGCAAGCAATTAGTGAAGTTTAACAGCTGGTATTTAGAGAAGAGGAAGAGAACACTGCCAAAACCACCGGCATGCCTGGGTGTCTATGGGCATATCCAAAGTTGTGCCTCCCTGAGAAGCAACATGAGAAACTTAACACTGCTAGGGCAGGTGGTGGTGGTAAGAGGGGGAGAGTAGACTTCACTGAAATAACCCAGCAAGACCGTAAATATAATAATAATAATAATAATAATAATAATAATAATAATAATAATAAGCCTCAGTGGGGGTGCAGCACCTAAGTTGCTAAATTATATTATCTAAGATGTCCAGTTTCCAACGAGAAATTACAAAGCATATAAAGAAACAAGACCCATACACTAGAAAAAAGCAAGCAACAGAAACTTCCTGTGTGAGTGACCAGATGTCAGATTCAACAAAAATAGACTTCAAAGTAACCATTATTGATATGGTCAAAGAACTGGGAAAACCATGATTAAAGAATTAAAGGACTTTATAATGAATTCACACTCACAGGAATGAGATTAAGTACATTTTTTTTTCTGGGGTACGTAACTCAATCTGTCGCAAAATGTTATTGGAAAATATAGCAAGGAGTGGTAGGGAGGAATTTAAAACTCCAGTGGCCTTAGTATCCTCTGAAATGAAAGGCAAAATGAACTGCTGATGTGTGGGGGGAGTTGAAGGGGAGTAGATTTGGAGACTTAAGGAGATTGGTGAAGATTTGAAGTTGGTGCTGTGAGGATCAAGAGTGGCAACTAGATAGAAATAGCTATAAGACTAACATCCTGTATCCCCTACCCCGAAACACACCTTCCCTATCTCCTTTTCCCAACCTCACATACACTTTTAGGCCTCTCCCAGGGGTATATCTTCTTTTTCTTCCTCTCATTGAAGATTTAATGGAATCAGGTTAAATTCCTTGGTTTTTGCTCCCCCTCCTTTTCTTTGTACTGTCAGCCTCTTGAACAGTCTATCAGCTACATTGATATAGGAAAACTGGATAATTGAAAATACCAAAAAATCTAAAAATAATTGATATTGGAATAATGTTTTCCTGAATTTTTATTGATTGTAAATGACCTAGTTATTCTAAGAATTCACTGTACTGTAGAAGTTAATACATAATGGTTTGGGTCACAAATTCTAATAAGACTTTGTTACAATCAATCTTTGATTATTTACTAACCATTTTACATACCAGGCCTGGAATCACTGCCTTTAGGAAGGTTGTACTGAATTTTGACTCAACCAGAGTGTACTCTGTGGCTACATTCCTGGTTATCTGGTTTATTGCTGTCCTTCTTTTGTAGTTCCATTCTGATCTGATCCATAGAAAGAGATTGAAGAATAGAAGAAAAGCCATAAAGAAGTCTTTCCTCTTTCTTCTGTATTCCCACCAAAGTCTTAAATAAATCTTTAAAGTATTTTTTAGATCCAATTAACCATAAATAATCTGCATTTATTGATGCTTATAATAACTTGAAAAAGAATAAATACAGTGAATATCTGTAATGATACTTGAATGCAGTTTTCTAGGTAAATTAATGTTTTACTTCTTATTTTGGTGCCTTAGGGTTCCATGGAGGTACTTGAGAGCTATGACAGGAATTAAGAGGGAGGCTGAGCAATTTCCACATCACCACCCATCACTATGCCAGAGCAATTAGACTAAATCTGATATTCCCCCTTTGATTTTAGTTTGGTGCGGGTCTCTGCATAGTATTTAAGAAAATGTTTTGTTATTTAAAAAAAAAAGGTAGAAAATCACTAACCTAGATACATAAAGTTTAACTCCTTTAATTCAGAAACTCCATTAAAACTGTTCAATGAAAAGCCATACCTTCGTAAATATTTAAAAGGTGATTTATCCTTAATGACTAAAGGTCATCAGAAATATGATTAGTAATAATGAAAGGTACCATTTATTGTACACCTACTCATGAGTAAGACACTGTGGTAGAAGCTTTACCAATACATTATCTTTAATTCTCACAATAACACAGCAAAGTAGGTATTTGTCCCCTATTTTACAGATACAGAAACTGAGATTCAGAGAAGTTATATGCCCAAGATTAAACAAATTTTAGCTGGCTGAGCTAGTCTTTGGATTGGGTCTGACACCATTCACCAAACTACATGTCCTCTTAATCAGTTCAGGGGTGTCTTTAGAGGCTATGAAGGTAGATAGACTTGCTTGTCCTTAAACTGAGAGTTCCATCCAAACCACTTGAGTTGAAATATCTTTTCATTCCGATGGACATCCCTGCCATTATGTGTTGCCACTCACATAGGATATGCCTTTTTTGTACTGGCCATCAATTTTAGATCTTTTCTGTTATCCACAGTTTCATCTAACCATTACTTTCTTTCCTCTGTGGTCTCTACTTTTTCCCCTATGAGTTCTTTTTCTTGCTTGCTTCTTTTCTTACTTTGTTCATGGATTTGGTATTAGCAAGACTTTGGTTAACAGCTATTCTTAATGTATGTGAGCACTTTTGATCAGTGAACAGGTATAAAACTTCACCAGTTCGGCTCCTTAATAAAATTTTCATGGCTTGTGCTATGATTATTAAGTTCCTGGCTCTTTCAGGTGTTGCGAGTAGTTTTTGATTGCCAAGTAGTTGAGTTTTTCTTCTATGAGAAAAGCATTTGAAACTGGTGGCTTTCAATAGATTTGACTGCCAAAAGAAAATGTTTCCTAGATGTGTTATGTATTTTGTTTTTAACCAGAAGACTTGATATGGCTGAAATTCCTTTGTGTCTCTGCTTCTAGCAGTATGAAAGGTATTCTTTTGTTCATATGAAAAGAACTTTGGTTGATTTGTTGTTGGTTGATTGATTAAAATGAACATAAATGAATTTGCCTTGATTTTACAGTGTAATTCTCTATGTATTTGTTGATTAAGTTTGTAGCCTTACACTTTACTACTTCACTTTTCTGTTATCTGCCTGACCCTTCATTTGAGTTTGAAACTGTTTTTCAGACTTAGAGTATAGAATATAACAATGAACAATCTTAGTGGATTACTGAGAAAAAACCCTTTTGTTTAGATTTTGTAATCTTACAAATTGCCTGAAATGTGAGGCCTGTTCTGGTTTCATAATAGATGTAAATTTTGTTATTTTAAAAATAAAATTGACAATTGTTTTAGCCGACTGGGAGAGTGAACACAGTCTGGCATCTTTAAACTAACTTGATTTTATTTTCCTCTATGGTGTTAACTTTCCTTAACTAGTGTAGAGTGCTCATTGAGATTTCTGCTCAATATAAATCAAATTGTGTCAAATTGTGACATGAAAAATAATATTTACCAGGCAGAAATTTAACATGAATCTGAAAGATGATATTATAGTAAACCAAAGAAAGATGTATAAAGGGCAGCTATTCTTTAGAAAATGGGTTTAGTAAGGGGGCTTGCTTTCTTTTTTAGTTTTAGAGAAGAGAAAAATGTAATGCTAGATTTTATTTTAGGATCCTTTGTTTCTTCATCTTACTTTTTTTTTTTTTGAAAAGCAGTTTATTGGGATATATTCACATACCATACAGTCCATCAAAAGTGTACAGTCAGTGGCTTTTAGTATAATTACATAGTTGTGCATTTATCACACAATCAATTTTAGAGCATTTTCATTACTCCAAAACCAAAAACCCCATAATTCTTATCAGTCACCTCTCAGTCCCTTTATCCTTCCCCAGCCCTGCATAACCACTAATTAACTTTGTCTCTGTAAATTTATTTATATTTACATTTTATATAAATGGAATCATATAATGGGTAGTACTTTGTGTCTGGTTCATTTCACTTAGCATAATGTTTTTTTTTCTGAATTTTTTTTTAATTAGAGAAGTTGTAGATTTACAGAAAAGTCATGTACAAAATACAACATTCCCTTATGCCTCCCTATTGTTGACACATTGCATTAGTGTGACACCTTTGTTAAAGTGGATGAAAGAATATTAAATTACTGCTGTTAACTACAATCCATAGTTTGCATTGGGTATATTTTTCCCATATACTACCCTATTATTATACCTTGTAATAATGTCATACATTTGCTATAATTCATGAAAGAAAATTGTTACATTTGTACTATTAACCACAGTCCATCGTCCATGGTTTGCTGTATTATACAGTCCTATATTTTATCTTCTAACTTTTCTTCTAGTAACTTACACAACCCAAAACTTCCCTTTCAACCACATTCACAAATATAATTCACCAATGTTAATACACCTACAATAATGTGCTACCATCACCACTATCCATTTCCAAACATTTCCAAACAACAATTAGAAATTCTGCAAAATTTAAGCATCATTTCCCCTTTGTCTACCTCCCATTCTATCCCCTGGTAACCTATATTCTAGATTCTGACTCTATGAGTTTGCTTATTCTGATTATTTCATATCAGTGAGATCATATAATATTTGTCATTTCGTACCTGGCTTATTTCAATCAACATGATTTCTTCGAGGTTTATCCATGTTGTCATATGTATCAAGACTTCATTCCTTTTTAGAGCTGAATAATATTTCATTGTATGTATATACCATATTTTGTTTATCCATTCATCAGCTGATGGGCATTTGGATCGCTTCCATCTTTAGGCAATTGTGAATAGTGCCACTATGAACATTGGTGTGCACATGTCTGCATCCCTGCTTTTAGTAACATGATTGCCAGATCATATGACAGTTCTATACTTAGCTTCCTGAGGAACTGCCAAACTGTCTTCCACAGTGGCTACAGCATCTTGCATTCCCACCAGCAGTGAATGAGTGTTCCGGTTTGCTAATGCTGCCATTATGCAAAATACCAGAAATAGATTGGCTTTTATAAAGAGGATTTATTAGGTTACAAATTACAGTTCTAAGGCCATAAAGGGTTTCCAAACTAAGGCATCAACAAGAGGATACCTTCACAGAAGAATTCCTGATGGGGTTCAGAACACCTCTGTCAGCTGGGAAGGCATGTGGCTGGTGTCTTCTGGTCCCGGGTTGTGTTTCAGCTCCTCTCTTTCAGCTCTTGTGCATCCTTGCTTCTTTTTCCCAGGGCATTTCTCTCTAAGTGTCTGGGGTTCTATCTTAGCTTCTCTGGGGCAAACTCTGGGCTAGAATCTCCAAACGTCTCCAAGCATCTGTTTCAATGGCTGTCTCCAAGATGTCTCTCTCAGCTTCTCTTGGGGTATTTTGTCCTCTCTGCTCTCATTGTGAGCTCTCTTTAAAGGACTCCAGCTCAATTATAAGTGTGCTTAGCCTCTGCCTTGCAACAACTAGCCTCACAGGGGAAGGCCCCCAGATCGAGGGCTTGGCCCACTAAATTGGCAGTCCTCAATGTTTGTGGGAAAATCAGCAATAGCCCACATGGGGAATTCAACACTTCCATATTTCTCCCCAGCTCCTCGGGGAAGCCCTGCAAATACACTTACACTATCTGCCCATTTCACTCTGGGATGTGTTGGGATTTCACCCCAGCCTGTACAAACTCACTAAATCCCACTTCTCATTCACCTATGGTGTTCAAACAAACTGATCCTACAAGCTAGATTATCTAGTGAGCTGCAGAAAATATGGATCTTGCACCAGACAAACATCTCCTCCCTTTGTGTGTCACACATACGTTGTAGTTTTAATGCCGGGTCAGTATTATCCTTTACCCTTGAGCCCAATTTGCCTTAGTCCTAACCAGATCCTCTTGGATCATATCTTTAATTATTGTCTGAATTCTTTTTTAGCTCTTTCAACAGTTGCCGTATGGGGTAATACTGATACTCATAGCTGTCAAGTTCTAGCTCTGATTGACAAAGCCCTTTGAAGCACAAAAGTTTTTTAATTTTGAAGAGCTTCCATTTATCTATTTTTTTCTTTTGTTGCTTATGCTTTAGGTATGAAGTCTAAAAAGCTATTGCCTACCACAGGTCTTGAAGAAGCTTCCCTACATTTTCTTGTAGGAGTTCTGGTTCTTATATTTAGGTCTTTCATCCATTTTGAGTGAATTTTTGTATAAGGTGTGAGATAGGGATCATCTTTCATTCTTCAGCAAGTGGAGATCCAGTTTCCCAGCACCATTTGTTGAAGAGACTTCTGTCCCAGTCTGGTGGGCTTGGCAGCCTTGTCAAAAATCAGTTGGCCTTACATGTGAACATGTTTCTGAACTCTGAATTCAATTCTATTGGTTAATATATCTATCTTTATGCTAGTACCATGCTGTTTTGCCAACTGTAGCTTTGTATACTTTAAAGTCAGGAAGTGTGAGTTCACCAACTTCATTCTTCTTTTTCAAGATGCTTTTGGGTATTTGGGGCCTCTTACCATTTCATATAAATTTGATGTTTGGCTTTTCCATTTCTGCAAAGTGGACTGTTGGAATTTTTATTGGGATTGTGTTGAATCTGTAAATCAATTTGGGTACAATTGGCATCTTAACTAAATTTAGTCTTCTAATCTATGAACACAGAAGGTCCTTCCATTTATTTAGGTCTTCTTTGATTTCTCTTAGCAATGTTCTGTAGTTTTCTTTGTACGGTTCCTTTACATACTTGGTTAAATTTATTCTAGATATTTGTTTCTTTTAGTTGCTGTTTTAAATGGAATTTTTTTCTTTATTTACTCCTCAGATTGCTCATTACCAGTGTGTAGAAACATACTGATTTTTTTTTATTTTGATATAAATTCAAAGTTATAGGAACAGTTGCAAAAACAATACTAACCCCATACACAAAATTCCATCATACCCTGACCCCCCTCCCCCGATAGCTCAGTCCACCAACTTTAACATGCTGTCACATTGCTATTTCTTTCCCTCCCTATCTATCATCGATCATCTATTGTTCTGTCTTCTGAACATATGAGAGCTAGCTGCACACATCCTTGAACATACACTGTAATTCACGTATACACTTCCCATGAACAAGAACATTCTTTTATGCAATCCCATTAAGCGCAGCTAAGAAGTACAAGAGATTCAGCAATAATATAAAGCTTACATTCTATATTTCCTTTTCCTTATGTCTCAACTGTGTCCCTTTGAGCCACCTGTCCTCTATCCTCCAATCGCATCCAAGTTCGTCCTTGGCATTCAATTGTCATCTATTTAGACTGTCCTTTTTTTTTTTTTTTTTTTTTTTTCAGCTGTAGAAACATATATACAGCCTAAATCTTCCCATTCCACCCCCTCCCTAGCCTTCCATTACTGGGATTAATCACATTTAGAATGTTATAATGCTCTTCCCACCATCCATTACTAGAAATTTCCCTTCACCTCCAACAGCAACCCCACACTGATTTCTTAACTCCCCATTGCCCCTTCCCCCATTTCTCTTAACCCGAACTCTACTTTTCATCTCTATGGTTATATTCTCTGATAATTTCTTTGTGTTTACCGTGAGGCTTAAAATTAACCTCTTAAATCCATATCAATCTTGTTTTTCTTTGATACCACCTTCACTTCAATAGGACACATAAACTATGTTCCCATACTCCTCCATTCCCCCACCTTTATATAGTTGTCTAAAATTACGTATTTTACTTTGAGTTCAAAACCACTGATTTGTCATTAGAGTTTGTGTATTTTATATCATGTAGGAAGTAAATAGTGGAGTTATAATTCAAAAATTATTGACTTCTATTTGTATTCCATTGTGGTTGGAGAATGTGCTTTGAGTATATTCAATTTTTGTTTTTTTTTTTTTAATTTCTTGAGGCTTGTTTTATGTCCCAGCTTATGGTCCCCTCTGGAGAAAGATCTGTGATCGCTAGAGAAAAATGAGTGTCCTGGTGATTTGGGATGTAAGGTACTGTATATGTCTGTTAAAATTCTCTGCATCTCTTTCTCCTTTCTTTGTTTCTCTGTTGGTAGGGCTCCCTTTAGAATCTGAAGTAGGGCAGGTCTTTGATTGGCAAAGTCTCTCAGCATTTGTTTGTCTTTGAAAAATTTAAGCTCTCCCTCAAATTGGAAGGAGAGTTTTGCTGGATAAAGTATTCTTGGTTGGAAATTTTTCTCTCTCAGAATTTTAAATATGTCATGCCACTGCCTTCTTGCCTCCATGGTGGCCGCTGAGTAGTCACAACTACTCAGTAGTCTTATGTTGTTTCCTTTGTATGTGGTGAATTGCTTTTCTCTTGCTGCTTTCAGAACTTGCTCCTTCTCGTCAGTATTTGAGAGTCTGATGAGAATATGTCTCGGAGT
This sequence comes from Choloepus didactylus, assembly GCF_015220235.1. NCBI lineage: Eukaryota > Metazoa > Chordata > Mammalia > Pilosa > Megalonychidae > Choloepus > Choloepus didactylus. The sequence goes on along the minus strand of NC_051308.1, from coordinate 85,607,772 downwards.
GGGTTTATTTGGATTTATTCTATTTGGAGTTTTCTGGGCATTTATGCTTTGTGTATTTATATTCTGTAGAAGGTTTGGGAAGTTTTCCCCAACAATTTCTTTGAATACTCTTTCTAGACCTTTACCCTTCTCTTCCCCTTCTGGGACACCAATGAGTCTTAAGTTTGGACGTTTTATTTTATCTATCATATCGCTGAGACCCATTGCGATTTTTTCGATTTTTTTCTCCATTCTTTCTTTTGTTCTTTCATCTTCTGTTCTGTGGGCTTCTAGGACACTGAGATGTTGTTCAGCTTCCTCTAGTCTTGTATTGTGAATATCCAGAGTCTTTTTAATTTGGCCAACAGTTTCTTTTATTTCCATAAGATCTTCTATTTTTTTATTTACTCTTGCAATGTTTTCTTTATACTCTTCTAGGGTCTTCTTTATGTCACTTATATCCTGGGCCATGGTCTTTTTGATGTCCTTTAAATCCTTTGTCATGTTTTCTTTCCTCAATTGTAGTTCTTTGATTAATTGTGCGAGGTACTGTGTCTCTTCCGATACCTTGATTTGTGTGTTTGGAGTTGGATTCTCCATGTCTTCTGGTTGTATCATATGCATTAAGATTTTCTGTTGTTTTTGGCCTCTTGGCATTTGTTTTGCTTGACAGAGTTCTTTCAAGTTGTAAAAAAAAAAAAAGGATATTGATCTAATTTTTCAGAAACACAGTTTGGTGACGTACACTTTCTCTAACTAACCAGCAGATGGTGTCTGTGAGTCACCTATACCCCTCAAGGCAGTTCTCAACCTTGTTCCCGTGGTGTGTGGGGAAATGATTCTTGTGGGGTTCAGTTGGAGAACTCAGTTTGGGTGTGTTGCTGGAGCCATCCGCTCTGAATGTGGGGTGTGTGTACGGGTGGCCAGGGAGGAAGGGCAGTTTTAATATTCAAATCCCCAGGTTCCTGGAGATTCAAGGCCGCTGCAAGAGTCTAAGCCTTCATTTCAGTTCAGCCCCAGACCCTCTCTCTCGCCGTCTCACAAACCACCGGACTTGGCATAGCGTCCCTGGGTTCCCCCTCCCAGCCGCGATCCTCCAGGAGCTCAGCCGAGGAAATGCCGTGCTACGTCACCAGTGTGCGCTGTGCCTCAAGGGAAGCCCCGGGCCACCGGGCCGTGCAGCGGCACGCTCTCAGTCTGAAGCAAAAATGGCTGAATGGGGCGTCTCAACCCCCTTCTCCTCGCACAGTTCCTCCTTCCCAGCTCCGGGACAACTGGCAGGGCTCTGGGCTGTGGGCGCAGTCCCGGGCAGGAGTTTGTCCAGCCCTCCGGGGAGCCAGCTGCGAGCCGCAGGGTTTCTTTCTGCTTCTGGCTCTGCCCTCCGTTCTCCTGGCCCCAAGGGTATCTGCAGCGGGCTATCTTCCCGGCCAGACAGCGAGAGGCCGGCCCAGCCCCCTCTTGCTGTGTTTTACTGCGTGGTTCCCACAATTGCAGCTGCAGCTGCTCCTGGGTCCCCCCCCCCCTTTTTTTTTCTAAAAAAGAGCCAGGTGGTCTCCAAACGCCGAACCCTGATTTCCCCAGACCACCGCACGGCTGCAGGTCTTCCGGCCAGCTTACTCACTTGTTTCAGAATGTGGTCTCCCGGTTTCACCAAGTGTATGGCTCCTCTGGAACTAGGAGACCTTGGCCAGCTGGCGCATCACTGTAACCGGTATTCTGGGTCACTTTCTGGTTTTTATCTAGTGTTTTTCATGGAAGTGTTTTTTCGCCCTGTCTCACCTAGCTGCCATCTTAGTTTCTCACACATTGATTTTTGCTTGTTGATCTTGTATCTTGCCACTTTGATGAGCTTGTTTATTAGCTCTGGTAGCTTTGTTGTAGATATTTTGGAACTTTCTGTATATAAGATCATGTCATCTGCAAATAGTGAAGGTTTTTACTTCTTATTTTCTAATTTGGATGCCTTTTATTTCTTTTTCTTGCCTGTTTGCTCTGGCTAGAACTTCGAGCACAATGTTGAATAACAGTGATGACAGTGAGCATCCTTGTCTTGTTCCTGATCTTAAAGAGAAAGCTTTCAACCTTTCACCATTGAGTACAATGTTAATTGTGGGTTTTTCATATGTGCTATTTATCAAGTTGAGGAATTTTCCTTCTTATCCTATCTTTCAAAGTGTTTTTTTTTTCAAGAAGAGCTGCTGGATTTTGTTAAGTGCCTTTTCTGCATCAATCAAGATGATCATGTGGTTTTTCCTCTTTGATTTGTTAATGTGGTGTGTTACATTAATTGACTTTCTTTTGTTGAACCAGCCTTGCATACCTAGGATAAACCCACTTGATTATGGTGTGCAATTCTTTTAATGTGCTGCTGGATTCTATTTGCAAATATTTTGTTGAGGAATTTTGCGTCTATATTCATAAGAGAAATTCGTCTGTAATTTTTCTTCCTTGTATCTTTTATTTGGCTTTCATACTAGGGTGATGTTGATTTCATCTAGTGAATTAATAGTGTTCCCTCCTCTTCAATTTTTTGGAAGAGTTTGAGCAGGATTCATAATAATTCTTCTTGGAATGATTGGTAGAATTCACCAGTGAAGCTATATGGTTCTGGGCTTCTCTTTGTTTGGAAGTTTGTGTTGACTGATTCAATCTTTTTGTGTAATTGGTCTGTTGAGATCTTCTATTTCTTGTAGAGTCATTGTAGGTTGTTTGTGTATTTCCAGGAATTTGTCAATTTCATCTAAGCTGTCTGATTTGTTGGCATACAATTCTTCATAATATCCCTTTATGATCCTTTTTATTTCTGTGGGCTCAGTAGTATTGTCCCCCTTTTCATTTCTAATTTTTAAAATTTTCCTTTTTTCTCTTTTTTTCTTTATCAGTCTAGCTAAGGGTTTGTCAATTTTATTGTTCTTCTCAAAGAACTAACTTTTGGTTTTGTGATATCTCTTGATTTTCTTATCATCAATTTCATTTATTTCTGCACTGATCTTTTTTATTTCTTTCCTTCTGCTTTCTTTGGTATTAGTTTGCTGTTCTTTTGCTAGTTCCTCCAGGTGTGCAGTTGTGTCTTGATTTTCACTCTTTCTTCTTTTTTAACGTACGTGTTTAGGTCTATAAATATTCCTCTCAGCACTTCCATAAGTTTTGATATCTTGTATTCTTATTTTCATTCATCTCAAGATATTTACTGATTTCTCTTACAGTCTCTTCTTGGACCCCCTGATTGTTTGAGAATGTTTTGTTAAACTTCTTTATTTGTGAATTTTCCATTTCTCCACCTGTTATTGATTTCCAGGTTCGTTCCATTTTTGTCAGAGAAATTCCTGCATATAATTTCATTCTCTTTAAATTATATTTTTTGTGCCTCGATATGTGGTCTATCTTGCACAATGATGCATTAGCACTTGAAAATGTATATCCTGCTGTTTTAGGGTGCAATGTTCTGTATATGTCTGTTAGATGTAGTTCATTTATCATATTATTAAAGTTGTCTATTTTGTTATTGATCCTCTGTCTAAATGTTCTACCTATTGGTGAGAGTGGTGTATTGAAGTCTCCAACTATTTTATTATAGAGACATCGATTACTTTCATCAGTTTTGCCAGTGTTTGCCTCATTTATTTTGGAGTACATGCTTAGGTGCATAAATGTTTATGGTTGTTATTTCTTCTTGGTGGATTGCCCCTTTTATTAATATAAACTGTCCAAAAACAGTTTTGCATTTAAAGTCTATTTTGTCCAAAATGAATATAGCTTCCCCAGCTCTTTTTTGGTTAATATTTGCATGAAATATCTTTTTACAGCCTTTCACTTTCAACCTGTTTGTATCTTTGGATCTAAGGTGAGTCTCTTGTAGACAGCATATAGTTGAATCATATACTTTTTCTGCCTATATGTGTCTTTTGCTTGGGGAGTTTAGTGCATTAACATTCAATGTTATTAATGTAAAGGCTGTACTTACTTGAACCATTTTATCCTTTGGTTTTTATATGGTGTATCTTATTTTTGTCTTTCCTTTTACCCTTCAAGTTACCTTACTGATAATCTTCATTTCTACACTCTATTCCAAGTCTCTCTCTCCTGTCTTTTCATTTCAGGCTGCAGTACTGCCTTTAATATGTCTTGTAGGGTAGGTCTCTTCTTGATGAACTCACTCAGTTTCTCTTTGTCTGTGAATATTTTAAAGTCTCCCTAGGTTATGAAGGACAGTTTTACCAGTAAAGAATTCTTGGCTGGCAGTTTTGCTCTTTTAGTACCTCAAATATATCATACCATTGCCTTTTTGCCTCCATGCTTTCTGACGAGAAATTGACACTTAAGTCTTATTGCAGTCCCCTTATATGTGGTGAATCAGCTTTCCCTTGATGCTTTCAGAATTCTCCCTTTATCTTTGGCATTTGACTTCTGATTAGTATGTTTCTTAGAGTAGGTCTATTAGGATTTATTCTGTTTGGAGTATGTTGTACTTCTTGGACATGTATATTTATGACTTCCATGAGTTGGGAAATTTTCAGCCATTATTTCCTCAAATATTCTTTCTGCTCTTTTATCTTATCTTCTCCTTCTGGGACACACTTGACACATATATTTGCGTACTTCATGCTGTCATTCAAGTTCTTAAGACCCTACTCAATTTTTTCCATTCTTTTCTCTATCAGTTCTACTCTCTGTAAGATTTCACTTGTCCTGCATGCTCGTTCACTGATTCTTTCTTCTGCCTGTTCAAATCTTTTGTTTTATGCCTCTTATGTATTTTTAGTCTCTTCTATTTGCATTTCATCCCCATAATTTCTGTTATGTTTCTTTTCATACTTTCAAACTCTTCTTTATGCTCATCCACTGTCTTCTTAATATCCTTTTTCTCTAGCCATATTTTCCTTCATCTCCTTGAAGTGATATAGGAGATTTGTTTGAGCATCTTTGATTAGTTGTTCCAAATTTCTGTGTCACCTCCAAAGTTTTAATTTGTTCCTTTGACTTGGCCATATTGTCTTGTTTCTTAGTAAGGTTTGTAAATTTTTGTTGATTTCTAGGCATCTGATTATCTTGATGAGTTTACTCACCTGGGCATGTAACAACTGAAATAACATAATCAAAATACCCCACAATGTGTCTACATCTGCAGGAATGTATTAAAAGAATGTGATTTTTTCTGGGGTACAGCTTCCAAGCCATCATACTCAATAAATTTAGTAGGTACTCTTCTCTACCTTTTCCTGTTAATTGTTATATGGAAGCTGACGATGAGGTAATATTTTTTCTTTTGGAAGCTCTAAGGGACATATTTGAAGCCAACAATGACTTTCTAAAGTAAAAAAAATTTCTTAAATTTTGTATTTTTCACCTACTTTATGAGGGTCCTATAATTGGCCCTTTATAAACACAGTACAGTATTTCACATTACCATGTATCAAAAAAGGATTTTTTATGTGACTAAATTAAAATATATATATATATTTTTCTTTTCCCTGTAAACTTGGCATTGTACAGTCCAAGTGTGAAGTAATAGAACTGGATAAGCCAGAGGTGTGGAGGTGGTTAACTCATTCTATTCATTTAGCTCAGAACTCCCTCCTGCTGCTGTCATCATCAAACAGCTCTTTGGAACACTCTAATTCAAGTATCTGTGAGTTCTCTCTGTTTTTCTTGCCAGTTTCCAACCTGCATTTTTAGAAATACATGCTTAAAATGTTTGTCTCCTAAATGGAAAAATGCGAACTCTAGAGTTGGCCAGTATCACTGGCATACCTATTTAATGAAAAACATCCCACAAATTAAATTGATGTAAGATAATATATTTAGGCCTAACTCTTGATACATATTAGAGAAGAGTTTATCTCTAGATCTTATATAACAATTTAATCCTAATTCCTCCTTTTTTCCTGAGACCTTTATAAGGACCAATGAGCTTGTTTGACTTTTAACAATGCTATAGTAAATCATAATCACCTCACACTCAACCTGTGTTTCTTGTTACAGTAGTTTCTCTAGCCAGTATAAGTAAGCTTACTTACTAAATTGTTATGTAAGTTTAAGGCTAATATTAAGTAAGAAAAATAACTTTCCCAGGAAATGCACATGAGGAAGAAATTATTTCTCTGGGTTGTGCTCTGTAACACAGAGGAAAATGACTGTAGGGATTAATCAGAAGTATTTGTGTGCATTGCATTTTAATAAATCTGTATTGTGAAGTTTCATTAAAGGACTCCAAGCTGGCCTTTTGAGAATCTCTCTATTAATAAGACTATGCAATTCTTAATCCTCTCTTTTGACATTATTATATTGATAGTTTAAAAATGAACAATTGAATGATTATAAAATGTTACTGAAAATATTATTTGGAAGAATTACTGGGGCAAAATCACTGTCCTTTCCCTGCTGAAAACAGTGTCTAAAAAGAGTAAAAGTGAGCAGGCGGCTGGTATTTTGTAGGAAGGTTGTGCTCAGGGCTTTGTATAACTGCAGAGTATTTAAAGGTCTTGTATCCTTGGCAACACAAACTATTTGTGATACCAATTGGTGCTTGTGTTTTGATAATGTCATACAATTTACAGATTCACACAATGGGTCTCTTGTTGGTGGGCCTACAAAGGAGTTCAGATAGTTTTGGAAAAGCACCTGAATACCCGTAGGAATTGAGGCTTAATTGCATGTATTTTCTCTCTGGCTTTAATGTTAAGAAGCAGTGACAACTTTCTTATCTATTTCTTAATCTTTTAATTTTTGCTCTAAAAAGTAAAAATATTAACCATCAGACTTTTCATTGTTTTACATTCTTGTGATTGCATTTGAGAAGTATATATACACTTTTGAACTAATCAAAACTTATAGAGAAACAGATGAAGAAGATTAATCACTGCTAAGTTTAGCCATTGCTTGTGCAGTGGTAAGAGGTTTTTATAGAGCTGGGAGTATTTGTTCTACATGGTTGGATTAAACAGGGCCTTTAAAAAGATTGTTTTCGTGTTTTCCTTGTCTTTTATTGTACCTTTTTCCTTGTTGTTGTTAATCTGGGAGGGAATTGGTAGACTGAAATAAATAATGTAGTTTTGACCAAATAAGCCTAAACAAAAGAATGTGTTTCTGCCCTTACATTTCACTTTTGCTTATAACTGTTTTTCTCTGGCCAAAAGACTATGGGTTTTCTGGCTCTTCTTTTGTAAAGTTTGCATCAGGAATAATCTGTAGATTCATGGTACAGTGGTGCAACAGGATCTGTCCATTGGAATCAGTTTCATTTTGTTGGAATTAAACTGTGCAGTTTGGTTTTTATTTACTTCAGTAAGTGTAATCCTGGAGATCATTCATGGTTTAAATCAGTTATTTTTTCCTCTGACATTCAATATCTGATAGTTTAAAATAGGAATAATAAACTTTTCCATTTTTTGAGATGTGTGAAGTCATCTCAAAACATTTACTGAGGATTTACAGTATGTCAGACACTTATAAAAGCTTGACATTTCTCATTTAATCTTCACCACAACCCTATAAGGTAGATACCATATTGTTCCTATTTTAAAGATGAGGAAACTGGGACACCAAGAGGTTACATTTCTTGTCCCGAGTCTCATAGCTTGTAAGTGACAGCACAGGGTTCTTTTTGAGTCTGTCTGAAACCAGATTCTGTGCTCTTAATCTTAACCATTTGACCTCGGTAATGAGAGCTAACATTTACTGAGAACTTTTTATGTTCACAGCTCTTTCTAGTGTAACTCAATCAAATTATCTAATTTTGGGGACATAAGTCTTGCAAGGGCCCCAGGTTGACTCTGAGCCTCACTTTGTAAAATTTCTAAACTTTGGAAGTATCTTCTCAAAGTTCTTTGAAAACAACTCATATGTGCTGAATATGATGGAATTGTGTTAAGCACCTCCAGCTGAGGTTGTTTCGTCCATAGCACATCGCATTGGAATTACCTTCCTGTATATTCAAGACCCTCTTACTTACCTTATGGGGGAAATTAAAGACTTAAGAGAGTCATGAGAAGTTTATGTTTGAATCTGGTGTTCCAAGTGCTCCTTTGATATTTTTGAAGAAAATAATAAATAAAACCCTATAACATAATTTCTTTCCTAATTCCTAGGGTCTTAAAGTAGACTTGAACTAGTCTAGAATAGGAGGTTCCCCGTGGAATATGACTCCCGGGGAGGAATGTAGACCTGGCATCGTGGGACGGAGAACATCTTCTTGACCAAAAGGGGGAGGTGAAAGGAAATGAAATAAGCTTCAGTGGCAGAGAGAATCCAAAAGGAGCCAAGAGGTCACTCTGGTGGGCACTCTTACGCACACTTTAGACAACCCTTTTTAGGCTCTAAAGAATTGGGTTAGCTGGTGGTGGATACCTGAAACTATCAAACTACAACCCAGAACCCATGAATCTCGAAGACAGTTGTATAAAAATGTAGCTTATGAGGGGTGACAAGGGGATTGGGAAAGCCATAAGGACCACACTCCACTTTGTCTAGTTTATGGATGGATGAGTAGAAAAATAGGGGAAGGAAACAAACAGACAAAGGTACCCAGTGTTCTTTTTTACTTCAATTGCTCTTTTTCACTCTAATTATTATTCTTGTTATTCTTGTGTGTGTGCTAATGAAGGTGTCGGGGATTGATTTGGGTGATGAATGTACAACTATGTAATGGTACTGTGAACAATCGAAAGTATGATTTGTTTTGTATGACTGCGTGGTATATGAATATATCTCAATGAAATGAAGATTAAAAAAAAAAAAAACAAAAAAACAAAAAAAAGACATTATGCTGAGCAAAATAAGCCAGGCACAAAAAGAGAGATATTGTATAAAAAAAAAAAAAAAAAAAAAAAAGAATAGGAGGTTCCCTAGTAGTATAGTAACTAATAATAGAAGAAGTTAAGCATCTGTGGGCTCATTTAAAATTAGTATTTCCATGCCACCCACACTGTGTTCCATGATAGAGAAGTTGAATTATGAATGTATTGAAATATTTTAATTCTTCTTTTCTCTTTTTGCCCATGAGATTAATATTCATCAACTTGGTTTGAAGCTTTCCTTTAATTATTTTCTAATTCAGTAGTATCTAGCTATATATTTTCAAAGTGTATAAAGTTATTTTAAATTTAAATTTACTTTAAAGTGATAAAAAGAGTTAAAAGTCAGTCAGTATTACATAGCTTGAATTGAAAAAGATCAGTCACTTTCCCAATCTTAACTCATTCCCTCAGCCAGTTTCTCCTCCACAGAAGCATCCAATCAACTTTCAGAGGTTTCTTTTAAAACTGACTTTCATCTTTTAAAATAACTCATGCATTCTTACACGCACATGTACATACATGAAAAAGTTTGTCTTCTTTAACAGCTATTGAGACTTAGGCAGTTTCAAAGCACTCTTTATGGAACCACTAAAAGTAGAAATCTTCCACTTTTTAATCTATTTTTAAAATTCTCTATAAACTCACATACATAGACAAGGCTATGATTTTATCCTCCTTTATAACTGAGAAAGTGTAGTCTTAGAGAGGTTAAATTGCTTGCCCAAGATCATGGATATAGTAAGTTGTTGCAGATTTGAATCTAGTCATCTGACTAAACAGTTAAATTTATGTTTTCATGTAAGTCCAATTTGGGCAATTTTTTTCAAAATGAGACTGTCTACTGGCTTTCCCTCCTTTACAATGCCCACATAGTTAATGATAATAAAAAAATAAACTTTAATTGGTGCTTAGTATGTGTGAGGCACTCTGTAAAGCACTTGACTTGCATTATCTCATTTGAATCTTAAAAATCCCTGAAAGAGTAGGTACTTTTGTTGTCCCTGTTTTATAGATGAGAAAACTGAGGTTCCATTAGGTTGAATAACTTGTCCAAGGTTACACAGCTTATAAATGGTAGAACTGGGATCTGCTTTTTTAAGATACTTTTACAGTTTTATATTATTTATTTTTCATAATTTTAAAAATTGTGATAAAATAAATATAACATATTTATTATTTTGACTATTTTTATGTGTACTATACAGTGACATTATACATTCCCAATGTTGTGTAGCCATCACCACTGTCTGTTTCCAGAACTTTTTCATCTTTCTAAAGAAATATTCTATACCCATTAAGTAATAACTCCCCAATCCCTGCCCCTCTCCCTTGGTAATCGCTAATCTACTTTCTCTCTCTTGGAATTTACCTATTTTAGATGTATCAGATAAGTGAAATTATACAATATTTGCCCTTTTGTGTATGCCTCATTTCATTTAGCATAATGCTTTCGAAGTTCATCCATGTTGTATCATGTATCAGAGCTGCATTCATTTTAATGGCTGAATAATATTCTACTATATGCATATAGCACATTTTGATTATCCATTTATCTGTTGATGAACGCTTGGGTTGTTTCCACCTCTTAGTTATTGTGAATAATGCTGCTATGAACACTGGCATACAAGTATCTTTTTGAGTCTCTGTTTTCACTTCTTTTGGGTATATACCTAGGAGAGGATTGCTGGGTCATATGGTAATTCTATGTTTAACTTTTTGAGAAACTACTTAACTTTTTGCCACAACATCAGTACCATTTTACATTTCTACCAGCAATGCAGAAATGTTTCAATCTCTCCACATCCTCACTAAACTTGGTATTATGTGACTTTTTGCTTCTAGCCATACTGGTTGTTTAGAAATGGAATCTCATAGTTTTGATTTCCATTTCCCTGATACTAATGATCTTGAGCATCTTTTTATGTGCTTATTGGCCATTTGTATATCTTTCTTAGAGAAATGCCTAATCAGATTAAAAATTTTTAATTGGGTTGTTTGTTGTTGTTGAGTTGTGGAAATTGTTTATATTCTTGATATTAACCCTTATCTGATATAATTCACAATTTTTTTTTGCCATTCTCTGTATTATATTTTTACTTTCTTGATAGTGTCTTTTGATGCACCAGAATTTTTAGTGAATTTAGTAAATTTAATGAAGTTCAATTTAACTATTTTTGTTGTTGCCTGCATTTTTGCTGTCAAATTTAGGAAGGCGTTGCCAAATCCAAGATCATGAAGATTTTCCACTGTATTTTCTTCTAAGAGTTTTATAATTTCAGTTGTTAAATTTAGATCTTTGATCCATTTTGAGTAACTTTTTCTATACGGTATAAGATAAGGATCCAAATTCTTTCTTTTGCATGTGGATCTCCAGTTTTTTCAGCATTATTTGTTGAAAAGGCTGTCCTTTCCTCATTGAATAGTCTTGTTAGCCTTGTTGAATCAATTGACCATACATGTAAGGGTTTATTTCTGGGCTCTCTATTCTATTCTTTTGATCTATGTGTTTTGAAATTGGTAAATGTGAGTCCTTCAAATTTTATTTTTCAAAATGGGTTTGGGCCACTCAGGGTCTGTTGAAATTCCATACGGATTTTAGGATGGGTTTTTCCATTTCTGCAAAAAATGCCATTGGGATTTTGATAGGGGTGCATTGATTCACTTTGAGTGGTACTGTCATCTTAACAACATTGAATCTTCCAAACCAGGAACCTGGGATGTCTTTCCATTTCTTTAGGTCTTCTTTAATTTCTTTTAGTAATGTTTTTTAGTTTTCAATCTACAAATCTTTAGCCTTTTTGATTAAGTTTATTCCTAAGTATTTTGCTCTTTTTGATGCTTTTGTAAATGGAATTGTTTTCCTAATTTCTTTTTCAGATTGTTCATTGCTAGTGTATAGAAATATAAATGATTATTGCATGCTTAACTTTGTATCTTGCGATTTTGCCGAGTTCTTTATTAACTCTAATGGTTTTTTTGTGGATTCTTTAGTGTTTTTTTTGTTTTGTTTTTTGTTGTGTGTGTGTGTGTGTGTGTATAAAATCATGTCATCTGCAAACTGAGATGATTTCACTTCTTCCTTTCCAATTTGTATATCTTTTGTTTCTTTTTCTTGCCTAATTGTTCTTGCTTGAACTTCCAGTACTATATTGAATAGAATTGGAAAAGTGGGCATCTTGTCTTGTTCCTGATATTAGGGGAAACTGGGATCCTTATTGGAAAGTAAACTTTTTATTGAAATATAATATGCACAGAGAAAAGTACACAAATCCTAAGTGTTTAGCTTGATAAATTTTCATATGTTACCAGAAAAAGGCTGCGGATTCTTTGCCCAGTGTGCTCAAATGCCCAATTCCTGAGACACTGGGGAAAGAGAGAAAGAGTTTATTGCTAGACATGAAGCAGGAGAACAGATGGCCTGTAGGCCCCAGAATCTGTTTCCCCAAACTGCAGTAATTCTGATAGTTTTATAATATCAAAAGATGGGCAGGTTTTAAGATAATGAGCACAGTGGTTGCAGATGATGTAATTTAGAAGTGATTCAGTTATTGAGCATGCACAGATTGATTATATGCTTAGTCACAGAACATATGTAAGAAAATGATGGCCCTAATATGATGATCGGCATGATTTTTAGTATTATAATGAGGTATAGGTGACTTGTAGATTAAAGTCTAAGCTACTGTGCATGTCAGGCAGGCCCATTTTGGTTAGATTCAGCTTTGGTTATCAAGATAACTTTGGATTAGGCATGGGTTAGTTCTGGGCTGACCCAGCACTCTCCATTAATAAACATTAGGGGCTGTCTTTAGTGATCATAAAACTCTAAAATCGAAAAACCAGATAAAATGGATACAAAGGTTAGTCACAAGGTTTTTACAATCACAAGAGCACAAGGTAAAGGCTATACAATCATTATCAGAGATGAAGGCAGCTGGATTACAGTTCAGAGATTTCAGTTATTTCCTTTTGACTAGTATACCAGAAAGTAAAAAGGTTTAGCTATATAGTGATTCATAAATCATAATCATCCCTTATATTCTAACTTCTTGGTTACAAATAAAGGGGACATATCTGTGTAATTTGAGCCCTGCTCAAAGACAGAACTTTAATAGCACCCCAGAATCTCACCTTATGCCCTACATCTCCAAAGAGTAACTACCATCTTGACTTCTAACATTGTAGATTTGTTTTTCCTGTTCTTGAACAGAACAGAATCAGCAGAATCATTCTTTTATGTCTGACTTCTTTCCTAAACATTGTATTTGTGAGATCATCCATATTGTAATATATGTTATAGTTCTCTCAGTCTCATTGGATTATGATATTCCATCTTATCAATTACCACAATTAATCTGTTCTTCTATTGGTAGATATTTTGGTGTGTTTCTAGTTTTTGAATATTGTGTATAGTGTTGCTGTGTGTATTCTTGTACATTTCTTTGGGTGAACATGTGTCTGCATTTCTATTGGATATATATATATATCCAAATAGGAGTGGACTTGCTGGATATGCATTTATTCAATTTTAGTAGATACTGTCAAAAAAGTCTTCCAAAGTGATTGTAACAATTCAGACTCCCACTAGCAGTTGGTCCACATCATTATCAACACTTAGTTTCTTTTTTATTACAGCCATTATGGTAGATATATCGAGATATCTCACTGTGGTTTTAATTTGCATTTCTCTGATTAACGAAGTTGAGCACCTTTTCACATGTTTAATAGACATTTGAATATTTCTTTTGTGTACTGACTGTTTAAGTCTTTTGCCCATTTTTCAATTGATTTGTTTGACCTTTACAGAGTACACTGGTTTCTGTCACCCCTGTCTCTCTTTTCTGAGGCAAAAACTTTTGATTCTTTTAGCTTTTTTACTCTGTCATTTACACATTTCCTTAGTTCTAAATAATATACATATTCTCCTTTGATTCATCAATTTTAGACATTTTCTATTGATTTCCTATTTTGATAGATGAGGATTTAGCTGTCGACTACAACCATCCCCTCTGCTTTTCATTCAATTCCCAACTGCCTCATCATAGTTATACTTTTTTATTAAATCTGTATTCAGTGTTTACATTATTATGTTTATGCTGGGTATGGTTAAATATAATTATTATATTTCTTTTCTTACTATTTTTGGATCTCTTTTTTCTGAAGTTAATGGTTGCTTTTTAAAAAAATTTGCTTAGTTTTCTTTATACCTGTTACTAATTCTTCCATACCTTCCCATAGCTTCACAATGCAGTTTTATTCAAGGTCATTATTAGGTACTCTATCATATCTGGTTTTACTTTGTTGTGTTTTGTTTTTTTCTCAGAGCCATCCCTTATGGAGGACCCTTTTCTTATATTTAGGCTTGTTTCCTGAGTAGCTATCTACCTAGGTCTTTCTTTTGTTGTCATCCTTGGAATCCTCTTTCCCTTTCTCCTAGGCTGGATTCCCTGTTTCCTAAATCTTGTTTTCCTTATTTTTGATTTACTTCCTTGTTTTGTCCAAGTGCTTCCTCCAGTAGTTTTAAAAGATGACACAATGGCAGAAGCATGGTGTTCCGGTTGCTAATGCTGCCAGAAGGAAAAACACCAGAAATGGATTGGCTTTTATAAAGGGGCTTTATTTGCTTACAGAGTTACAGTCTTATGTGCTTGTAAATGTCCAAATAAAGGCATCAACAGTAGGGTACCTTCGTTGAAGAACAGTGATGGTGTCTGGAAAAGCCTCTGTTAGCTAGGAAGGCACGTGGCTGGCGTCTGCTTGCTCCTAGCTTGTATTTCAAAATGATATCTCCAAAATGCCTCTTCAAAGCTGCAGCTCTGAGGTCCTTCTACTTTGTGAGCTTATATAAGATTCTAGGGAACTAATTCAAGGCCCAAGCTCTATGGGCAGGGCCACATCTCCATGGAAACATTCAATCAGAGGTCACACCCTAACCAAAGGTTTCACTCACAGTTGGGTGGGTCACATCTCCACGGAAACAACCTAATCCCAATATCCTAGGAGACTGGATTAAAAAGATCATGGCTTTTGCTTGGGGGACATAGTATATCGAAACTGGCATGCATGGTAAGACAGCCTTCTACATGCCAATCTCTTTAGTGACACTGCTCCAATCTGGATTGTTTGTCTTCTGTGTCTCGTAGGTAGTATCAACGTCCTTTTTCTCTTCATCATCATTTTGAGATATCCTTTGCTTCTCCCCCATTTTGGAGCACCTAGTTTTTGTTTGTATGTCTTCCTTCTTCCTACTTTACTCCTCCTTCCTTTTGAAGAAGAATATCCTACAGTAGCTTCCTTAGAAATGGTACATGGTAGGTAAAATTTTTGAGGGCTTATGTATTTAAAACAACTTCATTCTCTCCTCACACTTGATTGTTAGTTTGGCTAAGTAAATAATTAAGATTGGAAATCATTTTCTTTCAGAATTTCAAAGGTTTTACTCCATTGTCTTCTAAATTCCTGCATTGCTCTTGGGAAGTCCAAATCCAGTCTTATTCCTGATGTCACCTGTTTTTTCTCAAGGATATCTTTGGATTAGCATCTGTTTTCATCAGTGTTGCTGGGCACTCAGTGAGGTTTTTTTTTTTCTCTTAATCATATTTTTAAAATTGGAGATACATAAAAGTGATAACTTTCCAAGTGCAAATTAGCAAGTAGTTAGCAAATTTCAAAGAATGTTATGGGTTACAGTTCCACAATCTCAGTTATTTCCTTATTGTGAAATATAACTTATATGCAAAAAGGTAATATCCTTCAAAGTATGCTTTAACAAGTACTTATGTAGGAAATTTCCAAAAATGTTATGAGTTATGGTACCATAGTTTCAGTTATTTCCTTATTGTGAAATATAACATATATACAAAAAGGTGATAACTTTCAAATTACAATTTAACAAGTAGCTATAGAACAAATTTCAAAGGATGCTTTGGGTTACCATTCCACCATTTCATTTCTTTCTTTCTAGCTATTCTAATACCCTAGCCAACTAAGTAAAAATATTACATAAAGATTCAGTATTCATAATCCTTTGTTACATTCCATCATCTGTTGTTACTTCTTCCTCTAGTTTAATCACTTTCCCGATCTTCAAGGATGTCTAGGCAGTGACCACCCTAAATTGTCTGTGTTGAAAAGGGGTGTCGACATTATGGGAAGAGGGGACACATCTGGTTGATGTTCTTGAAGAGGCTATTGCCTCTGGGTTTGGGGACTTAGCTGGCATAGGAATTCTCTTGAGGATTTAAGTTTCTGAAGAATAAACTTAGTGAGTGAAACTTTTTTGGAATCTCAGATAGGGACCTGGGTACTCTTTAGGGTTAGGGTGACTACTGTTCACTTGGGTTTATCATACTGTGGTCATTTGGCACATCTAGCTGAAGTTTGCAAAGGAGTAACCTCCAGGACAGCCTCTTGACTCTATTTGATTTCTCTTAGCCTCTGAAACCTTATTTTGTTGCCTTTCTTTACCCCCTTTTGGTCAAAAAGACATTCTCAATCCTTCGATGCCAGGGTCATGCTCATTCCTGAAATCCATGTCCTACGTCTCCAGGGAGACTAATTTATCTGAGGGATTCTGTCCCACATCAAGGTGATGAATTTATTTGCAGAGTTACACTTAGAGAGAGAAAGTTTAGTGGGATTTTCTCAGTCTGGAAATGCATGTCCTTCATTACTGAGAAGTTTCATTAAAGATTTCTTCATTGTTATTTCTTTTTTTCTATTATTTTTATGTTGAATCTCCTGGATTGGTTTATCTATTTTCTTATCTTTTATTTTTTCCATCTCTTTGTCTATGTGTCCTACTTTAAGATTTTCTGAACTTTAACTTCCATTTGTTTTTTTTTTTTAAATTCTGCTGTCATGTTTTTGATATACATAAGCTCTTCTGAGTTCTCTCAGTGTTGCTATTTGTTTAAAAAAAAAGCAACTTTTTTTTGTTTTGTGGTTGTAATTTCCCTATCTCATGAAGAATAATGATAGTCTTTGTTTTTTACCCCCCTCCCTGTATAGTTTGTGTCTCCTTCCAGTTGCCTTTTTTTCTTTGTTTTGATCTCTGTTTTCTCATGCTAGAGGCTTTCCTCTGATCTCTGGTGATCCTGTCTGCTTATAATTAAGAATAGGAAGTGGAAAACCTGACTGGTAGATCTGAATGTGAGGTTGGGACTTGCCCACTGAGGGCTTCACTGTAAGGTGATCTGAATGAGTTGTTTGTTGGGAGAACCTCTTTTGTTAGTATCTTTAGGCCTTTTATCTTGGACTGATCTGATAAACAAAGAATGCTCTTCTAATTACCTGTCTGGAGGGTAAAAGTCTGCTGGCCATTTATAAGAGTCAAATAGGGGTTGAAAAGAACTTGGGGGGAAGGAGGTCTTAGCATTCCTTGTATCTTTTCAGTATGCTTTCCTCAACTGTGACAGTCATCCGTTAGTTTCTTCCAAGAGAGCAAATCTTCATTCCTTTACTGGGGTTGGGAAGAACACTTAACTCTGGAATGGTTTGGAGAGAGGATCTTGGGACTCTGACTGCAACTTAAACCGATTTCACCTAATTCTTATTTTAGACCACCCCTCCCCCATCAAGAGAAATCTATTGCTGGCCAGTCCGAACATTTTGAGGTTTCTCTGGTATAAATTGGATTGGTTTTTAGCTTTCCCCACTTCAGTTTTCTGAGCCCTGCTAAGTCAGTTACTACTTGAACATCTGCTGCTTAGCTTTTGAAATGTTATTTCTTTTTTTTCTATTTCTGTTCTTTCTGTCTGTGTAGGTTTATATCTCTGCCTCTATAACAATATAAATATAAATTTATCTTTACTGTAGTTTTAGTGGGATTTGAGAGGGAGTTAAATTAAATATATATATTCAATATGCCATTTAGTAGCTGCCATATATTTCTTAAAATGAAATTTGAATGATGCATTTGTGAAAATCTTGGAGCAATTCCAGGTTCTTCAGTAGGCAGAGGGTAGAGATCTTGGACCTAGATAGACAGATGAAACATTTGATTTGATTTTATCTGACCAGATATGACCCAAGTTAAATTCATCAGCTGCTCTCTCAAGCCTGGTCTTCCAATTTCTTTATCTCTGTAAATGAAACCTCTTGATAAAAATGCAAATCATTGATGTCACTCTTATGTTTAAACGCCTTCAGTGACTTATCATTGTTTCCAGGATAAAGATTGACATCCTTAACCTGGTTTATAGGACTCTGCATGATATTGCCCTGGACTATTTCACCAGCTTCCTGTATTTGTACTTAACTTCCTTGCTCCTTATGCTTTAGCCACATGGACCTTCCTTTCCGATTGTTGGAGAAAAAAACCACTTTCTTCTTCAAGAACTTCTGGGCCTTTGGTTTCGTTTTCCCAAAATGCTAGTCCTTACCTTCCCCTCCACCATCTATCATCCTCTCAGCTGCATTAATGCCCTAGAATAAGTCAATTCCCCTTATTATATGCTCTCATAGTAACCTATACTGCTCCTCTACTATAGTGCCTATCAGAATTGTTTTTCATTAATTGTGTACTAATTGTATATTATTTGATTACCCTGCTGGAATTACGTTCTATGGGTTCAGTGACTGGGTCTGTCTTGTTAACTGTTACATCCCCAGTCTTAGGCACAATGCTTTACACACAATAAGTGTTAAATAAATACTGAATTAAAAAACAAAACAAAACAAGGAGAAGCTTTATGATATGCTAGAAAAAATCTTAGATTGTACATCAAGATAACTAAATTCTAAGCTGACTATGCTAAGCGCATCACCTTGAGCAATTAATTTAATATCTCTGTGCCTCATTTTCTTAATCTGTTAATTGAGGAAGTGTGATTTATTGACCTCTAAGATCTCTTTCACCTCTAAATTGTTTCCCAAAGGGACTTTCCTCTTCCCTGTCTATGCATTTCTTTTCATTTTATTTCTTCTCCTAGCTAATACTCATCCATTATTTGCTTCCTTATATTCACTCCTCTTCTCTTTACTGTCTGTACTGTGAATGAATCCCTTGATACTTGAATTCTCACTATCCAAATATTTACTATAATGACTTGGAAAATTTTTACCTCAAATTGACTAGTTAAATTGAAATATCACTAAAAGAAACCTCAGGTGTGATCTGGTCAAAAACATTTACATTTCCCATCAATCTGGATGAGATAATATGGAGTAGACTATCATGCTGTATCATCTGGTTTCCCAAAAGGATTGTGTTTTGTGATCATGCTGTTTAAAGGTTTCATGCAATCTAAATATCTTCTAAGATAATGGGAAAACCTGTGAAAAGTAGGTGAGCCTAGGAGGATTAGAAAAGCTAAGTTAGAAGAGAAGATGGAATTGAAAAATACTAATCAGATACAAAAGACAAAAGAAAAAAAAAGATATAAACTTGGCTTTGCGAGTGTTCCCATGTTCTATGCATATGATTTTTTCTGTTTTTGAGAAAAAAATCAAAATTATTAAAGTGGTGTTAGTTCTAGAAAGCCTTGTTATTTAATTTTATTTTTCTAAGTGTTATTTGCATTCATTATGTATCTTACCATTTTGTTTACCTTATAGTACAGTTTGCAGTGGAGAAAGAAAATGAAACTTGTATCTGATACTGTATATTGTATACAAACATACCCACTAACAAGTTCATTAAATATTAAATTGATTTTGTATTGGTTATAGAGGAGTTTAAGAATACCTAATATTTGAGGAAAATTAATTGGAACTCTTAGGTTGGTTTGAACTAAATTATTCTTTTTCCACTTAAAACAATAGAACACAGGCTGTTGTTAAACAAAAGTTTGCCATCCAGCACATTTTCAGGAATTGATTAGTTGGATAACAGGATTGCCTATTCTGTGTATTTGTGTGATTGTATTGAAGAGAAAAGGCTAAATGTTTCCTTTTACTAGTTTATAGCCATTATTGTGGGTGTTTATTCCCTTCCACTGGAGATCAGTTGTTTTTGATAAAATGGAAGGTTTTTCACTCTAAGTGTAAGCTTGCTTAATTGTATTAGCGCATAGCTGATTGCATTGAGTTGTTGATTTACCAGTGAGTGATAGAATTACTTAAAGAAGCCTGTATTATCTCCTTGATAGCTTTTACTGTAGGCTCAGTGATTTGTGATTCACACAGGTCAAAATTCAGAAAAGATGCATTCTTTAACTCTGGATTCTATTCTAGTGGACACTATGCAGAGAGGTAAAACTACTAAAGATTTTTAATCCTTCCAGACTTTTGACAATTTTTATTTTTAATGCAGTCTGCCACCTTCTGCTCTCAGGTAGTGAGATAATGTCATAATATTGGCTACGTAAGCAATTGCTAAAATCATAGAAACTGATCTCTCAATAATGGTAAACTATTTACTCCTTTTTTCCCCCTCTCCACTAAGAATCACATTCCTTTTAAGAGCTCTAATTCTTTTCCCACAGCAGCTGCCCCAAAAGGAAAGCGATGGGATTAAATTAAAAAAAAAAAAAAGGCAAGGGTGAGTCTATATTAATTTAGAAAGAGGTACTAAATATAACAAAAAGAATATTCACTAGATGGTGTTTGAAATTAATTTTTAGCATAGTTCATTTTTCTACCAGTAACAGGAACTTGAGATGTGAAAAGGGGCCTTGAGTTTTGGCCATTTAATACTACAACATGATGGCAGTGTTTTAAGGTCCTGAACTATTTCTTTATTATACTTTAAATTACCACAATATCTTACTGTTTAAGAAAAACTTCCATATAGACCTTTTTGTTTCCCTTCTAAGGATTAATATATAAATGAATTACTTTACTTTGATTATATTTTGTTTTTCTGTTTAGTTAAAAGGTTTTAGTATGAACTGTAGATATGGCTGGTCTATTGCAATTGAAGGACAGGCCATGACTGACAGACATCTGTCACCTTAACACTGTCATCATTTGTAATGTCCCATTCAGTTACTCAGGCCATATAATTGCTTAGCAGTGCTTGGCCCAAGGTGGGAGTTGTGGGATTTATTCCTTGTAATGCATTATCTAGGAAGTGGAAGAAAACGATATAATCTGCTCTGCTTGCTGTTCCGTGACACATATCAGATGATCAAGCACAGTGCAAACTGTACAGTAGTGAAGTAGAGGGGAAAAGCAAGATGGAATGATCATAGGGATGATTTCTCCCATCCATCCTCTTAAAATACGTAGGTAATAGGGCCAAACAAAAATTAGCTCTTCTCCCAAGAGAAATACTAATTTTATCAGACATTTTGATTGTCTACTATAAATAAGTCATGCCTTCAAAGAATGCATTAGATTATTATATACCTCAATCTGCCCTGTGATAGAGCAGAGCTGGAAGCCCCATGCTGAGTTCCTGGTGCTGCTGAAATTGGGAGGGAGGCAGCAAAGGAACTCCTGCAAATGTTAGAGTAAAGGAAATTTCTCACCAGGAAAAAGTATCCATCCTTCCTGCCTTCTTTCCCTTTAAAAAAAAAATGCGGGTGGGGGGTGATAGTGCACATAGGCTTAGGGGATTTACTGACTGGACTACAGTGTTCAAGTAACATGGAAATTGAGGCTGCATAGTTAAAGGGGAAATAAAGTGGCTAGCTAAGGTTAAAAGAAACAATATAAATTCATTTCAACAAGTAGTTATGGTCTCATAGTGAACTGATGATAATGTAAAGATTAGGACTTATATTTCCAGAGGGGCAAACATTTCTGATCTAATGATTTTATATCTTGAACGTATTGAATCCTTTTATGGTTTGGCATGCTTATTACTTATCTAGGTCAGTGTGGCCATATTTAAGTCTACTGGGGCCATTGATTTGAATGTATGATAATGTACAGCCAGCCCAGATGTTCATTGTATGTCGAAACAGAGCATAGTTCCTAGGCATTAATTTTAGCATTGGGTGGTTATCAGTCTAAGCAATTCTGGTTAATTCTGGAAACACATTATTTTCTGACGTTTTTACAGAATACAGAGGAAGAGAAAGTAATGAAGGGATAAAATAAATATAATTCAACTTTATTTCAAATGACCTGACCAGTTGTGCCTTAACTTTCTTTACTCTGGCAATAAAAGAGAGTGACTTAGTTGACGGTAGCTATATCAGGTCTTAAGCGGGTAGCATTGATACATTCATAAAATTTGTTTTTCACATATCTCCGATATATGTTGGGCTGCTGCTTTGTAGCATGTAACAATTATTAGCATTGTTAAGGATCATCTCCACATGACAACTCATAACATTATTTCATCTGTAGCATGTAACAATTATTAGCATTGTTAAGGATCATCTCCACATGACAACTCATAACATTATTTCTTCTGTAGCAGAAATCGCATATAGAAGATAGGTAAGCATATATCATGTTTTTAAAACTTTATGACAGGGACTTTTAAGAACATAGCTTGTTAATTGGCCTATTAATATAAATCATATTTAAACCTTAAATTCTGTTGAAACTGTTTTTGATGTTTTAGTGAAAAGAAAAATAGCCCTTTGTGTATTTAAAGGAGGAAATCGATGTATTTTTAGCCAGTTTAAGTAGCATAGCTTTGTTTTAAAGTTATTTAGATTTGTTTCTACTTAGATGATAAAGTGGTCACTCCGATTCTGAGCCTTTATTTTAATCCTGTATCCAAATACTTGTACTTTGAGTTCAAACCAAATTCAGAACTAAAACAAGTCTGGTAATTGAAACTTGAAAGCTGGGAAGAATTTGCCATTTCTAAGCCAGGTTAGATCTGGCATAGGAATAAAACATATGCAAACACATGAAAATATAGATCAGACATCTGCAGTTTTCAACAGATATTTGTTGGAAATATCTTTCTCTTTAAATGTATAAAACCTCCCCTGTATAGATAGATTTCCCAAAACTATATTTTGTTTCGTTTTGTTTTAAATTGGCACTAAGAATAGATGATGTATTGCTGATTTGAAAAGGCTATTGAGGCTGAGTGAAATAGTGTTTGTTTAGACAGGAGATTATTTCTATATAATCCTTGTATAAAGCTTGCTTTAGATGGCAGTAGATAGGCTCAGGATTTTATCAATTGCACTTATCCTGTAATATTGGAATTTTTAAAACTGTAGTTAGTAAATGATATGATTTAAAAACAACTCTGATGAACTTCTAAGGAGTTGTAAGATGCAAAAATACAATTTCCCACAGCAGTTTTTTCTTTGATTTTCTCCATATTTGGATCATCCCTTTTCTTTTCTTCATTCCCATTTCTGCTTCCAATTAGATCACTTTATTTATCCCCCTACTGTGAATCCTTTGAGATGTTTTCTAAGTCTGGGAGAAACAAGATGCTTCCCATCTAGAGAAAAGTTATTTTGTGTTTATTTATGGATATGCCTAATGGAATTTGAAGCTACTATCATACCATTTTTGTTCTTTGTGAGGCCTTGATATTCCCTTTTCTGATACAAGGAAGGATTAACACCCTTCCTTGTTTGTTGTTGTTTCCTTATGAAATAGCTACTGTTCTTGATGCTGATATATTACTGCTTTATGTGCTATATTAGTATTTGAAGGGGTCCGGAGTTTGATTTTTAGATTAACAGGTAGACTAAATGACCATGTATTTTGAATGCTGTTTTGAAATGATTTGAATATAATGCATGACCCTGAATCCTTCAAATGAGCTTCCTTTTTAGGTTTTCTTTTTTTCTTCTTGAAAAATATTTGTGTTGGATTTCCCTCCTAAAACTAAAGCAGTATTACAGTTATATAACCTGTTTTATGAGCATGTATCAATCTATATTTGTATTGCTTTTTAAAATTTTCTCATCTCTTTTGTGCTGTTCTTTCACCACAGACAACTAGAGAGTTAACAGTTATGTTGATTCCATATTCAAATTCTGGCTCATATAATTTCTTTCTTCCCATTTCCACTGTTGCCAATCTAGTATAGGCCCTAATCATCCCTTGCCCAGGCCATTACATTAATCTCCCACCTTTGAACAAGACTCTGGTCTTTTCAATTTACAAATTATTGCCATATTTACTTAGACTCCTTCATCAACTACGTGTCATCTAAGAAGTAGGTTTTGTTGTTGTTTTGTTTTATTTTGGGGGGGATGTGTTTGATTTTATTTAAAATAGTTTCAATTTAAATTTCTTTCCAAATTTTGATGGCAATATAAAATGGTATTGTAAAAGAGGAGTATTTTTGTACTATATGACTGCTTCTAAAGGGTGTTTATTTATCCAAGTTTTGTTTTCACTCTTGCCATGAACATATATAACACTAAGATAATATTAAGAATCATAATTTTGTATTCCAAATGTTTGAGCTAAAATTCAAAGTTATTTTCTGATTGATAAAATTATTTTTGTTTAGAACTTCATAAAAACAAAACTAGAACATGGCCAACAGATTTTCGGCAACAATATTTGTTCAAGCAGTGGGTTTTTTTTTTTTTTTTTTTTTTTTAAATCATCATTTTATTGAGATATATTCACATACCACGCAGTCATACAAAACAAATTGTACTTTCGATTGTTTACAGTACCATTACATAGTTGTACATTCATCACCTAAATCAATCCCTGACACCTTCATTAGCACACACACAAAAATAACAAGAATAATAATTAGAGTGAAAAAGAGCAATTGAAGTAAAAAAGAACACTGGGTACCTTTGTCTGTTTGTTTCCTTCCCCTACTTTTCTACACATCCATCCATAAACTAGACAAAGGGGAGTGCGGTCCTTATGGCTTTCCCAATCCCATTGTCACCCCTCATAAGCTACATTTTTATACAACTGTCTTCGAGATTCATGGGTTCTGGGTTGTAGTTTAATAGTTTCAGGTATCCACCACCAGCTACCCCAATTCTTTAGAACCTAAAAAAGGTTGTCTAAAGTGTGCGTAAGAGTGCCCACCAGAGTGACCTCTCGGCTCGTTTTGGAATCTCTCTGCCACTGAAGCTTATTTCATTTCCTTTCACATCCCCCTTTTGGTCAAGAAGATGTTCTCCATCCCACGATGCCAGGTCTACATTCCTCCCCGGGAGTCATATTCCACGTTGCCAGGGAGAATCACTTCCCTGGGTGTCAAGCAGTGGGTTTTTAAAGTATAGTCTGTGGAACTCTGGGGATCCTTTTAGGACCCTCTGATAGATATGCTAGGTTAAAACTGATTTCATAATAAAATTGTTTTCATTGTGCTGACATTTGAACTAATAGTGCAAAAGCAGTGATGAGCAAAACTGCTGATAGAGTAGCAGGAATCAAGGCAGTGCCAGCAAACTGTACCAGTTCATTTCATTCTTCTCTGCCACATACTCACAGTAGAGGAAAAAAGCCAGTTTCACTCATAAATGTTCTTGAGGACTCAGTAAACATCTTTAATTTTATTAAATCTCAACCTGAATTCATGTCTTTTAAATTTTCTGTTTGATAACATGGGAACTATGCATAAAGCTGCATACTGAAGTACGATGGTTATCATAATGGAAAGCACTTACATAGTTGTTTGAGTTGCCTACTAAACTAGCCACCCCAACTTCACCCCCCACCATGGAATCCTGTTTTCACTTGAAAGAACTACTGAAAGCCAGTCAATGACAGACATTTTCTGGAAAAAGAAAGATATAAACATTTCACTTCAAGGAAAACAACCAGCATTATTTATTGCCAATAATAAAATTCAAACCTGAAAGTAAAAGTTAGAATTTTAGAAAACTTGAACCTGCTACCTTGAGTTTGACATCTTGCTGGTACGTAAAGACTTTTCTGAAGATTAATGTATGTGATGTTTTGATATTGTATAATGGAAAGTGTCAACATTTGGGAGATCTGCAAAATGGAGTAAAGCAATGTTTTCTGTATGATGTTGCAAACACACATATGGGTAAAAGACCCATTCAAAGTGCAAGGTAGACCGATGATCTTTAATGTAACTGAGTATGAAAAGTTAACTGATACGGTTTCAGATTCCACATTCCACTAACTTTTAAGAAGCTACTGTTTGTTGGGTTTTGGTATAGAATTAAAGATGAATATCCTAATTACCTGAAAATGCTGTTAAAATACTCCTCTCTTTCCCACCTACATCTCTGTATTAGTCCAGATTTTTTTTCCTATACTTCAACCAAAGCATCATAAAGCATCAGACTGAATGTAGAAACAGTTATAAGAATCCAGCTGTCTTCTATTCAGCCAGACATAGGAGATTTGCAAAAATTCCAGTGTTACTTTTCTAACCAATTTTGTTTTGAAAATAGTTTTATTTCATTAACTGTGCTTTATGTTAACATTCATTGGGTTTGTTGTTATTTTTAATGAATTGGTAAATGTCTTCTTAATTTCCCAATTTGCATTTCTAATATGGTAAATATTGATAGGTATAACCTAACCCACATAAACAAAAGCTCTTTGAGGTCCTCAATAATTTTTAAAAATCTAAAAAGGGGCCCTGAGACCCCCAAATTTGAAAACCTCTTTTCTACAGAATAAAATCCAGTCTTAGAGAAATGCTTTCCAAAAGTATCCATTGAATAACCTGATTCTTTTTAAAAAGAAAATTACTGTTTTCACAATGAGGCTAGCTTCCAGTGTCCTTAGTATCCTTATAGGACTGGGACAAGCAAATCTAAAATATTTTCCAATTATGCTACTAGGATTCTTCTTTGTAACTCTAAGTTAGTTGTCCTTGTCTCTAGTGAATTTTAGAGACTGAAAAATATATAAGTCAGAAATTAGAAGTAAGTCACTGGAGCAAAAAGAGTAGTGAAATCAGTAAGGTGAAAAAAGGACAAAGATATGAGCTTATTCTGTTAATATAGTATCAGTGTATGGGTCTTATAAGTGTGCTACTAAACCTTTAATTAGCCATGAAAATGAGGACAAGATGAAATGAATAAATCTATAGGTTATTTAAAAATCTCATTTTATCTTGTTACTTATAATGCCTTTTAAGCCTTAATCCAGAAGTACTAAAAAGAACAACAAAAATCACTTGATTCTTATTATTATTTTCTTCCTTGGTATGAATTCTTATAGTGATAACAAAGTGGATGTTAGATAGAAGGGAAAAAAGTGAAGCTGTAACATTTATAAAATGCCTAATCAGTCTCTTGATTTAGGCTGAATTTTTAAAAATAAAAAATAATTATTCCATAAATATTTCATCCTACCTATAGCACTGGAGAGAGGTGTTTTGCGGACTTACAATGCTTTAGGAGACATTTCTTGTTCTCCCAATAGCATTAAGAAACTAGGAAGAAAGCTCAGTTTGGACAAAGGTAGTACAGTAGACTTTAAAACTTTAAGATAATTACTCAAGATTATACAGGCAAGAGAATATGGGTTTTCTTAAATTCAGTGCTGATACAGATTTATATTTTGTCAGGAAACACAGACATATTATATTATCTGATATATTGTACCAGATTATATACCAGATATATTATTTTATAGTCTAATTTTTGAAATTTATTTTTTACTAGCGAAGTTGTAGGTTTCCAAAAAAATCATGTAGAAAATACAAAGTTCCAATATACCTCCCCCCCCCACATCCAGTTTTCCCTATTAACATTTTGCATTAGTGTGGTGCTTTTGTTACAATTGATGAAAAAATAATGTACTGTTAAGTATAGTCCATAGTTTATATTAGGGCTCACTGTTTGTGTTGTGAAGTCCTATGGTTTTAAAAACAATTTATTCTAGAAGCATATATCCAACTTAAAATTGCCCCCTTTAGGGTGACAGTGTGATTGTGAAGACCTTGTGGATCACACCCCCTTTATCTAGTGTATGGATGAGTAGAAAAATGGGGATAAAAACTAAAGGACAAATGGGGTGGGATGAGGGATGGTTTGGGTATTCTTTTTTTACTTTTATTTTTTATTCTTTTTCTGGTTCTTTCTGATGTAAGGAAAATGTTCAGAGATAGATTGTGGTGATGAATGCATAACTATGTGATCATACTGTGGACAGTTGATTGTATACCATGGATGATTGTATGGTGTGTGAATGTATTTCAATAAAACTGAATTTAAAAAAACAAAACAAAACAAAACAAATGTAAGCACTCAATTAAAAAAAACCACAATTTGAGGAATATTCTTTTAATGGATGCTTCAGCAGTTTTCTAATACATCCAGATGAAGGAAATAATTGAGATATATTCAGATGAAAGAGAATAAATATAAGTGAAAAAGAAATGCCATGTTTGAAAAAAAAAAATTGCCCCCTTTAACTACATTCATACCCAAATTTTCCATTACTCCCAGTAGAAACTCTGAACCAATTAAACCTCAACTTCCCATTTTGTATTCCCACACCATCCCCTGTCAACCTATATTCTAGATTCTGACTCTGAGTTTGCTTATTCTAGTTATTTCATATCATTGAGATCATATGATATTTGTCCTTTGGTTTCAGACTAATTTCACTTAACGTAATGCCTTCAAGGTTCATCCATGGTGTTGCATGTATTAGAACTTCAGTCGTTTTCAAGTCTGAATAATATTTCATTGTATGTATAGAATATATTTTGTTTATCCATTTATCTGTTGATGTACACTTGGGCTGCCTCCATTTTTGGCAATTTTAAATAATGGTGCTATGAACATTGGTGTGCAAATATCTGTTAAAGTCACTGCTTTCAGTTCTTTTAGATACCTGTCTATATCTAGAAGTTGGATTGGCAGGTCATATGGTAATTATGTACATAACTTTCTGAGAAACTGCCAAACTGTTTTCCAAGGTGGTTGCACCATTTTACATTCCCACCAACAATGAATAAGTGTTTTCTATTTCTAAACATCCTCTCCAGCACTTGTTATTTTCCATTTTTTAAGAGTAATCTTCCTGGTGGGTATGAAATGGTATCATTGTGGTTTGATTTGCAATTTATTAATGGCTAATGATGGTGAGCATCTTTTCATGTACTTATTGACTATTTGTATAACTTGTGGCGAAATGTCTATTTACGATTATTGCCTATTTTTATGTTGGGTTCTTTGCCTTTTTGTTGAGTTGTAGGTTTTCTATACACATACTGGATATTAAACCCTGTGTTAGTGTTCTGCAGGGAAATAGAACCAACAGGATGGATATATATTTTAAATATTATGAGATTTATTATAGGAATTGAGTCATGTAACTGTGGGAATGGGCAAGTCTGTATCCCGTAGGGCAGGCTGCAAGTTGGGAACTCCGATGAAGGTTTCCGATGAATTCCCCAGGAGAAGTTGGCTGGCTGAAATAGAAATGGAGATTCTTCCTTCAGTTTGTCTCTTCTCTGTCCCTATCAGTCCAGGCTGGTAGTGGTTGCACTCATATAAATTTTGCAAGAAACGTGTAGACTTTGCATGCAGTTCATGGGGGTGCAAACTATCAGACAGAACTTTCCACAGATTCTTTCTTCACAGCTGCATTTCCAATCCTAACTTCCACTGAAATGGCTGATGGGATTCATGTACAGTTAAACCTTTACATGGAGCCCTATTCTCTGGGAATTCACATTCCAGAAGCTCAGGGAGGACCTATTATGGCTGCTTGTGGCCCTTAGACTCAGAGCTCACTATCTAGATAAGTTCAGAATTTTCCAAACCATCAATTTCTGGTTTCTTTGTGCTTTAAAGTTCAGTTCTCAGCTTATCCCTTTCCTCTCTCATCTTCCTATGAGCTGCAAGGACAAACCAAGCTGCACTTTCCTCACTTATCTTTGCAGTCTCCTCAGCTAAATATCCAAGTTCTTCACTTTTGAGTTCTGCCTTCCACCCAATGTCAGAATTCAATTGCACCAAGTTTTCTGCCACTTTAAAATAAAGATCACCTTTCCTCCAGTTTCCAGTAACACATTCATCATTTCCTTCTAAGGCCTCATGAGAAGTACCTTTAGCTTCTGTATTTCTATCAGCAGTCTTTTCAAAGCAATCTAGGCTTTTTATATCAAGCACCTCACAGTTTTTCCAGCCTCTATCTATTATCCAATTTCAAAGCTATTTCTGTAGTTTCTGGTATTTGCAATACCCCATTCTCCTCGTACCAAAAACTTTTAGTTTCCCTGTTGCTAAAGCTACCATACAATGGGTTTGCTTAAACAACAGGAGTTTATTGGCTCGTGGTTCTGAGGTAGAAGTCTAAAATCAATGTCATGAAGGTGATGCTTTCTCCCAGAAAACTGTGATGTTCTGGGGTTGGCTGCCAGCCATCCTTGATCCTTGGCTTTTCTGTCACATGGCAGTGCACATGGTGGCCTCTCCTGACATCTCCTCTCTCTTCTGGGTTCCACTGGCATTCAGCCTCTGGCTGCTCCCTCTGGCTTTTCTCTCTCGGTCTGACTTTTACTCTGTTTATAAAGAACTGCAGTAATCTGGATTAAAGACAGCCGGATTCATTTGAGCCACACCTTAAATTGAAGTAACATCTTGAAGAGATATTATGTACAAAGGATCCGTACCCACAGGAATGGGCTCAGTTTAAGAACATGGTTTTCTGATGTATATAGCTCCAAGCCACCAAAAACCCTTATTGGAAATGTGGTTTCCTAATATTTTCTCCCCTTCAGTAGGTTGTGTTTTTACTTCATAATGAAGCCCTTTGATGTGCAAAAGTTTTTAGTCTTGATGAAATCTCATTTATCTATTTTTTTCCTTTTGTTTCTCATTCTTGTGGTGTTAAAGTCTAAGAAAACATTCCCTAACACAAGATCCTGAAGATGTTTTCTTCTAGGAGTTTTAGGGTGTGGGTTCTTACAGTCTTTGATCATTTTGAATTAGTTTTTGTGTATGTGAAGGAGGGGTCCACCTTCATTCTTTTATAATATGGATATCCAGTTTTCCTGGCACCATTTGTTGAAGAGACTATTCTTTCCCCATGGAGTGGGGTGGTGACACCCTTATCAAAAATCAATATGCCATCCAATTTATTGTGCACTTTGGGTGATTGTATGGTATGTGAACAATCTCAATAAAACTGTATTTAAAAAAATCATGTGCCATAGATAGAGGGTTTATTTCTGAACTCACAATTCAATTTTGTTGGTTTCTAAATCTCCCCTTGTGCCAGTACCATGCTGTTTTTTTAAAATGCAATTTTATTGAGATATATTCACATACCATACAATCATCCAAAGAGTACAGTCAGTTCACAGTATCATTGTGTAGTTGTGCATTCATCACCACAATCAGTTTCTTGAACATTTTCCTTACTCCAAGAAATAAAAATAAAAATAAAAGTAAAAAAGAATACCCAAAACATCCTATAGTTCCCCCTGCCATTCATTTACTTTTTGTCCCCCTTTTTTCTGCTCTTCTGTCCATATACCGGATAAAGAGAGTATGGGCCACAAGGTTTTCACAATCACACAGTCATCCCATATAAGCTATCAGTTATATGATTGTGTTCAAGAATTGAGGATACTGGATTGCAGTTCAACAGTTTCAGGTATTTCCTTCTAGCTATTCTAATACACTAAAAACTAAAAAGGGATATCTGTATAATGCATAAGAATAACCTCCAGAATGACCTCTCGATGCCATTTGAAATCTCTCAGCCACTGAAACTTTATTTTGTTTCATTTCTCTTCCCCCATTTGGTCAAGAATACTTTCTCAATCCCACAATGCCAGGTCCAGGCTTATCCCCGGGAGTCATGTCCCACATAGTGGGGAGGGCAGTGAGTTTACATGCAGTGTTGGCTTAGAGAGACAGGCCACATCTGAGCAACAAAGATGTTCTCTGGGGGTGACTATTAGGCAAAATTATAAGTAGGCTTAGCCTCTCCTTTGCAGTAACAAGCTTCATAAGATCGAGGGATTGGCCTTCTACAATGGTAGTCCCCAGTACTTGCAAGAATATTAGGAATTCCCCAACTGGGGAAGTTTAATATTTCCAGTTTCTCCTCAGTCTCTCAAGGGTGCTTTGCAAATACTTTTTATTCTCTGTCCAAATTACTCTGGGATGTATCAGGGTTTTATGCTAACCTGTACAAACCAACCAGATCTCACCCCCTATTCAAGGTTCCATGTAATTATGATGTTTGAGTAAACCGACCATATAAGTTACATTATATAGCATGGTACAGAAAATATAGATATTCCACCAAATAAACATCTCTTCCTTTGGTTTCACACAGAAGTTGAAGTTTTAGAACACAGTTGGTATCATCCATTTCCCTTTAGTCTGGTTTACCTTAGTCCTAACCAAGTCCATTTTTCTCACATCTCTAATTAAAGTCTGATCTCTTTTTCAGCTTCTTTTAACATTTGCTGTATGGGGTAATGCTGACATTCATAGCTGCTGAACTCTGGCTCTGAGTCTCAGGTGTCACACAGATACCCGAAGTTCCAGGGGCTGACCAGCTTATACACAAACAGCTCATCATGTTAGAATTTTGTCAGTCTAGCTGAAAGTTTGTCAGTTTTATTGATCTCTTTGAAGAACCATCTTTTGGTTTTGTTGGTTCTCTATATTGTTTTTTTTGTTGTTGTTCCCTTTCCATATATGTCCACTCTAATCTTTTGTATGTCCTTCCTTCTGTTCGCTTTGTGTTTAGTTTGCTCTTCGTTTTCAGTCCTCCGGTTGTGAGATTAAATGTGATTTGACATCTTCTTTTTTTAATGTAAACAGTTAAAACTATGTATTTCCCTCTCAGCACTGCCTTTGCTGCATCCTGTAAGATTTGGTATGTTGCATTTTCATTTTCATTCACCTCAAGATATTTCCTAATTTCCTTTAAGATTTCTTTCTTGACTTACTCATTGTTTAAGTATGTGTTATTTAATTTCCACATATATGTGAATTTTTCTGTTCTCCCTCTTACTGGTTTTTAGCTTCATTCTGTTGTTGTCAGATAAGAAACATTGTATGATTTCAATATTTTTGAATTTATTGAGACTTTGTTTTTAGACCTATCATACAATCTATCCTGGAGAATTACTTGTGCACTGGAGAAGAATGTGTAGTTTGCTGCTGTTGGGTGAAGTGTTCTTTGTATTAGGTCTAGTTCATTTATAGTATCTCTCAAGTCTTGTGTTTCCTTCTTGATCTTCTGTTTAGATGTTCAAGTCATTATCAAAAATGTATTGAATTCCCCTCTAATGTGGAACATATAGTTCCTTATATAATTTGGGGCTCTGATGTTAGATGCATATATATTTATAAATGTTATGTTTTTTTGTTGAATTGACCTCTTCATCAGTATAAAGTGACTTTCTTTGTCCCTTGTAAAAGTTTTTGAATTAAAGTCTATTTTATTTTATCTTAGTATACCTATCTTTACTGTCTTTTTATTCCTATAAGTATGGTATTTCCACCACCACCACCTCCCGCCTTCCCTTAACTTTCAAAGTACTTTTGTCTTTTAATTTAAGGAACATTTCTTTTAGACAGCATATAGTTGGCACATTACTTTTTATCCATTTTGCCAACCACTGCCTTTTGAATGGAGCATTTAATTCATTTACATTTAAAGTAACTATTGATAATATAGGAGTTTCTTCTGTCATTTTCGTATTTGGTCTTTGTAATTCTTTGTCTCTCAATTCTTCTGTCAATGCCTACTTTCATATTTATTCGATTTTTTTTGTGCTGTATCATTTTAGGTCTTTTCTTATTTTCCTGTGTGATGGT
This sequence comes from Choloepus didactylus, assembly GCF_015220235.1. Taxonomy (NCBI): domain Eukaryota; kingdom Metazoa; phylum Chordata; class Mammalia; order Pilosa; family Megalonychidae; genus Choloepus; species Choloepus didactylus. The sequence continues at coordinate 85,574,420 of NC_051308.1, read as the reverse complement.
TAAGTTCATGTGTCAACTTGGCTAGTTTATGGTGTCCATTTATTAGGTGAAGTAAGCACTGGCATGATTGGTACTGTGAGGGTGTTTTGTGGATTTTAATCATTAGAAAGTTGATTGCATCTGTGACTGATTACATCTACAGTTACATGTAAATGGAGATTGCTTTCAGCAGTGAGAGAAGTCTCACCAATCTGTTGAAGGCTCTGACTGGAAGAACTTATGATTTCAGCAGAGAAGGAAGAAATTCCATGTCTACTTTAACCCACCAGGTTCACCTGGGGAATTCATGGAAAACCTTTATCAGAGTTCCCAGCTTGCAGCCTGCCTGATGGAATTCAGACTTGCCCACCCACGGTCTCATGAGTCAATTTCTATAATAAATCTTATCATATTCACATAGTATATATACATGTATATGTTTGAGAGAGTGTGTGTGTATGTGTGTGTGTGTGTGTATATGTATATCCTATTCGTTCTTTTTCCTTGGAGAATCCTAACACACCTTCTGTATGTGTTTTTCAGTTATTTTCTTCATGGTTACCAAGGGGCTTAAATATAAAGCCCTAAATCTGTAGTAATCATGTTTGTTTTGATACCAATTTAATTTCAACAGCATACACATACACCGTTCCTTCATCCCGCTGTCCTCTTACTTGTTTGTTGTACTTGTTGCAAATTGTATATTTATGCATTGTAGGCCCCAACCATAGATTCATCATTCTGTTTCATGCATTTGCATTTTAGTACCTGTAAGAAGTATAAAGTAAAGTTGCATTCCAAAAAACACGGTACAGTTTACTGGTGTTTATAATTATCCATATGATTACCTTCACTGGATTTCTTTATGCCTTTTTGATCCACTCTCTGGTATCCTTTCCTTTCACTCTGAAGAACTCTCCTTAGCATTGCTTGTAATGTAGTACAGGTCTAGTGGTGACAGACTCCCTCAGGTTTTGTTTATCAGGAATGTCTTAATCTCTCACTCTTTTTTTTTCTTTTCCCATAGAAGCCTTTATTTATCCAGTGCAAAGTATACACTATCACAATCTTTTCTCCCTCATTTTTGAAAGACATTCTCACTGGATATAAAAATGTTGGTTTGAAGTTGTTTTCTTTTAGCACTCTAAACGCTACATCCCATTGCCTTCCTTCATGTTTTCATGGTTTCTGATGAGAAATTAGTATTTAATCTTTTGTTATTTTTTTGTTGTGGAATATAACATATATACATAAAGTGATAACTTTCAAAGTGTGATTTAATGAGTAGTTAGAGAACAAATTCCAAAGAATGTTATGGGTTACAGTTCCACCATTTCAGTTATTTCCTTTTTGTGAAATATAACATGGACACAGAAAGGTGATAATTTTCAAAGTATGATCTAAGTAGTTATGTAGGAAATTTCAAAAAATGTTATGGGTTACAGTACCATCGTTTCAGTTATTTCCTTATTGTGAAATATAACATACATATAGAAAAGTGATAACTTTCATAGTACAATTTAACAAATAGCTATAGAGCAAATTTCAAAGAATGTTATGGGTTACAGTCCCACCATTTCAGTCCTTCTAGCTGTTCTAATACTCTAGCCAACTAATAAAAAACATTATATAAAGATTCAGTATTTGTAATCCTGATCTTCAGGGACATCTAGGCAGTGACCACCCTCATTTGTTCATGTTGAAAACGGGTATCAACATTATGGGAAAGGGGGATGCATCTGGTTGATGTTCTTGAAGAGGCTGTTGCCTCTGGGTTTTGGGACTTATCTGGCTTAGGAACATGCTGGAGGATTTACATTTCTGAAAAATAAACTTAGTGAATGAAACTTTTATAGCATCTCAGATAGGGACCAGGGTATTCTTAGGGTTTTCGGGAATACTGTTCATTTGGGCTTGTCATACTGTGGCTGTTTGACATATCTAGCTGAAGTTTGCATAGGTGTAACCTCCAGGACAGCCTCTCAACTCTATCTGAAATCTCTTAGCCACTGAAACCTTATATTGCCTTTCTTTTCCTCCTTTTGGTCAAAAAGGCATTCTCAACCCCTCAATGCCAGGATCAGGCTTATTCCTGGGATCTGTTTCCCACATCGCCAGGGAGACTCACTCACCTGGGAGTCCTGTCCCATATCAGGGGAAAGGTGATGAATTTGTTTGCAAAGTTGGGCTTAGAGAGAGAAAGTCCCCATGTGGGCAACAAAAGAGGTTCTCTGGGGGTGACTACTAGGCATAACTATAGGTGGGCTTAGCCTCCTCTATATAGCCATAAGTTTCACAAGAGCAAGCCTCAAGATTGAGGGCTTGACTTATTAAGTAGGGGGTTCCTAACTTCACATAGCATATGTTCTGTCCAAGATGAACAATCAGTGTCTCACATTATCTTCACTTAGTTGTACAATCATCATCACTCTCCATTTTAAACAATTCTCATGACCCAAAACACCCCACAGCTCTTATCAGTCCTTAACTATTTATCCCTAGTATTTGTGTGGTACTAGTAAAGTATTCCTATTAATTATAGTCCCTTGTATCCAATGGGTAGTTTTTCCCATATACTACTCTGTTGTTAACTCTTTGTACCAGTGTCATACCTTAGAAATATATCATGCAAGCAGTTATTTATATTTGTAGTGCTAATCTGTGGAATACATGCCTTTAACAACCCCTTTCAATCATGTTCTCCCTTCAGTGCAGCTCTGATACTTATAATCCCATTAATGAACAAGTATTTAATCTTATTGGCGCTCCCTTATCCATACATAACATGTTACTTTTCCCTTGCAGCTTTCAGAACTCTCTCCTTGTCCTTGACATTGGTCAGTTTGACTAAAATGTGTCTGGGCATGGGTTTGTTATGCTTCTCAAATGTGTATATCCATGTCTTTTGTTAAATTTGGGAAGTTTTGTGCCATCACTTCTTTTAGTATTCCTTCTGCCCCTTTCTGTCTTCTTTCTCCTGGCACTCTCATAATGTGTTTGTTAGTACCCTTGATTTTGTCCCACAGGTCTCATAGGCTCTGTTGACTTTTTTCATTTTTTTCTTTCTGCTGTTCAGTCTGAATCCTTTTCAGTTGTCTTGTCTTTGAGATCATTGATTATTTCTTCTGCCCTTCAATCTGCCATTGAAACCCTCTAGGGAATTTTTCATTTCAGATATTGTGGTCTTTAACTCCAGCATTTGTTTGGTACCTTGTTAAAAATTTCTACCTATTTATTGAGATTCTCATATTGATTATCCACCAGTTTCCTAATTTCTTTCTTTCTCAGAGTTTTCCTTTTATCCCCTTGTGAATATTGTGGATCATTTCTTAAAAGTCTTAGTCTGGTATATCCAAAGTCTGGTCTTCTCCATTGATTGTTTTTGGATTTTTATCTTGTTCCTTTGGATGGGCCATCATTTCCTGTTTCTTTATTTGACTTGTAATCTTTTGTTGCACACTGTACATTTTAATATTTTAAAGTGTTAACTCTGGGATTTAGTCCCTGAGCTGTCTATTTCTTAAGTTTGTATTCAGCTAGTGATATGCCGGAGATTTCCTTAAGTGCCAGCAGCTAACAGGAACAAACATACCAATGCAAACAATGCCTTTCAATGTGCAAATTGGCTCTGAGTTGGCTGGTGCCCTCCTTCAGAGTTCAGGCCTCCTATCAAGAAGATTAGCCTGAGGCAACAGTGAAATGAGTTCCCTCCATCATTTTTGAACCTCCTTCTAGTCCTGGGTTGTAGAATTCCCCTGCTTATAAGACTAAGTATCCACTCCACTTCCTATGAGATACTGTCCCCCCTCATGGTACTCAATTCTGTGACTAAAGTAGGTAATCCCTTGCCCCAGGCCACTTCGATTTATTTAATTGTTTCTTACACTGCTTTAGCTATCTGCAAACTATTTCTGCCTGCAGCTCAAGTTCAAGGAAGGTGATCCAGTTTCCTGGTTCAGTCTTTCAGGCTGTCACTAGATAGATTGGCACCAGTATACATATAGGTGTTACTCTGCTGTCTTTGGTACAGGGCCAGGGACCCACAATGGTAGCACAATTCCACACAGTGCCTGAGAGGGGTTGGGGGAGAGTCCAGCAAGTGCACCACAAGTTTCTCCTACCATTTTTAAAGCTGTGTTTTCTTGATTAGGTACACACCCAATAACTGCAACCCTGTAACTATTTTCCAGAGTTTTGAGGAAGATGGCTCTGCCAGTTTTTGCTAGTTGTTCAGAGATTCGCGCAGCACCTTGGAGTTTCTTGTGTGACCGGAAATCCCTTTATTCTAATTATTACAGACAGGGCCTATCAGTATCTTCTAGCCTAGTGTAGATCGTAAGATTGCTATTCAAATTAAATTCCAGTGGGTAGTTTAGTAGTTCACTATAGCTAACTTATATAAGAATGTTAGTCATTTGAATGAAAGCTTTGTGTAGGTCACAAAAACATTCCATTTCCACATAAAGTAGGTGCATCCCTTTCCATTGAAATGGTCTTGTTATTCAACTCTAAAAATAGGCTTCTCTTATATTAAAAATTAACACATTTGTTTTTTTGAAAATATGAAAAAAATTATCTTTGACATGGTTTACGCAAGAATATCCTGCATGAGTCAAAAGGATTAAAAAGTTAGTTTCTTTAAAGCTTTTTTGATGATTAGAAGAAATTTTAAAGTCCAAAGAAAACTTTAAAATAATTTAAGATGTGATTCTGACAAAATCATTTAATTACTTCAAACACAAGGGGAAAATTGGGAGTAGGGGGAAGATAGTTGGTTTGGAATGGACAAGCTGTAGAAACAGTAGGACTGTCCTGCTGCGCACAGAACAGAGGTGGTTGAAAGCAGGAAAATAAGAATGAAAAAAAAAAGGAAAAAGAAACTGAACTTCTAATAATTATCAACATTTCCACCCAAGCCCTAGGACCAGTACTGATTCTCAGATCTTGAATTATTTGTGGGGGCAGTTGATAACCTCTCCCAGAGATGCAGAACATTAAATTTAAATGACTTAGAGAGGAAAGTGATTCAAGCTGAAGAAACAATTAAGATTTAAGACACGTAATTGGATGTAAGAACAGAGATGTATGCCTACCTGTCCTAATTACTCACTTGCTGAATTTCTATGTAAATCTATCACTGTGTATATATAGATAATTATAGTATAACACATATAGGATATCATTGGGATTTCCTTGAAATCAGTACCAGGAATATTATCATCTGTGACAAAAGACAAAAATATCTACAGAAAACCATGAAAAATCCAATTGAAAAATATGCATCTAATAGATGTAGTGTGCTTATTTATGATTTACAACTCTCCTTCCCTGTGTGTTTTTGTTTTCTAAGCTATTAACTTCAGTTCAAGTTGTTCCTCCAGCATAATCACTAGTTATAAATAATGCATTTTAAACATTTCCTGCCATAAATTCCTTAGAAGAATTAGTCCTTTGTGGTTAAATAACTTTTAATATACATTGAACTGTCAAAATCCTTATTTAATTTATCCAGTGTATACTCATGATTAAAGTAATGTTTCTAAGTTTCAGAACAGTCCAAATATTGAGTGAACGGTTCATATAAAAAGTGTTAAAGTAACAAAGGTGACAGTGGCCACTTCATATTTTATAAGGAAATAAGACATTTGCAAAGAAATGAGACCTTTTGCTTTGCTATTCCATACCTCCACCTCTAATAGACATGTCGATAATACGTTTAGATCTTGTGGGAAGTTGTTTTTCTGTTTTTAAGATCTTACTGGCCTCTAGTGGTATTATGCTACAGTTTAAGCATTACTACCACATGAGTGACTAAAAATAAAGCCATTTTTAAAGTACAGATGGAACATCATCTTCCTCCCGAAGACCTGAGGCTTTATCTTTTGTTCTTGTCTCTGATTTACCCCCACCTCTTTATTTTGAATGATACTAGTTTAGATCTGAAGCAACCTTCCATTAGTTTAATGCATGTATACTGGTGATTACTGTGTCAAGTTTGTGCTAACAGTTCTTCCTAGAGTATTTCTCTTTAGGCCGTAGGGCCAAATTTTCCTTATTCTGTACATAACAGTTTTTATTTTTTTTAAAAGGATAAGTTTTCAGTTTACTGTTGTAAACTGTTTATACTCACTTCTTTAATTTGTTTTTGAAGAATCCTACATTTGATATACTGGTTTGATAGACCTGACAAGTGATTTGTTACTTTTGTTTTTCTTCTTTGTCACACAGATGTCAAAGGGCCACCTACCCACCGTCTGTCTTGTGGTCAGTCACCGTACACTGAGACGACAACATGGGAGCGGAAGTATTGCATCCTCACGGATAGCCAATTAGTGTTGCTCAACAAAGAGAAGGAGGTGAGATGGATATTACTGAGGAAAGCTACTTTCCTTTTTTGATTGAATTCCTGAAATAATCTAGTTTTTATTCGCATTTTAATAAGTCATATTTATGAAAATGGTGGCTTTATGAATGATAAACTCCAGGTATGCCTAAAGGGCTTCTCATGTCGTATGATATGCTATTGCCTTGGAGGAGCAAGTTCAACAAGGTAGGGCTGGATTTCCACTAAGGTACTATGAAAGAGATGTTGAGTTAATTGAGAAATCTGGAAGGAGACGGGATTAGATTATGCAGGCCTTGGCCTAAAAATGGCTTAGAGGGGATACTGGAAATTTTATCAGTCAGCTTCCCAGCCAGTAACAAATGGCATACTCAGTGGATTAATAAAAAGAGGGTTTAATGAAGGGACTGATAACAGAGGTGTGGACAGAATAAGGGACCCACCAACGGGTGATGAGCACCATGAACTAGCAACAGCAAGAAGCAAGTCATCACTCTAGCAACAGCAAAGGAAGCAGTGTTTCTGGAACTTAGAGAGAGCTGTAGTTGCATGAAAGGATTGCATGACAGTTGCTGTGGCTGTACATAAAAGAACAGCCTTCCCTAAAACAAAATGGCTCAGCAGGAAGGAAGAAAGGAAAATCAAACATCCCTGCTCTTTTCTCCTGCCTTCTGATTTCCTGCCGCTGTCACCTAGCGGTCAATCCTAACATGAAGCCAGAAGAAAAGATTGCTCTTGCTGGGTTCCATAGAGGTTCACTTCTTACAGCACATAGCAAGGGAGAGAAGGGGCATAGAATGGACCTGGAGAGGCATACAGAATGTACCCAACACAGACAACTAGTACAATGTACACTTTCTGTTGTTCTACATTAAAAACTTCTTGAACTTATCATATATACTACTTTACTCCTCAAGCTGTTACATTGTACAAATCCTTCCATATCCAAAGAATTCAATTGCTTTTTGGTGATTAATCAGAGAGTTGATATCATTTTGGTTTGATGGAGCCAGAAAACCATCCCACTCCCAGTCTCCTCCACATTTAAAAAAAATAAGTTAAAATGATCTTGACAAAGAAGAGAGATAGTGAGAGGGAAGGAGAATTAAAAATATGAGTCAATGAGGAAGAAAGATTAGTTGCCAAAAGTATATAAATAACTTGAAAGATGTAGGTAGAATATTCATTCAGTAAGTCATCCTTCCTGAAAAGTAAGGTCAAGCAGAAACATTCAGAGGAATCAATGAATAGGACACACACTTCTTAGTTCTCCTATCATCTCCCATATATCTTTGCTCTGTCCCTTCTCCTTTCCCACTCCCTCTCCCTTTTCTTTCCAACCCCCCCTTACCCCATCTCTTCTCTTTTCCTCCCTTCTCTTACTCAGCACATTTTAGTATGGTAAAGACAAGGCTATAATAATAAAGCAATTTCAGTTTCTTCTCTTATTTTAATAGACAGTGCTTACTTGCAAGGGCCCAGCTAATGTGCCCTCCATGAAAAACTTGCTTATTCTTCTTTTCCAGCCATTAAAAAATGTCCCTTACTTTTGTTACCATCTCCCTACCCATGACCCTGTTCAAGTATTTTAATATTAATAAATTTTATTGTATTACAAAAATTTAATAATTAGACTTTTCTAGAACAATCTAGTGCCTGCCAATGTGTTTACATTAGGTAGATATGTAATAAAATTAATAGAATGAATATTAGTATAGAACATTTCTATTATCCAGTTTGAATAAACAGGTAATTCACAATGCTCGTTTTAAGCAGCATACACTGTCACCAGTTTTTTATCAGAGATAGTAATCAGGAGTGATACAAGCAGATTATTTGCCATCTTTTTGCCCTTTCTTACATTTAAAAAAAATTATTTTAATGGTAATTTATTTGTCATTGTAATTTATGTAAACCAGTCCACCATTTAGTCTGAATATTTTCCAGTAAAGTCTTTGTTCCAAGTGGAAATGTTAAATTATAGTAAAAAGATAAAAAGAACATTTAGTGTATTATAATGAATCATATTTAAAGGCAATTCGATGCACAACCCAGGGATCTGTTTGGGACACTTAAAATATAATTAAATTACAATCATCAAGGCTTTTACAATTCATAATTCTAAACAAGATTATTCATAAATAAGTGCAAATTGACTTGTACGTTCAACTTTAGTTAAATGAAGGCACTCAGTATTCTTCCTGAATAATACCTTTGGTTTCTCACATTTCATGTTTATATCTATTCGGAATTATTTTGTAAAGAAATAATCTTCATCTACTCTTATCACAGCTGTGTGACTTTCTTTCCTAAATATAGGAGGGCCATGAAACATATGGCATTGTAATTAAACTGGAGGCCTAAGTATGATGGATTTTCTTCTGCTGAAGTTTTCAGCAACCATGTGTTACAAACCAGGTCCTTTGACACATATCTTGAGCTGTTGTCAGGAACTGTATATGCTCCCTTGGAACTGTTACTCTTCTCTTTAAACTATTGCTTGCTGGGGAGTAACATTCCAGTATTCACCATGTCTTTGATGTGTTGTAGCTCTTGTTTTCCATGCCTCAGAGGTCTAGCCTTTTGAGAGTTGTCACTCTTACAGCTAGTGAGCTGGTCATTCATTTTTTTTGTTTTGTTTTGTTTTTTTGTGTTGGCAACTATTTATTTATTTTTTTAATTTATTGAGATTGTTCACATATCATACAATTATCCAAAGATCCAAAGTGTACAATCAAACAATCAGTTGCCCCCCGGTGCCATCATACAGCTGTGCATCCACCACCACAATTAATTTTTTTTTTTTTTTTCAGTTTTTAGAACATTTTCATTACTTCAGAAAAGAAATACAGACAAAAAAAAGGAAACTCAAATACTCCCATACCCCATACCCTCCTCCCCCCCATTGTTGACTCATAGTATTGGTATAGTACATTTGTTACTGTTGTTGAAAGAACGTTAAAATATTACCAATTGTAATTAGTTTGCAATAAGTATATTTTTTTCCTGTATGCCCTCTATTATTTTTTTTTAAGTTTCAGAATAGTATTTAATTTTCAGATATTTATAGTCATCTTATTTGATATCACAAAGTAGTGGCCGTGTTATAAATTTTACAGATGAGGATATTGTTGCAGTATTCTCACCATACATAGGTTGCAGAATAAATCTGAATACAGATCAATACTTCCTCTTCTTTCTCTTTTGTGTTTTTACAAACATGCCTACACATAACCCTTGCTATTCAAATTATTTTTATCTGAACCGAGGAACTAAATGCATTGAGATAATTTTGTTTTGTTTATAGGAATTCTCACTGTAAACTATATAAGCTTAGGGATCAGAGAGTAAATAGATTTTTTTTTTTTTTTTTTTTTTTTTTTTTTTTTTTTTTTTTGCCAAACCCTCTATCTGAACTCAGAAGCTAAAATGGTTCAGTATTTTCCATTACCTATGCAATATATAGCAAATCTTGGGTCCTCAATTAATGTTCTTTTGTTTCAGTGTATGAAATAGAAGTTAATAATTGCCACTTAAATTTAGTGGTTCATTGACTACAATAACAGAAGTCTCTCCATGTATAAATAGATATTTTCACCAACACTGCTCTCTATAGGCCTTTGCTCTATATATCCCATGCCTATCTCCAGACAATGTCATCTAATCTATACCAACCAATAAAACATAATTGAGAATACACATTTTTCAAAACTCTCAAAAAGTGTAAGAGTATTCCTTTGGATTTTCAAAAGAACTCTATGTTTTCAGACTTAAATTTAATAGTTTTTAATTATTCTTAGTCTAATTCCTGTTTTATTAATTAGGAAACTAAGAGTCATCTTGCAAGTTATGTGAGATGACCACATTTATAATCAGCAAGTCAGAAAAGGGAGGCAAGTACCTTCATCTTCTGACTTCCAGTGTTTCAGAAAGAATGCCATACCATAAACCTGAGTTAGCCATTTGAAATAGAGGGAAAGAAATGGTAGCATGGAATAGGATATGATACCAAGTATGTTTTCTCCTTCATAATGTCTCCATTCTGCAATGTCTGTTTATTCCTCTCTGAAATATGGAATTAAAAATAATTTAATATAGGGTTGTGTCTTATGATGACTATGATGATAATAAAGCCAAACTTTTATTCAGTGGTCACTATATGGCTTAAAAAATGCATCTTCATCTAATATTAAGGAACGTTTTTCCATCTCTCTCTCTCCTTTCTTTGTTTCTCTGTCGGTAGGGCTCCCTTTAATATCTGAAGTAGGGCAGGTCTTTTATTAAAAAAATCTCTCAGCATTTGTTTGTATGTGAAAAATTTAAGCTCTTCCTCAAATATGAAGGAGAGCTTAGCTGGATAAAGAATTCTTGGTTGGAAATTTTTTTCTCTGAGAATTTTAAATATGTCATGCTACTGCCGTCTCACCTCCATGGTGGCTGCCGAGTAGTCACTACTTAGTCTTATGTTGTTTCCTTTGTATGTGGTGAATTGCTTTTCTCTTGCTGCTTTCAGAACTTGCTCCTTCTCTTCAGTATTTGACAGTCTGATCAGAATATGTCTCGGAGTGGGTTTATTTGGATTTATTCTATTTGGAGTTTGCTGGGCATTTATGCTTTGTGTATTTATGTTGTGTAGAAGGTTTAGGAAATTTTCCCCAACAATTTCTTTGAAGACTTTTTCTAGACCTTTACCATTTTCTTTCCCTTCTGGGACACCAACGAGTCTTACATTTGGACATTTTATTTTATCTGTCATATCCCTGAGATCCATTTCGATTTTTTCAATTTTTTTCCCCATTCTTTCTTTTGTTCTTTCATTTTCCGTTTTGTTGTACTCCAGGTCGCTGATTTCGTTGTTCAGCTTCCTCTAGTCTTGTATCCAGAATCTTTTTAATTTAGTCGACAGTTTCTTTTATTTCTATAAGAGCATTTATTTTTTTTATTTACTGTTGCAATTTCTTCTTTATGCTCTTCTAGGCTCTTCTTCATGTCCTTTATATCCTGTGCCATGGTCTCGTTGTTTGTCTTTAGTTCTTTGATTAATTGCTTCAAGTACTGTGTCTCTGATCTTTTGATTTGGGTTTTTCGGTCTGGGTTATCCATATTGTCAGGTTTTTATCATATGCTTTAAAATTTTCTGTTGTTTTTGGCCTCTTGTCATTTGCTTAACTTGATAGGTTTCTTTTAGGATATGTATGCTAATTCAGAGACTTCTCTCTGATTTGTCAGATCTACAGCTTGGTGGCGTACACTTTAACTAACCATTAGGTGGCATTTGCGAGCCACCTGTTCCCCTCAAGCCAGTTCTCCCCAACTCTGTGTTTGTGGTGTGTGGGGGTCTGATTCTTGTGGGGTCCAATTGGTGCACCAGTTTTGCATGTGTAGTTGGTGCTGTCCACCCTGAATGTTGGGTGTGTGTGTGCCTGAGCGGTTAGGGAGCGAGGGCGGCTTAACAATCAAACCTCCCAGTGTTCTTGGAGATTTAAGGCTGTTCCAAGAGTCTAAACCTTCAGTTCGGTCTCACCACAGATTGTCTCTGCCGCTGACCCGCAAGTCCTTGGTATTGGCTTATGGTCCCTCTTCCAAGCCATGCTCTTCTAGGGCCTCTGCTGAGGGAAGGCTGTGCTACATCACAAGTGCACGCCATCCCTCAAGGGAAGTTCTGGGCCTCCCTGCCATGTAGGGGCGTTCCCAGCCTGCTGAAAGGATGGCTGAATTGGGCATGCCAATGTCCCCCCTTTTGCACCGCTCCACTGCTCCAGCTCTGGGACAGCCAGCTGTGGGTGTGCGAAAGGCCACTGCCCACTCCAGACACTGTAGCGTGTGCATGCATTGCTGGAAACACTTCCTGTCGCACTGGTTTCCTGGCGCAGCTCTGAGCTGTGGCGCCGGCACTGGGAAGGAGCGTTCCCAGCCTGCTGGGAAGATGGCTGCATGGGGCGTGGTTTCTCTCCCCTTTTGGCTAACCCCTGCCTGCCTCGCTCCGAAACAATTAGCAGCAGGTGCACTAAAGAGTATTGTCCACGCCAGATACTGAGGCGTGCCCAGAGGTTGTGGAGACACCGTTCCTGCCATGCTTCCCTGTGTGGTCCCTGCCGCTGTATCCGCAGCCACTTTTGGGCTTTTCAAAAGAACTAGCCCGACTCCAACCCACGGCTTCCCCACACCACAGCATGGCTGCCGGACATTCAGCAGGCCCACTCGCTTGCCCCAGAGTGCAGACTCCTGGCCTCACCAAGTGCTCGGTCCCTGTGGATCCAGCAGACCCTGTCCAGCTGGTGCATCACTGGAACCGGTGTTCTGACTGACCCTCTGGCTTTTATCTAGTATTTTTCATGGAGGTGTTTTTTTTGCCCTGTCTCTCCTACACCATCTTCCTGAGGTCTGGATCCACAGTTTTTACTTACAGATTTTATGCTGTAATCTCAGGCATTCCTCCCAATTCAGGTTGATGTATGATGAGTGGATGGTCACGTTTGTCCCCCTGCAGTTATTCTGGCTAATTTACTAGTTGTTTTGGTTTTTTTTTAGTTGTTCACTTGGCTTCCACTCCTCTCTATGCCACCATCTTAGATCTCCCTCCTGGTCATCCATTTTTGACTCAGTATCAATATGATTTTGAGTTCCTTTGTGGTGATGAAAATCAGTTTCTTCATAAATAGCTTCTGCTGTGACACTGAGAGCTAAGGGATCAAACTCTTATTTTGTAGTAATTGGGTGGATGAAGATCATTCTTTGCCATTGCTGGATGATTGCTGGATAAGAATGGCAGCCTTTGGTTTCCTTATCTACATTTTATTTAGTTTAATACTCTATGAAATGAAATAGCCTAAAGATAGCAGAAGGACAAGAAGCATACGGTCAGGACCATTAACAGTTGATTAAATATCTGATTAATTGAGTAGTCCAGGCCCAGGCCCTCTTTTGTTTCTTAAAACAGCTCTCCATGATAAATAATTTTCTGAAACAATGCATTTGGTGCTTTATCCCTTTGTATGTCAGTCATCATGAGTAGCCCTAAATACCTGGCAAACTCTCACCTCCCACATTCTAATCTCCATATGGCTCTGTATGTCCCCTTTTCTGTCCCTATCTTCATTTGTCCTTCTTCACCTTTTGAAACCTTCCTGTGCTTCTGCACCTCGTGGTTCATCATCAGCAAAACCAGCTATTTCTTCCACCTCTTCTCTGAAGGAGTCTGGTAACTTCTTGGTCTACTGGAGACCTTGTTCTTCCCTGAGGATGTTGTCTCCCATGAAGTCCTCTCAAGTGATGGCTGTTTTTCTTCCACAGCCCTCATACTATGTTGCCTGAAGTAGATAACTTTTCCCTTCATGGCTTCCTGTCTAATCTTCATCTTCCCTGAAAAGCCCTAATCTTGAACTCTCATGTTTTAGTCATCTTTCAACTCCAGCTCACTCCTCATTTTTTGTAGATATTAGCTTGTGGCCCATTATCATTATTTCAGGCTTTTTGATGATTTCAATCTACACAGAGATGATTCTTTCAAAACACTTGCTCTCAGTTCTTTGAACTCCTCTTCCAAGGATCTTTTCCTCTACCTAACCTTGTCACTATAATTCCTTCATATTTTCTGTTGTGTGTATCCCATCCCGCTCTCCAACCATCACCTCCTATCCTTCTAGCACATTCCTTATTCCAATAATCCTTCAATCCTTCAGGGGCCTTCAGTTCATTAAACTTATCACCCTTTCTACCCTTTATACCTCTCATGTCCTCTTTTTCCTCTTTACCGTCCCTGAATTCTATGGTCAATCATTCTGTTTACTCCTTTGCATCCTCCAACTTCCTTGCCCTTCTCTTGCTTCATCTACTGACTTGGCAAAGCAAGAGCCCAGTTAAATCCCTCTCCCCATCTACTCTGCCCTGTATCCTGTCTGAAGAAAATCACATCACCCTGATGACGAGCTTACTTTAAACTCATTATTGCATACCTCACATGAGTTCTTAATGCTGTTCGGCAATCACAAAACATTTTCCTTATTTCCCTAGTGCATTTACTGCTCCGCTCTCCTAGACTAAGCTTCTCAACCTGTCTGTGGTGGAGGACTACTTTTTCCCCCACTTCATCATGGACAATAAAATATAATAAACTGGTTTGTTCAGAAAAACGGAAGTTTTAAAAGACATCAACATTTCATATTAGATTTAACAGATTTGAAATTACAGTTCAGTAAATATACCCAAAATAATCATAACATGGAAAAAGGAATAGAATTACAAAACTTGTACAAGTTCATTGAAAGTATGCTGTAAAACAAGACAAATGTACTGATCACACTAGGCACACTTACTATACATTTTTTGCGTATGTTTTCTTGTTTCTCTATTATTTTCACTTAGAGTTGATTACTTTGCCTCTTATTTCACTGAAAAAATTGAAGCATTCAGAAGAATGCTTCTGCAAACTCCAATTATTGTATCTATACATACACTAGCAGCTGTTTCTTTATATTCTGATTTCCCTCCATTAAGTATAGTTGAACTGTCCATTCTCCTAAGAGCAGACCCTCCATTTGTGCCTATTCCATCACTTCTTGCCTATCCCAAAGATATGTCACTAGGAATCCTTCAATTTTAGGACATTTCATTAGCAATGTTTGCATCTTCTGGTTTTTGCTCTCTATCAGATAATTTCCATCAGCTTGTTATTATTTCTCCCTTCTTAAAAGAAAAAATATACCTGTTTTGACTTTACTACTGCTTCCAGTTACTACACCTTTCTTTGTTCTTCTTTGCAACAAAAGTTCTTAAAACTTCTGCATTCATTGTCTCTATTTCTTCTCCTCTGATTCTCTCTTAAGCCTATTCCAGTCAGAGTCTCAACCAAAGTACTCTGCCAAAACTGCTCTTGTTAAGCTCACTGGTGACCTCCACATTGCTAAATTTAGTGGTCAGTTCTCAGTTCTCATGTTACTTAATCTGTTAGTGGCAGTTAAGGCAGTTGATCACTCATTCCTTCTCCTGGAATCACTTTCTTCACTTGGCTTCCATGACACTGTGGTCTCTTAGTTTTTTTCTCCTGCTTTCTAGCAGTTCTTTCTGACTCTTCTTTGTAGACTTCTCTTCCTCTTCCCAAATCTTACCGTGGCAGTTCCCCAGAGTTCAGTCTTTATCCCTTACTTTCTTAAGGATCTTATCCAATCGTATGACTTTAAATACTTTCTCATGCTGATGATTTCTAATTTTATATCTTAAGCCTACACGTCCCTCTTCTCTATACTAATATATACATCTTCCTATTACACATCTCCATTTGGATATATAATAATACTTTCCATCATTCCCCAGGCTGAACCCCTTATCTTCCCTCCCAAATCTGCCAGAGGTCATCCTCATCTCCATTAATGGAAATTCCATTCTTCCAAATTTCAAAGGCCAAAAAACTCCCCCCAACTCACTATATTCCAGCCATGTTGGCTTCTTCATTATCCATGAGCATGTCGAACATACTCCTGTCTTAAAACCTTAACCTTGGCTTTCCTCTCTGCCTGGAACCTTCTTCCCTCAGCTATCTGCATGGCTCATTTTCTCACCTCCTTCAAGTCTTTGCTTATAAGTCTCTTGTTCAGTAAGGCCAGACTTGACTGACCAATTCAAAATTGCAACCCTTCCCCTGCTTCTCCATCCAGAACTTCAGATCTAGTTACCTGGCTCTGTTTTTATTTCCATAGCATTTTTCACCTTCTAAAGTGCTGTATAATTTGCTTACTATGTTCATTGTTTATTGTCTTTCTTCCCTCACTAGAATATAAGCTTTAGGGCAGAATTTTGTCTCTTTTATTCAATGCTGTAGCACCAGTGCTTTGATAAGTTGCTGACATATAGTAAACTCTCAATGAATATTCTTTGAATGAATGTTGAAAAAGCTAACTTACAAACTTTGATTCCTGAATGTCTATTTCCTTATCATAAGTTTGAGAGAAAGTTGATCTTCTCTTCCATCTTTCTTTTCTGTCATAAAGCTACTTAATTCCTTATATTTTCTAAATCTGGATAATAAGAAGGGAAGGAGAGGGGAGGGATCCAAGGTGGCGGATTAGGGGAGAGCCAAATATTTCTCTGTGAAAAACACTAGATAAAAGACAGAAAGTGCTTGACAATAGGATTTCTAGGGTACTGCTGACTGGACAAGTTCCGCTGCATCCACAGTGACTGTGCACTTGGTGAACCCAAGAGTCTGCATTTCGAATAAAGTGAGTGTTTGAGCCTGCTGGGGAAATGGCAGGCAACCCGCACCATGGTGGAAAGACATCTGGGGTCAGCATTTGGAGGTGGGTTAGTTTAAAAACCCGGAAAGTGGCTGCAGATCCGGCAGCAAGAGCCACGCAGTTGAGCGTGATGGAGAGTGGCTTCCATGCCCCAGGCACCCGCTTCAGTATCTGGCATGGATGATAACCTTTCACACACCTGGAGCTAATTGTCCCAGAGCCAGGAATGGGCTGCTACAGCAGGTGGAGGACTATGGAAGTGGGAAGTTGCCATGCCCCATGTGGCCATCTTTTCAGTTGGCTGGGAGACAGCCCTTTGCGGTGAAGAGTTTCCCTTGGAGATTCCACTCGCCTGTGACATTGCACAGACGTTGGAGGCCCATGGAATGCACAGCTTAGAGGCAGGTTCCCGCACAGAAGTGCCAAGAGCCCTACACCAATCCCAGGGACTTGTGGGCCTGCAGTAGAGAGAGACTGTGGGAAATCTGAGCTGAAGGGTTGGACTCATGCAACAGCCCCAGGGTATTCCAGTCATGGCTCTGGGAATGGCTGGGAGTTCTGGGTCTTAAAGCCGTCTTCCCTGCCTAACTGCACAGGGCACACCCCCCACCCTTAGAGCTGGCGGTCCCAACTGCACACAGAAAATTGGTGTACTGATTAGACACCCATAACGTTTGGACCCCCACTCGCAGCATAGAGGAAGTTGGGGAGAGTGGGGTTGAGAGTAATAGGTGGCCGGGGGGTCAGGGAAAGTGCACTCCACCAAGCTGTAGTTCTGTCAACTTATAGATAATTGTTCAAATAAGCCTGCATATCCTAAAAGAACCCTATCAAGATAAGCAATGCCAATAGGCCAAAAACAGCAGAAAATTTTAAAGCATATGAAGAAACCAGAAGATATGGATAACCCAAATGCCCAAAGCAAAAAACCAGAGGAGACACAGAACTTGGAGCAGTTAATCAAAGACGTAATCACAAACAACAAGATCATTGCTCAGGATATAAAGGACATCAGGAAGACCCTAGAAGAGCATAAAGAAGAATTTGCAAGAGTAAATTAAAAAAAAAAAAAAAAAAAAGGTGAGCTTATGGAAATAAAAGAAACTGTTGATCAAATTAAAAAGATCCTGGAAATACATAGCAGCAGATTAGGTGAACTCGAAGAATGAGTAAGCGAACTTGAAGAAAATGTTCTGGAGAGTGAAAGTACAAAAGAACAAATGGAGAAAATAATCAGAAAATTTGAAATGGTTCTCAGGGATATGATGGACAACATGAAGCACACAAATATAAGAATCACTGGTGTTCCAAAAGGGGAAGAGTAAAGGTCTAGGGAGAGTATTCAAAGACATTGTTGGGGAAAACTTATCAATCCTTCTAAATGACATAAATACACAAATCCTAGATGCCCAACGAACTCCAAACAGAATGAATCCAAATAAGCCCACTCCGCGACATACTCGCATCAGATTGTCAAATGCTGAAGAAAAGGAGGAAGTTCTGAAAGAAGCAGGAGAGAACCAGTTCACCACATACAAAGGAAACAATGTAATGCTAAGTATATCTCACCACCATGGAGGCAAGAAGGCAGTGGTATGACATATTTAAAATTCTGAAAGAGAAAAATTGCCAACCAAGAATTCTTTATCCAGCAAAGCTCTCCTTCACATTTGAGATAGAGCTTAAAATCTTCACAGACAATTTCTGAGAGAATTTGCTAACAAGAGACCTGCCCCACAAGAGATACTAAAGGGAGCCCTACTGGCAGAGAAAAAAAAGAAAGGAGAGACAGGAATGGAGAAGGGCTCAGAACTAAGGAGTTTTAGTAAGGATACACTAAAGGAAATAAAGAGAGAGAGGGAAAAATATATCTGAGAAATAAAAACCAAAGGATATAATGACTGATTCAAGAAATGCCTTCACAGTAATAACATTGAATGTGAATGGATTAAACTCCCCAATTAAAAGATAAAGATTGGCAGAATGGATTAAAAAATATGAACCATCAATATGTTGCTTACAATAGACTCATCACAAAGAAACTGAAAGTGAAAGAATGGAAAAAATATTCCATGCAAGCTACAGCCGAAAGAAAGCAGGAATAGCAGTATTAATCTCAGGTAAAAGAGACTTTAAATGCAAGGATGTCATATGAGACAAAGAAGGTCATGATATACTAATAAAAGGGACAATTCAACAAGAAGAAATAACAATCATAAATGTCTATGCACCCAATCAAGGTGCTCCAAACATTGGCAAAGCTGAAGGAAGCAATAGATGTTTCCTCAATTAATTGTGGGAGACTTCAATACATCACTCTCTCCTATAGAAAGATCAAAAAGATAGAGTACCAATAAGGAAATTGAAAGCCTAAACAATGTGATAAATGAATTTGACTTTAAGAGACATATATAGAACATTACATCTCAAATCACCAGGATACACATTCTTCTCTAGTGCTCATGGAACTTTCTCCAGAACAGATCATATGCTGGGCCAAAAAACAAGCCTCAATAAATTTAAAAAGATTGCAGTTATTCAAAGCACATTCTCTGATCACAATGGAATATAATTAGAACTCAATAACCATCAAAGATTTAGAATATTCACAAGTATCTGGAGTTAAGCATCACACTGCCAAACAATCAGTGGGTTAAGGAAGAAATAGTAAGAGAAATTGCTAAGTGTCTATGTTCTGGTTTGCTAATGCTGCCAGAATGCAAAACACCAGAGATGGATTGGCTTTTATAAAAGTGGGTTTATTTGGTTACACAGTTAGTCTTAAGGCCATAAAGTGTCCAAGGTAATACAGCAACAATCGGGTACCTCCACTGGAGAATGGCCAGTGGTGTCCGGAAAACCTCCGTTAGCTGGGAAGGCACATGGCTGGCATCTGCTCCAAAGTTCTGGGTTCAAAATTACTTTCTCCCAGGATGTTCCTCTCTAGGCTGCAGTTCCTCAAAAATGTCACTCTCAGTTGCTTTTGGGGTGTTTGTCCTCTCTTAGCTTCTCCAGAGCAAAAGTCTGCTTTCAATGGCGAACAATCTAGAAATGAATGAAAATAAGAGCATAACATATCAGAACGTATGGGATGCAGTGTAGGTGGTATTGAGGGGGAAATTTATACCTCTAAATGCATACATTAAAAAGGAAGAAAGAGCTAAAATGAAAGAACTAATGGAAGAACTGAAGAAGCTAGAAAATGAACAGTAAACTAATCCTAAACCAAGTAGAAGAAAAGAAATAACAAGGATTAAAGCAGAAATAAATGACATAGAGAACAACAAAACAGTAGAGAGAAAAAATGAAAAGTTGTTTCTTTGAGAAGATCAACAAGATTGACAAGCCCCTAGCTAGACTGACAAAATCAAAAAGAGAGAAGACTGAAATAAACAAAATAATAAATGAGGCGACACTGTAGATCCTGAAGAATTAAAAAAATTATAAAGATACTATGAACAATTGTACACCAAGAAACTGGATAATGTATAGGAAATGAACAATTGCCTGGAAACACATGAACAACCTAGACTGACCAGAGAAGAAACAGAAGACCTCAACAAACCAGTCACAAAGAGATCCAATCAGTTATCAAAAAGCTTCCCACAAATAAATGTCCAGGGCCAGATGGCTTCACAGGGGAATTCTACCAAACTTACCAAAAAAGAACTGACACCAATCTTACTTAAACTCTTGCAAAACATCAAAGAAAATGGAACACTACCTAACTCATTTTATGAAGCTAACATCACTATAATACCAAAACCAAGTAAAGATGCTACAAGAAAGGAAAACTACAGGTCAATCTCCTTTACGAATATAGATGCAAAAATTCTTAACAAAATACTTGCAAATTGAATCCAAAGATACATTAAAAAAATCATGCACTATGAGCAAATGGCATTCATTCAAGGCATGCAAGGATGGTTAAACATAAGAAAATCAGTCAATGTAACACAACACATTAACGAATCAAAAGGGAAAAATCAAATGATCATAGATGCTGAAAAAACATTTGACAAAATCCAGCCTCCTTTTTTGATAAAAACACTTCGAAAGGTAGGAATTGAAGGAAAGTTCTTCAATTTGATAAAGGGATTATATGAAAACCCCACAGCCAGCATAGTACTCAATGGTGAGACACTGAAAGCCTTCCCTCTAAGATCAGGAACGAGACAAGGATGCCCACTGTCACCACTATTATTCAACAATGTGCTAAAAGTCTAGCCAGAGCAATCTGGCAAGACAAAGAAATAAAAGGCATCGAAATTGGAAAGGAAGAGGTAAAACTGTCATTATTTGCAGATGATATGATCTTATATCTGGAAAACCCTGAGAAATCAACAACACCGCCACTTGAGCTAATAAGCAAATTTAGCAAGACAGCAGGATGCAAAATTAATGCACATGCGTCAGTCAATAATGTTCCTATACATTAGAAATGACCTAATTGAAGAGACACTCAAGAAAAAGATTCCATTCTCAATAGCAACTAAAAAAATCAAGTACCTTTGAATAAACTTAACCAAGGATGTAAAAAACCTATACATAGAAAACTACATAATGCTAAAATAAATAGAAGGGGACCTAAAAAGATGGAAAAATATTCCGTGTTCACGGATAGGAAGGCTAAATGTCATTAAGATGTCAGCCCTACCCAAACTCATCTATGGATTCAATGCCATTCCAATTAAAATTCCAACAACCTTCTTTGCAGACTTGGAAAAGCTAGTTATCAAATTTTTTTGGAAGGGAAAAATGCATTGAATTGCTAAAAACATTATAAAAAAGAAAAATGAAGTGGGGGCACTTACACTTCCTGACTTTGAAGCTTATTACAAAGCCACAGTAATCAAAACAGCATTGTACTGGCACAAAGATAGACATATTGATCAATGGAATTAAATTGAGAATTTGGAGATAGACCCCCACATCTGTGGCCGACTGATCTTTGATAAGGCCCCCAAAACCACTGAAGTGGGACATAACAGTCTGTTCAACAAATGGGGCTAGGAGAACTGGATAGCCATATCCAAAAGAGTGAAAGAGGACCCTGACCTCACACCCTACAGAGACATTAATTTAAAATGGATTAAAGACCTCAATGTAAGAGACAGTACCATAAAATTCCTAGAAGAAAATGTAGGGAAACATCTTCAAGACCTTGTATTAGGAGGTCACTGCTTAGGCCTTACACCCAAAGCACAAGTACAAAAGAAAAATTCAATAAATGGGAACTCCTCAAACTTAAAAGCCTCTGTGCCTCAAAGGAGTTTGTAAAAAAGGTGAAGAGGCAGTCAACTCAATGGGAAAAAATATTTGGAAGCCAGGTATCTGACAAAAGACTGATACCTTACATATATACAGAGAAATCCTACAACTCAATGACAGTGGTACAAACAGCCCAATTATAAAATGCACAAAAGATATGAAAAGACAGTTCTCTGAAAAGGAAATACAAATGACCAAAAAACATGAAAAAATGTTCATCTTCACTAGCTATTAGGGAGATGCAAATTAAGACCACAATAAGATATCATCTCACACAAATTAGGTTGGCTGTCATTAAACAAACAGGAAACTACAAATGCTGGAGAGGATGTGGAGAAACTGGAACTCTTATTCATTGTTGGTGGGACTGGATAATGGTTCAGCCATTCTTGAAGACAGTCTGGTGGTTCCTTAGAAAACTAGATATAGAGTTACCCTTCGATCCAGCAATTTCACTTCTCAGTATATACCTGGAAGATCTTAAAGCAGTGACATGAACAGATATTTGCACACCAATGTTCATAGCAGCATTGTTCACAGTTGCCAAGAGATGGAAACAATACAAATGTTCTTCAACAGATGAATGGATAAACAAAATGTGTTATATACACATGATGGAATTCTATGCTGCAGTAAAAAGGAACGAGGTCGTGAAACATATGACAGCATAGATGAACCCTGAAGACACGATGCTGAGTGAAATAAGCCAGGCACAAAAAGAGAAATCTTGTATGTTACCACTAACGTGAACTCCTAAAAAAGTAAAATGAATGGTTTATATTGTAGAATGTAGGGGACCTAGCGATAGACAACAAATAGTGAAGGGGGAACAATAATCTAGTAAGAACAGATAAGTTATGGAGGGTAAACTTAATGTTATGGGAATGCTCAGGAATGATATGGCTTTTTAATTTTGGAGGGGTATAGTAGGAACAAGGTGGCAGAAATGTAGTTATTTTAGGTTATTTGTTTTTCTTATTCTTTTGTTTGATTATAATTTTCTTGGGTGGAGGAACATGTTGGAACCAATATAATTATTTTAGATTATTTGTTTTCCTTATTCCTTTGGTTATGGTTCATTAATTTTCTTGGGATATGGTAAGAACATGTTTGGAAGCAATGTAGTTATTTTAGGTTATTTGTTTTTTCTTATTCCTTTGTTGTGGTTTTGTTTGGAATTTTTATTTAATTTTTTGATGAAGTTAAAAAAAAGCAATGAGTGTTAAAAAATATAAATGAACAATGGGGGGAAGAGGGGAATGAAATGTTTTGGATGTTCTTTTTTATTTTTATTTTAATTTTATTTTTTGGAGTAATGAAAATGTTCAAAGATTGTGATGATGAATGCACAACTATATGATGATACTATGAAAAACTATACACTTTTAAGGATTGTATGTAATGTGAATATATCAGTAAAAGTGCATTAAAAAGAGGGAAGGGGAAACATTATATTAAAGGTGCTTTTCCATGGCTGAATAAGTGATTCTATCTTTATTTATTGAGCACTATTGTGTGTGAAGTATTATGGTCACAAAGATGTACTGTTTTGGGGGACACATTGAAGTAAGCTAAAAATTATAATGGCCAATAATATAACCACAAGGGAATGATACACTGAGATACTTCCTGGAGTGGGTCATGGTGTGTAGTGAAGAATGATAAAAAAGGTTTTACCGAGAAAGTTATGCTTGGGCCATGTCTTAAGGCACAGATAAAAGTTCACCAGCAGGAAAAGACGGGAAAGACATTCTATGTAAATATAAAGATAAAACTAAAAAAAATCGTATTTCTCTTTGGCAAACTGTGAAATGTTCTGAGTTCTTGGAAAATAGTTTGCAAGAGAAAGAGATAGTTGGCAAGAATCAGATAATAAAGAGCCCTGAAGGCCATGCTAAGGAATTTGGAGTTTATTCTGGAAATGATTAGGACCACAGAAAAGTATTTAACGGGGCAATGACATCACCCCGTTATGATGGTGAAATCTTAGAAAAATAACTCTGTTGATTACAGGGAAAATTGAGTGAAAGGAGAAGGGATTGGAAGCAGATAGACAAATTATGAGATTACTGTTTAGACCAGGTAAGGGATGATGAGTTTACAAAAAATTTAATACTCTGAGACAGGTGATTATGTTCTGCCATTATTAAATTGAGATAATTGAACTAAGGCTCTAGGAAAAGAAAATATTAAGCCATTGCTGCACCTGCTATTCAAATAATAAATTCAGTATTCTGTTAATTTCATTATAGGAAAAGATGAGAAAGTCATTTTGGCGGGAAGTTCCAAAATATACTGTTACTCCTCTACCTTTCACTCACATTATCATGAAGAGTATAACTCTTATCCTTAGATAATTTGCACTGAACAATTTAGCAATTCTTGAAAGGAGGAGTTAGGAATTTCCTGCTAAAATTATCTCAAAAGGCTATTTTAAACACTAATCTGTTAATCGTGGGGTGTTATTTCCCATATTTAAAGGATCAATTAATAGGGTTCTGTAAGGATTTAAATTGAATCTTTAGCCAGGCATGCTGAAATGTGGGAGGACTATGTTAGTCTAGTATCACTTATGTATTAAGTTAGTGTGTGGGATCTTTTAATGCTCTCAACTCTGCATGTTTCCTGTTAGAAATGGGAAAGAGTCTCTTTGGCTATACATGGGAAGAGTGTTAAATACACCAATTACCAATTTGAGAATGTAGCAAAATGTAGCAGAAGGGTAGATCTGGGCAGAATGCTGAAGGAGGAGTCTGCCAGGAGTCTCACCTTGAGAAATGACTCATTGGTTCAGTAAATTGCTTCATGCAAATTGTGCCAAATAGACATTGCTTATGTGTTATGAAATATACTTCCTGCCTTGGTGCCAGGAAAGGCTCCAGCTGGCTTGGCGCCAACCCAGTTCAAACATGGGGTCTGTGGCCTTTTTGAGTTCCATTTTACTTGCAAGAGATAAGACCAAATAACTAGAAATTGAGCTGAAGGAAACGGTAGAGAAAATGATCATTAACCACCCTGGGGTGAAGCCAATACAGTATAAAAATAAAAAAGATAGCTGAGTTAGTGAGTTTCTTTCTCTTGGCAATAACAAGCCACCAGGACAGGGTAAATTTGTTTCATTTTTCTTAAGGTAAACTCTACTTTCTGTATTTGGAATTTCTTAAAGCTGGATGCTAATGTATGGGCAGCAAGGCAGTACTTGTACCCAGATATATTGATGAAAATCTGAAAATAGCAGCTACACTTTGTCCAAACAGTAAAAAAATCAACAGTTATTTTTCCTGGGGTACACTACTGATGGCATGTTTTATTTAGAACCATTTTTAAGTTATTCAAGAGATATATAAGGCACTCTCCTGTAAATGTATTTGCTGTTAAGTGCTACAAAGAGTAAGACGTATTTCTTGTTTCCTCTCTCTCCCTTATAACAAATTTAGTTGTGGAAATAAGACAAATATTTTTAAATTGACATTTGATAAATAGCCAAGTAAACTGGATAGAATAAGGGAAAGAAATCCATTTATTCTAAAGAAACTTGCTCTAACTAAATACGTCATGAAGCTATCGGCAGTCAGGAGTTACCAAAGGGAGGGATTTGATCAAAGTTATATGTCATGAAAATTAATTTGCAGGATGTATTGGAAGAGAAAGAGATAGGACAGAGACAGACCAGTTAAGAGACTACCATTCCTTTGATCAAAAAACTTGAGTGGCTTCCCTGAACTACACATGGCCTGGTATTCAGGCCCTCCCAACATGGTCATTATATATTTCTGGTGTTCTGCCTCACACCTCCCTCTTAAGATGTTCTAGCTGAATTGGCCTACTCCCTATTCAAAAAAAAAAAAACTCTTATGCTTACCCACTTCTTGGCTGATGTTATGCTTCTTCCTTTGTCGAAAATGTCCCTATTATCAAATATTCATTCATTCGTTCATTCATTCATTCATTCATTCATGGGTTGGAGCTATTTTAAGGTGTGGCGATTCTTATGTGTAATCAGTCACATAAATGAATATCTATAATTTGATGTAATGAGTACAGTGATAGAGAAAGATATTATTGAAGGAGACTAAGGGAGTCATATTTAACCCTAGGTGATTAATAGAGGGGAAGGAGATTCCTGGAAGAGAAGATCTGAGCCTTAGGATGAATAGGAATTTACTGGCAGGTTTTAGATAGGTAAGAAAGTGAGGGAAAACATTTCAGGCTGAGAGAGTAAACTGAGCAAAGGCACTAAACTACAAAATAGGGAATGTAGTAGGGAAATGCAAGCAGTTTGGTGTTCCTGGAGTGTAAAGTCTGAGGCTGACCACAAACTATGTATACTATGTTAGGGAACTTGGACTTCACTCTATAGTAGAGTTGTTCTTAAATTCTCTTTTAGCAGAAGAACCCCTTCTTTATAGGAAAGCTTATGCAGAAGGCCTCTACAACAGGTAAACTGAAAATTGTGCTCTAGTTGAAGCAGAGAGAGAACCCCCCACCCCACCCCCACACTACCACACACATGTACTTCTATACACAAACATAGCCTCACTCCTTTGAAAGTCAATGCTAGAGGCAAAGAGGTGCCATTAAAGTGTTTTAAGTCTCAAAATGACAATCATATTTGCATTTTAGAAAGATCACTTGATTATGTAAAGGATAGATTTGAGGGGCAGAACATCAGAGGTAGATACCAGCAAAGAGATTGTTGGAGTAGTTTGGATAAAAGATGGTAAGAGG
Organism: Choloepus didactylus; assembly: GCF_015220235.1. NCBI lineage: Eukaryota > Metazoa > Chordata > Mammalia > Pilosa > Megalonychidae > Choloepus > Choloepus didactylus. The sequence continues at coordinate 85,547,867 of NC_051308.1, read as the reverse complement.
CCTCCAATACCAGATATGATGGAGTAACTGGGGCAAGACTAGCCCTCCCAATATAGACAGCATAAAACTGGACAAAATATATGCGGCAACTGTTTTCAGGCATTGGATAATAGGCCGCCTAAGACTGAGATCCTTGTCATTGCCCTGGCTCCTGCCTGAGTGCCATTTCCTGACTGTGGTGCAGCCACCTATAGTCCAAGTGGAGTACAGTGGTCCCACTGAGCTGGGGAGGCAGAGGACAGAAATCTGCAGCTTAAGGAACTGGAATCTGCTGGCCTGGGCACTAGTCTTTGACCCAGAACTAAACTGCACTTGCTCAGCACAGGACTACACAAGCTTTCCACAGGGCTGCCAAAGTGTTGGGAACAGAATAGATTCTTGTGGCAATGATAGGGGCCTAACCCTGCCAGTGAGAGACCTCTTGAAAACTTGAACACCCCAGGCATGCAGCTGAGATACCAGAAAGATCATGGCTCAAAATGCAGAAGTTGTAAAGCTAAGTGATTTATTTATGCCTCCATGTTGAAACGGGTGGTTAAGAGCTGGAGTACTGCTTATAGATCAGTGGGTCTCAACTTTGGCTGCATATTAGAGTCACCTGGGGAGATTTTAAACACCCTAATACCCAGGACACTCTAGCCAGTTAACTCAGAATGTATAGGAGGGGTACCCAAGAATAGGTATTTTTTAAAGCTCCCCTAGATGATTATAATTTACAGCCAGGAATTAAGAACCTCTGTTACAAATGACACCTTGAAACATTTAGCCATGGAAGGAGAAAAAACAACACCTGAAGGCAGAGGTTCTCAACCTTTAGTGATCATCAGAATCACTTGGACGGCTTGGTTAAACACATTGCTAAGTCCCACTTCCAGTGCTTCTGATTCAGTAGGTCTGGGGTTGGTCCTGAGAATGTACATTTCTGACAAATTCCCATGCGATACTGATGCCTTTGGTACCTGGACCAACTTGTTTTGAGAACCACTGCCTTAAGGGGATGAGAGAGTTGAGGAATCTTTCTTGTAAGGTTACAGGAGTCCGGAGCATCATTTTAGCATCTTTTAAGGAAAGAAAATAACTGAGAAGAGCTTTCTTTTGCTAATTAGCATAATCTTGATTTCCTGTACTTGACTATCCAATCTCTTTGTGCTCAGATTAAAATAGAAATAAATGAAGTAAATGGTAGTCTTTCGGGATATGTGTGCACATACATGCTGTTTCTAAGTAACTTGGTTTGTTTGTCCTTTTGCTCTTCCATTATCATAAATGGTTTAGACTAACGAGGAGTAAGAGCCAGAGACCCAGTTTGACTCTGTTATTTATCTTAGAAGCCCAAGAAATCATTCACTCCTCCTTACTACAGTATTTTTCATTTTCCTCATCTAAAATGGAATGAAATTAAGGTGCTTCAGTTTTTTTTTTTCCTGAGGAAAAAGAGGACTTGGAAGCAGTGCAAGGCTAAAGAGGTTAAAAAAAATTCCTCTCATGTTGTAGAACTTGGAGGATAACTTTTTTTTTTTTTTTATGAGCAATTCAGTATAAACAAGTAAATGTGATCAGTAAACTAAATTAGGACAATCAGAACTGAGGGAAAAAATTACCCATCTAAAACTGACTTTCTAAAACTGATTCTCTTCAGCTGTGTACTAAGCTATGTGAACCCCATCCTAGTTCATTTGAAGGCACTTGAAATATGACCCCTGGAATTATAAAGGAATAGATCAATCTCTCCTTTTAAAATATTTTAGCTATGAAGCACTCTATGGTGTTGCAAAAGTAAATTATACTTGTTTAAGAAATGAGTGTTTAGAAGAAAACCCAAACTATTTTCCCTTATATTCTAAGTGAGAGATAAAATGCCCTAACCATTAAAAACGATAGTTTGAATAAAACCTTTGATCATATTTTAAGTTTCAACAATGGGAAATAAAGAGCCTGTGTTAAAGTTTTGAGGTAGTAATTTTGAATGAATTTTAGATCCAAAGAAGAAATTTGCTTTATTTTATTTACCCCCTCCTTAGATATGGTAGAGATAAAGTGATAGTAATAGGGGCCATTCCTTACTTTTTTCCTGGATGTGGACTTCATAAACTTCCACAGGCCATTCCCTCTTAAACACCAAAATTACTACCTTTTTCTTTATGGCTTAGGCTTTTATTATTTCAGATAGTAGGCTTTTTTTAGAACCATCACCAAAAGAGTTGTTTTTTTAGGTTCAACTAATTGTTCAAGATCCAAACTATCTTATCCAAATTTACCCTCATTCGTTCCTACTGTTAAGGCAGGTAGGGACACATTTTTGTCTTTTTTAATAGGAGGGAGTCATTTCACCTCTTGATGCTACTCTTTAAATTATTTAAATAGAGGTAATATAGTTTCCATCCTGAAAGGGATGGATGACTTAGATTACTGTTTGTAAAGGTTTAAGTTACACAGTACTTTTGGAAGAGTTCATGTTATTATTTATGCTATTATTTGGTCTCAGCTTTTTTAAGAATTTACCTTTCTTAATTCTGCCCTTCAATTTCTCATTGTGCAAACAGTAACCATCATTGTGGTAATGAGAAAACTGGGAATTTTTAGACCCATAAGGAGGGTGAAAGTTTTCAGTCTTTATGGAGACATTAAGAGTTTGTTCTTCGGGTCTCAGTAACACAGAGAGGTTCCCTTGCTATCATCTCCTTGGCCCCAGTCATTGGAGTTGGAGTTCTAAGGTAAAGCAAATGAGGTACACTTAAGACTGTGTCTGTCCCAGTTTTGCTGTATCAATTGATATGATATGTGTCCATTGTAATCATTTGGAGAAATAATTCCTCATCTGTAAAAAGAGGCTAATAATGTCTCCCTCACAATGTCACACATGGAAATTCCTTAGCCTTGCACATAGTAAGAACTCAATGTTAGTCATTATTATTGAAATGTGTCAAAAACAATATTGCAGTCATAAGAAACTAGAAATTAGCATTAGTTACTGGCATATTTTGCCAAACCATTTAAGATGGTTTAATTCTGATAAACATTTATTCTGATTAAAATATTCTTGTGAAAAGTCATTGTCCTCTGCCCCCATACTGAAATAACCTGGTCTTTTAGTATTACCAAAATTGAGGAACTTAGAGCCATCATGTTACTCTACAATGATAATTTGCATTAGATAGTTTTTGGCATTAGAGATATATTTTTACCATTCATAGTTATTCCCCATGTGAAAGCAAAATTTGATATGTTCCTGAAACAATGCCAGAAAAAATGTTTTTTAGAATTAAAAAATTAATCTTACATTTGGAAGAAAATAGGACATTTTATATAGTTATCTGTACAAGTTGCTAGTGAAAATGTGTTTTATTAACTATCTCTAAATGCTTATTCTAAAACTGAAGAAAAATTGAGTGATTTTACTCCTTTTATCTAGCAAAACCTTCTTTTAAGAGAATTTTGAAACTGAGTCTTTCTGGTTGAGCTTATTTTCATTTACCAGGGAGCACCGGGTGAAGTTGAAGCTTTCGAACTAGTTTCTGATATAAAAGTAGCTTGTATTTGTGTAGGTGTTTTGTTTTGTTTTCCAAGCTCCCAAAGCAGGTACATACCTGAATATGATTTTATGTACTTAAGGTAAGCTAATTTACATACTCACCTTTCCTGATCTTTCAGTTTTCTTTTAAAAAGCTTCCTGAAAAGGGGTTGGTAGTACTCTACTTGTGTATATACTTTTTCCCCACATTTCTTCTACTTTGTTCTGCTGATTACATACTCCTTTCTTCATTAACTAAAAACATTATTTAGTCAGCAAGTAGTTATGGTGAGTTCACTATTTTCATTTCTTTTTCTTTTGGTTAATTAGATACCTGTGGAGGGGGGACAGGAGCAGCAGACAGATTCCACCAAAGGGCGATGTCTGAGAAGAACTGTCAGCGTCCCTTCCGAGGGTCAGTTTCCTGAGTACCCACCAGAGGGCACCACCAAACTGGGTAAGCTAATAATAAAAGGAAAGAAATTCCAAGCTTTTGCTGGGTAATTTATGTATTTATTGTTTTGTTTTGTTTTGTTTGGATTTGTTGTTGAGTGTTACAGTAAAACAAGACATCCTCTATTTTCTGTTAAGTAAGCAGGTAGGAATCAATAGCATGTCTACTGTGGTAAAGTTAGAGGTCATGAGAGAGTTTGGTTCTTTGTAACCAAGAGACAGCAAAGTTATTTTATATAGAGAGAATTTATCTGCACCCTAGTAAGGTTGCTGTTGTTCATTTTTAGGCAAGTTGGATGATGTATTGTGTCTGGATTTTTCTCATCTCTGAATTCTGAAAATGGAACACTGAGTGATCTTGTTGAAGCACTGAGATTCTTAGGGGAGCCAGTGTGTATTGAAACAGTATTGAGTAGTTTAGATGTGTTCTGTTCTCACAGCTACTAATGTTGTCTTGTACAATGTAATGTCAGATCAGGCTAATTTAACTAAGCTGGTTTTGCATATTCCATATGAATAACATTCAAGACTGTGCTGGAGTAGGTGAGAGAGAGGGAGAAATCAAAGAAATCCCATTTAAGTTATCATACACTAAAGGAATAATGTCAGCATCAAAGCAGCTCCTTTCCCATTTCCTACCAAATGTATACTGTTAGGTGTTTTTCATGCTTACCAGTGGACATTTAGATAATTATACCAGTCAAGTAATTTTAAGGTAATATAATTAAGATTAAATAAAATAATAAAAGTATTTGAAACATAGGAATCACTTTACCTTGTGGGATTATTATTTTTTGCATAGTGTGCCATACATGTTTAGTCACAGATATTTGGTAGACAGAACAGAATCATTCATTGTCTCTGTGGTGGCAAATATGGATAATTCTGTGGTTTTGGTTGTGCTTTTGAAAATCTGAAGGGGTTTTGTTTGCTTTTTTCTTCATTTCTTTTCATTTTCTAAATGGAACTCAGAACTCTTGGTCAGACTTATAATCTTTTCTCTTTTTATCCTGTATTGTTTGTTGCTTTTCTAGAAATTACTCAGGTTAGCAAACAGTTTTCTCCAAGGAGAAATTTTACTTGGAGAAGCAAATTTTCCTCTCATCCTATTTTCATTGCACTTCCATAATGTGTGTTGAAACCAGTGTAGGTGTGGGCCTGAATTATATTACAAACCCATTTGGGTGTAACCATTTTATCACCTGTTTGTAGTTTGCATGAAGTTCAATCTGAATTGGACTGGCTCAGAGTCACCTTCTTTTAGCTCCTTTGCTTTCATTATTTGTAATGTTAATGTTGATGATTATCTTTGCCACTTCTCTAGGAACTTTTATCTGTTCAAGCATTGGCCCACAGAAGTCAATGGATTTTGAAGAAGTACAATCGTAGTCTGAGTAATTATTACAATATCATAAAAGAGAAAACTATGTAGTAAGTTATTAACTATCTACAATATTTCAGGTACTGTTCCCAAAGACAAACTAAGATGAGATGGCAAAGATATCTGTTCCAAAGCCAATCCTCCACTTTCTGTCCTTGACACCAAGATTGGTAGCCATCCTGATTCATGGCAGTCTCTGATAATTTTAGGTGTAGATTTTATTAATTAGTACAAGAAACTCTTACCCATAAATATTAGAGGGGGAGAAACTACTTCTAGAGCCAATCTTCTTACACGCCAATCTAATCTTGAATTAGAGAATTATTTTGTTCTATTTTTATCTGCCAGTGATTTGTCTTTAGGCAAAATTTCCTACGTCAAATATTTCATTGAGTAATTACTATATATGTTACATTCTAAGTCAGTCCCTAAAAATGAAAAGAGGTGTAAGATAAGATTGCTGCTTTTAAGAAGGTATTTTTGTAGTTAGGAAGAGAGGATGAATGCATTTAGAAACAAAAAATATGTTAATATGCAAAAATCAATGTATTTCTATATACCAACAACAAATGAAAAATGAAAAATGTTTAATATACAGTTTATCTGTACATCAAAAAATAGCAAATACCTAGGGAAAAAAATCTAATGAAAGATATGCAAGACTTCTACACAGAAAACTATAAAGCATTAATGAAAGAAATTTTAAAGACTTGAATAAATGGAGGGTTATACCATGATCCTGGTTTAGAAGACTCAATATTATGTCAGTTCTCTTCAAATTCAAAATTCTAAGTTTTTTTTTTCCTCCCTGTATTAGTTAGGGTTCTCTAGAAAAACAATCAATGAGATATCTATGAATATAAGATTTATAAAAGTGACTTACGCAACTGTGGGTATGCACGAGTCCAAATTCCGTAGGGCAGTCAGCAAACTGGCAACTCCAATGAAGATGTTTGACGAACTCCTTAAGAAACGAACTGGCAACTTTGACAAACTCCTCAGGAAATGAATTGGGATCTTCAACCAGCGTGTTCGATGATTTCCTCAGGAAACGAATTGGCAGCTTCACCGAACTCCTCAGGAAACGCTTCACTGGTCAGCCAAAGAAAAAGTGAAGGTCCTCTATCTGTCTCACTTAAAAGTCTTCAACTGATTAGATTAAACCCAGCCAACTGCATTCTCTCATTGTGGAAGACACGCCCTTCGTTGAGTCATCAGTCACAGCTGCAGCCAATTGACTGATGATTTAATAAACCAGCCTGTTGGTTTATTAACCAGCCACTAATGTCCTCGCAGCAGTGGTTAGTCCAGTGCTTGCTTGACCAGACAGCTGGGTACCATCACCTGGCCGAGTTGACACGTGAACCTGACCATTACACTCCCTATGTTGGCAAGTTGATTCTAGAATTCATATGGAAATTCCAAAGGCCAAGAATAGCCAAGGTAGAAGAAAACAAGGTGAGAAGACTTAATAAAACTATTAGTATCAAGGTTTACTTAAAAATTACAGTGAGATATTGATGGAAGAATAGACAAACAGACTAATGAAACAGAATATGGAAAGTCCTGAAACAATCACACATTTCTCTAGGGGAGAAATACAAGGTCAACAAAGAAAACTGGACCCAGCTGAACCATGAGGGGTGTGTGTTTGTGTGTGTGTGTGTGTGTGAGCATTTTGTATATTCTGACATGGCATGGTTCAAGCACACAAACCTCAAACATCTAACAGCTACTTCAGTTCACTGCATGTGTTACGAGCCACAACCACTACAAATAAAAATATAAAGTAGGAAATGGATATAGGAAATGTGAAGCAATTGTGAGTTTAGATAGATTGGCCAAGGAAGGCCTCATTGCTGAGTGCCATCTGAGTAAAGATTTGATGAAAGTTTGGAAGTAAGGAATATGGATTACTGATGGTAAAGGGAGAATAGCTAGTACAAAGTGGAGGTGTGCTTAGAGGAACGGTATTGAGGCCAGAGAGACTGGAGTAGAGTAAACAATGTGGAGAATAGTAGGCGATGACATCATAGAGCTCTTGGGGGACCAGATCATGATGGTTTTGTAGGCTGTCATGAGGTCTTTGGCATTTATGCTGAGTGATATGGAGAGCCACTAGCTACTTTACTGTATTGAGACAAGGGGTACACAAATGGGAGTTCAGAGAAAAATTAGGATGCTAGTGCAATAATCTAGATAAGGTATGATGGCAATTTGGGCCAGAATAGTAGCCGAGGAAGGACTGAGAAGTTATTAGATTCTGTATACATTTGAAGGTAGAGCCAATGAAATTTGCTTAATATTTTAGATGTGGTAAGTGGAAAACAGAAGAATTAAGGATTTTGGCTACAGCAGTTAGAAGAATGAAATTACTCTTTTTTAAAAATGGGAAGAGTGTGGGAAAAACAGGTTTGAAGGTGAGATTGACTGGAAGCTCAGTTTTGGACATGTTAAGTTTGAGGGTCCTATTAGACACTCAAGTGGGAAAATGTTGTATATGAGTCTAGACATCCAGGAAGAAGTACAGACTGGAGATAGAAAATGTAGGTAGTTAGCATATAGATGGTGTTTGAAGCCATGAGATTCAATGAGATCAACAGGGGAATGTTTATAGGCAAGAGAGAAGAAATCCACAAACTTAAGCCCTAGGGCAAAATTTAGAGGTTAAGAAGATGAGGACACACCATCAAAAGAAGGACCAGAAAAGAAGGTTGAAAACCCAGAATTCTATTTCCAGATAAGTAAGTATGTAGGGGTAGTTTTGTGTTTAAGCACAGAATTTACTTCTCTCTGAGATCATATTCAGACTCGTGCATTCAACAGTTTACAGATTATCAGGACACTAAAAATTTTATTTACACTGGCATTTGACACAGATTTTGATATATCAAATTCTTTTCCACCGAAAATGAGATGTTTTCTTAAGGGATATGAACATAATGTCTAAAACATTTAGATTTAGAAAAATCTGGAAAAAATGTTTTTGCCCTGGTGACAATAACCAGATTTACTTTATTTATGAAAAGATGATTATCCAAATTTAAAACCTGCAAAGCATGATTTGCTGAATTTTCAGTAAGAGATTAGTTCTTCATAAGGTAGGGTTCTTGGCATACAAACAATATTTGGATATTGATTGACCACATGAACTAGTAAATACTCATTCTCAATGTAAATGTAACCTACATGAATTTAATCATTCAATGTTTTTCAAACAAAATCAACACATATCTTACAAAAATACGGTAAAATAGGAGAATGATGAAAGCTGAACAGTGGACAGCATTTTTATGAAGTATGTATTTATGGAAGGAAATGTATATCTACTACTGGATGTTGCCTACTGCCTGGTGAACTCTGTCCAATCTGTTCATTGCATTTCTTTGACACTCTAGTAAAAAGTTCATGCTCCCATGTCCAAATGGGTAAACCAAAGTACAAGCCTGGAATGAGCAAGAATACTTGTTTGCAGATAACATCATAAATATGATCATAAAGCTAGCTTAATCAGAAAATGCCAAGTGTTCATAAGCCTAATGCTTTCTCAGTTCTCAAACAGAAAGTTCAGATTGAATTGGCAAATTCAAAACCACACATCTAGCAACTCAAGGCTGCAGAGATCTCATGCCTTTATTTTATTGTATTACAGTAAAATTTAGTTGCCCCCTGATCTTACTTAGATCTCTAAAAATTTTTAAAAACTGCCTGTAATAGTAAATTTGTTTTATTACTATGGAATCCTCAAAAACTAAGAAACATTTGGTAAATTTATTTAAAATTAAAATTTAACATATTATGACTTTACAAGGCATAATACTCTAGTAAGCCTTGGGAAAAAAAACATCAGAAGTCTTTTAGAGGCAAAGTCAGCTATGCAAAATTTTCAAGTTTATGTAAGTGAAGAAGTGAAACAGAAAATTAAAAATAAAAACAAAAAGGAAACCAAATTGGGAAAACGGAAACAAAAGCCAACCTTATGGCCATCTTTTTCTAAGTTTATTGACCTAACTGATACAAATTTGAGGAATCTTTGAGGAAATGAATATTAATGCAGGATATCCTCTCCAAGGCATTTGCAAAATAAATATAAATGATAAATATTTTGAACAGAATTATTAGAGAATGTTTTTTATGTGCAAAACTGCTTACCATTTATTGTAATTTTAACTTCAGTTAAGTATTTGTTAAGCCTATATCAGATACATTATGGAAACTAAACAAATGATTATAAACATGGTAATGAGGTAAGTTAAATTCTACTAGTGCAAAAAGCAAGCATATGCTACAACAAAGCATATGAGTTAAACAAATGCAGAATAAAGCTCTCACCAAGGGAGTTGCTGGGAAAACAAATGAGAGAAGTTCCTTGTAAACATAGTTTGTAAAGTACATATTTAAAGGTTAAGGATTCATACAGAATATTCATATGGAGACTATTGATTATTCAAAGCTTAGCTTCAACCCTAACCCTCTGTTAGATTAGCCTCAGTTATAACTTTCAGTACCTATAGATTAGTGATGATTCTTCTTATTCCCAAGGCATTATTATGAGCATCTATATAACTTATGAAGTTATTTTCAAGATGTTAGAGTCTTTTTTTGGAAAAAAAAAAAACAAAACTAGGTGGTAATAGTAATATTGAAAGAAAGGCAAATGTGGGTAATGAAGATTTAATGTAATAAGAAACATAGTCTTCAGTTTTTCAAATAACAGAATTTAGAATGCTGACAAATAATGCCTTTGTGTGGTAGCACTCAATATTTAGATTGATTATTAAATTAATATATATTTATTTAACCAATAGAAGCATATCTTGAACTTTAGGGTAACATATATACAAATGATCTAAACCTTTATGAAAAAAGTCATAGCCTGACATTTCTACCTTTGAAAATTAGAGCTCAATGGATATTGGCAGCCCTTGGTTTTCTTTGAAGTTTTCTAAAAACATCAAGTCTTGCTCCCTTCTTTTGAATTAAGACCATTTAAAGATTATCTTTAGGTAAGATAGAAGATGGAAGCTGAAGGTAAGACAGCTTCATAATATCTAGCTTTTATACTTGTATTCCATCATTAATAGATTTCAGTGAAACGTAAGTAATGCAAAAGGCCAAATGAGCTAAAAAATTATGAAAAAAAAATTATGGATAATTAAGGTAAAAGACCCTGGAATAATAATGTCCCTTAAGGCTTTTGGTTGGGTAGTTTGGGATTTTCTTAAAAACCATGAGCTAGTGTATGATTTTTCTTTGAAATTTAGTTCAAAGATACACATGGTAATACTGATGATAATATTCTAGGCTTGAGTCTGGGTTAAAAATAGTCATATGTGGCATACTCATAATGTGACATATGCATTTCTAAAAATTTCTGCACTCTGCAAAATTGTACAATATGAACCACAGGGCTTCTGAGAAAAAGAAATTAAGGGCACTACAGTACACATTATAAAAAGATGGGAACTTAGTAAAAACTTGTGTGTTAAATGGTTGAGAAATACATAACTTTTACAATAAATATAGCACTTTACCTTGAAAGAGTTCTAAAGTTTCCTTGTGGTAGTATCAGAAGAGTTGCAGCTTGTAAGTTATTGCAAAGTGGTAGAAGAAGTGTTATCTGAAATCAGACAGAACTTTGTTATACCAGATGTGGATGAGTGTGGCTCATTACACATGCACTGAACTGAGGTAGTTACTAGATGTTTGATGTATGTGTTTGAGCATTTTGTCTATTCAGACAAGGCTTGGTTCAGCTGGGTGCAGTTTTCTTTGTTCACCTAGTGTTTCTCCCAGATGAAATCGTGCATAAGCAAACACAAAATTGTGTTACGCACAAATTGTTCCCTGTTACATCAACTGTGATGAAATGGTCACATTTTCAAAACAAGTATTATACCAGAACTGACCTTACTACCAACTTGCTTTAATCAGATCTGTCCATTATCAAGAAGCAGCTTTCATTTATTAGCCAATTGAATGCTGAAATGTCAGTTACTTTTGAACACATTCCTGTATTGCTTTTGGAAGTTAGTTATTTGGGTCTCAAAACTAGTAAGAATAATATAAAAGCTAGTACTTAGTAAGTTTTAAGGCTAACCTACTAAAGCAAATTTTAATTTTACTTTTATGCGCTAGATTTAGATTAGTAGTTATAATATTTTTCCTATGGGAAATCGGTTCTCAGTTCTAATTTAAGATACCAGGACCATAATTCTCTCTATTCTGAAAGTAGAAGTTTGGATTCCTGATTTGTTCTTTATCTTCTTCCCCATCCCTATCCTGGCACAGTAGAGATTCATTCACTTCTGTAAAGGTCCTCTAAGACAGCGTGCTGCCACTTATGGTTGTACAAATTATGCATCGCCAAACTCCTAGGGATAGCATTCATTTAATTGTCATTGTAGATTTGTATTTACTTCATGAATTTTCCAGAAGATGGCAGTAAAGTGTCTTAAATAAAAGATTACTTTTTCAAATTCACACAAGTCATTTGTAGAAATTATTGTCAGGGTTGCTCCAAAGCCAAAAGCAAACTTTAACTGGGCCAGTTACTTGCTGAGTTTACAAGGACTACATAAAATATGTCTTAATATTTAAAAGTTATGATTAGCCTAACAAACTTTTTTTCAGCAAACTTAAAATAGGTTCTCTACCTTCATAACAATCTGAAAAGCCATTTTAGAATTTTCAAATTTGGTTCCTCACCATTAAAGGCCCTATATGCCTGCATATGGACAGCTCAGCCTACATTCAAGGTCTGTGGGGATTTGTACTAAAGAGGACCAAAGGAGAGCCCTCTAAAATGTGGAGGCCACGCTAGGGGCGCCTCTTGTCCAGTCCTAAGGCAATATTAATATTAGTAAACCACTATGGTGGTTGGAGAATCAGGTGGGAAGGGGAGATAGGTGACATAAACAATCAGGAGTTGTTTTTAAGTTTAGTCTGGATTTCTTAAACAGAAATGGAAGATTGAACACAAACATCTAAAGGGATTTTCTTTTAAAGACATGATCCTTCAAGGATGAGGATAATGAGCAAGATGAAAACAACCACACAAAATTTGAAAGCTGGAAAGCAATAGGAGTGTGGTAAATGACCTAGCTGGCTTGAGGAAGCCAAATGTTAATCTGGCAACAAAGACAGCCAAGAACCAACCTGATATTTATTATGGAATCTCCAAATGGCTCAGGAATTGATGGTTCTAGAAACCTATGGTAGTGGGGCAGAAAGTAGAGGGGTTGCAGAGGGAGGTGGTGTGATAGTGGAATGGCATTGATAAAATAAGGAGGATATCAGGAAGTTTTTTAGAAGCAAATGGATCCCCAGGTCCTCTCTTCTCCATTCTACCAGACAATTGCTCTTCCCACTCCCTACACCCACTTTAGTATAAGACTGGAAATTTATTCTCTAGAGGAAAGACCAAGGGTTTCTGGATTGGGGAGTACCAAGCAAAACTGAAAGCAAGGTAGTTTACTAAATATATTTGAAAAAGACTCCTTCACCCTCCAGGCAGGGTAACCAACTAGCCCAAGAGAAAAGACCTAAAGATACTGACATTCCCAAGGATTGAATTACCCAGACCACCCTACAGTGAGGTTCACTGTCAGGGAGCTCCACCCATATGCTGACTAAGATGTTCGAATCAACTTTTTGGGTCCTCCGCTTCAATATTTATTACAAAAATTCCAGAGGGTAATCAAGTTGGTAAGGCTGTGGTGGGTTAGATGCTATAGCAATGCATAAGTACTAATCATTACAATCCCCTGTGTAAGCCGGAGAAGTGCCAGGGGAGGCAGAAAGGTAGATTGCAGGAGAGAAAAAATCAGCAGAAAGTAGTAAGACTGAAAGAAAGTGTGAAGGAAGTAAAGGTAGAAATGAGAAAGTTATAGTTAATATGACTTAGGCCACAAACATAACTGAAAAGAAAACAGATAGGGCTGAGAGGAGTGAAGGATTGTGCTGGGCTGAGTAGAAGCTCAGAAACTCAGAAGGAAGTTGGGGTGAAGGGAATAGAAAAAAAAAAAAAAGATCGAGGTGGGAGAATGATCACATGCAATGGGAAACTGCTGAAAAAGGATACTAAGAACAACTGTACACCAACAAACTATACAATATAGAGGAAATGGATAATTTCCTGGAAACATAAACAGCCTAGACTGATCTGAGAAGAAATAGAAGACCTCAACAAACCAATCACAAGTAAAGAAATCCAATCAATTATCAAAAAACTTCCTACAAATAAAAGCCCAGGGCCAGATGGCTTCACGGGAATTTTACCAAACTTTCCAAACAGAACTGACACCATTCTGCTCAAACTCTTGCAAAAAATTGAAGAAAATGCAACACTACAAAATGCATTTTATGGAGCTAACATCACTCTAAGACCAAAACCAGATAAAAATGCTACAAGAAAGGAAAACTACAGGCCAATCCCCCTAATGAATATAGAGGCAAACATTCTCAATAAAATACTTGCAAATCTAATCCAGAGACACATTAAAAGAATCATACACCATGACCAAGTGGGGTTCATCCCAGGCATGCAAGGGTGGTTTCAACATAAGAAAATTAGTGTAATACAATACATTAACAAATTGAAAGGGAAAAATCAAACCATCATCTCAATAGCTGCAGAAAAAGCATTCGACAAAGTTCAGCATCCTTTTTTGATAAAATCACTTCAGAAGGTAGGAATTGAAGGAAATTTCCTCAATATAATAAAGGGCATATATGAAAAACCCAGAGCTAGCATAGTATTCAACAGTGAGAGACTGAAAGCCTTCCATCTAAGAGGGGGAATGAGACAAGGATGCTCACTGTCACCACTATTATTCAACATTGTGCTAGAAGTTCTAGCCAGAGTAATTCAGCAAGAGAAAGAAATAAAAGACATCCAAATTGGAAAGGAAGAAGTAAAACTGTCATTATTTGCAGATGATATGCTCATATAGTTGGAAAATCCTGAGAAATTGACGACACAGCTACTTGAGCTAATAAATTCAGTTAAGTGGAGGAATAGAAGATTAATGTGTGAAAGTCAGTAATGTTCCTATACACTAGAAATGACCTAACTGAAGAGGCACTCAAGAAAAAAATCCATTCACAATAACAACTGAAAAGTCAAGTACCTAGGAATAAACTTAACCAAGGACTGTAAAAGACCTCTATACAGAAAATTACAAAATTTTAGTAAAAAAAATCAAAGAGGACCTAAATAGATTGAAAGATATTCTGTGTTCATGTATAGGAAGGCTAAATATTTTTAAGGTGTCAATTCTACCCAAACTCATCTACAGATTCAATGAATTCCAATCAAAATTCCAACAACCTACTTTGCAGACTTGTAAACACTAGTTACCAAATTCATTTGGTAGGGAAAGGGGCCTCAAACTGCCAAAAGCTATCTAAAAAATAAGAGCAAAGTGGGAAGATTTACACTTCCTGACTTTAAAGCCTACTATAAAGGCACAGTAGCCAAACAGCATGGTACTGGTTCAAAGAGAGATGTATTGTCAATGGAATCAAATCAAGAGTTCAGAACTATCCCCCAAGATCTGTAGTAGACTGATTTTTGTTAAAGCCCCCAAATCCACTGAACTGGGACAGAACAGTCTCTTCAACAAATGTGGCTGGGAGAACTGGATGTCCATATCCAAAAGAATGAACAAGGACCCCCACCTCACACCCTTTACAAAAATTAACTCAAGGTAGATCAAAGACCTCAAGAGACAGTACCATAAAACTCCTGGACAATAAGGTAGGGAAACATCTTCAAGAGCTAGTATTAGGAGGTAGCATCTTAGACCTTACACCCAAAGCACAAGCAATGAAAGAAAAATAGATAAATGGGAACTCCTCAAAATCAAAGCTTCTCCATCTCAAAACTTTTTCAAAAATATGAAGAGTCAGCCAACTCAATGGGAGAAAAAATTTGGAAACCATGTATCTGATAAGAGACTGATATCCAGCATATGTAAAGAAATCCTGCAACGCAATGACAGTAGTACAAACAGCCCAATTATAAAATAGGCAAAAGTCATGAAAAAACATTTTTCTGAAGAGGAGATACAAATGTCTAAAAAACAAATGAAAAAACATTCATCTTCACTAGCTGCTAGGGAAATTCAAATCAAATCCACAATGAGATATCATCTCACACCAGTAAGAATGGCTGCCATTAAACAAACAGGAAACTACAAATGCTGGAGAAGATGTGGAAAAATTGGAACTCTTATTCATTGCTGGTGGAATGTGTAATGGTACAACTGCTATGGAAGACATTTTGGCAGTTCCTCAGAAAACTAGATTCCGTATTACCCTACAACCTGGCAATTTCACTTCTCGGTATATACCCAGAATATCTGAAAGCAGTGACATGAACAGACATTTACACACTGATTTTCATGATGGCATTGCTCACAATTGCCTAAAGGTAGAAACAATGCAAGTATCCTTCAACAAACAAGTGGATAAACAAAATGTGGTATATGTATATACGATGGAATACTATGCAGCAGTAAGAAGGAATGAGGTCCTGAAACATAACAACAACATGGATGAACCTTGAAGACATAATGCTGAGTGAAATTAGACAGACACAGGAGAGATATTGTATGTTTTCACTAGTATGAACTCCCTGAACAATGTAAAATCAGTGTCTTATAATGTAGAATATAAAGGAACAAGAGTTAGTCAGAAGCTAGTGAAGGGGGAATGATTATCTAATATGTCCAGACATGTTACTGAGGGTGACAGAATAGACAGAGGTGATGATTGTTGTTAGTGACATTATAAATATCAGTGCCACATTGAAGGCAAACATGATTGAAAGGGTTTATTTAACATATGTATCCCACAAGTGCTTGCATGATCTACTTCTAAGGTATGACACTGGTACAAAGAATTAATGACAGAGTAGTATATGGGAAAAACTACATATTTCATATTATAGACTATATTTAATAGGAATACTTTACAAGTACCACACCGATACTACATAAATTACTATGGGTTGATAAGAGCTTTCGGGTGTTTTGGGTTATGATAATTGTTTAAAATTTGAGATTAATGAAAATTGTACAACTAAGTGAAATAATGTGAGATGTTTATCTTTGACAATATATGTTATGTGAAAGTAGGAACCCCTACTTATTAAGTCAAGCCCTCAATCTTGAGGCTTGCTCTAGTGAAACTTATGGTTGTAAAGGGGAGGCTAAGCCTACTTATAATTATGCCTAGTAGTCAGTTCCAGAGAATCTCTTTTGTTGCTCAAATGTGGCCTTTCTCTCTCTAAGCCCAACTCTGCAAATAAGTTAATTAACCTCCCTGCTTTGTGGGACACAACTCCCAGGAATAAGCCTGGCCTTGGCATCGAGAGATTGAGAATGCCTTTTTGACCAAAAAGGGGAAAAGAAAGGCAATAAAATAAGGTTTCAGTGGCTAAGAGATTTCAAATAGAGTTGAGAGGCTTTCTTGGAGGTTACTCTTATGCAGGCTCCAGCTAGATATTTCAAATGCCCACAGTATGCCAATCCTAACCAACAGTAGTCTCGAAAATACTAAAGAATACCTAGGTCCCTATCTGAGACTGATAAAAGTTTCACTCACTAAGTTTACTTTTCTGAAACTTAAATCCCCCAGAGGGATTTCCTATGCCAGGTAAGTCCTAAACCTGAAGGCAACAGCCTTCTTCAAGAACATCAACCAGGTGCATTCCCCTTCCCCATAATGTCGACACCTCTTTTCAGTATGAACAAGTTAGGGTGGTCACTGCCCAGATATCCCTGAAGATTGAGACAGTGATAAAACGAGAGAGAGGAGTGGCAACTGACAAGATAGGATTTAACAAAGGATTACAAATACTGAGTCTTTATATAAATAATTTTTTAAAAAAATTTTAGTTTCTAGCATACTAGAATAGCTAGAAGGACATAACTGACACGGTGGAACCATAACATATAACATACTTCAAAATTAGCTCTGTAGCTACTTGTTACGTTATACTTTGGAAGTTATCACATTTCTGTATATATGTTGTATTTCACCATAAGGAACTAACTGAAATGGTGGAAGTGTAACCCATAACATTCTTTGAAATTTGCTCTCTAACTACTTGTTAAATCGTACTTGGAAACTTATCACTTTCCTGTATATATGTTACATTTCAGAATAAAAAGTGTAAAAAAAAAAAAACTAGAACTGACTTCTACACAAAAACAAAGGGATTTTGTCTATTTAAAAAATTGTAGCCAGAAATAAAACTCAATAGAATGGCTAGAAGATGAATTGAGGAACTATCCCAGAAAATAGCCAAAAAAAAAAAAAAAAAAAAGATAAAATAATTAGAGGACAATTCCAGGAAGTTCAACATCAAAACAATATAAATTCCAGAAAAAGAAAAAGAAGGGAAAGGAAATCATTAGGAAAATAACAGCTAATAAAGGGCAAAGATATGATCTGAACATTGGCACTCTGCCTTTAGGGTCTATTCCTTAACTATTATCCTTTAATATAAGCAAGATTTACTAGGTGGCTGAACTCTAAATAGCATTTGTAGTCATAATATTTTTTGTCCTTACCAAAATTACCATGTAACTATATAGGGAAGGTGAAAGAATAGGAAGTACATATGTGTGGGGTGGGGGTGGAAGTGGAGAAGGAAAGAGTCAAATCCTCATATTCCATACTGGGAAGTCAATAGATAATGTCTAAAATGGAAAATTTTTAAATTGTCAATACAGCCATATTATTTAGAGATTTGATGGTAACTTCCAAAAGAATTGGCTAAGAGAAATAAAAGTGGTTGTTTCTGGGAAAGTGAAAGTGGTAGAAGAGGAGGACTGGGATTGTTTGTTTTAACAAGACTTGTAGAACAAGTAGGTTCTAAAATATGTGTATATATTGACTAAAAAATAAAAATGTAAATTAAAAAAAAAACAGGGAAGAAGCTTATACATACAGTTCAAAGGAAATAAAATTTAAATGGCATTTAAACATCAGAAGAAGATATTGTATCTCATTCATAATCAGATGAAAGCAAAGTAAAACTACAATGAACTGCTGATTTTTACCTGTGAGATTAGCAAGGATAAAAATGTTTGGGTTTAGAAGGACAGGAGGAAACAGCATTCTAATCCATTAACGCTAAATTGCTTCGATAGCAAGCAGCTTCTAAGCAGTTTGGCAAAAATATCCATCACCTTTGCCCAAGAAGCAGTCTGATTCTAGTAATTTATCCTACAGGTTTTCTCACCCAGTCTTTTTATCATTGTTTGTAATAGCAAAAGAGCAGAAACTACCTGTATATCTGCCCATAGGAGATTGTTTAAATAAATTATGTTATATGTATATAATGGACTAATATGGACCTATTAAAAAGAAAGTAGTAGTTGCGTGTATACTAATATGAAACTATTTCCAAAATAGTTAAGGGGGTGGGGGTGGGGGGATAGAAGCAGGTTCAGAGATGTGTGTGTGTGTGTGTGTGTGTGTGTGTGTGTGTGTGTGTGTGTATATTATACTATGATTTGTGTAAAAAGTGGCACATCCATATAAGCAAGAGTATGTGCATATATGTATGTGCTAGTGTGTAACTCTAGAACTGTATAGAAGAAAGCTTCTGAGGAGAGAACTGGAAGCCTGTGAAACCAAGTGGAAGGGAGATTAACTTTTCATTATATAGTCCTTTTTAACTTTAATTTTTAATCAAATAACTGAGTTAATTATTCCTAGATTATAATGACAATAATACTATTTACTATAAAAATAAAAAGGAAAAGAGTGAAAAAAGAAAGAAGAAACCTGCTTGTACTGAAGGTACATTTCAGTTTTGTTTTTTTTTTTTCACTTTTTTAAAAATTTTATTTTAGTTAAATATAAACAACATAAAATTTTCCATTTTAAGTAAACAATTCAGTGGTATTAACTACATTCCCAAGGTTTTGCGACTGTCATCATTCATTAACAAAATTTTTTCCTCATCCCAAACAGAAACTCTGTACCCATTGAACATTAGCTGTATCCCTGGTCCCCTGGTAACCTGTAATCTACTTTCTATCTCTTTGATTTTGCATATTCTAGTTATTTTATATCAGTGAAATCATTTGATATTTATCTTTTGTATCTGGCTTATTTCACTCTACATGATGTCTTCAAGGTTCATACATGTTGAACTTCATTCCTTTTTACCGCTGAATAATATTCTATGGTATGTATATACATTTTATTTATGCATTGATCTGTTGATGGGCAACTGGGCATACTTTCACCTTTTGGCTATTGTGAATAATCCTATGAATATTGGTATATATGGTCAGTTGTGTTTTTTTTGTTTTTTTTTTTTTCATTTTTATTGAGATTGCTCTTTTTCACTTTAATTATTATTCTTGTTATTTTTGTGTGTGTGGTATTGAAGGTGTCAGGGATTGATTTAGGTGATGAATGTACAACTGTGTAATGGTACTGTGAACAATCGAATGTACGATTTGTTTTGTATGACTGTGTGGTATGTGAATATATCTCAATAAAAAGAATATAAAAAAAGATACAAAAAAAACAATAGACAACAAAAGTCATGGAAGTCAAGAAATGAGAGCTTTCAGGGGGAGGGGGAAGTCTAAAAAATTTAAAGAGACTGAAGCTATGAAACTTATCACATCTCTGATACTGGGAGAAACTTCAGTAGCAGGTGAAATCAGATTTCAGGAAAAAATTATATGGTAGTGAGCACAGAAAAACCACTTTTTAGAAAAGCATTGTGAAGAATTGAGATAGCCACTAAAGTGTTACAACCACCACAGTTTAGAACCAGCAGTTAATACTGTAATAAAAAAAACTACAGTGGACCTCTTTCTGGAAGGGTGTTTGTTAACTGGGTCAGTGAGCAGGGGCATAATTGGGAATGACTCAAGTGTGCTATTTTGATTTTAACTTACTTAGCTTCAAAACTGAGCAAATTTTATGAGTTAAATAGTTATAATAAAGTGGAGGTATGGGTTTTTAGTTATAAAAGTTTATCTGTGATGCTATCACCTCAAATATACAGGATGTTATAACTATTATTAAACAGGTACAGAAACTTCCTTTACTTCACAGAAAAGCTCTAAAAAAGATGTACCTCAGTAAAAGGCAATACTGTGGAAAAGTATTGAGGGAAAAAAAGATGTTAAAAAAAATCTTAACAAGAACTAAATAACAAATAACTAAAAAGCAGCCTGAATTCATTAAGTTGTGGCTTGAAATACACTTGTCCAATAACACTGTAGTTCATATTTTACTTATTTAGTTTTCATGTAGCTCACTGGCAAATCTGTAATCTGTGGGATATACTATAGATATATATAGAGAGAGATGGAGAGGGGGAAGAGGAGGGGTAAAGAGAGAGAAAGAGATGGATTATTTTGTTAGCCTAATGTTATTTGCAAGGTTTATTAACACTAAGAAAATTGTGAAATGAAAAACCAAAAGACTTCTAAGAAATTTTTCTTACTGGCATTCATCAGAATTCTACTTATCCAACACTGCAAGAAACATAATGAAAATATTCCTAACCAAGGTAGAAAAATTCCAGTCTCAGATCTTCTCTTACAAGAAAAGGTTGCTTTGAGTCTACAGGTTACCTACATAGAATGAATTCTGGGTTTTGAGTTTTGGGAAAAAATATGAACAATAAAAATGATACACTAAATCATGGCCATAGCATTCATGAGCCACTGAAAGTCTCCCCAGCATGATTTCTGCTAAGTTTTACTTAACAAAGAGGCAAGAAGAAGAAATACCTTTTGTAACATTTCCAAAGAATCCAATGGAGGTTATTTTTATAATCTGTTAGATTACAATATAGTAATCTAAAAATGTCAAGAAGCTTTTAGTCCTGTGTGCCAGTTTGAATGTATTGTGTCCCCCAAATGCCATTATCTTTGATGTAATCTTTTGTGGGCAGATGTTATCAGTTTTTATTATATTTCCTTGAGTGTTTCTTTGGAGATGCACCCCACCCAGCTGTGGGTGATAACTCTGATGACATATTTCCATGGAGGTGTGGCCCCACCCATTTAGGGTGGGCCTTGATCAGTGGAGCCATATAAATGAGCTGATGGACAGAGGAACTCAGTGCAGCTGTGAGTGATGTTTTGAAGAGGAGCTACAGACAAGAGGGACACTTTGAAGAAAGCACAGGAGCTGCAGATGAGAGACAGTTTGAAGATGGCCGTTGAAAGCAGACTCTTGCTCCGGAGAAGCTGAGAGAGGACAAATATCCCAAGTGCAACAAAGAGTGACATTTGTGAGGAACTGCAGCCTAGAGAGGAACATCCTGGGAAGAAGCCATTTTGAAACCAGAACTTTGGAGCAGATGCCAGCCACATGCCTTCCCAGCTAACAGAGGTTTTCCAGACACCATTGAAGGAACCCGATTGCTGATGTGTTACCTTGGATACTTTATGGCCTTAAGACTGTAACTGCGTAACCAAATAAACCTCCTTTTATAAAAGCCAATCCATTTCTGGTGTTTTGCATTCAAGCAGCATTGGCAAACTAAAACATCTTGTTTAGTCAGATTCAATTTATCTTCCTTAAGCAGATAAATAAAAAATAAAACTGTTCTAATGGTCATGTTAATATCCTATTATAAATTACTAAATAGAGACTGAAAAGAGACTTCTTAGCTAATTTTTTTTTTCTTTTTTTAGTTAGGGTGAGGATTTATTCAAGATTACACGGTAGCATTGTTGTTGACAGAGCATTTCCCAGAATATATAATTGCACTCGTGATCAATAAATCTGTTGTA
The DNA here is from genome assembly GCF_015220235.1 of Choloepus didactylus. Classification (NCBI taxonomy): domain Eukaryota; kingdom Metazoa; phylum Chordata; class Mammalia; order Pilosa; family Megalonychidae; genus Choloepus; species Choloepus didactylus. The sequence continues at coordinate 85,525,732 of NC_051308.1, read as the reverse complement.
ATATGTGTTCATTAATGAATCAGGAAAGACCGGTAGGTCAATCTGGACAAGTCACTTAACCTCTCTGGGCCTCTGGTTTTTCTTCTTCTTTTTTGCTTTTTATTTTAAATGCAATTTTATTGCGATATACTCACCATATAATCCATCCAAAGTATGCAATGAATGGCATACAGGATCATCATAGAGTTGTACATTCATCGCTACAACCAGTTTTCAAGCATTTTTGTTATTCCAAAATAAAGAAAAAAGAAATAAAGAAGAAAAAGAAAGAAAAAAGAATACCTAAACCATCCCATACCCCTTATACCCCCTATTATTTATATATTTTTTAGCCATTATTTTATTATTCATCTACCCATACACTAGTCAACGGGTGTGTCAGTCACCAGTTTTTCACTATCACATGGTCTCTTAGCTAATTTTTAAAAAAAATTCATTTTATTGAGATATATTCACATACCATGCAGTCATACAAAACTAAGCTTACATTTAATTGTTCACAGTACCATTACATAGTTGTGCATTCATCACCAAAATCAATCCCTGACACGTTCATTACCACACACACAAAAATCCCACGATGCCGGGTCTACGTTCCTCCCCGGGAGTCATGTTCCACGTTGTCGGGGAGGTTTACTCCCCTGGGTGTCTGATCCCACATAGTGGGGAGGGCAGTGATTTCACCTGCCAAGTTGGCTTAGCTAGAGAGAGAGGGCCACATCTGAGCAACAAAGAGGTATTCGGGAGGAGGCTCTTAGGCACAATTCTAGGGAGGCCTAGCCTCTCCTTTGCAGCAACAGTCTTCCCAAGGGCAAGTCCTGTGGTAGAGGGCTCAACCCATCAAACCACCAGTTCCCTATGTGGGCATGTTTGTTGTCTGTTGTTTAACTCTTCCCTCACTGTACCTTTGCTTGTACTTTTCACTGTCTTTATTCCTCTCATTTTTTAAATGCAGATATCTCAAGGTCCTATCTTCACAATTTTTCACTTGCTTTGCCCTTTCTCTCTAGATGACTTCACCTGTTTCCATGTTTCCAAATATCATTTCTTTGTAATAACTTTTAAATCTCTATTTCTGGCTCCCACTTTACTTCTTAAGTCCAGACCTGAATTCCCAATCAGTCATCTGAACATCTCTACCAGAATTTCCAAAACTGAAGCCATTATCTTTGTATAGTTTCCCTTCTTTGTTCCTCCCCTCCCCCACAACCTGTTCTATGATTGTTGTTTCTGTTACTATTACCACCATCTTTTTAGTCCTTCCTGCTTACTCTTTCTACCTAGAATATTTTAATAGTTATCCATCTATCTCTTCCTGCTTTCATTTTCTTGCTTCTGTATTACTGATTTCACAGCACATTTGACAGTATCTTCTGAAAGCACTAATAGAGTCATAGTACTTTCCTTGTACTTTCCTTTACTGTATCTCCATTACCTATAGGGTGAGGTCTGAATATGCATTTGTACTAAAGATTCTCTGTAATCTGATCCAGAATTGGCTTTCTGACATTATCTTTCCTTACCTGCCACAAATGTCTTTAAACCTCTTCAGGTTCTCCAAGCATTCTCATATACCTGGGCTTTTTGCTCAAATTGAGCCCTCAATCTGGAATGTCTTTGTCTGTTTCTCCCACCCTACACCCCACACATGGAAATCCCATTTATCCTGAGGTCCTAATTAGATATCACCTCTGGGTAAGCTTTTCCTTCACCTCACTAATAGTATTTATCTGTGATAAATAGCACTTTTTATACCTCTAATACTGGATTTTATTTCCTTGTGTTTCCAACAAATTGTTGTTAGGTATCTTCTTTACCAGATTGGAACCTCTTCTATGTCAGGACTGTATCTTACCACTTTGCTATTCATACCAAACAAAAGCAGTGGGTTCTCTGCCAGATATGTGTAACACCCAATCCATGACACTGGGGTTTCAAAGAGAGAAAGAGTTTAATGCTATACTTGAAGCAGGAGAGCAGATGGTGTTCAGGGTTTTTATGGATTCAAACAAGGGGGGATGCAGTTCTTACCATTACAGTAGTAAGTATTCTCAGGGCCAGAATAGCTATTACAATAGCAACTGTAAACAGGGCTGAGATCAGGTCACAACATCCATTACAATAGTAAATATAAACAAGGGTGAGACTAGTTGAATATCAGTAATTTTAGGTATTAACTTCTGGCTATTCTACAATATAGAAAGAAAACCATCTATGTAATGATTCAGTAACCATAATAATTTGTTAATTCTTAATTTCTTGGTTACAATTCCTCCCTTTTATTTTTGTCCATTCCTCAGTCTTGAGGTATATCTGAGCAACAACCATTCTAACTTATTTGTGATGAAAAGGGATGTTGTCATTATGGGATAGAGGAACAGAACTGGTTGTTGTTCTTGGAAAGACTGGCACCTCTGGGTTTCAGGGCTTAACTGGCTTAGGAATAATCTGGAGGGCTTTAAGTCTCTGAAAATTAAATTTAATAAGTAAATTGAAAATAAAAGTTTTAATTAAAAGGAGTAGAAGGAGGTGATTTATAGCTATGTTGCATTGGGGAAATAACTTTTATAGATTTCATTTAGAGCCTGGGGTGTTCCTTAGGTTTCAGGAACCCTCTTCCTTGGAGTTTGGCATACTGTAGCATTTCTGGCTGAAACTTGCATAAGAGTAACCTCTAGAATGACCTGTTGACTCTATTTGAAATCTCTTAGATGTTGAAACTTTACTTTGCTTTGTTTCTTTTCCCCCATTTGGTCAACCAGTCCCACAGTGCCAGGGCTGGACTCATCCTTGGAATCATGTCCCACATTGCTTACACCCCTGGAAGTCTTGTCCTACATAGAGGGGGAGGAAGTGAGTTTATTTGCAGAGTTTGGCTTAGAGAGATAGAGACCACATCTGAGCAACAAAAGAGGTTCTCTGTGGGTGACTGTTAGGCTTAATTATAAGTAGGCTTAGCTTTGCCATTACAAAAATAAATCTCATAAGGGCAAGCCTCAAGATCGAGGAGTTGGCTTATTAAATTGGGAGCCCCTGTTGCTTAAAAGAAAAGCAGGAATTCCTCAGGCAGAGGAGTTTAATAGTTCCACATTTCTTTCCCCAGTCCCTCAAGGGATCTTGCAAATACCTTTTTATTCCCAAAACACTCTGAAATGTATCAGGGTATTACATCAACATGTATAGAATACTAAGATCTCATTCTCTATTCTAGGTTCTATGCCACATAAAGCTGAATTACATTGTTTAAATAAACTAACCAGACAGGTTAAATTAGATAGTGTGCCACAGAAAATTTAAATTTTGGACAAAATTTCCTTTGATCTCACACAGAAGTTGAAGCCTTAAAATACAGACAGTATCATCTTTTACCCTGTATTCTGATTTACCTCAGTTCTATGTAGATCAGCTTCATTCATATCTCTAACTGTAGTCTGATCTCTTTTTCAGCTTCTTTAACAGTTACTGTATGGATTAATGCTGACTTTTCGAGCTGGAGAACTCTAACTCTGAATCTCAGGTGTCACACAGATAACCAAAATTCCAGGGAACTTTCAGGGTATACTCAAAGAGCATAGCATCTCAGAATTTAGAAATAATAGTTAAAGCTCAGGAATAATTGTGATGGCTGTAAGAGCTTACAGTCTAGGTCCTAATTTTCTTAGAAGTATTTTCTAAATGAAGCTATTTTCAGAAATAAAAACACTTAACAGTTCACTTATATTGGGGTCATCAATCACAAACCTTAGAAGTTTTGTACTGTCTTACCTTTACATATTTACCAGGGTTATGTTAGGTAGAACATAATTTATATACTTGCCTTGTAGAGAAACATTAGAGCATAGCAGTGTAAATGACAAGTAAATTTGGTTATTTCCATGATCTGTAACTTTCTTTTAAGAATAACTAAACCCAGGCCTATTCTGGTTTGCTAATGCTGCCTTTTTGCAAAACACCAGAAATGGATTGGCTTTTATAAAGGAGGTTTATTTGGTTACACAGTTACAGTCTTAAGGCCATAAAGTGTCCAAGGTAAGGCATCAACAATTGGGTACCTTCACTGGAGTATGGCAAATGGCTGCCGGAAAACCTCTGTTAGCTGGGAAGGCACGTGGCTGGCGTCTGCTCCAGAGTTCTGGTTTCAAAATGGCTTTCTCCCAGGACATTCCTCGCTAGGCTGCTGCAGCTCCTCTTCAAATGTCACTCTCAGTTTCTCTCCAAAATGTCGCTCACAGCTGCAATGAGTTCCTCCTGTTTGTCAGCTCATTTATATAGCTCCAGTGATTTAATTCAGACCCACCCTGAATGGGTGAGGTAACACCTCCATGGAAATTATCCAATCAAAGTCATCACCCACAGTTGAGTGGATCGTATTTCCATGGAAACATCCAAGCAAAAGGTCACACCCTAATAAAAAGATTAATCAATCTGGCCACACAAAATTGCATCAAAGATAATGGCGTTTTGGGGGCCATAATACACCCAAACTGGCACAATGCCTAATAGCATCATGCTGTTGTCCAATATCATGCAGATGAGTATCAGGATATATTATGGACAGTGAAAACATACACTGTCAAGTCTTTAGGAATTTTATACAACCTCTACGTATATGAATAACATTTTGCCCATACAAATTTAACTAACAGGATAGAAAATTCCTTTTAATTGTTGTAATACCTCTCAAACACTTCCAATGTAAAATCACCTTGCTTTTACAAGGTAAAAGAACAAATCCTTTGCAATAGTTTGAATTAAAGACATCCTTTAGGGTTCGATTTTGGGAGGGCAAAATGTCAAAAGTTGTCAGGTTTGAACACTATGCTAAACAGAAAAATTGGTTACTGTGAAACAATATTTGGTTCCTTATTTAACCACAGTGACAACAAAAAGTCTTTTAAAAATAAAGGATAATAAGGTCAACATAAACATCAACCAGGATGTTATTCTTTTGTAACATAGAATCTGTCTTCTAGACAGAATACTCAGATGGTTAAGAAAAATTTTATAACCTTTCATTAAGAGCAGACCAACAAGCTGCATAAACAATCCATTAAAATAACAGAGAGAAAACTAAACCCTAGTTTTGTATGAATACAGTTTGACACAAAAAGCTCTTCCAAAATATTATGAACAAGTTTATCAAATTTTTGGTCACCATTGACTACGACAAACAATTCACTTCCACAACCCTACTAGAACTTTCCATATCCATTCAGGTCTTGTCTTACACATGAAAACTAGCAATTTACAAAACTACACTCCCTTAGACAAACTTACCAAATTTTAGTCAGCATCAACTATGACAAACAAAATTAACTTCCACAAACTTCCACAACTTTCCATATTCATCCAGGCTTTATCCTATATAACCTTGAGGGCAAAACTACACCACTTTCTCTAACAAAACATGTCCTGTATACTTTATATACCTGCATACCTTAAGTTACCAAAAAGATCTTTGATACAGTCTTTAAACATCCTACAAAGCATAATTATTTTTAAAATACTTTGTCAAACTAAAAATTTAATTTCATTAAACACACATTTTTCATCATCTTACAGATCTAATAGCTATAATACTCGTTTTTCTATTGGAGGTTAAACATCTCTTTGTTTTCATAATATCTTAAAATATGACAATGAACAACCTCAAAAGCATTAAACTTTGGCAAATATACAAATTATTTAATTTGTCCAAAACATAAATCCAGGAAACTTTTCCATAGTTTTCAAGGACATTTTCTCTTACTTACTGAAATGTAGCAATTAGATCTTATTCAATTATACCTATCCCAAGACTATTTTTTAAAAATAATAATTTGTTTACTGCAGTTACTTTTGCAAAGGTATTATTGGAAAAAAATAATTTTAAATTAGGGAATTCTCTCAGACCATGGCTTATTCCATAACATTTCCTCTGTGCCTACTGTTCCTAATCTCCAGGCCCAGTAGAAAGAATTCTAAACCATTCCTACTCCCATCTTTTGGCACCCATCCCTTCCCCCATAGCTGCCTTAACTGGTTAGGCCATGGGGCAGGAATGGTTGAGACAGAAAGAATGAGGCTTGGTTTTAAAAGTTTTAAGTACTGTTGGTAGGATTTAAGACCCCTAAGGTGGCTTTAATGTTGATGAGAATTCTTATGCCCTTCTTTTAATTGTTTCCAATTATAGATCTGTTTCACCCAAAGATGTGAGCCAAGCAATTGGAAGAGGCTTTGCCATTTCCAGAGGCAGCCCTCTGCTTTCATTTCTAGTATATAGAAACATTACTGACTTGTGTGCATTAATCTTGTATCTCGCTACTTTGTTGAATTTGTTTATTAGCTCCAGTAGCTGTATCGTTGATTTCTCAGGGTTTTCCAGATATAAGATCATATCATCTGCAAATAATTACAGTTTTACCTCTTCCTTTCTAATTTTGATTCCTTTTATTTCTTTGTCTTGCCAGATTGCCCTGGCTAGCACTTCTGGCACAATGTTGAATAACAGTGGTGACAGCGGGCATCCTTGTCTTGTTCCTGATCTTAGAGGGAAGGCTTTCAGTCTCTCACCATTGAGTACTATGCTGGCTGTGGGTTTTTCGTATATGCTTTTTATCATATTGAGGAAGTTTCCTTCAATTCCTACCTTTTGAAGTGTTTTTATCAAAAAGCAATGTTGGATTTTGTCGAATGCTTTTTCAGCATCTATGTTGAGATGATCGTTTGATTTTTCTCTTTTGATTTGTTAATGTGTTGTAATACATTGATTGATTTTCTTATACTGAACCATCCTTGCATGCCTGGAATGAACCCCACTTGGTCATGATGTTTGATTTTTTTAATGTGTCTTTGGATTCGAGCTGCAAGTATTTCATTGAGAATTTTTGCGTCTATATTCATTAGGGAGATTGGCCTGTAGTTTTCCTTATTTGTGGCATCTTTGCCTGGTTTTGTTATTAGATTAATGTTAGCTTCGTAAAATGTGTTAGGTAGTCTTCCATTTTCTTCGATGTTTTGAAAGAGTTTAAGTAAGATTGTGTCAGTTCTTTTTTGGAAAGTTTGGTAGAATTCCCCTGTGAAGCTATCTAGTCCTGGGCATTTGTTTGTGGGGAGCTTTTTGATGACTTATTGGATCTCTTTACGTGTGATTGGTTGGTTGTCTTCTGTTTCTTCTCTGGTCAGTCTAGGTTGTTCATCTGTTTCCAGGAAATTGTCCATTTCCTCTACATTATCCAGTTTGTTGGCATACAGTTGTTCATAGTATCCTCTTATAATTTTTTTTAATTTCTTCAGGATCCACAGTAATGTCACCTTTCTCATTCATTATTTTGTTTATATGGGTCTTCTCTCTTTTTGATTTTGTCTGTCTAGCTAGGGGCTTGTCAATCTTGTTATCTTCTCAAAGAAACAACTCTTGGTGTTATTTATTCTCTATTGTTTTTTTTTTTGTTCTCTGTGTCATTTATTTCTGCTTTAATCCTTGTTATTTCTTTTCTTCTACTTGGTTTAGGATTAGTTTGCTGTTTATTTTCTAGCTTCTTCAGTTGCTCTGTTAGTTCTTTGATTTTAGCTCTTTCTTCCTTTTTGATGTATGTGTTTAGTGCTATTAACTTCCCTCTCAGTACCACTTTTTGCTGTATCCCATAGGTTTGGATATGTTGTGTTCTCATTTTCATTCGTTTCTATATGTTTAGCAATTTCTTTTGCTATTTCTTTTTTAACCCACTGATTTTTTAGGAGTGTGTTGTTTAACCTCCAGGTATTTGTGAATTTTCTAAGTCTCTGATGGTTATTGACTTCTAATTGTATTCCATTGTGGTCAGAGAATGCGCTTTGAATAATTTCAATTTTTTAAAATTTATTGAGGCTGTTTTATGTCCTGGCTTATGGTTTATTCTGGACAAAGTTCCGTGAGCACTAGAGAAGAATGTGTATCTTGGGATGTAATGTTCTATATATGTCTGTTAAATCCAATTCATTTATCAGATTGTTTAGCTTTTCAGTTTCCTTATTGGCCTTCTGTCTGGTTGATCTATCTATAGGAGAGAGTGATGTGTTGAAGTCTCCCACAATTATTGTGGAAACATCAATTGCTTCCTTTAGTTTTGCCAGTGTTTCTCTCATGTATTTTGTGGCACCTTGATTGGGTGCATAGACATTTACGATTGTTATTTCTTCTTGTTGAATTGCCCCTTTTATTAGTATGTAGTGGCCTTCTTTGTCTCTCAAAACATCCCTGCATTTAAAGTCTATTTTATCTGAGATTAATATTGCTACACCTGCTTTCTTTTGGCTGTAGCTTGCATGAAATATTTTTTTCCATCCTTTCACTTTCAGTTTCTTTGTGTCCCTGTGTTTAAGATGAATCTTTTGTATGCAACATATTGATGGTTCATATTTTTTGATCCATTCTGCCAATCTGTATCTTTTAATTGGGGAGTTTAATCCATTTACATTCAACATTATTACTGTGAAGGCATTTCTTGAATCAGCCATCCTATCCTTTAGTTTATGTTTGTCATATATATTTTTTCCCTCTCTCTTATTGTCCTTTAATGAACCAATACTGAATCTCTTTAGTACTGAACCTTTCTCCATCTCTCTCTCTCCTTTCTTTGTTTCTGTTGGTAGGGCTTCTTTTAGTATCTGTAGTAAGGCAGGTCTTTTATTAGCAAAATCTCTCAGCATTTGTTTGTCTGTGAAAAATTTAAGCTCTCCCTCAAATTTGAAGGAGAGCTTTGCTGGATAAAGAATTCTTGGTTGGAAATTTTTCTGTCTCAGAATTTTAAATATGTCATGCCACTGTCTTCTCGCTTCCATGGTGGTTGCTGAGTAGTCACTACTTAGTCTTTTTTGTTTCCTTTGCATGTGGTTAATTGCTTTTCTCTTGCTGCTTTCAGAAGTTGCTCCTTCTCTTCAGTATTTGACAGTCTGATCAGAATATGTCTTGTAGTGGGTTTATTTGGATTTATTCTACTTGGAGTTCACTGGATATTTATGCTTTGTGTATTTATGTTGTGTAGAAGATTTGGGAAATTTTCCTCAACAATTTCTTTGAATACTCTTTCTAGACCTTTAACCTTCTCTTCCCCTTCTGGGACACCAATGAGTCTTATATTTAGATGTTTCATTTTATCTATCATATCCCTGAGGTCCATTTTGATTTTTTCAGTTTTTACCCCATCTTTCTTTTATTCTTTCATTTTCTGTTTTGTCATCCTCCAGGTCACTGATTCGTTGCTCAGCTTCCTCTAGTCTTGTACTATGAGTATCCAGAATCTTTTTAATTTGGTCGACAGTTTCTTTTATTTCCATAAGATCACCTATTTTTTTATTTACTGTTGCAATTTCTTCTTTTATGCTCTTCTAGGGTCTTCTTCATGTCCTTTATATCCTGTGCCATGCTCTTGTTGTTTGTCTTTAGTTCTTTTATTAATTGCTCCAAGTACTGCGTCTCCTCTGATCTTTAGATTTGGGTGTTTCGGTTTGGGTTATCCATATCGTCTGGTTTTTTCATGTGCTTTAAATTTTTTTGTTGTTTTTGGCCTCTTGGCATTTGCTTAACTTGATAGGGTTCTTTTAGGATGTGTAGGCTAATTCAAAATCTAATCTCTAGTTTGTCAGATTAAAGCTTGGTGGCATACACTCTCTCTCACTAACCAGCAGGTGGTGTCCATGAGCCACCTATTCCCCTCAAGCCAGTTCTCCCCAACTTTTTCTTTGTGGTGTGTGGGGGTCTGATTCTTGTGGGTGTTCAATTGGTACACCAAGTTTGGGTATGTTGTTGGTGCTGTCCGCCCTGAATGTGGGGCATGTGTCTGATCGGTTAGGGAGGAAAGGTGGCTTTAATAATCAAACCTCCGAGGTGTTCCTGGAGATATAAAGCTGTTGCAAGAGTCTAAACCTTCAGTTCAGTCTCGCCACAGATTGTCTCTGTCGCTGACCCACAAGTCCTTGGTATTGGCATATGGTCCCTGGGATTTCCGAGTGGGTCCCTCTTCCAAGCTGTGCCCTCCCAGGGCCTCTGCTGAGGGAAGGCTGCGCTACGTCACAAGTGCATGCCAACCCTCATGGGAAGTTCTGGGCTGCCGGGCTGTGTAGGGGCATTCCCAGTCTGCTGAAAGTGTGGCTGTTGGGGCGTGTTAATTTCCCCATTTTCGCATAGCTCTGCCTTCCTAGGTCCAGGACAATTAGCTGTGGGTGTGCAAAAGGCTCTTGTCCACGCCTGATATTGTGGCATGTGCACGTGATACTGGAAGCACTTCCCGTTACACTGGGTTTTTTGGCACGGCTCTGGGCTGTGGCACTGGCACCGGGAAGGAGTGTTCCCAGCCTGCCGGGAAGATGGCTGTAAGGTGCATGGTTATTTTCCCCTTTTGGCTCACCTCTGTTTGCCTTGCTCTGAGGCAGTTAGCAGCGGGTCGGCGAAAGACTATTGTCCACACCAGGTATTGAGGCGTACCCACAGCCCATTCCTGCCGTGCTTCACTGTGCGGTTCTCGCAGCCGTATCCACAGCCACTTGTGGGTTTTTTAAAAAAGAACTAGTCTGACTCAAACACCGACCCACAGTTTACACACACCACAGCATGGCTGCCCCATATTCAACTGGCTTACTCACTCTTTTCAGAACGCAGACTCCCAGTTTCACCAAGTGCACGGTCCCTGGGGATTTAGCAGACCTTGTCCAGCTGGTGCATCACTGGAACTGGTGTTCTGGGTCACTTTCTGGCTTTTATCTAGTATTTTTCACGGAGGTGTTTTTTTGCCCTGTCTCTCCTAACCGCCATCTTCCGGAAGTCCTTTCCCCACTCACTTTAATGGTGTAATGCCATCAAAGATTCGAAAACAGATTTAACCAAATATCTTGTAATTAATTTTAAAAGTATGATATGTAGAAAATTTTTCAGATGTGGTATCAGGGATAAGCTAGGGAGGGAGCTTATGGAAAGTACATTAGGAGTGACTGAAAATGAGAGAGGAAGAGAGAAAAATACATTTAAAAGCAGTGTAAATAATAATTAGATTAAAATAGCCTTGGAGTAGCCTCTAAAAGCTAGAAAGCTCTACAATGATGGATCAGACCCCCAGAAAAGAAATTGCATGCAGAATAGGAGAGTAGAAAAATTGGCCTCTCCTAATAGTGTTTGATATCAGCGATAGAGCATTGGGCTACAGAAATGAGATTTGTTAATCTAGTTAGTATTTTAGAATTAGACTTGTATTTTCTTAATCTTCCCTGAGGCTTAGCAATGAATTTAACTGCTATGTTATGATTATGCCTAAATAATACATCCGGTTATAGTACTATTGTCACTTATAATTGACATAGCAATTTAAAGAAAAATTAGTTTTTCAGAATCTCATGTGCCCATATAAAGGGCTATTATATGCATTTCCACATTAGAAATGGTGAACCATAGGTCACACAAAGGTATGCTGTTTTAGTTCCCATCAGAGAATAAGAGTAGACTCAAATTTTCAGTAGCAGAAATCTACTTTCCTCTTACCCACTGTTAATATGTAAGATTCCTGAAGGAGTCTTCAAAAGAAATGTTACTAGACTCCAAGAAGTCATCCTTTAGTTTATTATTGGTCTTTCAAAATTTATTTTATACCCTTTTCCTCTTATTGGTAATAATGCTGTACTGTTTGAGAATTGATGGTTAAACCAAAAAGTCATGTCTCAAAAAATATCTAATTAAATTGCATTTTCCTTGCTAAAACCCTCCTTTTCTCCCATTTCCATTTTTTGCTTTCTCTCCTATGGACTTTGGGTCATATATTTTAAATGATAGTTCTTCCTTTCTTAAGATAATCAATAGCATATCATTTTCCCATATGGTTTAAACTAAGATGCCATCATACAAATAATGTAAGGCCCTTACTAAAGGTTAAGTTTGATGTAGTAATATTATCCAGGTAAATAGAATAATCTCATTCTAACTAAGCATTTCTTGAATTATATATTTCAAATGAAATGTAAAAATTACCAAATGTTTTTAAAAATTCCAGTATACAAAGATATACAAGTTTAATTGTTTTCATTGAGGGCCTCTTAAATAGCTTTTTAAAGGAGAGTATTTCTTAGTATCCATTTAAATTAGAAGGAGCATTGTCAAGGCTAGAAAGTCTTTTCAAATTAGAATCTTAGATATCAGAAAACCATTAACTTCTCAGGGAGATTCTGTAGTTAGTAACAATATAGCCTGTTGCTGTATCTAAAAGCATAATTGACAGGAAGAAAATCTTAATGATTCTTGTACCTAGAATAGCAGTATAAAAAAATCCATATATAATCACTTTTATAATCCAAAAAATGTATATATATTTGCCTGGTATTGTGGATTGAAAGGTGACCCCACCCCTAAAGAAAAACAAAATATGTCCACATCCTAACCCCCAGAACCTGTGAATGTGATCTTATTTGGAAAAAGCGTTTTGCAGAAGCAATTAAGGATCTCAAGATGAGATCATCCTGGATTATCTGGTGGGCCCTAAATCCATAACAAGTGTTTTTACACTTATATGAGACAGAAAGGAAAAGACAGATACAGAGGAGAAGGCCATTTGAAAAGGGAGGCATAGATTGTAGCACAAGCGAAGGAACATCTTGAGCCACCAGAAACTGGAAAAGGCAAGGAAGGATTGTCCCCTAAAGCCTTCTAAGGGAGCAAAGACACCTAAATTTTGAACTTCTGGCCTCAGAATTATGAGAGAATAAATTTGTTTTAAGCCACCCAGTTTGTGGTAATTTGTGGCAGCAGCCTTAGGAAACTGATATACCTGTTGTTTTTTATAGCTGTTTTCTGAGAAATTCAACAAATTCTTGAATAATTAGTGTGCCATACAAACTATCATGTACTATAAATTATCTAATTTTAGGTGTGAGTCTCTGGTTCTATTTCTTAGTATTGTTACCTCAAATTTATCTCTTTGTATTTTTAGAATTAAAAAAAAGAATAGTTATGAATGTGAAGAAACAGAAGTATAGCCAGTAGACATGCTGATAATGAAACAGTGACAGGATAAACACCAGATGTGCATTATCTCATTTACTCCTGACAGTAGGCCTATGGAATAGAGGCTATTATTCTCATTTTGTAGATAAGGATACTGGTGCCACCCATCCAAATAAGTGGCAGAACCAGAATTCAAACCCAGACCTACATGACTTCAAATCCACTTTATCATGGTACTTCCCTACCACTTTGTACAAATTGCAGCTACTGATAGGCTATTTCTGGTTTAAGAGTGGCTTATAAATACTAACAGGCAGCTGCAAGGCCTTGTCTCTCTTCTTGCCCTGTAGAGTGATTGATTTAGCAGATTGTCTTGTTCTATGGAGTTCATTCGTTCATTCAACTTTTTTTTTTTTTTTTTTTAATTCTTATTATGGGCCACACTCTTTTTTTCTGGCCTATGTGAACAAAACAGTCAAAAAACGTCAGCAATACAGGCAAAAGTCCCTGACTTCACGTAGCCTGCATTCTGGTAGGGGTAGACTGACAAAAAACAAACTCTACAATATGTCAGGTGGTGACAAATGCTATGCAGAAAAAAAATGAAGTAGGATAAAGGATCTGGGATTGCTCTGGGTAGAAGAGGGGGAAAAAATATTATTTTATATGAGATGATCAGGGAAAGCCTCACTAACAGAGGGACGTTTGGTGAGACCTGAAATAAAATTTCCCAGAACTGGAGGTTATAAATTTCCAGTTTAAAAGTGCCTATTAAGTATTCAGCACAGTAAATAAAAGCAGCCCATTTCAAGTTGGGAAATTTCAGAACATCTGCAATGAGGAGAACCTCCTTAAAATTTCCAGGGATTTAAAACAGAAGTAAAAAATAATCTATAAAGGTTTAGAATAAAAGTGGCATCTGACTTCTTAACGGTTATATTGGAGCAATGTCCTTAAAATTCCAAGTGAATTTGATTTCTAACCCAAAATTATTTTCCAAGCTAAAGTATCTGTCAAGTATAAGAAGGGTAAATTGAGAAGGATAAGAGAAAGACAAAGGGAATCCCTAGACACTGGTGAAGGGAAGTCCCAGGATGGCACCTGTATAGGTGGCTGAGAGAGCAAGCAGGCCAAACTGTAATAGGAGGATAGAAGACTTTGGGATGAAGAGGTGGGGTAAGAGTACATAAAAGGGATCAATAGATTATCACATGTCTGGAATATTGGATTGAGAGGTATTAAAGGTTATGGAAAGAATTAGCAATAAGTACATGGAAAACTAAGCAAATGAAAAAACTAAGATTATTAGGTACGAGAATAATAAAAATTATACAAGAAAGGAGACATAATCATCACATTTTATTTAGCCCAGCTATAAACTATATTTACATAGTCATAGTAAATAATAATTTTTTTTCAAAAAGTTGTGATTTAACTTAAATGAGAAGATGAAGGAAGAAGGGGTTGGGATGGAGAGGAATTGTAAGAGATGTAAATTTTCATCTACCATAATACAATATCAATAGTTAATGACTAAAAGTGATAAAATAAGGAATAGTAATGTATTATTTAGCTACAAATTTAAATCATCTTTGGTGGAGCAGGCAAGGGAGCTGCTTTTTTTTATTAGCCTATTTGATTTTAAGTAGTACTGATTTTTTTTCATGAAGCATATATATTACTTTGATAAAAGTATTGTATAATTTAAGGAAACAAGCTTTCTGAATGTGTAAAATTAACATGATACTTACTACTTTGTAGGGTTATGAAAAATAAGATATTTAATGTAAGTTCCCTAGCTGAGTGCTGGCACATAGTAGCTGCACATTAAATGTTAGTTTCTCTGTGCATGTTTTGCTATATTTTCTATAGGAAAAGATATCTTGAGTTTCATACAGTCAATGTATGAACACATTTACAACCCAGTCATTTTTTTATGTAGGTTACTGCAATTTCAGACTTTCTTTAGGTATTAATCATTCCTAGTTTGGTAGATTATGACAAACATTTAAGATGCTGGATTTTTGGTGAGAACAATTTTTTACATTAAAAAAATCACAGACAGTACAAATGTAATCAGAAATGAAGTGTACAGTAAAAAGTTAATTTGATTGATGAACTAACACTGTCTTTTCCTCAACTGCTTTGAATGTTTCTCACTATCAAACCAGGATAAATCTATTCTCAAACAATATTTAGATCAACATTTATTAGATATTCAATAAATCTTGGTTGACTAAGTTGTTGACTAAATTGCCTCAAGTAATCAAGAGTTATTTATGGGGGGAAGGATAGATATTATTGAATGCTAGAATTAAGGCACTAGTTTATTACAGTTCCACTTTGAACGCCATTGTTATCAGGTTACTAGTAAGCCCTATACAAATCTTTTACAGTTGTTTGGGTAAGTTCAGAAGGTTTGAGTTGGGCTCATTCTAGCCCATAATATGAGGAGGATAAATGGTGTATTATTTTGTTTTAATGCTGCTGCATGGAATACATATCTAAGATTCTGCAAGCTGCTGTCCTACATACCTGATTGAAAAATTATTTCACAAAAGCATTCTGCTTGTATTTCTCCTTGGGTAATTTATGATGTCAGTAGTTTCCTATCAAGACATCTATGATCACAGTGTAGGGTATATAATGTCTTCTTTCTAGTATTCTCTGTGACGAACAAAAAAATCATAAAGAGGAATACTTTTGACAAAGTCACAGAGTTTTTGACAATCATAGTTGGAGTGGGTAGTAGTCTGGATCATGCAGTGAACACATTAAAAGTGTTCTCTGGTTAAAAAAATTATATAAATAATAAATAAACATTTCTGTCATGCAAGGAAAAGAAAAGGGAGAGATAATAGCTTATAGACCCCCCCCTGTAAAGATATTTCTAGCAAAGAGGTCATTTTTTTGAGAGAGAAAGAATACTATTTCAAATCAGGGCTGAATGGTAAAAGTTCTCATTTTCCTTTCTTTCCCCTCTCTTCCCCCATCCTCCTTCCCTCCCAGAATATTATTTTTATTTGACTTGACTCAACAAATACTTACATATGCTTTGTGCCAGGTACTATTCTAAGAACTTTGTCAATATTTACTTATTTAACCCTGTGAGGTGTAGGGACTATTAATTACCATGCCAATTTGTTTATTTTAGTTTTTAAAAAGTACTTAATGAAATTGGATAATGCTTTTCCAGATCCTACAAGTAGTAAATGTCAGAGCTGGTATTTGAACCCCAGAATCTGGCTCTAAAGTCAATCCTTTTGTAGGCACTCTGCCACCCATTAATATTACCTTAGAAGTGGTGAGTTAAAGAGGAAGAGTTCTACATGCCTGGGTCCTATGACACCGTCATTGATTGAAATACTGCACCTTCATAAAAATAACCTCATTAGCAAAGTTGTCTGTTTTAGTGTTACTCAGTGAAAAAAAAAATATATGGTCACCTATTCAAAAATATAAAAACAAGGCACATGTAATTTTTATTTTGTTGCCACTGGCAGGCTGGAAAAACTGATGAATGAAATTCTGTTTGCTAGATATTGAATTTTATACATCATTTAGAGAACTACTTTACAAAGAACATGTTTGGCACTTAATATGCACTCAAATATTTGTTAAATATTGAACAGGAATTTAAAATATTTTCAGTATTTTCTAATTCATTCATATTCTTTTTAATTTCATGTTTACATGCTGGGTATGATGTGAAATTAAGAAAAAGGGGAAGTTTTAGGATATATATGTTGCTAGAATAAAAATTAAAAGATGATTCATAGGACTGTACAACATAGTGAACCCTATTTTAATATGATGGACTATAAAAATTTATAAAAATATTCTTTCTTGAATTATAATACATGTACCAACTAATGCAAGGTGTTACTAATAGGTGGTATATGGGGAAAAATACATTTTAATGTAAACTATGGACTATAGTTAATAGTACAGTTATAATATTCTTCATCACTTGTAACAAAGGTACCACACTAATACAAAATATTAGTAATGTGGGGAGTGCTATATGAGAACAATATATTTTTTACATGATTTTTCTGTAAACCTACAGCTTCTTTAATTAAAAAATTAAATTAAAAAATTAGCATACATTATAAAAATTTTAGGAAATTGCAAATGTTTTGTGGGGGATATTTATTTCCTGACTTGAGTGGGAAAGGGATCACTCCAATTTCCATACGCAGATATCCCTGCTTTTATATCTCTGGACGTCATTTTTGAGAGATCTAGTAATAGGCATATAATTCTGACCGTAGTTACCAACGACTGTTTCCTGAACAAATGTTTCTTTTATTCTCTGAATTTTTTCATCCAAAAAAATCACTCAAATAATAGACTTCCTGAAATGAAGCTATTTTACACTTATTTATGTTTCCTATTCATATGACATTAAAAGACCAGCATGGAGGCGGGGCAAGATGGCAGACTGGTGAGCTGTAAGTTTTAGTTACTCCTCCAGGAAAGTAGGTAAAAAGCCAGGAACTGCGTGGACTGGACACCACAGAGCAATCTGACTTTGGGCATACTTCATACAACACTCATGAAAAGGTCGAACTGCTGAGATCAGCGAAATCTGTAAGTTTTTGCGGCCAGGGGACCCGCGCCCCTCCCTGCCAGGCTCAGTCCCGTGGGAGGAGGGGCTGCCAGCTCCGGAAAGGAGAAGGGAGAACTGCAGTGGTAGCCCTTCTCGGAAACTCATTCTACTGATTCAAACTCCAACCATAGATAGACTGAGACCAGACACCAGAGAATCTGAGAGCTGCCAGCCCAGCAGAGAGGAGACAGGCATAGAAAAAAAAAAAAAAAACACGAAAAACTCCAAAATAAAAGCAGAGGATTTTTGGAGTTCTGGTGAACACAGAAAGGGGAAGGGCGGAGCTCAGGCCTTGAGGCGCATATGCAAATCCCGAAGAAAAGCTGATCTCTCTGCCCTGTGGACCTTTCCTTAATGGCCCTGGTTGCTTTGTCTATTAGCATTTCAATAACCCATTAGATCTCTGAGGAGGGCCCTTTTTTTTTTTTTTTTTTTTTAATCCTTTTTTCTTTTTCTAAAACAATTACTCTAAGAAGCCCAATACAGAAAGCTTCAAAGAATTGCAATTTGGGCACGTCAAGTCAAGAGCAGAACTAAGAGAGCTCTGAGACAAAAGGCAATAATCCAGTGGCTGAGAAAATTCACTAAACACCACAACTTCCCAAGAAAAGGGGGGTGTCCGCTCACAGCCACCATCCTGGTGGACAGGAAACACTCCTGCCCATCGCCAGCCCCATAGCCCAGAGCTGCCCCAGACAACCCAGTGTGACGGAAGTGCTTCAAATAACAGGCACACACCACAAAACTGGGCGTGGACATTAGCCTTCCCTGCAACCTCAGCTGATTGTCCCAGAGCTGGGAAGGTGGAGCAGTGTGAATTAACAAAGCCCCATTCAGCCATTATTTGAGCAGACTGGGAGCCTCCCTACACAGCCCAGCAGCCCAGAACTGCCCTGGGGGGATGGCACTCACCTGTGACATAGCACAGTCATCCCTCAACAGAGGACCCGGGGTGCACGGCCTGGAAGAGGGGCCCACTTGCAAGTCTCAGGAGCCATACGCCAATACCAAAGTCTTGTGGGTCAGTGGCAGAGACAGACTGTGGCAGGACTGAACTGAAGGATTAGACTATTGCAGCAGCTTTAAAACTCTAGGATCATCAGGGAGATTTGATTGTTAGGGCCACCCCCCCTCCCCGACTGCCCAGAAACACGCCCCACATACACGGCAGGCAACACCAACTACACACGCAAGCTTGGTACACCAATTGGGCCCCACAAGACTCACTCCCCCACTCACCAAAAAAAAGGCTAAGCAGGGGAGAACTGGCTTGTGGAGAACAGGTGGCTCGTGGATGCCACCTGCTGGTTAGTTAGAGAAAGTGTACTCCACGAAGCTGTAGATCTGATAAATTAGAGATAAGGACTTCAATAGGTCTACAAACCCTAAAAGAACCCTATCAAGTTCAGCAAATGCCACGAGGCCAAAAACAACAGAAAATTATAAAGCATATGAAAAAACCAGACGATATGGATAACCCAAGCCCAAGCACCCAAATCAAAAGACCAGAAGAGACACAGCACCTAGAGCAGCTACTCAAAGAACTAAAGATGAACAATGAGACCATAGTACGGGATATGAAGGAAATCAAGAAGACTCTAGAAGAGCATAAAGAACACATTGCAAGACTAAATAACAAAATGGATGATCTTATGGAAATTAAAGAAACTGTTGACCAAATTAAAAAGATTCTGGACACTCATAGTACAAGACTAGAGGAAGTTGAACAACAAATCAGTGACCTGGAAGATGACAGAATGGAAAATGAAAGCATAAAAGAAAAAATGGGGAAAAAAATTGAAAAAATCAAAATGGACCTCAGGGATATGATAGATAATATGAAACGTCCGAATATAAGACTCATTGGTGTCCCAGAAGGGGAAGAAAAGGGTAAAGGTCTAGGAAGAGTATTCAAAGAAATTGTTGGGGAAAACTTCCCAAATCTTCAAAACAACATAAATACACAAATCATAAATGCTCAGCGAACTCCAAATAGAATAAATCCAAATAAACCCACTCCGAGACATATACTGATCACACTGTCAAACACAGAAGAGAAGGAGCAAGTTCTGAAAGCAGCAAGAGAAAAGCAATTCACCACATACAAAGGAAAGAGCATAAGACTAAGTAGTGACTACTCAGCAGCCACCATGGAGGCAAGAAGGCAGTGGCACGATATATTTAAAATTCTGAGTGAGAAAAATTTCCAGCCAAGAATACTTTATCCAGCAAAGCTCTCCTTCAGATTTGAGGGAGAGCTTAAATTTTTCACAGACAAAGAAATGCTGAGAGAATTTGCTAACAAGAGACCTGCCCTACTGGAGATACTAAAGGGAGCCCTACAGACAGAGAAACAAAGACAGGACAGAGAGACTTGGAGAAAGGTTCAGTACTAAAGAGATTCGGTATGGGTACAATAAAGGATATTAATAGAGAGAGGGAAAAATATGGCAAACGTAATCCAAAGGATAAGATGGCCGATTCAAGAAATGCCTTCACGGTTTTAACGTTGAATGTAAATGGATTAAACTCCCCAATTAAAAGATATAGATTCACAGAATGGATCAAAAAAAATGAACCATCAATATGTTGCATACAAGAGACTCATCTTAGACACAGGGACACAAAGAAACTGAAAGTGAAAGGATGGAAAAAACTATTTCATGCAAGCCACAGCCAAAAGAAAGCAGGTGTAGCAATATTAATCTCAGATAAAATAGACTTCAAATGCAGGGATGTTTTGAGAGACAAAGAAGGCCACTACATACTAATAAAAGGGGCAATTCAGCAAGAAGAAATAACAATCGTAAATGTCTATGCACCCAATCAAGGTGCCACAAAATACATGAGAGAAACACTGGCAAAACTAAAGGAAGCAATTGATGTTTCCACAATAATTGTGGGAGACTTCAACACATCACTCTCTCCTATAGATAGATCAACCAGACAGAAGACCAATAAGGAAATTGAAAACCTAAACAATCTGATAAATGAATTAGATTTAACAGACATATACAGGACATTACATCCCAAATCACCAGGATACACATACTTTTCTAGTGCTCACGGAACTTTCTCCAGAATAGATCATATGCTGGGACATAAAACAAGCCTCAATAAATTTAAAAAGATTGAAATTATTCAAAGCACATTCTCTGACCACAATGGAATACAATTAGAAGTCAATAACCATCAGAGACTTAGAAAATTCACAAATACCTGGAGGTTAAACAACACACTCCTAAACAATCAGTGGGTTAAAGAAGAAATAGCAAGAGAAATTGCTAAATCTATAGAGACGAATGAAAATGAGAACACAACATACCAAAACCTATGGGATGCAGCAAAAGCAGTGCTAAGGGGGAAATTTATAGCACTAAACGCATATATTAAAAAGGAAGAAAGAGCCAAAATCAAAGAATTAATGGATCAACTGAAGAAGCTAGAAAATGAACAGCAAACCAATCCTAAACCAAGTAGAAGAAAAGAAATAACAAGGATTAAAGGAGAAATAAATGACATAGAGAACAAAAAAACAATAGAGGATAAATATCACCAAAAGTTGGTTCTTTGAGAAGATCAACAAGATTGACAAGCCCCTAGCTAGACTGACAAAATCAACAAGAGAGAAGACCCATATAAACAAAATAATGAATGAAAAAGGTGACATAACTGCAGATCCTGAAGAAATTAAAAAAATTGTAAGAGGATATTATGAACAACTGTATGGCAACAAACTGGATAATGTAGAAGAAATGGAGAATTTCCTGGAAACATATGAACAACCTAGACTGACCAGAGAAGAAATAGAAGACCTCAACCAACCCATCACAAGCAAAGAGATCCAATCAGTCATCAAAAATCTTCCCACAAATAAATGCCCCGGGCCAGATGGCTTCACAGGGGAATTCTACCAAACTTTCCAGAAAGAACTGACACCAATCTTACTCAAACTCTTTCAAAACATTGAAAAAAATGGAACACTACCTAACTCATTTTATGAAGCTAACATCAATCTAATACCAAAACCAGGCAAAGATGCTACAAAAAAGGAAAACTACCGGCCAATCTCCCTAATGAATATAGATGCAAAAATCCTCAACAAAATACTTGCAAATCGAATCCAAAGACACATTAAAAAAATCATACACCATGACCAAGTGGGGTTCATTCCAGGCATGCAAGGATGGTTCAACATAAGAAAAACAATCAATGTATTACAACACATTAAAAACTTGAAAGGGAAAAATCAATTGATCATCTCAATAGATGCTGAAAAAGCATTTGACAAAATCCAACATCCCTTTTTGATAAAAACAGTTCAAAAGGTAGGAATTGAAGGAAACTTCCTCAACATGATAAAGAGCATATATGAAAAAACCCACAGCCAGCATAGTACTCAATGGTGAGAGACTGAAAGCCTTCCCTCTAAGATCAGGAACAAGACAAGGATGCCCGCTGTCACCACTGTTATTCAACATTGTGCTGGAAGTGCTAGCCAGGGCAATCCGGCAAGACAAAGAAATAAAAGGCATCCAAATTGGAAAAGAAGAAGTCAAACTGTCATTGTTTGCAGATGATATGATCTTATATCTAGAAAACCCTGAGAAATCAACGATACACCTACTAGAGCTAATAAACAAATTTAGCAAAGTAGTGGGATACAAGATTAATGCACATAAGTCAGTAATGTTTCTATATGCTAGAAATGAACAAACTGAAGAGACACTCAAGAAAAAGATACCATTTTCAATAGCAACTAAAAAAATCAAGTACCTAGGAATAAACTTAACCAAAGATGTAAAAGACCTATACAAAGAAAACTACATAGCTCTACTAAAAGAAATAGAAGGGGACCTTAAAAGATGGAAAAATATTCCATGTTCATGGATAGGAAGGCTAAATGTCATTAAGATGTCAATTCTACCCAAACTCATCTACAGATTCAATGCAATCCCAATCAAAATTCCAACAACCTACTTTGCAGACTTCGAAAAGCTAGTTATCAAATTTATTTGGAAAGGGAAGATGCCTCGAATTGCTAAAGACACTCTAAAAAAGAAAAACGAAGTGGGAGGACTTACACTCCCTGACTTTGAAGCTTATTATAAAGCCACAGTTGCCAAAACAGCATGGTACTGGCACAAAGACAGACATATAGATCAATGGAATCGAATTGAGAATTCAGAGGTAGACCCTCAGATCTATGGCCGACTGATCTTTGATAAGGCCCCCAAAGTCACTGAACTGAGCCATAATGGTCTTTTCAACAAATGGGGCTGGCAGAATTGGATATCCATATCCAAAAGAATGAAAGAGGACCCCTACCTCACCCCCTACACAAAAATTAACTCAAAATGGACCAAAGATCTCAATATAAAAGAAAGTACCATAAAACTCCTAGAAGATAATGTAGGAAAACATCTTCAAGACCTTGTATTAGGCGGCCACTTCCTAGACTTTACACCCAAAGCACAAGCAACAAAAGAGAAAATAGATAAATGGGAACTCCTCAAGCTTAGAAGTTTCTGTACCTCAAAGGAATTTCTCAAAAAGGTAAAGAGGCAGCCAACTCAATGGGAAAAAATTTTTGGAAACCATGTATCTGACAAAAGACTGATATCTTGCATATACAAAGAAATCCTACAACTCAATGACAATAGTACAGACAGCCCAATTATAAAATGGGCAAAAGATATGAAAAGACAGTTCTCTGAAGAGGAAATACAAATGGCCAAGAAACACATGAAAAAATGTTCAGCTTCACTAGCTATTAGAGAGATGCAAATTAAGACCACAATGAGATACCATCTAACACCGGTTAGAATGGCTGCCATTAAACAAACAGGAAACTACAAATGCTGGAGGGGATGTGGTGAAATTGGAACTCTTATTCATTGTTGGTGGGACTGTATAATGGTTCAGCCACTCTGGAAGTCATTCTGGCAGTTCCTTAGAAAACTAGATATAGAGCTACCATTCGATCCAGCGATTGCACTTCTCGGTATATACCCGGAAGATCGGAAAGCAGTGACACGAACAGATATCTGCACGCCAATGTTCATAGCAGCATTATTCACAATTGCCAAGAGATGGAAACAACCCAAATGTCCTTCAACAGATGAGTGGATAAATAAAATGTGGTATATACACACGATGGAATACTACGCGGCAGTAAGAAGGAACGATCTGGTGAAACATATGACAACATGGATGAACCTTGAAGACATAATGCTGAGCGAAATAAGCCAGGCACAAAAAGAGAAATATTATATGCTACCACTAATGTGAACTTTGAAAAATGTAAAACAAATGGTTTATAATGTAGAATGTAGGGGAACTAGCAGTAGAGAGCAATTAAGGAAGGAGGAACAATAATCCAAGAAGAACAGATAAGCTAACGTTCTGGGGATGCCCAGAAATGACTATGGTCTGTTAATTTCTGATGGATATAGTAGGAACAAGTTCACAGAAATGTTGCTATATTATGTAACTTTCTTGGGGTAAAGTAGGAACATGTTGGAAGTTAAGCAGTTATCTTAGGTTAGTTGTCTTTTTCTTACTCCCTTGTTATGGTCTCTTTGAAATGTTCTTTTATTGTATGTTTGTTTTCTTTTTAACTTTTTTTTTCATACAGTTGATTTAAAAAAGAAGGGAAAGTTAAAAAAAAAAAAAGAAAAGAAAAACAAGGAAAAAAAAAAAAGATGTAGTGCCCCCTTGAGGAGCCTGTGGAGAATGCGGGGGTATTCGCCTACCCCACCTCCATGGTTGCTGACATGTCCACAGACATAGGGGACTGGTGGTTTGATGGGTTGAGCCCTCTACCATGGGTTTTACCCTTGGGAAGACGGTTGCTGCAAAGGAGAGGCTAGGCCTCCCTATATTTGTGCCTAAGAGTCTCCTCCTGAATGCCTCTTTGTTGCTCAGATGTGGCCATCTCTCTCTGGCTAAGCCAACTTGAAAGGTGAAATCACTGCCCTCCCCCCTACGTGGGATCAGACACCCAGGGGAGTGAATCTCCCTGGCAACGTGGAATATGACTCCCGGGGAGGAATGTAGACCCGGCATCGTGGGACGGAGAACATCTTCTTGACCAAAAGGGGGATGTGAAAGGAAATGAAATAAGCTTCAGTGGCAGAGAGATTCCTAAACGAGCCGAGATATCACTCTGGTGGGCACTCTTACGCACACTTTAGACAACCCTTTTTAGGTTCTAAAGAATTGGGGTAGCTGGTGGTGGATACCTGAAACTATCAAACTACAACCCAGAACCCATGAATCTCGAAGACAGTTGTATAAAAATGTAGCTTATGAGGGGTGACAATGGGATTGGGAAAGCCATAAGGACCAGACTCCACTTTGTCTAGTTTATGGATGGATGTGTAGAAAAGTAGGGGAAGGAAACAGACAAAGGTACCCAGTGTTCTTTTTTACTTCAATTGCTCTTTTTCACTCTAATTATTATTCTTGTTATTTTTGTGTGTGTGCTAATGAAGGTGTCAGGGATTGATTTAGGTGATGAATGTACAACTATGTAATGGTACTGTAAACAATCGAAAGTACAATTTGTTTTGTATGACTGCGTGGTATGTGAATATATCTCAATAAAATGATGATTAAAAAAATAATAATAAAAAAAATAAATTAATTAAAAAAAAAAAAAAAAGACCAGCATGTTATATACATTATTTAGTTTTATGTGAGTTCAAAACCCTGAGCCATATGCTCTCCAGATTTTACTTCATCCTGGGACACATTTATCTGTTAATAGTAAACTCTATTGAAAGGAGGTTACAGAATAGTACAGACACATAATCTTATTTCTTGAATATATTGAGAACGAAATCCTTTGGTTTTTCTTGAAATTACATTGATACTGTCACTCAAAGAAATCTCTCATAGAGGATTTTCAAGTTCTTCACTGGTAGTAATATCTTTTTGTTTTTGGCCTCAGCAGTAAGAGATTTAGGTATCATATTTTATTGACAAGATAAAGTATGTTATCCTTTGTGATTAACAGATTTGGCTTGTTTACAAAGCAAACAGTAAGCCAGTCTTTGAATGCAATATTCATATTTCTGAACTACACTGTATTTTCTTTGGAAGATTACTGTTTTGGAATTGACCATGAATTGATTATGTGCCTTGTCCCATAACTTTGTGTCTTGTATACCATAGTGTTTGCGTTTTCTGGAGGAGTATTCAGTCATTTCTTGTGATGTAGAACTTTTTTTTTGTAACTCAATTTTTTTTCTACTATATGTGCAGAAATTTACAGGGAAATTTTAAACTCTTAAAAGTTAGTTCTTGTTTAGTGAGATTTCCTAGAACTAAAAATGATTATTTATGGATTTGTTTTTCATTACCCTTGGCTTTAATGGATCGGAGGATCACTCATGTTTATCAAATTAAAAAATTTTTTAAATGAAAAACATTTCATGTGATTACATAGGAATTTTCAAAAACTGTATTCAGTGGTAATATAATATGTCTAGTATCATAAAATGAGACAAGAAAATAACTGAATAAAAGTCTGGAAAATATTTTAATAAGATTTTATTTTTATTACTATCACCATACTAATAGTTCAGAAGCAATGGGTACAGGTGCCACAGATTAATTTTCTCCTTGCTTTAAGAACTTAAATTGAGGAAAATTTAACTTAAAAAATTTCATTCAAGTTATGACAATATCCAGCACACATTCATGATTTTTTTTCAATTTTATTGAGATTTTTCACATACCATACAGTCATCCAAAGTGTGCAGTTGTTCACAGTATCATTATATAGTTGTGCATTCATCACCACAATTAATTTTTTTTTTTCAATTTTAGAACATTTAATTTTCATTACTCCAGAAAAGAAATAAAAAGAAAACGCAAATCCTCCCATACCCCTAACCACCCCCCCCCCATTATTGACTCATAGTATTGGTACAGTACACTTGTTACTGTTGATGAAAGAATGTTAAAATATTACTAACTGTAGCACATAGTTTACAATAAGTACATTTTTCCCTATATGTCCCTCTGTTATTAACTTCTAGTTACAGTGTCATACATTTGTTATAATTCATGAAAGAAATTTCTAATGTTTGTCAGTTAATCACGGATGCTGTCTGCCACAAGATTCACTGTATTATACATTCCCATCTTTTAACCTCCAGTTTCCCTTCTGGTGACATATGTGACTCTAAACTTCCCCTTTCCACCACATTTCACACACCATTCAGCACTGTTAGTTATTCTCACAATAACTTGCTACAGTCACCTCTGTCCTTTTCCAAATGCCTAAGTTCAACCTAGTTAACCATTCTGCTCATAATAAGCAACCACTCCGCATTCTTTAGCCTCATTCTATATCCTGGTAACCTATATTTCATGTCTTTGAGTTTACATATTATATTAGTTCCTATCAGTGAGCTCATACAATATTTGTCCTTCTGTGTCTGACTTCTTTCACTCAATATAATGTCCTTAAGTTTCCTCCATCAACCCGTTTTTTTTTTTTGCGATGGTTTTGTTCACACACCATACATTCCATCCTAAGTAAACAATCAATGGCTCCCTGTATAATCACATAATTAAGCATTCACCACCACCACCACCACTGTCTATATAAGGATATTTCCATTTCTTCCACAAAGAGGAAGAGTCAAAAAAGATAGACAGACAAAAGAAAAAGAAAGAAAAAATAACAACTAAAGAGCAACAAAAGATAAAATTAAAATAAAATACAATAAAAGAGACAACATTACTGTCATAGGGTTCTCTATAAATATAAGATTTTATCAAAGGGTCTCACACAATTGTGGGTATGCATAAATCCAAATTCCATAGGGCAGGCAGGAAACTGGCAACATCGAAGAATGTGTTCAGTGAACTCCTCAGGAAATGCTTCATTGGTTAGCTGAAGAAGAAGTGAAGGTCTTCTATCTGTCTTGCTTAAAAGTCTTCAACTGATTGGATTAAATCCAGCTGATTGCATTTTCTCATTGTGGAAGACTCGCCTTTCATTGATGTAATCAGTCACAGCTACAGCCAAATGACTGATGAATTAAATAAACCAGACTTATGGTTTATTAGCCAGCCACAAATGTACTTACAGTAGCAGTTAGGCCAGTGCTTGCTTGATCAGACACCTGGTTACTATCACCTGGCCAAGTTGATACATCAATCTAACCATCGCAGTCTACCCCTTGTCAACTTTGCAGTTATACATATCACCTTAAACCATTCTTTATCTCTAAGTAGAAAACAATAACAGGCATATATTTTACCCAAAAATACTCCACAGTCCTGTGTACAACTGGAAGCACACTAAATCTCTCCAGAATAGGATGCAAGTCCTTGGGTGGTGTGGACTCTTAAAATTGATTTCCTTTAACTTAAAGACTGTGAAATAATATAGCTTATGTTGTGTGATAAGGGGATAAGACAGAGAAGAAAAAAAAGATGTTTGCTTTATGGATAAATACAAACATACTCATGACAAACCAAGGAAGAAATATTCATGCCATCATAGTCCTCGTTTCTGTAACTGGTGGATAAGGCATTAAGTCCACTAGGAGTGATAGTGAGTGGTGCCACTCCTGTTTCCACACCTGAATTCCTGGACCCGTGAATCCTGGCTATGGGAGAAACAACACCATAGAGTGCACACTGATTCAGAGTAACACAGCCTCCTGAGAAAACTGCCCCAGCCCTGCAAGGTATTGCCACCTAGTTGCTGCCATAATTGAGTCTTCAACAGGCCATTCCACCATTCTGTCAACCCAACAGCCTCTGGATGATGGGGAACATGGTACGACCAGAGAATTCCATGAGTATGTGCCCATTCTGTCACTTCATTTGCTGTGAAGTGGTTTACTTGGTCAGAAGCAATGCTGTGTGGAATACCATGATGGTGGATAAGGCATTCCATAAGTCTGCGGATGGTAGTTTTGGCAGAAGCATTGCATGCAGGGAAGGCAAACCCATATCCAGAGTATGTGTCTATCAGTAAGAACAAATTGCTGCCCATTCCATGATGGAAGTGGTCCAATGTAATCAACCTGCCACCAGGTAGCAGGCTGATCACCTCCCAGAATGGTGCCATATCTGGGACTGAGTGTGGGTTTCTGCTGCTAGCAGATTGGACTCAGCAGTGGCTGCGCCAGGTCGGCCTTGGTGAATGGAAGTCCGTGTTGCTCAGCCCATGCATAACCTCTATCCCTACCACCATGACTACTTTGTTCAGGAGCCCATTGGGCAATGATAGGAGTGGCCGGGGAAAGAGGCTGATTTGTATCCACCAAACGGGTCATCTTATCCACCTGATTATTAAAATCTTCCTCTGCTGAAATCTCCCTTTGGTGAGCATTCACATAGGACACAAGTATCTTCAGTTTTTTTGCCCACTCAGAAAGGTCTGCCCACATACCTCTTCTCCAGACTTCCTGTCACCAATTTTCCAATCATGTTCCTTCCAATTCCCTGACCATCCAACCAAACCATTAGCAACAGCCCATGAATCAGTATACAAACACACCTCTGGCAAGTTCTCCTTCCAAGCAAAGTGAACAACCAGATACACTGCTCGAAGTTCTGCCCACTGGGAGGATTTCCCCTCACCACTGTCCTTCAGGGACATCCCAGAAAGGGGCTGCAGTGCTGCAGCTGCCCACATTCGGGTGGTGCCTGCATATCGTGCAGAACTATCTGTAAACCAGGCCTGAGTTTTCTCTTGCTCAGTCAACTGTAAGGAACTCCCAAAGATACCATAGCTGTGGGCTGGGAATGAGAAGGTGAGGTGGCAGGAGTGGGGGCCATAGGCATTTGGGCCACTTCCTCTTGTAACTTACTTGTGCCTTCAGGACCCACTCGAGCTCTATCTTGTATATACAATTTCCATTCTGTGATGGAGTGCTGCTGTGTACGCCCAACTTTATGGCTTGATGGGTCAGACAACATCCAGCTCATGATAGGTAACTCAGGTCTCAGGGTAACTTGGTGGCCCATGGTTAAGCATTCTGTCTCTACTAAGGCCCAATAGCAGGCCAAAAGCTGTTTCTCAAATGGAGAGTAGTTATCTGCAGAGGATGGTAAGGCTTTACTCCAAAATCCTAAGGGTCTGCCTTGTGATTCTCCTATAGGAGCCTGCCAAAGGCTCCAAACAGCATCTGTATTTGCCACTGACACTTCCAGAACCATTAGTTCAGCTGGATCATATGGTCCAAGTAGCAGAGCAGCTTGCACAGCAGCCTGGACCTGTCGCAGAGCCTCATCTTTTTCTAGTCCCCACTCAAAACTAGAAGCTTTTCTGGTTACTCGGTAAATGGGCCAAAGTAAGCACACCCAAATGAATGTGTTGTCTCCAAAACCCAAAGAGGCCAACTAAGCATTGTGCCTCTTTTTTGGTCGTGGGGGCGGGGGGGCAGGTGCAACAGCTTATCCTTCATCTTAGAAGGGATATCTTGACATGCCCCACACCACTGGACACCTAGAAATTTTACTGAGGTGGAAGGCCCCTGTATTTTTGTTGGATTTATCTCCCATCCTCTGCCATGCAAATACCTTACTAACAAATCTAGGGTAGTTGCTACTTCTTGCTTACTAGGTCCAATCAATATGATATCATCAATATAATGGACCAGTGTGATTTCTTGTGGGAGGGAGAAATGATCAAGATCCCTGCAGACAATATTATGACATAGGGCTGGAGAGTTGATATACACCTGAGGTAGCACAATGAATGTAAACTTCTGGCCTTGCCAGCTGAATGCAAACTGTTTTTGGTGGTCCTTACTAACAGCTATTGAGAAAAAAGCATTTGCCAGCTCAGTAGTTGCATACCAGGTACCAGGGGATGTGTTGATTTGCTCAAGCAATGATACCACATCTGGAACAGCAGCTGCAATTGGAGTCACCACCTGGTTAAGCTTACAGTAATCCACTGTCATCCTCCAAGAACCATCTGTTTTCTGCACAGGCCAAATTGGAGAGTTGAATGGGGGTGTGGTGGGAATCACCACCCCTGCACCCTTTAAGTCCTTAAGAGTGGCATTAATCTCTGCAATCCCTCCAGGAATCTGATATTGCTTCTGGTTTACTATTTTGCTAGGCACAGGCAGTTCTAGTAGCTTCCACTTGGTTTTTCCCATTATAAGAGCCCTCAAGCCACAAGTCAGGAAACAATGTGAGGTTTCTGCTGGTTGCTGAGTCTATCTATTCCAATTATGCATTCTGGAATTAGTGAAATAACCACAGAATGAGTCCGGGGACCCACTAGGCCCACTGTGAGACGAACCTGTGCTAAAACTCCATCAATCACCTGACCTCCATAAGCCCCAACTCTGACTGGTGGACCAGAGTGACGTTTTGGGTCTCCTGGAATTAATGTCACTTCTGAACCAGTGTCTAATCCCCAAAATACCAGATCATTTCCTTTTCCCCAATGCACAGTTAGCCTGGTAAAAGGCCATAGGTCCCCCTGGGGAAGCCTGGGAGGAAGATTAACAGTGTAAATTTTTGTCAGTGTAATAGGGTCCTTCCCCAAGGGCACCCGGCTTTCCCCTCATTCAGGGGGCTCTGGATCTGTAATCTCTGTCAAGTCTGGGAATTGATTAAGGGGCCGTGACTTTCTGTTTTTGTAATTCAAGGTAGACTTTTGTTCACTTGACCTAGAATTCTTCTGCTTATACAGCTCAAACAAGAATTTAGTACACTGACCATGTATTTTACTTCTAGATACTCCATGATCTACTAGCCAACACTATAAGTTTCTGCGAGTCAGATTATTTTGACTGCTGCCTTGAGCCTGTTTTCCATTATGGTAGCCACGCCCACCTTGTCTCTGACAATTAAGTGCTGCCATGTGGCTTCTGCTGTCTTGGGATCTGATTATCCCCATTGTGTTGAAGGATTCAGCTCAGTGACAGCACTTCCCACATTAATATCTCACCTACAGAGAAGGGCAACTACAGACCTCTTCAGAGATGATGGAGCTAGTCTCACAAATTCATTCCTCACAGTCCTAGTAAAATGTGTGTCCTCTGGACATTTCAGGGGTGTGTGAGCAGGTCTTCTATGATAAATGCGCTCTAACATTCCAGTCTCTCTAAGCCCTTGAATCCTTTCCCCTACGTTATACCAGGGCAGTTCTGGCATTTCAACCTCAGGTAATATCAGCCACCTTTTGATCCACATTTCAGCCAACCACCTGAAGAAACTGTTAGCGCCCTTTCTAACTCCTCAAACTACAAAATTGAATGCAGAATCTCTGCTTAGCAGGTCCATATCAGTAAATTCAGCCTGATCCAACTTTATGTTCCTTCCACCATTATCCCACACCCTTAATATCCATTTCCACACGCATTCCCCTGATTTCTGTCTGTTACCAGCTGGAAAACTTATACAGTTCTTTTGGAGTATAGCGTACTTCTTCATAGGTCACACTTTGCATCTCACCCTTTGGGGCCTGTTGGAACTTTATTCTAGTTATAGGTCTTGAAGCAAAGACTGGTGGTGGGGGTGGGTCATGAAAAGAATTGGAAGTATCCCTCAAGCCATTTACCTCAAGGCATTCTGTTGCAGTTTCATCTGGTGAAAAAGCGTTAATCTCTCCAGACAGAGGAGTAAGGGCTGCTTCGTCATGGGGAGGTGATTACAGGTTTAGCAGGCCCTGAAGTGTTAATCTCTTTAAGTGGAGGTTGGATGGCAGGCTCCTCAGGGCAGACTGGAGGTTGGGAAGCTGTTTCCTCAAAGCAAGTTGGAGGTTGGGTAGCTCTCTCCTCAGGGCAGAATGGAGGTGGTTGGCCTGTTTCCTCAGGACAGACCACTACAGGTATGTCTAACAAAGACTCAGCAGAATCCAGGGTTACAGTGTCCTCACTGCCATTCCTCACTGCCATTTTTATCAACCCATATGTCCCCATCCCAAGTTTCAGGATGCCATTCTTTTGCAATCAATGCCTTTACTTTAACAGCAGATGCCCTGCGCGGTTGAGATTTTAGTTTATGTTTTAAATCTGCTACTCACACAATGAGACTCTGGGTCTGGTTTCAGAAATCTCAAGTCTGTGGCCACAGGAAATAAGATCTTCTTCCAGGGCACATACAGAAACCTTTACATCTGTCACACGGTGCTTAAGTTTTAAATTTGAAGCCTTTAGCTCATCCCTTTCTCTTATAACTTTATCCAGCATGTTTAAGAGCAGCCAGCCAACATTCTTATACCTCTCAACTCTGCAAAACTCTGTTAAGGTGTCAAAAACACTGTCACTCAGAGCCTTACTCTGTACAAGAGTATGATTAGGAGAATCAAATGGTGATATTTTGCATGGTCTCTATTGCCAACTCATGCCATGGACTGTCAGTGCCATCTTGATTATTGGAAATGGAGTCATTATTGCCTTTGAATTTAATCAGAGTAGAAAACCAATTGTAGAAGCCCATTTTAGGATTCTGTTTCTCAAGAACCACTCCCAGTACCAAGTTGTATTAGTTTGGGTTCTCTAGGGAAAGAAGCAGAATCTACAAGAGATATCTATAAATATAAGATTTTATTAAAGTGTCTCACATAACTGTGGGTATGCACAAGTCCAAATTCCTTAGGGCAGGCAGCAAACTGGCAGCTCCAATGAAGATGTTCAATGAACTCCTCAGGCTGCGAAGTGGCAACTTTGATGAACTCCTCAGGAAACACTTCGCTGTTAGCCAAAGAAGAAGTGAAGGTCCTCTGTCTGTCTCACTTAAAAGTCTTTAACTGATTGGATTAATCCAGCTGATTGCATCCTCCCATTATGGAATACAAACCCTTTGTTGATGTGATCAGTCACAGCTGCAGCCAATTTACTGATTATTTAATAAACCACCCTACAGTAACGGTTAGCCCAGTGCTTGCTTGCCCAGACACCTGAGTACCATCACCTGGCCAAGTTGACACATGAACCTAACCATCACAATCACCAATGCCAAGAATCCCATACCACTCCCTTATATCCCCCTCTTATAAGCATTTAGCTTTGGTATATTTCCTTTGTTATATTAAAGGAAGCATAATACAATGTCTCTGTTAACTATAGACTCTGGTTTGCATTGATTGTATTTTTTCCCCAATACCACATCATTTTTAACACCTTACAAGGCTGACATTCATTTGTTCTCCCTCATGTAAAAACATATTTGTACATTTTATCACAATTGTTGACCACTCTTGGTTTCACTGACTTACACAGTCCCAGTCTTTATCTTCCCTCTTTCCTTCTGGTGTCCCATAAAAAAGAAACGGAAACTCAAATCCTCCCATATCCCCAATCAACCCACCTCGATTGTTGACTCATAGTGTTGGTATAGTACATTTCTTACTGTTTATGAAAGAATGTTGAAATACTACTAACTGTAGTATATAGTTTGCAATAGGTATATATTTTTTCCCTATATGCCCCTCTATTATTAACTTCTAGTTGTATTGTCATACATTTGTTCTGGTTC
Organism: Choloepus didactylus; assembly: GCF_015220235.1. Taxonomy (NCBI): domain Eukaryota; kingdom Metazoa; phylum Chordata; class Mammalia; order Pilosa; family Megalonychidae; genus Choloepus; species Choloepus didactylus. The sequence goes on along the minus strand of NC_051308.1, from coordinate 85,491,704 downwards.
ATGGAGGAGTTTTCTAATATTTGTACAGTTAATCATGGACATTGCCCACCACAGGATTCAGTTTTATACATTCCCATCTTTTGACCTCCAACTTTCCTTCTGGTGACATATATGACTCTGAGCTTCCTCTTTCCACCCTCATTCATACACCATTCGGCACTGTTAGTTATTCTCACATCTTGCTACCAACACCTCTGTTCATTTCCAAACATTTAAGTTCATCCTAGTTGAACATTCTGCTCATACTAAGCAACCACTCCCCATTCTTAAGCCTCATCCTATATCTTGGTACCTTATATTTCATGTCTATGAGTTTACATATTATAATTAGTTCTTATCAGTGAGACCCTGCAATATTTGTCCTCATGTGTCTGGCTTATTTCACTCACTATATTGCCCTTGAGGTTTTGTCATCAACCCATTTTTTTTTTAAAGACGGTTTTTTTCACATACCATACATTCTACCCTAAGTAAACTATCGATGGTTCTCTGTATGGTCACATATTTATGTGTTCACCACCTTCTCCACTCTCTATATAAGGGCATCTACATTTCTTCCACAAGGCAGGAGGGAGAGTCAAAGAAGGTAGAGAGGCAAAAGAAAGAGGGAAAAAAATGACAGCTGGGAAGTAGCAAAAGGAAAAGTAACCTTAATTCAAAGTAGAGTAAAGAGTCAGACAACACCACCAATTTCAAGTGTCTAACATGCCTCCCCCATCCCCCCCATCTGCATTTACCTTGGTATATCGCCTTTGTTACATTAAAGGAAGCATGATACAATGATTCTATTAGTTACAGTCTCTAGTTTACATTGATTGCATCCCTCTCCCAATGCCTCCCCATTTTTAACACCTTGCAAGGTTGACATTTGCTTGTTCTCCCTCGTAAAAGAACATATTTGTACATTTTATCACAATTGTTGAACACTCTAGATTTCACCAAGTTATGCAATCCCATTCTTTATCTTCCCTCCTTTCTTTTGGTGTCTCACATGCTCCCAACCTTCCTCTCTCAACCATATTCATAGTTATCTTTGTTCAGTGTACTTAATTGCTGTGCTACCATCTCCCAAAATTGTGTTCCAAATCACGCACTCCTGTTTTCTCCTGTCACTCTGTAGTGCTCCCTTTAGTATTTCCTGTAGGGCAGGTGTCTTGTTCACAAAGTCTCTCATTGTCTGTTTGTCGGAAAATATTTTGAGTTCTCCCTCGTATTTGAAGGACAGCTGGATATAGGATTCTTGTTTGGTGGTTTTTCTCTTTCAGTATCTTAAATATATCACACCACTTCCTTCTTGCCTGCATGGTTTCTGCTGAGAGATCCACACATAGTCTTATTAAGCTTCCTTTGTATGTGATGGATTGCTTTTCTCTTGCTGCTTTCAGGATTCTCTCTTTGTCTTTGACATTTGATAATCTGATTATTAAGTGTCTTGGTGTAGGCCTATTCAGATCTATTCTGTCTGGAGTACGCTGCGCTTCTTGGATCTGTAATTTTATGTCTTTCATGAGAGATGGGAAATTTTCATTGATTATTTCCTCTATTGTTGCCTGTGCCCCTTTTCCCTTCTCTTCTCCTTCTGGGACACCAATGATACATACATTCTTGTACTTTGTTTCACCTTTAAGTTCCCAGAGACATTGCTCATATTTTTTCATTCTTTTCTCCATCTGCTCCTTTGCGTGTAGGCTTTCAGGTGTTTTGTTCTCCAGTTTTTGAGTGTTTTCTTCTGCCTCTTGAGATCTGCTGTTATATGTTCCCATTGTGTCTTTCATCTTTTGTGTTGTGCCTTTCATTTCCATAGATTCTACTAGTTGTTTTTTTGAACTTTCGATTTCTGCCTTATATATGCCCAGTGTTTCCTTTATACCCTCTATCTCTTTTGCAATATCTTCTCTAAACTTTTTGAATTGAGTTAGCACTGGTTGTTTAAATTCCTGTATCTCAGTTGAAGTGTATGTTTGTTCCTTTGACTGGGCCATAGCTTCATTTTTCTTAGTGTAGGTTATAATTTTCTATTGTCTAGGCATCTGACCTCCTAGGCCACCCCAATCAGGTTTTCCCAGATGAGAACAGGCTCAGGTCACAGAAGGAGGAAATATTCAGTATCTTGTTTCCCTGATAGTTTTTCTTAGAGGATTGATACACCTGTGCTTTTCTGCCCAGCAGGCGCGCTTGTCAGCCTGTCACCAGCTGGTGTAAGAGAGTGTGGCCTGTAGCTCTCCTCCCCCAGGCTTTGGGGTCTGGTTCCGGAAAGGTGGGCAGTAGAGCTGGGCCCCTCCCTTTCCTCTTGGGAAGCTATGCCCCCTCCAGAGAGGTTATCTGCATATAAATAAGTTCTTTGTTTCTCTGACTGCTGATCAAAGTGTTTTGATTTTAAAATGGCTGAGGCTGTCCTTACTGCAAAGTACTGCTGGCTGAAAATGGCTGAGGTTTTCTCCAAAGAGAGAGCAAGGGACACAAAAGCTCCCAGATTCACCCGTCAGCCAGAGATAGCACCTGATCCTCTGGCCTCCCTGTCCTGAGACGGATATGTCCCCCACCTCTCCCAAGGTCAGTTGTCACCAAAAGCCTCTGTCTGCTTCTTGAGGATTCACTGTCTGTATTGAGCAGTTAACATTAAAACCTCAGTTGGAGCTGGGCTGAGAGAGTGCTGCTCTCTAGCACCATGAGGCTTCCGGGAGGGAGGGGCTCTTGGCGCTCAGTGTGGGTCCACAGTTTTACTTACAGATTTTGTGCTGCAATCTCAGGCATTCCTCCCAATTCAGGTTGGTGGACGATGAGTGGACAGTCATGTTTGTCTCCCTGCAGTTATTCCAGGTTATATTACTAGTTTCTGATCATTTATGAATTGTTACAGGGGGTGCCTAACAGTCTTCCACTCCTCTCTATGCTGCCATCTTAGCTCCTCCCGAATTGGGTTGAGTTGATTTAACATATTTATTTGAATATCTTTAATTAGTTGTTTCAATTCCTGTATCTCAGTTGAAGTATAAATTTGTTTCTTTGAGTGGGCCGTATCTTCTTTTTTTCCTAGTGTGATTTGTAGTTTTCTGTTGTCTAGGCATCTAGTTTCCTTGATTATCCCAATCAGATTTTCCCAGACCAGAATGGGCTCAGGTCTCAGATGGGGGCTATATTCAGTATCAAGTTTCCCCAAGGGTGTGTCTTGGAAGATTGACAAACTTTCCTGTGAGGCCTCTAGATGCTGTGCTTTTCCTAACCTGCCCAGCAGGTGGTGCCTGTCAGACTGTGGCTCCTCACTGGTGTAAAGAAGTGTGGCCCCTTTAATTCTCAGCTTAAGTTGTTTCTTGTTTGATTGTTTTCCCCCAGGCCCTGGGTTCTGAGTTCTGAAGGAAGGGCAGACTCTTGAGCTGGGCTCCATCTCCCTCCTCTTAGGGAAGATACACCCCTTAAGAAGTTGTCCTTCTGCATTTGAATTACTCCTTTATTTCTCTGAATCTGTTAACTCTATCCCTGCCTGGGTCAGAGCACTGGGAACTGAAAATGCCTGAGGCTTTCTCCACTGAGCCAGTCAGGTTGAAAGAGAAAAAAAGTGATATGAAAGCCCCTTTTCAGAGCCAGTCTTTGGCCCTCCAGTTTTGCCTGTCGGCCAGAGATTAGTACCCAGTCTTCTGTGCTCTGTTTTTTTTGGGGGACAGGCTGTTTCCAGCTCAGCTGTCTCCAAAAGGCTCTGTATGTTTTTTTCTGTCAGCCTCACCTACTCTCCACCGGGAGCAACCTCAGGGGACTTTGCTGCTTTTTAGTGGTTTGTCTGTGTTTGTAGCTTGTATTCAGCATTCCACATTTGTTAATTAAAATCCCAGTTAGAGCTAGGTTGAGCTATATTCCCTTGCTTCCGTCTGGAACTGCTGCTTTCTCCCACAGCGAGGTTTTGAACCTCAGCCTACTGTGGTGGGGAGGGTGCTCCCTGCACAGTTTTGCAGTTTTTACTTAGAGCTTTTATGCTGCGATCTCAGCCATTCCACCCATTCCAGGCTGGTGTACAGTATTTCACAGTTGTCCCCTATTAGTTGTTCCAGGCTATTTACTTGTTGTTCCTGGCTGTTTACTAGTTGCTCTAGAGGACTAACTAAATTTCACACCACCATCTCACCCCACCTCCATGATTTTTTAAAAACTCTCAGCAAAGCAGGAATAGAGGAGTGCTTCCTCAACTTGATAAAGAACATCTACAATTAAACCTATAGCCAGCATCATACTTAATGGTGAGAAACTTCTCCTAACCTCAAAACCATGAGCCTGTGTTCTAGTTTGGTAATGCTGCTGGAATGCAAAACACTAGAGATGGATTGGCTTTTTATAAAAGGGGGTTTATTTGGTTACACAGTTACAATCTTAAGGCCATAAAGTGTCTAAGGTAACACATCAGCAATCAGGTACCTTCACTGGAGGACGGCCAGTGGTGCCCAGAAAACCTCTGTTAGCTGAGAAAGCACGTGGCTGGCGTCTGCTCCAACATTCTGGTTTTCAAATGGCTTTCTCCCAGGACATTCCTCTCTAGGCTGCAGTTCCTCAAAAATGTCACTCTTAGTTGCACTTGAGATATTTGTCCTCTCTCAGCTTATCCAGAGCAAGTCTGCTTTCAACGGCCATCTTCAAACTGTCTCTCATCTGCAGCTCCTGTGCTTTCTTCAAAGTGTCCCTCTTGACTGTAGTTCCCCTTCAAAACATCACTCTCAGCTGCACTGAGTTCCTGCTATTATGTCAGCTCATGTATATGGCTCCACTGATCAACTTAGACCCACCCCGAATGGGCGGAGCAACACCTCCATGGAAATTATCCAGTCAGAGTCATCACCCACAGCTGGGTGGGGCACATTCCAAAGAAACACTCAAAGAATTACAATCTAATCAACACTGATAACATCTGCCCACACAAGATTACATCAAAGATAATGGCGTTTGGAGGACATAATATATTCAAACTGGCACAGCCTGTAAATTCCCATTGTTGAAGCCAATCCATTGTATGGTATCCATTTTAGCAGCTGAGAAACTAAAACAGTGAGTATTGAGAAAGTGACTCTAAAGTTTAAATGGAAAGGCAAAAGACCCAGAATAGCCAACACAATACTAAGAATCACATTGAAGGACTGATACTACCAACTTCAAGATTTACTATAAGGCTACATTGATCAAGACAGTGTGGTATTGGTTACACAGACAATTAGATCAGTTCAACAGAATAGGGAACCCAGATATAGACAGTTAGCCAAATAAAGTCAGTTGATTTTCGGCAAGGGTAGCAAGGGCAATTCATATGGCAAAATTATAGTCTTTTCAATAAATGGAGTTGCAACAACTGGACATCCACATGTGGAAAAAACAAACAAAAACGAATCCGACACAGACTTTATACCTCTCACAAAAATTAACTGAAAATTGATCATAGATGTAAAATGTAAAAATTGTAAAACTTCTGGAAGATAAAATAGGAGGACATCTAGGGGACTTTTGTTTAGCAATGACTTTTTAGATATAACGTGATCCATGAAGCACTTTATTAAAATTGAAAGTTGCTAAAGGTTTACTGCTGAAAGATGAAAAGACAGACTGTTTTTTTTTCAAATCACATATCTGATAATTGATATGTTTTCCAAAATATACAAAGAACCCTTAAAAACTCAACAAAAAGAAGCAGGCAGACCAATTAAAAATGGGCAAAGTATCTGACAGACACCTCACTAAAGATATACAGATGACAGATGAGCATATGAAAAGATGCTCAAAATCATGTCATTAGGGAATTGCAATAATTAAAACAAATAAGATACCACCATAACAACTATTGGAGGGGCTAAAATCGAAAACACTGGTAACACTAAATGCTGGAGAGAATATAGAACAACAGGAACTCTCATTCGTTGCTGATGGGAATGAAGAATGGTACAGCCACTTGGAAGACAGTTTAGCAGTTTCTTACAAAGTTATATATAGGCTTACCATACAATCTAGCAATCATACTCTCTTAGGTATTTACCCAAATAAGTTAAAAACTTCCATTCATGCAGAAATCTGCACACTAATGTTGATGGCAGCTTTATTCATAGTTTGCCAAAGTTTGAAGCAAACCAAAATGTCCTTCAAAAGGTGAATGGATAAATAAACCGTGGCACATCCATACAATGGAATATTATTCAGCTATAAAAAGAAATGATCTATAAAGCCATGAAAAGACATGGAGGAACCTTAAATGCATATAGCCAAGTAAAAGAAGCCTATCTAAAAGGCTACATACTATGTGGTTCCAACTATATGACATTATGGAAAGGCAGAATTATTGTGACAGTTAAAAAAAAAAAATCAGTGGTGTTCGGGGGAAAGGGGGAGGGAATGAATAGGTGGAACACGGACACTTGTGGACAGTGAAGCTATTCTGTACGATACTAAAATGGTGGATATTATTTGTCACTATCCATAGAACTGTACATCAGAAAGAGTGAAACCCTACTGTAAACCATGGACTTCAGATAAAATAAGGTATCAGTACTGGCTTATCAATTGTAACAAATGTACCATACTAATGCAAGATCTTAAAATAGAGGGAACTGTGTATGGCATCAGGGAGGAGGAGATATTTGGGGAACTCTATGTACTTCCTGTTCAATTTTTCCATAAACCTAAAACTGCTCTAAAAAGTAAAGTCTATTTGAAGTAAGTCAAATCATAATTTTAAAGGTTTAATGTTCTTAAGAGAAAAATGGAATATCTACAAAACTAAAGACTATATATAAACTTGTAATATTCAGTTTTTTCTATATCTGTCTATAAAGGATAAAGTCTGATTAAGTTCTTTGGCCTATTTTAAATTACGTATGCAAGTCTGTTAAAAAATGGAAAGGAAGAAAGAGTAGCCAAAGGACCGAGAAAAGGAACCCCTCATTCTCTTGAATGGAATTTCTTCTTGAGAACGCACAGTTTGGGACCAAGGCCACTGAGAATGTATTCCTTCCCCTTTCTTCACTCAACATATTCCCTTTTACTTTCAAAAAAGAAAAAAAAAAAAAATTATCTCCCACTCATACATCAGCACTCAAAATGGGCCTTTTCAAGTCAGAAGCTGCTTCTCAGGTTCTGGATTAATGTAGCTCTCTCCATTTGCTGAAATAAATGAAAAAGCACATGACTGGAATGTTCTTTTGAAAATTCAGAGTATTACTGTAATAGATATATATTGTATTGCTTCTGGAATATACACTAGTCTAGTAGAGAAGAGCCACAGTTGCTGATAAACCTAATCTGGAGCATTATGCAAGCTCATTTATAAGATTAATAATATTATGAAAAATTTGGAAAGTATAGAAAGCTATGAAGAAGAAAAGCAATAACTGCAAAATACCACTGAAAGATCAATTTATAGAAGTAGTTTAGTTTATGATAGTGGTTAAGAGAAAGCACTCCAGAGCCAACCAAGGTTTGAATTCTGGCCCAACCACTGTGTGACACTGGGCAAGTTACTTACTCACTCAACCTGTCTGTGTCTCCATTTTCACCTCTGTAAAATGGGCAAAATAATAGCATGTGTCTATTACGTTGTCTTTTCTTATGTTTTAGACCTCTGTTCCCTAGGAGATTGCTGTAGGAGTTTCATGTTCCTTTTTCTTTTTTTGTAACGCTTGACGACTTGTATCTTGGGGTTGCACTGGATTTCAGCTTGCTTCATTTACTTGTAAGGAAATAATGAAAACTGAGTGAAGTACACTTTACCTGCAGTAGAATTTTAAATTCTATAGTACATGTATGTTTTTGTATCAGTGGTATGTGGAAGACTGACCCACAAAATCTATGCTTTTTCTAAAAGGATTTCATGGAAACTATAGCCAACAGTATATATATTCCTTAGAATCTAAGCCAAAAACAATGCTTAATGATGGTTATTTTTACTGAAACTGTTGTGTCTGCATTATATGGGAAAGGTGGACAAATACTTCAGTTATGACAGCAGATTAGCTTAATAGGAAATCAACCATTTAAAATTATAATTAAAAAAAAAAACACTGAAGAAAATGAGTTTTTGAAGGCCTTATTAAAGTACAATTTAAGCTCCCATTTTAAAAATGGGGAGAGCCAGTATCACAGGCATGTCATTGATTCTCATGCTCATTCAGAGATAGTATCCATTAATACCCAACAGTATTCCAAAATTCTTTTAGTTGCTTTTTGTTGTTTACTGATTTTTTTCTCTTGGAAATTGAAGTATTGCCTTTGTCTTGCAGTATATGTTTACTCATACACAGAAATAAAATGGAAAAAGATTTGCTTATACTTTATCTCTTAGGTTTTTCTTAATTTTCTTTGAAATGTGGTCCTGTTCACATGAGAACCTGAGTACTAAGAAAGGTAACTGATCTTTAAATTTGCCTACTTCATAGAATGCTTTCTCTCCCCTGTCAGTTGCCATTACTGGTAAATACAGTCTACTAAATCATCTTAACTGGAAGAGCAAAGTAAAGCTGTAATGCTTAGGCAAAAGTTTCAAAAACATTGTGTGGTTGTCATAATTGCAATTTTTTGGCATGTACCCTTTCTAAACACTTTTAAGTACTTTCCTGACCATTTGAGTAGCATATCTTCTAGTCTTTATAATGTCTGTTTATCAGAGCAGAAGTGTAGGATGTGGGGTGTGTGTGTGTGTTTTGCCTGTGGTCCCATCATATACAAATGAAATTAAGTTTATAAAAAAATTTTAGTGGCATTTCTGAACAAGTGGGTGACTTTGGTGTTTGTCATTCCTATTATAAAAAATGATTTCCTTTTCTAGTATAAAGTCTACAAAGAATGCAGTTGGAGACCACAGTATCAGAATGCCAGTTTGGTTTATGGGAAGATATTAAAAGAAATTCCCTAGTAGGAAGAAGCTGTATTTATGATAATCTGTTCAAAAGAGAGAGCACACATGAATGCAAAAGCCAGCCCACTCAAGACTGGTGTATACCTTGGCCTGATTGCTATTGAGATGTATTACTGTTTGGAAGAGAAGAAAATAGATAAAAACAGAGAGTTTGGTAAGAAATAAAATGGATGGGCAAGTAGTTTTTATAATTATATGAAATAAGCTTATCATTTTTTGCCTTTTGATTTTCCAAAATCATGCATTTATGGTTTCATGGTTTCTTAGTAACTGGCGTATTGACTTTAATACCTGTACAAAGTCAAAATTCCTTAATATTACCTTTTCTTTTGGTAGTAGGGGAAAATATGCCATTCACATTTTTCAAACAAATCAAAATATGCTATTGATTGATTTATAACTAGAAAAAAAATTCTGCTACCCTTTTGGAAACAACCAACATTCATTGATACTGTATTTTTAATCTCATTTAAATATAGACTTCAGGAATCTACTTAAATCTATTTTTTTTATTAAATTCAGTTTTATTGAAATACATTCACACACCATACAATCATCCATGATATACAGTCCACTGTCCACAGTATGATAACATGTTATGCATTCATCACCACAATCTATCTCTGAACATTTTCCTTACATCAGAAAGAACCAGAACAAGAATAAAAATAAAAGTGAAAAAAGACACCCAAATCATCCCCCCATCCCACCCTTTGTCTTTAGTTTTTATCCCCATTCCTCTACTCATCCATACACTAGATAAAGGGGGTGTGATCCACAAGGTCTTCACAATCACACTGTCACCCCTTGTAATCTACATTATTATATAATTGTCTTCAGGAGTCCAGACTGCTGGGTTGGAGTTTGGTAGTTTCAGGTATTTACTTCTAGCTATTCCAATACATTAAAGCCTAAGAGGTGTTATCTATATAGTGCATAAGAATGTCCACCAGAGTGACCTCTCGACTCCATTTGGAATCTCTCAGCCACTGAACTATTTCGTCTCATTTTGCATCCCCTTTTGGTCAAGAAGATACTCTCAGTCCCACGATGCCGGGTCCACATTCATCCCCGGGAGTCATATTCTGCATTGCCAGGGAGGTTTACACCCCTGGAAGTCGGGTCCCACGTAGGGGGGAGGGCAGCGAGTTCACCTGTCCAGATGGCTCAGTTAGAGAGAGAGAGGGCCACATCTGAGCAACAAAGAGGTACTCAGGGGGAGACTCTTAGGCATCACATACAACTTTAGACTCTCCTTTGTGGTAATGAGCTTCATAAGGGCAAGTCCCATGCTCAGGACTCAGCACATCAAACCGCCAGTCCCAATGTTTGTGACAACATCAACACAGTCCAGGTGAGGATGTCCAACACATCCGCACCTTCCCCCAGATCCTCGGGGCTGGGGAGGGGGAGGCTGTAATATATTTTTTATTATCTGCCCAAATTACTCTAGGATGTGTCACTATTTCACTCCAGCCTATACTAACCTACCGTATCTCACTTCCTATTCAAAGTTCCATGCAATTGTGGTGTTTGAACAAATCGACTGTAGAGTTGTACTGTTTAAAAATTAGATCCTGTACCAAATAGATATCTATTCCCTTGGTCTCATATGAAAGTTGAAGTTTTAAAACACAATCAGTTTCAACTTTATCCTTTGGCCTGGCTTGCCCTGGTCTTAACCAGACCTGCTTCATTCATATCACTAATTGAAGTCTGGGCTCTTTTTCAGCTTTTTTTTTTTTTTTTTTTTTTTGACAGTGGGTGTATGCACTAATACTGACATTCATATCTGCCAGCTCAGCTAGCTCTGAGTTTCAGGTGTCTCAGAGATATGCATTGTTCCAGAGACCAATCAGGTATACGCTAGGGGATCAGCATCTCAAAGTTTAGATAGGCCTTACAATTCAGGGATAGAGTTAACTGCTGTAAGAGCTTACAATCTAGGGACTATTACAATTATTGTGTCCACGTTAGGCTATGTTCTAAGATTCAATTCTGAGTTTACACATTGTAGTTAGTCCATATTGGTGAGGCATCATCCCTCTCACCATGTTTTCTCCAACACTTTTACTCCTATATATATATTTTCCTACAATTTTATAGAGTTTATTCACATACCATACATTTATCCACAGTGTACAATCAGTTGTCATGGTATCATCATAAAGTTGTACATTTATCACCACAATCAGCTCTTGAACATACTGATTACTACAAGAAAAATTGTTTTTTTTTTTTTAGCAATAAGAAAAATGATAAAAAGAAAAATAACATGTCATACAATACAATATACTACTAAGGACAGCAAATAACACCACTACCAAGAATCCCATATTACTCCCCTATATCCCCCTCTCATATACATTTAGCATTGGCATATTGCCTTTGTTACATTTAATGGAGGTATATTACAATGTTACTGTTGACCATAGACTCCAGTTTGCTTTGATTATGTTTTTTCCTGAATACCATCCCTTTTTCAAATTTCTACATGGTTGACATTCATTTGCTTTCCCACATGCAAAAACATTTTTATATTTGTATATTTAGTAACAGTCATTGGCCACTCCAGTTTTTGCCACGTTATACAGTCCCAGTCTTTATCATCTATCTTTACCTCTGGTGTCATACATTCTCCTATCCCACCATTTCAGCTTTACTCACAGACATCTTTGTTCAGTGTACTTACAATACCGTGCTACCATCACACAGTATTATGCTATCTATTTCTGGATCTATGCAATCAATCCTAAACATTCTGTAGTCCTTCAGCATCAAATGGCTGATCTCTGCCCTCTTTCTATCTCCTGGTCGCCTGTGTTGTCAGCTTTTAACTCCCAAAGTTTGTTCATTAATGTCTGTTCATATTAGTGAGACCATACAGAATCTGTTCTTTTGTTTCTGGCTAACTTCACTCAACATAATGTCCTCAAGGTTCATCCACATTATTACATGATCCATGTCTTTGTTCTGTCTTACAGCTGCATAATATTCCATCATGTGTATATACCACAGTTTGTTTATCCACTCGTCCTTTGATGGACATTTGGGCTGTTTCCATCTCTTGGCAATTGTGAATAATGCTGCAATAAACATTGGTTTACAAATGTCTGTTTGTGTCTTAAGTTTCAGTTCCTCTGAGTATATACCCAGCAATGGAATAGCTGGGTCATATGGCAAATCTATTTAGCTTCCTGAGGAACCTCCATACTGTCTTCCAGAGTGGTTGCACCATTCTACATTCCCACCAACAATGAATAATTGTGCCTCTTTCTCCACATCCTCTCTAGCACTTGTCATTTTCTGTTTTTTGGATAATGGCCATTCTGGTAGGTGTGAGATGATATCTCATTGTGGTTTTGATTTGCATTTCCTTAATAGCCAGTGAAGTTGAGCATTTTTTCATATGCTTTTGAGCCATTTGTATTTCCTCTTCAGAAAAATGTCTGTTCATGTCTGTTGCCCATTTTTAATTGGATTGTTTGTCTTTCTGTTATTGAGATGCAGGATTCCTTTATATATTTGGGATATTAAACCCTTATCTCATATGTGGTTTCCAAATATCATCTCCCATTGTGTAGGTTGCCTTTTGACTTTTCTGAAAAAGTCCTTTGATGTACAGAAGTGTTTAATTTTGAGGAGATCCCATTTGTCTATTTGTTCTTCGGTTGTTCGTGCCTTGGGTGTGAGGTCTAAGAAACCATGTCCTTTCACAAGATCTTTAAGATATTGCCCTACATTTTTTTCTAAGAGTTTTATGGTCTTGGTGCTAATGTTTAGGTCTTTGATCCACTTTGAGTTAATTTTGGTATAAGGTGTGAGATGGACATCCTCTTTCATTCTTTTGGAAATGGATATCCAGTTCTCCAAACACCATTTATTGAACAGGCTGCTCTTTCCCAGTTGCTTCGGCTTCACTGCCTTATCAAAGATCAGTTGTCCATAGATGTAGGGTCTACTTCTGAACACTCAGTTCGATTCTATTGATCAGTATATCTGTCCTTATGCCAGTATCATGCTGTTTTCAGCACTGTAGCTTTGTAATATGCTTCAAAGTCAGGTAGTGTGAGACCTCCCACTTCATTCCTCTTTCTCAAGACATTTTTGGCTATTCGGGGCACCTTACCCTTCCAAATAAATTTAGTTATTGGTTTTTCTATTTCTGTAAACTAAGTTGTTGGGATTTGAATTGGTATTGCATTGAATCTGTAAATCAGTTTAGGTAAAATTGCCATCTTAACTATATTTAGTCTTCCAATCCATGAACATGGTATGTTCTTCCATTTTTTCAGGTCTTGTTCAATTTCTTTTAGCAGTTTCTTATAGTTTTCTATGTAAAGGTCTTTTGTGTCCTTGGTTAAGTTTATTCCTAAATACTTGATTCTTTTGGTTGCTATTGTAAATGGGATTTTTTTCTTGATTTCCTCCTCTTGTTGCACATTACTTGTGTATAGGAACACTACAGATTTTTGCATGTTGATCTTGTAGCCTGCTACTTTGCTGTATTCATTGACTAGTTCTAGTAGTTTTGCTGTAGATTTTTCTGGATTTCCTACATATAGAGTCATGTTATCTGCAAATAGTGAGTTTTACTTCTTCCTCTCCAATTTGGATGCCTTTTATTTCTTTTTCTTGCCTAATTGCTCTAGCTAGAACTTCCAGCACAATGTTGAATAACAATGGTGATAGTGGGCATCCCTGTCTTGTTCCTGATCTTAGAGGAAAAGCTTTCAGTCTCTCCCCATTGAGTGTGATGTTAGCTGTGGGTTTTTCATATATTGCCTTTATCATATTGAAAAAGTTCCCTTCTATTCCTATCCTTTGAAGTGTTTTCATCAGGAAAGGATGTTGAATTTTGTCAAATGCCTTTTCTGCATCAATCGAGATGATCATGTGGTTCTTAGCTTTGATTTATTGATGTGGTGTATTACATTAATTGATTTTCTTGTGTTGAACCAGCCTTGCATACCTGGAATAAATCCCACCTGGTCGTGGTGTATAATTCTTTTAATGTGCTGCTGGATTCAATTTGCGAGTATTTTGTTGAGGATTTTTGCGTCTATATTCATTAAAGAAATTGGTCTATAATTTTCTTTTTTTGTAGTATCTTTGCCTGGTTTTGGTATTAGGGTGATGATGGCTTCATAGAAAGAGTTAGGTAGCTTTCCCTCTTCTTCAATTTTTTTGAAGAGATTGAGCAGGATTGGTACTAATTCATTCTTGAATGCTTGGTAGAATTCACATGTGAAACCATCTGGTCCTGGGCTTTTCCTTTTTGGGAGCTTTTTGATGACTGACTCAATCTCTTTACTTGTGATTGGTTTGTTGAGGTCATCTATTTCTTCTTGAGTTAATGTTGGTTGTTTATGCTTTTCTAGGAAGTTGTCTAGTTTATTAGCATATAGTTGCTCATAGTATCTTCTCATTATCTCCTTAATTTCTGCAGGGTAGTTTCCTTTCCCATTTCTGATTGCATTTATTTGCATCTGCTCTCTCTTTTTTTTTGTTAGCCTAGCCAGTGGTCCATCGATTTTATTGATTTTCTCAAAGAACCAACTTCTGGTTTTGTTGATTCTCTCTATTGTTTTCCTGTTCTCAATTGCATTTATTTCTGCTCTAATCTTTGTTATTTCTTCCCTTCTGCTTGCTTTGGGGTTAGTTTGCTGTTCTTTCTCTAATTCCTCCAGGTGAGCAGTTAACTCTTCAATTTTTGCTCTCTCTTCTCTTTTAATATAGTCATTTAGGGCAATAAATTTCCCTCTCAGCACCACCTTTGCTGCATCCCATAAGTTTTGATAAGTTGTGTTTTCATTGTCATTTGCCTCGAGGTATTTACTAATTTCTCTTGTAATTTCTTCCTTTACCCACTGGTTTTCTAAGAGGGTGTTGTTTAGCCTCCATATGTTTGTGAATTTTATGACCTTCTGCCTTTTATTATTTCCAACTTCATTCCATTGTGGTCTGAGAAAGTGTTTTGTATAATATCAATATTTTTAAATTTGTTGAGACTTGCTTTGTGACCCAACATGTGGTCTATCCTAGAGAATGTTCCATGAGCACTTGAGAAAAAAGTGTATCCTGCTGTTGTTGGATGTAGTGTTCTATAAATGTCTGTCAAGTCTAGTTCATTTATCATACAATTCAACATCTCTGTTTCTTTAGTGATCCTCTGTGTAGATGTTCTATCCATTGATGAGAGTGGTGTATTGAAGTCTCCAACTATTATTGTAGAGGTATCTATTTCTCCTTTCAGTGATCGCAGTGTTTGCCTCATGAATTTTGGGGCATTCTGGTTTGGTGCATAAATATTTATGACTGTTATGCTTTCTTGATGAATTGACCCTTTTATTAATATATAGTGTCCTTCTTTGTCTCTTTTAATTGTTTTGCTTTTGAAGTCTAACTTGTCTGATATTAATATAGCTACTCCCGCTTTTTTCTGGTTGTTGTTTGCATGAAATATCTTTTTCCAACCTTTCATTTTCAGTCTATGTTTGTCCTTGTGTCTAAAGTGAGTTTCTTGTAGACAGCATATAGATGGGTCCTGTTTTTTAATCCATTCTGCCAGTCTGTGTCTTTTTATTGGGGAGTTTAATCCATTTACATTTAGTGTTATTACTGTAAGGGCAGTACTTTCTACTACCATTTTGTTTTTTGGAATTTATATGTCATATCTTATTTTTTCCTCTCCTTTTACCTTTCCTGATAATCTTCATTTCTGCACTCTTCTCCAACTCTCTCTCTCCTGTCTTTTCCTATCAGCCTGTAGCACTCCCTTTAGTATTTCTTGTAGTGCCGGTCTCTTATTCACAAACTCTCTCAGTGTCTGTTTGTCTGAAAATGTTTTAATCTCTCCCTCATTTTTGAAGGAAAGTTTTGCTGGATATAGAATTCTTGGTTGGCAGTTTTTCTCTTTCAGTATCTTAAATATATCATGCCACTGTCTTCTTGCCTCCATGGTTTCTGCAGAGAAATCTGTACATAGTCTTATTGACCTTCCCTTGTATGTGATGGATTGCTTTTCTCTTGCTGCTTTCAGAATCCTCTCTTTGTCTTTGACATTGGACAATCTGACCAGTAAGTGTCTTGGAGTAGGTCTATTGGGATCTATTCTATTTGGGGTACGTTGTACTTCTTGAATCTCTAATTTTCTGTCTTTTATAAGAGTTGGGAAATTTTCAGTGAATATGTCTTCTATTACTCTTTCTGCCCCTTTTCCCTCTCTTCTCCTTCTGGGATACCCATAACACGTATATTTGTGTTTCATGTTGTCACTCAGCTCCCTAAGACCCTGCTCATATTTTTCCATTTTTTTACCATCTGTTCTTTTGTGTGTATGAATTCGAATGACCTGTCTTCCAGTTCACTGATCCTTTCTTCTGCCTGTTCAATCTACTGTTGTGTCCCTCCATTGTGTTTTTCATCTCCTCCATTGTGGCCTTCATTCCCATGAGTTCTGCCATTTGTTTTTTTAAGTTTATGAATTCTTCTTTATGGTCATCCAGTGTCTTCTTTATATCCTTCAGCTCTTTTGCTATATCTTCCTTCATTTCATCAAATTTATTTAGCATTAGTTGCCTCCACTCCTGTGTCTCAGCTGAGCTATTGGTTTGTTCCTTTGGCTGGTCCGTGTTTTCGTGTTTCCTGGTATGGCTTGTTATCTTAAGTTGTCTAGTCATCTGATTCTCTTGATTAGTTTATTTTGGAGCTTGTTTTCTGTCTTTTACCTAGTGGTTTTCTTGTTGGTTGGCTTTGTTTTCTGTCCTCTGTTATTCAGTTCAACTTATTCTAGACCTCTAACTTAGGTTCTATTTAGTTGATCAGAATTTTTCCCCTCTTGTTTTTTCTGTTTCTTGCTCTGCCTCTATGTAACCTTTTTGTGAGTGGGTCTCCTCAGATATGGTTGACCCTAGTCAGATTTTCCCAGTCTAGTGAGGCCCAGGTCTCATTGGGAGGGTATGGAGTTTTCCTGAGAATGAGAGCCTCCTATGAGGCCTTTAGAATTGGTGCTTTTCCTCTCCTGTCCAGCAGGTGGCACTGGCCAGCCCGCAGGTCCCCCACCAGTGTAAGGAGGTATGGAGCCTTTAGTTTTCCTGGTGACTCTGATCCTGTCAGGGGCGTGGCTGACTGAAGCTGGAATCTGAATTCCAGCCCCTGGGGTCTGAGTTCCCAGAAGGAGGACTGCCAGTTGAGCTGGACCTCCCTCCACTCTCCCAATCCTCAGAATTCCAGTTGTCTCTCAGGAGCACTATTCCCTTCTCCTCTCTCCTCTTTGGGGCCTCTCCAGGTAGATTCCTTGGTTAGCCTGAGTTGCCAATTAAAGACGGGGTGGAGGCCTTCAGTAGTGAATATGGAATTCAAAGACACTGTGGGTACTCTGTCTCCCCCAAGCCCCAGCCTAGTCCCTCAACCTGGGCTTTCCGATAGAAAATAACCACATGTATTACTTTTAGATTAAAAAAAAAAAAAAAGTAGAAAAGAAATCAAGAAAAAGAAAAAAGGAAAAAAAAAAAAAAGATTCTCTTTTAAAAGTCTTTCCCCAGCCTGGAAGTTTTGTCAGTGTCAGAATAGAGCATTTAAAGATATGCTTTGGGCTATTGTCTGATAATTACTCTCCAACCTCTTCAGTTCCACCCCTGCGGGGGCTATTGAAATGCAAAAAGATAAGGGATCAGTGAGAAGCCAGAAGGGACAAAATGTAGGGGAAAAAAAAATGGCGTTTTTGGAGTCTGGAATGGGTGCCTGCTTTTACGTGCCCCCACTTCTCAGAGCCCAGCCCTTCTTTAGCACCCCAGCTCCCAAAGTTAGTTAATTAATTTGTTAATTAATTCTGCAGTTGAGGCTGGGTTGAGCCTCCCTCCTTGCCCTCAGCAGATTGCTGTTTTTTGGTTTTTTTTTCCCCCCTTTCAGGGAGCCGGCAGCAAGACAGTCTGTGAGGTCTGGGTGGGGAGGGGCGCCAGACCCCTGGTCTGGGGAACTTAACAATGTTCACTGCAATCTCAGCTTTTCCTCCAATTCCAAACTTGTGTCCAATGTGTGACTGGTTACTGGAGACCCCGAAAACACTGTTTCATATAGTTCTTGGGTAATTGCCAGCTGCTCTAGGGAAGAGAGGAAATTCTGCTCCTCACCACTCCGCCATCTTGCCCCGCCTCTACTTAAATCTATTTTTAAGCCATCTGTTTACTCAACAGATATTTTATGAGCAGTTACTATGTGCCAAACTATCCTTTATCCTTTATCACTGAGGATAGAACAGTGAACAAGGCAACTATAGTTCCTGCTACTATGGAGTTTACATTCATCAGGATGGGAGCAGATAGATGTCTAATAAATGAATAACTAAATTATAATTGTGATAAATTGCAAGGACAAGAACAGGGTACTATGTTAGTGTATAATAGTAGGACCATAGTTTGACAAGCTGGTAACCAAACACTGAAATTGATTGATGCTGTCATTCATGTGTGAAGTAAAAGGTCATGAGATTCCAAAACTGGAAGAGGCCTTAAAAATCTTCTAGTACAGTCATTCATTCAACACTTGAATCTTATTCATTTGATCATTGCTAATATTTGACCATTTTTTATTTACAAAAGTGGCATTTTCTTATAGCTTAACCTAATACTAATATTTATTAAATTCAGTATTGGGTCATGACTATGTAAGATGGATTAGTCAAGACAGCCCTTCCCAACTCCCTATACAGGGGAGAAATGTAAAACCAAGTAATTACAACTTAATAATGATTTGCAGAAATAAAATTACCTAAGTGGCCTCACCTATCCAAAATGGACATATTTGGTGCTCAACTGAGGGTTCTAATTGTGTGAGTGTTCTAATTCTATGAGCCAATAATCAGTACAAAACTTCATTAAACTCTGTGAGGCTGTTCCTAAGCAATGAGGGATTTTCTGTGTGGACATGGATTTCAGCCACTTTCTGGCTTGAACTAACGGCTAAAAGATGAAGCAATTACTCATGCTTCCCCAGCTTCTCGGAGGACTCCCTGTTGTGGGAGATAGAGATTTTATCTGTCTCTGCAGTCTCTCCCTCAGAAGCTACATTTCCCAAGCTGTGACAACCCGGCACATGACCATGGGTTCCTAGTTAGTGAGACAGTGAGGCAGTGAAAATTACTCATAGAAACAGCTTCTACAGATCAGGGTTCAACCTATTGCAAGTAGGCCCTAATTGAGTAAATACTAAATGACTATCTTCCCTTGCTATGTAATTCTATTCACTTCAGTTAGTGACTTGAAGCTGTGTAAGTCAAAGATGAGTTACTTGTTTCACCACATGACATACACAGTACTAGGCTCCAGTATCAGAAAAAATGGATATGCTATGGGTCCTGCTCTCAAGTTATTCTAAAGTACTCTAAGTCTAAACACATGCAAAAAGTTTGATGAGTGGGATATATTCATTTGCCCATCCATCCGTCCATCATTTATTAAGCACCTACTAATGCTAGGCATTGTTCTAAGCTCTGGAGATAAGCTGTAAACAAGATAAAGTTCCTGCACCATCTACTTTACACTCTGGTGGGAAAGTTGTACATTAAACATCAGTAGTAGTAGTAGAATCAGTAGTAGATTCTGAAATTTTAAAAAATATTTAAGAAGAAAAACTCATGCTTGAGAAATGAACTTTTTTTGTCATTTGGGAAAGATAGCCATTATTCTATTTTACAATCAGAATACCAGTGTTGCTCAGTAGCATAGTTTGAGTACTGTGGCTCTTCAACATATTCATCAATGTTTAACCTGCATGGAAAAAGTTAGGAAACTCATGGTCCTTTGTGGCAGGCAGCCCCTTCTGGGTAGAATTATGGAAATCATAGCCAACTTCTTAGAATTACTCTGAGAAATAACAAGTAAAAATAATTTCAGTGTACTTTGCACTAGTTTAAGGTCAATTACAAAAGGCAATTAATGATATAGCTATGTATATTTGTTTATCTAGAGAGTGTGAGATTTGTATATAATTATATCTATTGCATATGTGTTTCCGTCAACTGTCTGTTAAGTGGTAGGTAACAGATCGGTACTGTGTTCTCATGTGTGATCAGTTCCACAGCCCACAGTAGCAGTGGACTCTGCTGTGATTCAAACTGTGAGTTTTTTAATTGATCAGTCCTCACATGCTAACCTCAGCAGCTGAGCAGCTGTATAATGTGTTAAGTCATCATATCAATAACGAAGATTATATTGACCTCCCTTCCCTTTTTAGAATAAAGGGGGGAAAGAAACTAGAAATATGTTTGATTTTAAAACAAACTAAAATGATAAGTGAAAGCAGTGATGTTATCTATAATTTCATCACATGTAGAAAATTAGTTTCGTAGAGGCACTCAGTTTGTAAAATTAATTTTTATTATTTTTTTTTAATTAAGTTCTAACTTAAGACCTGAATGATGAGTTTTGGGAAATGAAAACTTTGTTTCTTTTCTAAATTTAAGATCTTTCATTGTGATAAGTTAAAGGCATCTGCTTAATAAGGTAGTTTAAGATAGTAATGTGTGTTGGTTAATAGGCTTCTGTACTTTGAAAAATTTAACTTTCAATCCAGCAAAGCAACATTCAAAATAACAATCTCTGAAATTTGCTTAAGTTTTCTGTTCCTAAAATGGGATACACTTTGAAGTAAATTGCTTAAAAAAATCACTTCTTAAAATACACAGATGCACATATCCACCCATCCACCACATGGAATGACAAAATGAATTATCTAGCTTGGTAAACCACATTGCTTCTCCCACAGTAGGCTGCCTGCACCCAGAGAGCGACACAGTGAGTGAGCGAGTAAGGAAGGGTGCCTATTGTTTAGTGTTCTCTTGCCAGAGAACTGAAAAAAAGGGGATTGAGTTTGACTGACGTTGGCTCTGGCTTTTCTGCATTCCAAACTGTCTGAGGCACAGAGCGAGAGCGAGAGCACACGAGCACAGGCGAGTCTGGTACACGGTGTTTCGAATTCCTGACTGACATGCCGGAAAGATCATGTTAGTGACCCCCAGAAACTTCACACAATGCAGACCCCAGGTAAGAGTTCCTAGAGTGTCTCTGAGACTGAAATTAAAAGTTTGTATGTGTTTAAAGGGAATGTGTTTTTTTTTAAAAAATTACACAATGACTGTTTACTTTTGTGATTATTGGCTTTAAAAAATAGGTTGCTTTTCATTACTATAAGTTCACAGGAAGGCTGTGAAGACTATCCAGTACAAGAATATTCATCTGAAAGACTCTGATAAATTAAAAGGATACTGAGCATAACACAATATTAACACTGCAAAACTTGCTTGTTCTTTTAATAATTTGAAGGGGGTTCTTATTCTGGATGGTCCACCAATTCTTTATGAAACATAAATATACCTGGGAATGAGTAATTTACATACACAATTTAAGATGCTTGGATAAGGGTGTTTCTATCTGAGGGAGACAGAATATATTGACCATTAGCCTTGCTTGGATCTTGGTAGCACGTAATAAATCTGTGTCATTCAGAAAGTCCAACAGGTTGAATCTGTAGAAAACAGTAGGAGCATTTAAATGAAAACTTTGCTTGCTATTTTTGCCCAGCATTGGCTTTTAATATCCTCTGCTAAAAGACAAGTTAGGGACTTTGATTGATTCACTGGAAGTTAAAGCCTAAAAAGACTTTAGAGAGCATCTACAATCCAGTGTCTCCACCTTCAAGGAGAACATTGAGGTCTGAGGGGTGTAGTCCTTGCTCAAGATCACAGAGTTAGCACAATTGAAATGAAAACCCAGGTCCTCTGATTCTCAGTTTAATGCTTTTTCCATGATACCAATTCTATTTAATTCAGGTACCATGAATTATTGCCTAAACAGACCAAAGGCATCATAAACCTGGACTGAAATCTTATGGGAGGGAGTGTTTTGGAATGGATGTTATCAAATTATATTGATATTATGCTCTTAATAAAAACAAAAATATATAACAAAATGATTATCTGAAGAAAAAAATGGCTTTCAGTTCCGAAAAATGACTATTGTTAGTATATTGGTTTTATATAAATAACTACATGTTTCTGGCTATTCTGAATAAATGTATCTGAAAGTAAAACTCTTTTCCTATATGCAAGTATCCTTTTTTGTGTTTTGTATCTATTTACTGGAAACAGATAATCATCACGTATCAGTTGCCTTCCCTATGTTTACTCAAAAAAAAAAAAAGAAAGAAAGAAAAAAAAAATGTGAGATAATTTATCTAACTATTTAGACCAATTGCTTCCTTGTCCAGGGTCCAGCTCAGTTTCTCTCCACATATAGGGGTCCCTGGCTACTTCGCCTTATGCATTGTGTGTTAGAGGATAACATTATGTGGAGGACATTGAGAGTCACAACAGACAGTGAACATCTGTCTTCATACATTTTCATTTAGTCCCCAAAAAAGGTTGCTGCCCTTTCCATTTTTCTGGAACTATTGTGAGGATGAGACAGGCCAACTATTCTAGTGAACTAAATAGGAAAGATAGCCTCTGTCAAAAGGATCTGTCATGGCTCTTTATAACTCCTGGGAACAAGTTAGCTTGATTTGGCTATAAGCACAGTGAAGGGATGTTGTTCTTTTGTATCAAAGCTTGACCTGCTCATTCCAGTTTTCAGCTGGGTCTGTATAAATGCAGTAGTGATTTACAAGTCTGTTTGGGCTGAGCAGTAAGTTGTAAGGAATAGTTTCATTATTGCCCTCAGCTATCGGAAACCAAATTACAAACTGAATTCTCCACCCAGTAGGAAACAAGAGCCTGTTTGTCTTACTACAGAATCCATTATTAAGCGCACTCTTTATAAGAGGACTGATGACTGTGAGAATGAGGACATAACACTCTATCCAACTTAACAGTATTCGTGTTATTTTACACGGGACTTAGATTTTCTCTCATCTTCATCCGACGTGAAGTATATGAAAGGATTGCTAGGATATGTATTTGTACATTAAAAATAGATCATTGATTGATAGTTACTTAGATGGATAGATACATAGATACATAGATAAACAACCTGATATTAAAATGAGACTTTGGCCTGAGTGTATTTCCTGATGTCAGGAACAATCAGAGGTCATTTATCTATTGGTGGTATTTTAATGACCTAAGTTGAAAGGCATTACTCTGTTAGCCAACCTAAACATTATAAAACTTACTACCATGCATTGTAAAGAGAAAAATATTTGAAAGGAACACATATCCCTTTTTCTTTCCTGAACAAAAATGTCAGATTGTGCAGGTTTGTGCTGTCTTTCTTAGAGAAAAGCAATAGTAAGGTGCCCACTTTGTGACTAAAGACAGATTTTAAATGTGAATGGAGTGGGCTAAAGTGAAATGAGTGGCATGAGAAAAATTCTCATGTAAATCATTTTCTTTTGACCATTGTTTTCTTAAAGACAAGACCATTTTCATTACTCATGACTTTTTCCTTTGTATTAGTTTCTTAAAATTTTTTTCTATGAACTATATGTATACATATAATTTATGTATTAATTTTTTCAAAGAAAGTAAAAAGCTCTGCAATAAACTTTAACATTTTTATGATGAAGTTTTGGCTGTCATTGATGAAAACTTTTGACTCATTCAAAGGAATTATTTCTCCTTTCCCTCTACAGTTTCTTTCTGCCTCTTGAGTATAATTCTGTGCTTCATATCCTGGTTAAAACCTTAAGAATGAAATTTCTTCAAACAAAAATTAAAGCAAATACAAGGGCAAGGCCAGGGACTTGAGGCTGGACATGTAAAACACTGAGTTGTCAAATGAATTCTTTGTTCATGTAAGTTACCTGGTTATTTACCCGAAACTCTTGGAATTCTTTGATGTAGATAATATGGGTGGGTTTTCCCCTCTGCTCTCTAGTCTTGACCTTCAGTGGCCTCTGAAGAGGAAAAGTGTTACAGACTTGTTTTGTTCTTTCTGTTCTCATCTGTTCTTTCACGCTCTCTAGTGGTGGTTCTTAGTTCTTGTTTTCAGTTCCCTGTTTTTCAGCTTTAGTCAAGAGCAGGTGACGATTGTGAAGTAAGGTTCACCTGATTCTTAAATTTAAGCAGCATAAATTTGCTTAAAATATCTGGTTCTTTAAGTGCAGAATCAGAGGGAAATAACCTGATTGTGCCCTGTCCTGTTGTTTCCTAGTGAACAGTGACTCAAGAAAATGAGTCATGACTCAACAACATGAATTCTCTTACAGCTGTATTTTTGTTGTTGTTGTTATTGCTGATAGGATTTGGTCTATCAAAATTCCACATGTAATTATGGATATGACTTCAGCTTGTGTTGTAAGTTTTAAGCAGTGCCACACAGAATGCTTTCTTTGTACATACGTGAAAATGGAGACTTACTGAATTAGCGAATAAAATTCAGATGAAGGTTTTTGTCTTCTTTGCTACCCTCCTTGCCCCTACTCAAACCTTACCGTCAGTGAACTGGTAGTGCTATGAACTTTGGAGAGGGAGCCAGTAAATAGTTCCTGTTCATAATCTGACTCAGTAGAACTCCACCTTTCTGTCATTCTCAGTTTTACTGCACTTTATGAGTAAATAAGTTGCTGAAACAGCAACTTGAAAAATTAGTTTAGTTTAGTGCAGTCCTATCCTTTGAAGAAGAAAATAACCTGGTTCTACTTGCTCTTTCTTACGTCATACCTTAGAAAGTAAGCAACTTGAACTGTCAGATTCAAGCGGGTGTCATTTAGGATCAAGTGCCGTCTAGGATAGCCAACCTGTTGGGCAGGTTGCTGACTGATGTCTTGTATCCAATTCCAATCATTGCAGAGTACTTTATAAAAACTTTATAATAGCTCTGTTGCATTCATAGATACAACATTTAATTTAGAAATGTGATCATTAGAAAAACTGGATATTATTTCATTTTTTAATTTTCTGGTTTGTAACTTTCTTGCTAAACTAAACTTCAGTTGGGTTGTGTGTGATTGATTTGATTTCTGGTCTCTTGAATCAAATAATAGGCAAGATGTTTGGGTCCCTACTTCTTTAATAGTTCCGTTCTCTAGGAATACCAAGAGCATAAAGTGTCAGGTAAATAAATGAAAAATGAGATGTGGTGCATCAAAGTGAGTATGAACCACAAAAAATTATTAGAATTCTAGGAAATTTAGCCTGTGTGAATTCATAGAAAGAGTTAGATTTGTTCAGTTAAGGAAATGAGAAGATGTGATAGTCTATTTAACAGGAAAAGATAATCATCTTTTGTGTACCCAAGACCTCATAGGAGTGAGCAGCTTATTTCTAAGAGTTTGCTTAGTATAGTTATAGAATATTTCTTATTAGCATTTTCTCAAAGTATGGGAAACTAATCACTATTAGTATAATAGATTATTTAAATGGTTTCTGTATATTATAGAGGAATTGAATCACATAGTATTTGGCCTGCTTTTCTGTAGTCTCTTTTACACAGCTGAAATATAATGAGATTTTAAATGTATCGAAGTCTTTATGTTCCATATAATTTGCCACATTCTGAGATTTTCCTTGAAGCATTTTGCCTTCACTTGAAGTTCAGTGAATCATCAATGTAGTTTCCTAAAACATTAAATGTCACTCTATTTTATGAATACTATCATTCTACTTGTAAATATTTGCACAACTATAATTGCTAAAACTTTGTAAAATGTGTTGAGTATTTTCAGTTTTATTTTACTCCTATTCCTATAAATATAGGACTCAGTAAATACTTGATTGATGATTATCTTGTTGAGGAAAATTTTCAAGGAAAATAGCTTTTTTATTTTTTCAGTTGGAGCCTGTAACTTTTTTTAATAATCTCTGAGAGATGATAAAGACCATTTTTTATTAACAAAGCTAAAAACATGGTGTAAAGAAACCCTAGGAGTTGTCAGTGATAGCAGTGTACAACCATTCTCACTTTGAAACATTTTTTAGCTCATACAGTATGAAAATGTACTATGCACAGAGGGAATTTATTGTAATATAAAAAGGAGAAATCTGGTGGAAGTGTAGTTGTTTGTCCTCTGTGCCTCAGTAGAAAGCATAGGTCAACCCTTGATGACACGACTTCATTTCACTTATTTTTTTTTTTTAATGGAAGAATATTTAAATCCAGAAGCCAGGATTTTGTATGTTCTTTTTTACAAGGAAAACCTGACCAATTATTTACCAGAAGCACTACTTAAACTTATTATGAACAAACTGCAAATTGTATTTGACAATGAAATTTTCATTAAGAAGTAGTAAGCTTCTCAAGAGTGTGTCTACTTTATTACTGCAAAGTGCTGATTTATGACAGATTTCCAGAAGGTTTCTCCCAGTGTCAGAAATTATAAACTCATTTTCATTTGACCTATTCATGAGTTAAATATTTAAAGGTAGACTTTTATTTTCTCTTGTTCCCTGTCAAGCCTATGTTTCAGAATAGAAACTGTTTTAAGTTTCTTCTGTTAAATCTAAATGTTGCTTTTATTACTTTTCCTGGGTCTTAAAAGAAAAATATTTTAATTTTAATAATCAATCAAATGCCTATACCGAATGAATTCCTTAAAATTGATAAGAAAAAGGCAAGACTTGAACGATTTCACAGAAAAGGCAATCCAAAGAGCCAATAAATATATGAAAGGTACTCAGCTTCATTAGTCATGGGAAATGCAAATTTAAACCAAAATGGTGCTACATGCCCACCAGAATGTCTAAAATGAGAAAGATAGGAAAGACCAAGTGTTGACAAGGATCTGGAACAAATGGAATTTCATACACTGCTGATAGGGGTGTAAATTTGTGCAACTTTGGAGAATATTTGACAGTATCTGCTAAAGCTGAGCACATGCTCTATAACCCAGAAATTCCACTCCTATTATGTACCCAACAAAAATACATACATAGCTTCACCAAAAGACCTGTACAAAAATGTTCATAGCAATATTATTCATAACAGCTGAGAATCAGAAACTACCCAAAAGCTCATCAGCAGTAGGATGGATAAATAAATTGCAGTTTGTTTACACAATGGACTCTATATAGCAATGAAAAAGAACTGCTTCATGCAACATTATGGATATATCTTACAAGTGTATATTGAGTATGAAAAGCTAGTCTCAAAGAATATATACTGTGTGATTCCATTTATATACATTTCATGCTCATCTGAGAGGTGATACGAGTCAGAGTAGTGATTATCTTTATGAAGGCAATGACTGGAAAGGACAGATCAGGGAGGTTTCTAAGGTGCTGGTGATGTTCTTTTTTTGTTTGTTTGCTTTTTTTGGTTTGTTTTTGTTTTGTTTAAATCCAGATGCTGGTTATAAGGATGTTTCATTGTGAAAATTTGTTGAGCTATACACTTGTCATTTGTACACTTTTCTGAATGTATCTTAAACTTCAGTAAAGAGTTCAAGGAAAGAAAAAAATATTCCTATTACAAAGCCCTCTCTTTTGCTTAAAAACAAAAATCAAAACAAAGTAAAACAAAAACCTTTGGGGAAGCTTCCATGATGGTGGCGTGATGTTCTTTGAAAGTCCTTTAGGTTTATGCAGGGGAAGAGAGATGGCACCAGATTTATTCTCATATTGAAAGTTGTCCAGTTCATTTGTGTGGTGAAGGACATTCCATTTGGGGTCATTTAAGAGGAAAAGCATCTGAAAGACCAGATATGTACATGTACATGCATTCTCAAAACAAAATTACACTATGTGAATAATAGAACTACTAGGCCTTTCACAAACACTGGATATATTGTGTAAAACCCTTATCTTCATACATCATAACTTAATTTAAAAAAATGTTATAGTAACAACTGTCTATTTATATTTGAAAGTAAAATGACCAAGTAGAGTGTTTCATCTCAGAAAAATTCGGGAAGATAAATAAACAGTTTGCTCTTTGGCGCTTTTTCACCAATTCTTGAATCCACAGTTATTTAAATCCCCCAAATTGCAAAATGGTATTTATGACAAATTTTGCTGAAAGGGCAGAATTCATTATTAAAACATTATAGTGTGTATACTTTGTTAAAGTAAATATTTGCAAATGCATACACATACATGGAGAGGTATCTGTCTATAAAGATAAATGCATACTCATATCAAACACACTAATTTTTACATGTAGTTACTGATGAGTTGATGATACTAATTTAATAAGAGTTTTCTGTACTCCTGGTTTATTTTACTTTAAGAATATATTTTCTGTGCTTTAAAAGAATACATGATTACTTGTTATATTAGAAGAAAAATAAAACATTTAAAAAATAGCTTTTTTTACCACTCTGAACACGGAAGGAAGTATCTAACACAATAAATGGAAGATGCTTAATAAATGTTAATTTCCTTTCCTTTCTTTGAAAAATACAAGCATGGCATACTCATAAACATTCCTCCTTCTCTTCCCGAATTAATCCTCCCCACCCCTCATCCTGTCCTCTCTGTTCTGAACCATTAAAATGCATATGTTTAGTTCTATTTCTGGATTCTACTAGTTCCTTCACATCTAATCTGTTTTACTCATACTCAGTATTTTCATGTTAGTATATGACATCAGTTTTCTGTTGCTGTATAGCAAATTGCCACAAACTTAGTGACTTAAAACAACACCCATTTATTATCTCACAGTTCTGTAAATCAGAAGTCTGGGAAAGCATAGCTGGATCTCTGCTCAGGATATCACAAGGCCAAAATCAAGGCGACAGCCAGTCTGCATTCTCATCCAGAGTTCAAGGTCTTCCAAGCTCATCCAGGTTGTCCACAGAATTTGGTTCCTTGTAGTTACAGGACATTGGTCTCTGTTTTCTTGCAGATTGTCGACAGAGGATTGCTCTCTAGAGGCCACCCTTGCTTCCTAGTCACATAGCCCTCTCACAACATGGCCATTTGCTTCTTCAATGACAGCCAAAACAATCTTGCTTCAATCTGCTATAGCAGAGTCCTATATAATGCACATCACCAAAGGACTATATATCACTTTTGCCATATAATGTTGCCTAATTAAGAGAGTAATCATCCCATCATATTAACAGGTACCCCTTACACCCAAGAGGAGGGGTAAAGATACCACACAAAAGGACATCATATACATGAAGCCTTTCTGCATGACTCTTAATTGTGCTTTTATTTTCCTTCACAACTGAATGCAAATATTTCATTGAAGTTAAAGATATTCTAATTCTGGCATTTTAAACAGTTCTCATCTTTGTTTCAGTTACATCAATATTAAGTTTATGAAGCCTCTGCTTTTTCATGGAATCAGCATTTTCATTTTCAATCTTCTATCTAATTTTTTTTTTTTTCATTTTTATTGAGATTGTTCAGATACCATACAATTATCCAAAGATCCAAAGTGTACAATCACTTGCCCCTGGGTACCCTCATACAGCTGTGCATCCATCACACTTAATTTTTGTTCAATTTTTAGAAACTTTTCATTACTCCAGACAAGAAATAAAGTGAAAGATGAAAAAAGAAAAAAAGAAAAGGAAACTCTAAACCTCCCCTATCCCTAACCAATCTCCCTCAATTGTTGACTCCTAGTATTGATATAGTACGTTTGTTACTGTTTATGAAAAAATGTTGAAATACTACTAACTGTAGTATATAGTTTGTAATAGGTATATAGTTCTTCCCTATATGCCCCTCTATTATTAACTTCTAATTGTATTGTCATACATTTGTTCTGGTTCATGAAGTGATTTCTAGTATTTGTACAGTTGATCATGGACATTGCCCACCATAGGATTCAATTTTATACACTTCCATCTTTTGACCTCCAACTTTCCTTCTGGTGACATATGACTCTGAGCTTCCCCTTTCCACCTCATTCACACACCATTCGGCGCTGTTAGTTATTCTCACATTTTGCTACCAACACCCCTGTTCATTTCCAAACATTTAAGTTCACACTAATTGAACATTCTGCTCATACTAAGCAAGAGCATCTACATTTCTTCCACAAGGCAGGAGGGAGAGTCAAAGAAGGTAGAGAGGCAAAAGAAAGAGGAAACAAAAAAATGACAGCTAGGAAGCAGCAAAAGGAAAAATAACCTTAAATCATAGTAGAATAAAGAATCAGACAATACCACCAATGTCAAGTGTCTAACATGCCTCCCCTATCACCCCTCTTACCTGCATTCACCTTGGTATATCACCTTTATTACATTAAAGGAAGCACAATACAATGATTCTATTAGTTACAGTCTCTAGTTTATGCTGATTGCATCCCTCCCCCAATGCCTCCCCATTTTTAACACCTTGCAAAGTTGACATTTGCTTGCTCTCCCTTGTAAAAGAACATATTTGTACATTTTATCACAATTGTTGAATACTCTAGATTTCACCAAGTTACACAGTCCCAGTCGTCATCTTTCCTCCTTTCTTGTGGTGTCTCACATGCTCCCCATCTTTCTCTCTCAACCATATTCATAGTTACCTTTGTTCAGTGTACTTACATTGTTGTGCTACCATCTCCCAAAATTGTGTTCCAAACCACACACTCCTGTCTTCTATCACCCTGTAGTGCTCCCTTTAGTATTTCCTTTAGGGCAGGTGTCTTGTTCACAAAGTCTCTCATTGTCTGTTTGTCAGAAAATATTTTGAGCTCTCCCTCATATTTGAAGGACAGCTTTGCTGGATACAGGATTCTTGGTTGGTGGTTTTTCTCTTTCAGTATCTTAAATATATCACACCACTTCCTTCTTGCCTCCATGGTTTCTGCTGAGAGATCCACACATAGTCTTATTAAGCTTCCTTTGTATGTAATGGATTGCTTTTCTCTTGCTGCTTTCAGGATTCTCTCTTTGTCTTTGACATTTGACAATCTGATTATTAAGTGTCTTGGCGTAGGCCTATTCATATCTCTTCTGTTTGGAGTACGCTGCGCTTCTTGGATCTGTAATTTTATGTCTTTCATAAGAGATGGGAAATTTTCATTAATTATTTCCTCTATTATTGCTTCTGCCCCCTTTCCCTTCTCTTCTCCTTCTGGGACACCAATGATATGTCCATTATTGTACTTTGTTTCATCCTTGAGTTCCCGGAGACGTTGCTCATATTTTTTCATTCTTTTCTCCATCTGCTCCTTTGTGTGTAGGCTTTCAGGTATTTCGTTCTCCAGTTCCTGAGTGTTTTCTTCTGCCTCTTGAGATCTGCTGTTGTATGTTTCCATTGTGTCTTTCATCTCTTGTGTTGTGCCTTTCATTTCCATAGTTTCTACTAGTAGGTTTTTTGAACTTTTGATTTCTGCCGTATACATGTCCAGTGCTTCCTTTACAGCCTCTATCTCTTTTGCAATATCTTCTCTAAACTTTTTGAATGGATTTAGCATTAGTTGTTTAAATTCCTGTGTCTCAGTTGAAGTGTACGTTTGTTCCTTTGACTGGGCCATAACTTTGTTTTTCTTAGTGTAGGTTGTAATTTTCTGTTGTCTAGGCATGGTTTCCTTGGTTATCCAAATCAGGTTTTCCCAGACCAGAACAGGCTCAGGTCCCAGAGGGAAGAAATATTCAGTATCTGGTTTCCCTGAGGGTGTGTCTTAGAAAATTGCTCTACCCTTTGATGCCTCGGGTCACTGTGCTTTTCTGCCCAGCAGGTGATGCCTGTTAGCCTATAATTCTTGACTGGTGTGAGGAGGTATGGCTGTGTTCCCCCAGGCTCTGGGGTCTGGTTCTGAATGGAAAGGGCCCCACCCCTTTCCTCCTAGAGAAGACAGACCCCTCAGGTGGAGGTCATTAGCATTTCAATGGTCTCGCTCTGCTTGTGGTGTCTCCACCCTTCCCAGAGTCACAGCCCTGGAAACTAAAAATGACTGGGGCTTTCTCCACTGAGCCAAAAAAGAAACAGATAGTCCCCTTCAGACCCAGTCCAAGGCAACCCTCCGGCTCTCCCAGGTCAGTCGTCACCCAAAGCCTCTGTCTGTTTTTTGTGGCTGTGTACCTGTAGTGAGCAGTTCACACTCGCTACTTAAAACCCCAGTTGGAGCTCAGCTGAGCTGTATTTGCTTGCTGGAAGAGAGCTTCTCTGTGGCACCACGAGGCTCAGCAGCTCGGGCTATGGGGGAGGGGGTCTCCCGACCTGGTTCCGCAGGTTTTACTTACAGATTTTATGCTGTGTTCTCAGGCATTCCTCCCAATTCAGGTTGGTGTATGATGAATGGATGGTCTCGTTTGTCCCCCCCGCAGTTATTCTGGATTATTTACTAGTTGTTTCTGGTTTTTTGTAGTTGTTCCAGGGGGACTACTTAGCTTCCACTCCTCTCTATGCCGCCATCTTGCCCGAGTCCTCTAATTTTAATAAAATAATGAAAAGCACAAAATATTTAATTGTACAAACACTGCTAAAAAATCATGATGTCAGATTAACTGTTGGAGAACATGTGGCCCCATTTCATATTTATTATCAACTGTTGAATGAAAGTCCTGAATAAAAAGCATAAAACCATAAAACTCTTAAAAGAAAACATAAGGGTAAATGTTCATGACCTTGGAAATTTAGATTTGACACCAAAAGCATATGGGACTTCATTAAAATTAAAAACATTTTATGCACTAAAGGATATTATTGAGAAAGTCAAAATTTTGATAGCCTACAGAATGAGAGAAAGTAGTTGCAAATCATGTTATCTATTAATGGTTTAGTATTCAGAAAATAATTCCTACAACTCAACAACAAAAAGACAAACAACCTAATTTTAAAAACAGGCAAAGGGTTTGAGTAGACATTTCTCAAAGAAGGTGTACAAATGGCCAACAAACCACATGAAAAGATGCTCAACATCACTGGTCATCATGGAAATGCAAATCAAAACCACAATGAGATACTACTTCATAACCAGTAAGATAGTTATTGTTTAAAAAACAAACAAACAAACCAGAAAATAACATGTGTTGGCAGAGAAATAGGAACCCACGTTGCTAGTGAGAATGTAGAATGGTATAGCTGCTGTGGAAAATAGTTTGGTGGTTCCTCAAAGTGTTAAACATAGTATTACCATATGACTAAGAAATTCCAAAAAGTTGAAAATAAGACTTAAAACAGACACTTGTACACCAGTGTTCACAGCACCATTATTCACAATAACCAAAAAATGACAACCCAAGTGTCCATCAACAGAAGAATGGATAAGCAACACGTGGTATATACATACAATGGTATACTATTTAGCCATAAAAAAGAATAAGATTCTGATGAATGCTACAACATATGAACACTGAAATTATGCAAAGAGAAATAAACCAGAAACAAAAGGACACTTTTGTCTAATTCCACTTATATGAAATGTCTAGACTAGTAAAATTCATAGAGACATAAAGGAGAGTTGCCAGTGCCTAGGGGCCCAGGGAAAGGGGGCATTATTGCCTAAGGGGTACAGAGTTTCTCCTTGGGGTGATAAAAAAAGTTTTTGAAATAGTGGTGATAGTTGCACAGTATTTGAATATAATGAATGCCACTGAGTGGTACACTTAAAAATGGTTAAAATGGCAATTTTTGTGGTATATATATTTTGCCACAATTGATTTTTTTATTATAAGAAATAAAAAGTTATGGCCCCACCTGTTTTCAAGTTATTCTGCTATAAAAGAACAATCTATATTCTCAGGATACCTCTAGGCTTATAATGGTGTTGCATTTCTTCACCAGTGTGCCAGTTTCCTGCCAAATTCAATTCTGCCTTCAAATTATAGATCCTCCTAAATTCTTGTCATTAAAGCATCATAATTCTTGAAGTACTAAGTGACACAGTTCTTGAGAACCTATGCCACTCTTCTTCCAAAACTTATGCATTTTGTTTTGTTTTTCAGATTATCAATTAATCCTAATCCAATCACTCTTGTATTCTAATGTTATGCCTGGTATGTTGTCATCTTGAGTATTTAGCAACAGAAATACCTACTAACAGAATCATGTACAATGATTCTGGGAAACTTATCTTCATCTTGACAACCTTGTAGATTGAGGTGAACAGAAATCAAAGAACACAACATAAACAAAGTAGAGAGTCTGACAGGAGACCCTAAATGATAACACCAGTAGCGTAAGGGTATGCTTATACCTTTATAAGTACAAGTGGGATATATACTTATTATATATAAGTGGAAGTGGAATGTCCAACATGAAATTGCAATGAAATTTGAATTCTCTGGGATGTCTAGGGAATTTCAAGCCTTTAACTGTTTAAAGTGGTCCTGGATGGATAGTATTAGGCTCCTAGAAGAAGCAGTCATCCTCTCCGGAGAAAGCTATATGTATTGTAGGCCTGACACTGTTCATACAAATAATTTTTCAAAAACAATATCTAGCACATGGCCAAAAATAACTAGGCACACAAGGAAACAATTCCATGCAAAATTAAGAAACAACAAAAGTAGATCTGCAACAATTTAATATATTAGATTAAGTTCAATAGCTATGCTGAGTATGTTTAAACAAGTAAAATATAGATGTGAAAATATCTGCAGGGAATAGGAAACTATAAAAAAGTAACAACAGAGACAGGAAAAAGATGGCAGTATAGAGAGGAGTGGAAGTTGGTTAGTTCACCTGTAACAACTAATAAACAACCAAGAACAACAAGTAAATAATCTGGAATAACTGATAGGGGACAACCATGACTGTCCACACATCATACGCCAACCTGGATTGGGAGGAATGCCTGAGATCACAGCATAAAATCTGTAAGTAAAAACTGTGGACCCGAGCCAGGAGTCCCCTCCCTTCCCCCATGGCAGCCTGAACTGCAAAATCTCACTGTGATAGAGAGCAGCACTCTCTGAACAAGCCAATATACTTCAGTCCAGCTTCAACTGGGGTTTTAATTAACAAACTTGGATTGCTCAATACAAGCTACCAATCCCCAACAAGCAGACAGAGGTTTTTAGTGATGACCAACCTTAAAGAGCCAGAGGACTTCTCTGTCCTGGGAAGGGAATCCCAGAGGACCAGGTGCTATCTCTGGCCAGCAGGTTAAGCGGGGGTGGGGGGGCATGGACCGGCCCTGAAGTGAGGCTTTCTATCCCTTTTTCTCTCTCTCTCAACCTGGGCAGCTCAGTGGAGAAAGCTGCAGCCATTTTCAGTTTCCAGTGCTCTGACCCACACAAGGGTAGAGACAGCAGAGTCAGGGAGCCAGAGAACCTATTTAAATGCTGGTGATCATTCCCTATGGGGTATTATCTTCCCTAAGAGGAAGGAGATGCTGCCCAGCCCTACGACCAGCCTCACATTCAGAACCAGATCCCAGAGCCTGGGGGAAACAGCCAAAAGAGAAACTAAGAATTAAGGGGGCCACGCCTCCTTACACCAGTCAGGAGCAACAGGGTGTGTCAATCTTCTAAGACACACCCTCAGGGAAACCTGATACTGAATATTGTCCCCTTCTGAGATCTGAGCCATTTCTGGTCTGGGAAAACCTGATTGGGGTAACCAAGGAAACCAGATGCCTTGACAATAGAAAACTACAACCTACACTAAGAAAAGTGAAGTTACGGCCCAGTCAAAGGAAGAAACTTACACTTCAACTGAGATACAGGAATTGAAACAACTAATGCTAAATCAATTCAAAAATTTTAGGGAACATATAGCAAAAGAGATGAAGTGTATAATGAAAACACCAGGCAAACATAAGGTAGAAATCAAAAGTTCAAGAAAACAGCTGATAGAATCTAAGGAAATGAAAGGCACAACACAAGGGATGAAAGACACAATGGAGACATACAA
The DNA here is from genome assembly GCF_015220235.1 of Choloepus didactylus. Taxonomy (NCBI): domain Eukaryota; kingdom Metazoa; phylum Chordata; class Mammalia; order Pilosa; family Megalonychidae; genus Choloepus; species Choloepus didactylus. Next base: position 85,456,146 of record NC_051308.1, on the reverse strand, counting down.
CAGCAGATCTCAAGAGACAGAAGAAAACACTCAGGAACTGGAGAACAAGACACCTGAAAGCCTACACAGAAAAGAACAGATAGGGAAAAGAATGGAAAAATATGAGCAACATCTCAGGGAATTGAATGACAACATGAAGCACGTGAATGTACATGTCATTGATGTCTCAGAAGGAGAACGGAAGGGAAAGGGGGCAGAAACAATAATAGAGGAAATAATCAATGAAAATTTCCCATCTCTTATCAAAGACATAAAAGTACAGATCTGAGAAGTGCAGCATACCCCAAACAGAATAGATCTAAATAGGCCTACACCAAGACACTTAATAATCAGATTATCAAATGTCAAAGACAGAGAGAATCCTGAAAGCAGCAAGAGAAAAGCGATCCATCACATACAAATGAGGCTTGATAAGACTATGTGCAGATTTCTCAATAGAAGCCATGGAGGCAAGAAGGAAGTGGTGTGATATATTTAAGATACTGAAGGAGAAAAACTACCAACCAAGAATCCTATATCTGGCAAAACTATCCTTCAAATATGAGGGAGAGCTTAAAATATTCTCTGACAAATGATGACAGAGTTTGTGAACAAGATACCTGCTCTACAGGAAATACTAAAGGGAGCACAACAGACAGATAGGAAAAGACAGGAGTGAGAGGTTTGGAACAAAATTTTGGGTGATGGTAGCACAGCAATGTAAATACACTGAACAAAGATGACTGTGAGTATGGTTGAAAGAGGAATGTTAGGAGCATGTGGGACACCAGAAGGAAAGAGGAAACATAAAGACTGGGACTATATAACTCAGTGAAACCTAGAGTGCTCAACAATTGTGATAAAAGGTACAAATATTTTTTTACATGAGGGAGAACAAATGAATGTCAACCTTGCAAGGTGTTAAAAATAGGGTAGTATTGAGGGGAAAATACAATCAGTGCAAACTAGAGACTATAATTAACAGAAACATTGTATTATGCCTCCTTTAATGTAACAAAGGCAATATACCAAACCTAAATGCATTTAAGAGAGGGACATAGAGAGGGGTATGAGACTCTTGGCTTTGGTAATGTTGTCTTACTCTTTATTCTACTTCAGTTTAATGCCTATCTTTCCTTTTGTTGCTTCCTAGCTGTCATGTTTTTCTTTTCTCTTTCTTTTTCCTTTTTCTTTTCTCTCTCTAACTTCTTTGACTCTTCCTCTTTCTTTGTAGAAGAAATGGAGATATCCTTATATAGATAGTGGTGATGGTGGTGAATACTTAAATATGTGACTATACAGGGAACTGATTGTTTACTTAGGACAGAATGTATGGTGGGTAAACAAAACTGTCTTAAAAAAAAAAGGGTCGATGAAGAAACCTTGAGGATACTATATTGAGTGAAATAAGTCAGACACATAAGGACAAATATTGCAGGATCTCACTGATATAAACTAATTATAATATGTAAACTCATAGACATGAAATATAAGTTACCAGGATATAGAATGAGGCTAAAGAATGGGAAGCAGTTGCTTATTATGAGCAGAATGTTCACCTGGGTTGAACTTAAGTGTTTGGAAATGGAAGACATGACGGTAGCACATTGTGAGAATAACTAACAGTGCTGAATGGTCTGTGAATGTGGTGGAAAGGGTAAGTTCAAAGTCACATATGTCACCAGAAGGGAAGTTGGAGGTTAAAAGATGGGAATGTATAAAATAGTGAATCCTGCGGTGGGCAGTGTCCATGATTAACTGTATAAATATTAGAAATCTCTTTCATGAGCTACAACAAATGTATGACACTGTAACTAGAAGTTAATAATAGATGGGCATATAGGGAAAAAAATATACCTATTGCAAACTATATACTACAGTTAGTAGTATTTTAACATTCTTTCATCAATAGTAACAAATGTACTATACCAATACTGTGAGTCAGTAATGGAGGGGGGGTGGGTAGGGGTATGGGAGGATTCGAGTTTCCTTTTTTTGTCTTTATTTCTTTTTTGGAGTAATGAAAATGTTCTAAAAATTCAAAAACAATCAACTGTGGTGATGGGTGCACAGGTGTATAATGCTACCGTGGGCAGTTGATTGTACACTTGATCTTTGGATATGGTATGTGAACAATCTCAATTAAAAAAAAAATAGCTAATAAAAAAAAAAAAACCACAGCTTTGGAAAAGATCCAAATAGAACTTAACTTTTAGATATAAAAAAATACTGTAACTTAAAAAAATTAAAGTTCAGAATTTGATAAATTCTAAAAGCAACAGTTTCTTAGAAAAATAAAAACATTGAAAATTTTTTGGAGAGAGAACTGTTACAGTTTAAAAGAATCTTGGGAGATCAATTAATACAATGTGTAAAACTTGTTTGGATCCTGGTTCACACAAACCACCATAAATAGATACATTTGATACATCAGGTGAAAATTGAACACAGACTTGTATTAATAATACTTAAGAACTATTTTTACCTTCATTGACATGAAAATGACATTTTGTTTATGTCCCCAGAAAAGTTCTTATCTGTTAGTACTGAAATGCACAAGTACAATGGCATGGTGTCTCAAATTTTCACAGTTCACTCCTAAAAATAATTTTTGAAATGGGGAAAATAAATGAAAAGAGAAAGGCAGAGAGTTGATTATTAAAACTCAGTGACGGGTACTCGTACTATTTTTTCCACTTCTGTAGGTGTTTGAAAATGTCCACAATAAGTTTTGTTTTGTTTTGTTTTTCAAAGAATACTTAAAAATAAGTTCTGGAACAATGTAAAGATAGAAGAAAATGCACATGGTATTGTGTTAACTAAAACTGCTAAATGTAAAACAGTACTTTCAACTTGATCGCAATTTGAATTCTCTCTCTAGACAGGCAGAACATAGGCATATGTTTTTATGTGAATATGTATACACATGATACTAAATGCCTAGTATCTCATTAGTAATTAATAAATATTTTTGAATTAAAAAGAGTAAAGTCAAGGTAGAGCTAATATTTGAAAAGATAATGGCTGATAGTTTTTTCCAATTGATTGTAAAATCCCAACAAACCCTAAACTAGATAGACATTCACATGTAAACACTATGGTGAAATTTTCAAGTATAAAAGTGACATTAAGATATTTGTAGGCAAATAAAATCTTAGAGAAATTGATATCAGTTGTTCTGCATTAAATGAAGTTCTAAAAAAATTCTTTAGGTAGAAGAAAATTATGCCACAGTAAGGAATGATAAAAAAAGAAAGTGGTGGTAGGGAAGAAGATGGCAGCATAGAGAGGAGTGGAGGCTAGTTAGTCCCCCTGGAACAACTAATAACTAGGAACAGCTAGTAAATAATCTGGAATAACTCCTGGGGGAGAAACGTGACTGTCCACACATTGTACACCAACCTGGATTGGGAGGAATGCCCAAGATCATAGCATAAAATCTGTAAGTAAAAACTGTGGACCCTAGCTGAGAGCCCCTCCCCCACAGCAGCCCAAACTGCAAAGCCTCGCTGTTCAAGAGAGCAGCATTCTCCCAGCAAGTGAATATAGCTCAGCTGAGCTCCAATTGAGGCTTTAATTAACAAATGTTCACTGCTCATTACAAGCTACGAATTCCCAACAAGCAGACAGAGGCTTTTGGTGACGACTGGCCTTGGAGAGCCTAGGGAACTCTCTGGGAGGGAGGAGGAGCCCAGAGGACCGGGTGCTGTCTCTGGCCAACAGGTGAATTTGAGGTTGGCCGTGAGCAGGCCCTGAAGGAGGGCTTTCTGTCCCTTTTTCGGCTCAGTGGAGAAAGCCTCAGCCATTTTCAGTTCCCAGCGATCTGACCCAGATAAGGGTGGAGATAGCAGAGTCAGAGAGACTATTTGAATGCAAATGACATCTCTCCAGGGATTGTATCTTCCCTAAGAGGAGAGAGGTGGTGCCAAGCTCTACTATCCACCTTCCCTTCAAAACCAGACCCCAGAGCCTAGGGGAAAACAGCCATGGGCCACACCTCCTTACACCAGTCTGGAGTGACAGGCTGGCAGGTGCCGCCTGCTGGGCAGAAAAACACAGTGGCTTGAGACCTCAAAGGGTGTGTCAGTCTTCTAAGACGCACCCTCAGGGAGACCTGATACTATTGCCTCCTTTTGAAACCTGAGCCTGTTCTGGTCAAGGAAAACTTGATTGGGGTAACCAAGGAAACCAGACGCCTTGAAAATAGAAAATTACAACCTATGCTAAGAATAACGAAGTTATGGCCCCGTCAGAGGAAGAAACTTACACTTCAGCTGAAATATAGAATTGAAACAACTAATGCTAAATCAATTAAAAAAGTTTAGGGAAGATATAGCAAAAGAGATGAAGTGTATAATGAAAACACTGGATGTACATAAGTTAGAAATTGAAAGTTCGAAAAAACAACTGGTAGAATCTGTGGAAATGAAAGTTACAACACAAAGAGATGAAAGACACAATGGAGACATACACAGCATATCTCAAGAGGCAGAAGGAAACACTCAGGAACTAGAGAACAAGACACCTGAAAGCCTAGACACAAAAGAACAAATAGGGAACACAATGAAAAAATATGAACAATGTCTCCGGGAATTGAATGACAACATGAATGCAGGAATGCATGTGTCTTGGGTGTCTTAGAAGGAGAAGAGAAGAGAAAAGGGGCAGAAGCAATAATAGAGGAAATAATCAATGAAAATTTCCTATCTCTTATGAAAGACATAAAATTACAGATCCAAGAAGCACAGTGTACCCCAAACAGAATAAATCTGAATAGGCCTATGCCAAGATACTTAATCAGATTATTGAACATCAAAGATAAAGAGAATATCCTGAATCAGCAAAAGACAAGTTATCCATCACATACAAAAGAAGCTTGATAAGACTATGTGCAGATTTCTCAGTAGAAACCATAGATGCAAGAAGGAAGTGGTGTGATATATTAAGATACTGAAAGAGAAAAACCACCATCCAAGAAGCCTATATCTGGCAAAACTGTCCTTCAAATATGAGGGAGAGTTTAAAATAGTCTTTGTCAGACAATGACAGAGTTTGTGAACAAGATACCTGCTCTAAAGGAAATGCTAAAGGGAGCACTACAGATAAAGGAAGAGACAGGAGTGAGAGGTTTGGAACACAGTTTTGGGAGATAGTAGCACAGCAATGTAAGTACACTGAACAAAGATGACTGTGAGTATAGTTGAAAAACAAAGGTTAGGAGAATGTGGGACACCAGAAGGAAAGAGGAAAGATAAAGACTGGGACTGTATAACTCAGTGAAACCTAGGGTGCTCAATGACTGTGATAAAAGGTACAAGTATGTTTTTACATGAGGGAGAGCAAATGGATGTCAACATTGCAAGGTGTTAAAAATAGGATGTGACTGCGGGAAAAATACAATCAATGCAAACTGGAGACTATAATTAACAGGAACATTGTATTATGCTTCCTTTAATGTAAAAAAGCTAAATGCATAGGGGTAGGGTATGGAACTGTTGGCATTGGTGATGTTGTCTGACTCTTTATTCTACTTTGGTTTAATGCTGTCTTTCCTTTTGTCGCTTCCTAGCTGTCAAGTTTGGTTTTTTTTTTTCCTCTTTTTTTTTTTTTTTTATTTTGCCTCTCTCTGTTCTTTGACTCTCCCTGTTTCTTTGTGGAAGAAATGGAGATGTCCTTATATAGATAGTGGTGATGGTGGTGAATTCATAAATACGTGACCATACAGTGAACCATCAGTTGTTTACTCAGGACAGAATATATGGTGTGTGAACAAAACCAACTTAAAAAAAAAAAACTGGGTTAATGAAGAAACCTTGAGGACACTATACTGAGTGAAATAAGACAGACACATAAGGACAAATATTGCAGGGTCTCACTGATATGACCTAGTTTATATGTAAACTCATAGACATGAAATATAAGTTACCAGGATATAGAACAAAGCTCAAGAATGGGAAGCGGTTGCTTATTACAAACAGAATGTTCAACTAAGGTGAACTTAAACATGTAGAAGTAGACAGAGGTGATGGTCACACATTGTGAGGATGACTAACAGTGCTGAATGGTGCGTGAATGTGGTGGAAAGGGGAAGCTCAGAGTCATGTATGTCACCAGAAGGAAAGTTGGAGGTTAAAAGATGGGAATGTAGAAACAGTGAATCTTGTGTTGGACAATTCAGTGATTAACTGTACAAATATTAGAACTCTCTCATGAACTAGAGTAAATGTATGACACTATAACTAGAAGTCTATAATAGAGGGGTATATAGGAAAAAATATATACCTATTGCAAACTATATACTACAGTTAGTAATATTTTAACGTTCTTTCATCAACAGTAACAAGTGTACTACTATACCAATACTATGAATCACTAATGGAGCGGGGGTGGGTAGGGATATGGGAGGATTTGAGTTTCCTTTTTTTGTCTTTATTTCTTTTCTGGAGTAATGAAAATGTTCTAAAAATTGAAAAAGAAATTAATGGTGGTGTTGGATGCACAGCTATCTGATGGTACCATGGGCAACTGATTGTACACTTTGGATCTTTGGATAATTGTATGGTTTGTGCACAATCTCAATAAAAAAAATTTTTTTTAATTACAAAAAAGAAAGTGGCAAATTTGTGGGTAACTGTAAATGAATATTGACTATATAAAACAATAATTGAATGTTTACAGGGTTTAAAATATAGAATTAAATTGTCATGTAAGTTGAGAATTAAGGTATTCTCTGGTCTTGTAAACTCCTGAAACAGAATAAAAGTTTTGATTAACTCTAGATTTGATAAATTAAGGATGCATGTCATAATTCCTAAGAAACCACTTAAGGTATAGAATCACAATAGAACTTCCAACCTAATATGAAGGGGACAAAATGGAAATTTAAGAAATAATCAATCCAGAAGAACTTAAGAAAGGATAGAAAAGAAATATAATACTGGTGATGAATAGAAAATTAAAATAGTAAGAGTCAAACCCAATATTTGAGTTTGCATTATATTGAAAATTACTTTCAATAAGATCAGATTTAAGAAAAAAACACAAACTACTGTATGCTTTTTTCAAAAAATACATCTGGCACATAAGGAATTAGATTTTAAGGATGTAAAGAGATATAAATACTTACTGAAAGAGAGCTTATATAGGCTTATTAATATCAGACAAGTATACTTTAAGGTATGATGAAATAATCAGTGTGCCAGGGGGACACCATAATTCTGAATGTTTATTCCACAACTAACATGACCTCAAATGATAAACCATAAATAGAATTATAAGGAAAAGTGGGCAAATCTAAACTGTAGATTTTCAGTAATACCTTTCAATAATTAATAAAATAAGCAAACAAAATAAGTATAAATATATAAGAATTGAGCAACAATAATATTGTTAACAGAATTAACCTAATGCCATATGCTGTAGCTACAATGTACAGAAAACTCATTATTTCCAGGAACATTTACAAAAATTAAACATAGGCATGGCCATAAAGCAAGTCTCAATAAATATCAAATTTTTAGGTCATGTATACTGATCACAATTTAATAATTATATACATCATATAGTATATAAACAAGCATATAATACATCATTGTTATATAGAATATAAATATATTTATAATAAATGTTAATAAAACTAAAAATTAATTACAATTTTCAGGTATTTAAGAGAGGTACTTCTAAATAACCCATGAAATCATAGTGGCATTTAGAAATTATTTTCAGCCGCCTCAATGAAAATAATACATATCAAAACTTGTATGATTTAGCTAGAGTAAAATTTAAAGGTGATTTTTTTTTCTTTAGCCTCAAATGCACATATCAGAAAAGACAAGGGGCTGAAGCTTAATAAACTAAGCATCCATGTTAAGATATTAGAAAAATAGCACCATAAAGAAATAAGGATAAGAAACAGAACCTAATGAAACAATTATACAGTAAAGTACATCAACAAAGCTAAAAGTCACTTATTTGAAAGACTTAAAGAAAATGACAAACTTGGCAAAAACTGATCAGGAGAAAAGCTATTATTATCAGGAATGGAAACAACATTGCTACAGATTGTGCAAACAATTTAAAAAATTTAAAGGATATTATGAACTATGTTATCGAAACATTTTTAAAATTAGATGAAATGGTAAAATTTGTAGAAAAATATTACTTGCCAAAACTGATACAAGAAGAACTAAAACACCATAATACTCCCGTAACTATTAATGAAATTGACTCTGTAAATAAGATCTTTCCCAGAAAGAAAATCTAAGCCCATAGGACTTCGCCTAAGTATTCCAGCAAACTCTTCCATTAAAATTAAAACAGACTACATATACTATTCTAGTTTGCTAATGCTGCCCGAATGCAAAACACCAGAAATGGATTGGCTTTTATAAAAGGGGGTTTATTTGGTTACATAGTTACAGTCTGAAGGCCATAAAGTGTCCATCAAAAAAGGGTACCTTCACTGGAGGGCGGCCAGTGGTGTCTGGAAAACCTCTGTTAGCTGGGAAGGCACATGGCTGGTGTCTGCTCCAGAGTTCTGGTTTCAAAATGGCTTTCTCCCAGGACATTCCTCTCTAGGCTATAGTTCCTCAAAAATGTCACTCTTAGTTGCTCTTGGGGCATTTTTTCTTTCTTAGTGTCTCCGGAGCAAAAGTCTGCTTTCAACAGCCATCTTCGAACTGTCTCTCATCTGCACCTCCTCTCTTTTCAGCTCCTGTGCATTCTTCAGAGTGTCCCTCTTGGCAGAAGCAAGTTCGCTCCTTCTGTCTGAGCTTTGATAGGGCTCCAGTGAATAATCAAGGCCCGTTCTGAATGGGCAGGGCCACAACTCCATGGAAATTATCCAGTCAGAGTTATCACCCACAGTTGGGTGGGTCGCATCTCCATGGAAACACTCAATCAAAGAATTACAATCTAATCAACACTAATACATCTGCCCACACAAGATTACATCAAAGATAATGGCATTTTGGGGGACATAATACATTCAAACTGGCACATACGCCAGCTAATTTTATAAGACCAACATCACCTTTATACCATCTAGCAAAGAAATTATATGAAAGGACAATTGTAAAGCAGTCTTATCATTAAACGTAGATACAAAATCCTTAACAAAATATTAGTAAATTGAATAATACATTATGACAAAATTGGGCTTATAACACAAATACGAAGTTGATTTCATATTAGAAAATTAGTGTAATTCACTATTAACAGATTAAAAGAAAAAAATCTTAAAATCCTCTGAATTGTTTCAAAACCACATTTGATAAAATTCAACAGCCACTCTAATAACTCTTAGCAAACCAGGAATGAAAAGGAAGTTCCTTAATCTGAGAAAGAATATCTACAAAAAAAGCCCCCAACAAATACTGTAAGTAATGGTTAAAAACTTTCCATTGCAGATGAGGATCAAGACCAGGATGCCCTCCATTTCCATTGCTATTTCACATTATATTGGAAGCATTCCAGACAGTACAGTAAGACAAGAAAATATATAAGGGTTAGAAAGAAAAATATGTAATTGTCATAATTTACAGACAATCTTTTCATTTAGGAAATCCTTAAAAACTTTACAAATAGTGAGTTTAGCAAGGTTGCTAGATAGATTAAGACCCATAAAAATAATTGCATTTCTACATACTAACAAAAAAACTCTAAGTTAATTTTTAAAAATATACTATTTACAACAAAATATCAATTATCTAGTAATAAATCTAACAAAGGATATGTAAATGTCTATAGAATAAACTATTAAACTTTATGAAAGAAATTAAAGAATAAATAATAAAAAGGAAGATATACCGTTTCTGGATTAGGAAAATCGGTTTATAGGATACTTATTCTCTCCCAAATTCATCTATAGATTCAACACAATCCCCAAAAAAAGCCTCAGGAGGAATTTTAAATGGATTCTAATTTTTATATGGCTATAAAAAGGTCTAAGAATAGCCAAAAACTTGAAGACTGGGTTGGGAGGACTTGTTCTATTGGCTATCAAGACTGTTTATAAAGCTATAGTAATTGAGACAAAGTAGTATTGGTGTTAGAAATAGAGCAATGGAACAGAATAAAGAATCTAGAAATAGATCTGTGCAAATATATACATTTGATTTATGATAAAATTGACACTGCAGAATGGTGGGGAAATTATGATATTTTCAATAATCTGTACTACTGTCTTAACTGGGTATTCATCTGGAAAAAAATTGGAGTGGGTCCCTTCACATCTTATACAAAATTCAATTCCATGTGGTTTGTAGACCTAAATATAAAAGACAAAATAATTAATGCTTTTAGAATATATTGTCTTCATGACTTTAGGATAGAGAAATAATTCTTAAATCAGATAGAAAAAGCAGTAACAGGAAACAAAAATGACATATTTTCCCACATCAATATTAAATATTTCTGTTCATCAAAAACACAGCAGAGAGAGCAAAATTGTAAGCTACATAAACCTATTGCGATGGTTTGAAGGTGAATGTACCCCAGCAAGACATCCTCTTAAATTTAATCTGTTCCCGTGGGTGTCAACCCATTGTAAGTAGGACCTTTTGACAAGGCTACTTCAATTAAGGTGTGACATCCTTCATTAAGGATGGGTCTTAATCCTTTTACTGGAATCCTCTATAAATGGAAGGAATACAGAGAGAGAGCGTGAGCGCACACGTGTGTGAGAGAGAGCACGCCAGGGAAGGAAGAAGCTGAACTCAGTGGAACCCAGAAGAGTAGGGAGAGACCAGCAGATGCCACCATGTGCCTTGGCATGTCACAGAGGAGCCCAGAATCACTGGCAGCCAGTCTTCCAGAAGAAAGCATCTCCCTGATGTTGCCTTGATTTAGACATTTTCTCAGCCTCAAACTGTAAACTAATAAATCCTCATTGTTTAAGTCAACCCATTTCAAGGTATCTGCTTTCAGCAGCCTAGGAAACTAAAACACCAATAAAGAAATTATACCAGAATATATCAAACACAATGACAAATCAGTAAGAAAGACAGAAAGTCCAATAGACAAACAGGCAAAAGACTTAAATAGGAACTTCAAAAGAAGAAAACAAATGGCCTTATACATATGAAGATGTTCTTGGCTTCATCAGTAATCAAGGAAACCAAATTCAAAACTACACAGAAATGCCATCACACAACTCCAGATTGGCTATAATTTAAAAATAGGATAATACCAAAGTGTTAAGGATATGGAGCAATGCAAACTTTACATTGCTAGTGGGAGTGAAAATTCTTATACTCACTTTGGAAAACACTTTGGCATTATCTAGTGAAACTGAAAATATTCAAACCCATTAAAAAAACATGGCTCCAACAGAAATACATGATTATGTATATGATGATACATGTAGAAGAATAAACAGGTGTTGTTCGTAATAGACCCAAACTGGAAAAAAAAAAAAAACTAGAAACAAGCAGTAAAATAGATTTTTTAAAAAGCGGAAGAGTCATTCAGTGGAATACAGCAATGAAAATGAACAAACTCTAGCTACACCCAGCAGCATTAATAAATCTTAAAAACGTTGAATAAAAAGAAAACAAATTCAGAAATATATTGTATTACACTATTTATTTAAAATTCTAGAAAAGGGAAAAGAAAACCATATATTGAGAGAAGCAAGGAATGTTTACCACAGAAGTCAGGACAATGGATATCTATAGAATGAGAAGAATTGTGATCAGAATGGGATACTTGGGGACTTACAGGTTCCTGGCAATGTTCCAAGTCTTGCTTTTGTTCTAATTCTTGCTTATAATTAATTAATTAAGAACTACATTTATGTTTTATGCTATTTTCTGTAGGGTATACTATTTAACAATAAAAATAAAATAATTTATTGAAGACATCTTTTCATTGCATTATATTTACCCCTATCTTATCCTTACAGGCTGCGTATTATTCCTCTGTAGATTTATCTGATCCCCTCCTTAGATCACTCTCCTTATAGTTTGCCACTACCAACTTTGTGGGATACATTTATGTGCATTTGCTTGTACCGGTATTTCTATAGGAGTAGTTCCTAGAAATAGAATCAACAGGTATTTGCATTTGTATTTCAATAGGTGCTATTAAATAACCTTACAGATTTCTTCGTGGTGTCGTTTTTATTTGAAGCTTTTAATTTTTATGTTGCTAATCTGTCCCTCTTTTCCATTGTAATTTTTGGGTTTTGTATCATGTTTAGAAAGACCTTTCTCAACTTAAGGTTAGATCTTTATCTGGAATTTATTTTTGCGTATATGAGCTCTAAATTTTTCCCTAGCCTTTTGTTTCAACACTTTTTATTAAATGGTTCATTCTTTCCATACTGACTTTACCACCAGCTAAGTTCCCTTTACCACCAGCTATGTTCACATTATAACATGTCTTTTTTCTGGATCCTTTTTCTGTTCCATTGATCTATTGATCTATTCCTAAATCAGTATCATAATGTTTCAATGACTATAGATTTTAATGTGTTTCTCTTATTTATATAGCAAATTCCCTCTAATTAGTTCTTTTCAAAATGTTTGTTTTTTGCCTCGTGCATTTTTTTTTTTTAAGTAAAGAGTGTAATTTAATCTTTATTTATAGGACACTGCAAGATAGGAAATTCCACACAGGAATAAGAAACACATTGAGAGGAGAGGCTTCATACAGAATGTGCAGTTTGGAACTGCTCAAGTATAGTTTTGTTGTGAAAAGTATTACATAACAAATCACATTTAAAAAGAGTTCTCAGTAGAGAAACAGCAAAACAAAGTTATACCAAACATTGTACACAACAAACAACTTTATACCTCAGCTGTGCAATCTAAAAGTCCCAGGAGTACCATCCTGCACTTAGAAGGTATCACCTTCAGAGGTAGTTTATACCACAATATTCTCATCATCATCTTCCGCTACAAAGAAATGTTTCTCAATCAACCTTAAAGAAGCCTTGTACACAGACTCATTTTCATGGTTTTGTGGATCTTCAGTTTTGTCCGAGCCTCCACATTCTTTGATCAGTATGCTAAGTTTCTCAGCAGCCTGAGAGATATTTGAAGTTGCATCCAGAATAACCAGAATAATTTTGCTATCTGTTGCATTTAAAAGGTTCATCAATAGTTCTATTATGCCACAGTGGACAAGGTATACATCTGTTCACATATCCACCATTTGTAAAGTTGGCACAGCCCATACAGCTTCCTTTTGTGTCTTAAAGTCTGCCTTAGAGAGAATGCCAATGAGGAATAGGACTAATCCATAATTCACTACTTGTTCTATCTGGTCCTGATGGCCAACTGTGATATTTGGACTGTATGTAACTTCCTTCTAAATATTAGTTTTGGAGTGAGGTAGCAGGCTGGGAAAAATGGCAAGTGTTCCTGCATCTATTACAATCTAAGCCTGTTTATCTGCCCCAGTGATGATATTCCCTATGGCCCTTAGCACAGGAGTCACAGTTCAGTAGCTCCTAGAAGCTTCATAAGCTGGAGCCCAATTCTTTTTCTCATAACCATTTCTCTCCATTCTTTTGGACCATCAGTAAGGTAGGAAATAGCCCAGCAAGTATCTGCTAATTTTTCTGGAACATCATGAGGCAGGAGATAAACTGAAATAGGAAGACCTTGCTCAACAGGCTCTAATGGTGCAGCATTCTTGTTTTGACAAAGGTTTGAAAGTGTCCACATAAGATAACATAAGTAACCACATGATACATATGATACATCAGGAACTGCAAGTATAGCCAGCAGAGGATCGACTATACCATGTTTGATAACCAAGTCTCAGAAAGTTGTGCCATCACCTGCAAAGTTTTCTAGAGCTTATATAGCTTGTTAACTGATGTGAACATGGGGAGATGCCAACAGAGATATGAATGCTGGGATAACATCTCCATCTACCACAGCCTGGGTCTGTTCTGATGTTATAGAACCAATCTTAGTGAGTGTCCAAGCAGATTCAAACTGAGTGGGGCTAACAATCAGTTCTGCCCAAGAAGGACACAAATTTTGGAATCACACCTACCCAAATTATGTTGTCTATGAGGGTTTTCTTTTTTTTTTTTTTTTTTCTTTCTAGAAAGCTGTTTTATAAAAGTTTGAGTAGTTTGAAGCTGCTTTCCAAATTGTTGCTATTTATGCCTTTGACAGTGTCATCAACAGACCAATTTACTGTCCTGGTTGTTGGGTTTTCCTGCAGTGGAGAAGTAGTATCATCAGGGAAAGAGGTGCTATTTCTCCTTTTCAGCATCTGATCATCCTTCTTAGCTTTCCTCATCTCCATGTTAACTTCTACATAGCGTCTAGTGAATTAGCATTCTCATTGGTAACATGGTTGTAAGATAGAAAGCTTCATAGCAGGCTCATGCTTCCACAAGAAGCTGTGCAGGGCTCTCCTCATGCATTTATTTTTGCAAATGAACTGTAGAATCAAGTTGTACCTCCCCCCCCTTGTCCCTGTCCCTGCCCCCCTCCCCCCCCCCCGCAAAGTGCATTGACATTTCAGTTGGAATTGTGGTTAATGTCTAAATTGTTTGGAGAAGAATTAACTTTATTACAAATCTCTAAATTTTAGTTTTTAATTTTATATTAAGGGTCATGTTTTATATATTCTTTGAAGATTTTTTCACTTAAATATTATATACTAATATCTTTCCATATTGTTGCTGTATTTCATTTATTTGACTGCTGTGTGATTTTCACATTGTTTTAATATACCAAGTTAGAGTTATCATCAGGGTTGGTATTGGTCAGGGTTCTTTCCTTGAAGGATATTTGGTTTGTTTGTGGAGATTTGCTATTAGTTATCAGTACTGCTATGAATATTCTTGTACATGTCTTCTTTTATCCATTTGCAAGAGTTCCAAGTTTTTAGTATGTACGTAGGAGTGACATTTATAGGTCATAGTGTATACATTTTCAACTGTAGCAAATAATGCCAAACTGTTTTCCCACCTACAATATATATAAAGTCCTGAGGGATCCACATTCTTCCCAATACTTAGTATTGTCAGATTTTTAAATTTTTGTCAGAGTGATGGTAAGATGATAACTTGTATATACTGATTAGGTTGTATACTGTGATAACTTGTATATACTGTTAGGGTATATACAGGTATATACATGTGATAGTATATACATGTGATAACTTGTATATCCTGATTACCAGTGATGCTGAACATCTTTTCTTAAGCTTATGGATATATATATTAATGCTTTTGTAAAATTGTTTTTTATATCTCTTGCCCATTTTTCTATTGAGTTGGTTCATGCTTGTCCTATTACTATGTAGGAGTTCTTTATAAATTCTTAATAGTAATCTTTTAACAGTTATGTATATTATGAATATCTTCTCTCAATTTATAACTACTCAATTTTCACTTCCTTTTAAAGGTCTTTGGATAAACAAAAGTTCTTACTATAGCCAAATGTATCAGTCTTTTATTGTCAGTGCTTTTTGTTTTTTGTTTAAGAACTCATACCCAAGGTTCAAGATATTTATCTATATTTTCTAAGAGAGTTTTAAATCTTTGTTATGATATTTTAGGCCTTAACCCACTAGGAGTTGGTTTTTATACTTTTCTATGTTTTTCATATTGAAAGCTGTTTTTCCCCCTTGCTATTTACTGAACAGTCCTTCTTTTCCCCCATTGATTTCAGTGCCCTCTCTGTCAAAAACAAAGTTTCATAGCTTTCTGCAAATGTCTTAAATTTTTCTTGTTAAGCTTATCCCTAGTTTATAGTTTTTATTGCTTTTTTGAATGGGATCTTTTTCCCTGTTAATTTTTCCGAATTGTAATTGCTGACATATAAACTCTTAGTTTCTTTATGTTTATCTTTACTTAATAAACTCTTGTATTAATTGTTAGTTTTTTGATTGAATCTCTTGGTCCCCTGTCCCCTCTCCATTTAGGGATACAATCTTATTTTCTGCAAAAATTATCATTTCATTTCTTACTTTCTGATATCTATATCCCTTATTAGCTGCTTGCCTCATCTTACTACATTAGCTAGGACCTCCAAACAGTAACATTTAACAGACCCTGTAAAAAATAGTGGTGATAGTGGATATCTTTATGTTGCTCCTCACCTTCATGAAAATATTTTTAGTGTTTTATATTTGTGTATAATATTGCTAATGGTTTCTGGTATATATTTTGTGATGGCTTGGAGTTTTGTAAAACCCCCCCCATCAAAAAAAAAAAAAAAAAACATGCTTAGTCCATTCATGTGGGTGTGAACCCATTGTAAATAGGACCTTTTGATGAGGTTACTTCAGTTAAGGTATGGCCCAACTGAATCAGGATAGGTCTTAATCCTATTACTGTAGGTCTTATAGGGAAGGCCACAGAAAGACATAAGGAGCAGCCAGAAGCTAGAAATCAATGGAACCAGAAAAGAAGGGAGAAGCCAGGAAAGACCATGTGCATTGCCATATGACAGAAAAGCCAAGAACCTAGGATTGCTAGCAGCCAGCCCCGGAACACCACAGTCTTTCTGGGAGAAAGCATAGCTTGATGACGCATATTGGTATCGTACTTTCCCTGGCCTCAACACTGTGAGCCAATAAGTTCCTGTTATTTAAGCCAACCCATTGCATGGTATTTTATTTAACAGCCAGGAAACTAGAACAGTTTTTGGTACCAGTAGTGGGGTGCTGCTATTGCAAATACCTAAACTGTGGAAATGACTTTGGAATTGGGTAATGGGTGAGAGGCTGTGAGAATTGAGAGGGCTCAAAAATGAGTGAGAGCTGTAGGAAAAGTTTGTATCATCTTAGAAAATACGTAATTTGTTATGATCAATATGTTAGAAATATGGACATTGAAGGTACTTCTGGTGAGCCCTTAGAAAGAAATGATGAATGTGTTATAGGAAATTGGAAGAAAGGCAATCCTTGCTTTAAAGTGGCAGAGGACTTGGCAAAATTATATTCTGCTGTCATATTGACACTGGAATTTGTAAATGAACTTGGATATTTAGCTGAGGAGTTTTCCAAGCTAAGTGAGTAAGGTCGGGCCTGGTTTCTCCTTACAGCTTTTTATACTAAAATGTGAGATGAAAAGGATATGCTGAGAACTGAACTCTTAAGCACAAAGAAACCAGAAATCGATGATTTGGAAAATTCTGAGCCTATCCAGGTAGTGTGCTCTGAGACTAGGGCCAGAAGCAGCCCTATCAGGGACCTCCCTGAACTTCTGGACGCAAGTTCCCAGAGAAGACGGCTCCATTGAGGGTTTAGCTGAACATGGATCCAGTCAGCCATTTCAATGTAAGTCAGGACTGGAAATGCAGTTATACAGGAAGGATCTGTGGAAGGTTCTGTTGTCTTATGGTTTGGACCCCTATGAACTACATGCTTAGCTGATAAGTTTTTTTGTGAAATTTATATAAGTGGAACCACTGAAAGGGACAGAGAAGAGACAAATTGAAGGAAGGTGATTGTGGTGTTTTTTTTTTCCAATCAGGGATGTTTTCTGGACACATCTAGGTATTGTGTTGTAACAATCCAGGTGATCGCAAATGTACTGACTATTTATAACAGTTGTGGTCTTTAACGTAAAAAAAAAAAGTGTGTGAAACAATTTGACTTTTTTTTTGCATTCCCAAAACATTTCCATAATACCATATGTATTCCCCATAACTATTAGTACCTATATCCTTTATCAGATATCCTATTTCCAAAGGTAGGTTTTCTCTTAAAAACACCAAACATTATATTCTGCCCTCCAAACATGTTACATTCCTTTGTTTTAAAGAAATTAATAAAAATGATATATAAAAATTGACAGTTTCCACTGTAAAATTAGCAGTGGTAAATTTGTCAAGCACAGCATCAAACAACCTCATAAAAATACCTGTGGGTTCAAACAACCATCTTAAACCCTGATCAGGCATGGGAAAATATATTCATTTATGCATTCATTCAATAGATATTGAACACTTATTATGTGCCAAGCATTGCACTCATGATCAATACAATTCTTTAGTTAAGAGACAGTCTGGTAGAAGGCAGTCCGACTATCAAAATCATTTATTGGTGGACAGAAATAAAACAAATATCTGTACTGTAATGGAATTTAAGTTGATCTTTCTTCCCTTTCACACTGGAAACTATGGGGCTGGCTTCTGATTTTGCCATTGACACTTTGGATTCCTACGTAACTTACTTAAACTTGTTATAGTTTCTCAGATCATTGTTCAAGGAAAACAATTTTACTTGCCACTTAATAACTGTTCACCTTCTTCCTTCAAGCCTCCTTCAAAATATCTAAAAATTTCATTGAAAGAAACTTTAATATGGAAAATGGCTAAGTGTGTCACTCTGGAATAAGAATGTCTAATATCAAGTCCCACATCCCACCCACCACCCCTCACTTACTGGCTGTATGACTTTGTCAGTTCTCTAAACCTTGGTTTTCCCATCTATAAAATGGGGGAAATTTTACTACTACCTCACAGGGTTGTTATGAATAGTAAATGAGATTTAAACAGCACTTCATATACTGCATAGTACATTGTTAGTGCACAATATTTTTTATCTTTTATTCTTGATAACAAGGTTCAAGTTATTGGTGGGCTAGAGATAGATTAGAGGAGATATTACCCAAATGATTTTCAGTTTACTAACATAACATCTACCCACTTAATAAATGTTAGATGGCTGCAATTTGCTTATTGCATTAGGTGCTAAATAAGACTCCAAGAAGTACATACAGGTTGAGTACAATTAGCTGTAAAGTTAAAAACTTTGTTTTGGAAAAAGATTTCTTTCAAAATAAATTATACATTAGCCACTTTCTGGTTCTTTTTGAAAAGGAGTTAAGTATTTAGAGATATCTGTTCATTAACTATGGCTATCACCTTTATTATATATAGTTTTTTTCTTTAAAGAATAGCTTTAGTGTTTAAAGAATCTAATTATCTTTAATACTAGGTAGTCATCAACTTCCTTAAAGACAATCTGCCCTTAGTCTTTGAATAGCACATTTCTTTTGAGCACCTCTTTTATAATAGTGTTACTACTTTAAGTGTTTATATAGCTTTTCACTGGAAGATATCAGAGCACCTTCTGGTGTATATATTAGATAATCATGTAATAGGACTACCTCTTACTCTGTGGCTTCGCTTGTATTGCTTCGAAAAAAATCCACATAAATGAAAATTCAACTGTGTCATTAATTTCACCAGCTCTAATTATATAAGGTAACATTTCTGATAAGTGAAAACAATGTGGTAGAGCATTCATTGATATATAATTTACATGCAAATAGTTTGAGATTTATATATATTTGGGGTACTTTTTTTTTAGTTTATGCAACTTTATTGAAGAAAAATAAATCAGTTACTAGCAGAGCTATTAGTCGATCACTCATCCATTGACAACTTGCATCATTTATTCAATGCTATATTAAACAGTGTATTGGAAGATAGATTTACTAATAGCTCCAAGCTTCCTAACAATTTAAATGAAAATTACAAAAATGTTTGAGAGCCTATTTTGGAATACAAAGGGTGTTTGACTTCCAATTTCCATTCTCTGTAGAACAAGAACAGGTCATTCCTTTATTGACATGCATAAAATACATCACATTTTCTGTTCTGTTGATGCTATAAATTCAACACCAGTTCTCCAGTCACATCAGTTATGAGCATAAAGTATATCATGGTAACATCAAATTTCTAACAGTGGAAGGCTTAAACAAGAATGGATGCTGCTATAGAGTTATGCTGCTTCCTTTGATGCGACGAACTGAACATCCATTTCTCCCCCTCAGATGACTTCTTCAGCATGTTAGAGCAGTGAGGATAGTTCTAGTCTCATAACCAAGTTAGAGTGAAGATATTGGTCACATAATACACACGCTCCATTTTTTAAAAATTCTGAGTCTTAGGCAACTGTTCTCTTGTAACTACAATTTCTAAAAGCAGTTATTGTCCAAAGCTGGAAGAACTTCTGTCTTCTTAGATGAGCACGTGAATGACTGGAGGGAGGTAAACAAAAAATAAAATTTAAAAAATATGAAGTCTGAAAGGGGAGCAGCTGGATAAGAAAATCAAAAGAGGAACAGTAATTTAAAGTTTATTTATTCCAGTTCTAATGCAGGTTATTCTGACTTTAAGGTAGCATCACATGGCATACTTCTGAGTCCATTCCCAAGATACTCTGTTGTACTTATCTCTGTCTATTTTATAGATCCATACAATCTCTGGCACAGGGTGTCATCTCGGTTCAGATCACATAGCAGTGAACAAATGGATAAAAGAACTTGAGAAATAGTTAAAGCAGGAGACCACTGTGATCTTAGGATAATGAGACAAATGCTGCCATTATTGTTAATATTTGGATGATAAATTCTTGTTGTAAATGAAACCTTAGGTGGTTTGAAGGGGTAGTCTGTAGGAAAATGAATTGTCAAAAACAATACACCGCCTTGATATAGGCTGTTATTAGGTATCATAATTGTGGCTTGCCAGTGAAACATTATCACCAACTGAACCTGCAGAACATTGTGCTGGGGGGGTCACGGGCCAAATCGCTAATTTCCTTATTAATCTGTTTCAGTGCCATAATCTGTGCTTTTCGTCTAGCTCCACACTATCTTGATGTGCGCTCAAAGGTCCGGCCAAAACTCTTGATTATCAGGGCAGCAGGGAAGGATTGTATCTTCGTCTCACATCGGTTCTGCCAGACACAGGCGCACGTACAGAGGGGCCTCCCTCAAGTTGCTGCCTCAGCCTCCTCCTGGCGCAGCAGCTGGTGCTTCCCTGGCCCTGTGGAGCTCACGCTCATGACACAGCCCTTGGGGTTCTATTTAAAGTGTTGAAATATAGATTTCAGAGGATTTAACTCAATTCCTATAACAGTAAATTATCACTTCACCGAAATTTAAGGAAGAATTACAGCTTGACATTTTATGCTTCTTTGAGAAAGTATTGTACATATCCAAAGGAATGTCAGGATGCAATTGCAATCATTTCTTATTTATTTTAGTTGCCTTTTTGAAAAGTAGTTATTCTTACTCCCAAGCCTTATTACAACGGTATATTGAATGTTAATAAGTTCAATAGTAATCCTTCAAAAATTTGGGAAACATATTTTATTTAATATGATATAGATTATTACTTTGAATGACATTTGCAATCAATATTTGTTATTTTTCAGTCACCATTGCTTGAAGACAATTTGTTTTTCAAATAGGCACATTCTTATGATGTTGAAATTGAATTTGTATGGTACATATAAGTGGCATATTCATTATTACCCTTATAATCTCAAACAATACCAATGTCAAATTTCCTGATTTTTTCCCTTTATTGGAGAAGTTACAGGTTTACAGAATAGTCATGGGTAAAATACAGGATTCCCATATACCACCTTATTGTCAACACCTTGCATTTGGTGTGGAACATTTGTTACAGTTGACAAAAGCACATTTTTATAATTGCACTATTAACCACAGTCAACGGTTTAACTTAGGGTTCACTGTTTCTGCAGAGTGGTTCCGTGGGTTTTTTTTTTTTTTTCATTCTGTTACCATATATTCAATCGGATAGTTCCCCTTTTAATCACATTCAGGTATATACTCCAGTGCTGTTAATTAGATTCACAAGGTTGTGCTACCATCAACACCATCCATTACCAAAACATTTCCATCATTCCAAATAGGACCCCTGCACATTTTAAACCCTAACTTCCTGTTCCCTATCCCCAAACCTGTTCCCTGGTAACTTATACTGTAGATTTTGACTCTGTGAGTTTGTTATTCTAATTGTTTCAAATCAGTGAGCTCATACAATATTCGTCCTTTTGTGTGCAGCCTATTTCACTCAACATATCTTCAAGGGTCATCCATGTTGTCACATGTATCAGGACTTCATTCCTTTTTATGGATGAAAAATATTCCATTGTATGTATATACCACATTTTATTTATACATTTAGTGGTTGATGGACACTTGGGTTTCTTTCATCTTTTGGCAGTTGTGAATAACGCCGCTGTGAACATTGGTGTGCAATTATCTGTATGAGTCCCTGGTTTCAATTCTTTGGGATATATACTGAGTAGTTGAATTGTTGAGTCATGTGGTAGTTCTATATGTAGCTTTCTGAGGAACTGCCAAACTGTCTACCACAACGGCTGCATTTTGCATTCCAGCCAGCAGTCAATGAGTGTTCCTATTTATCCACATCATCCCCAACATTTGTGTGATTTTTGATTTTTAATAATAGCCATTCTAATGGGCATGAAATGGTCTCTCACTGTGGTTTTGAATTGCCTTTCCCCGATGGCTAATGATGGTGACCATCTTTCAATGTGCTTTCTGGCCATTTGTGTATCTTCTTTGGAGAGATGTCTATTCAAGTCTTTGCCTATTCTTTAATTCTGGATATTTGTCCATTTGTTAAGTTGAAGGATTTCTTTCTTTATTCTAGATATTAAACCTTTATCAGACATGTGGTTTCCAAATGTTTTCTCCCATTTTGTAGGTTGTCATTTTCCTTTCATGATAAAGTCCTTTGAGGCACAAAAGTTTTTAATTTTGATGAGGTCCTATTTATGTATTTTTCCCTTTGTTGTTTGTGCTTTGAGTATAAAGCCTAAGAAAATACTGCTTAACACAAGGAGATACTTCCCTACATTTTCTTCTAGGAGTTTGATAGTTCTGGCTCTTATATAAAAGTCATTAGCTCCATTTTGACTTGATTTTTTTTTTACAAGGTGTGTGTGAGGTGGGGGGGGGGGTGTCTCATTCTTTTTTTGCAAATGGAGATCCAGTTTTCCTAGCAGCATTTATTCAGGAGATTATTCTTTCCCATTTGAGTGATCTTTGCCCCTTTGTCATTAATCAGTTGGCCATAAGTATGAGGGTTGATTTCTGAACTCTCAGTTTGATTCCATTGGTCTGTATGTCTGTCCTTATACAATACCACTCTGTTTTGATTACTGTGGCTTTATAATAAGTTTTAAGACCAGGAAGTGTGAGTCCTCCAACTTCACTCTTCTTTTTCAAGATGGCTTTAACTATTCAGGGCTCCAAACCTTTCCATATAAATTTGATGATTGGCTTTTCAATTTCTGTAAAGAAGGTTGTTGGAATTTTGATTGGGATTGCATTAAATCTATAAATTGCTGTGGGTAGGATTGACATCTTAATGATATTTAGTCTTCCAGTCCATAAACATGGACAGTCCTTCCTTATCTTTAGGTCTTTTTTGATTTCTTTAACAGTGTTTTGTGGTTGTCTGTGTACAGGTCCTTTACATCCTTTACATCCTTGGTTAGATGTGTTTGATTCTTTTAGTTGCTAAGGTGAATGGAATTTATTTCTTGATTTCTTCTGCTGATTGTTCATTGCTTGTGTATATAAATACTGCTGATTTTTTGGGTGTTGATCTTGTACTCCACCAATTTGTGAATTTATTAGCTCTAGGAGTTTTGTTGTGGATTTTTCTGGATTTTCTGTTTATAGGATCATATCATCTGTACAGTATTACTTCTTGCTTTCTAATTTGGGTGCCTTTTATTTCTTTTGCTTTCCTAATTGCTCTTCTTAGAACTTCCAGTACAATATTGAATAACAGTGGTAACAGTGGGCATCCTTGTCTTGTTCTTGAACTATGAGGAAAGGTTTCAGTTTTTCACCATTTAGTAGGATGTTAGCAGTGGGCTTTTAGTATATGCCCTTTATCATGTTTAGGAAGTTTCCTTCTATTCCTATTTTTCTAAGTGTTTTTTATCATGAAGGAATGCTGGATTTTGTCAGTTGCCTTTTCTGCATCTTATGGGTTTTTCCCTTCATTGTGTTAATATGGTGTATTACATTAGTTGATTTCTTATGTTGAACCAACCTTGCTTAACAGGGATAAATCCCACATGATCATGGTATGTAATTCTTTTAATATGCTGTTGGATTCCATTCGCTAGTATTTTCTTGAGGATTTTTGCATCTATGTTCATAAGATAAATTGGTATGTAGTGTCATTTTCTTGTGCTATCTTTATTCAGCTTTGGTATGAGGGTGATGTTGGCCTTGTAGAATGAATTAGAGAGTATTCCTTCTCTTCAATTCTTAGGAAGAGTTTGAGACAATAGGAATTAAGTCTTCTTGTAATGTTTGATAGAATTCCCCTGTGAAGGCATCTCATCCTGGGCTTTTCTTTGTTAAGTTTTTGATGACTGATTCAATCTCTTTACTAGTATTGGTTTGTTGAGATCTTCTGTTTCATCTTGAGTCAATATAGGCAGTTTGTTGCATTTCTAAGAATTTGTTTATTTCATTTAGGTTATCTAATTTATTGGCATACCATGGTTCATATTATCCTCTTATAGTCCTTTTATTTCAGCGGAGTTGGTAGTGGTGTCCCCTTTTTCACTTCTGATTTTCATTTTTTGTAAGCTCTATTTTTTTCTTTGTCAGTCTAGCTAAAGATTTGTCCATTTTATTGTTATTTTCATAGAACTAACTGGTTTTGTTGATTGTCTCTATTGTTTTTTATTTTCTATTTATCTCTAATCCTTGTTCTTTCATCCCTTCTGCTTACTTTGGGTTTAGTTTGCTCTTCTTTTTCTAGCTTTTCAGTTTTCAGGTTAGGTGTCTGATTGAAAGTCTTTCTTCTTTTTTAATATAAGTAATTAGAGCTATAAATTTCCCTCTCAGCACTGCCTTTGCGGCATCCCTTAAGTTTTGGTATGTTGTATTTTCATTTCTTTCACCTCAGGATATTTCCTAATTTTGCTTCTGTTTTCCTCTTTAACTCACTGATTGTTCATGAGTATGTGGTTTAATTTCCACACATTTGTGAATTGTCACTTTCTCCTGCTGTTACTGATTTCTAGCTTCATTCTATTGTGGTTTCAATATTTTTTAATTTATTAAGACTTACTGAGGGTTCACTAGTTAGTGCAGTTCCATAGATCTTTTATTTTATTATTTTTGTTCTGTTACCATGCATGCAATCTAACATTTCCCGCTTTTAACCACATTCAGATGTATTTTTTCAGTGCCAATTTCCTGATTTTGATCATTTTTCCGTGTTATGTAAGAGACTTTCCTTTGTTTTAGGAAATATACATTGAAGCCTTTGGTGGCCCAATGTCTCCAACTTTCCTAAGATGGTTCATGGAAATATATGTATACACACATAGACACACAGAGAGAAATAATGATTAAGCAGAAGTGACAAAATGTAAACAGTTGATGGATCTGGATAGAGTATATAGGAGTTCTTTACACTGTTCTTGCAGATTTTTTATAGGTTTGAAATTGTATCAAAGTACAAAGTTACCAATTAAAAAAAGCAACTCCACCAACTTTATCAAATTTAGTTAACAACTTAGAAAAGATCTATTCTCATATATCATCTGTCTTTGTTCATTCCTGGAGTGCCTAGTACCAATCTTTTCATGTGTGCAGGAATAATAGAGGAGGAATAATAGAGCAGGAGAAAAAGATTGAATCAATGGTTTTGGTTTCTTCAAGAAAGATGGAAATTCCAGATGAATTAGGAGGAAACATGATATTTGTAAAATTGGAAGATAACTCTTTTCTGTTATAATATTCTAAAAATCTTTGGTACCAAAAAAAAGAACTGATTATGTAATACGTCTTATTTGAATATCCTTTAAAAATGTAAGGCTTCTACACAAAAACTTGCACATAAATATTTGTAGCAGCATTATTCATAATAGCCATAAAAGGAGAAACAACCTAAATATCCATCCATTGGTGAACAGATATACAAAATCTGGTATATTATCCAATGGAATATTATTTAACCATAAAAAGGAATGAAGTACTGATACATGCTACAACATGAATGAAGCTAAGTGAAAGAAACCAGACACAAAAGGCCACATATGATATGATTCCATTTATATGAAATGTCCAGAATAGACATTCCATAGAGAGTGAAAATAATTTGTTGTTGTCAGGGACTGGGTGGAAGGAGGAATGATAGTGACAACTAATGGATTTGGAGTTTATTTTGGCTGTGAGGAAAATTTTCTGGACTTATGTAACAGTTATACAATTTTAACATATTAAAAGCCATTGAATTGTGTACTTTAAAAGGGTAAGTTTTATAGTACAGTAGTACCTTGGTACTTGTCATTAATTGGTTCTGGAAGGCATAACGAGTACCAAAAACAAGCACCAAATTTTTCCCATAAGGAATATGTAAATAAATTTAATGTACTCTCAAACCATAGACAATGTACATTTTTAAGGCAATATGTAAAAAAGATATGGTTGCATATCATTACTTTACATGAGAAATAAACCTAAAAATTAATAAATACTTAGATTGAATAAAATAAAAACTTCACTTTACCTGTACTGAGAAGACTCCATGGCCTAATGGGATGCTGGGAGGAGAGTGGTAAGGAGCAGAGGTTACATGGAGTGCTGCTTGGAAGGCGAGTCCCCCTCCAGTAAAACATCGGGTACTTGCACCTCAGGTGTCCTTTCTCTTTTCTGCCTTTTTTTACCTTGCACCACAGGCTCTGACACACTCTTTGTCACCGTCACTAAAAACTTATCCAATGAGGACTGCTTCTGTCTTCTTTTCAGAATTCCTCGAAAATGTGAAATTCTTTGGTCGTTCAATAAATTCACATTTCTGCTTGTCAGAGCTTTGTCCGGATGGTACTTCTCCACAAAGTTTTGACATTCTTCCCATTTTGCACACATTTCTTTTATCAAGGAACTTGGGACATCCTCCCTTATCTCCTCCTCACCTGTAGAAGTCTTTTCAGCCACCTCTTGTTGCTGCTCCTTCTGTATTTCCTACATCTCCTCAGTGCTGAGCTCTTCACAATGTTACCCCACTAACTCCTCAACATCAGCAGCATCGACTTCCAGGGCCGTGGATTGGCCCAAAGATACAATATCCTGCACAGTTGTACCCTTGTACCTGCAGGCTTTTTGTTAGCACTCACTGCCTCATGATACTCCTCAAGACACTATGAATGCCACTCCTCTTTTTAAAATTATCAAACCAGCCATGTCTGGCCTTAAAAACCTCAACACTCTCATCACTCAGTCCTGGTTTGTTTCTAAAGATCAGCATGCAACACTTGCTTGTTCATGTATCATGACTTCTGATACACTATCCCCTGCTAATTGCTTCTCATTTACCCAAATTAATAACAGGTTTTCAACTTCCTCCAGTGTTTGGGAATGCTGCGCTGTTACTGCTTTAACTCCTTTCACAACAGCAGCCTTTTTTTTTTAAATCTCTTCTTTATTCTTAATGATGGTGGAGACCGTTGTTCTAGGCATACCGTATTCCCTAGCAAGATCGGTAATACATATACCACTCTCATATTTGCCTATTATTTCTTAATTTTTTTTTTTTGTTCAATGGTGATGCGAAGTAATTTTCTTTTCTGCTCAATACTATCGCTGTTCATTTTCTTAGGACCCATGATGAGAAAAAAAGTGTAAAAAGACACAAAATAACCACAGAAGCTAAGACAAGACCCCAAGGGAATGTACACAGGCCAAGAGCTACTGCGTGACTAATGCGTGATCCTTTGTTTCGGCTGGAAAGGGTACCGAGTCACAAGGGAACCAACATTGCAAGTTCTAGCTTGCACATTGAGTACCAAACAAACACCAAGTACCGGGACAAAATTTTCACATCAAAATGCGTCGAGTACCAAATTCAACAAGTTTCAAAAAAGTTGGGTACCAAGGTGTGACTGGTATGTGAATTATATCTCAATCAAACTGTTCTAAAAAGTAGTAAGGCCTTCTGCATCATTTCTCCTTTAAAATCTTTTCATGTAATAAAAGATATGAGACAAAGTCTTTACAACCTTATTTGGCCCGGTTTCCTAATACTTTACAGACCTCCTCTCCTTTTATTCCTTTTAGCTCATTCCTCTCTAGCTGCACCTGCCACCTGGCTATTGCTGCCTCTAAGCCTTTTTGCTGGTTGTTCCTTCTTCTTAGAACTCACCACCTTCAATCCTTTACTCAAATGTCAACCACTCGGTGAGGCCTTCCCTGGCTTCTCTCAAATTGCAGATCTCCCCAACATTCCCTATCCCTGTTCCTTGCTTTACTTTTCTCCTTGGCACTTTTCATCATTTTATATAATATTATATAATATTTTCATCATCTTATATAATATTATATAATATTATATAATATTTATTTTATTCTCAATTTATATTTTATATTTTATTTCTTCCCCCTAGAATGTAAACTCCACAAGGGCAGTGATTTTGTCACTTGCTCACTGCTGTATCCTAGGTGTAAGAACAGTGCTTGACAAGTAGTATTCACTCATTAATGCATGACTCTCAAACTGTAAGTATAGGCAGTTATAACAAAGATCAGAAATTTTAAGTAATTGAAGAGGGGCTACATGTTGTATACCCTTTATTCAAATAAAAATTGTTTCCTATAGGACCATAACACTTAGAAAGTGGGAGGAAAGCAGTAATTTATTTTTTGTGTAATAAAATAATAAAAGACAATTACTCAGTTATTAAAATGAAAATAAAACTTTATTTGACCCATTTGTCTATGTATTGTCTATGGCTGCTTCTGTGCTACAACAGTGGAATTACATAATTGTGACAGTTACTGTACAGCATACAAAGTCTAAAATATTTACTATCTGGCCCTCTACAGAAAAGTTTGCTGATCCTTGCCTAAACTGGTCTTTGTGGGATGTGGAATAATACAGGTAGGAACATTGGTCAAAACAACCAGAAGTTCACATTTCAGTTCTAAGAATAGCTGTGTTACCTTGGGCAAGTTAAGTTCCATGATCTTCAGTTTTCTCATCTGTTCAATGAAGATAATTCATCCCTCACAGGGTTATTGTATTAGATTAAATGAGTTAATGTGTGTAAAACACTTAGTAAGGTGCCTAGCAAACACTTAGTAGGTGGCACACACACATATACATACATATACACACAAACACAGAGGGAAATACAAATGCCCTCAAATAGAAACTCCTTCAAACACCAAGTATTTTACAGCTACTTTCCTTATATTTTTAGGCAAATTATGAATAAAATAAAATCAACATATTAAATAAGTATTTATATAAGTAAGGCATCTGATATATTACCAAATTGTGTGGGATTTGGTTTTTTTGTTTAATCTAGAAGATCATAGTCAGTAGTTCCTTCTGATAGTCCTACTTACAGTATTTTGATGCCTTGGCTCACATTTTAAGCCAAATGTATGGCCTGGTATAGAATGATCACATGTTTAGGTGAGTTTCATTGCTTTATTTTTAAGGAAATTTTTACATAAAGAGGATTAATTCATGCTATATTCTGATTCTGTGATTTTAATTCTGAGCAGGGAAAAACGTGACATCTTATGTATTATGACAAAATTTCAGTCTAGAACTTTTTCTTGGGTACTAATTCTGTTTACAGAAGGCAAGTAGGACTAGATTACCTTGATAGTCTCTTTGTCTATACAGCCTCTCTTTGGTAAAATAAATGAATGATGTAATTTTTCCTTAACCAAGTTTTGTTTTGATTGTTGATTTGGAGACTAATGGCATAGATCTTATCCTTTTTATCAGGTATTTGTGGGATTCTTTAGTATTAGTCTATCATTGGTGCGTGGAATTATAATTCCACTTACTTTCAATAGTATGTCTCTTCAACAAACATTAATCATCTATTATGAGCTAGCACTAACTAAAAAGTTTCTAAAAATTAATGGAATACAGTTTTTGCTTTCTAAAAAGAAAGGCACAAGGGACAGTAGAGGAAACCACTATGTAAACAAATAATTTCAATAAACTAATAGGAATAATAAAAGTGACTGTATGGATGAGAAAGCGATGAACTCTGCCTTAAGGTGTTAGAGAAGAAATGGAGAGGTGATATCTGATCAGGTGATTAGTTGGATATAGTCACGTAAATATGGTAGAAAGAGAAATATCTCAAGAAGTATAAAAGTCAGTAAAAAGTTTTGAGTACCTACTGTGTGCCAAATACTATGCTAGATACTGGAGGTGCGCCAATGTACAAAACAGGTTAATTTTCCCTGCTCTTATGTGGATTACATTCACTGGAACATGCAAAGGTATGGAAGTGCAGTAAATAGTACAGCATGGCTGAGACAAGGGGAGTCTGAGGGCTCCTACCAAGAAACAGGAGCCAGATCACACCAACAGGTTCGAACTTGTCCCCAAGACATTGCCTCCAACCTGTGAGTTATGAAGATATTTGTGTGCCATGAAGTTATTACAAAGGGATTATCAATCCCTTAGCTGCTAAGCAATCATAGCCTAGGAGTTTAGATAAAATTTCTTTTATACCTATTTACTGCTATTTTTAAATTTTATGTAGTTATTTCTTTTAATAAAATATAGACTCATTTAAACATATGAATTCATAATACTTTTTTTGACATTTTATATCTTCTTAATCAAGTGGTACTAAAGCTACAAAATTATCTGTCGAAGAGGTCCTAATACTCAGAAAGCCTGGCATTTCTGTCAATGTTGAAACTGTTAAAACTTTTAAAACTTCAGTAAACATTTAGTGAGCACCTTCTAACTGTCAGGCACTGCTCGAGCCACTGCAATTCCAAAGATTAATATAAAACAACATCCATGCCCTCAGAGAATTTACAGTCAAGGTGAGCTGGAATCTAAGTGAAAAATAATGAGGGCCTAAAGTAAACATGGAGAAAAGGGAATGGATTCAGGATATGTTAAGGAGGTAGTAATTCTTCAGCAACAAGAATTCTCTCATTGAGGGCAGACTACTAGTATAAAAGGAAAGACTAGATTCGTAGAAACAGAGCTAGCATTTTTGCTGTTGTGAGGATTGAGGGGAAGGTGCTGCTGCAAGAACTCTTGTCTTTTTAAGAGTATTGTTTTCTCATAGCAACAAGCCTAATCAGTCTCTGGAGAACGGGATATTAGGGATTTATGGGTCTCTGAAAATAACTCTTCTGCTTGATTTTCCTCTGCCTGTTAATGTATAAGCCTGTGAAATAATCTTAAATCAAACCATGTAAATATGTACTGTAAATCATATCTTAAAAATCCATTGGATCTGACTCCTTCACAATGACAGTATAAGTCAGACAGGACTTTAGGGACAGTCATTCGTTACAGTGATGAACCTTCAGCCCAACAACTTAAGTTCCTCTTCTTTCAGATTTCAGCCTTCTTTCCTACACACTACACACACACACACACACACACACACACATACACACACACACACACACACACACACAACACACACACACACACACCCTTTTTTTTCTCACAAAGAAAGACAGAGCTATTGATTATAGAAGCTCAGAGTTGCCCCCAAGTTCTGACCACTGGCTCGAATACTTATGAAGTGGACTTGTAATATCCTTAATGTTGCTGTTGGCAGGCAGTTACGGATTCCATTATTGTCGATCAATGCAGCCGCCATGTGAGGAGGGGGAGGAATGGAGCAGGAGGAGAAGAAAGGAGGGATGAGAGCTTCCTATTCACAGATTGATCAACCTGCCTTTCTCACAGGAAATCTTTGTAGAAGCAGCTGGGATGCTGTTGAAATAGCTAAAGCAGGAAGGGGTTAGGGGGCTACAGTTTTCCCGGATGATTGAAAGGAGATTTGAAAACCTTTCTTCTCAGAACAAATCAAAATGCTGAATTTGTTCTTTTGCCTTTGTTTTGGTTTGATGATACGCTTTACTTAACTGATTAGCTATTGTGCCGTCTGGTTATCTAAGCTGCTTCAAGTTAGGAACCTGTTTCTTTTTCTTTGAGCGTCTTTATTCTTTATTTTCCTATGCTTTCTTCTCTCATGAAACACAAATCATTATTTGAGTTTATCCTGGCTTTCTCTTTCTGGGTAAAGCTTAACACCAAGAGGCGGACAAATCTCTTCTATTCTATCACCCTCTTTTAACCCTCTCTATTTCTTCCCCCTCCCCTTGTTGTATTAGATTGATGTCACAGAGACAATTCAGAGTGGAGGGAGGATCACATTTTCTTTCATCATTGCAGCCTAGCCAGCAATTTAAGTGTTGGACCCCAAGAATTTAGTCTCTCTATCTTTCTTTTTCCGCTTCATCATTGAGTAATTGTGCTCTGTATGGAAAAGTTTTCTGGCTGGAGAATGAGTCTCCTTTCTCCCGGTGATGTGGCCGAGTGGCTGGATAGTAGCACCGAAGAAGAGAAGAGCCTTCTGTCATTTCTGGGTACGGTAGGGCGCTGCTTGTTCTTTTAACCCTTTGTTGTCTGAACTTTTCTTACTTTGGGGAATAAGACCCCAAATTTTCTTAATCCACATTTGTATTTTTAAAGGGAGGGGAGAGAAATTAAGACAATATGTTTAAGTTCTTTGCCTTTCAGGTTTTGTTTGTGTCTGCAGAAATAGTGCCACCGACACTGGCTATGAGAAATAAGAGACAGCTTGCTTCTTTGCTTTAACAAAGAGTGCTAGCTCCATGCAAGGCTTACCATGTCATCTGGCCAGCTGTTCATGGTATTTAGACAACTCCTACTGGCCAAAAAATATTATGGCTTTACTACACCTCTCAATACAGTGATGGTGAGGTTTGTCATATAAGAGCGGGAGTAGGCTTTGTGTACATGAAAAGTCAACGTATGAATCAAGCAGTAGCTTTTATCCAAGGTGTGAAATATTTGTAATGCTTATATATATAAGATTTCTACTGAGTGTATAAAATAGAACTGATGGAACCTGTCATTACTTTAACTTCCCATTTGAGGATGCTTTCTAATATATTTCTAAGTAAAACAATTAATCATGGAGTTATTGATATAAAAAATAAATTCCTAGGAAAGGTAGGTTATACATCCTATCATATTTTAAATGTATTAGAGGAACTTGTTACTTATAAAAATCCTATTTCTGAATACTTTCATTAGATTAAAAATAACCTTCAAATTTGCCTTTTTTTTTTTACAAATTTAATTTATCTCATAATATATTTTCCTAAATGTAAGTATCCTTTTATTATAAATGGACAAAATTCAGCTGCTCTTCTAATGAATATTTTGTACAATCTAAGAATAGTCTTCTGCCAATCCAAAAGATATCTCTACTATTATTAGGGAAGTTTTCACTTTGTTCCACTTAAGTTTCTTTTTTGTTTTATTTCATTCAATTCTGTTGTCAATTTTAACATTCTATAAATGTTTTCCTTTTTTTCATGCAGTTTAGATGTAAAGGGCATTCTAATTGAGTCTTTTCTGATTATATAAAGACTCAGTAGATATATTTAAATATTAGTCCTATTCTTTGTTTCTTGCAGCGTCATTTATCTTGAGCATTTGGATGACTTTAAGAAATACATATACCTCTTAAGTCCTCATTTCTCTGAAGTCTGTCTCTTTCTACTTGCTCCCCATCCCTCTACCCCCTACACATGCACCCATACACATAGAGGATCATCAGTGAAGAAATGCAAATGTGCAACCCTTTTAGACCCAACTACACCATGGGAAAGAAAGGCAGAGTTATTAAACATCTTTTTCCTTGCTTTTGCATGATACTTTTATGAATTCTAATCATCTAGCCTCAAAATTAATTTATTTCTTTTTTTGGCCATTGCCCAGTATTCCTAAAAAGAATAAATAGGATGAGTGCTATGGTTTGTCCCCTGCCCTCCTCACACCACCTGACCCTGCTCCCACTGCCCTCCTTTGGTTGGGGGAGTTAGTAAATTCCTATTTATCTGTAGATGGAGATGATAAAGACCAAAGATGTTACAATATGCTTAGAAAAAAGTGTTAATTCCCACAAATTATTATGTTGTAGTCAACTCCCAATTATCCATCTAATGAAAGGCAACTTGAGCATAAGTAATAGGTAAAACATAGTTAAGTCAGAGTCGTGATTCTGCTAAAAGGCTATAACAAGAAGTTTAGCTGCTGAGTAAATAGACAACTATGAATGTATCCATGCTCTACTGTGGCAGAGCTGAGCCTTGTATGACAGCAGTTCCTATTTTTAGGTTTAAAGCCCTCTCCTGACCATAGGTAACAAATACTTCCATCTGTGGATAAACAGCAATTTACTAAACTCCTCTGGTGGAACTAGGGTATAACTATCTCAGATATAGTTTGTGATAGATAGTTTGAGAATTAAGCAATGCCTTTGTGGGGAGTCATTTGCTTGTGCTTTTCCCGATGAACATGCTTTTCCTGATGAAGATGCCAAGAGAAAAATAAGAAAACCAAATCTACTTTATGGTAAATCTAGGATGAGTACAAAAAGAGACATTGTGTCAAGTAAACTGTCAAATTAAGTTTTCTTTGCCTAAGGAATTTTAAGGCAGATTTCCCTCTAGGAGGGAGATGCAGGAAAAGTACTTTTTGCTGATTAGGCTATACTACTTTACTTCTGAATAATAGCCACCTAACTGATGTGTAGTCCTTCCCATTAATTTAGTGCATTTCTAGTTTGTTGACACTTCATAAAATTGTGCCCTGTTTATTCTATTCAAAAGCCTTCCTTCGATGCCCCTCTCATCACATATCAGATAAAGTCAAAAACTCCTTGCTCTGGAACTATTCTAGCCCCTCCACCTGACTTCTCATTAATCCTTTTGAAAACAAAACAAAACAAAACAAAAAACACTCTCCATTCCAGCCAACTTTCTATCTCTTGAACAAACATTGCTTTTTCTACCTTTGCATGTACTGTTTCTTCTATTGGCAATGTTCCTTCATCCAAACTGCTTTCTAAAACCTGTTTCAAATTTGATCATATCCTAGGTTAACATTTGTAATGTATTTACACATAGTTCCTCCATAAGATCTTCATTTACCACTCCAAACAGAAATAATAGTTATCTTTTCTATAGTAATATATCACATGAACAAATATTATGTTTAAGATACTGTACTAGGTACTGTGGTTGAATACCAAGAAGTGTAAGTTAAAGCAATTCATGAGAAGCATAGAGTTTGACTAAAGGGAAAACATGAACTATGTGTAAGTTAAATGAGAAAGATTAAATGATAATTCAAGACAACTTGAATATATAATTCAATACAACTGGAGGAAATATAATAAGACAGTACCTGATTGTGAAATTATTTATCCAGGCAAAAATTGCTTTGAGAGTTTGGAGAGGGGAGACATCATTTTTGGTTAGGTTAGCTGAGACTGCTTTACTGAGATAGGTTTGATCTGAATCTTAAAGGATAAAATAAATTTTTCTGGAAATCATAGTGTTTTCTGATGAAAGGAGTGTCTGGAAGAATATTAAGTTAAGTTTAGGACATTTGAGTAAACTGATTTGAAAAGAATGGAGAATTCATGTAAAAAAGTAATGAGAAATGATACTTGAAAGATATTTGGGGACTCACTGTATAGGGTCTTTCATGCCAGGCTAATGAATGACAATTTATCCTGAGAGCAGTACAAAAGAATTAAAGATTCTTGAGCAAGAAAAATATATGATCAGTGTAGTTTTTTTCAGAAAGTATATGAAGGTAGGAAGGCAGGTGAAGAGACTGGAAGCAGTTAAACCAGTTAGAAAGCTATTGCAGTTAAACCAATTAGAAAGCAGTTAAACCAGTTAGAAAGCATAAGAAGTACTGGTAGAGATACGTACTTCTATTTTAGCACTACTTTCCTCTATATTATAATTGTTGGTTTGTTTATATATTATTAACACTAGATATTGAATGCCTCCCTGATAGAGAGCAGAATTGATGACAGATTGGGAGAATCAGGAGCAAAATGAGTCAAAGACAATTTTTGAACTTGGGAGGATGGTGGTACTTTTAACCAAAAGAGAAGTTAGGAAAGGGACCCAGTTTTTTAGGGAAGATGGGGAATTCTATTTAGACAAATTGAGTGTGAAGTTACTAGTAGACATCCAGACAGAAATACAGATCTAGTGATTGGGAAATAAAGTCCAAAGTAGAGAGCAGGATTTGGGTAGGCCATTCATCTAGAGAAGAAAGACAGTTGAAGCTCTAAGCATCTATAGGTGATCTACTATTGAGAGACCACAAAGAAAAAAACAGAGGGCAGGGAGTGAACTTTGAAGAACTTCAAAGTTGGAAGCATGGTGGAAGGAGTGGAGAGAAAGAGGAAAATACAGAGGGAGGGACCATAAAGGTAGGAGGAAAGCCAAGATGGTATGGTGTCAAAGAAGTTAAGGTAGAAAAGGTCAGTAATATGGCAAATAATGTCATTGATTACACAAGCTAGAGAAGTTAGAAAAGACCACTGGATTTGACGGAAGACTGTTGATGACCTGTGAAATTAACTCCAAAAGCTGGTGGTTGGTGGGGAGTCACATTTTATAGCATTGAGAGAGAGAGTAGGTTTTGAGACAGTGGAAGCCACAGGCAAAAAGCTCTTGCATGGAAAAATCTGTGACTGCAAGAAAATAAAGGGTGTCCTTTTTAAAACTGAGGAGACTTGTGAACATTTTTATGTAGAGGAGAGAGCAAAATATTGAACCCACAAGAGAAGCAAATAATTGAGAGAACAAAATCCTTCATGGATTTGGACTTGAGGGCAGGACTGAGGGCATGGGATTAACCTGTTGAGGGAAGAAAGTTGAAACTCATACAGGGAACAAGATGCATATAGAGATTTAGCAATGGAAAATTAGCAGTGGAAAGTATGGAAGTAGGGAAAGTAGGGTGATAGTAGCCATATGGTAATGTTATGGGATTTATCACACTCAAACTTGCATTGTAGTTAGTTATATGTGAACCCATTTATGATACTATTTTTGTGCCCATCTAGTGTTCCTCTACTACTGCAGGATAGGCATCTTCTCTTAATACTTTGACATTTTGCAGAATAGCATTCAATAGGTGCTTAATAATTCTTTTTTTTTTTTTTTTGAATGATTGAATGCTATCCAAATACCCAAAAGATTCAGATTCAGTCCCTTTTGAAAATAGTCCAAATTATTCTGTCAGCTCCACCTTTTTTCTTCTTACCCCGCTACTATTTTCTCTTCCCATATCTGCAAGTTCCATTTCAGGTACATTGGTAGCATTTGCAGTTATGATACAGTGGATTATGATTGGGTTTTCCAAATTCTAGAATAAGAAGGAAAATACTCAATGTTTATTTTGTACCACTGCTAACATTTTCTAGACTGAATTTAAGTGATTTCACTTCGTGTCATTGAGATCATTTAAGTGATACAATAATTCTATTTAAAACAGAATATAAATTTGACAAAGCTTAAGCATTTTTGAATTTCTGAATGACTCTTTTGTTTATATTTAATTATTAGGTATTGACAACTTTTGCCTGATTCCTAAAATTACACCTAACATCAGAGGGAAAATAAATACAAAAATTAAGATGCCCATATCTGGCCATGTGGCAGATTAGCTATCCTGGAAAATGATACAAAACAACTAGAAATCCTATATTAAAATAAATGTATGGACTTTCAAAAAGGAAAAAAATCCCCAGGAAGAGAAGAAACACGCACATACACATACACCAAAGAACTAAAAACCCCACAATAAATTGTCCTGAGAACATTTGCCAATCTCAGAATTCCACAGGGTCGAATTTTAATAGCCACAAGATAGGAGATGGGCCTAGGATCCACACAAAGTGGGGAATTGGAACTGAAAGGCCCACCCCACCCTGCCCCAAAAGGCTGAGTCTCTTGATCAATTATACCCTCAATAAAAGTGAAAATAGGAAAGAAATCTGCTCAGGGACAAAAATAATAGACAAAAAAATCTTATTTATGTTAGTTTGAACTAATGGAGGATAGTTAAAAATCTGAGAATTCATAACCACAGCCCTGGTAAGGTAGAACTAAAGTAGGGGGAAACAGTAATACATAAGATAGGAAGGGGCTCACTAGAGTTGAAGTATTTTAAGATAGTTGAATTATTCAAGAGAAGAATAGAAATCATTATTAACTTTAGTCCTTAACTACTCATGTTAAACATTAAGGACAACTACTAAAATGAAGAAATAGAGTGCATGATTTCAAATACAGTAGAGGAGAAAATGGAATCTTAAAAACTTGATCAATCTGAGAAAAGGCACATTCAGGAAAAAAAGCATGGAAAAAAAAGTAAATAGAAAGCACAATAAGATGGCAAAAATAAAAAAAATCCAGTTATATCAGAAAACACAATATATGAAAATGTTAAATGTAAAGATGGTTAGACTGGGCTTTTTAAAAATGGTGTTAATGAGAGACATGTAGAACAGAAGGATTCAAAAGAGCTGAAAGTAAAAGGTTTGAGAAAATATCAGGCAAATACTAATTAAAAGAAAGTTGGTGTGGCTATGAAAATGAGATAAAAGAGAACTTTATGTCAAAAGCATTTCCAAGTATAAAGGAGATCCTTTGTAATGATAAAATGTACAAACCACCAGGAAGATATAACAATTCTAAGCTTATGTGCACCAATAACAAAGACTCAAAATTTATAAGGCAAAACTTGACAGAATTATATTAAGAAATTGATAAATCTGTGATCATGTCTGGAGACAATTAGTAAGGATATAGAAGATTTTAAAAAGTATAACTAATAAGCTTTAATTAATGGACATATATAGAATCCTGAGTCCAACAATTAGACATTCTTCTCAAGCACGTATGGAATCTTTATGAAAACTGACAGTAGACTGACAATCTCAACAAATCTCAGAGTCTTCATATCACATTCTCTGAGCAGAGTTGAGCTAAGAAATTAGTAACAAAAAACTTACTTTTGGAAACTTCAGAAGTTATTTATAAATTATGCTTTAGTTGAAGAAAAAATCATAATGGAAGTTATAAATACTTGAGCAATCCTAAAAATATTGTATATCAAAATTTGTGGGATATTGCTAAAACAACTAAGAGAAATTTGTGGTCACTATTTTATATCAAAAGATGGAAAGCATAAAAATTAATGAACTAAGCATTTAATTTAAGTTAGAAAAAGAAAGAATAAAGCTAAAGAAAGTTTAGGGGAAATAAATAAATATTATTAATTAATAAATATAATATTAAATAATATAAATATAATATTAAATTAATAAAGCCTGTAATAGTGGAATGGAAAAGAAATAAGCTTAATAGAATTAACAAAGCCAAGAGTTGTTTCTTTTAAAAGTCTAATGAAAATTGATAAAACTGTCAAGATTCGATCAAGACAAAAGAGAAGCACAAATAAACAAAATTAGAAATGAAAAAGGGGACATAATTACAGAAAAAGCAGAGATGGCAAAAATAGGAAACTGTCATAAACAGCATTATGATAATAAATTTGAAAAGTTACACAAATGGATATTTTAGAGAAAAATATAATTTAGTAAATTTACTATTGATAAAATAGAATATAGTTTTAAGTCTTGCATCCTTTGTTTATGGGAATTTCCTTAGGGAAAAAAAAAACAGAAGTGTGTTATTTCATCAAGTGGCATCTCACATTTTACCAAAAGAAACGCTTTCAAAATTTTGCTTTTTATGAACATGCAAATAAAAAACTAAAGCTAATATAACTGAACAGATATCTAAAGAAAATGAAAATGAATAAGATATCAAGACTTAAACTTCCTTAATTTTGTTTAAGTGTCTTAAAACTTGGAAATTTGTGAATTTTCAAAGAGAATGATACATAGAAGGGAAAACCTCAAAATGGTTTAAACCTAACTTCCCGTGAAGCTTATTTATCAAAATTTCAACTACATAACTGAAGATTCAAGTGAATATGCATAGACGAGTGTTATTCTTAAACTTGCCTAGTTGATAGAATTTAATTCCATGTGAATTAGAAATAGCTAGAAAAAATTAATAATAATTGTGTTAGGTTTTTAAGTTGAATCCTATGAAATTGCTATATGGTTCAGCTTAACAGAATCTTAATTATGAGCACATGTGTCTGTTAAGTTGCGCTGGGGGTGGGGGAGGTGTCCAGACTAAGTCCAGTTAACAGACAAGCAAGAATGTATGCAAACGGCTTAAGAAAACATTACAGGAAAAATACTTAAGATTGAGAGAATTCTATCTGTTAAAAATTCTTTTATTTGAGAATTTAGACAAACTCACCATTATTCAAATCTTGCAGCACGAATTGTCAGTTGCAGAATGCTAGTACTGGGCAGGAAAATATTTTGGTATCCAAAACTAGAGAACATATATAATCAAATGATATGGACCCAAATAAATGTATTAATTGGAAAACAAAAAAAGGAATGTGAATATTGGGCCTTGTTTTATGGAAATAGATGAATTGAAATTGATATTGCGGATGACCTAAGATTTGGCATAAAGGTGAAAAGCATTATCAAAGCCAGACATGGGGAAATGAATATGGCCAGTTTGAGATCAGAGGTCATCTGAGATAGTTTGTTGGGAATGTTAAAAGAAAAGAGTGAATATGTAGGATAAGGGCAGGGTGATTTTTTTTTTTTTTTTTTTTTTTTTTTTTTTAAATCTCAATTCCAGGCTGACTGTCTCGAGATCTCCAGGAAGGTAATTGCATCAAGAAAGCAATGTTTTAGGGTGATTGATCTGGTAATGGCGAGTGGATAGCTTTGAGCAGAGAGAGATAGGAGTCAGTGAAATCAATTAGGACAGTGCTGCCATAATCTGCCTAAGAAGATAAAAAGTCCTGAACTCGGATGATAGGTGGTAGTAAAAATGAAGAGGACTGGGTAAAGTCAACAGACATTTTGAAGAGCAACTTTTCAGTGTTTGGTGGCCATTGGCGTACAAATCAGCATTGTAGGCTCCTCCCTTTTCTGTTACCCTCAGTAATAAGAATTTGATGTCAAGTGTAAACATTTGTGTTTTCATATAGTGTCATTGCATAGTTGGTCCTCAGCAAATAATTACATTTTTGTCTGTACATTAGAGTTCTAAATATTTGTGTATTTTCTCTCTCCAAACCTTCTATTAATGTCTGCTTTGAAATCAAACCCAAGCTGGCCATAAAGGACCCTGGTGTAATCAAGGACTGAATCTTTTTTTTTTTTTTTATGTTCACTGAATACTGAAATCCTGTTATGAATAAATAGATTATACCCACAATTCTATATTCATATATTCATTAATAATATGAAACATTAATAATGAGAACATATTCTGTTATAGAAAAAGTTTAAAGGTCTTAGATCATTGCGTAGATTAAAAAGATATCTTCCTCAGTGATGACAAAATATAAACTCATCAGAACAAAGCTGTAAGATTAAGACAACCTTACATATAACTAGATTGAAAGGCTCAAAACAGTCATTTTATGCTGAACAATGCTTTCTTAGTTATTTAGAGATTTTTCTTTGCAAAACCTGAGTTCTTAATGCTTTTTATCTAGAATTGCCTCAGAATTTGTCTAAATAGTTATCTCCTCAAGTAGGTGAACTGAAGACTACTTTAGTAATCTTTAGTAGCTCTCTTCAGGAGCATTGAAGGACAGGTTATTTTTTTGGAGGGCTTTTGTTACTTTTTAATTTAAGGAATCAGTAGTAGATATTCTTTGTAGCTTGTTTCCTGTCTTATTATTAATCAAGTAGTCTTTCTCCCTCTTTACCCCACTGTCTCATCTCTCTGTATTTCCTGGCTAGAATATTATTTTCAGCATTATTGTCCCAAAATTGAGAATTTTCTTTTAAGGGTTTTGTTTGCAATAAGTTATTCCTCAAAGAGTATGATTTGTTTCTCTTTTAAAATATGAAAACTGGTGTGCAAATTATTAAAGTTCTTCAAGTTACTTTTAGGAAGAAATGAGAAAACTGGAATCTCCACGATTATATATTTTACTTTTTCTCCATTACAGCCCATTATACAAAATACAAGGAGAACAGTACAGCATGTGTGGTGATTAAAAGAACAGGCTTTAATAAAATACAGTCCAGACTGCATTCTGCATTTGACCAGCTGTGCAAATGTGTGCAGAGTAATAGAAATCTCCTTTTCTCCTGATCTGTAAAATGGGAATAAGTCCTACTTCAAAGGAGTTGTTGTGAGAACTAAAGAAGTAACTCATAAACAAATGCTTAGCCTGTAGTAAGGCATAATTAATGAAAGTTTGGTGTTGTAGTTATTATTTATATCATTATCATTAAGATCCCTGGTTGTTATCACTAAAAACCAGATACATGCTTTGTATGTTAAACTTCAGATACCACATAAATATCCCTGAACTATTTTCTTAGCCCTTCCAGTTGAGAGCATTATTTGCCCTAAAAATATTCTTTACCCTCTCATCCAGCATCATCATGTGAAGCACTATGTTGAAAAAACAGAATACTTGTGTATGTTTGAATTCCTTGTCCAGGGAGAAATCTTTTCTCCTGTTAACAAGAAGAAATGTTTAAAAAAATAATAACAACAAAGAATAAATTTGTGGAAGCAAAGAGAAGGTGAGGGAGACAAAACAGCTTTGCTTTCTGAGAATTCTCTACATTTCTGCACTTTGTACCAACTCGCATATTTTGAAGTAAATGTCAAGGACATGCAAACTTGAAAGGACTGCTCGTTTGAGTGAAGTACTACAGTCAAAGTGATACAAATTGGATGAAATTAAAGTGACTCTGGAGATTTGTATTTCAGAGCAGCTGAATGGTGGTGACTACCAGTGACTGTCAGCATATATAGGCTTTAAAGCAGTAAAAGTGGGATACAGTAGAAAATGTCCTGTTGAAAATAGTGGATGAAGTCTGTAGAACACCCAGGTGCTATGGTGTTATCAGCTATATAAGTACAGTATGTAATTTTCTTTTCTTTACTCTTGTCACTTTTCATTTATAACATTGTTCTTTACTGCCACCTTTAAGTTCCCATTATCTTTAGGAGTCCTCCAACAAAATATATAAAGCTTCATTTTCATAAAAGCCTTTTTTTTTTCACTTTTTGTCACTTGTTATTAAAGCCCCTCTTTATTAAAGAGATACCAACCCATTTCCTATTACTATTCCTTCCTTCCTATTGTTTTTTAAACAACTTCTGTGCCTCTTATGGGAGGAGAATCATATGGGAGGAGAATTCTCCTAATTTACAATCTACAGCATAATTTGTTTATCCCGTTCATTAATAAATTGAGCCATCAACATCTCATCCTATTTAATGTTGTCATCATTTACACAATACAAGGGAACTAGGATGACAGTGAAATGGACCCATTCACAGCAGCACTCTACATGCTGAAATTTCAGTGACTTGAATGATTACACACAGTTTAGTGTATACTCAATTTTTTATCATGCTTTGTTGAAATGTTATTGATTTTTAAAAAGGTTTCTTAAAGTGAACTGAAGAATTCCCCTTTTGAGAATAACATTAGAACACTTGTTTCCTAAATACACCATCAAAAATATTAAAGGGGCCTTTGAGTAATTATAATTGGCAGAGCTTCACATTCATTCATTTTTTATAATTCAGTACACAAAATTACTAGGAATTGTCTTGGGTTGCTATTAATGTGAAGTGTTCAGACATACTATATATGCCAAAAGTGACTGTATCTGTGAACATGTAATGTTTTTCTGGTCTCATAATTTGAGAATTTTGCTGTGAGCAGGATATTTTGGCTTCTTACATCCTTGTCCATCAAATTAAAACTTTATAAATATTTTCTATATTTTGTTCAACTATATTGCTGAATTTTATGAATTTATTTTCACAATGGTAAGGTTATTCTCTTAAAAATTTTGCCCCACCCTCGTCAAAGCTAGTGATAATCATTACTACCTCAGAAACTGCTGCACATTTAAATAAGATAGATATTAGACCCAGTGCTTAGTACATAGAAAACACTCAATATTAGTTAAAGTTACTGTAAATATATTTCCCCCTGGACAAATTATTCACAGAAGAGGTGCTTAAATAACTCTTATATTCTGTCTTTTTCTTTTTTAAAAAAAGTATTTTTAAATCATTTGCTCTACC
The DNA here is from genome assembly GCF_015220235.1 of Choloepus didactylus. NCBI lineage: Eukaryota > Metazoa > Chordata > Mammalia > Pilosa > Megalonychidae > Choloepus > Choloepus didactylus. The sequence continues at coordinate 85,412,330 of NC_051308.1, read as the reverse complement.
TGCTTTTTTTTTAAAATATGGTAACTAATTTTAAAAGTGTGGACATTCTCAGGATTCATGACTTTTTAGCTACCCTGTTAAGTATAACTTTTTTGAAAAAACCTTCATATGTGTGTGTATATATGAATTTTGGTTAAATGTGCTCGAACAAAAGGTAAATGGAGTTGATGCTTATAGATAACCTTTGGCTCTAATGACATTATGTAACCATTGCCTTACTTATTTAAGATATTTTTGGAGAATTTTAGATCCTAATCCTCAATTAACAAGATAGACATTTCCCCTTACTCTTTCTTCAAACTTAAAAATATTCTGCATTTATTCTCAATCGTATTCATTTTCAAAATCCTGACGAGTAACTAATGAAGAAAGTACCAATAAATGTATCTTTTCCATAGGGTTTCTTTGTGATTTGTGCCTTTTGTTGAAGGGTTTTTGACCAGCTGATTTGATTTCACAGTAAAAGCCAAAGTCTTTACAGTGATCTGTGCACCCTTCCCCCATTCCTCTCAGACTTTATTTCCCACTACTTGTCGCCACTCACTGACACCAATCCTATTGGCTGCACTCTACGCTGCTGCACTCTACCCTAGAATCTTGGTCCTGGCTTCCTCTGCCTGCAGTGTTCTTCCCTCGTGAATCTGCAAGGTTGAATTCCTCACCTCCTTAAGTATTGGCTCATACCTCAGCTTCTCTATGCAACTACCTTTTTAAAACTACTATGCCTCTTCATCTCCCTTACACTGTCCTACTTTTTCTCCACCCCACCTCACCCCCCCAAAAAATACTGTCTTCTAACATACAGTGTTGGTTCTTGTTTGCCTCCCCGACTAGAATATAAGCTCACAAAGGCAGCGCTATTTCTCTATTTTTCTTACTCAGTACCCCTGCCTGGTACATAGAAAAGATGTTCAATGAATATTAGTTGAATTTATGAATGAATTCTTATGTGATATAAGCACACACAGACACATATAAAATGGATAATTTTAGCTCATTAAGAAATGTGAATTCACAAGCAGTAATTTGACTTCAATAGAATTTAAGAAATACTTGCTAAACTCCTACAGTTAAGTACCTGATACTCAGGTAGGCCTCAGATGGTGGTAGGACTAAGTTGGAAGGGGGTGGGGGGAATGTGTTGGTGGTAGTAGGGTACAAAAGAACTACAATAACTGCCCTACCCTCATGGCTAGCTTGTCTTAAGACTAGCTAACAGTCTCTTTAGGGGAGATGTGGCATATACACATAAAAATTTAAATAACCAGAAATTATATGTCCAAGTACCAAAAGATACAAGAAATCATTGATGTAAGTAAGAAAGAGCCATGACACTGGTGAGGTAGAGTTTTTTAATCACCTAAAGTATTCATAGTTGGGTAAGTAAAATTATTTGATTCATCGAAGTTGTTTATGGAAGACGAAGTTAAAAGCAGAACTTAATTATTTTATACTTTATGGTACCAGTTTTTTGTTTTGTAGCCAGATTCTTTTATTTATTCATTCAAAAAATATGTCTTAAACCATCTGTTCTATGCCAGGTTCTGATCTAGGGAGAGAAAATACAACAGAGAATGGTAATATGTGATTCTTGTAAAAAATAAAACTGAATTTTTAAAGAAAAATTTAACTATAATAGCAATACATTTTTATTGTAAAAAAAAAAAAAAACTTAGATAATGCAGAAATGCAACAAGAAAATAATCCATAATCCACTATCTCCAAAAAAAAAAAAATCATTCTTTAAAATTTTGGAGAATGTCCTTCTAGACTTCTTTTTATGCATAAATATATTTGTACAAAAATGGGACCATATTTGACACACTTTTTTAATGCAACACACTGTTCTCTTTACTTGCTTTTCTTCAATTTAAAATTATGAATACCTTTCTGTACTAATATAGCATCATCATTTTTAATGTCAGTGTAGTCTACTATATGAATGTATCATAATTTCTTTACTCCATCCCTGACAGACATGTAAAAAGTTTCAATATTTTGACTTTTATTAAAATACTGCACTGAACATCCTTATATACACCCCTTTTGAGCATTTGACTATTTCACTTAGAAAAACCCCCAAAAGTGGAATCACTGGGGAAAGGGTATATAAAATTTTAAGGCTTTTTGATACATATTGTCAAATTGTGTAACACTATGTTTACATGTGATCAAAATACTTAGAAAAATCGGTGATTGTAGTTCGACACATAGGTACATTTGGGCTTGATTTTTGTCCCTAGTCTAAAACGCTTCAGATGGTTACAAATAAAAGCAGTTTTCTCTAAAGCATGAAAAACTATGAGATCTGTTACCAAAGCTAATTAGGCTCTCTAATCCCCCAAAAGATTTTATTCTGAGACAAATTTTAGGAACTACTCAGGTTGGTTTTGTTGTTGTTGTTGTTGTTGTTGTTGTTACAGGAAGTGTCAGCATCATCTTTTCAAATATATTTATGAGAAAACATTCCAGCTTCATTCTCAGCCTAGGTGGTTCTACCAGTTGTAAAATCAAAACTGTGAATCCTTCCAAGATCCACCTTCATTTTTGGAGGTTGCTGTCACTGCTTTGGTCATTTCTGTTGTGTGCCTTCTTTTAGTTCTCCTTTCTTTATATCTAGATGTACTTCACTGCCTCACCCAACTTAAAAAATAAATAAATAAAGAGCTCCTAAGGGTTCCCCCAAATACATATGTATTTTCTTTCCTTACAGGAGATTCAGAAATATTTTGTCATTTGTCTCCTGATAAATGAACTAAAAGCCATGAGCACAATATTAGGTTCTAAGGCAGAGGCTGACTTCTATTTGTTGAACCGGCACATCCTCCACCCAAAGTGCCATTACCCCTATAATTATCAAGTTGTCAATTTCTTTGTCATACTTTTTAAAGAAAGCACATTGACCTAGATTTCCAGCTTACAAGACATGTAAGAGGAAAATGCCTATGTTGAGGAAATGATGTTATACAGCTACGCTTCGGATTTAGAGAACCCCTTTCTTCCAAAAAGCAAATTTTGTACCAAAGCTTATAAACTCATTAATCCCATTTCATCAGTGGTAGGTCTCTAATTGCTCTGAATAATCCAGTTTGTCAAATGATGAAGACTAGGCAGGAAAGGTGAAATGGCTTATACAAAATCTCTCAGATAGTTGGCAGAGCTGCTAAGAAAAGCACCCGGATGTTCTCTGTTCAATGCACCATCCTATTTGGGGCTGTGTTGGAGGTTATCTCTCATCATTATAAGTCATTACCTCATCTCAGTTCATACCTAACGGCAAAAGAAATGAAGAGAGAAATTTAAGACGTGAAATAGCTTTTTATAACTTTTTTGCCTTTCAATCCAAAGCTAAAATATAGTATTTTCAGGGGTTGATGAAGTGAGCGAAGTAGTTTCAGAACTTTATCCACTGAAACAGTATTGTGTGTCTCTTCTCTCAGTCTCAGAAAGTGAAGCATATTTAAAAATGACTAAATTAAATATTATGACTATGAAAGAAACATTGATTTTACAACAGGTGAAAATAATGCAATCGTATGTAGCATGAGTGGGTAAAGGAGAGACAACTATCTAATTCTGGCCTACTGAAACTAGTATAGATTTTCCTTCCAACTCAGCAGAAATCTACCTTTAAGAGCACAGTAGCAATTTTCTTTTGTGTTTGGAGATTTAAAGTTAAAGGTAGCTGGACCAGTTTAATATGCAGGCCTGTGTGCAACTGATCCAGCAGGTTGTTAATTCTGCTCTTGCTGGTGCGGCTCCTCTGTTTCTAAGTGGGCATTGGTTTTTGAGGTATATACTCTTCTGCCTGCTTTAAAATAGTATGAATCTTCTGAGAACTAAACAACCTGGGTATTTCAGAGGCCCGTTCTGTAGCAGCAGACAAGGTGCATTATCATGGGGGCAGAGAAGGTGACATAGTGGAGACTTCTTCCTCTATCATGAGTTGATTTAACTTACCTGATTTCCCTTCTTTCCTCTCTTCAGTGGCAGTTGTTCAGACTTCAAGAATTATTTAATTTCTCTTTTCTGGCAGACCCAATAACATCAAAGTTGTTTTTTGGTTGTTTTTTTTAATTTGAAACAAAGGGAATCTAAAAGAGAAAAGAAGGTACAAGTAACCTTTGAAATGTGGTTGCTTATTTTAGCCAATATAATTTCAAATTCCAAAGCATTGGAATATATTAATTTAATGAGTTAATATGCCTACAAACTAAAATTAGATGTTTAGAAGAAAGTGAGGAAGTGAGTTTCAAATTTTTCCTTAGCCAGAGCATTGCAAAACAGCATTGAAAACTGTTTACTAGAACATTTTATCCTGCTAATGGAACTTACCATTTTTGTTTCACTTTAGTTTCTCCATCGATTATTCAGAGATTGAAATATACTATATTGTAATACTACTCAATACTCTAATTTGATATGAGGCTGCCTTTACAGGCAATTATTAGGAGATATATTAGATTTTCTTCTACTTTCACCAGTCCCTCTCACCACTTGCCTGCTCCCTCCCCCACCCACAGACACAGAATTGCCTAACTTGGATAGTCACTCTGTAAAGTCATGTTCCTGAAGTCTGAAGGTCTTGTTCAATGTAATTTGGCAAGCTGATTTGCTTAAATTCAGTGCTTTGTGCCATTTGCATGAATCTGAGCTAATTACACTGCCATTTTTCAAAGATGTGCATTAGAAGTCATGTGTGCCTAATTCTGAAAATGGCTTTGTACATTAAGGCTCATTTAACCACTGATGGTTACAGAGGAGTTAAGAGACTTACAGTTATTGCTCATAATTTTAAAATACAGCAATAGCATGGAACTCTCTTGTACTGCAGGCATAAAAGACACCGTTGTCTCTCAGTCATTAGAAGTATTGCAATTTGGCTTATGTGTTACTGGTCAAGATGTCACAGAGAAGATATGTCTTAGTCATGGAAAAGAAACTCAGTGTCCAGCATGCAAAAATAGTAATAGGGTAAGTGCTTCCAATTGGATTTTCTTAGGAAGGATTGATTTGTGTGCATTACTGGGTCTGTGTAAAATGGTATCCTTTTGGCACTAGCTGAATATAAATTTCAGTAAATGTTTTTTTCTTGCTGCAGATTAGTATAATACACTGAAATTTTCTTTAACTGGGGGACGGCACTGGTTGGGCATCTGTTAATAGCCTGAAAGTAACTAATGAGGATGTGCAGTCGGAACGATTGATTGAATAGCTGCAGTCCTGTGTGTTTCTTTCTCGCTTGCTCTCTCTGCAAGCTGTAGAGAGGGAGGGGGAAGAGCAAGACACAGAGAGGGAGGGAGCGAGAGAAAAAACGCTTTCTCTTAAGTGGAAGTAGCACGGATCCCAGGGGCCAGGAGGCCAGAAATGGAAGTTTAAACTGCATCTGTCTTTTAAAGGAACAGCAGGAATCAAAATGTCAGTCTCCGGAGTCACAATTTACTCTTTTTTTTCTAAGATCTGGAAGAGAACACAGAATACTTTTTTTAGGATGTGTTTTTTCTTTCTTGTCCATGTTGAGATAATCTAATATTATCTGAGAAGCTGGATTCCTATATGTCTGTCAGTTGAACTGGAGATGGGAAGCAGTTGTGATAAAGGTATAATATATATATATCTATCATCTGTGTGCGCATGTGTATGTACATATATATATATGTATCACTATGAAAAAAATCTTAAAATGTAACCTTAATATAGTTTATACTAATTAGATTGAAGAAGATTATCTGCAAAATCTGAAGCTTATTAGGTCAGTCTGCACAGATTTAGGATTCCAGAGTAAGATCTTAGTAAGGTCATATTGCCAGAACGAGGAGAAGCTGATCTATTTTTATATCTGCATAGGCATATATGTGATTTTATCCTAGCAGCAGCTTTCAGTCTTCCCATGGCCCTTTGGTTGCAGTCTGGTGAATCATCTTATCTGCACAAAACTGAACTTTGACCTTTATGCAATTACCATTAAAATACATGCAACACTAGACTATATTTTATTCAAAAGAATATATCAGAAATTTAGTTTGATTCTATTAACTCCTACAATGCTGCCAAATAGAGAAGTAGATTCATACACTGTGAGATGCAAATATTAAGTGAACTTGTGGATATTAAGCATGGCTCAAAGGAAATTATTTTTATATGTGCTCAGATACAGATATGAACTTTAGAAAGAAAAAGGTATAAGCTTTCATACTAAAGCAGATTTTAACTAGGTCCAGTTCTCCCTAGTATCTTGATAGTTCAAACATCACAGAGATAAAGAAACAAATTACATGGAGATGGAATGCAGTGCACCTAATTTTAAGCAACTGACTTTTCGTTCAGAAATAATATTTATCTTACAATTTAGTGAAAGATCCTAAATTTTGGGTTTAAGAGAAATTTTTTCCTACTTTTTTCCAGAGGTTCCAGCAGAAAGGTCCCCCCGCAGAAGGAGTATCTCAGGGACCAGTACGTCAGAGAAACCTAACTCCATGGACACTGCAAATACCTCACCCTTCAAAGTACCAGTAAGTCTTTCTCTTCTCTAAAAGAATGTTTTTTTCTCCTTTCTTCTTAGAGTTAGAGACACCTACTAAGGAATCAAAACATTCTCCTCAAGAACTGAAGTTAAAGAAAAAAGTTATCAATTTGTGTAGATTAACTAGTTAATGTCCACTTTCAGTATAAGTTATTAAGTTTTAGGGAATGTTATTTTTACTTGTGGTATTCTCAAAATATATAACTAAATATGTTAAATTCAAATTCCTCTGAACTTCGAAGTGCAAATTTGGCAAAATGTTCTTTTATCAAGTTACTACCTAAAACCTATCACAATTCTATAAAGAAACTGGTGGGATATTTTTTTGAGTGGGAGAAAGAGATTTTTTTTTTCCCTAGGCTGGAGCATAAACAGAGAGTGATGTGACTTCTAAAGTTGCAAAGGAAATCATAAGAGAATTAGATAATCCTTAGTTCTAATCCTGAGACCTGGCCTATGCCTTGCCTAAGTCATTTTTCACATTATCATTTAAGTGCTTAAGAAATAGTCTGAAAGAAAGTAACTTTTTAAACTGACCAGCCAATACTGAGAATCAGTATTATATACAAAAGAATGCTGAGATGGAAAGGCTTTATGTGATTATTTCAGCTCCCCACTAGTTACAGGCCTGGTTTGGAACTTTTTGACGTATCTCTGAGTAACGAAGATTTTAAATCATCTCTTTTCTTTGTTTATTGGGTAAGAGTTGTACTTACTTTCTAGTTATATGATTTTATGAAAATTACTTGTTTTTACCCTTGAAAAGAATTATTTCTATGATGCTGATAATTATTCTAGGTACAACTGAACTCAGTATAAAGTAGAAATAGACTTTTCTATTTTTTTATTAAGATTTATTCACACACCATACAATCGTCCAAAGTATGCAATCAGTTGATCACACTACCATCATATAGTTGTTCATTCATCACCCTCTTTTTTTTTTTTCAATTTTTTCATATATATTTATTTTTACTTTGGAATGATCTTTTAATTAATTGTGAATTAACCCAAAATGGGTATTTTGTTTTGCATTAACCCTGAGGAGTGAGATTTTCCCTTATTGTATTTCACAGACTTGTAGAGTTTGTGATAACCTTCCCATTTAAAAATTTTTTCTCATTTTTAGAAATCATAAGTGAATGTTGAATTAATATTCTGACCAAATTATGACAAATTTTTAAATATCAATTTTAGTGCCTTTGTATTAAATTTCCTTGTTCCATAGACATAACTACCTATTTTTTTTTATTTTTTGTTATGAATGGAAAAGCATTTTTTCCCTCCCTCCTTCTGGAACTTCTTGTTTTCCTGATAAAGCAGAGATCAATATAGTGACACTAACAACTCCTATACAGAACTTGATAAAAAAGAATTGATTTAGAATTTGAAGTTTGCATACCATTATGCTGGAATAGAATGGTGAATTCTTAAATTATTAAAAAGTCATTAACTGAAGAGTATCCCTCTGCAATGTGGTAACATTGAAGTACTTCCTATTTTGACTCTGAAGTTCGTGACTGGATATTATTAATTTGCCTTAAGGACCATAATTTTCATTTATTTTTAAACAGTAAGTTGACAGTTAATTTAAGCTTTATCTTAATAATAATGCTAATTATTCTGGAGTAAAAGTAATAAACCAACAATGCATGTTATGTGAAGGCCAGCGCTACTTAGAAACCACTTACTCAGTTGTTAGTCCTCTGAAAATCTCAGCCACCTCATAGATTAGAAAGAATAACTGACACCAGCAAATTAGTCATAAAGCCCATGCGCTTAGTTCTCTAGGGTGACTTAACCATTCATAGGCCCTCATTTACACAGTTGTCTGAAAAATAAACATCAGAACCCATTCTTTGCAACCAAAAACTGACAGTGAGTAGAGGAAGGAGGCAAAGAAAACAAAAGCCAAGGAACCATGAAAACAATCTGAATCCATTTAGGATAAAGGCCGAACAACCTTACATCAACAGCCCTTAATGGTACTATTGTATTACAGGATGGTACTTAGTACAGTAATTGACTTTTATAAAAAATGACCCTGAATCATCAAGAAGAAGTGACATTATATTTATTGTACTGTTTTTAAAAAAATAGTGGAACTGTGTTATATGATATATATGCATTCAAACTATTTAAAATCTTGAAGAGATATGATGCTTTATAAAACTTGTTATCCAGAAAAATCTAGTTTGTGAAGTACCTCACTCCTTGATAATGCTGGGTAAATAATTCATATTATTTTAAGAGAAACTAAAATATACTGGCTAAATGAGGCACTGCAGTATTTGAATATCTGTGGAAGGATGTTGTATTTTTTTTAAATTACCGTATAATACCAATAGATGACATGACATAACATTTGAATGTGTTGCTGCCAAGAAGTATGTCTAGTTTTCAGGTCGACACAAAATATTTTTATAAATAATGTCATAATGGACTTTCTGAATATGGAAAAGCAGTAGACAAAGGAACCAACTTTGAGATATTTAACATTAGGGTATTTATACAGTCTTTCAAAGAATATCATTTCTATGTTTACTTTAGGAAGTGGCAGAAGTAAAATTTAAGTGCAAGTACTAGTGGTTCTGGGATTCAGTCCTTTCCTTTAGTGAACAACAGTTTCACCACTTATCAGGTAGATATGAAAAGGAGCTAGTTGTACACTCTCAAAAAAAAGGCATTTTTCTTCCAGCTCCATTTTCAGGCTCACTGGGAGCAGTGAAATAAATTTCAGCAAGCCCTGAGCCCTGACTAAAATTATTGGTAGTGACACACTTATTGAATGCTTACTCTGGGCATGATATTGCTGATTTACCTATTATTGATACCTTCTTGGCCCTATGTTTGGTACTAAGGAAACAGAAACTAATACATTAGAATTTTCTACTCTCAAAGAGTTTCTGGTCTAATAGCAAGAGACGGAACAATGACCAGATTGTTCCAAGGCTAAATGTAGGTGATGCAGGTTATTGATGACATACTGTGTAAGTTAAGGTTTTACCATGGAGCCAATATTTGAGCTAAGTTTTCACCTGAAAATTGAAAGGTAAAGGAGTATTCCAGGTTGAGGGAATAACATTTTGGAAAGACACACATTATGAGATGACTGATGATTCCAGGGAATATAGAAAGGTTTCCGAGAGGCAAGAATAGAAAAGTATATGAGCAAACATGGCAAGAGAGGAGGCCAGAAAGTTAAGTTGGGGCAAGACTATAAATGGGTTTGTTTGTCAGACTTTAAAGTTGCTGACTGCTGAAGCATTAGAGATGTGTTTATTGAAATATTTGTCTTTTGCCCCAAAGCTAAGCCAAGTTGTAAAATACTGTGAAATAATGATAAATTACTTGACTCTTTCCCCTAAATGACTCCTGTTTCTTCTTGCTATCACTGTCCCAACTCAAGATGATAGGTAGGGGCTATCATTCAGTAGAAGGCCAGCCCAGCACCCACCCCTGGCTGTTTATCTGACACTGCTGATATTTTTAGAGTTGTGATTAGCCTTAGCAAGCTCCAGGAGAAGCCATGGGTAAGGTTTGTTCATATCCTGCAAGCTATTGCTAGGCAAGGCAGAAAGGAGTCAAGGCAACTACTGAAGTGAGCCCAAAGCAGGGTAGTCAAAAACCTTTTTCTCAATCACAAAAATTTCTCCTTTTAACAACTTAAAATAAGTAACAGTACAGCGGGGTATTCCTTATTTAGTCTAAGCCGTCTTTATGCAGGTTATAGACAGAAGAGTCAATTATTTAAAAATAAGGACATAGAAATAAAAGAAGAGAAGTATATGGTCTTTGAACCTATAGGTTAAGGAAAGGTTTTGGATTTTAGTAGTGTTTAAATGTATGTCTGCTGTTATCTAATCATAGCCATATTAGAAAACCATCTTCAGGATTGTTTTTCTGTCCTTCCTCCACTTTCATCCCGTATTTCTTCACACATACCTCAATTCCAGTTGCAATTATGTTTGTAGGTCTGTGTCCCTCATTCACAGTGACTATTTGTTCTAATCATCTTTGTAACTATCCCAGTGCCTAACACAGTACATGGCACATAGTAAAAACTCAACAAGTAATTGTTGAATGGATAAAATATGTATGAATTATCAAAGGACCAAAATTGAATGAGTTTATCTCATGCTTATTCTCTTGGTATTCTGATGATGTCTCCAGCCAAATAGCATACTAAGCCATTTAATGACCACTAAGATATCATTTGGAATAAATTAGTGTACCTGTACAGAAGAATAGTTAGTATTTTTCCTCAACAAAGAGAGGTTTTAATTTATATTTGGAATTCAGAGCTATGGTATTTTAAGTATATAATGTAGACCATGCTACTTATATTGGGAACTGAGATTAGATAGAATTCTTTATTTAGTGATTCATTTCCATTGGTATTCCTTTGAGCCCTTTGGGTGATATACATATGTATGGCCTGACAGTGTTTTTTCCAGAGCTGGGTCATGACTATGAGATTTTTCTAAAACAACTTTAGTCTTTGGATAGTTTTGGCCTCTATTAAAAGATCTTGCTTTTCATTTTTTCTTTAACATCCTGCTAAACTTTTTTTGCTTCCTGCGTATTTGTATTTTCCTTTGAATAAAACATCCATTGTATGTTTTACACACTGTTAAAACTAAATTTAAATGATTTACAGGGGTGAGTAGGAAGAATTGAGTAAATTGATGAAAGGTTATCCAGGTAGAAAGGGAAAATGATCACCCCTTGTAATCACAATGCCTGACTTTTGGAAACAGGCTTCTTTCTTTTAATATTCTATTTATAAAGTGACTACTGATATGCATGATTTTTGCATCACTTCTGCTTATATGATGCCATCAATTTGGTTTGGCTAAGAGAGTTGCTTGTGTTCCGGGCCAGGTGCTTGGCTTAGTGTTCTCATTTCAATCACACAATGGTCTGAGTTGGCCTGCCATGTGAGCATAACACAATGCAGCCACAGCTGCTTCATTTGTATGAGCTTTGAGCTTGGCTCTGAAAGAATTCAGGCACTAAACTATATGTCAAGACAGCCAGAAAGCATGGTTGAGCTAAGACAATAGCTGCATATTCCTATGTAACTTGCCTTGTGTCTTTGCCACTGTGATGCCTGAGCATTCCCAACCGGATGTATTAGATACAAAAGACTATCAAAAAAACGAAACCTTTGCACAGTTTTTAGGAGAAAGTAAAGCTCTGGAAAAATAAAATGTAGACTAAGTTAAAGTTCTCTTTAAAAGGGGAATATGAAATTTCTTAAGTATCAGGTTCAGTTGGTATTGGTCTCTGTTTTAGATAGACTCCTCAATTAATAAGACTCTACATAAGTGTTTTTTGAAGTTAAACAAAGGCAGAAAAATTTATGCCCACTTAATAAAGACCAGAAAGAATCCACTGTCTTTGGATTTTCAATTCCAGCTATACATAAAAATCACCTAAGGAACCTTAAGAAAATGCTGATGCCTAGGCCCCGCCTCAGACCAGTTAAATCTTAATCTCTGGAGAGGGAGAGCCCACTCATCTGTATTTCTTAAAAGCTTCCCACATGATCCTAATATATTACCAGGGTTGAGAACCATTTGTCTAAATGATTGGTAAAATATTAGAAACCCTTAGAGACCCATGCTAGTCAGTGTCTTTCCTGTGAACATCAGTGCTTTCTTTTGTATCTTCAAGTCTGGCATAAGAAAACCAATATGTTTTCTCAATGGCCTGCTCTTATTCACAAATGGCTGCATTGTACATTAGTCGCCCTTCTGTTTGCCATGGTCAGTTCAGATGACTAGTCTAAATTAAATTTACAAAATACTTATTTTACTGTGACACAGTGATCTCTGAACAGCCTAAGAATTTCAGTCTTAGGGGTGAAATTCTGAAATTGAATTCATAGCACCCAAGCTGCAATTCTATTTCAATTTTTGTATCCTCAATGCTATCATATTTCAAGATGCTCAAGTTCTTTCCTCTGCTGCATAAAAATTCTATTTCCACTTTTCTTACCACTACTCACAAAACATCTGCGTGGAGTTAAAATCTATAATAAAATCACCTTGCAGTGATACCTCTTTTAGTAAAGAGTATATTTAAACACATATGGAGAGTATATATTATATTAATATATATGCATATATTCATATGTATCTATATTAAAATGTTATTATCAGAGGTAAAAATAGTATAATAGAGAGAGAGAGATGTCAGAAAAGAAAATTATGATCTGAAGATAAGAAATAGCAACTGTATGTTAAATCATTTTATAATCTGAATGGTTGTAATTTTTAAATCTCTTAATGATAAATGTCCCAGAAAATACAAAATTTGGAACAGAGAATAAAGGAATAAAATTAAATAAGACCCCTTAAAGGTAAAGGGAGGGAATAGACAAGAGGTAATATTGCCAGGATCCTAAACTTGAAAGAATCAAAGAATTATGAAAACCCTCCTCAACCTTTGGTAATTCCTAAAATAGACTTGCAGCAGCACTAACCAGTGCAAATTCCAGTTTATCCTACTCAGGTGACAAGGGCTGTTTGAAGGGATGGGATGAACTCACTGATAGCTCAGACTGATGGATAATGTGCTATAAGCCCCTTTTTCCTCAAACCAAAGCTATTTGCCCTCAGCTTTAATAGGGCTGGGATGGGGTTGAAGAGAGCAGCACCTTTGTGCTGGTTTGTTATTGCTGCAGTGTTGCAAAATACCAGAAATGGATTGGCTTTAATAAAGGTAGTTTATTTGGTTACAAAGTTACAGTCCAAGGCCATTAGTGTTCAAACTAAGGCATCAAAAATAGGGTACCTTCACTGAAGAATGGCCGATGATGTCTGGAAAACCTCCGTTAGTTGGGAAGGCACATGACTGGCGTCTGCTCCTGGTTTCTGGTTTCAAAATGGCTTTCTCCAAAATGTCTCTGGCTTGCTCTCTTAGCTTCTCCAGAGCAAACTCGGGACTAGCATTTCTAAAGAGTCAGCAGAAAGTCATCAAGTGTCTTGGCCTGTATGGCTCCTTTAAAGGACTTCAGTAAACTAATCAAGACCCATGCTGAATGGGCAGGGCCACACCTCCATGGAAATAATTCCATCAGAGTTATCACCTACAGTTGGGTGAGTCACATCTCCATGGAGACACTCAATCAAGAGTTTCCACCCAAGAAAATTGGGTTAAAAGATCATGGCTGTTTTGGGGGGACATAATATCCAAACCAGCACAACCTTTCATTCTACAATTAGAGATAAAAGTTTTGAAAGGATCATGCCTGCTTAAGGGAGCATTTAATTAGTCACTAAGCTTAACCGATATATATAACTGGTATCAGATGCTTTCCTCTTTCATAGAAGTTAGGAAGCTAGAGATATAGAAAGGAAACCTTGCCAACCCTGGAATTGGACTATAGTTAATACTACGGTTATAAAAATGTTCTTTTACCAATTGCAGCAAATGTACCACACTAATGCAAGGTATTAATAATACGATAGTATATGGGGACTCTGTATTTTATGCATGATTGTCCTGTAAAACTACAACTTCTCTAATAAAATATAAAAATAAGTAATGATATAAAAAGACTCCAAAAGGATTTGCATAGACATTTTCGAAAGAAGATACATAAATGGCCAGTAAGTACGTGATTAGATGCTCAACATCCATAGCCGTTAGCAAAATGCAAATCAAAACCACAATGAGATACAACTTCACACACACTTGGGTGTCTACAGTCAAAAAAAGGGTCAATGATAAATGTTGACAAAGATGTGGAGAAATTGGAACTCTTATTAATTGCTGGTGGAAATGTAAAATGGTACAGCCATTTTGAAAAATGTTGGCAGTTCCTCAAAAAATTAAACACAGAGTTGCCATATGACCCAGCAGTTCTACTTGTAGGAACTGTCCACATAAAATCTTGTACACAAATATTCATACTAGCATTATTCATAACAGCCAAAAAATGGAAACAATCCAAATGTCCGTCAATGGATGAATGGATATACAAAATGCACTCTGTCCATGCATTTAAATATTATTCAACCATTAGAAAAAAAAAGAAACTCTAATGCATGTTACAGCATGGATAAACCTTGAAAACATTATGCTAAGTGAGAGAAGCCAGACACAAAAGACTACACATATTGTATGATTACATTTATATAAAATGTCTGGAATAGGTGAAACCATAGAGATAGAAAATAGATTAATGGTTGCCAGGATTTGGGGGAAGAGGAGAGTGGGGAGTGACTGTTAATGGCTAGGGGGTTTCTTTTTGGAATGATGAAGTTATGGAATTAGACAGTGGTGATGGTTGTACAACTTTGTGAATATACTAAAAACTACTGAATTGTAAACTTTAAATAGGTAAATTTTAGGATATGTGAATTATATCTCAATAAACCTGTTTTTAAAAAAGGGTAAAGCGCCAGTTTAGAAGACTTGGAGAAATTTTTTTATTTTTTACAAGTTGAAATGATAGTATTTTGCATACATTGAGTTAAATAAAACAAAACAAAGGCACCAAAAAATGCATTACATTATCTATTGATTGCCATTTTCCACAAGGTTTTTGTTGTTTTGTTTTTTTAAGATGACCATTACTGGTTCTTTGCATATTTGCAATTTTTTTGCAAACTACCGTAATTTTGCCTGCTGTAACAAAGATAGAACCATGCACTTTTACTCAAGGATATAGAAATAGGAAGCATAACATTTGGATTAAAAAAAGAAAGCAAACTTATGGCAGCCATATAGATGAAATATTTTTTAATTTTTGCCAATTATTAACAAATTTTCATAACTTAAGAGTTTTGCCTATTTTATTTAGTGTGCTTTGTAATCTCTCTTCCATAACTTCACACCGATTAAGTAATTTGCTTGACCTTTTTCGTTTTGTATATAGTCTACTTCTGCCTCTGCATTCTTGTAAGATGTTTTATTTGTGGAATTGTTTAATGGGATGGTATTGAGAGCTTCATATTAGAAGAATGTTTTTATGACTTGGGGATAGCAATAAAACTAATGATCATCAATCAATAGTTCAGGACATACAGACGGATGTTGTTTTGGTGATTCTATTTCCAAAGAGGCCTCTGTGTTCTACTTAGTCTTAGTTCTGATGCCCCCTATAGTAAGTCAAACTCAGCCTGCCTCAAATTGTATTCACTTATGTTTTTCCCAAAATCTCTTTTCCCCTTGAATTTCTAACTTTGTAGCACTACAAATTTCTTCAGTTTCTAGAGCCAAAGACCCTAAGAGTCATACTGTGCTCTTCCCTTTCTTGCCACATTCAGTCACCAGATCTTGTCAGCTCGTTTTCAAATTCTTCCAGTCTCTGCTTTCCCAGCCCCACTGCCATTTACTAACTTCAATTCTCAGTGCTTGTTACTCCTTCCCCAAACTAGTACCAGGGCCAACTTCATAGATGCATATTTCAGGGTCATTCTCAGCCTCCCGCAGTTTCACCTGTCAGCCAGAGACAGCACCCAGTCCTTTGGGCTCCCCCTCCCTCCCAGAGAGGCCCTCCTGCTATCCAAAGTCAGTCATCACCAAAAGCCTCTGTCTGCTTGTTGGGGATTCATAGCTTGTATTGAGCAGTCCACGTTTGCTAATTAAAACCTCAGCTGAGCTATATTCACTTGCTCAGAGAGTGCTACTCTCTAGCACAGCAAGGCTTTGCAGTTCGGGCTGTGGGGGAAGGGGGCTCCCAGCTTGGATCCACAGGTTTTATATATAGATTTTATGCTGTGATCTTGGCCATTCCTACCAATTCAGGTTGGTATATAATGAGTGGATGATCACGTTTGTCTCCCTGCAGTTATTCCAGGTTATTTACTAGTTGTTCCTGGTTGTTTATGTAGTTGTTCCAGGGGGACTGACTAGCTTCCACTCCTCTCTATGCTGCCATCTTCTTCCTCTATTTCTTTTTAAATTTTTATGTTATTGAATGTTTTATGGTAATACATCAGAACATTCTTATATTTTATAAATAAACACATTAGGGATAAACACTCAACAATATATTACTCATGTCATACAATATCAAAACAATTTAGAAAACCCTCTTCTAGAAGACCAGGACTATATCTTATTTATCTTATAATCCCAGCACTGACTTCTTCATTTGCCTATGTTGTTTCTGAAAACTCACTTAATATACGGGTGGCATTCATGGTTACCGTAGGTATTCGTATTTCAAAGACGTTAACCTCTTATGCTATAGCATCTTCATCAATAGTTGGTGGTTTTGAATTAATCAACATTGTGTACTTTTTTAAAGGTTCTACATTAATCTATTAAGTAAAATAGTATTAAGAAGAGTGGAATGTAATGAGTAGAAATAATTTGTATGGAATCCTGTGAGAATAATGATAGAATGACTAATCATGACTGTCTTTGTTAGTTTGCTTCTCATTCAAGGTATAATTGGATTTATAGGATTGTGGTCTACCTCTCAACTCATTAAAAGTTAAAAGGAAAAAAAAAGTATGCAGCCAGAAAAGTGAAGGTCAAAACCCGATGATCTGTCCTAGTTACCCAGGCTCATATCTTATACAGTCAGAGAGACCACTGTTACTCAGGAGCACTTCTCCATTAAGATCAGGTGGCTAGGAGAAAACTAAGATGGCGGCTAGGTGAGGCAGGGCAAAAATACACCTCTGTGAAAAACACTAGATAAAAACTAGAAAGTGACCCAGAATACTGGTTACAGCGATTGGCCAGCTGGACGAGGTCTTCTAGTTCCACAGAGGCCGTATACTTGGTGAAACCGGGAGTCTGCATTCTGAAACGAGTGAGTAAGCTGGCTGGAAGAACCGCAGCCACACGGCGGTCTGGGAAAGCCAGGGTTTGGCATTTGGAGACCGACGGGCTCTTTTTAAAAAAAAAAAAAGGGAAAAACCCAGGAGCGGCTGCAGCTGCAATAGTGGGAACCACGCAGTAAAACACAGCAAGAGGGGGCTGGGCCGGCCTCAAGGTGTCTGGCCTGGAAGATAGCCCGCTGCAGATACCCTCGGGGCCAGGGGAACGGAGGGGAGAGCCGGAAGCAGAAAGAAACCCCACGGCTAGCAGCTGGCTCCCTGGAGGGCTGGATAAACTCCTGCCCGGGACTGTGCCCACAGCCCAGAGCCCTGCCAGTTGTCCTGGAGCCGGGAAGGAGGAACTGTGAGAGGAGGTGGGTGTGGAGACGCCCCATTCAGCCATCTTTGCATCAGGCTGAAAGTGCCCCAGCATGGCCTGGCGGCCCGGGGCTTCCCTTGAGGGACGGTGTGCACTGGTGATGTAGCACGGCATTCCCTCGGCAGAGGTCCTGGAGGATCACGGCTGGGCGGGGGAACCTGCTCAGAGAACCCAGGGACACTACGCCAAGTCCGGTGGTTTGTGGGACAGTGAGAGAGAGGGTCTGGGGCTGAAATGAAATGAAGGCTTAGACTCTTGCAGTGGCCTTGAATCCCTGGGGAACCTGGGGGATTTGAATATTAAAACTGTCCTTCCTCCCTGGCCACCCGTACACCCGCCCCACATTCAGGGTAGACGGCTCCAGCAACACACCCAAACTGAGTTCTCCAACTGAACCCCACAAGAATCATTTCCCCACACACCGCAGGGACAAGGTGGAGAACTGACTTGAGGGGTATAGGTGACTCACAGACGCCATCTGCTGGGTAGTTAGAGAAAGTGTACACCACTAAACTGTGTTTCTGAAAAATTAGATAGGTATCTTTTTTTACAACATGAAAGAACCCTATCAAGCAAAGCAAATGCCAAGAGGCCAAAAACAACAGAAAATCTTAATGCATATGATAAAGCCAGATGATATGGAGAATCCAACTCCAAACACACAAATCAAGATTCGGAAGAGACAGAGTACGTCGCACAATTAATCAAAGAACTACAATCGAGGAACGAAAACATGGCAAAGGATTTAAAGGACATCAAGGAGACCAATGGCCCAGGATATAAGCGACATAAAGAAGACCCTAGAAGACCATAAAGAAGACATTGCAAGAGTAAATAAAAAAATAGAAGATCTTATGGAAATAAAAGAAACTGTTGGCCAAATTAAAAAGACTCTGGATATTCACAATACAAGACTAGAGGAAGCTGAACAATGTCTCAGTGTCCTAGAAGTCCACAGAACAGAAAATGAAAGAACAAAAGAAAGAATGGAGAAAAAAATCGAAGTGGATCTCAGGGATAGGACAGATAAAATAAAACGTCCAAACTTAAGACTCATTGGTGTCCCAGAAGGGGAAGAGAAGGGTAAAGGTCTAGAAAGAGTATTCAAAGAAATTGTTGGGGAAAACTTCCCAAATCTTCTGCAGAATATAAATACACAAAGCATAAATGCCCGGCAAACTCCAAATAGAATAAATCCAAATAAACCCACTCCGGGACATATTCTCATCAGACTCTCAAATACTGAAGAGAAGGAGCAAGTTCTGAAAGCAGCTAGAGAACAGCAATTCACCACATACAAAGTAAACAACACAAGACTAAGTTGTGACTACTCAGCGGCCACCATGGAGGCGAGAAGGTAGTGGCATGACATATTTAAAATTCTGAGAGAGAAAAATTTCCAACCAAGAATACTTTATCCAGCAAAACTCTCCTTCAAATTTGAGGGAGAGCTTAAATTTTTCACAGACAAACAAATGCTGAGAGACTTTGCCAATAAAAGATCTGCCCTACTTCAGATTCTAAAGGGAGCCCTACCAACAGAGAAACAAAGAAAGGAGAAAGAGATATAGAGAATTTTAACAGACACATATAGTACCTTACATCCCAAATCATCAGGACACTCATTTTTCTCCAGTGACCATGGATCTTTCTCCAGAAGGGACCATAGGCTGGGACATAAAACAAGCCTCAAGAAATTAAAAAAAAAAAAAAAAATGAATTTACTCAAAACACATTCTCCAACCACAATGGAATACAAATAGACGTCCACAATTTTTGAACTATAACTCCAGTATTTACTTCCTACATAATATAAAATACACAAACTCTAATGACAAATCAGTGGTTTTGAACTCAATGTAAAATATGTAATTTTAGACAACTATATAAAGGTGGGGGAATGGAGGAGTATAGGAACATAGTTTATGTGTCCTATTGAAGTGAAGGTGGTATCAAAGAAAAACAAGACTGATATGTATTTAAGAGGTTAATTTTAAGCCCCACAGTAAACACAAAGAAATTATCAGAGAATATAACCATAGAGATGAAAAGTTGAGTTTGGGTTGGAGAAATGGGGGAAGGGGCAATGGGGAGTTAAAAAATGAGTGTAGGGTTGCTGTTTGAGGTGAAAGGAAATTTCTAGTAATGGATGGTGGGAAAGAGCATTACAACATTCTAAGTGTGATTAATCTCACTAATGGAATGCTAGGGAGGGGGTGGAATGGGAAGATTTAGGCTGTATATATGTCTCCACAATTGAAAAAAAAAAAAAAAAAGACAGTCTAAATAGATGACAATTGAATGCCAAAGATGAACTTGGATGGGATTGGAAGATAGAGGACAGGTGGCTCAAAGGGACACAGTTGAGACATAAGGAAAAGGAAATATAGAATGTAAGCTTTGTATCATTGTTGAATCTCTTGTACTTCTTAGCTGCACTTAATGGGACTGCATAAAAAAATGTTCCTGTTCATGGGAAGTGTATACGTGAATTGTAGTGTATGTTCAAGGATGTGTGCAGCTAGATCTCATATGTTCTGAAGACAGAGCAATAGATGATGGATGATAGGGAGGAAGGGAAAGAAATAGAGATGTGACAGCCTGTTAAAGTTGGTGGATTGAGCTATTGGGGAAGGGGGGTCAGAATATGATGGAATTCTGTGTATAGGGTTAGTATTGTTTTTGCAACTGTTCCTATAACTTTGAATTTATATCAAAAAAAAAAAAAAAAGATCAGGTGGCTATAGTTGAAAAAGCCTCTGAATTCTCTGACCATGCTATGTAGGGCCTGTCACCCTACCTTTATAATTCTACCAGAGTGTCAGGATAAAGGTCTTACATATAAACTTTTAGAGATTTGTACCTAGAACAAGCAAAAGAGTGATAAGTATAGTATTTGTTAACTGTGTTCAGTTAGTGTCCACTTGTATGATCAAGAACTAGTTGTTTGACCTCTGCTGAGGTCTATGATTTTTTGTATTGTAATTGAAGTATTACCCATATTTTTTAAGATCCTTGGAGGTTTGCAGATAAGAAGGGATTATATACTAAGGACTAATTTGTTAATATTGAGGGCCTAAATTCAAAAAGGAAGATGTTTTTTCATTACAATTAGTAAGTAAATATTTCCATATTTCTCTCTGCCTTCTCTGCCCCTTTTATTCAATACAAAAATTTAAAAAAAAAAGCCCATCCTGATAGACATTAGTAAAGTATGATTATATTGTTTTCCATAATACCTTTTGCTCACCACCATTTCCAGAATATAGGTTTTAGGTACATTTTGTTTCAACATGGTCAGTAAAATTCTTTTTTTAAAATAACTAATAGGCTGTGAAGCCTTCCCTGCATTTTGTGATACTTTTATTCTTAGAGTCCTGGAAATGAGAGATGGAAAACTTCAATTAAATTCATCTAGTTCATCTCCCCTGACAATGAAAAGATGTTGTCACATTAAATTATCTGATGCTTTTTCAGGCTTCTCTGATAACCTCTGGGAGACCATCCAGTAAAGTAATAGACCACACTTTGGGGTAATGTTTTCTTTCTTATTTTTGATTCATCATTTCTCACCTTTTATCCCTTCAAGCCATCTTCTTTAATATTCACAGTCTTCGTGAACTTGAATAAAATCAGCGTAGTCTGTTAGCCATAAGAAAATTGACACCTTGTTATCAGACACTCAGTAAGTTAATATTTCAGGTAACTAAACTTTTCCTTATTTAACATCAGATATGGTTTTGTTTTAATAATTTTGAAGGGTTTTTTTCTCAGCTGTATTAGGTATTTCCCTACTTTCTTGAGTGAATTAGAATTTTTTTTATAATTCAGGTTAATCATTAGCATTCTGCACATATTTTTTTAATAAGTCAGTTTAATCATTGGCATTCTGCACATTATTAAGTAGCTCACTGTATTTGCGTTCAGGAGTTAAAATTGAATAGGGAATATAGAATAGAATATAAGTATAACATGATAGAGGAAATCAGTAGCATAAGCAAAAAGTCTTAGATATTCAGAAGTAACAGAGACTAAGCCTTATTAGAGAAATCAAGGATGGTTTCCTGAGGAGCTGGCATTGGAAATAAATGGTATAGGGACAACGGGAAAAGAAGAGCTTTCTGTATTGAGTACTGAAAAGCCAGAGGCAATTAAGAAAAAGATTGATTAAATTGACAATATAACAAATGTTTTGTTTTTAAATCATGCAGCAAAACACACCATAACAAGATTAAAAGACAAGCAACACATATCACAAAGGGCTAATGTTCCTGACAGATATCTATTAAAAATTGAGAGACACTTACATCTGTGGCCAACTGATTTTCAACAAGAGTGTCAGGTACATTGATTGGGGAAAGAATGGTCTCTTCAATAAATAGTGTTGGCAAAACTAGATGTCCACATGCCAAAGAATGATGTTGGACCCTTACCTCACACCATATACCACAGATTAACTTAATGTGGATCAAGGACCTTATTCTAAGATCTAAATCATAAAACTATTAGAAGAAAACATAGGGGAAAATGTTCATGACCTTGGATTTACCCATTATTTCTTAGATATAACACCAAAAGCACAAGCAACAACAACAAAATAGGCAGAATGGACTTCATCAAAATTAAAAGCCTTTGCACAGCAAAGAACATTTTCAAGGTGAAAAGACAGCCTACAGAATGGGAGAAAATAGTTGCAAATCATGTATCTGACAAGAGTTTAATATCCAGAATATATAAAGAACTGCTACAAGTCAACAACAACAAAAAATCCATTTAAAAAATGGACAAAGGACTTGAATAGATGTTTCTTCAAAGAAGATACACAAATGGCCAGTAAGCTCATGAAGAGACTCAACATCATTAGTCGTTAGAGAAATGCAAATCAAAACCATGAGATACCATTCACACATAATAATATGCCTTCTGTTTAAAAACATGGAAAATTACAAGTGCTAGAGAGGATGTGGGGAAATAGGGACACTCTTTCGATGTTGGGAACATGAAATTGTGCAGCTTCTGTGGAAAATAATTTGACAGTTCCTCAGAAAGTGGCATATAGAATTACCATATGACCCACAATCCCACTTCAAGGTGTATACCCAAAAAAATTGAAATCAGGGACTCAAAAAGATATTTGTACAACAGTGTTCATAGAAGCATTATTCACAGTAGCAAAAAATCAAAGCAACCCAAGGATTCATTAACAGATGAACGGATAAACAATATGTCCAGCCATGAAAAGAAATGAAGTTCTGGTATGTGCTATAACATGGATGAACCTTGAAGACAGTGTGTTGATTGAAATAAACCACATATAATGCTTAACTATTGTATGATTTTACTTATATGAATTACCTAGAAAAAGCAAATTCATAGACACAGAAAGTATATTACATGCTACAGTGGGAAGGGGAAGCTGTTGCTGACAGGTGCAGAGTTTCTGTTTGGAGTGATGAAAAAGTTTTGGTAATGAATGAATTCACAAAACACTGTGAATGTAATTAATACCACTGAATTGAGCATTTGAAAGTGATTAAAAGGGGAAATTTTGAGTTGTATATATGTTAAAAAATGTTAACATCATAAAAAGTTTAAAAATATATTGAGGGACAGAAGGCCAAAAATCCAAAAAAAAAAAAAAAAAAAAATGGAAAAAAGACATAGCAAATAATTTACCAAAAAAAAAAAAGATACTAAACTTGTCCTAAGTATATAAACACAATGTTCGAACTCAATTATAATCAGAGAAATGCAAATTAAAGCAACACGGAGATATTATTTCATCTTTCAGGCTTACAAAAACTATAAAGTATGACAACAAATTCAGTTGGCAAGGCTGTGGGGAAACAGACACTTTCATACATGCTGATGGGAAGGCAAGCTGGTATAATGCTTCTGGTGGATATTTCACCACTACCTACCAAAAACTGCGTGTGCACTTATTTTTGGCCCAGCAACCCTGCTTCTAGGAATCTACCCTGAAGATACAACTCCACCAGTATGAAAATACATATATGCAGGTTATTCATTACATCATTGTTTTCAATTGCAAAATATTGGAAGTAACCTAAATGCCCAATCATAGGAAAATGGTCAAATAAACTACATATGGAAGGCATAATAATAGCCTCCCAAAGATGTCCACATCATTATACCTGGAACCTGTGAGTATGTTACCTTAGATGGTAAAAGCGACTTTTGCAGTGGTGATTAAGGTTAAGGACCCTGAGATGGGGAGGTTATCTTGGATTATTTACATGGTTCCAATCAATCATATGAGTACTTAAGAGCAGAGTGCCTTTTCTTGCTGTGGTCAGAAAGAGATATGACTACTGAGGAAGGGTCAGAGAGTACAGTATTGTTGGCTTAGAAGAAGAACTTAAGGGACCACAAGCCAAGGAATGTGGGTGGCCTGTAGAAGCTGGAAAAGGCAAGAAATGGATTCTCTCTCCTAGAACCTCCAAAAAGGAATGCAGCCCTGCCAACACTTTCATTTTAGCCAGGTGAAATTCGTGTTGGGCTTCTGACCTACAAAATAAATTTGAGTTGTGTTAGGCCACTAAGTTTGTGGTTGTTATGGCAGCAATAGGAAACAGAATACATTCATATGATGGTGTACTGTGCAGCTGTAAAGAAGAATGAGGAAAATCTCTATGAACTGATTTTGAGTGATCTCCAGGATATACCATTCAGCAAAAAAAGCAGAGTGCAAAAGAATATCTATAGTATGTTACCCTATAAAATGAAGGGTATATAAGAAAATAAACGTTTATTTCTTTATTTGTCCAAAAGAAATAATAGGGAGAATAAACAACAAACTACAGAGACTGGTTACCTATTGGGGAAAGATGTGGAAAGGAAGGAAAGAAGGGAGAAAAGGGAACAGGGTAATAGGGATTTGGAGGGAGCAACATTTCTCTGAATATACCTTTTTGAATAGCATTGAACCATAACGTTTCACATTCAAAAATAGAGAAATAATTAAAAGTAGCCAGAATGTGGAAGGAACTCAAAACAGAATACAAACTGTAACAGATTAGCCTAACTATATTGCAAATGGAGGACTTAACCACACTGAAGGAGGTAGGAAAGAAAATAACTTAGCTAAGTAACTGGAAAACAGTATCTTGACTGGATGCTTACTGTAAGGCTGAAGAATAAAAAGAACCGTTCACAAACACTGTACTGTAGTTAGTAAATTTATCTCTCACATGGGTATAGGTTAGCAATTCTGAAACTGTCTTTTATATACTCTAGGATTGACTAAATAAGTAAATATATTGAAGATAATAAGAACCAGACTTCTGCGTCAGTGAAAGAGTTCCATATAAGGAAAGAAGGAAGGCTAAAATAAACTGTTAGATTGAAATTGGAGATATGAAAACACGGTTTTTAATATATACTGTTTTCCATAGTTACTACAAACTCAAAGATAAATAGAGGAATATAGATGTATGTGTATGCACAGGTTAGTATTTATACATGTATTTCCTCGCCTCTATCTGCTGAGAGGGTCTGGAAGCAATGACACTCCATAGAAGTGAGCACACCTACTTAGTGCTCAGATTCTGGTTTGTAAATACTATTCTACAATAAAAGGAGCCAAACTCTTTGGAAAACTGGTTAATTTCCGGCTGCTGCAGGGAAAATATAAGATGAGCCTAGAATACTGTGTGATACCAGAAAGTAAAGAAATACTCAATAAAGGATAAGGCATATCAAAAGGACACAGGAGCCAACCTGAAGGAGCCTGCAATGGCCAAACCTGGAACAATATGAGCGATACAATGAGAGTGTGGGATTATAATCCATAAAATAAAATAACAATATCCATGAGTTTATACTGATATAAATAATTGAATACATAAATAAATGGGGGAGAAGTGACAGCTCTTCATTACAGTAAAACTTCAGTTCATAAACATGGAAGGAGTAAGAGAAATAGAAAATATTCATTGGGTAAGCCACCAAGTTTGTGGTAATCTGTAGCAAAAGCAATAGAAAACATATACAATAGAAAAACTGATGAAATTAAAATTTGGTCTGTAGTTTAGGTCATTACTGTACCTATGTCAATTTCTTAGTTTTCATGATTGTGCTATGGTTATGTAAGATGTTAATGTTAGTGATAATTGTTAAAGGCAAGATCCACTGATAGATGCTAAAAGCAGGGGGCAAAAGTTTGAACACAATCATATTTGTATAGTCTCAAAATATCTGCCCTAAGATACTTACTCATTACAAAGGAAAAAATAGTAATCTAACAGTGGAGAAACCTATCAGATAACACCTTCACCAAGAGATCAAGGTTAACATCACAAGTGGTAAAACATAACATTTTTTGTTATGACGCACATCACTTTGTGATAAACTCTTGCCAAATATGTATAATTTCAGTCTAATCATGGGAAAACATCAGACAAATCCAAATTGAGAGACATTCTGTAAAGTAACTGAACGCTCTTCAAAAGTGTCAAGGTCATGAAAGAGAAGGAAAGTGAGAGAGACTGTCGCTAATAGGAGACAACTAAGGAGACATAAAATGCAGTATGGGATTCTGGATAGGATCCTGGAATGGAAAAATGACATTAGTGGATGTGGTAGGCAGAATAATTGTTCCCAAAGATGTCCGTACCTAACCCCAGAATGTGTAAATATGTTACCTTACATGGCAAAAGAAATTTTGCAGATTAAGAATATGGATTTTGAAATGGGTAGATTATCCTGGACTATATGAGTGGGCCTATTCTTTTCACATGAGTCCTTTAAAGCGGAGAACCTTTCCTGATTCTGGGGAAATATGACTATTGAAGAAGAGAATCATAGAGAGGGCAGTGTGAGAAGGATTGACCAGCCACTGCTAGCTTGAAGATAAAGGAAAAAGGTGGCCTCTAGAAGCAGGAAAAAGCAAGGAAATGGATTCTGCCCTAAGAGCTTCCATAAAAGAGGGCAGCCTTGCCAACACCTTCTTTCCAGCCGAGTGAGACCCATGTTGGATTTCTGACCTACACAACTATAAAATAATAAATCTGTATTGTTTAAGCCACCAAGTTTGTGGTAATTTGTAACAAAAGCAATAGAAAACTTATACAGTAGAAAAACTGATGAAATTAGAATTTGGTCTGTAGTTTAGGTCATTGGTGTATGTATGTCAATTTCCTGGTTTTCATGATTGTACTATGGTTATGTAAGATGTTAATGTTAGAAGTTGGGCAAAGAAAAAGTATATTATTTTCCCAATTTTCTGTAAATCTATAATTATATAAATATAAAAGGGAAAAAATATCAGGGATTCCTTCCTTTCTTAACCTCCCTTCTTCACTCCACCCCTTTAACATCTTACCATCTTAAAATGTTGCCATTTCTTCCTTCTATTTGTTTGTGAATTTCCAACCAAGCTTTTAAGGTAATAGTTCCTAAGCCATACGTCCACGCAGAGACATGTTCAAAAATGTTTGTAACAACTTTATTCTTAATAGCCCCAAACTGAAAACAGCCCAAATGTTCATCAACTGACAAATGGAAAACAAAGTTTGGTGTATCCATACAGTGGAATAAAAATGATTGAACTACAGATACATGCAACAACATGGATGGATTTCAAAAACAAGCTAAATACTGTATAATTCCATTTATATGAAATTCTAGAAAAGGCAAATTGATAAGGACAAATGAGATTTGTGGTTTCTAGATGATGAGGGGAGGGCATTGACTATAAAGGGGGCATGAAGAAATTTTTCACATAATGGAAATGATCTTTATCTCAATTGTGGTGGTATGCATTTGTCAGAACTCATTAAACTGTACAACCAAAAATAGTCACTTTTATTTTTTGTAAATTAAACCTCAATAGACAACATTAAAAATACATTTAAAACATAATACGTAAAAGTTTAAAACTAAAAGTTTGAAAATATATATAACAAAAAGATACTCATCAAAAGAAAACTGGCATAGCAGTGTTCTATCAAATGAAAATGAATCTTAAGACAAAGAATATTGTTAGAAATAAAGAAGTTGTGCTAGATATATTTGCCCCGTAGCAGATTTTAACAAACCAGTATTTTATAGCATATCATATTATTTTAACAATTGTATTCTAATATATTATAATGTATAATACACATTTTACATTTAAATTTCAAAACAGTAATTATATATAACATAACATCAGTATGTTAACATTGGGTAAATCTGATTAACAGATATGTGTTTAATATATTAATTTCTGCATGTTTAAAAGTGTCATAGTAAATTTGTTTTCTTTGTTTAATAAATAAGAATCACATGAATGCTTGTTAAAAATACAGATCACTGTGCCCCACCCCCAAAGTTTCTGATTCATCAGCTCTGGGTAGAAAACACTTTTAATTTATGATTGAAACTTTTTTCTTTTTCCCTTTGATGTTTAAATTTGGAGGAAAGTAAAAAAGCCACCAGGAGAGACAGTATCCATATTGAAACTGCTTGTTAAATGTAAAGCACTTGTGCAATTCTTTGTTGTTTTTATTCCTGTTACCTAGAATTTCCTTTTCCTATGTAGACTTGCAGTAACTGCAGGATAAACTAAGTGAGATATCATGACTGGAAAATGGACTTTAATGTTTTCATTTATCCTTTCCTTTCTTTTTCCCTGTTAATTTTCTACAGTGATGTTTTATCAACATTTATTAAGCATCTACAAGTTCTTAAGTTATAGTAAGAGAACAAGGAAGGGAATAACGTGACATAACCTTTCTCAGAAAATTAAAATCCATGGTAGAATGAGCTATGAAAATGTCCAAAGTTACACAGATTAATTTACTAATTAAACTGAAACTTGAAAATCAAGAATGAAAATGATTCTCACCTGGGTCCTTTCTAATTGACAAGGTGGCATTTTCTTAGTGTGAGTAATACAACATTTTATGAAACTGCTGTTAAAATTACTTTGTAGCCTTAATCACTCAGAATTGCTGTACTGTTCTTAATCCCTGTGTGGTCGCTGATGTGAAAAAGCCCCCAACAGAATTGAAACAGGGATCATATTTTTATGTGAAAGGTGCTGACACATCTCTCTGTCTACACCAGAGGTTTCGTTTTCTCCTTGTCTTAAGGGAATGCAGCAGCGCCAGGATGCTAGAAAGTCAGTGTCTCTTTGAGGGTGGTTGCATAGCAGCAGTTTTGTTTCAGTTACGGATCATGCCCAGATAGCCAGGTTGGTCTTCAGGGGTTACTCCAATTTGCAGGTGGTGAACAACTTTTGTTATCATTATCTTAACATTTACCAGGCTCCAGAGAAAGGCTACATTTGGCTTTTTCTTGCACTGGCAATTGCAATTAATTTTAAGCCTTATTTTGACAGAAAATTGTGAGTTCCAACTAGTTACAGTAAGTCATTTTGGTTGTATCAATTGCTATGACATTCTAGTTGTTTAAAATGATGGGCTTTTTACTATTTTTAAGGATTGTGCATGGCGGCAACAGTGTTTCAAAGGAGAATTGGGTAAGGTAGGATTTGTTTTGAAGGTTTTATTTCTATTCTTTCAGATTAGGTTGGTTTCAGTTGGAAGGATGAAATCAGTTTTGTTTTTTTGTTTGTTTGCTAGTTTGGTAGTCTTTCTTTGTTTCCATTTATGCTATTGGATTTTTAGAGTACACTTACAGGAACATCGTTCATTCTTTACATTTCTGGGAGACATGGGTATCATAAGTTTTATGTAAAAGAGAGAAGCATTTTCCTCTTGGCATCCATCTATATTTAAATTTTATATTCAAGTTTTTTTCTCTTATTATACTCAGTGACCACAGAATCAGTTACATAGAAAAGTAATTTAAATAGGGTTTCAGTTTTAATTAAGTTTAATTATACAGATAGAAACCCTAGGGAGAAATTCTTGTATACCAAGTGTCACACTGGTGGGGTGTTTTGTTGTTATTGTTTGCTTTTCTCCCCATCATATTTTTTAGTTGCTGTTACGTATTTCTGCATCTTTGTGGTATATAATTCTATAATAAGATGTGTGTAGATACTAAATTTGTTACAAATGGGGAAAATAAATTCTGTTTTATAGTGCCTAGAGTATTTAAAGAGGGATAATAATGTGAAGAAATAGTATAGCGTAGTGATTAAAAGCAAGGGACCCAGAGTCTGGCTGCTTGGGCTTAGAGTTCTCTGCCACTTAGCGGCTTGTTACCTTGGGAAAGTCATATACCTTCTCTGTATCTCAGCTATTGATATGTGATCTACTGTTGATGAAGATAGTAAACTCTTCATATATACACATTCTTGCTCACAACTTAAAAATAAATCAATACACATTTCTACTTTCATGACTAAAAGTGTTTGTCTCAGAAGAGCAAATGCTTATTTTCTTATGATTGTTTTGAATTCTCTTGTCTCTCATTGTTGACTGCCTTAAAAATGGCTTCTCTCAGAGTAAAAGGTTAGGTCCTTAGAAAGACCTACAGGATCTCCACGCTGTCATCACTACCATCACCATTGCCCTAACCAGCACCACCCAGGCACCTCTCTGACCTCATTTCCCATTACCCTCCCCATTGCTTTCTCCACTCCAGCCATCCCAATGTCTTAGCTGATCCTTGAACATACTATACATGCTTTTGCCTTAAATCCTTTGCCCAGTCGATGCTCATTGCCAGGAATTTCCTTCAGATATCTACAGGTAACTCACTTCCTTCAAGACAAAACTCAAATGTAATCCCTATCCATAAGGCCTACTCTGACCATTCTATGTTCCCAGTTCCCCTTACACAGCTCTATTTTTTTTTTTTTCTATAGCACTTGTCTGTTACTTATTTATTATGTTCTTTGTTTATTGTCTGTCTCCTCCCAGTAGCTTCATGAGGGCAGGGGTTTTTGTCCTGTCTTGTTCGCTGATGGATCTCACATCCCTCAAGTATCTAGCAAATAAAATGTGCTCATAAATACATGACTGAATGAGACATTTTAAGTACCAGCAGTATATGGGTTTAAATCCTAACTCTGCATCTAGTAACTGTGTAACCTAAAGCATGTTACTACCTACTTCATGGAGTTGCTGCGTGAATTAACTAGTATCACTTATGGGAAAGCACCTGGCCAGTGCTTGATACCCATGAAGCTTTCAGTAAGTTCTTTCAGTCAACAAATGTTTATTGAGCACTTATGACGTACCAAGTATTACTGTAGGCACTGGGATACATCAATGAACAGAACATCCAGAAACCCCTGTTGTCGTGGAACTTATTTCTAGTTTTCTTCACTTCCTTTGGTGTAGTAGTTTCTAGGAGGATAAGGCTAGAGTGGTAAAGTAGTTACAAGATGATACCATATCCTGTAGGCTGAACTCTTACTGGAACCACTCTTAACTGTTTTTAGGTACGTTTAGGTCATTTATCCACCTATTGTCTGGTCAGCTGTAACCAGGACAGAAGGGTTGTGTGGTACAAAGCACAGTGACCTATACATAAGGAAATGCTCAGAAGGGAGCAGGGGACAAGAAGGCATGACATGCACTCAGGTTTCCCAGAAGTGGGAAATGTTGCTAGAGGGCTTGGTGCATGGTTGGCCCAGAGGAATAGTTGAAGCCCAGCCAACCTTGGAGACAGTGGATTTTTGTTGGCTTCAGTCTGTACAGCTATATGCTCTTCATGAACAGTCTGGTCCTGGGACCAGAAAAATGCATTGATCCAGTTGCAATTTTAAATAGCTGATCATTAAAAGAATGGAGGTTGCTGGTGATAAATAGTTTCAGATGATTGGAGTCCAAGTTGGATAGAGAAGGAAAAGAAAGAAAGGAGTTGAGGAAGAAAAGAGGGACAGGGAGAAAATGGGATGGTCAAGAGAGTGGCAGTTTCTTTGAGATTGATGCAATGGGAAAGAGAGATATGTAAGAGATATATGGTTAGAGAGATAAGTCAGAAGATTATTGCTGTTTAAGAAGTCTGAGATGGAGCATCTCTGAATGATGAGATCTAGGGCATGGCTGTAGGAGTAGGTGGTTGGAGAGGAGGATAATGGTTATTGGAGTCAAGGAATTGTGAAGTTAGAATATTAGATTGACCAGTACCTGGGCGTGGTATTAGGAGTTAAGAGACAGTGAAATACTGCAAGCTAGGGGCTAAAGTTCTTAATGAAGAAAGGAAAATGAAAGAGAGATTGACATACAAGAGCCACAAAAAAAAGGAGAGAGGATGCTAAAGCAATATGGTATGAACCTCAAAAAATAAACTTTTGCTCCAAACCACTATTCTAGGGAAAAATGGTTTGGAAGCAGTCATGGTAAGCTAGGAGAATCCCAGTGCCTCTTCCTTGGTATCAAGGGTAGGGGAGAATGAAAAACTTCTGCCGGATAGGGCTCAAACGGAAACAATAAATGAGGTGAAAACCAGGTTTCACTTACATCAAGAAGAAGAAAACACAATTTTATAGTACATTCTACTACCTCAATGAAATATCACATCACTCTGAACAATCCTAAGCTTTCCCTTATCTTTTTTCCTAAAACAGCCATAATTCCAGGCATATATTTATCAGATATTTCTTGAGCACTTAGTAAGTGTGGACACTGTGGTATATATTGAGAGATATAAGGTATTTTTCCTCAAAAGTTTAAAGGCTGATGAGAGTATTATAGCTGGACACACCACCTTCCCAATCTTATTTTTCACTACTCCTAATCGTGTTATAGCAAGATTAAACCTGTGTAATATGTACCCTGCGTGTTCTTGCCTCCATTCCATTTCTCACGCTGTACTCTGCACTTTGAATACCCTTGCTTCTTAGCACCTGCAAACCCAAATCCTGTCTCCCATTTGGGACTTAGCTTATATTCTAATTCTTCCATGTAACTTCCCCTTACCTCTCAAGATGGTGTAATCTCTTATTTCACTGAACTTCTGAAACCATTTTATATGTTCATTACTAAAATAATGTCAGTATTTATCAATTCTAAGATATAATTTTTTTTACATTTTAACATCTCTGTTGCTAACTCTTACGAAATACCGTTTGGAGAGGCGGGGCAAGATGGCAGACTGGTGAGCTGTATGTTTTAGTTACTCCTCCAGGAAAGTAGGTAAAAAGCCAGGAACTGCATGGACTGGACACCACAGAGCAATCTGTCTTTGGGCATACTTCATACAACACTCATGAAAACGTGGAACTGCTGAGATCAGCAAAATCTGTAAGTTTTTGCGGCCAGGGGACCCGCGCCCCTCCCTGCCAGGCTCAGTCCCGTGGGAGGAGGGGCTGTCAGCTCCGGGAAGGAGAAGGGAGAACTGCAGTGGCTGCTCTTATCGGAAACTCATTCTACTGATTCAAACTCCAACCATAGATAGACTCAGACCAGACACCAGAGACTCTGAGAGCAGCCAGCCCAGCAGAGAGGAGACAGGCATAGAAAAAAAACAACACGAAAAACTCCAAAATAAAAGCAGAGGATTTTTGGAGTTCTGGTGAACACAGAAAGGGGAAGGGCGGACCTCAGGCCTTGAGGCGCATATGCAAATCCCGAAGAAAAGCTGATCTCTCTGCCCTGTGGACCTTTCCTTAATGGCCCTGGTTGCTTTGTCTATTAGCATTTCAATAACCCATTAGATCTCTGAGGACGGCCGTTTTTTTTTTTTTTTTTTTAAATCCTTTTTTCTTTTTCTAAAACAATTACTCTAAGAAGCCCAATACAGAAAGCTTCAAAGAATTGCAATTTGGGCACGTCAACTCAAGAGCAGAACTAAGAGAGCTCTGAGACAAAAGGCAATAATCCAGTGGCTGAGAAAATTCACTAAACAACACAACTTCCCAAGAAAAGGGGGGTGTCCGCTCACAGCCACCATCCTGGTGGACAGGAAACACTCCTGCCCATCGCCAGCCCCATAGCCCAGAGCTGCCCCAGACAACCCAGTGTGACGGAAGGGCTTCAAATAACAGGCACACACCACAAAACTGGGCGTGGACATTAGCCTTCCCTGCAACCTCAGCTGAATGTCCCAGAGCTGGGAAGGTGGAGCAGTGTGAATTAACAAAGCCCCATTCAGCCATCATTTGAGCAGACTGGGAGCCTCCCTACACAGCCCAGCAGCCCAGAACTGCCCTGGGGGGACGGCACTCACCTGTGACATAGCACAGTCATCCCTCAACAGAGGACCCGGGGTGCACAGCCTGGAAGAGGGGCCCACTTGCAAGTCTCAGGAGCCATACGCCAATACCAAAGACTTGTGGGTCAGTGGCAGAGACAAACTGTGGCAGGACTGAACTGAAGGATTAGACTATTGCAGCAGCTTTAAAACTCTAGGATCATCAGGGAGATTTGATTGTTAGGGCCACCCCCCCCTCCCCGACTGCCCAGAAACACGCCCCACATACAGGGCAGGCAACACCAACTACACACGCAAGCTTGGTACACCAATTGGGCCCCACAAGACTCACTCCCCCACTCACCAAAAAGGCTAAGCAGGGGAACTGGCTTGTGGAGAACAGGTGGCTCGTGGACGCCACCTGCTGGTTAGTTAGAGAAAGTGTACTCCACGAAGCTGTAGATCTGATAAATTAGAGATAAGGACTTCAATAGGTCTACAAACCCTAAAAGAACCCTATCAAGTTCAGCAAATGCCACGAGGCCAAAAACAACAGAAAATTATAAAGCATATGAAAAAACCAGACAATATGGATAACCCAAGCCCAAGCACCCAAATCAAAATACCAGAAGAGACACAGCACCTAGAGCAGCTACTCAAAGAACTAAAGATGAACAATGAGACCATAGTACGGGATATGAAGGAAATCAAGAAGACCCTAGAAGAGCATAAAGAAGACATTGCAAGACTAAATAAAAAAATGGATGATCTTATGGAAATTAAAGAAACTGTTGACCAAATTAAAAAGATTCTGGACACTCATAGTACAAGACTAGAGGAAGTTGAACAACGAATCAGTGACCTGGAAGATGACAGAATGGAAAATGAAAGCATAAAAGAAAGAATGGGGAAAAAAATTGAAAAAATCGAAATGGACCTCAGGGATATGATAGATAATATGAAACGTCCAAATATAAGACTCATTGGTGTCCCAGAAGGGGAAGAAAAGGGTAAAGGTCTAGGAAGAGTATTCAAAGAAATTGTTGGGGAAAACTTCCCAAATCTTCTAAACAGCATAAATACACAAATCATAAATGCTCAGCGAACTCCAAATAGAATAAATCCAAAAAAACCCACTCCGAGACATATACAGATCACACTGTCAAACATAGAAGAGAAGGAGCAAGTTCTGAAAGCAGCAAGAGAAAAGCAATTCACCACATACAAAGGAAACAGCATAAGACTAAGTAGTGACTACTCAGCAGCCACCATGGAGGCGAGAAGGCAGTGGCACGATATATTTAAAATTCTGAGTGAGAGGAATTTCCAGCCAAGAATACTTTATCCAGCAAAGCTCTCCTTCAAATTTGAGGGAGAGCTTAAATTTTTCACAGACAAAGAAATGCTGAGAGAATTTGCTAACAAGAGACCTGCCCTACTGGAGATACTAAAGGGAGCCCTACAGACAGAGAAACAAAGACAGGACAGAGAGACTTGGAGAAAGGTTCAGTACTAAAGAGATTCGGTATGGGTACAATAAAGGATATTAATAGAGAGAGGGAAAAATATGGCAAACATAAACCAAAGGATAAGATGGCCGATTCAAGAAATGCCTTCACGGTTTTAACGTTGAATGTAAATGGATTAAACTCCCCAATTAAAAGATATAGATTCGCAGAATGGATCAAAAAAAATGAACCATCAATATGTTGCATACAAGAGACTCATCTTAGACACAGGGACACAAAGAAACTGAAAGTGAAAGGATGGAAAAAAATATTTCATGCAAGCTACAGCCAAAAGAAAGCAGGTGTAGCAATATTAATCTCAGATAAAATAGACTTCAAATGCAGGGATGTTTTGAGAGACAAAGAAGGCCACTACATACTAATAAAAGGGGCAATTCAGCAAGAAGAAATAACAATCGTAAATGTCTATGCACCCAATCAAGGTGCCACAAAATACATGAGAGAAACACTGGCAAAACTAAAGGAAGCAATTGATGTTTCCACAATCATTGTGGGAGACTTCAACACATCACTCTCTCGTATAGATAGATCAACCAGACAGAAGACCAATAAGGAAATTGAAAACCTAAACAATCTGATAAATGAATTAGATTTAACAGACATCTACAGGACATTACATCCCAAATCACCAGGATACACATACTTTTCTAGTGCTCACGGAACTTTCTCCAGAATAGATCATATGCTGGGACATAAAACAAGCCTCAATAAATTTAAAAAGATTGAAATTATTCAAAGCACATTCTCTGACCACAATGGAATACAATTAGAAGTCAATAACCATCAGAGACTTAGAAAATTCACAAATACCTGGAGGTTAAACAACACACTCCTAAACAATCAGTGGGTTAAAGAAGAAATAGCAAGAGAAATTGCTAAATATATAGAGACGAATGAAAATGAGAACACAACCTACCAAAACCTATGGGATGCAGCAAAAGCAGTGCTAAGGGGGAAATTTATAGCACTAAACGCATATATTAAAAAGGAAGAAAGAGCCAAAATCAAAGAACTAATGGATCAACTGAAGAAGCTAGAAAATGAACAGCAAACCAATCCTAAACCAAGTACAAGAAAAGAAATAACAAGGATTAAAGCAGAAATAAATGACATAGAGAACAAAAAAACAATAGAGAGGATAAATATCACCAAAAGTTGGTTCTTTGAGAAGATCAACAAGATTGACAAGCCCCTAGCTAGACTGACAAAATCAAAAAGAGAGAAGACCCATATCAACAAAATAATGAATGAAAAAGGTGACATAACTGCAGATCCTGAAGAAATTAAAAAAATTATAAGAGGATATTATGAACAACTGTATGGCAACAAACTGGACAATGTAGAAGAAATGGACAATTTCCTGGAAACATATGAACAACCTAGACTGACCAGAGAAGAAATAGAAGACCTCAACCAACCCATCACAAGCAAAGAGATCCAATTAGTCATCAAAAATCTTCCCACAAATAAAGGCCCAGGGCCAGATGGCTTCACAGGGGAATTGTACCAAACTTTCCAGAAAGAACTGACACCAATCTTACTCAAACTCTTTCAAAGCATTGAAGAAAATGGAACACTACCTAACTCATTTTATGAAGCTAACATCAATCTAATACCAAAACCAGGCAAAGATGCTACAAAAAAGGAAAACTAGCGGCCAATCTCCCTAATGAATGTAAATGCAAAAATCCTCAACAAAATACTTGCAAATCGAATCCAAAGACACATTAAAAAAATCATACACCATGACCAAGTGGGGTTCATTCCAGGCATGC
Source organism: Choloepus didactylus (assembly GCF_015220235.1). Taxonomy (NCBI): domain Eukaryota; kingdom Metazoa; phylum Chordata; class Mammalia; order Pilosa; family Megalonychidae; genus Choloepus; species Choloepus didactylus. The sequence continues at coordinate 85,375,281 of NC_051308.1, read as the reverse complement.
AAGGATGGTTCAACATAAGAAAAACAATCAATGTATTACAACACATTAAAAACTCGAAAGGGAAAAATCAATTGATCATCTCAATAGATGCTGAAAAAGCATTTGACAAAATCCAACATCCCTTTTTGATAAAAACACTTCAAAAGGTAGGAATTGAAGGAAACTTCCTCAACATGATAAAGAGCATATATGAAAAACCCACAGCCAGCATAGTACTCAATGGTGAGAGACTGAAAGCCTTCCCTCTAAGATCAGGAACAAGACAAGGATGCCCGCTGTCACCACTGTTATTCAACATTGTGCTGGAAGTGCTAGCCAGGGCAATCCGGCAAGACAAAGAAATAAAAGGCATCCAAATTGGAAAAGAAGAAGTAAAACTGTCATTGTTTGAAGAAATACCGTTTGTCATCAACTTTCTTAAAAGAACATAGGATGATATTGTATGAAAAAACATGAACTACTCTGAGTCAAAAAGTAGTTCAGAAGAATGAAGAAGCATTAGGAACATCTTAACCAATTTACTTTGCATATATTCTTTTATGTATATAATATATGATATGTGATAAAACTCTTCTAAGTAAGTTTTAAAAGCTTCTGTAATACAAAATAAAATTCTAAATAATAAAGCATTGTTTTATAGTTTAATTGACAGTGTTTTATCATAGTGTACATAAAATAATGTGACTTAAAATCATTAGTGTCTTAGACTGAAAGAAACGTGATAGTTAACTTTAATTTTGTGATTTTACATATATATGCCAGGCATTAAGAACATAGACCTTCCTTACTGTATCACATATACTTATATATAGTATCTAAATTGTATGTTAAACTACAAGCTCTTTAAGGGCAGAGTTTGTGTTTGTTTTATCTTTGATTCCTTTATAATACCTGGTACAGTGCTTTATATCAAATAGATGTAAAACACACATTTACTAAATAAATGGACTAAAATATGCAGTATGCTGTAGTAAGTGCCACCAAAAGGTAAAGTCCTGTATGAATAAACATCTACTGCTACATTGTCAGTTTCTGCTTAACTGTATTTTGTTAAAAGCATATTTAAATACGATGTTTGATCAGGTCCTTGGAATGGATCTCAGCTTAGGCCAGTGGTTTTGAAACAACTCTAAAGGTCTCTAGTAGAATTCTATAAACGTAGGTCTGGTTTGCCAGCTACATTTATGAGCAAGTTTGGTGATTCATTTTGATTGAGGCATAGAAATTAGTAAATAAAGACTTTCCCTTGGAGGACTAAACTGACAGTAACTTTTCCTAACAATGCAAACATTGTGTAGGAGACCAGGCAAATGCCTGTCTCTAAGAAATATAGTACTTTTTAAAATAGTATTGTTTTCTTCCCTCCAGTCAGTTTCTGTATGTGTATAATAAGTGCAGGGAAGTTTAAGGTAAATTATGTCTATATGACTTTTTTCTAGGAGTTTTTCCTTATTCTTTGGGCTGCAAGAAAAACAGGATATAACACAAGCAGTTTTCTTCAGTTAGCTAAATAGTTCTACTTAGAATTCACATAAGTTCATTTCCATGTTTCTCTAACAGAAGGAGAAACACTTAAGTGTTTAAAAGATACATGGCCTGGAAAAGCACTATGGTAGTCCATACTGATATTCACCAAATATTTCCAGTTCTCTTTCTGAACACATAGTAGGATTACACATCACTTCTCTTTCGAAGTTAGTTGTGGTCACATGATATATTTTGTCCAGTGAAATGATACCAGAAGTGACATGAGTCAACTCCAGACTAAAGCTTTATGAACCAGTGTATAATTTGCTACATTCCCTTTATCCTGCTGCAGGAACTGTAGAAGTACAGAGAATGAGCCTCCCTTACTCTAAGTCCCTGAGTAAAGACAGCATAAAGCAGACACCCTGCCCCCACCCGTTGACCTGCTTATGGACTTATAGCATGTTTTATGCCACTAAGATTTTAGGGGTTGTTAGAAAAGCATGACATAGCTTATCCTTATTGATACAGTCTTCACCCGAAAACAGTGAGCTTTGGTAGTAACTACAGAAATATAAAAGATTTGATGTGTTTCTTTTTCTTCCTTATGGAAATTCATGTTTATTGCACACAGTTTCTATAAGATGGTATTCATCTAAGAATAAATAAAAGGACTCATTTTCCATGTGTCAAAATATTTTTCTTGAATTACACCCTTTTCTCAAGACATTTTGATATACTTCATCTTCTGACAATAGAATTGTAAATTTCTTGAAGGCAGTCACCATCGTCATTCATTCTTTTCTTTTTTATTACAGATGTTGTGGGTTTACAGAACAAACATGCATAAAATGCATGGTTCCCATATACCACCCTATGATTAACACCTTATATTGGTGTGGTACATTTGATCCAATTGATGAAAGCACATTTTTATAACTTTACTATTAGCTAAAGTCCATGGCTTAACTTAGAGTTCACTGTTTGTATTGTGCAGTTCCATGGATTGAAAAAAATATATATTCTATAAGATTATAGCTATATAGATAGGTAGACAACCTAAAATTTCCCCTTTTGACCACTTTCAGATATATAATTTACTGCTCTTATGTTCACAGTGTTATGCTACCATCACCACCATCCACTACCAAAACTATTCCATTATCCCAAATAGAAACTCATTATATTTTAAGTCCTAACTCTCTATTCTCTACCTCCGCCCCATCCCCTGGTAACCCCTACTGTAGATTCTGACTCTAGGAGTTTGCTTATTCTAATTATTTCCTATCATGAGATCATACAATATTTGTCCTTTTGTGTCTGGCTTATTTTACTTAACATGATGTCTTCAGGGTTCATCCATATTGTCACATGTATCACAACTTCATTCCTTTATATAGCTGATTAATATTCGATTGTGTGTGTGTATCACATTTTGTTTATCCATTCATTGTTTGATGGGCACTTGGATTGCTTCCATCTTTTGGCACTTGTGAAGAAATTAGGTGCCAACAAAAAGTTTATCTTGGTCGTCAGTTCTTATCACATTACCAGGTGGTTGCAAGCAATTAATTAATTACAAAATTAAAAATTAAAAAAATAAAAAGCTAGATTCTGTTTCTAGCTTTCATTATAAAAATCTAAACATCTTTTGCAAAGGGAGTGCAGTATGATAAGGAGACAAAAGGCTCCTTTTTGATTTTCTGTCCCATCATCTTCTGCCTTTTAATTCTAGGGGTTCTTCAGCAAGCGCCTGAAAGGCTCCATCAAGAGGACCAAAAGCCAATCAAAGCTTGACAGGAACACGAGCTTTCGGCTTCCATCCCTTCGCAATACAGATGACAGGTAGGAAATTTACTTGCTTAAAACAGAGAAGGCAGTATTAGAGTGGGTTTTGACATGACGTGGTTTTTGTTCTTTTCTGATTTTTTATCAATGATAATTAGAAAGATCCAATACAAAATTTACTTTGTCGCCCTGCTCATATTGAGGCACCATACAAAATGTTGACTCAAATACCAATTTAAGAATCTTAAAATATTGAAGAATTTGTGGATACTTAGAACTAATTTCAGAATTGGTTGTGCTGTTTCTATAAATTGAGTTCTAGTAAACAATGTTGTATCTTTTTTCTGTAGAATGATTATAAAGTGACAATGATAGCTAACATTTTTTGAGTGCTGTACTAGATACTTTGTATACATTATCTTGTTTAATCTTTATAGTCACCATATAAGTACTATTATACCCATTTTATAGAAGGCACTGGGCACAGAGAGATTATGTAATCTTGCCCAAGATCATACAGCTAATAAATAGCAGAATCAGGACTTGAACTTGGGCAATTTGGCTCCACAGTCCATGCTCTTCACTGCTGTTTTTTTTTTTTTTTTTTTTTGAGTGTACAGCATTTGGAATCAATCAGTCTTACTGGTTTGAAATCACATCTGGAAGACATGAAGAAAGGAAGCCTGGATTTTAATAATTAGGACTACAAATTCGAATAAACCTAAAAAGCATGGCTTCCTAAGGATAACAGCTATCTACAGTTGTTGAATATGTGCTAGAGTACATTCTTAATTCTTCCTGTCCCCATACTGTTCAGATTTTAGGAAATGGTGTTTGTTGTTTCTTAACACATTATCAACATCAACAGTATTTATTGAGTGCTTCTACGTACCAGGCATTTTAAATATAGTCTCTTGTGTAATACTCACACCAACCCTATATATTATTATTATTTTACATAATAAAATCTCATCGTTTTACAGATGAGAAACTGGGGTTAGAGAGACTGAGAAACTTGTTCAAGGTTATTCAGCTAGTAACTAGTAGAACTGGAATTTGAACTCAAGTCTGCCTCTCATATTTGATACTTTTATTTATAGCTGTTTGTTTTTCCTAGTAACTGAAATTATTTTCAGTTATCTGCCTAGAAAACTGAAATAAAAATTATAAATTTTCCAGGTAGAGAATTAATTTCCTTATTTTATAGACAAGAAACTTGTCCCCTGATACATGCAGAGTTGATGAGGGACTCCTATGTTGTCGGTTACTTTTTACTGAACCACATTAGAGGTGCTCGTAACTGATAAACAGCTAATTTTTCTTTCCATGTCTGTTTCCTTAGTTTCCTATTATCCTACAATTTTCTTCATTCCAGAAATTCAAAGCAGTTAAAAATGTCTCAATAAAATGGAAAAAAAATAATTTTTCAGAGTTTTGGTTTTGAAGAACAAGGATGCTGTACAGCAATTAAAACACTCCCAATTCAATAGCCAACTTCTTAAACTCTGCAGCATTATTTAGAAACTTGGGAGACAAGATATTTTGTATAGTGTACTTTTTTTTTTTTTAATTCTGCTCTAAATATTACCTTCTGTATTTCAAAGTGCCCTCTCCTCTTCCAGTTTGCTTTAGGTAACCCATGGGAATTCCTGGGTTCAATTACCAAGAGATGATATTCAACTAGAGTCCTTTATATTGTTATTGTATAGTTAGTGCATTTTTAGTGACCTAAAGTTGTTATATGTACCTCCGTGTTGTTCTGTTCAATCAACAGAAATACCTTTCTGTTTGAAATACAGTACAATAAGAAAGTGCTAGTAAATCTCAAATATTAGGTAACGATTTTTTAATTTTTTTAAACTCATTTGAATTATACAGGTTTCCTATACAGGAATTTTTTTTTTTTTAATATAGCGGGCTTTCAAAAAAGAAAAGATCTTTCAAAAAGAAGCCTTAATTTTTGAAAAACTAAGAGAAGTCTTTCTAAGCAATGAAGAAAAGACCAATGTATTTGACTTTACAAAATATAAAAACTTCTATGAAGCAAAAATAAATGCATTAAAAATGACAAATATAAAAAAGTGAAATATTTTTGCAGTATAGAAGACAAATAAAGGCTTACTGCTTTTAATATATAAGTTTATATAAAAGCAATAAGAAAAGATGAATACCAAAATAGAATAATAGCAAAGAACCAAACATAAATCATAAAAGAATACAAATGGCATAAACATGTTTTGTTTTAGTGCTCAACCTCACTAATGAGCAAAAGAATTCAAAATAAAACAATGAAATATTCCTTTTTACTTAGCAGCTTAGCAAAGATAACATTGCCCACTGTTGACAGCATGTGGAAAAAACAGACATACTGCTTTGTGGAAATATAACCCTTCAGGAGAAAAAGTTGGAAATAAACATTAAAAGCCTGGAAAATTTTATATACTTCAATCCAAAAATTACATATTTAGGAGCTAAATAGAAAAGTGTGTATATTATGAGTTCTTTGAGACTTTATGATACTGAAAGCAGCAAATTACCTAAATGTCCATCAATGGAGTTTGGTTAAGTAAATTATAATAAAGCCATATAATGTAACACTATGAAGCCAGTAGAAAGAATGAGGTATATCTATATAGATAGACATGGAAAGCTGCCTGCAATACATCAAGTAGAAAAATCTGGTCCTATAACAATATATATGTCATGATATTATTATAAGATTAAATGTGTATGTGAAGAAAGCAGGAAAAGATGTAACTCAGATTAACAGTGTCTATTACTAGAAGATGATAATTTCAAGTACTATTGTATAGGCTTCTGTATTTGTGATTTTTTTTTATGATAACCTGTTGCTTACAGAATCAACAAAAACAGTTAAGATATTTTAAGTTTGGAAGAAAAGTTTCAAAACATCCATTCCTTTTAAATCAAGTACCATCCTGGAGAGGAGAGGCTGGGGCGGGGAGCAACTATATTCTTCTTGTAGAGGGATGTACTCATTGGAGTTTGAATGGATTATAAAATTTTTGAAAAATAGGCTGTCTTGCCTTCACATCATCTGAAGACACAGATAATAGGACTAAAGTGCAAGATATCACTTAGCTGAAGTCTAAATTGGTACCCTTATAGGTAAGACCAAAGATTTTCCAAAACCCCTTGTTTGCTTGAGTCATATACATTAGTTGCTGAAGTCAAGCTATTTTTTCCAAAATGGTATATCATATATAAGTCTAAGTAGCTAAACATTCCAATCCTTACATTAAATCTACAGAAATCTAGTAAGCTTGGCTTTCTTCCCCCACTTATGAATTATGAATGCATCTTTGTTGTTTAAAAAAAAAAGTTCTACTACAGGGGTATTACGAAGTGAAAAGCTAAAGTCCATCTTCATCTTCCATCTCCCCACATAAATAAATTCATTAACAATCTCAAACCTTTTCTAAAATCCATACATAAATGCACTATATGTATTTTTGTTTATTTTTATATAAGTGAGATCATATTATAAATAATTCTTGTGATTTGCTTTTTGGACAATTTTGTATGTCAATACATGTAGATCTGCATCATTCATTTTAGCAGCTGCATTCTTAGTATGCTATAGTTTTTGTGTGTGTGCTACATATTACACTGTTTTCTGTTGATGGATATTTTAGTTGTTTCCCTTTTTGGGCACAAAATAGGGCTGCACTGAACAAGTTTTAACATGTACCTTTTGTACCTGTGTCACTAGGGCAAATTTCTAAATTGCTAAGTGTAGTATATACTCATTATCAAATTCTCCTTCAGAAAGACTATGCTACTTTCCATTCCTACCAAAAGACTGAAATTACCTTTATCCTTGAAACCTCCTTCTTCATTTTTATCAATATGATTGATAACTGATAATAATAAACAGTTCCATAGTATTTACTATGTGACAGACCCTGCACTTTATATATGCTAATTCATTGAGTCATCACAACAACCCTATGAGGTAGTTATTGCCATGAACCCCATTTTGAAGATGAGGAAACTGAGACACAGTGATTAGTAAATTGCTCAAAGTTACACAGTTTAGGAAATGGCAGAACTGAGATTCAGACCCAGGAAATCTGGCTCTAAAGTCTGCATTTTTAACCTTTATACTCTATTGCCGCTGCAGGAAAAAAAAAAAAAAAATAAAGGATATTTCTTTGTTTTAATTTGCATTTCCCTAATGCCTTTTAAGTAGAACATTGAACATCTTTTCACATTTTCTTCTTCTGTGACTAGCCTATTCATTTCCTTTGCCCATTTTTCTACTGAGTTGTTTATCTGTTTATGACTTGGAATAGCAGTTTTGTTACTAGGGATAGTAAGTCACTATTATGCATGCTGCTAAAATTTTCTCCCAGTCTCTCTTGTGTTTTGAAATCATGCCTTCCAATTACATAGAAGTCTTTTGTCTTCATTTGGTCAGATATGTCGTTCTTTTTCTTTGTGACTTACATGGCCAAACTTGACCAGAACACTGAACTCAAGAAACCAGGGATCCCTTTCTCATTAATTTCTTCTTTATGATGCTGTGCAAATCATGTCCCTCTCCCTCCTTCAAAATGAAGAAATATTCTCTCTCTCTCGTATCAGGAGGATAATGAAGTAGTGATTGTGATATTTTGAATTCTTCAAGGTTTTTGATAACCACAAACCTTACCTGCATTCATAACATTTTTAAAAGATAAAATTATTCTCATGAGGTCTGTGTTACTACTTTATGATGGCAGAAAACATTTTTAAATGAGTTAATTTCATCTTCATAATATATCCTTGCATATGGTCAGTTTTTCTATGTAAAACATTGTAGTATATTTTAACATGCAGATTTGATTGATGATTAAAAAGACCCCAAACGACTCCAGGTTTGTTTCACCAATGATCCACAAGTCATAAATTCTGCTATGTGGTCCTGATGGAATTTGGCACCAATGCCACTTAATTGGTAAATTTAAGATCTTAGAGAGTAGTGGCATGTGAATTGTACCTTAAAGAACAGGCTTAATTTGAATATGGAAACAGACACAGGGAGAACAGCTTTTCTTAGAATGGAAATAATAAGCAAAAGCAGAGAAAAGGAAAATTATGGAGTTTAAAGAGAAGTACTGAATGGTTCATGGTGTAAAATTGGAAAAGTTGTTCCAGTTCTTAGGTTGATACGTAAAGGTGCTTCTGCCCTTTTCCCCTCTTCAACATTACTCAGTACAAGAGACAGAAATATAAACTCCATCTTTGAGGAAACTAGGATTTCTGTATAATAGATTACTTAAAATTAGAGAAAGATCAGATGTAATTGCTAGCAGAGGGAAAATCATATCACCTAGGATTTTGATCAGCTGCTAATTAACACAGATACCCAAAATAGGAATGGCTTAAACAGGGGTATTATTTTTTCCCATCACAGCAAAGAAATCTGAGGATGGGCAGTCAGGGGCTGATATGGTAGTTCCATACTCACAAGAGAATAGGGCTCTTTGTGGGCTTTCTCCTCTGCCATCCTTAGGATCTTCAAGGATCTCTTTTTGCATACAGAATGGCTACTGGAGTGCCAACTATGACATCCATGTTCCAGGCACCAGGAAAGAGGGCCAATAAAAGGGCACCCACCTTTCAGCTGAGTTATCTCCCTGTAAAGAGATTTCCCTAAAATTTCATAGCTGGGTACATTGTTGCCCCCAGTAATCCAGGAGCCTGTTACTAAGAAAGAAGGGAAGGATGGATACTGGGGAGAAAGCTAGCAGTCTCTTCCATAAGAAGACAGCTGACTGACCCACACACACAGGACTCTGAAAAGGTTCCGAAATGTGAACCCCACCTCTAGCTTCTTTTCCCCTCTCCCACCCAACTTCAGAAGGCCAACACCCTGGCATACACTAACCAATAGCAGATTGGAGAAACTGAACCACCCCAAATAAAAAGGGGTGGTACTGACATAGGTACTGACATTTGTATTCCCCATTAAAAACCCTACTGGTAATTCCATTCCTAAGTATATATCCAACAGAAGGGAAACATGCAGGTTCACACACAAATGTTCATATCAGCATTATTCATAATAGCTAAAAAGTGGGAAATATCTCATGTTTATCAACAGATGAATGGATAAGCAAAATGTGATATATACATACAATGGAATATTTTTCAGCCCTAAAGAGGAATGAAGTTCTGATACATGCAACTACATGGATGAACCTTGAAGATATTATGTTGAATAAAATAAGCCAGACACAAAAGGACAAATATTGTATGATCTCACTGATAATGAAATAATTAGAATAAGCAAATTCATGGAGTTAGAAACTAGAATAGAGGTTACCAGGGGGCAGGGTGGGGATAGGGAATGGGGAGTTAATGCTTAATTAGTACAGAATTTCTATTTGGGGTGACACTACCAATGGATGGTAGTGATGGAAGTGCAACATTGTGAAAGAAATTGACATCACTGAGTTGTATATTTAATTGTGGTTAAAAGGGGAAATTTTAGGTGAGATATATAATTAGAATAAAAAAATTTATAAACATAGGACTGTACAACACAATCTTAATAAACTATGGACTATAATAATATAATTATAATAATACTATTTCACCAATTGTAACAAAGGTACCCCACTTATTAATGCAAAGTATTAATAAGAGGGAAAATTCTGTGTGAGGGTGGTGGTGGGGTTATATGGTAACTATATTTTCTGCATGATTTTTCTGTAAACCTGCAACTTCTCTAATAAAAAAAAATAAAAAAATTGTTTAATGCATATACCCTTTGACCTAACAATTTCACATTTGGAAATTTAAACTGTAAATACATACACATTTGCATAAAGATATATGTATTAAGGTATTCTTTAAATCTTGGTGGTAATCACACACAGAAAGAATATAGAAAAAGCTTAGATGTTCACCAGGGACTGGTTAAATTAAAGAAGATCCATATAAAGGAATACTTTGTGGTCCTTAAAAAAAATGAGATTTATCTGTATGTTCCAATATGGAGAGAAGTCCAAAATATACTCTTAAGAACCCATTTGTGTTTGTGTGTGTCTGTGTGTTAGTCTCTGTATAAAAGCTTTCTGGGAGAGTTCACAAAAATTGTTAGTCATGCTTTCTTTATGGGTTGGGAGAGGTGCCCTCATTTTTTTTTTTAAATCAATTTTATTGAAATATATTCACATACTATACAAAGCGTACAACGAATTGTTCACAGTACCACCATATAGTTGTGTGTCCCTCACCAAAATTAATTTTTGAACATTTTCATTACCACACACACAAAAGTAATAAGAATAAAAAGTTAAAGTGAAAATGAACAATTAAAGTAAAAAAGATGACTGGGTGCTTTTTTTTTTTTTTAATTTTTTGCCCCCGTTTTTCTACTCATCCATCCATACGCTGGACAAAGTGTAGTGTGATCCACTATGGCTTTCCCAATCACATTGTTACCCCTCATAAGCTACATTTTTATACAATCGTCTTCAAGATTCAAGGGTTCTGGGCTGTAGTTTGATAGTTTCAGGTATTTACTGCTTAGCTATTCCAATTCATTAGAACCTAAAAAGGGTTGTCTGTATTGTGCGTAAGAGTGCCCACCAGAGTGACCTCTCAGGTCCTTTTGGAATCTCTCTGCCACGGAAACTTATTTCATTTCACATCCCCCTTTTGGTCAAGAAGATGTTCTCCATCCCACAATGCCAGGTCCAGATTCCTCCCTGGGAGTCATATTCCACATTGCCAGGGGTATTTACACCCCTGGATATCAGATCCCATGTCGGGGGCAGGGCAGTGATTTTATCTGCCGAGTTGGCTTAGCTAGAGAGAGAGAGGGCCACATCTGAGCAACAAGAGGCATTCAGAGAGGGGAGACACTTAGGCACAATTATAGGCAGGCTTAGCCTCTCCTTTGCAGCAACAGTCTTCCCAAGGGCAAGTCCCATAGTTGAGTGCTCAGCCGATCAAACCACCAGTCCCCAATGTCTGTGAGAACATCAGCAACCATCGAGGCAGGGAAGCCCAACACCCCATGCATTCTCCCCCAGCAATGTTCACATTAGTGGTAGCATATAATATTCTCTTTTTGTGCCTGGCTTATTTCGCTCAGCATTATGTCTTGGAGGTTCATCCATGTTGTCATGTTTCACGAGATCGTTCCTTCTTACTGCCGTGTAGTATTCCATCATGTGTATATACCACATTTTATTTATCCACTCATCTGTTGAAGGACATTTGGGTTGTTTCCATCTCTTGGAAATTCTGAATAACGCTGCTATGAGCATTGGCGTGCAGATATCTGTTCGTGTCACTGCTTTCCGATCTTCCGGGTATATACCGGGAAGTGCAATCGCTGGATCGAATGGTAACTCTATTTCTAGTTTTCTAAGGAACTGCCAGACTGCCTTCCAGAGTGGCTGAACCATTATACAGTCCCACCAACAATGAATAGGAGTTCCAATTTCTCCACATCCCCTCCAGGATTTGTACTTTCCTGTTTGTTTAATGGCAGCCATTCTAATCGGTGTGAGATGGTATCTCATTGTGGTCTTAATTTGCATCTCTCTAATAGCTGGTGAAGCTGAACATTTTTTCATGTGTTTCTTGGCCATTTGTATTTCCTCTTCAGAGAACTGTCTTTTCATATCTTTTGCCCATTTTATAATTGGGCTGTCTGTACTATTGTCATTGAGTTGTAGGATTTTTTTATATATGCAAGATATCAGTCTTTTTTATTTTTTAGTCTTGCAGCGACTTCTTTATGCTCTTCTAGGGTCTTCTTGATATCCTTTGTATCCCGTACTATGGTCTCATTGTTCATCTTTAGTTCTTTGAGTAGTTGCTCTAGGTACTGTGTCTCTTCTGGTCTTTTGATTTGGGTGCTTGGGCTTGGGTTATCCATATCGTCTGGTTTTTTCATATGCTTTATAATTTTCTGTTGTTTTTGGCCTCTTGGCATTTGCTTAACTTGATAGGGTTCCTTTAGGATTTGTAGACCAATTGAAGTCCTTATCTCTAATTTATCAGGTCTACAGCTTCGTGAAGTACACTTTCTCTAACTAACCAGCAGATGGCGTCCATGAGCCACCTGTTCTCCACAAGCCAGTTCTCCCCTGCTTTGCCTTTGTGGTGAGTGGGGGAGTGAGTCTTGTGGGGTCCAATTGGTGTACCAAGCTTGCATGTGTAGTTGGTGTTGCCCGCCCTGTATATGGGGCGTGTGTCTGGGCGGTCAGGGAGGGGGGGGTGGCTCTAACAATCAAATCTCCCTGGTGTTCCTGGAGTTTTAAAGCTGCTGCAATAGTCTAATCCTTCAGTTCAGTCCTGCCATAGTTTGTCTCTGCCACTGACCCGCAAGTCCTTGGTATTGGCATATGGCTCCTGAGACTTGCGAGTGGGTCCCTCTTCCAGGCCATCCTCTGTTGTGGGATGACTGTGCTATGTCACAGGTGAGTGCCATCTCCCCAGGGCAGTTCTGGGCTGCTGGGCTGTGTAGGGAGGCTCCCAGTCTGCTGAAATGATGGCTGAATGGGGCTTTGTTAATTCACGCTGCTCCACCTTCCCAACTCTGGGACAACCAGCTGAGGGTGCAGGGAAGGCTAATGTCCATGCCTAGTTTTGTGGTGTGTGCGTGTTATTTGAAGCACTTCCGTCACACTGGGTTGTATGGGGCAGCTCTGGGCTATGGGGCTGGCGATGGGCAGGAGCCTTTCCTGTCCACCAGGATGATGGCTGTGAGCGGACACCCCCCTTTTCTTGGGAAGTTGTGGTGTTTAGTGAATTTTCTCAGCCACTGGATTATTGCCTTTTGTCTCAGAGCTCTCTTAGTTCTGCTCTTGTCTTGACCTGCCCAAATTGCAAGTCTTTGAGGCTTTCTGTATTGGGCTTCTTAGAGTAATTGTTTTAGAAAAAGAAAAAAAGATTAAAAAAAAAAAGGGCCCTCCTCATAGATCTAATGGGTTATTGAAATGTTAAGAGACAAAGCAATTAGGGCCATTAAGGAAAGGTCCACAGGGCAGAGAGATCAGTTTTTCTTTGGGATTTGCATATGAGCCTCAGGGCCTGAGCTCTGCCCTTCCCCTTTCTATATTCACCAGGACTCCAAAAATCCTCCTCTTTTATTTTGGAGTTTTTCTTGCTGTTTTTTGCTATGCCTGTCTCCTCTCTGCTGGGCTGGCTGCTCTCAGATTCTCTGCTGTCTGGTCTCAGTCTGTCTATGGTTGGAGTTTGGATCAGTAGAATGATTTTCCGATAAGAGCTGCCACTGCAGTTCTCCCTTCTCCTTCCCAGCGCCGATGGCCCCTCCTCCCACGGGACTGAGCCTGGCAGGGAGGGGCGCGGGTCCCCTGGCCACAAAAACTTACAGATTTCGCTGATCTCAGCAGTTCGACGTGTTCATGAGTGTTGTATGAAGTATGCCCAAAGTCAAATTGCTCTGTGGTGTCCAGTCCACACAGTTCCTGGCTTTCTACCTACTTTCCTGGAGTAGTAACTAAAACATACAGCTCACCAATCAGCCATCTTGCCCTGCCTCCTCAAATTCCTACTTTTTGAAGTGTTTTTATCAAAAAGGGATGTTGGATTTTGTCAAATACTTTTTTAGCATCTATTGAGATGATCATTTGATTTTTCTCTTTTGATTTGTTAATGTATTGTAATACATTGATTTTCTTATATTGAACCATCCTTGCATGCCTGGAATGAACCCCACTTGATCATGGTGTATGATTTTTTAAATGTGTCTTTGGATTTGATTTGCAAGTATTTTGTTGAGAATTTTTGCATCTATATTCATTAGGGAGATAGACCTGTAGTTCTCCTTTTTTGTAGCATCTTTGCGTGGTTTTGATATTAGATTGATATTAGCTTCATAAAATGAGTTAGATAGGGTTCCATTTTCTTTGATGTTTTGAAAGAGTTTAAGTAAGATTGGTGTCAGTTCTTTTTGGAAAGTTTGGTAGAATTCCCCTGTGAAGCCATCTGGCCCTGAGCATTTATTTGTGGGAAGATTTTTGATGACTGATTGGATCTCTTTACTTGTGATTGGTTGGTTGAGGTCTTCTATTTCTTTTCTGGTCATTCTAGGTTGTTCATAAGTTTCCAGGAAATTGCCCATTTCCTCTACATTATCCAGTTTGTTGGCATACAGTTGTTCATAGTATCCTCTAATAATTTTTTTAATTTCTTCGGGACCCACAGTAATGTCACCTTTCTCATTCATTATTTTGTTTATATGGGTCTTTTCTCTTTTTGATTTTGTCATTCTTGCTAGGGGCTTGTCAATCTTGTTGATCTTCTCAAAGAACCAACTCTTGGTGTTATTTATGCTATTGTGTTTTTTTTTCTGTTCTCTATGTCATTTATTTCTGCTTTAATCTTTGTTATTTCTTTTCTTCTACTTAGTTTAGGATTGCTTTGCTGTTCATTTTCTAACTTCTTCATTTTATCCATTAGTTCTTTGATTTTAGCTTTCTCTTCCTTTTTGATGTATGCATTTAGTGCTATAAATTTCCCCCTCAGTACCGCTTTTGCTGTATCCCATAGGTTTTGAGATGTTGTGTTCTCATTTTCATTCGTCTATATATATTTTGCAATTTCTCTTGCTATTTCTTCTTTAATCTACTTATTGTTTAGGAGTGTGTTGTTTAATCTCCAGGTATTTGTGAATTTTCTAAGTCTCTGATGGTTATTTACTTTTAATTATATTCCATTGTGGTCAGAGAATGTGCTTTGAATAATTTCAATTTTTTTAAATTTATTGAGGCTTGTTTTATGTCTCAGCATATGGTCTATTCTGGAGAAAGTTCCATGAGCACTAGAGAAGAATGTGTATCCTGGTGATTTGGGATGTAATGTTCTATAAATGTCTGATAAATCCAATTCATTTATCAGATTAAGTTTTCAATTTCTTTATTGATCTTCAGTCTGGTTGATCTATCTATAGGAGAGAGTGATGTGTTGTCTCCCACAATTATTGTGGAAACATCAATTCCTTCATTTAGTTTTGCCAGTGTCTGTCTCATGTATTTTGTAGCACCATGATTGGGCGCATAAACATTTATGATTGTTATTCCTTCTTGTTGAATTGCCCCTTTTATTAGTATGTTGTGGTCTTCTTTGTCTCTCATGAAATCCTTGCATTTAAAGTTTATTTTATCTGAGATTAATATTGCTACTCCTGCTTTCTTTTGGCTGTAGCTTGCATGAAATATTTTTTTCCATCCTTTCACTTTCAATTTCTTTGTGTCCCTATGTCTAAGATGAGTCTCTTGTGTGCAACATACTGATGGTTCATATTTTTTTATCCATTCTGCCAATCTGTATCTTTTGATTGGGGAGTTTAATCCATTTACATTCAATGTTATTACCATGAAGGCATTTCTTGAATCAGCCATCTTATCCTTTGGTTTATGTTTGTCAGATACATCTTTTCCCTCCCTCTCTTAATGTCCTTTAAGGTACCCATACTGAATCTCTTCAGTCCTGAACCTTTCTCCATATCTCTCTCTCCTTTCTTTGTTTCTCTGTTGATAGGGCTTCCTTTAGTATCTCAAGTAGGGCAGGGCTCTTGTCAGCAAATCCTCTCAGCATTTGTTTGTCTGTGAAAAATTTAAGCTCTCCCTCAAATTTGAAGGAGAGCTTTGCTGAATAAAGAATTCTTGGTTGGCTATTTTTCTCTCTCAGAATTTTCAACATGTCATGCCACTGCCTTCTCGCCTCCATGGTGGCTGCTGAGTAGTTGCTACTTAGTCTTATGCTGTTTCCTTTGTATGTGGTGAATTGCTTTTCTCTTGCTGCTTTCAGAACTTGCTCCTTCTCTTCAGTATTTGACAGTCTGATCAGAATATGTCTTGGAGTGGGTTTTTTTGGATTTATTCTATTTTGAGTTCATTGGGCATTTATGTGTTTAGAAGATTTGGGATGTTTTCCCCAACAATTTCTTTGAATACTCTTCTAGACCTTTACCCTTTTCTTCCCCTTCTGGAACACCAGTGAGTCTTATATTTGGATGTTTTATATTATCTATCATATCCCTGAGGTCCATTTTGATTTTTTTTATTTTTTCCCCATTCTTTCTTTTGTTCTTTCATTTTCCATTCTGTCATCCTCTGGGTCACTGATTCACTGTTCAGCTTCCTCTAGTCTTGTACTGTGAGTATCCAGAATCTTTTTAATTTGGTCAACAGTTTCTTTTATTTCCATAAGATCGTCTATTTTTTACTTACTCTTGTGATTTCTTATTTATGCTCTTCTAGGGTCTTCTTTATGTCTTTTATATCCTGTGTCATGCTCCTCTTCATGTCCTTTATATCCTCTGCCATGCTCTCATTGTTCATCTTTACTTCTTTGATTAATTGCTCTAAGTACAGTGTCTCCTCTGATCTTTTCATTTGGGTGTTTGGGTTTGCATTATCCATATCACCTGTTTTTTCCATATGCTTTAAATTTTTCTGTTGTTTTCGGCCTTTTGTCATTTGCTTAACTTGATAGATTTCTTTTAGGATATGTAGGCTAATTCAAAGTCTAATCTCTAATTTGTCATGCATACAGCTTGGTGGTGTACACTTTCTCTAACTAACCAGCAGGTGGCATCCGCGAGCCACCTATTCCCCTCAAACCAGTTCTCCCCAAGTTTGTCTTTGTGATGTGTGGGGGTCTGATTCTTGTGGGGGTCCAATTAGTGCACCAAGTTTGGGTGTATTGTTGCTGCTGTCTGCCCTGAATGTGGGGCGTGTGTCTGAGCACTTAGGGTGGGAGGGCGGCTTTAATAATCAAACTTCCAAGGTGTTCCTGGAGATTTAAGGCTGTTGCAAGAGTCTAAACCTTCAGTTCAGTCTCACCACAGATTGTCTCTGCCACTGACCAATCTTTGGTATTGGTGTATGGTCCCTGGGATTTCCAAGTGGGTCCCTCTTCCAAGCCGTGCCCTCCCAGGGCCTCTGCTGAGGGAAGGCTGTGCTATGTCACAGGTGCACACCATCCCTCAAGGGAAGTTCTGGGGTGCCGGGCAGTATAGGAGCGTTCCCAGCCTGCTGAAAGGATGGCTGTGTGGGGCGTGTTAATTTCCCCCTTTTGCACAGCTCCGCCTTCCTAGTTCTGGGACAATTAGCTGTGGGTGCACAAAAGGCTATTGTCCACACCCGATTCTGTGGCATGTGCATGTGATGTTGGAAACACTTCCCGTCACACTGGGTTTTTTGGCGTGGCTCTGGGCTGTGGCGCCAGCACCAGGCAGGAGTGTTCCCAGCCCACCGGGAAGATGGCTGTAAGGGGCATGGTTATTTTCCCCTTTTGGCTAACCTCTGCCTGCCTCGCTCTGAGACAGTTAACAGCGGGCACACAAAAGGCTATCGTCCACGCCAGATATTGAGGTGTACCCATAGCCTGTTTCTGCCGCGCTTCACTGTGCAGTTCTTGCAGCCATACCCGCAGCCACTTTTGGGTTTTTTAAAAAAAAGTAGTCCGATTCCATATGCCAACCCACGGTTTCCCCACACCGCAGCATGGCTGCCAGATATTCAGCTGGCTTACTTACTTATTTCAGAATGTAGACTCCCGGTTTCAACAAGTGCACAGTCCCTGAGGATTTAGCATACCTTGTCCAGATGGTGCATCGCTGGAACTGGTGTTCTGGGTCACTTTCTGGCTTTTATCTAGTATTTTTCACGGAAATGTTTTTTTGCCCTGTCTCTCCTAACTGCCCTCTTCTGGAAGTCTGGTACCCTTATTTTTGTTCCTTCCCTTATATCTTTCTAAACTCTTGGAGTTTTAGACCAAACTCATATATTACTTTACTGTTTAAGAAAAAAAAAAACACCTCCTTCAAACCCATGTCTCTCTCAAACTATTTCCCTCTTGCCTCCCCTTCACTGTCAGACTTCTCGAATTAGTCTCCACTTTCTCACTTCCCATTCCTTTCTCAGTCCATTGCAATCTGATTTTTGTTCTCATCACTTCACTGCTTTTGCCAAGATCTCCAATTCCCTCTTGGTTGCTAAATCCACTGGCTGCTCTTACTCTTTTAACCCACATGATCTATAGTGATGAGCAGTTCACCCTTCTTAAGAATGCATTTCCTTTCGCTTTTATTGTACTTGACTCTTCTTGTTTTCCTTCTAGCTTTCGGACTCCTCATACCCTTTTGTCACTTTTGTAGATTTAAATGTTCACATTCATCAGGTTACACTCTTAGGAATCTTCCTCAATCTGCATATTCTCTTTCAGTATTCACATCTACTCCCACAGGAACCTCAAACTCAGTTTAAACAAAACTGATTTCATATCCATCCTCACCTCAACTGATACTGATTGCCTCTTTCATTTCCTATCCCTTTAAAAGACATCATCATCAACTATCTCAACTATCTTAAGCTAGACTGTCTCTGTGACAGTCCAGTCACCAAGGCCTATTTACCTTAATATTTCTCAACTCCATCCACTTCTTTCCCACTTCTGCTGCTCAAGCTCATAATCTTTTCTCAGATTACTGCGCTATCTGCAAACTAGTCTCTAAGTCTCTCATCCTGTCTCTCCCCTCTCTTTGTACTCCTCTTCTTTTCCTCTCCTTAGCCAAAGTACTTTTACTGAAACACATCTAATCATGTCATTCCCCCTCACAACTCTGAACTGTCTATGGCCATCCACTGGTCTAGCGATGAAATTAAAATACCCACACATGACTTACAAGTCCCATCATGATTGCTTTCCAGCCTCAGTATCCTCAGTCACCGTACACCTCCACACTGCACCAGAGCCACACTGCTGAATATCTCAATTCCTCAAACACCCCAGCTTTGCATATCCTCACTATGGGCTTGCTTACATGCTATCCATTCCCTCTAGAGCTCTCCCCACCTGCACACCTGCAGATAGCTTACTCCACCTTATCCTTAAGGTCATCACTTCACATTACTTTTTTCTCCAAGAAGCCTTCTGTGAACCTCAACTTAAGATGCAGGGGACCCTCCTGAGTACTCACAGGACTCTTTTACGTCCTTTCTTATAGATCTTATCATATCAGATTAACTCACTAACTTATAAACTATGAGTGAATGCAAGGACCATGCCTTTCTTCACCATCGTATTCCTAGCATCTACCTCTGTATAATGCCTGACACATAATGCACATAGAGTAATTATTAGATGGCGTCATTCCTTCATTCATTCATTTAACCAAATGGAAACTAATGGGAAAGCAAATAGTCATGAATGTAGGAATGATTAACAAATAACTGTCATTGAATCCCCCCACTTCTTTCCTCTTTAGCCTTTCTTCCATACCTTAACATTATGGCAATAATGAGACTAAAAGTCTAGCAATTAAGTTAGGTAAAAAGGGAAAGAAAAGTTATTAGTCTTTCCACTCGTTCTTTAAGTATGTTAATTGAGTTAATTGTGTGTGTGGTTTGGTTTAGTTTTGTGATTTTTAAAATTTAATATAGTTGTTTTTGTATTTAATTTGTTTAATAGGCATTAATAGGTTGTATTCTATTTGCAACCTAAGGACAGGAAGAAAGTTGCATTACGCTATGATACTGTTTCTATAAAGAGATTATTTGCTAGTGTCGGGTTTTCCCGCCAGAACATGTTTTAAAATTTATAACCTAGTCTCCCCTCTGCATCCACCTTCATTGTATGTGTACATGTATATTACCAAAGTAAGTGTGAACATCATTTTCTCTATAATGATAAATTTTCTTACTATGAGTTTGTTCATTTTAAGTGACAACTCAGGCTGACAAATATCTTTCCTTACCATTAACAGTTGGGCTCATTAGACCATCTTGTCTTGAGGCTGAGAGCAGGGATAAGAAAGATCTGCAGGATATTTTATGTATCCATAAATAGTTTTTTGGTGTGAGTGGTTATGTGGTATATTTTTTTCAGCTGACATAAAAATGATTGAGTAATATAAGCTATAGGGACTTGGTTTTAACTGCACTGAGTAAACTAGTACAGCTAGTGCTGTCAAGGTCCTTAGGGATGGCAGTTTCTGTTTTTTTGTTTTAAAGTTTGTTTGTTTGTTTGTTAGCAAACAAGCAGAACTCTGGTGAATGAGCTCTAATTTCTTTTTTTTAATCCAGGGAGGAAAACCTTTAAAATTAATTATAGAAAAGGAGCATATAGGGATCTGCTCTTTCAAACAGAAAACATCAGTTGAATGTTTTTACAAATACCTGGTTGAAAAAACATAAAATCCAGGGAGCAGGTAAAGCTAAATTTTTCCCCAAGTGAGATCTCAAGTGGAATTTTTTTTTAATAAAAACATAATTTTATTATAATGTTAAGTGAAAAAGCAGACCACAAAACTTAATGCATAATATGAGCTGTATTATTTTTTTTTTCATTGCATTAACTTATTTTTTTTTTCCATTTTTATTGAGATTGTTCAGATACTATACAATTATCCAAAGATCCAAAGTGTACAATCACTTGCCCCTGGGTACCCTCATACAGCTGTGCATCCATCACACTTAATTTTTGTTCAATTTTTAGAAACTTTTCATTACTCCAGACAAGAAATAAAGTGAAAGATGAAAAAAGAAAAAAAGAAAAGGAAACTCTAAACCTCCCCTATCCCTAACCAACTCCCCTCAGTTGTTGACTCCTAGTATTGATATAGTACGTTTGTTACTGTTTATGAAAAAAAATGTTGAAATACTACTAACTGTAGTATATAGTTTGTAATAGGTATATAGTTCTTCCCTATATGCCCCTCTATTATTAACTTCTAATTGTCATACATTTGTTCTGGTTCATGAAGTGATTTCTAGTATTTGTACAGTTGATCATGGACATTGCCCACCATAGGATTCAGTTTTATACATTTCCATCTTTTGACCTCCAGCTTTCCTTCTGGTGACATATATGACTCTGAGCTTCCCCTTTCCACCTCATTCACACACCATTCGGCACTGTTAGTTATTCTCACATCTTGCTACCAACACCCCTGTTCATTTCCAAACATTTAAGTTCATCCTAATTGAACATTCTGCTCATACTAAGCAAGAGCATCTACATTTCTTCCACAAGGCAGGAGGGAGAGTCAAAGAAGGTAGAGAGGCCAAAAGAAAGAGGAAACAAAAAAAAATGGCAGCTAGGAAGCAGCAAAAGGAAAAACAACCTTAAATCAAAGTAGAATAAAGAATCAGACAATACCACCAATGTCAAGTGTCTAACATGCCTCCCCTTTCCCCCCCTCTTATCTGCATTCACCTTGGTATATCACCTTTGTTACATTAAAGGAAGCATAATACAATGATTCTATTAGTTACAGTCTCTAGTTTATGCTGATTGCATCCCTCCCCCAATGCCTCCCCATTTTTAACACCTTGCAAGGTTGACATTTGCTTGTTCTCCCTCGTAAAAGAACATATTTGTACATTTTATCACAATTGTTGAATACTCTAGATTTCAACAAGTTACACAGTCCCAGTCGTTATCTTTCCTCCTTTCTTGTGGTGTCTCACATGCTCCCCATCTTTCTCTCTCAACCATATTCATAGTTACCTTTGTTCAGTGTACTTACATTGTTGTGCTACCATCTCCCAAAATTGTGTTCCAAACCACACACTCCTGTCTTCTATCACCCTGTAGTGCTCCCTTTAGTATTTCCTGTAGGGCAAGTGTCTTGTTCACAAAGTCTCTCATTGTCTGTTTGTCAGAAAATATTTTGAGCTCTCCCTCATATTTGAAGGACAGCTTTGCTGGATACAGGATTCTTGGTTGGCAGTTTTTCTCTTTCAGTATCTTAAATATATCACACCACTTCCTTCTTGCCTCCATGGTTTCTGCTGAGATCCGCACATAGTCTTATTAAGCTTCCTTTGTATGTAATGGATTGCTTTTCTCTTGCTGCTTTCAGGATTCTCTCTTTGTCTTTGACATTTGATAATCTGATTATTAAGTGTCTTGGCGTAGGCCTATACATATCTCTTCTGTTTGGAGTACACTGCGCTTCTTGGATCTGTAATTTTATGTCTTTCATAAAAGATGGGAAATTTTCATTAATTATTTCCTCTATTATTGCTTCTGCCCCCTTTCCCTTCTCTTCTCCTTCTGGGACACCAATGATACATACATTATTGTACTTTGTTTCATCCTTGAGTTCCCGGAGACGTTGCTCATATTTTTTCATTCTTTTCTCCATCTGCTCCTTTGCGTGTAGGCTTTCAGGTGTTTTGTTCTCCAGTTCCTGAGTGTTTTCTTCTGCCTCTTGAGATCTGCTGTTGTATGTTTCCATTGTGTCTTTCATCTCTTGTGTTGTGCCTTTCATTTCCATGGATTCTACTAGTAGGTTTTTTGAACTTTTGATTTCTGCTGTATACATGTCCAGTTCTTCCTTTACAGCCTCTATCTCTTTTGCAATATCTTCTCCAAACTTTTTGAATTGATTTAGCATTAGTTGTTTAAATTCCTGTATCAGTTGAAGTGTACGTTTGTTCCTTTGACTGGGCCATAACTTTGTTTTTCTTAGTGTAGGTTGTAATTTTCTGTTGTCTAGGCATGGTTTCCTTGGTTATCCAAATCGGTTTTCTCAGACCAGAACAGGCTCAGGTCCCAGAGGGAAGAAATATTCAGTATCTGGTTTCCCTGAGGGTGTGTCTTAGAAAATTGCTCCACCCTTTGATGCCTCGGGTCACTGTGCTTTTCTGCCCAGCAGGTGATGCCTGTCAGCCTATAATTCTTGACTGGTGTGAGGAGGTGTGGCCGTGTTCCCCCAGGCTCTGGGGTCTGGTTCTGAATGGAAAGGGCCCCACCCCTTTCCTCCTAGAGAAGACAGACCCCTCAGGTGGAGGTCATTAGCATTTCAATGGTCTCTCTCTCTGCTTGTGCTGTCTCCACCCTTCCCAGAGTCACAGCCCTGGAAACTGAAAATGACTGGGGCTTTCTCCACTGAGCCAAAAAAGAAACAGATAGTCCCCTTCAGACCCAGTCCGAGGCAACCCTCCGGCTCTCCCAGGTCAGTCGTCACCCAAAGCCTCTGTCTGTTTTTTGGGGCTGTGTACCTGTAGTGAGCAGTTCACACTCGCTACTTAAAACCCCAGTTGGAGCTCAGCTGAGCTGTATTCACTTGCTGGGAGAGAGCTTCTCTGTGGTACCACGCGGCTCCGCAGCTCAGGCTATGGGGGAGGGGGTCTCCCGACCTGGTTCCACAGGTTTTACTTACAGATTTTATGCTGTGTTCTTGGGCATTCCTCCCAATTCAGGTTGGTGTATGATGAGTGGATGGTCTCGTTTGTCCCCCCGCAGTTATTCTGGATTATTTACTAGTTGTTTCTGGTTTTTTGTAGTTGTTCCAGGGGGACTACTTAGCTTCCACTCCTCTCTATGCCGCCATCTTGCCCTGATCTCAAGTGCTATTTTTAAAGAACTGATTAGGTCCTATATAAATTTGTTGGTAGAGTATTAGGATACTGAATTATGTTAATTAACTACCTGGAAAGTTTTCAAACAAGGTGAAATGTTTTAGAAATGCATGCTGATGAATACAGGCATATATTGATACATCCTGCTTACTGGCCAGGCTGTCTCTTCAAGAATTCAATGAGTCTAGAATCATAACTGCCAAGTTAATCAGAAATTCACCTGCACTGGAGTCCAGGATGCTGTCGTTGATTTTGTGTAACAATAAGCATTTTTAATTAAAAATTTCCTGAATTTGTAACTGAATCTGTAAACATGTGGCAATTTGAGCTAACACAACCAAGCATCATTGGAGCTGTGAGGGAATTGTGGCGTTTTAAAAATTGAGTAGTTTAGCTGAGAAAATCCAGCTGTGTTTTACTTAACATAGCACTCACTAATCAGAGTTCTTTGACATCTTTTTTTTTTCCTACATCATTATATCAGATGGTGTGTGTGTTGACTTCCATCCCCCAGCCTTTCAACTTTTGTCTTTAAGACTGATTTCAGACAGGGATGAGGGTTAAAGCAATATAATACTCATTCTCTGCAGTGAGTATTAAAAAGCCTCTCCGCCTTTGGTTTCTCTCTTAAATAAGTTAGAAGCAACATGTAATCAGCAGCAGCAAAGCAATTAGATTTTTAACCCTTACCTATCACACTATGTGAAGGTTTTGGAGTTTACACAGAAATAAAGATTGTCTGCTGACCTTAAAACAAAACTGTAAAGAATGTGGTGTTCCTTACTTAGAAGTAAAACTGCCCCTGGGAAGCAGTTTTTCAGTTAAACCAAGAAATAGTCAGAATGCAGCCCTGAATTATTCTTACATGGTATTTGGTGTGGTGGGAAGGTTGGGAAGAAAACCTTGTCCATAGTCAGAGGATTCAGTGTCTAGTTAAGAGACACTGATGAAAGCCACTGTCAGATAGGACTAGGGAAAGTCATTTTAAATGCCTATTATTCTCTGGATAAATCCACATTCTGTTTTTCATTAGAGGAGTAAACTGTGATGTCACACAGAGCTGCTAAAACTTGCTAGTCAGTAATCTAAGAAAACCAAATGCATATGAAGGTACAGGGGTGGGGGAGAAAAAATGATTTAGAGAGGGGACTTGGGTTACTAATGCTATTGTATAGAAATATTTGTACAGATAATGCCCTCTTACCTCCCATCCCCATTCTCAGACTGCTTGATCTTCCTGTTTACTGTAATCCTGCTTCTCTGGGAATTACTGCTATCTTCTCAGAGACACTTTTCTTCCTAATACTGGAAGGGCTTGCTTATTGATTCAGTAGCAATGATGAACATACTAGTTACTTCAGTTTTCAATTCATTTATTTATACATATAAATAAATGCTAAACAATAGGAAATTCTGAACTATGCCTTAATTGAAATTCCATTAACTAGGGGAAGTTTTAAGTTGTGATTCCAGATGGCTTGGTTGTAATATCAATTTATGACTGCACTTGGAAGTTAGTCCTGAATATCAAAGTGAAATTTATTCAGCTTTGAAAATGCAGTGCAAAAAAAGAGTTTTATCTACTTTCTTGAGGGAAAAATACCATATGTAACCCAGATAATTTAAGATAAAATAATACCTGGAAACATTGAACTAGGGTAAGCACTGCAAATGAAACAATAGATGTGAGAGAAAGATTGCACTTGCAAGGTGGGGCATCACAAATATCTTCTAGTGAGGGGTGGGGCAGGAATTATATATGAAACAAGCTGAAGTTTCTCAGGTTTGTCCTCTAAATAGAGTTGTGATGAGATTTTCCTCCATCCCCAGAATTGCCTCAGTTTTTTCTACTTCCCTTGACTCTAAGAAATTGTTAGTGGAAATGGGTAGGGACCTTTCTTCCTTTCTATATTAAAATAGTCACCTTTGCCACGTTTGCAGAGCCTGTTCTTTGAGTCCTACAAAAGCTGCGGCTTCTTCTGGCTGCCTTATGGCTTTAATCTCCTTATAGGTGTAGCACCATGGCAACAGGCCCAGCCTAGAGCCCAGGAACCTTGTTTGTATTACCTGTGGGGCTAGATGCAGCCTGAAGGGAGAGAAGAAGGAATATTACCTATCCTGCAGCCTGTTTGGATGAAGATGACTTCTTATTCTGTTGTTTGCAATTCTGTTCCGCTTCTGTCGAAGACTTGAAACAACACCTGGAGAACGTTTATCCAAAGATGTTATCTGTAATCGAGGAGAGCAGGGAAACCATCTTCTTTTGGTTCCTGTCTTCTAAACAACAGAGAGTTGTTTTCTGAGATGTAGTTCAGAAAGCGACTTGCTATACCGTGACATGTGGCACCGCTATGATTTGGGGCTGCACTGCCAGGTGGCTGTACAGTTGCTTCATGTAGGTAGATACTTATTTTGTTTGAAATGAAATTAATGTTTTAGAAAAATTTCTTAGAGAACTTTAAAAATAGGAGTAAGCTGCTTATTGGTACCTCCTTCTACTTTAAATATGCCTTGCTCTTTCCTTTTGAGAGGCTCACCCCCAATATATGAGAGGCTTTTCCCCTCCAGCAATTCTTTCTGGGAAAAGGGGGCTGAAATTGTTGCTTGATATGTGTTTAAGAAAGATTACAGTGTCCTGTTGTCTCAATCAGGCTTCCTATGAAGCATACTGGAAAAAATTGTATGGTAATTATATTAAGGCAAAATCTTTCAACATTTAGCTACTCAAAGTGCTATATTTGTAGTATACAACATACCATTGTCTTATCCAATAGAACAAAGGGAAATAAATGTAGAGCTGTTACATTATTGTATTTTTTAAAATACAGACTATTAGGTGGGATTTGTCCCTTTTGTGCATACTTCGTATTAGCAATAGGAAAAATAAATGTTGAGTTTTTTACCCTAAAAAGAATGCTGAAAATCAGAACACGTATTTTTCAGCTTAAAATTTAAATAGTGAATGATTTTTGTGGGAAGAATGAACTAAAATTCTTATTGCTTAAGATGTTTCTTACTGTATGGAGTTTGATTAAACAGTGTTAGAATGGAAACTGAAGAGGGAGAACAGCCTTTCATGCTAGTTTCCTGTAGCTCATTACTTTATAATTTAACTAAAAGTTACGCTGACATTAAGTATTCCAGTTGCTTTTAATGTTAACATGGTAAATTCAAGGAAATGATCAAAGCTGCTTATTTAACACATTTTGCAAAAACAAATGCCTTTTTGTAAGGCATTTCTTTTGATCCCTGTTAACTAAGTAGTTAAGATTGAAATATATATATTTAACTGTGGGTGTTTCAGTCAATAAATACTGTAATTATTGAGTAAAACTGCATAGCCATCCAGTTCTGGTTTCAAGAATTTTGAACTTTATATTATTTGACTTCTTTAATTCTTCCAAGGGGAAGGCAGTGACTTAGCAGTTCCTGTAGTGAGTGACAAGAGTCATGATTCCCAGCATTCTTTTTAAAACAACCAGGAAACAAAATCATCCAGAATGTCTGAATGGTGTTGACAAAGATCTGTTCTTCTAAATGAGAGTTTGAGCATTTCTTTTGAGGTGGGAGGTTGCTTCAAGGCATGTTCTTCTTTATTCATGTTTACACAGTAAAGCATAGAAAGAACGGAAAGCTTGCCAAAAAAGAATTCTATATTGAGATGGAAATCAGGCCTTTTAAAAGACAGGGACTTGTGCTAAAAAGTTTGGCTTTGACACTGAGTGTGTTTATTCTGCCAAAGTAGAAACAGAATGAGGATTTGCTCACTCCTATTTTGTCAAAGATAGAATAGGATAAAGCTATAGCACGAAAAAAGAAATAACTTGTCTTTTGACAATTATCTTTGCACAAAAAAAGTATGAATAAGATAAACATCGAATACTGTATATTTCTCCATCTCCAAGATAGGCATGAGGATAAAAACAATGTCTGTAGTGATGTTTTGAGTTCCCTTAAGTCTAGTAAAGCTAGTATATTTTGTACTTTATTAAGAAAAACAGCATATATGCACATGGATACACACACACGTACATACGGTTTATCTGTGCCACATGAGCACAGTTAATATTTATTATAAATTAACTGTTAATTTGCTACTCATTTTTGGCCCTAAGCATGTTATGCCTTTGTTGTTAGCCTCCATGGCCGTTAAACCTTCCTTTTCTTGTTGTCCCATGCTGCAATATCTTAAATTCCTTTTCCTACTTTTAGGTCTCGTGGGCTGCCTAAACTAAAAGAGTCACGTTCCCATGAATCCTTGCTGAGTCCATGCAGTGCAGTGGAATGTCTGGATCTTGGTAGAGGGGAGCCCGTATCCGTGAAACCACTCCATAGTAGCATTCTTGGACAAGACTTCTGCTTTGAGGTAAAGAAGTGTAGAAAGAAAGAAGGTAGTTAAAACAATAAGTACATTTTCTATCCAGTAATTTTGTAATTTCATTATTATGTTGTTGGTGATTTGATCATCTTAACTAGCTTTCAGTTGCTGAAAATTACATACTCATTTTGGAAAAATTGGAAATCTATTAGCCTAATTACATTGGTTATTAAAATCTTTGGAAAAGTTGGAAATCTATTAATCTAATTATATTGATAATTAAAATTGTAAATGATGGCACTACGTTCATTTTGACCTGGTCTGCTTTCAAAATAAGTGAGTTCTTAGTATATTCTCAGGAGGTCACAAGACTAACAATAACTTATTAAAGTAGTATATCTATTTTTTGGTATTGATAAGGCTTCCACCCACTGTATTATTATTTTTCTCCTGAAACCCTAAGCCTACAATTTTAATGGTTCTTCAAGGAAATTAACCAAAGCCATAATTTTTCTAATCACAACATGGGCGGTTCAAGATCTGAGACCATCTTATTTATTTTTGTAATCCCCTACACCTAGCACAGTCCCTGGCACATTGCAAGTGCCTAAATTATTGAAAGAACAAATTGCCCTACACCAGAAAATTATGAATTACCTTTTCATAAGGTAATTTCTCCCTCCCAAACTAAATGTACACAATGGGCTGTTTGCAAGTTCAATCTCTTAACAGTATATATAATTGTTAAGGTTAAGATTTGATGAATAACTAGAACTTACTGAGTGACTAGTGACAAGTCCTGTGCTAGATGTTGTAGAAGTTGAAAGATGTTTGGTTCTCATTCTTTTAGATCAGTACTGCCCAGTAGAAATATAATGGACAGATGAAATTTTAAATTTTGTTTAACCCAAATATTATCATTTCAACATCTAATCAATATAAAACTTTTCAGTGAGATAGTTTACATTCTTTTTCTGTACTGTCTTTGAATTCTGATGTATATTTTACACTTATAGGACACCTCAATTTGGAATAGCCACATTTCATTTGTTTACCAGCCTCATGTGGCTAGTAGCTACCGCTTTGGGCAGCTAGCTCAGTTATAGAATATATAATGTGATTGGCTTCACTAGGTGATAACCTGAGATTGAGATAATATGTGAAGAGATCACAAACGTCAGCAATTTGGACCAGCATCTATTGGTGTGTTTTTGGGTGTTTGTTTTTATAAAAATGACTTGAACTTTTGAATATTTGGAAAACTCAATTTAACAGGCTGTCAACCAAGCCCAGCATTAGGTGCTAGGCAAAGGTGCCGTTATTTTTAAAGGACATTGATAATAATGGTCAGGCTAACCTAGTAAATGCCTGGAAATCAACAGGCTGGTTATGTAGTAGAGGAGAAATGGGTTCCAATACTAGTAATTCAATACTAGTGACTGCTTTTTAATAATATAGTGAAGGCAGTCCCAAAGATGAAGCTGTTTTAAAGACATTCATCCCCCTTTTAGTTATTTTTTATTAATTCACTTAGAATTGAGTATACTAATTTTCAGGTAATTTACAATGTGGCCTGAAAGGTTTTCAATTTTTATCTTGCTGAACAATAGGCAAGTTTTAGGTTCCTCCACTGAATTCTAAATGACCTTTGTTCTCATACTTGGAAATGTTTATGGATGCTACCTAGATAACAAAGCAAAAAGCAGATGTAGATGAAGATATAGCCATCACGAAACTAGGAAAGATCATTTCAATTTCATGTAGTATGATTTGGGTTCATGGCATATCCCTGACTCTTAAATGATAGAACTAGGAAGATAGAGCTCTATGTCCTGTGTTTCCTTTTCTTATCTCTAATCTTTATGTTGAAGGTTACCTACTTAAGTGGAAGTAAATGCTTCAGCTGTAACTCTGCTTCAGAGAGAGATAAGTGGATGGAAAACCTTCGCAGAACAGTTCAACCAAATAAGGTAATGGTAACTTTGAATCTCTAAAAAATATATAACTCTATAAGCAGTAAGTTATTAGAAGATAAATGCAATAATAATGCAATAATACCTTAAATTTTATAGAGCTTTACCATTTCTAAAGTACATTTACGTAGGTTATACCATTTTATGCTCAAAATAATTGTATTACAGCTATTATTTTAATAATAGTATATGATCAGCATTACCTACATAAGGGGAATGTGTTCTTTTTCTAGGATATCAGCTCTGAAATTCAACTTTGTTGCTTCTTTATAGGACAATTGCAGGCGAGCTGAAAATGTTCTTCGTTTATGGATCATTGAAGCCAAGGACCTTGCCCCTAAAAAGAAATATTTCTGTGAACTGTGCCTTGATGATATTCTTTTTGCTCGTACAACCAGCAAGACCAAAGCAGACAATATTTTCTGGGGCGAACATTTTGAATTTTACAGCCTTCCACCTCTCCATAGCATCACAGTTCACATTTATAAGGATGTAGAAAAGAAGAAAAAAAAGGACAAGAATAATTATGTAGGGCTAGTCAATATCCCCACAGCCAGTGTGACTGGTCGTCAGTTTGTAGAAAAGTGGTATCCAGTGAGTACACCTACACCCAACAAAGGAAAGACTGGAGGACCTTCTATTCGGATTAAATCACGTTTTCAAACTATCACCATTCTGCCTATGGAACAATACAAAGAATTTGCAGAATTTGTCACCAGCAACTACACCATGCTATGTTCAGTCCTTGAACCAGTAATTAGCGTGAGGAACAAAGAGGAATTGGCCTGTGCCTTAGTGCACATCCTTCAAAGTACTGGCAGAGCCAAGGTAAGTACAAAGGGGAATTGTATTACCCAAAATCTCTTCCTTACTTTTTAGGAGGAAATGATATATGGACACTGTGGAGATCCAAATTAGAGAAATATGCTTTGTTATTGGTCCAGCAAAAGAAAGTCAAGAAGAAAACTTATTAGCAATTCTTAGATCCAGAAGAAATGAGGATTTTAGAACTAAGTAAAATGGAGAGACCACAAATATGTATTTGAAGTCCATTTGTACAAAAGACAGATACCAGTTTTTATTGTCTGACAAAATAAATGGTAGGACTGGCCTGATCATCCCACAGTACATTCAAGATCCTTTATCCTTATTTCTAGAGTGTCTTGTATGATGGTTTTCTTCCTCACTATATTTTAAGTTAAAATTAACTGGGGACTATTTCCAGTAGTTACAGAAGGAGGTATTCTAGAGCATGCTGAATATTAGCAAGGTTCCTCATGGGATTAAAATCTGTATTTGGGATAGAAATAGCAAGGGATATTATATAATTGGTAGCTATTTCATGATGGTCTTATCTCATTTTATCCTGAATGGAAGTAAAAATTCAGTAGGGGAGAAAAAGAGAAATATTTTAATTATGAGAAGAACAACAACCAGTAAGTAATCATAGTTTTTGACCAGCCTGAACTATGATAATTGTCTACTTGACTAGGCAGAATCTCTGTTATAGTATATGCAAATTGGTCATGGTAAAATTTTATTTTAGATCCAGAGTAGTTCATAGCTACAATAATTTATTTAGAACCAAACAAAAAACATGCTATTAAGATTTCTTCATATAAATTAGAATATCACAACATATTCAATATTTAATCCCTTATCTAACTGCTTTCCTATTAATTATAATTTTTGTGGTTGAATTTGAGAATAATCTTGAACTTTCTGGTATTAAAAAAGCTTTGGTGTTTGGGTAAGGTTCATTGCAATTTTGAGTCTGATCTTTGAAATTGTATGCATATGTTCTTTCTGTTCTTCACTTACTCAAGCTTCAGGATATACATAGGACTTTTTTAAAAAACAACTTTATTGAGGTACAATTTACACACAACAGACCACCCTATTCAAAGTAAAAGACAAGGAGTTTTGACAGCTATTGAAACCACCCACTGAAACCACTACAATCAAGGTACAGAATGTTACCATACCTCCAAAAGTTTCCTCCTGCCCTTAGCATTAGAATTTTAATAGCAACTCCTAACTTCACAGCTTTTATGTATACTGCTGAGCTGCCCCAGAGTAAATCCCATTACTGCTTAAAATGCTTAATTTTAAAGTAAATCTGCATAGTCCCTATAGTTTTGGTTTTAGAGCACTTGAAATATAGAATGAATATGTGACATTCAAAATATATGATGCTATCACATTTCAAGCTGAAACACAATAAACTTTGAATTTTACATAAGTTTTTAAAGATTGTTGAGAAATGAAGTAGCTATTACTTCAATGCTTTACTCCTTATGCCTTCTTTCTCAATAGATAGATGATAGGTAGATAGACAGATAGCCTACAAATTGAGCTCAAGTGATGAGCTCAAGAAATTCTATGTTGATGTTTTGGACCAATTTGTAATTAATATAATATTGACCACCTAATAGATACCAGAAACTGTTAGGTGCTGGAGATAAGGTGGTGAACAAAAATAAACGTGGTCCTTAGCCTCATGGGGCTTACCATCTTCTGGAGAAAACAGATATTATTCACGTAATTACAGAAATAAAAGTGTAACTACATTGAGAAGTATGGAGAAGAAATGATACATAGTGTTATGAAAGTGTGGAGCAAGGGAACTTGAATAGAGGAGGCAAGAGACAGTCAGGGAGGACTTCCCTGAGGAAATGATGTGTGAATTAAGATCCAAAGAATTCTTCCAGGAATTAAGTTGGTGACAGTGGGGGGCAGAAACAAGGATGGGAGTGGAGCAGAAATGAGAACAGCCTATAGAAAAGATTCTGTGGTGAATAGAGAAAACTGTGTGTTAGAAAGCAGTTGGTGAATTCAAAGATCTAAATAGGAGGCCTGTGAGGCTAGAGCAAAATGCAGAAAGCATGGTAGAAGCCAAGGCTGGAAAAGTAGGCAGAAACCAGAGCGTATAAAGACTGGTAGGCCACATTCAAAATTATGGTCCTTATCAAACGTGCAATGGGAAATCTTTGAAAGAATCTTAAACTTAGGGATGGTGAAATACCTAAGATTCTATCTTGATTGCCTTTTGTCTTTCAAATGGATCTGGTAGCTTTACTTTTAAAGCGGCATTCCCAGGATTTCTGATAGTTCATCAGTCTCTTCTGATGTATATTATTTATTCAGTTGCTTTCTGCCTGATTAAACATTATTCTACCAGGATTTTCTGACTGACTTGGTGATGTCTGAGGTGGATCGTTGTGGAGAGCATGATGTGTTGATCTTCAGAGAGAACACCATTGCCACCAAATCCATTGAGGAATACCTCAAGTTGGTGGGACAGCAGTATCTTCATGATGCATTGGGTATGGAGGAAAAAAAACATCTATTTACTTTTCCTTTTGATTTTGTTATTTCATCTTCTTGAGACAAATACTAAGCTCAAATTCTGCATGTTATTTAGTAGATTCTAGCTGAATAGAGTTTTAAGGTTTGAGATTCAGCTACAAAAAGTCTCTGCAGTACTAAGTGGAAGAACAACAGATCGGTTTATTGTAATAAGTGCAAAAATAGAAAGCCCATCAGCATATGCAGCTATCCCCAGGTCCCCAGCTTCCCAGTTCTGGGATACACAGTATTATTATTGGGTGTCACTGCACAAGACCTAGGTACCCTATTTCCCCCAAAGTATTGGATATTTATATCATGATATAGATAAATTACATAAGTCTTGAAAGTGTTAACCTAACATTTGTTAGCATGCATACAAAACTGTAGTAAAAAACTAAGAAACTCCTACTAATTTGTACAACTCCCAACTTCTTTCTACCTTCAAGAGTTTTTCATATTAACTAATTTTTTGTCGAATAAACAATTTCTTGCTAACTAGGCCACTCATTTACAATTCCAGATTTGGTCATGAAATTCAGGCATCAACCCTTAGAGTAAGGCAACGTGCTGGGCTCCTTGATATACATAATGATAATGCAGACATGAGTTCCTTGAAAAAAATAACCATTTCTTTTGTCTCTATATCCCCAGTACTTAGTAATGAATGCAGAGCCACATAAGTGATTTTAAATTTTCTAGTAATCATATTTTAAAAGGTAAAATGAAACAGGTTAAATATTTTATTTCACCCAATATATCCAAATATTATTTCAACAGGTAAATCAATATTAAAAATTGCAATATTTTACTGTTTTTCTTACCAAGTCTTTAAAATTCAAAATTCAGTATGTATTTTACATTTATTGCACATTTTTACTTCTACTAGCCATTTTTCTATTGTTCAATAACTACATATGACTAGTAGCTACTGCCCTGGACAGTATAGCTCTAGAGTCAATAAAGGCATGATGAAGGAATGAAGAGATTTTTGCCCTCAAAGGGGCTTACGGAGAGAGAGAGAAAAAGAGACAGAGAGAGAGAGAGAAATAAGGATATCCCTATAACCAAAAGGAGAAAAATCCTATTTTTTTCCCAAAGAATTAAAGGAATTGATTCTAACTGATAAGAGTTGTAAAATTCCTCCCCAAATGAATACATTTAGAGTATGTGTGTAGCTTAAAGGGCAGAGCAGTTATTTAAAAAAAAAAAAAAACAGAAATTGGGCAAAGGGAGGGATAGGGATTAGCATGGCAGAAAGAACCCATGTGAACATAAAGGCATAGATTTGTGAGAAAACCAAGTAAATACGGAAAATAAAACCTTTTAGCTGAGAAAAGAAGTAAAAAGACAAGTGAAAAAGAATTAGGAAAACAATTAGGACCAATTAATTGAGAGCCTTGAATGCCAGACCAGAGTTTAGATTTTATTGTAATCATTGGCGAGCCATTGAAAGTTTTTGAGCAGGATGTTGCCAATAGAATCAATTTAACAGAATGATTAAGGTAAGTTGGGGAGAAAAGTAACTGAAAACAGAGAGAGACCAGTTAAGAAGCCATCATAATAAGGAAGTCCAGAAATAATGAGGCTGTGAATGAGTTAGGCACCATGAATGGTAATAGGGAGAAATATATGTGAAAAATATTAAAGAAGTTGAACTAAGGACTAAGCAACTTTCTCAGTTTGTGGGAATGAAGGAGGTCAAATATTACAGTGAAATTTGAGCCATTGTTACTAGGAGGGTGATGAGATTCTTAACAGAAAGAGAACATAGACGTAGTAGACTTAAAGAGAAGAAAGGATATTCCCACCTCACATAAACTGTGAAGTTCTGGTAGGAAATCCCAGGCCATCTGACTAGCTGGCTGTTGGAAAATTGGGACTGTCACCCACATGGAGTGGATAAATGAAGCTATGAGATTACAAGATAGGAAAAGAAGAGGGCCACAGACAGATAATTGCAGTGCACCTGGGTTTATGGTGTAGCAGGAAGAAGTGAGCAGTAAACAGCATACCAAAAAAAAAAAAAAAAAGAAGAAAAAAAGAAAAAGAAAAGAAAACCAGAAAAATAGTGAGTCATTGGCACCAAGACAGAAGGAAAGATCAAGAAGGATGGTAAGTCAACAGTTAGAGATTAATGAAGGTAAAGATAAAAAAACTGGCCATTGGATTTGGCAATTTAAAGATCATTAGTGATGACTGGAGCTGACATCGGGTGGACAGGATCCAAGTTGTAAGGGATAAAAAATGAATGGTCAAGAAATAGAACCACTGTGTTTTCAGGAAGGAGATTCACTGTAGTGACAATTAGTTCCTGCTACATAGAAGTAAATTTTTTCTCTTTCTTCCTGCTTCCTATCTTCCTATTGTTTTCTCTAAGTCACATACTTCAGTTTAAGACCTAACAGAAATTTATGAGAAGAGTAGTGAAGATGGATTTACACTGACATTAAGTACAGAGGAGTCCATAGTTTTTCACTTAGAAAAAAGCTTATTGCCATATAAATTATATCTCATGGTTTGCTTTAATGATTTGTATTATCTTATAAAAGGCAATGATGAAGCATCTCACCTGACATGAGGATGGATATTTGTTGACTACTTCTGAAAAAATCAAATATTCATATTCTACAATTCAGTAAGCTAAACAGGATTTCCAAATGAAATGATTTCTGAAATGAAAAGTGGTTTCAAGACCTTTGATAGGACAGTGTATAGTTAAATAACCGATTGGCTCATCATAAATATTAATTTGGTGAGCATGGGAAGAAATTCAAGTAACCCCACAAAAATTTGTGTTATATTTTTAATCCAAGAGCAAGGACCAGGGTGGTGGAAATGACTGCTGCCTCTAAGAGCATTAACAGATTTAAATGGTAAGTTTCTTGACAGGGAATGGATTGTCTTCTCATTTAACCCCTATATTTCTAGTTAGCCTTAACATCCTAGGCTCTCAATGGCTGATTTGTCTTCTCCTATATTTTACTTTTATGACGGAGATTCTATTTTAAAAACAACTTGCAGAATGTTTCTTGTAGCTAGTGAAAATTCAAGATAGCAATGAGTGATTTTTTTTCAAATATTAACATTATAGAACTGCAAAATTTTCAGTTTTCTAAGAA
Source organism: Choloepus didactylus (assembly GCF_015220235.1). NCBI lineage: Eukaryota > Metazoa > Chordata > Mammalia > Pilosa > Megalonychidae > Choloepus > Choloepus didactylus. Next base: position 85,338,899 of record NC_051308.1, on the reverse strand, counting down.
AGATTCAATTATGTTCATCATATGATACTGTACTTGCTATGGCAGGAGCCTCAAATAATACAGTTTAGAAAGATTTCATAATAAGCATGAAATAGGCTTCACAATGAAGTCTCAGTAAATCAAAACACTAAAGTAGTAAGTGCAGCTGAGCAGTCTGAATAATTAAAGTTTTGCTACATTCCATATGCTTTGGGCAAAAAGAAGATGCTGTTTGCAGACTGCCTGAATAATTCTCACAGAGAATTGAGTTTAAAAGTTGCCAGTCATATTGTACAATGTCTATCAGCTTTATAGCCAGTCTTCATTTATGTTGATTAGAGCATTACTATTTACTACACAGACTCTGCCTCATTTAGACTTAAATCTTCCATCTGTTAGCCCCCTTTACTTTTCTGATTGAAATCAGATGGCATGTTGATGTCCTGTGACACAAAGGAAATTCCGTCTGTGAGATAAAGAAAAGGGCTGATTTCCACCCTTGTTGCAGGAGGCACATTCCTTTCTGCAGTAATGTTCCCATATCTGATGACTTATTCTCACATATGAAATTTTGATGCTAGATTAGAAAACACCTCATGGAATATTCTGGGTACAGACTTACATTTGAACAACATAGTGAGAACCCTCTTTGGCTCTGATTTTTTTCAAAGGCAAGAAAGCAAACTTCAACTCAAATCTGTCTCAATAATTTTTTATGGGGTAAACAACTTGTAGATACAAATATTATAAAAGGTTTACCTTCCAATGTGGTACATTACACATTACCAGACATAGGTTATAGTTTGAACAGGGAATGTAATTTTCTCTATTTTATAGGATTTTAAATATAATAATCAGGAAAAAAAAAAGTTAAGCCAGCACTATGGACAATCAATTTATTCCAGGCCCTGGAGATAATTTTTTGGCTCTTTTCTAGAAGAATAAAGGAAAAATATTTTCAACATTCAAAAGTTATTTGTTAATATCAGTATTATTTCCCTAGAATAGATACAACCTTAAAGAACCCACTAAACAGAACATTTATGGTGTAAGTTTGGAGTATGGCCAATTTTTACATGGAGTATTTGACACCAATGGCTAATTTTTACATTTAGGTACCCTTTAAATGAGGTAGATTTTGTGGAAGCACATACATTGAGAAAATGTTGAATATAAATCATATGATCATTAGTAAACATTTTTAAAAGCCTTTTACTAGTTTTGGTCACTTTATGAAAAAGTATTTAAAACTTGCATAGTTTATACTTCATAATACCATACTAGACACTTTAAATACATTATTTATGATCCTCACCATGACTCTGCAAGACAGGTATCATAACACTATTTTAAGACAGCTGAATCTGAGACTAGTTAAGTGACATTTCAAGACCCCACACTATGTCTGGAAATATTGAGCATATCTTTATCGAGGACAGAATATAGAGAACAGGGCTTGTAAACTCAATTTATATGGATAAGCATATATAGATTATATGAAGAGATATCCTGCTACAAGTTTGTGCTTTATTGAACAACTATCCCATTACAGGAAATAAACCTAGAAACCCTTACTTGCATCTGTGTTTAGCATCAGCATTCACACTTATAATCATTGGTGGGCTACCCATTCAAGCTTGGATTCACTTGTTCTAGAATAATGACAACATTAGTCATACCAGCAGATGAGGCCTTATAATAAATGATGAGTTAATACTAATTAAATATAGCTGCAGTTTGGGACAAAAGATACTAAACTGTTTAAAGTAGTGTCATTATTATTTTATAAATACTATGATGATGATGTTAATGATTGCTGCTATTCCCCTTCTAGGATAAGGAAAATAAACACAGTATGTGGGATGTGGTAACTCTTGGGTTCCAAAGCAACAACGCTTAGTGGGCAGTTTTTTGTGTCCTCTACTTCAGGTCTCACAAAAGAATTCTTACATTTTAGGACAGAAATACTAAATCCTCTTATTCTATTCAAGAAGGCATAATCGATAGTTATACTATTGTCTTCTCTATTCAAATAGGGGAGTTCATCAAAGCTCTTTATGAGTCAGATGAGAACTGTGAAGTGGATCCCAGCAAATGTTCATCTAGTGAACTGATAGATCATCAGAGCAACCTGAAAATGTGCTGTGAGCTGGCTTTCTGCAAGATCATCAACTCTTATTGGTAAGCTGGTGTCAGTGCCTGATCCCCTGCTTATAGTACTTAAATATTTCCATATAAAAGTCACCACAGTGTTAATTGTTATTTCCCAACCAAAGGAAGGGCTTAGGGAAAAAAATGAAAGCTTCCATAATATAGTCCTGTCTAAAATCTAAATCTCCATTTTAAGAGAAGTACCTCTGAACTATATATGTACATATAATCTTTACCCAGTACATTAACATTACATTAACCAATACTAAAAGTATTTTTCTAGCTTTCAAAAATATTTACTAGTGTTAAACAGGAATGTTAATGATTTTTGATCATTATTCCAACAAAATAGTTCATGAGATTTTGGAAGATTATTGATGAAATCTTTGGAGAAATTATGGTGAGCTATATATAGTACACCAGATGGTTGCGTCAGGCACCTCATGCCATTTTCCAAATCTGCAAAATTAAATTTATATTAATCCCTGAGTTTTTGAACTTTGAGTTTACAGTATCCATCTGGCCATCTGTGAATTTTCCACCACCCTCAGCCAACACAAATCAAACTGGCTCTAGAGAAGAGATCCATTGATTGGGTCAGCATGGGATGACTTGTGCTGTCATGGATTATGGCCCTTCTATATAGAGAGATTTTGATTTTTTTTTTTCCTTCCCTAGTGTTTTCCCTCGTGAATTGAAGGAAGTGTTTGCATCATGGAAGCAACAGTGCCTAAACCGAGGCAAGCAAGACATCAGCGAAAGGCTCATTAGTGCCTCATTGTTTCTCCGTTTTCTGTGCCCAGCCATTATGTCTCCTAGTCTTTTCAACCTTATGCAGGAGTATCCTGATGACCGTACATCTCGGACTCTAACTCTTATTGCAAAGGTCATTCAGAACCTGGCCAACTTTGCCAAGTAGGTGTTGCTACCATAATCACATTAAAGAAACATTGTTTAAAAAACACATGAGACCTAAAATTTGGATGGGGATGAGGTGCTTCATCACTCATTAAAAGATTTTCATAGTGATATTATTAAAAATAATAAAAAATGTGAAAAAACGTAAATAGTCTCATTATAGAGGGAATGCAATGGAATATTTGCAGCCATTACAATATATATAAAGAATATCCAGTAATATGGAAAATAATGAAAATATAATATTAAATGAAAAGTACTAATAAAAACACTTCAGTCAAAACAAAACCAAAAAAGATAGGATACAGAATGGTGCATATGCTATTCATCTCTGCAATATGAAAACAAAAGCCCAAATATAAAAAAGTTAGGAAGAACAATCAGATAAATCCCATGTATCTAAGACAACTGGACTAGGTACTTTAAATAGTCAGTGTCATTAAAAATGGAAAAGATGGAGGGAAACTCTTCTAGATTAAAAGAGACTGAGGAGATATACCCAAATGCAATGCTTGAATTTTAATTGGATCTTGAATTGAGAAAAAAAAAATCTCTAAAAGACATTTTGTAGACAATTGGTAAAATTTAAATGTAGACTGTATGTAAGATGATTTGTGAATACCATTTTAATAAAAGTTTAGTGTATAATAGCATTGCTTGATGTAAGAGATATTCCTTATTCTAAAGAAATGGATGCTGAAGTATTTAGAGGTAATGTCTACAACTTAATTTAATATAGTTTAACCAAAAAATTTAAAAAGTATCTATCTGTATATATAGAAGTAAAAGTAAATTTGGCATAATATTGAGTTGGTTAATGTAGGTGAAAGTCTTTTAAACTACTTTTCTGTAGGTTTAAAGTTTTTTCAGAAGAAAGAGGAAAAAACAATTGGGGAAGAAATGCACTCAAAAGTACACCAGATATGTTTGGGAGATGGAATGGGTACTCCCAGGCTTTGTTTCTTTCTACTTTTCAATGTTTATGCGTTTTTCATATAGTAAGCTTGTATTACCTTTCAATTCTTAGGAAGTACTTTCAAGAAATATCTGGGAACAAAGGCAGTGCTGCAAGGGAAACACTTAAAATAAAAAAGAAAGAGCTAAAATCAAAGACTTAATGTACTAGAAAAAAAGAATAACAAATTAACCCCAAAATAAGCAGAAGGAAAAAAGTAACAAAATATAGAGCAGAAATAAATGAAATTGAGAATAATAAAACAATAGAGAGAATTAACAAAATCAAAAGTTGGTTCTTTGAAAAGAGCAATATAATTGACAAATCCTTAGCTAGACTGACAAAAAAAAAGATGAAAAATATAAAATCAAAAATGAGAGTGGGGACATTACTACTGACCCCACAGAAATAAAAAGGATCATAAGAGGATACTATAAACAACTATATGCCAACAAATGAGATAACCCAGATGAAATGGGCAAATTCCTAAAAACACACAAACAACCTACTCTAACTCTACAAGAAATAGAAGACCTCAACAGACCACTTACAAGCAAAGATCAGAGATCAAAAACCTCCCAACAACAACAAAAAAAAACCAGGACCAGGTGGCTTCAAGGTGAAGTCTACAAATCATTCCAAGAAGAATTAATACCAATTCTGCTCAAACATTTCCAAAAAATTGAAGAGGGAGCACTACCTAACTTATTCTATGATGCCAACATCACTCTAATACCAAAGCCTGATAAAGATACTATAAGAAAAGTAAATTACAGACCAATTTCTCTTATGAATATAGATATAAAAATCCTCAACAAAATAATTGCAAAACAAATCCAACAGCACATCAAAGGAATTACACACCATAGCTGGTTTTTATCCCAGGTATGCAAGGGTGGTCCAACATAAGAAAATCAGTTAATGTGATACAGTTCTTCAACAAAATAAAGGGATAAAAAACTCATGATTATCTCAACTGGTGCAGAAAAGGCATTTGACAAAATTCAGCATCCTTTCTTGATAAAAACACTTAGGAAAATAGGAATAGAAGGAAACTTCCTCAACATGATAAAGGGCATTGTGAAGGTTTGAAGCTGTACGTACCCCAGAAAAGATCATGTTCTTAAAGCTAATCCATTCCTGTGGGTATAGACCTATTGTGGGTGGGACCTTTTGATTGGGTTGTTTCAGTTGAGGTGTGCTCCAGGTGTGTCTTAATCTTTATTGTAGTCCAGTAAAATGATTTACAGAATCAATACAATCCCAATCAAAATTCCAACAACCTACTTTGCAGAAATGGAAAAGCCAATTAATCAAATTTATTTGGAAGGGTAAGGGCCACCGAATAGCAAAAATCATCTTGAAAAAAGAACAAAGTTGGAGAACTCACACTTTCTGACTTTAAAGCAACTTACAAAGCTACAATGATCAAAACAAGGATAGATATAGTACTCGATGGAGCTGAATTGAGAGTTCAGAAATAGACCCTCACACCTATGGGCAGTTGATTTTTGACAAGGCTGCCAAGTCCACACAAATGGGAAAGAATAGCCTCTTCAGCAATGGTGATGGGAAAATTGGATAGCCATTTGCAAAAGAATGAAAGAGGACCCCTATCTCACACCATATACAAAAAAAATTAACTCCAGATGGATCAAAAACCTTACTGTAAGAGCCATATAAAACTCCTGGAAGAAAATGTAGGGAAGCATCTTCTGGATCTTCTGTAAAGCAGTGGTTTCTTAGACTTTACACCTAAAGCACAAGAAACAAAAGAGAAAAAAAGATAAATTGGACCTCTTCAAAATTAAAAACTTTTGTGTATCAAAGGACTGTGTCATAAAAGGAAAGAGACAACCTACTGAATGGGAGAAAATCTTTGGAAACCACATATCTGATAAGGGTTTGATATTGAGAATATGTTAAGAAATCCTACAACTCAACAATAAAAAGACAAACAACCCAATTTAAAAATGGGCAAAAGACTTGAATAGACATTTTTCTAAAGAGGATAAACAAATGGCTAAAAAGCACATGAAAAGATGCTCTACTTCACTAGCTATTAGAGAAAGGCAAATAAAAACCACAATGAGATATTTCATATCTACTAAAATGACTGATTATAAAAAGAAAAAATTACAGTTGATAAGTATGTGGAGAAACAGGAACACTCATTCATTGCTAGTGGAATTGTAAAATGGTATAGCCACTGTGGGGGTTAGCAGTTCCTCAGGAAGCTAAGTATAGAATTAGCATATGACCCAGCAATCCTGCTGCTAGGTATATGCTCAGAAGAATTGAAAACAGGGACTTGAACAAGTATTTGTACATTGAAGTTCATAGCGGCATTTTTATAATTGCCAGAAGATGGAAGCAACCCAAGGATCCATCAACCAATGAATGGATAAACAAAATATGGTATATATATATATATATATATATATATATATATATATATATACACAATGGAATATTATTCAGCTGTAAAAAGGAATGAAGTCCTGATGTATGCAACAACATGGATGAACCTTGAGGACGTTATGCTGACTGAAATAAGCCGGGCTCATGAACTGATATGATATATGACATGATATGAACTACTGATATGAACTACTTATAATAAACAAACTCATAGAGACAGAATCTAGAATATGGGTTACCAAGGATAGATTGGGGTAGAGAATGGTTAGCTGAGGCTTAATTTGTACAGAATTTCTATTTAGGTTAATTGTAAAAGTTTGGAAACGGATGGTGGTGATGGTAGCACATTATTGTGAGTGTAATTAGCAGCACAGAACTATGTATATAAATGTGGTTTTAAAGGGAAGTTTTGGGTAGTGTATGTTACTAGAATGAAAGTTAGAAGATAAAACATGGGACCATATAACACAGTGAACCCTGTGTGGATGATGGACTGGGTTTAATAGAACAAGTATAAGAATGTTCTTTCAGGAATTATAACAAATGTAGGACACTATTACAAAGTGTTAATAACAGGGTGGTATGTGGGGGGAAAATACACCTAAGGTGAACTATGGACTATAGTTAATAGTACTATTTCATTATCCTTTCATCAGTCATAACAGAGGTACCGCACTAATGCAAAGTGTCAACAATAGGGTAGTATATGGGAACGCTGTATTTTTTACATGACTTTTCTGTAAATCTACAACTTCTCTAATTAAAAATGATAATTTTAAAATCATTATGCTAAGTAAATCTACAACTTCTCTAATTAAAAATGATAATTTTAAAATCATTATGCTAAGTGAGAGAAAAAAAGAAATGTCTGGGAAGGAATTAATTCACACTTGCAAAATTTGTCACAGGTTTACTTGATATGGAGGCTTAAAGACAAGTTTCTATTAGCAAGATATTGAAGGAAAAAAATTAGACCTTCAATGAGCTAATTTTCTAGTATAAATAGTGGCTTTTTAAAAGTACACTATTTCAACTTTGTGTATCCTATATGTAAACCAACCCAGAAATAAATATCTTTACCCATATTTGAGCTAATTCTGATAAAAATTATTTCTTCTTCATTTTGGAACAAGTTTCTTGGAATTAAGCTAGGTCTTGAAGATAGCTAGAATCTAGACAGGCAAAGAAGAGAGAGTTTTTTTTCTAATGGAAATAAATAGCATAAGCAAAAGCTTGGAGAAGAAAAAGAATATAATATAGTTGGAGACTCTGAAAGAAGGTAGCAAAATTGAAGGTTTGTACTGATGAGCATTTGATAGGTAAACATGTGCTATGTTTATAGACCATGAAATAACAAAAGGATTTGTGCTTTACCCACAAGAGAATAGAAAGCTATTCAAAGTTTCTGTGTAATAAAGTGATATTAAGAAAGTATGTTTTAACATTTATTATTCATAGATACTAAAAAATTAGTTACATTCCCCCAAAAATATTTGTAGCCCTGTATAAAGTCAATTCAAAGCTATCACATCTCTTTTCCTGAACATGGTCTTTCTTGTTTTTCTCTCTCTGTGCTTTAGGTTTGGTAACAAAGAGGAATACATGGCATTCATGAATGATTTTTTAGAACACGAATGGGGTGGAATGAAGCGCTTTCTTTTGGAAATCTCTAATCCAGACACCATCTCAAACACCCCAGGCTTTGATGGGTACATTGATCTGGGCAGAGAGCTTTCAGTTTTGCATTCCTTACTGTGGGAAGTAGTTTCCCAACTTGATAAGGTAAAGTAGGCTGGAAGGACAACAGGAGATGGGAGATATAGAACCTTAATATACTGAATTCTGAAGAGTATCTAGAGAGTGATGGCTCTTACCCTTTCTTCTAGTTGAAAGTAGTCGTTTGCCCTGCAAGTCAGGGAATAAATGGTTTTAATTTCTGAGTAAAATATGTGAGCTAGAAACCATGCGATTCTAGAAAGTCATGAAATTATTAAGGCTTTAAAATAATTACCTGAATAAGTGGAGTATACTTCTATAAATTTATCTATATGGTGCATATCTGAAAACTTGCCTAAAACCTAGGATCAATTATTTGGGTATGCAGCCGTAATCATGTATGATAGAATGATATGAAACCTCATATAATAATTTATACCAAAAGCATTGGCAGAAAAATATTAAGATTATCACATTTAAGTAGCTTTACCCATGAGACTTTTTATTATGCAAGTCAGAGGGTTGATATAATTATTAGTGCTACAGAGTCACCTGGAATCTGAAAATCTGATATTTTCTTTCTCTACAGATTGAGTTAAGAATACAGAAAACAATTATCATTTTAATCATTTATTATCTGATTTTATTATGTACCATATTAAGCTAAGAATTGTTATTATATACCATATTTATGACTAAATTTATACCATGCCAATCAGTTTCTTCCTTCTGGGATTTTGCGAAGTAGAAAAGATTTTGTAGAGGAAAATAGATTAATAGACTTTGGCTAGGTTTATCACAATAATTATTTACTGATGTTTTTGTTTGCTGCAGGTACTTTATAAATATGTGTGGTGGTGGTATGTTAGAATAACTTCAAAAGACAGTTTTGCATATTTGTTCTCCATTTTCCTATTATTAAAAATGTCATAATAAGACTTGGGAGGGAGTAAAACCTATTAACAAAGACCACTTTTCTGAGAAAACTTAAATGGTGCTGTCTTTGTAGGTGCTTAATACATTTGTAAAATAATAAACTGTTCCTTATTCTCTAGAACCCCTTCTTCACTTTTGGAAATGTTAGCTAGACTTTAAGTTGCAGCTATGCTGAGGGTAAATTCCTCAAGATGGGTGAGCAAGTAAAGGTATTCTTCAGGTAGCATTTGTAATTCATTTGAGCAGGGTAAAAGAGTCTACTGAATATTGAGAAGACAGAGAAGACTCAAAGACAGCCATGTCAAGCTGCATTAACAGTTAAGGAGTCCCGTAACTTTCTTGAGGAAAAGGATTCTCTAGAGAAAAAAAAAATTGAAATGGTTAAAGCAAGTACCAAAAAGTTACCCTTTGTCAAATAACCATGTCAGTGGGATGCAGCTATAGTTATCTTATGAAATAGAAATGGCTTATTCGGGGTCAAGGTCTTTTTAACAGGCTTTGCTGGATAAACACACTTTCTCCTGTTTAATCTCTATTTGGTACTGGGAACCAGGAATACATCTAGCCATATCTCAGAGAGAGTGTTTACCTGATTTTGCTGTTTAAAAAAAAAAAATGCCTTGCTGATGCAAACTCAGAGCGTAATGAATTCAGGGTTCCCATGATGAAATGTGACAGTGAATGGCAATATCAACTTGTGCCCTGCAGTGCTCTGGACCCCTGAATGCAGCACCTTCTTGTATGTTGGCATGCATTTCTTTTCTCACATGATCTTTTTTCCTTGGAATTTTCATCATACTAGTCGATTCTCTGGTCTTTAAGTTCCTTTTGATTAGAAGATGTTTGGTTCTTCCCCTACCCTACTCCACCTTGATCTATTAGCCTCCTCCCAAAGGTTTAGTTTGCTTTGCATGCCTATTTTAAGTTGGAATGGCAGTAGTGTGGTTGTGTTGAGCATGTTTTTATTTTTATTTGCATAATCCTAATTTCTATTTCCTTTCTTTCCTGGATGTCTGCTGCACCTTGTTACGCCTCCTCCATCCATCTCGACGCCATGGTTCTGCTGCTCCATAACAATGCATTATGAACCTGCCACTCCCATATGCAAACACCTATCCTTCCCTCCAACCTACACCCATCGTTGTCCCAAAATCAATCTATGGTGGATGTCGCAATGCTTCTTATCCAATTAGGGTGAAAATTCCTTCCTACAGGCGACCGTGGCAAAATTGGGACCTCTCCCTCGTGTTCTTGCTGATATTACCAAGTCTCTGACTAATCCTACGCCAATACAACAGCAACTGAGACGTTTCACTGAGCATAACTCCAGTCCAAATGTCAGTGGAAGCCTCTCTGGGCTACAGAAAATATTTGAAGATCCCACTGACAGGTATGAAAGCTAGAGTTTGAGCTATGATCTCAGAGAAAGATAAATACCCAAGATCTAGGATAACTTGTATTCTAGTAATGACAGTATAGTTATAATATTTTCAACAAAGTATTTAAAAAATCTCTGTCCTGCTTAATGGCAGACTAGGAGCTTTATGAAATTGATATTTTCATAATTGTAGCATTTAAAACTCTGAAAACTCAGTAAAAACCATTTTATAGCTGACTAGCTGGACAGATAAATACAAAGCTGAACTTCATTTGTTCTTTGGATTGGCAAAATTTGTGTCCCTAGCAGGAATCTTTTGGTTGTGCACTCAGAGCTTCTCCTCTTGAAGATTTAGACAGAACCAGTTAAGTATGGATTAGAATACTTTGGGAGGGTTTAAAACTAGGAAATTATTGGAATTCTAGTAAAAATCAAAGACAGTGATGGAATGGTATACAGCAGTGTTATTTTCCCCATTGGGAGAAAATTTTTAATGTTGGATTTTATTCCAAGAATTATAATGATGAAATCTAAGTTTAGAAAGAAATGTAAATATACACATTCCTGTGAGCCTTCAAAAGAGTTCCTATGCCTGAAGTGAGGAATCTTAGCTATCTGAATTTGCCTCAGGGGTAATTAAGAATCCTTTTCTTTTCCACAGTGATCTGCATAAACTAAAATCTCCAAGCCAGGACAATACAGATAGCTATTTCAGAGGGAAAACATTATTACTGGTTCAGCAAGCCTCCTCCCAGAGTATGACTTATTCTGAAAAGGATGAGAAAGAAAGTAGCCTTCCTAATGGTCGAAGCATCTCCCTCATGGACCTTCAGGACACTCACGCTGCTCAAGTGGAGCATGCATCTGTCATGCTTGATGTGCCTATGCGCTTGACTGGAAGCCAGCTTTCCATAACCCAGGTGGCCAGCATCAAACAACTTCGGGAAACCCAGAGCACTCCCCAGAGTGCACCCCAAGTGAGAAGGCCCCTGCACCCAGCCTTGAACCAGCCTGGCAGCCTCCAGCCCTTGTCATTCCAGAATCCAGTCTATCACCTCAATAACCCAATCCCAGCAATGCCAAAGGCCTCTGTAGACTCCAGTTTGGAGAACCTAAGCACTGCCAGTTCCAGAAGCCAAAGTAACAGTGAAGACTTCAAACTCAGTGGACCCAGCAATAGCAGCATGGAAGATTTCACCAAACGTAGCACTCAGAGTGAGGACTTCTCCAGGCGGCACACTGTGCCAGACAGACACATACCTCTTGCTCTACCACGGCAAAATAGTACTGGGCAGGCCCAGGTCCGAAAAATGGACCAGGCTGGGTTAGGTGCCCGAGCCAAAGCCCCACCTTCTCTGCCACATAGTGCTTCCTTACGTAGCACCGGGAGCATGTCAGTGGCATCTGCAGCCCTAATGGCCGAACCTGTGCAGAATGGGAGCCGGTCCCGGCAGCAGTCATCTTCCTCCAGAGAGAGCCCTGTTCCCAAAGTGAGAGCAATCCAACGGCAACAGACACAGAAGGTAGGGGCCAGTGCTGGAGAGGTCCGGCATTTACTTGATCCAGTGGTTTCCTCCATTCTTCATATATAAATCATTGTAAAATCCAATTGCTAACAAGTTTTCAACTTAAAAGCATTTTCTGCTACCTTAAAATGGAAAGAGGAAATGAGGAGCTTCAGAGGCTTCTGACTAGGCGAGGCAGCAGAACATAGTTTTACTCATTACCCTCTGCAAACTATCAGACAAGGGGCCTCTCCTCTTTAAGCGGCAGAGCTACTGCCTCATTTTGCACTTAGAACAAATCTGTGGTGTTGAGTGAATAATTAGATGCCTAAACTACAAAATCTATGGGCCAAATCAGCTATATTTTGGGAATCTGGAAACTAATGCTTCTTAATTTTTTTCTTAAGCATCTGAGTAGTTTGGCATTCTAAGCCGAGAGTTCAATGTAACTGCTCTCTAGCCCATCCCCCAACTCTCTCTGGAAATAGCAAGTCCCATGTGCCTTTTCCTGGAAATGGCTAGAAAATAAACAACTAAACACCTATAGAGGCAAGGTATAGAGGTAAAAAGATAGAAACTTGACCAACAAGTATTCTAAACATTTTCAAGTCCCTTGTATTTCTGTTTACATGAACAAGTCCTCAAATGCTCACACACACTTTAAATAGGATAAGATCTGCAAGCTTTTTTTCTTGAAAAAGGAAAAGAATTTAATCATTTCTCCCCTCCACATTACATTTTGAAGCACCAATAAATCTTTTTGCAACAAGCTAATAACCTTGCATGTGTGTATCTGGAGGTGTATATGTGGGGGTGTGTATGTATGTATGTGTGTATATGTCTTCCTTTGATTTTAAAAATATACTGCTTCTAAAAAGCTTTCTATTTCTTCAATATTTTGAAACCTAATCATGCTTTATAAGTATAGGGGAGCTCTCTGATTAAAAGAATTCTATGACAAATCATTTCATGCAGCAAAATAATTGTTCAGGAAAGACCACAATAAAACTCTCAAGTTTCTCTTTACTGTATTTGGATTTTTATGGGTGAACACTTACTAATTTAGCTGCTTCTTCCCCCACTCTGCTATGATCAGAACCCCTTTCCCCTACTTTGTTATTGTTTTTAAAAAAAATGATTGGAACATTTACAGAATCCTTGGATACAGAAGTGGAGAAAGGAATGAAAAGCATTACTAAAGAAGCTGATTCTAGGAGCAGACTTTCTGTGCAAAACCTCCTAGAAGATTGACCATTTTCTTCCTTAGGAAGTTTTTCTTCAGTCTTAAGTTTTTCACTTTTATTTTGTTGCATTTCCCAAAATTTCACCAATTCATTTGGTTTAATAAGTATGTAATATAATAAGAAGTATATATGTAAATATATATACATTCCTGTGTTAGAAAGCAATCAGTCATTTGCACCTTATTGTGTATTACTTTCCTCTAGTTGACATCAACTACTTTTAGAGAATTAAAGTGTGTATTGGGAGGAGAAAAAGATAAGTAATTTTAGAGACGGAATACTGTTTGGAGGAAAAGATCTGCTTGGGGGCTTAGGGCAGCATGGGGGAACTGAAAATAAGGTAGCAAGTAGAGATGAGTACCAGATAGAGAGAAAGGAACAGGACAGGGGAAAGGGCCCTCTATTTACTTTTCAAAAGATGATTTAGGCCTAGTCTTGAACAGAAAAGGGGAATTAAAATTCTCTTCTACTTTTGCTTATCCATTCCTCTTGTATCATATGCAGTGCTCAGTTCCCACGACACATGACTCAGGCTGATAGGACCATTGTTTAAAAATATTATCAATTAGCCTTTTGTGTGCTCGTCTGGATTGTTATTTATATTTTTCCTAGAGGAAAATGTGATACCTGTCACATAAGCACCCAATACATTTTTCTATGGATGAATAGAAGACTGTCTGTATGGATGGGAGGTGGGAAATGTATACATTCTCTAAACAACCAAATTAAAGATTAATTTTGTGCCACAACCATAAATGAGCTGGGAAGGTCTGTATCACATTACCATAACATGAGGCACAGCCACGGTGAGATGTCCTGGCAAGGTTTTAAGTACTCATCTTTGTTTATGCCTTTGCTGGTCCTGGGACTGTCGCATCAGTTGAAGCATAAATCACTGTATGTTGCTTGATCAAGTTTCTGGTTTTTCTACACTTGCTTTTTCTACCCAAATGGTTCATTCTTTCCAACTTAATGTTTTGGTTTGTTTTTTAATTTCTCTACCTTTCTATTTCTTACTTGCTCTTCTCACTTCTGTGAAGGCTGTGGAATTCTATATAATCAGCATATTTTTCAAGCAAATTCCTTTACATATTTTAATTGCACATTGTGTTGGGGAATTCTTCTTTCTCCCAAAGCTAGAAGATTTCTTTGTGGAGATTGTTCTGTAGGCGTCTATAATTACTAGTGGCTTTGTCCCTTGCAAATTCCATTTGTATCTAAGCAGTGACCATAGTTCATAGAGTAACGGGCTTCAGTCTTCTCCATCTAGTAGGAGGGAAGTAAAAATCCTAGTGAAAGAGTTTACAAAGAAAGAATTTTTTTCAGGAAATTTCTTTTAAATTTTTGACCCTTTTTCAACCTCGGCTTGTATTTCTTTTTTCTCGTTTTCCTCTCCAATTTGTTTTATTGCATACCAAGTACTTTGTACATATAATATAGGTGTTGTTTACAATGTGTGAGTTCTTCAGATTTAGTATAGCCCCCGACCTTTGAAGTTTGAATATGAAGAGGCTTTTTAAGTAGGTATCTGACAAGCCTGTAAATATGCTGCTGCAGTTTTTGTTTTATTTTTATTGAAAAGTTGTGGGTTTACAGAAGAATCATGAATGAAATACAGGATTCTCATATGCCACCCTATTAGTAATACCTGTTGTAATTTTTATAATTGTACTATTAAATTTCATGGCTTAACTTAGGATTCACTGTTTGTGTAATGTCCATGGATTTTTTTTTTAAATTTTTAACCATGTATGTAATCTTACATTTCCCCCTTTTAATCATATTCAGATATATGTTTCAGTGCTATTAATTGCATTCAAAATATTTGTGCCACTATCAGCACCATCCATTACAAAAACATTTCCATCATTCTAAATAGGAACCCTGTACATTTTTTAATGCAATTTTATTGAGATATATTTACATACCATGCAAACCATCTGAAGTATACAATCAGTGGTTCAAAGTATCATCCATTTATCATCCTCTCCAGCTTTTTTCTGGTTATATACGTGACTCTAAATTTCCCCTTTCCACCACGTTCACTCACAATTCATCACTGGTAATTATCCTCGCAATTACATGCTACCTTTACCTCTATCCATTTCCAAACATTTAAGTTCAACCTAGTTAAACTTTCTGTACATATTAAGCAACTGCTCCCCATTCTCTAGCCTCATTCTATATCGTGGTAACCTATTATGCCAGTTTGGATATATTATGTCCCCCAGAAAAAGCCATGTTCTTTACGTGTGGGCAGATGTATTTAGTCTTGATTAGGTTGGAACCTTTGAATTAGGCTGTTTCCATGGAGATGTGACCCACCCAACTGTGGGTAATATCTCTGATTAGATTATTTCCGTGGAGGTGTGGCCCCACCCATTCAGCATGGGCCTTGATTAGTTTACTAGAGGCCTATAAGAGCTCAGACAGAAGGAGCTTGGTGCTGCAGCTGAGATAGACATTTTGGAGATGGGCATTGAAAGCAGACTTTTGCTAGCCCAGAGAAACTAAGAGAACAGCCCCAGATGCCTAGAGAGGAACGTCGTGGGAGAAAGCCATTTGAAAGCAGTACATTGGAGCAGACGCCAGCCACAAGCATGTGCCTTCCCAGCTAACAGAGGTTTTCCAGATGCCATTGGTGTACTTCAGTGAGGGTACTCAACTGTTGATGCCTTTGTTTGGACACTTATGGCCTTAAGACTGTAACTTTTTAACCAAATAAACCCCCTTTATAAAAGCCAGTCCATTTCTGGTGTTTTGCAAAACAGCAGCATTAACAAACTGGAACACCTATAGTCTATACTTTATGTTTTTGAGTTTACGTATTATAATTAGTTCGTATTAGTGAGATCATACAAAATTTGTCCCTTTGTTTCTGACTTATTTCACTTAACATAATGTCCTCAAGGTTCATCCATGTTGTTGCATGCTTCAGGACCTCATTCCTTTTTACTGATGAATAATACTCCATAATATACCACATTTTGTTTATTCATTCATCTGTTGGTGGACATTTGTTTTCATCTTTTGGCAATTGTGAATAATGCTGCTATGAACATCGGTGTGCTAATGTCTGTTCACATCCCTGCTTTCAGATCTTCTGGGTATATATCAAGTAGCGGGACTGACAAGTTGCAAGGCAACTCTATACTTAGCATCCTGAGGAACTGCCAAACTATAATCCACAGCAGCTACACCATGTTACATTCCCACCAGCAGTGAATAAGTGGAACTCTGTATATTTTAAGCCTCAACTTCCCATCCCCTATCCCACCCCATCCCCTGTCAACCTATATTTTAGATTCTGACTCTTTGAATTTGCTTATTCTAATTTTTTCAAATCAGTGAGGTCTTACAATATTTGTCCTTTGGTGTCTGGCTTATTTCACTCAACATGATGTCTTCAAGGTTCATCTATATTGTTGTATGTATCAGAACTTCATTTCTTTTTATGGCTGAACAATATTCCATTGTGTGTATATATCACATTTTCTTTATCCATTCATCAGTTGATGGACACTTGGGGTGCTTCCGTCTTTTGTAAATTATGAAAAATGCTGCTGTGAACAGTAGTGTGCAAATATCTCTTCAAGTCCCAGCCTTCAATTCTTTTGGATATATAGCAAGAAGTGAGACTACTGGGCTACATAGAAATCCTATACTAAACTTTCAGAGGAACTGCCAAACTGTCTTCCACAGTGGCTGTACCATTTTACCTTTGTACCAGCAATGAATCAGTGTTTTTATTTCTTCATATCCTCTCCAACAGTTAAAGTTTTCCTTTTTTTTTTTAATATAGCCATCCTAATGGGTGTGAAATAGGGTTTTGATTTGTTTCTCTAGTGGCTAATCACATTGAGCATCTTTTCATGTGCTTTTTGACCATTGGTATATCTTTTGGGGGGAAGTCTTTTGACCATTTTTTAATTGGGTTGTCTTTGTGGTGTTGAGTTGAAGGATTTCTTTTATATACCATTGTGTAGGTTGTCATTTTACTTTCATACTCAAGTCCTTTACGGCACAAAAGTTTTTAATTTTGATGTGGTCCCTTTGTCTCTTTTTTCTTTTGTTCCTTGTGCTTTGGGTATAAAGTCTAAGAAACCATTGCCTAGCATAAGGTCCTAAAGATGCTTCCCTACATTTTCTTCTAGGAGTTTTATAGTTATGGCTTTTATATTTAGGTTTTTTGATCCATTTTGAATTGATTTTTTTTTAATTTTGAAATAAATTCAAAGTTATAGAAACAGTTGCAAAAACAATACTAACCCCATACACAGAATTCCATCATACCCTGACCCCCCTCCCCCGATACTCAGTCCACCAACTTTAACATGCTGTCACATTGCTATTTCTTTCCCTCCCTCCTTATCTATCATCCATCATCTATTGCTCTGTCTTCTGAACATATGAGAGCTAGCTGCACATATCCTTGAACATACACTATAATCCACAGCAGCTACACCATGTTACATTCCCACCAGCAGTGAATAAGTGGAACTCTATATATTTTAAGCCTCAACTTCCCATTCCCTATCCCACCCCATCCCCTGTCAACCTATATTTTAGATTCTGATACATGCAACAATACAGATAAACCTTGAAGACATCATATGGAGTGAAATAAGCCAGACACCAAAGGACAAATATTGTAAGACTTCACTGATTTGAAAAAATTAGAATAAGCAAATTCAGACATACACTATAATTCACGTATACACTTCCCATGAACAAGAACGTTCTTTTATGCAATCCCATTAAGTGCAGCTAAGAAGTACAAGAGATTCAACAATGATACAAAGCTTACATTCTATATTTTCTTTTCCTTATGTCTCAACTGTGTCCCTTTGAGCCACCTGTCCTCTATCCTCCAATCCCATCCAAGTTCATCCTTGGCATTTAGTTGTCATCTATTTAGACTGTCTTTTTTTTTTCAGTTGTGGAAACATATATACAGCCTAAATCTTCCCATTCCACCCCCTCCCTAGCCTTCCATTACTGGGATTAATCACATTTAGAATGTTGTAATGCTATCTCTTTCCCACCATCCATTACTAGAAATTTCCCTTCACCTCATACAGCAACCCTACACTCATTTCTTAACTCCCCATTGCCCCTTACCCCATTTCTCTTAACCCAAACTCTACTTTTCATCTCTATGGTTATATTCTCTGATAATTTCTTTGTGTTTACTGTGGGGCTTAAAATTAACCTCTTAAATCCATATCAATCTTGTTTCACTTCAATAGGACACATAAACTATGTTCCTATACTCCTTCATTCCCTCACCTTTATATAATTGTCTAAAATTACATATTTTACATTGAGTTCAAAACCACTGATTTGTCATTAGAGTTTGTGTATTTTATATCATGTAGGAAGTAAATAGTGGAGTTACAGTTCAAAAATTATTGACTTCTATTTGTATTCCATTGTGGTTGGAGAATGTGCTTTGAGTATATTCAATTTTTTTTTTCTTGAGGCTTGTTTTATGTCCCAGCTTATGGTCCCTTCTGGAGAAAGGTCTGTGATCACTAGAGAAAAATGAGTGTCCTGGTGATTTGGATGTAAGGTACTATATATGTCTGTTAAAATTTTCTATATCTCTTTCTTGTTTCTTTGTTTCTGTGTTGGTAGGGCTCCCTTTAGAATCTGGAGTAGGGCAGGTCTTTTACTGGCAAAGTCTCTCAGCATTTGTTTGTCTGTGAAAAATTTAAGCTGTCCCTCAAATTTGAAGGAGAGTTTTGTGGATCAAGTATTCTTGGTTGGAAATTTTTCTCTCTCAGAATTTTAAATATGTCATGCCACTGCCTTCTTGCCTCCATGGTGGCCGCTGAGTAGTCACAACTTAGTCTTATGTTGTTTCCTTTCTATGTGGTGAATTGCTTTTCTCTTGCTGCCTTCAGAACTTGCTCCTTCTCTTCAGTATTTGAGAGTCTGATCAGAATATTTCTCGGAGTGGGTTTATTTGGATTTATTCTATTTGGAGTTCGCTGGGCATTTATGCTTTGTGTATTTATATTGTGTAGAAGGTTGGGGAAGTTTTCTTTGAGTACTCTTTCTAGACCTTTACCCTTCTCTTCCCCTTCTGGGACACCAATGAGTCTTTAAGTTTGGACATTTTATTTTATCTATCGTATCCCTGAGATCCATTTTTTTTTATTTTTTTCTCCATTCTTTCTTTTGTTCTTTCATTTTCTTTCTGTGGACTTCTAGGACACTGAGATGTTGTTCAGCTTCCTCTAGTCTTGTATTGTGAATATCCAGAGTCTTTTTAATTTGGCCAACAGTTTCTTTTATTTCTATAAGATCTTCTATTTTTTTATTTACTCTTGCAATGTCTTCTTTATGCTCTTCTAGGGTCTTCTTTATGTCACTTATATCCTGGGCCATGGTCTTCTTGATGTCCTTTAAATCCTTTGCCATGTTTTCATTCCTCAATTGTAGTTCTTTGATTAATTGTGCGAGGTACTGTGTCTCTTCCAATATCTTGATTTGTGTGTTTGGAGTTGGATTCTCCATATCGTCTGGTTTTATCATATGCATTAAGATTTTCTGTTGTTTTTGGCCTCTTGGCATTTGTTTTGCTTGATAGGGCTCTTTCAAGTTGTAAAGAAGAAGGGATATCGATCTAATTTTTCAGGAACACAGTTTGGTGATGTACACTTTCTCTAACTAACCAGCAGATGGCGTCTGTGAATCACCTATACCCCTCAAGTCAGTTCTCAACCTTGTTCACGCGGTGTGTGGGGAAATGATTCTTGTGGGGTTCAGTTGGAGAACTCAGTTTGGGTGTGTTGCTGGATCCGTCCGCCCTGAATGTGGGGCGTGTGTACGGGTGGCCAGGGAGGAAGGGCTGATTTAATATTCAAATCGCCCAGGTTCCCAGAGATTCAAGGCCACCGCAAGAGTCTAAGCCTTCATTTCATTTCAGCTCCAGACCCTCTCTCTCGCTGTCTCACAAACCACCGTACTTGGTGTAGCATCCCTGGGTATTCCGAGCGGGTCCCCCCTCCCAGCCGCGATCTTCCAGGAGCTCAGCTGAGGGAATGCTGTGCTACGTCACCAGTGCGTGCCATCCCTCAAGGAAAGCCCCGGGCCACCGGGGCCATGCAGCGGCGTGCTCTCAGCCTGAAGCAAAAATGGCCAAACAAGGCATCTCAACCCCCTCCTCCTCGCACAGGTCCTCCTTCCCAGCTCCGGGACAACTGGCGGGGCTCTGGGCTGTGGGCACGGCCCCAGGCAGGAGTTTATCCAGCCCTCCAGGGAGCCAGCTGCTAGCCGCGGGGTTTCTTTCTGTTTCCAGCTCTCCCCTCCATTCCCCCAGCCCCAAGGGTATCTGCAGCGGGCTATCTTCCCGGCCAGACACTGAGAGGCCGGCCCAGCCCCCTCTTGCTGTGTTTTACTGCATGGTTCCCACTATTGCAGCTGTAGCCGCTCCTGGGTTTTTCCCTTTTTTTAAAAAAAAGAGCCAGTTGGTCTCCAAACACCGAACCCTGGCTTCTCTAGACTGCCGCGCGGCTGCGGGTCTTCCAGCCAGCTTACTCACTCGTTTCAGAATGCAGACTCCCAGTTTCACCAAGTATACGGCCCCTCTGGAACTATGAGACCTCATCCAGCTGGTGCATCGCTGTAACCGGTATTCTGGGTCACTTTCTGGTTTTTATCTAGTGTTTTTCACAGAGGTGTTTTTTTGCCCTGTCTCACCTAGCCACCATCTTCTGAACTGATTTTTGTATAAACTATGAGGTAGGGATCTTCCTTCATTATTTTGCAAATTGAGATCCAGGTTTCCCAGCACCATTTGTTGAAGAGGTTATTCTTTCCCAATTAAGTGGTCTTTGCCCCCTTGTCAAAAATCAGCTAACGTTGTGCCTAAGAGCCTCCTCCCGAATACTTCATTGTTGCTCAGATGTCACCCTCTCTCTCTAGCTAAGCCAGCTTGGCAGGTGAAATCACTGCTCTCCCCTCTACGTGGGATCTGACAGCCAGGGGAGTGCATCTCCCTGGCAATGTGGAGTATTACTCCCAGGGAGGAATCTAGACCTAGCATCATGGGATGGAGAACATCTTCTTGACCAAAAGGGGGATGTGAAACAAAATGAAATAAGTTTCAGGGGCTGAGAGATTCCAAAAAGAGCTGAGAGGTCACTCTGGTGGGCACTCTTACACACAATATAGAAACCCTTTTTAGATTCTAATGAAATGGAATAGCTAGCAGTAAATACCTGAAACTATCAAACTACAACCCAGAACCCATGATTCTTGAAGATGATTGTATATAAATGTAGCTTATGTGGGGTGACAATGTGATTGAGAAAGCCATATGGACCACACTCCCTTTTGTCCAGTGTATGGATGAATGAGTAGAAAAATGGGGACAAAAAAAAAAAAAAAGGCACCCAATGTTCTTTTTTACTTTAATTGTTCTTTTTCACTTTAATTTTTATTCTTATTATTTTTGTGTGTGTGGTAATGGAAAGGTTCAAAAATTAGTTTTGGTGATGAAAAATCAGCTAACGATAAATGTGAGGGTTGATCTCTGAACTCTCAATTCAATTTCATTGGTCCACATGTCTGCCTTTGTGTCTGTACCATGCTGTTTTGATTACTGTTTCTTTATAATAAGTTTTGAGTTCAGGAAGTGCAAGTCCTCCAACTTCATTCTTCTTTTCAAAAATGGGTTTGGCTATTCAGGGCCCCTTACTCTTCCTAGTAAACTTGATGATTGACTTTATCATTTCTGCAAAGAGGTTGTTGGAATTTTTATTGGGATTCTGTTGAATCTGTAAATTGCAGTAGGTAAAATTGACATCTTAACAATATTTAGTCTTCCAATCCATGAACACAGAATGTCCTTCCATTTGTTTAGGTCTTCTTTGATTTCTTTTAGCAATGTATTGTAGTTTTCTGTGTACAAGCCCTTTACATCTTTGTTAGATTTGTTCCTAGATATTTAATCCTTTTAGTTGCTATCTAACTGAAATTTTTTCTTAATTTCTTCTTCTGATTGTTCATTACTAGTCTATAGGAACACTGCTGATTTTTGCAGGTTTATCTTGTACCCCACCACTTCACTGAATTTGTTTATTAGTTCTGATAGCTTTGTTATGCATTTTTCAGGATTTTCTGTATATGACATCATGTCATCTACAAATAGGGAAAGTTTCTTCCTTTCCAATTTGGGTGCCTTTTATTTCTTTCTCTTGCCTAACTGCTCTAGCTAGAACTCTCAGTACAATGTTGAAGAACAGTGGTGACAGTGGGCTTCCTTGTCTTGTTCCTGATCTTAGAGGGAAAGCTTTCAGTCTTTCACGAAACATTGAGTATGTTGTTAACTGTAGGTTTTCTTTATATGTGCCCTTTATCATGTTGAGGAAGTTTCCTTCTGTTCCTGTTTTCTAAATATTTTCATCAAGAAAGTATGCTGGATTTTGTCAAAAGCCTTTTCTGCATCAATTGAGATGACGGTGTGTTTTTTTCTTCTTCATTCTGTTAATATGGTTTAGTACATTAATTGATTTTCTTATTGTTCTGGCTTGCTGAAGCTGCCATTATGCAAAAGAGCAGAAATGGATTGACTTTTATAAAGGGGATTTATTAGGTTACAAATGTATAGTTCTAAGACCATAAAAGTGTCCAAACTAAGGCATTAACAAGAGGATACCTTCACTGAAGAATGGCCAATGTCATCCGAGCACCTCTGTCAGCCAGGAAGGCATGTGGCTGGCATCTGCTGGTCCTTTGTTCCTGGGTTGCATTTCAAAATGACATTCTCCAAAAGTCTTTGGCCTTCTGTCTCATCTTCTCAGCTCTCTGCTTGGTTCTTCTGGGGTGTTTCTCTCTAAGCATCTGGGAGTCCTCTCTTAGCTTCTCTGGGGCAAACTCTGGGCTTCATCTCTTAGCTTAGCATCTCCAAACGTCCTTTTGTCTACATCTCCAAGCATCTCCAAGCATCTCCAAGCATCAGCATCTGTGTCGGCTCTTAGCTTCTCTTCAGTACTCCAGTGAACTAATCAAGACCCATTATGGTTGGAGTCACATCTCCATGGAAATAATTTAATCAAAGGTCTCACCCACAGTTAGGTAAGTCACATCTCCATGGAAACACTAAATGAAAAGGTTCCACCCAACAAGATTGGGTTAAAAGATCATGGCTCCTCTGGGGTCCATAACTGTTTCAAACCAACACACTTATATTGACCCACACTTGCATACCTGGGATAAATCACACTTGATCATGGTGTATAATTATTTTAATGTCTAGTTGAATTCAATTTGTTGGTATTTTGTTGAGGATTTTTGTATCTATGTTCACAAGGGATATTTTTCTGTAATTTTCTTCTCTTGTGGTATCTTTGTGGCTTTGATTTGAGGGTGATGCTCGCCCCATAGAAAGAGTTAGGAAGTGTCCCTTCCTCTTTAATATTTTGGAAGAGTTTGAGCAGGACTGGTGTTGATTCTCCTTGGAGAATCTCCTTGGTAAAATTCTCCTGTGAAGCCATCTGGTCCTCAGCTTTTCTTTATTGGGAGGTTGTTGACTCAATCTCTTTACGAGATATTGGTCTGTTGAGATGTTCTGTTTCTTTTTGAGTCAGTGTTGGTAGTTTGTGTGTTTCTAGGAATTTATCCATTTCATCTAGGTTATCTACTTTGTTGGTGTACAGTTATTCCTATTATCCTCTTATAAACCTTTTTATTTCAGTGGAGTAGGTGGTAATGTCCCCCTTTTCATTTCTGATTCAGTTATTTGTGTCCTCTCTCTTTTTTTTCTTTATCAACCTCACTAAACGTTTGTTAATTTTTTTCAAAAAACTAACTTTTGTGTTTTTGTTCTGTTTTTTTAATTCTCTCTTCTTCCCTGCTCTGATCTTTGTTATTTCCTTCCTTTTGCTTGCTTTGGGTTTAACTTACTCTTCTTTTTCTAGGTCCTCCAGTATTGAGATTACATCTCTGATTTGAAAAATCTTTCTTCTTTTTTAATATAAGTGTTTAGAGCTATCAATTTCCCCCTAAGCACTGCCTTTGCTGCACCCCATGAGTTTCAATATTTTGTATTATCATTTTCATTCACCTCAAGATATTTCCTAATTTCCTTTATGATTTCCTATTTAGCTCATTGGTTGCTTAAGAGTATCGTTTAATTTTCATGTTTATGAATTTTCTGTTACTGATTTCTAACTTCATTCCATTGTGGTTGGAGAAGATACATTGTATCATTTCATTACTTTTTAATCAATTGAAACTTCTTTCGTGACTTAAGATGTCATCTATCTTGGAGAATTATCCATGTGAACTTGAGAAGAATGTGTATTCTGTTGTTGGGTGAAGTGTTCTCTATATGTCTGTTGTTTTAGAGTATCATTCAAGTCTGCTATTTCCTTACTACTCTTCTCTCTAGATGTTCTATCCATTACTGCAAGTGGTAGATCAAAGTCTCCTACTATTAATGTAGAACTGTCAATTTTTCCCTTCAAATCTATTAATACTTACTTCATATATTTTGGGACTCCACTGTCAGGTGCATATGTAATTGTTACAGCTTGTTGTTGAATTGTTCCCCTTATCAGTATATAATGACTGTATTTGTCCCTCATAATTGTTTCTGACTTAAAGTCTATTTTGTCTAATGTTAGTATAGCTACCCCATCTTTCTTTTAGTTACTACTTCCATGGTATAATTTTTCCATCCTATCACTTTCAACCTACTTATGTCTTTGAATTTAAGATGAGTCTCTTGTAGACCGCATATAGTTGGGTCATGTTTTGTTATGCATTCTGCCAATCTGCCTGTTTACTGGAGAGTTTAATCCATTTATATTTAAAATCACTACTAATAATGCAAGACTTTCTTCTGCCATTTTGCTATTTATTGTTTGTAAGTCTCATACCTTTTTTTCCCCTCAATTCTTCCCTTGATGTGTACTTTCATATTTATTTGATTTTCTGTGTTGTACCATATTGAGTCCCTTCTCATTGCTATCTGGATATATGTTTCTTATATTTTCCTTGTGGTTATTATGGAGTTAAAATTTAACATCCTAAATATATAACGATCATATTTAATTTCATACCAACTGGACTTCAACAGCTTACACATTCATTCTTCCTATACCACTTTGTCCCCGTACCTTTTTTTGTACTTGTTACACATTATACCTTTGTATATTGCATGTCAAAAACCATAGATTTATCATTAGTTTTTTTGCTTTTACATCTTCACACACCATGCAGTTCATCCAAAGTATACAGTCAGTGGCTCACAGTGTCATCACATAGTTATGCGTTCATCACCACAATCAATTTTCAAACATTTTCATTGCTCCAGGAAGTAAAAAAAAAAAAACAAAAAGAAAACATTGTATACCCTTTATCCCTACCTCCCCATCATTAATCCCTAGCATTGGTACAGTTCATTTTTTACTGTTGATGAAAGAATATTGAGATATGATTGTTAACTATAGTCCATGGTTGGAACTGTTATTAACTTGTAATAGTTTTATACAATTGTTCTAATCTAGTTCATGGAGGAATTTTTTTATATTTGTAATGTTAATCCACCAGAAGATTTACTGAGTTGTACATTCCCATATTTTAACCTCCAGCTTTCCTTCTGTTGACATATATGACTCTAAACTTTTCCTGTCAATCGTACTCACACACAATTCAGCACGGTTGTTATACTCACAGTAATGTGTTGCCATCACCTCTATCCATTTCCACTCATTTAAATTCAACCTAGTTAAAAATGATGCACATCTTAAGCAACCACTCCCTGTTCTCTACCTTATTGTATCTCCTGGTAACCTTTATTCCAGATTTTATATCTTCTAGTTCACTAATCCTTTCTTCTGCTGTTACATGTCTCTAGTATATTTTTAATTTTATCTGCAGTGTCTTTCATTTCCATAAAATCTGCTGTTACACGTCTCTAGTATATTTTTAATTTTATCTGCAGTGTCTTTCGTTTCCATAAAATCTGCTATTTTTCTGTGTATTATTTCAAATTCTTCTTTATGCTCTCCTAATGTCTCCTTAATGTCTTTTATCTCTTTAGCCACCTCATTGAAATTGTTTAGGAGACTTGTTGAACATCTTTGATTAGTTGTTCCAAATTCTGTATCTGCTGTTACATGTCTCTAGTATATTTTTAATTTTATCTGCAGTGTCTTTCATTTCCATAAAATCTGCTATTTTTCTGTGTATTATTTCAAATTCTTCTTTATGCTCTCCTAATGTCTTCTTAATGTCTTTTGTCTCTTTAGCCACCTCATTGAAATTATTTAGGAGACTTGTTGAACATCTTTGATTAGTTGTTCCAAATTCTGTATCTTCTCTGACTTTTTAATTTGATTGTTTGGCTTGGCCATATCTTCTTGTTTCTTAGTTTGTCTTTTAAGTTTTTGCTGGTATCTGGGCATCTGATTATCTTGATAAGATTGTTTTAAAAGTTGGTTTCCCTCTCTTGTATAAGATTTTGTTGTTGATTTGGTTTGTGTTAAATGCCTCCTTTGGCACTTGGTTCGTCAGTATTTCCCAGCCAAAACAGGGCCAGGGTCCCACACCGGGGGTGCAGACCCATTCCAAAGGGCTGGAGAGAGGATAGTAAAGCAGCTTCCCAAGACTGTACTTTCTCAGCCTTTACAGCAGATAGCGCTCTTCAGCAACCTATTCCCCTCAGCCCTACAAAGGTAAGTTATTTTTTAGCCCTCTGACTCCTCTGTTCCTGAGGAAGGTGGAAATAATGACCCAGTGGTGCTGCGGGTGCCTGTCCAGAAAGGACCAAGGTTGTAGGACCCTGTGGTACAATTTCGCTAGCCAACCATAGGATTAGAACTGTGCTGCATCTCCCTCTGTTCCCAGGTGGGGGGGCTTACCCTACTCTCCCAGTTCACAGCAGCTAACTGAGCAGGGTCCAGGCCAACCAGAAGCTGCTGGTCTTGGGTGTGGGGGGATGGGCACCAGGAGCTGTGGCATTTATAGTACTGGCATTTGTAATTGCCTAAATGGTTACCTTTACTGGAGGTCTTTATTTCTTTATGCTTCTTTGAACCACTATCTAGTGAGCTTTCAGAATGAAGAACTCCCTTTAGCGTTGCTTGTAGGGCAAGTCTAGTGGTGATGAATTTCCTCAACTTTTGTTTATATGGGAATATCTTAATCTCTCCCTCATTTTTGAAAGAAAGTCTCACCAGATATGAAATTTTTGATTGGCAATTGTTTTCCTTCAACACTTTAGGTGTTTCAACCCACTGCTTTCTGGCCTCCATGTTTTCTGATGAGAAATTGACAATCTAATTGGGGCTCCCTTGTACATAATGCATAATCATAACACATAATCTTTTCTCTTGCAGCTTTCAGAATCCTCTCCTTGTCCTTTGCATTTGACAGTTTGACCAGTATGTGATGGTTGTATTTTCCTTCAAGTTAATCCTGTTTGATGTTCTCTGGACTTCTTGGATGTGCATATTCACATCTTTTTCTAAGTTGGGAAGTTTTCTGTTATTATTTCTTTGAATTTTCCTTCTGCCCCTTTCTCTCTTTCTTATCCTTCTAGGCTTCCATAATGTGTGTATTGGTAAGCTTGAGGGTGTTCCAGAGGCCTTTTAGTCTATTTTCACTTTTTATAATTCGCTTTTCTTTCTGCTCCTCAGCCTGAGTCATTTCAATTATCTTGTTTTCAGGTTCATTGATTCTTTTTTCTGCCAGCTCCAGTCTGCTGTTGAAACCCTTCTGGGAGTATTTTATTTCAGTTATTGTCATCTTCTACTCCAGTAGTTCTGTTTGGTTCCTTCTTAAATTTTTATTATTAAGATTCTCATATTGTTCATTCATTGTTTTCCTGATATCCTTTAGTTCTTTCTCTGTATTTTCTTTCATATTGAGGATCATTTTTTTAAAATCTGTGTCTGGTATGTCCAGTCTGGTCCTTTTTGTTGGTGTTCTCTGCATTTTTATCCCTTCCTTTGGATAGGCAATCATTTCCTATTTCTTTGTCTTGTAATCTTTTGTTGCACACTGTACATTTTAATACTTTGAAATGTTAACACTGGGATTTATTCCCAGAAGTATGTGGATTTTTTTGAGTTTTTAACCAGCTGTTGATATGGCAGAGACTTGCTTGGGTATCAGCCCTGTAATCAGGAAAGGCAGCCCAAGGCAAATTCAAAATGCAGTTCTACCCTGTCTTTTCTGGACCTGTGTCTTTTCCTGAGCTTGTGCTTGCTAGTAGTTTAGGAGTTCCCCTGTTTACAAGAGTTTGAATGCCCCCTCTGCATCCCAGGATACAAACCTTCTCCTTCTCCCAGGTGTTGCACTGAAGAACTTGAAGCAAGGAAGCCTTTGCTCCTGGCCATCTGTCTCCATTGTCTCTTATACTGCTTTTCTTATACTGCTTTTCTTGTCTCAGGCTGATTTTTCCTGGAGGGCAAATTCTGGGAGGGAGGACACACTGGAGGGGAATTTCCCAAGTCAGCCTTTCCCAGCTGAAACAAGGCCAGGGACCCACAAAGGGAGCCCAGCTGGCTCCAAACTGCCCTGAAGAAGGGATGAGGGAAGGGCCAGGAGGCCACCAGGAGCTTCTTGCTGCACTCTCTTGACCTGTCCATTTGCAAATGCAGCCCTTTAACCATCCTTTGCAGCTCTGCGGAAGCACACCATCTTTAAATCTCCTCCGCTGCCTTTTTCCAGTATAGTTTGGAAGTAGCTAATCAGAATCTGTGATTGGTGATCAGACCATGCCCTCCCCAGATATTGGGCAAATGGATTTTTATGTCCCTTTCTGGCACCAGCAACCTGTGTCAGGAGCTGGACTCCATTGCTTCCTGCCACAAGAGTGGGGGGTGGGCAACAGTAACAGCCACGTGGAAAACAATTTACTGGTATTTACCATAATTTATCATCCTCTTCCTCCTGCTCTTCTCTAGATGCTATGTAGTGTTCTCTTCAACTCCTGAGTTTCAAAACAATTGATTCAGACAGTTTCTGCCTGTTTAATAGTTGTTCTGGTGGAGGAACTGATTCCTGGAGCTTTCTACTCCACCATATTCTCACAATCCTCTCCACTGCTGTAGTTTTCATATTTGGATTTGTTCAACATCCTCCTAACCAACTTCTTCAAGAACTGTCAGAGTTTACTAATTAATTTAGTCAGCCCCTTCTTTGATGTTGATAGCAGAAACATTATTCATATATGGGAAACTGACTCCTTCAGACTATGAAGAAGCAGAAACCAACAAGTCTTGTTTGTAGCTAGGAAAAACTAGCAAGAAACAGGAAACTGTCTTGTTCTCCATTGTTCTCAGCATAGCCAGGCTATGAGTAATTGTAGTATCACTGAAATTTCTGACAGACCCCTTTGACCAAAAGCATCCTCTTATTTTTTTTCCCAGGAAAATCCTTTATCTCAAAGTATTAGGAAATTCCTATAATCTTTACCTCAAATTATTAGGGAATCCTGCTCCTTTTCTTTTTGTCTTATTCATCCTTCATTTTCTTTAATGATTCTGTTGAAAGCCAGTAGATATAATCTCTCTTCCTAAGGTATAGCTAAGTTAAATGGGATCTGAACCACTTAGGAACCTTTTTTCTCCAATTTCCTTTAAAACAGAGGCAGTAATTTTTTTTTTCTATCTTTCCATTTTATAAAGGAGATGGAACAATCATTGAGGAAATGCCTTTGATGCACTTTTAAAGGATTAGAGGAAAAACAGCATGTCTTTCTCTTATAATAAATCATACTTTAATAACAAATTCTAAAGAAAAGCCTGAGTATTAATAAATGAATAAGATTTTATTGAACATCTGCTATGCATTTAACTAGTCATCGCCATTAAGAAGAACTGTATGATGTGGTGCCATCATTCAAGGATTGACAATCTAATTGGGAAATAAGACTAGCACACTTAAGACCAATTTAAAAATATATAAAAGAAAGTAATAGGTTTTTCATATGAAGAACATATTACTCCAAAAAGTAATTTTCAAACAAAAATGTCCTCTGTTTTCTCCCAATCTAGCACAAAAGCTATTTCTGATTTTTTAATATTACTTTCCAGTCTCTTTATAATTCAGTAAAGGCTTTATCATGAATAAAGGAATAGTTAAGATTGGGCTAATTTATTTTGTCAACAGTTATTGACCACCAACTGTATGACAGGCAAAGTAGTAGGACTAATATATTAGGAGTGGTTAAAACAAGATTCAACCAGCAAAATAGAACTAGATCCAAAATTCCCAGTTCTTATTGTACAATCTCTCATAATTTATTGGATATCATCTTAGTCCTTCTGAAGATACAGTAGCTACCAGTGGCATGAATAAACCCTTGCTTTTACAGGTTCTCAGTAAATAGTTAAAACCTAGATTATGCTAAGATGATGTTGTTGTTGTTTTTAATATGCTTTTAGGGGCTAAAATTTCTCCTCAGTGATGCTCTTTGGAGTACCATTAGTTTACAGTACTACTTGATAAATAGCTTGTAGGCTACTTGACAGTCACCCCTAACAAACCTTCAGCAAAGAAAGTTCTTTTGATCATTATCTTGTTAACTATATAAAGCAGAAAGCTATTGAATCAGCTGCCCTGAAGCAATAAATTCTATATAGTAAAGTTGTTATTAGTTTCAATAACTGCTTTACCTCAAACTACTATTGAATAGAAAGTCTGGGTTTCATAGTAAAGCAGGTTTCCTCTGCTTTATGGGCTAAAGTGATCAGATTATGAAGTTAAAAAGTTATTTATCTCCTTTAAAATATTGACTTTCAATTTTTTAACCCAATTTTTTAAAAATTCAAAGGCACATTCTTTTGCCTTCCAGGTGTGTATATATAAAATAAAAACCTAAACCCCATGTTATTATTTGTCTTTACTAATGCAAGAGAAATTTATTGTGCTCTGCTTTTAAGGATCCAGTAGGGGAATAGAAAGTGGGCAGAGATTGGTCAATCAATGATTAAGGAGTACAGAATATTCAAATAAAGCTCATTGTAAACATTCCTAGATTGTAAGCTCTTACAGCAGTCACAGTAGATCCCTGGAACATTGGGCATCTGTGTGACACCTGAGACTCAGAGTTAGAATTCTGCAGTTCTGAAAGTCAGCATTATTCCATACAGCAACTGTTAAAGACGCTGAATAAGAGATGAGACTCTAATTAGAGAAAAGAATGAAATGGACCTGGTTAGCACTAAGGTAAATCAGAATACACAGAAAAGGATGATATTGTCTGTATTTTAAAATTTCAACTTCTGTTTGAGACTGACCAAAGGAAGCAATGTTTATTTTGTCCAAAATTTTGATTTTCTGTAGCACACTAACTTACCCTGTCTGGTTAGTTGTATTTGAACAACGTAATTACATGGAACCTAGAATAAGGACTGAGATCTTGTTATTCTGTACAGGTTAATGTAATACCTTGATACATTCCACAGTAATTTGGGCAGAAAATTAAAAAAAAAAAAAAGTATTTGCAAAGTCCCTGGAGGGACTGGAGAAAAAAATGTGGAACCATTAAACTTCCCCACCTGGGGAATTCCTGATACTCTGTCAGGCACTAGGGACTCACAATTTAATAAGCCAAGCCCTTGATCTTGAGGCTTGGCCTTATGAAACTTATTTCTGCAATGGCAAAGCTAGGCCTGCATGTAATTATGCCTAAGAGTCACCCCCAGAGAGCCTCTTTTGTTGCTCAGATGTGGCCTCTCTCTTTAAGCCAATTCTGCAAATAAATTTACTACACTCCCCGCTACATGGGACATGAGTCCCAGGGTGAGCTTGGCCCTAGCATTGTGGGATTGAGAATGCCTTCTTGACCAAAAAGGGAAAAAGAAATGGAAAAATAAAGTTTCAGTGGCAAGAGATTTCAAATAGAGTCAAGGTCATTCTGGAGGTTACTATGCAGCCTTTAGCCAGATATTGCAAACTACCACAGTATGCCAAGCCCCAACCAATAGTATTCCTGAAAACCCTAGGGAGTACACTGGGCTCTATTTAAGTTTTTCACAGTAAGTTTATTTTTTTTAGAAAGTTAAGGCCTCCAAATTGATCCTATGCCAGATAAGCCCTGAAACTCAGAGGTTTTTGTCTCTCCAAGAACATCAACCAGTTTCATGCCTCTACCCCATAAGGCCAACATTCCTTTCCAGCACAAAGAAGTTAAAATGGTCATTGCCTAAATATCCCTAAAGATTGAGAGAAAGATCAAATGAGAGGGAGGAGGATTTAACAAATAACTGTGACTACTGACTCACTTATTATATAGATATTTCTTTCAGTGTCTAGTGTTTTAGAATAGCTAGAAGGAAATACTTGAAGTTGTTGAACTGTAATCCAGCCACCTTGATCTTTGATAATGATTGTATAACTGTACAGCAAAAAAAAAAAAAAAAAAAAAAAAAAGTCAGTTGCCCATGTTTGTGTGGATCTACTTCTGGATGTTGTGTTCTGTTACACTGATCTATGTATCTATCTCTAACAATAGTACACTGTCTTAGTTAACCTACCTCTATTGAAAGTCTTAAAATTGGGTAGAGTGCAATACTAGTGGTCAATAAGAGGGAGGGGTAAGGGGTATGGGATGTTTGGGATCTTCTTTTTTTCTTTTTCTTTTTCTGGAGTAATGCAAATGTTCTAAAAATGATCATGGTGATAAATACACAAATACGTGATGATACTGTGAACCATTGATTGTATACTTTGGATGGATTGTATGGTGTGTGAATACATTTCAATAAAATTATGTTTAAAAAAAAAAAGATCCAGTAGGGAGAAAAGTATAGTTGTGTATGTGTATGTGTGTGTATTCGATATTCAACTAACATGTAAAGCACTTTACAGTTTCAGAGTAACATTCTGCTTTTATATACACTCTCATTGTTTCCCCCAGTAACCTTTGATGTGAATATTATAGATAAGATACTATATCCTATAGGCCAGTGTGCCTCCCAAAGTATCATGCTCTCAAAATAAGTTTTGATATATACAAAGTAATTATTTTCATGTATAGTATAAAAATATATATTATAAATATTTAAATGTAAGTTTATAATATATAGTAAAACATAATATGCATAAATATATAATATCAAACTCATGATTTTCCTGATAACATTGCTTAGCATATAGCTAAATAAAAAATATTGTTTTAGAGAGATAACTAATATATCGGTGATAAGGTAGGTATGACAAAAGTAATGACAGTGATACATGAATGAAGTATAAGAAACACAACTAAATACCTTAGGGGAGATGGAGATAGACTTTCAAGTATTGAGGGTACTGAAGTTTAAGACATGTTTACATGTTTTCTTGTGAAGTAGAGAAAATAGCTTTAAGAAGGAATTTCTGGAGTTCATTCACAATTACGAGTGCATGCAGGCGTGCCTGTACATCTGTCCATCCCCAGGCATGAAACCATTTTTGTTGATACATATCTATAAGTCTGTTTGTAAATCAGCAGATTTACAGACCAAGAAGCCAAGGTCTCCTTCAAAGTCTTAAGAGATACCCTCATATTACTTTGGCATGTGTATGTTTTAAAGTCTCTCTAAACCCATCTTTGATAACTTTTTGTCTCTGTAACCAATTTTTTTATCTAGTCTTTTTATTGACGAATCTCAAAGTGATCAAAATACCCCTTCTTTTAAAATAGCTGTCTATTTAGAGTTTAATTGGGCTCTATTCCAAAATGATATATAGATTCTTAAGGTATTTAGATCTGCATGGAAGAGAAAATTCCCTTCAATTATGAGATTATGAAGTATTCGTCCTCAAAATAGAAATCCATTTTAGTTATGTAAAGGCTAAGTCACATCCAAAGCTTTGCTCTCCCTCTCCCTTTCCTTTTCTCTCACCCTTTCTGTGTGGGGCAGGAGGAGGATGAGATATTGGATTGAGTCCACAGAAACATCAGATCTGGGACAAAATATTTAGAAATAACCTGAGTGTAAAAGCTCTACTCTTACAGTTTTGGAAAGAGACTATACTTTTAGGATGATATCCACAACTCATTTCATTTGGGCAAATGTTTTGTGTGCCACAGTTTAAGAACAGGGTCAAAAATTATACCATCTCTAAAGTTGAAGTTAATAAGAATCAGCATAAAATGAAGTTAACTATCTGAAGTAACCCAGAAATCAGTATTGCTGATACATAGATGCCTTCTCAAGTCTGGATAATGGAGAATAACTCACATAAAATAAACTGATACCTCAAATTGTCTAAAGAGATATCATAGTAGAAAAAGTCTTCTTGGAGCCTGGGAAAAGGCAGACGAGAGAAAAATAATTTTTGATATACTGCCAGCATTGTTTGTGAATAAAGCACTAATACTCGGTAGCCTAATATAATTTGTAATATCTAATATCAGTTTTCAAAACATATGGTAATACTATCTATCCTCTATAGCACTCTATAGTTACCAAAGTACTTTCACATACATTATCTTATTTAGTCCTGACTACTCCCTATGAGATAGATGGTCAGCATAGGTGGTAGTGGTAATCCATAGATTTGGAAAATAATATTTAAGAGATTATATGATTTAACTACTAAGTGGAAGAGTTGCTACTCAAGGCCAGAATTCTTATCACTATACTATAGCTCCTTCTGTATATCTGTCTTGGAAAAGAGCAATTTAAATAGCTCTCCTAACTTTATGGAGATATCTCTTAGACTATCTAGCATCCACTGTTTTGATCCTATATTCATCAAGGAACATTCTGGTATAAAATATGGACTCCTGAGTGGCTTAGCCCATCAAGAATTCAGTGCTCTGAAAAATATCCTTCTTTTTCTCTAAACAGTTAATTTGAAAATTAAGAATTTGGCATTCTGACATGTAAATAAGCACCTTGTGAGTTTGTTTAGCACCAATCCATTCCTTAATCCTGATCATTTCTGGATTAAACAGATGTGATCTCACCTGAGCAATCAACCCTCAAGTCATGCTTTCCTTTTCTCAGCCTATCATCATCTTAATTTCAGGAGGTAATTTGGTACCAACAGCATTTAGACCATTGGGCAAATTAACGATTTTAAGGCCTTGGTCTTCTTTAGAGGGAGAAAAAGGCATGTTCTTAGATGTGATGCATACAAATTTCTATTTAAAATAGTTTGTTCTTATACAAATAGATATTCTCTTTCTCCACCCCCAGCTCTGATAAAATATTGCTTAAATTTGAGAACATTAGAAAACTAGGTAGAAACTAATTGGATCACAGTTATCTCTTCCAAGAATAACTCTCTTTGTGAAACATAGCCATGGGTGAGCTGCTTGGGGAAACACTAATAACTCTTTCTGATGCAGGTTCAGTCACCTGTGGACTCTGCCACAATGTCCCCAGTAGAGAGGACAGCAGCCTGGGTTCTGAACAATGGACAGTACGAAGAGGATGTGGAAGAAACTGAGCAAAATCAAGATGAAGCCAAGCATGCTGAGAAGGTAGAAACTAGTATGTTTTTATTGACTTAATTACCTCCACAAGTGAGAGGCCATTAAGAAGGGTTATCTAACCAAGAACATGAACTCTTCCCTCTCCCTTCACCACTACCTCTTCTGTTAATCATCATATACATGTCTGTCTATATGAATGAGTCAGTAATATCTGCATTGAAAATATGCAGAAAATGTCCATCATGCTAGGAGTTTTAGCCATAATATTTCCTTCCTTCCTTCCTTCCTTCCTCCCTCCCTCCCTCCCTTCCTCCCTCCCTCCCTTATTTCCTTCTATAATGTAGGTTGTCTTAATTTGGAGAACTCTGTGCTATTCATTTCTAGACATTTTAAGTGAATATTTAGTGTTTCTATAAACTGGTTGTTAATCTTCAAGCCAGACCGAAATTACCCTAGAACTAGACTTTCTTTCTATATTTTGGTAACAATTTTGTATTTTTTTTTCCTTGCCTTTTCTGGATAGAGAAACTCCAGCTCAATAGATAATTTTTAAAAGCACACTAAATATCTGTTCTTTGGACTTTTGTTTGTTTTTTAAAGAAAAATTAACGTGATAAAGCAAGGATTATCAAACAAGAATTTGACATTATGTATGGCGTTATTTCATTTAATTGACAACCAGACAACTAGTTTCTCCTTACTTATCAGGGTGATCCTAAATTATGCTTATTGAAGAATTCTACCTCTTTCAACTGTCATAAAAACTATCATCTTGACCTTCTGAATTAACAAGTGTGGTTTAAGACCATGATGTCGGGTAAGCAGAAGCTTATGCTTCTCACCTCACCTAGAATTTGAGCTTCCAGTGTCCTTAGACCTCAACTACAGCAACTTCAGGACAAGAAAGGGCAGTATAATCAATTGAATTACCCAATTAATATAAAGCTTCTTAGTGAGAAAACAGACCTATAGTGTTCCAACAAGTGATACCAAATTGGACAGATGAGCCACATTATGAAATGGGCCAAGAAGCAATATTAATAAATCCTAGAGAGTATATAGGCCTTTGCTCGTGCTTATATCTGAATCTTTTACATTTTTATGGTTAGAGAGAAAGCAACAAAATGCTACTCTGCCATAATACTCTAATGATTTAGTGGTGTAACATTATAGAAATGTTGCTTGTTCTGTACAGGGCTGAATCTAAGCATTTCATGTTTTTTCTAACCTGCTCCCATTTGATACTATCCCTTATCGAATGTGGCTTGAAGCAACTGGTAGTTTAATGTGGAGAGAGAGAGACACAAACATTGATTTGGGAATACCAAGTTATTTTAAAATGTAATTTTAGGAGGAGGACAAAAATGCATTCCATATTTACAGCTATTGTTAACTTCAGAGAACATCAGCAGGACCTGGAATGGCATCTCAGACAGCATCCAACTACATTGCCTAGAGTTCCTTTCATAAAAAAGCAAATCACTAGTTTCTAAAACCAGTGTAACTCCAGTTTTTCTTTCCTTGTCTTTGATACCTCTTCTCTGTTCTAGTATGAACAGGAAATTACTAAACTGAAGGAGCGCCTGAGAGTGTCCAGCCGGCGGCTGGAGGAGTATGAACGGCGGTTGTTGGTGCAGGAGCAGCAGATGCAGAAGCTGCTGCTGGAATACAAGACCCGACTGGAGGACAGCGAGGAGCGGCTGCGCAGGCAGCAGGAAGAGAAAGACAGCCAGATGAAAAGCATCATCAGCAGGTTAGAGGATTACTTGGTGGCAGATGTGGGCTAGATATAAACACCTGGTGAGGTGATCAAAAAAAATATTAAAGGAATAGCAGCAAAAGTGATTTTCAACTCTGTATTTATCTGTGCTAGTCAGTACAAATGTGATGACTGACTGTATCTCTTAAAATTTCCTAAATATCAGGTCTTGGCACACTTCCTGTGAAAATGCAGGCACTCTGTTGTTCTTTAATGGTAACAGTTAAAAAAAAAATTAAAACTTAGAGACTCAATTGAGAAGTCTTAGAGAAGAGCTGGGTTTAAAAAAATTTGTATATTCAGTGTCCAAGACTTTGGCTGACTATTCATAAGGAGTCCAGAGACACAGGAAGGAGTTTCATTGAATATGTTTAGGGCCAGAGAACTGAGAAAGTGCCACAGAGGCCAAGGGAGAATAGGGAGAGGTCAATTTTATCTGTCATTTACATAGCACTTTTCTAAGCACTTTACAAATAATAGTTTAATCTTCATTGTCTGAGGTAGGCATTATTACTATTCTCATTTTATATAAAAAAAAAAAAAAAAGAAAAACAGGCACAGGTTCATTAAATCACTTGCCCAAGGTGAAAGCAGGATTTGAGCCCAGGCTGTCTGGCTCCAGAGTCCATGCTCCTAACCACTGCACTTCAGTATTGTCATGCTGTGGACAGGTCAAGTAAATTGAGGATAGAAGAGGTTTGTTTTAGCAATATGGAGGTAACTGGCAACCTTAGTGAGAGCAGTTTCAGTAGAGTTATGGGGATAAAACATCTGTGGATTAAAATGTGAATGGTGAATGAGAAGGAAACTAGACTCTACTCTTTAAGGAAATGTGGCTATGAAAAGAAAGAGAAATATAGGATAACAGTTATAAGATAACTAGGGAATAAGAGAGGTCTGCTTGTTTGCTATCGGTTGGTTTGATATGTTAAGATGAAATAAGTTATCCTGAGGGAGAGATCTGGTAGAAGAAAGGGAGGAATTGATGAGGGAATACCATTCCAGAGGAGATCAGAATGCATGGGATCCAGTCACAGTAGAGAAGTCAATCTTGAATAAGTCAGTCTTCTTGGAGAGGAGGAAAAAAAGATGTTTGCAGATGCAAATAGATTTATTAGAAAGGAGAAGAAATATTGAACAATTATGAATTTTGGGTTTCTTGTTCTCTTTTTCAGCTAGCCCTCTCTTTGAAAATGTTAATGTGTCCTTCTTGCCATATTCTAGGCTAATGGCTGTGGAAGAGGAATTGAAGAAGGATCACGCTGAGATGCAAGCAGTTATTGATGCAAAACAGAAAATCATTGATGCGCAGGTAAGCAAGCTCTGAGTCTAGTTGAAGGCACTTGTTCATAGTAACTGTTGTTTCCTGACTTCTCAACCCTTGCAAATGCCAAAGCAGGTACTGGAAACTGGGTCATTGAAAAATGCTTGACATTACCTTTTGAAGATTAAAAGAGTTTCTACATGGCCTCCATTACTTTTCCTAATACCCAACAAAGTATTAGCGTGCTTAGTGCAGTTGCTTGACAGTTCTCAGCCTAGCGCATGATGGGATTTACTTCTTTCCTTATGGAAAGGAAAGCATTCTCTAAGCGGTAACTGTGAAAAGTACACTGCATGTGTCTGGCTTGTAACCTCCACTGACCATTGCTTGGCTGTGATGTTCACGGTCTTGTCAGTCACGTCCACTGTGCTACCAACCTCTAGCACCAGGCAGTAACAGAACTGCAGAGGAAAGACAAGACTTTCCTTTCCTGATTATTTTTCTTTTGGTCCAGGGTTTGGCATTGCTGCTTGGAATTCACTTGGCTGACCTTCTTTGTTGGCACTATGCTTAGAGTGCCTGTGTTGATAAAACTTTAAAGGACAAAGAAATAAAGAAAGAAAAGGTTGATGAAATCAGAACCTGGACTCTGCTCACTGTAGCTTATACCTGTGACACCAATGAGGTGATGGCTACCAAGAATACCTCACAGGGGCACATCAATAATCAGAACAAAATCCAAAATAAATTGTATTTCTTTAAGTGAAACAAATTATAAAAAGCCAGTACAGTTTTGATAGTGACAGTTCTAGCCACTAAATGTATTACCTCCCTGAGTACAACCCAGCCAGGTTTGCATTTCTCACACTTAAATACCGTATCATGCCCCTAAGCTATGAAATAAAAATTGGAGCAAGGACTTGATACAAAGATGTTCTACTCCCTCCTCTGCATGTCAGCCAGCAGTCAGTATATCCTACAGCCCCTAGTGTTCTCCAACATACACTTAACATCTCCAATCTAGTTTCCTTACAGGGTCAATGTGGTATGGGGTTTATTTTGCAAAGGAATTGGGAGTGAGGTTGAAAACACAGCCATGGGAAGAATGTTTCATAGGCCTCATATTTCTCATTCCAACATACTGGACTTGAAATTTTGGTGTGAGTTAAGTTGTGATGCCCTCTCATCAGCAAAATATTCCCAGGAATATTTTGAACTCTTGAACTCTATAGTTTATAGATATTTAGACCACCTGAGGATTAGAAGAAAAGTCTGCTGCAGTTATCTTACTTGGTGTTTTTTCTTTTAACCTTGCTAGGTATCCCTGAGGTGGGTAAGGGAAAGGTAGTGGAGACAAGGCCGTCTCACTGTACATACCTTAAAAATTCATCCCAGAGGCTTGAGAGAAACAGCCTGGATAAAGCAGGCAATTTATTCAGGAAAACTAGTGTTGTTAAGTTTCACTTTGGGTTTTCAATATGACAGTATAAAACAGGCAGAGTTCCATTAAAAACCACACCAGGAGAGGCATTAGTACTAATGAGATAAAACAGACTTTTTTAATAATTTCAGCTGGCTTGAAATCTGTACCAGTCTTAAACAGAGGATGCTTGGATGTACTGCACACATGGCTTGTACACAGTAGTTCCCTTTTCTCAGTCAACCGTCAGGACAGCCTTAGTAGCTTTTGAAGATTTCTACCCCTCCCATTCCCATTCCCTATTTTGACATCTGGGCAAGGTGACATCTGGGGCAAGGTGACTGGTACGAAGCAGGAGTCATAGGCATAGAAGTTAAAATCAAAGAAGGAAATCTGAATTATCAGGGCTCAAAAGCTCTGGAAATTAAGGACCTTCTCTCAACTAAGCAGAGAGTATTACTGGATGGGAATAGAAGAAATGTCATCCTCAAAACAGCAGTCAGTGTCAGACTTGTGATCTGGCTAAAGTAGGTAATATTTTGGATCCAAACCTCAAGGCAGCAGTTCTCAAATTGGTTCCATAGACTATTTCAGTGGAACCAAAGGCACCTTCCATA
This sequence comes from Choloepus didactylus, assembly GCF_015220235.1. Taxonomy (NCBI): domain Eukaryota; kingdom Metazoa; phylum Chordata; class Mammalia; order Pilosa; family Megalonychidae; genus Choloepus; species Choloepus didactylus. The sequence goes on along the minus strand of NC_051308.1, from coordinate 85,298,243 downwards.
GATCAACATCCAGCTACTCCCACTGACAATTCAACAATAACAACCACTCTTAACTAATGAATCAAATGAGGTTAAGTTAAAATCAAATGTAGGCATTACCAGAGACTCGCTATGGATCCCTAAAGAATACTTGCACCACATTTTGAAAACCACTGTACCACACCCAGCCCAAATCATAACACTAAAAACAGTGAACAAATTATAATCTCAATAAAAAGAAAGATTCCCAGTTCCACTGTGGGCTTACTGATAAATCAGAATCTTTTGACATCTCTACATCCTTTGAAATGAATGACTTTTTATACCAGATCCTTTCCTTTGTAAGGATAAACCTTAAGTGTCTGATGGGACAGAGTGACCCTTCTGGCATCATTTAATAGAATGAAGACATGTTTGGGGGTAAAAGCTTCTTGGTGAGGTAACCCATACTTTCATGTTGCTGACATCTGCTTTGGGGTCATTGATAGTGAAAAAAAGAAAAATTTCTAAAATCAATACAGTTGCTTTCGTTGTACTAGACCTGAGCCCACCATTTCCCCAAACACTAAAGGCCCAGGTGCCCAGTGAACTGGTTTTCATCTCTCACTGCAACCCTGTGCTCCCACAGGAAAGACTTGTCCCTGAATTCAGCCTCTCCTTCTTGAGTCACTTCGTGCTACAAGGCCCACAGACCTGGGTCTGCCATTTTCTGACTGGAACTCTGAAAGGGTGAGCGAAACTCCACCCAATGTAAGTCCCTTTAGGAGTGGCAGGATCACCTGTCCTTGACCTTGTGAGGGCACTGAGGAACTGTTTTTTAAAAATCAGACTAGGGAATGTACCCCCTTTTGCCCCCCAGCATGAACATTGTAACTCCCAGTATCTGTGACTCAGATGGAGAATCGAGAAGGGCTTCCTCCTATGAAAAGCAAAGCAGCTGCCTAGTTACTGTTGCAAGTGATATCTCCGCTGTGTTAAATTACAGGTCATAAATGGAGATGAGATTATTCAAACAGGCAAGTAAACCCCGTCCGTTCTCTAGCTGAGCAGTTCCCAGCCCTGGTCCAGTGCACTGGCCTCCTACACATTCCAGCTCCTGCCACTCCCCACACTTGAAATCCTTCATGGCAGGAACAGACTAGATTGCTTTGCCTTTCAATCCAGGTAGAATCAAAATGTCAGAGCATCTTTTCCCACCTGAACTTGACTTTCAAACTCGCTATTTGATTTTTTTTTTTCCTTTATTTTTTGTTTTAATTTGAGAGGTTGGCAGTAGGGGGAATTACAGGGATAGTTTCTCCACTTGGAAACTTTCAGCTGTTTATTAAAGGGGTTGCTTGGATTGAATTATCATTGTAGGCGATACATAACTTTCATTCTTGGCTGCCTTTTTGACTCTTTAAGAATCAAATAATTTTTTGTGAATGCCTCGTTTTTTGTTTTGTTTTGTTTTTTGTTTTTAAGAATCCAGGAGAATATTGCTTTCCTTGGTATTAAGGCTTTATAATTTATCCCAATATTGAAATACCTTTTTTTCCTTAATCATTTTAAGAAACTATCACTTATTCTGTTTAGAGATTATTCCTAACCATGAGGGGAAAATATCATATTTAACTCTTACCCTTTGTTTTGTGGTGACCCCTGGCAAATTCTTACCTATTAGCTTCTAAAAGATCTATACTTACTACCACAGTAAACTCCATTGGCTATAAATTTTTTCTAATAATAATTTTTCTTAAAGCCTTGCAGATCATTCTTTCTTTGAGTTTTGCTTATCCTTAAATGAGTTACTCACCTGCCCAAAGTAAGAAGCATCTTCTTATACTAGATGATTAATCATTATTTAATAATGTTGATTTTGTGCCTTACCATCTGAGTTCTCCTTGAGGGAAAGGGAAGAAAATTTTAATAGTAATAACAAATGTAAGCTCCTTTTTTTTTTTTTTATACTTTTTTAACTATAAGGACCAACTCTCCTGCCATACAGATACCTGCCCCCATCCCCAAAGTAGGAGAGCAAAGGGAGGCATTACTTGATGTTGTTGATTTATATGGTTTTACCTAAATTTTCCCCCCAGGACAGTGGTCTTCAATCTACAGCCTTCTGGCAACACGTTTCCCATCAGAGTAGGTGCTATACAGTGGCCCTGAATAGTTTTACTGCTTTAATAGCAACAGGCCTCATCAAACCCTCAGCCCTTCTGCTTCCTTTCTGACCTACAACTAAGCCTTACCATGCTTGTCCCTGGAAAATTTAAAGACTCCCAGGATAGGAATACTCCTTTTGGCTTTGGGGTTGTTCCTCATGAGTTACGTTCTCAATTTCAAAGGCCTAGGTAAAGACTGTCCTTCTCAAGGTTAATTTGTTTTCTGAAAAGTAGAGAATACATGTTGGAAAAGTTCTGAAATGATTTACCTAACTGTTGAAGCTAAAATTAGGGTGTCTTTTCCTAATCTTTGTGAGGCTGATAATATTTTGATGGGATGGTTTAAAAAAATTTTTTAGATGATCCTGCATTCTTTGGACAGCCTCTTTTTTTTGCCCTTTCTCCCCTTGGTCATTTTGTGTATTCAGTAATCCTTTGTTCCAAAATAATATGACTCTAAAGCAATTTTTTTTTCAGAGACTCAAAAGCAAAATGAAAGCAATCTCCTTATTGGGGATTCCTGGAGTAACTCTGAGCTGGAATGGGTCTAGGAGCCTTGTGTTCTCTGTTTGTTTTCATGTGTTATGTTGATGGCATCCCCTTCAGCCACCTTTCCCTCCCCATTCAAGTAACTCCTTGGTCTGAGCTTTTGGCTGCTTTTTTCCCTCTTTGCTGTTGCACCCTCACTTTGTTGGTGACTATAAATTGCCACCATGTATTGTTTTAATTTTTAGCACAATGTGAATTATTTCCAAATGTGACTGATGTGCCCTCTCTTGGGGCTAAGAACCCATAGATCACATGCACTTCTCCTCTGTGAAATGAAACCTCTGATGCTTCTTTCTTTGCCACCTAATTTTTATGTTTCAGTTTTGACCAAAAGCACTTACTACAGTAAGGCAGCTTGACACACCCATTGTATAGTCTGAAGTAACATATGGTATCATTTTTACATGATGTCCTAATATGCCAAGGGATTATTAATGACAAGTCCTGTCATACTGAAAGGAAAAGAGAGAGAGAAAATAAATGGGGACCCACTGGGCCCAGGGAAACTAAACCTAATTCGTGTGCAGAAAGAGGCAGAGACGTTCCATTTGTCTGGGAAGCATCATGTGTACTGCTGTTCAATGAAAAGTGTTGGAATGATTGTCCAGTAAAGAGTGTGATGGTGTGGATTTCCTGCACATAGCCTGAATAAAGCCGTGATTGCTGTGTTGTAGGAAAAACGGATCGTGTCCCTGGATTCAGCCAACACCAGACTGATGAGCGCGCTGACCCAAGTGAAGGAGCGGTACAGCATGCAGGTCCGCAATGGCATCTCGCCCACCAATCCCACCAAGCTTTCCATCACGGAGAATGGTGAATTTAAGAACAGCAGCTGCTGACGGGCTTTACAAATAGACCGACTGTGGAAGGAGACAGAAGGAAATTCACCCACTCTCCTTTCCCCAGCCCTTTTCCCTACCCCTCCACGTTTACAGAATGTTGCTACTTCAGAATGGCAATGTGGAGAGAAACTCTTGAATGAAGAAAGGAACCTTGTCTTTCAGGGCATAAGGCTAAGACTCCAAGGCCGATGCTTTCCCCCCATGTGTCTGTGTACATAGGGAACTTAGTTCTGGGCCATGTACAGAAAATACCACTGTAATATACCAAAAGGAAGTTAATAATGTAGATTACCTTTTTAATTATTGCTATTTTTATTATTGTTTTCCTCTTGTTGAAAGCACTGCAATTGTTAGAGGAGGAAAAGTAGGAATTATGTGTGAGAAATGAGCCTATGGGTTCAGTAGGTAGAGACCAAGCGTCTAACTGATAGAAGCACATGGAGTGCAATAGGACATTGTCAGAATGAACTTTCAGGGATTCATCTGCCAGTCTAAAAACCCCACTCTGGCCCCTTGTCCTTTAGGAAAACAGGCAAATACCAAGATCCAAACTAAACAATAATTTACCCCACTGATCAACCACGATTGGTTCTTGTCAGACACTAATCTGATTTGGGGATTTGCTATCGCAGAGGACACAGATAAGAGCTGTTGCATCAAAACTGGACTTTAGGAGTGATACTTATTGAACTCCTGTCAATATGTTTATTTCCTTCCGTCTACAACAAATGGGAATTTTCCATTTCAGATAGGGGACTCTTTTTTAACCCCAATTGTAATAAAGGGTATTCTTTTTCCTCCTTAGAGTTTACAAAACTAAATATTTGCGTCTCTCCATACTGTCTTCATCTTCACATGTCTTTACCAACAGGGTTGCTCTCCCCTGGAGAGATGATTCGAATATGTTATCCATAAGCCATCCGAAATAAACCCCCTTTCTTCCTCACAGAAAAGGGCTAACCATACCATAGCAGGAATCTCTGAATATTTCCTATTTAAAAAGAAAACATTTTCTATTTGCAAGTTACAATTTTTGTTTGGGATAAAGATTTTGTCCATTTTACTCAAAATCTGTAGGCAGAGTAATTTTATCTGGAGCTTAACTTTTAAGTTGCTGCTTCTTCCTCTATTCCCTCAGTAAAATTTGGAAGGGAAATCCAAATCAGAAGTATCACTCTTTTAAAAGTGATGATTACTCTTGTGACAAAAGAAAAAGTGAAAGTGTAAGGATGGGCCATTCAAATTGTTATTCTTAGGGGAAATGATTAAGCCCATACCTTAGTTGACAGTTTCAGTATTTGTCATCCATGGCTTTATTGTAGGAAATATTGTAGGACATATTATAGGACAAAAAAAGTCAAGGAAATTAATTTATTTCTTTTTTCCCAGAGGTGTGAAATGTCATCTTGAACGCAACCTTGATGATCAGAAATACGGAATGTTACATGCTAGACAGACATTATATATACAAATATATATACATATATATTCACACATATGTACATATAACTGCACAAATAGGAAAAATCCATGCCTTCTATGCTGTCAGGTGTAACGTAAAAGGTTTTGAATCTCTTTAGTGAGGTCTAAGCAGTTGTTTTCCATTCAGAAAGCAACAACCTTCCTCGAGCAAGTTAATGATGTTTATTTTAAATTATAAACTTTAAGGATATTTAAAAAAGAAAAAGAGAGAAAAGCAAAAAAGACTTGAGGAGCTATATGCATGGAGTGAGTGTTTCTACATCACAGAAAATTTCTAAGGGAACAAGAGGACATTTATAGTGTCCTCTCTGGAGTGAAGCCCAGACAGAGACACCAAACCTTCCTTTTCTCTGTGCCCAAGGCTTGCATTCTGACCTCCTGAGCACTACTCTCTCTCGGTTGGATCTAGGTGTTGGACCTGTGCATTTCAGCAACCTCACCATGGTCCCGTCCCCTTCAACTTTTTAAAACATTTTCCTTAATCACAGCTCCTGTTTCTACTAGACAGAGACTAAAACAGGAGCTTCTCCTTGTGCTTATCAATTGCCCTGCGTACTTCATGCCCAGATGTTTTGGCTTTTGTGCATTTTCTTGACCCTTGGTAGTTATCTTACAAATTTTTATCTCTTCCCTCCAAGCTGAGGGCACAGTATGGTTCATTTATTTCAATAGGAAACAAAGTTACTGATTCTGAAGCAGCCCCCCCCCCCTTTTTTTTTGGCAGAGGAGAGAAAATAAACATAGGCCTGTTATTATTTGTGGCTATTCTCATCTCTAGCCATGTTTAATTCATTCTTTGTAAAAGCCTTCAGTTGTGCAGCAGAAAACCTGATAAAAGAATAGTCAGTTTCAGTGGCTTTAAGTATGTAAGGTGGGTGATCTCTCGCATTGTAGTTTAGAAACTCTCAAGTGTTGGTTATGGATTATAGAGGGCTTTTAAGATTACATATATTGGGGAAGAGGAGAGAAAAAGTCAAATGTTTTTTGATGAATACAGTATGTCATGTTAGCATTATGGGAGCTCCCTAGAGGACTAAATACATTGAAAAATTAAATACCCTAGGTAGATTATATAGCCCTCTATTAGCAAAGTATCTTGAATGAAGAAAAAAAGTAAATACTAATAATAATAATAGGTAAAATTAGAAGCGGAAAGTTTAGAATTTTTGCCAGATGTTAAATTTTAGATTATCCTTGGAGCCTACTCCTATCCAAATCTGAGTATTTCTTAGAGAATGCTGCAATCTATAGATTTTTTTTTAATATGAAAGAAAGCAACAACAGCTGATAATTAATTTTTATGGAGTTGTTGCTTAATTTGACTTTTCTTTAGTCCAGTTGGGTGCTGGGAAATTGTACATGGTTGAAGAGAAGAAGAGAGATTAAGATAGCCGAGTCTTGCACTCCCTGTTTGACCCAACATATTACCACATTGTGAGGTGCAAGATAGATGGGGTCAAAAAGAATTTGGAATTCAGGTGAAGTGCCTGCAAGGTGCTTGTGTAGCCCACTGCCAGATTTGACTATTAACAAGGACAGCTAAATGTTGATAGGATTCAGGAAGAGAGTTTCATATTCCCCTTTTATATCACTGGAGCAATATGCTTTCTGGGCCTAAATAGCCAAAGGAGTTACAGTTCAGTCAGGCCATCATATTCCCTGAGTCTCTGCAATAAAAAGCCTCTTTTTTTTTTTTTTTTTTTTGCACTAGTAACTATAACAAACACTACATTCCAGGCACTAGACCAAGGTACTGTTTGGGTCTATGGCACTCTATTGATAAGGAAAATGTGGTAAAATTAGGTAATCATTTGTAAACAGTAAAAGCTCTTTGCTTTTTTCATTTGGTATCAAGTTGATCAGAATTAGCTTTCTCTGACTGATCTGATTCTACCTTTCCCTGTGATGATGTTTGACTGTGCTGTTTACAGTGAAAGATAAAGTAAGATATGAGAATTGGCTTGACTTTAGAAGTAAAGCTTTTCCAATCTCAGCCTGCAGAGGTCCACCAGGTTGGGAGCAGAGTTCTTTTTTGGAATTCCCGGAACAAGACAACTTCCCAGCAAGTGAGTCTGCATTAGTGTTTGTTTTGCCTTCCATCTAGGTTTAGTTCTAGTTATCACCAGTTTGGAGTTCCTGAGAAAGCTGGTTGTGGGGCTGAGCTTGGGGAAGGAACCCTTTTCAGGGTTATCTCATTCCCTTCATCTATCCCACTGTGACCCGGAGCCCCAGGTAGATAGTTGCCTCCTCACCGTCTATCTAGGAGCCAAGAATTTGGAATACTTTGTTTTTTATCACTATGTCAATTGAAAGGACCTACTTAGCTAGTTTTTTTAAAAAATAAGAAATATTTGGGTATTAAATTTTTAAATAGAATCTCGTTTGAATGATTGTTACTAGTTCTAGAAGCATTATCTTGTTGTCATAACCCAGCTCTGAATGCTCTTGTATTTAGGAAGGACAAAAGTGATAAAATTTGCATGAGATTAGAATAAATATCTCATGAAGAGTGAAAGAACCTGAGGAAGATCCGTGATCCAAAAAGGGAACTAATACATAGCCTACTCGGTAGCCCACAGGTTCAAAGGAAATAAAAGAGGATTATATCCCTTGCCTGCTCTTAAAATACACAGATATATGGAATGACAGTTTCTGCAGACAACATGTGGTCACGCACACAGAACACACGATTCCTAGGGCTTCCTTTTTCTGAATGTTAATCCATTTTATAGAGCAATAATCCCCAAAATTTCTTGAATTTGTAAGATTTTATGACAGTCCCTCTTTCTTCTTCAGAATGTACAATATGTGTTATATGTATTCATATATGTTAAAGTGACTTGAAATTGATTTAGTTTGACATCTCGAGAACCCTAGATATCGTTATTGATACCATGGGAGGTCACTGAAGGAAAGCTGAATATCACTGATCTGAGAACAGGATCCAGAAAGAACTGGCTATGGTTACTGATCAGTTATTCCTCAGGTGTTTGAGTAACCAACCCAACCAGACTTGGCAAATGCAGAGTCACTCAAGGAAAGGAAAGTGAAAGGTTTTGCCCATATTTCAGCATGCATTTTAATTTCCTACTCAATTTTTATTTTTCATTCAAATGCCCTCATTTTTCCCTAGGAATTTTTTAGTTTGGGATTTAAAACAGATTTATCTTTTGCTGTAGAGAAATTCCCTTAAAAGCTTTGTTTTTGAGATATCTTTCATCTGTATGTGGGTGCAAATGTTTATGTATAAAACTCAGATTTATGTCATTTCTAAACCCCCAAGGGAAAAAATTCAATTTCCCCCTTCACCAAAAGGTTAAATACTAATGAACTCAATGACCTAGACTATCCTGTGGAAAAGGTAAACTAAATTATAAGGTTACATTTTGACTGGTGCTTAGACACTTCCTAGTTATACTAAAATTAATTCAAGCAGACAATGCATTAACCTGAATCACACCTGTGAGGAATTTACCTTCTAAAATTTGATTTTTTTTTTCTCATTTCCAGGGCCTTAATAAGAGTATATGAATACACATGACTATTTTATGGTAGCTCTAAATAATTTATTTTTTATTTCAAGAGAGAGAAATACACCTAGGAAAAACAAAACCCAAGATTTTATTTTATTTTTAAAGCCATATTTTTGTGCTAGTAGCACTTAGATTGTTCCATATGTGAGATCCATATCTGCATTTCATCACCTGGGTTTGTTCTAAAGAAGATTTATTTTTGTTCTGTGAATAATTTTTGATGGTTCTTGTACATGTACAGATATAGATACATTTGAGGTCTTTTATTGATATTCCTACAAAGAATACAAATAAACTTTAACTTTAAACATTTCAGATTAAGTTGCTACTGTATTTGACATTACTACCTGACTTTTAGCACATATCTTGATGTTTAGTACACTTGGAGAAAAACAATAAACTAGCTCATGGCTGGTAAAGAAAGTCCTCCAGTTTATTTGGAAGCGTGACCACACTTAGCTTCTTATATCACTTCTGTCTTCTCTTCTTTCCTCAGAATGATAATAAAGAAGTTGAGAGTGGATTGGGCTTGTTATGGGGTTTGTTTTCAGGATTTTGTCGCTTGGTTCAGGTTTTTGCTGTTGTTTGTCGTTCTCAAGGTTATTATTCCAAATACCCCATCTTCTCCTGCTTTTCTATTTCATTCTATAAAATCCATATATGCAAGTTTAATATGTAGTTTTCTCTTGTTCTAGGTTTAGCTTTGAAATTCAGCCATTTAGCCTCTTGGCATATCTGGGGTAATTTCCAATTCTGTTTCCTAGGAATTCAAATACGAAAATTCACTCAAAATCCAGGGAAGATTGTTTTAGAAGGACACTCCAAATTAGTAGGCTTGTGCTACTTTTTGTTCACTTCGAAGCCAACCCATTTCAATCTGAATTGATCATGACCTAATATAAGCATCAAAACTTCTTGGATCTGAAACATCAAAAAAAGAGAAACTGCTGATACTGTCTCTTGACCTCCTAGTTCTCTTAGTCCTAAACTGTCCTCCCCTCTAATTATCCATAAATTTTAATTTTTAGTTTCCCTTTAGTTGCCTGCCTTCTGTCATTAGCAACTTCACCAACAGGAAACTACTTAAATCACTTTTGTAAGCCAAATTTGAAAAACGTTTCATGACAAACTTTAAATGACTAAAACCACTAGTTCTCAATCCTAACTGTTCATCAGACGCACTGGGTAGAAGGTTGAAAAAAAAAAAAGTAGGAATGCCTCCTGAGTCCCACCCATGAACAATTAAATAGAATCTCTTAAGGTTTGGGGACCAGGCTTTTTTATTTTCCCTTCTCAGGGAATTCTAACATCAGCTAGGGTAAGAACCACTATTCCAAATCAAGCACTGAGCACTGTGTGAATATCTGCCACAGTGTTTTCTCTGACCCCATCCCAGGAAATGGGATAAAAATTCCCTTTTGTCTTCTCCCAAATAAAAAGGTCTCTGATTCATTTGCTGTTTTATCAGTTCCTTAAAATTGAGATTCCTGGACTAGGTTGCCATTAACCAGAGAGACACCTGTGAAGGGAGCCTGACTTTTGTAGATCTAATACTCAGCACTACAGTCTTATTACTCCACTCAAAAATTTATCAGATGCTGAATGGCATTCTTTGCACCTGCTCTTCCTTTAATAGCAAAATGCACCAAAAGCTCTCTAGTTATATATATATATATATGCACACACATATACACACATACTACCATTCTTTCTACTAACTTTAGCTTGTGAGATTCTAGAATGAATTGCCTGGGTGCTATTTTTTTGGCCTGAGTAAACTGCAGTAAGCTACCAGATAAATGTCAATCTATTTCCTTATATATAAAATTATGATTTGAGGTAGATGAGCTCTAGGGTACTCTCTAGCACTAATATCCTATGGTTGTTATGGGACATAAGTGAGAAATATCCCCTTAGGTCATGTTCGAAAATGAACTTGAGGCTTTTGTTGCAGTATTTAGGAACAGTTCTTCCTCCACACTATCTCGTATCCCATAATATTTTAAAAGAACAGGAAAAAAAAAGTCTGTACCAAATGGATATTCAGAATACTACAATAATAATGTTGACAGTGATAATAACTAATGTTTATTGAGCATGTACTATGTGCCAGTTTGCTAAGTACATTATATGGAGCTTTTCATTTAATCACAACACCAACCATATGAGTTAGGTACTATTATTATTATTATTCCTATTTCATGAGGAAACTGAAGTTCAGAAAGGCAAAGTTACTTGTCCAAAGTCACACAACTAATAAGTGCAAAGCCAGGACCCAAACTCAGGTCCATCTGACTATGCTATTTTGATAAAGAAAAATATAGTGGTGCGAATAAGACAAAGACCCATAAAGGTTGTGGCACAAGAACCAGCCTGGCACCCTGAGCCAAGGGATGGCAATGGGAACAAGAAGAGCTGATTTCCAAAAGCTTTTTTCTTAATATGTTGGTTTTAAACAAAATCGCCTTGCAATGCCAACTCATCTCACTTATCAAAATTGAAAGTGAGCAGAACTTTTACCTCTCGCAAAAATTCGTCTTTCATATCATCTGGGTCCATTAGAGGTGGGATGTTAAAATCTGCCTTTAGAATTCCAAAGGGTTGCCCTGAAAAAGAAAATGCTACCTGACTGAGGGGGAAATTATCTTTTTGCCATTTGAAAACTTCAAATTCTTAGCAGTCAGGAGTGGCCATTAGACACCATAAGATAATACGTGGTGATTTAGGATTTCAAAAAGGAAGAAGAAAGAAACTACTGAACAGGAGAATGATATGTCAGAATTAGGGCCAACCTACTAGTGGCTGTAAAGGAGACTCCCATCCCTCAGGGAATGCTGGCTCTCCTACACATTCACCTAGTGATTCTCCTAGGGAAAGCAAGGAAACCATGCTTGGAAATGTTCACCTCTCCCTGGGCCCACATTTCTAAGGGCCAACTCTACTCCAGAGTAAGTTACTCTTGTTATATCTCTGGACCTGTAGGATGGGCCCAGGGTCCCCTTGATGACAGCCTTCAGCCATGCCCACCCGTAATCATACAGGAACTATGACTTCATGATAGGACTATTTTGTATTTGCATAGCGTTTTTGATCTATGAAGTACCTTTGCATAATTATTGACTACTCGTAACAACCCTGTGATGTAGGCAAGTTAGGTTTTACATACCCTTTTTTGCAGATGAGAAATCTGAGATTTTGAAGTGAGAAAACCTGCCCAAGCTTCCACAGCAGTCGGGAGCTGAAGCGAGAATCCACATCTTCATTCCTATCCCTGTGCCCTTTCCAACATTTCATTCTGTCTTTCATAAATAGATCTTGTGTGCCCTGCGCTAAGTCGTGGATGTCCTGTTTTAACTGCTTAGTTGTTAAGAATGGGAACTTGGTAAACAGAAGCAGTTACCTGATTCTGGTGCTGATTTTCCTTCTTGAGACTCTGGGTGGTTATTTGAGCTCAGATGGTGGGCCTGAGTGACGGCAGCTAAGTCTCTTATATCAGTGCTACTCCTTACACTGGTCACAGCTACAAGAGGGAAAAATAACAGAGTTATTGCAAATATAGCAAGGAGCAAGGTGGTGACCACCACTGAGCTGGAGGACAGGCATGAGCATCCACTGGTATGTACACAGTTGCTGCAGGAGCCATCCAGTGTGGGAAGCTCAGTGCCTGCCAATCCTTGACTTAGACTTAGAAGGCTCATGTACCCAACCTTGAAGTTCTCCACCATCATCTCTCAGAAAGTGACCCTGACATCAGGATTTGTGGGGCTTGGGGCAATATGAGGTATGTTCTCAGTACCAAAGTTCTCCTTTCAGTAGTCCCCACCCAAGACTCAAAGCCCTGATGTTGTCTGCCAGCTACACAGAGCGCCCACCATGGCAACCAGGGGCCTCCAACATATCCATCAAGGGGTAGCACCTCAAACTCAAAGTGACCCAAAACCAAGCTCAGCCTCTTCCCCCAGCAACCTCCTGTCCTCCTGTGTGGCTGGCCATCTACCTAGATACCCCAGCCAGAGAACCAGGCAGCCTTAGCTGCTCTCTTGCTCCCCCTCACTTGCTCTCATGTTCATCAGTCTCCAAAGTTCTGTCATTGCCTTGCAGATGGCTTTTTTTTTTTTCAAATACAGAAATGACCATATTGTTTTTGTGATGTATTGTTGTAAAATATTTAAGCAAAAGTATCCCCTGCCCTGACCCAGGGACAGCCACTATTAACAGTTTGTTATAGAATTTTCTTCACACGAATTTTTTGAGTGCATAAAGATCTACCTTAAAGAGGTTTCTCTAAAGGCTGCGTAGTATTTCATTGAATGTACCACAACTTATTCAGCCAATCTCCTTTTGATGAACATTAGATTGCTTCCAATTTTTCATGTAATAAACAATGTTGTAACAAACCACCCTGCATGTGGGGGTTCATAAATATATATACATACAGTCATTCCCTTAATAAATGCCCAAGATTAGAATTACTGTATGAAAGGGTATGCACATTTCAAAACGTGTGTTGCCAGAATGGTAGCAGCAGTTTACACTCCTACCCAGTGTCTGAGATTGATGATTTTTCCACATCCTCATTGGCATTATCACCCTTTTAAAGTTTTGCCAAACCAAGTAAAAAAAATAAATTTTAAAAATGCATTTTGTTTTTAATTTGCATTTCTGTGATGAGCAATGCTGAACATTATTTTTTAAATGTGTTTGTGTTTACATTTCATCAATTAATGTCACCTGGGAACTCTCTCTAAAATCAATTCTTTCATCTCCCTCCTCACTCCAGACCTCAGCTCCACTGCGTCTCACCCCACCCCCCCACACACTTCTCATCTCTCCTCTCCAGGTCACCTCCTTTCTCTACCCAAAGCATTGTAAGTTTCTTTAATGGAAAGAATAAATTTGTAAAATACAGAAACACAGAAGAAAGGGAAACATTTGTATCCTCATCACCTGAATATAAGCACTGTTAATGTTTTCATACATTTCCTTCCAATCTTTTTTTCCCAAGCATACATCGATGTTTCCTTTCAGCATTGTTGTGACTGTATTGTATGTGTAATATTGACTCATGCTTTTTTTCATTGAGCATCCTAATACAAGTACTGTCCCAAGTTATTATAACCACCTTGCTTCTGGAAACTCCAGATCTGAGCACCTTGCTCAAGTGTTAAAAGCCTCTGATGACTCCGCTGACTGCAGGGAGCACGTCCTTCAGAATTTGGACCAGTGCATCTCCCTCCCCTCATCCCCTGCCACTCCCTTCCCCAATATGTCACCTATACCCCAGTCACATCAGACGGTTTGTCATTCCCAAACGAACCACACACTTTCACATCTACCTGTCTTTCCTATGCCAGAAACAGCCTTCTAGTCTTTGCTGCCTGATGAAATCCTCCATGACCTTTTGTCCAATTACTGTATTCCAGGCAGAATGAATCACTGCCCTGCCCCAGCACCCAAGGCTCTTTGTAACACTTCTAATGCAGCAGCTGCCATGCTGAGCTGGTTGTTCCTGTGTCCACCTCCCCATTGGACTAAGCTCTTTTAAAAACAGGGAACAGGTCCTGCTCATCGCGGTATCCATACTTCAATGCCTTGTTCAAAACAGATACTTTGAAATAATTGCTGAATTAAACCAACCAAAACTAGGTGCAAACCTTCTAGGTCTAGGAAGGATACAGAGAACTATAGAAACAGTCCCCGTCCTGGAGGTTCTGCAATCTCAATAATTCAGAATTTTGATCATATGTAATTATTTATAATGTATAAAATGAGGATACATGTATAAATGTATCCCACCTATTAAATAAGGTAAAGGGGGAGGTGGGAGAAGGAATGAGTCACTAAACATTTCACTTGGGAATTGTGATTAATGTGGTAATAGCTACCATTTATTGCGTAACTGCCGATGCTAGCGTGAGAGAGAGGTACCGCATGAAGGTGGATTTTCTTCATTTGAAAGATGAGAAAAACGAGGGTCAAGGGAGGTTAGGGAACTTTCCTAAGCCCACACAGTAAGTAGTAGAGCCAACATTCAACTCTTGGCTGTCCGACTCCTGCTCTTATAGCCAAAATAGACTCTTTATCCCCCAGATCACCCCCACCGCCACCTCCACCCTATATTATTACCCAGGGAGGATGGGGGGGGCGGCTCTGGCGCGACAGGACTCCCCCATTCCTGGACAGAACCCTTATTCCTGGACTGGAACCAACAAGGAGCGGGAGCCTCTGGCCCAGTACATGTGCCCAACTCTCACGCCGCGGTCTGGGCTGGGTTTGGAAGCCCGACCCGGTCTCCCCAAGGGAGGGGCGGGACCCCCACACCCCAGCGACGCGGGCGGGCACCTGCTTCCGGCCCTGGCGGGCTCCCAGCTGCCTCCCGCGGGGCGGCCTGGCTCGGGGCAGCCGACGCAGGGGGCGCCGTCGTCCTGTGGGGCCCAGCCCGGCTCCCGGAGCCCGAATGCTCGGAGGCGCTGTCTTCGGTCCCCGGGGAGCTCCCCGGAGCCTCGGAGCCGCCGGCCCCGCTGGATGTGAGCGGCCCGGGGGTTGCCGCCATCCCGGGGGTAGCTGAGGCCCCGCGGATGGGGCCCAGCGAGGGGCCCGCTGCTTCCTCCCGCGGAGCCCCGGGCCCGCCCTCGCCCTCACCCCCGCCCTCACCCCCGCCCCCGCCCCCGCCCCCGCCCCCGCCGTCGTCCCCGCCCTCGTCCCCGCCCCCGCCCCCGCCCTCGCCCCCGCCCCCGCCCCCGCCCCCGCCGTCTTCCCCGCCCCCGCCCCCGCCCCCGCCGTCGCCCCCGCCGTCGTCCCCACCGTCGTCCCCGCGCCCGCCCCCGCCCTCGCCCCCGCCCTCGCCCCCGCCCCTGCCCCCGCCCCCGCCGTCGTCCCCGCCGTCGTCCCCGCCCCCGCCCCCGCCCTCGCCCCCGCCCTCGCCCTCGCCCCCGCCCCCGCCCTCGCCCCCGCCCCCGCCCCCGCCCCCGCCGTCGCCCCCGCCCCCGCCCCCGCCCCCGCCGTCGCCCCCGCCGTCGTCCCCACCGTCGTCCCCGCGCCCGCCCCCGCCCTCGCCCCCGCCCTCGCCCCCGCCCCTGCCCCCGCCCCCGCCGTCGTCCCCGCCCCCGCCCCCGCCCCCGCCCTCGCCCTCGCCCTCGCTCTCGCCCTCGCCCTCCCCCGTGGGGCTCGCCGGGGGGCCGGGGGCCGCCGCAGGGCTCCTAGTGGAGGCCAGGGGGTTCCCGGCCACGTCCTGTGAGACGGAGGCGCTCCCCGGGGCCGCGGGGGTGGCCGAAGGGCTCGGCGCCGCCGCGTCTCGGGGCTGGGGGACCCCGGAGCCCGCAAAGGCGGATGCGCTGGGGACTCGGGAGTCGAGATCCGGGCGGGCTCGCTGCGTCGGCCGCACAGCCGAAGTGGGGCCCTGCGAGGCGCGCGCGGGGCCGGCGCTGGTCCCTGGAGCAGGAGAGAAGGCTTCCGTGGGGCCCTCCGCGCCCGGGATCCCTCCCCGAGGCTCGGGCCGCCGGGTGAGGACGCCCGGGCGCGGGGCGGGGGAAGAAACTGGCCTCGGGCCGTGGCTCCCTGACCCCACAGCGCCCGGGCCAGGGGTGGGGGGCGCCGGCTGGCGAGTGCGACCCTGCTGTTCTCCCAGGCCTGGCTGTGGCCGCCTGTTCCAGACGGGGTGAGCAGGGAGGGCCTCTTCAGCCCTCTGCGGCCGGCGGGCCCGTGGGGCCGGGGAGCCTGGGGCAGCCGGGGGGCTGCCAGCCACAGAGCCTTGGGTCGACCTTTGGTGGGAAGCGGAAGACATGTTCTCTCCCAGCTTCTGAGCTAAACCGGACTACAGCCACCGGCTCGGGTGTTGCCTTCAGAGTGAGGGTTACCTTCACCCTGAAGGAGTAAGGACTCACAGAGCTCCCCGCAGGACCCCTCCAGCACTACGCACCCCCTCCCAGCCTCAGCTTCTACCTGCAGCTCACACACACACACCCCCACACACACCACCTCTAAATGTCCTTTGCACGCTCACTCTTACTCATTCTTAAAACCACTTTTTAAAAATCACCTCCTCCAAGAAACCCTCCCCATATTACAGGGGTGTGGTCCCCTCTCTTGGGGTGTCCCCACTGTGCTTGGGTCCACTGAACACTGACACTTCTGTCATGACCCTCCTCCTAGCTGGCTGCAAGCCCTTTCAGGTTGGGCCCTGCCTTTTCTTTATGTGTCTCCAGAATCCTGACCAGGGGCTGCCTCCGGTAGAGCAGAGACCCCATGCCATCAGCATTTTTTAATGAATAAATCAATGAAGTTCTCTTGAACTTGAGCAAGTCCCCTACCTTCTCTGTCTTCTCAACAAAGACAATAATACCTTTGTCTGATGTAGGAACCTGAAAGGAGGCCAGGAGAACTGTGATTTGCACTCAATTATCCTAGTTACCTTCAGAACTCTCGGGAAACAAAATGAGGTAATAGCTCTGAAGATGTTTCAGGAATTTTAAAACACTATAGGAATGCTGTCACCACCATTCCCACAGCTTGGGGCTCAGGGGGCTGGTGGGATCAGAGAAAAGGAGGTGGGAAAGGAGATACAGCTAGAGACCACCCAGGGCAGGAGTCTGGGGTCTGGCCTCTAAACACTGTCAGAGGAGGCCTTTCCTGAGGGCCAGTGTCCATCTTGTCCACTGCGCGTCCCCACACACAGTCTCAGCAACACCTTCCTCACCTTTTCTACCCCTGAAAGGCCTCTCTGATGATTCTTCCTCAGGAGCACTTTTCTGTCATCTTCTGCTCTGTCTCCCAGGGCAGGCCCTCATCACCTCACCCGAGAGATGGCACAGCCTGGCCTGGGCCTCCTGGCCGGAGCTGCAGGTTCAGTAGCCCAATTCAGGGAGGGGGAGGTTGAAGGTGACTGAGTCATTCTTTCTCCATCCCTGGCCGGCCAGGGGCAGGGGAGCATAAATGGCCCTCGGCTCTAACCCAGTTGGCTCAGCCCACTTCTGGCTCCTTTCCTGGGAGGGTTTGGGGCCTGCCCTGTGGTCTACATGGAGACTGCCCTCTCCTATTCCCCAGGTCCTGGAGATCCCAGGATCCAGCCAAGAACAGGCTCAAAGCACCCATGCATAGAAAACAAGACTTTGTACTTGGCCTGGGAGTCACCCCCACAGTAACTGCTGAGGAGGAAGGGAGAAAGAGCACTGGGGACTCTGCCAATGTCCGGTGTCCAATGGAGGGATCTGCAAGAAAACACGAGAGTGAGCATGAGGGCAGCGCTGGCATGGGACACACAGCTCCGTGAGGGCTGTCCCACCTGGCAGGCTGTTGGCCATGAGGAGCCACACCAGGCACTGATGGAACAGCCTCCATCACAGCAGCCAAACCCAGGAGGGCAGCTGTTATTGTGCTGCTCCCTGGGAGAGTATTTTCATGACCTTTAATCCTCACAACAACTCTTTAAGGGAAGAAAAATTGTTCTATGTTACCAATAAGGATAATGATTCTCATCAAATCCAAAACACAAAAGAAACAGCTAATAGGCAAACGACAGAATCAGGGACTGAAAGAAAGAGACACAGAGACAGAAAGGAAAGGGAAGGAAGAAGGGAGAAAGAGAAAAGGAAGAAAGGGAAAGGAAAGGTGAAGGGAAGGGAAAGGAAAGGAAATTTATTTTCCAGATGAGGAAAACGAGGCTTAGAGATGCTGCCCACCATATTTCTAGCAAGTGGTAAAGTCTGAGTCCAAAACCCAAGCTCTTAACTCACTTCTTTGTCCAAATGTCTAATTGCTGTTGCGAATTGATAATGCCTTGAGGTTGGACAGGGTCCATTCCATTCTTTAAAGATCCCTCAAATTAAAATAATACAATTTCTTCCCAAGTTTATAGTACAAGGGTCTCGGGAGCCTGCTCCAGATGGCAGTCACCCTCGGAGTCTAAAGCGCTTCCTTGCGCCAAGCAAACCCAGTTCCCATCTTGTCCTATCTTTGGCGGGCTGAGGGCCAGCGGGTTAGACCACCACGCACCATAGAAGCAGATGAAGGGCTGCAGGGAAGAGCAGATCACTGAGTAAATCCTGGGGTTGAAGGGCAGGTAGCTGCGGAGTCCCGCACAGAGTCCTATCCCAAACATGGGCACCTGCAGCCAGCTGGGGATGCTGTCGCCCAAGTCACTGGACCAGCTCAGAGACTGAGAGCCTGCGCTGAAGTAGAGGCCAACCCAGGCCTCGGTCTCGCTCGTGATGGACTTCAAGGCCTCCTTCCCTGCCTCGTCAGTCACCTTCTGCAGGTCGGCCAGGTCCGTGTGGCGGCTGCGGCAATACTGCAGGGCCGCGTGCCACGTCATTGCTTGGTCAAACCGCAGGAAGGTCTGTCCACCGATCTGGACCATGGCTGGGAGCAGAGGGCAAGGAGACCAGGTCTGAGGGCCTGGATCTCCTGTGAGGCCCCCACCCCCACCCCACCCAGAGTCAGAATTCTGGCCTGACCCCAGCCCTCGGTTGTTAGGTTTGATAAAAGCCACAATTTTATAGGCAGACTTTATAGCAAATTGGGAGAATGAATGAGATATCATAGCAGCAGCTGGGGGGGAAAACATGAGGAAAAGCAGAGGTTAAGAGCTCTCCTCATGGCTGCATGGCCTTAGCAAGTTAAATCTGTCTCAATTGCTTCATCTGTGCAATGAGGATAATAGTATATGAGTTAAGGATAGACTCACATATATAGGTGGTTTAGCACAGTGCTTGCAAATAATGAGCACTTAATAAAATGGTAGTTATGATTGGGGAGGGGGAGGTAATGAGAGAGCGAAGACAATTCTGGTTTGAAGTCAACCCCATCTGTGATCTCCAGGGGCTGCATCCACCTGGCCTGGCTGGCAGGGGAAGGCTCGGAGATGGGAAGGAGGTTAAAGGAGAGCCAGGGAAAAGAGGCAAGCCTGGTGGGGGCAGCCCCATTGAAACAGGAAGGAGCAGACCAGGCCCATCCCAAGTGGCCTGGGGTGGGACCTAACTTCCAGGCCTAACTTCCGGTAACATTTCCAGTTCCTGCCAGAGGCTGCCCTGGACTGGGCCCCTGCGGCTTGGACAGGCCCTGCCTGCCTACCCCTTGCCAGGCCCCATAAGCCCACACACCTGTGACTCTAAACACTGAAGTTTGAGAAGAACCCAAGCAACTTCGTTGTGATCCAAGGCATTGATTCCTGAGACTTGGCTAAAGAAACACTCCTATTTGCGGATGAGGAACCACATCCTCACGTTCAAACAGGGCTTCCAGGACTCCCGGACACGTGCTTGTCTGCCTAAGCCCATCAAGATTTGCCTAATATTTCCCTAATATTTTCCCTGCCTTTTGGGAATTGAATCATGTCCTCACAAAGACATGTTCAAGGCCTAATGCGTATTCCTGTGGGTGCAAGCCCATTTGTAAATAGGACCTTTACTAATGTTATCATTAGTTAAAGTGTGGACTCATTTGTGAATAAAGATCCTCTTTAGATGAGGCCAAATTTAACCAGAGGGGCCTTAAACCATATGACTGGAGCCCTTATAAGCAGAGGAAATTTGGATACAGTCAGGAGAAGCCAGAAGTCAGTTGGAATTGGAGGAGCAAACACGGAGAGAGAGAGAGAGATTGCCATGTGACGGAGGGGTGCCCACATGCTACAGGTTCCAGGAGGAAGCAGGCCCTGCCAATACCTTGATTTTATTTCTAGCCTCCAAAACCATTGTTTGGGCCAACCTGTAGTATGACGTTTGTCATAGCAGCCATGGCAAACTAAGACACTACCTTAACTGATTTGGTTTTAAGCTACCCTTTATTAAATACCTAGTGTGTGCCAGCCCTCAGCTATGCATGTGGCATACGTCATCTTTTTAATTCTCACTATCATCCAGAAAAATAGAGATTATTAACCTCATTTTACAGATGAGAAAAGGGAGCCTCAGGGAGGGGATGTGACTTTCCCAGACTCATGCTGTGTTAAGTGTCAAGGCAAGATTCAAAGGCAAGTCGGCCTGCTGTGGAAATCTGTGCCATTTTCACACTACAGCTCTGCATTCCATAACATGCAGAAAACCAACTCCCCAAAGCAGATCAGCTGAGGAGTTATGTGATCTGTAAAAGGATATTTCCCTCATCATAGAATTTCTCTACACCAGATATGAAGAGATTTTTTTTTCTAATACCAAAGCAGAAATACCCAGAAAGAAAATTTGAGAGAAAACCTCCCTCACCAGATAGGTGGGTGATACCTGGGTGGTGAAAAGGCCCAGAGGCCCTGGGTTGGGGGCATCAGGAGAGCCGGGATGCAGCCTAGGCTCTGCCACTTTCGGGGGATAATGAAGCCATTGATCCTGTCCATGGCTTTCGGCCTGGGGCAGCAGAGCCCAGGGATCCCTCAGGACTGGCAGCCAGGCTGAATGTCGGGGAGCAGAAGGGGCCCAGGGACAGTGGCCTTTCCGGCTCCTCCAGGTAGGCAAATCCAAGGTAAAGAGAGCCAAAGACCCAGAAGAGGCAAAGCCAGAGCAGGGGTGTACCTGGCTTCCAAGAGGGGGTCGGGCTGAGGGGAGGCTCTGTGGAGATGCGGTGCCCCACGGCAGGGTCTGTAAAACAGAAACAGGACCATGGGTTACAAGGAGGGGTGGGGGTGCCCAGGACCCTCTGCAGGCACCAGGAGCTGCCAGGCTGAAGCCAGAAGGAGCCAAGCTCAAGGACAGACCAGCTCGTCCATTCTTTTCTACATTTATTCAACAAATATATATTAAAAACCCACTGTGTGGCAGATGCTATTCTAGGCCCTGGGAAAATACCAGACAAGCCCTGTCCCTGCTCTTGAGGAGCTTACCTTCCATGGGGTTAGGGTGGCGGCAAACAATAAACAAAGAAGATCATTTGAGATTCTGACCAGTGCTGTTACGAACATAAAACAAGGTGAAGTAATAGCGCTTTGGATGAAGAACTGGGGAAGTCCACTCTGAAGAGGAGGGATCCGGACTGAGCATAAAAGATATGAGAAGCAGGCAGCCTTGCCAAAAGGTGGGAGGTGGATCCCAGGGCAGGTGCTAAGGTGGGATGGAGCTGTGAGTCCTCCAGGAGCCGACAGAAGCCAGGGTGGCTAAGAGGGGGATAGGGGATCAGGCCACAGTGTTTTCTAAGTGCTCTGGGAACCTACTGAATATTTTTGACCAAAATGATCTGGTTTATTTACAATTTTGAAAGCTCACTCTGGCCGTGGTGGAGAGAACAGTCCGTAGGAGAGCGGGAGACAGACCCGAGGGAGAGATGTGGGGACTGGAGAGGGATGTGGAGAGATGGAAGAGTGGGTGGGGTCAGGACCTTTTTGGTGGCGTCTAAGACACTAGCGGGAGTAGGAAAAGCCCCACACAGACCACCCTCCCTTTGTGGGGGCTCCCTGCCCCAGCACACTCACCACCCCAGAAAATCTCTTCACTTGCTTGGGAGCCTAGTGTTCAAACACAGCCCACTACAGGCCACATTTCAAGGCCCCTGAGATGGAACCATGACACTTGGGGACACTCCAGGTTGGTCTTCCGTGACTCTATTTGGGGAGTAAACATGGTACAGAGCTGGGCAGAGCCTTGGCTGACTGAGAGAAAAGTAGAAACTGGCACTTCTTACCAGGAAAGTGCTGTCTGGTCTATAACTATCCCCCTGGATGATCTCAGCACCTTTAAGACAAGGGGAAGGGGCAGGGGCTGCCAGGGAGCGGGGAGAGGCTTGAGGACACGGATGGGGAGGATTCCTGCAGAGCTGCTCGAAGGAGCTGGCTCCCTCCCCCTAGTTCCTGGAAGCAGGGGCTTCCCCAGAGAGGCGATTCCACTCTCTTCCACGACTGCTGATCCAGAAATCCTCACCCTGTGCTTTATGAGAGCAAGAGACCTGTAATTCTGCTCCCATTTCTGCATAGGTGCAAATGGATCCCTGAACCCGTCTTTCCTTTCTCCTTCCTCTTTTTTCCCCACACTTCCCCCAAACCTTTAATTAGCAAAAGAGAGGACACAGAACATTCTAGATTTCACTTTTTGTCTACCCTGATTTACACCCGTCTTTCTAATGAGGACTTCAGAATGTGGGGCTGAGGAGATGGACTCCAAAGCCACGCAGAGAAGAAGGGATGGAGCAAGAGCGGCGTTAGCCTCTGAAAGAGCCGAGTTCTAGCTCCCTCTTTCTCAGTCTCTCTCTCCCCCTTATTTGCTCTTGCGGCAGGGAGTCTGCACACACCATAGTAGCAGATGAAGGGCTTCTGAGCTGTGCACGAGGCGACCCCCAGGTTGGGGACATAGAACACTGAATACAGGGTGGCACAGAGGCCCTCTATCAAGGTGAACCCTGGGCTCCAGAGCAGGCCGGTGAAGGAGGAGCCGCTGGACCAGTCCGGGGCGCGAATGTCCTTGTTGAAGTAGAGGCCGATCCACGCGGCGGTGCCGCTCATGTAGGAGTAGATGGTCTTCAGGTCTTCCAGGGTCTGCAGGCTCTGCAGGTCAGCGAGGTCCGTGTGGAACCTCCGGCAGTGCTGCAGGGCCTCGGACCAGCTGAGCGCCAAATCCACCCGCTCGAAGCTATTGCTGCAGCTCACCAGCTGCAGGGCTGGGGGGGAGAGGCTCAGTCACCGCATGGCCATCCCACCCCACCCCTCAGTCCCCACTTGTGGGCCTCTCCAGCCTCTTCTCTCCTACTCCACCTCTCACCACCTGCTCTCCAGAGGCACCCAGCTCTACTACTGCTTGTCACAAACTTGTTCTCCTGGCCTGGAAGGGTTGGCTCCCACCTCCTCCCTCCACCTCCTGTCCCTGTCCCCTCGTCTCCCTCCTTCCCTTAGCAGCCCCATCCTTTTGCCCTAACTCCTCAACCATCCTGGGTTAGGTGCTTCCTATAGGCTGCAGTGAATCTTTGTGAGTGCTTAATAACAATAGATAATGTATACCGAGCACTTATGTGCCATTAGCTCATTTCTTCTCTCCATCAACTCCCAAAGATGGACACTACTATGCCTGTTTTACAAATGAGGAAACCAAGTCACAGAGAGTCAACTGACTTGGCCAAGACCATCCAGTTGATTAGGGGTGGAACCAGGACTCAAGGACCACGGGTGGGGGTCCCAGGTCCAGGCCCTTAACTGTAGCGTGTTACTGCCCCTACCTCAGGGGCTCAAAACCGGGGCTGTACATTAGAATCATCTATTCAAATTCACCGAAGCCCAGGCCCATCCTAGATCAAGGATCTGAAGCTCTGTTGGCGGGACCAACATCAGACTTTTTAACAAGCTCCCAGGGAAAGGACCTTTTTGCTTGTCCGTCTCCACCACCAGGTCTAGACAACTAGGGACAAAGGACAAGTCTTATTCATCGTTGTAATCCCAGTGCCCCGCACAGTGCTGGGCAGATCTGAAGGGCTCAATGTGCTGTGTGAATGAATAAATGAATGAATGAATTAATGAGTGAACCAAACTTTTCCCAGGAGCCACCCCCAAGCTCCAAGGCCTCAATGTTCACTTCCTTCCTTCCTGACTCCATCCCCTTGTGAGGGTCCCAGCATAACAGGGCTGGCCAAGGACCACCCTGCCTTGCCCAGCTCCTGCCTGTGCAGGAGTCAGAGAGGAAGAAAGGGGTTGGTCCCAAGACTAGGGGATTCCAGGCCCATAGACCAGATGCCTGTAGTGGAGAACTGGGCATACAGGATGGCAAGAAAGTGCACGGCTGGGAGAGGACAGGCAAAAGGACTAATGAGGCCATTGCTGCAAAGAGCAAAGCTCCTCATACCCCTAGAGTCCAAGATGCTGCCTCTTACTGAGAAAAGCTAGAGGATCCCAGTGCCAGAGAAAGAGAGGAGGAAAAAATTACTTTTTCTTACTATTTGTGATTCACTTTGGTCATTTTTATTGAATTTTTTTAATTGACCCACTAAATTGATTTTACGACCTTTTGGGTCCCAATCTGCAGGCTGAAAAACCCTGCCCAGGCTGATTCTATCTAGAACACTATCTAGGCATGAACTCCCAGATTCTCACCTCCCCCTCTGGGCTCCAGCTTGTGTGTCCAACGGTCTACTCACCCCGCAAACGTGCTCTATCCCTGGTCTTCCCAGATCATTAAATGGCAGCCCTCACTCCAGTTGCTCAAGTCCCAACCCAGCCTTCTTCCTTGGCCCTGTCTCATGCTTGGCCTCTAATACAACAGCAAACCCTGATAATGCCACCACCAGCGCATATCCTGACCCCATCCACTTCCGCCCATGCCCACGGCCACCCTGGTCCAAGTCACCATCCTCCCACCCGGAGTGACAGCCCCCGATCAGGTCTCTGCTTCTCCTCTCAGCCTCTCAGTACGGTGCCCACTTGCAGCCAGAAGGAGCTTTCTGAAACACACAGCCTGCCAGTCTCTACCACCCCCTTGCACTTGGAATGTCCTGCTCCTGACCACGGCCACCAGGTCTGCAGGCCAGCCCTGCTTCCCCGGGACCCCTCCCCTCTCGCTCACCCCTCTCCTGCCCCCGCCTCTTCTCTCTCCTCACACACACCACTGCCGCCTCCCGATCCCCTGCTTAGCTTTTGCACGGGCTGCTCCCTCCATCTTGGGGCCCTCCCCAGGTTTTTCCTTGGCTGGTCCTTTCCTTACTCTTTAGGCTCCGCCTAAATCTCACTTCTGTGAAGAAACCTTCCCACCCACGCGATCTAAGACTCCTCCTCCAGGCCTCTGCCCCTTTACTCTCGCTCCACCTCACCTCGCCCTGATCTTTTCCTTCATTGCATTTATCATGTCTTGTACTTATCTTGCTTAGTGTCTTCTGGCCTCTTGTCTTTAACCCCCCTGGAATGTAAAGGACTATTTCTGACGAGTGCATCCTTGGCACTTAATGAGTATTTGATGGTTAGAGGCGTAAAGAAAGACAAGAGTGAGTGAAATTATACTGCAGAACAGAAACTACAGAACAGAAACCCTAGGTTCTTGCCCCTGGAGCCATGGATTTGTGAGGGGAGGGGTGAGGAGGGGCAAAGGATTGGGGGAGCCAGTTGCCGAGGACAGCAAGCAGGCTTGCAAATGCTTCTCTTACCAATCCCTGGACTGAAGCTTGGAAAACATTCATTTTTTCCTTTTCTCCCCATCAATGTCAAAATCTGGGAACATCAGGAGAGATGTTCCGAGACCTGAGGATGCCTGGAGACGGGGGTAAGGGTGGGGGGCGGGGGTCTTACCTGCCGCACAGAGGGAGAGCAGTGGTCTCCAGGACAGCATGGCTGGGGCACTGGCCATCCGCCTGACAGGCTGCCTGGTTTTCTGATCATTGCTTCTGTAATCTCCACTCTTCTCCTCTTTCCTACCCAAACTGGCTGATTTTACTAAACAAATGCTTGTTTGATTCCTACTACATGCCAGTCACTGATAGGTGCTGGGGATTCAGTGTGAATAAAACAGAAAAGCTCCCTGACCTACAGCCCACAGGCAGAGGCTGGGAGGGAGCCTCTCCCCAGGGCTGGCCGCTCGGGCTGGGGGAAGCAGAAGGATCGGCAAAGGCCAGGGGTGCCTTAGACCCCAGGGGGTGGGTGCCCCAAGAGCCAGAGGAGCAAGGGATGGAGTGGAAGGAGAGCAATGAGGGGCTGGGGAGGGGCTGGGCCAAGCTTTGCTAGGTTATCCCCCCACCCCATCCTCACAACAACCACAACACCAAGGAGATGCTATTATTATCCCCACACTGCAGGAGAGAAAGGCCTGGCTCAGAGAGAGAATAACTTGCTCACTCTCCATGGTAGGAAGGAGCAGAGCAGCAGTTGAAACAGGTCACCAAACAGCATGAGGTGGGGAGGGGATGCAGCCCCAGGGAGTCCTGCCTCAGTGGTGCCAGCGGCCACCGGCCCCACCAGACTCGGCCACCCCATCCCCACCAAGCACAGCCCTGGGACTAAGGCACTTTTCACTGGGAACCAAGGAGTCCCCACAGGTCTGTCTGTCTGTCTCTCTCTCATACACAGCATTGTTTATACCCAGATTCCTCTCCATACCTTAAGAACCAGGAAGACTTTTTTTTCTGCCCTCCACCCCTTCACTCCCCTCCCTGAGGATCTGAACACAGGAGAAAACAGCCCCTCTGGTTGAAAGGGCAAACGGGAAAGAGAAAAAAAATTATTAAAGCTTCAAAAATAATATCCTGCCACAACATTCTCTTGGTAATGCTGGCCTCACAAGACTTCACTCCCTGTAGCAAAGGTCTGTTTGTGCCAGGGGACAGAAAAGGACATGACAGTCTGACAGTCTTGGCCTAGAAAATGCCACCCCTAGCAGGGACCCATTCATTCATTCAGCCGCCCCCCCAGGCCTCAGTCAATTAAGGGTCGTGCCATGTGCCCCAGGTGCCCCCACTGGGAGCTGACAGAGGGAAGTGCTGCAGGGTGAGGGGCCTCTGAGGGCAGAGGCAGCCCCACCCTGGGCTGGGGTCAGACACAGCATCTCTCCAAGGCCAGCATTTAACTCTCTGAGTTGAAAGTGAATATGCATTTCCTTTTCCTCCCTCTAGACTGTGAGCTCCTTGGAAACAGGGACTGAGTCATATTCGGGAAGCACTCACCTCATACCAAGCCCAGAGAAACCCCTCAATGTTATTATTGGTAGTAGCAGTAGTCTTTGTTATTATTTATCTTTGGATCTCCCGCTCCTGCCTGGCCTTGAATTAATGACTAAGTGAGTGGATGAATGAATGGGGTGCCTTGGACAGGCTGCGGAGGGCTGCTGATGAGGATGAAGGAAGACCACCCTTGTCTCCCAGGAGATGCGGTTCCGTTGGTAGCCGGGCCACTTGTCCCAAACGGGAATAAAGGAACAAACAGAGCAAGGGAAGCAGCAGGCTTCCTGAGTGGCCCAGGAACAAACATTTGGTTTGCATGAGCTCCAGGAAGCAAAGTGATTCATGCCAACTTCCTAGAGCATTTTTTCCTCACTCCCTAAAGTGAGAATGCCACTTGCACGCAGACACAATAAACCCTTACTTACAGTCATCCCATTTTTATTTTCCTACAATTTATGCCTTTTCTTGCAAACCAATTAGATTTTCTGCGTCCATGAAGTAGATGCTGCATTTCCCAGGCTTCTTGGGTTCTCAGACGTGCTCTCTTCATCCGCGAGAGCAGGCAGGGGAGCTTCTGCAAGACAAGTTGCTGAAGACTCTCTGTGGTCTTTATTAGACGTCTGCATTGTGGGCCGCAATGCTCCAGCTAAGCACACTGAGCAGGGCAGTGTGGAAGGAGCCCTTTGCCCAATTTGAGTTGTTTTCCCCAAGTCTTGCTTCTTAAGCTGCAAAATAAGAGCAATAGTAGCTCCTTTCCAATGGTATTATGAAAATTCAGTGAAATAATCTTTGTAGTGATTACAATGCACTCTACAAATTCCAGTGTGCAAGAAATAATGCATCTCTATATTGTCTCTAAATCAACTTAAATGTTCTAAGATTCATGCACAATAAAATGCTCTTACTTTAAGTGAACAGTCTGATCAGTTTTGAAAAATGTATTCACCAGTGTAACAAATACTACATCAAGATAAAGAACATTTCCAATACCTCAACAGTCCCCTCCTGCTCTTTGCAGTGAATCCCTGATCCCACCCCAGCTCCAAGCAACAAGTTGTCTGCTGTCCCTATAGATCTGCTTTGTCTTTTCTAGAATTTCATATGAATGGAATTTCACTCAGCATAATGACTGAGATTAATCCATGTTGTCGCATGTAACAGTAGTTCACACCTCTTTATTACTAGTAGCATTCCATTGTATGAAAATATCCCAAGTTATATATCCATTCTCCTGCTGATGGATTTTGGAGTTGTTTCCATTTGGGGGCCTATCATGAATAAAGCTGCTATGACATTTATGCACAACTCTCTGTGTAGACATACTTTGTCATTTCTTTGGGGTAACTATCTAGGGGTGGGGTTGCTGGGTCATATGTAAGCAAGTAAGTATATCTTTATTTTTATGACAAACTGCCAAACTGTTTTCCAGAATGGCTGTATCATTCTCCTCTCCTACCAGCAATCCATGGGAGTTTGTTACCCCACTGCCTTGGCAACACTTGAATCCACTTAATTTTGACTCTGAGCCTCTCCCACAACACAGAAAAGCCTGCCCCTCACATTGTGCCCTCCCTGCACCGGCCACCGCTGAGACTCCGTTTCCCAGGCCACATGGTCATTTCCGGTCTGTGAGCCCACGCCACACCAGCGATGAGGGTGTTCCTCGGGTCTGCGACCCTCACGGCCATCCGTCTGTGAGGTTCTGCTCTGCCCGGGGCCCTGGACGCAAAGCCCCGATTAACAGCTAAAAAAATGATCCCGCCTGAGCATTGCCCCAGGCCCGTGGACGATGCTCAAATAACGTTAGCTTCATCCCCCAACGCAAAGGGAAGCTTGTTCTCTTCACGCTCTTGGAGATGCAACTGGACTGGAGGCCAGGCCTGTACTCGACAGGGATCCACATCTGCGCTCCGGGGAGGCCCTCTCAGCTGCCCGGGCTGAGAAGCGTCCACAACAACAGCTTAACTGCAAGCTCGGCTGCACCTCATTCATCCTGCGGATACTGCAGAGCCACAAGCAATACCCCGCTTAATAAAGGGACGTCTCCTCTGTGCACTTCCCACCACTGGCCACATTCCCCACCCAGAAAACCGGGGCTTCTAGGGTGAGAGTCTCTTTGCCTCTTTTCCTGCTCATTGTGTTGAAGCCATGATTTCAGTGCCTGGCAAACGGTAGGCACCGTGCCTCCTTAGGCTATTTCTGCTTGAGGGAAAAGTTCTGCTACTGCTGGCTTCGCTGTTTCCTACACGGCTGGGGAAAGCAGTGGGGCAGCTGGGGCGGGTCACTGGAGCCTTTTAGGCGACTTGCAGCCGGCGATCCTGGGAGGAGCCAGCCTGGGCTTCTGCTCGTGGGCGCCCCCTAGGGTCCAGCCCGGCCCTCCCGTCTTCCTTCCACCTGAGCAGCCGTTTTTGGTGCCCAACAGGGAGGGTGGATGCTAAACAACTGCTGCTTGTATTTTTTTCATTTATTTTCCCCCCTGTTTAAGTGCTTTTAAATTAGAAACACAATTCTACTTTATTGCCTTTAAAACAAATGTTCCCTGAGTTAATATTAATTACAGAATTTTATTGTTTCTTTTCATTAACCTAATATGCTCATTAGCTCTGATTTTGATCATCTTCTCTATTTACTGAATTATTTTTGTTTCATATAAATGTGTATTGTGTGCTTGTGAACTTTTTGGCTTGTTCTGTTCTGTTTTGTATAACTTTATTTGGCAATTATTTTTTCCTCTTTGTAGGTTCATTTAACTTAGTAGGTGCATTATTTCCTTTTGATATTTTATTAATTTCATTTTAATTACACAGTGGGGGTTCCAGACAGACGGAGTTATCTGGGTACACACAGCATGTGACTGGGTATATCTGTTCAAGGCCTATGGGGGGAGCTACAAATGTGTCTGTGTCCCCCAAATCTCCCACCTTTCTCTCCTCCACCCCCAATGATACAGAACAAAAGTGGTAGGTTCTCTGCCTGATATGCATAACAGCCAATCTGTGACACCAGAGTTTCAAAGAGAGAAAGAGTTTAATGCTACACACAGATGGTCTATTGTCCCCAAAATCTGTCTCTCCAAGTCTAAGAATTTCAGGGTTTTTATGGATTCAAACAAGGGGAGATGGGGCTGTTACCAATACAATACCAAGTACCAAGGCTATTCTTAACCATAGTTAAGAATAAACAAGGGCAAGACTAGTTGAGCTTCAGTAATTTCAGGTATCAATTTCTGTCTACCCTACAATATAGAAAGAAAGAAACATCCACATAATGATTCAGCAGTCATAATCATTTAATTCTTAACTTGATTACACTAACACCGTCCCCGGGTTGGTCCAGAGCCCTAGAGGAATGAGGGTGGGACTACAAATTTAAAAGATACCTCTGTAGTGCCTCCAAGTGTGGAGGGCATTGTCCCTGTCAGTTAGGGGCCTTTGGAGCAGCTACAAGTCACAGGGAGCAGGGACACGCCCTTTTTCTTGCTTTGCCTCATTTAATTCTAAGAGATCAGATTCAGAACCCCATGAGGTAGGTGCTATATTATTATCCCCATCTAACAGATGAGGAAACTGAAGTTCAGAGAAGTGAAGAAATTTGCCCAAGGTTAGATAACTAGAATGGAGAGAACCTGGGATTTGGTTTACAGAAAAATCATGGGGCAAATACGCAGTTCCCATATACACCCCTATTGTAAGTGTGGTACCTTTGTTACAAGTCTAAAAGATTTTACAGCCCAGGCTTCCAACCAAGAGGCCGGTGTTTCCCTACGTTTCTATCTGGGCCACCACCTGGGGTCTACTGAATCAGAAGGGGGGAGGGATGCGGTCCTGGTGCCTGCAGGGTGACACCCGCGCACGGGGGACTCTAATGTGCTTGATCACAGCCTACGGGTGGGCGTAGCCTGGAAGACAGGGTTCACATTAGCTTACCTTTTTTAACTCCAATTTTACAGATGTCAATTGGGAAATGCTAGATGGGTCTGCAGTGGTCAGGACAGCCCCCACCCCCACCCCGCCTCCACGCCTAAGAAAGGACGGTGGTGGGTCTGTGCCCCCAGCTGGGGCGCTGCCCGGGACCGCTGAGTGTGGGCTGTGTCGCTGGGTGCCTGGGTTCATTTCATGCCCCACCCCCCACAGCTCTCCGACTTCAGAAAATTATTTAACCTTTGAGGTAAACTCAATAATCTGTAAAATGGGAAAAATAATAGTGCCTACTCATAGGATTGAATAAACATGCAAAATGCTTAGTTGCAATTGTAACAAAGGTACCACACTAACAATAGGGGGGAGGGTATATGGGAACTTTGCCACATGATTTTTCTGTAAACCTATGACTTTTCTAAAAACAACCAAAAAAATTATATGAAGAAAAAATCATATAAGGCAAAACTATTACATTAAGGAATGAGCATTAAAAAACAAAAAAAGCTTGGTTAATGTTCAAAAAATGTTAGCTATTTTATTACAGTGATTCTGCAGAGCCCCTTAGGTGAAGAGAATGAACGCACAAGGGCCACCAGGAAATCATGGAACCGGATAGAGAATCTGGCTCCACAGGCCCTAAGCCTCTCTTCAGCGTAATTAAAAGCCCCTCAGCCCCTCCTGAGCAGCGGGACAGCCCAGTGTTTGTTGCTGCCTGAGCCATCCCACCTTCTACAAGGAGACTTGTGCATGCAAAGGCCTCTGGTCTGCTCACCCGTTTGGCACTAATCACGTTGTGAAAACAGACGGGGGGGGGGGGGGCGGGAGGCAGGGGAGGCTAGGAGCGGGCTTGAGAGGATGTCTGAGAGTGAGCTCAGAAGGGGCCATAACAGGGTGCAGCAGAGAATCTGTAAAACAGGATTTTCTCTCCTGGAAGATGCGGGGAGGGGGATATGGACAAATACCTCATCCCAGATGGGTGCTGGGGGCACAAAACCTTATTAAAGAGAAGAGGAGGAGGCATGGCACCTAGAAAAGGCTGACTCATAAAGCTGAGCAGAGAGGGTAATGTCTTCTTGGAAGACTTTGCCTTGATACCATGAGCCGTGGTGGGGATGGGCAGGCAAGAAGGTCTGCAGCGAGGATGAGGACAAAGAGAAGGAGGAGATCTGGTGTCAGAACAGCCAGGGGCCAGGGCCTGGGAACCCAGCACCTCCTGCTAGGTCAAGAGGGAAGAGTCCTGAGGCCGAGTCAGAGGTCGGGCCAGATGTGCCAAGACTGAAGGAAGGAAAGGAGCTGTGCTCCAGAGGATGACGTACTGCATCAGGAAGGCAGAAGAGACAGGTAACCAAGTGGAAGACAAATCTCAGAGGTTGGCAGTCATGAGCAGCAGAAAGAAAGCCAGGTAAGGTCACTGACGGGATCAGCCCAAGGGGAATCTTCTCGACCCCAGGCCCATGTTGCAAAGTCTCCTATGTATGGACTTTTGGGGCTTCCATTATTCCAATTCTCTGAGTACTGAGATCTGAAAGAGACATATGTACAAAACTGGAGGGTTGTGACAATTCTGAAACCCCGTTCAAATATCCCACTGTTTTCTGAGGCAGGAAAGCCCAGGACTTCTGAGCACAGGAATGTGTCACCTGCAGAGGCTCTGACATGGCGAAATCTCAGGTTGACGCACATACAGCTCAGAGAACACCTTCCAGTTCAACGGTTTTAGAGAATTGTAGATTTGGGTCCAATCCAGGCTGCTGTCCATAGTGACAAGGCCAGGTAAGGGTGAACTTGGGTCAGATGGAACAGACAGAGGGGGCAAATGCAAGACACCCACTGGGACAAGCCAGGAACTCTATGCTGGCAGCAGGACCCCTTTGATGAGGTGAGCACTCCCCTTCAGGGTCTGGGGAGTTAGTGGTCCTGGGCAAATCCAGCATTCGGTATGTGGCATGGCTCTGCCTGGCTCCCGTTCTGGGATCTACAGAAGGGCCCTGCTCTAGAGGCACTGGGTACTGCGCAGCTCAGAAGGCTGGGGCTGAAGTCCAGGGAAACATGGCAGAGACCCAGCTCCAAGAATTGGGCTGTGCCCCTCGTCTGGGCTCCCTCAGCTCCTGGGTCTACCTGCAGCATCGCACTTACCACATTGTGCCAAAATGGCCCATTTATGCCTCTGTCGGCCCCACTAACAGTGAGTTCATAGGGGCCAGGACTGTGCCTTAATTATCTTTGTGCCCGTGGTGCCTAGCAGGGTGCTTGGCACACAGTAAGTGCTCCGTAAACGTGTGCCGCACCAAATAAGAGACTCGCTGTGGGGTCGCCTGCCTGCTGGCCCTGTTTGGCAGGAGTAGGGAGAGCTCTGATTGTTGGTGGCTCCTGTTTTAGCTCACGGGGCAGGCTGCTCTGTAATAGAATATAATGGGATGTCCTGGGTCCTGGCAGGCCCTGGCAAGCATCTCTGTGTCATTCTGAGCATACAGGAGAGTAAAGCCAGCGCTCCTCATGAGATACATTTCTCTGACTTTGCACTCATCACTAGGCATACCGAAATAGCTGGAGACTGACAATTCTCTGTTCAGAATGCCATTTTTTTGTTCCTGAAATAGAGTACTAGACATTCATACAACATACAATGAATCTATTTTTCCATAGAAACAAGATAGGGTTATGCGTCTGGCCAAAGGTCTGATATACTATTTCTAGAAAGGATCAGAAACTGCATAGTAATCAACATGTCAGTGATAAAAGAGATCTGTACCCTGCACAGAGTAAAACTGTGTAAGGTCCATAAATCAGCCAAGTAGGCCAATGCATAAACCAATCATACAAAATCTCTAAAATATTTGTGTGAGAGGTTCTCTAGGGCTAGGATCCAGAGCCTTTCTGGCTGAAGGCAGCTAACAAAGCTCTGCAGTATTTAGGGAAACAAACTGGCAGAGCGTGTAAGAGGGAATCATCTGGGTTATTTATGGTGAAATGGGTCAGGCAGAGGTTGCCTGGAGTCTGCAGCCACCAGGATTCTGGGCACCTTAAGAAACGTTCCAGGCTAATCGAGGGGCTTTAGAACACTGGAGTCACCGAGAGCTGATTCTCTTTGCGTTCTCTGTGCCAAACCTGGGCTTCATCATAGGCAAGGCTTTTTGGAATGTTGTACCCCTGGAATCACAAGAGGCCAAACTCAGAGACCCAAGGCCTTTTTTAAATCCTCTGCCAACAGCCTTCATACAACATTTTCTTTGTGAAACTGAAAAAGCAGGACATCAACTTGGTGAAAAGAGACGGGCTGCTCCTTTCTCTCTGTTGTGAATATTCCTTTTTTTCCCAAACAACTATGGAATATCAGGGGCTTTATACTCCTTGCCCTGGTACCAAGGATTTTGCCTTGAAGCAGGGGTAGGAAAAACATTGTCTGGGGATTCCTCAGGTAAGAAATGCCAATGGCTTACATGTAACAAAGTTATGCCACGGAGTTATCCACCAGCTATTGCATGGCTGGTTCAATGTCATTGTTTTGTGCAGCTGCAAAATCCTAAGGGAGAAGAAAATGCTGTGAGACTCATTTATTGGGGTTTAACGAAAGGTCTTCCCCAGCCCTTCCAGAACATACTGATGACAATGATCTATTTGGGAGAAAGCCCGAGTCAGAGATGTGGCTCTGTTAACTCTCTGTCCAAATGATAATAAAACCCCTCATCTACAGGTAACAATTTACACTTTATAAAGCTGTTTCACATCGAGACCTTGAATTCCTTTAGATCCTGTTTCCTGAAGTCCAGGCCAGCAGTGTCCTGCAATGTGCTTGGCCATAATAAGGTTTATTTAACAACTACTTAGCCAAGCAAAGGAAACTGTTTACAGGTCCACAAGGATTTCAAGTCAAAACAAAAGGAGATGGTGCCTTTTTCACGGGGCTGGTAAATGTGGAAGTGAAGACATTTTTCACTGTGTGATTACCTGTGCAAACCTGCTAATGGTCTTAGGGAAACTTTGGAGAAAAACACCATCCTGCTCTTTGGCCAGTGGACGTGGGAGGCCTGAGCTAAATGGGCAAAGGGGAAGGTTTCAGCAGGGAGGGAGCTTGGAGCTCCAGTCCCCTCATTTGCAAGTAGAGAAGTGGGGTCTGGGAAGCTGGCTGCCATCCCCACTCCTTCCCCACCCTGGTTGAACAGCGCCAAAGACACATTCTCCTTCCATTTTGATGGAATAAAATCAACATTCATCTCCAGGTTGGCGGCTGGGAAAGAACCACTTAGACAATGGCTCCGCAGCGCTGCAAGCAGCAGCTGGGGAATTTCCGGGCTCGCAGCGCGATCTCACCCAGAGGACAGGCGCACGCAGGTGCCTGACCCGGAGGGAAGTACGATGGGTTCACTTGCAATCTGTGTTGTTCATGTACTCCATGCTGTCCTCAGAATCTCCAATTTGGCCCTTTCTGCAGCAACTAGTAGTTGAAATGAGAGGGAAGGGGAAGGAGAATGCCCTGTGATAGGAGGAAAAAGGAAATTAAGCTCCAAAACCTGGATTCGGAACTATTTTAGGTCCCCTTAACATGGGATGCCACGTCCCTTCAGCTCTCCACTTTAAGCACAAATTACTAGTCACCCGCAAAATGGCCTTTTCTTTGGTATTCCCGTCCCCAACCCCCTCCCCTCCCTGGGACTTTTCACCTTTAACACTGCCAGCCCATTGCTTCTCGTCCCAGAATCTTCCAGGCTGAAAGAACCAGCGGAAGAGACGGGGGTGTGGGGACAGAGAGGACGGGGCAGCCACGGCCGGGCCCCTTAGAAATCACCCCACTGCGATGGCACAGGCGGGCCGGGCCGGTCCAGGCACCCAGAGGGGCTCAGGATGGCCCGGGGCAGCCTCGGGCCGAGGAGGGCTCTGTCCAGGGCAGGGGAGCACAGCGGAGGAAATTCTTATGGGCTCAGGAAGAGGCTGAGTGTGATGGAAGACACACCCTGCTAACCAACAGTTTATTCCTGTTGAGGCAGGAACTTAGGGCAGCCAGAAATTCTTACTTCTCATGAGCTGCGCCATGTGCTTTGGCCGTAACAGGCCACAGTCCTCCCCAGCAGGGACGCTTCCGGACAACTCGAGGAGAGCCCCTTTGCCCCTTTGCAGAGGGAGACCTTGTGCTCTGAACCCGGCCCTCCCCTGGGGCATTGTGACCTCAGCTGTCAGCACACAAAGCTGTGGCCTCCTGCCCTTGGCTTGCCCTGTGATTTGACAGAACCGTGGCCTGGTCACGGGGGCTGTTGCGGGGAGGTTGGGAAGTTGAAGAACACTGTGGCCTCCTCCATCATGTCAGCCAAGGATGCAGAACTGAAGAAAGCAAACCCGGTAACAGTAGGGGTGGGATGGGGCTCTCTGAGTTCCTTCTGAGTGGAGATGGGGCTGGGGGTGGATACAGAGAACGTTCCCATGGATCCTCGACTTTTGCCCTCTCCGTTCTAAGCACGTCTTCTCTCCCTGGAATGGGGATGGGATGAATCCTTGGACTTGGGTGGGGCAAGGAGCTATAATGTCCCCAGAGTCCTCTGACAGGGCCATGACCCCAGGCCAGGCCTGTGCCCAGTCAGCATCTGACAGGCCTGTCTAAGGCCACAATAACCTTGTTAGGCAAATATAATTATCACCTCCATTTTACAGATGAGGAAATGACTAAATAACTTGCCCAAGCTGACAAGGCTAGTAAAGAGGATAGCTGAGATTAGAACCCAGGTCTGTCTGTCCCCAAAACCTGTGCTTCTGAAACAATTTTTAGCTTCCTTAAAATTGTCTTAAAGTGCTTTCTCTGCTCAGTCCCCTCCAGCAGGGAGAGAGCTGCTCACTGAATGGGCAGGAATATTCTCATTAGAGTATTACATGACAAGACTAGGGTGGTCATGAAACAGATCAGAGTGTTGGGGAAACTGAGGGCCCCAGTTCAAGTGCAGTTGGGCAGGCAGGGCTGGAGTGGGAGGTCCTCTTGCAAGGACTGGGTGTTACTCCGTGGCCTGTGGCCTCCAAGTCCTCTCCCAATCCCGATGACCAACAGGCTGAAGCTAACGTCTCTTTGCAGAGCAAGAACTACAAGGCATTTTGCCTGGAAATGAAAGTAGAGCTGTAAGGGCCTCTCTTAAGACTCTGCGGGCAGCCCAGCCTGGGGGCTTGGAGTCAGGGTCATTCATTTTTCCTCATGGTCAGAACCTGTCCCAAGGGCTGGGGGATAAAAAGAAAGAGATGAACTCTGTTCTCAGACACCTTCACATTAGGAAGCCTTCTGGTGCGTACATACACAAGGAAAACTTCAGCAGTGTTACGTGCTATGCAGGGAATTAAAATGGGGAGTGTGCTTGGCTGCTCAAAGGGCAGAAAAAGCTGAGGCCAGGTGGGCCAGGAGGAGAGTGGAAAGAAGTGGGCTCAAAGAGGGAGAAAAAGTATCCAGGCACCTTCTGTGCAGCTGCGGCCACTGGCTCTCATCTCTCTCTCCTGGTGCTAAGGGATGAACCCAAACTTGGGGTCCTCTCTCCTGCCTCATCCGCTCACACCTGCGATTTCTAACATTCTGTGTTTCTGATTTCAATCAATAGACATGTGGCTACAAAGGAGTTAAACAAGAAGGACCATTTACCAAAACAGGAGGGACGCAAGGGTTAAGGGTAAGTGTGTGAACCCTGGTGACCGGGGGATGGATCAGCACAGGAAAGAGCTGGTGGGACCCAGACTTATATGGCAGATAAACCTGCTGACGTCTACAGTTACGCTGTGAGCCCTGCGACTTCACTCCTTCAGGTTCTTTCCTTTTTTTTTTTTTTTTTAACTTTTTATTTTGAAATAATTTCAGGCTTACAGGAAAATTGCAAAAATGGTACAAAGAATTCTAGCATCATCTTCAACCAGTTTCTCCAAATGTGGGCATTTTATCATGGTTGCTTTATTCTCTCTCTCTCTCTCTCTCTCTCTCTCTCTCTCTCTCTCTCTCTCTCTCTCTCTCACACACACACACACATAATTTATGTCCTGAACCACCTGAGAATAAGTTGCCTCATTTTCTGTAAATCTTTGACATGTATTTCCTAAAAACAGTAACCACAGTAAAATGATCAAAATCAGGAAATTAACATAGATACAGTACTAATCTGTAGCCCTCATTCTAATTTCACTAATTGTCCCACTAAAGTCTTCTATAACAAAATAACAAAAAATGCTTTTCTCGTCCAAGTTGCAATCCAGGATCACATAATACATCTAGTTGCCATGTTTCTTCAGTTTTTCATCTGGATCTTTTCTCCAACCTTTGTCTTTCATGACACTGACACTTTTGAGGACAATGGATCATTTATTTTGGAGAATGACCCTTAAGTTGGGTTTATTTGATGCTTCCTCGTGACTAGATCTAGGTCAAAAGTGAGGGCGAGTCCTTTTCTGTGCATCATAACTGCAGGCACATGACACCTGTATGTCCCAATACCCTATTTTCTTAACAGCATCCATTCCTCCCTAAAGGAAAGTGTCTCTTTCCTCATGTTTTGGCAATGCCCTGGGGACTTCCCTTCCCTCTTATTGGCAGTTGCCTTTTCACACAAGACATCTCTGTCTCTTCCCTATTTCATTTCCTCAGAATGAATTCAAGGAGGTGAGGGAAGAGCTCAAGTCAAAAATGGAGGAGATAAAACAGGTAATGGGATGAGACTTTATGTAACACGGAGGTGAAGCGTACCTTGAAGAAAAATGAATTGCATGGAGAAGCATCAAACCAACTCAGCCCCAATCCCCTGGGACACTTAAGTGTTGGGTGGCTTTAGATACTCATTTCTTGTTTGATGCTTAAACCTGATTTGGGGGCAGATTCTCTAAGGCATCTCATTGATGAGGTTGGGGTGATGTCACTTAGTGACAGCAGAGTGAGTGGGGCTGGTTTGGCATTTGGGGGCAGTCAAGGACCAGTTCTATCCTCCTTATTCACCCCTCTTGGGAGAGCTGAGGAGCCAGAACTCTCTTTTTGTTTCTATGATGGATCCATCTAAAACACAATTATGATAAAAAGGGGAATAATTAGGAAAGAAGGTACAACTGAAGCTCCACACATAAGCCTTGCGACAGGCCTTTCCCCGGCAGGTGGTGGTGATGACTTGGTGGAGCATGTACCCTGGTCCCTTCAGAGAATTCTTGGGAGGAAAGTGGCTCTAATAGGCTATTAGTCCATTCCCTGAGCTTTATCCAGCTCATTCCACAGTAGCAGCTGCTGCCCTTTGCTTAAAAACACCAAAAAAGACTCCACAGGTGTCTTCAGTAGTTTGCTCTGTGCCTTGTCAAGCCAAGCCTTTCTTCCTTTTTAGATAAAGGACATAATGGACAAGGATTTTGATAAACTCAAGGACTTCGTGGAAATTATGAAGGTAAGCATTTACCGAGGGCCTTGCTATAGAAGAGATACCAGAGGCTACCCTGCAGGTGTTCACAATCTAGTAGAAGAGCCAAACTCCCTTGCAAGACAGAAGGAATAAATGATAATCCACTGTCAATTAATTCAGGGTTTAGAGAAGTGAGAAGTAAATGTGGGCTGGAGGAACCAGAAAACTCTTTGTAGGGAAAGTAAGTCTTCACTTTAGCCTTGAAGACTGCATTGGAGGCTTTATGCAAATCTAATCAAAAGCCCAATACAATTTTTTTTTTTTAACTCAAGAAATTACTAGGAGGATCATCTAGATTGTTGAATAGGAGTTCTTAAACTTTGGTGTGTTTCAGAAACACCTGAGGTGCTAATAACACAAAGCTCAGGTGCATGTTCAGATGGGACTTGAGCCCATTTATTTTTGCCATTTTCCCAGGTTAGTTTGAGAAACATTGATGTAGAAGTATAAGCATGCAAAAGTAGAGATCTACAAATTTTTGAAGGAGTTTTAAGGCGGATTAGCCTTAGCAGATACTAAAATCCATGACAAAGCCATAATAATCAAATTAGGTTAATATAACCCAGGGAAAACCAGACAAATAAATGAAATAGAATAGATAATCCTGTAATACTAGGGCTCTGTCAAGGATGCACTAAGAATTACCTATGGGTTTTTTAAAACTCTATGTATCTAGGTCCCATGCCAGATGAACTGAATAAAACTCTCCAGGGTGAGGCAGAGTTGCTTAAAACTACATAAATGATTCTGATTCCTGCTCATGGCTGAGAACCAGGTCTAAACACTTTAGCAGTAGTTATTAATCTTGGCTGCACATTACCATCACCTAAGGAGGCCTGAAACCTCACCCACCCATCCACCCCCACCCCCACCCCCACCCCTACTCCTCCCCACCCCCCACCCCCCACCCTTCCATCCAGGCTACAAGCTCACATAAATCAATAAAAATCAAATAGGATATTGGGCAAAAGGCACGAACAGAAAATCCACAGAAGCAGATATAAAAAAGCAATACACAGAGAAGACTGTGGGAAGATGGGGAGTAGGAAGTTCCAGGAATCAGTCCCTCCACCAAAACAACTATTAAGCTGGCAGGAATGGTCTGAATCAACTATTTAGTGAACTCTGGAGTCTAGTGGAACACTGAGCAGCATCCAAGGAGGAGCGGGAGGAAGAGGCTGATGAGTAGTGGAAATACCAGTGAGATCCACCCTCCCTGCTGTGGCCATGACCCCCCACCCCAGCCTCACGGCAGGCAGCAGTGGGGCTGCAGCTCAGGCTCCTGGTGCAGCTTGCTGGTGCCAGGGTGAGACATAAAGCCCTAGTCCTCCAAACCTCAGGGGTGTGTATGTGGCCTGAGCGCTGATCATTGCTTTTAATTAGCTACTTCGGATCACTGGGAGCCAGCTCTGAGGATGGCCGTTGCTCCAAACCCCTCACGCAAAGGAGGCAGAGGCATCTTAAAGACTGTACTCTTTCTCAAAACTATGGAAAATGGTTAAAAGTTTGCTTAACTGGGAAGTACTGAATCAGGTAAATGTGCTTCAAAAGCCATAGAAGAAGCTTCTGGTGCCCTTGCTGGCCCCTTCATCACACAGGGTGGAGCTAGCATGCACTTCCATTGGGGGTGCCTGGCCCTGTTCCAGAGGGCGCAGAGGGGCCCCTGTGTACCTACTGGGTACAAGTATGTCGGTGCCAATCTATTGGATGGAGCCTGAGGGACTGAGCTGGGGAAACCAACTGAGGCTCACCCTCCCTGCATTTGTGTTGAGGGCAGAGAAGCAGCTTGCAGACAGCTGGGACAATGTGAGAAACAATTAAGCTGAAGTGGCCTGGGGCAAAGGACTACCTGCATTAAGACACTCAAAAGAGCACTTGAGGGGTTGAAGGTCTATTTCAAGGGGAATAGTTGGGGTTTGCACTCCAACTCCTGTAAACTGTAAGCAGGGGAACTCCTGAGGCCAAGAGCAAGCACAAGTCCAGGCAAAGAGGCAGGCTCCCTGGCTCCATGCAGGCTCAGTTAAAACAGAGCAGATGCTGCACTTAGCATTTGCCTCTGGCTGATCTTCTTGATAGAAGGGCTAAACTCTGAAGGAGACCACCATCCAAAGCACAGCCATTTGCACATATTGTGATAGATTATTTTTGCTTTAGTTTGTTTTATCTCCTGGCATTAAAGAAAATCCCTATCATATCACTAGCTGGATACAAATTTAAGGAACAGACAGCTCAGGGACTATTCCCAGAGTTCACACTTTAAAATATTGAAATGTGCTAATTGCATGGAACTTTGAATAGGAAGTGAGATACGGTAGGTTAGTATAGGCTGGAGTGAAATAGTGACACATCCCAGAGTAATTTGGGCAGATAATAAAAAATATATTTACAGCCTCCGCATCCCCAGCCCCGAGGATCTGGGGGAAGGTGCAGATGTGTTGGACATCCTCACCTGGACTGGTGTTGATGTTGTCACAAACATTGGGACTGGCAGTTTGATGTGTTGAGCCCTTGAGCATGGGACTTGCCCTTATGAAGCTCATTACCACAAAGGAGAGTCTAAAGGTGTATGTAATGGTGCCTAAGAGTCTCCCCCTGAGTACCTCTTTGTTGCTCAGATGCGGCCCTCTCTCTCTCTAACTGAGCCATCTCAACAGGTGAACTCGCTGCCCTCCCCTCTACGTGGGACCCGACTCCCAGGGGTGTAAATCTCCCTGGCAATGCAGAGTATGACTCCCGGGGATGAATGTGGACCCGGCATCGTGGGACTGAGAGTATCTTCTTGACCAAAAGGGGGATGCAAAATGAGACGAAATAGTTTCAGTGGCTGAGAGATTCCAATTGGAGTCGAGAGGTCACTCTGGTGGACATTCTTATGCACTATATAGATAACACCTCTTAGGCTTTAATGTATTGGAATAGCTAGAAGTAAATACCTGAAACTACCAAACTCCAACCCAGCAGTCTGGACTCCTGAAGACAATTATATAATAATGTAGATTACAAGGGGTGACAGAGTGATTGTGGAGACCTTGTGGATCACACCCCCTTTATCTAGTGTATGGATGAGTGGAGGAATGGGGATAAAAACTAAAGGACAAATGGGGTGGGATGGGGGGATGATTTGGGTGTTCTTTTTTCACTTTTATTTTTTATTCTTGTTCTGGTTCTTTCTGATGTAAGGAAAATGTTCAGAGATAGACTGTGGTGATGAACACATAACTATGTTATACTGTGGACAGTGGATTGTATATCATGGATGATTGTATGGTGTGCGAATGTATTTCAATAAAACTGAATTTAATAAAAAAAAATACTGAAATGTGCTGTGTGCAACAAAGGTTACAGGACAAATAAAGAAACAGAAAACGATGGTCCATCCAAAGGAACAAGATAAAAATCCAGAAACCATTACTGAAGAGAACCAGACTTTAGATTTACTGGACAAAGATCTTTAAAAGATGATCTTCAATCTCCTCAAGGAGATAGAGGAAAATACAGAGAAAGAGCCAAAGGATATGAGGAAAACAATGAATGAATGATACAGGAATCTCTTGGAGGTCCTCAATAGGACCCAAACAGAAATGCTGGAGTTGAAGAACACAATAGCTGAAATGAAAAATTCCCTGGACAGTTTCAACAGCAGGTGGTTGGTGGCAGAAGAAAGAATCAATGATCTCGAAAATAAGACAATTAAAAGAATTCAGGCTGAGGAGCAAAAAGGAAAAAAAGAGAGTGAACGGAGCCTAAGAGTCTTGTGGGATATCATGTAGCTTACCAATATGTGCAATATGGGAATACCAGAGGGAGAAGAAAGGGAGGGGCAGAAGGAATATTAAAAGACATAGTGCCAGAAACTTCCCAAATTTAATGAAAGACATGAATATGCACATTCAAGATGCCCAACAGACCCTAAACAGGATAAACATAAGAGAAACATGTCCAGATGCATAGTATCAAGCTGCCAATACCAAGGATTAGGAGAGCGTTCTAAGCTACAAGAAAAGAATAGCATGTCATGTACAAGGGAATCCCAATGAGATCAAGTCCTGATTTCTCATCAGAAACCATGGAGGCAAGAAGGCATTGTTCTGAAATATTTGAAGTGCTGAAAGGAAACAATTGCCAGCCAAAAATTTTATATCTGGCAGGACTTTCTTTCAAAAATTCAGAGAGAGATTAAGACATTCCCAGATAAACAAAGGTGCAGGGAGTTCATTACCAATAGACATAACCTACAAGCAATGCTAAAGGGAGTTCTTTCAGTCTGAAAGGAAAGGATACTAGTAAGTGGATCAAAGTGGCGTGAAGAAATAAAGACCTCTGGTAAAGGGAACTATTGGGTAATTACAAATGCCAATACTATTGTATTGTATTCTTTGGTATGTGACTCCACTTCTTACTTCCTACAGGTGCTAAAGTGCAAATACATAAAAAGCAATGATAAATTTATGATTTTGGACATACAGTGTACAAAGATACAATTTGTAAAAAGTCCAAAAAAAAAGTTGTGGGGCAGAGGAGTAAAGCAATACTGTATATGTAGGCTACTGAAGGTAAGTTGGTATCAAATCAAATATGATTGTTACAGATTTAGGATGTTAAAATTTAAACCCATGGTTAAATATCTGAAAAATATATTCAGAAAGAAATGAGAAGGAACTCATAATGGCATAATACAAAAAATCATAAATATGAAAGTAGGCATTAACAGAAGAATTGAGGTCACAAAAGGTATACTAATAAAGGCAAAATAACAAAATATTGAGCAGAAATAAATGAAATTGAGAATGAAAAAGCAACAGAGAGAATTAACAGTAGAGACAATGTCCATAAAAAAGGACAGTCCATGTTCATGGATTGGAAGACTAAGTATTATTAAGATGTCAAACTTCTCCCTGCAGTGATTGACAGATTCAATGCAATCCCAATAAAATTTCAATAGCCTACTTTGCAAGAATGGAAAAGCCAATCATCAAATTTATTTGGAAGGATAAGTGTTCCCGAATAGCCAAAAAGATCTTGAAAAAAATCACACTTCTTGACTTCAAGCCTCTTACAAAGCTACAGTCATCAAAACAGCAAAAATCAAGAAAAAAAATTCCACTTACAATAGCAACTAAAAGAATCAAATGTCTAGGAATAAATTTAACCAAGGACGTAAGGGACATATACACAGAAAATTACAAAACACTGCTAGAAGAAATCAAACAAGAACTAAATAAATAAAAGAACATTGTGGTTACTCCTCCAGGAAAGTAGGTAGAAAGCCAGGAACTGCGTGGACTGGACACCACAGAGCAATCTGTCTTTGGGCATACTTCATACAACACTCATGAAAATGTCGAACTGCTGAGATCAGCGAAATCTGTAAGTTTTTGCGGCCAGGGGACCCGCGCCCCTCCC
Source organism: Choloepus didactylus (assembly GCF_015220235.1). NCBI lineage: Eukaryota > Metazoa > Chordata > Mammalia > Pilosa > Megalonychidae > Choloepus > Choloepus didactylus. The sequence continues at coordinate 85,253,458 of NC_051308.1, read as the reverse complement.
TGCCAGGCTCAGTCCCGTGGGAGGAGGGGCTGTCAGCTCCGGGAAGGAGAAGGGAGAACTGCAGTGGCTGCTCTTATCGGAAACTCATTCTACTGATCCAGACTCCAACCATAGATAGACAGAGACCAGACACCAGAGAATCTGTGAGCAGCCAGCCCAGCAGAGAGGAGACAGGCATAGAAAAAAAAAAAAAACAACACGAAAAACTCCAAAATAAAAGCAGAGGATTTTTAGAGTTCTGGTGAACACAGAAAGGGGAAGGGCGGAGCTCAGGCCCTAAGGTGCATATGCAAATCCCGAAGAAAAGCTGATCTCTCTGCCCTGTGGACCTTTCCTTAATGGCCCTGGTTGCTTTGTCTATTAGCATTTCAATAACCCATTAGATCTCTGAGGAGGAACCTTTTTTTTTTTTTTTTTTTTAATCCTTTTTTCTTTTTCTAAAACAATTACTCTAAGAAGCCCAATACAGAAAGCTTCAAAGACTTTCAATTTGGGCACATCAAGTCAAGAGCAGAACTAAGAGAGCTCTGAGACAAAAGGCAATAATTCAGTGGCTGAGAAAATTCACTAAACACCACAACTTCCCAAGAAAACGGGGGTGTCCGCTCACAGCCACCATCCTGGTGGACAGGAAACACTCCTGCCCATCGCCAGCCCCATAACCCAGAGCTGCCCCAGACAACCCAGTGTGACGGAAGGGCTTCAAATAACAGGCACACACCACAAAACTGGGCGTGGACATTAGCCTTCCCTGCAACCTCAGCTGATTGTCCCAGAGTTGGGAAGGTGGAGCAGTGTGAATTAACAAAGCCCCATTCAGCCATCATTTGAGCAGACTGGGAGCCTCCCTACACAGCCCAGCAGCCCAGAACTGCCCTGAGGGGACGGCACTCACCTGTGACATAGCACAGTCATCCCTCAACAGAGGACCCGGGGTGCACAGCCTGGAAGAGGGGCCCACTTGCAAGTCTCAGGAGCCATACGCCAATACCAAGGACTTGTGGGTCAGTGGCAGAGACAAACTGTGGCAGGACTGAACTGAAGGATTAGACTATTGCACCAGCTTTAAAACTCTAGGATCACCAGGGAGATTTGATTGTTAGGGCCACCCCCCCTCCCCGACTGCCCAGAAACACGCCCCACATACAGGGCAGGCAACACCAACTACACATGCAAGCTTGGTACACCAATTGGGCCCCACAAGACTCACTCCCCCACTCACCAAAAAGGCTAAGCAGGGGAGAAGTGGCTTGTGGAGAACAGGTGGCTCGTGGACGCCACCTGCTGGTTAGTTAGAGAAAGTGTACTCCACGAAGCTGTAGATCTGATAAATTAGAGATAAGGACTTCAATAGGTCTACAAACCCTAAAAGAACCCTATCAAGTTCAGCAAATGCCACGAGGCCAAAAACAACAGAAAATTATAAAGCATATGAAAAAACCAGACGATATGGATAACCCAAGCCCAAGCACCCAAATCAAAAGACCAGAAGAGACACAGCACCTAGAGCAGCTACTCAAAGAACTAAAGATGAACAATGAGACCATAGTATGGGATATGAAGGAAATCAAGAAGACTCTAGAAGAGCATAAAGAAGACATTGCAAGACTAAATAAAAAAAATGGATGATCTTATGGAAATTAAAGAAACTGTTGACCAAATTAAAAAGATTCTGGACACTCATAGTACAAGACTAGAGGAAGTTGAACAACGAATCAGTGACCTGGAAGATGACAGAATGGAAAATGAAAGCATAAAAGAAAGAATGGGGAAAAAAATTGAAAAAATCGAAATGGACCTCAGGGATATGATAGATAATATGAAACGTCCAAATATAAGACTCATTGGTGTCCCAGAAGGGGAAGAAAAGGGTAAAGGTCTAGGAAGAGTATTCAAAGAAATTGTTGGGGAAAACTTCCCAAATCTTCTAAACAACATAAATACACAAATCATAAATGCTCAGCGAACTCCAAATACAATAAATCCAAATAAACCCACTCCGAGACATATACTGATCACACTGTCAAACACAGAAGAGAAGGAGCAAGTTCTGAAAGCAGCAAGAGAAAAGCAATTCACCACATACAAAGGAAACAGCATAAGACTAAGTAGTGACTACTCAGCAGCCACCATGGAGGCAAGAAGGCAGTGGCACGATATATTTAAAATTCTGAGTGAGAAAAATTTCCAGCCAAGAATACTTTATCCAGCAAAGCTCTCCTTCAAATTTGAGGGAGAGCTTAAATTTTTCACAGACAAAGAAATGCTGAGAGAATTTGCTAACAAGAGACCTGCCCTACTGGAGATACTAAAGGGAGCCCTACAGACAGAGAAAGAAAGACAGGACAGAGAGACTTGGAGAAAGGTTCAGTACTAAAGAGATTCGGTATGGGTACAATAAAGGATATTAATAGAGAGAGGGGAAAAATATGGCAAACATAAACCAAAGGATAAGATGGCTGATTCAAGAAATGCCTTCACAGTTATAACGTTGAATGTAAATGGATTACACTCCCCAATTAAAAGATATAGATTCGCAGAATGGATCAAAAAAAATGAACCATCAATATGTTGCATACAAGAGACCCATCTTAGACATAGGGACACAAAGAAACTGAAAGTGAAAGGATGGAAAAAAATATTTCATGCAAGCTACAGCCAAAAGAAAGCAGGTGTAGCAATATTAATCTCAGATAAAATAGACTTCAAATGCAGGGATGTTTTGAGAGACAAAGAAGGCCACTACATACTAATAAAAGGGGCAATTCAGCAAGAAGAAATAACAATCATAAATGTCTATGCACCCAATCAAGGTGCCACAAAATACATGAGAGAAACACTGGCAAAACTAAAGGAAGCAATTGATGTTTCCACAATAATTGTGGGAGACTTCAACACATCACTCTCTCCTATAGATAGATCAACCAGACAGAAGACCAATAAGGAAATTGAAAACCTAAACAATCTGATAAATGAATTAGATTTAACAGACATCTACAGGACATTACATCCCAAATCACCAGGATACACATACTTTTCTAGTGCTCATGGAACTTTCTCCAGAATAGATCATATGCTGGGACATAAAACAAGCCTCAATAAATTTAAAAAGATTGAAATTATTCAAAGCACATTCTCTGACCTCAATGGAATACAATTAGAAGTCAATAACCATCAGAGACTTAGAAAATTCACAAATACCTGGAGGTTAAACAACACACTCCTAAACAATCAGTGGGCTAAAGAAGAAATAGCAAGAGAAATTGCTAAATATATAGAGACGAACGAAAATGAGAACACAACATACCAAAACCTATGGGATGCAGCAAAAGCAGTGCTAAGGGGGAAATTTATAGCACTAAACACATATATTAAAAAGGAAGAAAGAGCCAAAATCAAAGAACTAATGGATCAACTGAAGAAGCTAGAAAATGAACAGCAAACCAATCCTAAACCAAGTACAAGAAAAGAACTAACAAGGATTAAAGCAGAAATAAATGACATAGAGAACAAAAAAAACAATAGAGAGGATAAATATCACCAAAAGTTGGTTCTTTGAGAAGATCAACAAGATTGACAAGCCCCTAGCTAGACTGACAAAATCAAAAAGAGAGAAGACCCATATAAACAAAATAATGAATGAAAAAGGTGACATAACTGCAGATCCTGAAGAAATTAAAAAAATTATAAGAGGATATTATGAACAACTGTATGGCAATAAACTGGACAATGTAGAAGAAATGGACAATTTCCTGGAAACATATGAACAACCTAGACTGACCAGAGAAGAAATAGAAGAACTCAACCAACCCGTCACTAGCAAAGAGATCCAATCAGTCATCAAAAATCTTCCCACAAATAAATGCCCAGGGCCAGATGGCTTCACAGGGGAATTCTACCAAACTTTCCAGAAAGAACTGACACCAATCTTACTCAAACTCTTTCAAAACATTGAAGAAAATGGAACACTACCTAACTCATTTTATGAAGCTAACATCAATCTAATACCAAAACCAGGCAAAGATGCTACAAAAAAGGAAAACTACCGGCCAATCTCCCTAATGAATATAGATGCAAAAATCCTCAACAAAATACTTGTAATTTGAATCCAAAGACACATTAAAAAAATCATACACCATGACCAAGTGGGGTTCATTCCAGGCATGCAAGGATGGTTCAACATAAGAAAAACAATCACTGTATTACAACACATTAAAAACTCGAAAGGGAAAAATCAATTGATCATCTCAATAGATGCTGAAAAAGCATTTGACAAAATCCAACATCCCTTTTTGATAAAAACACTTCAAAAGGTAGGAATTGAAGGAAACTTCCTCAACATGATAAAGAGCATATATGAAAAACCCACAGCCAGCATAGTACTCAATGGTGAGAGACTGAAAGCCTTCCCTCTAAGATCAGGAACAAGACAAGGATGCCCGCTGTCACCACTGTTATTCAACATTGTGCTGGAAGTGCTAGCCAGGGCAATCCGGCAAGACAAAGAAATAAAAGGCATCCAAATTGGAAAAGAAGAAGTAAAACTGTCATTGTTTGCAGACGATATGATCTTATATCTAGAAAACCCTGAGAAATCGACGATACAGCTACTAGAGCTAATAAACAAATTTAGCAAAGTAGCAGGATACAAGATTAATGCACATAAGTCAGTCGTGTTTCTATATGCTAGAAATGAACAAACTGAAGAGACACTCAAGAAAAAGATACCATTTTCAATAGCAACTAAAAAAATCAAGTACCTAGGAATCAACTTAACCAAAGATGTAAAAGACATATACAAAGAAAACTACATAACTCTACTAAAAGAAATAGAAGGGGACCTTAAAAGATGGAAAAATATTCCATGTTCATGGATAGGAAGGCTAAATGTCATTAAGATGTCAATTCTACCCAAACTCATCTACAGATTCAATGCAATCCCAATCAAAATTCCAACAACCTACTTTGCAGACTTGGAAAAGCTAGTTATCAAATTTATTTGGAAAGGGAAGATGCCTCGAATTGCTAAAGACACTCTAAAAAAGAAAAACGAAGTGGGAGGACTTACACTCCCTGACTTTGAAGCTTATTATAAAGCCACAGTTGCCAAAACAGCATGGTACTGGCACAAAGATAGACATATAGATCAATGGAATTGAATTGAGAATTCAGAGATAGACCCTCAGATCTATGGCCGACTGATCTTTGATAAGGCCCCCAAAGTCACTGAACTGAGCCATAATGGTCTTTTCAACAAATGGGGCTGGGAGAGTTGGATATCCATATCCAAAACAATGAAAGAGGACCCCTACCTCACCCCCTACACAAAAATTAACTCAAAATGGACCAAAGATCTCAATATAAAAGAAAGTACCATAAAACTCCTAGAAGATAATGTAGGAAAACATCTTCAAGACCTTGTATTAGGCGGCCACTTCCTAGACTTTACACCAAAAGCACAAGCAACAAAAGAGAAAATAGATAAATGGGAACTCCTCAAGCTTAGAAGTTTCTGCACCTCAAAGGAATTTCTCAAAAAGGTAAAGAGGCAGCCAACTCAATGGGAAAAAATTTTTGGAAACCATGTATCTGACAAAAGACTGATATCTTGCATATACAAAGAAATCCTACAACTCAATGACAATAGTACAGACAGCCCAATTATAAAATGGGCAAAAGTTATGAAAAGACAGTTCTCTGAAGAGGAAATACAAATGGCCAAGAAACACATGAAAAAATGTTCAGCTTCACTAGCTATTAGAGAGATGCAAATTAAAACCACAATGAGATACCATCTAACACCGGTTAGAATGGCTGCCATTAAACAAACAGGAAACTACAAATGCTGGAGGGGATGTGGAGAAATTGGAACTCTTATTCACTGTTGGTGGGACTGTATAATGGTTCAGCCACTCTGGAAGTCAGTCTGGCAGTTCCTTAGAAAACTAGATATAGAGCTACCATTCGATCCGGCGATTGCACTTCTCAGTATATACCCGGAAGATCGGAAAGCAGTGACACGAACATATATCTGCACGCCAATGTTCATAGCAGCATTATTCACAATTGCCAAGAGATGGAAACAACCCAAATGTCCTTCAACAGATGAGTGGATAAATAAAATGTGGTATATACACACGATGGAATACTACGCATCAGTAAGAAGGAACGATCTCGTGAAACATATGACAACATGGATGAACCTTGAAGACATAATGCTGAGTGAAATAAGCCAGGCACAAAAAGAGAAATATTATATGCTACCACTAATGTGAACTTTCAAAAATGTAAAACAAATGGTTTATAATGTAGAATGTAGGGGAACTAGCAGTAGAGAGTAATTAAGGAAGGGGGAACAATAATCCAAGAAGAACAGATAAGCTTTTTAACGTTCTGGGGATGCCCAGAAATGACTATGGTCTGTTAATTTCTGATGGATATAGTAGGAACAAGTTCACAGAAAGGTTGCTATATTATGTAACTTTGTTGGGGTAAAGTAGGAACATGTTGGAAGTTAAGCAGTTATCTTAGGTTAGCTGTCTTTTTCTTACTCCCTCGTTATGGTCTCTTGGAAATGTTCTTTTATTGTATGTTTGTTTTCTTTTTAACTTTTTTTTTCATACAGTTGATTTAAAAAAGAAGGGAAAGTTAAAAAAAAAAAAAGAAAGAAAGAAAAACAAGGTAAAAAAAAATGATGTAGTGCCCCCTTGAGGAGCCTGTGGAGAATGCAGGGGTATTCGCCTACCCCACCTCCATGGTTGCTAACATGAACACAGACATAGGGGACTGGTGGTTTGATGGGTTGAGCCCTCTGCCATAAGTTTTACCCTTGGGAAGATGGTTGCTGCAAAGTAGAGGCTAGGCCTCCCTATATTTGTGCCTAAGAGTCTCCTCCTGAATGCCTCTTTGTTGCTCAGATGTGGCCCTCTCTCTCTGGCTAAGCCAACTTGAAAGGTGAAATCACTGCCCTCCCCCCTACGTGGGATCAGACACCCAGGGGAGTGAATCTCCCTGGCAACGTGGAATATGACTCCCGGGGAGGAATGTAGACCCAGCATCGTGGGACGGAGAACATCTTCTTGACCAAAAGGGGGATGTGAAAGGAAATGAAATAAGCTTCAGTGGCAGAGAGATTCCAAAACGAGCCGAGAGGTCACTCTGGTGGGCACTCTTACGCACACTTTAGAGAACCCTTTTTAGGTTCTAAAGAATTGGGGTAGCTGGTGGTGGATACCTGAAACTATCAAACTACAACCCAGAACCCATGAATCTCGAAGACAGATGTATAAAAATGTAGCTTATGAGGGGTGACAATGGGATTGGGAAAGCCATAAGGACCACACTCCACTTTGTCTAGTTTATGGATGGATGAGTAGAAAAATAGGGGAAGGAAACAAACAGACAAAAGTACTCAGTGTTCTTTTTTACTTCAATTGCTCTTTTTCACTCTAATTATTATTCTTGTTATTTTTGTGTGTGTGCTAATGAAGGTGTCAGGGATTGATTTAGGTGATGAATGTACAACTATGTAATGGTACTGTGAACAATCGAATGTACGATTTGTTTTGTATGACTGCGTGGTATGTGAATATATCTCAATAAAATGATTAAAAAAAAAAAAAGAACATTATGTGTTCATGGACTGGCACACTAAATATTGTTAAGATGTCAATCATACCCAAAATGATTTACAGCTTCAATGCAATCCCAATCAAAATTCCAGCAGCCTATTTTGCAGAAATGGAAAAGCCAATCATCAAATCTATACAAAAGGGTAAGATCCCCCCAATAACCAAAAACATCTTGAAAAAGAATGAGTTTGGATGACTTACACTCCTGACTTTAAAGCATATTACCAAGCTACAGTGGTCAAAACAGCATGGTCCAGGCATAAGAATAGATATATTGACCAATAACAATGCAACTGAATTGAGAGCTCATAAATAGAACCTCATACCTGTGGCCAATTAATTTTTGACAAGGCTGCCAAGTCCATACAACTGGGAAAGAAGAGCCTCTTTAACAAATGGTACTGGGAGAACTGGGCTTCCATATGCAAAAGAATGAAAGAAGACCCTATCTCATACCAGATACAAAAATTTAACTCCAAATGGATCAAAGACCTAAATATAAGACCCAGTACTATAAAACTCCTGGAAGAAAATGTAGAGAAGCATCTTCAGGATCTTGTGTTAGGCAATGATTTCTTCTACTTTACCCCCAAAGCACAAGCAACAGAAGAAAAAGCAGATAAATGGGACCTCCTCAAAGTTAAAAACTTTTATGCCTCAAAGGACTTTCTCACAAAAGTGAAGAGGCAACTTACTCAATGGGAGAAAATATTTGGAAACCACATAGGGGCTTAATATTGAGACTATATAAAGAAATCCTGCAATTCAACAACAAAGGATAAACAACCTACTACTTCTCTAATGAAAAAAATGCCATAAAAATCAATGCATAACTAATCAAATAACTGCACAGGAAAATAGTTATTAGATAATTATTGCAATAGAGTAAGCAGTTTTAAATCTTGACAAATTTGTACAAAACTGGAAAGTAATTAGACCATAGGTATCAAAAATAGCCAAACCCTTGATTTACCACTTTTACTTCTCGGAGTCTAACATACGAGAGTGATCAGCAATACGAACAAGGGTATATGAAAAGATGTTCATCGCAAGATTATTTATATTAGAAAAATTTGGAAACTACTACAATTTTCAACAGTAGGGAAGCAGCCAAATAAATTATATTATATCCAGATAATGAAAATTAAGAACTACTAAAGACAGCACTTAGAAAGAATACTTATAACGAAAAGTTAAAAGCAAGGAATGAGTAATATATACAGGCTGATCTCAATTAGATGACAAAATACATAAGTAAATACACTGAAAAAAGACTGGTAAGAAATATGCCAAAATGGTTCATAGTGGTTATTTCTGGGTGGTGAGAAAATCTTTTTATAATCTTCTGTATTTTCCAAATTTTCCACAATGAGCGTGTATTATTTCTATATTAAAAATCAAGTACAGTAAGTGTTTTGTTTCATTAGTGGGGACGACTGAGTATCTAAGGGCACAAAGGAAGCAATTTCAGGCACCGGAACAGCTTGAGCACAGCATGGAAGCAGGATGAACGTGGCCTGTATCACAATCATAAAAGTGGGATCATTTGGGGAAACTGTGAGAAATAAAATTGATTGGTCACAATGGCAGTGAATAGTGAAGGCTCTGGAAAGGCAGACAAGTTGGGACTTGATTCTGTAAGCAACAAAAGGCCTCTGGAGATTCGTCATCAACGAACATGCTAGGAGCAGCACTACGGAAACCCTAGCCTGGCAGCTGTTTGCAAGGCGGGCTGGATGGGGCGTGGGGAGCAGGTGGGGACAGAAGGCTGCCTCCTGGCTCAAGGTGAAAAAGCTGGACGAGGTGAGCAGGAATAGAAAGAAAAGGATAAATCTGCAAGATGCATCAAAGGAAAAATAACAGTTCTTGGTGACTGATTCAATACAGAAAATGATGGAGAGGTGAATGTCTGCGATGACACCAAAGCTTTAATCTGAAGGATTAAAACAAAGTGGTGACAACGACAAGGATAGGTGGGAAATATAGCTAATTTAAGGGAAAATAATAAGATCAGTTTGGGTCATGATGAGTTTGAAGTGATGGTAAGACTTGTAACATTTTGACTCTGACTTTTTGACCCAAGGGGGCATTTTAACTTCAAGAATATTTTTACTCTGTTTATGAATACAAATATTTTATTCAAATTTTATATTAACATTTGAAAACGAATTTCAAGAAAATATTTCCTGAAATCATTGTTACCATTTGAAAAACATGGTTCTAAATAGTCAGGCCCGCCGGATCCCGCATCAGAGAAACAAGTCTCTTTGCTTTGGTGAGAAGGTGAGTTCAATGAAGATGCATCAACAAGGAACTGGAGGGGAAAAAAAAGCTTTCCAAGACCAGTTCAGAGTGAGAAGAATTATTTGGGCTTTTATAACCCCCAAAAGACAAAGAAATGGCCAGAAGCCAGAAGAAAGCAGAAAGGAAAAAAAAAAAAAAAAAAAATAGAGAAAGCTGTTGGTCAGCATCTCCTTGTTATCTTCAGGTCCTCCCCTCATTCAGGCTTGTTTTTCAAGGTTCTGATTATGAGACCACATGGTTACATCCCTCATATGTTACTGCAGGCAATGCGGGGAAAGTTCCTGGGGGTAGAGAATAAGTTTTTGTTGTTGAGATTAGAGCAACAGCAACTTATTTTAACAGGGGCTTTTCATGTCAGAATAACTCAAAGCTGCTTGAGTGAAGTGATCTTAATAAACAGTTTTTTTCCTCTATTGGCTATTGAATTAGTTCTACTTATCCAGCTATCATCATCTCTACCTATACATTATAATTCCCTGCTCAATTTTCTATAGATCATTAATTAAACTGGTCTCAAATGTTTCACTTTTTATTAAATCTATTTTAACAGGAGTAAATTACTTTTCATTTATATTTTATGATAATCAATCCAAAGCTGCTTTTCTCCTTAACAAATATTATCAATTATAGCTTTGACTATATTCAAATTTCTTTTTTGACAACTATTTCTATCAAGTCCAGTTTTCCCAGGTCAAATTTTATCAATCTAAACTTTGCCATTAAGGTTTTATTCTTCTGTCAGCTCTTAAGCAATAATAAATGTAATGGGTCATTTTAGCTTCTGTCCATTTTATTTTGTGTTGACCATTTCTGCCTGGAATTGGGTAAAAGTTGGAGCAAATACAGATACCCAGGATGCGGATGCATAGCAAGGATGAAAACACTGGAGTCAGAATATCTCTGGGTTAGTGTCCATCAACAGATGAATGGATAAAAAAAGGGGGGGGGGGGTTGTACACTCAATGGAATATTATTCAGCTGTAAAAAAGAATGAAGTTCTGATACATGTGACAATGTGGATGAACCTGGAAGACATCATGTTGAGTAAAATAAGCCAGACACAAAAAGACAAATATTGCACAATCTTGTTTATATGAAATAGCTAGAATAGGCAAACTCATAGAGACAAATATAGATTACAGGTTATCAGGGGCTAAGGGGGTGTGGTGTGTGGGGAAGGAGCAGTTATTGCTTAATGGGTGCAGAGTTCTGTTTGAGATGATGCAAAAGCTGGGGGAACATGTTGATGATGGTAGCATGATATTGGAAATGTAATTAGTATCACTGAATTGTACACTTGCAAGTGGCAAAAATGAGAAAATTTGAGTTGCATATATGTTACTACAATAAAAATACTTTTTTAAAGTCTCTGAGTCAGAAGATTTATTTTCTTAGTTCCATCATGTTATAGGCATTGAACCAAGGCAGATACTAGTTTCATCTGAAGTATGAGATCAGATAAGAGTTCCCGCTCAGTGACTCACTTAGAGACTTTGGACAAGTGCTTCAATCTCATCATCGAATGGAAAGGGAGCAAATGAAGCAATGGTACAAGCTGTACCTGCACCATAAGCCACCTCACCCAAGTCCAGTGAGGAGTCAGGGGCAAGTGAGTTGCTTAGGTGGTTCTTGAGTGGTTTGCAGAGAGGCTGAGGAAATGGATTTCAAGAGTCCTTTAAGAGGAATATTCTAGCTTTGAATTCTCTCTTATAGGAAATGCAGAAGGATATGGATGACAAGATGGACGTCTTAATAAATATACAGAAAAACAACAAGCTGTAAGTGTAACTGGCACACCCCCCTCCTTCCCTAAAGAGTCTCCCTTCTCTTCGTTAAATGTCCCCGGGGTGCAGATGACACTTGACTTTCCAAGGATTTGTCTTGGTTTCTGTTGCTTCGATGACTTGGAGTCAAGACCATCCACGGCCACCATCGCTACTGGTGATTTACTTGTTGTGTTGGAAATTGTCACCCCCAACTCTCTGGCCCCTCTCTGACCTCCCAGTCCCCTTAGAAGAGGACCAAACCTGCAGGAGGAACTCGAGCTGATGGGAAAGATGAACACAGACCCACACCCACAGCTGAGGCTCAAGAAAATGGATGGAGCTGAGAGAGCACCGTCTGCTCTGCCCAGGAAGACGATGGCTCCACAAAACATGGCAAGGGACTCACTGGATTTCATTCCGTGTAGGTGTGGCTGTGTAAGTGAAGCCCTGCCCTCTCCCAGCACTGGAGCCAGACCCTGGGCTCCCATCTTACCTAGCTTTCTCCAAGCCTCCTCACTCCCTCACTTAACAGCCTTGCCTTCCAGGCACAGGGAGAGTCCACCCTCAGATGTGCCTGCACCGAAGCACCTCTGTTTTATTCTGTTCTCTCCTGTAGCAAGGCCTGATGAGGGGATCCACAAACTGGCCATCTTGGACAAGGGAAAAATGATGCTTCTTGTGGCTCTTTCCATCCTCTGCAGGAGAATTGTTTGCCGTGTGCCTTCAAAACCAACTACAGTCAGAGGTAGGTGGGTCCCGACGCTAAGTGCCTTTTCTCTGGGTTGCCTCGTTAGTCTCAAAGTGATTTGCACAGGGATGTGTTGGCATCACACCCCGCGGTGTAGCTGTGAGGTGGGAGTAGGACTGTAGCAGGCACTGTCACCCACCACATCCACGCAGTCATTAGAGGACATGGGACACCGCTGTGCACCAGGATTTGGGTGATCAAACCCAGGGGCTGCTGCCAAATCCCAGGAGTGCGGGGGCTTGCTCCCAAGATGCAGTTTCACCCTTGGTGGGGAGGGTGCACCGCTGGCTGACCCAGCCTTGTCTCAGGTCCCTGCCTTTCTCCCCATCCAGCAGGAAACTTCTACACTGGGCCCAGGCACCTTTATCACCCTTGGCATCTGGAGCTGCCTTCTGATTAAGCTGTACTTCAACCCCAGTGCAATCAAGGACCTACTTCCAACTGGGGGTCGTCTCAGAACCTACCAGCAGCTTCATTTCATCCCCTCCCCACTCCTTGAGCTGCACCGTAAGGGCTTGTGGCCCTCTTAAATACCACCCCCAACCCAGGCCTCCACTGGGAAATTAAAATGTAAAGCCAAAATAGATGTCACTGTTTTGGATATCATTCTGAAACTTAAGTGTGCAAGGAGTATTATTTTATTTTCTCTAAATCAGCGTGTTTTAGACCCCCTCAACCTGCTTCCTGATGGATTAGTGGGAAATTCCACATTAAGCATCCTCAGGGCCCCCATCCCACCTCCGAAGGCCCTCCCTCCACTCCACCTGGTTCTGCAAAGGCCCCAGGTCTGACACTGATCCCAAACAGGGGAGGCCCCTGAGGATATCAGGCGTCAGTCTGCGCGGATCGTAGGAGAGACTGCCACTGCCTTAACACCTGGTACTCGATGTCCTCAGCTTGCCACCGGGCCTGGGCATCTTGTGCAGTGTGGGGGCCCCTCACACCCAGGGTCTGACCTGCACCGCCCCACCCCCCCACCGAGCTCTTACCATCAAGCAAGACTTAGGCCCCCACTGTCATGGGAATCCGGGCCCCTTCCTGGGCTCTGGGGATCCCCCCTCCTTCCCTCCTGCAAGGCTTGCCCTTCCCTTCCCTCAAGGAGGCACACGCCTTCAGAGGCTTTAGGCCTTCACAAAAGTGGGGTGAGCCACGGACCTCTGCCTGCTCTGCTCCCTGCCTTGCCCCAAATCCCCAGCGGAGGGAAGATGAAGCCTGGCTGCTAGCTTGAAATGGGAGTCAAGAAAGACACACAGAAGAGAGTGTCGCAATAAAGTTTCCTGACATGGGTGTGTATCTTTGGCTTCAGCGTGACAGAGGAGGAAGTCATGGGATCCCCTATTTAATTTCACCCCAGCTCGCTCTTGTTTCATCTCTTTGCTGAATTTGCCACTTGGACTTTTAGACAGTCTAGTAAATAATTGATTAAGTTCTTAATGGCTACATAGGAATGAGCAATGTATGCTTCAGATATATATTTAAAAGACAAGCAAGCAATGACACAAATTTCCTTTGAGGTGTTCATAGTTTTAAAGGAGAGATGACACATGCATATTAAAAATATGGACCATATAAATGTAAGTACAATGGTCATAAGTATGTGATGAAAAGGAGAAATGGGTCAGGAATGGGAAAAAGAAGGGTAGGTTGAGCCCTGAATTGGTTTCCCATTGCTGATGTAACAGATTATCCACACATTTACTGTCTTAAGACAACACAAATTTATGATCTTACAGTTTTGGAGGTCAGAAGTCTAAAATGGGTTTTACTGGGCTAAAATGAAGGTGACTGCATTCCTTTCTAGAGGCTCCAGGGGGATAACCTCTTTCCCTGCCTTTTCTAACTTCGAGGCTGCTGCATCCCTAAGCTTGTGGCTCCCGTCCCAAGTTCAAAGCCAGCCATGGGTGGTTGAGTCTTTCTCACATCCCATCACTCTGACACTGATTCTCCTCCTGCTTCTAGTTTTAAGGACCCCCACAATTACACTGGGCCCACCTGGATAATCCAGGATACTCTATTTTAAGATCAGCTCCCCTCACCGCCACCCCACTCTGCTGTGCTCTGCACACTTACCCACCCCACCTCCCACCTTCCTCTAGAAGTGTCTTCCCTGAAGAAAGACAGTCACCTCCTAATAGCCAATTCCAATCACCCTTCTGCAATCCTCATTCTTCCAGATTGATTCCTGCTTTGACCCTGGTATTTAACCTTCCTTGGATCCCTCAATTTTCTTTTTTTTTTTTAATTTTAATTTTTATTTATTAGAGAACTAAATTTACAGAAAAATCATGCCCAAAATACAGAGTTCCCATGCAACCCCTCCATCCCCAGCTTTCTCAACTCTACTTCTGTTTTTCCTACCCCAACTTCTCCTTTTGTCTCTCTCTCAGTTACTCCTCCTTTGTCTGTATTATAATAGGAGCAACCTCTAGGCTTTTTTACTTACTCCTTTACTGTTTTCTAGGGACCATCTCCACTTCCTTCTTGGATACTGAGGGCAGAAACCAAGTCTGTATTGCTCAATGCCATACCCACAGATTTAACAGTTTGTTCAGTGAATCAGTGAGTATGAAGCACTTAGTGCATTCAATCAATATCACTCCTAGATGATCAGGAGGTCACATCCAGATTCACACAGGCCCTCCTGGAAGAAATCAATTGGCTCTGGAATCTAGAGACCAGACTAATGAATGGTGGGAAAAGATAAATGGGCTGAAACAAAAAGGCAAGTCCATGTGACTCTAAAGCCCAACCCTGGTCCTGTCCCTCATGCTCAGAAACATTGATTTCATTGGTCTTTTCTTTTTTAAATTGGGTGTCCATAGTAATATCTTCATTAATTGTGAAATGACTCTCCCATTCCTTTTCTCTATCAGCATTCACATTCCAGCTTGTTATACCCACTAGACAAGCTGGTTGAAATGGAAATTTTAATTTGAGAGGAACCAACGTCAACTTTGCTCTAAAAAAGCATGAATTGAACAGTGGTCTCGGTCACAGTCTCCCACCCTCACCCCTGCCCAGGACTCAAGCCCTGACCTCTCACCCAAGCTCAGAGCTACCAGTCCCTCTGGGCCCTGGCCACCCTGCCTCTGCCCTCGGCCCCCTTCTCTGCCTGATTTCTGATGGGAGTCCTTGTCCTTGCTCGATTTTCATACCTCACAGGTGGGCCTTTGGACTAGGGGTGACTTCATTCCCCAACAGGGCTTCCTTCAGCCCCTTTGTCTGCCTGCCCACCCTGATGTCCTGGACTGGACATCCCAGGAGGAACCTGAAGAGCTGTAGAGCTCAGAGCCCCCTACCCTGAGTGGCCAGGCCCAGCCCTCTTCTCCCAGAGCCTCCTCTTGGTTAATTGGAGGATTCCTGAAAGAATATGGTAAAGCACCTGTCACAGTGCTTGGAAATGGACCTTTCTTTCCTCCTTATATTTCCATGGCTTCCTCCATGACATATCTTTGATGGTTCTCAGGGCCTTTTCTGGTCATGATGAGTGTGAGAGAAGAGGATGCGAGTTCCCTAAGGGCGGAGACTGCATAGAATTCACTTATCCCACCCTGCCATGGATGGATGCGTGGCTTCATGGCTAACATTCCCTATGTCTGACATTAGTACCACTTAATCATTCAAGCTCGACATTTTTCTTCTCCTTCCCAAAGCGAATCAGCCACCAAGTCCCATGGAGTCTTTACAATGCTTCAAACATCTTGTCCCAAATCTTAGCGTTTGAACCCTGAACTACTTGCAAGAACTTCCTAACTGCTCTTCTACCTCCATAGTTTCTTCTCATGACCTAGAACCCAGTGTGCACATCACTGCAAGATACATCATCTCTAGCTACTCCTTTCCTCTCCAACTTTAAAATTCTATCTCCTTGCTCAAAAACCTTTCTATTCTTAGCCTGCCATTCAAGACCTGGCATTTCTTATCTCAACTTACATTTCTGACCTTATCTCTTCCTATTCCTACTCCCAAGTCTTATACCTTACGGTCCCAAACATGCTCTTTACTTCCCTGGCCTTTGCTCACCTCATTCTCCCCATGAAGCCCCATCATCCCTAGTGGATGGCCCTCTGCCTCTCTACAACTCAGTGACTAGGCTACCTGGCTGTTCAAAGATGTTTTCCACCTTCTCCTTAATATTTTAAACATGCATATGCCTTTCTTCTCCATGCAGATTGCCAGTTTCTAGAAGTAGGGCTTGTGCTATCTTCATCTTCATCCTCAGCAGGAGGGTCAGAGCCCTACCTTGGTGGGTGCTGAGGAAATGCTTTCTGACTGAACTTTTGCTCCTTGGCCTGAGGGACCCAGGACCCTCAGCACCTGTGGCCTTTCTTTCCTCCTTATATTTCCATGGCTTCCTCCATGTCATATCTTTGATGGCTCTCAGGGCCTTTCTGGACATGCTGAGCGTGAGAGAAGAGGATGCGAGTTCCTTAAGGGCAGAGACTGCACAGAATTCACTTATCCTACCCTGCCATGGATGGATGTGTGGCTGTGTTCTAGTCTGCTAATGCTGCTGGAATGCAAAACACCAGAAATGGATTGGTTTTTATAAGAGGGGGTTTGTTTGGTTACACAGTTACAGTCTCAAGGCTATAAAGTGTCCACGGTAACACATCAGCAATCGGGTACCTACACCGGAGGATGGCCAATGGTGTCTAGAAAACCTCTGTTAGCTGGGAAGGCACGTGGCTGGTGTCTGCTCCAAGTTTATTTTCAAAATGGCTTTCTTCCAGGACACTCCTCTCTAGGCTTCAGCTCCTCAAAAATGTCACTCTTAGTTGTTCTTGGGGCATTTGTACTCTCTTAGCTTCTCTGGAGCAAAAGTCTGCTTTCAAAGGCTATCTCCAAAAGTTCTCTGTAAGCTGAAGCTCCTCTCTCAGTTCCAGTGCATTCCTCAAAGTGTCCCTCTTGGCTGTAGCTCCTCTTCAGAATGTCACTCTCAGCTTCACTGAGTTCCTTCTGTTTGTCAGCTCATTTATCTGGCTCCACTGATCAAGGCCCATGCTGAATGGGTGGGGCCACACCTCCATGGAAATATCTCATCAGAGTTATCACCTGCAGTTGGGAGGGGTGCACTTCCATGCAAACAACCTAATTCAAACGTCCCAACTTAATCCCCACTAATATGTCTGCCCCACAAGATTGTATCAAAGAATATGGCTTTTTCTGGGGGACATTATACATTCAAACCGGCACAGGCTGCATGGCTAACATGCCCTATGTGTGACATTATGTCTGCCCAAAGAGTCCCAGAGGGCCAGCAGGGACCTCCCTCTGCATGGATCCCTTCAGGACTGAACAGGCTGGATGAAGTTCCAAGAAAACTCTCTGGACTTTCTCTATTTCTGTCCTCAGATCATTTCTGGAAACACACATACGTGACTGTCCTGTGTTCATATCAGCTGTTGGGATGAGGGAGGTTCTCTCTTGAGACTGATTTTGTGGCCAGATTCCTCCAGACGTGTTTTCAAACCTAAGCAGGTTGTCAGTTTTCAGAACTAAAACAAGGTCTTCAGAGAAACAGAGCCACCAGGATCAGCAGAGGCTCTAAGTCTTCTCTGTGCAAATAGTACACAGGTCTAATGGAGCTCTGAGGATTATGGTGGGAGCTCTGCCTCCCCCCCCCCATGGCCCTCCCCAAGACTCCCCTGTGTCCCAACCCAACTCAAAGGCCACGGAAGGACAACAGTGTGTGTTGAGGGGGGCAGGTGAGCAAGTCAGCTGTCAAACACCTGTTGTGTCTGTCCTTGGTGAGGGACCTTCAGGGAGCCACAACCTGTCATTCTTGCTGACACTGCACACAGCCCAGCTTTGCTGGTGAGCTTGTGCTTTTTCTGTAGGTCTCAATGTCACCTCATCTGGAACAGAATTATGCTTAACCTTGTCTCTCCTCCCAAAAATGTTCTTCTTGTCCTGTATACAGATCCTCTTGGGGGACTTATCGCCCACTCCCTGGTTCCCACTTCTTTGTAATACAGGATCCTGTCCTTCAGGACATAGCCAGGACCCAGTTGATTGGACCAAGGGGGATATCTAACTCAACTTGTCCAATAGGTTCTCTTTCCCTGGGAATTTGGAGTTGGAATTTGGTGATATTCTGTTGGCCACTAGAACTGAGGATATATCATTGGAAGCTGGAAGGCCATCTACCACCACTGGTGAAAGAAACAGAAGAAGTTGATCTGTAGAACAAAAAAGCAGCTTGCAGAGAGGGAAGAACGAAGCAGAGCATCTGAGAGCAGAGATTCAGGCAGTTTCAGAGAAGGGGCTGCAAGAGCCACTGGCCAGGTCTCAGTCCCTCTTGGCCTGGCGTTACTTCCTGCCTTAGCTTTGTGAGATCTCCTTGGATTCTTGGACTGTATTGCTGAGTGGGTTTCTGTTACTTATTACCAAACAAGGCCTCAGCATTGGAAGAAATCTCAGAGATCGTCTGATCCAATCTCCTCAATACAGATGAGGATTCTGAGGCCCAGAGAAGCACAGCAAGTGCTCTCGTCCACACAACTCATTAGTAGCAAAGCCAGGACCCGCACCCGGGTCGTTGGTCTCCCAGCCCAGTGCTCTTTGCATCGGCCCCTCCATTCTGACTCGCTTTGCTCTGTGGCTCTCTGAGGTTGGTTGCACCTACAAGGGGTAACTAGGTGAGGTAGAAGGAGCTCAGATCTTGGAGTTAGCTGTATCTGTATACAAATCCCACACCACCACTTCTTAGTGGTGTGGCCATGGCTAAGTCCTCACCTCTCTGAGACTTAGTTTTTTCATCTGGAAAGGGGATAATCACGCCTAATTCATAGGGTATTTTGAGAATACCTCTGCACATGCAGGAGTTCTATTTAAAGAAAAAAGAAAACTGTAATGAGGTCAGAATTGCCTTTTCTTCATTAATAAGCCTTTAGTCTCAGCCCCAGTTTCCTGACCTTGGCTGACTCCAGTCATGACCAGCCTTGCAGTGAAATGAATTTTGATCTACTTTAACTAAAAAAATAATAAACAGATGTTGTGGTAGGTTAAATTATGTACCCCAATTTAGACATGTTCTTAATCTTAATCCACATTCCTGTGGGTGTGAACCCGTTGTATATAAGGTCTCTTAAGCTGTTATTTTTAGTTATGGTGCAGCGCAGCTGAATGAGGATGGGTCTTAATCCAGACTATTGGGTGCTTATAAAGAGAACTGGGAAGTCACAGAAGCAAGAAAGGAGTGGACATTGCCATGTGATGGGAAAGCCAAGAACCCCAAGGATTGCTGGCCCCAGGAAGAAACCAGCCTTCCAACCTCTGAAGCCATGAGCCAATAAACCACCCATTGTTTAAGCCAGCTCATTGTGTGGTGTTTGTGATAGCAGCTTAGGCAAACTAAGGCAGATGTCCTATAGCTATTTCAAGAGGAGGAAGGATATATAGATATAGATATAGATATAGATATAGATATAGATATAGATACAGATACAGATATACACACATACATACATATATATATATATATGGAAATCAAACAATAGGAAGACATAAGCATCCAATGGGGGTTGGACTGGCTGCTCTGGAGGCCAGGGGTTAGTCCCTATAACCCATTTCCCCTTCCAGAAGAGTGAGGTGCAATTTGCTCACCCCAACCCACCCACTGATAACCAGAGATGCAGTTCCAGGTCCCGACTGAAGTCATGTCCAGAGAAACATGAGAGTGAGTCATTTGGGGGCAGGCACAGTGGGGAGGGCTGGACCCAGGGAGGAGGCCAGGCTGTGTCATCCATTCCCATCATGGGCCCTGGCACAGGCCCAGCCCCAGAGGGTGGGTGAGGATGGGCTCAGGCATCCACCGCCATGGCCCGGTACCCACACCACCCCTTCCCTGTTGCTTCCCAGAGGTTTGACAGGCATCCGTTTTGGACTTTTTAACCCAACAGGTCTCCTACCCCATTTCCCTGGGCTGTCCTCCCACCTCCTAGTTGGTGCTACCCTGACTGGCTCCAGGGGCCCCAGAGCCTCCCTGCACCCCCCACCCCTTAGAAAGGGCAACCTTCAGTATCTCAAAGGTGATTTATCCTCCAGCACATGTGGACAAAGTGACTTTGGGATATTTCTCTCTATATTAAAACAAAACAAAACAAAACGAAGCTCAGTCTCCAGCACTGAGATTAAACCGTGTGAAGGCCCTTCCTCTCCCATAGTAGAGTGACCCAAAAGATGGAGCAGAGCACCTTCCGTAGACAAAGGATTCTGCCCAGTGGACCCTTAAATGTTGACAGTAGCTTTTAAAAGTGGTGACCAAGAAGGGTTTTTTGTTTGATTTTGTGTGTGTGTGTGTGTGGGTGATAAGTTTGTGGGGAGATGAGAACCTCTGGTATGAGTCTAACTGGTAAAAGGCAACTAGGAAATCCACATCAAATGCCTTCAAAGGCCAGAAAGATATTGCAGATGTGTGCAAATATTTAGCTACAAAGTCCTTTATAATATATATTTAAAAATTGGAAACAACTTAAATGGATACCAGTAGGGGATAAGTCACAGCATACCCATGAGAGAGAGTGCTCTACTGACATTAAAAATGATATTATTGAAATATATTTAATGACTTCAACAGGTGTTAACATATAATGTTAAATGAGAAAGGCAAATTATGAAACCGTATTAGAGTGTGATCTCATTTTCAATAAAAGTATTTGTGTGTGTGCATAGAGAAGTATTATGAACTGAAAAGACCTAGAAGGATATATCCAAGAATGACATCAGCTGTTTGCTCTGGGTAGGGGAATTATAATGGATTTTTCTATTGTTCTTTGTGCTTATCTATCCTTTCTAGTGTTTCTACAATGAATGTATACTATTTGTATAATAAAAAACAATAACCTTTTTTTAAAAGTAGGGAAAGATGGCTCAGGAAAGATCTCTAAGAATGAAGACAAAGCTGAGATCCCCCAAAATTCAGGATTAAGCTTTTTGATGTAAAATACCTTGGGCCCTTTTCTTGCCTGGGAGTGGCCAATGATGTCAAAGTGACATCCATGTTTTCAACCAGGAGAAGGGGACTAATCAGCCACACTGAATAAATTTAAAGAGACAACAGGAAATAAAATTAAAATTGCTTTGTGTTCACATCCATAAATAATGCTTATTCAATATGTATCCTCCCAACAGTCTCTGCCCCACCCCCCTCTCTCGCTGGGTTATTGCAATGACCTTGGAGGGTGGCAGGCATCCCTTACGGTATATTCTCAGCAAGCATCCAAAGCCATCCTTTAAAAATATGTTAAATCATGTCACTCTTACGCTCACCCCTCTGCAATTTCTCTCAGAGCAAAATCCAAAGTCCTTACAATGGCCTGCAGGGCCCTACATGGTCTTCTCTACTCTGCCTGCCCCTCTCAATTTCTGGGCCCCAGCCTTACTGGTTTCTTTGCTCTTCTTCAAACACACCACACACTCTTGTCTCAGGGCCTTTGCACTTGTCTTCCTCTCTCCTTGGAACATTTCTTCAGTTCTCCATATGGCCAGCTCCCTCACTTCTTTCAGGTTTCTCTTCCAAAGTTACCTTCTCAGGGACAATTTTCTTACTTATTCTATACAAATAACAACATCCCCACCCCCAGCATTCCTTATATTCCCTCCTCTGCTTTATTTTTCTCCCCAGCACACTCATCGCCAACTCATTGCTATGTATTTTACTTGTCTGCTGTCTTTCTCTTACTAGAATGCTTCCTGCTCCTTGAAAAGCAGAAATTCTGTTTCTGTCACTGGGGTTTCCCAGGGCCGAGAACAGTGCCAGGCATACAGCAGGGACTCAATAAACAGAATGAAATTCAGACGAAGAGAGAGAAAGCCACAGAGGGAGCAGCCAGAGCTGAAATAAATGCAACCCAAAAGAGAAGAGAGTGACTGGGAGATGCCGCCATGTACCTTGCAATGTGACAGAGGAACCAAGAATCACCAGCCCCAGAATGCCACAGTCTTTGGTGAGAAAGCATTGCTCTGAGGATGTCTTGATTTGGACAAAACTGTGAGTTAATAAATTCCAAGGTTTAACCTGACCCATTCCATGGTATTTGCTTAAGCAATCTAGGAAACTGAAACAGATTTTGGTACCAGGAGAGTAGGGTGCTGCAATTCCAAGCATCAGAAATGTGGGAAAAGCTTTGGAATTGGGTAATGGGTAGAGGCTGGAAGAATTGGAAGCTGCTTGATAGAAAAGGCCTAGACGTTTTTGAAGAGGCTGTTGGTAGAAATATGGACACTAAAGGTGCTTCTGATGAGGCCTTAGGCAGAAATGATGAGTGTGTCATCGCTAATTGGAAGAAAGGTGATCCGCGTTTTAAAATGACAGAGAACTTGGCGAAATTGAGTTCTGATGTTGGATGAAAGGCAGAACTTGAAAGTAATAACTTGGATATTTAGGTGAGGAGATTTCCAAGCTGAATGTAGAAAGTGCAGCCTGGTTTCTCCTTGCAGCTTATACTAAAATGCGAGATGAAAGGGATAAGCTGAGAACTGAACCCCTGGAAACAAAGAAACCAGAAATTGATGGTTTGGAAAATTCTGAGCTTCCAGAGAGCAAGTCCCCAGGGAATAGTGTTCCATGTGAGGGTTTAACTGAACATGGAACCGGTCAGCAATTTCTGTGGAAGTCAGGATTGGAAACACAGTTATCCAGGAAGGATCTGTGGAAAGATCTTTTTGTCTGATGGTTTGACCCCTATGTACTATGTGAAACATTAACAAGTTTTTTGCATAATTTTATCAATGAAAACACTGCCAGCCATGACTAAAAGGGACAGAAAAGGGACAAACTGAAGGAAAAATGACTTCAAGGGCAGAAACATGGAAGCCAAGGTTTGAACCAAAGGCATCTTCTTTGAGAGTGGGCCCACCCATGTGTATGGAAAGGGTGAGTCTGACCCGCGCTCGGAGAGGGCGGGCCTCCTGCCCTGTTGTTCGGGAAGAGTCCTGCCACTCCAGTGCTCTGAGAGGGTGGGGCCTGTGCCCTGGAGATTAGGGAGAGTCTAGCTGCCATCCAGTGTTTGGAGAGGGTAGAGACTTCAGCTCAGTATTCAGAGAGGGCATGGCTGCTGGGCAAGCACTTGGAAGGGGCTACCATTTCATTAGACCTAGAGGACAAAGCATCGTTTTATAGATGACTCTTAGACCTTGAAGTCTGTGCTGATTTGGATGTATTATGTCCCTCAAAATGCCATGTTCTTAAATGTAATCTTGTGACAGCAGATGTATTAGTGTTGATTAGGTTGGAATCTTTGGATTCGGTTGTTTCCATGGAGATGTGACCCACCAACTGTGGGTAATACCTTTGATTAGATTATTTCCATGGAGGTGTGGCCCTGCCAATTTAGGGTGGGTTTTGATTTAATCACTGGAGTCCTATAAAAGAGCTCACAAACAGAAGGACCGCAGAGTAACTGAGAGTGACATTTTGAAGAGCAGCGGAGAAAAACATTTTGGAGAGCAGCTGCAGCCAAGAGAGACATTTTAAAGACAGCCATTGAAAGTAGACTTTTGCTACTTCAGAGTCTGCCTGGCAGAAAGTAAGAGAATACACCCAGATGCCTAGAGAGAATGTCCTCAGAGAAATCCATTTTCAAACACAGCCTGGGAGCAAAGGAAGAAGACACCAGCCACAATAGCGGTGTTCCAGATGCCAATGGACATTCTTCTGTGAAGGTACCCTATTGTTGACACCTTAGCTTGGACACTTTCATGGCCTTTAGAACTATAACTTTGTAACCAAATAAACCTCCTATATAAAAGCCAATCCATTTCTGATATTTTGCATAATGGCAGCATTAGCAAACTGGAACAAAGTCTAATAGAGTAGCCCCTGCTGGATTTCAAAATTGTTTGGGACCTATAACCCCTGCTTTCCTTCCAATTTCTCCCTATGCGCATGGAAATGCTTATTCTGTCCCTCCGTTCATATCAGAAGAAGATAACTCATTCTCTGGATTTCACAGGTCCAAAGACAGGGGTAATTGTGCTCCAGGATAGACTATACCCATTACCAATTTTTATGAGACTTTATACTAAGCATCGTTTTGAAAAGACTTAAGGCTTTTGGGACATTGTGATGGAATGAATGTATTTTGTACATAGAAAAAACAATTTGTCTTTTTGGAGTCCAGAGGGTGGAATGTCGTGGTTTGAAGCTGTATGTACCCCAGAAAAAGATGTTCTTAAATTTGGTCAATTCCTGTGGGTGTGAACCCATTGTAACTAGAATCTTTTGATGCAGTTACTTCAGTTAAGGTATATGTGGCCCAGCCCAATCAGGATGGGTTTTAATCCTATTACTGGGAGTCCTTTATAAGTGGAATGAAATTCAGACAGAGAGAAAGTCACAGAGGAAGCAGCCAGAGGGTGAAGGCAAAAGGCCCCGGAAGAGAAGGAAGACACCAGGACATGCAGCCATGTGCCTTGCCATGTGACAGAGGAGCCAAGGATCACCATCAGCCAGACCAAGAATGCCAGTCTTTGGGGTGAAAGCATCACCTTGATGGTACCTTGATTTAGATATTTTCCCAGCCCCAAAACTGTGAATGAATAAATTCCCATTGTTTAATCCAACCTATTTCATGGTATTTGCTTAAACAGCTTAGGAAACTAAAATGTTATATATTTTTTTTATTCTTCAGTTCATTTATTTTCACACTAATCTTTGTTATTTCCTTCCTTCTGCTTGCTTTGGGTTTAGTTTGCTCTTTTTTTCTAGATCCTCCAGTTTTGAGGTTATATCTATGATTTGAAATCTTTCTTCATTTTTAACATAAACATTTAGAGATACAAATTTCCCTCTCGGCACGGCCTTTGCAGCAACCCATAAGTTTTGGTATACTGTATTTCCATTTTCATTTGCCTGAAGATATTTCCTAAGTTCCCTTGTGATTTCCTCTTTGACCTTTTGAAGTTGTTTAAGAGTATGTTGTTTAATTTCCAGATATTTGTGAACTTTCCATTTTCCCCTCTTATTGATTTCTGGCTTCATCCATTGTGGTTGAAGAAGATATATTGTATGATTTCAATATTTTTTTAATTTACTGAGACTTGTTTTATGACCTAAGACATGGCCTCTCCTGGAGAATGATCCCTGGGCACTCAAGAAGAATGTTGTTGTTGGGTGAAGTTTTCTATATATGACTGTTAGATCTAAAAGGTCTAGTTGGTTTAGGGTATCATTCAAGTCCTGTGTTTCTCTATTAATTTTCTGTTTAGATGCTCTACCCCTTTTTGAAAGTGGTGGATTAAAGTCACATACTATTAATGTAGGACTATTTCTTCCTTCAAATCCATCAGTATTTGCTTCATATATTATGAGCTCTGTTATTAGATGTATATATATTTATAATTGTTACAACTTCTTATTGAATTGATCCCTTTATCAATATATAGTGTCTTTCTTTGTTCCATGTAACAGTTTTTGACTTAAAGTCTATTTTATCTGATAATAGTTTAGCTACCCCACTCTTTTTGGGCTACTACTTTCATGTTATGTTTTTTCCATCCTTTCACTTTCAACCTTCTTACGTCTTTTAATTTAAGCTGAATCTCCTGCAGACAGCATATAGTTGGGCCATGCCTTTTTATGCATTCTGCCAATCTCTGACTTTTGATTGGAGATTTTAATCCATTTATATTTAAAGTCACTACTGATAATGTAGGACTCTCTTCTGTAATTTTGTAATTTAGTGTTTGAAAGTCATACCTTTTTTATCCCTCAATTCTTCTGTTAATGCCTACTTTTATATTATTTTATATATTTTTTGTATTGTATCATATTGTATCATTCATATCTATCTGAATATAATTTTCATGTATTTTCCTTGTGTTTACTATGGGATTAAAATTTAATATCCTAAGTATATAACAATTGTTTTAGTTTCCTAGGCTGCTGAAAGCAGATACCATGAAATGGGTTGGCTTAACAACGGGAATTTATTAGCTTACAGTTTTGAGGCTGAGAAAAATGTCCAAATCAAGACATCATCAAGGTGATGCTTTCTTCCCAAAGACTGGCTGCAGCAATCCTTGACAACTCTGCCACATGGCAAGGCACATGGCGGCATCTGCTGGTTTCTCCCTTCTCTCCCAGATTTCATTGTTTTCAACTTCTTGCTTCTGTGGCTTTTTCTCTCTTTGTCTCTTATAAAGGACTCCGGTAAGGGGAGTAAGACCCACCCTGGACCACACCTTAACTGAAGCAACCTCTTCAAAAGATCCTACTTACAATAAGTTTATAAGAGTGGATTACCTTTAAGAACATGATTTTTCTGGGGTACATACAGTTCCAACCCACCACAACAATCATATTTCACTTGAAACCGACTTAACTTTACTAGCATATATATACATTGTTCCTATACCCCTCTGTACTCCCACGTTTTTTTGTACTTGTTACAAATCACATCTTTGTACACTGTATGTCCCAAAGCATAGATTTTTCATTACTTTTTATGCTTTGCACTTTATCATCTATAGGGAGTGAGAAGTGGAGTTACATACGAAAATGCAATACGATAGTACTGGTGGTAACCTTTACTGGAGGTCTCTATGTCTTTATGCCACTTTGAACCACTGTCTGGTGTCCTTTCTTTTCATTCAGAAGAACTCCCTTTAGCATTGCTTGTGGGGCAGTTCTATGGTGATGAACTCCCTCAGCTTGTGTTTATCTGGCAATGTCTAAATCTCTCCTGCATTTGTGAAAGAAAGATTCACTGGATATAAAATTCTTGATTGGTCATTGTTTTCCTTCAGCTGTTTAAGTATTTCAACCCACTGACTTTTTGCATCCATGATTTCTGAAGAGAAATTTGTACTCAATTTAATTGGGGCTCCCTTGTACATACATGTTTTTCTCTTGCAGCTCTCAGAACTCTCTCCTTATACTTCGAATATGACTGTTTGACCAAAATATGATGGGGTGTGTTTTTCTTCATGTTTATCCTGTTTGGTGTTCTCTGGGCTCCTTGGATGTGCATAGTCCCATGTTTTGCTATATTGGGGAAGTTCTCTGTCATTGTTTCTTTGAATATTGCTCCCACCACTTTCTCCTTCTGGGACTCCCTTCATGCATATATTAGTAGGCTTGATGGTGTCCCAGAGGTTTCTTAGGCTATTTTTACTTTTTACAATCCTTTTCTCTTTCTGCTCCTCAGCCTTACTTGTTTCAAGTGTCTTGTCTTTGAGTTTGCTGATTCTTCTGCCAGCTTTCCAATCATCTGTTGAAACTCTCCTGGGAATTTTTCATTTCAGTTATTGTGGTCTTCTACACCAGTGGTTCTCTCTGGTTCCTTTTTTAAAATTTCTATCTTTTCCTTGAGAGTCTCATATTGTTCATTCCTTGTTTTCCTGGTATCTTTAATTCTTTCTCTGTATTTTCCTTCATCTTCTTGAACATATGAAGATCAGGTTTTAAAAATGTTTGTTCAATAGTCCACAGTCTGTTCTTCTTTGTTGATGTTTTCTGAATTTTTATTCTCTTTCTTTGGATGGACCATCATTTCCTGTTTCTTTGTTTATCTCACAATCTTTTCTTGTACACTGTACATTCTAATATTTTAAAATGTTAATTCTGGAATTTATTTTCTAAGGTGTCTGTTTCTTGAGTTTGTAACCAGCTGGTGACAGAGTTGTTCTTAGTGTCAGGGACTAACAAAAATCAAGCAAATCTAAGCACAAAGCACCTTTCACTGTCTTTGCAAATTGGCTTTGGGTTGGCTGGTGCTTTCTCTCAGAGTTCAGCCCTTCTGTCAGGAAGGTCAGCCCAAGGTGAATGCAAACTGCAAGGTCCTCCCTGTCTTTTCTGAGCCTGTGTCTTGTCCTGGACTCTTGCTTCCTAGTGGCCTTAGGAGTTCTCTTTACAGGACTTTGAATGCCCCCTTTACTCAGGAAACAGATTTCCTCCTCCTCCCAGGACTTCCACTGCAAGAATTAAAGCAGAGATGCTTTTGCTGCAGTCCATCTGCCTCCAGTATTTCTTGCATTGCTTTCCTTGTCTTAAGCTGCTTTTGCCCTGAGGACAAATTTTGGGAGAGAGGCCTGCCGGATTGGAGTTTCCCAAGTCAGTCTTCCATAGCTGGAACAAGGCCAGGGACCCACAAAAGGAGCACTGGCCGACGCCAGGCTGTCCTGGGGAGGGGTTAGGGGAGGAGCCAGGAATTGTACCAAGAGCTTTGTCCTCCTCAGGGCTGTGCTTTCTTTACTTGGCCCCTGCCCAGCCAGTGCAGCCCTTCGACTGTCCCCCACAGCTCTGAGGAAGTGTGCGGACTTTAAGTCTTCTCCGCCCCCTTTGTCTGGGTAGGTTGGAACAATGGCGGCCCTCAGACCCCCGACCCCAGAGGTGCAAAATAGCTAATTAAAAGCAGTGATCCCCAATAAGCCTGCACCTCCCACCCCCATCTTGGGGAAGTGGATTTTTATGTACTTCTCTGGTACGGACAAGCCACGCCAGGGGCAGGACCCCATTGCTATCTGCTGTGAGAGTGGGGGATGGTTGCCAGTAACCACCATGGGGAGAGAGCAATTTGCTGGCATTTACTGTAGTTTATCAGCCTCTTCCTCCTGCTCCTCCCTGGATGCTGTAAGGTGTTCTACTGGACACTGGGTTTTGGAACCATTGATTCAGACAGTTCCTGCCTGTTTAATAGCTGTTCTGGTAGAGGGACTGATTTCTGGACCTTCCTACTCTGCTATCTTCCAACCCTGATACTCATTTTTTTATCATCCTGAGCCCCCTTCAGTCTTGACTTTTGCTGAGGCATGAGCGTGACATAAAACCAGAAATCTTCACTTCCAGCTGTTAGAAACAAGCATTATACCTTAAAAACGCTCACCCAGTTATGGAGGAGAAAAGAATTTATTCATGATCTTGCAAGAACGGACGCACAGCCAGACACATGGCAGGCATGGCTAACAATAGAACACAGCGAAAATTTATATTCCAGGCCTAACGCAAGTCCCTCCCCTGTTTCCCCATTGGCTGGATACTCCAGAGGGTACAGTCTGTCCAAAAGAGCTAACTAGCCCACCTTTGGGATTTTAAATTGTACAGCCTATCTGCGAGAGCCAACTCTAGCCTTACGTCAAGGGCCCTTTCCCTCCTCCAAATCACAGAGCCCGTTTGAGCCAGCCTTGTTCAGCCTCCTTTTTCCCCTATTCCACATTGTCTTTATGTGAAAGCTAAACTTAACCCTTTCTTACATAGCCTTCTCCAGGCTCATTAAAAACAAGGGTATATGTAAACCAAGTGTGCAAAAGTCAACTATGACAATACGCCAGCAGAGGGCGCTGGTATCCCATCAGTCCCTGCCCACTGAACTCGCCAGAAGGAAAAGCTGCAAAGATGCAAAAGGGGAACTTAGAATAGAGTGGGTGTCCTGACCCTGGTTTCATCTCTGAAATTTGTAGGAGCCTACAACGACTGATACCTCCGGTTTATGACCATAGGAAAGCCAGTGGTCACCCACCTAGGAATGAGTTCCAAAAGTCCACCCACAAATTCCATATTTGGAATTCACAATAAAGTGACTTTCATTCCTTAATTTACTTAACCAATGCTTGCTGAGGACCTACTGTGGGCTAGACAGTGTATTTTTCTATATAGTGAGGCTAGAACAATAGATTCCCAGGCTAGCCCGCAAAAGCCTTTTAAATCATTAATGTAGGGAAAATAGAACGATTCTGTTCTAGGGCCAGAGAAAAGGAATAGGAGAAGGACAGGGTGGAAAAGAAGAAAGAAAGTACAGGGAGAAAAGAAGGAGGGGAGACAAGTGGAAGGAAGATGACTGTGATGGTTAATTTTATGTCTCAACTTGGCTAGATTGTGGTATCCAGTTGTTTGGTCAAACACTGGTTTACTTGTTACTAGGAGGTATTTCATAGACGGGATTATATCTACAATCAGTTGACCTTAAATAAAGGTGTGATCATCAATCAGTTGGAGGTTTTAACAAACAAAATCTGAGGGTTCTGAGGATCAGAAGGAATTTTGCCTCAAGACTGCACCCTCCACTCCTTCCTAAGTTTCCATCCTAATGAATTTGAACTCAAGAATTCAACATCACTGTCACCAGAATTTCCAGCCTCTGGCCTGCCCTACAAATTTGAACTTAGCCTCCACAATTGCATGAGCCATATTCCTTATAACAAATCTCTTATATATCCACATATACATATGCATATACATGTACATACACGTGTACTTATATATGCACATACAAATGTACATACATATATCTTGTTGGTTCTGTTTCTCTTGTGAACCTGACTGATATAAAGACCCTGGAGGAAAGGAAGAGGAGGTAGGTTTCAACCCTTTCCTGGTGTGTATAAAATACTTAGCCAAAAAAATTGTCTTTGGCATCCTCCATTTCTCTTTCTAGACTCTGTCAACCACCTGAGACTTCTCTGTCCAGATGCCCAGGACTGCATGGGAAACAACCCCTGCTACACGTGCACACACACACACACACACACACACACACACACACAAACTCCTGCACCACATCCAAGCCTGCCCTGCCCATCAAGGCAACGCTCCCTGTTTTGCTGCTCCCCACTCCTCCATCCACGCTCCTTCACCAGCAGCTGCGCTTGTCAGCTCTGTGCTGGGAGGAGAGCAGTCCATTAAACTAACGCATCCTGCTGTGTGACAGACTGGCCCTCTTAGGGACGTTGGCATCTTTTAAAGAGTACTAATATTCACCAACCCAAATGAATCTCTAATTGATAAATTCCCAGGCAGTGAGATGAAGGGAGGTGATCATTTCAGGCGGTTTGTTTTGGAGATGGCCCTTTGGGAACAAGACCTGAGCTCCTGTCAGGAGGCTCTCACTAAATCTTTCAGAGGAGTCCACAGGAGGGACTTTTTGAGGCAAAGAGTCAAATAACTCAGTTTTGAGTGTGTGTGGTAGTGACTTCGTGCATATAGCTCTGTGTGTGGGCTTGGACTAGAACAAAAAGAAGAGGTCAGTTCGGGGGAAAGAGATGGACCCTGATTGCAGGGTAAGGAGAATGCAGGGCTGGAGTCCGGAGAACTGCTGAGCCGGGAGGAAGGGCTTCCCACAGCTGGGGTCCTCGCCTCAGCAGCTGCAGGCCCACTCCCCAGGGGCCACCACCTGGGGAGCTTCCTCACCGAGCATGGCTTTCCAGCATTTTGTGCTGCAGAACAGATGGCTGTTGCTGCATTGCCCACACTGCAGTTCCCTGCCAGCCAGGGGACCTGCTCGGAAAAGCCCTGCCTCAGCAGCCGTCTGAGTTCTGGGTGACTGGGTCTTTCCTAAAGAGCCCACTAGTGGGGGGGTGGATGGGAACTAAAGGGCCGGGGTAGAATGGCTGTGACAGGGCCATTGCAGACGCAGACCCCTTCATGACAGCCTCCCCATCACAGACCGGGTCTAACTGTGGCACTTTATGCTGTTGATTCCCCATTAGGATGAATTTCAGTCATCACCAGTGGCTGCACATGGTTTCCCCACCTCAGAGGCCTCCACAGCTCCTCCCCTGCCTCCCAAGGATCCTAACCGAGAAGCCGCCCACTCGTTATTGCTCTGACAGGGTCCTCTGTCTGCACAGGAAGTGGGATGAGGGGGACAGTTTCGTGCATCAAGCTTTGGCAACAGGTAAATCTGGGTACCTGCCCACACAGAAGAAGTTAAACCTGGGATTTCCCTGCCTCATTCATTGTGCTTTTGCTAATGTTCTTCCTTCTCACCACAGGGTAAAGACCTTCAGTTCTACCTAGCGAAGTCCCAGCCACCAAGACCTATCCTTGGTGACAGAAGGCACAATAGTGGTCGCTTGTGGAATGGGGGTGACGGGGATGGGGAGAAGGTTTGGGGGAGGCTTCTGGAATGCTGAGATGCTGATAATGTTCTACCATCTAGATGGTGATGATATGGGTGTGAACTCTGTGTAAAAATTCATCAAGCTGAGGATGTAAAATGGTGCAGCTGCTTTGGAAAACAGTTTAGCAATTCCTCAAAAAATTCAACACAGAGTTACCATATGAACCAGAAATTCACTGTTAGGTATATACACAAGAGAACTGAAAACATATATCCATAAAACACTTGTACATGAATGTTCATAACAGCGTTATTCAAAATAGCTGAAAAGCAGAAACAACCCCAATGTATGCCAACTGATGAATGAATAAACAAAACGTGGTATATCCATACAATGGAATGTTAATCAACCAAAGCACTGATACATGCTACAACATGGATAACTCTGCAACTGTTATGCTAAGTAAGAGAAGTCAGTCACAAAAGACCATGCAGTGTATGAATCCATTTATATGAGAAGTTCAGAATAAGCAAATCTATAAGGACAGAAAGTAGATTACTGTTTGCCACGGGCTGGGGGGAGGGGAAAATGGGGAGTGGCTGCTAATGGGTAAGGGGTTTCTTTTGGGGGACAATGAAAATGTTCTGAAACTAGATAGTGGTGATGGTCATGCAATTCCGTGAATATACTAAAAGCCACTGATTTGTACACTGTAAAAGGGTGAATTTTATGGTACATGAATTATATCTCAATAAAAAATTGTATCAAGCTGTTAACTTGTCATTTGTGCCCTTTGTTCTTTGTGTGTTTTACCTTAATAATAACAGTAACAAGTTTACTTTAAATGTGAAGTTGCCACTGCCCTGCTGCTCTGCTCCTGATTTAAAAACCATTGCAAGCCCTGTTCAAAGCCCTGCGTGAGCACCACCTCCTCACAGCGTCCCCTTACTGCTCTGAACTCCTTTACCGTTTAATCTCCTTTACCGTTTAATCTCAACAGCCCTCACTACTTACTGCTTCTAGAGCCTCACTGGAGGCTACTTGAGTGTCCTTAGTGGAGAATCACCAACCTCCCCTGGGGGGCTTGTTAGACCTGCAGCATCTCGGGACCCCTGAGACCTGCGGAGTCAGGCGCTGCTCTTTAACAAGACCCCCAGGTGATTCGCATGAACACTAAAATTTGAGAAGCCCTGCTCTAGAGTTATTTTTTTTTCCTTCCCTACCTGCTCTCAGAAGAGATTCTAAGCACTTTACGATTGTCTTTGTCTATCCCCACTAGTCTGTGCTTATAAACATTTGTTGACTCAGCGCTTACACGATTTCATCCCACAAAAAATGCTGGGTGGTCTTGGAACTAAAGCCGCAAACTACTCTGACATTAAGACCAGGATAAAGAGACTAAAACTAAGCAAACTCCTGGCATCCAGAGAGCAGTCTCCAAATACTGTTTCCCACTAAACACAACCAGGGCTCTGTGGAGAAATGGCTGATTCCAGGTCTGAATACAAAACGTACAAGCCAGAACATCTTGTCCTACCAGATAGCAAAGAAGCCATCAAAGACTTCTCAGGTTATTTCTAAAGGACCTCAGGAGGCAACTAAAAGAGATTCCCAAAGGTGGGCCACTTGAGCATCAATAAGGATAGTAACTGCAATGGATTGCAACACACCAAATCCGTTAAAATCCATGCATTCATAATGATACGAAAAACCCCACTGAGTCACTGCTGGAGAATGTTAAGGAACCAATTCGTTGTTTTGAAAATGGTAGATAAAGGTGGGGGTCAAAAACTGAACTGTTAGAGGCACCACAATTGTAATCCTGTGATGCATTAATATGAACGTAAGGATTTAAACAGGATCAGAGCATCAGAACCTAAAAATGTCAGCTGATTGCGAGTTTTTTTTAGGCTTCTGAGTAAAAGATTTCTTGGACTATTTAGTAGAATCATTAAATGAGATACTATCTGAACTTTTACTTGTCTTTTTGAATTATTAATACATAATTCAGAAAATACTATTATTTGGCTACAAATGACCTCTATAAATTGCTCTCTTCTGAGGCCATCTGCTGTTCTTTTCATGTATAGTTCTCAGCAGGAATCTGATGATTACTTACTACTTTATCCATGAACTGCAAAAAACAAGTCTTTTTTTTTTTATGTTAAGAACAAGTACTAGATGGGGCTGATTTAACCACAGAATTAAGTTAGCTTTGGAAAGACAAACACAGAAATGTAAGTCTCTGTTGTATTAAAAGAAAGGAGATATTAAAAGTAGTTTCAATGCTGTAGTTCAATGATAAATCTCATGAGAAGACAGTTCATGTCCAGCAACATTTTGCAAGACTGTCTTTTCCTACCACCTCATGTTCTTTTATGAAGCCCGTTCTTACACCAGCTAAAAGCCTGTTCTTACACTGAGCTATTAACAGCACTATAAATGTGTCTTAGTTGACTATTTCATACTGACAGCCCCAAGAATTTGTATCATGTTACTTGTATGTTTTATATTTGTTTCGTCAAACTAAAAAATAACACTAAGTTAAGTTAAAAAAAAAAAAAAAGGTGGGCGTCGAGCAATTATCCTGGGTGTCAAAGAGTAGATAAATAGTGGATATCTGATTCTAACATTTCTCCTTCATAGAAGTATTCTGTTTATAAACGAAGGAGGAATGACAGAATCATATTTTGAAAATTTTAATTAACCAAAACACCCAGACATTGATCAGCAGCA
Organism: Choloepus didactylus; assembly: GCF_015220235.1. Taxonomy (NCBI): domain Eukaryota; kingdom Metazoa; phylum Chordata; class Mammalia; order Pilosa; family Megalonychidae; genus Choloepus; species Choloepus didactylus. The sequence goes on along the minus strand of NC_051308.1, from coordinate 85,218,491 downwards.
GCATCTAATGACACAATAGGGGACAACCAGATGTCCTGTGCCTCCTGTTAGAACCTGCCACCACGGAAATCAAACCTGAATCTAATTAGGCTTTACATCCAACTATCAATTTACAAGGAAAATGGGGATAGAGAACATGTTAAATTATACCATAGGGAGATAACAAAATCGAGATTGTGGCAATCTATAGGATAAGCAAACCAGTGTCTTCACCAAATAAATTGTAAGGGTAAAAAAAAAAAAAAAGATGAGGGAGTAACCTGTAGACTAAAAGAGACTTGAAAGTATATCAACCAATCTGAACATGTAAAGCTCATTTGGATCCTAATTCAAATTATTTAAAAAAATCACTTATGACAATTTTGAGATAATTGGGAAATTTTAACACTAGGAGCTATGGTTAATTTGTTTTGATGTGTAATGAAACTGTGGTTATGATACAAAAAGATTTCTCTTTGAGTCATATACAAAACATTTACAGATGAAATAGTATGATATCTGGGGTTTGCTTCAGATAATAAGGTATGGGCTCAGTTGAGGGGTGTGGGCATGGGGCAGGTTTGGCCATTGCTGAGACTGGGGGTGGGGTAGGCATAGGGGACTGGATCATGTTCCCCACAAAAGGCATGTTCAGGTCCCAACCCCGGTCCTGTGGGTGTGAGCCCATTTGCATATAGGACCTGTGAAGATGTTATTAGTTAAGGTGTGGCCCAAACTGAATGAGGTGGGCCTTAATCCAATATGGCAGAAATCCTTAAAAAGCAAAGGAAATTGGACACAGAAGGAGAAGCGCAGGGAGGAACCAGAAGCTGGAAGTCAGTGGAACCCAGAAAAGAAAGAAGACACTACCATGTGCATTGCCATGTGATGGGAAAGCCAAAGAACCCTAAAGATCGCCTGCCAGCCCGGGGATGCCAACCCCAGGAGGAAGCAAGCCTCCCAGCCTCTGAAACCATGAGCCAATAAATTCCTGGTGTTTAGCCAACCCATTGTAGGGTATTTGTTTTAGCAGCCAGGAAACTCAAAAAGTAGGTATGTGGTAATTCATGATACTATTCTGTCTACTTTTGTGTATGTTCAAAAGTCTCTAAAATGAAAAAGCTAAAAACAACAAAAAAAGATAAATAACAGAGTGTTGATCTAAAAGAAAAATAAACATATAAACATAAAAGAGTTTAGGTAAAAGATCCTTAGCTGTGTATGAACAACTGGATGATCTTTCTTGTTTCATTCTCAACCTTCTTTTCCATAATCAGGGTTTTTTGGGTGTTTTGTGGGGTTTTTTATTGTAATTTAATAGTTTGCCTTCAGAGGTGTTTTATAAACTGAGACTTTCAACTCACAGTCCAGAGATCTATGCAGAAACTTAAAAATGACTGAAACTCAAGAAGGAAGAGTTGGATATAGAAATAATTATGGAAGATTTCAGGTCAGAAATGAGCATAGTTGAGTTCAGGCAGGAAGTTTCCTGGCTGAAGGCATGAGCCAGATGGACATGCCGTGTCTGTTTAGTGCCCTCCTGCCTAACACAATCAAATGCTAGAGCAGTGGTTCCCAACGCCAGTGCCCGTTAGAATCACCCGGGGAGCACTGAAAAAGTATATGCCCAGGCCCACCCTAAACCAAGTAAATCAAGATCTCGGTGAGAGGGCTGGGGCCTCAGCGGTTTCAAATGTTCTCACCTGCAACCAGAGTGGTGAATCCCAGTGTTAGGGCAAGCAAAATTTGGGTATAAGCAGGTCTGTCCACATTTAAGTGGAGTAAATGTGCTTGGAACTGGTGTCAGTCACTGCCTGGTAAATGGTGAATGAAGTTGACAGATGAGCCGCTGGGCGTCAACTTCATTTTGTTTGCTGTGAGTCACCTGGGGTCAGGTGGAGCCAAGCTGAGTCACTTCTCTCTGGGCCTGGGGTGTGGCCGAGATCCTAGTGGGCCAGAGGTCAGCTCCTCAGGGTGTGGCTCTGACTCCTGTGGCTGCAGGTTTTTAGCAAGCACATAGCAAGTTCCAAGAGTAAACAGCTGGTCAGCAAAAGGCTGGGTCTGGAAAATGTTGGGAGAGGGAAAGGTTGTGGCAGTGGATGAGGAACGGCCTCCTGCTCTGCTCTGGGCTGTGAGTCAACCCCAAGTAACACCCAGCGGCCGAAGGGGCAGCACCAGGCCCAGATTCCATTGCCACAGCAACAAAATCCCTCCTGCGGGGTCAGCGTCTAGCGCTCAACAGTGACCTCCACAAGGCCTGTGCTACACTAGAAACTTAAACTGGAAGGGAATAGAGAAATTTAAAGCAAAAGTCAGGAGCCACTAACCCCTGGCAACTGGAAAAAAAAAAGAGGCAGTTTCTAAGCAATCGTGACACATTACAGGAAATGTAATTCAAGTTTCCAAAATTCCATCCTCCGGTATTAGCTGTGGCTCAGAGCAAGGTCCCCCTTACCGCAACCTCCTTGCCGATGGGCAGGTGGGGTGGGCCTCTCCTTTGCTGGGAGGGCTGTTACCTGGCCACCTTGCTTGCCCAGCAGGAGTCGGTCACTTACAGGCCCATCCTGGTTGGAGGGAAGCACCTACCCATTATACAGGGTCTGTGACTAAGCTGACCATGCACCACATCACTCTGCAATGTCTCATTCTGCTCCTGTGACCCCACACTTTGACCTTCCCTTTGCCTCGGCCCCACCCAGGTTTACCTGCTTCTGACCACTGACCAGCTCAGCAGTGCTCATGACTTGCTGGCATCGGGTCCCACTGGCTTGGTCTCTCTCGAGAACTACGCCCTGGCATTCTGGGGCTTTCTCTGACCCTGCCCCTAGAGGTCCTGGTATCACTTACCTGCTGCCATAGAATTATAAGGCAGGACTCCATAACCAATCAATCGATCAACCAATGATAAGTTTAAGACCCTCAAAGAGCTTGTATGTCTCTTCAAGAGACACATATTCACAGCCTAGAGTAAGGCGTTATGACATGGGATGACAGCCGTGCACTGTGGGAGCAGGACACCCTGGAGGAGGTGGGACTTGAACTGGGTAAGAACAGGCCGGATATTGGTTTGGTGGTGAGAAGGGATAGGACTAGCAGCCACATATGTGGGGAACAGGGCAGGGGTGATAACCAAAATATTTAACAACCCAGCCTTAACCCACCAGAATCTGGAACGCCTGGCTGTGCTGGACTGAGGGGAGGTCTGTGGGTTCTGGGAAAAGCGCAGGGTGGTGATGGGAGAGGTGGCAATGGGGGTGGGAGGAGGGGCTCAGGGCAGCAGCCGTTTATCAACCAGTACAGACGTATTTCAAAAGTTATCCACCAGTAGGACTCTAAGCAGCATGTACCCACAGAGTCTCAGCTGTGCTCTTGGGGTGGGCAGGGCTCTGACCAGGTAGCCCAGCCACGAGACAAGCCCAGCATCAGACCCTTGGAGAGGACGCTTTAGCTGAATACTTGTCTATAGGAGGATACAACTGTGAATCAGTTGCTGCTAGTTTTCCTTCTGTCTTGGAAAGGATGGTATGTTCCAGAATAGCGCAGAGGGCCCTGCAGGCCCTCAGTGCCTGAGAAAAAGCTGGGCCCTGTCTATCCTGGCCCAGCTGTCACCCACAGCCATCAACCAGACCCCAAGCAAGAGGTGCCGGGAGCCCCAACTTGGCAACCCTCAGGCTGCCCTATGAGTCTGACTCCAGGCTGCGGGTCTTGTGAAGCCAGAGAAGATCCCAGTGATGACAAGAGTGTACACCAAGACTTGTTAAACCTCATTTAGAGGCAGAAAAATCAAAGAGTTATAACTGGGACCTGACTGTTGTTATGAACTTTGTGCTTGGGGCTGGCTTCCCCGCCCCCACCCTCGCCAGGAAGCTGTGGAGGCTTTGCTGGGACAGAAGCCATCCTCTTTAAGGACTGCACCAAGCTCCAGAGGCTGCAGGTGGAATTTTGCCCTAGTCCCACAGCGAGGCCAGGAGAAGCAACTTCAGAGACTGGTTGGAGAAGAGTCCCAAGCACTGGGCAAGACATCAGCTGAAAGCTCAGCAGAACCTCCTGGGGCAGCCCAGAGGGAGTTCTTGGTGGCAGGCACACCAAGACTGGGCTGACTTGAGCAGGAGGGAACTTGGGGGATATGGGGAGGATCTCAGAACCTTGGGAAGGTTTCCCAATGCAGGCCAGTAGCAGGAGACCCAGCCAAGGCCACGCTGTGGGCCTGCGATGGTTAGGCTACCACTCCTGGGACCACCACCACTGGAATCCTAACTCTGTTTTCATACATGGTCTCTTGGCCTGGCTGCCACGGCCCCAAACAAGGTCTGTTCTCTCCCTGCATCTTTGCCTTCACAATTCAGGGCCCTACACCAGCTGGGTCATGATGACATGCATGCAAATTTTCAGGAGAAATGGGAGCACCTGGTTCCTTGAACATCCAGAGGGGCTAATGGATTCCTGCCTCTTGCCAATACTCACATAGGGAGATCCCCTCCAAATCGGAAGGATTCTGCATACCGGCAGCCAAAACAAACAAACAAACCAACAGAGGCCCATTATATACCCGAGAAGCAATTTTGTTGACGGAGATGGGGGCAGAGGGTTGAGAAGGAAAGGCATGAGCTAGTTTTGTCTTTAAATTTAGAGAATATCCAGACTACAGATGAATAAAAGAGCAAAAGATTCTGTGGGCTCATTCTCTCATTCCACGTGGAGCCATATCCAAACCAAGCATATAAAAAGGTGACACCCACAGAGCTGGTAGGAGGTATGCTCTACGCAGACATTAAGAAATTACTTAATTCTTACCACCACCACCACCACCACCCCCGCCAGAGAGTCTGTTTTTCTCACGGTGCAACTTCTACTTCAAGCCGACAAAGTTGGTGGGATGTCTGATGGAGACTTCATCCCTGGTCAGGCCAGGTCCTAGGGACAAGGTGACGTTGGGCTGTGGCTGGTGGGTAAAGGGAAGCTTGATGGTAACACCAGAGTGGCCCATGGATGGCTTCCAGGGACCCAGGGACACCCAGAAATTGTGTGCAAGGTGATGCATGTGTGAACATGTATCTTTTCTGGAGCAAGGTCAGAGCTTTGATGGGATTCTTAGATGAAAACGAGCACTGATCTAGAACATTTCCCAAACACTTTCATTTCCTGAGGTCTCTCAGGCCTGGTGGGCTGCTCTGGGAGATCCATTTTGCCCTCATCCATTCAAGTCAGGTGTTTAATCCCACTTGCCGGCTTTCTGCCCTCTTCTCCTCTCCTCGCCATCGTTAACCTCCCACTCCCCACTCTAATCCTCCCCCAGGGCCAGAGCCAAACACCCAACTGCCCAACTAATCATCACTACTTGGAAGTCTAAAAGGCATCCAAGTCTGATCATGTCTAAACCAGAACTCTTGATTCACTGCTGCCACCTCCAGAAAAACTCCTTTCCTCCCTATCTTCCCCATCTCAGTTAATGGCAGCCCTCTTTTTATATAGAACTGTGTGTAGTGGTTAAGCACTGGTTTCAAATTCCAGCTCTTCTACTTTCTAGCTGTGTGACCTGAGGCAAGGTGACTAAACTCTCTGTGCTTCACTTCACTTTCCTCTTCCGTAAAATGACGACAATAGTAACACCTACTTCATAGGATGGTTGTGAAATTTTAATGACTTAAAATACATGAAGGGTTTAGAAGAGTGCCTGGCTACCAACGAATGTTAGCTATCATCATTCTTATACTTCTAGTTGCTCAGGATAAAATCCTACGAATGAGCCTTTATTTCTCTCTTACCCGTACACACCGCATCCAATTCATCAGCCACTCCTGTCCCTTCCACCTTCAAATACTTATCCTATATCTGACCACCTCTCTCCATCTCTTTTGCTACCCAGCCTAGTCCAAGCCACATGGTCACTTTCAATGACCCCCAAGCTGGTCTTCCAAACTGCTTCTATTATTGTTGCTCTCTCCCCATCAGTTCTCCAAACAGCAGCCAGAGCGATCTTTTAAAAAAGTAAATGAGATCATATCCCTCCCAAGAGATCAGAACCTAAGTCACACCTCTTACTCTGGTTGACAAGGCTGTACCTGTGCCTGCCCTCAGTCCACCTCTCACACCTCATCTCCCACCCTCTGATCTGGCTACACTGAGTGTCACTCTGGTCCTCCTTTAGCCCTGCCATCACCTCTGCCTAGAATAACATCAGAGTAGAGGAGGTGCAGTCAGGGACTGCAGGATAAGGTGATGAGAGGAGATTCCTCTGAGGAGGTGACATTTGGGTAGACTTGAATGAAGCATTGGAGAAAGCCATGAGGATATCCGAGCACAGTTCTGCTGGGGGAAGAGGGAACAAATAAATAAATTTCTTCACAGTGACCTGATTTTCTACAAATGCTGCTCAGTGAGGCTCCTAACCCCCTGTGGGGAGATACCTAGAGCTTTCAGGCAGGCAGCTGGAGGCTTTCAGCTCTGGTTGCTTCTCACACATCAGTCAGGTGGCATTGCTAAGGGCAGGTGGGTGGCCAAGATGAGCCCGGGTGGGTTCAGATGTTCCATTATCACCTGCTTGAAGCAGCGTCCTCCCAGCAAGGAGGCAGAGGTGAAATGCACGACGTTCTCCCCTTCTGCCAAGTTTACCCTCCTTTCTCCCAGCCTTTCTCTGCTCCCACAGGTAGGGTAAGTTACTAGTGGAGAATATTCCTTCACCTTTGGGGGGGGGGGACTGGAAGAAAAGGGCAACAAGACCAGTAGGAGAGCTGCCCTGGCGGCACGCAGGGAGTGGGTGGGCAGTTTCCCTTCCAGATTGGACGTGATTTCAGGGATAAAGTATAACGGGCAAGGACAGCCTGGTGAATAAATGAGTGCTTCTAAGTAATGTTTAACCGAGAACTCCAAGACGCCAACTGATAACAGTCCTGCAGACTTCCTCGATTCTGCCACAGGCTGTAAAACCGTCAGTCCACTGGCCTAGAACATGGCCAGCTGGGAAAATTACAAATACATTGGTACAGTAGATGTTACCGTCTTCGTTCCCACTATTGTTTGGTATTACTACCATTCTGGTTTTTCTTCTTTTGCTAAAAATTGCCTCGTCCGGGCAATCTTATAGGAAGGATTTACTCGGCGCAGGCATTTTTCTTAAGCTTTCTTCAGGTTCAGTCCCCAACAGGGCGAGGGCGCTGGGAACGCAGGCTGCGCACAGCTCCCGTCGCGCCCACTGGGCGGCGCGGACCCCGCACTTTGCCCGCAGGCTGGTGCGGGACGACTGGGCGGGACTCGGCGCCCCAGCCGGTTCCAGCGCGGGCTGCTGCGGCCTCCGCCCAGCTCCGGTTCCCGCGCACAGACCCGCTTGCTTTTCAGCACCTTTTCCCCTTGCGTATTAGCATCTCCCAGGAGGCGCTCCACGGCCACGGGCTTGGAGGCGGATGAACTGGGAGGTTTCTTGCGGAGAGAAGTGAGGGCCACAAAGCGATCAGTGGTCGAGGCTGGGTCTGTGGTCAGCCTTCGTGGTTTAATAGTTAACCTCCCCTCCTTGCCCCCCAAACCCTGCGTCCTGATCGTGGGGTTCTTATGCAGATGCGGGGACGAGAATGGCAGGCGTGCGGGGAGACCCCCTCCCCAGGCCTCCGGGTGAGGGGAGCCGTGGCGGTGAGGGTGGAGGCGCGGGGGGCAGCGGACTGGACGCCTTCGGCAGGCGAAGCTCAGGCCTGCGGGAGCGGAGCTGTGCCCCCGCCTCCTGCTCCTCCTCTCCCACCTTGGGTGCAGTTGCTTGGCAACACTTAGAAACCCAGCTTCTCAGGTTCTGGCAGGAACCCGCCCTCGCCTCCACCCCGACTTCTGACTCGACCCTTTTTTGTCCAGGCCAGGGCAGTGAGCCTGGTCAATTCGGACTTGGCTTTCTGCTTGCGGGGGCGTCGGGGCACTGGCACGTCCGCTGAACACTGTCGGGGAAGCCAGGAAGTGAACCTACGGACAAAACATTCTTTGGAGTGTTCACCTTAGGGCACAAAACCGGCTTCTGCTTCTTTGGCACATCTACAAGACACCTAGGATGCTTCTCTGTACACAGTGGGGACCTAATTAGTTTATTGTCTGGCCATGTTAGAGGGAGCTGGAACGTACATCAGAATAATGTGTCCCTTGGCTATTTGTATATAATGCAGATTCCACCTTCTCAGCCCCAAAGGTTCTAATTCAGAAAGAGGAGGGTGGAGCCCAGGAATCCACATTGTTAACACCCCCCCCCCGGGGGGTGGGGGCGGATATTCTGAACCTTGGGTGGGTAGGTCACACTTTGAGTGATACCAGCTTAAAAGCTTTCAGGTAACTGGGACTGTGGGGAGCTTGGAGTCAGGAGTCCCCAATTCAATTCTAAGCATGGTCAGAATTCAGGAAATTTTCATTTTTAGCCATTTTTACAGAAACTGTATTCTGCACCCACTTCATTTTCTTTTCTTAAATGCAGACATTCTGATTTGAGCATAAACCACCCCTACCACCCCCACCTCCAATTTCTCTGAGCCTCATGAACTCCAGATTTCAGGGTTGTCAATCAACAATTTCTGTAATTCTTTATACCCCTGGTGGAATTAGAGGGGCAGATATTTTTAAGAAAGAAAATTATAGTATCTAAATTTCTTTATGTATAGGAAGAAGAACTCAGAGTAAGTACACTTCTGTGGGGTTTATTTTCCTTCATGGCTCAACCCCTCCATCATAAAGATAGTAGGTTGCAGACAAGTAAATTATATGGAGAGTCCTCAGTTGGGTCTTTTATTATTTCATTTTTAAAAGCAGTATTTTATAATTGCCTTGATAATACAAGGCTGATATTTGTGAGAGTGAGTCAACAACACCTTCCCTGTTGGTGTCTGCCCTCTAATAACCCCCAAAAAGGAGTCATCACAGAACATTCATGTGATGGAAGGCTCAGTTCTGCTGCTGGGAACACTTCAGGGACAGAAAACAGTAACTAGGCCAGACAGGCCAGTTGTTTCCACTCTGTGAGAGAGACATGAGAAATGGAAAATGGTCTCCTTACCTTCCTAAACAGCACAGCAGAAAATACAGGGCCTTGCTCAGAATTTCCTCTGACTTTGTGTCCCCAAGACACTGGCTGCCCAATTCCCAGGAGATGGATCCGGAGGGAAACTGTCAACAGTGAGAGCCCAGGAAGATGAATGTTCTCTCCAAGGTAAGGGCTCCAAATGCATCTAGAACCCTCTGGATAGGATACAATTCAGCCACTTTCTATAGATTGTATTTTAAAGTTAAATTTGAAAATGGTTTCTGCAGTATTTAATGGGACTTCAGGAAAGAGATAACACATTTATTTCTTCATTCAAAGGATGCTAAACTTGCTGGAATCACCTCTGCTGCATCTGAAATAGCAGCCAACACAGACCTTGCTCTGAGACAGCCACAGGCTGGGCTGAGTCCCCACCCAGGACCACTCAGGTGACCAGAAGGGGAGCACAGTGGCTCTTCCAGGCCCTGGGGCAGCAGCTGTTCTCCAGGGAGCTGACTCTTCAACATTTATTTTGATCACTTAGTAAGTGCTTGGAATGCCATCTCCACTTCAGCTTTCCTGTAATCCCTGAGAGGTGTCAGTGTTGTTATAACCTGTTTGCAGATGAGGAAAGTGAGTCTGAGGAAGGCTCAAAGGCTGGCCCCAAGTCACAATCCCAAACGGCATGTGCGGTGTCACTCACCTAGCCATCCACAGAGCCTCAGACATAAGGGTCCCTGGTTAGTAAGTGTGCAATGAAGGATGGAAGTGGGGCTCAATTTTGAGAACTCACAGTCCTCTTTCCACTACAGCACAGCTTTCTTAGGTGAAAAGCTAGGTCAAGGATCTTCAGTTTTTTCACTGAAGACCTGAGAAATCTGGGTCTCCACCTGGTCCACTTCAGTTCTCTGAGGAGCTGCTTAAGCCAATGACCATATCATGCCCTAAACTGAAGAATAAACTCCCTAGTTATAAACCTAAGAATCACAGGCAAACTCTGGCCCAAGGGGAAGACATGTACCTACAGGACGGCTACAAGGAGCATTGGGATTTGTTTCCGAAGTCACTACTGAGGCAATCCACAATGGTATTTTATAGATATAGAGATAGGGAAATGAAAACATTCTCACTCTAATTTATTACTTGTCATAAGACCAAGCAAATATCGTGGGGGATGATTCTGGGCTGAATGTGGAAGAACCAGGTGAAACACGCCTGTGCCATGTAGACAATTCAAAGCAACCTGTTTCACAGGCTTGGTGCAGAGCCAGTTGGTGCTCCCAGTGTGGATCCCTGGTCTCGGTTCTGGAGAGAGCAGAGTAACCCTCATGCACATACTGGGAGCATGTATGTTTGGCCCAATATATCTGGTGGTAGCCTGATAGACTTGCCATCCCAGAACTTGCCCTGCATGTGCAAGGCTGCTCATGGAACTCTCCTACAGAATACTGTGGAGGAGCAGTAAAGTCATACTGACTGGGTAAGGGACTGCTGGCTGTGGGACATATAGTGCAGTGCCTGGGACCAAGAGGTAACTGTTTCCTAGAGAAGACGGGACATTCAGAACCCTGTAAACAGGGGAATTTCTAAGGCCACACATGTATGCCCAAGATAAGAGGCATGCACAGAAAGGATCAGAGAGACCCTTCCACTTTGGCCTGGAGCTATTCTCCAAACTGTTTGGATAAGCTCTGAAGGAGAGTTCTCACACAGGTCAATTTGTAAAGACCTGGAAAAGTGTTTTTTTTTCCCTCCCCCTTTTCTTTCTTTTCCTCCTCTTCCTCCCTTTCACCTTCCCCTCTTCTCTTCTTCCTTCTGTTGTTAGCTCCTGGCAATCAAGGAAAGCTCTGTCATAACACTAGCTGGATACAAGCTTAAGGAACAGATGCCCCAGAGTCTAAATTCTAGCAATAACACATTAAAATATCAAAATGTCTAGGTTTCAACAAAAGGTTTCAAAACATACAAAGAAACAGGAAGCCATGGCCCAGGCAAAGGGGAGGATTAAAGTGCCAGAAATCATCAGCGAGGAGGACCAGACCTGGGATATACCAGACAAAGACTTTTAAAAATGGTCTTAAATATGCTCAAAGAGCTGAAAGAAAATACGGACAAAGAACTAAAGGAAATCAGGAAAATGATTGATGAACACAAAGAGAATATAATAGAGAGATGGAAATTATGGATGGGAAGACCTGAAGACCACAGTAACAAAATTAAAAATCCCGTAAAGGGGTTCAACAGAATATTGGAGCTGGCAGAAGAAATAATCAGTAAACCTGAAGATAAGACAATTGAAATCATTCAGTTGAAGGAACAGAAAGAAGAAAAATGATCAGAGCCTGAGGAACGAGTGGGACACCATCAATCACACCAGTAAGTACACTGTGGTATTTACACATGGAGAGGAAAGAGAGGAGTTGGCAGAGAGAATATTCAAAGAAATAATAGCTGAAAATTTCCCAAATTTAACAAAAAAAACATGAATATACACACACCCAAGATGCTCAACAAACTTCAAACAGGAGAAACCCAATAGACTCACACCAAGACATATTATAATTAAACTGTTGAACACCAAAGGAAAAAAGAATTCTGAAAACTGCAAGGGAGAAACATACAAGGGAACACACAAAGGACCCTCAATAAGATTAAACACTAATTACTCATCAGAAACCGTGGAGGTAAGAAGGCAGTGACATTTAAAGTGCTGACAGTAAAAAATTGCCAACCAAGACTTCTATATCTGGCAAAACTATCTTTTAAAAAATGAGGGTGAGATTAAGACATTCCAAAAAACAAAAGCTGAGGGATCTGATGACCATGAGCCCGAGACTGGCCCAGCAAGAGATGCTAAAGAAAGTTCTGCGGGTTGAAAAGAAAGGACAATAGACAATAGATCAAAGCTGCATGAAGAAGATCTCCAGTGAGGGTAATGACAGTGGAAAATGCAAATGCCAGTACAATTGCATTTTTCGTTTATGACACCACTTTTTACTTCCTTCAGGATCTAAAAGGCAAATGCATAAAATGTATGATAAATCAGTGGTTTTGGACTCATAATGTATAAACATGTAATTTGTAACAAGAACTACATAAAGGTGGGAGTGGAGGGATATAGTAACATAGTTTGGGTATACTTTTTTTTTTTTTTAATCTTAACGTGATGTGTTTGGTTTTTTTTTTTTTTTAATCTTCATTTTATTGAGATATATTCACATACCAAGCAGTCATACAAAACAAATCGCACTTTCGATTGTTCACAGTACCATTACATAGTTGTACATTCATCACCTAAATCAATCCCTGACACCTTCATTAGCACACACACAAAAATAACAGGAATAATAATTAGAGTGAAAAAGAGCAATTGAAGTAAAAAAGAACACTGGGTACCTTTGTCTGTTTGTTTCCTTCCCCTATTTTTCTACTCATCCATCCATAAACTAGACAAAGTGGAGTGTGGTCCTTATGGCTTTCCCAATCCCATTGTCATTGGGTATACTTTTGAAGTAAAGTAGGTATCAAAGCAAGCAAGATTGCTAAAGATTTAGAATGTTAAATTTCAGCCCCATGTAACTACAAAGAAAACATTGGAGAATATGCAAGCTCATAGAAACAGAAATTAGAGTACAGGTTGCAAGGGGCAAGAGGGGAGGGAAATAGGGGAATCAATGCATAGTGAATATACAGTTTCTGTTTGGGGGGATGGGTAAGTTTTATTAATGGAAGGTGGTGAGGGTACCTCGATATGGTGAACGTGATGAATCTCATTGAATGGTATGCTTGGGAGTGGTTGAGATGGGAAGGTTTATGTTGTATATATGTTCCCATAATTAAAAAATTAAAAAACAACTAAAGAGACAATGACAATTAAATGCAATATATCATCTGGGATAGGATCTAGTAAGGGAGGAGAAAAGACTCAAAGGGACATTATTGGAACATATGAAAAAACTGGAATATAGACAGTAAGCTTTATATCCATTTAAAATTCCTTGAAATTGAAAACTGCACTTAAGGTAGTTACATAAGTAAATATTCTTGTTCTTAGGAAATGTACATGACAGTATTAAGTGTTCAAGGAGCATGATGCATACAACCTACACTCAAGTGTTCAGAAAATGGATAGATAGATAAATAGAAGGTAAATGTGGCAAAATTTTAAAATTGGTGGATCTGGGTATCTAGGGATATAGGGGTATGTTGGAGTTTGTATTATTTTTCTAACTGCTCTGTATGTTTGAAAGTTTTTCAAAATAAAAAGTTTTTTAAAACATTAAAGAAAATAATGAAAGCAAATCTTTGGAGATTTTCTAAGCAAATAATTTATGCAAAGCAAAGTGGAAACTCCAGGTCCCTGTAATGAATTCAAAGATTTCTTTTCCAAGATTGAAATAACCTTAAACAAGGGAGATTAAGGGAAAGTGGGAGGTTAGGAGGGAAGGCAATTGACATTGAACTGAGAACATTCCAGACTCCTTCTCAAAAACAAATGTGCGCTATTTGTGGTAACCATTCTGCATGTGGCTGTATTGTTTTAAAACACAGCATAGCTTCATTCTTTTAGATGCTACTAATTTAAAAGTTGTGTAAATGTACATAGTTAGGCTAGATAGAAGCTCTCCTTAAAAGTAGAAGATTTACTAAGAAAATCCAGAGACCAAACAAGAGTGCAAGGGGAATGTTAGGTTTAATTAAGAAATCAGCTCTTTAAAGGAGTTTAGCACAATAATTGTTGGTATGCAGATGGTGCTGCAAATTATAAATGAGTCATCATTCTTTGAAGGAGGCTGAACAGGATCTCTTCTTGGAAAGACTTAAGGAGCATTTTGAATGGCTGAAAGGTAGCAAATTGCACTGCGTCATCATTAAGCAATAATTACAGTCATCTTAAACCTAACAAAACAGGCTGCATTTGTTAGGTATTTGCTACATGCTAGGCTTTGGTTGAGTGCTTTGCAAGCATTTAGTCCTCACAGCAGCCCCGTGAAGTATTAGGTACTAATATCATGTCCATTTGCAGATGAGGAAACTGAAATTACTCAGCTAAATGCTAGGGAAACAAAGACAGGTGCAACAAACTCTTTGCCTTTAAGAAGTGTACTTTCTACTATATTTTTAAATGTTGTACCTTTTCTAATTTTAATAAATTCGGACCAACTTCTTCTTCCAGCTGATCTGAATTTGGTAAATGTCCCTAAATTAAAACCATGTGAACATATTTTTCAATCCAATTAACTAATTTTGTGATGTAGTTACAGGGACAAAGGGGGAATGCTGTTTTATGGAACATCCAGTCCACGCTTGGGAATTGAATGACTGAAGAACATTTCTTATTTCCAGATTGTTGATTCTGCCTGAACAATGACAGAAGCAGTGAGGATTTTGTAGTAAAACCCCAGGGAAGCTGTTAACAGGTTGGCATTTCTAATTCATGTGGAAAGGCTCATTTTATTTATCAGAGAATTGCAGCAATGGTGTTCATTTTAATTAAGAATCTGATGCTGTGGAAGGGCAACTTTGGGAAGTTTGTAATATTGCATACAAATAAGAAATGCAAAACAAAAGAAAATTGGTTAAGCATCTGAGTGTTAAATAACACAGAGCCATTGGGCTTTGTGGTATCACTGTTACTAAACTACTGCCAGGGACTGCTTGGGTAAAAGGATCTCAGAGATAAATAAATGTTATCCCTTGAACAGGTTTGAGAACTGTTTGACAAAGGAATGTATCAATTTGCTGTATCATTTTGCAAGATCTTTTATGGTAAATTGATCTGATTAATAACTGTGCCAGACTCATACGTAAAAAAGAAAAGTGCCTCCAATTTTTTACAATAACTAGGGAAACAATCTCTGGGTATTAGAAGGCAGGGTAAGGTCTAGTAGCTTTTTCAACACCAACTAAAGCATTGGCATATTGGAATCTACATGGTGGGCATCATAAATGTGGATCAGGTGAAGAAAGCAGCTTTGAATGAGAAAGAAACTGAGAAAAGGAGAGAATGGAATCAGATGGAAACTGGAAGGGACAAACAGATGGGAACAGGTAACAGGAGAGCACCCACTCTTGGTGGTTAGCATGCTCACCTTTACCAGGACTCTTTGCTCATCTGTCTAAGCCTTGGGGTCTGGTATTCTGCTGGATTCGAGTGCCTGGGGGTGGGTGTGCCAGTTCCATGGCCCAGCTATTTTAAGCTGTCTCACCCCAAGGTCTGGATTCATTCATTCACAGTAAATATTTATTGAGTGCTAATTAAATAGCAGTTACGGTGCTGGGCCCTGGGGACACACCCATAAAAAGGGAGACAAGGTCCCTGGCTTCTTGGAGCTGGCATTCTGGTCAGAGGACATAGTTGATAAACAAGTACATAAATAATTGCAAGCATTGCAGATAGTAATTTGTGCTATGAAGAAATAAAGCAGAGTAAGGAGATTGAGTGCGATAGAGGGATGGGGAGGGCTATTTAAATAGGTGGTAAAGAAAGATCTCTTTGAAGTTGTGACATCTGAGCAGGGAAAGAGCCAGCCATGGCAAGCTCCAGGGGGAGATATTCCAGCCATAGCAAGTACAAAGCTCCTGGGGCAGTAAGGAATGCAGTTATTTGAGGATGAGCAAGAAGCCCATGTAGCTGAACTGTGGAAGGAGGTGAAAAGGAGGAGATGAAGGTGGAGAAGTTGTCAAGGCCAAATCCTGTGGCCTTTTAGGCCATGGCCAAATGCTTGGATTCTGTTCTAAGTGGAATGGGGAATCATTAAGAGGATCTAAATAGAGAAGTGATACGATTGATTTATATTTTTCAAATATTACTCTCACTACTTTGTGGAGACTGGATTTGAAGATGAGAGTAAAGAGGCAACTGAAGAGAGGATTGCAGTGGCCTAGGTGAGAGGTGATGGAAGTTCATCCTGAAGTCCACTGGGCTTTGTTGTACCTCTGGTACCAAACTACTGCCAGGGACTGTTCGGGTAAAAGGGTCTCAGAGATAAATAAGACACAAGAACCTTAAGGTAATCACAAAAGCAAAGATCCTTTTACTATATGAGGTGGTATTCACAGATACCTGAGATGAGGGCCTGAATGATTTTAGGGGATATTAGTCATTCTAACATATTCCACGTATCATTTTTCCACTGGAATCTGTCAGTCAGAAAAAAGTGAATTCATACACATAGTATATGCTTTTATTTGCATATATATACTAAAAATGTTAAATATATATATACACACACATATATATATGAATTTCTAAGTCACATAGATCATAATTCTAGAACAGCTGACTCTTGGCCCGGTTCTGCTGCACACATAGCATTGTGGCATGGAGGTAATTATTGTAATTCTCTGCATTTCCTTCTTCACCTATAAGGGGGTAAAACAAATAAGATCATGGGTTTTAAACTTCCTATTCAAAAATGATCCCATGCCCTTTAAGCAAAATTGAAATCTCATGCATAAGCTGTTGCAGGCAGACTGCTGGAGGCAGCATTAAGCACTGGACCCGTGCCACCTTGGCTCCCTCTATTTTCTCTACACTCTGAAGAATGTTTTCTGAAACACAGTTTATGTGCTCACTGTGATAAGTCATCATCTTTTTCAAACCAAAAAATAAAAAATAAAAAAAAATAAGACACAAGACCACCAACTGCAAGAGATAGGAACATCGTGCCATGAGAGCACAGACTTGCGGGCCAGTAACCGCCCAAGGATGAGTGCAAGTCAGGGGAGGCCTCCCAGAGGAGGTGACGTGCACTGCTAAGTTGAATAAGGGCTCACAGAGTGACGATCCACACAACAACATGCACAGAAATTTGAAAAAGAATCACTTGTTAACAGTACCATAAGTGACATTGTTTTTCCCAAACTGAGAGTTGCCCTCATATGAATTTCTAGTACTTAATTTTCTAGCAACGTAATCTCGTGGGGGTGGGGAAGGGAATATTTCAGTTTGAAATGGCTAGAATCAGGGTGCCTTCAGGGTAGAGAGTGGTGAAGAATCTAAAATGGTAGTGAGGGGTTAAATGTGGAAGGGGAGAAAAGTACATTTTCAAATTCTGTACACTTTAGTGTCGCTTGACTTTTTTAATAGAGTATATATAACTTTTGGAAGCTTTTAAAAATAAATATTCTTGTAAGTATGGGCAGTGACTAGATCATAAAGGGTCTTGGCCCAGCTGAGGGAGTGAACTTGATTCTGGGGCTGATGGGAGGGAGTCACGGAAAGGGCTGTGGGTGGCACCCCGGGAGCACAAATAGGGCCACGTCATCAGCCAGAACCAGCATTTCACTGGTTGGGACTCTGCTTGCCCTGATGGTGGCTCAGTCCCTTGCAAAGCATTGGCAGACAATATCAATATTTCTGGCAGTGCCCAGAAGGCAACTTGCAGGACCGATGAACACCATGAATAAGTCCTAGTACCAGCCCAGAACCTGGCTCACAGTAGGTGTTATGTACATTTGTATGTATGTACATATGTATGTTTATATATATATACACACATGCATACACATATTTTGTGTATATGCATATTTTGTGCATACACACACACACACACACACACACACACAGTTATTTCATATTTTGGGGATTGAATCATGTCCCCCACAAAAGGCATGTTCAGGTTCCAACTCCTGGTGCTGTGGGTGGGACCCCATTTGTAAATAGGACCTTTGACGATGTTATTATTAGTTAAGGTGTGCCCACATTGAATGAAAATGGGCCTTAATCCAGTATGGCTGAAATCTTTGTAAGTAGAAGGGATTCAGACACAGAGTGAGAAAGCCACAGGGAGGACCCAAAAGAGAAAGGAGAGGACATTGCCACATGACAGGATAGCCAAGGAACCCAAGGATTGCCAGCCAGCTGAAAATGACCTTTTAGCTCTGAAACCACAAGCCAATAAATTCCTGTTGTATAGGCCCAAACTAGTTTATGGTATTGGTCATAGCAGCTCAGGAAAACCAAGACTGTGTGTATATATAATGGCATAACTCACATGCCACGTAATTCATTCGTTTAAAGGGTACAAAGTTTTTTTAGTGAATTCATAGAGTTGTGCAACCACCATCACCACAATCTAATTTTAGAACATTATCATCCCTTCAAAAGGTATTCCCCCTCCTCCACCTCCCTAGTCAACCATAAATATACCTTCTGTTCCTGTAGATTTCCTAATCTGGATGTTTCATATAATTGAAACCATACAATACATGGCCTTTTATAACTGACTTTTTCACTTAGCATAATGTTTTCAAGGTTCATGCATGTTGTAGCATGTATCAGTACTTCATTCCTTTTACTGCCAAATAATATTCCGTTGTATAGATATGCCACATTTTATTTATCCTCTTTATCAGTTAATAGCCATTTGGGCTGTTTCCATTTTGGGGCTATTATGAATAATGCTGCTATGAACATTCTTGTTCAAGTTTTTGTGTGGACGTAAGTTTTCATTTCTCTTGGGTATATACCTAGGAGTGAAATTGTTGGGTCCTATGATAGCTCTAGGTTCAATATTTTGAGGAATTGCCAGACTGTTTTCCAAGTGGCTGCACCATTTTACATTCCCACCAGCAATGTAGAAGGGTTTCAATTTCTCCACGTCCTTGCCAACACTTGTTACTCTGTGTTTTTGATCACAGCCATCCTAGTGGGTGTGAAGTAACATCTCATTGTGCCTTGATTGACATTTTGCTAATGACTATTGATGTTCAACATCTTTTCATATGCTATTGACCATTTGTATAATTCTTTTGAAGAAATGCCTATTCAAATTCTTTGACCATTTAAAAATTGGGTTATTTGTCTTTTTGTTATTGAATTATATTAATATTTTAAATGAATGTCTGGTTAGTTACTATGTGTCACTTGCTAGATGCCAATGCTGCATCTAGCTGTCATCTTGCTGGCCCAGTGGCCACTCCCATCAGGCGTTTTTGTCTCTTTCACCTTCTGGACACAATCCCTCTCAGTTGCTTGCAAGGTCCAGATGCCCCTTGGCAGGCATTGTTGTCCCTTCCCCCTGATCTTCACATTCTCCATCCAGGCACCACCTGCAACGCATGGAGTTGTCACAGCTGGAGTCACTCTGTGGCAATGTGGGAGAAATGCCCTCCCAAAGGGGCCTCCAATGAGTGCTGCTTGTGCCCTGGGTGTGGATGTGTTTACAAAGTTCAGTGCACTAGTACTTTCCAAGTTTTACTCACAGCTCTCTCTCCTTAGGAGCTAGTCCATAGTCGGGCCAGGGATCAAGGTGGTGTCAAACACCAACCCTTCTTCAGTCTTTCCTGAGCCTGGACTCCTACATGGTCAAGCTTGTCATGTCTCCTCTGTTAAGATGGGTTCTTCCCACACAACTCAGACCCACAGGTAAAGACACTTCAGGTGGGCCGATCTCTCCCAGTTTACCTGGTGTATCTAGACACACCCACTCCATCCTATCCCATACCCCATCCCAAATACCTAAACCAATGGGATGATTTGAGCAGATTTGTATTTAAATAAGGTTAGATCAGCAGGCAAAAACAAACAAAAAAAAGGATGATTTAGTCTGCAGCAGAATCTCCTGGAGAACTTGTTAAAAATACAGATTCCTAGGCCCTACCCAAATATTTCCATTCACTAGGCCGGATGTAGCCTGAGAATCTGCATTTAAACCCCACCCCTACAATTCTGATCACTGGTTAGAGGACCTCATGAAACACTGGCTCAAAGGGAAGCAAAGCTGAAGGCCAGGAGATAATAGGGAGCTTGCATCCTGGGTGAGAGTTGGCAGAGGCCTGACTGAGCCAGCCACCACCATGGAAATAAAGAGGAGAGGGATTCCAGGGACAGAAGAGGGAGCAGGATTCAACAAGGCTGGGCTCTGACTGGACCAGGGAGGAAAGGAAGAAGACAGGGAGGAGGCGGTGGCTCCCCAGTCTGTCTCCACGCCAGCACCTGCCTTTGCAGGAGAGGGCCTCCTTGAGACAGGTGACTCTGCAGGCTTCTGGGTGAGGGATCCTGGGCTCCCTGTCCTCCTGCTCCAGCTGGCTCTGCTTCCCTGACTGCAGCTCTCAGCTGCAGACAAACGGGTGCCACTCCCTGGGAACGCTCAGATTACAGCTGTGCCCTGGCCTCAAACACAGGCCCCTGCCCGATAGAGTTACCAAATGTGAGGTGTGACAGGTTCCTGGAGGAAAACAGAGAGTGGAAACACTGTCTGATCCCAAAGGGCTGTATTTTAAGCCCCAATCCACTTAGTGATAACAACCACACCTGACATTTCCAGAGCCCTCCTCTTCTGGGGCATTTAAGCACACCTTCACCCCCCATACGGGCTTCATGACCCCAGGGCATTTTTAAAAAGTAATTTACAAGATGGATTGTCTCATACAAGTGTGAAAGTTATTTTTCTTTTTTGTCTATTCATTAGAAAGTGGGGGGAGCATTAGTCTCATTTTACAGACATTTCTGGATATAAATGTTTCCTTAATTTTTGAGATTCTAACTTGAAGCAGCTATTTTCTTAGAGTTGTCCCTCTTTTTCTTCTCCTTCTTCCTCTTCTCCTTCTTCTTTTATTAAAGTTATTATTAAAGATATTATTTATATCCCTGTGGATGGTACTCGTGAGCCTTAGAAACTATTTTATCTAGAGAACATCGGCTGAGACATTTACCTTCTGCTTGGCTTTGTGTTCCTCAAAAGCACCTGGTTTAAGACTCTGCCCAGAGAATCTTCCTGGTAGATCCTGTCAGTCCCTGACTCCAAGGGAACGGGGCCTGTGCCTTAGTCCAAAGACTTCGAGTAGATGATGAGATCGTCCACAGATGGGATAAGAAATGGGCATTTGGGTCAAAGTGATCATCTTAACCCAAACTCCATAGAAAAGATTATCTGAGGCCATGTTTGTGTGCTAAGGCTTAACTGGGAGATGCAATACCAAGGCAGCCAAAGGGAAGGAAAGAGGGAGGTGAGCAGAGAAGGAAGGAAAGGAAGAAAGCAAATACGAGGTGGGGCATCACCACGCTGGCCACAGCTGCACAAGAAAACGTCACCTGCTGCTCAGCCACACAGGATGTCTTCCAGACAGGCCAGTGGAACCATCATACTTCTGAGTGGGAGAGGAAGAAAGAGAAACTTATCTGCTGGCTCCTTCCTGTCTCCTGGCTTTCACTCAAAAGTCAAAGTTCTCTCCAGGGGCGTTAACTTCCCCACAATCCCAGACTGCGTCACTTGGCCTCTCCCAGGGAAGCCAAAGGCCGTGTTCCACCTTCCAGTTCAGGTTTCATTCATCAGGATTCATTCACTCAGGTTTCATTCATTCAGGTTTGCCCTGGTGGCCAGGACTGCTGCGTGTACCGGGTGCAGGCACGAAGGAGGACGTGCAGAAGCCTAGTGTCCACCCAGAGGTGGTAGGAGAGAGGCGAGGGCAGTGGCAGCCAAGGCCACAGGGCAGGTGGGGCTGAGCAGAACTGGGAGACACATAAACTGGTTTGGTTCAGTGATAAACAAGGAGTTAGAGGATAAAAAGAAAAAATAAAATAAAATAAAATAAAAATAAAGCAGCAGTTATCCTTTTGCTTTCCCAACTGAACCCGCGGCCCCACTAGACCTCCAGATGCCATTTACAACTTATTCATTTGTCTGGACTGACATCTATCTTTAGCAACATATGACAATGGAAAGAAAAATCCTGAAAAAGTTATGGGGAAAAATATCAAATTTCCTCACTTCACAAACTTCTCTGCCTCATTTCTCTGCCGTGCTCTAATACTGAGCAACCTTGGGAAAGTCATTCACTGTTTGAGTCCATATGGCAATTTCCTAAGGGTCAACATAATACATACCACCTACGGTGATCATTGTGAGGATTCGATGGAATAACCACTGCATAAGCACTTGTGCTCTACAAGGCGAGGGGCTGCCACTCCTCTCCCACCGCAGACCCTCCAGGCTTCTCTCGAACCCCTCAAGCTTGGTCCCAGCTGCCTTCCAGCGAGCCTCCTTCCAGTTCTGGCTCCCAGCTGCTTTGCTCCCTGAAGCTTATCTACCCCCTTGAAACTATCTATCCTTGGAGCTGACGTGGGGAGAATTCTGACACTCAGGTTAGGGACCCTACTCTTTTAAGTTATAATGGTTGGCAGGGCAATAATTGCACAACTTCACAATAAAAGGAGCTTTCTTTTGAAACAATGAGTAAGCTTCCCACGAGTCTCAACATGTCAGGAACCATAACAGCTTGCATGGGAAAAGCTGGTCTAACTATCCAAGAGTCTCTGCATTCAGGCCGAAGAGAGACGCAGGTCAGCTTATTCATTGCTGAAGCCCCTTTTCTCCCCTACACAGCATCTCATTTTAGCCTCACAAGGACCCCTGTGAGGGAGGAAAGGCATCTCTGTTTTACAGTGAAGGAAGCCGAGCGTCTAAAACACTGAATGATTGGCCTAAGGGACGATACAGCTGGTCTGAGGTTAGCCAAAACGAGAAACTCTTGTCTTCTAGTTCCAAGAATTTGCTATTAAACAATGCTGTCATTTGTTTTAGCTTGTCCCTATTTCCTTTATTCTCGATTTCCACAGTAACTTATATCTCCAAGGAAAGGATCCTGGCTTCTGACAGATGCTTGTGTTCTTGGTCACACAATTTATTTAATTCACCAAGAAAGTCAGTCACAGAACAATGCAGTCGTTTGGGACAACCTAAGACCAGGTGGCCAGTTTCCTGCCTTGAGCCCAGCGGAGGCCTGAGCCGATGTTTCCCAGCTGGGTCGAGGGGGTTGTGCAATGACCCTCCGGAGTTCCGAGCCCAGGGCACGCCCACCTGGACTCCGTATTTTGTCACAAGGAGACCCCATTCTCCATCCCCATTCCCGGAGGCATGGAAGCCCAAGGGGTTAGCCACAGGTCTTTAGTTTGCCAAATGCTGTTCAGCTGGTTTCTGTCCCTCTGAGTCAGCTGTGCAAGCTGATGGGATTTTGAGAGAGGTTCTGGGGAATGGGCGTGCAGTGAGCGGAGTTAGAGAGGCAGAAAAGGATATTGGGGAGAAGAACTTCAGAGAAAGAGCTGAAAAGCTAAAGGGGGTATTATGTGGCTGTGGGATGTGATTTTGCCTTCCTCTTTTTCCCCAGGAAAGCTTCAGGCAAATTCATGCTACTAATTGGTGCTTTGGGAATTAACAGAAGGGGGCAGGGTGAGGGTGGGATGTGCCTCCCCAGAACTTGGGCATGAGGTGAAAACAGGTTACACAAATGCAGGTTACACAAGGATTTCATTGGGGTAGAGGGAGCCTGTTGCTGGCCTAAATCATCATTGTTCTCTTAATTTGAGGATAAACACTTCTTAAGAATTCTTCCTTTAGGTCTATACCAAATCATTCCTTTTAAAATTCAAATTCATTTTTTCTGGTTTGTCTCAAGTGGAGTCTTGCCAGTGTCCCAAATTTTGACTCACAAAATCCAGAACTGTAGAAAAAGGAATAGCTGGGAAAGGAAGAAGACTGTGGCCGAAGTCAATGGAAACTGGGGACCAAACAGTTTTGGGAAATGAATTACATTGTTATAGAGCCTAGGACTGTAGCCATAGCTATTGTTCTGCAGAAAAGATAGAGAATAATTCCTACGTGGCAAAATAAATTATAGGGAACATCAGAAATACCCAGACCTTCAAGTGTTGTAAATTCTAATGCTAATTGACACCAATTCGAAGCAGCCAAAGATACTGACAACAAAATGGGACAATAATGGCATTCACCATCAGTCCAAATGTGTCCAAAAGTTCTTGAGCACTATTTAATCTCCTCAGTCCTGTCCTATCTCACATATAAATCCACCTTCTGTCCCTATGTGTCCCAAGGGGTATCCCATGCCCACTTTCTCAGCAGTGAAGATCTTCCTCACTTGGGTTAAATCAGTCCCATCTTGTGAAGCTAAGGGCTTTTGGGGCAAAAACACACCATCAGTTAAAATTTGCAAATCTAACTTGTCTCTGCATCCTTGCAGGACCCTGCTGTGGAGATCTCGATTTTTAAGGAGAAAAATAATTCTGCTATTAAGGATCATCATTTTTATTAGCTACCATTTAGATTTCAAGGCACATTTTACTTCTCATTTCACTTGACACATGAGAAAATTGTTGCAAGCTAGTTGAACTATATGCCGAACTTGACTATGATAATGGGGCACAGCTCAGCAAAGACAAAAAGGTCAGCTCGCTGGCATAATGTTCTCTGCATGCCATAGCCCCTGACCTGGTCCAGGATCTACTCTTTGTTCTCCACAGGCTATCAAATTAGCACTGGGGTAGTCTAAGAGCATCTTATGTGCAATTGATCACTAAGGACACTAAGAAATGTATGTGAAATGAATTAATTCAAAGAGGCAGATTAATTTTGTAATGAGTCCTAAACACAGAGAAATTTATTATAAGGAATTGACTCACGTAATTGTGGGAGTTGGCAAGTCTGAACTCTATAGGGCAGAGTGCAAGCTGGAAACTCTGATAAGGGTGATGTTGAAGTCCTTAGTCTAAATTCCCCAGGTGAAGTTGGCTGGCTGGAAATTCCAGCAGCAGCCAATGCTGGTGTTGAGTCCAGATTCCTTTGAAAACCTTAGTTCTGGCTTTTTAGACCTCCAACTGATTGGATGAGGAAACTCCCCACATTGCTAAGGGTGATCTCCTTTGTTGATTGTAGTTGCAATCAGCTGATTGTAGATGCAAATCCCATCTCTAAATACCGTCACATTAACAAAAAGGCCAGTGCTTAGCCAAACAACTGGACACTGTAATGTAGCCAAGTTGACACATGAAATTAACCCTTACAGATAGATATGGTGTGGCTACAAAAATCCCTAAATCTTAGGCTTTCTACAACAAAAGTTTATTTATAGCTCACACCATATCTACTGTGGGTTTGGGCAGCTAGCCAGTGAAACTATCCTCAGGTGTTGACTCAGCATTCCATTCGATCTTATGGTTCCTCCTTATCAAGGCAGGTGTCCTCATTGCCACAGGAGGGGAAGAGCAAGGAAGAACAATTGGGTGCTTCTACCTGGAAGTGACATGTGTCATGTTTAAGTTGCAAAAGCAAGTCCCATGGCCACACTGGACTCAAAGAGGGCAGGTGTATCAGTTATTGATTGCTGTAAAACAAACCACCTCAAAATTGTTAGGTTTTTCAATTGAGAAGAGAAGAGACAGAAACTCAATCAAAAGGAGTTTTATTGTCCGGCCATGCACAGGAGAGCTGAAGCCTAAGAAAATGGCGACAGCCCCGAGCCAAGGGAACAGTAGGGCTTATAAAGGATGGTTGGTGGGAAGTTCTTTGTCCAGAGAAGGGGAGGCTGGCAGGTCTAGGTATGCAGTTTCTCAGTGGCTACTTTGGGGAAAGTGGTAGCTGGCAAGTTTCCATTGGCCGGTTTGAAAGTTGGGGCTTGGGAGCCAGAAAGTTTAAAATTTTAACGTTCAGGATTCCTAAGGGTGAGGGCGGTGGCTGATTGCAGATCTGCAGGGTTCCTAGGGCGGGGTGAGAGGTGGTGGCTCTATCGCAAAATTCGTAACAGCAGGGTGGGGTGAGGGCCCAGGGCCTGAACCTAACAAAAACCTATGGCTTTATACATAACAATTGATTATTTTTCATGATTCTGTGAATTGTCTGGGCATCTCCTTTGCTAGTTTCACCAGCTCTTACCCGTGCAGCTGCACGTAGTTGGAGGATAGGCTCGGCTGTTCACACACTCCGCCCCGGGCATGCACACATGTGCACAGCCCTGTGCCTGGGTGTGACCTACTAGATTCCCAGGAATATGTCCGAGCTTTTCAAAGTCCTTATAAAACTCCTCATTCCACAGCTTTTTCTTTTAAACTTTTTGATTACCCTATTGTTTTCCCCAACTCTTATCCATCCCCTTAAGTAGCCATAAAATTAAAAAAGACTCTAAATTGTTTTCAACAGTTTATCTAGGGGAAAAGCTTTTCGCACTGGGTGAGCTCCAAGTTAGGTCAAATAGACAATCTTGCAAGTGGGCTTTTCCTGGGAACCACCAGAAAGGTCAAATAATGACAATTCTCTGGGAATGAGGCTTTGAAGGAGTTCCAGCCCTGTCCTTCCCCCTGATAGCTGGCACATTGCTAGTTTTCACTGCAGTTGTGGACTGTTTGTTTTCAAGGCTATCATGGAGCTCAACAAGGGGGATGGGAATAAGATAAGTTAAAATGCCACAAAGCTCTCCATTCCTACCAAGAATTGGCTTTTTTTTTTTTTTTTTCCTAAAATAAATGCACCCTGAATTGATGCAAGTCTTTGGTTAATTTCCAGAGTTCTGAAAAAGTTAATTCTGACAAATTTTTACCCATTTTCTTCATTGCTTTTCTGGAGGAGAGAATTTGGGGCTGTACTTATTATGCCATTTTCACTAATGTCACTTGATAGTCATTTTTATGATTCCTATTGTATCATTTAGGATTGGGTTCATCTGCAGATGACAAAAAGAAACACCCAAATTAATGTTGTCTTAAATACACAAGTTGTATTCTCTAACATTAAGACTAAAACACGATCGTTCAGACAAAACAGCTTTTAGCTTTCAGCTTTGCCATTCCTAGAGTGTGGCCCTCTTCCTCAGGGTCTGAGAAAGCTGCTAGGGCTCCAGCTATCATATCTGTAGAGCAGGCAACAAAGTGGAGGAAGATGTGAAGGAGAGCACATAAACTTTAAGGACTCTTCCCTAAGTTGCACATGATAGTTACAGAATGTAGTTATATAACCATACCTGGCTACAAGGGACGTTGAAAATTGTGGTCTTTACTGATGAGGCCACATGTTCAGCTCAAATCTAGGGGTTTATTACTAAAGAGGGAGGGAAAGCTAGTTGTCTCTGTCACACCCATTCTACAGATGAAGAAACTGAGGTTTAGAGAAGTTTGGTAATTTATCCAAGGACACCCAAGCAGTTAAGAGGTGGTGCTAGCATTCAAATCAGGTCCTGTGATCCTAAAGCCTATACCCTTAACCACTATGCCATAGAGATAAGGAATCTTAGGTTTAGAGAAGTTAAATAACTGACAAGTGCAGATCTGTTTGGCCCCAACACTCATTCTTTTCCCCCTTGTTTGCCCCAAACTATTTCTCTTATTCTGGAGGGCCGCAAGAGGAGAGACAAAAAAATAGACTCCAAAATTCAAACTGAAAATGTCTGTTTGGGTTCCATAAAGATACCTAAATAAGGTACATTAAGTGTCCTTTAAAGACATCAGGACAACAATGAGTATCTGAAGGACAGAAAATGACTCAAGATGAGAGATAATCAGAAATAGAGCTATTAAGGAACAAACCTTATGGCACTTTCTTGTTTTCTGGAGCCAAACGAAGGGACCAGTTAGTTACAAATGTGAATTGCCATTAAGAAAGCAGCACTGGAAGTTGCAGTCTTGAGCAGAACTCTGTGCACCTTTTGTTTGTTTTTCCTGCTAATCTCTTGGATTCCCAGGCCCCATCCAATCACTAGGTTTTTATCAGTCCCTTCCACCCACATCCAGCTCTGAAGTGAAATTAGACCCAAGTTAAGCCCAGTTCTTAAAGTTCCATTGATCCTACCCAAGGTCTAAGGGAATAGACCACAGGGCCTGCCTAATTCACCCATTCGTTTTCTTTCTTTATCAACTCTTATTTTTCTTCACCTTGGATTATCCTAAAGCTGAGTTCATTGAGACCTGAATAAATAAGGGCACATTATAAATAACACATTCGGGACAAGTTTTCTATTCAACCCAAGCTGCCCTTCATGGTGCTTGCAGCGGGTACTCTGAAGAGGAGGTATCAGTGGAACTGCAGTTTGCTAACCAAACAGAAGCACAATGGAAGCCCTGGTGACTGATACAGTCCCATTCACAGCCACCCAAAGATAATCCACTGCTCTATCCATGGTTTGAATCTGTCACATAAAAAAACAAGATTTGGTTCCAGCAGCTGGAGTAATTCTAGCTCTATCTAATCACATATGTTTGAGTTACTGAAGTTAAAGCTCTTGGTTGCATTCGGGCCACATAGGGAACCACCATCATTCCTGCCTGTGCCTCTTAGAGACCTGCCTGGAACCCCAAAAATAACCTCTGCTTGTACCCATACATGATCATGCACACACCCATGCATGCACACACACACACGGGAAGAGCTTCAGCTCTGAACTTTTTCAGACCTTCTCCACTTGTCTTTCTTTAGCTTCACACATGGATTCTTTCTCTGCACAAGGTTAACAGATATTTATCATGAGAATACCAGACTGATTTAATTTTTGAAATTTAATTAAACTTCTAATTTTGAGATAATTGTAGACTCACAAGCAGTTGCAAGAAATAATACAGAGAGATCCCATGTGCTTTTATTCAGTGTCCACCAGTGCAATATCTTACAATATTACAACCAGGATTTTGACATTGATACAATCCACCAATCTTGTTCAGATTTCCCTTGTCTTACATGTACTGATTTGTGTGTGTATTTAGTTCTGTGCTATTTTATCACATGTTGAGGTTTGTGTATCAATCATCATATAGCATGTTGCCCTTTTGTAACCTCACCCACCTCCCTCTTGTCCCCCAACCCCCATTCCTCATCACTGACAACCACTAATAGGTTCTTCATCTCTATAATTTTGCCATTTCAAGAATGTATATAAATGAAATCATACAATATGTAACCTTTGGGGTTTGGCTTTTTCACTCAGCCTAGTTCCCTCTAGAGACATCCAAGTTGTTGTGTGTATCCATAGTTTGTTCTTTGTTATTGCTGAGTTGTCTTCTCTGGTATGGATACACCACAGTTTGTTTAACCATTCACCCACTGAAGGGCATCTGGGTTGTTTTCAATCTGGAGCTATTATGAATAAAGCTGCTATGAACATTAGTGTACAGGTTTTTGCATGAACATAAACATAAGTATTACTATCTCCAGGATTAGTCCCTGGCTTAATTTGCCAGGGCTGCTAATACCACAAACTACTCAGCTTAACCAACAGAAATTTAGTGTCTCACAGTGTTGGAGTCTTGAAGTCTGAAATCAAGGTGTTGGCGGGACCATGCTTCCCCTTAAAGCGGAGAATCCCTTCCATGCCTCTCTCTCCTGGATTCTTGTGGGTGGCCAGCAAGCCATGATGTTCCTTGGCTTGTGGCACATCTTAGTTTCCCGGCTGCTAAAACAAATGCCACACAATGGGATTTAAACAACGGGAACTTACTGGTTCACAGTTTTGAGGCTAAGTCCAAAATCAAGGTATTAGCCAGGAGATGCTTTCTCCTCAAAGACTGTGGCTTTCCAGGACTGGCTGTCAGTGATTCTCGGGTGCTTGGCTTTTCTGTCACGTGACAATGCACATGGCAGCATCTTCTTCTTTGTCTTGCAGGTTCTGTGGATTTAGTGCTTCTAGCTTCTCAGGGCTTTCTCTCTCTGGCCTTCTCTATAAGGCTTCCAGTAATAGGATTAAGACCCATTCTTATTCAGTTGGCCACATCTTAACTAAAAATAACATCTTCAAAGGTCTTTTTACAATGGGTTCACATCTATGGAAATGGTTTAAGAACAAGTTTTGTTGTTGTTGTTGTTTTCAGGGGTATATAACGCAGTCTCCCACAGGGCAGCCTAACTCTCTCTTCCTCCAGCACACAGCCATCTCTTTTTGTCACTCTTACTGTGTTCAAATTTCCTCTGCTTATGAGGACTCCAATCACATTGACCAGTATGGCTTCATCTTAACTAATAACATCTCCAAAGATCTGATACTCAAATGGGATCACGTTCACTGGACTGGGCCTTAGGACTTGAACTTATCTTTTGGGGGACACAATTCAATACATAACAATGCCCGAGTGCAACTGCTGAGTCGTATGGTGTCTGCATGTTTAGTTTCATGAGAAACTACCAAAATGTTCTCTAGAGTGGCTATACCCACCAGGAACGTATGAGTGATCAAGTTTCTCAGCATCCTCGCCAAAAATGGACATGGTCACCATTTTTAAATTTTAGCCATTCTGATAGGTGTGTAGTGAAATCTCATTATGGTTACTTAATTTTTAAAAAACTATTTTGTACACTTAAACTGTTGATATTGATTATTTGTGCAGCTTTCATAATATCTTTATTTTTCAGAAACTACTTCTAAACAACTTTAAGAAGTGTTGGAAAAATTCAAATAGTATTTCACGTACATTCCATTTCACTTGTCAGTCCACCCATTTTTCAGAATGCATGCCCAATTTTGAGACATGAGTTGATGTACAGTATTAAACTTTTTCAATAATTGTCAACTCAAAAGCTAATATGACACACTGCATGAATAATGTAGTTAATTGAGTATTCTGGCCATCATGGGCCTATTATAAAGGAAGTTGGTTTGTTCATATACCAATTCAGTGTCTATATTCATATAATAACAATGAAACTATAAGAAAATAGCCACCTGGCTATTTTTTTCCAGCTCTTCCAGAATGGTAATCAATTTAAGTCATCTGCCCAACTACTTAGCTGCCTCCTTGATTCCTCAAATCCGTTACACTCATGCCTGGGGTGGGACAAGGGGAAGCTCAGTGTCCCAGGCTCCTATTTGTCTGGAGGGAAATCTGAAGTTCTTAGCAGAAGACTAAAATGTTTACTTCGAAAAAAATTAGGGACCTGGTTGCCTGGATACAGCCAAGGGTACATATAATTGCATCTGCAGGTGACCTGTAGTTGCTTTGTCTCTACTTGAGTTTCCAACGTGTTAGGGGAAAATGAGACAGATCTTATAAATAACTCCTACCTGCGTGGGCTTTCTCTGCTGGTCCTCTGTGTGTGTAAGTATGCATCACACACCCACACAAATGCATGTAATGAATGGCTTTGTGTAAAAACCCTGCAATAAACACCAATCCTTGATTACCAGGGAGTCCTAGATGGGTTTGCTAACAAAGCAACTTCCATAAAGACTATAAATAGTAGGCATGTGCTTCTATAAGCAGAGCAGCTATCTATTTTTTTAAATAGGGGATTCTCATGTTACAAGGACATTACAGATTACTGAATAATTTATTTAATGGCAAATTATATTGGCTTCACTCCTTGCCAGTAAGCTCATTCCCAAATGTTTAAAAGAGATAAAGTGAGCAAAAGCTAGAGCTCAGGCTTAGATGAGGTGTTTATTAATTACTTTATATATGTATAACTATTGTAGCCCTATACATTTATTTTAATTAATATTATCTCAGCAGCAAAGGCCATATATACAACAGTGGCACTACTTTATTGTTGACATTTAGCTGACTTATAACAATGCTCCAACGTGGAGTACTGAGAAATACAGAATAGAATAATAAATGAACTTGTCTACACTTGGTGATTTTAACAAAGATGGCAATATATAGGTAAATGCTTGTTCTCTACGAAAATATTGGGAAGCAAGCAAACAAACAATAAAAACCCCACCAAACTACAAGAAACAATAAAATAAAATAAAATATAGGGAAACAACAGAGAGCAAAATTCAATAAAGGGATGTTAGATTTGAAAAGTGGAGACAGGGAAAAATGATCTCGAGGGTATTTTTCTGTGAACTTCTATTATCATTATTTTTCAACGATTTGGAGTTGAAAAACAAATCACTTCTGAGCTTACACATCTTAGACCTTTTGCCTTGTCTATTTTTGAACAGTTCTCAGATGAGCAGTAGTAGCTTAGAATATGGGCACACTTTGCCATTAAATAATTTTTTTTAAGATAAACAATCAGTGTCTCACATTATCTTCACTTAGTTGTACAATCATCACTCTCAACTTTGAACAATTATCATAACACAAAATATCCCAGAGCTCTTATCAACTGCTAATTATTCATCCCTAGTATTAGTGTAGAGCTGGTAAGGTATTCCTATTAAATATAGTCTATAATATGTAATGGGTAGTTTTTCCTTATACCACTCTGTTGTTAACTCTTTGTACCAGTGTCATACCTTAGAAGTCTATCATGCAAATACTTATTTATATTTGCAATGCTACACTGTGGGTTACATGCCTTTAAACAACCACTTTCAATTGTGTTTGCCAATGCGGCACTGATACTTATAATCCCATTAATGAACCATCATCACCCCTGTATATTCCTATACCATTAGTTCATCCTCTTTATAATGTCTGTACATGTTAGGTTATCATTCCCGCTTCACTACCTTCTGTCTATCTCTAGGTCCCCTATATTCTACATTATAAGACACTGATTTTACATTGTTCAGGGAGTTCACATTAGTGGTAACGTACAGCATCTCTCCTTTTGTGTCTGGCTTATTTCACTCAGCATTGTGTCTTCAAGGTTCACCCATGTTGTCATGTTTCAGGGCCTCATTCCTTCTTACTGCTGCGTAGTATTCCATCGTATGTGTATGCCACATTTTGTTTATCCACTCGTCTGTTGAAACTTGGATTGTTTCCATCTCTTGGCAATTGTGAACAATGCCACTATGAACATTGGTGTTCAAATGTCTGTTCGTGTTATTGCTTTCAGATCGTCTCGGTATATACCAAGAAAGTGAAATTGCTGGATCATAGGGTAACTCTATATCTAGTTTTCTGAGGAAATGCCAAACTATACTCCAGAGTGGCTGTACCATTATACATTCCCACCAGCAATGAATAAGAGTTCCAATTTCTCCACATCACCTCCAGCTCTTGTAGCTTTCCTGTTTGTTTAATGGCAGCCATTCTTACTGGTGTAAGATGATATCTCATTGTGGGTTTGATTTGCATTTCCCTGATAGCTAGTGAATACGAACATTTTTTTCATATGCTTTTTAGCCATTTGTATTTCCTCTTCCGAACATGGCCTTCTCATATCTTTTGCCCATTTTATAATTGGGCTGTTTGTACTATAGTTGTTGAGTTACAGGGTTTTGTATATATGCAGGATATCAGTCTCTTATCAGATAGAGGGTTTCCAAATATTTTCTCCCATTGTGTTGGCTGCCTCTTCAGTTTTTTACAAATTCCTTTGAGGTACAGAGGCTTTTGATTTTGAGGAGTTCCCATTTATGTATTTTTTCCTTTCATTTCTTGTGCTTTGGGTGTAAGGTCTGTGCCAGTTTGAATGTATTGTGTCCCCCAAATGCCATTATCTTTGATGTAGTCTTGTGGGGCAGATGTTTTGGTCCTGATTAGATTTGCTCAGAATGTGCCCCACCCAGCTGTGGGTGATGACTCTGATGAGATATTCCCATGGAGGCATGGCCCCACCCATTCAGGGTGGGCCTTGATCAGTGGAGCCATATAAATGAGCTGACTCAAAGAGAAGGAACTCAGTGCAGCTGTGAGGGACATTTTGAAGAGGAGCAAGCTTGCTAGAGAGGAACGTCCTGGCAGAAAGCCATTTTGAAACCAGAACTTTGGAGGAGATGCCAGCCACATACCTTTCCAGCTAACAGAGGTTTTCCGGACGCCATTGGCCATCCTCCAGTGAAGGTACCCGATTACTGATGTATTACCTTGGACACTTGATGGCCTTAAGACTGTAACTGTGTATCCAAATAGACCCCCTTTTTATAAAAGCCAATCCATCTCTGGTGTTTTGCATTCCGCAGCATTAGCAAACTAGAACAAGGTCTAAGAAGTGACCTCCTAATACTAGGTCTTAGAGATGTTTCCCTACATTATCTTCTAGGAATTTTATGGTACTGTCTCTTATATTGAGGTTTTTGACCCATTTTGAGTTAATTTTTGTAAAGGGTGTGAGGTAGGGGTCCTCTTTCATTCTTTTGAATATGGATATCCAGTTCTCCCAGCCCAATTTGTTGAAGAGACTGTTCTATCCCAGTTCAGTGGATTTGGGGCCTTATCAAAAATCAGTTGACTGTAGATCTAGGGGTCTATTTCCAAACTCTCAATTCTATTCCATTGATCAATATGTCTCTCATTGTGCCAGTACCATGCTGTTTTGACTACTGTGGCTTTATAGTAGACTTCAAAGTCAGCAAGTGTAAGTCCTCCCACTTCATTCTTCTTTTTTAGAATGTTTTTAGCAATTTGAGGCTCCTTGGATCTTTTTACTTGTGATTGGTTTGTTGAGGTCTTCTATTTCTTCTTGGGTCAGTCTAGGCTGTTCATATGTTTCCAGGAAATTATCCATTTCCTTTAAATTGTCTAGTTTGTTGGTGTACAGTTGTTCATAGTATCCTCTTAAGATTTTTTAAATTTCTTCAGGATCCACAGTAATGTCCCCCCTCTCATTCATGATTTTTTTTTACTTCATCTCTTTTTTTTACTTCATCAGTCTAGCTAAAGGTTTGTCAATCTTATTGATTTTCTCAAAGAAACAACTTTTAATTTATTCTATTGTTTTTTTGTTCTCTATATTATTTATTTCTGCTTTAATCCTTGTTATCTCTTTTCTTCTCCTTGCTGTAGGATTGGTTTGTTGATCATTCTCTAGTTTCTTCAGTTGTTTCATTAGTTCTTTAATCTTAGCTCTTTCTTCCTTTTTGATGTATGCATTTAGAGCTATAAATTTACCCCTCAGCACCGTCTTCCCTGCATCCCATAGGTTTTGATATGTTGTGTTCTTGTTTTCATTCATCTCTAGATATTTAACAATTTCTCTTGCAATTTCTTCTTTGACCCACTGATTGTTTAGGAGTGTGTTGTTTAACCTCCACAAATTTGTGAATGTTCTTGTTCTTTGATGCTTATTGACTTCTAGTTGCATTCCATTATGGTCAGAGAAGGTGCTTTGAATAATTTCAATCTTTTAAAATTTATTGAGGCTTGTTTTATGCCACAGCATATGATCTATCCTGGAGAACATTCCGTGAGTGCTAGAGAAGAATGTATATCCTGGGAATTTGGAATATAAAGCTCTATATATGTCCATTAATTCTAATTCATTCATCACATTGTTTAGGTTCTCAGTTTCCTTATTGGTCCTCTGTCTGGTTGTTCTATCTATAGAAGAGAGTGGTGTGTTGAAGTCTCCCACTATTTTTGTAGAAACATCTATTGCTTTCTTCAGTTTTGCGAATGTTTATCTCATGTACTTTGGAGCACCTTGACTGGGTGCATAGACTTTTGTGATTGGTATTTCTTTGGTGAATTGTCCCTTTTATTAATATATAGTGTCTTTCTTTGTCTCTTATGATGTCTTTGCATTTAATGTCTATTTTGTCTGATATTAGTATTGATACACCTGCTTTTTGTAATTTTATAATGGGATTATAAGTATCAGTGACTCATTGAAGGCGAACATGTTTGTAAATGGCTATTTAAAGGCATGTAACCACAGAGTAGCACCACAAACCTAAATAAGTGTTAGCATTATATACTTATAAGACATGACACTGGTGCAGAGGGTTAACAACAGAGTGGTATAGAAAAACTACCCATTACATATTAAAGACTATGTTTAACAGAAATATCTTACCAACACCACACTAACACTAGGGATGAACAATTAGCAGCTGATAAGAGCTCTGGGATGTATTATATTATGATAATTGTTTAAAGTTGAGAGTGATGATTGTACAACTGAGTGAAGACAATGTAAGAAACTGACTATTTAGCTTGGGATAGAATATATATCAAGTGAAATTAGGAATCCACTACTTAATAAATCAAGCCCTCAACTTGAGGCTTGCAAAAAAAAAAAAAAAAAAAAAATTTCCCCAATGTTGTGTTAGAGAGACAGCCTGGCAGAGGGCAGAGAGCACTGCACCCCACCCCCCGCCCCCCGCCCCTCGATCTGAGGCTCCTTTCCGGCCAGCCCTGACTCCCAGCAGCTGTGCTTGTCTGGGCAATTTTCAGGGCTGCCTTTCTCAGCTGTAAAAGCAGATCAGACCCTATCAGAGCTCTTCTGAGAGTTTCCTGATATATTCCTGGAAGTTCTCTGTGGGAACTTAAAAAAAAATTAAAGAAAAATTCTTTTCATTTTGATAAGAATCTAAAGATTATGAACATATTCTGGGTCCTCATATGCCCACCTTCGAGCTAACAGTGCCAGCGTCCACTATTTTAATTGTTTAAGCCAATGAAAGCAAACACAGGCGACCTTAACGAGTAACGTTGCTTTTGCCAAATGACCTCATGGAAGACTCCCAAGGCTTTCACAGGAGTTTAAAGACACAATGTCGCATGAGCTTTGAGTTGTGGGATGACACAGACGGACAGGCAGGCCTGGCCCAGCAGCACCGACGCGGCACGGGCGTTACCACGCGGGGGTCAGCTCACTCCGCAAAATTCACGTCATTTGTCTCGTTAAGTTGACGTTATTAACTTGAGTTTTATTGGTTTTATACTTGGTTTGTCAAAATCATGAATTTTTTCTGGTTTTATAGTTGTACA
The DNA here is from genome assembly GCF_015220235.1 of Choloepus didactylus. NCBI lineage: Eukaryota > Metazoa > Chordata > Mammalia > Pilosa > Megalonychidae > Choloepus > Choloepus didactylus. Next base: position 85,182,207 of record NC_051308.1, on the reverse strand, counting down.
AGAGTTACAAGTCTGTGGGATGTATACCCAGTTGTACATTTGCACATATTTAATTAACGGTCTTAAAAACTAATTCACGTCAACACTGGGGCATCCCAGAATTTTTTTTTTTTTTTTTTTTTTGAAGACACCATCCATTGCTCAAATTTGAGCCACATGGGACCCCACGACCTCCACCGACTCTCCTGTGATGCTGTTTCCATTTTGGAAGTCAAGCTCTTTCCAAAGCAATGGGCAGAGGGGATCCCTGGTGCCGCCTGGGACCCTTTCATCTCCATTCATCTGTATCTCAATTGTCGGCAGTTTTGCCCCCCAGGGACATTTGGCAGTGTCAGGAGACATTTTTTATTGTCACAATGGGGACGTAGACTAGTGAATAGAGGCCAGGGATGTGGCTCAACATTCCACAGTGCACAGGGCAGACACCCACTCCCAACAAAAAATTACAGTGCTGACAGTGAGAAACTGTGATTCTGCTCTACACAACTTTAAAGTCCCTAGAAAGAAAATCTCCTCTATGTCTGTGCCCAGTTAATCAGGGTAAGGCAGTGCTTTTCTTTTATAACGTACCTTTCTCAGCACCTGTTTCCGACAACACAGCAGGAACAAATAAGCACAAATAATCCCTCAGGTGTGAGAAGGTCTGTTGGGTGACTGGCTTGATTTGAGGGTGGAGGTTTGGGTGGGGGGGTCGACCATTTTTCTGTTTTTTTGAGGTGACCATATTCCTGGCACCCCTCTGTCAGGCACTGGTCCTCCTTCTATGCAGGTGACTTTCCTTTCCAGGGACCCACTGTCCGAGTTTGTAGCTGGTCTCTGGAGGTGCTCAGAAGTGATTCCCAGAGGAAACAACACCTCTTCCAGAATGAACCCTTCAAACAATATTTAAACAGAAATGTTCATGGGAGCTTCAAACAGTTTAAAGTGGTTCCCAAACATCTGAGGGATCTCTGTCAACCTCTAAGGCTGATCCAAGGGCTCACAGAGCTGTCCTTGTCTGCGTGACTGTTTAACGACTGCTGGGGAATGTCTCTCCCTCCACTATCTCCAAAATTTATGAGGCTGTGGATGATGTAATTCTTATATTTTGTTATAAAGATCCTGCTGTGTTAACCAGTCAACATGGTCAGGGAACTATGAAAAAACATCACGGTAAGAAACAGACCAGGTTGGATTATGGGTGATAGCATCCCCACCACACCACCATCCACTTCAGCCCTGACTCTTGTTCATCTGTTATTCCGGTGACTAGAATCCAGTCTCAGCCAGGTTGGGAAGCATCGAGCCTATAGCTTTCTCCTGACAAGAGAGCAGCTCTTATTCTCTAGGACCAAATAAGGGAACGTGCTCTCGCTCACGGGTCTGGGCAGGCTGCCTGAGGTAGAGATGGGTCAGGGGAGCTGAGCATTCCTCCCTCCTTCTCCCGCTCCCCCCTCCCCATCATCCTCACACAAGGTCACAGAGACCTCTGTAGACGAGACTGCACCCATCCCTCACAACCAGTGATGCACGGCAGCCACTGTGCCACAAATGGATGCCACACATCCTGTGTACAACCACCACCCTCCCCTCCCCACAGCACACTTCTGTATTCTATTTAAAAAGAAAAAAAATATCCTCTGCCTGATGGGTAGTCTTTCAGAGACAGTGGGGGCATCATGCCTTTAGCACAACACAGATGCCCCTGGGTTGTGGCAAAAAGGGCCCCCCCATTCCACAGCCTGCCCTTTAAGGGTCTGCCCAGATCCCACAGTTGAGAGGAGGCTGCTCTTGAGGCACTGACAAGAACTGAGAGGCACACACATTTCCCCTCAGTACACACAGAGCTGCAAACCTCCTCCCTCCTCTTTCCATGACACTCCTTGTCCTCATCCTCCAGATCCCTGGGGCCTGCTTCTGGGAACCAGGGTGGGGAGGGGGAACCAGAGCCACACACGGGGGCCTGCGTGAGGTCCGGGGAGCAAGGCTGGGTGGCTCAAAGCAGCTCTCTGGAATAGGAACTGTGGCTGGAAAAGAAAGCAGAACCCAAGGACAGAGAGGCTGATAAAACCATCAGGTGTAAGGAATTTGGAAGGAGAAGGAAGGAATCATGGGATCAGAAGTCAGAAGGGTGATGAGCATGGCAAGTAATGCTGTGGAAGGTTAGTGGAAACAGTACAGACCAAAGCCCATAAGCAACACTAGGAATTTTTAAAATAAAATATTTTTATTTTTATGGGATCCTGGTGATGTTTTAGGATTGGGGGTGGAGTGAGAAGGGGAAATGGGCTTGACAGCATCAAGATGAGTAAGGAAGAGTTGACAAATCTTCAGGTCCATTTCAGCCAGATTTCATATCTATGATATGCAGATTTGGTTAAGGGGAAGAGAAGGAGTAATTGTGATTTTTTTCCCAACACAGGAGTGGCCTGGGGCCCAATTTGTAATGCTGAGGGGGCAAGTTAGGCCCAGTCCTAGCCAAAGCATTGGGCAAGCCCCTAGCTTAATGGTGGGGAATAGCTAAATGTAGCCCTACACCTGGAGGGAGCCAGGTCCTAGCATATGCAAAATGGGTGGTCATCTGCCCCTGCAGCCTCAACCAAGGCCACTTCCGTTTTGTCCTGCACCTGTGGGGATTTGCATGCCCCCGCCCCATGCTTGCCAGCCAGTTCTGAAGCTACAAACTCATAGATCTCTCAAACAAGACTTCTCATTCCCTCAGCCAGCCAAGTTTCTCCTTCCACTCCCACCCTAGAAGCAAAGCTTCAGTTTCTGCCCTTCTGCCCTGGTGAGTGGGCCCCATGGAGAGGAGGGTCTGATGCAGTTACAAGCAGGGCAAAGTATACTGAGAAGGTCCTTGTCCACGTGAGCTGGGACACAATCAGTTCAGGAGCCCATGACCCAGTCTGCAGATTGTCCAGGGTCCTTCTTTCCACCCTTTCCCTGGCCGCCGGCCTTTTGTTCTTGTCGTGGTTCATTAGCTTCCTAAACAGGCTGAACAGAGAAAATGAAAGGAGAAAAATGGGAAAATTAATAGCTCTGGTAAAAGGTGTGGTGGGGAAGGCAGTTAAAGCCAATTATCTTGAGATTTCAATGATCCCATCCACTCTCTGGCCCCTTTATGGTGCTCAGCCAGGAACAAGAATTAAATGTTGACACAAATTTTACACTTATTCACCAATGAGTTTCCTGGTCTTCAACTTGAAAGCTGGTAAACCATGGGGCTGGGATGCTCCACTGGGGCCCGTGCCACTGTGATGCCACGCACTTGATCATGCCCGGCCTGCAGGCTGGAGCCCTGGCAGCCCTGACGAGAACTCTGAGCAGTATGTGCCAAGTCTCCCTGACACTGCAGAAAGACAGAGGAATAGGCTGTGGGAGTGGAGGGAGTGGAACAAGCAAAGATGCTTCTTTCCCTGCATCACGCTCTGGAAGAATTCCAGAGTCCTGAAGTCTGGCCCGGAGGATTACCACATTTTAGAGGAACATTGAGGACCAGATCTGAGAAGTGGAAAGAAAGCTCCAAGTGCCCCTCTGGCAAGAAGAGTGGATCTCATTGCCAGGAATCTCAGAGCTCAAGTCCTCTGCTCTCCCCTTTCACCGTTATTTATTCTTCTTCACTGGGCTACGTCATGCAAAAGGAAACATGAAGGTGGGCTGCACAGTTCCAATAAGAGTCTCTCTACGGTTCCACTAAAGTCAAGTGGGCTATGAACCTGTAGGAAATATCAAAACAGATGCGAAAGGAGGAAGTAAATCTCTTCCTTAGAATAAGCAGCTGCTAACTAACCTTTATTAATCTGTTGCCCCCATATGAAGTCCAATTCCTGCCCTGCCCATAGTGGGTCATCCAAGCCACTGGCCCCTCAGTGGCTTAAGGGTCAACTGTTGCATCTTGGGCCTGACACCATTCTACTAGCAGAAATCACAATGACACAAGGTGAGTTCCTATCCAGAAAACAAAGTCCATCCAATTTAATTCAACACCCTTACCCTGAGCTTTGTTATACATCTGGTGACCATCTGGGGACAGCAAGATACAACTCATGCTGCCCCAGCCAGTTTCAAAACCCACTCTGTGTGTCATACAACAGAAGGAAAGCCCTAGCCGTGTAGGCAGCTGGTCAGGCAGCTGAGAACAACACGGGCACCACGATTCACTAAACCACCCTCCAAATCAAGTCCACTAATTAAGTCAGCCCATGACTTTGAAGAATTGACCTGGTCTTCTCTGATTAGCCCCAAAAATAGAACACTTTCCCCACCACTACCACCTTCACCATTAACATCTCTGGCTTTGCGGATGTGAGGACTTAGAGCAGGTATTTTAACACCATCTTAGACTGTTCTTCACCATGTAAAATCCTGCAATATAAAGCACTGCATGAAAGAAGACACACTAGAAATAACAGTTTCTCTGATATAACTCGAAGAAGTTGCATTTTTATTTTGTATGGACCTGGTGTAAGCTTAGAGAAATAGAGGAAGTGACTTTGTTACTCCCTGCTAAAATGGATTTCCTGGAGAATCATAAATCTAAGTGACAAAGTTGGCTGAGGTCCCATGAAGCACTTGCTACTGAAAGGACCATTATCCAGGTGAGTGCACCTGATGGCAGCAAGTTTGGGTCCCTGGAAGTGGGGAACTGAGACACAGAGATCGGTCTGTCAGAGAAAAGTGGAAAGGGCAAGCTAAGAATAACGACACAGAGGAGGGAAAATCCAGAGAAAAACACCTTTGAAATAACCATTTTTCTTTGGAAACCACCAAAGTAAGTAGATCACACTCTGCATCCTACGTTGTATGGCTTGTCCCATAGCCCAAGGATGTCACAAGGCTATGCAGATGTGGAGAAGTCAAGGAAGAGAACATTTCATGTATATAGGACATTTTCTAACTGCTTTTACCCATGTGGTTGCACTTGATGCTCACAACACCCTCTGAAGTAGACAAGTTTTATCTTCACAGATGAAAAACTGGAGTCGAGAGGTTAAATGACTTCTCTAAAGCCACACTTATTCTAAGTGGCAGAGCCTGCTTTTTGAGCCATGGCAGTGATTTTTAAACTGTGCTGCTGAATGTTTGAGCATCCACTCTGGAGATCCTCAGAGAGGAAGAAGGGGATCCTGGGATCCCCAACTCCCACCGAGACAAAAGCAGCTCCAATTTAACTTGCCTTATATATGGGCACTCCCTTTAAGATTTTGTTTGTTTAAAAGGGGGAGGGGGGTAAAATGGGTTGGAAAGTCACTATATCATGCCATGATCCCTCCAGTGGGGGTTTGAGCCCCTGTACAAGTTGCTGCTTGAAACAAGTCCAAGGAAAGGAGGGGTGGGGGTAGCAGCCCCAAAGGTATGGTCAGTTCCCTGTGAACCCCCCGCAGGCACTGGTGCTGAGCTGCAGGGGAAGAAAAGAGCGGAGGCCTGTCGATCTGGGGAAGCACTTCCTGGCCTGACATCATGGGACGCTACCTGGTCAGCTTTGTGGATCTCGTCCAGCCAGATGTAAACCCCTCAGCCAACTCTGAGTCACAAACCCTCCAAGCTCAATCAGCTACTGCAGCCGCGTGCCTGGTAAGCAGTTTCCAGGTTTCCCCGTGCCTGGCCTCCAGTGGAAGGCGTGCTTCCTCCAAGGGCTGAGACGTCACCTGATCACGGTGCAAGGCTGCTCCAGGTGTCACCACACCAGCCTGAGTCCTAACACCTCCCAACAGTTTGTCCCTTTCCTCCGACCTCTTTTTCCTCTGGTTCTGCCTGCTGTCCCATCGGTGTTCCGATCTTTCCAAGAAGCCTCCTGGTTTCGGCTTCACTGTGACTGTTTACAGCAACCTCCTACTTTCCTCTGACTTCCCTGCTGGCAAATATCCTCGTTTGCCAGTGGCCTTCTGGAGCTGTAGGGTCACGGCAAACCACTTAAGGTCTGGTCTTGTCCCTTTAACCTGTGTTAATAAAAAGCTGCCTGCTACAAATAAAGGACTTGTCTGAGGCCTGCCTCTGCTGATCGTCACAGTTAATGGACCCAAATAAATCCCTCTGCCCAGATTTGAAAAAGCGCTCAAGACTGGGTTTTGTCATTTGTTTTCACATCTCTAACCTTAAACTATGTGTGACAGAAGGAAGTCAGACAGACTTGGGTTCCAATCCCAGCTTTGCCACTTACTACCTGTATGATCTTGGGCCAGTTATTCAACCTTCTTGATCTTCCTTTTCTTTGGTTATAGAAAAGTGATAATGCTAACCACTACCCAGTTTTTTAAAAGGAAGAATAAATGAGATAAAGAGTGCTGTACAGTACCTGACAAGGAGTCAGAGCTCCGTAGATGTTAGTTCCTCATTCTTCCTTAAGGATTAAAACCAAAACTTACATTTGTATCCCCAGACTCCAACGCAGTGGCTGGCGCAGACTATACTCTCAGTAAATGTTTGTTGAAAGTATGAATGAATGAGGCAGTGAATGAAAATGGGCATATATGAAACTGACAGGATGGGCCCCAGGAGGACTTGCCAAACCTTGCCACATCCCATAAGGGAAACGACAGTCTTAGAATTTAAGAAGTGAGAAATGTACGCTGGAAAGATCATCAAATGCTCCAACATGTATGTACAAGGATGGTCGTTGCTGTGTTTTTTATAATAGTGAAACATTGGAAATAACCTAAATATCCAGCAATAGGGGACTGGGTAAATTAATTAATGTGTATTAATACAATAAAATGGTATGTACCCATTACAAAATGTACAACTAGAAGTACTGTCCCATAAAGATACTCAAAGCATGTTATAAAATTGTATGCACCCCACTTTCGTAACATAATCTATCTATCTATCTAGAGAGTGATGCCTAGAAGAATATTAACAGACAGTGGTGACATCTAGATAATCGGGATTATAGTAATTTTTATTTTATATATTATACTTTTCAATATTGTTTGAAATTTTTTAAAGGTATTACTACATATAGGAAACTTTGTTGCAGGTTTGAGGAGAGAGTGTTTATGTCCCAGTAATAAAACTGAATATTTGACAGTAAAATTTTTTAATGAGCATCATTCTTATAATAAAGAAAAAAATAACTTTCTTTTGGAAAACCGAAACAAGTAAGGGATATAATAATCAGTTCTTTTTTGGTTGCAAATGTAAAAGCCCATCTTAACCTTATTTAACTCAAAGGAAAATGTATTTGAAAGGCTGATGTGACTGCAGGAAGGTTGGGACATGGCTGCACTCAAAGGATAACCAGAATTGGGACTGGTGTGCTGTCGTGCTTCCTCTCTCTGCATCTCTGGGTGTTGGTGTCATTCCCTGAAATGTAGGCCAGCTCCCTACGCATGGCAGGAAACACCAACCCGGTGGCCTCAGAGCTGCGAGTCTCCCCACAGAGAGAACATGAGCTCTGTCCTCTATGTCATCAGGTCAGAAATCCCAAGGATACACTACAACTGGCCCCACTGGGTCAGATGCCTCTCCCCCACCCAGTCGCTGTGCTCAGAGGCAAGGTGTTCTATGACTGGCCCAGCTTGGTTCCATTCCAAGCTTAGGTCCATCATTATGGCCCAGGAGGCAGGGTCATGTAAGAAGAGCTTTATTAATGGGTTGAGAACTAATTGTCACCTTTTCCCTGCACTCTTCCACTGTGAACTGATAATTCCTTGGTGGTTATGAAAAGAGAATAGGACTCCGGGTTCCTCCAGGTCTGGCCAGGGGAGACATTCTGAGTGTGTTGGCTTAATTTCGATCTTCAGAGGAGGGCATGGTAAGGCTGGAGGTAGAGAGGCCAGCAGGATTGGATTGACTGTGGTCATTATCAGAAGCATTAAGTGAATGCCTTCCCTGAGATTCCCCTGTCACAATGCAAAGTGGAGCCCTCCAGGAGCTTGCTACTGCACCCAAGGGCAGAATGCTGGTTGGGTAGAGGCAACAGCTTTGGATGTGATCATCTTCTTAACCTCTTTTCCTGCACATCTTCCATCACTTACATATAAGCAAGGAGAAATAGATCTTCTAAATAACGATGGATCCAATTCAGGCTGAATGGAAATGCCCACTCTTCATGGATCATTTCATTCTATCAATAAAACATTCAGTGGTTTCGATCTTTCTGTACATTCCCTGATTTATTTACTTACTTAGGAGATGGTAATTTATTTATTTTTTTCTGAAATAGAGTGACCATGTCTAGAAAATGAGTACTTTTAAATACGGTATGACCTCATGATCCCACTATTATACTTCAGTTTGGAATGAACCATTATTTTGGAATGGAATCACTCGACAATGAGCCCTTGGCGTCCAGGAGCTATGCTTCAGCAATTTCTGAGACCCCAGATCCTAGAACAGTGCTGGGCCATGGTAGGTACTCAGAAATCTTACAGTTCATTCTTAATTTATTTGTTTCTTTGGGTTTCTCAGCATTTTTTTTCCTTCTCCATATTTCTTTTGTCTATTGAGGATACCATGCATTTCCACAAATCTTCTCCTTGCAGTAATTCATTTTCAGAGGTATGCTCTTCCTCTGAGTCTTTGTACTCACGTTCTCTTTTCTTTGTTCGACAGCATTTTCCTCAATCCACTTTTTATTTTTACGTCTTTACTCACCTGGCAAAGGTAATATATGCCCTTCTTCCAACAGATAGACTGTTTGGACTGCCTTGGGTTGGGCTCATAGCCCTCTTGGGCACTGGCTAAATCCTCTTCTTGGTTCTATAGATGGGAGCTGGTTTGTGGGCACAACTTCCACTTACCATAGGCAATTTTCTTGGTCTTGCAGTGAACTTAATCCAGTGCTCCAACCAAAACCCTGCCCTGGAAGATCTTCTTGTCCTCAGCTTATTTACTGCTGCTCTGAAATGACACATAGCACAGATGAGAGATTATATTTCCCAAAATGCACAAAAGGATTTTAATATAGCATCATTTACCAAAAAGGAGAGTCAACGTTTTAAGTCTTAATAGCCTCTGCGGTTGAGAGAACATTGTAGCATGTTTTCTGTGTCTTCATACTTAATAATCATTGGGTACTGAGGAGAGCAAAAAGAGTGTCTTTCCTTTTCCCAAAAAGCATAAAGAGCTACTGAGTAGAAAATCCTCTAAAGACCATGACAAATCTGGCAACATGTGTTCCCATTTCCATGGCCATTTACCAAATCAAATCAAATAATGTTTGTATACCCTTCCTTTCCAAAACAAAAGAAAAAAGCAAAAACCAAATAATCTGAGTCATAGATAGATAGATGATAGATAGATAGATATAAATAGATAGATAGATATAGATATAAATATAGATAGATGATAGATATAAATAGATAGATATAGGTATAGATATAAATATAGATATAATATTTATTTTGCTTCTTGGTACTAAAAATAAGGAACTGAATTGGGTTTTAGTTGCAAGGGATATGGTAACAATGATTTAAATGATAAGGACATTTGTTTATACTAAATAAGACCTCCAGAGGTCTTATCAGAGATGATCTGGCAGCTCAACTGTATCATCAAAGACTCAGGTTATTTCTAGTTTTCCCACTCTGATATACTGGGCAGATTGTTTTTCATCATCAGGCTTATTGCCTCATGGACCTAAGATTGCTACTTCAGTTCCAGGCATCATATCCATGTTCCAGATAGGAAGAAGGGGTAAAGGGATACTAGCAAGCCCTGCTTCAAGTCTGTCTCTTTTATCAGAAAGGCAAAAAGTTTCTGGGAAAACCCTTAACCAACTTCCATATTATGTCTTATTGTCCCAACTGATGGCAAAGACTACAAAATCCCATTACCTGCTCCTGTTTCTTCTCCCACCCATTATTGCCACTCAAGCTCACCCCTTAATAAAGCTTACTTTAGTGTTAGAGGTCTTATATCGGGGTTCATAAGGTGAAGAGGGGGGTGTTAAGATGACCAACCATCCAGGCTTACCCAGGACTGAGGGTTTCCTGGGACTCGGGGCTTTCAGTGCTAAAAGTAGGATAGTCCCGGACAAACCAGGATGTTTGCTCACCTAAGGGTAGGAAACAACATGAAGGCAAGTGAGGGAGAGGGGTTTGGAGAAGAAGGAAGGAGAGGGAGGGAAGACACGGAAAGTCATGGCCATTCAACCTAACTCTAAGTTTTATGACTCTCCTTTCCACTTTAATAACTGGAGTTTCTGCACATCACCTCAAAAATATATATTGGACTCATCATTTCTTCTGGTTCTTTTCTTTCTCAACCCACGAACAATTGCCTGCTTTTCACCTCCCAGTTCCATCCCACTATAAATATTTCTCCCAGTTCCTATCCCTGCTTCCTTGATTTGACAGCATTGTAAGTGAATGCTTTGAAGCCATCTCTGATCCAACATATGATAGATAAATAGATAACATACAAAAGTGTACTTAAAAGTCATAATCATGATCAAAAACAAGATACATATGTCCATTGTCTTTGTTCCCTAGGGCTGCCATGACAAATTGCAGGCATACCTCGTTTTATTGCATTTCACTTTATTGTGCTTCACATATATTGCACTTTTTATAAATTGAAGGTTTGTGGCAACCCTGCATCAAGCAAGTCTATCGGCACCATTTTTCCAACATCGTGTTTACATTTTTATTAAGGTATGTACTTTTTTTAGACATAATGCTACATAATAGACTACAGCATAGTGTAAACATGACTCTTGAATGCACTGGGAAATCAAAATATTCTTATGAGTCACTTTATCGTGATACTCGCTCCGCTGTGGTGGTCTGGAACTTAACCCACAATAGCTCCGAGGTATGCCTGTACCATAAACTTGGTGGTTTAAAACAACATCAATTTATTGACTCACAGTTTAGGAGGCTAGGAGTCCAAAATCAAGCAGGGCCATGCTTCCTCTGAAACTTGTTGGGAATATTCCTTCCTTGCCTCTTCCAGCTTCTGGTGATTGCCTGCAACCTTGGGTTCCTTGGCTTGTGGCTGCATCACTCCAATCTCTGCTTCTGTCTTCACATGCTCTCCTCCCCTGTGTGTCTCTGCATCTCTTTTCTTCTTATAAAGACAATCTCTGTCTCCATTATCACATGGCCTTTTCCCCTCAGGCGTCTGGGCCTCTTCTCCCCTCCTTATAAGGACACTAGTCATATTGGATTAGGATCCCACCCTGCTCCAGTATGGCCTCATCCTAACTAATTCCATCTGTGGTGACCTATTTCCAAATAAGGTGACATTCTGATATACATGAATTAGGAATTAACACTTTTGGGGGACACACTTCAACCCATAACATCCATAGTAGACCTGGAACCAAAATGTGAAACAGTAAGTGGGGGCTGATCTGAGGGCCTTCTAGCCTCTAGCTCTCACAGTAGCACCTGTGAGTTTGGCTTCTGAGGGTAAAAAGTGCACCCCAGGATAAAATGTTCCATGTGAGGTGACGGAACCACAGCCAAGCTTAGTGCTCACAATCAGAGTCCAGGCTGGTGAAAGGAGGCTTGAATATCTGCTGCCAGCCACTGCCTGGGGTAGAGCTTAGTGCCTAAACAGTGGGACTGGAACATAGCTGGAAGGGGGGTACACAGAGAGAAGAGCAGAAAGGCAGGAAAAAAATCTCCCCACATATGATGATCCTGAACACCCAAATTTTATAACAAGAAAGACAGTCAATAAAATCAATAATTGGAAGATGAGTTTTTTCCAGGAAAAAAACTAAAATTTTAAAAATCTGAAAAAAAACTTGAAAATGTTTACATTTGGTATCCTCTAATAGATAATAAAGGAATTACATCCCTTAAAAAGATAATATATTATGCCACCAGAACAGGCAGAAATGCATTAAGCACAAGTGGATATAAAATTAGAAATCTTGGAGAAGGAAAATATAGCCATTGAAATAAATTAAACAACAACAACAACAACAAAAAAAAACCTCAGTAGGTTAGATTCTAGACTAGACATAGTTGAAGAGAGAATTATTCACTTGGAATCAAGATTCACCCAGAAGGTAACAGTGTCAAAGAGATTATACCAAGACAGAAAATGGCAGGAGCTGTGCTTATAGATAGGAGATTCCAAATCTATATGGTCATGTGGTTCCCCAAAGAAGCATTGGAGCAGTGACCTGACTAAGGGAGTGAGTCATGTGAATGTAAATAAAAATAAAGCAAATAGATCCTTAGACACACTGTAGTCATAATACTGATTTTCCAAGTTGGTATGAAGATTAAATTAAACAAAGTAAAACAAAGCACCCAGTCCAGTGCCTGACATAATTAATAACAAATGTTAAGAAGTCCTACTTCTCTTCCTGAGAACCTGAAGTTAACAGAATAGAATTTAGCATTCCAGCTCCATACATGTCGGCTGGAGCCCTACCATTCCAAGGAGACTCAAATTGGCTGTTAATCCTTGGATTTAGCCACTTGTGACAAAGTGGATGAAACATTGTTAGCCTGTTTCTTCTACTGCTTTCTCCCTTGATAACAAACTGTTTCCCCCGTTAGCATTAACTAAACGAGCTAGTTGTGTCCAAAATAGAGAGATGAAATTTTAATGTATCCAGGCAGCCTGATTAGTAGTTTCTTTGCAAAGTCCAATTTTTCCTCAGTGCACCTCTAAGCATTTCTTCCCATTATACCTCATCTGGAGTCTTGAAAGTCCTCCTGACAGAGGTCATGAAAAGAAGAGAGACAAAGCCATGCTCCTTCTGCACTTGGGGCCTTTACAACTCACAGTCCCCTGATGAAAACATTCCCTAATGAAAGGAACAAAATGTCTGGCTCACAGTGACCAGTAACAGAATGTCCCACCATCGGACAGAGAGTAGCTTCTTGGGACATGGGAATCTGAGAGGCTGGATTACATTCAAAGAAAATACTCCCAGTAAGAAAGAGCAAGTCTTGGGGGCTCATAACTCCATACTTTGAAGCAAGGAGCGGTACAGGGTTGGGGGGAGGTTCATGCCGGAGTCTGGGGTTGAGGGTTGGGTATTATAGAACTAGGCTGGGATTGTAAGATGCTGATGCTCCAGGACAGGAAGCGGGACAGTTATCTGTTCCTTGAACACGATGGATAAAGGATTCTGTGTGGAACCAGAATGAAGAAGCTGGAGGTGCAGGGTTTGTATTTGTTTTTCTAACCAAAAGAGAGAAAACATGTTGCACCCTCTCTGAGTCCTGAGTCAGGAAGAGATTGATTTAAGAAGGAAAGAAGGAACATCCCTTTTAGCTGAGACCAGCTTTTGTCTTCGTCTCCCAGGGCTGAGCCAGGCGGGTGGGCTCCCCCCTCCTCCCGTGGACATCAGGCAATGGTCCAGGGAGCCGGGTTCCAATGCTCCCCAACTCCCATCTCCCCTCAGCATCTCTGTCCTGCCCCAAAAGATTACCCCCAACTACCAAGAAGCCTATATATATAAAAAAAAAAATCTTCCCCTTGTTTACCTTGAGTTCTTTATTTTTTCAAAAAATGCACATCACACCAAGTGTGAACTATATAAAGAAAACAATAAAGAACTGAGCACTTCGACTTTGGCTCAGTTGGAGGTAAGTATTCATACTGAAGATGGGAGTAAGATAACAGGAATTGCAGAGATAAACAGTAGGGTTTTCATGTCTCCTACATCCCACAGGGCACATTTCCCTTACTATCTTATAAAACAAAACAAAACAAAACAAAACTTAAAGTCCCTTCACATGGAAAAAATGCCAGATGTTTGGGATGAGGTCAGAGAAAATTATTGCACACCAGCAAAATGAGGGCATGACATTGCCTGAGCACAAGCAAATGAACAGTATCATCATTTTGGCGGTCTCCACATGCGCACAGATGGTTTGTTTTCAGTTTGCTTATTCCTCTCACACACACACATACAGCTTGATATATATCTTTAATAAGATTTCAGGTCCTGTGGTAGGCAGGTAGGAGAGAGACTAAATAGAGGAAACTTGAAATTCAGATTAGGGGCATTGTTCAGTTATATTTATTGGGCAACCTACAGGGTTACTGCATTGTAATTGGCTCCTGACATGTCTGCTGATTCAATTAACTCGAGATACAGTCATAGCAAGTGGAAAAGGGTATGATCCCTTTACTTAAGGACAATCGTTTTGCAGGTGTCCCTTAATCAGGTCATATGACCAGTTGTTAACTAACAGACCCTGCCATGGGGTGTATATGTGAGTCAAGAAGTAGGTTGTAGTTTCATAGTTGAATCCTCTTTAAGCCTAGTTCCTCATTCGAACTAGAAGCGCTGAGTTGGTTTATGTTCTATTTTCATGCTTCATTGCTTACTATTTTGAAAAAGCTTATCTGCCTTTCCTCATGGGACCCTCAAAAAACCACAGCCTCTTGTGACAACCAGAAGGATACAGTGAGAACAGATGCGACTGTGATAGCTCAGGACTGGCTAAAGGGCCTTCTAGGCCTCACACATTCAGCGTACCTCTTCCCTCTGCTTCATCCTTTAAAACAAAAGAAGGGTCTTTGTTATAGACCTAGAACTCAGGCATATGTGTCCATGATTCCTGGAGAGTGGGAGACTTGGAAAAGGAGGCCCCAGAAAGAAATCACCCTTTCAGTGTTTTAGAGCAAAATAGCCACGAAGCCAAAACTAGAAACTAAAATTCTTGAGACCTAGGCCTGCCTCATATTTTCATTTGGGGTTTTGTCTCAAAGTAGAGTGTGACTCACACACTGGAAGCTTCAGAAATATGGCCAACTAATCTGTCAGGTCCTCAGTCCACAGGGAGCTTGCCAAGGCCTAGCATGATGAGGGGTTGGGAAGGGCAACACAAAAGAAGACAGACAGACAGACATGGAAGGAATCTTTTAATCATGTTTCTTTAGCCAATTACCAGCCCAGCAAAGGGCAGTGCTTTCACCCGCCTCAGCTCTCACTAGAAGGGCATCTCACTACTCATTGGTCATGAGTAGTCTTTTTATGAAGAATATTTTCAAGTTAAATTAGAACATTTTATATATGGGGATTTGTTTGGTGCAGTGCTAGTTAAGTGTAATGATACAAGGTGCATATTAACAAACAAGGCAGAGATGATAGCAAAGAATTCAATTTATGAATTGAATTCAACTAGGAATATTCATCAGAGGAGCTAATAACTTGACAGTGGCTGGAAAAATTACTCTACTCTGCCTCTTCTTAGATGAGACTCTCAGGAATCATCAGAAACCCCACTCCCTTGTCCCCTGATGAAATGAACAATGAGTTGAGCGACTGCTCTGTTATTATAATCCAGCTATTTTATTTATATTTTAATCAGAACAGATTAATTTTAACCAAACAAGCATCTCTGGGCATAATCTACACTGTCTGACCTCTTTCAGTTGATGAGAAATGGTTCCCTCTGTTCATCTTATGTTTGTGCAAAGCTAATTTATCTTGACTAATGATATTATGCTAATTATATAAGTGCAGTGGATTCTTTCAGGCAATTTCTATTATGAGAACTCTTGAAAGAGCAACACAGAAGAAAGAATACAATGGAGCAGACATATAATTAGGGAGATTATGAAAATCTTTTCACAGGTATCAAAATGTATTTCAAGTATAGGAATGTGGGTTTTATACTATGATGTCTATACTTTCTTCTGGGCCAGGTTGATTCTTTAATTGCACGGCAGGAGTGGGGGTGGGGTGGGGATGCAGGGTGAGGGGTGAGGATGGGAGTAGGGGACAGGGGTGGGTGTAGTCTTAGATGCTTACAGGGGCCAAGAAGATAAGATAAATGAGTAAAATGGGCAGGATTCAAGTGCTTTTGTATCTTCCGTGTGAGGGAGGGCTGTGGAAACTTGGGCTGCAGAGAAGAGCTCCTCCGTCTGCAGGAAGCAGCCTGCCTCTCAGCCAGGCACTTGCTATCATAAGGGAATGAGGCCCAGCACTGCCAGAGAAGACAGAAATCAGGACATGAGTAAAGTATCCCAATTTTTAATTTTTTTTTTTTTTAATACTACTGAGCTGGATCAAATAAAATTTATTCAAGGGTAGGATCCACTGGTTGTCATTTTGCAACCTCTGCTCTGTTCAGGACAAAGGTCATTTCAGTAACCAGAGGTTTAGAAACTGTCTATAAATTAGCCGGCGCATCCGCCAGGTAGCAGGAAGAGGAGGACCAGCTTCTGCTTTCCCACCTCTCCAGGGTCGCAGGAGATTTCTGTGCACTGCTTGGATCCATCTGGAATCCCAGGAGCTGCTCTTGGCCCCGTCAACCATTGCTCCCCAAATCTAGAAGCAGCCACACACTGAGGACACCTCTCCCTCTTATTGTAGATTATTAGACACAGATATGCCAGGAAGCATGGAAAACACGCGGCCCACCCCCAGTCCCCCTACCCACCCCTCTCATGTCCCACTCCTTGGGCCTCTGGGGGGTGGTTTGTGGAGCATGAAAGGCAAACAGCCCCCAGCCCCGCCTCGTCCTTTCTGAGAGTGTGAAGGCACACATGGGTGGAAAGTGAAAACGAAGGCTGCCCACGCCCGGGGCTGGTTCCTGCTGTAATGGGCAGACAACCCTTTAGTATCAAGGTCTACTTGATGCTGATACTTGGGTGGAGTCTGAGTCCCTGGTCCCCTGCCTGGCCTTGCCCTTTTTATGCTGGTAGCTGTCCTGCCTCCCCAGCTCTAAACTCCTCTTGCGTCTCTCTCTGGTTTTGGCCCTTATGGCATTGCTCCTACAACAGCGCACACCTCCACCCTGACACAGACACCCTGTCCCACCTTGGTCCCGGGCTTCTGAGGACCCTCAGCCCAGGCCACTCTTGGGCCCTGCCCCAGCTTTGCCTTATCTACCCCGGCTGGATCCAGCCCCCTCAGTTCAGACACTGAAGGCTGCGCTGTGGGGCAGGCTGCCCTCCCCGTCCCAGGGCCATCTTCACTTCCGCTCCTCAGAGGGCTTAGAGCTGAAGGAAACTCACAACATAAATCTGAAACTTGAGGAGAATGGAGATGAGAAGAGACTGCTGCTTATCTCCACTAAGAATTAACAGGAGATAGCTTTAAATGGTAGCAGGAGCCATAAAGGCCGTAAAATACTAGAATCTATTATTTAGGGAAATTCCAGAATTTCAAGGATTTTTTCTGAGAAATCCCAGTGCCTGGAATGGGATCAGGGTAGAAGTGAGGGAAGGACTTGAGGGCCATGGGAGGGACAAATCAGTTTCAAGTTCAGCCCCTGCCCCCACACACTCAGCACTGTTTTCTTCCTCCCCAGCTGGAAACGGGGCGATCCTATTAGGAAAAAGTTGTGGACTCGTTTAAAGGGAATTTAAACAAGACTGCGCTGAGTCACAGAAGGGTACTATAAATAGGTGAGTGAGTCTTGGCCGGGGCACTTAGGGACCAGGGTTCTGGCCCGGTCTGAGTCTGTGGGAGCTCACGCAAAGTACCAAACCTCTCCAGGTCTCCATTGGCTCCCTGAAAATACAGAGGATGGATTGGATGACATATTATTTATCTAAGGCTATATGACAAATCACCCCAAAACTTACAAACATTTATTATCTCATACATTCTGTGGGCCAGGCATCCAGGCCCCGCTTAGCTAAATCCTCTGGCTCAGGTCTCTTGGAGGCTGCAGCTGGGTGATTAGCTGGGGTTGTGGTCATCTCAGGGCTGACTGGGGGAGGATCTATTTTCTAGCTCACTCAAATGGTTGTTGGCAGAATTCAGACCCTCTCTGAATCCTAAAATAAGAGTCTCAGTTGGAATAAGAGTCTCAGTTCCCTTCTGGCTGTTAGCTGGGGGCCTCCCTCAGTTTCTTGCTATATGGGTCTCTCCATAGGACAACTCATAATATGGTGGTTGGCTTCCGTCTGAGTGAGCAAGTAAGAGAGCAAGATAGGGCAAGAGAGATGCAAGTCAGGGTCTTTTTGCAATCTAATCTCACAAGTGACGTCCCATCACAATTGCCTGTTCTCTCCATTAGAATTGAATCACTAGATCTGGCCCTAATCCTGTCCTCAGGATTCCGAGACCTAGATCATTCTTCAGACTTGAGCCAGGCCAAGGTATATAACAGGTACAGGCTTTAGACATACATGCCTACAGGGGGAGAGGGAGATCTCAAGGGCATGAGGACCAGAAGACAGGATTCCAGGGGGCCATTTTAGAGGCTGCCCACAGCAGAGGGTCTCCAAGCTCCCTCCCACCATTCAGAGTCTGTGAATTCTCCCTCTTTTTCTTCTGGAAGGAGGCTACACATTCTCTTCATAGTCCCAACCTCCAAAACCCTCAGTCGAGTGTCTGAATGGCTCTGACATAGACTATACCCAACGTAAATCCACGTGACAAACGTAGTCAAGTAGGAAAATCATCTTATCCAAAAGAGTCCAATCATGAAAAGAAGACATTGCATTTTCTCTATTTCTGTGGCATCTACCATCACTTCAGAGGACTTTGCTGGTAGACTGAATATCTTGTTAGAGTAGAGAGGGAAAGTATGTCTTTGTTTAGATTGTTTCCAGAACCAAATGTACTGAAGCCAGCCTTTCCGGAGAGCCCAGGTTGATTCGAGGTAAATTCCTGCAATGCCCGGAGGAGTGTCATGATGAAAGGCTGCTCCTGAGCTCTCATTTTCTTTCCAAAATAATCCAAGTTGGTGGGTGTTGGAGATTGAATCACATTCCCCACAAAAGGCAGGTTTAGCTCCCAGCTCCTGGACCTGTGAGAGTGAACCCATTTGTAAATGGGACCTTTGAAGATGACATTCATTAGGGTGTGCCCAAATGGAATGAGCCAAAATGGATGAATTCCTTCAAAACAAAGGAAATTGGACATGGAAGGAGCAGCCACGGAGAACAGCTGGAATCCTGAAGTCAATGGAATCCAGAAGAAAAAAGAAAAGACTCTGCCATGTGCACTGCCATGTGATGGAAAAGCCAAGGAACTCTGAAGATTGTGCCAGCTGACAGAAGAGACCAATCCCAGGAGGAGGCAAGCCTTCCTCTGAAACCATGAATTCATACATTCCTGTTCTTAAGCCAACCCATTATATGGTATTTGTATTAAAAGCTAAGAAACTAAAACAGTGGGGTATCCTCAGAGCATCTATGAGGTATTTGTGTTTCCTCTAGAATGATGTGACTTTCTAAATCCTGGTACATGTTATACCTTGGTCTGGCTCAAATCTGGAGAATAATCTCGGTCTCCAAATCCTGAGAACTGTTCAGTTGATTTGATTCTTTTCCCCTGCAGGAAAATAGAAACTAATCTCACTGTCCTTATCCATCACATAAGAACTCTGTAGAGCAGGCATGGATGTTTTTTTAAAATCTGTTTAAATCAGTTGGAAGTCCATATTTCCTTTAATAGTAACAGCCTTCTTTAAATTGTGGCTGTAAGTCCTTCATTTTGTAATGACTGTGAGATCTCTTCCAGCTTGGAAAGCCATCTATGAATATGTATATATACATTAACCAATTAGGAATATGCAACAAAACTGAGCCTTAATAGCTCTGTGCTGGTTTGAAGCTGTTACGTACCCCAGAAAAGGCCATGTTCTTTTAATCCATTCCTGTGGGTGCAGACCTATTGTGAGGGGGACCTTTTGATTAGGTTATTTCTATTGAGATGTGACCCACCCCCTTCAAGATGGGTCTTAAACCTTTTACTGGAGTCATTTATGAAAGGATAAAGGATAGAAAAAGCCTAGAGAGTTAGAGAGAGAAAATCCCTGGAGAAACTAAGAGAAACTCCCCGAGAGCTCAGAGAGAAAAAGCCCCTGGAAGAGATGAGAGAGGGAGCCACTGAAGCCAGAAGCTGAAAGCAAAAAACCTGGAGAGAAGGACCAGCAGACATGGGTCATAAGCCTTCCCATGTGACAAGAGATGTCCCAGACACTGGCAGCCTTTCTTCAGAGAAGGTGTTGTCCTGTTGATGCCTTAATTTGGACATTTTTATGGCCTTAGAACTGTAAATTTGTAAGCTAATAAATCCCCCCTTTAAAAGCCAACCCATTTCTGGTATACTGCATTCCTGTAGCTTTAGCAAATCAAAACAGGCTCTTCCTATGGAACCCCAAAGATCGCCATGGTGATCATTGCTGAGCTCCATGTTCCTACTTCCAATTTCTAATTTTGAGAATTCTTGAGCAATACATTTTGAATTTGTGAGATTTTAACCAATCACTTTAATTTTCTTTTTATCATATTTAAGAATGTAAGGCTTACAGATACTTTGACTTAGAGCAATCAAAGACTTTTAACTATAGTTCTTCATTTATTCTCCCAAACCTTATAAAAAGGATTTAATCCTTTGCAGGGAGGTAGCATGATGTAAAGAGAGCATGTGGACTTGGGCATCAGATGAGCTGGGTTCAAATCCCAGATCTACTACTTATTAGCCCTGAGACTACAAGTAAATTACCTAACCTCTTGGTGACTCTGTTAACGAGTTCTCATCTGTAAAAAGAGACCACAGGCACCTCATAGATTTGCTTCAAGGATTAAACATATCTGTAGAAAGTGTTTAGCACAGTGCCTGAAACTCAAGTCACCCAAGTTACAAAATAAATGTTGGTTTGCTTTAAAGTTTACGGAGAAACAAACAGAGATCCTGAGAGATGTGTCTAAATGTTCCATCAAATAGGACAAGATGGGAATGGAATCCTTGAATCTAGACTATCATCCTTCATTGTAGCCGTTTCACTCATCCCTTCTTCATCAAGTTATCACTGGTTCACTACTTTAAGAAACTTTGTAGATTGAACCTGATGTCGCACAGGAGACATACTGCCTGTGCCCTCCCTGTGCCCTCAACTAAGGCCAGATTTGCTTCCAATTTGTCAATGTAAAAGAAGCATTGTGGGTAATAGGTGCAGAAACACTGATATACCTTCTTTCTGAACCTGTTATTTTGTGTTTAACTCCTGCATCTGAGTGGATGAGGAGGGAATACATATCAAGGTAGGCAATGGGTTCTCCTTGGAGGCCCCCAATAAACAGGACTCCTAGATGATTCCCACAGTTATTTGTGTACATGGAAATTCCTCTCCTCAACCTAGTGAGTAGCCTGAGATTGGCTCAGGCTGTCCAAAAGTGGTTTTGATGCGTAAGCAGCCAACTGGACATGTGCTACACCCTGGTCTGGCTATAAGGAGAAGGGGACTGAGGAACGGTAAAGAGAAGCAGCCAAGATCCAAGTCAGGGGCTGGAGGAGGAGAAGTCCAGAAGTAGGGAAAGATACAAGCCTCGACAGCCTGGGTGCCTGTGTTTGGAGTGCCCTGGCCCATTTCATAGATGTGATCAGGTGACAGAACAGACTGGTCCAGAAGCTTCTCTTGGTCACTGCTGGAGGACTATACAGTTCTTTGCAACTATAAAAATCAAATTAAAGTGAATGGGCTATGGACTATCCAACAAAATTAGAGAAAACAATCAACAAAGATATAAAGAAAAAAGGGGGGAGCGGTGGGTAGATGGCATCACAATCCCAGCTGCCCCCAACTTTCTCCTTCCAAATTTCTCACCTTTAAGATTCATTCCACCTGCAATTTATCATCCCCTTTGGGATTCTCACTGCCCTCCCTCAGGGGTAAACTTGCTGCTCTCTCACTCTCCTAGTTATGGAATCACCTACTAAATCCATCCAGGAATTTACCAGGAAACAATCAAGATTACAAAACTATATTGCCAGCATAGGAAGTGTTTTGGAACACAGATGTGGCTTGGCCAAAAATAAGCACCCGCTGGCTTAGCTGACAAGCTTCTTGGGCAGTTTCTCTTCTCCAACTCAACCTAATCTGGGGATCCAGCCAAAAAGTTTTCCTTTCCAGGCCTTGCATGTCACATTCTACAGGTCTTCTATACCCTCCCACCTCCCCTTCACTGTCACCCCAGGGATCCTCGGCAACACCCAGTAGTCATGGAGAGAGATGGAGATTTCTTGAGGAAACAAAGAGAGTTAACCCAAAGGACACATCACAATTAGTTTCTCAATATTGCTACTAAATATTCTCTGGTATGATCTGGGATTATAGTGGTATTTTGTAGAAAAAGCATCCCCAGATAAATGCTACATAAATTGATGCTCTTGGAGTCACAATACCCCTACAATTTGTTAGTTTAATTTTCAATTAGGTAGTAAAATCCAGGTTGTCATTTTTTATTTTCTCAGTTCTTCTTCCTCCACATCTGTAATGATCTGCAGAAAAACTCAAGGAAGGAAGAATCCAACATGATGGAATCTTTTTTTTTATAACTCAGTTTTATTGAGATATAGTCACATACCAATAATCATCCACAGCATGCAATCAGCTGTTCACAGTACCATGTTTGTGCATTCATCACTACAGTCAATTTTTGAACATTTTCCTTACTGCCCCCACAAAAAAGAAGAATAAAAATAAAAGTAAAAAAGAACACCCAAAGCATTCCAACCTCACATCCCACTCTATTTTTCATTTAGTTTTTGTCCCCATTTTTCTACTCATCTGTCCATACACTGGATAAAGGGAGTGTGAGCCACAAGGTTTTCACAATCGCACAGTCATACTGTGTAAGCTACATCGTTATACAGTCATCTTCAAGAATCAAGGCTACTGGGTTGCAGTTTGGCAGCTTCAGGTATTTCCTTCTAACTATTCCAATACACTAAAAACTAAAAATGGATATCTATATAGCACATAGGAATGCCCTCCAGAGTGACCTCTCAACTCCATTTGAAATCTCTCAGCCACTGAAACTTTATTTTGTTTCATTTTGCTTCCCCCTTTTGGTCAAGAAGATTTTCTCAATTGCACGATGCTGGGTCCAGGTTCATCCCCGGGAGTCATGTCCTGCATTGCCAGGGAGATTTACACCTGGGAGTCAGGTTCCACCTAGGGGAGAAGGCAGTGAGTTCACCTGCCAAGTGGGCTTAGAGAGAGACAGGCCACATCTGAGCAAAAAAGAGGTACTCTGGGGGAGACTCTTAGGCACAATTAGAAGTAGGCTTTGCCTCTCCTTTGCAGTAACAAGCTTCACAAGGGCAAGCCCCAAGAATTTGTCAGTCCTCAATGTTTGTGAGAATATCAGTAATAACCTAGGTGGGTAAGTCCAACATTTCCATATTTTTCCCCAGTTCTTCAGGGGGCCCTGCAAATGCATTTTTATTCTCCGCCCAAATTACTCTGGGAGGTACTAGGCTCTCACACTAACCTGTACAAACCTACCAGATCTCACTTCCTATTCAAAGTTCCATGTAATTATGGTGTTTGAATAAACTGATCATACAAGTTAAATTATTTAGTGTGCTACAGAAAATATAGATCCTGCACCAAATAAACATCTCTTCCCTTGGTCTCACACAGAAATTGAAGTTTTAAAACATGGTAATATCGTCCTTTATCCTTTGGCCTAATTTGTCCTAGTCCTAACCAGATCTGCTTCATTCATATCTCTAACTGAAGTCTGAACCCTTTTTCAGCTTTTGAAACAGTTGCTGTATGAGGCAATACTGACATTCACAGCTGCTGAGTTCTAACTCTGAGTTTCAGGTGTCACGCAGATACCCAAAGTTCCAGAGACCAACGAGGTTATACACAAAGAGCTCAGCATCTCAGAACTTGGAGATAACCATTACAACTCAATAGATCATGATGGGATCTGGATGAAGTGTTTTGTCATTTGACTGAATTTCCCCTCCCAACCCCCTCTCCAGTCACTTACCTGTTTTGAGATTTGATTTGTTGGGTCATATATACAAATACACTCACACACATATAAAACACATATACATCACATACACATACATACACATAAAATATATATGCACAAATGCATACACACTTATCACATGTATGTACATGCACATTTAGATGTCTTAACATGTTATAAGTAAATATATTTTTCAATGTATGCATATCTTTTAAGAGAAAGGAATGTGTTTTAGGAATTGAAGGGGTTCCTCCTCCTCTACATTCACCTCCTCCCCCACCCCCCAAACAGTCAGCATCTCTCAGTCGGCAGGGTTGGCAGCAGAGGCCTAATCTGGGGAACAGGCTTGAACAGAGAGTCAAAACCCACCAACAAGGAAGCATCTACTCAGTGTCCTTCTGTGCAAATTCTGCAGTCCCACAGCAGATTTTCGGTGTTCAGACCTGACTCTGACTCATCCAATGAACCTCCTCCTCCCCTGTCTTTAAGGGTGTCATTTCTACAGTGAACTTTCTTGTAAATCAGCCCTTTCATGGGCCTCCTTTCCAGAGTAACCCTCCCCATCCTTTCCCTTCAATCTGGCAACAAAAGACATTTTCTGTCCTCTTTCAGCACACTTGCATGGCACCAGCTCCTGGGGAAGTTCTTCAAAGAAACAGTCTTTGTGCGATCTGTGACCTACTCCCACAAACAGAGCCCACGGCAGGAAGGCCCAGTTCTGGCTGAGGGAGCTGGAGCATCGCCACCCACCAAGCACAGCTGCTCTGCTAATTTTAGAGCCCTCTGAGAAGCCACCTGACTTCCAGGCACTTTGGAGATACACTTCACAGCTTATCTCAGGAGGTGATCTGGGGTGGGGCCCACTCCCTGCTTTGAACACCCAAAACACTCTTGCAACCTAGAAAAGTGACTCTTGTGAAGGCTAGTCTCTATAAATGATAAAGAAGGAACCACTTAAACAGTTACCAAACTGCGAATGATCTCTACCTGGTCTCACCTCTAAGTATTAGACCGATCATCCAGCTGTCTGGTGGACATCTGTGCCTGGCTACTCAGGCTCCACCTCACCTTCTACTTGTCCAGGGCAGAGCTCACCAGCCTTCCCCAGACCCTTTCCTCTTGTCTGTCTCTTTCTGTGGCATTTCCAGTTGCCCAAGCTAGCACCCTCAGGTCAACCCTGACTACTTTCCCTTCCTCTCCAATCACTAACTTTTTTAAACTTGAAACAATCTTATCTCCTAGATTGTTTTCCAAAACTTATTCTCCTCTTCATTCCCACAGCCTTCATCCTATTTCAGGTCCTCTTCCACTCTCACCTGCACACTGCAAAAGTTTGGTAACAGACTCCCTGCCTGCCTTCTCATACTCTTCAAGTTCATCTTTCATAGCAACCAAGATGATTTTTCTAAAACCATGTCTACTTCTATCTTAAACCCTCCAAGGATTCCTGTCACGTTCTCAGTCTTAATTGCACATCAGGATCACCTAATGCTTTATAAAAATGTCCGTGCCCAAGTTCCATCCCCTAGAGATTCTGATTTAATTAGACTGAGTGGGAGAAGGCCTCCATATTTATTTTTAAAGTTTGCTAAGGAATTCTAATGTGCAGCTAAGATTGAGAACCACTGACCTGCAGGTCCAAGCTCCTTCACATGGCACCCAAGAGGCTCCCTGACCAGATCCCTGTGCAACCCTCTCCAGCCCACCTCCCTCCTGGCCACCCCATGCCTTTGTGCTCCAGCAGCTTCCTTAAATAAAGGACAGCTATCCCACGGGAACTTCCTTCAGCAAAAGGGAGATGTTTACTTACGTAGGGATTCTTCAGGGGGCTCAATGTTGCTGAAGGTACAGCTGGGCCTCTCAAGCTCTAGAACCCTGAGTTAGAAGCTGTCAGGGACCACGGCACTCTCTGTCTTACTGCGGTTATGTGGTCTCTTGTCTCTGTTCATTACTTTTGGGTTTTCTTGGCAGATCAGCCTTCTCTGCCTCTTTGTACCCAGATGGGCCAAAGATGGTCACCCCACACAGACAGGCTCAGTCCCGAAGGTGCGTGTTCTCACTTCCGGCAACACTGACTAGTGGATGTGTCATAACTTATTTCACTAATTTTTTAATACATATTTGTTTTCAGTTTTTATATATAATAAATATACTATATTTATTGCACATATATTTTATTGTATACAGACAATAGCTACCTAACAGTGATATTAGAGGGCAAAAAGGCACACACATTTACAACTTTAATAAATATTCCCATATTGCTCATACGTTCACTAGCCATGGATTAGAAATATTTTAAATCTTCACCAATTTAATAGGTGAAAAAACAAAAATGAGTCTTTTACAAAATACTTATAAAAAGTTTCATCATTGATCAAAACAGAGTGTGTGTTTCAACCGTCCAAAATATATCAGGTAATTACGCAATTCTTTTAACCAAGATTGTTAATATTTTCCCTCAGTATCCACTTACAGAAAACTACTGTTTATTGTTAACTGTTGGTGTATATCTAGTCCAACACTATTTATAGTAGGAAAGGAAGTTACCTTATGACTTAAAATTGCTGTGGTTCATGGTACACAACAGGAACTAAAATTTTCTTCCCCCCCGATTGAGTGACCAAAAAGAATGCACCTTGGTTGCAAAGGTTAGTTAAATATAAAGAAGCTTCACAGAAAGGGCCATTCTCAGAGCTGGGACAGAGGCCTGACCAGAATCTATAGGACAATCAACAAGGGGAGTGAGCTGTGGACAGGGCTGAGCAGTGTCAAGAACAACACCTGAGCACATGTCACAGGGCTGAGGGAATGGGCCCTCCTGGGAGAAAAAAGATCCCCAAATAAATTGTGCTTCTTAATAAAGCAGCTCAGGCTGTTCTGAGCCAACTGGGCTTGTTTGCTTGCTTGCATACTTTCTTGTTTGTTTTTGAGCCGAATCCAGACATTATTCCATTGTTGACATATCCATTGTCAACCATGGACAATGCTTTTAGAAACAATTTGTAACATGATTTCATTATCTCAATAGATGTCAAGAATAATTCAAATCAATTCAACATCTATTCCTTTTGGAAACTCTAAATATTTTAACAAAGAGAGTTGCTGTATTAGAGATTGTTTCTTGACTTTCTTTAACCAAAGCTAAGAGCCAATAGTATATAAAATGGAGAATCCTTTCATAGTAGAAAAGCCAGTGTGTTCTCTGCCATCATTACATTTAGCATGATATTGAAAATGCTGACAACAACATTCTAAGATGGGCAGGAAATAGAGACATCTATACAGGAAAGGAATATTTAAAGTATCTTTAGGAGATGATATTATAATATACTTATAAAACCCAAGAGATGAGAGGTAATAGTAAATCCACAAAATTTGGTGTCATTCTTTATGCTAGTAGCACTCAATGGAAAAAGAGATTCCACTCTATAAGAGGAAGAAAAAAAAATTCTCAGTATTGACTCAACTTGGAACAACAAAAAATTATCTTATTTGAATAAATGTAAGATGTCATAATAGGAGAAATAAAGGGAGGCATAAAAATGGCAGCTCTACCCTGTTTCTGATTAAGAATAGAACACAGTAAAAATAATAGCTCATAAGTTAATGCAACTAATGTTTCCCTAAGATAGTTTGCAAAACTTGACAAATAATCTGAAATTAGCCCAAAAGAGAAGGCAGTCAAGGATAACAAACCACCCCTCCTCTTTTTCATTTATTGATGGTGAGTGTACCCTACCAGATTTTGAAACACATAACAACTGAATCTTAATGAAAATTGTATGGTATTGACATTTCAACAGGGAGATGAAAAAAAAAAACCACTTATTGAATACAATGGGTATTCTAGAAATAGATTAAACTGCTTTAGGGACCAAACATATTGGTGGAAAGCTGGGAACAGGAGCAGTATAACAATAGAAACATGAATCATTTTTTAAACAAAATTGTAGGAAAAACTGAGGAAGAATTATATATACATATATACCACATTTAGAGAGAATTATTGAGAAATTATCTGGTGTCTTGCCTATTTGTGTGGTTGTTAGTTTTGTGGAGGCTCTTTTTGGTGCTGTGGATGCATCGGCCAAGGCTGAAAGGAATTTTCCCCTTTCCCCCTCTCCGAGAAGGCAGCCAGCCTTTGGGTCCCTGTGTTCCTGGCTCCTGAGTGACATATTTTGTGTTTTAGGACCAAGCCTTTGTTTAGAAGTGCTGGTTCCCAGCCAGAGAGGAGGCTATAGAGATGGTTTGGGGCCCACAAGATGTCTAGAGACGAGAAAAACTGGATCCCAGGTGTGCCGGTTTGTATATTTATGTCCCCCAGAAAAAGACATATTCTTTAATGTGTTCTTGTGGGGGCAGATGTATTACTGTGGATTGGGTTGGAACCTACTGGTTCAGTGTCCATGGAGATGTGACCCACCCAAATGTAGGTGATAACTCTGACTGGATAATTTCCATGGAGGTGTGGCCCCACCCATTCAGCGTGGGCCTTGTTTAGTTTACTGGAGCACTACATAAACTCAGACGGAAGGAGCTCAGAGCCAGCTGGAGCTGATGCAGACATTTTGGAGAATGCCATTTTGAAATGCAACCTGGAATCAAGCAAATGCCAGCCACGTGCCTTCCCAGCTAACAGAGGTTTTCTAGACACCATTGGCCATCCTCCAGTGGAGGTACCCTTTGTTGATGGACACTTTATGGCCTTAAAAATGTAATTGTGTAACCAAATAAACCCCTTTTATAAAAGCCAGTCCGTTTCTGGTGTTTTGCATTCCGGCAGCATTAGCAAACTAGAACATTGGGATAGAATGGGTGGTTCTCTAACCACCCATTGAAGATTCCCTAAGGGAGGGGTCTGTATCCAGTTCACACAGAAGTGACAGGTTCTTGAGTGGAGGACATCTCCTTGGCTCTCTTTGAGCTCCTCAGCTTGGGAGCAGCTGCCAGTTAGTCTGGCCTGGTGAGGAGGGAGTACAGCCATCCAGAGGATGGCAAGGAGCACTGTCTGCCATGACTAAATGGATAAATGACAGAGGCCTCTTTCCTCATCCTCCTAGAAAGTGTGAACCCTGAGTCCTGGCACAACACAGCAGAGGGGTGAGGAAGGGGGGCACCTCCTCCCCAAATGATTGCTCAGGGACTAGATCCTGGAGCTGGATCCTGGAGATTGGTAGAAAAACAAGTGATATTTCTTACACCTCAAATGCAATGAAGCAATTCATATCTGTTACACATACCACACATTTCAATAAATTTACATGGTTCAAACAACAACCACAAACTATTTTGAAAATTAGAAAACAAACTAGTATATTTATCCTATTGCCAGAAAAGAGATAAATTTCTGACCACATAGTTCACTATTGTAAACACTTGCTCATTCTTGCTCAAACCAGTTAATGTAGTCAACCAGTCCAAATCTAAATATATAATTTAAATAATTCTTTATTATACTTATAGTTTGAAAAAATTCAGCATTATTAATTATTATACCATAAATTACCTGGTTACTTAAGCCTTCCAAGTTTCTATAGTTTTATTTTCTCCTTCCCCAAAGGATGCTCCTTCCTGTTGCTTCTGCGCATCCATTTTCATTCCCTTTAGACATGACCCAAGACTGGATTCCACATGTGTGCTTTGGAACATTGTTTCTGCTCGGGACAATGGCAGAAGTGCTGAACTTAGTGCTACAACCCGAGTTACAGTAAAGGCATTCCCATTTATGAACGTGCAACTGCATGCAATTTACTCTGTGGGGCAAAGCTTTGGTCTCTTCTTCATGAAATGGAAATGATAATATCTGCTCTGACTCTCTTCCCTGGGGCTTGTGATCAGGTCAAGTGAGAGAACATACAAAAGTCTTCATAAAGCACAGAGCCCCCAAAACTGTAAGGCATTATATTCTCTAGTAATCAGTGTGTTTAAACTCTAGAATTCGTTAAGAATCACATGGCTTGCTGGCTTTAAACACTCATTTCTAGACCCACAGGGTTTAATTTAGTAGATTCTGGGTGGAGCTCGGGGTCTGCATTTTCAGCACTCAACCACCATCACCACCCTTTCCCCTGCCATGTGATTTGTATCTAAATGGCCCAGGGATCACACTTTGATAAAGAGTCACAGAGGGTTAAAAAAAACTGCAGAAGAACTTCAGAAGCAGCCCTTCAGAAGAATCAGGTCCTTATAGTTTTGGATTAGGTATCACATATCTAATTGCTTTAAGTGATATGCTTAAATATGTTGATGAAGATAGTACTCAAGTGAATTTGCTCCAGAAAAATGAACTTATTGTTGAATCGCTTTTAGAACTGGTTGAAAAAAAACGGAAAAAGTCTTTTGCTTTCCACATTAACTCAGCTCCATCTAATCCTATTTCAAGCCAGTGTTTCTGGCTTCATTCCTTCTCTGACATGATTTCTCTACTGAATGGATGTCCTCCGTCTGGTTGTTCCTTTCCATCTGGGGGAGACTAATGGAGTCCTGCCATGTTAACAAGGCTGGGTACTGAGCCATGTGTGCATGTCAGAGGCTGGATGGATGCATAAAAAACAGAGCTTCAAAGAATCTGGCAACCACTGGTGCATCTGAGAAGGAAAGTAATAAGAGCTGTTTTGTGTCAAGAGACACAGTATCAAAAGAGAGCAATTTCATCACTCACAATAGATTGCACAGTGCTAGCCCTGAGCTACATTAAGTCGCTGA
This sequence comes from Choloepus didactylus, assembly GCF_015220235.1. Classification (NCBI taxonomy): domain Eukaryota; kingdom Metazoa; phylum Chordata; class Mammalia; order Pilosa; family Megalonychidae; genus Choloepus; species Choloepus didactylus. The sequence continues at coordinate 85,151,919 of NC_051308.1, read as the reverse complement.
AGTTGACTTTGGTGTCTCCAACCATTTTCACTTCCTGACCAATACCATTCCTGCCTCCTAACCTGGCCGGGGACTTAGAAATACTCTTGTGCCCCATTGTTATTATCCCACCCTGCCCTCTCTGATTAGCCTGAACCTGGGAACTTTTCTTTTGTATAACGACACCCACTGCCCTGTGGCTCATTGTTTGTGGTGGAGGTGGGGAGTTTCCAATCAATCTAATCAATAAATTTGTGCTGGGGCTTAATGTGCTGCTCTTCCCAGACTGCTGGGAACTTTCTGGAAAGATGTTCTAATCCCAGAGAAGATACATTCCAGGAATTATACAAACCTCAGATAGTCTTGTGGGATTGGAAAGGGGAGGCTGGAGGAGATATTCTCAGGTAGCAGCCCTCTCTGACTCAGCCCATCCTGGGAGGGGTGTCATTCTGATGACTGCACAATTCTAAGGGACTAGCCCTGCACTGCATAGGGCCATATAGGCTGGACTTACCAGTAAATGACTCCCTCTAGCCCATTAGCCTCTTAGGGCATGCATTCTAGTTCCTGTTTGATTATTTCATTTCATCCTCTTGAGGAAGGGTTTGTGCTTTCCTATACACAGATGGACAATTAAGACCATCCAAGGCAGTGCAAACTGTGAAGGTTAAATTTATCAATGCCAAGAATTACTGTACTGACCCTGTTCTAGTTTGCTAATGCTGCCAGCATGCAAAACACCAGAGATGGACTGGCTTTTATAAAAGGGGGTTTATTTGGTTACAAAGTTACAGTCTTAAGGCCATACAGTGTCCAAGGTAACACATCAGCAATCGGGTACCTTCACTGGAGGATGGCCAATGGCGTCTGGAAAACCTCTGTTAGCTGAGAAGGCACATGGCTGGCGTCCGCTCCAAAGTTCTGGTTTCAAAATGGCTTTCTTCCAGGATGTTCCTCTCTAGGCTGCAGTTCCTCAAAAATGTCACTCTTAGTTGTTCTTGTCGCGTTTTTCCTCTCTTAGCTTCTCAGGAGCAAAAGTCTGCTTTCAATGGCTGTCTTCAAACTATCTCTCATCTGCAGCTCCTCTCTCAGTTCCTATGCGTTTTTCAAAGTGTCCCTCCTTAGATTGTGGTGATGAACACATAACTATATGATCATACTGTTAACAGTTGATTGTATACCATGGATGATTGTATGGTATGTGAATATATTTCAATAAAACTGAATTAAAAAAAAAAAAGTGTCCCTCTTAGCTGTAGCACCTCTTCAAAAAGTCACTCTCAGCTGCACTGAGTTGTTTGTCAGCTCATTTATATGGCTCCAGTGATTTAATTTAGACCCACCCTGAAGAGTGGGGCAACACCCCCATGGAAATTATCCAATCAGAGTCATCACCCACAGTTGGGTGGGGCACATTTCCATGGAAACAACCTAATCCAAATGTTCTAACTTAATCCCCAACAACATGTCTGCCCCCACAGGATTGCATCAAAGAACATGGCTTTTTCTGGGGGACATAATACACATAAACTGGCACAGACCCTAAATTAGAATGTTAGCCCAGAATTAGATGAATAAAAGAAAGACTATCCAACCTCCATGGGTGGACTGTGACTACTCCAATTCTGTTAGTGTAAGCCCACCTCCCTTGCAACAGTGATTGATTCTGTCAGGACTGAACCAATTAGTTCATGGCATCCCCCTGGCCACATCTGACCTAATTCAGAGAAGTGAAAACAAGGAGATGTCTGAGGGCTTCTGGGAAGGCAGCTTCATCATTTTTATGAGAAACATGACTCTCTCCCTGAAAATTGATAAGGAAGCATACACCCATCTTTTCGTTAGTAGGCTTCTTGCTCCATGAAGGAGAGCCAGCCTCAGGAGGAAACTGACACCAAAGGCAGACAAAGACCTGAAATGAAACTGATTCATTATAACATCATTGAGCTGCTGAATCAAACTAACATTGAAGCACACCCTATCTTGGAGTTTCCAGCTCTATTAGTATATGAATTAAGATTAGGTTCAGATGCAAGTGACAGAATTATCTTAACACATAATTTATTCTCCCATGATCCAAAATGGTTGCTCCAATTCCAGCCATCACACCTGAATCCAGTTAGCAAGAAGGAGAAAAGAGAAAAACACTTCTCAGAAAATGCAAATAGTACTTCTATTTACATGCCAGAGCTTAATGATGTGGTCACATTTGGCTGCAGGTAAGGCTGAAAAATGTTTTATTTGTTCTGGAACGCCATATGCCCAGCTAAAATTTGAGGGCTTCGTTTCTGGTAGAAGGGGGAAATGGTTAGTAGGGGATAGCCAGCAGTTTCAGCCACAGTGTATCATCCATAATGTTGAAGGCAGTTTTGTAACTGAGAAGTTAGGATTTAAGGACTGATTATGATTACTGGATCATTATATAGATACTCCTTTTTACTTCTTGGTATATTAGAGTAGACTGAGGGAAATAACCTGAAATCTCTGAACTGTAATCCAGCTGCCTTGATCTCTGATAATGATTGTATAGCCTATATCTTTTGCCCTTGTGATTGTAAAAACCTTGTGACTAACCTTCACTTGTACCCATTTATCCAGTTTTTCAACTTTAGAGTCTTATGATCACTAAAGATAGCCTCTCATGTTTATTAATGAAAGGTCTTGTGTCAGCCCAGAACTAACCCACCCCAAGTCCAAAGTTATCTTGATAACCAAAGCTGGATCCAACCAAAATGGGCCCACTTGACATCTGCAGTGATTTAGACTTTAACCTACAAATTACCTATACCTCATTATAATACTGAAAATCACACCCACCATCATATTAAGGCTGACATTTTCTTGCATATGTTCTGTGACTAAGCATGTGATCAATCCACCCATGCTCAATAATTGAATCACTTCTAATTATATCCTCTGGGGCCATTGTGCTCATTATCCTAAAACCTGCCCATCTTTTTGTACTACAAAACTATCAGAATTACTGCAGTTCGGGGAGACAGGTTTTGGACTGATAGGCCGTCTGCTCTCCTGCTTCGCACCTAGCAATAAACTCTTTCTCTCTGAAACCCCAGTGTCTCAGGAATTGGTCATTTGAGTGCATCAGGCAAAGAATCCACTGCCTTGGTCCAGTAACAACTTGAGTTGGGTTTCCTGTTACTTGCAATCACACACATCCTAATTGATACCGTCTCAGAAAGTCCCTCTCTACCTGCCATGTCTAATGAGAAGCACTGAAGGATAAAAATAAGATGCCCTTCATTGGAAGCATCTCAAATCTTCCCTTATTTCTCTCCTCAGGCTTCAGACAGCACCTGGCACATAGAGGCACTTGACAAATATTTGCTGAATTAAACAAAATTCAAAATTCAACAAAATTAACTATAAGGATCAAGGATTCAAACAGAGAGAATTTTGGGTTGAGACTTGTCAGCTCTGGCCTCAGCAAGTCATAAAACCTCTAAACTTCAGCTTCCTGGCCTATAAATGGGAAAAATAATACCTTCCTTCAAAAATTGTTATAAATATTACTGACAGTGTATGTAAAATGCTTAACAATTCCTGACACAAAGTCTCATACCTACCATGTATACATTTTGTTAAAAAAAAATTTTAATTATGTACTTTAGATGTTTTGAAGGAAAACTGAAGTTGAGAAAAGATGAATTTTTGCAATTTTTCAAACACATGCAAACTCTATAAGTCTATTAATTTTTATTCTTAGAAAAATATAACTGCTGGGTTCAAAGGAATGAATACTTTGAAGAGATTTTTCATTAAAACTCTGGAGGCTTCTTAGATATCAAACCATTATTTAGCGTGAATGAGTCAGAAACATATGTGTTTAATTTACCTGGGAACCCTATGGGTATAAAGTCTAACTAGGAAAAGTGCTTGGCATTCTCCTGATATCCAAGGGTTGGAAAAACACCATGATGTTTTGCTGAACCCAAAATTATTTTGAACTCAGCAAATAGACCGAACAGATGAAGAACCCCGTGTCACTTTTCCGAGTCTCTACCACATTACACAACTTGCCATGACTCGGAATATTTTTGTTTGATTGTTTTCTTTAATTTTGACTCAGAAACCTGTGAGAGAAAGCAGAGCTGAACCCTTTGTCCACTCCTCAAGTTTGATAAAAAGATCGAGGATTCACTCCTATAAAAATGCCCTCTGTTAAGAAAGGGGGCCTGACAGATTCGTAAAGAATTTAGTTAGCTTTTATGTCAAAGCATAGATGAAGCTTTTAGCCAGAGGAGCTAAAAGAAAAAAGTGAGGGAGGTTTTAGAATGTTAATGCTTGAAGGAATCTTGGGGATCAATGGGTCAGGTTTTCTGTTTTGGAGATGAGGAAATGCAGCTGGGACTAAAATGCAAGTTTCTTGTTTCATCCTGGCAAGAAGAAAAGCATAAAAAGCCAAGACCTGTTGGCAAAGGCAATGTATTAGTTTTAAAGGGTTGCTGGTGCCTTAGCTTTTGTGAGGTGCCCTCATGCACATTCTCTCATTTGACCATCTCACTAACCAAGGGCAGATAGGCCCACTTTCTCCTTTGCAGAGCAGGAAACAGAGGCTGAGAGAGATTAAGGAATTTGTCTGAGGTCACAAAACTGCTCAGTGTTGCGCTCAGTCCAGAAGAACTTCCCGTTCCACACCGCACGTGGACATGTCAGAGACAAAATAATTTTGTTTCATTTTAAAAAGAAATATTAGTTTATTGTTGACACCATCATCTCCATTTGCTGGATATCTTTGGTTGGGGGTGGGGGTAAGTCCCTTTTAAAATCAGATGAAAACGTTTTCAGGTGCTTGTCCTTGGGGAGGTTACCGACGCTCTGGCCTGGCCTCAGCCCTGATGTGACAGTGGGAGGCAGTCCATCTTGGGTCTCCCTTGGTCTTTCCTTTCTGGTCTCCCTCTCAGCCCCTCGCACAGGCCCTTATCCCTGCAAACCTGGACCGTGGTTCAGCCTCCATGGCTCCTCGGCCAAGCACTCCCCACCAAACACTGGAAACTGATTAAAGCTCAGGACTCCTTTTGCTGTCAAAGTCATCAGAGTGTTTTAACAGTTGGGTTCTAGCCCTTGTTGAATTGTTCCTTCCTCTAAATGGACTCAAAGTAGAATTTATTCCATGTTTTCAAAGCACAAATCCTTTCTACTCCCTCAAAATTGTAGAGCTGTTCGATTTCCTTGGCTATCAAACATCCATAGTCCATCAAAACATTAAGCTCTCACGACACACGGCAGGGTTGGGGCTCAGTCCAACGTTGAGTTTGCAGTATTGACTGCTGATGGATGCTGTTCTCCTCGTGGAGAAATTGACCTTTCCTTGGCCTTTAATTATGTTGAGCAGAAACAGAAAACCCAACCCAATGATCCCAAGGGTCCTTCAAACACTAACATTCTAAAACCTCCCTCACTTTTTTCTTTTAGCTCCTCTGGCTTGTGAGAGTCGATTCCTTAAATTTTTAGGAATTTGGAGAGCCAGTTGTTAAAAACAACTATTTGTATCAATTAAATTAGATAAATCTATAACTAAATAAATTGTATTGTGAAACAAAAGTAATGAATACTCAAAACACATCACTTCCTAATTATTTTACAATGTTTAACTATACCTATTCTCTTGAGGTCATTTAGGTCTATTTTATCTGTATGTTGGAAATACCATATAATGGTGTGCCACTGTGCTTCTCTTCCAACTCACCAAAAAAAAAAATGGAAAAAAGCAAATGCTATAAATCAGGACTTGTTTTTTCCAGAGAACCAGTTGTTAAGCATTTACCCATACACTACTGACCAGAACCAACTGCAGACAAAGCTACATGTACATATCAAGATCACTGTGTGTGATGCTTTTGCAAAATCTTGTTTATAACAACACCGCATGAATCAAGGAGTGGCAGGAATAACCTTGAAGAACCAGATAAATATTAAGTAGTGTAAAACAAGGGTGCCTTTGGGTCCGCCTCACTTTCTTTTAATGTAGATCTTAATGGCTGATACCACTTTCAGACAACTTAGACACACACCCCTGCCATAACTAACAGCAGGTGTAGCCTCATTGCAAAGTGGAAGGAAGAAAATAATGCTGCAACCCCCCATTTGTAAAAAGAAAGGTTTAATCTCAAACCACCAAAGGTGTAGAAAAATCAGACTTGGGCGGGCAGCCACCAACATGTAATGGTCAATATCAAACAAGTCCTTAACATGCCATCAATCCCTTCAGTGGTACTTTTGTGGACAATTCTTCCTAGCAGACAGAGAGGGAATAAATTGTTCTGGTAAACCCGAGGGAGGGGTGTGACTCACCTAACTGGTAAATTTGGAATGTGAAACTGGGCAGGGTTACCCCGCCCCTTCCTCTCTCCCTGTCTCTTCCCCTTGGGAGAAAGTTCTCATCTGGGACCACATATTCTCAGCTCCTCCGTGTCCTACTTCTTACAGAAGCTTGCACTGGCCATGCCTGCCTATGATGGAGTGAGAAAAGCTGTCTAATTCTAGGGCTCATAACCAAGAAACCCATTTGTTCACAGACACAAACCACATTTTCCATGCACAGATGTGTTTTTGCTCCCATCTGCCACATCCCTTTGTTTTATTTCCCTATTGTTTCAGAATCCAGCAGGGAAGAGGGTGTTGGTTGCAGGGCTCCTTTAACCCATCAACAGGCCACGGTTATGTGGCTTAGCATTCAATCTTCCAACAAGGACATTACCAAGAAATGTCAATGGCTGAGGTGAGAGGCTGTCGACACTTGGCCAGAATACTTTTCATATTGAAATAAAAGTGTTCCAGGGCTCTACTCTGTGCAAGTTTGGCATCTCAACAGCACCTTGGCTTGTGTTGGCCCAGCTCCAAAACGGATTCCTCAAGAAAATCCTGGCGTTTCCTCAGACACCTCCGGCCTACCCCCACAGCCCAGCTCCAGGCAGGGATGGGGATGCCTTTGATCTAGACAGGGATCCTGGCCAGGCTCTTTAAAGATACTCAGCTGAGCATTAACCTTACCACCTGCTCACCTGGTTTTCAAAGCAGATGGTCCTGCTCTTATTTAACAGTAAAGGCTTCTGGAGCCTTCCAGGCCCTCCCTAGAGAAAGAAGATCAGTTTGATTGTTTAATATCTCAGTACTTTGGAAAGGCCAGTTGGGAGTCTCTTTCTCAAGGAAGATACTTTACTATTAGCTGTAGAAACCTTTGTGGAAGGTTGCCCAGAGGAACGAGGCACATGAATGTTTCTGCTGCCTTTGCTATGAAACTGTCCTGGAAGACGCTGCTCAGAGTTGCCTCCCAAAACTTCTGATAACAGCCGCTAGGAACATCTCAGTTCTTTGTGTTCAGGAAACTTAGCCTCCCCTGAGGAAACAAAAAGCTTCTTCTTCTCAGATGATAATGTAAGTACCATTTTTCCCTCTTTACCTTTGCTATAAGGAGGCTGTAACCAAGCTTGAGCCTTCCAGCTCAAGCACAGACACAATGTTGACCTTTATGGTTGGGTACTTTTCTCCTCTTTATCTTGCTTTCTCCTCTTCTATTGGTTTTGATATATTTATTCCCTTTTAAAGACATTTTAAAATTTTTTGGAAAGCGGTGAGATGTAACTAAGTAAAATTAAAAGTCAGTGATGCAGAGGCCTGGGAGGGGAGTGTGTGTGGGAAGAGAGATAAGTGCAAAAGGACATGAGGGAAATGTTGGGGGTAATGGCATTTTCTATATCCAAATTGAGATGGTTGTTACATGGGTATATGTATATGTCAAAATTCTTTGAACTGAACCCTTAAAATGGATGTGTTTTATTGTAAGTAAATTATCCCTCAATAAAGTTTATCTAAAAATTAAAAGATTCATTTACTCACCCAACTAATAGTATGTGTCTATTATCTGCATAGTACTGGGCAGGGAGAATGCACACAGTTGTTTAGGGTGTTCATTGAACAAGGGTGCCTGGCTAAGGAGGGGCTGAAATCAGCCCAAGCCTGGCTCAGCCCAGCAAGGGGCTGGGTCTTCTCAGGGGCAGCCATTTCTATTTTGAAAAAGACAGCGTAGGAGTTCCTGGAAGCCTGGTCTGAAGATAGAGTGAAAAAGCATATAGACAAATCCCTGCTTTCATGAAGCTTGCACTCTAGAGGGAAAGAGTCTTAATAAGCCAGTAAACATAAGACATTCATATATTCTAATAAGTACCACGTAGAAATAAATAAGATGGTGTAATGGAGAATGCAAGGCTGGAGAAGGTAATCTTGATAAGTAGGGGAGGCTTTCAAGGAGATGACATTGGGCTGAGGCCCAAATAATGAGAAGCAACCAACCTTGCAAAGTGTGGGAGGAAAAAGCATCCCAGACAGAACAGCAAGAACAATTGCTCAGAGGCAGGAGCACTTGGACTATTTAAGGATCAGAGAGGCGGCCTCTCTGTGGCATGCAAGGAGCAAGCTAGGGAGAGGCATGGGAGTCAAAATACAGCTAATTCTCAAAAAATTAGACATAAACCCTGAGAGATGGCTCAGAATATTAACTCCACTACAAAATATTTTATATCTCTTAGATTTTAGAGCTGTAAGAAACCTTACAGATAAACTAGTCCTTTGATCTCCTATAACAAATGCAAAGATGAGGCCCAGCTCACTCTGGTAGCTAATGGCACAGATAGGCTATTTACTGATTGCCTACCTTGGGTCAGGTCCTACTTCCTACCTGTCACTGTCAGTCCAGAGCTTTTTAGATTTGACTGAATTTGTGAAATTCTGTTGCTGGAGACATCTTAGCATAAGAAACAGCAGTATTTATACAGCTAAGGGAGTTTAATCAGATGAGCAGTTCACAAGATTGATTCTTGCCTCATTCTAAGAAACATCTCTCTTACTGAGCATTGAGAGACATGCATTTTTAGAAGAATTGTTTTTAAAGCAATGAATCCTGAAGTCAATCCTAGGGTTAGAGGTGTAAAGATAAGAGGACCCTGCTAAGGGGATGATGGGTGGGGAAGCACCAGGGAAGAGATGACGGGTGAAAATTGCTAGTGCTCAATGGTGGGAGACCCAGCAGCATCTTTAAAGCCCAGGTAAAGGAAGTTTGGGATGGAAGCCTTGCCAAGAAAAACTCAGATATCACACCCGAAGCCATGCCAGTCACTGTGTGACTGACCAGAACATTATGTCACCCACCATATTTCCTTCATCAGTCCATAGTCACTGTCTGAGAATTGCAGGGTGAAAGGGGAAACTACCTAATCTGAAGCCACACCTTTATCATTATTAAATGATTTGCTGCCCAGCAAAGACAAAGATTCCTGGAATTACCTTTTCTCCTCTCTAATAACCCTTTTCAGTTAAAAAATCTAAAGCCGTACAGTTAAGCACCAGCCCACAGAAATACAGCACTAAACAACTACTTCCCTTTCTATCTCATCAAGTTACAATAGTAACATAAATGAAACCTACCATCTTCAACACAAACTTGAGTATCCTATTTAAGTAGATAAAATTTAAGAAAGCAAGGCTAACAGACACAAAAGGAAAAATAGAGTATGTTTCCACTTATCTGAAATATCTTGAGTAAGCAAATTCACAGAGACAGAAAGATTAGAGGTAGCCAGGGGCTGGTTAAAACAGAATGGGGGCTTAGGGCTCAAAGGGTAAAGGGTTTCTGTTTGGGATGATGAAAAAGTTTTAGTAATGGAAGGTGGTGATGGTAGCACTACAGTGTAAAATAATGAATGCTACTGAATGTACAGTTACAAATGGTTAAAATGGCAAATTTTATTTGTTATATCTTTGTTACCACAAGATAGGAAGGAAGGAAGGAAGGAATAAAAAAAGAGAAATAGGGGCTGGGGGGAGGGAGGGAAGAAGAAAGAAAGGCTAACATTGTAAGAGATGTTTTCCCTTGAATGCGAGGTTTTGTTGTTGTCATTATTTGTTCTTTTAAAGAAAGTGACTTTCTTATTTTCAGCTCACAGATATTCCCTCAACTGCCCTCTACACCCACAGATGCAACCTCAGCTACAGGCTTCACCCTCTGATGTCAGTGAGTACTCTAGAATGGGCAATTAATCCAAACTTATGCTTGTACCTTCCCTGGAAAGGATTCCAGAAGTTCCAGTCTCAGTTTGGGCTGACCTCTTCTCCAATGGCAGTAGAATCCTCCAACTGGCTTCCCAGCATTTTCTCCTTTTCTGGGATATGTCCTGACGCCCATCACAATGTGGCTTCTGGAGAGACCATGATCCTAGGAGCCCCCTCTCCTGCCACAGTTTATTGGTCCAGGGGTTGACCCCTGACTCAAGCTGTGTCAATCAAAAGGTTTTCCTGGGAATTTGAATTGGACTAAGGCTCCAACACAGTACGACTGCTCTCTTGGCCATTTTTTACTTCATGGATTAGGAAATAGAGAAAGCTAGCCTACAGCAAGAGAGGGCTGAGAGATATGTAAAAAGAATGGGGAAAAGAGGCAGAGACTCTTGCCCATACTCTTATTCCAGTCCCTGGTTCCTATTGCCCTGAGACTCATCTGCAGTCCTGCTGCTGGTTTCCGTGAGACTGTGTTTCTTGCAACCAAGAGTCCCAACTTCTGTGAGACTTGAGAGCTCTAGCACTGCCGTCTCCTTCCACATGGACTGAGTATTAGAGAAAGCTAGCATGCAGAGGGAAAGAGAAGCAGATGTAGAGCAAAGCAGAGATGGGTCACTGGGTGCCCCACCCCCACCCCTGGTAAGCCCTCTTAAGGCTCCTGGTCACTTTCTGAGACCCAGTTGCCATCAGTGTTTCTCCATGGATGCTATTGGCTTTTGGGGCAGGGCAATTCATGCTGTATGGGATTGCCCCATCTATGGCAAGACATTTAGCATATTGGCCCCTGCCCATTAAATGGCAGTAGCAGCCCCACCCTATTCATTGTTACAACCATAAAAACACTCCAGATCTCTTACAAATGTGCCTGGGGGGACAGTATCACCAGAGTTTGATAACTGTTACATTAGCTATCCCAACTCAACCTGGTTCAATTCCCATGGGATCCTAATTAATATACTGGTCATATATGGCTAAATCCAGAAAGAAATTTCACTTGGAATTCATCTTAGAGAACAGGGGTTTGTAAAACCCAAATGGCATTTTCATTTCTCTGTGATTTGAAAGTCAACTACATTTGTTTCTAAAAACAAAACATGTTTAGATTTTTTTTTTTTTTTGGTCACATCTTGCTTCAGCTAATTTATTTTCCTTGTACAATGGCATGATGGTGAAAACAAGGATGTGGTGACTGCATGTTTCTTTTTAATCATATAATATAATTAGTAGTCAAAATGTCAAATATTTACTGGTAAGGTGGCATTCTGCATTGGACACATACAATCAAATGCCACTGCAAGCCAAATGTCCCTCCATCACATATCTTGGGGACAATGAAATGGGAAGACAAGCAGAGAGAGATTGGTACCTCAATCCAGAAGTGAGGGGCCTCTCTAAGTCTCTTTTAACCAGGCTGGCAGAGAATGCCCCAAGCAGCCCTGGCTTAATTTTCTGTTAACATTAGCAAACACAGAGCAAAAATGATTTTCTTCTGCTACTCCCAATTCTGAATAAAAGACAGAGGAGTTTACAATAATGAAAGAGCTCTATCTCCCCCACTCAGCATCTAACAAGTGGTGCCAAATGTTTCTTCTTTAATCTGTCTGACTAGGGCTTGCCCAATAAGGCAGTCATTTTTTCTTTATAGAAACCTAGATTTGGTCATGGCCAGTTCTAACTGTCCCTTCTCCCATTGTCTGAGCTTGAGGATGGGCCCCTCTCTCAGCTGAAGGACCCTAGAATGGGTGTGGTAACACTTGTCATACACATGGACCTACAAGGAATTCAAGTGAGTGGGAAATGATGAACATACTGGCTTTCAGGAAAACAAACAAACAGAATTTGTTATTTTGACCCTGGAAAATATGACCCAGAGCAATAGTCCTATAGCCCCTTAAGACTGCTAGTATTCCCTGCCTCTAGCTTGGAACCTGAACTGACAAGAAAAAGGACAGCTATCCTCAAGTTTATGACCTGAAAAAAAAGTTTCAATTTGGTTTTTGAACCAATGTGATAAGCTTATAAATCATCTTTGAAAGAATAATATTACAAGCAGCAGGGCAGTATAGTACAAAGAGAATTGACTTAGGAAGCAAGAGATATGGATTCTAGAATTTAAAAAAGAATTCATGAGTACATACTGATATACATAAATACAAACATAAATGAAGGGGGCAGGAAGGAAAGCTTTTCCTTACAGTAGCACTCCAACTAATAAATGTGGAAGGAATGATAGAATTAGAAAATCGTCATTGGTGACCACCACAGTAATAGTTGTTTTAGGCAAGAATCATGAATGGATGATAAAATTAGTGAGTGGACATATGAAAAATATATCAACATAGCCTCAAGATACCACCCCACAAGATACTTATTAATAAAAGATACTTACAATGGAGAAAACTGACAGAGATCCACTTAACCAAGTGACCAAACTTAACATCGCTAGAAATGGGACAAATCAACTTTGTGTGCCCTGAGAAGGACATGCTATCGCTGCTGTGGTATTTGTGCCCCACCCCCCAAAAAAAATGCAAAACTAGAATTAAATTTTGAGGAAACATCAGACAAACCCAAATCTGGAGACACATTCTACAAAATAACTGAGCTGTACTCTTCAAAAGTATAAAGGTCATGGAAGAGAGAGCAAGACTGAGGAACTAGTCAAGGTTAAAGGAAAGTAAAGAGACATGATAACTAAATGTGAATCTGGATCACATCCTGGCCCAGATGAAGATCAGTGGTGGAATAATTGACAAAATTTGAATAATATCTGTAGATTGGTGGTTTGCTAATGCTGCCATTATGCAAAATACCAGAGATGAATTGGCTTTTATAAAGGTAGTTTATTTGGTTACACAGTTACAGTCTTAAGGCCATAAAGTGTCCAAGGTAAGGCATCAGCCATAGGGTACCTTCACTGGAGAAAGGCCATTGGTGTCCAGGAAACCTCTGTTAGCTGGGAAGGCAAGTGGCTGGTGTCTGCTTGCTCCCAGGTTGTGTTTCAAAATGGCATTCTCCAAAATGTCTCTGTATCAGCTTCTTGGGACAAACTCTGGGCTAGTACCTACAAAGCATCAGCAAAACTCTGTTTTCAATGGCCATCTTCAAAATGTCTCTGTAAGCTGAAGCAGCAAGCTCCTTCTGTCTGAGCTTATACAGTGCTCTAGTAAACTAATCAAGGCCCAAGCTGAATGGGTGGGGCCACGCCTCTATGGAAATTATCTAATCAGAGTTATCACCTACGGTTGGGTGGGTCACATCTCCACTGAAACAACCTAATCCAAAGGTTCCAACTTAATCAGCACTAATATGTCTGCCCACACAAGATTGCATCAAAGAACATGGAGTTTTGGGAGACATAATACATCCAAACCAGCACAATTGGTTAATAGTATTATATCAGTGTTAATGCCCTGATTTTAAAACTATACTTTGGTTATGAAAGAAAGCATTCTTTTTGGGGGGAATACATGCTGAAATATTTAGAGATGAGGGGAAGAGATTGAGATTCTAGCCTCAGTTTTGCCATTAGCTAAAAAATCTTGGGCAAGTTATTTAAACCCTCTAGACCTCATTTCCTTGTTTGTATGATGAAGTTGCACTAGTTCGGTGTCCTCAAAATATGGTCCCCCAAAGGGCATTATCTGGAAAGCTGTTAGAAATGCAAATTCTCTGGCCCCACCTGAGATCCAAATCAGAAGCTCTAAGGATGGAGCCCAAGACTTAACAAGCCCTAGGAGACGCTGACGCACACTTAGGTTTGAAAACCACTGCCCTAAATTAATCTCTAAGGCCCCTTTGAGCTTTAATGTTCAGCTCTAATGTGTCTCTCCAACTGAGGACAACCCTTTCCCAACCCCAAGTCATTCATCACTTATTTAGAGCCCATAAACAACCAGCCAGAGAGCTAGAAGTGCTGGAACTTTGAGGAACGGTTCTCCTGGTAGGTATCCAGACTCAACCTCTGCAAGCAACAGGTGCAGATTGAAGGTGAAACGTTTAATAACCCCCCTAAGCTCAGGAAACATTGAAGAAACCAAGTCATGCAAAATTAAGTTCCATGTTGTGGCTTATCTACTTCAGCCTCCTCCAAAAATGCTTGAGCCAGTTCCTTCTAGGAGGAATGGAACTGTGAACCATTCCTGTGAGTTTTCTATTACTAGCTATAGAAATATTTACCTCAACCTTCTCTTCAGGATAAATGTTTCCTGGATTACTCAGGTTGTAGACTCTCTCCTAGTACCTTCTACCTACTTCTACAAGTCCAGAGTTTAACTCTTGTCTGTTAAGAGTTTAAGTTGTGGCCCAAGAAAGTATTAAGCTTGCTTCTGATTTGGCTGATTAATAACAAAAACAAAAACAAGCACACAAGCAAAAAACATCTCTTGTCTTGGTTTACCAGATTACTTTTGTGCCCCTATCTTTGGAGTTTTCTCTGCTCACATACACACCCTTTATCTTCAACATCACCTGACTCCCAAATCTGCTTTATCAGTCCAGACTCTCCCTCAGCTTCAGTTGCTGAACTTTGACAGTCCTTTTTACAACTGATGTCACCTGAAATTCACCACATCCAAAATGAACTCATCTTCCCTACCCTCCCTGAACCCAACCTCTTTCAGCCCCTTAGTGTTCATTTGTAAAATGGGATAATAATAGCACTTTACTCGTAGATTTGTAGTGAGCGTTAGCACTGCCCAGCACACAGTAAGCACTCAGTAAAAATTCACTATTGATAACTTGCTAATAATAAGAAGCAACTCTTCCTAAATTGAGGATCTGTGTATGGTTTTGCCTCCGCTGCCCCCCCCCAGTTTTCCAAATTGGCAACTCTGGAGTTCATTTTTTTTTCTTTCGCCCCCCTCCCCCCCCATTCCAGATATTCTGCCTCATCTATCTTTATTTTGTTCCTTTCTTGATGGTATTTGGATGGGGCCAAAGGAATTGGGAGGAAATTCCCTGAGAGACTGCCCTTTTCTTGCAAGGACTGCTGGGCAAATCTGGTGAGGAGTGTCTCAGCTGATGGATCACAAGCCTTTGCCTCCACAGCCTCCCACCATGAATCCTCCCAGGCTCTCTTCTGGGACCCAGTGGTAATTCAGAGCTCATTCCTGACATTGTTCTTTTCCCCTGGGTCAAGTGACTGAGATAGTTAAATTAAGAAATATAGTTTCCTGACTGTCGTTAGTGCATTTAAGCTTTCCACCACACATACATTCATTCCTTGGATTTTCACACACACACACAAAAATGCACCATCATATTTGCACAGTAAATAAATTTATAAATGTATTAAGAACAAAATCTTTCCACCTATCAAGTATTATAGTCCTTAAACATAAAGGAAGGGGATGGTGAATGACCACCTCACTGCCCACCGTCAGCCATTGGTTAGCAGGGACATGACAGTGCAAATTATCGCATTTCTAAATACTCCCCTGTGCTCTCACTATCATATTCTCCCCCTCCCTACCTTGAGCAAATCAGTATTTTCTGCCAAGGACTGCATCTGAATCTAACTGGATGAACCATTTTTAAAGTTTTCTAGTTAACCTCTTAGATTGAGAAACTCTTTCTCGCGCTCATAACAACTTGGAAATGGGTGCAGGGACCTCTACTTCTCTCTACCATACTGAACCATATTTGGACCAAGTAGAGTGAGAATTTTCAACTAAATTGAAAATTCAGAATGTTTATAATCTTGCCAAATAAAGGTGTTCAAGGAGAATGGCCTCTTAACCAAAGCTAAAACATCTGCCACCTGGTCGTAACATTTTGTATTTGGTTTCAAAGAACATTAGATTTATTATGTCATGTACTTCAAGTTTGCAGCTGATGCTTCCTCTGCTGGAAAATACTGGGCTCAGGCATTTCCTCTTCCCCTCCTGAGGCCTTCAGGCCTCTGGTCCTTGACTCTGCTTCCCCTTCCTTGGCCTCAGTTATTTACCCTGGGTTCCCATAACCAGTATGGATCCAGGCATGAGGGGTGTCTGCCTTGGGCCCTATGTTTTAGCGGGCTCCCTTCTGACCCTCCTTTTGACTCATCCCTCATAGGATGAAGGATCCGTGGACAAGGAGATGTTCCCACCCAGATTTACCCACCCCTTATGGACCAGACTGTGGGTACCCCAGACCCCAGAACACCCTCCTCAAACAGCCAGAGCCTCTTTTCCAACCTACCCAGGACTCTTTCCCAGGTCCCTCCTTTGAAGGTGAACCCCATGGCTGGTGCCTGAGGGGTGACTGGGCAGTGGCTGGGGTTGGGAAGACTAAGGGGTTGAGCCAGGGGTACATCTGATAAAAGAGGAAGATAGAATGTATTTCATTGGCAATTTGTTAGCTTGGTTGATAACTTTTAAATATTTAGACATTTAGTGCTAGGCCCTGCAAATATGAGAGTGGGCCTGCTCATAACACCCTGGAAATATCTGTAGGTTTACAATGCTAACATTGTATAATTCAATCATCTGTTTCCATGGCTGTGGCAATTACCACATACACTACCTACCCCCATCCTCAATGCCCTTGCACATGCTGTTCTCTTTCCTGGAATGCTCTTTTCCACTGACAGCCCCCCTACACACATACACACACGCCACCTCCTTTAATCTAACTACCATATCTCAGCTCAAACATCGTTTTCTCAAGAAAGTCTTTCCTGACTTCCTAGACTAGGTCAGGTCCTCCTGGATTTTCTCTCTCACATCTCTCTATGATAAATGCTGAGGGGAAAGTACAATAGTAATAATAATACCAGTATGAATGATAAAGCTCACAGTTATTGATAACTTACTCGGTGCCTTATGCCTGAGTGCCTTACTTACTAAGGCATTATGGCAGGTGCTTTACATACATTACCTTTTTTTTTTTTTTATTAAATTCAGTTTTATTGAAATACATTCACACACCATACAATAATCCATGGTATATAATCCACTGTCCACAGTATGATAACATAGTTATGCGTTCATCACCACAGTCTATCTCTGAACATTTTCCTTACATCAGAAAGAACCAGAACAAGAATAAAAAATAAAAGTTAAAAAAGAACACCCAAATCGTCCCCCCATCCCACCCCATTTGTCCTTTAGTTTTTATCCCCATTCCTCCACTCATCCATACACTAGATAAAGGGGGTGTGATCCACAAGGTCTTCACAATCACACTGTCACCCCCTGTAATCTACATTCTTATATAATTGTCTTCAGGAGTCCAGACTGCTGGGTTGGAGTTTGGTAGTTTCAGGTATTTACTTCTAGCTATTCCAATACATTAAAACCTAAAAGGTGTTATCTATATAGTGCATAAGAATGTCCACCAGAGTGACCTCTCGACTACATTTGAAATCTCTCAGCCACTGAAACTATTTCGTCTCATTTTGCATCCCCCTTTTGGTCAAGAAGATACTCTCAGTCCCACGATGCCAGGTCCACATTCATCCCCGGGAGTCATATTCTGCATTGCCAGGGAGATTTACACCCCTGGGAGTCGGGTCCCACGTAGCGGGGAGGGCAGCGAGTTCACCTGTCGAGATGGCTCAGTTAGAGAGAGAGATGGCCACATCTGAGCAACAAAGGGGTACTCGGGGGGAGACTCTTAGGCACAATTACTACATACATTACCTTTTTATTTCTGCACAAGAAGCCCAATAAAGTATTATGCTCATGCTCCTTTCACACATCAAAACTCCGAGGCTTGGAGAGCGTGGTAGAATATTATATGGATAGTCCCCAAACGAATCAGGTCTCCCAGTACTTACATCGTTATGTGGTCCCCTCCTAGATCGATTCCTGGCTTGGTCATACGATTTGGCACAACTGCAAACATGACTTCGGCAGAGGCTTGGTAAGTGCTTCCGCATGGGAACTTGTCCTCTTGGGACCCAGCTGCCATGTAAGAATCTCAGAGTAAACTACCGAAAGAAAAAACCCACATGGGTGGAGAGGCCCTGCTGGCCCAGCATCTCAGCTGAGCTTAACCCCCAGCTGAATGCAGCTGAGTGCACCCACACGAGGGACCCCAGGCAGGATTCAACCCATAGAATCATCGTTGCTTTAAACCACTAAGTTTTAGGATAATTTATTATGCAGTAAGAGATAACCCAGTTGGGTATACCTTCCTAGCCCAAGCAATCCTCTCCTGGGCACTGGGAGGGAATTGTGTATCTCCCCTGCCCCAGCCACTACACTTGAACCCTGCGATCCCCATCAGCATGGCTTCCTCTGCCCTTACTGTCTTGAGCAGCCCTGGGGTGAGGCAGGATCAGTGAGAGCAGCAGGTCCCGGGTAGGGCGGACAGTGTCTCAACCCCGGTGGCATGGGTTCTCTCCTGGCCCAGGTGTCCCACCAAACCCCAGGCTCCTCCCCAGGGGGAGTCAGTTATCCCCCTAACCAGGGCCTCTGCCCCTCCCCTCGTGAGAACTTCAGGCCTCTGCTCCACCCTCCGCCATTTCTTGCTCCCATTGTGATCTTCCATCTGGAGTCTACAGAATTGGCCCTTCCCAATCGGGGAGACCAAAGGTACAAAAGACACCGAATTACTCTGAGAATTAATTAGGTCCTTCAGAATACTTCCACCATGCTCTCCTGGGTTGAATTCCACACAAGTGCCAGCCAGAACTATAAATGTTTTCTCATCCCAGTCAAGAAACTAGAAGGGAAAAAGAATACTTTCCCAGGGAGAGAAACACGGTGCAGATAGCCGAGGCCTGGAAGTGACTGGCAACTTCAGCTATGCCATAGGTTGAGAAGTGAAAATCCCTATACCGTGGGCAGGGTTTCCAGGGGCACCTGTCCATTGCTGATCCTTTTGCCTCCCAGAAAAATGTGGGTTACTTTCTTTTTTAAAATACGGCTGTATGCAGGTATATTTTACGTATAGAAAATCCACCCATTTGAAGTGTACACTTCAGGGATTTTCAGTAACTTTACCAAGTGGTGCAACCATCCCCATAAATCAGTTTTAGAACATTACATCCCCCTAATAAGATCTCTCAGGTCCTCATTCTGAATCCACCCCCAGCCCCAGGCAATCACTAATCTACTTTATGTCTCTATAAATTTGCCTTTTCTAGACTTTGCATACAAATGCAGTCATACAATAGGTGGTTTTTGGTGTCTTGACTTCTTTCACTGAACAAAATATTTTCAAGGTTCATGCGTGATGTAACATGTGCCAGCAGTTCATTTCTTTTATTGCTGAGTAGTCTATATACCACATTTTGCTTATCTATTCACCAGCTGAAGGACATTTGTTTCCAGTTTGGTCATTATGAATAACATCATCACGAACATTCACATGCAAGTCTCTATGTGGACATGTGTTTTCATTTCTTTTTGAGGAACTGTGAGACTGTTTTCTAAAGCAGTGGTACCATTTTCCATTCCCACCAGCAACTGTGGGCTACTTTTCCCTCCTGAGGCCATGGGACAAGCATCCTCTAATGTTTGATCGACTCCCAGCTTTTTAACTCTGAGAATTAATTAGGTACCTTCAGAATACTTCCACTATGCTCTCCTGGGTTGAATTATGCTTTGTTCTCTGTAGTAACCTTAAATAGTCACTTATGATGATTATGCTCAATGTGCACATGTCATTATTTATTTATTAAAAACACTTAGTATATTGGGCTGACTCCAATAACCATTTAGTTTTATAACATTTCAGGGGATGTTCATGCAAAGGTATGTATGCAAACTCGGAGGCAAACGCACGGTACACAGCTCAGAAGATTCACTGGAAAATTGAACTCTCCAAAAGTAGATTTCAGAAGAGTATAATCTCAGGTGGTATTATCCATAAACGATATCGGCCATAAATTTGTCCACATGAAAAGCCAACATGAAGGACTTATAGTTAGGACACCTCAGAGCCCAGAGAAAGCAACCTTAGGGAGAAGCAAAACAAGTTTAGGGTTATGCAAAGATACACACCAACACAACTGGCAGACATTATTTATAAGGGTTTTCTTATTAAGCAACTAATTTAAAAAGTTAGGTCAGAAATCCTAAATTTTTCAAAGAGCCTTCTAGTCTATGTCTACACAATAGCAAGAATATTCGTGAAATAAAATAGAAAACAATTGGCCAAATGACAGAAAATATTCAGAGATTCAGAAATGAAGCCTGAAGGATTTAGGATCTAAAAATTACCATTGAGGCCTTGGTAACACTGAATGTGTTCACCCCTCAGAGAAGGGGGTTGGCAAGGTAACACTGTTGTCCCTGAGGTCGTTTGCATAAGAACTTCAGGTGCCAGAAATAGTGAAAGGCTCCTGGACTAAGATTTCTAATACCGAGAACAGAGTATTTAACAGAAAATCACTGGATATTAAGGGATAACATGAGGGAGTTTCTTCATGGTGATGAAACAATTCTGTATCCTGATTTGTGGTATTGGTTACTCCAATCTACACAGGTGATAAAATTTCATAGAACTACACACAGATACAAAGAGGGCATGTAAAAACTGGTGAAGTCTGAATAAGATCTGTCCCTGAATTAATAATATTTTATCAGTGCCCATTTCCTGGTTTTGACCTGTACTATGGTTATGTCAGATATTTTCATTGGGGGAAGAAGGGTTAAGGGTACATGGGAACTCTCTATATTATTTTTGAAACTTCTTGTATGTCTTAAAATTTTTCAAAGTAAAATGTTATTTAAAAGAAAGATGGAAGGGAGGGAGGGAGGAAGGAAGGAAGGGAGGAAGGAAGGAAGGAAAAGAAAGCCACTGGATCCCCTTCTCCCTTCTGTAATCAGTATGTACTGGAGTAGAGAAGAGGTAGGGGACAGGAAGTTATCTCCTAAAATTGTAGTGAAAAGGAAATCATGAAAAATCAACACAACAAACCCACCCTATACTGGAATCTATATATGGGGGCATTTCCCAGTTGAAGAGACCAGGTACAGTATGAGGAAATTAGCATGTCTATAGGTGGGGACTGGCTGCTTGTACAGTACCTTTCTTTGGCAAGACTGATAATAGCAGTTTAGGCTTCCTAAAGCAAAGTCCAAACATCAAGAACAGTCTGCAGGAGAGGGCCTGGATAGGCTGTTCTAATGTCCTTGGCTGGGGTACCTCTACAGTAGAAACAGATGCATGCACCTTGGTGACAAGAGCTGTTAAGACCATTCTCCAATTCCCTTTGCTGTGATTTCATGCTCACTTTTAATTGTGCTTTGGCTATCCATGTAGCTTTTATATAGCAAGATAATGCGCTGCTCAGCCAATGCAAGGATTTTAGTCTACTTGCAATTTCTTCTTCATAAATTAATAATTTGACATTCTACTTCACATATCAATATCTTGTGGGTTTTATAAGTATGAGTGAGAAACTAGAGCAGGGGTTCCTAACCGGGAAACCAAGGATGGGTTTCAAGGGAGCCATAAAGTCCTGAGATTGTAATGCAAAACTGTGTGTATGTGTGCAGAGAGCATTTCTCAGGGTGGAGAGATCAATAACTTGCACTAGATTCTCATAGAAACTTTTGAATCTGGATGCACTAGCAAAATAGAATGTCTGGGCTAATATATTTGAAGTAACCACAGTGAGGTACAGTCTTAGTTTCCCACCTGCTTAAACAAATACCATGCAATGGGTTAGCTTAAACAACAGGAATTTATTGGCTCACAGCTTTGAGGCTAGAAGTGCAAAATCAAAGCGTCAGCAAGGTGATGTTTTCTCTCAGAAGACAGTAGCGTTATGGGGCTGGCTGCTGGCATCTAGCATCCTTGGGTCCTTGGATTTTCTCTCACATGGCAAAGTCCTCTCCTTTCTCTTCTGGATTCTGTTGACTTCTGCCAACCTGCTTCCCTGTGGCCTTCCCTAGAAGGCCTCCACTATTAGGATTAAGACCCATCCTGACTCAGTCGGATACACCTTAACGAAAGTAACATCTTCAAAAGGTCTTATTTATAGTGGATTCACACCCATAGGAATGGATTAAATTAAGAATATGTTTTAGGGGGTTACCTTATTCAACCTACCATAGGTACTGTGCTATCAACATGCCTAACAAACAAAATCTTTTGGGGGGTAGGCGAGGGGAGGTCTTGCTCTAACTACAATATCTTACACTCTAATACTGAGGAGAATATTTTATCATTTGTTTTGTTTTGTTTTCATGCAATACATTGGGGATGTTTTCCTGTGCTAGCATATATTTTTCTATGACATCATTTTTTTTTACAATTTCATAGAATTCAACTGCTTGAATCCATCTTGTAAGATTTTAAACTTTCACTAATAACCTCTGATTGGCTTCATTTTTAGGTAAAGTGTTTACTTGTCTTTATTACTAGATGACCCAATGTGAGAGCTAATGGTGATTGTTATTATTAACAGCTAACATTTAGGAGACACCAGCTCTGTGCCAGGCAATGTGCTAATGGCTTTGCATGTACTATCTTACTGTGAGCTTTACAATAGCTCTGGGAAGTATGTGTTACTATTTCCATGTAACAGTTGAGGAAACTGAGAAATAGAAAAGTTAAATAACTTACCAAGTCACAAGACTGTCAGCAGTGGAGCTAAGCTGACAACTCCCCTCTGGTTGGCCCTTCCTAACCACCAGGCTCAATGTCTTTAGCCTTCAAGAACCTCTTGGAGGCCCTCCTCCTTGGAGCTTATTCCCACTCAAAGTAATTTCTTCCTTCTTGGAAGTCCTTTGGCTCTTCAACTCACTCTAAACCACCCCATTTAACACCATTAGAGTATTCTCTAATTCAGCAAACTTTTTCTGTAAAGGACCACGTAGTAAATATTTTAGGTTTTGTGGCCATATGTTCTCTGTCACAACTACTCAACTCTGCTGCCCAATGTAGTGTGAAAACAGCCGTAGACAATACATTAATGAGTAAGTGTGGCTGTGTTCCAATAACACTTTATTTATAGACATTGAAATTTGAATTTCATATCATTTACACATGTCACAAAATACTGTTCATTTGAATTTTTTCCAACTATTTAAAAATGTAAATGTCATTCTTAGCTCACAGTATCTATAAAAATAGGTGGTAGGCCAGATTTGGTCCATGGGCCAAAGATTGCTAACCCTGCTTGGACTGTATCTTGTGTGCTCATATCCTCCACATAGAGAAATAGGTAGCAAACAATTGAACATAATAACTATATCTTAACCTTTCCTTTTTCCTCCACAGAATCTATATACAGGGCTGGGCTCATAAGTAATTACTCAACAAATACTTGACTCATATTATTGATGTGTCTCACCCTGAGAGCCATATCCTAGAACAAATAAGAAGCCCATTTCAAAACATGCAGCATCTTTTTTTTCTTCTTTCTCCTCCTTAATGGAATTCCATATCTCTAAAATATCACAGCAAAGTTTTTGATTCTAAGTGCTGATAAGGAACACCCACGTGATCAGACACCCAGGGGAATGAATCTCCCTGGCAACGTGGAATATGACTCCTGGGGAAGAATCTAGACCCAGCATCATGGGATGGAGAACATCTTCTTGACCAAAAGGGGGATGTGAAAGGAAATGAAATAAGCTTCAATGGCAGAGAGATTCCAAAAGGAGCCAAGAGGTCACTCTGGTGGGCACTCTTAAATACAATATAGACAACGCTTTTTAGGTTCTAGTGAATTGGAGTAGCTAGCAGTCAATACCTGAAACTACCAAGCTGCAACCCAGAACCCATGAATCTTGAAGACGGTTGTATAAAAATGTAGTTTATGAGGGGTGACACAATGTGATTGGGAAAGCCATATGGACCACACTCCCCTTTGTCTAGTTTATGGATGGATGAGTAGAAAAATGGGGGGAGGAAACAAACAAACAAACAGACAAACAAAGGCACCCAGTGTTCTTTTTTACTTTAATTGCTCTTTTTCACTTTAATTATTATTCTTGTTATTTGTGTGTGTGGTAATGAAGATGTCAGGGATTGATTTTGGTGATGAATGCACAACTATATAATGGTACTGTGAGCAATCTAATGTACGATTTGTTTTGCATGACTGCATGGTATGTGAATATATCTCAACAAAATGAATTAAAAAAAAAAAGAAAAAAGAAACACCCACGTGCTTGACCAACTTAAAGGTCAGGTGGAATCCTGGCAGGGGGCCAAGGAATATAGCTGGTGAAAATTCAAGCTGTCACACACTTGTTGCTAGCCCTGATTTTCTAATTCCTTCAACATGAATTATTAGATTGTTTATCATAATGCATCAGGAGAG
Source organism: Choloepus didactylus (assembly GCF_015220235.1). Lineage (NCBI taxonomy): Eukaryota > Metazoa > Chordata > Mammalia > Pilosa > Megalonychidae > Choloepus > Choloepus didactylus. Next base: position 85,127,660 of record NC_051308.1, on the reverse strand, counting down.
ACGTCATGACTCAGGCTAAATTTAGGATCATGAGGACCACATTCTAGGACTGGCTGCCATGTATCTTCTCCAAGTCTTCGTTTTCTGCTCTGTAAACAGAGGGTATAGTAGCCCTGCCCTTTTTTCTATGAGCATTGTGAGGCTGGGATACCCTGCAGATTGTGAGCTACCTGCAGATATAGTAGTAATATTTGTAAGCACCTTCATTTACTTTGGTTCAACTATGTTCAGCAGCACTGGTGAATGACATTATAAGACAGAGAAATATTTGTGCTGCACTCTTATGTGTAGGAAAGAAAATTGTTTTGTGTGTTTTTTTAATTTGCTTTAAGGCCATATCATTAAGGTATGGAATTAAGCTGCTATCTACTATTAAGTACACATCAAGAGGTTATATAACATATGAATGAGTGTCTTTATTTCCTTACCATTTCAGTGTGAAATTGCTGAAACCAGAAACTGTAATTACAGCAGTTTTTTTTTTTTGAGGTCATGCTATTGGTCAGATGTCACTCTGCTGAATAGCATGTGAAAATGGGAGCTTCTTATTATTCTTTGTTAAGAATGGCCCATGATGTGGTTTCCACCATAGAAAATATTGCAAGTGCTTCTGGACACCAAATTCTAGGTTTCAAAGGAGCCAGCTGCTCTGTAGGGCTTGAATGTTATTCTGATTTATTTCTATAGGTTTTTTAAAGCACTTTTCACTAGAGTTAGTTTTCACCCACTTTACAGATGCCTTAAAATAATCCGATGTTGAAACAGTTCTCCAACAGCTGCCACCTTGCCTGTGAGGTGAGGAGGCTGCTTCCTCGAGGGTAAAACAACACTCGGCAGGAACAAATGTTTGAAAATTGGTGAAGACAAAAGATGAAGGAAAGGAAAGCTTTATAATTTATCCATTAGCTTCAGCAAGGAGAAACTTTTCCAAGTCAGAAATCCTTCTCCCTTGTTTGGCAGATTGATGATTTACTGTTCCAAAGACAGCATTTCATGCATGGTATATAATAAGAGGTGGAAAATAAATGGACACACAAAAGATGTTCTTTCAAACCTCATACTGCATTTACCATGGAGAAGGGGAAGAGACATTTGGCTTTGTAACTGGAGCCTCAGTCACAGTCAGGGGCTCGGATATGGTTGGCTCAGAGGCAGCAGCTGCCTGTCCCCACAAGTGCTGCCTCATTCCACGGATGGGTTAGGTGACGCCTGTGTGCACTGAGTGTGTGACATTTGTTGGGCGTTTAGTTGTGTCTGGATTAAGGGTGCTTACTGGAATGTTGGTGATTGCTAATTATTACTATACTGTGGATAGAAAGCCTATTGACCTTTCGCATTATAGCTTGTATATATAAATACACCACTTTGATGTAAGAAGCTCCTAAAGCATCAGTGGTTAACATAATTTTGGTTGGCTCTTACAATCAGCTGTGGTCATTATGCTGCCTCCCTAATATAACCCCAAAGAGTCATTCACATGTTTCTATGTGCGTTAGTCACTGGATCATTAATCAACCAAGAATTTAGACCACTGGTCTGGCAAGTCTTGTTGCTATTACTAACATGCTAGATACGTTAGTCTGTCTCTCCTGCCACCCTCACTGATGGTCTTGGGGTAGAGAAAAATATTTTTCCTCAAATTTGTATCCATGCTACCTGGAATTGAAAAGTCAGTGACATATTTCCATTGAATATAAAAGAAAAAAAAAACCTTTATTTAGACTAGGAGTGAAAAAAGAAAGGAAGGGAAGAAATATGTTTGGGGATCTTAGGTTAATTTTCTTGTATTAACAATTATTGAGCCCCTGCTACGAACAGACACTGGAGGTACGAAGATACAAGCCATCAAGAAGACTGCAGGCTGGGAGGGATAGACAGACAAAAGGACAAGCCTCATAAAGGGGCCATGTTTGCAATGATACAGGGACTAAGAACAGTAGAGGCACAAAGGAGGGAGTAAGCTATTCAGAAAAAATCAGGGAAAGAGACGTGAGCTAAATCTTGAAAAATGGAAGCAATGGATCCTCCAAGCATTCCAGGCAAAAGCAGTGGTGGGAGCAAAGGTAGGGATCAAAAGGAAAAAGGGAGTCAAGATTCTCAGAAATGCCTAAATCCTCTGATTATATGCTAAGCAGAATCAGATACCCCATCAAGGACCTCATCAGGCACCATTCCCTCCATGAAGCCTTTGCCCTCCTGTGAATTCTTAGAGCAGTTGGACTATCTGTGTCGATTATCTTGCATTCCCATCCTCTTTCTAACCCCACCCCATTTCACCAAACCACCACTACCCACCCTTGTGAGCAGCTCCAGGGCAGGGACTGGGTCTCTGCAGGGGCCTATGGTGACTTAAGCTTAATATGTGTTCCATAAACTCTGGACTTGATTTGACTTGACCTGCTCAATTTGATTCACCACAGTTAATGTACATAGAGACCACAGTGGACACTTCTTTCTGTTTTTATATATCCCACATTTTTTATTTTGAAATTTAAATTTTACAGAAAACCTGTAAAAATAGTACTTGGAGCTCCCCTACACCCTTCACTCAGATTTCTCAATTGTTACCATTTTATCACATCTACTATATTCTCTCTCTATAAATAAACACACATATTAAAGTTGATATTTTTCCTGAACCATCTGACAAAAAGTTGCAAAGATGATATCCCCTCCTCCTTAATTTTTTAGCCTGTATTTCCTATGAACAGGCACATTCTCTTACCCAACACAACATGAAGTCAAGATCAGGAAATAAACACTGATCCAAGATTGCCATATAATTCACAGACCCTGTGCTGGTTTGAAGTTATGTGCCCCAGAAAAGGCCATCTTCTTTTAAGAGCAGACCTATTGTGGGTGGGACCTTTGATTAGGTTGTTTCAATTGAGATGTGACCCAGCCCACTCAAGGTGGGTCTTAATCCTTTACTGGAGTCCTTTATGAGAGAATAAAAGGCAAAGACATTTAGAGAGAGTTGAGAGAGGAAACACCCCAGAGATGCTAAGAGAGGACACACAAACACTCAGAGAGGAGACCATTGGAATCAGAAGCTGAAAGCAACAAAACCCAGGACCAGCAGACACCAGCCACATGCCTTGCTATCTGACAGAGGAACCCTGGATGCCAGCAGCCTTTCCTCAGAGAAGGTATCCTCTTGTTGATGATGCCTTAATGTGGACATTTTCACAGCCTTGGAATTGTAACTAGTAACTTAATAAATCCCCATTGTTAAAAGCCAACCCATTTCTGGTATATTGCATTTTGGCAGCTTGAACAGACCAAAATAGATCTCACTCAAATTTCAACTGTTGTCCCAACAATATCTTATACTGGTACAGGTCCTTTATAGCTATAATTTCTCTTTAATCTCCTTCATTCTGTAAAAGTTCCTCAATTGTTCCTTCTCTTTCTTGACGTTGGCATTTTTTGAAGAGCCTAGTTACTTTGTAGAATGTTCTACAATTTGGGTTTGTTTGCTTTTTCTTCACTATTCATGCATTTCTAGCAAAAATACCTCAGAAGTAATGCTTTGCTCTTCTCATCACATCACATCAGGAGGTACCCTGTGTTAACTTGTCCCGTTACTGGTTTTGCTGGTTGTTACATTAGTTAAAGATGTAGACTTGCAGGTTCCTAAATATTTTGTGGGGCAATACCTTAAGACTTCTATTGTAAGACAGAGCATTCCCTTCTCCTCCATTTATTCATTTAATATATTTCAGTATATAAATCTTTTTGTACATGTGCATTTTTAAATGCAACCTATTGGGTGTCATATTCAGTTTTAAAATGTGATTTGTCTTTTTCTTGAGCCTCAGAATAAGCACAGTCCGTGACTGGGCTGATTGTGACTAAAACAGAGCATCTAAAAGAATCATACTGTTTCGGTCAAATTGTAGCAGTTAACTGCGAGAGGAGACATTTCCAGGACACCCCTGTGTAAAAATCCCCACCAACAGAAGCTGGTATGTTGGGAAATCAAAATTAGTGAGAATCTAACATTGGCTAGAGAGGCACCACCATTGTGAATATTAGAACTAAAATGCTGAAATATTACCCTAAATTGTATTGTTTAATTTTGTATAATTATATTGTCATGCAACATATATTATAATGTTGTCTAATATCCATAAAGGGATTGCATCACTATAGACTCATAGATTCCTATGTCACTCAAAGGGTTAAAATCAGTAACTATCATTTATTGTGATGTTCAAATTGTCCTAGACTTGGCTGGTGGGGCCCCTTTAAGGCAGCTCCTAAGTCCTTTGCTATGTCCCCATCAGTCTTTGAACATTTCCTTACTTTCTAGTTACAAGATGTTCCCGACTCATTTTTTATTTTCCCAACCCCAGCTCTAGAGTCAGCCATTTCTCTAAAGAACGCTGCTTCTTTTAAGAGGAGAATAATATTTAGAAGCCAGGCCCTGCAAGTTAGGTGTTCTCATTGCCACTAGCCTTTGCTTCTAGGCCCTCTCAACAGATAGAACTGGGAAATATATGTGTGTGCGTGTGTGTATATGTGTGTATCTGTATATACACACACCACACACACACATAAACATCTACACATATCTCTACCTATTTCTTTATCTAAGTCTATATAAAGCTATGAGTTCACACTGATACCTCCACTTCCAATCTAACACCATAAGGTTTATTCCAGCCTTTCCCCTTTCCATATTTGTAATTCATCCTGACAGTGAGAAACCTGATTCCCATCATCCTCAATATATTTACATTTTGCTCAATCTCCCCTCCCCCAAGACTTTTAATGAACTTGGCAGTGATCTGAATTAACAGTCAGAGAGAATTCTGCCCCACTTCTGCCACTGCCTGGACCCTGAGAGTTGGTGGAGGAGAATCACAAGGTTTAGGTTTCCTGTTGCTGCTTAGCAAAGTTATTTTCTTCTTTGCCATGGCAGTGACCCCTTAAATGTGGAATTTTTTCTGTTTGCTCCTCTCTGCTTCTCTGATGACTCATGGGATAGTAAAAGGATTAACTGAATCCACTTAAAGATGTGTAGTGCTCCAAGCTTCTCTCAAGACGAGTGCATCCTAAGTATTAGGCTGTAAACACCAGGCTGGGTCTGGAGGTTGCGGATCCCGCCCACCACTGGCAGTTGGCCGACTGTTCTAACATATTCTCAGAGCCACAATCTCACTTCCTAGATACCCAACTTCAGGTCATCTTTGTCTCCTCCCCTTCAGTCCCACTCCAATGTCAAACTGTAACCTTGGAGGCAGTGAGTTCTCTCCCAGTGAACCAAAACGTCGGCAGCTGCTGCTGGTGTCTGTCTCTGCTGGACCAGTTTATGGCAGTGGTAGGGTACGCCCCCTCCCAATATCTCTGCTGTTCTTGAAGGCAGGGCCAATTCTTTTCTAAGAGCTAAATAATCCCCATACATTTATATGTTTCCTTACAGAATTTTCAAAATGAGAGATTTATGTTGCACCACGTTTACCAAATGAAGGTAAAATCCAATTTCTAAAATTACTTTGAACTCTCCCAACTTATATTTTTAGGGGAAACAGATAATAACAGCCCCTCCCCACCCCCTCCCCCCACCCCCACAGTCTTTCACTCCAAAATTGACGTTGCTTTAGAGGATCAAGGAAGGCTGCCTTGGTAACACAATGAATTGCTCTGCATAAACTGTGTTTACAGCCAAGGCTGGAGTAGAGGAACAGATGGTAAGAAAATCGGATTTAAAGAAGGGACAGATGCGCCTGCATCGGCAAGCTCCCGCAAATCTCTTGGCTTCTGGTTTGCATACAAGGGTGAGGGCTAACACTGCTGCTTCTGACTGTTTGGGTCTTGTCTCTGAGGATAGTTTAATACATCCCATTACAAGCGTTTATCTCATCCCTCCCGCAGGGAATGTGTTTCCCAAGGATTCGTATGTTCCCTAACCTTTTATGGAAAATAGTTTCTTGATCATCTGTGTGATTGTGTATCTAAAATGCTCAAGGATATTTAAGCGGTTAACCCTGCTTGTCTATAGAGGATGGGATTATATTTCTATGATCTTGGAAGTGTTTAAAATGAGCAAGAATACCAAGGAAAAATGAAGTTAAAATGTAAACATTTATGCTTAATACATTCGTAAACACTCGCTTACCCCCCTTTCTTGCCCCCCTTATGCTTGAGCATGTCTCTTTGGTGCTCCACTGTGAAGGGAAAAATTTTAAGGTTTGACCCTATGTTAAAGAAAATAGCTTTTATAAATGCTGATGTTAAAGCTGCTAAGGCTTTCTACCCCAGTCTCCCAAAGGAAAGAATAAATTACACTTCAGTTAAGATTTACTTTTGCTCCCTTCGGGAGGTGAAGAGAACACACACGCTCTATCCCAGTGACATATGGTTGGACGTAGCTCCAATTGTTAAATGCTGGAATCAAGCTATAAACAGTTTTATTGCAAAACGACTCTACATACATTTATAGCAATTCTCAGACCTTCATAGCCACTCCAGAAGTCGCGTCCCTACGAAAGCATGTACCATGGAAAGAAATTCCTGCATGGTTAGCAACTTGTCCATCCCAAGCAACCAGTTCTGCAAGAGTCACTCCTTCAAATTCGTCCCAAGTAAAAGAGGGAATTACTTAGGTGAAAATGTTATGCATTATCAAAATAGTTCCTTACAAAATAGACATGAGTTAAAAATCAAGTATTTTGTGGGACTGACTTCACAGCACCACCAGAGGTGGTTTAAGTTGACACCATTAGAACTGGTTTGACTGCCTCCTTGCCTCCCCCTATGTGCAAGGCCGGCTGGGAGCCTCAGGCATGAGAGTGATTTCTTTGGGGTGGCACACAGGCTGTCTTCAAATAAATTCTCCAACGATGCTTCACCAGACTACAGGAGCACACCTGTGGGCATACTCTGGAAATTCAAGTTCACTCTCAAGTCCAGTGCAATCCCCTTCACCAGTCTCCAGAAGGGCAACTTGGGAATCAGAAGTCTAGTATCCTGGTACCCCGAAATCTCTCACAGTGCTTGGGTTCTGACCTGTATTTTTGTGACTTTCTTGCCCCACCAGCAGAGGGCGCAGAGGGGTCCTGGGCCTGGCAGTTCCAAGACCAGGCTGGACACAGGGCACCTTTGTGAGCCCCGTTCTTTTACTTTACACGGCTTCTGAATTTGCTGCCACCCTCTGTATTCAACCTCCAAGGAACTGTAGTCCCCAAGCCAAGGAAAAAGCTGCTGCTTCAACCAGAGGCAGCTGCCAGCTAGAAGGCAAACTATATGCCTCTTTTTTTGGCATATATAAATGGTCCTGTGGGGATAAAACTTTTGTTTGCGTAAAGAACACCTGGGATGCTTTTTTTTTTTTAAATGCAGACCCCTGAGGTCTTCCTTTCCGCAACCATTTAGATTCAGAAGGCCCAAGGTAGGGCCAGGGAACGACAAACACCCCAGGTAAATCTGATGCTAGTGGATCTTTGGAAGAAGGCCATAGATATTAACCTTTGTCCTCTTCTCTTCTCACTTTATACAGTCTTCCTTCCCACTTGCTTTAATTATCCTAGAGCTTTAATTATCACCTGTTTGCTAATGACTTCCAGGTCTATGTATCTATAGCCATAACCTCTCTCTTGAATCCTGGGCTCAAATTTCCATCAGCCAACAGATACTTCTCCCTTGGTGTACTGTAGATACTTTCAAAACACCTTCAAAATATAATTGTGAAAAGTTATTTCCTCCCAAAACATTTGGAATGAAATGTCATTCTTTGAGACCCACTTAGATATTGAAAGCCAGTGTCAGCCCAAATGTGGAAACTACTCAGGGTTAAAGAAAAATTTAATTAATTCTCTTGTAAAGTTAAAAAAAAAAAAAAAAAGATTCTGCTAATAACTGAATAATCCATAACACAAAGACCAGAAAGCAATTTGCTTCCAATCTGTAAACTTGGGTTTAGTGTCACCTCTTTTTGCTGAAAACTTGATAAATATTTTATCATCAGTTAGTGAGTTTTGCTTCATTTCCCCATGACAGCAGCTAGCTCTGTGAGCAGTACTGGACAACTGTAAGTACTTAGTTTTTGTTGGTTTGATTCTCTATTGCTTCTCAAATCAAGGTGGTGGAAATTCCACTTTAAGAATCTGAGTAGTTATAGTCACCTGATCATTCAAATCTGAAATTGTAATCAGGCTGCTTTTGTAGCAGTTTATCTCGGGTGTTGGAGCTTGTTATAAGGCTACAGTGGGAAATGAGGAAAACAGGAACAGTGGCCGCTGAGTGGGATGAAATGTCTTCAGAGCACAGCAATCACTCTAGTAATAATGGTTATCACTTACTGAGAACTCATACGGGCCAGACACAGCTCTGAGCATTACCTGGGTTCACTCACTTGGCCTTCACAACCACCTTGGAAGAAGGGTACTATCATTATCCCTACTTTGCAAATGGTGAAACTGAGTCATAGAGAGGTAAAGGAATGCATACCAGCTATTCAGGCTCCAGAGACCATGCTGTTTGTCACTAGTCAATGCCACACTTCTACTCATTGCTCCCCAGACAGAGACCACCTGGGGCTCCGCTGTGGTAGTGTCTCAATACTTCCCTTTAGTTGCTGCTTCTGCTCTTGATGCTGCCAACTGACCCTGTGTCCTCTCCCTGAAGGTTTTCCTTCTCTTTCTCAGCATTTGCATTTATGTAGGGTTTTGTTTTTGTCTTTTTTTTTTCAGAACATAAGTTTTGAGTGCAGTGTCACTGATGATTGGCAGGGCATATCTGGCAGTCAGCAGCAACACTGGTGCCCTTGGTGGGTGTGCTGGTTTGGATGTATTATGTCCCACAAAACACCCTGTTCTTTGATGCAGTCTTGTGGGGGCAGATATATTAGTGTTGATTAGGTTGGAATCTTTGGATTAGGTCTTTCCATGGAGATTTGCCCCACCCAACTGTGCATGATAACTCTGATTAGATTATTTCCATGGATGTGTGGCCCTGCCCATTCAGTGTGGGTCTTGATTAGTTTACCTGAGCCCTATAAGAGCTCAGACAGAAGGAACTCAGTGCTACTGCAGCTTAGAGAGACATATTGAAGACGACCATTGGAAACTGATGCTGACATTTTGGAGAATGCCATTTTGAAACACAACCTGGAAGCAAGCAGCCGCCAGCCATGTGCCTTCCCTCAGCTAACAGAGGTTTTCCGGATGCCAATGGCCTTTCTCCACTGAAGGTACCCTAATGTTGATGCCTTACTTTGGACACTTTATGGCCTTAAGACTGTAAGTTTGTAGCCAAATAAGCCCTCTTTATAAAAGCCAATCCATTTCCAGTGTTTTGCAAAATGGCAGCATTTGCAAAACGGCAGCATTAGCAAACTGGAACTGTGGGGTATATGGAAGCTGTGGCATGATTGGTGCCGGTAGAAACATAGGGACATCACCACAGCATGACAAAGCAGGAGAGAAAACAGCAAGCCAGAGGACAAAAAAAGTAATGAAAGCAAATACCACCTTATAGCCAAGAGACTATAGCCTCCTTCCCTCCAAATGTAGATGCTCATTACGTGTTGATTGATTTCAGCACCCCAGCTAAGTACCACCCTCCCCACAAAGCACTGTCCTATGACCCTGCAGATTTTCTGAGACCATGCTGATGTCAAGCCCTGTCCTAGACACTGAGCACATAGCAATTAATAAAAGAGACAAGGTCCCTGCTGACACATTTGAGATGAAACATACACCACAAATGGAGACTGTCTAGTTATCCCTCACCCAAGGCAGGATCCGCCAGTCAGCCAGCTTCTGCTTCCCCTTTCCAGGGATAGTCTATTCCCTCATTAGTCAGCTCCAATGCTTAGAAAGCTCTTTCCTAAATGGTGTCAAAATCAGCTCTCCTACAAAGGCTGTTCATTGGCCTTCGTGTTGTCCTCTGGAACCAGGCAAAATAGCTTAAATTTCCTTTCATGTGACAGTCCTTAAAATATTGGACAATCTATAAACCCATCATCCTCACATTTGCCCACTTCTCATCTCTCTGCCATCCCAACGAAGCAAAGGCTCGACCTCCTTCCCTGACCTTCTCTTCTCTTTTCTGAACCTTTGCCTTAATCTCTCAGCCTCAGTGAGACATGTATGAACTTCTTTTGCTTACTTTTTTTCTTCTTCATGCTGTTTCTCCCTTCTCTCCTCCCGCTGCAATCCTGGAACCCAACTCTAAGCCTATATTTTTTCAATCTCAGTGTTTGTTTATTGTACTTATTGCCATATTGGACAAATTGGAATTGGACAGATTGTGGTAGGTGGTAGTAGCAAGGTGGTAGCAAGTGTGCTTTCTCTTTTGGGGTTTGTTTTGCCTTTGGCTGAGTCTGTTATCTCTTTAAATTTAAATGATTACCATGAAGAATTATTTAAGAAACTGGGTCAGGGAACCCATATATGGTAATTGCTTTGTTCACTAAAATAAAACTTAATAAAATATAACTACCAGCAAGCCCTTGCACAGACAAATGATAAGCAGAGAATGAGTAAATGAATGAGTGAATGGATGTTTTCTTGTCCATAAGCATTAGAATCAATGTTCATTTTTAACTTATTCCTGCTCATATCAAATAGATAACTAAAATGGAGGGAGTTTTCAAATCAGAATAGCTAAGTTTCAGTCATTACTATGGCTAGTTTATTTATATTAAATAAATATATAATCCCATCACACTGTGCAGCATAATTAGCAAGTACTTATGCTGTTGAATCCGTGACCCAGTTTCCTGAAGACGTCTGTTTTCCAAAAGGACTGTTTTTCAAACTGAGATGAAAAAGCACTACTCAAGTAGGATTGCCAGATAAAATACAAGATGCCCAGTTAAATTTGAATTTCACATAAACAATGAATTTTTTTGGTATATAAATGTCCCAATGGGACATTCATTGTTTTATTTTATTTTTTCTAAATCTGGCAAACTTACACCCAAGCCTTAAGCATTAAAAATTCATCCCAGTTCTGTCCCTTCCACATGAAGCTCCCTCTTCCAAACCCTAAACTCTATTTATGCTTTTTTCTTTTTTCTCTCCTTTTCCTTTTTTTTTTTTTTAAGATAAAAGGCTCAGATTTCAGTTCTCCCATTTCTATTCTAAATTTTTTTCAGATTTTTTTTTCTCCTTTGACAACATACCACAGGTGTGTAGCCTTTCTTATTTCTATTGCAGGATTTTTTTTTTTTTTTTTAATGTGTATAGGATAAACTGCTGGGAAAAATCAGCTTAAGCAACCTCTGAACTGATGACTAATAGTTTAACAGTCACAAACAGGTGAAACCAGTCTCGTTGTGCAAATGAGGCAAACTGCAGGGTCAATCTGGGTGGAGATCTGTGACAGTAAAACACAATTCCTTGTCAACAGAGATAGTTTACTGAATATTATCTCCTGTGATCTAACTTTCTTGTACATTCACTTGTTTCTGTGTTTCACCTGAGAACTGGATTCATTTGCTTTTATATATGCATATATGACTCCATTTCCCTTTCACCCCAGAGGCTCTTGAGACCATCCATAAAGTCTGTTAGAGAGTAACCTGTGGCTTGACTTCTCATGGCACCCTCTCCCAGCCAGCAAGGCAAACAACCATGGAGTCATTAACGCTATTGTGCTGGCCGTATGACCGATAGGTTTCATTTTTGTTTCTGGGTCTGAATAGACAAATGTACCAAATCATAAACACAGGGGCAAAAGACACATTATACTTGTTGTGAGTAGGCTGTGCCAATGTTGTCCGTGGTGTGATGCTTTGAAATTGTTAGGCGATTATTATCAATGTACTGGACAATGCAAGGTGATTCAATGTTCAATTATGTGCCCTCTCTCTCTGGAACTGATAATGCACTGAGCTGTTACATATGTTTAACAAAATACTACTAAGAATAGTCTGTGAAGAAATTAACTTAAATATGGATACTTAGAGATATTAAAAAGAAATAATATAGTAGAACAAATATTAAGATGTCCCCGGGTTTCAGAGAACAAATGAGATCCACTGAGCCTTTGATTCTCAAACTTTCATATGCCTAAGAAAGTCTCAGGGATATTTCTAAGTACGGACTCTTGGGCCCCTTTCCCAGAATTCTGCTTCAGTCATCTGTGGTTAAGAACCTGGACTCAGGAGCCAGAACAGTCTGCCATTTTACAACCTAGGAACCTTCTCATCTCAGTACCCACATCTGTAAAATGAGGATAATAGTCCTTATTGCACGATGTTGTTGTGAGGGTTAGGAGTTACCCTTTCTAGAGCACTTAGAAGTGGACCTATATGTGTTAACTATATTTTTTAAAACCAGTGATCCCGGTGCTGATTGAAATGCTGATGGCAATTGGGCCACACTTTAATAAACACAGCAGTGTGACTTCAAGCTAGCTGTTGACTCAATTCAGGCCTTATGCAAATCAGTTAATCTCTCTGTGCATCAGTTTACTGTTGGTAAAATAAGTCTAAGATTTCTTAACTAACTCACAGATCCTGTCCTTGAGAAAGGAAGTAGCCATATTTCCCCCAATAGCCCATTCTTCATGCTATGAGAAAGTTAGGAACAGCAAGAAATACATGGTAAATGGGGACTGCACCAAGACAGTAGACACCAATAAAATATGTTGGACATTTACCCCTACTCTGTGGGAGACAAATAAGAAGCAATCCTAGTTGTCATGATAAGCCTGGCACATAGAAAGCAATCAGCAGACCACACAATGCAATGGATGTGTTTGAATAAGTGTGATCCTTTAATGGCCACACCTTCTGGGTCTCCTTTGCTGGCCCCTCTTTCCTGAACTTTAAATGCCAGGGCCCCAGGGCTCTGGTTTCTTCTCAGTCTATACTTCCTTCCTAGGTAATCTCATCCAGGCCCTTGACTTTAACTGAACCCCCAGTTTTTATCTCCATACTGACCTCTCCTTTGGTTCCAGACTGGTATATATCCAACTGTCTTCTTGACATCTACACTTAGATGCCTAAAAAGCTCTTTTGTCAAAAGTAACATGTTCTAAAACAACCTCCAATCCAACAGCTCCTCTACTATGCAAATTTCCTCCACTGACTCTCCTGAGTTTTCCCTACCTATAAATGGTGCCATTATATATCCAGGTACTCAGATTTAAAATTAAGGGGTCACCCTTGATTCCTCTCTCTTTCAAACCCCTGCAGGTTCTCACCTCTACCTTCTTTTTGTCCTCATCTCCTACTACAGACTGCCTGTGCCGGTTTGAATGTATTGTGTCCCCCAAATGCCATTATCTTTGTGGTCTTGTGGGACAGACGTTTTGGTGCTGGTTAGATTTGCTTGGAATGTGCCCCACCCAGCTGTGGGTGGTGACTTTGGTGGGATACTCCCATGGAGGCGTGACCCCACCCATTCAGGGTGGGCCTTGATCAGTGGAGCCATATAAAACATGCTGACTCAAAGAGACAGTACGGAGTGCAGCTGGGAGTGATGTTTGAAGAGGAGCAAGCTTGCTAGAGAGGAACATCCTGGGAGAAAGCCGTTTTGAGGCTGGAGCTTTGGAGCAGACGCCAGCTGCCTTCCCAGCTAACAGAGGTTTTCCGGAAGCCATTGGCCATCCTCCGGTGAAGGTACCCAATTGCTGAGGTGTTACCTTGGATGCTTTGTGGCCTTAAGACTGTAACTGTGTAGCCAAATAAACCCCCTTTTTATAAAAGCCTATGCATCTCTGGTGTTTTGCATTCTGCAGCATTAGCAAACTAGAACACTGCCCCACATTAGCCTTCTTCCTGTTCTAGAACACCCTGAGGCAGTTAGATGGGGAAGTGACCCTAAGCTGTTATCTATGTTTAACAAAACATAGGTATGTTTAACCATAACAAGAAGTTCTTTTTGGCTCACTCAACAACTAGCCCTCATTGAGGCTGGTGCCCAAAAAGAGCCAATAAAAAGTGAAGCTCATCAATCCCTTATTAGCATAACCAGTAGGGGAAAGGCCCCTCCAAGTCCTTATAAGGCAGGAATCCCAACCTCGGAGGGCTTCTCCTCCTTTGGAGAATGCCCACACTCAACTCCTTCGAGCGTGTACTTTCACTATGCATAAAACTATTTGGCTGTATATACTAACCGGTCCTTGAATTCTTTCCTGGATCTGAATCAAGACCCTTCATGGCATCAGCCCCTGGCTGAGGTCTCGACCTCTCTGAGAACTCCTGGGACTCTCAGGCTTCAACCCCAGACCCATTCCTGCCTCAGAGACTTCATTTCCTGTTCCCTTTACCTGGAGCACGCTTCTCTTGGGTTGGCTTATAGCTGATTTCTTCTCAGAATCTAAGTTTCTGCACCAATGTCAAATGCCTCTTCCTCAAAGAGGCCTTCCCTTATCACCATATGGAAAACAGCTTCCACTCTCACAATCAGGCTCTAATCCTTACACTGTATTTCAATTTTTTTCTCATAGCACTGTCTCAGTCTGAAGCTAAAGTAGCTACTTGTTTATTTACTGGCTTATTGTCTGTCTTCCACACTAGAATAAAAGCTCCAAGAGGGCAAATATTTTGTCTCATTCACCATGCTAGAATAGTGTTCTAGAATGATGCCTGACTCAGTGGATTCTTAGTAAATATTTGTTGCAAGAATAAATGAATAAATGAATGAATGATGACTGAATATCAATTACTAATAATAAAGGGGTTTTGAGAACCAGAAGAATAATGAGTATTAGAACAGGGGAAAAGGAGGATCTATTTGGGCCTTGAAAGGGTGGGAGGATTTGGATAGGCTAAAGAAAGAAGAAAATGCTTAACATTTAGGGAAGTAGTGCAAGCAAAGCCAGGCATGGCCACAATATTCATGGAACAATGAAAAGAAATTGACCTGATAGAGGAAGAGAGCAAATGACAGATGCAAAAAGAAACTGAGGTTGAACAGGATCAGATTAGAGCAAACATTGACTGTGTGTCACATAGAGGAGTTATTTGACGGGGATGGTGACTTCTGATGGGGGAGCAAAGTGTCAACGATAAGTGTGGTATCATGTGGTGATGATGTTGGGAATAAAGAAGAGTTCTGCCACCAGTATAAGAACACCCAGACAAAGCCTTGGGAAAAGAAAGATAAAAGGGCACTACAATTAGATTTCCCCATAGCCTGAGTAGAAATCCCAGGAAGAAACCCCTTTGTTTTTGGGATATGTCTCAGAAACTTAGAGGTCACAGCAAAATCTGAGAATGTGACCAGCCAGGAGGGCTTCACATTACTCAGCGATCAGAATCAAGGAAGTATTGGCTAGTATGTGAAGGCAAGGGAATGAGGGGCTTTCTGAAAATAGAAGATTTTTAATCACTAAAAAAAGGATCACAATAAAATTTCAAGTGAATCCCCTCCCTGATGTTATTGCAACTACCTTACTAGGAAATAAAAACATCACTGCTTTTGGAAGAGGAATGTTTGTTATGAATCAAAGTAATATTTTGCAGCCTTGTTCTAAAGGTGCACATTCTGACAGTTTCAGTTTGCTAAATCTTCTCTGAAGAAAGGCTGCTGGCACCTGGGGTTCCTCTGTCAGATAGCAAGGGACATGGCCAGCGTCTGCTAGTCCTTGCCTCCTAGGTTTCATTGCTTTCAGTTCCTGGTTCCAGTGACCTCCTTTCTGAGTTTCTGTGGGTCCTCTCTCAGCATTTCCAGGGCTTTTCTCTCTAAGCTCTCTGGACTTTTTCCGCCTTTTATGCTCACATCAGGGACTTCAGTAGAGGATCAAGACCCACCTTGAATTGGGTGGGTCATTCTCAATTGAAACAACCTAATCAAAAGGTCCCACCCACAACAGGTCTGCACCCACAAGAATAGATTAAAAGAAAATGGCATTTTCTGGGGTACAAACAGCTTCAAAAAGCACACTGACCTTTTGAGAAATCATACTTATTCCAGATGTTGCTGCTTATATCAGTGATGTAGAATGATTTACTGTGAGGAAAATAAAAATAGAAATGACCTAGTTAAGTACAGCAAAATCCAAAGACTTCTCATTTATCTATTTAGATCAAGTAACTAATTACATGGTATAAAATCTGGTATACCTCCCTGACTTCCACCTCCCCTCAAAGATGAGAAAGGCATAATATGTAGCATCAAAGCATCAGTTAAAGAATGATACAGCATTTACTTTATTCCCAAGCTAGACCATTTATTGTACTTGGGGAAGAAAATCCTTTCATTGAGCCTCCCACTGTGGAGACCATGGGAGGTGAGCTTACTGAGCTTGGGCTCCTCTCTTTCTGTTTTGGTCTCAGTGTCCCATACTGAGCCTGTTCTCTGACACCTGAGGAAGGAGAATCACAGCTAGTGTATGCTCACCATGTACCTGCCTCTCTGCTGTGTGCTTTATGTGTTTTAGCTTGGTGAATCTTCATATGTGAAGGAGGTACCATCATGCTCATGTTATTCATATAAAGAAAGTAAATCTCAGAGAACATTTTCCCACCACAGTCTGTTTATTTCAGGTAAAGAACGTATTGACTCGTGGAGCTCCCATTTCTGGGCTCCTAACCTTTGCATTAAGGATATCTATGCACAGTCACATAGAGGTGGAAGCCTTTAAAACAAAATTGCAGTATAACTTAGAAATGGCTAGAGCTCACTTATTTCAAGCACAACCAGGGAAAACAAAAGTTCAGGACAACAAAAGAATGTACAGAGGAACAAAGAAAAATTATCCCCTTGTCTTCCAGACAGGAACTGCGTCTTCTTTGTCATTTTATCTCCAGTACCTAGAATAAAGAGGAAATCAAGGTGGTTGTCAGGGGGCAAATGAATTCATATTGTGGTTGCAGTGGTTTGAAGCTGTAGGTACCATAGAAAAGAATGTTTTTAAAGTTAAGCCACTCCTGAGGGTATGGACCCATTGTAAGTAAGATCTTCTGATAAGGGTTCTTCAGTTAAGGTGTGACCATGGATCTTAATCCTTTTACTGGAGTCCTTTATAAGACAATGAAATTCAGACAAAGAGAGAGAAAGCCATGGAAGCAAGAAGCTGAAAGCAACGAAACCTGGAAGAGAAGAGAAAGACCAGCAGATGCCTCCAGGAGCCTTCCCAGGTAGCAGAAGGCCTGAGGATCGCTGGCAACCAGCATTCAGGAAGAAAGCGTCACCTTTATGATGCTTTGATTTGGAAATTTTTCTCATTCTCAAAACTAAAAGTCAATACAGTTCCATTGTTGAAAGCCAATCCATTTTATGGTATCTGCTTTCAGCACAAAGCAAACCAACACAGTAGCTTTGGAACCTTGCAAGATAGAGTCTGGGCTGGAGCGTTCCTCAAAAGTCACTCTGGGCCAGGCCCACTGCTTCTGCATAGGTTCACATCCAAAATAGGCAACGGAATGATCTGGCCTTCTGCCCCAAGGCTTCAAAACAGATTGACAGTAAGAACAACAATGAGGGTCTAAAGTAAACATGGTCCACATAGCCTTCTTGCCTTCTTTTCTAGTCTTTTCTGTTATTATTTCTAAATGGGGATCTGTTGGTAGGGGAATTCCTGGATATTTCCCCATAGGCAGATGGCAATGTTCTTTTATTCTCATGTTACAGGAGCCAGATAGGAGGGAGGAATGGCTCAAAGAGATGATAGAAATAGAATAGACAAAGCACATCTAGCCAATCAAAAATCTTATAGTTCTAATGACTTTTGAAAGCTATAGTGTTTGCAAGAATTATTTAACATTATCATTATAACATCATTGCAGTCAAGGAGAAGACCACAAGATATTTTATCTTCATGCATTCTTTCTTTCAACATTTGTTCAATGTCTTAGATGTTTTACTCTCAACCAGCTCATTGTCTTGACTAGCTCATAGTCAACACAATTCAAACAACAATGACCACATGGTTTGGTCAGTGCCAGGCTAGCAGCATGCTGGGGGTGCTAGGGGAGCTTGGAGAGGGTAGGCAGAAAGCCTCCCAAGACCAGGAGACATTAAGAGCTGTTTCTCAAAAGAGAGGTAAGGTTTAGAAACAGGTGGAGAACAAAGGAAGCACATTTGAGGCAGGAGTAAACATCATCGAAGTGTGAGAATGCCTGAGCTCTTTGGCAACCACAGCTAGTTGACTGAGAGAGGATCAGGAACTCAAGCTGAAGAAGGCAGCAGGGGCAGATCAAGAAAGAATTTAGCTCTTATGATGGGATATTATTTTGAAGGGTTTTTCAAAAGGAGAAAAAATATCAGGGTGGCATTTGTGGAAAATCATTCAGGAAGCAACATGATGCACAGATTTGTGGGGGAGGAGTCAAGAAACAAGACTGGAGGCAGTAAGACTAATAAGGAAGGTATAGCAAGAAACCAAGTGAGTAAATTATACAGGTCATAAACCAAGGAGTGCAAGTGAGATTGGAAAGGAGGAAGCACAGAAAAGAGATAATAGGACTTTGTGGGCAATTGGATGTGAAGAATGAGGGAAGAAGGAGACACTTTAGTTAACTCCCATGCTTCTGGCTTGATATACCAGGAGGATGTTAACGTCATTAACCAACATATAATGAAGGGAAAAGGAAAAATTTAAAAAGGAAGATGTTGAGGGCAATTTTGGCAATGTTGTGGACAAGGTTGAATTTGAGATGTCCAGCCTCCAGTTATATAGCCATGCCTGGAGCTTAGGAGAAGATATAAGCTATAGATATGAGTCAGCACATAGGTGATCACTGAGGTGTAAGTTCTACTAGATCGGTGGCTTTCAAATATTTTTCTACAACCCACAATAGAAATATATTTTATATCATAATTGTGCTGGTTTGAATGTATTATGTCCCTCAGAAAAAGCCATATTCTTTGATGCAATCTTGTAGGGCAGACATATTAGTGGAGATTAAGTTGGAACATTTGGATTAGGTTGTTTGCATGGAAATGCGCTCCACCTAACTGTAGGTGATAACTCTGATGAGATATTTCCATGGAGGCATAGCCCCACCCATTCAGTGTGGGCCTTGATCAGTGAAGCCATATAAATGAGCTGACGAACAGAAGGAACTCAGTGCAGCTGTGAGTGACATTTTGAAGAGGAGCTACAACCAAGAGGGACACTCTGAAGAATGCACTGGAACTGAGAGAGGAGCTTCAGCTTTCAGAGACATTTTGAAGACGGCCGTTGAAAGCAGACTCTTGCTCCAGAGAAGCTAAGAGAGGACAAATACCCCAAGTGCAACTAAGAGTGACATTTTTGAGGAACTGCAGCCTACAGAGGAACGTCCTGGGAGAAAGCCATTTTGAAACCAAAACTTAGGAGCAGACGCCGGCCATGTGCCTTCCCAGCTAACAGAGGTTTTCCGGACACCATTGACCATCCTCCAGTGAATGTACCCGATTGCTGATGTGTTACTTTGGACACTTTATGGCCTTAAGACCATAACTGTGTAACCAAATAAACCCCCTTTATAAAAGCCAATCCATTTCTGGTGTTTTGCATTCTGGCAGCATTAGCAAACTAGAACAATAATCCTGTGTACCCACATACCCAACCCACTAAACAATATTTACCCTTACTAAATGTGATGGACATTAATAGTTTTCTATCTTATTCCATTTTTTAAAAATTCTACTTGGATGCATTAATTTGATTCTATAATCCACTAATCACCAGTGGGTTAGAACATGAAGTTTAACATATATTGCCCTAGACTGTAAGCTTCTTGTGGCAGGGACAACATTTTACACAAATTAGATTCCGTTTAGCATCCATATATCACGTCGTACATAATGAACTTTCGTTGAAGAGAGGGAAGGAGCATG
Source organism: Choloepus didactylus (assembly GCF_015220235.1). NCBI lineage: Eukaryota > Metazoa > Chordata > Mammalia > Pilosa > Megalonychidae > Choloepus > Choloepus didactylus. The sequence continues at coordinate 85,107,930 of NC_051308.1, read as the reverse complement.
GGAATTTTCTAATTCTTGACCCTAATTTTCTGTACTGGACTACAGTGACATCTTGCCTCTTGCAATTCTCTTGAACTGTAATATGCAGTTTCTCCCCCCCCCCAATCACCCACCCATTTTCAAGGCAAATCAAGCAGGATTATAATGCCTGGGTTGAGATATGGTGGTTTGCTTTTTCTGCCCACCCTATCCCCAGTACCAACTCAGTGAACCAGACCTTGTACTCCAGGCATAGTCTTTAAAGGTGCACTGGACTGGCCAAGCGATGCCCTTAACATGTCACAGCTGCAGCCCTTTCTATGCAAAGGTTGTCAGGCTCTGTACCACAGGACCCCACCACAGCTGCCTGGACAAGAGGAAGATGGCGGCAGCAGGCAAAACACTCAGAAAAGAGGAAGTACAAACCATGAGGAAGCAGATGCTATGCACAAGCTGAAGGCAAGACGAAGAGAGCAGGATGGAGAAATTAGTTGAGAGAAGCAGGAGCAAGTGAAGAAGAAACAGAGTAGCTGAGTAACCATAACAATTGAGCATCAGAAAGAGCACAGTAACCAGTTTCAGCTTATAGGAACAAGTTACCCAATTAAGCTGGGTTGAATCCTGAGTTACATTACCTTTTCCTTATGAAATTCCAGGCTCTGTAAGGGCCAGTTTTTCACAGATTCTTCTTTCTCCGTGAGGCCTGGTTGTTGTAAATGAAATTTCTCTCTTCCTTACTTTCCCATGTATTTTTTTTTAACTTAGTTATTTTAAACTAATTTTTTTGAATTTTTATTGTGGTAACGTATATACAACATAACATTTCCCATTTTAACCACTTTCAAATATACAATTCAGTGGTATTAATTACATTCACAATTGCTGGGCCACCATCACCACCATCCATTACCAAAACTTTTGCATCAACAGAAACAGAAACTCTGTACCTAGTAAGCATTAACTCTCCATTAACTCCACCCCCACCCCTGGCCCTTGGTACCCTGTAATTTACATTCTGTTTCTATGAATTTGCATATTCTAATTATTTCATATAAATGAGATTACATAATCTTTGTCCTTTTGTGTCTGGCTTAGTTCACTCAATATGAAATAATTGAGTGTTCATCCTTCAGTGTTCATCCATGTTGTCGCATGTATCAGAACTTTATTCCTTTTTATAGCTGAGAATAATATCCTATCCATTGTATGTATATACCACATTTTGTGTATTCATTCATCCGTTGATGGGCGCTTGGGTTGCTTCAATCCTTTGGCTATTGTGAATAACGTTGCTCTGCAGACTAGTGTACAGATATATTTGAGTCCCTGCTTTCAATTCTTTTGGATATTTACCTAGAGGTGGGATTGCTGGGTCAGATAGTAATTATTTACTTAATTTTCTGAGGAATTAACAAACTGTTTTCCACAGTGGCTACACCATTTTTAAGTTCAATTTAAACTTAGTTTTTAACTTAGCATTTGTTTTAACAATAATACAGAGAATTCCCATATACCCTTTACCCAGATTCACCAATTTTTAACATTTTGCCAAATTTTCTTTGTCTCTTTTTTTTTCTTAAGCATTTGATAATAAGATGCCCCTTTATGTCTTAATACTTCAGTGTTTATTTCCTTAGAACAAGGATATTTTCTTACATAAATACAGTATAGATCTCAAATTCAGGAAATTTAACATTGATGAAATACTTAGATTTAATCTAAAATTCCAATTTTGTGACTTGTCCCAATAATGCCTTTTGTAGCATTTCCCCCGTGCATTCCAGGATCCAGTCCAGGATTGTGTATTTCACATAGTACATTTAGTTATCATTATGTCTCCTTCCTTGGGTGACCAAGTCATCCTGGCATGCCTGGACTTTTCTGGTTTTAGCACTGAAAGTCCTCTGTCCTGGATATCCACTCAATCCTGGACAAACAGGCAGCTAGTCACCCTACTCGTTTATCTCTTTTAGTCTCGAAAGCTGCCTCAGCCTTTCTTTGTCTGCTATGACGCTGGCATTTTTAAAGACATTAGGTCAGTTATTTTATAGAATGTCCCTCAATTTGATTTTGCCTGATGTTTGCTCAGGTTGTGCATTCCTGGCTGGAATACTATATTGGTGACGTGTGTCCTTCTCAGCGTGTCACAATCAAAGGCACTGATGTACCCCTGCTCCACACTGGTAATGTTAATTTGATCACCCAATCAATGTGTGGTCCTGTTTACCCCCATGTCCCCCATGTATTTCACCTCTCCATGTATTCTTAAAATAAACTTCTATTATAGTAGATAACTGTTCCTTGCCACCCAAAAGAGCCTAGCTAGAAGGTTAATGTTTTACAGGAAACATCTGATAGCATCCTTGCTCTTGTCAATAGAAAATACCATAGAATCCCTTTTCCTTTGTCCATGCAGGTAAACTTTAATCCTCACTCTTTCCCTCCTTGGCCACTTTATGTTTTTGAGGAGAACAAATTTTCAAAATTCAAAACACTCTCCTCTTTAAAAAAAAAATCGCATTACTTGTGAAGAACACATATCTTTCTGTTTGAATTCTGTGCCTTGAAATGTATTCTGAAAGTGAAGACTGTTTTGTTTGGGGGAAAGCACACTATTTTTGTGTGGCAGAGACTTTTATCCTTTTTTATTGGCAGTCCCAAGTATCATCAGAGTTTGTTGTATATTTAGTAAATTATCAGTTCAAATAAATACATATTCTTTATTAATTATCCAATTAGATAACCAACAAACCCTCCAAATTCACCAGTAGTCATCAGAGGTGGGATTTTGTGGGGAAGAGGTAGGAGATGGGAAAAAGTCCTTGGGCTGTTTGAAGGAGACAGAAGTCATAGTCATATTCCTTATCACCTGCTTCCACGCCAGATAGTCTACTTATTAGGTTTACAGTTCATTTTCTACCTCCCTTTACTAGAATAGAGAAAGACCTATGAAGCCAGGGATCTTCTTTTGTTCACAGACAACATTACCTGCCCTGTAGTATGCACACAATTAAGATTTGCTAAATAAATGAAAGAACTTGTTTTAGGGACCATTAAAGACCAATCAACTGACACAGGCTATGCCTGGGTTGCTGTTGTATTTGGAACAGCATCAGCAGATCATCTCTCCTGAAGAATCCAGACCAATTCTGGAGATCCACTGGAGGATCGGTTTCAAAGCCTCTTGACTCAAGCTTTATTTAAGTTTTTAGCTTTTTTGAGGGTGGGGAAGTGGGAATGAAGAATAGCAACCCCTCTTGGTTGTAACCTTTGCCACCATATTTCTTCCCCACCTACACTCTCAATCTCATTCCCACGGGAGATTTAATGAGTGAAGTCTTCAAACTCGAAGATTAATGATATACTAGTTTTTTTTCCACATTTCTCCTGGGGAAAGGCAGGGAAAAAATACTTGCATTTTATGCCAGCATCCCTGGTTGACCATCTTCAGCCGAGTGCTTAGGAGCTATGGTGATAGGGAACTTACAAACTTACCCCTTGGATGACATCCCATTCACCCTTCCTCCTATTCTCAATCAGTCCTCTGCCCCCAGAAGTAAATAGTCTATTCTTGCCAGTGATGAAGTCTAAAAAAGCACTGAAGCAAGAATTACAGCTCAGGGAAGTTCTATGAGATAAAATTAATAGGGGAAGATGGAGCTACATTAACCATCTACACTGGGGAGTTTTCCAGTGTAGTGATGACAAAATATGTTATGATCCTACAGATAAATGTACATGTTCTGCAAAGCAGAACATTCAAACAACTCCTGGTAAAATCATTATGGATCAAAGCTATTTGTCTTTGCCCTTCAAACTATCCAGTTTGCTTTTTAAATATTTAAACATTTTCATACAAGTTGTGACAATGAGACAAGTTTAAACACACCATGCTCTTTATAGATAGATCCTGACCAAGAATAGCCTTCACCCCCTCTTCTGACTCTTCGTGAGGTTTTAGAGGAAAAGAGAGATTTAAAGGAATGTTAATTAATTCAAGGTTATATATATATATATACGTATGGCTAGGCATATAGTGTGTGTGCAATTTTTAAAAAGTGTTCTATTGAATTTGACACTTAAGTCAACGACCTAGTATAAGTTGAGAAAAGAGTAAAAAAAGAGATTTTGTAAAAGGCAGAACTGATGAGTGCTATTTTACAAATTTTCTACCATCCTTTGAAATTTAAATTCAGATGAAGGTGCAACTAACATGTATTGGACACCTTCTTTGTGCTATTTTAAGTGCTTTCCCACTTTTGATATCATTAACTTAACAACCATATTTACTTTTACCTACATAGATTAGAAAATGACTAGTCTTCAGGCAAATGGTTTAGTTCTCAGCTAAGTAATTTTCTCTCTCTCCCTCACTCCATTTTTCTTTTTTCTTTTGTTGTTGAATTATAGGAACAAGAGACCATTCTTACTTTTTAAAATATTACTACGTCCAAGACTCAGACAAACATTTTTCAGGATCCTAACATACAGAAAAATGTGTATACTTTTGTTGAAAGACTGTAAGGTTAATTCTTTCAAACTCTAAACTGGCATGTTTTCTTATATTTTATTATAACTATGCATTTTAGTTCGACTGTCACTACTGTATTAAGTTTAATTGTATTTTTTGATTCTGAGTTGCAATAAAAATGCTGGGTTTGAGCTAAATTGTCATGGAAGTGGGCAGAAAAGTTGCAGAGGAAGTCAGGATGAGAATATTGACTAGGGACTAGAGAGCAGACTTTGAGAAGAATGGAATATCTGACTCCCCCCTTTATTCCTAACAAGCTCAAGACACTCATTTTCGGTAAAAAGTGTCAATGAGCACAATGGATATACACAAATCATTCCAGAACATAACCATGATTGATGTCGATGGTGTATTATTGATGATTTTCATTCTAGAAAAAACATTTTAGCAGAAAACATTTAGAATAAGAGTAATAATTAAAGAGGATTATACTAAAGAACACACATGTCACTCGAAGGCTTATTCAATAACAACCCAGTCAAAAAAATTACATATACTCCATATCTGTAAGGACTATTATTATACTGCTGCAGTTCCCACTTCAGTGACCTCAGTAAATAGCTGTTGAATTATTGGAAGCAATTAATCAGTGTCTCAGAAGGTAAAGACAAATAGATACGTTTCAGGAGAAGATGGATGATTCTGTGTATATGGGCTGTAAGACATATGAATTTATCAAAGAATATAGGAGCAGGAGCATGAAAATCTGAATTCCAAGAATCTGTTCTAACAGTAATTGTATGAAGTTGAGGAAATTCACTTTCAATTTGTAAAACAGTGATAAAAATATTGTTTACTTTCTAGGAGTGTTATGGCATGTTGAGATGGTGCATGTCACGGGAAAACATTTTTTAAAGTTGATACCATAGATAAGTGAGTCATAATGAAGCTTTTTGTAAGATTCTGATTCTAGTTACCACTACATTTTTTATTTAAAAATTAGTTTAAATGCTTATTTTAAAAAATCAGAAAAGTAGATGTAAGGAAAAGAGAAAATCATCCTTTCTTGTGTTTCAAGTTTTGGCTCAAACATTACTTTCTCAATGAGTCTGTTCTAGACATTATGTTTAAAAATGCATCCACTATCACACACAGAAACCTATCTATAGCATTTCAGAACACATGACACACTAATTAATTAATTAGTTTATTGTCTATATTACTTGACAGGAATTTGAGTTCCATGAGGTCAAGGACTTTTTTTCCATTTTGTTCGCTTCTGTATTCCTAGAGCCTGTACATAATCAGCATTCAAGAAATATTTGTTGAGTGACTCAGTGAATCCAAACACAAGTACTGTTACAATTTAAAAGTTTTTCTTTTAGTGTTTTTAAATTTTTAATGCAGTGGGTTTTTTTTAATGAAGAAAAAAAGTAACATTTCTTGAATTTCAGGCAATGTATAAGAAATTTTACATACCTTATTTTATTTGATTTCTTAATAAGCCTGAAAGACAGTAACCCTGATTTACAGATGGGAAAACCAAAAGCTTAAAGTTATGAGGCCATGTGCCCAGGATCACTCTCCTAGTAAAATGAGACTGGATTCAAATCAAAGTGTGTGACTCTAAAGTCTATGCAATTTCACCGCATCATTGTCCTTAGTAGCTGTACTTTTGTTGTATATTTATTCACATTCTGGTTTCTCCACTTAGTTATATCCTAAGTGTTTCCTCATGTTATCACATTTCATTTCCCATTTTAATGGTAAAAGTTAACTGAATAAATGAGGATCATAATAGAGAGGGTAATAATATGTGCTGGCTGAGGGTTATCAATATCTCTCCTTTAAGGTTTTAGTGATGGACTTTGCTGATAATCCTACTTAATCTTACCTCGTGCTTTTGCAGGGATACCGCTCCCTACTCCTGTCTACTTACCTATATTTGTATTAGTCAGGTTTCTCAGAGTCAACCTAGCCGCTTAAGCTTTTTGTGTTTTAGAGGGCATTATTTACAAGAGGACGCTGGCCTGACTCACAGGTTTGAAACTGAACAGGTGAGCCTTAGACCCTGGCCATCAGGCCTCTTGCACAGTCTCCCGCCTTGAGCCTTGGCCTGTCGGTTTCATCCTCTTAGACCAGCTTCCTCCGTGGGAGGAGAAGTCACAGCTACCTTGGAGCTCTCTGACAGAGAAAAAAGGAATATCTTTCTCCAGTTCAGGTTTAAAAATTCCTAGGGGTAGGTGGGGAGGGTGGAACACTGATTGTCCTGGCTGAGACTGTGTCATGTGTCTGGGAGAACGCAGACGATGACCGACTGCTTCAGAGGCACTTCACGGTTCATAGCCACATGTGGTTGTAAGGAGCATTTCTCAGGAAAAAAGTTACTCTTCTGAACAGAGGAAACATTGGCTGTCCCTCTCCAAGTTCAGCCCAAACCCGGCCTCCTTCCTTGACCACGTCAGGCCACATTCATTTGTTACGAACAGAGATTCAGGGAGTGTTGCCAGGCTCTGGAGATACCCACTAATTCATTGTTAGTCCACAAATGTTTATTCAGAGCCTCCTATGCCAGGCACCATGCTAAGTTGCTGGGGACACAATAGCAACTTAGCATGGTTAGACAGATGAGGTCTCTGCCCTCTCGGAACTTATATCCCATGGATGTAACAGTCAATAAAGTCAACAAATAAAACTATAGCAGATTGTGAGAAGAAACGAAGAGGTCTCCTTCATAAGAAAATAAGGAATAGAGAAGGAAACGGGCATCTTCTCAGGGAGGGTGGCAAAAAGCAGCCTCTCTGAAGAGCTGATAGTAGAAAATTTACCCAATCCTCTGCCTACCTTTATGAATCTCTCACAGGCCTTAGCATAGGAGCTGAACACATGAAGATTTGCTAAATTGAGAGGAAAGTAGGAAAAAGAAAAATAAATATCTGGCTTTGTGTAAAAATAAAGGAAATATTTTTGAAAATTAAGCCCTGACAGTTAAAGGAGGTCACCCTCCCTTATGAGCTTTGGAAAAAAATATATCATTTAGCCATCAGTAAGAAAAAATGTGGGACCATAGGAACAGCAAAGTTCACAAGGCTTCAATACACATTTCAAAACAAACCTAAGAAATAACAATCAAATGTGTCATTGCTGTACAACTCATTCAAAAACATATCCGCAAAAAAGGGGGAAAAATAAGGCTGTTTTTCAGTCTACATTACTAAGCACCAAAGAACTTAAAGCCTCCTCTGAAAATCTAATAGGCATGATTATTTCTTTACAATGGTGATTTTTTCACCTAGGTAATTTTTTTGTCTTTTTGGGGGGTGTGGGGGTGGGAGCCTTTTAAAAATTTTTATATTAAATTTTTATATAAAATTTTATATAAATATTCTCACTTTAACCACTTTCAAGCATACAATTCTATGGTGTTAATTATATTCACAATGTCGTGCTACCATCACTGCCATCCATTATCAAACATTTCCATCACTCCAAACAGAAACTCTATTCCCAATAAGCATTAGAAAGCAGTTTGTTTTTATGAACAATAAATATGTAAAGAAAATAATTTACATTTCAGGAGTGCTCTGTACACATGCATGATATTCAACCATGTAGTGTCAAGAACACACTCTCTCCACACACATATACATAAACATACTTACATACATAAATGCAGGGTCAAGTGGAAAGGCTATGGATTTAGTCAGAAAGAACTGGGTCTCAATGCTGGTTCTACAACTTATCAGCTGTGTGATTTTGAGCAACTTATTTAACATTTCCAACTTTAATTTTTCACCTATAAAATGGAGATAATAATAATGACTTCATAGGGTTGTTCTGAAACTTTCATCAAATGAGATCTGTGTTGATTGCTAAGTAGTATCCCAATATAGAGTAGTCGCTCAATAAATAGTATTTATTATTATTTTTTAAAGATTTAGTATAGTACTTGGTCTGAACAAAGCAGTTTCATTTTGACTATGCTTATATTCCATGAAAGAGCAAATTTAGAATATCTTATTCTTTTGTTAGCAATCTTTACCATCTAGGAACATTAGTTAAATGATAGCTACTATTTCTTTAACATGTCAGGAATAAATTGGAACAGGTAAAACTGTGAAATCATTTGAGAAGGTTAACTATGTATTTCCGCTGTTTCTGCGTTGAGCCAGAACAGACAGAGGATAAGTTTAATTATTCATGTGTGATTGGAAGACCTTAAATAATATTCAATCAAGCCAGCATTTTACAGCTCAAAGGGACCTTGGCCATCCGAAAGCTATTACCTCCCCGGAGTGTTCTGCTCATTCTTGCGTCCAGTGTCCGGCTCAAGGTGCTCTTTGACCTCATTGACCTTCACCTCCCCTCATCTAAATTCTTTCTCCAAGGTTCAACTCAAGCCCATCGCCTCTTTGAAGCCCTTCAGCTCACACCATTCCACAATGACCTCTCTCCCCTGAACTTCTGAAATACATACTAGAGTTCTGGACTTCGGCACTTAGCACATATGCCTGAACCATCTCAACCAGACTGAAAAGTCCTTAAAGGCAATAGTCAGTCCTTAGACCTAACACAGTGCTTTGCACCCAGTAGGCACTCAACATATATTTGCTATTGATGGTGACCACAGTGTCTGTCTAGTGGTGTTTTCCGTGAGAGGCATTTTGTAAGGGATTATGCAGAGGTAAAAGCTCAGCAAAGCTAACACCTGTTAAAAGTTCTGGGTCTACAAAACAAAAATTTCAAAGAAGGAGCCCTGTGATGGTTTGAAGCTGAATGTACTCCAGAAAAGATCGTGTTTTTTTAATCCATTCCTGTGGTGTAGACCTATTGTGGGTGGGACCTTTTGATTAGGATATTTCCATTGAGAAGTAACCTACTCTGAATGAGTGGATTCCTTTATAAGAGGTTAAGATAAAGAAAAAAAAAAAAAAAAGCCCCAAAGAAGTTTAAAGAGAAGGCCCCACAGAAGCTAAGAGACAGAAGCTAAAAGAAAGAAACATGCAGGAGCTCAATGAGGAAGCCACTGAAGCCAGAAGCTGGAAGCAAAAGACCGGGAGAGAAGGACCAGCAGACATCTGCCTTGCTATCTGACAGAAGAGCCCAAGCTCACCAGATGCGTTTTCAGGGGGAAGATATCATTCTGCTGATGCTTTAATTTGGACATTTTTCATGGCCTCAGAACTGTAAACTTGTAAGTTAATAAATCCCCATTGTAAAAGCCAACCCATTTCTGGTATATTGCATTTCATCAGCTTTAGTAAACCCAAACAATCTCTTTATAACTTATTAATTTATTTGGACTTAAAATATAGAGAAGGAAAGGAAAGGGGGTAGAAGCTATTTTCCTTGTGCTGGTTATAACCTGCTTTACATTGCCTTGAGCACTTCCCTATACAGGACTGGAGTCACATAAGCTCTTAAATTTCAGTGAGGGGACTAATCTTCTTACCACCAGCAAACGATGACTGAATTAGTGTAGGGTTTAGGTGATGTGGATATTCTATGCCAAGACTCTATTTCATGGAATCCTAGAAGCTACTGATAATATTTGATATGTTCAATGTATGTCCATAATGATAAATTGTTTTTAAGATTCAACCAGGAAAACTGGTCTTTCCTTGCAAGTTTGTATGTTTCCGTTAATCAGACAAGGAGAATTACTAAACCTGATAGTTTCCCTTTTAGCTGTGACTATGCTTAATAGTACTTAATACTTAGAGTTAAATCTAATGCTTAATTCCAGCAATTATGTTAGTGTTTAAGTATATTTATGTCATTCTTTGTGGTTTTAAATGTTCCATTTCAATTTTTAAATATTTTTTTCAGTTAAAAACTACTCACATTACTTTTTTGGAAGTAAGTAGAGTGTAAATCACAAAATATAAATAAGCAATACTCTAATATCCCTTTTTACATAGCTGGACAGTAACTTTAGGACTATCTTAGAATCCTTTCAGCCTTTAGATTCCTAAGCCTTTCAAACAACAGTTACACCTGCTGCAAAAAACAGGGATCTGTATCCTAAACTATTTCCAGTAACATTGTTGTCATTATTTTATACAAAGAACAAGATATCACTTGGGCTCCCCCTTTGCCCAGTTACTCACTTCATCTGCCATCATTGCTCTAGTTTGGGGGAAAGATTGCTACACAATTTTTTGCTCCATCAGCAAACAACACTTAATCTTGAAGGCCCCGAATTCCTCTCATACTCATGTAAGGAACCCCTAATTCCTCCTTAAATCATCCTGCCTCAAACGTGAAATCTTAGTGTCTTACAGTTTCCTAATCCAACTACCATCTAATGTAGAAATTCTCTTTTGAACATCTGCTTGAAGAGATGGAGCAAACAATTCTTTAAGACACAGCTAAATCCTTATGGGCAGCTCTAATCCTAAAGCCAGTTTTCATTAAACAGTTCATGGAGGTTATATCTGGAAAGAAGAGAAGGGAGGTACTAGGCAGGGAAAGGAAGAAAAAGGAGGAAGATTTTTTACATTTCTTTTTATACTCTTCTGTTATGACTGTATTTTTTTTCCCCATGTGAATCAATTACTTCAATTTGGTCAAAATGCTTCTTTATAAGCTTCAACCATTGGTACTGGAATTACACAGAATAAATATAATGCTTCCTCCAAATGACACTTCCAAATCTTCAAAGGCAACTGTCTTGTCCTTTTTATGTCTGCTGTTCATCAAGCCAAGAATCTCTATTCCTTTAAATATTCCTCATATGATAAAGCACATACCTTTGTTGATTACCTCTGTAGCATCCATTTCCTCTTTCCCTTTTTCCAGTAGCTCTGATTTCCAAGTGGGCTCCATATAGTTCTGAGGAAGCTGACTCTACCTCAGCTCCAAAGGTCAAATACATGGCCCAGCCTAAGTCAGTGAGAGCACGCCATTCCCTGGCCACAGTGATGGCTTCGGAGTGGGCATGTGACCTAAGCCAGTCCAACCAGAGAAAATCCCAGGGCTTTAGCTAGAAATGCTGGTTCTAAAGTGTGGGATGACAATGAGCATGGATGGTGCCTTGGGAGTTGTTAACATCTATCTTGGACCATGAACGGAAGAACCTACATGAAGATGAGAATACCCAAAAAGCAAGTGGAGTGAGTGAGAGAAAATCTGAGCCCTGCTAGCATCATGTGAACCATCAGGAAAGACTTACTTCACAAGTATGTGATTTCAGTTATGTGTATCAGTAAATTTTCTTTTTTGCTTAGTCCAGTTTGATTCTAGCTTTTTTTTTTTTTAACTTGCAATTGAAAATACTCTGGCCTATATGTATGAGATGGCTCTTTCCTATCATGTTGCCTTCCTGTGGACAAATTCTCGTTTGTCAATGACCCTCTTTCCTGGTTCCCAGAACAAAACCCGTGATTCCAGTGCGGGTCACAGAGGGCCTCTCGTGAGCCTGGATTAGAGCACAGTGTTGTTAACGTCTGAGCCTGAGATTGTGCTAGGTCTTTGAGCATCCTAATTCCAATGACGCATGCTAGAAAACTACCTATTTTCCTAAAATCATTTACCAAAATGTAAGATGTCCCTCAAACACCCAGGAGCTTGTAGGAGAAAGGGAAAACTGTATTTCAGAATATTCTTTTTACTTGTTCCTTCCCTTTAGAAAGGCTCAATGTCTTTTCTATTTCTGCTGTGGCTTTCAAAAACAGAATTATCACCTCCATTCCTTAGTCAAATTTGTCACAAATATTTTACAAATTACAGGTTTTCAAATACAATCTCCATGCACAGTGTGGTGGGTTGAAGTGTGTACCCCAGTTTGGACACGTCATAATTGGTCTCGGTCTGCATTCTGGTGGGTATGGGCCCACTGTAAATAGGATCTTTTGAAGATGTTAGTTCAGCTAAGGTATGACCCAAATTAATCAGGCTCGGCTTTAATCTGGATTACTGGAGTCCTTTTTAAATTCAGAGATAGAGAAAGCCATGGGAAAAAGCCAGAAGTCAATGGAAACTGGAGGAGAAAAGAGAAGATGCCGCCGTGTGCATTGCCATGAGACAGACAAGCCGAGGACCAAGGATTGCTGGCAGCCACCCCAGAACACCACAGTCTTCAGGGAGAAAGTATCATCTTGCTGATGTCTCAATGTGGACTTTTCCTAGCCTAAAAACTGTGAGCCAATAAATTCCTGTTGTTTAAACCAACCTATTATTATGGTATTTATTTTAGCAGCTGGGAAACTAAGACACATAGACACTGTATAAATAAAAAAATAATATTTTGCTAAGCAAAGTGACCACAGTGTATTGCAACCACATTGAAGTCTGAAAGAATGCATGATGAGGAAGAAGTATCAGGGGTCTCTGCTGGGGAGACCAGCCAAGATGCCTCTGGGGTGGCATTTCCTTGGTAACTTAACCAAGTTCAAGGTTCTGGGCCTCAGTTAGGCAGGTCCCCAAACTAGACTTTGAGTGTATCCTAAGATGTGCAGACTCAGTGAAAATATTCCCATGAGATGGATTTGTGAACCAGAATACCAATGCATTTATTTTTAAAGAGAGATGTCCCCTTTTGGCAGGAGACAGATGACCTGTATCTCATTCAGAACAACACACCCTCTTTCCTGGGGCCATGATACCTGGAAATTCGAATTAGTAATCAAGACAATTGTTGGATTAGAAGAGAAGGAGTGGATTGTCTTGAGGACTACTTCACCCAGGCTATGGTGAGACCCTCATCAAATATATCCTTGCACATAGGTGATAATATCTAAGGACCAAAGAGACTGTGGCATGGGTCTGCAATTGCCAAACTTTTCTTTGCTGAATGACAATAGCTAATATTTATATATGGTGATGCTTTTATAGCCTATCACTATTCCAGACATCTTGAATATTAAATCATTTAATCTTTACAACGAAACTTCAAGATTTATGCTATCATTTGCTCATTTTACAGATGGGAACACTGAGGCACAAAGGGGATGATTATTCCTTATAATGCTGTGTTTCTGAAACGTTTTTCTTAAAAATTACTTATTTACATATATTAATTTTAAAGGAAATTACTATATACACGCATACATATGTATAACAATCCATTGTTCATCCAATGTATAACAATCCTTTACTGTTGCCTCCATATATATTTCATACAAATACAAGCAAAACCTCTGGCATGGGCTGTTGGCCAGGACAGGAACTTGTTATGTTGAACTGGACAGCTTGATAATAGCTGTTAAAATAGGATTCTGTCTGTACTTATTCCTTCTCCAAAAAAGGAAATATTTAGTTTCAGAAAGGTATTCAGTAGTTACCGCAAGAAATATTAGAATGAGGACCGTGATTGGCCTCATGTCAGAAAGCAAAGCTCCCGTCAGAGCCAGCAGCTCCTCAGCGGCTGTGAGAGGCACATCCTTGGCCATGTTCCTCTGGAGCTTTGCAAGAGGCCCAAGCCGGGCTGGATTTTAGTGAGCTGATGAGATCCTTGTTTCACAAAGATTGTTCTAAAATCATTATACTCTTAAGGAAGATTCCCTTATTTCCTTTGAAATTTTCGTGTTTTCTCTTTTAAAAATAGACAAAATAAATCACGTGATTACAAAACCTCCATATACAGAAAGTTATACAGTGAGAAGTCTCCCTCACACCTAAACTCCCAATACTTGCTTCCCCTCCGGGGAGGCAATTATCAGTTCCTCATTTATTCTTCCAGAGATGTTCTTTGTTTGTTTGTTTGTTTTTAATTTTATTTTGAAATAAATTCAAACTTACAGGAACAGTTGCAAAAACCCTACAAACCCCATACACAGAACTCCAGCATACCCCGACCCCCCTGCCCTGAAACCCCAATCCACCAACTTTAACATCCTGTCACACCATTTCTTTCTTTCCCTCCCTCCCTCCCTCCCTATCATGCATCATCTATTGCTCTGTCTTCTGAACATACAAGAGCAAGCTGCACATATCCTTGAATAAACAATATAATTCACATATACAATTCCCATGTACAAGAACATTCTTTTATGCAATCCCATTAAGCGCATCTAAGAAGTTCAAGAAATTCAACATTGATACAAAGCTTAGATTCTATATTTCCTTTTTTTTCTTTCTTTTGTCCCAACTGTGTCCCTTTGAGCCTCCTCTCCTCCATCCTCAGATCCCATCCAGGATCATCCTTGGCATTTAATTGTCATTATCTATTTAGACATTTTTTTTTTTCAATTGTGGAAACATATATACAGCCTAAATCTTCCCATTCCACCCCCTCCCTAGCATTCCATTAGTGGGATTAATCACATTTAGAATGTTGCAATGTTATCACCTTCCCACCATCCATTACTAGAAATTTCCCTTCACCCCGAACGAAACCCTACACTCATTTCTTAACTCCCCATTGCCCCTTCCCCCACTTCTAGTAACCCATACTCTACTTTTCATCTCTATGGTCACATTCCCCAGAGATGTTCTATTATCATTTTCTTTAACCATCACGTTTTCCCCTGGAGAAATGTATTTGGGAATTTTTGTCTTATTTTATCATGCTTTCCTCTTTTTCTTTCCTATCTCTTCTCAAAAAAGAGAAAGCCAACTTCCCCTGGGGTTGTTTTTTTCCAAGTGCCAACTTGCCACAGGTTGATATTGGTTTTAGGCCCTTTCCATCTCCAATTTCTGCTCTAGCTGAAATAAGTCTGTCTGTGACAGCTGGTTGTTCCAGTCACCTTCTATTGAATGATGGATGGGACCAGGAGGAACAACCCTAATATCATTAATTGCATTATTTTTGAGAGTTCAAAATTCTAAGAACTGACAGATGCCTCCAACTGTTACCAGCTGTTAATTTGGCTGTGATGGTGGTGATCTGACTCCCCTACTGCAAACAGTCTGGGATGGGGGCTGGCTTACTATAAATCTTGCTTTACAGCCTCTGTGCAAGATTCTGAATTTCTTAAGCCTAAAAATGATATCCAAACCCATTCCAGAGTCCACATGTCTATCACTAGCTGCGTGACCTTGTACAAATAACTTACCCTTGGGACTGGCTTTCCCATCTGTGAAAAATGAGGGAACTGGATTCAGTGATCTCTCAGCTTCCAGCCCTAAAAATTCCAAAAGAAGAATGGGGACATCTCCTAGCACAGTCAGTTGGTAAATGATGAATGTAATCCATTCCTTTTCTCTTCACACAAAAGCACCTGAAACTGCAAGGTGTGAAGAATCTGATGATCATAAAGCAATAGCTAATATGTCCCCGGGCAGTATAAGAGCAACTGCTGAGGGGTTTCTGCTCTTTGCTGACTTTTATCCTGGAGGTTTTAAGAACTGTTTGCCTCATAGCTGCAAATAATTCCTTGCTAACTCCACAAACAAGTAATATATTTTTATCATTTTAAGTTATGATGGAAACAGTATTAATTTTTAAAAATATAGAAAGGCAGTGTAGAAAGGGCAATCTCCCACTGTTTAGCCTCGCCCCAATAAAATCCACTTAATCTATAAGTCTCAGCCAATATGAGTGTTATTTTGAGTGCTGGAGTTGTGTTTTGAGGAGAGCTTGATGAATTAGATGCATCTCCTTGGGAAAGGCCAAGTTTGCTCTATGACAAGGTTTTGCAGGTGGCAGTAATCTGTGTATATGATTCAGTTTAGCGAGTTCCAAAACTCAATTTTGTCAGGACACTCCAAGGTGTCAGGCATCAGGACCCAACACACAGATCAAAATCCCAAGATACTGATATTCAAACCAGATTGACAATGTGTCTATTTGCAATGGGAAATGTATTTCTCCATAGCCAGAGCCAACTTCTCAGCTCTGCTATCTAGGTACCCTCTCCCCTGTATCAAGGTACCTGGGGAAAATGTTTTTATCATAAGATTTGATAAGCATGGGATTAGTAAAAAAAAAATATCCAAACCCTGATAGATAAGACAAGATGAATAAATCCTACTTCACAAAAGAGATTCCTAGAATGTCTCACACATTTCATTTATTCATTCAGCAAACATTTATCATATCCAGCAGCAGATTTATTGTAAGACTATTAAAGCTTAAGGTTCATGGTTCCTCACTCATAAGGCCCCTTTCAAGACCATAGGAGGGGCTTTGGTAATATATTCACACATTCATGTTTTTTTGTTTTTTGTTTTTTGTTAATTTGCAAAAGTAGGATATTTTAAATGCAATCAGTTAAGACTGCTATCTCTTTATGCTCTACCTTCCCTTCAGTCACACTTCCCTTGGAAAGGGTGGCATTGGAGTGGTCATAGGCACCATTTTCACATCTGGCAAAGGAGTCATTGATTTGGAGATACATTTTGTTTGGGTTTAATGGTTTGCAATCTCTTCCCTAAATAGTTAAGTCATTTCTGGCTAACCTGCGTCAAAGTGGCTTCTAGGAATGCTTCTACAGCCCACTGTGCCCAGCATTGAGACAAGAAGGTGCTGGGTCAGAACTCAGATTACAATACGAATATGTCCTATGGCTTCAAAAGTATGTAGGGAGGAGAAGAGAAAGAAGGTTTGAAAAAATAGAGCCAGAAGCTAATCCTTGGAAAATTCTTCCTTTTATCACACATGTAAAAAATGCAGTTATTAGTGCCTTTTCAAAATGAAAATTTTCTCCTCTCATAAATTATGCAGTGCATGCAATTATAAATATGTCATACATGATTTTCTTTGTTGATGGGAATAGGGGAAAATATAATTTATCAGAATTCATGTGTTTGTAGGGTAGTATTCTAAACTATCAGTACTTCTGTGTGGGAAATTGAGTATTTTATGTATACCAATCATCAATATTAAAAAAAGAACTTTTTATCAGCCAAGCTAGAAGATCAAATTATCTTTCTATTCTTCCTATATGAGATGATAATGCAACATTATTGCCATATGAAGATTATCCAAGAGTATTAAGCCAAAACACTTAGGAAAGTTAATCTAATAGAAGTATTTCAAGCTGTTAATTAAGATACACTGGCTTGCTGTTTTTGTGTGTGTGTGGATAGTGTGATACTTGCATCATCAGCTTTTAAAAATTTATTTAGGGTGATTTATTTTCTCATTCAAAATAAAAATTTACTTCTGTACCTAACTTTGTATTCATAACATTGTGTTCTTTTTCGTAAGGAAAAAGCTTCTAGCTCCACAAAACTTGGATCTGCCCCTGACTGAGCAATTGCCATTTGCCCAGCTACATATTAGGTTCCAGGAGTACAGAGATGAGTATGACAATCTCTGCCATCAACAAGTTTATAGTCTAGTTGAGGAAGCAGACACATAAACCAATAAAGGCAGTATATTGTTGCAGTTTCTATATATAGAAGGTGTGAATCTCAGTCCATGAACTCAGGTATGCAACAAGTATTAATTTATTTTCTTTATGTCAGCTTAATTCCAGCCCTGAGCCTCCAGAATGTTGAGAAATTCCAACCCAGTCACATTTGGGGCCCTTTTTCTGAGTTGCCCCAGATATAAAGAGATGCGCACCAGGTGCCTAGAAAATGGCAAAGGGCTTTTCGTTTCTTGCCTGCCCCATTTGCCACTGCCATTCTCAGGGACCCAGCCTTAGAGGCCAGCAGCATTCTGCTTCCACACGTCCAGCTCTCAGGCGGGGGAATCTTCGCTAAGGCTAGGACTGGTGCTGCGGGTCCTGACTCCTTGTATTCAGCACACAGCCGTCCTCTGCTGATACTTCTCGAGCAGCTGCTGCTGTGCAGTGCAAGGGTCCCTTTGGCTCTCTCTTTCTCAGTCCTGGGCAATCTCTGAACCACTCCCCTCCAAAAATAAAAGAAGTCTTTGCCCTCTCCCCTTTCCTCCAGAACACAGGCTATATTCTCTTCAAGGGCCTTGAGAATTTCACAAAACAAAGGAGGACTTCAGACTGCCTGGTATATGTTGCCTGGTGAAAATCCCTGGGACAAGAAAGCATCAAAGGGCCTGGTGACCTGCTCAAAATGGGGAGAAGTGATAACTACTGAGAATATGAGCTAAGAGAACCGAATACGGCAGAGAAGGAGGAGTGAAGGTATTATGGGGGTAGTTCGTGGGGGTAGGATAGAAAAAGGGGTGTGTGTGGTGGTTGTAGGGGGATAGATTGACGATAACCACTGCCAAATTCTTGCTCTCTGCCTTCCTTTGAGGGAGGCTAAACAGATTGTTCCCCTTCCAAGACCTTTCTGCAAAGCACACTATTAGGTTAGTCTTTGCTAGTGACAATGGCATTCCAATCGTGCCTCTCTGAGGTCTTCCTGATTAAATTTGAAAGTTTTTTGAACACTTGAAAAAAATCTTTATTAAATATAGTACATTCAAAAGAATTATAAATGTTAGAAGGTATATATACAGAATAATGATGCAAGGAACACTCCAGCACCCAAACTTCAAGTTTAAGGAAACATATTAACCTGTGAACCTTGTGAACCCTTCCCCCTCAGACGCAATCACTGTCCTGAATTTTTAAGTAGCATTCCTTTGCTTTCCTTTATAGTTTTGTCACATGTTTGTTATCCCTAAACACTATACTGTTTAGTTTTGCATGTGTTTAGACTTTATAAAATGGAATCATACAGTATGTACTCATCTGTGATTTGCTCTTTTGCTAAATATTATATTCACAAGATTCCGCCATATATTTGTAATTCATTCACTTTACCCACTGTATGGTATTTCATTGTGTGAAACATGCCACAATTGATTTATCCAAATTGGTTGTTTCCGGGTTTTGGCTTTTACAAATCATGCCACTCTGATGGTTCTTGTGTTTTCTGGTACACATGTTTAAGTATTTATCGAAGGCATTTATCCAGCAGTGGAGTTACTAGGTTGTAAGCTGTTGTGTCTCTTCAACTTTATTAGATAATGCCAATGGTTTTCCAAAATGGTTGTACCAATCTCCACTCTTGTCAGTTTTATATGGGGGTTCCTATCCATTGCTCAATATGCTTGTCAATGCTGGATATTGCCATATTTTTTTTAGTTTCAGTCAAACTGGCTATTAGTGGTGTCTATTACGATCTTGATTTGTATTTTCCTTATTACTAATAAGATTGAACATCTTTCCATATGTTTATGGAGCATTCAGGTGTCTTCCATGAAGTACCTGTTCTCGTGTTTTCCCCATTTTTCTGTTGAGCTGTTTCTTATTTGCTTTATAGAAGTTATTTAATATTCTGGATATAAATGATTTGCCAGTTATAGTTTACAAATACATTCTCCAAGTTTGTGGTTTGTCTTTTAATGTCCAATTGTTTGTTTTGTAATGTAGTGAAATATATTAAACTTTTTCTTTTTGATTTCTATTTTTAAAAATCATGTTTAAGAAATTCTCCCTATCCCAAGATAATAAAGATGGTCTCCTTTACTATTTTCTAAAATGTTTATAGTTTTGCCTTTATTTTAAAGCTTTTAATCCATTTGGGATTGATTTTTGGGGTATGATACATGATAGAAGTCCAAATTAATGATTTCCTTATGGATAAACAGTTGTCATAGCACCACTTATTGATCCTTTCTCCATGACCTGTGCTTCCAGTGTTAACACAATTCTACTTTTCACATCTGTGTGGGTCTGTTTATAGGTTCTTTATTTTGTTCAATTGGTCAATTTGTCTATTCCTGAACCAACAGTACAGTCTTAATTACTACAGCTTTATAGTAATTCTCTATATCCTATAAGGCAATTACCTCCCTTAACCCCAACCTTGTTTTCTTCAGGCTATTCTTGGCTTCTTGTTTCTGCAAACTCTTTCTTTCTTTTTTAATTAAAGAGGTTGTAAATTTACAGAAAAACTTTAAAATTAGCTTATCAACTACTGTTTTAAAAAATGTGTTGTAATTTTTATGAAATTGCCTTGAATTTATAGAACAATTTGGGGAGAAATAACATGCTTTTGAATTTGAAACTTCCAAAACATAAAATTAAGTATCTTTCCATTTAATAGGCCATCTTTAATGAGCTCAATAAACTTAAGAAACAATTTTTTTCAACTATGTCATGCACATCTATTGTTACATTTACTCTTAGAAGATTTTTTAATGTTATTGTAAAAGGTATCTTTTAAAATTTTACATTTTCCAACTGTGGCTGATATATAGTAACACAATTCATTTTTTTAATCCATCAGCCTTATTAAACATTCTCATTAACTAATAATTTACCTAGAGATTCCTTCACAAAATTTACTGGTTAATCTATTTTTTTCCAGTCCTTATACTTTAATTTCCTTTTTTCTTATTACTCTAGTCAGGATCTCCTGTATGATGTTAAATAGACATGATGATAAAGGCACCCCTGGTCTTGTCTTGATCTTAAAGAGAGTGCTTTCAGAGTTAAGTATGATGATTGCTATTAGTTTTTTGTAAGTACTTTTTGATTTTTTTAATAGTATACTCAGATTTTTTCATATCTTCTTTATCTTCTTTAGTTATACTTTAAGTTATACTTTTCTAGGAATTTTTCCATCTCACCTAAGTTTTCAAATTAATTGGCATGTAATCATTCATAGTATTTATTTAACCATTTGAAAAATTAACAATAATTCTTTAATATCTTCATATATACAGTGTTTTAGTTTCTAGTTTGGTACAAATATCACAAATTTATGTTTTACAGTTTATTTGTTTAAATCCAAATCCAAACAAGGTCCAAACATTGCAACTAATTGATGTTTCTTATGTTTCTTTTAAGAAGTTGTGTTTTTTTCATAGGCAGTAATTTTTATTTTCATTTTGTCAAATCTATCAAACTCTTTCTTTTTTAATTAAAGAGGTTGTAAGTTTACAGAAAAACAATTCAGAAAATGCAGAGTTCCTATATTACCACCCTGATTAACTACTTGCATTAGTGTGCTGTATCTGTTACAGTTGATGAAAGAATATTATTATAATTGTATAATTAACTGTAGCTTGTAGTTTATATTAGTGTTCACTGTTTTTGTTGTACAGTCATATGAAGTTTTTAAAATAATTTTTTACTCCAGTAACATATATACAAAAGTTTTGGTAATGGATGATGGTGATGGTAGCACAAAATTATCTAACTTTATAATGACAGCATCATCTATAACATAACCCCTTTTTCATTCCTAACATTGTTTATTGATGCTCTCTCTCTTTTTTCTTCATTTGTGTCTCCCAGAATTTTTTCAATTCTATTCCTGTTCTCAAAACACCAACTTTAGCTTTGGTTTTGTTGATTTTATACAATGAATGCTTTTTCCTCCCATTAATTACTGCTCTTAACAGAATTTTTTTTTCCTTTTACTTACTTTTGATTTATGTTACTATTATTTTTCTGACTTCTTAAGCTGGATGTTTAGCTCATTAACTTTCAAACTTTCTTCTTTCCTTCCCTCTGAGTACTGCTTTCAGCTGTAGTATTTTCATCATCATTCAATTATAAAAATTTTTTAATTTTCGTTATTTAAATAATCCCTAAGCTGTTTCAAAGCAGGCTCCTTTACTTAATTTTGTGAGAGTTTCATAGTTATCTGGTTATTATTCACTAGTAATTTAGTTGGGCTACAAAAAGAATGAGGTCTATATAATACTGGAGATTTATAATATATTTAATATATTAATTATGGCTATCTTTGGCTTTATTTCTATCATCTTATTTTGTGTTTCCATTTGTCCTGTTTTGCTGTGTGTTTTTTCCCTATCATTTCTTGCCTTCTTTTGGATTGATTAAATATATTTTCTGATTCCATTTGTTTTTCCTTATAATAATTTGAAAGTTATATACTCTAATCCCATTCTTTTAGTGGCTGCCAAGAAATTTTACACTGTATACTTACGTTATCAAAGTCTAATGTTTATCAATATCTCTACCTCCCTCCAAAACTAACAAAGACCTTTGAATATTCTATTTCTAATCACTCCCTTGACTCATGCTAGTCTAGATGTACTTTTATTCTATACATTATTCTGTATAGATTTTTTTAACTCTACCAGGTATTACTATTGTTTCATATAGTTTAGATTTGTTTATATTTACTCATATATTTACCTCCTTTTTGTCATTGTTGTTGCTTTTTATCTCTCTTGCATCTCAAGTCTTCCATTTGGTATTATGTTATTTCTGCTTGAATTATATTCTTTAGAATTTCCTTCAGTAAATTGGCAGACTCAATCATTGAAAGATAATTTTGCTGGCTGTACAATTTTCAGTTGATGGCTATTTTTCTCAGCCATTGAAGATATTATTTCACTACCTTCTGACATCTACTATTGCTGTTGATATGTCTAATTTTCATCCCTTTGAAGATACTGTTTTTTTTCTCTTGATCTGTTTTTAAGAGCTCTTTCAGCTTGGGGTTCTGCAGCTACACTATGTGACTAAGTACAGTTTTTTTGTTTTGTTTTGTTTTGTTTTTTTATCTTGCTTAGTATTCCTAAGAAACTCACGTAAAGATATGACCAGGGGTTGAAGTTAGAAAGGTAGTTAAGGGTCAGATTATGAAGAATTTTGAAAGCCATACACTAAGGAGTCAGGATTTTCCTTTGCAGACCAGTGTTGTTCAACCTTCATAGCTTGTGCATATTACAGAAGAGTTTAAAAATAGATGTGTTCCCTTGCACATATTTGACATATATAATTTTCATCATAGGGTTAAATAAATTTGTTTCTTGTTAATAGGAGAGAGAAAATATCAAATGTCTACAAACTAAAATAAAGTGAGGATTGACTGAAATCGAAATAATTTATGGGATGCCTTGAATATATCATATTCGATATATATTTTGGTATGATTGTGTCATATTTGAAATATATTTGTGTGCTTACTGAATAAAGCATGCCAATTTAAAATAAATGACATACAATTTTTACCCATCAGTTTTATACAATGTATCTTTAAAAATGTATACTTGAAAACATTACAGTTTCATTTGGAAGACTAAGAATTACTAATCTGTGCTGCTTCAAATGTCTGAAGTTAGAAAATCCCGACATAGGACCAACACTGTTTCCAACTTCAAGCCTCACACTTAACACAAATAGATATAAAACACACACAAGGGCAGGCAGCCCCGTGGACGTAAGGTGCTGGGATTTGTCATTGAGGAGGCTTCCCTGAAACCTGCTGTCATTACAGGTGAGGCCCTCACGGCTGCAGTCGGTCACAAAAGGAGTCCAAACAAATTCTACGTGTCACACTGGGTTTAGCTTCTGCATGTCAGACATTCCTTTCTCCCTCTCTTCTTTTCTTATGGGCAAGCAGACCTGGATGCCCCGCATTTACTTTTTGGAAAGGAATTCATGCATATATAGAAACTCTTCCCTACAATCAGATATCTGCTTCAAAGTGGGTAGGCATTCTGTCTTTTTGGGGACAGAAATGAAGAGGTTCAATAATAACTCCACTACCTCATTTGGAGTGAGTTCAATGGACAAGTCCTTGTCTGTTCTTTGCTATTAAACAGGAAGCTGGCACAAGTTTGGACAGAGATTTTTCATAAAGAACATGTAAGCTTTACATGCTCCATTATTGCAATGTTGTGAAATGTATCTTTTTGAGAAATGTACAAAGATGTTGGTGTACTTTGCTTGAGAACAATAATTAATTAAAAATTACTATTAGTTATTTCCACTGTTTTTTCCCAATAGAAAAAGATATAATTAACTGTATGGTGAATATCATGGTAACTTTAGATCTAAAGAAAAGAATTTGACCTAGGGTCTCCTAGAACAAGGCTTAAGACACATTTTCTGGTTAAGTGTTAGCTCTCGTCAGTCTCAGATTGTACACTTGACAGTATATTACCCACTGAACAAATAAAGGAGGTAGGCATTAGTTATTAAGAGCATACCAGAGCTGAGTTCGAATCCCAGTTTTACCTCCTATTGGTTTTACCCCATAATATCCCACATTAGCTTTGTGAACTTGGGTCATTTTCATAACTTCTCTGGGCTCCACTTTCCTTTACCAGTAGTAGAGGACTAAAATATTATCTTCCTCAGATGATTATTTTGAGGAATAAATGAATTCCCCAGTTTCCTCACCTGTAAAATGGTCTTTCTCCCAGAGTTGTTGTGAGGATTAAATGAGTTATGTGTCTAAAGTGCTTAGCCCAAAGCCTGGTGCATTATATGACTTCAATTAATGTGTTTTAAATCTGCCTTAACAAGCCATCCTGACACTACTTGAACATTTTCACTTCTCTGTTACACTGTCGGAAATGGGGAGATTCATTTGGGTTTAAGAAGCATTCCATTTTAAAAATACAAATCCTTCTGGGTAGTTTATTGTTAATTGCACAGGCTTAAATGCCAGATTGCTTGGATTGAAATTCTGATCCCATCAATGACTATAGCATAGTGACCTTGGGCAAGTTGCTTAACCTCCCTGGGCCTCAGTCTTCACATCTATGGAATGGGGATAAGAATAACATCTCCCTCACAGGGTTGTTGAGGATGGAAAGAGTTAATACATGTTTAGTATAGTGGCAGGCACACACAGATCATTTAAATCAGATTGTCTTCTCTCTAACGCAGCTGAGGACTGCTTCGCTGAGGGGAGTGGAAGTTTAATGTGGGTCAGGGGGCTGGTTGGGGGGAGGAGTGGAGAAAGGGCAGGGTAGGGATGTAGGAGATGGGGGAAATCAAGTACTTTGCAAAGTGAAGCAGGCCTGGGTGGGATGCTACAGTTGGAGCCTTTGGGCCCCTACAATAAGGGACATCAAGAGATGGAAGCGAGTTGAAAGAAAGGAAATGGGAGGGTGCCAAAGTAAATAGCACATATTCCAAAGCTTTGTCTGGTGTTAACTTGCGTCCAGAAAAGAGGGAAGAAATTATTTCCCCCCCGTTACTCTTGGACTAGTATCATAATTTAACTATGTGGTGAATGAAGTAGAGTGCTGTGGGCAGATCTGAGCTCCTAGCCACCATTTGTGATGTTGTTTCAGCAGGAAATGTTTTGTGAGTTACACAAAACAGCGTTCAGTGATCTTTTGGAACAGGATCGATTTGTAAGTTGGGAACTGCTTGTTTGCTGTTGGGGGGCAGGGGTTGCAGCTGGGCAGATCAGAGAGAGAGCCTATGTTTCACAATCGAAGACACCGGAGCTTGCAATGGTTGAGTTGCCTGGATTAGTGACATGGCTAGAGCTAGAACCTGGTTTCCACATTTCAGTTTAGTCTTACCTTCATAGTCAATGCTGTTCAAAAAAACAGGAAGAGTGAGATGCTTTTAATGGACCAGATGGCACCATATGCCAATGAAATGCTTAATTTTTCTAAAAGTAATAGAATCTGAATTTATAAACAGCACTGGCCAAGAGAGATTGGTAATTAAGAGCTGTCTTGTTTTTCTTACTTGAGTTGCATGATAGGAGTCAAGCAGAGGCTGGATGACCACTTGCCATTCTTAGTAGGTAGAGGAATCTAAATATCAGTAGAAGGAGCAAGGGGCGGGGATGGGGGGAGTGGGGAGATTCTTACATCTCCTATTATTCCACACTGCCTAGTTTTGTAGATCATAGTAGGTATCAATCACTTGTTTTCTTTTTCCTTTTAGGTATTGCATAATAATTTCTCATTGACAAAGATCAATTTGTGTGCTCTTCCCTGGGTTGTTAGGAACATTTAGAACCAATGAAACACATTTATAAATTATTTTGCACTTAGAGATAGATATGGTACTCTTTATATATTCTTGCAAGAAGTAGTCGCAAGATCAGCAATGTCATTCATTGTTCTTTCCACCTGACAGCTGTGAGGGCTAACCAGAGGAGGTGAAATGACCAGCCACCTCCCACAGCAAATTCTTTGGTGGGATTGGGACCTAAAGCAGGGACATGTGGCTCCATCAGGGAACTATTTCCTTTCACTGATTAATGGGGCACGCGCATCATTAAGATTTAAAATCTGATCAGTTTTAACAACAGCATAACAAAACAACAGCACAGGCAGACTGAGTAAGAGGGCCACATGGAATAATTCCACACTGGTCGTTCTCATGCTGTAATAATTATGCAAATTGCTATGAGAATAATAACTTCAGTTAAGCACACTCTGTACCAGATGTTGTGCCATTCACCTAACCTATATCATCTCTGAACCTTGCAGTAACTCTATTAAGGAGATTTTATTATCCTTGTTTTTCCTATGAAGAACTAAGGCTGGGAGAATGTCAGTGACCTGCCCAAGGTGTGGGCTGGTAAGGAGCAAAGCTGAGACTCACCCTCTTTTAAGTCTGGTGTTGTTGTCCCAAGCGAGGCAGCAGCATCTGGAGACTTTGGGATTGACATTCTGAGTATACTAGTGTCAGAAATGACCCAGCTGTGAAGAGGCTGTAGTGTTATGGATAACTTGGTGATAATTGTGAGGTTTCCATAAGAACAGAATCCCATTATAGTAGTGAGGGGGATATTTTAAGAATATAAATAATACAACAAATGGAAGAGAACAATCTCCTCTATCTGGCAGTAAAGTGGAGTGGTTAAGACCATGGACTCTGGAGCAAGACTGCATGGGATCAAATCCTGGTGCTGCATTTCCGATCTGTGTGGCCTTGAATGAGCTGCTTAAATTTAGTAGCTATCCCACAGGATTGCTATGAGGGTTAAATGATTACATACATAAGAAATGTTTAGAAAGAACCTGGCACATGGAAAGCATTTGGTAAATGTAGCTAATACTGTGTGTAGTATGTTAATGGATGGTGTAATGAAATTGAAGGTTTGGTCCCCACCTTCAAGGAACTTACAAACTAGCTGGAAATAGAAGGCACCTGTTCATATAATATGTCTTAGGAACAGGTACAACATGAAAACAGCTCCTTTAAGTCAAGGTATACAATGTTGTATATCTTATAAAAATTGAGAAAATAAGACATAAAGAAATAGAAGATAAACAATAAATCTTTCTTGAGAAAGTGAGCAATGACCTGGATTTTGAAGGAGTTGCTGGTCTACCACTATACAAGTTTTAATCTGAGGATTTTGGAAAAGTGACATCCATTATCAACATTGTTCATTCATTAATTCATTTTATACTTACTGAAAATCTTCTCTGTACAAGGCACTGAATAGTCATAATGAAGGACTTCAAATTTGAAATAGCCTGCATCTTCAAGGAGCTTATGGTCTGGTATAAGAACCTGTGCATGAACAAAATACAAGGTAGAAAGTACAATGAAAAAGTCATTGCCAGCTGGCAATACAATGGTTTCCAGAAATTCTATTAAGCACATACAAAACTGGGTTAGTCTTGGCTCACAAAGGAGCTCAGATGCCAAATGTAATAATGAGCATCAGGGAATGCAATTCTGTTTGGAAGGACTTTCTGGGGTACAATAGATATTAGAACTTGTCCTCCCATGGCTTTGTGGCAAGAGAATTTAATCAGGTTATTCTGAGTGTGTTGAGACCCTTTCCAATGGGGAAGAGACTAATCAGAATAAGAATATGTTAAATTACCTAGCTCAAAAACATGACTGATCATCTCCATAGCCCCTCTCCATACCCTGTTCCTGGTAGATTCATTTTGGGAATAAATTATAGATCAAGAGATTTCTTGGTGTGAATCAGATAGATTGATATTTTTCCACTCTAGGAATATTTCTGTTTCAACTATATGAGCACTTTTGTGTCTGGACAATTACTTTTTTTACATTCTTCTTTTTACATTTCTTTCTATTATAACACATTCCTTCTTCATTTGAACACAGATTTTTAGCATGTTACAATTTCCAAGTGTATAGCTCATTTTACATTGGCTACATTTTAAAGTGGTTTCTCCCTGATGACATTCGGGGAGGAAACTATTTCTTTATCAGTATGTTTTAAATCCCACTACAGGATGGGTTATGTTGGAAGACTTTCTGTAGAAAACAAATACTATTCCAAAGGACAAAGTATTTTTTTTTTTACCTAAGGGTTCCATCTTCTTCCTGACTTTTTGTCTCCATTTCTTGTCCTAGATCTTAAATATTATTTTTAGACTTAGATTTCTGTTTGCTGATAATATAAAAAAATTTATATAGTTAATTGAATAGATTTCATATCTCATTTGAAACCTAAGTCATTTGCAGTTAAGCATTCGTTTGGCTGTCCCTAAGGGATTGTGTGAAAGCTGAGGAAAAGTCAGAAAAAAGCTCATGATCCTGAGAAAGAAGGGACAGAGATGTCAAAAGACAACTTCCTGAAGGAGGAAGGAGACTGAAAGACGATTAATTTTTTTGATACCATCAGGTGGCTGTCTCCCTAACATATTGCAGAGATATGGCAGGAGAATGAGAATTTACAATGTGATTTTAGTCCGTAACAAGGGTTTACCATAGGAACAACTAGGGAAAGAATGGGGTGAGTTGATTAAATGCTGCCCATTTAAATGTTGGCTTGTCTGAATTCCCTCTCTGGGCAAGGTGGATCTAGTTCACTTTCTAGGAGCCTGACCTGGACATGAGGTGGGGCAGACCCAGCCAGGGGCTGGTAAATCAGAGAGAATCAGAAGGCATCTGAAAGACATATCATGAACAAATCCGGAAAAAGACAAACACAGTCCAATGCAAGCATTGATCTGATGGTCTGGGGCACCAGGGAAAGAACATGGAGGCACTGAGACTGTCAGGTCTCACAACTTCAAACTAGAACCAAACATTCAAACAAATGTCCATGACTTAGGAGAAGTCTCGTGGTTAACATTACATATGGCAAATAATACTACTTATAATACCTGATATTTAAAAATACATTTCATAGTTATTTTTACTTTTGTAATATTCAACCCTCCTAACAATGCTATAAGGATGACAGGGCAAATATTTCATCTGAATTTTAAAGTAAAAGAAACTGGTTATAGAAAGGAAGATTGAGTTGTTTATTGTCATTTACTGGGAGAATGATGACTACCCCCGGTTCACCATGCTCCCACCCTACTGCTAGTTATAATAGGATAAATATTGAGAAGTATTAATAAATAAAAGATCAGTTGTTAATGAGGAAGCTTGAAAATAGTCTATGCATCATAGCTGATGTTCTAGCTAGGAAATGGTTGGACGCATGGAATAGAAAACTACTCACTCGAGCTTAAGAAATAGACATAGCAGAGAAACACTGGAACATAAAAGGAAGCAAAGCCAAATTGTCCTGGAGCTGGAAGGTCAGGAATCTTCTCTCGTGTGGCTTCTCTGCCCATCCTCACTATTTTTGGACTTCTCTCTGGACCCTGGGTTTCTTTCCCTGCTAACTTGTGGCTTTTCTGTTATATGTTGAGTGCTACAAAACCTTGTAGTTTGGTCCCCAAGGCTGCTTGTCTCAATTTCCCAGTGATCCTCTTCTGAATTTCAGGGAGAGGGAAGCAGAATGGTTTAGCTTGGCTTAGGTGATCACTTCTGGCAGTTGGGAGAGGAATGTTTATCCATTCAAACATAGTCACTTAGGACCACCATTTTAGCAGGGGCTATGGGTGGTGGCAGACGTGTGGGTGAAGAGGATAGCAAAATATCTGATCATAAGCTATCGGTATAGCCCTGTAATTAAATCCCCCAAAGAAGACAATATTTCTATTCAGTATTTGTAACAAAATATCATATTCAAGAGCATTGTTTATCATACTACAATGTCTAACTTTGGTCATTTCAACCAACAACTACATTACTAAACTATCATTTAGCAATGATTCAGAGGAGAGTCACAAAGCTGATTTTAATTTGAAATTATGCCCTTTTTAATAAAGTTAATGGAGGCATTAAATCAGGAGAATAAAAATAATTTTAAAAAACAGATACAAAATGTTAAAGATACAAAGGAGGGCACATTGAACGGTTAGTCTCCCTTCTACCTATGTCCTCGGCCACCTGTTCCTTCTACTGAAGGTAATAATCATTATCAATTCTCATGTATTCTTCTAGATATGCTCTCTATATACAAGCACACTGTTTCACATTTTGCTTTTTTTCAATACACTTTAGAATCATTTCATATGAGTACATCTAAGAGTGACCTCATTATTTTTAATGGCTGCATGGTATTCCACAGCATGGATGCGACATGGGTTTTTTTAATGTTTCCTATCATTGGCATTTAGAGTATGTTTCTAGTCTTCAGCTATTAGCATCCTCATATATACAAAACTCACAAATGTGTTTGTAGGATAAATTCCTATAAATTCCATTTCTGGGTTAAAAGGAATATACACTTTTAATTTAGAAAGAAATTGCTAAATTGCTCTCTATAGAGATTTTGCCAGTTTCTCCCAGTTACCAATTTAAAACATCACTGGTTTACCCATAATTTTTGTTCAGTGTAGAATTACAACATGGTTAGGTTTAGAGTCTTTTTCTTTCTGGGAAGTTTCCTTAATTTTATCATCCAACCTCCTGTTGACGTTTTAATATTGGTCATTATATTTTTAATTTATAAGAGTTTTTTTTTTCTGTCCTATGATTGCAGAAAACATAGCATCCTAGTTTTATTTAATGAATGCAATCTTGTGTCTCTTAAGAGATATTAAGTTAAAAAAAATTTCCCCCTGCTTCCTGCATTTTTTGTGATGGTGGTGATTAGAGGTTTTCCTAAAATGTTTGAAGATGCTTGACTATTCATATTTAAGAGTCAGATACCTCTCTCCAGTCTCTCTGGTTTAATTCTCCATAGAGCAAATGTCCATTTTCCCTGTAGAGTGGGTGAAGGATGATAGCTTGGAATAGGACAGGTGCTGGAGTATCCAACTGTTCCTTATGTAGGCCTTTAACCAATCCTGTTTTTAGGGACCTTTATCACCCCCACTTTCTGCAATACCTGGTATCTTCAATTCCTACAACTTTCCAAAGTTCTGCTGTGCAAACCACCTAGTTTCTTTTATTTTGACTTTCACCTCTACAGGTGGTTAATTGCATTTTTCCCGACTTGGATAAATCTATTGACTACTCATCTTCTTTTCTTTTCCCCCATCTTCCAAAATTTCTCATTTGTTGTCATTTCCTCCTTACTGTTCTTTTTGTCCTTTATTGTAATTTTAGAGGAATTTTGGGAGTAGCAGAGATAAACATGTATATTCAATTCACCAAGTTAGAAAATGGTCAATAAATTGTTTATCATCTACCAGAAGCCCTGCCTCTCTTCTGGATAGATTTCAAAATTAATAACATTGATAGGAAATAAAAGTACTGAAATATAAGTAGATCTTTCCAAGTATTACTAAGATTTATATTTGGATATAACTTGGCCCCAAAGCCCATTAGTTTTAAAGTGTTTTTATTTTAGGTTCAGTGTGAATGCTGGTAATGTTTGTATTATAGTACATATCAGTAAATCAATAACAATTTTTTGAAAAGCAACTAGAACATCAGTCTGTTTTTATTTTTGAAGTTATGTTTTCTAACTGGAGTCACAGCTTGAAAGTCAATTTGAAACTAATTTTACTGCCATTTATACCTTCCAAAATTGAATGCCTTTATATAATAACTACTCTGTCATAGGTATAGTGACTTTAAATACCAAATATAGTTGCCAGTCAACAATGAGTATAAAATCTGTGTACACAGGATTAAGTCATAATTAAGAAAGTCTCTCCTGCAAAGTGAAGTCTCAATTAAATACAGTAAAAATTACATAAAATTTCTTGGTTGATCTAACAGAAGTACTTTAAAATGCTTATGTTACTAAATTCCAGAAGGAGGAAGAATATTTCTTTCTGGAATGTGAAACCACAGATAGAATTGCATCTCTCCAGGGAATGGGCTCAATGGTTATGCAGTAATCCTTTCCCATCTGTAATGCGATAACCAGCTTTATTACTGCACTACTATGGTAGAAAATTATCTCCTGCAATATATATTTTAATACACTTGAGTTGCCAAGATGAGGAATTGGACCTGATGTCCTTTTGTCTATTTAGCTTTTCCCATTACTCTAAAACGTTTTTAGATTTTACAAAGCAGCTTTACTCTTAGGAACTCTTGAATCAGTTTCTATAATCAAACTAGATTTTAAACAATGCAATTTTCAAATTAAATGTAAATTGAATATCATATGTTGGATTGCTCACTAACATAAAGCACATCATGTTTAGTTTGCAAGCCTCATTAATATGCATGACATTTTGCTGTTAATTGACAAGAATATATAAGAAGCACAATTTTACATGGAGGCAATATAGATGGAGACTGTAAGCCTGACTACCAGGATTTGATTCCCCTTTTGCCAAAGTGTTCAGTGGATGTGAATCCAAAGAGAGGGATGGGGGTTGAGCTCTCCGGGAGCTTACGATGTATTAGGGGAAATAAAAAATACATGCATTGGTAAGGTGAACTGTAAACCATTATATAATAAATTGCCAAAGTGATAGAATGATACCGCAATTACCCTAACAGGAGTTAGGTGAAATGGATGTGCCAGTCGGCATGTCCTCATGGGAAGAGCAGAGGTGGATCTCAATTCAGACCATAAAGGAAGTCTTAAGGAAATGGGACACTGGAAAGGCACACTGTGGTGAGGACTGGAACGGTAGGAGTGGGTGCATATTTGGTGATTACGAAGAGAAATAAGTGTTTCTTTTATTCAATGAATAACTCAAAGAATGGCCTGGCTAGTGTGCAGAGTGGACAGGGATGATGAGGGGAATTAGTAGGGTAGATGCAGATTACGGAAGTCCCTGGATGCTGTTTTGAGGAGTTTGGTAAACCACAAGGAATATTTGGGGATTTTGAACCAGAGGAAGATGGGAGGAGAGTGCCTTGGGAAAGTTGTGCAATACAGTGAAAATAGTGGTGTAGGAGAAAGAGGGTGTGGAGAGTAGCAAAAAGCTGAAAAACCAGCAAGGAGAACCTTTCTATGCAGTTTGAGCTGATCATTGTGAAAAAAAAAAAAAAAAAAAAAAAAAAATTCAGTAGGATCAAGACTAAATGGATAAACAATAAAGGAGAAAAAAAAAGAGTTAAAGGTGATTCTAAAGCCTGGGAGTGGAGAAGAAATAGTGGGAGTGCATGTTGATTAAAGAACTAAAAGTTTTCAGGTTAAAAAGTAAACAACACTTTTTTGGTTGCTCTTATTAAAAATATACATGCTTCTAGTGAAAAAACAAAAAAACAAAAAAACAAAAACCAATTCAAACATTGGAAACACATAAAGCAGAAAAGTTGACGTTCCCTTCTTCCACCCCTGAATTCTACTCCCTCTTGGAAGTAACCTCTGTGGTAATTTGATGTATAGCTTTCAAAACTGATTTCTATGTCTACACCAACTTAAAAGAAATAGAGATGGAACCCTAGTACACCTAATTCTATTCAACTTGTTTCCTTTTTTTTTCATATAGGTTCATATGGAGCTATCTTTTCATTGTATGGAAATATTATATTTACCCATTTTCTTAATCATGGCCATTTAGTATTCCAATTTTTCCTATTACAAACAACACCTAATGAGCATTCTTACATATCTCTTTGAACCTTGTCATATTATTTTTGTGTGACAAATATTTATGTGTGAAAGTGCTGGGTCAAAGGGTAAAAGTGAGCTTGATTTTGGCAAATCATCTACCAAAGACATATGCTCATTTACGCTCCTGTCATCCATTTATGAGGGAGGTTGTTGCCTACATCCTGGCTAAAACTGAGTATTATAAATCTTATTAAATGGGCAGTTCAGTAGGCAAAAAATATTTCATTTTTTAATGTGCATTTTCTTTCATTATCAGTTAGGATGAATATATTTTCATAGGTTTTATTGGTCTTTTTTTTTTCTGCAGTTATTTAAGTTTTGAACTTGTGGAGTTTGAAATTAGGGTGGAATGTCCAAATATAGACGTCATGGAGGCAATTAGGCAATAGAAGCCTGGGTGAGAATTATCAGTGGAGCAGTCACAGTTGAAAACAGCCATTTAGGTTCCCTGTGGAATCATTGAAAGAGGAGAATACAAGGCCTTGAGGAAACTCAGATTTAGGAAAGAGAAACAAACGAGAGACATGATAGAAACTGAGCAGTAACAGCTCAGCAGCTGCAGAGACAGAAGTAGAATCAAGATTGTGTCCTGTATGCTAACTGGTTAAGGAATTTGGGGCACTTTCTTAAGTCTCTGGGCCTTGGTTTCTTCATTTATAAAATGAAATTTCAATAAGATGACGTTTCAACAATAAAATCCCTTGTTTCTGTAATTTTAACCCCAGAGAGGAGACAATTTCATGGGAGTAGTCAACTGTTTTGGGAAAAATATGGGTGTTAGCAATAAGGTGGTAACTTAGAATTATGAGATTACAGACTATAGATTGCTTACTTCTGATGCTATTGCTTCTTTGAAGTTCCAACGTTCTTTTTAAACTTTTTATTTGAAAATAACTTCAAATTTACAGAAAAGTTACAAGGACACCCAAACACCCTTTACCCAGAATCTCCTATTGACATTTTACCTTGTTTTATAATTTTTGTTGTCTCTTTCAAAATATATTTATATATATTGCATTATTATGTATTATATTATTACATTGTATCTTATAATATTTTTTTCTGTTTGCATTATTATGTATTATATTATTACATTGTATCTTATAATATTTTTTTCTGAACCATATATACATCTGGCCCTTTACTCTTAAATACTTCAGTATATATTTTCTAAGAATAGTAACATAACCACAGTACGGTTCCCAATTTCAGTGACTTTAACATTAATACCATACTTTTATCTAATCAATCTACTGTTTTCCAGTTAACCCAGTAATGTCCTTTATAGCATTTTTCCCCCTTCAGTAAAGGATCCAGTGTAGATCTCATATTGCATTTAGTTGTCATTGCTCTTTAGCTGGAATATTTTCACTGTCTTTGTTTTTTATGATATTGACATCTTTGAAAAGCATACAGTTCTACCCTTTTTAGAAAATAGAACATTCCTCATTTGGAGTTTATCTGATGTCTCCTCATGATTACATTCAGGTTATATATTCTGGTCTGGAATACTGCATAGGTGACGCTGTGTCCTCAAGGTATCACATCTGGAGGTAAACAACATCCATCTGTGCCTCATTTGTGACATTAATTTTGATTACCTGGTAAAGGTATTGTCCAATTTCTCCAGTGTATAATTACTGTTTTTCCCTCCTTGCAACTAATACACAATCTGTGGGAGATACTTTAAGACCATGTATGCAGGTAATCTATTCCTCATTAAAATATCCCCCTACATTTAGCATCCATTGATGATCTTGTGTTATCCAGTCTTTACCCTAATGGTTGCAAATGATGATTTTCCAACTCCGGCAATCCCTGCCTACATTTACCAGTTTTCATTCAACATTCTGCCATAAGCAAGAATACTCCCTTTTCCTCCACATATTTTATCCATTTGGTATCAGCATGGGTTTATAAATCCCTGTTTTTGTTTTTGTTTTTTAATTCTAACCTCAATTTGACATGCAGGATATAAAAGGAAACTAACGTGATGAATATTATTGACAAAGATCCTCATTCACCATTACACATTGGCAGTAATGCCTAAAATTTTTATAAAGGAAGTAGGATATTGCAGTAATTCGTTTATCTGAGAGGATTTATCTGGTAAACACAGAATCTAACATATAGAGGAAAATATGAAAGTAGGCAAAAAGGTCTTTAAACAAAGTAGATAAATGAACAAAAAATCAGAGTTGTTTCTAGCATTTTCAGAGGTTCTGTACTCTCATAAAGATTCAAATATATATATGGTTATTTGGTTTCCCAGGCTATTCTAACATGATCAGACAATTTGAACTGAGGCTTGTGTACATACATGAAGAGCAGTGCTGTAGCAGCAGGTGCAGCAACGAGAAGGGATAGCAGAATGATCAATAAGGTACTATCTCCATCTATTAGACTCAAAGGAATGCAGGAATGTGGTAGGCCATAATTATTTATTATAGGGTGAAGAGAATAAGTACCTCCATAGGTTCTGAAGACATCTTGGCACTCTAGCTCTTGGTTTTTATTATGATACTTCTAGGTCATCAGGAATAAATTAAGCTATCTGTGGGATTTTTTTTTTTTTTTAGTTTTTAAGGCAGAGATATTGGTGATATTTCGGGGAAAAAAATCAATAAAAGTAATTTAAATAACACTGGTTTTAGTGCTTCAAGTTAAAAACCTGAGTTATCTAGCCGAATTATATCCAACCCCTCCCCTGCCCCCTTTCCTGATACAGTCAGATAAATGAGGCATTATTGGAACTGTCTTTAAAGTTAGTATTGAAAATTACTAGTTCATGCAAACATTTATTTATACACTAGTTGGCTTCCCCAAGGGTTGATCCAGGGAAGCATTAATCATCAGTAAGGAAATAAGTCCCTGCTGATCTACACCCTGCATAGAGTAGCCCCTATAAGTAGCAACTCAATCGCAAATTAAGGCCTATGCCTGTTGAAAGTTGGTATATGAATGGATTGTTGATTATCTTTGTCACTGGTATTGTAATACCTGTGGCATGTGTCCTTGATTGGCAATCATGGGATGCTCCCCTTGTATCTTAGTGTCAGTTTTCTGGAGAATGACTGCCTATCTCTTTGAAGTCCCCCTTGCATCACTACCCCACAAAGTGAATTTTGGGTATGCTACCTGGCCTATATTTAAATCAGAAAATTGTAAACAGAGTTGACAAATTTCTTCAAAATATCCAGCCAGTACATATATATTTTTAAAAAGAGATTAAAGGTTAGAGAGATAACAGAGGCATATGTTTGTTACCTTAATTCTGTTGGTTTAATAGAATTAGGTGTTACTGAAATAATAACCTATCTTCCATGCTAGTTAGATTTTGTTTTGACGGTTGTAATGAGATGAATTTTTTAAAACTGATTTTTTTTTTTTACACTGGTGGTCTCTTGTCTCTCTCTGAAACTGCTTGTTCTATATCTACATTACATACTTGCCTTACCCCTTGGAAATAAGTTTGATGGATAGTAATAAAACTGTTATACATAATTGTGATTTCTCTGAAATGACTTTAGCATATTAAATTCTTATTTTTATTTTCTATAATGGCATTTCTTACATAGAAGTTTTTTGTTATACTAAGACTTTGCATATTTCCTGCCTTTTGGCAAATGCAAATGGAATACATCAAGCAACTTACAGAATTTAACTGTGTTAAAAGATGCTCTAGTAAAGAAAACTTGCAGACACTGAGAATGAACTTTTTTTGTGTACTTTTATATGCAAATTCTTAATCTTACCAAGTTCAGAGATATGAACTTAACCCAACTCTGAAGTTTTATAGAAGTATTATTTTACAGGTTATCAACACAAGAAGTTTTTAGATAATTACTCCAAACTCAGAAATTCAGTAGGCATAAAAATTTAGTATATCTACAGCCTAGGTTCATAAGTCTCCTTAAAATCCAAATGAAAACTTTCATGGACCTACAGCAAATTGTGAAAATTACTGGCAGATGTATTGTGAAAATTATTGGCAGATGTAGAAACAAAGTCTCATTTTTTATGAAACCCTATTCCAAGTTTAAAGAATTGCAAGATATACATACAAAAGACAAGTTCTCTATTTTTCCTATTTCTTAAAAGCAATTTTAATTATTTATGATAACAGGATATATATATATATATATATATATATATATATACACACACACACACACATACATACATATACACACATTTAACAAAAGGCTAAACATTTATACAACCCAATAACTAGAACGGGTTTTTCCTTCAAGTGCTAAATCAGTTTGTCTGTTGTTTCTTTGAGGCTTGAAGCAATCAATATCTATGGGAAGACTTCCTGTGTGCAAATTTCTCATCTTTTTATCAATAATCTTCTTTTTTTCTGAGTCTATTCTCATTTGAAAGGTTTATTTTATTTCTTTTTTTGCATTTTCTTCTTTTCTTTAATTTCTCTACTCCCAGTGTTTTCTTTTCCCATGATTTCCTCACGATTTTTTTCCAAGACTTTCTTTGAAAGTAAAATGGAATAAAAATGAAAATGAATTTTGTTGACTGTTTTTTGTTTGTTTGTTTTTTACTTTTTAAAGGGGGAAACTTTAAAGATGTAACACTTTATGAGAGAAAATAGTTGAAGGACATTTTAGCTTCCCCAATTAGAATAAAGGTCTATAGCAGAAGGCAGTCAAAGGGGGAAATAATTTGTATTCTTCAATGCACAAGATTAGTCAATTATGTTTAGTGGTTATTAAAGGGAGGAAAGAAACCAAATGGAAACAGTCAGTTTTGGTCCTTTCATGTTTTATACTCAGTGCTAGTACAGAGTATTCCTTCCACATTCTACCACACATTGCCTGGAGAATTAACTGCAGGATCATCAAATCATCCATTTCCAAATGGTCTAATGACAGCATATACAAAGGTGGCTCCTTTAAAACTTTCCATTTATAGTTACCCCGCATCAAATGGTGCTAATTTTAAGTAGGCCACCCGTATAGTGCACCCTCCAAAACAACACCCTTTCACGGGTTTTACCATGTCTATTTCCTTTTCATCCACAGGAAACATTTAATAAATGCTTCAGAATCATGTTCATGCAATGACAGGCAAATACTGTTCATCTGGAACTCATCAATCTGAGACCCAGGGGATGCCAGATTTCTGTCATTTGATCATTAAGTCAAGGGCAGTACCCTGCAAAATACCTACACAGACTTATTTCTAACACTTCCCAAATCGTAATGTGTGAGATTACTGATCATCATAATTTATAACCCTAAGGCAGTGGGCTGGCTCTTCACATTTGCAGCCTCCCCACCTGCCCTCAGCGACTTCTAAAAACACCACTGGCATTGGCTGGATATTTGATCTTGGGGCCAAATGTTTTCAGACTTCATTGTCTGTCTTACGGGTGAGGTGCCAGCGCTGAAGGCGGCCCAACTGCAGATTTCACCGTGTGGCTGCCCGTGCAGGCAATGGGTGGCCCCCGGCTTTGGGGATGCTCCACCTGTCCTCCACCCCCTCCCCGCCCCCTCGCTCGGCGGGTGGGGGCCCCTCCCTCCAGCGAGCGCTTGGCGGAGGGGCTGCGGCCGGCGGCGCGCGCCGCGGACACCGCCCCCGAGCGTCAGTTGAACTAGGATAGGAAGCACAGCTGTGGGCGGGGAGCGCGCGGGAAAGACCCCGCCGGCTGCAGCCCTCGGACCCCGCGCGAGCGCGCTCGGTTGGTACGCGAGCGCGGCTCCGCCCCGCCCGCTTGGCGCGCGCCTCCGCCAGGTCCGCTCTCCTCCCCCACCCCAGGCGAGGACGGGGTGGATCCAGCTGCCTCCCCTCCCCCGAGCGGTGGCGGCGGCAGCAGGCGCTGAATGAGAGACGCCGACTGCTCTGGTCGGTGAGCGCAACATTAGGCGGCGGCGGTGGCAGCGGGTAGGTGACGGAGCGTGGGACAGGCGTCGTCTTTTCATCCTCCGAGGCTGCGGCCGCGGCTGCACAGGTCGGTGTTCCCGCCGCTGGCCTGGTGCAGAGCCTCGGTGGGCGGTGCGGGGGAAGGAGGGTGGGTGCGCTGCGCCCCACAGGCGGCGCGGGGAATGGCGGCGGCTCCTGTGTGCGGTGTGTTATCTCCCGGCCGCGGGCTCCGGGGCTGCTCGCCCTCGGAGTGGGGAAGGGGCTGCCGAGCTAGGGCTGAGGGAGAAGGGCGCCGGGGGGCTCCGCGAGCCGCGCCTCCCTCGAGGGCTCGACCTCGGAGTCAGTGGGCGACCGTGGGGTCCCCTCTGTAGGCTCCGACCCGGTTCTGGGGGTGCGGCGGCTCCTGGAGCCCGCCTCGCCTGTCTCTCCCTCCTGGGTAGCGAAAGCCCCCGGCTTCTACCCGCGCTGCCCTGACGGCCGGCGGCGCCTCATCCTCCTTTCAGGTGAGCTGGAGCTGGGACCCGGAGCCGGGCCACACCCCCTCCCCTTGCCTTCCGGGCTGCTCCCCCGAAGCCTGACGGCGGCACCGGCCGCCTGCGAATCCGCGGACTCGCGGTCAGGGTGACCTGTTGCCGAGCGGCCCGCAGCCCGAGTCGCCCGCCAGCCCCGGACTCGGAGGGGTTTGTGTCTTGCGCTCGCTTGGGCCCCGGAGCTCAGTCCGGGTTCTGGACAGGGGGCGATGCCCGAGGTCGGGTCTCCTTACAGCAAGGAGCCGGGCGTGTTGGAAAAAAGAGAGATTCCTCACGTATCTGATCAAACACTTGCAAAGCCGGGATATCTGTCTGCAAATATCCGGAATTCCATTGCAGTATCGGATTAGGCAGGCTCATAAACACCATGCTTTGGAGATGATTTGAGAGAAACGCGAGACTCGGGTGAAGAGTTAATATCTGGAAAAAAGCCGTAACCCTGTGCGGAGCTAAATTATCTCCTCCACCAACCCCCCTTCGAAGCTCTTTTCTTGCAGCTGTGTGTTGTGTAGACGCAGGCCAGTTTCAGTGTACGTGGGCGTGTTTGGGAAGAAGCTGCGAGCTGATAGGAGGTACCTTAGTACAAATGTTAATTTGTTTGAGCTGGGAGGGGTGAGGGAGGAAGAAGAAAGGGCACTAAGGTTAGCTGTGGAGGAGGGGCCATTGAAACACTAAATTTCTAAGAAAGCGCTAAAAAATATCTACGTGTGTTTAAGACTATACAGTGGGAACACAAAAGCAGGAATTAATTGACCTTTATCTTTTATGTGCCCTGGATGTTTCTTTCTCAACGCTCTAGTTACCATAGAAAGCCTTGTTTTCTTACCAGTGGTTTACAAGTTGTCTGGTGTTTTTTCCCCTATATTCCCCGTCAGATCTGCTCTTGTTCAAGACTGTTTGAAGACGACCAAATTTTGGAAAACTTTTCAGTCTGTGCATGCAGAGTATTGCAGTCACACAGATCATAGCTTACTAGCCATAAAGCCTGTTCCACCCAGATAATTATGCTTATACAAGTGCTGTAGAATTATAAAGATAATAAGTATATTACTGTTACTGTTGAATATTATACTGTAGACTTTAGAATTATGAAGGGATTTATATCCAAACATTATTATTTTAATAAAAATAACCTCTAACTCCAGCTTTGTAGGCATGAAGTATGTATCAGCTAGCTTCAAAGATTTGGAAGGTAACTGATTAAATAATTTCAGCATAATTAATTTTAAGTTAGCTTTTTTGTCTTTTTGAAATTCAGCATGATAATTTTGACATGGTAAGATCTGCCTGTTTTTCATTATATTCTACCTTTCATTGAATTGAGGAATTTGACTCCTCAAAATACTTTGGGTGTGGGACTCTGAAATATTGTTCACTTTACCTAAATTACTCCAGATTGCAACAGAATTTCAAAGATAGTGCTTACGTTTTCAAGATTGCAGCATACCTTTTTTTTTTTATTAAATTCAGTTTTATTGAAATACATTCACACACCATACAATCATCCGTGATATACAATCCACTGTCCACAGTATGCTAACATAGTTATGCGTTCATCACCACAATCTATCTCTGAACATTTTCCTTACATCAGAAAGAACCAGCACAAGAATAAAAAATAAAAGTGAAAAAAGAACACCCAAGTCATCCCCCCATCCCACCCCATTTGTCCTTTAGTTTTTATCCCCATTCCTCCACTCATCCATACACTAGATAAAGGGGGTGTGATCCACAAGGTCTTCACAATCACATTGTCACCCCCTGTAATCTACATTCTTATATAATTGTCTTCAGGAGTCCAGACTGCTGGGTTGGAGTTTGGTAGTTTCAGGTATTTACTTCTAGCTATTCCAATACATTAAAGCCTAAGAGGTGTTATCTATATAGTGCATAAGAATGTCCACCAGAGTGACCTCTCGACTCTATTTGGAATCTCTCAGCCACCGAAACCATTTCGTCTCATTTTGCATCCCCCTTTTGGTCAAGAAGATACTCTCAGTCCCACGATGCCGGGTCCACATTCATCCCCCGGAGTCATACTCTGCGTTGCCAGGGAGATTTACACCCCTGGGAGTCGGGTCTCACGTAGCGGGGAGGGCAGCGAGTTCACCTGTCGAGATGGCTCAGTTAGAGAGAGAGAGGGCCACATCTGAGCAACAAAGAGGTACTCGGGGAGACTCTTAGGCACCATTACATACAACTTTAGACTCTCCTTTGTGGTAATGAGCTTCATAAGGGCAAGTCCCATGCTCGAGGGCTCAGCACATCAAACTGCCAGTCCCAGTGTTTGTGACAACATCAACAGCAGTCCAGGTGAGGATGTCCAACATATCTGCACCTTCCCCCAGATCCTCGGGGCTGGGGAGGGGGAGGCTGTAAATATATTTTTTATTATCTGCCCAAATTACTCTAGGATGTGTCACTATTTCACTCCAGCCTATACTAACCTACCGTGTCTCACTTCCTATTCAAAGTTCCATGCAATTAAGGTGTTTGAACAAATCGACTGTAGAGTTGTACCGTTTAGAAAATTTAGATCCTGTACCAAATAAATATCTATTCCCTTGGTCTCATATGAAAGTTGAAGTTTTAAAACACAATCAGTTTCAACCTTTATCCTTTGGCCTGGCTTGCCCTGGTCTTAACCAGACCTGCTTCATTTATATCACTAGTTGAAGTCTGGGCTCTTTTTCAGCTTTTTTTTTTTTTTTTTTTGACAGTGGCTGTATGCACTAATACTGACATTCATATCTGCCGAGCTCTAGCTCTGAGTTGCAGGTGTCTCAGAGATATGCATTGTTCCAGGGACCAATCAGGTTATACGCTAGGGGATCAGCATCTCAAAGTTTAGAGATAGGCCTTACAATTCAGGAATAGAGTTAACTGCTGTAAGAGCTTACAATCTAGGGACTATTACAATTATTGTGTCCACGTTAGGCTATGTTCTAAGATTCAATTCTGAGTTTACACATTGTAGTTAGTCCATATTGGTGAGGCATCATCCCTCTCACCATGTTTTCTCCATCACTTTTACTCCTATATATATATTTTCCTACAATTTTATAGAGTTATATTCACATACCATACATTTATCCACAGTGTACAATCAGTTGTTCATGGTATCATCATAAAGTTGTACGTTTATCGCCACAGTCAGCACTTGAACATACTGATTACTACAAGAAAAATTTTTTTTTTTTTTTTTTAGCAAGAAGAAAAAGTGATAAAAAGAAAAATAACATGTCATACAATACAATATACTACTAAGGACAGCAAATAACACCACTACCAAGAATCCCATATTACTCCCCTATATCCCCCTCTCATATACATTTAGCATTGGCATATTGCCTTTGTTACATTTAATGGAGGTATATTACAATGTTACTGTTGACCATAGACTCCAGTTTGCTTTGATTATGTTTTTTCCTGAATACCATCCCTTTTTCAAATTTCTACATGGTTGACATTCATTTGCTTTCCCACATGCAAAAACATTTTTATATTTGTATATTTAGTAACAGTCATTGGCCACTCCAGTTTTTGCCATGTTATACAGTCCCAGTCTTTATCATCTATCTTTACCTCTGGTATCATACATTCTCCTATCCCACCTCTTTCAGCTTTACTCACAGACATCTTTGTTCAGTGTCCTTACAATACCGTGCTACCATCACACAGTATTATGCAGCATACCTTTTTGATAGATATTTTTTACTGTCAGAGCACCAAAATTTCCTAAAAGAGGGAAAACATAACTAAAAAACTGGCTTTGTGAATC
Organism: Choloepus didactylus; assembly: GCF_015220235.1. NCBI lineage: Eukaryota > Metazoa > Chordata > Mammalia > Pilosa > Megalonychidae > Choloepus > Choloepus didactylus. Next base: position 85,063,943 of record NC_051308.1, on the reverse strand, counting down.
AGATGCTTTTATCACACATATGAGTAATCTATTTGTGTGTGTGTAAATGCCTAGTAAATGTCTTTTTCAGTTATTATGGCATTATGGTTGAGACAGTAGTTGAGTGTAATGAATGATGTCTAAATAGATGATCTGTTTATGTTGCAACTTAAAACACTGCAGCTTATGTTCACAGATGCAGTTCATTCATTCATTTATTCTTTCATTCATTCTACACATACTTATTGAGTACCTACTTGGTGCCAGTTGCCTAGTTGTTGGAATACAACAGGGAAATAGACAACAGGTCTGTTCTCTGATGGAGCTTTAGGGTAAGTGGGCAAATAGTCTACTACTTCACTGTCAGATAAGTGTTTAATGTTAGTTTAAACATTTAACCAGTAAAAAGTCCTCTGAGGACTTTTTTGGTTAAGGATTATTGTGTTTTTCCTTCTAAGAATAGTAGGAATTATTGAGAGAGGGAAGGTATCAAGACAGTTGTTCTCAAAATATGCTTAAGTTTATATACATTGCATAGCTGGTTCCCGAGTATACCAAAAATAAACATTCTACCTGAGGTCAGATGATGCACAGTTTACACATGGTTAAACAGCTGTATTCTTTTGGTTTATATAGTTAAATGAAATGTTTGCTAAAAATATCCTATCTTGGAATTTACTTGTTTATAGAGAATCTACATTTTTATTAAAATCTCTTTTTCTTCTGTGTGTGTGTTAATGAACCAGTGCCCTACTATTCTTCCATAGAATCTGATAACCATTATTGCTAAAATCAGAAAAGTTCAACAGAAATAACTTTTAAATAAAAGTGTAAAATAACTTTTGAACTTTAAACTATTAATTGAAATTTAATTAATTGAATTTGTTTTCTTTTTGTTAAACTTTAAACCTGTTTTTCCTGAAAGTTTTGCATTTTTTGCTATGTAAAACAGATACAGATAACTTGGGTTTATTTTTAATGGTGCAAGTGTTTCAAGAATAAGATGTATTAAAATCAGTCCTGCTTTTTGAATATGAACTTTTTATGGTGTAACAGCTATATTTGGAATAAAATTATCTCTTCAGTCTGAATACTGCATCTTTTTAGTTAATTCAGTTTTCAAAGAAAAAGATCATTCAAATAGCTTGAAACTCTACCTCAACCTGAGTGATTTCTTGGAGAGGAAAATGAATGTATTGCATTACCCTATAAATTGTTTCTTTAAATATATTTTATTCTTGTTGGTTTAGGGTTCCTTTTTAGTGAGAGAATGAAAATTGATGTGATAAACTTTGGTAACTTGGAATTAATCCAGAATCTTATTGTTCAGAGCTTTTGAGTTAGGAAAACTTTTAACTGTATAATGGGAATAAATCCTTGAAATGTTTTGTATCTACCTATTCTATGAAAAGAAAAAAGTTTGAATATAAATTTACCCAGTCTCTAATGAAGTAATGACTAGTTAGGGATATAGGAAGGGTATATATAGCAGTGTTCATATGATTTAGGTTGAGGATGCTTGGCGATTGATGTATGCAGCAGAGAACCTTTGTACTGATTCTTAAATGGTACCTTGCTGTGGAAGGAGAGAGTGTTAAAATGAAGTTCTCAACTTGAACTCATTGATACCCTTCTGTTATTTTTCTTACGTGACCTTTATCTCAAAATATTCTTAGGTTGAATTCCATTTTGTAGATAATGATCCATCTTTGTGGTATTAGCCCAAAATGATGCCAAGAACCTTTCTTTGAAAGATTCTTGATATTTACCTATTTCTTTAGGATTTTCTTTTTTTAAATGAAAAGTTGATTCTTTTAGAAGCCTTTTCTGAAAACCCTACCTAAATAGCATCCCCATCACACTCTGTGCCTTTACCTTGCTTTATTTTCCTTGATAGAATTGATTTGTCTGACATTGTAGCATTCATTAACTCATTATTTTAGCACAGCATTAATAATTCATTAACTAACGCCTTCATCTCTGAATGTAGGCTCTATGAGGGTAAGGACTTAGTTTTGTCACAGTTGTATTCCTAGCACCTAGAAAAGTACTTTGCATATAGTTGATGCTCAGATGATATTTGTGGGGTGAGTGAATTAATTGGTATTAAGTGATACAAGGACCACTGGTTTTGTTCTTTTAAAAAAAAAACATTAGTTTTTAACTTTACACTTAAAATACAATTTAAACTTTACAATAGTTAAAATACTTTAAGCAATAATGCATTTTAAAAGACAAACAGTTCTACAAACTGATAATAAAATAAACACTCAGTCTCCTATCCCATCTCTTTATAACTTTCTCTTCCAAGTCCTGCTCTCAAAGCATCCATTTTCAATACTTTAGATATTTCTTCTCATATTTACCTCCAAATTTAAAAATACTTGTTTTTCAATTTTGGCTTCCCACTATGGAAGATGAGGGTTCTTATGCAGCCTTGAAATTTCTCTTCATCCTTCCAGTATAGTTGTATCATGCTTTAGTTAATTCAGTGTTTGTTTAAATTATTAGGACTTTGTGAATATGTTCACGGTTGAACCTTGCATTGTATTGCAATTATATTTCTTTGATTTAAACATTTTCTTCTTCCTTCTCTTATTTTTTCCCCTTCTTCCCCTCCTCCTCACTCTCCTCCTCTGTTTCCTACGTCTATAATTTTTTGCACAAACTGTCCCAATATGTTGAAACATATCACATAATTGATCTGTTCCAGTTTTTTAAATCAGAAAAAAAACCTCCTTTTGTTCAAATCTTCACTGTTGCTCTCTGCTTCTTCTGTGCACCTGTAGCTTGCCAACTCCCTTCATCGTGATTCAAAGAATTCCCTTTGCCTTTTCCCTGTTTTGTCAGCTGTGGTCTGGATCCCATGTCTTTCTCTTTTTTGATGTATTCCTTTGTTTTGATGAAGTGCATTCTTCAGTAACTTTAGATAAAGAGTGTATGGAGCGGTGAAATTTTTGAGATGTTTGCGTTGCTAAAAGTATCTTCTACCCTAACAGTTGATGGATAATTTGCCTGAGCTGGATGTAGAATTCCAAGGTGAAAATCATTTTCCCTCAAAACTTAAGGAATTGCTCCTTAGTTTTCTGACTTCAAAGTGGTTATTGAAAAGTCTTATGCTATTCAAATTCTTTATTCTTTATATGTAACCTGTGCCTGTTAAGCTCTATTAAGACCACATCTTTGTAATCAGTGTTCTGATATGTCCCGGATGTTGTTTGTATCTTGTGTGGATCTTCATTATTGTGCATGATCTTACTGGGCTCTTTCAACCTGAAGACTTGTTTCTTCAGTTCTGGGAAAAATTCTTAATTTTTTTTTGGTTATTTTCTCTCCTTCATTTTCTCTGTTCTTTTCTTCTGGAACTCCTGTTGGTTAGATGTTGGAACTCCCTAGATTGATCCTTTGATTTTTTTTTTTCTTTCTATTTTCTTAGCTTTTTGATCTACTTAAAGAAATATTCTTTATTTACTAACCTTCCACTGTCTTAAAACATTTTGTCATTATGCTTTTAATTTTGAAGAGCTTTTTTGTTGTTGTTGTTTGAATGTTCCTTTTTAGTAGCAGTCTGTTCTTGTTTCAGAGATTCAGTATTTTACCTCTCTGAAAATATTAGTTTTGTGGGTTTTTTGTTTGTTTGAGGTTGTTTTCTGCTTTGTTTCTTCTGAATTTATTCTTATTCATTTGTTTTCATCTCATGTGTTTTCTTCAAATGTTTAGTGATCTTTTTGTTCCTTGGTATTTAAGAACGGGGCTGCTGGGAATCCCTGGATGTGGATAGTTTGGGAATAGGTGAGCTTCACTATAAGGTGATTAGATGAAAATCCTGTGTTTCTCATTAGAAGACCGGTAGATGTCGTATTTTCTCTGGAACACTTAAGTTTCTCTAGAGAATTATCCTCTTAAATTCTTACAAGGAGGTTATTATATGCACCTGCCAGCATCTTAATCCCTTTGCTTTCAGTGTAGCATCTTTCCCTTCCCTTTCTCTGTTCATGTTATCCCATTATTGGCCATCAGGGAATTGCAAATTGAAAATGTAAGATGCTAATTCACACATACTAGAATGGCTAAAAGTAAAAAGACAGAACATCAGACATGAATGAGGATGTGGAGTAATTGGAACTCTCACTGTGGAAGGAGTATAAAATGTATACTGCTTGAGATTATGGTTTGGCAGTTTCTTGTAAACATACATTTATTATATACCTTAAACATACTACCCTGTGACCCAGCTATTCCTCTCCTATTATTTGCCCAAAGGAAATAAAAGCAAAAGTCCACAAATAACTTGTATAAGAATGTTCTTATCAGCTTCAGTCATAATATCTGGAACTGGAAACAACCCAATACCCATCAGCAGGGAATGGATAAACAGAACGTAGTCTGATTATACAGTGGAATGTTTCTCAGCAATAAAAAAAAATGAATTGCTGATACCTGTGACACCATGAATGGATGTCAGAAACATCTTATGTTGAGTGAAAGGAACCAGATACAAAAAGTGAATACCTATTGTGTGATTCCATTTATATGAAGTTTTAGAACAGGTGAAATTAATCTATGGTGATAGATTTCAGATCAGTGGTTGCCTATAGCAGGTGTCATCAAATTGTTCACGTAAGATCTGTGTATTACACTGTAAAGTTTACCTTAAAATATTGATGGAGGATGGAGAGGGAAGAATTACTAGAGCAATGTCTATGATTAAATGAGAGAAGAGATGATCTATTCCAGAGATTGGCAAACTCTTTCTGTAAAGGGCTGGATAGTAAATATTTTAGGCTTTGCCGGCAGTATCACCTCTGTCACTATTACTCAGCCTTGCTGCTATAGCACGAAAGCGACCATAGACAGCACTGGCTGTGATTTGCTGACCTCTGATTTACACATAGCTGGAGGAATTAGCCTTTGCTCTACTAGAAGCAAGGAGAGTTTATAGAAACAGGAAGGAAGACAGTAAATGTACAGATACATGATGGTGATTGCTTGAGGAGGTTCTTATCTGATTGCATCTGTTTACCTCAGTATATGGTAAGCAAGGTCATCAGCTGAGAGTAAGGAAGAATGGGAGTGTGTGTTAGAGGTTTGAGAAGAGAGGAAAAGATATGACATAGTCATCTATCAAAGAACGGAAAAATGAGTAGAAGAGGAAAATATAGTGTGATTGCCAGGAAGGCAGCATTAAAGGCTCGCTTGAGATTAATGATTATAAATTTCATGTTCCTGACTTTAATGGTGTTTTATTCTGCTAAGGCTGCTGAAATGCAGTATACCAGAAATGGGATGGCTTTTAACAATGGGAATTTATTAGTTACAAGCCTACAGTACTGAGACTGTGGAAGTGTCCAATTCAAAGCATCATCAAGGCGATACCTTCTTTCTGAAGACAGGCTGCCTGGGATCCTTGGCACCTCTGTCAGACAGCAAGGCACATGGTGTTGTCTGCTAGTCTCTCCCTTCTCTTCTGGGTTTTTGTTGCTTCCATCATCCGGCTTCCATGGCTTTCTCTCTCAGCTTTTGTGGCTTTCTCTCTCTCCATATTTATCCCATTTATAAAGGACTCCAGTAAGAAGAGCCACCCTGAATGAAGTGGGTCACATCTTAAGATCCTACTTACCAAAAGATCCTTACTTACAATGCATCCACACCCACAGGAATGAATTACCTTTGAGAGCATACTTTTCTTGGGTCCATGCGGCTTCAGACCATCACAACTGGGAATACTTTTAAATATCATTATTAAATATGATCTTACTGTAGTTTTTTAAATAGATAACTCTGAAAGATTAAGAAATACCTTCTAGTCATTGTTTTCCAAGAGTTTTTTTTTTAAAGTGTTGAATTTTATGAAGTGCCTTTTCTGTATCTATTGAGAAGATCATATTTATTTTCTCCTTTGATCCACTAACAGCTTTTAGTACATTGATAGATTTTCTCCTGTTAAACCATCTTCACATTCCTGGGTTAAGCCTTACTTAGCATAGCTATGGTGTGTTTTCCTCCCCTACGTTGCTGAATTCATTTTGGAAGTGGTTTATTTAGAGTTTTAAAATTTACATTTGTCAAGTGATATAGGATTTTTTTTTTTGGTTTCAAAGTTACGCTGGCCTCATAAGATGAGTTTCAAGTCTTCCCCCCTTTTCCTGTTTTCTGTAATAGTTTTGTAACATGAGTATTAATCTGCTTCTGGAAGGATTCTTAGATGTAGTGTGAAATGTAAAACAATAAACTTTCTGTAAGAAAACATAGAAAAATGCCTACACAGCCCCATGGTAGGCAAACATTTTTTAAACAGGACACAAAAAATACCAGAAAAGATTGATAAATTATATTCAATTAAAAAGAACTTCTCTTCATCAAAGGATACTATTAAGAGTGTGAAAAAGAAAGTGACACACTAGGAAAAGGTGTTTGCAATACTTATTTCTGACAGAGGACTTGCATCCTGTGTGTGTGTTGTTTGTGTGTGTGTGTATAAAATTCCACAAATCAATGTTTTAGTTTCCTAGACTACCTAAAGTAGATACCATGAAATTTGTTGACTTACACAATGGGAATTTATTAGCGTACAGGTTGAGACCAATAAATTGTCCAAATCAAGGCATTATGAAGGTGATGCTTTCTTCCTGAAGACCAGCTGACGGCAGTCCTTGGGTCCTCTGCCACATGGCAAGGCACATAGCAGCATCTCCCCTTTTCTTCCAAGTTTCGCTGATTACAGCTTCTTGCTTCCCTGGCTTTCTCTCTCTTTCTCTGTATTTATTTATTTTATAAAGGACACTAGTAAGAAGATTAGGAGCCATCCTGAATGAGGTGGATCACTGAACCTTAACTGAAGATCCTCAAAAGATCCTATTTATAATGGATCCACACCCACAGGAATGGATTAAATTTAAAAATATGTCTTTCTGGGGTACCTACAGCTTCAGACCACCACAATCAATAAAAATATAGGTAATCCAAAAATTTTTAAATTTTTAACTAAAAATTTGAATAGATTTTAATTTTTATTCTGTTACCATACGTGCAATCTAACATTTCCCCTTTTAATCATTTTCAGATATGTGTTTCATTGCTGTTCATTGCATTCACAGTGTTGTGCTACTATCACCACCATCCATTACCAAAACATTTCCATCGTTCCAAATAGTTCCATACCAAAAAGTTCCATTGTTCATGTACATTTTAAGCCTTCACTTCCCATTTCCTATCCCCGTCCCATCTAGAATTCTAGATTCTAACTTCCGACTTTTGGCAATTGTGAATAATACCACTGTGAACATTGGTGTACAAATATCTGTTTGTGTCCCTGCTTTCGACTCTTTGGCATATATACTGGGTAGTAGGATTGCTAGGATCTTATGTTCTTCTATACTTAGCTTTCTGAGGAACTGCCAAACTGTCTTCCACAGCAGCTGCACCATTTTACATTCCCAACAGAATGAGTGAGTGTCCCTATTTCTCTGCATTCTCCCCAACACATGCTATCTTCCATTTTTTTAATAGCAGCCTTTCTAATAGGTGTGAAATGGTATTTTATTGTGATTTTGATTTACATTTCCCTGATGGCTAATGATGTTGAGCATCTTTTCATGTACTTTCTGGCCATTTGTGTATTTTCTCTGGAAGGCAGTCCAATTTTTTAACAGTTTTAGTCATACACCATACAATCCATGAAAGTGTACAATTAGTGGTGTTCGTATCATCACAGAGTTATGCATTCTTTACCACAATCAACTCAAGAATATTTTTGTTGCTCCAAAGAAGAAAAAAAAAATCCCGTACACTTTATACCCCCCTATTATTGATACTTGGCTTTGGTATAGTACCTTTGTTACAACTGATGAAAGAGTATTACAGTGTTACTGCTAACTATAGTCCTTAGTTTGCATTAATTGTGTTTTCCCTCATATAACACCCTGTTATTAACACTTATATACTTTTGTTGTAGTTCATGTAAGATCTTTTTCTTGTATCTGTACAGTTAACCATAGTCATCATCCACAACGGTTTCACTATGTTATACAGTCCCGTGTTTTATCCTCTAGCTTTCCTTCTAAAGATATACACGACCCTTGACTTTCCCTTTCAACCATACTCACTCAGCACTGTTAATTACGTTTACGGTGTGTACTACCATCACCTCTATCCATTTACAAACATTTGCAGTCAACCTTATTAAAAATTCCATGCACCTTAAGCATCACTTGCTCATTCTCTACCCTCTTTCTCTCTCCTGATAACCTGTACTCTATATTTTAATTCCCCAGAGTTTTGCTCATTATACTTAGTTCATAATATTGCATTTGTCCCTTTGTAGCTGCTTATTTTGTTCAATATAATGTTCTCAAAGTTTATCCATGTTGTTCTGTGCATCAGGACTTCATTCCTTCTTACAGGTGCATAATATTCCATAGTATGTATATATCACAGTTTATCCACTCATCAGTTGATAGACACTTGGGCAGTTTCCCTCTTTTGGAAATTGTGACTAATGCCGCTATGAACATTGGTGTGCAAATGTCTGTTTGCGTCCCTGCTTTCAGTTCTTCTGAGTATATTCCTAGTAACAAAATTGCTGGATCATATGGCAGTTCTATGTTCTATGCTTAGCTTCCTGAGGAACTGCCAGCCAAACTGCTTTCCAAAGCAACTACACCATTTTACATTCTCACCAACAGTGGATTTCTCCACATCCTCTCCATCACTTGTAGTTTTTTTTGTTTTTTTTTTGGGGGGGGTAATGTTTTATGGTCCTAGCTCTAATGTTTCAGTCTTTGATCCATTTTGAGTTAATTTTTGTACAGAGTGTGAAATACGGCTCCTCTTTCATTCTTTTGGATATGGATATCCAGTTCTCCCAGTACCATTTGTTGAAGAGACTGTTCTGTCCCAGTTGAGTGGACTTGGCCAGAAGGCAATCCAATTTTAAAACAAATGGGCAGAAGTTGGAGCAGGCCAGGCATTCACGAATAGAGTTGGCCGAATGAACAAGGTGAAAAACATACTCAAACATAATTACCAGAGAATTGTAAATTAAAACTATAATGTGATATCATTACACACCTACCACAGTGGTGTTAATGAAAAAGTCTGAAAATACCAAGTGCTGACCAAGAATGTAGAAAAACTGGAACTCTCAGACATTTCTGTTGGGTTTGAAAATTGGCATGACCACTTTGGAAAATTCTTGGGCAGTATCTGCTAAAATGATATGCTGTGTGATCCAGCAGTTTCACTTCTGGTAATAGACCGAATAAAAATCAGTATATTTGTTTATCAAAAGACATGCACATTAAAACATAAGGATAAATTTTCATGACTTTGGATTTGGCAAAGAATTCTTAGATATGACACCAAAAAGTATGAACAGCAAATAGAATAGATTTTATCAAAATTTAAACTTTTATGATTTGAAGAACACTGTCAATAAAGTAAAAAGACAGCAGAAAGGGAGAAAATATGTACAAATCATATACCTGGTAAGGTACTTGTAGCCACAATATATAAAGAACTTTTAAGGTTCAATAATAAAAACAAATAACCAAGTTAAAAAATGGACAAAGGATATGAATAGACATATCTCCAAAGAATATATATAAATGGCCAGTAAGCACATGAAAAGATGCACAACATCATTAGTCATCAAGAAAATGCAAGTCAAAGCCACAATGGGATATCACTTTATATCCCCTGGGACGGCCAATCAAAAGTCAGGTTATGACAAGGGTAGGTGAGGATTTTGAGAAATAAAAGGCCTCGTAAGTTGCTGTTGGTAATGTAAAATGGTGCAGCCCCGTTGGAAAACAGGCTGTCAGTTACTCAAAAGATCAAACATAGAGTTACCGTATAACTAAGGAATTCTTCTCCTGAGTATTTACCCAAGAGAAATGAAGACATTTGTACACACAAAAATTGGTACACAAATGTTTATAGCAGCATTGTTTATAATCTCCAAAAAGTGGAAACAACCTGTTGGGGATGAAATCATGCCCTCCTCAAAAAGCATTTTCAGTCCCAACTCCAGGTCCTGTGGGTGTGAACCCATTTGTAAATAGGACCTTTGAAGATGTTATTCATTAAGGTGTACCCAAACTGAATAAGGGTGGGCCTTAATCTAATATGGCTGAAGTTCTTATAAACCAAGGAAATTGGACACAGAAAGAGAAGCAACAGGAGCAGTCGGAAGCTGGAAGCCAGCAGAACCTGGAAGAGAAAGCAGAAGGTGCCAATTGTACGTTACCATGTGAAAAGCCAAGGATCAAGGATCACCAGCAGCCAGCCCCAGAATAACACAGTCTTTGGTAAGAAAGCATTGCCTTGCTGATGCCTCGAATTTGAACTTCTTGTCTCAAATCTGTGAGCCAATAAATTCCTGTTGTTGAAGCTAATGCATTGTATAGTATTTGTTTTAGCAGCTGGGAAACGAAGACAACCCAAATATTCATCAGCTGATGCATGGATAAACAAATGTGGTATATGCATACAATGGAATATTATTTGGCCATAAAAAGTATTGAAATTCTCATACATACTACAAGAAACCTTTAGCTAGACTGACAAAGAAAAAAAGAGATAGGATGCAAATAACTAAAATCAAAAATGAAAGGAAGGGCATTACCACCCATCCTACAGAAATAAAAAGGATTATAGGAGGATCCTATGAACAATTCTGTGCCAACAAATTAGATAACCTAAATGAAATGAACAGATCCTAGAAACAATCAAATTTTCCTATTCTGATTCAAGAAGAAAAAGAGGATCATAGGTGACCAGTAACAAGTAAAGAGATTGAATAGGTAATCAAAAACCTCCCAAAAAAGAAAAGCCCAAGATCAGGTAGCTTCACCTGTGAATTTTACCAAACATTCCAAGAAGAATTATCATCAGCCCTGCTCAGTTCCTTCCAAAAGATTGAAGAGGGAACACTCCTTTTATGAGACCACTGTCTCTCGAATACCAAAACCACAAGAGTCCACAAGAAAATAAGATTACAGACAAATACCCCTTACGAGCACAGATGCAAAAATCTTCACAGAATACTAGCAAACTGAATCCAACAGCATACTAAAGGAATTATATAGCAGGATCAAGTGAGATTTATTCCAGGTAAGCAAGGGTGATTTAACATAAGAAAATCACACTAACAGAATGAAGGAAAAAAAAACCACTTGATCATCTTGATTCAGAGAAAGCATTTAACAATATCCAGTATCCCTTCTTGATAAAAACACACAGAAAATTAGGAATAGAAAGAAACATCCTCAACATGATATAGGGCATATATGAAAAACCTATAGCTAACTTCATATTCAATGGTGAAAGACTGAAAGCTTTTCCTCTAAAATCAGGAATAAGACGAGGATGTCCTCTCTAAGTGTACTGAAATCGGGCAAGAAAAGATGTTCAACATCATTAGCCATTAAGGAAATGCAAATTAAAACCACAAGATACCATTTAAAACCCATTAGAAAGGGCATTATTTAAAAATGGAAAATAAGTATTGGAGAGGATATGGAGGAATAAGAACACTCGATTACTGTTGTTGGGAGTGTAAAATTGTGCATTCATTGTGGAAGACAATTTGGTGGTTCCTCAGAAAGTTAAGGACAGAATTATCGTATGTCTCAGCAATCCCACTGTGCTGGTTTGAATATATTATGTCCCCCAGAAAAAGCCATATTCTTTGATGCAATCTTGTGGGGCAGGCATATTAGTGGGGATTAAGTTGGAACGTTTGGATTAGGTTGTTTGCATGGAAGTGTGCCCCACCCAACTGTAGGTGATAACTCTGATGAGGTATTTCCATGGAGGCATGGCCCCACCCATTCAGGGTGGCCCTTGATCAGTGGAGCCATATAAATGAGCTGACAAACACAAGGAACTCAGTGCAGCTGTGAGTAATGTTTTGCAGAGGAGCTACAGCCAAGAGGGACACTTTGAAGAAAGCACAAGAGCTGCAGATGAGAGACAGTTTGAAGATAGCCGTTGAAAGCAGACTCTTGCTCTGGAGAAGCTAAGAGAGGACAAATACTCCAAGTGCAACTAACAGTGACATTTTTGAGGAACTGCAGCCTAGAGAGGAATGCCCTGGGAGAAAGCCGTTTTGAAACCAGAACTTTGGAGCAGACGCTGGCCACATGCCTTCCCAACTAATAGAGGTTTTCCGGACACCATTGGCCATCATCCAGTGAAGGTACCTGATTGCTGATGTGTTACCTTGTACACTTTATGGCCGTAAGACTGTAACTGTGGAACCAAATAAACCCCCTTTTATAAAAGTCGGTCCATCTCTGCTGTTTTGCATTCTGGCAGCGTTAGCAAACTAGAACACCCACTTCTAGGTATGTTCCCCAAAGAATTGAAAGCCAGGACTCAGACAGAATATGTTACACTGATGTTCATAGCAGCATTATTTACAGTTGCCGAAAGATGAAAGCAACCCAAGCTTCCATGAACCGATGAATGGATAAAAAAAATATGGCATATACATACAATGGAATATTGTTCAGCTGTAAAAATAAATGAATTTCTGATACTTATGACAATGTGAATGAATCTTGATGACATTATGTTGCGCAAAGTAAGCCAGGCACAAAAGGATAAATATTATGATTTCACTGATAAAAAATAATTAGAATAAGCAAAGTCATAGAGTCAAAAACTAGAATAGCATTTACCAGGGGTGTGATGATTTGAAGGTTCTGTGGACCCTCGAAGATCATATTCTTAAAGCTAATCCATTCCTGTAGGGGTAGATCTATTGTGGGTTGCACCTTTTGATGAGGTTATTTCAGTTGAGGCATGTCCGAGGTGGGTCTTAAGCCTCTTACTGGAGTCATTTATAAGAGGATGAGAAACAGAGAAAGAGAAGCGGAGAGAAAAAGATACGGAAAGCCACACAAAGAAGCCAGAAGCTGAGAGCAATGAAGCCTGGTAGAGATGGGAGAGACCGACAGACCCACATGTTCCTGGCCATGTAACAGAGGAACTGAGGATCACTGGTAGCTGGTCTTTGGGGAAAAAGCATCATCTTGATAATGCCTGATTTGGACATTTTCACAGCCTGAGAACTGTAAGGTTGTAAGTCAATAAATCCCATTACAAAAGCCAACCCAGTTCTGGTATATTGCATTTTGGCAAGTTTAGCAAACTAAAGCAAGGGGCCAGGGTAGGTTGAGAAATGGGGAGTTAATGTTTAGTTGGTACAGAAAATTTTGGGTGTTGATGGAAAAGTTCTGGTAATGGATGGTGGTGATGGTAGCACAATATTGGGAACATGATTAACAACACTGAATTATATATTTGTATGTGGCTAAAAGGGAAAATTTTAGGTTGTATATATATTTCTACAATAAAAATTAAAAAAATCCGTGGGACTGTACAACAGAAAAAGTGAACCCTAATTTGGATTATGGACTATAATTATTAATACAATTATAGTGATATTCTTTCATCAGTTGTAACAGAGGTACCATACTAATCAAGGTGTTAGTAATGGGGTGGGAGTATATGGGAACTCTGTTCTTTCTGCATGATTTTTCTGTAAATCTACAAGTTCTCTAATAAAAAATATTCAAAGTAGATGAATGGTTAAAAAATGTGGTGTATAAAGTTTTGAAGTTTTGATACATGCTACAACATGAATGAACCATGGTAACATCATGTTGAATGGAATATGACAGATAGAAAAAGACAAATGTTGTATCATTTCAGTTATATGAAGTAATTAAAATATGCAATTTAATAGAGACAGACATTAGATTACATGGTACCAGGGGAGGGGTTGGAGGTGTTGAATGGGAAGTTAATGCTCACTGGTTACAGAGTTTCTGTTTGGGATGATGGAAATATTATGGTAATGGATGGTGGTGATGGTAACACAATATTATGAATGTAATTTACAGTAGTGACTTGTATATTTGAATGTGGTTAAAAGGGAAATTTTACGTTTTATATATGTTACCAGAATAATAATTTAAAAAGCCATAGTGCTATACAACACAGTGAACCCTAATGTAGAATGTGGACTATAGTTAATAGTATAATTATAATAATACTGTTTTGTCTGTCTTTCACCAGGGTATCACACTAATGCAAAGTGCTAAGAATAGGGAAAACTGTGTGTGGGAGGGGAGTATATGAGAATTCTGTACTTTCTGCATGATTTTTCTGTATATGTACAGTTTTCTAATTTAAAAAATGTATAATTGAAAAAATTAGCTAACTGCATAAAACTATACACACATGAATTATTTAATCCAGAAGAAGGCATAAAAAGGAATTGAAGAACATGGGACAAATAGAAAAGAAATAGCAAGATGATAGACTTAAGCCTAACCATATCAATAATCACTTTAAATAATCACTATTTAGTACATAAATATTTAACGCACTAGTTAAAAGGCAGAGATTTTCAGGTAGGATAAAATAGCATGATTCAGCTGTATCCTGCCTGTTCCAGTTTGCTAATGCTGCTGTTATGCAAAATACCAGAAATGGATTGGCTTTTATAAAGGAGGTTTATTAGGTTACACGTTTATAGTTCTAAGGCCATAAAAATGTCCATTCTAAGGCATCAACAGGAGGATACCTTCACTGAAGAACGGCCAATAGTGTCCAGCAAACCTCTGCTAGCTGGGAAGGCATATGGCTGGCGTCTGCTCCAGGGTTCTGGTTTCAAAATAGCTTTTTCCAAAATGTCAGTGGGCTTGTCTCTCTTAGCTTCTCTAGAACAAACTCTGGCATAGCATCTCCAAAATAGACCTCAACTTTATCTACCAACTTGACCTAATTAACATTTATGGAGTACTCTACCCAAGAGCAGAGAGTACATGTTCTTCTCAAGTGCACATAGAATATTTTCGATGATAGATCATATTTTTGGCTGTAAAACAAGTCTCAGTCAATTTGAAAGGATTGAGATTATACAGAGTGTATTGTCTGAATGTAGTGGAATTAAATTAGAAATCGTTAAGAGAAAGCTCTCTGGAAAATGGACTAATATTTGGAATCTAATACAATTCTGAAAAACATATGGGCCAAACAAGATATCGAAAGGGAAATGAGAAAGTGTCTTGAACTGAATGAAAATGAAGACCCACAACATATCAGAATTTGTGGGTCATCTACTAATGCCTATGTTAGTAAAGAAATAAATTCTCAAGTTCATGACCGCCACTTCTCTTAAGAAATTAAAAGAAGAGCAAATTAAACCAAAGTACTTAGAAGAAAGAAAATGATAAAGATGCAGGAATGAATGGAATAGAAAGCAGAAAAACAATAGACAAAATAGTGAAATCAGCTCCAACCAGACTGGTAAGGAAAAAGAAGATACAAATTACTAGTATCAGAAATGACCGAGGTGACATCACTATGGATTCTATAGCAATTAAAAGAATAACAAAGAATTATTATGTGCAGCTTTATGCCTATAAATTTTACAACAGAGAGGAAATAAACATTTCTTAAAAGACATACTATCAAATTTCACTCAAGAAGTAGCAGCCAACCTCAATAGCCCTATATCTATTAAATAAATTCAATTTGTGGTTAAAATCTTCCCAGAAAAAAAACTCCAGGCACTTATGACTTCACAGGTGAATTTGCCAACATTTAAGGTAGAAGTAATGCCAGTTCTACACAGTTCCAGAAAACTGCGAGAATGGAATACTTCCTAGCTTATTCTGTGACGTCAGCAATAATATTATATCAAATCTAGACAAAGACGTTATGAGGAAAGAAAACTACACAGAAAGCACTCCACATGAGCAAAAATGCAAGAATTCTTAACAAATTTTAGCAAATTGAATACAACAGTATGTAAAAATAATATCTCACCACCAAGTTTAGTGTATCCCAGGAATGAAGGTTGGTTTAACATTTAAAAAGCAATCCATGTTATTCATTATAATATTATACTAATAAAGAATAACTGTGTGATCATCTCAGTAAATAGGAAGAGAGAGCATTTGACACAAGTTGATCTCTGTCAAATGACTGAGCTGGGATTAGAAAGAAGCTTCCTCAGTCCAATAAAGGGCATTTGTGACAACTTACTTATTGCAACACAATTAATGGTGAAAAACCAAATGCTTTCTAAGATCAAGAAAAAGACAAGGATATCTACTTTCGCTACTTCTGTTATACAGTTTACTGTTATATTGTACTGGTTCTAGCCAGTACAGTCAGGCAAGGAAAAGAAATTAAAAGCATCTAGACTGAATGGAGGAAGTATGAGTGTCTTTGTGTGCAGATGACATGATTATATGTGTTGAAAATCTGATGGAGTCCTCAAAACTACTACAACTAATAAGTAAGTTTAATGGTTGCAGAATATAGCGTCAATATATAAAAATCAATTGTATTTCTTTACACTAGCAATGAAGAGTTGGATATTGACAGTAGCATTAGCATATATGAAATTCTGAAGCCTGCACAACATTGTAAGAAATTAAGATGTAGCGACATAGGGACGTATTTCTTATTCATGGGTTGGAAGACTCAGTGTTGTTAAGATGGTACGTCTCTGCAAATTGACCTGGTGATTCAGTGCATTCCTAATCAAAATCCTGCTAGGTTCCCTTATAGAAGTTGACAAGCTGATTGTAAAATTTATGTGAAAATGCAAAGGAACTAGAATAGCCAAAACAACTTTGAAAAGAAGTTCATAGTTGGAGGGCTGATACTACCTGTTACTGCAACTCAGTGTTTAAGTAATAAAGACATACCACAAAATAGTGTGGTTTTGGTGTAAAGAGACAAATAATTCAATGGAGTAGAACAGAGTCCAAATAGTGACCAACACATAGGGACAATTGAATTCTGACAAGATGCAAAGACAGTTCTGTGAAGAAAGGGTAGTCTGTTCCATTTATGCTGGCAAATTGCTTATCCATATGTAAACAAATGAAATTCCACTGTATATAAAAATTAACTCAAAATAAATTATACTTAAATGTTAGCTTAAAATTATAAAAGTGTTAGGCAAAAACATGAGAAAAATCTTTGGGGTAGGAAAAGATTTTTTAGAAGGACATCCAAAGCACAATCCATAAAACAATATGTTGATTAAATGGACTTCATTGAAGTTAAAAATGTGTGCTCTTCAAAAGGTATTGTTTAGAGAATGAAAAGACAAGCCAGAGTGGGAGACAATTTTTACAAATCAAATACCTGATTAATGACTTTTATTGAGGAATATAAAGAACTCCCCAAACTCGAAAGCAACAACCCAGTTTAAACATGGGGAAAAGGTTTGACAGGCATCGTCACAAAGATATACATGTCAAATAAGCACATATGCTTAATACAAATCATTAGGGGAATGTAAATTAAAATCATGAGCTACCATTACACACGTATTAAAATGATTAAAATGAAAAAGATGTACCAAATATTGGCAAGGATGGAAGGGAATGTAAAATGGGGCAATCACTTTGGAAAACAGTTTGATTGTTTTTTAAAATGTTAAACATATACCAACTAACTATCCTACCCCTGGATATTTACTGAAGAAAAAACTTACATACTAATGTTCCCGGTAGCTTCCTTTTTAATATCCACACACTGGAATACTCAAATGCTCATCAATAGATGAATAAACAAATTGTGTACTACTTACCAAAGACAAAGCATGAAGTGTTGATACATGCAACATGGATCAATCTGAAAATAATTAAGCTGAGTGAAGGAAGCTGGGCACTTTGGGGGTGATGGGTTTGTTCACTATCTTAAATGTGGAAGTTTTTTTTTATGACTGTATGCTGTATACTTTGGATATGTGCAGTTTATTCTATGCCAACTATATCTAAATAAAACTTTTTAAAAAGTTAAAAGATCCTGTTATAGATATGAAATAAGATTTATTAACAAACTACTTATGTAGTATGAATCTTTACTGCCCCTTTTATATAATTACTTTAAATATATCCAAAGCAGAAAAAGCTCAGTGAATTTCCTTTTCTTAGAAATCATCAAAAAATGGGATACATTTTGGGCAGTGGTTCTCAACCGGGAGTGATTTTGTCCTCAAGAGGATATTTGACAGTGTCTGAAGCCATTTCATTTTCACTACTGCTGCTGGTATCTAGCGGCTAGAGGCCAGAGTCTCCCTCAAAAAAGAATTACCTGGTACCAAATGTCAATACTGCGAAACCCTGATTTAGAATGTCTGAAGTCAATGTAACTGCTTATTATTTGAATCCTGTTTTATTATACATTCCTGTGTTGTTGAACATGTTATTGGCAAAGCAAGTTGCTAAACTGAAATCTTAGGAAAAAAATGTCTTGGGCCTTTGGGAATATGTGGATGATGTGTTTATGAGATTCTTCTTTTTGTGAAATCATTATTTGTGTATAACCACTTGGAGCTTAATCTGTTTGGATGTGTTGCAGGATTTGTTTTCATATCATTTGAGAAAAATGTTGAAACTTCACCACCACCATACACATAATACCTTAACCTAGTCTAATAGAGGCTACCAGTAAACCTTAATTTTAATCAGTGGACTAAAATTTAGTTTTTGTTTATTTTGAAATAATTGGTAGCTAGTGATATCTGAAATTTACATTGGAAATTTATTAATATAAGATGCCTACCCCACAAGCTTTTTGCCAATGTTCCACAAACAGGCCAAGTCCCTGATTCTCAGATCAGATGTTTCAGCAATTTTACATGGTGACCCTTTGATCTTAGTATCTTTTTCTATTCTAAAAGAGAACCTTAGGGAGAAAGAAGGTATAGTTGAGTGGAAAAATGAGGGGGAGGGGAGGAGGACAAGGATTTGTATTGGATTGAGAACGTTGGCCCTAATATGTTGCTTGAGAGGAACAGTATTTTTCCAAGTAGTGTAATACTTGGAATTTTGTAAATTTGATTTGATTAGGGTCTTAAAAGTAGCTTGCTACTGCAAATACATCTACCGCTGCCCCAGAAGGCTTACAGCTACATGGCTGGATTTGGTCCAGGTACAGAGTAGAGAGTACAGTGCTCATTTGCATATTAATTCCAATTATGGTACTAATAAGGGGTGCTTTCTGGTATAGAATCTCCTTGTTTTTTTTTCTAGACTAGGGGTGAGTGAACTTTCTGTGAATGCCCAGATAGTAAATACTTCAGGCTTTGTAGGCCATGTGGTCTCTCTTGGCAACTAGTCTGCTTTGCCTTTTAGCATACAATAATCATAGACAATACATAAACAAGTGAATGTGGCTGTGTTCCAATAAAACTTTATTTACAAAAAACAGCCATATTTAGCTCTCAAGCCATAGTTTGCTCACCCCTTCTAGACCATCAGCATTTACTCTTTAGTACATTTGACATTTTCTGGTTAGTTTCCCAATGGTGACTGGATACAAATGCAGGGAGGGTGGTATCCTTTCACTTGCAGCTGCTTTGTTGTTTCTCATGGCTTAAGAGAAACAAATGTTGCTTAATTTCGTTTACTACGATAAAAAGTATTAGGTACACATCCCTACCTATAATTGTGCAGTGACACCCAGTCCCCACAGAACACTAGTTTTTAGCCTCTTTTTATTTCTGAGTACCTTGAAAGTCATTTGATGATTGTGGCTGCAGGAAAATCTTCTTATTTGTGTGTGTTCATGAACAGTTTTCATATACTGTTGTGGAGTTAGGTAGTTCATGGCCCTTCATGGTTTCTTAGTTAAGACATCTTGATTTAGAGAATAAATTGCATGTTTTGTCCCATGTTGTTTCAAGTGCTTCATGATTTGGCTCCAGACTGTCTTTGCAGTTTATCTTCCATGTTCTCAAGCAGACACACACACACACAGACACACACACAGACACACACACACACACACACACCATTGTGCTTTATCTGCAAAGAAAACCAGCATTCTCCTGTCATGCCAACGTCTTCCATGCTCTGCCTTTGAATGTATTATTTCCTCTTGCCAAGAATGTCCTTACCATTTTCCTTCCATCTGCCTAATTTCTGCTAATTAAGACTCAGATCAAATATCCGAATCTCTGAAGAGTTTCCTGGCACTTCATCCTTGTCAGACTTAAAAACAAAACAAAACAAAAAAAAAAACGAAGGAATTCCAGCAAATGATATAGGGAATCCTTACTTTTTAATGGAGGAATGGGGAGAATAGAGAGAAGAAGCTTTTATGGAAGATTTCTTTGCTCTGAAGAGATACCCCTCTTCTTCACCTCTCAGTTTCATGAGAAGTTGAATATAATAATATTTATCTTATCCAGGCTCCACAACACCTCAAATTTCATACTGGAGATTTCCTTCTTTTGGTCATTGGTTGGTCATAGGAAATTAGCTGGGAGTAAACATATCTTCAGAGACCCAGTACCCTCAGTTCTTAATAAAATTTTCTAATGGAAAACTAAGTTATTAATTTACTAACAGTTCTTGAAATCCTTCTGCAGAAATTATTTTGAGTTGTGTGTGGAAGATAGAAGTCAAATATGTATGTTGTTGCAGGCGCTGCTACTTTTAAAAGGCCAGAGAGGTCTGTATTATTTGAGTACATGATGCTTTCTTTTTCAGCTAGTCACTTGCTGATAGATCTGTGCCTTTCGCAAATTAACGCTTAGGGTTTTCACGGTTCCATGGATGACTCAGAGGTGAGTAACGTGATAATTCGTAACTTTTCTGAGCACAGAGTTGAGCCCAGTTACCTAGCTGCATCTCATGTGATTTGCTATTCTGTACTTTTTTGTATTGCCATCACTGTGTTTCTGCTGTGGCTGTTAACTCCTTGTGCTGGTGACCAAAGAAAAGGAAAAAGCAATAAATATGTCTAGAAAGAGGAATTTTAGAAATATTAAAGAGTAAAATGTAGGATTCTGTGATGGCTTAAATTCATGATGTGAATGAGTCTCCTTTGCCATTTATATGATAATGTGGATAAAAATCAATTAAATTATTTCAGTATTTTTAGAATCATTAAAGGTCTGTAGGAGTGAGAAAACTTAATTATACTTTGTGATGTTGCATGCTGTGATGGTTAGGTTCATGTGTCAGCTTGTCCAGGTGATGTCCAGGTGACTGGTCTAGCATGCACTGGCCTAACCATTACTGCAAAGACATTTGTGGCTGGTTAATAAATCAGAAGGCTGGTTTCTTAAATCATCAGGCAGTTGACTGCACCTGTGGCTGATTACATCAATGAAAGGCGTGCCTTCTGCAATGAGAGAATTCAATCAGCTGGATTTAACCCAATCAGTTGAAGATTTTTAAGAGAGAAAGATAAGGGGACCTTCACTGTGTTTCCTGAGGAGTTCATCGAACACCTTCATTGGAGTCGCCAGTTTGCTGCCTGCCCTATTGAATTTGGACTCGTGCATCCCCACAATTGCATGAGACGTTTATAAAATCTCATATTTACAGATAGTTCCTGTTGGTTCTGTTTCCCTAGAGAGCCCTAACTAATACAGCTTGGTATCAGGAGTGGTTCTTGAGAAACTGAATCTTAAAATGGGCTTTTACAATTGATTTTCTATTCTGATTAGATTCAAAGGCACTAATGTCTCCATTTCCAATAATCAAGATGGCACTGACAGTCCATGGTGTGAGTTGGCAATGGAGATATGCAAAATATCACCATTTGATTCTCTTAATCATACTTTTGTATGAAGCAAGGGTCTGGGTGACAGTGTTTTTGACACCTTAACAGAGTTTTGCAGACTTAAGAGGTATAAGGTTGTTGGCTGGTTGCTCTTATATACGCTGGGTAAAGTTATAACAGAAAGGGATGAGCTAAAGGCTTCAAATTTGAAACTTTAGCACCATATGACAGATGTAAAGGTTTCTATGTGTGCCCTGAAAGAAAATCTTATTTCCTGTGGCCGCAGACTTGAGATTTCTTAAAACCACAGCCAGAGTTTCATTGTGCGAGTAGCAGATTTACAATGTAAACTAAGCCAGGTGTCTGCTGTTAAAGTAAAGACATTGACTGGAAAAGAATGGGATCCTGAAACTTGGGATGAGGATATATGGATTGATAATAGTGGCAGTGAGGATATTGGAACCCTGGATTCTGCTGAGTCTTTGCTAGATGTACCTGTGATGGTCTGCCCGGAGGAAACAGGCCCCCTCCACCTCCAGTCTGCCCTGAGGAGACAGCTACCCAACCTCCAGCCTGCTTTGAGGAAACAGCTTCCCAATCATGAGTCTGTCCTGAGGAGCCTGCCATCCAACCTTCACCTAAAGAGATTAACTCTTCAGTGCCTGCTAAACCTATAATTGCCTCCCCTGAGGAAGCAGCCCTCGATTAATCCTGTTTCACGAGATGAAACTGCGACAGAATGTCCTGAGGTAAATGGCTTGAGGGATACTTCTAATCTTTTCATGACCCATCCCCACCAGCAGTCTTTGCTGTTAGTTCTTTGAATGTTCCTCCTGCCCTGTTCCAGTTTGCTAATACTGCCCATTATGCAAAATACCAGAAATGGATTTGCTGTTACAAAGGGGGTTTATTTGGTTGCAAAGTTACAGTCTTAAGGTGATAAAAGTGTCCAAGGTAAGGCATCAACAATAGGGTACCTTCACTGAAGGATGGTCGATGGTGTTCAGAAAACCTCTGTTAGCTGGGAAGGCACATGGCTAGCTTCAGCTCCAGAGTTCTGGTTTTGAAATGGCTTTCTCCTAAGACGTTTCTCTCTAGGCATCTGGGGGTGTTCTCTTAGTTTCTCCCATGCAAACTCTGGACTAGCAAAAGTCTACTTTCAATGGCTGTCTCCAAAATGTATCACTTGGCTGCATCCAGAATGTCACTCTCAGCTGCTCTGAGCTCCTTCTGTCTGTGAACTCTTTTATAGAACTTCAGTGATTTAATTACAATTCACCTTGAATGGACAGGGTCCACATCTCCATGGAAATAATTTAATCAAACATTTCACCCACAGTTGATTGAGTCACATCTCCATGGAAACAATTAAAGGATTCCAACCTAATCAACACTAATACCTAATACATCTGCCTCCACAAGATTGCATTAAAGAACATGGTGTTTTGGGGTGTGTGCCAGTCTGGATATATTATGTCCCCCAAGAAAAAGTCGTGATTTTTTAATCCAATCTCGTGGAATATTGGGATTAGGTTGTTTCCACGGAGAAGTGACCAGCCCAACTCTGAGTGACACCTTTGGTTAGAGTGTGACCTCTGATTCAATGTTTCTATGGAGGTGTGGCCCCACCCATTCAGCATGGGTCTTAATTAAATCATTGGAGCCCTGTAAGTGCCCAGACAGAAGGAACTTGGTGATGCAACTGAGAGACACATTTTGAAGATGGCCGTTGGAAGCTGACACTGACATTTTGGAGAATGCCATTTTGAAAGGCAACCTGGGAGCAAACGGATGCCAGCCATGTGCCTCCCCAGTTAACAAAGGTTTTTGGATGCCATCAGCCATCCTTCAGTGTTAATGCCTTACCTTGGACACTTTATGGCCTCAAGATTGTAACTTTGTAACCAAATAAACCCCCGTTATAAAAGCCAATCTATTTCTGGTGTTTTGCAAAACGGCAGCATTAAGCAAAATGGAACAGGGTACATAACATTTCCAAACCAGCACAGTAGGAAAGGCCAAGTGGAAGCTGCTAGAACTGCCCCTGCCTAGCAAAATAGTAAACCAGAAGTAATACCGGATTCCTGGAGGGATTGCAGAAATTAATGCCACTCTTAAGGACTTGAAGGATGCAGGGGTGGTGGTTCCCAACACATCTCCATTCAGCTCTCCTGTTTGGCCTGTGCAGAAAACAGATGGGTCTTGGAGGATGACAGTGGATTATCATAAGTTTAACCCATGTGGTAACTGCAATTGCAGCTCCTGTTCCAGATGTGGTATCATTGCTTGAGCAAATCAACACAATCCCTGTTACCTGGTATGCAGCTGTTGATCTGGCAAATGCTTTTTTTGAATAACTGTTAGTAAGCACCACCAGAAACAGTTTGCATTCAATGTGCTACCTCAGGGTTATATCAGCTCTCAAGTCCTATGTCATAATATTGTCCACAGAGATCTTGATCGATTCTCCCTCCCACGAGGTATCACACTGGGTCCATTATATTGATGGTATCATGTTGACTGGACCTAGTGAGCAAGAAGTAGCAACTACTTGATATTTGTTGGTAAGGCTTTTGCGTGTCAGAGGATTTGAGATAAATCCAACAAAAATACAGGGGCCTTCCACCTCAGTAAAATTCTAGGTGTCCAGTGGTGTGGGGTATATCAAGATACCCCTTATAAGGTGAAGGATAAGCTGTTGCATCTGGCCCCTCTTACAACCAAAAAAAGAGGCATAATACCTGGTTGGCCTCTTTGGATTTTGGAGATAACATATTCTTCATTTGGATGTGCTACTCCAGCGCATTTACCGAGTGACCAGAAAAGCTTCTAGTTTTGAGTGGGGACCAGAACAAGATGAGGCTCTGCAACAGGTCCAGGCTGCTGTACAAGTTGCTCTGCCACTTGGACCATATTATCCAGCTGATCCAATGGTGCTGGAAGTGTCAATGGCAAATAAACATGCTGTTTGGAGCTTTTGGCAGGCTCCTATAGGAGAATCACAACACAATCCCTTAGGATTTGGGGGTAAAGCCTTACCATCCTCTGCAAATAACTACTCTCCATTTGAGGAACAGCTTTTGGCCTCCTGTTGAGCCTTAGTAGAGACAGAATGCTTAACCATGGGTCACCAAGTTGCTATGAGACCTCAGTTACCTCTTGTTCCGGTTTGGTAAAGCTGCAAAACACCAGAACTGGATTGGCTTTTTTCTAAAGGGGGTTTATTTGGTTACAAAGTTACAGTCTGAAGGCCGTGAAAATGTCCAAATGATGGTATCAACACAAGTATACATTCACTGAAGGAAGGCCAATGGCATCTGGTAAATCTCTGTTAGCCGGGAAGGCATGTGGCTGGCGTCTGTTGATCCCAGATTGTGTTCCAGCTCCACTCTCAGCTCCTGTGCATTCTTCAAAGTGTCTTTCTTGGCTTCAGCTGCATTGAGTTCCTTCTGTTTGTCAGCTCTTTTATATGGCTCCAGTGGTTTAATTAAGACCCACCTGAATGGTTGGGGTAACACCTCCATGGAAATTATCCAATCAGAGGTCTTGCCCACAGTTGATTGAGTCACCTCTCCATGATAACAACAGGTTCCAACCTAATCAACACTAATACATCTGCCCCCACAAGTTTGCATCAAAGAACATGACATTTTGGCGGACGTAATACATCCAAACCAGCACATTCCACCCCCTGGACCCCCAAATGACATGATCTTTCCATAGACAGAATACATTTATCTCCACATAATATCAAAAAAGCTTAAATCATGTCAGTAACAATAGGTAAGTACAAGATCCCATCAAAATCAGTCATGTGTGGTCTTGTCCTATAGCAAAATTCTCCTCTGGCTCTGGACCTGTGAAACTTAGAACAAGTTATCTGCTGCCAATATACAAAGGAGGGATGATCATAGGACAAACATTCCAATTGCCATAAGGAGAAACTGAAAGGAAAACAGGGTTTAAGGGACCAAAACAGTTCCTAAAACCCACAGGGCAAACTCCACTAGATTTCGAAGTCTGAGAGTCATTTGGAGAATGACATTTCATCCTTTGGGCTTGGGAGACTGGCACTCCCACACTTTCCAAGGGCCTTTGTGGCAGCCTTTTTCTCTCCAAATGCTGGGGTGAGTGCTCCAACATATCCACACATTGGGGAAACCAACTTCTTGGCCCCACCCTCCTCAAACATTGGGGCAGCACCCAGCCTCTGTTCCATCTCCGGGACACATGCTCAAACCCTTCAGAACAGTGGAGTGGTGTCCAGGTTCTCCCCAATCCCCGGGGAATGTGCTCCACTCTCTCTCTGGCCTGGAGTGGCAGCACTCTTCCTGAACATCAAGGCAGAAGGCCCGCACTCTGCCTCCAGGGCAAACTCACCCTTTCCACGTACATGGGTTGGTCTCCTCTTCTTGCCCAAGATTTCTTGACTCTAGACCTCAATCTCTATGACTCTGTCTTTGAAAAAACTTTTCCTTCAGTTTGTTCCTTCTCTTTTCCCTCCAGCCCAGACCAGCAGTGGTTCTGTTTAAACAGCTCTTGCAAAAATTCTGTAGCTTTGGCGTGCAGTGTACAGGGGTCACAACTGTCAGACAATAGGACTTTCCACAAATCCTTTCTAGATAACTCCATCTCCAATCCTGGCTTGTACTGAAATGGCAGCTGGGTTCTCTCGTGGGGTTGTAGCTTCTGGAGTTTCCCCTTCTGAAAGCCCAGAATCTTCCAAACTATCAGTTTTGGGTTTCTTTGTACCCAAGAGTTCGTTTCTCAGCTTATCTCTGTCCTGTCGCCTTGTACTATAAGCTGCAAGGAAAAGCCAGGCTACATCCTCCACACGTAGTCTGGAGATCTCCTCAGCTAAGTGTCCCAACTCGTTGCTTTCAAATTCTGCCTTCCATCTGAGAACAGGACACAATTATGACAAATTCTCTGCCACTTTAAAACAAGTATCGCCTTCCTTCCAGTTTGCAATGACACATTTAACATTTCTGTTCAAGGCCTCATTAGAGCTGTCTTTAGTGTCCATATTCCTACCAACAGTCTCTTCAAAGCCATCTAGGCCTTTTCTGTCAAGCTCCTTACAGTTCTTCCAGAATCTTCTTATCCATTTAAGAAGCCATTCCAACATGTTTGGTATTTGCAATCTCAGCAGCACTCCACTTCTCTGGTACCAAAATCTCTTCTGGTTTGCTAATGCTGCTGCAATGCAAAACCCCAGAAATGGATTGGCTTTTCTAAAGGGGATTTATTTAGTTACACAGTTACAGTCTGAAGGCCATGAAAATGTCCAGGTGACGGCATCAACACAAGTATACATTCACCGAAGGAAGGCCAATGGCATCTGGAAAATCTCTTAGCTGGAAAGGCACGTGGCTGGCATCTGCTGATCCCAAGTTGTGTTCCAGCTCCACTCTCAGCTCCTGTGTGTTCTTCAAAGTGTCTTTCTTGGCTGCAGCTGCATTGAGTTCCTTCTGTTTGTCAGCTCTTTTATATGGCTCCAGTGATTTAATTAAGACCCACCCTCCATGGAAATTATCCAATCAAATGTCTTGCCCACAGTTGATTGAGTCACTTCTCCATGGAAACAATCAATAGGCTCCAACCTAATCAACACTAATACGTCTGCCCCACCCCCCAAGATTGCATCAAAGAACATGGCGTTTTGAGGGATGTAATACATCCAAACCAGCACACCTATCACGAGCTGGGTGTTGTCTGACCCACCAAGCCATAAAGTTGGGTTTACACAGCAGCACTCCCTCACAAAATGGAAATGGTATATATGAGATAGAGCTCGAGCAGTTCCTGAAGGCACAAGTAAATTACATGAGGAAGTAGCCAAATGCCCATGGCCCCCACTCCTTCCGCCTTACCTTATCTTTCCGAGCCCACAGCTATGGCCTCTTGGGGAGTTCCTTACAATCAGTTGACTGAGGAAGAGGAAATTCAGGCCTGGTTTCCGGATGGTTCTTCACAATATGCAGGTACCACCCAAAAGTGGACAGCTGCAGCATTGCAGTGCTCTTTCGGGGATGTCCCTGAAGGACAGTGGTGAGGGGAAATCCTCCCAGTGGGCAGAACTTTGAGCAGTGTATCTGGTTGTTCACTTTGCTTGGAAGGAGGACTGGCCAGAGGTGTGTCTGTATACTGATTCCTGGGCTGTTGCTAATGGTTTGGCTGGATGGTCAGGGACTTGGAAGGAACATGATTGGAAGATTGGTGACAAAGAATTCTGGGGAAGGGGTATGTGGATAGACCTTTCTGAGTGGGCAAACATGAAGATGTTTGTGTCCCATGTGAATGCTCACCAGAGGGTGACTTCAGCAGAAGGTTTTAATAACCAAGTGGATAAAATGACCCGTTTGGTAGATACCAATCAGCCTCTTTCCCCAGCAACTCCTGTCATTGCCCAATGGGCTCATGAACAAAGTGGTCATGGTGGTAGGGATGGAGGTTATGCATGGTCTCAGCAACATGGGCTTCCACTCACCAAGGCTTACCTGGCCACAGCCACTGCTGAGTGTCCAGTCTGCCAGCAGCAGAGACCCACACTCAGTCCCCGATATGGCACCATTCCCCGAGGTGATCAGCCTGCTACCTGGTGGCAGGTTGATTACATTGGACCACTTCCATCATGGAAGGGGCAGTGATTTGTTCTTACTGGAATAGACACATACTCGGGATATGGGTTTGCCTTCCCTGCACGACATGCTTCTGCCAAAACTACGATACGTGGACTTACAGAATTCCTTATCCACCATCATGGTATTCCACACAGCATTGCTTCGGACCAAGGAACCCACTTCACAGCAAATGAAGTGAGGGAATGGGCACATGCTCATGGAATTCTGTGGTCTTACCATGTTCCCCGTCATCCAGAGGCAGCTGGGTTGATAGAACAGTGGAATGGCCTGTTGAAGACTCAATTATGGCACCAGCTAGGTGGCAATACCTTGCAGGGTTGGGGCAGTGTTCTCCAGGAGGCTGTGTATGCTCTGAATCAGCGTCCACTCTATGGTGCTGTTTCTCCCATAGCCAGGATTCATGGGTCCAGGAATCAAGGGTTGGAAACAGGAGTGGCACCACTCATTATCACTCTTAGTGATCCACTAGGTAAATTTTTGCTTCCTGTCTCTGCAGGCTTAAGCTCTGCTGGTCTACAGGTCTTGGTTCCAAAAGGAGTGCTTCCACCAGGAAACACAACAATAATCCCATTGAACTGGAAGTTAAGACTGCCACCTGTCCACTTTGGGCTTCTTATGCCTCTAAATCAACAGGCAAGGAAGGGGATTACTGTACTGGCTAGGGTGATTGATCCTGACTATCAAGGGGAAGTAGCACTGCAACTACACAATGGAAGTAAAGAAGGGTTTTCCTGGAATATAGGAGATCCCCTAGGGCGTCTCTTAGTACTACCATGCCCTGTGATTCAAGTCAATGGAAAACTGCAACAACCCAATCTATGCAGGACTACCAATGGCCAAGAAACTTCAGGAATGAAGGTTTGGGTCACCCCACCAGGCAAAGAACCACGGCCAGCTGAAGTGCTTGCTGAGGGTAAAGGGAACATGGAATGGGTAGTGGAAGAAAGTAGTGATAAATATGAACTACGGCCATGTGACCAGTTACAGAAACGAGGACTATGATGACATGAATATTTCCTCCTCGTTTTGTTATGATTATGTTTGTATTTGTCTGTAAAGCAAATATCTTTGCTTTCTTCTCTGTCTTATCCCCTTATCATATGGCATAAGCTGTAATGTTCATTTTGAAGGTATGGTTTTAGGTGATGTGTATAACTGCCAAGTTGACAAGGGGTGGACTGTGATGGTTAGGTTCATGTGTCAACTTGGCCAGGTGACCCAGCTGTCTGGTCAGGCAAACACTAGCCTAACAATTGCTATGAGGATGTTTGAGGCTGGTTAATAAACCAACAGGCTGGTTTATTAAATCATTAGTCAATTGACTGCGGCTGTGACTGATGACTCACCAAGGGCGTGCCTTCCACAATGAGAGAATGCAATTGGCTGGATTTAATCCAATTAATCAGTTGAAGACTTATAAACAAGACAGATAGAGGACCTTCACTTCTTCTTCGTCTTCCCGGTGAAGCATTTCTTGAAGAGTTCACTGAAGTTGCTGGTTCGTTTCCTGAGGAGTTCATCGAACACGTTCGTCAAAGATCCCAGTACATTTCCTGAGGAGTTCGTTGAAGTTGCCGGTTCGTTTCCTGAGGTGTTCATTGGACATCTTCCTTGGAGTTGACAGTTGGTTGACAGCTCTACAGAATTTGGACTTGTGCATACCCACAGTTGGGTGAGTCACTTTTACAGTTTGATAATCAGAGACACCTCTCATTGATGCTGTCTCCCTAGAGAACCCTAACTAATACAGATGGCATGAATATTTTCTCCTTGTTTTGTTATGAGTATGTTTGTATTTATCCATAAAGCAAATATCTTTTTTGTTCTCTATCTTATCCCCTTCTCATTTGACGTAAGTTGTATTGTTTATTTCACAGTATTTAAGTTAAAGGAAATCAAATCTTAAGAGTTAATGTCAATCAAGGACTTGCATCCTATTCTGGAGAGATTTAGTGTGTTGCCGGTTATACGCAGGACAGCTGAGTACTATTAGGCAAAATATATGTCTGTTTTTGTGCTCTACTTAAGATAAAGTATGGTTAAGGATGATGTGTGTAACTTTCAAGTTGACAGGGGGGGGGCTGTGATGGTTGGGTTCATGTGTCAACTTGGCCAGGTGATGGTGTCGAGGTGCCTGGTCAAGCAGTCACTGGCCTAACCATTACTGCAAGGACATTTATTGCTGATTAATAAACCAGCAGGCTGCTTTATTAAATCAATAGTCAATTGACTGCATCTGTGACTGATTACATCAATGAAGGGCATGTCTTCTGCATTAAGAGAATTCAGTCACCTGGATTTAACCCAATCAGTTGAAGACTTTTAAGGGAGAAAGAGAGAGGACCTTCACTTTTCCTTTGACTAGCCAGTGAAGCATTTCCTGAGGAGTTCATCGAACACCTTCTTGGGAGTTGCCTGCCCTACGGAATTTGGACTTGTGCATCCCCACAGTTGTGTGAGACATTTATAAAATCCCATATTTACAGACGGCTCCTGTTGGTTCTGTTTCCCTAGAGAACCCTAACTAATACATATGCTATAGTTATAGTCTCAAATTTGGGGATCTTTCAACATATTTTGGGACAAGTTGTTCGTAAACACCAAGGATCTCTCGTACTTAAGTCATGGCATATGTATCCATTTGTTGAGACTTCTAAATTCCATAAGAATGAAAATAATGGTCTTTTGTACATTTTCCATATATAGATACACATATACTTACATACCCGTATGTACAGTACACACAAACACAAACACATATATGTGCTTCTGAATGAAACTTGTAAGATCATGTGATTTAATAATCCATTTATAAAGACGGCCTTTTCTTTGTACAATCAAGTCCAGATTTTCTTTTTACTGTGACAAACATTGTCCTTTATGTTTTTTTTCTTTGCCTACTTCTCCAAAATAATTTCCTGATGCTTCTCATCTCTCTTTTTATATTATGCCCTCTATACTGTACTCAACTATTGGCAGTTCCCTGAATATGACAGAGGGTTTCACTTAGCCTTCGTAAATGCTGTTTCCTTTGTCGTCTTGTTCACCTAATGAGCTGCTATTAGAAGTGAAGATGGAGAGATGCTAGATATTTCAGTCTCTGCTACCCTCCTTCTCACCCCACCCCATTCCTCAATATTTAAACATTCAAACAAGGGTTGTCAGGAAGAGGGTAGTGTGGCACTGTAGAAAGCACCAAGGTTTTGAAAACATTAACTAGTTATGTGAGTTTGGCCAGATTGCAAGACCTCAGGACATTGGATTGGTAGTGTCTTCTGTTAAGAACAGGATTGGAATAAATCAGTATGTTGGCAAACTTGCTTTTTTGTCTTTTCTTTTTCTTTACTTCCCTTTTTATTTTCTCCCCTTCTTTCACTGTTGCATAGTTGAAAGATATGGTGCTTTCTCATCAATTTATAGTAAATTACCATGGTCATGATTCTCTAAGCTGTTTGAAAAGCCGAGTGTGCTCTGGGCAAGTATTGAAATGGGGGAAGACCTGGGGATTTGAAATGTACCCCAAGTTGAGATCTCCAAAGTACCTCCCACTTCTTAAATAATGTGCATCTTTATTATTTCTTCTGTTAGCATGAGGCAAAAGTGTATGTGGATATGTGTAGCTTAGTTTCAAAAGGCTGTTGGTGAGTCCATTTTGGCTCTTAAATCCAGTGACCCTAAACAAGTGCCACTATCGCCATCTGTTGGTGGTAGAAGTTGTGCTTTTTATTGGTATGTAGCTTCTCAGTTTCTATGAAATTTTGCAAGTTGAAGGTTTTTAAGTTGAGAACACTCGGTGTACAATTCAGGAAAATTTACAGGTCTTTTTCCACGTGCTTTTTATTCTGAAATAATTTCAAACAGAAAAGTCAACAGTTGTACAGAGAACTCCTGTATATCCTTTACACAGATTCTGTCAGTTTTTCCACAGTTTACTACATTTGCTTTATCCTCCTTATTTCTATCTCACTGTTTTAGTTTCCTGGTGGCCAAAACAAATACATGCAGTGGGTTGGCTTAGACAATGGGGATTGATTGGCTCATAGTTTTGAGACTAGTAGAAGTCCAAGATTAAGACATAAGCAAGGCGGTGCTTTCTTCCAGCAGACTGTGTTGTTCTGGGGCTGATTGCCAGCAATCCTTGGTCCTTGGCTTTTCTGTCATATGACAACATATAAGATAGCCTCTCCTGGCTTCTCTGGGTTCCGCTGACTTCCAGCTTCTTCCCATGGCTTTCTCTGTGGCCTTCCCTATAAGGCCTTCAGTAATTGGATTAAGACACATCCTGATTCACTTGGTCCACATCTTAACTGAAGTAACTTCATCAAAAGGTCCTATATACAAAGGTTCACATCCACAAGAATAGAAGAAGATTAAGAAAATGTTTTTCTGAGGTGCACAACTCCACTCCACCACAAATAGCTGATATATTTGATGATAGTTTGCATACTTCACACCACTTTACTTCTTAGTACATGTGTTTCTTTAGAACAGAGGTATTCTTTTATGTACCCATAGTGCAGTTATCAAATTCAGGAACTTGATAGAATACTTTAATCTATAATCTGTATTCCAGTTTTGTGATTTGTCCCAGTAATATCTTTTATAGCATTTCCTGTGCTCCAAGACAGACTCTTTAATTGTCTTGTCTCTTGAATTTCTTTTAATCTGTAATGATTCCTCACTTGCATACTCCTGCTATGTTAAACCTTCAGATATTGCTTTTAGTTTTTCAAATTCATTACCCAACTCAGGAACCTTTAATGACTCCTAATGCCTGTCTCTTCTAATATATTCCTCTACTTGACAATTGAGAGCCTCCATAATCTAGACTTGTCATTTTGAACCTTACCAGAGCTTATCAGAGAAGTTCTCAATATCAAGCAGGCCACATTGTACCTCCTTTCTGCCATCCTTACTTTTAAATTTGCCTTTATTTTTACTTTGTACATGGATTGCTTGTACTTCTCCTTTCTTCCTACTTTTCAATTTGTTTTCCTTTGTAAACTTAAGCAACATTTCTTCCTGTAGAATGCATGTGACTCTTGAAGCTGAAATCATGGTATACCTAGTTGTATTCTGATTCTTTCATTTCCTACTCTTTCCCCTCTAGGCATATTATTAATATATATTTACTCAGAGTAGGAACTATGTGTTAGGTTCTCTTTTCTGTTTCCTTCCTTCTGTCCGTCCATCCATCCATCCATCTCTTGCCTTACTTCTTTTTTGATCTTTACCTTTTCTGACCTGTGTTTTTTTTTTCTGCCTTCCATTAGTCCATCCAACTTTTCTGTCTTTTGTTTGTCAGTCTGTTTTTCCTTCCTCACTCTCTTGTAGGTGCCTATTCCTACTTTATAAGCTTAGGCAAGTTACCTATCCTCGTATCTCTAAAAATAGGGAAATAATGTTAATGCCTCATAATGTTGTTTTTGAAAATTGAGTGAATTTTATGTGAAAAAGTGCTTAGAAAAAGGCCTGTTAGATAATAAGCACTTCATAAATGTTAGCTTTTTTAATTGTCCTGCTTTGTATATTCAGATGCATAAAACAAATGCTAGAATTTTATTTGAAAGGAGAAGTAGTGGATCTTTTTTATATACAAATTATTGTTCTTAAACATAGTTAAATAAAAAGGGGATTGTGGGAAGATGACAGAGGAAGGGCTCCAGGACTCAGTCTTTCCACCCAAACAACTACTAAACAGGAACTGTCTTAACTATTTTGAAACTCAAGAGGCTGGAAGAATTTTGTACAGTGTCCAAGGAAGAGCAGAAGGAAGAGGCTGAAAATTATGGTAAAGAACAATAAATTGCTCTCTCTCTGAGGCAGCTGCCAGTGCCATCCCCAACTCTTGCAGCATGCCCCTGTGGGATTGAGCCCCTGGCTAGCTCTCTGGTGACATAAAGGAACATAAAAATTATCTTTTCCAACACCAGGGGTGGGAATGGCCAGTCACTTATCATGGCTTTGGATTAGCGAATTTGGATCACTGGGGGCCTGCCTCTAAGGACAGACATTGTTTCAGCCTACCCCGGACAGAGGTGGCGGCAGCCACTGTTTCAGTCCACCCTGAGCAGGCATGACTGCGGTGGAGACTTTAAGACACTGTGCTTCCTCAAGGCTGCATGGGACAGTTAGTTGAAGGTCTGCATTTATTCGGCAGTCCAGGAGAGCACAGCAGTGGGGAACCATTAGAGAAGCTCTTGGTGCTCTTCCAGAACCTTTCTCAAGGGCACTTTGGAGGCTGTCTGTGCCCCTTCCTGGCTCCCTTGGGAAAGTATTCTCCTGCATACCCTCCTCCAGGAGTTTGCTCTCCAGGCAAAACCAGCTTGAGATGATGAACGGAGCGTAAAAAACTATAGAGATGGACAGTCTGGGACTGCCAGCTTCAAACCCTGGGAGAGGGAAGACTGTTTCCTGGGAAACAGAAGGGACAGCCACAAGGATAATAGACGAAATAAATATCCAGATAGAAATGAGAAGGCACTCAATATAGTACAACACAAAAAAATCAAATAAACGTAAAAGCAGGCATTAATGGAAGTGAGACACTGAAAACATATAGGACATACAAAGGCTAAATAGCAGAATGGCAGAAGAAAGTCCTATGCTATCAGTAGTGACTTTAAATGTAAATGCATTAAACTCTCTAGTCTAAAGACAGAGATTGGCAGAATGGATAAAAAAGCATGACCCAACTATATGCTGTCTATAAGAGCCTCACCTCAAATTCAGGGTTACAAGTAGGTTGAAAGTAAAAGGATGGAAAAAAATAATAATAAACCATGCAAGTAGTAACCAAAGAGAGCTGGGAAAAAGATAAAATAGTCAAAAGTACTTATGAGGGACAAGATGGTCATTATATACTGATAAAGGGGGAAATGTAACAAGATGTAACAATTATGAATGTACATGCATATATGCACCTAGTGGAAGAGCCCCAAAGTATATAAAGCAAATATTTACAGATTTGAAGGGAAAAAAATTGAGGTTCTACATCAATAGTAGGAGACTTTAATATTCCACTTTCAATAATAGATATAGCATCTAGTCAGAAGATCAATAAGGAAATATAAAATTTGACCTACACTCTTAAGCAACTAGATCTAACAGACATATATAGAACACTTCACCCAAGAAAAGGAAAATAATCGTTCTTCTTGAGTGCACATGAATCATTTTCCAGGATAGACCAAATGTTGGGTCACAAAACAAGTCTCAATAAAGTAAAATATATTGAAATCATACAGTGTTTATTCTTCAATCAGAATAGTGAAGCTAGAAATCAGTAACAGGGAGAAACGCAAAATTCACAAATATTTGAAAATTAAACTGCATACTCATAAATCAGTGGGTTAAAGAGAAAATCAGAAGCAAAATTAGGAAATATTTTGAGGTGAATGAAAATGAAAATATAACATACCAAAACTTGTGGGATGCAGTGGAGGCAGTACTGAAAAGAAAATGTATAGCTCTAAATGCTTACATTAAAAAAAAAAGAAAGACTTCAAATCATAGACCTAACCTCAAAACTGAAGAACTGGGAAAAGAAGAGCAAATTATCTCAAAGCAAGCAGAAGGAAGGGAATAACAAAGATTAGAGTGGAGATGAATGAAATAGAAAACCAAAAATAATAGAATCAATAAACCAAAGTTAATTCTATGAAAACATCAATAAAATCAACAAAACTTTGGCTAGACCGACAAAAAAAAAAATAGGTTACAAAAATGAATATCAAATGGAGGGGGGGACATTACTACTGAATAAAATGTCAATAAATTAGATAACCTAGATGGAATGGACAAATTCTTAGAACCACACAAACTGCCTACATTGACTCAAGAAGAAATAGATCTCAACAAACCAACTGGAAAAAAAGAGATTGAATCAGTCATCAAAAACCTCCCGAAAAAGAAAAGCCCAGGACCAGATGGCTTCACAGGAATTCTGTTAAACATTACTAGAAGTCTTAACTCCAGTTCTGCTCAGACTCTTCCTAAAAACTGAAGAGAAGGGAACACTGCCTAATTCATTCTATGAGGCCAACGTCACCCTCATATCAAAGCCAGATAAAGATATCACAAGAAAAGGAAACTATAGACCAATGTTTCTTATGAATAAGGTGCAAAAATCCTCAGCAAAATACTAGTGAATGGAATGCAGCTGCATGTTAAAAGAATAATACACCGTGATCAAGTAGGATTTATCCCTGCTCTGGAAATTTGGTTCAGCGTAAGAAATCCATTAATGTAATACACCACATTAACACACTGAAGGAAAAGAAAACCCAAGATCATCTCAATTGATCAGAAAAAGCAATGGACAAAATCCAGCAATGCTACATGATAATAACCTTACAACCCTAGGAATAGAAGGAAACTCCCCCAACACAGCAAAGAACATACACAAAAAGCCCACAGCTAAAATCTTACTAAATAGTGAAAGACTGAAAGCTTTCCCTCAAAGATCAGGAGCAAGACAAGGATGCCCACTGTCATCACTGTTATTCAACATTGTACTGGAAGTTCTAGCTAGGGTAGTTAGGCAAGAGAAAGAAATGAAAGGCAAGAAGAAAGACTTCCCCTATTTTCAGATGATATGATCCTATATACAGAAAATCCTGAAAAATCCACAACAAAGCTCCTAGAGCTAATAAATGAACTCAGCAATTTGGCAGGGTACAAGATCAACATCCCAAAATCAGTAGTGTTTATAAATGCAAGCAATGAACAATCAGAAGAATAAATCAAGAAAGATTCCATTCACAATAGCAACTAAAAGAATCGAATTTTTAGGAATAAATCTGACCGAGAATGTAGAGGACTTGTACAGAGAAAATTACGAAACATTGCTAAAAGAAATCAAAAAAGCCCTAAACTTATAGAAGGAAATTCCATGTTCACGGATTGGAAGACTAAATATCATTAAGATGTCAATCCTACCCAAAGCGATCTATAGATTTAATACAATCCCAATCAAAATTCTAAGCTATTAGAAGTAAAGAAGAAGGTTTTCTTTACAGAAATGGAAAAGCCAATCATCAAATTTATATGGAAGGGTATGGGGGCCTTGAATAGCTAAAGCTTCTTGAAAAAGAAGAATGAAGTTGGAGGACTCACACTTCCTGATTTTAATACTTATTACAAAGCCACAGTAATCAAAACAGCATGGTACTGGCACAAAGACAGGCATATAGACCAATGAAATTGAAAAGAGAGTTCAGAAATCAACCCTTATATTTATGGCCAACTCATTTGTGACAGGTTGCAGAGACCACTCAATTGGGAAAGAATAGTCTTCTCAACAGATGGTGCTGGGAGGCTGGATCTCCATTTGGAAAAAAAAAAAAAAAAAAGGCACCCCTACCTCACACTTTATACAAAAATCAACTCAAAAATGGATCAAAGACCTATCTACAAGAGCTAGAACTATCAAACTCCTAGAAGAAAACATAGGGAAGTATCTTCAGGACCTTGTGTTAGGCAATGGTTTCTTAACTTTACACCCAAAGCACAAGCAACAAAGCAAAAAATAGATAAATGATGCATCATCAAAATTAAAAACTTTTCTACTTCAAAGGACTTTATCATGAAAGTAAAATGAAAATCTGCAGAATGGGAGAAAACATTTGGAAATTACATTTGTGAAAAGGGTTCAATATCCAGAATATACAAAGAAATCTTTCCACTTAACAAAAAGATAAATAGCTGAATTTAAAAATGGGCAGTCTTGAATAGGCAACTCTCTAAAAAGATCTACAAATGTCCAGGTAGCACATTGAAAAGATGGTCGGCATCATTAGCCACCAGGAATTGCAAATCAAAACCATAATGAGATACCGTTTCACACCCAACAGAATGGCTATTATTAAAAAGGGAAATATTAGATTGTGTATATGGTAACAGAATAAAAAGGAAAAAAAAATCTGTGGAACCACACTACAGAAACAGTGAACCCTAAGTTAAACCATGGGCTGTAGTTAATAGTACAGTTATAAAAATATGCTGTCATCAGTTGTAACAAATGTTCCACACCAATGCAAGGTATTAATAATTGGGTGATATATGGTAGTACTGTATTTCATTCATGATTCTTCTGTAAACCTACAGTAGCTCTAAATTAAAAAAAAAAGTTAGAGGTTAATTTTGGACTTTTGTACACTTGGGCAGTAATCTATAGGCATTAATCATCTTAACATTCATGGTTAAGATAATTATTTCTTTTCCTAACTTGAGTTTCAGCTACTATAATGTTAAAAAGAAACTAGGGTAGGTTTTTCTACATTGGGTTAAACTAGTTTTTTGTTTTTTAGTTGGGTTGTCTTTTTGTTGTTGAGTTGAAGGATTTCTTTATATATTCTGGATATTAAAACCTTATTGGATATTTGGTTTCCAAATATTTTCTCCCATTCTATAGGTCTTTTTTTTTTTTTTTTTTTTTTTTTTTTTTTTTTTTTTTAACTATCATGGTGAAGTCCTTTGCATGAAAGTTTTTAATTTTGATGAAGTCCATATATTTCTTTTTTATTCTGTTGTTTGTGCTTTGGGTGTAAAGTTTAAGAAAGCATTGCCTAACACAAGATCTTGGAGATGCTTTCCTACTTTTCTTCTAAGAGTTTTATAGTCCTGCTTCTTACATTTAGGTCTTTGATCCATTTTGAGTTGATTTTTGTTTATGGTATTAGTGAGATACAGGGGTCACTTTTCTTTCTTTTGCCTATGGATATCTAGTTTTCCCGGCACTGTTTGTTGAAGAGCGTTTTCTTTCCCAATTTACTGGGCTTGGTACCCTTGCTGAAAAGTAATTGCCATAGATGTGAGGATCTATTTGTGAATTCTCAGTTCAATTTCTATGGTCTGTAAGTCTGCTCTTGCTTGTGACAGTACCTTGCTGTTTGCCCACTGTGTCTTATAGTAAGTTTTAGAATTGGGAAATGTGAGTCCCCCGACTTTGTTCTTCTTTTACAAGATGATTTTGGCTATTTGGAACCCTTATGTGCCATATGAATTTGATGATTGGCTTTTCTATTTCTGCATAGAAGCCTTTTGCACCAGATTGCATTCAATCTGTAAATCACTTTGGGTAGAACTGACATCTTAACAATATTTAGTCTTCCAGTCGATGTTCATAGTATATCCTTCCATTTATTTAGGTCTTCTTTGAGTTCTTTCAGCAAAGTGTTAAAATTTTCTTTGTGTAAATCCTTTAATCCTTTGTTAAATTTATTCTTAGGTGTTCCATTATTTTAATTGCTGTTTTAAATGGAATTTTTCCTTAATTTTGCTCTTCAGGTTGTTCATTTCTAGTATATAAAAACACCAGTGATTTTTTTTATGTTGATGTCATACCCCTCCGTTTTGCTCAATTTGTTTATTAGCTCTGGTAGCATTGTTGTAGATTATTTTGAGATTTTGTATGTATAGGATCATGACTTCTGCAAATAGGGAAAGTTTTACTACTTCCTTTTCAATTTGGAAGCCTTTTATTTCATTTTCTTGCTTCAGTGCTCTGGCTAGAACTTCCAGTACAGTGTTCAGTAACAGTGGTGAAACAGGGCATCCTTAATTTATTCCTCATTCTAGAGGGAAAGTTTTCAGTCTTCCATTATTGGTTATGATATTATTTGTGGGTTTTTCATATATGCCTTTTATCATGTTAAGGATGTTCCCTTCTGTCTTAGTTTTCTAAGTGTTTTTATCAAGAAGGAGTGCTGGATTTTGTCAAATGCCTTTTCTGTGTTGTTTGAGGTGATTATTTTTTTGTTTGTTTTTGTTTGTATGTTTGTTTTTGTTTTTCTTTCCTTCTGTTAATGTGGTATATTACATTACTTGGTTTTCTTATGTTGAACTATCCTTGCATGTCTGGGATAAATCCTACTTAATTATGGTATATAATTCTTTGATATGCTCTTGGCTTCGGTTTGGTTGTATTTTGTTGAGGATTTTTGCATCTATATTCATGAGGGATATTAGTCTGAAATTTTTTTTCTTGTGTTATCTTTAACTGACATTGGTATTACAGTGATGTGATGTTGGCTTCTTAGAATGAGTTCTCTCATATTCTTTCTTCAATATTTTGGAAGTATCTGAGCAGCAATGTTTTTAATTCTTCTTGGAATGTTTGCAAGAATTCACCAATCCTTCTAGTCCTGTGCTTTTCTTTGTTGGGAGGTGTTTGTTTTGTTTTGTTTTGTTTTGTTTTAAAGTTAATTTTATCGTGATTGTTAACATACTATACAATCATCCAAAGATCCAAAGTGCGCAATCATTTGCCCATAGTACCATCATACAGCTGTGCTTCCATCATCGCAATTTTTTTTTTCAATTTTTAGGACATTTTCATTACTCCAGAAAAGAAATAAAAAAAAAAAAAAAAAAAAGAAAACTCAAATCCTCCCATACCCCAAACACCCTCCTCCTTTATTGACTTATAGTACTGGTATAGTACATTTATTACTGTTGATGAAAGAATATTAAAATACTACTTACTGTGGTA
This sequence comes from Choloepus didactylus, assembly GCF_015220235.1. Taxonomy (NCBI): domain Eukaryota; kingdom Metazoa; phylum Chordata; class Mammalia; order Pilosa; family Megalonychidae; genus Choloepus; species Choloepus didactylus. The sequence continues at coordinate 85,023,272 of NC_051308.1, read as the reverse complement.
CATAGTTTGCAATAGGTTTATTTTTCCCTATATACCTCTCTATTATTAACTTCTAGTTATAGTGTCATACATTTGTTCTAGTTCATGAAAGAGATTTCTAATATTTGTACAGTTAATCATGGACATTGTCCACCGTAAGCTTCACTGTTTTATACATTCCCATCTTTTAACCTCCAACTTTCCTTTTGGTGGCATACGTGACTCTAAGCTTCCCCTTTCCACCACATTCACACACTATTCAGCACTGTTAGTTATTCTCACAATAATGTGCTACTGTCACCTTTGTCCATTTCCAAACACTTAAGTTCAACCTAGTTAAACATTCTGCTCGTAATAAGCAACCACTCCCCATTCTTTAGCCTCATTCTATATCCTGGTAACTTATATTTCATGTCTATGAGTTTACATATTAGTTCACTGATATGAACTAATAGTTCATATTAGTGAGACCCTGCAATATTTGTCCTTATGTGTCTGTTTTATTTCACTCAACATAGTGCCCTCAAGGTTTCTTCATCAACCTGTTTTGTTTTTGTTTTAAGACAGTCTTGTTCACACACCATACATTCTGTCCTAAGTAAACAATCAATGGTTCCCTGTATAATCACATATTTATGCATTCACCGCCATCACAACTATCTATATAAGGACATCTCTATTCTCCCACAACAAAGGAGGAAGAGTCAAAGAAGGTAGAGAGACAAAAGAAAAGAAAGGAAGAAAGAAAATGACAGCTAAAAAGCAACAGAAGGAAAGATAGAATTAAACTAAAGTAGAATAAAAGGGTCAGACAACAGCACCAATGCCAAGAGTCCCATACCCCTCCCTTATGTCTCCCTCTTATAGGCATTTAGCTTTGGTATATTGCCTTTGTTACATTAAAGGAAGCATAATACAATGTTTCTGTTAACTATGGTCTCTAGTTTGCATTGACTGTGTTTTTTCCCCAGTACCACCCCATTTTTAACACCTTGCAAGGTTGACATTCATTTGTTCTCTGTCATTTAAAAACATATTTGTACATTTTATCACAGTTGTTGAGAACTGTAGGTTTCACTGAGTTATACAGCACCAGTGTTTATCTTTCCTCTTTCCTTCTGGTGTCCCACATGCTCCTAACCTTCCTCTTTCAACCACACTCACAGTCATCTTTGTTCAGTGTACTTACATTGCTTTGCTATCATCACCCAAAATTGTGTTCCAAACCTCTCACTCCTGTCTTTTCCTATCTGTTTGTAGTGCTCCCTTTAGTATTTCCTGTAGAGCAGGTATCTTGTTCACAAACTCTCTCATTGTCTGTCAGAGAGTATTTTAAACTCTTCCTCATATTTGAAGGACAGTTTTGCCAGATATAGGATTCTTGGTTGACAGTTTTTCTCTTTCAGTATCTTAAATATTTCACACTAATTCCTTCTTGCCTCCATGGTTTCTGCTGAGAAATCCGCACATAGTCTTATCAAGCTTCCTGTGTATGTGATGGATTGCTTTTCTCTTGCTGCTTTCAGGGTTCTCTCTTTGTCTTTGACATTTGATAATCTGATTATTAAGTGTCTTGGATTAGGTCTATTCATATCTCTTCTGTTTGGGGTATGCTGCGCTTCTTGGATCTGTAATTTTATGTCTTTCATGAGAGATGGGAATTTTTCATTGATTATTTCCTCTATTATTTCTTCTGTCCCTTTTCCCATTTCTTCTCCTTCTGGGACACCCATGACATGTATATTCATGTGCTTAATGTTGACATTCAATTCCCTGAGACATTGTTCATATTTTTCTCTTCTTTTTGCTATCTGTTCTTTTGTGTGTAGGCTTTCAGGTGTCTTGTTCTCCAGTTCCTGAGTGTTTTCTTCTACCTCTTGAGATCTGCTGTTGTAAGTTTCCATTGTGCTTTTCATCTCTTGTGTTGCGCCTTTCATTTCCATAGATTCTGCCAGTTGTTTTTTCAAACTTTTGATTTCTGCCTTATGTTCGCCTAGTATTTTCTTCATATCCTTCATCTCTTTTGCTATGCCTTCTCTGAACTTGTTGATTTTGTTTTTTATTTGATTTAGCATGTTTCTTTGAAAATCTTTAGTTGACTGTTTCATTAACGTGAAACAGTATCTCAACTGAAGTGTAAATTTGTTCCTTTGACTGGGCCATATCTCCGCCCTTCTCAGTGTAGTTTGTAGTCCTCTGTTGTCTAGGCATCTGGCTTCCCTGTTTACCCCAATCATATTTTCCCAGACCAGAACGGATTCAGGCCTCAGAATGGGGTTATATTCAGTTTCAGATCTCCCTAAGGGTGTGTCTTAGAGATTGACTTTCCTGTGAGGTCTCTAGCTGCTGTGCTTTTCCTAACTTACCCAGCAGGTGGCACCCATCAGCCTGTTTCTCTCGACTGGTGTAAGGAGGTGTGGCCCCTTTAGTTCTCAGCTTAGGTTGTTTCTGGTTTGATTGTTTCCCCCCTGGCCCTGGGGTCTGGGTTCTGTATGGAAGGCCGGCACTAGAGCTGGGCCCCACCTCCTTCCTCTTAGGGAAGATACGTCCCCTAGGGAGTTATCTTTTGCATATGAATTGTTGTTTGTCTCTCTGACTCTGTTATCTCCACTCCTGTTGGAGCCCTGCAAACTGAAAATGGCTGAGGCTGTCTCCACTGAACCACTCAAAAGGGAAGGAAAGCCCCCTTTCAGAACCCATCTACAGTCCCCCAGTTTAGCCCATTTGCCAGAGATAGTACTTGATCTTCTGGCCTCTTTCCTGGGATACAGGAGTTTCCTGGCTCTTCAAGGTCAGTCGTCACTAAAAGCTTTTGTCTGCTTGTAATTTTGGTAGCTTGTATTCAGCAATCTACATTTGTCAATTAAAACATGAGTTGTAGCTCAGCTGAGCTATATTCGCTCACTCTGGGACTGCTGATCTCTCCTACAGCAAGGTTTTGCAGCTCAGCCTTCTGTTGCGGGAACCGGCTCCCAGCTCAGTTCCACAGTTTCTACTTACAGATTTTATGCTGCGGTCTCAGCCACTCCACCCAATCCAGGCTGACACACGATATGTGGACAATCACGGTTGTCCCCCAGCAGTTATTCCAGAACATTTATTAGTTGTTCCTGGTTGTTTATTAGTTGCTCCAGGGAACTAACTAAACTCCACTCCTCTCTATGCTGCCATCTTGCTCCTCTGTTGTTTTGGGAGGTTTTTGAATACTAATTCAATGTCTTGTTATTTGTCTGTTGAAATAGTCTGTTTCTTCTTGAGTTAGTGTAGGTAGTTTGTGTGTTTCTAGGAATTTGTTCATTTCATCTGGGTTATGTGATTTGTTGTCACACAATCATTCATCGTGTCCTCTTATAATCTTTTATTTCCGTGGGGTCGGTAGTAATTTCCCCTCTTTCCACTTGTGATTTTAGTTATTTGCATCCTCCTTCTCTCTCTCTTTCTCCTTTGTCAGTCTTGCTGAAGGTTTGCCAATTTTATTGATTTTTTTTCCAGAGAACCAGCTTTTTTTTAAAATTCAGCTTTTTTTGAGATATAATCACATACCATGCAGTCATCCAAAGCATACAATCAGTTGTTCACAGTACCATCATACAGTTGTGCATTCATTAACCCAGTCAATTCTTTGAACATTTTTCTTGTACCAGAAAAAGTGAAAATAAGAATAAAAAATATATGTAAAAAAGAACACCCAAATCACTCCCACTCCCACCCCATTCTTCACTTAGTTTTTTGCCCCCATTTTTCTGCTTATCCATCCATACACTGGATAAAGGGAATGTGATCCACAAGGCTTTCACAACTGCACTGTCACCTCTTGTAAGCTACATTTCTATACAATCGTCTTCAAGGGTCAAGGCTACTGGGTTGCAGTTTGATAGTTTCACGTATTTACTTCTAGCTATTCCAATGCATTAAAACCTAAAAAAGGTTATTTACAAAGTGTATAAGAATGCCCACCAGAGTGACCTCTCGACTCCATTTGGAATCTCTCAGCCACTGAACATTATTTCGTTTCGTTTCTCATCCCCCTTTTGGTCAAGAAGATGTTCTCAATCCCCTGTTGTTGGGTCCAGATTCATCCCTGGGAGTCATATCCTGCATTGCCAGGAAGATTTACACCTCTGGGAGTCAGATCCCACAAAGAGGGGGAGGGCAGTGAGTTCATCTGCGGATTTGGCTTAGCTACAGAGAGAGGGCCACATCTGAGCAACAAAGAGGTACTCAGGGGGACTCTTAGGCACAATTATAAGCAGGTTCAGCCTCTTCTTTGCAGTAACTAGCCTCAAAAGGTCAAGTCCCATGATAGAGGGCTCAGCATATCAAACCACCAGTCCTCAAATGTTTGTGAGAACATCAGCAACAATTCAGGTGTATAGAAATGTAGCTTACAGGAGGTGACAGTGCAACACTTCTGCATTTTCCCCCAGCTCCTCAGGGGGTCCCTGCATATATATTTTTATTCTCTGTCCAGATTACTTAGGGATGTGTCATTGTTTCACACTAACCTATGCAAACCTACCAGGTCTCACTTCCTATTAAAAGTTCCATGTAATTATGGTATTTGAACACACTGTATGAGTTAAATTGTTTAGGAAATATAGATCTTGCACCAACTAAACATCCCTTCCTTTGATCTCACATGGAATTTGAAGTTTTAAGACACAGTCAGTATTGCCCTTTACCTTTGGCCTGATTTGCCCTAGTCCTAACCACATCTGCTTCATTTATATCTCTAGCTGAGGTCTGGACTCTTTTCCAGCTTTTTTAACAGTTGGTGTATGTGCTAATACATTCATGTCTGCTGAGTTCTAGTTCTGAGTTTCAGGGATTGATCAGGTTATATACAAAGGGATCAGCATCTTGGAATTTGGAGATAGCCGTTACAATTCAGGAATAGATGTGGCTGCTGTTTGAGCTTACAATCTAGGGACTGTTATAGTAAGCATTCCTTGATAAGCTGTGCTGTAAGGTTCAATTCTTAGTTTACAAATTTTAGTTAGTCCGTATTTGTGAGGCATTATAGTGTTTGCCTTTGTTTCTGGTGTAGTGCACTCAAAATACTGTTTACAGGTTCCATTTACCTCCTTGCATGTCTCATAGCTTCACTCCTTCTCGCAGTAGCTCAATATTCCATTGTATGCACACACAACAGTTCACCATTCTTTTCCTCAGTCGATGTACTCTTAGGCCCCCTCCACCCATTGCAAATCATACTCTTCTTAAACACCAGTGTGCAAATGTCCATTCATGTCTCTGCTCTCAGGTCCTCCAAGTAAATGCCCTCTAATGAGGTTGCAGGACCTTATGGCATCTACATACTTAGCTTCGTGTGGTACTACCCCACTGTCCTCCAGAAATGGTATACCATTCTGCCTCCTAACCAACCGTGCATATGCACATCCTTCTCCCCATGTTTTCTCCAGCACTTTTATCCCTGTTTGTATTTTTCCATACAATTTTATAGAGCTATATTCACATACCGTGTAATCATCCACAGCGTACAGTCAGTTGTTTGCGGTATCATCATACAGTTGTGCATTTATCACCACAGTCAGCACTTGAACATATTGATTACTAAGAAAAAAAGTGTTTTTTTTAACTAATAATATAGAACCAGCATTTTGTTTTTATTGAGTCTATTTTTTTTTCTCTATTTCATGTATCTCTACTTTAATCCTTGTTATTTCCTTTCTTCTTCTCATTTGGGGTTTAGTTTGCTTTTCTTTTTCCAGATCCTCCAGTTGTGAGGTTAGCTTTCTTATCTGAGATCTTTTCTTTTTTTAATGTATTATGTATGAGCTCTAAGTTTCCTCTCAGCACTGCTTTTGCTGCTTCCTGTCAATTTTGGTATTCTTTGCTTTCGTTTTCATTTGCCTCAAGATATTTCCTAATTTTCCTTGTGATTTCTTCTTTGGCTTACTGATTCTTTAAGAGTGCATTGTTTAATTTATATTTATTTGTGAATTTTCCAGTTTTCCAACTGATACCTATTTCTAACTTCATTCCTTTGTGGTCAGGGAAAATACATTGTATTATTTCATTATTTTTTAATTTATTGAAATTTGTGTTGTAGCCACATATGGTCTGTCCTAGAGAATGATTTATGTGCATTAGAGAAGAATGTGTATTTTGGTGCTATTGGGTGAAGTGTTCTATATATGTCTGCTAGGTCTAGTTGGTTGATAGTATTGTTTAAGCCTTTTGTTTCCTTATTGATCCTCTTTCCAGATGTTCTATCCATTATAGAAAGTGGTATATTGAAATCTCCTATTAATGTAGAACTTTCTAACTCTCCTTTCAAATCTGTCAGTATTTGCCTCATACATATTGCAGTTCTGCCGTTTTGTGCATATTTATTTATAATTGTTGTCTTCATGTTGAATTGACCCCTTTGTCAGTATCTAGTTAACCTTTCTGTCCGTCATAAGAGTTTGTATTTTAAAATCTGTTTCATCTGATATTAATATAACTATCCCAGCTCTCTACTGTTTACTACTTGCATGATATATATTTTTTCCATCCTTTCATTTTCATCCTATCATGTCTTTTTATTTAAGGCAAATCTCTATAAGCAGCGTATAGTTGGGTCGTGCTTTTTTAACCATCCTGCCAGTCTCTGTACTGATTTTAATCCTTCCTGTTTTATAGCCTGTATCTGATACATTTTTATCTGATGGTCTTAGATCTAATCCTAGTAATTATTTTGCTTCTTATCTTTTACTCATGGTGAGTTGTTTGCTTATATTGTTGGTAATTTTTATTCTGAACTTGTCAGTAAGGCTTTATTTGTGGGAACCCCACATTTCCTGCATCAAAGGTGTATTCTCCCCCCCACTCCCCTACCCCCCAGTTTTTTTTATCTCTCTGTCTGCCTTGGGTTTCAGGTGTCTCACTTGCAGGTGAATATATTGTACATGAATTTCTTGTCTTGAGGGTTCTTGGCGCATGCTGGTAGTAAAAATTCAAATTCTGTGTTTGTGTTGAGGGTATGCCTAGGAGTATGAATTTTCAGGGTAGATTCCCCATCCCAGCCTCAGTGTTAAGCCTAGGCTGAGACTGACTAGTTTCATTATGTTCTTGTACCCAGGGTAAATTTTTTTTTTTTTTTAGAGCAGTCTTTTTTGGCTTTACTCTAGAAAGAGTAGTGGTGGGTGGGTGCCTGTGGAGAGTACATGTGTCTCATTTCCATTATCATCTCTTGGTGGTTTGCCTTTTTTATCCAGCCGATATTAATTAATGTTCATGCCCGTATTCCTAAATTTTTTTGTAGCATAGGATCTTTAGATTGTTTTGTCAGCCATTTCAGGAAATACTTTATTAGAGAAATTGTAGGTTTACAGAAAAATAATACATAAAATACAGAGTTCCCATGTACCATCCTATTATTAACCTATTGCATTGGTGTGGTGCATTTATTGCAATTGATGAAAGAACATTTTTATAATTGTAGTGTTAACAATTCCATGGCTTACTTTAGGGTTCATTGTTTGTGTTGTACAGGCCTATGGAATTTTGTTTTTAGAGTTTTATTCTTACAACACATATACAACCTAAAGTTTCTTCTTTTAACTACGTTCAAATATATATTTCAGTGCTGCTTATACTGTTTTCATCATGTTAACAATGTTGTGTTGCCATCACCACCATCCATTACTGATACTTTTTCATCATCCCAACTAGAAACTCTGTACAATTTAAGTGTTAATTCCCCACATTATTTTCTTTTAAATATTAATTGTGTATTGATTATTTGATTGCCATTTTCCCTGTACTTTTAATGTTAATGTTAAGCAAGCATTTATATAATCTTATATAATCTCATCCTGTGAATGACTAGTTTGGTCATTCACTCATTTCAACAAATTTTTATTAAGTTCAAGTACTGTGCCATAAGCCTGAATCAAAGATGAAAAATGTTTTTTTATGTGTTTGTTTTTAATACGGGTCTTTAACATCAAGGAACTCAAAGTTCATTAAGGAGAGGTGGCATATACATAAAAATTAAAACAGTGCCAAAATATGCAGTAGCATTTTGCCAAAACAGCAGTGGAATCACAAAGATGGGGGACTATTGAACTCTCTGTTGTAGGCATTTTTGGGAACTCCTTATAAATGATGTACATCAAAACCGCATTCATTTAAATTTCCATCTTAATAACTTGAATTTCTTCAGGATGGCAAATAACAAGGATAATCTTTCTTATTCCTGAAATGGTCTTACGGGGCAACTGCATTTTTCAAATTAAATTTTTGTCAGAAGAGCTCAATACCAGTTATGTCAAAAAGAAAATATTTTACTGTTTACTCGTTTGATGATTTTAATCATTGAAACATAAAATATTGGGAGATTTGGGATTTTTGTTTTTTTTAGATTAAAAAAACCAAGAAAGCAGTGCAATTTTAGCTGTCACACATGCTGAAAGTGGACTTACCTTAGTGCTAAGGCACAAGCAGTTTAAATCTTTGGGCCTTAAGTGGGTGTCATATAGAATATGTCTTTAATTTTTACTTAAAAATATTTTTTAACAGAAAGCAAACTCTTTAATACCTTTTAAATATTGGATTACAGTTACAGTGTTTTAATTTTACTCTACTGATCTTACTTTCATTAAGTTTTTAAGAATGTTATGGCAAGAAAATTTAGCTATGTTTCTGTATTTGTCACTTTAGTTTTTATGTTTCTTACTTGTAATTGTCCATTTGAATTTTTAAAATGTGGTTGTATACAAGGCATTAAAGTTGCTTCCACTTTTCGCTGTCATAGATAGTGCTTGATTTAATAGCTTTATCTATATAGATTTTCTCTCTCTCTGTTTCTCTCTCTTTTTTCTGGAGTTTTGAAATGAATTTCCAGGACAGATTTTGGGTCAAAGTGTATGAGTGTATCAGTTGTATTGTTCAAATGTTTTCCAGAGAAATTGCACCAATTAATTGCATTCTACTACCAGTTTTTTTATAGTTCTTTAACTCTACTAAAGTATGTTTTGTAAAACTACTAAATGCCTGTAGCACAATATTCCTAATGGTGATAGCATAAATTATTTTAGAAAATAGTATATAACTGGTGCTGTGAAATGAAATTAGATTAATTATTGAGGAATTTGTCACTTTCATTTTAATCCCTTGTTCCATCATAAAAGAGCATTGGTTTCGTGACAGGAATACCATTTAGAAGGTGGAGAGTTAGGTGGCTGAATGATTGTGCCTGAAATTCCATAATCTAGTTCTGTGACCTTAAGCAGGAGCTAGATCTACACATTTCAGATTTACTTGCCCCAATCAGTGGTAGATGCTTTACTCCACTCCCGCCTTTTGGTTTTCTTTAAGTCAAGGAACGGAACTCCTCTTCTCTTACTTAGCTAGCCTCAAACTTGGCATTCAGTAAATACCTGTTGAATTGATAATACACATTTTTGTGCCGTTTTAAATGTATGTAACCACCTATCTACGAATCTGCATACCTCCCTACCTGTTTTCCCTCTCTAGCCATACTAAGCTAATTTACAATTTAGTTCTTTTCTCGGCAGCTGTTTGATGCTGCTTCTTGAGGACTGATGTTTATGTTCTATGCCCTGCTTAGGGATTAAAGCCAAGGACAATATAACTGTTTAGAAGTTGAGAAGAGAGTAAGTAGAAAATAGTAAATTTAATTAAGAAAAGAGCTCTGTGATGTTCACAGTCATTATCAATGATTGTGTAATTTATAGTACTAGAAAAAGAAATTAAAATATTAAAGAATATATTTGTCTTGTTTAATTTGAACTTTTCTGTGTGCAAAGCACAGGTGTAGGTCATGAAGCACATAAATAAAAAACATGTCTTGGACTTTTAGGACTTGTAGTGTTTCTACAGTAGCATATGAGGCATTGTTAGACTTAAATATTATTAGATGTTATTGATGTATAGTACATTTGTAAATAGTTATACGATTTTCTTTAAAGTTTTCTTGGCTGTATTTTTTTTTTTAACATGTAATGGATTTTAAAATAACTTTAATTTCCATGGAATGTTTGAGTAACAATTTAATTAAAAGCAAGCAGAGAAAACTTGATAGTTTAGAAATGTATTGATGTTTATTCCTGGTCTGTATTATTTATTTTTCAGTAAATAATAGTATTAAAATTGATGTATTTAATATGTAAAGTAGGCTAGAGATACAGTGCCTTTAAAAATTAAATTAAAATATTTTTCTTAGCACTAGGGGGCATACTTGATTTATGAATTCACATCAGAATTAGTCTTTATGCATAGACTGTAGAGTGGGATGAAATTATTTGAAAACATTTCATTGCAAAGTGAGTGTTGCCTATAGAGAAGATATGTATTATCAAGCTGGTTTTGTATAGCAATGTTGATCCTTAATAAGTTAATCTTTAATAGTGACATAAGGATAATGAACCTTAAATTGGAAGAAGTTGAAGTTCTTCTGTTTCATTCATTTTCACATTAACTTTCTAAATGGATTTTAAATGGTGTTAAAAACCTATCATTTCTAATATTTTTCTTCTTCTTTTTTTTTTTTTTTTTTAAATTGTAGCACTGTGTTTTGTTCTTAGTAGGTGCTTAGGATATAGCTGAAACAATGAAGACAAAATTTAAGATGTGAATTTTTAAGCATTTGAAAACCAAGAGCATGGTATCACTACATCTAGGAAACAGATTTTAGGCATTTTCATCTGTTGTGTTTATTATTAGGATATTAGTGGTTTAGGAGTAGCCCATCAGTATGTGCTGGCCAGAGGTATATTCCAAGGTTTTTGTCTTTATTTAGGAGACTCATTGAATTTAAGCTTTGTGTGGATTAAGTAGATAGTAGACAAAATCTGCATTGCCACCAGCATCAAATAGCACATTTAGTAGGTGCCAGTACTACTTTTGGTGCTTTGAATGTATTAACTCATTTCTCTTGACCACAACTCTATGAAGTAGGTACCTTTTTTTATCCCTGTTTTATAGATGAGGAAATTAACACAGAAAACTTAAGCAGTTTGCTGGGTTTAAACCTAGTCAGTCTTGTTCCAGTGTCTGTGCTTTTAAGTGACTACCCTGTACTGCAACTTCAGAGACAGGAAACTTAGCGTTGAGGGAATTATTAATATTTTAAACTCAGTTTTTAACATGGGTATAGTTATTTAAAATACCTTATTTATAATACTTTTTTTTTTTAAGGAAAAATATCAGAAGTTTAAAGTTGGAAGAGACCTTATATTTTGTTTAGTTCACCTCAGTCATTTTATAGAGAGGAAGAAGGTCAGATCAAGATAAGTGAAATTACCTACGTAGTGCTATGCAGCTTGTTGGTAGAAAGGGATTAGAACCTCAGGTGAATATCCCAACTTTCTGTAAGCAAAAAGAAACAAGGTGTTGTGGAAAGAATGTTTGACTGGAATTTTGCATGGCCTGCATCTTATTCTTGATGCCCCCACTTAACAGTCTGTGTCCCTAAAGGATCTATTACTTTGTGTTACATGGGTATAATAACATCTTCTCTAATTACTGGCAGTTGTGATTACAAGGAGTAATGGAGTAAAGATATTCAATATGCCTGAAAACCCTATACAAATAAATACAACCATTCTGTGGTGTTTTTATGACATATGTTCAATAATTTTTATTTTTGCTTTTAAATATTTGTGGTATCTCAATAAACTAGATTACTAGCAATGAAAAGCTTATTCAGTATTGCTGACTTAGAATCATTTGAGTCTCAAAATTTACTGTATTATGGCATATGTTATTTGGTCATATGCCTTTTACATTTTACTTTTTATTTACTTAAAACTAAAAGTTACACTGTGAATTTTTCTCACAGTATTCATTGAGTAAGTGAGAAGTTGTGCTTTTGCTTTGCTGATGAAGAAAATGACAGTAACATCTACTGAATTCTGCCCATTTGGTGTTGCTGATCATTTGACAATAACATCCTGAATTATCCTTAATCTAGATTCAGTGGTTTAACTAAAATAAAAAATAGAACTTGACAAAGTTGAAATATTTTACACCTTGGTGTGGTGTAGTAGGCATGGATTTGTTTTCTTAAATTCCAGGAAGACACACACTTAAACTTTTCTCTTGTTACAGGAATAATGTATCTGTGGCCTTGGACGTGAAGGAATCAGTCCCCTGTTGCTGTTAACTTAGGGTCAGGGACTGATGTTGTGGGAAGTATGGACCTGATGAATGGGCAGGCAAGCACCATTAATATTGCAGCTACTGCTTCTGAGGTAAGACATTTAAGAAGTTAAGCCTTTTACCTGACTTTCTCATTCCTTAAGCATTATAGTTGGTCACAGGTTTAAATCAGAACTTGGAAAAAAAGTACTATCAATTTTTGTAGTTTTTTTTTTTTTTTTAATTTTACCATTCTTGTGTTTACTGTGCATCTGAGGAACACTTAATCCTTATTTTTAGGAAACAAAAGAATTTTTGGTTCATTGGTTATCTTTTTTTTGGTGTAGTTTAGTCAGGTTCAGGGGCAACCCTGAAATTTAACATTTTCAACTGATTAATTTAGAGTGTTGTCTACTTTTCAGGAGGATTTTAGATAAAGGACTACATTTCAGAGCAGTTGTGTGTTGTGCTCATATTACTTGAGAAGAGATTTGAAAAATAATTATTAGTTAAACCCTTTCTTTGGTTTAGTTTTAAAGGATGCATAGGATTTCTTTCTTTTGAAGATCATATATGAGCTTTAGAGGTTTATTGAAAGGCTGCTAATAAAATTCATGGGAACAGTGTTTAAAGGTTTTTAGTACCAAATTGAAGCCCTGTACTATCTAGAAAACACACATTTTCTCTTGTTTGAAATTATTAATCCTGGGAGATTCTGTGCCCCCTGGATTAAAAAAAAAAATTTATTATAGTAACATATATACAACATACAGTTTCCCATTTTAACCACTTTCAAGTATACAATTCAGTAATATTAATTACATTCACAGTACTGCGCCACCATCACCATAGGATTTCTTTTTAGGGTATTTTTATATTACATGGAATTTGAGGGCAGTAGTACAACTGAGACAAAAAGATACTTTTTTTCACAGTCACTGAATTTTTCACACCATCTGGGTCCCTTGACTCCAAGACTATTGTTTTTAAATCTAATACATAGATGAACTTGTTTTTGTATGGATAATATTAGAAATTTTCTGACATGACTAAATTTTCTAATTATAGATCACAATTATTATGATTTTAACTATCATTCATTTGCTCATATCATCAAAGGGTCAACATTTTAATCTAATTACAGTACGGCTTTTTTTCTAATAGAGATTATTAGTTATTTGAACTTATTTTAAGAATTCCTAATTTTAAAGGCCAGTGATCTGTAACAAGATCTGTGCTAATTGGTGGTCATCTGGGTAGTAATAAATTCACTACTTCTTAAGCTGATGGGTTTGTAGCCAATATCCATTTTGCAGTTCTGAGATACCTCTTCTTCTACATGTTGTGCTTACAGTGGGCAGGCAAGTTCATTTGTGTTTTATATAGCCTGCTCTCCTTCATGCAGAACTAGTTTGATCGTATGAGTTTATCTATTTAGGTGAAACTTTTTGGGGGGACTTAAAAAAAACTTGAAAAGGGAATGATGGCTTCTAGATTTAGCACATGACTATTTCTAAGTCCCTGAGGTTAAAGGTATTTACACCAACACTTATTTGCTGGATAATTAATTACAGCAGCTATGAAATTATATTTTATCATACATACTTCTACAATGTGGAGTTTGATTTTCACATCGTTTTTATAAATATTGACTTTATTTGTATAGCTGCCTCAACATTTGTCATCTTTTCTCTTTTCTGATGTCCCCAAAGCCATTCAATTTAATGTTATGATCTTAACTTGTACATCAAGGCAGTTAGTTTTGCAGAGCCGGTGTTCTTTTCTCATAGTCAATTGCAAACCATATTGCTAAGCTGATCCCAGTAACATTTTCTCTCTGCTATTTTCTTCTGTTCTCTCATCATAGCTCTAACCCTTCCAGGATCGTTATACTTGTCTCTTTCTCTCTACAGGTGCTATTCTTCATGAGGGTGAGACAGATAGGAAGAAAAGGAGAGAAGTGAAGAAATGAATTTCTTGAGTATTTAGAGTGGGCATAAGGCAGAGAGAGGCTATGATGGTAGTGATGATGCTATTATTAGTGATAAAACACTCCAGGTGATGGAAAGGCCTTGTGATCAGATTATTGAAAAGCTATACAGGTGGTAGTTGGGATGGAGGAGGCAGGAATGTTGGAAGGGCTACTCTTGTGATGTGGCTTAGATTGTTGAGATGGAGATGAAGACTAAACTAGATTTCACCTTTCTAGTTAATGTATTGTGATTTTATTTTTGCCTCACCTTTTTCTTTTCTGCTTTGACTTTTTTGCCTGCCTTCCTTAGCAACTTTAGCCTCTGGCTTCTGTGTTTCTCCTTTTCTCTCACTTTATTGGATGAGAATAGTTTATGACTCTTTTAACACTTTGGCATCAATATTCCTTACTCTGCTGTATTCCACTTTAGCTCCATTTTGCTCCAGCCAGTTACTTAGGCTTTGCCAACACTGAAAATACTCTAAGTCTATGGTTTCAATTTTTTATTTTACTTTTGCAGGTAATTTCCATGTTTTTATCTCTAGTCCTGTCTTCCCTCATAAATTTTATTGAGCATTTCTAATAGACTAGAACATTTCATTTATAATATGAGCAAAATCAAATTGCTTGTTACTGTTCTGCTCCAAACCTGTAAAGAAAGTAGCCCAGCCCTTCTCTGACCTCTGTTAATAGTACCATCATTTTCTAGTTATCTAAGTTTAAATATTTAGATTTGTCACTGATTCACTTCCCCTTTGCCCACCACAATTGTTTTTTCATCACGTCACATATCAGTTATCTATTGGTGCATAATAAATTACCACAAATTCGGGGGCTTACAACAACACACATTCATTATTTCAGAGTTTCTGTGGGTCAGGAATCTAGGCATCGCTCACTGGGGCCTCTACTTCAGGGTCTCTCACCGGGCTACAGGCAAGATGTCAGCCAGGCAAGGGTTGCCTCTGAGGGGTGACAGGGAAGGATCCTCTTGTTGGCATGATTTAGTCCCTCAGGGGCTGTCAGACTGAGGTCTCAGCTCCTTGCCAGCTGTTGGCCACAGGCCACCTTCATTTCTTGCTACATGGCTTTCTATATGGTGGCTTTCTTCGTCAAAGCCAGCAAGGGAGGGAGAGGGTCTGCTAGCAAGATTACGGTCTTATGTGATGTAATCACAGATGTGAAATTCCATAATCTCATAATCTTTGCTGCATTTGTCTGGTTAGAAACAAGTCACAGGTCCTGCCCATACTCAAGGGGAGAAGATTACACAAACATGTAACTACCCGAAGGGTGGGGATCATCAGAGGCCGTCTTAGAGCCTGCCCGCCACCCTGTATCTCTAGAATACAGCCATTTCTCCTTATTTCAACTACTACCACCTTTAATTTTGTCATTTGTTATTTATTGTCTAGATTATTGCACTGACCTTTAGTTTGTTTTTTTTACTTCTTTTTTCGGCTGTTTCTGGTCCATTTGACTGAAATTTAAGATTAATGTACTTAAAATATAGCTTTTAAACTTTACTAACTTGTCTCTAAATTATCAGTAGTTCCTCATTGCATTCTAATTAAAAATAAATGTCCTGTCCACCTTTAAAGACCTTCCTCAAAATGCCCCCCAATTTTCTTTCTAATGGATTTAACATCTATTAATTTTCTACTTGAAACTTACATTCTAATAAAAGAATACTACATTTTGCTTATGTTTGTATATCCACTTAGCTTTTCTACTTCTATTTTAACTATCTCAGTTTTTCTACTTGGAATTTCCCTTCCCTTTATCAGCACGCCCCTTCCCCTCACTGTACAAAAAAAGAAATTCTAATCTTCTTCAAAGCCTATGTCAAATGCTTTGCTTCTGTTAACAGAGAGCTGTTAACATTGCAACTCAAGCCCATACTCCCCTTCCTGCCTCACCCAAGGTAGTAAGAAAAGCTAAGGGGCACTTAATGAAGATCACAGCCCAGGGACATAGTCCCACTAAGACTGAGACTTAATCATAAGATTATAGAATGCTTTTCCTCTCCCTACACCTTACCAACACATCAGCAGGGCTTCTTTTAAGGGATTAGAGCTAAAGGTACTGACTATTTAATAGTTTTGGTAGAAGGACTGAATCCTGGAGATTCCTCCTCACCATCTTCCCACAACTCTTCCTCTTGCATTTCCTTTTGATTTTTTTCTTAGAGTTTCAGTCTCTCTATTATATTATGAATCTCTTCAAGCATGTTGTCCACATCTTCCGTTTCAGCCCTTAGTGTACCCAAAGCATAAGCAACAAAAGATAAAATAGATAAATGGGACCTCATCAAAATTAAAAAACTTTTGCACCCCAAAGTAATACGACAATCTAAACAGTGGGAGAAAATATTTAGAAACTATATAGCCAATAAAGGTTTAATGTCCAGAATATATAAAGAAATCCTTCAGTTTAACAACAGAAAGCCAAACAACTCAATTTAACTTGGGCAAACGATCCAGTCAGACAACTCTCCAAAGAAGATCTGCAAGTGGCTAGAAAGCACATGAAAAGATGCTCAACATCGTTAGCCATCAGGGAAACGCAAATCAAAACCAAATAAAATACTATTTCACACCCATTAGAATGGCTGCTATTTAAAAAAAATGGAAAATAGCAAGTTGTAGGAGAGGATGTGGAGAAATAGAAACATTTATTCATCGCTAGTGGGAAAGTAAAATGGTGCAGCTGCTGTGGAAGATGGTTCGACGGTTCCTCAGAATGCGAAGTATAGAACCACCGTTTGATCCCCCAACCCCACTACTTGGTATTTACCCCAAAGAATTTAAACCAGGGACTCAAAGAGGTATTTGCACAGTGATGTTCATAGTGGCATTATTCACAATTACCAAAAGTTGGAAGCAACCCAAGTATCCATGAACCAATGAATGGATAGATAAAATGTAATATAGACATACAAGGGAATGTTATTCAGCCATAAAGATGAATGAAGCCCTGATACGTGTAACAACATGGACAAACCTTGAAGACATCGTGTTGAGTGAAATAAGCCAGACACAAAAGGACAAATATTGTATGATCCCACTGATTTGAAACAATTAGAATAATTAGAATAAATGCACTCATAGTGCCAGAATCTAGAATATAGTTTACTAGAGATGGGATAGGGAATGTCAAGTTAAGGCTTAAAATGCGCAGGGTTCCTGTTTGGAATGATGGAAATGTTTTGGTAATGGACAGTGGTGATGGTACCACAACATTCTGAACATAGTTGACAGCACTGAAATGTATATCTGAATGTGATTAAAGGGGTAAATGTTAGGTTTTATATGTGGTAAGAAAATTAAAAATTTTTTTAAATTCAAGGATCTACACTCTACAAACAGTGAATCTTAATTTAAACCATTGACTGTATTAATAGTAAAATTATAAAAATGTTCTATTATCAATTTAACAAATGTTCCACCCCAGTGCAAGATATTAATAATAGAGTGGTATATAGGAATTTGTATTTTATATATGATCTGTAAACCCAGTTCTTCTCTAATAAAAAAAAAAAGGTAGTAGGGGAAGGAAACAAACAGACAAAGGTACCCAGTGTTCTTTTTTACTTCAATTGCTCTTTTTCACTCTAATTATTATTCTTGTTATTTTTGTGTGTGTGCTAATGAAGGTGTCAGGGATTGATTTAGGTGATGAATGTACAACTATGTAATGGTACTGTAAACAATCGAAAGTACGATTTGTTTTGTATGACTGCATGGTATGTGAATATATCTCAATAAAATGATGATTAAAAAAAAAAAAAAAAAGGTAAAAGAAAACACAGAAAATACCAAACACTGTCACAGAAGTGAAAAATACCTTTGCTAGGCTCACCAGTAAACTGTATATGGCTGAGGAAAGAATCAGTGAGCATGAAGATACGTCGATAGAAACTTCCCAATCTGAGATGCAGAGAGAAAAAAGAATGTTCAAAAAAAAAAAAAAAAAAAAAAAAAAAAAAACATGGAGCAGTATATACAAGAACTGAATATATAAAAACTGTTGCACAGTTACAGAAGATGCAACTTGTGTAATGGGAATGCCTGAAGGAGAAAAAAGGAACAGAAAAAATATTTGAAGTAGTAATGGCTGAGAATTTTCTAAAATTAATGACAGACATCAAACCACAGATCAAAGAAGCTCAGAGAACCCCAAGCAGGATAATTACCAAGAAATATACACCTAGTCGTATCTTATCCAAAATGCAGAAAACCAGTACAATCAGAAAATCTTCAAAGAAGCCAGAGGAAAAGAAAATGCTTTACTTGTAGAGGAGAGAAGATAAGAATTACATTGGACTTCTTTTAACAAACCATGCAAGCAAAAAGAAAGTGGAGTTAAATGTTTAAAATGTTGACAGAAAAAAACACCAATCTAGAACTCTGTATCCAGCTAAATTATCTTTCAAAAATGAAAGAGAAATAAAACCTTTCTCAAACAGTTCAGAGAATTTGTCACCAGTAAACCTGCCTTGCAAGAAATATTGCAAAAAGTTCTTTAGAGAGAAACAAAACTGTTATATAGATTAAAAACTCATGTCCACATAAGGAAAGGAAGAACATTATAAAGAGAAGGAATGAAGGTAAAAATGAAACATTTTGTATTTTTTATTCTTAATTTATCTAATACATAATTGTTAAAATAATAGCAACAATGTATTTGGTGATTACGGCTTATGGACAAGTGAAATGAATGACATCAATGTTGAAAGAGATAAGAGAAAGGAATTGAGAACAGTATTATAAGACACCTGCTCTACCCAGGTATAATGTTATTTGAAAGTGGACTTTGATTAGTTGTAAATATATACTGCAAACTCTAAGGAAACTACTAAAATTTTTTTTAAAGAGTTTAATTGATATACTCAGAGAGGAGAGAAAATGGAGTAAAACAAAATGCTCAGTTAAAGCATGGAAAACAGAAAAAAGGGGAAGGTAAAAAAGAACTGGTACAATAAATAGAAAATGAATTATAAATATTGTAAATATTAATTCAACTGAACATAGTCAATAATCACATTAAGTGTGGTTGGTCTGAATATACCAGTTAAGAGAGATGACAGAGTAGATATAAAAACAAGACCCAACTATATATTTATAAGAAATCCGCTTTATTAAATATAAAGATATAGGTAGATTAAAAGTAAAGGGATGGTCACTTATTGTAATGGCCCCTAGTTTGTAAGCTCTTACAGCAATCACATGTATTCTTGACTTGTAATGGTTATCTCTAAATCCTGAGATGCTGAGCTCTTGGTGTATAACCTGGTCAATCTCTGGAACTTTGGGTATCAGTGTGACACCTGAGACTCGGAGGTAGAGCTTGGCAGCTGTGAATGTCAGTATTACCTCATACAGCAAGTGTTGAAAGAGCTAAAAAAGAGATCAGACTTCAATTAGAGATATGAATGAAGCGGATCTGGTTAGGAATAAGGCAAATCAGGCCAAAGGGTAAAGGGCAATACTGACTAGTTTTTAAAACTATAATTTTTGTGCGAGACCAAGGGAGGAGATGTTTATTTGGTGCAGGATCTATATTTTCTGTAGCACACTAGATAATTTAACTTGTACAGTCAGTTTGAACACCATAGGTGCATGGAGCTTTGAGTGGGAAGTGGGATTTGGTGAGTTTGTACAGGCTGGGGTGAAATCCCGATACATCCCAGAGTGATATGGGCAGAGAGTATAAGTGTATTTGCAGGGCCCCCTGAGGAACTGGGGAGAAATGTGGAAGTATTGGACTTATCCACCTGGGTTATTGCTGATTGTCTCACACATTGAAGACTGCCAATTTGATGGGCCAAGCCCTCGATCTGGGAGCTTTCCATTGTGAGGCTTGTTGCTGCCAAGGAGAGGCTAAGCCTACTTACAATTGTGCCTAAGAGTCTCCCCCAGAGAGCCTCTTTGTTGCCAGATATGACCCCCCCCCAAGCCCATTTGGCAGTGAACTCACTACCCTCCCCCCTACGTGGGACATGACTCCCTGGGATGTGAGTCTCCCTGGCAATGAGGGAAATGACTCCTGGTGATGAGCCAGTATCGTGGGATTGAGAAAATCTTCTTGACCAAAATGGAGAAGAGAGATGAAACAAAATAAGGTTTCAGTGGCTGAGAGATTTCAAATGGAGTCGAGAGGTCACTCTGGAGGATATACTTATGTGCTATATAGATATCACTTTTTAGTTTTTAGTGTGTTGGAATAGCTAGAGGGAAATACGTGAAGCTGTCGAACTGCAACCCAGTGACCTTGATTCTTGAAGACAATTGTGTAACTATGTAGGTTGCACAGTGTCTATGATTGTGAAAACCTTGTGGCCTGCATTCCCTTTATCCAATGTATGGTCAGATGAGTGGAAAACGGACAAAAATTATATGAAGAATAGGGTGAGAGGAGGGGATGGAAAGTTTTAGGTGTTCCTTTTTGCTTTTATTTTTATTTTTTTGGAGTAAAAAGTTCAAAAATTGATTCTGCTGATGAACACACAACTGTATGATGATGCTGTGAATAACTGTACACTGTGGATGACTGTAGGGTGTGTGAAAGTATCTCAATACAACTGTATTTAAAAAAAGTAAATGAACAATGAGAGGAGGAGGAGTATGGGATGTTTTGGATGCTCTTTTTTATTTTAATTTTTATTATTTTTTGGAGCAGTGAAAATGTTCAGAGATTTATTGTGATGAATGTACAACTATATGATGATACTGTGAACAACTGATTGTACACTTTGGATGATTGTATGTTATGTGAATATATCTCAATAAAATTGCATTAAAAAAGTAAAGGGATGGAAAAGATATACCTTTCTAACACAATCAAAAGAAAGTTGGAGTAACTAGATTAATTTCAGACAAAGCAGACTTCAGAACAAGGACAGTGATCAGGGATAAAGAAGGAAATTGCATAATAATAGTAAATGGGTCAGTTCTCCAAAAAGACACAACAATCTGGAATGTGTATGCACTCAACAACAGAGCATCAAAATGCATGAGGTAAAACTTGAAAGAACTGCAAGGAAAAAAGAGACAAGTCCACTATTACAGTTGAAGACTTCTACGTAACTCTACCAATATTTGACAGATCCTGCAGGTAGGAAGTCAATTAAGGGTATGGTTGGTTTGAACAGCACCAGCAGTCAACTGGATTGAATTGACACCTATAGAATACTTCATTCAACGACAGCAGAATATACTTTCTTAAGCTCACATGGAATATTCACCAATATAAACCATATTCTGGGCTAGAAAATATATCTGAATAGATTTAAAGGAATAAAAATCATGCAAAGTATGTTCTCAGACAATAAAGGAATAAACTAGAAATCAGTAAAAGAAGAATAACTGGAAAATCCCGAAATATTTGGAGATTAAAATATGCTCGTTTAAATAACATATAGGTCAAAGAAGAAATCTCAAGAGAGATTAAATATTTTGAACTAGATAAAAATGAAAATACAACTCATCAAAATTTGTGGGGTACAGCAAAAACAGTGCTTAAAGGGAAATTTAGAGGCATATTTTGGGGATATTGCAAGTTCAGTTCCAGACCATCAAAATAAAGTGAATAGCACAATAAAGTGAGTCACATGAATACCTTAGTTTCCCACTGCATATAAAAGTTATGTTTGTACTATATAATAGTGTTATGTCTTAAAAAACAATTTGCATATCTTAATACATGACACAGAGACACAAAGTGAGCACATGCTGTTGGAAAAATGGTGCCAGTAGGATTGATCAACACAAACCTTCAGTTTGTAAAAAGTGTAGTAAAGAGAAGCTCCATAAGACAAGGTATGCCTTTAGTAGAAAAGAAGAAACATGAAATACCAACATTCCAAGCTTCCACCTTAGGAAACTAGTAAAAGAAGAGCAAGTTAAATCTAAAATAAGCGGAAGTAAAGAAATAATAATAATTGAAACAAAGAGAAATGAAATTGAAAATAAGAAATCAGTAGAGAAAATCAGCAACACCAAAATCTGGTTCTTGGAAAAGATTAATAAACCTCTGACCAGATTAATAAGATAAAACTTAGTAATATAAAAAAATGAAAAGGGGGCCATCACTACAAATCCATGGACATTAAAAGGATAATAGAGGAGTATTATGAACAGCTCTATCCCCTCAAATTTGAAAACTTAGATCAAATGGACCAATTTCTTGAAAGATATAATCTATTAAAATTCATACAATGAAAAATAATCTGAATAGGCCCATATGTATTAAAGAATGGAATCAATAATACCTCCAAACAGAAAGCACCAGACCCATATGGTTTCACTGGTGAATTCTACCATGCATTTAAGGAAGAAATAATACTAATTCTCTACTGTTTTCTGCTGAAAATAGAAGCAGAGGTAACATTTCCTCATTCTGTGAGACCAGCACTACCCTAATATCAAAACCGGATCAAAACTGTACAAGAATAGAAAATTACAGACCAGTAAGTGTTAACATAGATGCAAACACCCTCAACAAAATATTAGCAAATCAAACAATGTATAAAAAGAATTACACATCTTGACCATGTGGTATTTATTTCAGGTAGGCAAGGCTGGTTCCACACTCGAAAACCAACTAATGTAATCCATTGCATCAAGAGTCTTAAAGAAGAAAAATCATGTATCAGTAGAAGCAGAAAAAGGATTTGGCAGAATCCAACACCAATTCATGATAAAAACTCTCAGAAAACTTGGAATAGAGAGGAATATCCTCAACTTGATGAAGAACATTTACAAAAAACCTACAGCCAAACATCATACTTAATGGTGAGAAACAGGATGCTTTCCCCCTAAGATCAGGAACAAGACAAGGATATCCCTTCACCACTTGTATTCAGCATTGTATTGGAAGTCGTAGTAGTGCAAGACAAGAAAAGGAAATAAAAGTTACACAGTTTTGAAGGAAGAAATAAAACTGTCTCTGTTTGCAGATTACATGATTGTCTATGTAGAAAATCCCAGTGCTGACAAAAAATTTCTTGGAACTGATAAGGGATTGTAGCAAGGTTGCAGACTCAAGATTAATACACATAAATCAATTGCTTTCCTATATACCAGTAATAGGAATTTGAAATTAAAAACACAATATATTTACATTAGCATCCCCAAAAAGGATGTGTTTAGGAAAGAATCTTAAAATATGTATGGATCTATATGAGAAAAACTGCAAAACTCTGATGAAAGAGTAAATAAATGGAGAGATATTCCATGTTCATAGGTAGGAAGACTTAATATTGTTTTAAGATGTCAGTTCTTCCAACAACTTATTTCATGGATATCAACAAAGTGACTCTAAAGTTTATTTTGAAAGGCCAAAGTTCAAAAATAGCCAACACCATACTAAAGAAGAACAAAGTTGGAGGACTGACACTGCCCGACTTCAAGACTTAGTGTAAAGTTGCGGTGATCAAGACAGTGTAGTATTGGTGAAACAACAGACAAATAGATCAATAAAACAGAAGAGAGAGCCCAGGAAGAGTCCTGTACAAATATAGTCAACTGATTTTTGACAAGGGTGCAATGAAGAAGGAGTAGTCTTTTCAACCAATGTTGAAGGAACAACTGGACGCCACATGGTCCCCAAAATGACTCTGAACAATGATGTTACACCTTTCACAAAAATTAATCCTAAAAACGCAAACTGAAAAAAAATTGACAAGTTGGACTTCATTAAAATAAAAAATTCTGTTATGTGAGATGCTGTTGAGAATAAAAGAAAAGTCACAGACTGAGAGAACATATTTGCAAACCACATATATGATAAAGGATTTGTACCCAAAGTATACAAAGAACTCTTAAAATTCAACAGGAAGAAAGCAAAATTCCACAGTAAGAAAATAAACAACCCATTAAAAAATAGGCAGATCTTCTGAAAAGAATATATACAGCTGTCAAATCAGCATATGAAAAAATGTCCAGCATCATATGTCATTATGGAATGGCAATTTAAAACGAGATAACCCAACACACTTATAAGAATGGGTAAAATCCAAAAAAATTGGCAACAACGATGATAGGGTGTGGAGCAACAGGAACTCTTATTCATTGCTAGTAGGAATGGAAAATGGTATAGCAGTTGGAACAGTTAGGCAGTTTCTTATAAAGATTAAAACAATCTTACTATATGACTCTGCAATCTCACTCCTAGGTATTTACCGAAATGAATTTAAAATTTATATCTACACAAAAACCTGCATGTAAATGTTTATAGTAGCTTTATTCATAATTGCCCCAAACTAGAAGTAACCTAAATGTCCTTCAAAAGGTGAATGGATAAACAAACTGTGGTACATCTATAAAACAGAACATTATTCAGCAGTGAAAAGAAATGAGCTATCAAGACATGAAAGACATGGAGGAATCTCAAATGCAGGTTGTTGAGTAAAAGAAAGAAGTCTGAAAAGGCTTCATACTGTATGATTCCAACTATATGACATTCTGGAAAAAGCAAAACTATCAAGACAGGAAAAAGATCAGCTGTTGCCATGGCTTCAGGAGGGAGTGGGGATGAGGGATGATAGAGCACAGTGCATTTTTAGGGCAGTGGAACTAAACTATTCTGTATGATTCTGTAAGGTGGACACATGATATTATCCATTTGTCAAAACTCCCAGAACTCTATACCACCAAGAGTAAGTTATAATGTAAACTATGAACTTTATGGGTTAATAATGTATCGATATTGGGTCCACTTGTAACAAAAGTATAACACTAATGCAAGATGTTAATAATCAGGGAAATTGGCAGGAGTGGGGGTTTCACCAGGAAGGAGGAACTCTGTGGGAACTGTACTTTCTGGTTAGTTTTCTATAAATCAAAAACTGCTCTAAAAAGTCTGTTAGTTTAAGATAATATAATAATAATAACGAAACACTTAGCTAAAAATAAAGCAAACAGAACAGAAAAAAAAAAAACTCCTTTTACAAGTCTGGAATTTTCTAACTAATCTCAACAATATACTATACTATATTTTAAGAAATTTTAATAATTTATAATCCCTAAAATAATACAGAACAGGAAAAAAAACTCCTTTTGCAAGTCTGGAATTTTCTGACTAATCTTATCAGTATATTATACTATACTTTAAGAAATTTTAATAATTTATAATCCCTAAGAGGAAAACATAAGAATTTTGTTAGTAAATAGCTATGGCATTTTTTAAAATGATTTAATCATATAGTGTAGAAGTTATGATTCATCATAATTCCTTAGGAAACTGGCGTTTCTATGAAAGAGTGTGATTATTAGAATGTCTATGGGATTTTTTGGTAACAGTTTTATTTTGCTGCCCCAAGTATAGATACTGTTGAAATTCAGTTATGTATTTTATTGATATTTTGGGAAAAGATTATGAAACTTAATGTCATTCTTTTATATTAGAGGCAAAATGAGCTTCAACTTTGAGGAAATGATGAACTTTGTTAATGAAATATGGGATAATACCATTTTAGAACACATGGGGTTTATGAGATCACCTAGCCCAGTTGATCTTCAACCTTTGTAAAACCTCTGTCCCTTTCTGATAAATAAAAAAATCTTGTGTCTTTTTGTAACGCTGTTTGAAATTTCTGAGTATGCTGAATAAAAACAAAGAGATTATATTTGATCTTTTAATTTGAAATATGTTAATTGTATAATTTCAGTGTAAACAGTTTGTCTTCCTTGTTTGTCACAAACCTTTGGTCCTTGGCAATGTGGGAAAATGGAGCACATTGTAGATGACTTAGTGTTTTGTACCTTTATGCTGCTTTGTTTTCGTTACACAAATCTCCAGTCGCTATCTTTTAAAGTATCAGTGAAAATAGGGAAAACTGGTACGTAGAAAACCTGATAACTTGTTTTAGGAGATAATATAAATAGGAAAATATTTTATCCAGAAATTCATGAAGTGATTATTTGAAAGCTCTATTTAGAAATTGACTCAAATTTGAGTTGTAAAAACACCTTTTGAAGATGTTCTGGAAAGAAATATAGTGAGAAGAGAAACATGAGTTTCCAGATGAGATTTTTTTTTAGCCTCAGTGTTAGAAAAACATTACCTGAATCCATTGTATATAGACACTCAGGATAATACACATTTTTACATGAAATGATACTGTTAAAGAACTGTTTTCTCGAGAGTGTTATGAACCTGACCAAAAAAAAAGATACGTTTTAACCATGTTACATTATATCCATAGCAAAAGTTTATAAGCACTTGAAGTGTATTTATTTTTTAACGGTTTTATTAAGGTATAATCTATGTACTATACAATTCATTTGTTTAAAACATACAGTTCATTGTTTTTTGAGTAAATCCACAGGGTATGCAGCCATCAGCCCAGTCTAATTTTATAATTGTTTCATGGCCCCCAAAATAAATCTCTGCCCTATAGTGTTAACTCATCATTCACTTTCCCCTCAACCGCTGGCAACCACTGATCTACTTACTGTCTCTATGGATTTGCTTATTCTGAACTTTTCATATAAATCACACAGTATCTGACCTTTTGTGACTGGCTTCTCTCATTTAGCATGTTTTTTTAAAAAGATCACCCAAATCATCCCCCCCCACCATATTTTTCATTAACTTTTTGTCATCCATACACTGGATAAAGGGAGTATGATCCACAAGGCTTTCACAATCACACTGTCACCCCTTGTAAGCTACATTGCTATACAATCGTCTTCAAGAGTCAAGGCTACTGGTTGCAGTTTGATAGTTTCAGGTATTTATTTCTAGCTATTCCAATGCATTAAAACTTAAAAAGGGTTATCTATATAGTGCATAAGAATACCCACCAGAGTGACCTCTCGACTCCATTTGGAATCTCTCAGCCACTGAAACTTGATTTCATTTCATTTTGCATCCCCCTTTTGGTCAGGAAGATGTTCTCAATCCCACGATGTCGGGTCCATATTCATCCCCGGGAGTCATATCCCACATTACCAGGGAGATTTACACCCCTGGGTGTCAGATCCCACGTAGTGGGGAGGGCAGTGAGTTCACCCGCTGAGTTGGCTTAGCTAGAGAGAGGGGGCCACATCTGAGCAACAACGAGGTACTCGGGGAGACTCTTAGGCACAATTATAAGCAGGTTTAGCCTCTCCTTTTCAGTAATGAGCTTCATAAGGGCAAGCCCCATGATAGAGGGCTCGGCACACCAAACCGCCAGTCCTCAATGTTTGTGAGAACATCAGCAACAATCCCGGTGAGGAAGCCCAACACCTCTGCATTTTCCCCCAGCTCCTCAGGGGGTCCCTGCATATATATTTTTATTCTCTGTCCAAATTACTTAGGGATGTGTCACTGTTTCACACTAACCTATGCAAACCTACCAGGTCTCACTTCCTATTAAAAGTTCCATGTAATGATGGTATTTGAACACACTGTGAGTTAAATTATTTAGGAAATATATATCTTGCACCAACTAAACATCTCTTCCTTTGGTCTCATGTGGAATTTGAAGCTTTAAAACGCAGTCAGTATTGTCCTTTACCCTTTGGCCCGATTTGCTCTAGTCCTAACCACATCTGCTTCATTCATATCTCTAGTTGAAGTCTGGACTCGTTTCCAGCTTTTTTAATGGTTGCTGTATGTGCTAATACTGACATTCATATCGGCCAAGTTCTAGCTCTGAGTTTCAGGTGTCACACAGATGCCCAAAGTTACAGGGATTGATCAGGTTATACACAAAAGGATCAGCATCTCGGAATTTGGAGATAGCCATTACAGTTCAGGAATAGATGTGACTGCTATAAGAGCTTACAATCTAGGGACCATTGCAATAAGCATTCCCCTGATAAGCTGTGCTCTAAGGTTCAGTTCTTAGTTTACACATTGTAGTTAGTCCATATTTGTGAGGCATTATAGTGTTTGCCTTTGTTTCTGGTGTAGTTCACTCAAAATACTGTCTACAGGTTCCATTGTATGCACACACAACAGTTCACCATTGTGTTCCTCAGTGTATGTACTCTTAGGCCACCTCCACCCATTGCAAATGGTAGCATGTTTTTAAGATCGTTAATGTTGTAGCATCTGTCAGTACTTCATACTTTTTTATTAGTGAATAATATTCCTGTACACAAGTAAACCGTGTTTGGTTTATCTCTTCATTAGTTGATGGGCATTTGGGTTTGTTCCACTTTCTGGTTATTATGAATAATTCTGCTGAGAACATTCTTGTACAAGATTTTGTTTAGACATTTTTTTTTGCTTGTTTGTTTTAAAATTTTTTTTTTTTTTAGGAGAAGTTGTGGATTTACAGAACAGCCCTGCATAAAATTTAGGATTCCCATATACCACTCCACCACTAACACCTTGCATTGGTGGGGAACATTTGTTACAATTGATAATAGCACATTTTTGTAATTGTAGTGTTGTTTTTGTTTTAACATTAGTTATATGTGTTACAGTTGATGAAAGATTATTAAAATAGAACTATTGATTATCATCCATAGTTTACATTAGGTGAATATTTTTTCCATATACTACTCTATTATTAACACCTTGTATTAGTGTTGTGCATTCATTATAATTCATGAAAGAACATTCTTATACTTCTATTAACTATAGACCATTGTCTATAATAGGGTTCACTGTGTTATACAGTCCTATGTTTTCTTTTAATCTTTATTCTAGTAACGTATATGACCTAAACTTTCCCCTTTTAACCACATGCACCTATATAATTCATTGCTGTTCATTACACTCACAATAATATGCTACCATCACCACCATCCATTTCCAAACCTTTACAATTTACCTAAATAGAAATTCTGTACAAATTAAGCATCTACTCTCCACTGTCAAACTCCATTCTGTCCCCTAGTAACCTATATTCTAGTTTCTGACTCCATGAATTTGCTTATCCTAATTAGCTCATATCAGTGATACCATACAATATTTGTCCTTTTGTGTTTGGCTTATTTCATTCAACATAATGTCCTCAAGGTTTATCTGTGTTATTGAATGCATCAGGACTTCATTTCTTCATACGGATGAATAATATTCCATTGTTCATACATACCACATTTTATCCATTCATCAGTCAGTGGACACGTGGGTTGCTTCTAACTTTTGGCAACTGTGAACGATGCCACTGTGAACATCACTGTGCAAATATCTGTTCATGTCCTTGCTTTCAATTCTTCTGGGTATATACCTAGTAGAAGGATTTTTGGGTCATATGGTAATTCTATACGTAGCTTCCTGAGGAATTGCCAAACTGTCTTCCACAGTAGCTGCACCATTTTACTTTCCCGCCAGCAGTGAGTATGTGTTCCTATTTCTCCACATCTCTCCAAAACTTGTAGTTCTCCATTTTTTTTTTAACAGTAGCCATTCTAGTAGGTGTGAAATGATACATCTCATTGTGGTTTTGATTTGCTTTCCCTAATAGCTAGTGATATTGAGCATCTTTTCATGTGCTTTTAGACCATTTGTATTTCCTCTTTGAAAAAATGTTTTAGCACTTTTTTAAACTGGGTTGTCTTTTTATTGTTGAGTTGTAGGATTTCTTTATGTATTCTAGATATTTAACCCTTGTCAGATATATGGCTTCCATATATTTTCTCCCATTAAGTAGGTTGTCTTTTCACTTTCATGACAAAGGCTTTTAATACACAAAGGGTTTTAATTCTGAAGTAGTCTCAATTTTCTGTTTTTTCTTTTATTGCTTGTGCTTTGGGAGTAAAGTCGAAGAAACCATTGCCTCATACGAGATCCTGAAGATACCTCCCTACATTTTCTTCTAGGAGTTTTATAGTCCTGGTTTATATATTTAGGTGTTTGGCCATTATGAGTTTAATTTTTGTATTTGCTGTGAGGTAGGGGTTCTCTTTCATTCCTTTGCATGTGGATATCCGATTCTCCCAGTACCATTTGTTGAAGAGACCATTCTTTCCCAGTTGAGTGGGCTTGGCAGCCTTGTCAAAAATCAGTTGGCCTTAGATGTGAGGGTCTATTTCAGAACTCTAAATTTGATTCCTTTGGTCAATATATCTGTCCTTGTGCCAGTATCATGCTATTTTGACCACTGTAGCTTTGTAATATGTTTTAAAGTCAGGAAGTGTGAGTCCTGCAGATTTGTTTTTCTTTTTTTCAAGATGTTCTTGGCTATTTGGGGCCCCTACCTCTCCCAAATAAATTTGATAATTGGCTTTTCCAATTCTGCAAAGTAGGCTGTTAGAATTTTGATTGGGATTGTGTTGCATCTGTAAATCATTTTGGATAGAAGTGACATCTTAATGATATTTGGTCTTCTAATCCATGAACATATAACGTCCTTCGTTTATTTAGGTCTTCCTTGATTTCTTTTAGCAATACATTGTAGTTTTCTGTGTATAAGTCCTTTACCTCCTTGTTTAAATTTATTCCTAGTTATTTGATTCTTTTAGTTGCTGGATTTTTTATCTTGATTTCTTCTTCTGATTGTTAATTACTAGTGTATAGAAGCACTGTTGATTTTTGTGTGTTACTCTTGTATCCCACCAATTTGTCAAATTCATTTATTATCTCTAAGAGCTTTGTTGTAGATTTTTTTGGGACTCTATCTATAGGATCATGTCATCTTCAAATAGTGAAAGTTTTACTTCTTCCTTTCCTATTTGGATGTCTTTTGTTTCTTTTCCTTGCCCAATTGTCCTAGCTAGAACTTCCACCACATGTTGAATAATAGTGGTGACCTTGGGCATCCTTGTCTTGTTCCCAGTCTTAGAGGGAAAGCTTTCAGTCTCTCACAATTGAGTATAATGTTAGCTGTGGGTTTTTCATATATGCTCTTTATCATGTTGAGGAGGAAGCTTCCTTCTATTCCTGTCTTTTATCAAGAAAGGATGCTGGTTGTGTCAATGGTGATTATCATTTGATTTTTTTTCCCTTTTGTTAATGTGGTGTATTACATTAATTGATTTTCTTGTTTTGAGCCACCCTTGATAAAAACCACTTGATCATGTTGTATACTTCTTTTAGTGTGCTTTTAGATTGGATTTTTAAATATTTTGTTGAGGATTTTTGCATCAGTATTCATAAGAAGAAATTGGTCTGTAATTTTCTTGTGGTATCTTTATCTGGCTTTGTTATTAGGGTGATATTGGCCTCATAGAATGAGTTAGGGAGGGTTCCCTTCTCTTCAGTTTTTTTAAGAATTTGAGCAGGTTTGGTATTAATTCTTGAAATGGTTGGCAGAAATCACCTATGAAGCCTTCTGGTCCTGTGCTTTTCTGTGATGAGAGGTTTTTGTTGACTGATTTAATCTCTTTACTTGTAATTGGTCTGTTGAGGTCTTTTATTTATTCTAGAGTCAGTGTTACTTGGTTTCTAGGAATTCGTCCGTTTCATCTAAGTTGTCTAATTTATGGCATATAGTTGTTCATGGTATCCCCTTATGAACCTTATTATTTCTATGCTATCAGTGGTAATGTCCCCCCTCTCATTTCTGTTTTTTTTTTTGCATCTTCTCCCTTTTTTTCTTTGTCAGTCTAGCTAAGGCTTTGTCAATTTTATTGATCTTTTAAAAGAACCAACTTTTGGTTTTGTTGATCTCTCTATTGTTTCTTATTTCTCAATTTCATTTATTTCTGCTCTCATCTTTGTTATTTCTTTCCTTCTGCTTGCTTTGTGGTAATTTGCTGTTCTTTTCTAGTTCCTCCAGATGTGCAGTTAGGTCTTTGATTTTAGTTCTTTTTTTAATGTAAGCATCTAGGACTATGTGTTTCCCTGTCAGCATGCTTTCGCAGTATCTCTTACGTTTTGATATGTTGTGTTCTTGTTTTCATTTCTCTTAAGATATTTAGTGATTTCTCTTGCAGTTTCTTCTTTGTCCCATTGGTACTTGTGAATTCTCTGGTTCTTCACCTGTTACTGATTTCTAGCTTCACTCCATTATGGTTAGAGAAGAAGCTTTGTATGATTTCAGTCTTTTTAAATATAGTGAGACTTGTTTTGTGACCCAATATGTTGTGTATCCTGGGGAATGATCCATGTGCACTTGAGAAGAATGTATATGCTACTGTTTTGGGGTGCAGTGTTCTGCGTATGTCTGTTAGGTCTAGTTCATTTATCATGTTATTCAAGTTCTCTGTTTCCTTACTGATTTTCTGTCTAAATGTTCTATCTTTTGATGAGAGAGGTATATTGACATCTCCTACTATTATTGTAGCAGTGTCTGTTTCTCCTTTCAGTTTCACCAGTGTTTACATCATTATTTTGGGGCACCATGGTTAGATGCATAAATATTTATGTTTGTTATTTCTTCTTGTTGGATTGTCCCTTTTATTGATATATAGTGTCCTTCTTTGTCTCTTATAACAGCTTTTTACTTAATGTCTGTTTTGTCCGTTATTAGTATAGCTACCTCAGCTCTTTTTTGGTTACTATTTATATGGAATATCTTTTTCAACTTTTCACTTTCAACCTATTTTGTCTTTGGGTCTAAGCTGATTCTCTTTTAAATAGCATATGGTTTGATCATTCTTTTCTGTCCATTCTGCAAATCTGTGTCTTTTGATTGTGGAGTTTAATAAATTAACATAGAATGTTATTATTATAAGGATAGTACTTATATACAACTCTTGAATTAATTGGGTTCCTCTGAATGTTTTCTTGTGGTTTGTGTTTTCAAAATAATTTTGTCTTTTTCTTTATAAAAATTAATTTTAATAATTTAAATAGTTGTATATCCTTCACTTTCCTTCCCTTTACCCCATTGAGAATCACTGAACTTGCTGAAATCTTTTATTTCTACAGGAGATGATTGGATGTCATGTTAAGGAAACTGACACCAAAAATGACTTATTCAGTCTAAAGTAGAAACTAAATTTCAAGTTTCCTGCCCTGTATCTAATGCTCTTCCAATTAAGCAACATATTCTGCTCAACTTTTCTACAGCATTTGTTTAAAATTATAACCCACTGTTCTTAGTTTTCTCAGTTCTTAGTGCCAATCTAGTTTCTAGCACACTGGCTATGAGACAACATTAAAATGGCTGCACTTTCTTTCAATTTGACAGAAAAGTAGCAGCTCTGAATCATTAAGTGACAGAGGTTCTGAATTGAAGAAGAGTTTTGATGCTGTGGTATTTGATGTTCTTAAGGTTACACCAGAAGAATATGCGGTAAGCCTCCTACCTCTGTCTTTTCTAGTTTTGCTCTTAATTTACATGTTGGTGCAGTAGACTTAGGATTTTTAGGCCTAATGAAGGAGGTGGTTAAAGAAAAGCTTGATGGTGGGAATTGATGGGGAGAAGCACAATGGAGTGAGCACAGAGGAATGAGAGGGGGACTGTGAAAAGAGCTGTAGATGTTTTTAGGACGGCTTCGTAAGTTATGCATACAAATTGATAAGAGTAACGTAAGCATTTATCTTTATGGTAATGACTTTCATCCCTACTTATACAACCTCCCCAGGCCAGTTGTACTTGATATCAACATTTCTCAGAGGTTATTTGTAGTTGAAAAATTAAACATAAAGTTATTATTTCAATATCATGAAAGATACCTACAAAACTTCTATTTTCTGACATCAATGTTCATTTCCTTATGTTCTCTTTCTCCTTGAGTTTTTTAACAGAATGTTTTCTAATATTGAGCCACTTGTACGTTGCAGGAATAAATTGTGCTTGGTCATAACTGTATTATTCTTTGATATATTGCTGGATTTTATTTTACAATTATAACCATAAATGAGATAGATCCATGGCCAATTAAGTCCTTAGATATATAATGTTTTGCTACTAGTATGGTTTCATTACTTTTTATAAATTAGGAAGAAAACCTTTTTGTCACTATCAGATTTTATGTTACTGTTTGAGGAGATGTAATTTAGGAGTCATTAACAAGAACAATGTTCCATGGAGCAATAGATCTGGTTTTGTTTTTTATTTTGAGATAATGTGTGACCATATCCAAATTTAATTTTTTTCTAACTTTACTTCATTTATTTCATAAGAAAATATGAATGGGCATGAGATAATTAGTAATTAGATATAATGAAACAAGGACTAAATTTTCATTCTTTGTAAGCCTTTTATTATAAAATTGGTCTGTTCTAGTGAAGATTTGAGCATTCAGTAATAGCTTGGTACAGAATATAATTTTTATTTAGAATATATGGTATAACATGGAATTTCAAAGAATAAAGTGTCATTTTCTACTTTTATTTCAGGGTCAAATAACACTAATGGATGTTCCAGTATTTAAAGCCATTCAACCAGATGTGAGTTTTAAGAACTTTCCTTTACATGTAGAAAATGATACAGTATCCCAAATAAGAAGTTTTTGAAATGTCAAGTTTTACTTCATGTTAATTTTTAAATGTTTAAAGCTGTTGATGTAACTTGTCTTTATATTATTCAGACCTCAGAAACTTTTGGCATTCATAGCTTTATATCATTAAATTATAGCTGGGACTAATTGAATCATCTCAGTTTACTAAAGGGGGACTTAGAGACGTGGAATGATTTGCCCATGGCTTTGAAACAGTTAAAGGTAGGATAGAAATTAGAAACTGGGTTTTGTAACTCACTCTAGTATTCTTCTCGCCATACCTTTAATTTGTGACTTTATGAGTATGTGTTTACAGTCTGGAGAGAAGAGAGGGGTCACAAATGCATTTTTTGTTTTAATTAAAAAAAGGAAACTAAGTGTTTGTTATGCACATACCCTCTATAGGGCATTTACTGTGGTGTGTGTGTGTGTGTGTGTGTGTGTGTGTGTGTCTATGTGTGTGTAGCATTCCTATCATTTTCACTACCCAGTTATGATGGTATCTCCATTTTACGGATGAGGAATCAGAGTGACAGTTGCCCTTGATACACAGCTAAGTGTTGCAACTGGGTTTCAGACTAAAAAAGGATGCCTTTTTTACTCAGTCATGTAAGAATAAAAATAAAAACAAAGTCATTGATAATTTTCAGTACGTAGGACAGAGAACATTTTAGTTATTTTGGAAACAAAATACAGTGTATTTGTTGTGACATGTACAAGTCTAGAGTAACCCTGATCACTATTTATAATTACTAAAACAAGTTAGAGAAAACATCTATGACTTGCATGGTACAAAACACTATTAGTCCTGTAATTTTTGAGTAGCTTACTTAACGTCTGAGTATCTCAGGTTTGCCACCTGTAAAATGAAGGAGTGGGCCTAAATGATCTGAGTCCCTGTCATTTCCACAATTCTGTGTTTTCCTGACTTTTCACCTTTATCATACTCTCTGAAGAGAACCACTGAATTAACAGTTAAGAAGAGGTATCATTTATTTTAGCAATAAAACAACAGAAAATGGTTTTTGCGTTTAAATGGCAAAAAAACTGAACTATTAATTTCCTCGCTTCCCTGACCAAAACAAAACAAACTAAATTCTTTTAAAAGTTAAGTTGTTTTGCCTTGAAATTCAGTGATCTTCTTTCTAGACATATTTTTCCCTTTGAATAAACTGCAATGACTGTATCACTCTTTCACATCAGATCAGCACTGTCCAATAAAAATACAATGTGAGGTACTATATAACTAAATTTTCTAGTAGCCACATTAGAAAGTAAAAAGAAACAAGTGAAAGTTATTGTAATAATATATTTCATTTAATCCACTATATCCAAAATATTACTCTTCAGCTTGTAATCACTGTAAAAATTATTGAGATATTTTGTGTTCTTTTTTCCTGTAGTAGGACTTCAAAATTTAGTTTATTTTACATCTCCAGCACATCTTTATTTGAGGTAGCCACATTTCAAGTAGTTAATAGCCATTTGTAGCTCGTGACTTGGACATTGAAGACATTGAAGATCTAGATAATAACTACTTGAGGACATAGACTGGGTCTAATTTTTTATTCCCCTGGGGCATCTAACAACACTTTGTGAAATGTAGAAGTATACCTTGAAATTCCTTTGACCTTACTCTCTGTCTAATTCAACTCTAATCCCACTGATTTTTTTTTTTTTTGACTTTCTAACTATCCTATCTATCCTTCTGTTTCTACTCCCAGCACCCTAATCCCTAATCCATGATAATCATTCTTCTCTCAGCTGAATTACTACAATAGCCTCTGACCTAATCTGCCTGCATCCGCTCTGTCCTCTCTAAACTCTTCTCTACACAATAGCCATGGTATTCTTTTCAACATGCAAATCAGATCAAAACCCCTCCTTAAAACACCACAGGTTTCCTGTTGCTTGGAGGACAAAGCCAAAGCATCCTAATATGGTCTACAAGTCTCTTCATAGTTTTGTCTCTTCCTACCTCCTCCAGTCTAATTTTACCCCTTTTACACCTCTCTCTGGCCTAGCTACACTGGCTTTTTTATTGTACCTCTCACCAGTGAGCTGGTGCCTATCCTAGTTAACTCCTACTTTTCCTTCAGTTCAAGTGTGACTTCCTCAAGTAAGCCTTTCTTGTCTCCTTGCAAGCTGTCCTAGTATTCTGTAGTAATTCACTGGCCTTGTCAGGTGCAGTTGTACACTTGTGTTGTGATTCAACAAGTATTTACTAAGAGGCTACCATAGGCGAGGTATTTATAGTTGTTGGAGACACAGAGGTGAACAGATTAAAATTCCTGCCCTCGTGGATCTTACCTTTGAGTGTGGTGATCTAGACAATATCATAAGAAAGAGAGTGAGAGATAGGGAGTGAGGGCTGTGAGAGTTGTGATTTTAGGCGGGATGGTCAGGGAAAGCTTTACTGAGAGGGTGACATCTGAGCAAAAACCTGAAGGAGGTGGAAGAGCACTTGCCCTTAGGGGTGGTTGAGGGAAGAGTATTGTATACAGAGGGAGTAGCAGGGGCAAAGGCCAGTGAGCTGCAACGGAGTGAGCAAGGGAGGGAGTGTAGTGGAAGAGGAGAGGTAGAGTGAGGGCCAGATGGGTTGGGGGAGTGGATAGGGGGCCTGGAAGACCATGACTGTGAAAAAGATTGATTGGAGAGATTTGAGCAGAGTGACATTTCCTGACTTAGGCAGGAAATAAATGTTTGGGAGATATCAGTGTAGAGACACTTTAAAGTATGGGTGAAGTTACCAAGATAATATGGATGGAGAAAAGAGGGGTCTTGATTAGAGAGGAGGAGAACTGAGCAAAAGAGACTGAGAAGCAGCCAGTGATTTAGGAGGAAAACCAGGATAGATGGTATTCTGTGAGCCAAATGAAGGAAGCATTTTTAAAGAGTGAGTAAAGGGTGTAGAGTGTTGTTAGTCATGGACTTAATTTAATTGACAGATCCCTTTTTCACTTTTTTTTCCATATTTATTGAGATATATTTACATACCATGCAGTCATACAAAACAAAGCATACATTTAATTGTTTACAGTACCATTATATTGTTTTGCATTCATCACCAAAATTAATTTTTGACATTTTCATTACCACACACACAAAAATAATAAGAATAAAAACTAAAGTGAAAAAGAACAATGAAAGTAAAAAAGAACACTGGGTGCCTTTTTTTTCTTCCCCCATTTTTGTACTCATCCACCCATAAATGAGACAAAGGGGGAGTGTGGTCCATGTGGCTTTCCCAATCATATTGTCACCCCTCATAAGCTACATTTTTATACAATTGTCTTCAAGATTCATGGGTTCTAGGTTGTAGTTTGATAGTTTCAGGTATTTACTGCTAGCTATTCCAATTCATTAGAACCTAAAAAGGGTTGTCTATATCGTGCGTAAGAGTGTCTACCAGAGTAACCTCTCGGCTCCTTTTGGAATCTCGCTGCCGCTGAAGCATATTTCATTTCCTTTCACATCCCCCTTTTGGTCAAGAAGATGTTCTCCATCCCATGATGCCTGGTCTAGATCCCTCCCCAGGAGTCATATTCCACGTTGCCAGGGGGATTCACTCCCCTAGGTGTCAGATCCCACATAGTGGGGAAAGCAGTGATTTCACCTGCCCAGCTGGCTTAGGTAGAGAGAGAGGGCCACATCTAAGCAACAGAGAGGCATTTAGGAGGAGGCTCTTAGGCACAATTATAGGGAGGCCTTGCCTCTCCTTTGCCGCAACAGTCTTCTTAAGGGTAAGTCCTGTGGTAGAGGGCTCAGGCCATCAAACCATCAGTCCCCTATGTCTGAGCAAATCAGCAACCATTGAGGTGGGAGCCCAACATCCCTGCATTCTCCACCAGCTCCTCAAGAGGGCTCTGCATATTTTTTTTTCATTTTTTTTTTGAAATTAACTTTTTTTTTTAGAGCAACTATATAAAAAAAATTTTTTTTAAATACAATTAAAAAAAACATTTCAAATAAACCGTAACAAGGGAGTCCAACGTGTTTCTACTCTACCCCAAGAAAATACCCTAATACAGCAACATTTCTGTGAACTTCTTCCTACCATGCCCATCAGAAATTAACAAACTGTAATCATTCCTGGGCATACCCAGAACGTTAAATTTACCCATGATAGCTTATCTGTTCTTATTGGGTTATCGTTCCCCCTTCATTAATAGCTCTCTATCACTAGTTCCCCTACATTCTACATTATAAACCATTTGTTTTAGGAATGTGTTGTTTAACCTCCAGGTGTTTGTGAATTTTCTAAGTCTCTGATGGTTATTGACTTCTAATTGTATTCCACTGTGGTCAGAGAATGTGCTTTCAATAATTTCAATTTTTTTAAATTTATTGAGGCTTGTTTTATGTCCTCGCATATGGTCTATTCTGGAGAAAGTTCCATGATCACTAGAGAAGAATGTGTATCCTGGTGATTTGGGATGTAATGTTCTACATGTGTCTGTTAAATCAAATTTATCCAATTGATTAGGTTTTCATTTTCCTTATTAGTCTTCTGTCTGGTTGCTGTATCTATAGGACAGAGTGATGTGTTGAAGTATCCCACAATTATTGTGGAAATATCCATTGCTTCCTTTAGTTTTGCCAGTGTTTGTCTCATGTATTTTGTGGCACCATGATTGGGTGCATAAACATTTATGGTTGTTATTTCTTCTTGTTGAATTGCCCCTTTTATTAGTGTAGTGGCCTTCTTTGTCTCTCATAACATTCATGCATTTAAAGTCTATTTTATCTGAGATTAATATTGCTACTCCTGCTTTCTTTTGGCTGTAGCTTGCATTAAATATTTTTTCCATCCTTTCACTTTCAGTTTCTTTGTGTCCCTGTGTCTAAGATGAGTCTCTTGTGTGCAACACATTGATGGTTCATTTTTTGGTCCATTCTGTCAATCTATATCTTTTAATTGGGGAGTTTAATCCATTTACATTCAACGTTCTTACTGTGAAGGCATTTCTTGAATCAGCCATCCTATTCTTTGGTTTATGTTTGTCATATATATTTTTTCCCCTCTCTCTCTTATTGATCTTTAATGAACCAATATTGAATCTCTTTAGTACTGAACCTTTCTCCATATCTATCTCTCCTTTCTTTGTTTCTGTGTCGGTAGGGCTCCCTTTAGTATCTGAAGTACGGCAGGTCTTTTATTAGCAAAATCCCTCAGCATTTGTTTGTCTGTGAAAAATTTAAGCTCTCCCTCAAATTTGAAGGAGAGCTTTCCTGGATAACGTATTCTTGGTTGGAAATTTTTCTGTGTCAGAATTTTAAATATGTCATGCCACTGCCTTCTCACCTCCATGGTGGCCGCTGAGTAGTCACTACTTAGTCTTATGTTGTTTCCTGTGTATGTGGTGAATTGCTTTTCTCTTGCTGCTTTCAGAACTTGTTCCTTCTCTTCAGTATTTGACAGTCTAATCAGAATATGTCTTGGAGTGGGTTTATTTGGATTTATTCTATTTGGAGTTTGCTGGGCATTTATGCTTTGTGTATTTATATTGTGTAGAAAGTTTGGGAAGTTTTCCCCAACAATTTCTTTGAATACTCTTTCTTTACCCTTCTCTTCCCCTTCTGGGACACCAATGATTCTTATATTTGGATGTTTTATTTTATCTATCATATCCCTGAGATCCATTTCGTTTTTTTTTTATTTTTTTTTCCCCATTCTTTCTTTTATTCTTCCATTTTCCATTCTGTGGCCCTTGAGGTCACTGATTCGCTGTTCAGCTTCCTCTAGTCTTGTACTGTGAGTATCCAGAATCTTTTTAATTTGGTCAACAGTTTCTTTTATTTCTGTAAGATCATCTATTTTTTTTATTTACTCTTGCGATTTCTTCTTTATGCTCTTCTAGGGTCTTCCTTATGTCCTTAAATCCTGTGCCATGCTCTTCTTCATGTCCTTTATATCCTCTGCCATGCTCTCATTGTTTGTCTTTAGTTCTTTGATTAATTGCTCCAAGTACTGGGTCTCCTCTGATCTTTTGATTTGGGTGTTTGGGTTTGGGTTATCCGTATCATCTGTTTTTTTCATATGCTTTAAATTTTTCTGTTGTTTTTGGCCTCTTGGCATTTGCTTTACTTGATAGGGTTCTTTTAGGATATGTAGGATTATTCAAAGACTAAACTAAAGTTTAATTTGTCAGATCTGCGAGTCACCTATTTCCCTCAAGTCAGTTCTCCCCAATTTTGTCTTTGTGGTGTGTGGGGTCTGATTCTTGTGGGGTCCAGTTGGTGCACCAAGTTTGGGTGTGTTGTTGGTGCTCTCCACCCTGAATGTGGGCCGTGTGTCTGGGTGGTTAGGGAGGCAGGGCAGCTTTAATAATCAAACCTCCAAGGTGTTTCTGGAGATTTACGGCTGTTGCAAGTGTCTAAACCTTCAGTTCAGTCTCACCACAATTGTCTCTGCCGCTGACCCACAAGTCCTTGGTATTGGCATATGATCCCTGGGATTTCCAAATGGGTCCCTCTTCCAAGCTGTGCCCTTCTAGGGCCTATGCTGAGGGAAGGTTATGCTATGTCACAAGTTTGCGCTGTCCCTCAAGGGAAGTTCTGGGCCGCCGGGCCATGTAGGTGTGTTCCCAGTCTGCTGTAAGGATGGCTGTATAGGGCATCTTAATTTCCCCCTTTTCGCAGAGCTCCGCATTCCCAGCTCTGGGATAATTAGCTGTGGGTACGCGAAAGGCTATTGTCCATGCCCAGTATTGTGGTGTGGGCACGTGTTGCTGGAAACACTTCCGTAGCACTGCTTTTTTTGGCGCAGCTCTGGGCTGTGGTGCCAGCTCCGGGCAAGAGCGTTCCCAGCCCACCGGGAAGGTGGCTGCAGGGGCCGTGGTTTTTTTTTCCCCTTTTGGCTCACCTCTGCCTTCCTCGCTCTGAGACAATTAGCAGCGGGTGTGTAAAAGGCTGTTTTCCACTCCAGATACTGAGGTGTTTGCACGGCCCGTTCCTGCCGCATTTCACTGTGCAGTTCTCACTGCCATAGCTGCAGCTGCTTTTGGGTTTTTTAAAAAAGAACTATTCCATCTCCAAATACCAACCCACAGTTTCCCCACACTGCAGCGTGGCTGCTGGATATTCAGCAGCTTAATCACTCGTTTCAGAACTCAGACTCCCAATTTCATCAAGTTCATAGTCCCTGTGGATTTTACAGACCTTGTCCAGCTGGTGCTTCGCTGGAACTGGTGTTCTGGGTCACTTTCTGGCTTTTATCTAGTATTTTTCATGGAAGCTTTTTTTTGCCCTGTCTCTCCTAGCCACCATCTTAGGTTCTCCTCCACTTGATTTTAAGCTACATGAGGGCAGAGACTGACACTTTTTGATTACTGTTTTATCTGTCTGGCATGTAGTGGGAGCTCAATATTTAGAATGAAAGAATGAACATAGTATTAGGCAAATATTTGTTCAATGAGAGAAGTTTTAAAAATTGACAGCAGTTGTATCACACCAATACTAGGAGTGAATAATAGGGAGGAATAAGGGGTATGGGATATTCTGGGTTTTCTTTTGTTTTTATTTTTTACTTTTCTTTTTGGAGTAATGAAAATGTTCTAAAATTGTTTTATTCTGGTGGTAAATGCACAACTATGTGATGATACTGTGAGCCATTTATTATATAGTTTGGATAGATTGTATGGTGTGTGAATATATCTCAACAAAATGGCAGTTTTTAAAAAAAGAAAAAAATTAGCAACTCTAAAAGAAGAAATGATTTGGCACCAACATATTCATATGTGTGAGTTCCTTGAAATCATCAAGACTACATTAAATCTGGAAGCATAAACAGGACCTTGTCATCTGACAGAAAAGTGTTCTCTAATTTATTAAGACATATTTAAGATGTACAAAAAGGCATAAAGAGCCACTGAATTGTACACTTAAAAATGGTTAAAATGGCAAATTTTATGTTACATATATTTTACCCCAATAAGAAAAAAGACAAAGAAAAATAAGGTGAAGCCCCTCTGTACCTACCAGTACTGCTGAAGCTCTTGTACATTGAGTCCTCATATGTTCACTTCTCTTCATTCCTCCCTACAAGGTAACCACTGTCTAATATTAATCCAGGAGATTTGTTTGATTAATAATCAGCTGTTTCAATTCCTGTATGTCAGTTGAAGTGCAAGTCTGTTCCTTTGACTGGGCCATATCTTTGCTCTTCCTAGTGTGATCTATAATTCTCAGTTATCTACGCATCTGGTTTCCTTGATTACTTGGTTATCCCAATCAGATTTTCCCAGAGCAGATTGACCCAGGTCTCAGGAGGAGGCTGTATTCAGTATCAGGTTTCCCTGAGGGTGAGACCCAGAAGATTGTCAGACTTCCCTGTGAGTTCTCTCTCTTTTCCTATCCTCCCCACCAGCGTAAAGAGGTGTGGTGTATTTAATTCCCACTGGACCCTGTCCTGGCCAGGGACTGAGGATTTCAGAAGCCAAGCTTAAGCTGTTTCTGTCCCCTCAATCCCCGGCCTTGGGGTCTGAGTTCTCCAAGGGTGGGCCACCACTTGAGCTGGGCGCCACCCTCTCCCCGCCCCCTTTTCTTAGGGAAGGTAAGCCCTTTAGGGAATTGTCTCCTACACTTGAGTTTTTCCTTTGACACTCTGTCTTAACTCTACCCTTGCCTGGGTCAGTGCTGACAGTTGAAAATGCCTGAGGCTTTCTCTAATGAGCTTGTAGAATGAGACTCAGGGAAGAAGGGAAAATGCAAGAAGTCCCCTTTTCAGAGCCAGTCCCCAGCCCTCCAGTTCATGAGGCAAGAACCAGAGTTGTTAACTGGTTCTTTGTGCCCCTTTTGTTGGGTACACAGCCCTTTTCCAGTATTCTGAGCTGAACTGTCTCCGAAAGACTCTGTTTTTATTTATTTATGTATCTTTTTTTTCCATCAGCACCATCTCCTCTCTGTCAGGATGAACTTCCAGGTTCCTTTCCTGCTTACTCTGAGTTTATCTGTACTCATAGCATGTATTCAGTACTCCACATTTGTTAATTGAAACTGCATTTGGAGCTTGGTTGAGTTATATTCCCTTGCTCCTGGTGGGGACTGCTTCTTTTTCCCACAGCAAGGTTTTGCAATTCAGCCTGCCATGCCAGTGAGGGGTGGGTGCCAGCTCTGCAGTTTGGGGAGCTTTACCTACAGTTCTGTGCTGCGATCTCAGCTGTTCCAGCCATTCCTGACTGGTGTACGATGTCTTGTCACAGATGTCCCCCCATCAGTTGTTCCAGACTGTTTTCTAGTTGTTCCTGGCTATTTACTAGATTCTCTAGGGGACTTACTAAATTCCACATCTCCCTATGCCACCATCTTGCCCCCAAAACCTATTAATCTATATCATTGCTATTCATTTACTTAATTTTTTCCATAAGTGTATATATCTATAAGCAATATGTGCTATTGCAGGTTTTCAATTTTTATATAACTGGTATTCTATTGTTTTTGTCTTTAGCTTGCTTTTTATGTTCAACTTTGTTGACTTAAATGCACGTTAATGTATGCATTCTTGT
This sequence comes from Choloepus didactylus, assembly GCF_015220235.1. Classification (NCBI taxonomy): domain Eukaryota; kingdom Metazoa; phylum Chordata; class Mammalia; order Pilosa; family Megalonychidae; genus Choloepus; species Choloepus didactylus. The sequence goes on along the minus strand of NC_051308.1, from coordinate 84,979,431 downwards.
GCATTAGTTTGTCCAGCTATGTGTATTATAGTTTATGATTTATTTACTTGTTCTCCTGTTACTGGACATTAGAGTGCTTGATTCATTTAAACAAAACTGTTATGAAAAAATTTTTTAAATTTTCATTTTGTAACATACAACGTAAAATTTCCCATTTTTGCCACTTTCAAGTATATGAAAATTCTTTTTTATGTTCCCTTGTCTGTAAGAATTTTTATAAGAGTAGAATTACTAGGCTGTAGAGCATGAGCACTTAAAAATTTACTAAATACATCAAATTGTTTTCCAAAATGTCTTTACAGATAGTTTATTATGCCCCAATTCTTGCTGTTGATAAATTCAACAAAAGACTGTTTAAGCCATGACTAATTTATTAGCCTTATTTATCAGCATAAAGTGGCATCTACCTCATTATGTACTTAGAATATGACCTTCGTTAAAGAAACAAGGAATTTCTGATATAGTATTATGAACTGATAGTGGTTACTATGGAATCTGTAACCAATGATTTTATTTTCATTCTTCTCTCTATTATAACAATATTCAAGTCTCTACTTGGAATATATGACATTGTTTATATGATTTTTAGTTGAGTTGAACTAAAACTATTTAAATCAAAGCTCATTTTTATGTGTGTATATCCATATGTAACTTTAATTCAGATGATTTATTTACGTTTTCTGAAATAAAATTTGAACTCTGAAGAATGCAGATTCTGAATCCAATTATGTGGTATAGAGATTTTAAATCCAGGTTGGTATTGAGCCTTATAAGTCTCATTTTACTATGATGGAAGCAGTCTCTGAGTTACCTAGAACTCATTAAAATAAACTCTCTCTCCTGTTGTTAAGTTCCTCAAGTGAGGGACCCACTAATTCCTAAGTCTTTCTGTATTCCTAAATCTTTCAAATTAAAAAAGCTAAACTTGTTGTACCTAAACTTGTTCTTGGCTTGTTAGAAAGGGGCAGCTATAAGAAGTCCGATTATTTTCTCAAAAGTATATCTGCCTATCTATCATGTCTGCTATACTATGTACATCAAACGTACTTGGGAAAAAAAAGAAAAATTCTCTAAACCTTTTATTTCACTATAGAAACGATCTGCCTCATGTGTTTTGTTTTGTTTTTAATTTTTGTTCTAGTTAACGTACATAAACCTAAAATTTCCCATTTTAACCACATTCAAATATATAATTCAGCACTGTTAATTACTTTCATAGTGTTGTGCTACCATCACCACCATCCATTACCAAAAGTTTCCATCATCCTAAATATAAATTCTGTACTATTCTCTAACTCCACTCCAGCCTATATTCTAGATTCTGAAGTAGCTAATCTAAAGCAACAATCAGTGATTGCACCATATACCCCTGGATCTTGGGGAAATAGGTCCTTATGTCCTATCCTGCACCAGTATGCTGCACCAGGGGCCAGGTTTGAGTACCTTACTGCTCCCAGCCATGAGACTGGGGCGTAGGTGACAGTAGCTGCCATGTGGATAATGCAGTTCACTGTTATTTACCACAGTTTACCAGCCTCTTTCTCCCTCTCTTCTCTGGATGCTGCACAGTGTTGTCCTGAACTCTGGAGTTTTGAAATAGTTGATTCAGGTAGTTCCTGCCTGTTTAATAATCGTTCTGGTGAAGAGACTAATTCCTTGAGCTTCCTCTTCTGCCATCTTCCCACAATCCTCCTCTGCCTTATCCTTGAGTTGTCAGAAATTATATTTATTATGCAGATACTATCCTTAGTCATTGATAAAATACTGTCCAGATGAAATCATGACTTTAGGAGCAGTTCTGAATCAAACATAATGCTAATTTCCTCCAGCTCTGTAACAGACTTGAAATTCCCTCAGATTAAAAGAAGACAAATAGATTTTGCTATTTTGTTGCTTCGTTTCTTTGTGTGATGATAGGGAAGAAAGGAAAAAGATGTTTACCAATGAAAAAAATTTAGTATTAAAGAAAAGCTTACCAGTAATTTAGAAAACTACTTTGGAATATAATTATATAGGGAAAAAAGTTTGCTTGGGTTTTGCTTTATGTTTTAAGTTTCTCTGTCTGAGTGATTTGTACCATCTGTCTGTCTATAATTCAGGGCAAAAAACTAGAAGCCACTCTTTTCTCTATCTCCTTCATTCTCCTTCCCCTGTTTTCGCATATCTCCAATTGATTTTATCTCCTGAAGTCCTGACCTACCTCCCCACCTCCCCCCCAACTCTGAGGGATATTTTTTAAAATATTGTGTTACAGGGCTCTAGCTCATTGGCTATAGAAATGAGTATTCCTTAGTGGCTGTACATGGTTGTTGGGTGAAAGACAGGTCTCAGCTCAGTTGATCTTATATACTGGCAGCTCCCTCTCCATCTCTAGCCTCAACACTTTGCCCTAATGGTCTCCATTGCTGGTGCTACAGAAACCCTGAGACACTTGACCCTGGCCCAAGCAGCATGGACAAATTTGGAAGCTTTTATGGATGGTGACCTCTCTCACACAAGACCAGGCTTTTAACTTTCCTTCCTTTTTCCCAATAAGCAGCCTTTCCATGTTTCCCTGATGAAGGGAGGAAACATAATGACAAGAGTGCTTTAACTGTAATTTCAATGATATTGCAAAGAAGGAAAAAATTATTGGTCATCCTATCATCTACATTCAACCACTTTTAATATGTTCTTACAACTCTTACTTCCACACAGTTGATAATTTTTTTTTTTTTTTTTTTTGGTTAAACCAGTTTGGTAGCATTTAAAAAAAAACTGTATTATACTAACAGACATACAACACAAGATTGCCCATTTTAACCACATTCAAGTGTACAATTTAGTAGTTTTAATTACATTCACAAAATTACCCATTAAACCACAACTCTCTTCCTGCCCTTGGTAACCTATAAGTCTTATTTCTATGAAAGTTTGCTTCTTCTAGGTTTTCATATAAGCAAGATCATATATAATATTTGTCATTTTGTGTCTGGCTTGTTTTCATTCATTATGATGTGTTCAAGATTCATCCATCCATATTACAACATGTATCAGAATGCCATTCCTTTTTTTTTCCCATCATTTTTTTTAAATTAGAGAAGTTGTGGGTTTACAGAAAAATCATGCAGAAAGTACAGTCCTCATATATCACCCCCATCCCCCCCAACCCCCCCCACACACAGTTTTCCCTATTAACATTTTTCATGTGTGGTATCTGTTTCAATTGATTAAACAATATTGTCATAATTATGTTATTAATTATAGCCCATAGTTTACATTAGGGTTCACTCTTTGTGTTGTATGGTTCTATGTTTTTTTAAAAAAATTTTATCTTGGTAACTTATATACAACCTGAAATTTCCCATTTTAACCACTTTCAAATATGCAGTTCATTGGCATTAATTGCATTCACTGCCATCACCACTATCCATTACCAAACCTTTTTCTGTCACCCCAAACAGAAGCTCTGTACCACTTAAGCATTAACTCCCAGTCTCTACCCCACTCTTGCCTTTCCTTTTTATGGCTGGATAGTATTCCATTGTATGTATATATCACATTTTGTTTATCCATTCAGCTGTCGTTGAGCACTTGGGTTGCTTCGACTTTCTGGCTGTTGTGAATAATGCTGCTATGAACATAGGTGTATGAATAATCTGTTTGTGTCCCAGCTTTTACTTGTTTGGGGTTTATACCAAGTGTTCCGGTTTGCTAATGCTGCTGTTATGAAAAATACCAGAAATGGATTGGCTTTTATAAAGGGGGTTTTATTTGGTTACAAAGTTACAGTCCCAAGGTCATAGAAGTGTCCAATCTAAGGCATCAACAATAGGGTGTGCCTTCACAAGAGAAAGGCTGTTGGCGTCCTGAAAATTTCTGTTAGCTGGGAAGGCACATGGCTGGCATCTGCTGATCCAGGTTGTGTTCCAGCTCCTCTCTCAGCTCCTGTGGGTTCTTGGTTCTTTCTCCCAGGACATTTCTTTCTAAGCGCCTGAGGATCCTGTCTTAGTATATTCCGGGGCAAACTGTGGGCTTCATCTCTTAGCTAAATGTCCTTCTGTCTGCATCTCCAAGCATGTTTAAGCATCAGCATCAGCAAACATGTCTCCAAAAGTCTCTCCAAAATGTCCCTCTCAGCTGCTCTGAGTTCCTTCTGTTTGTGAGCTCTTTTATAGGACTCCGGTGATTGAGTTAAGGCCCACCCTGAATGGGCAGAGTCCATCTCTCCATGGAAATAATTTAATCAAGCATTTGGTCCATGGTTGATTGAGCCACATCTCTGTGGAAGCAATCAAAAGATTCCAACCTAATCAACACTAATATATCTGCTCCAAGAAGATTGCATTAAATAATATGGCTTTTTCTGGGGGACATAATATATACAAACTGGCACATCAAGTAAGATTGCTGGGTTATATGGTAATTCTGTTCTCAGTTTTCTAAGAAAGTGCCAGGCTGATAGTCACAATGGCTGCATCACAATTCTACAGTACCACCTACAATGTATAAAGGTTCCTATTTCTCTGCATTCTTGCCAGCTATTCTTTTCTTTTTCCTTCTTTCTTTTTTTTAAATAAGCATCATCCTAGTGAGTGTGAGGTGGCCTCTCATTGTGGTCTTGATTTGCATTTCCCTGATGACCCATGATGTTGAGCATCTTTTCATGTGCTTATTGGCCATTTATATAGCTTTAAAGAAATGTCTATTCAAGTCCCTTGCCCATTTTTAATTGGTTTGTCTTTTTGTTGTTGAGTATAGCAGTTCTTCATATATTCTGGATATTAAACCCTTATTGGATATATGGTTCACAATTATTTTCTCCCATTTTTGTTGGTTGTCCTTTCACTTTCTTGTAGTGCCCTTTGATGTACAAATGTTTTTAATTTTGATGAAGTCCAATTTTATCTACTTTTTCTTCTGCTGCTCGTGCTTTTGATATCATATCTAAGAAATCACCATTAAATCCCAGGTTTTGAAGGTTTACCCCTATATTTCCTTCTAGGAGTTTCATGGTTTTAGCTCTTGTATTTAGGTCCTTAATCCTTTGAGACTTTTTTTTTTTTTTTAATATAGTGTCAGTTAGGGGTCCAAGTTCATTCTTTTCCAAGTAGATATCCAGTTTTCCCCACACTGGTGAAAAAACTATTCTTTCCCCAATTAATATATTTGGCACCCTTGTCAAAACTCATGGATGTGTGGGTTTATTTTCTGAACTATGAATACTGTTTCATTGTTCTATATATGTGTCTTCAAGTCAGCACCACACTGTATAGATTACTGTGGCTTTCTCATACATTACTAAAGTGCGAAAACTCCAACTTTGTTCTTCCTTTACAATATTGATTTGGCTACTTGGGACCCTTTGTGATTACATATGAATTTGAGGATCACATTTTCCATTTTTGCCAAATAGGCTGCTGGGATTTTGATAGTTAACATTGTCTTCCTGTCCATGAACATGGGCTGTCTTGCCATTTATTTAGGTTTTATTTTATTTTTTTCAGCAATGGTTTGTCGGTGTACAAGTTCTTCACTTCCTTGGTTAAATTTACTTCTAAGTATTTTTATTCTTCTAAGAGCTAATATGATGGGGTTATTTTAATTTCCATTTCAGAATATTCTGTGCTGGTATAGAAAGACAACTGGTTTTTGTGTGTTAATCTGGTAGCCTGCAACTTTGCTGAATTTGTTTTTCAGTTTTGGTAGTTTTCTTATGGATTCTTTAGGATTTTCTACATAAAAGATCATGTTATCTGTGAATAGAAATAGTTCTACTTCCTTTTTTTCCCCCAGTTTGGATGCTTTTTATTTCTTTTTCTTGCCTAATTGCTCTGGCAAGGACTTCCAGTCCAATGTTGAATAGCAGAGGTGAGAACAGGCATCCTTGTCTTGTTCCTGATCTCAGTGAGAAGGCTTTTGGTACCCTCTGTCATGTAAAAAGGTCTCTTTCTATTTGTTCTTTTCTAATGTTTTTAACATGAAAGGGTATTGAATTTTGTCAAATGCCTTTTCTGGATCAATTGTGATTTTCTTCCTTCATTTTGATAATGTGGTGTAATATATAGATTTTCTTATGTTGAACCACCTTTGCTTTCCTAGTATAAATCCCACATTGTCATGGTGTGTAATTCTTTTAATATGCTGCTGGTTTTGATTTGTTAGTGTTTTATTGAAGATTTTTGCATCTGTATTCATAAGGGAAATTGGTCTGTAGTTTTCTTGTGTCTTTATCTGGGGATAGATAGGATAATCTATCCTATCTATTAGTTAGTATTAGGATAATGTTAGCCTCATAGAATAAGTTAGGAAGAATTCCCTCTGTTTCAATTGTTTGGAAAAGTATGAGAAAAATTGATGTTAATTCTTCTTTGAATATTTGGTGGAATTCACTATTTAAACCAGTTTTGAGGCAAACTGCCATGTGTTTTGCTGCCCCTTATTTTTTCTTTTTAATCAGTGCTCAACACACAGCCCTCTGAAAGGGTGCTCCCTAAATTATTAATTACTTAATTACACATTTTTTGTGTTTGTTTTTGTTTTGTTTTCATTTTTCCTTTTTAAATAATTGCAAACTTACAGGAAATTTGCAACTATAACAGAAATTCAGAGAACTCTAATATACCCCAACCCAGATACCCAGATTTACCAGTCACCAACTTTAAACATTTTGTCTTCTCCTTCCTCCCTCTCTTCCTAATTTCGTTTTATTTCTTTTCCTGTCTGTCGGCTAAGCGTTTAAGAATAGGTTGCATATATCATGCTTCTAATTACACTTATGTTTAAATTTATTTTAATGTCCTTTGAATTCTAAAATATATATATATTTAGTGGCAAAACCACAAGAGCAAGGAGCCAGAAGACATGTATTTTAGTTTCAGATTTATCATTTATAAATTTTGCCACAAATGCAATCTATTTCATATCTTTGACATTTTTTTAAGTCTGCGAAATAAGAGTATTAGTTTATCTTTAAATTATCTTTGTTTAGATAATTAGTTTATCTTTAAAATATCTTTGTGCAGTGATCAAGCAGTTATGAATATGAAATTTGATCATAACTGCAGGAGTGTTAAGAGATGGTAATGGTTGGAGTGGGGATCTTGAATAAAGCTAAGATCTTATAGATTGGGGGTCTGTCATCTCACTAGAATGTAAGTCCACAAGGGTAGGAACTTTGTCCATTCTGTTCATCCATGTATCTCTAATGTCTAGAATAATACCTGTTCAATATTTCAGTTTTGATGAATGACCATTCCAAAGCTTTATACTGTATAGTATACAGGCGTATCACTGCCCACTGTTTATCATATTTGGAGTCATTTCTGCAAAACTCTATTATCCAGTCTGAGAATATGACTTTTACAAAATAGCTTCCTTTCTGTGAAACAGAGGTTTTGTTCCTCCCACAATTCAGAACATTTTTTAGGTTTCTTCTCTAGTATGAATTCTCCAGTGCAGAGTAAGGGCAAACATTTAGTTGAAGGATTCTACAGATTCATTTATTTCTAGTATAAATTTTCTGGTATTCAGTTAAAGCTCAGCTCTTGTTAAAGTTTTTCCCACATTTCTTATGTACTTAGATGTTCCAAGTGTGTTTTCTCTTTTCATTAAGAAGTTTTATTTTCATTTAGAATGCTTTTACACATTTATAGACTGTCTCCCCAGTGTGAGTTCTTTCATACTGAGCAATAAATGACTATAATTGAAGGCCTTTCCATATTTGTTACGTATGTAGGTTTTTATTTATTTTTAAATTTTCTTTCCTATTAAGAATTCTCTAATGCGCCATAAAGCTTGTATTTATTCTGAAGGCATTTCCACACTCATCGCACCAATGCGATTTCTTTTCAGAGTGAGTATTGTGTTATTGAGAACAGGTTCAATTTTAACAGAAAGCTCACCTGCAATCAGGGTTTCTCTCCAGTAGTAATTTTCTGTCTTAAGTAAGGGATGAACTGTACTTGAAATCTGTAATGTAGTCATTACATTGGTAATGTTTGCCTCTCTTACAAGGTCCATGTGTTCATGTGGTGGCTTGGAGCTACATATGCCAGAGAAATGTGTTCTTAATCTTAATTCCATGAGGTAGGCTACAAGCTTGGAACACAGAGGAAGGTTTTTGATGAATTTCCCAGGAGAAGCTGGGTGGCTGAAGTAGAAATGGAAATGCTTCCTTCTGACTCCTGAAATTATCAGTTCTCCTACAGTGGATCTTTGTATAAGCAATTGCCTCTGCCTAGAGTGAATACCTCTCCTTGTGGCCTTATGTGGACCTACATTTTGAGTCTCCTTTTATATTTGTGAGACAGGCATGTGTATTGATCACAGGAATGACCTGGATTATGAATAACTGATTCTAGTTCATTGCTTCATTTCTGCAATTTGCACTCGTCAGTTCCTCATCTAGCCTACCCCTAAGAAAACAAAGCAGGAATAATCTCTTCTACCTCTGAAGCCTCATAGTACTTTTTGCATTTCTTATAATTATGGGGCATTGTGTATGCCTTGACATTCCCCCATCTCTCCCATCATCCAGGAAAACTTTTTCCGTCATGAGCACAATAATAACCTATATTCATAAAACCAGCCAGTTTAGGGCATACTTTATTGGAAACTCTATCAAAGGGAAAAAATAGCATAAGGACTGCTTTCACTGTCTCCAGGGTTCTGGGTTATGTATTCTTCTGGGAACAAGAGGAGGAAAGGAGGGGACATTCACTTGCCTTCCTTTGTCTTTGGCCCAAGTTATGGCATTCTAAATTCATACCCGCTTCTGCTTTGCTAAGGGATAGTCCTGCCTCAGTAATGCAGAGACCGCTGTAATGCTGCCTGGTGTTTTGATTTTCACTGACTCAACTTTTTCCTCCTCAGCTTTTGTAATCACAGTTTCACACTGTTGCCAGTGTTTTTAAGAGGATTTGTTTTCAAAGGGATCCTTAAAAAAGGTTTCGTTGCATTAGAGTTGTTAGATTAAACCTATTTCTATTAGGTTTGTTTGATGTAATCTCTCTGGAAAAAGTTGTTTCCTTGCTTATCAAAAATTAAATATGATATAAATGGCTTATAGGATTAATGACCTTCTTTCAACAAAGTATGTTTTACCATTACATTTTTCATAATGGGAACAAATTATTTTTTCAAATGGAGCAGGTGTGTTTATTTCCTCTCCCCAAATAGATTTACAGATATTCTTAGGACAGGGTTTGAAGCATTCCTGGGCCACTACTATGCCCATAGATATTCAGTAAATATTTAGTGGCTGGAATGAATGAATTGATGTTTGCAATTCTAACATGGAACATGGTTAGGAGCTGAGGGGACCTAACAGGAAACATGAATAAAATGAATCTTCAAAACAAAAAACAAAACAAAACTCAGATCATGAATAATTTTAACACTGACAGGTAAAAATACAAAACGTACTTCTCAGAACTCCAGCTCCCCTTCTGTAACATGAGAGCAACAATACCATATAGAGTTGTGGGTGTTAAAAATGGTTTCATGACTGAGGAGGCCTCAAACAAAATTGGTACACATGCTTGGCATTTACCTAGCTATATGGCTAGTTAAATTCAATATTGTCCTTCACCCACAAATCAATCCAAGATTTTACTTTCTGTGAACTATTTTCTAGTTTTAACCTTGAAAAGACAAGACTGGGTTTTCATCTCCCCTTCAGCTCTGTCTTTTGCTGTCCAATGTGAGATCTCGAGGCCTATGTCTACATTTATGGTCTCAAGGCTTCTAGTTTAACAAGAAAGGAGTCCGTTCACTGGTGACTAATCTGCCAGTCTTGCTCTCAGAGTGACAAGTAGAAGTGCCCCTCCACCAAGAGCCCCTTGCACCCATCATTTTACCTGGCACCACCACCCCCCTTCCATGCCGTAAGCTGTGCCCCACCAGCTGCACACTCTTTACGTCTGTGGAATTTGACTTTTGCCTTCAACTGGTGGCATGATCAACCCTTCAAAAAACATGAGTTGTCTATTGTTTAGACATCAAAGACACTCAGTCTTTCTGCCTCTTTTCAAAGTGTGATTTTTGAGATCATTTGAGGACAAAAAAGAAGTGAGAGAATACTAGGTTTATTTGACTTATATTTAAATGTGATAGAAAATACATATCGACTGAATTAATACTTTTAAGGATGGGTTACATTTTGTCCATTAGGACTATCCCCATGCTAAAATGAGTTTGAAATGATAGCATCTCTAAATTTCAGAACATAAATGCAGTCCAATTCCTTCCAAGTTCAGTGACAAAACTCAAACTAGAACAAAAAAATAGCATCTAGGTTGGCCCTGCTTTATCGACTAGGTAAGAATAATGTGTTATCAGAACACCATCTTAATAATCTAAAAATTGCTAGCCTCAGCCTAATATGTATACAATATAATTTTTGTAAAAGAGAGGTACTTCTAAAACACTTGAAACATTCTAATATGAATTGGCAAAAAAAAAAGTCTTATAATCTTGCTTACCTTATTAATTTATTATCCCCCTTCTTTTTTTTTATTTTGAAATAAATTCAAAGTTATAGGAACAGTTGCAAAAACAATACAAACCCCATACACAGAGCTCCAGCATACCCCCCTCCCCTGAAACCCCAATCCGCCAACTTTAACATGCTGTCACATTGCTATTTCTTTCCCTCCCTTCCTCCCTCCCTATCTATCATCCATCATCTATTGCTGTGTCTTCTGAGCATATGAGAGCCAGCTGCACACATCCTTGAACAAACACTATAGTTCACATATACACTTCCCATGAACAAGAGAATTCTTTTATGCAATCCCATTAAGTGCAGCTAAGAAGTACAAGAGATTCAATAATGATACAAAGCTTACATTTTATATTTCCTTTTCCTTATGTCTCAGCTGTGTCCTTTTGAGCCTCCTGTCCTCCATCCTCCAGTCCCATCCAGGTTCATCCTTGGCATTCAATTGTGATCTATTTAGACTGTCTTTTTTATTTTTTTTTTTCAATTGTGGAAACATATATACAGCCTAAATCTTCCCATTCCACCCCCTTCCTAGCCTTCCATTAGTGGGATTAATTACCTTTAGAATGTTGTAATGCTCTTTCCCACTATCCATTACTAGAAATTTCCCTTCACCTCAGACAGCAACCTTACACTCATTTCTTAACTCCCCATTGCCCCTTCCCCCATTTCTCTCAACCCAAACTCTACTTTTCATCTCTATGGTCATATTCTCTGATAATTTCTTTGTGTTTACTGTGGGGCTTAAAATTATCCTCTTAAATCCATAACAATCTTGTTTTTCTTTGATACCACCTTCACTTCAGTAGGATACATAAACTATGTTCCTATACTCCTCCATTCCCCCACCTTTATATAGTTCTTCTCAAGAATTACATATTTTACATTGAGTCCAAAACCACTGATTTGTCATTAGAGTTCATGTATTTTATATCACAAAATAGTGGAGTTACAAATCAAAAATTATTGACTTCTATTTGTATTCCACTGTGGTCAGAGAATGTGCTTTGAATATATTCAAAATTTTTTTTTTAATTTCCTGAGGCTTATTTTATGTCCCAGCTTATGGTCCCTTCTGGAGAAGGATCCGTGATCACTAGAGAAAAATGAGTGCCCTGGTGATTTGGGATGTAAGGTTCTATATATGTCTGTTAAAATTTTCTATATCTCTTTCTCCTTTCTTTGTTTCTCTGTCGGTAGGGCTCTCTTTAGTATCTGAAGTAGGGCAGGTGTTTTATTGGCAGTCTCTCAGCGTTTGTTTGTCTGTGAAAACTTTAAGCTCTCCCTTAAATTTGAAGGAGAGTTTTGCTGGATAAAGTATTCTTGGTTGGAAATTTTTCTCTCTCAGAATTTAAAATATGTCATGCCACTGCCTTCTCGCCTCCATGGTGGCCGCTGAGTAGTCACTACTTAGTCTTATGTTGTTTCCTTTGTATGTGGTGAATTGCTTTTCTCTTGCTGCTTTCAGAACTTGTTCCTTCTCTTCAGTATTTGAGAGTCTGATCAGACTATGTCTTGGAATGGGTTTATTTGGATTTATTCTATTTGGAGTTCACTGGGCATTTATGCTTTGTGTATTTATATTGTGTAGAAGGTTGGGGAAGTTTTCCCCTAACAATTTCTTTTGAATACTCTTTCTAGACCTTTACCTTTCTCTTCCCCTTCTGGGACACCAATGAGTCTTAAGTTTGGACTTTTTATTTTGTCTGTCGTATCCCTGAGATCTGTTTCGATTTTTTTGATTTTTTTCTCCATTCTTTTTTTCTGTTCTTTCATTTTCTGTTCTGTGGACTTCTAGCACACTGAGACGTTGTTCAGCTTCCTCTAATCTTGTATTGTGAATATCCAGGGTCTTTTTAATTTGGCCAACAGTTTCTTTTATTTCCATAAGGTCTTCTATTTTTTTATTTACTCTTGCAATGTCTTCTTTGTGCTCTTCTAGGGTCTTCTTTATGTCGCTTATATCCTGGGCCATGGTCTTCTTGATGTCCTTTAAATCCTTTGCCATGTTTTTGTTCCTTGATTGTAGTTCTTTGATTAATTGTGCCAAGTACTGTGTCTCTTCTGATATTTTGATTTGGGTGTTTGAAATTGGGTTCTCTGTATCATCTGGTTTTATCATATGCATTAAGATTTTCTGTTGTTTTTGGCCTCTTGGCATTTGCTTTGCTTTATAGGGTTCTTTCAAGTTGTAAAAAAAGATACCAGTCTAATTTTTCAGAAACACAAGTTGGTGGCGTACGCTTTCTCTAACTAACCAGCAGATGGCATCTGCGAGTCACCTATACCCCTCAAGTCAGTTCTCCTCAACCTTGTCCCCACGGTGTGTGGGGAAATGATTCTTGTGGGGTTCAGTTGGTGAACTCAGTTTGAGTGTGTTACTGGAGCCGTCTGCCCTAAATGTTGGGCATGTGTCCGAGTGGCCAGGGAAGAAGGGCAGCTTTAATATTCAAACCCCCCAGGTTCCCAGAGATTCAAGGCCACCGCAAGAGTCTAAGCCTTCATTTCATTTCAGCCCCAGACCCTCTCTCTTGCTGACCCACAAACCACCAGACTTGGCGTAGCATCCCTGGGTTTTCTGAGTGGGCCCCCTTTCTCAGCTGTGATCTTCCATGACCTCTGATGAGGGAATGCTGTGCTACATCACCAGTGCACGCCATCCTTCAAGGGAAGCCCCAGGCCGCCAGGCCGTGCAGGGAAGCTCTCAGCCTGATGCAAAGATGGCCGAACGGGGCGTCTCAGCCCTGCCCCCTCCTTGCACAGTTCCTCCTTCCCAGCTCCGGAACAGCTGGCGGGGCTCTGGGCTCTGGGCACGGCCCCGGGCAGGAGTTTATCCAGCCCTCCGGGGAGCCAGCTGCTAGCCGCGGGGTTTCTTTCAGCTTCTGGCTGTCACCTCCATTCCCCCAGCCCCGAGGGTATCTGCAGCGGACTATCCTCCAGGCCAGACACCGAGAGGCCGGCTCAGCCCTCTCCTGCTGTGTTTAACTGCATGTTTCCCACTGTCACAACTGCAGCCGCTCCTGGGTTTTTCCCTTTTTTTTTTTTTTTTTAAAGAACCAGTCGGTCTCCAAACACCAACACGGCAGCGTGGCTGCGGGTCTTCCAGCCAGCTTACTCACTCGTTTCAGAATGCGGACTCCCGGTTTCACCAAGTATACGGCCCCTGTGGTACTAGCAGACCTTGTCCAGCTGGCACATCGCTGAAACCGGTATTCTGGGTCACTTTCTGGTTTTTATCTAGTATTTTTCATGGAGGTGTTTTTTTTGCCCTGTCTCACCTAGCCGCCATCTTAGGTTCTTCGCAATTTATTTTAAAAGATATAGATAGTTAGATCTGAGAGAACTCAGCAATTATCTGTCTCTAATCTTTTTAAACTCATTACTTCTCTGTACACACACACACACACACACAAAACGTAAATGTTTTAACCTACTCTTAAGGGAAAATTGGTCCTTGGCCTAGTAGATTTGTGTGTCTCTTTTATAAATAAATTGTAGTATAAGTAATGGAGATGTTGGGACATTTTTTTTATCCTCAATAAGTAACTTTTTTGAAATTTGAATGTTTTCTGGTACAATTTGGAGTTGAACCCAGTAGCTCTTCTTGCAAAATGCCCATTATCAAATGAAATTAGAATGCTGGTGACCAGACAGTTTATAAGGGCATCAGTCAAGTTTCTGGGTGACTGATAGAAGAAAGTATAATAAATACTCTGATGAAAGAACATTCCACACTTTATTTATTTGCTCTAGAGGTCAGTAAAGTTAGTCATTTGTATCATATCAATAAACAAAGTACAAAGAATAGATAAGGCCCTCCTTTGTAACTGGGGTACAGTAGAGATCGAGAATGAGTGCTGGTTAAATGAGGGAAAGTATATAACAGGTAACTTCTTAAAACATTTCTGAAAAAACTTAAAACTGAGTAGTAAATAAAAATCATGAGCTATTTCTGACAATATGTATAAAGTACTTTCTCTCTACAAGCTTTCTTTGTATTTGCCAAGAGACTATGATCTTGGCAGTGTCCAAACCTCCAGTATCAGGAATATCATAGATCTATCCTTGTTTTCATGTAAATTATCATCTGCATTAGAATTAAAATGTGAGCAGTCCATAAAGAATATGGTGAGGGATTTGAAGAAAGCAAAGAAGAATAGGAAGTCTTGAAATTTTTTCATGTAAACGAGATGGAGCTCTTTTGTCAGTTCATGTTATTGCTGCTGATCCTCAGGAACTTCCTTAGTATACTAAGGTAAGACTTAGATTAAGACTAGAGGAGGTAAAGAAGAAAATTGTTTGGGAGAGTAAATATATCACAGCACCAGTTGTAGTAGAAGATAGCTCCTGCTTTTATCTCTGATCGCATTATGGAGACAGCTTGATATTGGGAGGAGTGGGGAGGGGAAGATGTGAGTACATTAGAAAAGGGAAGAGGTATTTTTAATTTAACATATTACATTGTATTTATATAGTTTCAAAGCTCTTTCTATTGATTAAAAATACAGGAATAGTGATCTCTTCATCTGTGGCTGACTGAGAGTTCTTTCTAAACAGCCATATAGGCTTAATGCTTATAGATATACTGTATTCCTTTAAAGCTTTCCACTTTTGAGCATAAAGATACCTCAGAATAATTATCTTCCACTTGTGAGGAATCCTCCCTCTCCCCCAGTCTTTTACTTCCAACACTTTTTCTTTTCTTCTCTCGATCTCTGTCCATATACTGGTCTATATTGGCCTTTTCTCTTCTTCTGTCTATAGGTACCCCTACATCACCCATAGAACAGTACTTTTAAGAGTGCTGAAATCTACAAGATGAAATTAGATCAAGAATTTCACTTTACAGAACAAATCTAGAAGACTTAAGAGAACCTGTGACTCCTGTGAAATTCAGTAATTCTTTCATAGGGTAGGTAATCATCAGTTGTGCTTCCAAAATAAACATAACTGAAAATTGGGCTTAACAGTTTCATGGTTCAGAATGAACTCATGAATATTCTTTCAAATGCAATTTTAAGGAACATTAAGAAATTGCCTTTATATATATCTGAGTTACTATTTGAAGATTTTTTGTCACTGCCTGATTTAAAAGTTATAAATCAAATCCATTTGAAAAAATTATGAGTTATCAAGGCTGTTATATTTCATTTAATCTTTGCTAAAATGGAGGCTTATTTATATAATGTACTCAACTTTTTAAAAGTCTTATTAAGTTAGACACTGAAAAAACATTCTTTGAGTAACTAAGTGTGTCAGTTTGAAACTGTTATGAACCCTGAAAGAGCCATGATCTTTTAACCCAATCTTGTTGGGTGGAACCTTTAGATTAAGTGTTTCCATGGAGATGTGACTCACCCAACTGTGGGTGAGACCTTTGATTAAATTATTTCCATGGAGATGTGACCCCACCCATTTTGGGTGGGTCTTAATTAGATCACTGGAGTCCTTTAAGATAGTTCCGGGACAGAAGGAGCTCAGAGAAGCTGAGAGAGACATTAGGAGAGAAGCTAAGATATGTAATCCAGAGTTTGCCCCTGGGAGAAATTAAGAGCCAACCCAGACCCAGATGCTTGGAGAGACAGACAGAAAGATACCTGGAGATGCTAAGCTAAGAGAAGCAGCCCAGAGTTTGCCCCGGAGAAGCTAAGAGAGGACCTCCAGATGCTTAGAGAGAAATGCCCTGGGAGAACAAGCAGGGATACCCAGGAGCTGAGAGAGAGAAACCAAGAGAGACTGAAGCCCAAAGACATTTTGGAGAAAGCTATTTTGAAACCAGAACCCAGAAGCAAAGGACCAGCAGACGCCAGCCACATGACTTCCCAGCTGACAGAAGTGTTCAGGACGCCATCGGCCTTTCTTCAATGAAGGTATCCTCTTGTTGATGCCTTAGTTTGGACACTTTTATGGACATTTGTGAACCAATAAATCCCCTTCATAAAAGCCAATCCATTTCTGGTATTTTGCATAATGGCAGCTCTAACAAACCAGAACACTAAGTTTGCTTCAACTTTCAATGTTTATGTGAAATGTTTTAATATAGAATAACTCTTGAGCAGGTTGACAAGCTGTCAGTACTCAAGATGACATTTCGTGACAGAATTTATTTCTTAGAATGTAGTATAGTGTGACCTGGAGGAATATCCTAGAATCTAAGACTAAAAGAGATAGAAATAAAGGGAGAAGCAATTTTTTCTCTTTAAGAAATTTAGTGACTGTTAAGTAGAGATGGACCAGAACAAAATTCCTTTAAAGCCAGGTAGTCATAAACACATGCCAAGGTTTAAGAAGAAAGTAGTGGATGAGTTCCTGGAGTCCCAGTGCAATCTCAGCTTCATAATACTCTAAATGGATTGTTACTGTTGTTTAACTGTTTATTTTGAGATAATTATAGATTTACAGGAAGTTGCAAAAATAGTGCAAGGAGGTCTCATTTTCCCTTCACCCAGTTTTCTCCTGCAATTACATCTTACATAACTATAGTACAATATCAAAACCAGGAAATTGACATTGGTACCATAAGCTAGTGTTTAGTTTTGTGCCAGCCTATTATAGCTGTAAATTCACGTAACCCCCACCTCAGTCAAATACAGATTCCATTATCACAAAGATCTTTCCCTGGTGCTACCTCTTATAGTCACACCCATTCCTCACCTCTCCCACCATCCCTAACCCCAGCCAACCACTCATCTCTTCTCCATCTTTATAGTTCTGTTGTATTTGATGGATGAGTAATGTAACTTGTTTCAAAGGGGAAATGTTTTCTGAAACAGAAATTACCATCTTATGAGGTTAAAAAAGAAAAAAGAAACTGCTTGTTTCTTCATGTTTTCTTCATAATGGAGGGCTCCAATGGAATCTTAACCCATCTGCTTCTAAATTATGGAGATACAGATCTTCTCTCTCTTTTTTCTTTTAGTTTGCTTTCAACAGTTGCCTTAAAGGGGCAAAGCATTTTTTCATCAAATTAATAATATTGAAATTTTCTAAGAATTGGATGAATTTCTCCAAAACCTCTTAACATTTATTACTTGAGAAGTAAGGAAAGCATTAAGTTTTTTTAATGTAAAAAATGAAGCCATAGTTTACTTAAAACATTTATCTGGATGCCTTATTTATCATATTGATGAAGATGGAATCAAATTAGTTGGAATGTGTAAAGCACTTAGACTGTTGTCCGACACTTGGTAATCTCTATATTAATGTTTATTATTACTATTGCTGCCTTTATAAGACATCTGTTCTCAGGACGGGAAGAACTTTTTAAGTTCAAAATCAGTAGATGAAATTACACAAGAAAGGAGAGGAATATCGGCTGCTTTAAACAAGCAGATAAACAAAAAACATTGCCACGTGTGTACATAAAGAAGATTGGGAAAATGTTTACATTGGATTTCTTTGGGTGGTAGATTTATAGGTAATTTGCAGCCCTCCCCATCCCTCTTTACTCTGTTTTACAGCAAGCATAATTAATCTCACAGTGGGGGAAATTAAAGAATAAAATATAGAAAGAGAATTGAATATACCCAGTTTTTATAAGATTGTTGAAAAACTGACTCATTGCTGATGGTAGCATAAATGATTCAGTCAGGAAGGCAGTTTTGACAGATATAAAAGCCTTGATAAGGTTTATATTCTTTGAATTATTTTCATACTCTTTGACTTAGTGATTTGACTTCTAGGAATATATTTTTAGGAAATAATCAGAAATGTCAGAAAAGGCACAAGGATATTCATTATTTATGGTATAGCATTACTTATAGCAGGAAAATGAAATCAGCTTGATGTGTAAAGATATATAATTGGGTTTGAATTTTATATCAAATGGCTACTTTGAGTGGCTTGATAAATTTGATTGTAATTTAGTAAAGATACTTGATCATAGTGTTAATATACATTTGGAAATTATATTAATTGGTTTAAAAATTCAGTATTTGTGGATTTAATTATAAGAATTTCATCCTGAAATATGGCATCATTTATAGGGTTGTATAATTAGGTTGTGATTTTAGAAAGAACAAAAATGTTTTATACCAGTTTAATGTTTTAATATAGCTATCATAATGTCATTTTTTTTTTGTTAATATAGTATCTACCACTAAATATTTTCTTTCTCTTTAAGAAAGTATGTGAAATGAGCATATATCTAGGCTGAGCACCCAGCTATTTTTTTACTGCATGGTTGCTTCCATCATTTTATTTTTCCCTTCAATAATTTTGAATCTAAAACTTGTAATCTAGTAGTTTTGAGGTTAAACAAAATACTAGTTCATGTCTTCAGAACATTCATTACTGTATTAAAGTGATAATGATAGTCTTTTTCTCCCAGTATTCCACATCTCAATTGCTCAAGCCAGAAAGAAACCTGGGAATCTTAGGACTTCTGGATACCTCATCCTTAGCTCACACCAAAATGAATCCAATTCTTGACCAAGTCCTGCCTGCCACTAAAATATTTTGAATCTACCACTTTTTTTTCAATAAGCACTGACATTGCTCTCATCTAGGGAACAAAACCTTTACCTTGGAGTATTGTAGTATCATCCTAACTCTCCCATAATTCACTTCATTCCTGTTTTTTGTTTCTAATTTCAAATTAAAATTTTTATTAAATTATACATGCCCTATGTTTAAGAAGTCAAATATTTCCATAAGACAACAAAATACAGCAGTACCCTAGGCCAGTTACTCCCACCCTGCCAGACCACTCCTTCCCTGGAGGTACCCCCATTTGCGTCTTTTAGTTATTCCTCCTTGGAGGAATTTATGTCCATTTTTCAAGTAATGTATCTAAATACTGTTTCTTGATTTTTCAATTTTAGATATGCTTTATTGACTCTACTATAGAAAATGATTTTGTTCTCCTATATTCTCTTACCCCTACATTTGCACAGTTCACTTCTCCTCTTTTTCCCATATGGTTGTATCATATTTTTGACTATGTAACTATTTACAGTTGAGCCATGAGACTATACTTAAGGTACTCAAATTCTGTTTCCCTTGAGCTAATAATCCACTTTAGCTTTCTCTGTGCCTATCACTAGTTTTCTGCCAGAAGTAAATGTCTCTTCTTGGTATCTTCAAACATCTCAGGTGTTGTGTTTCATCTTTCGAAATCTCTTTCTTAGAATCTCTGTCTTCTTGCTCCTCTCTGAACTGTTGTTTATAAGTTCTGCTTATAGCTTTGTCCCAGAGTCTCACTTTACTATCAATCTTGGGATTCCCAATATTTTCTTTCTGTGTTGGTCCCTCAATTTCCTGGATCCCATGTCTTCCTTTTTCTTAGATTGCAAGTTTGTTTTGTTCGAGTTTATAATCTAGTAGCCTTCAGAGAATGGATACATAGAAGATAAATTCTCTGAAACTTTTATGTCAGAAAATATCTGTAGTCTACTTTCACACTTAATTGATATTTTTGTTGAATATAGAATTCTAGGATTTTGAAGGATTTATTTCAGTTGCCTTTTAATTTCCAGTATAGAGATGTCTTATACCTTCTGATACCTGTTTGTTTGTTTGTTTTTTTTACCCTGTATGTGATTTTGTTGTTGTTGTTCTGTGTTGTTTTTGAGTCTCTGAAAGGTTTTTTGTTCTATTTGCAGTATCTTGCAATTTCTTGATGCTATGCTTAAGTCCTTTTTCTTTTTTTTCTTTTTTTTCTCTTTCTTTTTTAAAATATGGTGCTGGGTAGTAGGCAGGCCTTTCCTTTTTTGGTTCTGAGACATTTTCTTGAATTATTTTTTTATGAGTTATCTTTTTCCGTTTTCTCTATACTTTCTAAAAATCTCTGTTATTCAGATGTTGACTTTCATGGACTCTTCTAACAAAAATATTTGGGCTCCTATTTCAAGTTTTTTGTTCTAAAAGATTTTATCACCTTTATTTCACAACCTTTCTGTTGACTTTTTAATTTCTGTTATAGCTTTCATTTCCAAAATTTCTGTTTTATTCTCTGAATATTTTTATACCTTTCCTGATTTTGGTTAATGAGTACTGTTCCTTTACTTATCTAAAAGAACTCCTTTATTAGAGGTTTCTTCAAATATCTGGGGTCATTGGCTGTCAATTCAGAGAGTAAGGTAATTAAAAGCAAATTGGCAATTCTGAGTAAATGACTGGGGTTTGACAACAAATGGGCTTGCAGAATGCTCAACTTTCATTATCTGTAGATCTTTCTTTCTGGGATTCAAATCTCTTCAGAGAAGAATCCTCCAGTCTTCTGCCTATGAAGTATAAGCCTCACTATCTATGTACTCATAGCCAAGTGGGGGGAACTGAAGGGGAGTGGAGTGTGAGTTCTTTCCTATTTAGTATATAGCCTTAATTAATCATCCTCACATTATAAACCTAAATGCTTTTTGTTTCTTGATTTTCCAATTGTTAGATTTGATTTATTGACTCGACTATAGAAGATAATTTTGCTTTCTTAAACTCTACTACTAAAATTTGCTTTTGTGTACAACTGAGTGGTTATATTAGATATGGTCCTATTAAAATAAAGCAGTGCTAGAAATGGGCAAAAACTAATGTCCTGAAATTCTTAATATAACAAAAAACTGGGCTATTTGTTGAATATAAGTTTCACCTTAATTTTTCAGGAGCTTTCAAGTTGTGGATGGAATAAAAAAGAAAAATACAGTTCCGCGCCAAATGCAGTTGCCTTCACAAGAAGATTTAATCATGTGAGTTGTTTATAAATTTTAATATTTTAGTTTCTGAAATTTGATTCTTCAAGACGTTATTTTGCATTAGAAATAATTAAACTTTTTGTGTCATTTCTGGAACATCTTCAGCTAATATCTCTTCTAATATGATCTCTTGGTTTTTCCCTCTGGAATTCCTATTGGAAATTTGTTGAAACTTGCCATTCCTTTCCTATTTGTCTCTTGACCTTTCATATTTTCCATCTATCTCTTTGTACTACATTCTGAGTGATTTTCTCAGATCTGTATTTCAGGCCACTAATTCTCTTCAGATGTGTCTTATCTGACTTAAATCTATGTGTGCTTTTAAACTAGCATCATTTTCTTTTCTCATTTTTTTAATTTCTTAATTCATTTTCAGCATTTTATTTTTTATTTTTAATGTTAAATGTTTTTGTTTGGGTAATAGCTATACTTCTGTTTAGTGAAAATTTAAACTCCATATCCAGTTGAGGGCAGGTCTCTTGTTAGGAATTCTTATGGAAGACTTAGTTTTTCTCCTTGACCACCCAACACAGGGCAGATAGAATTCTCTGTTGTCTCTGTTTCAAGTTAGTGTGATGCCCCAATACATCCCAGAGTAATTTTGGCAGAGAATAAAAATATATTTGCAAAGCCAAGGGACTGGGAAAAATGTGGAAATATTAAACTCCCCCACCTGGGGAATTAATGATATTCTCACAAGCGTTGGGGACTACCAATTTATGAGGCCAAGCCCTCAATCCTGGGGCTTGCCCTTATGAAGCTTGTTACTGCAAAGGAGAAGCTAAGCCTGCTTAAAATTGTGCCAAAGAGTCACCCCCAGAGAATCTCTTTTGTTGCTCAGATGTGGCCTCTCTCTCTAAGCCAACTCAGCCAATAAACTCACTGCCCTTCTCCCTACATGGGACGTGATTTTCAAGGGTGTAAAATCTCCCTGGCAATGTGGAACATGACTCATGGGGATGAGCTTGGCCCTAGCATCATGGAATTGAGAAAGCCTTCTTGGACCAAAAGGGGGAAGAGAAATGAAACAAAGTAAGTAACAGTGACTGAGAGATTTCAAATACATTCAGAAGGTTATACTTACGCATGATATAGATATCCCTTTTTGGTTTTTAGTGTATTGGAATAGATAGAAGGAAATACCTGAAACTGATCAACTGCAACCCAGTAGCCTTGATTCTTGAAGACAATTCTATAACTATATAGGTTACACTGTGTGACCGTGTGATTGTGAAAACCTTGTGGCTCCCACTCCCTTTAATCCAGTGTATGGACAGAGGAATAGAAAAATGAGGACAAAATGTAAATGATTAATAGGGAGGGATGGGGGTAATAGGATGTTTTGGGTGTTTTTTTTACTTTAATTTTTATTCTTACTCTTTTCTGTGGTAATGAAACTGTTCAAAAATTGATTGTGGTGATGAATACACAACTATATAATGGTATTATGAACAATTGTGAATGTATCTCAATAAAATTGAATTTTAAAAATGCGTATAGTATAACTTTTGACACTTTCTGAGAAGTAAACCTTGTTAGAAATGGGGAGAGTTATAGCCACTTGTAGCCCAAAGATAACAAGTATTAAGATGTCTTTGTAAAATATATCCATTTTACATTTGCAAATACGTTTTTAAACTATATACAAAATATATACATTTGACTGTTTATAGATGAAAATTGCAAATAAATTCTGAAGTATTTCTCATTTTAAAAAGTGAAGAAATATGAGGCAGTGGCATTTAAAGTTATCTTTTGTGCTAAGATTTCTAATTACATCTTGTTTTTCAAATTTGTAAAAGTTTAGCTTTTTTGTAGTGCTTTGATTTTATTTTCATACTTCATAAAGTGCTTTGATTTTATTTTCATACTTCATGAATTAAAATGTTGTATACCTATTATATGATAAGCAAACTGTTTTCAGTAGAGTATTTTAATGTTATTGATCTAGTCTGCCTTCTGATAAATGATTTTTAGTGTTTTTAAAGAAATAAAAAAGATTAGGTTTCATTGAATTTAAAAGCATTGCATGAGTTCTAAAATGCAGTGTTAATTTAATTTTAGAATGCTAGCTTAAATATATTTTTCTCTTATATTTCATTTCATTTTTGTCAAACCAAGAAAACCATACTTGGGATTTTTCACACTTATGATTCTGCTCAATGTAAATAAATGCCGAGAAGGGATTATACAACCACAGAAAAACATACTATAAGTAGCATTTTTTATGATGTCTTATCTTAGAGACTACCCAATTCTGCCAAAATGTTTCAAAATACAACAACAACAACAAAAACACTTAAAATATTTCTTGGTATTGTGGTGTATGGGAATCCTATATTTTATGCATGATTTGTCTGTAAACTCAGTTCTCTAATAAAGGAAGGGAAAAAACACACTTGTATTTGTAGTGTATTCATGTCGCATTCCTCTGGTTTT
Organism: Choloepus didactylus; assembly: GCF_015220235.1. Lineage (NCBI taxonomy): Eukaryota > Metazoa > Chordata > Mammalia > Pilosa > Megalonychidae > Choloepus > Choloepus didactylus. The sequence continues at coordinate 84,955,821 of NC_051308.1, read as the reverse complement.
ATTGTGTTCTCCTATCAAGTTGTTTTCCTTGAAAATTTATATCAGCTTTTACAAGTTAAAAATTATAGTGTATATGTATGTACATGCACATATATTTACCTTTGTTTATCTATATATGAAGAGTATGCAACATTTGAAGATTGGTTATATCTTGGTGGTGAGCCAAAGGAAAGAGAGAACATGATTTTTTTTGAGTAACTTTTAGTAGTTCATCGTGTAGTTCTTGTCATTAGTTTGACCCCAGCAAGTACAAAATTTTGCTCTTTAACTATTTTTAATTTTTATTTGCAGGTAAGCTTTTGGGTTGTTAGAGAGATTCTTCATGCTCAAACATTAAAAATTAGAGCAGAAGTTTTGAGCCATTATATTAAAACTGCTAAGGTAAGAAAAACTTATGTTTTTGTTTTGTGTTCAACCATTCACAAGTACTTGTGAGTGAATATTTGCCTTTGACACTTTATTTACCGTTTATTGTCACTAAGAAATAATTCTCTTTGGCTAATGAAGTCAACTTCTTAAATCAGATGCCTGTTTTGTTTTCTCTCCCCGTTTCTTTATTTTTCTGTCTTCTTCCCTTTTCTTTTATGTCTTAGTCCTTCTCTCTGAGTAGCTGAATTGTATGGTCTGTTTCACTGGATTAGTACACAGAGGTCAGATTGTGGTGAAGTGTGATTTTTCTAAGGTATTGGAAGTCTGTTCTGCAGGTGATGCAGAAAACCGTATAGGATTAACTAGAGAATACAAGGTCAGTTACTGCTTTTGAAATATTGCCTTTGTCAGCCGTGTGGAAAATAATAGGACCTTATTTATAAAAAAGAATAATATAAATGCAGATGTTAATTAGTAGTTATTATGTGGCATAATTAATAAGTGCAGCAAGAGCAATGATCCATGGATTTCAAGAATGTCATAATTTAGAAATGGGAATGATAGAGGGCATTCCACAAGATGATACCAAGATTTTATTAAAACCTATAACAACTCCAAATTTATTTTTAAGTTCACTAAGAAGTGTGGTGATTATACTGCCATTCTTCATTATTTTTATACTGTGTACATAGATTATTTCACCTGTGAATGAAGATGGAATAAAATGAGAATACCATGTTTACAATTATAAATCATAACTCTTCTATCTCTTCCTTGAGCACATGGGAGCAATTGTATTCTGATAAATTCTGTGGCACTAGGTGGCAGAGTTAGCCTTTTTAAAAGTTTTATATTTTGCTTGTGTTATATATTTTTAAAAAATTCTTGATGATATGTTAGCTAGAGATTGGGTTTCAACAAAAAAAACATGACTTTTCTTCATAGATTCTGAAATTCCATTAGTTTTCTCATGTTCCTGTTAGTTTTTTTAATGTACTTGTTTGTTCTACTCAAACCCTCCCCCCAATTTTGCCCATCAAACCAACTATTATCTCTCTCATCAAATAATTATTTGATTCCATTTCTGACTCCTACTATTTGAATTTTTCTTAACAGTCCTTGCCTTCATGCCAAGCACTAAATTCATAATTTTTTTCTAATCATGGGTCTTAAATCCCTCTATCCTGACCCTGCCTCCCATATTCAGTTGGTTATAAAACTGGCAGGTCTTGTTCTTTTTTTAGTAGATGCAAAAGAATATTTATAAAACTTGTTTGAGGTATCAAAAGAATAGTAAAATTGATACCCATATACCTGCTACCACTTGGAATTTCCATAAGACTCTTCATATTCAGATCGTTGCCCTCTCACTACAATGGGAACTACTCTCCTGAATTTGTTTCTCATTCCGTAGCTTTGCCATATTTATATAAAATCCCTGAAAAATATTTTGTTTGTGTGTTTAAATTTTGTTGAAATGGAATTATTTCATATTTACTTTTATATTTTCATAAGTTTTTTTAACTCAACATTGTTACAGAGATTTGGACATGCAATTGGATATAGCTCAGTTTTGGAGTAGTCTGTTGTTTGCATATACCACAATTTATTTCTAGATTTTTTGCTATTATAAAACACTGCTGCTAAAAGCATTTTCATATGAGTTTCCTGCTACTCATGTGCGGTTCAGAGCCCTAGAAATACAGAGTTTGCACTGGGTGTGGAATTGCTGAGTTATAGGGTATGCTTGTCTCTCTATTTTACAAAGTGGTTATACTAATATAACTCCCACCAGCAAGTATGAAGCTACCCCATTCCCCACTTGTCATCACTTGATTTATTATCAGAATTTTTCGTTATTGCCAATCCTATTGAGTGTAAAACTCATCTCATTTTAGGCCCTTTCCCAAACAATACATCTTACCCTACCACCACAATCCGATAGAGGAAACTGGTTCTTAAAATTTATGTAAATGGAATCATAGAGTACGCACTCTCTTGTGGCTGGCTTCTTTTACTCACCATGTGTTTTCAAGATGCATCCATGTTGTTGCATGTTATCAGTAGTCCATTCTTTTTTATAGCTGAGTAGATTTCCATTCAATGGGTATACCACAATTTGATTATCCTTTCCTTCCTGATGGACATTTGAATTGTTTTTTTGACCTTTATGAATAAAGCTGCTATGAACATTCTTATGGAATATGTGTTCATTTATCTTGGATTGTACCTAGGAGTGGAATTGCTGGGTCATATGTTAGGCATAAGTGTAATTTTATTAGAAACTGCCAAATCATTTTATCACATGGTTATACCACTTGCAATTCCAACCAGCAGTAGAGTGTTCCAGTTACTCCATATATCTTGCAAATTCTAGGTGTCTTGTCTTTTTTAATTTTAGCCATTATTTGAGTGTATAATAGTATCTTATTGTAGTTTAATTTGTATTTCCCTGATGAAAAATGATGTGATGTATCTTTTCAGATGTTGACCATTTCTTTTGTGAAATATCTTTCCAAATCTTATGCCCGTATTTTAAAATGTAATTGTTTGTCTTTTTCTTACTGATTTGTAGGAATTTTTTTTTATATTCTGGATATAAACCGTTTCAGAAATGTATATTATGACCGTTTTCACTGAGACTATTGCTTACCTTTTTGCTTCCTTACTGCTGTCTTTTGATGAATGAGAAGAATAATTTCATTTTGAAGAAATCTATTTTGTCAACCACAAAGATAAAACAGAATTGACAAGTATAAAAGCATACTGCTTTTGTTCCCTTGTGCTATTTGTCATAGCCCCTTCCTCGTGGTCCCTCACTCTCAATGGTCACTTCTGGGAAACTCAGCTTCACAGAGTTCTTCTTTCCTCTGTACATTTAAGAACTCCAATTATTTTTTTTATTCTAGAGATATGCAGATTGGATTTGTTTTCATGTCTGTCTTAGTCGACTGAAGCTTCTTGATGGTTTTATATTTCCAGGGTATACATGGTTCCCAGTCTGTATAGTAAATGCTCAAAATATATTTATTGAAGGAATAGTTTCCTGTATAGATTATATGACTTTCTTGTGTCAAGGTTTATATCCTTTTTATATTTTCTAATTTTTTTTGTTTTCTTTGGGTTTTCAGCAAAATTCCCCAACCAAAGTATTTTCCAGACCGGGAGTCTACTTGGCAGCAGTTAGGACAGTTCTAAAATGACTAATTTTTAGATGGGACCCATTTGGGTGTAAGCATCAATTAATGTGAAGAAAGCTGGGAAATTAGCAATAAATTTTAAGTTGTCTCTTGGAAAATTGATGGAACCTAGTGTTAGGTAGGAGTTTTCCTGAAAGCACACTGCAAAAAAAAGGTCTTTTATTGGGGAGCAGGTGGATGTCCCAGCATGAATGAGGAACAGAGGGTCTGGGAATTCTGGCAGGAGGAAGAGGGGAATTGAGGAGGGCTGTAGAAAAGAAGTTTGAACTGTAGCCCTGGAATGTGGAGGTACTTGATAGGAAACTACATAGGATCCTGGATATAGACCCCTTCCTGAAACTTAGAACATAAGGCAGAGGTTTAGTGATATTTCAGTATAAGAAACCAGGATGCATGATCATAGCAGGAAACTTGATACTGAACCATATTTTGGTTTTTTAAATATAGTACCCAACTAGAGGTGGGTGTCCTCCCAGAGCTTGGGGACTATGCTAAACTGGAACATAAAAGTTCTGTTGTGGGCCCCAAACAACCAACGGTCATAGTACTGTAGAGTTTTGAATTACATTGTGTGTTCATGGTATCCCTCCCCCTTCCCCATGTTGTATAATCAGAGGCTCTCTTCTACCCCACAAGAATGAATCAGAGGAAAGAGGTTTAAATTAAAGAGATCTAGGATACAGACAAATGCCAACAATGGGGGTAATAAATATTGGAACACTACAAATTGCCTGAATTGTACATGTTGTTAAACTAAAGTTTTCTTGTATTCATAGTATTTATTTTTTCCCACCCCCAATTAAATCTCCAGAAACTGTATGAGCTGAATAATCTTCATGCACTTATGGCAGTGGTTTCCGGCTTACAAAGTGCCCCAATTTTCAGGTTGACTAAAACATGGGCGGTGAGTAAATTTCCTCAGTCAATTGATTTCCTATTGCAAGTAAAGATGTATTAGTTTCTTTTTGTGGTTCTTAGTAAGGTTAACATTATAATAGTAGATACGAATTTTTAAATTACCTTGTACTCTGCTCTTTGAAACCTGAACTTTGTCTCCTTAAGTGTTCACCAGATTTGTCAGGTATTTTTTGGGTAGATTTCAGTTTGGGGCTTGGTTTCTGGTCTTTGGGAAAACTTTTTTGTAGATCCTCTTTAAACATTCTTATTGAGAAGATAGTGTTTCATATTCACTGATAGGAAATTGTTAATACCAAAATATTGCATTTAATCATGTCATGATTATGCTTTTGGAAAGTTTGAGGAATACTTAAATTGTAAGTTTCAAAAAAACTTAACTGATTTAGATTTTCATTATTTTTTAGTCAGTACATCACTGAGGTTTTTTTTCCTTTGGAATAATGGAAAATCTGATAGTTAACTTGGCATCATGTGATGTTGCTGCACATTCTGATGTTATGTTAATCATATTTGATTCTATTACTTTAGCAAAGTCAGGGTGTGAATTTTTTGACTTCTGCAAATTTGTATATTTTCGTATTTGAGTGACATGATATTAGTCTCAAGCTTTCCAGGTATTTTTCATTTAGGGTTTTTATAAATAGAATTTTAGAGTCAACCAAATTAGATTATATTTAATACTGTTCCTCGTTGTTCAAGATAAGTGATTAAAAGGCTATTACATTTTGTAAAAAGGGTTTTGTATTCTTATGGTCCTCTGCTAAAGACATGACTAGCTTTAAAAAAACTTTTTTTTAAATTACTAAAATATAGCTGTTTTTAGTTAGCCTAATGCTGCTTTCACTTTTTACAATATCTAGAGACAGATGTTTCTCATGAAAACCAGAGTCAGTTTCTACATTGGAAAACTTTAATGTGGAAGAGTTTATGATCCTTTTTATATTTCATTTGTATTATAGGAACACCTGGGTGAAAGGTTTTCCTACTTAAAATTTTGTTTTAAATAATGATGGCCTCATCCTCTTTTCTTAAAATTTGAATTTCATGGGGGAATGGAAATGATTATAAATATAAAGATTTAGGAAAATAATTATATTCTGATTTATAATATGGTTTAGAAATGAGATAATTTCCCTCGAGTTGATTTTTATTTTCCTTGAAAATATTGACATTGACTCCCTCATTTATTTGCATGGAAAAGAAGATTTTTTATTTGGTAACAGCTCCATTATTAATGTGAATAAAACCTCAAATATTTGTATTAAATTTTTAAATATTCCGTACTGTTCCACACTGCTGGGCACTGTCTTATTGCTTGCTATGCAGTAGTGAATAACATGGACAAAGCCCTGTTCTCATACAGCCAAAATTCTGTTGGGAAAGATAAACTGTAAACAAATAAATAATGTGTCATAAATAGTGATAAATGTTCTGAAGAAAACTAAAGCAAAATAAATGGAATAGAAAAGAATGCCAGGCAGTACTATTTTGTATGATATAGTAAGAGAATTTCTGGTAAGTGGCAGTTGGGTTGAAACCCACAGGAATTGAGGGAACCAATCATGTAGATACTTGGGAGAACAAAATTCCCACACAGAGGGTATAGCAAGTACAAAGGCCCAGATATGTTCAAAGAAAAGTAGGGTGACCAGTATTGAGAGAGCAGAATAAACTAGGGAGTGGGTGGTAGGAGTTGAGAGAAATGGCATCAGATCCGATAATGGAGATGTTCTTTACTGACACTCATAGAGACACAGAGGAGCATGTAGAGTGGGTTTTGTTTTACACACATAAAGTTTGTGTTAGCTAATAAATATTCATGTGGAAAGGTAAGGTTTGAGTTAGATATCTAAGTTTAGGAGAGAGAATTTTTGTGATTATCAGTATAAAGGTAGGATTTAAAACATGAGATTGGATTGGATCAGGTAAGACATGAGCAAAGATGAAAAACCCTGGAACCCTCCAAGATTTAGAGATAGGAAAAAGAAGAGGAATCAACAAAGGAAATCACTGTTAGGAGAAGTTTTCCACAGTCAGGTAATGAAAGTATTAAGAGTGATGTGTCACAATTGCATGGAACTTTGAATAGGAAGTGAGACATGGTAGGTTAGTATAGGCTGGAGTGAAATAGTGATACATCCCAGAGTAATTTGGGCAGATAATAAAAAATATATTTACAGCCTCCCCCTCCCCAGCCCCGAGGATCTGGGGGAAGGTGCGGATGTGTTGGACATCCTCACCTGGACTGGTGTTGATGTTGTCACAAACATTGGGACTGGCGGTTTGATGTGCTGAGCCCTCGAGCACGGGACTTGCCCTTATGAAGCTGATTACCACAAAGGAGAGTCTAAAGGTATATGTAATGGTGCCTAAGAGTCTCCCCCTGAGTACCTCTTTGTTGCTCAGATGTGGCCCTCTCTCTCTCTAACTGAGCCATCTCAACAGGTGAACTCGCTGCCCTCCCCCCTACGTGGGACCCGACTCCCAGGGGTGTAAATCTCCCTGGCAACGCAGAGTATGACTCCCGGGGATGAATGTGGACCCGGCATCGTGGGACTGAGAGCATCTTCTTGACCAAAAGGGGGATGCAAAATGAGACGAAATAGTTTCAGTGGCTGAGAGATTCCGAATGGAGTTGAGAGGTCACTCTGGTGGACATTCTTATGCAGTATATAGATAACACCTCTTAGGCTTTAATGTATTGGAATAGCTAGAAGTAAATACCTGAAACTACCAAACTCCAACCCAGCAGTCTGGACTCCTGAAGACAATTATATAAGAATGTAGATAACAAGGGGTAACTGTGTGATTGTGAAGACCTTGTGGATCACACCCCCTTTAGCTAGTGTATGGATAAGTGGAGGAATGGGGATAAAAACTAAAGGACAAATGGGGTGGGATGGGGGGATGATTTGGGTGTTCTTTTTTCACTATTATTTTTTATTCTTGTTCTGGTTCTTTCTGATGTAAGGAAAATGTTCAGAGATAGATTGTGGTGATGAACACATAACTATGTTATCATACTGTGGACAGTGGATTGTATATCATGGATGATTGTATGGTGTGTGAATGTATTTCAATAAAACTGAATTTAATAAAAAAAGAAAAAAAAAGTGATGTGTCAAAGCTGCTAATAAGTTGAATAAGGTCAGAACTTTGAAATGACCATTGGATCTGGCAATGTGGAGATAATTATTGGCCTTGCAAAAGTTTCAGTGCAGTGGTGGGGTGAAAGACTGATTGGACTTGAGAGGAGGATGAAGAAGTGGTACAGCAGGTATAAAGTACGCTGTTCAGAAGGGTTGGAATGTGGTGCTACAGAGAAATCTGATAGTAGCTGGAGGGATATGTGAGACCAAAGAAGTTTGTGGTGTCTCCTTGTTTTGTTTTGTTTTTGGAGATGGGATCCATGACTGTGTTGTTTTTTGTTTTGTTTTTTTTTTTTTATTTTGAAATAAATTCAAACTTAGAGGAACAGTGGCAAAAACAATACAAACCCCATACACAGAACTCCAGCATACCCCGACCCCCAAGTCCACCAGCTTGAACATCCTGTCACACCATTTTTTTCTTTCCTTCCCTCCCTATCATCCATCATCTATTGTTCTGTCTTCTGAACATATGAAAGCAAGCTGCACACATCCTTGAACAAACAATGTAATTCACATATACATTTCCCATGAACAAGAACATTCTTTTATGCAGTATCATTAAGTGCAGCTAAGAAGTTCAAGAAATTCAACATTGATACAAAGCTTACATTCTATATTTCCTTTTTTTTTTTTTTCTTATGTCCCTTCTGTGCATGACTGTGTTTTATGCTGGTGGCAGTGATCAAGCAGAATGGGAAAAATCTAAGAGAAAGAGAGGTAATGATATCCTTGAAAAGGCAAGAAAGAATTAGATCCAATACACAAGTGGAGCAGGGACAGTTTATCTGTTTTAACAGGAGGGAACAGAACTCATTTGGTTTCAGATGCAGATAAGCTGGTGGATTTGGTAGTTGGTTTCTGTGAAAGTTCTGATTGCTTTGATTCTTAAGGCCTAAGTAGTAGGTCATTAGTTGAGAGAGATGGGGGAGAGGTGTTCAAGGTTTGGAGAAAGACAATAAGATACGAAAGTCATCTAGGAGAGCGTGAGTATTAGATTAACTGGGGAACTGTAATAGATTTTTTAGGCCTCATGAAGGATGCACTTGAGAGTTTTGGTCACGAATTTATTCAGTTGAACCCAGCCAGCAAGGCTGTGTGTTTCTAGCCAGATTCAGGTGCTCGATGAAAGCCTGGAGTAGTGCAGAGAATTGTATTTTACCCGAGTTGGGATTTTGCCAGGCTTGTTTGTACCATAGAGGAGAGAAGGGTAGAGCAAGAAATAAACGAGAGTAAATGTAAAAGAGTTATTATAGTGATAGATGAGGACTCTAAACCAAGTAAAACGACTAAGAAAATGAAGGAGATGATAACAGTGAAAAGGTGGGAAGTCCCATTGAAGTAAAATAATTAATGGATTCAGGATGACATAGGAGTGAAGACTGAGAGGAATAAAAAAGATAAGGAAGAAGTCAGGAAACTGAGAAACCAGGATATTGGGAGTATCGTCTGCCGGAAGATTACAGACACCAAGATTTATCAGAATAATGTTGACTCATGGGTTCTTTCTCTCCAACTACTGAAATCTTTAATATATTAGTGAGAACGATCTATAGATCTAGTTCTCTTTTGTCCAATACGGTAGCCACTAGCCACGTGTGGCTATTCAATTTAAATCATTAAAATTAAATAACATTAAAAATTTACTTTCTCAGCTATGCAAGCCTTATTGCAAGTGCTCAGTAGTCACATATGGTAGTGACTGTCATATTGGGCGACACAGTCATAGAACATTTCCATCATCACAGAAAATTCTGTTGGACAGCACTGGTCTAGTGCCTTGAACTTCAAAGGTGCTGGAGAATTTCAGAGAGGTTAGTAGGATAATGAGTTTGAAGAGATTGTGAAGAGCAAGGAGCAAGGATTGCACCTAATCCACCTCCAGACTCATGTTACAAAGTTTATAAGAAAAGAAAAAATGCTTAAAGAAAAGGTTAGGGATAGGGGATTTTGCAGAGGGTGGTCTGAAAGTTCCAGAGGGTATTGTTGGGAAGGTTTAGGGGGAGGAGGAGGATGTCAAATTAGAGAATAAAAAAGACTGTATGGGTCTCATGCCTATTTCAGTTAAACATTTTCCGTTAATGAAGAATTGAAGCTGTTTTTTTTTTTTTTTTATACATAAAAGGAATGTACTAAAAGCCCTACAATACCCTAAATGGAGAAAATATTAGGGACATTCTCTTTAACAGCAAGGAACAGGATGCCCATTTTCACTTTTCCTATTCAACAGAAAGGTCCTGCCTAGTAAAATTTTAAAAAGACATTTTTTCCATAAGGACTGGAAAGGAGGAAATGCAGTCATTATTTATGATGATTTGCCTCTCTGCACAGGAAACCCAAAATAATCAACAGAAAAAAAGTGATTTAAAATAAGATTTAGTATGGTAGCTGAATATATAAATAACACACAAGATCAGTTATATATGAAAGATTTGAAAATATCATTGAAAGGGAAACCATTTACAATATCAACAAGAAAAATAAAAAATATCAAACAATAAATGCAGTAAAATGTGGAAGACCTATATGCAGAAAATTATTAAACTATACAGGAAGTCATTAAAGAAGAACTAAATAGATGGAACGGTGTCCCTTGTTTATGGATAGGAAGACTTGAAGATGCCATTTCTCTCCAAATTTATGTGGAGATTATATGCAACTTGAATCAAAATCCCAGTCTGGGGATCTGAACAAGATTGATTCTAAAATTTATCTGGAAATGCAAAGTTGCAGGTATAGTCAAGACATTCTTGAAGAAGAAAAAGATGCAGTTGTCCTAACAGATGACAAAACATATTGAATAATTTGGGCAATTTAGAGTTGGTGCAGGTTTAGACATATTGACCAAAGGAACAGAATAAAGAACCCAGACATAGATAATTGCATTTATAGAACCCTGGTACAGGACAGTGGTTACCCTGTAAATCAGTAAAGAAACGGGGACTGTTGATTAATTGGAACTGGAAAAATTGGTTATCAATTTGGGGAAAAAAATGAAATTCAGTCCCTTTCTCACCCTATTCACAAAAGTCATTGTCAGAGGACTTATTAAGGGCTTAAATGTGAAATGCAAAATTTTGAAGCTTTTAGAAGAAAAAATGGTGATCATCTCTTTGGTTTGACATGAATAGATTTCAAGCTTGGGACAGGTAGGGATTTTTTATGTAAGATACAGAAATTTCAATGAAAGAAAACAGGCAAAATTTTTGTCACGTTGAAGTAAGAATTTCTGTTCATTAAAAGATATCTTAAAATTGAGAAGAGACAGGTCACAGGTTGGAGGATATGTACACCAGTTCTAACTGATCAAGAATTTGTATACAAAATATGTAAGGAACTCTTACAAAGTAAAAAGAAAAGACAGACGAATAGAAAAATGGGCATTATAAAAGGTATGTTGCGGTTTGCTAGTGCTGCCATTATGCAAAATACCAGAAATGGATTGGCTTTTATAAAGGAGATTTATTTGGTTACAAATTTACAGTCTGAATGCCATAAAAGTGTCCAAATTAAGGCACCAACACAAGTATACCTTCACCGAAGAAAGGCCAATGGCATCTGGAAAACCTCTGTTAGCTGGGAAGGCACGTGACTTGCATCTGCTGAACCTGGGTTGTGCTCCTGTGCATTCTTCAAAATGTCATTCTTGGGGCCTTTTGTCCTCTCTTAGCTTCTCCAGAGCAAACACTGGGCTAACATCTCCAAAGTGTCAATAAAACTCTGCTTTCAACAGCCGTCTCCAAAATGTCTGTCTCAGCTGTAGCAAGCATCTGGGCCTGTGTGGCTGTTTTTAAGGTACTCCAGTAACCAATCAAGACCCACGCCGAATGGGTAAGGCCACACCTTCATGGAAATAATCCAATCAAAGGTATTGCCCACAGTTGGATGGGTAACATCTCCATGGAAACATCCCAATCCAAAGATTCCAACCTAATCAACATTAATATGTCTGGCCCCACGAAATTGCATTAAAGAACTTGGTGTTTTGGGGAACATAATACATCCAAACAGGCATAACTTACTTCATAGAAGGAAAAATATACATAACTAGTAGACACATAATGAAATATTAATAAGGGAAATATAAATTAAGAAGTTGGACAGTATGAAAGGTTGGTGAATAACTGAATGAATAGAATATCTTATGCATTGTTGGTAAAATATAAATTGTTGCAACCATTTAGGAAAATAATTTATCATTATCTTATAGTTTTAAACATCTGCACATTTCAGGACCCAAAATTTTATTCCTTGTTGGAAAGTTCCTGCACATATTAACCAGAACCACATGTATAAGAATGTTCATATCAGTTTTCTTCAGAATTGCCCAAAATTGGAAATAATCCAAATGTCCATTGTCAGCAGAGTGGATAAATAAATTGTATTACATTCACACACTGGAATTTTATAGAAGCAGTGAAAATGAGTGAACTATGGCTACCCACAACATCAGGGATGAAACATTGTCATCAAAATGTTAAGTGAACAAAGTGTCAAAGACTATGAACAGTATGATATTCTGTAGTCAGAAATCAAACAAAATTTAAGGGAATGATAAACACAAAATTCAGAATAGTGGTTACTAGTTACCTTTTAAATATAGAACTGGATATGGAAGGAGCACATGGGTAGATATGTGATGTTGGTAATATAGTTCTTAGGTAGGAAGGTGGGGTCATGTGTATTCATTGTAACTTTTTAAAATAAAGCAATTAATCTAACGAGAGTCACATCACTCCAGGGACCAATGGTAATTGAGTGCCATGAACAGGAATCATAATTAATCTGTACGTGAGGTCCAAGTTAAATAAAGACTTTTTTATGCAAATACATACATTTCTAAATATTTTGTGGGGATACAAATTAAGGTGATGAGGAATAATCTGGGAATCTCGCATTTTTCATGATGACTGACATGAACAGAGATTCGTTTTAATTTTCTCCAAAGCACATTGTGGTGATTAGGTGGTATAGTGATCTTCCCAGGAACATTTGTCATTATGTGCAGTCTATTTTTCATGAATACCACTGAAAGTGTGAAGAGTTTGTCCCCAATTGTCTTGGCCATAGAAAGAGTAGTACACCAAGAACATATGGAGTTAGAACATTGTGAAGTACTTTGTTTTCTTTTTTTTTTTGGTGGAGGCAGGAAGGAAGGATATAGTGAGGTGACATTGTAGGGATAACATTGGAAATATCAGAAAAAGATTTGAAAAAGAGAAACAAAGTCAAGACCTCTTAGGTATATCTTTGCCACATGACTTTGGATGAGTTTCTGAGCTATCACCAGGAAATATCCATTTAAACATCTAATCATTTCTTTATGTCTGTATTCTTCCCCTAACTCTTCTGGAAACAAATTCTCCCCTATTCCACCCCCTAGGCTGAATCCTGTTAATCTGGCTATTAAGTTATTATAAAAATTCCAAAATATAGGACTTCTGGGGAAAATGGCAATGTAGGGAACACCAGGAATCAGGCCTTCCTCCAAAAGAACTATTAAACAGTCAGGAAGTTTCTGAAACAACTATTTTGAAACTCTGGAGGGTAGCAGAACACTGTACAGCAATCTAGGGAAGTGCGGGAGCAAAGGCTGATAAATTATGGTAAAGAACAGTAAATAACTCTCTCTGCGGGGCAGCTGCTGGTGCTCATCCCCCCACTCTGGCAGCACACACTGCTATGAGGTCCAGTCCCTGGCTATCTCGCTGTGACAGAAAGGGACATAAAAATCCAATTCCTCAAGAGTAAGGGTGGGCACAGCCGATCACTGATCACAGCTTTGGATTAGCAAAGTTTGGGGCCTGGCTCTCAGAACAGCCACTGTACCCACCCTTTCCCAGACAAGGCAGCAGTAGCCATTGTTTCAAACTTCCTGAACAGGGGTGGAGGCAGTGGATATTTAAATATATGGTGCTTCCTCAGGGCTACCGGGGACAGTTAGCTGAAGGACTGCATTTGCTGGGCAGGCCAGGAAAGCTCAGCTTTGGGAGCCATCAGAGAAGCTTTTGACACTCTTCCTGATCCCCTCCCCAGGGCACTTTGCAGGTGACCTGCACCCCCTTCGTGAGTCCTCAGCCCTGTTTTGGCAGGGAAAGACTGACTTGGGAAATTACTCTTCATTGTGCTCTCCTACCAGAATTTGTACTTCAGGCAAAAGCATCTTAAGACAACAAAAAAAGTATAAAAGAAACTATAGAGGTGGACAGTCTGGGACAAAGACCTGCCAGCTTCAAACACCCGGGAAAGGAAGTCTGTCCCTGGGAAACAGAGGAGACAACCAAACTTCCGTAAACAGGGGAACTCCAAAACAAATAACAAGCAAAAGCCCAGAACATGACACAGGCCCAGAAAGACAAGGAAAGCGCTGCACACTGCATTCACCTTGGGTAGGCCTTCCTGATAGGAGGGCTGAAGCTTAAGAAAATCTCTGACTTATCATCAGCTAGTTAAAAAATCAGGAAACAGACTTCTCAGGGAATAAATCTCAGAGCTATGATTTAAAATTATTAAAATGTACAGTGTGGATCAAAAGAATACAAGACAAACAGAAACCAGAAATGATAGCCCACCCAGAGGAAGAGGATAAAAATCCAGGAAAACATCTATAATGAAAACATCTATAATGAAGACACCACTAGAGCTGCCCCACAAGCAATGCTAAAGGGAGTTCTTCAGGCTGAAAGGAAAGGGCACTAGACAGTGATTCAGAGCAGCATAAAGAAATAAGAACCTGCAGTAAAGGTAAACATTTGGGTAATTGCAAATGCCAAAATGTTGTATTGTTTGGTATATAATGCCAGGTGATAAAATGCAAATGCATAAAAAGTAATCAGAAATTTATGGTTTGGGACATACAATGTACAAAATATGAGTAGTAACAAGTAAAAAAAAAAAATGGTGGGTGAGTAGAGGCATATAGGAAAAGTATATGTGCATGCTATTGAAGTTAAGTTAGTGTCAAACCAAATATGCTTGTTATATGTTTAGGATCTTAATTTTAATCCAATGGTAACCACAAGCAAAATAAATGAAAAAATATGTCCATATAGAAATGAGAAGTCACTCAATATGGTATAACACACAAAAATCAAATAAATATAAAAATAGACATTAATTAGAAGTGAGGGACAAAAAGGTAGACTTACAAAGGCTAAATAGCAAAATGGCAGAAGAAAGTCCCACATTGTCAGTAGTAACTTTAGATGTAAATGGATTAAACTCTCCAGTCAAAAGGCAGAGATTGGCAGAATGGATAAAAAAGCATGACCCAAGATATACGCTGGCTGCAGGACATTCAGCTTAAATTCAAAGATAACAAGTAGTTGAGGGTCAAAGGATGGAAAAAAAAATACACTATGCAATTAGTAACCAAAAAAGCTGGGGTGGCTATACTAATACTAGATAAAATAGGCTATAAGTCAAAAACAGTACGGACAGAGATGGTCATTATATACTGATAGAAGGAAGAATTCAATAGGAGGATGTAATAATTATAAATACATATGTGCCTAAAAGCAGAGCCAACAAATACATGAAGAAAATACTGACAGACTTGAAGGGAAAAATTGACAGTCTACATTAATAGTAGGAGACTTTAATATACCACTTTCAATAACGAATAGAATATGTAGTTGGATGATTAATAAGGAAATAGTAAGACATGAATGATACTCTAAACCAGCTAGACCTAACAGACACATATAGAACACTTCACCTAACAGCAGCAGAATACACAATATTCTTGAGTGCACATGGATCATTCTCCAGGATAGACCATATGTTGGGTCACAAAACAAATCTCAGTAAATTAAAAAATACTGAAATTATAGTGTATAGTCTCTGACCACAACAGAATGAAGTTAGAAATCAGTAACAGGGAGAAATGGGGAAAATTCACAGATATGTGGAAATCAATTTGGGAATTAGGGGACAATTAAAATATTGGGGCATTTGAGCTGAATATGACTGTATAATTATTTCACATTAGGAAAATAATCAAGAAAAATGCTTAACCATCTATTTTTAAGATGAAAAATTTATAATTTTCTATTTAGTTGATTTTATTTACATTAAAAGGATACATTTTATGCATAATTTGGGTCATTGTAGTAGACAGGTCTGATTTTCTTTGATTTATATGCTACAGTATAATTAAAGAAGATAAAACTTTGAAATTAGAGTTCAGATTTATAGGAGAATATAGCTTTAATTCAGGAGAAATATTTTTGCTACTATAAAATGGGATTTGTAAATAACATGATTTTCTGTTTGTTTTTTAGTTATTAAGTCGAAAAGACAAAACTACCTTTGAAAAATTAGAATATGTAATGAGTAAAGAAGATAACTACAAAAGACTCAGAGACTATATAAGTAGCTTAAAGATGACACCTTGCATTCCCTATTTAGGTGAGTTATTTCACTGTGTTTGTTATGGTTAATTGTGGCTCTGCCTTATTAATCAGTAATTTATGAAATTCAACATATTTTAAAAATGTATATATCCATCTAATAAGTTACTGAAATATTGTTAAGCCAAAAAAAGTTAGCTACGGGAAGTTGTTACCTTATTACTTGAAAAAAAAAGGCTTTTCAGAGACTGTCTTTTTCCTTAGAGGTAGATCATATGGTAAAATCTTAGTTATAGCTGCTTTAGTAATACTTCTAAAGAATGAAACAGTAGTTTATAATGAAGTTTTAGTACTCTAGAAATATTTAACATTAACTAAAGAAATCGATCCAATGGTTTGTTGAATTATTTTCAACCTTGTGAGTTTGTACTTTATATACCTGGCAGATATTTTAGTGTAAAATATGAAGAATAGTCTCCATGAATGTTGATGTTACTGTTTTCCTAGATGAAATGAGTTGTTTAGCTGTCAAAATTAAGCTTAGTGTCGAGACAAACAACTCTCTGTATTTTGTATCTCATTTCATTAAGAATTTAAGTCTTTACTGTGTATCTTGCAGTATTTATACATTCTAAGAAATATCTAACCAGTAACGTTATATGATTATTTTCAACAAAATAAATTGTTCTTAATTTGTATGTGTGTCAAATACGCTATATGGTATAAACCTAGCATGTGTTAAAATAAAGTGGTTAGATCCTGTGGCATGTAATCAGATGACAAACTTTGTTTCTAATATACCTTTTTTTCTACTATCTCTACTCTTGTCTTTTATGTTACTACTGCTATGGAATCTGTAGATAGGTATTATTGAGAGTAACTGAAAAGCCTGTTACTTGTTTAGGAAGCTCCACTGTGTTACCTTTGAAGTCTATAATATTAGTGTGTGTCTAGAAGACAAAACAGGGTCAAAGGCAGTTGATACACTCCAATTCAGTTGCTATAAAGTATCAGCTTTTGTTTCCCAGAGAAGAGTTGAGCTCATTAGAACATTGTAAGACTGGAATCCTAGGATTCTAGCATGAGTGGTGGGTACATGTCATACACCCTGTGTTGAAGGCAGAATACCCCTAATCACAGATGGTTAAATCTGAATATTGTATCTTGTTTCTTTGATAACCAGTACACGACCATAGCATGCATGAACTCCTGTCAGAGAGGCTCTGAACTGGATTTTAGGAGAAAAGACATCCTGTTTGTGCTCAACTTTTTACCATAACTTTGGCTGTGTCCGTACTTGAAAATGTAAATTGGGAGAAAGAATAGAGGATTAAAAAAAAAAAAGTAATCATTAACTTCATACTCCACAAGATTATAAACTTTGTATAGCACATAGAACATTAGACTGAGAATCAGCAAACCTCAATTCCAAAATGGCTCTACCATGCTAATTTTTCAAGTCATTTAGTTGTCTTTTTGAGTCTTGTTCTCTTTATCTAGAGCTAGCACACATAGGACGAGAATCATGTTCTTCTTAGGGCTGGATCGGACCATTCATTCCACAACTGAGAAAATCACAGTCCAGAAAGGGCGTAGTCTGAAGACCTAGTTACAGACACATCTGAAACTTAAAATCTTGATATAGCATGCTTCCATTATATATGATAAACTCTCATTCTAAAATTTACTTGTTCTGTAATTGCATTTTTTTCTCTTTGAAATATGCTTTTCTCAAACCAGATTCCATAATTTGTATCTTTAATGAAGGAAAATTAAGATTTTTTTCTATTATTGAAAATGAGAAATTGGCAAAATAACATGAATACTTATGTTGCAATATCTGGTCAAGGGGTCTTTGTTTCATGTATTTCCAGAATGGAGGCATCAGTACAGGATTTGAAGCTGTGTGTGCATGTGAGTACATGCACGTACTCATGCTCCTTTCCATACAAAGAAGGGGAGGAAACTACTAGCATAGTTGGGGATTAGTGGAATCTGAAAATCTATCCTAGCCCTGGTACCTGAAAAAAGCTCAGTAATTATTCCTTTGGGTTAAGTCAAATGAAGCAGGTATTGAGGTGCAGATATTGTTTTGGAGAACATGTTAGAATCATTATCTTTCCTGTATCAATTTAGTCTTCATTAACTCCTTTTCTTTTTCAGTTCTCTTCTAATAAAGAAGATGCACGGTCTTCCTGTTTCACTGTCATTTCTCACTGTCTTTTTCACTTTATACCTAAGCTAATAAAAATGTACCCTATTCTTATTCTCTCCTTGTTCTTGCTTCTTATTCATTGCTCAGCCTGCTGCTCTCTCCCTCTTTACTCTGTAGAAATGTTCTCAGTAAAGTCATCATTGACTTTTTTTTTTAATTAAATTCAGTTTTATTGAAATACATTCACACACCATACAATCATCCATGGTATACAATCCACTGTCCACAGTATGATAACATAGTTATGCGTTCATCACCACAATCTATCTCTGAACATTTTCCTTACATCAGAAAGAACCAGAACAAGAATAAAAAATTAAAGTGAAAAAAAAACACCCAAATCATCCCCCCATCCCACCCCATTTGTCCTTTAGTTTTTATCCCCATTTTTCTACTCATCCATACACTAGATAAAGGGGGTGTGATCCACAAGGTCTTCACAATCACACTGTCACCCCTTGTAATCTACATTCTTATATAATTGTCTTCAGGAGTCCAGACTGCTGGGTTGGAGTTTGGTAGTTTCAGGTATTTACTTCTAGCTATTCCAATACATTAAAGCCTAAGAGGTGTTATCTGTATAGTGCATAAGAATGTCCACCAGAGTGACCTCTTGACTCCATTTGAAATCTCTCAGCCACTGAAACTATTTCGTCTCATGTTGCATCCCCCTTTTGGTCAAGAAGATACTCTCAGTCCCACGATGCTGGGTCCACATTCTTCCCCGGGAGTCATACTCTGCATTGCCAGGGAGATTTACACCCCTGGGAGTCGGGTCCCACGTAGGGGGGAGGGCAGCGAGTTCACCTGTCAAGATGGCTCAGTTAGAGAGAGAGAGGGCCACATCTGAGCAACAAAGAGGTACCCAGGGGGAGACTCTTAGGCACCATTACATGCAAGGTTAGACTCTCCTTTGTGGTAATGAGCTTCATAAGGGCAAGTCCCCTGCTGAGGGCTCAGCACATCAAACCGCCAGTCCCAATGTTTGTGACAACATCAACACCAGTCCAGGTGAGGATGTCCAACACATCCGCACCTTCCCCCAGATCCTCGGGGCTGGGGAGGGGGAGGCTGTAAATATATTTTTTATTATCTGCCCAAATTACTCTGGGATGTGTCACTATTTCACTCCAGCCTATACTAACCTACCGTGTCTCACTTCCTATTCAAAGTTCCATGCAATTGTGGTGTTTGAACAAATAGACTGTAGAGTTGTACCATTTAGAAAATTTAGATCGTGTACCAAATAGATATCTATTCCCTTGGTCTCATATGGAAGTTGAAGTTTTAAAACACAATCAGTTTCAACCTTTACCCTTTGGCCTGGCTTGCCCTGGTCTTAAGCAGACCTGCTTCATTCATATCACTAATTGAAGTCTGGGATCTGATTTCAGCTTTTTTTTTTTTTTTTTTTTTTTGACAGTGGCTGTATGCACTGATACTGACATTCATATCTGCCGAGCTCTAGCTCTGAGTTTCAGGTGTCTCAGAGATATGCATTGTTCCAGAGACCAATCAGGTTATACGCTAGGGGATCAGCATCTCAGGGTTTAGAGATAGGCATTACAATTCAGGGATAGAGTTAACTGCTGTAAGAGCTTACAATCTAGGGACTATTACAATTATTATGTCCACGTTAGGATATGTTCTAAGATTCAATTCTGAGTTTACACATTGTGGTTAGTCCATATTGGTGAGGCATCATCCCTCTCACCATGTTTTCTCCAACACTTTTACTCCTATATATATATTTTCCTACAATTTTATAGAGTTATATTCACATACCATACATTTATCCACAGTGTACAATCAATTGTTCATGGTATCATCATAAAGTTGTACATTTATCACCACAATCCGCACTTGAACGTACTGATTACTACAAGAAAAATTGTTTTTTTTTGTTTTGTTTTTTTTAGCAATAAGAAAAAAACATCATTGACTTTTGATTTGAAACATTTAATAGGTATTTCTCAATCTTCATCTTAAGTTTGTGAGGGTCAATACTAGTTGTTATTTCTCCTTCTTGAAATTGTTCATGGATCCACCAGTCTCTCTTGGTTTATCTTCTATATTCCTGACTTTTGTTTTAGTGGCTCCTCTTTCTCTGCATTTCTCTTAAATGCATTCTTCTAAAGGTCTCAGTCCACTTCTTTTCTTACTTTTACACACTAATTTAGAGTGTTCTCATTAAACTATTTTCCATCTATCACCTAATACTCCCAGATCTAGACTAGATAATGTATCTACTAGACATCTCAGCTGTAAGTTCCTTGAGGGCAGAGACTGTATGTCTTTGTTAAACATCTTAATTCCTGAGGTATAGTAATGTTTTAGGTACTCAAATACTGATTTAATGAGGTATTCAATATACTACCATAGATGGTAACTCCAATTCAAGGTGTCCAGAAGTAAATTCATGATCTTTCCTCCTCCCAAATCTGATCTCCATCCTTTATCTCCTAGCTTGGTCTACACTGCTCCACCAAACTAAAAACCTGGGGATTTTACTGGATTTCAGCTCTTCCTCTACTTCTCATATTTTCTAGTGAAATGGGATGTATGGTTTACAAGGTTATCTGAGAATTAGAAACCAAATGAGAAACAATGGTGGGGAACTTAGAAGTTAAAATGGGTGCTATAGACTTAAGCATTTACATAGGTTTATATATTGGTATTCTTCATATAATTTATCCCTATACTCTTCTGAAGATACATCTAGATTGTGAAATGATTGTGGACCTAATTGGCATAAACTAAGTAGACTTGAGAAAGAAAAATGAAACATGTTAGGTAAGTTATTATGCCTCAGTTTAGTTCCAGTATGAAAATCCTCCTTTTAATGTAGTGACAGTTTTGTTTTATAGGAAACCTTAAGATTAAATTTATTTAATCTCTCAAAACATACAGGCATTTTGTAGGAATATGTGAAGTAAATCTCTCATACAACTTTTTGACTACCTGATTTACATCATAGACAGCTGATTCATTTTTTTAATCCCTGATCTTCAGAACTCTCAGATGTTTTGAAGAATGAAGATTTGACAATAGTTTATATCCTGTTTGCTTTTTTCATGTTTTGTTCTAATTTAAAGTGCATTAGGATCATGATTTTTAAATTTAACTCGTCATAGCTTCAAAATCCTTTCCCATTCATATGAAACTAGGCCTTGTACACTTGTCAAAAATTTCACCACTTACGAGATAGAACGGAACTTGCCCTTAAGACATTTGAAAGATAATACTTAAGCAAATTGATAGCTTCTGTTTAACTCTCCCTTTTCAAGTATACAAATTTGCATAGTGCTACCCTTTATTCATTATGTCTGCAAAAGTTTTTATGGAAAGAATATAACAACCCAAAGAATCTATAGTATATGGAAAAAAGGAAAAGGTTAATCATCTATTAACATGAGAGACATTGTCCAAACTGATATTATTTTCCACCCTAAATATGATGATAAATCCAACCATTCTGTGTGAAGCGTAAAAAAGAGAGTGAGAGTTTATATGCTGACAAAACCCTTATTTTGATGCTGCCAGATTTATGTGTAATGCAATGTGGATTAAATGACAAGAAATAGAAAATACTTTCTTGGCTTTCAATTCATCATCTCTTGAAAAGTTGCCTCTTCTGTTGGTTTGCATTCAAGGTAAAAATTAGTCAGCCTGGACAATATAGTGAAAAATTCTTAGGATAAGGATACAAAGATTTGTCTGGAGAGGAATAGTTTGGCACATCTCAAGGAAAAAATTGCTTTATATGAGAGTTATTGCTTTAAATCTGAAAATCATTAACAGCATTCATTTGTTCTTGTCATTGGAGAACAATATTAAGGGGCTTGTTGAAGAATTTGGCATGGAAAGGTTTGCTTTGCTTCAGAGAAAGAAAAATAGAACACTGCAGAAATAATTTAGTTGTAAGGAGCATAAATATTCTTTCACATGCATTTTATAGTCTTATTTCTATTTTATTTATATAATGTAGGTAGTTCAACCAACTTCAGATATTTTCTGGGAAAGAAAGCTTATTTTTCAAAGTATGGAAACAAGTAAATTGTTGCAGTTCTATGTATTGCTTTCCATTAAGTAGAAACAGAATGTTATAGAGAAGTTTCTGCAAAATCTCCAGCCCTTCTGCAGATAATGAGTATACTGTTTTCATGTGTCTAGGTATGACCCCTCCTCACTCTTACAGAAAAGCTCACCTCCTCTCCCTCTCCTTTTAATTTTCAATTTAATATCTCAGGTTTTCATAGTAGGATTTTAGTTTTGAGAAAAGGAAAGCTGTCCTGCAACTTCATGATGATGTCATAAATCTGTCTCCCCTTCTGCAGACTTTAAGCCCTTATTTGTCTTCGTTTAAGGCATTATCCTTCTCATCTAGAACAACAGTAAGCACTTAAGAAAATATTTGTTGGTTGAAGGAATTTAAATGATCTCTCTCTAGCTGTTTCCATTGTTTCCAGTAATTTTGTCTTTTAATTTTTGTTTATATACAATAAATGTATTTGTGTTGTATTTTTGTAAGCCTAAACTGAATCATCATCTTATCATATCAGTACAATTTTAAAAGCATACCAAATTTTATCTGATCCTTTTTTGCGTTTTGATGATTTTTGCCTATATTGAAATATCAAATAACTGATCTCTAGAATACAGTTCTTCAGTTTTACATTAGTTTTAGAAATTGCTATTAACCTTTATGTACACATATTTTCAAAAATAATAGCTTTGTATTCACATTTTTATTCAGATAATTTCAACAAAGCCCAAGACTTTCTACAGCTCCATGGGAATTAATGGGATATTTTATATATTTAAGTATATAAAAGGCTCTGACACTATTCTCAAAAATGCTTAATGGTCAAAAAATTTCACTGGCTTTTAATATTTTAAGAATTAGTTTTATTCCAATTTATTATCTTTGGTTTGGTTTTTTTAAAATAATATACACCGTAAATTACTTTATTCTATTCTGCCGTTTAGGTTATGCATGGTATTCTGAAACAGCAATAAAGTACATTCAGTCCTTTTGTGTATGTATGTGTGTGTGTGTGTTAGATCCTGAGCTCTGACCAGATGGCAGCTAGCCCTAGCTTTTTCTTTAGCCAAAATTCCGTCTCCTTTTTCCATTTCCTCATTAATATCCTTTTTTACTCTTGTTCTTTTTTTACCATTCTTTAATGGTATATTTTCTGAAGTTTACTTTAGATCGCTCAAACACTTGTGATATAAAAGGACTAGAGGTGGAGTTGCCTTAATTTTATTCCCATGGTCATAGTATTTTTCTTTAAGAACCTGTAGCTTTTTAAAAACTAAGCATTGCAGCAGTACATAATGTGTATATTAATCATAAACAGAATCAGATTCCCCTAGTTCCAACAACTGTGCTGGTGCTGTGTCCTACTGTTGGCATTTCTGTAATTTGCTTTGTAATTTTTATTGGGAAACTAATAATAAAAACTTTAATAACTAACATTTATTCAACACTTAACTCTAGGTGCTCAACACTGTGTACTTTACATAATTATGTAATAACAAAAATTTTATAAAGTAGGCATTATTATTACTATTATTTATATTTTACAGGTGAAGAAACTGAGGCCAGGGAGCTTACGGGACATGCTATAAAGATAGGCATTATAAATAGTTCATTTATAGTTCAAAGAAAGCATCATGAAATTACATTAGTATTTGGATATCCTGTATTTAGATTAAAATTTTATGTTATTCTTTCAGTCTTTCCTATAATTACCTTTAGTATTATAATTTAATTTAGTTAAGTATTTATGCCACTGATAAAATTGAAAACTGGGCTTATTTCTAGGTGGCTTCTTTGAGGAGGAGGGGGGATGGTCATGGCAATGTAAGTAGAGTCATTCTTTCCTTACTTGGTTATCTTTCACAGATAATAAATTAAAGACAAAAGATTGTCAGGGTGTAATCATCTTTAGCTTACTATTAAGGGTAATCTAAATATATATAAATTGTATTACATGCATAAAGGTTTATCAGTAAATTTAAAACATCTTCATGATTGCAGAAGATTTTACAGTTCAGTAATTATTACCAGTAAGAATACCAAGGCATATGATGATAGAAGAATTAGCACTCTTAGACTCATAGAGTCAAGTGAACATTAGACGGAAAATTTGATCTTTCTACTGTAACAGGCTTGGAACCTTGGGGTTAAGTTTATTCTTAGATATCCACTTGATTTCAAGTGGAAATTTGGGCATCATCCAAATTCTCAAGTTTTAAAAATCTGCTTCAGAGAGACCAAGTGTCCTAGGCATTAAAGGCTTCCCATTGAGTACAGAATAGGGTCTAAATCCTCTTTACAATAAACTTTATCACATATATGAAAAACAAGTAAACACAAAGAATCCTTCTGTTTAGCAGCTCCAAAGTTACAGCTCAATTTTACTTAAAGTCAGGCAACCACATCTTTGTTCCTAGGTGACCTGCAAAGTAACTGGCTATTGAACCTTACCTAGCATACCAGTGACCTCATCTCTCACAAGACTCTCATTAGGTTGTAACTGTTCTTAAGTTTTTCTTTTATTTTCCTTATGGCCCAGCTGCTTAACTAAACTACCTGCCATAACAACTGACATAGCTCTGTTAGGTTTTCAGTGGAATAGCATGGATCATTGTAGTTTTATGTTTGAAAATCTGGATTGTATAATGAACATATTGATCACCTACTCTGTGCAAGGCACCATGCTATATATTGCAGCATCTGTGGATGAGTAGTAATAATAGTGATAGCTAAAGTATAGTGAACACTTATAAGTGTTAGACATGTGTTATCTCATTTGATCTTCACAATAACTATATGAGCTAGGTACTGTTGCTATCTCCATTTTATAAGATAAGGAAACGGAGACAGGAGTATACAAGTTGCCCAAGATAACACAGCTAGTAAATAGAGCTGGCCACAAACCCAGGCAGTTCTGACTTTAGAGCCTACACTCAGCCATCATATAATATTGCCTCTTATTCCCTGTTCCCAAGGAACTTGGTTCCCCAAGTTATTCTTTATCTCTCCAAGAACTCCAGAGCAGAGATATATCAGCTCTATGAAGGAGAGCAGAATGGGTCCAGTAGCCAAGGCAGTTTAGCTTTCAACCCAGTTTTCTGATTTGTATGTTGACGTCCATATTATCCTAGTTTTAATAATATTCCTGCCCTGTGAAAATTCTGTAAGACTTGTCTTTGAAAGGGTTTTGGTTGTTTCAAGTGCAGTTCTGTCAATAAATGGAATTCCCTGATAAAGTTTTATTCAATTAAAATTTGCTATAACAATTAGATGACTAATTCCTCCCAGAAATCTTAACAGCAGATTTTTCTCCAGGGTAGGGGGACAGTTCAAAACCGTCTTAAGATGACCATAGGGTAAAACAGAATGAAGCCATTATAAGCCTTTGGTGTTCTCTTAACTGCTTTCACCAGAAGTTTTATTTTGAGATATGGCAGATGAAAAACATGGGTCATGTAGGGCTTGAGGTTTTAAATTACTGTCTCCATATCACACCATTTAGTTCTCAGTGGATTTTCTTTTTGCTTGAGCAAAAGTCCCAAGAGATTTTTCCAAACATTTTTAGTTTCACAAATGAATTCAGGGAACATCAGCTCAAAGAAGGAACATGTTGCTGGAAGAAAATTGTTACAGAAAGTTCCAATAAAGTTGTTGATTGCAAAGATGAGTTAAAGACATTATGAGGCAAAGCATTAATCACATACACTGTAAAATGGAATCAGCATTTTGGACTAGCCGAACCCCCAGGGATTCTGCTCTTAAGCTGTTGAATCTCAATATTGGGAAAACATGATGATTTCTGAAGTTGTTTTGGTTCCACCTCTAAGTATACAGTAATACTTGTAAAGTTGTCAAAGGTTTTTCTGTCTTGAATAGAAGACAGGTTTTTTTTTCCCCATTCAAATAATGAAGGACCAGTAAATTAGAAAAAAAATGTGTTAATAAATATAAGCTTCAAATTATAATTTAGATCTATAAAATCATTGACTCACTAAATATTGTCCTTTTTTATAATAATATTTTGCTGATTTTATGACTTACATAAAATGCATTGCAGGAAATTTTTGGTGTTCAGCATACCATATGAAGATAATCATACATGTATTCCTATTTTATAAATTGAATATTCAAATAATGTATACATTATTTGTGCATTTTTTATTTTTAAAAATGGTATGTTTAATACTTTTGGGAAATCAGCATAGAATATAGATTGTCAAGAATTCAGATTCAGTAATTTCATGTGAAAGGTGCAAATTCTATTTGAAATAACTTTTATTCAGTGCAAAACATATTTTCTATTGGTAAAACTAGAGATTTATCTCTAATTTCCTGTCTTTTATAAATAAAATGCCTTACTTGATTGAAATCTTAAAATCATTTTCCCATGGGAAATTAGAGCAGTCTTATAAAGTTTTTAAATAAATTGTTAAGTATCTTGAACATGTATTCAGTTTTGATTTAAAATAAAGCTAAGATTTGTTTGACATTGTAACAAATATTTACATTTTGGAAAACAAACTTTGCCTATATTTAGTCTATATAATTTTTAATTATGGATACAAATAATCTTTGCTGTATATTGAAGGAAGATGGAACTTCATTTGTAGATCCCCTTTTACAGTTAGAGTAAAATTTATTTTTTAAACTATATCTGTAGAAGTCAGTTGTACCAAATAATGTACATGTAGCATTTACATTTTCAGCAACTGGAAAATACAGAGTTCTATGTCATTTAAATTGGAGACTGTCTGTCTTTAGTCAATAGGCTTGATCATCATCTGAACTGCCCTCAAGGAATATGAGCCACCTCTGTACTCTGCCCAAAAAATTCCATCTTGGTGCTTGCTTCTGTAATGGCCTCCTCTGTACCATACTCCATTGAGGTTAGAATGTGCACAGGCATTGTACCACCAGCCTCCTTTATGAAAGTGGGCGCAGTTTCCTTTGAGGGGAAAAAAGAGTAGATAGCAGAGTGTAAGTTTCTTCTAAATTCATGCTCTGTAACCACTGAAAATTTATTCTACTTCTGGAACTATCTAATCAGAACTTCTCTTGCTGATTCTTCATTTATTCTGTTGCTGTTTCTTAAGTATCAACTACTTGAAAGATCACTTGAATTGCCCTTTTTATCTTGTCCTTTGCTGGCTTAGTATGTGCTTTTTTTAAAAAAAATGGATTTGATTTTCTAGGTAGCAGAGTAAATAAAATGCAGGCAGTATTTTTATCTGGGAGAGATTGGAATGGAAAGATATGGAGTTGCTAAGGAAGAGGGTAAAGTTTGAGGAAAATTGAATTCTCAAAATAACAAAAAATAATAGAGAATAAAATGGCACTACTGGCAATCAAATAGGCTTTTGTAAACAAGGCATCTGTTCTAGTTATATCTGACTTCTTTTTTTCCTTCTTTTGCCATTATGAAATAAATTAAAATAGAGACCTATGTCCTGCTTATCAAGATACTGCTGAACAGAAAAATTAATCAATATGGGGGTAGATGTCTCTTTATAAGGGCCGGAAACCTAGATTACAAAACAAAAGTATATGAAAATTGAATAAAAATTTTTATGGGGATGTCCTAATTGATTCTTTCTATAGAAAATAATTTTTTTTTCTGTCCTTTACCCCATATTGCAGTCGACTCCTTCTAAGAAATGCCTACCCCATATATCCAAGTGGCTTGCCTCCCTCACTTCCTTCAGGTCTTTATTCAAATTTTACCTTCTCTTCATAGCCTTTCTTGGCCACCCCAGCCATCACTTCACCCACTGTTGCTCATCATTTCCTATTTCCTTACTCAGTTTTATTTTTCTTGAAATATTTATCACCACCTGACAAATCATTTTGTTTCCTCCTTTTAGAGTGTGAGCTCCACTTTGTTCACTGACAGTATCTATCCACATTACCTCCAACAGTGCCTGGCACATGATAGGTGTTCAGTTAGTATTTGTGATGAATTTTAGGCTGTTCAATGTTTTATTTCTAAATGTGTGTTCTTGTTTTGTTTTTTTTTTCATTTTCCCCCCAAGTTGGAACAACAGAACATTGTTCTTGGCAGAGTTCTCAATTCAGGATTACCTAATGGAAGAGATCCTAAAAGCTGTTCTTTTCAGCAGGCTAAATTCCCTTTGACTGAGTCCTGGCCTTTCTGAAAAGATTTATTAGTAGCGCATAATAACCCTTAATAATAGGGTTTTATTATTACATAGAAGATGGTTCTACAAAGAATACACATCAGTTAGTTTTACTCACTTACCTGCATACATATCTTTATCTCTGTCCAGTGTTGTGAATTGTTTACCATTATGCCACATCAGAGAGTCCCCTGCATTTCCCTGGTAGGTTCCCAGGCGCAGTCTGTAGAATTCACTTTCAGGTTCCAGACGAAAGCTGCTATATTCTGCATAGACTTTTTTAGCACTCCAGTCTTCTAATTCAATTAGTAACTTGTAATTATCTTGATTGCTAAGCATATAGATATTTTCCAGTCCAAGCCAGTATTCTCCATCAATGTTTCCAAAACCTTTCTATTAATAAATAAAGAGCATGAGTGAGTAAATAAATGTGGAGATATTAAACATTTTTATAGATAAATTTTAAACATTTGACAGCATAAACATATTGGCCATTTAAAAGATCATGTAACTTTCTAAGCCCTACATAGTCACTTTGTTTCATTTTCTCTTGATATGTCAGTGTTTATTTATACAATTAACTTCAAAACCTATGAATAAGTCAAAGGCAAAGCAATGAAATTCATTCATAGCTGCTAAAAACATTAATCCTTGAAGAGTTCTGGTTTCACTCATACAATGAGCCAAACTTTTTTTTTGGTCTCAAAGTATATGGATACTGTCCCCACCACAGTCACACAAAAAGGATATCTAGCAGATTATAATAATCATTCAATAAAAATGATGGTATCTATTTTAAGACAGTTTCTCTTCTTCAGCTCTATTAGAATTAAGATTAGTAAATATAAAAAGATAAAATAGAAATTTTCAAAGTTCTCCCTTTGAAAAAATCTTTAAGTAATGTTTGAAAAAAATAACTTGCCTATTGCAATAAGCATGTGACTGCGAATATACAACAAAATGTAAAATTTGGTAAACCAGATCTTAACACACTCTAAATGTATCTTCAGGAAGGTCTGTTGGAGGGTCCTCCCCCCACCCCTCATTTGTGCTAGTGACTTGTTATTTAGAAATTTATACAGCTTCTGATATGGTTATACTGATGTCCCATTTTTAGTTGCCAGTAAAATTTTACCTAAGAGTGAATAATCATATGTAACTTTACAATTTTGAATGATCAATTAACCATCTAGAAAATACAAGTAAGAGTAATCGAAGCATTGTTAAGCTGATAGAAACATTGGCTAAAATGTATTACTTATATGGGCTTTTAAATGTGATTTTAATAATGAAAGAAATAAGGTTTTATTAAGAATCTCAATTTTATCCTTCCCATCTTCCATCCTTATACTGAAGTTATATACCACTCATAAAACTAACAGGATGAAACTCTAAATTAGTAAACCCCAGTTCTTTACCTTTACAAAATTGCCCGTTACATTCTTTTAGTCCTATATCAAAAACAGGTGTTCCATCACTTCCTAACAGTACCAGTGTCTAGTGTCAAAATTTAAAACAAAATGGCATGATTATCAGAGATAGTCAAAGAAAGGAGTCATTTTTTTTGAAGGCCTAAACTTTATATTATTGCTTAAATATACTTGATGATGAGTACAAATATGGTCATAAAAAAGCAGTTCTTGTCTTCGCAAAGTATATGTATTGGTCATTCAAACTGAAAGGGAGCAGTTTAAAGTACATCTTCGGTCTCCTTTTTACATTTTAATTTTGACTTGAAAACAAGAGATGAGAATCATCTTTAACTCTGTATCTTGTTAATTGCACAGAATGACTGCTGTTGGGGGGGCTGCTTTGTTCTACCTCCCCCCATGTCTGAATCACTGATTTACCTTATAATTTTCCCAATTTCTGAAGAAGTTGACAGAACCATCTGTTCTTTTCTGAATAACTGTCCAACCTCCAGGATCCAAACTGTTCTCACACCATAGCTGCATTGGTCCATTACTGTTTTCAGGTTTAATCATATAAATCCCACTGACTGAATGCCCGGCTTTTTTTGCTTGTTGACAGTCTTTGAATGGCCCTGTAGTTTAAATATCATTAATTACAAGGAAACTTAATATGAAAAGAGCTATATTAAAACGAGATTCTTACCTTTATGTCTTTCTCTACAGTTGCCAGTTGTTATTTACTGTATAGACAACACTATCGGAGTTAAACTGAAAGAAGTTTTACCCAATTCCACTACC
The DNA here is from genome assembly GCF_015220235.1 of Choloepus didactylus. Lineage (NCBI taxonomy): Eukaryota > Metazoa > Chordata > Mammalia > Pilosa > Megalonychidae > Choloepus > Choloepus didactylus. Next base: position 84,925,230 of record NC_051308.1, on the reverse strand, counting down.
CAGAATATTAACTTACAACTTTCCACTGTTCTTTTAATTTCATATGTATACATTTTTATACTGTTAAAATCATAACACACATAGAAAGTTGAATTGTCTTTTTATTGTGACAAACTTTTCCATGATGCTGTAGTTACCATTCTTGCACTTATAGTAGCTATATAATATTTCTTGAAGTTGGTATTATTCATGTTTATTCCACTATCATTGGAAATTGAAGTTTTGTCTGATTTTTGCTATTATAAATAACATTGTACAGGATGTCTTCATATTGTCTTTTTTTATATTTACTTATAAAAATGTTGAGGGGTTAGCCTATGGATCTAGGAAATATGAAAACGTTCTCAGCTCGTCATGGTGCTTAATTTAATTTCAGTGCGCCTGCTAGTCCCTTGAGATACTCAGAGAAAATGGGATACCACGGTCAAATTAGAAATGCAAAATATTGTATTTCCCATTTAGAAGTTCACAGTGAACATTCACATGTTACTCTCTGAGGTGAAAGAAACAAGAGTCTCCCAAACTTAAGAATCATTAAAACTTTTCCTGCATACAACACTTATTCACAGTCCATAAGAATGCATTTTGGGAAATACTGGCCTAAATGCCTTTCTAAAGAGTTGTATCAAGTTATATTACCAATAATAATTTTCTTATTTAATCTGCATAATGACCTGTGATGCTTCACAGATGGATAGAACAGTTCACTAACTAGTCCAAAGCCATGTATCTTAGAAAGTAGTAAACTTTAGATTTAAAGTCACTTCTTTCTAACCCCAAAGGTCCATGCCTGAAACTGCTATGCTACATTTGCTCCCATGTTCTTTATATTCTCTCCCTGTTTTTTAGGCCACTAAAAAGTTCTTCCAAACATTTTGGAAAATAATTTGTACACTGTATGATTCTTGAACTTGTGATTTCTACACTTTGGGGTCTAAAGAAAGATTAGCTTCTAGTTTTACTGAACATTCCTCAGTTTTGCCCTTCTCCAGTGTTTTGAGCCATTGTTTTTTATAAGCATGCAAAAAATATTAAGTGACTCAGATACAAGAATTATCCTAAAGATCTATTAAAACAAAAAAAAGTGTAGAGATTCCAGTTGCCAAAGTTTATATTTTACTAAAAATTCTAAATTCTTGATGTGTGTAATTTTTAGAAATTAAGTGAAAAGAGAGGTTAGTCAAGTAAAGTTCCTGTACTATAATAATAATAGGATTGTTGAAATTTTGAGAATTGTGTTATCTGTACTGTGCCAAGGATATGCAGGGTCCCTTTGGGGGCCTATTGAGAATTCATTTCATTAAATAGTGATAGAACTATACCATTAGAAGGGGTTCGTAGAGACTGTGAGCTCTTCCTTCTAGACTGTCTTGAGGACAGAGACTATTTTTGTTTTGTTTTTTCCTTCTGATACCATGACATCAGTATCTTAACTATTAGAAATTAGTATCATTGTAGAAAGGCAACACAGTAAGATCAAAGATACAGAGAGTGAAGAAGCCAACCAGATTGTTGAGGCAAAAATTAGTGTTGAGAAGGAAGGTAAATTTGAATTGAAAAGAAGGGCCATGTAATCAGGGACCTTGAGTACCTGTGAATTTGGTAAAATAATTAGTTTCTTTTGTGTTTGTTTTTCTGCCTTTCATGTGTGGGTTGTTTTGTGTTTTTTTTTCCCTTCACTTTATAGAGGTATAATTGATGTATAGTAAATTGCACATATTTAAATTGTACAATTTGATGAGTTTTGGCATATGTATACAAAAACCATCACAACAATCAAGGTAATGAATATGTTGACCACCACCAGAAGTCTCCTTATTATTTGTAATTTATCCTTCCCACTTACCCACCCCCATGTCCAAGTGAATATGCTTTATGTCACTGTAGATTAGTTTGAGTTTTCTAGAATTTTATATGAATAAGATCACAAAATGTTCTCTCTTTTTTTTTAATCTGGATTGTTTCACTCAGCATCATTGCTTTAACTAATCTGTGTTGTATGTATCAATTCTGAGATTTATCTGCATTGTTAAGGTCTAAATAGTTTGTTTATTTTTATTGCTGAATAGTATTTCATTGTATAGAGATACCACAATTTGTTTATTCATTCGCTTGTTGATGGGCATTTAGGTTATTTCCAGTTTGGGATTATTACAAATAAAGGTGGTATGAACATCCATGTACATGTCTTTGTGTGGACATTTGCTCTCTCTTATTTTGAGTAAGCACATAGTGAAATGGCTGGGTTATAGGGTAGATGAACATTTAATTTTTGAGAAGCTGCCAGACCATTTTCTAAAGCGGTCATACCATCTTGCATTCCCACCAGCAGCGTTTGAGAGTTGCAGTTGCCCCATATTCTTGGAAACACTTGATACGGTTTCATCCTTTTTAATTTAAGCCATTCCGTTGAGTATGTAAGAGTAACTCATTGTGGTTTTAATTTGCATTTTCCTGAAGACTGCTGTTGTATTAGTTTCCTAGGGCTTCTGTAACAAACTGCCATAAACTTTGTGGCTTAAAACAACAGAAATTTATTCTTTCACAGTTCTAGGAGCCAGAAATCTGAAATGAAGGTGTCAGCAGAGCTGTGCTTCCTCCGGACAGTCTATGGGAGAATTTTTCCTTGCCTCTTCCAGCTTCTAGTGGCCTCCAGGCTTCCTTGGCTTGTGGCTACATAACTCTGCTTCATCTTCACATGTCTTTCTCCTTTGTGTTTATGTCTTCTCTTCTTTTGCCTCTAATAAGGATGCTTGTCATTGGATTTAGAGGCCACCTGGATAATCCAGGATGTTCTCATCTCAGGATATTTAACAAATTACATCTGCAAAGGCCCTTTTTACCCTTTTCCAAACAAGGTCACATTCACAGATTCTGGGATGTAGACATACTTTTTGGGTTCCACCATTCAACCCACTATAAATACTGCTACTGAGCATCTTTTACGTACTTACTTGCTGTTCATACATCTTCTTTGAAGTGTCTGTTCAAATATTTTATCCCTTTTTTAAAAAATTAGGCTGTTTTTCTTATAATTGAGTTTTAAGAGTTCTTGATATATTCTGGATGAAAGTACCTTGTCTGTATCTTGTCTAGTCTGTGTCTTGCCTTTTCATTTTCATAAGACCTTTTTTTCTTTTAATGTCTGTGTTTTTTGCATACTTTTAAAGAAATTATTGCCAAATCCAGGGTCACTAAGATTTTCTTCTATGTTTTCTTCTAAAAGTTTTATAGTTTTAACTTTTTCATTTAAGTCTGCATCTGTTGCCAGTTAATTTTTATATATGGTGTGAGATAGCATTTGAAGTTCACTGTGTTGCATATGGATATCCATTTGCTCCAGCATTGAAAAAATTATTCTTTTCCCCTTGAATGGGTGTTGTACCTTTGTTGAAAATCAATTAGTCGTATGTATGTGGGTCTTTTTATGGACTCTCTATTCCTTTCTATTGATCTTTATGTCTGTCTCTACTCCAGTACCATACATATTACTGTAGCTTTACAAGTTGTGAAATCAGGTTTTGTCAGTGTGATATAACTTTGTTTATTTTCTAAATTGTTTTGGTTTTTCTCATTCCTTGCAATGCCATATAAATTTAGGAGTTAGCTTGGATATTTCTACAAAGAAAAAAAAAAAGTGCTGCAGGGATTTTGTTTGGAATTGCATCGAATTCATAGATGAATTTGAGGAGAATAGACATCTTAATGTGTGTCTTCTGACCCATTTTTGTAGGTTCCTGAGCTGCTTAATCAAATACCATGAAATGGGTCAGGTTAAACAATGGGAATTTATTTGCTCACAGTTTTGAGGCTGAAAGAAAGTCCAAATCAAGGTGATGCTTTCTTCCAAAGACTGGTGTTCTGGGGATGGCTGCCAGCAATCCTTGGTCCTTAAGCTTGTCATATGGCAAGGCACAAGCCTCTCCTGGCCCCTCCGTTCTCTTCCAGGTTCTGCTGAATTTCAGCTTCTTGCTTCTGTAGCTTTCTCTCTGTCTGAATTTCACTCCACTTATAAAGGACCCCAGTAATAATATTAAGATCCATCCTGATTGAGGTGGGCCACACCTTCTTAACTGATGTGACCTCATCAAAATGCCCTGCTTAAAATGGTTCACACCCACAGGTATGGAATAGATTTAAGAACATGTTTTCTAGGATGCATACAGCTTCAAACCACCACATCTGTGAACATGGTTTATCTCTCCATTTATTAAGGTCTTTCATTTGCTTCAAGAATGTTTTCTCGTTTTCATTGTTCCAGTGTTGCACATCACATCTTTGTTATGTTATCCCTAAGTATTTCATGTTTTTTTATGCTATTATTTATGATGTTTTTAAAATTTTAATATCCAGTGTCCTTTGATAGTATATAGAAATATTTTTGATTGTTGAATATTGACCTTGTATCCTGCAGTCTTGCTAAACTCACTTAGCAGTTTTAGTAACTATTGTGTAAACTCTTTAGGATTTTCTGCATAGACAATCATGTATGTCATCTGCAAATGAAGACAGTTTTACTTTTATTTTCCTAGTCTTGATACCTTTTATTTCTTTTTCTTGCTTTATTGCATTCTCTGGGACTTCCATTACAACATTTGAATTGAACTGGTGTAAGCAGACATACTTGCTTTGTACCTGATCATAAGGGGAAGCATTCAGTCTTTAATCATTAAGTATATTAGCTGTAGTTTTTCATAAAAGCCATTATGAAGTGGAGGAAACTTCTTTCTATTTCTAGTTTGCTGAGAATTTTTATGATGAGTAGATTTTGGATTTTGTCAAAGGTTATTTCTTTATCTGCTGATCATATGGTTTATCTTTTTTGTTTGTTAACATGGTGAATTCAATTGATTAATCCAATCCTGTATCCTTGGGATAAATTCAATGTGGTCATGGTGTATTATCCTTTTTACATATTGCTAGATTCAATTTGCTAGAATTTTAAGAATTTATGTTCCTGTGTTCATGAGGACATTGGTTAATCTGTGGAAGTCCATAAATAGATTCTTAAACCAGGAAGTAGGAATATGATAAAAATAATGTTTTCAGCTTATCAGATTGGCCATAAAATAAATCATGTTCCATTTAAATTCAACATTAATTATCATTTTTATATTATCTGCTTTCTCAGTTATTGAATTTGAATGACAAAGCATTAAGAGCCCTTAGCACAATACTTAAAGTAGTGTTCATCAGTAACTGTTAGTTACTTTCTTTTCTCTTTCATTGCTGATCTTGACACATAGTAGTAGCTAGGGAATGTATGCTTATTTAGTTAGCAAACTTAATATGGTTAATCAAAAATGAATGTCTAGCCATTTCTACTATAGTGAAATAATATATTCCTGAAAAACCTCATATTCTGCAAAATCAGGCACTAAAAATAACAGCTATTTTTAACTATTATCATACTTGCTGTTTAGCTGCTGTTACTTGTGGCACAAAACATTAATATGCTTGGAAAAATCACATATGAGCCAGTATGACCTCTTTGTTTAATTTACATCATTCCTAATCACATATGAGCTACTTCACATCACAAAAACATGCACTATAACCAAGTCAGAGAAGGATAGAGAGGCTGTATTTCAAATAGAGTGGATTTTGCCGAAATTTTACTTCATATGTGGGACTGAAATGGAAGAAAAAGTGAAGTATGACTTCCAGGTCCATACTTAGATTATTTTGTGTAATGCATGGTAATGTACTCATTTGTTCACTTGTAGGGCTCCTCATGGCAAGGACTGTATCTTTTGGTTTTGTGTCCATAGTTTGAGCCCATATAGGCCCTCAGATATTTGCTGAAAAGAATGATTCCTGGTAGCTACAGTAGCTTCCAGAATTTCCTCCTTTCTGCAGTATTTCTTTTAAGAAGTGTCTTTTCTGCATGTCCTATGGGTTTGACAACCCAACAGTCAAGTCGGGAATGAGGGGGTAACAACTAAAGAGATAATTCTACCCTAATATTACAAGTGTTTTGATGGAGAAGTGATACAGGGCACATGGGGACACATAGGAGAAATGGCTAGCCAAGATTTTCAGGCAAGAGATGGACAATTAGGGTCTACCTACATCTGAACTGAATTTTGAAGGTCAAGGAAGATTTAGGCTAGTGTGAGTAGGGGCTCTTATCAAGGCCACACATAGGTAATGTGCAGAGGCACAGAGACAGAAGAGAGCTTGATGCTTAAGGAGTTTCAAGTTAAGCATATTTGAGATGTTAATGGCTGAGGGTGGTACTTAGAAGTCCTGAGGTAGTTGGTAAAGTTGCAGCTCTGATTGCTTTGGTTTGAAAGTGCAATCATCATAGTTAGTTACATTATTTTCTAAGTTGTCACTTTCAAGGTAGTCAAGGATATCTGAGGAGCATTGCTCTTATTTTAAAACCCATTAGTATGGGAGTTAATGCCCATATGAAACGGTTTTGTTGCAGTTTCTCTCATTTCATAAATTTGCTTATGCTATGGATGTCACCTTTGTAAATGTTATGCACTCATTTCAGTATTGTTTTGACAGTTTGCATTTTCTATTTAACTATATATTCAAAGTTGGACTTTCCTTAGGTTATTTGAGTTGCTTTCAAATATTCAGAAACATCATATTGGATATTGTAAAATATTTGCCAAGTACCATTTGTTCCATAGAGCTAGCTCCTTTTTTCCTATCTAATAAGCACTCAGATGTTTAAGCAAATTGGAGAGTTCAAGGTTTCCTGAGTCTGATCTGATAAGGCTTTGATTTATGCAAATTTAAGATTATCTTCAACTTTAATTTTCAACCCTTTTTCTTTAATAGTGATGTTCATATTTTTAGTTTAGGTGCCTGTTATACTTCATTGATATAAAGCTTTAGAAAGTTGAAATCTCTTTATAGAATATATGGATAAAACTAGCAGTATTTGCATCTACTTTTTTCTCCTCAATAAAGATAGTAAATACCAGAATTGAATATTATTTCAATTTATTTTTATAAATATCCTATTAACCTGTCTTAGCTCAGTATACATTGATTTTGGCAAAAATATTTTCATTATTTCTTGCATATCTTTCTTTTTGATCTAGCATTAGATTACAAATCACCCTTAGTAAATACTTTACTGCTTTTTCTGTACCATAAAGAATATTGCCTAGTAGGAATTCTTGTACAACCTACAAGAAAATTATCATCTTCATTCTCGAGAGGTCAAATTTAACTGCCTGTTTGCATGTTATCAGAAAAAAATAGTTGATGTGATTCAGGAGTTTTTCATGATGGCTCAAAGGTACTATAGGCAAGAAATACCTTCCTTTTAAGGTAGGAATTTTATTAACTTTTCTGGCATTGAGCAGTCTTGAAATAGTCTTAATCTTCCATGATAGGCAACTAGATTCTTCTCAAAACAGGAAACTGGAATTATGTACATTGAATTTTTTGTACATGTTAATGTAAACATTCCACTGAAAGCAATGCATCTAAAAAATTTACTCATAGGAAACATTATAATTTCAAAAATGAAAATATTTGGTGTTTTAAAATAGTTTTACACACTAAAAAGCACATTTTTAGTTTTTAATAACTGCTTTTTAAGTTTTACTTTTTAAGCTTACCTTTATGTCCCCATATTCTGTATCTGTTATGGCAAGGCAAGGCACATATAGGGAAGTACACAAAGAAATGTAATAATTAATGATGGTTAAAGTATACCAGACCATACACAATGGACCTTTACATGCATCACCTCATCTGATCCTCAGAAAAGCATTGCCAGAATCCAAGTTTCTTGATAATTCAGATCTGTGCTCTAACACACTGTGAAGAGACGTTCTCAACTCCATTCAGCTACAAGGAATTAACTTATTTTTATAAATGCGCCATTTGTAAAAGAGTAATGTTGCCTTTTATAAAAGAGTAACCCAAATGCAGCCAATGAATAATAACATTAACAGTTAAGAATTTTATTGATGTTGAATTGCTAGGTGTGCAAATACGTTTCCAAACATTTTGTTTTTAAGGTACAGGGGAGGGAGTGTTTCTAGAGATAATTTATTTTAAACTAACTTATTTTGTTATTTGCTGTAAATTCATTTTTATTCTTTTGAGATACATTTTTCTTATAGTTATTTTTAAAGAAAATTTAAAAATTGCCTGTCATTAAAGCAGCTATTTAAAACAAATTGTGTATCTTCACAATGTGCATTTAAGGAATTTATATTGGCCATGTACCCTCAGGTAGAGTACAGTAGTATGGCCTTCTTGATTCCAGAAGCATACCTAAGTACAGCTGTGGCCATCCATCTTTGCCATTTTGAGCAAGCACTCAAACAGGTTTAGACATTTTTCCCATCAAATAGAAGAATAATATGAGCAAAGATTTTAGCATATCATATAAAGAAAAGAACCAAGTCTATTTATTATTACTTGCAGTAATTTATACTTGATAAGAGTCGTAGAATATTAGAACCAGAAAGAGATATTAGAATCATCCATTCCAGCCAGGCCTGTTGTGTTACAAATGAGAAAACAGAGACAAACAGGCAGTGACTTACCAAAGGTCACATACATAGGTAATGGTGGAACCAAGTTTTCTGTTTCTTAGTTCTGTGCCTTTAGTGTACTAATGAGTGTACTAATGAACATTCTTATGGTGTAGCCAACCATTGCATTTGAGGCTAACGTTTATAGAATGAAATACAGTAAGGAAAAAGTTAATGTTTACAACAAATAAACATGAAAAACAAAAAAACCCTTTACATTAAAGATTGGTTTATTAGGGATATAGACACCATTGTTTCGTTAAAATAAAAGTGTGTTTAAGGGGACTTTTGATACGCTAAATCCACTTAGCGGGCAATTTAATTCTGTAATAAAGCTCAATATATGATAAAACTTAGAACAAATGTGTCTCGTTTTCTGTAAGCATTTTTTTGGTTTGTCAGTGTATAAATATGTGAATAATTATTTATTCTGGAATTGGTGATGTTCAGGACCCACATAGAAAAAATACTCCATGGCAGTAATCTCCATATTTTAATTGTATACTCCAACAGTTTAAAGCAAAATTCCACATACCTCAAGTAAATTTACTTATAAATTATATATACAAACTACTATATTAATAAATTACATAATTTCCTCTAATAAAAATGTACACAAAGGCAGATTTTTGAAAGATATGAAACAAATATAAGATGTAATATTTTCTTTCTATACCCAGTGGATCATTTTGTACCCATCTTTTCTTTAGAAATGAAGGAATGTGAGGATATTAATAATAATCATTTACCTAATTTAATGGTACTATGGCCTATTGATACTGAGAACAATATAAAATGAATCTGCTATGTAAGCTATTAAAATACTTTTATGAAGGTCTTTGGAGTAGCAACTTTAAGAAGCTGTATTTTTAAAATTTAATATCAAATAAACTAATATTTATTTAGCATCTGCAAATCATATACAGTGCCATCTACCAGAAGCTAACGACCTAGTTGGAAGGTATTTAGATGTGTATATAAATACTATATGTACATGTAACAATAACTGATAATTGAACAGAGAATATAAGAAATACGTGTATGTGTTACAGAGAGTAGAGGTGTACCTATAGAGAGTAGAGATGCTCATGGAGAGAAGCAACCACTTGAAGCCTGAGGGAGTCAACAAGGACTTCAAGGAAGAGCCAAAATTTTGTCTGAGCCTTTTAATTTGAACAGGCAGAAAGCACAGGAAATACTTAAAAGAAATGTGGATTCATTTTATTAGGGCAGATGGTTTTTCTGAAGGAAGTGAGTGGAAGAAAAACAGAGAAGTAGGCTTGGTTCTTTTGAGGAGGACAGTATTCATTATCCAGACTAAGCAATTTGTACTTTTCTGTTTATATTGAGGAACTTCTAGGCAGAAGTGTGATGTGGTCAAAGCGATAGTTTAAGAAGACAGTTTTGTATATTTAGATGGAGAGAGAAATTGGAATTAGAAAGTTTGCAGGCTGTTAAACAAATCTTAGTAAGAACTAACATTTGAGCGCTAATCATGTAAGTTACTATTATCTTCATTTTACAGATGAGAAAACTGAGGTGCAGAGTCATTTTTTCTAAAGTCACATAATTAGTAACCTAGGAAGTCTACTCCCTAGCTGCTGCCACAGATAACTTAGATGTAGGTTAGAGTTCTGGCTCTGAATAGAAGTAAGAAACACGTACATGAAAGCCTGCAAAGGAAAATAGATAGAATTCATTTAACTAGATGAATGGACAAGAAGGAAGTGTTAAAGATGAGCCAAGCCAATGTGGAAATAAAAGGTAGCATAAATCAAAATAGAAAAATCAAAAGGGGATATTAACCCCTTGATCCATCAGTTTTACTTACAGAAATCCATCCTAAGGATATAATCATAGATAAACTTAAAGAAGAAGTTATAAGAATGTTGATTACCATGTTTCATGAGAGAAAGAATGACATGAAGCTTAAAGTATTAACTGTGTTTATTTCTGTGTATTCGGATATTCAGTGAAGGTTTTTAAAAAGTTTATTGGTATTTTCTAGATTTTCTTCAGTAAATATGTATTGCTTTTATAATATTATTATTTCTAAAAGGAGAATGCTCTTTTGGAAAATTATTTTAGAGTTTAGATATTAGTTCATTCATTCATTCCTCAAGTATTTATTGTCTTAACTACAATATGCTGAACATAGTATACTAAACAATCCGGCCTATCTCATTAAGATACTGTTTGAGTTAAGCCCTTAAAATCTGCTCGGTAGACAGATAAGTTGAAAGGCATTTCAGTACAGGGAGCAGTAGCATGTAAGGTAATGGCAGAATATCGAGATGCAAACATCCAGCTCAGCAGTGGAAGGAAGCAAGCCTTCTAGCTTCTGAAACTGTGAGCCAATAAATTCCTATTGTTAAGCCAACACATTGTAAACTAAAACAGATACCTTTTCCTCTTAAGGCTGAGGGCAAGAAAACATAGGTTTAGTATAGATATTCTAAAGACAGGAAAGAAAGGAACCTAGGATCTGATTAGAGTTAATCTCAGTACAGTAGTAGATGAGTTCATCTGCTGAAAGTGCAGATAAGGAGAAAGTGTAATGATGGTTTTAAGGACAGTGAAAATGGCTTTTTAAATGTTCCCGTTGAGGAGGAGGATAATAAGAGAGGAAAGGGTAAAAGAACAGATTGTTGAGCAGCACTGTGGGCCTCGCTGGAGGCAGATAGATGGTTATAGAACAGTACCCCACAGGTTATGAGTGGATCATGGGCTTGCTCCTGTTTCAGTGGTAGTAACTTAGATTGTAGGAGTTTGGGTGAAAGATTGTACTTTCTTCACAGAATTTGCTAAGTTTTTATGAACTAGAACTTTAGAGCTGGAAGAGGATATAAATGTAAGTTCAGTTCTTGATACTAATAAAAAGCAAAAGGAGAAATTTTAGTGTTCATGTATAATAACATCACAAAAATGAATAAGAATTTATTATGTTTCATAAACCACAAAACATATTAACCTCTTACTTCCATTTTTAACAGTAAGGAGTCACTTACCTTCATTGATGAAAGTTACTGGTGGTATCTTGAAAGGGCTTTTGGTTGGAGAAGTTGCCAGATCAGGTAGTGGCATTAAATCTCTGGGATAAACTGGATCCCTTGGTATCTCATTACCTCCCAGTAGGCCAGGAGTGTACTGATGGCTGTTAGGGATATGTTGTGGCACAACCTGAACAAGAGGAGGAGACACGTGGGTGTCTTGTCGGGAAAATATCCTCAAGCACTGTTCCTCCAACAAATTGATCATCACAGACTGATTATTGACAAGATGAGTCAAGGAAGCATATTTCACCTCTAGTTCCCGGTACCTTGTTGCCATTGTCAACATTTCTGTCGTGATGTTGAGGATTTTATTTTCCAACTGGGAAAGTTCAAGTGAATTATCCCTCTTCCGTATAATCTCATGCAATAGTTGCATATAGAGTTGAGTGACACGAGAGTTCATGTTACGGCTTTCTTTTCTCAGCAGCTTTACCTCATTCACAATGTTTCCATCCACATCCACCACCAGTTGCAGGACATCTATCTCCCTCTTCTGCCTGGAGAGCACATCCTTCAGGTTTTCAAGGTCCATCCTGGTGATCATGTCTTTAATGGTACCTGCATCTTGCCCTTTGGTGTTGACACAAATTGGCCCTGTTATTTTTTGTTCAGGTACCAGAAACGTGTATGCACATTTCTTTGCTTCCTCTTTACTGTCTACAGCACGAGGGTATCTCCTCTGGGTTATTTTTTTTGTTTTGAACTGTCCTCCTCTGCAGGGTCCAGTGCCCATTAGTAGGAAGAATAGCGTACCTAGGATCCAGATAAAAGCCTTCATTTTGAAATAAGGTTTGTCTTTTGAAAAACAAATCAATGAAGAGAAAAAGTAAAAAAAAAAAAAAAATTAATATTAGTCTACTTTTAAAATCAGTAATGTAAAAAAAGTATCTAAGGGAAAAACAATATTTATTGGTGTTAATAAACTGGGCCAGAGTTAATTTTCTTAATTTCTTAGACTCAAGACTAAATTATAGTGCTTTGGCATTTGTCTAAGGATAAGGTTTTCAGAGAATAGCTCTACCAATCACCACCTTATTATAATGCTTTTTGTTCCCCAGCTCACTGGGCAGATGTTCATGAGTAAAGACACTCAGGTACATAGGTTAGGTACTGCCTGGGCTTTTAAGACTTTACTAAGATACCTTCTTATCTTTAAAGAGCTCACTTGTTATCTTAAGACTAAGAAAATGGTATACAATGTTTCTAAGGCATCAATTGAAACATTCTTGCCTAAATAGTATTAAAATTACCAAGTGACTTTTTACTAGTCAGTGTTTTGTATTTATTCTGTGCAATTTCAATTAAATTGGTCCTCTGAAATAAATGCTGTGGGTTTTTTGTTTTTTTTTTAACTATAAAATTAAACAAATCTGAAACCAGACAGTTTTACCATCATGATTTTTGGAGGTAGCATCTCCTTTTGGGATTGGAGATAGTTTTTAAAATGATAGAATGCTCACAGTCATTATTGTAGATTGTAGATGTGTATTTCCTGAACCATAATTTTATACACACACATACACACATACAAAACTCAAAACATGATTCCACAGGTATATACTAACAGAGGTTCTACAAAACTGTATTTTAGTGAAGTGTTATAATTTTCTACAGCCATTACTAAAGGAAGAAATTATCTGTGACTGAACATGGATGTTAGGAGTTGGAAAGTGCCTTAGAGACCATCTTATTGAATGATCTCTTTGCACTGATGAGCACAGCAGCCAAGGCCACACAAATAGGTAATAATTGGAGCCAGGTTCCCTGGCTCCTCAGTCACTGTTTATAGTAGTGGCACATATTATATTCTCTAAAATGTGTGCTTGAAATGTTTCAACCTTCTGTAACAGATGAGAAATACTTGTTCTTTTAGTACTTCTTTTAAGGAAACACTTGAACTAGTTTCAGAAGTCAAAGCTTCCTCCTTTCTCTTTACCTCCCCAAAGAGTAGTAGCAGTAGAGTGGGTAAAGTGTCTTTACTTCTTCAGGTTTATTAGCAAGCTGTTATATTATGGCCTAAATATGATTTCTGTCTGTTACTTTTGTAGGATGGTAGTGGATACCCTAAGACAGAACTTCTCTATCCAGTTTTCCACTGAAGTGTTTGCTTTGTGATTTGAGAAGCCAGATCCCTAGTTGTTTATGCTTACTATTAACAATAACAACAGTTAATATTTATTGGGTGCTTGCTAAGTGCTAAGTACTGTTTTAAGCCCTTTACATGTGTTAAATCACTTACTTCTCAATACAGCCCTATGAAGTAGGTTATCTATTATGAACCCGATTTTCAGATGATGAAAACTGACATGCAGAAGTTAAGTGCCTTATCCAGAGCCACACAACTTCTAAGAGGTGGAGCCAGAACGTGAACCCTGGTAGATTGCTCCAGAGATCATATTCTTAATTAACTACAATATCTTATGGCAACATACTCTAGCCTATTTTCTGCCCCAATACTGTGACAATCCTTATATTTATGTAGTGCTTAACTCACATTAACTAATTGCATTCACAAAAGCACTATAAAGTAAATGCTGTTCCATTTTACAAATAAATAAAGTTCTGGAAAATCTAAAACACTCATGGGATTCAGATCCTCTACTCCTAACTTTTCTAGACCTATAGTTTTTACCCTAATCACATCATAACTACACAGGAGTCGTAAGTTTGTGTTTCTTGTTTTTTGCTTCCTTTTACTGATGTCTATCTCTTTACATTGACCCATTACTTAATTATGCAAAAGTGTTTGTGAATCATTTTTCTTAGAATTTATTTCCATCTTAGGCTTCTCTGCTATCATTGCTTTCCCTCCAAACTTCTCTATCAGTTGATATTTACATGTCTTAAGTTGTGATTATGAGCCCTCCCATGAAATATGGACTCTTCAGCTGTAGTCATGAAAACTGCTACTTTCTAAAACCATTCTCCTTATTTTTGGTGTTCTCAAAAAAGGAGTGTTTTCACTTTTTAAGTTTTAATGTATTGGAATAGCTAGAAGTAAATACCGGAAACTACCAAACTCCAACCCAGTAGCCTTGACTCTTGAAGATGATTATATAACAACATAGCTTACAAGGGGTGACAGTGTGATTGTGAAAACCCTGTGGATTGCACTCCCTTTATCCAGTGTATGGATGGATGAGTAGAAAAATGGGGACAAAAACTAAATGAAAAATAGGGTGGATGGGAGGATGATTTGGGTGTTCTTTTTTACTTTTATTTTTTATTCTTATTCTTTCTGGTATAAGGAAAATGTTCAAAAATTGATTGGGGTGATGAATGCATAACTATATGATGGTACTGTGAACAGTTGATTGTACACCATGGATGATTGTATGGTATGTGAATATATCTCAATAGAACTGAATTTTAAAAAAAAGTGTTTTCAAAATGGATTGCTGTTTTATGTTTTCATACTTTCCCTTCTTTATCAGTAGAAAATTTAGACCTTAGTAATCATCTATTTTTTTAAAAGTGAAAGGGGAGTACTTATACTATACAAGAGTTACCTATGCTGAAAACTGATAAAAGATTTCTTGTTATATTTATGGATTCATGGAATTTGGTTATGGTTTGTTAAAAAAAATTAGTGACAGTAAAATAAAACATAAGCAATTAGCCTTCTGGGTAAATGAACAGCATTTCTCCTTCATAATAAACTTACCTAGTGTTAAACACTGCTCATTTCACTTTAGTAATAGAATGGAGACTCTTAGATTATAAAATTATTTTATTTAAATAATGTAATTGAAATAAGCTACCAAAACAAGGGAAATTCAGGAAATATCATGAAACTTCAAAACAAATAGAATTTTATGAACAATATTGATTGAACAGCTTTATTAATATCAAACACAGACTTTCATAGAACAACTAAGAATATATCCATCCAAGACTGCTATTGTTACTGTTGTTACTATTGTTACAATGTTGTCATGGAAGAACAAAAATATCAAAATACTAATCTGTATTAAAATAGCAATAACTTCCTTTTGTATATTCTACGTGGGTTCATTATGATTCTCTATGGTTCCTATAAGACCAAATGATAAGCTAAATCACTGTCTGCCTTAAAAGAGAATCTGATCTAAGTTGGCATTTAAGGGAGACAACTAAGAGTTTGTTTTTTAAAAAATAAATATAATTCCCTTATCTTTCCAAGCTTATGACTTTGTTGTCATCTAAGGTGAAGCAAGGAGCCACATTTCTTAGGTAGTAGACAAGTTACGTCATTTACTTTTCACTGAAAAACCATAGATGTCTTAAATGTTTAATTCAGGCCTTAAGTAAAAAAAAAATGGTTTAAAAAATGCATTTACTGTTACATTTTCTAAAAACATTCCCTTATTTAATATTTTCCCACATGTGTTCAGTTTTAAAAGTGAAAGATCCATAAATCTGTGTTACCTCATAAAACCTTTCTGTATATGTTAAAATTTTCCTAAGTCCCAAGAGAGTGTTATAAATTAGTTACAGAACACTTAACTAAATCTGTGTCTTTGCTTGGTTGTTTTTAGAGGAAAAAAAAGTCCTCCTTGCATTGGGTTAATTTTATTTGTACTGTTTCTCTTCATAGTTGCTACATTGCCAGGAAAGAGAAGAAATAAAAATCAGGATTTACTTCCTTTTAGATGGTAAACTCATAGAGGCATTTAACTGGCTGTGTCAAATTTGCTAAGAACAGCATGAGGCAATGAACTTAAATTTATGAAGCATTGAGTTTATCTTAGATAAAGAGTTTCTAGATTGTGAAATATGTTCTGGGAAGAGACTTGAGAAGGGTCTCATCCTCTGGAGATATTAAAGGAAAGCATAAATAGTTATCTCTGTGATTTGGGTTTCAGATTAAATGCTTGCCTAAGACTTCATTAAGAACTGAGGCTTAACAAGGTCCTCCACTTTTCATAGCAAGCAACAACAAAATTCAGGGATATCAATATTTCAGGTCTGTTATTGCTTAGAAAATTTATTAGAATATTTTGTAAAATATGTGGTTAATAGAAATCCTCGCAATATTTACTTACCCAAGGAAGTTTTGAATCTTTGGAGAAAAGAATATAAAAGTAAAGTTGAAAAATCTTAACCATTATTTGTTTGTTAAAGATTCTTACCATTAATTTCTTCAGTTTTCAGAAGGCTGGGCAATCCTCAAATCATAACAAACGTAGTATCTTTGGCAGTAAAGCTTACCACTGGTAACTAGTAATTTTATTTTTAATAATTCTCATAATATTATTAAGCAAAGTCCTCAGATGGAATATTGAATGGTTATTTAATTGTATTAAATATTTCTATTTCAAAATATTTCTATCTAAAATATATTATATACTCTTGGCCTTTCATCATGTTTTTAAGTAATTATGTCTTCTGGATTTTTATTTTCAGTTGTTAATGCTGACTCCTTATATAATAACTTCTATCACATTTTATATTTTTTCCTCAAGCCTAATCTATAAGAAGGTTTTAAAGGTTTTTTTTTTTTTAATGTATTAATAACTTATCTTTTCCAAGTAATTTGAGCTATAGCAATTTTAATTTCTGTTACCCAAGTTAAATTACTGTTAGATGTGAAACCTGGAAAATTATTTAAAATTTTGAGTTGTAGCAAGAGATACCATAGATTTATCTAAATTTTTAGAAGGATTTTCTTCTTAATATTTGATTTTACTCTGAGATGGTAGTATAGTCTTTTAGATATTTTTATATCTTTGTTGCTTTGTTTTATAGCTATACTTTGAGAAATCCAACAATATATATCTTCAGCATATATTCTGTAGCTATTTGAAGAGAAGCTAATGATGTTTACAACTATTTTCTTTAGTTTATATCCCTTTGTTTTTAATCATAGTGCTGTAAACCATATATGCTTAATCTGTTACTTGTTAAAATTTCTTTCTAGTGCCACTATAGCACTTATTTTCTGAAACCCAGCGTTTATGCAGCAATCTATATAATCATGTACAAGAAATATCTCTAAATAGAGCCTCAGTAATATAAGCATTACCATCATAAAGTACTTAAATGACCAGTTTTTACATGAAATTGCAAAACAAAAAAAATGTATCAGAGGATATAATTGTAGAATATTACAGAGTTTTTTGTTTAATAGATTTTGACATTTCTACAAGAATAAAAGAATTCTGTATGTTAACATACCTAGTATTTTTAAATAAAAATAAAAAGTATTAAAATACCTTTTTGTATCTGTTGATAATGTGAATCCAGGAACTTGCTGCCCTTATTCTTGATTTTTAAAAATTAGTATAGACGTTTGTTCATCTGTGACTTTAATGACAGCTGCATTTTTGTTTTGGGTCGTTGAAGCCAAGCGGTAATAATGAACTTCTTTTTCTTCTTATGATAGTGATCAATTGAATCTGACAAGTCACCTATGTAGTTTTAAATAGTATAGTGGAAGTTCTGGTCTGTGGGCTGTCTTTAATCCAGCAGAGAAAGCATTGTGGCTTTCCTCAGTCTGCCGCATGGAGAAATGCAGTTAACCAGCTGCAGCTGACCCAGATTGTACATACAGTACCCTTGAATAGTGATTCCCTCTTTTTTTCAGTACATGCAAGTTCAGCCCACATATTACGTCACCAAAAATTGCTGGAGATTGGGGGGAAAAATCGCCTCTGTAGGATTTCCTCTCTGTAGCCTTAAATAGGAGTGGGGGTGGTGGGATCAGCAGGAGGTTGAATGCTACGAACAAGGAGAGATTGTGTGCAGGTTGAAGGAAGGGCACCATCTGGAAACAAACTGTCATAGTTCAGCAGGCAATTATAAAACAAACATTTTAGTCGGCTCGCCAGCGATCTTTTAAGTTTAATACTGAAAAATAGTACTCAACTTCGCTTAGAAGTAGTTGCAGGCTGATAAGTTTGTTTTTTTGTAACAGAACAGGAAGAAGCCTTTGTCAGGAGGCAGCCAGCTAAGTAACATATTCTATAGCCTAGAATTTTTAAACATTTTACTTACTAAGTTGCCATTTTAGAAGGTCTTAAACTTACAAGCAACCTGATGTTGTAATATGTTATCTTACTGCATAATGCTTCTTAAGATAAAACTGCTTTTATATATAATTACCAAAAATAAGTGGAAATCTATATATGGAATTCTTTCAGAAACTAATACTTTTTAAACTTAAATTCTGGTGCTATGTAATATCACTTCCTCCTATTCTACAAATTAACTCTTCTTGTCTAAATAAGATTATTCTTGTTACAGTTGATGTGGTGTGGTTTAAAAGCAAACCACACCGTAACTCTGAACTAAGTGAAAAAAATAAGGAGTTCTTACTCCACATTAGCTATGTGAGGTAAAGAAATCACTTTACCTATCTCTGGCCCAGTTTCTTCTACTATGAAATTAGGGTGTTGCAGAAGGAATTAATAATTACTGAGTAACAACTATGCTATTATATTTACATTAAATCAAGAAATGCCTAAATTGTTTACTAAATAGTTGAGGAAACAAACTCAGACATCTTAAGTAACATGACAGAGGTTATGTTAACTCAAAAGTAGTGGAACTTAACAACTAGCTTCAAATAAAACTCCAAAATACTATGACTCTAACTCCAAAGCATTTACGCCACATTATGTCTCATTGGACTATATAATTGCTGCTTCCTCCTACACATACCATGTCCTTTTCTGTCCTTGTTACCTTAGCTTGTGCTGTTATTTTCTTTCTCTATGTCCTACTATCAACTGTCTCTCCACATCCTTTATTTAGAGTCCAAACTTAATTTCTATTTCTTTCATAGAATCTTCGATTCTTAATTTTCTTTGAATTCCTTTACCTTATGTAGTTAATACCAGGAGTTGCAAATGCAACGGCCTGCAGAGGCAAATGCTCACAACAATGAAGCAGATAATGTAAATAAATAAAGTAAACCAGAAACAAGATAATGAGAAAAAGGAGACTTCTGACAAACTGCCATGCTTACGATTATTTGAAGGAATTGGCACCTCCTTAGCTGCACCTGACTGTTGCCAGGAAGGATTAGGAGATAGTGTTGCCAGATCTTCCAATTTTTCAGAAAATGAGAGTCATTTATATTTTCCCTGCGATATTTCCTGATTTTTAAAACATTGGGACAGATGGACTGCTAGTTTATAGCCTCCAATTTATATTGTGTAATACATAATTATGTTGCATTCACTAATAGCTTAATCTGGGGGAAATAGAAGGTAGTAAGTTCTGGTTTTGAGCTTTCTTACTTCAACAATTTGTACTGTAACAAGAATAGGAAATTGGAATGTCAGGTATTTGGGGACAAATAGTGGGTTTAGTTTGGCATATTAAATTGAAAATGAAAGTCAGGAGCTCAGTTCTATAGATTTGGAAAATCATCAGTGGTTAGGTGATAGTGGAAACTACAGAAATAAGATGCTCCAGAGAAAGTACATTTAGAATAAGAAGATTAAAGACAGAGCCTTAGGAAATATCAACTTCTGTGGCGCATGAGGGAAAAAATAGAATCAGAAAAAGTGGCTAGGAAGGTTAAAGCCAGGAAAAAACAAGGAATTAAAAGGGAATGCTAAAAATGCCACAGAGAGTTTAAATAGGAGGGGGAGAACAAGGAAGATGTTTAAGAATTTAATAATGATGAGGGCATTCATGCCTTTGCCAAAATAAGTTTCATTAGAGTGATATATGTAGAGAGTTCAGTTTACACATAGTGGGTTAGAGTGACTAGATAACGATATATATGAAGAACTTAAAATCAATAAGAAAAAGACAACCCGAAAGGAAAAAAAATGGGTGAAAGTCATTTCATAGAAATACCAATGATTATCCTCATTACTAATCAGGAAATAAAGATTAAGACACAATGAGAGACTATTTTATACTCACAAAATTAACAAGACTGATAATACTAGGTGTCTTGGTTTGTCCAGGCTGCTGTAACAAAGTACCACAGATTGGTTGGCTTAAACAACAGAAATTTATTGTCTCAGTTTTAGAAGCTAGAAGTCTAAAATCAAAGTGTTGACAGGATCATGCTCTCTCTGAAGTCTGTAGTGTTCTGGTGATGGCTTGCTGGCAATCCATAACTCATTCTCTGACCCCGCCATGTAGCTGTCTCTCTCCCCTCCTGTCTCCTTCTGCCTCCTACTGTTCTGTTCAAATTTTCTCTGATTAAAAGGATTCCAGTCATGCTGGATTAAAGCCCACCCTGATTCCATTTGACTTCACCTTATTAACTGATGGCGTCTTGAAAGATCGTATTTACAAATGAGTTCACATCCACAGGACCAGGAGTGAGGACTTGAAGGTATCTTTGTGAGGGGGAATGATTCAGTTCATTACACCAAGTGTTAGCACAAATGTGCATTAATAGAAACTCCTGTATACTGTCAGTGGGGGTGCAAATTGATAATAGCTTCGAAAAGCAATGGGTCATTGTCTTGTAAAGTTGAACATGAATAAATCTTAAAGCCCAGCAATTGCACTCCTAGGTGTATATATACCCTAGAGAAATTCTTGTACATGTGTTCCAAGAGAATTCACAAGACTGTCTCTAGCCACATGGGAAGGGAGAAGTAACTTAAAAGTCTTCAAAAATAAAATGAATAAGAAAATTATGATATAGTCACACACTAGTTTATTTTCAATTTAAGGAATGAATTACAGCAATATTTAATAGAAATACAATAGAAATATTTAATAGAAATAAAATAAAGTAGTCGCAGAAGGATTGATTGGTTGATTGAACAAATGCTTATAAACCACTTAGTATATAGCAGACACCGTTATAAACTACCTTGCAAATATTGTCGTTTAATGTAATCACATACAAATAAAATCTGATCTTTTTAAAGACTCAGAAATAAGCAAAAGTAAACACTACATTGTGCAATGTATACATACAACTGTATGTGTCTTGGGGGAAAAAAAAAACAAGGGAGTGGTACATAATCTTACTCAGACTAGTGGTTTCCTCTGTACAAGAGGCAGGGAGATAAATAGAAAAAAAGCATATAGGTAGGTGCAATAGGATTGGTGATGTTCTCATTTTTAAGTTGACTGGTAGCTCATAGATATTTATTTTCTTGTTTGATAACAAGACATAGTACATGTTTAAAGAATAATCTTTAAAAGATAAAATTTTAAAATATAAAATGAATACATATCAAAGATGTCATTTAAATCATTAAATTAATAAGGGAATCAGTAAGATATTCCACCCATTTCAAGCAAGAATTCAGAGTAACACACACATGGCAATCAGGAATGCTGAAATGAATTTACAGATAGCTGCAAAACTGGTCAGTATCCACAGGACAATAATCAGTTACATTCCATTGGGCACAATTCAGAGTCTTTCCAAATTTTTTCCTGACACATGTAGACTTTTATATGTATCAAATATTACATTAAAAAATAGAGGTGAATGGTAAAAGAAGGCAGTATGTGTACTATTCTTTATTTCTTTTTCAAAAAGAGATTGTTGAAGGGGAAGGGAAGCAAGGTTCCTGTCTTGGGGAGGGGCTCAGATTTGAGGGAAGGAGGTTTATGCCCATATGTGTTGGCTCTGGGAAAGGAGCCAGTGAGGCTAAGAGATAGTAGAGGCAATAGACGGTGTTTTGAAGGCATCTTAGATTTCGAAAGAAGGGATTTCTCTCCCTCTGAGATCTGAGGAAGAGGAAAGTAGCTAGGCTGTAGCTTCATTTGAAATCATAGAAAAAGACTCCACATTTTAAAAAAGTATTTATGATGGGTGGATTAAAGAATACTGTAAAGTTTTACTGAATGGAAAAGGAAGGCTACTAGGATCAGTAAAAGGATTGCCATGCCCACCAGCAAAAATGTATTAAGCTAACACCACTGAATTGTGTACTTAAAAGTGGTTAAAATGGGAAATTTTAGGTTTTATATATATATATATACTTATATATATTCCCATATATATATGTATGTATGTATGTATATTCCCAGAATAACAATTTTTTAAAAGCCGTAGGACTTGTAACATAAAGAGTGAACCCTGAACCTAATGCAAACTGGACTATAGTTAATAGTATAGTTATAATTTAATTGTCAGTCAGGCAAGTGTTAATAGGGAAAACTGTGAGGGGGGTCTTTGGGAGCTCTGTACTTTCTGCATGATTTTTTTTCTGTAAACATACAACTTCTCTAAAAGTGTATCAAGCACCAATTGTCAAAACACTTTGCAGGCACCTTCAGACAACCAGAGACTGGGGGACTCCACCACCCCCCCACCCCACCCCCCGAAGCCCCAGGTTAGGCTTCCAGCTGGAATCTACACAGACTGGCTGAATTGGGGTATTGTGGGTCGAACAGTGGTTGTATGGGGAGCAGCTGCCATACCCCAAACCACAACCCCTCCTCCCAGCTCTGAGGATGGGACCCAGTGCGAGGGGCTGGAAGACAGGGTGTCTCTGCTGACTGAGGGGCCTCTATCCAGAGAAAAAGATGAAGGAGCAGGATGGCCAAAAGGAGAATGAAGGTTGGCCTAAACCTGGACCAGAAATTCAGAAGGGCTGGATATCCCTCCTCTGCTGGAGCTGTAGTTTTTTGTCAAAACAGATAGAAAATTGTCCTTGTGATCCCCTCCTTGGAAAGGAACATAAGAAGCCCCCAGATCCCACCCTTCCTCTGTTCATAGGCTGGTGGGTCACAGACAGAGCTGGAAAGGTGGTGGCCACAGAGGGAACCCCTCTGGGAGAAAGGGCTTCGCCTCAGCCTCAGGGCCTGTGCCTGCTACAGTGACCCTGGAAGATGGGAGGAAGTCGGCTAGGGGAGGGGACCCCCATGTGCCTTTTATTTGAGTCAGTATTCTTTGTTCCTGCCTGTAATTTCTGAAGAATTAAAAAAAAAAAAAAAAAAAAACCAATATTGTGTATTTTTCCATTTAAATATACCACCATTTTTATCTATAACTTTTTCTGTATTTTTCCATTTAAGTAGGGTTTTTTCTTTTTCAAAGCATGCAAGATACAGCATCTGCCTTAAATGATTTTATAGTCTTGAAGGGATAAATTACAAATTCAAGAAAATTAAATAACTGAAGAGCTTATAAAGTCATAAAAGTCTGTCAGGTGAATGATATAGATAATATGTGGGTTTATAACAGAATGTAATAAAAATCTTGGGCTACAAGTGAAGCCTCTGAGATCCAGTTCTATTACTTACAGGTAGTGTGGCATTAGACATATCCTTTAATATCTGTGGACCTTAGATATTCTTTATCTATTTAAAAAAAAAAAAAAAAAAGAGGGGTTAGCCTAGACAGTTTCTAAATTCCTTTCTTGCTTTCTTGGAATATGCAAGAAAACTAAAAAATCATTGACAATGAACTGGATCCAAAAGATAAAAGATTGGGATGGGCAGAAATGTGTGTAGAAAACATTCAGAGTAGAGAAAACGGCATGAGAAAAAAAAACATAGGCCTATTTGGAAGACTGAGTTCATCAGTTTGGTTGCATTCATCCTGAGATTTGATGAACTTGGAAAGTGTAGTAAAGACATTTCTGCCTGAATGAAACAATTTCCAGAGTAGTTAAGATAGAAGTTATCAACTCAAGGCCAGAGGTTTCAGAACAAATATTAAATGACTACACTGTGCCAGGCACTGGCTAGGCTGGCTAACCTAACTTCTTCAGGCTTTACCACAACTTGAAAAATAGGTATTATTTGTACGGATGGAAACAGCGAGGTTCAGAAAGCTTAAAATAACTGTCTCCAATAAACAACTGGTTAGGGGCAGAGCCAGTTCAAAGCTCAACTTCTTTCCATTAGATCTTACATGTGCTAGAGTTTCTAACTCCAGCCTCAAGCCATACTTTAAAATAGTATCATAAGAAGGCAATACACAAGAAACATGTATTATTTACATGTCTGACTCCAAGTCTGTGGAAATCTAGGCCTCAGTGGTCATGTTTTAACAAGGCTGTGGTATATTAATAATATATTCTAAATTCTGTAGCTATAAACAAGCATCTTTTTCCCTTCAGGTTGTCATATTCTTCTAAACTACAAGTAAGAAAACACTCATCTTTGTTTCAGGTATCTATTTGTCAGATTTAACATACATTGATTCAGCATACCCATCAACTGGCAGCATTCTAGAAAATGAGCAGAGATCAAATTTAATGAATAACATCCTTCGAATAATTTCTGATTTACAGCAGTCCTGTGAATATGGTAAGTTTCTGGGGGTTATAAAGCTATGCTATGATGTGATTCTATTGATTAATTCACACATGTTGATGACCAGTTTTCACACAGCGGAGAGCATCAATTTCTTATTTCCATTTCTATTCTAGCATAAAGGAGAATAATGGCTATTTTATCTCATTTAATGTTTAGTATTCTGTTTAAGATCTTGCTTTTAAGGAATTAAAGTATTTAATATTTAAAATTGTAAATATTATCTTTTGCTCTTAGCTGTATTGTCACAACTTTGTGTACAGGACACAAGTAATACATAAATATTACTTCACCGTCATTTAATCCTTTATGGTTTACAGAATTGTTTTCTATTCATCTCATTTGATCTCCCTGATCTATTATGTAATTAGTTCTTATATTTTCAGTTAGGGAAGGAGCTGAGACCCTTCATCCTGGTGACAATTAGCTAGCTTTCTTGAGTCAGACATTGAGTAAATAACCAATTCTCATCCAATGTGTGTTTTATAGGAAGAGCTAAGCAAGCCCAGATGATTGCAAATGATTGGAGGAGAGGGGTGAGGATGTACAGTGGTTTAAATATATGGATGCTTTCAGTTTGATAGGAAATAACATTACATTGTTGAAATTTTTCAGATTTCTTCTTTGCCGTTTAAAGTTTTTAAACTGTATTGTCATGATTAATGTTTATTTTGCATGTTAAATTGAGAACACAATGCCACTATTAATATTTTTATTTTAGAAGGCTGTCTTTTCCTTTAAACTTGGAACTGTTAAAAAAAAAATCTGTTGATGCTATTAAACTTTTATGCTTAACACCAGTGACCTTTTTGTTTTTAGCAGGTCCCATATATTATTTTTAAGGTGTTAAACAAACAATGGGGTTACATTTATTTAATTTATTTAAAATAAATTTATTTGAAGAAACCTCAAAAACTTCCGAAAAGTGTGGAGGAAAGGACTGTTACTGAAAGTTAAATCAAATAATCTCTTATTCTGTCCTTTAGCCAATTTTTTTTATATAATACCACATTATAATGTTAAATCCATCTTATTAAGCTTTATAGTAGGGAAAAAATTTACAAATGGGAACTATATTCTTTAGGTGGCATAGAGGGAACCTGAAAGTAAATCACAATGAATTCCCTGATTTTTTCTATGGAATTTCTCATCTGTGTGGGTCTTTGTAAGTGAAGCTGTTTTTAAAAAATATTATACAAATGGCGTGCAACTGTAATTTTCATCCAGGCTACCAGTACTTTCTAAGTAACTCATTGATTTCTCCCTTCCAAACCCAGGTAAGATTTATAAGTTACCTTCAGTTTAACATCAAAAAAAGTTTCCTCAGTAAGTCCTTCTAGAGTTAAATTTTGGGGCCATATGGCCTTAATTTACTTTTAAATACATTTTTCTCAGCTTAACTTTTAAAGTTCTGGTTAAGATGTACTTTATAAGATAATTATTTTTTTCACTTTTTGCAGACATTCCTATGTTGCCTCATGTCCAAAAATATCTGAACTCCGTTCAGTATATAGAAGAACTACAAAAGTTTGTGGAAGATGATAATTACAAGTAGGTTTGATCTTCAAAACTGGTTTGGATAACTTTGACCTGTCCTTCACCCTTCCATGCCCATGTTTAAACATTTATGTCCTATATCATATGCTATAAATGCCTAATCCAGTGGTAAATTTACACTGGTAAAGGTATTTACCTGTATTTTTTTTAATCACTTGATATAATTGAGCCAATATACAAATATCTGTCCTTGTATTAAAAAGCATTTTATCATTTAAAGTTGTTGATAATTTAAATCACTATAGTGATTTAAATTTCTTCCTTTCCCTATATTTTTAATGGAAATTTATCTTGTAAATTTCCATAAAATGGAAATTTTATGGAAATAAAAAATTATGAAAGTTTGACAATACAGAACATTCCTTTTTGACATATCTTTGAGCTTGTTTTCACCTGTTTTTTGTGGATTGAGAAAATACTGAACCTTCTTGCTTCTGGATAAGAGAACTGTTTCCCCATGGAGCACCATGCTTAGTTTCTCATTTCTCTGTATTACAGCAAATCATTTATTAAGAATTTTTTAAATTCACTGTAAAAATAACTGGTATCCATTTCTTTTTCTTTACCATCCACTGTGCTGCCCAAAGTGGTGTGTGTGATGGGGTAGTGTGGAGTGAATTATTAAATCTTTTTATCTTTCAGTGGTATGCTATACATCATAACTGCTTGGGTTTTTTGCATGTTTGTTTTGTTTTGTTTTGTTCTCAGAAGTTGAGAGGATAAAGAGCTTTTTCTTTTGAGGCTTCTCATTTTTCTTTTAGCTTCAGTTGTTAATTTGAAAAAGTTTTGCTTAGCTTTGTGTCTCTGATTGTTCCCAGGCTTCAAATTGAACTTTGTGTCTTCTGCAAATATTTTTTCCTATTTAATAAAAGTCATGTTTTAAAAATTTATCAAAGTGAAATAGACTAGATTATTTTTCAATATTAATGCGTTATATAAAAATATATTCGCTTCTTATCCCATACTTGTCTCATATGATAGTGTTTCTCAACTTCACTGTTCATATGTTTCAGCGATTTTTAAAGAATTCTTCAGAATAGAACTGTCCCAGTAAAAGGCAAGACATTCTGGAAAACAACTAGAAATAGCTTTCCATCAAATAATTAATATATTATAGAAACTCTGGATATATACTTAAATGTATCTAAAATGTTATTGATGTTTGAAAACACCTTTGTTTTCATCTCCTCCCCTACACTATAATAATACTACTTTACATTTTTATGCCAATTTTTATTTTACCAGAAGTTTTTACATGGCAGCTCATTTGAAACTGTTTAAGGTCGGTGGATCATCTTTCTAAGGCTGGAGTTTTTTCATAAGTCTCGCCCTAAGTTGAAAGCTTCTTGAGTTTGATAGTCTGTATCTTATTTCTACTATTTCTCTCATCTCTCTAATTACTGATATAGTACTTATACATAATAAGCACTCATGTTTTATTTAGTGATGTATAGAAGAGATTACCTTAAAACTCAAAATATTAGTAGGTAGCTATTAAAAATTTTTCTGTCTGGCTCAAGAAACTTATTTGATTTTAAAGAAGTTAAATTTGTACTTTTAAATATTACTGAGGTCTAAGAAATTTTTGCACAGTTATAGAGAATAGTAAATTTTTACTGATTTTAGTTAAAGTTTAGTAAAGTGTAATTGAAGCTAATTTTTAATTTGCTAAAGGATAGACTTAGCTATTTAAGCCACTGAGCAGTTTTAACTGTATAGAAACTGACATGTAAGATGATTTCGTTACTGTAGAAAAGCCAATGTTATATTGGCTTTTGTTTATCAGAGCAACCTTCCCATTATATGCATTTAACAAATATTTATGAAGCTTTTGCTAAAGGCTAGTTAGCTGGGATTACGAAAATGAATAAAATATTGTTCTTGTCCTTTAGAAGCTTGGTCTAATGCAAGATACATCCACAAAACAGATAATTACACAACAGTTCATAGAGTACTATAATAGAGATATGCCCAGGGTATAATGGGAACATAGATTAGGAGGAGACCAACCTAGTTTTAAGTAGGAAAAGTGAAGAGAAACAGGAATGGCTTCAGGAGATAGTGTCACCTGAACTGAATCTTAACAGGTGAGTAGGAGTTGTACCACGTGAAGGGTGAGGAAGGCATTCAAGGAGATGGAATGGGGTGAGGAACAACATCCCCTTGGTGGTGTTGGGGCAATATTGGAGTTGTGTTACATGTCTGCTAATTAAATGTTGAAAATTAGAGCATTAACATAAAAGCCATTGAAATTCTTAGGGAAAAAGTTATTTTTATGATGAACATGCCTAAATAAAAGTGATACTTCTCTTATTCAAAACCCTTTGTTTTTGGCAACTTCATCTCTATTAGGCAACCATATAGGTTACGTCTTTGAGTTTCAATCATGATGAAAGTTTTCCAAATTACTTCATTTTAAAGCTGAACATGGTATCTTCTCTCATAAACCAGCATCACTTTTAATTATTATAGGTGATTTGATGCTATTGTGGGCAGCTGATATTGAATAGCCCTTACTTCTGTGCTTTGTAAGATACTTCTGCTTTGTCTACTGCTGGCAGCTGATACATACAGAAATGTGATTACCCTGTAGCTCCCTTTCTATTCCTTTCTTTGTCTTTCACCTACTAGACAGTAAACTTCAAAAAAGCAGGGACACCATGTCTACCTTAGTCTCTATTATGTTTCCATTGCTGAGCACAGGGCCAGCACAAAACAAGTGTTCAATAAAAATTTATCAGATAAATGAATGCAGTATAGTCTATGGCGTAAATAATTAAACTACTGTATAAAAGGAAAAAGAATAGAGTTCTGATTAATCATAGCATCTATTTTTAAGACATAGATTTTATATTATAATAATTCCCTCTTAGATTATCAAAGAAATAATAAGTTTAAAACCTCCAGTATATTTGTTTATCATTATGAATGTCACTTGTATTGTACAATTTCATAAAAATTCTGGTTGATTGAATGCTTAACAGTTTTTATTAATTTTCAGACAAATGCTTAGTAATATTAGACTTCTTGGGCTATACCAAAGCATTTTCTACAACAGCTTCAGTATCCAACTCCTAAAATAGCTTCCATTGGTAGATTTTATGATCTCTTTTGCTGTAGAACTCAAAGCTGGTTATATTATGCTAAATAGAACTTAAGTTCCAACTGATAAACTTTCACTTAGGACAGGGATTTACCGGGGCTTTTGTCAACACCTATTTATTTGTATAGGTCTTTTCTTTTGATAAGTTGAGTTGGTTGATTCATTGGACGGTTTATTGATTAGTTTTTTAAAAACGTATTTTTGAGATTTTCAATGCTATAGTCAAGCCAATAGCCCACCCTGTAAGGATTTGTGAAAGTTCCTGAATATAAGTGTCAGGTATCAATATAACCTCAAGTTAAATCACCTTTTATTCATTCAACAAGTATCATTAAATGTATTGAATTGTTTGGCAACTTTGGGGTAGTTTTGGTAGTTTGTGTTTTTAAATACAACTTTTTAATGTTTTAGTCCTTCCTAGTATTTCCTAGAATAACCATTAGTTTTGAATGAAAGAGATAGGAGTCCTAACTATTAGTTAAAGATTGTTATTAGTTAGAAAGCTGAGACTATTTTATAAAAATGTTTTTAGATTTTGTGACTAAGTATGTGACTTTAATTTTATTTTGTTAAATAGTAATCGTTTTATGTTTTTTGTTCCTTTTAAAAATTCAGACTTTCATTAAAAATAGAACCAGGGACAAGCACACCACGTTCTGCTGCTTCCAGAGAAGATTTAGTGGGTTAGTACCTAGTTTTCTTTCATTACCTACTAAAAAAAAATCATACAACCTAATGAGATAGAATATACTCCAAAGTAAATAAATACTTTGCACATTTTATATTGCATACAAAAATGTATTCTGAGTATTAAAGCCTGTCAATCCTTTCTGTTTGATTGGTTTGTCTTGTTTTGTTTTTAATTAAAACGTTGCTGGTAGTTTTTATCAAGGGAAATAGATAAATAAGGAACAAATAAAGTGTTTATGAATATTGATTATTTAAGAAATCATTGAAAAGTACTTTTTTTTTCAAATTCTGAAAACAGACCTTGGCACTACGCTTCATGTTATTATATATTGTAAAAACATTTGAAGGCCTATCTAATAAGGTGAGAAGGAAGTGAGGGAACAAGTCATGACAATATCTAGACGGAAAGTATTCCAAGCAGAGGAAAACATTTCAGTCTTAAATCTTTGAGATCTGCTTCTTTTTTAATTTTTAAAATGATATTTTGCAAATCTGTTCAATTTTTTTTGTTCCCATAAGCTTTTGAACCATGTCAATATAAATTTAAATTCTAATGCTTGACTTATCCTACAAGTTCTTCATCTAAGATGAAGCTGAAACTAGAAGTAAATAAGTAATGTGATACAATTAAAAGAGTACTGAACAGCTAACATCATTTTCATTGGTGAAAGACTGAAAACTTTACCCCTAAGATTGGGAACAAGATAAGAATGGCTCCTGTCACCATTGCTATTCAACGTTGTACTAGAAGTGTGCTATCCAGAGCAGTTCGACAAGAAAAAAATTAAAGGCATTCAAATTGGAAAGAAGTAAGACCATCCCTTTTAGCAGATAACATGATCCTATATATAAAAAAATTCCAGAAGAATCTACAAGAAAGCAACCAGAGCTAATAAATGGATTCAGAAAATGGTAGGATACCAGATCAGTACACAAAAATCTGTGTTTCTGTACACCAGCAATAAACAATCCAAAAATTAAATCAAGAAAACAGTTCCATTTATAATAGAAACTAAAAGATTAAAATATCTAGAAATAAGTTTAATGAAGGATATAAAGGACTCTTACATAGAAAACTACGAATCATTACCAAAAGAGATTAAAGAAGATCTAAATAAATGGAAAGATATTCTATGCTTATGGGTTACAAGACTTAATATTGTTTAGATGTTGGTACTACCCAAAGCAATTTACAGGATTAACGCAATCCCAGTAAAAATCCCAAGAGCCTTCTTTGCAAAAGAGAAAAATAATTATCAAATTCGTGTGGAAGCCCAAGGGACCCCGAATAGCCAAAACCATCTTGAAACGAACAAGGTGGGAAGACTCACATTTCCAAATTTTCAAACTTACTACAAAGCTACAGTAATGAAGACTGTATTGGCAAAAGGGCAGACATATAGACCAATGGAATAGAATTTTGAGAGCACAGGAATAAACCCATACATGTATAGCCAATTGATTTTTTTTTATTATTGAGATTGTTCAGATACCATACAACTATCCAGAGATCCAAAGTGTACAATCAGTTGCCCATGGCACCACCATACAGCTGTGACTCCATCAATGCAATTATTTTTTTTTCAATTTTTAGAATATTTTCACTACTCTAGAAAAGAAACAAAGGCAAAAAAAAGGAAACTCACATCCTCCAATACCTCTAACCACGCCCCCCCTCCATTATTGATTCATAGTTTTAATATAGTACATTTGTTACTGTTGATGAAAAGAATATTAAAATACTACTAACTGTAGTATATAGTTTGCAATAGGTATATATTTTTTCCCTATATGCCTCTCTATTATTAACCTCTAGTTATAGTGACATACATCTGTTCTAGTTCATGAGAGAGATTTCTAATATTTGTATAGTTAATCACAGACATTGTGCACCACAAGATTCACTGTTTTATACATTCCCATCTTTTAACCTCCACCTTTCCTTCTGGTGACATGCGTGACTCTGAGCTTACCGTTTCCACCACCTTCACACACCTTTAGCACTGTTAGTTATTCTCATTACATGCTACCATCACCCCTGTCCATTTCCAAATATTTAAGTTCACCCTAGTTGAACATTCTGCTCATAATAAGCAACTGCTCCCCATTCTTTAGCCTCATTCTATATCCTGGTAACTTATATTTCATGTCTATGAGTTTACATATTATAATTAGTTCATATCAGTGAGACCCTGCAATATTTGCCTTTATGTGTCTGTCTGTCTTCACTCAATATAGTGCCCTCAGGGTTTCTTCACCAACCCATTTCTTTTAAGATGGTTTTGTTCAAACACTATGCATTCCGTCCTAAGTAAACAATCGTTGGTTCCCCGTACAGTCATGTATTTATGTACTGAGCACCATTGCCACTCTCTATTAAGGACATTTCTTCCACAAAGACAGAGGAAGTCAAAGAAGGCAGAGAGGCAAAAGAAAAAGGCAAGAGAAAGAGAGAAAAACAAACAAAAAAATTTGGTAGCTAGAAAGTGACGAAAGGAAAGATAGCATTAACCTAAAGTAGAATAAAGAGTCGACAACATCACCAATGCCAGGAGTCCCATACTCTTCCCCTTTTCCCCACCCCCCATATGCATTTATCTTCAGTATATTGCTTTTGTTACATTAAAGGAAGCATAATACAATGTTTCTGTTAATTCTAGCCTCTAGTTTGCATTGATTGTATTTTCCCCCCAATCCCAACCTATTTTTAACACCTTGCAATGTTGACATTCATTTGTTCTACCTCATGTAAAAACATAATTGTGCCTTTTATTACAATCATTGAGCACCCTAGGTTTCCCTGAGTTACACAGTCGCAGTCTTGATCGTTCGTCTTTTGTTCTGGTGTCCCACATGGTCCCAGCCTTCCTCTTTTAACCAGATTCACAGTCATCTTTGTTCAGTGTACTTACATTGCTGTGCTACTATCTCCCAAAATTGTTTCCCAAACCTCTCACTCTTGTCTTCTCCTTTCTGTCTGCAGTGCTTCTTTTAATGTTTCCTGTAGAACAGGTTTCTTGTTCACAAACTCAGTCATTGTCTGTTTGTCAGAGAATATTTTAAGCTTGCCTTCATATCTGAGGATAGTTTTGCTGGATATAGGATTCTTGGTTGGTGTTTTTTCTCTTTCAGTATCTTAAGTATATCACACCACTTCCTTCTTGCCTCCAAGGTTTCCATTGAGAAATCTACGCATAGTCTTATCAGGTTTCCTTTGTATGTGATAGATCGTTTCTCTCTTGCTGCTTTCAGGATTCTCTCTTTATCTTTGATGTTTGATAATCTGATTATTAAGTGTCTTGGCGTAGGTCTATTCAGATCTATTCTGTTTGGGGTACGCTGCACTTCTTGGATCCTTAATTTTATGTCTTTCATAAGACATGGGAAATTTTCATTGATTATTTCCTCTATTATTGCTTCTGCCCCTTTTCCCTTCTTTTCTCCTTCTGGAACACCAATGACATGTAAATTCTTGCTTTTTGTTTTGTCTTTAAGTTCCCAGAGATGCTGCCCATATTTTTCCATTCTTTTCTCTATTTGTTCTTTTGTGTGTAGGCTTTCAGGTGCCTTGTTCTCCAGCTCCTGAGTGTTTTCTTCTGCCTCTTGAGATCTGCTGTTGTATGTTTCCAGTGTGTCTTTCATCTCTTGTGTTGTGCCTTTCATTTCCATAGATTCCGCCAGTTGGTTTTATTAACTTTCAGTTTCTACCTCATGTACACCCAGTGTTTTCATTATACAATTCAGCTCTTTTGCCATATCTTCCCTAAACTTTTTGAATCCACTTATTATTAGTTGTTTCAATTCCTGCATCACAGTTGAAGTGCAAGTTTGTTCCCCTGATCGGGCCATAACCTCGTTTTTCTTGGTGTAGGTTGTAGTGTTCTCTTGTCTAGGCATGGTTTCCTTGGTTACCCCAATCAAGCCTCCCCAGACCAGAATGGGCTAAGGTCCCAGAAGAAAGAAATATTCAGTATCCGGTTTCCCTGAGGTTGTGTCTTAGAAAATTGGTACACCCTCTGATGCCTCCGGTCACTGTGCCTTTCTGCCAAGCAGGTGGCACCTGCTAGCCTATAATTCTTGACTGGTGTGAGGAGGTGTGGCTCTTTTTCCCCAAGTTCTGAATGAAAGGCAGGTAGTAGAGCTGGGCCCCACCCCTTTCCTCTTAGAGAAGATAGACGCCCTAGGGGGAGGTCATTAACATTTCAGTGGTCTCTCTCTGCCTGTGCTATACCCTTGTCTGGGTCACAGAACTGGGATCTGAAAATAGCTGATGCTTTCTCCACTGAGTCAAAAAAGGAACAGAGCTAGTCTGAGATGACCCTCCAGCTCTCCAAGGTCAGTCATTACCCAAAGCTTCTGTCTGTTTGTACCTTGTAGTGAGCAGTTCACACTCGCTAATTAAAAACTCCAGTTGGAGCTCAGCTGAGCTATATTCACTTGCTGGGAGAAAGCTTCTCTCTGGCACCACAAGGCTTTGTAGCTCAGGCTGTGGGGGGAGGGGTCTCCCGATCTGGATCCACAGTTTTTACTTACAGATTTTGTGCTGTGATCTCAGGCATTCCTCCAATTCACGTTGGTGTATGATGAGTGGACGGTCACGTTTGTCCCCCTGCAGTTATTCCGGATTGTTTACTAGTTGTTTCTGGTTTTTTTTTTAATTGTTTCAGGGGGACTACTTAGCTTCCACTCCTCTCTATGCTGCCATCTTAGATCTCTCCCTAGCCAATTGATTTTTGACAAAGAATTCAATTCCACTCAATCAGGAAAGAACAATCTCTTCTACAAGTGGTCCTGGGAAAACTGGACATCCACATGCAAAAGAATGAAAGTGGACCCCTCCTTCACACCATTTAAAAAAATTAACTCAAAATTGTTCAACAGCCTAAATATAAGAGCTAAAATTATAAAACTCTTAGAGGAAAACTTGGGGAAATATCTACAGGACTTTGTATTAGGCAGTAAAGTCTTAGACTTTACTCCAAAAGCATGGGCAACAAAAAAAGGAATAGATAAATTAGGCTTCATCAAAATTAAGAACTTTTGTGCACCTAAGGACATTATCAAGAAAGTGAAAAGACAACCAACAGAGTGGGAGAAAATATTTGGAAACTATATGTCTGATAAGGGCTTAGTATCCAGAATATATAAAGAACTCTTACAACTCAACAACAAAAAGATAACCCAATTTAAAAATGGGCAAAGGACTCGAATAGACATTTCTTCAAAGAAGATATACAGATGGCCTATAAGCACATGATAAGTTGCTCAACATCATCAGCCATTAAGGAAATATAATTCAAAACCACTATGAGATAGTACTGCACATCCATTAGAATGGCTGTATAAAAAGTGGAAAATAAGTGCTGGTGAGGATGTGGAGAACTAAGAACCCTTTTACATTGTTGTTGCGAATGTAAAATGGTACAGTCACTATGGAAAACAGTTTAGCTGTTTCTCAAAAAATTAAACAAAGAACTACCATATTACCCGGCAATTCTGCTTCCAGGTACATACCCAGAAGATGTCTGTACACCAGTGTTCTTAGCGGCATTATTCACAATAGTAGAAGCAACTCAAATACCTGTCAGTACATAAATCAGTAAACAAAATGTGGTATATACAGACAATGGTATATTATTCATCCATAAAAGGATTGAAGTTCTGATACATGCCACTACATGGGTGAACCTTGAAGAATGGGTCAGACACAAAGGGACAGATATTGTATGATTGCATTTATATTGAAATAGCTAGAATTTGCAAACACATAGAGACAAAAAGTAGATTAGTGGTTACTAGGGGCAATGGAGGGGGTTAATGGGCAGTTAATGCCTAATGGGTATAGAGTTTCTTTTGGAGTGATGGGAAAGTTCTGGTAATGGATGGTGATGAGGGTAACAGAACATTGTGAATGTGATTAATCCCACTGAGTGGTTTGCTTGGGAGTGGTTGAGATGGGAAAATTAATGCTGTATATATGTTTAAACAATTAAAAAAGAGAGAAAGAGCATACAACTAAAGAGACGATGACAATTAAATACATGATCCTGGACTGTATGTAAAAATGGAGGGGGAAAAGGTCCAAAAGGACATTATTGGGACAATTAAAAAAATTGGAATATAGAGTATAAACTTTGTGTCAGTGTTAAAGTTCTTGAACTTGATAACTGTGCTTAAGGTGGTTACATAAGTGAATATCCTTGTTCTTAAGAAATGTGCATGGAAGTATTGTGTGTTTGAGGAGCGTGTTGTATACAACTGACTCTCACATGTTTGAAAATAGATAGGTGGGTGGATGGATTGATATATAGATAGGTGGATGGATAGATAGATAAAATGATACAGCAAATGTAGCAAAATGTTAAAATTGGTGAATCTGGGTACAGGGGGTAGAGGGGGTTTGCTGGAGTTGACTATAGGTTTGGTATTATTTTTGCAACTGTACTGTAAGTTTGAAATCATTTCAGAATGAGAAGTTTAAGGGGAAAAATCCATGAACTAGGACTCAGAAGACCTCATGTTTAATGTTTCATCTGTGATGTAAGAATCTTCTAAATCTGCTTCTTTCTTTGTAAATGGGGAAAATATTTATACTGCCCACTTATACTTAGAGCAAGTACGATAGATAAAAATTAATGGATTTTGTATGGTTTGGGATTTTGTGTTTTAGGACTCAGAAGATAGGTTTTTCTTATCTTCAGTCAAATAGAACTACCATTAATACTACCTTAAAATGTAAACTCCGTTTTGTATTTTATTATGAAGGGATTAAAAATAAACATTCCTTTGAAACTTTGAAATTTTTTCTCTCTCTTTTTTTAACCCTAAGGTCCTGAAGTGGGAGCATCTCCGCAAAGTGGAAGAAAAAGTGTGGCAGCCGAAGGAGCTTTGCTACCACAGACACCCCCATCCCCTCGGAACCTGATGCCACATGGACATAGGAAGTGCCATAGCTTGGGTTATAAGTCAGCATTTTTAATTTTATCTCTCAAATTTTAAGTTGTTTGTAGGTGAATTTATTTTGTATTTACTTTCTCAGTGTTTTTGCATAGTTTTCTTGTATAACAGTCTTATTCTGATTCAGTATAATATCTTGTTTGCCTAAAAGTGTTTATTTCTTCCCTTCCCTGTATTTAGAAATGAGCTTTTCTCAATGGTATTTTCACATTTGGTGGAGATAAATGAACATTACTGAGAGCTGTCATAAATAATTTTCCTTTTAAATTATAACCTTTATATCAAGAAAGTTGTTGCTAGCCTTAACCAAAATAATTTGTCATAAATTAAGGTCTATAAAAATTATTCTTTTCATTCCTAAATATAAAAAGGGAAATGATTTTTTGTTTGCTTGATTAGTTTTATATAAGATTGATTTCTCAAAAAGGGGACCATGGTTTTTGTTAAAATTTATAGCAATTCTCCATTCATGAATGTGAAACCATTTTTTAAATGGAACTGGGGCCCAAGATGAATTAATTTAAAATATTCTCTATTTATATAACATAGATATGGCCAGGTTTCATAAAACATTTCCCCTAAACTGCTCATCTCTGACTTCCGTGGTAAAAAAAAAATCTATGTATCCATTAGTATGAGAGTTCAGAAGTAAATTTAGGGTAGCAGGGAAATCGTTTATATCTTGAATCTTTATATAAAGAGTCTATTTTATATCCTGAATTTGGAACAATAATAAAAGATATGAAAAATATTTCTCTGTTTCCAGTTTCATTCATAAAATGAACACAGCAGAGTTTAAGAGTGCAACGTTCCCAAATGCAGGGCCAAGACATCTTTTAGATGATAGCGTCATGGAGCCCCATGCACCATCTCGAGGCCAAGCTGAAAGTTCTACTCTTTCTAGTGGAATATCAATAGGTGAGAAATATTTCTCTGAGGGAGTTCCAAACTTAAATGCAATGATATTTTTAACAAAGCTCAGCTGGAAAAAAAGGGAAAATTCAAATAAAGATAAGGTGATAGAGAAAATTCTATAAAAGCAAAGCAGTGGTTAGATACAGGATCATCTTACTAATGCTACTGAGGTTAATAATGCCTGGTGGTTTAAAAGGTGCTTGATGTTGTTGAGGACTGATGGGAAAATAACATAGGCTGCTTGAGTTGGTTGATTGCATGCAAGAATTGAGGGAAAGCAGAGTCACGAATGACTCCCAAGTTTTTTAGATTAAGCAGACGGTAGTGCTGTTTACCAAGGTAAAGAGTACAGGAAGAGCAGTCATTTTTAGGGGGAGCTCAGGTGTTTGTGAAGGGTTGCAGCATTGGGGAATCAAGAGTTTCGTTTTGAAAATATTTAGTCCATATGGATATGTCAGGAAGGAAGTTGGAAGAATGGGCTATCAAAGGAAACTAAGAAAGAGGGATCAGTGAAATAGAAGACAAAAATAGTGTGTGATATCACAAAAGCCCGATAGAGGAAGTGTGTCAAGGAGGAGCAAGTGTTGGATATAGCAAATGCAAAGAAGAGGAGTAAGATGACAATTGGGAATTGAGTGACCAGCCGATTTGACAAGACAAAAGTTCTTGATGACCTTGATAAAAGTTACTTCATCAAACAGTGAAAGCAAAGGCCTGATTTAGAATGC
Organism: Choloepus didactylus; assembly: GCF_015220235.1. NCBI lineage: Eukaryota > Metazoa > Chordata > Mammalia > Pilosa > Megalonychidae > Choloepus > Choloepus didactylus. Next base: position 84,886,535 of record NC_051308.1, on the reverse strand, counting down.
GATGTGAGTAGATAGAGAATAGGTACTCGGAAAGGGAGCAGAAAATTAGGGTAATCCTGGAGAGGGATATAAGATTCAGAGACGGAATTGTTTGTTTTTACTCTTTAAACTTTTATTTATTTTCTGCATCTTCTAAATGAGCGTTATAATTAGATAATTTTTATAATTAGAAAATATCCATATAGTACTATAATTACTTTTAAAAAGAAATAAAGGAGGAAAATGTCTTTCTCTGTGATTAGATGACAGGTTGCTCAGGGGCTAAGCCTATTAATGTTAATATGATTGTCTCAATATTGATGAACAGTCAGTAGAAAGAGTTAACAAAAGAAGATTCATTTTCCTGTTATATTGACTTCCTCAAATTTTGAGGGTTCCAGATCCTGAAAATGAAATTGCTTTAGATGTCTTCCGCACCATTCAGCTGTTATTTATTCTGATGTTCTCCTTTTTATCAATGCCAATGATTAACCTATGAAAAAAAAGTAAAACCAGAAGACAAGTGTGTTACCTGAAACACCTCTTCATTATTGTAGTATGTTGCCTGTGTGAAAATATCAACCTCAATCTGAAAGATAATAGAGAAGAATTTTACAAAAGAGAAAGGAAGAATTTTTTTCCAAATAAAAATTGGTTATCACGCATGCCACGTAAAGCAAAAAATAATAGTGTTTAAAATTATGGCTCTCAATTAAGTACATGGTATTTGGCATTTTCCCAATATAATTGTTATCCTATGATAATTACTACTTTTTTGTTTATTTGTGGCTTTTACTAACCTTAAATGTCCTTTTGTTTATCATAAAATAGTTAACTAGTTATTTCATTCAGTTACAGTTAGTACCTCAATTTGGATACTTTTCTCCTTTAGAGCAGGAATAGACTATTTTAATTTTTGCCTTTTTATTATTTTTTTAATTACTCTCAGGTCTTTAGATAGGTAAACAATAAAAGAATGCTACATCCTTATTTGTATATTAAGAACATAATGTATATGCACTTTCCAGGATGTTTGTTTCAAAGCTTTAACAATCTGAAAAGGTAGTAAGTCTGTAACTATAGGATGGTAGTATTTAAACTGTTAAAAACATACACACACTGAGAAAATTCTTAATTACAAAAGAGTTTTTTCCTTAGCTGTAACTTTTACATGCAATATTTATCTACTATACAATGGAGGCTTTGAGAAAGTACTATGGAAAAATTATCAATGCTTGGACAATGACCACAAACATTTTCTAGTATGGTAAAAAACATCCTAGACAACCTAGAGCAGTCTGGCCTAGCCGAGGTAGGCATATCTACTCTGAACTTAATGCTTCCGGAAAAGCTTATGTTTTTTATAAATAAGTCATCCTAATTATGCGTAAATTTTCAGTTGTTAAGATATAATGCTAAAGATCAAGATAATCTCTAAGATCACAATCCTACTCTCACCCCACACCCAAAGTTTACAACTCCATGGAACGTTGTTTCAGTGATTGTTCTCAATTCTTGCAAAGACAGTACATAACTAGTACCATTCTAGATACATAGGAGAGGGTTTAATCCACCACGTAAAATGGATACCTTAAGGTCGTGAAAGTTTGACAAACAATTTAACTTGATACATAAAGAACGTATTAGTTGTTTAATTTTTATTGAAAGCCAGGTTTATCTGTAAAATAAGTTTTAAATCAATCTAAGCTGATTTGGACTCTGAATTCATTCCCCTCAGTTTCTTTTCCAGCTAATTTAAAACTGTTTGGGGACTGTTTCAGCTGATATTTCTAGCCAAAGAGAAAGTTTTTATTACATTGTTATAGTGCTAGTTTGTTGTTGTTGTTGTTGTTTTTCCAATTTAAGGATACCATCCTCTTCTACCTTGTCCCTAAAGGCAGAGAGTTGAATTTCCTTCTTTCGTAAAGCTTTTTATCCTTAGAGCAGAAATGGGTTTTAAAAGGAATACAAAGGGAAAGATGTATACCCTGAATCTCTAAGGGTTTCATAATTATAGTGCTCTTAAATTATGACAGACCTAATAAGGAAAAATTTTGTGCTTATGTACTTTCTCTGGTGGTAGAAAAGTTCTTTATTAACATAATGAATTTAAGCTGTAAGTAGACTTGCAAAAATATTTTATGCTGTTTTGTTAATTTAGCTAACCTTGTCAACTATATTTCAGTGTATTACAAAATAAATCTAACTGCAGTATTGGAATGAAGAATTAATATCTGGAGTTCACTACAGAAAGTGTGATTGTCATTTTATGAGCACAATTAGAGAATTTCTTTCTAAAATATAAAATCCAAACTAGAAAAGTAAATCTGATATTTTAAAAATTTTAGGTAGCAGCGATGGTTCTGAACTAAGTGAAGAGACCTCATGGCCTGCTTTTGAAAGGTAAGAAAAATTGTCCATTTGAACATCTTTGAGCTTATTTTTTCTATCTTAGAATACATGCTAATATGAATTTCAAGAGATAATTTCTATTACATATTCTTAAGAACTATTTAAGCTTCCTAAAGAAATTGATATTTAAGTATGGAATTAAAAATTATAAGAATGGTTGACAAGAGACTCATATCTATATCTCTTTATTTGTATTTGAATTTTAGCACATTTAAATTGCCAATTAAAAATAATAACCAATCATAGTCAAATTATTTCCTTATGTGTTCAAAAGTAAATTTTTTTTCCTAAGTTCTGGTTCATTTAAGTAATTTTAAGGCATTTAGTGGAATGCTCAGCTTATTTTATGCTGCTTTGTCAAGGGTCAAATGACTTAGAAAATTATAAATTATACTGTAAGTAAAGCAGTTTGAAGTTTGAATTTAAATTGCAGTGAACTTAAAATATGCCCATAGTACACAAATTTATACTGAGATACTTAAAAAAGTCATGTCCTCTTCTCCTTTCTGTGTTTTTATAAGCTGTGAAAGCCATCATATGCATGCTATATTGATCTTCAAAGATAAGATGTCCCTAAAAATGTAGCCAAACAACACAAATACTTATATTCTAAGTGTCCATTAAGATTCTTGTATTATCTCTGACCATTTCACTTCTGCCATTTCAGACTTATAAGATGCTTCACTGTTGAAAAATAATTGCTCCCTTTTATACATAAACTAAACTTAGCTAAGTTTCTAAATAACAAGAAAGTCAGTCAGATTGAATTTTGAATGTCATATTAAAACTCATGGGAGTGTAAAATATTTAGTTACATAATCTCCCTGTTATGCACTTTTTAATAGAAAACAGCACTCACTATTCATTGGAAATTAAATTGTATTTGAATTGGTTGATTTCATGCTGTTAATTGGAAAATTAGACCCTTGTTCTTGGCAAAATTTCATAAAGATTTCTCAGCTTCATGTGATTAAAGCTTTACTTGTAAGCCCTGTATTTCAAAGTACTTTCAATCCTTTCTACTCTAATTGTCAGTATTCCTAGATTTTGTTCTCTTTGATTTTGGGGGTTTTTTAAACAATTAGTTTTTACATATTGTTTCTCTTCCAAACTCTATTTTCAACCTCTTTGCTTGGGTATGTCTGAAATGGGAAAAAAACAAGAGTTGCCTCTGGTGTGCTGTCTGAATTTGTACAAATTGTCTTCATTCTTTTCCTTTAGAAAGACTGTAAGGCTATCAAATGTTGATTATAGGGTGTACTATAATCTTTAGATAAAAGATGTTGACTTACAAAATTGTCAGATTGCTGGAATTATAAGTGAGTAACAAGAATGGTTTTGTGTTAAATAATTTGTTCTCATCCCAGCAGGTTACTTAGGAACATAGTATTTAATGGTGTTACCTTCACATCTCAAACAGTATTTTTCTTTCATGACAGATGTTTTGCTTTGCAGACGTTTGAAGCTAAAAATCTACCATATTTGTGCCAACTTTAAATCAGTGGCTCTTGGAAAAATTTTGAGAGCAGTTAAATTAATGCTGCCCAGCAACATTCAGACATGAAATAATAAAAAGTGAATAGGGAAGTAGTATATTAACTATTACTTGTGGCTAGCAAACTTGAAAATAGTACTTTGAATGTTAAATATGCCATTTTCTGTTCTTATTTCCTTATTATATAGAAAGCATAGTGGGGGAAATAAAATGCTTGGGTCACATTAGTTTTAAGTTGGCCAGATTGCATTTTAGGTGTCTTCATAGGGACATGTATTAAAAATGAATTATTTCTATAAATCTAGGCATCATATTTAAACTGGAATCCAAAACGTGGAATGAAACAAAAGAATTTTGGAAGAATTTCTCAGGTTTTGTATTATTTGGTTATAAATAGCCTTTTAATTCTTTAGCAGATTTGTGAAAGTGAATCTATTATGTAAATATATGTTATGTACTGAACACATACAAGTATTTCTAGAGTCAACAGAAGAAAAAAGTTTTTGAAATCTGTGCTGCATGCTTTAAAAAAGAGAGAAGCAATCACATACTATCCTTTTGTGAGATTTAGAAATCTATATTACACGAAGAAATTACTGTACTGTTCTAGGTACTGATGATGATTGTGTGAATAAAAGTATATGTAATATATACAATTTATAATGGAATCCAACAGGAACAGATTATACCATTCACTCGGCCCGATGACAAGAGTGGCACGAAATGGCTATCGAAGCCACATGAAGGCCAGCAGGTACAATTCCCCTGCATACAGGGGAGACAGAACTCCCCTCTGGTGTTGGTGATTGGCTTACATTGGTGTGGTCTGGCAATAATTATTTCTGTTCTTTCCCAACTAATTGGTTTAAAAACTAAACAGAATACCCAGGAAAACTTTCTTTCCAAATTCTAATAGAAAGGTAAATTTGAACTATTCTTTCTGATCCAAAGCTAATTAATTGCTAAAATTTGCATCTCTTTGTCAGATTTTTTAAATGCTTTGAAGTTGATACCCTTTTAACTACACAGGTCTTTCCCGTGCTGCTAGTTAATGGATGAACAATATAAAAATCTGCTTGTTATTTATAAGCGTGTAATCGAAGCATTTTCTTTGCTAATAAATCTACATTCACTTTTTTTTTTTTTTTTTTTTTTTTTTTTAGGAATTTGGCAGTTAAACTTCAGGTCCTGAATTTAAACAAGTCTATTTCATTAAATAGTTGTGTACTTAAACTCATGTTCATTCAGTTGTTCACTCAGTTTAGTTAAGACAGGTCTCTTTCTGTACTACATTAGTTGTGGAAGAAAATGAGCATGGTAGATTGATTCGGGATGGGGTGTGGAGGATAATGGTAATGGATAATCAACTAGTTCCTAATTCAACAAAGTAGCAAACTTTTGAAGTGAGTTGTATGTCAATATGATGGTGTCTGATCTCCTTGGGTATACCTTCCTATGCATAATACAGCTCTAGCATGAAATTTCTAGTGATTTCTAGGTTTATAAGTCACTTTGAAGACACCTAAATAATCATAAAGGGATAAACTGGCAAACTTCCATTTTCTTCATTGTTTTAAAATTCTGCAGCTCATGTCGAATGGTAGATTTTTAATAGTGTGTATGTTTTAATTGGCTCATGTAGAAATCATTCTTGTTTTAAACATAGGACCTTTAATCAATTGGGGAAAAATATTAACGTGTTTGGTGATTTTGCAACATTTTCTTAAGATAGATGAAAAGGAAATCTTCAGTTTGAGGGTTATTCTTTTCTGAAAGAGCTATTAGGCTATAATCAAACACTTACGCATTGGCAGCATTTAAATGCCATTAAAATTTTTTGCAGAAAGCCAGGTTTTTTAATCTGTTGTTAATGCTTTTATTCATTCTTTTGCCTATTTTAGAATTAAATTAAGCATAGATTTTGTTTGTTATCCCTTTTTGAGCTTCTGCTATTTTTATTTTCAGTTTTATAGACTTGAATACTTTTAACAAATAAAATCCTCATCTTTCTTACCAGGACTGAAAGTTTCTAAAGGGGAAAAAAAAGTTACAGCAATGATGCAGTCTGACATGTTAAGAAGAAAAAAAAATCTGAAATCCTTAATACTTACAAAAATGAATTACTGTATTCCTTCTAAATTTAGCTTGTTGAAATACATAATAAAATGTGTATTTTTAACCATATGCTGACTTTAATAACTTTATAATTAATTTTTTGACAGCTTTCTAAATTTTAAATTAGCATTTATAATTGTCAGTGTCTTCTCAGCTTTGAATAAAGTAATAAAGATTTAAAATTAAAGATAATTACATTTTATTTAATTCAATGACTACTATAGGCAAAACCTCTTATGTTCCTTTCTTCATTTCATTATTATAGTTCTGCAGAATCAGAAGATTTGGCTGTACATTTATATCCAGGAGCTGTTACTATTCAAGGTGTTCTCAGGAGAAAAACTTTGTTAAAAGAAGGCAAAAAGCCTACAGTAAGATTTCGTTATATTTTTTAACAAACCTCTAAAAATATGCAAATGTACTGGACCCTAAAAAATACTAAAATAATTTAAATCAAACCAGATGTATAGTATATTTGAAATAACTTAAAATACACATTTGCCTCACCAGGTTTCTTTATTTAAAGTGGTGTTTATATCTGCCATATAAATTTTCAGTTAAATCGTGTAAAGGGTGCTTAATCAAGGTACTCATTTACTTCTCTTTGCTTCCTTAATATAGTTCTTTTACAAAACTGTTCTAAGAATTCTGAAAGTGTATAGTGTTAAAAAGTATTTTAGGAAAGAGAACGGAAAGTAACAACCCTAAGAAAATGGAATTCAACCAATTTTTGTCCGTTTTTTTAAATCTCTCTAATGAAGTTTTGCTTTCCTACATAAAATAGTACCCAGATATTAAATGTGTCCTCCACATAAAGATAGAAGAGGGTATTTCTTTTCCTTACAGTCTTATCTAATTTGGAATATAAAGACTTTGACTTATACCCACACTTAAAGCTTTTGAAGAATGAGGGTTTCCTAAAATATAAAAATGGTTTATATCTAAATATATCTTACATCACAGGAAACCACAGACAGGCACATATAATCAAGAGGCTACACTAGGCCAGCTAGTTAACTAAGAATAGCATGTCAGTCAAGGCATCACCACACTTAGTGTGTGCCAAATGCTATTAAGAAAGCAATGAAGAAGATGAGACAAAATGCCTACCTTACGGAGATTGCATTCCAGTGAGTAAAAAATAGAGATTAAAAATAAGATAATGGGATAGAAAATAATGGGCTGAAAAGGGGTGTCACCATAGTGAGGCATTTTTTGCTGAGATCCAAAAGGAGAATGTGTTAGCAATGTGAAGATCTTGGGAAAGAGCATTCAAGCACAAGAAACAGCAAGTGCAAAGAAAGGCCTGCAGATGGACATGTTCAAGAGAAAGAAGGCCTGGGTAGTTGAAGCATTGAAAGTGGGGGGTGTAGAGGAGATTAAGTCAGAGAAAAAGGCTAGAGTGGCCTGAAAATGTATTAGATGTGACGTATGAAGGAAACAGTAGAAAGGAAGATAACTTCTGGGTATATGGACTGAGAAGAGTAGATGTTAGGGACATTGATTGAAATAGGGAAAGGTTTTTTAGGGGGTGGGAGGGCAGGTAAGTTTTGGCCAAGTTCGGTGTGATACGCTTATTAGACATTCAAGTGGACATGACAGTTTGGCTCTTGAAAGAGAACAGTTCAAGAGTTCAGCAGAGAGGTGACTGCCAGAGTTAGAGATTTGGTATCATTAGCATACAGATAGTATTTGAAGCCTGGGACTAGATGAAATAGATTATCTATGAAGAAAGTGTGGCTGGGGAAGAAAAGAGGGCTGAGGCAGAACATTGCAGCAAGTAAAGATCTGCTACAAGAAGAGTTTAGAAGAAAACTAAGGAACTGTTATCATATAAGCCTAGCAGTTAAAGTATTTCAAGAAGGAAGGAGTGGTCAGTTGTGCCAGATGACGCATATTATAAAGACAGAGGACAGCTTTGATAAAATGTCAGTTATTGTTAACCTTGACAGTAGCAGTTCCAGCCTGAAAGCCTAATTGAAGTAAATTGAGGAGAAAATGGTCAAAATAGAAGTAAAGTCAGGAATTAGGGACAACCTCATAAGAAGTTGTGCTGTAAAAGGAGCAGAGAAGTTGGATGGAGTCTGGGAAGTGAGGGGAATGGGTCAAGGGAAGGATTTTTTCAGATGGGAGTTAACTATTATTAAGGTTCATTTCTATGATGGTAGAAGGGGAAAATTGAGAGACACATTAATTGCAAACGCAAATTCCTTGAGAAAGCAAGAGAGAGTTGAAATCTGGGGCATAAAAGATGAGCTTGAGTTTGTCCTCAGTAGAAGGGTTAACTGTTGTAGCAGGAAGAGAGGCCAAGTATGTGAGTCTACAAACAGGTAATTATTAGATGGAATTAGTGCTGGGAAGATGTGGTAGTTCTCATCAGATTTGCATCTAATTTTCTTGGAAGTATGAAATGAGATCATTGTGGGGGGTGGGGTATTCAAATTTTGGGGAGAGAGGAAAAGTATGAAATAATGGTCTCCTGATAGAGAGGAAGTATAATAACTGGGGTGAAAGGTCTTGTCAACTTCCATTTGAGACTCGTGATCATAATTCTATCAGTCAGCAAAATTGCGTGATTTCTCCAGCAATATTCAGCTACCGTTAAGGGGGTACCAGGTAATCAGATGGTTAAATTTAACTAGAGTTTAGAGTTTTATCAGGAGAGAGGGGCAAGGGGATTACAGTATTTAAAAGAGAATAGATATAGTGCTGGATGATAGAATATAGGCTAGCTATGAAGAAAGGGGAAAGAGGAGGTCATTGGGTGTTGGGGGGAATACTAGGTAATACTAAAAAGTGAAAGCATTCTTGAAGAGATCAAGGATTATCTGAATGATAGTACTAGAGTATATTGGCTAGAAGTGATAATCAGGAATATTGAGACAGAGATTTCAGAAGTGATACAAGTCTAAGTTTGATTATTGGATGGCTGCATGGAGTGGAGCTAAAGATCACCAGGAAGGTAAACACATTGAAAGACCACTAGCATTTTATTACCATATTCATATCTGTATTTGTCCTTTCCAGGTAGCATCTTGGACAAAATATTGGGCAGCTTTGTGTGGGACACAACTTTTCTATTATGCTGCCAAATCTTTAAAAGCTACAGAAAGAAAACATGTAAGTATTCCTCCTCTGGAAAGTAGTCCTAATGGAGAAGACCTAATAAAGACATTCTAATAGTATTTAGTCAATTCCCCAGGCTCCTTGGTAGACAGAGGCTATCAATCTTTCTGATTTTAAAGCATTTCCAAGCAGAGACCTTACATTTTCTCAATAATTCTCCCATTCCAATATTTTTCCTAGTCATTGAAATAACTTGCCACCACCTCAAAATTATTTTGATTGTCTTAATGTAATTTGATGTTGATTACTGCTAAATTGTTCTGACATTCTCACAAATTTGTCATCAAAACAGTTTCAAGTTTTAATGAACTCATAATAGACTTCAATGTTTTTGATGGTGGAAACACTTGTTTCCATTTAAATATATCAGTTTTTTAAAAAACAGAAACTATTATCTAGGCGTCTCTCTTCCTAATCTGTAAAGTGTGAGAATTTGCGGCTAACCTCAAAAGTTTTTTCCACCTCAAAGTCTGATTCAGCGATTTTTCCCAACAATGAAGAAGAATGAGCAATCACAATAGTTACTACAATCACTTTCTTTTGTTTCCTATTACTTAAAAGAAGCCTCACAATGCACTTTTCTCCAAATGTAGAATCTTCCCATGTATCTCTTTTGTGTGCTTTTTTGTTTTTATGTGCCAATGATACAATCTTAGAAAGGAAGAATAATTTGTTTCCATGTTGCATTAATAAAATCCCTTTGAGAGGAATTTTATTTCTATGTTTTGCATTTGGGGGGGTGGAATTAAATGGTTTAAGATTTACCACGGAAGAAAGACTAAGCCCCTAAAGGAAAAATAAGTCCTTTTTCTGTTTATAAATTACCCAGATGATACTGCATAATTCAGAGACGCTCTTCTTTATCCTCACTATTTTGTTTAAATTAAACCAAAGGTACATAAGGGGATATTTTTTACTTAAATAAATGTAGGAAGGGCCATAGATATCATCTGGTTTAAAACATAGAACAGTGCTAGCACATCAAAGCTTTCCAAGATAGCCTCTCCTTCCTTCCTTTTCAAACATACCCCCAACCTGTCCCTGTCCTGAATTTCACATTATTCATTGCCTTGCTTTTCTTTAGATTTACCACGTTTCCTTTTATAATGCATTGTACCTAAATGAACTGTACCTAAATGGAATCATATATATTCTTTAAGCACTGGCTCTTTTGCTCACTGTTATGTTCTTACAGTTATTGTGTTGAGGTAAAGGACTGAGTGATCATGACCATTCTGTGGATGTTTATTTTTTTGTATTATGGCCAAATGGGCTATAATGCCAACATACCTGACAAAATTACACAGAATAGTTCCACTGGAACCTTTTGCAGAGTAATTGCCTCTGCTTACTACTATTTGTACTCAAAGGAAAACAAAAAAGGATTGATACAGGTTGAATTAAATCCTTTGTCTTTAGATATAGAGCAGATAATTTTTCACATAATCACTGAGATAATTGCTGGCTGGATTCTTAGTCAGCTGTTGGAAAGATATAGTTATTCAAAATAGCATATTCTTTTCCTAATTTCAATTAGAAAGAGCTAAATTGGAGAAGTTATAAGCTAAGTATATTTGTCATTTGATGCATATGTTAAATATCTTTTTGTGCTGGGAATTGCTACTTATACATGTAGAATTACTAATATATTATGATAGTTTGGGTTTTTAATTATATGAAGTTTCTGATAAATAGTGCATATGAAATGTTTAGAAATTAGAGCAAAATGGGTTGTGAGGATGTTGAATTGAGGGAGAAGGAAATGAACTGTATTCCTCATCTTTTCTAATTAAATCTGTTAGTAATTAAAGAATTACAAGAACAGGATAGAGTAGGTATAGAGACAAGTCCATGTTTATATTTAGTATCAATCTTGGCATGGAGAGATATGATGCAGAACTAAAAGCAATGAAGGAAAAATATTTTAAAATGATTTTCAACCAAAGTTCAAATACAAACAAATTTGAAGAAAATGTTTGCTATATATATAAGCAACAGCTAAAGGATTAAAATGTATCAGATAAATGCAGTACCACCTACATTGTATTCTTCCCAAAATATTTACCCTGCAAGCCAATCATGAGGAAACAATCATCTCTAGACTGAAGGATATTCCACAAGACAACTGGCCTGGATTCTTTAAAAAGACCAAAAGTAGCAGGATGGAGGTGGGGGTAGGAGGTATAGGAGGACCTCTGTAAATTCAAAGAGACTGAAGAGTCTTGACAAATAAATGCAAAGCATGTACCTTGATTGAATCCTGGAGTTTTTTTTTTTTTTTAAAAAAAAAAAAAAGCTGTAAAGGTTATTATTGGGACAATTGGAAATTTTAATATGGATTTTATATAATTGTGTCTTAAATGTCTTGGTTGTGATAACTATATTGTGTTTATGTAGGAATATATTCTTATTCTTAGGAGATACATGTTAAATGTATTTAGAGTTCAGTGATATGTCTGCAGCTTAAATTTAAATGTTCAAAGAGATAAGCATATAGGCAAAATATAGATGAAGAGTATTTGGGTAATCATTGTAGTATTCTTTCAGGTTCTCTATAGTTTGAATTTTCCAAAATTAAAAGGCAGCGAGGAAATCACTAATGAAAACATAGGCAAAAAGCATATACTTTAGAGAATATTAAAACATAAGTATGCAAGCTTCCAGATTACTCCTCCCCACATTTATATACATATATATACAACTATAAAGAGCAGAGTGGCTTAGAGAGAGAAGGGGAACTATTATTTTATGTCTATATTTTTGAATATTTTAAAATGAAAACATTTCACTGTAAAAATAATTTTTAGTGGAAGTGTATTCACTGCAGAAATTTTTACAGATATGTTTGAACCTGTCACTGATTGCCAAGTAGGTATTGAATAAATATCATTTGATTTGTTACATTTTAAAAACCAAGCCTGCACCTGAAAAAGAAATCTATAGTATATATAAAGACCTTCTACAACTCAGAATAAAACTGAACAACAGAAAAAATAGAAAAGGGTAATAGAGGATGAAATTCAGATGGCTAAAAAACATGAAAAGATGTGATCAACCTCACTCCAAAAATATAGATTTAAGAAGAGAAAGATTTTTTTGGCATTAGGCAGAAATTTTTAAAAGGCATAATATAGCATCGACTGTGGTTTAGGGGAACATGAACTTTTAACATACAAGGTTGGCAGAAATTTAAATTGGTGTTGTCTCTGTTGTGGGCAGTTATAGTCAGTATTTAATGTAATAATAACCAGTGATCCCTCATCTGAGAATCTGTCCTACAGAAATGCTTGAACAAGTACACAGATATCTGTAGAAGATTATTTATTCCTGTAATGTTTTAATAGCAGAAAGCTGTATACAACCAAAGTACTTATCAATAAGGAAATAGTTACTGACTGGTGAAAACCACCAATCAGAGAATAAATATACCCCCGTTTCCATAAAAACCAACAACATCAAAAAGCCTCTGGTATAGATGTATAAAAAAAGGTCTGAAGGGTTATATCCCTTTCATAAGGGCTTATATTGCCTGAGATTTTGTTGTTGTTAAAAAAGGAAACAATTGAGACAGAGATTTTTAGGTTAGGAGAGGATATTAGAATGCTAGAAAATCATGGCTCCAGTTTAAATTAGGAGCCATGAAATCAGTTCTTGGTATTGCCAATTTTATTCTTCATAGTATTAAAACTTCCTAATTCCTTTAGCTTTAATTTTTGTAGTAATATGTTGTACTAATAATGTGTTATGCTCATTCTTTTTCCTTTTTTCTTTTAATTGGGATCCATATCATACATAGAAGATAAGTAATATTCATATACATATTTTAAAATAATAAATAAAATGAACACCTATATACATTCTGTTCAGGGTGTAAGAAGTAGAACATGACCAGAATCATAAGAGCATTGTTCCACATCTTCATTATATGTGTTACTGTTAGTCTTTTTAATTTTGACCAATCTGTTAAATCTGAATGGTGTCTCATGATTTTAATTTGCATACCCTTGATTATTTAATGAGTTTGAAATTTTTTTCACATCTCTCATTTCTTCTGTGAAATGCCTATATAAGTATTTGCCTGTGTTTCTCTTGGGTGCTGTGGTTTTCTTACTATATGTTCTGGATATTAATCTATTACCAGTTTGTTATAAATATCTTCTTGACTTGTCTTTTCATTCTCGTTATATTTTAATGAAAAATTCCGAATTTTAAAGTAATAAAATTTACTTTACTTTTCCTTTATGGCTAATACTTTCTGAGTCATGTTTAAAAATCCTTCTCTAACTTGAGAGCATAAGATACTCTCATATATGACCTACTTATAGTTTTAAAGTTTTGCATTTTATTTTAAAAAGTCATTTAACCATCTGGAATCATGGTGGGGTAGGGGGTGGTGATATAGGCAACAATTTTCATGATTTTTCTTTGTAGATAACTACTTTTCCTGGCACCATTTATTGAACAATTAGTTCATTCTTCACTAATCTGCAGCACCCCCTCTTATCAGTTTACATTTTTATGCATGGATTCCTTTCTAGATTTTTATTGCTCTATTGGTCTGTCCCTGTCCCAAGAATAATTCTAAGTCACTGTAGCTTTATAAGTCTTGAAGTGTAGCAAGGCAAGTCCCACCTAATTCTTCAGGAGTGTCCTCATTATTCTTGGTCCTTTGCTCTTGTATATAAATTTTAGGATCAGTTCCATATAACCTTACTCAGATTTTTCATTGAAATGACACAGAATCTATAGATAAATTTAGGAAGAACTGACATCTTTAAAACATTGAGCCATTTTCTCCTTTTCATTGACATCTTTACAACATCTTCTTCTTTAATGCTTTTAACTGTTAATGCTTTTCTATGTCTTTTATTATATGTATTCCTACATACCTTTTTTTGTAATTGACTTTGGTAGTTCTAGTGTATAGAATGACATTTGACTTTTACATTGATCTTTTTCCAGCAGCCTTGCTAATCTTTCTCATTAATTCTGTAGATTCTGGTTGATTTTCTGTGTAGATAATATCATTTGTGAGTAATGGCAGTTTTATTTCTTCCTTACTCTTATACCTTTTATTTCCTCTTTTTGTCTTATTGAGCAGACTTGGTCTCCTAATTCAGTGTTGAATAGAAGTAGCAATGGTGGGCATCCTTATCTTGATACTAATTTAGGAATGTATTTAGCATTTTACCCTTGAGTGTGTTTGCTACAAGGTTTTCTCCCCTACTGTGTTTTGTTTTGGTTTTTGTGTGGGTTTTGTTTTATGTTTTGTTTTGGTTTATGTTTAGATTCTTTTTATTGAATTAAGAAAGTTCCCTTCCGTCTTAGTTTGCCTAAGCTGCTATCTCAAATAATACACAATGGGTTGGTTTAAGCAACAGGAATTTATTGGCTTGTGATTTCAAGGCTAGGAGAAATCTAAAATCTAAATAACGGCAAGACTATACTTTCCCCCTGAAGACTATAGCATGTTCTGGTAGTGGCTGTAGGCAGTCTTTGGCTTTCTTGTCACATGGCTGTGTCCTCTCCTTCCTCTTCCAGGTCCTGCTAACTTCCTGCTCTGGCTCCTTTCTCCCTGTAGTTTTCTCTTTATAAGGCCCCAATAATCTGAATTAAGGCCCAAAACTTTAAGTAAAAATAACATCTGCAAAAGGTCCTATTCACAATGGGTTCATAGCCACAAAAATGCAGATTAAGAACTTCTAAATTGGAGTACATAATTCAATATACCACACCTTCTATTCCTGGTTGGCTAAGTTTTTAATCACACATATGCATTAAATTTTAACAAGTGATTTTTTTGGTCATCTATTGAGATAATCATATGATTTTTCCCTTTTAATCTGTTAATATGGTTTACTTTAGAAGCTTTTCCTAAATTGAATTAACCTTGCTTTTTTTAAATAAACCCAACTGTTCCGATTAAGGCAAGGGGCTGGGTAATAAAACAGCCTTACACCAAATTCCTAGGGGTACAGACAGACTGAAAAATGATTCGGACAAGTCCAGCTTGGCAAGTGAGATAGAGCATTTATTGGGGGCTTTCATGGGGTTCTCATCTAAGTCACAGAAGGAGAGACAGCAGTTCCTTGCTATGATGGTACACACTGACCAGCGGACAGGGCAGTGTTTTATGAGATTTGAACAAAGGGAGATGGAGTCGAGGCATTGGCGCAGTGCGGTCAATGGTGTGTGCATTCAAATTAAAGATTACAAGTTGGCCTATCAAGCTTCTACAATACTTTATGTTTTCTTCCTGGGCGTAACTTCTGGTGTTGGTACTGTTTATCTTACTGGGCATAGCTTCTGACAACACTGCTGTTTTCCTCAAGCTATAGGATTTACTGTTTTACTGATAATGGAACATCTGTTCTCTAGGGCCCATGGGAAAGGGAGGAGTTGGAGGATAATGCAAGAGTTCATGTATGCTACACCAATTAGTTGCATTAATGGATTTTCTAAAGTTAAATTAATGTCACATTCCTGAGATAAATCCAATTGGTCATCATGTATAAGTTTTTTTATACATCACAAGATTTAGTTTGCCAATATTTTATTTAACATTTCCTAAGTGTGTGTTCAAGAAGGAGATTGACCAAATTTTGTAATTTTTTATAGCATCCCCTTCTCAGCTCAAAAAGAGGCATAACTGAAAAATAAAAAAGAATAATAAAAGAATAGTTAACTAGAAAAATAACAGGCATGCTAAGAATACTTTTTTTGAGAAATACAAATAAGAGTATAGTGTTAAGAATTATCTGATAGTATTGCTTGTTTATTAAATCATCAGGCTTAACATAACATCCCTGTTAAAATGCAAGTGTGTTTTCTACGAGGGGTAGTGAGTAGCACAGCAACCCAGAAAAAACATAGATGAATTGATTAGTTTTAGTAACAGGTCATGCTCTTTGTGAATGGAGACTAGAACATGAAGATTTTGATGAAGATTTGATTCTGGAAAAGGTCTGGAAAATAGAAAACTATCTAAAGAGGTCATGCCTAGATGGCATTGAGTGCAAAAGGCCCTGAGCAGACCTGGACCAGCACGAAATCACAAAGCTCATCTCTTGTTAGGGAAAACTAAAGCAAAACTGCCTAACACTTCATTTTTGCTTAGGATGAGCCACAGATTTCGTATTTACATTAATTATCTTTTTATTTCTTAGTTCAAATCAACATCAAATAAGAATGTATCTGTGGTAGGATGGATGGTGATGATGGCCGACGACCCAGAACATCCAGATCTCTTCTTGCTGACTGACTCTGAGAAAGGTGAATTAGTAGAATAATAGGGTTTAAGGTACAGCATATATGTAACTTTCAATAAGCGAAAGCCTAGTTTAACTGGAATACTCTACGGGGTGGGAGGAGTGTTTGTGTATTTTAGCTATACGGAAAATTTGTCACATACTGTATTATAGCGACCGCTCAATATTTTTAGAGATTATTTCCTTTGTTACATGGGCATAAGCTTGAAAATAAAACTCCAAGTAATCCCTATAGAGCTAGCCAAAAAAAAAAAAAAAGAAAGAAAGAAATTTTGGAATCGATAGGCCAGTTATTTTACAATCTCAGAAATTTGCTATGTGTATAGTACCCTTTATTTACACCCTGAAATTGACTGTTGTTAAGTTTGAATGTGGCAGTTTTCATTTAAACAGTTTTATTCAGTTACTTTTAATTAAATTAATTGGTTATTTGACTCACAAATCACTTTCAAAATAATAATAATATTTCACATGCAATGTATATATATTGCATATTTATGAATAAAATTATTGGCGCTTGACCATAGGCGTTTGTAAAGTGGTTGAGAGAAGTTGAAAGGTGAGCTGTGTAAAATCAAATCATATCTCCTAACCCTGCCTGAGTCAGTTAGTAGAGGAGGTCCATCAGAAAAGATCCTTAATCAATTGCTACTCTCCCTTCCTAACAACTGCCAGTTCTGGAGAAGCACCATACAGGAAAGCAGAAAGGAAATTCTTTCATATCTTCCCAGACTCTTCCACTCCAGCATTTCACAACTGAAATGAAATTAAACACCTTTTATTGACTTTACAACTATATTTTGACCTCTGTTCATTCTAATGCTATTTTGTATCAACAGATACACTGCTTTTTTAGGAAAATACAGTGTTTTAAGTAAAAGCTTATGTAAGCAAATATGTTGGACACACACATACAAAAAAAGTGTACCAAAACGGTCATGTTTTGAGATTAAATATATTGATTTATAAAGTAAGAACTCCTTGCTTTACATTCTGAGTTCAAAGCCCCAGTCCCCCAAAATGCCAAAGGCATGATTCAGAAAATTACGTTTGAATACAAGATCATTTTCATTGGGTTTAGTTAATAAATTGTTTGTTTTCCTTCACGTTTCCTTAGCATGCTTGATAGAACTATTTCAGAAGAGACAAGGTTTTTATGAAGTATATATTAATGATTATTCAGTGGGGAAGGGAGAGTGGACAAATTGCAGCGGTGGCCAGCTTAATTGCAAATATGCTTTTGTTCAGATAGATCTAATGTCTGCATCTAAGGTCAACAAGCAAAACAAGGTTTTGTAACTAGACATTTGGTGGACAAAGAAACATTTGCTTTTGAAAGTGAAGAAGTTCTTGGACTGTTAGAATCTCAAAGAAAAGCTCTATAATGCCTAAATATAATCAGGCTCCTGAGCCATTGAACAGAGTTATAAAGGAAAGAGAGTAGAATTTGGGAGTAATTGAGAAATGAGAAAAAGGAATAAAGCTCTGAACTTAGGGAAGCCTGTAATACATGAATCCTTTCTTTTCTCAGTTTATTGCCTTCTCACCTTAATACATTTAACCATATGAAATACCCTTAACGTGTCTGTCTTTGATTCAAATCTGTGTAGAGGCTATTAAGTACATACAACACAGAGAGATTTCCTATTTTTTTAAAGATAAAAAGATTACTCCTTAGATTTGCCCAGGGAGCCCCCAGCAGACAATGAAATTAGTAATAATCTTCAATGTCTTGCAATTAAAGACTGTAAGCATAGACGATACTAATGTTAGCTGATTAATCTTTAATCATATTAAGTAGCTAATATTTAAATGTTAACATGTTAAAGTGTTTTGGCATGTAGACATTTAATAACAGATCTTAGTATTTATATCATCTAGGTAATGTTAAGAACTGATATTCTGCACTCTCATCCCACACATACAAATCTAGAGGGACTAAACAGCTAACTTAGTTAGATGCACTTTACTCTAAAGAACGTTTAAGGAGATGAATAGTATTACTTCTCTTATAATTCATAAACAGCAAAACTATAGCTTTCTGAATAAATGACCATATGTGAAATTGTTGCATAGAGGACTCTTCTTTTTATTAGTACATAAAAATCAGGTATTAAATGAATAGAATTCTGCAGCAAAGAGCTCTAGTCATGTCTTATTTTACTCAGATATTTAGCAGAATTGTTATGTGTCATAGTCCTTAACTTTTTATTATTCTCCCTTGTTTTTGATAATTTTAGGAAATTCATACAAGTTTCAGGCTGGCAGTAGGATGAATGCAATGCTGTGGTTTAAGCATTTGAGTGCAGCCTGCCAAAGTAACAAACAACAGGTGAGCATCTCTTAATCCCAAGAGTCCATAACTTGGGAGTATATTTAAAAGGGTTCCAAAGAGACGTAAGTGGGCTGCTTTTCTGAATGAACTGGGCAAAGGGTGTTGTTTTTATTCTTTTTCTTGTTGACAGCAGTCAAAAAGACATGAAATCTGTATTTTCATGGGGAGTAGGGAAATATACAAGTAAACATAAAATCTCAGATAGTAAGAACTATATAAAGCAAATAGGATAATGTGATAGTGATGGAAGTAGAGACAACCTTAGGTAAATGAAGTGAGCAACAAAGATCTCACTAAGGATATGACACTGACGTGAATGAGGAGGAAGAGCCAGTCATGTGCAGCTTAGGGAGCAGAGAGATCTGGGTAGAAGGCCCAGACAAGCAAAGATCCTGCAGCTGGACCACTTTAAGGAGTTCAAAACAGAGCAGTGTAGCAAGAGGCAAGGGAACGAGGTGCCAGAGTGATAAAAATTAGGTGGTACTTTACATTCATAGAATCTGCTTTGATTCCTCTTTAGTTGTTCTATTGGCAATTCGATATTGGTTCCTGTGGTCATAATGAAACTAATAATTTTGGGTTTTGATGTTTGTTTTTTATTTTACTGAAACAAAAATGATCTAATTCAAAAGCTTTTAGCTGCAAAGAAGAAGGAATCCTTAGTGTTGTTGTTTTTCCCAAACCCAGTTGCAGAGTTACAATTGAATTATGAATTGAAAGAGCAGGCATAAAATAAGCATAATTGCAGTTATGGAAATTTCTATAGACCTTTTGTAGAACGAATTTTTAGTTGAACATATTTGAAAAGCATTGGCTTAGGGTTTTGATAATAGAAAAATATGTATATAGGTTTATGGAAAAGACAGCTGATTGGGGAGAAGCAGGTCTTACTTATCTTCCAGGAAAACAACTAGGAGACAGGCAGAAACTTTCTGGAACAGTGGTTCTGGAACTCTGGATATCAGGAGGAGTACTATGCAACAGCCAGGAAAGTGCAGGACAAAGAGGCAGAGAAGCTGCAGTGAGAGATCATGTGTAACCCCCCCCAGTCCTGGGTCCTGGCAACCATCCCCTGCTTTCGGGAGAGAAAGCTTCAGGGTGTCCAGTCCCTGACAGACAGGCGGCTGCAGATTGAGATGACTGTGGAGGTCCACTCTCCAAAGAAGAGGGCAGGACATGATCTAGCACTGTTCCAGCTTTTGGCTTGTGAATTTGGACTGCTGAGGCCTGCAGTTTCAACCCCACCCAGGCCAGCACTGCTGCGTCATTTTCTGGAGTCGGCAGGGAGCTAAAAAGAATCTGCCCTCTCAGTGCTGAGGGGAATAGGTTACCAAAGAGTGCCATCCACTGACAGGTGAGGAAAGCACACCTCCAGGAAGATATCTAAGAGGCATTTGGGCAAAGAGGGCCATATGCTGGACAGACCAGGAAAGCTCAACCTTGGGAGTGAAATTAAAGGCTTCTTGGTGTCTTTACCTGAGCTTCTCCCTGGGGCCCTATGGAACTGGTGTACACCCCCTTCATGGGTTCCTGGCCCAGCCTTGGTTGGGTAATACTGACAAACCAAGGATCAAAGAAGAGCTTTAACACAAAGCCAGGAAACAACAAAATATGTGACAAAAGAGAGTATCTGACCTTCAGAGTAAACACCAAGAAAATCCAATGCCCAGACATAAGCAAAAAATTACAAGCCATACCAAGAAACAGGGTGATATGGCCCAGTCAAAGAAGCAAATCAGAAAGTTGGAGGAGATACAGAATTTGGACAACTAATAAAAAATGTTCAAACAATCTCCTAAATCAATTTAAGGAGATGACTAAAGAGATAGAGGATATTAAGAAGACATTGGGTGGGCACAAAGAATTTGAAAGCATGCAAAGTACAATAACATCTTATGGGAATGAAAGGCACAATAGATGAAATTAAAAATACACTAGAGCACACAACAGCAAATTTGAAGAGGTACAAGAAAGGATCAGCAGGCTAGAAGACAGAGCATCCAAATTCAAACAGACAAAAGAACAGATATAGCAAAGAATGGGAAAAATTGAGCAGTGTCTCGGAATTGATTGACAACATGAAGCACCGAAACCTATGCATCATAGGTGTCCCAGAAGAAGAAGAGAAAGGAAAGGAGGCACAAGGAGTATTTGAGGAAATACTGGCCAAAAATTTCCCAACTCTTAGGAAAGACATAGATATCCATGTCCAAGAGGTGCAGCGTACTCCAGACTGACTAAATCCAAATAGACCAACTCTAATACACATACTAATCAGAATGTCAAATGCCAAAGATAAATTAGAATTCTAAAAGCAGCAAGAGAAAAGCAATTCATTACATAAAAGGAATGCCCGAGAAGACTAATTGCCAATTTCTCATCAGAACCCATGGAGGCAAGAAGGCAGTGGTATGATATATCTAATATATTGAAAGAGAAAAATTGCCAGCCAAGAATTCTCTATCTGGCACAACTGTCCTTCAGAAATAAGGGTGTTTAAGATATTCACAGATGAGCAAAAGCTGAGAGAGTTCATTAACATGAGACCTGTCCTGCAAGAAATACTAAAGGGAGTTCTGCAGGCTGAAATGAAGACACAGGAGAGAGACTTGGAGGAGAGTGTAGAAATGAGGAGTATCAGTAAAGGTAACTAAAAGGGTAAAAAGAGAGACAAAAATAAGATCTGACATTTAAAGCCAAAGGATAAAATGGTTGAAGTAAGTATTGCCATTACAGTAATAAAATTAAAGTTAATGGATTAAACTTCCCAATCTGAAGACATAGACTGGGAGAATAGATTAAAATATATGTATGTTGTCTACAAGAGACTCACTTTAGACCCAAAAATATAAATAGGTTGAAAGTGAAAGGCTGGGAGAAGATAAACCACATAAGCAGTAACTACAAAAAAGCTGGGGTAACCATACTAATATCAGACAAAATAGACTTTAAATGCAAAACTATTGTAAGAGACAAAGAAAGATATTATACACTAATAAAAGGAGCAATTCACCAAGAAGAAATAACAATCATAAATTTCTATGCACCTAACCAAGGTGCCCCAAAATACATGAGGCAAACACTGCCACACTGAAAGGAGTAATAGGCATCTCTACAATAATAGAGGCAGATACCAACACATTACTCTCATAAATAAATAGAACGTCAAAACAGAGGATCAATAAGGAAAAATTTGATAAATGAACTAGACCTAATAGACACTTAGAGACAAACATTCTTCTCAAGTGTTCATGGATCATTCTCCAGGATAGACCACATTAGGTCACAAAACAGGCCTCAAATTTTAAAAGATTGAAATTATGCAAAGCCTTATACTTTGTATAAATTATACAGAGAAATTATACTTTCTCTGATCATAATGGAATGAAGCTGGAAATCCATAACAGTTGGAGGACTGGAAAATGCATGAATTTATGGAGGTTAAACAACATACTCTTAAACAGTCAGGTCAAAGAAGAAATTACGAGGGAGATCAGTAAATATCTCAAGATGAATGAAAAGAGCACAACATATCAGATGGTATGGGATGCAGCAAAGGCAGTGCTGAGAGGGAAATTTATTGACCTAAACGCCTATATTAAAAAAGAAGAAGGAGCTAAGATGAAAGATCTAACTATACACTTGGAGAAACTAGAAAAAGAACATCAAGCTAATCTCAAAAGTAGCAGAAGGAAAGAAATAGCAAAGATTAGAGCAGAAACAAATGAAATTGAAAACTAAATAAATAAATAATCAACAGAACCGAAGTCGGTTTTTTGATAACCTCTTAGCTGGACTGACAAGGAAAAAAAGAGAGAAGATGCAAATAAAAAAAATCGGAAATAAAAGGTAGTACATTACTACTGTCCCCACAGAAATTAAAAAAAAAAAAAATCATAAGAGGATACTATAAGCAACTGTAGCCAACAAATTAGACAACTTAGATGAAATGGGTAATTTTCAAGAAACATATGAACAACCTACACTGACTCCAGAAGAAACAGAAGACCGCAATAAACCAATCACAAGAGATTGAAACAGACCTCAAAAGCCTCCCAACAAAGAAAAGCCCAGGACCAGCTGGCATCATAGGTGAATTCTACGAAGCATTTTGAGAAGCATTAATATCAATCCTGCTCAAACTCTTCCCAAAAAATTGAAGAAGGAACACTACATGACTGTAAACCACCATCACCCTAAATACCAAAGCCAAATTAAGATACTATAAGAAAGGAAAATTACAGACCAATCTCTCTAATGAATGTAAATGCAAAAATCCTCAAAAAAATACTTGCAAACTGAATCCAAATGCACATTAAAAGAGTTACACACCATGATCAAGTGGGTTTTATCCCAGGTATGTAAGAGTGGTTCAACACAAGGAAATCAATTGATGTAATATA
Source organism: Choloepus didactylus (assembly GCF_015220235.1). Classification (NCBI taxonomy): domain Eukaryota; kingdom Metazoa; phylum Chordata; class Mammalia; order Pilosa; family Megalonychidae; genus Choloepus; species Choloepus didactylus. The sequence continues at coordinate 84,863,402 of NC_051308.1, read as the reverse complement.
CCATATTAACAAATTGAAGGAGAAAAACCATGATTATTTCTACTGACTTGGAAAAGACATTTGACAAAATCCAGCATCTTTTCTTAGTAAAAATGCTTTGAAGGCTAGGAATAGAAGGAAACTTCTTCAATATGATAAAGGGCATATATGAAAAACCCACAACTCCAACATCATACTCAACTGTGAGAGACTGAGAGCCTTCCCGTTGAGATTGGTAACAAGACAAGAATACCCAGTTCAACATTGTGCTAGAAGTTCTAGCTAGAGCAGTTAGGCAAGAAGAAGAAATACAACACATCCAAATTAGAAAGGAAAATGTAAAAGTTTCACTGTTTGCCAAGACATGATCCTTTATTGAGAAGGGCCCAAAAAATCTACAACAGAGCTGTTAGAGCTAATAAATGAGTTCAGCAAAGTGGTGGGGCACAAGGTTAACACACAAAAATCAGTAGTGTTTCTGTACACTAGTAATGAGCAATCTGAGGAGGAAATTGGGGGAAATTCCATTTAAAATAGTAACTAAAAGAATCAAATATTTAGGAATAAACTTAACCAAGGATATAAAGAACGCATATTCAGAAAACTACAAAGCATTGCTTAAAAAATTTAAGGAAGACCTAAATAAATGGAAGGATATTCCACATTCATGGATTGGAGGACCAAACATTAAGATGTCAGTTCTACCCAGATTGATTTACAGATTCAACACAATCCCAATCAAAGTTCCAATAGCCTAATTTGCAGAATTGGAAAAGCCAGTTATCAAATTTACTTGGGAGGGTAAGGAGCCCCAAATAGCCAAACACATCTTGACAAAGAAAAACTGAAGTTGGAGGACTCACAATACCTGACTTTAAAGCATATTGCAAAGCTACAGTGGTCAAAACAGCATGGTATTGGCATAAATATAGACATATTGACCAATGGAATCTAATTGAGAGGTCAGAAATAGACCCTCAGATCCATGCGCAATTGATTTTTGACAAGGCTGCCAAGTTCTCCTAACTGGGGTAGAGCAATCTCTTCAACAAATGGTGGAGGAGACCTGGGTATCCGTATCCAAAAGAATGAAGGAGAACCCCTATCTCACATCTTATACAAAAATTAACTCAAAACGGATCAAGGACGTAAACGTTAGGGTTACGACCATAAAACTCCTAGAAGAAAATGTAGGGAAGCATCTTCAAGCTCTTGTGGTAGGAGGTGGTTTCTTAGACCTTACACCCAAAGCACAAGCAACAAAAGATGAAATAATAAATAGGACCTCCTCAAAATTCAGTACTTTTGTGTTTCATAGGACTTTGTCAAGAAAGTGAAAAGGCAGCCTACTCAGTGGGAGAAAATATTTGGAAACCACATATTCAGTAAGAGTTTAATATCCAGGTGTAAAAAGAGATCCTACAACTCAACAATAAAAAGACAGCTCAGTTAAAAAGTGGGAAGAAAACTTGAATAGACATTTTTTCAAAGAGGATATTCAGATAGCTAAAAAGCACATGAAAAGATGTTCATCATTACTAGCTATTAGGGAAATGCCAATCAAAACTACAATGAGATATCTTTTCACACCTACTAGAATGGGCGTGATTTAAAGGATGGAGAGGATGTAGAGAAATAGGAACACTCATTCACTGTTGGTGAGACTGTGGAATTGGTACAGCCACTGTGGAAGACTGTTTGGTGGTCCCTCAGGAAACTAAATGTAGAACTGCCATATGACCTGGCAATTCCACTACTAGGTATATACTCAGAAGAACTGAAGACACAGACACAAACATACAGTTGCACACTGATGTTCATAGCAACATTATTCAGTTGCCAAAAGAGGGAAACAGCCCAGGTGGATAAACAAAATATGGTATATACATACAATGGAATATTGTTCAGCTGTAAGAAGAAATGAAATCTTGATATATGCAGCAACATGAATGAACCTTGAGGACATTATGTTGAGTGAAATAAGTCAGACACAAAAGGACAAGTATTGCATGGTCTCGCTAATATGAACTAAATATAACTAACAAACTCATGGTGTTAATATCTAGAGTACAGGTCAACAGACAATAGAATGAGGACAGAGAATGGGGAGCTGACGCTTAAATTGTGCAGAATTTTTAATAAGGTTGACTGTAAATGTTTGAAAATGGATAGAGGTGATGGTAGTATATTATAAGGAGTGTAATTAATAGCAATGATATGTGAATGCGATTATGGTTGAAGGGGAAAATTAGGGTCATGTTTATCACTAGAAGGAAAGCCAGAGGATGAAACATGGGACTATATAATGTAGTGAACCCTCCTGTGTGTGAAAATGTTCTAGAATTTGTTGTGGTGGTTTTTTTTTTTTTTTTTTTTCAAAGTACAACTCTGTGAACATAACATAAGACATTGATCATACCCTTTAGATGGATTGTATGGTATGTGAATTTATCTCAATAAAACACATTTTTTTAAAAATATGTACACAGTATGTGTTATCAATAGCTAATATTGAATAATATACATTGTATAAATTTATAAAGCTTATAAAAGCATTTTACACCCTGTGATACCATTAAGATCTAAATACTACCCCTTTTCTTATAGATGAAGAAACAGGCTCAGAGAAGCTAAACAGTTTACCCAGGGTCAGACAAGTGAAAAACAGTGGATCTGACACACAAACTCTGTTATCTTCAACTTTGAAATCCATTCTTTCTACATATTGTTAGAGAGGACTTTGTTGTCTCATAATTTTTATTTCAAACATGTATGAAAGAGTGAAAGCAGTATTTTGTACCATTTTAGATAAAGGAAATGAAATGCCATTGCAAAAAATACTTTCTTGTCTTGTCAAGGTAGTGTCTGGGGAAGAATGAAAGAAGCAGACCTTCTTTTGTCTGGACTAAGCCTTTCTGGATTCAACTCTATGCTCTACAATTTCTTTAAATTTAGCTTAAAGTATTAAGTCTCATGTTTTTAAAAGTCTCAGATTTCAAGATTAATCTAGATAGTGTATGCATATACAATGACATAGAGGTTCGTTTTCTTTTCCTCTATTAGTGGACCTTCCTGCTGAACAGGTCAGCCAGATGTCTGCAAATGTTTAAAAAAAATTGTTCCTATATTTGTAAGGATCAGAGTAGCAGCAGATTTATAAACAGGAGTGAAACTTGAAAATTTTGTGTAGAAGATTCTAATTCACTCAAATGCAACACCCTAAACCTTCACAGAACTGAGGAAGAACTAAAACTTACTTTATTTAAATATGGGCTTCTTATGACCGGATCCAAGAATTTGTATTTTAATTTAAGCACTTGAGCATCTGTATTGTGTTTGATTTAGAATTCAGTTATGATTATATTGTCAAACAAAATTTTTCACTCAGAAGCTGACAAATGTAAGAGATTCATTTTTTTTTTTTGAATATTGTAGGTGTTCAGAGAAAGATTGCTAAAGTATGAGAGTTATTAGGCTGTCTTAAAGAACAGGGAAAAGAGCACTCACATATATCTCTATCAGCACGACTATGGAAAATTGGCATTAAGGAATAATAGTGTTTTCTTTTAACATAGTGAAAACCTCTTTTAGTCCTTTGGCTAGAGGGCTTAATCAGCTAATTTTAGAAACAAAAGTCATTCATTTTTCAGAGGGTCATTATTGAATTTCAGACTTATAAGAAATCAAATTAAATTTGAACCAATCTATAAACAGTAAATTATTTTATAACTTACCAACTTTCAGAGCCACAAAGTACAAAGTCTGAATTTAGCTAATAATGTTTTATTCTTTGTTCCTATTTTCAAGATGACTTCACAAAGAACTTCTTAGTAATGTTTTTTATAAAATTACCTGTGCTGGATTTAGACAGTTTGCATGTAGGAATTCATTGCTATACATATAATGAGAAAAATAAATGATAAGCATATTTGTCTGTAATCTCACCCTACTAGAGCCATACTTATTCTGTTCTCATTCATTTATTCATTCAATAAAGATTACTGAGCCCTGGTGTTAGGCAAGAAAGATATTGTCTCTGCCCTGTCACTTTTCCAGATGTCAGTTTATTAGAAAAAGGAGTATTAAGGCCATCTCAGTGATTTTTTTTCTCTAAAATGTTCTTGCATATTGTTTTCGTTGTTCATAAATTATTGCAGTGCTTTCTGTCAAATTCCTTTTAAAAGCTGTTTAGGTCAGAAGGAGTCTAACATTTGGGCTTGCCTAAATTAACAAGGAAAGATAAGAAATACCAGTTTTTTAAACACTTAAACACTATCAGTTTGTAATGCTTATATTTTTTAGGTTCCTACAAACTTGATGACTTTTGAGTAAAAGCCTAAGAAGGAAGAAAGGTAAACTATTGCTCCCAAGAGCAAGGACCTGATGAAAGAGCCCCAGCTATAAACTAATCCTGTGCCAGGAAAGAGCCCAGAGGTTCCGTCTCAGCCTTTGGAGTTCTGAACCAAAAAAAGCACTAATTTCAGGGAATGAAGTGAGATATTCCCAGAGAACAAATTGGAGTTGCAAAACGAACTGCCATGGACCATGCTTCTTCTTATCTCTGAACTGACCTGTGGAAACCACTGCCTTAAAAGAATGAAAGGAAAACCAACATGAAACACCAAATAGTGTGTGTGAATCTTCTGGCGGTGCTGTGCTTGAAATAGATTGTAGCTAGTTTGCATTTCTTTTAACTTTGTACTAATTTTGGAGGGAGGAATTGCCTTTTTTTAGATACACTTTAAAAGGAGAAACATTTCTTATGGGTTACATCAGCAGCTGGTTTTGAAGTGAGGTGTAAAGATACTTTAACTTTGTAAGGATTATACCAGCAGGCCACCTGAAAAGTTTGTTTAGCCTCCGTTAGTTTGGAACCTTACTCATTTTCTCACAGCAAGAGTGTATGAATTAGAAATGTTAATAATGTGAGATGTTGGGATTTGTTTAGGATTTGTGTTTTTGTTTGTTTTTTAATCTGTTTTGTTTAGGGCAAGGGGAGATTTTTTTAAACACTAAACTTCTGAAATATAGTACTGTATGGGGAACATTATTGCCTACAGGAGGTACAAAGGCTGAGTGTTCATATACCAGACATTTCCTAGAAGTAGACTCCGGAAAACATGGTCATTTCTTACTGGGCTTTAAATTTAGCCTTCTATATGAATTCATTGTTGAACCACAGATCTGCCTAGCAAAGGGCTGTAATCCCAACCTAAACTTTTCTGAGAAGATTTTACGATAATTAGATATTTCAAGTTAGTTCATTTATTCCCTCTCTGAGTCACAGGTGATTTTCTTCACCAAAGTGATATATTGATAGTTCATCAGGATATTGTCGTTTACAGTATTAATGTGCACAATGCCAGAGTTATTTTTTTATTATGCATTTTCATTCTTTTTGCTCAGTATGAGATTCAGGAACACATTTATTTAGAAGAGATTCTGTGTCTGTGTCTGTGTGTGTGTGTGTTTTATTATAAGACATGCAAAATAATTTTAAAAGGGAAAAAGGTAAAAGCTTGAGATTCTGGAAATTTTAAATACCAAAACTTTCCTTCTTACACAACTTACCCTTTCTAACTAAACATTTTTTCTGAAAACTTAACTACAGGTCCCTGTCACAAAATCACATTTTATCAGTACTTGACCAAGCAGTTTTGTGAGAGCTCCTCTATGCAGTAATACATTTAATTGTCAAACAAACAAATGTTGAATTACAAAGTAGAAGTATGAAGGTGAGATGCATAAGAATTCTAACAAAAAATAGCATTTGAACAAAGGCTTTGTGTTGGATGTTATAAACCCACATGGCATCATAAGTTTTAGCAGTGGCAAAAGTTAAGTGATTATTTTTGACTGATGTCCTCTAATAGATCTCTATTACTTTAAGCCTCACATAAAAATAACTTATCACATTTGTATTCTTAGAGAATTTTACACTTAATCATAAGTATTTCAATCATAAGTCCATGAAACTTAAGTAGAAAATATTGCCTACGCAATAATTAGCTTAAAATCTATTCAAAGAAAGTAGAAGAGCTTTTTCTGAGTATTGACTTCTTAAAATTTAGTTTCCTTTTTGGAAAGAACTTAAGAATTCATATATGTTTCTCATTTAACACAGTTAGAATACCATTGTTTCTGGTCTCGTGGAAAGTGACTGTAGACTGAGAAAAGGCAAAAAGTTGCCTGTGCTGAATGATTTTTCAATTATTGAACTCCCAAGCTTGACGCAAGTTGGGTACACAAAAAGACACCGTCTGCGTAGCTAACAGTATTACTCTGTAGACGTTGCACATCTTACTTTTGTTTTGCATTTTTTAATTCCTTAATTTGTTTATTTCTCTTCAGAAATGAGTGTTCTTAAATGTATGTACTTGTTGAAAAATATTGTGGATGAGAACCCTGTGGATTATTTTTTATTTTGTTTTTCATAAATAAGCTAAAGTAGATAAGTTGTAGTTTAATAATATCTGTGGAGATATGCAACTGTAAGTCAGAGCCTGACATCACACACTTTTGCCAAAGAGAGAGAGAGAGCTAAGCTGAAAGATGTGTTTGATACTTTCAGCTCTAAATGTTACTGGATGGTTACATAATGTAGAATAGCATTAGTTTGGGTAATAGTCCTCTTTAGATAGAATTGTGGCCTCTGATTGACTGATAACTCTTTTAACATGATGGTACAGAAGTTGTCATTTTGATTTTTTTTTTTTCTATCTCCAAATTTGCCCATGCAAAAGACTAGCCAATTTTAGCATTTAAAACATATTGAAACTAGTGAGAAAAGTGAATTAAAACAGTGTAGGTGAATTTTTGATCCATAATTCACCAAACAATATCTGATAATAATTCAAGCAAAGAAAATATGTCACCAAAATATATTAAATATTTAGGTAGTTGATTAGTGGAAGCATGAAATTTCTTTCCTCTTACTAAGCTTGCCTTCACTTGTAAATTAATGACCCAGAAACTCAAAATTTCTATCAGTATTAATCTCAATAGTTTCTCTCCTGGTCCAGAAGAACTCATTAGAAATGCAATCATAATTTAAATTTAAGGTGGTTTATAATATGACTAATGACTGGCATGTTAAAAGGCCTGGAGTAGTAGTATAGAATACTAGCTCATTTAATGGTTTATTTGACCATGGAGACTTTTCATATGAAAGCAACATCAGTTTTTTAAAAAACAACTATAAAAACAATTGCATAATGACCTTATGAGCACCATTTTTGGTTTCACACCCCATGTGTTCAGGCTCTGCTTACTCTTCAAAGTATTGTTTTTACTGTAACTTCCACGCTGTAAGAAAACAGATCAAAACACACCTTCTGTTCTGTTTTCTACACCCTGTTGTGCAGACATTACAAAAAGGGATCCAAACTATTTGAGTTCAACTATTTTTCTTCTCCCTAGGCATGTGCTTCAGTGACAATTGTTTTTTTTTCCTGTGTGGAAGATGAAATGTGACTATTGCACTATCCTCTTGATGGACTGTGTTGGTTTGGGGTCTTCATATGTCAGGAGTCAGGGTGTTTATAGCTGCAAAATTTTTATAAGTGGCTTTATTCCTCTTCTAGAAGATTTATAGTGATTTATAACAACTAACTATTGTTATAGATGGAAAAAATATTTACCATTTCTAGCATGAACACACTGTATACTAGTTGAACCTAAGACTAAAAAACAGCCTGTTGTCTCGGGGGATTATTAGAATTTAACTAGCCAAATGATTTGCACATCAGGCTTTTTTCTTTTTTTAAAGCTAGATCTGTAAACGATACACCTTTACTACTGGAAACAAAACTATAGGCATCATATTAATTGGAAATCAATAGTACTAAAAGAATATATCCACTCGAGTTCCTTCCTGTATTTTTGAGGCACATTCCTTTACTCACAGTTTTTAAACCCCTGTATTATCTTCTCATTCAAACAAGGGGCACCAGTGTTGCTTAACAGAAGATATTCTTTGATGAAAGAGAGCCTCTGCTTCAAGGCTTTTGAAATAATTGGATCCCTTTTTGAAAATGAAGTTGAGTTCTCCTGTGTCCCGGTGGAATAGTTGTACTAGGATTGCATGAATAGATGATATAAAGCCAAATGGTGAGGTTTGTCTGACTTCTTCAGTAACATTTTAGGGTTTTCTTTTATTTTCTCTCTCTTCTTTTGTATTTCTTTCAAACATAGCAAATGTTACAACCAGAGTGGTATTCTTTTTTTTCCTAAGCTTTGAGATACAAAAATTGTTAATAAATCACATTGATGGTGAATTGTTTTCCATGTGAGATCAGCCTTTTCAAAATGATTTAAGTACTTGGGGGTTTTGTTCCTCTAAAAATGGCTTGTGTCTAAAATGACTTTTTTTTTTTTTTCTATTTAGGAGGTTCTAATGAAAGATACCTGTGCTTACCAACTCTAATCTTATCAAAAGTAATTGCATTACACTGGTATCTCAAGTTGTAGTGTGGGGGAAATTTGGTCAGTGCCTTATCAATTTGAAGACGAATTCTAGGGCATCAGGTATAACAGTGATCATTTGCCCTCTTACTCCTCTTATTTCAGGAGTGTGTGCTATCCCTCTCTGCACCAGCTTCATCTTTCTCACAGCAAGTCTAGGAAGGTCTGTACCTGTAGGTAATTGTTGCAATCCTCCTTGGTTTTGAATCTTTTTTAACAAGCATCCTTCCTGTTCTCCCTCCAGGGTAGGAGATTCAAAATAAACTCATCCAAATCAGCCTTTAGATAAGCACTCTTAGAAACAATTTTGAAGAGCTTCCAGCAGAGTTAATTTTTATTTTGTTGTTGATGATGTTTGAACACAGATTAAATTATAAGGCCTTTCTGCAAATCCCTAAAAGAATAAATATAATCAGAAAGATTTGTCTGAGTTTTATTAAAGCTATTCAACTCTTGTAATGAGAGTCTCTGTTGCCAGAAATGAGGTTTATTTCTATTCATTCTGATATTTAAATAAAACTCAGACAGTCACTTAACCCACCGGTTATTGTTTCCTTGAAAATATTATGGCAGGATGTGAAAATAACTCCAGTTTATAAATTAAAGGGAAGAGACTAAATAAGCTTTCTCAGTGAAAGCAAAGCTTGAAAATGTTTTGTTTCTCTGAATTATTATTGCAAGATCTGAAGCTGCTGTTGTTCACCTGTCGAGATACTATTTAAAAGAGCAGGTATGTTCCAGAGTAGGCAAGTAAACATAGTCTGTAAAGCCAAATGAAGGTTTAATTGGTCCTCAAGATTTTTTAGCAGAATCTAAATTTTGTTTCTAGCCATTTAGACAACAAAGTGGTGGTGGGATTAAAGGAATATGTGATTAGAGAAAGAGTGCTTTGGAATTGAACTTTTTTAAAAAAAAAAAAGACAAGCAGAAAACTTCATGAATGTTAGCTGTGCTTTAGCTACCTTATGTTCCCCCTGAAGGATATCACCTACTAGAACTACTCACAAATATAGTTCAATAATTATTGACTTACTAGGTATAACAAAATACTGATAAAATGTCACCAGACTGAAGAGTTTGTACACCTTGATTATTGATAAAGTCATTGTTTTATGACTTACAAAGTGAACATGGTGGTGGGGAGTGAGAGATTAGTTCACACCGTAATCTAACAGAGATGAAACATCTGTGGGAATAAATGCCCAGTGATGATAATATATACAGGAAAACACAAGCCATTTTTATTCCTCTTCATCCCAGTTAACTTGAGGTACTGTAATGATGAAGCACTCAATTGCACTATGACCTCCTTGAGTGATGTGCAGCTTGATTCCTCTCTCACTTTTTGTTTCTTTTTAATACGCAAATGTGAGTGTGTGATCTTCAGTGTGTTTGCATAAGATAACTTATAATGAATTTAAGTACAAATTTCTGAAATATTTCTATTGAAATAAATTACTTAAAAAATATAGTTGTGTGGGGAAATTTTCTTACCATAAAGTGCAAATAAGCTCACTAAATTGATTTTTTCCTCTCTAAAATAGTAGACAAGGTTATTATTAGTACAGGGAAAGCCTCTGTCTGAGTAACTAAAACATAACATTTTTCACAATTTATCACCTCAGAAAACATAATCTGTCTTCCAGCCTATGGAGTCTTAAATTAAAAGAGGTTCAGAAACACCTGTGTTGCGTTTCCCATAAGCCGTTGATGGGCGGGGGGCTGAGGGGTTGGTTATGCCATATCTAAGAATTCCAGATGAGCTTGACTTCTAAGAGGTTTGGGAAACCCATTGCCCCCAGCCAGAACTGCCCAGTGTTTTGACAAACCATAACTCAGTTTGCAACATTTTCTCTGCTCTTTGGTGGCCTTTGAAAATCCTCACTGTCCCTGTACTAGAACCAAAAGAGAGTGACAGTTCCCTGATGGGATCAGCCTGTCTACCTCGCATCTACCATTTATCTGTGTGCTCGTTCTACAGCTTAACCTCCCATGTGTGTCCCTGGGTTAAAATATAATACCAAAATTAAACCAGCCCTGTGGGTAGCAAGCCAAGTGTTAAAACATAGCAGGATCAGTCATTCAACAAATATTTTTCAAGTGTTGTCTGTCTGTTACATCTCATGGATATAGAAACATGCAAGACAGTTATTGCCCCCGGGAGTCTGAATCTAGTAGGAGAGGCAGACAAGCTTTATTATAATGATCAACTGGAAATCAGTAGGATTGTTCTAAGCCAACAATAACCATGTAGCAAATATAATGGGAAAATCATTTCCATTCAAAATAGCAGCAAAAACTATATAAAGTATCCAGATATTCATCTAAAAATATACAGGACCTTTAAGGAGAGCTAACTTTAAATCTCAAAGAATGTGCAGAAAATTATAGCTGTATCATCTTCATAAGTACAACTTAACTTGATAAAGGTGTTGGTTTTCCCTAAATTAACTTATAATGCAACGCCAGTTAAAGGAGAATTTTTTTTTTTTTTAGGTACTCAAGAAACAAAATATTTACATATTCTAGGATAACATTAGCTGTTACAATAGACCCCAAACCTCAGTTTCTTAATGCAGTGTAATTGCCTTTCTTACATAAGTCAATGCTCATCTTCCTAAATAGCAGGCATCTTTCTACATTGTAGTGGCCCAGGCTCCTCCTCCTAGTGCCCCTTAAGTCCTCTGTATGTTGAGTATGGAGAATAACATCTGGGAGGTTTTGTTGGCACAGGTGTGCAAGTAGCACACATCAGCCCCACTCACAATTCATTAACAGGAACCCAGTCACAAGGATGGAAAAGAAGTTGGAAAATGCAGTCCAGCTGTATGCCCAAGAAGAAGAGAAATGGGTTTAGTTATCAGCCAGACTCTGCTAAAGAACAAAGAGGGGAGACTCATCCTATCATATAAAGACATGCTTTGTTAAAACCATAATAAAAACAGTATGACACTGGCATAGACTAGATATAATAAACTGTAATGAAATAGAATAAAGAGCGCAAAAACAAACCAAACTAAATTTGAGCTTGAAAGATGTTGGCAGTGATACCTACTGGAAAAGAGCTTTCATAGATGGTTTTGAATTTTTTTCCCCAAGATGGTGGAGTAGGGAGTTCTAGGATTCAGTTCGTCCTGCAGGGCAGCTAGTAAAATAGCCAGGAACTGTCTGCTTTGGGGGGCTCCAGAGAGCAGAACAACACTGTACACCATCCAGGGAAGAGTGAAAAGAAGAGACTGAAATTGTAATGAGGAGCTGTGAGTAGATCTTTCCATGCTGCAGAGGCTGATGCCCATCCCTCACTGGCATGGCAGTCTGCCTCAGGAGCCACTCCCTGGCTGGAAATAGAAACCCTCTTTCCCAGGAATGAGGTGAGGTTTACTTAGCCGGTCACCCATTGCAGCTTCTGATTAGCAAATTTGGACTGCTGGGTACAGCTCTGAGCACAGCTAAATTTACAAACCACCCAGGACAGAAAGCATCCAACAGGTTCTGTTTCAACCCTGCTCCCGGCAGAGGAGGAAGCAGGGTGAATTGAGACACAGTAATTTCTCGGGGCAGCAGAGATCAGTTTGCTGAAGGTTAGCTCTTCCCCAGGAAAAGGGGGAGAGAGGGCCAAGCACTGACTCTAGTTCTTGATTAGTGACTTTGGGATGCTGGGCTTTAGCTCCAAGAACAACTACAGTTTTAACCAGCCTAGGGCAGAAAATATCTGGCAGCTTCCATTTCAACCTTGCCCCCGGAATGGGTGGAAGTGAGACTGATTGAGAGACACAGTAACTTCTTAGTGCAGTGGGAGGCAGGGTGCTAAAGGGCAACTCTTCCCCAAGAAAAGGGAGGAGGACAAGGCTCAGGGCAGTTGGTGGCCGTTGATTATAGAGACCAGATTCCAGGGTCTGGGATCTGAGCAACAGTTTCAACCCACCCAGGCCAAAAGCAGCTGGCAGCCTCTGTCTCAACCGTGCACCCAGCAGGAATGGAGTCAGCTGACAATTAAAGGCACAGTACTACCTTTGGACTATGGGAACAGTTGGCTGAAGAGCGTGTCTGCTGGGCATGATAGGAAAGCGCAGAATCAGGGAGATGTCATAGAAAAGATTGGTGGCCTAATGGGCCTCCTCCCCAAGGCACTTTGGAACTGATCCTCGCCCTCTTCTGGGTCCTGCCTGGGCCTGTTTTAACTGGGAAAAACTGACTTGGGGAGGTCCTCTCTAGGGGGACCCCCCCTCCCAGAATTAGACCTCCAGGTAAAAGTAGAGATAACAAAAGAAGTGTTAAAAACATATAGAGGCAAATCAAAAACAGAACAAATCAACATTTTCAGAGGAGGAAGAGGGAAAAGGAAGTTTTTTCCTTGGGATGAAACAATTGCACAAATAGTGCAATGTCAAAAGTCATGCCATATATTCTGGGCAAGAAACAGATTTTAATAAGAGCTGAAAAATGATCAGTTAAACATGAGCTGTTCTAAAGGTCTAGAATATGTTGAACCAAGTGTCAAGAGCTATAGCACAAAACCAATCAACAAGAAAATCCAAAGCAAGGGAGAAAAAATGACCTACAGAATAAACTCATCAAGAATATCAGATGCCTAGACACCAGCAAAAATTACAAGCCATACTAAGAAACAAAAGGACATGACCCAGTAAAAGGAACAAACTAAAACTTGAGATACAGGAGTTGAAACAACTAATTAATGATGTTAAAACAAATCTCCTAAGTCAGAAGAAGGAAAATGTGGCAAAAAGAGATAAAGAATATAAAGAAGATACTGGGTGAGCATAAAGAAATACATGAAAGCATGCAAAAAATAATAACTGATGAGAATGAAAGGCATGGTAGAAGGGATAAAACACACAACCAAGAGATACAACAGCAGATTTGAAGAGAGAGAAGAAAGGATCAACAAAATAGAGGATGTCATCCAAAATCTTAGACAAAAGGATAGGGAAAAGAATAGAAAAACTTGAGCAGGGAATTGAATGACAACATGCACCCAAATATACGTGTCATGGGTGTCCCACAAGGAGAGAAGGGGAAAAGGGGCAAAAAGAATATTTGAGGAACTAATGGTCAAAAATTTCCCAGCTGTTACGAAGGACATCAAAATACAGGTCCAAGAAGCACAATATACACAAAACAGAATAAATCCAAATAGACTTGCTCCAAGATACTTATCAAAATGTCAAATGCCAAAGACAAAAGAGAATTCTGAAAACAGCAAGAAGGGATTTACACATAAAAGGCAGCTTGATAAGTTCCAATTTCTCATCAGAAACCATGGATGTAAGAAGGCAGTGGTATGATATATTTAAGATAGTGAAAGAGAAAAACTACCAGTCAAGAATTCTTTATACAGAAAAACTGTCCTTCAAAAATGAGTTTTAAATATTCACAGATAAACAGCAACTGACAGAGTTTGTCAACAAGAGACCTGCCCTATAAGATATACTTAAGGGAGTTTTGCAGGTTGAAATGAAAAGACAGGAGAGAGAGGTTTGGACTACAGCAAAGAAGATTGTCAGTAAGAGTAAAAAAGGTAAATAAATAAATTAATAAGAAATGACATATAAAAGCCAAAGGATAAGATAGTTGAAGAAAGTACTGCTTTACTTAAATGTTAATGGATTACACTCCCCAATCAGAAGACATAGACTGGCAGAATGGATATAAAATATATATATATACAAACATGAGCTATTCTAAAGGTCTAGAATATATGTAATATATGCTGTCTACAAGAGACTCACTTTAGACCCAAAGACACAATTAGGTTGAAAGAGAAATGTTGGAAAAAGATATTCCATGCTAACAGTAATCAATAAAGGGCAGAGGTAACTATACTAATGCCAGACAAAATAGAGTTTAAATGCAAAACTGATAAAAGAGATGAAGAAGGACACTGTATGTTAATAAAAGGGGCTATCCATCAAGAAGAAATAACCATAAATATGTATGCACCCTACTAGGCTACCCCAAAATACATGAGGCAAACACTGCCAAAACAGAAGGGAATAATAGATGTCTCTTTAATAATAGGTGGAGACTGTAATACCCCATTCTCATCAATAGATAGAACATCAAAACAGGATCAATAAGGAAATAGAACTTGAATAATTTGCTAAATGAACTAGATCTAACAGACATTTATAAAACATTGCACCTTGCAACAAAGGATATACATTCTTCTCAAGTGTTCATGGGTAGACCACAAGTTTGGTCACAAAACAGGTCTCAATAAATTTTAAAATATTGAAATTATACAAGACACTTTCTCTGGTCATAATGGAATGAAGCTGGAAATCAATAACAGGTAGGGGACTAGAAAAATGCACAAATTTGTGGAGGATAACCAAACACTTGTAAACAGTCAGAGGGTCAAAGAAGGAATTACAAGAAATCTATAAATATCTCAAATGACAACACAACACCAAAACTTATGGGATGCAGTGAAGGTAGTGCTGAGAGGGAAATTCATTGACAAAACACCTACATTAAAGAAGAGAGAGCTAAAATTGAAGACCTAACTGCACACCTGTATGAACTAGAAAAAGAACAGCAGATTACCCTGAAACAAGCAGAAGAAAAGAAATAACAAAGATTGCAGCAGAAATAAATGAAATTGAGGATAAAAAACAATAGAATCAACAAAACCAAAGTTGGTTCTTTGAAATCAATAAAATTGACAAACCCTTACCTAGAATGACAAAGAAAAAGAAGATGCAAATAAATAAAATCAGAAATAAAAGCAGGGACATTACCACAGACCCCACAGAAATTTTTTTTAAAAATCATAAAAGGATACTATGAGCAACCATACACCAATGAACTAGACAACTTAGATTAAGTGGACAACGTCCTAGAAATGCATGAACAACCTTCATTGACTGTAGAAGAAATAGAAGACCTCAACAAACAAACAAGTAAAGCAATTGAAACAGTCATCAAAAACCTCCCAGCAAGTAAAAGCCCAGGACCAGATGGATTCACAGGTGAATTCTACCAATCATTAATACCAATCTTGCTCAAACTCTTCCAAAAAAAATTGAAGAGGAGGGAACACTACCTAACTCATTCTATGAAGCCAACATTATCCTAATACCAAAGCCAGACAAAGATACTACAAGAAAAGAAAATTACAGACAAATTTCTCTAATGAATGTGGATGCAAAAATCCTCAACAAAATACTTGCAAATTGAATCCAAATGCACATTAAAAGAGTTATACACCATGATCCAGTGGCTTTTATCCCAGGTAAGCAAGGGTGGTTCAACACACACAAGTCAATTAATGTAATATACCACATTAACAAATTGAAAGGGAAAAACCACATCATCATCTCAGGTGATGCAGAAAAGGCATTTGACTATATCCAGCATCCTTTCTTGATAAAAACACTTTGAAAGATAGGAATAGAAGGAAACTCCCTTAATATGATAAAAAGGCATATATGAAAAATCCACAACTTACATTATACTCAGTGGTGGAAGATTGAAAGCTTTCCCATTGAGATCTGGAACAAGACAAGGATGCCCACTGACACCATTGTTATTTAACATTATGCTGAAAATTCTAGTTAGAGCAGTTAGGCAAGAAAAAGAAATAAAAGGCATCCAAATTGGAAAGGAAGATGTAAAACTTTCACCACAGATGATATGATCCTGTAAAGTCCCAAAAAATCTACAACAAAGCTACTAGAGCTAATAAATGAGTTCAGCAAAGTGGCAGAATATAAGATCAACATGCAAAAAAAAAAAAAAAAAATCAGCATTTCTCTACTCTAGTCATGAGCAATCTGAGTAGGAAATCAAGAAAAAAATTCAATTTACAATAGCAACTAAAAAAAATCAAATATCCAGGAATAAACTTAATCGAAGATATAAGGGAACTATACACAAAAAATCACAAAACATTGCTAAAAGAAATCAAGTAAGATCTAAATAAATGGAAGGATATTCCATGTTCATGGATTGGAAGACTAGATATAGTGAAGATGTCAATTCTACCCAAATTGATTTACAGATTCAACCAATCCCAATCCAAATTCCAACAGCCTACTTCGCAGAAATGGAAAAAACAATCATCAATCTTATTTGGAAGGGTGAGGGACCCCAAATAGTCAAAATCACCTTGAAAAAGAAGAACAAAGTTGGAGGACTCACACTTCCTGACTTTAAAGCATGTTGCAAAGCTACAGTGGACAAAACAGCATGGTAATGGCATAAGGATAGCTATACTGACCAATGGAATCAAATTGAGATTTCAGAAACAGACCCTCTCATCTATGGCCAATTGATTTTTGACAAGGTGGCCAAGTCCACTCAACTGTGACAGAACAGTCTCTTCAACAAATGGTGCTGGGATAACTGGATATCCATATCCAAAAGAATGAAGGAGGACCCCTGTCTCACACCTTATACAAAAATTAACTCAAAATGGATCAAAGTGCTAAACATTAGAGCCATGATCATAAAACTCCTAAAATAAATGTAGGGAAGCATCTTCAAGATCCTGTGGTGAAGAGGTGATTTCTTAGACCTTACACCCAAAGCATGAGCAATGAGAGAAAAAATAGGAAAATGAGACCTCCTCTAAACTGAATACTTTTGTGCTTCATAGAAATTTGTCAAGAAAGTGAAAAGCCAGCCTACTCAATGGGAGAAAATATTTAGAAACCACATATCTGTTGGGGTTTTTTGACCAGGAAGAGAAGAAATCAAAGCTCAATTGGAGGAAGTTTTATTGTAGCCTTGCACAGGCAGGCTGAAGCCTAAGAGTGGCATCAGCTCTGAACAAAGGTGGGAGTACAGTTTTATAGCTTTTTGGGAGGGGGTTTGGGGGAATAATTGTTGGTGGGTAAGATAGAGAAGTAAGGAGTTGAGTTGGGGGATTGGTTTGCTTAGGGTAGGATAAGGAGTTGATGTCAGGGTAGAATAAGGAGTTGACATCAGGGGTGTTCAAGGTAAGGTGAGTTGATATCAGGGAGGTTATTATGTTATGGAAAATTTTTGGTTTTGTCCTTGCTCAGACTGTTAAGTAAGCTAAGAGTGGGTTTTATGTAAACAGTCATGTCTGTTGTGGGAGAGCTTCTAAGGTTATGTTGTGTATGTGTTGGGGTTGGGGAGTTTTGCCTAAAGATATCTAATAAGGGTTTGATATCTAGAATATATAAAGAAATCCTACAACTCAACATTAAAAAGACAAACAACCCAATTTAAAAATGTGCAAAAGACATGAATAGACATTTTTCCAAAAAGGAAATACAAATGGCTAAAAGGCACACAAAAAGATGCTCAACATCACTAGCTATTAGGGAAATTTCAACCCAAACCACAATGAGAAATCATTTCACACCTACTAGAATGGCCATAATCAAACAAAAACAACAAAAAAACAAAACTACAAGTGCTGGAGACGATGTGGAGAAATAGGAACACATTCACTGCTGGTGAGACTGTAGAATGGTACAGCCACTTTGGGAGGCAGTTTGGTGGTTCCCCAGGAACCTAAGGAAGCTAAGTATAGAACTGCCATATGATCCAGCAATCCTGTTATTAGGAATTTACTCAGAAGAACTGAAAGCAGGTACACAAACAGACATTTGCAAATTGATGTTCATAGCAGCATTGTTCACAATTGCTAAAAGAGGGAAACAGCCCAAGTATCCATCAACTGATAAGTGGATAAACAAAACTGTGGCATATACATATGATGGAATGTTATGCAGCTGTAAGAGGGAGTGAAGTCCTGATGCATGTGACAGCATGGATGAACCTTGAGGATATTATGTTGATTGAAATAAGCCAGACACAAAAGGACAAATATTGTATGGTCTCACTAATATGAACTAAGTATAATGAGCAAACTCTGGGAGTTAAAATCTAAAGTTTAGGTTACCAGAAGATAGAAAGAGGGTAGAGAATGCACAGATGATGCTTAAGGTGTACAGAATTTTTAATAAAGTCAATTGTAAATGTTTGGAAATGGATACAGGTGATGGTAGCACAATATTGTATGCATAATTAACAGTACTGAGTGTGAGTATGGTTGAAAGGAGAAGTCTAGGGTTGTGTTGTATGTCACTAGAAGGAAAGCTAGAGAATAAAACATGGGACTGTATAACATAGTAAAACCTGTTGTGGATGATTCAACTGTGGTTAATTGTACACATATAAGAAAGTTTTTACATAAAGTAGAAAAAAAGTATGTCACTATTACAAGGTGTTAAAAATAGGGTAGTATATGGGAAAACATACAGTTAGTGCAAACTAAGACTATAGTTAACAGTAACATTATAATATTCTTTCATCAGTTGTAGCAAAGGTACTATACCAAACAAAGTTGTAACAAAGGTACTGTATAATAGGGGGGCATAAGGTATATGGGAAATTTTTAGGAGCAGTGAGAATGTTCTCAAATTGATTGTGGTAGTGTGCTGGTTTGTATATATTATGTCCCCCAGAAAAAGCCATGTTCTTTGATGCAATCTTGTGGGGGCAGACATATTAGTGTTGATTAAGTTGGAACATTTGGATTAGGTTGTTTCCATGGAGATGGGTCGCACCCAACTGTGGGTAATAACTCTGATTGGATAATTTCCATGGAGGTGTGGCCCTGCACATTCAGCATGGGCCTTGATTAGTTTACTGGAGCCCTATATAAGCTCAGACAGAAGGAGTGGGCTTGCTACAGCCAAGAGGGACACTTTGAAGAATGCACAGAAGCTGAAAGAGGAGCTTCAGCTTACAGAGATATTTTGGAGATGGCCTTTGAAAGCAGACTTTTGCTCCGGAGAAGCAAAAGAGAGGACAAATGCCCCAAGAACAACTAAGAGTGACATTTTTGAGGAGCTGAAGCCTAGGGAAGAGCATCCTGAAGAAAGCCATTTTGAAACCAGAACTCTGAAACAGACACCAGCCATGTGCCTTCCCAGCTAACAGAGGTTTTCCAGACACCATTGGCCATCCCCCAGTGAAGGTACCCAATTGTTGATGTGTTACCTTGGACACTTTATGGCCTTAAGACTGTAACTGTGTAACCAAATAACCCCCCTTTTATAAAAGCCAATCCATTTCTGGTATTTTGCATCCCAGGTGCATTAGCAAACTGTAACGGGTAGTGAATGCACAACTCTGTGATTGTACTGACAGCCATTGATTGCACACTTTGGGTGGATTGTAGGGTGTATGAATAAAACTGTTTAACAAATGGAATGGGATTCATATAGAGAAATAGATGATAGATGTATAGATGGGTAGATGGATGGATAGATAGAATGGCATGGCAAATGTGACAAAAGGTTAAAAGTTGTTGTTCCCACATATCTGGGTAGAAGGTATGTTGGAGTTAGTTCTCTGTTTGAGTTTTGTCTTATTTTTTGCAACTCCCCTGTAAGTTTGAAATTATTTCAAAATAAAAAGTTTTCAAAAAGTGTATGAAAGCTGGTTCAGATTTTGTTTACTCATAAATTACATCGGAGAGATCGGCACACCTTTTCAATATGAACAAGTTATGGAGGTCACTGCCCAGATATCCCTGAAGATTGAGACAGTGATAAAATGAGCAAGAGGAGTAGCAACAGACAAGACAGGATTTAACAAAGGATTATGAATACTGAATCTTTATATAAATATTTCTTTTTTTTTTAGTCTTGAGGGTATTGGAACAGCTAGAAGGAAATAACTGAAATGGTGGGACTGTAACACATTACATTCTTTGAAATTTGCTCTATAACTACCTGTTAAATCATACTTTGAAAGTTATCACTTTTCTGTATATATATATTTCTCTATAAGGAAATAACTGAAATTGTGGAACTGTAACCCATAAAATCTTTGAAATTTGTTCTAGAACTACTTCTTAAATCATACTTTGAAAGTTATCACTTTTCTGTACATATGTTATATTTCACAATAAAAATATTTTTTAAAAAGGATATGAGGAGGCGGGGCAAGATGGCGGACTGGTGAGCTGTATGTTTTAGTTACTCCTCCAGGAAAGTAGGTAGAAAGCCAGGAACTGCGTGGACTGGACACCACAGAGCAATCTGACTTTGGGCATACTTCATACAACACTCATGAAAACGTGGAACTGCTGAGATCAGCGAAATCTGTAAGTTTTTGTGGCCAGGGGACCCGCGCCCCTCCCTGCCAGGCTCAGTCCCGTGGGAGGAGGGGCTGTCAGCTCCGGGAAGGAGAAGGGAGAACTGCAGTGGCAGCCCTTATCGGAAACTCATTCTACTGATCCAAACTCCAACCATAGATAGACTGAGACCAGACACCAGAGAATCTGAGAGCAGCCAGCCCAGCAGAGAGGAGACAGGCATAGAAAAAAAACAACACGAAAAACTCCAAAATAAAAGCGGAGGATTTTTGGAGTTCTGGTGAACATAGAAAGGGGAAGGGCAGAGCTCAGGCCCTAAGGCGCATATGCAAATCCCGAAGAAAAGCTGATCTCTCTGCCCTGTGGACCTTTCCTTAATGGCCCTGGTTGCTTTGTCTCTTAGCATTTCAATAACCCATTAGATCTCTGAGGAGGGCCCTTTTTTTTTTTTTTTTTTAATCCTTTTTTCTTTTTCTAAAACAATTACTCTAAGAAGCCCAAAACAGAAAGCTTCAAAGACTTGCTATTTGGGCGGGTCAAGTCAAGAGCAGAACTAGGAGAGCTCTGAGACAAAACACAATAATCCAGTGGCTGAGAAAATTCACTAAACACCACAATTTCCCAAGAAAAGGGGGGTGTCTGCTCACAGCCACCATCCTGGTGGACAGGAAACACTCCTGCCCATCGCCAGCCCCATAGCCCAGAGCTGCCCCCAGACAACCCAGTGTGACGGAAGTGCTTCAAATAACAGGCACACACCACAAAACTGGGCGTGGACATTAGCCTTCCCTGCAACCTCAGCTGATTGTCCCAGAGTTGGGAAGGTGGAGCAGTGTGAATTAACAAAGCCCCATTCAGCCATCATTTCAGCAGACTGGGAGCCTCCCTACACAGCCCAGCAGCCCAGAACTGCCCTGGGGGGACGGCACTCACCTGTGGCATAGCACAGTCATCCCTCAACAGAGGACCCGGGGTGCACGGCCTGGAAGAGGGGCCCACTTGCAAGTCTCAGGAGCCATACGCCAATACCAAGGACTTGTGGGTCAGTGGCAGAGACAAACTGTGGCAGGACTGAACTGAAGGATTAGACTATAGCAGCAGCTTTAAAACTCTAGGATCACCAGGGAGATTTGATTGTTAGGGCCACCCCCCCCACCTGACTGCCCAGAAACACGCCCCATATACAGGGCAGGCAACACCAACTACACACGCAAGCTTGGTACACCAATTGGACCCCACAAGACTCACTCCCCCACTCACCAAAAAGGCTAAGCAGGGGAGAACTGGCTTGTGGAGAACAGGTGGCTCGTGGACGCCACCTGCTGGTTAGTTAGAGAAAGTGTACTCCACGAAGCTGTAGATCTGATAAAGTAGAGATAAGGACTTCAATTGGTCTACAAATCCTAAAAGAACCCTATCAAGTTCAGCAAATGCCACGAGGCCAAAAACAACAAAAAATTATAAAGCATATGAAAAAACCAGACGATATGGATAACCCAAGCCCAAGCACCCAAATCAAAATATCAGAAGAGACACAGCACCTAGAGCAGTTACTCAAAGAACTAAAGATGAACAATGAGACCATAATACGGGATACAAAGGAAATCAAGAAGACCCTAGAAGAGCATAAAGAAGACATTGCAAGACTAAATAAAAAAATGGATGATCTTATGGAAATTAAAGAAACTGTTGACCAAATTAAAAAGATTCTGGACACTCATAGTACAAGACTAGAGGAAGTTGAACAACGAATCAGTGACCTGGAAGATGACAGAATGGAAAATGAAAGCATAAAAGAAAGAATGGGGAAAAAAATTGAAAAAATCAAAATGGACCTCAGGGATATGATAGATAATATGAAACGTCCGAATATAAGACTCATTGGTGTCCCAGAAGGGGAAGAAAAGGGTAAAGGTCTAGGAAGAGTATTCAAAGAAATTGTTGGGGAAAACTTCCCAAATCTTCTAAACAACATAAATACACAAATCATAAATGCTCAGCGAACTCCAAATAGAATAAATCCAAATAAACCCACTCCGAGACATATACTGATCACACTGTCAAACACAGAAGAGAAGGAGCAAGTTCTGAAAGCAGCAAGAGAAAAGCAATTCACCACATACAAAGGAAACAGCATAAGACTAAGTAGTGACTACTCAGCAGCCACCATGGAGGCGAGAAGGCAGTGGCACGATATATTTAAAATTCTGAGTGAGAGGAATTTCCAGCCAAGAATACTTTATCCAGCAAAGCTCTCCTTCAAATTTGAGGGAGAGCTTAAATTTTTCACAGACAAACAAATGCTGAGAGAATTTGCTAACAAGAGACCTGCCCTACTGGAGATACTAAAGGGAGCCCTACAGACAGAGAAACAAAGACAGGACAGAGAGACTTGGAGAAAGGTTCAGTACTAAAGAGATTCCGTATGGGTACAATAAAGGATATTAATAGACAGAGGGGAAAAATATGACAAACATAAGCCAAAGGATAAGATGGCTGATTCAAGAAATGCCTTCACGGTTATAACGTTGAATGTAAATGGATTAAACTCCCCAATTAAAAGATATAGATTCGCAGAATGGATCAAAATAAATGAACCATCAATATGTTGCATACAAGAGACTCATCTTAGACACAGGGACACAAAGAAACTGAAAGTGAAAGGATGGAAAAAAATATTTCATGCAAGCTACAGCCAAAAGAAAGCAGGTGTAGCAATATTAATCTCAGATAAAATAGACTTCAAATGCAGGGATGTTTTGAGAGACAAAGAAGGCCGCTACATACTAATAAAAAGGGCAATTCAACAAGAAGAAATAACAATCGTAAATGTCTATGCACCCAATCAAGGTGCCACAAAATACATGAGAGAAACACTGGCAAAACTAAAGGAAGCAATTGATGTTTCCACAATAATTGTGGGAGACTTCAACACATCACGCTCTCCTATAGATAGATCAACCAGACAGAAGACCAATAAGGAAATTGAAAACCTAAACAATCTGATAAATGAATTAGATTTAACAGACATATACAGGACATTACATCCCAAATCACCAGGATACACATACTTTTCTAGTGCTCACGGAACTTTCTCCAGAATAGATCATATGCTGGGACATAAAACAAGCCTCAATAAGTTTAAAAAGATTGAAATTATTCAAAGCATATTCTCTGACCACAATGGAATACAATTAGAAGTCAATAACCATCAGAGACTTAGAAAATTCACAAATACCTGGAGGTTAAACAACACACTCCTAAACAATCAGTGGGTTAAAGAAGAAATAGCAAGAGAAATTGCTAAATATATAGAGATGAATGAAAATGAGAACACAACATACCAAAACCTATGGGATGCAGCAAAAGCAGTGCTGAGGGGGAAATTTATAGCACTAAACGCATATATTAAAAAGGAAGAAAGAGCCAAAATCAAAGAACTAATGGATCAACTGAAGAAGCTAGAAAATGAACAGCAAACCAATCCTAAACCAAGTACAAGAAAAGAAATAACAAGGATTAAAGCAGAAATAAATGACATAGAGAACAAAAAAACAATAGAGAGGATAAATATCACCAAAAGTTGGTTCTTTGAGAAGATCAACAAGATTGACAAGCCCCTAGCTAGACTGACAAAATCAAAAAGAGAGAAGACCCATATAAACAAAATAATGAATGAAAAAGGTGACATAACTGCAGATCCTGAAGAAATTAAAAAAATTATAAGAGGATATTATGAACAACGGTATGGCAACAAACTGGATAATGTAGAAGAAATGGACAATTTCCTGGAAACATATGAACAACGTAGACTGACCAGAGAAGAAATAGAAGACATCAACCAACCCATCACAAGCAAAGAGATCCAATCAGTCATCAAAAATCTTCCCACAAATAAATGCCCAGGGCCAGATGGCTTCACAGGGGAATTCTACCAAACTTTCCAGAAAGAACTGACACCAATCTTACTCAAACTCTTTCAAAACATTGAAGAAAATGGAACACTACCTAACTCATTTTATGAAGCTAACATCAATCGAATACCAAAACCAGGCAAAGATGCTACAAAAAAGGAAAACTCCCGGCCAGTCTCCCTAATGAATATAGATGCAAAAATCCTCAACAAAATACTTGCAAATCGAATCCAAAGACACATTAAAAGAATCATACACCATGACCAAGTGGGGTTCATTCCAGGCATGCAAGGATGGTTCAACATAAGAAAATCAATCAATGTATTACAACACATTAACAAGTCAAAAGGGAAAAATCAATTGATCATCTCAATAGATGCTGAAAAAGCATTTGACAAAATCCAACATCCCTTTTTGATAAAAACACTTCAAAAGGTAGGAATTGAAGGAAACTTCCTCAACATGATAAAGAGCATATATGAAAAACCCACAGCCAGCATAGTACTCAATGGTGAGAGACTGAAAGCCTTCCCTCTAAGATCAGGAACAAGACAAGGATGCCCGCTGTCACCACTGTTATTCAACATTGTGCTGGAAGTGCTAGCCAGGGCAATCCGGCAAGACAAAGAAATAAAAGGCATCCAAATTGGAAAAGAAGAAGTAAAACTGTCATTGTTTGCAGATGATATGATCTTATATCTAGAAAACCCTGAGAAATCGACGATACACCTACTAGAGCTAATAAACAATTTAGCAAAGTAGCGGGATACAAGATTAATGCACATAAGTCAGTAATGTTTCTATATGCTAGAAATGAACAAACTGAAGAGACACTCAAGAAAAAGATACCATTTTCAATAGCAACTAAAAAAATCAAGTACCTAGGAATAAACTTAACCAAAGATGTAAAAGACCTATACAAAGAAAACTACATAACTCTACTAAAAGAAATAGAAGCGGACCTTAAAAGATGGAAAAATATTCCATGTTCATGGATAGGAAGGCTAAATGTCAGTAAGATGTCAATTCTACCCAAACTCATCTACAGATTCAATGCAATCCCAATCAAAATTCCAACAACCTACTTTGCAGACTTGGAAAAGCTAGTTATCAAATTTATTTGGAAAGGGAAGATGCCTCGAATTGCTAAAGACACTCTAAAAAAGAAAAACGAAGTGGGAGGACTTACACTCCCTGACTTTGAAGCTTATTATAAAGCCACAGTTGCCAAAACAGCATGGTACTGGCACAAAGATAGATATATAGATCAATGGAATCGAATTGAGAATTCAGAGATAGACCCTCAGATCTATGGCTGACTGATCTTTGATAAGGCCCCCAAAGTCACTGAACTGAGTCATAATGGTCTTTTCAACAAATGGGGCTGGGAGAGTTGGATATCCATATCCAAAAGAATGAAAGAGGACCCCTACCTCACACCCTACACAAAAATTAACTCAAAATGGACCAAAGATCTCAATATAAAAGAAAGTACCGAGAGGGAGGCGGGGCAAGATGGCAGACTGGTGAGCTGTATGTTTTAGTTACTCCTCCAGGAAAGTAGGTAAAAAGCCAGGAACTGCGTGGACTGGACACCACAGAGCAATCTGTCTTTGGGCATACTTCATACAACACTCATGAAAACGTGGAACTGCTGAGATCAGCGAAATCTGTAAGTTTTTGCGGCCAGGGGACCCGCACCCCTCCCTGCCAGGCTCAGTCCCGGGGGAGGAGGGGCTGTCAGCTCCAGGAAGGAGAAGGGAGAATTGCAGTGGCTGCTCTTACAGGAAACTCATTCTACTGATTCAAACTCCAACCATAGATAGACTGAGGCCAGACACCAGAGACTCTGAGAGCAGCCAGCCCAGCAGAGAGGAGACAGGCATAGAAAAAAAACAACACGAAAAACTCCAAAATAAAAGCAGAGGATTTTTGGAGTTCTGGTGAACACAGAAAGGGGAAGGGCGGAGATCAGGCCTTGAGGCGCATATGCAAATCCCGAAGCAAGGCTGATCTCTCTGCCCTGGGCACTTTTCCTTAATGGCCCTGGTTGCTTTGTCTATTAGCATTTCAATAACCCATTAGATCTCTGAGGAGGGCCGTTTTTTTTTTTTTTTTTTTTTTTTTTTTTTAAATCCTTTTTGCTTTTTCTAAAACAATTACTCTAAGAAGCTCAATACAGAAAGCTTCAAAGAATTGAAATTTGGGCACGTCAAGTCAAGAGCAGAACTAAGAGAGCTCTGAGACAAAAGGCAATAATCCAGTGGCTGAGAAAATTCACTAAACAACACAACTTCCCAAGAAAAGGGGGGTGTCCGCTCACAGCCACCATCCTGGTGGACAGGAAACACTCCTGCCCATCGCCAGCCCCATAGCCCAGAGCTGCCCCAGACAACCCAGTGTGACGGAAGTGCTTCAAATAACAGGCACACACCACAAAACTGGGCGTGGACATTAGCCTTCCCTGCAACCTCAGCTGAATGTCCCAGAGCTGGGAAGGGGGAGCAGTGTGAATTAACAGAGCCCCATTCAGCCATCATTTGAGCAGACTGGGAGCCTCCCAACACAGCCCAGCAGCCCAGAACTGCCCTGGGGGGACGGCACTCACCTGCGACATAGCACAGTCATCCCTCAACAGAGGACCCGGGGTGCACAGCCTGGAAGAGGGGCCCACTTGCAAGTCTCAGGAGCCATACGCCAATACCAAAGACTTGTGGGTCAGTGGCAGAGACAAACTGTGGCAGGACTGAACTGAAGGATTAGACTATTGCAGTAGCTTTAAAACTCTAGGATCATCAGGGAGATTTGATTGTTAGGGCCACCCCCCCCTCCCCGACTGCCCAGAAACACGCCCCACATACAGGGCAGGCAACACCAACTACACACGCAAGCTTGGGACACCAATTGGGCCCCACAAGACTCACTCCCCCACTCACCAAAAAGGCTAAGCAGGGGAGATCTGGCTTGTGGAGAACAGGTGGCTCGTGGACGCCACCTGCTGGTTAGTTAGAGAAAGTGTACTCCACGAAGCTGTAGATCTGATAAATTAGAGATAAGGACTTCAACTGGTCTACAAACCCTAAAAGAACCCTATCAAGGTCAGCAAATGCCACGAGGCCAAAAACAACAGAAAATTATAAAGCATATGAAAAAACCAGACGATATGGATAACCCAAGCCCAAGCACCCAAATCAAAAGACCAGAAGAGACACACCTAGAGCAGCTACTCAAAGAACTAAAGATGAACAATGAGACCCTAGTACGGGATATGAAGGAAATCAAGAAGACCCTAGAAGAGCATAAAGAAGACATTGCAAGACTAAATAAAAAAATGGATGATCTTATGGAAATTAAAGAAACTGTTGACCAAATTAAAAAGATTCTGGACACTCATAGTACAAGACTAGAGGAAGTTGAACAACGAATCAGTGACCTGGAAGATGACAGAATGGAAAATGAAAACATAAAAGAAAGAATGGGGAAAAAAATTGAAAAACTCGAAATGGACCTCAGGGATATGATAGATTATATGAAACGTCCAAATATAAGACTCATTGGTGTCCCAGAAGGGGAAGAAAAGGGTAAAGGTCTAGGAAGAGTATTCAAAGAAATTGTTGGGGAAAACTTCCCAAATCTTCTAAACAACATAAATACACAAATCATAAATGCTCAGCGAACTCCAAATAGAATAAATCCAAAAAAACCCACTCCGAGACATATACTGATCACACTGTCAAACATAGAAGAGAAGGAGCAAGTTCTGAAAGCAGCAAGAGAAAAGCAATTCACCACATACAAAGGAAACAGCATAAGACTAAGTAGTGACTACTCAGCAGCCACCATGGAGGCGAGAAGGCAGTGGCACGATATATTTAAAATTCTGAGTGAGAGGAATTTCCAGCCAAGAATACTTTATCCAGCAAAGCTCTCCTTCAAATTTGAGGGAGAGCTTAAATTTTTCACAGACAAAGAAATGCTGAGAGAATTTGCTAACAAGAGACCTGCCCTACTGGACATACTAAAGGGAGCCCTACAGACAGAGAAACAAAGACAGGACAGAGAGACTTGGAGAAAGGTTCAGTACTAAAGAGATTCGGTATGGGTACAATAAAGGATATTAATAGAGAGAGGGAAAAATATGGCAAACATAATCCAAAGGATAAGATGGCCGATTCAAGAAATGCCTTCACGGTTTTAACGTTGAATGTAAATGGATTAAACTCCCCAATTAAAAGATATAGATTCGCAGAATGGATCAAAAAAAATGAACCATCAATATGTTGCATACAAGAGACTCATCTTAGACACAGGGACACAAAGAAACTGAAAGTGAAAGGATGGAAAAAAATATTTCATGCAAGCTACAGCCAAAAGAAAGCAGGTGTAGCAATATTAATCTCAGATAAAATAGACTTCAAATGCAGGGATGTTTTGAGAGACAAAGAAGGCCACTACATACTAATAAAAGGGGCAATTCAGCAAGAAGAAATAACAATCGTAAATGTCTATGCACCCAATCAAGGTGCCACAAAATACATGAGAGAAACATTGGCAAAACTAAAGGAAGCAATTGATGTTTCCACAATAATTGTGGGAGACTTCAACACATCACTCTCTCCTATAGATAGATCAACCAGACAGAAGACCAATAAGGAAATTGAAAACCTAAACAATCTGATAAATGAATTAGATTTAACAGACATCTACAGGACATTACATCCCAAATCAACAGGATACACATACTTTTCTAGTGCTCACGGAACTTTCTCCAGAATAGATCATATGCTGGGACATAAAACAAGCCTCAATAAATTTAAAAAGATTGAAATTATTCAAAGCACATTCTCTGACCACAATGGAATACAATTAGAAGTCAATAACCATCAGAGACTTAGAAAATTCACAAATACCTGGAGGTTAAACAACACACTCCTAAACAATCAGTGGGTTAAAGAAGAAATAGCAAGAGAAATTGCTAAATATATAGAGACGAATGAAAATGAGAACACAACATACCAAAACCTATGGGATGCAGCAAAAGCAGTGCTAAGGGGGAAATTTATAGCACTAAACGCATATATTAAAAAGGAAGAAAGAGCCAAAATCAAAGAACTAATGGATCAACTGAAGAAGCTAGAAAATGAACAGCAAACCAATCCTAAACCAAGTACAGAAAAGAAATAACAAGGATTAAAGCAGAAATAAATGAAATAGAGAACAAAAAAACAATAGAAAGGATAAATATCACCAAAAGTTGGTTCTTTGAGAAGATCAACAAGATTGACAAGCCCCTAGCTAGACTGACAAAATCAAAAAGAGAGAAGACCCATATAAACAAAATAATGAATGAAAAAGGTGACATAACTGCAGATCCTGAAGAAATTAAAAAAATTATAAGAGGATATTATGAACAACTGTATGGCAACAAACTGGATAATGTAGAAGAAATGGACAATTTCCTGGAAACATATGAACAACCTAGACTGACCAGAGAAGAAATAGAAGACCTCAACCAACCCATCACAAGCAAAGAGATCCAATCAGTCATCAAAAATCTTCCCACAAATAAATGCCCAGGGCCAGATGGCTTCACAGGGGAATTCTACCAAACTTTCCAGAAAGAACTGACACCAATCTTACTCAAACTCTTTCAAAACATTGAAAAAAATGGAACACTACCTAATTCATTTTATGAAGCTAACATCAATCTAATACCAAAACCAGGCAAAGATGCTACAAAAAAGGAAAACTACCGGCCAATCTCCCTAATGAATATAGATGCAAAAATCCTCAACAAAATACTTGCAAATCGAATCCAAAGACACATTAAAAAAATCATACACCATGACCAAGTGGGGTTCATTCCAGGCATGCAAGGATGGTTCAACATAAGAAAAACAATCAATGTATTACAACACATTAAAAACTCGAAAGGGAAAAATCAATTGATCATCTCAATAGATGCTGAAAAAGCATTTGACAAAATCCAACATCCGTTTTTGATAAAAACACTTCAAAAGGTAGGAATTGAAGGAAACTTCCTCAACATGATAAAGAGCATATATGAAAAACCCACAGCCAGCATAGTACTCAATGGTGAGAGACTGAAAGCCTTCCCTCTAAGATCAGGAACAAGACAAGGATGCCCGCTGTCACCACTGTTATTCAACATTGTGCTGGAAGTGCTAGCCAGGGCAATCCGGCAAGACAAAGAAATAAAAGGCATCCAAATTGGAAAAGAAGAAGTAAAACTGTCATTGTTTGCAGATGATATGATCTTATATCTAGAAAACCCTGAGAAATCAACGATACACCTACTAGAGCTAATAAACAAATTTAGCAAAGTAGCGGGATACAAGATTAATGCACATAAGTCAGTAATGTTTCTATATGCTAGAAATGAACAAACTGAAGAGACACTCAAGAAAAAGATACCATTTTCAATAGCAACTAAAAAAATCAAGTACCTAGGAATAAACTTAACCAAAGATGTAAAAGACCTATACAAAGAAAACTACATAACTCTACTAAAAGAAATAGAAGGGGACCTTAAAAGATGGAAAAATATTCCATGTTCATGGATAGGAAGGCTAAATGTCATTAAGATGTCAATTCTACCCAAACTCATCTACAGATTCAATGCAATCCCAATCAAAATTCCAACAACCTACTTTGCAGACTTGGAAAAGCTAGTTATCAAATTTATTTGGAAAGGGAAGATGCCTCGAATTGCTAAAGACACTTTAAAAAAGAAAAACGAAGTGGGAGGACTTACACTCCCTGACTTTGAAGCTTATTA
Source organism: Choloepus didactylus (assembly GCF_015220235.1). Classification (NCBI taxonomy): domain Eukaryota; kingdom Metazoa; phylum Chordata; class Mammalia; order Pilosa; family Megalonychidae; genus Choloepus; species Choloepus didactylus. The sequence goes on along the minus strand of NC_051308.1, from coordinate 84,832,144 downwards.
TAAAGCCACAGTTGCCAAAACAGCATGGTACTGGCACAAAGATAGACATATAGATCAATGGAATCGAATTGAGAATTCAGAGATAGACCCTCAGATCTATGGCCGACTGATCTTTGATAAGGCCCCCAAAGTCACCGAACTGAGCCATAATGGTCTTTTCAACAAATGGGGCTGGGAGAGTTGGATATCCATATCCAAAAGAATGAAAGAGGACCCCTACCTCACCCCCTACACAAAAATTAACTCAAAATGGACCAAAGATCTCAATATAAAAGAAAGTACCATTAAACTCCTAGAAGATAATGTAGGAAAACATCTTCAAGACCTTGTATTAGGAGGCCACTTCCTAGACTTTACACCCAAAGCACAAGCAACAAAAGAGAAAATAGATAAATGGGAACTCCTCAAGCTTAGAAGTTTCTGCACCTCAAAGGAATTTCTCAAAAAGGTAAAGAGGCAGCCAACTCAATGGGAAAAAATTTTTGGAAACCATGTATCTGACAAAAGACTGATATCTTGCATATACAAAGAAATCCTACAACTCAATGACAATAGTACAGACAGCCCAATTATAAAATGGGCAAAAGATATGAAAAGACAGTTCTCTGAAGAGGAAATACTAATGGCCAAGAAACACATGAAAAAATGTTCAGCTTCACTAGCTATTAGAGAGATGCAAATTAAGACCACAATGAGATACCATCTAACACCGGTTAGAATGGCTGCCATTAAACAAACAGGAAACTACAAATGCTGGAGGGGATGTGGAGAAATTGGAACTCTTATTCATTGTTGGTGGGACTGCGTAATGGTTCAGCCACTCTGGAAGTCAGTCTGGCAGTTCCTTAGAAAACTAGATATAGAGCTACCATTCGATCCAGCGATTGCACTTCTCGGGATATACCCGGAAGATCGGAAAGCAGTGACACGAACAGATATCTGCACGCCAATGTTCATAGCAGCATTATTCACAATTGCCAAGAGATGGAAACAACCCAAATGTCCATCAACAGATGAGTGGATAAATAAAATGTGGTATATACACACGATGGAATACTACGCGGCAGTAAGAAGGAACGATCTGGTGAAACATATGACAACATGGATGAACCTTGAAGACATAATGCTGAGCGAAATAAGCCAGGCACAAAAAGAGAAATATTATATGCTACCACTAATGTGAACTTTGAAAAATGTAAAACAAATGGTTTATAATGTAGAATGTAGGGGAACTAGCAGTAGAGAGCAATTAAGGAAGGGGGAACAATAATCCAAGAAGAACAGATGAGCTATTTAACGTTCTGGGGATGCCCAGAAATGACTATGGTCTGTTAATTTCTGATGGATGTAGTAGGAACAAGTTCACTGAAATGTTGCTATAGTATGTAACTTTCTTGGGGTAAAGTAGGAACATGTTGGAAGTTAAGCAGTTATCTTAGGTTAGTTGTCTTTTTCTTACTCCCTTGCTATGGTCTCTTTGAAATGTTCTTTTATTGTATGTTTGTTTTCTTTTTAACTTTTTTTTTCATACAGTTGATTTGAAAAAAGAAGGGAAAGTTAAAAAAAAAAAAAAAAAAGAAAAAAGACAAACAAGGAAAAAAAAAAAAAAAAACAAAAACGATGTAGTGCCCCCTTGAGGAGCCTGGGGAGAATGCAGGGGTATTCGCCTACCCCACCTCCATGGTTGCTAACATGACCACAGACATAGGGGACTGGTGGTTTGATGGGTTGAGCCCTCTACCATAAGTTTTACCCTTGGGAAGACGGTTGCTGCAAAGGAGAGGCTAGGCCTCCCCGTATTTGTGCCTAAGAGTCTCCTCCTGAATGCCTCTTTGTTGCTCAGATGTGGCCCTCTCTCTCTGGCTAAGCCAACTTGAAAGGTGAAATCACTGCCCTCCCCCCTACGTGGGATCAGACACCCAGGGAAGTGAATCTCCCTGGCAACGTGGAATATGACTCCCGGGGAGGAATGTAGACCCGGCATCGTGGGATGGAGAACATCTTCTTGACCAAAAGGGGGATGTGAAAGGAAATGAAATAAGCTTCAGTGGCAGAGAGATTCCAAAACGAGCCGAGAGATCACTCTGGTGGGCACTCTTACGCACACTTTAGACAACCTTTTTTAGGTTCTAAAGAATTGGGGTAGCTGGTGGTGGATACCTGAAAATATTAAACTACAACCCAGAACCCATGAATCTCGAAGACAGTTGTATAAAAATGTAGCTTATGAGGGGTGACAGTGGGATTGGGAATGCCATAAGGACCAAACTCCACTGTGTCTAGTTTATGGATGGATGTGTAGAAAAGTAGGGGAAGCAAACAAACAGACAAAGGTACCTAGTGTTCTTTTTACTTCAATTGCTCTTTTTCACTCTAATTATTATTCTTGTTATTTTTGTGTGTGTGCTAATGAAGGTGTCAGGGATTGATTTAGGTGATGAATGTACAACTATGTAATGGTACTGTAAACAATCGAAAGTACAATTTGTTTTGTATGACTGCGTGGTATGTGAATATATCTCAATAAAATGATGATTTAAAAAAAAAAAAAAAAAAAAAAAAAAAAAAAAAAAGAAAGTACCATAAAACTCCTAGAAGATAATGTAGGAAAACATCTTCAAGACCTTGTATTAGGCGGCCACTTCCTAGACTTTACACCCAAAGCACAAGCAACAAAAGAGAAAATAGATAAATGGGAACTCCTCAAGCTTAGAAGTTTCTGCACCTCAAAGGAATTTCTCAAAAAGGTAAAGAGGCAGCCAACTCAATGGGAAAAAATTTTTGGAAACCATGTATCTGACAAAAGACTGATATCTTGCATATATAAAGAAATCCTACAACTCAATGACAATAGTACAGACAGCCCAATTATAAAATGGGCAAAAGATATGAAAAGACAGTTCTCTGAAGAGGAAATACAAATGGCCAAGAAACACATGAAAAAATGTTCAGCTTCACTAGCTATTAGAGAGATGCAAATTAAGACCACAATGAGATACCATCTAACACCGGTTAGAATGGCTGCCATTAAACAAACAGGAAACTACAAATGCTGGAGGGGATGTGGAGAAATTGGAACTCTTATTCATTGTTGGTGGGAATGTATAATGGTTCAGCCACTCTGGTAGTCAGTCTGGCAGTTCCTTAGAAAACTAGATATAGAGTTACCATTCGATCCAGCGATTGCACTTCTCGGTATATACCCGGAAGGTCGGAAAGCAGTGACACGAACAGATATCTGCACGCCAATGTTCATAGCAGCATTATTCACAATTGCCAAGAGATGGAAACAACCCAAATGTCCTTCAACAGATGAGTAGATAAATAAAATGTGGTATATATACACGATGGAATACTACGCGGCAGTAAGAAGGAACGATCTCGTGAAACATATGACAACATGGATGAACCTTGAAGACATAATGCTGAGCGAGATAAGCCAGGCACAAAAAGAGAAATATATGCTACCACTAATGTGAACTTTGAAAAATGTAAAACAAATGGTTTATAATGTAGAATGTAGGGGAACTAGCAATAGAGAGCAATTAAGGAAGGGGGAACAATAATCCAAGAAGAACAGATAAGCTATTTAACGTTCTGGGGATGCCCAGGAATGACTATGGTCTGTTGGTTTCTGATGGATATAGTAAGAACAAGTTCACAGAAATGTTGCTGTATTAGGTAACTTTCTTGGGGTAAAGTAGGAACATGTTGGAAGTTAAGCAGTTATCTTAGGTTAGTTGTCTTTTTCTTACTCCCTTATTATGGTCTCTTTGAAATGTTCTTTTATTGTATGTTTGTTTTCTTTTTAACTTTTTTTTCATACAGTTGATTTAAAAAAGAAGGGAAAGTTAAAAAAAAAAAAAAAAAAAGTAAAACAAGGAAAAAAAAAAGATGTAGTGCCCCCTTGAGGAACCTGTGGAGAATGCAGGGGTATTGGCCTACCCCACCTCGATGGTTGCTAACATGACCACAGACATAGGGGACTGGTGGTTTGATGGGTTGAGCCCTCTACCATAAGTTTTACCCTTGGGAGGACGGTTGCTGCAAAGGAGAGGCTAGGCCTCCCTATGGTTGTGCCTATGAGCCTCCTCCCAAATGCCTCTTTGTTGCTCAGATGTGGCCCTCTCTCTCTGGCTAAGCCAACTTGAAAAGTGAAATCACTGCCCTCCCCACTACGTGGGATCAGACACCCAGGGGAGTGAATCTCCCTGGCAACGTGGAATATGACTCCCGGGGAGGAATGTAGACCCGGCATCGTGGGACGGAGAACATCTTCTTGACCAAAATCGGGATGTGAAAGGAAATGAAATAAGCTTCAGTGGCAGAGAGATTCCAAAAGGAGCCGAGAGGTCACTCTGGTGGGCACTCTTACACACAATTTAGACAACCCTTTTTAGGTTCCAAAGAATTGGGGTAGCTGGTGGTGGATACCTGAAACTATCAAACTATAACCCAGAACCCATGAATCTCGAAGACAGTTGTATAAAAATGTAGCTTATGAGGGGTGACAATGGGATTGGGAAAGCCATAAGGACCACACTCCACTTTGTCTAGTTTATGGATGGATGAGTAGAAAAATAGGGGAAGGAAACAAACAGACAAAGGTACCCAGTGTTCTTTTTTACTTCAATTGCTCTTTTTCACTCTAATTATTATTCTTGTTATTTTTGTGTGTGTGCTAATGAAGGTGTCAGGGATTGATTTAGGTGATGAATGTACAACTATGTAATGGTACTGTAAACAATCGAAAGTACGATTTGTTTTGTATGACTGCGTGGTATGTGAATATATCTCAATAAAATGAAGATAAAAAAAAAAAAAGAAAGTGGTTGAATGGGAAATCCCGAGATATATATATGTTATTATGATAAAAAGTTAAAGAATAATAATAAAAGCGTATCCAGAAGCCAGAATTCAGTGGCAACTGGAAGGGCGAACACAAGGAGAGAGAAACCTCATGTGATGCAAGGCCAAGATTCAAGCCAAAGAAGCATAAGGACGATGGCAGTAAGCCAGCAACAGAATGCTGTGGCTTTTGGGAGTAAAGCATGGCCACGCTGGTGCCTTGATTTTGGACTTTTAACCTTCCAAACTGTGAGTCCATAAATTCCTGTTTTTTAGCGCCACCCCCGCACCCCACAAAAAAATGATATACCTAAAGATTTATTAAGTACATATGTGATCTTGGACTTCTGACTTTCTGCTTAAAGCAAAAGTATCTGGAATCCTAGCAATTTCACTGGTGAGTAGATATTCAGGGGAAAATATTAAATAAAGAAATAGTAAGAAGACGATATAATTAGGAAACTATAGTAATTTTTAAAACTGTCATATCTCTGAAGTTTCTGGGCTTCTCCTGGTTCGAGATAATGCATTGTTCATCTTTGTATTCCTTTTGCCCATCACAGTGCCTGTGCCTGTCACTAAATTAAAATAGGGATATTATCCCTAAAGATAATATAAAAATCTGGAGGAATCAGGCGCAGCTATGTACAACAGAGTACTACCAACAAGATCACATGTAACATCCTCTGGTGACCAAAGAGCAAGAGAAATTGTGTGGGCACTTTGGGGACTGCTTCATGGAAGGCATGACTTTTCAGCTGGGTTCCTAATGTTGAGTTAGAGGGAGAAAATGAGAGTGAGGGACAATATTCTAGGCCTGGGCAATAGAAAAGATGGCCTGTAGGGATGTGCACCATAAATATAAATGCATGAGAAAACAATAGATTAAAACCATTTGTTTACTATAATAAAAATTATATTTAATTTCAAAAAAAAAAAAAAAGGATATGAAAGCTGGTTCAGATTCTGTTTACTCATAATTATATTAAAGACATCAGCACCAATGATTACATTAGCCATGATTTGATTAGGTTTCAACAGTGCATTTCCATATTTGCATGGTAAAACATTTTGTTTTTTAAATTTGAGTTCTAAAATTAGAGAATCTCAAATTCAGGTTTGCTAACTTAATTCAAAAAGAAAACTGTACTATGAAAATTTGAGTGTGCTTTAATGCCACCATTATTCACTAAAAAGAGAAAGGTTGATTACATTTATTTGATTAGATTTAGTTAAGACATTCCTTGGGGCGGAGACTGTGACCTTGGTTGGGGGCGGAGCCTGCATCCCAGACACTTAAAAAAGCCAGCATAGGAGATGGAAGAAGATGGCAGTATAGAGAGAAGTGGAAGCTAATTTGTCCCCCTGGGACACCTAATAAACAACCAGGAGCAACTACTAAATAATCTGGAATAACTGCAGGGGGACAAACATGACTTCTACTCATCATGCACCAGCCTGAATTGGGAGGAATGCCCAAGCTAGCAGCATAAAATCTGTAAGTTAAAACTGCAGATCCAAGCCAAGAGCCCCCTGCCCCCACGGCCTGAGCTGCAAAGCTTCGTGGTGCTAGAGAGCAGCACTCTCCAAGCAAGCGAATATAGCTCAGCTGAGCTCCAACTGGGGTTTTAATTAACAAACATGGACTGCTCAATACAAGATTCAAATCCCCAACAAGCAGACACAAGCTTTGGGTGATGACTGACCTTGGAGAGCCAGAGGGTGGCCATAGACTGTCCCTGAAGGGGGCTTTCTGTCCCTATTTTGGCTCATTGGAGAAAGCCTCAGCCATTTTTGGTTCCCAGGGCTCTGACCCAGACAAGGGTGGAGATAGCACAGGCAGAGACACTATTCAAATGCTAATGACCTCTCCCTAGGAGGGGAATCTTCCCTAAAAGGAAAGAGGTGGGGCCCAGATCTACAACCTGCCTTCCATTCAGAACCAGACCCCAGAGCCTGGGGGAAAACAGCCACAGGCCACACCTCCTTACAGCAGTCTGGAGTTACAGGCTGACAGGCACCACCTGCTGGGCAGAAAAGCACAGTGACTTGAGGCCTCACAGGGTGTATCAATCTTCTAAGACACCCTCAGGGAAACCAGATACTATTTCCTCCTTCTGAGACCTGAGCCTTTTCTGATCTGGGAAAACCTGATTGGGGTAACCAAGGAAACCAGATGCCTAGACAACAGAAACCTACAACCTACACTAAGAAAAACGAAGTTATGGCCCAGTCAAAGGAACAAACTTACATTTCAACTGAGATACAGGAATGTAAACAACTAATACTAAATCAACTCAAAAAGTTTAGGGAAGATATGGCAAAAGAGATGAAGTGTAAAATGAAAACACAGGGTTTGAAAAAACAACTGGCAGAATCAATGGAAATAAAAGGCACAACACAAGAGATGAAAGACACAATAGAAACATACAACAGCAGATCTCAAGAGGCAGAAGAAAACACTCAGGAACTTGAGAACAAGACACCTGAAAGCCTACACACAAAAGAACAGATAGAGTAAAGAACGGAAAAATATGAGCAATGTATCTGGGAACTTAAGGACAAAACAAAAAGCAGGAATATATGTGTCATTGGTGTCCCAGAAGGAGAAGAGAAGGGAAAAGGGGCAGAAGCAATAATAAGAGGAAATAATCAGTGAAAATTTCCCATCTTTTATGAAAGACATAAAATTACGGATCCAAGAAACGCAGCGTACCCCTAACAGAATAGATCTGAATAGGCTTATGCCCATATACTTAATCAGATTATCAAACCTCAAAGATAAAGAGAGAATCCTGAAAGTAGCAAGAGAAAAGCGATCCGTCACATACAAAGGAAGCTTGATAAGAATATGCGTGGATTTCTCAATAGAAACCATGGAGGCAAGAAGGAAGTGGGGCAATATATTTAAGATACTGAAAGAGAAAAACCACCAACCAAGAATCCTATATCCGGCAAAACTGTCCTTCAAATATGAGGGAGAACTTAAAATATTCTCTGACAAACGGACAATGACAGAGTTTGTGAACAAGATACCTGCTCTACAGGAAACACTAAAGGAAGCACTGCAGACAGAAAGGAAAAGACAAGAGTGAGAGGTTTGGAAAACAATTTTGGGAGAGAGTAGCACAGCAATGTAAGTACACTGAACAAAGATGACTATGAGTATGGTTGAAAGAGGAAGGTTAGGAGCATGTGGGACACCAGAACAAAAGACAAAAGATAAAGACTGGGCCTGTATAACTCAGGGAAACCTAGGGTGCTCAATGATTGTAATAAAAGATGCAAATATGCTTTTACATGAGATAGAACAAATGAATGTCAACATTGCAAGGTGTTAAAAATAGGTTGGGATTGGGGGGAAAATACAATCAATGCAAACTAGAGACTATAATTAACAGAAACATTGTATTATGCTTCCTTTAATATAACAAAGGCAATATACCAAAGCTAAATGCATTTTGGGGGGGGGGGGGGCGCATAGGGGAAGGGTATAGGACTCCTGGCATTGGTGATGTTGTCTGACTCTTTATTCTACTTTACTTTAATGTTATCTTTCCTTTTGTTGCTTTCTAGCTGTCATGTTTTTTTTCTCTCTCTCTTTCTTTTTTCTTTTTCTTTTGTCCTTCTACCTTCTTTGACTCTTCTTCCTTCTTTGTGGAAGAAATAGAGATGTCCTTATATAGATAGAGGTGATGGTGCTGAATACGTAAATATGTGACTGTACAGGGAACCAATGATTGTTTACTTAGGACAGAATGTATGGTGTGTGAACAAAACTGTCGTAAAAAAAAAATGGGTTGATAAAGAAACCTTGAGGGCACTGTATTGAGTGAAATAAGATGGTCACTTAAGGACAAATGTTGCAGGGTCTCACTGATATGAACTAATTATAATATGTAAACTCATAGACATGAAATTTAACTTACCAGGGTATAGAACAAGGCTAAAGAATGGGGAGAGGTTGCTTATTATGAGCAGAATGTTCAACTAGGGTGAACTTAAACATTTGGAAATGGACAGAGGTGATGGCAGCATGTTGTGAGAATAAAGAACAGTGCTGAATGGTGTATGAAGGTGGTAGAAAGGGTAAGCTCAGAGTCACATATGTCACCAAAAGGGAAGTTGGAGGTTAAAAGATGGGAATGTATAAAACAGTGAATCTTGTGGTGGACAATGTCTATGATTAAGTGTACAAATATTAGAAATCCCTCTCATGAACTAGAACAAATGTATGACACTATAACTAGAAGTTAATAATAGAGGGGCATATAGGAAAAAATATATATATACCTATCATGAACTATATACTGCTAACTGTAGTATTTTAACATTCTTTCATCAACAGTAACAAATGTACTATACCAAAACTATGAATCAATAATGGAGAGGGGGGTTGTTAGGTATATGGGAGGATTTGAGTTTCCTTTTTTTTGCCTTTATTTCTTTTCTGGAGTAATGAAAATATTCTAGAAATTGAAAAAAAAGTTGTGATGGATGCACAGCTATATGATGGTACCATGGGCAATTGATTGTACACTTTGGATCTTTGGATAATTGTATGGTATGTGAACAATCTCAATAAAAAAATAATTTTTAAAAAAAGGCCAGTGTATCAGCTCAAGCTTACTGCTGAGAGAAGCAAAGACCTGGACAGTAGAGGTAGAGACACTGGACCTTCAGGAACTCAAATGAAAGTCTCCAGCTCAAGACATAGAAATTGTTTGATCCCTGAATGATGGATGACATACAAAGGAAGGGGTGCAGACTGTGCTCCTGGATCCTATTAAAGACCCAGTTCAGCTCCGCTTCTACAGAGAAAAGCTGTGGTCAGCACAGACAAAACCTCACCTGGAAGTCTCCAGGCAAGACACATTCTAGATACTGAAGAGCAGAAGGCTCCTGATCACTTCCAGAAGCTAATGAAGGGCAACTTCAGCTCAGTTCTATCTACTGCTAAAGAGTGACTTTCTGGACTAATGGCTAAAAGTATGAAAGAGGAGGCAACATGTCCTGTTTGTCTGGAGTTTTTCTCCAATCCCATTTCTCTCACCTGTGCACACGCCTTCTGTTATCAATGCATTCAAAATTGGATGCTAGAAAGGGAAGAGTCAAAATTGGCCTGCCCCCTGTGTGGAGAAGTAAATGAGAAACCTCCTTTGGGAGAATGACAAATTCGAACTTTAACTCTTCTCATCATGCAACATGGCCCCCTACTGGAGCAAAGTCTGCACATAAGTGATGAAACCCTGAATTCCAAGAGTATATGACCCTGGATGCTGCCACTGCCAACTCATTCCTTGTCCTCTCTGATGACCTAAGGAGTGTCCAGTGTGGGAATATCTGCCACAATCCAAGGGAAGGTCCTGAGAGATTCACCTACCTTGCCTGTGTCCTGGGCACCCCCTGCTTCTCCTTTGGCCGCTGTTATTGGGAGGTAGAAGGGGAAAAGGGGAAGGAGCTGGCGTTAGGTGTCTGCAAGGAGTCTGTGAGCCGGAAGGAGAAAAGCAGTTTATCCCCTGAGCTTGGCTTCTGGATCATCAGCATGAAGGGAGATGCAATCTTCCCAAGCTCCTTCCCACAGACCAGAATTTCTGCAAGCCCTGTGGGAATTTTCCTGGATGTCTGGATGAAAGAAATCAAGTTTTTTGATGTTAGAAATGATGCCCTCGTCTATAGACATAGTCATTTCTCCTCTTTGGAGCCTTTGCATCTGTTCTTCTGTCCTAAGCAGCCTAGAGAATGTGACAGCAGTGCCCTTTTGAGCCTCTGCCCATGAGAAACTCAGCTCAATAGACACAATCAGAGGATGTAGTTTCATAATGGCAAAAGATTATGAATGTTCTGCAGTTAGTTACATAATCAGGGAAATGACTACTTTGAAGACCATCCCTGGCCTGCCCACTGGATGCAGTTTGGGGTGCAAAAACCTCCACACATTCTAACTGTGAGACCAAAGGACAGCAAGCTCATGCTTCCGACTACCGTGGAGTTTTGATTTGTAAGAATTGTCAACTATATTAACTATTCAATATGCATCCAGCAAAAATTGTTTTTGAGGTTGCTTTTGAATTTTTTTACTTTTTATAGATAGAATGTTACATTTTCTTACAATTAAATCAATAAAACATTGAAAAATAGATGGTATTGGGAAAATTGTCTCTCTACATGGAGAAAAGTCAAGTTGGATCCATACCTCACACCATGTATATAGGTGAACTCCAGGTGAATTAAAAGACCTAATTATTAAAGGTAAAGCTATGAAACAAACAGAAAAATATCTGTGAATTTGGATGGGAAATCCCTTAAGTCATTCAAAGCCCTTCCATAAAGATAAAAACTGAGAATTTCTGTTCAATGACAATATAGACAATGTTAATAGACTGGGGACAGATTGGGAGAAAATATTTGAAGTTTATGGATTAATATTAATGATATACAAGGGTTCTGCATTATGTTTCTGCAAATCTACAACTGCTGTAATGAAAAATGAAAAAGAATATACTAGGAATTTTTGCAAATAAATATATTCAATAGAAAAATTGGCTGAAGGACATGAATAGGCAATTTATAGACAGAAACCCATGTGGTTAATTTATGAAAAGTTGCTCACCTTCACTAGTAGAGAATGCAAACTAAATCATCAAAGAGCTGCCGCATTGTATCTATCATATTGGTGAAAAATAGAGAGCTAGATAATATCAGCCATGGTGAGGGTATGGGAAAACTGGAATATTCTTGCATGCTAGTGAGGAGATAAACTGGTGAGGCCACGCTACTGGACATCTGGGCAGTCTTAGGGACTTCGCATATGATAGAGCACAGGAGTTAAGAATTACAACGCTGGAGCCCAAACCACCTGGTTCAAATCCTAGCTCTGTCACTTACTAATGGCATGAACTTGAGCAGGTGACTTAACTTCCTTTCTCAGTTTCCTCATCTGTAAAATACTCACAATGACAGATCCACCTCATAGAGTTGTTGTGACATTAAACTTAGCTCATATGTCTACAGCCCGAGATCAGGGCTAGCACATGGTAAGTTCGTGTTATTGGAGGATAACCTACCAGTGGCCTGCCAATTCTACTCTTGAAGTCAAGTAATGGGAGTGGGATCGGAGATGAAGGAGAAATTTTTAAATAAAGCAAGGGAGAGATCTTTGTAGTTACGTATGATAATAGTCACAGTGAACCAAGGAGTATCTGCATCTCTAAACCAAATAAATAAGCCATGTGTATTCATAATAGACAAACTGGCAAGTAGAGAAAAACAAGAAGAAAAGCCAAAGAACCCCCTCTTATCATCAATTTCAAGACCAGTATTACAACTACCTGGGTTAGAATCACCCAGGTGCATGTTTAAAACTCAGACTTCTGAACACCACGCCAGATCCAATGAATCAGAATCTGAGGATGGTGCCTGGTGCACACTAAAATTTTAATATGCCTGATTTGCCCACAGCCCAAGCTCAACTACAAGTAACAGTTCCTTAATTGCTTTGCCATTTGCCTAATTGTCAAAGCCAAGCTTTCATCCAGTTTAGGTTCAGAAACTATTAGCAACTTGATTAAGCTATTGCAGAAGAAAGACAAGCAAACTGCTGTTTTTATTGCGAGAAATTATTCTGAGGTTTTAATGTGAAAATAGGATCTGTTTCCATTAGGTATGGGAGAAAAACCTGGAGATTCACAGTTCTTCTTACATTTTAATGCAATTTAACAGTTGGTATAACTAATGAACCTTTACCAGCCATTAAGTCCTCTTATAGCCAGGCTTTACAACTCCAATGCAACTGAAATCATATTTTAACAAATCTTAACAACCACACATACATTTTGAAAAAGAAAAATGACTACACTTTTGAGTGTGATCATATCCCCCTGGTCTTTGGAATAGACAGAACCTAAGAAAAAGTCCAGAGTACGGCCTGGTGCAATTTAAATCAAGATGTTTGATCCTAGCCTAACTTGCAAAAATAAAGCTAATGAAGTTCTCTGTCTCTTATTCCAAATCAAGATAATAAATTTAGTGTGACTCCTTACTTAAATTAAGACTGATTCTCCCCTTAATAGAAGACTCATTTCTAGTTTCATATTTTTCCTTAGGGAGAGACTTACATTCTGTTTTCACACTGGTTAAAATAGTCCATGGGTGCCATTTGTTCTTTTAGTTTAATGGTGGCAGAAGGGTCTCCTGTTAAAGGGCCTTTCATAGAGACACATCATACTCCCAACTGGTGACTTGAGGCTCCCTGTTACAGTTTAAACTTATCTTACCTACTCCTTCTATCTGAGCTTACAGAAAAGGGAAAGGGACAATTAAGGAAACTAGTAAATGATGAAAATGTTTCATAACACAGTGAGTTCTGGGTTTTGAAGCAGTAAAGAAAATCTTTCAAGTAACATTAATCTACAGCAATTTAGAAATCATCTGTATACACCTATTCCTGAAGGAGGTAATGAACTCTTCAACCTAATTTAAATCATGGGAGTGGATTATCTCTCATAGTATCTAACCCAAATAATCTCTTCCCTTATTCTTAATTTCTGTGTTTAGGGTTTAATCTCTCATGTTAGACTTTTTCCATTTTTGTCAGTGTGTGTGTCTCACTTTGGATTTTATTTAATTGTTTATATACTGTCTCCCTTCACATTTATTCAAATCAGTAGTTCCCCACCTTGGCTGTAATTTGGAAGCACAGGAGGAACTTTTAAAAATCCCTGTGCCCAGGCTGCACACCAGGCCAATTACATTGGAATTGAGGGGACCGGGTGGGGGCTAGGACCCAGGGATTAATAATTTTTTCAAGCTCCTCAGGTAATCTGAATGTGTGGTCAAGGTTGAGAACCAATGACATAGATTGTTGGTCTCTAAGCACTGAAGAGATCTTAGATTAGGTCTGTGGTTCTCAAACCTTAGAGGGCACCAGAATCACCCAAAGGGCTTATTAAAACAGAGTGTGGGCCCCACCTCCAGGGTTCCTGATTCAGTAGATCTGGGGTGCAGCCTAGAATATGCATTTCTAGGAAGGTCCCAGGTGATGCTGGTACACTGATCCGGACCCACACTTTGAGAACCACGGGAAGTTAGAAATTAGAAAGGTTAGTGTTGGATGGTCCATCATCGTAAGTCACGAACATGCAGTCTCATTCCCTGCAAATGGGACCGTAGGCCCTGCTGGGAGCATGATCATATCTGTTGGGTGCTGGGAGGGCACATGAGGAGAAGACATGGCCCCAGCTCTTAGGAAACATGGGATCTAGTTGACGAAGCAGGTGGGGAGTGGCAGAGAGAGGCTAGGACTGCCCATCCTTAAAGATTTCCTTGTGCTGCTAAATTAATCCAACTCTAGAAGACCCTCTCTTCTATATTTCACATGTATAATGATAGTCTTTTTTTTTTTTAAAGAGAAAGAGAGAAAATGGGGGTATGAAAGAGAAAAGAGGATGAGAGAAGAGAAAAAGAAGAAGAGGAGAGAAAGGAGAAAAAGAAGGGTGAGAAAAAAGTGAAGGGGTAGAGAAAAAGAGAAGGGGAAAAAAGGGGAAGAAAAATTTTAAAAAAGGTAGGCTACTTTTAATAAGACTTTTATGTGTGCTGGTAAGGAATGATGTAGCTGCACAAAATACTTTAATGAAGCAATCTCTTGCAAGATTTCTACTTGTGCCCCAATCTATTAATTTTAAAAAGTACAACCAGGTGGTATTGATTAATGACCTCAAAATAAGGGAAACATCTATTCTTTGTGTATTTTTTTATTAAAGAGGGGAGGAAATGGGAATGTCACTGGCTGTAAAGATTAAATCCCCCAAAGAGAGTGAGGGAAGTGGGAACGCCATGGAGGCCTGGCCCTGCAGTTCCCCTGCCCCTCACAGGGGTGCCTTGGGCCACCCTCCCTTCCAGACCCCCAGAGCCACGGTCAGGGTCAGCGGCAGTTCTGCTCCAGAGGGAACCTTTTGTCCCTTTACTTTGGTCAGCCAGCCACAGGCCCCTGCTGGATCTTGAGTCAACTGGAAATTCCACCCCATGCTCACTTGGAGCCATTTTCTGTTTTTTAACAGCACCCGCTTCTTCAAAGATGCTGCATACTACCATAAACTATTGAAGCCAGATTGTTTCCCTCTTTGCTTTTGTTTTGATGTGTCTTAAAATAATTAGGCTTTTACTCTCAAATATTTTCCTTCTCTGTTGCTGGCTAGCGAGGCATCTCTCGTGCACTCCATGTTCCGGCAAGGCGTGCTACTATGGTATCCAGTAAACAGTTGTCAAACAAAGTCAAAAGTCTTGCTCAAATCAAGTTCTCTTTTGTACTTGTTGTTCCTCCGTCTACCCTGAGCTATGTAATTGCTATTAAAAAAATGTAACTCATTGCACCTCGCAGAAGTTCAGGAAAAGCAGCTCCTGGAGCCTTTGCCAATGACTTCCTTGCAACATCTTAATTATCCATTTGTTGATTAGCAAGTCAGTCTAGAAAGAAGTCCTACTTTTTTTTTTATTCTTGGAAAGTATGTACTTGGTAATATCCAATAAAAGCCAGTATTTGTTGAACTCTTGCTGCATGCCAGATACTGGGGAATGAGAGGCAGCCCCAGACCGAGAGATAAGACCGGCTGGGACATAGGCTGAAAGACATCACCACAACTCTTGAGAAATACGGATTTTGCTGAGGAAACAGAGCTTACAGAGGGGCAGCAACGAGTTTCCCCAGCAGACGGGGAACAGCCGAGAGAGGCTGGGACTGAGAAAGCCCTCGTTGATCTCGGGCAGATCCTCTAAAACCTTGCTGAACCTCAGTGTTGTCTTCTGAAAAATAGGAAAGATAATGTTTTAACTGCTGACATCAATGTATTTACTCACCAAGGGATTGTTACACAACAGCCAGGAGCATTTTCCCCCTCTAACAACAGATGAAATAGTGGGAAGGCAAAAGGCAGGACTAGAGGAGGGGTGGCTGAGGTGAAGCAGCTGGAAGGACCACTTCCCCATCTGGTGACAGCTACCACCCCACCACCCGGTCCCCTGCGCCCGGAGCCCTCACCTGCCCTAGGCTGATCCCCTGCCCCACCCCGTGACTAGTCCTGCCTTGAGCTTCCCACTGTGTCCCTGCAGACACCAATCCAAGTTCCCAACTTATTTCATGAATACTTAGCCAATTTGATCCATCATATAGTCATGGATGACTTGGTTATAATCTTATTCACAGTCCCTCATTTATTCCTTAACCAACAGATAGGGATGATTCTTTCCAGATTACAACAGGAAAATTCAGGGAGTTTAAGGAATTTGCCTACCACTACCCAGCAAGGGGTGAGGCCAGGATTCAAACTCAGTTCTTGGTTCTCAGTGCCCTTGGGAACACTGGCTTTCAGAACAGTAATTTGCAATTCTGCTGCCCATAGCTAGCAACACAACAACTCTGCAAGTAACTGTGATTTATTATGTGACTTAAAGATAGCACAACCTCGTGGCTTCCTGTTTTAATTATTCCTAAAACAGCTTCAAGCTGGAAGAAATTCCTGTGCTGTCAACATGTAAATGTAATTTTTTTCAATGTCTGTGCCAGAGGCAGGGCCTCCCTAAGGGCTTTGTGCTGTGCTGCCTCTGGTCCCCGGAGCTTCACAACCTCAATACAAAATGTGACACACAGAGCAGTCAGCAGAAAGGATCCTGAATTGTGTAATGCCACGTGGACTTACTATACCAGGAAAGTGCTACATATTCAGAAGCAGAAGCTTTGTGGCCTAGAGAGGTCAAGAAAAGGGGACAGAAGAGGTGCGCTTTGTGGGTAGGTAGGATTTAGAGCCAGAAGAGAAACATTAAAAGCAAGAATTGTAAGTACACAGCTGAGGCTGGGAAGAGTTCACAGTTAGAAGTGGCAGGACATATAAAGTTGGGAGAGTAGGTTGGAGGCAAGTTGCATAGGACTTCAACTGCCAGGATGAAGGGTTTGAGGGTGGAAGCTGGGTGACCAGGCAGGACCAAGTGATCATGCTCCAAGGGAGAGAGCACGAGCAGCTGTCCCAAAATGGGAGCAAAGGAAAGAAAAGATAGTGGGAGGCATCTTGAAGGAAGACGGCCGAGAACACTGTGCTCTGCTGGGCTGCACAGCTGGTAATGATGATGAACTCATCCCTCAGCGGGAGAGGCTGGCTTTGCTGATGGCGGGCTGTCCTTTCTGGAGAAAGCGTGTTCACCCTGCTCCCAGCACCCCTTCTTGCAAGGAGCTCTTCAAGATCCCTCCATGTTCAACTGCCCGTTTCACTCACCTCCTCTTGTCAAATGTACTTAACCTCCCAAGCCTGTCTCCTCCTCTGTGAAATGAGCATAAAGTGGCTCCTACTTCCTGAGGTTATTGTGAGGCTGAATGAGATAATACATGGAAAATGCAAAGCACAGCACCCGGCACCAGTAAACACCCTACAAATGGGGGCTGTAATATGAACATTCTGCTGGAACTAATACCTACCCAGCCATGCACATCCTTTACAGGGACTTGCCAGCTATTTAAAGGGGCTGTTCTGCTCTTTTTCTGTGAAAAATCAGGTACTGCCAAACAGCTGAAAGTGAAGTCGAGCAAGTTTGAAGTGTTTAACGTTTAAAGTTTAAATCTCTCTCTAGGGCTCCCAGTAAGCTAGTTGGACACAGACAACTTTCTAACAGAAAGATCGGAAATCGTGTCCAGGCTGATGGTTAAGCATGATTTCATAGTTCCTTTTTTTTGTAACATTGTAAATACAAACTTTTTTTCCCCTTTGTGTTTATACTGTAATGTCCCAGAGTCAAGCTATAACAGCCCCTGGAGGGGAATTCAGAATGCTTTCAGAGCCCATCCAAAGAGGGAAAGTCCTGGAAATACAGGATGAGCCCTTTATACAAGATTCAGTCATTACATCCTCTTATGCCCTGGCCATAGGAGGAGAAGAGAATTTGTCCTGGGCATAGGGATTTGCCCATCCCTATGTTTGCCCAATACGTATCATATGCACTTGATACATATCATAATATTTCATCCTTACACCAGTCCCATGAGGTAGGAATTGTTATCCACTCTGTTATAAATGAGAAACCAGAGCATTGGTTGAAGGGACCTTACCCAAACTCACACATTTAGCCAGGGGTGCAACCAAAATTCTGTCCCTTGTACATCTGGCCAAAGCCCCCTCTTTCCAGCAGGCTCCTTCTCCCAGGCTGGTGTGTCAGGCCTCACCGTAAGCCTGGGAATGCATTTACTGTGACCTGCAAGTTCAGCAATTTTTTTGTTACAGGATGCTTGAGAGGTTTGTAGTTCCATACATGGCGATTGGCTATAATCATTACCCATAACTATCTAGCTGAGGGGAATTTAAACACTGCAAGCTCTGATCAGCCCCAGATAGTTTATTGTTTATTGACAAGTAGAATACAGGTTAAATGAAAACAAAAGATATAGGACAGAGTATGGAAAGTCATGGTAAATGGAATTTCTTATTACTAAAGGAAGTAGGATGGGAGAGTCAATTCAGACAGAAGCTGATGAGACAACAGAACATTTCAGCATCTGTTTTAATTACACTTTTTACAATTAGATTTCAAAGAAGATAAATATATTTATCTTATATAATATATAATTATATATTATTTATATTAATATAATATAAGGTATATATTAATATAAAATTATAATATTTACTTATATTTATTATATTTGTACTTCTCAGCTGTTTTTCATGTATCTTTACTTACAAAGCCAGTCAATCTATTGAATGCCCCTGTGGTCAAGATACTATACATTATACGTTTAATAAATGAAGGGGAAAGACAATGTTCCTCCTGCAGAAAATCTTATAATCTGATGGGGAAGTGGGAAGGAAGGCATTGTATAAGCAAGACAAAAGATATACAAAGTAATTTATCAGCAAGTGGGAACCAGGACAGTTGTGGGTATGGAATTGTCTGGTCACAATTTTCCAAGGATGACTGGCTGCCCCATAAAGCTCCTCAAAGGGAATTTGTGCTTGATATAATCATGATCCAACATCTGGTCATTAACTTTAAAGTTTCAGAAACTCCATGCAATCAGTCATCACAAGGTTGACTGGATCCCAAAGGATGGACTCCTGCCAACCTAACTCACAGTAGACTGATGTGAAAAACCAGAATGCCAGTTGAACTAATTTACCATGAGGGCCATACAGTTCCAATTACTTTTTAGGGCTCCCCTTTCTACTACATACCAGAGAAATTGAATGAGCATTTAAAAGAAAATTGTTATTAAGCGGGAATCAGAGAAAAGGTGTTGAGGAGTACAGTGGCTTAGATTGTGGTAGAGTCTAGAATGCCTTCCCTGCCGCAACCTTGACACTCCTGAAGAAAAACTAAGTTCTTTCTCTCCAGCTTTCTTTTTTCTAAGCTCTATGCAGGATCTTTCATGCCTACCACTTTAATTCTCTTCAAATAACATGGCTTATTACAACTTGCTTTATGTAATTACTTTATATAATTTAATCTTCCAATAAACTTTGGTCTATCTAATCTTGATGAAGCAAACCATAAAATCCTCAGCAATGCATTTGCAAAACCTCCCGTAGGATAAGTTGCATCCGCAGATGGATAATCTCAATTATATTGTGAGGAGTCTATTAGCTTTCCCCTTCAAAACCTGGCACCTTCTGACCTTGTCCTCAAATTCTGGAGGTACTCGCGATAGCCCACACAGAAAATATGTTATAGATTCTGAAGTGCTACAAGATTCTGGAAGAAAGAGAGGAACCGAATTCCTGTTGGCCTGAATCAGACTGCACGGAGAGGTTGGTCTCACTCTGCTGCAGCTGAAGCATGTGGATGGTTCATCCTCTAGAGTTCATGACAATAGAGCATCTTCTCTCCTACTTGAAAGTCCACTGGGTTCTGTGGAACCAGATATTTTCCACACAGTGGGGAAAAGACAGAGAGTTTTCAATGCAAATACAGCTGTTTGGGTTTGGAGCCCAAACGAACTGTAGAACAGAGTGGTTTGTTTTCTAACCAGCTTGTTAAATGAGCACACGGTATAAAGAGTAAAGGAAATTACCATACCTAAATATTGGGACGTGATTTTGCGAAGACTGTCCAGGGTCTTTTAAGGCCATGATTAGAGACAAGAGCTGACCTCTCCATTCCTCATGTGCTCTGCTGGACACTGAAGCACTGCCTTTCTCCAAAAAGGAAAATTAAAAACACAAATTCTCAAGTGGTTTGGTAGTAATTCCGCCCAGCAAATCTTACTTTTCATTAAAAGTCACCAGCTGTCATGTGCTTAGCATTAAATGGAAATAACTTGCTCTCAAAGAACATTTTTCAGTTGATGTCACTTGCAAGCTTTGTTTTCTCCTAATGAAAACTGGATTTGTATTAGTGTGGCTTTGGTGACAGGAAACCCCTGGACAGAAGCCTGACTTGACCTGATTGTTCTACCAGCCAGCTTGGAGGACTGGCACTGCAGTCAGAAGGGGGCTTTGGGGGAGCAGAGGAGAGGGGCAGCAACAGAGGTCTGTCTTCTTGCACGAAAGGGCCCTACAGTGCTTCCTCCCTTAAAAAAAAATTGCTAACACTTTTAATTTTTGAAGAGGTTTTGGAGAAAGGAGTGAATATTTTAACATAATTAACATTTTTAGGGAGGCTACACATGTGCTCAGACCCTGTTGCATCTGAGGCCTGGTCCCTACCAAGATTCTTCCCAAAAGGAGCTCTGGGTGGGCTCCCTGCTGGATGCAAGTAACTCTTAGAATCCCTCATCTGTGGCAGTTGGAATAATCTCTTCATGGCTCTCAAGAACAAAACAAAACAAAAAGAATCTCTGAACTGAAGCTCCCTGAAGCCTGAGCTGTGTCCAATGTGCATTCACAACTGTGGCCCCTCAGGAGCCACCTGCAGAAGGACCTGTGGCAAGCAATGGGGCAGGGGGTCGGGATGATGACCCTGAGGGCCCCCCCACTCCCACCCCGCCTCACCTCCTGGACACTCCCTTGTAGGGGAGGGCAAGGAAGGCCCTTCTAGGGTTGTTCCAGCAAGGTCTAACCCACTGAAAAAAAAATGAACCAAGGGGGCCAGGGACGTAGGGAGCTGATTAAAGTCAGAAACAGAGAAATGGTGACACAACGCCAGCACTGCGCAGGCCCGCAAACCTGAGGGCTGGAGACATACTTGAAACTGGGTCCTCAGGAGGGGCCGGTAGATTCTTCCCCCACTGCACACACACACAGGCAACACACACACACCTGCACATGCACGCAGACACAAACATCCACACACCACCTCTGGGAGCACTCCCTGTGAAAACAGCCACATTCAAATGTAAGGCTGTTACCAGGGGCGGTCCCAGCTGAGGCAAAGCTTCCCCCAAACTCCATCTCCACACTCACAGCAAGAGCTTAGAAGTGTCCAAGAATTTTTGAATAATGTTCTTGACAGACACCAAAGCTTTCTCCTCCTCCGGAGTGCAGAGAGCTGGGGCTGCCCCCAGGGAAGACTCCCCTGGCAGCTCCTGTCTGAGCAGCTGGGGCCAGCTCCAGGAACACTCAATTCTGGCTGCGTTTCTAGCCAAGGCCTGGTTACTTTAGAATCCCTCTTCTCCTTGTCTTTTCAAGAAGGAGCCGGCCAAGGTATTCGTCATATTTCCGAGCTACCCTGCTGCTTGATTTATGCACAGACAGGGCTGGGGCGAAGACTCCAGAGCAAGCTCCAGAGGTGGGAAGAGGGGCAGAGGGTGGGATGTGCGCGACGGGGCCAGTGAGAGGGTCCCCGGTTTTCGGATGGACTCTGACTCTGGAGGAACCTGCAGGCTCCACAGAGGACAGCAAACTAGAGATGAGGTGTCTCTCGCTCTCTCGCTCTCACTCTCTCTCTCACACACACATCATGGGATATGACCATAAAAGGAGTGAAAGCTTTGTTTGCCCTCTCCCTGGGCTTTGCCTAAAAGGGCTCTCAGAAAAATTTCCAGCTTCTCCTTCCAGACATTGAACGTGGTCTCTTTGGCCAAAGAGAAAACGAATGACAGATGAAGCCCATGCGGATGAGGAGGCCAAAACTGAAATGTTAATCACCTCGAAATATTTGCTGCGCCCTCCAAAGCCTCTCTTGGCCCTCCTCAGAGGATTTTTGATTGGAGATTTTTTTCCTGCAGGGTGGAGGTAGGGGGAAGAGAGGGTTTGCTGCTGATATTCAGTAATACATTTGAGAGTCCAACTTGTCAGAAGAGAGATAATTGTCATTCAGGTTGTTTAATGTGCCTGTTGTGGTGACTTAAAATAGATGAAATACTGACTCCAGCTTTGGGTTAAACTAAAGCTTCTACAACACTCCCATAAAAGCTCAAAATGCTGTCATCCAAGATGAATAAAAATACCTCTTTTTACTGCAGTGCATATGAAAACATGAGATCATTGGAATATATTTAGAGTGAGATTTGGCAGCCTATGCATGTTTACAATTCTTGGACTCAGAGGACTAAAGTGAATTGGAGGCAGTAGTTTCCCTCTTCACCTTCTTTTCTTTCCCTGAGAAGATGAATGCTAATTCTGAGAGCCAGTAGTCCCTTTTCCCAGTTGTACCTGCAGCTAACCTTGCTAAGTGACTGGCAACGTCCTGTCCTCTGTACCAGTGACCACCTAGAAAGCCTATGCCCTGAGGCTTTAATGAATTTATTCAACCTCCTAGGCGGCTCCTCACTGTCCCTTAGCAGGTGCAAAGCGTCTATGGGCTTGGAGCAGAATATTTAAAAATACTATCTTTTTCGCAGTTCTTTGAATCATGATTTAATCTGATTCCATTGGGTAGGAGTCTTAAAATTAAAATGCCTTATGGTCACCAACTTTTGTTATTACATCTATTTTGGATTCTTTCTGGAGCCTTCAAGAACAGCCTGGAACCAACGCAGAGGCTGCCTGCCTCTTCTTTCTCCTATGTCTCCAGGGCTTTGCTTGGTAGTCCTGGCTGCACATTAGACTTTTCCAGGAGCACTGCCCCAACCCCCAGCAATGCTGGCTGTGTCGGTCTGGGATGTGGCTGGGGCCTCAGAAGTTTTAAAAACTGTAGTATACGTGATTCCTAACTGTACTTATATATATATGCATAGAGAAAAGATTTGGAAGACTATTCACCAACATGTTAATTGACTGTCTCTAACAGAATGAAGAGGAATTTTTATTCATGTATATATTTTTGTGTGTCCTGATTTTTTTTATTTTTTTATTTTGCAGCAAAGCAAATTACAATGAAACAAATTATTGGTATAAAATGGAAAAGCTATGTTCCAGTTAAAAGGAAAAAACTTCAGGATACCCAAACATATCCCCTCATCTCCTTTCCTTACCTCGGGCATCCCCAGTTCTGAAAATGGCACTGGGTCCTCGCCAGCTGCCCACATGCCCTGGCCACCTTCCTTCTCTTGCTGGGAACATCCAATTACTTATTAAGTCTCTACATTCAGCTTCCTTAATCCCACCAAAACTTCTCTATTTCTGCCCATTACAGCGTCCCCTCTCACTGCTACCTTAGTTTGGGGCTCCATTATCTTGCAGGATCCATGGAGCTGCTCCCAACCAGGAGGCTGCGGCCCGGGCTGGCCCGGCTCACCGGGACTTCTGCACCCTACACCTCAAACCTGCTCCCGCAGCTCCCGTGCTTCGAATCGACCGTGAGTGGCTCCCTCTTATTCCCGGGCATGATCCAAGCTGCTCACATGGCCTACAGGATCCTCCTTGATCCAGCCTGCTCGCCTCCTGAGCCTCTGTTCTCACCACCCCGCCCCCTGCGCCTGTGTGGCCACGTGGGGAGCCCCAAACCTGCCGTTTGCTCTCAGCTCTCGGCTGCTCCTCCCCCGCCCCTGGGCTTGCCCCTCCTTCCCGGCCCTAACCGGTTTCAGCCGGTTAACTCCTGCCACTCAGGATTCCGGCGGGTGCCTCCTCCCCGAGACGTCTTCACTGTCGGGTCTGCTCACCACCCAATCTCTTTCATGTTCCCCTGGGCGCATTTATTTATCATTCTGTGGGTAACTGTCCGTCTCCCCTACTACAGTTTGATTTCCTTGAGGATTAGGGCCTTTGATCTTTACGCCCCAGCACCACTCACACTGCCCACCAGTTACCAGGCAGGCAGTAAACGAAGTAAGTGAAGGGATCGAGACTTACAACTATAAGCTCTGTATGATTTTTCGAAGAACTTGTATGTTTGTTGGGAGTTGGACTTTGTGCACTGAAAGTGTGTGCAAACCAATCACCTGAGCCATCTGCATTTTCATTTTAGCCTCCGGCAAGGTTGGGAGACGGGGAGTGAACCCCTCCTCCTCGGCAGGCGGTGGAGGTGAGGGCGGGCGGGCTGCCCGAGACCACCCCGCTGCTGCTGGCAAGACCCGGAACCCGAGGCTCTGCCTGACGCTCCCTCGGCCCCATCTCCCCAGCTGGGTTCAGTCTGCGCCGGGCTGTTGCCCACAAGAAAACGGAGACCGTCAGCCGTTCAAAATCCTGCTTTCCCCCATTTTCCAGTCATGCTTTCAAAAGGGGAAAACACAAGCAGGAGATACAACGTGGAACCACAGCTCTTTGGTTTAAGATGAGTTACTCAAACTATGTAGTCTTCTGTAGTCAGCCCCTTCTAGAGAGAAAGCACATTCGGTGTGTGTGAATTTCACCTCTGGAGGAAACATGAGCTCACTAATCCTGCTTCCACGTTAATCAGGCCTGGGGGGTAAGCGTTGCCAGGGACTCCTTCCAGAAGGGGGAAAGTGCAAAGCCACCTGCCTTCCGGACTGGTTGCCAGAAGACCACGTCCTAAGATCGTACACAGGCGGTGACTGAAATTGTCGCTCAGGGATCTGCCAATCAAGCCCGAGGGGGGATTGTTTCTCAGCAGCTGAATAATATTAAGAAGGCCCTTGTCTCTGGACACCTGGAGACAGCCTCGCCTGATCCTTGCTTTCTGTCCGACCCAGCAGAGGGTTCCCAGGCTCCTCTCCACTTGAGCAGGGTAAGAGGTGCATCCTCACCACCCCCTTTCCCAGGAGAGTGTGGGGGCTTCCCTGCAGATCAGCTTGGGGGGGGGGGGCATTGCCTCCCCACCACCTGCTCAGATTCTCCTACAAACTCTAGCGTGAAGCCCTGGGACAGACACTGATCCTACAAGAAGCAGGAAGCCACACAGGTGAGCTTGATAAACATTTAACAGACCCCTGCCTTGTGCCAGATATTTTGCCAAGAGCTGCTCAGATAGGGATAAATTAGATATGGCTCCTTCATCAGGCAAAAAAAGGAATTAGAGCATGCACACACATACAAACATAGCCAGGAAGATGTGACAGAGATGCAGATGAAGTGCTGTGGGAGCTTAAGAAGGATTATTTCCAGGCAGAAATTCAGGAAAGGATTCTTGGAGGAGGGAGCATTATTTAAGCTGATCCTTGAAGTAAGGGTAAAATTCAGACAAGAAGGATAGTGTGAGCCAGATGGGTGACAGAGTAGCAAAGATAGTGAAGTTATTTTCAAGTTGCAATGTCTGATATTCAGCTGAATCACATGGAATTGCTGATATTTTAGTGGTTTTGACCTACAAGAACATTGATCTCAGATGGGCAGCAT
Organism: Choloepus didactylus; assembly: GCF_015220235.1. NCBI lineage: Eukaryota > Metazoa > Chordata > Mammalia > Pilosa > Megalonychidae > Choloepus > Choloepus didactylus. Next base: position 84,806,708 of record NC_051308.1, on the reverse strand, counting down.
AGTATTTACCAGGTACCATGTGGAGGTGGGAAAATAGAGAAAAAGGCAAAAGAAGTTTGGCATCTGTCAGTAGCCAGTAAGCTTTACATTAAATTTAACCTTCAAAAATGTGTTGATAGAAACTTTTCCAGGGATGGTATTTCCCTACTTTCTCAAAAAGGGACTGAGAGTGTAAGGTCTATTGTCTAAATTATCCAAAGAATATTCCAAGTTAGACTTTGAACTTAGAATCAGACTGAATTTACAAGTCACAGAAAGGCAGTGTTGCACCCCCAAGTCTGAAAGGTTTGAGTTCAAAATACCAGCTCCACCACTTGTGAGGTGTGCAGTCAGCTACATAATCTTCTGTGCCTCTGTTTTCTTACCTGTAAAATGATGATAATAATAGTATTTCCCTTCCTCACAGCAACTGATAAAAGATGATTAAATGAGGTGATGCCTGTAAGGTTTGTCACAATACCTGGTCCACAGGAAATACCCAGGAGCTCCTGCAGAGTTGTAAACTATACCTAGTGGAGCATTTACCACCCAGATGACACTGTGTGCACAGTTGTCAGGCAAATGTCATTTTTTGCCTTTGGATCACAGTTTATTTAGATAAAGTGGCAGAACCATGGCCTGTTTTAGCACCTAGTTTAGTCATAAGGAGAGGGGGAAAGATGATCCAAGAAAACTGTGATGCTTGACTTTCTCAGGCCAAATTGACAAGAATAGTGAAAAGCAGGACATGATCCTGTAAAACCATTTCCTAGCTTTCAACCCTCAGAGCAAACCTGCAAAGGAATTTCACATTTCAGGTCTCTCCTGGCAGGGACACCTGGCTCAGAGGTGGTTCTTGGGAGCAACGAATTAACCACCCTGGAGCAGTTCCCAGGAAAGTAGTGGTGATATCTGCAATGGCAGCCTTGCTTGGGCACCAAGGGTTCAGGAAAAGTGGGAGTTCAGCTTTCCAGGAATGGAAATCTTGGTCACTTGGAGGAAAATCTAAACCCAGAGAGGTAAGGCAGCTGACGTACAAATCCCACTCAGAAGACCAAGGGTTGGGACAAACACCTGGCAGGGACTTCTCCTTGACTCATCCCCTGGATGTCTGGAGTGTGGGCGGCTTAGCTGTCTCGGTCCCTGCAGTGGTTTGAAGCTGTTATGTACCCCAGAAAAGGCCATGTTCTTTTAATTCATTCCTTTGGGTGCAGACCTGTTGTAGGTAGGACCTTTTTGATTAGGTTATTTCAATTGAGATGTGACCCACCCAGTTCAAGGTGGGTCTTAATCCACTTACAGGAGTCCTTTATAAGAGATTAAAACACATACAGAAACTAAGAGATGAAATTAAGAGAAGCTCACAGAGAAGAGCACCAGAGAAGCTGAGAGGGGGAGCTACGGAAGCCAGAACCTGAAAACAATGAAACCCAAGAAAGAAGGACCAGCAGACGCCAGCCATGTGCTTTCCCCTGTGACAGAGGCATCCTGGATGCCAGCAGCCTGTCTTTAGAATCCAGGTATTGTCCTGTTGATGCCTCGAGTTGGACATTTTCATGGCCTTAGAATTGTAAAATGTAAGCTATTAAATCCTCATTGTTAAAAGCCAGTCCATTTCTGTTTTTTTGCATTCCAGCAGCTTCAGGAAACCAAAACAGTCCCCATTCTGCCACCTCTTTCCATAGCCTTCTCCTGCCGGTGATGGGGACAAGCAGGCAATGTCTATCACAATCAGGAAGACCGACTTGGGTATTTAAAAAATAATCATCATGAAGAAGTTTTGGTAATGGATGGTGGTGATGGTAGTACATTGTGAATGCAATTAATGCCACTGACTTGTACATTTAAAAATGGTTACAGTGGCAAATTTCACATATTTGTTAATTATAAAATTTTAAATAATAATCATTGTCAATAAGAATTTTTAAGCAACATAGAATTTAAATCAAACATGGCTTATGATGGGGGTGCTGCTTTGAGTGAGTAAGGAGCAGAGTGCCAGGAAACATTTGCTGCTACCCGCCGTCACTGCTCGGCTGCTGTTCCCGTTTATGGCTGCCTGTCCTCAGAGACTGGGGTCTCCCCTGGAGAGAGGGAGGCAGACCCCTGCCGCGGCCACCTCTATGTCATGCAGGTTCTCGACACCTGGTCAGCTGGCTTCTCCCCCTGCTTCTCGGTTCCTCTTCTACCACCCTACTCCCAACAAGAATTGATAGAGCCGAGGGCAGGAGCCTGTTTTAAACACCCTAAGACAGTCTCATCTTTGGAGAAGAGAGAACCTTGTAAAAGCCCTGGGAGCAGCTCTTCTCTCTGAAGCCCCAAAACTTTTCCTTGCAGTTTACTTTTTTCATTCAAGTCACCATTTCCAGTCCTGTTGACATGTCAGCGCGGTCGGGGAGTGGCTCTGGCTGGGAGCAGCGGCAGAGGCAGCAGGGCGGCCGCGGCCTTGGCCTGGTACCCTGGCGGCTGGGAGCCATCCCCAAAGCCTCCAACCAGCTCACGCTGCAGAGTTGTTTCCTCCTTCCCTGGCCCAGCTGGACGCAGGCAGAACTGCAGTCACGGGGCACAAAGCCTCAGCAAAGCCCATAAGGGCGGCTTGTCTTTCATTGCCTGTTGTCAGCAGACCCCTCTCTTGCTGTCCTTCACCTTGCCTCATTCAGAAACGCTCTGTAGTTTTCCCTCTAATTTCAAAGAAGGCATCAGCACCACCAGCTCTCACCTTGAATGTCCTTGAAGCACAAATCTTACAGAGAGAGATCCGTGCTGCAGAAGCTTAGAGGGCCAGACCCCACGCCAGCCTCTTCTGTCTCAGAAATGAGAGAGTCCACAGGCCCCGTCTCAAGGGTTTTGGACTGTAGGGGAGCGGATGGGAAGAAAGCAACAAAGGGAAGGTCCCACAGGGTCAAAGATGCCTTTTCCTAAGGTGCTCAGAGTTCTGTACAGGCTGCCAGCAGCCCTGGAACGGAGTCTTCCTCAGCGGGACAACATTTGAGTTGAATCTTGAGAAACTGAAAAGAGCCAGGGAAAGGGGGGCAGCATTTGCAGAAGCCCAGAATCAGAGAAATTGTGTTCAAGAAATTCTGAATCCTTTGGCATTTCTGGTGTGTGAGAAGCAAGAAGTGACGGGATATGAGGACAGCAGCCAGATGAGCAAAGGCCTCAGACATGCATATGCTGTGCTGAGCTGGTAAGTGTTTAACAACCCAGCTACAGGTAGGATGGAGTCTGGGTCTGGTTTGTACTGATTTCTGCAGTGCAGATATTTCCCACCAGGGCAGATTTCAATCTACCAACGGTCTAATAACTGGCTCACAAAAATTCCAGAAATTTTAACAATAGGTTTACAAGCTCCAACACACTACTGTGTCCTATGCCACATATAACCCCTACCCAGCACCCTCAGGATTCCTATGCCGTCCTCAGCAGCCGCACGGAGGAAGTGACTTCAGGCTGCCCCTACACGTCTCTCGTCTCTCGGTCTTACTTCCTTTTCCAGCCTGAGACTGTTCCTCCTGTCTACCCCTCAGGGACCTAAACACAGAGCTCAGTCACTTTTCCTGGAGTTCTGCAAAAAACCATGCACATGAGGCATGAACAGTGCGGTAGACTTGTAGGAATGGAGGGGGTTCACATCGCAGCAATGCTGATTACATCCAGTGAAACATTACACTGCCCCATTTTAAATTTTTTCCTTACTCATTTCTGCCATCCCGGGTTCTGGTCTCCTGCCATATTGCTTTGGCCCCCTCTTTCTCCAGTCTTTACTGACACCCCCTCCTGTTGACACCTGCCCCCCACCCAAATACTTCTATCAAAGAGAACAATTTGGACCTCTCTAGCCAGCCCCCACCCCCACCCAGTCCTGCATTGCCTGGTGCACATTCAAGGCCACCGATGGTTATTGCACATCTGAAGGACCGCTGGGCATGGAAAGGAATCCTAAATACTGTTTACACCTCGCTTACTGCCCATTTATTAATCTTATGAATTCTTAACATTCGCCATGCCCTAAACTATCAAAATTCCTCTAAATATTCACACACTACTTACATAGCTAATAAATCAAAATGAATTTAGCAATTTGGATTTCCCCAAACATTTAACATTGATTGCAAACTTAAACACCTCCAAACATTTAATTAAATTCACAAATTTAATATAGCAGATCCTCTTAAATACTCTAAACATATTAAATATGCAAAACTAATAAAATACCACAATTCCAAAGCTGTTTAATACTCCTACACTAAAACCTGTTATAAAAGTACTAATACTAGGAGGCGGGGCAAGATGGCGGCATAGAGAGGAGTGGAAGCTAAGTAGTCCCCCTGGAACAACTACAAAACCCAGAAACAACTAGTAAATAATCCAGAATAACTGCAGGGGGACAAACGAGACCATCCACTCATCATACACCAACCTGAATTGGGAGGAATGCCCGAGAACACAGCATAAAATCTGTAAGTAAAACCTGCAGATCCAAGTCGTGAGACCCCCTCCCCATGGCCCGAGCTGCAAAGCCTCGTGGTGCCAGAGAGAAGCTCTCTCCCAGCAAGCGAATATAGCTCAGCTGGGATCCAACTGGGTTTTTAAGTAGCGAGTGTGAACTGCTCACTACAAGTACACAGCCCCAAAAAGCAGACAGAGGCTTTGGGTGACGACTGACCTTGGAGAGCCGGAGGGTCGCCTTGGACTCGGTCTGAAGGGGACTATCTGTTTCTTTTTCAGCTCAGTGGAGAAAGCCCCAGTCATTTTCAGTTTCCAGAGCTGTGAAGCAGAGAAGGGTGGAGACAGCACAAGCAGAGAGTGAGACCACTGAAATGCTAATGACCTCCACCTGGGGGATCTGTCTTCTCTAGGAGGAAAGGGGTGGGGCCCTTTCCATTCAGAACCAGACCCCAGAGCCTGGGGGAACACGGCCATACCTCCTCACACCAATCAAGAATTATAGGCTAACAGGAATCACCTGCTGGGCAGAAAAGCACAGTGACCTGAGGCATCACAGGGTGGAGCAATTTTCTAAGACACACCCTCAGGGAAACCAGATACTGAATATTTCTTCCCTCTGGGACCTGAGCTTGTTCTGGTCTGGGAAAACCTGATTTGGATAACCAAGAAAACCATGCCTAGACAACAGAAAATTACAACCTACACTAAGAAAAACAAAGTTATGGCCCAGTCAAAGGAGCAAACGTACACTTCAACTGAGATACAGGAATTTAAACAACTAATGCTAAATCAAATCAGAAAGTTTAGAGAAGATATTGCAAAAGAGATAGAGGCTGTAAAGAAAACACTGGGCATATATATGGCAGAAATCAAAAGTTCAAAAAAACAACTAGTAGAATCCATGGAAATGAAAGGCACAACACAAGAGATGAAAGACACAATGGAAACATACAACAGCAGATCTAAAGAGGCAGAAGAAAACACTCAGGAACTGGAGAACAAAACACCTGAAAGCCTACACGCAAAGGAGCAGATGGAGAAAAGAATGAAAAAATATGAGCAACGTCTCTGGGAACTCAGGGATGAAACAAAGTACAATAATGTACATATCATTGGTGTCCAAGAAGGAGAAGAGAAGGGAAAGAGGGCAGAAGCAACAATAGAGGAAATAATTAATGAAAATTTCCCATCTCTTATGAAAGACATAAAATTACAGATCCAAGAAGCGCAGCATACTCCAAACAGAAGAGATCTGAATAGGCCTACCCCAAGACACTTAATAATCAGATTATCAAATGTCAAAGTCAAAGAGAGAATCCTGAAAGCAGCAAGAGAAAAACGATCCATTACATACAAAGGAAGCTTAATAAGACTATGTGCGGATCTCTCGGCAGAAACCATGGAGGCAAGAAGGAAGTGGTGTGATACATTTAAGATACTGAAAGAGAAAAACCGCCAACCAAGAATCCTATATCCAGCAAAGCTGTCCTTCAAATATGAGGGAGAGCTCAAAATATTTTCTGACAAACAGACAATGAGAGACTTTGTGAACAAGACACCTGCCCTACAGGAAATACTAAAGGGAGCACTACAGGGTGATAGAAAACAGGAGTGCGTGGTTTGGAACACAATTTTGGGAGATGGTAGCACAACAATGTAAGTACACTGAACAAAGGTAACCATGAATACGGTTGAGAGAGGAAGGTGGGGAGCATGTGAGACACCACAAGAAAGGAGGAAAGATAAAGACTGGGACTGTGTAACTTGGTGAAATCTAGAGTATTCAACAATTGTGATAAAATGTACAAATATGTTCTTTTACAAGGGAGAACAAGCAAATGTCAACCTTGCAAGGTGTTAAAAATGGGGAGGCATTGGGGGAGGGATGCAATCAGCATAAACTAGAGACTGTAACTAATAGAATCATTGTATTATGCTTCCTTTAATGTAACAAAGGTGATATACCAAGGTGAATGCAGATAAGAGGGGGGATAGGGGAGGCATGTTAGACACTTGACATTGGTGGTATTGTCTGATTCTTTATTCTACTTTGATTTAAGGTTATTTTTCCTTTTGCTGCTTCCTAGCTGTCATTTTTTTTTTCCTCTTTCTTTTGCCTCTCTACCTTGACTCTCCCTCCTGCCTTGTGGAAGAAATGTAGATGCCCTTATATAGATAGTGGTGAAGGTGGTGAACACATAAATGTATGACCATGCGGAGAACCATCGATTATTTACTTGGGATGGAATGTATGGTGAGTGAACAAAACCATATTTAAAAAAAAATGGGTTGATGACAAAACCTCAAGGGCAATATACTGAGTGAAATAAGCCAGACACATAAGGACAATTATGTCAGAGTCTCACTGATAGGAATTAATTATAATATGTAAACTCATAGACATGAAATATAAGGTACCAAGATATAGGACGAGGCTTAAGAATGGGGAGTGGTTGCTTAGTATGAGCAGAATGTTCAATTAGGATGAACTTAAATGTTTGGAAATGAACAGGGTTGTTGGTAGCAAGATGTGAGAATAACTAACAGCTCCGAATGGTGCGTGAATGAGGTGGAAAGGGAAGCTCAGAGTCATATATGTCACCAGAAGGAAAGTTGGAGGTCAAAAGATGGGAATGTATAAAACTGAATCCTATGATGGGCAATGTCCATGATCAACTGTACAAATACTAGAAATCGCTTCCATGAACCAGAACAAATGTATGACAATACAACTAGAAGTTAATAATAGAGGGGCATATAGGGAAGAACTATATACCTATTGCAAACTATATACTACAGTTAGTAGTATTTCAACATTTTTTCATAAACAGTAACAAATGTACTATATCAATACTACGAGTCAACAATTGAGGGGGGTTGGTTAGGGATAGGGGAGGATTAGAGTTTCCTTTTCTTTTTTTCTTTTTTCATCTTTCACTTTATTTCTTGTCTGGAGTAATGAAAAGTTTCTAAAAATTGAACAAAAATTAAGTGTGATGATGCATTCAAGAGTCAGGAACAATTGTTACAAATATATATAATGGCTAATGCCACGTGCCACTATTTTTTGCAGGGCAAAAGTGACTTTTTATTTGCTCTTCAAGTATATATTCTCCTTGGATCCATTTGATTAACTCCCCATCCCTCCGCCATGATCCCCAAAAGATATCCTCTCTCATAGCACCATCCTTTAAGTTAATATTTTGGATAATTGTCTCTCTTCCCCAGCTAACTGGGGTGGGACTCTTGTCTATCTTGCTTCCTATCTTATTACTAGTGATTAGCATAGCATATAGTCCATAATAGCTAATTGATCAATATTTATTGAAGTAATGTAGAACTTAACCTGTAGTTCTTTGTATTTAAAAATATATCCTTTTTAAAATAATCATGCTTAAATAGTGATCTGGATGATAGGAGTGAGGGAAGATTATTGCAGGCACTACAGCTCTCAAGTGTGGGCCCCGCATCCCAGTGCAAGGCTTCTTTGCATTCAATCCTGAAGGGTTCCACATGTCAGTTAAGAACTGAAGACTGTACAAATACGTGCAAACTCTGTATTTGGTCTTTATTTGTTCTCATAGCTAGGCAGACGTACTTTTTACTCTATATGAGAAAACTGAAGTATTTGAAGTAATAAAAATGTAACTCAATGGCATAGTAATAAAAATGTTCTTTGAAAGGTTAAAAAAAAATTAAGTGTGATGGATGCACAGCTGTATGAGGGTACCCAGGGGCAAGTGATTGTACACTTTGGATCTTTGGATAATTGTATGGTATCTGAACAATCTCAATAAAAATGAAGAAAAAAAAAAAAGTACTAATACTGTGGATTTCACTTTGTTTCTTATCCTAAATTCAATACCTTTCTGGGGTGCCAATTTTTACACCTTCCTAGGATTTCAGTGATTTTACCAAATACTATTTTTACCTTCCTAGGTGTTTAACAATTGTGCTGGGTTGAATCTACTCCAGAAAAGCCATGTTTTTTTAATCCAATCCTAGGGGTGCAGACTTATTGTGGGTAGGACCTTTTGATTAGGTTGTTTTCCATGGGGATGTGACCCCGTCCTTTCAAGGTGGGTCTTAATTATTTTATTGGCATTCTCTATGAGAGGATAAAAGGCAGAGACGTTCTGAAGAGAGGTCAGAGAGAGATGCTTAGAGAGAAAATGCCCAGAGACATTTTGGAGACAGCCTTGGAAAACAGATGTTTGGAGATGCTAAGCTAAGATTTGCCCCAGAGAAGTTAAGTGAGAACCCATAAATGCTTAAGGAGAAAGTCACTGGAATCAGAAGCTGAAAGCAACACAACCTGGGGGCAAAGTACCAGCAGATGCCAGGCATGTACCTTCCCAGCTGACAGATGTGTTCTGGATGCCATCAGCCTTTTCCTCAGAGAAGGTATCTACCTCTTGAGCCTTAATTTGGACATTTTCATGACCTTAGAACTGTAAATTTGTGAACTACTAACCCCCCATTGTAAAAGCCAATCCATTTCTGGTATATGGCATTTCTGGTGGCTTTAGCAAACCAGAACAACAATATTACCCGACCAAAAGAGGAAGAAAAATAACCATCTCAAACTTCGGAGGTTAAAAAGTCTGGATGCTCAGCCAGTTGGTTCTGGGTCAGGATGTGAGACTGGGTTGCATGGTCCAAGGAGATTTAAGTAGAATGAGCTTTCTTTTTATGATTGAACCTTAGTGGTTACTGCAACGTAACCTTTTAAGTCCATACCTTTTGTGAAGGTTTTCGTTTTTTGCAACACCAAATTTTCCCCTGAAATGAAGCACTCTTCACATCTCACTTGGCCGGTATTGCATAACCCATTGTCCTGTCATCATGATGTATTGACCTGTTCTGTGAGCATTATTAAAAACGTGTGTATCCTCATTGGTATTGTATTATAACTTATAGGGGCCAATGTGAAGTTTCATCCCTATGGGAGGAGGCACCAAGTCTGTGTAGTTAATAGTATTCTCTAGAGCTGCTGGGAATATATGGGGGACCCTCCTTTACTCAGTTATCTTATGTGACCCCCAGAGCCACTTTTCCCCAAACCAGTTGGTTTACTCTGAGTTCCTGCATTTATTCTTTCCTGCTTACGTAAATAGAAACAAACATCTATTTATACTTTATAAACAGATATATAATTAATAGAAGGAACAGAAGACCTGTTTATAGTAAATGCCCTACTTTTCAAAGTCAAAACAAGTTAACATAGCCCATTATATTCAACCTCCTTTTCAACTCCAACCACTTCTCTATATATTTTAATATTTTTGAGTATCGTAATGAACTTTCTCTGGCTCAACCTGTTCCAATTAATGCCCAGATGTCAAGGCTTGGCCCAGGAGTCCCCTTGGGTTGGCTCCTTTGTCCTTGCAGTGCTGCATCTGACATTCTTGAGAGCATTCTTGCTGTCTGGCAGCAACAAGATGTTCGATACCCATCCTAATTTTTTTCCTGTTTCAAGACATGGAGTAAGCTGTCTTCCAAGGAATCCTCATTCCTTTTAATGGAGAATGATACTAGGGACTCTAATCTAGGAAGTCAGGATACATGTAGCATGGTGAGGAGGTGGGGGCTGGGGTCAAGACTGATGCCTTTGGGCTACTCTTGGTGGTGACAGAGATAGAAAGACATCTCTTTTAAGGTTATGCATTCATACTACTATTTCCAATTTAACACAATACCCACCTACTTTTCTCACAGTATGAGCTTTCATTGTGCTGGTTTGGAGCTGCTATATACTCCAGAAAAGGCCATGTTCTTTTAAGCCATCCATGTGGGTGTAGACCTATGATAGGTGGGACTCTTGGTTAGCTTGTTTTAATTGAGATATGACTCACCCAATTCAAGGTGGGTCTCGGTCCTTTACTGGAGTCCTTTATGAGAGGATAAAAGGCAGAGATGTTTGGGAGAAAGCTTAGAGAGAAACTCCCCAGAGATGTTAGGAGAGGACAGACAAATGCTCAGAGAGACAGCCACAATCAGAAGCTGAAAGCAACAAAACCTGGGAGTGAAGGACCAGCAGACATTGGCCATGTGCCTTGCTATCTGACAGAGGAACTACAGATGCCAGCAACCTTTCTTCAGAGAAGGTATCCTCTTGTTGATGCCTTACTTTGGACATTTTCATGTCCTTAGAATTGTAACTTGTAACTTAATAAATCCCCATTGTTAAAAAATCAACCCATTTCTGGTATGTTGCATTTTGACAGCTTTAGCAAACCAAAACAATATAGCAAAGAACCGGTATGCCAGAATGCAACACGCCTGAAATGGATTGGCTTTTTCAATGGGGATTTATTAGATTGCAAATTTACAGTTCTAAGACCATGAAAATGTCCAAATTAAAGCATCAAGAGGTAAATACCTTCTCTGAGGAAAGGCCAATGGCATTCGGGGTTCCTCTGTCACATGGGAAGGCACATTCCTGGCTCCACTGAACCATCTCTCCTGAGTTTAGCTTCTGGTTTCAGTGGCTTTCTCTAAAATGTCTCTTGGCTTCTGTCTCTCTTAGTTTCTCTCTTAGCTTCTCCTGGGGGCAAACTCTGGATTACATATCTTAGCTTTTCTCCAAAATGTCTCTCTCAGTTTCTCTAAGCATCTGGGTCTGTGGTGACTCTGAGCTCGCTCTCTCTCTCCCTGAGCTTACTGAAGGACTCTAGTAAACTAATCAAGACCCACCTTGAATAGGTGGGGTCACATCTCCATGGATATAATCTCATCAAAAGGTCCCACCCACAATAGGTCTACCCCCTCAAGATTGGATTAAAAGAACATAGTCTCTTATGGTACATAACAGATTTAAACCAGCACAACCACTAAGACTTTCTCCTTCATTGACCTAAACGGTAAGCCATAAATGCATCTCTCATCTGTTCTCCTCACTCCTAGCAAGGGCATGGGAGGTGGACAGAGATTTATTTCCCCACAAACAGAAATTGTGCCACCACTTTGCCTTTAGAAGGAAGCTGCCCTACAGAGATTTGGTTTTCAATTGTTTTCTCCATCGTACATTCTAAGGGAATGGGGGAGGGGGAGGGCACATGATCAACTTCGTATTTTGGATGAATTCTCCTGGTCTGGATCAAGGATCAATTTGAGAATGGGCAGGATAGAGGTAGGAAGATCATTGAAGAGTCGCAGCAGTCCAGAATGAAAGCCTTGAGCCAAGGTAGCAGCAGTGCAAACGGAGAGGAGGACATGGAGAACATAGAGTTGGAGAATATTTTGTGTCTGGACAGAAAAGACATGAGTCCCTCCCACATGTCTGGTTCTGTCTTCAGATGGATGGTGGTACCTGAGTTTGGCTTTGACCTGTTGAGTTTGAGGAATCTGTGGGACATTCAGATGGAAACATCCAACAGTCAGTTGGATGTTTAGGTCAGAATTTCTAGCATGAGCTGCAGGCCTCCCAGGCTAAAGGCAGGTGGTTTGGAGCTGTCTGTTGCCAAAGGGTGTTCTCCAGGGGCCTTCAACAGCTTGGGCTGTTTGCTTACACTGCTTGGGAAGACTTGGAGACTCTTCTGTTTTTCTAATTCTCATTTTCTCTGAGTCCTTGCCAGGAATCCCTGATGTTTTTACTTAGCACCAGGGTTCCAACCAAAATTAGCAAACAGCCCAAGAGGCTGAGACCCAGAGAAGGGGCTGACCACCTCCCTCCCTTGCCAACCCTAGAGAGCAAGGTAAGTGCAGTGAACACCCAGAAGCAAGATCACTGAGGCTTTTGGTGCAAGCCCTGGCCATTCCAGAAGATTATCCCTGTCTCCCCAGATTCCCCTGGTAGATTCAGAGCCTCTGGAGGCACAGTAGAGATGAGGAACAAAGGAGAGTTTACAGAGAAAGGGACTTCTCCTGCCTCCCAAGCAGCCACCCTAGCCAGCCTGGGCATCCCCTGCTCCCTGGACTCAGACAAGGCAGTGTCTGGGACCCACCCTCAGAGGAGGCACTGCTGTTTCTTGCCCGCAGACCATACACAGGACTGTGCGCCTGTGAGAGTGTTGTTTGAATTGCTCCAGGTGCTAGGCGAGCCTGTTTTCACTCAGGGTTTGGACGTGCTAACTTGGATCTCAGTGTTTACCTAATCTAGCGTTGTGTTATTTTTTTCCTCTTTCCTGATTGCTAGAAAGTGCCAAATGTAATCAGTTTTCTCCTCCTCATCATTATTCTCCTCTCTGAGCCACAGAAAGTCAGACGTGGAGAAGGGTCACTCTCCAGGTTAAATGCTAGCCCAGGAGCCCTGTTTCAACAGTGTCAAGCTTTCCAGCCTTATTTCTCACCTTTCCCCAACCTGAACCCAACCTAGTGAGGTCTGTCTCCCACAGGCCCCCCCACACAGATACTCCCTGCTCATGCCCATCTCCTGTCTCCTCTGCCTGGGTTATCCTTCTCATTTCTTTCTACTGACTGGGATCTCACCCTTCCTTGGAAGCTGAGCTTGGCGTCCATTGCTTCCAGCAGGGATTCCCTACCATTCCAGCCTGCCGGGGTGAGGCCTTCATCACCTCTCGATCAAAGTAGGGTGGGACACAGACCCTGCCTTCCAAGAGCTTCCTGCATAGTTGGAGGCCTTCACAATGACAACTAAAATTGGGAGGGATAAGAACTTCCCCTTGGGTGTCTAGGGGAAAACCCTCAATAGACTTATAGCCCTTTGCCCTCTGTAGTTCTCCGAGGAGCTTTTGCCTGTCATTCCTTGTTGCCTCACCATGACCCCGCCGCCCCAGCCCCTCTTGCCTGGATTGGATGTGGGCTAGACTTGGCCTCAAAGTTTCTGCTGCTTCTGGAAGTTGTGGGAAAATGACAGCTTTGGCTTTATTGACTCTTCCTTACGCATGAGGGTTTGGAAATGATGTGGCTCTGACCCAAATGGATTAGAACCTTGTGGTCACGATCTACTAGCACCTATAGAAGATGTGTATCCTTCCTGAGCCTCAGTTCTTCATCTGTAAAATGCTTACCTCGTTGAGAATGAGAATGCAATAAGACTGTTTCATGAGGCATTTAGTATCCGGCACATGGTGCATTACTATATTTATTACATTCCATCCCCACCCTACCCCTCACAGAAGAATTAGATGTGTTTAGTACTGCCCCCACCCCTTCTTCAAGCACACATATACTCATGCAGCACTCTGCATCCTAGCAGCTTGAAATAAATAAGTTCTAAAAGGAGGTCTTTTCCTCATGGTCAAGTTCTACAAATTTAGGCAGGGAAGAGAGCTAAGGTTTTCAGAGCAGAAATTGCTCGTGATGCCTGTGACTCGCCTGCCTATAGAATGGTGGTTGGAAGGAGGCCTACTTTGTGAGGGGCTCAACCAGACTATTTAACTACGGTACAAAAAAGGTGGTAGAGGACTACACAGATGTTAGAATGGATCAACATGAAGAAAAGAGTATGGAAACATGTCTATAAGCTAGTTCTAAGTAAAATAAGCAGAACACAGAATTGTGTATAAACACTGTGGTTAGAACTAAGTAAAAAGATGTGTAGCTCTCTGGTTAAAATTGGAAAGGAGTACAGATAAATGAAAACAATTGTGTAAGAGTAGTAGGTAGGATTATGCATTGGAGTGTTTTCTTTCTAAGTTTCTTTAATATTATTGTTAAGTTATATTGATAATAAAAATGTCATAAAAATTACAAGTGCCAGTCCACTGTCCCATTGCAAGCAAGCTCACGTCAAGATGGTCATGGCTGGTGGTTACCTTCCCCTGGTTACATATTTGGATCTGAAAGAAGTCTTCTGGGAGACCTTTAGGAGAGAATCTAGGCGGTGAGATCTTGGGCAGGGAAGACTGGAACGAGGTTTCTGCAGCACCAGTGCCTGGAACGTCTTCTCACAGGGATGGACTGTTCAGGTTCTAGGTAGGGGTTCTGGTTGTGGCATAGAAACCATCACATGTTTCTGGGCTCCTTGCATGAGCTAGGCGCCCAGGAGTGGAGAGGTGAATGAGAGATGGTACCCAGATCCCGGAAGCCCCCTCCCATGGAGGAGACAAGGCTCAATCCAGGCTATGGTGTGGGTTACAAGGACAGGAGTCAGTCACTGAGGTCTCAAAAGATGAGTAGGACTTTTTGACAGATGAAGAGGGTTTAAAGTTGATTGAAGAGATCTGGGTGAGGCCCATAGTGGCAGGCAAAGTGCTCCAGAAGAAAAAAGCATGAACTTGGCAGCCTGAATTTAGATCCCAGCTCCATCACTTACTACCCAAGTGGCTTGGAGCAAGCTGTTCCTCTCCCCAAGCTTTGGTTTCCTCATTTGTGAAACGATCCCTACATCAGTACTAATTCTTCTGAGTGTTAAAAGAGGCCAGAGATATGAAAGCATGGTGTCTGCACATGATAGGTGATCCATAAATGTTGATTTCCAACACTTATTGTTGGTGGAGCTGGACAGGAACCCATGATAGCATGTATCTGAGTCCCAGGTGCTCCCACTGACCCACATGTTGGGAGGGAGAGAAAAAGCACCGTGAACCAGGGCAAGAGGCATGGAAACAAGGGCAGGTTCAGGGAGGGCACAGGGTATGTGCAGCCCAGCAAATCCCTCTGGGCATGGTTCTTTCTTCCATATTTTTACTGAGTGCAAGTTGCTTGGTGTTTTATAACCACCATCTGTATCAGTATTATCAATCACAGAAGCTCTGAATCTGTTCCTACAGAGGTGCATGATGTTTCTCCAAAGGACTTTGTCCTTTAGGTTTGATAAAGGTCAAGGAAAGGGGAGTGGTTGCCCTGGTGCAACTCTCTGATCTCAAGTCAAAGATGACATGAAGAAATGCTCAATATCATTAGCCATTAGGGAAATGCAAAATGACAATGAGACACCAGTTTATATCTGCTAAGATGGCTATTATTTTTTAAAAAAATGGAAAATAGCAAGTGTTGACAAGGATGAGGAGAAATAAGAACACTCAGGCATAGCTGGTGGGAATGTAAAATGGTGCAGCCACTGTGGAAAACAGTTCCTTGACTGTGACCATTCCTCAGAAATAATGCACACAATTACCATACGACTTCACAATTCTATTCCTAGGTATATATCCAATAGAATTGAAAACAGGGATTTAGAGAAATCCTTGTACACTGATGTTCATAGCAACATTATTCACAATAGCTAAAAGGTAAAAGCAACCCAAATGTCCATCAACAGATGAATAAACAAAATGTGGTGTATACATACAGTGGAATACCATTCAGCCATGAAAAGGAATGAAGTTCTGATATATGTGACAACAGGGTTGAACCTTGAAGACACCATATTGAGTGAAATAAGCCAGACACAAAAGGACAAATATTTTATGACCTCACTGATAGGAAATAATTAGAATAAGCAAACTCACTGAGTCAGAATCTAGAATATAGGTTACCAGGGGCCAGGACGGGGATAGGGAATAGGGAGTTAAGGCTTAAAATGTACAGTTTCTATTTGGGAGAAAGGAATGTTTCTCTAATGGATGGTGGTGATGATAGCACAACACTGTGAACATAATGAACAGTACTGAATTATATATGTGAATGTGGTTAAAGGGGGAAATTTTAGGTTGTATATATGAAAAATAAAAATAAAAAAACCATAGGACCATAAAATACAGTGAACCCTGTTGTAAATGATGGACTGTAGTTAATAGTACAATTATAAAAATGTTCTTTCATGAATTGTAACACTAATGCAAGGTGTTAGTAATAAGGTGGTATATGGGAACTCTGTATTTTATACATGATTTTTCTGTAAACCTACAACTTCTCTAATAAAAAAAAAAAGGAATGTAGCTCTAATGCATGCTCTAACATGCATGAACTTTGAAAATATTGTGCTGAAAATATGCCAGACACAAAAGAACGAATATTGTATGCTTTCAATTATAAGAGCTATTTAGAATAAACAAATTCATAGAGACAGAAAGTAGATTAGAGGTTACCAGGGCCTAGAGATGGGGCAATGGGGAGCTATTGCTTAATGGTTGCAGGCTTTCTCTTTGGGGTGATGAAATGGATGGTGGTGATGGTAGCAAAACATTGTAAATGTAATTTATGCCACTGAGCTGTACACTTAAAATGCTTAAAATAAATTTTATGTTACATATATATATATGTTACCACGATACTTTTTTTTGAAGTCAAGGGCGATTTTGCTGGAGGGAGTCTCCATGTGTCTCGGTTGTCTTGTGTAATTGGAAGAGCATTGGATTGGGATTCAGGGAGCTGACTCATATCCTGGCTCCACCATGTGTTACTGTATTACATGTCCTCAGGCAAGTGCCTTGACCTCTCTGAGCTGCAGACTCCTCATCGGCAAAACAAGGTTAAGTCTAAGCAGCAGTTTTCAACCCCAGATGCCCATTAGAATCACTTTGAGAGCTATCAAAAAGACAAACCAAAAAAAGAAAAAAAGGGAAAAAACAAAAACAAAAACAGCCCAGGAACCCAGAGAGATTCTTATTTAATTGGGCCAGGGTAAGGCTGGGCCATGGGTATAATTTTTTTACTTCCCTAGATCACCGGTTTTCAACTTGACTGCACATGGGAGTAACCTGGGGAGTTTTAAAGCTTACTAATGTCCAGGTCCCACCCTCCAGAGATTCTGATGTAATTCATATGGGATGAAGCCTGGGCATTGTCAGTTTTCAGAGCTCCTCAGGTGAGCCTAATGTGCAGCCAAAAATGTCTCACCTGAAGGTATCTCCACAGAAGGTGTGCCTTGCCTGGCTGCTTCATGGTTCCTCGGTTTTGTCAGGCGTTCATTCCTACCCAGAAAGAGGCACCTAGAGAGCCTGGAGGAATCGAAGCAGGTGAGGCCAGTGGTGCCCAGGGCTACTTGCAGGGCGGAGAACCCTGTGAAGGGCTTCAGGCCCGAGCTGCAGAGGTGCACATTGGACACCTTCTACTCTGCCTGCCCCAGGCAAGGTGAGTGTGCCAGCTGGAAAACGGCTTCCTGGGACAACAGCGGTCTGGGTCCACCATCCCTCCCACAGCAACCCCAGGAACCCAGGAGGCAGGTGGAAGGGCAGGAGCACCAAAATGCTGCTGGGTTGCTGTCTTGGTTTGAGTAAGGGGTGACCCTGAGCAAGTCCCTCACCCTCTCCACTTATTAATTCATTCTTTTTTTTTTTTCCTGCTCTTTAAAAAAATTTTAATTTTCAAGGAATTGTAGGATTACAGAAGATTTGCAGAGATTGTACAGAGAGCTCTTGTAAACCCTTCACCCAGCTTGTTAGCATCTTGTATAACCATGATAAATTTTCCCAAAGGAAGATATTAACTAATACTGATACAATTCTATTAACTAATTCAGGGTTCTCTAGTTTTCCAACTGATGCTGTTTTTCTGTCCAGGTCCCCCACCCCCAACCCCACCCTTTATATGTTTTCACCAGCAGTTACCAGGCATTCTCCTAAGCCCTGAGGTTTAAAGATGTCTTGGACAGTCCCTGCTTTGAAGGAGCTGGTTGCAGCTGTTGGTTCTGGGTTGGAAGTTGGCTCACCAGGAGGGAGTGGTACATTTTAGACAGATCAGAAAGGGCCAACAGAGGAGGTGAAGCCCCAGCTGAGGCTTGAAGGCCATGGACTACGTGTTCATGTGGGTGATCGCCAGGTGGAAAGGGCTGGGGAGGAGAACATTCAGGCAGAGGAGCGACTGGGCAAAGACACAGAGCTGGAGTTGGTGGGCCCGGGGTGGTGCAGGAGGGAGGGACAGGCAGGGGCCCAGTCAGGAGGGATTTGGTACCCAGTTAAGGAGTTTGGGCATGATCGTGATGACCCACACATGTTTGCCATGCACATGAATCTCATAAGCAGGCTTCTCTCTGTTTCCACTTGCTACCAGGGGACCCCAAGTTCTCCTTCAAAGTACCCATACCCACCACAATTCTGGAAGGCCATGGGGCATCTCAATATGTGCCAAGGCAGTAGTGTTTGCCTCCTGGTGCCCACCCCACTCCCACCAGGCCTCTTTCATTCTCTGCAAAAGTATCCACTGCCAAGAACTCCCAGAGCCCAAGAAGGGGAGCCTCTGTGGATGGTGCTGAGACTAACTCTAGGCTACTCCTCATTATATGGCCTCAGCACCCAGCTGCCCTCTGTCCCTGGAGTCTTGCAGACCACTTAGGTGGCACATCCATCCTTTCTGTCTCATCCACATAAGACTCCCAGGAGGTACTGGAAGCCACCCCTCTCCTTTGGACAACCCACCCAAGCCCTGCTTCTGCTTTTTCTTCTTCCCCTAGGATGAGTTATTCCCCAGGAGGTTCCATGGTCCCTTCTAGAAATGGACCCCCAGAAGACTCCCAGCATCTGGAATCCTGGAACATACATATACTGTTGGCAATGGGGGCACCCAAGGTAGGAGTTCTAAACCAGAAAGTGGCATCTGTGTTTCTTTGTAGAAAAAAAAATATGAAAAGCTACAAAACTCTGTGTATCATCCTTGAACAAAGTCAGGCTCTTGAGCATCAAGATTTGTGTATCAGGTGAGATGAGGCATCAACTCTACAACAGCCACCTGTAGTTTATTAGCACTTCACAACTTAAAAGCATGATCATTAGTGTTTTCTCATGAGAGTCATAACTGACCCAGGAGGTAGGAATTGTTCTTGTCCCCATTTCATAAATGAATAAAATGAGGCTCAGAGAGGTTAGGTGTATGTCCAGGGTTGTACAGTGTGATGGTTAGGTTCATGTGTCAACTTGGACAGGCGATGGTACCCAGGTGTCTGGTCAAGCAATCGCTGGCCTCACCATTGCTGCAAGGACATTTGTGGCTGGTTAATAAACCAGAAGGCTGGTTTATTAAATCATCAGCCAATTGACTGCATCTGTGGCTGATTACATAAATGAAGAGCATGTCTTCTGCAATGAGAGAATTCAATCAGCTGGATTTAACCCAATCAGTTGAAGACTTTTAAGGGAGGAGAGAACTTTCATTTCTTCTTCAGCCAGTCTCTCCTGAGGAACTCATTGAAGACCCCCATCAGAGTGCCTTCTTGCTGCCTGCCCTATAGAATTTGGACTTATGTATTCCCACAGTTGCGTGAGACACATAAAATCTCATATTTACAGATATCTCCTGTTGGTTCTGTTTTCTTAGAGAACCCTGACTAATACACACAGTGAGGACATAGGATCTGGATCCAACATTTTTGGTTCCATTTGGTTTCTGGCTACATCAAGCTGCTGACAGCATTTTTAAAACTGTTACACAAATGTCAGGCATTAATAATTATTATTACTTCCACCCCATGGAGCTTGGTTTGAACCCTCTGCGCACAGGGGCAGCCTACACTTCACAACTGCTGCACGACCGATTTGCCCTCCCACTCAGCCTGTCACTCACTGGCTGTTCGTGAAGAGTATTGCTGGGAATGGGTAAACCTGTCGTGGGGACTCCCATGGACCAGGGCTCCAGGCTCCCAACAAAATGTGAATCTCCCTCTCATTTTATGTAAGCGTTTGTACTGACTCCACATGTGTAAGGAGACAATGAGGTCCTGCTAGCTGCCTCCACTGTTCCAAAAAGCAGAGCTCAGGGAATGAGATACAATGTGGAACGGGAAAGGGCTTCCAGCCCGCCTGACCCCACGTGAGGCTTGGTGGGACAGGCCCTGGGGGATGCCCTCTGGGCATTTCAGTGGCTCAGAGGAGAGCCTCAGCATTTTCCCCAAGGTTTGCTTTTACCACAGTGTAACTTCCTGTTTCTAAAATGTTGGGAGAGGGAGAAATGCTGAAGATGGGGAAAGAAAAGTGGGGGCAGGTTCTGAGGATTTTGGAAATCAAATACTCCCTCAGAAACATTTCAATGTATAAAAAGACTACGAAGCATATGGATTGAATTTTCCCAAGAACATACATGGATTTAAAAATTATAGGACAAGGGCTGGGTTTGGATTTTTTTTTTTTTTTTTTATGATTGGGTGTTTTTCCCCCAGAGAACATTTTGGGGAATTTTACTGGCAGCCAAATGATCTAAAACATCCTGAGATATTAACCAGATACAGAGTCACCCAGGTGACCTGTCATCCAGCTTGGCAGGGTCAGCAAGTTGTCTGCCCTTTCCCTCCCTCTGAACACACATCTCTGCCTTCCTGTGCAAATTAATAGTGTATATTAAGTGTCCGGTGAATTGATGATTGCAGGAATTCCCTGTGCCAGGTAACACACCTTGACTGTGGCCTGGACAGGGCCTGCTTTCTTGGCTTCATCTACTGTGTACCCCAGAATGTTGACTTTAAATTCAAGCAGTCCTGTAGGTTTGACATTACTTAACCTCTCTGTGCCCATTTCCTTATTTGCAAAATGAGAATACTAATCATACTTATAGTGTTGTTGAGGTAATTAAATGGCTAAGTACCTGTAAAATGCTTAGATCTGTGCCTTGAAAACTTTTGCGTGCCTGAAACCATAATTATCACACACACAAATACATATACACATCAATATCTAGAGTGGGGTTCTTTAAATCAGGCTTTTTGAAGGAAAAAGTTTCACTGATCATTCATTCATTCACTCATTTATTTATTCAAAAAAATATTTATCGAGAGCCCACTGATCAAGATTGGTTTGGTTATTCTGCAGTAGTCACAGGTCACTTCTGTTCACATTTCCCAGACCAAAACAGATGACATGGCCATGTAGCAGAGGCCGCGTAGCTGTATGATATGCCTGGAAGGAGGAGAAGTGGAAGGAAGCAGCTGAGAAACCTAAGGAAGACTACGGGCCAGCAACTCTTTTAGATGATTGGCATAAATCAGTGACAGACAAAGATCCCTGCCCTCATCAAGCTTATGTTCTAGCCAAAGGGGAAAGACACCAGACATCCTACACTGAGGGCCACAGTTTTAAATAGGATGGTCAGGGTAAGCCTCAAGGAGACCTGAAATCTGAGCAGACTTGAAGGAGGTGAGCAAAGGAGCCATACAAAAATCTGGAAGAAGAGTGTTCCAGACAGTGGGAAAGCCAGTACAAGTGCTAAGGCTGAAGTGTGCCTGACATGTTGCAGATGAGTAAGGAGGCGGCGCGGCTGGGGTGGCGCCAGCAGGGGGAGAGCTGGAGGGGCCGAGGAGCCAGACCCGCTGGGGCTTCCGAGGCGAGGCCTTTGGCTTCTGCCCTGAGTGGGACGGGAGCCACCGGACGGTTCTGACTCATGGTTTTAAAGGCTTGCTGTGTCTGCCATATGGAGAAGGCACTCAACGAAGCGGGGAGACCCGACATAGAGTAATGGAGAAACGGCGGCTCTACTGCCCTCTGCAGTAAGAGTTCCCATGACCCGCTGTTTCCCGGGCAGGCTTGCTCGGCACCCCCGGACCTGGCTGACGCTCGGTCGGCCCTGCTGGTCTCTCCAGCCTGGGCTTCATGGGGCCACAGTCTCGGCCGTGGGGTCGGGGTTTCTTCTGTGCTGGTTATACCTGGGACGCGGGGCGGGGGCACTGTTAAAGTCTTTGGGAAAGCTGAGATAATGAATTCTCCCTCTAAGGATTTCAGCTGTTTGGATGAGATTTCTCTCAGAAAGAATTCTTCTCATTTCCTTCTGTATATGTTTCTCAGGTATTTTCTTTGTGGTTACCATGGGGCTGAAATTTAACGTCCTAAATCCATAACGATCACATTGATTTGATACCAATTTAGCATACACATATGCTTTTCCTATACACCTCCATCCCCCCACATTTTTTTACTTATTCCAAATTATATCTTTATATATTATAGGTCAAAAACCATAGAATTCTCATTACTTATGTATTTTTTATTAGAGCAGTTGTAAATTTATAGAAAAATCTTGCAGAAAGTACAGTTTCCATATGCCCCACTCTTACACACACAGTTTTTCCAATTATTAACATTTTGTATTAGTGTGGTACTTTTGTTACAATTGATGAAACAATATTATTATAATTATGCTATTAACTTTAGTTCACTGTTCACATTAGGGCTCACTCTGTGTTCTACAGTTTTATGGGTTTGTGTGTGTCACTGTAATTTATATGCAGTCTAAAATTCCCCTTTTTAATCTCTTTTTTTAAATTAGAGAAGTTGTAGGCTTACAGAAAAGTCATGCAAAAAGAGTTCTCATTTATCACCCTATTAACACCTTGCCTTAGTGTGGTACATTTGTTACAATTTATGAAAGAACATTTCTACAATCAATTAACTATAGTCCATCATTTACAATAGGGTTCACTGTTCATGTTGTACAGTCCTATTTTTTTTTAAATTTTTATTCTAGTAGCATACATACCACCTAAAATTTCCCTTCTAACCACATTCAAATATATAAATCAGTGCTGTTAATTATGTTCATTATGTTGTGCTCCTATTATCACCATCCATTACCAAAACTTTCCCATCAACCCAAATACTCAGACTTTGGAGGACTAGGTCTTTCTGACCCATGCTGGCACCAGCAAGCTGCCCTGGAGCCCAAGCTCCATTCCCCACTGCTGCCCACCATGAGGCTAGGGGAGGGGGGATGGTAGCTGCTGCAGGAAGAGTGAACTCA
Source organism: Choloepus didactylus (assembly GCF_015220235.1). Lineage (NCBI taxonomy): Eukaryota > Metazoa > Chordata > Mammalia > Pilosa > Megalonychidae > Choloepus > Choloepus didactylus. The sequence continues at coordinate 84,783,776 of NC_051308.1, read as the reverse complement.
CCTTTCTCCCGCTCCTCCCATGATGTTACACAGTGTTCCACTAGACTCCTGAGTTTCTAAGTAGTTGATTCAGGCAGTTCCTGCAAGTTCAATAGTTGTTATGGTGGAGGGACTGATTCCTGAAGCTTCCAGTTTTGAGGCTAGGTCTCTGATTTGAGATATTTCTTCTTTCTCAATGTATGCATTTACAGCTATAAGTTTCATTTTCAGGACTGCCTTTGCTGCAACCCACAAATTTTGATTTGTTGTGTTTTCATTTTCATTTGCCTCAAAAGAATTTCTAATTTCCCTTGTGATTTCTTCTTTGATGCCATCATTAAGAATGTGTTGTTTCAACTTCCACATATTTTAAAATTTTCCACCACCCCATTACTGAGTTCTAGCTTCATTCCATTGTGGTCAGAGAAGATACATTGTATAACATCAATATTTTTTTATTTATTTGGACTTGTTTTGTAACCTAAGATATGGTTTATCCTGGAGAATGATCCATGCGCACTAGAAAAGAATGTGTATTCTGCTGCTATTGGGTGAGGTGTTCTATATATGTCTTTTAGGTCTAGTTGCTCTATAATATTGTTCGAGTCTTCTGTCTCCTTATTGATCTTCTCTCTAGATGGTCTATCAATTATTGAATGTGGTATATTGAAGTCTCCTACTATCAGTGTAGAACCATCTACTTCTCCCTTCAAATCTCTCAATATTTGCTTCATATATTTTGAGGCTCTGCTATTAAGTGCATATATATTTACTGTTATGTGTCTTGTTGAATTGACCCCTTTGTTAGTGTATAGGACCTTCTTTGTCCCTTGTAACAGTTTTTGAACTAAAGTTTATTTTACCTGATGTTAGTATAACTACCCCAGCTCTCTTTTGTTTACTATTTATGTGGTACATTTTTTTCCATCCTTCTACTTGAGCCTACTTATGTCTTTGAATTTAAGGTGAGTCTCTTGTAAACAGCATATTGTTTGGTCATGCTTTTTTATCCATTTGCCAATCTCTTCATTTTTACTGCAAAGTTTTATCCATTTACATTTAAAGTAACTACTGATAACACAGAACTTTCTTCTTCCATTTTGCTACATGTTCTTTTTAAGTCGTATGCCTTTTTTGTCCCTCAATTCTTCTATTAATGTCTACTTTCATATTTATTTGATTTTTTGTATTGTGCCATATTGATCCCTTCTCATTTCTTTCTGGATATATTTTTCATCTGTTTTCTTTGTGCTTACCATGGGGCTAAAATATGACATCCTAAATCTTTAACAATTGTGTTGATTTGATGCCAACTTAACTTTCATAACAAATACATACACTGTTCCTATATCTCTCTGTCCCCCTACCTTTATGTTGTCCTTGTTGCATATTATATTTTTGTACATTGCATGTCCAAAACCATAGATTTATTACTTTCTATGCATTTGCATTTTTGAAGCTGTAAGAAGTAAAAAATGGAGTTCTATAACAAGAATTTGTAGTACTGACATTTATAGTTACCCAAATGGTTACCTTTACTGGAAGTTACTGATTTCCTTCTATCACTTTTATTCGCTGTCTAGTGTCCTTTCCTTTCAGTCTGAAGAACTTCCTTTAGCATTGCCAGGAAGGCAGGTCTAGTGGTGATGAATTCACCCAGTTTTTGTTTATCTGGAAATTTCTTAATCCTTTTCTCATTTTTGAAAGAAAGTCTTGCTAGATATAAAATTCTTGTTTGGCAGTTGTTTTCTTTCAGCACTTTAAGTATTTCATCCCACTGCCTTCTTACCTCTATGGTCTGATGAGAAATCAGCACTTAGTTTTACAGGACTCCTTTGTACGTAACACATTGCTTTTTTCTTGCAGCCTTCAGAACCCCCTTCTAGTCCTTTGTATGACAGAGATTTTCTTGAGGATTAGGACCTAACAAAATCAAACAAACCAATGCAAAAACACTTTTCACAGTCATTGCAAATTGGCTCTGCATTGGCCAGTATTCTACTTCAGAATTCAGCCCTCCTGTCAAGAAGATCAAACTGAGACAAATGCAAAGTGCAGGGTCTGGTCTGTCTTTTCTGAGCTTGTGTCTTGTCCTGGGCTTGTGTTTGCTAGAGGCCTTAGGAATACCACTGCTTACAGGGGTTCAAATGCTTCTGAAATCAACTTTCTCCCTCTCTTGGGTGCTCTATTGTATGAATTAAAGCAGATAAACCTTTGCCCCAGACTGTTTTGACTTAATTGTTTCTTTTCTTTTCTTTTTTTAATTTTATTTTGAAATAATTTCAAAGTTATAGGAACAGTTGCAAAAACAATACTAACCCTATACACAGAATTCCATCATACTCTGACCCCCCTCCCCCAATAGCTCAATCCACCAACTTTAACAGGCTGTCACATCTCTATTTCTTTCCCTCCCTCCCTCCCTATCATCTATTGCTCTGTCTTCTGAACATATGAGAGCAAGCTGCACACATCCTTAAACAGACAATATAATTCACATATACAATACCCATGATCAAAAACATTCTTTTATGCAATCCCATTAAATGCAGCTAAGAAGTTCAAGAAATTCAACATTGATACAAAGCTTACATTCTATATTTCCTTTTTTTTTTTTTTCTTATGTCTCAACTGTGTCTCTTTGAGCCTCCTGTCCTCCATCCTCAGATCCCATCCAGGATCATCCTTGGCATTCAATTGTCATCTATTTAGACTTTTTTTTTTTTTCCAATTGTGGAAACATATATACAGCCTAAATCTTCCCATTCCACCCCCTCCCTAGCCTTCCATTAGTGGGATTAATCACATTTAAAATGTTGTAATGCTATCACCTTCCCACCTTCCATTACTAGAAATTTCCCTTCACCTCAAACAGCAACCCTACACTCATTTCTTACCTCCCCATTGCCCCTTCCCCCACTTCTTGTAACCCATACTCTACTTTTCATCACTATGGTCATATTCTCTGATAAGTTCTTTGTGTTTACTGTGGGGCTTAAAATTAAACTCTTAAATCCATAACAATCTTGTTTTTCTTTGATACCAACTTAACTTCAATAGGACCTGTAACCTATGTTCCTGTACTCCTCCATTCCCCCACCTTTATATAGTTCTTGTCAGAAATTACATATTTTACATTGAGTCCAAAACCACTGATTTGTCATTAGAGTTCATGTATTTTATATCACGAAATAGTGGAGTTACAAATCAAAAATTATTGACTTCTATTTGTATTTCATTGTGGTCAGAGAATGTGCTTTGAATATATTCAATTGTGTTTTTTTGTTTTGTTTTGTTTTTAATTTATTGAGGCTTGTTTTATGTCCCAGCATATGGTCTATTCTGGAGAAAGATCCATGATCACAAGAAAAATGTGTGTCCTGGTGATTTGGGATGTAAGGTTCTATATATATGTCTGTTAAAATTCTCTATATCTCTCCCTCCTTTCTTTGTGTCTCTGTCAGTAGGGCTCCCTTTAGTATCTGAAGTAGGGCAGGTCTTTTATTGGCAAAATCTCTCAGCATTTGTTTGTGAAAAATTTAAGCTCTCTCTCAAATTTGAAGGAGAGTTTTGCTGGATAAAGTATTCTTGGTTGGAAATTTTTCTCTCTCAGAATTTTAAATATGTCATGTCACTGCCTTCTCACCTCCATGGTGGCCGCTGAGTGGTCACAACTTAGTCTTATGTTGTTTCCTTTGTATGTGGTGAACTGCTTTTCTCTTGCTGCTTTCAGAACTTGCTCCTTCTCTTCAGTATTTGACAGTCTGATCAGAATACATCTTGGAGTGGGTTTATTTGGATTTATTCTATTTGGAGATCACTGAGCATTTATGCTTTGTGTGTTTATATTGTGTAGAAGGTTTGGGAAGTTTTCCCCAACAGTTTCTTTTTTACCCTTCTCTTCCCCTTCTGGGACACCAATGAGTCTTAAATTTGGACGTTTTATTTTATCTGTCATATCCCTGAGATCCATTTCAATTTTTTCAATTTTTTTCTCCATTCTTTCTTTTGTTCTTTCATTTTCTGTTCTGTGGTCCTCTAGGACACTGAGTCATTGTTCAACTTCCTCTAATCTTGTATTATGAGTATCCAGAGTCTTTTTAATTTGGCCAACAGTTTCTTTTATTTCCATAACATCTTCTATTTTTTTATTTACTCTTGCAATTTCTTCTTTATGCTGTTCTAGGGTCTTCTTCATGTCCTTTATATCCTGTGCCATGCTCTCATTCTTTGATTGTAGCCCTTTGATTAATTGCACCAAGTACTGTGTCTCTTCTGATATTTTGATTTGGGTGTTTGGGATTGGGTTCTCCACATCGTCTGGTTTTATCATATGCTTTAAGATTTTCTGTTGTTTTTGGCCTCTTGGCATTTGCTTTGCTTGATAGGGTTCTCTCAAGTTGTAAAAAACACAACTTGTGGGGTGTGTGTCTGGGTGGTTAGGGAGGCAGGGCAGCTTTAATAATCAAACCTCCCAGGTATTCCTGGAGATTCAAGGCTGTTGCAAGAGTCTAAGCCTTCATTTCAGTTTTGCCCCAGATTTTCTCTGCTGCTGACCCACAAATCCCCGGCATTGACATAGCGTCCCTGGGTTTTCCGAGCGGGCCCCCCTTCTCAGCTGTGATCTTCCAGGACCTCTGCTGAAGGAAGGTTGTGCTACGTCACAAGTGCGCACCATCCCTCAAGGGAAGCCCCAGGCCGCCAGGCCATGCAGGGGCGCTCCCAGCCTGATGCAAAGATGGCTGAATGAGGCGTCTCAACCCCCCCTGCTTTACACACAGCTCCGCCTTCCCAGCTCCGGGACAACTAGCTGTGTGTGCACCCAAGACCACTGTCCACGGCCGATATTGTGGTGTGTGCGCGGTGTCGTGGGATACACTCCCGTCACACTGGGTTTCCTGGCACAGCTCTGGGCTGTGGGTACAGCCCCGGGCAGGAGTGTCTCCAGCCCGCCGGGGAGCCTATTGCAAGCAGCGCGGTTTCTTTCTCCTTTTGGCTCTCCCCTCTGCCCCCTGGCCCTGAGGGAATCAGCAGTGGTCTATCCTCCAAGCCAGATGCTGAGAGGTTGGCACAGCCCACTCCTGCCGTGCTTCACTGCACGGTTCTCACCATCGTAACTGCAGCCGCTCCTGGGTTGTTGTTGTTTTTTTTTTTAAAAAAAGAACTAGTCTGTCTCCAAATGCCAACCCCCGGTTTCCCCACACCACAGAGCAGCCACAGGGCTTTCAGCTGGCTTACTCACTCATTTCAGAATGCAGACTCCCGGTTTCACCAAGTACACAGTCCCTGTGGTTTTAGCAGACCTTGTCCAGCTGGTGCATCGTTGAAACTGGTGTTCTGGGTCACTTTCTGGTTTTTATCTAGTATTTTTCATGGAGGTGTTTTTTTGCCCTGTCTCACCTAGCCGCCATCTTAGGTTCTCTCTCAACTTAATTGTTTCTTATGCTGCTTTAGCTGTCTGCAAGCTGCCTCTGCCTGCAGGGCAGGTTCTGTGAGGGCTAGCCCAAGTTTCCTAAACCAGTCTTTCAGGCTTCCTCTCATTTGTTTGGTACCTACATACCAGCACCCCTGTATACTCATAGTGGTTATTCTGCTCCCACTGGAACAGGGCTAGGGACCCACAATGGGAGCACAGGCTGGTCTCACCCTATTCTGAGGAGGGGTGAAGGAGGGGCCAGGGGTTTCTATGACTTTCAAAGCTGCATTTTCTGGATTCAGCACTTGTCCAGTTACTGCAACCCTTTAACTGTTTTCCACAGTTTTGAGGAAGGGTACTGTCTTTAAGACTCTTCTTCCACTTTTGCCTGAGGGAGATTGGAAAAATTGCTACCCCCAGAGCTGGTCCCCAATGATCTGAAGTAGCTGATCAAAAGCAGTGGTCAGCAATCAGACCATACACATCCAGATTTTGGAGGGCTAGGTCTTTATATCCCACTCTGGCACCAGCATGCCGTACCAGGAGTTAGGGCCGCAGACCCCACTGCTGCCTGCCAAGAGGCTGGGAGACAAGGGATGGTAGCTGTTGCACAGTGGGTAAATTCACAGGTGTTTGCTGCAATTTTAAAGACTTCCTCCAGCTATTCTTTGGATGCTGCACATAGTTCCACCAGACTCCAGAGTTTCAAAATAGACTGACAGTTCCTGCCAGCTCAGTAGTTGTTTTGGTGGAGGGAACAATTCCTGGGGCTTCCTTCTCTGCCATCTTCCCACGATCCTCAAAGACTTTTATGAGAGGGAATGTTAAAGGTTCAGTCTTACCAAGCATTCCTATTAGTACCAAGAGGGGCTGGCCTGCAAGGTAGACTCAGAACTTCATACCACACAGTACTCTAAGCAATGATTTTCAAACTTTGCTGCACACTAGAATCACCTGGGAAGCTTTTACAAATCCCGAAGTCCAGACTAATTCTCATGTCAATTTAATCAGAATCTCTGGGTGTGGGATCCAGAATCAGTATTGACTGGTGACTCCTTTGTGCAAACAAGTTTGAGAACCAGTACCATAAAGTTCTCCATCTACCATCAAACACAAGCCTGCAGTGGAGAATCCAGATATTTCATACCCACGAATCCTTACAGCACCACTGAGGGGAAAGGGTTATCCACATTATTTTTATAGATGAAGAAACTGAGGCTAAAAGAGTTTGCCCTAAATCCAATCAGTGGTGGAAAGCAAGGTCTGCCTGACCCTGAAATTCGTACCACATACATATCCCAAACAGTCAAATGTGCAGATGTTACTGTCAAATGAAAATTGCAAGTAAAGTGCCATTTTACTGTGGAGAAAGGGTGGGTACAAAAAATGGCACTCCAAAGAGGTCTTCAGGCAGGAAGCAGGGGAGGGGATTCCACATGGGTTTGGAGTGAGGAGACAGTGTAAGGGGCAGGGACCCTGCAAGGTACATTCAAGAGAAACCGTTTGGCCAGGACTATCTCTGCAACAGGGAGAAACAGGTCAGCATGCTCAGCTGGTGCCCAAGGGTGGAAGCCACTGATGTTTCATGCTCTGGGTTCCATTGTGCCCTGGGATCTCTCCAGACTTGGCCACACTCAATTCCAGCAGCGGATTCTGGGTTGGCCTCAGACCCAGCCTCACCCGGGGTCACACAGATGGAAGCAGTAAGTCAGTGCCCTGTACAGGCAGTGCTGCAGCTGCCGGAAACCTGGAGGTGTGAGGCAGCATTTCTGCTAAACTGTCCGTTTCATCAGAATTCAGTGCCAGAAATTGGTTTTGCAGCAGAGTGCGTGTGTGCATGCATATGTGTGTGTGTGTGCGTGTGGACTCCAACACTTTTAAAAAGCCTACCCCTACCTCTAAGACAAAGAAAGTAGAGCAGAGAGGGGGAAGGCGTTCTGATAACCTGAGGCTGAGAACTAAGGACCAAAGTTGCCCCCAGGCTTTGGCGAGCAGCCTTCACCTCTGGAAATGATGCTGAAATATTTAAGCCTCTCTCTCCTGGGGCTTCCTGTTTCCTATTTGGTCTCTGGTTTCCAGGCAACGCATGCATACCCCCAAACTCCTGAAATTTACAGGTCTCCAAGTATGCCTCTTACTCTGAAGCTCACATCTGTAATGAGTTTCCCATCTGCCAGGTCTCCCAAGGCAGCCCGTCCATTTTGCTCTCTCCCAAAGACAAAAGCAAATTGAAGATGCCTTGAGGTGTGTGTGTGTATGTCCCTTTGTAAATTCCTCCAATTTTAATGAATCCTCCTGCAAAGTCAGTCTGGTTGGATCTGAGTTGGGTGTGGGAGCAGGAGATTTGGGGTTTGCTGCTTTGATTTAGTAAAGAACCAAGTCTGGCAGGAGTCCAGTGTCTTTGAAGGGGATTGGGGAGAGCACAGCACTTTACCCACTGGTGAGCTATTAGCTGGGTTTCTCTCTCTTATGAGGAAGTATAGGGACTGCTTCTGCTTTAGGTAACTAGAGGGCTTTGGGGACATTGAAAGCCTGTCCTTAGATACATGGTGAAGTAGTTTCTGAGTACAGAAGGCCAGGTGGGGTGCAGTATAAAATGAAGAAGGGCCGAGTTTGGGGGAGTTGCCATTCATTTTTAAATTAATTGTTATTTTTATCTTAGCAATGCAGGATACGTAGTTTCCAAAGTCAATAGTACAACAAAAAACAGCAGTCTTTCTTTCAGCACTCCCATCCACTCCTGAGCTCCAACCCCACGGATGACCACTATTATTTCCTTTAACTATTTCATTTAAATTTACCTACATATTTAAAACACCATTTATTGATTTATTTTTCACTTCAGCTATTTTCTGTTGACTTCAACCATAAAGAAAAAGATTTACCTCTCTTACACATCCCCCTCACACACACACACACACATATACACACATTTCTACACTCCCCACCTCCTGATAAGTTGTATCATATTTAAAAATCAGTATTGAGTATTTGTGTTATTATTACTAGGTAAATATTGTTCACAGCTGCCTTGTGATGCCAGATTTCCTTTCCTTTCCTCTATAGCTTCCTTACCTCCTCCCCACCCCCATATTAAAAAGCGCTTTTTATTTTGGTTTGCATAATTGTCTATGTACCTGTCATTAATTTTTCTCCCATTTTAGCATAATTGTAATTTCCCTCACTTTCTCAATCTGATCCAGGTAATGGGGCAGTTTTGTTTTTTCTCAGAGACATCCCTCCGGGAGCCTGCAGCCTCCAGCTGTTACCTGGGCCTGGAGCTCAGAGCTGTCATCTGGAGTTCCCGCAACCTCATCCTGGAGATTCCTGTCACCTCTGCCGTTTCTTCTACCCCTCGTCGTCCTCTTTCATGGTTTGTGCCCTCATTTTGGTGGCGTTCCTGCTTCAGGAGCTTCCTGAGAAAAGTGTGTGGGAGGTAACCGGTTTTAAAGTCTTACATGTCAGAAAATGCCATTAGCCTATCCTCACAAGATTAAGAGTCTGGCTGGGACTAGAATTCAAGACTGGAAGACATTTCCCCCATTATTTGGAAGGTGTGGTTTTGTTGTCTGCTAGTTCTCAGTGCTGCTGATGAGAAATCCCGTCCCATTCTCATCACTGACCTTTGTATGTGACTTTCCACCCTACTCAACAAGCTTTTAGGATCAGCTCTCTACTCCTGATGTTCTGACCATCTAAGACAAAGTACCTTGGTTTGGATCTTTTCCCCATTCTTCTTGCTAGATACTCTGGGTCCTTTCAAACTGGTGATTTATGGCCTTCATGCTGAAAACTTTTCTTGTGTTAGTTTGTTGATAATGTCCTCTCAATTTTTTCTGAACTCTCTCCCACTTAAAATTCTTTAGTATAACACTAGACCTTTCTTGTTTTCCATCTCTCTGTCTTTTTGTTCTGCTTCCTGGGAGATTTCCATGCGTTTATGTTCCAGTTGTCCTCCTGAATTTATTTTGATTATATTTTTAACTTCCAACAGCTATTTCTTGTTTTCTAGGTATTCCTTTTTTAAAAATAGTGTCTTCTTTTTCTATGGATCTTGATCCTCCTGAGGATAGTCATCATTTTTTTTTTCAAGTTTTCTTCTACACTTTGCATTTTCTTTGTTTCCCGAATTCCTTTTTTGTTTATTTTGCTTTGTTTGTTTTAGTCTCTGTCTTCAGTGTTGGAGGTTTGCCCCCAAATGTCTGGTATGGATAAAAAATATATAGCAAAAAGCAAACAAAAAAAAACAAAATGAAACAAAAAAACAAGCCACAAAAAACATACATTAGCCTCTCTTTAGAAATAAAGTATAATAAAAAAAAATTAGCTCCCTCTTTAAGGAAAAAAAAATCAGGATCTACTCCCCACTCAAACGCACCAGCAAAATGCTTTGCCAGGTAAATTCATTAGTAAAATTAGAAATCCCAAATCAGATTGCATTTTGCTATACATTGTGTTTCCTGTTCTCAAAAACTCCTGATAGCCACAGAATGAAAAGTAAGAAATTGCATTTATATTAAAATTTGTTTTTAATATAAAAAATACATAGTGAATACCCCTGTTCTTGAGTTAGTTTCCAGATTTGTCAAACACCATTTAGATAATTACATTAGCCATAAATCTGTGGCTATGTGAAAAATTTTAATGATCCAAAGTTGATGGAAGCTATTTTTTCCTATAAAAAGCATGGTTATCAAAACTCAGTGCAAACCCCTAAGGGTTAAGAATAATTCTACTTGTTCCCTTACTGCTGTGGCCAAGTGGTTGTTGATTGAAAGTGATTTCTGAGCATCATTCCTAAAACTTGGACACAAGGCAGAGCTTTTGTTTGTTTGCTAATGTTTTCCTGCCATGCTGGTGATTCTGGACTGGGTGGGGGGTGGGGGGTGGTAGTGGTGATGGTGACAGATGGGGACTAAGAATCTGCCTGGACCCTCTGAGTGCGGGAGGAGGCATGTGGCCCATGGGCATCTCTGCAGAGTGATCAGGTGAAGACCTGGTTATTTTGTTGGGAGAATCTACATTTCAGTGGTTCGAGGTCTTTTCTCCTAGGCTGGTCAGCTTTTCTGAGGAAGAATCCATCAGTCTCCCACCTGGATGGCATCAGCCCAGCTGCTCAGAACCCAGGGGAGGAGGTGCCCCGGGGTCTCAGGACACGGCACGTGGACTTGCACTCAACTGCCATGACTTCTGTGTGGGTCTTTCTCTGCCCTCCGCCTTGCCTGGTGACCTGGAACCCAGGTCTATCTGGTCTGTTTCTCCAGAGAATGAACCTAGAAGGGATTAGGGAAGGAGATGTGGGCGCTTACTGCTCCTTATATAGACTTCTAACTGTCCCTTCTTTCTCTGGTCCCGTCTCTTTCCCACCTTTGAGGACACCAGCACCTCCAGGGCTGCACTTAGCTTTCAGCCTTCTTGGCTCTAGCAAGTCGATTTCCACTTATTCTGCTCCCTCTTCTAAACAGGTGTTGACATTGCTTAGCCTTATGAGTTTACACCTTTTTTACTTCTTAATAAAACTCCTGAAATGGAGTTTAGGGAGGAAGTACAGATGTACAGATGTTTTCAATTCATCATGTTTAACCAAAAGTTCTCATTTTTCTTTTGTGAAGATAAGATATTTGGCCTATCTCAGTTGCCAGCTCCTTCACAAGAGCCTTCCTAACTACGTATTTATTCACTTATCTATTTATGTACTTAACCAATATTTATTAGGCCTCCTGCTCTGCCAGACTTTGGGCAGAGTTCTTGGGCTTCAGAGATTAATAAGATGCTGACCCTGGCCTCACAGTCCCATGGAGCTCTCATGTAACCAGATCACTTTCAGTCCAGTGTGATAAGGCTGCTGATCAACAGATCCAGGGCTCAAATCTGGATTTTTAGCTGAGACCCGGAGCTGTTTAATATTCTTTTTAGAAATCCTGTAAAACCACAGTAAAGAGTCCCATGCAATCTTGCACAACTCTTGGCCAGGGTCGATAGGACCAAAGAAACTGATTGTCCTGGGAGGAGTGAAGTGCTCCCCTCCTGAGGGGTGGGGCAGTGGGGAACCTGGGGTCAGGGATAAGGAAACAGTGGCTGGGTTGCTCTCTGTAATGGGTGCTCTACCAGTGCAAGGTCATCAGGTGACCCCTGCAATTCCTTCTGTGTCTCAATTCCTTGAATCAGTGATTTTAACCCATTGACTCAAATGGAAAGATGAGCCCAGGGCTGAGGATTCCATCTGGAACATCTACCAGGAGATGTTGATGTGAACCTGACCGTTCCCCAGCCAGTATCCTAATCCTATAGTCAGTCAGTCCTAATCTGTCCCCTAATTCGTAATGGGATTCTCATTGAGGCTGGAGTACTATTCCCAAATTTATGACAGATTTTTATTTTTGTTTCAAGAACAAGAAGCTAGAATTCCTGGGAATTCCCCAAATCATAAACTGCTCTTAAAATCCTTCCATCATTCTTCATCCTCTTTACTCATTATTATGGATCTCTTCCAAAGCTTGCTTAATATGTAAGAAATTATTGCTTAGTGGTTTTTACAAAAAAATTTTTTTTGTCTATTATGAATATTATGAATATTATCGGGTAGTTTTTGGATACTGTAACATTCATATCTCCTAGCAAGGTTAACATCCCTGCATGAATCATGTGTTGAAATTGCCAGATTTAGGGACTATTTTAGTTTCCTGGCTGCTAAAACAAATACCAGACAATGGGTTGGCTTGACAACAGGAATTTATTGGCTCAAGCTTTCAGAAGCTAGGAGGTTTATGCCTGGTCATCAGTATCTTCTGGCTGGTTGGCAATCTTTGGGGTTCCTTGGCTTTTCCATCACATGGCAATGCATATGATGGTGTCTTCTCTCTCTTCTAGGTTCCGTTGACTTCCAACTTCTGGCTTCTCCCCCACAGCTTCTCTTTCCATGTCCAATTTCCTCCATGCATAAGGACTTCAGTCATATTGGATTAAGACCCACCCTCATTCAGTTTGGGCACACCTTCACTAATAACATCTTCAAATGTCTTGTTTACAAATGAGTTCACACCCATGGGACCAGGGGTTGGGAACAGAACATGCCTTTTGTAGGGGACATGCTTCAGTCCCCAGCAGGGACTTATTTTTGCTCTCAAAAATGTGTTATTTCTTGGAACACCACTCACAGGATTTCTAAAAAGAATATTAAGCATATAAACCTATTACTATTAATTTTATTTGCAACAATAACTCATAATTAGCATCAGACAGGACCAGAAACACACACGACACGGCCACAGGTATTAGCAAGACAGATTAGATGGTGACCACATCTCTCCTATGAGCTCCTGTCCCTGTTCCCAAAAACATCAAACTTAACCTTCTACTTAGAACTGTCAGCATTTTCCCTGCTCCTGATTTCAGCTTGACCGGACATCAGTGGATTCCTTCAAACCAGTTACATCTCCATGTTGTTAAGCTTTAATTCTCGCAAGAGAATTGTAATACTCTTCCCTATTTTCCTGATTGATTTTTCTCATGATTCAGGATTTTAAAGACATATTAATTTCCCAAGAAATGCCCCAAAGAAATTCTGCATGGATTTACTAGGCTGGATTGGCCTTTGCCTGACTGCAAAAAGAAGAATCTTGTTAAACAAAACAGCATGATAAATGAGAATGTGCAGGGAGGGAGGGAGGTGGTGGATTCAGGCCTGGTTGCCTGGTTGTTGCGTACTAACTGCAGGTCCCCTGGCCCTCGTACACCCACAGCCACCAGGTACATTTCAGCCCTTTATTCCCCCATTGAGCACCAATACCCTGGAAGGCCCAGGAATCCCAAATCTGTTTTCCTCTGAACTATGAGGACTCTCTTCAGCCCTTTGATCACAGGGCACTGTGTGACTGTCTCTTTACAGCACGCAAGTGGAAAGAAGAAAGTAAAGTCGTGTTAGAAAAATCTGTTTTATTCCCCATCTCTGCTGTTTCTCACTGTCAAATCCGTGAAAAGCCTAGGGCAGGCTGTGTGTTTACTGGAGGGAAGGGCAGGCTCAGGGAGGCTGGGAACTGATTTCTGCTCTGCCTTTGATCTGGAAGGGAAAGAAACTCCTCCATAAGAAGCAGCCTGAGTTGGGCAGTGGAGGGAAAAAAAGGATGAGGGAGAAAGGGAAAGAGGGAGTGGTGGGTCCCAGGCAAAGATGGGTTTAGCACAAAGCCAAAGTAGCTTAAGCTTCAGGACTCCTCACCTGCAAGGACCTCATCCAAGTTCCTGGGAGAGGTCCTAGCAGTGGGTTTACATGGTCTTAGGTTTTATAAAATTTGAAAAGTTAAGATATATTAACCACACTCAATAGGACTATGATTTTTCCCACTCTCCATCCCTCTGTCGCACTTCTTTTCATGTTCAGTGGTGTCTGGAGTGGCTGTGAGCATTCTTGTATCTGGCTAAGGGGAAGTCTAGTTGAGGGTATATTTATATTACGTGGTTTGCAGTAACTTCCTTTTGTAGCTAGTGATTCCTAGCTCTCCTTATGTAGGAATGGCTTTCAGGAATATTCCTACCACCCATTGTACTGAGTCATAACTGAAGGTCATATTGCAACGTGAATGTGACCTCCAGCACTTTGTACCAGAAGTAGGTGAGAAGTATAAGAGAAACAAGGTTCAGAATGTACGGAGTCAAAAGCCAGTCTGCAGAAAATTTTTTGGTCATCCTAAATTTAAAATTGTACAAGGAGGATTTGGTTCTTATTGATGCCCAAAGTTCTCTTCTGCCAGGATGTTCTCTCCTGTCAAGAATATACTAAATAATTCAGCATATACAATTATAAGCACATGATATATATATTTTTCTTTTTTGGGATTTGTAAAATAGAAGGTATCAAACTTTCTGAGTTTGTAAGCATAGCCTGTAGCAATTGGTCAACCATGCTAGAGGAAAGACTGAATTATCCTTCTGTTCTTTCTATAGATATGATATTATAAAAGTGTTGGCATATTAATAGGTCATAAAAGAGTATACAACCAAAAAAAAAACACAGGGAGATATGTTATAGAGATGTGTCAGGAAATGAATAAAAATATGATATTTTTCAGGATTTTGTGGAGTTCATGGTATTTGTCAGCTTTTAAACATTTGTAATTTGATGTGATTTATTTTCTCATTCTAAAGAAATATTCCCTTTTATGTCCAATTTTTTATTTGTAATTTTATATGATTTTTCTTAAAATGATCCACAAATTGTTTAAGCTTCAGGCCCCATAAAACCCGGATCTGCCCCTGGGCCCAGGAGTGGGGTCCAGGGGTTTATACCAATGGCGGGTTCTGGCCGTCAGGGTCCCTAGCCTGCTCTTCCCCCCGAGTTCCCGTCTCCTCCCTCTCAGTCCCTGGGAGACACCCTCAGCAACTTGAGGCTGAGAAACCCCTAGTCCCCCTGGGGGAGGGAAGGGTCTGAGCTAGGGAGACTGTGTTTGCTGAGTTAGACCCTGAGGGCTTTTCCCGGGAAAGCCTGGTCTGAGGCCCCCATCACCAGCACTACCTGAGGCTGAGTCTCACCTCATCATTCCAAGTCCACCAACAGATACTGTATGATCTCACTGATGCGAAATAATTAGAATAAGCAAATTCACAGGGTCAGAAACTAGAATACAGGTTACCAGGGGCCTGGGTGGGGGTAGGGAATGGTGAGTTCGTGCTTAATTGGTACAGAACTTCTGTTGAAAGTGATGGAAAAGTTTTGGTAGTGGATGATGGTGATGGTAGAACAACATTGTGAATGTAATTATCACCGCTGAATTGTATGTTTGAATGTGGTTGAAAGGGGAAATTGTAGGTTGTATATATGCTACTAGAATAAAAATTAAAAAAAAAACCATAGGACTACATAACACAAATCTGATATAAATTGTGGACTATAGTTAGTAATATAGTGATAAGAATATTGACTCATTAGTTGTACAAAGGTACCACACTACTGCGAAATGTTAATAATAGGGAAAAGTGTGTGTGGGGGGTGTATATAGGAACTGTATTTTCTGCAGGTTTTTCTGTAAACGTACAACTTCTCTAATAAAAAAAACAATCTTTATTAGACCAACAGTACTGGGAGAGGCGCGTGGAACCTGGATGTTTTAGAGGGACATGACACTGCATCTCTCTAAACTTGCAAAATTCAGACTTCTTCCCTGTTCCAGCAGACCTTGCCGTGCAGCTAAGGTCAGTCCGGATGAGGCTCAGTGCTTTTCAATTTGTCTGCATGGGCGGCCACATGGTCTGCGAGGTATGGCATATTTGCAGGGCCCCCATGTCTCCTCTTGGAGAAATAGAATAGTGGACACGAGGCACTGCTCCCCTCCCTCACGCCAACAATTTGGTCCCTGTGGCCTCACAGGTCACATTGTTCCAGCTTCAGAAGGTTGTTTGTTTTTCACAATTAGCCCTGGCAGGAGAAAGAATCCACAGAGAGAAAGAATGGTGGGGTCCGGGGCTATCCGGGGCCCCACACCAACCCAAGCGTGAAAGGACACTGACCTCGTGTGGCCAGAGGTGGAGGCGCGCCTGGGAGACAGGGAAGGAGGCACTGGGCACCTCGGCCCTTTGATCTCAGCTAAATGTCCCCTCAAGTCCTCCCCGATAGGCACAGCTCTGTCCCAGCTCACAGCACAAGCCCCTGGGAAGGCTCCTGACCCCACCAGGGCCTGCTGACTCGTTCTCCTCTGGTGGCAGGGCCCCCATCAGGTGCTCCACGCCTGGTGGTGTTACTGTGCCATGGCTGTCTCCTGTCATCTGAGCTCAGAGCAGGCGAGGTGGGCAGGAGGGGCGCCACAGAGGGGACAGGCATGAAACGAGCTCACAGAGCGGGAAGATTTGATTGTGACAGGCTGGGGAAGTGGGTGTCTGTTTCTCATTCATCCTCAAGTTGCCCCAAAGCACTGAATACAATGCCCCAAACATAGTGAATGCTCAGTTAAAATGAGGAATAGACAAGCACATGCACACCTGCATCCCAGGTGAGGGAAAGGCCTGCGCAGAGGCAGGCAGGGATGAGAACACCTGGAGGAGCTGCCTCTCAGAGAAGGCTCCAGATGAGGTGGGTCGTTGACTTGAATCCCCTAGATGCCGAGTCCCCAGCCCCAATTCTTTGTTCTTTCCTTGACCGCATAGCAGTCAGAAAGGAAAGGGGTCTGTGTTCTGGAATCCAGACCAGATGGAGGAGCAGGGGTAGGGCCAGGAAACTGTGGCACTTCTGATTCCGTTTGAATTCCTAATACATCGAAAAGAGGATCTATTTCTAGACATTCATTCTTCATTGACATTGTGTTCGAGGTTCCATTAAAAAGATGGTACCACACCTGGGACAGATGAGGAAAGAAAGGCTTAGAAAAGTTAAATAACTATGTCTCAATTTAAAGACACTCAGTTTGCAAGAAGCCAAGCTGAGATTTGAACAATATAATAAAAAATACAACACTGGTAAGCCTGCCATACCCCAGAGTTCATGCTGGGTCCATTATACCCTGCAGCTTCTAAGGGAACAAAAACCTAATTTCTGAAGTCCGTTTCCCCCACCTCAATCCACTCTCTCCTCTGTAGCAGTTTCTGTCTAAAAGGCAAATCTGATCCTGTCCCTGCTCAAAACCTTCAGGGGCTATTTGATGTTAAAATAAACATCAAGTATTCTGCCTTGCCCCTTGCTCCCCATCCACGGAGCCTCTGGCAGTTCCCTAACCAACATCTAGCAGACAAGAATATGCGACTTACCTGGGGATACAGATAAAATCCAGATTCTAATTCACTAGGCTCAGGGGCTCAGGGTTCTGAAATTCTTTTTATTTTAATTACAGAAGTTGTAGGTTTACAGAAAAATCATGCAAAAATACAGAGTTTCCATATACCACCCTATTATTCACATCTCGCATTAGTGTGGTACTTTTGTTATAATTGATGAAGGCATGTTTTTATAATTGTACTATTATCTATAGTCCATGGTTTACATTAATGTTCACTGTGTTGTGCAGTCCTATGTGGTTTTTAATTTTATTTTATTCTAGTAACATATATGCAATGTAAAATGTCCCCTTTTAAACAGATACATAATTCAGTCCTGTTTATTATGTTCACAGTGTTGTGCTACCATCACCACCATCCATTACCAAAACTTTTCCATGAACCCAAATAGAACTCGATACAGTGGAAGAAGTAACTCCCCATCCCCTACCCCTACCCAGACCCCTGGTAACCTGTATTCTAGTTTCTGACTCTGTGGGTTTGCTTATTCTAATTATTTCATATCAGTGAGATAAGACAATATTTATCCTTTTGCATCTGGCTTATTTCACTCAACATGATTTCTTCGAGGTTCATCCATGTTGTCGCACTTATCAGAACTTTGTTCCTTTTTATGGCTGAAAATATTCCATTAAATGTATATACCAAATTTTGCTTGTCCGTTCATTGGTTGGTGGGCACTTCAGTTGCTTCCATCTTTTGGCAATTGTGAATAATGCTGCTTGAACATCAATGTGCAAGTATCTGTTTGAATCCCTGCTTTCAAATGTTTTGGGTATATACCCAGAAGTGAGATTGTCAGGTCAAACTGGAATTCTATACTTAATTTTCTGGGGAACAGCTAAACTGTCCTCTACAGAGACTACACCATTTTACATTGTCACCAGCAATGGATGAGTATTCCTATTTCTCCACATTCTTTCCAACACATGTAATTTTCTGTTAATAGTAGCCATTCTAGTGGGTGTGAAATGGTTTTGAGTTGCATTTCCCTAATAGCTAATGATGTTGAACATCTTTTATGCTTTTTGTCCATTGGTATATCTTCTTTGGAGAAATGTCTGTTCAAGTCTTTGGCCCATTTTTAAATCGGGTGGTTTGTCTTTTTGTTGTTGGGTTGAAGGCTTTCTTTGTATATTCTGGGTATTAAACCCTTATTGGATATGTGCTTTTCAAATATTTTCTGCCATTGTGTAGGTTGTCTTTTTACTTTTGTGTTAAAGTCCTTTGATGTAGAAAAGTTTTTATTTTTTATTATCTTATCTATTTTTTTTTCTTTTACTGTTTGTGCTTTGGTTGTAAAGTCTAGGAAACCATTTCTTAATACAAGGCCCTGAAGATGCTTCTCTATGTTTTCCTCTAGGAGTTTTATAATTCTTGTTCTTATATTATGAATTGGTTGTTGTATATGATGTGAGGTAGGGGTCCACCTTCATTCTTTTGCATATGGATATCCAGTTTTTCCAGCACCATTTGTTGAAGAGACTATTCCTTCCCAATTGAGTGACTTGGTATGCTTGGCAAAAATCGTTGTGAAGGTTGATTTCTGACTCTCAATTCAATTCCATTAGTCTATATGTCTGTATTTGTGCCAGTACCATGCTGTTTTGATTACTGTAGCTTTGTAATAAGTTTTAGGATCAGGAAGTGTGAGTCTTCCACCTTTGTTCTTCTCTTTCAATATGGCTGCTTACCCTTTCAATATAAACTTGATGACTGGCTTATCAATTTCTGCAAAGGAGCTGTTGGAATTTTGATTGGGATTGTATTGAATTTTCGCATTGCTTTAGGTAGAATTCACATCTTAACAATATTTAGTCTTCCAAACCATGAACACAGAATGCCCTTCCATTTACTTAGGCCTTCTTTGATATGTGCTGTTGTATTTGGTTTGCTAGTATTTTTTTTTTTTTTTTTGAGGATTTTTGCATCTATATTCATAAAGGATATTGATCTCTAGTTTTCTTTTCTTGTTTTGTCTCTATCTGGCTTTGGTATGAGGGGGATGTTGGCCTCATAGAATGAGTTAGTGAGTATCCCCTCCTCTTCAATTTTTTGGAAGAGTTTGAGCAGGATTGCTATTAACTCTTCTTGAATGTTTGTAAAATTCATCAGTGAAGCAATCTGGTTCTGGACTTTCTTTGATGGGAGGTTTTTATTTACTGATTCAATCTCTTCACTTGTTATTGATCTTTTGAGATCTTCTGTTTCTTTTTGAGTCAGTGTTGGTAGTTTCTGTGTTTCTAGGAATTTGTCCATATCATCTAGGTTATCTAATGTTGGTGTAAAGTTGTTCATAGTACCCTGTTGTACTCTTTTTTATTTCTCTGGGGTTGGTTTAACGTCCCCCTTTTCATTTCTGAATTTAATTATTACCTCATCCTCATACCAAAGCCAGGTAAAGATACAACAAATCTTCTCTTTTTTTCCTTTGTCAGTCTAGCTAAAGGTTTGTCATTTTAATTGATATTTTCAAGGAACCAACTTCTGGTTTGTTGAATCTCTCTATTGTTTTCTTATTCTCTATTTCATACATCTCTGCTCTAATCTTTGTTATTTCCTTCCTTCTGCTTGCTTTGGGTTTAGTTTTCTCTTCTTTTTCTAGATCCTCCAGTTTTGAGGTTGGATCACTGATTTGAGATCTTTCTTCTTTTTTACTATAAACAGTTAGAGATATAAATTTCCTCTCAGCACTGCCTTTGCTTCATCCCATAAATTCTGGTATGTTATGTTTTCTTTTTTATTCACCTCAAGGCATTTCCTCATTTCCCTTGTGATTTATTCTTTGACCCACTGATTGTTTAAAAGTATGTTGGTTGATTTCCACACATTTGTGAATTTTCCATTTCTCCCT
Source organism: Choloepus didactylus (assembly GCF_015220235.1). Lineage (NCBI taxonomy): Eukaryota > Metazoa > Chordata > Mammalia > Pilosa > Megalonychidae > Choloepus > Choloepus didactylus. The sequence goes on along the minus strand of NC_051308.1, from coordinate 84,763,770 downwards.
CTGTTATTGACTTTGAGCTTCATTCCATTGTGGTTGGAGAAAATACATTGTACGATCTCATTATTTTTTAATTTGTTGAGACTTGTTTTGTGACCTAACATACAGTGTATCTTGGAGAATGGTCCATATGCACTAGAGAAGAATATGATTTCTGCTTCTGTTGGGTAAAGTGTTCTACATGTGTCCATTAGGTCTAGCTGTCTTAGAGTATCGTTCAACTCTTCTATTCCCTGTTGCTCTTCTGTCTAGATGTTCTGTCCCCTATTGAAAGTGGTGTATTGACGTCTCCTACTATCAATGTAAAACCATCTATTTCTCCCTTCAAATCTGTCAGTATTTGCTTCATATATTTGGGGGCTCTGCCATTAGATGCATATATATTTATAATTGTTATTTCTTGGTGAATTGACCCTTTTATCAACATATAATAACCTTTTTTGTCCCTCATAACAGTTTTTTACTTAAAGTCTATTGTATCTGATATTAGTATAGCTACCCCAGCTCTCCTTTGGTTACTAATTTCCTGGTATATTTTTTTCCTCCCTTTTACTTTCAACCCACTTGTGTCTAATTAAAGTGAGTCTCTTGTAAACAGCATGTAGTTGTGTCATGCTCTTTTATTCATTCTGCCACTCTCTGCCTTAATCCATTTACATTTAAAATCACTACTTATAATGCAGAACTTTCTTCTGTCATTTTGCTACATGGTCTTTGTAACTTTTATACCTCTTTGACCCTCAATTCTTCCATTTAATGCCTACTTTCATATTTATTTGATTTTTTTTTGTATTGTACCATTTTTAGTCCCTTCTCATTTCTTTCTGAATATGTTTTTCATGTATTTTCTTTATGGTTACCATGGGTTTAAAATTTAACATACTAAATCTATAACAATCACATCTGATTTGATACCATCTTATCTTCAATAGAGTATAATACACTGTCCTTCTTCCCCTCTGTCCCACCACCTTTATTTTTTGCTTGTTATAAATGATAAGTTTGTACATTCTATGTCCAAAACCATAGATTTGTCATTACTTTTTATGCATTTGCACTTTAGTACCTGAAGGGAATGAGAAGTGGAGTTACATACCAAAAATGCAATACAGTAGTACTGGCATTTATAATTACTAATGGTTACCTTTACTGGAGGTCTCTATTTCTTTATGCCACTTTGAACCACTCTAGTGTTAAGACACTTTCCTTTCATTCTAAAGAACTCCCTTTAGCATTGCTCATAGGGCAGGTCCAGTGGTGATGAACTCCCTCAGCTTGTGTTTATCTGGGAATGTCAATCTCTCCTTCATTTGTGAAAGAAAGTCTCGCTGGATATAAAATTCTTGTTTGGTAGTTGTTTTCTTTAAGCACTTTAAGTATTTCAACCCACCACCTTTTTCCTCCGTGATTTCTGATGAGAAATCGGTATTAAATCTAATAAGGACTCCCTTGTACAGAAAACATTGTTTTTCTCTTTCAGCTTTCATAATTCTCTCCTTGTCCTTGGCATTGGACAATTTGATTACTATATGTCTAGATTACTATTTGAGTTTATCCTGTGTGGGGTTCATTGCACTTCTTAAATATGCATATCCATGTCTTTTGTTAAATTTGGGAAGTTTTCTACCATGATATCTTTGAATATTCCTTCTGCCCCTTTCTCTCTTTCTTCTCCTTCAGGGATCCCCATAATGCATATGTTGGTCTGCTTGATGGTGTCCCACAAATCTCTAAGGCTCTGTTCATTCTTTCTTTTTGCTCCTTAGCCTATATCATTTCAATTTTCTTGTCTTCAAGACTGATGATTATTTCTTGTACCAGCCCTAATCTGCTTTTGAAACCATCAATCAGTTTTCATGGTCTTCAACTCCAGTATTTTTGTTTGGTTCCTTTTCAGAATCTCAAAGAGATTCCCATTCTATTCATTCAGTGTTTTCTTCATGTCCTTTAGTTCTTTCTCCATGTTTTCCTTTATCTCCTTGAGCATATTGAGGATCATTTTTTTAAAATCTCTGTTCAGTAAGTCCAAAGTCTAGTCCTCTTTGTTGATGGTTTCTGAATTTTTATCTTGTTCCTTTGGATGCACCATCATTTCTTGTTTATCTGTCCTGTAATCTGTTGCATAATGAACATTTTAATATTTTAAAGTGTAAGCTCTGGGATTTAGTGCCTGAACTGTTTCTTGTTTGTATCCAGCTTGTGATTTTACAGAGATTTTCTTAAATGCCAGAAGCTAATTGAAATGGACAAGCCAAAGCAAAAAGCACTATTTGCTGTCTTTCAAAATTGGCTCTGCTTTGGCTGGTGGTCTCCTTTGGAGCTTAGCCCTTCTATCAAGATCAGCCCAAGGCACATGAGAAGTGCAGGGTCCTGTCTGTCTTATCTGAGCCTGCGTGGAGCTGCTTCTTTTCCTGGGCTTGTGCTTGCTAGAGGTCTTAGGAATTCCCCCATTTACAGTGTACAGTTCAAGTGAACACCCTCTGTACTCCTTTTGAAATAGACTCTCGCCCCCTCTTGGGTACTCCCTTGAATGACTTAATGCAGGTAGTCCTTTGCCCTAGGCCTCTTCAACTTAATTGTTTTTCTCACTGTCCCAGCTGTCTGCAAGCCACTTCTCTGCCCTCAAGACAAACTCTGGGAGGGTGAGCCTGGGGCAGGTGTCCCAGCTCAGTCTCTCAGATTTCCTCCCAATAGCTTGGCCCTGATGTACATGCACCCCAGTATGCGCACAGGGGCCACTCTGTTCCATCTGGAACAGGGCCAGGGACCCACAATGGTAGTGCACGTTGGCTCCACCCTGCAGTATGGAGGGAGTGGGGGCAGAGCCAGCAAGGGCACCAGAAGCTTCTTCTATGGCATTTGAAACCTCATTTTCTTGACTCAGCACTTGCCCAGTTAAGGAAGCCCTTTAACTGTTTTTCCTAGTTTTGAGAAAGGGCACTGTTCTTAAGAATCCCCTGCCACCTTTGCCCAAGGAGGGTTGAAATGATGGGTAACCTCAGAGCCAGACCCCTGCAATCTGAAGTAGCTGATTAAAAGCAGTGATCATCGATCAGACAACATACCCCCGAAGTTTGGAGGACTAGGTCTTTACATCCCACCCTGGCAGCAGCAAGCTGTTTGGTGAGTTGCAGTCCCCACTGCCTGCCATGAGACTAGGGAAGGGGGGTGGTAGCTGCTGCAGAGAGGGTGAAACTCACCGGTATTTATTGCAATTTACCAGCTTCTTCCTCCCATCCCTCCCTGGATGCTGCAATGTTTGACTAGACCCCTTAGTTCCAAAGTAGTTGATTCAGGCAGTTCCTGCCAGTTCAGTAGCTGTTTTGGTGGAGGGACTGATTCCTGGAGTTTCCTACTCTACCATCTTCCCACAATCCTCTTGGTTCTGAATTTCTAGCAAGCACCCATGTGGCACTAACTCTGTTTTCCTGGACCACACTGTGAGTAAACATACCTTGTTCCCCTCTCCTTTGAATTGTACACAAAGTGTCCCTTCAGCTACCACTTTTCCTTCTCCCCACCCACTCCCTCAGACACGTTCACCCAGCTAATCCTGCTCCTCCCCCAGGCCTCAGTTTAGATGCCACTCCCTCCAGGAAGCTCTCCTGACCCTTTTGTGATTGGTTAGGACATGCCACATCTTTTAGAGCTGCAAACTGAAATGGGTGAAATGATGTGATATCTGGAATTTGTTTTAAAATATTTAAGAAGAAAGAAGTGGGGCAGGAGGTAGATGAAACAAGAATGTCAGGGTATTGATAATTGTTGAAGTTGGGTGATGGGTCCGTGAGAGTTCATCATACTATTCTCTCTACATTTGTATTTGTTTGGAAATTTCCAAAATAAAAAGTTAAAAACTGGGTTACCTGCTTCCCCTGCATGCCTCTTAGGCTCCTTCCCCAGCACTTATCACATTGTATTGTATCTGTTAACTTGTCTGCCTTGCCTACTAGGCTGCATAAATTTTTAAGGGCAGAGATTAGACTTTGTTTTACTCACTTTTGTACATAGGCCTCTGGCTCTCTGATAAGGTTAGAGTAAATCCGCAACATATTTTGTTGAATGATTGAATGAAAATCCTGCCAGGCTGTGTTAATTGGCAGAGAATAAGCAAATCATTGAAAAGATATGTTGAAACAAAACAATGCTTTTGTTTTGCCCTATGTAGAGCTGTGCTGTATATGCTCCTAGAATCCTCTGTGAAGGTCACCATGTCCTCAAAAAGATTTAATGGCTCTTGAGAGAATCAATTTAAATGGCTAAGAAAGAAGAAAGCAAAGTAAGACCCTGGACCTCTTCAGTGTGTAAGGGACAAAGGAGAATGGGTATGTGATTCAAAGTTGCTAGAACTAAACAGTACAGATTCATTCAGTCAATCACCAATGTTAGTTTAGGGCCTGGGCTTCCACTTTGTCTGCCATGGTGGAGACACCACTTCTCCAAAGTATCCACTGGAATAAGTGTATATAAATGGGAGCTTGTGTTTGTTGACCAAATCAAAGAGGCAGGTTTTGTTTTTTGTTTTTTCTGGGGGTGTTATTTTTTGGTTTGCTTTTGTGCAGAAGTAACTAAAGAGAAAGAGGAGGGAATGGGGCAGTTGATGGTATATGGGCTCCTTCCCAGTTGGAATAAAGGAGTAAGTTTAGGGCCAGATGCTAAAGAGCTTTGTGGGATTCACATCACATGGCTGACAAGCAGTGTCAGGCAACCACATGATCCAGAATTGGAGGCTGGGCCTTGCTCCGCTCCATCACCCACCCCCATTGGCTCAGACCCAATGATGCTTTAGCATTCTGAGAACTCCTGGTGGCTTTTGGCAGCAGGGGACAGGAGGAGAGAAGCATAGCCCCAGTTTTTTAGTTTAAACAAAGCGGTGAATGGTGGTGCCATTCAAAGGTGGGAGAAATACAGAAGGAGGAGCAAGTTTGAAGGAGGAGATGATGAGTTTACACACAAAGTCTGTTCACTGAGGGAGCCCCTTTGATGTGGGTGAGAGATGTGCTCCAGCAAACTCAAAAAAGGGTTCACCTGGCTCACCCAACAGGGAACAACTTCCAGGCCCCATTACCCTAAGAGGCAGGATCAGAGGCCAGAGCCACAGCCAGATTCCCAAAAGGCCAGTGGGTTAAGGATCAGGAGAGACTGAGCATAAGGGCAACAAGGATGCTTCATGGCAAGTTCAAAACTTCTGAGGTTGACAAGAAAGGAAACATGGTTCTTTGACTGCACATCTTTGACCCAGAGTAGCAAAACTTACACACTTACAATTTTGTGTTCTGAAGTTGGCTATTATCCAATAAACCATAACATTTTTGAGGATGGGCCCAGTGTCTTATTCATTTCTGTGCACCAAGCCCCTAGCATGATGTCTGACTCAACGACGGTGCTTAGTTAATGTTTGAAAAGTCAGTGAATGAAATGAATACATTTGGAATGATGTTAATTTTTGCTCTGCCTCCAAGCTAGAATGAATAATTGAACTTACTCATTTCATGCTATTGTTATAATCTTGGGCACAGTGTTTATTTGGTATTTAATAACTCCTTTGTTCTCTGAAACATCAGGGAATTGGAAGCCTCAATGATGAGGGAAATTTTCACTTTTTCATGGTTTTCTGTGGGAGACAACCTCAGCTCACATCTGGCCTCTGTGAGGTCCTCCTGGCTAACAGCATTTTGCATTTTCCCTTCTGCCTACTGGATCCAGACATTATAGAAACAGACTCTCCCTGTCTTTCCATTAAGAGGAAGTTTAGTCTCATCTGGACTCTGGCTGGTTAGGGGCCTGATTTTCGGTGGGCAAAGCAGACTTTAGCAAAATAAACAGCAGGGAGGGGCTCCTGCTGTTTGCATTGGCCTGTTTTCACAGTGAGGGGCGTCCTTGGGGCTGGAAGACAGAGCAGTCTCTGGCATTAGTGTAAACTCCACCTTGGAGACCTCATCTGTCTGGAGCCTATCGGATATGGGCCTGAGGTCTTCCTTGCCATCTACTCGTTCCTTTCTTTCTGTTCCCTTCAGAGGTGTCTGTCCCTCTTTGTTCCCTTTCTTCTCTGGACTTCCCCACCACTTGCTCATCTAGCTCCCAGACATGTTCCTTCCACTCCACATCCAGATACATTGACTTCAAATTTGTGAGCAGTGACAGACTGGTACCTTTCAGACAATGTTCATTCAGTGAACAAATATTTATTGAGCTCACATTAAGTATGAATTGCTGTTCTAGGCAGTGAGAATCTAGCAGTAAACAAGATAGACAAAATGCCTGACCTCACATACAGCTTACGTTCCGATGGAGAGTAATGCTATTTTATTGCTAAACAAATGAACATGCCCAGAACCTTCTGAAACAGTATGCACAAAGAGAGTCATCCCTAAGAAAGGTCTGTTTGCCCCAACACCCTTTCCACTATCCAATAACTGTAAACAAGTAAAGCCTGATCCACGTGAATGACAATAGCCATAACCCCTGCAACAATGACTGTTATCAGTGGATGGGCTTTCTACACTGAGCCCTGGGCAAGATCTTCACAGGCCTTCCTGCCTTTAGTACTCATACAATCATGTGGAATTCGCTAGAATTAAACCACTTTACAGATGAGGAAACAGAGGACAAGAAAGATTCAATAACCTGGCCAGGTTCACATAGCTGTGATTCTGTAGAACTGCAATCTGAACGCAGGTGGTCTAGAGGCAGCACTCACATACACTTCTGCTGTACTTCCTATGGATAGAGAAGGAAAACTACCTCATCAAGAGCCAATAAAGTGGGTTTTTTTTTTCTTTTTTGGAGAGGAGGAGCACAGATGGCCCAACTCCCCTCTACACTAAACCACTGATGCACAGAAGCCCAGGCGCACACACAGAAATGCACTTAGAACCCTACACCCAGAACCCATGCCAGCACCATCTCCTCCAGAGCCTTTGTTGATCCTTGCTTTGGAAGCTGGGAATTGGGCAGGCAGGTACTTAAGTGACTGTCTGATGGGTATGTTCACGGGACCATTCTGTTTAGTGACATTTGTAAGGCCAGTATTACACTTATTTGTAGCAACTGTAGTGTCTAAGATGCCATTTTTAAGAATGGAGATGATTACTGAGCCCCTACTATCTTCCAGTCACTGTGTTGGGCCCACTTACATATTAATTATGTATTGCCTTTGGGAAAGCTTAAGCTGACTTTAAAAGGTTCAAGAGAGCCTGCCAAGTCCTGAATCCAACCTACTCAGCTATATTACTTGTATTTGTGCGTACGTTATAAATTAAGCTATAATTTCAAGGTCACTGCTTTCTTGTAGTTGGAATAACTAGATGGCATTAACATGAGTGAGACTGAACATTCCTACAACTTCTGAAGGGCAGGGAGAAGAGGAGATGAGCACCATTGGGGGGTGGGTAGCATCTGAAACAGCGCCGGCTACCTTCATCTGATCCCCGGCCCCACCTTCAGGACGCAGAATGCAGATGGAGCTACAATGGATTTCTGGCCTCTCCACTCACTAGGTTCACAACTAAAATGTTTAAAAACAGTGATTCCCACCAGAATGGCTAAATTTTGAAAAGTGACAATACCAAGAGGAGCCACTTTGCCAACCCTTAGGCAGTATCTACTAAAGATGAACATGTGTATACCCTAGGAGCCAACAAGTCTGCATACATATCTCGAGGCAATGTGTGCATATGTGCATCAAGAGGCATGTATAGCAATGTTCATTGCAGCAGTTTTTGAAATAACCAAAAATCCGTTAAGAGTAGGATGGATAAAAACATTGGGAGAAATTCACACTGGCATATTCTGAGCCAAAAATAAATGGCAATGACCACTAGCAACTACGCGGATGACTTTCCTAAATGTAATATTGACTGAAAGAAAGTCAGACAGAAGAAAAATACACATGCGTGATTCCATTCACATATTCATTTATAAAAGCTCCAAAATAGGCAAAACTCATCTGTTGTTAAAAGCCAGGGCAGAGGTTACCTTTGAGAGAGACTAAAAAGATAGAGATTGAGAGAGAGTAGGTGAGGGGCCCCTGGGAGGCTGGCAATGTTCTATTTCTTGACCTGATTACATGGGTGTATTTATTTTGTGGTGATTTGTTTATAAGATTATGATTTTTAAATATTTCTGTAAACATATTTCACAATAAAAAATTGTTTAAATGATTAGGGTACTGTATTTGTCAGGGTTCCACCAAAGAAACAGAACCATTAGGGGATAGATATATGTGCATGTGTAGCAATTTGTATTAAGATTAATATATATATTAGGAGATTCACTGCAAGAACTTGATTTATGTAATTGTGGGGGCTGGCTAGGCAAGCCTGAAATGCTTAGCACAGACTGTCAAGGAGGGCAGGCTGGAAACTCTTGGGCAGGAGCTGACTTTGCAGTCCACAGATAGATTTGCTCCTTTCTCAGAGAAAACTCAGTTCTGCTCTTAAGACCTTTCAGCTAGTTGGACAAGGTCCACCAAATTATCTAGGATAGTCTCCTTTAATAAAGTCAACTGATTATAGATGTTAATCACATCTACAAAATACTTTCCAAGCAACATTAATGCCTGGTTTTATAACTGGGTACTCTAGCATAGCCCAGGTGACATATAAAACTGGCCATCACGGCTACCTTCCAAAGAAGACAAGTGATGTGGATGGAACCAACATGGTCAGATATGGTCCCAGGCCCAGGGATGTGGGCAGGTGAAATCTTCTGACTGTCCCCTAAGCCCCCCCAGATGCGTTGTTTGGGGACCCAGGTATTAGCAATGTCCCCGGGGTTCTCACTGAGTCAAAAGAGCAGTTATGTCCCTGGACAGCAGCCCATTCATCCCCACTGTCCCCAGCAATTACTTAATACCCAGCTATTTATAATTCTTAATCTGAATCATGCTTTCAATTTAACAGGAAACAGTTGTCACCAGAAACACACTTAAGTGCACAACTATTCAGCCCTCTGCTTGGCACCTGCTAGTTAATGCTCTCTTTCCTCATCTATGAAGCTCACAAGGTGGCTGCTAGGATTAAGGACAGTGCATGAGGAGTTCAGAGCAATGTCTCGTGCACGGTGAGCACTCAGCATCAGGCTGCCATTAATTGTCAAGAAGGACTATTCCCAGTGGGGCTGCTGCCATATTCAGGGCCACTGACTATGTCCTGGTTCTTGGGACAGTCCTGGCTTGGCCACTGATTGCCCGACAGACAGTGGAGAGAGGTAGTTTCACCTCACAAGCCTCAGTCTCAAGCCTGTAAGATGTGAGGTCTGCAATGTCTCCCATGCTCTGCCACATTCAACCTTTCACTGCCTTCTCCCAACCAGGAACTGGCCCTGCCACAAGGTGAATCAAGGTTAAAGGGCTGGGTCTTCTGTGGTAGGGCCAGATTTGGGTTCTTCCTGGAGGCTTCTGAGGTCAGGGGCCTGAGGGTCCACACCCTCCCTTCTTTCAGTGTGGATGTTGGAAGCCTGGCAGAGCCTCCAGGAAGCAGGAGCTGAGGACCTGGGGGTCTCTGCTCTTCCCACCCCTACTACACTGGCCTGCAGCAGGCCCAGCAGGTGGCAGGTCTCACTCAGGCCACGGGAAAGGTTCTCGCTAGATAAAGGGCACTGGCCGGTGGCGAAGAGCAGTCAGCACTGCGATCCCGGAGGAAAGGCTGGTCCCCAATCCCCCAACCCCCAACAGTTTACCAAGGGGACTTGTGAGAAACGTGGGGGTGGGAGAGGGGCTTTCCGAACCTTTGAGGTGGGTGGGCCAAGTGCACAGAACCTCCCGGGCCACATCTGAGGACTCTAGGCCTGTAAAAGCAAGGTTTCAGAGAGGACAGCTCTCACACCCCTGACTCCACTCACAATGCAAAAAGCAACTTTTGCCCCTGGGCCAATGTCAACTTTCTTTGTGAGGTGGTCACTGGCTAAGTGTGGATACTTCATATGGCCTCCATGCTCCAGCAGAGAAAGGTCAACACAGACAACCCAATAAAAAATGGACAAAAGCCCTAAAAGGTACCCCACAAAAAAGGATATCCAAATAGCTAGCAAGCATATAAAAAGATGCTCAAGATCATTTGTCATCAGGGAAATGAAAATTAAAACCACAATGAGATACCACTACCCAGAGTGCTCAAATGACAACACGAAGTGTTGGGATGCAGAACAACCATAATTCTTTTACATTGTTGCTGGGACTGTAAAATGGTCAAGCAGTTTGGAAAACTGTTTGGTTGTATCTACTAATGCTATACACTATCACCCAGCGACTCTACTCCTTGGTATATACCCAACGAAAATGAGTGCTTGTGTCTACCAAAAATGCGTGGAGAAGAATATTCATAGCAGCTGTATCCATAATAGCCAAAATCTATATTCAACCCAAATGTCCATCACAGGAGAATGGATAAATTGAGGTGTATGCATACAATGCAGCACTACTCAACAATACAAAAAAGAATGAACTGCTACAACTTACATCAGCATGGATGAATTTCACTTAAGGTCAAGCCAAAATAAGCCAGACCCAAGAGTACATTACTTTATGATCTCATATATATGAAGTTCTAGAACAGGCCAACCTAATCAATGGTAATAGAAGTCAGGATAGCATTCATTTGAAGGATTGGTGAGTATTTACCAGGAGGAAGTGCTGAAAATGTTCTATAGCTTAGCTTGGATGATGGTTACACGGATAAACACATACATAAAGTTTATCTATGTGTACATTTAGGATGGTGCACTTTAGGTGGCAGGTCAGTTATACTTCAATTAAAATGTAAATTTTAAAGAAGGGAAGAAAGAAAAGGAGGAGGGGAGGGAGGGAGAACACAACTCTGCCTTCTCAGATGCAAAATAGTGTAGCCATTCTGGAAAACAGAAAGTTTCTTCAAAAATTAAGAACCATGTGCCCCTAACAATCCACATTTAGATATTAATCCTGGAGAAATGAAAATTTATTTCACACAAAAACCTGTGCATGAATGTTTATAGCAGCCTTATTCAATATTGCCCCAAACTGGAAATAATCCAAATGTCTTTCAGTGGGTGAATGGATAAACAAAATGTTATGTCCATACTCAGCAATAAAAAGGAATGAACTATTGACATACACAACAACATGGATGAATCTCAAATGCATTATGTGGAGTGAAAGAACCCAATCCCAAAGGGTTGTATACTGTATAATCTCATCTACATGATATTCTGGAAAAGACAAAAATATAGGAATACAGAACAGTAGTTGCCAGAATTTAGGGAAGGGGAAAGATGTGAATACAAAAGGACAGCACGGAATTCTTTGGAATTGTTCTGTATCCTGTCTAGGGTGGTGGAAATGAGAATCTATGTGTGAGTAAAAATGCATAGAACTGCACACCAAGAAAAGTAAATTTTACTACATGCAAATAACTTTTTTTTCATAGGGGGAAAAAAAAAGTCAAAAACAAAACTCTGCCCTCTCCTCGGGGGCACTGGTCTTCACTCTTCTGAGTAGGAAGGTCAGATCATAGCACCTTTCAAGGGCTAGGACCTACCATTGAGCCAGCTTTGGAATTATCACTCTCCTGTGAAACACCATGAACACACTGCACATCTTTATTTTTTTGTGTTTTAGTCCTTAGACCTTAGAGGGTTTAGATGTCTCCTACAATCTCCATCAGTGTTTTCCCTGCTGGCCCAGATAATAACATGAAAAACATTTTTAAATTTGGCAAAGTATGTAATGATATGGAAAACTGACATTTTCTCAACTTATGTATGTGTATAAAAGCATATTTGGAAAATTTTGTGATTTTTATTAGTCTGCAGTGTTCGATCTAAATAAAAACAGAGTTTCAGTCTAGTTCCCTGGCTATCCCATAGCCCCTCCTGCATGGAAGTTGTGGCACTGGTACAGGTTGCTGTTGGGTGGGTGTTTGTTACAGGGGTGCCTGGCACTTGAAAGATTCTGTTGCGATTCTGGATGAACATGTCTATTTCCCCACTGGCCTGAGGAGCCTCCACAGGCCAGCATGGGGCCCTGTATCGTCCCCAGGCCTGGCACATGGCAGCTGCTCAGGAAATGTGGGTTAAAGGCCTGACGATTAAGAGCAACAGTTCAAACTTGGCATTAAAGTCCTCCATCTCAGTGCGCTTCCCACAAAGGAGAGCCTGGTAAAAAGCAGACTCCACATTGCCCTCTGGCGGTCAGGGATCCCATCAAGACCCAGGCTAAGCCACGGATTCAGAAGCAGCAGCAGCAGAAAGGGTGTGGTCTAAAGGGCTCTGCAAGTCCTGTGAATAAACCCAGTCTTCACTCTCAGCTCATAAAAGGAGCACTGTCTCAGGGCAACCTCAACCCCCATTAGTTTCAACTCAGAAGGAGAATGTTGTTGCTTGAACTGCTTTTGAGTTTTAAAAAGGACAAGGAAAGGCACTGTATGAAGTGTTTACTTTTTACCTTTTTTTCATTGCTCCAAACTGTTGGATGTTGAAAACCTTGCATTTACTCGTGAATTGCCTGCCTGTATTTGTATAGGGAGAAGGGCAAGGACTTGAAGAGACAAAATTCTTTTCATTTTCCTTGTAAGTTCCTTCAGCACTTAGCCCTTCATTGAGCATCCTATATTTCTGTGTAATTATGTCATTTTTCATGCATTTTTATAACTGGAGATGCTGAAAGCTGTTGTCTTTTCCCACATTATGTGCAGTAGTTAGATGGGCTGAGATGGCTGTACAGCATCCACCAGAAATTAGACAAGACCTTATTTATCCATGGAAAATGATGCTGTATGAATAGAAATTTAGTTATGAGAATGACTGGTGAAACATTGTAATAGTGTCAAATAATAACTCAGACAAAGTTAATTATCAGTGCATATAAGGGAAACCAATAATAAATTTATTGCATTTGTCTAAGGCAAAATTAGGAGTAAAATACAAACAAGAGGAGAAAAAGAAGAAAGAAATACTGCAGACAAGTAGAAAATAATGATCTTTCCTTTTTCTTAGGTAAGCTGCTGATTAGTTGGCAGCTAGCTAAGAAGCCAGAATGTTCTGCCCTTGGCAGTTGGATGAGTCTTCAAAGAAAGTAATTCTAATTGTTTCTGGATTCTCCAGAAGACCCTGGGTGTGTAACTGTGCTGTCCTGTATTAGGTCTGCCAGTGTTCTGGTGAACACCTCCCTCTCTTTTAGGCAGGTCTGCACCATTTCATGTATAAACATTTCTCAATAGCAAACCAATGCAAACAATCTAAATGTCCAACAAAAGTAGACCAGCTAAATAAATTATGGTATAGCTTCAAAGAAGAATACCAATGTTCTACAGTGTTTTAGTAAAAGAATGTGTGATAATGCAGGAAGTTGTTCATGATAATCCATTAGGTTTTTTAAAAATAGACTTCAAAGACTACATACAGGAAATTCTGGGTAAAGATGGAAGAATAAATATGCATATACTTTTGGGTCTTCCTGAAATGCCACTGAAATAACAATAAAAGGTTATTTTTTTCTTAAATAAATTAAGCTCTTCATGAGAACCTTAGCAATATTAATAAGAGGGTATGCTGGTTTGGATATATTATGTCCCCTAAAATGCCATTATCTTTGATGCAGTCTTGTGTGGGCAGGAAACGTATTGGTGTTGATTGGGTTGGAGACATCTGATTGGATGTTTCCATGGAGATGTGATCACTCAACTATGGGTGAGATCCTTCACTGGATAATTTCCATGGAGGTGTAGTCCCTCCCATTCAGCATGAGCCTTGATTGGTTTACTGGAGCACTATATAAGCTCAGACAGAAGGAGCGAGCTTGCTACAGCCAAGAGGGACACTTTCACAAAAGCAGAGGAGCTGAGAAGAGAGGAGCTACAGATGAGAGACAGTTTGCAGACAGCCATTGAAAGCAGACTTTTGCTCCAGAGAAGCTAAGAGAGGAAAAATGCCCCAAGAGCAACTAAAAGTGACATTTTTGAGGAACTGCAGCCTAGAGAGGAACGTCCTGGGAGAAAGCCATTTTGAAACCAGAACTCTGGAACAGATGCCAGCCACGTGCGTTCCCAGCTAACAGAGGTTTTCCAGACACCACTGGCCATCCTCCAGTGAAGGTACTGGACTGTTGATGACTTACCTTGGATACCTTATGGCCTTAAGACTGTAACTTTGTAACCAAATAAACCCCCTTACAAAAGCCAATCCATTTCTGATGTTTTGCATTCCGGCAGCATTAGCAAACTAGAACAGAGGGGAAGGAAGAGGAAACTAAAGCAATAAAATTTGGAAGCATGCAGAGAAGATTTGGTCCATGCAGAGGAGATTCCTAAGACAATGTTGAAGGCAGATCCCAGGATGAAAGTTGCACACAGGCATAAAGAGCAAGCAGTCTATATTGGGGAAAGTCTGAAGGCTGAAAGGAAGGATTTCTCAAAGAAGAGGAGATTTTAGAATAACTAATATGCTTGAATTTATAGAAAGGAGATATAGTCAACTGGCAGAGATTTCAGATTGAAATAGCAGTAAAAAAGAAAACTAAGGAAATAAAAATGAAAAACAAATATTAACTTTAAAAAAAAAATGGAATTCAGAAAAGGACTATATCAGCCAGAGTCCAATCAGGAAAGAAAAAACGCATAGCAATTTGAATAAGGAACGTTTAATACAAGTAATTATTAAGTATAACAGGGGATTGAAGTAAAAGAGGTATAACTGAGAAGTTAGGATTTAAAGGATGATTATAATTACTGAATCATTATATAAATATTCCTTTTTACTTTCTGGTATATTCGAGTAGACAGAGGGAAATAACTGAAATCTCTGAACTGTAGTCCAGCTGCCTTGATCTCTGATAATGATTGTACAGCCTTTATCTTCTGCCCTTGTGATTGTAAAAACCTCATGACTAACTAACCTTTACTTCTACCCATTTTATCCGGTTTTTCGACTTTAGAGTCTTATGATCACTAAAGATATCCCCTAATGTTTATTAATGAAGGGCCTTGGGTCAATCCAGAACTAACCCACCCAAATTCCAAAGTTATCTTGATAACCAAAGTTGGATCTAACCCAAATGGACCTGCCTGACATGCACAGTAGCTTAGACTAACCTACAAGTCACCTATACCTCATTATAATACTAAAAGTCATGCCCATCATATTAAGGCCACCATTTTCTTGCATATGTTCTGTGACTAAGCATACGATCAATCTGCCTATGCTCCGTATTAAATCACCCCTAATTATATCATCTGGGGCCATTGTACTCATCATCCTAAAACCTGCCCATCTTTTGATACTATAAAACTACTAGAATTACTGCAGTTTGGAGAGACAGATTTTTGGGCTGATAGGCTGTCTGCTCTCCTGCTTTGCACCTAGCAATAAACTCATTCTCTCTTTAAAACCCCAGTGTCTCAGCAATTGGTCATTTGAGCTCATTGGGCAAAGAATCTATTGCCTTTATCTGGTAACAGGGATTGGCTAGTAAGAACAAAAGAGAACTCTCTAAAAATACAGGAATAGCAGACATAAGGAGCGGCCACTACCTCCTAAGGCTGAGACTGGGCCCTCCAGGAAGACCCTCCCTTCCCCGGCTGAGATCCAGCCCCTGGTGGAAAAGACACAGAGTGGCTCACTAAATGGGAGAGAATCACAGTGGTGCTGCACCAGTGGGAATGAATGGAAATATGCCCAGTGGAACTTGACAGAAATCCAACACATAGGGTGCTAGGGAAAGTCCTATGGGGAGGTATCTCACCACAAGCACAAAGTGAGGTTCTAGGGGAACTGGCATGAATCTGAGCACACTGGAATCGGGAAGGTGAGGCCCTTCCACAGCACTGCCTCTCCAGCGCTCTACCGGCAAAGTTTAATGACATGCCAGCTAGCAAAGGAAAAATACTTAAAAGGTCCAGCATCATTTTCACAGAGCAGGCAATGAGGGATGGATTTGAAGCTGAGAGACAATAAGTTGATAACTGGCACAGGATCTTCTTGGGGTTATTGTGAGACTAAAATGAGATAACTATGTAATGTCCTTAGAACAGGGCTTGACAAACAATATGAGTTCTCAATTAACAGTATTGTTATAATGGTTAATTAGCTGACAGCTAACAAAGAGGCCTGTCAATGGATTCTGTCCTTGGACAGCTAACTGTTATCCAGGAAAACAATTTCAGTTGCTTTTGGAGTCTCCAGAAGCCCTCAGGTATTTAACTGGGGAGTATATATAACAGAACCGTGGGTGGTTTGAAGGATACATTGGAATGGGTAGAGACTTAGGTGAGGAAATCCACTGAAAGAATATTACAACAATCCAGGAAAGAAACGATGAAGGCCTAGATGAGTGATGACAATGGTAATGAAAATGAGGGTACTGATGTGTCACTCCCTAAGGAGACACAAAGGCCTCGGCCACAGCGGTGGGTGACCCACAGATTAGAAGCAGCTGGCCTTGAAGCAAAGAGGCCTTTCAGGGAAAACTACCCTGATCTACCCCTGTAGAATGTCTTAGCTGGGAAGAAGAGTCACAAGTAACAGTGACTCTGATGAGCCATTGCTTAGACAGTTAAGGACAGTTATTATCATACACAAGTTGGAAGCAGACAGGTCCCATTGGTCAGGATCAGTCATAGCTCATGTTTTAACAGCACAGGAGGCTGTAAAAACTAATGTCTGGCATGTTTAACTCCTACCAGAGACTGAAAAGGAACCTTCAAATTACAATCTAACAAGCAGCTATAAAGCAAATTTCAAAGAATGTTGTGGGTTACAATTCCACTATTTCAGTTCTTTCCCTCTAGCTATTCTAATACCCCAGAAACCAAGAAAAAGAAAATTATATAGAGACTCAGTATTAATAATCATTTGTTAAATTCTATCTCGACTGTTGTTACCCGTTCCTCTAGTTTAATCACTTTCCCGATCTTCAGGGATGACCCAACCTGTTCATGTTGAAAAGGGGTATGGACATTATGGGAAAAGGGGACGCAACTGGTTGATGTTCTTGAAGATCCTGTTGCCTCTGGGTTTTGGGACTTAGCTGGCATAGGAGCTCTCTGAAGGATTTAAGTTTCTGAAGAATAAACTTAGTGAATGAAACTTTTATAGAGTCTCAGATAGGGACCCAGTTATTCTCTAGTGTCTTCAGGACCACTGTTCACTTGGGCTTATCATACTGTGGCCATTCAGCAAATCTAGGTGAAGCTTGCATAGGAGTAACCTCCAGGACAGCTTCTCAACTGTACTTGAAATCTCCCAGTCACTGAAATCTTATTTGATTGCCTTTCTTTTCCCCCTTCTGGTCAAAAAGGCATTCTCAACCCCTCCATGCCAGGGTCAGGCTCATTTCCAGAATCTGTGTACCACATCATCAGGGAGACCCACTCACCTGGGCGGTCCTGTCCCACATTGAGGGGAGGGTGATGAATTTATTTGCAGAGCTGGGCTTAGAGAGAGAAAGTCCACAGTTGAGCAACAAAAGAGGTTCTCTAGAGGTGACTTCCAGGCATCATTATAGGTGGGCTTAGCCTCCTTTTTACAACCACAAATTTCACAAGAGCAAGCCTCAAGATCAAGAGCTTGACTTATAAGGTAGGGGGTTCCTAATTTCATATAGCATATGTTCTATCCATGATAATCAATCAATATCTCACATTATAAAAATATATATTCTTAAATGTAAATGACTCAGTTTGAAGGTGGGGCCAGGTTGAAAGATCTTCCATCACACCAAAAAGAATTATGTATTAAATTCTCAGACGTATGTGGTACCATCCTAGGTATATTACAAAATTACAGCCTTGTGGGAATTACCAACCTGGAATTTGCAATACTGTGTCTGCCAAACCCATTGAAGTGCCTACTGTAATTAGAGACAAGTACAACAAACTGGAAAATGTTCACAGATGGGGCCCTGGACATTAATTCAAGAGTGTATAAGAGATATATCAAAACAAAGTATACATTTTGAAGTGGTTAAATTACTGTAGTGACACATGGTGGTTAAGAGAGACACAGCTTAGAGAACCATAACTCCTTTGCATTCTTACTGTGCTGGTTTAGATGTATTATGTCCCCTAAAACACCATTATGTTTGATGTAATCTTGTGTGGGCAGATGTATTAGTGTTGATTAGATTGTAATTCTTTGATTGACTGTTTCCATGGAGATGCAACCCGCCCAACTGTGGGTGACAACTCTGATTGAATAACTTCCATGGAGGCGTGGCCCTGACCATTCAGTGTGGACCTTGATTAGTTTACTGGGGCCCTATATAAGCTCAGACAGAAGGAGCAAGCTTGCTACAGCCAAGAGGGACACTTTGAAGAATGCACAGAAGCTGAGAGAGTAGCTGCAGATGAGAGACAGTTTGAAGACGCCCATTGAAAGCAGACTCTTGCTCTGGAGAAGCTAAGAGAGGACAAACGTCTCAAGGGCAACTGAGAGTGACATTTTGAGGAGCTGTAGCCTAGAGAGGAACGTCCTGGGAGAACGCCATTTTGAAACCAGAACTTGGAGCATACGCCAGCCACGTGCCTTCCCAGCTAAGAGAGGTTTTCCAGACACCATTGGCCATCCACCAGTGAAGGTACCTGATTGTTGATGCATTACCTTGGACACTTTATGGCCTTAAGGCTGTAACTATGTAACCAGATAAACCCCCTTTATAAAAGCCAATCCATTTCTGGTGTTTTGCATTCCAGCAGCATTAGCAAACCGGGACACTTACTAACTCTAGGAATTTAGAAGATCAACCTTTCCCCTTAATGTATTTCTTTTTTGCTTTTAATGAGTGGATTTTAAAAAGAAATAAACTAAATAGGTAGATAAATATATTTTCAAAATAAAAGAGAAAAAAATAAACCCATATTACTTTCTGAGGCAATGAAAATATTCTAAAATTAGACTATGGTGATGGTTGCTCAACTTCGTAAATAAACTAAAATTGTACACTTTTAACAAGTGGGTTTTTATGGTTTGCAATTTATACCTCAATAAAGCTGTGCTCCCTCTCTCTCTCTGTCTCTCTCTCTCTGACTCTCATATATAATGAGAAAAAAATAATGAAAGATGTCCACCACCTTCAGAATACACACCCTGATTTTCTTGGTAAAGAAGCTGGTGGTGTGTCTGTGTGCATATGTGGTTTATATGTCACCAGAACTTGAAAGTTTTGCATAGTTGACACTGATTGAGATGCCAGGTGAAGGGTTAAGCGGGCAGGCCCATTGCTGTAAGCAAAGGGTGAGCTGGGAGTAGCTCTGCAGAGTGTGTGGCAAAATGAAAGAAATAGTTTGCTCGGTTAGAAGGAAATACAGAAGCAGCTGTCCACAGAGCCGGATTCAGAGAATAAACCTACCCTGGTTGGGGTAGGAAGGGGACCACACAGCCATGGCAGATCCCACGCTTCTGGAAACAAAGGGACACGTGCTCCTTCATTTACTCACCAGCCTGGTCACCATCTCCCCAGGTTCCTAGCACCTTGGAACAGCCTCAGCTTTCTTATAGCTCTGCTCAACTTTCTTGATGTAGAATTAACTTAATTAGTTTCAGTGGGATCCATTGTTGTAGGTGTATTCGTGGGGTTAAAAGAAGCTGTACGTGTGTTTATGTCTGTGCGCAGGTTCCAGGAGACAGCATTCCCCTTATACCTTGGGATTGCCAGATTGTTATTTGAGTCCAGGGGCTTGAAAAATTGGCAGAAACTTGGATATTCTGAAACACTTTAAGGAAAATGCCTATAATGACCAAGGGGCTTAGAAAGAAACCTCCAGTGCTCCTAATTTCCCACCTTAGCCAGACCTGTTCTCCTAAAACTTTTCTTTCAGGAGTTGTGTGACTACCATGTGCCATGTACAGAGTCAGTGCTATGGAAAACATATATGTGAATAAAACATGGTCCTTGGCCTCAGGGGCTTACCGTCAGTGGAAGGGGAGTCAGACTTTTCCCCCAAGGGCTTCGATTTAAATGAGACCGCAGGAGAGGTACAAACAAAGTGCTGGGTCTCAGAAGTGGAGGAAAGAATACACAGTTGGAAAGGTCAGGAAAGGCTTCTTGAGCAAGTGGGTTTTGAGAGATATATAACATTTTTCAGGTAAAGGTTGGAGTGGGGGTGAGATGTGAATCCAGGAGAAAGAATGGGGACAGGGAAATGGTATGTATGCAAAGAGCAGGCGGAAAGGTGGACTGGGACTGTAAATACTAAGCAAAGGAGTTTCTATTCAATTCCACAGGCCATGGAAGGTTCGGCACTGGGGGTAATAACCAAGATTCCTCTGCTGAGGAAACTACGCTGTCCTCAACTGGAGGGGAACCAGCTAAAATACTGTCCTAGCTTCAACTCAATGCACTGCAACACATCAGTATAGAGAAGGTACTCTGCGGGAAACATTACACAGTGGGAAATAAAGACGAAATTAAAGTCACAATCTGTATCTTTAAAAGTCTTGCAGTTTAGGGACTGGGGGGAGAGGAGCAGAAGAGAAATTAGACACAGACTTCTGGAACCACAACACATCATAGAGTAAAAGAGTGTCGTGGGAGTCTTGGCAAAGTGCTCAGATAGTCCTAATGGTGACTCTGCTAACCTTCCATTCCATTTCCCAAAATTAGATTCTAAGCCTCTCGGGGACAGAGACCAGGTCTTCTTCATCTTTGCTTGGCCCCAGTGTAGCTCAGTACCTGGCACTTGGTGGACATTCATTACATGAATGAATGAATGAACAATTCTCCCATCATGCATCATCTGCGGCATATCTCTCTGAGTTCACATAGCACTGCCTGACTTTGGTTGATATTCTTCTCCCACCCTTATTTTGTTCACCTCAAGCTCTCTCCCTGACAACACCAGCCCACACCATCTTCCTGGACTCTGATTCAGGGATCACAGAGCCTGTGCTGTATAATTTAAGTGTACCTCGTTCCTTTCAGCTGTTTCCTGTGTGCTAGGCATGCAAACTCTGAAGGTGAAGTCCCGGTCTTAAATGACTACATTCTTCACAATACCTAGAATATATTGACTGTTGATTGGTTGGACAACTCAGGCACTGTGCTGTGCTGTGAGTACATTCACTAAGAACCTCGTAAAGAGAAAACTGGGGAACAGAACAATGTTGCTGTCTGAAAGCCTTTGACACAGAGTCCTCGAACCCATGGCTCTTTTTCTCTAAGGACAGAAGATGAGGAAGGGTGTCTGTCCTGCAGCACGTGAGATGGATATATGAACTGTGTTTCCTAGAGAGCCCAAGAACTGCTCCTGCTGAAAGTCCTTAGAGACAAAGGAGACCATCTGTCCAGAAAGCTGAAGCCACAGGACTGTTTCCTGACCAGTGACAGTTAGGAAGTCTACCGTCGCTGTCCTTGTCAGCATTACACGCAAGAAAGTAAAGTGCTTTTGGGAAGAGTATCTTAGAAGAGCCTTTGATTTGCCCTTTTGTTTTATAATCTCCTGATGTAGTGAGCAAGGCTCAGGAAGGTTAGCTGATAGCAGGCAGATCAATGTTCATGTGGAGCTAAATAAGGTAGACTCTTATTACCATACAGCTCGTTTTCTCAAGGATTACGTATTCTGTGGTCAGAAAATGACCCTCAACTGCATCCAGTAGAAAACTGATACAAAGCCTACTCCTTCTAGCAGTGATCAATGCTTCCTGTAAAGGAGCTGCCCCCTTAACTTGATTGGCTGGGGCCAGTGTTGAACCCAATTACTTCTCTACTATATCCTCATATAAGTGCTCAATAAATACATACAAGAGCAATACCTAACATTACACAATTTGCAAAGTACTTTCCCTGCATATGTCCTAATTTAATCCTCATGAAAACCCAGTAAAGTAGGTACTACAATTAACTCCCATTTTCCACATAAGGAAACCAATGCTCAGGAAGTTTGATTGGCACATCCAGTATCATAGAGCCAGTAAGGAAGAGTTCTTGCCACACTACCCTGCTGCTTAAATTAACTATACAGACTGAAAAATGTCAGCTTGTTTTTTCCCCTCCCCCCATCTCACATCTTACCCCATTGAGCAAAGTACATTATAATATTTCTGGTTAGGCATATCTCCAAGTTTAGTAGATGGTGAATGAATGAATGAATGAATGCTTTCTACAGTGGATGTACTATATGGAGTCAGTGGAAAGGGAAAAAAAACTTAAGGGGAAGGAGAAACTTTCAAGCTATCTATCAAAAGCCCACTGGGTGCTGAGCATTGGAGACCACTGCTCTGCCCTCATGGGTCTTACAGTCATGCAAGAGACAGATGTTGAAAACTAATAATATAGTAATCACAATTTTGTTAAATGCTACTAAAAGCATGTAGCAGGGAGCTCTGCTCTGGAGTGAAGGAAAAGAAATGTGCACTCAGTGGATGACAGGTGGCCTCTTTTGGGCAAGGGGGATACATTTATATAGGCAGAACCTCCAGGCAGAAATCAGAGCAAATGAAAGGGGTGAAAGGAGACAAATTGCTTTGTCATAAATAGTACTTGGCCTGGAGAACCCCAACTCTCTCTTCCCGCTGCCTGAGTCCCTTCCTCGGTAAGAAAAGCAGGAAGGAAAAAGCAAAGGCAAGAGAGAGGTGAGAGGTCAGTTGATGTAAGCAGGGCGGGGCGGCGAGGAGAAGGTAAGTGAGCCACCGGGCCAGGCCGGGATGGGAAGCGTTAAGTGGGGGAGGGGGAGGGGGAAGGGGAAATGGGCGTACCGAACTGAATTGGCAGGCTCCGCCCACCGAAGGGCGGGGGCGGGGCCGTGCCGACTGAGCCCTGGGATTGGCCAGCGGGAAGGCGTTACGCTAGGACGGTACCAACAATCTGGGGCTGAGGAGGTGGGGGCTGGGTGTGGGACGGTCGCCTCAGCGCTCGGAGAGGTGGCCAAGGAATGGCCGGGCCGGGGGTGGGCGGGAGCCTCAGTGGCGGCGGCGGCTGGGGGCAGTGAGCGCGGTGTGCGGCTGCCCCTTCCCGGTGGCGGCGGAGGCGGCGGTGGCGGCCGGGGCGGCGCCGCACCGCACGGCGCGGGCGGCCATGGAGCGAGCCTAGGGCCGGGCAGGTAAGCGGCGTGGGGACGCGGGGCAGCCCGCTGGGCGGGAAAGTACGGGCCGGTACGCCGCGGGGCGCGGTGCGTGGCGTGCACTGGGCGGGGGCCTCTTGAGGGCGGAGCGCCTCCCTGAGGGGCCGAGCACCCGTACCCCGAGCGGTCCCTGAGCGCCCGCGAGCAGGTTCGGGAGGGGGCCTGTTGCCGCCTCGGGGACCGGCCGGGGGCTGCACGCCCCGCCCTATCGGCCTCGGGGTGGGATCCCGCGGGCGGTCGCGCGTTGCGGCTGAAGGGACGCGGCCTTGGCCGCCGTCTCCCCGGCCCGGGCCGCTGGAGAAGCGGCCTTACTTGGGGACACCTTGGGGCGCCCGGGTCCTTCTAGTGACCAGCCCTCGCCTCCGGGCGCGGTCCCCAGAGGCGGCTGGCCCTGATGCCGCCCTCGTGTCCCGCCGAGCGCCCATTGCGGCGCCCCGGGGAGGAGCCCGCGCCCGCCGGGACCGTACCGGGACCCCCTGGTGGCGGAGAAGCGTGAGTGATCTGCAGGCCCGAGGTGGGGGTAACCGTGCCCGGGGGCCCGCGGTCTTCTCGGAGGGGTGCGACCCCGCTAGCAGTCGGGCACAACTTAATGAAATGATATGGTAGCTCAAGTGGGTTGCACTTGAGTTTTCATTTCCGGGTGTGATGGTTCTGTGATTAAGAGCAAACCAAAACGTTACCATTAATGATGAATGTGAGCAGTTGTCAAGCTGTGTCCTCGATTGTGGGGTCTGATAAGAGGTTCATCCTACTCAGGCTGCTGTTACCTGCAAGTCTCTGGTACGGAGAGAAGGGGTAGAAGGACTGTTGGAGGTCCTTATGGAATTACTAGGTTTTCTAAAAGGCTACATCACTATTTGGATGTGTGAGGAATTTATAATTTGGGAAAATAAGAGGTGCTTAATACTGCGACTTCACAGAGTCTAGGTAGGGCCAGGTGTCAGTATCATCCCCACGCAGCCAGTTTCCTCCTCAAGGTTTGATTTCTTACCTTCAAAAGAAGGGGTTGGACTGTGAGGTCTTTTAGCTTTTAAAATCTAGGACTTGACACATCTCTAATTGGTAAAGTTAAGGTTGTGGTTTATTAGCCATGCCTATCCTCCTTGGCTCTCCCTGAGTTTCATTGGGATTGATTTTTTTTTTTTTTTAATTGGGTTAAAGACCTCAGTGTGCTGTGTATTACAAACATTCCTTGAGTTTATGCAGTGCTTTTGAGCTAAGAGACTTAGAGCATGTCCACATTTATTGTTATCTATCATCAGGACATGTCTTTGAGCAATTGAGGTATAGGTGTTAAAGGTGCTAAAGTATTTGCCTAGACTCAGCCATTCTAAGGCAGATTTAAAATTAAATTCATGTTTTCCAGTATTAACTTTTCTGAAGTTTGTGAAGGTATTGAATCTTGGCCCTTAAAACCATGCAGTGAAACCAGTCAACAGGAGGCCCTTCCGCATTTGAAAGTGCTTATCAAAGAAAAATAAAAAGGCAGAAGCAAGTAATTCAAACTCCCAGCCTCACTATTAAATAAAGTGCAGCAATATAAATGGATAGAGGTAAAACGTGATCAGGAAATCTTGGAGTTCACAGCTTCCCTTCTCTGTGACTGGTGAAAATGTGACATTGATTTTTCTGTTTCTCTGGAACTAAGAAAAAGAGCCATGCTTTGGTTAAAGAAGAGAAACACATGCCCTGCTTTTCTTCTGGGTACTTTTGTTTAGGGAACAAACAAAATATCACTTTCCATCTTTATTTTTCATGATCTTTTACATCATAGAATTATTGTATTACTTGAGTTTTAGTCCAGTCTCCTGATTTCTATTTGTAAACTCTCAACTCTTTCACACAGCCTTGAAGCTTCTTCATTTTAGCTTTTCTGAATTTTGAATTCCTAAATGAAATTCTCTCAGTTTACTTTCAGCGCAGACTTTAGCTTCCTATACTTTGTATGACTAGCATTTCAATGGTATAAACCCTGAAGCCATAAACTTCAGCTCTTGAAATATAACTTTTTAAAATAGCTAACCACAGTGGTTGTCTTCTAGTGATTGCTGTAATCTAAGAAGCAGGAGCCTGGCTGCTCTTTGTATTCTGTGGTCGCGGTTGCAAACAATAGAAAGGAACCCAGCTTCTGAAGCTGGATGGCAGGTCACTCCGTGGGATTAAGTGCCTGGTGGTTTTGTGGATTAGGATATGGAGCATAGTAATCTGGTATGCTTTTCTTTCTGTACCTAACAGTGCCTGGCACATAGTAGGTGTGCAGGAAACATTTGTTGTTGAATGAATAAATGGAAAATGGCATGAGGGAAGGAGATATATTCTCATGTATACACAAAATTGTTTAGTTCTCCTTTTTGTCACAACAAAGCCAAGAAAATGTGTTTTGGATTCCTATTGAAAATATTCTCTTGAGGTGGGTATCTGCTGCTATGCGTTAGAGCTGCCTTGAGATTTGATTCTATGCTTGTAGAATGTTCTAGCCACATGCAGGTCTGGGAGCAGCCTGTGGTGCTCAGGTAAGGTACAGCTTCACAGACTTGCCCCTGCAGTCTGTTTCTGTTAAGCTTACTTAACAGTCAATATTTTTGCATTAATTGAAGAATCTAGAGCTCTTGATAATGGCCACACCAGTCGAGTTGACCCTGACTGCCCATCTTCTCGTCCTTCATATTGAGAGTGGTAGAGGGAGTTCTCCTTCTTAGAGGTGCTTCTCCAGCAGCTCCTCCTTCCATACCTATATATTGCTTCCTCTTTTCCTTCCTTGAGCTGCCTCTGTAACCCCCAAGGACACTACATTAATTCATTAGCATGGGCCTAGGATACAAAGAAGACCTTACTTGGCAACTGAAACCCAACTTCTGACCCACTTACAATGTCAACAAGACTGCTAGAACTGCCTGGAAGAAAGTATAATACAAAGATCTCACTTCTGATTTTGCCTTTCTTATTGAAAAACAAAACAAGAAATGTCTCACTCTGGACCTGGAGAATCTCGAGTTGCATTTGTCATCCTATAATGAGATGAGAAATGGAGGCTGATGCAGAAAAGAGACATTGAGCTTTGGTGATTGTTTAAGGTCTGTGCTTTCCAGCAAGGTAACAACCCTAGGGAGACATGTTAATTTGGGGGTCAGGGAATGTGACATTATGAATATGTAAAGAGGACAGAAATAGATGCAGGGTGAGGCAGTGAAGCTATCATTCCATGCTCTCAAATGTTGACTTTTTGATTTATGCATATAGCAATGTCTCATTTATTTAATATTGTTAGGAAATAGGAGATAATGTGCCAAAATTCTTATTTCAGCAACATTTTTGCAGAAAAAAGATTAGTGTATTACATACTTTGTTTTCTTTTAAAACAGTGTAGTTTAATCTTTTCTTTTGACTCAGGTTAGGATTACTAGCATCCATTACTGACAGTAATCAAGCAGTACTTGGAGGTGATTGAAATATATAGGCTGTTTGTCTCCTCTGCTTTTTGAGTTCTTGCATCTGCTTTTCATAGTCAATCTGTCTCTTTATTCAGTGGTGGGAAAACTGCACTTCTATTATTATTAGTGTCCTGCTGCCTTCTTTTAAATCCACAGCTTCTGATCTTCTGTGAAGTAGGGACCCAATTCTGCTTCCTGAAATTGAATGTAAAACAGCTATACAGCTAAACAGAGGGTCTGTTGACTTTTCTCTGGGTACCAGCATATGAACTTTAACACCACTATTTTGGCTGCCCCAAGACCCTTTTTGTTCATTTCTTTTTTTCTCATCCTCGGTTTAGATAGCAAATTTGTACTCTGTCTAGGTGCGTTTATATTCCTGTAGTTCTTTCTGTAGAAAAAAGAAAATAACGTGGGAGTACCTGTGTTGGTTCTCATTTCAGAAAGCATGGCCAATATATAATCCTTGAAGATCTGGTTCCAACCCTGTGTTCTGTCATTCTTGGGCAGTGTACTGGATCATCTCCATTCTTCCTCTTGGTATTTCCAGATCATTCTCTTCTCCCAGCCCCAACCAATTCCAAGGACCAAGTTGGCAATAGCCGTGGCCTTGAAAGATGGAAGAAGGGTGTTCAGAAGGCAGCAATTTTAAATCGAATGTATAGAGTTGATATGCATATAAGATCTGCATTTTTTACTGTACTGCGTATCCAAATTAGTTACAGAGCTTAGTTTTTCATGTCAGTAACAGGGGTCCTCTTTAACCCAAAGAATTGACATTTCAGAAGAAATTCTTATGACCATAGAGGTCTCTCTTCCTTACTCTTCACTCCTCAACAAGCATTTATTGAGTACCTCTCATGTGTTCTGCACTGTGCCAGGTTACTTGGAAATACAAAGAGAGAGTGAAACATCGCTTGTCCTCAGGGAGCTCACAGTATAGTAGACAGGCATGCCATATATTCATATTCATATTCATATTATAACAAAGGAATCATGTCTGGAGTATAATTTCAACACAGACCTGCTTGGGGTTCTGCTCTTTTAGAAAGTGATCTCCTGTGGCCTATGTAGCTTGACACACCCTGTAACACAAGGTTAAAAATATAAGGTGTTGTTGGGTAAAGCTTATATACCTTTCTAAGAGCTGTAGTGAAATGAATAGTAAAAATAGAAAGTAAACAAAAATCTGAAGGAAAATGTTATATTATTTACATTCCATTTTTCCATACTGTACAGGAATACCATTCTACAATATAGCCTTAAGTGGTGGTTATATACTGACAGTTGAGTAGGGAAATGTCTAGAACTTAGGGTGCTCCATTGTAACTGGCCCATTTAAAGCAGAATGCAAATTCTTAGGCATTTCCACAGTTTCTAGATCAGTGAACACTGCTTGTGTTGGTTTTTTAGAACAAATCTTGCTAGCAGTATGAATTTAAAATTGTTTCTTTTAGTTTTTCAAGGAGAAGGGTTAGAATTGTCCTAAATCAAGGTTTAACTTTTTTTTCAAAACATAAACATTCTTTATTGCCTCTTCCATTTTTACTCTCACACCCAAAAACAAGGCTCCCTTAATGCTTCATTAATGCATAGTAATCATTTTGTTTGGTGTCCTTCACGGGGGACTTTTAGAGGGTTTCACATGAGGGATTTTGTGTTTACAGATAAGAATTAATGTGTAAGTGGAAGTGAAAACAGTGAGGGAAATCTAACGCTGGGAGCAATTTGGACTATATGGGAATTAGATTTTCTAAACCAGTAACTTTAAGTTACTCTTAAGGCTTTTAAGAGCTTTATATTTTAAGACATGCAAAGCTGTCATAATTAAAATATAGAGTTAAATTTCTAAATTGAAGAATATTGTGAAGGACATTCTGCTTGAGCCTTTTCCCTGATGTGGAATAAATTCATGCTTTCTATCTGTTCCATTTACATTGAATGTGGCGTAATTGAACTTTGTAGAGAAGAGAAGAGAAACAGGCTGGTCAGGTTAGTGACATGGCCTCCCAGTCTTCTGCTTCAAAAGGTACCCGCTTTGAAAATGTCTCTTTGCTTACAGTCTTATCTACTTCTCAAATTTAGGAAAGGGTCTGGTTCAGGAATACAAGACTACTAATTACTATTACACTCTTAGCAACACAACATGTATATTCTGTCCTGATTATGTAACCCAGAAGAAAAAAAAAGATGTTGGCTACAGCGTGGGTCATTTTCTTTGTCATTTTTCTCCTCAGGAGTTTATCTTTGGGTTTTTGATGTGGTAATAATGACCAACACTTAAGTGAGCGATTACTATGGGTCGTTCACTTACTAAACACAGTACGTGTAGTAATGACATTCATTCTTAATAACAACTCTATAAGTTAGATAGTAGTGGTCTTGTTTCCATTTTCACTTGAAGAAACTGAGGCCCCAAGAGGTGAAATCACTTCCCGTGCCCCATAGTGGGTGGTAAACGTTTAGTGGCAGGCATTCTGAATCCAGAGCACATGCTCTTAACTCTATAGAAGAACTTACATTTAGAATAAGAAGGTCAATTAAGAAGCTATTTCTTAAGTAGGCATTTATCACGAAAAGAGAAAGTATGTCTAGATCTTGATTAAAGATTTTATTTTTAGTCGTAGCCTCCCATTTAAAGATGAAAAGGAAGAATGATATTCTGTTGTGGCAGGCGGTGGGTGGCAGTGCAGGAGTGGTCTGGTTTTTTTGTGGGTACTCGGGATTTATTCAGGTCATAAACACTTGATGCCATTTGGTGTTGGAGGTTTTTACTTCCTGTATGGAAGCACAATGCTAAGTGGAAAGATTTCTGAATGTTCTTGATTTTACTTAAAATCACTACCGGTTACCTTCTTGGGGGAAGGGGATATAAATTCATAAAGGTAATAATGTAGCACGTTGCTCTCATGTCACTACCAGTTAAAAAACAAAAGAACAGTATGTCACACTTAGCCCAGGGTGGAAATGTGTTTATTTTGTTTTGTACTAAAGGGTTGTGATTTTTGCTATTGTTTGTGCTTTGGCTGAAGTATAAAGATTAGGCTTTAGAAACTTGGTGTGTGTTGTGTGAGCTTGTGTATGAGGTTAGCCTCATTTGCTCTGCGTAGGGCTGAATAGGGCTGTAAAGTATAAAAATGGCTTTTAGTAAATGATCCAGTTGAGAATCTATTTCTTCTTGTATTACTGTTAAGAGACCTTCTTAATTATTTATCTTCTTAAACAATGAAGGCAGAAAAGAAATAGAAATGTCATATAACTTTCATGATATGTTTATTGCTCCATAGAAGGCATTAATAATCATTTACAAATATGACATAATTTAGCAATCCAATCTTTATTTACATTTAATGACTAATTTAGTGTTTCCCCCCATCCTGAGACAATTATTTTTAGCCATATAATTTATTTCTCAATGTCCTCTCCCTGGATATTTTTAATGTCCCCCAAATAATTGATAGGGGCTAATATAAATAAAAATGTTGTTTTTTTTCCCCACCTGCAGATAAGGAGAAATAGTGAATAAGATTGTGTTACAATTATCTATTGCTGCTTTATAAACTACCCCCAAAATTTAAAAGCTTATGACAATGATTTGTTATTTCTTATAATTATGTGAGTTATCTGGGCTCAGCTGATTGGTTCTTACACCCATGTGGTATAAACAGGCTCACATGTGTGGCTGTATTTAGCTGGGACCTCAGCTGGTGCTGAAATGCCCTCAACAGCTTCGCTTCCTGTCTGGCACCTCAGCTAGTATATTGCATTTCCACTTATGTGGTACAAACCTGATTTGACCACTGAATTAGAAACACAGAAAAGGGACATTACTAAACTTTAGCTTTTAGTTGCTGTGAGCAGAAGTTGGGATTTTTTCCCTTTGACCTTAGAAATAGTACTGTGAGGTCTTAAGGGGACGCTGCTATTAATGGGTCTTGGAACTCAGTAGTGGCTTGTAGGAGGCCAGGGATTGTCTTGTTCCTCATCAGCTACATACATTGAGTTTCATCACATGATGACTTGTAGGCCTTGGCACTGGCATGTTTTACTTTATATGTTCCTCCAAACATCAGCTGGACTCTTGAACAGAAGACTTACTAAGTCCTTACTTTTTTCTATGGAACGTATATCTGTTCTCCCCAAACAATTTTATAGTCATAAATTTCTCTTTATAAAACATTTACCAAACATGTAGGATATGTGAATGTGAAGGATGAGAGAAATTGAGCCTCTAAAGCAAGCCCCATTTAGCTTTTAGAGCCGAGTGTGAAACCAGGATTTGGTAGGAAAATTCCTTATGCAGGTCTACCTCTCAGAGCTCCATACTGGGAGTTCATGCCGGCTTTTAGTGTGAAAACTATTTATAAATGTTCCATTTTCACTGCCTTTTTATATTTAACATTTTTTGAATTATGTTATTACTTGAGCCTATTTGTTCTTTGACTCAAACATTAAAATAAATTACCATAATATAACTGGACAGTGTTACATTAAGGCTTTTATAGGAGAAGGCAAGGACATAGAGTAGAGGAGGCAGACTCCTCTGGGAATGCTGGTAGGGTTTTCATGAATAGTTTAGAATGCACCCAGTGATCTTGCTTTAACTTACCATCTGAAATGGGTATATGTATGTTGAATGTCTCCAAAAAGAAAGGAAGATAATATAGCATGGAAATCTTGTCTTGGGCATTCTCGCCTCTCTCAAGTATAAAAGGGTGAAGGGGATCATTCTAAAGAATAAATAGCATTCCATCATTAGAGGATGGAATTATTCTATCATTTGCATCTCATACATTTTTCCAGAACAGGAGTTCTGCAAGCTCATAGACTTGTTGTAGAAATACCACTGTGATGACTATATTGCCAGTATCTTCAAATAGCTTTGAGCTTGCCCCCTGGGCTAAGGGAGTAGTTACTTACCAGTAAAAGAAAATCTCTTTTTGAACTGTCAATATTTCCTCAGAAAAAGAGACACTACACCGTACTCTGAAACCACCAACCAAACTGAGTCACAATGGTGTTGGCAGAGAAGTAGCTTGCCAAATAAAGAATAGCTGACATCTTCTGCCACCATTAAGGTGCCAGTTGATACATACTTACTTAATACTTAATACCAAAGGAGGTTAACATCAGAGTTCTAAAATATCTGCAAAGCCTCATTTGTAGTAGCTTGTTCAGTTTAGGTTAATAAGGCATCTATCCTTACTGTCTGTACTAGGGAATTCAAAGATGGTTAAGATCACTAGGGAGCCATGATTCTGATAGAGGAATTAAGAACTACATACAAGTTCTTATACAAGGCAGAATGTAGTTAATTCTGGTCTAGAGGAGGGAGAAATTCCTACTGCCGACAGGACCAGAAATGACCTTTAGGCTATAAACAGGAGGAGATGGGAAGAAATGGTAAGAGAAAGTTTTGAAAGAAATTCCAGGTGTGCAGAATGGCAAGGGTAGAAGGATAGCTGCAAATAAGGGGAGGGTGAGGGTCCATTTTGGTTGAAGCTGAGAAGAGGAACAGTAAGTGTAATGCCTCGCAAAGTAGGTTGAAGCCATTTGGGGTAGCTTTGAATGCCCTCCTAAGGAATTTGTAGAAATGAAAGATGGTTGATTAGAAAAATAATTTTAGCTGTATTATCTAGGCCCAGAAGTCAGTTATTTCAGAGGCCCAATAGGAGGATTAGGTTAGTGGCTGTGGGAATAAAGGGCCCTTTCAGAGAACAATGCCAAATCATAATCTTCCTCCTTCCACCAGGATGTGGTGACTAATCACAAACATGAAAACGTGTTCAGCCTCATTTTTTTTTAACCTGCCCTCACTACTAAACTGCAGAGGTAAATAGTGAAATACCAGAATAATTGAACTCAATTTGCCTGATAAAAATTTCTATCCTATTTAAGTGGGTGAATTGTTTGCAGCCCTGGATCGATGAATATGTTCTTCTGATGCCTTTTCAAAAGGTAATGAGTTCTAAAACTTAAAAACGCATAAACTCAGATTTGCTGAGTTGGACAGCTTATTTTACCTGAATTTTGAAGATGCTAAACTTCCTATTGCGTTGATGATAGAAAAACCCAACAGCCCAAGTAACCTTTATGCTGATTGCTTGGATATGATATGATGGGTGATTCCCCAGTAGAAGTTTATGGCTCAACCAGGCTTTAGCCCTGAAGGATATTGTTGTATAGAAAGTGAAAGCCTGTTCACCTGTCCCTTTGTGCCAGAATTGTACTGCGTTTGTAGTTAGTACATCTGGAAGTGCTAAGGAAGCACTTGCTAACACAGCTAGATTTCCATGTTGGCTTTTGTCATTGTTACCTGGGATGTGTACTGTTGAACAAAAAATTGAAGGAGTTGTGTGGTTTAGGTCATGTTGGAACTAGCAAAAATCTCAGAAATCTGCTCTGCTAGCACTGTTATCAGTTATCCCAGGGACCTGTTTTACTGTTTACACACCAACTTGATACCATCAGAGTTATACTTTAGATGCACTTGAATTGCCTTTGTTTCAGCTAACAGTGTTTTATACTCCCTGAGAGATGATGATGAAGCAAAACAGGTGGCTGGGGATAATTAGAATTAGTATTTACTTTTGCATTCGGTTTCTTTCATGAAAATGAACAGGAAGAGTGATTAATCACTGGGAGTAAACTGCATGTCAGCTGGCTCACTGCAGGATATTGCCCTTAGAACACAGTTCTTCTAGTAGGCTGTTTTTGAATTTGTTTCCGGCTGCTGGTAGGAAAACAGTCTCAAAAGTTTGGGTGGGAGTGTCTCAGCCTGAATCATTTGCCGCACCTTTTGTATTGTTTTATTTCTTCAATTAATGGTTTGAGTGGTTAAATGAATTGAAGTGTTGTAACACCCTGTTATCTTCTTGTCGTCTTTGTCTAACCCCAGTGCTGTGCTGTCATAGGCATATAGTAGAGCAAGCTTGAGCATGTTTCTAAATGGTCCTGTGGAGGAAAGCAACCAGGCAGCATGCAAATACGACTGAATTGTATGGTTGTTGACACCCTTGCAAAAATCTTGTACTAGGAATCTTTCAGCTTGAGAATTGTCCAAAATGTAGTCTGTCCCACAATGGAAGTAGCACTTCTTTTTTTGCCTGACCAGTCCAGATTTAGCAGTGTTGCTGGAGTACCCAATTTCCTTAGTCTTCTGGTCATGTTCTGCTAATAGCCAGATGGTGTAGAGGTATGTTTTTCCATTACTTAGGTTATCCAGAATTGACTATCCATATTTTACAAGGATCTTAATTTTGAAAAATAATTAGCGGAGACTGATTAAATAGAGATGCATGTCAGTGTGTTGTATTTAAATACGTGATGAGCAGATATGACACATCCAGGATTGCTGGATATTTGGATTTGGAGAAGGAGTTATTATTCTACTGTGTACCCTCTTTAGTATTTTAGGGAGTTCTTGTCTTACAGTGGGTCTTAAAACTTATATTTGGAGAAAATAAGAACTTGAAAGTTACCAACAGTTGGTGGTTTTGGCTATTCAAAAGTCTATTCTGGATTTTGAAAGGTATACATGAAAGTTAAGGAGTTATGCAGATCTTAATGTTTTGTTTTTATTTCTCATTGTTTTGGTTACTAGGCATTTGTAGTAGGCCAGTTGCCACGTTATGGAGGAATCTAATTAATGTTGAATTGTACATTTCCAGCACAAGTCCTCCTAGATGGTTCTGCATCCCAATGAAAACAGGAATATTTGCTTTTAAATTCTCATTGTACCCAATTCTTACCTACTAGGACATTCCCTGGATTAGTTAATTTTAAATTATTGGGTCTTCTTTTTTTTTTTTTTTTTTTTTTATCTTCATTTTATTGAGATATATTCACATACCACGCAGTCATACAAAACAAATCGCACTTTCGATTGTTCACAGTACCATTACATAGTTGTACATTCATCACCTAAATCAATCCCTGACACCTTCATTAGCACACACACACAAATAACAAGAATAATAATTAGAGTGAAAAAGAGCAATTGAAGTAAAAAAGAACACTGGGTACCTTTGTCTGTTTGTTTCCTTCCCCTATTTTTCTACTCATCCATCCATAAACTAGACAAAGTGGAGTGTGGTCCTTATGGCTTTCCAATCCCATTGTCACCCCTCATAAGCTACATTTTTATACAACTGTCTTCGAGATTCATGGGTTCTGGGTTGTAGTTTGATAGTTTCAGGTATCCACCACCAGCTACCCCAATTCTTTAGAACCTAAAAAGGGTTGTCTAAATTGTGCGTAAGAGTGCCCACCAGAGTGACCTCTCGGCTCCTTTTGGAATCTCTCTGCCACTGAAGCTTATTTCATTTCCTTTCACATCCCCCTTTTGGTCAAGAAGATGTTCTCTGTCACACGATGCCAGGTCTACATTCCTCCCCGGGAGTCATATTCCACGTTGCCAGGGAGATTCACTCCCCTGGGTGTCTGATCCCACGTAGGGGGGAGGGTGGTGATTTCACCTTTCAAGTTGGCTTAGCTAGAGAGAGAGGGCCACATCTGAGCAACAAAGAGGCATTCGGGAGGAGGCTCTTAGGCACAATTATAGGGAGGCCTAGCCTCTCCTTTGCAGCAACCGTCTTCCCAAGGGTAAAACCTATGGTAGAGGGCTCAACCCATCAAACCACCAGTCCTATTGGGTCTTCTTAAGCATAAGATTAGCAAGGCTAAAAGGGTTAGGTGTTAGAAGCTTGAGAAAGGGTCAGGGGTGAAAGGATAGTATTTCTGATTGAATTTTGCTTTGTACTTGGGCTTGCAGGAATTGCAGGAGGTACTACAAAGAAGACATGGACCGGTGTGTATGATCATGGAATCTTCTTGCTAACATCACCACCTGCTCTCCTTGATATGTGAGAGTCTGAGTCAGGGGGAAAGGAAAAGAGGTCAACATGAAGCTAAAGCAGCGAGTCGTGCTGTTAGCAATTCTTCTTGTCATCTTTATCTTCACCAAAGTTTTCCTGATTGATAATTTAGATACATCAGCTGCCAACCGGGAGGATCAGAGGGCTTTTCACCGAATGATGGCTGGCTTGCGGGTGGAGCTGAAACCCAAGCTGGACCACACCTTGCAGTCTCCCTGGGAGATTGCAGCCCAATGGGTGGTTCCCCGGGAAGTGTACCCTGAAGAGACACCAGAACTGGGGGCAATCATGCATGCCATGGCCACCAAGAAAATCATTAAAGCTGATGTGGGTTATAAAGGGACACAACTGAAAGCCTTACTTATACTTGAAGGAGGTCAAAAAGTTGTCTTCAAACCTAAGCGGTAAGTCTTCATCTTGGTAGCTGTTCATCCCTTTAATCTGGGGATTATATAAGAGTGTTTATCTTTTTTCTCTTGGTATTCTCTTCAGTAAAGTGAGAGGAATAAACTAAAGCATCTTTGAAGTCTTTTCTATTCTTAATGTTCTGTGATTCTTGGAGTAGGGGAAATTTATAGGAAAATGTTTTGGTTCCATATAAGGCCGAACTTTTTGGCAATTAGAGCCATCCTCAATTTCTGATTTGTCAAATATCTCATATGTGCCTGTTGTTATAAAATAGTTAGAAATAAGCAACTTGTCACCAAAAGTGTGCCATTAAAGACAGGATAACCACATGGCAGGAATGCTTTAGAATTGGAGTTGCCCAGAGTTGGAGTGGGATTTGGATGAGTGGCTAATGTGCCTTTCATCACTGAAGCAATGATTCTTGCAATTGTTTTAAGCAAAGAACTGGGCCATTTTAATTACCTGATTTACTACTTCAAGCCAGAATCCCAACTAGAGGAGTGGGTTGAATTGTGTGTTAACACAGTGATCCCTTTGAACTTTTGTAGGGATCTACAAAGATAATTTGTGTGGCAATTCTGTAGAAAGGGTAATAACAAAAATAGTTTTCTGTGGGTTTATGAATTTGAAGTAGGTTAACATGCTGATACATATAATATATATTACGTATTAATAAAATATAGTGTTATGTAATATATAATTTGTATTACTATAGTATGTCATTAATATATAATTATATTAATGATATAATAATATAGTATTATATATATATTCTTTTTTCAAGCATTACTTATCTGAATATTCTTAAAGTTCATAATAATTAAAATTCTTTCATTCCTCAGTGGAGCTTTTGAGGGAATTGTAACAAATACCTTTGGTTTCCTGTTCTGTTGGGAGAAGAAATATGGGGAAAAGATGCACAATTCAAGTGCCCACAAGTAGTTGGTCTAGCTCCCTTTTTAATTAGGTTAACAGCAACCTGAGAATGAATGTATTGGGATTCCAAAAAGGGAAAGAAATCTCTGTTTGCCTGGAACTGGGAAGTATGATGTATGGAAGATGTGGAAATTAGGAGTGTTTAAAAATGCAGTAGACTTTTGGAGAATAGACAAGACTGATTGGCAGGTAACATTTAAAAAGTATGGTTATGTGGCCATTGAGATCTAATTTCCTTAGAATGCACATGATGAGCCAGGCATTACACTAAATATTTCTGTATCTCTTAATGCTTTTAACCCCATCACAATTGTAGGAGGTTACAGTTCTTATTTTCGGAGTATGGAACCAGGGCTTGGAGAGAGTGACTAATTTGACAGGGTCATCCAGTAATATGGGTGGAGCTGGGGTTTGAACCCAGATCTGGCAGTTTTGAGCAGTTTGTAGTCTACCACACATGTGTTTGCCTTCCTCTATGTGTGATGATACAGAGCACTCATCATCAAAAATTACCAGTTTAATTTTGAAATATGATCCCTGACCTCTAGGTTTCAAGCCTGAGAGATCAGCAGCATATACAGAATAATGGAAAGAAAGCAAACTAAAAATGAAAATTAAATTTGTGTAGAAAGAAAAGAGGGCATTTTGTGCTCAAATAAGAGGCAATCTTTCCACACCCACTGCTTCCATGCTGGAGAATTAGCCCAGGTGTCTTGCATATTGGTGAGCTGTATTCAGATGAAGTAGGCATAATTGGAGAGACGAGAGTTCAGACTGGTTAATAGGGGAAGTGGCAGCAAATAAATGTACAACCTTAGTCACTACTTGCTTCAGCATGTCTCTTATAACCACTCCAAGCATCCCTTTACCTTCCTCTTCCAGAGCATCCTGAAAACCATGTCCATTTTTCCCTAAATACCTGTATTATCACTGTGCTGCCCAGCTTTGAAACATCTGCCAACTTCTCATTGCCCACCAGACAGAAACCCAGCCTCCAAAGCCTGATGGCTGAACACTGTCTGTTCCTTCTCTGTAGACCCAGCCTTACCCTCCCCCTCCTTTTTATTCCTGATTGGGCCACCCAACTCCCACCACCTCCTGAACAGGCTGTCTGTTCCCAGCTCTGTGGCATTCACCTCCCCCACCGAGCAAGTTTTGTGGTCCCCTGCAATGGGTGATAGCTTTCTTAGTCACTGCACACACTGACCCGTGCTGCTTTACACCAGGAACTATTGGAGGCTGGGGGAGGTGAGTGTAGGTTTAAGTGCTTGTAGAAATAGACTCCAGTCCTTAAATACCCAGTAAATTGCTATTCTGACCCACAGGGCCTCAGAGGCTCTTTAGTCCTAGTCTAAGTGCAAATTAATGTCCTTGGTCAGACTTTGATGTCCTCCACCAGAAGGATAGGAGTGATTTATTGGCAGTCACTGTATGAATTTTGCTGCCCTGTCACTGACTTAAGATGGATTACTCTCTGCTGAGAGGAGGTACTAAGTCCTGACTGCTAAATCAAGACATGCACCTTTCTTTAATAGCCACTGTGGTCTTAGTATTTCTGGTGCCTGGTTGTCCATAACCTACTCTCAGAGATAGAAGATATGTATAGGTACATGACATATATGGGAGCACAGTGACACTTTTATTTGACATTTTGCCTTTCATTCTAAAAGTTATTTTTTTTATCAATGTTGCTGTATTCATTGTGGAAGTAAATTGATATTCAGAAGCAAAAACTGTAGTTACGGTGGAAAAGGAACAAGACGGCAGGGACCTAGAAGTGGGTAGAAGTGAATGTGCGAGTTAGAAGCCCTGAACCGGACCTTGGAGTTCAGCTAGTCCAGACATTCCTTTTGCAGATGAGGAATATGAGACCCAGAGAGTTATCTGACTTTCCATATCTCACACAGACAAAACATGAGCTAAGGATCTAAGCTTTCTGACTCCAGAGTAGTTCTTTTGTTTTTGATTCTTACATCTTTTTCTTTTCCTTCCCTCCTTTCCTCTCCACCCAACCCTCAACCCTACTCCCAAAGTTCTGCCTTCCTCCTGGGTTTTACATATCACTCCAAGTAGCCTTTGGATGCCTTGGAAAGCTCTCTGATGTTACACTGAAAGGAAAGCACTACCCATAACCACACATCTGTAGTAGAGATAGATGTGCTTGAATAATGTCAGCTTTTGCTAAAGTCATATTTAACAATTGAGACTTTTACTTTGGAGGTAGCCAGTATAATGCCTAAATAATCCTTTGACACTAGAAGCAAAAAATGCATTTGAGTGTGTTGACCATGCCGAGAAGAAATTGATGTCCAACCAGATGATGATGCTAGGTTGCTTTCTAACATAAATATTTAATCAGTTTTCCCTGAAGATGTTCTGTGGACATCACAGTGATTTCATTTCATATTCTAAGGGCATTTGAGTTGACGGTCACTGCCTCATAACTGTTTCAGCAGTGGAGATCTGGGTGTCCTTGGTGGACCTGCTCTTCTTCACTTCAGTCTCAAGTCATTACTGTTCCACAATTCCCTGATTAAGTCTAATAGGTCTCTTTTTGATTCAGGACATGTAAGGCAAATGAGCAGTAAAGGTCATAGGTGAATTAAGTATTTTTATCTTCCCAACTACCAGATTTAAAATATCTTTTTTGTGATTAGAAATAATCCAGCCCCTAATGGATAAGGAATCTGAGACCCAGAGAAGAGAAGGGTTTTGTTCAAGATTACACAGTCAGGTATGACAGACAGATGCCCAACTCTCATTCCCAATCCACTACATCATCATAAACATAAAAAGAGAGAAAGAGAATAGCTATTCAAACAACTTTTTAAACAAGCACAGTTGCCTACTCATTAACAAAAATGAAGAATCTTAGGACCACTTTTCCCAAGACATTTAAACTTTCCTATATGCCATTTTGGTAAGCTGTAGTTTTCATTAGCTGTTTTCCTTTGTTTCTTCAGTTCAGCCCAGTAAACATTTATTAAGCACCTACTATAGGCTCAACATTGTTCTGAAGATACAAAGATGGTCCTTGCCTTCCATAATATAATCTGTGGTTCTATTTAAGCTAGTATCAGCAACACTGAAAGCCCTTTAGAGGGGTAAAAATAACATCTTCCAAAATATTCATAGGATGATGGCTGAGGTAGATACAGAATTTTAGTTTGCTTCTTTACCTTGTCATCACCCCAGTGGTTTATGTTAACCCAGAATTGTTCTCAAGATTGACAGAGAAGGTGTCTGTATTGCAGAATCTCAGGCTTACTAAAGTTTATATTCTTCCTCTTGTGCTGTCACCTCTGGTACTGATGTAATTCATGTCTACATCTGTGCTTCCCATTCACTTTGCAGGTATAGCCGAGATTATGTGGTAGAAGGGGAACCATATGCCGGTTATGATAGACACAATGCAGAGGTAGCAGCCTTTCATTTGGACAGGTATGTGTAATCACAGTGGGTTTTGTTCATTTTGTTTCCTTTAAAAAAATCTCTCTTGGAGAGGTCTCAAGGACTTCTCAAGGGTGCAGTGCAATAACTGACTCATTCATTGCCTCTTATATATATCTGATTGACTAGTTCCATTAAATTTTTATGAGCCCATCATAATTTGGGTTGCACCAGAAATAACAAAATAACTTTTTTAACTCCAGGATTTGGGGAGGGTCATTTCATTCCTGGCATGCCCTTTGTCACTTATCATAAGTGAAGATGTTCTTGGTAAATAAAATGGCAGGATGAAAACCAATGTTTGAACTCAAATTCCTTCATTAAATTTGTCGTTAAATTGGTCCTGGCAGTTCTGTTTGTTTTTCTTTGTTTTGTTTTTGTTTTAAGTACTAGTGACTTATCCCCATATTCTGGAAACATATATAGCCTGATATATGTAACGAATCTTATTACCCTTCTTACAAAACATGTGCAACTTCAAAAACCAGAATAATTCCAAAAGAAAAATAGATGTGAATCGTAAATTAATTAGTTTACTAGGAAAATTAATATTTTTTTCAGCAAGGTCCTAGTCAGGAATCTTGTAGCTCAACTATCTGGTATCCCAGCTACTTTTCTGACCAGCTCTTTTATCAGGGCATATTGGCAGACTTCAAAAGAAATTCACAATATTGAAAAAGTGACCCTATAAGGAAACCAAAAGAAAATAAAGGTTTTTGCCTTTTCTCTGGATTAAGAAAGATTTTCTAAGCATAAAAACAATAATAAAAAATCGCCAAGGAGAAGTTCAGTGGTCTTGACAATGAAAAAATTAACTTATCTATCAAGAAACGTCAAACAAAATTTTTAAAGCACACAATAAACTAGGAGAAAATATATTAATCTAATGTAACCTAAGTATTAATAGCCTTATATAAATCTTATACAAATCTTATTTGTATAAATGCTTATACAAATCTATACTACTTTACAAACTCTAGTAGAAAAATAGGCAAATGACACAGGCACTTCCCTAAATAGGGATTATCAATCACAATAAATAGGGGGAGAAAGTTCATCCTCACCAGTAAAAAAAATACAGTTGAAGCAATGAGATCTGTTTACACCTCCCAAAAATGGCAAAGATTTAAAAAAAGATAATATATTATTGTCAGGAATACACTGAGACTACATCGGCAGGACTACATATATATATATGTATATATATGCTCCTCGTGGCATTAATTGGTTCAATTCTTTCTTTTAAGAACTCTG
Organism: Choloepus didactylus; assembly: GCF_015220235.1. NCBI lineage: Eukaryota > Metazoa > Chordata > Mammalia > Pilosa > Megalonychidae > Choloepus > Choloepus didactylus. The sequence continues at coordinate 84,722,391 of NC_051308.1, read as the reverse complement.
GCATTATGTATCAAAAAAACTTAATGTTCATATCCTTTAGTAACTACCTTTCTATGCAAATATGTAGGAAAATTCCAAGATACTTCTAGGGAGTACCCTAGAAAAATAATCAAAAATTCGAAGATTTTATGCAAGATTCTTAGCTGTACCATTTTCATAGTGAAAAACTGGTAACAGCCTAAACATTTAACGACATGGAAAAGGTTAAATGTTTATAATGTCATGAAGTTGTTGCCGCCTCTTTTTTTTTTTAATTAAATTCAGTTTTATTGAAATATATTCACATACCATACAATCATCCATGGAGTACAATCAGCTGTTCACAGTACCATGTAGTGATGCATTCATCACCCCAATCTATTTTTGAACATTTTCCTTACACCAGAAAGAATCAGAATCAGAATAAAAAATAAAAGTAAAAAAGAACACCCAAATCATCCCTCCCATCCCACCCTATTTTTCATTTAGTTTTTGTCCCCATTTTTCTATTCATCCATACATACTCTGGATAAAGGGAGTGTGATCCACAAGGTTTTCACAATCACACTGTCACCCCTTGTGATCTACATTGTTATCAGTCATCTTCAGGACTCCAGACTACTGTGTTAGAGTTTGATAGTTTCAGGTATTTACCTCTAGTTATTCCAATACATTAAAACCTAAGAGGTGTTATCTATATAGTGCATAAGAATGTCCACCTGAGTGACCTCTCGACCCCATTTGAAATCTCTCAGCCACTGAAACTTTATTTCGTTTCATTTCACATCCACCTTTTAGTCAAGAAGATTTTCTCAATCCCATGGTACAGGGTCCAGATTCATCCCTGGGAGTCATATCCTGTGTTGCCAGGGAGATTTGCACCCCTGGGAATCAGGTCCCACGTAGAGGGGAGGGCAGTGAGTTCACCTGCCAAGGTGGTTGCCACCTCTTTTAACACCTAGAGGAGGAGGGTTGGGTCAATCCTACTCTTATTTGATAGTACCTTAGAATCATTCTCTTCAGGGCCTTGTTTGTTTCACTTTTTTCTTCATCCCCAACCCCTTCCTGTTTTCCTGTTGAACACCAACAATGCAGGAAGATTCTTGTTTCCCCATATCCATACCAATGGTTCATGTTTTTCAACTTACTGATTTTTGTTAATCTGATAAATGCAAAGTAGTGTCTCACTGTTATTTTGCTTTGTATTCCCTAATTACTGACAAAGTTTAGATTTCCTTTTCACGTGATATCTATTTGTTATCTTAGAGTCAGGTATTCTTTGTATGAAAATTATTACTTTTATGTTAATTAGATATAATGTTTCACCTAATGACTTGTGCTTTCAAGGTCTTATTTTTTTTTAATTCAATTTTATTGAGATTGTTCACATACCATACAGTCATCCAAAGTGCACAATCAGTTGCCCATGGTACCATCATACAGCTCTGCATGCATCACCACAATTAATTTTTTTATTAATTTTCACTCCAGAAAAGAAATAAAAACAAAACAGAAAACTCAAATCCTCCCATACGCCTAACCACTCCCCCCTCCATTATTGATTCATAGTTTTGGTATAGTACATTTTTTACTGTTGATGAAAGAATGTTAAAATACTACCAACTGTAATACATAGTTTGCAATAGGTATATTTTTTCCCTGTATACCCTTCTATTATTAACTTCTAGTTGTAGTGTCATACATTTATTCTAGTTCATGAAAGAGATTTCTAATATTTGTATGGTTAATCACGGACATTGTCTACCACAAGATTCACTGTTATATACATTCCCGTCTTTTAACCTCCAACTTTCCTTCTGGTCACCTATGTGACTCCAGGCTTCCCCTTTCTTCCACATTCACACACCATTCAGCACTGTTAGCTATTCTCACAGTAACGTGTTACCATCACCTCTGTCCCTTTGCAAATACTTAAGTCAACCTAGTTAAACATTCTGCTCATAATAAGCAAATGCTCCCCATTCTTTAGCCTTGTTCTATGTCCTGGTAACTTATATTTCATGTCTATGAGTTTACATATTATAATTAGTTCATATCAGTGAGACCATACAATATTTGTCATTATGTGTCTGATTTATTTCACTCAATGTATTGCCCTCACGGTTTCTTCATCAACCCATTTTTTTAAGATGATTTTGTTCACCCACCATACATTCCATCGAAAGTGAAAAGTCGATGGTTCCCTGTATAATCATGTATTTATGCATCATCACCATCACCACTATCTATATAAGGACATCTCCATTTCTTCCACAAAGCGGGAGGAAGAGTCAAAGAAGGTAAAGAGACAAAAGAAAAAGAAAAAGAAAAAGAAAGAAAAAAAATGACAGCTAAAAAGCAACAAAAAGAAAGCTAGAGTTAAACTAAAGTATAATAAAAGAGTCAGACAATATCACCAAAAGAATCCAATGCTCCTCCCTTATATCCCCCTCCCATAGAAACCAGCTTTGTTATATTGTCTTTGTTACATTAAAGGAAGCATAATACAATGTTTCTGTTAACTGTAGTCTCTAGTTTGCATTGATTGTATTTTTTCCCCAATACTACCCCATTTTTAACACCTTGCAAGGTTGAAATTTATTTGCATATAAAAACATATTTGTACATTTTATCACAATTGTTGCGTACTCTAGGTTTCACTGAGTTATGCAGTCCCAGTCTATATCTTTCCTCTTTTCCTTCTGGTGTCCCACATGCTCCTGACCTTCCTCTTTCAACCACACTCACAGTCATCTCTGTTCAGTGCACCTTCATTTTTGTGCTGCTGTCACCCAAAATTGTGTTCCAGACTTCTCACTCCTGTCTTTTCCCGTCTGTCTGCAGTTCTCCCTTCAGCACTTCCTGTAGAGCAGGTATCTTGTTCACAAACTCTCTCAGTGCTGTTTTTCAGAGAATTATTTTAAACTCTCCCTCATAGTTGAAGGACAGTTTTGCAAGATATAGATTCTTGGTTGGTGGTTTTTCTCTTTCAGTATCTTAAATATATGGCACCACTTCCTTCTTGCCTCCATGGTTTCTACTGAGAAATCTGCACTTAGTCTTATCAAGCTTCCTTTGTATGTGATGGATTGCTTTTCTCTTGCTGCTTTCAGGATTCTCTCTTTGTCTTTGACATTTGGTAATCTGATTATTAAGTGTCTTGATGTAGGTCTATTCTGTTTGGGGTACAGTGAGCTGCTTGGATCTGTAATTTTATGTCTTTCATAAGGACGGGTAATTTTCATTGATTATTTCCTCTATTATTGCTTCTGCCCCTTTTCCCTTCTCTTCTTCTGGGACACCCATGACACATACATTTATGTGCTTCATGTTGTCACTCAATTTCCTGAGATGTTGCTCATATTTTTCCATTTTTTTCGCTATTTGTTCTTTTGTGTGTAGGATTTCAGGTGTCTTGTTCTCCATTCCTGAGTGTTTTCTTCTACCCCTTGTAATCTGCTGTTGTGTGTCTCCATTGTGTTTTTCATCTCTTGGGTTGTGCCTTTCATTTCCATAGATTCTGCCAATTGTTTTTTCAAACTTTCAATTTCAACCTTATGTTTGCCCAGTGTTTTCTTTATATCCTTCATCCCTTTTGCCGTATCTTCCCTGAACTTGTTGACTTGATTTTTGAATTGATTTAGCAAGTTTATTTGAAAATCTTTGATTGTTTCATTAAAGTGAAACAGTATCTTAACTGTATCTTAATTGAGGTGTAAGTTTGTTCCTTTGACTGGGCCATATCTTCATTTTTCCTAGTGTAATTTGTAGTTTTCTGTTGTCTAGCATCTGTTTTCCTTGGTTACCCCAATCAGATTTTCCCAGACCAAAACGGGTTCAGGTCTCAGAATAGGGCTATATTCAGTGTCAAGTTTCCTTCAGGGTGTGTCTTAGAAGAGACAGACTTTCCTGTGAGGTCTCTAGCCGCTGTGCGTTTTCTAACCTGCCCAGCACATGGCGCCTGTCAGCCTGTTGCTCCCTACTGGTATAAGGAAGTGTGGCCCCTTTAATTCTCCACTGAGGTTGTTTCTGTTTTGACTGTTTTCCCCCAGGCTCTGGGGTCTGAATTCTGAAGGGAGGGCCAGCACTAGATCTGGGCCCCACCTCTTTCTTCTTAGGGAAGAATTACTCCTTGTTCTCTCTGTTAACACCACCTGTCTGGGTCAGAGCACTGCAAACTGAAAATAGCTGAGGCTCTCTTCACTGAGCCACTCAGGTTTAGAGAGAGAAAAAGGGAAAGAAAGCCCCTTTTCAGAGCCAGTCCAAGGTCCCCCAGTTTCACCTGGTCTTCTGGGCTCCCTTTCCTGGGGCACAGGCTTTTTCTGGCTCTCTAAGGTCAGTCGTCTTTAAAATCCTCTGTATTTTTTTCCTTCTTTTTTTTAATTAATTTTTTTTCCCATCAGCCCCACCTCCTCTCCACTGGGAGCGACGTTGGGGTCCTTGGCTGCTTGTTAGGGATTTTTCTGTTTGTAGCTTGTATTCAGCAGTCCACATTTGTTAATTTAAACCCCAGTTGGAGCTAGGCTGAGCTATATTCGCTTGCTCCAGGAATGCTGCTTTCTCCCACAGCGAATTTCTTGAAGCTCATCCTGCCATTGGGGAAGGGGACTCCCGGTGGGGTTCCACGGTTTTCACTTACAGATTTTATGCTGCGATCTCAGCCATTCCACCGAAGCCAGGTGGGTGCACAATATGTGGACAGTCACGGCTATCCCCCAGCAGTTGTTCCAGATTATTTACTAGTTGTTCCTGGTTGTTTATTAGTTGCTCCAGGGAACTAACTAAATTCTACACCTACCTATGCTGCCATCTTGCCCCCTCAAAGTCTTATTTTTAAAAGCCCTTCCCTACCTCAAAGTCTGAAAGTGTTCTCAAGCTATTCTCTCTACCCCTGTTGTTAACTGCCACCCCAGCCAAGCTCAAACTTCACTGTGATACTGCCCCTCTGTGCTAAGCTGCCTGCTATTTGGCCCGGCAGTGATATGTTGAGAGGAAAAACCTTTCCCATCCTGATACTTTTCTTTTTTTTTTTTTTGAAGATTTTTTTTTTTTCATTTTTATTGAGATTGTTCAGATACCATACAATTATCCAAAGATCCAAAGTGTACAATCACTTGCCCCTGGGTACCCTCATACAGCTGTGCATCCATCACACTTAATTTTTGTTCAATTTTTAGAAACTTTTCATTACTCCAGACAAGAAATAAAGTGAAAGATGAAAAAAGAAAAAAAGAAAAGGAAACTCTAATACTCCCCTATCCCTAACCAACCCCCCTCAATTGTTGACTCCTAGTATTGATATAGTACCTTTGTTACTGTTTATGAAAAAATGTTGAAATACTACTAACTGTAGTATATAGTTTGTAATAGGTATATAGTTCTTCCCCATATGCCCCTCTATTATTAACTTCTAATTGTATTGTCATACATTTGTTCTGGTTCATGGAAGCAATTTCTAGTATTTGTACAGTTGATCATGGACATTGCCCACCATAGGATTCAGTTTTATACATTTCCATCTTTTGACCTCCAACTTTCCTTCTGCTGACATATATGACTCTGAGCTTCCCCTTTCCACCTCATTCACACACCATTCGGCGCTGTTAGTTAATTCTCACATCTTGCTACCAACACCCCTGTTCATTTCCAAACATTTAAGTTCATCCTAATTGAACATTCTGCTCATACTAAGCAAGAGCATCTACATTTCTTCCACAAGGCAGGACGGAGAGTCAAAGAAGGTAGAGAGGCAAAAGAAAGAGGAAACAAAAAAATGACAGCTAGGAAGCAGCAAAAGGAAAAATAACCTTAAATCAAAGTAGAATAAAGAATCAGACAATACCACCAATGTCAAGTATCTAACATGCCTCCCCTATCCCCCCCTCTTATCTGCATTCACCTTGGTATATCACCTTTGTTACATTAAAGGAAGCATGATACAATGATTCTATTAGTTACAGTCTCTAGTTTATGCTGATTGCATCCCTCCCCCAATGCCTCCCCATTTTTAACACCTTGCAAGGTTGACATTTGCTTGTTCTCCCTTGTAAAACAACATACTTGGACATTTTATCACAATTGTTGGATACTCTAGATTTCACCAAGTTACACAGTCCCAGTCTTTATCTTTCCTCCTTTCTTGTGGTGTCTCACATGCTTCCCACCTTCTTCTCTCAACCATATTCATAGTTACCTTTGTTCAGTGTACTTCCATTGTTGTGCTACCATCTCCCAAAATTGTGTTCCAAACCACACACTCCTGTCTTCTATCACCCTGTAGTGCTCCCTTTAGTATTTCCTGTAGGGCAGGTGTCTTGTTCACATAGTCTCTCATTGTCTGTTTGTCAGAAAATATTTTGAGCCCTCCCTCATATTTGAAGGACAGCTTTGCTGGATACAGGATTCTTGGTTGGTGGTTTTTCTCTTTCAGTATCTTAAATATATCATACCACTTCCTTCTTGCCTCCATGGTTTCTGCTGAGAGATCCGCACAGTCTTATTAAGCTTCCTTTGTATGTAATGGATTGCTTTTCTGTTGCTGCTTTCAGGATTCTCTCTTTGTCTTTGACATTTGATAATCTGATTATTAAGTGTCTTGGCCTAGACCTATTCATATCTCTTCTGTTTGGAGTACGCTGCGCTTCTTGGATCTGTAATTTTATGTCTTTCATAAGAGATGGGAAATTTTCATTAATTATTTCCTCTATTGTTGCTTCTGCCCCCTTTCCCTTCTCTTCTCCTTCTGGGACACCAGTGATACGTACATTATTGTACTTTGTTTCATCTTTGAGTTCCCAGAGACGTTGCTCATATTTTTTCATTCTTTTCTCCATCTGCTCCTTTGTGTGTAGGCTTTCAGGTGTTTTGTTCTCCAGTTCCTGAGTGTTTTCTTCTGCCTCTTGAGATCTGCTGTTGTATGTTTCCATTGTGTCTTTCATCTCGTGTTGTGCCTTTCATTTCCATAGATTCTACTAGTAGGTTTTTTGAACTTTTGATTTCTGCCGTATACATGTCCAGTTCTTCCTTTACAGCCTCTATCTCTTTTGCAATATATTCTCTAAACTTTTTGAATTGATTTAGCATTAGTTGTTTAAATTCCTGTATCTCAGTTGAAGTGTACGTTTGTTCCTTTGACTGGGCCATAACTTTGTTTTTCTTAGTGTAGGTTGTAATTTTTTGTTGTCTAGGCATGGTTTCCTTGGTTATCCAAATCAGGTTTTCCCAGACCAGAACAGGCTCAGGTCCCAGAGGGAAGAAATATTCAGTATCTGGTTTCCCTGAGGGTGTGTCTTAGAAAATTGCTCCACCCTTTGATGCCTTGGGTCACTGTGCTTTTCTGCCCAGCAGGTGGCGCCTGTTAGCCTATAATTCTTGACTGGTGTGAGGAGGTATGGCTGTGTTCCCACAGGCTCTGGGGTCTGGTTCTGAATGGAAAGGGCCCCACCCCTTTCCTCCTAGAGAAGACAGACCCCTCAGGTGGAGGTCATTAGCATTTCAATGGTCTCTCTCTCTGCTTGTGCTGTCTCCACCCTTCCCAGAGTCACAGCCCTGGAAACTGAAAATGACTGGGGCTTTCTCCACTGAGCCAAAAAAGAAACAGATAGTCCCCTTCAGGCCGAGTCCAAGGCAACCCTCCGGCTCTCCCAGGTCAGTCGTCACCCAAAGCCTCTGTTTTTTGGGGCTGCGTACCTGTAGTGAGCAGTTCACACTCGCTACTTAAAACCCCAGTTGGAGCTCAGCTGAGCTATATTCGCTTGCTGGGAGAGAGCTTCTCTGGCACCACGAGGCTTTGCAGCTCGGGCTATGGGGGAGGGGGTCTCCCGACCTGGTTCCGTAGGTTTTACTTACAGATTTTATGCTGTGTTCTCGGGCATTCCTCCCAATTCAGGTTGGTGTATGATGAATGGATGGTCTCGTTTGTCCCCCCGCAGTTATTCTGGGTTATTTACTAGTTGTTTCTGGTTTTTTGTAGTTGTTCCAGGGGGACTACTTAGCTTCCACTCCTCTCTATGCCGCCATCTTGCCCGAGTCCCCATCCTGATACTTTTCTGCTTTGGGTTGCTGTTTCTCCATTACATTAGGATTTAACTACCTTCTGTTGCCTTAGGGGGTTCTCTTGATTTCTATGTTATTTTGACAAAATTGTTGATTTCCTTGCTCTTGTGGCATTTCCAAGATTGGGTTTGGGACAGAGTCAACAGCCATGAAAAATAGATTATTTATTAGATAGCCATTTCTAAAGAATTTCCAATGACATGGGAAAAGGCTCATGATACAACGATGAATAAGAGGATACTAAACTACACACAGCATTTCACACCCACTAAAATGGCTACTATTAAAAAAAGTGGAAAATTACAAGTGCGGGGAGGATATGTAGAAACAGGAACACTTATTCATTGCTGGTGGGAATGTAAAATGGTGCAGCTTTGCTGTAAAAGACAGTTTGGCTGTTCCTCACAGTTAAGAATAGAATTTTAGTATATGACCTGGCAATCCCACTTCTAGGTATATACCCAAAAGAATTGAAAGCAGGGACTTGAACAGATGTTTGCACACCAGTGTTCGTAGCGGAATTATTCACACTTGCCAAAAGTTGGAAGCTACCCTAGTTTCCATCATTCGATGAATGGATAAAAAAAATGTGGTGTATACATACAATGGAATATTATTCAGCCATTAAAAGGAATGAAGTCCTGATACATGTGACAACATGGATGAATCTTGAAGACATCATGTTGAGTGAAATAAGCCATACACAAAAGGACAAGTATTGTATGATCTCACTGATAAGAAATAACTAGAATAAGCAAACTCATGGAGTCAGAATCTAGAATATAGTTACCAAAGGACAGGGAGGGAGTAGGGAATAGGGATTTAAGGATTAAAATTTATAGGGTTCCTATTTGAAAAAATGGAAATGTCTTGGTAATGGATTGCATTGATGGTAGCACAACACTGTGAATGTAATTAACAGTACTGAAATATATATGTCTGAATGTGGTTAAAAGCGATTGAGATGTTAAGTTGTATATATGGTACTAAAATAAAAATTTTTGTGAGAAGATCCATAGACTTGCACAACAATGGACCCTAAGTTAGGCCATGGATTATAGTCAGTAGTACAGTTATAAAAGTGAACTTTCATCAGTTGTAATGAATGTACCACACCAGTGCAAGGTATTAATAGTTAGGTGGTATATGGGAACCCTGTATTTTATGCATGATTGTTCTGTGAACCCACAACTACTCTAATAAAAAAAAATTTTTTTTACTACTTACAGTATAATCTCTCTCTATATATATATACATAATTGTATGTGTTTATATGTACATGGGAAGGAAAAAATGTTTATATGCCAAAGTGTTAATGGTTGTTTCTGGATTGTAGAATTATGTGTCATTTTTATTTTCTTCTTTATGATTTTTCTGAGTGTTTCAAATTCTGTCCCTCTAAACTTTTCTTCAGTGTGTATTCCTTTTTACAAAATTATTTGTGTTCAACCATAAGGTAGTGCTTTTAGGCCATTAGAGAGCTATCTTCCAATGTCTCTATATTTAAGCTGTCCTATGGGTTTGTTATTTCAGATCAGTCTGCATAGCTTTTCGTTAGTGTCCTGTTTCAGCCAAAGCTTTAAACCTGTGTATGGGTTTAGACCCAGTTTTTTCTAATACTTTGTTAAAATTTATTTTAGTAATTATGAAAAAAATTTCTAACAAAAAAGTAGACTAGTATAATGAACCCATATACTACACATTTAACAATTGTTCCCATTTTGCCAGATTTGCTATATCCTTTTTGCTGAAGTACATCAAAATAAATTATATATATATATATATATATATATATAGTTATTAAACTCCTAAATATTTGTACCTCTAAAAATTAAGGAGATACAATACTTTTACACACTTAACATGATTGCCATGTTTTAAGGCTGATATTTAAAATACATTCCCAAAGATTTTTCTCTTCTCTTCTTCAACCTTCCAAATCAGGATTCTGGGCTTCCGTCGAGCCCCCTTGGTGGTTGGCAGATTTATTAATCTGCGGACAGAGATCAAGCCTGTTGCCACGGAGCAGCTGTTGAGCACCTTTCTAACTGTAGGTAAGATTATCGAGAACATTTAAATAGGGGAATAGTTCCTAAGTTAAATGGGAGATCATTGAGCAAACTGGTCATGACTTTTAGGAATTGAAGAGCTCAAAGGAATACAAAAGCAAATCAGGCAACCTGTTCTCAGGTTACTGTAGAAAATGGATCTAAATAGCAGGAAGTGAAGTTTTCCTCAATGCCCCCTGTTTTGTCTGTGAACTAGGGTGTGAAGTCATTTACCAATGGTGTAATAACTTTATTTTTTTCTGCCTGGTGTTACAGTTAAACCTCAAACTGATTTTGGCCTTATTCTGTTACTGTCTATATTCATTGGGTTGGGCTTTTTTTTTTTTTTTTTTTCTTATACATGTGCTTTCTTAGGAACTGTCTCTTATCTTCTTAAATTGAGGAAACCTTAAGGCAACCCTGTAGAGGGTCAGAAATTCCCCTGTAGGGTTGCATTTGGACCTGGAAGATCACTGCTACCTACTGCTGTTCTGCAAGGGTTAGCCTATAACTCAGTGTGCATGGAATTGGCTAGGGTCTCTGTTCTCTCATTCTGAGGTTAGAGATTTGAGCTAAAATTCTCACTCCTGTTCTCCTTGTGGGCATAATGAGAACAAGAAGAATTCAGAGGTGCCATGGTCTCTTGCCTCAGTCTCTGCATGGTGACATTTTCAGTGACACAGTTCTCCGCATCATGGTATGACTGTTGAAACAGACATAGCAAGACGAACTTCACCTTACTTTGCTAGCGTGAGTAGATTTATGTTTAAAATGAAGTGAAACTGAATATTTAAAGGACTTGTGACAGATTTATCATTCAGAATTTAAATATTTACAAGGCTGGGACTCTGCTTTTCTTACAAATAGCAAAGTCACTGATTTGTTTCATATATTTTCTAATCACCTTTGGTTGTTCAATTTTATGCTCAGCAAACATGACTTGAATTCCTGTTGGTGTTGGGATAGAGAGAGAAGGTCAAGAAGAACAAACCAGAGTCCCTGCTCTCCAGAGACTCACTATCATACATTATAAAAAAGTACAGAGAAGGGAGAGGACAGAAAAAGGCTTTGTAGAAGATGTTATTAACACTGGATTGAGTGTTGAAGAATTAGTAAGCATTACCTAGGCAGGCAAAGAGGAAAGGGCATTGGGTAGAATAACAGGAAATAATAGTGGGAACAAGGGCATAAAGGCCTGAAAGTACACAGGAATGGTACTTTTGGAGAATGATGAGCTTCTGGGTATCCCACAGCATAGCACAGGTAGAGGGATTTGATTGGAGGTGAAATTTTTAATAATGTGCTGATGTTAGCACAATTGTTTTTTAAGTATTAATAGGTAACTTGGTATAACAAAGACTAAATTCTGTGTAGCCTTTGCAGTTTTATGAAGCACTTTCACACAATTACCTTACTCGATTCTCTTGACAAGAGTACAGTAAGTAGGGGAGATATTGCCTACATTTCATACATAGAAAAGAGGCTTAGAAGAGTCAAACACCTTTCCAAAGTCACAAAGCTACCAATTATTAGCCGGGATTCAGATCTAGATTTTAAGATTCTAAAATCTTTCATCTGTTTATATTCTTTAATATTCATTCATTTATTCAACAATAGTTTATTTCACTTCTGTGTGACAGGTTCTGAAGTAGGTTCTTAGTATACAAAAATGAATGACACTGTCTTCCCTTCAAGGCACTTTGAGAAATGGGGGAGCTAGATATGTACAAATGCCTAAGGGAACAGGGAATGGGTGGAAGTTAGGGCCTAAATGATAGTGGATTGGTGGGGGTGATATTTAACCCATGACTTAAAGGGAGAATAGCAGCCCCCCAGGTAGATATAGTGGGAAAGAACATTCTAGGTTTGGACTCAACTTTTTTTGGGCTCTTGGATCCTTTTGACAGTCTGGAAACACTTATGAATCCCTTCTCAGAATGGTGTTTTTAAATACCTGAGATGCATAGATTTATAAAGGAAACCAATAATATTGAAGGTATAGTTTTGTTATGAAAAAATTCAAAAAGCAAATTTGTAGTATAGCAACATGTGCGTCCTTATTTAACATAATACATAAAAAACTCTAGTGGTGAGTTAGTGACTACCATAATTTCAAACTAGTGATGAATATAAATGATATTTTGAGATATCTGCAGCAACACTAAAGTGATATAAAAAAATCTGTGATTTCTTCTGGTGACAAAGTCACAGGTCATGCTAATACGACTATAGTTTGCTCTCTTCCTTCATAATTGAAGGGAATGCTACATTTCAAATAGAGGCTAGGAAAATAAAGAGGTAATTTTGTTCCCATGTTGTCCACAGCCCTCCTGAATTAAAAATCCTGTTCCTCCAGGTGGAGGACAGAGCATGGACACGGGTGACAAGAAGTGAGTGAAGAGCATAACAAGCTCAGGAGACTGTGTAGGTTAGCCGAAGTAAAGGGTATGTGGGGTCCGTGAGTGAGAAAGGCAGACGGTCAGGACAGTGTCACTGAAGTTGGACTTGTACACCATAATTAGGTTTCAAGACTTTCTCTTTAGGCACTGGAGGCCATTCAATGAGTTTGAACATGAAAAATTCAGATTTGAATTTTAGAAAAATAATTGTGGCAGCAATTGGAGGATGAATTGGGAAGAGGAAAATCAGGAGATAAAGGGAGCACTTGGAGGCTGTTACAGTAAATTCATATGCAGTAAGAGTCAGAACTCAGACAGGGACAGGAGATAGAAACATTTTGAGATAATTAAGGAATTAGAATGGAAGGAGTTTGGTGTGAACAGTGGGGCTTGGAGGGGGACTGAGAGAGAACAGAAAATTAAGAATGACTTCCAAGTTTCTGGATTGGATTTCATATACTCTTCCTCCAGATTTGTCAGTTAACACTTTCGAACCATTTGAGAATAGGTTGCAGATGTGGACTGCCTCATGACTCCTTAAAACTCCAGTGAATATTTCCCAGCTACCAGGACACTCTCCTACATAATCACATTCAACTATCAAAATCAAGAAATAAACATTGATCTAGTCTCACCATCTAATCCATAGACACTATGAGTATTGCCACTTGTCTCTGTAATGCCCCATATAAATCAGAGATTCAGTTTATAATCATGTTGCATGCAATTGTCATGTCTTTTTAACCTCCATCAATCTGGAGCAATTCCTCAGTCTTTCCTTGTCTTTCATGATCTTGACATTTTCGAAAAGTACAGGTTAGTTGCTTATAATGTTTCCCAGTTTGGGTTTGTCTGATGTTTCCTCATGATTTAAAATTTTGTTAGGAATACCAGAGAAGTGGTACTGTGCTCTTCTCAGTTTATCTTATCAAGTGGCACACAATGTTGACTTATCATTTCCCATTACTGGTGATGTTAACTTTTTTTATCACTTAAGATGATGTCTGCAGAGTTTCTACAATATAAAGTTAATAAGTATGTTGTACTTATTAATTACTAAATACTTTGTAGGGAGCTACTCTAGAACTGTATAAATGTTCTGTTTGTTATAAAACTTTCACCCACCAGCTATGTGTTCATTGATAATTATTGCCTGAGTCAGTTATTACAATGGTAGTTGTCAAATGCTGATTTTCTAATTCCATCATTCCTTCTAGATTTATTACTCACCATTCTATTGAAGGGTTGAGCTCCTCCCCAATTTATTTATAGTACTATGAACTCACAGACTCTTATTTGCTCAGTTATAGTTTGTCACTATCATTGTTTATTTTGATGCTCAGACTGTCCCCAGTATGGCCAGTGGGAACTCATACAAGCTGGCTCCTGTGTCATTTTGGAATGCCCCCTTCATTCTCTGAGCACTCCCTTACTAACTGGCATAACAGATAAGCTCATCGTGTACTTTTCCTGCCACAGCCCTGGAGTCAGCTGTTTTCCCAAGGAGCACTGATTCCTTTTAATATGGTATTAAAATGGTATTTAGGAATTAAACTGTGGGTGTTAGGTGTGCTGATTACCACCAATGTGTCATTGTTTCTAGGTTCTCTTAATGAATAGAGGTAGGAAATGTGTGTATGTGTGTTAAAACCATCTATTCACACCAGTATCTCCAATTCTAACCCAATACCACAGGACTTCTAGCCTTCCTTCTTTCTATATGGGTAACTCCCTTCTCTATCTGTGAGAAGACTAGCTCCCATTATCCTCAGTCTTATTTGCTGAAACCTCCTGTATGTAACCAAACTCCTGGCCATAGCTTGGTCCCAGACATGCCCTCTCTCTCCATTGGGCACTGTTGCCAAAATCTCAGCCTTGGCTAAGGGGAAGAGGGCATTACTTTCCTTTAATTTGAGTTCAGAAAGATACTGATGACAATTGTTGACTCCTGAGAGAGAGGCTGGGTAGAAGGGACATGGGGGTGGGGGGGACTTACTTTTTGATGTATATCCATTTGTACTTTTTGAATTTCCACACTGTGCTTTTATTATCTATTCAGAAAATAAGTAAATGTTTTAACTGTAGTCAGTTTAGAATCTTAGCTTTCACAGTAACTCTTTACTCAGCTGCTATCTTCTGCATTGTTTGGGGAGAATTTGGAGTCGTTTTTCCTTATGTGTACTTGGCTCCTTTCTCTCCTTTAGGAAACAATACTTGCTTCTATGGGAAGTGTTATTACTGCCGAGAAACAGAGCCAGCTTGTGCCGATGGAGACACGATGGAGGGATCTGTCACACTCTGGCTTCCAGATGTGTGGCCTCTGCAGAAACACCGACATCCATGGGGCAGAACTTACCGAGAGGGCAAATTGGCCAGGTAAACGCTCCTGTGGGCCATTGGATTCTCGCCTAGGCCTGAACAGATGCACACACTGCACAGAAGCCAGAGCTTCTGCCCCAGACTTATAGGACTGTGGGGTCAGGGGTGAAACTGCCAGGCCCGGACTCTGCCTTCTCTTTGTTTTATACAGTGCCAGGTACAGTGTTGGCACTCAGTAAATAACCCTGGTGATGCTGCTTGCCTCCAGGTGGGAGTATGACGAGAGCTACTGCGACGCTGTGAAGAAAACGTCTCCTTATGATTCTGGCCCACGCCTCCTGGACATCATTGACACAGCTGTGTTTGATTATCTCATTGGCAATGCTGACCGCCATCACTATGAGAGCTTTCAAGATGATGAAGGCGCTAGTATGCTCATCCTTCTTGATAATGCCAAAAGGTAGGACTGGCAGGACAACCCTTGTCAGTTAGGGGTGTCTGTGTATAAAATAAGGAATTTACTAGAGGGTCCTGGAAAACATCCAGAACACGATTGACAGAAGGCACTCTTCCCTTTGCTGTCTCCACTGTTGGCACCCAACCTCCCTTCTGGGTTTGCCCCACCTCCACAAAAGTGGTTCTTTCCAAAGAGTCAAAGATCCTGACAGACAGCTGGAAACCAAGGTCTTTAATTTATCACTACTTTACTTGGCTATGAGTTTACAATCTTGAGAAAAACAGATTTAATAGAATGCGAAACTTAATTAACATTAAATTTATTCTATCCAAAGGTTGATGCAATTTTTAAAAAAAAATCATTTCATAGGACATTTGCTACATTTGTGGCAGTCTAGGCCCAGACTTTTTTGCTATCATGGGAAGAAGAGCAACTGCTTGATTATATGTGAAGACAAGTTATTTTTATCTTGAATAAGACACGTTTATTCATTTTGAATAAGTATATATCCTTTTTTTTTTTTAGAGCTGAGCTATTTGAAAAGCAGTGTATTTTCAGTTTGTATTGTCCATTCTCCATGGTACCCATTTCAGTACCACACTTTTAGTTATACTTAATAATTATGTTTGCTAAATGAAAAAGCTCCCTGGAGCTCAGAATTATCCTGGCACTAGGTCACTGCTGTTAACGTTGGTTACCTGAGAGTAAGCTGAGACTTGGGTCCTCAGCAAAGAACACTTGGGCAGCATTTGTTAATGAAGCAGGACCCCAGGGGCTCTGTGAAAGATGGTGACAGCTACAGAAAGTGAGGGGCCAGCAAGCCCTGCCACGCTCTCTCTCCACTCCCAGCAAAGCAGCTAGTGGCCAGTACTATATATATTCCTGAAAATTGTTACCCTTACTTGTTAAAAATGATTTTTTTTTTTAAATCATGTGTACTATGGAAATTGGAATAGTTGCCTTTGCTGTTTATTATTTGTGGGCCTACACTCTGCTAAGGGTACAGTTATTAAGGTGAGCTTCCAGGGAAAGACTGTAGGATGGTCAGTTTTTCTAGGTTCAGGTTTCCTTTACTAACTTTGAGTTACTTCTAAGATCATTTTTACATCTACTTTCAATAAGAGTTTTCTCAGCCTCTGTGAGCAGTTTGAAAAGTGGTTTGAATCTGCCATATACAAACTTGTAAGGAAGAAGATAATTCAAATCTTTTCTGATTAGTAATTTTGAGGTAGAACAATGATAATTTCTTTTACAAGTAATTATCTTGTGCTTGTTTATAGAACCTAACACGAATAGCCTTTATCTCTCTCCCCACTCCTTAAAACCTGTTTGTGTTTAGGGGTCTTCAAGTTCTCCCTTTAATCTGTTAACCCCACAGTGTGTTACCATACAGTTATGCTCTAGCACCTTGCAGTATCTTGGCAGAATAAAAGTGTCTTTGTAAATTATTTTTTGTTTGATATTTCATTGTAGGCTTTGGGGGATCCTGTATCTAATTGGCTATGCCCTGCTTATTTTTAATTTAAGTGATTTGAGCTGTTGGAGCATGAAATTATCTTGGATCACGATTGGGTTTCTTATGGAATTCATTCTTGCTTTGATGCTAAGGAGTGCTTTCAGCTAATTGACAAAGTTTTCATTTAAATTTCAGCTTTGGGAACCCCTCGCTGGATGAGAGAAGCATTCTTGCCCCTCTCTATCAGTGCTGCATGTAAGTTCCACACATCAGATACATGTGCCTGCATTGCCATCCTTTTCAGGCTCAGATAACAGCACCTCAATTTTCTTGGCCTTAAAACTTCCTGATATCTGAGTAGTACTTCTCATACTTTCCAACCCAGAACCCCTGGAGATCCTGAGATATGAAGGATCATGGAAAGATGGAGGGCAGGCACTCAAAGCTCAAAATTCATTTTAATTTTATATGAATGAGGTTTGCAGTCTATTCAGTCCATGTTTGCTTCAATAGCAAAATGCAGTGTCTTCCCCCTCCCCACTACAAAAAAAAATATCTAGTAAAATCTGAGTCCCAGGTCGCTGTACCATGTTTACACTGGGGCTTCAAGTACTTTCTTAGCCTGCCACATACCATGTGGGGTATGCAAGTCTCAGATTGAAATTGTCTAAACCAAAAGTAACTTTTTTCATAGGTATTTAATATTTTTAAGTCTGTATTAGGAAACAAATAAATCAAAAAGTAAATCAAGAAAATGAAATAAAGACTGAGTTCTAAAGCATTCCTTTTCAGATCATCCTTGCTGATAGAATTTCTTTAACTTTTTATTTTGAAATAATTTCAAACTTACAGGAAAGTTACAAAAATAATACAGAAACAAGACAGAAAACTCTAGTAAACACCCCCCAACCCAGATACACAGATTTACCAACTTACAACATTTTGCCACGTTTGTTAGTCCATCCTCGCTCCCTCTCTCCTTCCTTCCCTCCCTCCCTCCCTTCCATTTTCTAAACATTTGAGGGTAGATTACATACATAAGTCTCCTTTAACACCTAGTACTACCATGTATGTTTCCTAAGAATAAGGATATTCGCTTATGTAACCACATTAAGTACATTTATCAAGTTCAAGAAATTTAAGCATTGATATAAAGCATACAGTGTCTGTATCTCACTTTTTTCAGTTGTATCAATAATGTTCTTTTGGGCATTTTCTTCTCTATTATTAGATCAGTCCAGGATCATGTATTGCATTTAATTGTGGTACCATATTACAGCCTAAAATTTCCCATCCCAGCCACTCCCAAGCATACAATTTATTGGCATTAACCATATTCACAATGTTGTGCTACCATCTCCACCCTCCATTACCAAAACTTCATCTCAATCAGAAACCCTGTACCCATTAAGGTTTAACTGCCCATACCCACCCCACTCTTGTCCCTGGTAACCTGTACTCTACTTTTTGTCTCTATAAATTTTCATATTCTAATTATTTCATTTAAGTGGTATAATTTAACAGTTTACCCAGGCAACCCTTAATTGTCTTCATTAATATTGGGAAGCAGTAATACATTCAATCCAAAAATTGTGTTTGGCTTTGAAGGAAGATGTTTTTGTATTAATAGTCAGTGTATCAGTTTGGTCCAATCAGGAGATAGAAGACACAATGGGGAAAACAAGGGAAGTTTAATATAAAGAATTATTATTGAACTCTGATAAAAGAAGGGAGAATCCTCAAGGAAGGACAGACTTGAAAGAGGGCCCCCTTCCCAATGCTGGGTTTTGGAACTCATTGGAGAAAGTGTAGTTAAACCCACTGGATAGCAGAGAGCTTGCTGGTTTGCCTAGGCCAGAGCTGGTCTGCATGCACTGGCCAAGCAGGAAGCAACCCTCTGGAGTATGGCCAAGGTATGGGGAATCCACAACTGGTGGCATGACATGCAGAGAGAGGGGCAGTCTGGGAACCTTCTGGGCTGCAGGCAAGCCATGCTTATGGGTCTACAGAGGGAATCAGGGTGCAGGTGTGGACTGGAGGTCTTTGGGGTGCTGGTTTCCATGTCAAGAGAGCCTCAGAAAGGTTATCACCATGCCTGGCCGAGGCTGCAGGGTCACTGAGGAACCACGTGTCTTCTGGCACATGGCTGGGCAGAGTTCTTCAGCCCATGCTGCTGATTCACCATACAATGTCCCTCCAGTGTCCTCTATTGAGAAAGCTTAACAGGAGTGATGTTTAAAGGAATTCTGTCTCTTACAACGTAGCATATATTGAAGGGGGAATTGGAGACTAAGAGGCAATAAATTGATAACTTAGTCCTAGAGGGGAAGCTCTGATGCCCTGGGCATTTATTTCAGAAAAATAAAGGCATACCACATCTGTGCTCATCTGTCCCTTTCATACTTTGTGCAAAGATCCATCTTCCTTATTTTTAAATAGTTCCCGAAGGGGCAGCCTCTTTCAGAATCAGACGTTTCTGCATACCTAGTAATTCCCACTTTATTCACAGAGAGGTCATTATTTTATCTTAAGACTTTTTTGCTGAAATAAACAGAATGCCCTCTTTAGTTGGTGAAATCATTAAGGAAAATAGGTGTTCCTAAAATAAAATTTCCTATTTAATATCAGTAGTAGAATTTTTTTAAAATTCAGAAACATATAAAGAAGAAAATAAAAATTACTCAGTAACATCTCAGGGTAACTCCTATTAATGCTGCAGTGTACTTTATTCTAATTGTGTGTGTGTGTGTGTGTGTGTGTGTGTGTGTGCGCATGCGCATATACATGTAAACATATATACACACATTTTCTTTCCCATAGATTTAGAGTAAAATGGGTTTTTCCCCCCAGGTTTTTTCTCTACCCAGCATTATATAGTGGGCATTTTCCCAGGCCACCATGCACAGTATTCCCTTGAATGGTTAACCATAATTTATTTAACTATTTCTTAGTTGTTGGGCATTCAAATTGTTTCCCATTTTTCCTGTTAAAAATAGCATTGCAGAGAACATAAATATGTACAAATCTTTGTGTATCTGACTGAATACCCAGAAAAAAAAAAATCAAAACCGGGTAATGTGACTTAACTCATAATGTAGAGGTAATTCTGAAATAGAAATGATTTTTTTCAGTTGAGGTATTTTACATTGTTATTTCTTTACTTCTGTCTACCAAACAGGCCTTAAAGTCCATCCAAGTTTGTATGTAACTTGTCCTAAAACTTTTTCTTCTAGCATTCGGGTTTCTACTTGGAACAGACTAAACTACCTGAAGAATGGTGTGCTGAAGTCTGCCTTAAAATCTGCCATGGCCCATGACCCCATCTCTCCAGTGCTTTCTGGGCCTCACCTGGATGCTGTGGACCCACGGCTGCTGAGCATCCTGGCCACCGTGAAGCAGTGCACTGACCAGTTTGGGGTGGACTCTGTGCTAGTGGAAGACAGGATGCCTCTCTCCCACTTGTAATTTTCAACACAGAATATGTGAAACTTCTTTTTGCAAAGATAGAAAAACAGCACAATCAATTCTAAATGTAACAGATGGATTGGAAATGGCCAGCAGCAAGTTCTGGCGATAGGGGACAGGGTGGCCTTGGATGTCTTTGGTGTTTTCCATAGTAGAAACTAAAGCAAAGACTACAAGTTTCAGACCACAGAGCTGTTCCTGCTGAATCACCTTTTGACTTCCTTGGCATCATCTGCCCATTCTAGCAGTGGGCGGCATGGTTAGTCTTAATTTCTCATGCCAAAGGACAAGCAGAGAAGTGACATTGGATAGGTTAATGCTGGCATTGTTTCTGGAGTGTGTGTTTTGAGTTAAACCTTACAGTCCTTTTCCCAAATGTGTGGATTTTCTGAAAACACTTTAGAGTCTCTTATGTCCTTTTTCACCAGAGCTAGTCACATTGGAAAGCTTACTGCCTCCTAAGGAGTGGCGGCAAATAAAACCTTGCCTTCTTTTGAGCCGAGATCGCACTCTCTGTTGGAGGGGACATGGTTTTAGGTAGCATTGAGAGGAGGGCAAAAGCAGGGAAGGCATTTGGGCTTTTAAGCAGTTGGCTAGTGGTGCTTTTGATGATTCTTAGAGGAGGAAAGGAGAAAGGGATCACTTGATCTCCAGAATCAGGGAGATGATTGAATTTTATACTGAGATCATTAGTGAAAACAGATTCCCCTGAATTTAGGTTCTTCAGGTGTGTAAAAAACAAAGATGGCTTTGTACCTAAGTAAAGTCTTCATTCTCACAGTTTTGTCCAAATTGGTCAAATAATTGTCTCTAAAGAAAATATTTTACATCCCAAGAATGATTCTCTTATGGAGACTTTTTTTCCCCCTTTTGCCCAAAGCAGGCAAATCCTTTCTTAATTAACAAAGCAAACTGAAATAATACCTTGAGTAAGAGTCAGGTTGCCTGTGTTCTCTGCCATCTTCATTTCTCTTCTGAACCGAATTTCCACATCTGCCTTTAAGGCATTTGGACATTGAAGCTGCTGCTCCCAAGAGACTGACAACCCTGTCCGTGCCTTTCTTGTGAGAAAAGCCAGCTCACTCCTACAGATAGTAGTGCACGTCCTGTTGGTGGCTGGACTTAGCTTACGATTTGGGCCATGCAAAAGACTGGCAACAAAGATTTTAAGCCTTCTGAGCCTTGAAATTAAGGAAGTTACCATGAGGAGCCTTAAGATTTTGATTTATATCAAACCCTAATTTCATTATTCAGTCTCTGTTGGAGTTCTGAACCCACGATGTGGTACTGTCCTTCCACCTCTTAGCATATTCACATTTCAAGTTACTAAACCACCAGTGCATTTTTGTGTTCTGGCAAAGTGATTTGACATGTAAGCAGCTGCAGTGAAAGACTGGGCCAGAAGGCAACATGCCTGGTGCACCCACTCAACCTGTGCTCAGAGCTGTATGTTTTTCTCTCCTGCATCTTGTCTGGGTGCTGTTCAAGTTTTTTACTTCTGTCCAGCAGAGACTAATATTTTAAACAGTGCGGTTGAACAAATTTTATGTCAGCCATTGGAGATCAACTTTAGGCAACCACACTTAAAAAAAAAAAAGCTTTAGGATTTGTGCGCTAATTTTCTCCTATTGAAAGATAACCGAGTAACCTGTAACTACTTTAAAATAGCATGAAATTGGAGGTACTTTTGTACTTTGTATATTTGTTTTAAGGTGGGCATGGGCTGAGTTATAAAAAGGGTATTGAATTTAAGATGTCAGATATTAGCACAGAACTGAAGGAGTATTAACAAAAGGAGGCACTGATTTCCATTTTCAGGCCATTTACTATGTGTGTCCAGGGACATGCACAATTTAGCTTGAGAATACTTTAGATAGTGCTTATCCTACAGCTTCTGGGAGACAGCTGGAAGGAGACAGTAGGAAGGATGTCATCTCTGTTCTCCTTGATAATGTTAGTTGAACTAAATTGTGAATTAATGTCCTTTCAAACACATGATGCCACACAGTGTGCCACACTGGAGTAAGTCACAGCTTCCCAAACTGGGAACTTCATTTATAATGTTGAAGGTAGAAGATTCTGCTAACGAAAAAAGCAGGTGGGAAAGCTGCTTTGAAAAACGTCTCATCCTTTCTTCAAAATATTGCCGAAAATATATCATTTAATTCTCTCCCTACTAATTTCAAATTCTTGACTTTAAAAATGTTCAGATCCATTATAGTTAAAGCTAGAATTATGATAATAGAGTGGTATGACAGTACAGATTTATTTCCTGAGTCAGGATTGGATTAAGCTGAAAAAGTACATAGAGGTGAGACTTGGAGAAAACAACCATAAGTTTACAGCCCTAAAGTTCAAAAACAGTACATTCTGTTAGAAAAAAGGGGTAGCTATGTTTTTAAAGTTTCATAACGCTATCCTTCTAATGGTTTATTTATTAGAATCTAGCGCTATTACAATCAAAACAAGTCATTGGAGGGGTGTTCGGCGTTTGTCAACCCTGAGTTGAGTGTACCTAGCTGATATATAATAGGTAGATGTGGGTACATTTTAATATTACAAAACAAGGAGAATCAGAACTGCCTGCCATTTCCTGCTCTCCTTCCCCCACTTTTAAAAAATATTTATTCAAAAGTTTGAGTGGGGAAGTGGATGTAGAGGATTCATTCTAAGTGTTCCTTAATATGAGGCTAGATTGTGGATTAGGGGAGGGACCTAAATAACTTTCTGTAAAGAACAAATTAATAGGATCTGTGTGCTCAGAGTATTGTTCAGTAATGTATTAATGAAGCATTTCTCCTCATTAATAAACCCTGTTTTCACTCAGGGTTAATATGTCAAATGAAAGGAAAGATGAATCCTATACATGGAAATTTTTCAGTGTCACCTGAAGGCATCATGTTCTTCCCATGAAATCTGTCTTTTCTTTTAAAATGGGGGAAAAGGTCTTTTGGCCTCCCTTTCCCATCCATCATACTCAGCCTCCCTCCTATCGTTCCCACTCTTGTTTGACAGGTAAATGACCACACCTGAATGACAATAGAAAGCTTCTGTCAGGGAGCTATCTCCTAGGAGACATCCTGTGTTCTTGAGCTTCAGGAAACATTAGTAAAGATATATGTATATATATTGTCATATATGTTATTCTAGGAAGAAAACATATTTATTTTGACACAGGGAAACTGACTTATGTTGCTGAAGGACTTAAAGCTAATAAAAGATTCTTTTCTCAGTCTCTGAGACTGGGTACTAAGTGACATAAAGACCATTCATCTGAACAGCAACTTGAACAAGTCGGGGGTGCCAGCTCCTGCTCCACACACTAGTGAGCCGGACAGACCTGACTTCGTGAAATGTACTGTACAGAGGAAGGCCTATTTTTCTCCCTTTGATTCCGCAAGTCTGGGTGGTGAAAAGGTAGGGGCTGGGTACTATACCGCCCCAGGATTTTAAGGAACCAAATAAAGCGTGGGGAGAACTGGGGAGAACTTAACTGGGAAGCTAATTTATTTGCTTATAAGGGAGGTGGAAGAACCACTCCCTCTCTCTCTTGTTCTGCCAAGGATTTCACCTCAGAGCTGTTGCACAAATGGAGGCTGTATTTGGTAAGACACCAAACAAGACAGATGCAAAGCTAAATTTCTAATATGGGTTTTAATTCTGAAGAAAAAAAAACAAAAATAAAGATTTTAGTAAATAAATGATGTGTCATCTTTTTTTCTTAATCTTTTTTCCCCCCCTCAGGATTATTTTCAGTGTTCCCTAGTCCAATTTCCTATCGCTTTTATCAGGAGCAGAGATGATTACATCTTTTGCATGCACTTAAAAGGCCCACAAGGATTGTTTCACAGAGTCTTGATGGATAAGACCCATACATTTCTTCGCCAGGCTTCAAAAGATCTATACCAGATTGTGACTCTACCAAGATTTCCCTAGGTTAATTTTTAGGTGCTTTTTTGTTTTTGTTTTTGTTTTTTTTTATTAGTTGACTCCATTCTTGCAGCTTCCTTAGAGGTAGAGAATTATGAATCCTGAAGAACTCATGCCAGCCAGCCTAGTGCCATAGAGGCATGGAAGAGAGAGCCAGATGCCCTGATTATAATTCTTAGCACACCCAGATTTTTACCATTCAAAATGAAAATCCAGTATCCTAACCCTCAGTCACATAACTGAACAGAATACATAAGATTTTTTTTTTTTCTTTTTTGATTTGCAGCACATTTGTTTGTGCCAGTATTTGTCATTTGTACTTGAATATGTGTGGGAGACTAAGGGCTGGTACATGTTACTGACTCATTGCATACAAATCTTTTTTCTAGGCTAGATTTCAAGCTCTGTTTCTCGGGCATATCAGAAAGACTAGTATTAGAGCTTTAAAAAGGGTATCTAGGAGTGGGGAAGGTAGACTTCTGTTACTGGCTAATTTTACCCAGTGTGTTTGCCCATAAAAACTGATTTTTAGCAGCCCTTATTTTGTAAAACAGAGACCAGAATGGTCCTAACCATTTGTTTAGCATGGTTGGGAGTTTGTGAGGTAGGCTGCTGTATATAGTCCAGGGAATAATAGTATTAAATAGCAATTTGTGAGGTTCTTGTCTGTCTTCAGAAGGCATGTGAACATTGTGCAGGGAGTTGTGGGTGCCACCCACATGATGATGACTAACCTTTCTCTCAAGGAGCCTGAAGACACTTCCTAGTAGAAAACTGCTTGCAAAGCACTAAATGGCTGGGGGGGGCAGGGAGGTGATGTAAATTAATGACAATGGGAGTAAGGAATGGGAAAGAATCTGGGGAGTTAGAAAGGTGAGGAGTAGCAGTGTCTTTGCTGAAGAAGGGAAGGTTGATCCAGACTTCAGAGGTTGCCTGTAATTTTCACCTGGAAATACTGGCTTGTCCTGTCTCTTGAGAGGACAGTTTCAGTCCACGTGATGCCTCAAGTGCACTGTGGCATGGATGTTCAACAAAGGGACCGCTGGCATACAGCTAGATGAGCTGTGTAACATTCATTTCATGTTCTTGAATATCATCAGAGTTGGTTTTTTACAAACTTGGAAATAGACTTGATATTTACCCAAAGATTGTTTTGAGGCAGATGGTTCTGCCTTCAGTAGGATTGAGATGTCACTTACAAAACTAGGTCCCATTCAGATGACCTTAATAAAGCTGTTGTGTGCTTTTTCTCTTAGAAAGACCTTGTGGAAATGCAGATTTTGATCCAGTAGGTCTCGATGGGGCCCGAGATTCTGCATTTCTAACAAGCTTCTCAGTGATGCCATTGCTGCTAGTCCTTGGACCACACTTGCATAGGAGCGTGGAGTTTGCTCGCTAAGGAAAATTTGAAAGTTTTGGAATTTGCTTGCTAAAGAATCATAGCTGCCTGTAGTTTCTGTGGCAGCCTCTAGATGGCCCATTATCTGTGAGATTTTGCTTCTGCAGTTTCACAACCAGCTGCCTCTAAGACCTGAGAATGAAACTTCAGCAACTTCCTGAAACACCAAAGAGGCTTGTTCAGAAACTGGTGTTTGGATTCATTTAGGTGGGATAGTCTCTTTAGAGAAATAAATGTTTACCCTCTACTCTTCAGGAAAATAATGACTTCTTGAAACCACCTTGCTTTTTCACAGTTATTTAAAGAACTTTCCAATTACCTACTTTACCATGAAATGCTAAATCCAAATCAAAATGTCTCAGAAATTAACTATTTATCCCTAAATGAGAGTTAGAAGTAGAGAGAATTCCTTCCGCAGAGTCTCAAGGCTTGGATTGTTTTAAGGAAGTAGTGTCAATACTAGTAATTGTAACACCATAAATTCACCTATAAAATATAAACAAAGCCATCCAAACCTCCTGTATATACCATCCTGAGCCTCCAGGGCTGGGCATACAATATTGATAGTTAACATGTATTAAATGTTTACTGTGCCTCACTGAATTTGCTCATTTAATCTTCATAGCATTCCTATGAGGTGGCTATTTTATTATCCACATATTATAAGTGGGGAAACTGAGGCATAGAGCAGTTAAGTAACACTCAAAGTCACAAATATAGAAAACAGAAGGGACTATTCAGTAAATGACTATACTGGACTGCCATTCATGCTCAAATAATGTTGCTTGAATGAGTTAATGTTTCGCAATTTTCAAATAAGAATAATGGTGTGTTCCTCAACAGTCCTCTGAAGGATTTCACAAGCTGCACTGCACACAATACTGTACTGGTGCCATGGCCACTGCTCTGTGGAAGGTTTTGGTTCAATTTTGACATACTCTGAGTGGCTAAGATACACAATATACATGCATAACCTTCATTACTTCTCAACTTAACTCTCTTGGTATGCAACAAAGGTGCTTATCTGATTTCTGTAACTGAATGAAAAGCAGGAGCAAATTTGATAAGCTGCTGAGGAAGCAGCAGACTTGCTTCCTTAGACACTGAGTGAGTCTAAGAGATTGGGATGAACACGAGTCAACTTGCCTGTGATGCTTGTGGGACACGGTGCTAGAATCTACCTTACTGTCTGGAGAACCCAACCTCAAAGCTACTCAGCATGTGACATCCCCTGATCGCTGTAGACAGCAGTTTCCTCACAGGACAACAGAGGCTTCAGAAAACTCTCTGGGGATTTTGCAAAATGCATTAAGCTCTGCGGACATCTAACAATCTCATTCCACATTCTATATTATGGAGAGAGGAGGCCTGAGAGAAAGAAGCCCTCCAGTCTTTTTGCCAGTGATGTGTGATGGGAGTCTCAAAGCCGCATACTCTCCAATTCACAAATCTAGCTAAAAAAAGTGCACACAGTACACTGACATGGGACCTCATGATTTCCCCATACTTAGGAGGTTTCCACAGCTGGGAGCATACCAAAAGCAAGAGGAAGCTGATGAGTTCCAGTGTGGATCTATTCTGGTTTTGGAAACCCCCATGAGTACCTGCCTTGAGAGGTTTCATTTCCCTCTGCAGAAGAGCCAGGGCGTCGTTGGCCCCACAGCTTCATTCTGCGCGCCTGACCTGCAAGCGTCCTCCTCCGGGCCTTCAGCAGTCAGCTGACCGTCCCACCCCATGTAATGCCCCTGGGCGTGAGGCTTCCCCCGTGTCGCCTAACGCGTTGGCGGGAAGTTGGTCTGCTGGCACCGGCGGGGCACAAACGGGTGCCCTTATGTAGTAGGCCTTATTTAGATGGACCACCAGAGCTGCCCGAAAGGAGAAACAAGGTGTATTAGAGTGGCCATTTCAAGGCCTGACTTCACCTCCTTTGCAACCACCATAACCACCAACCCCCATCCCCAGAATTGACTGCCTCCCGGAAGCCGAGCTCCCGTTGGGTGGGTGGGGCCTGAAATCGAGCTCGGGATACCTTCCGGGTCACAGGCGACGCCAGCTGGCAGGCGGTGGGCGTCGCCCGAGAGGCGAGCGCCAGTTCCCACAGCAACGCCAATCTCCACCAATCCGGGCGTCCTAAGTGCGGGGCCCCGCCCGCCGCGGGGTTTAAAAGCGCTGGGCCAGCAGGCCTATGAGTAGATTCCCCGTGCTAGGTCCGGTCATGTTCTTTGGCCGGTGGCGCCGCCTGGGGCTCTGCCTCCTGCTGTCGCTGCTGCTCCCGGGCGCGACCGGGCACAAAGGGGCGGCGAAGCCGGGAGAGGAGTCCGAGCAGCCGGGCGCGGGAGGGGCCTGGCCGGCCTTCCAGGGCTTGAAGGAGAGGCTGAGCGCGGCCGGCGCCCTCTCCGCACGGTACTGGGCGCTCTTCCGCTGCCAGGTGTGGCCCGAGGACTGTGAAGAAGACGAGGAGGCTGCCGCCGAGCCCCTAGGTAAGACCCAGCGCCGCCGTCTCCGCCGGGTCCACCCGCCGCTGGGCCCCGCCTAGCACCTCCGGAGGGCGGGAACCGGGGGAACGGGATGTGCAGAAGCTGAGCTGAATTTGGGTCGCAGCTGTCAAAGCCTCACTCCTGCCCTGGGACATCGTAATCTGGGCCACCAGACAGGCGCTTTATCAGCCAGCTTTCCTGTTCCCCCCAGCCTTTGGTACATCGCTGTGGGCAGGGCAGCCTCTGGGGGGACCAGCAAGCCCTGTCACTCACTGTGCCTGTCCCGCCCTGGGGCTGCGCTTTTGTGAGTATGAATAGGCCTGGCCGCCCTCCTCCACCTGACCCCTTTATGACTCCTCAAGACATGCTCCCACTTCCTATGCTGTCGCCTAACCCACCCTGGCATTATTCCAAGGTGCTATTGTTTCCCCAGTTTCTTGATGGCTTCGAGAAGAGTCCTATGTGACCAGACCTGATTACTGCCCCCCACCCCCCAAGTGGCTCCTTCTCTGCTGCTTATGGAGGCGGTGCTTGGGGACATGCAGGGGGCAGGGTCTTGGACTTGGAGTCTGGAGCTTAGTTCTGGTTCTGACTCTGTCACTAACATATTGTGTGGCAAGCCTGAAATAAATACTGTAAACATCTTTAATTTAAATAAAAAGATTTTTAAATTCCAGTGATGCGTTTATTTTTTGCTAATGCTGGATATATTCAAAGTCCAATTGACCAAAGAATTTAGAGGGCCTTGGAGGTGGCTGTGATCAGATTATTTTGAAACCCAATGCAAGCAGGAAGAATGATCATTGCCAGCTACTGTTTGTCTTCTTTTGTCTCCTTTCTAGACTGCATACTCCTCGTGGGCAGGGTCTGGGTTTCTCATGTTTCTGGCATACAGTGCATAAGGCATTTCTGTTGGCTAATTTAAGCCTTGGCTGCAGCTGGATCAAAGCCATCTACTTCCTCAAAACTTGACGTGCCCACTCCTACCCATTCCCTGGCCAAGGGCAAGGAAGGACCAGGGGAGAGCAGTGAAAATTCGGTCTAGAGGGAGGACAAAGGTTGGGAAGAAGAACTGCTCTGCTTGATCAAGCTGAGCAGGCAGCAGAAGTCTGCAGGAAGGCAGTGTGTGACTCACCCTCTGCCCAAGGCTCTGTCCCTGTCTCACAGCTCCTCCTTTTCCAGGCTGGAACCTTCCCCTGTTGGGCCAACAGTACCTGAATATCCTGACCAGGTGGTACTGCAGCTTCCAGGACTGCTGTGACAGTGGGGACTGCAGGATCTCCAACAACTTCACAGGTTGGATCCCACAGGGCCCAAAGGGACTAGGGATATGTGGGGGGTGGGGGACAATTCAGGGGAAATGGCTTGGCAGCAAGGGACAGGACATCATGCCATCCAACCTTCCCCCAAGCAGGAATTGCCACGACAAGATTGAAGTCAGGTCTGTAATTATGTGAGGATCTGCTTCAGGCAGGACACTGAACTACTAGGTTTTCCAGAAATAATACCATTGACAATATGAAGTCATATCATCAATGTACTTTGCCTTCTTCTACCTAGAAACTGAGGCCTAAGCTCCATCCTGTTTTTGAAGGAGCACCAAAATACTTGAATTAGGAACAAGATGCCCCTTTTTAGCTTTTAGCTTAATGACTCAGGTGTACTGAGCTGGTTTGCTGGATCTTGGGGATCCAGGGGGATGCCATGAACATGTCACAGCCACCTGTGACAGCTGGGAGAGGGGGACACTGCCAGACACAAAACAGGCCCCTGATTGCCACGGTCTGAGGAAGGGAAGAGAAAGTGATGTGTCTAGACTGAGAGCTTCTCTTGGCTAGTTTGCCACCTACTACTCCTTTACCAAGTCCTTCTGCCAGTCCGGGGGTGTGTCCAAGGAGAAAAGAAGAATAGGTAAGACCTGTTGAGCCCCTGCTATGTGCCAGGCATTGTGCTAATAGCTTTGTGTGGATTAACTCATAACCCAACCTATCCAACAGCCCTTAAGAGGCAGGCCCAGAGCACCAGACCTCTCTCTAAACAGGAGCCACAGCCTCCAAGTGCTGCCCACCAGTGGTTGGGAGGATCAAGCAAGAGAACTGGTCGGAAACTGTGGATTGTGATTTAGAGTGTCCCTCTCTAACCTTTAACCAGGAAATGTCTGGGCAATGCAACGTGGGTTTCCTGAGTCGTCTGGGATCAGTGGGGATGCCTCAGTGGTACCACACCCTTGAGAGAAATAGGATGTTGTTTCTGATTATAATCTAATTCATATTAGCCGTCACATGGGCTGAAAACCCCCGCATCAGTATGCCCGGGCCTTCTCTCCCTCGGAGTCCACCTATATTTGAATCATGACTAACCAACTTCCTTCTGTGTAATTTTTTGTTTTTTCAATTAATTCAGGTGGCTTGACTTGCATATGTCAATTTATTTTGCATTTTGACTCTCAGATCTTTAGCCCCCAGTACTAAACACATTCCGATAAAGGATTGGTAGTTTAATTCTTTGTGAAAGGTACCTCAGACTGGTTTCCCAGGAAGTTTCCTTGTCTAGAGCTCTCCTGATCCCAGCTCTTTCACTCTATAAACAATGCCTATCCTAGATATGAGATCACTCGATGGACAAAGGTGCTGCTGGCACAGTGCTTTCTGCACACTCCTGAGCAAGTTCTGTGTCCAGGGAAAAGGCCTGGCTCAGGACTGAATTTGGACTACTGGGCAGGAAGTCCGAATTTGGATTTCTGCTGACTCGGGATAAGACCCTATGCAGGCAGTTAGCAAGTTACCTCTCTGCTCTCAACATTGTTCCACCTGGGCCTGGGTACCCCAAATGTTCTGAGGAGCCAGAGACCCCAGGGCTGGATTCCCAGCTTCTCCTCTCACTAGCTGCCAAGCCTTGAGCAGTCCTCTTGAAGACTCAGTCTCCTCAGCTTTAAACAGGGACGATAACACCTACCTTGAAGGATTATTGTAAAGATTAATTATAAAACACATAGGACAGCTCTGAGCACAGGGAAGACGGCAGCAAATGTTAGTTTCCCCCTCTACCATCACTTCTACTTTCCAAGCATCACATGCCTTGGCAAGTCTGTGGGTTTCAGCCAATGAGGACGTGATACTTCCAGTGTCTGACCTTAGACGCTGACTTGCCAAAGCTCTTGGGGACCTGAGCTGGCTAGAGATCCCGACCCAGCTGGCCCTGAACTCTGAGTGGTCAGTTCTTCGCCCACAAAAAGCAGCACAGCCTCCCCACCTGCACGGTGGCTCCTGGCAGCCCCTGTGTCCAAACCACACAGGGGCTGCTCTCAAAAAAAGATGAACTAAGATGGATAAAATGAGGGCTTCTCCATAACATATTTAGGGAGTAAGGGGTTGGAGGAAACTTGTCAGTGGGGGGAGGGCTCCCCCTCCAGAGAAGACTCTGCCAACCATTCTGGGGGAGCTTCAGGATTTTCAGGAAGGGTCACTCCATTCTCTCCAATCTCAATCTCTCAGACTTCACTGAAAATCACCCTTGAATCCCTTCTGCTGCAAGACCTGCTTTCTGGCTTCTTGTTCTGAGGCCAAACAGAATGATTAACTGACCCTACCTCGAGAGTTCAGTCTCTCAGCCATTGCTGAGCCTGGTGGGGACGGCCTGTGTGCCCCTCACAGGCCCCTCTCTCTCCTATAGGCCTTGAGTGGGACCTAAGTGTGCGCTTGCATGGCCAGCATGTGGCCCGGGAGCTGGTCCTGAGAACAGTGAGGGGCTACTTGGAGACACCCCGGCCAGACCAGGCCCTGGCTCTGTCATTCCACGGCTGGTCCGGTACAGGCAAGAACTTTGTAGCACGAATGCTGGCGGAGAACCTGTACCGGGATGGGCTCAGGAGTGACTGTGTCAAGGTGTTCATCACCATGTTCCACTTCCCTCACCCCAAGTATGTGGACCTGTACAAGGTGAGCCGGCTGGGGCTGGGGCCCTGACAGCCTGAGCAGGAACTCTGTGCTGGGAGGGAGGCCGTGGTCCCAGCCCTTCCTTGCAAGGAGGTGGACAGTGGGGAACCCGGGAGGTGGGTGTGGGGGGAAGGGGCAGGCAGCAGCTGTTGCAACAGAACCTCTAACAGCCAGGCAGCATCCACGCCATCCACCCTGCACAGACAGGGCCCCGAGCATCTGCAGGGAAGACGGATGTTCCAGACACCACTTGTTCCATTACAGCCATTCACAAGGGGCCATGCTCTGGGCTTAAACAGAGAATCCATGTGTTTATTTTTTCTGTTACAAAACTAAAATACGTTGCAGGAAATGTGGGATAGAGAAAAGCAAAAACCTTATCATAATCTGCTGACACCGATTATATACACACAGATACAACCACAGTTAGCATTTTGGTGCACTTCCTTCCAGCCTTTCCCCTATGCTCACGTTGTTTTATGGCATAGTAATTATATTGGACAGAAAGTTGCATGTCCGGCTTTAAGCAAAAAGAGGCAGCATACATCATCGTTGATTTCCTGTCTTTCCATAACAGCTCATTATTTGCCAACAAGTGGATGGGCAAAAAATTTCTTAGCTGCTCCGCTATTTTGGGTTTCTTCTAATCCAGTCATGTAGTACTTAAAATAAGCCAGAAGGTAAGCAAACCCTGGGCAGGATTACAGAGATACCTGCACCTCACTTTGGCTCTTGGTTCCAATAGTTGGAGTGTGTTAACCTGGAAGATTGCATGAGCCTTGCAGGGCAGGGATTTGCCTAGGTCACCTGTCAGTTTCAGTGTGGAGGGTGAGACAAAGTGAACTGTCCTGACCCCAGAACTGTCCTGAACCAATCAGCTGGCCTTTCCAGGAATAACTTTCTGGCTTTGACTGTGGCAAAACAGGTGTGGATCCCAGCTTCCCACAGTGAAAATGCCCATGTGTACACACTCTCATACCCTGTGCACCCTCACACACACACACACCTGGGCGACTAGATTATGGGCGACTGAGGGCTGAAGTCACAGTCCAGGGAGGCTAGAGAGGGGCAGTGAGTGTGGGCTCTGGGGTGAGAGCTGGCCCTAAATAATGTATTCTTCACCTAGTAATGTTCTCCTGGTGAACATGGCAAAGAAACTTCTTTTCACTGGAGGGCTATCCTGCCTAGATAGGATTGAAAACTCACTGCAGCCCTAATGGGAGCCCCCAAGCTGTGTGTTGAATCTTGGGCCAGTCTGGGTGTCTGTTCAGGGCAGGTGCCTGTGGCTGTCTCTGGGCTAGGGAACCTCGCCTCCACCTATCGCCCCTGCCTTACAGCCTGACTCCCCCCGGGGAGGGTAAATTGGTGGTTCTGGGATGGGTTCTTATCCCAGAGGGGCAGAGCAGGGCTGCAGCTGGGGCCTGTTCAGGCTGGCTCCACCTGGATTGGCTTTCAAACCTGAAGGTGTATAAGAATCAGCTGGGAAGTCGTTAAAGTGCACGTGCCCCAGCCCTGCCCCAGAGATTTGGATTTGGTAGTTCTAGGTGGAACCCGGTCCCAGGTGATCCAGCACAGCTGGTGGAAGACCCTGTGGAACAGGGCACTGGTGACCATGGGTGGGAATGTGCCTCCCACGCCCAGTTCTCCAAGAGCCGCCTTTGTCCTGTGCAGGAGCAACTGACAGGCGATATCCGGGAGTTACAGCAGCGCTGTCGCCAGACGCTGCTCATCTTTGATGAGGCGGAGAAGCTGCACCTGGGGCTGCTGGAGGTCCTCGGGCCATACTTGGAGCGCCGGGACCCCCAGGGCCACCAGGCTGAGCCCCCAAGAACCATCTTTCTTTTTCTCAGGTGAGGTCTGAGGAGTAACCGTCCGAAGGGGTGGATGGTTGGGGAAAGGTGAAGAACCCCTGTCCTGGTGCTGCCTGGGCCACTCTTGGGAGGTGTTCCCCAGCATGTTGGCTGGAGGAGGGCTTCCACGCTCTCGTGAGCTGCAGACCCCCTTTCCTCAAGGGAAACCAACACCGAGCCCAGTACAGAAAACAGAAGCCCAGGTGATGTGTGGAAGCAGGGAAGGGGAAGCCCAGCTCTCCCTGCTCCAGCCCTGGTTCCACCCCTGAGGCACTTCTGAGGGATTCTGACCCTTCCACTCAGGCTGTGTGGTTCTCAGATGATTGTGAAAACTCCTCTCAAACTCCAATCTCTCTCAGCACCACCTTTCTCCTGCGTTACAGCAGTGCCCAGAACAGTTCCAGCAGGTAGATGCTCAAGCATATTTTTGTATGCTAATGCTGACTTTCAGAATGTTTAAACAATTTGCTTAAGGTTCAAAGGGTTGATATGAGATGGAGCCAGGAATTGAACCTTGATCTGTCTGAGACTCCAGGTCCAGGTCACCGAACCACTGTGCTACATTTCCTGTGCTTGGGGCTAGAGCTCTTGGTAGAAACTATCAAGGTTAGTTTGAAGTCAAATTTGGTTAGAAATTCAACTTGAAAGCTTCACAAACAGCTTCTTGCAGACTCAGAGTAGAAAACAAGCCATTGACCCTCTCCCATCCCACTCCACCCCCGCTACCTCCCTCAGGCTGGTTGGTACATGCCTGCTGGGAGATGTTTCCCTGCTTTACTGAGCCTCTGGTTGGGATGGGGGCTGGTATCATCCAGGCTTGAAACATGTAAAGGGATAGGCTGTGGAAAGCAGATCTTGTTTTATTGTGAACTCAGAAGACAAGATGGAACAGGTTTGAATTGTTACTGGTATTGGATTTTGGTGTATTGATGGCAAGTCCTTCCTGGCCTTTAAGTAAGGCTTGTGGGACCATACAATGCACTGTGAACAGGGGCAGTGGGGGTGTCCTAGGGTGATTTCAGGAAAAAACCGAGAGCTGATATGATTTGAGTGCCTAGAATTAGGAGGGGAGGACAGTAAATTCTTCAAATTAATTTTCTGCCCTAGGTTCCAAATCACTTAGCACTTTCTGAGGCAACCTAGGTTTGAATCACCTCAGTTTTGCAGAGAATTAGGTGAGCCTCCAAAAGGCAGAGGAAACCGAATAGAAGGGAATGGCCTTTGTTTCCTAAGGCTTCTCTGCTCAAGTCCTTATTCTGTACCAGATCGGGAAGGGGCTGGAGAGTTAGGAGTCCAGGGCTCCCGCTGAAACATTCCTGCAAAGCTACTCTTTCCACCGCTGGCCCAGACTGAATGGAACCGAGCACATCTGCCCTAGCTAACTCTGGAATCCCTTCACTTTTGCCCATGAGCTGCTTCTCCCTGTTTTCCCTGCTGCTCCCTGTTATTTCTCCTTCCTCTTCACTCAGGCCCGACCCCTGTTCACTTCGTGGCCGCAGGCGCCCGCTGACCTTTCCCCACTGCCCTGGCGTCATTAGCTTGGAAAACCCTCACACTCCCTGGCGAACCTCGCCTGGGCTAAGATGTCCTAATGCGACCCAGGTGATGCTGCTGTCTCTAAGCAAACATTTGCCTTTG
Source organism: Choloepus didactylus (assembly GCF_015220235.1). Taxonomy (NCBI): domain Eukaryota; kingdom Metazoa; phylum Chordata; class Mammalia; order Pilosa; family Megalonychidae; genus Choloepus; species Choloepus didactylus. Next base: position 84,686,984 of record NC_051308.1, on the reverse strand, counting down.
TAGTAATATTTTGGCCGCGGACCCTGCGGCCTCAGCCCTCTCCCGCCCCCTCCCCAGCCCGCCGTCTGCCCTTCCCCCCCTGGCCTGGACTTGGTGGACTTGTGTGTGGGGGCAGGGCCGGGACGTCGCGAGGGGAAAAGCCCCCAGCGGGAAGTTGACCTGCGTGAAGGACGCTCCGCCATGCTGTTCTGCGCTCGAGGAGCCTGTCATCCCCTCGAGGAGGTCACACACAGCGACAGGGATCCCTTTAAAAATGTGGCCTCGGTTCTAGCTGCACAGACTTCGCACCGGGTGCTGGGGCCTCGGAGAGCGGCGCCCCCTGTGCGCGGGCGGCGGAGCCAGTGATGTCTCTCCCGGTGCCGCTCCCCACCCGCACCCAGTGCCTGGGCGCCTGGAGGTTTCGGGTATTCTAGTAAAGGGCAGGGGGAGACAGTGTATTTGAGTCTCTGAGCTTGATTTTCCCCTTGATGGCGGATTCTTGTATTTAAAAGAAAAGCACAGTTGATTTAAACTGCTAATGTGACCAAATCAGCCTCTGTTGTGGTGCCGGAAGTTTGATCAGCCATTTGAAACAGAGGTGCTGGTGGCATATGATGGCAGGGGCGGGAGGAGGTGTCAGTTGAAGCCCTGAGTTTAGTGCGCCCCGGGCTAACCTGCCCCAGCCCTCAGACGCAATTTTTCATACGGCTAGAGGATTTGGGAGGGCCCACTGGCTAGTTACCAGAAAACTAACATTGACCTCGTTTGCCTTTTCTGCCAAGTGTACAAGGCTTCAGAATGGGGTCAGGGGCAGGAGAGGTTGGGGTTAGAGGAACGTGGGACCTGGCAACTTGGGGCAACTGTCCTTGTTTTAGCGAAGCTGTAAAATGAAGAGAGTAATGCCTGTCTTCACTTCAGTGGGCTGTTGTTGGAAATGGGTAGATAGAAAGGATTTTGAAAAATTAAAAGAACTATAGAAATATGAGTTACTTATGGAGTCATAGGACTTTGTACCGTAGCATATAGAAAATGCTGAGTGTGTGTTGACTGACCATCGACTGAGTGGAGGGCACCTGAGATGCCTGGTCCAATTCTTTTATTTTACAAATGAGAAAACTATGGCTCAGAGAAATTAGTAACTGAGCCGAGTTTGTATCTATTCTATAGGAAAGACTTAGCAGTTAAGGTGTGTTTGTTACTGGATCCGAAGGTCTGGAGAGACCTTTGAGACCCCTTCTTTGGAGGTCTTGTGGCTAGAGAAAGAGGCTGGTGAGATTAGACGCTGTCCTGTCTCAGAGCCAGGGGTCCACAGAGGTGCCTTCTGGACCCTTAGTCCCTTCAGAGCTCGCTCATGTTCAGCAGGTGAACTGGGAGGATGCGGCAGGAAATTGGTGTACTCTAGTAAGGAGGCACCTATGAGGACAACATCTCTCTAAAGGTGTAATGTTTGTGTCAGGGTAGCAGCTCCTGAGGAGCTGGAGATCAGGGGTGGGGGTAGTGAATAGAGAAAGGTCCCAGGTTATGTATTGATGGGTGAGATAAAAAGCCTGTATTATGGTAAAGGAAAAGAGACATTTGGCTGCAGGACAAAACAGGAGAAATTCAGGGAGGAGGTGGAGAAAAAGGGTGGACAAAAGTGAAGAGATCCACTTATTTAATAAATATCTTTGAGCCCTGATAGGGTTACACAGATAAATAGGCTAAACTTCCTTCTCTCAAGAAGCTTGGAGTCCAGGTGGTTTTCTGGGTAGAAATGGGACAAGCACTGGAGTCCATGCCTATGGGGCTGGGTGAGTGAGCCCCACTTGTCACCCAACATGCTGCATGCCCTGCCCTCTAGCCTATGAAGGTATGAACAGAGCCTTTGCTTGCAGGATGGAGCAATCCTTTGGCAGTGGGACGCGTCTTGTTTAGCTGATGCAATGTGGCCACTCCTATGTGCACAGATGGCCTGTCCAGCAGGCCTTCTGGCAGTAGTGGGGATAGGGCAGCAGCTTCAGGAAGCAGAAGAGTATTGTAAGCAGCTTCCCAGTGTGCAGGGGTTGGGGAAAGTCTGGCAGAGCACTGAACTTGAGAAAGAGCTGAGTGAGGACTGCCCTTGTCCCTGCCATGCTCCTCCAGCTGGGGGCTCATGGCTTTTGGTAAATGCTGGCTGTGAGGGGCACATTGACCCCTCCAGGAAGGAGGCCTTGGACCTCTTGCAGTCCTGGCTTACCTGCTTGGCAGGGAAGGTTGCTTGGCCCATCTCCTTTTTTTACCCATCTATGAAGGCAGGCAGGGAGGGAACCCACTTGGCTCCCCCTCTGTACCCCAGGAGCCTAGCATGGAGCCTGGCACTCAGGATGCACTCAGATGCTAAATGAATGAACACACAAGCTAGTTAATACACATGAGAGTGTCAGAGAGACATTCAGAACTTCTGTGAGGAAAGAAAGGGAGTGAATCCCTGCTTCTTAACTTGCTGCCTGCCTTCCCTTTCACTTATTAGACTCCCTCACACTGCTGGACCTGAGGAAAAGACCAGGGGGAAAGCAAGCACATTGGTGCACAGGTGGGCAAGAGCTTGGTTTGTTTAAGGGGATAGCAGAAGGCCCCTGTGGCTCTGGGCTCTGGGCTCTGGGCTCTGGGCCCTGTGAAGGCGAGTGCAGTGAGGCAGGAGGGAAATAGGCACAGGGTCTGGGGAGGGTCAGAGGAGGGAGTGCTCTGGTCCCAGGTTCCCACTACCTGCATTCCCAGCTTCTGTGTTGGTGGCACTGAGATTTTATCTTCTTTCCTTACTTACTTTCTCCCTCATGTTTCTAACCCAGTCCTCTTTCCTTTGCTTCAGACTCATAATTCCAGTTGCCTATTGATATGAAAACCCCTAAAGAGATCAGAGGCAAGTGAAAAATATTCAGATGCATGTAAAACCAAGCTTTCATCTCCATCTTCTCCTATATTCCGTGTCTGTGGGGGACAGTGGCAGGAGCTTGGCAGGCAGACAGCCCAGGGCAAACACCTCTTTTCATTGATGACCTCTTTTTTCTCACCTCTCACATCCCTCACTTAGAGTCCTATTGGTTGTGTCTCCTAAACAAATTCTTTATTATTATTATTATTATCATTATTATTATTATAGAAGTTGTACGTTTACAGAAAAATCATATAGAAATTAGAGTTTACATTAGGGTTCACTATGTTGTACAGTACTATGGTTTTTAAAAATTTTATTTTGGTAACATATATACAACCTGAAATTCGTTATGTTAATCCTCTTCAAATATACAGTTAAATGGTGATAATTACATTTGCAACTTTGGGCTCCCATCACCACCATTCATTACCAAAACTTTTCCATTACCTCAAAAAGAAACTTTGCAACTAATTAAGCATGAACTCCCATTCCCTTACCCTCACCCTGACCCCTGGTAAACTGTATTCTGCTTTCATAGGCGTGAGATCGCACAATATTTATCCTTTTGTGCCTGGCTTATTTCACTCAACATGATGTCTCCAAGGTTCATCCATTTTGTAGCATGTATCAGAAGTTTGTTCCTTTTTATGGCTGACTAGTATTCTACTAGATGTCTATACCACATTTTGTATATCCATTCATCTGTTGATGGACACATGGGTTGCTTCCATCTTTTGGTAACTGTGAAGAATGCTACTATACACATTGGTGTACAAATGTGTTCATGTCCCTGCTTTCAGTTCTTTAGGGTAAATACCTAGAAGTGGGATTGCTGGGCCATATGGTAACTGTGTACTTTCTGAGGAACTTCCAAACTGTCTTCCACAGTGGCTGTATCATTTTACTGTCTTACCAACAATGAGCATGTGCTTCTGTTTCTGCACATCCTCTTCAACATTTGTTATTTTCTGTTTTTTGTTTTTTTTTTTTTAATAGTTGCCATTCTAGTGGGTGTAAAATGGTAAATCCTTGTGTTTTGATTTGCATTTCACTAATGAGGTTGAGCATACTTTCGTGTGTTTATGGGCTATTTGTATAACTTCTTTGGAGGAATGTCTATTCGAGTCTTTAGCCCATTTGTTTAATTAGGTTGTCTTTTTATTGCTGAATTGTAGGCTTTCTTTATATATTCTGGATATTAAACCCTTTTCAGTTATGTGGGTCACAAATACTTTCTCTGATTCTATAGGTCTTTTTACTTTCATGATAAAGTACTTTGCAAAAAAGTTTTAAATTTTGATAAACTCCCCATTTATTTTTTCTTTGATTGCTTGTGCTTTTGGTGTAAAGTCCAAGAAACCATTCCTTAACAGAAAGTCCTGAAAATGTTTCCCTATGTTTTCTTCTAGGAGTTATATGGTTTGGGATTCTTATATTAAGGACTTTGATCCATTTTGAGTTAATTTTTTTGTATGTGGTGTGAGGAATGAGTCCACGTTCATTCTTTTGCATCTGGGTATCCAGTTCTCCCAGCACCATTTGTTGAGGAGACTGTTCTTTCCCCATTGAGTGGACTTTGCACCTTGTCAAAAATCAGTTAGCCAAAGAGTAAAGGACGACACTGGCTGTGTTTTAAAACTTCAACTTCCATGTGAGATCAATGGAAGAGATGTTTATCTGGTGCAGGATCTATGTTTCCTAAACAATTTAACTCATACAGTTTGTTCAAATACCACAATTATACGGAAATTTGAATAGGAGGTGAGACCTGGTAGGCTCACATAGGTTTGTGTGAAATAGCGACACATCCCTAGGTAATTTGGGCAGAGAATTAAACTATATGCAGGACCCCCTGAGGTGCTGGGGGAAAAGGTGGAAGTGTTGGACTTCCTCACCTGGATTGTTGCTGATGTTCTCACAAACATAGAGGGCTCAGCATACTAAACCACCAGTCCCCAATCTTGGGGCTTGCCCTTATGAAGCTCGTTACTGCAAAGGAGAGGCTAAACCTGCTTATAATTGTGCCTGAGTCTCCCCCTGAGTGCCTCTTTGTTGCTCAGATGTGGCCCTCTCTAGCTAAACCAACTCAGCAGGTGAACTCACTGCCTTGCCCCCTACATGGGATCTGACTCCCAGGGGATGTAAATCTCTCTGGCAATGTGGGATATGACTCCCGAGGATGAATCCGGACCAGACATTGTGGGATTGAGAACATCTTCTTGACCAAAAGGGGGATGCAAAATGAAACAAAATAAAGTTTCAGTGGCTGAGAGATTCCAAATGGAGTTGAGAGGTCACTCTGATGGGCACTGTTACGTACTATATAGATAAACCTTTTTAGGTTTTAATGTATTGGGATAGCTAGAAGTAAATACCTAACACTATCAAACTGCAGACCATTAGCCTTGAATCTTTTTTTTCTTCCTTTTTAATTTTTATTGGGATTGTTCACATACCATACAATCATCCAGAAATCCAAAGTGCACAATCAGTTGCCCCCAGCACCCTCACACAGCTGTGCATCCATCACACTTAATTTTTGTTCAATTTTTAGAAACTTTTCATTACTCCAGACAAGAAATAAAGTGCAAGATGAAAAAAGAAAAAAAACAAAAACAAAAAAAACCTCAAAACCTCTCATATCCCTAACCAACCCCCCTCAATTGTTGACTTGTAGTGTTGGTATAGTACATTTGTTACTGTTTATGAAAGAACGTTGAAATACTACTAACTGTGGTATATAGTTTGCAATAGGTATATATTTCTTCCCTATATGCCCATCTATTATTAACTTCTAATTGTATTGTCATACATTTGTTCTGGTTCATGGAAGAGATTTCTAATATTTGTACAGTTAATCATGGACATTGCCCACCACAGGATTCAGTTTTATACATTCCCACCTTTTGACCTCCAACTTTCCTTATGGTGACATATATGACTCTGAGCTTCCCCTTTCCACCTCATTCATGCACCATTCAGCACTCTTAGTTATTCTCACTTCTTGCTACCGACACCTCTGTTCATTTCCAAACATTTAAGTTCATCCTAGTTGAACATTCTGCTCATACTAAGCAACCGCTCCCCATTCTTAAGCCTCATCCTATATCTTGGTACCTTATATTTCATGTCTATGACTTTACATATTATAATTAGTTCCTATCAGTGAGACCCTGCAATATTTGTCTTTATGTGTCTGGCTTATTTCACTCAGTATATTGCCCTTGAGGTTTTGTCATCAACCCCCTTTTTTTTTTTTTTTTTTTAAGATGGTTTTGTTCACACACCATATATTCCATCCTAAGTAAACAGTCAGTGGTTCTCTGTATTTTTGTGTTCACCACCTTCACCACTATCTATATAAGGGCATCTACATATCTTCCACAAGGCAGGAGGGAGAGTCAAAGAAGGTAGAGAGGCAAAAGAAAAAGGAAAAAAAAATGACAGCTAGGAAGCAGCAAAAGGAAAAATAACCTTAAATCAAAGTAGAGTAAAGAGTCAGACAGTACCACCAATGTCAAGTGTCTAACATGTCTCCCCTATCCCCCCCTCTTACCTGCATTTACCTTGGTATATCACCTTTGTTACATTAAAGGAAGCATAATACAATGATTCTGTTAGTTACAGTCTCTAGTTTACATTGATTGCATCCCTCCCCCAATGCCTTGCAAGGTTGACATTTGCTTGTTCTCCCCCGTAAAAGAACATATTTGTACATTTTATCATAATTGTTGAACACTCTAGATTTCACCAAGTTACACAGTCCCAGTCTTTATCTTTCCTCCTTTCTTCTGTGTGTCTCACATGCTCCCAACCTTCCTCTCTCAACCATATTCATAGTCATCTTTGTTCAGTGTACTTAACATTGCTGTGCTACCATCTCCCAAAATTGTGTTCCAAACCATGCACTCCTGTCTTCTCCTATCACTCTGTAGTGCTCCCTTTAGTATTTCCCGTAGGGTGGGTGTCTTGTTCACAAAGTCTCTCATTGTCTGTCAGAAAATATTTTGAGCTCTCCCTCATATCTGAAGGACAGCTTTGCTGGATATAGGATTCTTGGTTGGTGGTTTTTCTCTTTCAGTATCTTAAATATATTACACCACTTCCTTCTTGCCTCCATGATTTCTGCTGAGAGATCTGCACATAGTCTTGTTAAGCTTCCTTTGCATATAATGGATTGCTTTTCTCTTGCTGCTTTCAGGATTCTCTCTTTGTCTTTGACATTTGATAATCTGATTAAGTGTCTTGGCATAGGCCTATACAGATCTATTCTGTTTGGAGTTTGCTGCACTTCTTGGATCTGTAATTTTATGTCTTTCATAAGAGATGGGAAATTTTCATTGATTGTTCCCTCTATTATTGCCTCTGCCCCTTTTCCCTTCTCTTCTCCTTCTGGAACACCAATGATATGTACATTCTTGTACTTTGTTTCATCCTTAAGTTCCCGGAGACATTGCTCATATATTTTCATTCTTTTCTCCATCTGCTCCTTTGCGTGTAGGCTTTCAGGTATTTTGTTCTCCAGTTCCTGAGTGTTTTCTTCTGCCTCTTGAGATCTCCTGTTGTATGTTTCCATTGTGTCTTTCATCTCTTGTGTTGCACCTTTCATTTCCATAGATTCTACTTGTTGTTTTTTTGAACTTTCGATTTCTGCCTTATGTATGTCCAGCGTTTTCTTTACAGCCCTATCTCTTTTGCGAAATCTTCTCTAAACTTTTTGAATTGATTTAGCATTAGTTGTTTAAATTCCTATATCTCAATTGAAGTGTACATTTGTTCCTTTGACTGGGCCATAACTTCATTTTTCTTAGTGTAGGTTGTAGTTTTCTGTTGTCTAGGTATCTGACCTCCTAGGCTACCCCAACTAGTTTTTCCCAGACAAGAACAGGCTCAGGTCACAGAAGGAGGAAATATTCAGTATCCAGTTTCCCTGATGGTTTTTCTTAGAGGATTGATGCACCTGTGCTTTTCTGCTGGGCAGGTGCACCTGTCAGCCTGTCACCAGCTGGTGTAAGAGGGTGTGGCCTGTGGCTCTCCTCTCCGAGGCTTGGGGTCTGGTTCCGGAAAGGCAGGCAGTAGAGCTGGGCCCCTCCCTTTCCTCTTGGGAAGCTATGCCCCCTCCAGAAAGGTCATCTGCTTATCAATAAGTTCTTTGTTTCTCTGACTCTGCTGATCAAAGTGTTTGATTTTAAAATGGCTGAGGCTTTCTTTACTGCAAAGCAGTGTGGGCTGAAAATGGCTGAGGTTTTCTCCACAGAGAGAGAAAGGGACAGAAAGCTCCCAGATTCACCCATCAACCAGAGATAGCACCCGATCCTCTGGACTCCCCATCCTGAGACAGATATGTCCCCCAACTCTCCCAAGGTCGGTTGTCACCAAAAGCCTCTGTGTGCTTGTTGGGGATTTGCTGTCTGTAATGAGCGGTTAATATTAAAACCCTAGTTGGGGCTGGGCTGAGGTCCACTCATTTGTTTGGAGAGTGCTGCTCTCTAGAACTGCGAGGCTTCCGTGAGGGAGGGGCTCTTGGCTCTTGGCTCTCAGCGTGGGTCTGCAGTTTTTACTTACAGATTTTATGCTGCGATCTTGGGCATTCCTCCCAATTCAGGTTGGTGGATGATGAGTGGTCACGTTTGTCTCCCCACAGTTATTCCAGGTTATTTGCTAGTTTTTTGGTCATTTATGAATTGTTCCGGGGGGGGGGACTAACAGTCTTCCACTCCTCTCTTTGCCACCGTCTTAGCTCCTCCTAACCTTGACTCTTGAAAACAATTGTATAACAGTGTAGCTTACAAGGGGTGACAGTGTGATCGTAGAAGCCTTGTGGATCACAGTCCCTTTATCTAGTGTATTGATGGATGAGTAGAAAAATGGGGACAAAAACCAAATGAAAAATAGGGTGGGAGGGGATGATGTGGATGTTCTTTTTTACTTTTTTTTATTTTTCTGGTATAAGGAAAATGTTCAAAAAATAGATTGTGGTGATGAATGCACAACTATATGATGGTACTGTGAACAGTTGATTGTACACCCCCTTCATTCTGTTAATGTGATGACTGTATGATATGTGAATATATCTCAATAAAACGGAATTTAAAAAAATAAATTAAAAAAATCAATTGGCCATAGATGTGAGGGTTTATTTCTTAACTCTCAATTCTATTCCATTGGTCTGTCCTTGTGCCAATACCATGCTGTTTTCATTACTGTATCTTTGTAATAAGTTTTAAAATCAGGAAGTGTGAATCTTCCAAATTTACTCTTCTTTTTCAAGATGGTTTTGGCTATTCAGGGCCTCTTATGCTTCCATATGGATTTGATGATTGGCTTTTTCATTTCCTCAAAGAAGGGTGTTGGAATTTTGATTGGGATTGCATTGAATCTGTAAATCATTTTGGGAAGAATTGACATCATTACGAACGTGGAATGTACTTTCACTTTACTTAGATCTTTCTTAATTTATTTCAGCAATATTTTGTATTTTTCCATATACAAGTCCTTTACATTCTTGATTAAATTTATTCCTAGATATTTGTTCCTTTTAGTTGCTATTGTAAATGGATTTTTTTTATTTTCCTCCTCATATTGTTCATTACTAGTGTATATAATCACTACTGATTTTTGTGTATTGATCTTGTACCCTGCTACTTTGCTGAAATCATTTATTAGTTCTGTTAGCTTTGTTGTAGATTTTTCAAGATTTTCTATGTATAGGATTATGTCATCTACAAATAAGAAAGTTTTGCCTCTTATTGTCCAGTTTGGATACCTTTTATTTCTTTCTTTTGCCTAATTGTTCCAGTTAGAACTTCCAACACAATGTTAAATAACAGTGGTGACAGTGGGCATCTATGTCTTGTTCCTGATCTTAGAGGGAAAGATTTCACTCTTTCACCATTGAGTATGATGTTAGCTGTGGGGTTTTCATACATGCCCTTTATCATGTTGAGGAAATTTTCTTCTATTCCTAGTTTTCTGAGTGTTTTTATCAAGAAAGGGTGCTGGATTTTGTCAAATGTCTTTTTTGCATCAATTGAGATGATCATGTGTCTTTTCCCCCTTCATTCTGTTAATGTGGTTGTATTGCAATTTACTGATTTTCTTATGTCCGACCATCCTTACACACCTGGGACAAATCCCACTTGATCATGATGTTTATATCTTTTGATGTGCTGTTGGATTTGATTTGCTAGTATTTTGTGGAGGATTTTTGCATCTGTATTCTTAATGGATATTGGTCTGTAGTTTCTTTTCTTGTGTTATCTTTGTCTGGTTTTGGTATGAGGGTGATATTGGCCTTGTAGGGTGAGTTAGGCAATGTTCCCTCCTCTTCAATTTTTTGGAAGCATTTGAGCAGAATTGGTGTTAACTTTTTTTTGAATATTTGGTAGAATTCACCAGTGAAGCCATCTGGTCTTGGGCTTTTCTTTTTTTGGAGGCTTTTGATTACCAATTCAATCTCTTCACTCGCTATGGGTCTGCTGAACTCTTCTATTTCTTCTTGAGTTAATGTAGGTAATTTGTGTTTCTAGTAATTTGCCCATTTCATCTAGGTTATTTAACATATTGGTGTACAGTTGTTCACAGTATCCTCTTATAGTTCTTTGTATTTCTGTGGGGTCAGTAGTAATGTCTCCTGTTCACTTCTGAATTTAGCTATTTGCATCCTCTTTTTTTTTTCTCCTTTGTCAGTCTAGCTAAAAGTTGATTGATTTTACTGATCTTTTGTTGATCTAATAACCAACTTTTGGTTTCATTGATTCTCTCTGCTAGCTTTTTAGTCTCTATTTCATCTGTGTTCACTCTAATCTTATTTCCTTCATCTGTTCACTTAGTTTTCTTTTGCTCTGAGTGTTTCTAGTTCTTCCAGGTGTGATGTTAGATCTCTGAATTATTTCTTCTTCTTTTTAATGTAAGCATTTACAACTATAAATTTTCCTTCTCAGTATTCTCTTTGCACAAGTTTTGGTATGTTATGTTTTCATTTTCATTCATCTCAAGATATTTCCTAATTTCCTTCCTTGTGATTTCTTCTTTGAATCCACTGCTTATTTAGGAATATTTGTATAATTTCCACATATTTGTGGCTTTTTCCAGTTCCCCCTCTGTTGTTGATTTCTAGTGTTGATGCCATTGTGGTTTGGATAAGATACAATGCGTGGTTTCAATATTTTTAAATGTATTCAGACTTGTTTTGTGTCCTAACATGGTCTATCCTGGGGAATGACTGTGCACTAGACAAGAATATGTCCTTCTTTGTCTTTTTAAGGTATTTCCTTAAAGTCTGTTTTATCTGATAGTAATATAGCCATCCAGCTCTCTTGGTTATTATTTAAATAGAATATTTTTTCCATCCTTTCACTTTCAACCTACTCATGTCTTTGAATTTAAGGTGTCTCTCTTGTAAATGGCATATAGTTGGGTCGTGCATTTTTATCCATTCTGCCCTTCTCTGCCTTGTGACTAGAGAGTTTAATCCATTTTCATTTAAAGTAACTAATAAAGTTCTGATAAAGCAGAACTTTCTTTTGTTTTCTGTTTTAAACTGTCGGGAGTGTTTTAAACATGAAGTTGACTGGATGCAGTCAAATTTATATGCCTTTTTTCATGAATTGTGTTTTTTAGTTATTTCTGTTTTTTTCCAAACAGACACTCGTCTTTTTCCCTTGGCTCCCTTACCCCCAGTAACCTCTAATCTACTTTCTATTTCTGCAAATTTGCTATATCTAGTCATCTCTTATAAGTGATATCATGCATTTTTTGTCCTTATTTGTCTTTCTTATTTCACTGAGTGTACTATTTTCATGGTTCTTCTATGTTATAGTATGTATTATAACATCAATTTTTCTTATAGCTGAAGAACATTCCATTGTATGTAAGTAACACATTTTGTTTATCCCTTCATTTGTTCATAGACACTTGGGTTGTTTCCTGCTTTTGGCTTTTGTGACTAATGGTGCTATAAATTGGAGTACAAGTATTTGTTTTCAATCTCTGGGGGTATAAACCTACAAGTGGGATTGCTGGATTAAATGATAATTCTGTATTTAACTTTTTGAGGAACTACCATATTGCTTTCCACAGAAGCTATACCATTTTACATACCCACTTACAATGTACCAGGGTTCCAATTTTTCTGCATCCTTTCTAACACTTGTTATTTTTTGTTTTTTAAACAACAGCTATCCTCAAGGTGTGAACTGGTATCTCATTGTGGCTTTGAATTACATTTCTCTAATGGCTAATGATGTTGAGCATCTTTTCATGTGTTTATTGGCCATTTGTATGTCTTCTTTGGAGAAATGTCTGTTCAAGTCCTTGGCCATTTTTAAAATATAATGTTATTGAGATATATTCACACACTATATACGCCATCCAAAATATACAATCAGTGGTTCACAGTATCATCACATATTTTTGTATTCATCACCATGACCATTTTTAGAACATTTGCATTACTCCAGAAAAAAGAACTAAAAAGAAAATGGAAGGCCTGGGATATCCTATACCTTTTACCCCTCCCTCATTGATCACTAGTATTGCACTCTACTCAATTTTAAGACTTACAGTAGAGACAGGTTAACTAAGACAGTGTAGTATTGCCAGAGATAGATATATAGATCAGTGAACTGAACAAAACATCCAGAAGTAGATCCATACAAATACAGGCAACTGACTTTTTTTATATACTATATAATTATATAATAATTGTAAAAGATTAAGGCTACTGTTTTACTTGATTACAGTTCAAAGACTTCAGGTATTTCCTTCTGGCTATTCTAAAACAGTGGATACTAAAAAGAAATATCTATATAATGAGTCAGTATTGGCAGTCATTTATTAAATCCAAATTTCTCAGTTACACATCCTTCCTCTCATTTGATCTTTCTCTCAATCTTCAGGGATATCTGGGCAATGACCCTTTTAACTTCTTCATGCTGGAAAGGGGTGTTGAACTTATGGGATAGAGGCATGAAATTGGTTGATGTTCTTGGAGAGACTGGAACCTCTGTATTTCAGTGCTTATCTGGCATAGGATCAGTCTGGAGGCCTTAAGTTTCTGAAAAAGAAACTTTCTAAGAAAAACTTTTATAGAGACTTAGAGCCCAGTGTACTCCTGAGGGTTTTCAGGATACTGTTGGTTGTGGCTTGGCATATTGTAGTAGTTTGCAATATCTGGCTAAAGCTTGCATTAGAGTAACCTCCAGAATGACCTCTTGACTCTATTTGAAATCTCTTAGCCACTGAAACTTTATTTTGTTCCATTTCTTTTCCTCCTTTTGGTCCAGAAGGCATTTTTCACTCCCTTGATGCCAGGGCCAGGCTCACCCTGGGAGTCATGTCCCATGTTGCCAGGAAGACTTACCCCCCTGAGAGTTATGCCCCACGTGGTGGGAGGGAGTGAGTTTATTTTCAGAGTTGGCTTAAAGGGAGAGGCCACATCTGAGCAACAAATGAGGCTCTCTGGGGGTGACTCTTAGGCATAATTACATGCAGGCCTAGCTTCACCCTTGCAGAAATAAGTTTCATTAAGGCAAGCCTCAAAATCAAGGGCTTGGCTTAATCAATTGTGAGTCCCTAGTGCCTGAGAGAATATCTGGAATTTTCCAGATGGGAATTTGCCAGTCCCTCAAGTAGACTTTGCACATACTTTTTAGTTTTCTGCTCAAAGTACTCTGGGATGTTTCTGGGTATTACGTTAACCTGTACAGAATAATAGGATCTCATTTAGGTTCCATGTATTTGGGTTGTTTAAATAAACTGACCAGACAGGTTAAATTAGATAGTGTAATACAGAAAATTAAAATTTTGGACCAAATAAACATCTTTTCCTTTGGTCCCACACAGAAATTGAAGTTTTAAAATACAGACAATATCATCCTTTATCCTGTATTCTGGTTTATCTTAGTCCTAACCAGGTCCATTTCATTCATATCTCTAATTGGAATCTGATCTCTTATTCAGCTTCTATAACAGTTACTGTATGGAGTAATGCAGACTTTCCAAGCTGCAGAATTCTAACTGAGCCTCAGGTATCACACAGATACCCAGTGTTCCAGGGAACTATCAGGTTATATACAAAGAGCACAGCATCTCAGAATTTAGAATAACAGTTAAAACTTAGGAATAGATGTGACTGCTGTTAAGAGCCTACAATCTAGGAACCTTTACAATGAGCCTTATTTGAACATTTTGTACTCCTTGATCATCAATTGCCCATTCTCTGCCCACTTTCTATCCTGATAACCTGTGCTATGGAATTCTCAGAGTTTGCTCATTATAGTTAGTTTATATTAGTGAGACCATACATTATTTGTTCTTTGTTTCTGGCTTATTTTACTCAACAAGATGTCCTCAAGGTTCATTCACCTAGTTGCATGCCACACATCATTTCTCCCTGCTGCTGCTCGATATTCTGGTGTATGTGTACACCACAATTTGCCCTTCTATTCATTAGCCGATGTACCCTTAGGGCTTTGCCATTTTATAATTTGGGTTGTCTTTTTGTGGCTTCACTGTAAAAGTTCTTTATATATTCTGGATATTAAACCCTTATTCAATATGATTTGAAACTATTTTCTCCCATTCTGTAGGTTGTCTTTTCACTTTCTTGATAATTTATTTCAATGCATGAAATTTTAAAATTTTGATGAAATCAAATATATCTATAGTTTCATTTGCTACTCATGCTTTTGGTGTCATATCTAATAATCCATCACCAAATCCCAGGTCATAAAGATTTTCCCATTATCATCTAAGAGCTTTATAGCTTGAGCTCTTGTATTTAGATCCTTGATCCATTTTGAGTTGATTTTTGTATGTGGTATGAGGTAGGGGTCTAACTTAATTCTTCTGAATGTGTATATCCAGTTTTTCCAACACCATCTGTTGAGGAAACTATTCTTTCCCTGTCGCATGTACTTGCCACTTTGTCAAAAATAAGTTGGGAATGTATGACATCCCCTGGAAAAGTCTTCCCTCAGAAATGACTAATAAAAGGGCAAATACTAGTTGCTTAGAACTCTAGAGGACAATAGAGACAGGAGAAGGACTCCATGAATTCTGAATTGAAGAAAAATTAAAATAAACACCAAAAAAAGGGGGGGGCAGGCCATTTATGACCTGGACCCACCTCTTTGGACCTCTCCCTCTCCCTTGGTCCCATGCAGCTTAAGTGTTGCCTAGAGGCAGCATGGCCTGGATCTTTCCTACCACAGGTGCAGACCATAGAGCCACTCATGGCAGTGAGTTAGAGCCCCACACATATTCAGGCACAGGAACCCAAGTTCACAGAGACTCGGCAGAATACAAATGTACGATTAGTGCTTGCATACAGAAAGGCTCCCAGGAAATAAAAGACTGTGGCAGAACTGTTGGCAAGAAGTAGACACACTCAGCCTAGTCTCTGATTGCTGGAGTAACTAAATGAAAAAAAAAAAAAGGACCTTTTTGGAATGAATCTAATCTGGCTCCCTGGGGTGGGATACCCTAATGGGGAAGTGACTGGGGGCAGAAAAGTCTCACAGAGAGAAAGGGAGAAACTGAGCTACCATAAGGTAGGAAGTGTCCAGAACTTAAAGTGTAATAAAAAGGTGTCACTGAGTGGGGGAGAGATGTAAAACAAATCATAGATGCTGGATAGAAAAGTCTGCACAAAAACAAATAGAACAGATTAGCATTCCTGGAGAAGGAGCAGAAGAAAGGAAGCTTTCTCCTGGAGGTGAAACAATTGCATATAAAAGGGCAATATTAAAAGTTATACCACATATCCAAGGCAAGAATCAGGTGCAGAAGACCTGAGAAAATCTGAACAGGTAAACATGGGCTACTTTAAAGGTCCGGTATAAGTTGGATCATGCATCAAAGAAGAGCCATACTACATAGCCAATCCACAATAAAATCCTAGGCATGAGGGAGAAACTGACCTTCAGAGTTAGCATATCAAAATAATCAGATACCCAGACACAGCAAAAAATTACAAGCCATACTAAGAAACAGTAAGATATAGACCAGTCAACAGAACAAATTAAAACTTCAGAGGAGACACAGAGTTTGGAACAACTAACCAAAGAAGTTCAAACAAATCTCCTAAATCAAGTCAAGGAGATGAAGGAAAATATGGATAGAAATAAAATAATGGTGGATATAGAGCTAGAGAACATTAAGAAGACAATTGTGAGCAAAAAGAATTAGAAAGTTTATAAAGAAAAATAAATTATGAGGAAGAAAGGCACAATAATGGAGATAAAAAATATACTGCAGCATACAACAGAAGATCTGAACAGGCAGAAGAAAGATCAGTGAACTACAAGACAGGAAAATAAAAATCATACAGACAGAAGATCAGATAGAGAAAAGAATAGAAAAAATGGAGCAGTGTCTAAGGGACTTGAGTGATGGCACAAAACATACAGATACATGTGTCATGGGAGTTCCAGAAGGAGAAGAAAAGGGAAAAGGGAAAGAAAAACTATTTGAGGAATAATGGCTGAAAATTTCTCAGCTCTTATGAAAGATGTAAATATTCATGTTCAAGAAGTGTACCATATTCCCAACAGAATAAACCTTAAAAGACATACTCTGAGACACATATTAATCAGAATGTCAAATGCCAAAGAGAATTCTGAAAGCAGCAAGAAAAAAGCAATTTGTCACATATAAGTGATCCTCAATAATACGAAGTGCCAATTTCTTATCAGAAACCATTGAGGTGAGAAGGCAGTGGTGTGATATATTTAAGGTACTGAAAGAAAAAACTGCCTGGCAAAACTGTTCTTCAAAAATGAGGGAGATTAATGCACAACTCTATTATGGTACTGTGAACAACTGATTGTACACTGGATGATTGTATGGTTTGTGAATATATCTCAGTAAAATTGAGTTTTAAAAAACGAGGGAGATGTGAAAACATTCAGGTAAACAGAAACTAAGAGAGTTCATCACCAAAACACCTGCCTTACAAGAACTGTTAAAGGTAGCCCTTCAGGCTGAAAGGAAAAGACAGGAGACTGTGGCTTGGAGCAGATGAAGAAGGGAAGAACTTCAGTAAAAGTAAGCATGTGGATTCTTAGTTATCCTCAATATGTAGCTCTACTGTTTAATTCATATGAGTCAGAGTGCAATCTGAATAAGAAGTAGTCAAATTTCCTGATAATAGACATGCAAAATATAAAGAGGTAATGTGGGAAAAGAAACTTAAAAAGGTTCAGTGGAAGTCTATAGGAGGATAGAATGTATATGCTATGGAAGCTAAGTTGGTATCTTTTCAAATTAGCAGGTTATACACCTTGGTTGTGTAATACATACCCCAGGGTAAACAAAAAGAGTATTTCAAAACTACACAGAATTGGAAATGAGAAAGAGATCAGTCAGATACATCACAAAAGATTAACTATAAAGAAAAGGAAGCTGCAATAAAGGAAAAGAGACAAAAAAAATATGACATAAAAACCAAAGGACAGGACTTCCGGAAGGTGGCAGTTAGGAGAGACAGGGCAAAAAAACATCTCTGTGAAAAATACTAGATAAAAGCCAGAAAGTGACCCAGAACACCAGTTCCAGCAATGCACCAGCTGGACAAGGTCTGCTAAATCCACAGGGACAGTGCAGTTGGTGAAACTGGGAGTCTGCATTCTGAAACAAGTGAATAAGCCAGCTGAATATCCAGCCGCCACACTGCGGTGTGGGGAAACCGTGGGTTGGTGTTTAGAGTTGGGCTAGTTCTTTTTTAAAAAACCCAAAAGTGGCTGCAGATATGGCAGTGAGAACTGCACAGTGAAGCGCGGCAGGAATGGGCTGAGGGTATGCCTCAATATCTGGCACAGACAATAGCCTTTCACACACCTGCTGCTAATTGTCTCAAAGCGAGGAAGGCAGAGGTGAGCCAAAAGGGGAAAATAACCACGCCTCTTGCAGCCGTCTTCCCAGAAGGCTGGGAATGCTCCTGCCGGGCGCCAGTGCCACAGACAAGAACCACGCCAAAAAACCCAGTGTGACTGGAACTGTTTCCAGCAACATGTGCACATGCCACAGTATTGGGCATGAACAATAGCCTTTCACACATCCACAGATAATTGTCCCAGAGCTAGGAAGGCGGAGCTGTGTGAAAGGGGGGAAATTAACATGCCCCATACAGCCATCCTTACATCAGGCTGGGAACGCCCCTATGCAGTCTGGTGGCCCAGAACTTCCCTTGAGGGACAGTGTGCACTTATGATGTAGCACAGCCTTCCCTCAGCAGAGGCCCTAGGAGGGCACGGCTTGGAAGAGGGACCCACTCAGAAATTCCAGGGACCATATGCCAATACCAAGGACTTGTGGGTCAGCGGCAGAGGCAATCTCTGGTGAGACTGAACTGAAGGTTTAGGTTCTTGCAACAGCCTTAAATCTCCAGGAACACCTGGGAAGTTTGATTATTAAAACGACCTTCCCTCCCTAACCGCTCAGACACATGCCCCACATTCAGGGCAAACAGCACCAAAACACAACCAAACTTGGTGCACCAATTGGACCCACAAAAGAATCAGACCCCCACACACCACAAAGACAAAGTTGGGGAGAACTGGCTTGAGGGGAATAGGTGGCTTGCGGATGCCACCTGCTGGTTAGTTAGAGAAAGTGTATGCCACCAAGCTGTAGATCTGAAAAATTAGAGATTAGTCTTTGAATTAACCTACATATCCTAAAAGAACCCTTTCAAGTTAAGCAAATGCCACGAGGCCAAAAACAACAGAAAATTTTAAAGCATATGAAAAAAACCAGACAATATGGATAACCCAACACCAAAATCAAAAGATCAGAGGAGACGCAGTACTTGGAGCAATTAATCAAAGAACTAAAGGCAAACAATGAGAGCATGGCACAGGATATAAAGGACATGAAGACCCTAGAAGAGCATAAAGAAGAAATTGCAAGGGTAAATAAAAAAAGATGATCTTATGGAAATAAAAGAAACTGTTGACTAAATTAAAAAGATTCTGGATACTCACAGTACAAGACTAGAAGAAGCTGAACAAGGAATCAGCGACTTGGAGGAGGACAGAATGGAAAACAAAAGAAAAGAAAGAATGGGGAAAAAATCAAAATGGACCTCAGAGATATGATAGATAAAATAAAACGTCCAAATTTAAGACTCATTGGTGTCCCAGAAGGGGAAGAGAAGGGTAAAGGCCTAGAAAGAGTATTCAAAGAAATTGTTGGGGAAAACTTCCCCAACCTTCTACACAATATAAATACACAAAGCATAAATGCCTAGCAAACTCCAAATAGAATAAATCCAAATAAACCCACTCCAAGACATATTCTGATCAGACTTCAAATACTGAAGAGAAGGAGCAAGTTCTGAAAGCAGCAAGAGAAAAGCAATTCACCACATGCAAAGGAAACAATATAAGACTAAGTAGTGACTGCTCAGCAGCCACCATGGAGGCGAGAAGGCAGTGGCATGACATATTTAAAATTCTGAGAGAAAAATTTCCAACCAAGAATTCTTTATCCAGCAAAGCTCTCCTTCAAATTTGAGGGAGAACTTAAATTTTTCACAGACAAACAAATGCTGAGAGATTTTGCTCATAAAAGACCTGCCCTACTTCAGATACTAAGGGGAGCCCTACTGACAGAGAAACAAAGAAAGGAGAGAGCGACATGGAGAAAGTTTCAGTACTAAAGAGATTCAATATTGGTTCATTAAAGGACAATAAGAGAGAGCAGGAAAAAATATATCTGACAAACAAAAACCAAAGGATAGGATGGCTGATTCAAGAAATGCCTTCAAAGTAATAACAGTGAATGTAAATGGATTAAATTCCCCAATTAAAAGATATAGATTGGCAGAATGGATCAAAAAATATGAAGCATCAATATCTTGCATACAAGAGATTCATCTTAGACACAGAGACACAAAGAAATTGAAAGTGAAAGGATGGAAAAAAATATTTCACGCAAGCTACAGCCAAAAGAAAGCAGGAGTAGCAATATTAATCTGAGATAAAATAGACTTTAAATGCAAGGATGTTATGAGAGACAAAGAAGGCCACTACATGCTAATAAAAGCATGTATTCATGAAAAGCATATTTCAGCAAGAAGAAATAACAATCATAAATGTTTATGCACCCAGTCCTGGTGCCACCAAATACAAGAGGCAAACACTGGCAAACCTAAAGGAAGCAATTGATGTTTCCATAATAATTGTGGGAGACTTCAACACGTTACTCTTTCCTATAGATAGATCAACCAGACAGAAGACCAATAAGGAAATTGAAAACCTAAACAATCTGATAAATGAATTTGATTTAACAGACATATATAGAACATTACATCTCAAATCACCAGGATACACATTCTTCTCTAGTGCTCATGGAACTTTCTCCAGAATGGACCATATGCTAGGACATAAAACAAGCCTCAATAAATTTTTTAAAAATTGAAATTATTCAAAGCACATTCTCTGATCACAATGGAATACAATTAGAAGTCAATAACCATCAGAGACTTAGAAAATTCACAAATACTTGGAGGTTAAACAGCATACTCCTAAACAATCAGTGGGTTAAAGAAGTAGCAAGAGAAATTGCTAAATATATAGAAATGAATGAAAATGAGAACACAACATATCAAAACCTATGGGATGCTGCAAAAGCGGTACTGAGGGGGAAGTTTATAGCACTAAATGCATACATCAAAAATGAAGAAAGAGCTAAAATCACAGAACTAATGGAGCAACTGAAGAAGCTAGAAAATGAACAGCAAACTAACCCTAAAACAAGTAGAAGAAAAGAAATAACAAGGATTAAAGTAGAAATAAATGACAGCAAAAAAAAAAAAAAAAAAAAAACACACAATAGAATGAATAACACCAAGAGTTGGTTCTTTGAGAAGATCAACAAGATTGACAAGCCCCTAGCTAGATGGACAAAATAAAAAAGAGAGAAGACCCATATAAACAAAATAATGAAAGAGAAAGGTGACATTACTGCAGATCCTGAAGAAATTTAAAAAATTATAAGAGGATACTATGAACAACTGTATGGCAACAAACTGGATAATGCAGAGGAAATGAACAATTTCCTGGAAACATATGAACAACCTAGACTGACCAGAGAAGAAACAGAAGACCTCAACCAACCAATCACAAGCAAAGAGATCCAATCAGTCATCAAAAAACTCCCCACAAATAAATGCCCAGGGCCAGATGGCTTCACAGGGGGATTCTACCAAACTTTCCAAAGAGAACTGACACCAATCTTAAACTCTTTCAGAACACTGAAGAAAATGGAACACTACCTAACACATTTTATGAAGCTAACATCCATCTAATACCAAAACCAGGCAAAGATGCCACAAAAAAGGAAAACTATAGGCCAATCTCCCTAATGAACATAGATGTAAAAATTCTCAAAATACTTGCAAATCAAATCCAAAGACACATTAAAAAAATCATACACCATGACCAAGTGGGGTTCATTCCAGGCATGCAAGGATGGTTCAACATAAGAAAATCAATCAATGTATTACAACACATTAACAAATCAAAAGAGAAAAATCAAATGATCATGTCAATAGATGCTGAAAAAGCATTTGACAAAATCCAACATCGCTTTTTGATAAAAACACTTCAAAAGGTAGGAATTGAAGGAAACTTCAATATGATAAAGAGCATATATGAAAAACCCACAGCCTGCAAAGTACTCAATGGTGACAGGCTGAAAGCCTTCACTCTAAGATCAGGAATGAGACAAGGATGCCCACTGTCACCACTGTTATTCACCATTGTGCTAGAAGTGCTAGCCAGGGCAGTCTGGCAAGACAAAGAAATAAAAGGCATCCAAATTTGTAAGGAAGAAGTAAAACTGTCATTATTTGTAGATGATATGATCTTATATCTGGAAAACCCTGAGAAATCAATGATACACTCAAGAAAAATATACCATTTTCAATAGCAACTAAAAAAATCAAGTATCTAGGAATAAACTTAACCAAAAATGTAGAAGACCTATACAAAGAAAACTATAAAACTCTACTAAAAGAAACAGAAAGGGACCTTAAAAGATGGAAAAATATTCCATGTTCATGGATAGGAAGGCTAAATGTCATTAAGATGTCAATTCTACCCAAACTCATCTACAGATTCAATGCAATCCCAATCAAAATTCCAACAACCTACTTTGCAGACTTGGAAAAGCTAGTTATGAAATTTATTTGGAAAGGGAAGGTGCCTCAAATTGCTAAAAACACTCCAAAAAAGAAAAATGAAGTGGGAGGACTTACACTCCCTGACTTTGAAGGTTGTTATAAAGCCACAGCTGTCAAAACAGCATGGTACTGGCACAAAGGTAGACATATTGATCAATGGAATCGAATTGAGAATTTGGAGATAGACCCCCAGATCTATGGCCAACTGATCTTTGATAAGGCCCCCAAAGCCAATGAACTGGGACATAACAGTCTTTTCAACAAATGGGGCTGGGAGAGTAGGATTTCCATATCCAAAAGAATGAAAGAGGACCCCTACCTCACACCCTACACAAAAATTAACTCAAAGTGGATCAAAGAGCTCAATATGAAAGACAGTACCATAAAACTCCTAGACGATAATGTAGGGAAACATCTTCAAGACCTTGTGTTATCAGCTTTTAACTCTCAAAGTTTGCTTATTAATGTTAGCTCATATTAGTGAGACCATACAGTATTTGTACTTTTGTTTCTGGCTAATTTCATTCAACATAATGTCCTCAAAGTTAATCCATATTATATTTTCCGTGTCTTTGTTTTGTCTTACAGCTGCGTAATACTCCATCGTGTGTATACATACCACAGTTTGTTTATTCACTCATCCGTTGATGGATGTTTGGGCTGTTTCCATCTCTTGGCAATTGTGAATAATGATGTAAAAAACATCGTTTTACAAATGTCCATTCATGTCTTAACTTTTAGTTCCTTTGAGTATATATCTAGCAATGGAATAGCTGGGTCATACGGCAAATATATAGTTAGCTTCCTGAGGAACCTCCACACTGTCTTACAGAGTGGTTGTACCATTCTACATTCCTACCAACAGTGAATGAGTGTTCTTCTGTCTTGACATCCTTTCCAGCACTTGTAATTTTCTGTTTCTTGGATAATGGCCATTGTGGTAGCCATGAGATGATATCTCATTGTGGTTTTGATTTGCATTTCCCTAATAGCCAGTGAAGTTGAGCATTTTTTTCATAAGTTTTTGTGCCATTTGTATTTCCTCTTCAGAAAAGTGTCTGTCCATGTCTTTTGCCGATTTTTTAATTGGGTTGTTTGTCTTTCTGTTGTTGAGTTGTAGGACTCCTTTATGTATTTGGGATATTAAACTCTTATCTGATATGTGGTTTCCAAATATTGTCTCCCATTGTGTAGGCTGTCTTTTAACATTTTAAACAAAATCCTTTGATATACAAATGTATTTGATTTTGAGGAGATCTCATTTGTCTATTTGTTCTTTGGTTGCTTGCACTTTGGGTGTAAGGTCTAGGAAACCACCTGTATCACAAGATCATTAAGATATTGTCATATGTTTTCTTCTAAGAGTCTTTTGGTCTTAGCGTTTATGTTTAGGTCTTTGATCCATTTGGAGTTAATTTTTGTATAAGGTATGAGGTAGGAGCCCTCTTTCATTCTTTTGGAAATGGATATCCAGTTCTCCAAACACTGTTTATTGAAGAGGGTGCTCTGTCCCAGTTGCTTTGTCTTGATGGCCTTATCAAAGATCAGTTATCTGTAGATGCAAGAGTCTATTTCTGAACACTCAATTTGATTCCATTGGTCAGTATGTCTGTCCTTACACCAGTACCATGCTGTTATGAGCACTATATCTTTGTAATATGTTTCAAAGTCAGGTAGTGTGAGACGTCCCACTTCATTCCTCTTTCTCAAGATAGTTTTGGCTATTCAGGGCACCTTGCCCTTCCAAATAAATTTGGCTATTGGTTTTACTATTTTTGCAAAGTAAGTTCATATTTTAATTGGTATTGTATTGAATCTATATATCAGTTTTGGTCGAATTGACATCTTAATTATATTTAGTCTTCCAATCCATGAACATGGTATGTTCTTCCATTTTTTTTTAGGTTCTGTTCAATTTCTTTTAGCAGTTTCTTGTAGTTTTTTTGTATAGGTCTTTTGTGGCCTTCATTAAGTTTATTCCTTAATACTTGATTCTTTTGGTTGCTATTGTAAATGGAATTTTTTTTTTATTTCTTCCTCTTGTTGCACATTACATGTTTTTGTGTATTGATCTTGTAGCCTGCCAATTTGCTGTATTCTTTGATTAGCTCTAATAGCTTTGCTGTAGCTTTTTTCTGGATTTTCTCCATATAGAATCATGTCATCTGCCAACAGTGAAAGTTTTATTTCTTCCTCTCCAATTTGGATGCCTTTTCTTTTTCTTGCCTAATTGCTCTAGCTAGAACCTCCAGCACAATGTTGATAACAATGGTGACAGTGGGCATCCCTGTCTTGTTCTTGATATTAGAGAGAAAGATTTCAGTCTCTCCTCATTGAGTGATCTTAGCTGTGGGTTTTTTCATATATTGCCTTTATCATATTGAGAAAATTCCCTTCTATTCCTATCCTTTGAAGTTCATCAAGAAAGGATGTTGCAGTTTGTCAAATGCCTTTTCTGCATTGATTGAGATGATCATGTGGTTCTTTTGCTTTGCTTTATTGATGTGGTGTATTACATTAATTGATTTTCTTGTGTTGAGCCAGCCTTGCATACCTGGAATAAAGTCCACTTGGTCATGGTATATAGTTCTTTTAATGTGCTGCTGGATTAGATTTGTGAGTATTTTGTTAAGGATTTTTGCAACTGTATTCTTTGAAGAGTTTGGTCTATAATTTCCTTTTTTTTTTTTTTTTTTTGTAGTATCTTTGTCTGATTTTGGTATTAGGGTGATGTTGGCTTCATAGAATCAGTTAGGTAGCTTTTCCTCCTCTTCATTTTTTTGGAGAGTTTGAGCAGGATTGGTACTAATTCTTGAATGCTTGGTAGAATTCACATGTTAAGCCATCTGGTCCTTGGCTTTTTTTTTGGGGGGGGAGCTTTTTGATGAATGACTCACTGTCTTATGATTGGTTTGTTGAAGTCATCTATTTCTTCTTGACTCAATGTTGGTTGGTTGTGTGTTTCTAGGAAGTTGTCCATTTCATCTAAGTTGTCTAGTTTATTGCCATAAAGTTGCTCATAGTATCTTCTCATTAACTTCTTTATTTATGCAGGGTCAGTCATTATGTCTCCTTTCCCATTTCTGATTGTATTTATTTGCATCTGCTCTCTTTTTTATTGTTGTTGTTGTTAGCCTAGGTAGGGGTCCGTTAATTTTATTGATTTTCTCAAAGAACCAACTTCTGGTTTTGTTGATTCTATTGTTTTCCTGTTCTTGATTTTATTTATTTCTGCTCTAATCTTTGTTATTTCTTTCATTCTATTCATTTTTTTTTATTAAATTCAGTTTTATTGAAATACATTCACACACCATACAATCATCCATGGTATACAATCCACTGTCCACAGTATGATAACATAGTTATGCGTTCATCACCACAATCTATCTCTGAACATTTTCCTTACATCAGAAAGAACCAGAACAAGAATACAAAATAAAAGTGAAAAAAAAACACCCAAATCATCCCCCCATCCCACCCCATTTGTCCTTTAGTTTTTATCCCCATTCCTCCACTCATCCATACACTAGATAAAGGGGATATGATCCACAAGGTCTTCACAATCACACTGTCACCCCTTGTAATCTACATTATTATTTAATTGTCTTCAGGAGTCCAGACTGCTGGGTTGGAGTTTGGTAGTTTCAGGTATTTACTTCTAGCTATTCCAATACATTAAAGCATAAGAGGTGTTATCTATATAGTGCATAAGAATGTCCACCAGAGTGACCTCTCGACTCCATTTGAAATCTCTCAGCCACTGAAACTATTTCGTCTCATTTTGCATCCGCCTTTTGGTCAAGAAGATACTCTCAGTCCCACGATGCCAGGTCCACATTCATCCCCGGGAGTCATATTCTGCATTGCCAGGGAGATTTACACCCCTGGGAGTCGGGTCCCATGTAGGGGGGAGGGCAGCGAGTCCACCTGTCAAGATGGCTCAGTTA
This sequence comes from Choloepus didactylus, assembly GCF_015220235.1. Lineage (NCBI taxonomy): Eukaryota > Metazoa > Chordata > Mammalia > Pilosa > Megalonychidae > Choloepus > Choloepus didactylus. The sequence goes on along the minus strand of NC_051308.1, from coordinate 84,660,976 downwards.
GAGAGAGAGGGCCACATCTGAGCAACAAAGAGGTACCCAGGGGGAGACTCTTAGGCACCGTTACATGCAAGGTTAGACTCTCCTTTGTGGTAATGAGCTTCATAAGGGCAAGTCCCGTGCTCGAGGGCTCAGCACATCAAACCGCCAGTCCCAATGTTTGTGACAACATCAACACCAGTCCAGGTGACGATGTCCAACACATCCGCATCTTCCTCCAGATCCTCAGGGCTGGGGAGGGGGAGGCTGTAAATATATTTTTTATTATCTGCCCAAATTACTCTGGGATGTGTCACTATTTCACATTAACCTATACAAACCTACCAGGTCTCACTTCCTAGTCAAAGTTCTGTGTAATTATGGTATTTGAACACACTGTACAAGTTAAATTGTTTAGAAAATATAGATCCTGTACCAAATAAACATCTCTTCCCTTGGTCTCACATGGAAGTTGAAGTTTTAAAACACAGTCAGTTTCAACCTTTATCCTTTGGCCTGGCTTGCCCTGGTCGTAACCAGACCTGCTTCATTCACATCACTAATTGAAGTCTGGGCTCTTTTTCAGCTTTTTTTTTTTTTTTTTTTTTTTTTTTTTTGACAGTGGCTGTATGCACTAATACTGACATTCATATCTGCCGACCTCTAGCTCTGAGTTTCAGGTGTCTCAGAGATATGCATGGTTCCAGAGACCAATCAGGTTATACGCTAGGGGATCAGCATCTCAAAGTTTAGAGAGGCCTTACAATTCAGGGATAGAGTTAACTGCTGTAAGAGTTTACAATCTAGGGACTATTACAATTATTGTGTCCACGTTAGGCTATGTTCTAAGATTCAATTCTGAGTTTACACATTGTAGTTAGTCCATATTGGTGAGGCATCATCCCTCTCACCATGTTTTCTCCAACACTTTTACTCCTATATATATATTTTCCTACAATTTTATAGAGTTATATTCACATACCATGCATTTATCCACAGTGTACAATCAGTTGTTCATGGTATCATCATAAAGTTGTACATTTATCACCAGAATCAGCACTTGAACATACTGATTACTACAAGAAAAATTGTTTTTTTTTTTTAGCAATAAGAAAAAATGATAAAAAGAAAAATAACATATCATACAATACAATATACTACTAAGGACAGCAAATAACACCACTACCAAGAATCCCATATTACTCCCCTATATCCCCTTCTCATATACATTTAGCATTGGCGTATTGCCTTTGTTACATTTAATGGAGGTATATTACAATGTTACTGTTGACCATAGACTCCAGTTTGCTTTGATTATGTTTTATCCTGAATACCATCCCTTTTTCAAATTTCTACATGGTTGACATTCATTTGCTTTCCCACATGCAAAAACATTTTTATATTTGTATATTTAGTAACAGTCATTGGCCACTCCAGTTTTTGCCATGTTATACAGTCCCAGTCTTTATCATCTATCTTTACCTCTGGTGTCATACATTCTCCTATCCCACCTCTTTCAGCTTTACTCACAGACATCTTTGTTCAGTGTACTTACAATACCGTGCTACCATCACACAGTATTATGCTATCTATTTCCGGATCTATGCAATCAATCCTAAACATTCTGTAGTCCTTCAGCATCAAATGGCTGATCTCTGCCCTCTTTCTATCTCCTGGTCGCCTGTGTTGTCAGCTTTTAACTCCCAAAGTTTGTTCATTAATGTCTGTTCATATTAGTGAGACCATACAGAATCTGTCCTTTTGTTTCTGGCTAACTTCACTCAACATAATGTCCTCAAGGTTCATCCACATTATTACATGATCCATGTGTTTGTTCTGTCTTACAGCTGCATAATATTCCATCATGTGTATATACCACAGTTTGTTTATCCACTCGTCCTTTGATGGACATTTGGGCTGTTTCCATCTCTTGGCAATTGTGAATAATGCTGCAATAAACATTGGTTTACAAATGTCTGTTTGTGTCTTAAGTTTCAGTTCCTCTGAGTATATACCCAGCAATGGAATAGCTGGGTCATATGGCAAATCTATATTTAGCTTCCTGAGGAACCTCCACACTGTCTTCCAGAGTGGTTGCGCCATTCTACATTCCTACCAACAATGAATAAGTGTGCCTCTTTCTTCACATCCTCTCCAGCACTTGTCATTTTCTGTTTTTTGGATAATGGCCATTCTGGTAGGTGTGAGATGATATCTCATTGTGGTTTTGATTTGCATTTCCTTAATAGCTAGTGAAGTTGAGCATTTTTTCATATGCGTTTGAGCCATTTGTATTTCCTCTTCAGAAAAATGTCTGTTCATGTCTTTTGCCCATTTTTTAATTGGATTGTTTGTCTTTCTGTTATTGAGATGCAGGATTCCTTTATATATTCGGGATATTAATCCCTTATCTGATATGTGGTTTCCAAATATCATCTCCCATTGTGTAGGTTGCCTTTTTACTTTTCTGACAAAGTCCTTTGATGTACAAAAGTGTTTAATTTTGAGGAGATCCCATTTGTCTATTTGTTCTTTGGTTGCTCGTGCCTTGGCTGTGAGGTCTAAGAAACCACCTCCTTTCACAAGATCTTTAAGATATTGCCCTACATTTTCTTCTAAGAGTTTTATAGTCTTGGTGCTAATGTTTAGGTCTTTGATCCACTTTGAGTTAATTTTAGTATAAGGTGTGAGATGGACATCCTCTTTCATTCTTTTGGAAATGGATATCCAGTTCTCCAAACACCATTTATTGAACAGGCTGCTCTTTCCCAGTTGCTTCGGCTTCACTGCCTTATCAAAGATCAGTTGTCCATAGATGTAAGGGTCTACTTCTGAACACTCAATTCGATTCCATTGATCAGTATATTTGTCCTTATGCCAGTACCATGCTGTTTTGAGCACTGTAGCTTTGTAATATGCTTCAAAGTCAGGTAGTGTGAGACCTCCCACTTCACTCCTCTTTCTGAAGACATTTTTGGCTATTTGGGGCACTTTACCCTTCCAAATAAATTTAGTTATTGGTTTTTCTATTTCTGTAAAGTAAGTTGTTGGGATTTGAATTGGTATTGCATTGAATCTGTAAATCAGTTTAGGTAAAATTGCCATCTTAACTATATTTAGTCTTCCAATCCATGAACATGGTATGTTCTTCCATTTTTTCAGGTCTTGTTCAATTTCTTTTAGCAGTTTCTTATAGTTTTCTATGTAAAGGTGTTTTGTGTCCTTGGTTAAGTTTATTCCTAAATACTTGATTCTTTTGGTTGCTATTGTAAATGGGATTTTTTCTTGATTTCCTCCTCTTGTTGCCCATTACTTGTGTTTAGGAACACTACAGATTTTTGGGTGTTGATCTTGTAGCCTGCTACTTTGCTGTATTCATTGACTAGTTCTAGTAGCTTTGCTGTAGATTTTTCTGGATTTCCTACATATAGAATCATGTCATCTGCAAATAGTGAAAGTTTTACTTCTTCCTCTCCAATTTGGATGCCTTTTATTTCTTTTCCTTGCCTAATTGCTCTAGCTAGAAATTCCAGCACAATGTTGAATAACAATGGTGATAGTGGGCATCCCTGTCTTGTTCCTGATCTTAGAGGAAAAGCTTTCAGTCTCTCCCCATTGATTGTGATGTTAGCTGTGGGTTTTTCATATATTGCCTTTATCATATTGATAAAGTTCCCTTCTATTCCTATCCTTTGAAGTGTTTTCATCAGGAAAGGATGTTGAATTTTGTCAAATGCCTTTTCTGCATCAATCGAGATGATCATGTGGTTCTTCTGCTTTGATTTATTGATGTGGTGTATTACATTAATTGATTTTCTTGTGTTGAACCAGCCTTGCATACCTGGAATGAATCCCACCTGGTCATGGTGTATAATTCTTTTAATGTGCTGCTGGATTCGATTTGCGAGTATTTTGTTGAGGATTTTTGCGTCTATATTCATTAAAGAAATTGGTCTATAATTTTCTTTTTTTGTAGTATCTTTGCCTGGTTTTGGTATTAGGGTGATGATGGCTTCATAGAAAGAGTTAGGTAGATTTCCCTCTTCTTCAATTTTTTTGAAGAGATTGAGCAGGATTGGTACTAATTTGTTCTTGAATGCTTGGTAGAATTCACATGTGAAACCATCTGGTCCTGGGCTTTTCCTTTTTGGGAGCTTTTTGATGACTGACTCAATCTCTTTACTTGTGATTGGTTTGTTGAGGTCATCTATTTCTTCTTGAGTTAATGTTGGTTGTTTATGCTTTTCTAGGAAGTTGTCCATTTCATCTAAGTTGTCTAGTTTATTAGCATATAGTTGCTCATAGTATCTTCTCATTATCTCCTTAATTTCTGCAGGGTCGTTAGTTATATTTCCTTTCCCATTTCTGATTGCATTTATTTGCATCTGCTCTCTCTTTTTTTTTTTGTTAGCCTAGCCAGTGGTCCATCGATTTTATTGATTTTCTCAAAGAACCAACTTCTGGTTTTGTTGATTCTCTCTATTGTTTTCCTGTTCTCAGTTGCATTTATTTCTGCTCTAATCTTTGTTATTTCTTCCCTTCTGCTTGCTTTGGGGTTAGTTTGCTGTTCTTTCTCTAATTCCTCCAGGTGAGCAGTTAACTCTTCAATTTTTGCTCTCTCTTCTCTTTTAATATAGGCATTTAGGGCAATAAATTTCCTTCTCAGCACCGCCTTTGCTGTATCCCTTAAGTTTTGATAAGTTGTGTTTTCATTGTCATTTGCCTCGAGGTATTTACTAATTTCTCTTGTAATTTCTTCCTTTACCCACTGGTTTTCTAAGAGGGTGTTGTTTAGCCTCCATATGTTTGTGAATTTTATGACCTTCTGCCTTTTATTTATTTCCAACTTCATTCCACTGTGGTCTGAGAAAGTGTTTTGTATAATATCAATATTTTTAAATTTGTTGAGATTTGCTTTGTGACCCAACATGTGGTCTATCCTAGAGAATGTTCCATGAGCACTTGAGAAAAAAGTGTATCCTGCTGTTGTTGGATGTAGTGTTCTATAAATGTCTGTCAAGTCTAGTTCATTTATCATACAATTCAACATCTCTGTTTCTTTAGTGATCCTCTGTCTAGATGTTCTATCCATTGATGAGAGTGGTGTATTGAAGTCTCCAACTATTATTGTAGAGGTATCTATTTCTCCTTTCAGTGATCGCAGTGTTTGCCTCATGAATTTTGGGGCATTCTGGTTTGGTGCATAAATATTTATGACTTATGTTTTCTTGATGAATTGACCCTTTTATTAATATATAGTGTCCTTCTTTATCTCTTTTAATTGTTTCGCTTTTGAAGTCTAACTTGTCTGATATTAATATAGCTACTCCCGCTTTTTTCTGGTTGTTGTTTGCATGAAATATCTTTTTCCAACCTTTCACTTTCAGTCTATGTTTGTCCTTGTGTCTAAAGTGAGTTTCTTGTAGACAGCATATAGATGGGTCCTGTTTTTTAATCCATTCTGCCAGTCTGTGTCTTTTTATTGGGGAGTTTAATCCATTTACATTTAGTGTTATTACTGTAAGGGCAGTACTTTCTACTACCATTTTGTTTTTTGGAATTTATATGTCATATCTTATTTTTTCCTCTCCTTTTACCTTTCCTGATAATCTTCATTTCTGCACTCTTCTCCAACTCTCTCTCTCCTGTCTTTTCCTATCAGCCTGTAGCACTCCCTTTAGTATTTCTTGTAGTGCCGGTCTCTTATTCACAAACTCTCTCAGTGTCTGTTTGTCTGAAAATGTTTTAATCTCTCCCTCATTTTTGAAGGAAAGTTTTGCTGGATATAGAATTCTTGGTTGGCAGTTTTTCTCTTTCAGTATCTTAAATATATCATGCCACTGTCTTCTTGCCTCCATGGTTTCTGCAGAGAAATCTGTACATAGTCTTATTGACTTTCCCTTGTATGTGATGGATTGCTTTTCTCTTGCTGCTTTCAGAATCCTCTTTGTCTTTGACATTGGACAATCTGACCAGTAAGTGTCTTGGAGTAGGTCTATTGGGATCTATTCTATTTGGGGTACGCTGTACTTCTTGAATCTCTAATTTTCTGTCTTTTATAAGAGTTGGGAAATTTTCAGTGAATATGTCTTCTATTACTCTTTCTGCCCCTTTTCCCCTCTCTTCTCCTTCTGGGATACCCATAACACGTATATTTGTGCGTTTCATGTTGTCACTCAGCTCCCTAAGACCCTGCTCATATTTTTCCATTTTTTTCACCATCTGTTCTTTTGTGTGTATGAATTCGAAGGATTCACTGATATGTCATTAGAGTTTGTGTATTTTATATCATGTGAGAAGTAAATAGTGGAGTTACAATTCAAAAATTATTGACTTCTGTTTGTACTCCATTGTGGTCAGAGAATGTGCTTTGTATATATTCATTTTTTTTTCTTAATTTATTGAGGCTTGTTTTATGTCCCAGCATATGGTCCATTCTGGAGAAAGATCCATGATCACTAGAGAAAAATGAGTGTCCTGGTGATTTGGGATGTAAGGTTCTATATATGTCTGTTAAAATTCTCTGTATCTCTTTCTCCTTTCTTTGTTTCTCTGTCAGTAGGGCTCCCTTTGGTATCTGAAGTAGGGCAGGTCTTTTATTAGCAAAATTTCTCAGCATTTGTTTGTCTGAAAAATTTAAGCTCTCCATCAACTTTGAAGGAGAGTTTTGCTGGATAAAGTATTCTTGGTTGGAAATTTTTCTCTCTCAGAATTTTAAATATGTCATGCCACTGCCTTCTCGCCTCCATGGTGGCCGCTGAGTAGTCACAACTTAGTCTTATGTTGTTTCCTTTGTATGTGGTGAATTGCTTTTCTCTTGCTGCTTTCAGAACTTGATCCTTATGTTCAGTATTTGAGAGTCTGATTAGAATATCAGTGGTTTTGAACTCAATGTAAAATATGTAATTTTTGACAATAACTATATAAAGGTGGGGGAATGGAGGAGTATAGGTACATAGTTTATATGTCCTATTGAAATTAAGTCAGTATCAAAACAAAAAAACAAGATTGTTATGGATTTAAGAGTTTAATTTTAAGCCCCACAGTAAACACAAAGAAATTATCAGAGAATATGAGCATAGAGATGAAAAGTAGAGTATGGGTTAAGAGAAATGGGAGAAGGGGCAATGGGGAGTTAAGAAATGAGTGTAGGGTTGCTATTTGAGGTAAATGGAAATTTCTAGTAATGGATGGTGGGAAGATGATAGCATTACAACATTCTAAATGTGATTAATCCCACTAATGGAATGCTAGGGAGGGGATGGAATGGGAAGATTTAGGCTGTATATATGTTTCCACAATTGAGGGGGAAAAAAAAGGCAGTCTAAACAGATGACAATTGAATGCCAAGGATGATCCTCGATGGGATCTGAGGATGGAGGACAGGAGGCTCAAAAGGACACTGTTGAGACATAAGGGAAAAAAAAAGGAAATATAGAATGTGAGTTTTGTATCAATGTTGAATTTCTTGAACTTCTTAGCTGCGCTTAATGGGATTGCATAAAAGTAAGTTCTTGTTTGTGGGAATTGTATATGTGAATTATACTGTTTGTTCAAGGATGTGTGCAGCTAGCTCTCATATGTCCAGAAGACAGAGCAATAGATGATGGATGATAGGGAGGGAGGGAGGGAAAGAAATAGCGGTATGACAACATGTTAAAGTCAGTGGATCAGAGTATTGGTGGAGGGGGGTCAAGGAATGCTGGAGTTCTGAGTATGGGGTTTGTATTGTTTTTGCAATTGTTCCTATAACTTGGAATTTATTTCAAAATAAAATTTTTTAAAAAATGAGGGAGAGATTAAAATATTTTCAGACAAACAATGAGGGAGTTTGTGAATAAGAGACTAGCACTACAAGAAAACTAAAGGGAGTGCTATAGGCTGATAGGAAAAGACAGGCGAGAGAGGTTTGGAGAAGAGAGTAATTATCAGACAATAGCCCAAAGCATATCTTTAAATGCTCTATTCTGACACTGACAAAACTTCCAGGCTGGGGAAAGACTTTTAAAACAGACTTTTTTTTTTTTTCCTTTTTTCTTTTTCTTGATTTCTTTTCTACTTTTTTTTTTTTTTTAATCTAAAAGTAATATATGTGGTTATTTTCTATCGGAAAGCCCAGGTTGAGGGACTAGGCTGGGCTTCAGGGGAGACAGAGTACCCACAGTGTCTTTGAATTCCATATTCACTACTGAAGGCCTCCAGCCCCGTCGTTAATTGGCAACTCAGGCTGACCAAGGAATCTACCTGCAGAGGCCCCAGAGAGGAGAGAGGAGAAGGGAATAGTGCCCCTGAGAGACAACTGGAGTCTGAGGATTGGGAGAGCGGAGGGAGGCCCAGCTCAATTGGCAGTCCTCCTTCTGGGAATTCAGACCCCAGGGGCTGGAATTCAGATTCCAGCTTCAGTAAGCCACGCCCCTGACAGGATCAGAGTCACCAGGAGAACTAAAGGCTCCATACCTCCTTACACTGGTTGGGGAGCTGCGGGCTGGCCAGCGCCACCTGCTGGACAGGAGAGGAAAAGCACCAATTCTAAAGGCCTCATAGGAGAGTCTTAAATTTGGTCGTTTTATTTTATCTATCATATCCCTGAGATCCATTTTGATTTTTTCAATTTTTTTTCTCCATTTTTTCGTTCTTTCATTTTCTGTTCTGTGGACCTCTAGGACACTGAGTCCTTGTTCAACTTCCTCTAATCCTGTATTATGAGTATCCAGAGTCTTTTTAATTTGGCCAACAATTTCTTTTATTTCCATAAGATCCTCTATTTTTTTTATTTACCCTTGCAATTTCTTCTTTATGCTCTTCTAGGATCTTCTTTATGTCCCTTTTATCCTGCTCCATGGTCTTCTACATGTCTTTTATATCCTGTGCCATGTTTTCATTCCTCGATTGTAATTGTTTGATTAATTGGGTCAGGTACTTTGTCTCTTCTGATATTTCGATTTGGGTGTTCGGGGTCAGGTTCTCCATATTGTCTGGTTTTATCATATGCATTAAGATTTTCTGTTGTTTTTGGCCTCTTGGCATTTGCTTTACTTGACAGGGTTCTTTCAAGTTGTAAAAAAAAAAAATATATCAATCTGATTTTTCAGTAATACAAGTTCGTGGCGTACACTTTCTCCAACTAACCAGCAGATGGCATCTGCAAGTCACCTATAGCCCTCAAGTCAGTTCTCCCGAACTCTGTCTCTGTGGTGTGTGGGGAAATGATTTCTGTGGGGTTCAGTTGGTGAACCCAGTCTGGGTTTGCCATTGGAGCTGTCTGCCCTGAATGTGGGGCGTGTGTCTGGGTGGTCAGGGAGGCAGGGCAGCTTTAATATTCAAACCTCCCAGGTGTTCCTGGAGATTTAAGGCTGTTGCAAGAGTCTAAGCCTTCATTTCAGTTTTGCCCCAGCTTTTCTCTGTCACTAACCCACAAACAACCAGCATTGACATAGCGTCCCTGGGTTTTCTGAGCAGACCCCCCTTCTCCGCTGTGATCTTCCAGGACCTCTGCTCGGGGAAGGCTGTGCTACATCACTAGTGCGCGCCATCCCTCAACAGAAGCCCTGGGCTGTCAGGCCATGCAGGGGCGCTCTCAGCCTGATGCAAAGATGGCTGAATGGGGCATCTCAGCCCCCCCCCCCTTTTTGCACAGATCCACCTTCCCAGCTCTGGGACAACTGGCATGGCTGTGGGGTGTGGACATGGCCCTGGGCAGGAGTTGTCTCCAGCCTGCCGGGGAGCCAGCTGCAAGCAGTGGGGTTTCTTTCTCCTTTTGGCTCTCTCCTCTGCTCCCCTGGCCCTGAGGGAATCTGCAGCAGGCTATCCTCCACGCCAGACACCGAGAAGTTGGCACAGCCCTCTCCTGCTGTGTTTCACTGCACAGTTCTCACCATTGCAACTGCAGCCACTCCTGGTTTTTTTCCTTTTTTTTTTTTTCTTTTTTTTAAAGAACCAGTTCGTCTCCAAACGCCAACCCCCGGCTTCCTCACACCACCGTGCAGCTGTGGGACTTTCAGCCAGCTTACTCACTCGTTTCAGAATGCAGACTCCTGGTTTCACCAAGTTTATGGTCCCTGTGGTTCTAACAGACCTTTTCCAGCTGGTGCATCACTGAAACTGGTATTCTGGGTCATCTTCTGGTTTTTATCTAGTATTTTTCACAGAGGTGTTTTTTTGCCCTGTCTCACCTAACTGCCCTCTTAGGTTCTCTCCCTCTCCCTCATTTTTGAAGGACAGCTTTGCCAGATATAGAATTCTTGGTTCCAGTTCTTCTCTTTCTTTATCTTAAATATATCATACCACTGTCTCCTCATCTCCATGGTTTCTGTGGAGAAATCTGCAAACAGTCTTATCAAGCTTCCCTTGTATGTGATGGATTGCTTTTCTCTTGCTGCTTTCCAAAGACAGAATTCTCTGTCTTTGACATTGGACAATCTGATCAGTGTTTTGGAGTAGATCTATTCAGATCTATTCTGTTTGGGGTATGCTATACTTCTTGAATCTGTAATTTTCTGTTATAAGTGTTGGAAATTTTCAGTGAATATTTCTTCTCTTATTCTTTCTGCCCCTTTCCCCCTCTCTTCTCCTTCTGGGATACCCATAACATGTATATTCGTGTGCTTCATGTTTTCACTCAGCTCCCTAAGAGCCTGGTCATATTTTTCCATATTATTGCTTCTGCCCCTTTTCCCTTTTCTCCTTCTGGGACACCCATGGCATGTACATTTCTGCATTTCATGTTGTCATGTAATTCCCGGAGATGTTGCTCATATTTTTCCATTCTTTTCTCTATCTGTTCTTTTGTGTGTAGGCTTTCAGGTGTCTTGTTCTCCAGTTCCTGAGTGTTTTCTTCTGCCTCTTGAGATCTGCTGTTGTATGTCTCCACTGTGTCTTTCATCTTTTGTGTTGTGCATTTCATTTCCATAGATTCTGCCAGTTGTTTTTTTTGAACTTCCAATTTCTACCTTCTGTATCCCCAGTGTTTTCCTTATATGCTTCATCTCTTTTGCCATATCTTCCGTAAATTTTTTTATTTGATTTAGCATTAGTTTTTTAAATTCCTGTATCTCAGTTGAAGTGTAAGTTTGTTCCTTTGGGCCATAACTTCATTTTTCTTAGTGTAGGTTGCAGTTTTCTGTTGTCTAGGCAACCAAGGTTTCCTTGGTTACCCCAATCAGGTTTTCCCAGACCAGAATGGGCTCAGGTCTTGGAAGGAGGCAATAGTATCCAGTTTACCTGAGGGTGTCTTAGAAGATTGATCCACCCTGTGAGGCTTCAAGTCACTGTGCTTTTCTGCCCAGCAAGTGGAGCCTATCAGCCTGTAGCCCCTGACTGGTGTAAGGAGGTGTGGCCTGTGGCTGTTTTCCCCAGGCTCTGGGGTCTGGTTCTGAATGGAAGGCGGGTAGCAGAGCTGGGCCCCACCTTTTTCATCTTAGGGAAGATACACAACCTGGGGAGAGGTCATTTACATTCGAATAGTCTCTCTGCCTGTGCTGTCTCCACCCTTGTCTGGATCAGAGTGTTGGGAACTGGAAATGGCTCAGTCTTTCTCCACTGAGCCAACAAATGGACAGAAATCCCCTCTTCAGGGCCAGTTCATGGCCATCCTCAGTTTCACCTGTCAGTCAGAGACAGCACCTGTCCTCTGCCCCCCCTTCCCTCCTAGAGAGGTCCTCCAGCTCTCCAAGGTCAGTCGTCACCAAAAGCCTGTCTGCTTATTGGGGATTCGTAGCTTGTATTGAGCAGTCCACATTTGTTAACTAAAACCTTAGTTGGCGTTGGGCTAAGCTATATTCACTTCCTGGGAGAGTGCTGCACTCTATCACCACGAGGCTTTGCAGTTCCTGCCATGGGGGGAGGGGGCTCCTGACTCGGGTCCACAGCTTTTCCTTACAGATTTTATGCTCCAATCTTGGGCATTCCTCCCAGTTCAGGTTGGTGTATGATGAGTGGACAGTCATGTTTGTCCCCCTGCAGTTATTCCAGATTTACTAGTTGTTCCTGGTTGTTTATTAGTTGTTCCAGGGGGACTAACTAGCTTCCACTCTCTATGCCACCATTCTTCTGGAACTCTCTCCTAGGAATTTTATAGTTTTGGTTCTTTTTTTTTTTTTTTTTAAATGCAATTTTATTGAGATATATTCACATAACATACAATCCTTCAAAGTGTACCATCAATTGTTCACAGTATCATCATATAGTTGTACATTCATCACTACAGTCAATCTTTGAACATTTTCATTACTCAAAAAGATAAAATAAAAATTAAAAAAGAACATCCAAAACATTCCATTCCCCTGCTCCCCCCAATACTGATTTACTTTTTTAAAATTAAATTCAGTTTTAATGAGATATATTCACATACCATACAATCATCTATGGTGTACAATCAGTTGTTCACAGTACCATCACATAGTTACAACTTAATCACCCCAATCTACTTTTTTTTTTTAATCTTCGTTTTATTGAGATATATTCACATACCACGCAGTTATACAAAACAAATCGTACTTTTGATTGTTTACAGTACCATTACATAGTGGTACATTCATCACCCAAATCAATCCCTGACACCTTCATTAGCACACACACAAAAATAACAAGAATAATAATTAGAGTGAAAAAGAGCAATTGAAGTAAAAAAGAACACTGGGTACCTTTGTCTGTTTGTTTCCTTCCCCTATTTTTCTACTCATCCATCCATAAACTAGACAAAGTGGAGTGTGGTCCTTATGGCTTTCCCAATCCCATTGTCACCCCTCATAAGCTACATTTTTATACAACTGTCTTCGAGATTCATGGGTTCTGGGTTGTAGTTTGATAGTTTCAGGTATCCACCACCAGCTACCCCAATTCTTTGGAACCTAAAAAGGGTTGTCTAAAGTGTGCGTAAGAGTGCCCACCAGAGTGACCTCTCGGCTCCTTTTGGAATCTCTCTGCCACTGAAGCTTATTTCATTTCCTTTCACATCCCCCTTTTGGTCAAGAAGATGTTCTCCATCCCACGATGCCAGGTCTACATTCCTCCCCGGGAGTCATATTCCACGTTGCCAGGGAGATTCACTCCCCTGGGTGTCTGATCCCACGTAGTGGGGAGGGCAGTGATTTCACCTTTTAAGTTGGCTTAGCTAGAGAGAGATGGCCACATCTGAGCAACAAAGAGGCATTCGGGAGGAGGCTCTTAGGCACAACCTAGGGAGGCCTAGCCTCTCCTTTGCAGCAACCGTCTTCCCAAGGGTAAAACCTATGGTAGAGGGCTCAACCCATCCAACCACCAGTCCCCTATGTCTGTGGTCATGTTAGCAACCATGGAGGTGGGGTAGGCCAATACCCCTGCACTCTCCACAGGCTCCTCAAGGGGGCACTACATCTTTTTTTTTTCCTTGTTTTTCTTTTTTTTTTTTTTTTAACTTTCCCTTCTTTTTTAAATCAACTGTATGAAAAAAAGTTAAAAAGAAAACAAACATATAATAAAAGAACATTTCAAAGAGACCATAACAAGGGAGTAAGAAAAAGACAACTAACCTAAGATAACTGCTTAACTTCCAACATGTTCCTACTTTACCCCAAGAAAGTTACCTAATATAGCAACATTTCTGTGAACTTGCTCCTACTATATCCATCAGAAATTAACAGACCATAGTCATTCCTGGGCATCCCCAGAACATTAAATACCTTATCTGTTCTTCTTGGATTATTGTTCCCCCTTCCTTAATTGCTCTCTATTGCTAGTTCCCCTACATTCTACATTATAAGCCATTTGTTTTACATTTTTCAAAGTTCACATTAGTGGTAGCATATAATATTTCTCTTTTTGTGCCTGGCTTATTTCGCTCAGCATTATGTCTTCAAGGTTCATCCATGTTGTCATATGTTTCACCAGATCGTTCCTTCTTACTGCCACGTAGTATTCCATCGTGTGTATATACCACATTTTATTTATCCACTCATCTGTTGAAGGACATTTGGGTTGTTTCCATCTCTTGGCAATTGTGAATAATGCTGCTATGAACATTGGCGTGCAGATATCTGTTCATGTCACTGCTTTCTGATCTTCCGGGTATATACCGAGAAATGCAATTGCTGGATCGAATGATAACTCTATATCTAGTTTTCTAAGGAACTGCCAGACTGACTACCAGAGTGGCTGAACCATTATACAGTCCCACCAACAATGAATAAGAGTTCCAATTTCTCCACATCCCCTCCAGCATTTGTAGTTTCCTGTTTGTTTAATGGCAGCCATTTTAACTGGTGTTAGATGGTATCTCATTGTGGTCTTAATTTGCATCTCTCTAATAGCTAGTGAAGCTGAACATTTTTTCATGTGTTTCTTGGCCATTTGTATTTCCTCTTCAGAGAACTGTCTTTTCATATCTTTTGCCCATTATATAATTGGGCCGACTGTACTATTGTCATTGAGTTGTAGGATTTCTTTATATATGCAAGATATCAGTCTTTTGTCAGATACATGGTTTCCAAAAATTTTTTCCCATTGAGTTGGCTGCCTCTTTACCTCTTTGAGAAATTCCTTTGAGGTGCAGAAACTTCTAAGCTTGAGGAGTTCCCATTTATCTATTTTCTCTTTTGTTGCTTGTGCTTTTGGTGTAAAGTCTAGGAAGCGGCCGCCTAATACAAGGTCTTGAAGATGTTTTCCTACATTATCTTCTAGGAGTTTTATGGTACTTTCTTTTATATTGAGATCTTTGGTCCATTTTGAGTTAATTTTTGTGTAGGGTGTGAGGTAGGGGTCCTCTTTCATTCTTTTGGATATGGATATCCAACTCTCCCAGCCCCATTTGTTGAAAAGACCATTATGACTCAGTTCAGTGACTTTGGGGGCCTTATCAAAGATCAGTCGGCCATAGATCTGAGGGTCTATCTCTGAATTCTCAATTCGATTCCATTGATCTATATGTCTATCTTTGTGCCAGTACCATGCTGTTTTGGCAACTGTGGCTTTATAATAAGCTTTAAAGTCAGGGAGTGTAAGTCTTCCCACTTCGTTTTTCTTTTTTAGAGTGTCTTTAGCAATTCGAGGCATCTTCCCTTTCCAAATAAATTTGATAACTAGCTTTTCCAAGTCTGCAAAGTAGGTTGTTGGAATTTTGACTGGGATTGCATTGAATCTGTAGATGAGTTTGGGTAGAATTGACATCTTAATGACATTTAGTCTTCCTATCCATGAACATGGAATATTTTTCCATCTTTTTAGGTCCCCTTCTATTTCTTTTAGTACAGTTATGTAGTTTTCTTGGTATAGGTCTTTTACATCTTTGGTTAAGTTTATTCCTAGGTACTTGATTGTTTTAGTTGCTATTGAAAATGGTATCTTTTTCTTGAGTGTCTCTTCAGTTTGTTCATTTCTAGCTTATAGAAACATTACTGACTTATGTGCATTAACCTTGTATCCCGCTACTTTGCTAAATTTGTTTATTAGCTCTAGTAGCTGTATCGTCGATTTCTCAGGGTTTTCTAGATATAAGATCATATCATCTGCAAACAATGACAGTTTTACTTCTTCTTTTCCAATTTGGATGCCTTTTATTTCTTTGTCTTGCCGGATTGCCCTGGCTAGCACTTCCAGCACAATGTTGAATAACAGTGGTGACAGCGGGCATCCTTGTCTTGTTCCTGATCTTAGAGGGAAGGCTTTCAGTCTCTCACCATTGAGTACTATGCTGGCTGTGGGTTTTTCATATATGCTCTTTATCATGTTGAGGAAGTTTCCTTCAATTCTTACCTTTTGAAGTGTTTTTATCAAAAAGGGATGTTGGATTTTGTCAAATGCTTTTTCAGCATCTATTGAGATGATCAATTGATTTTTCCCTTTTGACTTTTTAATGTGTTGTAATACATTGATTGATTTTCTTATGTTGAACCATCCTTGCATGCCTGGAATAAACCCCACTTGGTCATGGTGTATGATTTTTTTAATGTGTCTTTGGATTCGATTTGCAAGTATTTTGTTGAGGATTTTTGCATCTATATTCATTAGGGAGATTGGCCGGTAGTTTTCCTTTTTTTGTAGCATCTTTGCCTGGTTTTGGTATTAGATTGATGTTAGCTTCATAAAATGAGTTAGGTAGTGTTCCATTTTCTTCAATGTTTTGAAAGAGTTTGAGTAAGAGTGGTGTCAGTTCTTTCTGGAAAGTTTGGTAGAATTCCCCTGTGAAGCCATCTGGCCCTGGGCATTTTTTTGTGGGAAGATTTTTGATGACTGATTGGATATCTTTGCTTGTGATGGGTTGGTTGAGGTCTTCTATTTCTTCTCTTGTCAGTCTAGGTTGTTCATATGTTTCCAGGAAATTGTCCATTTCCTCTACATTATCCAGTTTGTTGCCATACAGTTGTTCATAGTATCCTCTTACAATTTTTTTAATTTCTTCAGGATCTGCAGTTATGTCACCTTTTTCATTCATTATTTTGTTTATATGGGTCTTCTCTCTTTTTGATTTTGTCAGTCTAGCTAGGGGCTTGTCAATCTTGTTGATCTTCTCAAAGAACCAACTTTTGGTGATATTTATCCTCTCTATTGTTTTTTTTGTTCTCTATATCATTTTATTTCTGCTTTAATCCTTGTTATTTCTTTTCTTGTACTTGGTTTAGGATTGGTTTGCTGTTCATTTTCTAGCTTCTTCAGTTGATCCATTAGTTCTTTGATTTTGGCTCTTTCTTCCTTTTTAATATATGCATTTAGTGCTATAAATTTCCCCCTTAGCACTGCTTTTGCTGCATCCCATAGGTTTTGGTATGTTGTGTTCTCATTTTCATTCGTCTCTATATATTTAGCAATTTCTCTTGCTATTTCTTCTTTAACCCACTGATTGTTTAGGAGTGTGTTGTTTAACCTCCAGGTATTTGTGAATTTTCTAACTCTCTGATGCTTATTGACTTCTAATTGTATTCCATTGTGGTCAGAGAATGTGCTTTGAATAATTTCAATCTTTTTAAATTTATTGAGGCTTGTTTTATGTCCCAGCATATGATCTATTCTGGAGAAAGTTCCATGAGCACTAGAAAAGTATGTGTATCCTGGTGCTTTGGGATGTAATGTCCTGTATATGTCTGTTAAATCTAATTCATTTATCAGATTGTTTAGGTTTTCAATTTCCTTATTGGTCTTCTGTCTGGTTGATCTATCTATAGGAGAGAGTGATGTGTTGAAGTCTCCCACAATTATTGTGGAAACATCAATTGCTTCCTTTAGTTTTGCCAGTGTTTCTCTCATGTATTTTGTGGCACCTTGACTGGGTGCATAGACATTTACGATTGTTATTTCTTCTTGTTGAATTGCCCCTTTTATTAGTATGTAGTGGCCTTCTTTGTCTCTCAAAACATCCCTGCATTTGAAGTCTATTTTATCTGAGATTAATATTGCTACACCTGCTTTCTTTTGGCTGTAGCTTGCATGAAATATTTTTTTCCATCCTTTCACTTTCAGTTTCTTTGTGTCCCTGTGTCTAAGATGAGTCTCTTGTATGCAACATATTGATGGTTCATTTTTTTTGATCCATTCTGCGAATCTATATCTTTTAATTGGGGAGTTTAATCCATTTACATTCAACGTTATAACCGTGAAGGCATTTCTTGAATCAGCCATCTTATCCTTTGGTTTATGTTTGTCGTATTTTTCCCCTCTGTCTATTAATATCCTTTATTGTACCCATACCGAATCTCTTTAGTACTGAACCTTTCTCCAAGTCTCTGTCCTTTCTTTGTTTCTCTGTGTGTAGGGCTCCCTTTAGTATCTCCAGTAGGGCAGGTCTCTTGTTAGCAAATTCTCTCAGCATTTGTTTGTCTGTGAAAAATTTAAGCTCTCTCTCAAATTTGAAGGACAGCTTTGCTGGATAAAGTATTCTTGGGTGGAAATTTTTCTCACTCAGAATTTTAAATATATCGTGCCACTGCCTTCTTGCCTCCATGATGGCTGCTGAGTAGTCACTACTTAGTCTTATGCTGTTTCCTTTGTATGTGGTGAATTGCTTTTCTCTTGCTGCTTTCAGAACTTGCTCCTTCTCTTCTGTGTTTGACAGTGTGATCAGTATATGTCTCGGAGTGGGTTTATTTGGATTTATTCTATTTGGGGTTCGCTGAGCATTTATGATTTGTGTATTTATGTTGTTTAGAAGATTTGGGAAGTTTTCCCCAACAATTTCTTTGAATACTCTTCCTAGACCTTTACCCTTCTGGGACACCAATGAGTTTTATATTTGGACGTTTCATATTATCTATCATATCCCTGAGGTCCATTTCGATTTTTTCAATTTTTTTCCCCATTCTTTCTTTTATGCTTTCGTTTTCCCTTCTGTCATCTTTGAGGTCGCTGATTTGTTGTTCAACTCCCTCTAGTCTTGTACTATGAGTGTCCAGAATCTTTTTAATTTGGTCAACAGTTTCTTTAATTTCCATAAGATCATCCATTTTTTTATTTAGTCTTGCAATGTCTTCTTTATGCTCTTCTAGGGTCTTCTTGATTTCCTTTGTCTCCCGTACTATGGTCTCATTGTTCATCTTTAGTTCTTTGAGTAGCTGCTCTAGGTGCTGTGTCTCTTCTGATCTTTTGATTTGGGTGCTTGGGCTTGGGTTTCCATATCATCTGGTTTTTTCATATGCTTTATAATTTTCTGTTGTTTTTGGCCTCGTGGCATTTGCTGAACTTGATAGGGTTCTTTTAGGATTTGTAGACCAATTGAAGTCCTTATCTCTAATTTATCAGATCTACAGCTTCGTGGAGTACACTTTCTCTAACTAACCAGCAGGTGGCATCCACAAGCCACCTGTTCTCCACAAGCCAGTTCTCCCCTGCTTAGCCTTTTTGGTGAGTGGAGGAGTGAGTCTTGTGGGGTCCAATTGGTGTACCAAGCTTGCGTGTGTAGTTGATGTTGCCTGCCCTGTATATGGGGCGTGTTTCTGGGCAGTCAGGGAGTGGGAGGTGGCTCTAACAATCAAATCTCCCTGGTGATCCTAGAGTTTTAAAGCTGCTGCAATAGTCTAATCCTTCAGTTCAGTCCTGCCACAGTTTGTCTCTGCCACTGACCCACAAGTCCTTGGTATTGGCGTATGGCTCCTGAGACTTGTAAGTGGGCCCCTCTTCCAGGCCGTGCACCCCGGGTCCTCTGTTGAGGGATGACTGTGCTATGTCACAGGTGAGTGCCATCCCCCCAGGGCAGTTCTGGGCTGCTGGGCTGTGTAGGGAGGCTCCCAGTCTGCTCAAATGATGGCTGAATGGGGCTTTGTTAATTCACACTGCTCTACCTTCCCAACTCTGGGACAATCAGCTGAGGTTGCAGGGAAGGCTAATGTCCACGCCCAGTTTTGTGGTGTGTGCCTGCTATTTGAAGCACTTCCGTCACACTGGGTTATCTGGGGCAGTTCTGGGCTATGGGGCTGGCGATGGGCAGGAGTGTTTCCTGTCCACCAGGATGATGGTTGTGAGTGGACACCCCCCTTTTCTTGGGAAGTTGTGGTGTTTAGTGAATTTTCTCAGCCACTGGATTATTGCGTTTTGTCTCAGAGCTCTCCTAGTTCTGCTCTTGACTTGACCTGCCCAAATTGCAAGTCTTTGAAGCTTTCTGTATTGGGCTTCTTAGAGTAATTGTTTTAGAAAAAGAAAAAAGGATTAAAAAAAAAGAAAAAAAAAAAAGGGCCCTCCTCGGAGATCTAATGGGTTATTGAAATGCTAAGAGACAAAGCAACCAGGGCCATTAAGGAAAGGTCCACAGGGCAGAGAGATCAGCTTTTCTTGGGGATTTGCATATGCGCCTCAGGGCCTGAGCTCAGGCCTGAGCTCTGCCCTTCCCCTTTCTATGTTCACCAGAACTCCAAAAATCCTCCGCTTTTATTTTGGAGGTTTTCGTGTTGTTTTTTTTTCTATGCCTGTCTCCTCTCTGCTGGGCTGGCTGCTCTCAGATTCTCTGGTGTCTGGTCTCCGTCTATCTACGGTTGGAGTTTGGATCAGCAGAATGAGTTTCCGATAAGGGCTGCCACTGCAGTTCTCCCTTCTCCTTCCCGGAGCTGACAGCCCCTCCTCCCACGAGACTGAGCCTGGCAGGGAGGGGCGTGGGTCCCCTGGCCGCAAAAACTTACAGATTTCACTGATCTTAGCAGTTCCACGTTTTCATGAGTGTTGTATGAAGTATTCCCAAAGTCAGATTGCTCTGTGGTGTCCAGTCCACGCAGTTCCTGGCTTTCTACCTCTATAGTTTTGGTTCATACATTTAGGTCTCTTAACCATTTTGAGTTAATTTTTGTGTACGGTGTGGGGTAGGGGTCCACCTTCATTATTTTGCATATGGACATCCAGTTTTTCCAGCACCATTTGTTGAAGAGTCTGTTCTTTTCCAATTTGAGTGGCCATAAATGGGCTGATTTCTGAGGTCTCAGTTTTATTCCATTGGTCTATATGTTGGTCCTTGTGCCAGTACTATTCTGATTATTGTGGCTTTCTAATCACTTTTCAGATTGCAAACTGTGTGTCCTCTAACTTCATTCTTCTTTTTTAAGATGGCTTTGGCTCTCTGGTGTCCCTTTCCTTTTTGTATAACTTTGATGATTGGCTTTTCCACTTCCACAAAGGCTATTGGAATTTTGATTGGGATTACATCAAATCTGTAAATTGCTTTGATTAGAATTGATCTCTTAACAATAGTTAGTCTTCCAGTCCATTAACATGGAATATCCTTGCATTTATTTAGATCTTCTTTGATTTCTTTTAGGGATGTTTTGTAATTTTCTGTGTACAAGTCCTTTATATTCCTGGATAGATGTACTCCTAGAAAATTGATTATTTTAGTTGTTATTGTGAATGGAATTATTTTTTATTTTTTTCTACTAATTATTCATTAGTAGTGTTTAGAAACACTACTGATTTTTACATTTTTATCTTGTACCTCATCACTTTATTAAATTTATTAGTTCCATTAGTTTTGTTGTGGATTTTTCAGGATTTCCTGTATAGAGGATCATGTATATGCATACAGGAAAAGTTTCACTTTTTCCTTCCAACATTGGATGTCTTTTCTTTCTCTTGCCTAATTGTTTTAGCTGGAACTTCTGTACAATGTTGAATAACAGTGTTGTGGGAAGTCTTGTCTTTTTCCTGAACTTAATAGTCAAAGACCGAAGATTTTTCCCCTAAATGTTAGCTGTGCATGTTTTATACATCCCTTTGTTATGCTGAGGAACTTTCTTTCTGTTCCTGGTTTTCTGAGTGTTTTTATCAAGAAGGGATACTGGATTTTGTCAAATAACTTTTCTATGTCAATTGAGAGATCTTGTGGTTTTTTTCCTTTGTTCTGTTAATGTATTACATTTATTGATTTTTCTTATGCTTAACCACCCTTGCATACCTAGGATAAACCTCACTTGATCATGGTATATAATTCTTTGGCTGCCGTGTTGGATTTGGTTTGCTAGTGTTTTGTAAGCAGTTTGCATCTACAATCGTAAGGAAAACTGGCCTGTAGTTTTCTTTTATTGTAGTATCTTTATCTGATTTTGGTATGTGGGTGATTTTGGCCTCATAGAATGAATTATCGAGTGCTCCCTCCTCTTCAATTTCTTGGGAGAGTTTGAGCATGACTGGTGTTAATTCTTGGAATATTTGGTAAAATTCACCTGTGAAGCTATCTGGTACTGGGCTTTTCTTTGCTGGGAAGTTTTGATTACAGATTCAATTTCTTCACTAGTTATTGGCTTGTTGAGATCTTCTCTTCAACTTGAGTCATTGGAGGTAGTTTGTGTTTTAATGAATTTGTCCATTTTATCTAGGTTAGCTAATTTGAGGGCACGCAGTTCAGCGTATCCTCTTATAGTCCTTTTTATATTTGTGGTGTCAGTAGTAATGTCCCCCTTTTCATTTTTGAGTTTAGTTGTGTCCTTTCCCTTTTTTCTCTGTCAATCCAGCTAAAGTTTGTCAATTTTATTGACATTTTCAAAGAACCAATTTTTTGTATTGTGGATTCTCTCTATTGAGTTCTTTATTCTCTATTTCATTTATCTCTATTCTAACCTTTATTCCTTTCTGTTTGCTTTGGGTTTAGTTTGTTCTTTTTCAGTTACAAAGTTACCATCTTAAGGCCATACAAAAGAAGAAACATGATTTGAGATGTTTCTTCTTTTGTAATGTAAGCATTTAGAGCTGTACATTTTCCTCTTTGATACCTTTGCTGCATCCTGTAAGTTTTGGTGTGTTCTATTTTCATTCTCATTCACCTCAAGACATTTCCTAATATTTCCCTTGTGATTGCTTGTTTGACCAAGATTGTTGAAGAGTACATTGTTTTAATTTCCACGTCTCCCTCTGTTATTGATCTCTGTATCCATTCCATTGTAGTTGGGTAGGATACATTGCATGATTACAATATTTTTGAATTTATTGAGACTTGTTTTTTTATCTAAAATGTGGTTTATCCTGGAGAATGATCCATGTCTGCCCAAGAAGAATGTGTATTCTGCTGCTATTAGGTGAAGTGTTTTATATATATATCTACTAGGTCTGGCTGATACAGATAACATTCACATCTTCTATTTCCTTACTGATCTTCTGTCTAGATATTGTATCTGTTATTGAAAATGGTATATTTATATCTTCTACCATTAATATAAAGCCATCTATTTCTCCCTTCAAATCTATAATTATTTGCTTCATGTACTCTGGGGCTCTACTGTTAGGTACATATATATTTATAATTGTTATGGTTGAATTGACCTCTTTGTCAGTATATAAAATGACCTTCTTTGTCCCTGTAACAGTTTTTGACTTAAAGTCTATTTTATCTGATATTAGTATAGTTACCCCAACTCTCTTTTGGTTACTACTTACATAGTGTATATTTTTTCCATTCTTTCACTTTCAACCTACTTGTGGCTTTTTTTTTTTAAATCCATTCTGCCAATCTCTGCCTTTTGAGTGGAGAGTTTACTCCATTAATATTTAAAATTACTACTAATATTTCAGTCCTTTCTTCTGCTGTTTTGTTGTTTTGTCTTTGTCTTATATTTCTTTGAGTCTCAGTGTTCCCATCAATGCCTACTTCAATATTTATTCTTTTTTTGAAGTGTACCATTTTGAGTGCCTTCTCATTTCTTTCTACATATATTTTTCATATTCTTTCTTTGTAGTTATCATGGGCTTAAAATTTAACATCCTAAATTTATAACAACCATATCTTCAATAGTATACACATCCACAGTTCCCATACCTCTCCATACCCCTACTTTTTTTTTATTTGTACTTGTTACCATTTATGTATTTGTACATTCTATGTCCAGACCATAGTTATCATTACTTTTTATGCACTTGCATTTTTCCACCTGTAAGAAGTCAGAAGTGGAGATACATAAAAAGTATAATACAATAGTAATGGCATTTATAATTACCATATGGTTACCTTTACTGGGGGGTCTTTATTTCTTTATGCTGTTTGAATCCACTGCCTAGTGTCCTTTCCTTTCAGTCTGAAGGACTCCCTTTAGCATTGCTCATAGGGCAGGTCTAGTGGTGAACTCCCTCAGCTTTTGTTTATCTGAGAGTGTCAATCTCTCCCTCATTTGTGAAAGAAAGTCTCACTAGATATAATATTCTTGGTTGGTGGTTGTTTTCTTTCAGCACTTTATTTCAACCCACTGCCTTTAAGTATTTCAACCAACTGCCTTTTTGTCTCCATGATTTCTGATGAGAAATCAGTACTCAATCTAATTGGGACTCCCTTGTACATAACATACTGTTTTTCTCTAGCAGCTTTCAGAATTCTCTCCTTGTCCTTGGACAATTTGATTACTATATGTCTGCTTGTGGTTCTGAGTTTATCCTGTTTAGATGTGCATATCCATGTCTTTCATTAAATTTGGGAAGTTTTCTGCCCTTATTTCTTTGAATATTCCTTTGTCCACTTTCTCTTCTCCTTCTGCAACTCCCATAATGCATATATTGGTATGCTTGATGGTGTCCTACAAGTCCCTTAGGCTCTGTTCACTTTTTTTCATTGTTTTTTCCTTTGTTCTGGTTTGCTAATACTGCCATTTTGCAAAACACCAGAAATGGATTGGCTTTTATAAAGTTACAAAGTTACCGTCTTAAGGCCATAAAGTATTCAAGGTAAGGCATCAACAAAAGGGTACCTTCACTGGAGAAAGGCCATTGACATCTGGAAAACCTGTTAGCTGGGAAGGCATGTGACTGGTGTCTGCTTGCTCCCAGGTTGCATTTCAAAATGGCGTTCTCCGAAATGTCAGTGTCAGTTTTCAGCAGCCGTCTTCAAAATGTCTCTCTAAGCTGCAACAGCTTCTAGTCCTTCTGTTTGTGAGCTCTTATAGGGGTCCCGTAAACTAATCAAGACCCTTGCTGAATGGGTGGGGCCACACCTCCATGGAAACAGCCTAATCCAAAGAGTCCAACCTAATCAACACTAATATGTCAGCCCTCACAAGATTGCGTTAAAGAACATGACATTTTGGGGGACATAATACATCCAAACTGGCACACCTCCTCAGCCTGAATCATTTCAGTTGTCTTAATTTTGAGTTCATTGATTCTTTCTTCTGTCAGCTTTAATCTGCTGATTAAAGCTGATCTCTAGGGGATTTTTAATTTTTCTTTAATCTGCTGATTAAAGGAAAAATCTAAATTTAAAGGAAAAATTTTTAATTTTTCTTTAATCTGCTGATTAAAGCTGATCTCTAGGGGATTTTTAATTTTTGTTATTGTGATCTTCAACTCCCATGTTTCTGCTAAGCTAATTCTTAAATCCTTCTCTCCATTACCTTCATCACTTCTAAACAATGGACTATTGCAAAAATCTTCCTGGCTAGCTTTCTGCATCCAGCTCATGCTTCTTCAATCCAATCTTTCCCCTGGAATAATCTTCTTAGAAAGTACAGCTGATCAGGTCACCCCATTGCCCAACACTCTGAAGCTCAACCCCCTTCAATGGTTTCCAATGGCTCTATGCTAAAATCCCTGTGTGTGGCAGGCAAAGGCCTCCTCAACCTGGCCTAGCCTACCTTTCATGTCTACTCCTCTCCAGACATTCCAAACAATTTTCAGCCCCTAAATCCCACAGGCCCGTGTGTCTGATGATCACTACTTGGT
The DNA here is from genome assembly GCF_015220235.1 of Choloepus didactylus. NCBI lineage: Eukaryota > Metazoa > Chordata > Mammalia > Pilosa > Megalonychidae > Choloepus > Choloepus didactylus. The sequence continues at coordinate 84,635,923 of NC_051308.1, read as the reverse complement.
CTACATTTGCTCAGAAGCCTTAACCTCCCTCTGAAGATTTCTCCTCACACCTTAGTTACTCATACATTAGTACTTGCCACCCTGGAATTACATACATGCATGCCTCCCCTCGTACACTGAAGTCAAGGGAAAGAATTCAGTCTTACCCATTTTTGTGCTCCCTTTACCTAGTACACTGTCACTAAGTGTTGGTCAAAAAGAGAGGGAGGAGGGTAGCAAAGCAGGACAATGTTTTTTCTTTGTACAGACCTTTGGGTTGTGACAAGATCTCCCCGGGGAATCCCAGGCCCCTTAACCTCCATTCTTCCAGGCACCAATCCATTGGTTTCAGTGGTCAAGTTACCTATTTCAAAGCTAAATAATAAAATAATGAATTATTAACAAGCTGTTGTCTCTTTTAGTAACCTTGGGGGCAATATCATCAATGAAGTGGTTTTGAATTTGCTTAAGGCTGGACAGTCCCGTGAAGACATTACAATGGAACACTTGGAGCCACACTTCCAGGCTGAGATTTTGGAGTCCAGAGGTAACTGATTCCCAGCCAAGCAGAAAATAATCTTCTGTTGAAAGCCACAATGGTGGTTAATGTGCATTTGTTGAAATTTGTGTTTATGAAGCAGACAGGTACTTAGAATCACAGAGGACACATCATATAACCATCTTGCATTGTTAAGTTTACGTAGGCACCAACTTTCTTGCCCAGAGTTGGCTTTGCCAAGAAAGCCTGAACTCCTTTTCTGAAAATTCTTTTGAAGAGAGTAGTTTGCCTTGGCCCTGGAAATCCAGGCACTGGGCTTTGAAGCCAATTTAAAGGAAAAAAAACCTTGTGGTTCAGCCACAGTCAGAGGTGAGGTCACCCGATCTGCTCTCTACCCTTAAACCAAACCTTAAACCTGGCAATCATGTCACCACTTTCCCTGCTTCACCTGCAGCATGCATCTGTAGTACCCATGACATTCTTCCTTAAAAGGAAGCATAGTTGTGTTGTTCTTGACACAAACTTTAGACAGCACTCCTGGAGTTGGCATATGAGGTGCCATGCCCAGGCCTTACAACTCCATGTCAGTCCAACCGCCAGATCAGACTCCACTTAACATTGGGTCTTGATTTCAGATAGTGGTTTTGGCCGCAGCCGTCTTGTGAAGGAAAGCCTGATTGACTTCTTCATTCCCTTCCTGCCACTGGAGTACCGTCATGTAAGGTTGTGTGCACGTGATGCTTTCCTGAGTCAGGAGCTCCTGTATACAGAAGAGGTGCTAGATGAAATCGCCCAGATGATGGTGTATATCCCCAAGGAGGAACAACTCTTCTCTTCTCAGGGCTGCAAATCTATTTCCCAGAGAATTAACTACTTCCTACCATAAGAGCTAGATGAAGACTTCCTGAAGCTGGCTTCCTTCCACTCACAGGATGCTGAGCCTGCCAGAGCAGTGGCTGGGACTACAAAGGATGGGAGGAGCAGGCTGGCAGCCATCAATTACTACACTAACATGACTGTGTAAAAGGAAGGCCTTAAACCAGAGCCAATTCTTAAGATCACTTGGTGCCTTAAACACCCACATTCTAAAATGTGGGCCAGGTGGTTCAAGAAATCCCAGGGCTTAATAAGACTATATGGATGGACTCCTTTGCATCTCAGATCTTCCCTGCAGATATCTGGACTCGAGAGCTGCATCTCTGAGGCTGTAGGATCCTCAGGTTACAGATAAGGGAAGAAGAATGAAGTTCTGCTGACCAGTGGGTTTGCTGGCAGGGTGGGTTGGCTTTCAAGTTGTTATTCCCAGAGGAAAGCCAAGCAGCTTTTATTTGTGAGCAGAAGACCTGCAAAGGTTGAGGGGTAAGGTACACGAAGGACCAATTTTTAAGAAAAAATTGCCAGTGCAGATTTTTAAAAAATCATGGGCCTCAACATGACTGTCAAGTAAAGATTAAAATTTTGTATTTTTCTAAAATCTTTGGCTTCCTTTCTTACTGAGACCTAGGAATTATATTCAATCAATCAGCAAAATTTCAAGTCAGGTAATATTGCTGGGGATTGGTGGAGATAGATGGGGTGCATGTTGGCACTCATGGAGCTGACCTGATTGAATGATCTGCCAATTTATTTCAGTTTGCTTTGGGACTATATCAGCTGAGCTGGTTTACACCAACCTCTTACTAAAAGAGGCCTCCACAGCATATTACTCTTAAATGTAAGAACTTCACTCTCGTATTCCCAGCTCTAAAAAAAAGAAAAACAGTTGGTTTAAGGGATTAAATGGCAATGTGTAAAACATCTATCATCATTTTGTCTACGCACAGAGGAGGTGATTATGAAGTGTTTTTTCCTCTTCTCTTGGCTCTTGCCATCTACCTAAGTTCTAGAATAACACACAGGTCTTTTATATTTGTCATAATCTCAAGTGTCCCCTCCCTTGACCCTCTTTACCTTAACTCCTTATAAAATGCAACACTTCTCTCCCCCATTTTAACTTTACTGTACCCCAACTGCCTCAAGGTTAGGGAGTACCTTAGGTACTCAAATATTCACATAAATGAATTAATTAAAGGAATAGTTTCACACCATTTATGGGACAAAGGTAAACACAGCTTAACTACACAATAAAATGGGGACCGGTATTTGGTCGCTGGCTCATTGTGTAAGTCTAGAGCATCTCAGGAAGAATAGGCAGGCCACACAATCCTATTATATACCCAGCTCTAAATCTGGTAAATACACATTTTAAAGGTATTTTCTGTATCTTTAAGTCTTAAAGATGCAGAACAGCTGACATTCTTGTAGCACTGGCTAGCCATGTTTGATGTCATAAATTTAGGATCTGAACTTCCTACCTTGGAACCAAGACAGGCAGTGTAACATAGTGGTTCTAAGAACATTCTCCGGAACCAGACTGCTTGGTTTGGAATTCCTACTGTGAGACCACAGGAACACTATTTTACCTTAGTCTAAGCATAGATCCCTCTTTTGTAAAAATGGGCATAATTGTATCTTCCTCAAAGGTTTGTTGTGAGGACTAAATGGGTTAATCTTTATAAAGTGCTCAGGACATAGGGCTTTAGGTGTTAAGTAAAAAAAATAAAAACCTAATAAAACTGTCAGCTTTGGCACCATACCTTCCTTCCACGTCTAGCTCTGATCGTTTTAGGTAACTAATTTTTGAGAACTTACATGCCATGCACTGTGCTAAACTCTTTATAGCCATTAACTCATGTCATCTTCAATGCTATGTCTTAGGCACCAATTTCATCACTGTTTAATAAATGAGAAAATTGGGGTCTGAGACATAACTATCTTGTGCAAAGTCACAAAGCCAGTCAGTGGCGGAGTGGAGATTCAATCTCACAGTCTGACTCCAGCTCCTGAGCCCTAATCACTTTGCTTTAATGACTTCCTTACCTCTAGGACTATTTCCTCAGCAAATACTATACCCTCATGTGTGGAAATTATTATAATACAGAGAGGAAGAAAATCACAATGCAGCACTCTTTGGGGAAGATTCTAAGAACAAGACTTCCTAAACTAAACCAAAAATGGGTGGGAGAAAAGGACTGATGGTGGAGTGTGAGGTGTATCACTGTAGAGCCACTCTTATTGGGCCTCATGTGTGTACCACTTTTGTATATCCTACCCCTACCTAATTAATGTTATTTTTAAAAGCAATGACATTAAAAAAAAAAAATTGAAGACCAAGTCAAACAAGAATAAATTGTTCCTTTGTGAGATTCCACACTTACTCTCTTGCTACTTTGGCTCAAAAACATTTTTAGAACTTATCTGAAATTGACCTCAATAGACTGAGAGAATTAAGTCATTTTCCAGTCACCTCACTTTGGGCACCACATATGTGCGCGCGCGCGCGCACACACACACACACAATTACCCACCTTATTTACCAGCCTGGACTCCAGATGATGACTTCTGGCCATTTCAAAAATGTGATCCATAAAATGGTGAGTATTCATCTCAATAGAGAACATTCTAAAGAACCGCCAGATGGATGCTTGCTAACATCAGCTTCTTTACCTTATAGACATTTGTTTTATTCATACAGATAAATTCTGCTTAAAGACACCCTGTTAATTAAAATTATGGGAGAAACTCCAATCTCAAGCCTACTTTGCCAATAAAATATTGCAACCTTTATTTAAAACAAAACACAAGTTGGCAAACCTTGTGAGACAACAGGCAGACAGTAGTCCCTTTCAAGGGCCTCATTTATTTACATCAAGTTTAACACTGTTAGCAGTTCACAGTCAGACAACGGAGTGAAAGAATTAAATTAGAAAACAACTGAAAATATATTACAATAACAATTAAGAACAAATACCTGACAACACTGGTAGTGTGACCCATGATTGAAGTGTTTTCAGTTAAATCCCATATTGTCTCACCATATCCCCTTAGCAACGCACACAGTGCCTGACCCTCCAGACCCCACCCTCTGTGCACCGTGCATACACCTGCACAGCATGACCTTTGGTATACATGTTAAATGTATTTTAAAGAAGCTGAAAATGCATGTTTTAGGACAAAGTTCTGTCAACCACCACTATGAAACATTCAAACTTATTTCTATCAACATAAAATTGGAGTTTCTCCACTGATCGTTATTACAAAATCAGACTGCAAAGAAGGAAAAGTGCTGTGTCCATACAGCAGGCAGGAGGTTTCTGAGTAAGCATTAAAAGCTCAGTCTCTCTGTTCATGGAAACACACTAACAATGACACTGCTTCTGTCCACTACAGGAAAAGATCTGATTTACTCTTATCTCACTTACTCCTCTCCTTTTTTAATGGGCACAACAGTGTATGTAGGCTCATGAACATAAAACACACACCCTAAAGAAGTATGAGTACCTCATTGTCTTTTCTAGTTTCTGAATACTAATTTCCCTGAAGGACGATCAGCCTAATGAGATGATTTTTTTAAGACCTCAAAATTCCTCTCATAATGGAATCCAAGAATACTGACCATAGTGAAAAATGACTTCTCAAAACAGAAGACAGTTGATTTATCTGCCCCTCATCTCCTAGAAACATCTCTGTTTCTTCATATTTTTGCCACCCAAAATACATGGTACGATACTTCTGAATTGCACAGAACAGTACTTGGGGTGCACCACGGATGAAACTAAAAGGACTGCAGAATCCTGCAATATCTTTTGAATAAAAGAATACATTTTATTTGGCATACCTGTATATTAGTATCCAGATATGTGATAATGTTATTATCCAGAAGTCCCATTCTCCAACTAAAGTTTATGGTGCTTAATTATGTGATTTAAAACTCCTAACCTAAAGTTCAGAGGCAAATCTAAGCAAGTTCCAACCATAGAAACTCCCTGTATTACCTTTCTTAAGGTCTGTTAGCATTTGACCGTTCACCTCTGCTGTGAGCTCAAGTTAATCAGCATGCTCAGAGACCTCCAACTTGGTACAGGCATCTCAGGGAGACTGACATGTGGGACCCTGAAACTTGACATGGTGAATATAATGATGGACAATATGCTATGTATCACAATTCTGCCCTGAATATGGTGTGATCTGGGGCAATGTTGTACCTCACCTTGCGACTCAAAGTAGATATCATTTCTACATTAGGTCTGCAGGTTTGAAAACCTGCTCAACATGCCACCTGTTACCTTTGGTGGAGTTAATGGGACTTTGCTACTATGTTCAGGTCCCTCAACAATGAAGAGGTCTTCCCAAAAAGGATACAATTTTTCTAGGAGAGGTAAATAATTTCAAATTTAAAGGTGAACACAGAGACAAAAAAGTGCACTTGGGGGAGGGAAGGGTACAGTTAGAGCATCCTTCCCCCAAGTGGAATAGTAAAGTACAGCAATCTGCCAAATCAACACCCTGTGTGGAGAAAACAACTAAAGTTGGGAACTCTCATTGACTTGGGCTTTGAATCACTGCCACCTGTGAAGCTTATTTCTACTAGTTCCAGTTCAATAGTTAAGCAAAATCAACCCAGCTGACAAATCTTTTCCTCTGTAAGACTCATGAAACCCATCTCTGAAGGCAGTACTCCAGGGGTGATCTTTGCATTCCAAGCCAGCCTGGAATCAGGATGATCTGCCTAGACCTCCTCACATGGGGAGAAGCAGGATCTTCTTACCCTGATTATCACAGGGTGGAGCCTTCACTAATTTCCCATTCTTTCGATCTAAGGTACTGAGTCAGAAATAAAGGAAATATCATCTCATACACAACTCAAGACAGAACATATACTTCTGGTGGGTGGCACAAAAAGCAGCAGCCCCAGAGCAGAAACTCATCCTTTTGAACATCATAATACACTTCACAAAGCGCAGACTGGAGCTAAGATAGTCACCTGGCTGGATGCTCTAGGGAAGAGAAAGAAAAGGGTGCAGCCCATTCCACAACCCTGAAATCCACCCATGTTTCCCTTGTAATATGGCAGGGTAGGGAATGGCATGAAGTTCAGACCCACAAACAGCAAACTGTAGTTGTGCTATAGCAGAGCAGATAACAATAATCGTTACTCCAGGCACTACTGGCTTGTCAAAAAACAAAAAAACAAAAAAAAAACACAAGCCTTGCATTCGATTGTTAGAAGTCTGGTAGTGGGAAAACTGGAACCCTATCCAAAGGATATAAATATCCTAACTGTTAACAGTGGGAGAAAGTGTAGGAGTGGCCCAAGGCCTCCTCTCTGATCAATGAGGCTATGGTTAGCAGCAATTTCCCCGTGTAGTCACATGAAAGGTACAGGCTCCCTTTGGGCTGCCTCTCCCCTTCTCTCTCATGCTCCCACATATCCCAAACTGAAGCAAGCATTGACACAGGAACTGAGCTACTAGTTTGACAGAAGCTAATACAGATACAGACAGCTGAAGTTTATAACATATATGAAAGGAAACCTACATAAAAAGGGCTGTCATAACAGGTGCTTAGGTCACAGAGATGGGTCTCAAATCCAGGAGGAGCAAGTTAATGCAAGAAAATGATGAAACCCCAAAATCATGATGAACAAAAATATAGATAACCCTGTCAGCCCAGTGTGAACTCCTACAGGGGCATAGCCTGAGAGAACAGTGACAGTAGTAGCAAAAATGGAAGGGAGTAGGAGAGGTCAGAAGGCAATGTTGCTATAATTTAAAAGTGGCCACCAATTCAATTTACTCTAGGGTATTTTATATTCTAATGGATGAGATATGTTCAGCTACTCTTCTTTAAAAAAAAAATGTAGATGATAAATATCAGTATCAAACTCATCTGTAACTAGCAGGAAATCCTAGAAAAGTAATTCTCAAAGTGCACTGGTCCTACAGCCATCCTACCCTCCTATACACCCACCCCTAAACCCTCCAAAAAAAAAAAAAAAAAAAAAAACCCAAACATGTAGAACATAGGTTAAAAAAGACACTGTCAACATCAACAAGTAACGAGTCTACTCCCATCACATTTAGCTTACTAAATGGCTGAGCATGGAGTGGACACGTTTTGAAGAGTAAGAGGGTCTCATCCTTCTTGAGTCAAGGCTCCTGGAAGAGCTTCTTTATCCTGAAATGAGTGAGCATACATTATAACTTCTTAAAGATTATAATTAAACCAAAAAATTGGTCCCTGGTTTTCTGAAGTTAATCAGTAAAACACTTGCCACACCTGCACATATTTAGCAGTCTCATATTTATAAATGTGATAAATTACAGAGGTGATTGTTTATAAATCTGCATCTTCAGGTCCCACATAAAGAGCCTTTAGGTCAATCAGCATCGAACCAACTGTTTTATCATCTTAACAGACATTAATACAGATTTATAAGTTATATTACATTTGATACTTTCTCAAAGTGCTTGCATATAAATTATCTTAGTCATTAAAATGGTACTCAACAATAAAGATTTTTAAGAAAAAAGGAATGTAGGACTCATTTTTAAAAAAGAAACTTAAGTTAGTATTTCTTTACTACAAAGTGCAGATTGCTGTGTTGCTGAGGTCTGTCCAAAAGAATGACCCCATATGATTTTTGAAATTACTGAATTTTACTCAAGGCCTGCTTTGCCAGTGTTGCCATTACTCAGCACTCAAGCCCCTTATGATCAGGGAGACTTGAGAGTATGTGCTTTAGAAAGTGGGTACCATGCAACTGATTGTCTATCTGAGCCACTTTTTTTTTGCAGTGTCTCACAGGGCAGAAGGATAGTGCAAAATCCCGACAACCAGGAAGTTGAGACCTGAATTCTAGCCTAGGCTCTCATTAGGTAAGTACTGGGAGATAATGGGCAAGTAATTTGACTATTCTCTCCTCCAGTTTCTTAATCTGTAAAGAAAAGAGTTGGAGTATTAATAGTTCTCAAACAGCACTGGGTGTCAGGAACACGTGGAGCAATTCTTGGAAAACACAATGGCTGAGACACTACCCTTTGGGAACTCTTATTTGGAGCAAGGCCAGTGCATCCCTTTTTAAAAAGCTCCCTAGCAAGTTCTGTTGCACATTCTTGGCTGAGAATCATTGGAATAGGTATTAATTATCATAATAACATTAATATTAATAGTAGTAACAGTTAACATTTATGGAGTGCTCATTGTGTGTCAGGTACTTGAGCTAACTATACATTATCTCATTTAATCTTTACAACAACCCTATGAGGTAGTTATTATTACCATCTCTGTTTAACAGTGATGAAACTGATACTTAGGAAGGTTAAATGAGTTGGCCTTTAGACAGGCTTTAGAACCTGGACACTTCTCTACCATCCATATTTCCTCTTTATTAAACTCAAAATAAATAAAGGTTATGACTTAGCAAAGTCAGAATGTTTCATTAACTGGTAATTCTTTTACTAGCCAGCCTTCAGTTGAATTGTAAGAAGCTTTCTAATTTAAATCCTTAAATGCAGCTGGGAAAGAGTCTCCACTATAATGACATTACCTATAGAGGTAATCTGAAAAAAACACTTGAATGGGTTTCTTAGGGCCAATTTTTTTAAGGCTATATCTCTCAAAATCAAAATGGAAGTTTGTAGGAAAATATATACATTTTAATTTTACACAAAGCCTTTTAAGAAAATACGTAAAGCACAATCAAGATATATTCTACACAAAACACTGCATTTTAAGGTAGGAAATCTAAACCAAAGTCATATTACCTGTAAACAAGTTGTGGTAGTCCAAAGTTAGGCATATACATAATTACTTTAGAAAATTTTCAACACATTGTATAAGGGTTTTTAACGCTCATTATCTGCTGTGCTTTTAGACTAGACAGAATTAAACTACATTTTTAGTTTCTAAAAGCAGTTTTCTCTGCTTTGGATTTAAAACCTGTTAATTTACATAAGAATTTTAAAATCTTGTCCTTTTCAAGTAGAAAAAGGAAAAACCTAATTATACTTTTATAGTAAGTTGACAGTGCCTCTTTAACCTGAACCCTGAGCCCTCAACCCCTGAAGTCACACATTTCAAGTGTCATGCAGGATGGGGTGTGCTACAATAGTCAATGCTACTCTTGACAGTGTTAAGAAAATCAATAAATTCATTATTTACCGAGCACCCACTGTAAGCAAGACAGAGCTAGGTGCTGCCCCTGAGTAAGACACAGCCCCTGCCCTCAAGATTGTTCCTCAGTGAGAAAACCAGGGAGCTTAAATGCACTCAGTAGTGTTTTTCCAAGGCTTATTTTCAGAGCTCTCAAGGAAAAATAGATTCTTTGTTTAAAAAGGAAACAAAGCACAACAAAATCCTGAAAAACAATTATAATCCCTCAATTTGTGCCCCCAGTGACAGAGATAAACTTAAAAAGCAGCATAGTAATGTTCTAAAATTTTAGCTTTCCTCTCCCCACCCTCAAAAGGCTAAATTAACTGCTAAAACTGTTTCAAGTTTATCAGTGTATGATGAGGGGGAGTGTGCAGGAAGAAGGTGAGAAGAGGATTGTTGGGTTTTAAATCCAAGTTAAAGGGAACTCTATTTCTCTTCCAACCATTACAAGGGATGAACCTGACCACTAGCTGCCCATGCTGCATCTGTAGGTAACATACTCTTAATAGGAGTGCCCAGGACTGTCTCCTCCCTTCTTATCCCTCACTTAATTAACCTGGCTCTCTTTTAGAGCAGCAATAAGAATCAAGGTTTCCTTTCTTTCTAATGAAAACTAAATTTCCTCCTTGGCCAAAGACACCAAAGTTTATCCAAAACATGGTTTCCCCTAGGTATTCTAGCCCAATTAATATAATCTCAGCCATTCTAAATTCCATTAATACCTGCTACTGAGCAAAGAAGAGAATGAAAACCATTCAACATAACAACACTGCACTAAAGAGCTTTCCAGAGAGGCTCTCAAAAGGATACATTTATTTGTAAAACACCCTTGAGAATATGTATTATTACTTTCATTTAATAGATTAAGAGATGGAGCTGTAAATTGACAGTGGATCAATGACAGAGCCAAGAAGAAAATGCACTGTTCATCAACTGTGAATTCCTATCTTCTTAAGCTAATTCTCCTTTGGGAGGAAAAAATGAAAGTATTGTATTTTGGGTTCTCCTTGGTGGGAAGGCTCCTTGTAAAACTTTAAAAAGAGAATCAAGTGGCAACTGAGATTGGAATTAGATGACCCTGGGAATATTTATAGTATCTAACCTATTAGATTCAGTTCCATGCTATCCTAATTTGCTTCCATAATTAGAATTGAGAAGGGAAGAAAAAGGCCTATTTTCCAAGAGCAAAACATAATTTGAGGGTTAAGTCATTGGGTTTCCAGTATCTAATTGGTGCTCCCTGGAAGTGACTTGCTCCTTCAGTTATGCACTCTTAAAACAGAGGTGAAATGACAACATAAAAAATATTCCCAAATAATCTTTTACAAACAGGCACAATGATTCAGGAGAGAATGTGAGCAGAGAAAAGGATGTGAGAATGATTGTAGGTAATTTCATTAGAAAGAGAGGGGGGGGGGGGGAGAGAGAGAGAAAGCACGCCTCTCCCTTCTATCTATCCAGAGTGAAACTAAGGTGATACGTGATGGGAAAGGTATAGAGGAATTGCCATTTGGGCCAAGTCAGCTGCTTCTCTGGGCATGAGAGTTTGGGTTTTAAGAAGAGGTCCTCTCCCTGGTATTTTAGTTGATGTAGAAACATACAGCTGCTCAAATCCTTGGCAAGTATGTCAATACGCAGGGAATACTGTATCAGAAAAGCATTATCTTGTGAGAAATGAGTAAGTGGCCACTATTTTCAAAATCAATGTTCATTAATGCCCTGAATGGTGCCAGGAATAAAGGAAGATAACCTGCCCAGCAAGCAGCAGAGAAGGACCACTAAGGAGACTTGAGACCCTCTGTGTATTAGGAATTACAGATAGACACCAACGAGCAGAAAGCCAATCCTGGTCCATCAGGAAACATATACTAGACTGGGAGAAATGACTTATGCTAATCAATATACGATCAGTAAGGTTTCAATCTCCCTGACTAAACTTCCCAGCAATTAACACACCAATCAAAAACAGAAAAGGAGCATACAGATAGGGTCCCAGTTTTTTATTCTAGCAATCTGATTTGCAGTTCTTACTACAGCAGCAATGACCTCGTAGAAGCAGGGCCAACAGCTGCTTCCCACAGCCTTGAACAAAACTTCTTTTGGTACATTCTAAGCTTTCCTTTCCTCTGTCCCACCAAAGTTGTTAGGTAAGTTTGAGCATAATCATCATTAGTACCTGCTGGAGTCCCTGGTCGGTTCCCTTTTGTGTGGTACAGAATGAATGTCACAGCCAATGCACACTGCTTGGGCAAAGTCCCCGCAGCCTTGCTGTGATCAGTTCTGACTGGCCACCTAACATCATTCCAGATAGGCATAGTCTGGATTTCTTTCTTTATGGCATGGCATACACGTGTTCCCTGATTTTCCAATGCAGCTTTCAACCGTGCCCACTAGTGCCCTATCTCTACCTAATTTTCTTCTACATGTATGTGGTTTGCTTTTTAATTTTTTGAGATGAACCTGTAAACGTGAGAACTCAGAGATCTGAGGTACTTCACATAAACACACTCAAGTATCAGTCTTTCATTTTTTTAAAAAACAAGAACACAGGAAAACAAGTCCCTTTTCCCCTCTCCCTTCAGAAATGTGTGCATTTTCCCACTAAGCTAACAGTGGCTACCTCTGCACCACATCACTGATTTCCTGTACACATGACAATAAGTTATTAAGGACAGGGTTTGCCCCGGGCACACCAGCAGCTGCTGATGACACCTGCAGCTCCTGCAGGCTGAGTTCCAGTTTGCTCACAGCCTCTCGGAAGGCAAATTTGTTGCGAGTTTGAGGGATGCAGTCCACGTAGCCTGAGCAGTAGTCGAGCAGCTGGTGTCCAGTGTCTACCAGCTGGCTATTGGGCAATGGTTCCGTGATTGCACTGGACAGTAGGTCAGCACATTCCAGCAGGGCCTCTTTGCTGATTTTGTCTGCTGAGATTTTCTCAGCTGCCTGTTTGGTTTTTCTCAGAGCCACTTTAGTACCTGCTGTGCCATTGGCCATTTTGGTTGGCGAGATGGAAGATGTGGTCAGAGGCACTTGAGGTGGAGGCATCACTGGCCTCCCAGCTTTCCCACTGATGGACACTGCCCCTGGTGCTGCCTTTTTCCCACCTTCCGGGGTTTCTGATGTGGGTTGTCCTGCAGTAGGGGCAGGTGACTCTTCTGTAGTATCTGAACATATGGATGGATGTTGTAGTAGTCTCATCACTGGTGGTGGGGGTGGGGCACACTTTGGTTTTACCCGTCGGGGTCTGTCCTTGTCTCCAGAGGATGCGACCTGATGCTCAGATAAGAGCTTGAATTTATTCCCCTGAGAGTCTGTGCCAATGAGTTGTATGTCTGCTGGAGTGTGTTTCAGAGTGGGTGAGATAAGGACTGGCACTTTGTGGTTGTGAGTGGTTGGGAGGACTGCTGCAGCTTTGACTGGAGAAGACCACCCTGGTTGTTCTCCATCCTCTGGGACTCCAGCCATCCCAAGTCGTGTCCCACCATTCCTCTCCTTGCTTTTGGGGGCAGCTGCCACTCCAGCTGACCCCAATCCTAGAGAGTCCATCTCTGTAATGGCTGGATCCCCAGTGGGGGTTCTGAGAGGAAGAGCCGTGGCTCCCCTGGGCAAAAGTTTGGCTTTTGGTCTCTCCCTGGTTGGAGCAGCACCTTCCTCTGATTTTTTTGGAAGCATGTCATTGGCCCTGCCCACGTTCTCTTCTGGCTGAGAAGAGGTGGACACTGTCCTTTCCAGCTGGAGTTTGGACCTCTGGCAGTTTCTGGGAAGGGTCATTGCCATCCTATCCTGCTCTGGGAGCCCTGAGGACATGGAAGATGTAGAGTTTGACCTTGGAAAAGGCTTGCAAGTGTCATCACTGGCTGTGGGTTTACCTGCTCGTAAGCCCAGTGTCTTTTTGATTAAGCGTGGTGTAAAGAAGCCTGTGATGCCAGACCACCCACCCCCAGCAGTGCCACTGCCCCCACCCCCACCACCATCGTCATTACAGAGGTTCCTCTGTGTAAAGCTCCCCCCATAGCACTTGAGTGGCACCAGATTTGCTTCTTGCTGGGCAGGAGTGAAAGAGAACCCATCAGCATGCTGCAGAGAAGCAACAGATGAGAAGTTACCCGTGAGCTCATATTTCTTATGGGGCTGATTCTCCATTTCTCGGAAGGAGCTGCTGCGTTTGGGGGGTGTGGGAGCATTTTTCTTTTTCATGAAGGAGCTGAAGAAGCCGCCCTTCCTATCCCGGGTAAAGCATGTCTCTTTGGCATCTTCCAAGAGGCTGCTAGGTGACTTGTCTCTTTGCTTTCGAGGCAGTGCTGGGGACCCAGTGGGGGCCTGGGCACTTCTAATGAACCCTGATGAGAAACGGCCAAACAATAATGTGAAAGACAAGAAATAAATCCATTACACTCGAGTGACTGAGGCTCAATTATAAAGGTCTGATGGCACCTATTACATGTCTGTTGTTGGTGAGACCCAAAGGAAACCAATAAATGCATTATCTTTTCACACTGATTAGTATTCCAATTGCAATGTGGATTATAAATGGAAAAATAATCTGCTGGTTATTACCTTGGCATTCATCCTTTCTCTAAAAACTACAGCATAACCTGGCCTCATCTATTGGGTTCAAAGAGGAAGTTTTTGCCAGAACTGTAAAGATGGTAACTATTTGAGAATCAAGAGATGGGAAAATGGAGTTGGAGGCAGAATAGCATGTGAGACAAATAGTGCAGAACTACTAACACTGGCAATGCAGAGCCAAGGACTAGAGTGGTAGGTAAAATAGATGCCATACTTTCCTCATGGTAGACCAGCATGTAAATGGAAATAAACAGATCTTATCCGATTGTTCTTTAAACAAGGAAATTTCTCACAAAGGCCTATTTTGAGCCTATGTGTCTAAGGACCCATACCCGGTGCTGAACTGGAGGCGGAATTTTCAGTGGCATCTTGTGTCCCTTCAATGTTCTCTTTGTTCTCCACCTGTTTCTTCAGTGTTCGGGTTTTGGAAGGAAGTATAGGTAATCGGGGCAGGTATGGAACAACAGATGATGAAGAGGCGGCTCTCCCAAGCTCCTCAGCTACCTCTGTGAGGAAAACAAGAGGACTATAAAAAGAACAATTTTATGACAGATAAAAGGAGTTTTTCTTTTCAGAAAAGGAATAAAACTGACAAAGAATTGCAGAGTAGGGGATTAAAATGTATAAATGGGATCATCATGCCTGTACTCTTTGTTGCATGTGGCAGTTCTTTCTCATTGCTGTGTGTTCTAATATATAAATATATTGAAACTTATTCATTCTCTTGTTGATGGATATTTAGGTTGTCTTCAGCTTTTGACAATTATGAATTATGTTCCTAGGGAAATCTTCCACATATCTTTTAGTTCACAATTGTATGCATGTCTGTTAGGTATACACTGAAGGAATGGAACTGGTGGGGCATAGGGTGCATGCGATTTTAATGGTTACTGCCAAACTGTCTTTCAAAATGGCTATACCAATTTACACATCCAAAGGCAGTGTACTCGAGTTCTGGTTACTCTACATGCTTGCAAACATTTGATGTTACCAGTTTTACTGGTTTGTTTTTTAATTTTACTGTTTTTTTTTTTAATTCTGGTAGGTGTGCAGTGGTATCTCTGGTTTATTTTATACTTCTCTGATGACTGATGTTTGAACATGGCTTCACTACTGGTCATTTGTTCATATCCTTGTTCACTAAGTGGCTGTTTACAGTTTGAACAAAGCAGACAAACAACTGCAGACATTTTGATTTTTAAGTTACATCTTTCACTAAAAAGGAGGGTAGATACAATCCATTCCATTTCATGCAAATCAATCAAACAAATTAGGCTCCTGAAAAGTGTTCCCCTTGTTAATAAGCCTTGGCTGACTGAAACTTGGCCAGGGGTTTTATATCTCTTAATGAGACAAAGACAGGCTTGCTATTTGTTCTTGAATAAAATGAAGCAGGTAGTATCAACTCACTTGTGAAATTCTGTAATTATTTTAAAAACACAAGAGTGGACACATGGTACATAACCCAAGCCATGCCAATGAGATTCCTTTCTCAGACTTCTACACACAGCAGCTACAAGACAGACATTCCTGGTTTTCTTTGATCATGAGCTATAAAACTATGACCTTGAGGATACTGACCTCATGCCACCTGGAGGATTCTGAGGATGAGATCAATGTAGAAGCAGAAGTAAAGAAACTTTGGATGGGAGGTGAGCATAGAAGAAAGGGAAAGGAGAAGGAGGAAGACCCAAAGCTACTTGAATGGCTGTTTTTCCACGTTTGGTTATGTGGGCCAATAAATCCTCCTTTTATTGTATAAGAAATTTTGATTTGGGTTTCTTTCAACTTGCAACTGACTAATAAATACGTCCTTTTAAGATAGGGACTGTATCTGCCCTCAGACCTAGGTATAGTGCCTGCCACAGATTAGATGCTTAATAAAATTTGAGTTGAAAAGTGTTAAATTTCTTATTTAGCAAGTTTGAAATAGCTTTGAAAATTGATAAGGGTTGGTTTTCTAAAACAATACATTTGCACAAGAAGCAGAAATATTTAACTAAGGATTCAACAGAATTTAAAAGTTGACACAAAGTACCAAAGAAATGGTACTCACAACTTCTAGCACTTTGGTTCCAAAGAAAATAAAGCATACAAAGTAAGGAACAGTGACAGCTGGGACAACTGTGACAGGCAGCTGCTCAATCTGACCCCAAGGGCCAATTCTGCCCTCTCCAACCTGCAGAAGTTCCATATATCAAAGGAATAGGATGGTGTGTTGTACTTCTCTTCCCACCCCCCCCCCATTTTTTTGCCTGTTATGATAAATCACTAAGAGAAAGACAAAAATGAAGTTGCCTGACTTCCTCTTTTAATATTTTTTAAACCTGAATTTAACTGAACTAATTATGGAGGAAAGGAAAATTTGAAAGAATATGTACAAAATTCTGAAACTGTATCAAAGTGTTTAATAGGTAGGTATAATTTAGAATTTTGTGTTTTTAGCTCTCTAGGAATAGGCTCTCTCCCTTTAAAACAATTAAATTTATTGTTTCACTTCAGATAATTTTAGAGACTCAGGCACTATATACCAAAGTAGGAAACTGCCTGTATGTGTACATACATTTTTTAAACAAGAAAAGGATCTCACTGTTCATAGGTTACCTTATCTTGCTTATTCTAAACCTCTTTCCATGTCAATACACTTAAGAATATCATTTTAAATATTCAATTATATGGATATAACAACAGTCCAATTTATATTTAAATTGTTCTTAATTTTTCAATATTATAAACTACACTATTATGCAACATCCTTGTAGCTAAATCTTTGTTCATATTCTTAATTATTTCTTTGACATCTACTTCAATACATGAAATTTCTGGATACTGCTTTTATACCTTGGTTCAGGGAGCTGAAATATTTTTAATACTTACTTTTTCCTGATCTCTTCCCTACATAGTAAGTGTTGCTGCTTGAAGAAGTACCAAACTTACTCAGTTTCTTTATGAAGAGACTGAATTAATTTTAATTAAAATATAATTTCAATATTAAACTATGAGATAGAGACACAAAAACATGAAAAGTAGCAAAAAGGCAAAACAAAAATAATACAGACCAAAAGTTATTATTCAGTACCTTGAAATGGAGCCCCAAACTCCAAGAGTCCATCATTTTTGCATCTTATTATAAAACCACTACCCAGAACTAGCCACATACAGTAAGTCCACAGATTCTCACCTTCAGAAATGCTGGAATCATGGAACATGGTTTCGAAAGCTTGATGTGTCTCAGCAAAAGAGGGCCTGTCGGCAGGGCTCCATTTCCAGCCTATTTGTAACAGAGGAGGAAAATATTAAAAATTCATTGTAGGAATTATGTATCTAGTGACATACCTGAAAATGAGTTCCAAGCACCATGATCTGTGCTTATTTTAAAGTAGTTACAGCATGTTCACAATGATAGTAACACAGCCACTGCTCAGTTCCAGACTCAGGTGTAATGAACCCATTTCCTAGAGGTGGTCTCTCTATTTAGTCTCAGCTCTTATTCCTTGTACAATAGGGATGAGGAGGGGTAGGGAGATGGTTTAGAAGGGCATGTTTTCTTCCACCGGAAAAATGAAAGAAATAAAAATTGTCTTCAAATTTATTCTAATCTTCAATCATTTTTATCTTGTTGAAAATACTCCCCCCATACCTTAATCCTAAGCCCAATTTCTTATTGTTCTATTAAATATGCAGATATTTTTTGGGAAACTGGGTCAATATTTGGGCCATGGACAACTATACTTAGGATTCCAATAAAACTCAATGGTATTCATCTATTATATTTTTATTTGGATGCATACCTAAGTACAAATACTATGTAATATCAGAAATACTTCTACTTTTACTTGATATGACAGTGCTTTTAAACATGTGCATTGCTCCTTCCCATTCCTGAATTAATCAAGAATCCATTATTTTGGGTTTGTGGCAGACACGGTTGAGTGACTACCCTTGTCACTCCCTCCTTATTGTGTGCTGTAAGAGTCTGGTGTCTGCTCCTCCTCAAAGGACTCAGGATAAATCCTTAGCTTCAATCTATTATGATAATCCTATCCTCAATGCCAGTGATTGGAGTGGTCATAGGATCCAATTCTAACCAGATAAGCAAAGGGAATATCTGATAGGTAATTTCTGGAAAAGGTGTCCTCAAAGATTCAAGGAATCATGCAAGATGAGTGGGCTCTTATCTTCTGGTGAGCATTTCCTGGTCTGGATGTGATGCCTGGCTGTGTCTTTCAACAATGAATTACAGTAGTTTAAGCATGGTAGAGCAGAAAGATCAGAAGAATCTGTACCTGAATGATGTTACTGAGCCACTGAACCAACCAGCCTTGTGGCCACTCAGCCTCTGGGACTCTCTCTTTTGTGAGAGACTAAACTTATTTTTAAACCAGTTCATTGAGGGTGCCCTTTTAGTAATAACTGAAGACATCCTAACTGACACAAAGTTACACTTTTGTAGAAGTTATGCAGTTCAGAAGTGGACTTTGGGAGAAATAATTTATTTTGGGCTTTGATACAGAGATCTAACTTATTTTCTGTAAATTTTGTGTAAATAGTTTGAACATGAGAAATCAACTTGAAACAATGAAATGTGTATGCTCTCCTTGAACTATCATATCACTGGCCTAAGAAATTAACCTTTGGAACCTGAAATGTCAGGTGTACCTCCCTTTTTATAATACATGAAATAAATTTTTTGAGTTAATTAAAAAAAAAAACCTCAATGGTATATCATATATGTCAACTGGCTGATCAATGACAAAGTCTCTAAATGTCATGAGGCTGGATTCAATCTAACAACACTGGAAGGAGAAATGTTTCCAATTTTGTTAACCACCCTGAATTGTTACTTAATCCTTCAAAATTAAATATGCAAAAGTACTCACAAGCTCTCATAAGTTCATACACCTTAGGGGGGCATCCTTCAGGCTGTTCCATTCGATAACCTTTCTCTAGTAGATCATAGACTTGGGACAGGTCAATACCTGGATATGGTGACATTCCGTATGTAGCAATTTCCCACAACAGTACCCCAAAAGCTGTATAAGAATTAAAAAGGAAAAGACTTAATGCTTCTCTGATTTATGATTTATTTTATATTATTAGGTAACTTTACTTTCAAATTTTAGAACTGTCACAATAGTATATACTGTCACAAAATTAATACCCTTTTACCAATTTTTACACCATCACTTGGCCTTCTAAGAAAATAGGGAATGCTGGAGATATAACCTCACGACCTTTCCTTTACATTTCACAATTTTCATTTCAATTTCCTTCATTACAATGAGGGAGAATAAATTATGACCACATAAGAGGACTGGGGGCATAATCAAACCATTCTTAGAATGGTGTTTCATTTATTTAATGAGTTGCACAGTTTTTAAACTCAGCCAAGATATTAGAGGAATAGAATAAAAATGGACTTATTTAAAATTAGGAAGAATTCGAAGCAAAAAGAATTTGCCTGATTTTGTCACAATTGTTTCTGAGTTTGAGATTTCTGGCAAAAAGTGACTTAGAATCCTATGACTATTTCTATTGGCCCCCAATCCACATTTCAAGACTTTTCCAGTCCACTGAGCCTCTACTAAATCATATTGCTCTTCAGGGCTGTAGAAACAGATCAGTTACAAGGACAAATTCTAGATGTATATCATGCCAAACTTGAAAAAGGATGCTACTCATTGTCACAGTGCTCTGGAAATAAGCAATAAAATATAATGTGAAAAACAGGGAGCTATACAGGGAGAGGTTCATTAGAACTCCGATGCATATGAGATCTCGTCTGTGAGCTCTTTGAAGGCAGGAACTGTTTTACACATCTTTCTATGCTAAATGACTAACAGTGTCTGGCAAAGGCAGATATTTAATAAATGCGGCTGAATGACTAAAGAAGGAAGGGAGTAAAGGCAGAGGATACTGAACATCATTAAAAAAAAAGAAAAAAAGGAAGTTCTACAGAATTAAGGGTATTCATAAAGAAAATAAAATGATATACTCAGGAAACAGTCCCTTCCAACCTTACCCCAGACGTCAGATTTAATTGAGAAGGTATTGTAGGCAAGACTTTCTGGTGCTGTCCACTTAATAGGAAATTTGGCTCCAGCATGAGCAGTATAGGTGTCTCCAGTCATTAGTCTACTTAAACCAAAGTCAGCCACTTTCACCACGTGGTTTTCTCCCACTAGGCAGTTACGAGCTGCAAGATCTCTGTGGGAAAGAGAACCCTAATATAATTCCATTCAGGTAGTGAGGAAAATGTGGTCATGAATGCTTTATTCTCAGTTCTTATTGCTACAAGCAGAGTTGATAAGTTAAGTGCTGACAGATATGGTAGTACTTAACGACAATCACTAAAATGATAGAAAGACACTAATTATATATTACTTGTAGAGTATTAATCAGGAGGTGGTTTTGTGATGCCAGAATAAAAGAAACTTCATAAAATGTGTTCTCTATTTATAAGTACACTGGGATACGTTTCAGAGGTGAGCAACTGATGCTTTCTACGTGGCTTTAAGTTCTTTACTAAGACAGAAAAGTATTCTTAAAATTAAGCCACTAGATGGCGCAAAAGGATTTTGGATAAAGTGCTGGACAAACTAAAGGGGTAGCTTTGTTTTAGGAACAGCAAATATCCCTCATTAATACTTTAATCAGAGTACAGTAGTAGGTTTACAAGTTGAAAATGAAACTATGATGGGTGTTGTCAAAGACAAAATAATTACTTTTCTGAATCATCAGAAAACTTCTGGTAAAGTTCTCTACATTTTTCCCTTTATTGTAAGTCAAGCAAGGTGGTTAAGATGGTTAGTCACAGGCAATAATCAGGTTTTACGCACCTATGGATGAAATTCTTCTTCTCTAAGTACTCCATTGCAGAAGAGATCTGAGTGGCCATGTAGAGCAGTACAACGGCAGTCACCTCTTCTCGGTTGCATTCTCTGAGATAATCAAGCAAGTTCCCATAAGGCATGTACTCGGTCACGATGTAAAATGGCGGCTCCAGAGTACACACACCTGAAGGTTGAGGAATACAGCTTGTTTATTAACACATACTGAAACACTCCAAGTTATTTTAACTAAGGACTTTTTAGCTGACAAAATTTTAACTGCTTTTTCCCCTTTTAGCCACCACATTCTCTGAAATTAGTATAGCAAAAATTAAGTTGGTTGTAAGGAGAGTGTACGCTTCTCTTATATTGTTCTCTGGAAATTCACAGGCCTTTGAGCCTGTTTGAGCAAAAAACAGAGGTACCTGTTGTGCTGGATGGAATCTATTACGTACCCCACAAAAGCAATGTTCTTTTAATCCAATCTTGTGGGGGCAGACCTACTGTGGGTGGAAACTTCTGATTAGATTATTTCCATGGAGATGTGACCCTGCCCATTCAAGGTGGGTCTTAATCGTCTTCACTGGAGTTTTATGAGGATAAAAGGCAGAGACATTCTGGAGAGAGCTCAGACAGAAATGCCCTGGGAGGAATAGACAAGGACACCCGGAATCCCAGAGACATTTTGGAGAGAAGGGCCAGCAGATGTCGCCATGTGCCTTCCCATGTGACAGAGGAACCCCAGATGCCATCGACCTTTTCTTCAGAGTCAAGTATCTTTCTCTGGATGCCTTATCATTTTCATGGCTGTAGAACTATAAATTTGTGAGCTAATAACCCCCCATTGTAAAAGCCAATCTGTTCCTGGCATTTTGCATTTTGGCAGCTTTAACAAACCGCAACACCTGTATACTTGAATTAATTCTGCAAGGGGCCAGGAAAACCAAAATTTCTGAAGTTCTGTATATGCCCATGATTCCCCTCCTCCACCGCATGCTAACAATGCTTATCCAAAAGTACCAGCAATTGTGCAGATGTTGAAGACTAAAATTAGATGTGTGAGCCCAGCCTGTAATACTGCTTTGTAGAAAGATCTTAAATTGCTTCCAAAGTCAAGGATTTCACTGACATATGGCAGATTCCTTAAATAAAAACCACCAAGAATGATCAAGAAACTATTTCCCTTGGGATAATTTGGTTCAACTTGAACACTCAAAGAAACTGGCCTTATCTTTTAAAAACACAAAGGGCTCAGTCATAGGTTTCCTTGTGACTTGAACAGGTGAGAAGCCCATCTATCATAGCTTAGCACTTCCTGCTTGTAAAGATAAACTGCTGGGTGTGGTCACAGCTGTTTAATCTGCCTCTTCTCAATGGTCCTTTGTCTATGTTGAATGTCATTTTATTTCGTGCAAATATGATTTTAAATGCTGACAATTTTTGGTTTGGGGTACCATTTTGAATGACTCTGAACTTTGAATCTGTAGGGCATTTATTACAAGCTGGGCAGTTTTTCAACCAAGGCTACTATTCTTTGGGCAATTTTTACACAGTGCCTAATGATTTAAATGACAGTCACTTATTGAATACGTTTCATTCTTGGAGCTTCCACTATGGTGATTCAAAAGAAGTATTTGGAGATAAGGGGTTGTGGGGCAGGTAAGAATCTTTGAAGATATCTATGGTATAGACAAGGTTTCTCACCTAAAAGTTGTACCAGGTTAGGATGCTTGATTTCCTTCATTACTGCAGCTTCTTTCAGGAACTCCTCCACCTCCATGGTATCTTCCTGGAAAAAGGAGGCAGGTAAGAAAGAAAAAAAGAAGAACAAACTCCTGACTTAATCATTTGAGTGAACTCACCATGCTGAAACTTAGGCTTTAAGAGTAAAATGGGTTCACTCACTGCCTCTCTTTGCTCCTGAGAAGATGGCAGCACAGCTGCCCAAGTCAGTGCTGTTTGTATGTTTGGGTAACATTTGTTGATCACCCGTTGCAGAAGCAGTTTTCAGAAAACTTGTAACTGATCAAAATATTTCAGATAACTGAAGGACAGACAGTGCCGCAACATCCACTTATGAGACAGGAAACCCTCCTAATTATCAGGGGCAAAATTGCATGAAGAAGTATGGTATTTCTATGAATCATGTGGCACAGCAGGTTACCAAAGACTTTGCCACTTTTGATTATATACTATGGACAGATGAAAGCAATCTGAGGGATCTGAATAAAAAAGGTAGTGAAGTTAAAAACTGCAAAGTTAAAATTGAACTACTTGGGAGCTATGATCCACAAAAATAGCTTATTAATGAAGATCCCTATTATGGAATGACTCCGACTTTGAGACTGTGTACCAGCAGTGTGTTAGATGCTGCGAAGATTTCTGGAGAATCGCAGTAAAGCTGCATCCATTCAATGCTGAAGGCCAACAATGATTACCATCTTTACAGTGATGTTCTAGGTTTTTCAGAAATCAGTGTGTTAAAAGTGTAATGCTTCTTAACTAAAGGCCACAACTTTTTTTTCAATTGACTTATTGTTTTTTATCTTAAAAAATAATTGTAGATGGAAATCAATGTTGTGTTTGGCAGAAGAGTTAATAAAAATCTTTGATTCAGACAGTTTATTAAATGTACATTAAATGTTCCTTGGAGTTTATGGTCAACAGTAACATCGTAATATGCTTCCATTAAATGTAGCAAAGGCAAAAAAAGAAAAAAAATGTACATTAAATGTTCTTAAACAAATTGGACTTCTTATCTCGCCCCAATTACAAAAATAATGGAACAAACAAAACAGTAGAACCACAAAATATAATGCTTTGTGTGTGTTTTGTATAATCATTTCTTTCAAATGTTTAACCTTACGGTACTAATCCAGTGATGGCTAGCATTCTAATATGCTTAATTATGATCTTAATAAAGAAATTCAAGCATCACTTTCAGGCCCAAGTCAATATCTGAGCCCAGTGAGACTTTTAAATAAATCTACCTCTTTATAAAGTCAATATATATAACTTGATGGACAAATGTCCTCTATTCACCTATACAACCTTTTTTTTTTTTTAACCCCAGGGCCTTTTATTGAATTAGATACCCCTAGTCATAGGAGTTCACAATCTTGATTGAAGTATTTTGATTCACATATACCCAGAGTGCACACTTGTATGTTAGAAGGATAGGAAAGAGAATGATTCATGGAATAAATCTTTAGCATTATTCTTAATTTTTGTTTATCTAGTTTATTTCATGAGGAAGTCAGTGTTTTGCTCCCATTTGGACCACCTTGCCTCTGAAATTTTATATCCAGAAAGGACACTGTATGCTGTTTCATCTTATGCT
Source organism: Choloepus didactylus (assembly GCF_015220235.1). Classification (NCBI taxonomy): domain Eukaryota; kingdom Metazoa; phylum Chordata; class Mammalia; order Pilosa; family Megalonychidae; genus Choloepus; species Choloepus didactylus. The sequence goes on along the minus strand of NC_051308.1, from coordinate 84,611,670 downwards.
CGTTTTGACAAATGTGTCTGTTTAATATATAAGCACATATAATCCAAATGTCAAATATTACATATTGGCTTAGATGGGAAAAAATAGTTTTCAAAGCTAGAAAAAGAGACTTCTTTTATGTTGAAGTCCTTAAATAATATGTTGTGTTCTTTTATCACTGTTTCATTTATAGGAGAATATAGGTAATTTCTGTGTACTTTGAGATAACTGTAATTTCAAATTATTTGGATATATATCAGAAAAGGTTTTCAAAATAAACTGGGGAATATAAAAATATGTTGAGATTTAAAAAAGTAAAATAGAATATCTTTGACTATTTTAGTGTATTACTTCAAGAAATTTTATCACAACTTAATATGCTCTACAGAAGTCTGATTAAGAAGATAAGTTTTAAAAGAAAGATGTTCTTCAATTTATCTAATATTAGAACTAGAATAAAAATTAACAGGGTGAGAAAAATTCAGCAATCACATCCTGTATTCAAGTGAAACACAGAAGATCTGAATTGGTAATTCAGTTCCCTGACCGTTTACTTCCCTGGATATCTCAGCCTTTGAGCAAGGAGACAGAACAGTTAGCTGTTTATGTTTGTCTCCCTGTTAGATCACAAGCTCTCTAAGGGGGAATGCATGTTTGCAGGGCCTTGCATACTGTTTCACACTCAGAATATACTTAATACATGCTTGTTCAACAGAAGTGTCTTTCTCATAGCTGAAGAACAGCCCTTACAAGTGATCTCCTGGACCTACTGAGGCTCCAGGAGAATCTTTAGAGAATGGAAAGACTGACAATCCTGCAATTTGATACCAGTATCCCTAAAGAAGAGAAGAAGTGGCATCAGGAAAGATTTCTGTGAATATTAAGAACAAGAAGTGATCTAATGGCATGGAGATGAAGGATAGAACAAAAAAGGGAGAGCCCATGATTCACAGACAATACATGAAGAAATATGCCAGCAGGGGTCGTTCTCAGGAGCAAAACAGCTTGTTTTGTTTTTATAACTTATAATTTGCTTCTAACCTCCCTCTACAATAGAAATCAGCCCCCAGAGAAAATCCTTCCCCACACGTGGATTTTATTGCATTGCAGGGAATGATCTGCCCCTGCTTCGTCAGCAACAGCACAGGTTTAATCATCACAACGTGCTATGTGCTTGGCACCAGTGGGTGGAAAGTGTTCCAGAGTTAAAGAAGGGCACACTGATATTTCCAAGTGATTTAGCACAAAAGAAAAAGATGCTTGAAAACTTTAATTCTCAGCAACCCACCTTCAATGTTTTCACAGCAACTGTAAGGCTGTATTTCTTCCAGACACCAACATAAACTTCTCCATACTGACCACCTCCAAGTTTGTGCTTCATGGTAATATCTGTTCGTTCCATTTCCCATTTATCATGGATAGGGGACACACCATAGACTGTAGGCTTATTACATTTGGGTGCTGGGTAGTGTAATGTTGTCACCAGCCCATCAGCTACTGTGGAGTGATGGTGAACAAGCTCTGCCAAGGTGCTAAAACGGCTTTCAGCAGTCACATATACCTGGTGAGAAAAGCAGAAAAAAAGTTGAAGAACTTGAAAAAAAGGTCAGGTAATTAAAAAAAAAACAAAAAACAAAACAAAACAAAAAAAAAACCCACTACATTATTTTATTGGCCTGAAGATACAAAAATGGGAGGTGATCTTATTGAGGTATAAGAAATAGTTAAATGATGATACATGGGGAAATATAGAACTTCAGTTTAATCTTGTTTAAACCACCCTTCCTATACAAATCAATGGTTTAGTCGCACTATTTTACTACTATTTGCAAGACAGGTCCTTTCCAGAGCTTCCAACATGCTACAATACATTAAGAAAAATATCTATCTTCCTAAGTTAACTTAGTCCTGAGAAAAAAGATTCCAAAATATCTCTCTGGATCACCAAGATCATTGATCTTCAAATATTTTTAAGCAGCAAGACTGTAGAATCCTAATACAAGAAGTAAAGGAGTAGACACTTTGGTTGAGGTAGGCAAGAGGGGACTTGGCCTCCTATAAAAACTTATGAAATACCACTTCAAGATCTTGCATAGAACATAATTTGAAAACTAATGATTAGCTTTTTTTGGGTGGGGAAGGTATTCAAATGTCTTACAATTTTTATTTAATTAGGATATGCTTTTGAGTCCCTGGGTCATTAAAAGAAGAACCACAGTTTGATTCCAGAGGGTTGTTAACAAAATAGTTGTTAACTTATGGTAAGTAATAAGATATGAAGCAAGGCTTCTTTGACCGTTCTTCCCAGGGGATTCTGTTTATTGTTTTTTTAAAAAACTTCTGTTTTACTGTATATGAAAAAAGTATAGACTTCATAAATGGAGATGATTTTTAAAAAATGAACTCATCCAGGTAAATATCTCCCAGACCAAGAATTCTAACACTGCCGGCATCCCAGAAGCTTTCTTCATACTCTCCCAGCTACACTGCCCAGCAAATGACTCAATCTAAATTTACTATTCAATAGAAGAACAACTGACATAAACCCATGCTTTACAGTTCATAAAGTACAGCAGTTCTATTTTAACACATCCATTCGAACACAGTTAGTCTTCCCAACATAAATTGCTAAATGACTATTTGGTCTATGTATATTTACCTACATTAATGACTGACATCAGTCTTAGAAGCCTAAATTCTTAAGTCTCTGCACTTTCTGATAGACATTACTCTAATTTTCAAAGATACAAGGTTAATTCATAGACTCCACACAATGTATTGGATGATATGTGTATATTTTTGTATTGATGATTAAAATAGCTAACGTATTCATACAGCAGTTTCCTTCATTCTTCACCCTCAAATCTAAGCTTATCGTTAAAACTTCGAGTGTAATAGTGTTTGTCATTTCCATTACCATATCCTTTTGAAAAGAGCAAGCTCTAACATGTCAAATAGCCCAAACTCACAAAGCTAAAGTATGTTTTATCTCATGTCAAATATAAACTATATTTCACTTTAATTATTCTGAGTATTGTTTCTACAGAGTAGCCAGTCCACACCTAGGTGGTTACTGGCAAGTCTTACCTTGCCATCTGTGGCGGTATTGATCCTGTAGTGATACACACGCCCCTCGTACCTGAGCGAGATCGATAGCTGCCCGGGGCTGCTCTCACTTTCTCGCACCAGGAAACTGCCATTAATTAGACTGCTGAGCAGATACTCTGCAGCACTGCGTGACACAGGTCCATGGTACCAGGAATGCTTTTCCAGGCTGTTCACTGGGGTGATGTAGTTGCTTGGCACCCAACCCTGTCCATTCTTAGAGCGAACTTCACTCCACTCTCCATTCTGGTTGTAACCAAGAACTCGTAGTTTTTCACCTAGCAATGAATTCATCAGAGAATGAGAAAAGATGTTAAGACTTTATTTCAATCAGAAGCAGCCCATTGCCAAATTTAAAACACACTGAAAAATGATTCAGGAGCTTTCATTTTTAAACATTTCTATTCTAAATAATGAAAACAAACCTGGCTGTTCATCATATCATGACTGATTTCTTTAGCTTGTAGCTTAAGCCACAGGAGCATAGTCAGAAATGGTTTTTAGCATTTACTTCAAGTTTTTAAAGTTTTTTAGGCCATGAAACAAATGTCTTCAGGAAACTTCCAGGTATGGTAGTAAGGTGGCATACAAGATAGAAAGGCTACTCAAATGGCTGGAAAATGGCATAGTACTCACTCTTCAAAAGAAAAATAAAACATTTTCCCTTAAAAAATGCATTCCCTTTATCAAAAAATATATTTTATATATGGCTCATTGTCTACAACAAAGACTAGGGATAAGTTATGTGAAATCCAAAGTTACTTCTCAATTTCACTTGGCAACAAGGCACCAAAACTATTAATATGAAAAAACAAAACACAGAGCTTTCAGCAACATTTTAAAAAAGAAAATTATAGTTATACCTTCCACATCATGGGGGTTAGGGGTGAGGCACCCCTGTGATCTGGAAAATCTATGTAAAATTTTTTGCCCTCTCTTCGTACCACAGAAGAAGTCTGAATTTTCTCGTTTTTTTTTCATGTCCGTAATAGCCCATCATGAAGAGGCTGAATGAGAGATGTGTTAGATGGCATGCAGACAACTTCAACGGCTTCAATGTGTAATTCATGGGGTTCTGGGTGGCCAGGGGCATTGTCCAGAAGCAATAACACCTTAAAGGGCAAGGGATTTTCTAATCGCCAACACAAAACACTGATGGAACCAGTAAAGGGAAAGTGCTTTGGCTGTCCATGCTTTCTTACTGAACATCCAGAAGACAGGCAGCTAGTAGTTACCTTTCCTTTCAAAGCTCGAGGGTTAGCAGCTTTATGTATTGGGGATGTCTTTATTATGAACCCTACGTATGACATTGTCACGGAAGAGCAGGGTTACCTTATCCCTTGTGGCTTTAAAACCTGGGGCTCTCCTCTCTTCTTGGCTGATACATGTCCTCTGAGGCATTTTTTCCCCAATACAGGGCAGTTTCATCAGTACTGAATATCTGTTCTGGCTTGTAGCCTTTCTCTTCAATCAGTTTCTTCAGGGTTTTAGGAAACACCTTAGCTGCTTTTTGATGCTGCCCCTCCTGTTACTTTTACATTGTGTAGGCTAAACCTTTCTTTAAATTTTTCAAACCACCCTTTGCTGGCCTGAAAATCCATAGCGGTACACCCTCCACCTTCATTTTCCTTTAGGGAATTATCTAAGGACTTAACCTTTTCTCCTATGATGCCAGAGTCTATAGGAATGCCAATGCAAGAGAGATGCGGATCACGTGGTTTACACATATGCTTTGCAGTTTGCATAGACCTTCGCCTGTGGTCTGCAGTTTCTGTAAAACTCCCCCCAAATTCCCATTTAATTTCTTATGCCAACCCTCGACATATTGAAACCACCATGGAGAAAGTTGTGATGTGAAAGGGTTAACTGTATTCAGGGGTGGGTAGGAGGGTCAGCAGTGGGGATTCTCAAAACCCAATTATTTACCATAAAGAATCAATCACTTCTACCCATTCCACTAAAACTAGCATGTTGACTCTGCAGTTGGAACCCAGGACCCCAGCTATTCAGAGTATCTTGCTATCTACTTCAGTGGCCTTGATTTCTCTATTAAAGATGCAAACATCAAGTTTAGGTTCCCTCAACATTATTTCCTGATCCTATGCTTGTAACATAGATTAGAAGCTCCTTTGGCAAAAAAGATGAAACAGATATCACTGATAATAAGAGATGATTATCAAACGAATCCTTATAGTACCTCAGGCCCCTATCTCTGAGAAATGCAAGGCTTCTTACACAGTTCCTTAGTGTCAGGAACTGTGTCCCACTTGCTTAGTGTCAGAAAGCAGAAGGAAGCCAAATCAACCCAAAGCACATGACCCGGGAAACCCTGCCCTGATCAAGATGGTGGAGTGAGATGCTTCAGGGCTCTGTCCCCCCTACAGAAGTTTTGAACAACCAGTAAGAACTTACAGAAACACCTTTCTAATAGCTTCAGAAAGCAATTAAAAGGTTTGCAGTAACAGGGTGAGCGCCACATCAAGAAAAAGGCCACTTAAAAGTGGTAGGGTCTCCTGGCACCCTGGCTGGACACTCTTTTGTTCCCTCATTGGCCCAACAAGGCACCAGCCTGCACGCCCAGTGCAGATCCTTGGTCCTGGTTCCAGAGGGAGCAGAGTAATCCTTGCGTACATACTAGAAAGGATGTATATCTTGCTCAGTCTGTCTGGTGGTGGCCTGAGAGACTTGCTCTGCCAGGATTTGCCCTGCATGTAGAAGGCGGCTCACTGAGCTATCCTAAAGAACACTGTGGGAGAACAGTCAAATGTCTACCTGGGGCAAGGGATTGCTGGCTGTAGGACATGCAGTATAATGCCTAGGGCAGTGAGGAAACTGTTTGCTAAGGAAGAGGGGAATTTGTATCCCTGCAGACGGGGGAATTCCTAGGGCCACAGGCATGCCTAAAACAAGAGGTCTTCTTTTCACGAAGACGGCGCTGAAAAGGAAGAAGGAAGCCCGTGCCCCTCCCAAAACCAAAGCCAAAGCAAAGGCTTTGAAAGCCAAGAAGGCAGTACTGAAAGGCATCCACAGCCACAAGAAAAAGAAGATCCGCACTTCACCTACATTCCAGCGGCCCAAGACTCTGCGTCTCAGAAAACAGCCCAAATACCCTTGGAAAAGTGCCCCCAGGAGAAACAAGCTTGACCACTATGCCATCATCAAGTTGCCCCTGACCACTGTGTCAGCCATGAAGAAGAGAGAAGACAACACACTTGTGTTCATTGTGGATGTCAAGGCTAACAAGCACCAGATCAAACAGGCTGTGAAGAAGCTCTATGACACTGACATGGCAAAGGTCAACACCCTGATCAGGCCTGATGGAGAGAAGAAGGCATATGTTCTACTGGCTCCTGACTATGATGCTTTGGATGTTGCCAACAAAACTGGGATCATCTAAACTGAGTCCAGCTGGCAAATTCTAAATATAAGTTTTTTGACCATAAAAAAAACAAAAAAACAAAAAAAAACAAGAGGTCTGTGCAAAAAGGATCAGGGAGGCCTGTATGCTTTGCCCTGGAGATATTCTCTAACTCACGGTATGCATAAACCCCAAAGGAGGACACTCACACAAGTCAATCTGCAAAGACTGGGAAAGGTGTTTTCTACCCACCCCCCCTTTTTTTTCTTTTTGTTAGTTCTTGCCATGCAGGGAAAGCTCTGTCATAACACTAGCTAGATACAAGCTTAAGGAACAGATGCATCAGAGGCTAAATAGCACATTAAATGTCAAAATGTCTAGGTTTCAACAGAAGAAACAGACAAAGAAAGAGGAAGCGATGCCCCAGGCGAAAGAGAATATTAAAGCATTAGAAACCATCAGTGAAGAGGATCAGACCCAGGACATTCCAGGCAAAGACTTTTAAAAAATGGTTGTTAAGTATGCTCAAAGAGCTATAAGAAAATATGGATAAAGAACTAAAGTGAATCAAAGAAACAACAGATGAAAACAAAGAGAATACCAACAGAGAGATGGAAATTATGAAAAGGAACAAAACAGAGCTAAAGACCACAGTAAAAAATTAAAATTCCTTAGAGGGGTTCAGCAGCAGATTGGAGCTGTCAAAAGATAAAATCAGTGAACCTGAATACAATACAATTGAAACCATCCGGTCTGAGAAGCAGAAAGAGGAAAGAGTGAAGAAAAGTGAACAGTCTAAGCAACCTGTGAGACACCATCAAGTGTACCAATATACACACAGTGGGAGTCCCAGAAGAAGAAAGAGAGAAAGAGGTAAGAAAGAATATCCAAAGAAATAATGGCTGAAAACTTCCCAAATTTAATGAAATACATGAATATACACATCCAGGATGCTCAACAAACTCCAAACAGGATAAACCCAAATAGACCCACACCACACCATGATAGAATCAAACTGTCAAATGCCAAAGGTAAAGAGAGAATTCTAAAAGCTGTAAGAGGGAAATAAAGTGTCACATACAAGGGAGACTCAATGCGATCTAAGTGCCAATTTCTCATTGAAAACTATGGAGGCAAAAAAGCAATTAAGAAGACATTTTTAACACACTGAAAGCAAAAAACTGTCAACCAAGAATTCTGTATTCAGCAAAACTGCGTTTCAAAAATGAGAGAGGAATTAACACATTCCCAGATAAACAAAAGCTGAGGGACTCTGTCACCACTAGACAGGCCCCACAAGAAACACTAAAGGGAGTTCTGCGGGTTGCAAGGAAAAGACTGGACAATGAGTGAAGCCATATGAAGAAATAAAGATCTCTGGTAAAGATAATGACATGGGCAAATGTAAATGCCAGTACTATTGTATTTTTTATTTGTAACTCCACTTTTTACTTCCTGCAGGATCTAAAATGCAAAAGCATACAATGTAATGAAAAATCAATGACTTCAGACTCAAAATGTAATTTGCAATAAGAACTACATAAAGGTGGGAGCTGATGGGGTATAGGAACATAGCTTATGCATGCTATCGAAGTTAAACTGATACCAAAGCAAACGAGACTCTTTTGGATTCAGGATGTTAAATTTAAGCCCCATGGTAACCACAAAGAAAATACCAGAGAATACGTAAACTGATAAAGACAGAAATTAGAGTACAGGTTAATTGGGGTGGGGGACAGGGGTAATGGAGAGTTAATGCAAAATGAATGTAGGGCTTCTGTTTGGGGTGAAAGGAAAGTTACAATGGATAGTGGTGAAAGAACTGCAACATTGCAAATGTGATTAATCCAAACAAAATGGTGTACCTGGGAGGGGTTGGGATGGGAACATTTATGTTGTATATATGTTTCCACAATTTAAAAAAGAAAAAAGAAAAAAAAAAGAGAAAGCAAAGAGACAAGAATTAAATGCAATACATGATACTGGATGTGATCTAACAATGGAAGAGAAAAGGTTCAAAAGGACATTATTGGGACATAAGAAGAAACTAGAATATAGAATACAAGCTTTACATCATGTTAAATTTCTTGTACTTGATAATTGCACTTAAGCTGTTTACATGAGTATCTTTGTTCATAGGAAAAGTACATGGAAATTTTATGTGTTAAAGGAGTATAATGTGTGCAACCTGCTCTCAAATGTTCAGAAAATAAATAGACGCAGCAAAGGTGGCAAAATTTTAAAACTGGTGGATCTAGTTATCTGGAGTTCTCTGTATGGGGTTTGTACTATTTTTGCAACTGTCCTGTAAGCTTGAAATTACCTCAAATTAAAAGTCAAAAAAAAAAAAAAAAAAAAAAAAGGAAGTGTGAGGCAAAGGCTTTTTGAAGAAAAACTTGAAATTATTACTTTGACAACCATCTAACATTTCTCAGGGGGCTAAAGACACGCGAATGTGAGACATTCAATGAGAAAAAACATAAGAGTGTACACACACACATACACACATGCATATACGTAAATATACATATATATATTGGCGTGCATGTGGTATGGTGGTTGATGTGCACAAGTGCACAGATAAATAATACTCCTAACCATATTTACAGAATTAAAGACTAAGGGGAATGTTCTTGTTGCTTTCTTACAAAGAACTGGTAATGACAGGCTATCATAATTAGAATATAGGCAAAAATCCTAGGTTTTTTTGTTTGCTAGTTTTCCTCTCTTTTTGATGCTTCTGTGGGGGTATTTTCTTCTCTGGAAGTCCTGAGTACCATGGAAATTGACCAGAATATGAATAGTAAGGATACAAACATTGGCCCTATGGGCAGAGGAATCCTGGGGAGTATTTAAAAAAAAATTTTTTTTTTTAATTCAAGTAAAATATCTTTAAAGAAGAAGTAACTAAACTAAATATTTTATTTTTAAAATACACCTCCCTATCTTTTAAAATAATAAGATAACTTTAGAATAGCATCGTTTTTATATTAATAAGAACAATTTAAAGAACTGACATTTCATGGATTTTAAGAGAAACAATTGTTGGTCATAAGATGAGGGGAACCACTACTTGAGCCACACACACTAGTGCTTGCTATAATTGGTAACTGGGGAATCAAGAGACTGTCTTTATCATTGTCTCCTTGGTGACTGAACTATCTTGGAAAATACTGACAAGAAAATTATACCTAGGAAAGAATGTTCTGAGTCATCGCTTCACAAACTTCTCTACTGAAGTATCACTAAAGGTAAAACAAACAAACAAACAAACAAACAAACCTGTGTTGTAGTAGTTCAAGATTATTGCACAGTATAAAGTAGCTTTGAAGTCCATTGTTTTATCCTAAAATTTCACAGAAATTTTTCCTTCAACTCCGTAAACATCCCTTTAACCCCCTCAAATAAAAAACTATCCCCAATCTTTAAGATAATTGACATTATGAGATAATGCACTTTATATTTCCTATGCCTTTGAAACCTCCTGTCAGATGCATTGTCATATGCATGTATGCAACCATACCCACCATGGGGCATAGCTATACCCCGTTTTGAGCAACTCAGTTTTAAGGGTTTCTGCATTTGATGAATTTGGCACAATTTTAAAAACGGATATATAAAAATTTTGAGTGGAGGCCTAATTTCTTAATTTGTTATGCCCCTTCCCCACACTTAATATTTCACTGTTAACCTTATAAATAAAAAGCATCTTTTGACAAATAACCATTTAAGCTACAGTATCATTTAGTTAAAAATTATGCTGAAATAAATTTTTTTCCAAGTAGGAGGCTTTCGTAGGTTCAAAAGGCAAGAACAAACTTAGGCAGACCAGCAATCCAATTCAAAAGGATATTCCTATAATCTCATCTCTCTCATAAAAAGTTCCATTTTCTTTTCTTCTTGCTCAAAAAATCAATAACGGGTGATTTTGTTTGGTCATGTACAGTTCCCTTTTACCAGTGAAATAAACTACCACCACCTTAGAAACTTCCCACTATTCTTTTCACTAACCCATATAAACAAGAATAACAGAATTTAAGTTGTATGGGCCCAGTGTTACTCGAAGCCAAGCCACAGCAAGATAAGGAGCTTGCACCAGAATATGAATCACAGCACTACTTTCTTTACGCAGAAAGCCTTGCTCCACAAGAGAAAATGTCAGCTGAACTGAATATACACAGTGCACTTAGTGATGTAATTGGTTTATATGTTGGGTGCCAGCTCTTCATCTCATTGCTAATTGGTAATGAAAGGGTCTCAGTAAATCCATGGACAACACTTTGAGTAGTACTGGGGTCTGGCAACATTACTCATCTTAGGTAGTCACAGTTTAATTAGAATAGAAATTATAGCAAGTCTTAGCTTTGTGGTAGATGAATGCTGGCATTTAACACATACAATTCTGGAAAGAAAAGTTCATGTATACACTGTGTGGTGTTTTTTCTAAGGTGCTTTATCTCATATTATTCTTAATAAACCCTATAACGCAGACAAAGTGGTATTATCCCATACACAGGTCAGGTAAAAAAGACAAAGAACCAGGCGTCTGGGCCAAAATTAACTAGCTAATTTTAATCAGTGGTAGAATCCAGAACAGACTTAACTTTATTTCTTGACCACTAATGAAAACTGAAAAGTGAGATGATTTTACATAGAAGCCTCACCTTTAGTGATGCTTAGTGTGTTATCGCCACTTGCTACAAAGTCATAAAGTGCAACAAACAGATTAGGGTCACTCTCAGTGGCTCCAAGCAAGTTCTCCTTGGAGCTCCACCTGATGGCTTCGGTCAGTGCCTGGGGTTCAACATCACAACCATAGGGGCGGTGCAAGGCTTCTGAAAGACACAAAAAAGGAAAAGAATTCACAGTAGATTCAACAGTTGGAAAGTCATTTGAATTCAGTACATAACACAGAATTTTAGCTGCTGGCCTGAACTGATAGCTCCAGGGTGGCATAAAGCTATACAGTTTGTGGAGTCACAAAGAATGGGCAAATAGGCACTGTCTCCTTACCATTTCTTAATCTGTAATCTGATATCCTGAACATGAATGAACATGGTGAATATATAAAATAGTCAGAGAGAAGAACACAAAATAGAGTTTTGCCCTGAATTATATACATTCACCAAAAGCAGAAGTTGGTGAATAGGAAAGGCACAGTTTGCTCAAAAATTAAAAAAGAAAGAAAGAAGGAAGGAAGGAAAGAAGCAAAGAAAGAAAGAAATCTCAGAAAGGAATGGCTGATAGCTTTATAAAACATCCAGGATATTTTGTTGTTGTGTTTTAAAAGAAGGAATGGTTATAAATCCTCTCAAACTATTCTTTCCTTACACTCTTCAGTTAAATTATGGAGAAGACAACAAAAGTACTTTTTAGAAATATACACATATTGTAAAATCCAGACTCTCATTTACATATAGTAAAAAACTACATATATAGAAAAAATGCCTCTTGAAAAAAAAATCCTAAAATTATCTGCTAAACCATGGAAATACACATTCTGGTTTAATACAAGATACTTCCAACATTCTAAAATATTCTTATGTTACCATGTACTCTATAGTATAAAAGGCTTGCAATAGTTAATTGCTTTAATGACAAGTTTTTTTACCCTGAGCAGTGGATTTTTTTAAAAAATAATAACTCAATTGAAGGTTTCAGAAAAAAAAATCACCAGCAATGTACATTTATTTAGTGTGGTTCCACCATGTGTAGTGGTTAAAGCCATATACGACTTGGTCTTTTCCTCAAGGTTTCACAGTTCCTAACTTTACTCCTACTACATGAACAGGTGATCTCCATGCCATTTTAATTAGAGATCATCTGCTTCTTATAGCCAAGTCAATTATACAAAAATGCAGTTCTTTCAGTAGCAATATTTTTGATCATCGGGACTACTTTTAGTGGCTATCTGCCAACACAAACTATCCAACTGCCTATATCAAAAAACAACACTTTTCAATTATGTCTTTGTAGCTGTCTCTCTCCCTCCACTCATTGGTTTTATCATATTTGAAGGGGAAAAAAACCTTAAATCTGTGGAGTTTACTTCTTTTCAAATCCATCCCCTCCTCTCCACGTCTACTGTCAATGCCTTAGTTTTGATCCCCATCATCTCTCACCTGGACTACTGCCTCCAGTCTTGTCTCCCTCAAATCCATCCTCCACACAGCTGGCAAAGTGATCTATTTAAAACAAAAATTTGACCATGTCACTTTTCTTAAGACTTCAATAATTCACCATCAGGCTAAAAGCTCCTTAACTTGGCCTTCAAAGGCTTTCATGATGAGGTGTTCATCTACTTCTCCAGCTTTGCCTCTCCCCACTCCACACCTCAAATATCAAACTTGAACATCCTCCATACTGCTTCCCATCTTTTTGCCTGGGTTCTCACCCCACCTTTCTTTTGACTGGCTAACTTCCTTTCATAACATTCCAACACAATCTCCCCTAGGAAGCCTCACATGCTCCCTTCTCTCTAGGCTCTCAAAAACATTACACATACCACATTAATAGCCTCTATTTCTCTTTCTCTTATTCTCCGTTTATTTCCTAAACTTCAAATGTGCTCCTTGGGGATAAGAAGTGTATCTTTTTTTCTATCAAGAGTTACATAAAATGTTAAGTTTAATAGCTATTGGTTGAATGAATGGCCAAATTATACAAAACTATGAGGTGGGAAGCAATCTATTTTAATCTTTAAATTACATTAACCAATGTTTTTAAAATGGCTTTATAATTGTCCACACAATGTAGACGGAAATTCCTGTTGTCAGTTGGACAGTTTCAGAGTTTGTTTCACTTCATCCCATTCTTTCCTCCTCTTAAAAAGAATGTATTTTTAAGATTTCACAATTAATTAAACTTTGATTTACATTAAGAATATTCTGACAAACCTGAAGATACATCAAAACATCCTAAAAGGTCCATTTAAAAAAGATATTATGTTGCTTCTTGTTTAAACAGAGTTAAAGTGAATGGGAACAGCTATATTACATACTGAGATAACCAATTTAGGATTACCAAACAACCAAAACACTGTGTCATGTAAAACATTCTTCAAACTGGTCACATGTACTATATTTTTCTTTATCGCAATGAAAAATTACCCACTCTAGCAGAATTTCCATCAGCCTCCAAAATGCCATCTCTTTATTGAAATGAAAAGAAGTGCCAAAAAATGTATAGACTATTTCAGAACATAATATTTATTAGGTTCTATACTAAATACATGATCTACACTAATAAGTGTTTCTTATTAGTAATGGTGGTAATACATTACAATTTTTTGTGATTATGTTTAAAAATTATCAGAAAGGTCAAATATATTTCATTCTTTTTAAATAGAAGAATTTCCCCTTTGTTTTAAAATATCAAGGGAACAAAAACACACAGGTAACCAGAACTTTTGTACCATCAATGATCAAGTTAAAGAGAGTATTAAGCAGACACTATAGCCAAATCTTAAATCCTATTAGGCCAAAAATAGACAAATGCCATACATTTATACTTTACTTTGTGAGACTCATTAAAATTTAAGATTTACAAAACCAATAATTTGAGTGAGCATCTATTATATATTAAGCACTGTATTGGGCTTCAGACTATAAGAATCATAAACCATTAATAACACTACTGGAACTTAATATGCATAAGCACTCCTCATTCTTTCCCTCCAATATGCTCCTCCTACAGAATTTCCCACCCCAGTTAATGGCAATTCCATCTTTTCAGGTGCTGAGGCCAGAAATCTTAGTATTATTTATGACTCCTTTCTTGTTCTCATATCCCAGGTCCAATCCATCAGGAAATTGCAGTGGCAGTGCCTTCAAAAATACATCCAGAATCCTGCCATTTCTCATCCCCTCTACTACTACCACTTTGTCACCACCATCTCTTGCCTAGATTATTTCACTGGCCTTCTGACTGAGCTCCATCTTTCTATCTTTGCTCCCTACTGTCTATTCTCAAAGACACTAGCAGCCTTTAAAGCCTAAATCTGATCTTGTTAATCCTCTCTGCCCAAACTCTTCAGCAGCTCCCGATATTAAACACAAACACCTAAGTCCTTAGTAAGGCCTAAAAAGGTGCTATGCTTTATCTGTCTTACCCAATTCATCTCCTACTACTCTCTTCCCCTAGCTTACCTCACTGTGGCCACTGGCTTCCCAGTTGCTGCCTGAACATGCCAAGCACACTCCTGCCTCAGGACTTGAGATGGCCTTCCCTTCTGCATAAAATACTCTTCCCCCAAAATATTATCCTCTTGGAACAGCATTCCCTGACTATCCTATTTTTAAAATGTATTTATTCCCAACAACACTCCCAAATTTCCCACCTCTCCTTTTTTTGATTTTTCTCCATAGCTCTTATTACCATAAAACATTACATAACTTACTACTACATTCATGTTTATTATCTAACTCCCCCACCAGTTGTAAGTTTTATGAGGACAGGGATTTCTGTCTGTTCTGTTCACTGGTAAGTCCCAAGAACCCAGAACAGTGCCTGTATATAAGAGGCTCTCAAAAAACCTTTGTTGAACGAATCTTATGCACTTCTCTATTAGAGGGATGCTACAAGATGACAATATAAAGCAAACCTCTAGAGTCAGGCCAAGGATTCAGAGAGCAGAAGAAATTTAAATCTGATGAGCAGGAAATCTGCACTGAAGGCAGTAGAACAACAGACTATCAATATATAAGGACATGTCTATATGTTAATGTGTTTTGGGGGAGGAACTGCATCAAGCCTAAAGAAGGACTGTTAAAGGCAAGTCAGCTGACTTGCTTCTTAGAAACTATGTTATTTGACAAAAAGAAAAAACAAAATGAGACCTACAGTATGATTTTACATCATTTTACAAGAAATACAGAGCCCAAATATACTATATATTTTTCAAATATACAAAGTAATAAACAAAGGATAAAAGTCTTCTTTTAGTCCAAAGTCCTAAAAGAACCACAACTTGCAAAACAATCCTTTTTATTCCCCACTTTCCTTCTTTCCGTCTCTGGTTTTATGTTCTTTTTGGCCAAGTCAAAATATTTATTTCCTTCCTTCTTTCTTCCCACTTTTTATTCTTGTTCTCAAAGTAATGAGGGTCAATTTCCTGTACAATCAGTCTACACAGGATATATCCACTTAAACACCACCTTAACCACCAGTACCAAACAAAAGGAAATTTTTTAAAAATCCTATTTTTTCCCCTGAGGCTAAGAATGAACATATATTAAATCATAAAGAATTAAAGAACTAAATGGAAGAGAGCAAGCTAAGGAAAATGGGCCAAAACAAAAAGAAACCCTATAGGAAGAATAAGCAAATGTCACAGTATTACCAAGTGGGTGTCATGCCACTTTCTTTATTCTAGGCTTAAGACAGACAGTCTGGATGATTCAGATGTTCTGTGCCCATAAGTGTCTAGGCTGGAAATGTTTTATTTTTGAACACAGTAAAGTTGCTACTATATATTAGGTATCTTAGATAGAGAATAACCTTTCATTTAATTACTGATAAAGAGGTAGATCATAGACTTAAATGAGATAATAGGAGACTCTGATTTTCACTATGGCATAGAGGACCCATGGAGTAGAAACACATTACGATTATCAAGAACGGGTATAGAAATAGCAGCTTGAAAGAAGTAAATTATCAGGATTAAACAAGTTGAAATCCAGAATAAAATTCAAATTCAGAGAATTCTTAATGTTTAATTTTATTAAAAAACCCTTTTCATCAGTCATTCAATAACTTCTATCAGTTTAAAGAAATCTGTCAGGTAGAAATTGGAGAAATTAATATATAAAATTTTCAATTTAGGCATTTTCAATTATTTTACAAACATCTTATCAGAATTCTACTTTATCTAATTGTAAATTCTCTAAGGAACTACTAATATTTTTACCTTTTAAAAACTATGTAAGGTAACTGGATAAATTATTCAACAGTTCTTAATGCAGTTTAAGTTCTTCAATATCTTAATACATTAAAATACTGCATATTCATTTATTCTTTCATTCAATAAGTATTGAGAGCCTACTATGAAATACCAAGAAAAAAAACCACATAAACCTTCACTGATCAACAATGAAGATAACAATAGTAAAGATTAATTTTTAAAAATCTCCATTCATACTTGATTACCGTTTGTACCTATCTTCCCCAAAACTATCACCTCTGAACCATACCTGTCAAGTCGGGTAAAGCAGATTCTGAGGCCTCACTGCAGAGGCAGCAAAGCGATGCGTCCTCTTCTCTGCCATAACTATTAGGTGGAAGTACAACTGTCCCAAGGACCATACCTCTTCCCAGAAGTAAAAAGTTAAACTGTCCTATGTAAAGGGAAAGTCTTAGAATTCCACTCTCTGACAAGCATTACCACATGCGACAGTTACTCATGCACTCCAGTGGCCAGAGGGAACCAATCGAAGGGTAAGCATTCCAACTCCCAAAGTGGGTGGAGAATGACCTAAAGGGAATGTCTAGTAATAACAGAAGATTGACTCAGAACAGAGTTATTTCAAGAACTATGGGAATATTCAAAATAAATAAAGTAAAAAACAAAACATGAGTAACAAATAGTTTAATAATAAAACATTTAGGGATTAGTTCACACAGTTGGCTCTTCATTCCTAAATAGATGACAAGGTAAGACTGCAGAGAAAAGTTTCCTTAGAGAAAAACTGTTTACTATAAAACAAGAAATACAGTTTTAAAAGAAACGCCTAGCAAGACTCATCTCTTACATCAGTTAAATTAGCTCAAGAAACCACAAATCTAACGTCAAAGAAATAGTTAAGATCTGATTCACAGTAACAGAAGCCTAGAAATGATTGCCTCTACTAACATTTTGGTACTATAACTTAATAAAGGTTGAAAACATTGCATGACAGTGTTAAATACTTTTGAGTGTTAAAACTTGTAAAAGCAAACGTCTGATCTTTTTTAATATATAGGAACAGAGTTAAATAAAATCTAAGAACCTGAATATGAGAGTACCTTATGAAAATTAAAATTTACAAATAATAGATGCTGTTAATGGTATGATCTAGAAATATGACACAAAAAAGTGTTTGATTCAATAAATATTTATTAAACATCTACTAAGTACCAGTCACTGTTCTAGGTCCTAGGTTAATCAAGGTAACGGTAAATTTCAGGAAGTCAAGACTGAAATAGCCTTCAATAAAATAGAAACATAAAAGCATAATATAACTTAATTATAGAAAGAATGAATTTGAGGTAATTATTAATTTTTTTAAAGCTTATACTTTCAATGAAATTAGCCTTTAAAAAGCTAGCACTGTCAATCACTTGAGGAAAACAAGAGTTAAATGACAAAGGTTAATCCTACAACTCAATGACAATAGTACAAAGAGCCCGATTATAAAACAGGCAAAAGATATGAAAAGACATTTTTCCAAAGAGGAAATACAAATGGCTAAGAAAGACATGAAAAAAATGTTCATCTTCACTAGGTATTAGGGAAATGCAAATCAAAACCACAATGAAATATCATCTCACATCAGTAAGAATGGCTGCCATTAAACAAACAGGAAACTACAAATGCTGGAGAAATTGGAACTCTCATCCACTGCTCATGGGAATGTATAATGATATAGCCACTGTGGGAGACAGTTTGGTGGTTCCTCAGAAAAGTAGATATGAGTTACCCTATGATCCAGCAATTTCACTTCCTGTTAATACCCAGAAGATCTGAAAACACTCACATGAACAGACATTTGCACACTGATGTTTATAGTGGCACTGTTCACAAATGCCAAGAGATGGAAACAATCCAAGTGTCCTTCAACGGATGAGTGGATAAACAAAATGTGGTACATACATATGATGGAATATTACGCAGCTGTAAGAAGGAATGAGGTCCTAAAACATGAAAACATGGATGAAACTTGAGGACATAATGCTGAATGAAATAGTCAGACACCAAAGGAGAGACATTGTATGTTAACACTAATATGAACTCTCTGAATAATGTAAAATCAGGTTCTTAAAATGTAGAATACGGGAGACCTAGAGGTGGACAGAAGGGGGAATGATTACCCAGTATGTACAGACCTGTTAATGAGGTTGAACTTTAGGATATGGAAAACAGACAAGGGTGATGATGGTTTGTTAATGGGATTGTAAGTACCATGCCGTGTCAAAGGCAAACATGTTTCAAAGTGGTTGTTTAAAGGCATGTAACACACAAGAGTAGCACTACAAACACAAATAAGTGTTAGCATGATATACTTATAAGGTATGACACTGGTACAAAGAGTTAACAGAATGAGATATGCAAAAAATTACCTATTGCATATTATAGACTTTAATTAATAGGAATACCTTACCAGTACCACACTAATACTAGGGATAAATAATTAGGGGCTGATAACTTTGGGGTATGTTGGGTTACAGTAATTATTTAAAATTGAGAGTGATGATGATTACTCTGATCTTCAACTAAGTAAAGATAATATGAGACAGTGAATGTTTATCTTGGACAGAATATATCCTATGTGACATTAGGAACCTCCTATTTAATAAGCCAGGCCCTCGATCTTGAAGCTTGCTCTTGTGAAACTTATGGCTTTCAAGGGAAGGCTAAGCCTACCTATAATTATGCCTAAGAGTCACTTCCAGAGAACCTCTTTTGTTGCTGCTCAGATGTGGACTTTCTCTCTCTAAGCCCAACTCTGCAAATAAATTCAGTACCCACCCCACTCTATGTGGGACATGACTCCCAGGGAAATGAATCTCCCTGGTGACATGGGACTCAGCTCCCAGGAAAGAGCCTGGCCTGGGCATCAAGGGATTGAGAGTGCCTTTTTGACCAAAAGGGGGGAAAAGAAAGGTAAAAAAATACGATTTCAGTGGCTAAGAGATCCCAAATGGAGTTGAGAGGCTATCTATCCTGGAGGTTACTCTTCTGCAAGCTCCAGCTAGATATTCCAAATGGCCACAGTATGCTAAGCCCAAATCAACAAGTAGTTCTGAAAATCCTAAAGAATATCCAGGTCCCTATCAGAGACTCTATAAAAGTTTCATTCACTAAGTTTATTTCTCAGAAACCTAAATCCTCCAGGGTGTTCCTATGACAGATAGTCCCAAAACCCAGAGGCAACAGCCTCTTCAAGAACATCAACCAGATGCATCCCCTTTCACCATAATGCCGATACCCCTTTTCAATATGAAAAAGTTAGGGTGGTCACTGCCCAGATATCCCTAAAGATTGAGACACTGATCAGACAAGAGGGAGAAGTAGCAACAGACAAGACAGGATTTAACAAAGGATTACAAATAATGAATCTTTAAATATATATATATTTTAGTCCCTAGGGTATCAGAAGAGCTAGAAGGAAATAACTGAAATGGTGGAACTGTAACCCATAACCTTCTTTGAAATTTGCTCTGTAACTACTTGTTAAATCATACTTTGAAATCATACTTTCTATATATATGTTATATTTCACAATAAAATGTGTTTTAAAAAATGACTGAAGTTTATCTTAATTAATGACTCAGAATTTCAAGCACTATATTAAATTTCTCCTTTCCTGGATTACAAAAATTTAAAGGAAATGTTTCTATCAGCTTCATGTGTAATAACCAAAAAGTGGAAACGATACAGATGTCTTTCAGTGGATGAAATGTTCAACAAACTGTATACTCATACCACTGAATACTACTCAGCAAAAAAAAAGAGAGAGAGAGAGAGAGGAGAGAATCAACTACTGAAACAAAAAACAACCTGAATCAATCTCCAAGAATCATGCTGAGTGAAAAAAGCCAATTCCCCAAAATTACAAACCATATAATTCCATCTATATAACATCTTTGAAATGACAAAATTATAGAAATAGAGAAGAGATTAGCGATTGCCAGGGGTTAAGGAATGGGTGGGGGCAGAAGAAAAGTGGGCATGGCTATGAAAGGGTGACAGGAGGGATCCCTGTGGTGATGAAAATGTTCTGTATCTTGACTATAACTATGTTAATAACTTGGTTGTGATATTGTACTGCAGTTTTATAAGAGTTTTATTAAAAGTTACCACTGGGGAAAACAGAGTAAAGGGATTTCTCTACATTATTTCTTGCAACTGCATATAAATCTAAAATTATCTCAAAAAAAAGGCTTAATTAAAAAAAATTACAATATCTAAAATATATAAAGAACCCTTAAAACTCAACAAGAAAACAAACAACTCAATTAAAAATAAGCAAAAAGATCTGAACAGACACATCACCAGAGAAGATATACTGATGGCAAATAAGCATACGAAAAGATACTCAACATCATATGTCATTAGAGAATTGCAAATTAAAATGACAATACCAAATACCGGTAAGGATATGGGGGCAACAGGAGTCTGATATTCACTGCTGGGGAAAATTCCAAATGGTATACTCACTTCAGAAGATAGTTTGGCAGTTTCTTACAAAGCTAAATATAATCTTACCATACAATATAGCAATCTACCCCTAGAAATTTTCTCAAAGTGAATTGAAAACTTATGTCCATACAAAACAAGCACATGAATGTTTATAGTATTCATAAGTATTCATAATTGTCAAAAACTGGAAGCAGCCAAGATGTCCTTCAAAAGATGAATGGATAAACTGTGGTACATCCATACAATGGGATACTATTCAGCAATAAAAAGAAATGAGCTATCAAGTCACAAAAATACATAGAGGAACCTTAAATGCATATTGCTTAGTGAAAGAAGCTAGTCTGAAAAGGCTACATGCTATATGATTCCAATCATATAACATTCTGCAAAAGGCAAAACTATACGCAACAGTAAAAAGATCAGTGGTTGCCAGGGCTTTCGGGGTGGGAGAGGAGGGCGGAAGGGATGAATAGGTAGAACACAGGGCATTTTTAGGGCAGAGAAATTATTCTGTATAATACTGTAAATTCTATACTTAACATAATACATTTGTCCAATCTCATAGAACTATACTAGACAAAGCGAACCCTAATGTAAATTACGGAATTAATAATGATGTATCAATATTGGTTCACTTTTAGCAAAAGTACCATACTTACAGAAAATGGTAGTAATAGGGGAAACTGTGTGCAGGAGACAGGGGTTACATGGGAACTCTCTACACTACCTGCTCAATTTTCTATAGACCTAGAACTGTTCTAAAAAATAGTCTATTACTTAAAAAAAAAAAAAAAAAGAAATTATAGACCAATAAAAGCTCCCTTGATCCCATAATTCCCTCCAAATCTTGTCTGAACTGCAAACTCATAGCAAACTGCCTCATCAACATTTCTTCTTTGATACTCAATCAAAACTTCATATAGCCAAAACTTGAAGTACTGATTGATGTCCTCTTCCCCAAAGTCTGGTCCCCCTCAGAAAATGGCAATTCCATTCTTTCAGTTCTCAGGCCAAAACCTTGGAGTCATCTTTGAGTCCTCTCTTACATTCATACCTACATTTAATCCATCAGCACATCCTGTTGGTTCTACCTTCAAACATGATCTAGAATCCAACCACTTCGTATCATTTCCACTGCTACTTTCATGATCTAAGCTACTTTTACCTTTCACATAGATTGCTGCAATGGGTACCCCTAATAGGTTTCCTTCCTTTTGGCTCTATTCTCAACACAGCACCTAGGGTGACTCTTAAAATCCTAAGTCACATTACTCTACTTGAAATCTTCCAAAGGTTTCCCATTTCACTGAGATTAAAATTCAAAGTCTTTACAATTTTCTACTAGGCCTTACATGCAAATCCTTTTCTGAAATCATCTCTGGCAACACTCTCTCCTGGCTAGTCAGTGGCATCCTTGCTTCAGGAACATTATACTTATTTTTACCTTTGCCTGGAATGCTCTTCCTCCAAACTGCCACATAACTTAGCTCCTGTGTCAATTATCAATTTATTGCTTCTCAGCTCCAAATTCACCTTTCTTCCTTTACTCCTCTCTGTTAGAGGAGTCTGGAGGGACAGTGCAGAAGGAGCTTTCCTACTGTTTCTGGCAGCTGCACTGTTGGTCAGCAGTGTAAGTGAGGCTATCCAGTGGTAAGCTGCCCTAGCAATATAGCCAGAAGGCATGGTGGTCCCTTTGGCAATCTTGTGGCTCTGATCTCACTTAATATGGATATCCCATGATCCAGGTCTCCTGTCCATATCAAGACCCCAATTCTGCCCACTCCCTATGGTTCATCTCTCATAACCCTCCTGATGCTGAGGCCCTTCGGACACGGACACACTGTAGTCCACGTCTCCTGTCTGCCTGCTCCCCACCTCTCCTCTGCTCACTCGCCCCCCCCCCCCGCCCCCACCAAGGGCGTTTGTCTTTGGCTTCCCTCCTGAACCTGCAGCCCTCCCCATGATGAACACTATGCACTCTGGGCCTCCCACCCACACAGGCACTCCCATTTCCACTGCACACTGTGCGCCTACCCACCAGCTGTGGCTCAGCTGCACCTAAGAGGGTTGCTTCCTACTTGCTGAGTGACTGTGTACCAGAATATTTGACACAAGCAAACATTCAACCTCTCTGCCATCAAGTGGGCTGCAATGACACCTTCTCCAATAAGGTCTGAACCCCAGCCTCAGGGAGGGATTCCCCTTTCCAACTCTTTCTTTGCTTGGGTACTCCCCTCTAGCCTTAGAGCATCATATAGAGTTCTCTTTTAGCTTTTGGTTCCTTTTTTTAAAAAAAATCATGATTTAATAATTTTTAAATAACTGTGTGGTTTCTGTCTCCTGATTGAGCCCAGACTGATACAATTCCTTTCTTCCTGCAGGGCTGACAGCCATGTATAAATAGCAAATCCCCTCCCACCTGTACTCTCTACTCTTTTTTCTCTGCTTTTTTATTTACCTGATATGATATATATTTATTTGTTTAATGTTTGTCTTCTCCCATTAAAATGCAAAAGCTCCATGATGGCAAGGCCTGGTAAGTAGAGACTTCAAATATTTGTTGAATAATGAATAAAAATCTCTGATTTTAATTTTTTTTTTTTTTTTCATTTTGGGCACTTAATGTAGACTCCCACAAATCTTCATAGTTTTCATATCACTTTTTTACCTACCCTTTCCCCCCGCCTGCCCCCCCAGAGGAAAAAAGTTTGGGGGGTGGGGGTTGGAAAAGAGGGAAAGCCTGAAAACAAAGAAAAGCTGAGCAAGGAATGTGACTTTTTGTGCTTCCCCCGAGTATCCAGGCAAACTCAACAGCCCTATACCACTTACTCCATCTCTTTAATTCCCAACTTCCCTTGGTGCCTCCAGAGTTACAACACAAAAACAGGTAACAATGGATATGGCATACCACATCTGATGAAGGAATTGAGAATAATTCATAAGAAGCAAGAAAATTAAACTATGGATTCCAGAGAAGGCAGTCTATTTTGTGCTGGGGGTAAAGGGGGGTACAGTTCATGCTGTACAGGCACTAAACAGGGCTTTGGAGCCAAGGGCACCAGTTGAATCATAAGCTCAAGGACAATGAGACCATATCTGGAGTTCCATCTAAAGTCTTTGGTGTACCCATTGTAGAGTCAATTTTCAATCAGCAGGTTAATTGGTTTGTGGATTAATCAGAATGGGGGAAAAAGTGCATTTGTGAAGAAATTTAAATTACTACGAATTGGCAAAAACATCTAATTATAAAAAAGATGGGCTCCTTTGAACTACACAGTAACCATTAGAGGCCACATGATGCAATAAAAGAAAAGCCCTCTCCCTTAGTCATCATTCACTCATTCATTCATTCAGCAAATACTTATTAACTACAATATACCAGGTACTATCATCATATTGTTGCCTTCTGGCACAGCAGTTAGCCACACATCAGAGGCAAAGAGAACATATCCAGACAGACTCCAATATGCTAAAGAGGCAGGGTTGGTTGCAGGAGACAACTGACAGACAAAAGGAAAGGAGAGGTAGTATAAGTAAGCAGTAGGTACTAAACTCAATCCCCTTATTCTAATATTGGATAGAAGAATAGTTCAGCCAAGAAGCCAAGAGCATTCTGAAATGCTCTTAGGTAGAAATTCTACCTAATTTCTTCTAAAATAAACAGATTATTTTAGAAGATGGTAACTTTTGGGTGATTTTTTTTGTCCTGCAACAGTATGATGCTTATTTTCTTAAACTTTTGTCCTGGTATTTTTGTAGTCTCCAATGACATCTATAAATCAGTGAATATGTTCTCAAATATTAGATAAATAATTTTATCTAAATAAGTTCACATGAAAAACATTTTGTTTTTGTTTTAACATCTTTATCTGTAACTGCTTTTCTCACTTATCTTCTCCTTACCAAGCCCACCCCTACTTAGGTAAATTGAGAGTTGCTGTTTGCAGTGCTTATGTGAAAGCTAATAAAATCTTATCACAGTTACAAAACAAAACTGAAAATAACATCACATCAGATTTTTTTTTTTTTGCAGATGCTAACCATGACAATTACTTTACATTGTCAACAACACAGATAGATATTTTTGGTTTTCCTTTAAGCAAAGGTTTTATAAAATCGAGTGGAAAAATGTAGATTGTACATTTTCCCAAACAACTACTAAGATGTGATCCACTTCATGGTTCTAAGCAAACTGCCCAAATTCTCTGGATGAATCTGCTTATATTTCAGAATGAAGAGACACTAATAAATTTATTTCAATTAGAATTTTTAAGCTCACTTACTCAATGGATAATTTTTAAATTGGTTTCAATTTAATTTGGAAATCCAACTGCCAGTTTTATAAGACACAGGTGTTATACATGTGGTCCCTTTCTTCTATTCAACAGGAACAGCAAATGCCCAAGGTTGCTCTTAAATGACTTGAACAAAAACCATTTCTCCTCTTATCTAATTTCAAGCTTCTGCATCTTCTCTCATCCCTCTTCTGGTATTCTAAGTTTTGATGTCTTCAAGTTACCCTCTCTCTTTAGTGCCTCCAAAAGGTCTTGGAGAAGGAAATTACTTAGAACACTGACTTTGCTTCTATAGTATCTACCTAATTTCTTCCTTCAAGAGCATACTATTCACTCAGGATAGAAAGGTCTAGCTTTGCAAAAGGGTAGCTATATACTCTTTCCATTCAATTTTTTTTTAAAAAGGTCAAACAAGGTTAAATGAAAACGTTTCCTTGCACATACACTTAGTTTTGTCTAAAATAAAGGTCAGTAAACTTTTTCTGTAAAGGGTCAGACAGTAAATATTTTAGGCTTCACAAGCCATATAGTCTCCATCACAACTGCTCAACTCAGTCACTGTTTGGTGAAAGCAGCCATAGACATTATGTAAACAAACGAGCATGACTATGTTGCAATAAAACTTGACTGATGAACACTGAAACCTGAATTTCACAAAGAAATATTGCTCTTCTTTTGATTTTTTTCAACCATTTAAAAACATAAAAACCGTTCTTAGGGTTGCAGGCCACACAAAAACAGTCAGTTGGTCAAATATGGCGTAATAGGCTGTAGTTTCCCAGCTCCTGATCTAGAACAGTAGATAAAATAATAATATTCGTAAGTTCCATCCTCAGGCCAAAAAAAAAAAAAAAAAAAAAAAAATTATCTCTGGCTCTCCTCCCTTTAATCATTACCTCCTCTGGTGACACACTGTGGCATACTTCAGTGGCTTGAAATAAAAGAATTAAACCAATCATAATTCAAGTTGCAAATTACCCAATCTTAACCCCTACATTATTGAACAAAAGAGGTTTAGAATAAAATATGTAGTATTTGCACTTTGGATTATGAGTAAATATGAATAAACTTCAATAAAAAGTTTAGCATCTTATGCATAAGTGAAAGAAATCCCGAAACAGAAGAAAAGTTAAGTTCTGATCCTAGCTATTCTACTACCTTACAGAGCTGTATGGGTATGTTACGTAACATAATTTTTGGCCTTAGTTTTCTCATCTATTATTTTATCAAAATAGGGGTTCTCAAGGTCCTGGTAAGCTCCACTATTCAGTGAACTCATGGATCTCTGAAGATACAAAAATACAGTGTGTTTTGTAATCAAAATTAATTATGCCATTAGAATATGTAATAATACCACTTTATTAAAACCACATCATGATATCAAATCCCCAACTAAAACTGTAAAACTGAGCTTACTCGTAGTAAGATGGCATTGTCCCCTAAATATAAGCTTTGAGAGTAAAGGTTTCTTAAAGAAACATTTCCATGTCACAGACATTTGTATATATGTTTTATCCTTCCAGCTATCAAAGAGACTAAGTCTTAAAGAATCTACTGATTTTTTCAAAAGTCTATCAATCTTCTTCCAAGTTATAAATGAAGATTTTTCCCATAGCTAATACTTCGTAGAATGATGCCACCTAAAGTTGTAATTGTATTACACAGAAGCAATAGTTAATTCAGTGTACTGAGTGTGGTGGTTTGAAGCTGTATGTACCCTAGAAAGACATGTTCTTATATTTAATCCATTCCTGTGGGGGTAGATGCTACCATGGGCCTTGCCATGTGGCAGAGGAGCCAAGGATTGCTGGCAGCTGGTCTCCAGCAGGGGTCAAAGCCATCAGACAATAGGACTTTCCAAAAATCCTTTCTGCTTAACTCTTTCTCCAGTCTTGGCTTCTACTGAAATGGCGGCTGGGTTCCATGTTTGGTTACATCCTCACGTTGGGCTGTAGCTTCTCGGATTCCACCCCTTGGAAGCCTGGAATTTTCCAAGCCATCAGCTTCTGGTTTCTTTGAACCCAAGAGTTCAGTTCTAAGTTTATCTCTCTCCACTCGCATTTTACTATAAGCTGCAAGGAGAAGCCAGGATACATCCTCCACACGTAGTCTGGAGATCTCCTCAGCTAAGTATTCCAGGTTGTTGCTTTCAAATTCCTCCTTCCAACTGACAACAGGACTCAATTTTGCCAAATTCTGTGCCACTTTAAAACAAGCATCACCTTTTTTCCAGTTTACAACAACACTTTCATCATTTCTGCTCAAGTCCTCATCAGAAGTATCTTTACAGTCCATATTTCCATAAACAGTCTCTTTAAAGCAGTTTAGGCCTTTTCTATCAAGCTCCTCACAATTCTTCCAGAAACTCCCCAATATCCATTTAAAAAGCCATAACAACATGTTTGGTATTTGCAAACTCAGCAGCAAAAGCACCCCACTTCCAGT
Organism: Choloepus didactylus; assembly: GCF_015220235.1. Lineage (NCBI taxonomy): Eukaryota > Metazoa > Chordata > Mammalia > Pilosa > Megalonychidae > Choloepus > Choloepus didactylus. The sequence continues at coordinate 84,584,090 of NC_051308.1, read as the reverse complement.
AACAAAATCTGTTCAGGCTTCCAAGGGGTGGAATCCCAGAAGCTACAGCCCAACGTGAGGATGTAACCAAACATGGAACCCAGCCGCCATTTCAGTAGAAGCCAAGACTGGAAAAGGAGTTAAGCAGAAAGGATTTGTGGAAAGTCCTATTGTCTGATGGCTTTGACCCCTGCGTGCTTCATGCAAAGCCAACAGAATTTTTGCGAGATCTTTATAGACAGAGCCATTGCCGGTCTGGACTGGAGGAGACAGACAAGGAAAAAAATAAAGGAAAAATCTCTTCAAAGACAGAGCCATGGAGATTGAGGTCTGGTGTCAGGAGGTCTAGGGCTGGGAAAGCGGAACAGCCTACATGCATGGAAAGGGTGAGTCTGCCCTGGAGGTTGAGGGCAGACCTTCCGCCTCAATGCTCAGGAAATGTCCTGCCACCCCAAGCCCCAAAGAGGGTGGAGCACATTCCCAGGGAACTGGGGAGAGCCTGGCTGCCACCACACTGTTCTGAAGGGGTTGAGCATGTGCCCCGGAGATGGAAGGGAATCCGGGAGCTGCCCCGATGTTTGAGGAGGGTGGGGCCGAGCAGGTGGTCTCCCCAGTGTGTGGATATGTTGGAGCACTCGCCCAAGCGTTTGGAGAGGAGACAGCTGCCGGGAAGGCCCTTGGGAGGGGTTGGGCTCCCGCTCTCTCAGGCCCCAAGGATGCAACGTTGTTCTGTTGATGACTCTCAGACTTTGGAATCTAGTGGAGTTTGTCCTGCGGGTTTTAGGAACTGTTTTGCTCCTGTTAACCCTGTTTTCCTTACTGCTTCTCCTTATGGCAGTGGAGGTGTTTATCCTATGAATGTCTCTCCTTTGTATATTGGAAGCATATAACTTGTTCTAAGTTCACAGATCCACAGCTAGAGGGGAATTGTGCCTTGGGACTGACCACGCCTAAATTGATTTTGATGGGATTTTGTACTTAACTTTTGTTACTGAAATGATTTAAGTTTTTGTGATATTGTGATGAAATGAATGTATTTTGTATTTGGAAAGATAATGTCATTTTGGGGTCCAGGAGGTGGAATGTGCCAGTTTGAGTGTATTGTGTCCCCCAAATGCCATTATCTTTGTAGTCTTGTGTGGGGCAGAAGTTTTGGTGCTGGTTGGATTTGCTTGAGTGTGCCCCACCCAGCTGTTGGTGATGATTTTGATGAGATGTTCCCATGGAGGCATGGCCCCACCCATTCGGGGTGGGCCTTGATCAGTGGAGCTATATAAATGAGCTGACTCAAAGAGAGGAAACTGAGTGCAGCTGGGAGTGATGTTTTGAAGAGGAGCAAGCTTGCTAGAGAGGAACGTCCTGGGAGAAAGCCATTTTGAGGCCAGAGCTTTGGAGCGGACGCCGGCTGCCTTCCTAGCTAGCAGAGGTTTTCTGGACGCCATTGGCCATCCTCTGGTGAAGGTACCCGATTGCTGATGTGTTACCTTGGACGTTTTGTGGCCTTAAGACTGTAACTGTGTAGCAAAATAAACCCCCATTTTATAAAAGCCTATCCATCTCTGGTGTTTTGCATTCTGCAGCATTAGCAAACTAGGACAACTTACACTCAAATGTTCAGAAAATGAACTGATAGACACACATAAATGGATACATAGAATGATATCACAAATGTGGCAAATGTTAAAACTGCTGGATCTGAGGATCTGGAGGGATAAAGCTATGTTGGATTTCACTGCATTGGGTTTGCATTATTTTTGTAACCGTTCTGCAAGTTTAAAAATGTTTTAAAATAAAAAGTGTTTTTTTTTTTTAAGTAAAAGGATGAAAACATGTCAACATAGCCAAATGTGGAAATACCCTAAATAGATAAATGAAATATGGTACAGCCACACAACAGAATATTATTTACCAATTAAAAGGAACAAAGAACTGGTACATGCTATGACATGCATGAGCCTTGAAAACATTATTCAGAAAATCAGTGAGGATATAGATCTGAACACCAATTTCAGAAATGAAAGAGATGTCATTACAGACCCCACAGATATTAAAAGAATAATAAAGGAAAAGTATGAATTACTCTATGCACATAAATTCAAAAACTTTGATGAAACGGACTATTTTTTCAAAATTCACAACCAGAATGGTCCTATAACTCTTAAAGCAATTAAATTTGTAGTTTTAAAGCCTTCCAAAAAAGAAATCTCCAGACCCAGACAGTTTCACTGGCAAACTCTACAAAATATTTAAAGAAGCAATAACACCAATTCTACACAATTGCTTTCAGAAAACAGAAGAGGAAACACTTCCCAATTCATTTATAAGACCAGGGTTATTCTAATATCAAAACCAGGCAAAAACAATACAAGAAAACAATACACCAATATCCCTTATGAACACAGAAACAAAAATTAGGATATCAAATCCAGCAATATATAAAAATAATACACCATAATCAACTTGAGTTTATCCAGGGAAACCAACATATTAATAGAAGGAAGAAAGAAAAAAAAAAATCACATGATCATATCCAACAATGCAGGAAAAGCCTTTGGCAAAATACAATAACCATTCATGATAAAAACTCTCAGAACACTGGGAACAGAATGGAACTTTGAAACTGATAAGGGTGTCTACCAAAAAACAAACAAAGAAACAAACAAAAACAAAAAATACTAAAGCTAACATTACACTTAATGGATAAAAACTGAATGCTTTCACCCTAAGATGGGGAACAAGGCAAAATGTCTACTGTCACCATTACTGCTCCCATTCAACATCATATCATACTAGATGCTCTAACCAGTGCAAGAAGATAAAGAAATAAAAGGCACAGAGACTGGAATGGAAGAAATAAAACTCTCTATTAGCAGACGATGATTGTTTAAGTCTTAAATTCCAAGGAATCTATAAAAACACACTCTGAGAACTAATAAGTGAGTTTAGCAAGTTTACAGTGTACAAGGTCAAAACACAATAATCAATGGTATTTGCAATGAGCAATTAGAAACCAAAATTTAAAAGACAATACCACTTATAACAGCTACACCACAAAATCTAACAAAACATGTATAGTATCTGTATGCTGAAAACTACCAAATACCAATGAATGAAATTTTAAAAAAGGCTAAATGGAGGGACATACTGTACTCATGAATTGGAAGAATCAACATATTAATGTCAATGCTCTGAAAAGTATCTACAGCTTTAATGGCAACTCCAATGAAAAAGCTCAAGAATTTTTACAGTTATACAAAAGCTGATTCTAAAATTTATATGCAAATTTAAATTTTAAAGGAAACAGTGGCCAAACAATTTTGAAAATGAAGAATAAGGTGGTGGAATCACACTATCTGATTTTAAGACTTATTATTAGACAGGCTGCGGACTATAGAATAACCATGCATAAATACAGGACTCCCATATATCACTGGGCCAGTCTGAATGTATTATGTCCCCCAAACGCCATTATCTTTGATGTAATCTTGTGTGGGCAGACCTAACAGTGTTAATTAGATTGAAATTCTTTTGAGTGTTTCCATGGAGATGTGCCCCACCTAACTGTAGGTGATGACTCTGATTGGATAATTTCCATGGAGGTGTTGGCCCACCCATTGGGTGGGTCTGAATTAAATTACTGGTGCACTATATAAGATCAGACAGAAGGAGCGAGCTTGCTACACCCAAGAGGGACACTTTGAAGTGTTTGAAGATGAGAGAGTTTGAAGATGGCCATTGAAAGCAGACTCTTGCTCCGGAGAAGCTAAGAGAGGACAAATACCCCAAGTGCAACCAAGAGTGACATTTTTGAGAAACTGCAGCCTAGAGAGGAACGTCCTGGGAGAAAGCCATTTTGAAACCAGAACTTTGGGGCAGACGCCAGCCACGTGCCTTCCCAGCTAACACAGGTTTTCCAGACACCATTGGCCATCCTCCAGTGAAGGTACCCAATTGCTGATGTGTTACCTTGGACACTTTATGGCCTTAAGACTGTAACTGTGTAACCAAATAAACCCCCTTTATACAAGCCAATCCTTTTCTGGTGTTTTGCATTCTGGCAGCATTAGCAAACTAGAACAATCACCCTATTATTTACAACTTGCATTGGTGTGGAACATTTGCTACAATTGAGAACAGCACAATTTTATAACTGTACTATTAACTATATAGTCCATGTTTTAACTTAGGGTTCACTGTGTAGTGTAGTTCCATGGATTTTTTTTTTTTTTTTTTGTAAATCTTCTATCCTGTTACCATATATAAAATCTAATATTTCCCATTTAATCACATTCAGGTATAAATTTCAGTGCTATTAATTATGTTCACAATATTGTGCTACCATCAGCACCAAACATTTTTATCAAAATATGACCATTATTCCAAATGGGAATCCTGTACTTTTTTTTTTTATTTAATTTTACTGAGATTGTTCACATACCATACAGTTATCCAAAGAGCACAATCAATTGCCCATGGTGCCATCATACAGCTGTGCATCCATCACAATTTTTTTTTCAATTTTTAGAATATTTTCATTACTCCAGAAAAGAAATATAGACAAAAAAAGAAAACTCAAATCCTCCCATACCCTAACCACCAACCCCCCTCCATTACTGACTCATAGTATTGGTATAGTACATTCGTTACTGTTGAAGAAAGAATGTTAAAATAATACTAATGGTAGGGCATAGTTTGCAATAGGTATATATTTTTTCCCTATATACCCCTCTATTATTAGCTTCTAGTTATAGTGTTCTACATTTACTCTAGTTCATGAAAGAGATTTCTAATATTTGTACAGTTAATCATGGACATTGTTCACCCCAAGATTCACTGTTTTACATTCCCATCTTTTAACCTCCAACTTTCCATCTGGTGACCTACGTGACTCTAAGTTTCCCCTTTCCACCACATTCACACACCATTCAGCAGTTAGTTATTCTCACAATAACGAGCTACCATCACCTCTGTCCACTTCTAAACACTTAAGTTCAACCTGGTTGAACATTCTGCTCATGATAAGCAATTGCTTCCCATCCTTCAGCCTCTTTCTATAGCCTGGTAACTTAAATTTCGTATCTATATGTTTACATATTATAATTAGTTCATATCAGTGTGACCATGCAATATTTGCCTTTATGTGTCTGACTTACTTCAATCAATGTACTGCTCTCAAGTTTTCCTCATCAACTCATTTTTTTAAGACAGTTTTGTTCACCTACCATAATTTCCATCCTAAGTAAACAATCGATGGCTCCCTATATAGTTACATATTTATGTATTTACCACCTTCACCACTATCTATATAAGGACATCTCTATTTCTTCCACAAAGAAGGAGGAAGTGTCAAAGAAGGTAGAGAGACAAAAGAAAAAGAAAGAAAGGAAAAAACATGACAGCTAAAAAGCAAAAAAGGAAAGATAGAATTAAACTAAAGTAGGAGTCTGACAACATCACCAGTGCCAAGAGTCCCATACCCTTCCCTTATGTCCCCCTCATATAGGCATTTAGCTTTGGTATATTGCCTTTGTTACCCTAAAGGAGGCATAATACAAAGTTTCTGTTAACTATAGTCTCTAGTTTGTATTGATTGTATTTTTCCCCAATAACACCCTATTTTTAACACCTTGCAAGGTTGACGTTCATTTGTTCTCTCTCATGCAAAAACATATTTTTACATTTTATCACAATTCTTGAGCACTCTAGTTTCACTGAGTTATAAAGTCTCAGTCTTTAGTTTTCCTCTTTCCTTCCGGTGTCCCACATGCTCCTAACCTTCCTCTTTCAACCATATTCACAGTCATCTTTGTTCAGTGTACCTATATTGCTGTGCTACCATCACCCAAACTGTGTGCCAAACTTCTCACTCCTGTCTTTTCCTGTCTGTCTGTAGTGCTCCCTTTAGTATTTCCTGTAGTGCAGGTATCTTGTTCACAAACTCGGTCACTGTCTGTTTGTCAGAGAATATTTTAAACTCTCCCTCATATTTGAAGGACAGATTTGCCAGATAGAGGATTCTTGGCTGGCAGATTTTCTCTTTCAGTATCTTAAATATATCACACCACTTCCTTCTTGCCTCCATGGTTTCCACTGAGAAATCCACACATAGTCTTATCAAGCTTCCTTTGTAGGTGATGGATCGCTTTTCTCTTGCTGCTTTCAGGATTCTCTCTGCCTTTGACATTGGATAATCTGATTATTAAGTGTCTTGGTATAGGTCTATACAGATCTATTCTGTTTGGGGTATGCTGCACTTCTTGGACCTGTAATTTTATGTGTTTCATAAGAGATGGGAAATTTTCGTTGATTATTTCCTCTATTATTGCTTCTGCCCCTTTTCCCTTCTCTTCTCCTTCTGGGACACCCATGACACATACATTTATGCATTTCATGTTATCATGCAATTCCCTGAGACATTTCTCATATTTTTCCATTCTTTTCCCTATCTGTTCTTTTGTGTGCAGGATTTCAGGCATCTTGTTCTGCAGCTCCTGAGTGGTTTCTTCTGCCTCTTGAGATCTTCTGTTATATGTCTCCATTGCGTTTTTTCATCTCTTGTGTTAACTCTTTCATTTCCATAGATTCTGCCAGTTGTCTTTTCAAACTTTTGATTTCTACCTTATGTTTGCCCAGTGTTTCCTTTATAGCCTTTGTCTCTTTTGTTATATCTTCCCTGAACTCGTTGATTTGGTTTTTTATTTCATTTACCATATTTCTTTGAAAATCTTTAATAGATTGTTTCATTAAAGTGAAACCATATCTCAACTGAACCTTGATTGAGGTGTAAGTTTGTTCCTTTGACCAAGCCATATCTCTGTTTTTCCTAGTATAGATTGTAGTTTTCTGTTGTCTAGGCATCTGGTTGCCTTGGTTATCCCAGACAGAGTTTCCCAGACTAGAACGGGTTCAGGTCTCAGAATGGGGATATATTCAGGGTGTATCTTAGAGGAATGACAGTTTTTCCGGTGAGGTCACCAGTTGCTGTGCTTTTCCTAACCTGCCCAGCAAGTGGCGCCTGTCAGCCTGTCACTCCCAACTGGTGTAAGGAGATGGGCCACTTCAGTTTCTGTTTTGGCTATATTCCCCAAGGCTCTGGGGTCTGGTTCTGAAGGGAAAGCTGGGCCCCACCTCCTTACTCTTAGAGAAGACAAACCCCTCTGCATTTGAATTGTTGTCTCTCTGACTCTATTATCTCCACCCCTGCCTGGGTCAGAGCGCTGGGAACTGAAAATGGCTGTGGCTCTCTCTCTTCTGAGCCCTTCAGGTTGAGAGAGAGAAAAAAGGACAGAAAGCCCCCTTTTGGCGCCAGTACATGGCCTCCCAGATTTCCTCATCAGCCAGAGGTAACACCTGCTCTTCTGGACTTCCCTCCCAGGTCAGATGAGTCTTCTGGTTTTTTAGGTCAGTCGTCACTAAAAGCCTCTGCCTGCTTGTTGGGGGTTTGTAGCTTGTATTCAGCAGTCCACATTTATTAATTAAAACCCTAGTAGGAGAGAGGGGCAAGATGGCGGCATAGAGAGGAGTGGAAGCTAAGCAGTCCCCCTGGAACAACTACAAAAAACCAGAAACAACTAGTAAATAATCCAGAATAACTGTTGGGGGACAAACGAGACCATCCACTCATCATACACCAACCTGAATTGGGAAGAATGCCCGATAACACAGAATAAAATCTGTAAGTAAAACCTGTGGAACCAGGTCGGGAGACCCCCTCCCCCATGGCCCAAGCTGCGGAGCCGCCTGGTGCCAGAGAGAAGCTCTCTCCCAGCAAGCAAATATAGCTCAGCTGAGCTCCAACTGGGGTTTTAAGTAGCGAGTGTGAACTGCTCACTACAGGTACGCAGCCCCAAAAAACAGACAGAGGCTTTGGGTGATGACTGACCTGGGAGAGCTGGAGGGTCGCCTTGACTGGGTCTGAAGGGGACTATCTGTTTCTTTTTTGGCTCAGTGGAGAAAGCCCCAGTCATTTTAAGTTTTCAGGGCTGTGACTCGGGGAAGGGTGGAGACACCACAAGCAGAGAGCAAGACCATTGAAATGCTAATGACCTCCACCTGGGGGGTCTGTCTTCTCTAGGAGGAAAGGGGTGGGGCCCTTTCCATTCAGAACCAGACCCCAGAGCCTGGGGGAACACGGCCACACCTCCTCACACCAGTCAAGAATTATAGGCTGACAGGCGCCACCTGCTGGGCAGAAAAGCACAGTGACCCGAGGCATCAAAGGGTGGAGCAATTTTCTAAGACACACCCGCAGGGAAACCAGATACTGAATATTTCTTCCCTCTGGGACCTGAGCCTGTTCTGGTCTGGGAAAACCTGATTTGGATAACCAAGGAAACCATGCCTAGACAACAGAAAATTACAACCTACACTAAGAAAAACAAAGTTATGGCCCAGTCAAAGGAACAAACGTATACTTCAACTGAGATACAGGAATTTAAACTAATGCTAAATCAATTCAAAAAGTTTAGAGAAGATATTGCAAAAGAGATAGAGGCTGTAAAGGAAGCACTGGACATGTATACGGCAGAAATCAAAAGTTCAAAAAACCTACTAGTAGAATCTATGGAAATGAAAGGCACAACACAAGAGATGAAAGACACAATGGAAACATACAACAGCAGATCTCAAGAGGCAGAAGAAAACACTCAGGAACTGGAGAACAAAACACATGAAAGCCTGCATGCAAAGGAGCAGATGGAGAAAAGAATGAAAAAATATGAGCAACGTCTCCGGGAACTCAAGGATGAAACAAAGTACAGTAGTGTACATATCATTGGTGTCCCAGAAGGAGAAGAGAAGGGAAAGGGGGCAGAAACAATAATAGAGGAAATAATTAATGAAAATTTCCCATCTCTTATGAAAGACATAAAATTACAGATCCAAGAAGCGCAGCGTACTCCAAACAGAAGAGAGATGAATAGGTCTACGCCAAGACACTTAATAATCAGATTATCAAATGTCAAAGACAAAGAGAGAATCCTGAAAGCAGCAAGAGAAAAGCAATCCATTACATACAAAGGAAGCTTAATAAGACTATGTGCGGATCTCTCAGCAGAAACCATGGAGGCAAGAAGGAAGTGGTGTGATATATTTAAGATACTGAAAGAGAAAAACCACCAACCAAGAATCCTGTATCCAGCAAAGCTGTCCTTCAAATATGAGGGAGAGCTCAAAATATTTTCTGACAAACAGACAATGAGAGACTTTGTGAACAAGACACCTGCCCTACAGGAAATACTAAAGGGAGCACTACAGGGTGATAGAAGACAGGAGTGTGTGGTTTGGAACACAATTTTGGGAGATGGTAGCACAATAATGTAAGTACACTGAACAAAGGTAACTATGAATACGGTTGAGAGAGGAAGGTGGGGAGCATGAGAGACACCACAAGAAAGGAGGAAAGATAAAGACTGGGACTGTGTAACTTGGTGAAATCTAGAGTATTCAACAATTGTGATAAAATGTACAAATATGTTCTTTTACGAGGGACAAAAAGCAAATGTCAACCTTGCAAGGTGTTAAAAATGGGGAGGCATTGGGGGAGGGATGCAATCAGCATAAACTAGAGACTGTAACTAATAGAATCATTGTATTATGCTTCCTTTAATGTAACAAAGGTGATATACCAAGGTGAATGCAGATAAGATGGGGGGATAGGGGAGGCATGTTAGACACTTGACATTGGTGGTATTGTCTGATTCTTTATTCTACTTTGATTTAAGGTTATTTTTCCTTTTGCTGCTTCCTAGCTGCCATTTTTTTTTCCTCTTTCTTTTGCCTCTCTACTTTCTTTGACTCTCCCTCCTGCCTTGTGGAAGTAATGTAGATGCTCTTATATAGATAGTGGTGAAGGTGGTGAACACATAAATGTATGACCATGCAGAAAACCATCGAGTATTTACTTGGGATGGAATGTATGGTGAGTGAACAAAACCATATTAAAAAAAATGGGTCGATGACAAAACCTCGAGGGCAATATACTGAGTGAAATAAGCCAGACACATTAGGACAATTATTGCAGGGTCTCACTGATAGGAACTAATTACAATATGTAAACTCATAGACATGAAATATAAGGTACCAGGATATAGGACAAGGCTTAAGAATGGGGAGGGGTTGCTTAGTATGAGCAGAATGCTCAATTAGGATGAACTTAAATGTTTGGAAATGAACAGGGGTGTTGGTAGCACGACGTGAGAATAACTAACAGCGCCGAATGGTGTGTGAATGAGGTGGAAAGGGGAAGCTCAGAGTCATATATGTCACCAGAAGGAAAGTTGGAGGTCAAAAGATGGAAATGTATAAAACTGAATCCTATGGTGGGCAATGTCCATGATCAACTGTACAAATACTAGAAATCACTTCACGAACCAGAACAAATGTATGACGATACAATTAGAAGTTAATAATAGAGGGGCATATAGAAAAGAACTATATACCTATTACAAACTATATACTACAGTTAGTAGTATTTCAACATTTTTTCATAAACAGTAACAAACGTACTATATCAATACTAGGAGTCAACAATTGAGGGGGGCTGGTTAGGGACAGGGGAGGATTAGAGTTTCCTTTTCTTTTTTTCTTTTTTCATCTTTCACTTTATTTCTTGTCTGGAGTAATGAAAAGTTTCTAAAATTTGAACAAAAATTAAGTGTGATGGATGCACAGCTGTATGAAGGTACCCAGGGGCAAGTGATTGTACACTTTGGATCTTTGGATAATTGTATGGTATCTGAACAATCTCAATAAAAATGAAAAAAAAAATGAATAATAGGGAGGGGTGAAGGAGATGGGATGTCTTGGGTATTCTTCTGTACTTTAATATTCTTTCTTTTTTTGTGTGTGGTAAAGAAAATGTTCAAAAATTGATTCTGGTAATGAATGCACAACTATATAATGGTACTGTGAACAACTGATCATACACTTTGGATGACTGTATGGTATGTGAATATATCTCAATAAAATTGAATACAAAAAAAAAACAAAAACAAAACCCTAGTAGGAGCTCAGCTGAGCTATATTTGCTCGCTCTGCTGGGAGAGTGCTGCTAGTTTCTACCACAGCGAAGTTTTGCAGCTCAGACTGCCATGGGGGAGGGGCTCTTGGCGCAGTTTCGCAGCTTTTACTTACAGATTCTATGCTGCGGTGTCTGGCATTTCTCCCAATCCAGGTTGGTGTACAATGTGTGGACAGTCACAGTTGTCTCCCAGAAGTTATTCAAAATTATTTACTAGCTGTTTCTGGTTGTTTATTAGTTGATCCAGGAGATTAACTAAATTCCACTCCTCTCTATGCTGCCATCTTGCCCCTCCCCCTGTACTTATTTTTAAGCCTTAACTTCCCATTCCCTATCCCCACCATATTCCCTGGTAACTTATATGCTAGATTCTGACTCCATGAGTTTCTTTATTCTAATTATGTCAAATCAGTAAGATCATACAATATTTGTCTTTTTGTGTCTGGCTTCATTCACTCAATATGATGTCTTTAAGGTTTGTCCATGTTGCTGCATGTATGAGGAGTTCATTCCTTTTTCCAGCTGAATAATATTCCACTGCATGTATATACCACAGTTTGCTTATTCATTCATCAGTTGATGGACACTTGGTTTGCTTCCATTGTGTAGTTTTTTGTTTTACTTTCATGATAAAGTCTTTTAACACAATGACTTGGCATAAGCAGTGACTTTACATGTAAATGGATTAAACTCTCCAGAAAAAAGGCAGAGACTGGCAGAATGGATAAAAAAGCATGACCGAACTACAGGCTATTTTTAAGACACCCTGAATTCAAAGACATAAGTAGTTGAAAGTGAATGTAGTACATGCAGGTAGTAACCAAAGGAGAACTGGGGAAGCTATACTAATACCAGATAAAATAGAGTGTAAGTCAAAAATGGTTACAAGGGACAGAGGCAGTCATCCTCTATTGCTAAAGGAATCAATTAAACAAGATGCAACAATTATAAATACATACGGACCTAATAGCAAAGCCCAAAAGTGATGAAGCAAATATTGACAAATTTGAAGGGAGAAATAGAGGCTTCCACAATAATAGGACACTTCAATGCACCAGTTTCAATAATGGATACAACACTTAGAAGATCAGTAAGAAAGCAGAAGACTTGAACAATACTCTAAACCTGCTAGACCTAACAGGCATAAATAGAATACAACCCAACACCAACAAAATATACATTCTTTTCTAGTACACATGGATTATTCTCCAGGATAGATAATATGTTAAGTTACAAAACAAGTCTCAATAAATTAAAAAATATTGAAATCATAAGTTGCGTCTTCTCTGACCACAGTGGAAATCAATAAATGATAGAGAAATGGAAAATTCACTAATGTGGAAATTAAAACAGTGTACTCTAAAACAGCCAATGGGTTAAAGAGGAAATCACAACAAAAAGCAGGGAACATTTTGAGGCAAATGAATATGAAAGCACAACATACTAAAACTTATGGGATGCAGCAAAGGCAGTATTAAGAGGGAAATGTACAGCTCTAAATGCTTACATTAAAAAGAATAAAGCTCTCAAATCAGAGATCTAACCTAAAAACTGGAGGAACTAGAAAACAAAGAGCAAACTAAATCAAAAGCAAGCAGAAGAAATAAAGAGTACAGTAGAAATAAATAAAGCATAAAAAAACAATAGGAAGAACCAACAAAACCAAAAGTTGGTTCTTTGAAAAGATCAATAAAATTGACAAACCTTTAGCTAGACTGACAAAGAAAAAAGACAGGATTCAAATAACCAAAATCAGAACTGAAAAGGGAAACATTACAAACCCCACATAAATGAAAAGGCTTATAAGAGGATGCTATGAACAACCATAAACCAATATTAGATAACCTAGATGAAATGGACCAAGTCCTAGAAGCATAAAAACAACCTACACTGACTGTAGACAAACCAATTACAAGTAAAGAGATAGAATCAGTCACCAAAACCTCCCAATAAAGGGAAGCTCAGGACACAGGTGAATTCTACCAAACATTCCAAGAAGAATTAATATGTAAGAATCAGTCACCAAAACCTCCCAATAAAGGGAAGCTCAGGACACAGGTGAATTCTACCAAACATTCTAAGTCACAGAGTATATACAGGAGCCTTTGATTGAGGTTCATCCTCAATCAGGGGAATTTTTCTAAGACTAAGATTTCAACCTTAATCATTGATAAGGATGCCTACTGTCATCACGGTTATTCAACATAGTAGTGGAAGTACTAGAGCAACTTGGCAAGAAAAAAGAAATAAAAGGCATCCAAATAGTAAAGGAAGAAGTGCAACTTTCCCTATTGACAGCAGAAATGATCATGTATGCAGAAAACCCTGAAAAATCCACAATAAAGCTACTAGAACTAAGAAATGAATTAAGCAAGGTGGTGGGACACAAGAATAACACCCCTAAATCATTACACTGTTTCACGCATTAGTAAGGAACAATCAGGAGAAGAAATAAAGAAAAAAAAATCCATTTATAATAGCAACTACAAGAGTAAAATACCTAAGAATAAATCTAAGGATATTGTGCTCCAAATCAAAAGCTTCTGTACCTCAAAGGAGTATGTCAAAAGATGAAGGGCAGCCAACACAATGGGACAAAATATTTGGAAACCACATATCTGATAAGAGACTGATAATCCTGCATATACAAAGAAATACTACAACTCAACAATAGTACAAACAGCCCAATTATAAAATGGGCAAAAAATACGAAAAGACATTTCTTCTCCAAAAAAGAAATACAAATGGCTAAAAAACACATGAAAAAAATGTTCATATTCACTAGCTGTTAGAGAAATGCAAATCAAAACCACAATAAGATATAATCTCACATCAATAACAATGGCTGCCATTAAACAAAGAGGAAACAATAAATGCTAGAGGATGTGGAGAAATTGGAACTCTTATTCATTGTTGGTGGAACTATATAATGGTACAGCTGCTGTGGAAGACAGTTTGGCAGTTCCTCAGAAAACTAGATATTGAGTTACCCTACGCTCTGGCAATTCCACTTCTTGGTATAGTTCCAGAAGATCTGAAAGCAGTGACATGAACAGACATTTGCACACCAGTATTCATAGTGGCACTGTTCACAACTGCCAAGAGATGGAAACAATCCAAGTGTCCTTCAACAGACAAGTGGATAAACAAAATGTGGTACATACATAAGAAAGAAAAGGTCGTGAAACATATCACAACATGGATGAACCCTGAAGACATAATGCTGAGTGAAATAAGCTAGACACAAAAGGAGAGATATTGTACGTTACCACTGATGTGAACTCCCTGAACAATGTAAAATCAGTGTCTTATAATGTAGAATATAAGGGACCTAGAGATAGACAGAAGCTAGTGAAGGAGGAATGATAACCTAATATGTACAGACATGATAATGAGGGTGAACTTAAAGGTATGGAAATAGACTAGGGTGATGATGGTTTGTTAATGGGATTATAAGTATCAGAGCTGCACTGGAAATGAATAGGACTGAAAGGGGTTGTTTAAAGGCATATATCCCACAGATCAGTACTACAAAATAGATAGGTGCTTGAATGATATACTTCTAAGTTATGACACTGGTACAGAGAGTTGACAAATCTACCAAATCTACCAAAGCAAACTAGGGACTAGACTTGATGGGAATACCATACTAGTATTACACAAATACTAGGGACAAATAATTAAGGGCAGAAAAGAGCTAGGAGCTGTTTTGGCCCATGAGAATTGTTTAAAATGGAGAGTGATGAGGATTGTACAACTAAGTGAAGATAATGTGAGATATGGATGGATTATTGTGGACATAGCATAGGCTATCTGAAGTTAGGAACCCCCTACCTTATAAGTCAATCTCTTGATATTGAGGCTTGCTCTGGTGAAACTTATGGTTGTAAAGGAGAGGCTAAGCCCACCTATAATTATGCCTAGGAATCACCTCCAGAGACCCATTTTTATTGTCAAATGTGGACTTTCTCTCTCTAAGCCCAATTCTGTGAATAAATTCATCAACCTCCTCAAGACATGGGACAGGACTCCCCAGGCAAGTGAGTCTCCCTGGCAACGTGGGACATGGATTCTGGTAATGAGCCTTTTTGATCAAAAGGGGGAAAAGAAAGGCAACAAAATAAGGTTTCAGTGGCTAAGAGAATTCAAATAGAGTCAAGAGTCTGTCCTAGAGGCTAATCCTATGAAAGATTCACCTAGATATGACAAATGACTACAGTATGATAAGCCCAAGTGAACAGTAGTCCTAAAAACCCTAAAGTATACCCGGATCCCTGAGACTCTATAAAAGTTTCTCACTAAGTTTATTCTTCGGAATCTTAAATCCTTCCGAGAACTCCTATGACACCTAAGACCCAAAACCCAGAGGCAACAGCCTCTTCAAGAATATCAACCTGATGTGTCCCCTTTTTACATAAAGTCAACACCCCTTTTCAACATGAATAAGTTTGGGTGGTCACTGCCTAGACATCCCCAAAGTTCAAAGTGATTCAACTAGAGGAAGGGGTAGCAACAGACGAGATGGAATTTAACAAAGGATTATGAATATTGAATCTCTATATGAACTTTGAAGACATAATGCTGAGTGAAGTAAGCCAGACACAAAAGGAGAGATATTGGATGTTACCACTAATGTGAACTCTGTGAAAAATGTAAAATAAGTGTTTTAAAAAGTAGAATATAGGGGACCTAGAGACAGTCAGAACCCAGTGAAGGGGGAAAATAATCTAATACAGATGTAATAATGAGGGTGATCTTAATGGTATAGGAATGGTCAGGAATGACTATGGTAGGTTAACGGGATTGTAAGTATCAGTGATGCACTGAAGGTCAACATGTTTGTAAATGGTTGTTTAAAGGCAAGTAACCCACTGAGTAGCACAACAAATCTAAATAAGTGTTAGCATGATAGACTTATAAGGAATGACATTGCTGCAGAGGGTTAACAACAGAGTGCTATGGAAAAGCTATACATTATGTATTAATGACTATATTTAATAGGATTATCTTACCAACTCTACACTAATACTAGGGATGAATAATTAGCAGCTGAAAAGAGCTCTGGGATGTATTATGTTATATGGTGCAACTAACTGTAGCCTATAGCATCCCTTGGGATTTGCTCTATATGAATTGTACTTTGAAGGTCTTCACCGTTCCATATATACCCTGTATTGCATAATAAGGAAAGAACTGAAATTGTGAAACTGCAACCCGTAGCAATTTTTGAAATTACCTATATGACTGCTTGTTGAGCTGTACATCAAGAGATGACACTTTTCTGTATGTATGTTATATTTTACAGCAATGAAATGGCTGAAGTTGTGGAACTGTGACCCATGAAATTCTCTGAGATTTGATCTCTAACTACTTGTGAAATCATACAAATGTTATGTATATATGTTATATATATATATATATATATGTTAAATTTCACAATAAAATAAATAAGGGATAGTTAAAAATAAAAAAAAAATTTTAAAAAGTCAAGCAAAAAAATGGTTGCGATAAGGACAGCTTTTACAGTAATAACATTGAATGTTAATGGATTAAACTCTGCAGTAAAAAGACAGAAATTGGCATAATGGATAAAAAAAATATGATCTATCTATATGCTGTTTACAAGAGACTCAACTTAGAAACAAAGATACAAATAACCTGAAAGTGAATGGATGGAAAAAGATATTCCATACAAGTAATACCCCAAAAAACTGTGAGTAGCTATATAAATAATCACATAAAATGGACTTTAAATGCAAAGATGTTATAAGAGACAAGGAAGGACACTACATATTAATAAAAGGGGTATATTTGCCAAGAAGAAATAACAATCATAAATGTTTATGCTCGCAATCAAGTTGCTCCAAAGTCTATGAGGCAAACACTGGCAAAACTGAAGGGAGCAATAGAAGTTTATACATTAATAGTGGGAGACTCCAACACATCACTCTCTTCAACAGACAGAATAACTAGACAGAGAGTCAACAAGGAAATAGTGAACCTAAATCATATAATAAATGAATGAGACCTAACAGACATATATAGATCACTGCATCCCCAAACAGCAGTATATACATTCTTCCCAAGTACTCAGTGAACCTTCTCCAGGATAGATCGTATGCTAGGGCACAAAACAAGTCTTAACAATTTTAAAAAGACTGAACTTATTCAAAGCATGTTCTCCAATCACGGTGGAATGAATCTGGAAATCAATATGCATTGAAGAACCAGAAATTTCACAAACATATGGAGGTTAAACAATACAATCTTCAACAATCAGTGGGTCAAAGAAAAAACTTAAGAGTAATCAGTAAGTATCTGGAGACAAATGAAAATGAGAATACAATATATCAAAACTTATGAGATCCAGAAATAGCATAATATTGTGTGACGGTAGTACAATATTGTAAGTACACTGAACAAAGATGTCTGGGAGTAAAGCTGAAAGAGGTGGATAGGAGAATGCATGACACCAGAGGTAAAGATAGATGATAAAGACTGGGACTGTATAACTGGGCAAAAACTGGAATGGCCAATGACTGTTACTAAATGTACAAATATAAAAATGTTTTAAATGTGGGAGAACAAATGAATGTCAACCATGCAGTGTGTTGAAAAAGGGATGGTATTTGGGAAAAAACATAATCAAAGCAAACTGGAGTCTATGGTCAACAGTAACATTGTAATGTGCTTCCATTAAATGTAACAAAGGCAATATACCAAAGCTAAGTGTGTGTGAGAGGGGGATATAATGGAGGGATATGGGATTCTTGGAAGTGGTGTTGTTTTCTGTCCTTAATATTATACTGTATTTATGACATTTTATTTTTCTATTATCTTTTTTATTATTTGCTAAAAAAAAAAACTTTTTTTTGTAGTAATAAATATGTTCAAGTGCTGATGTGTGGTGATAAATGTACAACTTTATCACTGTGGATATATGTATGTTATGTGAATATATCTCTATAAAACTGTAGGAAAAAACATAAAAAGTGGTGAAAGTGCTGGAGAAAACAGGGAGAGAAGGATGTACCTATCTGCTGTTGATGAGGAGGCAGAATGGTGTACCCTTTCCGGAAGTCAGTGTTGTGGCTCCACAAGAAACTAAGCATGTGGGGGCCATGAGATCCTGCAACCTCATTATGGGGTATGTACTTGGAAGATCTGAGAGCAGAGACATGAATAGACATTTGCACACTGGTGTTTATGGAGGCAGTACTCATGATTTGCAATGGGTGGAGGTGGCCTAAGGGTACACTGACTGAGGAACAGAATGGTGAACTGGCGTATGCATACAATGGAATACTGAGCAACTACGAGAAGGAGTGAAGCTGTGAGACACTCCAAGGTGAAAAGATCCTGTAGACAGTGTTTTGAGTGAAGTACGCCAGAAACAACAGCAAACACTATAATGCCTCATCAATATAGACTAACTACAATGTGTAAACTCAGAATTGAATCTTAGAGTACAGCCTAACAGGGGAACAATTATTGTAATGGTCCCTAGATTGTCAGCTCTTACAGCAGTCAAATCTATTCCTGAATTGTAATGGTTGTCTCCAAACTTTGAGATGCTGATCCCTTTGTGTATAACCTGATTGGTCTCTGGAACATTAGTTATCTGTGTGACACCTGAAACTCAGAGCTAGAGCTCGGCAGATATGAGTGTCAATATTAGTGCATACAGCAACTGTTTAAAAAAAAAGACTGAAAAAGGGCCCAGACATCAATTACAGATATGAATAAAGCAGATCTGGTTAAGACTAGGGCAAATCGGGCCAAAGGGTAAAGGTTGAAACTGACCGTGTGTTAAAATTCAACTTCCATGTGAGACCAAGGGAAGAGATGTTCATTTGGTGAAAGATCTATATTTTTTCAACAGTGTAACTCTACAGTCAGTTTGTTCAAACACCACAATTACATGGAACTTTGAATAGGAAGTGAGATATGGTAGGTTTGTAAAGGTTGGCGTGAAATAGTGACACATCCCAAAGTAATGTGGGTGGAAAATAAAAATATACATGCAGGGCATCCCCGAGGAGCTGGGGAAAATGCAGAAATGTTGGACTTCCTCACCTGGATTGTTGCTGATGTTCTCACAAACACTGAAGACTGGCAGTTTGCGCCAAAGCCTCTATCATAGGACTTGCCCTTATGAAGCTTATTAATGCAAAGGAGAGGCTAAACCTGCATACAATTGTGCCTAAGAGTCTCCCTGAGTACCTCTTTGTTGCTCAGATGTGGCCCTTTCTCTCTCGCTAAGCCACCTCAGCAGGTAAACTCACTGCCCTCCCCCTACGTGGGACCTGACTCCCAGGGGTGTAAATCTTCCTGGCGACACAGGATATGACTCCTGGGGATGAATCTGGACCTGGCATCATGGGACTGAGGACATCTTCTTGACCAAAAGGGGGATATAAAATGAAACGAAATAGTTTCAGCTGCTGAGACATTTCAAATAGAGTCAAGAGGTCCTCTGGTGGACATTTTTACACACTACATAGATAACACTTTTTAGGTTTTAATGTATTGGAATAGCTAGAAGTAAATACCTGAAACTATTAAACTCCAACCCAGTAGCCTTGACTCTTGAAGACAATTGTATAATAATGTAGCTTACAAGGGGTGACAGTGTGATTGTGAAAACCTTGTGGATCACACTCCCTTTATCCAATGTATGGATGGATGAGTAGAAAAATGGGGACAAAAAACTAAATGAAAAATAGGGTGCTATGTGGGGATGATTTGGGTGTTCTTCTTTACTTTTATTTTTTATTCTTATTCTGATTCTTTCCGGTACAAGGAAAATGTTCAAAAATAGATTGGGGTAATGAATGCTTAACTATATTATGGTACTGTAAACAGCTGATTGTACACCATGGATGATTGTATGGTATGTGAATATATCTCAATAAAACAATTTAATTTAAAAAAAAAAAAACTGCCAACAACAAAAAAAACTTATGAGATGCAGCAAAGGTGGTGCTGAGAGGGAAATTTATAGCTCTAAATGTCTACTGAAAGAGGAAGAAAGAGATAAAACCAAAGTTCTAACTAACTGAAGAAACTACAGAAAGAGCAGCAAAGTAACCATAAAGCAAGTAAAAGAAAAGAAATAAAGATTAAAGAGGAAATAAATGAACTAGAGAATATAAAAATAATAGAGAGAATGAATAAAACCAAAAGTTGGTTCTTTGAGAAGACAACCTAGATGAAATGGACAATTTCTTAGAAACACATGAACATTCCATACTGACTCGAGAGGAAATAGAAGACTTCAACATACCAAACACAAGTAAAGAAATTCAATCAATCATCAAAAACCTCCATACAAAGAAAAGCCCAGGCCAGATGGCTTCACAGGGGAATCTCATCAAACATTCCGAAAATTAACACCATTTCTGCTTAAACTCTTCCAAAAAATTGAAGAAAAGGGAACACTACTTAACTCATTCTATGAAGCTAGTATTACTCTAATAATCACAACCAGATACAGATACTACAAGAAACGAAAACTACAGGCCAATCTCCCTAATGAACATACGTGCAAAAATTCTCAACAAAATACTTGCAAATCCAATCCAATGATACATTAAAAGAAATACACACCATGACCAAGTGAGGCTTATCCTAGGCATGCAAAGGTGGTTCAACACAAGAAAACCAATTAATGTAATACAACACAGTAACAAATCAAAAGGGAAAAATCACACGATCATCTCATTGATACTGAAAAGGCATTTGACAAAATTCAGCATCCTTTCTTGATAAAAACACTTCAAAAGGTAGGAATTAAAGGAAATTTTCTCAGTATGATACAGGGCATTTATGAAAAACCTACAGTCAACATTGTACTCAATTATGAGAAACTGAAGGCCTTCCAAGATCAGGAACGAGACAAGAATGCCCACTGTCACCACTATTATTCAATATTATGCCAGGGGCTCTAGCGAGAGCAATTAGACAAGAAAAAGAAATAAAAGGCATCTAAATTGGAAAAGAAGAAGTAAAACTCTCATTATTTGCAGACAACATGATCCTATATTTAGAAAATCCCAAGAAGTCTACAACAAAGCTACTTGAGCTAATAAACAAATTCAGCAAAGTGGCAGAATACAAGATCAACATGCAAAAATCAGTAGTGTTTCTATACAGTAGTAATGAGCTCACCAAGGAGGCAATTAAGAAAAAATTCCATTCCACAATAGCAACTAAAAGAATCAGATACCTAGGAATAAACTTAACCAAAGATGTAAAGGACCTATATTCAGAAAACTACAAAACACCTTAAAGAAGACCTAATAGGTAGAAAAACAATCCGTGTTCTTGAATAGAATGGCTAAATGTGGTTAAGATGTCAATTCTACCCAAGGATCTACAGATTCAATGTAATACCAATCAAAATACCAACAATCTACTTTGCAGAGTTGGAAAAGTTAGTTATCAAATTTATGTGGAAGGGAAAGGGCCATGAATAGCCAATAGCATCCTAAAAAAGAAGTGGGAGAACTTACATTTCCTGATTTTAAAGGTTATTATAAAGCAACAGTGTTCAAAAGAGTATGGTATTGGCACAAAGATAAACATATTGATCAATGGAATTGAATTGAGAGTTCAGAAACAGACTCTCAGATTTATAGTCAATTGATTGTTGACATGGCCCCCAAATCCACTGAACTGGGTAGGACAGAATAGTCTCTTCAATAACTGGGGCTGGAAGGACTGGATATCCATATCCAAGAAATGAAAGAGGACCCCTGCCTTACACCGTATATAAAAATTAACTCAACGTGGAACAAAGACCTAAATATAAAAGCCAATACTATAAAACTCCTGGAAGAAAATATAGGGAAACATCTTCAAGACTTAGTGACAGGAGAGTAGCTTCTTAAACCTTATACTCAAAGCAAAAATAATGAAAAAAAAAATAGATAAATGGGAAATCCTCAAGACTGAACACTTTCATCCTTCAAAGTACTTTGTCAAAAGGGTGAAGAAGCAGACAACTCAATGGGAGAGAATATTTGGTAACCATATATCTGATAAGGGTTTGATATCCAGTATATATAAAGAAATCCTACAACTCAACAATGAAAGGACAAACAACTCAATTATAAAATGGGCAAAAGATATGAATAGACATTTTTCCAAAGAAGAAATACAAATGGCTGAAAAGCACATGAAAAGCTGTTCATCTTCATTAGCTATTAGGAAAAGGCAAATTAAAACCACAATGAGATATCATTTCACACATACTAGAATGGCTGCTATCAAACAAACAGGAAATTACAAATGTTGGAGAGGATGAAGAGAAATAGGAACACTTATTTACCGCTGGTGGGAATGTAAAATGGTACGGCCGCTGTGGAAGACAGTTTGGCAGTTCCTCAGAAAACTAAATGTCGAATTGCCCTATGACCCAGCAATTCCACTACTCAGTAAATACCCAGATGATCTGAAAGCAGGGACGCGAATAGACATTTGTACACTGATGTTCACAGCAGCTTTATTCACAATTGCCAAAAGATAGAAACAATCCTAGAGTCCATCAACAGAAGAGCAGATAAACAAAATGTGGCATATACGTACATTGGAAAATTATGCAGCACTAAGAAGGAATGAGGTCCCGAAGCATGAGACAACATGGATAAACCTTGAGGACATAATGCTGAGTGAAATAAGTCAGACACAAAGGGACAGATATTGCGTGATTTCACTAATATGATCTAACTAGAACATATAAACTCAGAGTATTAAAATGGAGAATATAGGCTACCTAGACATAGACAGACGCTAGAGAAGGGGGAGTGGTTACCTAATATGTTCAGAATTGTTAACAAGGTTGAACTTAAATGTTTGGGAAAGGATAGAGGTGATGGCAGCCTTGGGATTATAAGTAACAGTGATGTAATGTAGGTGAATTTGATTGAAAGTGGTTGTTTAAAGTCATCTATGTAAGTAAGTTCTTGCATTAACTAATACAAATGAAAAAAAATTAGAAATAGAAGGGTATATGGGGAAAAAAACATAGCTATTGCAAACTATGGACTATAATTAACAGTAATATTTTAATATTCTTTCATTAACAGTAACAAATTTACTACACCAATACTATAGGTCAACAGTAGGGGGTAAAAAGGGGTAGGGGAGGATTTGGATTTTATTTTTTATTCTTATTTCTGTTCTGGAGTAATGAAAGTGTTCTAAAATTGATCATGGGCATGTATGCACAATTATGTGATGATACTGTGAGTCAGTGATTGTATGCTTTAGACAGTTTGTGTAGTGTGTAGAATATACCTCAATAAAATTGAAAAAAAAAAAACCACTGAAAGCTAAGAATAAATTTGACAGGCTCAAGTTGGATGATTTGGTATGGCTAACAAGAAGTCAAAAGTACAGGAATAATAAGCAATTAAAGAGCCTCTAAATTTTTGCAAGAATAACTCTCTTCAAGTAAGTCAATAATAGATATAGGATAGCTCCCCACCTCTCATACACTTTCACATTCACACACAAAAGAATCAAAATGGTACTTTATTAGTATTATGCTTACCATCTCTGTCCATTCAAATCCTATCTATTTTTCCAGGTTCAGTTCAAATTCCTTGATTCTCTGTGAACTTTTCTCTGATCATTTCGGTCTAAGCAATCTTTTCCTTTGACTAAACTCTGGGCATTCTTTGCTTAAAACAGCAATTGTTATACTAAATTAGGACATTTCTATACTCTATTTACTATAATGTATTACTTCCTATTTTATGTCTTTTTTTCCCAAATAAAATTAAGTTTCTATAGCTATAGAACCATAAGTTCATCATGCTTCTCTGTCCAATGAAACCCACCAACAGGCTAATAAACAATAGGTAATAAAGAGGATAAACTCATTTTAAAGATTTATTAGATTTATCAGAAAAATAAAAGCTATAACAGCATCTTTTCCCTTTCTCTACACCAGTTGTGCTGGTTTGACTCTCTTATGTACCCCACAAAAGCCATGTTCTTCTAATCTACTCTTGTGGGGGCAAGACCTATTCTGGATGGGAATTTTGATTAGGTTGTTTCCATGGAGATGTGACCCACCCAACTGTGAATAGGACCTTTTGGATTATATTATTTCCATGGAGATGTAAGCCTGCCCATCCAGCGTGGGTCTTCATTAGTTTATTGGAGTCCTTCATTAGTTTACTGTGGAGCTCAGAGCTGACACAGACTCAGATGCTGGGAAATGAATACAGAAAGACATTTGGAGATGCTAAGCAAAGAGATGAAGCCCAGAATTTGCTCCAAGAAGCTAAGTGAGAACCCAGAAACGTATAGAGAAAAAACGTATAGAGAGAGCTGTTGAAACCAGAACCAAGAGAGAGGCTAATAGATGAAATACAGAGTTTGCCCTGAAGAAGCTAAGCGAGGACCCCCAGACGCTTAGAGAGAAACACCCTGGGAGAAACAGGCAAGGAATGCACAGGAGCTGAGAGGGAGAAGCTAAGACAGAAGCCCAGAGACATTTTGGAGGGGGTAATAGAAACCAAAAGCTAACGGCGGGAGAGTCCAGCAGATTCCAGCCATATGCCTTCCCATGTGACACAGGAACCCCAGATGCCATCGACCTTTCTTCAGTGAAGGTATCCTCTTGTTGATGCCTTAGTTGGGACACTTTTATGGCCTCAGAACTGTAAATTTATAACTTAATAAATCCCCTTTATAAAAGTCAATCCATTTCTGGTGTATTGCATTTTGGCAGCTTTAGCAAACCGGAACACCGGTGTTTCTCATTATTTTCATTATCACCCTACAAAAGAGTAAAAGGTAATTTAATTTAATCAATTTAAATAAATTTAACTAATTTTATAATTAATTTTAATTTATTTAATTTCTCCTTAACAAGAGAAATTAAATTCTAAAGGCTAAGGTTTAGAAGGTGTCAGGGATTGATTTAGGTGATGAATGTACAACTATGTAATGGTACTGTAAACAATCGAAAGTACAATTTGTTTTGTATGACTGCGTGGTATGTGAATATATCTCAATAAAATGATGATAAAAAAAAAAAAAAAGTCATTTGAGGGGTAACCTAGAATCAAGCAAAATATCAAGCAGTGACAATGTGTGGATTCATCCAGACCCTGATTCAAACAAGCAAACTATTAAAACATATAAAATGTATGAGAAAATTGGGAATTTGAACACTGCCTAATATTTGATGAAAGCAAAGAATTTTTTTTCAGCTGTGATAATGCTGTGGTTATTTTAAATAAAAGAATGCTTATTGCTTAGAGATACATACTGAAATATTCACAGATAAAATAATATGACATCTGAGACTTGCTACAAAATTCTACAGGAGGGGTGGATGTGGAAGGGGAGGATGGGTTCATAGTTGTTGAAACTGGGTGAAGGGGGAATAGAAGTTCGTTACGCTATTCTATCAACATTTACTTTTTTATAGTTTGAAATTTTCCACAATAAAAAAATTATAAAAATAAAATAAAAATAAAAAAAAAAAAATCAAAAAAAAAAAATAAAATAAAATAAAGGCTAAGGTTTTGTAGGGAAGGGTTCAGTTTTGGAGTGTCACAAACCACTGTAAATATCTAACTTAACAACACTGTTAAGAATGCATGCTCTATTACCTGTCTGAATCCTCCATACATGCGAAGGTCTAAACAGGATTCATTTGCTCCAGGAGACTTCTCTAACTGCACAACCATAGATGTCAACCTACTTTGGACTCAGTCTTCCATTACAGAAAAAGGAAGGGCAAATTTTTCTAAGCAGGAAAAAAAACACAATATAAACAAAGGCATAGGGAAAAAAATATTGTAGTTTCATGGCCAGGCCAAACCATATGAAAACTTGAGTAGTCCAATAGTTAATACTTCTTCAAACTTACATTCTTTAAATATCTGTTCAACATTTACTTAGAAAAAAGGCTGAAAGCTGCACTGAGGAAGAAAGGCAAGGGGTAAGAAGGAGAAAGACTGTATGAGACTGCATGCACTTAATGCCTTTTCTGTGGTTATGAGCAATTGTCTCTGGCCCTAAACTTGGAATCCTGACTCAGCAAAAACCCTGCAGTTAACCAGAATTATTCACCTCTGCAGGTAATCTGGCATCTCACCCAGCAGGAATTTAATTAATAGATTTGTTTCAGGCAAGAGCGAATTTGATTTATTTCATTTCAATTTTTGTACACAGATTCAGATTTCTGAGACCCCACATCTATATGAGTGATATGGTTTATGGTAGCCCAAGTAACTTATCAAAATATTTCTCAAAGCTGCATGTAATACTCTCTCTGAGAGGATATTTTAGTAAACAATTTCTGTATCTTGTTACATTTCCTCTGACCATCCCCTAATACAAGTGGTTGAGTTTACAAGATGAAGAAACTGATTAGAAGTGTGTGTATATGTAAATAAAATAAAGCGAGGTATTTGTGGGCCAAATGACAAGTGTCACTGACATCCAGACAAAAGAATCCAGACTCATCACAGTATGCAACAGGTAAACACTCTAGCTTTGTAAGAAGCAGTAACACAATGAATGTACTATTTAAAGAAGATAGGTTTATAAGATTACTGATGACCTACATGGAGTTAGAATAAGAGTCTCCTGCAGAAGCTAACAAGTGCCTGGCCAAGGAATGAACAACAGATTCAAGACATGTTTTAAAGAAGGGATTTATTATATGGAAAGAGAGGATACAGGAAATGGAACAAATACTAAAACTCTGGTTTGGGGCAAAATGAACATAAAGTAACATTCAGATACTAAAGAGTTATAAGAACAAGACTGGAATGTAAGTGAGGTTATATCCACAAAGGACATAAATTTAGAAATTATCAACATGGTTCAACATTTTATACAATAGACAATGGAAATTAATAGCATTTCGTTGAAAATATTATTAATCAATTTAAAATATGGCAATAGTTATGAGATTTTGTATTCTGATATACTCTCTATTCCAAAATAATTTATTTCTGGATGATGCCAGATGACAGAAATTTCTATCCTCATTCCTCTTTTCTTTCATTCTATGCACTCTCCACAGGCGAAATCATTTGTATCCATCCTAGACTATTGGCTCCTATATTAGTTTCCTGTGGCTGGTTTGACAAATTACCACAAACTGGGTGACTTAAAACAAAGGAATTTGTTCTCTCACAATTCTAGCTGCCAAGATATCCAAAATCAGAATCAAGGAGTCAGTACAGCCATGTTCCCTCTGGAGGATGAAGGGGAGAATCCCATTCTTGCCTCTTTCAGCATCTGAAGGTACCAGCATTCTTTGGTATGTGGCCAAATAACTCCAATCTTCAAGGACCACACCTTCAATTCTTTCTGTTTTATATCACCTTCTCCTCTGTGTGTGTATAAAATCTTCGTCTGCCTCCCTCTTATAAGGATAGATTGCATTTAGGGCCCAGGTCGGTAATCCAGGATAACTCCTTTACCTTAACTTAACCCTATAAAGGCCCTTTTTTGATCTTACATTGTAACATTCACAGGTTCCAGGAATTAGGACATGTATATCTTTTGGGGGGCCATTTTTCACCCTACCACAACTCTCAAATCCCACTAACCCAAATCACTTCTCTTGAATAACACATTAATTGAATGGTGAGTACACTTAGATATCCTAGAGGTGCCAAAACCCCATTTTGTTCCTACTCCTGGTTTTGTTTCTTTTTGGTTTGTGTATCTGCATATGTTTGTTTTGTTGTTCAAAGCGCATCCATTCACCCAGATTCATCCAATCTAGAAACCCTTTATCATCATTCTATACTTTTCTTTCCTCCCTAATTCCCTCTATCACCAAATCCTATTGATTCTACCTCAAGTCTGTCTGTTCTTCTCCATCCCATTGCCACTGCCCTGGTTCTTCATTTCTTTGCCAGAACTGCTACAACATTCATCTACCTGATCTTCCTGATTTCAGTCTCACTCTGCTTCAATCTGCTTCAATCTAATATCCATACTGACTCTACATTAGTATTTTGAAAGAGCTCATCTCAAGTTACTGTTCCTACTTAAAACCTGCACAGAGTTAAATTACAAATGCCTTAGCATAGTATTCAAAATATCCTTCATGATCTGGCATATGCTTATCTCTCCAGTCTCACCTCCCACCACTTTCTTCACACCTTATGCTTCAACCACATACAGCTCCATCAGCAGTTCTCTGAGTTGTTCAATCTTTCTACATCTTAATTCTCTCTTCCTAAAATCCTCTACCCTTCCAGTAACCTAGTGAGCTCATCATTTAACACTTGATTCACATGCATCTCTTCTGTTCAATGTTCTCAGAATGTTTCCTTTCTCACCTATGATAAAGTTGATAACTTTACACTGCATCACAATTACAAGGATTTTTGTTATTGTTATTGGGGGTAAGAAATATTGCACAATACAGAAAACAAAAAGGACTACTATTTATATGTCTGACCCTTTCAACTCTACCTCAGTTAAGAGCAGGGATTATATGTCTTATTGATATTCATTTTCCTAGTACATGTATTTAATATATATTTGCTGACACATTTTTCCCTAACTATAGAAGCAACATATTTTCTAGAATCTTAAAAACATAGAAACAAAGACAATTAAAAGTAGTCATAATCCCACTGCCCCAAAATAACTATTTTTCACAGTTTTGTCTAGCCTTTTCCTTATCTCATTCTTAAAGATGTTCTCTAATACATATTTTTATAGCAGTTTTTAACCCTAAGATTAAAATTAAAATATAACCTACCAATTCTTATAATTTAAGATTTGGAATTTAGTAATAAAAGAGATTTTTTTTTTTAAGTAGAAGAAAATTAGTTAACATAATTGTTTGGGGAATGTACAAGTTTGTCTTATTTTTGTCCAGAGATTCAGATTCCTAACACCCAAGATCTTTAAAAGTGATAGGGTTTTAAGAAAAAATTTCAAAGCAAACTTTATTGATGGGTAAATAGTTTTCATATATATTTATAAAGCTATATACAATTATTTCAACCATCTATGAATTTTTAAAGGATGAACAGAATTTAAAATAAAACATGTTATGATCAATTCTGAAAATATTTTACCCATTTTGTGGCCAAAACACCAACTGCCCAAAGGTATAAATACTCCTCACATGTTCCCAAAATCAAATAGCAAAGTTTTAAAATTCTGTATATTTTGGACATTTATTCTATTAAGCTCATGATTTTGTTTATTTTTAAATGTCATCCTTAATTATTTATTGGTCTCTAAAGAAAAGAAGTTGAAGCTACCTCTCTCCATGCTGAGCTCTTCATTCCTCTCACAAGGGTGATTCAGGATCTTTGCTTTCTTTCCAACCTCAAGGAAATGGAGGACTTGCTATGATTTATTATATTTAGAGACAATAATTGGGCCACATTTTGTCTACTGTGTTTTCCTCCTGCATCTTGGTAGACAGCATGAACTTTTCATGCAACCATAGAATACGATCTATAATTTGGCCAGCAATGGGGTTTGAGGCCAAAACTTGTACTGACAAATAGGAACTTGTCATCCTGCCTTGCTTAGTTCCATGCTCAGATTCTTTAAAGAGGACCTTAAATAAAGGAGTTGATCTAGGGTGTGACTTAGGAATTCCTAAAAGAACCTCTTAATAACATCTCCCTAATGGCAACTCCTTCCACTATTTCTTAGATTATCATTAGCTCTCTTTTTTGAAGATGTAGCTGTTTTGAGATAGTATTAAGATTAAGGGTTTTGCACCTGGGAAGAACTCACATCATCATCTGCAGATAAGATTAAACCAACAGACTTTTGCATTTGGCAATATGATCACTGATTTCCCCCTGTATTAATCATTGTACCTTGCATATAGCAGGCACACAAGTACTTTTGAATTAATAATGTTCACAAATCTATACCAGAATGAAGTTTCCATGCAACTAAAAATGATTCAAAGCAGTTGTAGCTCTCCCTACAGTATGATTATAATAACCAAAACAATTTACGAAGCACATGATATACCATGAACTTTATACACTTCAACTGATATATTCTAATTTATTATCATTACCTAAAACCCTGAAGGGAAGACATTATTATCACTTAACACATAGAAGCTCAGAAATGACAAGTAACTTATTCAAGCCCCAGAGCTAGTTGGTGATGTCAGGATTCAAAACCCTAGGTCTTGTCTGATGCCAAAGTGCTTACTCCTTTTATTATACCAGACTGCCTCCCTCACACTTCAATTTGGTACAAAAAGAACTGAAAAAGCCCTTATCTTACCTTCTGGAGAAGGATTTGAAGACAGCCAGGCATCCCAAGTGAGCTGATTTTGATTCATCTGCCCATATTTAGAAAGGCATTTAACAGTCACATTGAGACTAATCAGAATGAGATACATGTGCTTACCAACCAGCAGATTCCATAGAAGCAAACTGGAAATTTCTGCCATTTACTCCTCCCAGCAGCAGAGTAATCACAAATTTTTCCAGAGTTCCACAATAATTCAGGAAAGGGTTTTTAAAAGTTGCATAGATCATGTCAGAACTTAGAATCCATCCAAAAAATAAAAAAAATAAGCTTTTCTCTAATTTGACTTCAACTCATCTTTGTTTGACCGGCCTTATTTAGACCAAAAAAAAAAAAAAAAGATAGATTGTATCCTTCCTTTTGATTTGTCCTCAAAGAAAACATGAGCTGAACAAAATTCTTCCCAAAGCATCACTCATCTCACAAACAGTAACATGCATGTGGGTGTTCATTAGGAAATATTTCTTCCAGTTCCAAAGTTTCTCTAACCTTATCCTATTACAGACACCTGTCACTGCTCTGTAAATAACTTGGTAACAAAACAATCCTTTCATGTGATACTAAAAATCAAAAAGCTGGTTCTTCTTGTTTCAGACCTCCAGTATCTATGAAGAGGCCTGCCTATGTGTATATACACTCTCGACACTCGGGTACTGGCTGCAAGCCATTTTCTTCTGGCTGAACTCAGATATTCCTAATTGCCTTAACTAAAAGAAACAAAGGAACCTATTCATTAGCCTTATTTCAGCAGCTGCTGGCTGTTTAAAGCATTAGAATCTTCCCTACAGCATAGGTAAGAATCAAAAAAACATACTTCTAACTACAAAATTATTTTGATTTAGGGCTAGAGCTGAAATATATTTTTTTGCTCAAAAAAATCTATAAACACATGCTCAAATTCAATCTCTGTGTTTTCACTGCTGAACTCTATATTTCTCTCCAGCTTAAAACAAAACTCTCACTAAAATTATAAATAGTGAAAAAGTTTTAAAGACATTTTATTTAATAAAGCTCTCTAAGTTATTTTTATTAGAAGGTCTGTCATCAAACTGCAAATGAATCCTTGTAAAATTCACTATTATTACTAGCTTAATTTATGATCTTGGGTAAAAATCACAGGGTAATGAAAAAAGTCTGTTTTAACCATCACCACAATCAATAATGTCTTTCCAGGACACCAGTCCACAGATCAGGTGAGAGTGGTTAAGAATTTAAAAAGCAAGAAGAAAATAAAAGAAAAAGAATCTTTTATAGGTATCCAAGAGCCGAAATACAGAATCCTTAAGAACAGGAGCTAGTAGTATTTCTTCACCAGGATAGCTGGACCCAGGTCAAGAAAGGACTAGCTATGTGTATTTAAACCACCCCAAAAGTATGACTCATTTCAATTTTCTTTTTCAGTTTTGCAAGACTTCCACTGACTCTATGTTGATGATGGGGGGGGGCAGAATATTGCGCTCACTAATAAAATTCATCTGAGAGACTAAGAGAGCATGTAAATCAGACATCAAGATTACTCCTGAATGCTAAGCCAGACCGTGGGGAACAGCAATAGGGAACAGGAAAAAAAGTCACTAAGACATGAAAAACAAACAAACAAAAAGAGGAAACTACTAACATCAAAGCAGCAAAATCTAAATTCTGGATTTTTTAGTACCTATACATACATGAGCAATTTAGAAGATAGAGGATGGAAGGGAATTGACATCTAATATTGTTGAGTACTTATTTATAAAAGCCACATACTTTACATACATTATCATTAATCTTCACCTTAACTTCTCTAGAAAAATACCATTATTCTATTTCCCAGCTTAACAGACAATATGGGATTATGTGGAGATACAATCTTGAAGCAGAATTTGCAATTCTGCTGGTATTTTTATGTCTTGAAATCTTGTGCAATTATAACGGAAAACAACTAAACCTACCATATTAACAACCGGGTACAAAAGAACCAAAAGAGCACTGCAGATGTGTGCATGCTTATCAAATATCCTCCTGTGCCAGGGATCACTTAACTAGAACTGACAAAACTAGAACTTTTAAGGGTCCTGTAATGGTCAATTTCATGTGTCAATTTAGATAGGTGATGGTGAATTTCATATGTCAATTTAGACAGGTGATGGTGTCCAGTTATTTGGTCAAGCGAGCACTGGACTGATTTTTACTGTGAAGGTATTTCCTGGATGGATCTTCATCTGTAATGAGTTGATTACATCTATGACTGATTCCATCTATAACCAACAAAACAGACTGCTCTCAGCAATGTGGGGAGTTTCCTCGAACAACTGTTGAAAGTCTTAAAAGCCAGAACTGAGGATTTCAGAAATCAGAAAGAATAATTTCTGCTTCAACTTCAGCCTGTCAGCTTCAAATGGGAATTTGGATCCAACTTCAGTATCACCTTTATCAGAGTTTCCAGATTGGGGCCTGCCCTACAGATTTTGGACTTACCAGCACCTACCACTACAGTATGTAAGCCAATCCCTTATAATAAATCTCCTTATTATTTACTGTAATAAATAATTATTAAGATTTCTGTCAGTTCTGTTTCTCTGGAGAACCCTAATACAGACCCCAAAATTTATATGATCTGGGGTAAAAATCATAGGGTAATGAACTCAGATATT
This sequence comes from Choloepus didactylus, assembly GCF_015220235.1. Lineage (NCBI taxonomy): Eukaryota > Metazoa > Chordata > Mammalia > Pilosa > Megalonychidae > Choloepus > Choloepus didactylus. The sequence continues at coordinate 84,551,165 of NC_051308.1, read as the reverse complement.
TCTAACTGCCTTAACTAAAAGAAACAATGGCACCTATTCATTAGCCTTATTTCAGCAGCTGCTGGCTGTTCAAAGCATTAGAATCTTCCCTACAGCATAGGTAAGAAGAAAAAAACACACTTCTAACTACAAAATTCTGCACTTGTTTAGTGAATTTGACTTCTGACCTAAGGCTAGGAATGTGTTAGTAAAATAAAATGCCTTCCATGATGATGGAGTAGAAGAAGAGAACGACTTTAAGAAGAAATAAAGCCAAACAAAGAAATTACAAGAAAAGTAAACTGCAGACCAATATTCCTTATGAATACAGATGGAGAAACCCTCACAAAATACGAGCAAACCAAATCCTGCAGTGTATTAAAAGGATTGCTCACAATTACCAAGTGAGATTTATTCCAGGACTGCAAGGTTGGTTCAACATACAGAAATCAGTGTAACACACCATATTAATAGAATAAAAGGAAAAAAAACACGATCATCTTAATTGATGCACAAAGGGAATTTGACAAAATCCAACACACTAGGAATAGAAAGGAATTTCCTCAACACAACAAAGAGCATCTATGAAAAACACACAGCTAATATTATACTTAATGGTGAAAAATTAAAAGCTTCCCCCCTGTTCTAGTTTGCTAATGCTGCCAGAATGCAAAACACCAGAAATGGATTGGCTTTTAAAAAAGGGGGGTTATTTGGTTACACAGTTACAGTCTTAAGGCCATAAAGTGTCCATCAACAAAGGGTACCTTCACTGGAGATAGGCCATTGGCATCCGGAAAACTTCTGTCAGCTGGGAAAGCACGTGGCTGGCATCTGCTTGCTCCCAGGTGTTCTCCAAAATGTCTGCATCAGCTTCCAATGGCCATCTTCAAAATGTCTGTCTTAGCTACAGCAGTGAGCTCCTTATGTCTGAGCTAATAGAAGGCTCTAGTAAACTAATCAAGGCCCACACTAAATGGGTGTGACCACACCTCCATGGAAATTATCCAGTCAGAGCTATCACCCACAGTTGGGTGGGTTATATCTCCATGAAAACACTGAACCAATAGGTTCCAACCAAATCCACACTAATACATCTGCCCCCACAAGACTGCACCAAAGAATATGGTTTTTTCTGGGGGACATAATATATACAAACCAGCACACCCCCTAAGATCAGGAACAAGACAAAGATGTCCACTCTGGCCGCTTCTATTCAACAATGTACCAGAAGTTCTAGACAGGGCAATTGAGCAAAAGAAATAAAAAGCATCCAGATTGCAAAGAAGGAAGTAAAACTATCTCTATTCACAGATGATATGATCTTTTATATAGAAAACCCTAAAGAATGTATAAGAAACTATTAGAGCTAATAAATTAATTCAGCAGGATACAGGATCAATCTATATAAAACAGTTGTATTTCTATACACTAGAAATGAACAATTCAAAAATGAAATTAAGAAAATAATTTCAATAGCATCAAAAGAAAAAATATCTAGGAATAAATTTAACCAAGGAAGCATAATACTTATACACTAGAAACTACAAAACGTTGTTGAAAGAAATTAAAGGAGACCAAAATAAATGGAAAGACATCCCATATTCCTAGATTGAAGACTTACTATTATTAAGATGGCAATGCTCTCCAAATCACAGATTCAATCCAATCCCTATCAAAATTTCAACTGCTTTTTTGGCAGAAACAGACAAATTGAATTTAAAATTCCTGTGGAAATGCAAAGAACCTAGAATAGTCAAAACAATCTTGAAAAAGAACAAAGTTGAAGGACTCACACTTTCTGATTTCAGAACTTAATAAAAGCTAGAGGAAACAAAGTAATATATAAATAAGGATAAACTGGCATATCGATCAACAGAACAGAATTGAGAGTCAAGAAATAAACCTATATACCTATAGTTGATCGATTTTTCGATGCCAAAACCAATCAATGGGGAAAGAATAGTCTTTTCAACAAATAGTGCTGGGACAAGATACCCACATTGCAAAAGAATGACGATGAATCCCTACCTCCCACCATCTAAGAAAACTAACCAAAATGGACCCAACACTTAAATGTAAAGCTAAACTATAAATCTCTTAGAAGAAAACAGGTGTAAATCATTATGACCTTGGCTTAGGCAATGGTGTCCTAACTATGAAATGAAAAGCACAAAAAACTAAAGAAAAAATAGGTAGTTGGACTACATCAAAACTAAAAACTTCTGTACAAAGGACACTGTCAAGAGTGAAAAGAAAACCCACATAATGGAAGAAAAAGTATCTGCAAATCATACACATGATAAAGGTCTAGTATCCAGAATATATAAAGAACTCTTACAACTCACTAATAAAAAGACAAGATACCCAATTAAAATATGGGCAAAATATCTGAATAGACATTTCTCCAAATCAGATATACAAATGGCTAAAAAGCACATGAAAAGATGCTCAACATCATTAATCATTACGAAAATGCAAATCAAACCACCAGCAGATACGACTTCATACCCACAAGGATGGCTATAATAATAATAATAATAATAATTACACAACAGTTATATATATACAAAGAATATAACAAAAGATGGTGAGAATGTGCAGAAATTTAAACCCTCATACATTACTGGTGAGATTGTAAAATGGTGCAGCCACTATGGATAACAGTTTGGCAATTCCTCAAAAAAATTCCTCTAAAAAGCAAGGTTACCATATGACCCAGCAATTCTACTCCAGGTATACAACCAAAAGAAATGAAAATAATATGTATACACAAAAACTTAAATGCATATGTTCATAGAATTACTCATAGCAGCCAAAAAGTGGAAACAACCCAACATTCAACTAATGAATGGATAAACAAAATGTGTTATTCCCATACAATGGAATATTATTTGGCCATAAAAAGGAATGAAGCACTGCTATGTGCTACTAGATGAACCTTGAAAACATCATGCTAAGAAATGAGACACAAAAGGCCACAGACTATACAACTACAGGCATACTTTGGAGATATTGCAGGCTTGATTCCAGACCACTGCAATAAAGTGAGTCATAGAAGATTTTTGGTTTCCCAGAGCATATAAAAGTTATGTTTATACTACACTGTAGTCTATTAAGTGTGCAATAACATTATGTCTGTAAAAGCAATGTATATACCTTAATTAAAATATGACAAAGAGACACGAAGTGAGCACATGTTGTTGGAAAAATGGCGCAATAGACCTGCTCAATGCAGGGTTGCCACAAACCTTCAATCTGTAAAAAAATGCAGTATCTGCTAAGTGCAATCAAACGAAGCACAATAAAATAAGGCATGCTTGTATATGAAGTGTCCAGAACAGGTAAATCTATAGACACATGTGCTGGTTTGGATATATTATGTCCCCCAGAAAAGCCATATTCTTTAATGCAATCTTGTGGGGGCAGATTGATTAGTCTGTTGATTAGGGTATATGATTCCTTCTGAATTTCAGCATTTTTATTTACTAAGGAAAGAGAAGGCTCTAAGACATGTGAACATTTAATATGAAAAGTCATGGCTTTAAACAGTGAGAAGAGTTTAAATATAAATAAGCAGTAGAGCATGGTGGCTAACAGCACAGACTCTGTAGCCATTCTATCTGGGTTTGGATTCTAGTTCTACCACTTACTTGTTGTGTAATCTTCATCAAATATTTTAACATTTCTGTGCCTGAATTTCCTCATCTATAAAATGGAGACTAATACAGAAATGGCATAAGAATTAAAAGAGTTGTATGTAAAGTTCTTAAAACAGTGTCTGATACAAAATAAGAGCTGTATGAATATTGGCTATTTTACTGATAAGCATGAAATGGTTGAGTAGAAGGAATGTGCACCAAGCCTACATTCAGACTTTAATAATGAAGTTTCTTTCATTCCTAACCATCAGATTGAACTGGATGCCTGGCGGAAAGCTAATTTCAACTTAATGTGGACAAAATGCATATTCTAAATAGAGATAAACCTCTTTAATCTGGAATCTTTAGAACCTGATATACAAGACCAATTAATTTTTCTATTCATAGACAGGAGCTATGCCACCCTCTCATTTTCCACAAGTAAGGTCAGATGCATGGCAAAGCAGTCACAGAGCACATGAAGACTGTTATAGTTTACTAATGCCGCCAGAATGCAAAACACCAGAAATGGATTGGCTTTTATAAAGGGGGATTTATTTGGTTACACAGTTACATTACTGAGGCCATAAAGTGTCCAAGGTAATGCATCAACAATTGGGTACCTTCACTGGAGGATGGCCAATGGTGTCTGGAAAACCTCTGTTAGCTGGGAAGGCACATGGCTGGAGTCTGCTCCGGAATTCTGGTTTCAAAATGGCTTTCTCCGAGGACGTCCCTCTCTAGGCTTCAGCTTCTCTCCAAAATGTCACTCTCAGTTGCTCTTGGGGTGTTTGTCTTCTCTTAGCTTCTCCGGAGCAAAAGTCTGCTTTCAAAGGCTGTCTCCAAAATGTTTCTGTAAACTGCAGTTCCTCTCTTAGCTCCTGTGTGTTCTTCAAAGTGTCCCTCTTGGCTGTAGCAAGCTCGTTCCATTTGTCTGAATTTATATAGCGCTCTAGTAAACTAATCAAGGTCCACCCTGAATGGGTGGGGCCACACCTCCATGGAAACTATCCAGAGTCATCACCCATAGTTGGTTGGGTCCCAACTCCATGGAAACACTCAATGAATTATATCTAATCCACACAAGATTACATCAAAGATAACGGCATTTTGGGGGACATAATACATTCAAACTGGCACAAAGATTATCACAGCTTGTTGGTAAAGGAATGGTAAATAGTTCCAGTCAAGATACTGATGCAAATATACTGACAGACAGATAAACTATCAGCAACAGCTGTTTACAATGGGATTTCTGGTTCAGCTGATTTCTTGATTTTCTGACTATGAATTTATGAAGTCAATCAGTTTAAGCAACAGCTAGAAAATATGGTGGTAGCTGTGCCCATTCCTTCAAAATTTATGCTTTTTTTTTGGTTGTTTTTGTAACTATGTATCATTACCTTAAGCCTTTCTAGAATTCTGAATAATAGCCATGGTTAGCTATACCTTTTTATACTTGATTAACATAGACTAACACAGAATTATATTAATCTCTCAAATAATGTGGATTGAATTGGTGTTATGTACTTAAATACAGGCTTCTCTGAACCTGCTTGTTGCTGCAAAATAATTTCTTAAACAAGTACTCTATTTCCTGCATCAAGTGAAACACTACTTAAAACAAACACCAAACTTTTGGAACACACACTGAGATCAGATAGATTTACTCCAATTTCCTGCATCTCCCCTAGATGCTACATGTTACGGTAAAAATTGGTGCTGTAAAAGATAATACTGAGACATATATCTTTTAAAAAATATTCAATTATAGACTTAATAATAAAACAGAAATATTATGTACCTTACATGACAATTAATAATTTTTTGAACGTAATCATTTAATTCAGTTTCTCAACCACAACACTACTGACACTGAGGTCCAGATAAGTCTTTGTTGTGGGGAGCTGTCCTGTATATTGTAAGATGTTTAGAAGCATCCCTGGCTTTGACTCATTCAATTGTCAATAGCACCCAACCCCAGTGTGACAACTAAAAGTATCTCCAGGGACTGTCAAATGTCCCCTGGAGGGAAATCACCTCAACCTGAGAACCAATGATTTCATCTTTACAAAAATCCTGTGACACCTATTTTTGAAGTTCTTTAATTCTTTTAGAGCTCCATTTATGGGAAAGGTAGATGTGATGATAAATGAGAAGGTTCTCAGTTTCTAGGTTTATTTTATTTCATAAACAAACATAGTCTGGTTTTTCACAGCTGCCTGCCCTTTCAGCCTTCTGGGAAGCCGGGAATCTATATGTGCTCTGTGAGCCCCGCTTGGCATTTGAACAATTGAGACAGACGAGAGAGGGGTGTTTGAGCAGGCCTCCAAGTACCTCGGATTATGCTTGCTGCGTTCCTATTGGGAAGTGGCCCTCTGGAGAGGCTGGCGCTGGGTGACGAGGCCCCCGGCTGGGCAGGCGGGTCTGCATTTTCCACTGGGAACCTTCTACGGGCCCCTTGCTTAGCTTCACACCCTTGGGGGAGTCTCTGCCCGCTGGGCAGTGTTTAATCAGACTAGATGTGTGAACTGGACAATCTGTTATTTGTCTAATAAAGATTAAAAAAAAAAATCCTGTGATAAAGAGGGCTGTAACAATCATAACTGAGTGGCACTCAAATCCGTTTTGAGACTTTGAACACAGTGCTCCTTTCTCCCACACTTATATATCCCCAATGCATAATCCACAGTAAGAAATACATTTGATATTGTGACCCTGCATACAAACATATACAAATGGTACAGATTCACAAAATATTTTACTACACATGATGTGTTCATGGAATTTCCCGTCCCTTTCCCCACATTCCTTCTTTTCTTTAACTGCTGGTAGCTTCCATGAACTGATTACACAACCTGCAATTTGACAACTTCTGTCTTAGGCAATAAAGTGGGCCAATCTGCTGCATTATCATTCTAAGAAATGTTATAAAACTTTTCAACATCAAACAGACAGTACAAAAAGGTGTTCTGGTTAAACCTAGTCAGACCTAGATAAGTTAACTCTTCTTTTCCCTAGGTGTTTTGTTTTGCTAACAAATCCCCAAATTGAAAAACTCCCAGAGTGAGTTCTCCAACTTTATCAACATGCACTAGAATCACCTGGTTGACCTGTTAAAAACACAGATTATAGGGCTTCGCCCTGAGTTTCTAATTTAATAGTTCTGGGTGGGACCCAAGAATTTGCATTTCTAACAAGATCACAAATGGTAATGGTCTAGGGATCAAACTTCCAGAACCATTACCTGGAACTTCCTTAGAAATGGGATTAACGAGTCATAAAGAACATAAAGGAAGGACTTGATACACAGCAAAATCCATCTCAAGATAAAAGTCAACATATTTTAAAAACTGTTTATTTTAAAAACTTTAAATTTAAATGAAATCATGTTTGACAAATAATAAGTATTTAACATATGCCACACTATCTGGGGTAACATGCTAAGTCAGTATTTTTCAAAGTGTGTTCCATAAAAGTAGGTTAAGTAGATGTCACAAGCAAAGTGTTCTATAATCAAGTAAGATTGGAAAATGCTGAATAAAACAAACCCTGTAACAAGGAAATGTCTAACTTATTTGAGCCATTAAGTTAGTTCATGTTCACAGTAACCCTCCAAAAGGTGACTACAGCATGTAGGATAGCTCAGATTTCTTTTATAACAGACTTTCTTTTCACTGAGCATCTAAAAAAAAACTAGTATTCCAGGGAGTGAATTCTGGGTTGTGGTTGAAGGGGAGGAGTACGGTTGAGGAACAGCTATGTCTCAAGCATTTCATAGATGTCAATTAAAATTAGCTAATCCTCAAAATAATCCTGTAAAGTAAATACTTCATCCATGATCACAGAGTGACTTAGTAGAGGAACTCACATTTAAAACCAGGTCGGCCTATCCCTGTAGTTTTGCAAAACTATCTTTTAATGAGAAAATAGAAAAAGTTATGAGAACCAGAAAAATTCTTACTTGGTACTTACTTATAAAGGCCAAACAAAAATGAGATGAGGCACTAAGAAAACAACTCATTTAAAAAAAATTAGATACTTCACCAAAGAGAATACGGAAATGGCAAATAAGCACAAGAAAGGATGTTAATATCAGCAGCCATTAACGAAATACAAATTCAAACCACACTGAGATACCATTACATACCTGTTAGAATGGCTAACAGGTTATATGAAAATAATAGAACATCATTATCATAAATGTCACACCACAGAACACTAAATTTTAGCAATACCTACAGATGACAATTTGCAGTTTAACCTAAATCTGAAATTTCCACTTCTTTTAGACATACATAAATATCCTTCTGTAAAGAATTGTGACAAATTTAGAGAAAATGGAGTCCTTCCTAAATACATATGAAATCTATGGAATCCAGCATTCCAAGATCTTTGTCTTTAGCAGAATCACATCACTGCCTATGTTGTTCAGGCAAAAGGTAATAAAATATCTAAGGGATGAAAGGAATGTGCCAATCCTTTCTTTCATGGAATTCCCAAAGTCAATGCAGCTAATAACCTGGTACAATGACTTCAATGCAATTTCAGAGCTTACATTCCTAGGAAGGGAATAGCAATAAACCTAGATCATTCCTAAAGATCTACAACACAATCCTCTGTAATCCAAGCAGTCAGCTGTTTCATTAAGACTATGCAAGCATGCAACAACTGCTAACACAAACATTAACTACAATTTCTGTGCAAGGAATGTGTATGAATGTGTCGCATGCATACACATAAAACTCAATCCAGAGGAAACTCTAAATGAGTGGCTATCAATAATTCATCAATGTATTAATTATTCAAATATTTATTTAATATCCACTTTGTGCCAAGCACTATAACAAGCATGAGGGATACACCAGTAAACTGGAAAGATGGTATCTGTACCCCCATGTATCATCTCCAGTTTAAAGACACTAACATAGGAAGTCATTTTTACATCAACCATTTAGAATAGGTAGGGTGGCTAAGGAAGAAGCATTCCAAGCAAAAACTAATAAATGTTAGCAAAATACATAGTATATTGTGGAAATCTGGGCAGGGGGGTAGGGGTCGGGACGAGTATGGCCCCATAATTGGTTTGTTGGTGGGGAAGGGGGGAGTATGCATTTCTTGAGTGCCATGCCAAGAAATTCAGATTTATGTTATTGGCAAATAGAAGCCAATAAAGAACAGGAATAATTTCAAGAATTTTTCTTTCAGATAAATACGTACTTTGAATTTTCTGGATTATGGGCAAAGGGACAAACAGTTAAACCAGGAAATACTAAATACTCGCTAGGCTACTAAATAACGTGATTCGCTAGCCTCAATAAAACAAGACAGTCACTTATTAACTCTTTTCCCAAGGAATTCAAATGACGACTATCCTACATAACATTAATAACTGACATTTGTATTAAGTTTTACTATTTACAAATCATTTTTAACATACACTGTTAACATTCACACTGTTTTATAAAACTAAAGATTGAAAATATATGTTAACTGAAAAATTGCCCTTGTTCTAACATTCAAATTATATATGAATGACAGAATGTAACTAATTTACTCCTCAGCTGAAAATAGTTCAAATTCATTTTCTTCAATATCTCTTTCCAGCCCTAATTCCATCCCCCTCAGGTAAGATTACCTTCATTCCTCACTTGGATTTCTGCAAGGGCCTCTTCACTAGTCATCTAGTCTCTGGTCTTACCTAATATCACCCAAATCTGCATAAACAGTCAAAGATGATTTTTTTTTTTCCTACAGCACAAGCAAATCTTATCACCTCATTACTCTGTTTAAAACCTTCCAATAGTGTTACTGTATTCAAGTAAAAGTTAATCTCCCTTACATGGATAAAAGTTTCTTTTGCAGTGACCTCTGCTTAAATCTCCTGCCTTTTTGGTAATCACCTGCCCTCCTACCCACTATGCCTAGGCCATACTGAACTCTGTAGTTCCCCAAATCCTCTTTTATTTGGGCAAATGTTGCTGCCTCAGCCCCAAATATTTCCGCCCATTGCTCCCACACCCATTTTGCCCAGCTTACACTGATTTCTTCCAATCTCAATTTAGATGTCTCATACTAGTAAATAATATCCACAGGCACAAGAAAAACCTCATTAAGACATATACACTTTAGATTGGATTACTGTTCCCAATTTTCCAATTCCTTCCTGTTATAGAATTATACAACCACATCCTATGCCAAAAGACGGCAGTACCTACTGACAGAGTAGGCAAACTATATTTCTCTGCCTCATTGATATTGGGCTTGGTCATATTACTTTCTTTGCCCAGCAATATGGCAGAAGTGACCTAATGCCAGTGTTGAGTTGGGGCCTTTAGAGGCTTTGTGTATTGTCAGTTTCTCACCCCTCTTGTGCTTTGCTATCTCCACAAGAAGATTATGCCTGAGTAACTGCTAATACCAGAAACACAGAACAGACGAGTGAGCTTGGAGTCATACTCAGCTGGGATAAGCCAAATTCTAGCTTACTCACAGACTCATGAGGGGGTAAAAAAAGATGTTTTAGGCCACTGGGATTTTCAGATTACTTATTATACAACATTACTGCAGCAATAGCTCACTGGATACAATGCATTTCCAATAACATTTTTCTTTTAATTATCAAAATGAATACTCATATTGTTTTGATTGTATAGTAATAAGTTAAAATTCTAAATCAATCATAAACATTTTAAATGCTTAGTCACATAAACTAAAATAAATTTTATTTCAATTTCAACTTAAAAACCTATTTTAGGTACAGAGAAGTATAATACAGTTTAGGTGGTCAATAAAATATTACATTAGGATAAATTCTATGAGGGAAGTGGAATAGAAATGCAAGTCGAAAAAAAACCAGAAATAATTTTAAAATCTCAGCTGTTAAAAAAAGCCTGTTCATGTAACTTTTAAACTGAATGATGATAGGTAATAAATCACAATAGTATTTAGATTCCTGGATACATTTAAAGAATGATGTAACAGTTTTATATTAAAACATCATATTTATAACACACCCAAAATTATATAATTTGCAATTGTTTAAACTAATAATGAAAAAGAATTTTAGATGTGACCAAAAAACTGAGCAGGAGAACAGGTAGCTATTTTTACTTTTGGTGTATAGTTCCATGAATTTGAATGTATGTATGGATCTGTATAATCACCACCACAATCAGGAAACAGAATAGCTTCATTTGAACAACTCTCTTGTGCTATCCCTTTAAAGTCACATCCTTTCCCCACTTAGATAACTTTTAGAAGTTCTTTATGTAAAGAAAAAGTTTGAAGACCATGCTATGTAATAGTAACTAGTATGACTTCAAATTTTCATCCAAATTCTGGTTCATCTAGTATTAACAGTAATATTACTAAAGCAAAAAATATTCAGTATGCTGTGGTAGAAATCTATGTGTGGGCCAAACAGTATTTTCAAGTCAATCAACACTGAACTGGTTACAGCCATTTGTAGTCAAGCCTTAAGTTTCTCCACAATATCCACAGAAGATAACATAGTCTAATTTCATTGAAAACAGTCCTATCTTTAAATAGAAATGCTGGATATACTGGATAGTATTAAAAGACTTTGGAGTTTCAGTTTTCTCTATCTTCTGCTTGCCTTAATTTTTCAGAAAGTTGAGACTTAGATCTACTTCACTTTAAATGGAATTCCAAATGAAAATCTGAAAAATAAAACATAAACAAGAGTAAACCCTTTGCACAAAAGAGGGTTTTAACCAATCCTTCTCAAAACACCAGGCATACCACCATTAGCAGAAATGATCAAATGTATGACCAAAGACTTTAAAAACACTTGTGAGAAATATAAGCAGGGAAAGTCAAGTATAGGAAATAATCTGAAATAGTTCTTGTTGTATTATTTAAGAACATTATTTTAATTATATCTAACTCTTTACAAAATCCTGGTAACAAATGTGGATTATTTTAGTCATTGTGAGAAAACAGCAAATGATACCTTTATCTAAAAAAAAAAATCACAATACAAATCCTCAACACAGTTGTATTTGAGAATAACTAAAAATGAAATGGAAAGGGGAAACTTAAAAAAATATTTTTTATTATCATTAATTAATACAAACAGCAATTCATCCATTCACAAAAATTTTGAGTAACTACTCTGTCCAAGGGACTAAAGTTCTGATATAACATGATGGGTGACTGGCTCTATAACTCTTGGCCAATATGGCACGGGGTCACATTGATAATTTTACAAACTTTTGTTTTTTTTCTGGTTTAATAACCTTTTAATAACAATACACCACACTCTGGATCCCACTTATAGCAGGGTGTTTACTGTTTGCCAGATACTATGGGGGATATAAAGATGAAAGATATACAGACCCTGCTCTCAAGGAGCTTAAGTTAGAGATTTGATTAAAATAAATTTATTTTACACAATTGTGAAATAAAGTATGGCATGTTATTTATACTACACCTAGGTACGGAGAATAGAAATAAAAACTCTGTAAGGAACTCTGTGGAACTTCAAAGAATGAGTTTTCATAATCATGTCTCATGTAACCAGAAAACTCTCATAATTTATTTTCTCCGTTCTGAAAAAGAACAATAAAATCATTGATGTAAGAAAAAACTCAAACCTAAGATTGGTCACAGATGTTCCTTACTCATTACTGATATTTTCCCAAGAAAAAAGAAAAAAAAAAAATCGCAAGAAACCACAAACACCTTTATCCTCACTGAAACTAGTCACTGAGCTAGAGCCCAAAATAATTCATTGCAAAGTAAAAAGCAAATGAATTCACCTTAAAAATCATAAATAATAATCAGCATTTTCAAATAACAAAGACTAGAATTAAAAGTTCACACATGAAAAGCATGATACATTCTGTGTGATCTCAACCACATAAAAATGTATGCTCAGTTTTGTGTATACACATAAAGGACCTAGAAGGATATGTCAAACTGTAAACTGCTTGTGATTCTGGAAGACTTTTGTGTTCTTTGCTTCTTGTGCTTTTCAGTTTTCTATATTGCACAATCAACTTAAAAGTTTGAAAAAAATATTAAAAAAAAAAAAGTTGGCACATGCTGTACTTCAAGAAAAGGTAACTCCTTAATCAGATCTGGTCCCTTCTTTCTTGACCCCTTTCTGTGACTGTCCCATCATCTTCCAGGACTTTAACCTTTCATGATACTCCTACCACTCTCTGTATGCATACATACATGCATGTATATACACACCATCCAAGTCAGTCTCTTTCTACCTGAAGAGCTGAAGTTATTTTATCTTTGATTGTAGGGTGGCAATAAAGGGGAGAGAACAGATTCTATTTTAACTAAACAGGAGCTAACAGTTGGGGGTATTTACTCTCAGATCTAGGGCAGGGTCTCCAGAACAACTGTGCTCAGGAGGTTTAGTACTTAAAAGATAATATGATGAGTAACTTGTACTAAAATGTTAATGCACAAATAATGGCAATGAATTTCTCTCTATAAAAATATTTACATCTTAATAGATTATTCAGTTAAAAATAAAAGAAATGCTCCAAAGAAAGAATCTTAGGCATTAACAAGTAGGCAGTGATACACTGCTGATGTTCCTCAAATCATGCCATAAAGACTATTTTATCACCTATTACAAACATATATGGGAGAGCTCTGTTTTAACTGCCCTAAAAATAAGCAACTCTCTTTTTGAACATACTAAAATCAAAAGGTCAGACAAATGTCCACCAGAATGTTATGGGGAACTCTGCTTTGTAAACCATGGGTATAACAAGCCCCTATCTGAACATTTCTAAATTATTCAAAATCCTAAATTATAAAGAAAAATTTTAGTTAAAAAAAAAAAACTACTTCCATATGCACAAATGTCTTACATAACATTTTTAGGATTCTTACAAAACCATCAAGAAATGGTTTTGAAAGCATGTTCTAGGAAATAGCTCATATCCAGGAAACAGCTCATACAATTATAGTACCATAGTAACAAATTTTAAAGTTAGAAAGGCTTTCATTGGCTTTTTAGAAATAATAACCCTTTACTCAGCCCAAAATAATATCAAGAGTGAAGACAGAAAACCTAGAAATCATGAGATTTAAAATACATATCAACTGCATTAGAGAGCATATTACTGAACACCACATCAATTATTAAATATACCATTGCAATGTATAGATCTTATCTAGGTGCTAATTCAAACTGAAAAAGAATGACATTTGAACACGTAATGATATGTGATTATATAAAAGCAAAACAAAATTTTTAAAAGAATAAATTATACTGACACCTCTCCTCTCCAAAACCTGAAGCATGATGTTAACTTGCAAGATTGTAAGTAACTCCTATTAAACTCATGTCTAACTCCGTGCCTGGAGTGTCCTTCAGTCTTAGGGCTAAGTTGGATTATAACAACTTTTTATTTCAAAAACAGGAGAAAAGATATGAAACAGTTTCTGTTTTTTGGGGGAGGTAGGGAGCACAGTTGGGCAGGGTAGAAAACATACATGGCCGAAGCAGCTACAGGAAGTTATGGATACCTAATGCCAGAGAGAGAAAAATAAAGGGGCAGGAAGGGAGACCCGACTCATAGATGTCCACCCAGCTAGCTCCTTCACCCTATTCCCTTGATCTCTTGAAGAGACCTTCTATTCACTGCCCAGCCTCAGAACACAAAAGCCATCACCAGTGACTTGGACCACACTTCCACTGTTGAGAATGCTTCATAAAACCAAAAGGTTAGTAAATATCTCCCACTTAACAGGAGTACTATGGGTACAAATTTGAAGCTAACTAAAAGAGACAAATTAGCAACCTGAGGTATGGGGGAGAGGGGGAACTACTCTCTTTTTAGAAATTGGACACTTGCATAGATAGCCTTAAGGGAGTAAACATCTAGGTCTTAATTTTAGCCTCCTAGCAGACAGATATTCTAGGAGGTCTACTGTCTGGCATGCCACTGCCTTGTAAGCCTAATAAATGGCAATGAGTTGACCATAGGGGACTTAGTTGACAATAAATGGCAATGAGTTGACACATAGGGGACTGGTGGTTTGATGGGTTGAGCCCTCTACCATAAGTTTTACCCTTGGGAAGATGGTTGCTGCAAAGGAGAGGCTAGGCCTCCCTATGGTTGTGCCTAAGAGCCTCCTCCCGAATGCCTCTTTGTTGCTCAGATGTGGCCCTCTCTCTCTGGCTAAGCCAACTTGAAAGGTGAAATCACTGCCCTCCCCCCTACGTGGGATCAGACACCCAGGGGAGTGAATCTCCCTGGCAATGTGGAATATGACTCCCAGGGAGGAATGCAGACCCGGCATCGTGGGACGGAGAACATCTTCTTGACCAAAAGGGGGATGTGAAAGGAAATGAAATAAGCTTCGGTGGCAGAGAGATTCCAAAAGGAGCCGAGAGGTCACTCTGGTGGACACTCTTACGCACACTTTAGACAACCCTTTTTAGGTTCCAAAGAATTGGGGTAGCTGGTGGTGGATACCTGAAACTATCAAACTACAAGCCAGAACCCATGAATCTCGAAGACAGTTGTATAAAAATGTAGCTTATGAGGGGTGACAATGGGATTGGGAAAGCCATAAGGACCACACTCCACTTTGTCTAGTTTATGGATGGATGAGTAGAAAAATAGGGGAAGGAAACAAACAGACAAAGGTACCCAGTGTTCTTTTTTACTTCAATTGCTCTTTTTCACTCTAATTATTATTCTTGTTATTTTTGTGTGTGTGCTAATGAAGGTGTCAGGGATTGATTTAGGTGATGAATGTACAACTATGTAATGGTACTGTAAATAATCGAAAGTACGATTTGTTTTGTATGACTGTGTGGTATGTGAATATATCTCAATAAAATGAAGATTAAAAAAAAAAAAAGAAAGTTATACACTGAAAAAAAAAATGGCAATGAGAGACATATAGGCTGATGAAAGGCAATGATGAGGTAAATTAATAAAGAAGATTTCAGGCTATACAAATTCTTACCATAGTCTCTACAGTCAAAAGAGGTTATAGGAAATTAATCAAAAATCTATTAACACTCCTTTTTAACTATAGGCATAGAAGATTTCTTCAAGTTCTAAGAATATCTCATGTTGCAAATGAAAGCAAACATGTTCAAGTGCTATTCAAGAAAACAAAAGTAATGAAGTAGCAGCCAGTTTGTTTTTAGTGTTACTATACTTTCCTAACCTAGGAAAAATACAAGCATTTGAACATTTATGAGAAGTAAAACCTTGCTCCTGATGGGCCAAATTCAGGAGTATGATTAATAGAAAAATAAGCATTAATTTAACACCCTATCCTAGGGGGAAAGAATGGACTAGTGAGGAGCAGGTTTCTGTTTATGAGAACAGGTATCAAAAAACCTGTAAGATGACTGAGCTGTTGTTGCAAGCCGGGCTGCTACACTAAGCATCCTAAGTATTCCAAAGATGCCCTGAGATCCAACCCAACCCTTCTGGCTTCTGCCAAAGAGGCACAGAAACAGTCAAGCCCAGTTCCAAGAATAGTCATGACATACCATTCCCTGCCAACCACACTCATCTTCAGGGAGTCTGTGGGCCTTTGGAAGTACCCTTCCCTGGGAATAAGGACAGGATTCAGAAGGGTGTTCAGTTGTTACCACTGCTTCCTCTCTTATCTGAAACCGCAATAAATAGGAGACTGAGGAACTTGGGGTTTAATAACAATTCATTTAATTCAATAGCAAGCAATTCACTTAATTCATGGGGCTAAAACTGTTTCCTCCGTCATTAATCTCGATAGCCTTTCAGGGGCTCTCTGGAAAACCACAGCTGCTAAAATTAATTTTAAAAATACTTAAGTATAAAAGGCAGACCTTTTCCAGCAAAGTTGAGGTAGCCCAGGCATTAATGGGGTACATAACTAGTTTAAAAAATGGCTTTTTCATAAGGAAATAAGGACTACTCATAGTTTTTTCCCTGTTCAATCCTCAGTAGCCAAGAGAAAAATTCCTACTAAAACTTCTTTTCCTTAGCCCATGATGGCCTAATGGGGCATCATGGCCCTCTTAACAGAATGCCCATAATGTGAGGTGCCTGACAGAACTATCAATTCCCTACTTGTTGTCGTGTACAATTAATTCCTTCTAGTATGAATTTGAAGTGTTATGCAAATGTAATAATATATTATCAGAGATTACACAGAATTAGATACACAAATTTTGGCAATAAAAGTTTCAAGTTCCAAAATGCAAACATCAACTGAAAGTAAAAACTGTATTAAGGCTTGTATTGACTTAAATTCTTGCTCATATGCCAACTAAAGATACTTCTATTTCAAATATTCTGTGTAATGAGAGCTACTAGTGTTTCAGGCTTGAAGCTTGCAATTATCCGTAATTCCCTCTTCCCCTTTATCTACAATGACCAAACTTTCATTAAGCATCTAGAAACAACTGACTTTATGAAAATGGTGCTACACTCTCAAAATTACCCTGCTTTCTTATAGGTTTTAAATATTTCACTAATTATGCTATTCTATATAATGTAACTATTGTGGAATACTGTGTAGCAAGCCCTTTTGTGAAACGGATTACGCAGAAGGTAAATGTCTGCCCATCTTATGATTAAATTAACCAAAGATGTACAGCAAGAGTCCAAATCAATAAAAGTTCATGATATTTCAACATAGATATACTTGAAAAAGCCTTCAAAAAACTAACTTTTGTAAAGTGGTTCATACTTAACAAACAAGAGTTAGAAGGTATTTCAGCACTTGAATACACACGCATCTCCAGGCATATGGAGATTCTGTCTCTCACTGAATAAATTGCTCTTATGAAACTTATGGCTGGAAAAGGGAGGCTAAGCCTATTATCTATAATTACGCCTAAGAGGCACCTCCAGAGAACCTCCTTTGTTACTCAGTTCAGGCTCTTGTCTCTCTAAACCCAACTCTGCAAATAAATTCATTAACCTCCCCCCTTCATAGGACATGACTCCCAGAGGAATGAATCTCCCTGGCGACCTGGGAAACGACTCCCAGGAATGAGCCTGGCCCTGGCAGTGAGGGATTGAAAATGCCTTCTTGATCAAAAGGGAGGAAAAAAAAGGTAATAAAATAAGGTTATGGTGGCTAAGAGATTTCAAATAGAGTTGAGAGGCTATCCTGAAGGTTATTTGTATGCAAGTTCCAGCTAGATAACCCAAATGGCCATAGTATTCCATGCTCTAACCAACAGTAGTCCCAAAATACCTAGGTCCTATCTGAGACTCTATAAAAGCTTCACTCACTAAGTTTATTTTTCAGAAACTTAAATCCTCCAAAGTGTTCCTATGCCAGATAGTCCCAAAACCCAGAGGCAACAGCCTCTTCAAGAACATCAACCAGATGCAGCCCCCTTCCCCATAATGTCGACACCCCTTTTCAATATGAACAAATTAGGGTGGTCACTGCCTAGATATCCCTGAAGATCGAGAAAGTGATTAAACAAGAAAAAGAGGTAGCAACAGACAAGATAGCATTTAACAAAGGATTATGAAGACTGAATCTTTATATTAATACCTTTTTTTGATGCTAGGGTATTAGAATAGCCAGAAGGAAATAACTGAAATGGTGGAACTGTAGCCCATAACATTCTTTGAAATTTGCTAATTACTTGTTAAATTGTACTTTGAAAGTTATCACTGTTCTTTATATATGTTATATTTCACAATAAAAAATTTTTTAAAAAGGGGGAAAAAAAGGCTGGGGTGGGGGGGTGAGGTGGGAAGTGGAGGAGGAATGACAAATTACTGCAAATGTGAGCATCATGGCAATTCATTGTAATTCCAGAGTCACGGAATTTTAAAGACGGGAAACTTTATAGATTATCCTAATTCAACCTCCATTTTTAAAGATAAGGTACTGAAATACAAAATACAAAGAGAGGTTAAGAGACTCTTCCAAGGTAATATAACTGTTAGTAACCATGCAGGATAAACCACCTGCAGTGAATTCCATAAAAGCTGATCTACTGTAGATAGGTGGCTCTGGCATGAAGAGTTGACCTACACACACTAGGAAAGAGTGATCAGAGATCACTCCCAAACCCTAAGTTGTTAATTTAAAAAATTGCCCTAAATAAATAAATTTGGAATTTCACACAATTGTTATTTTTATAATGAATCTTTATAATACTTAAGATTCATGCACAAAAAAATCCCAAACATTTTTAGTATGCTTATACTTTCCTTAACTAATGTATCTCTTAAACTAAACTTTAATTAGGAACAGAGAGTGAAAACTTATGGTAAAATGAGTAAGACAGATTCTCAACTTTAAAAAGGAAGAACATCTAAAATAAAGTCTTCTCCTAGGAACAAATTAATGTATCACCCACTGACTAAGTCATTAATTCTAAAGATTACACAACTTTTGACGTCAGACTATAAAAGAAAAACAGCCTTGATAAAAGAGAGTAGAAATCAGGAAACACAACTGCATTAACAAGATGTTACATCTTAAGTAGGTATGCAATTTAATGAGTCACTGATTTAAAATTTGCAAAACTCCAATGTACTAATCTGGAAAGCTAAGGCTTATATAATCTTGTCCAATTATTTAAAGAGCCCAGTTAACTCCTCCATATAAAGACAAAATCTGCAATTCTAATCTTCCTACCCAACATCCTAACCCCATAATAAGCAATAGCATTATACTACTTATGACTTGTTATGATAGATACTCATTGCAATACTGATTTTTTTTTCACAAGTCAAGTTTCTAAGCAATTTTCACCTTGGGAAGGCAAGGAAATGAAATTTAAAAGTGCAGGATATAAAATTAAATAACATAAATATGAGGAAACAAGAGCAACAGCTACTTTAAAGGCTTTCTGAAACAGAAAGTACCTATGAAGAACAGGCCCAGAGCTATAGAGTACTAAGATAAACAAGACATGGTCCCTCACCCACAAGAACCTCACACACTAATGGGAGAAACAAAAATGTAAAACAGCTATTATAATACAGAGAGGTGGCCTGAATATTGTGGTATCATAGAGCAAGAGCACCTCCTAGTATAAACATAAGCAGAGAAACCCTCTTGAAAGAGGATTCTTGGCATGAGTCTTACAGTCAAGGGTTAGCCATGGAAAAGCATGTAAAAAAAAAAAGAAAAAAAAAAACAAAACTGCAATGTATTTATTCCTTCATCCAAGAAATGATTCTTCACCACCAGGCACAGACCACGTTTACAGAACTATACATATTTTAGTATGGCTAGAACCTAGGGAGCATATATGGGACAGGGCAGGCACCACATTATGAAAGCCTTGTATGTTCTGCTAAGGACTTTGGACCTCATCCTCAAGACAGAAGGATATCAATGAAAGCTATTAAGCAAGACAAGATCAGAGATGTATATCCCTGACTTGGTCTTTCCTATACAACACCTCTAAGGAGCTGGCATCAAGGCTCCAGAGGAAAGGGAAGATCAGCTGCCAAGGATTGCAACCTCTCTACCCCCTTGTTCTGTCATCACAGACTCCATTCTAGCAAGGTACAAAATTTCGTACCAGGAGCATGCAAGACACAGAGTGGTAGCAGAGCAGAAAGGGAGTTCCTCTGGCCAAAGGGCATAAGACCTTTCCAAGTACTACTCATGTTTTAAAGAGAATATTAAACCAACAAAATTCAAGTAGAACAAGTTAAAACTTTATATGAAATTTAGACATTTTTCTATTTAGCAAACATTTAAATTTAGTAAATATTAGTTCATATTATATTAGAGTATAACTCCCCCATTCTCCCTTCACATTCAAAGAATTCTTCAACGTCTACCCTCTATCACAAAGTTACATGCTTATGAACACAAAGAAAAAGCATGATGAAAATTACCTCATTGTGGGAGAAGAGAATCATCTCCCTAATGGACATCATCAAACAGCTAACTAGCCCTTCCTAAAGACTTGCAATGGTGCGCATGGATTTGCGCAGACACATTCTAATAACAAAGCTGTCTGCCCAGACATGCCACTGAAAGAACAGTACATTCCTATTTGTCCCATCCACCACAACCTTAAGCCCCATCACAAAAGGGAGTTTAAAACAAAACTTATCATATTTAAGCCTCCTAATGTGTCTGCGTGTTTTCATTAAAAATCAGTTAGGTAGTAGTAGCAATAGTGAATCCCCTGTTCTAGTTTCCTGGATACTATAAGAAATACCAAACAATGTGTTGGCTTAACAACAGGAATTTATTGGCTCATGGTTTTAGAGGCTAGAAGACTTGCTTTCTTCCAAGGGTGGTATATTCTGGCTGCCCAGCAATCTTTGGGGTTTCCTGGATTTTCTATAACTTGGAAATGCACATGGCAACATCTTCTCCTTTCTCTTCTAGAGTCTGTTGACTTTCAGCTTTTGCTGTACCCCATGGCTTATTTCTCTGTGTCATATTTCCTTGGCATATAAGGACCCCAGCCATATTGGATTAACGTCCAGCCTCATTCATTTTGGGTACACTTTAATAACATCTTCAAAGGTCCTATTTACAAACGGGTTCACACCCATAGGACCAGGAGTAGAAACCTAAACATGTCTTTTGTGAGAGACATGATTTCAATTCCCAACACCCTCTAACATCAACGTTACCCCAAAGTTAGTCTCTAAAGATTTCTGAAGAGGAAATAATTTTGTTCTTGTATACTTCTGGAAAGTCTTGTCTTGAGATTGCCATTTTAGGTTCAAAGAGAATGAAATAACAAGTGTTTTCATTCCCTAGACTGCCTAAGCAAATACTGTAAACAGTGGGAATTTATTCGCTCACAGTTTGAGGTCGGAGAAAAGTTCAAATCAAGGTGTCATCAAGGTGATGGTTTCTTGCTGAAAACTGATGTTCCGGGGCTGGCTGCTGGCAATCTCATGTCTGAATTTATTCTGCTTATATAAAGGACTCCAATAATAGGATTAAGACCCACCCTGAATAGGCTGGGCCACACACCTTAACTGAAGTAACCTCATTTAAACGTCCTACTCACAATGGGTTCACATCCACTGGCATGGATTAGATTTAAGAACATGTTTTTCTGGGGTTCATGTAGCTTCAAACCACCACAACGAGTTACTAACTTTTCATAAAATTGATGTAATAGGGTAGAAGTGAATACTGAGAATTAGAGTAATAGGATCTGAGTTCTAGGTAGCCAACTTAGTTTTGTGACCTTGGGGAAACTGCCAACCTCTCTGAGTTTCAGTTTTCTCATCTATAAAATATGACTAACAACACTTACACTAACTACATTATAGGGTTGCTATGAAGATCAAAACACCACTAAATGTAACCCAACTAAGCCACACTGTCCAATGCACCCTCTCTCAATAATTTCATGCAACCCCCTTTGAATACTGTCTTCTATCTTTCTATCTCATTTCTTCTAGTACATGAACTCCCTACCAGGCTCTTCAACATACTGACCCAACCATCTTTTCATGGCCCCTCATCCCTTGAAGTCCTCTCTTCTCTCTATACCCAGCTTAAATTCTGTTATCCATCCTTATAATCACATGTTCCTCTCTTGCTTGGATATACTCACTTTGTAAAACCACAAACCTGGTTAAATCCAACTTCTCTATTCTCATACTCCTGAAAGTAATGCTGACTGAAGGAAAAGGAAACACAGAACCAAGTTAACTGGCCTCATTTTTAATTCATGATTTCTAACCTCAAATGAGCCCTAAGCACTGCCTAGTAACCACACGAGATTTCCCTCGTCCATTCACTCCCTCTTCCCTAGGTAACAAATGTAGGCTGTCTCCATTCTCAAATATCTAAAACCTCCTCCCTAACCCTTTCTTATTCTTAGCTGATGACCTTGCTTAGAAAATTAAAATAATCAAAAGAGAACTTCCAAGGATTATCAGCACCCATTCTACCATCATCTGCATCTGTATGTTCTGCCTTCCTTCTTGTTATAATACATGAACAACTATCTGTTCTCTTATCTATAGCCAATCCCATTTCTTGCATGTTAAAACTCCAATCCCTGTCTCCAGTTGAGTATCAGCTCTAGCAATTCTTCCTCTCTCTTCTGTATCATCAATTCCTCCCTCACTGTCTCTCTACTGAATCATTTCCATCAGTATATGGATAAGCTGTAACTTCTCCCATGTCAAAGACTATACTAGCAGAAATACTGCCAGGTTAAATTAAAAGGACAGATTAGTACAAAATTAAAAGAGGTCTCAAGATCCCCACATTTCTATGAGCAGGAAACAGGCTAAGAAAATGATTTAGCTACTACCACAGGCTACCTTTTATGGAAAAGGAAGACTTAAGAGGACTGAACAAAGACGCTAAGAAGGGTCAATTAATTTTACAAGGTCATGTAGCTAATAAGTAGCAGAGCCGGGATTTGAACTCAGAAAATCTACATTCTTAATCACTACTTACTATGTGCCAAACACTTTACAAATATTATCTCATTTACAATACTCCAAAATAAACCTAGTATCATCTCCACTGTACACAAGGAAACACATTTAACTACATTAAGTGATTTACCAAACTAGCAAAAACATTTGTTTTTAGACATCTACACTATATTCAGAACTGAGTAGTTAAAACAGATAATTTGAAAAGATAACAAACGATATATTTTACAACAGTCATATTTCTTAAGAGCTATAATATTGCAAGAATATACTACAGTCTTCCAAAATTTTTAGTAAAGGCACAGGAAAATATGTCTCAAAAATTGGGAAATAATAGAATTTTCAAATTCTTAAACCATCAAGACTACTGACTTTTAATCTGTTAAGATTTACTGATGCTAAATATGACCACTCTCTCTTTAAGTCTATTTACTATATAACTGACAAATATTCCTTTTTCATTTTCAGGGATTTTTTTTATTGCTTATTATTACTTTTATTGGAAACTAACTATGGGGCTATATTTTATTGCATTTATAATAATAATAACAATAATGTGTGCATCATGGCCCAAGAGGGCTTTTGCAGCCAAAGGACTCAAGAAAGCACCAGACACATTCTGAGACATAAGTTTTTATTTTGGGGCTTACCTACAGGGTAGGAAGTCAGTCATGGTGCCCTCAATGCATTCAGGATCTGCTCTTAATGGCGGTGGGTTCAGAGCTCAACGTGGAAATACTCCGCAAAAGCAAGGGGTGCCAGGGAGTGGTTTATAAGAGTTAGGACAAAGACATTCAAATCGGTATGTGTATTAGTTAGGGTTCCCCAGGGAAACAGAATCAACAAGAGATATCTATAAATATATATGGGACGGAGAACATCTTCTTGACCAAAAGGGGGATGTGAAAGGAAATGAAATAAGCTTCAGTAGCAGAGAGATTCCAAAAGGAGCCGAGAGGTCACTCTGGTGGGCACTCTTATGCACACTTTAGACAACCCTTTTTAGGTTCTAAAGTATTGGGGTAGCTGGTGGTGGATACCTGAAACTATCAAACTACAACCCAGAACCCATGAATCTCGAAGACAATTGTATAAAAATGCAGCTTATGAGGGGTGACAATGGGATTGGGAAAGCCATAAAGACCACATTCCACTTTGTCTAGTTTATGGATGGATGAGTAGAAAAATAGGGGAAGGAAACAAACAGACAAACGTACCCAGTGTTCTTTTTCACTTCAATTGCTCTTTTTCACTTTAATTATTATTCTTGTTATTTTTGGGTGTGTGCTAATGAAGGTATCAGGGATTGATTTAGGTGATGAATGTACAACTATGTAATGGTACTGTGAACAATCGAATGTATGATTTGTTTTGTATGACTGCGTGGTATGTGAATATATCTCAATAAAATGAAGATAAAAAAAAAAAGATTTTATAAAAGTGTCTCATGCAACTGTGGGTATGCACGAGTCCAAATTCCGTAGGGCTGGCAGCAAATTGGCAACTCCAATGAAGATGTTCAATGAACTCCTCAGGAAACAAACTGACAACTTCGATGAACTCCTCAGGAAACACTCTGCTGGTTAGCCGAAGAAGACGTGAAGGTCCTCTTACCTGTCTCGCTTAAAAGTCTTCAACTGATTGGATTAAATCCAGCAGACTGCATTCTCACATTGGGGAAGTCACGTCCTTCAATAATTTTATCAGTCACAGCTGGAGCCAGGTGACTGATGATTTAATAAACCAGCCTTCTGGTTTATTAACCAGCCACACATGTCCTTACAGTAACGGTTAGGTCAGTGCTTGCTTGACCAGACACCTAGGTACCATCACCTGGCCAAGCTGTCACATGAACCATCACAGTATGAGGGGAAGTGGGGAGGGGGTGGCTATCTTGTGACATAAGGAGGGATCCAGTTTAGTCAACAGGGAAGAGGGGAGGATTATAGATTATCTTGTAGGATTGAGAAAGACTTGTTGACCAAAAGTGGGAAGAGAATTGAAACAAAATAAAGTTTTAGTGGCTGAGAGATTACTAATGGAGTCAAGAAGTCATTCGGAAGGCTATTCTTAAGCATTATATAGCTATCCCCTTCTAGTTTTTAGTTTATTAGTGTAGACAGAAAGAAATACCTGAAATTGTTGAACTGCAATCCACCATCCTTGATTCCTGAAGACGTTTGTGTAACTTTATAGCTTACATGGTGTGATCATGTGATTGTGAAAACCTTGTGGCTCACACCCCCTTTATCCAGTGTATGGACAGATGAGTAGAAAAATGGGGACAAAAAGTAAATGAATAATAGCAGGGAAGGAGGGGTATAGGGTATTTTGGGTATTCTCTTATACTTTTAATTTTTTGGAATAATGAAAATGTTCAAAAATATGATGACACTGAACAATTGTTGTACCCTTTGGATGACTGTATGGTATATGAATATATTTCAATAAAATTTGCTTAAAAAAACTATATATATAATATATATATATATATATATATATATATAAATAAAACTATCCATTCATAAAATCACTATTATTTCTTATCCCCATCTTACCCTCGTTCTACAAGGGTAGAAGTCAAATCTAGAGAGGAAATAGTACCTAACTAAATTTGATAAAGCTCACTGTATTTAGTACAGTGTTATACATTCTTTGACTACTTTAGACTCATAACCAGTCTTTTCACTTTTACCCTTGGCCTCCCAAAGAGTTTATTCTCCACAAACCATGCAAGAGTGAACCTTTCAAATCCAAACCCCACCCTCAAAAGATACCCATCCCACTCAGAATAACATCCTAACTCCTTATAAGGTACACCAGGCCCTATGTGAACTGGTTCCTTAGCATCCTCCTCTTCCCATCACACATACTTCTCCTACCTTCTTTTCCTCTATATATATTATATGGAATCATCCCCAGCCAGTCTGACCTCCATCATTCTTAAGAAGATATACCTTTGCTTTAAATATATGCCCATCTCAAGGTTTGCCCTTTAGGTTCTTCTCCCTGGAATACTTTTCTCCCAAAAGTCACAAATCTCATTTCTTTAGATCATTCAATTCTCTGTTCAGATGTCACCCTAGCAGAAGCTTTCTCTGATATCTTAGCCAAAAAGGCACTTCCCCTATTATTCTGTCCCTTTACTCAGCTTTATTTTTCTTCCTTGACTCATCACCTCATGATATAGTCAATATTGATTTAGTGTCCATCTTCATCTACTACAATGTAATTTCCATGAAGCCAGGGACTTTGTTCACTGCTCTACTCCCAGCTCCACAGAAATGCTTGAAGGTGCTCAAAAATAACTGTTGAATAAATGAAAATTTAAAGTGACTCGAAAAAAGCATGTTGTCAACTTGAATTATTATGCATACCAAAAAATCTTTTAAACAATAAATACTGAAGTATATTTTGGACAACTGATTGCCTTTAGGGAAGAAAACTGGGTGACTGAAGGGAGAGGGATAGAGATTAAACGTATATCTCTTCAATTTTGAACTATAATAATGTTAACTTCAAAATTAAATAAAATTTAAAAATTTAATTTAATAGCTATAATGATGCTTGCATTACATTAACTTTTCAGTTCAATTATGCATTTCAAGATGTAGAACACTGACTGCAAAAAATATGACATTCTTCATATTGTTCAAGGGTGTTTTAAGATTCTCTAGGAATTTCTCAGAGCTCAAGAAGTTAAATCGCCCCTTCTTAAATGTTCTCTTACCCTTTTATCATAACACGTCTTAACTAGCAACCACCTTTTCACTAGCAAGTTGTTAGCTACAACCTCGAGTTCATTCAAATAGGGTAAAACAACCATCAAAGAGCAAAAACAATGATGCCTTTAATAACTAATTATGGAGTTGTGTGCCAAGGACAATTATCAGAAACTGTTATCAAAGATAGTAATAAAAACAGATATTCCAGGATATGCACCAGTATATCCAGAATTTAAGTATCTATCTAGCCCTGGTAATGGGGTTTGGTAGAAAGAGGACTGAGAAGGAAAAAGTAGAAGCAAACAGCTATCCAGTCATTTCCCATGCTCCGTTTTAATCATAGCTAGCCCCCCATTTAGACAGGAAGTCACTCCCAGATTTCTTGAAAATAGTGTTTCTCTCTCAACTGACATGAAGGTCACATGAAGAACATCACATTCAGAAGAAATCCAGTACGATAATAGCAATGAAATCTTCCATGGACCAAAACTAGACAAATGGACCTTCCCAGGACTTTGTATTTGTATTATATCATAAGGCTGAGAATTTAAAAAACCGTAATTAAAAAATTATTAATAGGTAATAAACTATTGGACTTCTTAATTTTCAAATCCAGCTAATACTGCATACTTAGATCTTTTCCAACTCTTCTGTCTTGTTATGATAGTATGACAAGCTTAATCGCTCTGTATCAAATCACTTTATATATATATACATATTCCCCATTTAAATAATCTCTATTAAAATTAAAAATCACAAAAATATTTTTTCCAAAATATATACTAAGAAACAGTGTATTTAGCATTGTATGACATATGGAACAATTACACCATCACCTGAAATTAGGGAGGATATTTAACAATCAGTTGGAAACAGTCACAGAAAAATTAACAGTTTGAACCTAAGTAAAAGCACCATAGTCTTTGCTTTGCTTTGCTTTTTCCTGTTTGTGCTTCCTTTAAAAACAAATATGTTTTATTGCAAACACACACAAAAAAATAACAGCAGAAGAGTAACTGTGATACTGTAACATTTTAACTTTCCCCTATAGCTAAAACATAAAAAACATGAACCAGTCATATTTCACTTATTGAGTAGTCATTATATACAGCAAGGTACTTAACTATACTCTTTAGTTACAGAACTAATTATGAAAAGTAGTCCACAGAAATACCCTGACACTTACTCTACCATAAACATGTACAGTTGATGTCTTGGTCATGCTACACAACTAAAAGCTTAATTATCCCAAAATCTAGCTCTTTTCTCATTTTGCTAGGGAAACAGGGATAAAACATGAATAAATACATTATCAGAATGTCAAATGCAACCCTTCTACCCAACACTGTTGTTATCTCTATAATATCCTATAAAATTATATCTAGACTCCAATTAAAAACAAATTCTCGGTAATTCCTGTACTACCTAATATTCACTAAACAAATAAATATACTTATTCTCATATTAGTCTTGTACCACAGTGCCTGACTTTCCATTTTCCAAATCATATTACCATAATGGCACAAGGCTTCACACAATTGTCATACTTATAAAAAGCAGAAATCAGGTGAATTGATCAGTTAAATCTGACAATTCACTTAAACTTTAAGCACCTACCCACCAGGTACAGAGGAATGAAATGCATGCAACAAGGAAAAACTGTACAATCATATCACAAAGAAGAAACTTAAAACTGGGTTAGGAAAAGTTAACTAAATTAATAAAATTTTGGTTGACTGAATTATTTTCTGAAATATATCTGAAAACCTTTTCCCGATAAATACAAGAGCCTAATTCTTTCTTAAAACTTTGCTATTTTAAAACGTGAACTAAGGAGAACCTAAGATGGCAGCTAGGTGAGACGGCAAAAAAACACCTCCGTGAAAAATACTAGACAAAATCCAGAAAGTGACCCAGGACACCAGTTACAGTGATGCACCAGCCAGACAAGGTCTGCTAAATTCACAGGGACTGTGCATTTGGTGAAACCAGGAATTTGCATTCTGAAACGAGTGAGTGAGCCAGCTGAAAGTCTGACAGCTGTGCTGCGGTGTGGGGAAACTGTGGGTTGGCATTTGGAGACGGACTAGTTCTTTTTTTAAAAGATTTTTTTTTTGTTAAAAAGACAGTCTAAATAGATAATGACAATTAAATGTCAAGGATGATTCTGGATGGAATCTGAGGATGGAGGAGAGGAGGCTCAAAGGGACACAGTTGGGACATAAGAAAAAGAAAAAAAAAGGAAATACAGAATGTAAGCTTTGTATCAATGTTGAATTTCTTGAACTCCTTAGCTGCGTTAAAGGGGATTGCATAAAAGAATGTTCTTATTAATGGGAAATGTATATGTGAATTATATTGTTTGTTCAAGGATGTGTGCAGCTTGCTCTCATATGTTCAGAAGACAGAGCAATAGATGATGGATGACAGGGAGGGAGGGAGGGAAAGAAAGAAATGGTGGCATGACAGGATGTTTAAAGTTGGTGGTTCAGGGTATCGGGGGAGGGGGTCGGGGTATGCTGGAGTTCTGTGTACGGGGTTTGTATTGTTTTTGCAACTGTTCCTGGAGGTTTGAATTTATTTCAAAATAAAATTTAAAATAAAATAAAATAAAATAAACCTGTACTCAACTTTCTACATATATTTTTAGAGCTTTAATTTGCATTGCATTGTAGCTACTTAAATTACTAGCAAGAAAATGACATTAACCTGTCGAATACCTATGACAGCAGCATGAAATTATCCTCTTCTTTGTGGTGTATCTTAAGGTCATATTTCATACTTTCCAAGAGAAGTGTTTGAGAAAGCAATATGATATAGAGGAGAAACCTATGACAAACTCAAATCAAATATCAGCTTTTCTCTACCTTAAAAGTACAACTGACAAAATAAATGAGAACCATTATTTTCCTGTAATGAAAGAAGAAAAATATGTAATAACCATTTTTTCCAAAGTGTTCAAGGAAATCAGTTTGAAGCAATGCCACCAGTAAAAGTAGCCCAGGAACTGTACTATGAATCTGCACACTTAAAAAAGGCAGCAAATTCTTCTTAAAGGAAACTATTATCATCAAATAATATCCCATGCCAGCCCTAAAGGTTTACTTTGTGTGTGTGTGGGGGGGGGGTGCATGTAAGCAAACAGGAAATCAATAATTTTACTAAATAGGAGATACTTTTTAAACTCTCGTGGTAATTAGATTTTCTTCCTAAGTACTGGAGTATCCCCTAGTGGACTAGTGAGGAACAGGTACAGGTTTTGTTTTTGTTGTTTTGTTTTTTGGCTTATTAAATTGAACTTTCTCTACTCTTTGGCCATAACAAATTTACACAATCTCATCCATAAAGTATCTTTTTCCATGGCCACAACAAAGCTAACAGGGGTTTTCATAAATTTTATGAATTGTCATCCTTGAATTCAATGGGGCATACTGCAAAGAAGAAACAAATCTGTTTCTTTATAACATATCACTTGCTACGTTTCCTCTTCTAAGAAGAATATAATAATATTCTTATAAATCTTCTAAGAATTTTGTTACACAGGATGAACATAAATTTCTAAATTAAAAATTAATCGTTAACAGTTTCCTAATAGCATAACTTAAATACTGAAGCTACTACATTTGACCTAAGTAACAGTCAAATTATGAATAATATTAAGCAGAGTGTTTTCTACTCTGAGTCATTTTTTGCCAAAAACGAATTTGACAAACTACTAATAGAGGCTTGGAAATGATTTTTTTTTTTTAACTATGATAAATCTGATGACATGTAGAATAAGGAAAATGACTAAAAAAATGTTTTAAGGCATCAACACCCTAAGTACAAATAAAAGCTGAACAATAACTACTTCATATTTTCACAAATAATCAAGTGAAATCTATTGAAGAATATAAAGAATACAAAGTCTCTTCAATCATATCTGAACACACTGAAAATAATGCCATCATGCTTCCTCTAGCCACATGGTCTCTGCACATTCTATTTCCTGTACCTGGAACACTCTTCCCCCACCCATCTCAAATTGACCTATTTAATTCCCATCCATCCTTCAAATCGCGACTAAATCAACACTAGTCTCCCAGACTAGGTAAAAATCCACTATTATTATCTCTCATAGTCAAATGTATCTCATATTTTATTGATTTATTGAACTAATTGCTTCTAATTTTATCAGTGGCTATTTAGAGTTCTATTATCTTACAGGGTTGTTGTGAAGATTAAATGACATGTATCAACGCCTAGAACCATGCCAGACACCATGTAAATACTATCAGTATTGATACCATCAAAACCTGTCAGAGATAAAACGTGCTTCTGTAACCTAAAAGTATTCCTCAAATTTGGATTTTTATTTTGTTTTTAAAAACCATTGATTTATTAGCATAAACATAGTACTAGAGTGGTTCTAATCTATTCCCTGTCAAAATTCTTTGATATCCCTCCCTTCAAGAGTTGACGTTTAATTCTCTATCCTTTGAGAGGACTTAGTGACCTGCCTCTAATGAACAGAATAAGACGAAAGTAAAGGTATAGGACTAGGTCATAAAAGGCACTGTGGCATCCTGCTTTCTTTAAGATTACTTGTTCTAGGGAAGCCAGATGCCATGTCATGATGACACTCAGGCAGCCCTGCAGAGAGGCCTATGGGCAAGGAAATGAAGACCCCTACTGACAGTGATGTGAGTGAGTCTTTTTGGAAGCAGATCCTCCAGCCCAGTCAACAGCTTGACTGCAACCTCACAAGAGACCCTAAGACAGAATCATGCTTCTAAGCCAATCCCAGATTCCTGATCCTCAAAAATTATGTGAAATAAATTTTGGGTAATTGGCTACTCAGCAACAAAATATTAGTACAATTGTGTTTAACGTATTTAAAGAAATAAGAGGGTAATGATTGTATATCAAGAAAGAGAAAACATTATCAAAACAGACCAGACATTTTAAAAGAACCAAACAGAACCTGCAGAAATGAAAAATATAATAATCGAAATTAGAAGTTCAACGGGCAAATTAAGCAACAGATTAGACCAACTAAACAGTGCTCTGAAGAAATACACAAAATGTAGCATAGTGAGAGAATAACTGAAAATATGGAACAGAGGTAGACATGAGGACAGAACAAAGAGGTCCAACATATGTCTAAACAAACTCAAAAAGGAAAGAGTAGAAAAAATGGAAAATAGGCAATATATGAAAATATAATTGCTGAGACTTTTCCAGAACTGCTGAAGTTGAGGAAGCACAAAGAATCCCTAGCAGGATAAATAATAAGAAACCTACACCTAGTTACTTTGTAGTGTAAATGCAGAATTAATACAAAAAGATCTGTAAAACCACCAGTTAGAAACGATAGATTTACTCCAGGCAGGACAATTATACAGCATCTAACTTCTCAACAGCATCAATGGCACCCAGAGAATGATAAAACAAAACAGTTGATTCTCATTACCTGCGGTAGCTTTGATCCATCAATTCCCTGAAAAAAAACCGAATCAGTGAATACCAGCCCTGTACAACCTCAGCTGGGAATTTTTTGCTCTGTGCATGCAGATGCCTCTGAATGACAGACAGTGAATGACCACAAAAGCACTCTGAGCTTTTTTTAGCTAACAGGAGAATTTGCAAATTCAGAATCTGCAAATAATGTGGTTTGACTGTATACTGTAAAGGCTGCAAACTAAATCAGATACATCTTCAAGGCTATAATTTTGAGGGTCCCTCTGCCCCTACCAAAGGAAAATAAACTCTCACTATATTATAGTGAAATCATTCTTAATTTGATGTGCACATTCAAATCACCTGCTAGGGTCTTAGTCCTAAATATTTTGGTTCTGTAGGAAGACAAAATTTTTAATGTTCTTCAAGTGATTTTGATACATACTCCTGGTTAAGGAGAGAGAGAGAAAGAAAAGAAGTGAGGAGGGAGGGGGGAAGAGAGGGAGGGAGGAAAGGAATATGATAAAGTAAATAAAACAAAATATTAATTAATTGGGGAATTTCAAAAAAGAGTAAATTAAGAGTTCTTTGTACTACTCTTGCTTTTCTCTACTATTTTTGCAGGGTTTTTTAAAATTTAAATTTATTTACTTTTTATTTTATTTTTATTACGGAATTTCCTCTGTTATTTCTTGTACAATTTGTGCTTTCAACTTTTCTGTAAGCTTGAAACTATTTCAAAATTAAGTTATTAAAAAAAACAACATAAGCACATGCTCACACCAAAATCATATTATTCTATTTTAAGATAGCACCACTACCTTCCAAACACTAAGAATTCTAATAGAATATCATGCCTATGAATTAGTCCAAATTGTCCCATTAGCATCTGGAAGTATCATGATGAAGGATTAGAGGTTGGATGTGTTCAATTCAGTTGCTGAAACTTAACACACAAGCGTCAACTAATTAGTGACAATCTCACCATAAAGCTACAGAAAACATTCATAAAGTTTCAATACCTCCCATCCCCTCTTCTTGACTTTGTACTTATGATACTATCAGTTTTTAAAATACACTATGAAAAGTTTCATTTTAAAATTTTAATTTAAAATTCCATTTTCTGAAACTTAATTTTTGTTCTCTTCTCACTTATCTTCCTACACAACCTCATAAGGAGAAGAGAAACACACTTCACTGTCTCGTTTTTTTCCCTCTAAACCTCCCTTCTAATCTCTCTGCATCTTGAAGGGCAGAAACAGGGTACTAATATTTTGTGGGTCTTATATGCCAAGCATGGTGATTTTATCTATATTATCTCATTGAATTTTTAATCTACCCTATACAGCAGGTATTTATAAATGAGGAAATAAATTCAAACACTTAATAAATTGGAATTCTAATCCAAATCTGCCTACCTCCAAAACCTATGTACTTTCGACATCACAGTGCTTTCATGAGTCATTTATGTTGTCTCACTTTCGGTTCTCCTTCCAGAAAAAACGTATTTCTTTAAAGCACAGAACATTAACAGAGGGTTTTCAATAAGACACAATTTCACAAAGACAGGAACTCAGATAAAAGTTTCTCAGTCATAAACTAAGAGCTTTTTTTCTCTCCTACAGACAAACATACTTCTGGTTTCTCTTATTCCATAAACTAAAAAATGACACCTACCCATGGAACCTTCCATGGGAGCTTTATATGGGTAAGGAAAATTCCAGTAAAAAATTTATCTGATGCATTGTTGTGTCAGGGGTCCCCAAGATCACCTTCAATGATTTACTAGGAAAAAGTACAATACTCAGCATACAGTCATACTCACAGCTATGATTTATTACAGCAGAAGGAACTAAGCAAAATCAGCAAACGGAAAAGGCACATGGAATGAAGTATAGAGGAAATCAGGGACAAACTTCCAAAAATCCTCTCCCAATGGAGTCATACAGGATGCACTTAATTCCTGCAGCAATGACTTGTGACAATATGTGTGAAATGCTGTCTTCAAGGGAAGCTCATAGATACCCAGGGCCCAAGGTTTTTATCAGGAGCTGA
This sequence comes from Choloepus didactylus, assembly GCF_015220235.1. Taxonomy (NCBI): domain Eukaryota; kingdom Metazoa; phylum Chordata; class Mammalia; order Pilosa; family Megalonychidae; genus Choloepus; species Choloepus didactylus. The sequence goes on along the minus strand of NC_051308.1, from coordinate 84,516,962 downwards.
TCACATATGTACCCTCTGCCTAGTGCTTACCAAAACTCCTGACTTCCAAAAGGAATGCAGGTGTTCAGCATAAACCACATTTGTTTATACAAACAGTTTAGGCACAGTGAGTCACTCTTACCAGTTCTGGGAATGATGGGAACCCTCCTAAAATCCAAGTTCCCTGATGCCAGCCATGGGCCAAGCTTGCAAGAGGCTTTCTAAGGAGAGCAGCCTGAGGCCTGCTGTGTTCACTCTTATATGCACCAGTTGATATTCCCTTTAGAATATGTTCTGTTTGTTTTTGGTATTCCCTGCTTTCTATCCAAAATGGTTCCCCAGTTCCTGCTGTTTTAACTAAAATTCCATTTCCTGAGATTTGTATCATTTTTGCCACTTATTACATACTTATGCCCACCTATTAAAACTTACAAGCCACAAAGTGTCCAACTATATGACAGACTAGAGGATGATCCAATTCTGCATCTATCCTTAAGACAGGATGCCTGTGAGAAATAACATTTTAAGATTTAAAGACGGTAAGAAATTAATTTTAGCACATTGGGATAAAGATCTTTTGATACAATTTCATAGACATCGTGGTCAATACTTAAAAAAAAAAACAGGAAAGGAAAAAAGTGGGCCCTAGTCCCATTAGATGACTTACCAGTTAATATTACATTTACAAATTAGCTGTTAAAACTGTGGGAGTGCTATTCTTTTATAAATCATCCCTTAAAAACTAGACAGTAAACCTACGCTTCCTTCTTCTTTAAAGAAGTTAAGAAACTCGTGACATTTAAAAAAGAATAGAATATAACCTTGCTGTCCTCCTCCACATTTTTGTTTTCAATAGCATTAACAATGCCTTAGACAAAGTATGTTCTGTTCAAAGGGTCACATAAAAAAATTAACATTACAGAAATATTTCACTTCAGCTTTAAAAATAGGAAAAGACTTTAAACATCCATGTACAAATGTGTTATTTTTTAGTTTTTGATTATACCAACAAATTGGGCAAAGTTGGCTTATAAGTGAATTCATGATTGAACTGTACCCTAAAATAACTGCTGAAATGTTTTCTGCTTTTTTTCCAACTATAATCACTTCTATTCATGTATATTCTGTCCTAAAATAAACCTAATATGAGCTCAGCATAACAGAAAATTTAAAAATCCCAAAGAATTTAATTTAGCTGAGGAAACGAACAGCAATAAAAATGTAAGACAGAATATTGATGACAATAGTGTGAGAAAGAGTAAATGTGAAAGAAGTTCTAAAAGGAGTTAAAAAAAAAAAAAAGGCCTTTCTCCTTTGATTTATGATTCCTAGTTTAGAATGCTGAAAATAAATAAAGTGAAAAAATATAATTAAAAAATTAGGGCAAGTCAACTGGGACAGAAAAGTCTCTTCAATGAATGGTATTGGGAGAACTGGATAACCATATCCAAAAAAATGAAAGAGGACTCATACCTCTCACCCTATACAAAAATTAACTCAAAATGGATCAAAGACCTAAATATAAGAATCAGTACCATAAAACTCCTAGAAGAAAATAGAGGGAAACATCTACAAGATCAAGGGATAAGCAGTAGTTTCTTAGACCTTACACCCAAAGCGCAAGCAACGAAAAAAAAATAGATAAATAGGGACTTCCTCAAAATGGAATACTTTTGTGCTTCAAAGGACTTTGTCAAAAAGGTGAAAAGGCAGCCAACTCAATGTGAGAAAATATTTGGAAACCACATATCTGATAAGGGTCTGAAATCCAGAATATATAAAGAAATCCTACTACTCAACAATAAAAAGACAAACAACTCAATTAAAAACATGGACAAAGGACTTTGAGTAGACATTTTTCCAAAGAAGAAATACAAATGTCTAAAAAACATATGAAAAGATAATCAGCTTCACTAGCTATTTAGGGAAATGCAAATCAAAAACACAATGAGATATCATCTCAAATTTATACGAACGGCTGCTATTAAACAGGAAACCACAAGTGTTGGAGAAGATGTGGAGAAACAGGAACATTTATTCACTACTGGTGGGAATCTAAAATGGTACAGCCTCTGTGGAAGACGGTTTGGCAGTTCCTCAGGAAGCTAAGAATAGAGCTGCCTTGCCAATGACCTGACAATCCCACTACTAAGTACATACCCAGAAGACCTGAAAGCAGGGAAACGAACAGACATTTGCACACTGACGTTCAGAGTGGCCTTATTCACAATTGCCAAAACATGGAAACAACCCAAGTATAGATCAAGAGATGAATGGATAAACAAAATGTGGTATATACATAATGATGGAATATTATTTAGCAATAAGAAGGAATGAAATCCTGAAACACACAACAACATGGATGAACCTTGAGAATATTATGTTAAATGAAATAAGTCAGACCCATAAGGAAAACTATCTGATCTCACTGATATGAACTAATTATAATATATAAACTCACAGACATAAAATCTAAAATTTAAGTTACCAGGATATAGAATGAGGCTAAAGAATGGGGAACGGTTGCTTAATATGTGCAGAACATTTACCCAGGTTGAACTTAAACATTTGGAAAAGGATAGAGGTTATGGTAACATGTTATAATATAACAGTATAATTAACAGTGCTGAATTGTGGGTGAATGTGGTAGAAAGGGGAAGTTTAGAGCCATGTATGTCACCAGAAGGGAAGTTGGAGGTTAGAACATGTGAATGTATAACACAGTGAATCTTGTGGTGGACGATGACTGTGATTAATTGTACAAATATATATAAAAAAGGGTTCTTTCATGAACTAGAACAAATGTATGATACTATTATGAGGAGTTAATGAGAGAGGCATATGGGAAAAAATGTACCTATTGCAAACTGTGGACTGGAGTTAGCAGTAATATCTTAATATTCCTTCATAAACAGTAACAAATGTACTACACCAATACTAAGGGTCAACAGGGAGGGATAAGGGGTATGGGATGTTTTGGGTTTTCCTTTTAATTTTTATTTCTTTCCTGGAGTAATGTAAATGTTCTAAAATTGATCATGGTGATGAATACACAACTATGTGACGATACTGTGAGCCACTGATTGTATACTTCAGATGGATTATATGGTATGTGAATATATCTCAATAAAATTGCATTAAAAAAAAAAAAAGAAATCAGGGAGCCCATTCACATCAACTGACCAGAATCCACGAATTCTCCACTCCAAGACCTTCTGGACTGACCCAGGCCCAACTTTCTACCTTTTGAGAACACCAAGAATAATGAATAATGTCTCCGCATTAGTTTTTACTAGAGCCAATCACCTGTCATGCCTGGAACAGAGAATGTACCCAGATCATCCTTCACCCCAATAACCATGAAGTCCACATTTATAAGAAGAACGTGAGCCAGTGGGTAAAAACTCATAAACTCAAAGAGAACAGTAGACACATCACAGGTAATGACTGGGCTCCCAAGAGTATCCACAATGTCACTTGAGGTACAGATCGTAATGCCTATGTCTGAAGTCAAAAAGATGGTATCTGGAAGCCAACCCTGGTGGATCCTGAGAATTAATCCTGCATTCACTTTTGTGAAGTATTCCCTGTTAGAGAAGAAATTTGTTGTGGGAAGTGGAGCACGACTCATTTCTGTTTGTTACTTTGAACCTGAAAATGACTGGTGGGTAAGCAAGCACATTAAGAAGCCTATTCATTCCATGGTCCTCAGCTTGGATTGGCATCCCAACAATATTCTGCTGGCAGCAGGATCCTGTGACTACAAATGCAGAGTGTTTTCTACCTACATTAAAGAAGTGAAAAGCCAGCCAGTGTGCCATGGGGCAGTAAGATACCTTTTAGTTAGCTGATGTCAGAGTTTGGTGGCAGTGGCACTGGTGACTGGGTCCACGGGGTCAGCTTCTCTGCCAGTGGGAGCTGCCTCACCTGAATCAACCACAATAGCACCATGTCTGTTGCCGATGCCTCAAAAAGTGTACAGGTTTCAACTATGAAAATGGAGTTCCTGCCTCTCCAAAATGTATCGTTTATCTCCGAGAATAGCGTTATAGCTGGTGGCCACAACTGCTGCCCAATCAATGCTTTTCAAGGGCAATGACCATGGCTGCTTGACCTATGTATCCAAACTAGACCTTCCAAAACAGAGCAATCAGTGCAAAATGCCGGCCAGGGAACACTTCTGCAACATGGCCAAAAGGGCCACAACCATGGTCAGCAATACAGCCCTGGAGACACCGCACCAGAATAGCATCACTCAACTGTCTATTTATGAGGTAGACAAGCAAGACTCTTGCAAATTTTACACTACTGGCATCAGTGGAGTCATGACAGTTTGGGAATTCAAGACTTTATAGAGTCTTCTATCTAGGGCCTTAGAATAATGAAAAGTTGAGCAAACCCCCAAGATCTAGCATGACAAACTGCAACTGACCTCAGCTTTGCCATCTGCATGATGGGGAGGAAAGCCAGCGACCAGGAAACACTGAGCATACAGTGCGCAAATATTGTTTGTGTGTTTCTGTTTGAATATAATTGGTGAATGTGTTGGTTTTTAAAAGCAGTAACTTTTTTTTTCTGTTTCATACCATTTTTTAACAAAGCTTCTCTTTAAGTAGTTTATTATGGAAAATTGTCACACTAACTTAAAGTAAGGGATGGGTATGTATGTAAATTGCTGGAAAATTAAAAATAATGTATGTGAAAAAAATTTCACATATGCTTTGTAGATTTTGGTTAACAATACAAATCATATGCATGAGAGAGGGTTTAAAAGAATACACATGAGAATTTTAATGATGGTTGTCTCCAATTAGAAGAGTGGGTTTGGGGGTTTGTTTTCTTATAGTTTTGCTTTTTCTTGTAATGAAAAATACAGCATTTGTAATAAAAAAAATAACTTTCTTCATTTCTTCTAAAAGAAGTGTAGAAGGATCTAAGATGGCGGCATAGAGAGGAGTGGAAGCTAAGTAGTCCCCCTGGAACAACTGAAAAAAAAAAAAAACAGAAACAACTAGTAAATAACCCAGAATAACTACAGGGGGACAAACGTGACCATCCACTCATCATACACCAACCTGAATTGGGAGGAATGCCCGAGATCGCAGCATAAAATCTGTAAGTAAAAACTGCAGATCCAAATCAGGAGACAACTCCCCCACAGCCCGAGCTACAAAGCCTTGTGGTGCCAGAGAGAAGCTTTCTCCCAGCAAGTGAATATAGCTCAGGGAGCTCCAACTGGGGTTTTAATTAGCGAGTGTGAACTGCTCACTATGAGGTATGAATCCCCAACAAGTAGACAGAGGCTTTGGGTGACGATTGACCCTGGAGAGCCAGAGGGTCGCCTTGGACTAGCTCTGTTCTTTTTTCCACTCAGTGGAGAAAGCATCAGCCATTTTCAGTTCCCAGTTCTGTGACCCAGACAAGGGTATAGCACAGGCAGACAGACCATTGAAATGCTAATGACCTCTCCCTAGAGCGTCTTATCTTCTCTAAGAGGAAAGGGGTGGGGCCTAGCTTTAGTACCTGCCTTTCATTCAGAACTTACACCAGTCAAGAATTATAGGCTAACAGGCACCACCTGCTGGGCAGAAAAGCACCTGAGGCATCAGAGGGTGTACCAATTTTCTAAGATACACCCTCAGGGAAACTGGATACTGAATATTTCTTCCTTCTGGGACCTTAGCCCATTCTGGTCTGGGGAGGCCAGATTGGGGTAACCAAGGAAACCATGCCTAGACAACAGAAAACTACAACCTACACCAAGAAAAATGAGGTTATGACCCGGTCAGGGCAACAAACTTGCACTTCAACTGTGATGCAGGAATTGAAACAACTAATAATGAGTGAATTCAAAAAGTTTAGGGAAGATATGGCAAAAGAGATGAAGCATATAATGAAAACACAGGACGTACATAAGGTAGAAATTGAAAGTTCAAAAAACCAACCGGCGGAATCTATGGAAATGAAAGGCACAACACAAGAGATGAAAGACACACTGGAAACATACAACAGTAGATCTCAAGAGGAAGAAGAAAACACTCAGGAACAGGGCAACTGAAAGCCTACACACAAAAGAAAAGATAGAGAAAAGAATGGAAAAATATGAGCAATGTCTCCGGGAACTTAAAGACAAAACAAAAAGCAAGAATTTATGTGTCATTGGTGTCCCAGAAGGAGAAGAGAAGGGAAAAGGGGCAGAAGCAATAATAGAGGAAATAATCAATGAAAATTTCCCATCTTTTATGAAAGACATAAAATTATGAATCCAAGAAGTTCAGCATACCCCAAACAGAATAGATCTGAATAGGCCTATGCCAAGACACTTAATAATCAGATTATCAAACATCAAAGATAAAGACAGAATCCTGAAAGCAGCAAGAGAGAAACTATCTATCATGTACAAAGGAAGCTTGATAAGACTATGTATGGATTTCTCAATAGAAACCATGGAGGCAGAAGGAAGTGGGGTGGTATATTTATGATACTGAAAGAGAAAAATCACCAACCAAGAATCCTATATCCAGCAAAACTATCCTTTAGATATGAGGGAAAGCTTAAAATATTCTCTGACAAACAATGACTGAGTTTGTGAACGAGAAACCTGCTCTACAGGAAGCACTAAATGAAGCACTGCAGACAGAAAGGAAAAGACAGGAGTGAGAAGTTTGGAAAACAATTTTGGGAGATAGTAGCACAGCAATGTAAGTACACTGAACAAAGATGACTGTGAATATGGTTGAAAGAGGAAGGCTGGATCATGTGGGACACAAGAACAAAAGACGAACGATAAAGACTGGGACTGTGTAACTCAGGGAAACCTAGGATGCTCAACGATTGTAATGAAAGGTACAAATATGTTTTTACATGAGGTAGAACAAATGAATGTCAACATTGCAAGGTGTTAAAAACAGGGTGGGATTGGGGGCAAAATACAATCACTGCAAACTGGAGGCTAGAATTAACAGAAACATTGTATTACGTTTCCTTTAATGTAACAAAAACAATATACCAAAGCTAAATGCATATGGGGGGGTGTGGGGAACAGGGGATATGGGACTCCTGGTGTTGGTGATGTTGTCTGACTCTTTATTCTACTTTAGGTTAATGCTATCTTTCCTTTTGTCACCTTCTAGCTATCAAGTTTTTTTGTTTGTTTTTCTCTCTTTCTCTTGCCTTTTTCTTTTGCCTCTCTGCTTTCTTTGACTCTTATTCCGTCTTTGTGGAAGAAATGCCCTTATATAGAGAGTGGCGATGGTGCTCAATACATAAATACGTGAGTATATGGGGAACCAACAATTGTTTACTTAGGACAGAATGTATAGTGTTTGAACAAAACCATCTTAAAAGAAATGAGTTGATGAAGAAACCCTGAGGGCACTATATTGAGTGAAATAAGACAGACACATACAGGCAAATATTGCAGGGTATCACTGATATGAACTAATTATAATATGTAAACTCATAGACATGAAATGTAAGCTACCAGGATATAGAATGAGGCTAAAGAATGGGGAGCGGTTGCTTATCATGAGCAGAATGTTCAACTAGGGCGAACTTAAATATTTGGAAATGGACAGGGGTGATGGTAGCATGTAATGAGAATAACTAACAGTGCTAAAAGGTGTGTGAAGGTGGTGGAAAGGGTAAGCTCAGAGTCACGCATGTCACCAGAAGGAAAGCTGGAGGTTAAAAGATGGGAATGTATAAAACAGTGAATCTTGTGGTGGACAATGTCCCTGATTAACTAGACAAATATTAGAAATCTCTCTCATGAACTAGAACAAATGTATGTCACTATAACCAGAGGTTAACAATAGAGAGGCATATAGGGAAAAAATATATACCTATTGTAAACCATATACTACAGTTAGTAGTATTTTAACATTCTTTCATCAACAGTAACAAATGTAATATACCAAAACTATGAATCAATAAAGGAGGGCGGGGGGCATGGTTAGGGGTATGGGAGGATGTGAGTTTCCATTTGTTTGTCTTTATTTCTTTTCTGGAGTAGTGAAAATGTTCTAAAACTTGAAAAAAAAATAATTGTGTTGATGGATGCACAGCTGTATGGTGGTGCTGTGGGCAACTGATTGTATGCTTTGGATCTTTGGATAGTTGTATGGTATCTGAACAATCTCAATATGAATAAATAAATAAATAAATAAACAAATAAATGAAGAAAAATTGTATGGTATCTGAACAATCTCAATAAAAATAAATAAACAAACAAATACATAAATAAATAAATAAAAAGTGAATAAAAATAGTAAATAAATGGCTTATTTTTTTTTCTAGTTTAAAGACAAAACGTGAAGATGACAGAGTGGTGAGGTGTGGAATCTAGTTACTCCTCTAGGGCAGCTGGTAAATAGCCAGGGAAAGTATGGAACAGCCACTTCAGGGAATTCTATGAGGAGTCACACATCATACATCAATATAGAACAGGTGGAACGGCTGAGATAACAGCAAAAAACTTTAAGCTTCCCTGCCGGGGGGGGCTGGTGCCCCTACCTGCCCCGCCCCCCACACCCCAGGTACAGCAGACACTCTCTGAGCTGGCTCCTTGACGGAAAAAGAAACAATCTGTGCTGGGAGCAAGAAGCAGGGTTCAACCTGGCACCAACTGCAGAATTAACAAATTTGAACTGCTGAATAAAAGCTCCACGCACAGACAAACCAGGAGCAGGCACCAAAAGAGCCGGGAGGAATCTTCAGGCAGACAGGAGGCGGAGTTGACAACAAGAAAAAAAAAACAGACATTTGGAGTTGGAGGTGTTCAGAATATTGGAAAAGGGCTAGGCTCCAAGAAAAAGGGGCACATAGAGACAGATACCAAATCGGACTCTGGCTTCCAAACCTGGGGAGCTGGGGTCCAGCTCTGAAAAGGGTTTTTTATTTTTCTTTCTTGCTTGACTCTATTTTTTTACTTTTCAATAGCCTGTCAGAGAAACAAACCGGAGAGGCGGGGCAAGATGGCAGGCTGGTGAGCTGTATGTTTTAGTTAATCCTCCAGGAAAGAAGGTAGAAAGCCAGGAACTGCATGGACTGGACACCATAGAGCAATCTGACTTTCGGCATACTTCATACAACACTCATGAAAACGTGGAACTGCTGAGATCAGCGAAATCTGTAAGTTTTTGCGGCCAGGGGACCCGCGCCCCTCCCTGCCAGGCTCAGTCCCGTGGGAGGAGGGGCTGTCAGCTCCGGGAAGGAGAAGGGAGAACTGCAGTGGCAGCCCTTATCGGAAACTCATTCTGCTGATCCAAACTCCAACCATAGATAGACGGAGACCAGACACCAGAGAATCTGAGAGCAGCCAGCCCAGCAGAGAGGAGACAGGCATAGAAAAAAAACAACACGAAAAACTCCAAAATAAAAGCGGAGGATTTTTGGAGCTCTGGTGAACATAGAAAGGGGAAGGGCAGAGCTCAGGCCCGAGCTCAGGCCTTGAGGCGCATATGCAAATCCCGAAGAAAACCTGATCTCTCTGCCCTGTGGACCTTTCCTTAATGGCCCTGGTTGCTTTGTCTCTTAGCATTTCAATAACCCATTAGATCTCTGAGGAGGGCCCTTTTTTTTTTTTTTTTTTTAATCCTTTTTTCTTTTTCTAAAACAATTACTCTAAGAAGCCCAATACAGAAAGCTTCAAAGACTTACTATTTGGGCAGGTCAAGTCAAGAGCAGAACTAGGAGAGATCTGAGACAAAACGCAATAATACAGTGGCTGAGAAAATTCACTAAACACCACAACTTCCCAAGAAAAGGGGGGTATCCGCTCACAGCCATCATCCTGGTGGACAGGAAACACTCCTGCCCATCGCCAGCCCCATAGCCCAGAACTGCCCCAGACAGCCCAGTGTGACGGAAGTGCTTCAAGTAACAGGCACACACCACAAAACTGGGCATGGACATTAGCCTTCCCTGAAACCTCAGCTGATTGTCCCAGAGCTGGGAAGGTGGAGCAGTGTGAATTAACAAAGCCCCATTCAGCCATCATTTCAGCAGACTGGGAGCCTCCCTACACAGCCCAGCAGCCCAGAACTGCCCTGGGGGGATGGCACTAACCTGTGACATAGCACAGTCATCCCTCAACAGAGCACCCGGGGTGCACGGCCTGGAAGAGGGGCCCACTTGCAAGTCTCAGGAGCCATACGCCAATACCAAGGACTTGTGGGTCAGTGGCAGAGACAAACTGTGGCAGGACTGAACTTAAGGATTAGACTATTGCAGCAGCTTTAAAACTCTAGGATCACCAGGGAGATTTGATTGTTAGAGCCACCCCCCACTCCCTGACTGCCCAGAAACACGCCCCATATACAGGGCAGGCAACACCAACTACACACGCAAGCTTGGTACACCAATTGGACCCCACAAGACTCACTCCCCCACTCACCAAAAAGGCTAAGCAGGGGAGAACTGGCTTGTGGAGAACAGGTGGCTCGTGGACGCCACCTGCTGGTTAGTTAGAGAAAGTGTACTCCACGAAGCTGTAGATCTGATAAATTAGAGATAAGGACTTCAATTGGTCTATAAATCCTAAAAGAACCCTATCAAGTTCAGCAAATGCCACGAGGCCAAAAACAACAGAAAATTATAAAGCATATGAAAAAACCAGATGATATGGATAAACCAAGCCCAAGCACCCAAATTAAAAGACCAGAAGAGACACAGCACCTAGAGCAGCTACTCAAAGAACTAAAGATGAACAATGACACCATAGTACGGGAGACAAAGGAAATCAAGAAGACCCTAGAAGAGCATAAAGAAGACATTGCAAGACAAAATAAAAAAAATGGATGATCTTATGGAAATTAAAGAAACTGTTGACCAAATTAAAAAGATTCTGGACACTCATAGTACAAGACTAGAGGAAGTTGAACAACGAATCAGTGACCTCGAAGATGACAGAAGGGAAAATGAAAGCATAAAAGAAAGAATGGGGAAAAAAATTGAAAAAATCGAAATGGACCTCAGGGATATTATAGATAATATGAAATGTCCAAATATAAGACTCATTGGTGTCCCAGAATGGGAAGAAAACGGTAAAGGTCTAGGAAGAGTATTCAAAGAAATTGTTGGGGAAAACTTCCCAAATCTTCTAAACAACATAAATACACAAATCATAAATGCTCAGCGAACCCCAAATAGAATAAATGCAAATAAACCCACTCCGAGACATATACTGATCACACTGTCAAACACAGAAGAGAAGGAGCAAGTTCTGAAAGCAGCAAGAGAAAAGCAATTCACCACATACAAAGGAAACAGCATAAGACTAAGTAGTGAATACTCAGCAGCCACCATGGAGGCGAGAAGGCAGTGGCATGATATATTTAAAATTCTGAGTGAGAAAAATTTCCAGCCAAGAATACTTTATCCAGCAAAGCTCTCCTTCAAATTTGAGGGAGAGCTTAAATTTTTCACAGACAAACAAATGCTGAGAGAATTGCTAACAAGAGACCTGCCCTACTGGAGATACTAAAGGGAACCCTACACACAGAGAAACAAAGACAGGACAGAGAGACTTGGAGAAAGGTTCAATACTAAAGAGATTCGGTATGGGTACAATAAAGGATATTAATAGACAGAGGGGAAAAATATGACAAACATAAACCAAAGGATAAGATGGATGATTCAAGAAATGCCTTCACGGTTATAACGTTGAATGTAAATGGATTAAACTCCCCAATTAAAAGATATAGATTCACAGAATGGATCAAAAAAAATGAGCCATCAATATGTTGCATACAAGAGACTCATCTTAGACACAGGGACACAAAGAAACTGAAAGTGAAAGGATGGAAAAAAATATTTCATGCAAGCTACACCCAAAAGAAACCAGGTGTAGCAATATTAATCTCAGATAAAATAGACTTCAAATGCAGGGATGTTTTGAGAGACAAAGAAGGCCACTACATACTAACAAAAGGGGCAATTCAGCAAGAAGAAATAACAATCGTAAATGTCTATGCACCCAATCAAGGTGCCACAAAATACATGAGAGAAATACTGGCAAAACTAAAGGAAGCAATTGATGTTTCCACAATAATTGTGGGAGACTTCAACACATCACTCTCACCTATAGATAGATCAACCAGACAGAAGACCAATAAGGAAATTGAAAACCTAAACAATCTGATAAATGAATTAGATTTAACAGACATATACAGGACATTACATCCCAAAGCACCAGGATACACATACTTTTCTAGTGCTCATGGAACTTTCTCCAGAATAGATCATATGCTGGGACATAAAACAAGCCTCAATAAATTTAAAAAGATTGAAATTATTCAAAGCACATTCTCTGACCACAATGGAATACAATTAGAAGTCAATAACCATCAGAGACTTAGAAAATTCACAAATACCTGGAGGTTAAACAACACACTCCTAAACAATCAGTGGGTTAAAGAAGAAATAGCAAGAGAAATTGCTAAATATATAGAGACTAATGAAAATGAGAACACAACATACCAAAACATATGGGATGCAGCAAAAGCAGTGCTAAGGGGGAAATTTATAGCACTAAACGCATATATTAAAAAGGAAGAAAGAGCCAAAATCAAAGAACTAATGGATCAACTGAAGAAGCTAGAAAATGAACAGCAAACCAATCCTAAACCAAGTACAAGAAAAGAAATAACAAGGATTAAAGCAGAAATAAATGACATAGAGAACAAAAAAACAATAGAGAGGATAAATATCACCAGAAGTTGGTTCTTTGAGAAGATCAACAAGATTGACAAGCCCCTAGCTAGACTGACAAAATCAAAAAGAGAGAAGACCCATAGAAACAAAATAATGAATGAAAAAGGTGACATAACTGCAGATCCTGAAGAAATTAAAAAAATTATAAGAGGATACTATGAACAACTGTATGGCAACAAACTGGATAATGTAGAGGAAATGGACAATTTCCTGGAAACATATGAACAACGTAGACTGACCAGAGAAGAAATAGAAGACCTCAACCAACCCATCACAAGCAAAGAGATCCAATCAGTCATCAAAAATCTTCCCACAAATAAATGCCCAGAGCCAAATGGCTTCACAGGGGAATTCTACCAAACTTTCCAGAAAGAACTGACACCACTCTTACTCAAACTCTTTCAAAACATTGAAGAAAATGGAACACTACCTAACTCATTTTATGAAGCTAACATCAATCTAATACCAAAACCAGGCAAAGATGCTACAAAAAAGGAAAACTACCGGCCAATCTCCCTAATGAATATAGATGCAAAAATCCTCAACAAAATACTTGCAAATCGAATCCAAAGACACATTAAAAAAATCATACACCATGACCAAGTGGGGTTCATTCCAGGCATGCAAGGATGGTTCAACATAAGAAAATCAATCAATGTATTACAACACATTAACAAGTCAAAAGGGAAAAATCAATTGATCATCTCAATAGATGCTGAAAAAGCATTTGACAAAATCCAACATCCCTTTTTGATAAAAACACTTCAAAAGGTAGGAATTGAAGGAAACTTCCTCAACATGATAAAGAGCATATATGAAAAACCCATAGCCAGCATAGTACTCAATGGTGACAGACTGAAAGCCTCCCCTCTAAGATCAGGAACAAGACAAGGATCCCCGCTGTCACCATTGTTACTCAACATTGTGCTGGAAGTGCTAGCCAGGGCAATCCGGCAAGACAAAGAAATAAAAGGCATCCAAATTGGAAAAGAAGAAGTAAAACTGTCATTGTTTGCAGATGATATGTTCTTATATCTAGAAAACCCTGAGAAACCGACGATACAGCTACTAGAGCTAATAAACAAATTTAGCAAAGTAGCGGGATACAAGGTTAATGCACATAAGTCAGTAATGTTTCTATATGCTAGAAATGAACAAACTGAAGAGACACTCAAGAAAAAGATACCATTTTCAATAGTAACTAAAAAAATCAAGTACCTAGGAATAAACTTAACCAAAGATGTAAAAGACCTATACAAAGAAAACTACATAACTCTACTAAAAGAAATAGAAGGGGACCTTAAAAGATGGAAAAATATTCCATGTTCATGGATAGGAAGGCTAAATGTCATTAAGATGTCAATTCTACCCAAACTCATCTACAGATTCAATGCAATCCCAATCAAAATTCCAACAACCTACTTTGCAGACTTGGAAAAGCTAGTTATCAAATTTATTTGGAAAGGGAAGATGCCTCGAATTGCTAAAGACACTCTAAAAAAGAAAAACGAAGTGGGAGGACTTACACTCCCTGACTTTGAAGCTTATCATAAAGCCACAGTTGCCAAAACAGCATGGTACTGGCACAAAGATAGACATATAGATCAATGGAATCGAATTGAGAATTCAGAGATAGACCCTCAGATCTATGGCCGACTGATCTTTGATAAGGCCCCCAAAGTCACCGAACTGAGCCATAATGGTCTTTTCAACAAATGGGGCTGGGAGAGTTGGATATCCATATCCAAAAGAATGAAAGAGGACCCCTACCTCACCCCCTACACAAAAATTAACTCAAAATGGACCAAAGATCTCAATATAAAAGAAAGTACCATAAAACTCCTAGAAGATAATGTAGGAAAACATCTTCAAGACCTTGTATTAGGCGGCCGCTTCCTAGACTTTACACCCAAAGCACAAGCAACAAAAGAGAAAATAGATAAATGGGAACTCCTCAAGCTTAGAAGTCTCTGCACCTCAAAGGAATTTCTCAAAAAGGTAAAGAGGCAGCCAACTCAATGGGAAAAAATTTTTGGAAACCATGTATCTGACAAAAGACTGATATCTTGCATATATAAAGAAATCCTACAACTCAATGACAATAGTACAGACACCCCAATTATAAAATGGGCAATAGATATGAAAAGACAGTTCTCTGAAGAGGAAATACAAACGGCCAAGAAACACATGAAAAAATGTTCAGCTTCACTAGCTATTAGAGAGATGCAAATTAAGACCACAATGAGATACCATCTAACACCGGTTAGAATGGCTGCCATTAAACAAACAGGAAACTACAAATGCTGGAGGGGATGTGGAGAAATTGGAACTCTTATTCATTGTTGGTGGGACTGTATAATGGTTCAGCCACTCTGGAAGTCAGTCTGGCAGTTCCTTAGAAAACTAGATATAGAGTTATCATTCGATCCAGCGATTGCACTTCTCGGTATATACCCGGAAGATCGGAAAGCAGTGACATGAACAGATATCTGCACGCCAATGTTCATAGCAGCATTATTCACAATTGCCAAGAGATGGAAACAACCCAAATGTCCTTCAACAGATGAGTGGATAAATAAAATGTGGTATATACACACGATGGAATACTACGCGGCAGTAAGAAGGAACGATCTCGTGAAACATATGACAACATGGATGAACCTTGAAGACATAATGCTGAGCGAAATAAGCCAGGCACAAAAAGAGAAATATTATATGCTACCACTAATGTGAACTTTGAAAAATGTAAAACAAATGGTTTATAATGTAGAATGTAGGGGAACTAGCAATAGAGAGCAATTAAGGAAGGGGGAACAATAATCCAAGAAGAACAGATAAGCTATTTAACGTTCTGGGGATGCCCAGGAATGACTATGGTCTGTTAATTTCTGATGGATATAGTAGGAGCAAGTTCACAGAATTGTTGCTATATTAGGTAACTTTCTTGGGGTAAAGTAGGAACATGTTGGAAGTTAAGCAGTTATCTTAGGTTAGTTGTCTTTTTCTTACTCCCTTGTTATGGTCTCTTTGAAATGTTCTTTTATTGTATGTTTGTTTTCTTTTTAACTTTTTTTTTCATACAGTTGATTTAAAAAAGAAGGGAAAGTTAAAAAAAAAAAAAGAAAAAGAAAAACAAGGAAAAAAAAATGTAGTGCCCCCTTGAGGAGCCTGTGGAGAATGCAGGAGTATTCGCCTACCCCACCTCCATGGTTGCTAACATGACCACAGACATAGGGGACTGGTGGTTTGATGGGTTGAGCCCTCTACCACAGGTTTTACCCTTGGGAAGACGGTTGCTGCAAAGGAGAGGCTAGGCCTCCCTATGGTTGTGCCTAAGAGCCTCCTCCCGAATGCCTCTTTGTTGCTCAGATGTGGCCCTGTCTCTCTAGCTAAGCCAACTTGAGAGGTGAAATCACTGCCCTCCCCCCTATGTGGGATCAGACACCCAGGGGAGTGAATCTCCCTGGCAACGTGGAATATGACTCCCAGGGAGGAATGTAGACCTGGCATCGTGGGACGGAGAACATCTTCTTGACCAAAAGGGGGATGTGAAAGGAAATGAAATAAGCTTCAGTGGCAGAGAGATTCCAAAAGGAGCCGAGAGGTCACTCTGGTGGGCACTCTTATGCACACTTTAGACAACCCTTTTTAGGTTCTAAAGAATTGGGGTAGCTGGTGGTGGATACCTGAAACTATCAAACTACAACCCAGAACCCATGAATCTCGAAGACAGTTGTATAAAAATGTAGCTTATGAGGGGTGACAATGGGATTGGGAAAGCCATAAGGACCACACTCCACTTTGTCTAGTTTATGGATGGATGAGTAGAAAAATAGGGGAAGGAAAGAAACAGACAAAGGTACCCAGTGTTCTTTTTTACTTCAATTGCTCTTTTTCACTCTAATTATTATTCTTGTTATTTTTGTGTGTGTGCTAATGAAGGTGTCAGGGATTGATTTGGGTGATGAATGTACCACTATGTAATGGTACTGTAAACAATCGAAAGTACGATTTGTTTTGTATGACTGCGTGGTATGTGAATATATCTCAATAAAATGAAGATTAAAAAAAAAAAAAAATAGCCTGTCAGAGCTCCTGCCTCAGCACTGCCTCAGGCAAAGGTAGAATTACAAATTAAAGTTGTCTGAGAGTAACTATTCAGGAGAACAGGATAATAGCCTAAAGAGCTTATCTTTCACCCATTCAGGGACTGAGAAATGAGAAACCTTGGGGGCTAGGAAAAGGCCTTGAAAAGAGTTTTCTTTTTTTCTTTATTTTACTTTACTTTTTTTTTACTTTTTTAAGTAACTGTCCTAAGTAGCTCATTACAGAAAGCCTCAGATATTTGCAAATTGGCCTCTGGATCCAGGCAAGGGCAGAGCTAAGATAGGTCTGACAGAAAAAGAGATGAGTCCAGTAGGAGACAATTCCCTAAAGGGCATAACTTCCCCAAGACAAGGGGGGTGGGACCCAGCTCAAGTGGCGGCCCTCCCTCAGAGAACTCAGACCTCATGGGCTGGAAAACAGAAACCAGCTTGAGTCAGCCATGCCCCTGGCCGGGACAAGCTCTGCTGAGAATCAAAGGCACCTGTGGAACCTCTTTACACTGGTGGGGAGCTGCGGGTTGACAAGTGCCACCTGTTGGACAGGACAGGAAAAGCACAGAGTCTAGAGGCTTCACAGGAGGATCTGACAACCTGCAAGCTATCTACCTCAAGGAAACTTCATAGCTTCTTCCTGAAACCTGGGTCTCTCAGGAATGGGAAAATCTGACTGGGGTCAATCATATCTGGGGAGACCCTCAAAACAAAAAGGTTACACAGAGGCGGGGCAAGAACCAGAAAAACAAAAGGTGAAAATTTCTGATCAACTAAACAGAAGCTAGGTTAGAGATGTGGAATAACCTGAACTGTACGCCAAAGGACAGAAAACAAAGCCAACCAACAAGAAAACCGTAAGTAAAACAGGGAAAATGAGCTCCAGAATAAACTAATCAAGAAAATTAGATGCCTAGATAGCTAAAAATTGATGAGCCATACTAAGAAACACAAAAATATGGACCAGCCTAAAGAAAAACCTAACATTTCAACTCAGATATAGGAATTTGAAACTAATTAATAATCAAAACCTCCTAAATCAATTCAAAAATTAAATCAATGAGCTGAGGAAAGATATGGCAAAAGAGATGAAGGATAATAAAGAAGAAACTGGGTGGACGTAAGGAGGAACTCGAAAGTTTGAAAAAACAAATGGCAAAATGTATGGGAATGAAAGGCACAATAGAAGAGATGAAAAACACAATGGAGACTTACAACACCAGATTTGAAGAGGGAGAAGAAAGGATAAGTGAACCAGAACAAAGAACATTTGAAATCCTACACACAAAGAAACAGATAGGAAAAAGAATGGAAAACTATGAGCAGGGTCCTAGAGAACTGGACGACAACATGAAGTACATGAATATATGTGTTATAGATGTTCCAGAAGGACAAGAGAAGGGAAACAGGGCAGAAAGAATAATAGAAGAAATAACTGAAAATTTTCCAACTCTTATAAAAGACAGAAAATTACAGATTCAAGAAGTGCACCATACCCCAAACAGTGTAGATCCCAACAGAACTACTCCAAGACACTTATATTTCAGATTGTCCAATGTGAAAGACAAAGAAAGAGTTCTGAAACAGCAAGAGAAAAGAAATCCATCACATACAAGAGAAGCATGATAAGACTATGTACAGATTTCTCTGCAGAAACAATGGAGGCGAAAAGGCAGTAGTATGATATGTTTAAGATACTGACAGAGAAAAACTGTCAACCAAGAATTCTATATCTGGTAAAACTATCTTTCAAAAATGAGGGAGAGATAAAAATATTTTCAGAAAAACAGACACTGAGAGTTTGTGAATAAGAGACCTGCACTTCAAGAAATACTAAAGAGAGTGCTACAGGCTGATAGAAAAGACAGGAGAGAGGGGTTTGGAGAAGAGTGAAGAAATGAAGACTGTCAGGAAGGGTAAAGTAGAGAGAGAGAAAAAATAAGATATGACATATAAAAACCGAAAGACAAAATGGCAGAAGAAAGTACTCCCCTTACAGTAATAACACTAAATGTTAATGGATTAAACTCCCCAATAAAAAGACAAAGACTGGCAGAATGAATTAAAAAACAAGACTGATCTATATGCTGTCTATAAGAAACCCACTTTAGACACAAGGACAAAAATAAGCTGAAAGTGAAAGGCTGAAAAAACGTTGGATATTTCACACAAACAACCGCCAAAAAAAAAGAGGAAGTAGCTTTATTAATATCAGATAAATTAGAAATCAAATGTAAAGCCATTAACAGAGACAAAGGACACTATATATTAATAGAAGGGAAAATTCATCAAGAAAACATAACAATCTAAATATTTATGCACCGAGCCAGAGTGCCCCAAAATACATAAGGCAAACACTGACAACAATGAAGGAAAAAGTAGATACCCATACAATAATAGTTGGTGACTTCAATACACTGCTCTCATCAATGGATAGAACATCTAGAGGATCAATAAGGAAAAAGAGATGTTGAATTGTACAATAAATGAACTAGACTTGACAAACATTTATAAAACACTACACTCCACAATAGGAGGGTACACTTTCTTCTCAAGTGCTCATGGAACATTCTCTAAGTTAGAACACATGTTGGATCACAAAGCAAGTCTCAACAAATTTGTTAAAAAATTGATATTATACAAAACACCTTCTTGGACCATAATGGAATGAAGTTGGAAATCAGTAACAGGCAGAAGGTCAGAAAACTCACAAATATACGGAGGCTAAACAACACAGTCTTAGAAAACCAGTGGGTAAAGGAAGAAATTACAAGAGAAATTAGTAAATACCTCAAGGCAAATGCAAATGAAAACAAAATATATCAAAACTTATGAGATACAACAAAGGCTGTGCTGAGAGGGAAATTTATTGTCCTGACTGCCTATATTAAAAAAGAAGAGAAAAAAATGAGGAATTAACTGTTCACCTGGAGGAACTAGACAAAGAACAGCAAATTAACCCCAAAGAAAACAGAATGAAAGGAAGAACAAAGATTAGAGCAAAAATAATTGAAATTGAGAACAGGAAAACAACAGAGAGAACTAAAAAAAAAAACAAAACAAGTAGTTGGTTCTTTGACAAAAACAATAAAATCAATGGACCCTTAGCTAGGCTAACAAAAAACAAAACAAACAAAAAAAAAACAGTGCATGCAAATAAACGCAATCAAAAATGGGAAAAGGGACATAACTACTGACCCCACGGAATAAGAGAGATAATGAGAGAATACTATGAGCAACTATATGCTAATAAACTAGATGACTTAGACGAAATGGACAACTTCCCAGAAAAGCATGAACAACCAACACTAACCGAAGAAGAAACAGATGACCTCAACAAACCAATCACAAGTAAAGAGATTGAGTCAGTCATCAAAAAGCTCCCAAAAAAGAAAAGCCCAGGACAAGATGGTTTCACATGTGACTTCTACCAGGCATTCAAGAAAGAATTAATACCAATCATGCTTAAACTCTTTAAAAAAAATTGAAGAGGAGGGAAAGCTACCTAACTCATTCTATGAAGCCAACATCGCCCTAATACCAAAGGCAGACAAAGATACTACCAAAAAAGAAAATTATAGACCAATCTCTTTAACAAATACAGATGCAAAAATCCTAAACAAAATACTTGCAAATCAAATCCAGCAGCATATTAAAAGAATTATACACAATGACCAGGTGGGATTTATTCCAGGTATGCAAGGCTGGTTTAACACAAGAAAATCAATTAATGTAGTACACCACATCAATAAATCAAAGCAAAAGAACGACATGATCATCTTGATTGATGTAGAAAAGGCATTTCACAAAATTCAGTATCCTTTCTTGATGAGAACACTTCAAAGGATAGGAATAGAAGGGAACTTTCTCAATATGATAAAGAAATAAATGAAAACCCCACAGTTAACATCATGTTTAATGGGAGAGGAATGAAAGCTTTCCCTCTGAGATCAGGAACAAGACAGGGATGCCCAGTGTCACCACTGGTATTTGACATTCTGCTTGAAGTTCTAGCTAAAGCAATTAGGCAAGAAAAAGAAATAAAAGGCATCCAAACTGAAGAGAAAGAAATAAAACTTTCACTGTTTGCAGATGACATGATCCTATATTTCTGTAAAAATCCAGAAAAATGTACAGCAAAGCTATTAGAACTAATCAACAAATATAGCAAAGTGGCCGGCTACCAGATCAACACACAAAAACCAGTAGTATTCCTATATACAAGTAATGAGCAACAGGAGGAAGAAATCAAGAAAAAAATTCCATTTACAACAGCAACCAAAAGAATCAAGTATTTAGGAATAAACTTAACCAATGCCACAAAAGACCCATACAGAGAAAACTACAAAAACAACTGCTAAAAGAAATCAAACAGGACCTTTAGAAAAAGGAAGAACATACAGTGTTCATGGATTGGAAGACTAAATATCGTTAAGACGTCAATTCTACCTAAACTGACTTACAGATTCAATGCAATACCAATTAAAATCCCAACAACTTACTTTTCAGAAATAGAAACACCAATAACCAAATTTATTTGGGAGGGCAGGGTGCCCCAAAAAGCCAAAAATATCTTGAGAAAGCATACGACTGACTTTAAAGCATACTACAAAGCTACAGTGTTTGTCAAAACAGCATGGTACTGACATAAAGATAGATATACTGACCAATGGAACTGAATTGAGTGTTCAGAAATAGACCCTCTCATCTACGGACAATTTTTCTTTGATAAGGCAGTCAAGCCAAGGCAACTGGAACAGAGCAGCCTCTTCAATAAATGGTGTTTGGAGAACTGGATATCCATATCTAGAAGACAGTGTGGTGGTTCCACAAGAAGCTAAGTATGTGGGTGCCATAAGGTCCTGCAACGTCATTATGGGGTATATACTGGGAAGATCTGAAAGCAGGCACACAAATGGACATTTGCACACTGGTGTTTACTGTGGCAGTACTCACGATCTGCAATGGATGGAGGTGGCCTAAGGGTACATCGACTGATGAACAGACATTTGTGTACATTTTACAAACAACCAAACAGTAGTTTCCCTATGGATACTAGGTGAAATGTAAAAAATAGATGAAAGTATACATAAACACAATGCAAGCATAAATGTATACTTCGGTCTATTTTTTACATTGAGATGAATGTATTCTTTATTTTCACTTATTATATTTTAGGGCTCTGTCTTTGTTGCTATGTATAGATCTAGTTAATTACTTATAACCACTGTAATCTATTGAATAAATATTAGCACATTTTGTTAAAAAACAAAAAACAAAACAAAAAAAAACTTCGACTTCTGTGTGAGACCAAGGGAAGAGAAGAGAGATGTTTATTTGGTGCATGATCTATATTTTCCACAACACACTAAATAATTTAACTTGTACAGTCAGTTTATTCAAACACCATGATTGCATGAAGCTTTGAGTGGGGAGTGGGATCTGATGCGTTTGTGTAGGTTGGAATGAAGTTCCAATGTATCCCAGAGTGATTTGGGCAGAGCATGAGGATATATTTGCAGGGGCCCCTGGGGAACTGGGGGAAAATGCTGAAATGTTGGACTTCCCCACCTGGGTTATTACTGATATTCTCACAAACATTGAGGACTAACAATTTGGTAGGATGAGCCCTTGATCTTGGGGCATGCCCTTGTAGGGCTTGTTGCTGTGGGGAAGAGGCTGAGCCTACTTGTAATTGTTCCTAAGAGTCTCCCCCAGGGAACTTCTTTGTTGCTCAGATGTTGCCCTTTCTCCCTCTTTCTAAGCCCATGCGACAGGTGAACTCACTGCCCTCCCCTCCCCGCCACGTGGGACATGACTCCCAGGGGTCTAAACCTCCCAGGCAATGTGGTATGTGACTCCGGGAATGAGCCTGGACCTGGCATCATGGAATTGAGAAAATCTTCTTGACCAAGCAAGATAAGGTGTCAGTGGCTGAGAGACGTCACACTGGAGGGCATTCTTACATGCTATATAGATATCCCTTTTTAGTTTTTCGTTTAATGGAACAGCTTGAAGGAAATACCTGAATCTGTCAAACTGCAACCCAGCAGCCTTGATTCTTGAAGATGACTGCATAACTATGGAGCTTACATGGTGTGGCTGTGTGTTTGTGAAAACCTCATGGCTCACACTCCCTTTGTCCAGTGTATGGACAGATGAGTAGAAAAATGGGGACAAAAACTAAATAAAAAACTAAGTGGGATGGGGGATGGAATGTTTTTGGTGTTCCTTTTTACTTTTATTATTTATTTATTTATTTGTTTGTTTTATTTAGTTTTGGGGTAAAGAAAATGTTCAAAAGTTGATTCTGGTGTTGAATGCACAACTGTATGATGGTACTGTGAATAGCTGATTGTACACTGTGGATGACTGTAGGCTATGTGACTATATCTCAATAAAACTGTATTTTAAAAAAATAAAAATAAAAAAGCTATTTGGCAATATAAAAAGCTATTTTTTTCTTTTCATTGTATTTATCATTTTCATTTTCTCAATCCTAATTTTGAGAATATGAACTTTCTCCCATGTTTCTTGACTTGGCTAGCTAGTGAATTAACTAATTACTTGAATTATTTGTTTTTCTTTTAAAACAATCTCAAACTTACTCTCAATCATACTGCCAATGTTTTAGAATATCTGTATTTAGGCTATTCCCCTCTTAGCACAACTTGGGTCCCAGATATCTTGTTCTTAAAAATAAATCAACTTTACTTTCAAAATATATACATATATTACATATGCTTATCAAAGTAATACATGATCATAAATATCCAAGTATTAAAGAAATACAGAGGACACAGGTAAAAACTACTTGGCACCCAGTCAGTAAGAAGTCAGAGAGAAAGAGAAGTCTCCATGTGACAGGGATAGAGATGCATCTACAAGCCAAGGAACTCCAAGAACTGCCAGCAAGCCAATATAAAACACTACAAACTCTGGAAGAAAGCATGGTCTGTGGATAATCTGATTTTGGACTTCTTGCCTCTAAGCTGTGAGCCAATAAATTCCTGTTGTTTAAGCCAAAAAAAAAAGACAAAGCAAGATTTTTATATTTAACTGTCAAACATTTTATACTTGGACAAACAATGAAAAGTTTTCCACTCTTCTGTTGGCTCTGTAAGCTGTCCATATAAAACTCAGTGATTTAAAATAAAATAAGACCAAGAATCCAGAGAAAAACATCAAATTGGAAACCAGTCAATATGCACCATCACCCTGCCCATCAGTTTATACTGACCCTCTCTCACTGAGGTCCTCCTTTGAAGGTTAACTTTCATAAGACAATTCTTCACTTTTATTATTTTTCCAAAGGTCCTCTTCTTCCCCCTCCTCAAAGTAAACAGAACTTTTCTTTCTATGCTCATTGCCCATAACAAAGCACTGCATTTTATTATTATTATGAAGCTATATGGAGAAGCCCATGCATTAAGAGAAGCATCTTGGTATCCTGGAAAGAGCAGTGAGTTAGAGTAAGTCTTACTTTATGTTCCAGCCCTGGCTCTGGCATTTCTATATTATTTAGTACGAATAGGAGATAAGAGAGTTCTTTTAAGGTAAGTTGTTTCAGACTCTTAGAAAAATTCTTTTTACAAAATACCTGCTCATTGTAAAAAAAAAAAAAAAAATTCAAATAGTATAGATGTATTAAAAGTTAAAAGTTGAAGTTCCCTTTACATCTCCACTCCCACTCCCCGATTTAGGAGTCTAAAATAATACTAATAGGATTCTTTTTTAATAGACCAACTTATCTGTCTCATCCATAACTGTCTGGACCACAAGGAACCTCATCTGAATCCAATTAACAGATTCTGAACATAGGGTAAAAATCCTAGGCTTTGATCTTGATGCAATGACTAGACAGAAAACTCAGTGTTCTTTCTAAAGAAGGGGGTCATGTTGCATATAACACAGAGTGACCAAAATATTTAGCAACTAGTACAGACTATGGTGGTCATTTCTGTTTCCCACCACATTTTTCCAATTGCCCTTCTAAGCATATAGCAGAATTGTACTTTTCCCATCCCCTTGATAACAGATGAGGCCACATGATTTGCTTTGGCCAATGAAATATAAGAGGTAGTGTTTTTTATGTCCCTTCCGGCTTTTAAAGTTTCCAATAGGACTCGATTCACCACTCTCTCTTTCCAACGGCAACTGCCAGCATTCTAGAATGATGGTGGGAAGACTGTCACCTTGGGTCCCTGCGTGACAAAAAAATGGGCATAGCCCACCCCTCACCCCCCCCCACCACACACACCCACTGATCTACACTGGACACGTAATATGAGCGATAAACTTTCAATGTGTTAATCCACCCAGATTTGGGATGTGTTTTTTACCAACTCATAACCTCATCTATCCTGAGCAGACAGACCAACTGATTCTAAAGTTAACATGAAAAATAAGCAAGAAAGAATAGCCAGGAATATTCTTAAAAAGGAGAGCAATAAATAGGGACTAGCCCTACTGGACAGCAGCAGCAATAGAAGAAACAGCTAATACTTACATAGCACTTACTGTATGCCAAGCACTGTTCTCAGCACTTTATAAAAATTAACTAATTTAATCCTTATAACAACCCTATTAGGTAGATAATATTACCATCTCCATTTTACAAATGAGTACACTAAGTGAAAGAGATAGTAAATAACTTACCCATGTTCACACAGCTGAGGGGAGAAGGAAAGATTCAAAGTCAGGCAATTTAAGCTTCAAATTCTCTATCCTTAACCATCACGCTACACTGCACATTAAAAAGTACCATAATTAAAACAGTGTCATACTGGCAAATAATTAGACAGGCAAATCAACACAACAGAACGGAAAGTCCAGAAATAGAATCAGATGCGTACAGGATTTTAGTATATGAAAAGGTGGATAAAAGATAGTTTATTCAATAAATTGCTTTTGAAATACCCATATCCTTTCTGCCAACAATTCCAATTCAAGGCATTTATTCTATAGCTGTACTAGCACATGCTTACAATGACACATATAAGGCTTTTCACTGAAGCAATTTTGAAAACAATCGAATTATACAATTCATCTACATAATGAAATGCTATGCAGCCATTAAAAGAAAACAATAACAACAACAAAACCAAGTTATTTACATGCAGCCATTAAAAGAAAACAATAACAACAACAAAACCAAGTTATTTACTGAAACAGAAGAATCTCTAAGATAAATTAAGTAAGGAAAAAAAAGCAAGGTACAGGTTATCATTTTATTTCATGATAAAGTCCTTTGAGGCCCAAAAGTTTTTAATTTTAATGAGGTTCCACTTACCTATTTTTTTTTTCTTTTGTTGTATATGTTTTGGGTATACACAATGGGAGAAAATATTTGGAAACCACACATCCAATAAAGGCTTAATAACCAGACTATATAATAAGACCCTTCAACTAAATCACACACAAAAAAAAATCCAGTTAAAATATGGGTAAAAGATTTGAATAGATATCTCTCCGAAGAAGATAAACAAATGGTCAGAAAGCACATAAAAAGATGCTCAACATCATTAGCAATCAGGGAATACAAACCAAAACCACAATGATATACCATTTCACACCCATTAGAATGACTGCTATTAAAAAAAAATGGAAAATTACAAGTGTTGGAGAGGATGCAGAGAAAAAGGAACACTCGTCCATTGCTGATGGCAATGTAAAATGTTGCAGCTGATGAGGAAGACAGTTTGGCAGTTCCTCAGATGACCCAGCAATCCCACTTCTAGGTATATACCCAAAAGAACTGAAAGCAATCAGGGACTCAAACAGATATTTGCATACTGATATTCATGTGGCATTATTCACAACTGCCAAAAGATGTAAGCAACCCAAGTGTCCATCAACCAATGAATGGATAAATAAAATGTGGTATATACATACAACGGAATATTATTCAGCCGTAAAATGGAATGAAGTTATGATACATGCAACAACACAGATGAACCTTGAAGACACTGTGTTGAATGAAATAAGCCAGACACAAAAGAACAAGTATTGTATGATCTCACTGATATGAAATAAGCAGAATGAGCAAATTCAGAGAGTCAGAATCTAGAATATTGGTTACCACGGGCTGGAGGGGAGATAGGGAAAGAACGGGAAGTTAAGGATTAAATGTACAGGGTTCCTATTTGGAACAATAGAAATGTTTTGATAGTGGATGGTGGTGATTGGTAGAACAATATTTTGAACATAATTAACAGCACTGAAATATATATCTGAATGTGGTTAAAAAGGGAAATATTAAATTTCACATATGATAGCAGAATAAAATTAAAAAAAAAAAATACACTGAACTACACTACAGAAACATATAGTGAACCCTAAATTAAGGTATGGACTATAGTCAATAGAACAATTACAAAAATGTGCCTTCATCAGTTGTATATGTTCCATACCAATGCAAGGTGTCAATAATAGGATGGTATATGGGCATCCGGTATTTTATGCATGATTTTTCTACAAACCCACAACTTCTCTAATAAAGGGGTGGGGGGTGCAAGGTGCAAAATAGTATATATAATACGCTTCCATTCACTTAAAAAAAAAGGAGGGGGAGGAATAAACAAATGCATATATATTATGTATCTATAATATAGATACATAACATATCTCTGGAAGTAAATAGAAGAAACTGGTGATTTGGATTGCCAAAATCTAATGGCTAGGGGAAAGGAGGTGGCAGAAAGACTTTTGTGGCTTCTGGATTTTGAACCATGTCAGTGTATTGCTCGTTCAACAAATAAACAAATAATCTAAATTTTAAAAGAGAGAAAGAGAAAGACTGAGCCATTTAGCAGCAGGGATAAATGCCAAAAGAGTATATTGAGAGTTGTCATGATAAAGAGGAGCTCAGCAGCCATTAAACTCATATACAAACTGAAACAGAGAGAGCCAGCTGGAAGTAAGGAAAACTGAACAGATGTACAGAGCAAAAAGCATGCCAAAACCTTGCAGCCCCTGAAAGAGAAAGACGGAGATGCAGTCTTAATTTCTAATGGCTGATAGCTCCAGTTTCCATGAGGCCCAGCTGTACAATGATACCTCTCGGTGGAGTGCCATGATCCCCAGTGTACCCATACAATAAACATTCCCTTCCACACCTTCTGGAATTAGCTCCACCAGTTTCCATTTCTTTTTTGTAAGACAGGAAAGAAATATTAGGCTTAACCTAAATGAAGTGTTAGACAAATCCTATCAAAATGCTGGTACTGTATACAGAAACAAAGACTACGCATTATACTTACCTATAAATCCAGAAATCTGGTAATTTAGTCTAGTCACAGAACAAGCCTAAATACAATATACTACCTCATATTAAGGTCTCAAAATTATCTCTGCTTTAACATTATCATAGTTGTCTTTAAAATGCATTAAGAACTATTTGAAACTTAAGTATATCGATCAATAAAAATGTTAGAAAAGCAACTCTAAAAAAGTAACCTTAGCTGTCACTTACTGGGTACTTACCATTCACCATGCACTCTCTGGATAATGTAATAATTATTTAATCCTTATAGCTCTATGAGGTAGGACTATTAGCATGCCAATTTTACAGATGAGGAAAGAGAATGAACAACTTACCCAGGAACGCATGATTTCTAAGGTCTCTTCAGGTTCTAAAATTTTTAAACCTATTAGTCTAACCACCAAAATCCATGCTATTAACAGTATGCTTATAAATGGTTACAGCTCTCATGAAAGCACCCAATTAGAAAAGCCAAATGAGTCAAGAATTACTAGTATAAAAAATCTGTTTATGTCAAGGACAAGGAGCAAATATGAAGTCATTCTTGGTAGATCAGTAATTACAAATTTTAATACACTTTTTAAGAAAATAAATATATTCTTAGCAATAGTAATTTTCTAGATTTCTTTTATAAATATTTCTTTTAAATTGAATTCTAAAACACACAAGAAAGGCACAACAGTACATGAAGGTTAGTCTCAAAATGAACAAAATAGTTATATTTATTAACCCTTACTAAAGTGAATCGCATAAGCTGTATTTTATTTTTCCTTTTATTATATTATCATGGGGGCTCTGGGAATACAGTGGAGCATCAGAGCAGGTTATCTCCCGAGATGTGCAGCAGAAAAGTGGGAAAAAGCATAAAACTTAAAGTCAAGCTCTGGTACCTACTAGATATGTGGCCTTGAAGAAGGAGACTTAACCTCTCAGAACCAAATTTCTTTATCTGTAAAATCAGGAAGTATGTTTAACACACAAGATTGTTTTAAGGATTAAATGAAGCAACAGGATGAAGTGTCTGGCAAACAAGTACCCATTCCTTTCCCTTCTAGCTTTAATGCTAGCATAACTTTTGGAGTTAGACATGCCTAGTTTTGAGATCTGTTATTGTCACCTATTAGCTGAGGAGTAAATACAATAATTAAAGCTCTCAGCATAGAGTCTGGCACATAAATGTCCAATAAATATTATTATATAAATAATACTAGCAAAAGCAAAATATAAACTCCAGCATAAAATAACTAGAAACTAGACCTAAAAAAATAATAGGTTAGGTTCTAATCTTTCTGTGCTCTACTGCTAATAAACTACGTATCCATGATCAACTTGTCTCTAAGCATCATTTAACCACCTGTAAATCAAAGGTACTAGAATACATGATTTCTAAAGACTTTCCAGTTCTAAATTTTCATACCTATGTCTAGCTATCACAATCATAAATATAATCTTTAAAACAACCAGCAGGGAGGAGCTAAGATGATGGCATAGAGAGGAGTGGAATTTAGTAAGTCCCCTGGAGCAACTAATAAACAACCAGGAACAACTAGTAAATAATTTGGAATAACTGCTGGGGGACAGGCATGACTGTTCACACACCATAGACCAACATGGATTGATAGGAATGCCTGAAATCGCAGCATAAAATCTGTAAGTAAAAACTGCAGAACCACGCAGGGAGTCCCCTCCCCCCACAGCAGGCTGAGCTGCAAAACCTCACTGTAGTAGAAAGCAGCACGCCCTGAGCAAGGGAATATAGCTCAGCCCAACTCCAACTGGGGATTTAATTAACAAATGTGGACTGCTGAATACAAGCTACAAACCTCTAACAAGCACACAGAGGCTTTTTAGTGATGACTGACCTTAAAGAACCAGAAGACTCCGCTGTCCCAGGAGAGGGAGCCCAGAAGACCAGGTGTTACCTCTGGCTGACAAATAAACTGGAGGGCTGTAGACTTGCTCCAAAAGAGGACTTTCTGTCTCTTTTTTTCTCTTTCAACCTGAGGGGCTCAGTGGAAAGAGCCTCAGCCATTTTCAGTTAGCAGCGCTCTGACCCAGACAGTGGCGATAACAGAGCCAGAGAGACAAAGAAGCTATTCAAATGCAGACGATAACTCCCTAGGGGGTGTATCTTCTCTAAGAGGAAGGAGATGGGGTCCAGCTCTACTACTAGTCTTCCCTTCAGACCCAGACCCCAGAGCCTGGGGAAAAACACCAAAACAGAAACTAAAGAGGCCACACCTCCTTATACCAGTTGGGAGCCACAGGCTGACAGGCTCCACCTGCTGGGCAGGTTAGGAAAAGCACAGTGGCTAGAGACCTCACAGGAAAGTCTCTCTCTAAGGCACACCCACAGGGAGACTTGAAACTGAATATAATCCTATTCTGAGATATGAACCTGTTCTGGTCTGAGAAAATCTGACTGGGATAACCAAGGAAACCAGATGCCTAGACAACAGAAAACTACAATCTATACTAGGAAAAACAAAGACAGGGCCCAGCCAAAGGAAAAAACTTAAACCTCAATCAAGATACAGCTGAGATATTGTTTCACTTTAATGAAACAATGAATTAAGGATTTTCAAAGAAATATGCTAAATCAAATCAAAAACTAAATCAACGAGTTCAGGGAAGATATGGCAAAAGAGATGAAGGCTATAAAGAAAACACCGGATGGACAATTTCCTGGAAACATATGAACAACCTAGGCTGACCAGAGAAAAAATAGAAGACCTCAACCAACCCATCACAAGCAAAGAGATCCAATCAGTCATCAAAAATCTTCCCACAAATAAATGCCCAGGGCCAGATGGCTTCACAGGGGAATTCTACCAAACTTTCCAGAAAGAACTGACACCAATCTTATTCAAACTCTTTCAAAACATTGAAGAAAATGGAACACTACCTAACTCATTTTATGAAGCTAACATCAATCTAATACCAAAACCAGGCAAAGATGCTACAAAAAAGGAAAACTACCGGCCAATCTCCCTAATGAATATAGATGCAAAAATCCTCAACAAAATACTTGCAAATCGAATCCAAAGACACATTAAAAAAATCATACACCATGACCAAGTGGGGTTCATTCCAGGCATGCAAGGATGGTTCAACATAAGAAAAACAATCAATGTATTACAACACATTAACAAGTCAAAAGGGAAAAATCAATTGATCATCTCAATAGATGCTGAAAAAGCATTTGACAAAATCCAATATCCCTTTTTGATAAAAACACTTCAAAAGGTAGGAATTGAAGGAAACTTCCTCAACATGATAAAGAGCATATATGAAAAACCCACAGCCAGCATAGTACTCAATGGTGAGAGACTGAAAGCCTTCCCTCTAAGATCAGGAACAAGACAAGGATGCCCACAGTCACCACTGTTATTCAACATTGTGCTGGAAGTGGTAGCCAGGGCAATCCAGCAAGACAAAGAAATAAAAGGCATCCAAATTGGAAAAGAAGAAGTAAAACTGTCATTGTTTGCAGATGATATGATCTTATATCTAGAAAACCCTGAGAAATCGACGATACAGCTACTAGAGCTAACAAACAAACTTAGCAAAGTAGCGGGATACAAGATTAATGCACATAAGTCAGTAATGTTTCTATATGCTAGAAATGAACAAACTGAAGAGACACTCAAGAAAAAGATACCATTTTCAATAGCAACTAAAAAAATCAAGTACCTAGGAATAAACTTAACCAAAGATGTAAAAGACCTATACAAAGAAAACTACATAACTCTACTAAAAGAAATAGAAGGGGACCTTAAAAGATGGAAAAATATTCCATGTTCATGGATAGGAAGACTAAATGTCATTAAGATGTCAATTCTACCCAAACTCATCTACAGGTTCAATGCAATCCCAATCAAAATTCCAACAACCTACTTTGCAGACTTGGAAAAGCTAGTTATCAAATTTATTTGGAAAGGGAAGATGCCTCGAATTGCTAAAGACACTCTAAAAAGAAAAACGAAGTGGGAGAACTTACACTCCCTGACTTTGAAGCTTATTATAAAGCCACAGTTGCCAAAACAGCATGGTACTGGCACAAAGATAGACATATAGGTCAATGGAATCGAATTGAGAATTCAGAGATAGACCCTCAGATCTATGGCCGACTGATCTTTGATAAGGCCCCCAAAGTCACTGAACTGAGTCATAATGGTCTTTTCAACAAATGGGGCTGGGAGAGTTGGATATCCATATCCAAAAGAATGAAAGAGGACCCCTACCTCACCCCCTACACAAAAATTAACTCAAAATGGATCAAAGATCTCAATATAAAAGAAAGTACCATAAAACTCCTAGAAGATAATGTAGGAAAACATCTTCAAGACCTTGTATTAGGCGGCCACTTCCTAGACTTTACACCCAAAGCACAAGCAACAAAAGAGAAAATAGATAAATGGGAACTCCTCAAGCTTAGAAGTTTCTGCACCTCAAAGGAATTTCTCAAAAAGGTAAAGAGGCAGCCAACTCAATGGGAAAAAATTTTTGGAAACCATGTATCTGACAAAAGACTGATATCTTGCATATATAAAGAAATCCTACAACTCAATGACAAGAGTACAGTCGGCCCAATTATAAAATGGGCAAAAGATATGAAAAAACAGTTCTCTGAAGAGGAAATACAAATGGCCAAGAAACACATGAAAAATGTTCAGCTTCACTAGCTATTAGAGAGATGCAAATTAAGACCACAATGAGATACCATCTAACACCGGTTAGAATGGCTGCCATTAAACAAACAGGAAACTACAAATGATGGAGGGGATGTGGAGAAATTGGAACTCTTATTCATTGTTGGTGGGACTGTATAATGGTTCAGCCACTCTGGAAGTCAGTCTGCCAGTTCCTTAGAAAACTAGATATAGAGTTATCATTCGATCCAGCGATTGCAATTCTCGGTATATACCCGGAAGATCGGAAAGCAGTGACACGAACAGATATCTGCACACCAATGTTCATAGCAGCATTATTCACAATTGCCAAGAGATGGAAACAACCCAAATGTCCTTCAACAGATGAGTGGATAAATAAAATGTGGTATATACACACGATGGAATACTACGCGGCAGTAAGAAGGAACGATCTCGTGAAACATATGACAACATGGATGAACCTTGAAGACATAATGCTGAGCGAAATAAGCCAGGCACAAAAAGAGAAATATTATATGCTACCACTAATGTGAACTTTGAAAAATGTAAAACAAATGGTTTATAATGTAGAATGTAGGGGAACTAGCAATAGAGAGCAATTAAGGAAGGGGGAACAATAATCCAAGAAGAACAGATAAGCTATTTAACGTTCTGGGGATGCCCAGGAATGACTATGGTCTGTTAATTTCTGATGGATATAGTAGGAACAAGTTCACAGAAATGTTGCTATATTAGGTAACTTTCTTGGGGTAAAGTAGGAACATGTTGGAAGTTAAGCAGTTATCTTAGGTTAGTTGTCTTTTTCTTACTCCCTTGTTATGGTCTCTTTGAAATGTTCTTTTATTGTATGTTTGTTTTCTTTTTAACTTTTTTTTCATACAGTTGATTTAAAAAAGAAGGGAAAGTTAAAAAAAAAAAGAAAAACAAGGAAAAAAAAAGATGTAGCGCCCCCTTGAGGAGCCTGTGGAGAATGCAGGGGTATTCGCCTACCCCACCTCGATGGTTGCTAACATGACCACAGACATAGGGGACTGGTGGTTTGATGGGCTGAGCCCTCTACCATAGGTTTTACCCTTGGGAAGACGGTTGCTGCAAAGGAGAGGCTAGGCCTCCCTATGGTTGTGCCTAAGAGCTTCCTCCCGAATGCCTCTTTGTTGCTCAGATGTGGCCCTGTCTCTCTGGCTAAGCCAACTTGAAAGGTGAAATCACTGCCCTCCCCCCGACGTGGGATCAGACACCCAGGGGAGTGAATCTCCCTGGCAACGTGGAATATGACTCCCAGGGAGGAATGTAGACCTGGCATCGTGGGATGGAGAACATCTTCTTGACCAAAAGGGGGATGTGAAAGGAAATGAAATAAACTTCAGTGGCAGAGAGATTCCAAAAGGAGCCGAGAGGTCACTCTGGTGGGCACTCTTACGCACACTTTAGACAACCCTTTTTAGGTTCTAAAGAATTGGGGTAGCTGGTGGTGGATACCTGAAACTATCAAACTACAACCCAGAACCCATGAATCTCGAAGACAGTTGTATAAAAATGTAGCTTATGAGGGGTGACAATGGGATTGGGAAAGCCATAAGGACCACACTCCACTTTGTCTAGTTTATGGATGGATGAGTAGAAAAATAGGGGAAGGAAACAAACAAACAAAGGTACCCAGTGTTCTTTTTTACTTCAATTGCTCTTTTTCACTCTAATTATTACTCTTGTTATTTTTGTGTGTGTGTGCTAATGAAGGTGTCAGGGATTGATTTAGGTGATGAATGTACAACTATGTAATGGTACTGTGAACAATCGAAAGTACAATTTGTTTTGTATGACTGCGTGGTATGTGAATATATCTCAATAAAATGAAGATAAAAAAAAAGAAAACACTGGGTGAACATAAGGTAGAAATCGAAAGTTTGAAAAAACAACTGAAGAATCTATGGAAATGAAAGGTACAACACATGAGATGAAAAACACAATGGAGACATACAATAGCAGATCTCAAGAGGCAAAAGAAAACACTCAGGAATTGGAGAACAAGACACCCAAAATCCTACACATGAAAGAACACATAGGGAAAAGAATGGAAAAATATGAGGAAGTCTCAGGGAATTGAATGATAACATGAAGTGCATGAATGTACGTGTTATGGGTGTCCCAGAAGGAGAAGAGAAGGGAAAATGGGCAGAAGAAAAAAATAGAGGAAATAATCAATGAAAATTTCCCATCTCTTATGAAAGACAAAAAATTACAGATCCAAGAAGCACAGCGTACCCCAAACAGAATAGATACGAATAGATCTATGCCAAGATACTTAATAATCAGATTATCAAATGTCAAAGACAAAGAGAGAATCCTGAAAGCAGCAAGAGAAAAGCAATCCATCACATACACAGGAAGCTTGATAAGACTATGTGCGGATTTCTCAGCAGAAACCACGGAGGCCAGAAGGAAGTAGTGTGATATATTTCAGATACTGAAAGAGAAAAACTGCCAGCCAAGAATCCTATATCCAGCAAAATTGTCCTTCAAAGATGAGGGCAAGTTTAAAATATTCTCTGACAAACAGACAATGAGAGAGTTTGTGAACAAGATACCTGTTCTATAGGAAATACTAAAGGGAGCTCTACAGACAGATAGGAAAAGACAGGAGTGAGAGGTTTGGAACAGAATTTTAGGTGATGGAAGCACAACAGTGAAGTACACTGCTCAAAGATGACTGTGAATATGGTTGAAAGAGGAAGGTTAGGAGCATGTGGGATACAAGAAGGAAAGAGGAAAGATAGACACTGGGACTGTATAACTCAGTGAAACCTAGAGTGCTCAACAATTGTGATAAAATGTACAAATTATTTTTGCATGAGGGAGAACAAATGAATGTTAACCTTATAAGGTGTTAAAAATGGGGTGGTATTGGGGAAAAATACAATCAATGCAAACCAGAGACTATAGTTAAGAGAAACATGTATTATGCTTCCTTTAAGGTAACAAAGGCAATATACCAAAGCTAAATGCATATAAGAGGGGGATATAAGGGAGGGCTAAGGGACTCTTGGCACTAATGAGGTTGTCTGACTCTTTTACTGTAGTTTAATTCTGTCTTTCCTTTGGCTGCTTTTTTAGCTGTCACTTTTTTGTTTCTTTCTTTCTTTTTTCTTTTACTTTTGTCTCTCTAGCTTCTTTGATTCTTCCTCCTCCTTTGTGGAAGATAGGGATATGTCCTTAGATAGACAGTGGTGATGATGGTGAATACAGAAATACATGATTATACAGGGAACCATCAATTGTTTACTAAGGATGGAATGTATGGTGGGTAAACAAAAACGTCTTTAAAAAGAAAAAAAAAAAACAGGATAATGAAAAAACCCTGAGGCCACTATATTGAGTGAAATAAGTCAAACACAGAAGGACAAATATTGTATGGTCTCACTGATATGAACTAATTATAATATGCATACTAATAGACATGAAATATAAGTTACCAGGATATAGAATGGGGAGCGGTTGGTTGTATATTATGAACAGAATGTTTAACTAGGTTGACCTTAAGTGTTTGGAAATGGACAGAAGTGATGGTAGTAAGTTATTGTGAGAATAACTAACAGTGCTGAATGGTGTGTGAATGTGGTGGAAAGGGAAAGCTTAGAGTCATGTACGTCACCAGAAGGAAAGTTGGAGATTAAAAGATGGGAATGTATAAAACAGTGAATCTTATGGTGGACAATGTCCATGATTAACTCCACAAATATTAGAACTCTCTCTCACGAACTAGAACAAATGTATGACACTATAACTATAAGTTAGTAATAGAGGGGTTTAGAGGGAAAAAATACACCTATTGTAATCTATGTACTACAGTTATTAATATTTTAACGTTCTTTCAACAACAGTAACAAATGTACTATACTAATACCATGAGTCAATAATAGAGGAGGGTAGTTAGAGGTATGGGAGGATTTGAGTTTTCTTTTTTGTTTTTATTTCCTTTCTGGAATAATGGATGCACAACTGTATGATGGTACTGTGGGCAATTGATTGTACACATTGGATAACTGTATGGTACTCAATCTCAATAAAATTGAATTAAATAAACAACAACAACTACAAAAGTGCATGAGGTAAGGAGCAAGAAGAATAGATGCAAAGAGCCAGCTGAAATATTAAATGTAATTATTTTAAAAATAGATAAAACTAGAATGAGGCAGCAAAGGAAAATAAAGAATTTGAAACTATGGTTCTTAACCCAGCTATATATTAGAATCATCTATGGAGCATTTTGTAAATTTTAGTTCCCCAGAACTCACCATGAAATATTCTTATTTAGTCAATTGGGTCTCTTAAATTAATACTTTTAATAGGTACAAAAGTGGGGTAATTCTGATGTACAGAAACCACTGTTTTAAAGTTCAACTTTACAAACTGTTTACATAAAAAAGAACTCAATAAAGATAACTTATAAGATTACATAGAATAGTAAAATGTGTCCATTTTAACATAAAATGTGTCCAGTTTCCAAACAAACCTGATGTTACCACACAAACCCTTGGGGTGTTTCTTTGTTTTACCTTAATAAGCATACATTCCCAGGCTCATATTAAACTTACCATGTGACTAGCACTGTTCTAAATGTTTTATGTATGTTTATTCATTTCATCCTCAAAATTACCCCACAAAACAGGCATACAATTATTATTCCCATTTTAGATAAGGCAACTAAGTAGGAATTATAAAGCAAGTAGTTTGAGTCTACGTTCTTCACTCAGGAGCTCTTAACTTACTTGGTGCTATGGACCCCTCTGGCAATATTGTGAAAACCTTTTCAGTATAATGTTTTTTATTGCATAAAATAAAACATATAGATTACAAAGAAAAGTGTATTTCAGTACAATTAGTTTTCAAAATATTTTTAAATGTGATATATGTAATACTTTACTTACACATTAAATGACAAGATCTAATGGCAAGTACTGTTACTACAATTTCAAAACAGTCCAAATGTAAACAATTTTTCAAGATATCTCAATTACTTGTATTAAGATGTGAAAATATTCAGGATTTCTACTGGTGACAAAATCACAGGTTTACATTAATACTCCTGTGGTCTAACACTAGCATGGTTTATTAATCCTTGAGGGCAGGGTACTTGTAAGTGTTCAAGTAAAGCTGAATGCTCTGGGTAAAACAACCCACCTATCCTTCCTTCAACTATAGTTAAGCTAAAAATAGGGTGATCAAGGAAAAAATATACACTGGATAATAAAACTTACCTAAATAACAGAGCCTAAAATTTAGAAGACTCAACTTGTAGTTCAAAGCACCTCCATGGACTAAAATCTGCATTGTAACATGCCAGGTATAATATCCGTAATTGCACAATGAAGACTTTCTCACTACTTACCGAACATACCAGATCTAGAAAGGGAGATGGAGAGGAGACTGCTATTTTATTTTAGGCCTCGTAATATTCTTTGACTTTTTAAACTGTCTGCATTTATTACTTTGATAAAAATAACATTTAAAAAGTTTTCCAAAGCAAATTACAACTCCAAGCATTAATTTTTATGCACAACTAGAAACAATCCATCATAAATATCAAAAATTCTGAATAAACTGTGGTATAATTATATGTATAGTAGAACGCTAGAACTGTATTTATTTCAACATGAATATATCTCAAATACACACAGTACAGTAAAAAAGAGTTGCAAGATGACATATGTTACAGAATTTATGTACATCTTTCAAACATACAAAGACCATACCAAAATATGAACATGCTCCCATGCACATGCACACACACACACATCAGTTAATTACATATGGAATAAAAATATAATTAATTGGAGGAAAAGAATAAACACCAACATCAGGGTAGTGTTAACCTCAGGGTAGGAAGGGAAAAGAATGAAAGGGTACTCACCTGTCCCTATAATGTATTACTTTCTTTAAAAAAAAAAATCAAATGTGACAAAATGTTATCATTTGTCAAATCTGGATGGTGGATTTCTTGGCATTCTTTTTATATTATATGCTATACTTTACTGCATATTTGAAATAGTTCCTTAAAAAATTTTTTCTTCATGTACTAAGAACTGTATTTCAACATGAATATGACTGAAATGTACTAGTGTCTTAGAATTTATTGGTGGCTGTGGAATTTAATTTCTGATAAGTAGACATTTTTAAAAATGGAAATATTCTTTTTTGAGATCTTCTTAAATTTAAATATCAGTTTCACAATATTAATCATCCCACACTGAATTTGGTCTTAAGAGTTAATGGGTTGTCAGCAGTGT
Source organism: Choloepus didactylus (assembly GCF_015220235.1). NCBI lineage: Eukaryota > Metazoa > Chordata > Mammalia > Pilosa > Megalonychidae > Choloepus > Choloepus didactylus. The sequence continues at coordinate 84,477,952 of NC_051308.1, read as the reverse complement.
TATAAAAATATATTAATTCAAAAGCTAAACAGAAGTCCAGATGCACAGTGTAGAGAATCTGGATCTCCTCTACAGCATCCATCCAATACATCTTTTCCAGAGCTCAGATGTTTACATTTGCCAAAATCTTTGCTCAGAGTTCTAACCAATGGTCTCAACTACTGATACAACATTGTAACTATGAAATGTCACCGACCTCACCAACATTAGGCTGGGTTCACCAAACTTAACATTCTCCTCAATACAAAAACATAGCTTAAATTTAACAGTAATTGCTTATTTATTCTACATGCTAACCACCAGTAATGACATTTCTTTATGCAAAATGTGGAGAAATTACCACAAGTTCTCTAGTTGCTATTTTAAAATATACCAGATGAATTTCTCTGTATATACATTTGTGTTACAAATACTTTTGATATTTTATAGAAAGTAAATAGATAAAACATGTAGTATTAATACTACTAATAATAGCCAGAATTCATTAAGGAATAAGGATAGATGATCTCTCTCCCTGAAGCCCAACTTTACCTCCACCATGCCTCCTCCAACCAAAAGCCTTATATTATATTATGTATCCTGGAAATGTGGCCAGGATGGATAGTAATAATAGTCTAAATACTCTTTCATAATAAACTTTTACAATAGGATTTAAAAAAAAAAAACAAAAAAATCTCTCTAGGAATATCAGTTTTAAGAAAATTAAAATGTTGGTAAAAAGTTACTACCGTAAACCATATGACTATCTACCTAGAAAATCTGAGAGAATTAAATGAAAAACTATTAGACACAATAAGAGTACAGTAAGGCATCAAGACCCAAAAGCAACACACAAAAATCAATAGTCTAATAAAAATTATAAAATGCCCAGGAATATATCTAACAAGAAATGTCCAAAAACAATATAAAGAAAATGAAAAATCTTTTACTGAAGGACATAAAAGATGACCTGAACTGGTAAAGGGATACCATGTTCTTGGATGTAAAAATGCAATACCCCCCTACGTGGGACCCAACTCCCAGGGATGTAAATCTCCCTGGCAACGTAGAGTATGACTCCCGGGGATGAATGTGGACCCGGCATCGTGGGACTAAGAGTATCTTCTTGACCAAAAGGGGGATGCAAAATGAGACGAAATAGTTTCAGTGGCTGAGAGATTCCAAATGGAGTCGAGAGGTCACTCTGGTGGACATTCTTATGCACTATGTAGATAACACCTCTTAGGCTTTAATGTATTGGAATAGCTAGAAGTAAATACCTGAAACTACCAAACTCCAACCCAGCAGTCCGGACTCCTGAAGACAATTATATAATAATGTAGATTACAAGGGGTGACAGTGTGATTGTGAAGACCTTGTGGATCACACCCCCTTTATCTAGTGTATGGATGAATGGAGGAATGGGGATAAAAACTAAAGGACAAATGGAGTGGGATGGGGGGATGATTTGAGTGTTCTTTTTTCACTTTTATTTTTTATTCTTGTTCTGGTTCTTTCTGATGTAAGGAAAATGTTCAGAGATAGGTTGTGGTGATGAACGCATAACTATGTTATCATACTGTGGACAGTGGATTGTATATCATGGATGATTGTATGGTGTGTGAATGTATTTCAATAAAACTGAATTTAATAAAAAAAAGAAAAAAAAGGAATGAAGAAAAACAAACAAAATATATATATATATATATATATATTATATGAAAAGTATAGTTTAATTCCTTATCAGTGCTTTAAAGTTTTTAGAAAATGTATCTTTAAAAAACTTGCTGTAATATTTCTATGATATGTGGCATTTCTAGCAACATAACTCAAAATAAATATTTCATCAAAATAAAAAAATAAAAAAAAATTCAATAATGCAAAAATGTCATTTACTCTGAAAGTAATCTGTAATTCAATACAATAACTATCACAATCCCACAGCAAGATCTTTGGAAGACATAATATGCAACAACATAAAAATACATTTTGAAAAAGAACCCAATGATTGGGGAGCTAGCCAGATACACACACACAAGTACACACACACAGTTAGTTTATAATAATCAAAATAGTATGCTAATAACATGCAGGAAGAGACAAAGATCAGTGGAACCATGGAGAGAGAGTTTCTGAAAGACTTGTGTATATATGAGAATTTAATATATGATTTATATGACTCTCCAAATTAGTGAGAAATCAATGGACTATTCACTAATTGGTAGCAGGACAACAGAAAATATCCTACGCAAAAAGATTCCAACCTCAAATATATATAAATTTCAGATGGATTCAACTTGGTAATTAAGAAAAAAAATCAGAAGAAAAAAATGGGAATTTTTAATAATCCTGTAAAAAAATACTCACCAATAAGGAAATGGTTAAATTTATAACTCAAGGAAAGAACACTATAAAGTTATCAAAAAGAATGACGAATCTATACATACTGGCATTGAAGGGTCGTCTAGATATACTAAGCACACAAAAGTTTGGTTAAAAATTCATACAGCATAATGTCATTTATGAAATGGCAAGGGAAGTATTATGTACTCTCATATACATGTAAATACATAAAGGTTCTGGATGTAAGCTCACTGCCTCCCCCCTACATGGGACATGACTCCCAGGGGTGTAAGTCTCCCTGGCAACATGGGAAATGAATCCTGGGGATGAGCCTGAAGCTGCATCACATGGTGGGATTGAGAAAGCCTTCTTGACTGAAAGGGCTGAGAGGTCATTCTGTAGGTTATTCTTATGCTTTACATAGATATTCCTTTTTAGTTTCTAGTATATTAGAATAGCTAGAAGGTAATACCTGAATCTGCTGAACTGTGATCCAGTAGACTTGATTCTTGATGATGACTGTATAACTATATAGCTTTTATCATGGGACCATGTGATTGCGAAAATTTTGTGACTGACACTCCCTTTATCCCGTGTATGGGCAGATGAGTAATAAAATAAAGATAAAAAACATATATAAATAACAGGGAGGAATAAGGGATATGGGATGTTTTGGGTGTGCTTTTTTATTTTTATTTTTTTCTTTATTTTGGAGTAAGAAAATGTTCTAAAATTGATTGTGACAATGAATGCACAACTATATGATGACACAGTGATGTACTGATTATATACTTTGGTTGGATTATATGGGGTATGAATATATCTCAATAAAATTGCATTTAAAAAAAAGTAAGTTCTGAGTGAATTTCCTCTTATAACGGAATACGAATTGAGGGCAGGGAGGTCAAAGGGGACTTTATGTCTAGTCTATATGCTTCTGTGCCATCTGATTTTTAATTTTTAACGAGACCCTTCATATTTTTTTTGCAGTTAAAAATGAAAATTTCAAAATTAATAAAAGAAAGCTACTATAACAAAAAAACCTCATATATCAACCTTTCTTTTCTGTAAGGAACAGATGGGTAATATGAATTGTGCCTGTTAACATTGTTTTAGGAAAATGTTTTCTTAGTAATTATCTAGAAACACAAAATGCTAAGTGACAATCTTCATTCTTAACTCAGTATTGTTATTCTAATTTGCTGAAATTAGCATAGAGAAACATGCTAACAAAATAGAATGTATAGATATTGTATATTATATTAAGCACAGGACACTTTCTTTGACCTTGCCACATCAAGTGAAAAGTTTCTAAACCCTCCTTTCCCTGGAAAGCAAACTAGGGAATACAAATGGCCTGGTCCTCCTGAGCTTTGTGTTCTGTTGAATCAAAAACTAATACTGGCAGCGTCCACTCTGGAGAAGCCGGCAGTATCACCACCATAGACTCAGAACAATTACAGCTGGCAGTGTAGGAAGCAAAGAAAGAAAAAAGCCCAATACTGCTCTTATTTTTTTAAGCAATTAAAATTAAATTTGGGATAGTATTATATTTAATGTGTATTATCCATTCATTTATTTGAGTAAAAAACTCAACCAAAAATAATGCTGAGAAATGTTTTTAATTAGTATAACGACCACAAATTTACATACTGAAATCATGAACTCAATCCAAAAAGGCAGATATTAGTAACCAAAAATTACTGGTTTCACACTTTCATACACCAAAAAAGGCCTACTTTTTAAAGCTATTTCATGAGGATATTCACCAAAATCTATTTAAGCAGCATCATTCTTTTGTGCAGCAGTGCTGTCTAAATTATACCTAAAAAATCATCTGAGCCATTAACATAGGCAATTAATGTAGAATAGTTAAACAAAGAAATACAGAAAATACTCTGGAATGCTAAAAATACTAAAAATACCCTGAAAGCTAAAATTTTAAAAAGAAAATTCTCCTGCTATATTACCTGGAGAGAAGAGGTGCTAGTAGTTGCATATTGAGATAACAAACTAAATATATCACTTTAAGTGGCTACAAAGTTTCTAGTACAAGATCATTGGAGTATTTTATTTTTAACATTAACATTCTATTAGATAATGTCAAAAAAATAATTTATGATTAGCCTCAAAGCAAATACCCAAGCATATAAGCTCCTATATCTGGAAATTCTGATATCAAGAAAATATTTACCCAGAAGTTTTATTAAGTAAAACTGTTATTAATCAGATATGTGGTTATTTAAAATAAGTTTTTTTTAATTGACACTCACTATTATAGAAATATATAAAAGTAAGTACGTATGTATGATAAATAAGAAAATAATTGCTCCACAATTACTCAAGAACACCTACCATGTGGCAGGGACTGTGTGTGAAAGGATACAAGGTAAATAAATCAAGCCCTGCAAGCTAGTATCTTAAAAGTCATTTACAAAATATTTATGTAATCAAGATAGCTTATGGCCTATATATTCAATATCATCAGTCAGTAATTCTCTCAAGATCTTCTACCAGTGTGTTCCAAATAATCAACTATTAATACTAGAAGGCATACAGAACAAATATTTGTACTCTTTTCCACATTCATAAGGAAACAAGGCTTACTGCATTCATACTCTAATAGTGGCCCAATAAACTATCACTGATACCTGTAAATCTTCTTGATAATTTCTAAAAAGTCCAGACAAGAAAAGGGGAGTTGTAACCTACCAATGGAAGAAAGGGAATTTAAGTCTTTAAATAAGAAATATTAGCAACACAAATCATAGATATTAAGGCAGTAGCTCAACATTACTGTTAGACTTCAAACAGCTAGGTGAGTGCCTACTGCTCCCTTGGTTAGATAATCATTTCTAAATTTCAATCCATAGCCAAAGACTATACAGATCTCACCTACCATTCTGAAAACCTCATCACTGGTCTCAAGAGAGATGGGGTAAAAGAAAAAAAAGCCTAAAAATCTTTTTGTGCACGTGCACACACACACAGACACATACACACACACACACACACACACAGCCCCCAAAAGGTAACTGTCATACACCAAAACTTGAGAATCAAAGATAGAGGTCCCAGTTTCTGTGGTCTCTAATCTTTTTCAATTTTGGGTTTTATGAGGTTTAAATGAGAAAAGAGGTATACAGTACTTAGAATACGCTGGGCACAGAGCATTCAATAAAAGCAATTATTTCATCAGCTACTTCTTCAAGGAACTGAAGCCCACCCTACTTTAACCAAGTTTGTCAGCAGAACCCTATGCTCCCTCTCTCTTTTCCCTGAGACTCCAGATTCTTTCAGAACTGTCTCTCCCAAGAAACCTTCAACATATAAACATAGCAGATTAAAAAAAATTGCAGGTCAAAGCAAAGGGACATCAACTCTTCCTGCCACCAAAAGGTGGTATAAAACAGTGATCACTTACATATAGATGCCAGACTTGGGACAAATAGACTTTTGAACCAGTTTTTAACAGAAGAGGTCCAAACATCATGTTTCTGACACATTTGATAACCTTTGAAATTACCTTTGATTCATTACTCTTCTTAACTGCATATATCCGTGGTTCTCAAAGTGTAGTCCCCAAACAGCAGCATGAGCAACACCTGGAAATTTGTCAGAAGCGCAAAAAAATTTTCAAGCCCCATCTCAGGCCTGAATCAAACTCTAGGCATGGAACCCAGCAATTTGTGTTTTAACAATCTCTCCATGCTGAAGTCTGAGAAACACTGTTCTACATGATTTGGTAAACTACCTATATACAGTGAGACTCCAAATTTGCCTACTGCTGAAGAAATCTGTTAGTATTGATGAAGTTAACATTCTTAAGTATTTTGAAATTTCTACATGAGTAATACCAGATTAAGGAAAAGCCTAATTTGACTCACAAATTCAAGAATATAAAAGTACTACTAAATTGTGCTTTTAAGAAGAAACTTTATAAGCAGAGGTAAAAATAACAAAGAGAGCTACAGAAAGGTCTTGAAGGATGTCAGATAAAGACTGTAATATTTTTAAAAGGCCATTAAATATTAACTAGCAAGCAAATGTGCCAGCTTAGAAAGAGGTCTCCACCAACTTTACTTTGGTATTAGCCTTTGTTTCCAGTTCATCTTCTCCAAAGGAAGAAAAAATCACCAGCAAGAAAGGAGTGTGAGTGAAAAAGAACCATGGACTGATTACCCCCTAATAGCACCCAGCCCCTCAGACAAATTGGCCTGAGAGGATAACAGTGACCTTCAGAGGACGGTACGCTGCAGTTCCATATTCTCCAACGATCCCCCAAATTTCCCTACCTTTATGTAGCTTTCTTAAAATCCTCTAACAATAAAGAATCACTTAAGGAGAGAAAGTAAGAATTTAAAATGTAAATGCTCTACACTTTAGTATAACATGCCATCATGATGATAACAGTAGCAGTGTTTTAGGCAGTTTACAAAACATTTTAATGTACAACTCACAAAATCTTTACAAAATTCCTGAGGTAAATAACAACAACAACAACAAAAAAAAAAAAAAAAAAAAAACCACTGCTATTTATTGAGCACTTAGTGCCTGGCACTTCATTAAGAGCCACACACAATTTTATATTATCTTATACTATTTTATTTCAAGAACCTAACCTAGTAAGGTTGGAGTGGTAAACATTTACCAAAGCCAAACAGAAGTCTTGATTTGAATCTAATCCTGTCCTATTCTAAAACCCAGACTCCCTAAATCTCTGCACTATGCCAAGATTTGAAGACCTGAGTTTCAGTCCCAGCTCCATCACTGAACAGCTACGTTACCTTGGGAAGTCACTTAGTTCTCTCAACATTTCTTCATCCACAAAATTATTATATTAATATCTGCACCCCCTATTTCATAGAGTAACTGTAAAGGTCAATAGAGATAAAAGATATGAAAGGTCTTCATACACTCTAAAAAACTACACATATTAATTATCACCAATCCCTATTTTAATAGAGAAAAAGAGTGTAGTGAACAGGCTAAAAAAACACATTGAAAAGGCAGGGGGAAAGACACTGGTTTTTCTTTTGAGTTTCTCTTTTCTTTTTAAAGCAGGCTGAAGATCCTTAAGAGAAACTTCACATTTCATAATTTTACCTGGAATCTTACATCAAATGGGCTGTGATAACATAATCTGTACCACAACTTATTTCATCATTTTTCTAAAAGTACAGACACATCTATATATCTGTAACTTATGCAGATTAGAGGTTAATAAAGATTTAACAGCTGACTTCTTCTTTAAAAGTTTAGTTTTCCTAAGAATCAGTGACCACTATACTAGGTCACCATAATTAAAATTCCCTTGCAATAAACTTCTTCTTCTTTCTATAGTATCATTTTCAACCTGGGGTGCCCTCATCTTTTACTTTGCAAAAATTAAAATATGAACTATAGATTCAAAAAAAAAAAAAATCAGACCACTTAAAATGATGAGTGTGATTTAAGAGTAATTTTTTATTGAACAAACTTCATAATTTAAGGTTAATTTTTCACAGAATTTTCAGCAAATGAGAGACAAAAGTAAAGTTGAAGTGAAATCACCAAAGTGCTGAGAGCCATCCAACCCTGGATTACCAGTCACAAAACATCACCTCATCAAAAAGGTTCAGTAAAAGACTTCAGAAAAAACACATAGCATTCTTCCCTTTCATACCAAAAACGGCTCTAGTATTTTTAATGTCTTCCAAATTACATTAACAAAAAACATCCACAGCAAGACAAATGGTTATTTTAACAGCTTATCCACATGTTGTTAATAATGAAAAACATTACCATTTTGATTAGAGAAAAATCATGGACTCTGATAACCATAATATAAGTACGTTTTCGCTTATTAACTACATACGATATGTCACTTACATTAAAATATGTATGTAAACTCAAGAAGTTGTCAGACCTAACTTTCATGTAGGAAATTATGTATTAATACCTCAGTACCACAAATTTGAGATGGCGATTTGTACGCTAGTTATAGGATACTGATTTTCATGTAATTGTCAAACAATACATCCACTGAGGAGCTTATTAAACCTAATTCATTTATTCATTCAATGTAAATCTATCACATCTTTCTACAGCAGTGGTTCTCAACCAGGGGTGACTTTGTTCCCCAAAGGTATCTGGCAATGTCTGGAGACATTTTTGGTTATCACAACTGGGGAGCAGGAGGCAGGTGCTACTGACATCTAGTAAGTAGAGGAGGGATGCTGCTAAACATCCCACTATGCACAGGATAGCCCCTCACAACAAAGAATTAACTGGCCGAAAATGTTAATACAGCTGAGACTGAGAAACCCTGATCTACAGAAAAGTTTTTAGACATCCATTTGTCTAAAAAAGCACTCACTTCACCCTTGTTTCCTACATTACTTGCTAACTCCATTCTTTTCATACTATTCTTTGCAAGGAACTTACTCTATTTCCAATCTTTCAATCAGCTTACAAATTTGTCAAAAGAATCACCATCATTAATTCAATCAACTTACAAATTTGTCAAAAGAATCACCATCAACCCAGTAAGGCAGGATTCATCTTTGACTAATTTATATTTTAAATAATAATAATAGCAAGAGTAGTAGTAGTAGTAATAATAATAATAATAGCAGCTAACACATATATGTAGCTCTTACTATGTGCCAGGCAAATTCTAAGTGCTCTGTATAGAGGTACTCAAAAAAACTTTTGTATACTGAATGAATTAAATCTCCCTTGAACTTGCCCCTCCTCTGTATTTCCAGATTTTCCACAACTCAACCCCAGTCAAACTATTTAAAGTTTTCTTCCCAAACTATTTAAAGATTTTATGATTCTCTATTAGAATCATAAAATCTTAGAGCCAGAAGGTACCTCAGAGGTCATCCAGTCCAATCTCCTGATTTTACAGATAAAGAAATCTAAAGATGGTAAGTGACTAAGTCACCCACTCAGGTAGAGCCAGGTCCAGAACTTGATTTTTGCAATTTTTGCTCTAGGATTTTTTTCCAATTCACAACACTGCTTCTTCACTCCTGACAGATGTCTCCTCACTGTCCCATTAACAAATTACATTCATTTCCATTTTTCCTGCTCAAGATGTTTCTCCTGCCTAGACTGCCCTCTTTTTCCTGCTCCATAGATCCAAACTGGACCCATCCTTCAAAGCCTCTTTCAATCACATTCTTCATGACTTCCCCCTTCTCTGAGAAATCTTATTTCCTGAATAAGATGATAGAGGAAGATAATCACCATTGCTTATTGGGTCATGTTTAATCACAGAAACACTTCCCACAAAGCAAAGCTACTTTGATGATTTCTTCCCCGAAAATTATTCACCCATTCTTTCCTTTTGTGTTTTAAGAAGTGATTTCAATAAAAAGTAACTCATATAGCATCTTCATAAAATGTTCATACGTGTTTAAAAAAAGCTCACACACATCTTTAATAGCAAACATGTAAAGCTTGAGCGGCATTTCCCCAAATCACCTACATTTCCTCCTTAATTTCACAAAGTCCAAACGCATAACTCTGACACAAATCACCTAGTAGAGGAGCTCCTTGGGTTCATCTTTTTTTTGCATGCTGCCATTTACATTACTTCTTCCAAAATTCCATTTCTAATCAATAGTTCATGCTTCTTTTTCTCCCTCCCCTTTCCTAAATTGTGTAGTTTTATAAAGCACACTGCTTCTTTTATCCTTGATTATTATCTATATGCCTCTTCAGTGAAACTTCAATTTGATACCTCTCATCCAATCTCAACTATCCAGCCCTTTCTATGTAAGTCACATCTGTATCTTCAGCCCCTCTCAGGTCTTAGGATATCTCAACCCCATAGAGGTCAATTTCTGTTTTTCCCCCTCTCCATGCTTCCATCCTCCAGAATAGTGGTCTCAAAAGTGGCATGGGTACACTTGAGAGGATGTGCAAAAGAATCCACTGGGCTGCAGAAAAAAATATATTAGAACTCCTATAATACTTCCTTTCTCATGTCATCCTATCTTAAATTCTATTCCTGTGTATATTTGTAAGTTTCATGACATACTGATACAGCAGTTGAAGTGTACAATCAATAAAGATAAATAAAGCATATGCTCAAAATTCTTGCTGATCAAAAAGAATTGGGAGAATGGTATGCTTGGGAGTGGTTGAGTTGGGAAAGTTTTTAAGTTTTAGATACATATATATTCCAAAAATTACAAAAAAAAAAAGGAACGAAAAAGAGTGACAAATGCAATATCTGATCTTTGATGGGATGTAACAAGAGAGGAGAAAATGATCAAAAGGACATTATTGGAACATGAAAAAATTGTAATACAGATTAAGCTTTGTATCAATGTTAAATTTCTTGAACTTAATCACTGCACTTAAGGTGATACGTAAGTGAATATTCTTGTACTTAGGAAATGTACATGACAGTATTAAGAGTTCAAGGAGCATAATGTATACAATCTGCACTCAAGTGTTCAGAAAATTAATGGATAGATAAGTAGATAGATAAATGATATACAGATAGAACAATATGGCAAATGTGGCAAAATGTTAAAATTGGTTGGATCTGGGTATGTAAGGGGTAGGGTACAACGGAGTTCTACGGATGATATTTGTATTATTTTTCTAACTGTCCTGTCAATTTGAAATATTTCAAAACATAAAGTTAAAATAAAAAGGATCATTGTGCTAAGACAAAAAAAAGAATTGGGAAAGAATTGGGAGACCACTATTATAACAGAATATTTATAATGAGGCCAAAGTAATGGGTTCCAGACTCTATGGGGAAAATTATATGGAAATTTACACACACACCACACACACACAATATGATACAAAGAAAAACTCTTGTTCATATCCAGTCCAAATCCTAATCATGCCCACCAACCTCTTGCCCCTACTAGCCATCTCAAAACTGTCAAAACTGTGTGCAGAATGATTTGGCAAAGCCCTTGAATTCCAGTATGGGGAAAAAGCTAAAGTGGGAGAATCTTGGTGATGAAATATACCTTTATCTTCCCATACAAAACGGTATTTCAGGGCACTGTTCACAGTTCACTACCCTGACACTTATCGCCTGATTTCTACATATGCCTATACGCCACTAACTCCTGAGATTCAGTTCATATTTCCCAATCCTTTGGGGCACAACTCACGTTCCCTTCGCTAACAACCGGTTTATCCTCCTACCTCCCGGTTTTAACTCACCCCTCCCTTTAGCCTTCCTTCCCTTGGGGTTACCACCACCATCTTCCTACCAGCTACACAGGGTAGAGAGTCCACCCACGGTCCCTAAGACCACTTCTCTTTCCTTCTCCGCCCCCGGGTGCTGCCAGCCAGGCTGGAGACGGGAAGGGGGAGGGGTGTGACTCGCCTCTGGAGACTGGCCCAGATGGCAGCAGATTCCGCCCCCTCTCTCAGGCACCCCTCCACCCCTCGACCCCCTAGGGCTGCCGGGCTGCCTCCCACCCCGCCCCGACCCCACCTCCAGGCTCCCCCACGCCCTCACGCCGGCTCCCGGGCACACTCACCATGCTGGGTGAAGATATTGAAGCCGGCCTCCGCGGTGCGCCCCGCCGGGTCCCGCCTGCGGCCGGAGGGCCTGGCTGCGCTGCTGCCCCGGATCCCACGGAGCTGGGACTGCTGGAGTCCCGGAGCCTCCCCGACGCGGCCCACCTGCTGCCCCATCCCTGCGCTCGCGTACTCCCGCGCCCTCGCCGACCCCCGGTCACATTCCTCTTCTGCTCCGGCCTCGGGCTCCTGACGCTGAGCCGGCCTCTCCTCCCCAGGCCAGGGCTTGGCCTTCAGCGGCCAAGCCGCCGGCGGCTCCGCACCCGTACCCCTCACGGCAGCCGCCGCGCTGCTTCTCGGCGACTCACAGATTCTCCTTTTCCCTACCCCTCCCGCGGCTCCGCTCCCGCAACGCCGCCGCCGCCATCTTTAAACCACCGAGCCCTGGGAGAGCGTGGAGCAGAGCGTCTCCCGCCCCCCACCCGACCAGTCACCTCCGCTACTCCGAGGGAGGGCCTTGAGGCAGCCCGGCCCCCCCAACTCCGCCCCCCTCCCCACCCCCCTTCGCCTCCTCGCTGGGTGGGTCCGGGCCGAGGTTCTCTGGTGCTCACCTCATCTGCGTCGCCACCGCTTCTTCAGGTCTTTAGGCCTTTTTGGTCCTTCGCGTTATCTCGACCTCCCACATCTGAACCGCTTTAGCCCACCACCTCCCAGGTTGTGCTCCACACGCTACCGCCTTCAGGGTTTGGTGGGTCTCTGGCCTTCCCGGTCCCACCTCCACCTGTCATATTAGTCGAATGCCCACCACATGCACAGCTCAGTAGCAGGCACAGTTGGGGCAGAGAAGCACAGGACATTTCGTCCTTACAATCCAGTTGAGAATCCCTAAAGTGTCCAGGAGAATGCCTTTAAACACCCCTGCCGGCAACAGGCCAAGAGTCATACATAAAAATTGTACAAAATATACATGAAGATAGGAAAATGACAAGTTATTATTTCATTTTAATTTTTTAAATTATTTCATAATGTTTAATTGCCCTCGCCTAAATTGTCTGCATGCTACAGTCTCATTGGCGGAGCAGTTGTGTCCCCATTCCCCATATTATGTTACCATGAATTCCTCTTAAACCTCTTTACCGTCTAACCACATGTGTGTTTGTCACCCCTACCATGCTTGACAGTAAAGCTAATTTCCCACTGGCGTGTTTTGTTTGCTGCGAACGTTCTTGGGTCTTCTTTTTGATGACAAAGGAGAAAAAATCTATCTTTGATCCTGTTTCTGAGTCAGAACTTGCTCATCTTTAATATTTATGTTGTTTAAGAGAGTGACTAAGGCAGAAGAGAAAAGTGTAGTAACACACATATACATTACACCCATATATATATACATACATAGGTATATATACAATGCATTCATCATTTCATCTTGTTATGCATTCTTGCAAATTAATATTGATCCGTTTTTTTTAATTCTCAAAGAAATTGATAGTGCTTTTCCTCCTGCTCTTCCTTTGGCTTCCCTGTTGTTTTATAAAAAGTATAAATTATTGGAGGTACCACAGTGAAAACTTGCTTAATATTACTGAGGAGAGGATGGGAGCCATTGCCAAGAAGCAACAAAACAACCGTTGGGAAGATGGGGTTGGGAAGAGAGATGGATGCAATTCTCATTCACATGGCTTTCAAAGACCAGACAGACTTTAGATGAACCATCCACTGACATAGATACTTCTATAAAAGCACTATGAAATTATTCCATTGGCATGCAGGGTGTGGCCAGAATTTTAACTGAAATTGTCCCCAAATGGGAACAGAACTACTTCTCTAGCACTGGTTAGAATACGAGTTTTTCATTTGGATCAAAGTTTTCCTGTGTTTAAGATAGTCTCTTTTTAAAAATTCCCAAAGTATTTGCAACTACTCAAAAAAAATTCACAAGGGATAAAGGTGATCATAGAGCCAGAGTTTGGTTTATTGTTTGATTTTTATTATCTGAGAGAATTTTTTAAATACATTTTTATTGTGAAATTTAACATATATACATCACAGTGATAACTTTCAAAGTCTGATTTACAAAGAGTTAGCAAATTTCAAAGAATTTTATGGATTACAGTTTCACAATTTCAGTTACTTCCTCATTGTGAAATATATCATATATACAAAATGGTGGTAATTTTCAAAGTACAATTTAACAAGCAGTTATATAGGTAATTTCAAGGGATGTTATGGGTTATAGTTTCACAGTTTCAGTTATTTCCTTATTGTAAAATATAACATATAGACAGAATAGTGATAACTTTCAAAGTACAATATAACAAGTAGCTACAGAGCAGATTTCAAAGAATGTTATGGGTTACAGTCCCACAATTTAAGTTATTTACTTATTGTGAAATATAACATATACAAATTACTGTCAAAGTACAATTTAATAAGTAGTTATATAGGTAACTTAAAAGAATGTTATGGGTTACAGTTCCATAGTTTCAGTTATTTCCTTATTGTGAAATATAACATATATACAGAAAAGTGATAACTTGCCAAATACAATTTAACAAGTAGCAATAGAGCAAATTTCAAAGAATGTTATAGATTCCAGTTTCACCATTTAAATTATTTCCTTCTAGCTAATCTAATATCCTAGCATCTAAAAAAATATATTTACATGAAGATTCAGTATTCACGGGGATGGGCTTGGCCCTGAAATCATGGGACTGAGAAAGCCTCCTTGGACCAAAAAGGGGAAGAGAAATGAAACAAAATAAAGTTTCAGTGGCTGAGAGATTTCAAATAGAGTCAAGAGGTCATTCTGGAGGCTATTCTTATACATTATACAGATATCCCTTTTTAGTTTTTAGTGTATTGTAATAGCTAGAAGGAAATACCTGAAACTGTTGAACTGCAACCCAGTAGCCTTGATTCTTAAAGATGATTGTATGACTATATAGCTTACACTGTGTGAACATGTGATTGTGAAGTCCTTGTGGCTCCCACTCCCTTTATGCGGTGTATAGACAGATGAATAGAAAAATGAGGAAAAAAAGGAAATGAATAATAGGGAGGGTTGGGGGGTATGAGATGTTTTGGGTGTTCTTTTTTACTTTAATTTTTATTCTTATTCTTTTTTTGTGTGGTAATGAAAATGTTCAAAACTTGATTGTTGTGATAAATGCATGACTATATAATAGTACTGTGAACAATTGATTGTATTCTGTGGATGATTGTATGGTTTTTGAATACGTCTCAATAAAATTGAATTTAAAAAAAAAGATTCAGTATTCATAATCCTTGGTTAAATCCTATCTTGTCTGTTGATACCCTTTTCTCTCATTTAATCACTTTCTCGATCTTCAAGGGTGTCTAGACAGTGACCATCCTAACTTGTTCATATTGAAAAGAGATGTCGACATTATGGGGAAGGGGGCTCATCTGGTTGTTCTTAAAGACGCTGTAGCCTTTGGGTTTTAGGATTTGTCTGGCATAGGAACACTCCAGTGGGTTTAAGTTTTTGAGAGAGAAACTTAGTGAGTGAATCCTTCATAGCATCATTGGAGAGAATTTTAATGCATGGATAACAGTCTAGTTTCTCTGCAAACTCAAGCATGGTATATAATAGATGAATAGTGCTGTGGTTAAGGGCTGAGGCTCTGAAGCCAGACTGCTTGGGTTTAAGACCTGGCTCTGATACTTAGTAGCCTTTTGATCTTGGGCATAGTACTTAACACTTGAAGTGTGGATGATAATAACAGTACCTACCTTAGAGTGCTGTTGTGAAAATTAAATTAGTTATATGTATGAAGCAGGTAAAACAGTATTTGACGTAAGTATCACAGGAGCATTTACTATTAGTACAAAAATGTAATGTTTTCAGAAATCCTCCAATTTCCAAGCTTAAATTCTTCAAGTGGCATATACTTAGATCATGGGACAAATGCTACAGCATTTATTCCAGTGAGCCCCTCCCCTTCCCCCTGTGCAATTAAACTAAAATAAAAAACACCAAGCGATCTATAAAAATATGTAGACTCATGTATCACTTTATTAGTTATTCCTACCTAGTTATTGCCAGCTACCTGCATGAGAGTTATTACATAATACCTTTATTTTGCATATGAAGATTTCTCTACCATTGACTTAAAATCCTACCTAAACTAAATATTCTCTAAGTGGGTTTTTTTTTTCTTTTTATTATTCATTTTATTGAGATATATTCACATACCACACAGTCATACAAAACAAATCGTACATTTGATTGTTCACAGTACCATTACGTAGTTGTGCATTCATTACCAAAATCAATCCCCGACACCCTCATTACCACACACCCAAAAATAACCAGAATAATAATTAAAGTGAAAAGGAGCAACTAAAGTAAAAAAGAACATTGGACGCCCTTGTCTGTTTGTTTGTTTGTTTGTTTCCTTCCCCCACCTTTCAACTCATCCATCCACAAACCAGACAAACGGGAGTGTGATCCCTATGCCCCCCCCCCCAATCCCACTGTCCCCCCTCATAAGCCACATTTTTATACAATTGTCTTCAAGATTCATGGGTTCTGGGTTGTAGTTTGATAGTTTCAGGTATCCACCACCAGCTACCCCAATTCATTAGAACCTAAAAAGGGTTGTCTATATTGTGTGTAAGAGTGCCCACCAGAGTGACCTCTCGGCTCCTTTTGGAATCTCTCTGCCACTGAAGCTTATTTCATTTCCTTTCACATCCTCCTTTTGGTCAAGATGTTCTCCATCCCACGATGCCGGGTCTACATTCCTCCCCGGGAGTCATATTCCACGTTGCCAGGGAGATTCACTCCCCTGGGTGTCTGATCCCATGTAGGGGGGAGGGCAGTGATTTCACCTTTCAAGTTGGCTTAGGTAGAGAGAGAGGGCCACATCTGAGCAACAAAGAGGTATTAGGGAGGAGGTTCACTAAGCGGGGTTTCAATCATTGCATTTTAGAATAGTATAACCAGAACATGCATAATCTTGTAGATGTTTTCAACATCTTTTCAGAATAGGGGTGGGGATGGGGGAGGGCTAGGGGAAAACCTGGTTAATTAAATGTGGGAGACTATTTCACCTCAATATAACCAAGCTAAAGTGACTTGCCCAAGTATTACATGAGGTTCATTATCATAAAGAGTGATTACAGCTACAGCTCCACATTTAAAACAATCCCCAAGTACCATCTCAAACTGAATTGAGGGCAGCTGTGAGTTCCAGGCAACTGCAGAAACCAGGGAAAGGAATTAGCAAGGATGGTGCACATGACAAAGAGAGCCTATCCTGAGTGATGGCCAGGGGCTAGAATGAAACATCAGACAAACCACCAACACCAGAAAAGGCATGCTGAAGACACAGTTACCCATCATCTTCATCTTCACTATCCCCAGGAACAAAACCACCATTTCCAGAAGCAAGGAACTTGTGAGCAACATTTCAGCGATCCCTGTCTTACCAGACCACATTTCCAGGCTGTCGCCACATTTTTACAATAGTTCCCATATTTACCTCTTTCTTTACATCTGTAAAGTCAGAGTCTTAGTTTAATCTCATGTCATCTCTTAGGTGGAATTTCGTACTACTAACTTTTTCTTCCTGGATTCCTCACTGTCTATACACCAGGCATTTCACTAAAACAAAACCATTTCTTCCTCTGATTGCGTGGACTGTGCCCCTTCCCATTATGTACAATATCTAAAATTTTCATCTAGAGTGTCAAAGATGTTTTCCAGGATTATAATTGCCTAGTGTTCTTCACCTCCTGTTCCTCAAACTCCTATCCCTCCTATGGAAGGCATGTCTACTTTATCCAACTAGCCTATTTCTGCGATGTCTCCTTTTTTTAGCTACAACCTTTGCAGAAATCATTTTCTCCCCAATGTAACTCCCAAGTGACTCTCCTTACAGTAGTTGGAATTCTCCTCAGAACCAGCCTCCTTCCTAAGGTAATCTCAGACCTATCAAAGGAGCCCTAACAATTTCCCTGGACTCCACTCAGTTCACACCGAAAACTGCCACAGCTGGTAACAATTCTTGGCCTATTAAATTAATTTACCCTTCTCTATACTGCTCCCTCAAATGGGTGTAACCTTGATATATGTCTCAGTGTTACACAGTGTTGGAAAAAATTCTCAGAGGTTACCTAGGCCTATCTCCTGGAATCCCCTCTGAAGTAACTCCAGTGAGGGAATCCATGTATTTTGAAGGATTTCAAGTTATTCCTAAAGAGAAGCTGAAACATGCCTCTTGAAATGTCTACCTGTTTCATCCCTGATCCTAGTTCTACATTATAGCCAAAAGAATAAATCTAACCTTTCTTTTACATGAAAACTCTTCAAATGTTTGAAAGCTGTCACCTCCCAAAATCTTTACTATATATATGCATGTGCTTGTATAGTCAATTATGTTCATCAGTGTCTATATTTATTTACATAGGCTGAAAATAGATAAATCAGAAGAAAAAAATTTTGCTGTCATTTTATGTATGGCATTTTCTTAAGCTGTATGTGCATGCAGTACTTTAGATTTTACATTTGGCTTGTCTCTGCATTATAGTTGTGTTGAATCTTTAAAGGCCTATAGAATGCCAAATACAGTTCCATTTACACATCAACATTTTAAGAGTTTTTTTGGATGACAAGGAGGAGGAAGATTTTTATCTGGCTAGGATAGAATGAGTCATCCTCTTGGAGAGTAAGGAGATGGATGAAATGACCTCTTGTTTTTCCTTTTAGCCCCAGAGTCTGCACTTCAATATTTCTTTGATTAAAAAACTCTGTAAATTATTAAGAGGCTATTTCAAACAATTGGCAACCTGCTACATAATGTTACCAGTAGCAATGATAACATCTATTCATTTTAAATTAATAAATTAGTACTCACTTCCTTTTCAATGGTAATAATGAAATAGCTGACTAAACAGTCCACTTAACATGTAGCCTATCACTAACTAAGAACAGGGGACCTGGGTGTGGTTCAGAAATTATGTGAAATGGAGTTATATCAGTTACCTATTGCTGCATAACAAACTATCCCAAAATTTGGTGGCTTAAAACAAAATGATTTTCTTACTTCTCACAATTCTGTGCACTGGCTGGACTTTTCTTCTGCTTATCTCACTAAGTTCCACCCACTCATTCTGCAATCTTATTTGGAACTGCATTGGGCCAGAGGGTGAAGCTGGACTGGAAGGTACAAGTTGGCCTCATTCCCATATCTGGCAGTGGGTGATGGGTGTCAATTGGAATGTGTCTATTCTCTTCCATGTGGCCTCTCATCCTCCAGGAGATTATACTGGGCTTCCTCATAGTTGATGGTTTCAGGATTCTAAGAGAAGAAGAGCAGAAGCTACAAGGTCCCTCGAGGCTAGGCTCCAAAACTCTCACATCACTTCCACCACATTCTACTGGTCAAAGAAAATCACAAGTCCAGTCCAGATTTAAAGGATGGTGAAATAGACTCCACTTCTTGATAGGAGGAATGCAAAATATTGTAGCCATGTTTTCAGTCTGCCACATGGTCCTATCCTGGTTTTGTAAAATTAACTAGCTATATGCCTTAGGCTAATTATAGGAACATAGATTCTAAGAATCAGAAGGGACCCCAGCCAATCTGAACAACTTTCCTCTGTTGCCTCCCAACCACCATCTCCCGTTTTCTTTCCATTTTACAGGTTGTTACTGAGAGAACTCATCATTCCTCTGTACCTTTGCTTCTGCTGTTTTCCCTGCCTTGAAAGAAAATACCCACTTGTTTTAGTTTGCCAATGCTGCTGGAATGCAAAACACCAGAAATGGATTGGCTTTTATAAAGGGGGTTTATTTGGTTACACTGTTACAGTCTTAAGGCCGTAAAGTGTCCAAGGTAACACATCAGCAATCAGGTACCTTCACTGGAGGATGGCCAATGGTGTCTGGAAAACCTCTGTTAGCTGGGAAGGCATGTGGCTGGCATCTGCTCCAAAGTTCTGGGTTCAAAATGGCTTTCTCCCAGGACGTTCCTCTCTAGGCTGCAGTTCCTCAAAAATGTCACTCTTAGTTGCTCTTAGGGCATTTTTCCCATGGCTTCTCCAGAGCAAAAGTCTGCTTTCAACGGCTGTCTTCAAACTGTCCTATGATCTGCAGCTCCTCTCTCAGTTCCTGTGCATTCTTCAAAGTGTCCCTCTTGACTGTAGCTCCTCTTCAAAAGTTCACTCTCAGCTGCACTGAGTTCCCTCTGTTATGTCAGCTCATTTATATGGCTCCACTGATCAACTTAGGCCCACCCTGAATGGGCAGAGCAACACCTCCATGGAAATTATCCAATCAGAGTCATCACCCACAGCTGGGTGGGGCGCATTCCAAAGAGACACTCAAAGTATTACAATCTAATCAACACTGATAACGTCTGCCCACACACAATTACATCAAAGATAATGGGTTTAGGGACACAATATATTCAAACTGGCATACCACTTCTTTCATTTCCATCTTTTTATTGAAACATAATGTTCATATAAAAAGTACACATATCATAAGGTTTACTGCTTGATGAACTTCACAGACTAAACATATCCATGTCATCAGAATCCAGGTTAAAAAAGAAAGAAACAAAAGAGCAGAACATTTTGAATACCTAGAAGCCCTCTTCATACACCCATCCAATCTCCAATATTACAGTTTATTCATCCATCCTACTGTTGATGAACATTAGAGTAGTTTTCATTCAGCACCATTACAAATAATGTTGTTATGAACATCCCAATACATATCTTTTGGTGACCTGTGTATACATTTTCGGTTAGGTATTTATCCAGGTCAAAAGGTATGTGATGTTCGGCTTTACTAGATACTAGTAGTTTTCCAAAGTGGTTTAATTTACCCTTCTACAGTGTATTAGGGTTCTGGTTGATGCTCATATTCACTAATACTAGATATGTTCCACATTGTTTTTTGTTTTTTGTTTTTTTAATTTTAGCCCATTCCACACTCCTTTAACTGCCTCACTCCTCCTCCCTTTACAGCACTCAGCTTAGGAGTCCCTTCTTCAAGACTTGTATGACAGGCTGGGTAAGCTATCTCTTCTCTGGGCCCACACTAAGCTTGTATATATCCCATTCTTTGGAAGATATCTGTTTAGAGTTTGTTTTAGTTTGCTGAAGTTGTCAAAATGCAGTATATCAGAAATTGGCTTTTAACAATGGGGATTTATTAGCTTACAAGTTTACAGTTCTGAGGCTGTGAAAATATCTAAATCAAGACATCAGCAGGTCAATACTTTCTTCCTAAAGACAGGCTGCTGGTGATCTGGGACTCCTTTGTCACATGGCAAGACACATGGCAGCATCTGCTGGTCTTTCTCTCTCAGGTTTCATTGCTTTCTGCTTCTGGCTGCTCCATCTGTGGCTTTCCTTCTGAGCTTCTGTTTTTGTCCTTCTCTCTAAGCTTCTGTGCTTTCTCTCTGTTTTATATAAAGGGCTCCAGTAAGAGGACTAAGACCCAGCTGGAGCATGCCACATCTGAAATAACCTAATCAAAAGATCCCACCCTAAATAGGTCTACACCCACAGGAATGGATTAGCTTTAAGAATATGATCTTTTCTTGGGTCCATAAACTCTCCAAACGATCACAGAGTTGTGGCAGTTAATGTAAAGAGGGACATACTGTTACATATGTGGATGAGAATATAAATTGGAAAATGTCTTTGGTGAACAGTATAGCAGTATCTATCAAAATATGAATGCATATACTCTTTTGCCCACTAATTACCACAAGTTATTTTTCCTTATACACAAAGATAGTAGTTCAAATATGGTCATGCTATTGTTTTTAATACTGAAAAGTTGAAAGCAACCTGACTTTCCACTAATATAGGAAGTTAATGTAATACTAAGCACCAGTAAAAAAAAAAAAAAAAAAAAAAAAAAAAAACAAGATAAGTATATACATATGTAGGAAGACCTCCAAAGTATATTGAAAAAACAAGTCACAGGCAAATATGAAGTCTTCTCCAGATTGGAGAGTAGTGAGCAGTTCTCAGAAGAAGAAGGGGCTGCCCGTCTTGCTACCATCTTTTTTGCAGCATTTGCTACTGTGATTACTCCTTCCTTCTGGAAACTCCTATCTCAATTTCCTGATCTATAAAATGAGGTTAATATTTACTGTATTGGTTTGTACAGGTTAGTGTGAGGCCCTGGTACATCCCAAAGTAATTTGGGCAGAGAATAAAAATGTGTTTTCAAAGCCCCCCTGAGGGATTGGGGGGAAATGGGAAATATTAAACTTCCCCACCTGGGGAATTACTGATATTCTCACAAGCATTGGTACTACCAATTTAAAAGACCAAGCCCTTGATCTTGTGGCTTGCCCTTATGAAGCTGTTACTGAAAAGGAGAGGCTAAGCCTACTTATAATTGTGCCTAAGAGTCACCCTCAGAGAACCTTTTTTGTTGCTCAGATGTGGCCTCTCTCTCTAAGCCAACTCTGCAGGTAAACTCACTGCCCTTCCCCTATATGGGACATGAATCCCAGGGCTGTAAATATCCCTGGTATTGCTGGACATGACTCCCAGGGATGAGCCTGGACCTGGCATCATGGGATTGAGAATGCCTTCTTAACCAAAAGGGGGAAGAGAAATGAAACCAAAGTTTCAGTGGCTGAGAGATTTCAAATGGAGTTCAGAGGTCATTCTGGAGGTTATTCTTATGTGTTATATAGATATCCCTTTTTAATTTTTAGTGTATTAGACTAGCTAGAAGGAAATACCTGAAACTGTTGAACTGAAACCAAGTAGCCTTGATTCGTGAAGACTATTGTATAAATATGTAGCTTACATGGTGTGACTGTGTGATTGTGAAAACCTCGTGGCTCCCACTCCCTTTATCCAGTATATGGACAGATGAGTAGAAAAATTGGGGCAAAAACTAAATGAAAAATAGGGTGGTGGTGGGGAATGAAATGCTTTGGGTGTTCTTTTTTATGTTTATTTTTATTCTTTTTGGAGTAAGGAAAATGTACAAAAATTGATTTTGGTGATGAATGCACAACTATATGATGATACTGTGAACAGTTGATTGTATACTGTGGATGATTATAGGGTATGTAAATGTATCTCAATGAAACTGAATTGAAAAAAATATATATCTGCCATAATGGGCTGTTATAAAGAGTTAATATATGTGAAACTCCTAGAATTGTACAACATCACCTTACCCCCAAACCCAGCTGCAGGAGATTGGCCTGGGGATGGTCAACGGATGTAAGCTGGGCCAATTAAAGTCCTTCCTTGGGAATCTTGGAATTGGGAGGCCAGCCTTTCTTTGAGAGCCTAAACTGTGAGATGTAAAGTTCAAGATATTTTGGCAACCATGATTCTATTAATTTGGAATAAAAAAGAAAAGGGAGTTGTGCAGAAAGAAAACAAAACAGCTGTTAGCTGTTGTTTTAGTTTGCTAATGCTGCTGGAATGCAAAACACCAGAGATGTATTGGCTTTCATAAAAGGGGTTTATTTGGTTACACAGTTACAGCCTTAAGGCCATAAAGTATCCAAGGTAACACATCAGCAATCGGGTACCTTCACTGGAGATGGTCAATGTGTCCAGAAAACCTCTGTTGGCTGGGAGGGCATGTGGCTGGTGTCTGCTCCAAAGTTCTGGTTTCAAAATGGCTTTCTCCCAGGACGTTCCTCTCTAGGCTGCAGTTCCTCGAAAATGTCACTCTTAGTTGCACATGGGATATTCGTCCTCTCTCAGCTTCTCCGGAGCAAGAGTCTGCTTTCAATGGCCGTCTTCAAACTGTCTCTCATCTGCAGCTCCTGTGGTTTCTTCAAAGTGTCCGTCTTGGCTGTAGCAGCTTGCTCCTTCTGTCTGATCTTATACAGTGCACCAGTAATTTAATTCAGACCCACCCAATGGGCGGGCCAACACCTCTATGGATATTATCCAATCAGAGTCATCACCCACAGTTGGGTGGGGCATATCTCCATGGAAACACTCAAAGAATTACAATCTAACTAACACTGATAGTCTGCCCACACAAGATTACATCAAAGATAATGGCGTTTGGGGGGACATAACACATCCAAACTGGCACAGCTGTCTCTTCAGAGAGGAGCACAGAGAAGAGCGGAGATGAAAGAGAGAATAAAGGCAGTCACCTCCCTGATCCTGTTGTTCCTCTGCTGCCTGTGTTTCTGGGGTAGGTTCCATAGGACACTGTATCCTTACCCTGAATTTTAGCGAATCTGGGGTGCACATTTTTCACAAATACTTTAGCATCTGTGAAAACAAGATGCGTCTTACAGTGGATGGCACATCACGGCTTAGTTGGCAGTGTTCTTTCCTCTCTTAGTGGCTCATAAAAAATGGGTCATATTGGAATCCAAGACACTTAGATTTGATGAAATAATATTTAAATCCATTTTTCTTAAGTCACTTTGAGTTGATTTTCTGTCATAGTCATAATCAATGCAATCAATCAGCTTCAACCATGTTTATTTAATGCAATTTACTCATATATATTGGTTAATTGGAGAATGATGCTGGTAGAGCAGGTAAGTTGTGTGACTTTATTTGGATCTTTCCCAGCATGTTAATGTTTTGAAGCAATTGGCAATAAGCTTTCTCACCATTAAAGAGAATGCTTTAGCGATATATGAAGACTTTCTTTAAAAGCTGAAAATCCTGCAGAACTGCATTTCTTTAGTGAATAAGTGTCTAGTTTAGTCACTTCAAGAACCATTACATTCTCCACTGAGTTAAGCTGTTTAGAAAAGCTGCAAGTACACGTGAAGAAGCTGCAGAGACATTTTCCCTTGTTAAAATAAATAAAAAACTGATGGAGAAAGTTCCCCGGATTATAAGATTGCATGTTTAATTTTAATGAAAGTGGTATCTATTAGAAGCAAATGTTTTCAAGGAGCTACATCTCAAAGAGAGAAGCACAAGCCCCAAGGTAAGTGATTACAACCAATAGAATGACTGATCCTTCATGCAAATGCCAGTTGACATTTAACTATGCTAGTACTTGTTATTGTTTTTTTCAGGATCCTAGTTGTGAAGTTTATAGGTTTTGAGTGGTTTTTCCTATGTTTTGTTATTTTCAATGTGTTTTTTGCAGAATACCAGATTTTTCAGGCAGAGCAGAAAATCTGAGAGGAACATCCATCGTATTGTATCTGGCAATTTAGAAGTCATTGACAATGTAAACTATGGACTATAGTTAATAATTTAATTATACTGTTTCATCAGTTGTAACAATGGTACCGAACTAATACAAAATGTTAATAATAGGGAAAACTGTGGGGTGGGGTAGATGGGAACACTGCACTTCCTGAATGATTTTTCTATGAACCTACAAGGGTTCTAATTAAAAAGCAAACAAACAAACAAAAAAAGAGGTCATTGACAGCGTTTGCTGGTGCAGCTTTAAAGGAGTGGTGTGTGCAAACACCAGATTATCCAGGAGTAAGTGCCATATGAGGAATCAGATATGATCAGAATAGATCTGTGGACTCTCTTTCCAAAATCTTGGCTGAAAAGGGAAGAAAAAAGACAGGGCAGAAATAGAAACAGATTTATGGTCAAGGAAACTTTGCTGTTATTTTGTTGTTGATGTTATTTTGTTGTTGCATTGTTGTTGATGATGTTTGTGGTGGCTGTTGCTTAAACTAGGGAGAAAGTATATAGACTGAGAGGAAAGAGCAAGTAAAGAGGGAGAGATTGAAGATACACACGAGGCACTAATGATGAAGCAAGATTCCCAAGAGGCTGAGAGAACTAGAATGCAGAGCGCATATGGGGCCATTGACTCTGGTTGGGAGGAGAGACACTTTCTTTTCTGAAATTGGAGGAAGCAATGAATTCAAATGGGGTATTGAAGGGTGTGTGCAGGAAGTTGAAAGCACTGTGATTTGATGGTCTCTGTTTCCTTGGTGGAATAGGAAACGTTTTAATCTGCTGAGAGTGAGATGAGTAGAGATTCGTTAGGAAGTTTGAGAAAAATGACAAAGGTTTGGAAGGGTCATTTAGAGACATGGGAAAGGGCTCTGATCAAAGATATGTAAAAGGATTGACAAGTGGTAATGAGGGTTTAACTTAGATGGAAAACCATGACTTGGGAGTGGCACCACCTCCCACCATTAGGCAGTTCTCTGTTGCAGTACTTAGCTGCTTCAATATAGGGGAGGAAGAGGCAGGTTAAGACTGATTCAAGGCTGGGGTATTGCTAACAGATGTGGCAGAAGATGAATGGGGCAAGGGTGGGACAGTGTTACGCTCGGCCATGAGAGATTATTTCAAGAGGTAAGCATAAACTGAATAAGAAAAAAAGTAATTCAAGGAGGGAGTTGTTAGGCTAGTAGACAATGGTGGGGAAAAGGGACTCAGGAGGCCAAGGAACAGGTGAAGTGGAAAAAAGCAAATGAAAGAGCTAGAAGTTCAGACAGTTAGAATAAGTAGTCTCTGAGAGTCTATTTCAAGCTCTTGACAAAATCTAGAGATTGTTCTAACTTCTTAATAGTCACATATATAATATTTTAGCTGTACTCTAACCAGCTTGTAATATGTAGGGGATGGGAAACCTCTCCTGGTCTAGATCATAGTCCCTTAAAGCTGCGTTGAATTTCATTTGATAGATGGATTTTTTTTAAAGGTATAGTTTAGCAAAATCTCCAGCTCTTGTTTTTACAAGAATTAAGCCAGTCCCATCAATACATACATATGCAGTTAATATTTATAAACTAAATTTTTGTGCTTATCCATGTTAAAATTTATCTTATGATTTTGGACAATTGTACCAGCCTGTCAAGATCTTCCTAAAACATATTATGTCATAAAATGACCAAATATAGATTCTTCACAATTTTATGTTAGTTATCAATTTAATAAGTACCATTTTCATCAAGATAAAAAAATGTGAAAATGACAGGGTCTAGGACAGAGTATTATAATACTCCTTAAAAGACTTGCCAGACCCTTCCCAGCTTCCTTGCTTCCTCCCCCAACTTCACAGCTGCATCTCTGTGACTGCTTTCTGCAAAAGACGCATTTCTTTTCTCACTGTTTCCTCTACCTAAAATACAGTCTCCTTCCTGACTTGCTTGGCTAACTCCCATTATCTCTTAGCTTTTGGCCTAAAATCCCCTCCCCTAAGGGAATTCCCCAACTCCCAAGTCTAGATTAGATTACTTTACCTTCACACTGCAATGTGCTTCAATAGTAACTGAGAACGCCTATCAATTCTTATCACGTTATTGTAATTACTTGTTAAATATCTTTCTTCTTCACTAGATTCTAAGTTCTGTGAGGTCAGGGAGAGGACTGGACTTACTTAGTGTTTCCCCAATAACTAGTACAATGCCTGGTATACACAAAGTGCTTATTAAATATTTAGTAAATAAATCATTAGAAATCTCTACTTTCCGTCTTTCCACAAATATGAGAAAATTTGTCACATGAATTTCATTTAAAAAGTTAAATTAAAACCTATCTGAGTAGGAATGGACATCACCAAGATGATAGAAAAAGATGTTCTGGGCTCCGTCTGCCAAAATGATTTTTAAACAAGTGAAAACTGGTAGACCCATCTTCCTCAGAGGTGTGGTAAATGTTTAAAACATCAGAAAGCATCAATAAAGAATAGCAGACTTTGGATGTACCAGACAAAGACTTTTTAAAAATGGTCTTAAATGCTCTCAAATAGCTAAAGGAAAACATAAAGAAGGAAAAGATGTCAGGAAAATGATACATGAACAAAATGAGAATTTTGGTAAAGAAAAAGAAATCATGAAAAGGACCCAAACAGAGCTGAAGATCAGAGTAGCAAAAGTAAAAAAATCCTCGAGGGGTTCAACAGCAGATTAGAGCTGGCAGTAAGAATAATCAATGAACCAGAAGACAAGGCAAATTAGAGTGATTCAGAGTGAGGAGCAGAGATAAAAAAGAATGAAGAAAAGTGAACAGAGCTTAAGAGGCCTGAGGGATACCCTCAAGCACACCAATATATGCATAATGGGGGGTCCTAGAAGGAAAAGAAATGGAAAAATTCCTAGAAACACACAAACAATCTACACTGATTCAAGAAGAAATAGAAGATCTCAACAAACCAATAACTAGAAAAGAGATTGAATCAGTCATCAAAAACATCTCAACAAAAAAAAAGCCAAGGACCAGATGGCTTCACAGAAGAATTTTACCAAACATTCCAAGAAGAATGAACACCAATCCTACTCAAACTCTTCCAAAAAAGTGAAGAGGAGGAAACACTTCCTAAGTCATTTTATGAGGCCAACATCACACTAATACCAAAGCCTGATAAAGGTAACACTCATAAAAGAAAATAACAGACCAATATATCTTATGAATGCAGATGCAAAAATTCTCAACACAATGCTAAGAAAACAAATTCAACAGCACATTAAGAGAATTATATACCATGGTCAAATGGGATTTATCCCAGGTGTGGAAGAGTGGTTCGACATTAGAAAATCAATTAATGTAATACACCACATTAATGGAATGGAGGAAAAAATTCACACGATCATCTTAATTGAGATGATTATATTATAATATAATATAATGAGATATTATATTTCCTCAATATAATAAAAGGCATATATGAAAAAATTAGTGTGAACATCATACTCAGTGGTGAAATACTGAAAGCTCTATCTCTAAGATCAGGAACAAGTAAGGATGCCCACTGTCACACAGCTATTCAACATTATACTGGAAGTTCTAGCTTGGGCAATTAGACAAGAAAAGGGGAAAAAGTCATCCAAATTGGAAAGAAAGAAGTAAAAGTTTCCCTATTTCAATGTGACATAATCCTACATAGAGAAAATCCTGAAAAATCCACAAGAAAGCTACTGGAGCTAAAAAGTGAATTAAGCAAAATGGCAGGATACAAGATGAACACACAAAAATATTAGTGTTTCTATACAATGATAATGAATGTTTGAAGATGAAATCATGGGAAAAATCCATTTACAATAGCAACTAAAAGAATCAATGATCTAGGAATAAATCTAACTGAAGATGTAAAAGACGTCTACACAGAAAACTACAAAGCATTGCTAAAAGAAATCAAAGAAGGCATACATAAATGGAAGAATATTCTGTTCATATCTGAAGTGATTTACTAATTCAATGCAATTCAAATCGAAATTCCAACAACCATTTTTGCAGAAATGAAAAAGCCAGTCATTAAATGTATACAGAAATATAAGGAGACCCAAATAGCCAATACCATTTTGAAAAAGAACAAAGTTAGAGGACTCACACTTCACAATCTTCAAACTTATTTCAAAGCCATAGTAATCAAAACAACATGGTACTGGCATAAAGACAGACAGATAGACCAATGGAATAAAATTGAGAGTTCAGAAATCAACCCTCACATTTATGGCCAACTAATTTTTTTTTTTTTTAAATATCACCCATAAGTTTATTTCTCCCAGTGGTTTTCTTTTCTGTTTTACAGCATTCTTTTTTTTTTTTTTATTAAATTCAGTTTTATTGAAATACATTCACACACCATACAATCATCCATGGTATACAATCCACTGTCCACAGTATGATAACATAGTTATGCGTTCATCACCACAATCTATCTCTGAACATCTTCCTTACATCAGAAAGAACCAGAACAAGAATAAAAAATAAAAGTGAAAAAAGAACACCCAAATCATCCCCCATCCCACCCCATTTGTCCTTTAGTTTTTAGCCCCATTTTTCTACTCATCCATACACTAGATAAAGGGAGTGTGATTCACAAGGTCTTCACAATCACACTGTCACCCCTTGTAATCTACATTATTATATAATTGTCTTCAGGAGTCCAGACTGCTGGGTTGGAGTTTGGTAGTTTCAGGTATTTACTTCTAACTATTCCAATACATTAAAGCCTAAGAGGTGTTATCTATATAGTGCATAAGAATGTCCACCAGAGTGACCTCTCGACTCCATTTGAAATCTCTCAGCCACTGAAACTATTTCGTCTCATTTTGCATCCCCCTTTTGGTCAAGAAGATACTCTCAGTCCCACGATGCCGGGTCCACATTCATCCCCAGGAGTCATATTCTGCATTGCCAGGGAGATTTACACCCCTGGGAGTCGGGTCCTACATAGTGGGGAGGGCAGCGAGTTCACCTGTCAAGATGGCTCAGTTAGAGAGAGAGAGGTTCACATCTGAGCAACAAAGAGGTACTCAGGGGGAGACTCTTAGGCACCATTACATGCAAGTTTAGACTCTCCTTTGCGGTAATGGGCTTCATAAGGGCAAGTCCCATGCTCAAGGGCTCAGCACATCAAACCGCCAGTCCCAATGTTTGTGACAACATCAACACCAGTCCAGGTGAGGATGTCCAACACATCCGCACCTTCCCCCAGATCCTCGGGGCTGGGGAGGGGGATATGGCCAACTAATTTTTGACAAGGGGGCAAAGAATAGTCTTTTCAACAAATGATGCTGGGAAAACTAGATTTCCATTTGCAAAACGATGAAGGTGGACCCCTACCTCATGTCGTATACAAAAACTAATGTAAAATGTTTCAAAGACCTAAATATAGGAACCAGAATCATAAAACTCCTAGAAGAAAACATAGGGAAGCTTCTTCAGGACCTTGTGTTAAGCAATGGGTCCACAGACTTTACACCCAAAGCATAAGCAACAACCACAAAAATAGATAAATGGGAAAATTAAAACTCGTCAAAATTTAAAACTTTTACACTTCACAGAACTTTATCATGAAAGTAAAATGGCAACCTACACAATGGGGGAAATATTTGGAAACCACATATCCACTAATGGTTTAATATCCAGAATATATATAAAGAAATTCCACAACTCAATAGCAAAAAGACAGCCCAACTTAAAAATGGGAAAAAGACTTACATTTCTCCCAAGAAGATACACAAATAGCCAAAAAGCACATGAAAAGATGCACAAGTTTATTAGCCATTAGGGAAACACAAATCAAAACTACAATGAGATATCATTTCTCACCACTAGAGTGTCTACTATTTAAAAACGGAAAATTACAAGTGTAAAACGTGGAGAAATAGGAACGCTTATTCGTTGTTGGTGGGAAATGTAAAATGGTGCCGTCTCTATAGAAGTCATTTTGGTGGTTCCTCAGAAAGTATAGTATAGAATTATCATATGACCCAGCAATCCCAATTCTAGGTATATACTTGAAAGAATTGAAAGCAGAGACTTGAACAGATGTTTACACACCAATCATTCACAATTGCCAAATAATGGAAGCAACCCAACTGCCCATCAACCAATGAATGGTTAAACAAAATGTGGTAAATACACACAACTGAATATTATTCAGCTGTAAACAGGAACAAGGTTCTGATACATGCAACAATATGGATGAACCTTGAAGACATCATGTTGAGCATAATAAGCCAGACACAATAGGACAAATTTTGTGTGATCTCACTGATATGAAATAATTAGAATAAGCAAGCTAATAGAGTCAGAATCTAGAATATAGGTTACCAGAGGATGAGATGGGGGTAGGGAATAGGAAGTTAAGGCTTAAAATGTACAAGTTTTATTTGGGACAATGGAGATATTTTTGGTAATGGATGGTGGTGATGGTAGCACAACATTTAAAAAAAGGTAAAAAACAAAGAAATGAATTAAGGTATCTTTAGAAATGAGTTGTTTTGAATTAATGCCAGCTATCTTTTCCAGTGGTTGTTGGTTTTTCTTTCCCTACTTACTCACATGTTATTTGTTAATTAGATTTTCATCAGGGATTGATATTAATCTCTGAAAACTGGGTATTTGATCACTGCAGATCTTTTTGCTCATCTCTGATTCTCACCAGTGCTAGAGTGCTAGTGTGGTAAACCTGCCCAATTTTCCCAGGACCATCTGGCATTAGCACTGAAAACTTGCCTCTGGACATGAAAAGTCCAGGTTTTCTGTATGAGTGCAGAAGGGTGGAAGGAAGTACAAAATCCTTATTGTTACCCAAAAATTAGTGACTGAAAGCAACACTGTTTTTAGTGTCAGTTGGGTCAATATGGATTATCTGACTTCTGTAGTCACTTGTCGCTCTTTTTCCCTCTGACCTCCATGACTGGTAATAATGATTTGTGGTTGATTGATAATAATGATTTGTGGTTGACAGTAAAGGATTATACATCGTTGCATTACTTTGAGTGATGCAATTTAAGTGGGCAACTTAAGTGTATTGTATTTGTGAATGTTAACAGTCCTTTTTGACTTTTCTTATGAATAACTATTGTGCTTTGTATCAAGATAGCACTTGTTTTCAACATTTAACATTATGAATATTGTGACCATATTTTCTAAGAAATCAGATAATGAAAATGAGAACAATTACAATACCAGCATGCCCCAGACATCACTGAGAAAAGAGGCCAAACAACTGTGCTGTTTTAATGATAGATAGAAGGTTCTATACAATAGGATTAAGGAGGTAAATAACCAAGACAGCATTCTGCACAGTCTACAGAAAAGAATTTGGGAATGGGCATCATGAAGGGAAAGTGACTGCATTACACAAGTCCAGGATGAGACAGGCAAGTACTTCTAAATTAATCAAAAGTTTTAAGACACCAATGCTCAGTGGAAAATAGTTGCCACTGAATTAGGGTAGACATACCACTTAAGCTAACAGACATTAAGCATGCATTGTTGTATCTTTCCCTTGATTGCTCCACGGAACTAAGTGAAGTTACATTTCCTAATTCAGAGGTTACTAAAATGTCCCATCAGCCACCAAATGGGAAGTTTTGATAACAGTTGTGTTGGACTGTACAAGGCAAAGGGGCTTCTGACAGATCCTGACGGCAATCACACAGCTTTCTATATATGGTATATCGAGTGATGCCTAAAGTCACAAAAGCAAGAACAACTAAAAATGGTCCCCCTAACTCTTAGGTTCTTTGATTTTAAAAATGGAGTTTCAAATTGTTTCTTGATTTCTACAAAGATTTTAATAAACCTGCAGAACACAGAAAAGATTGCTGATGTCCACATACAAACCAGACCCTGCTCATCTATCTACATATTCAACAGACCATGTAAATGTAAATTTTGGCAAATCCCATTCAGTCCATAACCTTCTTATCAAAGAAAATGAAAAGATCTTATCTGCTAAATGTCCTGCATTGCATATCTTGTACCCCTTTGTAAAAAGTGTGTGATTTGTTTATCTATGATATTAAAGCATTTATAATAAAACTTTTGGTCACTTTTCAGTTCCCTTAAAATATGGAGAAGCACGTTGAGATATTTTTCTTTATGAGAACAGAAGGAGATAGTCTCCATAGAAATGTATCTTAAAGATGGCTATCATCAATGCTGGCCATAGAAAAGAAGTAAGACTGTTGGCTTGGTGTAACATCATATTTTTAAAATGTGGCACAAGAAGAATTTGTAAATAATTTGAGAAGGAGAATAGAGAAAGGGATTACAGGAAAACAGAAATTTATATGCTATTCCTTTAAAACTGATGATCTTTGAAGAGGCCATAAGGAGCCTACAAAAGGATGAGCTGACCTCTGGTTGATCACTGTTATGTATAGTTTGCAACAAATAAATCACACGGTGAAAAAAATGACTTTTTTTTTTTTTTTGGCACTAAGACTGCTTCAGAATTTAAAAAAAAATGAAAAAGGTCTCCAGAACAGGATAGCCAAGTTAAACAAGAATTTCTTAATTTCACTACCAAAACTGTAACTTATTTGGAATCCAACTTCAATTTCACAAGTTAAAATTACATCTGTGCTTTAAAACCATTTTCTCTGAAAAAGAGATTAATTTATGGTATCCAATGTGCTTCAGAATATACAGTCTATTTCCCTTCTCCTTGAATTCAGTCCTGTATTCACTTGACCAATGGTTGTGGCAGAATTGACTGATTTCTGAGGCTAGGTCAGAAGATATCTTGTCGCATCTACCCCCACCTCTTGAAATGCTCTCTTGAAACATTACTGAAAGAAGTTAAAAAGGAAAGGCTCAGCTGAAAACCTAAGGAAAACTGGCCATCAGTTTCACAATTATTTTCCTGAAGTAATTAATGCAATTAGCATAATAATCTAAGTTAGTATATAGGAATCTCTTATATAGAAATATAAGATAGAAATTAAAGAAATCAATGAGGAAATAAATAATCCAAAGAACTTAAACAAGTTAGACAGCAAGGAAACAGGGACTACTAAGTGCGAATAATTATCTTCGTTTTCTCGGTATAATTACAGATTTAAAAATTAGAATCATTAAAATGTTTCTGGACCCGTAATTTGCATAAATTCTTCTACCAAATAAAAGGAGGGTAACAAGGAACTGTATCAGAAAGTCTCACTGGGACTCAGTTCCTTGCACTGTAAGGTGAGGAATGGGTGAAATAGCTAGAATATGTTTACTATTGGAAAGTTTAACTACAATCTGAGTATCATCAACAAAACACGCCCTTCCAAGCATGAGAAGGGGAAATGTGTGTCCATCAGCTTTAGGAAAAGGAACATACATAAGCTGAGAACCTGGAGGCTGATAAAGCTTCCCTGCCCAGATTCCACTGGCAAAATCTTTGCATACCCCAAAGGTATGTGTACGTCCATTTGAAGATCACTATTGTAGGTAATGTAATAATAGAGGAAAATGAAATGGTATAAATATTGGGAAACTGACTTTCTGGATATCACTACATATTCAGAAAATCTAGGATGTTTAACTAAGGAGTTTAAAATTGCTGCAACAAATTAAAATAACTAAATATAAGTAAGAGTACACAAACTTAGCTTATTATTTACAGGAATAATAATGAGTTGGAAATATTATTATAATATATATGTATATACATATGAAATAAATTGATCAGAAATTAAGTATTATACAGGAAATATATATAAAACTGTAATAAAGAATATAAAGATTAATTCAATAAGTAGAGTCTTTCCTGAGGAGGAAGACAGTATTTTCATATACCACTTCTTTCTAAGAAATTATTTTGCCACAATTCTAATAAAAGCCCCTTTGATATCAAATAAACACCCATTTTTCATAATTTATGTCAATGTAATAATAAGTATGTGCATAACTATATTTCAGGGTGCAGTGGAAAGAGGAGAAGGACATCTGGTATGGCTGTGTTCCAGGTTGGTTCCCTAAAAAGTTGGTCGTCCTAGCAGTGGCCATTCATTCATTAAATGTTAATTAAACTCTTACTATGTGCCAGACTCTGTGCCGGGACTAAGTTTACAGCTCTGAAAAGACAGACAAAATTCTCTTCTCCTGAAGAAACCATAGTCTAGTGAGGAATTCAATCAAGAAAACAAGCTATAATATACTGCGGGATAAGTGCTAGGACAGGAGAAATGATGTGAGAGTTCAGAGGCGGTCAAGGAAGACTTCCCCTTGGACGCGAATCTGAAGGATGGATATGAGTCAGCCAGGGGAAGCCGGGGGTGGGAGGAAGGGAGGAGGGGAGGAAGGAAGTATCTCCCAGGCCCTAAGTAAGTCTAGAGAGCACATGACACAAGCGGGGAGCTACAAAGCTTTCCATCACATTATTTCCTAACATCAGCAAATATTTGTGAGTTTGTGCTATAATTCTAGCATCAGCAAATATATGAGAGATACAAAGGACGAAGGATAATCATGTGAATGATTATAATATAGTGGGAATGTAGGACATAAAAGTTAAATTTCGATACAGGAATCAAATAGCACAAGAGTTGTCACAACAGTTAAGATACAAATTCAAGTAACACTCTAAGTGACTTTGCGCAATGCTTTTATATTTTATTTGTTTTATTTTGAAAAAATTTAGATGTGCAGAAAAGTTGAAAGAACAGTGTGATAAATACCCATATTCCTCCCCATCTAGATTCACCAACTGTTGACATCTTGCCAGTCCTGCTTTCTTCTCTCACTGTGTGTGTACACACACTTTACCTTTTGCCAAAACATCTGAAAGTAGATTGCTAACATCTTCATGTGTTATTCTTAAGTATATCAGCAGGCTTCTCCCCAAAATAGGGACATTCTCCTATACCAGCATAGTGTCCTAAACACATGTAAGAAAATAAATCAATATTAACTCAATCACATCAACCAAGAGTCAGTCCACACTTAAATTTCTCTAATTGTCCCCAAAATATCCTTCATAGCAGTTTCACCCCATCACATTTAAAAGTTCTTCTGTACCCTGTGCATATTCTTCTAATGTGTCTGGAATATAAACTCAGTCTCTTTAGATCTATTTTCTCTCCTTAAAGATCAGCTATGCATTCATATTTATTCTAGTTGAACTGATTAAGATTTGATCTGTGAAAAAAATTTGGAAAAGCCTGTGAAGACAGGCTACAACATCACAAGTAGCCTCTAGATGTCCTCCTTGCAAAGAGGAAACCTGTAGTTCATTGCTACCAAGGATTTTTCCAGCGCAGTCTCCATTGAAGAAATTTTTCACTGGTCAACATAGATTAGAGTCTAATAAATGTCTCGGAATTCCAAACTGAACATAAATAAGCTTGGTTTATATGGTTCTCCAAACATTTGGCACATATGAACAAGGTTGTAAGCTGGAAGAGTGTCGGAAATAAAGTGGTACCTGTAAGGGAATAACCGCTCACTCGGTTCTGGAGGAGAAAAGAATTTATTTTCGATCTTGCAAGATAACGGCGCACAGCCAGAAATATGGTTGGGTGGTGCCCAGGAGGAAGAACTTGGGGATGTTTTAATCTCCTATCCCTAATGCTCAAGTCCCTCCCCTGTTTCCCCATTGGCTTGGTACTATGGAGGTTACAGCCTATCCGAGAGAGCCAACTAGCCCATCTTCGAGATTTTGAATTGATCAGCCTATCCGAGAGAGTTCATTCAGTTTAAATTTCCTGCTGGGAGTTTCCACCTCTGATTTTACCCTGTTTCTCTTTACATTCCAGTAACCATGGTTACTTTTCCATATAAGGAGCTGGCGCAGATTCTCTCTCTCTTCCCTTAACCACAGGGACTGTTTAAGCCAGTTCTGCCACCATTTTCCCTACTCCATGATGTCTCTATGTGAAAGCTAAACTTAACCCTTTCTTAAAGAGAGTATGGGGGTAATAAAAGTGACAGGGCAAAAAAAAGAGCAGGTGAAGTATTCACAGGTTTGTTTCCTCCACATCCGTCCCTTTAAAAAGGATCTTTTTAATTGCTCAGCTACTGCGCCTTTGTTATACTCATGAGTTTAATGGGTGGAGAAGCAGAATGGAAGGAGCCTGAATGAGAGTCCAGCAGGGAGACACCCTGCAGAAGTGATTCAGCATGTGGGAAGAAGAGACCCATAGAAAGTGGGAGTTTCCAAAGAGGCAAAGAAGAGTGATTTAGAGGCACATTGCTGTGGTGAGTGGGACTTTGGGGAAAGAAATGAAGGCAGAGGATTTATAGGGTCTATTTTGCCAAATGGGAGGTGGTATATTCTACTTAATATCTTTTCTGAGATTTATTCCAGTTATAATGATTTACTGAATATTAATTACTGTGTGCTAAGTACTTGGCACACAGTATTTCATACAATCCTAACAACAAACCTATGAGGTATCATTATACAGCTAGGAAAACTTATGCTTAGAGAAGTTAGGCAGGTTTCTTGTCTTGTCTGACTCCAGAGCCTGTGTTCTTATGTGTCCTGCTCTAACCTGTCAATCTTTCTTCATTGTCATGTGATATCTGGTAATATATGCAAAAGCATAAAGTGGCCATGTGGTCCCTGCTTCCCCAAATTCTATTTCCCCTGGGAGTGGCTACTGTCCTTTGATGTCATCAGGCTCTTAATATTGCTGGGTTTTAGATGGTCCTGTATGTTCTCAGAAGATAGCCGTTCCTATTGCCACCTGTATGAGTTTCCTAGGGCTGCTGTAACAAAGTACCACAAACAGTGTGGCTTAAACCAACAGAAATTTATTCTCTCATAGTTCAGAAGGCCAGAATTCTGGAATCAAGGTATTCGCAGAGCCACACTCCCTCTGAAGGCTGTAGGGAGTCATCCTTCCTTTCGTCTTCCAGTTCTGGGGACTGCAGGTATTCCTTGGTTTGTGGCAGGATAACTCCAATCTCTGTCTTCATCTTCATGTGGACTTCTCTGTGTCTCTCTGTGTCTTCAAATAATGCTCTCCTTATAAGGACACCAGTCACTGGGTTTAGGGCCCACCCTAATCCAATATGACCATGCTTTACCTTAATTACATCTGCAAAAATCCTATTTCCTATTAAATTTACCTACCTGGGGAATTCCTTATATTCTCGCAAATATTGAGGACTACAATTTAGACGGCCAAGCCCTCTATCTTGGGGTTTGCCCTTATGAAGCTCGTTACTGCAAAGGAGAGACTAAGCCTGCTTATAATGGTGCCTAAGAGTCACCCCCAGAGAACCTCTTTTGTTGCTCAGAAGTGGCCTCTTTCTCTAAGCCAACTTGGCAGGTGGCCTACATGGGATATGACTCCCAGGGGTGTAAATATCCCTGGCAATGTGGAACATGACTCCTGGGGATGAGTCTGGACCCAGCATTGTGGGATTGAGAACACCTTCTTGACTAAAAGAGTGAAGAAAAATGAAACAAAGTAAAGTTTCAGGGGCTGATTTCAAATGGAGTCAAGAGGTTATTCTTATGTGTTATGTAGATATCCCTTTTTGGTTTTTAGTGTATTAGAATAACTAGAAGAAAATACCTGAAACTATTGAACTGCAATCCAGTAGCCTTGTTTCTTGAAGTTGAGTGTAGAAGTATATAGCTTATACAGTGTGATCATGCGATTGTAGAAAACCTGTGGCTAACACTCCTTTTATCCAGTGTACAGACAGATGAGCAGAAAAATGAGGACAAAAAAGGAAAAGAATAATGGGGGGGATGGGGGAGATGGATTGTTTTGGGTGTTCTTTTTTACTGTTATTTTTATTTTTTTGGAGTAATGAAAATGTTCAATAATTGACAGTGGTAATCAATGCACAACTATATGTTCTTGATACTATGAACAATTGATTGTACACTTTGGATGAGTGTATGGTATGTGACTATATCTCAATGAAATTGTAAGAAGAAGAAACCTATTTCCAAATAAAGTCACATTCACAGGTTCGGGGGGTTAGGACTTCAACATGTCTTTTTGGGGGACACAAATCAATCCACAGCACCACTTCATTCATTATAGAGAGTAAATACTACTCCACTTCTCTCTCTCTTTCTCTCCCTGCACTCCCCCCTTCAAAGGCATAGCATTTTGGATCACCCAATGCTATTCTTTGGGAAAAAAGTTGAAATATAAAAAAAATACATCATCTGCATATGATTCAGAGAAATGGGTCCACCAGCAATGGGATGAACTCCTTGACCAGTGTGACAGGCAAATAACGGTCCCCAAAGATGTCCATGTCCTAATCTCTGGAACCTGTGAACATGTTTCCGTACATGGCAGAAAGGACTTTGCAGATGTGGTTAAGGCAAGGAAGTTGGGCTGGGTAGAGAATTATGGATTATCTGAATGTACCCAATGTAATAGCAAAGGTCCTTATAAGAGTGAGACAGGAGAGTCAGAGTAAGAGGAGATGTGATAATGGAAGCAGAGTTCAGAGTAATGTGAAGCCACAAGTCAAGGAATGCAGGCAGTGTCTATAGATGGACAAGGCAAGCACGTGGATTCTCCCTTAGGGACTTCAGAATTTGTTACAGCAGCACCAGGACACTAATACACCCATAATAGGAATACACTAAGTCATGCTTGTTGCTCTATGTCCTTCAGTCAGACCCTTTAACCACTTTTGGGCTGAGTTGGCTTTAAAAACCCAGCACAGCCTGATTGGTGGTAGAGTTCTTTTCTTAAATATATCAACTTCTCTGTGTATAGAAGAAATAATTGTACAGCTCACCAAACATTAACAATGGTAAAAAAAAAAATATCAAGATTGGGAACTGTTCTAAGGATTTATTTCTATCATATAATTTTTATGGTCTTTTTTAAATATTTAGTTCTTAAAATGAACAAGTTCAGAGGTGGGTCAAAATGGTGGAGTGGTGAGGTGTGGGTTTTAGTTACTCCTCTGGGGCAGTTGGTAGAAAGCTAGGAACTGTGTGGAATGGACTCTGCAGAGCAATATGACTTTGGACATACTTCATACAACACTCACAAACTTGTGGAACAGCTGAGATCAGTGAAACCTGTGTTCTTGTGGTCAGGGGTCCCACGCCCCTCCCTGCCAGGCACAGTCCCATGGGAGGAGGGGCTGTCAGGGCTGGGAACCAAGAGGGAGAACAGCAGTTGCAGCTCTGATTGAAGACTCAGACTGCTGATCAAAAACTCCAAACATAAGATACACTGAGACCAGACACTGAAGAATCTGGGAGCAGTCAGCCCAGCGGAGAGGAGCTAGGGCTAGCAAACACAGCAAAATGAATAAATAAATAAATAAATAAATAAATAAATAAATAAATACAGAGACTTTTTGCTATTATGTTTGGGTGAACATAATACAGAGAAGGGCCAGACTCAAACAAAATTGGGCACATATGCAAATTCAGGGGGCGAGGGCCCTTGTCTGAAAAGCCGATTTCTCTGCTTTCTTGATTGTTCCTTAATCACCCTCAACTTCTTGTCTTTTAGCATTTCAATAGCCCATTAGATCTGCAAGGACTGTAAATAGTCCATACTGGGCCCTTCTTTTTCTTTTTCTTTCTTTCTTTTTTTTTCCTTAAATCTTTTTCTCTTTTTCTAAAACAATTATTCTAAGAGGCCCATTACAGGAAGACTGAAAGACTTGCAATTTGGGCCCAGGCAAGAGCAGAGCTAAGATAGATCTGAGAGACAAAGCAATAAGTCTAGTGGTGGAGAAAATTTGCTAAACACCATAACTTCCCAAGAAAAGGGGAGCGTGACCCAGCTCCAGTGGTAGCCCTCCTTGTGGGAACTCAGATCCCAGGGGCTGGAATTCAGAAACCAACTTCAGCCAACCATACCCCTGACAGAGGCAGGGTCACCTGAAGAACTAAAGGCTCCATACTCCTTCCTTACACTGGTGGCAGAACTGCAGGCTGGCAAGCACTACCTGCTGGACAGCATAAGAGAAGCACAGAGTCTAAAGGCCTCACAGGGAAGTCTCATTCCCAAGGAAACTCCATACCCTCCTCCTGAGACCTGGGCCTCTCTGGACTGAGAAAACCTGACTGGGGTTGACCATATCTGAGGAGACTATCACACAAGAAAGCTACATAGAGGCAGGGCAAGAAAAAGAAAAACAAGAGGTGAAAAACTCTGATCAACTAAACAGAATCTAAGTTAAAAGTCTAGAATAAGCTGAACTGAACACCAAGGGTTAGAGAACAAAGCCAACCAACAAGAAAATCCTAGGTAAAAGACTGAAAACAAACTCCAGAATACACTAATCAAGAAAGTCAGATGCCTAGACAGTTCAAGATAATGAGCCATACTAGGAAACACGAAAATGTGGACCAGCCAAAGGAACAAACTAATAGTTCAACTGAGACACAGGAGTTGAAGCAATTAGTGCTAAATCAGTTCAATGAACTGAAGGAAGAACTAATTGGAGATGTTCAAACAAATCTAAATCACTTCAAAAATCAAGTCAATGAACTGAGGGAAGACACAGCAAAAGATTTGAAGTCTATAAGAAGGACACTGGATGACTGTAAGGAAGCATTCATAAACTTGAAAAAGCAAATGTCAGAACTTATGGGAATGAAGAGTGTAATGGAGGAGATGAAAAAGACAATGGACATTTCACACCAATTAGAATGGCTGCCATTAAACAAACAGAAAACTACAAATGCTAGAGAGGATGTGGAGAAATTGGAACTCTTATTCATTGTTGGTGGGACTGTATAATGGTTCACTCACTCTGGAAGACAGTCTGGCAGTTCCTTAGAAAACTAAATATAGAGTTACCCTTCGATCCAGCAATTGCACTTCTCGGTATATACCCAGAAGATCTGGAAGCACTGACGCAAACAGATATCTGCACTCCAATGTTCATAACAGCATTATTCACAATTGCCAAGAGATGGAAACAACTCAAATGTCCTTCAGCAGATGAGTGGGTAAATAAAATGTGGTATATACACACAATGGAATACCACACAGCAGTAAGAAGGAACAATGTCGTGAAATACATGACAACTTGGATGAACCTTGAAGACATAATGCTGAGCAAAATAAGCTGGGCACAAAAAGAGAAATATTATATGCTACCACTAAGGTGAACATTGCTGGGGGAGAATGCCGGGGTGTTGGGCTTCCTCACCTGGATAGTTGCTGATGTACTCACAGACATTGGGGTCTGGTGGTTTGATGAGCTGAGCCCTCAAACATGGGACTTGCCCTTGGGAAGACTGTTACTGCAAAGGAGAGGCTAGGCCTGCTTATAATTGTGCCTAAGTGTCTCCTCCTGAATGCCTCTTTGTTTCTCAGATGTGGCCCTCTCTCTCTAAGTAAGCCAACTTGGCAGGTGAAAGCACTGCCCTTCCCCCTACATGGGATCTGACACCCAGGGGTGTAAATCCCCTTGGCAACATGGAATATGACTTCCAGGGAGGAATCTAGATCCAGCATCGTGGGATGGAGAACATCTTTTGACCAAAAGGGGGATGTGAAATGAAATGAAATAAGTTTCAGTGGTTGAGAGATTCCAAAAGAAGCTGAGAGGTCACTGGTGGGCACTCTTACACACAATATAGAGAACGCTTTTTAGGTTCTAATGACTTGGAATAGCTAGCAGTTAATACCTGAAACTATCAAATTGCAACCCAGAACCCTTGAATCTTGAAGATGGTTGTATAACAATGTAGCTTATGAGGATGTCAATGTGATTGGGAAAGCCAATCACTTTGTCCAGTGTATGGATGGATGAGTAGAAAAATGGGCAAAAAAACAAAAAACAACAAAACAAAGCAAAACAAAAACACCCAGTGTTCTTTTTACTTTAATTGTTCTTTTTCACTTTAATTCTTATTCTTATTACTTTTGTGTGTGTGGTAATGAAAATGTTCAAAAATTAATTTTGGTGATGGATGCACAACTATATGGTGGTACTGTGAACAACTGATTGTATGCTTTGTATGACTGCATGGTATGTGACTATGTCTCAATAAAATTGAGTTATTAAAAAAAAAAGAGTGCAGTGAGGCAGGTGGCAGGAGAGAAAGATGTCACCCAGACACTGGGAGATGTAGCTGTCAATAATAATATTTATAAATATTATATAAATAATAAATATTACCATCAGCTAAAAATGGATTGAGCAATTATTACCTAAAAAAAAAAAAAAAAGATAATGGAGGGATACAACAGTAGATTTGAACAGGCAGAAGAAAGGATCAGTGAGTTGGAAGACCAGACATCTGAATTCAAACACGTAAAAGAACAGATGGTGAAAAGAATGGAAAAATATGAGCAGGGTCTTAGGGAACTGAGTGAAAACACAAAACACACAAATATATGTGCTATGCATATCCCAGAGAGAGAAGAGAGAGGAAAAGGGGCAGAAAGAATAATAGAAGAAATAATCACTGAAAATTTCCCAACTCTTATGAAAGACAGAAAATTAGAGATTCAAGAAGTACAGTGCACCCCAAACAGAACATACCCAATACAGCTACTCCAAGACACTTACTGATCAGATTGTCCAATGTCAAAGACAAAGAGAGAATTCTGAAAGCAGCAAGAGAAAAGCAATCCATCACATACAAGTGGTTTGATGGGCAATCCATCACATACAAGGGAGCAATCCATGACATACAAGGGAGCAATCCATCACATACAAGGAAGCTTGATAAGACCATGTACAGATTTCTCCACAGCAACCATGAAGGCAAGAAGACAGTGGTATGATATATTTAAGATATTGAAAGAGAAGCGCTGTCAACCAAGCATTCTATATCCAGCAAAACTGTCCTTCAAAAATGGGGGAGAGATTAAAATATTTTCAGACAAACAAACATTGAGAGAGTTCGTGAATACAAGACCAGTGCTACAAGAAATACTAAAGGGATTGCTACAGGCTGATAGGAAAAGACAGGAGAAAGAGGTTTGGAGAAGAGTGTAGAAATGAAGATTATCAGGAAGGGTAAAAAGACAGAGAGGAAAAAATAAGACATGACATATAAAATCCAAAAGACAAATGATAGAAGAAAGTACTGCCATTATAGTAATGACACTAAATGTTAATGGATTAAACTCCCAAATAAAAAAACACAGACTGGCAGAATGGATTTAAAAACAGGACCCACCTATATGCTGTCTACAAGAAACTCACCTTAGACACAAGGACAAAAATTGGCTGAAAGTGAAAGGTTGGAAGAAGATATTTCATGCAAACAGCTACGAGAAAAAAGCAGGAGTAGCTATATTAATATCAGAAAAAGTGGACTTCAAAAGTAAAGCAATTAAGAGACAAAGAAGGACACTATATATTAATAAAAGGGTCAATTCATCAAGAAAACATAACGATCATGAATATTTATGCACCAAACCAGAGTGCCCCAAAATTCATGAGGCAAACACTGAGAACACTGAAAGGAGAAGTAGATAATGCCATAATAATAGTTGGAGACTTCAATACACTGCTCTCATCAATGGATAGAACATCTAGACAGAGGATCAACAAGGAAATGGAGATGTTGAATTGTATGATAAATGAACGAGACTTGACAGACATTTATAGAACACTACACCCCACAACAGCAGGATACATGTTTTTCTCAAGTGCTCATGGAACATTCTCTAAGATAGACCACATATTGGATCACAAAGCAAGTCTCAACAAATTTAAAAATATTGATACTATAAAAAACACTATCTCAGATCATAATGGAATGAATTTGGAAATAAATAACAGGCAGAAGATTGTAAAATTCACAAATATATGGAGACTAAACCACACACTCTTAGAAAACCAGTGGGTAAAGGAAGAAA
This sequence comes from Choloepus didactylus, assembly GCF_015220235.1. NCBI lineage: Eukaryota > Metazoa > Chordata > Mammalia > Pilosa > Megalonychidae > Choloepus > Choloepus didactylus. The sequence goes on along the minus strand of NC_051308.1, from coordinate 84,433,211 downwards.
TTACAAGAGAAATTAGTAAATATCTTGAGGCAAATGACAATGAAAACACAACATATCAAAATTTATGGGATGCAGCAAAGGCAGTGCTGAGAGGAAAATTTATTTTCCTAAATGCCTATATTAAAAAAGAAGGGAGAGCAAAAATAAAGGAATTAACTGTCCACCTGGAGAAACTAGAGAAAGAAAAGTGAATAAACCCCAAAGCAAAGAGAAGGAAAAAAATAACAAAGATCAGAGCAGAAATAAATGAAACCGAGAACAGGAAAACAATAGAGAGAATCAACAAAGCCAGAAGCTGGTTCTTTGAGAAAATCAACAAATTTGATGGACCCCTAGCTAGACTAACAAAAAAAAAAAAAAAAAATGAGTGAGAGAGAGAGCAAGCGAGCAGATGCAAATACATGCATTCAGAAATGGAAAAGGAAACATAACTACTGAGAAGATACGGTGAGCAACTATATGCTAATAAACTGGACAACTTAACACGAAATGGACAGCTTCCTAGGAAAGCATAAACAACCAACATTGACTCAAGAAGAAATAGATGACCTCAACAAACCAATCACAAGGAAAGAGATTGAGTCAGTCATCAAAAAGCTCCCAAAAAAGAAAAGCCCAGGACCAGATGGCTTCACATGAGAATTCTACCAAGCATTCAAGAAAGAATTCATACCAATCCTGCTGAAACTCTTCAAAAAATTGAAGAGGAGGGAAAGCTACCCAATGCATTCTACAAAGCCAGCATCACTCTTATACCAAAATCAGACAAACTTACTACAAAAAAAGAAAATTATACACCAATATCTTTAATGAATATAGAAGCAGAAATCCTCAACAAAATGCTAGCAAATCGAGTCCAGCAGCACATTAAAAGAATTATACTAAGCAACTGGGACTGAGTAGCCTCTTCAATAAATGGTGTTTGGAGAACTGGATATCCATTTCCAAAAGAACGAAGGAGGACTCCTACCTCATACCTTATACAAAAATTAACTTCGGTTGGATCAAAGACCTAAACATAAGTGCTAAGACCACAAGACTCTTAGAAGAAAATGTAGGGCAGTATCTTAAAGGACTTTGATAGGAAGTAGTTTCCTAGACCTTATACCCAAAGCACAAGCAACCAAAGAACAAATAATCAAATGGGATCTCCTCAAAATCAAACACTTTTGTACATCAAAGAACTTTGTTAGAAAAGTAAAAAGGCAGCCTATACAATGGGAGACAATATTTGGAAACCACATATCAGATAAAGGTTTGATATCCTGAATATATAAAGTGATCCTGCAACTCAACAACAGAAAGACAACCAACCCAGTTAAAAAATAGGCAAAAGACATGGACAGACATTTTTCTGAAGAGGAAATACAAATAGGGCTCAAAAACATACGAAAAAATGCTCAATTTCACTGGCTATTAGGGAAATGCAAATCAAAACCACAATGAGATATCATCTCACACCTACCAGAATGGCCATTATCCTAAAAACAGAAAATTACAAGTGCTGGAGAGGATGTGGAGAAAGAGGCACACTTATTCATTGCTGTGGGAATGGAGAATGGTGCAACCACTGTGGAAGACAGTGTGGAGTTTCTTCAAGAAGCTAAGTATAGATTTGCCATATGACCCAGCTATTCCATTGCTAGGTACATACTCAAAGGAACCGAAAGTTAAGATACAAACGGACATTTGTAAACTGATGTTTATTGCGGCATTATTCATGATTGCCAAGAGATGGAAGCAGCTGAAATATCCATCAACGGACAAGTGGATAAACAAACTGTGGTATATACACATGATGGAATATTATGGAACTGTGAGACAGAACAAAGGCATGGAACATATAATAACGTGGATGAACCTTGAGGACATTATGTTGAGTGAAGTTAGCCAGAAACAAAAGGACAAATACTGTATGATCTCACTAATATGAACTAACATTAATGAGCAAATGCGGAGAGTTAAAAGCCGACAACACAGGCTACCAGGAGATCGAAAGAGGGTAGAGAGCAGGCATCTGATGTTGAAGGACTACAGAATTTCAGCAGGATTGATTGCATAGATCCAGAAATAGATAGCATAATACTGTGTGATGGTAGCACAGTATTGTAAGTACAAGGAACAAAGATATCTGTGAGTAAAGCTGAAAGAGGTGGGATAGGGGAATGTATGACACCAGAGGTAAAGATAGATGTTGAAGACTGGGACTGTATAACTTGGCAAAAAGTGGAGTGGCCATTGACTGTTACTAAATGTACAAATATAAAAATGTTCTCACATGTGGCATAACAAATGAATGTCAACCATGCAGAGTGTTGAAAAATGGATGGGATTTAGGAAAGAACATAATCAAGGCAAACTGGAGTCTGTGGTCAGCAGTTGTATTGTAATATGCTTCCGTTGAGTGTGGCAGGGGCAATATAAACCAAAGTTAAATGTGTATGAGGGGGAACGTGGGGGAGGGACATGGGATTCTTGGTAGTGGTGTTGTTTTCTGTCCTTATCATTATATTGTATTGTATGACATTTTACTTTTCTGTTTATTATCTATTTTTTTTCATTTTTATTGAGATTGTTCAGATACCATACAATTATCCAAAGATCCAAAGTGTACAATCACTTGCCCCTGGGTACCCTCATACAGCTGTGCATCATCACACTTAATTTTTGTTCAATTTTTAGAAACTTTCCATTACTCCAGACAAGAAGTAAAGTGAAAGATCAAAAAAGAAAAAAAGAAAAGGAAACTCTAATCCTCCCCTATCCCTAACCAACCCCCCTCAATTGTTGACTCCTAGTATTGATATAGTACATTTGTTACTGTTTATGAAAAAAATGTTGAAATACTACTAATTGTAGTGTATAGTTTGTAATAGGTATATAGTTCTTCCCTATATGTCCCTCTATTATTAACTTCTAATTGTATTGTCATACATTTGTTCTGGTTCATGGAAGTGATTTCTAGTATTTGTACAGTTGATCATGGACATTGCCCACCTTAGGATTCAGTTTTATACATTCCCATCTTTTGACCTCCAACTTTCCTTCTGGTAACATATATGACTCTGAGCTTCCCCTTTCCACCTCATTCACACACCATTCGGCGCTGTTAGTTATTCTCACATCTTGCTACCAACACCCCTGTTCATTTCCAAACATTTAAGTTCATCCTAGTTGAACATTCTGCTCATACTAAGCAACCACTCCCCATTCTTAAACCTCATCCTATATCTTGCTACCTTATATTTCAAGTCTATGAGTTTACATGTTATAATTAATTCCTATCAGTGAGACCCTGCCATAATTGTCCTTATGTGTCTGGCTTATTTCATTCAGTATATTGCCCTTGAGGTTTTGTCATCAACCCATTTTTTTTTTAATATGGTTTTGTTCACTCACCATACATTCCATCCCAAGTAAATAATAGATGGTTCTCTGCATGGTCATACATTTATGTGTTCACCACCTTCACCACTATCTATATAAGGGCACCTACATTTCTTCCACAAGGCAGGAGGGAGAGTCAAAGAAGGTAGAGAGGCAAAAGAAAGAGGAAAAAAAAATGGCAGCTAGGAAGCAGCAAAAGGAAAAATAACCTTAAATCAAAGTAGAATAAAGAATCAGACAATACCACCAATGTCAAGTGTCTAACATGCCTCCCCTATCCCCCCATCTTATCTGCATTCACCTTGGTATATCACCTTTGTTACATTAAAGGAAGCATAATACAATGATTCTATTAGTTACAGTCTCTAGTTTATGCTGATTGCATCCCTCCCCTAATGCCTCCCCATTTTTAACACCTTGCAAGGTTGACATTTGCTTGTTCTCCCTTTTAAAACAACATATTTGTACATTTTATCACAATTGTTGAATACTCTAGATTTCACCAAGTTACACAGTCCCAGTCTTTATCTTTCCTCCTTTCTTGTGGTGTCTCACATGCTCCCCACCTTCCTCTCTCAACCGTATTCATAGTTACCTTTGTTCAGTGTACTTACATTGTTGTGCTACCATCTCCCAAAATTGTGTTCCAAACCACGCACTCCTGTCTTCTATCACCCTGTAGTGCTCCCTTTAGTATTTCCTGTAGCGCAGGTGTCTTGTTCACAAAGTCTCTCATTGTCTGTTTGTTAGAAAATATTTTGAGCTCTCCCTCATATTTGAAGGACAGCTTTGCTGGATATAGGATTCTTGGTTGGCGGTTTTTCTCTTTCAGTATCTTAAATATATCACACCACTTCCTTTTTGCCTCCATGGTTTCTGCTGAGAGATCTGCACACAGTCTTATTAAGCTTCCTTTGTATGTACTGGATCGCTTTTCTCTTGCTGCTTTCAGGATTCTCTCTTTGTCTTTGACATTTGATAATCTGATTATTAAGTGCCTTGGTGTAGGCCTATTCATATCTCTTCTGTTTGGAGTATGCTGCGCTTCTTGGATCTGTAATTTTATGTCTTTCATAAGAGATGGGAAATTTTCATTAATTATTTCCTCTATTATTGCTTCTGTCCCCTTTCCCTTCTCTTCTCCTTCTGGGACACCAATGATACATACATTATTGTACTTTGTTTCATCCTTGAGTTCCCGGAGACGTTGCTCATATTTTTTCATTCTTTTCTCCATCTGCTCCTTTGCATGTAGGCTTTCAGGTGTTTTGTTCTCCAGTTCCTGAGTGTTTTCTTCTGCCTCTTGAGATCTGCTGTTGTATGTTTCCATTGTGTCTTTCATCTCTTGTGTTGTGCCTTTCATTTCCATAGATTCTACTAGTTGTTTTTTTGAACTTTTGATTTCTGCCGTATATGTGCCCGGTGTTTCCTTTACAGCCTCTATCTCTTTTGCAATATCTTCTCTAAACTTTTTGATTTGATTTAGCATTAGTTTAAATTCCTGTATCTCAGTTGAAGTGTACGTTTGTTCCTTTGACTGGGCCATAACTTTGTTTTTCTTAGTGTAGGTTGTAATTTTCTGTTGTCTAGGCATGGTTTCCTTGGTTATCCAAATCAGGTTTTCCCAGACCAGAACAGGCTCAGGTCCCAGAGGGAAGAAATATTCAGTATCTGGTTTCCCTGAGGGTTTGTCTTAGAAAATTGTTCCACCCTTTGATGCCTCAGGTCACTGTGCTTTTCTGCCCAGCAGGTGATGCCTGTTAGCCTATAATTCTTGACTGGTGTGAGGAGGTATGGCCATGTTCCCCCAGGCTCTGGGGTCTGGTTCTGAATGGAAAGGGCCCCACCCCTTTCCTCAGAGTTTATACTGTGTTCTCGGGCATTCCTCCCAATTCAGGTTGGTGTATGATGAGTGGATGGTCTCGTTTGTCCCCCTGCAGTTATTCTGGATTATTTACTAGTTGTTTCTGTTTTTTTGTAGTTGTTCCAGGGGGCTACTTAGCTTCCACTCCTCTCTATGCTGCCATCTTGCCCCACCTCTTTGTTTATTATCTTTTTTATTATTCACACAAAAAGAACACTTTTTCATAATAATATGTTCAAGTGCTGACTGTGGTGATGAATATACAGCTATGTGATGATACCGTGAACAACTGATTGTACACTGTGGATAACTGTGTGTTATGTGAATGTATCTCTATAAAATTGTAGGAAAAATATGAATGGGGTGGAGTGCTGGAGGGAACACGGAGAGAGGGATGTACCTATTTACTGTTGATGAGGAGGCAGAATGGACCTTTCTGGAGGTCACTGTGGTGGCTCCACAGGAAGCCAGGTATGTGGGGGCCATAAGACCCCACAACCTTATTGTGGGGTATGTATTTGGAAGTTCTGAGAGCAGAGACATGAATGGACATTTGCACATTGGTGTTTGTGGGGGAAGTATTCATGATTTGTAGTGGGTGGAGATGGACTAAGGGTACACTGACTGAGGAACATAATGGTGAACTGTGGTGTATACATGCAATGGAATATTGAGTGACTGCGAGAAGTGAAGCTGTGAGACACGCAATGAGGTGAATGGATCCTGTAGACAGCATTTTGAGTGAAGTATGCCAGAAACAAAGGCAAACACTATGATGCCTCATCAATATGGACTAGCTACAATGTGTAAACTCAGAATTGAATCTTAGAGCACAGCCTAACAGGGAAACAATTATTGTGATGGTCCCCGGATTATAAGCTCTTACAGTAGTCAAATCTATTCCTGAGTTGTGATGGCTGTCTCCAGACTCTGAGATGTTGAACCATTTGTGTATGGCCTGGTTAGTTTCTCGGATATTGGGTATCTGTGTGGTGCCTGAAACTCAGGGCTAGGCCTCAGCAGACATGAATGTCAGTATTAACACATAGAGCAACAGTTTAAAAAAAAAAAAGCTGAGGAGGAGCTCAGACTTCAATTAGAGATATGAATGAAGCAGAGCTGGTTAAGACTGGGACAAATCGGGCCAGAGAGAAAAGGTTGAAACTGACTGTGTGTTAGAGCTTCGGCTTCTGTGTGGGACCAGGGGAGGAGATGTCTGTTTGGTGTAGGATCTGTATTTTCTAAACAATATAACTTCTACAGTCAGTTTGTTCAAACACCACAATTAAATGGAACTTTGACTCTTGGGGATGATTGTATAACAATGTAGCTTACCAGGGGTGACAGTGTGATTGTATAGGTTAGAGTGAAATAGCAACACATCCCAAAGTAATTTGGGTAGAGAATAAAAATATATATTCCAGGCCCCCCTGAAGAGCTGGGGGAGGATGCAGAGGTGTTGGACTTCCTCACCTGGATTGTTGCTGATGTTTTCACAAACACTGGGGACTGACGGCTTGATATGCTGAGCCCTCTGTCTTGGGGCTTGCCCCTATGGGGCTCATTGCTGCAAAGGAGAGGCTTGGCCTGCTTGTGGTTGTGCCTGGGAGTCTCCGCCTGGGTGCCTTGTTGTTGCTCGGATGTGACCCTCTCTCTCTAAGCCACCTTGGCGGGTGATCTCGCTGCCCTCCCCCCTAGGTGGGACCTGACTCCTAGGGGTGTAAATCTCCCTGGCAATGCAGGATATGAGTCCCGAGGATGAATCTGGACCCAGCATTGTTGGATTGAGAGCATCTTCTTGGCCAAAAGGGGGATGCGAAATGAAATGAAATAAAGCTTCAGTGGCTGAGAGATTTCAAATGGAGTCACAAGGTCACTCTGGTGGATATTCTTATGCACCATATAGATAACACTTTTTAGGTTTTAATGTACTAGAATGGCTGGAAGTAAATGCCTGGGGCTGTTGGGCTCCAAGCCAGTAGCCTTGAATCTTGGGGACGATTGTATAACAATATACCTTACAAGGGGTGACAGTGTGATTGTGAAGGCGTTGTGGATCACACTCCCTTTATCCAGTGTGTGGATGGATGAGTTGAGGAATGGGGACAGGGACTGGGTGAAGGATGGGGTGGGATGGGGGGGATGATTTGGGTGTTCTTTTTTGCTTTTATTTTTTATTCTTATTCTGTGTCTTTCTGGTGGAAAATGTTTAGGGATGGATTGGGGTGATGGATGCACGACTGTGTGATGATGCTGTGGACAGTTGATTGTACACCATGGATGATTGTGTAATGTGTGAGTATATCTCAATGAAACTGAATTTAAAAAAAATGAACAAGTTCCATTTATAATGACCATTTATAAATGAAGCCATGAATAAACAAAAATCAGTACATATGCATTTAATTAAATTATGAGATAAAGTAATATTTGACATAAGAAAGTCTTGGGGTATTTAGGTAATTATCATGCTGCCTGTGTACTTTTTATTCCTAAAGTTCAGAAAGAGGTTACTTCAATGTCTAAAATTTGAGTTTTCTCTGTTCAATGGGAAACTAATCCCCAAGACTAATATGGAGGTAATGAAAGATTAATTTTAAACGAAGATTTTAAACCAGTTTTAAAAAATATTTAGAAACAATCTGCCCTTCTAAAACATTAGGGTGATTTGTGTTTTTTTCTATGATTATAACAAATTAGGCATAATTGTATCACAGAATTGAAGTAGAAAAACAATGTACTAGTTTTCTTGTTAAAAATTCAAAGGCTTGATTGTAAAAGAGATATATGGTAAGGCAGGCTTAACCTAGAAATTCCAAACTGGAAAAATACTAATATTTGTATGCATTAACAAATGTTACACATATATACACATAAAAGTAACATAAATGTATTATATAAATTATATAATTTAATTATGTATATACACTATCATCTGAAGAAGCTAAACAAGAGTGATTTTAACAAATCAGGCAAAATATTAGGTAACTGCAAGCCAAAAGCATTCAATCAAGATAGTTACTTTATTTTGAACGAGAAAGTGATGTAAGCTTCTGAGAGTATAGCCAGAATAGAAGAGGTTCTTCCCCATTCCACTGTTTGACCCAAGTATAAATTTGGGAAGAAAAAAATATATTTGATTGGTTCTATTATCTATTATTATATTTTCTTATAAAGCAGACATTGACTGATACCTGGATTAAAATCTAAATAGAATATGCTAAATAATTGCATTCTGAGAGATTAAAGTTTCATTTGGTTTAAAGTTGAATGCATATACTAACACAGGGCTACTGAACCACTACTTTTTATTTAGTTATAGAAAGTGAATGTAAAAATCAGTTTTATTGTTAGTTTCATTTAAAAAAAATCTGATCAAATAATCTTGCATAGGAAAGACAAACTAGCCTCAAGTCTGCAATACAAAGGCAAAAAGAAAATGACTGATTTTCTGCTCAATTATCATGTATAGGACAGTAACAAGTAGTGTATAAATTTCCAGAGAGCATCCAAGATATATAGAATTTCATCATCCAAGTGTAATGGTTCTTCATAAAGGATTTTAATCTTTTCTTCATTATTTGGTAGTTTATCTTTGAATATGTTTATTATGTCCATCCACGAGGAGTTTCTTTTCGGATCTTTTCTAATTCTGGATCACTGTCGTATTTGTCAGGGTCCAGTTTCCAGTAAAATACCCCGCGTTGACGCCGCTGCTCCAGGTCCACCTGGCGGCCGGGCTCCAGTCGGGGGTCTTCCTCTGGTGCTCCGGAGACTCGTCCATACACCACACCTCCTGCATCCTCCCGGCCTTGCCCTGGGACAGGGCAGGGCACCGCCCCCTGCGGCTGGAGCAGACGTTCCCCCAGCCCAGAGGAAGTAGCTGCACCCACGCAGCTTTGAGGTCGCCCTGGCCTTTAATATACAGTTTAATCGTCACAACCGGTATGAAATTGGAGCACAGAGAGATCAAGTCCTCTGTATCTGTGTACTCCTGCTTTAGTTTTCTTCGTAGCACTTATATGATCCTGGGTTCCATAGAAAAGAATCGGAAGCAAGGATTAAGTGTCTGTGCTTTCTTTGGGAGAAGCGAAGCCAGGGCATCCAGGGAGAGGAGGAAGGAAAGTCCAGGCAAGAGGGGATGTGAGGGAATGTGAAGTGTTTCCTCACTTGATGCCTACCACTTCTTGCTGCAAGATCATATAGCTGGGAGTGGTGGAGCCGAGATGCAAAGTACTCAGTCTCTCAGGTCCATGCACATGACCACTATTGCTATGCTTTCTTTCTTGAAGAAAAAAAATCCTTAAGTATCACTTTTATTTTCCTTTTTCCTTTCTGGTCACTCTCGGTTGTATTGGATTCTCATACTCTATATCCTCCTTTCAAGTCTCTCATGGGCCTTGGACAAGTAGAGGACCACATGTCACATGGTGTCAATACTTTACCTCATTTCTAAGGATGGGCTGAAGAAGTGCACATTGTTGCTTCGTGTTAATTATGTGCTCATAGTCAATAATTTGCAAATACAGCTTTTAACAAAACACAATTCTTATTTACAATCTCTGTCTACTTAATGGTTATGTGTAAAGAATGCTTTCAGTTCTTCAGATATAAATGTCCTTACAAGTATAGGATGGTCACAGAACAGGATCATAGATTTTGAGAAAATGCCTGAGATAGGACGATGACTCCTGTCCATCCTTTACTAATCCCTTCCTCCAGGATGGCACGTATCTAAGTTATAATTATAAGAAACTAAGGGTTGTCTATTCTACTTCTAAATGTGTTCATAGAAGAGTATTTGACAATGACTCATTTAATCCACTTTTGGGATTTTAATTTTTAATTTTAAAATTTAATAACCATTTTTATAAATTTACTATATGTCAGGCAGTATTCAAAGTTCTTTACAGATATTAATTCATTTAATCCTCTTAATAGCCCTATTATTACTCCCATTTTACAGATAAGGCAATGAGGCACAGAGAGATTAAATTGCCCAAAGGTCACACAACTAATAAGTAATATGGCTGAGACCCAGGTGGTTTGGCTCCAGAGTCCATGTACTTAACCACCTTGTAGTGATGCAATCAAACTATGACTATAAGGTACTTAGGTCATCTTAAGTGAAATCATTCTTTTCCTAGAAAGGAACACAGAATACAACAAGGTCATATTGTAAGAATAACATACTATGAGATATAACTTAATCTTCAAGTACTGGAAAAAGCCAAACCATCTGAGCATGTTTTAGAATTTATACATGGGTCTGAACATTGAAGTTCTTATTTAAAATACAATTGATCCCTAAATCTGAAGTTAGTTCTAGAACCAACCCTGACTTTTTTTTTATATTAGAGAAGTTGTACATTTACAGAAAAATTGTACATAAAATACAGAGTTCCCGTATATTGCCCTATTATTAACACCTTGCATTAGTGTGGTACATTTGTTAAAATTGATAAAAGAACATTTTAATAATTGTACTATAAACTGTGGTCCATGGTTTACATTAGGGTTCACTGTTTGTGTTGTACAGGCCTATGGGTTTCTTTTTAATTTTTTTAATTAGAGAAGTTGTAGGTTTACCAAAAAATCTTGTAAAAAATACAGCATTTCCATATATGCCCCTATGGTTAACACTTTGCATTAGTGTGATATTTTTGTTACAACTGATGAAAGGGTGTTAAAATTGTACTATTAACTATAGTCCATAGTTTACATTAGGATACATGTTTTTGCCCCGTATACATATTATTAACACCTTGCATTAGTGTAGTACATTTGTTATAATTCATGAAAGAACATTTTTATTCTTGTACTATTAACTACAGTCCATCGTTTACAATAGGTTTCATTGTGCTGTACAGTCCTATGTTTTATCTTCTAATTTTTATTCTAGTAATACATGCATGACCTAAAATTTCCCCTTTTAACCACATTCACATATATATTTCAGTGCTGTTTACACTCACAGTATTGTTCTACCATCACTACCATCCATTTCCAAAACTTTACAATCAACCTAAATAGAAATTCTGTACAAATTCTGTACAAATTAAACGTTAACTCCCCATTCTCTATCCTGTACCCAAACCCAGTTGACCTATATTCTAGATTCTGACTCTTTGAATTCACTTATTTTAATTGTTTCTTATCAATGAAATGATCATGAAGCCAACATCACCCTGATAACAAAACCAGATAAAGATACACAAGAAAAGAAAGTAACAAAGCAATATCCCTTATGAATATAGATGCAAAAATCCTCAATAAAATACTAGCAAACTGAATTCAACAACACATTAAAAGAATTATACACCATGATTAAGTGAAATTTATCCCAGGTATGCAAGGGTGGGTCAACATAAGAAAATTAATTAATGTAATACATCACATTAACAGAATGAAGGGAAGAAACCAACAACATATCATCTCAATTGATGCAGAAAAGACATCTGACAAAATCCAGCACCTCTTCTTCATAGAAACACTTACAACACTAGGGATAGAAGGTGTTTTAGTTTCCTTGGCAGCTCAAGCAAATACCATGCAATTATTCAGCTTAAACAATGGGAATTTATTAGCTTATGGTTTTGAGGCTAAGCTAGAATTTCAAATCAAGGCATTATCAAAGCAATGCTTTCTCCCCCAAAACTGTGGTGTTCAGGGGCTGGCTGCCAGTGATCCTTAGGTCTTAGTTGGTCACATGGCAAGGCACAAGGTGGGATCTCCTGGTCGCTCCCTTCTTTTCCAGGTTTTGTTGAACCAGTCATCAAAAAAGAAAAGAGAGAGATCACAATCACCTGGGAGATTTTTCTAAAACATACTGTCCCTCCCCCACCCAGGGCAAATCATTGGGTGTGTGTAGGGGGGGAGCGGCTTCTACTTCAAAAAAATCTTTCCCGGGTAATTTAGATAGGCATTCCAGTTCCACCATTGAAAATCACTGCTCTGCATGAATCCTAAGGTAGTTAAGGGAAGAAGAAATCCTGTTTTACGTTTTCCTGAATGGTCATTGTATATTACTCATACCAAAGCTAACATTCTACATTGTGTTATAAAGTCAGGGTATATCATACCCTCTACTTGGACTTAAATATGTAGAGGATTTTTTATTAATCAAAAATCATTTTTATTAATAGAAAATAAATGCTTATTCCATTTTTAAAGTTCTTATAGCTGAAGTTGCTAATAAAAAAAGAATTTAAAATAATCACTTAATAATCCTGTTATGACTAAGACAGTGGAATTGCGGCTTAAAAAAATAAGATTCAGAACCATTTGCTCATTAAGTCTTTCAGAATTTGTAAAGTTTCTGGAACTTTCCTGTCTGTAAAGCACAGGAATTACTGAGTTTCATGAGCATGCTTCTCTGGGACAACCGGTGAGAGCAGTCATCATCAAAGGAATCGATATATACGCAGCGTGGTAACTTGGACTATACAATGATCCCTTCTCCTCCACTTTAGCTCAGGAAGGACATGCTTCTGAGCACTGAGGTATAAATAAAGACTGTTATTTGCTGTTAGAATGAGTCATCCCAGCTAATAACAGTAAATCTCTGGCACAGATACTATGGGTCCTTAATGTCTTGCGATTTTAGGAAATTCTGAAAATAGTTTGGATTTAGTTCAATTTGTTCAGAAATTAAACCTGTTTAATAAGATTCCCTACTCTGTCAGAATAGGTGTCTGCTGGTTTAGTATAAAATATAGGTACCCATGTAGGTAAATTAGAATCTTAAAGCATAGCATATTTAGAATACTGCACTATTTAATCCAAAATCTATCTTATCAAAATGGCTATAATTAGAAGCAGCTAATGAAACTAAATTCAAAGTTTGGACAAGGAAGATTCACTCTCATTTGAACCTGTGTTGCTTAGAGAACTTAAAAGCATATGCCCTTAAAGCCATTCAAAGGCACACTTTCTTTATTCTTTCCTATATCATTTCAATTGGGGTTAGGCCAGAAATTAACATTTTTAAGGATTTCAGAAAAAAATCCATAGAAGTGTTTAAAAGTCTTTTATGAAAAAGAATGTCTGCTTCTCTTCCTGCATCAGTGAATAGTAATGCTCATCAGAATTTCCTAATAACACAGAGACAAAGACAAGTCCATATACTTGATCAGATGTCAAAGGAATGGGAGGTGGAATGTTAGGTCAACACTCAGTTGGAACTTCGGCTGGCTTTTTACAATATAATGTTCACCAATGTGAGTAAAATGGACTTTTGTGAGAGAGTAACATTTGGTGGCCAGGACCTCTTTAGGGCATTTCTTCCTAAGTGGAATACACAGCAGATCAGGGAGTAGGGAAGGGAATACAGGGGAGCTACTTGTCCCAGCAAAGGAGTTGATGAAGCCCATATATGCATGCATACTAAAATTTATATTCTATGTTACATAATAAAGTTGGGGTATATATCATACCCTCTACTTGACTTAAATATGTAGAGGAAGTTTGGCTGGAAAATAACTGGTGGGTTTTCCCCCTGTTTTATTGAGGTAAGTGCTAAAAAGCAGTTTTGGTCACCTTTAAGAGAACTAATCATACTTTGATCCTGAAAGTGAATCCCACCCAACAATCACACACTTCCAAAAGGCAGTGTATTGAAACACCAGGAGACAATTAGGGTTTTGGAGGCAAAACATCTGGTTTTGAAGGCAAGCCAGTCTATTATCTGGGGAAGATTATGTGATTAGAACTCTCGTGGGTGAGAGTTGAAAATAAAAAGTTGCCTAACCCCTTGAGGCATGGATCACCTTTGTAAGAGAAAAAGAAAGAAGATCTGGGTCACAAAGTGTGAACATTTCAACCAATGCTAAGGTGAACAACCATCCCTGATTGCCCAGGATTAAGGAATTTTCTGGGCTGTGGGACTTTCAGTGCTAAAACCAGGAGAGTCCCAGGCAAACCAAGATGAGTTGGTCATGCTAACTGGTACAGTGCTTCTGTGGTGTCTGGCCAATGAGGTTATGAATGTCAAAATCTACAAAGACCAATCACCAAAAGAGCCCAGTTGAATAGCAACCTCAGCTGAGTTCATCAGTGAGTATATAGGACCATTCTCCCTCAAGGCTCTGTCATGGCCTGTTCCTAGATCAGGATCAGGAATGTACCAGTATATTCTGTCAATAGAGTTAGTCCAATGGTTAACAGCAACTCCTTGTATCAGTAAGAAACTGTCATGGCCCAAGTGGGCCTTTGCTGCCAAGAGGCCAAAGAAGACGCCAGGCATGTTCAGAGGCATGAACTTTTTTGCAGAGCTTACCAACAAGGGAAGAAATGGAAGTTGGTCATGTTGCCCAGAATTCAGGAGCTTCTCTGGATGGATTCAGGAGCTGCTCTGAATGGCAGCCAGTTCAGAGCACCCACATGGAAACAGTCTGCAATTTGGAGGGGCTGAATAAGCTGGTTGTAAGGGCTCAACATTCCAATGGGTATGAGAACATAAGGCGGGGAGTGGGGGGTCCTGTAACAGTAGGGAGGGGTTGATTGTAATCAACAGGGAGGAGGGGAGGATTATAGATTATCTTGTAGATAACAATATCTCAGGGAGTCTCAGGGAGGAGGTAGCTTAGGGTATAGATTACATTTAGCACCTGATATTACAAGGAGAATAGGTCAAACCTTAACTGTCCTAGGTCACGCAAGCTGCTGTGTGCAATCTTCAAGGCCCTTGGTGAATGCCCTGTGCCCAGGGCTCCTACATTCCACCCCTACGCAGCAAATTGAATTGACCATAGGACATACATTGTATCCATAACCCACAACAATACAGTGCACAGCAGAGTACAAGTAAACCAGTACATATGGACAGTAATCCTATTAACGAGTGGCATCATGGCCAAGTTAAAGAATTAAACCATTTGGACAAAGGATCATCAGATAAATGTTCAATATTTTGTATATGATCTTGCATGTGATTAAGAGCTTGGGTTACATTTTGCAAGTTATCAGGTACATATATACAACATTGAATATTAATTAAAGCATAGGTACCGCCTTGGGCAGCGGTTAAAATACCCAGAGCCATTCTGTTTTGTAAGAGTACTTCCCTAAGTTGTGTAGTTTCATCATTAAGCAATGATATAGCTAATTTTGACTCATTGAGTACTTGTGTGGTGTGGTTATCTAAAGCAGCTTCATGTTCTTCAGTTACTATGGCAGCACCACCTGGGGCTAAGACAGTCAAAGGATAAAACCACCAAGCAGTACATTTTATTCTATATCTAGTTTTTACCATTTCCCAATTGCTGGGTGTATGTGGTAAAGTGTCATAGAGGGTAGCCGGCAGATCGGGTTGCCCCCAGGTGTATCGTCCAATCCAGTCACAGGGCAGGTAGGGCCAGCCATTCCGCCCGCAGGTCCAGAGCCATCCCTTAGGGGATGGGTGAGCTCCGTGGCTAATGCTAACATTTTGCCACTGAAAATAGCTATGCTTTTTAGGTGGATGGTCATGCCACAGAGTTCAGGAAGCAGCCAGCCCATTTCTTTATACCCTTCAGTATGCTCCATACAATCCGGAGCCACTTTAAGGTTTAGCCATCCTAAACCATCTTGTACTGAATACCAAAATATAGGCCAGGACTTATTAATTTGCTCCCGGACCAAGGAATATATGTAAGAATAAGATTCAGTCTTGGAGGGAAAAATATTTGGTGATGCAAAGAAAGGGAAGAAGTCGGTCCTCACTTGCTATCAGCAAGTGTGTTGCCTCATCAGCATGGTGTTCCAAGTCATCTGGTTGGCAGGAGCAATGGTCCACGGGATGCCGGTGGCACCAAACGGTGGCAATTCATTGCATACCTGGCATTGAGACCTGTTATGTGCATAGGTTACTGCAGATGCCCACTGTAGAAATGTGTTTCCTACAGTGCTATGGGTGAAAAGAAAGATCTTTATGGGGTACAATAGGAGGCAAATCTTGGTGGTCTAACAATATACAAGCTACATTTCCATCGGTAGATAACAGTGTCCCGGGTGAGGGGACATTATGAGGGGGTCTTAAATACCATATCTTTTCCCCTTGGGATTGCAGAGGATCCCCAGGGGTTGCATCCATGGTTAACCTAGGCATATTAGGCATCCATAATGTCATACATATAGTACCTTGAGGAATAGGGGGCCCCGGGCTAAAAATGTATATAACCTTTGGCAGTTTTTGAATAAATTGTGGTCTAATACTTATGTTTTGGGTGATCCTAAACCCCCATGGATTTAGGACACCCAGCCATTGAGGCTGCATTGGCCAGGACCAGGGCCAATCAACCTTATTTTCCCCAATTTCTAGTGCTTGTAGCACAGGCAAGAGTAAATTGTTATCATTACCTCGCTGTGGTTTTAAGGTCTCTGGTCCCTTTACCTGAAATTGCAAAGCTTGCATAGGCCCAGAGGTTACCATCTCAACTGGCGCAGGGGCAGCTGCCCTAGGCTTGGAGATGATACTGATTAATATTGAGTACAGTCATCGAGTCCATTGCAGCAGGGAATTTTTATCATCCTTCAAGAGTTCTTTTAAAAGGCCATTCATTCTCTCAATCAACCTTGCCGCATGGGGTTGTAGGGCAGGTGGAATGTCCAGAGGACATCATGCTCAGTGGCCCAGGCTTGGGTTAGCTGCCCAGTAAATGGGGTCCCTCTATCACTGTCCACATGTGTGGGGACCCCAAAGAATGCACTCAGCTTTTCTAGGCTACATATTGTAGCCTGTTGGTTGGCTTTGCCCACCGGGAAGGGCAGCAGCAGTCCTGTTGCTATATCTACTGTAGGGAAGGCATATCTTACCCCTTCAGACAGAGGAAAGGGGCCAATATCATCTACTTGCCACCAAGTGACAAGGATCTGGTCTCTGCCAATGTGCCCAACTCGATGAGGAAGCATTCTGGGCCATGGCAGCAAGCAGGAGGGGCAAGTGTCCACTACTTCTTTTTTAGTCAAATGTCTTTTTTTTTTAAATGACATTGTTCACAAACCGCACAATTATCCAAAGATCCAAAGTGTACAATCAATTGCCCATGGTACCATCATACAGTTGTACATCCATCACCACAATTTTTTTTATTCGATTCTTAGAACATTTTCATTACTCCAGAAAAGAAATAGAGACAAAAGAAGGAAACTCAAATCTTCCCATACCTCTAACCACCCCCCTCCATTATTGACTCATAGTAGCGGTATAGTACATTTGTTACTGTTGATGAAAGAATGTTAAAATGCTACTAACTGTAGTATATAGTTTGCAATAGGTATATTTTTTCCTATATGCCCCCTCATTAACTTCTAGTTATAGTGTCACACATTTGTTCTAGTTCATGAGAGAGATTTCCAATATTTGTACAGTTAATCATGGAATTGTTCACCACAAGATTCACTGTTTTATATATTCCCATCTTTTAACCTCCAACTTTCCTTCTGGTGACATACATGACTCTGAGTTTACCCTTTCCACCCCATTCACACACCATTCAGCACTGTTAGTTATTCTCACAACGTGCTACCATCACCTCTGTCCATTTCCAAACATTTGCGTTCACCCCTAATAAGCAACCGCTCCCCAGTCTCTAGTCTAATTCTATATCCTGGTAATTTATATTTCATGTCCATGAGTTTACATGTTATAATTAGTTCATATCAGTGTGACCCTGCAATATTTGTCATTATGTGTCTGTTTTATTTCACTCAATATAGTATCCTCAAGGTTTCTTCATCAACCCATTTTTTCTTAAGATGGTTTTGTTCACATACTATACATTGCATCCTAAGTAAACAATCGATGGTTCCCTGTACAGTCACATATTTATGTATTTGCCACCATCACTACTATGTATATAAGGACATCTCCATTTCTTCCACAAAGAAGGAAGAAGAGTCAAAGAAGGCAGAGAGACAAAAGAGAAAAAAGAGAGAGAAAAAAAACATAACAGCTAGGATGCACCAAAAGGAAAGATAGCATTAAACTAAGTAGAATAAAGAGTCAGACAACATTACAAATACCAAAGTCCCATACCCTTCCCCTATTTCCCCCCTCCCATATGCATTTAGCTTTGGTATATTGCCTTTGTTATATTAAAGGAAGCATAATACAATGTTTCTGTTAATTATAGTCTCTAGTTTGCATTGATTGTATTTTCCCCCCAATACCACCCTATTTTTAACACCTTGCAATGTTGACATTCATTTTTTCTACCTCATGTAAAAACATATTTGTACCTTTTATCACAGACGTTGAGCACCCTAGGTTTCCCTGAGTTATACAGTCCCCGTCTCTATCTTTCCTCTTTCCTGCTAGTGTTCCACATGCTCCTAACCTTCCTGTTTCAACCATACTCACAGACATCTTTGTTCAGTGTACTTACATTTCTGTGCAACTATCTCCCAAAATTGTTTTCCAAATCTCTTACTCCTGTCTTTTCCTTTTGGTCTGTAGTGCTCTCTTTAGTGTTTCCTGTAGAGCAGGTATCTTGTTCACAAACTCTGTCACTGTTTGTTTGTCAGAGAATATTTTAAGCTCTCCCTCATATTTGAAGGACAGTTTTGACAGATATAGGATTCTTGGTTGGTAGTTTTTCTCTTTCAGTATCTTAAATATATCACTCCACTTCCTTCTCCATGGTTTCTATTGAGAAATCCACACAGAGTCTTATCAAGCTTCCTTTGTATGTGATGGATCACTTTTCTCTTGCGGGCTTTCAGGATTCTCTCTTTATCTTTGATGTTTGATAATCTGATTATTAAGTGTCTTGGCATAGACCGATTCAAATCTATTCTGTTTGGGGTATACTGCACTTCTTGGATCTGTAATTTTATGTCTTTCATAAGAGATGGGAAATTTTCATTGATTATTTCCTCTATTATTGCTTCTGCCCCTTTTCCCTTCTCTTCTCCTTCTGGGACACCCATGACACATACATTCCTGTATTTCATGTAGTCATTCAGTTCCCAGAGAGGTTGATCATATTTTTCCATTCTTTTCTCTATCTGTTCTTTTGTGTGTAGGCATTCAGGTGTCTTGTTCTCCAGTTCCTGGGTGTTTTCTTCTGCATCTTGAGATCCACTGTTGTATGTCTCCATTGTGTCTTTCATCTCTTGTGTTGTGCCTTTCATTTCCATAGATTCTGCCAGTTGTTTTTTTGAACTTTAATTTCTACCTTATGTTCATCCAGTGTTTTCATTACATGCTTCTTCTCTTTTGCCATATCTTCCCTAAACTGTTTGAATTGATTTAGTATTAGTTGTTTACATTCCTGTATCTCATTTGAAGTGTAAGTTTGTTCCTTTGATTGGGCCATAACTTTGTTTTTCTTAGTGTAGGTTGTAGTTTTCTATTGTCTAGGCCTCTGGTTTTGTGGGTTACCCAATCAGGTTTTCCAAGACCAGAACAGGCTCAGGTCTAGAAGGAAGTAATAGTATCCTTTTCCCTGAGGGTGTCTTTGATTGATACACCCTGTGATGCCTCAAGTCACTGTGCTTTTCTGCCCAGCAGGTGGCACCTGTCAGCTTGTAGCTCCAGACAGGTGTAAGGAGGTGTGGCCCATGGCAGTTTTCCCCCAGGCTCCAGGGTCTGGTTCTGAATGGAAGGCGGGTAGCAGAGCTGGGCCCCACCTTTTCCATCTTAGGGAAGTTACACAACCTGGGGAGAGGTCATTTACATTAGAATAGTAATATTCTAATATAGATAGCTCTGCCTGTGCTATCTCCACCCTTGTCTGGGTTAGAGAGCTGGAAACTGAAAATGGCTGAGGCTTTCTCCACTGAGCCAAAAAAGGGATAGAAATCCCACCTTCAGGGCCAAGTCTATGGCCACCCTCAGTTTCACCTGTTAGCCTGAGATAGCACCCAGTCCTCTGGGCTTCCCCTCCCTCCCGGAGAGGTCCTCCAGCTCTCCAAAGTCAGTCATCACTAAAAGCCTCTGTCTGCTTGTTGGGGATTTGTAGCTTGAATTGAGCAGTCCACACTCGTTAATTAAAACCCCAGTTGGAGCTCAGCTGAGCTATATTCACTTGCTGGGAGGGTGCTGCTCTCTAGCACAGCAAGGCTTTGCAGTTTGCCATGGGGAAGGGGCTCTCAGGCTTTGTAGTTTGCCATGGGGAAGGGGGCTCTCAGCTCAGGTCCACAGTTTTACTTACAGATTTTATGCTGCGATCTTGGGCATTCCTCCCAATTCAGGTTGGTGTATGATGAGTGGATGGTCATGTATGTCCCCCCACAGTTATTCCAGATTATTTACTAGTTGTTCCTGGTTGTTTATTAGTTGTTCCAGGGAGACTAACTAGCTTCCACTCCTCTCTATGTCACCATCTTAGCTCTGCTCCACTACTTGTTTTAATTGGTGTCTGGTGATGGATAGTTGAAACTGCTGCGCCAGCCTCCACAGGGTCTGATATCCTTGCTGTCCTGTTTTCTGATACAGCCACTCAGCAGCTTCCTGCATTGTTGGTGTTAGGATGCGTATTCTTGCTAGGGCATCAGCTTCTTTGTTACCTGGTAGTGAACTGGTGTATGGGCAGAGACATAAAAAATGGTTACCTTGTGTGTGTGGCAGGCAGTCCAGATGTCTTCCCACATGTCTTTTCCCCACAGGGGATGGTCGACAACTGTCCATTATTCTTGCTTCCAGGTGGCCATCCCGGTACATGGCCCAGTTGTCTGTACAAACAGTCAAAGCGTCCCCTGGTTCATGGACAATGACCATCCATACAGCCCACAGCTCAGCCCACTGGCTGCTTTGTGAAGTTCCAGTCTCCTACCAGATGGTGGTACTGGGCTGGACAGCCACGGCCATCCAGGTAGCAGGTTGCCCATGTGCTTATCTGTCAGTGTACCATACAGAGACAGGTATGTTTCCTTGTCTGTCAATGGTGAGCATGGGAGGAACCACCTCAGGAGAATTGACAGGAAGCAAGGCATGCTGCTCTTCCATATCAGAGACCAGTTCTAAAATTTCATTCATTTCTGCACTCAATGGGCTGTTATTAAAAATGCTACGCTGCAGGAGGTAGGCTTTCCATTTTGTCAGTGTGCTCAGCTGAGCACTTCCCAAATGGGGTTTGCTTACAGTAACTCATATCCACCCCTGTATAGGAATGGCCATCCATAAGGTCACTGGGCAACTTTGAGTTAGCCCTTCAACTTGTAACAGAGCATTATAAGGTGCACACAATTGTTTTTCCAAAGGGCTATATCTGAGTTCTGCGCTCTTCCACAGTTGGGACGAAAATCCAGTAGGTACATGTTTAGCCTGTTGCTTTTGTCACAAACCCCACCCAAAGCCAATATCAGCACTGGCCACATCCAATTCACAGGGTATATCAGGGTCCACCCCCCTTAAAGCCTGTGCTTGTGCTATTGCATGCTTGGACCTTTCAAAGGCAGCCTGTTGGCTAGCATCCCATTCCCATGTTTTCCCTTTTCAAACTAACAAGTACAAAGGTTTTAGAATTTGTGCCAAGTGGGCTATAAAGGGTCTCCAATTGCCTACATACCAAAGAAAGCCATTAAATGCTTGGAGGTGCATGGCATAGGATAATTTTGTGCTTTATCAATAACAGCAGAAGGAATAGTTTTAGTCTTACCCAACCAGATAACACCCAAAAATTTGACCAACTGTCCAGACCCTTGTAATTTGCTTCAATTTATCACCCATCCCTGACTTTCCAGGTGGGTCACCACTCTGCTAGTAGAGATTTCTAGTTCTGGAAGAGAATTACTGGTTAGCATGGTATCATCAATATAGTGAAACATAATGACATTCTTCGGGGGTGTCCATTTCTTCAAACCCTGTGCTACCAGTCCATGGCAGATGGTGGGACTGTGGAGATACCCTTGTGGCAACATAGCGAAAGTCCACTGTTGTCCTCCCCATGTGAAGGCAAATGCAGGCTGGCTGGAAAGATCTAAAGAAATGCTGAAAAAGCCATTAGCAAGATCCAACACAAAATGATACAGGCCTAATTGTGTACTGATGTCTTGCAGCAGGGTAGCAATGTTTGGTACTGCAGCAACAAAGAGGGCGTTATTTTATTCAGTTCTCTATAATCAATAGTCATCCTCCAGGTCCCATGAGGTTTTTTTTTTACTGGCAAAACAGGGCTATTGAAAGAACTATGAGTGTGGACAATGATGCCCACTCTTTCTAGCTCCTTTATACTGGCAGTGATCTCCTAATGGCCTCCAGGCAGCTTATACTGGTGCACTGCTACCGTGCACCTGGGAGGGGGCACCTTCACTGGAGACCATTTAGCATGGCCCCTGAGAATAGCTTTGACTACCTGACACTGGAGGCGAAACTCCCCTATGGTAGTTTGCAAGGTAATATTTTGCAAAATGTCAATTTCTAGTATATACTCTGGAATACGGGATATATACACTATAAGTTTGAGGGGGCAGTTGGCTAATTTGCATTATTACCCACCTCTGTGTTGCTTTAATTCCTTGGCCCCCATACCCAGCATGGTTAATATGGAGCCTCTGGTTCACGGTCTTTTTCCATATATTAAGGTACATTTGGCTCCGATGTCAACTAGAGCCACAACTCTATGCTCATTGGTCAGGAACCAGAAAATAGTTAGTTCTATGTGTGGCCTCCAATCCCCAGTGTCCCTATGAATTGTTCTCATTTGGGGATCTTGGCCCCACCCCTAATCTAGGAGAAAGGGAGCCTCCCAGACCTCTTCGGCTGGAAGAGCAGAAGGCTTCTTACAAGGCATGGGCCAGGGTTCATAGATTTTGTAGCTTGAAATAGTATCCTCTTCCAGAGTTCTAATCTCTGGCTTAGTAAACCTTTGCTCCTTAGGCAACCTACTCCATAGCTTAATTAATGCTGCTTTTGGCTGCCCATCAGTTTCTTCTGTTTTTATCCTGGCAGCCACCAAGCCTGCCCACATCTGTCTACGCGACACCTGGTTTGGGCCATCCTGCCCCCTGAGGATACCACCGGTAGCTCTAACTCCAGCTTTGTACCGCCTCAGGCGGTCCGTTTCTCCTAGTTGGGCAATTACCTGGGCCGCTTCAGACAAAGGCCTTCCTATTAGGGGATTGAGAATTGGCATCAATGTTCCATACCATTGGTTAGGAGCAGTTTGCAGAATTGTCCCACACAGCCCTGCAGTGAAGGGTACCTTATCTGCCCCAATGGCACCTGGCACATATATTGAGTGCTTCATTCCCAGCCCCCGTAGTACATCTTAGAGCTCATCTATAGTGCTCCACTGAGGGGGTGGGTGGGGTAAGTCCCCTTCATTAGGCCAGACTTCTTTACGTTGGCATATAAGCCAATCAAGTAGTGAACGTGTTTCGGTGCTAGGGGCTAGTGCATACGTGTACTGGCATAGAGAGGGGTGGGTGGTGAGTGAGGATAGTTTGCTCACCTTATGCCCAGAGAGCAAGGTACCATTAGCACCATCGTCCCACAGCCACAGCAGCCAATTTGCTAAGGGTTGCCTAGGTTTTTGTTTATATCGATTCCCAATATCTCTTAATTCAGCTGCGGAAAAGCCCTGTTCTAGTTTGCTAATGCTGCAGAATACAAAACACCAGAGATGCATTGGCTTTTATAAAAAGGGGGTTTATTTGGCTACACAGTTACAGTCTTAAGGCCATAAAGTGTCCAAGGTAACATGTCAACAATTGGGTACCTTCACTGGAGGATGGCCAATGGCGTCCGGAAAACCTCTGTTAGCTGGGAAGGCACGTGGCTGGTGTCTGCTCCAAAGTTCTGGTTTCAAAATGGCTTTCTCCCAGGACGTTCCTCTCTAGCAAGCTTGCTCCTCTTAAAAACGTCACTCACAGCTGCACTCAGTTCAGTCTCTTTGAGTCAACACGTTTATATGGCTCCACTGATCAAGGCCCACCCTGAATGGGTGGGGCCATTCCTCCATGGAAATATCCCATCAGTTATCATCTACAGTTGGGTGGGGCGCATCTCCATGCAAACAACCTAATTCAAACGTTCCAACTTAATCCCCACTATTCTGTCTGCCCCACAAGATTGCATCAAAGAATATGGCATTTTCTGGGGGACATAATACATTCAAACCGGCACAAGCCTCATGTTGTAATGAACACCTGCTCAGCAGGGGTGGCAGGAACTGCCTTAGCAGCAACTTCTCTCTCTCCACCTACCTCACCAGGGATTGTGACATGCTCTGATTTGACTTTGCATCGGGCCAGAGGACGAACAAGCTTGCAGTCCTCCTCTTGGTCCCACTCTGATGGTGGGTCAACCTCATCTAAGGAAAAATCCACTGGATCCCGTATTTTAGGATCCCAATCAGGGGAGGTTACAATGCGCCTGACTTGGGCCTTATGCAGTTTCCGCCCTTTCACTCTAGCATAGCGACAGGGAAATGTTTCTAGGTCTCTGTCTACTCGCTTTAATCTTTCATTCAAAACATCCTTTAATTCCACTTGGGTCAACCTCATATCTCTCTCTAACTTCAATTCCTCTTCCAAATGGTGCACTGCCACTTTAGCTGTTAAAGCCTCTTCCGTGGCTGCACTCACAGCCTCTAACAATGTCCAGCCTATTGCAGTGGCAGTCTGATGACACTCTCTTTCTCTGAAGTCCCAATAATCCTGCAGCTTGCTGAAGGATGGCTTTCAGTCTGGCCGGGGAGGTGCATCCACCTCCATACTCTCTCAGTGGGCCCCATTCATCTAGGAGGGTAGTCACCCCTCCCCACATACATGTCTCAGGCCACCCCGCTATCCCACCTGGGGACTTCCCCTTTCCCTTCCCCAAGTTCATGTCATCAGTGCCTGGGATTTCTTTAGTCTCTGGGCTGGCAGCTCACCAATTGTCACAGCCCAAGTGAGCTGCCGGGCATGTTCAGAGGCATGAACTTTTTTTTTTTTTTTTTTTTTTTTTTTTTTTTTTGAGCAGGAAGTTTGCTTTTATTACACTGTACTTGACAAAGAGGTTGGTACTATCAGCAACAGAAAAAGGTAGAAACAAGTAAAGGTGAGAAGACAAGTTCTACACATAGAGATGCTCATGGCAGGATGGTTTTGGAAATGGGTGTCAGCAGATACAGCTCTCCAAGAGGACAGTAACTCCTATGAGGAAAGTTCTTATTTTCTAGATCCTTCTGTGGCCAGTCTATCAGCATCTTCATTGCCTCTGATGCCGGAATGAGAAGGAACATACTTCCACTGAATATCCATTCCTTGGGAAGCTTGATCAATCCTCTCAAAATCTGCTCTGTTGACAACATTCCTTCCGGAGGCTGTTTTCCATCCATTTTCTTTCCAGTTATCAATCCATTCTGTCATGCCTCTGACGACAAACTTGCTATCAGTTTTAATAGTGAGTTTATCCATGTTGAGGCTCCTTGCTTGTTCAGTTGCTATGTGGGCTGCCTGCAGTTCAGCTCTCTGGTTTGTCTGCCGTCCAGAAACCCTCTCACTTACATTTAGAGGATTGTTAGGTCCCCAGGAGACTCCGAATCCTGCTCGTGCACCATCTCTTCCATTATTTTTGCAGTTGCCATCTATGTAAACAGTTGAAGTGTTGTCGCGGTCCCAGCCAGAAGCCTGTCCCCGTCGTCCCCAATAGCTCATGTCGTCCTTTTCCAATAGGATCGCTCAGCGTCGTCCGGGTATTAGCTGTGGGGTGTCTCGGGTCTCCCAGAGGCATGAACTTTTTATTCAGGGCTTACTTACAAGGGAAAAAGCGGAAGTCAGCCACGTTGCCCAGAATTCAGGAGCTTCTCTGGATGGATTCAGAAGCTGCTCTGAATGGCAGGCAGTTCAGAGCACCACGTGGAAATAGTCTGCACTTTGGAGGGGCTGAATAAGCTGGTTATAAGGGCTCGACATTCCAATGGGTATGAGAGCATAAGGCGGGGAGCGGGGGTTGTGCAATGTAGGGAGTGATTGATTGTAATCACCAGGGAGGAGGGGAGGATTGTAGATTATCTTGTAGATAACAGTAGCTCAGGGAGTCTCAGGGAGGAGGTAGCTTAGGGTATAGATTACATTTAGCACCTGATATTACAAGAATAGGTCAAACCTTAACTGTCCGAGGTCACTCAAGCTGCTGTGTGCAATCTTCAAGGTTCTTGGTGAATGTCCTGTGCCTGGGGTTCCCACAGAAACCATACCACAACTGGACTGATCAACTTCAGGGACTGCCCACTTGGGTATTTTATTAGTTAACAATAGCTGTTTCGTTAGATTAGTGGTCTTAAACTTCAGTGTGCACCTAGATCACCTGGAGGGCTTGCTGAGCCTACCCCCATCCCCACCCCATCCCCATTTCTGATTCAGTAGTTCTGGGGTGGGGACTGAAATTTTGGATTACTAACAAGTTGCCAGGTGATACTTATGCTGCCATCTGGAGATCAAACTTTAAGAACCACTGCCTTAGATAAATCAAGAGATTTAGCGTGATTTTCACCTGCATAACAGGCAAAATATAGGTTTATTGTTAGGTAGTTCTCCTGGGCAGCTCTTCCTTGAGTGATGATTCAGGGACCCATACTCTTTCCATCTTGTAAGTTCTGCCTTCTTCAATATGTGGTTCCCAAAGTTGCCCTGGGGATCATCACCTTCCAGCCAATCGGAAGGGGGGTGGGGGACACCATGGAGGATCACTTCTGATTATGCATCAGAATTTACTATGTTATTAAGATACAAGGCTAAAGCTAACTGCGAGGGAGGCTAGGAAATGTAGTCGAGTTATAGGTGCAGAAAGAAGGGGGAAAGGGTTTGGTCATTGCCGGGGTCTACTCCACTAGTCATCAATTATCTATTTCACCATTTTTACTGTTTATAGAACACGTTCCCCTCTTTTCCCAGACCAAGGGAGACAACCCAAAATTCCTTATCGCCATTGCACCAAGCTCAAAATACAGGATTTCTGGGTGACTCATTAGGGCCAGATATGGCTTCTCATGGTCTTACAACTTTTAAAGTAGGAAAACAGGTTTTCTGCATATTCTTCTTCCCCTTCCCCATATGCAGTGGTGCTGCTAGGACATACTATCCCCAATTAAGAAAAAAAAACCTTCCATTTAGGAAAAGGAAGAATGGGAGATAAACACAGTTACCTTAAGTACTTAGGAAGACTAGCTGGAAAGGTATTGTGAAGACCTCTGTCTTGGGGTGGGAACATTTCCTGTATTCCTTTGGGAAGGACTCCTTCCACCTCTTTTCCCCCTATGGCTTCTGGCTCTATCTTCTGAGAGGCTCTTCGTTGTTCATTATCCTTCATGGCCACACCTGAAATAGGCTTTGGGGAGCATGTCGTCTTTGGGGTTTTTTTATAGTGTGCTTTCTGCCCATGCAAGTGTGTAGACTTAAGGGTTCTTTTAACTTTCCTAGACAGACATAAGCTTTATAGACTAGACCTGTGTTTTCTTTATCAACACAGTTCCCTCAAAAACATATATGGTTCTGATCTATTAGATTTCAGAAAGATTCATGTGCTAATAACCACTCCCCAAAGTATTTTCTAAACCTAGGGTTGCCAGATAAAATGCTGGGTGCACTGTATTTTTATTTTCTAGATCTGGCATCTCTATCTAAGTCCAGTCAGATTGAGTTGGGCCATACCTTAACTGAAATAATGTCATCTAAAGGTCCTACTTACAATGGGTTCACACCCACAGGAATGAACTGTTTAAGAACATATTTTTCTGGGGTACATAGCTCCAAACCACCACACCACCACGGTCACAACTACAAATTACAGGTATTTTCATATTATAGTACACTACATGTCACAACATATCTCAAAATATTGTTTATACTCATCATCACTTTGAAATTATGGTAGTTATAGACCTGCCCCTAGATCTTGTTAGTGTACTAACAGAGTTGCAAATGTGTTACAATATCACATAATTGCTTTTTAAAAGTATTTTACTAAGTATTTGTCAATATAATTGGTTTCCTGATAGTCTTATCTATGTATTTTATTTTATATACTTAAACACACTATTTCAAAATAGGGTCTATAAGCTTCACCAAACTGCCAAGGGCATTAAAAAAAAAAAAATTAACCCCCTCTACTCTAGAGCTATAAACCTGGTCTACCTTCTAAGTTATTTCAGGCAGCATTTTATCAAATGTTTTTGTCAGTGAGTAATATATGACTCCATTTTCCTCATTTGGGGTATGTTTTCTTACTTCCCACTGCTGATCCACTAAGCTAATGTCACAGATTTTGGATTTTTGCTGTGGCAGCACTCCACTTCAAGATCCCAGTGTTCTGTATTTGTTAAGGTAATGCTATCCACTATAATATATAAACCCCTAATCTCAGTGGCTTAACACAAAGTTTGTTTCTTGCTCAAATAATAGCTCATGCAGGTGTTCATGGTACACAAGCAATTCTCCTGGGCAGCTCCCACTCAAGTGGTGATGTAGAAACCAAAGTTCCTTGCATCTTACAGCTCCATCATCTTCAGCACATGGATTCCCTAGACAGCTGGAAAGGAAAAGAGCAAGGAGGATTGTGCTTAAGGAGTTTTAATGGCTAGATTCAACCACATGACCACATCTAACTAGAAGGGAAGGTGGGAGATACAGTGTAGCTATGTGCCCAGAGAGAAGAAATGGGTTTGTTGCAGTGTTGGGAGATAAAATACATGATGCCTAGTTAAATTTTAATTTCAGGTGAACAACAAATATTTATTTTTAAGAATAAGTATGTTCCATACAATATTACAGTGTCCTATATGTTTATTTGCTAGATCTGGCAACCCCAGTTTGGAAATCAGCTAACAGTTTCTGCTTCAGGAGAGATGTCAGACTGACCCTTCCTTTTGAACTGCATAAGCTCTTAAATTTCTGAAAAATTCAAGGAGAGGAGTGAGTCTGAAGAGGGAGACATCAGATTACCTGACAATTTGGGATTGGGAGTAGAGTAATTTATTTGGGAAAATAAAAGTGATGAGACAATATTTGTATCATGAGTTCATAGGGGAGTAAATTACATTACCAGAGACCTTACTGCAGGATACTTATGAATTTCCATATAGCACATACCTGTATTCTGGATTAGTTGAAACCCAAAGTTGGAGACATTTCAAATTTTTTGACAATGGCTACAATGCTGCTGACAGACGAGAGTACATTGATGTGTGTAGATGCTTAAAGGTCTCCGCTAATTTCAGGGACAGCAATGTGTGCTCTCTGATGAGCCTGAACTTGAAAAGATTCTACACTGTGCTTTAAAACTAGGCAGTTTTTAGAGTGGTTGGCAGATTATTCAAGACAGAAGACATGAAGATATTAATTTCTCTGTGATCTCCACCCCTATTCTGAGTAAGGGAGATACATGGAAAGTAGTTCCCAAAGTTCCTAACACAGATCTAAAGGTCTAAAAATACCAGCACTCTTCCTGAACTGTGGACTGTTGCAAGTCTTGATGTACAAGAAAACCCTAATGAACCCAAGCATGGACAAGCCATCAGAGACATGCCTAACATGTTATGTTGCAATAAGCCATGGCAAAGGCTATTCAATCTTTGGAAAAAAATATTTCCAGCATCCAAAGGTATTGTCTGGGAATGAACTTTCCATTCCAGGGAAAAAAAAGAAATAAAATTTGGTTGGAGCAAATTGCTGAAATGCCTCAAGAGAGTCAGATATTAGAAGGAGACAACTAGATATCAAGGTAATGCTTTATTTGTAGTATCCTAAAAGTTATTGTTGACCCCTGGGTAGGAAATGCCTTTATGACTGTAGTGAAGTGTTTGTAAGTCCTTAAAAGTAGTTGGGAAGGTCCATGGATTCTTTATAAATGTTTTATTCTTGTAACATATGTAACCTAAAATTTCCCCTTTTAACCACATTCAAATATATAATTCAGTGCTGTTAATTAAATTTACAATGTTGTGCTATCATCACCATCATTAATTACCAAAACTTTTCCATTGTCACAAAGAAACTCTGTACATTTTAAGCCTTAACTCTCTATTCTCTACCCCTGCTCTGCCCTCTGGTAACATATATTCTAGATTCTTACTCTATGAATTTGCTTTTTCTAACTATTTCATATCAGTGATGTAATACAATATTTGTCCTTTTGTAGACACAACATGATTTCACTCAATGTGATGTCTTCAAGGTTCATCCATTTTGTCATATGTATCCGAACTTCATTCCTAAATTAAACCACGGACTATGGTTAATAGCACAGTTACAAAAATGTACTTTCATCAATTGTAACAAATGTACCACATCAATGCAAGGTGTTAATAGGGTGGTATACAGGAACCCTGAATTTTCTGCATGATTGTTCTGTAAACCCACAAGTTTTCTAATAATAATAGTAAATAATAATAAAAGTAGTTGGGCAAAATATTTTTTCCACTTTTAAAAATTAAAGTATGATTTCATATAATAAAATTTACCTTGACTAAAACTGTACACTAAGTACAGTTCTGTGAGTTTTGAGTCATTAACTACTACTACACAATCAAGACATAGAACTTGTTCCATCCCCCCAAAAAACTGCCCCACCTCTTTGTAATTAATCCCCCCACCCCCAGCTCTGGCATCCACTGATTTATTTTCTGCCTTTTTCAGAATGTCATATAAAATGAAATCATATAGCGTGTAACTTTTTGAATCTGGCTTGTTTCACTTAGAATAAAGATTTTGAGATTCATCCATGTTGTTGCCTGTATTAGTATTTTGGACCTTAAAATTAGAAAAACAAAACAAACAAACAAACAAAAAACCAAAAATTGAGAATATAAAGAGCCATCAGACCTCCTTGGTCAAAAATTTTAAGACTAGATTCCAGAGAAAGGAGAATTTCTAAATTTTTAGTTTTTAAGATATCATACACAATTGAAGGTTTTGATTCAAAAACTTGCTCTTGATGGATGCTATAGAAAAATCCAGTCATCAGGGACACTGCTTTTTTTTTTTAAATTCATTTTTATTGAGATATATTCATATACCATGCAGTCATACAAAACAAAGCATACATTCAATTGTCTACAGTACCATTATATATAGTTGTGCATTCATCACCAAAATTAATTTTTCACATTTTCATTACCACACACACACAAAATATTAAGAATAAAAATTAAAGTGAAAAAGAAAAATTAAAGTAAAAAAGAACAATGGGTGCCCTTTTTTTTTTCCTTCCCCCATTTTTCTATTCATCCGTCCATAAACTAGACAAAAGGGAGTGTGGTCCATGTGGCTTTCCCAGTCACATTGTCACCCCTCATAAGCTACCTTTTTATACAATGGTCTTCAAGATTCATGGGTTCTGGGTTGTAGTTTGATAGTTTCAGTTATTTACCGCTAGCTATTCTGATTCATCAGAACCTAAAAAAGGTTGTCTATATTGTGCATAAGAGTGCCCACCAGAGTGACCTCTTGGCTCCTTTTGGAATCTCTCTGCTACTGAAGCTTATTTCATTTCCTTTCACATCCCCCTTTTGGTCAAGAAGATGTTCTCCATCCCATGATGCCGGGTCTAGATTCCTTCCTGGGAGTCATATTCCATGTTGCCAGGGAGATTCACTCCCCCGGGTGTCCGATCCTACGTAGGGGGAAGGGCAGAGGGACACTGCTCTTAATAAAGGCCAGAGATGTAGAGTAAAGCTGTGAAAACCGCATCCAAGATTTCTGGAATTAGAAGCCTAATTCCAAAGGAGGAAGAAATTCCAAAGGAGGAAGAGAAGACCTAATCCTTTTGAAAGAGCCATGAAGACCCATACCAAGGTCTTAGCTGACAGTTGGAAATGTTGATAACAACTT
This sequence comes from Choloepus didactylus, assembly GCF_015220235.1. NCBI lineage: Eukaryota > Metazoa > Chordata > Mammalia > Pilosa > Megalonychidae > Choloepus > Choloepus didactylus. Next base: position 84,401,224 of record NC_051308.1, on the reverse strand, counting down.
AGAACTTTATTTGGGAGTAAACATTAAGGCCTCTTAACGCCAGAAGAAACTGTCCAGCTATGACCATGTTTTACTTTGCTTTGGAAAAGATGGATATTTATAGAGAGAGGCACAAAGAACTCAGGAAAGCTAGGGCATATTTTGGTGAACCTAGAGAAAGAAGGATCCCAAAGCACACAGACGATCCCAGTTCTCTCCCCTCTTCATAGGCAGGAGGGAGACCCAGGAGGGAGAGAAGACAGAGACAGGGATGCTCACAAGATAATAGAAAACAGGCAGCATGGGAGCTGGTCACATACAAGGTAGATCCTCCCCTACTAGGCTGACTAAAAGGAAGTTACTTCCCATTCTCTAAATACCATAGCAGGAATCAAGGAAAATATGGGAAGGAGGGCCAGTACTTTTAAACAAGGAACTGTTCCTTTTCTTCTATAAGACCCAGAGACATAGGGGATGGTCATGACTCCGAGGATGAAGAAACCTCAGCTGGAGAGTCAGACTAGAAAATCAGTGTACCCTTCTGTTTGGAGTGAAAGTTAAAAGACGCTTTAAGTCAATAGCACCTAAGTCACCTGCCAGGTTCCCAAAGGGAAGAGAAAAATTAGCCAGAGCCTTGGGTCCATGAGGTGGCAGATACCTGAGCACATCCTGATTCTGGAGTCCGTGGTCAGCTTATGGCCCAGAAGGCCAAGTACATGTAGAAGTACATGTAGATGGAGGAGACTGTTATGAATGAGTACTTTGCCAGTGCCTTCAAAGAAGCCAGAAGAGATGACCAGCTGTCATGTTGCTATGAGCTTTCCATCTCATGACAGCAACAAGAAATTCTGGGTTTTAGTTATCTTGGAAACTACAAGAGTCCTAGCTTGCAAGGATCCAGAACTCACAATCTAGGGAAAATATGGGCATGAGCAAATGCCAAGCTCAGGAACTAGGGAGGTTGAATATATAACCTGCAAATAAAAAGTTAAATTTCAGAAACTTTGTTCACCACTTATAAATACATTAAAATACAGTCACTGCAAATTTAGACTAAGCATAGGGACAGTATTTTAACAAAATGACAACTTTTCTAAAAAATCATAGGCAAATGAGTGACTTGTTTCATCCAGAATATTTAATCAGTTTGAATTGGGAAAATGAGCCCTTTTGTAGACATGAAAGCAAAAACTTTGAAGACATTTTGTAAAAAGAATCTGATAACAGATAACTTCATTCTGATGTCCTTGGGATTCTAAATTACCCCAATAATGGCAGAATCTTCCCTAGTAAAAAGGAAACTCTTAAAATCTAAGGCTATTGTTATAACTGTAACTTAACAATCTTCCCTGTAAATAAGCCATCCCTTCTAAAAAGAATCTTATACATAATTTCATCCAACTGGGAACCAATGCACAATTTTTAAAAGACAGTTCCATGGCACAGATTCATTAATTCAGAGGCTTAGAGATGAATACACCCAATTCTGCTGTAAACTTGCCATATTGTGCACTGGTTAAATAGTAAGCATGAATTTACCAATCGTGATTAGCATTTCAGAGGCACTCATCATAAACAGTTGGGGTTTCTCGTAGTTACCTGCCCACATAGAACCTGAATGCAAATGCACAAATGTGACAGTTTTCTTGACCAAATTCCTACAGAACTGAGACTCTGTAAGACATCTGAACTTTGTCTTGTTTCCAAACGCTACGTCGAGTTACCTTCCCTCATATCCACCCTTGTTCCTCCGAGGACTCGAGCTGCCGCTGGAACCCGCTTAGGACGATGGCTTCGCAGCCACCTCTCGCGCGCAGACTTGCTGGGGCAGCCGCAGATGCTGTTGTGTTGCGATTAAAGCAATGGTTAACTAAAATTCAGTACCTGATTTTATGGTCTGTAGATAGCTGAATAAAAGGCCTACAGAATAAAATCGTTTACATCCTTCTGCCATTCTACTGAAATAAATCACTAACCCCCAACTTTAAAAAAAGTTTATGGTTATGAATTAAAACCTAATCATCACATTTCATATTTGACGGGACAGGCTATTTCTAGTGGATTCTCAAAAAACCTGTCTCCTGGACGCGGCCTGAAGAGCTGGGAATAAGGCACAGGTAGATATTACGCGGAGAGCCGAAAAGTAAACTTCGCCGAGCTGGAAAAATCCCTGATCTGATGTGTACGCGGCCCGGGTCCGAGTAGGTCAGCAGCACCAAGTGCAGGCATGGCGGAGGCCCTGGATGCGGGCATGCTTGCGTATACTTTTATAAAACCTTGTAGTATATAGCTTTGCACCCCCTTAAAGCTTTGCCCTTTCATTTCTCATTTAATTAAATATTTATTGAGTGCTTATTTTGTACAAGGCATTGTCTGGGGAAGTCAAGTGAACACATTAACCTCCTTTATTCTAGTCACTTGAAACACCAGTACCATCAGAGTTGATACATTTATTAAGTACTAATCACAATGATCTATTCAACAAACCGTTCCACAGTGTCTTTAAGAATTATTCAACAAAGGTGTAATAAGATCCTACATGCTAAGTGCTAGTCATTGAAATAGGTTGAGAGGATAGAAAAGTGAACAGGGCAACAGGCAATCTTTTACCTCAAGAATATATGTGAGATCTATATCCTTGATTGTAAATACTGTGAACACTCATAGATTGGTTTTTTAAAAAGAAGGAATAGAGGAATGGATATTGGAATGAATTATGCTCACGGATATATGAAACCACATAGCTCAGTTTCTGAACATACTAGGTGCTCAGTAAATATTAATTCATCCACCAAATGACTGTATTTGAAGACATTCTGGTAAAAAAAATTGTAATGGGGGATGTTTGTGGTTATTAAAAAAACAGCACAGATTTCATCATGCTACAGTCTGGCTCTCACTCTAAAGTTATTTATTTTACACCATTTCATCCTTGACCTACAAAAAAGTTTTACGTGTGCTATGAGAAAGGGGAATTTTCATTTACTTTTATAATTATGGGAAAAAAATTTATAGGAGTATGTCAGTCATACATGCAGGGGATTGGGCTACCAACCAAGTGGCTATGTGTTGAGATTTCTTTGGGAACAGCTTGCTCCAAAATTCCTTGATTAGGAGAGCTGCTAAGCTCCTTGAAATCATTCCCACTGGAATCTTGCCTTTATGTAAGGTGCTATTTCAGAAAATTCCCAGAGTGCAGTATTATTAGGGAGCACATTAACAAGTCCACACCTGGTTAAAACTTAAGCAGAGATTAGTTTAGCAGATCAATTTATAAGACAATTATATGTCTAGGTAGGGCAAGGAGAGAAAATTGAGGAGCTGTGGGGGAAGCTTTTGCTTCTTAAGGAAAAGAGGAAGACAGTGTGGCGATGCTAAAGACAAATATCATCCACTTCATGATTTAGTAAGGGGCTGCTCCCCACTGAGGGAAGTAATAGGAGGTACATAAAGTTCATTAAGAATTACTACAATGAATGCTCATTCATGTAATAAAGCAATATCTTAAACTTGGGTGTATTTTCTGGTCTGTAAGGAATTTGAGTGAATGGAAAATACAACTTTCTTAATTTTTTCCCCCAAGTAACCATGGCAAATTTTAAAAAAATATGAATATCATTTTCATAAACAGATGGGTTAAAATTTAGTTTCATTGAATTATTGATATTAATAAGACTGCTTTGCCTTTCCTACCTCCTTGATTACCAAAAAGCCCAGAGACAAATTAGATGATCAGGCATAGGTAATTATGCTGATCACTACAAAGGGCATGTATTCCTGGTCCTGACTTTCTACTTTTATTTATATTTATTATTATTGTTTTCGGGTATTTTTTTAAAATGAAATTTTATTAAGGTATATTCACACACCATATAGTCAATCCAAAATATACAATCAGTGGCTCTCAGTATCATCATACAGTTGTGCAATCATCATGACAATCAATTTTGGAAATTTTCATTATTCCAAAAATAATAATAATTTAAAAAGATAAAAGAAAAATCTAAAAGAAAACCCAGAATATCCTATACCCCATATCCTCCTGCCCCCATTGTTGACCTCTAGTATTGGTGTGGTACATTTGTTACTGTTGATGAAAGAATATTAAGATATTACTGTTAACTCACTGGTGTTAATGGCAGCAGTATTCATGATTTGCAATGGATGGAGGTGGCCTAAGGGTACATTAATGGGTGAACCAAAGGACAAACTGTGGTGTACATGCAATGGAATACTGAGTGGTTGCAAGAAGGAATGAAGTTGTGAGGCATGCAACGAGGTGAATGAAACTTGAGGACATTATGTTGAGTGAAATAAGTCAGAAATGAAAGGACAAATATTGTAAGGCCTCACTAACATAAACTGACTATAGTGGACAAATGCTGAGAATTGAATTTGAGAGCATAGATTATCAGGGGACAGAACATGGGTAGAGATTAGGCAATCGATGCAGGAGTACAGAATGTTCAATAAGGCTTATTGTAAAGGCTCTTAGATTATAAGCTATTAAAGCAATCATATCAATTCCTGAGTTTTAACCATTATTTAAGAGATGTTTATTTGTAAAAAAATTTATATTCTCCATAGCACACTATCTAATTTATCCTGTATGGTCAGTTTATTTAAACAACATAATTACATGGAACCTAGAATATGGAATGAGATCTTGTTATTTGGTGCATGTTAATGTAATACCCCGCTACATCCCAAAGTATTTTGGGTACAAAATAAAAAAGTATTTGCAAAGTCTCCTTGAGGGATTGGGGAAAATGTGGAAATATTAAACTTCCCCAACTGGGTAACTCCTGATACTCTCACAAGCATTAGGGACTTCCAATTTAATAAGACAAGCCCTTGATCTTCAGGCTTGCCCTTATGAAACTTATTCCTGTAAAGGAGAAGATAAGCCTACTTATAATTAGGCCTAAGAGTCACCCCCAGAGAACCTTTTTGTAGCTCAGATGTGGCCTCTCTCTCTGCCAACTCTGCAAACAAACTCACTACCTTCCCCCTTGTATGGGACATGACTCCCAAGGATAAACCTCGCCCTGCCATCATGGGATTAAGAATGCTTTCTTGACAAAAAGTGGGGGAAAAGAAATGAAACAAAATTAAGTTCCAGTGACTGAGAGATCTCAAATAGAGTCAACAGGTCAATCTGGAGGCTATTCTTACACATTATATAGATATTCCTTTTTAGTTTCTGGTTATTAGAATAGCTGGAAGGAAATACCTGAATCTGTCGAACCATAATCCAGTAGACTTAGTTCTTGATGATAATTGTGTAACAATATAGCTTTTATCATGTGACTGTGTGATAGTGAAAATCTGGTGACTAACACTCCCTTTACCCAATGTATGGGCAGATGAGTAATAAAATAATGACAAAAATATATAAAGAATAGAGGGGGATAAGAGGTATAGGACATTTTGGGTGCTCTTTTATACTTTTATTTTATCTTTATTTTGGAGTAATGAAACTGTTCTAAAATAGCTTGTGGTGATAAATGCACAATTTATTTATATGAGGATACCATTAGCCATTGATTGTATATTTTGGATGAATTATATGGTGCATGAATATATCTCAATAAAATTGCATAACAAAAAAAGAGATATTCTGTTAACTATTGTCCATAGTTTGCAAGAGGTACATTTTCTCTCATATGCTACTCTATTATTAACTCCTTAAATTAGCGTCATGGATTTGTTCTAGGACATGAAAGAACATTTTATATTTGTACTGTTAATCACAGTCCTCATCCACCACAAGATTGAATCAGCTGCCTTTGCACCATTTTGACAAAGCCCTTTGAAGCACGGTAGTATTCAATTTTGAGGAGGTCCCATTTATCTGGTTTTTCTTTCTTTTGCTTTGGGTGTAAGGTCTAAGAATCTACCTCCTATCACTAGATCTTGGAGAAGTTTTCCTATATTTTCTTCTAGAAGTTCTATGGTACTGATTCTTATATATTTAGGTTTTTGATCCATTTTGAGTTAATTTCTTTTTGTATAGGGTGTGAGATAGGGGTCCTCTTTCATTCTTTTGGATATGGATATCCAGTTCTCCCAACACCATTTGTTGAAGAGACTGTTCCAACCCAGTTGAGTGGATTTGGGATTCTTGTAAAAAATCAGTTGATCAGGTGGGGAAAGATGGCGGAGTGGTGAGGCACAGAATTTCGTCTCTCCTCTAGAGCAGCTGGTAATTACCCAAGAACTATATGAAACAGTGTTTTCGGGGTCTCCAGTAAGTAGTCACACATCAGAAACAAGTTTTGAATCAGAGGAAAAACTTAAATCACAGCAAACATTGTAAGTTCCCCCAACCAGGGGTCTGGCGCCCCTTCCCACCCAGACCCCATGGACTGTCTTGCTGCTGGCTCCCTGAATGGGAAAAAAAAACCCAAAAAACAACAATCTGCTGAGGGCAAGAAGGGGGGCTCAACCCATCCTCAACTGCTGAATTAATAAACAAATTAATGAACTAATTTTTGGAGCTGGAGGTGCTAAAGAAGGGCTGGGCTCCAAGAAGGGGGGTCACATAAAAGCAGGCACCCATTCCCAGGCTCCAAAAAAGCCTTTTTCCCCCTTACATTTTGTCCCTTCTCCCTTCTTACTGATCCCTTATCTTTTTGCATTTCAATAGCCCCCAGCAGGGGTGGAATTGAAGCTCTTGGAGGGGAATTATCAGACAGTAGCCCAAAGTACATCTTTAAAAGCTCTATTCTGACACTGACAAAACTTCCAGACTGGGGAAGGCTTTTAAAAGGTATTCCTTTTTTTTTCTTTTTTTTTTTTCTTTTTTCTTTTCTATTTTTTCAATCTAAAAGTAACATGTGTGGTTATTTTCTGTCAGAAAGCCCAAGTTGAAGGACTAGGCTAGGCTTGGGGGGAGACAGAGTACCCAGAACATCTTTGAATTCCAGATTCACTTCTGAAGAAGGTCTCCACCCCCATCTTTAATTGGCACTCAGATTGACCAAGGAATTTAGCTAGAGTTGCCCCAAAGAGGAGAGGGGAGAAAGGAATAGTGTCCCTGAGAGACAACTGGAGTTCCTAGGATTGGGAGAGTGGAGGGAGGTCCAGCTCAACTGGCAGACTTCCTTCTGGGAACTCAGACCCCAAAGGCTGGAATTCAGATTCCAGGTTCAGTCAGCTATGACCCTGACAGGATCAGAGTCACCAGGAGAGCTAAAGGCTCCATACCTCCTTTCACTGGTGGGGGAGCTGCGGGCTAGCAAGTGCCACTTCCTAGGCAGGAGAGGAAAAGCACCAATTCTAGAGGCCTCATAAGAGGGTCTCATTCTCAGGAAAAATCCATAGCCTCCTCATGAGACCTGGGCCTCTCTAGACTGGGAAAATCTGACTGGAATCGACCATATCTGAGGAAACCCTCTCAAAAAAAGGCTACATAGAGCCAGGGCAAGGAAAAGAAAAACAAGAGGTGAAAAATTCTGATCAACTAAATAGAACCTAAGTTAGAGGTCTAGAATAAGTTGAACTGAACAACAGAGGTCAGAGAACAAAGCTAACCAACAAGAAACCCCTAGGTAAAAGAGAGAAAATGAGCTTCAGAATAAACTAATCAAGAAAATCAGAGCCTACACAACTTAAGATAACAAGCCATACTAGGAAATATGAAAATATGGACCAGCCAAAAGAACAAACTAATAGTTCAACCAAGATACATGAGTTGAGGCAAATAATGCTAAATCAATTCAATGAACTGAAGGAAGATATAGCAAAAGAAATGAAGGATACAAAGATGACACTGGATGGCCATAAAGAAGAATTTGTAAACTTGAAAAAACAAATGGCAGAACTCATGGGAATGAAGGCCACAGTGGAGGAGATGAAAAACACAATGGTGGGACACAACAGTAGATTTGAACAAGCAGAAGAAAGGATCAGTGAACTGGAAGACAAGAAATGTGAATTCATACACACAAAAGAACAGACAATGAAAAAAATGAAAAAATATGAGGAGGGTCTTAGGGAGCTGATTGACAACAAGAAACACAAAATATACATGTTATGGGTATCCCAGAAGGAGAAGAGAGGGGGAAAAGGGGCAGAAAGAATAATAGAAGAAATATTCACTGAAAATTTCCCAACTCAGGAAAGACAGATAATTAGAGATTCAAGAACTACAGCATACCCCAAACAGAATAGATCCCAATAGACCTACTCAAAAACACTAACTGATCAGATTGTCCAATGTCAAAGACAAAGAGAGAATTCTGAAAGCAGCAAGAGAAAGGCAGTCCATCACATACAAGGGAAGCTCGATAAGACTATGCACAGATTTCTCTGCAGAAACCATGGAGGTGAGAAGACAGATATATTTAAGATACTGAAAGATAAAAACTGCCAACCAGGAATTCTATATCTGACAAAACTGTCCTTCAAAAATGAGGGAGAGATTAAAATGAGGGGGAGATAAAAAAGACAATGAGACAGTTTGTGAATAAGAGTCCAGTGTTGAAAGAAATACTAAAGGGAGTGCTACAGGCTTATAGGAAAAGACAGGAAAGAGAGAGTTGGAGAAGAGTGCAGAAATGAATATTATCAGGAAAGGTGAAAGGAGAGAGAGGAAAAAATAAGATATGACATATAAGATCCAAAAGACAAAATGATACAAGAAAGTACTGCCCTTACAGTAATAACACTAAATGTTAATGGATTAAACTCCCCAATAAAAGACACAGACTGGAAGAATGGATTAGAAAACAGAACCCATCTATATGCTGTCTCCAAGAACCACTTTAGACATAAGGACAAAAATAGACTGAAAGTGAAAGGTTGGAAAAAGATATTTCATGCAAACAACAACCAGAAAAAAGTGGGAGTAGCTATATTAATATCAGACAAATTAGACTTCAAAAGTAAAACAATTAAAAGAGACAAAGAAGGACACTATATATTAATAAAAGGGTCAATTCACCAAGAAAAAATAACAATCTTAAATATTTATGCACCAAGCCAGAATGCCCCCAAAATTCATGAGGCAAACACTGAAATCACTGAAGGGAGAAGCAGACAGCTCTACAATAATAGTTGGAGACTTCAATACACCGCTCCCATCAATGGATAGAACATCTAGACAGAGGATTAATAAATAAACAGAGATGTTCAATTGTATGATAAATGAACTAGACTTCACAGACATTTATAGAACACTACATCCAACAACAGCAGGATACGCTTTTTTTCTCAAGTGCTCATGGAACATTCTCTAGGATAGTCCACATGTTGGGTCCAAAGCAAGTCTCAACAAATTTAAAAATATTGATGTTATAAAAAATAATTTCTCAGACCATAATGGAATGAAGTTGGAAATAAATAAAAGGCAGAGGTCATAAAATTCACAAACGTATGGAGGCTAAACAACACCCTCTTGAAAAACTAGTGGGTAAAGGAAGAAATTACAGGAGAAATTAGTAAATACCTCAAGGCAAATGACAATGAAAACACAACATATCAAAACTTATGGGATGCAGCAAAGGCAGTGCTGAGAGGGAAATTTATTTCCCTAAATGTCTATATTAAACAAGAAGAGAGAGCAAAAATTGAAGAATTAACCATTCACCTGGAGGAGTTAGAGAAACAACAGCAAACTAATCCCAAAGCAAACAGAAGGGAAGAAATAACAAAGATTAGAGCAAAATAAATGCAATTGAGAACAGGAAAACAATAGAGAGAAGCAACAAAACCAGAAGTTGGTTCTCCGAGAAAATCAATAAAATTGATGGACTACTGGCTAGGCTAACAAAAAAAGAGTGGATGCAAATAAATTCACTCAGAAATGGGAAAGGAAACATAACTACTGACCCTGCAGAAATTAAGGAGATAATGAGAAGTTACTATGAGCAACTATATGTTAATAAACTAGACAACTTAGATAAAATGGACAAGTTCCTAGAAAAGCATAAACAACCAATTTTGACTCAAGAAGAAATATATGACCTTAGCAAACCAATCACAAGGAAAGAGATTGAGTCAGTCATCAAAAAGTTCCCAAAAAGGAAAAGCCCAGGACAAGATGGTGTCACATGGAATTCTACCAAGCATTCAAGAAACAATTACAACCAATCCTGCTCAAACTCTTCAAAAAAATTGAAGAAGAGGGAAAGCTACCTAACTCATTCTATAAAGCCAACATCACCCTAATACAAAATCAGACAAAGAGACTACAAAAAAAAAAAAAAGAAAATTATAGACCAATCTCTTTAATGAATACAGATGCAAAAATTCTCAATAAAATACTTGCAAATCGAATCCAGCAGCACATTATAAGAATTATACAACACAACCGGGTGGGATTTATTCCAGGTATGCAAGGCTGGTTTAACATAAGAAAATCAATTAATGTAATACACTACATCAATAAATCAAAGTAGAAGAAGAACATGATCATCTCGATCGATGCAGAAAAGGCATTTGACAAAATTCAACATCCTTTCTTGATGAAAACAAGGATAGGAATAGAAGGGAACTTTTTCAATATGATAAAGGCGATATATGAAAAACCCACAGCTAACATTGTACTCAATGGGGAGAGACTGAAATCTTTCCCTCTAAGATCAGGAAGAAGACAGGGATGCCTACTGTCACCTTAGTTATTCAACATTGCACTGGAAGTGCTAGCTAGAGCAATTAGTCAAGAAAAAGAAATAAAAGGCATCCAAATTGGAGAGGAAGAAGTAGAACTTTCACTATTTGCAGATGACATGATTCTATATATAGAAAATCCAGAAAAATCTACAGCAAAGCTACTAGAACCAGTCAATGAATACAGCAAAGTGACAGGCTACAAGATCAACATGCAAAAATCTCTAGTGTTCCTATACACAAGTAATGTGCAACAAGAGGAAAAAATCAAGAAAAAAATTCTGTTTACAATAGCAACCAAAAGAATCAAGTATTTAGGAATAAACTTAACCAAGGACATGAAAGACCTTTACACAGAAAACTGTAAGAAACTGCTAAAAGAACTCCAATAGGACCTAAAAAAATGGAAGGACATACCATGTTCATGGATTGGAAGACTAAATATAGTTAAGATGGCAATTTTACCTAAACTGATTTATAGATTCAATGCAATACCAATTAAAACCCCAGCAACTTAGTTTACAGAAATAGAAAAACCAATAACCAAATTTATTTGGAAGGGCAAGGTGCCCCAAATAGCCAAAAATATCCTGAGAAAGAGGAACAAAGTGGGAGGTCTCACACTACCTGACTTTGAAACATATTACATAGCTACAGTGCACAAAACAGCATGGTACTGGCATAAGGACAGATATACCAGCCAATGGAATCAAATTGAGTGTTCAGAAGTAGACCCCCACACCTACAGACAATTGCTCTTTGATAAGGCAGTCAAGCCAAAGCAACTGGGACAGAGTAGTCTCTTCAATAAATGATGTTTGGAGAACTGGATATCCATTTCCAAAAGAATGAAAGAGGACAACTATCTCACACCTTATACAAAAATTAACTCAAAATGGATCAAAGACCTAAATATTAGCACCAAGACCATAAGACTCTTAGAAGAAAATGTAGGGCAATATCTTAAAGATCTTGTGATAGGAGGTGGTTTCCTAGACCTCACACCCAAGGTGCAAGCAACCAAGGAACAAATAGACAAATGGGATCTCCTCAAAATTAAACACTTTTGTACATCAAAGGACTTTGTCAGAAAAGCAAAAAGGCAACCTACACAATGGGATATGATATTTGGAAACCACTTATCAGATAAGGGTTTAATATCCAGAATATATAAAGGGATCCTACAACCGAACAACAGAAAGACAAAAAATCCAATTAAAAAATGGGCAAAAGACATGGACAGACAGTTTTCTGAAGAAGAAATACAAATGGCTCAAAAACATATGAAAAAAATGCTCAACTTCACTGGCTACTAAGGAAAGGCAAATCAAAACCACAATGGGATATCATCTCACATCTACCAGAATGGCCATTATCCCAAAAACAGAAAATTACAAGTGCTGGAGAGGATGTGGAGAAAGAGGCACACTTATTTATTGCTGGCGGGAATGTAGAATGGTGCAACCACTATGGAAGACAGTGTGGAGGTTCCTCAGGAAGCTAAGTATAGATTTGCCATATGACCCAGCTATGTAATTGCTAGGTACATACTTAGAGGAACTGAAACTTGAGACACAAACAGACATTTGGAAACTGATGTTTATTGCAGCGTTATTCACAAGTGTCAAGAGATGGAAACAGCCCAAATGTCCATCAATGGACGAGTGGATAAAGAAACTGTGGTATATATACACATGATGGAATATTATGCAGCTATAATACAGAACAAAGACATGGATCATATAATAACATGGATGAAGTTTGAAGACACTATATTGAGTGAAGTTAGCCAGAAACAAAAGGACAGATACTGTATGGTCTTGCTAATATGAACAAACATTAATAAACAAACTTTGAGAGTTAAAAGCTGACAACACAGGCTACCAGGAGATAGAAAGAAGGTAGAGATCAGGCATTTGATGCTGAAGGACTACAGAATGTTTAGCAGGATTGATTGTATAGATCCAGAAATAGCATAATACTGTGTGATGGTAATGCAGTGTTGTAAGTTTACCAAACAAAGATGTCTGTGAGTAAGACTAAAAGAGGTGGGATAGGAGAATGTATGACACCCGAGGTGAAGATAGATGATAAAGACTGGGACTGTATAACTTGGCAAAAACTGGAGTGGCCAATGACTGTTACTAAATATGCAATGTTTTTGCATGTGGGAGAGCAAATGAACATCAACCATGCAAAGTGTTGAAAAAGGGATGGTATTTGGGAAAAAACATAAAGCAAACTGGAGTCTATGGTCAGCAGTAACATTGTAATATGCTTCCATTAAATGTAACAAAGGCACTATACCAATGCTAAGTGTGTATGAGAGGGGGATATAGGGGAGGCATATGGGATTCTTGGTAGTGGTATTGTTTTCTGAGGTTACTATTATATTTTATTGTAGGACATGTTATTTTCTTTTTATCATCTTTTTTATTATTTGCTAAAAAAAAACTGCTTTTTTTTGTAATACTCAATATGTTCAAGTGCTGATTGTGGTGATAAATGTATACTTTATGATGATACCATGAACGACTGATTGTAAACTGTGGATAAATGTATGGTATGTGAATATAACTCTGTAAAATTGTAGGAAAAATATATATAGGAGTAAAAGTTTTGGAGAAAACATGGAGAGAGGAATTTACCTATCCACTGTTGATGAGAAGGAATAATTGTGTAGCCTTTCTGAAAGTCAGTGTTGAGGTTCCACAAAAAGCTAAGCATGTGGGTGCCATAATGTCCTGCAACCTCATTATGGGGTATGTATTGGAAGATCTGAGGGCAGAGATATGAATGGACATTTGCACACTGGTGTTCATGGAGGCAGTAGTCATGATTTGCAATGGCTGGAGGTGGCCTAAGGGTACATAGACTGAGGAACAGAGTGGTGAACTGTGGTGTATGCACACAAAGGAGTATTAGCAACTACAAGAAGGAGTGAAGCTGTGAGACATGCAACAAGGTGAATGGATTCTGTACGCAGCATTTTGAGTGAAGTATGGCAGAAATAAAGGCAAACACTATAATGCCTCACCAATATGGACTAACTACAATGTGTAAACTCAGAATTGAATCTTAGAACACAGTCTAAGAAGAGAATGATTATTGTAATGGTCCATAGATTGTAAGCTTTTACAGCAGTCAAATCTATTCCTGAATTGCAATGGCTATCTCCAAACTTTGAGATGCTGATCCCTTAGTGTATAATCTGATTGATCTCTGGAACATTGGGTATCTCTGTGACACCTGAAATTCAGAGCTAGAGTTTGGCAGATACGAATGTCAGTATTAGCAAATACAGCAACTGTTAAAAAAAAAATCTGAGAAAGAGCCCAGACTTCAATTAGTGATATGAATGAAGCAGATCTGGTTAAGACTAAGGCAAACTGGACCAAAGGGTAAAGGTCAAAACTGACTGTGTTTCAAAACTTCAACTTCCATGTGAGACCAAGGGAAGAGATGCTTATTTGGTGCAGGGCCTATATTTTCTAAATGGTATGACTCTACAGTCAGTTTGTTCAAACACCACAATCACATGGAACTTTGAATAGGAAGTGAGATATGGTAGGTTAGTATAGATGAGAGTGAAATAGTCACACATCCCAAAGTAATCTGGGCAGAGAATAAAAATATATTTACAGAGCCCCATGAGGAGCTTGGGGAAAGTGTGGATTGGACTTCCTCACCTGGGCTGATGTTGATGTCACAAACATTAGGACTGGTGGTTTGATGTCCTGAGCCCTCTATCATGGGACTTGCCCCCATGAAGCCCATTACTGCAAAGGAGAGACTAAACTTTCATATAATTGTGCCTAAGAGTCTTCCCCTGAGTACCTCTTGGTTGCTCAGATGTGGCCCTCTCTCTCTTTATAACTAAGCCACCTCAGCAGGTGAACTCACTGCCCTCCCCTCTATGCGGTACCCGACACCCAGGGGTGTAAATCACCCTGGTAATGCAGGATATGACTCCTAGGGATGAATCTGGACCCAGCATTATGGGATTGAGAATATCTTCTTGACCAAAAGGGGGATGCAAAATGAAGCTAAATAAAGTTTCAGTGGCTGAGAGATTTCAAATGGAGTGAGAGGTCACTCTGGTGGACATTTTTATGCACTATATAGATAACACCTCTTAGGTTTTAATGTATTGGAATAGCTAGAAGTAAATATCTGAAACAATCAAACTCCAAACCAGTAGTCTGGACTCCTGAAGATGACTGTACAGCAATGTAGATTACAAGGGGTGACAGTCTGATTGTGAAAACCTTGTGGATCACACTCCCTTTATCTAGTGTATGGATAGATGAGTAGAAAAATGGGGACAAAACACTAAATGAAAAATAGGGTGGGATGGAAGGGATGATTTGGGTGTTCTTTTTTTACTTTTATTTTTTATTCTTATTCTGATGCTTTCTGATGTAAGGAAAATGTTCAAAAATAGATTGAGGTGATGAATGCATAACTATATGATGGTATTGTGAACAGTTGATTATATACCATGGATGATTGTGTGGTATATGAATATATTTCAATAAAACTGAATTTAATTTTAAAAAACCAATTGACCATAGATCTGAGGGCATTTTTCTGGGCTCTCAATTCAATTTCATTGATCAATATGTGTATTTTGATGCAAGTACCATGCTGTTTTGACCACTGTGGCTTTATAATAGCTTTAAAGTCAGGAAGTGTGAGTCCTCTCACTTTATTCTTCTTTTTAAAGAAGTTTTTGGCAATTTGAGGCCCCTTACCCTTCCAAATAAATTTTATAATTAGCTTTTCCATTTCTGCAAAGTAGGCTTTTGGAATTTTGATTGGTATTGCATTGAATCTGTAGATAAATTTCAGCAGAAATGACATCTAATGACATTTAGCCTTCCACTCCATGAACATGGGATATCTTTCCATTTAATTAGGCCTTCTTTGGTTTCTTTTTGCAATATTTTGTAGTTTTCTGTGTATGGGTCATTTACATCCTTGGTTAAGTTTATTCCTAGATATTTAATTCTTTTAGTTGCTATTTTAAATGGAATTTTTTTCTTGATTACCTCCTTGGATAGCTTATTACTTGTGTGTATTAAACTAATGATTTTTATTTTGATGTTATATTCCATCTGTGTCACTTTGAATATATGATGTCCCTTCAAAAGACATGTTTTAATCCAATCTTTTGGGATATTTGGATTACGTTGTTTGCATGGAGATGTGACTCACCCAACTGCAGGTGATACTTTGATTAGATTATTTCCATGGAGGTGTGGCCCCACCCATTCAGTGTGGGTCTTGATTAATTTACTGGAATACTTTAAAAAGAGTTGCATGCTTGCTGACGCTGATGCTTACAAGTACTTGGAGATGCAGACAGAAGGACGAAGCCCAGAGTTTGCCCCAGCATATGCTAAGACAGGACCCCCAGGCACTTAGAGAGAAACATCCCAGGAAAAAGAACCAAGAATGTACAGGAGCTGAGAGAGGAGCTGGAACACAACCTGGGATCAACAGATGTCAGTCATGTGCCTTCCCAGCTAACAGAGGTTTTCGGGACACCATCGGCCATCCTTCAGTGAACATATACTCTTGTGATGCCTTGGTTTGAACACTTTTATGGCCTTAGGACTGTAAACTTGTAACCTAATAAACCCCCTTTAAAAAGCCAATCCATTTCTGGTATTTTGTATAATGCCAGCATTAGCAAACCAGAACACTGCCACTCTGCTGAGCTTATTTATTAGATCAAATAGATTTGTCATAGTTTTTCTTGATTTTCTAAATATAGGATCATGTCATCTGCAAACTGAAAGTTTTATTTCTTCCTCTCAGATTTGGATGACTTTTCTTCTTCTTGCCTAATCATTCTAGCTAGAATTTCTAGCACAATGTTGAATAACAGTGGTGACAGTGGGCATCCCTCTCTTGTTCCCAATCCTAGGGGAAAAGCTTTCAGTCTCTCATTGTTGAGTACAATGTTAGCTGTGAGTTTCTCATACATGCCCTTTATCATGATGAGGAAATTTCCTTTGATTCCTGCCTTTTGAAGTGTTTTTTTGTTTGTTTGTTTGTTTTTTAATCTAGAAAAGATGCTGGATTTTGTTAGAACCTTTTCTGCATCAATTGAGATGATTATGTGATTTTTCTCTTTGGATTTGTTGATGTGGTGTATTACATTTATTGATTTTCTTGTGTTGAACAACCCTTGCAATCCTGGAATAAAACCTGCTTAATCATGGTGTATAATTCTTTTAATGTGCTGTTGGATTCTATTTGCAAGTATTTTGCTGAGGATTATTGCATCTATATTCATTAGGGATACTGGTCTTCAGTTTTCTTTTCTTGTAATATCTTTAGCAGGCTTTGGTATTTGGGTGATGTTGGCTTCATAGAATTAGGTAGGCAGTGTTCCCTCATCTTCAATTATTTGAAAGAGTCTAAGAAGGATTGATATTAATTCTGCTTGGAATGATTGGTAGAATTCACTTGTGAAGACAATTGTGCCTGGGCTTTTCTTTGTTGGAAAATTTTAATTGTCATTGTAGGTTGTTCAAATGTTTCTAGGAAATTGTCCATTTCATCTAAGTTGTCTAGTTTGTTGACATACAATTGTTCATAGTATCCCCGTATGATCATGGTTATGACCCCCTTCTCATTTCTGATTTTGTTTATTTGCATTTTTTCTCTTTTTGTCTTTGTCAGTCTAGTTAAGGGTTTGTCAATTTTATTGATCTCAAAGAGTCAGCTTTTGGTTTTATTGATTCTCTCTCTATTTTTTAAATCTCCATTTCATTTACTTCAGCTCTTATCTAGTCATTTATATCCTTCTGCTTGCTTTGGGATTAGTTTGCTGTTCTTTTCTAGTTTCTCCAGGTGTTCAGTTAGGTCTTTGGTTTTAGTTTTCTTCCTTTTTAATGTAGGCATTTGGGGTTATAAATTTCTCTCTCAGCATTGCCTTCACTGCACCCCATAAGTTTTGATATGTGTTATTGTTTTAATTCATCTCAATATATTTACTGATTTCTCTTGCAATTTCTTCTTTGACCCAGTGATTGTTTAAGAGCATGTTGTTTAACCTACATGTATTTGTTAAATTTCCATTTCTCTGTTTGTTATTGATTGCCAGTTTCATTCCATTATGATCAGAGAAAGTGGTTTGTATAATTTCAGTCTTTTAAAATTTCTTAAGACCTGTTTTGTGTCCCAGCATGTAGTCTATCCTGGATAATGTTCCATGAGCACTTGAGAAGAATGTATATCCTGCTATTCTGGGGTACAATGTTCTATATATACCTGTTAGATCTAGTTCACTTATCATATTATTTAGGTTCTTTGGGTCCTTATTAATCCTCTGTTTAGATGTTCTTTCTATTGAAGAGAGTAGTTTGTTGAAGTCCCCCACTATTATTGTAGAGATGTCTGTTACTTCTTCAGTTTTGCCAGTGTTCACTTCACGTACTTTGGGGCATGTTGATTAGGTGTATAACTATTTATGATTGTTATTTCTTCTTGAATTGTCCCTTTTATTAATAAAAGTGTCCTTCATTTTCTCATAACATTTTTGCATATGGAGTCTATTTTGTCTGATATAAATATAGTTACCCCAACTTTTTTTGGTTACTGCTTACATGGAATATCTTTTTCTATCCTTTTCCCTTCAACCTATTTGTTTCTTTGTGTCTAAAATGAGTTTCTTGTAAGCAGCATATACTTGGGTCATATTTTTAAATCCATTCTGCCAATCTATGTCTTTTGATTGGGGTGTTAATCCATTAACATTCAATGTTATTATTGTAAAAGCCATCCTTACTTTCAACCATTTTATCCTTTGGCTTTTATTTATCAGATCTATTTTTTCTCTCCTTTTATTCTTTTAGTTATCCTTGCTGATAACCATCATTTTTATGCTGTCTTCCAGGACTCTCTCTCCTGTACTTTTTTTCAGCTGCAAGAACTCCCTTTAGTATTTCTTGCAGTGCAAGTCTCTTGATAAACAACTCTCTCAGCTTTTGTTTATCTGTGAGTATTTTAAGGTCTCCCTCACTTTTGAAGGGCTGCTTTGCTGGGTAAAGAATTCTTGGCTGGCAATTTTTCTCTTTCAGTATCTTAAATATGTTGTACCACTGTTGCCTCCATGGTGTCTGATGAGATGTCAGTGCTTAGCCCTATGTGGCTTCCCTTGTATGTGGTGGCTTGCTTTTCTCTTGCTGCTTTCAGGATTCTCTCTTTCTCTTCAGCATTTGACAGTCTGATTAATATGTATCTTAGAGTGTGTCTATTAGGATTTATTGTATTTGGAGTATGTTGGGCTTCATTGGTTTGCCTAGTTATGTCTTTAATAAGGATTGAGAAATTTACAGCCATTATGTCCTCAAATATTCTTCTTGGCCTTTTACCCCTCTCTTCTCCTTCTGGGACACTTATAATGCATATTATGTGCACTTCATGTTGTCAATCATTTTGCTGAAACTCAGCTCAATTTTTTCCTTTTTTCCCTCTGTTTGTTCTTTTGCATGTTCCAATTTGGTTGCTGTCCTCTAGTTCACTAATCCTTTCTTCTGCCTCTTGAAATCTGTTGTTGTGTGTCTCTAGTATATTTTTTTTTTTGAATTTTTTTTTAATCTTCATTTTATTGAGATATATTCACATACCACGCAGTCATACAAAACAAATTGTACTTTCGATTGTTTACAGTACCATTACATAGTGGTACATTCATCACCCAAATCAATCCCTGACACCTTCATTAGCACACACACAAAAATAACAAGAATAATAATTAGAGTGAAAAAGAGCAATTGAAGTAAAAAAGAACACTGGGTACCTTTGTCTGTTTGTTTCCTTCCCCTATTTTTCTACTCATCCATCCATAAACTAGACAAAGTGGAGTGTGGTCCTTATGGCTTTCCCAATCCCATTGTCACCCCTCATAAGCTACATTTTTATACAACTGTCTTCGAGATTCATGGGTTCTGGGTTGTAGTTTGATAGTTTCAGGTATCCACCACCAGCTACCCCAATTCTTTAGAACCTAAAAAGGGTTGTCTAAAGTGTGCATAAGAGTGCCCACCAGAGTGACCTCTCGGCTCCTTTTGGAACCTCTCTGCCACTGAAGCTTATTTCATTTCCTTTCACATCCCCCTTTTGGTCAAGAAGATGTTCTCCGTCCCATGATGCCAGGTCTACATTCCTCCCCGGGAGTCATATTCCACGTTGCCAGGGAGATTCACTCCCCTGGGTGTCTGATCCCACGTAGAGGGGAGGGCAGTGATTTCACCTTTCAAGTTGGCTTAGCTAGAGAGACAGGGCCACATCTGAGCAACAAAGAGGCATTCGGGAGGAGGCTCTTAGGCACAACCATAGGGAGGCCTAGCCTCTCCTTTGCAGCAACCGTCTTCCCAAGGGTAAAACCTGTGGTAGAGGGCTCAACCCATCAAACCACCAGTCCCCTATGTCTGTGGTCATGTTAGCAACCATGGAGGTGGGGTAGGCGAATACCGCTGCATTCTCCACAGGCTCCTCAAGGGGGCACTACATCTTTTTTTTTTTCCTTGTTTTTCTTTTCTTTTCTTTTTTTTTTTTAACTTTCCCTTCTTTTTTAAATCAACTGTATGAAAAAAAAGTTAAAAAGAAAACAAACATACAATAAAAGAACATTTCAAAGAGACCATAACAAGGGAGTAAGAAAAAGACAACTAACCTAAGATAACTGCTTAACTTCCAACATGTTCCTACTTTACCCCAAGAAAGTTACATAATATAGCAACATTTCTGTGAACTTGTTCCTACTACATCCATCAGAAATCAACAGACCATAGTCATTCCTGGGCATCCCCAGAACGTTAAATAGCTTATCTGTTCTTCCTGGATTATTGTTCCCCCTTCCTTAATTGCTCTCTATTGCTAGTTCCCCTACATTCTACATTATAAGCCATTTGTTTTACATTTTTCAAAGTTCACATTAGTGGTAGCATATAATATTTCTCTTTTTGTGCCTGGCTTATTTCACTCAGCATTATGTCTTCAAGGTTCATCCATGTTGTCATATGTTTCACGAGATCGTTCCTTCTTACTGCCGCGTAGTATTCCATCGTGTGTATATACCACATTTTATTTATCCACTCATCTGTTGAAGGACATTTGGGTTGTTTCCATCTCTTGGCAATTGTGAATGATGCTGCTATGAACATTGGCGTGCAGATATCTGTTCGTGTCACTGCTTTCCGATCTTCCGGGTATATACCGAGAAGTGCAATTGCTGGATCGAATGGTAGCTCTATATCTAGTTTTCTAAGGAACTGCCAGACTGACTTCCAGAGTGGCTGAACCATTATACAGTCCCACCAACAATGAATAAGAGTTCCAATTTCTCCACATCCCCTCCATCATTTGTAGTTTCCTGTTGGTTTAATGGCAGCCATTCTAACTGGTGTTAGGTGGTATCTCATTGTGGTTTTAATTTGCATCTCTCTAATAGCTAGTGAAGCTGAACATTTTTTCATGTGTTTCTTGGCCATTTGTATTTCCTCTTCAGAGAACTGTCTTTTCATATCTTTTGCCCATTTTATAATTGGGGTGTCTGTACTATTGTCATTGAGTTGTAGGATTTCTTTGTATATGCAAGATATCAGTCTTTTGTCAGATACATGGTTTCCAAAAATTTTTTCCCATTGAGTTGGCTGCCTCTTTACCTTTTTGAGAAATTCCTTTGCGGTGCAGAAACTTCTAAGCTTGAGGAGTTCCCATTTATCTATTTTCTCTTTTGTTGCTTGTGCTTTGGGTGTAAAGTCTAGGAAGTGGCCGCCTAATACAAGGTCTTGAAGATGTTTTCCTACATTATCTTCTAGGAGTTTTATGGTACTTTCTTTTATATTGAGATCTTTGGTCCATTTTGAGTTAATTTTTGTGTAGGGGGTGAGGTAGGGGTCCTCTTTCATTCTTTTGGATATGGATATCCAACTCTCCCAGACCAATTTATTGAAAAGACCATTATGGCTCAGTTCAGTGACTTTGGGGGCCTTATCAAAGATCAGTCGGTCATAGATCTGAGGGTCTATCTCTGAATTCTCAATTCAATTCCATTGATCTATATGTCTATCTTTGTGCCAGTACCATGCTGTTTTGGCAACTGTGGCTGTATAATAAGCTTCAAAGTAAGGGAGTGTAAGTCCTCCCACTTCATTTTTCTTTTTTAGAGGGTCTTTAGCAATTCGAGGCATCTTCCCTTTCCAAATAAATTTGATAACTAGCTTTTCCAAGTCTGCAAAGTAGGTTGTTGGAATTTTGATTGGGATTGCATTGAATCTGTAGATGAGTTTGGGTAGAATTGACATCTTAATGACATTTAGCCTTCCTATCCATGAACATGGAATATTTTTCCATCTTTTAAGGTCCCCTTCTATTTCTTTTAGTAGAGTTATGTAGTTTTCTTTGTATAGGTCTTTTACATCTTTGGTTAAGTTTATTCCTAGGTACTTGATTTTTTTAGTTGCTATTGAAAATGGTATCTTTTTCTTGAGTGTCTCTTCAGTTTGTTCATTTCTAGCATATAGAAACATTACTGACTTATGTGCATTAATCTTGTATCCCGCTACTTTGCTAAATTTGTTTATTAGCTCTAGTAGGTGTATCGTTGATTTCTCAGGGTTTTCTAGATATAAGATCATATCATCTGCAAACAATGACAGTTTTACTTCTTCTTTTCCAATTTGGATGCCTTTTATTTCTTTGTCTTGCCGGATTGCCCTGGCTAGCACTTCCAGCACAATGTTGAATAACAGTGGTGACAGCGGGCATCCTTGTCTTGTTCCTGATCTTAGAGGGAAGGCTTTCAGTCTCTCACCATTGAGTACTATGCTGGCTGTGGGTTTTTCATATATGCTCTTTATCATGTTGAGGAAGTTTCCTTCAATTCCTACCTTTTGAAGTGTTTTTATCAAAAAGGGATGTTGGATTTTGTCAAATGCTTTTTCAGCATCTATTGAGATGATCAATTGATTTTTCTGTTTCGAATTTTTAATGTGTTGTAGTACATTGATTGTTTTTCTTATGTTGAACCATCCTTGCATGCCTGGAATGAACCCCACTTGGTCATGGTGTATGATTTTTTTAATGTGTCTTTGGATTCGATTTGCAAGTATTTTGTTGAGGATTTTTGCATCTATATTCATTAGGGAGATTGGCCGGTAGTTTTCCTTTTTTGTAGCATCTTTGCCTGGTTTTGGTATTAGATTGATGTTAGCTTCATAAAATGAGTTAGGTAGCGTTCCATTTTCTTCAATGTTTTGAAAGAGTTTGAGTAAGATTGGTGTCAGTTCTTTCTGGAAAGTTTGGTAGAATTCCCCTGTGAAGCCATCTGGCCCTGGGCATTTATTTGTGGGAAGATTTTTGATGACTGATTGGATCTCTTTGCTTGTGATGGGTTGGTTGAGGTCTTCTATTTCTTCTCTGGTCAGTCTACGTTGTTCATATGTTTCCAGGAAATTGTCCATTTCTTCTACATTGTCAAGTTTGTTGCCATACAGTTGTTCATAGTATCCTCTTATAATTTTTTTAATTTCTTCAGGATCTGCAGTTATGTCACCTTTTTCATTCATTATTTTGTTTCTATGGGTCTTCTCTCTTTTTGATTTTGTCAGTCTAGCGAGGGGCTTGTCAATCTTGTTGATCTTCTCAAAGAACCAACTTTTGGTGATATTTATCCTCTCTATTGTTTTTTTGTTCTCTATGTCATTTATTTCTGCTTTAATCCTTGTTATTTCTTTTCTTCTACTTGGTTTAGGATTGGTTTGCTGTTCATTTTCTAGCTTCTTCAGTTGATCCATTAGTTCTTTGATTTTGGCTCTTTCTTCCTTTTTAATATATGCGTTTAGTGCTATAAATTTCCCCCTTAGCACTGCTTTTGCTGCATCCCATAGGTTTTGGTATGTTGTGTTCTCATTTTCATTCGTCTCTATATATTTCGCAATTTCTCTTGCTATTTCTTCTTTAACCCACTGATTGTTTAGGAGTGTGTTGTTTAACCTCCAGGTATTTGTGAATTTTCTAAGTCTCTAATGGTTATTGACTTCTAATTGTATTCCATTGTGGTCAGAGAATGTGCTTTGAATAATTTCAATCTTTTTAAATTTATTGAGGCTTGTTTTATGTCCCAGAATATGATCTATTCTGGAGAAAGTTCCGTGAGCACTAGAAAAGTATGTGTATCCTGGTGATTTGGGATGTAATGTCCTGTATATGTCTGTTAAATCTAATTCATTTATCAGATTGTTTAGGTTTTCAATTTCCTTATTGGTCTTCTGTCTGGTTGATCTATCTATAGGAGAGAGTGATGTGTTGAAGTCTCCCACAATTATTGTGGAAACATCAATTGCTTCCTTTAGTTTTGCCAGTGTTTCTCTCATGTATTTTGTGGCACCTTGATTGGGTGCATAGACATTTACGATTGTTATTTCTTCTTGCTGAATTGCCCCTTTTATTAGTATGTAGTGGCCTTCTTTGTCTCTCAAAACATCCCTGCATTTGAAGTCTATTTTATCTGAGATTAATATTGCTACACCTGCTTTCTTTTGGCTGTAGCTTGCATGAAATATTTTTTTCCATCCTTTCACTTTCAGTTTCTTTGTGTCCCTGTGTCTAAGATGAGTCTCTTGTATGCAACATATTGATGGTTCATTTTTTTTTGATCCATTCTGTGAATCTATATCTTTTAATTGGGGAGTTTAATCCATTTACATTCAACGTTATAACCGTGAAGGCATTTCTTGAATCAGCCATCCTATTCTTTGGTTTATGTTTGTCATATTTTTCCCCTCTGTCTATTAATATCTTTTATTGTACCCATACCAAATCTCTTTAGTACTGAACCTTTCTCCAAGTCTCTCTGTCCTTTCTTTGTTTCTCTGTCTGTAGGGCTCCCTTTAGTATCTCCAGTAGGGCAGGTCTCTTGTTAGCAAATTCTCTCAGCATTTGTTTGTCTGTGAAAAATTTAAGCTCTCCCTCAAATTTGAAGGAGAGCTTTGCTGGATAAAGTATTCTTGGCTGGAAATTTTTCTCACTCAGAATTTTAAATATATCGTGCCACTGCCTTCTCGCCTCCATGGTGGCTGCTGAGTAGTCACTACTTAGTCTTATGCTGTTTCCTTTGTATGTGGTGAATTGCTTTTCTCTTGCTGCTTTCAGAACTTGCTCCTTCTCATCTGTGTTTGACAGTGTGATCAGTATATGTCTCAGAGTGGGTTTATTTGGATTTATTCTATTTGGGGTTCGCTGAGCATTTATGATTTGTGTATTTATGTTGTTTAGAAGATTTGGGAAGTTTTCCCCAACAATTTCTTTGAATACTCTTCCTAGACCTTTACCCTTTTCTTCCCCTTCTGGGACACCAATTAGTCTTATATTTGGACGTTTCATATTATCTATCATATCCCTGAGGTCCATTTCGATTTTTTCAATTTTTTTCCCCATTCTTTCTTTTATGCTTTCATTTTCCATTCTGTCATCTTCCAGGTCACTGATTCGTTGTTCAACTTCCTCTAGTCTTGTACTATGAGTGTCCAGAATCTTTTTAATTTGGTCAACAGTTTCTTTAATTTCCATAAGATCATCCATTTTTTTATTTAGTCTTGCAATGTCTTCTTTATTCTCTTCTAGGGTCTTCTTGATTTCCTTTGTCTCCCGTACTATGGTCTCATTGTTCATCTTTAGTTCTTTGAGTAGCTGCTCTAGGTGCTGTGTCTCTTCTGATCTTTTGATTTGGGTGCTTGGGCTTGGGTTATCCATATCGTCTGGTTTTTTCATATGCTTTATAATTTTCTGTTGTTTTTG
Organism: Choloepus didactylus; assembly: GCF_015220235.1. Lineage (NCBI taxonomy): Eukaryota > Metazoa > Chordata > Mammalia > Pilosa > Megalonychidae > Choloepus > Choloepus didactylus. The sequence continues at coordinate 84,375,814 of NC_051308.1, read as the reverse complement.
GCCTCGTGGCATTTGCTGAACTTGATAGGGTTCTTTGAGGATTTGTAGACCAATTGAAGTCCTTATCTCTAATTTATCAGATCTGCAGCTTCGTGGAGTACACTTTCTCTAACTAACCAGCAGGTGGCGTCCACGAGCCACCTGTTCTCCACAAGCCAGTTCTCCCCTGCTTAGCCTTTTTGGTGAGTGGGGGAGTGAGTCTTGTCGGGTCCAGTTGGTGTACCAAGCTTGCGTGTGTAGTTGGTGTTGCCTGCCCTGTGTATGGGGCGTGTTTCTGGGCAGTCAGGGAGGGGGGGGTGGCTCTAACAATCAAATCTCCCTGGTGATCGTAGAGTTTTAAAGCTGCTGCAATAGTCTAATCCTTCAGTTCAGTCCTGCCACAGTTTGTCTCTGCCACTGACCCACAAGTCCTTGGTATTGGCGTATGGCTCCTGAGACTTGCAAGTGGGCCCCTCTTCCAGGCCGTGCACCCCGGGTCCTCTGTTGAGGGATGACTGTGCTATGTCACAGGTGAGTGCCGTCCCCCCAGGGCTGTTCTGGGCTGCTGGGCTGTGTAGGGAGGCTCCCAGTCTGCTGAAATGATGGCTGAATGGGGCTTTGTTAATTCACACTGCTCTACCTTGCCAACTCTGGGACAATCAGCTGAGGTTGCAGGGAAGGCTAATGTCCACGCCCAGTTTTGTGGTGTGTGCCTGTTATTTGAAGCACTTCCATCACACTGGGTTGTCTGGGGCAGTTCTGGGCTATGGGGCTGGCGATGGGCAGGAGTGTTTCCTGTCCACCAGGATGATGGCTGTGAGCGGACACCCCCCTTTTCTTGGGAAGTTGTGGTGTTTAGTGAATTTTCTCAGCCACTGGATTATTGCGTTTTGTCTCAGAGCTCTCCTAGTTCTGCTCTTGACTTGACCTGCCCAAATTGCAAGTCTTTGAAGTTTTCTGTATTGGGCTTCTTAGAGTAATTGTTTTCGAAAAAGAAAAAAAGGATTAAAAAAAAAAAAAAAAAGGGCCCTCCTCAGAGATGTAATGGGTTATTGAAATGCTAAGAGACAAAGCAACCAGGGCCATTAAGGAAAGGTCCACAGGGCAGAGAGATCAGCTTTTCTTCGGGATTTGCATATGCGCCTCAGGGCCTGAGCTCGGGCCTGAGCTCTGCCCTTCCCCTTTCTATGTTCACCAGAACTCCAAAAATCCTCCGCTTTTATTTTGGAGTTTTTTGTGTTGTTTTTTTTCTATGCCTGTCTCCTCTCTGCTGGGCTGGCTGCTCTCAGATTCTCTGGTGTCTGGTCTCCGTCTATCTATGGTTGGAGTTTGGATCAGCAGAATGAGTTTCCGATAAGGGCTTCCACTGCAGTTCTCCCTTCTCCTTCCCGGAGCTGACAGCCCCTCCTCCCACGGGACTGAGCCTGGCAGGGAAGGGCGCGGGTCCCCTGGCCGCAAAAACTTACAGATTTCGCTGATCTCAGCAGTTCCACGTTTTCATGAGTGTTGTATGAAGTATGCCCAAAGTCAGATTGCTCTGTGGTGTCCAGTCCACGCAGTTCCTGGCTTTCTACCTACTTTCCTGGAGGAGTAACTAAAACATACAGCTCACCAGTCTGCCATCTTGCCCTGCCTCCTCTAGTATATTTTTAATTTCATCTACAATATCTTTCATTTCCATAAGATCTGCTATTTTTCTATGCATTCTTTAAAATTATTGTTTATACTTTCCTAGTGTCTTCTTAATATCCTTTATCTCTTTAACCATCTCATTGAAATTATTTCAGAGGTATGTTTGAACAGCTTTGATTAGTTGTTCCTCCAAGTTTTTAATTTGATTATTTGGCTTGGCCATACCTTCTTGTTTCTTAATATGCCTTGTAATTTTTGGCTGGTTTCTGGGCATCTGATTATCTTGATAAGATTGTTTTGAAAGTTTGTTTCCCTCTCGTCTAAGATTTTGTTGTTGATTGGGTTTATGTTAAAGGTTTCCTTTGGAACTTTGTTCATCAATATTTCACAGCCAAACCAGGGCCACAGTCCCATGCAAGGGGTGCAGTCCCATACCAAAGGGCCCTAGAGAAAGGGTCAGGAAAGTAGCTCTCAGATTGAACTTTCCCAGCCTTCCAAGCAGATGGCACTTGGACCTGTTCTCTATAGCCCTACAAATGTAAGTTATATTTTTAATCCCTCTGACTCCTCTGTTTCTATAGTGGGTGGGGATAAATGATTGACAGTGCTGCAGGCACCTGTCCAGAAAGGACAAAGTCTGTGGGCCCCTGCTGTCCTATTTCACCAGCCAACAGTTGGGTCAGACTCTTCCACATCCCCCTCTTTTCCAAAGCAGATAGCCTCCCTGTCTCTCCCAGACTGCTGCAGACTGCCAGGCAAGAACTAGGCATACCTGGGTCTGCCAGCCTCAGGGGTGGTGCATGGGCATCTGGGGCTGCAGTGGAGCTTAGTCACTCATCACAGCTTCTCTGTTTGTGGAAATAGTAGAGCTGCAAGTACCCTGGGCTCCTATGGGGAAACGTTCAAGGCTGCAGGACCCAGAGGGAGCAGGACTATGCCATGTCCCCCACTTTTCCTGAAGGGAGGGCCTCCCTGTCTCTCCCAGCCTACTATAGCAAGCCAGAGGAGAAGAAGATGAGTCCAGATCTGTTAGCCTTGGGGGTGGTGATGGGTGCCAGGAACACTGGTGCAGATCAGTCTCTTGCCACAGTCTCTCTGTTTGTGGAACTAAGAGAGCTTTGGGCTCCTGAGCTCCCATGTGAAAAGGCTCTAGGCTGTGGGACCAAGAGGGTGATGTAATACAAACCCCAGGGTAATACAAAGAAAGTATTTAGAAATACATAAAAAGAAATTTGGAAGGGATCAGGCAGCTTTATCACCAAATATAAAGTATACAGAAAAGGAGGTTGCAATAAAGGAAAAGAGAGACAAAGAAAATATATGAATATATAAAAACTAAGGACAAAATGGCTGAAGTAAGTACTGCCTTTATAGTTATAACACTGAATGTTAATGGATTAACTCCCAATCAAAAGACACAGGGTGGCAGAATGATAAAACATGATCCAACTATTTATTTTTACAAGAAACTTACCTTAGAACCAAAGACACAAGTAGGTTGAAAGTGAAAGGATAGAAAGAGATATTCCATGCAAACAGTACCCAAAAAAGATCTGGGGTAGTCATACTAATATCAGACAAATTTGACTTTAAATGCCAAACTGTTATAAGAGACAAAGGACACTACTTATTTTAAAAGGGGAAATCCACCAAGAATAAATAGCAGTTATAAATATTTATGCATCTAACCACTTTGCCCCAAAATATATGAGGTGAACACTGGTAAAACTGAAGAGAGAAAAAGACACCTTTTTAATAATAATTGGAGACTTCAATATCCCACTGTTATCAATAGATAGAACATCTAGATGGGAGATCAATGAGGAAACACAGAACCTGAATAATATGAATAAATGAAGTACCCTAACAGACATATACAGAACATTGTGCCCCCAAATAGCAGGATATGCATACCTCTCAAGTGCTCACAGGCCATTTTCTAGGACAGACCACATGTTGGGTCACAAAACAAGTCTCAATACATTTAAACAGTTGAAATTATGCAAAGCATCTCAGCAGACCATAATGGAATGAAGTTAGAAATCAATAACAGGCTGAGAGCTGGGAAATCCACAAATATATTGGAAGTTAAATAACACACTTTTGAACAATACCTAAATGAGAAAGTCACAAACCCTGAACAATTATTTCATTTAGTTTACACTTTGGTATAAGCATTTTCTGTGATCTGATTTCCCAGTATTTGTCTCTCTCTAATTCTCATAAAGATTGATGTCACCAACAAAATACTTAATTAAAAACTGGCCAGGAAAAAATGTGGTAACTTGAAAGAACAAAAACAAACAAGCAAAATCTATCTTTATCTTCTCGCTGGGACTCTTTGGTTAACATGTTATTTCCAAACTAGCTCCTTGCATCACTTACATGCACAATGATGACCTGACCGAACTAGCTGACTCTTCTGGTCTCTCTTTGGAGTTGTCAAAGGTTGGTAGTTAGGCATGGCTATACCTTATCTGTAGTAAATTAAGGTACTTTAAGTGATGATGCTACATTTTGGTTGACCTTCACTCTCTTGTCATATTACAATATAATCCCCAGGCTTATTGTGGCATTCTCTTCTATGATCTTGTTAAAAACCTACTCTCTATTTACATACGCATTCTATAATATGTCTATTTCACATTTAGCAAGAAATGTAATGTAGAGAAAATGATTAGGCTTATAATATGATTTTTTTTTCCTTGAGGTTGGTGGGGGTAGCGGGAAGGTCAGAACCTTTCTCTCCATGTGGTTTCTTGTCACTCAGTAGCCAGTTTAAGCTTCTTTACAGGGAAGCTTTGTTCCAAGAGAGTGAAGTTCAAACGCTGACAGACATTTTGACACACAAGTTCCAGATCCCACGTAATGTCACTTCTGCCACACTCCATTGGTTAAAGCAAGTCACAGGGCACACCTAGATTTTAATGGGGTAGGGTAATATACTCCATCCTTTTTGGAAGGAAGGAGAGGCAAGCTCCCATTACAAAGGTATATGGAAACAGAGACTTATACAATATTTGGGAGCAATTATTATAATGATCTATCTCAGTTGAGGAGTGTAAATTATTTTGCCATATAGGGATTTGACCAACTAAAGATAAAATAATCTCTAAAAATTAGCATCTGTTTTTTTCCTTTTAAATTATTCAAGGAAATTCTCTGATGTAAGTCCAATTTCTTTAATCAGCATAAAATATATCCCCGAGTCAACTTGAACCATTTTCACTGTATCTGGAAAGGTAATCTAATTATTGAGCATGTGCAAATTGACTCTATGCTTAGTCACAGAATGTATGCAAGAAAATGGTGGACTTAATATGACAATGGGCATGATTTTTAGTATTATAATGAGGTATAGGTGATTTGTAGGTTAAAGTCTAAGCTACTGTGCATGTCAGGCAGGCCCATTTTGGTTGGATCCAGCTTCGGTTATCAAGATAACTTTGGACTTGGTGTGGGTTAGTTCTGGGCTGACCCAAGACACTTCATTAATCAACATTAGGGGCTGTCTTTAGTGATTATGACTCTAAAGTAGAAAAACTGGATAAATGCATACAAGTGAAGGTTAGTCACAAGGGTTTTCAATCACAAGGGCACAAGATAAAGGCTATACAGTCATTATCAGAGATCAAGGCAGCTGTATTACAGTTCAGGTTTCAGATATTTCCTTCTGTCTACTCGAATATATCAGAAAGTAAAAAAGGAATATCTATATAATGATTCATTAATCATTATCAGTTCTTAAATCTTAACCTCTTGGTTACAACTCCTCCCTCTCATTTAATATTTTTCCCTCAATCTTGAGGGATATTTGGATGAAGACTCTTCTAAATGCTTTGTGCTGGAAGGGAGCATCAACATTATTGGGCAGAAGGATGAAACTGGTTGTTCTTCTTTCTTGGAGAGACCTGTACTTCTAGGTTTCAGAGCTTATCTGGCATAGGAACAATGCAGAGCCTTTAAGTCTCTGAAAAGCAAACTTAGTAAGTAATGTTTTTACAGTTTCCAAGTTGCCCTTTAGGGTTTTCAGGAACACTGTTGGTTGGGGCTTGCCACATTGTGGCAGTTTGTAATGTCTGGCTGAATTTGCATAAGAATAACCTCCAGAAAGACCTCTTGACTTGATTTGAAATCTCTCAGCCACTGAAACTCTATTTACTTCTTTTCTCCCTTTTGGTCATCTAATTCCACAATGCCAGGGCCAGGTTATCTCTGGGAGTCATGTCTCACAATGCCAGGGCCAGGCTCATCCCTAAGAGTCATTTCCCATGTTGTCAGGGCCAGGTTTATGCCTGAGAGTCCTGTGCCACATTGCCAGGGAGATTTATACCCTTGGAAGTCATGTCTATGGAGGGGGTGGTAGTGAGTTTATTTGCAGAGTTTGGCTTAGAAAGAGAGACCACATTTGAATAACAAAAGAGTTTTTCTGGGGTAACTCTCAGGCATTAATTATAAGTGGCTTAGCTTTGCCATTACACATAAGTTTCACAAGGGCAAGCCTTAAGCTCAAGGGCCTGGCCCATCAAACTAGGAGTCCCCCTTCCTAAAAGAACATGAGGCATTCCCCAGGTGGGTAAGTCTAACAGTTCCATTTTAAATTAGGTAGAGTGCTACAGAAAATTTAAATTTAATTAGATAGTGTACTATAGAGAATTTAAATTTTGGACAAAATAAGCATCTCTTCTTTTGGTCTCACACAGAAGGCAAAATTTTAAAATACAGACAATATTATCTTTTACCCTGTACTCTGATTTACCTTAGTCTGAACCAGATCAGATTTAAACATACTTCAATCAAAGTCTGATTTCTTTTTCAGCTTTTTAGCAGTTGTTGTTTGGAGTAATGCTGACTCTCAGATCTGGAGACCACTAACTCAGTCTCAGGTGTCACACAGGTATCTAAAGTGCTAGGGAACTATCAGGTTATACAAGAACAAACACCTCAGAATTTAGAAATCACAGTTAAACCTTAAGAGTAAATGTGGCTGCTGTAAAAGCTTACAATCTAAGCTCTAATTTTCTTATAAGTATTTCTGAATGAAGCTATTTGCAGAAATAACATTTGACAGTTGTCTTATACTGACAAACCATAGCAGAGATTTTGTCCTGTTTTACCTTTACACATTTGCCAGTGTTATGTTAATTAACAGGTAAGACATAATTTACCTATTTGTCTTGCTTCTCTTTTAAAGTTCCTTTATGTTGCAAGTGAAGTTCTGACTTACAGCTGACTATATATACTTTTAGAGAAGCAATAGGGCATAACAGTACAACTGACTGGTAAATTTGGCTGTTTCCATGATCCGTAGCTTTTTTCTAAGAATAACTAAAACCATGACTAACAACATTATACTATTGTCTAGCATCATACAGATCAGTATCAGGATATAATTTGGACAGTGAGAACATTGTCAAGTTTTTAGGAATTTTATACAATCTCTAAATACATGAATAACATTTCACTCACGTAAATATAGCTAACAGGATAAAAAAATTAATTTTAATTAGTGTAGTACTTTCCAACCACCTTATGTAATATGTTATACTATTTTTAGCACCTCACTTTTACAACGTGAAAAAAACAAATCTTTTGTAACAGTTTTCCTTTAAAAGTGAGAGGACTTGGCTTCTGAAATAAAGGATGATAAGGTCAATACAAACATCAATACGAATATTATTCTGATATAAAATCTTTGGCTTCTAGACAGAGTACTCAGATGGTTAAGAAAACTTTTTATAACTTTTCATTAACAGCAGGCTAACAATCTACATTATTTTAACAGAGAGCCCACCAGTGTGACCTCTCAGCTCCTTTTGGAATCTCTCAGCCACTGAAACTTATTTCATTTCATTTCACATCCCCCTTTTGGTCAAGAAGATGTTCTCCATCCCATGATGCCAGGTCCAGATTCCTCCCTGGGAGTCATATTCCATGCTGCCAAGGGGATTTACACTCCTGGGTGTCAGATCCCATGTAGCGGGGAGGGCAGTGATTTCATCTGCCAAGTTGGCTTAGATAGAGAGCGAGGGCCACATCTGAGCAACAAAGAGGCATTCAGGAGGAGACACTTAGGCACAATTATAAGCAGGCCTAGCCTCTCCTTTGCAGTAAGAGTCTTCCCAAGGGCAAATTCTGTGATTGAATACAAGGTTTGACAAAAGAGCTTTTTTTTTTCCCAAAAAACATTATGAACAGGCTTATTAAATTTTTGGTCAGTATTGACTAAGACAGAATTCACTTTTATAAACCTTCTACAACTTTCCATATCCATTCAGGGATTGTAGTCAGCAGTGACTACAATGAACAAAATTCATTTTAATCAGAAAATATGGCTATAATAGTATGGAAAATAATAAAAGTACTGTCTGTCCCACCTATAGTTTTTACTTATCCAGACCACATATAATCAGAAATAAATTTGATAACAGATTCACAAAGCTCTTTGAACATGCATGCTACCTTTCAATAACAGTATTCATGCAGGAGAGAAGAGACAGATACTACAACATAATCAAAGAAGAAAAAGTTTATGATTAGGTTTGGAACACAGCCAGGCGTTTATATACTTTACACTTACACAAATGATTACTTCATAATATGCCTAAAATTTCTTAGTCCAATCCAGCACTACCTTCAAAGGTCATAAGAACCCAAATTTGAAGTATAATCAGTTCTTTAATGATTAAGGGATTTATATCCAGAAAAAACTCAAAACTTTCAACATTATTTTCAAGTTTTAAGAAATCAGGAATATGGACATTCATAATATTAAATTATGGCTTCTAAAAACCTAAATTATAGCTCTATTTATTCAAATGCTACTTTTCAATTTAAAAGTATTACAAATCTCATCTCTTTTATGAGGTATTCCTAGGTCATTTTTATTTACCTGCTTTTTAAAATTCTTCCAGCATTTTAATTTTTTTATTCAGATAATTGGCAAGTACTTTAAATACTACTGTCTTATGCTGTGCCCTGGTACAAGTGTATTCTGTGGGAACCCGGGGCCCAGGGCCTTCCCCAAGTGCCTTGAAGCCTGTGCACACAGCAGCTTGCTTGCCCTAGGACAGTTCAAGTTTGACAGGCCTCTGGTGCTAAATGTAATCTGTAGCTTACCTCCCTCCTGAAACTACCTCCTTCCTGAAACTCCTGGAGGTACTATTTTCTATAAGATAATCTATAATCCTCCCCTCATCCCTGTTGACTACAGTTGACCCCCCACCCCTGCTCCTCTCACACCCCTTTGAATGTCTTTGTCTAACCCTTAAAAACCACTCCCTGGCACCCCCTAATTTTATGGAGTATCTTCATGTCGAGCTCTGAATCCACTGCCATTCAGAGCAGCTCCTCAATCCACGCAATGTGACCCACTTCCATTTCCTTGTAACTAAGCCCCAAATAAAAAGTTCATGCCTCTGAACATGCCCAGTGTCTTCTTTGGCCTCTCGGCAGCAAAGGCCCACTTGGGCTGTGACAATTCTAACTAGAATATAAACTCTTTGAAGCTAAGAGTTATGTCTTTCCCATTCATGACAGCATTTACTAACCTGATTATGTAATATACATAATGTACAGAATATATAGGCTGACTTTAACAAAGCCACTACAAATTCAAAGCCTTTCACGTACTGGGGTAACAAAGGAGAAGTAATTAAAAAGCCAGATTCTTTGAAATCCATGTAATGAAAGTTACAAAAATTTCTGTTATATTTCTTATTAAACTTAACTGATTTCTTAAATAGGATATATTTGAAGCATCAGCATATTTTTCTTCTTACACATTTTAATATAAATGTCATCATTACAAGATACATTGCTCAGTTTATACAACCTGCCTAGTTAGGCTAATTTTAAGAGGAATTTTGAGAATGTACTTATAATATTAGTTTATTTTTCAGTGAGCTTGTGTAAATTTAGGGAGAACATACTTCGGCAAAATAAAATTGCATTTAGTTGATTCAAAAAGTCATCAGGAGGCTGCCGCCAGGTGCCAGCTCAGGCAGCGCCTCAGGTGAACGCAGCCAGGGAACAGATTTGACAATAGGCTGCATTAAAAGTAAAGAGAACAAAAGTCCAGCCATTAAATATAGAACTGAAAACACTCCAGATCCTGTGAGCAAGAGTATCACCCATTATGGAGCAGAACACACTGCAATGTCACCATCATCATCAGCTAAGGGAACATCTGTTAATTTTAGCAATCTTTCCATAAAACCATTTGGAGGATTCTCAGGGGTGACACCTTTTGGAGGAGCATCTTCCTCATTTTTGGTGGTGTCAACTTCATATCCTACTGGTTTAAAAGGCGATGTTACTGTATTTGTCACCTTATATGATTATGAAGCTAGAACTACAGAAGACCTTTCATTTAAGAAGGGTGAAAGATTCCAGGTAATTAACAATATGGAAGGAGACTGGTGGGAAGCAAGAGCAATTGCTACAGGAAAGAATGGCTATATCCCTAGCAATTACGTAGCACCAGCAGATTCCATTCAGGCAGAAAAACGGTATTTTGGCAAAATGGGGAGAAAAGATGCTGAAAGATTACTTCTGAACCCTGGAAATCAATGAGGTATTTTCTTGGTAAGAGAGAGTGAAACTACTAAAGGTGCTTATTCCCTCTCTATTTGTGATTGGGATGAGATAAGAGGTGACAATGTGAAACATTACTAAAATTAGGAAACTTGGCAATGGTGGATACTATATCACAACCAGAGCACAATTTGATACTCTGCAGAAATTGGTGAAACACTACACAGAGCATGCTGATGGTTTATGCCATAAGTTAACAACTGTGTGTCCAACTGTGAAACCCCAGACTCAAGGTCTAGCAAAAGATGCTTGGGAAATCCCTTGAGAATCTTTGTGACTAGAGGTTAAACTAGGACAAGGATGTTTTGGTGAAGTATGGATGGGAACATGGAATGGAACCACAAAAGTAGCAATTAAAACACTAAAACCAGGTACAATGATGCCAGAAGCCTTTCTTCAAGAGGCTCAAATCACGAAGAAATTAAGACATGATAAACTTGTTCCACTCTATGCGGTTGTTTCTGAAGAGCTGATTTACATTGTCACTGAATTTATGTCAAAGGGAGTTTACTAGATTTCCTTAAGGAGGGAGATGGAAAGTATTTGAAGCGCCCACAACTGGTTGATATGGCTGCTCAGATTGCTGATGGCATGGCATATATTGAAAGAATGAATTATATCCACCATGACCTTTGGGCTGCTAATATTCTTGTAGGAGAAAAACTTGTGTGCACAATAGCAGATTTTGGTTTAGCAAGGTTAATTGAAGACAATGATATACTGCAAGACAAGATGCAAAATTCCCAATCAAATGGACAGCTCCTGAGGCTGTACTGTATGGCCAACTTACCATAAAGTCCAACATGTGGTCATTTGGAATTCTACAGACAGAACTGGTAACAAAGGGCAGAGTTCCATAACCAGGCATGGTAAACCGAGAAATGCTGGAGCAGATGGAACGGGGGTATAGGATGCCTTGCCCTCAGGGCTGTCCAGAATCCCTACATGAATCTATGAACCTTTGTTAGAAGAAGGACCCTGATGAAAGACCAATATTTGAATATATTCAATCCTTCTTGGAAGACTACTTCACTGCTACAGAGCCACAGTACCAGCCAGGAGAAAATTTATAAGTCAAGTAGCCTATTTTATATGCACAAATCTGCCAAAATATAAAGAAATTTTGTCAAGTTCCTCACTTATGTACAGGAATCAAAAGAAGAAAATCTTCACTCTGCATGTTTTTTAATGGAATTTTAACTGGAATTCCAGACATGGTTGCACAAAACCACTTTTTTTCCCCCAAATTTTAAACTTTAAAGTACCAATGATGAATTTTCCAACTTATTTCAGGGTCCAAAGAAAGTATAGCTAAGATGTTAATGACAGTGTGAGTGATAGCATGACAATTAAGAGCAACAAGGCTACTGCTTATAAATCCTTTTCCCCCCATCCCCCAACTCAGAATTGTTAAGGGAAAATTATATATCATTACAGTCAAAACTTGAGATATAAAAAGTTACACATAATAAAATCTAAAATCAAGGAACTTCATGGGACCAAACAATTCCATTACAGTTTTAAATTTTTTTTTTTGCATTCATTTAGTTGAATTGTTAATATACAATCTTAATATATGTCTCGTTTTGTGTGGAAATGGGCCAGGTTCTGTGGAAGCAAAAAGGAATATAAGCAGCATCTAAAACTTGATTAAATGTTAGACCACAGCAGTGGAATTTGAAAGTATAATGTACTGTGTTAATACTCATTCACGAACTAGAAAGAGGAATAAAAAAATTTTCACTTTAATCATTTTCTGAATAGTTTAATTTAGAATAATGAAGATAACTAGAAAGTGAGTTAATCTTTTACAAGGTTGCATCGATTTAAAAAGGCAATATGTGATTGAAATTATATTGTCCAATACAAGGGGAAATCTTTTAATCTTTAGATACCATGAAAACTAAGACCCAGAATTTAAACAATGCTTTTTCAAAAAATAGACTTGGTATTGTAGATGTTGCTAATATGTACTTATGGGCAAGGGAGCCACAAGTATAAAATATTACTAGATCAGGGACTTGAATGCACTTTTGCTGTTAATGAATATAGACAAAGAGAGAAAAATGTATTCACAAAAAATGAGAGAAAAGAAAATGTGAAATCTTTACAGGTAGATGAATGGAATATAATGTTTAATGTTGATGTCATGGAGTGACAAAATGGCTTTGTTGGCACTCAGAGCTCCTCACTTATCTCTTTTCTGGGACTTTTTAAGAATTATAAGGCATGACTATAATTTTTTTAGTATACACACTACATGAGTGTTATATCCTCAAACTAGTGAAGTTAAAGCTTCACATTTATTCCAGTGATGCAACTTTTCCTCAAAACATTTTTAAAACTCCGGTTTTCAAATTTCTGTTTTATCTTACATTCACTTTTTAAATATACTTAATGGTGATCATTTTTTCTCTTTTAAAATATAATTGATTTGAGGAGGAAAATTAATTCATAATAATAATAATAATGCAAAAAAAGGGATTGTTTTTGCCCATTTAAAATTAAAGTGGAGAAATGCAACATAAAGTAAGACTGGTTTTTATGACTAAGTTAGAAAGAAATTCCAAAGTACGAATTTGAATAGCAGCATTACTGGTTTAAGTGTCTAGCAAAGGAAAAATGAATCTGATAAAAGTCTGGTACTTATGTTTTTAAAATATTCTATTTTATAGTCACACTTTAAACAAAGCAATGACATCAGGTTCCCATATTTTAGGAATGTAATTTTTAACTACCATCACTTACCTGATTTAATCATGAAATTTAAAATTCTGTGCTATCATATGTGTTGGAATTTTAAAATGTGACAAATGAACTTCAGGCAAGTTGGCAACAATTCTGGCACTAAAAATTGTGATTGTTTCTTATGTTTACGTAACCTGCTTAGTATTGAATTCCTCTACCAAGGGGTCCTAAGGAAGAGCGTATTATTATTTACCCTTAACTTCTACAACCCTGTGACATCAGATTTTTAAAGGGCTTTATTGTGAACTATGATATTGTAATGTTTCTAAGCATTTTGAAAAGGGTAACATTATATACTTACTAATGCTCTTAAGAAATATAAGACAGGAAAAGTTGATGATATTCATTAAGTTTTAACTGAATGGAGCAGTTCCTTGTAATAACAATTGTATAGTAAGGAAACAAAACACTAACTTAATGTGTATTCAGTTTAAATGGTTATGTATTTTTAAATTGCCAAGAAAAATAAACAACTGTGTACATTTGATTTTTTTCAACAGCTTCTTTTCTTCAATCTCTTAATGTAGAACTTAACCTTTACCAAACATAAAGTTGGCAAAAACAACTTTCTAGCACAAACACTTTTATTAATGAATGATGGTAGCCTAGAACTTAATATTTTTATAAGGGATTGTAATATTGTTTTGTGGATAATTGAAATAAAAGCTCTTATTGAATGTAAAGAAAAAAAAGTCATCAGGAATCAGACTAGTCTTTGCCACTGCAATTTTGCAGCTGTATTTGCTTTATATTCCCTATAATGGAGGTTAAAAAAATCTGTTTGTTTTCATTATATCCTAATATTATGGACAACCTTAAAAGTACATTGACTATTAAGTTCTGGAAAATATACTGCAGTTGTTTAATTTGTCCCAAGCCTAAATCCAGGAAATCGTTTCCATAGTTTTTAAAGACCTTTCATTTCACTTACTGAAAATTTGGCAGTTAGATCTTATTCACTCACTCCTATCCTAAGGCTATTTAGATTTTAATAATGATCCAATTACTATGGTTACCATTGCAAAGGTATTATTGGAAACAGATAATTTTAGCAAACATGGCCTATTCCACAGCATTTCTTCTATGCCTACTGTTTCTAATTTCCAGGCTCAGTTTAAAGAATTGTAAACCATACCTCCTTCATCTTTCTATACCCAGCCCTTCCCTCATAGCTGCCTTAGGCAGTACGCCCTGGGGGCAGGGATAGGTAGACAAGGAAATGATAAGGTCTGGTCTCTCAAACTTGAATTTAAAAGTTTTAGGTGAGGGCAGTGGGATTTGAGAGTTTCTACACTCTTTTAAAAATTATTTCTGATTACTAGATCTATTTTACTTAAGACCATGAAACAGACAATTGAAAAAGGTCTTTGCCTTTTCCAGAGGCAGCTCCCTGGCAGCCTTCTGCTGTCTCAGGGAAATTCCAAGGGTGGGTTCTTTCTAATGTCCAGGTTTGTTTATAGTAATTACAAAACTAGGGCTTTGAACCATACTGCCAAGAGGGTTTTTCTTTTTGGATTTCAGGATTACTGACATATATTCATTTTTAAGCATTCAAATAGAGCTCTTTAAGAATTTTTTGTTAATTTGCTATTACCATCCAGAGGTATGAAAATATACATTGAACAGGCAGACAGACACAAATAGAAAGTTAGTCACAAGAAACAGAAACACAGAGGGTCAAATAAAGGATAGAATATGCATTATCTTATCCCATTTCTGTTCTTTTGTAGAACAATCATACAGCCATTCTCAGGCCATTTCTCCCCTGATCTTAAATCATATTCAGGCTAGATTGTGTTACAGAAGCAAACCTTTTTTTTCAATGGCTCATAACTAAAATATTTCCAATTTTTCAAAATACGGCCCAAAGGACTACATTCAGGAATGTTATTGGAATTAGAATGTCCCATTGTAAAAGATGTTTTTGGAATCAGTAACCAATTAGGAACACTTGATGAATACAAATACAGTAAGACACCAACTAACAAATTTAAAGACACTTAACAGTTACAATATATTTAAGTAACACACAATTAATAACTAGACCAAACATACCAATTAACAATTAAACAGACATTATATCTAAGTAACACATTGATTAACAATTTAAAAAGCATTAAACACTTATTATAGCTAGGTAACATACTGGTTAACAGTTAAACAGGCCTACTTAATTTCTTTAAATACCAATTAATTGTTGGATGACTTATTTTTCAAGAGTATACTCAGAAGACAAATTTGAAGCAGGGTCCTCAAACCCCATACAGAATGGTACCCAGAAAACAGAAGGTTTAGAGGTCAGAGCAAGGGGCATCATTCTAGTAGTGAGACCCAGGTCCTTATGCCTAGGTTTAGGGGACTCCAACCCACCGTATAACTCCCTGATCCATTTTTACCTTGATGACTTATTCACTCAGTCAGATGTCCAGACTTGAAACTGTTTCTCTCTTTGAAGCTTTTCAAGATGTCAAGGGTCTGGAGTGCTGGCAGGACAGAGAAAAACCCAGTTGCTGAGCCTTTGGACTAAATGCAGTCTATCAGCAGCAAAAGTCTTGGTTACCATGCTTACCTGTCCTACAGGGGCTCCAGAATCTTGGGCATTGTCCCATCTGGATTGCCAAATCGTTACCAGACCAAGGTGGTGGATTCTTTTGCCTGATGTGCTCAAATGACCAATTCCTGAGACACCAGGGTTTCAAAGAAAGTTTTATTGCTAGGTGAAAAGCAAGAGAACAAATAGCCTATCAGTCCAAAGTCTGTCTCCCAGAACAGCAGAAGTTCTGGTAGTTTTATAACAGCAAAAGATGGGCAGGTTTTAGGATAATGATTACAGTGGCCCCAGATGATGTAATTAGAGGTGATCTAATTATTGAGCATGCACAGATTGACTAAATACTTCATCACAGGATGTATGTAAGGAAATGACATTCTTAATATGATGGGCATGATTTTTAGTATTATGATGAGGTATAGGTGATTGTAGGTTAAAGTCTAAGCTACTCTGCATGTCAGGCAGGCCCATTTTGGTTGGATCCAGCTTTGGTTACCAAGATAACTTTGTACTTGGTGTGGGTTAGTTCTGGGCTGACCGAAGACATTTCATTAATCAACATTAGGGACTGTCTTTAGTGATCATAAGACTCTAAAGTGGAAAAACTGGATAAATGGGTACAAGTAAAGGTTAGTCACACGGTTTTTACAATCACAAGGGCACAGGATAAAGGCTATACAATCATTATCAGAGATCAAGGCAGCTGGATTACAGCTCCAGTTTCAGATATTTCCCTCTGTCTACTCTAATATATCAAAAAGTAAAAAGAAGTATCTATATAATGACTCAGGAATCATCATTAGCCCTTAAATCCTAACTTCTCAGTTACAACTATGTTATTAACACCACTGAATTGCAAATACAAAAAGAGAAAAAAAGGAAATTTTAGATTGTATGTAAGTTGCAACACATACACACACACAAAACCCATAGATCTGTACAACACAATGGAAACAGTGCACTAAAGTTAGTATCATAATTATAATAATATTGTTTCATGAATTGTTAAAAGGTACTGTTTCAGTTTGCTAAAGCTGCTGAATTGCAATATAGCAGAAATGAGTTGTCATTACAATGGGGATTTATTAGCTTACAAATTTACAGTTCTAAGGCTGTGAAAATATCCATATTAAGGCATCAGCAGGACAGTAACCTTCTCTAAAGAAAGGCTGCCAGCATCTGGGACACCTCTGTCACATGGAAAGGCACATGACTGATGTCTGCTGGTCCTCCTCTCCCAGGTTTCATTGCTTTCAGCTTCTGGTTCCAGTGGCTGTCTCTTTGAGCTTCTGTGGGTCCTCTCTTAGCTTCTCCAGGGCTTTTCTCCATGAGAGTCTCTCAATTTCATCTCTTTTCTTCTGTATGTGTTTTACCCTCTCATAAGTAAAAAGATTAAGACCCACCTTGGATGGGGTGTGTCACATCTCAATTGAAATAACCTCATCAAATGTCCCACCTACAACAGGTCTGCACCCACAGGAATGGATTAAAAGAATATGGCCCTTTCTGGGTACATAACAGCTTCAAACCACCACAGGTACCATACTAGTGCAAAATGTTAATAATAGGGCAAACTGTGTGTGTGTGGGGGGTGGTATACAGGAACTTTGTAGTTCCTGCATGATGTTTCTATGAACCTGCAACTGCTCTAATAAAACTTTTTTTAAATTCAGTTTTACTGAGGTATATTCACATGCCATACAATCATCCATGGTGTACAATCAACTGTTCACAGTATCATCATATAGTTGTGCATTCATCACTCCAATCTATTTTTGAACATTTTCCTTATAACAGAAAGAATCAGAATCAGAATAAAAAATAAAAATAAAAAAGAATGCCCAATCATCCCCCCATCCCACCCTATTTTTCATTTAGTTTTTTGTCCCAATTTATCTACTCATCCATCCATACACTGGATAAAGGGAGTGCAATCCAAAAGGTTTTCACAATCATACTGTCACCGCTTGTAATCTACATTGTTATGCAATCATCTTCAAGCACTGGGTTGGAGTATGGAAATTTCAGGTATTTTCTTCTAGCTATTCCAATACATTAAAACCTAAAAAGGGTTATCTATGTAGTGCATAAGAATGTCCACCAGAGTGACAACTCGACTCCATTTGAAATCTCTCAGTCACTGAAGCTTTATTTTGTTTCATTTCACATCCCCCTTTTGGTCAAGAAAAATTTCTCAATCCCATGATACTGGGTCTAGATTCATCCCTGGGAGTCATGTCCTGCATTGCCATGGAGATTTACACCCCTGGGAGTCAGTTCCCACATAGGGGGGAGTGCAATGAGATCACCTGCCAAGGTGGCTTAGTTAGAGAGAGGGCCACATCTGAGCAACAAAGAGGCACTCAGGGGAGACTCTTAGGCACAATTATAAGCATGTTTAGCCTCTCCTTTGTAGCAACAATCTTCATAGGGGCAAGCCCCAAGAAAGAGGGCTCAGCATGTCAAGTCTTCAGTCCACAGTGTACAACTTTTTTTTAAAATTTACTCACTGAAGAGAGAAAAGAAATTATTTTTAAATGCATTTTTAATTGTAAATTTCATGTAAGCATAACAGTGATAACTTTCAAAGTATCCAAGCTCATCACTTTCAAATTCTGCCTTCCATCTGACACCAGGACACAATCTTGCCAAATTTTCTGCCACTTCAAAATAAGGATTGCCTTTCTTCCAGTTGGCAATAACACATTCATTATTTCTAAGGCCTCATTGGAAGTGTCTTTAGAGTCCATATTTCTACCAATAGTCTCCTCGAAGCAATCTAGGCCTTTTCTATTAAGCACCTCACAATTCTTCCATAATCTTCCCCTTATCCACTTAAAAAGTTCTTCCAACATGTCTGGTATTTGCAAAGTCAGCAGCACCCCAGTCCTGGTACCAAAATCTGTTTTGGTTTGCTAATGCTGCCATTATGCAAAATGCAAGAAATAGATTGGCTTTATAAAAGGGGGTTTGTTTGACTACAAATTTACAGTTCTACAGCCATAAAAGTGTCCAAACTAAGGCATCAACAATAGGGTACTGTTCTGGTTTGCTAATGCTGCCATTATGCAAAATGCCAGAAATGGATTGGCTTTTATAAAGGGGGTTTATTTGGTTACAAAGTTATAGTCTTAAGGCCATAAATTGTCCAAGGTAAGTCATCAACAGGTTACCTTCGGTGAATGATAGCCAATGGCATCTGAAAATCTCTGTTAGCTGGGAAGGCATATGGCTGGCATCTGCTCACTCCCAAATTGTGTTGCAAAATGGTGTTCTCCAAAATATCAGTGTCAGCTTCCAACAGCCATCTTCAAAATGTGTCTCTCACCTGCAGCTAGCAGTGAACTCCTGTGTGAGCTCTTACATAGGACTCTAG
The DNA here is from genome assembly GCF_015220235.1 of Choloepus didactylus. NCBI lineage: Eukaryota > Metazoa > Chordata > Mammalia > Pilosa > Megalonychidae > Choloepus > Choloepus didactylus. The sequence goes on along the minus strand of NC_051308.1, from coordinate 84,356,933 downwards.
TAAACATGTCAAGGCCCAAGCTGATTGGGTGGGGCCAACCTCCATGGAAATTATCTAATCAGAGTTATGACCTACAGTTGGGTGGGTCACATCTCCATGGAAACAACCTAACTAACACTAATACAACAGACCCCACAAGATTGCATTAAAGAACATGGCTTTGTCTGGGGATCACAATATATCAAAACTAGCACACGTATCTTCACTGAAGACAGGCAGATGGCATCTGGAAAACCTCTGTCAGCTGGGAAGGACATGGCTGGCATCTGCTCCAGGGTTCTGGTTTCAAAATGGCTTTCTCCACAAGGCTCTGAGCTTGTATGTCTTAGCTTTTCTGGGGCAAACTCTGGGCTAGCACCTCCAAAGTGTCAGCAAGCCTCTCTAACCATCAACTCTGAAATGTCTCTCCAAAAGTCTCTCTCAGTTGCTCTGGGGTGTTTTGTCCTCTCTTAACTTCTCTGAAGCAAACTCTGGGTATCATCTCAAAGCATCAGCAGCAGTCTGGGCCTGTGATGGCTCTTTTTAAAGGACTCCAGTAAACTAATTAAGACCCATGCTGAATGGGTGGGGGGCACAACTCCATGGAAATAATCCAATCAAAAGTATCACCTACAGTTGGGTGAGTCACATCTCCATGGAAACAATCTAATCCAAATATCTCACAAGATTGGATTAAAAGATCATTGCTTTGTGGGGGACATAATATATCCAAACCAGCACACGCCCCTATTATTATGTATGTATTTTTTGTCTTTATTTTATTACTCATCTGCCCATACACTGGATAAAGGGAGTGTCAGTCACAAGGTTTTCATATACACATGGTCAAAAGATAAAAGCTATATAATTATACAATTGTCATCAAGAATCATGTCTAGTAGATTACAGTTCAACAGATTCAGGTATTTCCTTCTAGCTATTCTAATACACTAAAAACTAAAAAGGAATTATCTATATAATGCATAAGAATAACCTTCAGAATGACCTCTCAACTCTTTTGATATCTCTTAGCCACTGAAACTTTATTTTGTTTCATTTATTTTCCCCCTTTTGGTCAAAAAGGCATTCTCAATCCCATGATGCCAGGGCCATGCTCATCCTTGGGAATCAAGACCTATGTGGCCAGGGAGATTTATACCCCCGAGAGTCATGTCCCACATAGGGTGGAGGGTAGTGAGTTTATTTGCAGAGTTGGCTGAGAGAGAGAGGCCACATCTGAGTAACAAAAGAGGTTCTCTGAGAGTGACTCTTTGGTATAATTATAAGCAGGCTTAGCTTCTCCTTTGGCATAATTATAAGTGGGCTTAGATTCTCCTTACCCTAAGTTTCGTAAGAGTAAGCCCCAAGATCAAGGGCTTGCCTTATTAATTGGAAGCCCCTAATGCTTGTGAGTATATCAGGAATTCCCAAGGTGGGGAAGTTTAATATTTCCACATTTTCCCCTAGTCCCTCAAGGGGACTTGCAAATACTTTTTTTAAAATTCAATTTTATTGAGATTATTCACATACTGTAGAAACAACCAAAATGTACCACCGATTGTTCATGGTACAATTATATAGTTGTGTGTTCATCACCACAATTATTTTTTTCACTTTTAGATCATTTTCATTACTCCAGAAAAGAAATACAAATAAAAAAGAAAACTCAAATCCTCCCATGCCCTTACCCCCCTCCCTCCATAATTGACTCATAATATTGGTATAGTATATTTGTTACTGTTAATTAAAGAATGTTAAAATATTACTAACTGTAGTACATAGTTTGCAATAGGTACATTTTTTCCTATATACCCCTGTTATTAACTTCTAGTTATTGTGTTATACATTTGTTCTCATTCATGAAAGAAATTTTTAATATTTGTACAGTGAATCACAGACATTGCCAACCACAAGATTCACTGTGTTATATATTCCCATGTTTTAACCTCCAACTTTCCTCCTGGTGACATACATGACTTAAACTTGCCATTTCCATCACATTCACATGCCATTCAGCACTATTAGTTATTCTCACAATAATGTGCTATGATCACATCTGTCAATTTACAAATGCTTAAGTTCAACCTGGTTAAACATTCTGCTCATATTAAGCAACTGCTCCCCATTCTTTAGCCTAATTCTATATCCTGGTAACCTATATTTCATGTCTATGAGTCTACATATTATAATTAGTTCCTATCAATGAGATCATACAATATTTGTCCTTTTGTGTCTGACTTATTTCACTCAATATAATGTCCTCAAAGTTCATCCATCAACTGTTTTTATTTTAAGATGGTTTTATTCATGCACCATTCATTCCATCCTAAGTAAACAATCAATGGTTACCTGCATGATCACATAATTATGCATTCATCACCAACACCACTATCTATATAAGGCCATTTCCATTTCTTCCACAAAGAAAGAGAAAGAGTCAAAAAAAGGTAGAGAGACAAAAGAAAAATAAAAAGAAAGAAAAAAATGACAGCTAAAAAGCAACAAAAGAAAAGATAAAAATAAAATACAATGATAGAGTCAGACAACATCACCAATGCCAAGAATCCCATACCCCTCCCTTATATCCCCCTCTTATAGGCAATCAGCTTTGGTATACTGCCTTTGTACATTAAAGAAAGCATAATACAATGTTTCTGTTAACTATAGACTCTAGATTGCATTGATTGTATTTTTTCTCCAACACCACCCCCTTTTCAACACTTTGCAAGGTTCACATTCATTTGTTCTCCCTCATATAGAAACATTTTTGTACATTTTATAATAATCATTGACCATTCTATGTTTCACTAAGCTGTACAGTCCCAGTCTTCACCTTCCCTCTCTCCTTCTGGTGTCCCACATGCCCCTAACCTTCCTCTTTTAACCATACTCACAGTCATCTTTGTTCAGTGCACCCATATTGTTGTGCTACCATCACCCAAAATTGTGCTGCAAACCTCTTACTCCTGTCTTTTCCTATCTGTCTGTAGTGCTCCCTTTAGTATTTCCTGTAGAGCAGGTATCTTGTTCACAAACTCTCTCATTATCTGTTTGTCAGAGAAAGCCATTTTGAAACCAGAACCCTGGAGCAGATGCCAGCCATATCCTTCCTCATATTTGAAGGACAGTTTTGCTGGATATAAAATTCTTGGTTTGCAGTTTTTCTCTTTCAGTATCTTAAATATACTACACCACTGCCTTCTTGCCTCCATGGTTTCTACTGAGAAATCTGCACAAAGTCTTATAAAGCTTCCCTTGTATGTGATGGATCACTTTTCTCTTTCTGCTTTCAGGATTCTCTCTTTGTCTTTGATGTTTGATAATCTGATTATTAAGTGTCTTCATGTAGGTCTATTCAAATCTATTCTCTTTGGGGTATGCTCTGCTTCTTGGATCTGTAATTTTATGTCTTTCATAACAGATGGGAAATTTTCAGTAATTATTTCCTCCATTATTGATTTTGCCCCTTTTCCCTCTCTTCTCCTTCTGGGACACCCATTACATGTACATTCATGTGCTTCATTTTGTCATTCAATTCCCCAAGATTATGCCCACATTTTTCCATTCTCTTCCTTATCTGTTCTTTTTTTTTTTTTTTAATCTTCATTTTATTGAGATATATTCACATACCACACAGTCATACAAAACAAATCGTACTTTCGATTGTTTCAAGTACCATTACATAGTGGTACATTCATCACCCAAATCAATCCCTGACACTTTCATTAGCACACACACAAAAATAACAAGAATAATAATTAGAGTGAAAAAGAGCAATTGGAGTAAAAAAGAATACTGGGTACCTTTGTCTGTTTGTTTCCTTCCCCTATTTTTCTACCCATCCATCCATAAACTAGACAAAGTGGAGTGTGGTCCTTATGGCTTTCCCAATCCCATTGTCACCCCTCATAAGCTACATTTTTATACAGCTGTCTTCGAGATTCATGGGTTCTGGGTTGTAGTTTGATAGTTTCAGGTATCCACCACCAGCTACCCCAATTCTTTAGAACATAAAAAGGGTTGTCTAAAGTGTGCATAAGAGTGCCCACCAGAGTGACCTCTCGGCTCCTTTTGGAATCTCTCTGCCACTGAAGCTTATTTCATTTCCTTTCACATCCCCCTTTTGGTCAAGAAGATGTTCTCTGTCCCACGATGCTAGGTCTACATTCCTCCCCGGGAGTCGTATTCCACGTTGCCAGGGAGATTTACTCCCCTGGGTGTCTGATCCCACATAGGGGGGAGGGCAGTGATTTCACCTTTCAAGTTGGCTTAGCTAGAGAGACAGGGCCACATCTCAGCAACAAAGAGGCATTCGGGAGGAGGCTCTTAGGCACAACCGTAGGGAGGCCTAGCCTCTCCTTTGCAGCAACCGTCTTCCCAAGGGTAAAACCTACGGTAGAGGGCTCAACCCATCAAACCACCAGTCCCCTATGTCTGTGGTCATGTTAGCAACCATGGAGGTGGGGTAGGCGAATACCCCTGCATTCTCCACAGGCTCCTCAAGGGGGCACTACATCTTTTTTTTTTTTTCCCTTGTTTTTCTTTCTTTTTTTTTTTTTTTTTGTAACTTTCCCTTCTTTTTTAAATCAACTGTATGAAAAAAAAAGTTAAAAAGAAAACAAACATACAATAAAAGAACATTTCAAAGAGACCATAACAAGGGAGTAAGAAAAAGACAACTAACCTAAGATAACTGCTTAACTTCCAACATGTTCCTACTTTACCCCAAGAAAGTTACCTAATATAGCAACATTTTTGTGAACGCGCTCCTACTATATCCATCAGAAATTAACAGACCATAGTCATTCCTGGGCATCCCCAGAACGTTAAATAGCTTATCTGTTCTTGGATTATTGTTCCCCCTTCCTTAATTGCTCTCTATTGCTAGTTCCCCTACATTCTACATTATAAACCATTTGTTTTACATTTTTCAAAGTTCACATTAGTGGTAGCATATAATATTTCTCTTTCTGTGCCTGGCTTATTTCGCTCAGCATTATGTCTTCAAGGTTCATCCATGTTGTCATATGTTTCATGAGATCGTTCCTTCTTACTGCCGCGCAGTATTCCATCGTGTGTATATACCACATTTTATTTATCCACTCATCTGTTGAAGGACATTTGGGTTGTTTCCATCTCTTGGCAATTGTGAATAATGCTGCTATGAACATTGGCGTGCAGATATCTGTTCGTGTCACTGCTTTCCGATCTTCCGGGTATATACCGAGAATTGCAATCGCTGGATCGAATGGTAACTCTATATCTAGTTTTCTAAGGAACTGCCAGACTGACTTCCAGAGTGGCTGAACCATTATACAGTCCCACCAACAATGAATAAGAGTTCCAATTTCTCCACATCCCCTCCAGCATTTGTAGTTTCCTGTTTGTTTAATGGCAGCCATTCTAATCGGTGTTAGATGGTATCTCATTGTGGTCTTAATTTGCATCTCTCTAATAGCTAGTGAAGCTGAACATTTTTTCATGTGTTTCTTGGCCATTTGTATTTCCACTTCAGAGAACTGTCTTTTCATATCTTTTGCCCATTTTATAATTGGCTGTCTGTACTATTGTCATTGAGTTGTAGGATTTCTTTATATATGCAAGATATCAGTCTTTTGTCAGATACATGGTTTCCAAAATTTTTTTCCCATTGAGTTGGCTGCCTCTTTACATTTTTGAGAAATTCCTTTGAGGTGCAGAAACTTCTAAGCTTGAGGAGTTCCCATTTATCTATTTTCTCTTTTGTTGCTTGTGCTTTGGGTGTAAAGTCTAGGAAGTGGCCACCTAATACAAGGTCTTGAAGATGTTTTCCTACATTATCTTCTAGGAGTTTTATGGTACTTTCTTTTATATTGAGATCTTTGGTCCATTTTGAGTTAATTTTTGTGTAGGGTGTGAGGTAGGGGTCCTCTTTCATTCTTTTGGATATGGATATCCAACTCTCCCAGACCCATTTGTTGAAAAGACCATTATGACTCAGTTCAGTGACTTTGGGGGCCTTATCAAAGATCAGTCAGCCATAGATCTGAGAGTCTATCTCCGAATTCTCAATTCGATTCCATTGATCTATATGTCTATCTTTGTGCCAGTACCGTGCTGTTTTGGCAACTGTGGCTTTATAATAAGCTTCAAAGTCAGGGAGTGTAAGTCCTCCCACTTCGTTTTTCTTTTTTAGAGTGTCTTTAGCAATTCGAGGCATCTTCCCTTTCCAAATAAATTTGATAACTAGCTTTTCCAAGTCTGCAAAGTAGGTTGTTGGAATTTTGATTGGGATTGCATTGAACCTGTAGATGAGTTTGGGTAGAATTGACATCTTAATGACATTTAGCCTTCCTATCCATGAACATGGAATATTTTTCCATCTTTTAAGGTCCCCTTCTATTTCTTTTAGTAGAGTTATGTAGTTTTCTTTGTATAGGTCTTTTACATCTTTGGTTAAGTTTATTCCTAGGTACTTGATTTTTTTAGTTGCTATTGAAAATGGTATCTTTTTCTTGAGTGTCTCTTCAGTTTGTTCATTTCTAGCATATAGAAACATTACTGACTTATGTGCATTAACCTTGTATCCCGCTACTTTGCTAAATTTGTTTATTAGCTCTAGTAGCTGTATCGTTGATTTCTCAGGGTTTTCTAGATATAAGAGCATATCATCTGCAAACAATGACAGTTTTACTTCTTCTTTTCCAATTTGGATGCCTTTTATTTCTTTGTGTTGCCGGATTGCCCTGGCTAGCACTTCCAGCACAATGTTGAATAACAGTGGTGACAGCGGGCATCCTTGTCTTGTTCCTGATCTTAGAGGGAAGGCTTTCAGTCTCTCACCATTGAGTACTATGCTGGCTGTGGGTTTTTCATATATGCTCTTTATCATGTTGAGGAAATTTCCTTCAATTCCTACCTTTTGAAGTGTTTTTATCAAAAAGGGATGTTAGATTTTGTCAAATGCTTTTTCAGCATCTATTGAGATGATCAATTGATTTTTCCCTTTTGACTTGTGAATGTGTTGTAATACATTGATTGATTTTCTTATGTTGAACCATCCTTGCATGCCTGGAATGAACCCCACTTGGTCATGGTGTATGATTTTTTTAATGTGTCTTTGGATTTGATTTGTAAGTATTTTGTTGAGGATTTTTGCATCTATATTCATTAGGGAGATTGGCCGGTAGTTTTCCTTTTTTGTAGCATCTTTGCCTGGTTTTGGTATTAGATTGATGTTAGCTTCATAAAATGAGTTAGGTAGTGTCCCATTTTCTTCGATGTTTTGAAAGAGTTTGAATAAGATTGGTGTCAGTTCTTTCTGGAAAGTTTGGTAGAATTCCCCTGTGAAGCCATCTGGCCCTGGGCATTTATTTGTGGGAAGATTTTTGATGACTGATTGGATCTCTTTGCTTGTGATGGGTTGGTTGAGGTCTTCTATTTCTTCTCTGGTCAGTCTAGGTTGTTCATATGTTTCCAGGAAATTGTCCATTTCCTCTACATTATCCAGTTTGTTGCCATACAGTTGTTCATAGTATCCTCTTATAATTTTTTTAATTTCTTCAGGATCTGCAGTTATGTCACCTTTTTCATTCATTATTTTGTTTCTATGGGTCTTCTCTCTTTTTGATTTTGTCAGTCTAGCTAGGGGCTTGTCAATCTTGTTGATCTTCTCAAAGAACCAACTTTTGGTGATATTTATCCTCTCTATTGTTTTTTTGCTCTCTATGTCATTTGTTTCTGCTTTAATCCTTGTCATTTCTTTTCTTGTACTTGGTTTAGGATTGGTTTGCTCTTCATTTTCTAGCTTCTTCAGTTGATCCATTAGTTCTTTGATTTTGGCTCTTTCTTCCTTTTTAATATATGCGTTTAGTGCTATAAATTTCCCCCTCAGTACTGCTTTTGCTGCATCCCATAGGTTTTGGTATGTTGTGTTCTCATTTTCATTCGTCTCTATATATTTAGCAATTTCTCTTGCTATTTCTTCTTTAACCCACTGATTGTTTAGGAGTGTGTTGTTTAACCTCCAGGTATTTGTGAATTTTCTAAGTCTCTGATGGTTATTGACTTCTAATTGTATTCCATTGTGGTCAGAGAATGTGCTTTGAATAATTTCAATCTTTTTAAATTTATTGAGGCTTGTTTTATGTCCCAGCATATGATCTATTCTGGAGAAAGTTCCATGAGCACTAGAAAAGTATGTGTATCCTGGTGATTTGGGATGTAATGTCCTGTATATGTCTGTTAAATCTAATTCATTTATCAGATTGTTTAGGTTTTCAATTTCCTTATTGGTCTTCTGTCTGGTTGATCTATCTATAGGAGAGAGTGATGTGTTGAAGTCTCCCACAATTATTGTGGAAACCTCAATTGCTTCCTTTAGTTTTGCCAGTGTTTCTCTCATGTATTTTGTGGCACCTTGATTGGGTGCATAGACATTTACGATTGTTATTTCTTCTTGCTGAATTGCCCCTTTTATTAGTATGTAGTGGCCTTCTTTGTCTCTCAAAACATCCCTGCATTTGAAGTCTATTTTATCTGAGATTAATATTGCTACACCTGCTTTCTTTTGGCTGTAGCTTGCATGAAATATTTTTTTCCATCCTTTCACTTTCAGTTTCTTTGTGTCCCTGTGTCTAAGATGAGTCTCTTGTATGCAACATATTGATGGTTCATTTTTTTTGATCCATTCTGCGAATCTATATCTTTTAATTGGGGAGTTTAATCCATTTACATTCAACATTATAACCGTGAAGGCATTTCTTGAATCAGCCATCTTATCCTTTGGTTTATATTTGTCATATTTTTCTCCTCTGTCTATTAATATCCTTTATTGTACCCATACCAAATCTCTTTAGCACTGAACCTTTCTCCAAGTCTCTCTGTCCTTTCTTTGTTTCTCTGTCTGTAGGGCTCCCTTTAGTATCTCCAGTAGGGCAGGTCTCTTGTTAGCAAATTCTCTCAGCATTTGTTTGTCTGTGAAAAATTTAAGCTCTCCCTCAAATTTGAAGGAGAGCTTTGCTGGATAAAGTATTCTTGGCTGGAAATTTTTCTCACTCAGAATTTTAAATATATCGTGCCACTGCCTTCTCGCCTCCATGGTGGCTGCTGAGTAGTCACTACTTAGTCTTATGCTGTTTCCTTTGTATGTGGTGAATTGCTTTTCTCTTGCTGCTTTCAGAACTTGCTCCTTCTCTTCTGTGTTTGACAGTGTGATCAGTATATGTCTCGGAGTGGGTTTATTTGGATTTATTCTATTTGGGGTTCGCTGAGCATTTATGATTTGTGTATTTATGTTGTTTAGAAGATTTGGGAAGTTTTCCCCAACAATTTCTTTGAATACTCTTCCTAGACCTTTACCCTTTTCTTCCCCTTCTGGGACACCAATGAGTCTTATATTTGGATGTTTCATATTATCTATCATATCCCTGAGGTCCATTTCGATTTTTTCAATTTTTTTCCCCATTCTTTCTTTTATGCTTTCATTTTCCATTCTGTCATCTTTGAGGTCACTGATTCATTGTTCAACTTCCTCTAGTCTTGTACTATGAGTGTCCAGAATCTTTTTAATTTGGTCAACAGTTTCTTTAATTTCCATAAGATCATCCATTTTTTTAATTTAGTCTTGCAATGTCTTCTTTATGCTCTTCTAGGGTCTTCTTGATTTCCTTTATATCCCGTACTATGGTCTCATTGTTCATCTTTAGTTCTTTGAGTAGCTGCTCTAGGTGCTGTGTCTCTTCTGGTCTTTTGATTTGGGTGCTTGGGCTTGGGTTACCCATATCGTCTGGTTTTTTCATATGCTTTATAATTTTCTGTTGTTTTTGGCCTTGTGGCATTTGCTGAACTTGATAGGGTTCTTTTAGGATTTGTAGACCAATTGAAGTCCTTATCTCTAATTTATCAGATCTGCAGCTTCGTGGAGTACACTTTCTCTAACCAGCAGGTGGCGTCCACGAGCCACCTGTTCTCCACAAGCCAGTTCTCCCCTGCTTAGCCTTTTTGGTGAGTGGGGGAGTGAGTCTTGTGGGGTCCAATTGGTGTACCAAGCTTGCGTGTGTAGTTGGTATTGCCTGCCCTGTATATGGGGCTTGTTTCTGGGCAGTCAGGGATGGGGGGTGGCTCTAACAATCAAATCTCCCTGGTGATCCTAGAGTTTTAAGGCTGCTGCAATAGTCTAATCCTTCAGTTCAGTCCTGCCACAGTTTGTCTCTGTCACTGACCCGCAAGTCCTTGGTATTGGCGTATGGCTCCTGAGACTTGCAAGTGGGCCCCTCTTCCAGGCCTTGCACCCCCTGGTCCTCTGTTGAGGGATGACTGTGCTATGTCACAGGTGAGTGCCGTCCCCCCAGAGCAGTTCTGGGCTGCTGGGCTGTATAGGGAGGCTCCCAGTCTGCTGAAATGATGGCTGATTGGGGCTTTGTTAATTCACACTGCTCTACCTTCCCAACTCTGGGACAATCAGCTGAGGTTGGAGGGAAGGCTAATGTCCACACCCAGTTTTGTGGTGTGTGCCTGTTATTTGAAGCACTTCTGTCACACTGGGTTGTCTGGGGCAGCTCTGGGCTATGGGGCTGGCGATGGGCAGGAGTGTTTCCTGTCCACCCGGATGATGGCTGTGAGCGGACACCCCCCTTTTCTTGGGAAGTTGTGGTGTTTAGTGATTTTCTCAGCCACTGGATTATTGCGTTTTGTCTCAGAGCTCTCCTAGTTCTGCTCTTGACTTGACCTGCCCAAATTGCAAGTCTTTGAAGCTTTCTGTATTGGGCTTCTTAGAGTAATCGTTTTAGAAAAAGAAAAAAGGATTAAAAAAAAAAAAAAAAAGGGCCCTCCTCAGAGATCTAATGGGTTATTGAAATGCTAAGAGACAAAGCAACCAGGGCCATTAAGGAAAGGTCCACAGGGCAGAGAGATCAGCTTTTCTTCGGGATTTGCATATGCGCCTCAGGGCATGGGCTCCGGCCTGAGCTCTGCCCTTCCCCCTTCTATGTTCACCAGAACTCCAAAAATCCTCTGCTTTTATTTTGGAGTTTTTCGTGTTGTTTTTTTTTCTATGCCTGTCTCCTCTCTGTTGGGCTGGCTGCTCTCAGATTCTCTGGTGTCTGGTCTCCGTCAATCTATGGTAGGAGTTTGGATCAGTAGAATGAGTTTCCGATAAGGGCTGCCACTGCAGTTCTCCCTTCTCCTTCCCGGAGCTGACGGAGTCCCACGGGACTGACCCTGGCAGGGAGGGGCGCGGGTCCCTTGGCCGCAAAAACTTACAGATTTCGCTGATCTCAGCAGTTCCACGTTTTTATGAGTGTTGTATGAAGTATGCCCAAAGTCAGATTGCTCTGTGGTGTCCAGTCCACGCAGTTCCTGGCTTTCTACCTACTTTCCTGGAGGAGTAACTAAAACATACAGCTCACCAGTCTGCCATCTTGCCCCGCCCCCTTATCTGTTCTTTTGTGTGTAGGATTTCAGGTTCTTGTTCTCCAATTCCTGAATGGTTTGTTTTGTCTCTTGAAATCTGCTGTTGTATGTCTCTATTGTGTTTTTCATCTCTTGTGTTGTGCTTTTCATTTCCATAGTTTCTGTCAGTTTTTTTTTTCAAACTTTTGATTTCTTCCCTATATTCTCCCAATATTTTATTTATATCCTTCATCTCTTTTGTCTTATCTTCCCTCAACTTGTTGATTTGATTTTTGGAATGTTTAGGAGATTTGTTTGATTAATTATTAGTTGTTCCAATTCCTATATCTCAGTAGAAATGGAAGTTTGTTCCTTTGACTGGGCCATATCTTTGTTTTTCCTAATGTGGTTTGTTGTTTTCTGTTGCCCAGGCTTCTGTTTTCCTTGATTACCGCAATCAGATTTTCCCAGGCCAGAACGGGCTCAGGTCTCAGAAGGGGGCAATATTCAGTATCAGGTTTCCCTGAGGGTGTGTCTTAGAGGATTGACAGACTTTCCTGTGAGGCCTCTAGCCACTATGCTTTTCCTAACATGCTCAGCATGTGATGTCTGTCAGCCTTTCATTCCCTACTGGTGTAAAGAGGTGTGACCCCTTTAATTGTCAACTTAAGTTTTTTCTGGTTTGACTGTTTTCCCCCAGGCCCTGTGGTCTGGGTTCTGAAGGGAGGGCAGGCACTTGAGCTGGGCCCCATATCCCTCTTCTTAGGGCAGATACACATCCTAGGAAGTTATCTTCTGCATTTGAATTACTCCTTTGTCTCTCTGACTCTGTTAACTCCACCCCTGCCTAGGTCAGAGTGCTGAGAGCTGAAAATGCCTGAGGCCTTCTCCTTGAGCTACTGAGGTTGAGAGACAGAAAAAGAGGAAAGAAAGCCCCTTTTCAGAGCCCACCCCTTCACCAGTTTCACCTGTTGGCCAGATAGTGCTCGGTCTTCCACGCTTCTTTTTGGGGGGCACATGCTTTTATAAGTATTCTAAGCACCATTGTCTCCAAAAGCCTCTGTATTTTTTTCTGTCAGCCCCACCTCCTCTCCACTGGGAGTGATCTCAGGGTACTTTGCTGCTTGTTAGGGATTTGTCTGTGTTTGTAGCTTGTATTCAGCAGTCCACATTTGTTAATGAAAACCCATGTTGGAGCTGGGTTGAGCTATATTTACTTGTTCCCAACAGGGACTGCTGCTTTCTCCCACACCGAGGTTTTACAGCTCAGCCTGCTGTGAAGGGAGAGGGCTCACAGTGCAGGTCCGTAGTTTTTACTTGTAGCTTTTATGCTGCGATCTCAGCCATTCCACCCATTCCAGCTGGTATACGATGTGTGGACAGTCACATTTATCCACCAGCAGTTGTTCCAGACTGTTTACTAGTTGTTTCTGATATTTACTAGCTGTTTCTGCTGTTTACTAGCTGCTCTAGAGGACTAACTAAAATTCTGCACTTCTCTATGCCATCATCTTGTCCCATCTCTGCAAATACTTTTTCATTTTGTGCCCAAAATACTTTGGGATGTATCAGGTTATTACATTAACCTGTACTGAATAACAAGATCTCATTCCCTATTCTAGGTGCCCATGTAATTATGTTGTTTAAATAAACTGACCATACAGATTAAATTAGATAGTGTGCTACAGAGAATATAAATTTTGTACCAAATAAACATCTCTTAAATAACAGTTAAAACTCAGGAATAGGTGTGAGTACTGTAAGAGCTTACCATCTACAAACCCTTACAATAAGCCTTATTGAACATTCTGTCCTCCTGCATCATCAATTGCCCAATCTCTGTTCATAAAAAATGATTTTAATCTTTTATTAGGAAAAAAGTAGAATGAATTTTTAAACACAGTGAGTTAACTTTTTACTGAACAATTTAGCTCATCCTATATTTTGTGATTTCTTTTAAAACAATTGAGATGCTGATGAATTTCAATGTGAATAATATTCTTATTATTTGTCTAAGAAAAATCTACTCATAAGATGCTTATGATTATTTACTTGATTTATACTCCCCTCAAACTGCAGTGAGGCACTGTTGACTTCTGTGCAGCAAATTCAGATTTAAAGTATCTTAACTCAGCTGAAGCTGAATTACAGTAGACAATGAAAACAGTCTTTTCATTAAATGTTTATAAAATAATATGGGAATTTATAGGATAAAAAGTATTATAGGTATGTAATAAACATGGAATTTTATAACTGGGATCTTTCTCTCAGGCTCTGGCTTCCTTTTCTTTCTTGTGGTTTATTAGTATTTAATTTTTTCCCTTCTTGTTTCGTTAGTGGCAGGACATTAAGTATACGAGAACTAAAGAGTTAATTTCATCTAAAAAATGCAAGTTATTAGGTGATCTCTATCATTCTATGATTTTATTTGCCATCGTCAGAAATGCTTGTGATTCATCAAGTCTAGGTTTGACTCCAATAATGACAGCAAATGATATTTTGTGAGCTGTTTCCTTTCCTAAGTCCAACTTCAAGAAGGTAATGAGATCCTAATTGTGGGATTCTCATTCTCTTAATCTCTTAAGAATATCATCTCAGAACTGATAGATTGATTTCTATGACTATAATTATAATGCCAGAATAGTTTGTTCTCTACCTTGTGTGATTTCAGGGTTTCTGGAAATCTTCTGTACCAGAAAATTGCTTTCTTGCTGCCTACTGATACAAACAACAGATAAAACTGAAGACCTCACCTTTCTGTCACTCCTGCTTAGAGTAGCACTGAGGTATAGGATTAAAATTATTTTAGAAAAAGCACTAAATTGAATTAAATTCACACCAGAGTGTAAAAATCTGATATCAGCATGCCTTTGATAAAGGGAAAGATGGAGCTTGGGAAGGAGCTGTGTCATTTCTGGTGATACATTTCAGTGCTTTCCTATCAATCTGGTAAAGTAATATAACCTTTCATTTGTTCAAAATTTACTTCCTGATGCTTCAAGGTATGTGCTGGCCAAGTAGGCCAACCTGGTAGATAGGGTAGCATCAGGTAAGGACTCATAGGTGTATCTCATTCGGCTCTAGCTTGTATTTCACATCTCTCTTTGGCTGTCTAAATCCTGACTTGGAGTGATTGAGTGTGTGTGTAGTAGCTGGAGGAATTTCACAGTTTGGATATATTATGTCCACCTGAAAAGCCATATTCTTTAATGCAATCTTGTGGGGACAGACTGATTAGTCTGTTGATTAGGGTGGAACTCTGATTAAACTATTTCCATGGAAGTATGGCTCTGCCCATTCAGGGTGGGTCTTGATTAGTTTACTGAAGTACTTAAGAGAAGCTAAGACACTGATGTGTGGAGATGCAGACAGAAGGACGTTTGGAGATGCTGAGCTAAGAGATGAAGCCCAGAGTTTGCCCCAGAGAAGCTAAGAGAGGACTTCCAGAGGCTTAGAAAGAAATGCCCTGGAAGAAAGAAGCAAGGATGCACAGGAGCTGAGAGAAAGGAGTGACAGAAGCTCAGAGATATTTTGGAGAAGGACATTTTGAAACACAACCCGGGAGCAAAGGACCAGCAGACACCAGTCACATACCTTCCCAGCTGACAGAGGTGTTGCGGATGCCATCGGCCATTCTTCGATGAAGGTATCATCTTGTTGATGCCTTAGTCTGGACAATTCTATGGCCTTAGAACTGTAACTTTGTAACCTAATAGATCCCCTTTAGAAAATCCAATTCATTTCTGGTATTTTGTATAACAGCAGCATTAGCAAACTGCAACAGGTTTATTTCTCTCAATTCTAGCCCATTGATCTATATGTCTATCTTTATGCCACCTATGTCTTTTATAATCTCATCTCAGAAGTAACATATTATCACATGTTCTATTAATCACACAGCCAACTCTGGTAAAAAGTGGGAGGGGACTACAAAGAGTGTGAATGCCAGGAGAAATTTATAAAAGTTTATTGAAAGGCTTTAAGGAAAAGTGAAAAAAATTGGGAGACATTGCGTATTCATGAATAAGAAGAAATAGGCAGAAGATCATGCCCTACTAGATGTAAAATCATATCATCCAGTTATAATAACTGAAACCATGTCTTTTTAACACATTGATGGACAAATAAACCATTGTAACAAAAGAAAGCTCAAGAACAGTCTGTGCTACAGAAACTTGATACACAACAGAGCTATCAGTTGAGAATAGATGCTTAATTAAACCTATTAAAAAATCCTTACTTCACATCAAACAAAAGTAAAGTCCAAATAGGTGATTAAGGACTTAAATGTGAAAAACAAAACTTTAAAACTTCTGAAAGAAATTATAGAAACATTCTCTGTGGCCTCATGGTAGAAGGATTTTTTAAGACAAGAAAAGCTCAAACCATAAAGGAAAATATTGCTCTTTTCTGTTCACCGAATACTACTATATAATGAGTGGAAAAGGCAAGCAACAACTTAAAAAACATATTTTCAAAAAATATAACTGACAAAGGACTAGTACCCATGATATATTTTTAAATCCTATAAAGAAAATCTATTGGAAATACAGGTTATAAGCCTTGGTCTTACAAAACAGAAAACACAAATGACCACCAAATTTATGAAAATAAACTCACTGGTAATCAGGGAATTCGAACTAAAACCATAATCGTTTTCATACCACATATACCAGACAGCCAGAACTTAAAGGGTGTTAAAGATGTGGAACAACAGGTACTCTCATTCACTATTAGTGAAAGTTGGTGCAACCAGTTTAGAAGGTACTTCCGTATTGTTCTGGTTTTCTGTTAATGTATAGAAACCACCCCAAACTTACTGGCTTAAAATAATATCCTGTAGTTTCTGTGGGTCAGGAATTTGGAAAGGGCCTACCTGGGCAGTTGTGGAATTGCTCATTGAGTTGGAGCAGCTGGGGAGTGACTGAATCTCTTTTCCTGTTGGCTCAGGGCCTCTCCATGTGGTCTCGCCACAGGGATAGGTTGAGCTTTTTGCCCAGCATGTGTCCTCAAGTTGATCAGAGTGCTTAGAAAGGAGCTAGAGTCTTCGAAGGCAAGTGTTCAAGCTAACAAAGTAGAAGCTCCATTGCTTTTTTTGACTTAGTCTTGAAAGTCACATAGTGCAACTTCTGTTGGTTGAAAGAGTTACAAAAGCCCAGCCACTATCAAAGGAAGGGGACATAGACCTGCCTCTCAAAGGGAGGTGTGTAAAAATCACATTGTAAAAACAGCATGTGGGATGGAAGATATTTTTGTGGCCTTCTGTAGAAAATACAATCTTCCACAGGCACTATTTACTAAAGTTGAAGATTTACATGCTTTTTATGACTCGTACTTACCTTAGGGAAACTTTTCCCCTTATGCACCTAGAGACACAACACCTTTGGAATTACAAAAAACTGGAAACAACCAAAATGTCCAGCAACAGTAGAATGGATAAATACAAAAGAATATTCTATGTAAGTGAAAATGAATGAACTTCTGCTATATGCACTGATATGGATGAATCTCAAAAACAATTTGAAGCTGAAAAAACAAATTATAGAAGAATACATATAATATTCCATTTATATCAAGGTCATAAATAATCAAAACTCTTTATGCTGCTTTGTTACAATGATTAGGGATATTTAATTGTATGGTAAACAGAAAATTATAAAGAAAAAATGACTAAAATAAAATTAATACAAAATTTGAAATAGTGCTTTCAGGTAGGAGGGAATAGACAAAAGGGGAAGCAATCTGGGAGGGACATGATCAAGTAAAACCAGCAGGATCCTATTTTCCCAAGAAAACATGTTAGCCAAGGCTATAAATAGGAAATTTGTTTTCTCCTCTGGTGCTAGACATTTAAAATATTATTTTTATATGATAACACTGATATGATAGACTAGAATACAAAATTTACATTCATTTTAAAGATAAAGCATGAGATTTCAAAAACATTGGGCCAAATGTTTAAATACAGGGCCAAATGTCTATTTGTTGAGTGGGACACTGAGATTTATTCTTTCTTTGTAGGGTATATTTTGGCAGAAAAGTTTGAGAAGTAGTGGGTCTTCAGTCAATGTGATTGCTCATTCCTTCCTAATTTCTCTTGACTTCCAGTCTTTTGTTCCTGCCATTATCTCCAATATAAACCTTGTAAGTGACAAAATATACTTGTTTAGGGGATGGGAGTAGGTGGTAAGCTACCTTGCCCTTTCCCAGAACCAGAAGGACTGAAACTTGCATGCTGTGTTCCCACAGAAGAGAGATGATCCTCTTAGGTTTATGCAAGTCTGCCTTTTGACCTGACGTGAGAAGGCCTACCAGTTTATATTGATACTGCAACGGTACAATATCAACCAATGAGACAGCTGCTTCCAGTTTATTGCTGTTTGGTGAAATTAACTGTTCCTTAATATTATTTTTGTTATTTAGAATTGATTTAGCTCCAGTAACCTATCAGAAAATCTTAGTTCAATTCTCAATAGCTGGCTATTTATTTATATTGCTAAACTCACCACAATTATTTCTAGAATTTTTACTGATAATTTCTACAGAGTTAGATTCTGATGGAACCAAAGAATATTGCAAAGAGGACTTCAAATATCTCTAGAGAGTGGTTTTCCTCCTCCCAGAGAAAGAAGTTTAATGTCTTCCTACCTATCATTAAAGAAAACACACCAAGGAGACAGATGTCTTATTAACACACATTGGCCAATCCAACTTTGCATCAGTAAACCTCTCACCTAAGTACATTTTTCATTGTGCCAAAAGGTGCATATTAGTGAAATAGATTGCATAAGTAGGTTCTGAGGGCAGGACTTGGGTCTCATGCCTATTACTCTTGCCTGTTTTGTATTTGTTAAATCTACCAGATCTAGGAGAAATTTTCTTGAGATGTACCTACATGTGTGATTCAGTTCAATTCAAAACCTATTTTTTGGGTGCATACAATCACTGTGACAGACACTACCTGGATGAATCATGAATGGGTAAGACTATATTCTTCAGGAGCTTACAGTATTGTGTGTGTGTGTGTGTGTGTGTGTGTGTGTGTGTGTGTGTGTGTATGTGTATGTGGGAAGATGAAATGAAATGTGGGATATAAATATATCTATATATGGGATAGGTATATATACAGGATGTGTGTGTGTGTGTGTGTGTGTGTGCACGCATAATACAAATGAAATACACATGCTATATGTAGGCCCACTGTTCTGGTTTGCTAATGCTGTCTTTATACAAAATACCAGAAATGGATTGGCTTTTATAAGGGGGGTCTATTTGTTTACAAATTTAAAGTTCTTCAGCCATAAAAGTATCTAAACTAAGGCATAAACATGAGTATACCTTCACTGGAGAAAGGCCATTGGCATCTGGAAAACTTCTGTTAGCTGGAAGGCATGTGGCTGGCATCTGATTATCCTTTGCTCCAGCATTCTGGTTTCAAAATGCCTTTCTCTAAAATGTTTCTGGGCTTCTGTCTCTCTTAGCTTTGCTGAAGCAAACTCGGGGCTAGTATCTCCAAACCGTCAGCATCAGCAGAAGTCTGCTTTCAATGGCCATCTCTAAAATGTCTCTCTCAGCAGCAGCAGTGAGCTCCTTCTGTCTGTGTGCTCTTATAGGACTCCAGTGATTTAACTCAGACCCACACTGAAAGGGTGGGGTAACACCTCCATGGAAACACTCAATCAAGAGGTCACACCGTAATCAGAAATATTCATAAATCTGCTCCCACAAGATTGCATTAAAGAATATGGCTTTTTCTGGGGGACATAATATATCCAAACCAGCACAACCACCAATAACATTTGGGAGTCTTGGGCCAAGAGAACAAATTGCAACCTACATGCCATATATTCAAATATTTGAAAGTTATAAATAAAGTTAAACTCCTTCTACATCAAAACATAAAGCTTCTCCAAACACCTCCAAACACCATGCCCTCCTCAAACACTAGGGTGCGCCCATCCTCTTGGCCTGAGGAGTCGTTCTGGCCTAGACATCTGTATCCCTGATTCCTACCTCATAGTCATTTTCCTTCAGGATGATCCTGTCTCAATCCCTTTCAGCAAGGCCAGCACTGTTCCTGCTGATATAAAGTCCTCAAAACCTCACTGGGCTTCTGTGCAATTCACAGAGGTCTAAGCTGTCAGACAAGAGGGTCATCCACAGATCTGTCCTGGATAATCACATCTCTATTGCTGGCTTCTGAGATGGTTGATTGGATCCATTTAATATCTTTTATTATGGTTATTATTATTTAGCAAAGGGCTAGCAAGTCACACCCTGGCCCTGATTCCAAAGCATGCTATCTGGGATAGGATGAGAATTTTCCAATCATTAAGTGCCGGTTCCTTTTTGCTTAACAGTTAATTCCTCCATTTATCTCTTTCCTTTTGGATTTTACTATAAGCAGCAAGGGGAAACCAGGCTGCACTTTCCACACTTTGTTTGGAAGTCTCCTCGGTTAAATATCAAAGTTCATCACTTTTAAGTTCAACTTTCAATACAATACCATGACATAATTTAGTGAAGTTCTCTGTTACTTTATAACAAGGATCACCTTTCTTCCAGTTTCCAATAACACATTTATCATTTTTTTCTAAGACCTCACCAGAAAGACATCTAATGTCCATATTTATAACAATAGTCTTTTCAAGGCAATCCAGGCTTTTCCTACCAAGCACCTCAAAATTCCTCTAACTTCTACCCAGTACCCAAATTCAAAGCCACTTCCACAACTTTAGTTATTTGTTGCAGCAGCAACCCACTTCCTGGTATCAAAACTGTCTTAGTATTTATTAGCAGCCACACCCCATTCTCTCCAATTCTCCCTGCTTTAGGGAACCACCAATATACTTTTTGTCTCTACGGATCTGCCAATTCTGGACATATAAATGGAATCATATGAATGATATACAGCCATTTTGAGTCTGGCTTCTTTCAATTAGCACAATATTTTCAAGATTCATCCATGCTGTAGTATGTATCAGAACTTCATTTCTTTTTAGGTTGAATAATATTCCACTGCATGGATATACCACATTGCTGGGGAAGTCATGGGCATACTCAGCAGCCATCTCCAAGCCCTCACCCACCCTGCTCCCTTTCCCCTCTTGCTTGTTTGCATGAAGATTTTTTGATATGTTTCCATGTTGCAGCCCTGGGGAAACATTAATTCTCAACTGTGAAAAACAAGCTACCCAGAAATGGAACAGCCTGACCATACCTTGAACCTGAAACTGGGAACAAGAAGCCCTGCACAAAGGTTGCTTGATACATGTTTTTTTGCTCAGTGATAGCCTTGCCCTAGGGCATATAAAAAACCCAGCACTTGGGTAGCACAGGGTCCCTCATCTCCAACATGAAGTGGGGCATGTGGAGCTGCCATCAACAAACCCTGACCTGAGCCATTGGCCTCCCCGGGGGCTGGCCATAGTGGAACCATTTCCCTGCTCTTTTGGGCCTTTTGTGCTGTGTAAGTAATAAAGAGACCATTTGATGAGAATCTGTGTTGTGACTGAGCCTGTAATCCTATGACACTCTATACACGAACTTGCTTCACACACATTTTGTTTAACCATTCACTAATTGGTGAACATTTTTTTTTTTTTCTTTCCAGTTTTTGGTTATTATGAATAAATGCTGTTATGAACATTTGTGTACTAGTAAGTTTTTGTGTGGTACGTGTTTTCACTTATTTTAGGTATACACCTAGGAGTGGAATTTCTGGGTCATATGATAACCCTATGTATAAGCTTTTGAGGAACTGCCAGACTCTTTTGCAAAGTGGCTATACCACTTCAATATTTCAATTTCTTTGACCTAAAGTCTTTTTGGTTTGATATTAGTATAGCCACTCCAACTTTTTTATGATTGCATTTTGCCTGATATATATTTTTCCTTCCTTTTACTTTCAACCTATTAGAACTTTGAACTGGAACTGTGTCTCCTGTAGACAGCATATAGTTGGATCTTGTTTATTCAGTCTGATAATCTTTACCTTTTCATTGAATTGTTCAATCCATTCACATTATGGTTATTATTGATATAGTTGGATTTGTTCTGTCACTTTGCTTTTTCTTTTCTATGTCATGTCTTTTTTTTGTTCCTTTATCCCTCTTTTACTGTTTCTTCTGTATTAAGTGAATATTTTCTAGCATAACATTTCAATTCTTTGAATGTTTCTTCACTATTTTTCTTTTGTTATTTTCTCAGTGGTTGCTATAGGGCTTACCATGTCACCTTAACTTTTCAGAATCTAATTCAGATTTATACCAACTTAATTCCAATGAGATACAGAATCACAATTCCTATATACTTCTAGTCCCTCTCCCCTCTTTTTGTGCTTATATTGTTATACACTTTACATCTGCATTTGTTACAAAACCAACAAGACATTGTTATAATTGTCATTTTATATAATTTTATGTTTATTAAGAAAACTGAAAAGAGAAAGGAAAGCAAGTATCTATTTATAGTTTGCTGTATTAACCTTATTTACCATTTGTTGTCTTCATTTGTTCCTGTGTATACCAGAGTTACCACCTTACTCCAGTACAATTTTGTTCCCATCCACCTCTTTTGTGTTGTTTTTGTCAAGTATATTACATTTCTATGTATCATGGGCCCAGTAATGCAACACATATATACTGTTTTATACAATTGTTTTTTAAATCAGTTAAGAGAAGAGAGGAGAAGAAATATGTGTTTATACTGTTTATTATACTTACATGATTATCTTTACTGGTGGTGCTCTGTTTTTTTTCATATGGATTTAAATTACCATCAGAGTCACTTGCTTTTAGCTTGAAGAACTTCCTTTAGTACATACAAGGTAGGGCTAGTCTGCTAGTAACAAATTCTCTTAGTTTTGTTTACCTGAGAAGTCTTTATTTTGCTTTCATGTATGAAAGATAGTTTAGCTGGATATTATGATTCTTAATTGACAGTTTTTTTCACTGAGCACTTTCAATACAGAATCCCACTGTGTCTGGCTTCTGTTGTTTTCTGGTGAGAAGTCAGCTGTTAATTTTATTTGTATTCCCTTGTAAATAGTGCATCATTTTTTCTCTTGATTCTTTCAAGACTTTTCACTTGTTTTTGATTTTCAGCATTTTAATTGTTATTGGATCTCTACTTGGAGTTCATTGAGCTTCCTGGCTGTGTAGGTTATTTTTTCCCATCAAGTTTAGGAGGTACACAGCCACTATTTCTTAGAATGTATTTTCTGTTTCTTTCTCTTCTCTGCATCTGGTACTCTTATTGCATGTATGTTAGTGTGCTTAATGATGTCCCACAATTCTCCGAGGTTATGTTCATTTTTCTCTCTGTTCTTGGATTACATCTTTATCAACCTATCTTCAAGTTGACTGACTCTTTTTCTGCCAATTCAAATCTACCGTTCATCCCCTCTAGTGATTTTGCATTTCAGTTATTGTAATTTTTAACTTTTGAATTTCCATTTGGTTCTTTTAAAAATATTTTCTATCTCTTTATCTATATTCTCTATTTGATGAGACATTGTACTCATAACTTCCTTTACTTACTAAAGTATTTCATTTATTTCTTTAAACATATTTATAAGAGCTGCTTTGGAATCTTTGTTAAATCTGACATCTAGGCCCTTTCATGGACAGTTTCTGTTGCCTGCTTTTTGCCCTGTGTATAAGTCACACTCTCCTGTTTCTTTCCATGTCTCATAATTTTTTGTTGTTGAAAATAAGGCATTTTAGGTAATATATTGTAGTAACTCTGGATACTGATTCCAGTTCCCTCTCTACAGAGCTTGTTTTTGTTTGCTTATTTTTTTAGTAGACTTGCCTACACTATTTTAGTGAAGTCTATTTCCTCTGCAGCATGATGCCTTTAATGTCACTTCTTGGAGGATGCCGTCTTAGGTGTACGGACAGTTACCCTGGGATGACAGCAATTTTAGCAGGGTTCTCTTTGGCTGTCCCTTTCTTGATCAATCTATTAAGCTGCCTGCCTCATTTAGTATCACACCCAGATTTTTAGGCCTGTGCATTTAATTTAATTGCCTGTGCATTGCTCTACAATTTTTGAGAATGCCCTAGAGCATTAAATACTCCACAGCCTGATCCAATTAAGTTCATCCAGGGTTAGATTTTGAGGCCAGTCTTTGTGTTTTTTTCTTTCTGATGCCAGAAAGCTTCTTATCAGCTGTCTTTCCCCCTGATTCTCTCTCATGAACTAGCTGGCCTATAATTTCGCTTGTTCTTAGGAGGTGCTATTGCTTTTGAGAGTATCCTTAGGCTTCACAATCTCTCACACTGTTTTAAATAAAGTCAGTTTACTTTGAGGAGAGCTTTGAAATGCTCTATTCTTATACACTGCCATTCTCTCTGGGCAAAATTTCTGAACCACTTCTCTGGGTGTTGAGCAGGGCAGTAGCCTCTGGTATTCTCAGCTTGCCTTTCCTAGTGTGGAGCCACTGCCCTATGAGCAAGCAGAAGCCAGGGCATTCAGGGCCCCTGTATTCTTATCATTGTATGCCTAGGGCAGGACCTTTGTCCTATAAGTGGAGACTGGGTGGAGGAAGGAAGTCCTGACTGTCAGAGCCCAGAAAAAAGAGTCTAACACATAGAAGGAATGTCTGATCCAGGGGCCCTGCTGCTTATATCATAGACACCAGGTGCTCCATAAACTAAGGGTTGAAGGCTGTTTTAGAAATCCCGGTCATAGTGGCACCTAGACCCCAGGGGGCAGACAAGGCAAGATCAGATATGCCCATAAGATGAACGACGATAAACAAGTCAAAAGGCCTACTTCCTCCACATAGATAATACAGTGCACATCAAAGAAGAGTAGTGTGTTAGAACCCTAGTAACCAGTCAGCAGAAACTGATAAGCACTCACCCAGTCAAGGCCCAGAACACACTCAGCAGGACCCTCCCCACCAACACCCAATGTGGTTTTTTCCTTTGAAAAATGCTGCTCTCAGATAGAGGGCTGGAGCCATTTTTCCTTTCTTTCTTTTCTGATGGCTCCCACCTGCTTTCTTCTCCTTTCTTCATCTAATAAACCTTAAACTCTCTACTTAAACCATGACTCACTGCGTTGTGTGGATTCCTGAACGACCTAACACTGACCTCTTTGCTATACTCACCAGGCATTTAAAAGCTTCTTCAACTCAAAGTTGGAGGGATGGGAATGCTGGTATATTGACCCTCCCAGTGAGATACCATATCACTTGATTGGGTGCTAAGGGTAGAGGGCATACCATTTTCTTGGCCACACTCTCCCAGAGTGTAGCTTCCTCAAATTGAGCTGGGGATGGGGGACATGAAGCAGAGAGTGGGTCATGGTTCAATTGCCACAGTCTCTAGCTGTTCTTACTGAGATTTAACATATTTTCTTGAATAAGTGTTACTTCATTTGCTATATATCCTTAGGACAATTTCCAGAGACTTTAATTTTTTTAATATAGTTTTCACTAGTTATGGTTATTTTGCTGTGGAATGAATCAGCAGAGCTCTTCACATTGCAATGCCCAGAAATGGAATAGCTTTGCCTGTTTTTGAACTTCATAAAAGTTGGATCTACAATATATAGTCTTTTGTATCTGACTTTATTTGTTCAACATTGTTTTTGAGATTCATCTACCTCAGTGGTTCTTAACCACAGGTGATTTTGCTCTCCAGGGGACATTTGGCAAGGTCTGAAGACAATTTTTTTTTATTTCCACAACTTGGGAGAAGTGTGCTACTGGCATCTAGTAGGTAGGAGGAGGGATGCTGTTAAACATCATACAATGCACAGGACAGCTCCCTCAGAATGAAGAATTATCTGTCCCAAAGTGCCAAAAGTGCTGAAGGTGAGAAACCCTGATCTACATTGTGACTTGTTGCAGAAGCTTTTTTTTTCATTCATTTGTAGTATTCCATTTTATAAAAATGTAGTAATTGATTTTTGTTGATAGTCATTTTGGTTGTTAGATTTTTTTGGAAAATATGAATAGTGCTGTTACAAATATTTTAAACATGATTTTTGGTGAACAAAACCACTCATTTCTCTTGGGTATAAACCCAGAAATAGAATTTCTGAATAACAAGATATACTTATCTTTACTTAAATAGATGTTGACAGTTGTAGCAATTAATATTCCCACTGGTAATATATGTGAGTTCAAATTTCTCCACATCTTCAACAGTTCTTTTACTTTTCACCATTCTGTTGGGGTGCCTTTTACTCTCACAATGTTGTATTTTCATGAACAGATCTTAGTTTTAATGAAGTCCAGTTTATTGATATTTTCTTTTATGGTTAGTGTGCTTTCTGAGTTCTGTTTAAGAAAGCTTTGCCTATCCTGAAGTCATAACGATATTTTCTTATAATTTGTTCCAGCAGATTTATTGTTTTACATTTCACATTTACACCAATAATTTTTGTTTATGGTTTGAGGTTGAGGTCAGGATTCATTTTTTCCCTACTGTGATGGTAAATTTAATGAATCAACTTGTTTAGGTTATGGTCTATAGCTGTTTGGTCAAATATGGGCCTAGTTGTTACGTGGGGATATTTCACAAGTGTTGTAGCATCTACAATTGGTTGACCTTAAGTAAAGGAGATTACTCTCCATAAAGTGGATATGCCTCATCCAATCAGTTGGAGGTCTCAACAGCAATAACTGTTCCAGAGATGAGAAGGAATTCTGCCTCAAGGCTATACCCTCCACTCCTTGCTTAGTTCCCAGCCTAAGGAATTTGGACTCAAGCATTCAACATCATTGTCATTTGAATTTCTAGCCTCTGGCCTGCCCTACAGATTTGGACTTGCCAGCCTGACAACTGTGTGAGCCAATTCCTTGTAATTAAATCATATATATATACACAGACACACACAGACACACACAAACACACACATATACATACATATAGATATACAATTGATCTTGTATCCAGTGACATTGCTAAATTCACTTATTCATTCTAACAGTTTGGATTCAAAATTGTACAATACAAAAAATCAAATAAATATAAAGTTAGGCATTAATGGAAGAATTGAAGGACAAGAAATTATAACACTTACAAATAGCCAAATGGCAGAAGAAAGTCAAGAGACTTGACCTAAATTCAAAGGCATAAGTAGACTGAAAGTGAAAGGATTGAAAAAATATATATACCATGCAAATAGTAGCCAAAGGACAGCTGGGGTAGCTAAAATAATATCAGATAAAATAGACACTAAGTAAAAAACTGTTGTGAGGGGCAAAGAAAGTCATATACTATTAAAGGGGTCAGTTCAATAAGAAAACATAATTATAAATATATATGCACTTAATGGCAGAGCCCAAAATATATGAAGCAAATATTGACAGATGTGAAGGGAGAAATAGACAGTTCTACATGATAGTAACAGATGTCAGTGCACCACTTTCAATAATGATGAGAACATATAGACAGAAGATCAATAAGGAAATAGAAGACATGACTGATACTATAAACCAAGTAGACATAAGTGGAACACTTCATTCAACAGAAGCAAAACACACATGGATCATTCTCCAGAATAAGCCACATGTTAGGTCACAAACAAGTCTCAATAAATTAAAAATATTGAAATCATACAATGTATCTTCTCCAACCACAATGGAATAAAGCTGGAAGTCAGTAACAGATGGAGAAATGGAAACTTCACAAATATTTGGAAATTAAACAACACACTTTTAAACAACCAAAGAAATCACAGGGTAAATTAGCAAATATCTTGAGGTGAATGAAAATGAAAACACAACACACTGAACTTATGGGATGCAGCAAAGGCAGTGCTAAGAGGGAAATTTATTGCTCTAAATGCTTACATTCAAAAAAGAAGAAAGATTTCAAATCAGAGTCCTAACATCAAAATTGGAAGAACTGGAAAAAGTAGAGCAAACTAAACCCAAAGCAAGTAGAATTAAGGGAATAGCAAAGATAAGAGCAGAGATGAATAAAACAGAGAACAAATAAACAATAGAGAGAATTAACAAAATAAAAAGTGGTTCTTTGAAAAGAACAATAAAATTGACAAACCTTTATCTGCACTTAGGAGGAAAAAAAGAGGGAAGAAAGAAATAACTAAAATCAGAAATGGGAAGGGGGAAATTACTACCAACTGCACTGAAATAAAAAGGACTATAAGAAAGTATGCCAATAAATTAGATAACCTAGATGAAATGGACAAATTATTAGAAATGTACAAACTACCTACCTTAACTTATGAAGAAACAGAAGATCTCGAAAAACTAATATCTAGTACAGAGATTGAAACAGTAATCAAACACCTCCCCCCCAAAAAAGCCCAGGACCAGACAGCTTCACTGGTGAATTTTTTTTAAATGCAATTTTATTGAGATATATTCCCATACCAAATAATACATCCAAAGTATAAAATCAGTGGCTCAGAGTATCATCATAGAGTTGTGCATTCATTGCCACAATCAATTTTAGAACATTTTCATCATCCCAATATAAAGAAAAAAATAAAAATAAAAAAGAACACCCAAAATATCCCATACCCCTTATTCCACCCTATAATATATATATATTTTTTGTCTTAATTTTATTACTTATTTGCCCATACACTGGGTAAAGGGAGTGTCAGTCACAAGGTTTTCACAATCACATGGTTACACAATAAAAACTATGTTATACAATTATCATCAAGAATCAAGTCTACCAGATGACAGTTCAACAGATTAAGGTATTTCCTTCTAGCTATTCTAATACACTAAAAACTAAAAAGGAATTATCTATATAATGCATAAGAATAACCTTCTGAATGACCTCTCAACTCTTTTGATATCTCTTAGCTGCTGAAACTTTATTTTGTTTCATTTATTTTTGCCCTTTTGGTCAAGAAGGCATTCTTAATCCTATGATGCCAGGGCCAGCCTCATCCCTGGAAGTCATGTCCCACATTTCCAGGGAGAATTACACCCCTGGGAGTCATGTCCCACATAGGGTGGAGGAAAGTGAGTTTATTTGCAGAGCTGACAGAGAAAGAGGCCACATCTGAGCAACAAACAAGGTTCTTTGTGGGTGACTCTTAGGCATAATTATAAGTAGGCTTAGCTTCTCCTTTGCAGGAATGTTTCATAAGGGCAAGCCCCAAGATCAAGGGCTTGTCTTATTAAATTGGGAGTCCCTAATGCTTGTGAGGATATCAGAAATTTCCCAGGTGAGGAAATTTAATATTTCCACATTTCCCCCAGTCCCTCAAGGGGACTTTGCAAATACTTTTTTATTTTGTGCCCAAAATACTCTGAGATGTAGCAGGGTATTACATTAACCTGTACCGAATAACAAGATCCCATTCCCTTTTCTAGGTTCTATATAATTAGGCTGTTTAAATAAACAGACCATACAGATTAAATTAGATAGTGTGGTACAGAGAATATAAATTTTTGTACCAAATAAACATCTCTTAAATAACAGTTAAAACTCAGGACTGCTGTAAGAGCTTACAATCTATGAACACTTACAATAAGTCTTATTGAACATTCTGTTCTCCTGCATCATCGATTGCCCAGTCTCTGTCCATGTTCTATCCCCTGATAATCTAGGCTCTCAAATTTACTTCTCAGCATTTGATCATTAAAATTAGTTTATATTAGTGAGGATTTAAAATATTTGTCCTTTTTTTTCCTTGCTAATTTCACTCAACATAATGTCCTCAAGACTCATTCACCTAGTTGAAAGCCTCACAACTTTATTCCTTCTTGTAGCTGTTCAATATTTCATTGTATGTATACACCACAGTTTGCCCTTCTGTTCATCCGTTGATGTACCTTTAGGCCAACTCCTTTAATTGCAAATTGTGAATACTGCCACCCATAAACACCAGTGTGTGCAAATGCCTATTTGCGTCCTTGCTTTCAGTTCTTCCAAGTATATACCAAATAACAGAGTTGCAGGATCATATGGCAACCCTATACTTAGCCTCCTGTGGAACCACCACACTGCCCTCCAGTGGGGCTGCAACCTTCTATCCCCACCAACAGTGAATACATGTATCTCTCGCTCCAAATCTTCTCCAGCACTTGTATCTTTCTGTTTACTTTTTAAGCAGTTTTATTAACATGTCATACAATCCATCCTAAGTGAACACTCAATAACTCCTGGTATAATCCTGTAGTTATGCTTTCACCACAATGAGAACATTTCCATTTCTACCACAAAAAAAAGAAGAGGAAGAAAAAATAAGAGGATGAATAATAAAAATTAAATTAAATTTAAAAGGAGAAACACCACCACCACCACCACCAAGAATCCCACACACCTCCCCTTATATTCCCTTCTGTTGACATTTAGCTTTGGCATATTGGATTTGTTATAATTAATGGAAGAACATTACAATGTTACTGTTAACTATCAACCCTCATTTGCACCGATTGTATTTTTTCCCATATACCATCTCATCTGGTTTGCTAAAGCTGCCAGAAATGCAATATAGCAGAAATGGGGATTTATTAGTTCACAAATTTACAGTTCTGAGTCCATGAAAATGCCCAAATTAAGGCATCAAGTGGTAACTACCTGCTCTGAGGAAAAGGCAGATGGCATCCCATTATACCTCTGTCAGCTAGGAAGGCACATGTCTGGCATCTCCTGGTCCTTTGCCCCAGGGTTGCATTGCTTTCAGCTTCTAATTTCAGTGGCTTTCTCCTTAAATGTCTGTGGGTTCTTACTTAGCATCTCTAGGCCAAACTCTGGGCTCCATCTCTTAGCTTAGCATCTCCAAATGTCTTTCTGTTTGCATCTCTTAGCTTCTCTCCTGGTGCTGGTCTCAACAGTTATTTCCAAACGTCTCTGCATTTTATCCTCTCATAGAGGACACCAGTAAGCTAATTAAGACCCACCCTAGTGGTGGAGGTCACATCTCCATGGACATAACCTAATCGAAAGATCCCACCCACAATAAAATCTTCACTCAAAAGATTGGATTAAAAGAACAGTCTTTTCTGGGGTACATAATAGATTCAAACCAGCATACCATCCCATTTTCAACACCTCGGAATGTTGACATTCACTTGTTCTCCCTCAGGTAAAAACTTTTTTATATTTCTACATGTAATCACCATCATTGTCCACTCTAGTTTTTGCTAACTTATACAGTCCCAATTTTTATCCTCTATCTTTCCTTTTGGTGTCATCCATGCCCCTAGCCTTCTTCTTTTAACCCTACACACACTCATCTTTGTTTATTATACTAACAATATTGTGTTACTATTAGTATTGTGCTATCCATTTCTGGATCTTTACAGTCAGTCCTGTTGAACATTTTGTACTCCTTCAGCATCAAGTGCCCAATCTCTATCCCCCTTCTACCTCCTGAGAACCTATGTTCTTAACTTGAACTCTCAAAGTCTGCTCATTATAGTTAGTTCACATTAGTGAGAACATACAGCATTTGTCCTCATGTTTCTGGCTAATTTCACTCAACATAATTGTTAGGTTCAGAGCTGTTCAAGAATCCACACAAATGCAGCGAGTCATGGTTTAAGTAGAGAGTTAATGTTTATTAGAGGAAGAAAGCAGAAGAAAGCAGGTGGGAACCATCAGAAAAGAAAGAAAAGGAAAAATGGCTCCGGCCCTCTTTCTGAAAGCAGCATTTTTTAAAGGAAAAACCCACGTTGGGTATTGGGGCGGGGGGGAAGGTCCTGCTGAGTGTGTTCTGGGCCTCGATTGGGTGAGTGCTTATCAGTTTCTGCTGACTGGTTACTAGTGTTTTAACACACTACTCTTCTCTGGTGTGCACTATATTATCTATGTGGAGGAAGCAGGCCTTTTGGCTTGTTTGTGGTCATTCACCTTTATGGGCATATCTGATCTTGCCTTGTCTGCCTCCTGGAGTCTAGGTGTCACTGTGACTGGGATTCCTAAAACAGCCTTCAACCCTTAGTTTATGGCACACCTGGTATTTATGAGATAAGCAGCAGGGCCGGTGGATCAGACATTCCTTCTATATGTTAGACTTTTCCTGGGGCCTGACAATAATGTCAAGTTTCATCCACATTGTTGCATACATCATGACTTTATTCTGTCTTACAGCACTGTAATTTTCCATTGTATGTATATACCACAGTTTGTTTATCCAGTCGTCTGTTGATGGATATTTGGGCTGTTTCCATCTCTTGGCAATTGTATAAATGCCTCTATAAACGTTGGTTTTCAAATTATCTGTTCATGTCCTAGCCTTCAGTTCCTCCAAGTATATACCTAGTAATGGGATTGCTGGATCATACGGTAATTCTATACTTAGTTTCCTAAGGAACCGCCAAATTGCCTTCCAGAGTGGCTGCACCATTCTACATTCCCACCAGCAGTGAGTAAGTGTTCCTCTTTCTCCATATCCTCTCCAACACTTGTAGTTTACTGTTTTTTTGTTTGTTTGTTTGTTTGTTTTGTTTTTTCCACTTTGGAAAAGTGTCTGTTCATGTCTTCACTGATGAATTTTACCAAAGATTCCAAGAAGAATTAACACCAATCCTGCTCAAACTCTTGCAAAAAGTTGAGGAGGAAGAGATAATTTCTAATGCATTCTATGAGGCCAACACGATTCTAATAGTTTGTATAATATTTTGAATTTTTTACAAAGCCAATTGTCATCTTCAAATAATTTTATTTTTAGCTCTTTTTTTCCAATCTTTATACCATTTTATACTTTGCCTTGCCTAATTCCACACTCTAGAATCTCCAATACTATGTTAAATAGAAATGGTCATAGTGGACATTCTTGTCTTGTCCCCAGCCTCAAGAAAGAAAGAATTATTCAAACTATTTAAAATAGAGCTGCAATTTTCTAAGTTTTGGGGAAGGTAGATCTTAATAAATATTTTTTTAAAAAATAAATTACATTTCTAGCCTTCAAAGTCCATCTAGTTGCCAAAATAAAGAATTAGTATCATGCTTTACATAATTTACATTCAGCTTTACATGAATATCAACTTAAGAGTAAAATGAATTATTTAACTTTGCAAAATTTATCTCAGTGCCATGTGCAACTATTATAAATACCACTCTGTGGTACTGCAAATTGGGAACATAAAGGAAGCAAGAAAATGAGTGCTTGACACTACTGGAAAATAATACTCTGTGATTCAATAACCTGTTGCATTCATTCTACCTGAGAAGACAACTTAGTGTTTTTTCTTTTTAATCTAATTACTTTAACATGCAATCTTCTTCAGTATTCCAAAGTAATATTTGTCTCCAATTTGGCAGTATAACAATTGTTCCAGTTTGCTAATGCTGCTGTTTTGCAAAACACCAGAAATTGATTGGCTTTTATAAATGGGGTTTATTTGGGTACAGTGTTAAGGCCATAAAAGTGTCCAAGCTAAGGTGTCAACAATAGGGTACCTTCGCAGAAGAATGGCCAAAGGCCTCTGGAACACCACTGTTGTCTGGGAAGGTATATGGCCGGCATCTTCTTCCTCCCAGGTTGCGTTTCAAAATGGCGGTCCTCCAAAGTGTCAGTATCAGCTTTCAACAGCCGTCTTCAAAATGTTTCTCTTAGCTGCAGTTGCTGTGAGTTCCTTCTGTTTGTCAGCCCTTTTATATGGCTCTGGTAATTTAATTAAGACTCCCCTGAATGGGTGGGGTAACAACTCCATGGAAATTATCCAATCAAAATTCTTGCCCACAGTTGATTGAGTCACATCTCTATGGAAACACTCAATCAATAGGTTCCAACCTAATCAACACTTATATGTCTGCCCCCACAAGATTGCATTAACGAACATGGCATTTTAGGGGACATAATACATCCAAACTGCCACAACAATTCACAAACTTAATGACATTTAGGCAAAGATGACTTTTGTTTTAAGTACATAGGGAAAAATGTTTAAGGAAGGATTGGCTTGGGGTTGTCTTATTTTGCCAGGCTGCTATGACAAATATCACACATAGGTTTTGGTTTAACAATAGCTAAGTTAATGTGTCAAATTGACTGGGCTATAGTGTCCAGTTTTTGGTCAAGCAAGCACTGGCTTGATTGTTACAGAGAGAGTATTTTGTTCATTTAAATCATTAGTCAGTTGATTGCATCTGTGACTGAATACATCTACAATCAACAAAGGCAACTGCCTTCAACAATGAGAGAATTCTCATCCAATCAGTTGAAGTTCCTAAAGGGAGAACCGATGATATCAACAGTCAGAAAGAAGAATTTCTATCTCTACTTCAGCCAGCCAGCTTCTTCTCAGGAATTCATTGAAATCTTTATCAGAGTTCCTATGAAATTAGGATTTACCAATCTGAACAGTCACATGAGCCATTCCTAAAACAAATCTCCCATTCTTTATATATATATATATATATATATATATATATGTATATGTGTGTGCGTGTGTGTGTGTGTGTGTGTGTGTGTGTGTGTGTATTTGTATATTTAGTGTAGTTGGGCCCTGGGATATAATTTATGATCCTAGAGGAACTGTCAACTGGCTCAACATTTCCAATGGCCTCAAAGGAATTAAAGATAAGCAATATTGAGAAAGTACAAAAAATAAACAGGAAAAAACTCTATCCTACCATTGCACTATACTATGGTGCAACAGAGCATCTGAATCTTAAGAAAGACATAATTGCCTAAATGTATGGAGAAGGTCAAGACAGGAATTTATTGGTCATAGAAGCCAAAAGAGATGTTGTAGTTTGACAGCTTAGAATGACTGGCAGTGTTCAATATTGAAAGAATGACGGCTTGAGAAGCTTCATTAAAGTGTATAAAATTGTAGTAAAATTTTATCAAATATAGAAAATCAACTAAGGGATACCCTGATTCAGAAAGAGGTACATACTTGGATCAAATAAAATCAAATTCTATTTTGCTTACTAGGTAATAAATTAAATTCCTTACCTCAAAAAGAGTTACAGTCCATCAAAAAAATCTTCTTAAATATAATTCAATTCATGAAAGTAAAATCCATAGTGAAAAGTTCTATATTTGTATGTGTCTATATGCATAAAAAATGGTATGAAAGGATAAGCACCAAAATGTTCATGTGGTTATCTCAGGGTGGTGGAATTTCAAGTTATTTTTATTATCTTCTTATATGCTTTTTAATACTGTTTGAATTTTTTTCAATAAACTTTTATTATTTAGCTAATATCTTCTAAATCTATTTTCCTTATGGAATTTTTAAAAATTCACATTATGTTATTAAAGGAAATTAGCACCTTCCTTCTGGGGAAAGAACTTAATATGGGAAACAACTTTTAGTACTAATGTCAAAGAAGATGAATTGGGTCACCAGTATAGCTGTGTGGTGCTCTTCTCTCCTTACCTGGGCCAGTAGCAGTATCCATTCACCGGTGGTGATGCAGGAACTCTTGAGGGAGTTTTCTCACGTGTATTCATCTCTTGAGCTATTCTTATGTCTATGGTGGTGTCTAGAATGTAGTTTGCTGTATAAACCATTTAGGGCCAGAGAGAATCCATGGAGTTAAACTGGTAGCCTAGTACCTGAGATAGATCTCTGCTTCCTTTGTGTATAAAGGCTTCCGTTTGCAGAAAAACAAGTGATGCCATAGCACGCAAGATGACTGAATCACTCAGAGAAGGAATGAAATTGAGTCTTCTTAGCCTTATGTCTTTGGGAGCCACCCATAGTCTAGGGACTTATGCCTTCAGTTGGCTTCATTCATTCATCCAATACACTTACCAGATGACTCTTCGGTATGGGACGGGTGCTTTGGGAATACACAAACAAGACAGCATTCCAGCTGTCCTGGAGTTTTCAGGCACACACCAATTATCGTTTATGTCCTGGATTGACGGAACTAGTCCAGATTTACACCTTTGCTCCATTGGCCAATCTTAATTACAAAACCCCAGATGAATCCAACTATCTGCTTTCTCTACGCTTGGGTGCCAACTGTGATATCACACATAATGGGATGAGATAAAGATTTATTGCTTGTTTGGAATGGTTAAGAGAGATGTGACTCTTGCATGAGCTGATATGTTTGTGCTTTAAACCTGTGTTGGTTCCTGTTCCATTTCTCTTTCCAGCTCCTCATAGAACCAGGTACCCTCAGCCAGTATGGCTCAACCCCCACGTTCAGGCCATTTTTTTGTTTTGTTTTTTTCTTTTCCTACATCAAAATTTAGTTGCATCTATGGGTAGTGGGATATTCGATGTTTCTTTTTTTATATTTGTGCTTTTCTGTATTTGATTTTTTTTTGGTCTAAAAATAAGCATGTATTATTGACATAATTAGAAAAAAATGTTATATCATTCTTCACTGTAAAAACAAAACAAAACTTGATTGCTCCTTGTTCAGTTCCTTCATGTCTCAGTAGGAGATGGACTAGTCCGGCTTAAATATTAACCCAAGTAAATCTTACTCCTGCTCCTTCTCCATGATATACAGTCTTACTTCAGTCAACATTAACTCCAGCTACCCATCCTAGGAAGCCAGAAATCCATAATACATCCAAACACTCTCTAATTCTGTTAATTGTCCCTTTAAATATCTCTCAAATTTGCTCCTTCTTTGCATCCCACTTGCCCCTGCCTTAGTTTAGGCCTTTATCTTTCACATATATTATGGTAACAGCCTTTTAATTGATCTCTCCACCTCCAATTGCATCTTCCTTCAGTACTGTTCCCTAAATCATGACTCTCTCCTGCTTAAGGTCCTTCACTGGTTCCCCATTGTCTAACAGAGTCTGGATCAGAATGTCTCAGGATGGCCTACAAACCTTTAAACCCTGACTCCAGCTTTACCTCTTGCCACTCCTCAGTTGCTACCCTACACTGTTACAATACTCGACTACCTTCATGTCTCCTGGATGGTTCTGACTCCCTATTGTCTTGTGGCCTTTTACCTTTTTTGTTTGTTTGTTTGTTTGTTTGTTTTAACTTTGCTTGGAATGTACCTTCCCCTTGCCTGCAACCAAACCACTACGCTTTCAGAAGGCTATGGTTAGTTAGCCTTCCTCCATTCTCCCTTCGTTCTCCTCCAGCCAGGTGATAATTACACCCTCTGCTCCCACTGTATCCAGAAGAAGAGCTGTTCTTATTCATTTTTTTAATATCCCCAGCACCTAGTACAAGTTCTCTATACATGATATTTGGAAGAAGATGAAGCCGACATTAGCATTTAACTGACCCTTGATCCCAAGGATCAAGGGATGTGAGATTTTCAGGCTGTTGGTGGGGGAGTCTCAGGGTTTCAGCAGAGGATTTCAGGGTCCCTCCAATCATACTGTATATTCTTTCTTGCACTAAATCTAAATCTCCTCTCTTGCACTAAATTTCACTGCCATCCTCCCAGTTGCTTAAGGGAGTTAACTGATTTACTGTCTTTCTTCACATCTGCACCTCAAGAAAATATCCTAAAATAGTTCCAGTTCTATTTCCTAATCCAGATCATCACCATCTGTCCCATGGATTTGTCTGATAGCTTCCTATTGTTCTCTGGATTCTCCCTGCTTCCATCCATGCTCCTCTCCAAGCCACTCTCTATAAAATAGGTTGATTAAAAAACCCCACAAAAATCCTTTTTAACTTTCCTTTGCTCTAAACAACAAGAACATCAAATATCCAAACAATCTGATTTACCTCCTGCTGAACTCTGAAACCTCAGTCTCATACCCTTCACTCACCATACCCAAGCCTACTCAAACAAGCCAAGCTTGTTCAGCCTCAGGGCCTTTGTACCTATTGTCCTTTGTTTAGAATGCAACTTGTCCTTTGTTTAGAATGTGTAGGTCTCTGGCTCAGATCACCTACTCAGTCCTTCCCTGACCACTCTATTCTGTTTTCTTTTCAACACTTATCTAAAATGTTCTGATGTAGATTTTTAAAAATATTTATATTCTCAACTAGAAACATAAGCTTCTAAGAGCAATGACCTCCTCTGTTTTATTCACTGCTGTGTCTCTAGCACAACACACAATTAGTAGTTTTTGAATGAATAAATGAAGCAACTAAAAAGCAAGAGTCTTCTTGTATACGTAGACAGTGGTCATCAGCAGTGTCCCAATAGCAACCAGTCCGTGTTCCTACTGCTCTTTAATTGGTGGGAGGGGAGAGATGAAACCCAAAAGAAGTTGGTGTCTATAGGACCCTCTCCCCATCCAGTTGGCAGAAGCAGCAATCACAATTGTGATAGAAGAAGCAAAACTGGGCAGTATTTAACTCAACTCAGTGCTGAAGCCTGCTCTGCCTTGGGGTGACCAGTGCTGCTTGCTTTGCACCCAGGGGACCCTGTATAAATCCATTCAGTTAAAAGGTCCACAGAGAGATGTTCAGGTGAGGTAAATACAATCCACTGGCTCAGGGAAGGCTGACCCAGTCAACGGTGGTCATCCAACTTGTTTGGAGTAGGGACGGAGTGATTAGGCCAGCCAGTTGAGCTTAACCAGTTTGCAGACTGTTAATGTGGCTCTTTAGTCTCGGCTCTGGTCATCATTCCCTTTTCACCCACTTTTACCCTAAATCAACTGTACCCTTGCAACTTCAGGAATTCTAACAATTAACAGTGTATCTAATCCGTGTCTTAAAATCTCTTTGCATCATTAGTTTTTTCTTTGATCATGAAGTCCCAAAGAGCAGGAAAGAACTCTAAATTACTTAATTGCCCCATTATTTCATGTGTCTTACTACTGCCTCCTCATCTAGTTTGCACGCTGCTTAAGGACACAGTCAAGTATGGCTTACAAGGCTTAAAGCATCCCATGACGGCCCCTCGGGCCACGGCTTCTATTTTGTTCCTAGAGCATCAGCTCTAATTGCAATGATTTCAAGTCCCTGAAGCGGCTTCTGGGAGTCTAGTGAAGAAAGGCAATACTCCCCAGTTCCGTACTACCCTGCAGGGTGCTGTTTCGCACTTGCAGGAAGTTTCTCCGTTCAAGCTGCCTCGGTTCCGTTTCTGCCGCAAATCTGATCGCTGGGGTGGAAATGGAAAGCAAGCTGTTATCGCCGAAGTCCGGTCTGTTAGTGTGAAGCTTCCTTCGCAGGACGTTAGGGCCACTTCGGGGTCTCTCTCTCCGGGTACCAGCGAGCTCCGGAAGGGGGTGGGGCGGCTGCTGACGGTGGGCGGAGCCTAAGGCCGCCGGGACCACCAATGGAACGCAGGATCAGCTCTCGCAGGGCGCGTGACGCAGCGGAGAGGGGTGGGAGGTAGGGGGCGGAGAGGCTTGGGCGGCGGGTGCTTTATCTTCCTCGGCTGCTGGGGTGACGGCATTGCTGGCCTTGGGCACCCGGAGAGCTCCTCAGATCCGCCTTTCCCGCCGGCAGCGCTGTGACGACTACCCGGCTCTGCCCCCTCTGCCAGGGTCCTCTCAGGCGGGCTCCGGTTCCAGGTAATGCCCATGCTTCCCTACCTCCTCCTCACTTCCCGGCCAGGTCCAACCCACTTCAGCCGGAGGGAAAGAGGTGGCGGCCGCTGCTCCGGCCCGGCAGGTCTGGCCTTGCCCTGGCCCGGCTCCCTGCTGCCGGGCTGAGGGGCGGGGACGGATCCGGGTAGAGGGAGGCCGGCGAGTCCCGGGGTTTGTGGGAGCGGGCGGAAAAGTTACCGTCAGGCGCCCGGGTTCCTGGCAGCCTTTTAAACCTCGGGCATTTGTTGGGTGTCTGTCACGTCTCGTGGCACCTCTCAGGCCGGCAGTAAAGAAAGTTATGAATAAGGGGACATTTTATTCTTTCAAAACCGAAACCAAAAATGCACTCAGGAAGTCAGCTTCTTACTGATTTAGGAAAAAAGTGAGGAAGGGAAGGATAGCACTACAAGACGTTGAAATCATCTGGGCACCAAAGCCGTTAATCAGGCTCTGATTTTATTTCTAGACATTAGAATGTAGTTAAGTTTCTGTCGTTGCCGTTAAATGTTAAAAGCCGTACAATTAAATTATATATATATACGCACACCTGTTTAAAACTTACATGTAAGTGGGAAACAGCTATAAGCTTTATGCTCTCTCTTTCCATTATTTATGTAAAGGTTAAGTTCATTTTTTTTTCTTAATATTTGTAGCCGCCATCTGTTCAAAGTTTTTTTTTTCTTTTCAGACTGCCTTTCTCTCCCTTAAGGTAATACTTAACCCGAAGCGTTTTTTTTTTTTTTTTTTTTTTTTTTTTTGCGTGCTCTGAGTTGGGCGATATTGAGAAATGGCTTGTTAGGGAAGTTTATGTGTTGTATAGGCATGAGAATGTATTTCCGAAGGAATTTTAATGCATTTAAGAGTAATTGTTTAAAAATGTGTATCTCCAAGCATCATGTGCTTAGGACGGGTCAAAGGTTTCGCATTCTCTTAGGATAAAGACCAAAATACTCAGTGATCCCTCTTCCTATCTAGCACATTTTGGGCCCCTTTCCTTCTGGTTTTCTGGGTTCAAGTCACACTGACTTTATTCTTGTTTCTGGAAAACCTCTTTCTTATCCCTTAGTTTTCGGGAGTTTCCTCCACCTCCAATGTCTATTCCTCTTCCTTCTAATCTATACTTTCTTATATCAGCTCAGTTATTACTTCCTAAGGAAAGCCACCCCATCCTGGTTAAGTTCTCTTAACACTGTTTCTCCTTAGCAGGAGTAAATCAGTTGTAGTAAGTTGTGTTATTAATTAGA
Organism: Choloepus didactylus; assembly: GCF_015220235.1. NCBI lineage: Eukaryota > Metazoa > Chordata > Mammalia > Pilosa > Megalonychidae > Choloepus > Choloepus didactylus. The sequence goes on along the minus strand of NC_051308.1, from coordinate 84,317,010 downwards.
TGTTTTGTTTCCTCTACTAGCATTAAGTTTCATGAAGTTTGGACTAATCTTATTTTGTCTCAGGGTCTGACCAGCACCTGGCCCAATGAAAGAATGAGTGACTTTGGAGAACAGATGAGGGAATTTAATATTACCCAGGGAAAACATTCAGTGTTTTGGAAGAGTGCTGTTTCCTGTGGAAAAGAAATGGAAAAAGTTTTTAACAAAGGCCAGTCAAGCTTGATAAGTTAAGTGAAACCTTTTGTTTTGGAACTTATCACATAGAATAAATAATCTTACTAATTTACCACGGATGTAATTGAGAATTTTTCAAGTTCTTCCAGCTTTTCTGGTTGACTTAATGTCCAGGTCTTTGGTATTTAAGAAGTTGGAGGATAGTACTAGGGCAAATCTTAGGAGGGAAGAGGGAGAAATTTTATGTTTTGGATTGTAAATTCCATCTGCAGTTGTGTCTCTTTTCTCCCCCTGAACCTTGGGGTAATGTAGTACACATTTTCTTAGCTGGAGTTGGATATTAATATTTATTTGTTTTATGGATTTATAGGTTTTTATTGGAAACTTTATTAAAAGGAACTCTGCTGACAGGCTAAAGTTGACACTTTCCAACATGTTTTTTTCTCAAACCAATTTTTTTTTGTTTTGCTTTCCTAAGGCAAATTAGATACTGTCACAATGACTGTTACAAAACTGCAATGCCCAGATTAGATTCTTAAGAAATTCTTGTTCAATCATGTATGCCATTGTAGTTTTAAATAGCCATTTGTTCATAGCTTTATGCCACCTCAGGTGTAAACAGTTACTGCTGTGTGACTTGGAACAAGTTAGCATTTCTGAATCTTCCCCCATCTTTAAGACTGGAAATATTAAATGAATGTGATGTCGCTCTAAATGTTACTGGCTTGGTAAATATTAGTGCTGGGTTCTTTCATTGCTGGACCTCTTCAGAGATTAGTCCTATGATCACTGTTTTCACTTCCTCAAGTCATTTTGCAACCCACTTCTTCCTGAAACTGTACAAGTAAAGTAAATGGTAGGTATCATGTCCCCCAATTGTGAAATATCCCATGTCCCTTCTCCCCTATTTTTCATCCTATTTGACTTTTCCATGGTGTTGACCACAGATTACCTCTTCTTGAATCCTCTTACTTGATTTCCAATGCTGCTTGTTCCTTTTCCTCCTCTAATCTCTCCTAGGTCTTACTTGCTTCTTTTTTACTGTTCAATTGTCATGTGATACTGAGAAAGTTTCTTAATTACCTTTAAAATGGGATAATAGTCTCTATTGCATAGGTTATTATGAGGATTAAATCAGCTATTACTAGTGCTCAAATGTTAGCTGTATTATTCTCTCCATAGCATCTTTTCTTGACTTGTGGTTTCTCCCTGGGAGTCTTCATGTGCCTAGGCCTTAGCTGCCTCATGTAGACTGATGAATCCCAGATCTCTCTTTTCTGCCTAGATTTGTATACTCCACTGCCTATTGGTGACCCACAGGCACTTCATATTGAACTCACTTCTCTTTCTCTTCCAATAATTACTTAGCTTGGTTAATGAAGCACCCATAACCTTAGTCAGCTGAATTAGAAAACTTACGTGGATCTTTTTTTTTCCCCAACTGCCCTCTGGCTGTAGCTACCGTTATAGCTTATATGTGCCTCAGTTTGGAAATTTATCTTATCTCCTTTATCTGGTCTTCCTTTTTCATTAATTCATTTGTTAATTTAACGAACATTTGAGCCTTATTTCAGGCCTTAATCATTTGTGTGTGAGTTCCTGGTTCTCCATGCCATTTTCTCCTTTCTCTAGCATGTTTTCCATATTGTTGCCTGAGTTATTTTAAAAGACAAGTATCAAGTCACCCTCTTGTTTAAAAACCTCTATCAGCAGCTTCTTGTCTGTGCTAAGTTCCATACTCCTTAGAATGGCATCTTAGGGCTCTTGATATTTGGTTCTTGCCCTGCCTTTTGCCCTTCCATATGCCCTGTGTTCCAGTCTTATTCCTTTTCCTCCTGTAAGATTTAATTTAGACCTTACCTTCTTCAGGAAACCTTCCCTGACTGTCCCTAAGTTCTACTGGGCTCCAGGCCTGTGTTCCCTTCATACTCCACATACGTCTCAATCACTTCTCTAATACCACTAGGTATTATATATTTTTTGCATCTTTTTCCCACTAGATTTGCACTTCTTGAGAGCACAGACTGTTGTAGTCATCTTTGTATTCCCAGGGCCTGGGACATAGGAGAACTCAATAAAATGTTTGCAGTAATGAGTCTATCACCAAGGTCTGTACTATTTCATACGTTCTTCATAGAGTATTCTCTTCCTCCCATTTTTTAATAAGCCTAGCAAATTTCTATTTCTTCTTTAAACCTGGCTGTGATGTCACTTCTGTGAGGACTTGTTTGACTTCCCCAAATGGCTAGCCATTCCCTCTTTTGATGCTTTTTTTTTTCTAGTCTTATGATCACTGTTTTTATTATAGACTTCTATACCGTTCTCACTATAGAATAAGGTGCGTAATATACATGAGTTTTCCAGATAATTGGCACATAGTTTTTAAGTGTCAGAACTTAAAAAAAAAATCATTTCAATGAAGTTTTTCTTGGTTTTCCTTGCCTTCTGTGTTTATACTACCATGGGCATTTTTAGATGTGCCAGGGTCATCAAAACATCAGCCAAGGTCTGCTTTGATACAGTGATTCCTTGGAGGCTGGTAAGAAATATAACTCTTTTGCTCTGTTACTCTAAATGACCTATGCTTTTTCTTTCTTTTTTAAATATATTGGTGCCTACTTTAAATTTTTTTTCTTCTCCTTTGCTTTCATCTGTAGTTGTGCTTCTGGCAGTTACTAGTTTCTATTTGAAAGTGGGACAGGATTACCTACCTCATAGGGTTGGTAGGTTTGAAGGAGATAATGTACATAAAGGTCGTATCACAGTCCTTGGCAAATTGTAAGTACCCACTAACGGGTAATATTTACAAAAAGATCTTAAATTCTATATTCTGATTTTTTTTCTTATGTCTTAATAATGTCCTTTTTTTCCCCTTGTAGTAAAACTTACATATTTCAAATAGATAAACATTAGTATCATTTACAGTGTCTTCACATGAATAGCATTTGAATGGGAACTTCGTGTCCAGACTTTGAGGTCTAGAAGCTGTATCTAGAAAATTTACTACTGTGGAAAATAAAGATTGCTTAAATTGAATGGGGGAGGGCCTCTGGTTTTTCTTTTTTATTAATTGCTTTGACACTGACCTTTAGGTGGCTGAGGGGGTTTCATATTTTCTTTAGACATCACTTGGCCCCGAAACTCTTGTGGGACAACTATGATGCTATATGAATTCTGCTAATTTGCTAGCACTGATATGGCTCTTGGCTCCACTACTCCATTAGAACTTTTAACTCCATTCATACTAATTTTTGTTATAAATCTTACAGAGGGGTCAGTACTGGGTATTTAGGTCCGTATTTTATTTTTAGGCTATATATTTGGTTTCCATAAATTGTTCACGCCTGGGATGGCTGCCATCTTGCCCCAGTTTTCAACCTTTTCTCTTCCATTCTTACATCACATTAGTATCATGTATTGGATTTGATTGTCATTATTTCTTTAGTTTCTCTTTCTTTTTTTCCTAATCATGGAAATATGTGCAACATAAATTTTCCCATCCTGACCCCTTCTAAGCATACCATTTGGTGGGATTAATCATACTTCAAATGTTACAGAACCCTCATCACCATCCATTGCTACAACTTTCCCTTATCTCCAAATAGAAACCCTATACTCATTGCACATTAATTTGTCTTTGCCCTTGCCCTCCACGACTGGTACCTGTGCTGAGTTCACATATTCTTTCATATTTTCTTTGTGGGTACCATGGGGCTTAAATTTAACATTCTATCAATTTAACTCTAATAGCGTACATTAACTATGTTCCTATGTTCCTAGGTCCCCCTATTTTTATTTCTTCATGTGACTTCAGTCAGTTGTCTAGGTCCTTTTCTTTCAACCTGCAGAACTCCGTTTAGCATTTATTGTAGGGCTGGTCTAGTGGTGACAGAATCCTTCAGCTTTTGAAAGACAGTTTTGCCGGATACAGAGTTCTTGGTTGGTAGTTTTTGCTTTCAGCACTTTTAACATGTCTTCATGCTTCTTTCTTCATGTTTTCTGATGAGAAATCAGCACTTATTGGCCCCCTTGTATGTGTCTTTGGCATTCAAGAGTTTGATTATAACATGGCATGGTATGAGTCTGTTTGGGTTTATCCTGTTTGTAGTTTGTCGAGCATCATGTGTATATTCATGAATGTATATATTTATGTCTCTCATTAAATTTGGGAAGTTTCTAGCCATTTTATCTTTGAATATTTTCTGTCTCTTTATCTCTTCCTCTCCTCCTGGGACTCCCACAATACATGTGTTGGTATGCTTTATGGTGTCTCACAGGTTCCTCAGACTCTGTATCCTTTTCTTTATTCTTTCCTCTTTCTGTGCCTCAGACTCATTTTATGTTTTTATGTTTTATGTTCAAGTTCCTGCATTCTTTTTTCTGCCATCTCCAATCTGCTGTTGAACCCTGTTCCGGTTTGCTAATGCTGCTTTTATGCAAAATACCAGAAATGGATTGGCTTTTATAAAGGGGTTTATTTGGTTACACATTTACAGTCTGAAGGCCATGAAAATATCCTAATTAAGTCATCAACACAAGTATACCTTTACCAGAGAAAGGCCATTGGTGTCCGGAAAACCTCTGTTAGCTGGGAAGGCACGTGGCTGGTGTCTGCTGATCCCAGGTTGTGTTCCAGCTCCTCTGCATTCTTCAAAATGTTGCTCTTGGGGCATTTTGTCCTCTCTTAGTTCTCTGGAGCAAACTCTGGGCTGTCATCTCCAAAACCTTCAGTAAAAGTGCTTTCAATGGCCATCTTCAAAATGTCACTCTTGGCTGCAGCAGCACTGAGCTCCCTCTGTCTGAGCTTTTATAGTAAACTAATCAAGACCATGCTGAATGGGTGGGGCCACACCTTCACGGAAATAATCTAATCAAAGGTATTACCCACAGTTGGTGGGTCACATCTCTATGGAAACAGCCTAATCCAAAGATTCCAACACTAATACATCTGCCCTCACAAGATTGCATTGAAGAACGTGGCATTTTGGGGGACACGATACATCCAAACCAGCACAAACCCTTCTAGGAAACTTTAATTTCTGTTACTGTAGTCTTTAGCTCTGTTTGGTTCCTTTCATAATTTCCATCTCTCTATTGATTTTTCTCTTTGTGTTCATCTGTTATTTTCCTGATATTTCCTTTGGTTCTTTTTCCATATTTTCCTTTAGCTTTTTAAAGTTATTTAGGGCTATTTTTTTTTTTTTTTTTTTTAAATCTTTGTCTGGAATATCCTAAGTTTGATCCTCCTCATTGATGTTTTAATTTTCTCCTTTGCCTGGGCCATTGCTTCCTGTTTCTTTGTATATCTTGTAATCTTTTGTTGAAACCTGGAAATTTTGATATTTTATTGTGTTATTGCTGGAATTTAGACACTGAGGTGTCTGTTCCTTAAGCTTGTATCCAGGAATTTCTTTAAATGTCAGGAGCTAACCAAAAAAAAAAAAAGTGGTAGTGGGGAGACACACTTCTCCCAGTCTTTGCAGATTGACATGTGGGAGTGCTTGCTTTCAGATTTTATCCATACAATAAGTTTAGAGAATAGCTCCAGGCAAAAGCATGGGGTTTCCCTGGTCCTTTCTGCACATGTATTTTAGGTTGGGCATGAACATTTGGCCCTAGGCTTTTCCCTAGGTAAGTTTCCTCGCTGACTGACTCTGCTCTCTGTGCCTTACAGCCAGCAATTCCTTGCCACAGCAGCCACTTGACTGCTTTCCCACAGCGTTAGCAAGGAGAGCTCTGTGAGCCACCTTCTATATTCAGGGCAAGTTCTAAGACTGTGAGTCCCTCAGGCCACTACCAGACAGATTACATCAGACATACACCCAGTATGTGCACAAGGGTTACTCTGTTCCCTCTCCAACCAGGACGTGGGATCTGCACTGGGAGCGCAGGCTGGCTGGCCATGCTGAGATCCTACTGCTTTTTTTTTAGTGTGAACTTGAACGTATTCATAACAGTGATAACTTTCAAAGTACGATTTCACAAGTAATTAGGGAGCAAATTTCAAAGAATGTCGTGCGTCACAGTTCCACAACTTCAGCTACTTCCATTACTGTAAAAATAACATACATACAGAAAGATGTCATCTCTTGATGTACAGATCAATAAGCAGTCATATAGGTAATTTCAAAAATTTTTATGGTGTACAGTTCCACAGTTTCAGTTCTTTTCTTATTATGCAATGCGAAGTAAATACAGAAGGGGGAAGACCTTCAAGGCACAATTCAACAAGCATCTATAGAGCACATCCCAAAGGATGCTATAGGCAACAGTTCCACCATGTCATTTACCTCCTTCCCTCCATTCCAACACCCAGGATCCAAAAATATGTATATAATTATATAAAGTTTCAGTATTTGTAGATCTTTGTTAAATCTCATCTTGTTTGTTGCTACCCCTTCCTCTCATTTAATCTCTTTTTCTGTCTTCAGGGGTGTCCAGGCAGTGAGCACCCTAACTTGTTCATATTAAAGGGGGTGTCAACAGTATGGGGAACAGGGCCACATTTGATAGTTGATCTTAAAGAGGCTGTTGCTTCTGGGTTTTAGGACTTGTCTAGTGTAGGAACACTCTGGTGGATTTAAGTTTCTGAAAGATAAAACTTACTGAGTGCATCTTTTATAGAATATTAGGTAGGAACCTAGGTATTTGGAGACTGCTTTTGGTAAGGACATGGCATACTGTGACCATTTGGGATGTCTAGCTGGAGCTTGCATAAGAGGAATCTCCAGGATAGCCTCTTGACTCTATTTGGGATCTCTTAGCCACTGTGACCTCAGCTGGTTACCTTTCTTTTTTTCCCCGTTTTGCTCAAATAGGCATTTTCAATCTCTTGCTTGCCAGGGCCAGGCTTATTCCTGGAAATCATGTCCCACATTGCCAGGGAGATTCATTCCCCTGGGAATCATGTCTCTCATGGGGTGGAGGTTAATGAATTTATTTGCTGAGTTGAGCTTAGAGAGAGAAAGGCCACTTCTGAGCAACAAAAGAGGTTCCCTGGTAGTGCCTCTTAGACATAGTTATAGAAGGGCTCAGCCTCTTATTTACAGCCCTAAATTTCAAAAGAGCAAGCCTCAAGTCAAAGGCTTGATTTATTAAGTAGCGGGTTCCTAACTTTACTTAATATATATTCTATCCCAAGATAAATGGTCAGTTTCTTACATTCTCTTTACTTAGTTGTACAGTCATCATTACTCAACTTTAAACAATTATCATAACATAATACATCCCAGAACTCTTATCAGTAGCTAATTATTCATCCCTAGTATTTGTGTAGAGTTGGTAAGATATTCCTCTTATATATAGTCATTATTACATAATGGCTGCACCGGTGTCATACCTTATAAATATATCATGTTAATGCTTATTTAGGTTTGCGGTGCTACTCTATGGGTTACATGCCTTTAAACAACCATTTATGAACATGTTCACCTTCGATGCATCACTGATATTTATAATCCCATGAATGAGCCATAGTCACACCTGACCATTCCCATACCATTAAGATCACCCTCATTATCATATCTGTTCATATTAGATTATTGTTCTCCCTTCAGTAGCTTCTGACTATCTCTAGGTCCCCTATATTCTATAGTATAAGACATTTATTTTACATTTTTCACAGAGTTCACATTAGTGGTAACATACGCTATGTCTCCTTTTGTGTCTGGCTTATTTCACTCGGCATTATGTCTTCAAGGTTCATGCATGTTGTCCTATGCTTCATGACCTCATTCCTTCTTACTGTTGCATAGTATTCCATCATGTGTACTTACCACATTTTGTTTATTAACTCATGTGTAGAAGAACATTTGGATTGTTCCCATCTCTTGGCGGTTGAGAACAGTGCCGCTATAAACATTGGTGTGCAAATACCCATTCGTGTTGCTGCTTTCACATCTTCCGGGTATATACCGAGAAGTGAAATTGCTGGATTGAAGGATAACTCACTATCTAGTTTTCTGAGGAACCACCAAACTGTTTTCCAGAGTGGCTGTACCATTATACAGTCCCACCAGTAATTTATAAAAGTTCCAGTTTCTCAATATTCTCTCCAGTATTTGTCATTTCCTGTTTGTTTAATAGCAGCATTCTTATTGGTGTGAGATGATATCTCATTGTGGTCTTGATTTGCATATCTCTAATAGCTAGTGAATATGAACATTTTTTCATGTGTTTTTTAGCAATTTGTATTTTCTCTTCAGGGAAATGTCTTTTTATCTTTTGCCCATTTTGTAATTGGGCAGTTTGTATTATTGTCGTTGAGTTGTAGGATTTCTTTATAAATGCAAGATATCAGTCTCCTCTCAGATATATGGTTTCCAAATATTTTCCCCTATTGGCTTGGCTGCCACTTTACCTTTCTGACAAATTCCTTTGAGGTACAGAAGCTTTTAATTTTGAGGAGTTTCCATTTATCTATTTTTTATTTTGTGGCTTGTGCTTTGGGTGGCAGGTCTAAGAAATGACCCCCTAATTCTAGGTCTTGAAGATGTTTCCCTACATTATCTTCTAGGAGTTTTATGTTACTGTCTCTTATGTTGAGGTCTTTGATTGATCCATTTTGAGTTAATTTTTGTATAGGATATGAAGAAGGGGGTCCTTTTTCATTTTTTTGTTTATGGATATCCAGTTTTCCTAGCCCATTTGTTGAAGAGACTCTTATGTCCCAGTTCAGTGGATTTGGGTGCCTTATCAAAAATCAGTTGACCATAGATCTGGGGGTATATTTCTAAATTCTCAAGTCCATTGATCAGTATGTCTAACTTTATGTCAATACCATGCTGTTTTGACTACTGTGAATTTATAGTAAGCTTCAAAGTCAGGAAGTATAAGTCCTCTCACTTTGTTTTTATTTTTTAGAGTGTTTTTAGTAATTGGAGGCATCTTTCCCTTCCAGATAAATTTGATAAGTAGCTTTCGAAGTCTGCAAAGTAGGTTGTTGGAATTTTGATTGGAATTGCATTGAATCTGTAGATCAGTTTGGGTAGATTTGACATCTTAATGACATTTGGCCTTCCTGTCCATGAACAGGAAATATCTTTACATCTCATTAGGTCCCCTTTTATTTTTTTTTAGTGAAGTTATATAATTTTCTGTGCACAGGACTTTTACATCCTTGGTTAAGTTTATTCCTAGGTACTTAATTTTTTAAGTTGCTATTGAGAATGGAATCTTTTTCTAGAGTGTCTCTTCAGTTAGGTCATTTCTACTGTGTAGGAACATTACTGACTTACGTGCTTTAATCTTATATCCTGCTATTTGGCTAAATTTTTTTATTAGCTTAAGTAGCTGTGTCATCGATTTCTTAGGGTTTTCCAAATATAAGATCATATATCATCTGCAAATAATGACAGTTTTACTTCTTCCTTTCCAATTTGGATGCCTTTTATTTCTTTGTCTTGCCGGATTGCTCTGGCTACAACTTCTGGCACAATGTTGAATAATAGTGGTGACAGCAGACCTCTTTGTCTTGTTCCTGATCATAGAGGGAAGGCTTTCCATCTCTTGCCATTGAGTGCTATGCTGGCTGTTGGTTTTTCATATAAGCCCTTTATCATGTTGAGGAAGTTTCTTTCAGTTCCTACCTTTTGAAGTGTTTTTATCAAAAAAGGATGCTGAATTTTGTTGAATGCTTTTTCAGCATCTGTTGAGATGATCATTTGAATTTTCCCTTTTGATTTGTTAATGTGTTGTATTACATTGATTGATTTCCTTATATTGAACCACCCTTGCATGCCTAGAATGAACCCCAGTTGGTCATGGTGTGTGATTTTTTTTCAAACATGTTTTTGGATTCGATTTGCAAATATGTTTGTTTAGTATTTTTGCATCTATGTTCATTAGGGAGATTGGCTGTAGTTTTCCTTTCTTGTAGCTTCTTTGCCTGGTTTTGGTATTAGAGTGATGTTGGCTTCATATAGTTAGGTAGTATTCCATTTTCTTCAATGTTTTGAAATATTTAAGTAGTATTGGTGTCAGTTCTTTTTGTAGACTTTGGTAGAATTCCCCTGTGAAGCCGTCTGGCCCTGGGCTTTTATTTGTAGGAATCTTTCTGATGACTGATTGGATCTCCTTGCTTGTGATTGATTTGTTGAGGTCTTTGTTTTCTTCTCTGGTCAATTTAGGTTGTTCATGTGTTTCCAGGAAATTATACATTTCCTCTGAATTATCTAGTTTGTTGGCATACAATTCATAGTATCCTTTTATGATTTTTAAAATTTCTTGGGGATCTACAGTAATGTCCCCCCTCTCATCTATTATTTTGCTTATTTGGGTTTTCTTCTTTTGGACTTTGTCAGTCTAGTTAAGGGCTTGCCAGTGTTGTTGATCTTCTCAAAGAACCAGTGTTTTTTTAATTTATTCTATTTGTTTTGTTCTCCATATCATTTATTTCTGCTTTAATCCTTGTTATTTCTTTTGTTCTACTTTATTTAGGATTAGTTCGCTGATCATTTTCTAGCTTCTTTAGTTGTTCTATTAGTTCTTTGATTTTAGTTTTTCTTCCTTTTCAATGTATGCATTTAGAGCTATAAATTTCCCCCTCAACACGGCCTTTGCTGCTTCCCAAAAGTTTTGATATGTTGTGTTCTCATTTTTGTTCATCTGAATATATTTAGCAGTTTCTTTTGCAATTTCTTCTTTGACCTACTGATTGTTTAGGAGTGTGTTGTTTAACCTCCGGACATTTTTATTGATTTCTAGTTGCATTCCATTGTGGTCAGAGAATGTGCTTTGAATAATTTCAATATTTTAGAATTTATTGAGTCTTGTTTTATGCCCAAGAATATGATCTATCCTGGAGAAAGTTCCATGAGCACAAGAGAAGAATGTATATCCTGGTAATTTGGGATATGATGCTCTATGTATGTCTGTTAATTCTAATTCGTTTATCACATCATTTAGGTTTGCAGTTTCCCTATTGGTCCTCAGGCTGGTGCACAATGTGTGGACAGACACTGTTGTCCTTGGCCTAATTTTAATTCCACATTATCCCCTAAAACATTCCTTCCTTTTTGAAAGGTCTTTCCTTTTACAGCTTTCTAGTTTGTTCCCTGATTTCTTCTCTACTTCCTGATTTTTACTTTGAAGCCATTCCTGATAGGTTAGTTTTCAGTTCTTTAGTCTTTTCTGTTAGAGAATTAGGTGATTTTGTGGCTTTCTCTATCACTTCACACACATGACTGTTAAATTTTTTTCAGTAGCCCCAGTCTCTCTCCTGGGTCCTTCTTAATCAGATTTTATTAGTCTCCTATGCTACTTGATTTATCGTTTACTGCCCAGAACTCTGTTTCTTTGTTTGTACTATTTCAGAAAAAATTGGAAAGGACTTAATGTATATTTGTCAGATTTTTGCTGTGCCAAGCAGTGATTTTTTTTTTTTTTTAAAAACAACCAAACCCACTATAGACTGCATTTCATCATTTGTACAGAAAAGACAGTTTAACATAAATTTTTTTCCATTGATTTATTGGCTACAGGTAATTCTTTACATTGGGTCAGTTTTGGAGTTACATTTTATTACATAATTCTCAATTTTTATCATGTAGTTTGGTCTTCATTATTTTCAGGTTGGTATTTGCAAATTCACCTACTTACTGATATTTATTTGTAATCTAATGACTTGTGATGCTTTCACCATCATTCCTGGACATGCACAAAGCAGTGAAAAACTTGAGATGCCCCATGCAGCTTAGTTCATACAAGGCATTGGTGTACCTTCTTGTTTCAGCTCTCTTAGTGTTCTTTTTGTGGTGTATTTGGTGGCATACTTTTCACGTTTTTGTGCTTTTTGTTGGAGATTTTGCTGTTCAGAATGTCCCCCAAGTGTAGTGCTGTAATGCTGAGCCCATGAAGACTGTGATGAGCCTTTTAGAGAAAATACATGTGTTAGATAAGCTTTGTTCAGGCTTGAGTTATGGTGCTGTTGACTGTGAGATGTGTCAATGAATCAGCATCTTATTTAATGGGCTCCAATTACCAGCTCCACTTCCCCCCACCCCTGTGCTATTTATGGTTAAACTTACTTAAATTTATGTTCAGAGGTTTTGTTTCAATGGTGCTGTAAAACTAACCCTATATAGTCCCCTATGGGCAGTGGTTTGCAATGACTTTATAGAATTGACTGTATTTATGTCTTGTTTGTTCAACTAAGTTGTTCTTTAAAAATGGGTGTTATGTTTAAATAAAGACTTTTGAAGTGAGCCAATTACTTTATAGGGGCTAATTTGAATTTGTTTAGTAGCTTGACTCAGAAAATGTTTAAACATATTAAAAGGAAGAGAATATATATGTCATCAATTTTCAAATTTCCTATATATGGTGATATTGTAAAATTTGCCTCAACCCAATGTTTAGTTCAAAACTTTTCACATCTTTTCTAGAGAACACAATGGTGGGTGAAGACACTTCTCTAAGAAACCGGCTGTCAAAGTCCAGTGAAAATTTTGAAGAAGATGAAGACCGGAAAAACACTACAAAGGAATCCCTAAAGACTCATAATAGTGGTGAGGCTTTTAATTTTTTTAAGGGAATTAATGGAATAGAGAACAAATTCAGTATTCTAGCATAGGATTGCCGTCTTTAGCTTTCTTTATTATGAGTACTACCATTAGGCAGTGTAGAGGTACAGAAGAGAAAAATGAATTGATAGAGATAATGGAAAAAAATATTTTGGTTTAACTGCCAGTCACAGCTGTGTTTAGATACTATTGGTGATACTGGTGTGTAGATTGTTACTGATCTCCTAGAGGTGAGTTTTATTATAAAAGTACACTTTGTAACATACACTTCAGTTTAGGATCTTTGTTACATAGTGTTTTATATATATAATTTAAGAAATTAGAAGAGAAATCATTGTTAATTCGCTGAACATTTTTTGGGTACCTACTATGCTTTAGATACTATGTTCATTCATTATTAATTCAACCAGCTAATCTATCAGTATTTACTGAGGTGCCCTGCTAAGTGCTAGGGCTACGGCAGTGCTCAAGATACACAGGTGTTAGCCCTCCTGGAACTCCCAGTTAAGTGAAGGAGAAACCCCTCTGCCAAATTACACACATAATTAGATTATTATAAGTAAATGCTACTAATTGTTCTCATAGTAGATACAATGAGTATAATGAGAGAAATTTGCAGGGAATCTAACTTAAAGTGGGATGTAAAAGGCATTTTACCTATTCAGTACTGGGCTATAAATCTCGGGAGATTAGGGAGTTTTATTAGTTCTTGTATCCAAATTTGCTGAACACATGAATACAAAGAAGAGGTCAACACAGTGTTTGTTGTTAAGGTCAAGGTTTAGTGGTTAAATTCATAGACCTGCAAACCCAACTCTGACTGATGTCATGTATTGCACCAGGGTATTTATTTTTGCAATGACATTTGTGTAGGTTTGATTTCAATAGGATTTGAAATTTGAGGCTTGTTTGATTAACCAGTTGGGATAGAACTCTCTGAGACAGGTTGTCTTAGGCACTCTGAGATTTCTTTCATAAAGAAACATTCTTTTATTTAAAATAATTGTAAATATTAGCAACTGGATCCCACCAGGAATGTAAGTTTGTATAATGAAGTTTATTGCTTGTTAGGCTCCTAATTACCTATTTGTAGAATATTTATATTGGATGTGGGCAAATTTTAGTGTAACATAAATTGTGAAATTTGTAAAAGGAATGAGCCATTGGGAAGAAACATTCCCCTTCCATGATTTGGAGACTTAATGATAATGCATGTTGTCTCTCTTGTCCTCATTCCCACATCTTACGAGGTAAAAGCTACGTATTTTTCCCCCCAGTTATTGGAAACATAAAAATTACTTTCATTGAAACTTCCTGTCACTAAATATTATTCTCTTTATGTTCCAATTTTTAAAAAGGTTTTAAATTACTCTAATCTCCGTGTATATATAAGTACTCTTTGGTATTGTTTGAGTTCATTGAGTTTTTTTTTTTTTTTACAAGGATGTTTTTTATTAGAGAAGTTGTAGGTTTAAGAGAAACCGCACATGAAATACGTACCACCCTTGTATTAATACCTTTCATTATTAGTGGGGTATATTTGTTACAATTCGTGAAAGAACATTTTTATAATTGTACTATTAACTATAGTCCATTGTTTACATTCAGGTTCACTGTTTTTGTTGTACAATTTTATGGGTTTTGTTTTATCTTTTTTGATTTTTATTCTAATAACAGAGAATTTAGGGGATAAACCTAAAATATCCCCTTTTAACCACATTCAGATATCTAATTCAGTGCTGTTAATTACATTCACAGTGCTGTATTGTTAAGTTTTAATCATTTCAGATTTTAGTGCAGATGTTAAATTGAACTGTTTAGTTTAAATCAAGAAGTATGACATCCTCCTTATTTTAATGTAAGAAATGTTGATCTGAAAATACAATGTATTTCTCCACTTAACATTTACTTACCTTGGGGAGTAAGCAGATTGGCTAAATGTGGCTTTTAAGTAGCAAGGGTTTAAAGGACACCAAGTCATGCTGGTCAGTATGGTTTACCACCCAGGACCAGCAGCCTCTGCACCACCTGGGAGCTTATTACAAATGTCCCACCTCAGGTCTATTGAAATAAGATTTTGTTTTAATAAGACTTCCAGATGGTAGAGGTGCAGGTTAAAGTTTGAGACACTAGTTTTAGGGGCAGTTCCCAATTGGGGGTATGCATGAGAATCGCTTGTGGAATGGAAACAAATCATCAGCGAACAACAAGCAGCTTCTTGGGCCACATTTATATCTACTGCATAAGAATCTCTAGTGGGGGAAGAATGATGTTATCATGACCTGATTTTTAAAGTAATATAAGCTCATCTAAAAAAATTTGCAATTGAGATATTTTAGAAATACAATTAAAGTACACAAACATTAAATGTGTAAGTTCAGTGAATTGATTCCAAATATACATAAAAGGATAAATGATAAAAAATAAAGCAAAAATGACCCAAAATCCTGTCATTGAAAAATGAGTATACATTCTTCTAGATATATTTCATTCTTATACAAATGGAACATTTTACATAGATGGGATAGTTTACATGCTGTTTAGAAACTTGGATCTCCACAATAAAGTGTAGACATCTTTTCATTGTCAAATAATAAATGAATGTCTGCAAAGTATTATATTCCATATACATGTCATATACGTTTTACTTTTTCTTTACTATAAGCATACTGTAGCCAAACATTTTTGCTTTTGTAGAGTGAAAGGATGTTATTTTTAAATACTAATTTTGATATAGGGTATCATGGTATAACTTTTACCTTCATTCTTATAAACTAATCCTGTTGAGATGTTACTTATATTTGCTTAAAATTTTTAAAGCATTTTTCCTCACTACCTCTTTTCATGACAGTTTGTCATTTCTGCTTTTACTTTCTGATTTGTTTCTCTGATAATCTGCTATAGAATGGTTCTCTTCTAGAAGAAGTAAATAGAAACTAAATGATGGCCCTGCTTTAATTAACAACCATAGTCTTGGTTTTGCTGTTAATCGTTTCTGTCTTTATTCTGAATGGGTAGTGTGATTGAATAGAGGTTGGCATAGGTGCTTTTTGTTCTTTTCTCTTCTTCCTTTTCTTTTCTCCTTCTCCTTTTCCCTTTTCTCTTTCTTTCTACCTCTCTGTCCTCTTCTCCTCTTCTTCTTCCTTTTATCATTCCCTTCCTCCTAGATTTTAAATTGAGATATAAATTTATAAATATAAAACTCAGCATTTTAAAGTGTCCAATTCAGTGGTCGCCAGTATGATCACAAGGTTGTGCAACTGTTGGGATTGAATCATGTCCCCTACAAAGGGCATGTTCAAGTTTCAACCCCTGGTCCTGTGGGTATGAACCTGTTTGTAAATAGGAACTTTCAGGATGTTATTAGTTAAGATGTGCCCAAAACTGAATGAGGGTGGGTCTTATTTTAATATGACTGAAGTCCTTACAAGCAAAGGAAATTTGACACAGAAGTAGAAACCATGGGAGAAGCAGAGAACTAGAAGCCAGAAAGTCAGTGGAATTTGGAAGAGAAAGGAGAAGATGCCACCATGTGATTGCCATATGATGGAAAAGCCAAGGGCCCAAGGTTTGTGGGCCACCAGTCACAGAACACCACAGTCTTTCGGGAGAAAGCATTGCCTTGTTGACTCCTTGATGTTGGACCTTCTCCTAGCCTCAAAACCTTAAGCCATAAATTCCTGTTGTTTTAAGCCGTCCATTTCTATGGTATTTGTTTAGCAGCTGGGAAACTAAAAGAGTAACCATCACCACTGTATAGTAACAGAACATTTCTTCATCACTCCAAAAAGAAACTCTCTACCCGTTTAGAAGTCACTTTCCATTTTCCCCCCACCCTAACCCCAGGCAACCAGTCATCTATTTTCAGTCTATGGAGTTGCTTTTGTTCTGGACATTTCATATAGGTGGAATTATATAATATGTGGCCTTTGTGTCTAGCTTATTTCACAAAACATGATGTCTTCAAGGTTCATTCATGTTGTCGTATGTTTCAGGACTTCATTCCTTTTTACGGTTGAATGCTATTCTGTTGTTATGTCTATGCCACATTTTGTTTATCCATTGGTTAGTTATGGACACTTGGATTGCTTCCATCTTTTGCCAATTGTGAATAATGCTGGCGTTGAACATCAGTATGAAATGTCGTTCGAATCCCCTGCTTTAAATCGTTTTGGGGTCTCACCTAGAAGTGAGACTGCTGAATCATATGGTAGTTCTATATACAGCTTCTGAGGAGCTGCCAAACTGTCTTCCACAGCAGCTGTACCCTTTTACATTCCCACCAGCAAAAAATAAGTGTTCTTATTTCCCTGCATCCTCTCCAGCATTATTTCTGTCTTTTAATAGCTTCCCATTCTAATGGGGGTGAAATGGTAATTCATTGTGGTTTTGATTTGTATTTGCCTGATAGCTAACAATGTTATGCATCTTTTCATGTGCTTTTTGGACATTTGTATATCTTCTTGGAGGAATGTTTATTCAAGTCTTTTGCCCATTTTTGATTGGGTGGTTTGTCTTTTTGTTGTTTAATTGAAGGATTTCTTTATATATCTGGATATTAAGTCTTTATCTGATATGTGGTTTCCAGATACTTTCATTGTGTAGATTGTCATTACTTTCACAATAAAGTCCTGTGAGGAACAGAAGTTTTTAATTTTGATGAGGTTCCATTTATCTATTTTTTCTTTCATTGTTGTGCTTTAGGTATAAAGTCGAAGAAACCATTCCCTAACACAAGATCCTAAAGATGCTTCCCTATATTTTTTTCTAGGAGTTTGATAGTTTCTAGCTCTTACCATTAAGTTCTTGATCCATTTTTGGGTTGATTTTTATATGTGAGGTAGGGGATCCCCTTTTTTCTTCTTCTTTCTTCTTCTTCTTTTTTTTTGGAAATGGAGATCCAGTTTTCCCAGCAACCATTTGTTGAAGAGGTATTCTTCCTCATTGAGTGGTCTTGCCACCTATCAAAAATCACTTGTCCATAAATGTGAGAATTTATTTCTGAGCTCTCAGTTCCATTCCGTTTGTCTCTCTGTCCTTGTGCCAGTACCATGCTGTTGTTGATTACTGTGGCTTTGTAATAAGTTTTAAGATTGGGAAGTGTGAGTCCTCCAACTTATATTCTTTTTCAAGATGAATTGAACTGTTACGGCTCTTTCCCTTCCATATGAATCTGATGATTGTCTTTTCCATATCTGCAAGAAAGTTGTTGGAATTTTGATTGGGGTTGCATTGAATCTATAAATTGCGTTGGGTAGTATTGACATCTCAATGATATTTAGTCTTTGTCCATGAACATGGAATACCCTTCCATTTATTTAGTTCTTCTTTAATTTCTTTTAGCAATATTTTGTAGTTTTCTGTATAAAAGTCCATTACATCCTTGGTTAGATTCATTCCTACATAGTTGATTCTTTTAGTTGCTGTTGTGAAGGGAATTTATTTCCTTGATTTCTTCTTCCAGTTGTTCATTGCTTGTGAAAAGAAACACTACTGATTTTTGGGTATTGATACTGTACCCTGCCACCTTGCCAAATTCATTTATTAGTTCTAAGAGATTTGTTGTAGATTTTAAGATTTTCTGTATATAGAACCATATCATCTACAAACAAGATGTGCTACTTTGGATATATTATGTCCTGCCAAAAGCCATGTTCTTTAATATAGTCTTGTAGGGGCAGATGTATTAATGTTGAATAGGTTGGAATCTTTGGATTAGTTGTTTCCATGGAGACGTGACCCACCAAAATATGGGTAATACATTTGATTAAATTATGTCCATGGAGATATGGACTCCTGTCCATTCAGGGTGGGTCTTAATTTAATCACTGGAGTCCTATAAGAGCTCAGACAGAAGGTGCTCACTGCTGCAGCTAAGAGAGATATTTTCCCCCCCCTTTTTTTTTTTTAATAATTCGGTTTTATTGAGGCACATTCACACAACACACAATCATCCATGGCACACAATCAACCGTCCACAGCACCATCACATAGTTCATCACCCCAGTCCATCCCTGAACACTCTCCTTACACCAGAAAGAATAACAATAAAGATTAAAAATAAAAAAGAACACCCAAACCACCCCCCCCCCAACCCACCCTATTCTTCATTCAGTTTCCGTCCCCATTCCTCCACTCATCCATCCATACACTGGACAAAGGGAGTGTGATCCCCAAGGCCCTCACAACCACACCATCACCCCCCGTAAGCTACACTGTCACACAATCGTCTTCAAGAGTCAAGGCTACTGGGTTGGATTTTGATAGTTTTGGGTATTTACTTCTAGCTATTCCAATACATTAAAACCTAAAAAGGGTCATCTGTATAATATACAAGAATGTCCACTAGAGTGACCTCTTGACTCCACCTGAAATCTCCCAGCCAGTGAAACTTCACTTCGTTTCATTTTGCATTCCTCTTTTGGTCCAGATGTTCTCAATCCCACGATGCCAGGTCCAGAGTCATCTCCGGGAGTCATATCCCGTGTTTCCAGGGAGATCCACACCCCTGGGAGTCAGGCCCCACGTAAGGGGAGGGCAGCAAGTTCACCTGAGTTGGCCTAGCTAGAGAGAGAGGGCCACATCTGAGCAACAAAGAGGCACTTAGGGGGAGACTCCTAGGCATAATTACAAGCAGGCTTAGCCTCTCCCTTGCAGCAATGAGCCTCCCAAGGGCAGGTCCCAAGACAGAGGGCTTGGCATACCAAACATCAGTCCTGAGTGTTTGTGAGAACATCAGCGACAATCTGGGTCCAACTTAATCCAAAGTCCAACACATCTGCGTCCTCCCCAAGCTTCTCAGGGGGTCCCTGCATACACACCTTTATTCCCTGCCCAAATTACCCTGGGATGCATTGCTATTTCACACTAACCTATACAAACCCACCAAATCCCACCTCTCATTCAAAATTCCATGCAATCATGTGCCCAAACAAACTGATTGTAAAGTTATATTGTTTAGAAATATAAATCCTGCACCAAATAACATCTCTCCCTTGGTCCCAAACAGAAGCTGAAGCCCTAAAACACAGTCAGTTTACCCCTTTGGCCCAATTTGCCTAGTCCCAACCAGATCTGCTTCATTCATATCACTAATTGAAGTCTGGGCTCTTTTTCAGCTTTTTTTTTTTTTTTTTTTTTTTTTTGACGGTTGCTATATGCACTAATACTGACATTCATATCTGCCAAG
This sequence comes from Choloepus didactylus, assembly GCF_015220235.1. Taxonomy (NCBI): domain Eukaryota; kingdom Metazoa; phylum Chordata; class Mammalia; order Pilosa; family Megalonychidae; genus Choloepus; species Choloepus didactylus. The sequence goes on along the minus strand of NC_051308.1, from coordinate 84,297,126 downwards.
TTCTAGCTCTGAGTTTCAGGTGTCACGCAGATACCCAAAGTTCCAGAGATACCAGGTTATACACAAAGGGATCAGCATCTCCAAATTTGGAGATAGCCATTACAATTCAGGAAGAGATACGACTGCTGTATGAGCTTACCATTTGGGGAACATTACAATAAGCATTCCCCTGATAAGCTGTGCTCTAAGACTCTGTTATGAGTTTACACATTACAGTTAGTCCATATTGGTGAGGCATTATAGTGTTTGCCTTTGTTTCTGGCATAGTTCACTCAAAATGCTGTCAACAGGATCCATTCACTTCGTTATGTGACTCACAGCTTCACTCCCTCTCGCGGTTGCTCAATATTCCATTGTATGTGCACATAACAGTTCACCATTCTGTTCCTCAGTTGATGTACCCTTAGGTGACCTCCACCCATTGCAAATCGTGAATAATGCCTCCATAAACACCAGTGTGCAAATGTTCGTTCATGTCCCTGCTCTCATATCTTCCAAATATATACCCCATAATGAGGTTACAGGACCTTATGGCACCCACATGCTTAGCTTCTTGTGGAACCACCACACTGTCCTCCAGAAAGGCTACACCATTCTGCCTCCTCACCAACAGTAAATAGGTACATCCCTCTCTCCATGTTTCCTCCAGCACTTTTATCCCTATTTATATTTTCCCTACAATTTTATATAGCTATATTCACATACCATACAACTATCCACAGTATACAATCAGTTGTTCATGGTATCATCATATAGTTGTGCATCTGTCACCACAGTCAGCACTTGAACATATTTATTACTACAACAGAAAGACTTTTTTTAAATGGATAATAAAAAAGATAATAGAAAGAAAAATAAAATATCATAGAATGCAATATAATAGTAGGGTCAGACAACAGCACCACTAGCAAGAATCACATATCCCTCCCTTATATCCCCCTCTCATACACATTTAACTTTGGTATATTGCCTTTGTTACATTTAATGGAAGCATATTACAGTGTTACTGTTGAACATAGACTCCAGTTTGCTTTGATTATAGTTTTTCCCAGTACCATCCATTTTTCAACACTCTGCATGGTTGACATTTGTTTGTTCTCCCACATGTAAGAACATTTTTATATTTGTACATTTAGTCACAATCATTGACCACTCCACCAAGTAACAGTATCTTAAATTTTTACAAAGATAAAGTCAACAAACCAGAAGTTGCAGTCTTCTAGTTCACAAATTTCAGCAGTTATTCTGTTCTTCCTTTCATTTACTCACCTGTGCAGAAGGTCTGTATACATGATGCCTGGCATTTCTTGTTTCCTGTAATACTGTAGTTAACTTGATATTTCAATTGAAAATGTAAAATAAGGACAATTATTATCAGATTATAAAAATTCCTTTTGTGGAAGACAAAAAGTATGCTTTGAAAAAGAGTTATATAAAAATAAAGGGGCACAATTTAAAGAGCACTAAGTGAATTCCAATTCTAACCTTAACAAGAAGTTCCAATAAATAAAACTATTTTAATAAGCAAATGAACAGTGTAAACATTAATAAACATCAAATTTACTTCTGCATTAATGCATAAGTGTTTAGTTACATTAAAAATATTGTTGCTTAAGGGTGTGGGGCAAGATGGCTGCATAGAGGTGTGAAATTTAGTTAGTCCTCTAGAGCAAATAGTAAATAGCCAGGAACAACTAGTAAATAGTGTGGAACAACTGTTGGGGGACATTTGTGACTGTTCATACATCGTACACCAGCCTGGAAGGGGTGAAATGGCTGAGACTGCACCATAAAAATTGTAAGGCTCCCCAAACTGCATCTGGCGCCCCTCTCCCCCGGCACATGAGGCTTAGCTGCAAAACTTTGCTATGGGAGAAGGATATAGTCCCTGCTGGGAGCAAGGGAATGTAGCTCAACCAAGCTTCACCTGTGGTTTTAGTTAACAAATGTGCACTGCTGAGCACAAGCTACAAGCACAGAGAAATCCCTAACAAGCAGGAAAATACCCTGAGGTCTCTCCCGATGGAGAGGAGGTGGGGCTGACAGAAAAAAAAAATACAAAGGCTTTTGAAGACAGCTAAGCTTAGAATAATAGAAAATGGCTATGTTCCAAGAAAATGAGTTCAGAGGACCGGGTACTATCTCTGGCGAAACTGGGGAGCCAGGATCTGACTCTGAGAAGGGGCTTTCTCTCTTTGTCTTTTTTTTTTTTTTTTTCTCTCAGTCTAAGCAGCTCATTAGAGAAAGCCTCAGGCATTTTCAGTTCTCAGCACTGACTCAGGCAAAGGTGGAGTTAACAGAGTTAGAGCGATAAAGGAGGAATTCAAGTGGAAAAGATAACCCCTTAGAGGGTGTATCTTCCCTAAGAAAAGGGGAGGTGGGGCCCAGCTCAAGTGGCTGTCCTCCCTTCAGAACTCAGACCCCAGGACCTGGGGGGAAAACAAACAAACCAGAAACAACTTAAGCTTGGTTTCTGACACCCTTGCCCCCTGGCCAGGACAGGATCTGCTGAGAATTGAAGGGACCACACATCTTTACACCAGTGGGGAGCTGTGGGCTGGCAAGTGCCACCTGCTGGGCAGGATAGGAAAAGCACAGAGTCTAGAGGCCTCACAGAAAAGTCTGTCAATCTTCTAGGACTCACCCTTAGGGAAACCTGATACTTAATACAGCCTCCTGAGACCTGAGCCCGTCTGGTTAGGAAAAATCTGATTGCAGGAATCAAGGAAACCAGATGCCTAGGCAACAGAAAACTACAAATCACGCTAGGAAAAATGAAGATGGCCCAAAGGAACAACCTTACATTGCAGCTGACGTACAGGAATTGAAACAACTAATTAAAGATCTGCAAATAAGTTTGCTAAACCAATTAAAAAAACAATTCAATGAGTTGAGGGAAAATCCAGCAAAAGAGATGAAGGATATAAAGAAGACATTGGGTGAACACAAGGAAGAACTCAAAAGTTTAAAAAAACAATTGGCAGAACCTATGGAAATGAAAAGCAGAACACAAGAGATGAAAAACAGTGGAGATATACAACAGCAAATCTCAAGAGGCAGAAGAAAAGATTCATAAACTGGAGAACAGGACACCTGAAATCCTACACATAAAAGAACATATAGGGAAATGAATGGAAAAATACAAGCAGCATCTCAGGGAATTGAATGATATGAAGCGTATAAATGTATGTGTCATAGGTGTCCCGGAAGGAGAAGAGAAGGGAAAAGGGGCAAAAGCAACGGTAGAGGAAATAATCACTGAAAATTTCCCATCTCTTGTGAAAGACACAAAATCACAGATCTAAAAGTGCAGCATACCCCAAATAGAATAGATCCAAATAGACCTATGCCCAGACACTTAATAATCAGATTAACAAACGTCAAAGACAGAATCCTGAAAGCAGCAAGAGACAAGCAATCCATCACACACAAAGGAAGCTTGATAAGAGTTTGTGCGGATTTCTCAAAAGAAGCCATGGAGGCAAGAAGGCAGTGGTGTGATTTATTTAAGATACTGAAAGAGAAAAACCACCAACCAAGAATCCTATATCCAGTAAAACTGTGCTTCAAATATGAGGGAGAGTTTAAAATAATTCTCTGACATACAGACAGTGAGTGAACAAGATACCTGCTCTACAGGAAATACTAAAGGGAGTGGTACAGACAGATAGGAAAAGAGAGGAAAGAGGTTTGGAGCAGAGTTTTGGGTGATGGTTGTACAATAATATAAGTACACTGAACAAAGATGACTGTTGAGTATGGTTGAAAGAGGAAGGTTAGGGGCATTTGGGACAACAGAAGGAAAAAGGGAAGATGAAGACTGGGACTATATACCTTAGTGAAAACTAGAGCGGTCAACAATTGTGATAAAATGTACAAATATGTTTTCAGATGAGGAAGAACAAATGAACGTCACCCTTTCAAGGTGTAAAAATAGGGTGGTATTGGGGAAAAATACAATCAATGCAAACTAGAATCTATAGTTAACAGTAACATTTTATTTTGCTTCCTTTAATGTAACAAAGGCAGTATACCAAACTGAATGCCTATAAGGGGGATGTAAGGGAGGGGTATGGGATTCTTGGCATTGGTGGTGGTGTCTGACTTTTTTTATTGTACTTTATTTTAATTTTGTCTTTTCTTGTGTTGCTTTTTAGCTGTCATTTTTTCCCCTTTTCTTTTTCTTATGTCTTTCTACTTTTTTTTACTCTTCCTCTTTCTTTGTGGAGGAAATGGAAGTGTCCTTTTATAGATAGTGTTGGTGAATGCATAACTACGTGATTATGCAGGGAACCATTGATTGTTTAGTTAGGATGGAATGTATGGTGCATGAATAAAACTGCCTAAAAAAACAAAAAAACAAACAAACAAAAAAACAGGTTGATGGACGAACCTTGAGGACATTATGTTCAGTGAAATAAGTCAGACACAAAAGGACAAATATTGTATGATCTCACTGATATGAACTAATTATAATATGTAAACTCATAAACATGAAAGATAGTTTTCTAGGATATAGAATGTGGCTAAATAATGGGGATTGGTTGCTTAATAAGTGCAGAATGTTTAACGAGGTTGAACTTAAACGTTTGGAAATGGACAGAGGTGATGGTAGCATGTTATTGTGAGAATAACTAACAGTGCTGAATGGTGTGTGAATGTAGTAGAAAGCAGAAGTTTCGAGTCATGCATGTTACCAGAAGGAAAGTTGGAGGTTAAAACATGGGAATGTATAACACAGTGAATCTTGTGGACAATGTCTGTGATTAACTATACAAATATTAGAAATTTCTTTCATGAACTAGAACAAATGTATGACACTGTTCCTAGAAGTTAATGATAGAGGGTTATATGGGGAAAAATGTACCTATTGCAAACTAGGTACTGCAGTTAGTAAGATTTTAACTTCTTTCATCAACAGTAACAAATGTAACATACCAATACTGTGAGTCAACAATGGAGGGGGCCGGTTAAGGGTATGGGAGGATTTGAGTTTCCTTTTTTATTTGTTTTCTGGAGTGATGAAAGTGTTCTAAAATTGATCATGGGTATGTATGGGGATGGTTTGTATGGTGTGTGAATATATCTCAATAAAACTGCATTAAAAAAAATCATTGGTTAAGCTGTGAATGTTTACCAAAGAAAAACTTTAAAAATTTTAACAAATATGTCAGAAGCTAAAACTCTAGCAAGGTTATTATGCAAGATATTATAGATGAAGGTGTTGGGGACTGAATCATACCTTGCACAGAAGGTATTTTCATATCCCAGATCCTGGATCTTTGGGTGTGAAACCCTTTATAAATTAGACCTTTGACAATGTTCTTAGTTAAGAAGTGCCCAGACTGAATGGCCTTAATCCAATATGGCTAAAGTCTTTATAAGCAAAGGAAATTGGACACAGAAAGAGAAGCCATGAGAAACAGCCAGAAGCTGGAAGTCAGTGGAATGTAAGAGAAAGGAGTAGACACTGCCATGTGTATTGCCATGTGAGGTGAAAGCCAAGAAACAGCAAAGATGCAGGCCAGCCAGGGGATACTAACCCTGTGGGGGGGAGGGGGTGCAAGCCTTTTAGCCTTTGAGATGGCGAGCCAATAAATTCCCATTGTGAAACCAAGCCATTGTATAGTATTTGTTTTATCAGCTGAGAAACAGAGGTTTGTAGGCTTTGGCAGAGATCCTTAAGTTTTGTGTGGATTCCTGTTCCTTTTTTTTTTTTTTCATTTCTTTCTCCTTTTTTCTTTTTCTTGTTCTTTTTCTCTTGTCTTGTCCTGTCTTGCCTTTTCTCTTCTTTCATTTTGCCTCTGTATTTGTATCAGCTTGGCAATAAGTTTTAAAAATTTTTCTTTTTTTTTAAGTTTTTAATATTTTACCATCAGTTTAGTAGCTTCAATTGGAAGATCCATTCAGGGACTCTCATTTCCTATATTGTCAAAAATAGAAGGATCTATACCACTGCATCATTAATATAGTGTAATTAATATGTATACATACATTTTCTTTATTTTCTACCCAATATTTTTATGTATAAATTTCCTTCTATTTATATTACCTGTGCTTCATTTTAATAGCTGCATAATGTTTTGTGGTGGTACCAAAGTTTACATAGTTGTCTCTGTATTTGCTTGTTTGGCTTTTCATGTTCTTGATTTAAAGTGTTGCTTGGTACCTGTATCCATCAATTTTTAAGTCATAGTTTTTTCCTCCCATAGGTCAACTTGACATAAATCCATTAATATCAAAGAAGATACAACTGACAGCAGAGGCAGAGGTAAGTAACTCCTTTTCTTAGGAATAAAAATATAGAGTTTTAGGTTAAGAGTTTTGCTTAGTAAAAATATTAGTGAGAAATTGTTCAAGAACTATTAAAATTTCTATCAGTTGATATTATCATGCTGTGGTATAAGGAAAACAAGATCTGTCACTGTTTTAGTTTCCTTGGTTGCTCAAGCAAATACCATGCAATGGGTTAGCTTAAACAATGGGAATTTGTTAACTTACAGTTTTGAGACTAGGAGATGTCCAAATCAAATCCTCATCAAGGTGATGCTTTCTTCCTGATGAGTGTGTTCTGGGTCTGGCTGCTGATGATCCTTGGTCCCGGATCCCTCTGTCACATGGCAGTGTGCACGTTGGTCTCTCTTGGATTCTGTTGATGTTCAGATTCAGGCTACTTCCTCTATGGCTTTCTATCTGTCTGAGTTTCATTCCGCTTATAAAGGACTCCAGTAATGGAATTAAGTCCTATCCTGAGCCACACCTCACCTTAACTGAAGTAACATCATCAAAAGGTCCTTCTTACAATGGGTTCACACCCACAGGAATGGATTAAATTTAAGCACATGTTTTTCTGGGGTATATAACTCCAAACCACCACAACTACCTTGTTTTCATATATAAGAACCCAGATTTGTCTTTTCTCTTCTATCCCATCTACCATTGTCTTCTTCTGGGTCTTATTGAACTTTGTTAAAAGCTGATAGTTGTTTCTTGTTCTCAAGAAATGTACATAGAAGTGTTAAGTGTTAGAAGAGCAATGTACTTTCAGATGTTTAGAAGATAGGTAGGTAGATAGACAAATGTGGCAAAATGCTAATAATTGGTAAATCTGGGTATCTGAGTGGGAGGTATGTTGGGGTTATATGTATTGTTTCTGTATTATTTTTGAAACTTTCCTTTAAGTTTGAAATTATTTCGATATTAAAAAAAGTTAAAAAAAATAAGCTGATAGCTGAATGTCTGCATGAGTGCTTTATGAAATCTATTATGGCACATAGTAGTAATAGGCTTCCAATATGCGTTAAATCTGAATACAGAAGCAAATTCCCTTACAGGGAAATAGAATAAATATCAACTCAAAAGCCGTAATAGTATGAAGTCATTTCAAGTTGGGGCAAACAGTTCCATATGTCAGAATTCAGTAGGCTTTCCCTCAGGAAATACTGGAGGACAGAGAACACTGTTTCGTCCTTTCTTATATTCTAATACTCTGTGTGCCTGAAATGACTTCAAATTCAAAGCAGTCTTCCTGCCATTTTCCCTATGAGACATTCACTTCCAGAATTTGTATCAAACAACTTGAATATCTAAACATGGTGTATTAATATAGATAAAATAACCCTGTTTTATTTACTGACTTACTGACATGCATAATACATTTATGTAGAATAATTTTAATTTAGAAGTATTTATCTTTTCTAATCATATTTTGTGAAAGAACATATGCCAGATTATTTACATGCACTTTGATATCAGTATGTTTGTTATTATCAGAGCTAGTTTTTCAGTCATATTCCAAGGCCTGGAGCCTATCATTTTCACTTTCATCTAATTTGTTGAAGATAGAGTACCTTTTTTTTTAAATAATTCAATTTTATTGAGATATATTCACATACCATACAGTCATAACAAAGTGTACAATCAGTTGTTCACAGTACCACCATCTAGTTGTGCATCCATCACCAAAATTAATTTTTGAACATTTTCATTACAACACACAAAAAAGTAATAAGAGTAAAAATTAAAAAGAAAAAGAACAATTAAAGTAAAAAAAAGGAAACTGGGTGGTTTTTTTTTTTTTTTTTTTTTTTTTTTGCCCCCATTTTTTCTACTCATCCATCCATACACTGGACAAAGGGGAGTGTGATCCACATGGCTTTCCCAATCACATTGTCACCCTTCATAAGCTACGTTTTTATACAATTGTCTTCAAGATTCAAGGGTTCTGGGTTGTAGTTTGATACTTTTAGGTATTTGCTGCTAGCTATTCCAATTCATTAGAACCTAAAAAGGGTTATCTATATTGTGCATAACAGCGCCCACCAGAGTGACCTCTTGGCTCCTTTTGGAATCTCTCAGCCACTGAAACTTATTTCATTTCATTTCACAACCCCCTTTTGGTCAAGAAGATGTCCTCCATCCCATGATGCTGGGTCTAGATTCCTCCCCAGGTGTCATATTCCATGTTGCCAAGGGGATTTACACCCCTGGTTGTCAGATCCCATGTAGGGGGGAGGGCAGTGATTTCACCTGCCAAGTTGGCTTAGCTAGAGAGAGAGGGCCAAATCTGAGCAACAAAGAGGCATTCAGGAGGAGAAACTTAGGCACAATTATAAGCAGGCCTAGCCTCTCCTTTGCAGCAACAGTCTTCCCAAGAGCAAGTCCTGTGACTGAGGGCTCAGCCCATCAAACCATCAGTCCCCAATGTCTGTGAGCACATCAGCAACCATCGAGGTGGGGAAGTCCAACCCCCCTGCATTCTCCCCCAGCAATGTTCACCTTAGTGGTAGCATATTATATTTCTCTTTTTGTGCCTGGCTTATTTCTCTCAGCATTATGTCTTCAATGTTCATCCAAGTTGTCATGTTTCATGATATTGTTCCTTTTTATTGCTGAATAGTATTCCATTGTGTGTATATACATTTTATTTATCCATTCATCTGTTGAAGGACATTTGGGTTGTTTCCATCTCTTGGCAATTGTGAATAATGCTGCTGTGAACACTGGTGTGCAGGTATCTGTTCGCATCACTGCTTTCAGATCTTCTGAGTATATACAGAGATGAGCAATTGCTGGATCGAAGGGTAACTCTATATCTAGTTTTCTAAGGAACTGCCAGATTGTCTTCCAGAGTGGCTGAACATTATACAGTCCCATCAAGAATGAATAAGAGTTCCAGTTTCTCCACATCCTCTCCAGCATTTGTAGTTTCCTGTTTTTTTTTTTTTTTATCTTCATTTTATTGAGATATATTCACATACCACGCAGTCATACAAAACAAATCGTACTTTCGATTGTTTACAGTACCATTACATAGTGGTACATTCATCACCCAACTCAATCCCTGACACCTTCATTAGCACACGCACAAAAATAACAAGAATAATAATTAGAGTGAAAAAGAGCAATTGAAGTAAAAAGAACACTGGGTACCTTTGTCTGTTTGTTTCCTTCCCCTATTTTTCTACTCATCCATCCATAAACTAGACAAAGTGGAGTGTGGTCCTTATGGCTTTCCCAATCCCATTGTCACCCCTCATAAGCTACATTTTTTTATACAACTGTCTTCGAGATTCATGGGTTCTGGGTTGTAGTTTGATAGTTTCAGGTATCCACCACCAGCTACCCCAATTCTTTAGAACCTAAAAAGGGTTGTCTAAAGTGTGCATAAGAGTGCCCACCAGAGTGACCTCTCGCTCCTTTTGGAATCTCTCTGCCACTGAAGCTTATTTCATTTCCTTTCACATCCCCCTTTTGGTCAAGAAGATGTTCTCCGTCCCACGATGCCAGGTCTACATCCTTCCCCGGGAGTTGTATTCCACGTTGCCAGGGAGATTCACTCCCCTGGGTGTCTGATCCCACGTAGGGGGGAGGGCAGTGATTTCACCTTTCAAGTTGGCTTAGCTAGAGAGACAGGGCCACATCTGAGCAACAAAGAGGCATTCGGGAGGAGGCTCTTAGGCACAACCATAGGGAGGCCTAGCCTCTCCTTTGCAGCAACCGTCTTCCCAAGGGTAAAACCTGTGGTAGAGGGCTCAACCCATCAAACCACCAGTCCCCTATGTCTGTGGTCATGTTAGCAACCATGGAGGTGGGGTAGGCGAATACCCCTGCATTCTCCGCAGGCTCCTCAAGGGGGCACTACATCTTTTTTTTTTCCTTGTTTTTCTTTTTCTTTTTTTTTTTTTTTTAAACTTTCCCTTCTTTTTTAAATCAACTGTATGAAAAAAAAAGTTAAAAAGAAAACAAACATACAGTAAAAGAACATTTCAAAGAGACTATAACAAGGGAGTAAGAAAAAGACAACTAACCTAAGATAACTGCTTAACTTCCAACATGTTCCTGCTTTACCCCAAGAAAGTTACCTAATATAGCAACATTTCTGTGAACTTGCTCCTACTATATCCATCAGAAATTAACAGACCATAGTCATTCCTGGGCATCCCCAGAACGTTAAAAAGCTTATCTGTTCTTCTTGGATTATTGTTCCCCCTTCCTTAATTGCTCTCTATTGCTAGTTCCCCTACATTCTACATTATAAACCATTTGTTTTACATTTTTCAAAGTTCACATTAGTGGTAGCATAAATATTTCTCTTTTGTGCCTGGCTTATTTCGCTCAGCATTATGTCTTCAAGGTTCATCCATGTTGTCATATGTTTCACGAGATTGTTCCTTCTTACTGCCGCGTAGTATTCCATCGTGTGTATACCACATTTTATTTATCCACTCATCTGTTGAAGGACATTTGGGTTGTTTCCATCTCTTGGCAATTGTGAATAATGCTGCTATGAACATTGGCGTGCAGATATCTGTTCGTGTCACTGCTTTCCGATCTTCCGGGTATATACCGAGAAGTGCAATCGCTGGATTGAATGGTAACTCTATCTAGTTTTCTAAGGAACTGCAGACTGACTTCCAGAGTGGCTGAACCATTATACAGTCCCACCAACAATGAATAAGAGTTCCAATTTCTCCACATCCCCTCCAGCATTTGTAGTTTCCTGTTTGTTTAATGGCAGCCATTCTAACCGGTGTTAGATGGTATCTCATTGTGGTCTTAATTTGCATCTCTCTAATAGCTAGTGAAGCTGAACATTTTTTCATGAGAGCAGTTTTTTAAAAATACAGGTTTATTGAGATATATTCACATACCCTACAATCATCCAGTGTACAGTTATTCACAGTACCATCATATTGTTGTGCATTCATCGCCAGAATCAATTTTTGAAAATTTTCCTTACTCCAAAAAAAAAAAGTAAAAAAGAACACCTAAAACATTTCATCCCACCCTATTTTTCATTTAGTTTTAGTCTCCATTTTTCTACTCATCTGTCTAAACACTGAATAAAGGGAGTGTGCGTCACAAGGTTTTTACAGTCACACTGTCACACCACGTAAACTACATAGTTATGCAGTCGTCTTCAAGAATCAAGGCTACTGGGTTGCAGTTTGACACTTTCAGGTATTTCCTTCTACCTATTCCAGTACACTAAAAACTAAAAACAGGTATCTATATAGCGCATAAGACTACCTACCAGAGTGACCTCTCGACTCTGAAATCTTTCAGCCACTGAAACTTTATTTGGTTTCATTTCGCTTCCCCCTTTTGGTCAAGAAGATTTTCTCAATCCCATGATGCTGGGTCCAGGCTCATCCCTGGGACTCACGTCCCACAATTCCAGGGAGATTTATACCCCTAGGAGTCATGTCCCACATAGTGAGGAGGGCAGAGTTCACCTGCTGCAGGGGCTTAGAGAGAGGGGTGAGGCCACATCTGAGCAACAAAGAAGTTCCCCGGGGGAGACTCTTAGGCACAATTATAATTAGGCTAAGCCTCTCCCCCACAGCAAGAAGCCCCAGAAGGGCACGTCCGAAGATCGAGGGCTCATTCTACGAAATTGTTAGTCCTCAGTGTTTGTGAGAATATCAGTAATAATCCAGGTGGGGAAGTCGAACATTTCCGCATTCTTCCCCAGTTCCTCTGGGGGGCCCTGTGAATATATTTTTATTCTCTGCCCAAATTACTTTGGGATGTAGAAGATAAAGGACTTTTTGAGTCAAGGAATGATGCTGTCATTAGAAATTTCATTATGAGTACCTACGCATTTGCTTAGCATTAAGAGATTTTTTTTTCATTCTTCTTTAGGTATATTTGTGATTTGTGCTCTGTAACCACTTTTTGTACTTCCTTTTTAAAAGTGATAGTTTGACAGGCTGCTGTGACAAATACCGCACAACGCAGTGGCTTAAACAACAGGAATGTATTGTCTCATGGTTTTGCAGACTAGAAGGCTTGCTTCCTCCTGGGGTTGTAGCATTCGGACTGGCCAGTAATCCTTGTGGTTCCTTGGCTTTCCTATCACATGGCAATGCCCTCTTCTTCCTCTTCTGGCTTACTGCTGATGTACTGCTTCTGGCTCCTTCCTGTGGCTTTCTCTTTATAAGGCCTCCAGTAATTGGACTAAGACCCATCCTCATTCAGTTGGGCCACACCTTAACTAAATAAAAAAACATCTTCAAGAGATCATATTTAGAATGGGTTCATACTCTCAGGAATGCAGACCAAAATTTAGAATGTACCTTTTCTGGGGTTCATAACCCAGTATACCACCAGTTGTATTCAGAAGGCATATTTACTGTTCTTGTAACTTCGGTTCCACACTCCTAGTTCAAGGTGTGTTAAATTTTATTTTATTTTATTTTTTAATGATTGTATTAAGTCACCTGTGTAAGCCTCCAAAACTAGAATGATTGAAGTCTTTTTGGCGTGAACCTGTTTTCCAGTTAGCACTTTGTTGATCTCTTATGAGAGACCATTTAAAGACTTGATTACTAAGCAATGTCCACTTATCTGAGGGATAATTTATAATTTGGCTAAGAAAAGAAAAATTTATTTAATGTATAGGCATTTATGCAACTTTTTTTTTTTTTTCATTTTTATTGAGATTGTTCAGATACCATACAGTTATCCAAAGATCCAAAGGATACGATCACTTGCCCCTGGGTACCCTCATACAGCTGTGCATCCATCACACTTAATTTTTGTTCAATTTTTAGAAACTTTTCATTACTCCAGACAAGAAATAAAATGAAAGATGAAAAAAGAAAAGGAAACTCCAATCCTTCCCTATCCCTAACCAACCCCCCTCAATTGTTGACTCGTAGTATTGGTATAGTACATTTGTTACTGTTTATGAAAAAATGTTGAAATACTTCTAACTGTAGTATATAGTTTGTAATAGGTATATAGTTCTTCCCTATATGCCCCGCTAATTATTAACTTCTAATTGTATTGTCATACATTTGTTCTGGTTCATGGAAGCGATTTCTAGTATTTGTACAGTTGATCGTGGACATTGCCCACCATAGGATTCAGTTTTATACATTCCCATCTTTTGACCTCCAACTTTCCTTCTGGTGACATGTATGACTCTGAGCTTCCCCTTTCCACCTCATTCACACACCATTCGGCGCTGTTAGTTATTCTCACATCTTGCTACCAACACCCCTGTTCATTTCCAAACATTTACGTTCATCCTAATTGAACATTCTGCTCATACTAAGCAACTACTCCCCATTCTTAAGCCTCGTCCTATATCTTGGTACCTTATATTTCATGTCTATGAGTTTACATATTATAATTAGTTCCTATCAGTGAGACCCTGCAATAATTGTCCTTATGTGTCTGGCTTATTTCACTCAGTATATTGCCCTCGAGGTTTTGTCATGAACCCATTTTTTTTTAATATGGTTTTGTTCACTCACCATACATTCCATCCCAAGTAAATAATAGATGGTTCTCTGCATGGTCATACATTTATGTGTTCACCACCTTCACCACTATCTATCTAAGGGCATCTGCATTTCTTCCACAAGGCAGGAGGGAGAGTCAAAGAAGGTAGGGAGGCAAAAGAAAGAGGGAAAAAAAAATGACAGCTAGGAAGCAGCAAAAGGAAAAATAACCTTAAATCAAAGTAGAATAAAGAATCAGACAATACCACCAATGTCAAGTGTCTAACATGCCTCCCCTATCCCCCCCTCTTATCTGCATTCACCTTGGTATATCACCTTTGTTACATTAAAGGAAGCATAATACAATGATTCTATTAGTTACAGTCTCTAGTTTATGCTGATTGCATCCCTCCCCCAATGCCTCCCCATTTTTAACACCTTCCAAGGTTGACATTTGCTTGTTCTCCCTCGTAAAAGAACATATTTGTACATTTTATCACAATTGTTGAATACTCTAGATTTCACCAAGTTACACAGTCCCAGTCTTTATCTTTCCTCCTTTCTTGTGGTGTCTCACGTGCTCCCCACTTTCCTCTCTCAACCGTATTCATAGTTACCTTTGTTCAGTGTACTTACATTGTTGTGCTACCATCTCCCAAAATTGTGTTCCAAACCACGCACTCCTGTCTTCTATCACCCTGTAGTGCTCCCTTTAGTATTTCCTGTAGGGCAGGTGTCTTGTTCACAAAGTCTCTCATTGTCTGTTTGTCAGAAATATTTTGAGCTCTCCCTCATATTGAAGGACAGCTTTGCTGGATATAGGATTCTTGGTTGGCAGTTTTTCTTCTTTTCAATCTCTTAAATATAGCACAACACTTCCTTCTTGCCTCCATGGTTTCTGCTGAGAGGTCTGCACATAGTCTTATTAAGCTTCCTTTGTATGTAATGGATCACTTTTCTCTTGCTGCTTTCAGGATTCTCTCTTTGTCTTTGACATTTGATAATCTGATTATTAAGTGTCTTGGCATAGGCCTATTCATATCTCTTCTGTTTGGAGTACGCTGCGCTTCTTGGATCTGTAATTTTATGTCTTTCATAAGAGATGGGAAATTTTCATTAATTATTTCCTCTATTATTGCTTCTGCCCCCTTTCCTTTCTCTTCTCCTCCTGGGACACCAATGATACATACATTACTGTACTTTGTTTCATCCTTGAGTTCCCGGAGACGTTGCTCATATTTTTTCATTCTTTTCTCCATCTGCTCCTTTGCGTGTAGGCTTTCAGGTGTTTTGTTCTCCAGTTCCTGAGTGTTTTCTTCTGCCTCTTGAGATCTGCTGTTGTATGTTTCCATTGTGTCTTTCATCTCTTGTGTTGTGCCTTTCATTTCCATAGATTCTACTAGTTGTTTTTTTGAACTTTTGATTTCTGCCGTGTATGTGCCCAGTGTTTCCTTTACAGCCTCTATCTCTTTTGCAATATCTTCTCTAAACTTTTTGAATTGATTTAGCATTAGTTGTTTAAATTCCTGTATCTCAGTTGAACTGTTCCTTTGTTCCTTTGACTTGGCCATAACTTTGTTTTTCTTAGTGTAGGTTGTAATTTTCTGTTGTCTAGGCATGGTTTCCTTGGTTATCCAAATCAGGTTTTCCCAGACCAGAACAGGTTCAGGTCCCAGAGGGAAGAAATATTCAGTATCTGGTTTCCCTGTGGGTGTGTCTTAGAAAATTGCTCCACCCTTTGATGCCTCAGGTCACTGTGCTTTTCTGCCCAGCAGGTGATGCCTGTTAGCCTATAATTCTTGACTGGTGTGAGGAGGTATGGCCGTGTTCCCCCAGGCCCTGGGGTCTGGTTCTGAATGGAAAGGGCCCCACCCTTTTCCTCCTAGAGAAGACAGAGCCCCCAGGTGGAGGTCATTAGCATTTCAGTGGTCTCGCTCTCTGCTTGTGCTGTCTCCACCCTTCCCCAAGTCACAGCACTGGAAACTGAAAATGACTGGAGCTTTCTCCACTGAGCTGAAAAAGAAACAGATAGTCCCCTTCAGACCGAGTCCAAGGCGACCCTCCGGCTCTCCAAGGTCAGTCATCACCCAAAGCCTCTGTCTGTTTTTTGGGGATGCGCACCTGTAGTGAGCAGTTCACACTTGCTATACTTAAAACCCCAGTTGGAGCTCAGCTGAGCTATATTCGCTTGCTGGGAGATAGCTTCTCTCTGGCACCACGAGGCTTTGCAGCTCGGGCTATGGGGGAGGGGGTCTCGCGACTTGGATCTGCAGGTTTTACTTACAGATTTTATGCTGTGTTCTCGGGCATTCCTCCCAATTCAGGTTGGTATATGATGAGTGGATGGTCTCGTTTGTCCCCCCGCAGTTATTCTGGATTATTTACTAGTTGTTTCTGTTTTTTTGTAGTTGTTCCAGGGGGACTACTTAGCTTCCACTCCTCTCTATGCCGCCATCTTGCCCTGCCTCTGTTGATTTCCTGTGTAACTTTTTAAGGGCCCATTCTTGCTTGTTTAGTGATTTTTAAAAAAAAGTTTTTTTTACACTTTGCTAGGCATTTTGGGCACATCTTATTCCTTTAGATAGGCACCACACCTGGGTTTATCTACCATTCCTTCTCCCTTTTCTGCTTCTCCCCTTTCACAGCAAGAATACAAAACCTTACTGTGTTCTGAGAAGGAAGGATTTCAAATTTGTGAAAGGATAATTTTTCCATGCTATCATTGCTTTGTATTTTTTTTTTATTTTGAAATAAATTCAGTTATAGGAACAGTTGCAAAAACAATACTAACCCCATACACAGAATTCCATCATACCATGACCCCCCTCCCCCGATAGCTCAATCCACTAACTTTAACATGTTGTCACATAGCTATTTCTTTCCCTCCCTCCTTCCCTCCCTCCCTGTGTATCATCCATCATCTATTGCTCTGTCTTCTGAACATATGAGAGCTAGCTACACACATCCTTGAACATATACTATAATTCACATATACACTTCCCATGAACAAGAACATTCTTTTGTGCAATCCCGTTAAGCGCAGCAAAGAAGTACAAGAGATTCAACAATGATACGAAGCTTACAGTCTATATTTCCTTTTCCTTATGTCTCAACTGTGTCCCTTTAAGCCACCTGTCTTCTATCCTCCGATCCCATCCAAGTTCATCCTTGGCATTTAATTGTCATCTATTTAGACTTTTTTTTTTTTTTCAATCGTGGAAACATTTATTCAGCCTAAATCTTCCCATTCCACCCCCTCCCTAGCCTTCCATTAGTGGGATTAATCACCTTTAGAATGTTGTAATGCTCTTTCCCACATCCATTACTAGAAATTTCCCTTCACCTCAAACAGCAACCCTACACTCATTTCTTAACTTCCCATTGCCCCTTCCCCCATTTCTCTTAACCCATACTCTACTTTTCATCTCTATGGTCATATTCTCTGATAATTTCTTTGTGTTTACTGTGGGGCTTAAAATTAACCTCTTAAATCCATAGCAATCTTGTTTTTCTTTGATACCACCTTCACTTCAATAGGACATATAAACTATGTTCCTATACTCCTCCATTCCCCCACCTTTATATAGTTGTATAAAATTACATATTTTACGTTGAGTTCAAAACCACTGATTTGTCATTAGCGTTTGTGTATTTTATATCATGTAGGAAGTAAATGGTGGAGTTACAATTAAAAAATTATTGACTTCTATTTGTATTCCATTGTGGTTGGAGAATGTGCTTGGAGTATATTCAATTTTTTTTTTTTTTTAAATTTCTTGAGGCTTGTTTTTTATGTCCCAGCTTATGGTCCCTTCTGGAGGAAGATCTGTGATCACTGGAAAAAAATGAGTGTCCTGGTGATTTGGGATGTAAGGTACTATATATGTCTGTTAAAATTCTCTATATCTATTTCTCCTTTCTTTGTGTCTCTGTTGGTAGGGCTCCCTTTAGTATCTAAAGTAGGGCAGGTCTTTTATTGGCAAACTCTCTCAGCATTTGTTTGTCTGTGAAAAATTTAAGCTCTCCCTCAGATTTGAAGGAGAGTTTTGCTGGATAAAGTATTCTTGGTTGGAAATTTTTCTCTCTCAGAATTTCAAATATGTCATGTCACTGCCTTCTCGCCTCCATGGTGGCCACTGAGTAGTCACAACTTAGTTTTATGTTGTTTCCTTTGTATGTGGTGAATTGCTTTTCTCTTGTTGCTTTCAGAACTTGCTCCTTCTCTTCAGTATTTGACAGTCTGATCAGAATATGTCTCGGAGTGGGTTTATTTGGATTTATTCTATTTGTAGTTCGCTGGGCATTAATGCTTTGTGTATTTATATTGTGTATAAGGTTGGGGAAGTTTTCCCCAACAATTTCTTTGAATACTCTTTCTAGACCTTTACCCTTCTCTTCCCCTTCTGGGACACCAATGATTCTTAAGTTCGGACGTTTTATTTTATCTATGGTATCCCTGAGATCCATTTCGATTTTTTCGATTTTTTTCTCCATTCTTTCTTTTGTTCTTTCATTTTCTGTTCTGTGGACTTCTAGGACACTGAGACCTTGTTCAGCTTCCTCTAGTCTTGTATTGTGAATATCCAGAGTCTTTTTAATTTGGCCAACAGTTTCTTTTATTTCCATAAGATCTTCTGTTTTTTTATTTAGTCTTGCAGTGTCTTCTTTATGCTCTTCTAGGGTCTTCTTTATGTTGCTTATGTCCTGGGCCATGGTCTTCTTGATGTCCTTTAAATCCTTTGCCATGTTTTCGTTCCTCAATTGTAGTTCTTTGATTAATTGTGCGAGGTACTGTGTGTCTTCCGATATCTGGATTTGTGTGTTTGGAGTTGGATTCTCCATATCGTCTGTTTTTATCATATGCATGAAGATTTTCTGTTGTTTTTGGCCTCTTGGCATTTGCTTTGCTTGATAGGGTTCTTTCAAGTTTTAAAAAAAAATACCTATCTAATTTTTCAGAAACACAGTTTGGTGGCATACACTTTCTCTAATTAACCAGCAGATGGTGTCTGTGAGTCACCTATACCCCTCAAGTCAGTTCTCCACCTTGTCCCCACAGTGTGTGGGGAAATGATTCTTGTGCGGTTCAGTTGGAGAACTCAGTTTGGGTGTGTTGCTGGAGCCGTCTGCCCTGAATTTGGGGTGTGTGTACGAGTGGCCAGGGGGGAAGGACAGCTTTAATTTTCAAATCCCCCAGGTTCCCAGAGATTCAAGGCCGCCACAAGAGTCTAAGCCTTCATTTCATTTCAGCCCCAGACCCTCTCTCTCGCTGTCCCACAAACCACAGGACTTGGTGTAGTGTCCCTGGGTTTTCTGAGCGGGCCCCCCCACCCCGCCGCGATCCTCCAGGACCTCTGCCGAGGGAATGCGGTGCTACGTCACCAGTGTGTGCAGTCCCTCAAGGGAAGCCCCGGGCCGCTGGGCCGTGCTGGGGCGCTTTTAGCCTGATGCGAAGATGGCAGAACGGGGCGTCTCCACACCCCTTTCCTCGCACAGTTCCTCCTTCCCAGCTCCGGGACAATTGGCGGGGCTCTGGGCTGTGGGCATGGCCCTGGGCAGGAGTTTATCCAGCCCTCTGGGGAGCCAGCTGCTAGCTGCAGGGTTTCTTTCTGCTTCCGGCTCTCTCCTCTGTTCCCCTGGCCCCAAGGGTTTCTGCAGCGGGCTATCTTTCAGGCCAGACACCGAGAGGCTGACCCAGCCCCCTCTTGCTGTGTTTTGCTGTGTGGTTCCCACTATTGCAGCTGCAGCCGCTCCTGGGTTTTTCCTTTTTTTTTTTAAAAGAGCCCATCGGTCTCCAAACGCCAACCCCTGGCTTCCCCAGACTGCCGCGTGGCTGTGGGTCTTCCAGCCAGCTTACTCACTCGTTTTAGAATGCAGACTCCTGGTTTCACCAAGTATATGGCCCCTGTGGAACTAGGAGACCTCGTCCAGCTGGTGCATCGCTGTAACTGGTATTCTGGGTCACTTTCTGGTTTTTATCTAGTGTTTTTCACTAAGGTGTTTTTTTTTGCCCTGTCTCACCTAGCCGCCATCTTAGTTTCTTCCTGCTTTGTATTTTAAAAATCTAAAATTCAGGAGGGGAACCTTTTTCTATGAAGAATCATAAACCCAAAGGGTAGGTAAGGGCTGTCATGGTAGGTTGAATTGGCGGATTGGGGGAAATATTTTAAGGATCTAAGTTTAAAGTTTTTTGTTTTGCTTTTTTCTTTGAGAGATTATTTTACTTATATGCTTGTATATTAATCACTGAATAGAATTACTCAATTCTTTAGTTTGGTTAGTTAGGAGGATTAGAAGGAGAAACAGAAAGAAATGAATGAATGAATAAGAGTTAAGGAAATGAGAGAAAGGTATACATTTGTTTAGGCTGTATTATGCAAGTGATAGGAGGGTTACAGAATTGTGTAAGACTTATTCCCTGATGTTAATGGAGGGAATGGCTAGAACAAAGGTGTGGGTGTAGAAAACTTTGTAGCATGGAAATGGCACTTGGTTGGAGTCTGTGCCATTACTGGGGCATAATGGAAAGAAAGATAAGGTTAGCAAATTGGGATTAGATTGTAAAGCATTTTTTTCCCATCTTTATGCCCTCGTTTATACAGTTCTCTCTGCCTGAAATTTCCTTTAACGTCTTACTTTCACCAATCAAAATGTGATATATCCTTCAAATTCTACTCAAATGCTGCTGCTTCTGCAGTTTTCTAAACACTCCAGCTTGAAATTATAGCCCTAAATTCTTAGTTTATACCTTTATTATATGCCTGGTGTTTATAAATAAGCAAGTGCTTTCAAGTGAGTCATCACATTTCATTTGAACTTATAGGTGATTTGACTTAAAAGTATTTCAGCAGTTATTTGACATTTAATGAAATGGAATATTTTGTCATTGTTTATTAATTGGAATATTTTTGAGCAAGATATATTAGGGATGTGATTCTAATGTCAGAGTTCAAAGTTCTGGAAACAATGAGAACAGATAGAAAGCTATTGTAATATTTTAGTATTCTACACTTGAGTATTCAGAGAGACAGGGAGGAGAAGGGAACTATGTGTAGAAGTGCTATATGGGCTAGGCCTTGTACTAGGTGCCTTATATACATAATCTTATTTACTTAAATGATCCCATTTATAAGAATGGTCTCAGGTTACATTTTGTTTTGTTTTGTTTGAGTTTATTTGTTGACGTTTACTAATGTAAAACGACTGTGTTGTTACCAGATATGTGAACATTGTTCAGAGCCATGAAATTTGCTTGTGCATTCATAGATACCTGTTGTGTGTTTGTGTCAGCTCAGAACCTGGGCCCTCTCCTAAATGGGAATGAAGCCCCAAGCACATACTGCCTGCTTGACCCGGACAAGGTTGAAAAAGAAAACAACCTCCCCAGAGGAAAAGAATGTAATCACAGATGTAAAGAGATGGGAGCAGGATGGCACTGATTGTATCTTAGTCTTAAACATTTTCTTAGTAAAACATCAGGTCTTAAGACCCTTTAATGATTATGCTAGAGGCCTGATGTCCTCATACTGCATGGAATGTCTTTATTCTAAAATCATATACATATTGCCCCTTGTAATCCTGCCCCTCTGCAGAGCACTACCCTTCTGAACTGCTGCCACCAGAAACTCTCTCCTATTTGTAAGTCCTAATAAATCTTTGTCTACTTCAGTGCCTGGCATGTTTTTTGGTCTTGCGGTGGTACCAGCTCATGCTCTTCATGAACTTGATCTGGGCCCTAATAACTGATGAGCCAGCCAGGAGACTGAGATGCTGCTGGCATGGATCTGGGGAAGGCAGACTTGGTGGGGGAAATCCCGGGTAAGCCTGCATCATCTATGTGGGGAGGAGTGGCTGCCTTCCTGGATGGATGGGGAGTGCCATGAGAATATGGGGACACCCTAAAAACTCTGGCAGTGTTGCTGTTTTGCAGCAGATAGCAGGACAACTAAATCTTAGCAAAAAGAAAGGAGAATGCCAAATAGCAGTGGCCATAGCCTGGCTCCCTTTAGGAGCCTTATGCATGGCCACAGAGACAGAACAAGCAGCAGGAATACACTATATATTTCTCCATACCTGAGTCTGTATTAGGAATTGATCTTCTCTTAAATTCCTCATTACAAAACCAAAAGAGAATTCTGCCTCTGGTGTAGAGTAGTAAAAGCAGTTCTAAGGGGGCAAGCGAAATGATCCCTGTAGAAGTACTGCAACCTTGGAAGATTGTAGCCATTCAACAATATAAGCTCCTGGGGCAACATCAAGTGATTTCTGTAACCATTAAGGAACCTGAAAGAGTAGAAATGTAAAGTACCAACCAGTAGTGCCTATAATAGCTCTGTGTGGCCCGTAAGGAAACCTGATGGACCCTGGTGCATGACAGTAGATTACCACAAATTAAATAATGAATGCCACTGCCTCAGGAGTAACTCATGCCTAAAATCAAACCCAATGTTGGATTTGCACACACTTGCTATCTTCTGGTGCTATATGTGGAATGTCCTATTTACGTGGCAGAACTCACCTCACCAACAAATCTGGAGTGAGACTTTCTTTTAAGACTGAAATCCAATTATTGTCTTATTAAGAGACTCAGGCTTATGTTTTTTCCCTTGTGAGAACAAGTAAATAAGTCCCAGCCTTTATTAGAGTATACTGTACATGAATGGGATAGAATGGCTGACAGCAGAAGGAGTAACCTTAGACCGTATTGCTCCTATCTGCATGGAATGTCTTGATGGGAACTGAAATATGGGATGGCTACCCTCAAAAATATGTAATTTTACCATTAAGCTTCAGAATGATAGTCTTTTCCATTAGCCTTCCCATAGAACCCCAGTGGGGTGATTGTGGACCTGTGGGCAATATGGATGGCCCTATTTACTTTACAGTTAGACAAGATGCTGTATGTGGGCATAGCCGTATGTCCCCACCACAATATATGATTCTTTACCACAAACTCCTAGCAGTTGGGAAATAGTTAAATCTAAATATTGAGTGAAGCATACTTTATGCTGATTTTATCCTTTAATGATTATATAGAGACCTGATGTCCTCATACTATATGGAATGTCTTTATTCTAAAATCATATACATATTGTCCCTTGCACTCCTGCTGCTTGCAGAGTGCTACCCTTCCTAACTGCTGCCACTGGAGAATCTCCTGTTCATAAGTCCTGATAAATCTATATCTACTTCAGTGCCTGGCATGTTTTTCGGTCTCACAGCAGGACCAGCTCATGCTCTTCATGAACTTGGTCTGGGTCTGAACAATGTTACATTTTTAAAACAAATGAAAACCAGGAATCTTTCTGGTCATTTGTAATTTGGTGTCCTGCTCACCCCGGTTGTCACTCTTCATTGGGCAGGCTTCCCTAATCTTTAATATGAGAGTACTGGCCTAGCTATCTCCAAGGTTCCCTTCAGCTCTAACAGTGTGTGCCATAATTGTGTAACTAACTTAGACTTTTGCTTCTCTAGTTCACTGTTTCCTATTGTAAAAGGATTACAGGTAGTATATAAATGCTATTGGGCATGTCTTTGAGCACCACAGTACTAGAGTTGTCAGATAAGATACATACATACATACAGATGCCTACATAAATTTGAATTTCAGATAAACAAAAAATAATTTTTCAGTCTTCATGCAACATTTGAGATGTACTTAAACTAAATAAATTATTCATTGTTTCTCTGAAATTCAAGCTTAATTGGGTATCCTGTATTTTCATTTGCTAAATCTTGCAACCCTACAAAGGACTCTCCATGAAAATTTAGATTTGAAGATGGGGTAGCTTATATTAAGTGAAGAAGGTTGTCAAAGTATGGAACAAGCCCTTAATCTAAAGAGTAAGTGTGAAGGAGGTGGTGATAGTGGGTTGAACTGACTGAATCTTTTAAGGTCATCTCCAGGCCTAACATGCTGTCATAAAGTTTTCAGTACTTTTTATCTGTAGTTAGTTGGGCCATAACAGAATTGTGTAATCCTTTTGAAATCTTTAGAGTTATGTTGTAACAAGACTTAAAAAGATCTTGGAACAGTCCAAGGAAGATTCAAATGATTAAATCTCATCCAACTTATATTAATAGGTAATTACTTTGTTTTAACTTTGTATAAGTTAAACTAATACTTTTGGTTATAAATAACAAACATAATTTGACTTTCTTAAGCATATAAGGCAATGTATTTAAAAAATATTAATGTATCTCATAGAATGCTAGGAGAAGTTGAATACTGAAGCTTTATAAAGGATAAGTCTGGGGATTTTAGTAACAAGAGTTCAGAAACTATCTTCCTGAATATTTCATTTAATAAGATTTCTAGTCACTGTTTCAAAGCCTAGAATTTCAGATTTATTGGAGAGAGAACTGGCGTCACTGGTTTTTGCCAGTAGGTCAGGGCCATGTAGTACCACCCTGGCCTGGCTACTGGTTGCCTGTCACCACCTCTGACAACAGTGTCCAGAAAAAAGTGAAAATGTGGAGAAGACTTCAGGGAAAATATTTGAATAACTTTTGTTAATGTGTATAATTTTATAGAGGGTGTGTTATGGTTAATGGAAATTGAAGGGATGAAAAGACTTCCTACTTCTTAAAAATACTTATTTGTTGCAGCATATTCCGTTTACTTCTCATATAGACTTTCAATACCTTATGCCATTGACCAGCCATTGGATGAGCAAACTGTAATGAGTAATGATCAAATGATATGGCTGCAAATGAGGACTTATCTTCATGGTATATCGCTTGTTCAAGTAATCCCTTCTAAAAAAGTTTAAGTGCCGATCTGATTTATTGGCAGGCTGTTGGAAAGACAAGTCTCATTGGCAGAAACTTAGCAATGTGTCTATACCTAGCTGTCAAGGGAGACTGGGAAATTTATTTATTCTGGGCAGTCATGTGCCCAAGTAGAAGTTGGGGATTCTGGTACTAAGGAAAGGGACAGGGGATGACAGGATGATGATAGGGTTGACAACTAACAGTCTCTACTATAAGTGTCCATTTTACTTTCCTCCCTCTTACGTTCTGGTCATTTAGTCTTCTCTTCTTGGCTAATGTAAGTATGACTACATTCTTCTGATTTTTCTGTGTTGTCCCATTTAGCATAAATATGTCAATATATGAGTTTCTGGTGTACTTTGAAGAACCTTGGGAAAGTCAATTCATGTTTCTCTTATGATGTCATTGCTTAAAAAATGCAGGTACCTGCCCTGTTGCCCTCTTATGGATGTTCAGCAATTCAATTCATACCTACTAGGTTCCTTTCTTGGCACTATGTTAGGTGCTGGGATTCTAAAGAAGTGGTTTCTGTCTTCAAGCTATCTCTGAAGACTGTGTATAAAATCGATAACCAAGAGGAACAGTTGCCAGGTTAGATACCTTTAAAATGTGCTTAGAAAGATGTAAAGTGAGATGTAAATTTTAGTAGGTATCCTGTAAGAAATTACATTATTTTAGAGCTGTCAGAGACCTTAAAGGTGATAAAGTTGTTCTCTTTATTTTACAGTTAAAATGAGAATCCAAAACATGAAAGCTAGTCAAATGATTGTTGATTGAGGAACGTGTTTTTTCCCAAAATATTTCAATATCACTGAAATTGGGATGTGTATTACTATATGCTAAGAAAGCATAAAGTTATGTAGTATAGTTTAATTGGCAGCTTTTTTCTTTCTTTAGTGCCAAACAAAATCAGTGGCATCTTAAATATATTATTTAAAAATATTCCCAAGGTTTGTTAAGATTTTATTTTAATATTGTGTTATCTCATAGACTTGCTCACAGTAATAGGAGGAATATATTTTATGTAATTTTTTTTTTTTTTCTGATTATAGAAGTAGTACAGACTCATTGCAGGAAATTCACAAGACACAAGGTATAAAAAGGAAACAGTTATGTATATGCCCATGACCTAGAGATAATATTTTGGTGTATTTTCTCCCAATAATTTGTTTTCCCTCTTCCATCACACACACACAACCACATAGGCACATGCATGCATTTGCACTTCAGCAAAATCAGCATCAAATTTTATGTCCACTCTATTTTTCTTAACATTATTTTTTGCTTTTCTTTTGTCATAAGTATTCTTTGAAAATGTGATTTAAAAAATGATTTCATGATTGTCCTTTGTATCGATGTACCACCTATTTAATGAGTAGAAATGTATTTTTACTATTTTCAGGTTTTCTAGCATTTTAGTATGGCTAATGAAGTGAAGAAGATAGGTGAATGGTGAGAAAAAATATAACATTTGGATAGATAAGCTGGGGGAGCTATCGAAGTAGAAAATTAAGTTAGATACATGTATTTTGGCTCAGTTTACTAATAAGACTAGTAGACTAATTTAAATTGGATGGCAGCCTAGGATAAATTATATTTTAAATAAAAAGGATTTAGGATTGAAACTTCTTCTACATTGTTATCTTCAACTTAAATATTTGCAAAGGAAGTAAGCTAAACAAGAAATTACATTTTGTTAGATTACTTACTATTTTCAGGTTGCATTTGTTAGGTTTTTTTTTTAGGTTTTGCTTTCTTGGCTTATAATACTAATCATATAGGAAGTATTTCAGATAGTGTAATGTGAGAAACTTTCTATTGTGTGTTGTTTAAATGTCCTCCCTCCCCCGCCCCCCCCAACTCTATCATTTGTCCTGTGACTGCTGGGACCTTAGTGTATTCTCACTGCCCAGGACCCACTAGGCATTCAAACTCTGTGGGAGACAGAGCACAGGTTAAAAAGTCTTCACATAGTTCTGTTAGATACATTGATATTTTTAAGCTTTTACTTTTAAAGAACTTTTTCTATCTCTTTGGTATAGTAGAATCTTGAAGAATACTACTTCAGATATTTTAGGTTCAACTTAAAAACATTTAGTCAGAGAAAAAGCATCTTTTTTCTTGAAAATGTATCAGTTAACACTTTTTTTTCCTTTATGTTTGTAGTCCTGCCAATTTTAAAGTATCCAAATTTATAATTTGGGCATGCATAGTAGGTGGCCTTTTATAACTTGAAGAACTAATTTTCTGCTTTATTCTTTTCAAAAACAGTAGATGTTAAAAGATAGTCATGAAGCTAGAATGTATAACAATTTTATCTTATGAAAATTTGTACATATATTTATATATTTATGGTTAGATTAAATGTAGCCATGGAGTTAGAATAAACATTACGATATAAATATAGATGTGATATAGAAACGATATGCTATAAAATATAATCAGTGGGTACATTGGGGTAGAAGGATGGCTTGAGAAGAAAGGGGACTTAAAATATGTCTTTAATATAATGGTAATAAAATGCTGAATTTTTACCTTGATGTTTTTCAGATAAAAATGTGAAGAAAAAAGAATAGTTGTTTTTATCATGTCTGTTATTTTGATTTTTGTGTATCATTTGTAGTTCATTTAGTAAGTCATTACTTTGGTATCTTGATTTCTACTTAAAAGGATATGAATTTAAGCAAGGTATAAATTCACCATATTAGTTTTTTAATACCCATTTCTGAAACTCCAGGTCAGCTATAGAGAGAGTTTTTCAGCTTTTACTCTTATGAACTCACTTTAGATGGCTTTCTTTTGATCCATCTCTGTATAAGAGAGCCTTTAAGAAAACGTTAATGAACCACAAGCATGTGTTAGTTCCCAATGTTTTCCTTTATTTCCTTTAAAATTTGCTAGCAGTTGAAGCCATTTTTTATGAAGGAAGTTGGCAGTCAATTTGATGAGTTTGTGACCAACCTCATTGAGAAATCGACATCATTAGACATTGGTGCGTGTGCTCTCACATCGTTTTCTGTTCTTGAAGGCGAGAAAAACAACCACAGAGCTAAGTAAGTATGTGTATTATTTTCTTTTAATGCAAATATCTTCCCTGGGATAGCCCAGTAGTCAGAGGGTAAACTTTGCAGCAAGAATGCCTTGAGTTCATACCCTGGCATCAATTTTCATTGGCTGTGTGTTGCCTAGGGTAAGTTGTTTAACAATTTGAGGAGTTGGTTTCTTCATCTCAAAATGTGGATTATAACATACGTATACCTCATTTAAAACTGCTGATTCATATTAATAATGAATTCAACACTTAAGTGTGTACTATGAAAACTCTTAGATGTGCTACATGGTTTAACTCATTTGAAACAAGCAGTGACCCTACAAGGTAGGTACTAAAACTGTCTACCTAGTATGGATTAGGAAACTGAAGCACAGGCAGTTTAATGTTGTCCAAGGTCAGACAGCTGGGATTTGTATCCAGTCTGGCTGTCAAGCCCATGCTCTTAACCATGTCATTATTCTGCCTCTGTTCTACACTCTAAAATTTGTAATACAGTACAGTATAATTAGTATTTTTCTCATCAGTCAGTCATCCAGAGCAGTTGGGGGAAGCTATCAAAGACTAATATGTGCTAATTTGCTATTCTGTACTTTCCTCAGTATTATGCCTTTTGTGGGCTCTCTGCAGTCTCTTCTGTTCAGGAGAACAGTTTTGACCAGAAATAGCTGACCAAAGAGTGCAAATGAGAGTGCTCATGGTACTGCAAAAAGCCATATAAAAGATGATCCTGTTAACATGCAAGTTTTCGATAACTGGAGGCAACCTATGGGTTAAGATTAGGAGGCAGCTGGGGATTTTGGAAGTCCTTTGACAATACCATGGCTATCACTAACAGTGCAGTTTTGGAGACACACCAGTAACAGAATATAAACTAGAATAAAGCATGGCTGGTGATATGCCATGGCTGCAGGGGATATTTAGGACGAAGAAGAGTGGTTGCCAATGTGTGGTGCCAGGAATGCATCTCCATAGACTGGGGGTTACAGGGACCCTTTCAGTGCTGCTTCAGTTAAGCATGCCTAGCATCTCTTCCCTCCTAAATAGGTATGCATTGTTGAGAAGGAGTAAATTAAATAACACAAATAAAACCTTAACATAATACCTGTCTATTGAGAAGACAGTTATTTAATGTTGGTAATATTTTTTCTGTTATCCATAGATTTTAATTTCTTCTAACACTTGAAATACTTATATTTTGTTTTAATTTTTGCTCTACCCAGAGATCTAAGGGCATCTCCAGAAAAAGGAAAGCTGTTTATTGTGAGACAATCTCTCTTAGAGTGAGTATTTTTAATTGCTCTTGTTAATTTTTAGTGGAATTAAGAACACAAAACACTCCCCTCATTGTTATAATCACTGCACACCCTTTGAATGTTTAATAAGTTTGTTCTGGATTCACATAAATCATTATTTTGGTATTTTTCATGCATTTGCTGTTTCTTGTTCCTTCTTTCTCATCTTCTGGTTCTGTATCTAGCTACAAAGGAGAGATTAAGGATAAGAACAGTTATTTGCCTCTGATAAATTTCTTGAAGCTGCGCTTTTGAGAACTGGTTACCCACAGAGGTAGAACAAAAGTTTCCAGTTAGCTAAACTGCTTCGAGAGAGTTTTAGAGTTGCTGCCTTTTTGATATTTAATTTTAGTCTCAGAGATACTTACTTCAAGAACACTTAATTAATCAATATAAATTAACTGTGGACACCTCATTTGTGAACTGAAAATTAAAGATGCACTTTGAATATTTCTTTTTATGCTTTCTGAGTAGATCATTTATTTATTTACCTATTCATTTATTCATCAGAATACTGTTGAAATTTAACCTGCATCAGTTATAGGCCATCTGGAATGGTTAGATTGGTGAAAAGTTGTCTTAAGAAGTGTCTTCATGTACTTTTCTTTTAAAATGCATCTTATGCTTATCAAAATTTACTTTCTATGAGTTAAGTTGATATGTACTGATTAACCTTAATGAGAAGGCCGAAGTTTTCTACATATGTAATGTAAAATTCCATTCTAGTGTTTTGCCACACTATTGTCTGAAGAGTTTATCCTTTTAAAATTTGTATCTGGCAAAAATGAGTAAGGCTTTTCAAATGAAAGGGAAAATAAAACAATTATTTTGAGCATTATAATTAATATTTTAATGACAGAATTGTACTATATAAATAAAAAAACTAAAATACACTTTAATTAAACTTTTTTAAACTAAGGAAATAGAACACATCTCTTCTGTAGCTCAGATGGGTATTTATTAGAATTGAAGAGCCCTAATCCAGAGATTTAGTGGTTTTTTAGATTCCCTGAAAAGTCCTTTTCATATAGAAGGCTGGCACATATCTTTACAAAAATGATTAAAAAATGTTTTTTAGGCAGATTCAAAAGGTATTAAGGAGATGTCATCTAGAAAATCAAATCATTGTTGCTTACCTAGAAAGCACTCATTATGTAGATTTCTACAATGCACATCATTTGTTGATATAAGAGTTTGGTATCCACATTGTGTTCTAGGAGGCAGTGTCATTTTATTGGAGAGAGCCTTGTCCTAAGCTGTTCCATTAATTTTTTTAGTCATGTCAATTAATGTCTCTGTACTTCAGGTTTAATGTATAAAGTTGTGTGATTACTGTTTTTTGAGACTTTTTGGAGGGTGAATGAAACATCTTCCCTACTGCTTTAAAGAGAAATTTTAACATTTTTTGATTAAATATAAATTTATAATTTTATTGTTTGAACTACATTTGCAGTGAGCTGTTTGAGGTGGACCACATCAGAACAATATATCACATGTTTATTGCCCTCCTCATTCTCTTTATCCTCAGCACAGTGGTAGTAGATTACATTGATGAAGGAAGGTAAGACAAAGGGTATTTGTTTGGCTGGTTGATGTGTGAGATGTTGGGAGTTTTCACTAACTTTAAATTTTGGTAAAGAGTAATTTGGTTAAATATGTTCCAGAAAATCCCAAAGCAGCTGATTTGAGGGTGATACTGTTTTCTTCTGAAAAGTTTAACCAAAGAAAATTAGAAGTTTCATCAATTTTATTTTTATATGATAAATTTTAATCCACCATAATCAGTAGTTTCTAGGTAATTTTCCCAAGTAGGAGAATTTTGTGTACAGTATATAAATTTTATACAATGAGATATATTGAAGATTAAGTTCCTAAAGATAAGTACCTTATTGGAATTTATATTTTGAAAAACATGATTAAATACTTTTAGCATACAATCAAATCCTAATCTTTAAAAAGACATAGTAAGAGTTTTAAAATTTTCATTAATATGAAAAGTTGAGAAGTTCAAACTCTTTGATCATAGAATCTTAGGGCTTTTAGGAAAATTTGTTGTTGAGAGCAATTGTGAAACAGAAGGCTAAACCTTAAGAGTTAGAAGTGGGTCTCTATGTAGCAGAATCATTACATCATTGGGTTAAACGTTATGATGTTACATAATGTTGAAAGTCTGGGAATACAATATATATAAAAAATTCACTTCTGTATTCTTTCTCTCTGCTTTTTTCCCCCAGGCTGGTACTTGAGTTCAGTCTCTTGTCTTATGCTTTTGGCAAATTGCCTGTTGTTGTTTGGACCTGGTGGGCCATGTTCTTGTCCACACTTTCAATTCCCTATTTCCTCCTTCAACATTGGGCCAGTGGATACAGGAAAACTTCCCATTCAGTGATCCATTCTATCTTCCACGGCTCACTTTTCATGATATTCCAGATTGGAGTTTTAGGTTTTGGACCAACGTATGTTGTATTAGCATATACTCTGCCACCAGCTTCCCGGTTCATTGTTATACTTGAACAGGTAAACTTTCAAGTGTAGCCCAAAGTAATGCTCTGCTTAGTTAAATAATAATCATACAGATATTTTGTTATTTATAGCTGTGGTAACTTGGACAGATTGTCTTCTCAGGTTCTTTGTGCCATTATTTGTAAAAATTGTCTTCTCTGGTTCTTTGTGCTGTTATCTGTAAAATTAAAGCATTAAAGTAGATCAATAATTCATCACTTAAGTTTCATAAAAGTCATCTAAATTATAAAAATATTTTTATAATTAAAAACTCCATTTTTGAAGTATCACATTATTGTTTTATCATAAAACTATTCCCATTTAAATAAAAGATTTATTTTAATTTGATTTTATACCCGTCAGAATTTTCTGACATATTTGTTGTCTGTAATGTAGTCATAGTTTAGAAAGCTTATCTTTTTTTAAGGAACAACATTTTTAATGCTTACATAATGTATGTAAGTAATAGATGAAAAAGGAATAGCAATATTTAAAAAACTAGTTTCAAATAGTAAAAGCTCAAATAATGAGCACCTTTGATGTAAAAATACAGAGAAGGGTTTAAGTTACTGATTTTACCTTTATTTGTTCTGTTTGACTAAGGGAAAGACCATTTTAGGAGACTTTCTTTGAACAGGTTTTTATTTCTTAATTTGTAATATACTATACTAGATAGTGCTTAGATGTACAATAATTTTAAGAGTATTTACATATCCTTCAGAGTTAGCTTTTTTAAAAAATTTTCTTTTTTTCTCTAAGAATAAACTTGGGTTGATGTATGCAAAATTAAGTAGTTCTTTTGTGTGAGTATGATCTAGTGCTGTTCTAAGTTGCTTATAGGAGATAAGACAATGATAGAAAAGTCATCTTATTTTTTTCCTCTCCTTTTGTAGGTTCGTTTGATAATGAAGGCCCATTCATTTATCAGAGAGAATGTCCCTCGGGTACTGGAGTCAGCTAAGGAGAAATCAAGTATGTAATTCCATTGGGTCAAAGGATTATTGATTTTACTGGGATGGCACATTATGATCTGTAGAGATTACCTTTGATTTTAAATATATAGGATCCACACTGCTTCGCAAAACTTTCTCATTGTTTCCTGTTTATTCCTGTTTTGTCTTTGTACCAATGATTTTTAAAAATCGTTCATTTGACTCTTGCTACTTTGCATTATTTTCACCCTCCTTACACCCGTGTATGCTTACTGTTTGGGAATTGTTCCTTCATACTCTAGAAGTTATCTAGTCACAGGAATAACTTAGTTTAGAAGTATTGGTTATACTCAGTTAATACAAAAATAAGAGGAATAGGAGGAAGTTATTTTGGGAGATCAGGACAAAACAACATGAGCAAAGGGAGGTATCCTTATTCTTCCCTGTTCTATACTTATTTTCATTTTTTTAGGTTTGCTGGGAGAAATCAAAGAGCCCCAGATTGATCTAAGCATAGCTTTCTTTTTTCTAGGCACTGTTCCAGTACCCACAGTCAGCCAGTACTTGTACTTCTTGTTTGCTCCAACGCTCATCTACCGTGACAGTTATCCCAGGTAATGGCACTATGCAGGAGAAATGTGGTGAGCTCCAGGAGGATGGCATGAGTGAGATTGGGTAGGTAGGCAGGGGCTAGTTCAGAATGTGTTTTAATTTTTTTTCTGGATGGGAAGCCTAGATGGTGATTCTAGCAGTCTGATTTGATATAGTAAATCTTGACAGAATTACAGTTACTTTATATGTTCATAAATGATGTTCATTGTGGGAAATATTAATTGGGAGGGTATTTATTAAAGTTCAGTTATTTAGTTTTTAAATTTAGAAAATATATTTTGTTTCTTTCTTTTTAGGACCCCCTTTGTAAGATGGAGTTATGTTGCAATACAGTTTGCACAGGTACTTTTTTTTTTAATTGCCTAATGCATAAGGTGCGTTGATTGGTGTGAAATGGAGATTCATATTTACAATAATAATTTAATCCATTTAAAGTATTGGTAAATTTGTGTTTACTGTGAGCTCTAGAACTCCTTGTTGAGACTATGAAGTCTTTTAAACTATTTACAGTACTGTAAATAGTGTTTGTTTTGCCAACATAAAAAGTAATTTTCATCAATTAAAAATATTATTTTAATTAAAGTAATTTCATTTGGTGCCTTCTGTAAGCATCTATATTAATCCCCACTGTCCTCCCTCCCACCACTTTTGTTTTTGGGGGGGTGTTTTGGGGTGGAGTGGGTGGTTTGGGCCCCTTCTACCTGCCCCAATTACTAGAATCTTGAATTCCAGAACATTCCATTTTAAATTCTTATCTAAATCAAATACCTGTTATGCAGTGTTATTTTTGTTTTGGATTGTGTAGTAGAAAAAACAGGTTCTAAAAGACTCTGATCTTTTAAAAATGTCATTTGGTGAAGGGTTGGAAAAAGGTATGATAGAAACTAGGCTTGAGTGATACCTTGGAAGTGTTAGTTTGGTAGTCTTACATACTATTTTAAAATGGAATATATATTTGTTGGTTCAAGGATCACGTGTACTTTATTTTGGAGTTATAAATCATCTTCCATCTTTCCTTATCAAGCCACCATTATTGAACATACCTATATCTTTGTTATGTTTCAGGTTTTTGGTTGCCTTTTTTATGTGTACTATGTCTTTGAAAGGCTCTGCGCACCCTTGTTTCGGAATATCAAACAGGAACCCTTCAGTGCTCGTGTTCTGGTCCTGTGTGTATTTAACTCCATCTTGCCAGGTAACATCAGTACTGATTACTTTGGTCATTCATAAGTTCACAAGGAAAATAAAAAGCAATTGGGTATGAATACCTTTGGTTTATCTCTTCCCCATAAACACATCTGTATATCTATACCCATCTTGACTTCTTTTCTATCTGTCTCTAAAATGAAGTGTCCTTCTAGTCTTATTCTAATCCTTCTATTTGTCTTCTGTCTTTCACTCAAATTTTACTTTCTCTGGACTGTGGACAGTCCATTTTTATGCTTTCTCTTCCCATTGATTATATAATTCACTAACCTTTGTTTCTAATTCCACAAGACCTCTTAAATAGCCTTTATTAAGATCACTTATAACATCCTGATTCCAAACCCAGTAGATGGTGTAGCTCTTATTCTCTTTGACCTCCATGAAGCACTGAATGCTACTGACCACTTTCTTGCCTTTTGAAATCTCTCTTGCCACTATTTCTTCTTCTCTTTCTGTCTCTTTGGCCATACGTCAATCTCCTAACTTCATTCCTTCCACTTACCTCTTTCTAGAGTTATGAGTGCCTGATTTGTGCCAGGATATAGCAGTGAACAAGATGTACATTGTCTTTACCTCTGGAAGCGTGCCGTTTAATTGTATTTACAGTTTCCTTCATTTACTCTTTCTCTTTTCTCTACCCATTAGGTGTTGGTTATGTTTTCTGCCATCACCTTCTTTCTTCCTTTCCCTCTCTCCCAGACTTCCTCCAGGACGAAGTAACTCCCTGACTGCCCCAAGACTTATACCAGTAAACCCTTATCTATCACTAATATAGGATATGTGTTATATATTTGTTTGCCTTCCTCACTAGGCTGCAAATTCCTTGGGAGCATTTTTTTGAATAAATGAATGAAGAAGGTGGACATATAATTGTATCTTTTACAATATAGTATATACTACATAGTAGGATAAACAAAATGTTGAGGGACTTTTGTTTCTTATTAGAGATGACATTTAACATTAGGTATTGAAAAATGGGTAAGTGTTTGCTGAACAAAGAAGTGGTAGAAAGGTTCTTCCAGGTAATGGGATGGATGCAAAGGTATTGAGTATTTTGGAATGGCAGAAGTATAGTTACAGATGATGCTTACCACATTGGGAGCAGAGGTTTGGAGTTAGGTCTAGACCAGGGTTTGTCAGTCTTGTCACTATTAATTCTTTGTTTCTGGATATTTAGCAGCATTCTGGCCTCTACCCACTACATGCCAGTAGGGACTACCCATACCCTCAGTACCGATAACCAAAAATGTCTCCAGAATTGGCAGATGTCCCTTGGGGTGGGGCAGAATCCTCCTGCATTTGAAAACAACTGCTTTAGAAGGATGTAAGGGGGCCAGATTATTAAAGGGTCTTGGGTACCAAGTTAAGTTGTACATCTAAGGATTTTTATTAAAAACAGGCTGTTGTCTGTAACAGGAGCAAGGAAATTATTGCTTCATAGAATTAAAATAATTAACTTTCAAAAGAGCACTGTACCATCTCTGCATTGGGTAACCAGGAATAATAACTTTATTTTGTAAAATAATTCCAGCTAATTGAATGATGACATAATTAACTGCTTGGTATGTGAGTTACTGGGAAAGACTCTTAATATTGTTAATCTTATTTTTAGGTGTGCTGATTCTTTTCCTTTCTTTTTTTGCCTTTTTGCACTGCTGGCTCAATGCCTTTGCTGAGATGTTACGTTTTGGTGACAGGATGTTTTATAAGGTAATAATATACTTGGACTGATCTTTATTTTTTAATTTAATTTATTTCCTCATTGTTCAGTATTTAAGTGCTGTTGACTAACATTACCAGCTTTTTAACATAAACATTGTGAAGTAGTTTTCTTTCCACAAGTTTAAACAATATTAAGTCTGAAATTCTGAAACATATGACTAGCATAGCTTCATCTTTTCTCCTACCTTTTTAATATCTGCTCCCTTAATACAGCTAATGGTTTCTGCTGCATCCTGTGAGAATATATTGGTTATTAAGGTAGGAAAATACTTGTTCACAGAGTGTTATGAGACTTCTTTGATTTTAAATTGGCTTTGGTTCTGTAGGAGTGACACAGCAAATTATTTCATTTAAGACAGCTGGTGGGGAGACTTTTCCCATTTATTTTGAAATTCATTAATTCTGCTTAAAATCATATTCTTGTATTTCAGGAATTGGACTTAAACTCTAAACTGAAGCCAGAATGACTCAGTAGTGTTCTGTAATCCTATCTAAAACCCTGTACAGTTGTTTACTTGTTCTTATCTTGGCAACACTCAAAACCATTCTCCTTTGTTAAAGAGACAGTGAGTTGTGGATTTTAGATGTCTCATTTCATTGTTCTGATCTTAAAATTGGGAGTAAGAAACACAAGCATACCTTAGAGATATTGTGGGTTCAGTTCCAGACCACTGCAATAAAGTGAATATTGCAATGAAGTGAGTTATACAAATTTTTTGGTTTCCCAGTGCATATAAAAGTTATGTTTACACTATACTGTCGTCTTTTAAGTGTGCAATGGCATTATGTCTAGAAAAGCAATATATATACCTTAATTAAAAAATACTTTATTGCTAAAAAATGCTAACCATCATCTCCAGCAAGTCGTAATATTTTTGCTGGTGGAAGGTCTTGCCTCAGTGTTGATGGCTACTAACTGATAGAGGTGGTGGTTTTGGCAATTTCTTAAAATAAGACAACAGTGGAGTTTGCCACATCAATTGACTCTTCCTTTCATGAAAGATTTTTCTGTAGCATGTGATGCTATTTGATAGCATTTTACCACAGTATAACTTCTTTTAGAATTGGAATCAAACCCTGATTTTAAGCAGAATTAATAACTTTCAAAATAAATGGGAAAAGTCCCCCCCCGCCAGCTGCCTTAAATGAAATAATTTGCTGTGTCACTCCTACAGAACCAAAGCCAATTTAAAATCAAAGAAGTCTCATAACACTCTGTGAACAAGTATTTCCTACCTTATCAAATTGATAAACTGCTTTATCAAGTAAGTTGATGTAATATTCTGAATCCTTTGTTGTCACTTCAACAGTGTTCACAGCATCTCCACCAGGAGTAGATTTCGTAAGAAGCAACTCCTCATCCATTAAAGTTTTATCATGAGATGGCAACAATTCAGTCACATCTTCAGGCTCCACTTCCAATACTAGTTCTCTTGCTATTTCCAGCATATTTGCAGTTACTTGCTCCACTTGAACCCCCTCAGAGTCATCCATGAGGGTTGAATTTACCTTGTTCCCAACTCCTGTTCATATTGATAATTTGACCTCCTCCCATGAATCATGAATATTCTTAACGGCATCTAGAATGGTGAATCCTTTCCAGAACATTCAGCTGACTTTGCCCATATCATCAGTGTAATCACTATCAATGGCTGCTATAGCCTTACCAACTATTTCTTAAATAATAAGACTTGAAAATCTAAATGACATCTTGATCCATGGGCTGCAGGATGGATGTTGTGAAAATAACATTAATCTCATTGTATAACTCCATCAGCACTCTTGGGTAACCAGGTACATTGTCAGTGAGTGGTAATATTTTGAAGAGAATCTTCTTTTCTGAGCAGTAGGTCTCAATAGTGAGCTTAAAATATTTCAGTAAATCATGTTGTAAACAGATGTGCTGTCCAGGCTTTGTTGTTCCATTTATAGAACACAGGCAGAGTAGATACAGCATAATTGATAAAGGCCCTAGGATTTTTGGAATGGTAAATGAGCATTGGTTTCATTTTAAAGTCACTAGCTGCATTATCCTCTAACAGGAGAGTCAGCCTGTCCTTTGAAACTTTGAAGCCAGGCATTGACTTCTCTTCACTAGTTATGGAAGTCCTGGATGGTATCTTCTAATAAAAGGCTATTTTGTCTACATTGAAAATCAGTCATTTTTGGAGCTATCTTCATCAGTTCTCTTAGCTAGGCCCTCTGGATAACTTTCTGCAGCTTCTACATCAGCACTTAACTACTTCATCTTGTGCTTTTCTGTTATGGAGATGGCTTCTTTCTTTAAACCTCATGAATCAACCTCTTCTTAGCTTCAGACTTTTCATCTGCAGTTTCCTCTCCTCTTTCAGCTTTCATAAAATTTCATAAAAGTTATGGTCTTGCACTGGATTAGTCTTTGGCTTAAGGGAATGTTGTGACTGGTTTGATCGTCTATCCAGACCACTACAACTTTCTCCATATCAGCAATAAGGCTGTTTTGCTTTCTTATTACTAGTGTGTTCACTGGCATGGCACTTTTAATTTCCTTCAAGAATTTTTCCTTTGTGTTCACAACTTGGCTAACTGTTTGGCACAATAGGCCTAGCTTTCAGCCTAGCTTTGCTTTTGACATACCTTCCTCACTAAGCTTAATCATTTCTAGTTTTTTATTTAAAGTGAGAGATGTGTGACTCTTCCTTTTACTTGAACGCTTAGAGGCCATTGCAGGGATATTAATTGGCCTAATTTCAATATTGTTATGTGTCAGGGAATAGGGAGGCTTGAGGAGAGGGAAAGAGATTGGAACAGCCAGTCAATGGAACAGTCAGAACACACACATTTACTGATTACCTCTTATATGGGCACGGTTCATGGTGCCCCAAAACAATAACAATAGTAACATCAAAGATCACAGATCACCTTAACAGGATACAATATTTCAAACTTTTTCATTATTATGAGTTGCCAAATGTGACACAGAGACATGAAGTCAACACATGCTGTTGAAAGAATGATGCTGACAGACTTGCTCAACACAGGGTTGCCACAAACCTCAATTTGTAAAAAGAAAAGTGCAATATCTGTAAAGCTCAGTAAAGGAAAGCACAATAAAATGGGGTGTGCCTGTATATAAAGGGGTGCCGGGACTTGAAGGTAGCCACCATCTCCTTTTATAACTTACATTTTGCCATTAATAATACCACTAAACTTTTTAGTGTTAGCAATCTATCTAGTTTATGACCTTAGAATGCTCTCATTTTTTAGAAAGATAAGGGGTTTAGTGATCACTGTTTAGATGAAAGTTTTCATTACAGACTTACTGATGGAGGTTAATAAATTAATATCATAACTTGTTTGATAATGAGATAAAATGAATCTAGAGACTTGATATTTAGAACTAGAATTAATGTCTTATTGAACACTATTAACTGAAATGCCTGTTTTAGAATTGAGATGAAATTCACATCACATAGAATTAACCATTTTAAAGCGTACAATTAAATGGCATTTAGTGCATTCACAATGTTATGTGACCACCACCTCTCTTTGGTTTCAAAATTTTTTCATCACCCCAGCAGAACATCCTGTAAATCACTCACCATTCCTTTTCTTTGATTCCTTTGCAACCACTAATCCACTTTCTGTCTCTATGATTTTTCATTTCTTGATAATTCATATAAAAGAAATCATAAAATATATGACCTTTTGTGTCTAGCTTCTTTCATTAAGCATAATATTTCTGAGGTACATCCACATTGTAGCATGTATCAGAACTTCATTCCTTTTTAAAAATTGTGGTAACGTATATACAACATAAAATTTCTCATTCAATCACTTTCAAGCATACAATTTAGTGTCATTAATTACATTCATAATGTTGTGCTACTGTCCCCATCTTCCAACAACAAAAGTTTTCATCACCTCAAACAGGAACTCTGTACTCATTAAGCACTGACTCCCCATTTTCTTCCCCTGTCACTTTTACTCTATTTTCTGTTTCTATGGGTTGTATATTCTATTTATTTCATATAAGTCAGGTTATACACTGTCCTTTTGTGTCTGGCTTATTTCACTCACCATGATGTCTTCAAGGTTGATCCATGTTGTAGCATGTATAAGAACTTTATTCCTTTTTACTGCTAAATAATATTCCATTGTATGTATAAACCATGTTTTGTTTATCTGCTGATGGACACTTGGGTTGTTTCCACCTTTTTGGACATTATGAACAGTGCTCTTGTGAACATTAGTGAACAAATATCTGTTTTGAGTCTCTGCTTTCACTTCTTAGGGTATATAACTAGATGTGGAACTGCCGGGTCATATGTTAATTCTATACTTAACTTTTTGAGAAACCATTAAACAATTTTTCACAGCAGCTGCACCATTTTACATTCTCTCCAGCAATGTATGAGACTCCTATCCACATTTTTGCCAACAGTTATTTTCTGTTGTTTTGTTTATAGCCATCCTGGTGGGTGTGGAGTTGTAATTCCTTGTGGTTTTGATTTGCATTTCCTTAATGACCAGTAAAGTTGAGCATCTTTTCATGTGCTTACTGGCCATTTGTTTGTCTTTGGAGAAATGTCTGTTCAAGTCCTTTGCCCATTTTTAAATTGGGGTTTCTTTTTGCTGTTGAGTTGTAGGAGTTCTTTTTATATTCTAGATACTAAATCCTTATCAGATATTTGATTTCCAACTATTTTCTCCCATTCTGTAAAGTCGTCTTTTCGCTTTCTTGATAATATCTTTTGATGCACAAATATTTTAAATTTTGATGAAGTCCAGTTTATTTTGCTTTTGTTGTTTGTGCTTTTGGTGTCATGTCTGAAAATTCATTGTCAATCCAAGGTTATAAACATTTATTTATCCCTTTGTTTTCTTTTAATAGTTTTATAGTTTCAGTTCTTCTGTTGAGGTTATTGATTAATTTTGAGTTAATTTTTGTAGAAGTTATGTAGGGGTCCAATTTCATTCTTTTGCTTGTGGTTATCCAGTTGTTCAGCACCAGCTGTTGAAGAGACTATGCTTTTCACTGTTGAATTGTCTTGTCACCCTTGTAGAAAATCAATTGGCCTTGGATTTTTGGGTTTATTTCTGGACTCTTAATTCTGTTCTGTTGATCTATAAGTCTGTCCTTGTGCCAGTTATCACACTGTTTTGATTACCATAGCTATGTATTAGGTTTTAAAGATGGAAATTGTGAGTCTTCTAACTTTGTTTTCTTTTTCAATAT
This sequence comes from Choloepus didactylus, assembly GCF_015220235.1. Taxonomy (NCBI): domain Eukaryota; kingdom Metazoa; phylum Chordata; class Mammalia; order Pilosa; family Megalonychidae; genus Choloepus; species Choloepus didactylus. The sequence continues at coordinate 84,256,084 of NC_051308.1, read as the reverse complement.
TGTTTTGGCCATTCCAGGCCCTTTGCAAATCCATATGAATTTAATGATTGGCTTTTCCATTTCTGCAAAAAAGACCATTGGATAGGGTTTGTATTGAATCTGTAGATTGCTTTCGGGAGTGTTGCCATCTTAACAGTATTAAGTCTTCTAATCCATGAATGTGGGCTATCTTTCCATTTAATTAGATTGTCTTTAATTTCTTTCAAAAGTGTTTTGTAGTTTTCAGTATATGTCTTTCACCCCCTTGGTTAAATTTATTCATAGGTGTTTTCTTGTTTCATATACTATTATAAATGAATTGTTTTTTTAAATTTTCTTTTTGGATTTTTCCTTTTTGGTGGGTAGAAACACAACTGATTTTTATATGTCAGTCTCATACTTTGCAACTTTGTTGAATTTATTAGCTCTAGTAGTTATTTTATGGTAACCAAAATGTCTTTTCTGATTTCTTGAAATCAGTTTCTGGACTATTTATTATAACATGCTTGAGGTACTATGTTATATGTGTGTGTATTCTTTGGGAATATTCAGAATTTTTTGTTTTGGAACTTTATTTATTTTCATTTTTATACCTTTAATTTTTCCTTAGGATTGGTGGAATTCTACATCATACTCCAACTACTACAGGACCTGGAATGTGGTGGTCCATGACTGGCTATATTACTATGCTTACAAGGACTTTCTTTGGGTAAGACTGTTGTTTAAGAAATGGAGATTCTTTCCAAAAAGTATTAGCATTATGCAGCTGGAAGAAGTTATAGTTGATTGCTTATGGAGAAAGGATAATAGTATCTTATGTTTGGTTCTCTTGTAAGACTTTACCTTAAAGAGCCCTCTGCTTTGAATACCACTGCTTAGAGACATATATATATTTATATATATATATATTACTAGATTTAGTACTGTGTTTTTGCTCTGGATTTTATTTTCATGTTTTCAGAGTAAGAATGCATGGAGTCCCTGAGGAGTAGAAATGACCCACTAATAATGAATTATTTCTTATGTGTCTCATTGCCAGTAAATAATGTCCCTTTGGCATTTATTTATTTATTTATTTAATTTAGACTCCTGTGTGTTGATTTATGACATATATCTTTGAGATTGATAAAATGTAATCTTTAATGTCCTGATTGAGTAACTCTGGAGTCTCTAGATTACAGTTCTTAATTGTTAGCTAAGAGCACCATTGGGCTAAGTGACAACATGTGATGCAAAAAGCACTAAATTTGATTGCCAGTTTTGTCATTTATTAGCATAGTTTCACATACAGATGAGGCAAGTCCCTCACCCTTTCTAAGCCTTAGTTTTGTTACCTATAAAAATGGAGAGAATGTCTGCCCTATCTACCACACAGTATTATGGTAAAAATTGAGCTCTAATGTGTTGTAATTATATGTGAAAACTGTTTTGGTCATCAAAATGACTTTACAAATATAAGTTATTAATATTTTTGGAAAGATGCCTAGGTCTTCCAACATTGATGTTTTTGAGAAGACTTTATTTCAGCAAAATAAGATTTTATAAACTAATATGTTTTTCAGAATTATTTTAATACATTCAATTAAGCAAAAGAGTAGCCTTGGAAAATCAAATATAATATAAAATCAAATAGATGCCTTTAGCATGTGCCTTTAGCATTTATTTTAAATTCCTTTTTAATATTGTCCTTTTTCCCGTAGTTTTTCTCTAAGAAGTTCAAATCTGCTGCCATGTTAGCTGTCTTTGCTGTGTCTGCAGTAGTGCATGAATATGCCTTGGCTGTTTGCTTGAGCTTTTTCTATCCAGTGCTCTTTGTGCTCTTCATGTTCTTTGGAAGTAAGTATCTTGACATGCAGTGAATACTGGGTATTATGTTAAGAGAGAAAACTAGACAAAAAAATTATAAAATCAATGTAGAAAACTAGATAGTAATTTTAAGCCAGTGTTTATCAGGTGGTAGGAACACTGACTTTGAATAATTATAGACAACTTGGTTTAAGATATTTACACCTTGAAGTAGGAAAGTAAACTAGATAACCGTTTGAAAACCATTGTCAGAGTATAAATAATTCCATGAAATCTATTTTCACCTGCTCCGAATACTCTCTGATTTCCTATTAATTACTGATTAATAAACTTCAACTCGAAATTCCATTTTTTAATTTATAGGAACAGTGGCCAGAATTACATAGGAACAGTTGATGCTCACTGTGATTATTAAATAATGACAGCTGATGTCTGAGGCCTCTCATCTCTTGATAGATTATGTTTTAACTCTATGTTTTTGTCATCTTTCTAACTTTAGTGGCTTTCAACTTCATTGTCAATGATAGCCGGAAGAGGCCAATTTGGAATGTTATGATGTGGACTTCTCTTTTCTTGGGCCATGGAGTCATACTGTGCTTTTATTCTCAAGAGTGGTATGCACGTCAGCATTGTCCTCTGAAAAATGTGAGTCACAGTCAGGCTGGAATGGAAAAGTAACCTGTTTGTCCTCTGATTATGAGGATGGACAGTATTTGAGAAGGATAGTAGTGGAGGGTAGGATGAATTAGTGTTAAAGGAAGGGAAATAAGGAATAAAAGCATTATGTTATTATATGATCTTACTGCACTATCCTTGAAATTTTACTTTGGCTTTCTTCATGTTGAAGTCTCCTTGTTAGGTCTTTCATTATCTTTTATTGCTTTTTCTTTAGCTCCTCTTCTCTAATTTTCTTCCTGTTTCCTAAAAATATAGGTATTCTCCAAGTAATTTACTCTTGGTAAAAATATCAGACGACACTGATATACAGGCATACCGCAGGGATATTGTGGGTTTGGTTCTGGACCACCACAATAAAGCAAATATTGGAATAAAACAAGTCACAAGAATTTTTTGATTTCCCAGTATATATAAAAGCTATGTTTACACTATATTGTAGTCTATTAAGTGTCCAATAGGATTATATCTATAAAAAAGAATGTTCATACTTGAATTAAAATGTGACACAGAGACATGAAGTGAGCACCTGATGTTGGAAATGTTGCCAATAGACTTGTTCATTGTAGGTTCATTGTAGATGGTTGCTACAAACCATCAATTTGTAAAAAAACGCAATATCTATGTGTTCTAGTTTGCTAATGCTGCCAGAATACAAAATACCAGAAATGGACTGGCTTTTATAAAAGGGGGTTTATTTGGTTACACAGTTACATTCTTAAGGCCATAAAGTGTCATCAACAAAGGGTACCTTCACTGGAGAAAGGCCATAGGCATCCAGAAAATGTCTGTTAGCTGGGAATGCAAGTGGCTGGTGTCTGCTTGCTCTTAGATTGCGTTTCAATATGGTGTTCTCCAGAATGTCTGCATCAGCTTCCAACGGCCGTCTTCAAAATGTCTGTCTCAGCTCCATCTTGCTATGAGCTCCTTCTGTCTCAGTTTATGTAGTGCTCCAGTAAACTAAACAAGGCCCACAATGGGTGGGGCCACACCTCCATGGAAATTATCCAATCAGAGTTAGCACCTACAGTCTCCATGGACACTGAACCAATAGGTTCCAACCCAATCCACACTAATAACGTCTGCCCCCACAAGAATGCATTAAAGAATATCGGTTTTTCTGGGGGACATAATATATACAAACCCGGCAACACTATGAAATGCAATAAAATGACGCACAATAAAACAAGGTATATGCCTTTACCTGCCTAGGGTTCAGTTTCTCTTAATTTTTTTTTTCTTTCTTTTTTTTCTTTCTCATGTATCAGTCTCATTTAGCCTCAGTGCTTTCATTTTTAGCTACATGTGAATGACTCCTAAATCTAAATCTATAGTACTGATCATTTCGGGCTTTCTTCTTGATATATCTGCCAGGGTGTGTCTCGTAAGCACCTGAAACTGAAAGTACCCCAAATCAAATTAATCATTTTCTCTTCCAAATCCTGTCCTCTTTCTTTGTACTGTTTTTGTTATGTTACCCTAAATATGCCACTGTATTTCCTATTAATCCCCTTTGTGAAACTGAACTAACTGCTCTTGACTCCTTATAATTGTCTCTGGTCATGCTGCTCTTTACACTCTGATTCCACATGCCATAGTCTGTCTCCTTTGAAACCCCATTTGGAACCCCATTTTCAAATTCTTTCCCTCTCTCTTTCCTGCTTCTGAACTTTCATAGCCCTTCATTTGTTCCTTTTTTAGATAATTCAGTAATTTTAAACAGTGTATTAATGTCATTTATGTATTTATTTTATCATCCTCCCTCTTCTACCACCATTTAGATTTTGGGTTACTAAAAGTAGTGCTGTGCTAAACAACAGGCAAGACAGGAACAGGAGTAATGCCTGTTTGGAAGTTGGATAATTCTGAGTTTACTGGACTTTAGAAGTTTTAGGCATATTTCTAATTGAATAAATCTGTATTGTAGATAAAATTACCAAACATCTTTTTAATTAATGATCTGCTTATAGTGTAAAAGTCACTGAAATGCTAGGAGGTATTTTAGAGATGTGCAGTATATAATTAACACCCCCTAATCTACCTCCATATTCCATATACACATTTCACACAAATAACGTATTCTTCCACTCTTTTTTCCTCCTTTGTAGCCCACATTTCTGGATTATGTTCGGCCACGTTCTTGGACTTGCCGTTATGTGTTTTAGAAGCTTGGACTAAAGATTGGGTGTTCTGTCCAATTTGGGGCCAGCAGCTGTTTCAAGCTGTTGCTGAAGTTATCCATGTTATTTGGACCATTCCAGGTTTTACATATGGCTCACTCCATTCCTACGTCACGTGAAACTGAGCTGTTGGGTAGTAACTGGAATCTGGTACACTTAAGCAGGACTCTCTTTTTTCCTTTTGGGAGAAGGGAGACCAATAGCTGAGGTAATGACAGATTTTGCTGGGTCATATCTGCTCAAACCTCGGTAATTATTTCCGCGAATCTTTTGCTTCTTGTCTTCATCCAATCAGAGAGTAGATATCATATTTTTTTGGCCACTGAATTAGCGAAAACATTTAAGAAGAAATTGTTTAAGTACCTCTGGCTTAGAACTTTTTTCACACACACTGTTGGAATGTATGCTAATTAAAAATGTGATTATGGAAGAAAAGAAAATAATTTAATGTGGAATGATTTTTTGGTATTTCTATTATAAAGAGAGAAAATTCATCTGTTTTCCAAAGATATTCTTGTTATACATCCTGTGCTTTTATTTTGCATTTGAAAAAAGTGCAGTTCTACTCAATGTTTACTTTGTTTTCTCTATGCAGTATAGGTTGATTTCTGTGATGCAAACATATGCTTTTCTTCTTGAATTCCTGAGTTTGCATCCCTAAGATATATACTGAGGGAATCAGAAGTGGAAAGGGAAAAAGAAAGAAGTAGCACAGGAAAAGAAAAACATTTCCTTTTATAACTTCCAAAGTACTTTAAAGGTTTGCAGACCTGATCATGTGTTTAAATTATTTTGTTTATCATGGAACTTATGTGGAAAATGACTTTTTTTTAATTAAACTTGAAGGTAGTAACTCTTCTGAAGTCATTTAGAAGTATCTTTTCATATAATTATTTCATTGTCTAATAATAATGACATATCTTGAATTATTTTGCAGACTAGTAAGTCTGTAACATAAGTATTAATCACTTTCATTAATATTAATGATTATTAAAGATTCAGAAGCTGGCTTCTGCATTTGTTCAGTTATACTTTTAATGGTAGTTTACTTTAGGTAAAACAAATTAATATGTGATTGTTTTCAAAGAAATGTACCCTGTTATGTGATATTTCCATTTTATTAGTTGCCCATTTCTAATACGGTGCTGTGTGTAGGAATTATTTTTGTTTGTATGTTTCAGGTATGATTATGTTTATAAAGATTGAGCATTGAAAGGGATATCAGAGGCCAGGTACTTCAACTTCCCACGCAAAGAAATGAGACTTATTTATTATCTAAATGATTAATGTTACTTGGAACAGCCAACTTAAGAGACTATCTTGCACTGTTACTCAAAAAAGTTTTGGGAACTCTTTTTGGAATTAAACTCAGTTTGAGTACCACAAGAAGATAAGAGTTTCTTAATAGTCACAACTTATTTTGGACCAAAAGTACCCAGTGAAATTTCATTCACCATACCTTTGATTTAGATGAATTGAGGCAGATTTTAAAAATCAAATCCAACTTCAACAAACGAAAGTGCACCTCAAAGGAGGCTATTTTTTAAAAATAATGTATCCCACGTGTTCTCAAGCAGTATTGTTCTGTACAGTGGTATTGTGATTGTAATGGAACCATAACCTCCTAACAAGACTGCTTTTAATATATCTTGTAATCTCTGGTACTTTTCTTAAAAATTAAAATGAGTCAGTCACTTGGATTTATAACTACATTTTAAATATAATGAGGGAGCTGAGAAAAGCAAATTGGTCTAAGAGTTGGTTATGAATAAGCCAGGCTTTTGAAAGAAGAATTGTTTTGTCTGAAATTTCAGTTGGCATTCTTAGGTCTATATTCCATTAAGAAGTACTGAAAATATATACTCATGAGAAGACTGTTGCTCTGTAGTGATTCTGAATATTGTGTTTATTGGACTGATCAAGGCTGTTTTTTTTTTTTTTTTTTTACTTTCATCTTATCTTTTGTTTATTAGTGATTTTTCTGCCCTAGATTTTAAGTGACAACAAAGGATACTGTGTAGTACTATAGACTGTTTAGAATGCTAAGATTATCCTAAGAAATTTTTCGGAAACACATAACATTTAAGGAAGCAGCCACTTTCTGTGAAATAAACTAATTCAATAACCATGATATTATTAGCTGCTTTTCGGAAGAATCTCTTCTTTAAATCAGCTCTTACAATCTTTAAACAAATAAAATCTAAAATCTCTTGCTAATGTGTTTCAGAAAGATTTATTTTTACTATTTTGCTAATAATGGTGAAAATTATTTTCAGTGACTGAATGAAACACTTTTCCTTTTGAAAAGTAATGGGTTGAGAATTTTTTCCCATGAGAAGTGTTAATGATAGCCATTATTTTGGGTACTTTATCCAAGAGAACAACTAAGCAGGTATTCCACTTTCTCTAAATCTCTAACTTGGTCTTCTGGTACCTGTATGTGTCAAATAAAAGTTTTAGATGCTTTTATTCTTACCTGGATAATGAAGCAAAGAGGAGTTCTGTTTTGCCTTTGTTTTTGAGGCAGTTAATCTACTGCAATTGCCTAAAGTTGTTTGTCTTGTGTCAGAAGTTGATTAGAAGATTGAGACTGCTTTTAACCGGACAATTAAAATCTAACATTTTGGAGCAAAAAGGTGTTTCACCTTTTTCAAAAGTTAAAAGGTAAAAATGATTGATTTTAGCAGGTAAAGAATATACAATGTATAAATAGTCTGTTTAAAATTTTAAAGTATTTGGACTACATAGCCTAAAAAAGATGTAATTTATGAATTGTTGAGTGAGGTCTTAAGCAAAAAGATATCTCTGTTTTGTATGGGTGTAAGTAAGTTTTAGTAAAGCTCATTGTTTTCTGTGGGTGAAAAATACTAAGGTAAATTAATATGACACTATAGTATTGCTGTCGCTTGCTATAGTGTGGTAAACTTTTGGTTTTGTTATGGAAACCTTTTAAAAAATACTGTTACCTGTAAACCCAGCGTGTAAAACAAGTAAAATATAAGCTATTCCTGACTGAGATAGCCTATCTTGTTATTCCTATCCTTTTCTACCCCAAAATACCCAGTTTGAAAACCACTGATGTAGTGAAAAAGAGCACTGGCTTTTGATTATGGTACCCTGTACATACTCACTAGCAGTGTGACCTTGGCCAAAGTTATTTGTCAGAGCCACAGTTTTCCTCCTTCATAAAATGGAGTTAATAACTACCTGATAGGGTTGTTTGCAAAGCATGGGCCCTGGCAGAAATAGCTCATTATTTTCTTTCCCTCCATAAATTCTAAAACTGAATACTTATTATCTTGTTGAATCTTTTAAAATGGGAATGTTTCAAATGCTGCACTTTCCTAAGTGCAAGTCTTTTACATAGACTCACAGGAAGATGTGCTTTGGCTTTGCATTGTGATGGATATAATAGTGTCTTCTAAAATGGAATTTACCCTGTCTTTTTTTATATGGTGAAAAATGTTATATTTAGCATTAGCCAGCTGGGCTCTATTTAGATGATCCTAATTTTGATGGCAACATCCAAAGCATCAGAGTCAAGAACCAGTCAAAGATAAGTCTTTTTCTCTTCATTAACCTGATTAGAGTACTGACCTTGGCCAAGTTAATGTCATAAAACTTCTTCATAGCCTGTTTAATCCGGTGCTAGTTGGCCTTGACATCCATAATGAACACACAACTGTTGTTGTCTTTGAACTTCTTCATGACTAACTCAGTGGTCAGGAGGACCTTGATGATGGCATAATAGTCTAGCTTATTTCTCCTGGGGGCTCTGTTCCTTTGGGCTCTCTTCAGAGACGCAGCATCTTGAACCCCTGGAAGGTGGGTAATGTGCAGATCTTTTTTTTTTTTTTTTTGTAGCTGTGGACGCCTTTCAGCACTGCCTTCTTGACCTTCAAAGCCTTGGCTTTGAGAGGGGCAGGGGCTTCCTTCTTCACTTTTGGTGCCATCTTGATTAAAAGCTACCCAGTCATTTCCCCCCCCCAAAGGATTTTTTTTTTTTTTTAATTGAGATTGTTCAGCTACCATACAACTATCCAAAGATCCAAAGTGTACAATCAGTTGCCCATGGCACCACCAAACAGCTGTGCATCCGTCAACACAATTTTTTTTTCAATTTTTAGAACATTTTCACTACTCCAGAAAAGAAACAAAGACAAAAAAAAAAAAGGAAACTCACATCCTCCCATACCCCTAACCACCCCCCCCCCCTCCATTACTGATTCATAGTTTTGGTATAGTACATTTGTTACTGTTGATGAAAGAATGTTAAAATACTACTAACTGTAGTATAGTTTGCAATAGATATATATTTTTTCCCTATATGCCTCCCTATTATTAACCTCTAGTTATAGTGACATACATTTGTTCTAGTTCGTGAGAGAGATTTCTAATATTTCTCTAGTTAATTCACAGACATTTTCCACCACAAGATTCACTGTTTTATACATTCCCATCTTTTAACCTCACCAGCTTTCCTTCTGGTGATATGCGTGACTCTGAGCTTACCCTTTCCACCACCTTCACATACCTTTTAGCACTGTTAGTTATTCTCATTACATGCTACCGTCACCCCTGTCCATTTCCAAATATTTAAGTTCACCTTAGTTGAACATTCTGCTCATAATAAGCAATCGCTCCCCATTCTTTAGCCTTGTTCTGTATCCTGGTAACTTATATTTCATGTCTATGAGTTTACATATTATATCTAGTTCATATAAGTGAGACCCTGCAATATTTGTCTTTATGTGTCTGTCTTATTTCACTCAATATAGTGCCCTCAAGTTTTCTTCATCAACCCATTTCTTTTAAGATGGTTTTGTTCAAACACTACACATTCCGTCCTAAGTAAACAATCATTTGTTCCCCGTATAGGCATGTATTTGTGTATTGAACACCATCGTCACTCTCTATATAAGGACATTTCTTCCACAAAGATGGAGGAAGAGTCAAAAAAGGCAGAGAGGCAAAAGAAAAAGGAAGGAGAAAGAAAAACAAACAAACTTGATAGCTAGAAGGTGACAAAAGGAAAGATAGCATTAATCTACAACATGACCAATGCCAGGAGTCCCATATCCTTCCCCTATTCCTCACCCCATATGCATTTAACTTTGGTATATTGCTTTTGTTAGATTAAAGGAAGCATAATACAATGTTTCTGTTAATTCTAGCCTCTAGTTTGCATTGATTGTATTTTCCCCCCAATCCCACCCTATTTTTAACACTTTGCAATGTTGACATTCATTTGTTCTACCTCATGTAAAAACATATTTGTACCTTTTATTACAATTGTTCAGCACTCTAGGTTTCCCTGAGTTACACAGTCCCAGTCTTGATCATTCGTCTTTTGTTTTGGTGTCCCACATGGTCCCAGCCTTCCTCTTTTAACCATATTCACAGTCATTTTTTTCAGTGTACTTACATTGCTGTGCTATCTCCCAAAATTGTTTTCCAAACCTCTCACTCCTGTCTTTTCCTTTCTGTCTGCAGTGCTTCCTTTAGTGTTTCCTGTAGAGCAGGTTTCTTGTTCACAAACTTGGTCATTGTCTGTTTGTCAGAGAATATTTTAAGCTTTCCCTCATATCTGAAGGATAGTTTTGTCGGATATAGGATTCTTGGTTGGTGGTTTTTCTTTCAGTACCTTAAATATATCACCTCATTTCCTTCTTGCCTCCATGGTTTCTATTGAGAAATCCACACAAAGTCTTATCAAACTTCCTTTGTATGTGATGGATCATTTCTCTCTTGCTGCTTTCAGGATTCTCTCTTTATCTTTGATGTTTGATAATCTGATTATTAAGTGTCTTGGTGTAGGCCTGTTCAGATCTATTCTGTTTGGGGTACACTGCGCTTCTTGGATCCGTAATTTTATGTCTTTCATAAGAGATGGGAAATTTTCATTCATTATTTCCTCTATTATTGCTTCTGCCCCTTTTCCCTTCTCTTCTCCTTCTGGGACACCAATGACACGTAAATTCTTGCTTTTCGTTTTGTCTTTAAGTTCCCGGAGATGTTGCTCGTATTTTTCCATTCTTTTCTCTATCTTTTCTTTTGTGTGTAGGCTTTCAGGTGCCTTGTTCTCCAGTTCCTGAGTGTTTTCTTCTTCCTCTTGAGGTCTGCTGTTGTATGTTTCCAGTGTGTCTTTCATCTCTTGTGTTGTGCTTTTCATTTCCATAGATTCTGCCAGTTGGTTTTTTGAACTTGCAATTTCTACCTTATGTACATCCTGTGTTTTCATTATACGGTTCAGCTCTTTCACCATATCTTCCCTAAACTTTTTGAATTGACTTATTATTAGTTGTTTCAATTCCTGCATCACAGCTGAAGTGCAAGTTTGTTCCCCTGACCGGGCCATAACCTCATTTTTCTTGGTGTAGGTTGTAGTTTTCTGTTGTCTAAGCATGGTTTCCTTGGTTACCCCAATTAGGCCTCCCCACACCAGAATGAGCTCAGGTCCCAGAAGGAAGAAATATTCAGTATCTGGTTTCCCTGAGGGTGTGTCTTAGAAAATTGGTACACACTGTGATTCCTCCAGTCACTGTGCTTTTCTGCCCAGCAGGTGGCACCTGTTAGCCTATAATTCTTGACTGGTGTGAGGAGGTGTGGCTCTTTTTCCCCAGGTTCTGAATGAAAGGCAGGTAGTAGAGCTGGGCCCCACCCCTTTCCTCTTAGAGAAGATAGACCCCCTAGGGGGAGGTCATTAACATTTCAGTGGTCTGTCTCTCCCTGTGCTATCTCCACCCTTATCTGGGTCACAGCACTGGAAACTGAAAATGGCTGAGGCTTTCTCCACTGAGTAGAAAAAGGAACAGAGCTAGTCCGAGGCGACCCTCTGGCTCTCCAAGGTCAGTTGTCACCCAAAGCCTCTACCTGTTGGGAATTTGTACCTCGTAGTGAGCAGTTCACACTCACTAATTAAAACCCCAGTTGGAGCTCAGCTGAGCTATATTCTCACTTGCTGGGAGAAAGCTTCTCTCTGGCACCAGGAGGCTTTGTACCTCGGGCTGTGGGGGAGGGGTCTCCCGATTTGGATCCGCAGTTTTTACTTATAGATTTTATGTTGTGATCTCGGGCATTCCTCCCAATTCAGGTTGGTGTATGAACATAGAGTGGATGGTCATGTTTCTCCCCCTGAGTTATTCCGGATTATTTACTAGTTGTTTCTGTTTTTTTTTTTCAGTTGTTCCAGGGGGACTGTTCTAGGGGGACTACTTAGCTTCCACTCCTCTCTATGCTGCCATCTTAGATCTCCCCTACCCAGTCATTTTAAACAAGATAAGGCACTGACTCATGTTTTCACCTCACCAAAATTATTTTCAGATTTATCTGCTTTAGCATTAAGGTAGGGGTGGAAAACTCATAAATAGAAAGGCATTTCTGCTTATTACCTAGGTACTTAATGTTTAGAACTACTGTGTATACTCTATGTTTAGTTTTAGAATTTATGGAGGGGAAGGGAAATAAGGAATATTCATTTTTCCCCATGTAAAGAGTACCTATCTTCTTGGAAGACAGTATTTTTCTTAATGGATGATTTCATATATTTGTCAAAATTTTAAGTGTGAGTTGCTTACTAAACTTTTTTAAAACTTCATTTAATTTATGCATTACAGGAGTTTACACACACATAAAATACCAAAGATAGCTCTGTCTTGGATATTTTTTCTGTATCTTCCTTATCTTCATGCTTTATGTTTATGACTAAGAAATTGAAAGAACTGGGACATAAATGTTTTGAGGAATCAGATGAATATTAGTAAAGCTTATAGAAGTATTTGATTAGTTTCTAACATTACTAAAGTTTCTGTCAGGTAATACAGTATTGGAACCTTTTGTTGAGATAAAATGTTACATATAAGTCTGGCTATAAAAGAGAGAAAATATAGCTATTCTTGTTGAAATGGGGAGAGTAGGCCTGGAGCCCTTCTTGCTTGGTACCCCCATGATATTCCCTCACCCTAAATTCAGTGAACAGCTTGAAAACCAGTAGACAGTAATGATAATAACATCGATAATCTTAGTAGCAATGCTGGTAATCTGTGTATTCCACTACATCTTTACAGTAAAATTTCTATATTTTCCTATAAAGTATAAATAAGATTTTTAATAGCTAGTTTAGATTTAAGAAAAAGAAAGTGGTGATTTCACAAGTGATATAAAGAACAACACTCTAAAACTGCTTTTGTACTCCTTTTTTTCCGAAATGCTTTCTGCCTTATTTGTACATTATTACATTCACATTTCTGCAGCCAATAAGCCCTTTCCAGTACAGTGCTAATCTTTAAACCACCAGCTACTACACATGCTTTGTTGTATTCTTTTGTTTTAATAAATGATAAATGTACTTTCTGTTTGTTTTAACTACCTTTGAAACATGGGGCAGCTCATGTGCCTAGTAGTTTAGAAATAGTTTAAATTCGATGTGCAAATGTGCCAGTTCTTGATGGCAAGAGAGCTCAAGCTCCTAGTAAAGGCTCTGCCATTTGGGCCAGTGCAACAGCTTCCTGTGCTGTACTTGCCAATTTGTGCATTGATCCATAGTGCTGTGAGAGCAGCAGAAGGGTCACTTAAATCTGAAGTTGTTTTAAAAGTTATTCTATAATTTAAGATGTCTATTCAAAAAATTAATTATGTTTGCTTTTATTTGAATTCCTGCCCCTTTCTCCCCCCAACCCCAGCAAATCCTTGTTTATCTTATCACTGGAACCATGACAGTGGTTAGTAGGCATTGTTTTTGCATTAACTTAAAATTTTTTCAAACTTAAAAAAAAATACATATATATATGGTATATATAAAATTTTGCTTGTGTGAAGATATGGTAAATATATTTGGGGAAAACCAAGTTTGTTCAATATTAATTGCATTTGTAAATGTTTTTACATTTCATGTTCATAAGTGCTTTTCATCTTAATACCAAACAGTGTCTTATGCTAAATATAACCAAAAGGGAAGGCAAATAACTGAACAGGGCATTCTCGTCTAGGCTAGTGGAGGGGAACCGTGTTACAGATTCAAAGATATAAATAGTGAAGTCCATTTGTGACTATTTGTATTTGCATCAAGAAAAGTCACACTCTTCAGCCTCCTCTCCCTATTGTGGGTCACTATGTGTTGCTTGATTCGTTCTGCTGTTGGACTTTTAAAACCTATGAATAATAGGTCTTTGTAAGAAAGCTCCCCTGTTCCCCACAAAGGGTATAAATTAACTTCAGACTATAATGAAAGGTGAAAATCTGTTGGCATAGAAGTGTGTCTTTTAAGGCAAGTCCAGTATAAACCAGTTTTGAAGCAAGATTTGTTGCTCCCTTTCCCTCCAAAAGACTACTGATAATAGGAATTTATTATGGTTATTACACCATGTTGCAACATTCTTTCCACAAATACAACGGTGGAGTTTCATAGAAGCCTGTATCACAGTAACAGTCAAGAAGAACTCTAGTGGCTTATGGTCTTGCTGTATCCACTGTCCTCTGCAGTGCAAAATAAGTGGGAAGGATCAAGTCCTTTCAGAAATTAAATGTGCCACTATTTCTTGGACAAAGTGACTAATCACTGCCACTAGGGACAAAGCCACAGTTTGTCAATTTTTTCTTGGTGAATTTATAAAAGTTTAGGGTCCTGTCCTTTTAGGCTTAGACAGCTTGGATGTGACTAAAGTCATCAAGCTTATGCATCTGATTTATAAAACTAGTATAATGGTTTCTAAATTTACCATGAAAAATCTCACATGGAGTGGCATATTCAGGTTGGCATGATCAATCCATTCATCTCTGTGGAAGACCAACTAATTGTACAATGAGAAAAATGACTTTATTCTCCTAGAGTGCATTGTCACTATGTGTCAGGTACTGTGCTTATATCATGAAGATAACACTTGTGCCCAAGACAAAGGCATATTTCTTCCTGTGGGCACACCCATATAGGTGGAAGGTAGTTCGGTAAATTGAATAATGACGTAAAACTGTTAAGACAATCTGAGGCATCTATCCAGTCTTAGGGATGCCCCTTCCTGAGAAGTGAATGGCTGAGCAATGCCTAAGTTTACTTAAAAAAAAGTTACTGATACCTTCACTTTGGGCTATATTAAAATACAAATACTGCCCTTTTTCCCCACTCTGACTCCTACAGGGACCTTTGCGTGCTCTATTTAAGTACTTGTCAATGTGTGTATAATCCCTGCCCACAGGCTTAGAAAATGAGATGGTAATGGGAGATTGGTGCAAAGACACACCCAATGTTGTCCTCCATGCCCCTGGTTCTGAGCATGTTTAGTGATCACACTGTCTCTCTTCTGAAGAGATTATGTTCACCTGAGGTCCTTGAGGACCCAACCACTGAATTGGGGTTAAGCTGCCACAGAAGTCAGCCAATGCTATCAATCACAATTAGCCTTGTTCCTAACTGTAGCTGACAATCATTTTTACTATGTATGACATTTTCTATTTAGAACATTCTTACCTGTTTAACATTTGGCTATGGTATTTTCCATCAAAGACCTTACTGATATTTTACCATATTCCATTTTAGGGTTCCCTTGGCATAATTCAAAAATACGAGGGAATTTCCCAAGAGTAGCAATTGTATTCTTCAATAGTGATGGCCTTATTGTATTGCTCTTGTGAATGTTCTTACCTGTTCTTGTGGTTACTACCTCAGATACTTCTACATAGAAATTTAGCCCAAACCTGTGAGTTTCAGACCCATGTGTGTATAATCAAAGCCTCTCAATTCCACCCAGATGTCTCAAAGGCACTGAAAACTCCACAAGTCTGAAACTGAACCTTCTCCAAAGCCTTCCTCCAATCCTCCTTCTCTGTTCCCAGGCTCAATAAATGGTAGGACCACACTACACAGCTGCACAGTATGGAAAATAAGAAGTAATTTGATGTTTTTGTTCGTCATACCACAGATCCAATCACTTCCAAATCCTATAGCTTTTACTTTCTATGTATCTCCTGAATCTGTTAATTATCTCCATCTCCTCTATCAACACCCTACTTAGAATTTTCAAAGTCAGTAAGAATATGAAAGGTGGATTATTTTGTTCTTTCAGTACCTACAGGTTTAATAAAACATGTAAGAGCTGAGGCTGGAGCTTTGGGACCTGCAAAATTCAGTACTGTGGTTATTATGTTTCCAAATTAACGTGGAGTAATAAATTCAGTGCAATCCAGCAAAGAAAGGCAGGTAAAAAACTTGGAGGGAATTACCTTCCACCTTCTTACGCATTGCTTCTTCCTGTCACCCGTTTTGATGGTTACCAGTCCTTAAGATAAACTATGCAGTGCTATACATGTGTATTTTAATTCTTTGAAAATCTAGAGAAAAGTTAGGGTGATAGGAGATTGTTACCAGACCAAGGTGGAGAATTCTTTGATGCACTCAAATGACCAATTCCTGAGAAACCAGGGTTTCAAAGAAAGAGTTCACTGCTAGGCATGAAGCAGGAGAGCAGATGGCCTATCTGCCCAAAAATCTGTCTCCCCAAACTGCAGTAATTCTGATAGTTTTATAGTATCAAAAGATGTGCAGGTTTTAGGATAATGAGCACAATGGCCCCGGATGATGGAATTACAGGTGCTCTAATTATTGAGCATGCGCAGATTGATTACATGCTTAGTCACAGAACATACGTAAGAAAATGGTAGCCTTAATATGATGGGTGTGACTTTTAGTATTACAATGAGGTATAGGTCACTTATAGGTTTATGTCTAAGCTACTGAACATGTCAGGGAGGCCCATTTTGGTTAGATCCAGCTTCAGTTATCAAGATAACTTTGGACTTGGGATGGGTTAGTTCTGGGTTGACCCAAGACCCTTCACTGATAAATATTAGGAGCTGTCTTCAGTGATCATATGACTCTTAAGTGGGAAAACTGGATAAAAGGATACAAGTGAAGGTTAATCACAAGGTTTTATAATCAAAAGGGAACAAGATAAAGGTTATATAATCATTATCAGAGATCAAGGTAGCTAAATTACAGCTCAGAGATTTCAGGTTATTTCCCTCTATCTACTCTAATATAACAAGAAGTAAAAAGAAATATCTATATAATGATTCAGTAATCATAATCTTCCCTTAAATCCTAACTTCCTGGTTATAAAATAAGCTAAAGGCTAAAATGCTCAGACACTCAAACTGTTTGACTACAAGGACAATTAAAATGAGCCACAGTCTCTTTTGTTTTGAACACTGCCCATATTTCTCTTTGCTATTACTTGGAAACCAGTCTTGGAAACCAGTCTTAACTCCATCGATACAAATACAACAGAAGTGTCCAACTGACTTTCAATCACCACCTGTTTAAGAAGTTTGTGCCAGACAGCGGCTTGGTACTAGGAATATGACGGAACAGATAGTGAAGTTTTCTTTCATCCTGAAATTTACCTTCTAGACTAGGGGCTGGAGTTCCACTGGCATTAATTATTTGGCATGATTAATACAAAATGTTCCCTGGTGGTAGTTAGGAGCGGGGTGTCAGCTGCTTGGTGTGAATAAGCCTATCACGTTCTTTCCTGACAGTAGGTTTTTAGGGAAAAGACCTAATCATTTTGCTTGGGGTTGGCTCCGTCTGAAGTGCAATCCTCCTCCTCTGCCTCAAGCCAAAAGAAATGCCGACGCAGGAATGCCCTCAGGTTGTTCCGGGGCTGGGCAGCGGGGACGTTTAAACATCCGGGGAAGTCGTGATCTAGATGCCAAGAACAAAGGCTGTATCCGTAATAAAGCCTCCATTGACGGGAACCCTGGATTTTGGATTACCCAATTTTTCCCTGAAATTGGCTTTTGGAAAATATGCAGAGCAACAACAAAGAAAGAGTGATGCAGCAATAGAAACAACTTTTTAGCATCCCTTACTCACATCCGGAGGCGCTTTCCGTAGGGTTCGGAAAAGGTCATTCCGGGAGGCAAACCGACACCGCGAGCGCCTGCGCACTGGCGCCGGCCCGCAACCGAAAGCCTCGAGGTCAGGCACTTTCGGATTCCGTGAGAACGGCCCAATTAGACACTTTTATTTTCCATTGCCACTGAACAGATGCTGCGACTTAAAAAAAAAAGAAAAAGAAAAAGAAAGAAAAAAAAATTCAAACTGTGAGAGATCCTGGATTGTTTCTTAGCTATCTCCCTCCTCCGCCGGCACTGCCGAAGGCAGTCCCATTGATGGTTGCTAAGGTTTAGGGTCCTGGGTTTCCACGACGACACAAGAGCGTTCGGCGAAAAGGCGAGAAGGGATGCTGCTTGGCGGGAAACACAGTTTGTGGCTACGAATTACAGGTGTCCGTTTCCCAACACTTCTGATCCAGAAACGGTGCTAACTTTGCCCAATCCCCGAGTCCGTGGAGTTGGCGTAAGTGGCCTGGGGAGGAGGCCAAAACGCGAGCCGACCGCCTAGAGAGAGGGCGCCCACCAGATGGTGCCCGCGGTCTGCTGTGTTGGGCTGAGCGTAACTTGCCCGGCCCAGGCCCTGACCTCGACGCACCTTCAGGCTTCTTAGTCTTGTTAGATGGCCTGAGAGAACACGGAGGTCTCGCTAGAGAACCCACGCTGGATGAATTCTAATCCCCGATTTTAATTTAAGCACCTAATGGGTCCCTATCTCTCTCTCTTTCTCTCCCTCCCGCCTCCCTACCCCCCTCTCCTTCCTTCCTCCCACCCCCTACTTTGTTGCCTACCGGACAGTGTGGCAGCGCCCTGACAAGTCCCAATACGCCTCTGATTTATTTCTAGGTTAGCTTTCCGGAGAAATATTTCAAATTACTAAAAAGTGTTAGGAGCCGTTATTTATTATGTCTCTCCCGAAAACGTCCACCACATCGCTAAATTCTGCATCGAGGCTTGAGGGCAAAAAATTAAAAGTATCTGCAGCCAAGGAAGAGACAAGAGGTAAACTTCTTCTAGGATCCAATGGATATAAATAATCATGGCCGTAGACAGAAATCACAAGTCACCGTTTTCCTTAATCCGAGATTTTAGAATACCTTAATTAGCTAAAATTTTGTAACGTGCTTGTTTAAATAAAACCAAGAGTCATTTCTTTTACGGTATTTTGAGTCAGAGTCCTTGTTTCACTTCTTGTGAACTGTGATTTATAATTTTTTTCCAAAGGCTGCTAACTTTAACATTATTTTAAATTCGCCCTGTTTTAAATACTGGTAGTTTTATTGAAACAGCAGTTTTTTTGTACCTCGTTTCTGAACTTTAGAAAACAGAGATAAGAGAATGATAAGCAATTCAGTACAAATACCAATTTTACCAGATTTTAGTAATTTTTCTAATTGAGAGTCACTCCTTAGCGTATTTCATTTGTGTATCCAAGGATAAATGCAAATTCGTACTAAAATAGGAATCAACCAAACTTGTCTCAATATCCATTTTATGTTAAAGCTTTCTCCAGTCTCACTTTCACCTTGTTTTTAGGGGAGTTTGTGTTAACCCACTCCCCACCCCCCCCTTTTTTCCCCTTTGTTTCCTCTGATATTCTGACTTACATTCCAAGCTTCAAGAGATATTTGGCAGTGAGAATCTTAAAGGTTTTGATGTTTCAAAGCATGATACCTTCTTACAGAAATTAATATAAGCCATATTATGTGAGGGGCATAGATTAGTGGAGCATTCTTTAAAAAGAATGACAACAGCTCTATTTGACTGACTCGAGGAGGCCTCTACCTGTAGTATCCCTACAACCCACCTCTATAACTCCTCTGCCTTAGTCAAGCTGAGAACATTTTATACTGTTCTTATTCGACCAATTTTGCTCAGATTGTTCCACCTTACTGAATGTTCTCTCCATTTCCATCATCAACATGCTATTCTTACTTTGAAACCCAACTTAGATCCTTTCCACTCTGTAAATGCCCAAACTTTATGCAATCATTCTCACCTTTGAACTTATATAGGAAAAATACTATGGAGGTTCATCTTTATGTCTGAGTTTTTGAACTTGTGTCTGGTAAGTGTTAATAGACAGGGAATAAGATTTTGTTTTTCTTTACTAGACAGTTTTAAGGGTTTTAAATATTGTTTGTTAATATTCTTGTGAACCAGAAGCAATGTTTCTCTCTGTTATAAACACATGGGTGAGATTGATGGACCCTGGAAGCCCTATCTAGTGCTCCAAAAAACTACAGTAGGAACTTTTCTTTCTGTTCACTTACTTTTAAAGGACTTCCTGAGCTAAGAGAGAGAAAAACTATGGTGGATCGCTCAAAACCTCTTCCTACATCCCTCCAAAATGAGTTCATCCCCGAGGAAGTTCTTCTTTCTCTGACCTATGCATCCAATGCTGGTGCTTGTCCTGAAAACTTACTGCCTCCTAAGAAAGTTAAAACCCCAAAGGTATGTTTTTATGTATGTAAAGTACTTGGAAACATTTATCTTTTTGCTATTGGTTCAATAAGTAGCCATTGAACATATATTATGTATTCCAGATAGTCTGAAAAACATATTTTAAAAGTAATTTCCTAGATTGAAAACAAAAATCTTTTGCATAAACATATGCTTCCAAAGCAAATGTGTCAAATATTTCCTTTAACCTATTTTTATGTGGATTTACCAAAATGTTTTTCTTTCAGTATATAATTTTTCTGGTTTCAGTCTTTCTCCCCATAGTATTGAATAGGAATTCTGCTCTCTTTTCCAGAGTATCCAAATGCAATTAGTATAAATACTCAAAATTATTAAGAAGAGATTTCTTTGACTAGAGTGCCCTCTGCTGTGTATTCATGTGTTTTTGCTTTCTCCAGGGTAGTCTTCTACGCCCTGTAGACAAAGTCTGGCATCACCCTGTTCGAAGGAACAAGTTCAAATACCTGATTGACCATCCCGTCTCCCTAACAGGTGCTGGAAGGTAAAGAAGGAGGATAATGAGGTAGATGCATATGAAAAGAGTCAGGAAAGACATACTGTATTGTTTTCTCATTCTGTATGATTTCTCTGGGAGGAGCAGGATTAGAAAAATCTTAGAATCAAGATTTTAGAGCTGGCAGGATCTTTAATAAATCAGAATACAGTCTAAAGACAAAGGACTATGTTTATACATGTGATCATTATCAAGAGGATGATGATAGGTGCTGGGTACCCATACTTATGATTTGTTCAAATTTGTATTTTGAATGCCTTTGTATACTTGTCCCTATACTCTTGTACATCTTGTTGCACCCTACTAAAATAGACAAGATCAGGCATGTAGAATACCTTTAGTGCCTCTTGTATGTGTATGTGCATTTTTTTTTTTAAATATTTGAGAAAAAAAGAGCTAACTAATGCAGCATCATGATATGGACTACCTCGAGGAACAGGTGCTTAATTCCTGGTTCTCCTCAAAGTGAACTCTTACTTTTTTTTTCCCATGTGTAATTTTTTTTTATTGTGGAATGTAATATATTTACATAGAAGTGATAACTTTCCAAGTGTAATTTAACAAGTAGTTAGCAAATTTCAAAGAAAATTGTGGGTTACAATTCTACAGTTTCAGTTATTTCCTTATTGTAACTGTTACTTTTAAACTGGTTCAGAAGAAGTTAGCAAATACTATATATTGTTTTTGTATCATTCCTAAAACTTCTAAATGTCAGCAGTTTCCCTGTGAAGATTGTGATCTGCTCATTTGCTAGAGTTGATTTCTCAATTTGCTACCTGCATGCCACTTACTTAAATGTCACTTCATCTGAAAGAAATATTTACGCTTACCATACTTGGGTAGGTTGATCTTTCTGAAGCTATATTTTCTCATCTGTAAATAGTTAGTAGTTATAGATTTGCTCCATTTGGTATACCTCCCAGGGATATTGTAAAGCACAAATGAGATACTGGATACAAGAGCACTTGTAAAACTATAAAGTGCTTGCTATTTAAATATAAGGTGCTATTATTCAGCTGAAAAAAGTGGCAGGGACTTGACCTAGTGACTTTAGTGTCCTGGGGCCTTAGTGGAATAAAGTATTTTATTTCATGCCTTCAGATCATGGTTATTAATAATTAGTAGTTAGGAGATGTTTTGAAGTATTTTGAAAAAGTAATGTGCTATATCTAAATGTGGCAATAAAATGACATAAAAATTTTAATGTCAAATGACTTCTAGTTTGGAATTTTTTAATGTGGCTGTTTATATTGTGATAAGCAGAATAATGGGTTCCCAAAGATGTCCACACTATAATCTCCTGAACCTGTGACTGTTATCCTACATGGCAGAAAGGAGTTTGCAGGTGTGATCAAGGTTAAGGACCTGGAGATGGGGAAGGTTACCCTGGATTATCAGGGTGGGTTCAGTTTAATCACATATGATCTTAAAAGTGGAAGAGGGATGCAGAAGAGTAGGTCAGAGAGTTGACAGGGAAGAAGGAAGGGAGGAGAAGGAGAGATTTGATGTGTGAGAAGGACTTGAGTAGCTCTTGCTGGTTTTGAAGATGGAGAAAGAGTGCCTCAAGCCAAGGAATACAACTGGCCATTAGAAGTTGGGAACATCCTTCAGCCACAGCCATCAAGGAAATAGGGAACTCAGTCTAAGAACAGCAAGGAAGTGAATTCTGCTAGTGGTTTTGTTTGCTAAAGTTGCCAGAATGCAATATACAAGAAATGCTTTGGCTTTTACAATGGAGATTTATTAACTTACAAGTTTACAGTTCTTAGGCCGTGAAGAATGTCCCAATTAAGGCATCAATAGGATGATACTTCTCTGAAGACAGGCTACTGGTGAGCTTCAGCTTCTCTGTCAGATACAAGGCACATGGCAACATCTGTTGTTTCTTTTCTACTGGATTTCATTGCTTCCAGCTTCTGGCTTCAGTGGCTTTCTCTCAACTTCTCTGTAGGTTCTCTCTTAACTACTCCAGGGCTTTTTCTGTGAGCTTCTCTTAATTTCATTTCTTAGCTTCTGTATGTGTTTTATCCTCTTATAAAGGACTCCAGTAGTAGGGGATTAAGACCCACCTTGAATAGGTGGATCACTTCTCGATTGAAATAACCTAATCAAAATTTCCCACCCACAATAAGTCTATACTCACAGGAATGAATTAAAAGAAAATGACCTTTTCTGGGGTACATACAACTTCAAACTACTACAGCCAACTTTCCAAATAAGCAAGGAAATGGCTCCTTTCCTAGAGTATCCAAAAAGGAATACAGCCCTGTCAACACATTGATTTTAGTGTGGTGAGACCCATGTTGGACTTCTGACCTACTGAACTGTATGATAATAAATTTGTGTTGCTTAAGCCACTGCGTTTGTGGTAATTTGTTATGGCAGCAATAGAAAACTAATATACATATGCACAATTAATAGTATAATTAATAGGAGCTAACTTGTTCAGAGCACAACATAAAATAAAAACCAACCAAGCCAATATCCTCTGAGTAATATTTTTTGAGAGCGCTATTAGTCAAAAAGTTTAGTGCCAGAAATAAAACACCCTAGATATCTTAAGCAGGAAAGGATTGAATGCAGGAAATTGGGTATTCACAAAATTGTTGGAAGATCTAAAGGAGCAGATATGAGGCAGTGCCTTCAGGAATAACTCCCAGAACAAGATGGAACTGATTCTCAGAGAAACTACTTCTGAGGCTTTCATAAGAGGCATACCCTTTGAATAGACATTTGTCCAAAGAAGATATACATATGACCAATAAGCACATGAAAAGAGTCTCAACATCATCAGTCATTAAGGAAATACAAATTAAACCACAATGAGATATCACTTTACACCCACTAGGATGGCTGTAAAAAAAAGGATAGACAATAACAAGTCTTGCCTAGCATATGGAAAAATGGGAACCCTCATACATTGTTGATGGGAATGTAAATGGTGGAACAACTTTGGAAAATAGTTTTGTAGTTGCTCAAAAATTCAACATAGAGTTACCATATGACCCAGCAATTCTACTCCTAGATATATACCCAAGAGAATTGAAAACATGTCCACACAAAAACTTATACATGAATGTTAATAGAATTTATACCGTTTCTATGAACATATAGTCATAGGCTATTATTTATAATAGCTCCAAAGTAGAAACAATCCAAATGTCTATCAACTTATGAATGGGTAAACAAAATATATATCCATACAATAGAATATTATTCAACTGTAAAAAGGAATAAAGTACTGTTACATGTTCCAACATGGATGATCCTTGAAAACATTATGCTAAATGAAATAAGCCAGACACAATAGGGCACATATTATATGATTCCATTTATATGAAATGTCCAAAATAGATAAATCCATAGAGATAGAAAGTAGGTTATGTATCATCAGTCATTAAGGAAAATACAAACCCCTGCATACTTTAGGTCCTAATTTCTGCTATTGCCCCCGACTGAGGCATGTTATTTTATTTTGATTTACTGTCTTGGCAGTAGTGGGGGACAGTTTCAGAGACTTCCATTTGGCCTTCCCCACTATGATAGCTCTTATGCCACAGAGCAAAGATCTAATTTGGGGGTTATGTCAAATTCTCAGTATTTCTACAATAGTTATACATTTATGGAGTGGGGAAATGACTAGTAGGTGTGAATATGGACTCAGAAGACCCACTGAGAGCCTGACCTTGGTCAGGACCCCATTTATTTCCTGGCCCCCACAAGTTCCTATTCCAACAGGCAGCCGTGGTGGTGTTTGAGTTCTCTGGATATCAGTGACAGCTTCCACCTTGTGTCCAACAATCTTTGAAATGTTGGATATGTCCCTTTTCCTAGAGTACAGTCATCTGATTAAAGGCTGTAGGCCATTTGGAGAGAGGACTGGGAAAATCATCACTGTGTGCATTTGCTGTGATGTTGCTGGGTCCTTCCTTCTCATGACCCAGGCTCCACTTTAATCAGTGGGTTCTGTGTCTGAAAATTGGCTCAGGTCTGAAAACAGCATAAGGGATTTGACTTCATATTAGTGTGTCTGTTCTCAGCCTCTTGATCATCCATTCCTTATTTCTTCTGATGGTACAAGTTGAGTTGTTTCCTTGTTTGCCCATCTATTTTTCTGAAGGGATATTGTATTCTATTAACCATCTCCGTAAGTCTTTGCGGATCAGGCTTCTGTGGCTACTTCTCTGATTATGCCACCCATTACTATATAAGCCTTCACCTGGCTTCTGATGGCTAAGCACCACCATCTGGTTTCTGTTTTCTTGCTGGCCCTATCATCCACATTGTACCAGTGATCCTAGTTTTGTAATGGTCTCTACTGCTGTCTGCCCTGGCCTTTAGAGGAGATTCACCACTAAACCTCTTAGTGATGCTAGTGTCCCTCTTACCAGTACCTTTTAGTAACTTCTGGTAGCCTTCGTGTATGTCAGATTCTAAGTTTGTATGTCAAATTCTAAGGCCCAAATCCATGGGACTTCCCATGGAACATTATCTTCTGATGTGTTTTCTGACCTTACAAGTATAGATACTATAACATTCCCAATTCCGTGAGTCTTTTAATCCTTTCCTCTGCTATTTGCTGTGGAAATTCTGGCATTTTGATCTTACTTAGTGTAGGCCATCTCTTTCTCCATGCCTTTGGAGCCATCCTGTAGTGAGTTTGTACCATCAACTTAGGTCCTTGCCAAAGTGTTAGTTACTATATTTTGTGGAGGCTCTCAAATCCCAATAAACTCTTTTTCCAGTTTTATGTTCTGCCGTCCTTAATCAAGCACCCTCAGAATCCAGTCCCACATGTACTCCTCTGATTCCTACTGATACATGATAACTAGGTCTTACGGGGTTTTTGGGATATAGTCCTTTTTATCCTTATCAGACCCAGTACTTCCCAGCTGGGTTATGCTGTGACTTAACTCCAGTAAGGAAGGGTGGGGGAAGAGCTGAGGGGAACATGTTGTCTTGCAAAGAAGAGGCCTCAAAATGTCTTCAATCAAGGGGGAAATGCTAACGTGGAAGAGTGGGCTACTTCTGGAGGCTCAAAGGGTACAGGGGAATCTGAGAATTCAAGATTTTTGAGGGCACCAATCCAGAGGTCTTATGTCAAGGTTCCCATTCCTTCCCTCCTGGGGCCCTGACCTTGACATAGCTGACTTGCCTGAATTGGGAATTTAATCTTTGGAGCTCCACTCCTCTGAAGATTAGGTCTTGGTTCTCAGTTTCTCTGCCCTTTCTTTGTAGGAAATGTGATCCTCTTTGTATGCTATCAAGGAAGCCCTCTGGCTTTCACACTTGGATTTCAGTTGCATCATAATCTCTCTCAGCCTTTCATTACTTCTTCCTAGAGCATCGCTTGAATTTAGCAATAGCCATCTCTGGTACTCAGCCTCCAAGATGGTCCCCAGTGATCTTTGCCTCCTGGTATTCTCACCATTGTGTTAGTCCCTTCCTGCATTGAATAGGGCTGACTTGTGTGATCAATAGGATATTGGTTAAGGGAAAGTGCAGGCAAGTGACTTCAGAGAGAAAGTTATAAAAGAATTGTGGCTTCCTGTTGGGTTCTCTTGAATTGCTTGCTCTGGGGGGAATTGCCATGCCATGAGGACACTCAGGCAACCCTGAGGAGAGGCCCAGGTGGAGAGTTCTGAGGCCTCTTACCAACAACTAATTTCCTGTCTGGTTGGTAACTGGTAGCAGCTGGTATCAGCTTACCAGCCAGAAAGTGTATCTTCCAACCCCAGTCAAGCCTTTAGATGATTGTAACCCTCGACCATCATGTGACTGCAACTTCATGAGAAACCCTAAATCAGAACCGTCAGCCAAGTTGCTCCTGAATTTCACATCCACAGAAATTATGAGATACAATAAACTATTATTATTGTGTTAACTTACTAAGTTTTGGGGCACTGTTACATAGTAATAGATAACCTATACAGCAGCCAAACTTACTATCTTCTAGTTACTATTTTCCCTGTACGTTCCAAATGCATAATTATGCTGCACAGTTAGTGCATCTCTTCTACTGGCATACCAATCCAATTCACCATTGCTGAAACTTTTTGGACTGCTGTCTTGTGCCAGGAGCTATATGTCCTTCACCTACCAACAATGATGTGTCCTTATTGCTAGCTGGACAGTGAGTAATCAGCTCTAAAACTTCATCTTATCACTTGCTTACTTGGACAGTTCCTGGCATTAATTATCACAAGGCTTTTCTGGAAAACAGATTCTGAGATGGAGTTAAGTGTGCAGGCTATTTATTAGGGATTGCCCTTGGAATCAATTTCTGTGTTGGAAAAGGAAAAAGGATCGGACTGAGGGAATAGTTGAGTTTGGTATATATTTGACTGCCTCAGCCAAATGGATGGTATTCTCCGAAGCTAAAATGGTCCATCAAAATTTTCCTTTGTTGTGCCAATATGGCATTCAAAATTCTGCCTCCATCAGACAATAGGTGTGGGGAAAGCAGCTTCGTATAGCTGATGAGATCCCTGCAGGGGCTGATAGCTGAAGGAAGGGTTGCCAGATTTAGCAAATAAATGCAATATTTGGTACTTGCTTATACTAAGAAATTATACATTTTTATCTAAAATTCAAATTTAACTGGACATCCTGTATTTTATCCAGCAACACTAGCTGAAGGCTGTCTGCCAACAGCAAGCACTCCTAGCACGTGGGAAACAAGGCCTTCTTTGAGGGGGATCTGGGGAGTGCCTTTCCATGTCCATGCCAGAACTAAGAATTTAGAGCAGTTATCTTATTTCTCATGATCACTTCTAGACCATTTTCTCCTCCTCCCTTCTTTCTAAAACCCTAGGTCCTCAAAAGCACATGACATCAGATTATTCAACCCACTACCCTTTCCTGATTCAGTTATTTATTGACCTCTCATGTGTTCCCCAACATTCAGGAAGATTTTAGCATGTAGCTTACTGTCTTCCTATCAACCAGTATTTCTGTCATTGTTCTTGAAGATCTTTTTTATTTTTATTTTTATTAGAGAAGTTATAGGTTTACAGAAGGATTATGCAGAAAATATAGAGTTCCCATATACCCACCTCCATTTTTAACATTTTGCATTAGTATGGTAACTTTGTTAGGATTGAAGAGAGAATATTATTATAATTGTACTATAGACTATAGTCCATATTTTACTTTAGGGTTCACTGTTTGTGTTGTACAATACTATGAGTTAAAAAATTTTTTTTTTATTCTAGCAACATGTATACCAACTAAAATTTTCCCTTTTAACCACATTCAGATATATAATTTAGGGATTTTACTTTCATTCACAGTGTTGTGTTCCATTACCACTATACATTACCTAAACTTTTCCATCACCCAAATTAGAAACTCTGCACCAATTAAGAGTTAACTCTCCAGTCCCTACCCCCACCCCAGCCCCTGGAAACCTGTATTCTGGTTTCTGACTCTATGAATTTGCTTACCCTAATTATTTCATATCAGTGAGATCATACAATACTTGTTCTTTTGTGTCTGGCTTATTTCACTCCACATGATGTCTTCAAGGTTCATCCATGTTGTAGTGTGTTTCAGAACTTTGTTCCTTTTCACAGGTGAATAATATTCCACATATATATATATTTATTTATACACACACACACACACACACACATATCACATTTTGTTTATCTGTTCATCTGTTGATGGACACTTGGGTTGCTTCCATCTTTTGGCAATTGTGAATAATGCCACTATCAGCATTGGTGTGCAAATATGTGTTCACATCCCTGCTTTCAATTCTTTGGAGTATATACCTAAAAGTGGGATTTCTAGGTCATATAATCACTCTATACTTAACTTTCTGAGGTACTGCCAAACTGTTTTCCACAGTGGCTGCACCATTTTACATTGCCACCAACAAGTGTTCCTATTTCTCCACATCCTCTCCAACACTACTTGTTTTTGAGTAAGACCAGGTTGCTGTGCAAGCTGCTCTGCCGCTTAAACCATATGATATAGCAGAAACATGGAAGCTTGGGTCTGGACCAAAGACAGCAGCCCCACCCATGTGTGAGGAAAGGGTAGATTCCCCACTTCATTTGGAGGGTGCAGGCCATCCACCCTGGTGCTCTGGGAGGTGGGCCTTGCACCCCATTGTTTGGGGAAAGTGCTGCCAGCCCGGTGCTCAGAAATGGTGGGGCCTGTGCCCAGGTGTTCCGGAGAACCTGGCCACCTTTCCAATGCCTGGAAAGGATGGGGCCTATGTCTCAGTATTCGTGGAGAGCCTGGCCACCATCCTGATGCTTAGAAAAGGTAGAGCCTTCACCCCAGTGTTTGGGGAGAGCATGGCCACTGCAAAGTGCTTGGAATGGGTAGGATTGCCACTTCATCAGGACTGGAGGATAAAAAATCGATCCATAAATGACTCTCAGAACTTGAAATATAATGGAGTTTGCCCTGTTGGGTTTCAGAATTGTTTGGGACATGTAACCCCTGTTTTCCTTCCTGTTTCTCCTTTCTGGAATGGGAATGTCTATCCTGTGCCTGTTCCACCATTGTATGTTGGAAGGAGACAACTTATTTTCTAGTTTTAACAGGCCCACAGACAGAGGGGAATTGTGCCCCAGGAAAGACCACATCAATAAATGATTTTGAAACTTTGTACTTAGCATTGTTCACTGAAATGACTTAAGACTTTTGGAATGTTGTGATGGAATGAATGTATTTTGCATGTGCTAAGAACATATCTTTTTGGGGTCCAGAGGGAAGACTGTGGTGCCTTTGAGAAATGTACCCCAGAAAAACATGTTTTAATCTTAATCCTTTCCTGTGGGTATGAACTCATTGTAAATATGACCCTTTGATGACACTATTTCAGTTAAGATGTGGCCCAACTGAATCAGTATAGACTTCAGTCCTATTACTGCGGGCCTTATAGGGAAGGCTACAGAGGGAGCAGCCAGAAGCTGAAAGTCAAGGGAACTTGGAAGAGAAAGGAGAAGCCATGTGTACTGCCATGTGACAGGAAAGCCAAGACCAAAGACTGTGGGCAGCCAGCTCTAGAATGCCAGTCTTCTGGGAGAAAGTGTTATCTTGATGATGCCTTGATTGGACTTCTCCTAGCCTTAAAACTGAGCTAAAGAGTTCTCATAGTTTAAACCAACTCATTGCATGGTATTTGTTTTAGCAGTATGAAACTAAAAAAGAGGAGGAGAGTGTTTTTAAAAACCCTGGATAATATTCCCTGGAAGTAGTGGAAGATAAAAACTGGGAAGAAGTTGTTTAACTTGGCAGTAGAGACATTCTCAGCTTTCTGGAGAATGGTTTTAGAAGAAAGGTGTGGATGGAAACCAGATTGCAGATGAATTTCAAGAAGTTTAAGAGAGAGAGAAGGAGAGAGGTAGAGAGGGAGAGAGGGAAAGAGGGAGAGAGAAAGGGAGAGACAGGGAGAGAGAACGTGTGCACGCAGGGAGGTGTCATGATAACATGACAACACTGCACCACATTGCATGCTTAAGGGATTTTTAAGAGGGGGAAAGACTTGAGTTAGAGACCAAGGGGAAGAATCTAACAGAGAGGGAGAGACACAGAAGTTATGATTAATGGAATAAGATCCCTGAAGATGTGGACAAGATGGAATTAAGGACATAAGTGTCTCCAAGGACATCCTTGGAGAGGAGAATACATCTTAACCTAAAATTGAAGGAAAGAGTTCATGAGGAGTGAATGAGAAATTTCAGGTGGAGAAGAGGAAGAATGTAGGAGGTTGGGTGGGGATCTCACATCTAATGCCTCAGTCTTAGTAAAGTATGAGGTGAGGAGATCAATTTTGCAGAGATAAATGCTCATTTTTATTCCCTAGAAGGATGTGTGTGTGGCACTTACCCATTCTTATCCAGTAGCTAGATAGAAATTTTATTTTGTAAGTATATTTTTCTTATTTTTCATTATTTTTGGTACTAAGGTAACTGGTGTTGTATTTTAAATTGCAAATTCCAAGTTTTCATTGCTGGTATATAGGAAAGCAATTGACTTTTGAATATTAACCTTTTATTAATACATCCTTGCTATAAATGTTTGTGAGTTCCAGGAGTTTTTTGTTGTTGTTGTTGATTCTTTGGGATTTTCTACATAGACAGTTATATCATCTTTGAACAAAGTCAGTTTTAATTCTTCCTTCCCAATCTGTGTTCCTTTTCTTGTTTTATTGCTTTAGCTAGGGTTTCTAGTACAATGTTGAAAAGGAGTGGTGAGAGGGGATTGTCCTTGTCTTATTCTTAATTTTAGGAAGAAAGTATCTAGTTTCTCACCATTACGTAGGGTGCTAGGTGTAGTTTTTTTTGTAGATGTTCTTCACATTGAGGAGGTTCCCCTTTATTACTAGTTTGCTGAGAGTTTTTATCATGAGTGGTGTTGTATTTTGTCAAATACTTTTTCTTCATCTATTGATATAATTGTGTTTTCTCTTCTTTAGCTTGTTGATGTTGTTGATCACTTTAATTTTCCAATGTTGAACCAGCCTAGAATAATTCTTTGTACATTGTTAGGTTTTTTTGCTAATATTTTGCTGAGGATATTTTTCATATTTTTTAGGGATATTTCTTTTCTGTATGATGTTAAATATTTTAAAGGAGAGACTAGGGAGAATACAGTTTGTCCCCCACGTGAGGATCATTCATTACAGTCACAAGATGGTATCATTGTGCCTCATCAGGTAAATAAAGTATTTGACAAATAATTTTTCTCCCTCTATTTTTTAATAATTTCCCCCAATATAAATCCATGCCCTACTATGACAACAATCTGCATTGCTTGTCAGTCTTTATAGCACTTTCTAATTATTTCTAGAAAACGATATTTAGTGGGAAAAGAGCAAAGATATTTTAAGCCATTTTCCAAGTCACAGTTATCCACTTTAACCCAGAGAATGCATAAAGGAGATTAGTGTGTTTTTTTTCCCTCGGAAATCTACAGGTAAAAATGTGAAACTCTTCTTTTTGACACTGTGCTAAGGTGGATTTTAAATTTCTTATTGCATTTAAGAGCAAAGAGTCAATGGATTTTTGAATATGTGGGGCCTGTGTAGCTAATATTACAACCAACATTGTTCTTCAACTTTTGTATTTTCTTAAGTATTCTCTTCTAAAAGTTTTTCTCACCTGCCATGAACAACATTGCTAATATTGTTACTTCTCCAATCAAAATCTCTCAACTTAATAAATAGTATCCTTTTGGGATAAGAGTTAGCATTTATACAACTCAATTTTTTCCAGTTCTAATGTATTAATTCTTTTCTTTTCTTTTTTAAGCCAAAGAGACTAACAGATACTTTGATTCCTGAAGAATTTCATATTGTGTCCAGTACAGGAGTTTCAGGTTTGGAGTGTTATGATGAGTAAGTACTATGATATACACTGAATAACTGACCAGTTGAACTGCCTCATTCTCCCCAGACACACAGGGAAAACTCAAGACAGTGGTACACTCACGTTTCTAGGCAGTATCAACACTGAAATGAGGAAGCATTTGGGTTTTAAATTGATAAAAGTAAGATTAACAGAAATTGAAGATGCAAAAAATTAATGAAAAAGTCTTAAAAGAGTTTGGGAGTTTAGTGATTAAATTGTTCTCTTTCATGCTATTTAATTTTGAATTTTAAAAAAATGGAACTTTGTTCTGAATACCTGAATTTAGGAACGGTTTTGAGCAATGACCATGGAGACAAAGAAAAGTAATGCCCTCTAAGCTAGAATCTCATAACACATGCTCCAGCTCTAGACTGTGAATGAGTTCTCTCTGATTGTCTTTGATTCCTGTTTATGGGGTCTTGCTTTTATTTTCTGAGAAAACACTTGACTAAGGTTTTATAATAAAATATCCAGAGACTATCAATCTTTTTACCTTACCCAAATGTATTTTATAAAGCAGTTCCTTATGATAGTGGGTATCTGAACAATCCTTTGCCTAATAGAACTAAATGGAACTCATTTTTGGGTACATTTTCATTTTTATGTAATTTTATACTTACAAAAAATTACAAAAAATGGGACAAGGAACGCCCATATACCATCTATCCTGATTCCCTGATTGTCTACATTTTGCCTCATTTGCTTTATCATGTGTATGTGCATATTTATTATATATATACACACACACACATATATCTGCATATATATACACACATGTGTGCACACAGCATATGTGTATATATATACACATGCATATGTATACACACACACACACACACACACACACACACACACACCCCGTTTTTTAACTATTGAAGGCTAAGTCAGAGACATCATGGCCCTTTACCACCAAATACATCAGTATATATTTCCTAATAGCATGGGCATTCTCTTCTATAATCAGAGGACAATTATCAAAATCAGGAAATTTGATGTTGGTTCAATATTATCTAATCCATAGTATGTATTCAAAATTTATCAAATTTTACCAGTTATCCCTATAGCTGTTTCTTAAGCTATTTTTTAAATAGCTTTTTTTCCCTCACCCTATAGAGGATCCCAATCCAGGACACATAACACCTTATGTCCATTTGATAAACTTTAGTTTGAAACAATTCCTCAGCCTTTCTTTGTCTTTCTTGGCCTTGAAATTTTTGAAGAGTACAGACCAGCTACTATGTGAAACGTTCCTCAGTATAAATTTGTCTGATGTTTTCTTGTATTTAGATTCAGATTATGCATTTTTGTTAGGAATACCACAGAAGTGATATTGTCATCTCAATGACACATCAGGAGAGGCATGATGTCAGTGTGTCTTAATATTGGTGATGTTATCTTAGATTAGCTGGTTCCCACCAGGTTTTCCAGTATAAAATTATTTTTTTCTTTGTTGAATAAGTATTTTGTGGAGAGCTGCTCTGTCAATATCCCTCATTAAACTTTCAGCCACTAGTCTTAGATCCTTTGGTGATTTTTTAACTCTATCATCATTTCTTCTATATTTATTAGTCGGCATTTTACCGTATGGACTCATGGATTTCTGTTATTCAATGGGTTATAATTCTTTACTATTGTTATTTTAAGGCTTAGAATGTCTCATATTAAGCCAATGGCAACTCCTTTGAGCAGCCTTTTATATTCTTTGAACACGTCACTGTCATTCTTTGAGTGCTTCCTTATTTTCTGGCTCAGTAAGATTTCCAGTTTCATCCTGTACTTCCCAACACCAGCCCTGGAATGAGCCTTGAGTCACTTCTCCAGAGTCCTGTTTCTTTTTAGTGGAGAATGGTCTTCCACTAAACCAAGATCTGGGTTCCAGGTGTGCTCATTGCTCATTGCCAATCGTTTTTAGACCCTTTCTCACGCACATTTTTGAAACTATTTAGTCTTTACATTCTCTGGAGATTGTGCACTGATCTAAATTCTGAAACTGGACCTTATTAATAATTGTGTTCCAGTAGGGGGAAGAACCAAGTAAGTGCTTATTAATTAGGGGAAGAAAAAAGATATAAAAATAATAATGAATTTAAAGGAATACCTTGTGGCTCATGGAACCAGTTTTACTGATACTCATTTAGGTGTAAACAAGTACTTTCAGTGGGCAGATATGACTGGGAGTGAGGAAACCTGGGCTCTAGTCTCATCTCTGCTTCTTACTTGTTTTATAACTTGGTCAGTCACTTAACTTTGTTGACATTGTACTTAGAACACCCTTCCACCTTTGAAAATCTGTGATTTTTTAAAATAAATCAAGGAAAATTTCATATGAAACATACTGAGGAAAGTGATTAAAGCTCTTTTCCTAAAAATATGTTTCAAATATGATAAATGTAATCATATTTATGACTGTAGATGTGTATGTCTATTTTGGTATGTTCTTGAATGCAAAATGATGAACCTTTTTGCCTGCCTCGTAGCTTCTCAATTCTAGAGGGTATAAATTTGTCATGTTGTAATGTGTGATAAACAATCTGGAAAAATTTCTTAAAATAATATTTATATGTCTTACTTATTATAGCAAATACACCACACTGCTTACAGATAGTGAAAACAGGCTATTGCTCTTCCCATCCATGTAAGTACAGTTTATTTTCTAAGGTATTTCTCAGAAAGAATAATTATATACCTAGTATGTCTTTTTCATAAAATTATTAATCAAAAAATATAAAAATCATAGCAAAAAACTAAGACAATAATTGCCTACAATTTCATCATCTAATCAGTGTTTTTACTTGTCCAATTGCATATTCAATTTTTATATATTTGCAATAATATTTAAGTACTATAAAATACTGTTATATTCTACATTTAACCACTAGTTTTCTTCATTTTGCCACAGTCTTTTTTTTTCTTATCTCTTTCACTCCTTTTCTTCTCTCACATTTTGAGGTGAGCAGTGTTAAGAGTGTGGTTTTGTCTTTCCACATCTTTTTCTATATTCTTATAATCCTACACAATAGATATATAGATTTTTTTTTTTGCGGGGGGAGGGGTAATTATTTTCTTTTACAAAAAAGAGAATCATAGTATTTGTATTTTTCTGCCACTTGCTTTTTCCGCTGAAAATATGCTATTGGCAATCCACTAGTTCAAATGTGATGTTTTAAAATAACATTAATATTGCACAGCATATTCGGATTCTTTTCTCACATTATATTCTTTATGCCATTTGATGACCTATTATAACACTACTTACATAATTTTGCCCCCTTGCTCTTTTAGGAAACCTAATAAAAGAGTAGAAGTGGTCCAGTTGAATAATGTAATGGATGCAATGCTAGAAAGGGCTGGTGTGGAAAACCAGGAATATACAGGCCCAACCCAGGTAACTGCAAAGATCAATATAATACAGTGATTAAGAGCATGTACTCTTTTTTTTATTTTATTTTTTTATTTTTATTAAATTCAGTTTTATTGAAATACATTCACACACCATACAATCTTCCATGATATACAATCCACTGTCCACAGTATGATAACATAGTTATGCATTCATCACCACAATCTATCTCTGAACATCTTCCTTACATCAGAAAGAACCAGAACAAGAATAAAAAATAAAAGTGAAAAAAGAACACCCAAATCATCCCCCCATCCCACCCCATTTGTCCTTTAGTTTTTAGCCCCATTCCTCCACTCATCCATACACTAGCTAAAGGGGGTGTGATCCACAAGGTCTTCACAATCACACTGTCACCCCTTGTAATCTACATTATTATATAATTGTCTTCAGGAGTCCAGACTGCTGGGTTGGAGTTTGGTAGTTTCAGGTATTTACTTCTAGCTATTCCAATACATTAAAACCTAAAAGGTGTTATCTATATAGTGCATAAGAATGTCCACCAGAGTGACCTCTTGACTCCATTTGGAATCTCTCAGCCACTGAAACTATTTCGTCTCATTTTGCATCCCCCTTTTGGTCAAGAAGATACTCTCAGTCCCACGATGTCGGGTCCACATTCATCCCCGGGAGTCATACTCTGCGTTGCCAGGGAGATTTACACCCCTGGGGGTCGGTCCCACGTAGAGGGGAGGGCAGCGAGTTCACCTGTCGAGATGGCTCAGTTAGAGAGAGAGAGGGCCACATCTGAGCAACAAAGATGTACTCAGGGGGAGACTCTTAGGCACCATTACATACAACTTTAGACTCTCCTTTGTGGTAATGAGCTTCATAAGGGCAAGTCCCATGCTCGAGGGCTCAGCACATCAAACCACCAGTCCCAATGTTTGTGACAACATACGCTAGGGGATCAGCATCTCAAAGTTTAGAGATAGGCCTTACAATTCAGGGATAGAGTTAACTGCTGTAAGAGCTTACAATCTAGGGACTATTACAATTATTGTGTCCATGTTAGTCTATGTTCTAAGATTCAGTTCTGAGTTTACACATTGTAGTTAGTCCGTATTGGTGAGGCATCATTGAAGAACATGTACTCTTGAGGCAGATTGCCTGGATTCAAATTCTGGATATGTTATTTATTAGTTGTGACATTAGGCAAATCATTTAATGTATTTGTGTCACAGTTTCCTTATATATAAGTTAGAGATAATACTAGTATTTACTTCATAAGGTTGTTGTGAAGATTAAATGACACAATGAATGTAAAGTCCTTAGAACATTGCCTGGAATATAGCAAGTATGTATAATTAATTGTTGGTATTATTAGTATTCTTATTACTGTGTTTAATTGAATAAAAGGCACCACTGATTGTAAGACCCTTGTTTTTTGTACCACTGGAAAAGCACTGCCAATTAAATCATGCTTTCTCAGGACTTATAATTTTTATTTTGTACTTAGTGAAAGAGCTCTTTCAGCCTTGTAAAGATATGGAGTTTTTATTTATGAAGACTATTTCTTTTTCATTTTTACTTTGTGAATTTTAATTTTGATGTAAGTTGAAACTTACAGAAAAGTTACAAGAATAATATAAGGAACTCATATGTAATCTTTACCCAGATTCATCCATTATTTATATTGTGCCCTATTTGCTTTATCATTCTCTTTCTTACTCTCTATCTATATATTTGCATATTTTTTTTCTAAATCATTTTAGAGTAAGTTGGAGTTATGCCCCTTTACCACCAAATATTTTAGTGTGTATTTCCTAATAACAAGCACAGTCCATATATAGTTATCCATAATATAGTTATCAAAATCAGGAAATTTAACATTGTTATACTAGCATTAACTACTACAGTTCATATTCAGATTTCAAATTTCCTCCTTGTCCCTATAGTGTCTTTTATATCTACTTTTCCCATCTAATCCAGAATCCCAGGATTACACGGTGCTTTTAGTTATGTACCTTTAGACAACTTCAATCTGAAACAGTTCCTCAGTCTTTGTTTTTCTTGACCTTGATATTACAAAGAGCACAGACCAATTATTTGTTAGAATATTACTCTCTTTGGGTTTTTCTGATGCATCCTCATGATCATATTCTGGTTTTGCATTTTTTGGCAGGTATACTTCAGAAGCGATATTGTGATAGATTTTTAAAAATCATATATCACGTGTGTGTGTGTGTGTGTGTGTGTGTGTGTGTAAAGGAAAATGTAAGTGAAATAAATTAATCAAGATATTTCTAATTTATTCAAATCTAGAGTGCTTCCTATTTTAGTTTCCTAGCTGCTAAAACAAATACTATATAGTGAGTTGGCTTAAACAATGGGAATTTATTGGCTCACCGTTTTGAGTCTAGGAGAATACCAAAATGGAGGCATCAGCAAGACTATACTTTCTCCCCAAAGACTGTGGCATTTGGTGGCTAGCTGCCAATGATCCTTTGTCCTTGGCTTTTCTCTTAAATGCCAGTGTGCATAGTGGTGCCTTCTTTTTCTTCTGGGTTCATTTGACTTCCAGCTTCTAACTTCTCCTTGTGGCTTTCTGTCTGAATTTCATTCTGCTTATAAAGGATTCCAGTAATCTGGATTAAAGCCCAACCTGATTCAGTTACCTTAACTGAAGTAACATCTTTAAGACATCTTATTTATAAAGGGTCCACACCCACCAGCATGCAGGTCAAGACCAAGAACATTTCTATACTTGGGTATACAATTCATTAGTCCACCACATATCCTAAAATTATTTTTACTGATAAAACTGTAGTAAGTATTATTTATCTTACTTATCTTCTGCCAGATGCACAAACTGCTACATGTATTGAAGAAGGAACAGAACATTTATAATACAATATTTCATGAACTTATTCGACAAGTCAGTGTGGATTGTGCAGATAGAGGAGAATTACTATCCAAAATCAGGTTAGAGCTGTGTTTGGAGTATTCTACTTTCCTTTTGAATTGTACTTATGTGTTTATGTCTGCTTTTGATAAAGTCACAAAAATATACTTCTATGATCTATTGATAATAGGGAACCTAATTGCATATATACTATATTTTTTATAGTAAAAATGTAAGTAGTAGTTGAGAACTTCCTTGAGATTTCTGTTAGATTTTTTACATCATATTCTTTTATGATTGGAAATAAAGTGCTATGTGAGGTAATAGGAAAAAAATAGAGGTTCTGGAAACAGACATATTTGGTTTCAAATCCTCATCCAGGTATGTGACCCTGATAAAAGTCTGAGCCTTGATTTTCTTATCTGTAAATGAAGATAATAGCTACTGTGAAAGTTTTCATTTGTCTATTTGTTCATGCATTAATGAATGACATTTACTGAGTATCTACTTGTTGCCTAGCACTAAGATATGTTTCATAGGCTTGTGGTGAGGTTTAAATGAAAGCACTAAAGTAAGTGCTCAATAAATCTTATTATAATTATTATTGATAAATATTGTTACTATAATTCCTCTTACTGCTTTGCTTATGGCACTTTCCAAAAGCTGAAAGCAATACTAGAATCAGAATATTGGGTTCAAATTAAATATCTGTAGCTCACTTGCCACGGAACCAAAGGCAAGTTATTAGGTTTCCCTGAATAATAATTTCTGCTAAATGATATCAGTTTGCCCAGTTTGCCCACTGTCTGTTTGTTAAAGCTGAGTCCCCTCTATCTGGCAATACTGAGAAACTAGAAGCAAAATCATTAATAAGAGACTAGATTCTAAGGAATAAGGAGCTGGGACACCATCAAGAGCTG
This sequence comes from Choloepus didactylus, assembly GCF_015220235.1. Taxonomy (NCBI): domain Eukaryota; kingdom Metazoa; phylum Chordata; class Mammalia; order Pilosa; family Megalonychidae; genus Choloepus; species Choloepus didactylus. The sequence goes on along the minus strand of NC_051308.1, from coordinate 84,217,048 downwards.
GAGAATGCCAAATTAGAATGAAGACAGGGACAGCTAAGGGCTGAGTTGTCAATCTAAGAACAAAGCCAAGAGAAATAAATGAGAAAGCAAGGCAAAAGAAGTAGGAGGCTACCAGGGCATTCACATCTTCCCTTTGAGGAGTAAGTATGGGTAGGACTCTTCCAACTGTTTTCAAGAGTTAGATTCGAGAGAGCAAAGTAGGGGTGGTGTCCTATCCCAGGAAATCTAGACAAAGAGTCAAACCCAAAACTTTAAGAAAAGTCAAGTCATAGAATAGGGAGACCAATAAAAATACTAACTCCAAAGTACCAGAGATAGATCAGAGTAGGGCCTCAGAGGCAAGGATAGATTTAGAATAGAGCAAAGATGGAGTTAAGAATACAAAGTAGGTGAGAATAAGCAGTAAAGTTTCAGAGTGGTTCTTACAATCGTTCATCATGTGTCCATGGAATGCTCAGCAGGTCCAGAATGTTCAGGTGGCCAGCATTTCATTGGGGGTTAGGAGTTCTTTTGAAGGTCAACAGCTCACCTTCCATGGGGAGGACTTCTGTTGTCCTGAGACTGGCATCCACAGAGTCCTCTCAGATTAACAAGATTGTTGTGAGAACCCAGTAAAAGTTCCTATTAAATGGTAACATCAGGCTTAGGAAAATATTTGCTGTCAGCCTCTTATAACCAGAGGGCTGGTTTAGTAAATCATCAGTCAGTCAGCTGCACCTGTGACTGATTACATCAACAAAGGGTGTATCTTCCACAATGAGAGAATTCAATCAGCTGGATTTAATCCAATCAGTTGAAGACTTTTAAGGGAGAAAGAGAGAGAACTTTCACTTCTTCATCAGCTAGCTAATGTCTCCTGAGGAGTTCATTGAACACCTTCATTGGAGTTGTCAGTTCACTGCCTTCCCTATGGAATTTGGATTCTTGCATACTGCCCTATGGAATTTGGACTTGTGCACCTGCTGTATGGAATTTGGACTCATGCATCCCCACAGTTGTGTGAGACACTTTTATAAAATCTTATATTTACAGATAGCTCTTGTTGGTTCTATTTTCAGAAATAAGGAAGACTACTTTCATGTAGCATAATGTTTTTTGCAATTTATCTGTTATTGTGTATAGTGTTTTTGTTTTTTTTTTTTAATTGCTGAGTAATATTCCATTGTATGAATGGGAAATATAATCAGTTTGTTTATCTATTCTCCTATTGATGGACTGGCTGTTTCCAGCAAACATTATTATATGTCTTTTTGTCAAAGTATGTTTTCATTTTTTGGGTAAATACCTGGGAGTGAGATTAGTAAATATCTGGGAGTGAGATTGGTTCATGGGGTAAGTGTAAGTTGTATTTTATAGGAAATTGTTAGACCTTTTCCCAAAGTGATTGTACCATTGTATATTCCCACTAACAATGTATGAAAATTCCAGTTGCTTAATATCTTTGCCAACATTTGGTATTTTAAGTCTTTAATTTTAGCATTTCTGGTATGTGTGTGTGCTGGTTCGGATGTATTGTGTCCCCCATAATGCCATGCCCTTTGATGCAATCTTGTGGGGGCAGACATATTAGTGTTGATTAGATTGGAACCTTTTGATTGAGTGTTTCCATGGAGATGTGACTCAGTCAACTGTGGGCAAGAGCTTTGACTGGATAATTTCCATGGAGATGTTACTCAACCCATTCAGGGTAGGTGTTAATTAAATCACTGGAGCCATATAAAAGAGTTGATAAACAGAAGGAACACAGAATTAAATCGCTGGAGCCATATAAAACAGTCAATAAACAGAAGGAACACAGAGTTCTGCAGCTTAGAGAGACATTCTGAAGACGGCCATTGAAAGCTGATGCTGATGTTTTGGAGAACGCCATTTTGAAATGCAACCTGGGAGCAAGCAGATGCCAGCCATATGCTTTCCCAGCTAACAGGTTTTCTGGATGTCAATAGCCTTTCTTCAGTGAAGGTACTCTATTGTTGATGCCTTACCTTGGACACTTTATGGCCTTAAGACTGTAACTCTATAACAAAATAAACCCCCTTTATAAAAGCCAATCCATTTCTGGTATTTTGCAAACAGCAGCATTAGCAAACCATAACAGTGTGTAATGGTATGTCATTATGGTGTTTAAAAAAATTTTTTTTTATTAGAGAAGTTGTGGGTTACCAGCCAATCATGCATAAAATACAGGATTCCCTTACACCACCCCACCACCACCACCTTACATTGGTGAGAAACATTTGTTACAATTGATGATAGCACTTTTTTGTAATTGTACTGATTTTTTTTAACATTAGAAATCTTTGTTACAATTGATGAAAAATTATTAAAATAGTACTATTAACTATTGTTCATAGTTTATATTAGGTGTATTTTTCCAGTTTGTACATATTATGTCCCCCAGAAAAAGGCATATTCTTTTTTTTTTTTAACATAAAACAAGCCTTTATTACATGAGCTAGGTTGGGAGGGAGTAATTATTTGCCTTTCCGGGCCTTGATTTTCCTCAGATAAAACTCCAGCTCCTTGCCTTCTAGCACATAGCCATCTGCTTGGCCACACTGGCCTAGCCTCGAAGCAATACATGCAAGAAGCTTGCCTTGCTGGAACTGCTCCTGAAGAAAACTGCTGATCTTGGCATATTTTTTCCTTTCATCTTATTTCGTCTGAATTTTCTTTGATCGTTTTTTTTTTTTAAATTCAGTTTTATTGAAATATATTCACAAACCATACAGTCATCCATGGTATACAATCAACTGTTCACAGTATGATCATATAGTTATGCGTTCATCACCACAATCTATTTCTGAACATTTTCCTTACATCAGAAAGAATCAGAATAAGAATAAAAAATAAAAGTGAAAAGAGAGTACCCAAACCATCCCCCCATCCCACCCTATTTGTCATTTAGTTTTTACTCCCATTTTTCTACTGATTTTTTTTCAATTTTTTAACTTTGTTTATCAAAAAATTAAAAACAAACAGGCAAACAACAACCAAAAAAAACCCCACAACATTTCAAACAAAGCAATGGATTAAGGAAAACAAATAATCTAAAATAACTACTTTGCTTCCAATATGTTCCTACCATACCCCAAGAAAATTAATAAACCATGTCCAAACAGAGGAGTAAGAAAAACAAATAATCTAAAATAACTACATTGCTTCCAACATGTTCCTACCATACCCCAAGAAAATTAACAACCCCTAAGAAAACAAAGGAATAAGAGAAAAAAAAAACCTAAAATAACTCTATTGCTTCCAACATGATCTTACTATATCCAAGAAAGTTTACAAACCATAATCCTTCCTGAGCATTCCCATAACATTGAGATTACCCTCCATAGTTTATCTGTTCTTATTAGATTATCATTCCCCCTCCACTAATTGGTATCTCTAGGTCCCCTACATTCTACAGTATAAAACATTGTACATTTTTCACAGAATTCACATTAGTGGTAACATACAATATCTCTCTTTTTGTGCCTGGCTTATTTTGCTCAGCATTATGTCTTTTTTTTTTTTTTTTTTTTAATCTTCATTTTATTGAGATATATTCATATACCACGCAGTCATACAAAACAAATCGTACTTTCGATTGTTCACAGTACCATTACATAGTTGTACATTCATCACCCAAATCAATCCCTGACACCTTCATTAGCACACACACAAGAATAACAAGAATAGTAATTAGAGTGAAAAAGAGCAATTGAAGTAAAAAAGAACACTGGGTACCTTTGTCTGTTTGTTTCCTTCCCCTATTTTTCTACTCATCCATCCATAAACTAGACAAAGTGGAGTGTGGTCCTTATGGCTTTGCCAATCCCCTTGTCACCCCTCATAAGCTACATTTTTATACAACTGTCTTCGAGATTCATGGGTTCTGGGTTGTAGTTTGATAGTTTCAGGTATCCACCACCAGCTACCCCAATTCTTTAGAACCTAAAAAGGGTTGTCTAAAGTGTGCGTAAGAGTGCCCACCAGAGTGACCTCTCGGCTCCTTTTGGATTCTCTCTGCCACTGAAGCTTATTTCATTTCCTTTCACATCCCCCTTTTGGTCAAGAAGATGTTCTCCGTCCCACGATGCCAGGTCTACATTCCTCCCTGGGAGTCATATTCCACGTTGCCAGGGAGATTCACTCCCCTGGGTGTCTGATCCCACGTAGGGGGGAGGGCAGTGATTTCACCTTTCAAGTTGGCTTAGCTAGAGAGACAGGGCCACATCTGAGCAACAAAGAGGCATTCGGGAGGAGGCTCTTAGGCACAACCATAGGGAGGCCTAGCCTCTCCTTTGCAGCAACCGTCTTCCCAAGGGTAAAACCTTATGGTAGAGGGCTCAACCCATCAAACCACCAGTCCCCTATGTCTGTGGTCATGTTAGCAACCATGGAGGTGGGGAAGGCGAATACCCCTGCATTCTCCACAGGCTCCACAAGGGGGCACTTCATCTTTTTTTTTTCCTTGATTTTTTTTTTTTTTTTTTTTTTTATAACTTTCCCTTCTTTTTTAAATCAACTGTATGAAAAAAAAGTTAAAAAGAAAACAAACATACAATAAAAGAACATTTCAAAGAGACCATAACAAGGGAGTAAGAAAAAGACAACTAACCTAAGATAACTGCTTAACTTCCAACATGTTCCTACTTTACCCCAAGAAAGTTACCTAATATAGCAACATTTCTGTGAACTTGCTCCTACTATATCCATCAGAAATTAACAGACCATAGTCATTCCTGGGCATCCCCAGAATGTTAAATAGCTTATCTGTTCTTCTTGGATTATTGTTCCCCCTTCCTTAATTGCTCTCTATTGCTAGTTCCCCTACATTCTACATTATAAGCCATTTGTTTTACATTTTTGAAAGTTCACATTAGTGGTAGCATATAATATTTCTCTTTTTGTGCCTGGCTTATTTCGCTCAGCATTATGTCTTCAAGGTTCATCCATGTTGTCATATGTTTCACGAGATCGTTCCTTCTTACTGCCGCGTAGTATTCCATCGTGTGTATATACCACATTTTATTTATCCACTCATCTGTTGAAGGACATTTGGGTTGTTTCCATCTTTTGGTAATTGTGAATAATGCTGCTATGAACATTGGCGTGCAGATATCTGTTCGTGTCACTGCTTTCCGATCTTCAGGGTATATACCGAGAAGTGCAATCGCTGGATCGAATGGTAGCTCTATATCTAGTTTTCTAAGGAACTGCCAGACTGACTTCCAGAGTGGCTGAACCATTATACACTCCCACCAACAGTGAATAAGAGTTCCAATTTCTCCACATCCCCTCCAGCATTTGTAGTTTCCTGTTTGTTTAATGGCAGCCATTCTACCCGGTGTTAGATGGTATCTCATTGTGGTCTTAATTTGCATCTCTCTAATAGCTAGTGAAGCTGAACATTTTTTCATGTGTTTCTTGGCCATTTGTATTTCCTCTTCAGAGAACTGTCTTTTCATATCTTTTGCCCATTTTATAATTGGGCCGACTGTACTATTGTCATTGAGTTGTAGGATTTCTTTATATATGCAAGATATCAGTCTTTTGTCAGATACATGGTTTCCAAAAATTTTTTCCCATTGAGTTGGCTGCCTCTTTACCTTTTTGAGAAATTCCTTTGAGGTGCAGAAACTTCTAAGCTTGAGGAGTTCCCATTTATCTATTTTCTCTTTTGTTGCTTGTGCTTTGGGTGTAAAGTCTAGGAAGTGGCCGCCTAATACAAGGTCTTGAAGATGTTTTCCTACATTATCTTCTAGGAGTTTTATGGTACTTTCTTTTATATTGAGATCTTTGGTCCATTTTGAGTTAATTTTTGTGTAGGGGGTGAGGTAGGGGTCCTCTTTCATTCTTTTGGATATGGATATCCAACTCTCCCAGCCCCATTTGTTGAAAAGACCATTATGACTCAGTTCAGTGACTTTGGGGGCCTTATCAAAGATCAGTCGGACCATAGATCTGAGGGTCTATCTCCTGAATTCTCAATTCGATTCCATTGATCTATATGTCTATCTTTGTGCCAGTACCATGCTGTTTTGGCAACTGTGGCTTTATAATAAGCTTCAAAGTCAGGGAGTGTAAGTCCTCCCACTTCGTTTTTCTTTTTTAGAGTGTCTTTAGCAATTCGAGGCATCTTCCCTTTCCAAATAAATTTGATAACTAGCTTTTCCAAGTCTGCAAAGTAGGTTGTTGGAATTTTGATTGGGATTGCATTGAATCTGTAGATGAGTTTGGGTAGAATTGACATCTTAATGACATTTAGCCTTCCTATCCATGAACATGGAATATTTTTCCATCTTTTAAGGTCCCCTTCTATTTCTTTTAGTAGAGTTATGTAGTTTTCTTTGTATAGGTCTTTTACATCTTTGGTTAAGTTTATTCCTAGGTACTTGATTTTTTTAGTTGCTATTGAAAATGGTATCTTTTTCTTGAGTGTCTCTTCAGTTTGTTCATTTCTAGCATATAGAAACATTACTGACTTATGTGCATTAACCTTGTATCCCGCTACTTTGCTAAATTTGTTTATTAGCTCTAGTAGCTGTATCGTCGATTTCTCAGGGTTTTCTAGATATAAGATCATATCATCTGCAAACAATGACAGTTTTACTTCTTCTTTTCCAATTTGGATGCCTTTTATTTCTTTGTCTTGCCGGATTGCCCTGGCTAGCACTTCCAGCACAATGTTGAATAACAGTGGTGATAGCGGGCATCCTTGTCTTGTTCCTGATCTTAGAGGGAAGGCTTTCAGTCTCTCACCATTGAGTACTATGCTGGCTGTGGGTTTTTCATATATGCTCTTTATCATGTTGAGGAAGTTTCCTTCAATTCCTACCTTTTGAAGTGTTTTTATCAAAAAGGGATGTTGGATTTTGTCAAATGCTTTTTCAGCATCTATTGAGATGATCAATTGATTTTTCCCTTTTGACTTGTTAATGTGTTGTAATACATTGATTGATTTTCTTATGTTGAACCATCCTTGCATGCCTGGAATGAACCCCACTTGGTCATGGTGTATGATTTTTTAAATGTGTCTTTGGATTCGATTTGCAAGTATTTTGTTGAGGATTTTTGCATCTATATTCATTAGGGAGATTGGCCGGTAGTTTTCCTTTTTTGTAGCATCTTTGCCTGGTTTTGGTATTAGATTGATGTTAGCTTCATAAAATGAGTTAGGTAGTGTTCCATTTTCTTCAATGTTTTGAAAGAGTTTGAGTAAGATTGGTGTCAGTTCTTTCTGGAAAGTTTGGTAGAATTCCCCTGTGAAGCCATCTGGCCCTGGGCATTTATTTGTGGGAAGATTTTTGATGACTGATTGGATCTCTTTGCTTGTGATGGGTTGGTTGAGGTCTTCTATTTCTTCTCTGGTCAGTCTAGGTTGTTCATATGTTTCCAGGAAATTGTCCATTTCCTCTACATTATCCATTTTGTTGCCATACAGTTGTTCATAGTATCCTCTTATAATTTTTTTAATTTCTTCAGGATCTGCAGTTATGTCACCTTTTTCATTCATTATTTTGTTTATATGGGTCTTCTCTCTTTTTGATTTTGTCATTCTAGCTAGGGGCTTGTCAATCTTGTTGATCTTCTCAAAGAACCAACTTTTGGTGATATTTATCCTCTCTATTGTTTTTTTGTTCTCTATGTCATTTATTTCTGCTTTAATCCTTGTTATTTTCTTCTACTTGGTTTAGGATTGGTTTGCTGTTCATTTTCTAGCTTCTTCAGTTGATCCATTAGTTCTTTGATTTTGGCTCTTTCTTCCTTTTTAATATATGCGTTTAGTGCTATAAATTTCCCCCTTAGCACTGCTTTTGCTGCATCCCATAGGTTTTGGTATGTTGTGTTCTCATTTTCATTCGTCTCTATATATTTAGCAATTTCTCTTGCTATTTCTTCTTTAACCCACTGATTGTTTAGGAGTGTGTTGTTTAACCTCCAGGTATTTGTGAATTTTCTAAGTGTCTGATGGTTATTGACTTCTAATTGTATTCCATTGTGGTCAGAGAATGTGCTTTGAATAATTTCAATCTTTTTAAATTTATTGAGGCTTGTTTTATGTCCCAGCATATGATCTATTCTGGAGAAAGTTCCATGAGCACTAGAAAAGTATGTGTATCCTGGTGATTTGGGATGTAATGTCCTGTATATGTCTGTTAAATCTAATTCATTTATCAGATTGTTTAGGTTTTCAATTTCCTTATTGGTCTTCTGTCTGGTTGATGTATCTATAGGAGAGAGTGATGTGTTGAAGTCTCCCACAATTATTGTGGAAACATCAATTGCTTCCTGCAGTTTTGCCAGTGTTTCTCTCATGTATTTTGTGGCACCTTGGTTGGGTGCATAGACATTTACGATTGTTATTTCTTCTTGCTGAATTGCCCCTTTTATTAGTACGTAGTGGCCTTCTTTGTCTCTCAAAACATCCCTGCATTTGAAGTCTATTTTATCTGAGATTAATATTGCTACACCTGCTTTCTTTTGGCTGTAGCTTGCATGAAATATTTTTTTCCATCCTTTCACTTTCAGTTTCTTTGTGTCCCTGTGTCTAAGATGAGTCTCTTGTATGCAACATATTGATGGTTCATTTTTTTTGATCCATTCTGCGAATCTATATCTTTTAATTGGGGAGTTTAATCCATTTACATTCAACGTTATAACCGTTAAGGCATTTCTTGAATCAGCCATCTTATCCTTTGGTTTATGTTTGTCATATTTTTCCCCTCTGTCTATTAATATCCTTTATTGTACCCATACCGAATCTCTTTAGTACTGAACCTTTCTCCAAGTCTCTCTGTCCTGTCTTTGTTTCTCTGTGTGTAGCGCTCCCTTTAGTATTTCCAGTAGGGCAGGTCTCTTGTTAGCAAATTCTCTCAGCATTTGTTTGTCTGTGAAAAATTTAAGCTCTCCCTCAAATTTGAAGGAGAGCTTTGCTGGATAAAGTATTCTTGGCTGGAAATTTTTCTCACTCAGAATTTTAAATATGTCGTGCCACTGCCTTCTCACCTCCATGGTGGCTGCTGAGTAGTCACTACTTAGTCTTATGCTGTTTCCTTTGTATGTGGTGAATTGCTTTTCTCTTGCTGCTTTCAGAACTTGCTCCTTCTCTTCTGTGTTTGACAGTGTGATCAGTATATGTCTCGGAGTGGGTTTATTTGGATTTATTCTATTTGGAGTTCGCTGAGCATTTATGATTTGTGTATTTATGTTGTTTAGAAGATTTGGGAAGTTTTCCCCAACAATTTCTTTGAATACTCTTCCTAGACCTTTACCCTTTTCTTCCCCTTCTGGGACACCAATGAGTCTTATATTTGGACGTTTCATATTATCTATCATATCCCTGAGGTCCATTTCGATTTTTTCAATTTTTTTCCCCATTCTTTCTTTTATGCTTTCATTTTCCATTCTGTCATCTTCCAGGTCACTGATTCGTTGTTCAGCTTCCTCTAGTCTTGTACTATGAGTGTCCAGAATCTTTTTAATTTGGTCAACAGTTTCTTTAATTTCCATAAGATCATCCATTTTTTTATTTAGTCTTGCAATGTCTTCTTTATGCTCTTCTAGGGTCTTCTTGATTTCCTTTATCTCCCGTACTATGGTCTCATTGTTCATCTTTAGTTCTTTGAGTAGCTGCTCTAGGTGCTGTGTCTCTTCTGGTCTTTTGATTTGGGTGCTTGGGCTTGGGTTATCCATATCGTCTGGTTTTTTCATATGCTTTATAATTTTCTGTTGTTTTTGGCCTCGTGGCATTTGCTTAACTTGATAGGGTTCTTTTAGGATTTGTAGACCAATTGAAGTCCTTATCTCTAATTTGTCAGATCTACAGCTTCGTGGAGTACACTTTCTCTAACTAACCAGCAGGTGGCGTCCACGAGCCACCTGTTCTCCGCAAGCCAGTTCTCCCCTGCTTAGCCTTTTTTTTGAGTGGGGGAGTGAGTCTTGTGGGTTCCAATTGGTGTACCAAGCTTGCGTGTGTAGTTGGTGTTGCCTGCCCTGTATATGGAGCATGTTTCTGGGCAGTCAGGGAAGGGGGGGTGGCTCTAACAATCAAATCTCCCTGGTGATCCTAGATTTTTAAAGCTGCTGCAATAGTCTATTCCTTCAGTTCAGTCCTGCCACAGTTTGTCTCTGCCACTGACCCACAAGTCCTTGGTATTGGCGTATGGCTCCTGAGACTTGCAAGTGGGCCCCTCTTCCAGGCCGTGCACCCCGGGTCCTCTGTTGAGGGATGACTGTGCTATGTCACAGGTGAGTGCCGTCCCCCCAGGGCAGTTCTGGGCTGCTGGGCTGTGTAGGGAGGCTCCCAGTCTGCTGAAATGATGGCTGAATGGGGCTTTGTTAATTCACACTGCTCTACCTTCCCAACTCTGGCACAATCTGCTGAGGTTGCAGGGAGGGCTAATGTCCACGCCCAGTTTTGTGGTGTGTGCCTGTTGTTTGAAGCACTTCCGTCACACTGGGTTGTCTGGGGCAGTTCTGGGCTATGGGGCTGGCGATGGGCAGGAGTGTTTCCTGTCCACCAGGATGATGGCTGTGAGCGGACACCCCCCTTTTCTTGGGAAGTTGTGGTGTTTAGTGAATTTTCTCAGCCACTGGATTATTGCGTTTTGTCTCAGAGCTCTCCTAGTTCTGCTCTTGACTTGACCTGCCCAAATAGCAAGTCTTTGAAGCTTTCTGTATTGGGCTTCTTAGAGTAATTGTTTTAGAAAAAGAAAAAACGATTAAAAAAAAAAAAAAAAAAAAAGGGCCCTCCTCAGAGATGTAATGGGTTATTGAAATGCTAAGAGACAAAGCAACCAGGGCCATTAAGGAAAGGTCCACAGGGCAGAGAGATCAGGTTTTGTTCGGGATTTGCATATGCGCCTCAGGGCCCTTCCCCTTTCTATGTTCACCAGAACTGCAAAAATCGTCCGCTTTTATTTTGGAGTTTTTCGTGTTGTTTTTTTTCTATGCCTGTCTCCTCTCTGCTGGGCTGGCTGCTCTCAGATTCTCTGGTGTCTGGTCTCAGTCTATCTATGGTTGGAGTTTGCGTCAGTAGAATGAGTTTCCGATAAGAACTGCCACTGCAGTTCTCCCTTCTCCTTCCCGGAGCTGACAGCCCTTCCTCCCCCGGGACTGAGCCTGGCAGGGAGGGGCGCAGGTCCCCTGGCCGCAAAAACTTACAGATTTCGCTGATCTCAGCAGTTCCACGTTTTCATGAGTGTTGTATGAAGTATGCCCAAAGTCAGATTGCTCTGTGGTGTCCAGTCCACGCAGTTCCTGGCTTTCTACCTACTTTCCTGGAGGAGTAACTAAAACATACAGCTCACCATTCTGCCATCTTGCCCCGCCTCTGATCGTTTTTTGTTTAAAATTTCTTCCTCCTCAGGAGTCAGCTTGGCCCCCTTCTTGCAGCCCAGGGACAGAGCGTAGTGGGACTCATACCACTGCCGGTACGGTGTGCTGTCAATGAGCACAATACAGTTCTTCACCAGGGTCTTGGTGCGGACCAGCTCATTATTGGATGCATTGTAGACAACATCGATGATCCTTGTTTTGCAAGTACAATACTCAGAACACCCGGAGAAGTTCCACACATCCAGCCTCAGGGCACGGTACTTCTTTTTGCCTCCTCAACACTCAAACTGTGTGTATGCGATGGGGGCCAATCTTTGTGTTGGCAGCCGGGCATCCTAGCTCATACTTTCGCTTCTTGTGGTAGGGTTTTCTCTTGTTCCCGGTCTTGTGGCACTTGTGCCAGTTGTCCCGGGAGATGCCCATTGCAAGGCGCTGGCTAGAAAGAGCAAAAGCCATATTCTTTAATGCATTCTTGTGGGGGCAAATTGATTAATATTTTTGATTAGGGTATGACCTCTTGATTGAATGTTTCCATGGAGATTTGACCCTGACCATTCAGGGTAGGTCTTGATTAGTTCACCGGAGTCCTTTAAAGAGAGCTGACACAGACAGCAGAGAGATGAAAACACCCCAGGATATGCTAAGCCAAGACCCAGATGCTTGCTGACACTTCGAGATTGTTGGAGATGCAGACAGAAGGATGTTTGGAGATGCCAAGCTAAGAGATGAAACCCAGAGTTTGCCCCAGAGAAGCTAAAAGAGACCTAGAGACATCTTGGAGGACACCATTTTGAAACACAATCTGGGAGCAGAGGAACAGCAGACACCAGCCACGTGCCTTCCCAGCTGACAAAAGTGTTCTGGACGCCATCGGCCATTCTTCAGTGAAGGTATCATCTTGTTGATGCCTTAGTTTGGACACCTTTATGGCCTTAAAACTCTGAATTTGTAACCAAATAAACCCCCTTTATAAAGCCAATCCATTTCTGTTATTTTGCATAACAGCAGCATTAGCAAAATGGAACAACCACCATATTGTGAATACCTTGAATTAGTATTGTACATTTGTTATAATTCATGAAAGAACATTCTTATATTTGTACTATAAACTACAGTCCATCATCTACAATAGGGTTATATGCTCTTGTGCTTTATCTCTTAATTTTTATTATAGTAACATATATGAACTAGTTTCCCCTTTTAATCACATATACCTATGTAATTCAGTGCTGTTAATTACACTCACAATAATGTGCTACCATCACCATCATCCACTTCCAAATGTTTACAATCAATCTAAATAGAAATTCTGTACAAATTAAGCATCAATTCCCCATTCTCTAACCCTAGTCTCTCCCCTGGTAATCTACATTCTAGATTCTGACTCTATGAGTTTGCTTATTATAATTTGTTCATATCAGTGAGATAATACAATATTTTTCCTTCTGTGTCTGGCTTATTTCACTCAGCATAATGTCATCAAGATTCATGCATGTTGTCACATGCATCAGGACTTCGTTCCTTTTTACTGGTGAATACTATTCTACTGTATGTATTGACCACATTTTGTTTATCCATTCATCAGTTGATGAACTCTTGGGTTGCTTCCATATTTTGGCAATTGTGAATAATGCTTTTATGCACATCAGTTTGCAAATGTCTATTTGTGCCCCTGGTTTCACTTCTGAGTATATATACCTAGTAATGGGATTGCTGGATCATATGGCAATTCTATACTTAGCTTTCTGAGGAACCGCCAAACTAACTTTCACAGCAGCTGTACCATTTTACATTCCCACCAGCGGTGAATAAATTTTCCTATTTCTTCACATCCTCTCCAACATTTGTAGTATGTTGTCTGTTTATTAGTGGCCATTCTAATAGGTGTGACATGATATCTCATTGTGTTTTTGATTTGCCCATTTTTTAGTTAGGGTGTTTGTTTTTTTATTGTTGAGTTGAAGGATTTCTTTCTATGTTTGGGATAGTAAACCCTTATCGAATATGTGGTTTCTAAATATTTTCTCCCTTGAGTAGGCTGCCTTTTCACCTTTTAGACAAAGTCCTTTGAAGCACAGAAGTCTTCATTTTTGAAGAACATTTATCTATTTTTTCTTTTGTTGCTTGTGCTTTGGGTGTAAAGTCTAAGAAACCACCGCCTACCCCAAAATCTTGAAGATGCTTCCCTACATTTTCTTCTAGGAGTTTTATGGCCCCGGCTCTTATATTTAGGTCTTTGATCCATTTTGAGTTTTTTTTGTATAAGGTGTGAGACAGGGGTCCTCTTTCATTCTTTTTGATATGGCTATCCATTTCTCCTAGCACCATTTGTTGAAGAGATTGTTCTGTCCCTGTTGAGTGGACTTGGCAGCCTTGTCAAAAATCAATTGGCTGTAGGATTGAAGGCTTATTTCTGAACTCTCAATGCAATTCTGTTTGTCAATATAGCTATCCTTGTGCCAGTACTGTGCTGTTTTGACCACTGTAACTTTGTAAAATATATTTTAAAGTCAGGAAGTGAGTCTTCCAACTTCATTCTTCTTTCTCAAGATGATTTTGGCTAATAGGGATCCCTTACCCTTCCAAATAAATTTGATGGTTGGCTTTTCTAGTTCTGCAAATTAAACTTTTAGAATTTTAATTGGGATTGAATTGAATCTATAAATCAATTTGGGTAGAAGTGACATCCTAAGTGTATTTAGTCTTCCAATCCATGAACACTGAATATCCTCCAATTTATTCAGGTTTTCTTTGGTTTCTTTTTAGCAACGTTTTGTAGTTTTCTGAATATAGGTCCTTTACATCCTTGGTTAAGTTTATTCTTAGATATTTGATTTTTTTAGTTGCTGTTTTTTTTTAAATGTTAGTTCATGTTTTTTATTAATCCGCACATAATTACTTGTCTTCTGGTTTATTGAAGCAGTAAGTCAGACAACGCTTGCTACAGTAATGTCTGTTGAAGTGACTGGCCATAAAAATTCCAGCACCACATTCATCTGAAGGGCACTCCCAACGAAGGCAACTAATTTTGCCATTCTCATCCACCTTATAGTATTTTAAGACAGCCAGCTTAACCTTCTTTCTCTTATGCTTATTCTTGGGAGTGGTATAAGACTTCTTCCTTTTCTCAACACCACCACGAAGTCTCAACACAAAGTGAAGAGTGGACTCCTTTTAAATGTTGTAGTCAGACAAAGTGCGTCCATTTTCCAGTTGGTTGCAAGCAAAGATCAGTCTCTGCCTCCTTCCTTATCCTTGATCTTGGCTTTCACATTTTCTATTGTATTTGAAGGTTCAACCTCAAGAGTGATGGTCTTTCCCGTCACTGTTTTTACGAAAATCTGCATCTTCATGGTGGCTCCACCTGAGGATGAGGGAAAAGAGAAGAAGGGTTAGACCTGGGAACACAGGAGAGAGAAGTGAGAAGGTCCCTGGCTGGAGAGCAGCCAACACGCTCACTAGTTGCTGTTTTAAGGAATTTTTTTTCTTGATTTCCTCCTCAGGTTACTCATTACTAGTGTATAAACACTACTGATTTTTGCATGTTGATCTTGTATTTCACCACTTTGCTGAACTTGTTTACTAGCTCTAGTAACTTTGTTGTAGATTTTTTGAGACTTTCTAAATATAGGACCATGTCATCTGCATATAGTGAAAGTTTTAAGTCTTTCTTTCTGATTTGGATGCCTTTTTTTTTCTTGCCTAATTGCTCTGGCTAGAACTTCTGGAACAATGTTGAATGACATTGGTGACAGTGGGCATCCTTGTCTTGTTCCTGATCTCAAAGGGAAAGCATTCAGTCTTTCGCCATTAAGTAGGATGTTAGCTGTTGGATTTTCATATGTGCCCTTTATCATATTGAGGAAGTTTCCTTCTATTCCTATTTTTCTAAGTGTTTTCATCAAGAAGGGGTGCTGGATTTTGTCAAATGCCTTTTCTGCATCAATTGAGATGATCATATGTTTTTCTCCTTCATTTTGTTAATGTGGTGTTACATTAGTTGATTTTCTTATGTTGAATTAACATAATTTTATTGAGAATTTTGCATCTATATTCATAAGAAGTATTGATCTGTAGTTTTCTTTTCTGGTGGTATCTTTATCTGGTTTTGGTGTGAGGGTCATGTTGGCCTCATAGAATGAGTGAGGGAGTGTTCCCTCTTCAATTTTTTGTAAGAGTTTGAGCAGAATTGGAGTTAAATCTTCTTGGAATGTTTGGTAATAGTCCCCTGTGAAGCCATCTGGTCTTGACTTTTCTTTGGGGGGAAGTTTTGTGTTTACTGATTCAATCTGTTTGCTAATTGGTTTGTTGTGATCTTCTGTATCTTCTAGAGTCAGTGTAGGTTGTTTGTGTGTTTCTTGGAATTTGTCCATTTTATCTAGGTCATCTAATTTTTGGCATAGTGTTATTCATAGTGTCCACTTATAATTCTTTTTCTTTCAGTGGAGTCGGTAATATCCCCGTTTGAATTTCTGATTTTTGTAATTTGTGTCTTCTCTCTGTTTTACTTTGTCAATCTACATATAGCTAAAGTTGTTGATTTTATTGAACTTTTCAAAGAATCTACTATTGGTTTTGTTGATTCTATTATGTGTTTGTATGTTTTGTTTTCTATTTCTTTTATCTCTGCTGTAATCTTTCTTATTTGCTTCCTACTGCTAAACTTGAGTTTACTTTTCTCTTCTTTTTCTGGTTCTTCCAGTTTTGAGGTTAGGTCTCTGAAGTGAAGTCTTTCTTCTTTTTTAATGTAAGCATTTAGAGATCACATTTCCTTCTCAGCACTGTCTTCTCTGCATCCCATAAGTTTTGGTATGCTGTATTTTCATTTTTACTCACCTCAAGGTATTTCCTAATTTTGCTTCTTATTTACTCATTAACCCATTGGTTGTTTAAGAGTATATTTCTTAATTTCTATGTATTTGCAGTTTCCAGTTCTCTATGTGTTATTGATTTCTAGCTTCATTTTGTTGTGGTCAGAGAATATACATTGTATGATTTCAGTATTTTTAATTTATTGAACTTATTTTGTGAATCAACATATAATCTATCCTGGAGAATGATCCATATGCACTCAAGAAGAATGTATATTCTCTTTTTGTTGGGTGCAGTGTTCTATATATTTCTGTTAGGTCTAGTAGGTTTAGTGTATCATTCAAGTTCTGTACTTCCTTATTGATCTTCTGACTAGATGTTCTATCCATTCTTGAGGGTGATGTTTTAAAGTCTCCTACAATTAATGTAGAACCATCAATTTCTCCCTTCAAATCTGTCAGTAGTTGCTTCATATATTTTGAGGCTCTGTTGTTAGATGCATATATATTTATACTTGTTACATCTTCCTGCTGATTTGTCCCCTTTATCAGTATATAATGACCATCTTTGTCCCTTGTAGTTTTTTTTAGTAAGAGTATTTTTAATTAAGGTATTACATTGTTTTTTTTTTTAGACAGTAAATTATTACACACTTAGACTACAGTATAGTGTACACAAGACTTTTATATGCATTGGGAAAGCAAAAAAATTATGTGGCTAGCTTTATGGTGATACTCACTTTATTGCAGTGGTCTGAAACCGAACCCATAATATCTCTGAGGTATGCCTGTATTTAATTGTTTCCCTGGATGCAGAAAACATGGGTTCCTCTTAAAAATTTTAATGGACATTTGATAAGAGAAACAAACCAAGAAATTATACTAGAAGTTGGTAGAAGGGGCAGCAACAAAGAAAAAAGCAAGAAGGATGTGTGGCTAAAAGAGTCAAAAGATAGAAGGGAAGCACATACTATCAGCTGCAAGCATGGCCTTGTACAAAATCAGCCAACACTAAAGTTCTGAACCCAAGAAA
Source organism: Choloepus didactylus (assembly GCF_015220235.1). Lineage (NCBI taxonomy): Eukaryota > Metazoa > Chordata > Mammalia > Pilosa > Megalonychidae > Choloepus > Choloepus didactylus. The sequence continues at coordinate 84,199,873 of NC_051308.1, read as the reverse complement.
ATATGGAGCAGGGATTCTTGTCTTATATATGTATATAGCACTTGCATAATACAGCCAAATGACCATCTGAGTGTCTGCATCTTGTTTAGTAAAAGACAGAATTCCTTTCATGCTGGAAATTTCAAATATATCAAGCTCTCAAAACACAACCAAAGGCATTACATTTGTAAAAGGCATTGCAGTTTCCAAACTGCTTTTATAACCACCCTGTCACTACAGAAGGATGAGCGTCATGCTTCCCATTTTACAAATGCTTAAGACCTTTAATTAACAACTTAGAAATTATAATTGAGTCACAGTGAAATATTGCCATGTTTGCCTCTTTTCTCCTCATGGGCAGGAACACAGCTTTCATTTCGAGCACCCAGGTATGCTATGATTCTTGTTCTGGTTTGCTAAAGCTTCTGGAAATGCAAAATATCAGAAATGGCCTATCAGTTCAAAAATTTACAGTTCTAAGGCCATGAAAATGTCCAGATTAAGGCATGAAGAAGTAGATACCTTCTCTGAGGAAAAGACCAATATTGTCAGAACACCTCTGTCAGCTGGGAAGGCACGTGGCTGGCATCTGCTGGTCCTTTGCTCCCAAGTTGCATTGCTTTGCTTCTGTCTCCCGTGGCTTTCTCCTTAAGTGTCTGTGGTTTCTCACTTAGCTTCTCTGGGGCAAACTCTGGACTTCCTCCCTTAGCTTAGCATCTCCAAATGTCTTTCTTTCTACGTCTTCAAGCATCTGGGTCTGTGTCAGCCCTGGGCATTTCTCTGAGCTCTCTTCAAAATGTCTCTGCCCTTTGTCCTCTCATAGACGATGTCAGTAAACTAATTAAGACCCATCTTGAATGGTGGTGTCACGCCTCCATGGAAATAATCTAATCAAAAGGTGACACCCACAATTGGATGGGTCACATCTCCATGGAAACAACCTAATCAAAAGGTTCCATCCACAATAAGTCTGCACCCACTAGAGTGGATCAAAAGAACGTAGTCTTTCCTAGGGTACAAAACAGTCTCAGACAAGCATATTCCACCCTCTGGACCCCAGAAAGATTTGTTCTTTCCAAATGCAAAATATATTCATTCCATCACAATATCATAAAAGCCTTAAATCACTTCAGTAACAATATTAAGTACAAAGTCTTGTTAAAATCAGTTACAGGCATATTTTGTCCTAAGGCAAAATTCTCCTCTGGCTGTGAAACTTAAATCAAGTTATCTCCTTCCAGTATGCAAGGAGGGACAGTCATAGGATAAACATTCCCATTGCAATAGGGAGAAATTAAAAGGAAAACAGCTGTCACTGGAACTAAACAGTTTTGAAAACCCACAGAGCATACTTCATTAGATTTCAAAGTCTAAGAGTCATTTATAGATTGACATTTTATCCTCAGGGCTTGAGAGAGCCACAGTCCCACCCTTTCCAAAGGCTTACACAGTGGTCTTGCTCTCTTCAAACGCTGATGATTGCTCCAACATATCTAAGTATTGGGAGACCACCTTGATCTCAGCTCCACCTTCCTCAAACATCTGGGTGGCACCCAGACTCTCTGCCATCTCCGGGGTACATGCTCAGCCCCTTCAGAACAGTGGGGTGCTGGTCAGGTTCTCCTCAATACCTGGGGAATGTGCTCCACCCTCTCTGAGGCCTGGGGCACCAGCACTCTTTCTGAGCAACAGAGTGGCCGAGCTCCCCTCAATTCTCCAAGCATCTGAGAACCCTTAGGCAGCAGCACTCTTAAAATCTGGGCACTCTTAGACTCATCCTAGTTGTGTGCTTGGGTGGGTCTGCTCTCCTGGCCCAAGGTTTCTTGACTCTAGACCTTAACTTCCATGGTTCTGCCCTTGAATCATCCTTCCCTCAACTTGTCCCTTCTCCATCCCCTCCAGTCTAGACAATGGTTCAGTTATTCAGATCTTGCAACAAAATTTGTTGGCTTGTGTATTAGTTAGGGTTCTTTAGGGAAACAGAATCAATGAGAGATATCTCCAAATATAAGATTTATAAAAGTGTCTCACGCAACTGTGGGTATGCATGAGTCCAAATTTCGTACGGCAGGCAGCAAACTGGCAACTCCAATGAAGATGTTCAATGGACTCCTCAGGAAACCAACTGGCAACTACAATGAATGTGTTCGATGAACTCCTCAGGAAACCAACTGGCAACTTCGATGAACTCCTCAGGAAACACTTCACTGGTCAGCCGAAGAAGTGAAGGTCCTCTAACTGTCTTGCTTAAAAGTCTTCAACTGATTGGATTAATTCCAGCTGACTGCATTCTCTCATTGTGGCAGACATGCCGTTCGTTGACATCATCAGTCTCAGCTGCAGCCAGTTGACTGATGATTTAATAAACCAGCCTGTTGGTTTATTGGCCAGCCACAAACATCCTCGCAGTGAGTGTTAGGCCAGTGCTTGCTTGACCAAACAGCTGGGTACGATCACCTGGCCAAGTTGACACATGAACCTAACCATCATGGTCCACCCCTTGTCAACTTGGCAGTTATACATATCACCCAAAACCATACTTTATCTCTAAGTAGAGAACAATAACAGACATGTATTTTGCCTCACAATACTCCACTGTGCAGTGTACAACTGGAAACGCACTAAATCTCTCCAGAATAGGGTGCAAGTCCTTGGGTACATTAACTCTTAAAATTCATTTCCTTTAGCTTAAATAGAGCAAAATGAACTATACAGCTTATGTCATATGATAAGGGGATAAATCAGAGAAGAAAGCAAAGATATTTGCTTTACAGACAAATACAAACATACTCAAAGCAAAACAAGGAGGAAATATTCATGCCACCCTAGTTCTCATTTCTGTAACTGGTCATGTGGCCATAGTTCACATTTACCACTACCTTCTTCCACTACCCATTCCATGTTCCCTTTACCCTCAGCAAGCACTTCAGCTGGCTGTGGTTCTTTGCCTAGTGGGGTGACCCAAACCTTCATTCCTGAAGTTTCTTGGCCATTGATAGTCCTGCCTGGATTGGGTTGTTGCAGTTTTCCATTGACTTTAATCACAGGGCATGGTAGTACTAAGAGACACCCTAGGGATCTCCTGTATTCCAGGAAAACTCTTCTTTACTTCCATTGTATAGTTGCAGTGCTATTTCACCTCGATAGGATCAATCACTCCAGCCAGTACAGTAATCCCCTTTCTTGCCTGTTGATTCAGAGGCATAAGAAGCCCAAAGTGGCCAGGTGGCATTCTTAACTTCCAGTTCAATGGGATTATTGTTGTGTTTCCTGGTGGAAGCACTCCTCCTTTTGGAACAAAGACTTGTAGACCAGCAGATCTTAAGCTTGCAGGGACAGGAAGCAAAAATTTACCTGGTGGATCTCTAGGAGTGATAGTGAGTGGTGCCACTCCTGTTTCCACCCCTTGATTCCTGGACCCATGAATCCTGGCCATGGGAGAAACAGCACCATAGAGTGGACACTGATTCAGAGCATACACAGCCTCCTGGAGAACACTGCCCCAGCCCTGCAAGGTATTGCCACCTTCAACAGGCCATTCCTCCATTCTATCAATCCAGTTGCCTCTGGTTGATGGGGAACATGGTAGGACCAGAGAATTCCATGAGCACATGCCCATTCCCTCACTTCATTTGCTGTGAAGTGGGTTCCTTGGTCAAAAGCAATGCTGTGTGGAATACCATGACAGTGGATAAGTCTTTCTGTAAGTCCATGGATGGTAGTTTTGGCAGAAGCATTTCATGCAGGGAAGGCAGACCCATATCTGGAGTATGTGTCTATTCCAACAAGAAAAAATTGCTGCCCCTTCCATGATGGAAGTGGTCCAATGTAATCAACCTGCCACCAGGTAGCAGGCTGATCACCTTGGGGAATGGTGCCATGTTGGGGACTGAGTGTGGGTCTCTGTTGCTGGCAGATTGGGCACTCAGCAGTGGCTGTGGCCAATTCAGCCTTGTTAAGTGGAAGTCCATGTTGCTGAGCCCACGCATAACCTCCATCCCTACCACCATGACCACTTTGTTCATGAGCCCATTGGGCAATGACAGGAGTTGCTGGGGAAAGAGGCTGATTGGTATCCACCAAGTGGCTCATTTTATCCACTTGGTTATTAAAATCTTCTGCTGAAGTCACCCTCTGGTGAGCATTCACATGGGACACAAATATCTTCATATTTTTTGCCCACTCAGGAAGGTCTATCCACATACCCCTTCCCCAGGCTTCTTTGTCACCAATCTTCCAATCATGTTCCTTCCAAGTCCCTGACCATCCAGCCAAACCATTAGCAACAGCCCATGAATCAGTATACAAATGCACCTCTGGCCAGTTCTCCTTCCAAGCAAAGTGAACAACCAGGTGTACTGCTCAAAGTTCTGCCCACTGAGAGGATTTCCCCTCACCACCGTCCTTCAGGGACATCCCAGAAAGGGGCTGCAGTGCTGCAGCTGTCCACTTTCAGGTGGTACCTGCATATTGTGCAGAACCATCTGTAAACTAGGCCTGAGTTTTCTCTTCCTCCGTCAACTGATTGTAAGGAACTCCCCAAGATGCCATAGCTGTGGGCTGGGAAGGAGAAAGTAAGGTGGAAGGAATGGGGGCCATGGGCACTTGGGACACTTCCTCATGTAACTTACTTGTGCCTTCAGGACCTGCTCGAGCTCTATCTTGTATATACCATTTCCATTTTATGATGGAGTGCTGCTGTGCATGCCCAGCTTTATGGCTTGGCAGGTTGGACAACACCCAACTCATGATAGGTAGCTCACTTCTCATGGTAACTTGGTAGCCCATGGTTAAGTGTTCTGTTTCTACTAAGGCCCAGTAGCAGGCCAACAGCTGTTTCTCAAATGGAGAGTAGTTATCTACAGAGGATGGTAAAGCTTTACTCCAAAATCCTAAGGGCCTGCATTGTGATTCTCCTATAGGAGCCTGCCAGAGGCTCCAAACAGCATCTCTATTTGCCACTGACACTTCCAGCACCATTGGGTCAGCTGGATCATATGGTCCAAGTGGCAGAGCAGCTTGCGCAGCAGCCTGGACCTATCACAGAGCCTCTTCTTGTTCTGGTCTGCACTCGAAACCAGAAGGTTTTCTGGTCATTGGTGAATGGGCCGGAGTAGCACACCCAAATGAGGAATATGTTGTCTCCAAAATCCAAAGAGGCCAAGTAAGCATTGTGCCTCTTTTTTGGTCATAGGAGGGGCCAGATGCAACAGCTTATCCTTCACCTTAGAAGGGATATCTTGATAGACACTACACCACTGGACATCTAGAAATTTTACTGAGGTGAAAGGCCCCTGTTTTTTTGTTGGATTTATCTCCCATCCTCTGCCATGCAAATACCTTACCAACAAATCTAGAATAGTTGCTACTTCTTGCTCAGTAGGTCCAATCAACATGATATATCATCAATATAATGGACCAATGTGATGTCTTATGGGAGGGAGAAATGATCAAGATCCCTGCGGACAATATTATGACATAGGGCTGGAGAGTTGATATAACCCTAAGGTAGCACAGTGGATGTAAACTTCTCACCTTGCCAGCTGAATCCAAACTGTTTCTGGTGGTCCTTACTAACAGCTATTGAGAAAAAACCATTTTCAATAGCTGCATACCAGGTATCAGGGGATGTGCTGATTTGCTCAAGCAAACATACCACATCTGGAACAGCAGCTGCAGTTGGAGTCATCACCAGGTTAAGCTTACGAAAATCCACTGTCATCTTCCAAGACCCATCTGTTTTCTGCACAGGCCAAAAAGGAGAGTTGAATGGGGATGTGGTGGGACTCACCACCCCTGCATCCTTCAAATCCTTAAGAGCGGCATTAATCTCTACAATCTGTCCAGGAATCTAGTATTGCTTCTGGCTTACTATTTTGCTAGGTAGGGGCAGTTCTAGTGGCTTCCACTTGGCCTTTCCCACCATAATAACTCTCACTCCACAAGTCAGGGAACCAATGTGAGGATTCTGCCAGTAGCTGAGCATGTCTATTTCAATTATGCATTCTGGCACTGGGGAAATAATCACAGAATGGGTCTGGGGACCCACTGGACCCACTGTGAGACAGACCTGAGCTAAAACTCCAATGATCACCTGACCTCCATAAACCCCAACTCTGACTGGTGGTCCAGAGTGAAGTTTTGGGTCTCTTGAAATTGTCACTTCTGAACCAGTGTCTAATAATCCATGAAATATCTGATCATTTCCTTTTCCCCAATGCACAGTTACCCTGTAAAAGGCCATAGGTCCCCCTGGGGAAGACTGGGAGGAAGATTAACAGTATAAATTTTAAGCTGTGTGACAGTGTTCTTCCTCAAGGGTACCCAGCCTTCCCCTCATTCAAGGGGCTTTGGATCTGTAAACTGTCTCAAGTCTGGGAATTGATTAAGGGCCTGTGACTCTCTGTTTTTGTAATTCAAGGGAGACTTTTGTTCTTGTAACCTAGAATTCTTCTGCTTATATAATTCAAACAAGAATTTAGTCAATTGCTCATCTATTTTACTACTTGGTACTCTATGATCTACTAGCCAACACCATAAGTCTCTGTGAGTCAGATTATTTTGATTGTTGCTTTGAACCTGTTTTCCATTATGGTAGCCATGCCCACCTTGTCTGTGGTGATTAGCTGCAGCCACTTGGCTTCTGCTGACTTGGGATCTGATTATCCCCATTGTGTTTAAGGATTCCAGCTCAGCGACAGCAGTTCTTACAGTAACATCTGACCTACAGAGAAGGACAACTACAGAGTTCTTCAGAGATGATGGAGCTAGTCTCACAAATTTATTCCTTACAGTCCTGGTAAAAGATGTGTCTCTGGACATTCCAGGGGTGTGTGAGCAGGTCTTCCATGATAAATCCTCTCTAACGTTCCAATCTCTCTAAGCCTTTGAACCTCCTCCTCTCCATTATACCAGGGCAGTTCTGGCATTTCAACCTCCAGTAATGCCGGCCACCTTTTGATCCGTGTTTCAGCCAACCACCCAAACAAACTATTAACGTCCTTTCTAACCCCTCAAGATACAACACCAAATGCAGAATCTCTGCTTAGTGGGCCCATATCAGTAAGTTCAGCCTGATCCAACCTTATATTCCTTCCACCATTATCACACACCCTTAATATCCATTCCCACACATATTCCCCTGGAAAACTCATACAGTTCTTTTGGAGTATAGCGTACTTCCTCATGGGTCACACTTTGTACCTCACCCTTCGGGGCCTGTTGGGACTTTAATTATAGGTCTTGACGCAAAGACTGGTGGTGGGGGTGGGTCATGAAAAGAATTAGAAGTATCCCTCAAGCCACTTACCTCAGGGCATTCTGTTGCATTTTCATCTCATAAAACAGGATTAATCTCTCCAGACAAGGAGTGAGGGCTGCTTCTTCAGGGGAGATGATTACAGGATTAGCAGGCACTGAAGGGTTAATCTCTTTAGGTGGAGGTTGGATGGCAGGCTCCTTAGGGCAGACTGAAGGTGGGGAAGCTGTTTCCTCAGGGCAGGCTGGAGGTGGGTGGGGGCTGTTTCCTCAGGACAGCCTACTACAGGTAAATCTAACGATGACTCAGCAGAATCTGGGGTTCTAATGTCCTCACTGCCATTATTATCAATCCATATGTCCCCATCCCAAGTTTCAGGATCCCATTCTTTTCCAGTTAATGCCTTTACTTTAACAGCAGACACCCTGAGAGGTTGTGATTTTAGTTTATTTTGTAAATCTGCTTACTCACACAATGAGAGTCTGTATCTGGTTTTCAGAAATCTCAAGTCTGTGGCCACAGGAAATAAGATTTTCTTTCAGGGCACACATAGAAACCTTTACATCTGTCATATGGCACTTAAGTTTTAAATTTGAAGCCTTTAGCTCATCTCTTTCCCTTATAACTTTATCCAACGTATCTAAGAGCAGCCAGCCAACATCGTTATACCTCTTACTTCTACAAAACTCTGTGAAGGTGTTGAAAACACTGTCACCCAGAGCCTTGCTTCGTACAAGAGTATGATTAGGAGAATCAAATGGTGCTATTTTGCGTATCTGCATTGCCAACTCACGCCATGGACTGTCAGTGCCATCCTGATTATTGGAAATGGAGTCATTAGTGCCTTTGAATCTAATCAGAGTAGAAAACAAATTGTAAAAGCCCATTTTAAGATTCTGTTTCTCAAGAACCACTCCCAGTACCAAGTTGCATTAGTTAGGATTCTCTAGGGAAACATGCAGCATACAGGGGTCAAAATCATCAGACAATAGGACTTTCCACAAATCTTTCTTCGATAACTCCATTTCCAATCCTGGCTTGTACTGAGATGGCTGTCTGGTTCCAGGTTTTGTTAAATCAGTGAGAGATATCTATAAATATAAGATTTATAAAAGTGTTTCATGCAACTGTGGGTATGCATGAGTCCAAATTTCGTACGGCAGGCAGCAAACTGGCAACTCCAATGAAGCTGTTTGATGGACTCCTCAGGAAACCAACTGGCAACTTCAATGAATGTATTTGATGAACTCCTCAGGAAATGAACTAGCAACTTTGACAAACTCCTCAGGAAACACTTCGCTGGTCAGCTGAAGAAGAAGTGAAGGTCCTTTAACTCTCTTGCTTAAAAGTCTTCAACTGATTGGATTAAATCCAGCTGACTGCATTCTCTCACTATGGAAGACATACCTTTCATTGACATCATCAGTCTCAGCTGCAGCCAATTGATGATTTAATAAACCAGCCTGTTGGTTTATTAACCAGCCACAAATATCCTCGCAGCAACAGTTAGGCCAGTGCTTGCTTGACTGAACAGTTGGGTACCATCACCTGGCCAAGTTGACACATGACCCTAACCATCACATCTTGGCATGCAGCATACAGGGGTCAAAATTATCAGACAATAGGACTTTCCACAAATCCTTCCCGAATAACTCCATTTGCAATCCTGGCTTGTACGGACATGGCTGTCTGGTTCCAGGTTTTGTTAAATCGTCATGTGGGCCACTGTTCTCTGGAGTCTCACTTTCTGGAAGCCCAGAATTTTCCAGACCATCAATTTCTGGTTTCTTTGTACCCAAGAGTTCAGTTCTCAGCTTGTCTCTTTCCACTTGCATTTTACTATAAGCTGCAAGGTTCTAGAAGCCAGGCTGCATTTTCCACATTTAGTTTCAGAATCTCTTCAGCTAAGTATCCCAGCTCATTGCTGTCAAATTCTGCCTTCCATCCAACACCAGGACTCAATTTTGCCAAGTTCTCTGGGACTTTAAAACAAGGATCGTCTTTTTTCCAGTTTGCAACAAACATTAATCATTCTCTCTGAGGCCTCATTGGAAGTATCTTTAGAGTCCATATTTCTACCAACAGCCTCTTCAAAACAATCCAGGCCTTTTCTATCAAGCTCCTCGTAATTCTTCCAGAATCTTCCCCTTATCCATTTAAAAAGCCATTCCAACATGTTTGGTATTTGCAAACTCAGCAGCATCCCACTTCTCTGGTACCAAAATCTGTTCCAGTTTGCTAAAGCTGCCAGAAATGCAATATACTAGAAATGGATTGGCTTTTACAATGGGGATTTATTCATTCACACATTTACAGTTCTAATGCCATGAAAATGTCCAAATTAAGGCATCAAGAGGTAGATACCTTCTCTGATGAAAAGGCTGATGGCATCCAGAACACCTGTTAGCTGGGAAGGCATGTGGCTTGCATCTGCTGGTCCTTTGCTCCCAGGTTGCATTGCTTTCAGCTTCTAATTCCATTGGCTTTCTCCTTAAGTGTCTGTGGGTTCTCACTTAGCTTCTCTGGGGCAATCTCTGGGCTTCTTCTCATAGCTTAGCATCTCCAAACCTCTTTCGGTCTGCATCTTCAAGCATCTAGGTCTGTGTCAGCTCTGGGCATTTTCTCTCTCAGCATTGCTCTCCCTCATAATTGTTTTTAACTTTAAGTCTATTTTATCTAATTATAGTATAGACACTCAGCTATCTTTTGGTTTCACTTTTTTACTTGCAGGGTATATATTTTTTTTCCATCCTTTCACCTTCAACCTATTTGTATCTTTGACTTTCAGGTGAGTCTCTCATAGACAGCCAATAGTTGGGTCATACCCCCCCCCCTTTAATGCAATTTTGTTGACATGTATTCATACACCATTCAATCCATCCAAAGTATATAACCATTGGTTCACAATATCATCACATAGTTGTGTATTCATTACCACAATCAATTTTAGAACACTTTCATTACTCCAAAAAATAATATTAATAAAAACAAAAATAAAAACCCCAAACATCCCATACCCTTTGCCCCACTCCCCATTAATGATCCCTGTCATTAGTGTGGTACATTTGTTACAGTTGATGAAAGAATATTAAAATATTACTGTTAGCTATAGTCCATAGCCTGCAATTGGTGCATTTTTCCCCCACATACCACTCTATCGATTCCTTGTAATAGTGATGCACATTTGTTCTAGTCTAGTACATGAAAGTACTTTTTAATATTTGTACTGTCAAACACAATCATCATCCACCAGAAGAGTCAATGTACAGTCCCATGTTTTAACCTCTAGCGTTCCTTCCAGTGACATACATGACTCTAATCTTCCTCTTTCAGCCACAATCACATACATAATTCAGTGCTGTTAATTACACTCACCATAATGTGCTACCATCACCTCTATCCATTTTCAAACGTTTAAATTCAGCCTCATGAAAAATTCTGCACACATTAAGCATCTGTTCCCCATTCTCTACCCTCGTTCTATCTCCTGATAACCTATACTCTAAATTTTATCTCTATGAATTTGCATATTATAATTAATTCATATTAGTGAGAGCATATAGTATTAGTCCTTTTATGTCTGACTAATTTGACTCAACATAATGTCCTCAAGGTCCATACATGTTATTGCATGCTTCAGGACTTCCTTCTTACTGCTGAATAATATTCCATTGGATGTACATAACACAATTTTATCCATTCATCAGTTGATGGACATTTTTGTTGCTTCCATCTTTTGACAATTGTGAATAATGCCAGTATGAACATTAGTGTGCAAATGTCCCTGCTCTCATTTCTTCTGCATATATACCAAATGGTGGGAATGTTGGATCATATTGGGAGCTCTATATTTAGCTTTCTGAGGAAATGCCAAACCATCTCCAACAATGGCTGTACCATTTTACATTTGCACCAGCAGTGACTAAGTGTTCCTATTTCTCCACATCCTCTCCAACATGTATAGTATCCTGTTTGTTTAACAGTGGCCATTCTAATAAGTGTGAAATGATATCTCATTGTGGTTTTGATTTGCATTTCCCTAATAGTGAAGATGAGCATCTTTTCACGTGTTTTTTTGGCCATTTGCATTTCCTCTTTGAAAATGTCTATTCACATCTTTTGCCCATTTTTAATTGAATTATTGGTCTTTTTATTGTTGAGTTGTAGGATTTCTTTATATATTTGGAATATAAAACCTTTATCAGATATGTGGTTTCCAAATATTTTCTCCCATTGAGTTGGTTGCCTTTTCACCATTTTCACAAAGTCCTTTGAAGCACAGAAGTATTGAGTTTTGAGGATGTCCCATTTATCTGTTTTTTTTTTTCTTTTGTTGCTTGTGATTTAGGTATACAGTCTAAAAAACTACCAGCTATCACTAGATCTTGTAGATGCTTCCCTACATTTTCTTCTAGTTTTATGTTACCATCTCTTGTATTTAGGTCTTTAATCCATTTTGAGTTAATTTTTGTATAGGATGTGAGATACAGGTCCTCTTTCATTCTTTTGGATTTGGATATCCATTTCTCCTAGCACACTTTATTGAAGAAACTGTTCTGTCCCAATTGAGTGGACTTGGCAGCCTGTCAGAAATCAATTGACCATACTAAAGAATGGGGAGAGGCTGCTTAATATGTGCAGAATGTTTAAGTATGCAAACTTAAATATTTGGAAATGGAAAGAGGTGATGATAGCACCTTATTCTGCGAATAATTAACATTGCTGATTGTTGTGTGAATGTGATGGAAAGGGAAAGTTTACAGTCATGTATGTCACCAGAAGGAAAGTTGGAGGTTAAAACATGGGAATGTATAACACAGTGAATCTTGTGGACAACGTCCATGATTAACTGTATAAATATAAAGTTCTTTCATGAACTAGGGCAAATGTATGACACTATTACAAGGAGTTAATAATAGAGGAGCATATGGGGGAAAATGTACCTATTGCAAACTATGGATTGTAGTTAACAGTAATATTTTAATACTGTTTCATCAACAGTAACAAATGTACCATACCAATACTCTGGGTCCATAATGGGAGTGGGGGGATGGAAGGGGGGCATTTGGGTTTTTCTTTTTTTTTATTTCTTTGCTGGAGTAATGGAAATGTCTTAAAATTGATCATGAGGGATGTATGCACAATTAAATGATACAGTGAGTCAATGATTGTATACTTCAGATAGCTTGTATGGTGTGTGAATATGTCTCAATAAAATTGCATTTAAAAAAAATCAATTGATCATAGATCTGAAAGTCTATTTCTGCACTCTCAATTCAATTCCATTGATCAATATGTCTATTTTTCTGCCAGTACCATGTTTTGACCATTGTAACTTTATAATATGCTTTCAAGTTAGGAATTGTGAGTCCTCCAACTTCATTCTTTTTTTTTTTCAAGGTGTTTTTAGCTGTTCAAGGCTCCATAACATTCCAAATAAGTTTGATAATTTCCATTTCTGCAAAATAAGCTGTTGGAATTTTGATTGGTATTGCATTGAGTCTGTAGAGATTTGGATAGAATTGACATCTTAACAATATCTAGCCTTCTAATCCGTAAAAATGGAATGTCCTTCCATTTATTTAAGTCCTTTTTAATTTCTTTTAGAAATGTTTTGTAGTTTTTCTGAGTATAGGTCCTTTACATCCTTGGTTAAATTTATTCCTAGATATTTGATTCTTTTAGTTGCTTTTTTAATGGAATTTTTTCTTGATTTCCTCCTCAGATAGCTCACTACTAGTATATAGAAACAATACTGACTTTTGCATGTTGATCTTGTATCCTGCCACTTTGCTGAACAATTTTATTAGCTCTAGGAGCTTTGTTGTAGATTTTTCAGGACTTTCTAAATATAGGATCATGTCATCTGCAAATAGTGAAAGTTTTACTTCTTCCTTTTCAATTTGGATGCCTTTTTCTTTTCTTGCCTAATTGCTCTGGCTAGAACTTCTAGAACAAATTGAATAACGTTGGTGACAGTGGGCATCCTTGTCTTGTTTCAGATATTAGAAAGCTTTCAGTTTCTCACCATTGAGTATGATGTTAGCTGTAGGTTTATTATATATGCATTTTAGGATATTGAGAAAGTTTCCTTCTATTCCTACCTTTCAAAGTGTTTTTATCAAGAAGGAATGGTAGATTTTTTCAAATTCCTTTTTGCATCAATCAATATGATCATGTAGTTTTTCCCTTTTGATTTGTTAATGTGTTGTATTATATTAATTGATTTTCTTGTGTCGAACCACCCTTGCATACCTGGAATGAACCCACCTGGTCATGGTGCATAAATCTTTTAATGTATCGTTGGATTGGATTTGCAAGTATTTCACTGATGATTTTTCTATCAATATTCACTAGAGAGATTGGTCTGTAGTTTTCTTTTCTTGTAGTATTTTTATTAGGCTTTGGTATTAGGGTGATGTTGGCTTCATAGAATGAGTTAGGTAGTGTTCTCTCCATGTGCCAGTTTGGATATATTATGTCCCCCAAGAAAAAGCTATGATCTTTTAATCCAGTCTGGTGGGATATTGGGATTGGGTTGTTCCCATGGAGATGTGACCCATCCAACTCTGAGTGGCACCTTTGTTAGTGTGTGACCTCTGATTGAATGTTTCCATGGAGGTGTGGCCCCACCCATTCAGTATGGGACTTGATTAATTCACTGGAGTCTTATAAAGGGGCTCACAAACAGAAGGACTTCAGAAAAGCTGCAGCATAGGGAAACATTTTGAAGATGGCCATTGAAAGCTGATGCTCTGGAGAATGCCATTTTGAAATGCAACCTGGGAGCAAGCAGACACCAGCCACATGTCTTCCCAACTAACAGAGGTTTTTCAAATGCCAATGGTTTTTCTTCGGTGAAGGCACCTGATTGTTGATGCCTTACCTTGGACACTTAATAGCCTTAAGACTGTAACTTTGTAACCAAATAAACCCCCTTTATAAAAGCCCGTCCACTTCTGGTATTTTGCATTCTGACAGCATTAGCAAACTAGAACACTCCACTTCAATTTTTTGGAAGAGTTTGAGCAGGATTGGTATTAATTCTTCTTGGAATTATTGGTAAAATTCACCTGTGAAGCCATCTGGTCCTGTGCTTTTCTTTGATGGTAGGTTTTTAATGACTGATTTAATCTCTTTGCTTGTTCTTGGTTTGTTGAGGTCTTCTGTTTCTTCTTGGGTCAGGGAGGTTGTTTTCCTATACTCCTCCATCCCACCACCATTTTTTTTTACTTGTTACCACTTACATCTATGTACACTGTATGTCCAAAAACCTAGATTTATCATTACTTTTTATGCATTGACAATTTAGCACCTGTAGGAAGTAAGAAGTAGATTTACAAAGCAAACAATACAATATGACAATACTGGCATTTATAATTACCCAAATGGTTACCTTTACCACAAGTCTTTATTTCTTTATGTTGCTTTATCATGTCTGTCTGAAGAATTCCCTTTAGCATTGCTTGTAGGGCAGGTCTAGTGATGATGTACTCCCTCAGCTTTTGTTTATCTGAGAAAGTTTTAATCTCTCCCTTATTTCTGAGAGTCTCATTGGCTATAGTTTCTTGTCTGGCAGTTGTTTTCCTTCAGCACTCAACTATTTCAACCCACTGCCTTCTTGCATCCATGGTTTCTGATGAGAAATAGGTGCTCATTCTAATTGGGACTCCCTTATATGTAACATGTTGCTTTTCTCTTGCAGTTTTCAGAATTCCCTCCTTGTCCTTTGCATTTTATGGTGTAATTGATATATGATAGAGTTGTATTTTTATTCATATTTACCCTGTTTGGTGTTCTCTAAGCTTCTTGGATGTGCCTACTCACATCTTTTGCTAAGTTTGGGAAGTTCTCTGACTATTCCTTCTGCCCCTTTCTCTCTTTCTTCTCCTCTGGGTCTCCTGTAATGCATATATTAGTGTTCTTGATAGTTTTAGGCTATTTTCCCTTGTAATATTTCTTTTTTCTTTCTGCTCCTCAACCTGACTCTTTTCAAGCGTCTTGTCTTCAATTTCACTGATTCTTTCTCTGCCATTTCCAATCTGCTCTTGAATCCCTCCTGGGCATTTTTCATTTCAGTTATTGTGGTCTTCAACTCCAGTGGTTCTGTTTGGTTCCTTTTTAAAATTTCTATCTTTTTACCTAGACTCTCATATTGTTCATTCATTGTTTTCCTGATATCCTTTTATTCTTTCTCTGTGCATTCCTTCATCTCCTTGAGCATTTTTAAGATCAGTTTTTAAAAGTTTTTTTTTTGTTGTTGTTGTTATTGTATCCACATTCTCATCTTCTTTGTTGGTGTTTTCTGTATGTTTATTCTCTTCCTGTGGGTGGACCATCAATTCCTGTTTCTTTGATTGTCTTGTACTCTTTTTTTTGCACACTGCACATTTTAATATTTAAATGTTAATATTTACCTTTAAAATGTTAACTCTGCAATTTACTCCCTGGGATGTCTGTTTTTTGGTTTCGTAACCAGCAGGTGATAAGACAGAGATTTTCTTGTTCTTCTGCCCTCCTATCAGAAGGTCTGCTCAAGGTGAGTGCAGATTGCAGGGTTTTCCTGTCTTTCTGGGCTTCTGTCTTGTCCTGGTCTTTTGCTTGTTAGTTGTTTAGGAGTTCTGCTGTTTGCAAGGGTTTGGTTGTCCCCTCTGTTTCTCAGGAGATAGACCTCTCTTTCCTACATATTTGATGTTGGCAGGCACTTGTCCCAAACTGTCTGCCTTTATAGATTTTTACACTTCTTTTGTTGTCTCACATTGCTTTTGCCTGGAGGGCAAATTCTGGGAGAAGGGTCACTCAGGAGAGAACTTTCCCAAATTCAGTCTTTCCCAGCCAAAACAGGACTAGGGACCCATGAGGGGGTTGCTGAACTGGCTCCAAAGAGCCCTGGAGAGGGTATCAGGAAGGGCTCCAAAATCTTTTCTGACAGCTCCCCAAAGCTGAACTTTCCTTGCCTGCCTCCCAAATGCAGCCCTTCAGCTAACTGTCCCCTGTAGCCCTGAAGAAGTGTGGCATCTTTAAATCTCCACTGCCTCAGCTCCAGGAGAGTTGAAACAATTGTCACCACTGCCTTTTTCCAGGGTTGGTTTGAAACAATAGCAATTTGGGGACCTGTCCCATTCTACAGCAGTTCAGTTTCGCTTCCCCACCCTTTCTTTTTCTGTGAGGTTTTCCTGCTCTGGTTTCTTCCCCATTAGTGTATCCCATGACAGGGAATCAGATGGGGTCAATCTGGAAAGGTGTGTCACCAGAAAATCTGGTTTGCCTTTAGGTGGTCCAGCCAACTGAAACTGGATTGACTGAGGTCACAACAGTTCTTACTAGCCTTCCTACAGCAGTCTTCCCCTGCCACTCCCCGCCAACCCGCCCCTGTCTCTACCCCTGTCCCATGGCCCTTTTGTATGCGGCACTCTTCAGCGGTTTGTGTTCCTTCCTGGGTCTCTGCAGACTTAGGTCCCTGTACCTGGATATGCATGGATTCTAACTTGCTGCTGTGCGTTGATATACAGTTACTGGTGAGACAGACCCGGGCTATGGCTTCTGAGCTGTGCAGGACCAAGTCAGGGAGGAGAATTGGGATCCGACCAGGAGGGACATCTCCTATCTGAGATTCTTCTCTCTTCGATTCAGCATTTGTGGAATTGTTTTCCAGTCTCTAGTGTACTCCCAAGTTTAGGCAAGTGGAATTTGTCCTTTTATTCGCTAATTCTCTGGGGAGGCTTTTCAAGGGATGTGTTACGTCACCGTTGTTAGAAATTTTGAGGCGCATGGTCATAGAGGGCACGGAGACTAATCACCTTCAGGCAGGGGAGTTTATTTACATACCCGCATGGTGAAAGTTGGAAGGAAAGGTGCCATCAGAATGGCGGGGATCTGAAGTAAAGCTTCACCCCACTCAAGACAAAGGGAGAGCTGTATTTATGCTTTGCTTTTGGGGAGGGGTCAGTTGGTCAAGATGGACAGGGGTTAGGTGATGGTTTAAGTGATGATTGGACCCGAGGGTCTGTCGAGGGTAGTAACTGAGATGAATGGCATTGGAGCCATGGAGAATTGAGTAGTGGTTTTTGGTGTCCTTTTAAGGATTGGAATGTATATAGCTGGGGAAGGGGGTTTTTGGGCAGGATGCAGTGGCTGCAGTGTGTTACTCCGGCCACCAGGAAGTTTTGCACAAAAGGCTTGTCTAATGTGCCATTTGTGAAAGCCTGCATTTGGAGTGTAATTTTCCAACAGCCATGTTGACGTCAATCCCTGTGTCCCTTCTTTCTCACACAGACAGAGGTATGTACAAATGCTTGACCAATTCTCCCAGCAGATGATTGACTTCTATAAAGACTTGGTGACTCAGCGACTGTTGGACCAACGCATTTTAGAAGAATTGTACAATTTCAAGAATGTTATTGAGGAGCTGACCAGGTAAAAACTGATTATCTTAAACACAAAACTAAAGTCAAAGCCTTGTCTCTAAGGAGAGTAAAAACTGTTCAGGGGAAGTGGAATGATTAAAGCTGAGGACTCTTTTGCCCTCTTTTCATGTTTAGCAAGAGAATAGAAAGGACTAGAGATATATGTAGATATAGATGTAGAGAAATGGGTTATATAAGTTAACACAAAACCATGGCTCTGCATATATTTGATTGGGAAAAGACTCTTGTGCTTCCTTCCAAGACAGAGGCATTTATTGTTATTAGAGTTGCAGATCAGTGCCATGAATGTAGATGTTATAGTTCAAATCCCAAAGAAAATAAGCATTATATAGCAATAAAGGTTAGTAGCAAGATGATTAGCGGCAAACATGAAGAGTCCAGGATAGGCATGTCAGAAGGTGGGGGAGAGCAGCATGTGGGCCTTTGCTGTCAGCACCTGCCACTGTGCCATTCCATAGGATCCCCCACATCTTCTTTCTGCCTTTTCTAGCCATCAAAATTCCATTGCCAAACCCTGGCAAGATTCCACTCAGAATCTAAGCTAGAGTTCTTGATTTTATTTATAAGGTAGAAAAACTAATGAGAAAGGTATACATGATAACTGAGAAGATGCCTAAGTATAAACCTTATTTCCCGGGTAGAAACTTGTTGGAAATCTCCAATGATGAGTTTTAAGCTTTTTTGTTTGTTTGTTTTATTTCAGGGAGCTGTGTCTGGTTAGGGCACATGATATAAAATTAACAAAGGAAGCAAAAAAGGCCCATAAGGATTTGGCACAAGCTCTTTTAGATGCTGAAAAGAATGCCAAGTGAGTTGTTTAAAGTTTGTGTAGCTTATTTGGGGGGAGGAGGAAGGCATACAACTTCTGAAAAAGCGTATTTACTTCCTACTTTTTGAATTCTAAAAACAAAAAACAAATCTCTCAGGACCTCACATCCTCTTCCAGCTACAGCCCCATTTCTCTGCTCCCCTTATAGAAAACGTTTCAAAAAGTTGTCATGCTCATCTCATTTGTCTCCCTCCCTTATCACTTGAACTCATTCCACTCAGGCTTTCACCCCCACTACTCCACTAAACTATACTTGTCAAAGTCATCAGCAACCTTCATAGTAAAAAATCTAATGATTGATTTTCTGTTCTCATTTTACTTGATTTAACAGCATTTGTAACAATTGATCAGTTGCCCTTAACTTGAAGCAATGTCTTATACTCAACTACCTTTCCTTTTACCTTACTGACTGCTCTTAATGATATCCTTTGCAGGTTCCTTTTCATCTCATCAGTCTCTAAGTGTTGGTGTCCTCATTCCTTAATCCTTTTTTTTTTCCCTTAACTTTTTATTTTGAAATAATTTTACACTTACAGGGGAGTGGCAAAAATAATCCAAAACAATACATAGAACTCCAGTGTACCCCCACTCCCTCCAGATACCCAGATTTACCAACTTTCAGCATTTTCCACGTTACATCATTCTATCTATCTGTCTATCTATCTATCATCTATCTGTCTCTATCATCTATTTATCTAATCTGTTTATCTAGCTACTTGCTAAACATTTGAGAGTAGGTTGCATACAGCATGCTCCTCTAACACTTAATACTTGCATGTACATTTCTTGAGAACAAGGGCATTTCACTTATGTAACCACTTAAAGTACAGCTGTCAAGTTCAAGATATTTAACATTGCTATAAAGCATACTGTCCATATTCCAGTTTTTCCATTTGTCCCAATGTCCTTTTGTGCATTTTCTCCTCCATTATTAGATCCAGTCCAGTATCATGTAATACATTTAATTGTTATTGCAGTAACATGTATACAATATAATATCTCCATCTCAAGCATGCAATTCAGTGGCAATAGTTACTTTTACAATGTTGTGCTACTATCACCACCATCCATTACCAAACTCTTCCTTTTCCCCAAACAGAAACCCCACATCCTTTATGCATTAACTCCTCTTTCATTCCCCACCCCCCTATGCTCCTGGTAACTTGTATTCTACTTTCTGTCCTCTGTGAATGTGCATATTTTTTCTATTTCACATAAGTGGGAATCCACACAATACCTGGCCTTTTATGTCTGACTTATTTCACTGAGCGTAATGTCTTTAAGCTTCATCCATGTTGTAGCCTGTATCACAACTTCTTTCCTTTTTGCAGCTGAATAATATTGCATTGTATGTATATGTCACATTTTGCTTATCCATTCATCTGTTGACGGGCACTTGATTTGCTTGTATCTTTGGACTACTGTGAATAACACTGCTATGAACATCGTTGTACAAATACATTCCTTGGACTTTTCTCTATCTGTACTCACTTCCTACACGAATCCATTAAATTTCCTGGCTTTAAATGCCATTATCTATATATTCTCAATTCAAAAATTTGTATCTCCAGCTTCAGTCTTCTCCTTGAATCCTAAACCAATATATCCAACTACCTTAACATTTTTTCTAAGGTGCTTAACATGCCCAAACCAAACTCCCATTTTCCCCCCAAGCTTACTCCTCCCATAGTCTTTCCCTATCTCAGTTAATGGCAACACCATCCTTCCAATTTCTCAGGCCAAAAGTCTTGGAATCATCCTTGATCCCTCTCTTTCTCTCATATCTCACATCCAGTCCATTAGCAAATTCTATCAACTTTTCTTTCATAATATATCCAGAATCTTCACCGCTTTCATGTTACCACCTTCATCTCTTGTCTGAGTTATAACCTCTAAAATTGCCTTTTAAATTCTTTGCCTTTACCTTATACTTTCTTTTCAGCCCACCAGCCAGTGTGAGCATGTAAAACTTAACTCAGGTAATGTAATTTTTCTGCTCAAAATCCTGCAGAGCCTCCTCACCGCAGAATAAAAGGCAGTGTTTTTAAAATGGCTTACAAGCCTCTCTCCTACCAGAATTTCTCTGACTTCTATTTTATTCCAGACTTGCTGGCCTCTGTGCTGTTTCTTTTCTTTTCTTTTCTTTTAAAGGAACTTATCACTGCATTTATTAGTTTTTATAAAATGCATTTGCAGACATGTTGCATCAGAAAGTTGCTACAAAAATATAAAACAAATATGTATTTTTACATGTTACAAGTAACATAAATACACATTATTTACATGTTCAAAAATTGAAAAAATCCATCAAGTTTTGTCCATGATTCTCTACATGTCTGAGAAATAGGGAAAACAATAAAAGCACTAGTAAAGCACGCACCATTTATATTTTTGCTTTCAAACGATTGTTCAATACAAATATATAAATACATTAAGTTTGGGGGCATGTTCTAAGAGCAAAGTTAGGTTTATCTATTTTATGCTATGATCTACTACATTTTGTAAGTGAACTGAGTTTCATTCTGCTTTGTTGTCTCATTAGAATACATACAGGATGGTATAGATTAAAATTCTCTGTTGCAGAAAAGCTTTCTGAAGTAAGAATGTATATTGAATTAAAAAGTCACTATTTGAAAGCAAAAAAAGTTATTTATTAAACTTACATATCTAAAAGAGTTTTAATCAATGAAAAACTATGAGTTGGATAGAAAACATCAAAAGGATGGAAGAAAGACACTGTAATTTCTGTTTGATGTAATCTGGTAACTTCATTTTCTCCATACCTATTTGTTTGACCATTTGGGGATGTATAACTGATAGAAGACACTCCTGCCTGTACAACCAGCTGGGATCCATCATTAATCTGAACCCACACAGTTCCACTTGTTAACTGTGTAGCCCAACCAACATTTTCTACAAAAACAGATTTTAAAAGCTGTGCTGATTTAGGAAGACAATCTTTTAGACTAGTAAAAGAGATGTTTGTTCCAGAAGCTGCAGCTGTAAAGCCAAGTCCTTCATTTGTAACCACAGAAGGACTGGGTATTATTGCTGACAGGGCGACGCAGGAATGAGACACGGACACAAAGCTAAGAATTAAGGGAGCAGAGGGCCCACTTGCATCTCGTGCTAAGTGGACGACAATGCAGCCTTGCTCCAGCTATTTATTTCAGAAGATCAGGTGTATATGCTAAAGGTGCTCAGGTGGGGGAGAGCCCACCAGATACCTATATTTACATCAGGTGTATCCAATCTAGGTTTACATCAGGTGAATACAATCTAGGTTTAAGACAATGGTAGTCACAAGACACACATCTTTACAGGGCGGGCCTGTATGGCATTCTATGCAGGCCTGTGGCTCAGCGTTCTAAGCCACCACCCTAGATATGCCTCAGGCAACATGGAAGACTCAGTTTCCCACAGGGTATTGGTATCTTTTTTGGAGATGTAGCACTATTCATGGATCATTCTATTCAAAGATGGTGTATCTTTCATTGGGTAGTTTGGATCCACAGAAGACAGAGGTGGTGAGGTCTTAGATGAACTAGTACTGCCAGGTTTTCTTCCTACAATTATTGGGAAAAAGGGACCACTTGCAATTTTCTTTTGTCTTCTGAAATTAGTTTCCAGTGCTAAACAAATACTGATGACCCTCATTAGTATAGTCCATATACATTTTTATTTCCTCTTTCAAGCTATTAACTTCACTTCCACCTTTCAAGGAGTAAGATTTCCCAGTCTTTTAAATCACCTGAATTAAATCTTGTGTCTTGTGTATTTTTGCTCCATCATAAAACCAAACCTCAAAATCAGCACCAGGAGAATTCTCCAGCAAAATGCATTTAGCATATCTTAAAAAATAAGTGATTTTGTGAGGTTTAGATTTTACAAGCTGTACAAATCTGGAAGCATATTGATATTTTCTTCAGTACTTTTCTGGTAAATCATCAGTAGGTGAGGGTGGTCTTTCAGCAAAAGGAAAACCTCTTCCATCATTTGGGTAATAAATAGTGATCATATTTCCATCATTAGATATTTGAATAACTTCTTTCACATATTCTTGAGATGTATACTCCTTTAGAAGCTCCACACATACCTACTCTGAATCAAGTGTACTCACTATAGCCTTTTTGGTTTTCAGTCTGATTGGTTTTAATCTGCGAGCAGTCAAGGGAGATGTAATGCTTTGTAATGTACGTTTTTGATAACCCAGTGATGGATTCATGCCCCTGGTCTTGCTTTGTTCAGAAAATAAACCCTCATTGGATTATGTCAGGTTTACTGTGAAGTGAAGTCATACATTTCATGGTATTCAGTTGTTTTACAGAATGTACATTATTGGAAGCATCTGTGTCCCTTTTGGCTCTTATATCAGTTCAGGCATTTCTTGATGCATCCTTCTGCAAATCTGGATGGCACTGGAAATCCCTGCTTGGGTTAATGCTGTTGTTCTCAGTAGGTTCTCTTAAAAGAGCGTTTATTTGCAGATTCCCAAACCACTGTTGTAACATTTCAGTATGAGATGTCTGGTCTGAAACGGAAAAGGAGTTTTTCCTGGACAAAGATGATTAGAGAGTGCTTGATTGTTATCAGGCCTTTCAAAAGATCCAGAATTATTGGAATGCCTTTTTTTAACAGTAGTGAAAACATATTGGCATTGCTAATTTGTAGGTGAGTATCTCTCTTCATTTTCATCTACTCCTGATCTTTTGGACTTTGAAAGCATTTCTGCTGAATGACATCTTTCCATTGTATATTTTCTTCCTCGGGACTGACTATAAGATATGCCAGATCTGTCAGAAGAATGGGCTCTACGAAGGTATCGAGAATGTGGTCTTTCTTCTGCATCTTGGATTGCTCTTCCTTTCCCACTATTACTGGTTTCTTGTTTTTGATTTCCCCACTGAGTATGAAAACTGCTTCCATCTCCTGAAGAAGAAAAATCATTGAATTTTTATTCTTTGGAAATATTTGAGAGTGGCTGACCAATCAAAAGTTTTCTCCTGACCAGATAACCTACCACTTATACTGGTACTGGAAGAAGCAGTAATTGCAGTAGAAATTGTGGCATGTCACTATCAATTGAGTATTTTACAGTTCCTAAATCTTTACTTTCTGTTGAAGAATTTCAGGACGTAAAAGGATGGTCTAATAATGAAGACAGACTTAAATGATCTGCTGGATTTCTACAAAGAATTGGTGAATAAGATCTTTGCCTTCTCTTGACAAAAAAGTTGGCATTTCATAATCTGCTAAAACTACTTTATTTAATATGTTCTTGACTGTGTCCATGTCAAAAGGTGGTCTCCCAATAAGTAATGTATAAAACATACAGTCCAGGGACCAAATATCAGATTCAAGTTCATGTGCACTTCGATTTGCAAGTTCTGGTGAAATGCTATTAGGAGTTCCACATAATGTATAGTGCTTTTCATGTGGCATTTTCAATTGAGTTGCCAGCCCCAAATCAGGAATCTTGATGTTCATGTTAGGTAAGAGGTTAGAAAGTGTGAGGTCCTGGTGTAATATACCATGAGAATAAAGATACAGCATTCCTGTGATGATCTTGTGCATGACATATCGAGCTTCATTTTCTGAGAGGGGTTTCATTCTGTTCTTTAGACATCTATCCATTTCTCCATTATGGCACACTTCTAATACCAGGTACACATAATTACTATCTTCAAAATAATTATAAATCTCCAAGATGGAAGGGTGTTTCAATTGGCAGTGTATTTTCACTTCATTTTGGACTTTGTACCATTCCAGCTTTGTACATGGCTTTCTTGTCTATCATTTTGATCGCAACTTCCAAACCAGAGTGAATGGACTCAGCCCTGTAGACACCAACAAATGATCCCTTACCGAGCAGATTTCCAACTTTAAAATCCTCGATCTTCTCCCCGATGCAGGTCGCCATATTTCCAGTCCTGGCTTCTGCTCCCTGGATTAGTTCCTTTCATAGAGTCTCTTCAAACCAGCGCTCCAAGCAGCCAGCCGGTCTTGGCGCCCATTAGTCTGCTTTCTAGGCCGCTGGTCCCGCTGACGATGACACAGCCACGAAAGGTCTCCCGGTCACCTTCCGAAGCCTGGGCGGCGTCTCCGTGCTCTCATTTTGAAAAACTCCCATTGGTTGCCCCCCAAATGAGGTTTTCTCTGTGCTGTTTCTTGAACACATTAGTCAGGTTCCCACTTCAGGGCCTGAAATCTTTTTCCCCCACATAGCTTTGTGTAGCTTCTTCCCTCCTTTCCTTAGATCTTTGTTCAAATAGGTCTTCTCAGTGAGGCCTCCTTATCCTTCTATATAAAATTGCGAAAACACCTGGTGTTCTCAATCCCTTTTTCTTTCTTTTCCTCCATAGTACTAGTGCTATCTAATATATTTTACTTTTTAATTTGTTTATTATTGTCTCTCTCCAATAATGATTTTAAGGGCAGGGTTTTTGTTGTTTGTTTTGAAAATTGCCTGGCATATGAGCAGATAATTGTTGAATGATTTCAGAAAATAAGCTGGAACTCCTTTTGTGATGGTGTCCGTTATAAGAACAAAACATTTTCTAAAATCAGAGAGGAGGAGAGTAAAAGGGAGAAGGAAACTTCATTTCTTTTAAAATTGATGGTTCTGAAGTGCAATTGTTTATTTTTTTATGGTTAGAAATTTTTAATAATTATTTTTTCTGATAGCTATTTTATTGAAAATTTGGAAAATACAGAAACACTTAAATAAGAAAATAAAGAAAATCCATGATTATTTTGTCTAGAGTTAACCTCTCTTAATATTTTGATATATGTCCTTTTTCTATGTGTTTTTTAATAAAAATGAGACAAATTAATATATAATTTTATCATTTGCATTTCTTCCCATTTTATATTAAAACATGAACAATTTCCCTGTGTACCAAAGTTTTCAGAACATGATCTTTACTTAGTTACAAAGTATTTTCATGATAGAGCTACACTATATGTTTTTTATTTTTTTATTTCAGCAAAATATACATAACAAAATTTACCATTTTAATCATTTTTAAGTGTACAATTCAGTGGCATTGAATACATTCGCAATTTTGGAGCTACATCATATTTTATTTGGCTAATCCCTTGTTGGATATTGAGGTTAGTTTTGAATTTTTTTCTTTTGGTATTATGAACTATGGTGATAATTTCTTTTCTAAAATAGAGGTTTAATTTTAATACAGTAAAGTAAACAATCTTAAGAGTATACCACCATAAATTTTTACATACATATTCACCTGTGTGACACATAGGGTGATTAATTTTTTCTCAAATATTTTGTATAAATAGAAGCCTCCAAACAGAAGGAAGCTTCCGGAACTGATGCTGATGGTTCTTGACTTTCACTAAAGTCATAAGAATTCTACATTGTTGGCCTTTAATTCTTTTTTTTTTTTTATTTTGAAATAATTTCAAACTTACTGGACAGTTTCAAAAATAATACAAACCCCTTACAGAGAACTCCAACATACCCCCACATCCCCAGATACTTAGATCCACCAATTTTAACACTTTGTCACTTTGCCATATAATTCTATATTTATCTATCTGTCTATCATCTATCTATTTTCTGAACATTTGAAAGCCAGTTCAACATTATGCTCCTTGAACATATAATACTTCCATATACATTTCCTACAAATAAGGATAATTCACTTATGTAATCACCTTAAGTGCAGTTATCAAGTTCAAGAAATTTAACATTGATATAAAACCTACATTCTATATACCAATTTTTAATATCCCAATCATGTCCTTTTGAGCCTTTCTCTCATACATTCTTAAATCCCATCTAGTATTATGTATTGCATTTGATTGTCATTATCTTTTTAGTTTCTCTCTCTTTAATTGTGAAAACATATGTACAACATAAATCTTCCCATCCCAACCCCACCCATTCAGTGGAATTAATCTCATTCACAGTATTGCATTACCCTTACCACCATCCATTACTAGAACTCTCCCTTCACCCCAAACAGAAATCCTACAGTCATTTTGAATTAATTTCCCATTGCCCCTGCTCTCCACCCCTGGCTACCTGTACTCTACTCTCTATCTCTGTAAGTTTGCATATTAGCTGATCTTTTCTTTGTGGTTACTATGGTGCTTAAATTTAACATCCTAAATCTATAATAATCTCATTTGCTCTGAGAGCAGTTTAATTTCAACAGCTACATAAGCTATATTCCAATACCCTCCTTCCTCTCACCTTTTAGTAGTTCTCGTAACAAATTATGTACTTATACAAGTCCTAAACCATTGATTTATTGTTATACTTTATGCATTTGCCTTTTGGATCTTATAGGAAGTAAAAAGTGGAATAATAAACCAAAAATACAGTAGTACTGATATTTATGTTTACCCATGTCATTACCTTTACGGAGATCTTTATTTCTTCATGTGGCTTCAGTCAATTGTCTAGTGTCCTTTCCTTTCAACCTGCAGAACCACCTTTAGCATTTCTTATAGGGCTGGTCTGATGTTGATGACCTCCCTCAGATTTTTAAAATCTGGGAATGTCTTAATCTCGCCCTCATTTTTTAAAGACAGTTTTGCTGGATACAGAATTCTTAGATGACAATTTTTTTTTCAGTACTTTAAATATGTCATTCCACTACCTTCTTGTCTCCATGGTTTCTGATGAGAAACCAGAACTTAATCTTATTCAGGCTCCTTTGTATGTGACATGTTACTTCTCTTTTGCAGCTTTTAGTATTCTCTCTTTATCATTGGCATTCAACAGTTTGATCATGCATGGCATAGTGTGGGTCTGTTTGGGCTTACCCTGTTTGGAATTTGTTGAGCATCTTGAATGTGTATGTTTATGTCCTCCTTTAAATTTGGGAAGTTTCCAGCCATTATATCTTTGAGTATTCTTTATGTCCCTTGCTTTCTTCTCCTTATGGGCTACCCACAATTTGTGTATTGGTACACTTGATGGTGTCCCACAGATTCTTCATGCTCTGATCACATTTCTTCATTCTTTCTTCTTTCTGCTTATCACATGGAATGATTTCAATTGCCTTGTCTTCAAGTTCACTGATTCTTTCTTCTTTCAGATGCAATCTGCTGTTGAACCCCTCTAGGGAATTTTTAATTTCTGTTACTGTGGTCTTCAGCACTCCTTGGTTCCTTTTCATAATTTCTGTCTTGCTATTGATATCCTCTTTGTATCTTCCTGATTTCCTTTAATTCTTCATCCATGTTTTCCCTTAGGTCTTTGAGCAAATTTAGGACCATTTTTAAAAAGTCTTTGTCTGGTGTGCCCCAGGTCTGATCCTCCTCAATGATGGTTTCTAATGCTTTAATCTCCTTTGCCTGGGCCATCACTTCCTGTTTCTTTGTATGTTTTGTAATCTTTTGTTTGTAACCTGGACATTTTGATATTTCACTGTATTCTCACTGGAATTTTTTAAGCTTGTATCCAGCTAGTATTATGACAGAGCTTTCCTTGAATTCTAGGAGCTAAAAAAGAAGGGAAAAACGAAAACACCTTTCCCTATCTTTGCAGCTTGACCTGTGCCAGTGTTCTCCTTTAGGCTTATTTATGAAATGAGTTTGGTGAATAGCTCAAGGCCAAGCTTATCTTTCTGTGTATGTGTCTTGTCTTGGGCATTGCATTTGGCCCTAGGAATTCCTCCATTTACACAGATAGGAATGTCCTCTTCCCTAGAAAAAAGTTTCCTCAGAGTCCCAGGCACTACCTGATATGGCCCCAGGCACATGACTTGACTGCTCTTCCACAGCATTCTGTAGGAGGGCTCTGTGAGCTGCCTTCTACATGCAGGGTAAGTTCTGGGACAGTGAGTCTCTCACGCCACCACCAGACAGATTGGGGCTGGCATACATGCTCCTAGCTTGTTCATGATGGTTACTCTTCTCCCTCAAGACCCAGGTGCAGCGATCCACTCTGGGAGCACAGGGCAGTTCTGCACCAAATTGTTGAGGGGATGGAAGAGGAGGCAGCTATGGCACCACGATATTTTACCACTTTATGTGGCATTTTTCTTGATTTGGTGCTTGTCCTGTTATGGCAATCCTTTAACTGTTTTCTGGAGTGTTGAGAACAATGTTTCTTCTGGTTCTTGCTGGTTGTTCAGAGCTTCTATGGTAGACCCCTGGAGCTTCTTAATTTGCCATCTTAAACACGCAGACTGGCTATTAATTCTTACCACAAAATTAACATCTCTTAGGAGGGATTATTTCAGAAAATTTGTGAAATGCTACTCGTCACTTTTACAACCTCTGTAATTATATTTAGTCTCAGAAGGGCTTTCAGTAGAAGGTTTAGGGTAAGTGAGAAGGAAAAATATATTCTGTAGACATGAAGAAAAAATAGTTAAGAAAAAAGTGCTTAATTATACTCAAGCTTTTAGGTGGTTAAGAGAGAATTTCTTTAAATCTTATTCTAATTATATATAATTTTAAAATATAATGTCTCATAATTATTGTGCTTCATGTCTGCTTTAGTTTCCTTGGCTGATCAAGCACATACCATGCAATGGGCTGGCTTAGACAATGGAAATTTATTAGCTCATGGTTTTGGTGCATAATCAAAATGATGTTTTCTTTCCAATGACTGGCATATCTTTCCAATGCCAGTCATTGGAAAGATATCCTTCATCCTGGCATTTTCTGTCCTATGACAGTGCATACTGTCGCCTCTCCTGGTCTCTCAGTTCTCTTCCAGATACCATTGAATTTCAGCTTCTTACTTCCTATGTCTTTCTCTCTGTCTGAATTTCATTCTCTTATAAAGAACTCTAGTAATAGGATTAAGACCCATCCTGATTGAGGTAGGCCACACCTTAACTGAAGTAAACTCATCAAAAGGTCTTACTTACAATGGGTTTAAGCCCACAGGAATGGATTAGATTTAAGAACATGTTTTTTTCTGGGATACATATAGCTCCAAACCACCACACTGTCCTTAATAAAGAATTCTAATTCTGTGACAAGAAAAAAAAAAAAGCATAAAAATAAAATTACTGCTACCTGTATTCTGAATGTTTCATTAGATAAGGTATTACTACACCACTGGGATAACATGTTGTGACAATTCTAGTGAATAAAGAATAATATATTGAACTTCTAATTTTCATTCTGAGTTTTATAAGATTTATAAATGAAATGTGAATTTTTTCTAGTGTTTTTCCTTCTTGTGTATAAAATGTTATCAATATATCCAGAAATCATACCATAATTACCTTATGATGAGCTTAAAGGAACAGAATGCCTATTTTAGAACAAAGGTTTTTTTTTAAATAGGTCATCATATAGCCATTTATTAATTTTTTTTTAGAATTGTAGAAGAATATCATGATTTGCATATACTACAAAGAGGAAGAATGGAGAGTGATATCAGACAGTTAATGGCCGAAAGAGATATCTGGAGCTCAGCCACATATGACCTGGCCCTAAAGGTTGGTCCATCTGTATTCATAACTCAAACTTCTTTTTTGGCTGGATAAAGTTTCATTTTACAATTTTTAATAATCTAGAAAAAATTAAAAAGTAAAGATGTATATTTAATTGATGAACAATGTAGGTGCTATAGGCCTTAAAAAGGGAAAGTTAAATTTTCTTTTTTTTGTTTTGTTTTGTTTTTTTTCTATTTTGAGTACCCGGATTTTGCCCAATTAAGGGCTCCTTTTTTCCACCAGAACTTACTGAAGAATAAGCAATAATTTTTTTGTTGGTGGTAAACATGTTAAAGTTTTCACCTAAAATTTTCACTATTGATAAACTAGGAAAGCCAAATCTTATTTTAGGATTACTACATTTCGTACTCTGGTTCTATTACTTTGGTTCCCAAGATGACAAATGAAATATAGCTATCTATGGGCCAGTATATTATATAATAATGACTGAGGGAAACAACAATTCCCACAATATTCTATTTTTCTAGAATGTTTACTTGTTGGTTGCTTACTTCCACATTTGAGATTTACAGATATGATCACTGAATTAGGATCTACAACAGATTAAAAAATTGGATTGTTCAAAAATCTTCCAGTGTCTCCCCACTGGTGGCATGTCATAGGTTCTTCATAGTGATCTCCAAAGTGCTTCATTAGAGTTCTGTATTAGGCCTTGCCTTTGTTTAATAGCTTGTCAATTATTTGGATGAAAATGTAGAAGGCATACCTGTCAGAGTGTGGAGATATCACAAAGCTAGGCGAGAAAGTCAATACACTGGATGGTGAAATCAAGCCTTGTTTATCAGGAAGCTTCATTTATTTGGCAGAGCTATTTATTAGAAATCTAGAGCGAACATACTGAATGGGGGATATAACAATGGCATTCTCATTCAAGAAAGGAGAAAGTATTTATGCTGTCACTGGGGGTCCTAATTCAGGTGGTAAAATGAGAACAAAATTAAGATGTTATAACTATTGAAAGAAGGTTGCAAAATCACTATTATTTACTGATGAAATAGTTATCTACCTAGAAAAACAGAAAAAATCAATTTAAAGATTATTTGAATTAATTAGCCTTTAATATGGTAGCTAGATACAAGATAATAAACTAAACCAGTGGCTTCCCCATATACCAGCACAATTAGAAATGCAATGGGGGAATGAACTTATTAAGAAAGCAACATGGACTATATGTTAGAAACTCTAAAACTTTACTAAAAGACTTAAAAGTAAATAAAAGCAGAGCTATATATTATATCTCTGGTCAGGAACAATCAATATTGTAAAGATGTCAGTTCTTTCCAAATTAATCTGTGAATTTAATATAATTCTATTAGAAATCTCTATCTTATTTTTAAGAATTTGGCAAGTTGATTGTAGAATCCATCTGGAAGAATCTAAATATGAAAATAATGAAACATTTTAAAGAAGATTAATAAGGAATAGCTTGTCTTTGTAGACATCAAAACTTATGATAAAACTAAAGTAACTGAGAATGTGATACTTGATCAGTAATAAATAGATACAAAAGAACAGAATGGAAAGGTAAAAAATAAACCCAAGCATATATGGAATATTCAATTAATTGGATTAGAACAATTGGTTATCCAATTAAACAATTTAGATCTCTGCCTCATCAGAAAAAAAAAAAAAAAGGAAATCCCAGAAGGGGTAACTATTAAAATGTAAAAGCAATGAGGCTATAAATATATCAGGATAATGTATATGAATATGTTTCTACAATATTGAAATGGGGAAGCCCTTTCCAAGCATGACATGAAACTTATAAGTTAAAAACTTCCATTCTAACAGCAAAAAGACAAACAACCCAATTTAAAAATGGACAAAAGACTTGAATAGACATGTCTCCAGAGAAGATATGCATATGGCTAAAAAGCACATGACATGATGCTCAACATCATTAGTCATTAGGGAAATGCAAATCAAATCCACAATGAGATACCATGCTATACCCACTAGAATGGCTATTAAAAAATGGAAAATTACAGGTGTTGGAGAGGATTTGAGAAATAGGAACACTCATTCATTGTTGTTGGGGGAATGTAAAATGGTGCAGACTCTATGGAAGACAGTTTGGTAGTTCTTCAGAAAGTTAAGTATAGAATTACCATGTGACCTGGCAATTCCACCTCTAGTGTAGGTATATACCCCAAAGGATTGAAAGCTGGGACTCAAACAGACATTTGCACACTGTTGTTCATAGCTGCATTATTCATAATAGCCAAAAGGCAAAAGCAACTCAAGTGTCCATAAACAGATGAATGGATAAACAAAATGTATATATACATACAATGGAATATTATTTGGCCTTAAAAGGAATGAAGCTCTGATGCATGCTACAACATGGATGAAACTTGAAGACATCATGTTGAATGAAATGAGCCAGTCACAAAAGGACAAATATTGTAATTTCTCACTTTTATGAAATCATTAAAATATGCAAATTCATAAAGTCAGAAACTAGAAAACCTCCCAATTACCATGCTATATTGTCTTCAGGAGAAACAGACAAAATTCAGGAAAACTGCCTAATGGGGTAGACCTATTTTAAGAGCAGTCCATGTGAAAAAAGACCTGATATTGAAATAATTGTGAATTCAGTATAAAACAACTACATGAGATGGGTTTAAAAAAATGCTAGACTCTTGCAGGAATAGAAGTAGAGGGAGAAGAAGGAGATAATTGTTTTATTTTCCTCTGGAATGGTCTGAACTCATCTAGGGTACAGTGTTCATCCTGATGCAGAATTTAAAGAGGGACATTAACATGTCCAGAGGAATCAATAATGGCAAATCTGGGAGGGAGGCATGTTTAATAGGAGGTAAAAAACAAAACAAAACAAAAAAAACAAAAACCACATGTGCCGGTTTGGATCTATTATGGCCCCCCAAATGCCATTATCTTTGATGCAATCTTGTGGGGGCTGATGGATTAATCTTTTTGATTAGGGTATGACCTTTTGATTGGGTATTTCCAT
Organism: Choloepus didactylus; assembly: GCF_015220235.1. Classification (NCBI taxonomy): domain Eukaryota; kingdom Metazoa; phylum Chordata; class Mammalia; order Pilosa; family Megalonychidae; genus Choloepus; species Choloepus didactylus. The sequence continues at coordinate 84,166,950 of NC_051308.1, read as the reverse complement.
GGAGATATAACCCACCCAACTGTGGGTGATGACTTTGATTGGATAATTTCCATGGAGATGTTACCCCACCCATTCAGGGTGGGTCTGAATTAAATCACTGGAGCCATATAAATGAGCTGACAAACAGAAGGAACTCCGTGCAGCTGTGAGTGACATTTTGGAGAGCAACTGAGAGTGACTTTTTGAGGGGGAGCTGCAGCTAAGAAAGGACAAAATGCCCCAAGAGCAACATTTTGGAAAATGCCATTTTGAAATGCAACCTGGAAGCAAGTAGATGCCAGCCATGTGCCTTCCCAGCTAACAGAGGTTTTCTGGATGCCAATGGCAATCCTTCAGTGAAGGTACTCTATTGTTGCCTTACTTTGGACACTTTATGGCCTTAAGACTGTAACTCTGTAATCAAATAAACCCCCTTTATAAAAGCCAATCCATTTCTGGTGTTTTGCAAAGTGGCAGGATTAGCAAACTGAGCTCCTTCATTCTAGAAGTATTTGAGCAGTAGAGGACTGACTCCTGATAGAGGTTCTGTAGGAAAGTGCCTTGCACTGATGAGGCTTTTGGTTAGATCATTGCTAAACACCTTCACAACCTGAAGTGACACCGGATTGTCAGCTCCCTGAAATTAAATACTTTGTCTCTGTTGTTCTTGGCTATATCCATGGTGTCTAAAATAGTTATTCATTGAATTACTATATAATTGATTTGATATATCAGTGGTTCTCAAAGTGTGGTCCAGGGACCCCTGGGGGTCCATGAGACCCTTTCAGGAGGTCAACAAGGTCAAAACTAGTTTCCTAATAGTAAGATTTTACTTGCCCTTTTCACTGTCATTTTCTTGATTTTATGTGCCTTTTTCACTCTCATTTTCTTGTAAGTGTATGGTGGAGTTTTCTAGAAGCTACATGACATGGGACATTGACCAGATTGAATGCACAAGCAAATATGAGAATCCAGGTCTATTCTTTTAAGGCAGACATTAAAGAGATTTGTAAAAATACAAAATGATGACATCCTTTTCACTAATTTTTTGGAAAATATAGCTATTTTTCATAAAAATGTTATTTATGACTATTAATGTTATTTCTAAGTGAATTAACAAATTCATATTTTAAATGATTTCAGTTTTAATTTCTAAAACAGTAAATATTGATACTTACAATCCGTATAAGCTAAAGGTCTTTGGAATCTTTAACAACTTTTAAGGGTGGAAAGGGGTCTTGACACCAAACTGTTTGAGAAGCTCTGCTGTGCACTGTATTTTAATTTGGTTTCAGTTCAGTATTTTAGAAACCATGAATTTTTGATTCCAATTAGTTCATGATTTAAACAAATTTTGGCTGAGTTAATGACTCAATGAAAGATTGATATATGAAATTGTTTGGGGTTTAAAAATGACAATGGTTTGTAATGTTTTAATTTCCTGATTATAATATATGCTTTTTATAGGTGATCGAAAGAAATAAGGTTATATTGGCTAAAAGACTTTATCTCAATGAAAAAGGCTGGAATAAGTACACTAAGCATTTCATCATACTGTTGTCAACCAAGGTAAAGCTCAGTTTACTTAACTTATGAGAAAAGAGACTCCAGGTATTGAGGGTTGAACCTTTGTAAAATTTATGAATTTTTATTTCTAGTTTCATATTCATGCTTTATTGTTAGTAAAATGAAAAATCTAAGGGGGAATTAATCTCTTATTTCCTTTTGTCTTTTATCTTAAAGCAATTTATGTAAATTTGATAACCCTGCAAATGTTCTTTGTAGAGTAACCATTCTGTTTATCAGTGGTTAAACAAACAAAAAGCAAGTAGCTGTGTCAAGGAGGAAACTGGCATTTAGTGTGTTTTTTGTGTGAAACTACACTAGTCATTTCAGTTAACTTGTAACAATTCTATGAGATGTGTATTGGGGCCAGTTTTTGTGGATAATAAATTTAGTCTCTCAGATAGATTAAATAACTTCCCCCACAAGCTTACGCAGCCAGTAAATGGCTGGGGTTCATACTTTGGTCTATCTGACTTCAGGGTTCCTATTCTTTTCACTGTGCACAGAGCCTCCCATGGAAGTCCTGTAGAAAATAGGTTTCATGTTGCAAAAGCAAAATCATGTCCCTAATACTTTATGCTCCATGGAAAATCCATCACCAAAGGAACTGTGTAGTGGTGTCACTGATGATATTTTGAAAGAGGAATACCTGTTTTCCTTATTTTTATCCATTTCCTGTGGATGTCTCCAGTATTTCAATGTTAATAAGTAGCTGTTGCATGTTAATAAATACTTGCTACATGAAAAAATAAATAAGATGTTTAAACCATGTATTTTATGTAGGACACTGCAGATCTTGCACTATTGCAGAAGTTGACACAGAAATGGAGAAACTCAATGAATATGTTTAAACAGGAAGTGGAACAAAGTGAAGAAAATACAAGGGAGAAATTGCAAACTGTTAAGGATGGCCTTATCAAATGGCAACAGTTCTTCAGAAATAAGAAGTAGGTCCCCAAGAATCTTGTTTTTCTGATTCTATTATGTCATATACTATATCTGCTAACAATCCAATTCTCTCTCTCTCTTTCTCCATCAATTTTTTTTTAACCTTGAATCAGCCTTGCTGTTTCTAGTGCTAATTATCTCTATAGGCCATCCCAATCACACTGCCCTACTGCTGCTGCCTCAATTTATTTTTTTAAAATGCAATTTTATTGAAATATAGTCACATAACCTACAGTCGTTTGAAGTGTACAATCAGTTGTTCATAGTATCGTCACATAGTTGTGCATTGATCACCACACTCAATTTTTGAACATTTTCATTACTCCAAAAAATGAAATAAAAATTAGAATAAAAGAGAACATCCAAAACATTCCATTCCCCTTCTCCCCCCATTGTTGATTAACTTTTTTTCCGTAGTCATTCGTTGTTTTTTTAACTTTATCAAAAAATTAAAAAACAAACAATAAAAAACATTTCAAACAAAACCAAAACAAAGGAATAAAAAAATCAAATAACCTAAAATAACTATATTGCTTCCAACATGCTCCTACCATAACCAAGAAAATAAACAGACTTATAACCCAACAAAGAAATAAGAAAAACAACCTAAAATAGCTACATTTCTGCGAACTTGTTCCTACCATACCCCCCAGAAATTAACAAACCATAGTCATTCCTGAGTATTTGCATAACATCAAGTTTACCTCCATAACTTATCTGTCCTTTTTAGATTACCATTCCCCCTTCACTATTTGCTGTCTATCGCTAGGTCCCCTGCATTCTACAATATAAACCATTTATTTTACATTTTTCACAGTGTTCACATTAGTGATAACATACAATATCTCTCTTTTTGTGCCTGGCTTATTTCGCTCAGCATTATGTCTTCAAGGTTCATCCATGTTGTCATATGTTTCATGACTTTGTTCCTTCTTACTGCCGCGTAGTATTCCATCGTGTGTATATACCACATTTTATTTATCCACTCGTCTGTTGAAGGACATTTGGATTGTTTCCATCTCTTGGCAATTGTGAATACTGCTGCTATGAACATCAGTGTGCAAATATCTGTTCATGTCACTACTTTCAGATCTTCCAGTTATATCTGAGAAGTGGAATTGCTGGATTGAAGGGTAGCTCTACATCTAGTTTTCTAAGGAGCCACCAGACTGTCTTTCAGAGTGGCTATACCATTATACAGTCCCACTAACAATGAGTAAGAGTCCCAATTTCTCCACATCCTCTCCAGCATTTGTAGTTTCATGTTTGTTCAATGGCAACCAATCTAATTGGTGTGGGATAATATCTCATTGTGGTCTTAATTTGCATCTCCCTAATAGCTAGTGAACATGAACATTTTTTTCATGTGTTTTTTGGCCATTTGTATTTCCTCTTCAGAGAAATGTCTTTTCATATCTTTTGCCCATTTTATAATTGGGATGTCTGTACTATTGTCATTGAGTTACAGGATTTCTTTATGTATGTAAGATAATCAGTCTTTTGTCAAATATGTGGCTTCCAAATATTTTTTCCCATTGAATTGGCTGCCTCTTTGCCTTTTTTGACAGATTCCTTTAAGGTACAGAAGCTTTTAAGTTTGAAGAGTTTCCATTTATCTGTTTTTTCTTTTGTTGCTTGTGCTTTGGGTGTAAGGTCTAGGAAGTAACCTCCTAATACAAGGTCTTGAAGATGTTTCCCTACTTTATCTTCTAGGAGTTTTAATGTGCTGTCTCTTATATTGAGGTCTTTAATCCATTTTGAGTTAATTTTTGTTTAGGATGTGAGGTAGGGGTCCTCTTTCATTTTTTTGGATATGGATATCCAGCTCTCCCAGCCCCATTTGTTGAATAGACTGTTATATCCCAGTTCAGTGGTTTTGGGGGTCTTATCAAAGATTAATCGAACGTAGATCTGGGGGTCTGTCTCCGAATTCTCAATTTGATTCCATTGGTCAGTATGTCTATCTTTGTGCCAGTACCACGCTGTTTTGACTACTGTGGCTTTATAATAAGCTTCAAAGTCAGGGAGTGTAAGTCCTCCCCTTTGTTTTTCTTTTCTAGGATGTTTTTAGCAATTCGAGACATTTTCTCCTTCCAAATAAATTTGATAACTAGCTTGTCCAAGTCTGCAAAGTAGGTTGTTGAAATTTTGATAGGAATTGCATTGAATCTGTAGATGAGCTGGGGTAGAATTGACATCTTAATGACATTTAGCCTTCCTATCCATGAACAAGGAATATTTTTCCATCTTTTTAGGTCCCCTTCTATTTCTTTTAGTAAAGTTATGTAGTTTTCTATGTATAAGTCTTTTACATCTTTGGTTAAGTTTATTCCTAGGTACTTGATTTTTTTTAGTTGCTATTGAGAATGGAATCTTTTTCTTGAGTGTCTCTTCAGTTAGATCATTTCTAGTGTATAGGAACATTACTGACTTATGTGCATTAATCTTGTATCCCTCTATTTGCTAAATTTGTTTATTAGCTCAAGTAGCTGTGTCATCGATTTCTCAGACTTTTCCAGATATAAGATCATATCATTTGCAAATAATGACAGTTTTACTTCTTCCTTTCAATTGGGATGCCTTTTATTTCTATGTCTTGCCAGATTGCTCTGGCTAGCACTTCTAGCACAATGTTGAATAACAGCGGTGACAGTGGGCATCCTTGTCTTGTTCCTGATCTTAGAGGGGAGGCTTTCAGTCTCGCAATTGAGTACTATGCTGGCTGTGGGTTTTTCATATATGCCCTTTATAGTATTGAGGAAGTTTCCTTCAATTCCTACCTTTTGAAGTGTTTTTATCAAAAAAGGATGCTGGATTTTGTTGAATGCTTTTACAGCGTCTATTAAGATGATCATTTGATTTTTCTCTTTTGATTTGTTAATTTGTGTATTACATTGATTTTCTTATGTTGAACCATCCTTGCACACCTGGAATGAACCCCACTTGGTCATATGGTATATGATCTTTTTAATATGTCTTTGGATTCAATTTGCAAGTATTTTGTTGAGAATTTTTGCATCTATATGCATTAGGGAGATTGGCCTGCAGTTTTCCTTTCTTGTAGCATCTTTACCTGGTTTTGGTATTAGAGTTATGTTAGCTTCATAAAATGAGTTAGGTAGTGTTCCATTTTCTTCATTGTTTTGAAAGAGTTTAAGTAAGATTGGCGTCAGTTCTTTCTGGAAAGTTTGGTAGAATTCCCCTGTGAAGCCATCTCTGGCCCTGGGCATTTATTTGCGGGAAGCTTTTTGTTGACTGAATGGATCCCCCTTTTCTTGTGATTGGTTTGTTAAGGTCTTCTACTTCTTCTCTGGTCAGTCTAGGTTGTTCATGTATTTCTAGGAAATTGTCTATTTCCTCCACATTATCTAGTTTGTTGGCATATGCTTGTTCATAGTATCTTCTTATAATTTTTTTAATTTCTTCAGGATCCATAGTAATGTCACCTCTCTTTTATTTTTTGTTTATTTGGGTCTTCTCTCTTTTTTATTTTGTCAGTCTAGCTAAGGGCCTGTCAATCTTGTTGATCTTCTCAAAAAACCAACTTTTGGTTTTATTTATTGTCTCTATTGGTTTTTTTGTTCTCTATGTCATTTATTTCTGCTTTAATCCTTGTTATTTCTTTTCTTCTACGTGGTGTAGAATTAATTTGCTGTTCATTTTCTAGCTTCTTCAGTTGTTCCATTAGTGCTTTGATTTTAGCACTTTCTTCCTTTTAAATATATGCATTTAGAGCTATAAACTTCCCCCTCAATTCTGCCTTCGCTGCATCCCATAAGTTTTTTTTAAATTTATTTTTATTGAGATATATTCATATACCATGCAGTCATACAAAACAGAGCATACATTAAATTGTTTACAGTACCATCATATAGTTGTGGATTCATCACCAAAATTAATTTTTGACATTTTCATTACCATACGCACAAAAATAATAAGAATAAAAATTAAAGTGAAAAAGAACAATTAAAGTAAAAAAGAACATTGGGTGCCTTTTTTTTTTTTCTTCCCCCATTTTTCTACTCATCCATCCATAAACTAGACAAAAGGGAGTGTGGTCCATATGGCTTTCCCAATCACATTGTCGCCCTTCATAATCTACATTTTTATACAATCTTCTTCAAGATTCATGTGTTCTGGGTTGTAGTTTGATAGTTTCAGGTATTTACTGCTAGCTATTCCAATTCATTAGAACCTAAAAAGTGTTGTCTATATTGTGCATAAGAGTGCCCACCAGAGTGACCTCTTGGCTCCTTTGGAACCTCTCTGCCACTGAAGCTTATTTCTACGTGTCTGATCCCATGTAGCGGGGAGGGCAGTGATTTCACCTGCCAAGTTGGGTTAGCTAGAGAGAGAGGGCCACATCTGAGCAACAAAGAGGCATTCGGGAGGAGGCTCTTAGGCACAATTATAGGGAGGCCTAGCCTCTCCTTTGCAGCAACAGTCTTCCCAAGCATCCCATAAGTTTTGATATGTTGTGTTCTCATTTTTATTCGTCTCTATATATTTTGCAATTTATCTTGCTATTTCTTCTTTAACCCACTGATTGTTTAGGAATGTGTTGTTTAACTTCCAGATGTTTGTGAATGTTCTAAATCACTGATGGTTATTGACTTCTAATTGTATTCCATTGTGATCAGAGAATGTGCTTTGAATAATTTCAATCTTTTTAAATTTATTGAGGCTTGTTTTATGTCCCAGCATATGATCTATTCTGGAGAAAGTTCCACGAGCACTAGAGAAGAATGTGTATCCTGGTGATTTGGGATGTAATGTTCTATATGTGTCTGTTAATACAAATTCATTTATCAGATTGTTTAGATTTTCAATTTCCTTATATTCCTCTGTCTGGTTGGTCTAGCTATAGGAGAGAGTGATGTATTGAAGTCTCCCACAATTATTGTGGAAACATCTATTGCTTCCTTCACTTTTGCCAATGTTTGTCTCATGTAATTTGGGGCACCTTGATTGTGTGCATAGACATTTATGATTGTTATTTCTTGTTGAATTATCCCTTATGTTAGTATATAGTGACCTTCTTTGTCTCTTATAACATCCTTGCATTTATAGTCTATTTTATCTGAGATTAATATTGCTACTCCTGCATTCTTTTGGCTGTAGCTTGCATGGAATATTTTTTCCCATCTTTTCACTTTCAATTTCTTTGTCTCTGGGTCTAAGATGAGTCTCTTGTAAGCAACATATTTTTTAATCCATTCTGCTAATCTGTATCTTTTAATTGGCAAGTTTCATCCATTCACATTCAATGTTATTACTGTGAAGGCATTTCTTGAATCAGCCATCCTAATCCTTAGGTTTTTGTTTGTCAGATATATTCTTCCCCCTCTCTCTTTATTTCGTTTAATGTACCCTTACTAAATTTCTTTCATTCTGACCCTTCCCCATACCTCTCTCTTTCCTTTCTTTGTTTCTTTGCTGGTAAGGCGCTCTTTAGTATCTCTTGTAGGGCAGGTCTCTTGTTAGCAAATTCTCTCAGCATTTATTTGTCTGTGAAGATTTTAAGCTCTCCCTCAAATTTGAAGGAGAGCTTTGCTGGATAAAGAATTCTTGGTTTGCAATTTTTCTCTTTCAGAATTTTAAATATGTCATACCACTGGCTTCTCACTTCCATGGTAGCTGCTGAGTAGTCACTACTTAGTCTTATGCTGTTTCCCTTGTATGTGGTGAATTCCTTCTCTCTTGCTACTTTTAGAACTTGCTCCTTCTCTTCAACAATTGACAATCTGATCAGAATATGTCTCAGAATGGGTTTATTTAGATTTATTCTGTTTGGTGTTTATTGGGCATCTATGATTTGCATATTTATGTTGTTAAGAAGGGGTGGGAAGTTTTCCCCAACAATTTCTTTGTATACTCTTCCTAGACCTTTACCCTTCTCTTCCCCTTCTGGAACATCAATAATTGTTATATTTGTGCACTTCATGTTGCCCTTCATATCCCTGAGATCCATTTCAAATTTTTCAATTTTTTTCTCCATTCTTTCTTTTGTATTTTCACTTTCAAGCCTGCAGTCTTTCAGGTCACTTCTTTCCTCAGCTTCCACTGATCTAGTACTGTTTGTATCCAGAATCTTTTTAATTTGATCAACAGTTTCTTTTATTTCCATAAGATTGTCTATTTTATTTATTTACTCTTGCAAATTCTTCTTTATGCTCTTCTAGGCTCTTCTTCATGTCCTTTCTATCTTGTGCCATGTTTTTGTTTTTTGTGATTACTTCTTTGATTAATTGCTCCAAGTACTGTATCTCCTCTGATTTTTTTGATTTGGGTGTTTGGGTTTGGGTTATCCATATCTTCTGGTTTCTTCATATGCTTTAAAATTTTCTGTTGTTTTTGGCCTCTTGGCATTTGCTTATCTTGATAGGGTTCTTTTAGGATATGCAGGCTTATTTGAACAGTTGTCTATAATATGTCAGAGCTACAGCTTGGTGGAGTGCATGTTCCCTGACTTACCAGCAGATGGCACCCCCCAGCCACCTATTACCCTCAAGCCAGTTCTCCCCAACTTCGTACGTGTGGCGAGTGGGGGTTCAAACCTTGTGGGGGTCCAATTAGTTCCCCAAATTTCCATATGCAGTTGGGGCTGCCAGCCCTGAAAATGACGGTGTGCCCTGTGCAGTTGGGGAGGGAAGACAGCTTTAAGACTTAGATCTCCCAGCCATTCCCACAGTCTTAAAGCTGTTGCACGAGTCCAACCCTTCAGCTCAGATTCCCGACAGTCTCTCTCTGCCACAGGCCCACAAGTCCCTGGGATTGGTGTAGGGCCCTTGGGACTTCTGTGCGGGACCCCTCTTCCAAGCTGTGCACTCCACAGGCCTCCACGAAGGAAGACTGTGCCAACATCACAGGCAAGTGGAATCCCCAAGGGAAGTTCTCGGCTGCCATGCCGCGCAGGGGTGTTGCCAGCCCACTGAAAAGATGGTTGTAAGGGGCGTGGTAACTTCCACTTCTGCAGACCTCCGCCTGCTGCAGTGGGCCATTTCTAGTTCCGGGGCAATTAGCTGTGGGTGTGCAAAAGGCTGTCGTCCACACCAGATACTGAGGTGGGTGCCTCGGGTATGGAAGGCACTCCTCACCATGCTTGACTGTGCAGCTCTCACTGCCAGATCCACAGCTGCTTTTGGAGTTTTTAAACTAACCTGCCTCCAAACACTGACCCCAGTTTTCTCCCCACCACAGCCTGGCTGCCGTTTCCCTAGCAGCCTCACTCACTCATTTCTGAACACGGACTCTTGGTTTTGCCAAGTGCACAGTCACTGTGGATGTCACGGACCTTGTCCAGCCAGTACAACCCTGGAACTTGTATTCTGGAGCACTTTCTGTCTTTTATCTAGTGTTTTTCATGGAAAGTTATTTTACTCTTTTTCTTCTAATCCACCATCTTGATCCTCTCCTCTGCTGCCTCAATTTAAGTCCAATTCTTTTTTCATTTCTTTTCTTTCTTCATTGTGTAAAAAAAATGAAGTCAACTTATGTCATCACTATTGGCAAGCTTTGAATGTCTGGATCCAGTTGCAAATTCCATAGCCTAGTGAATGTGGAGAGAAGAATCAAGGGGTGCTAGTTATAGGGAGGTTGATTTGGACTGAAAAATCATACTTGCTAGAGATTAAAGCAATGTGATACTGGAAGAGGCTGCTTATAAGTTAGTTAAGTAGAGACTGGGTGACTAAGTCATAGGCAAGGTTAGTGGACGCTATACCTTAGATGCAGACTGGACTTGATGATTTCTGAAGCTTCTTTAAGCCTGAAGATGCTTTGTTTGTCGATGAGACACATTTAGATACCATTTCCATCAAATTGACAGCAATGGTTTCAATTTTTCATATAGTTTAAGAGGTTCCCTAATTAGTAGATTTGGAAGTTCTGTAAGCCAAAGCTGGTATATCTGCAAGCTGGTTGCTGCTGTCATGTGCGTTTCTACTGTTTGCCGACTCTTAGCTGGGAGGGGAGCACAGGTGGCAGTGGTTCTTGTCTCCCTTTCTCTTCAGGAACTTCTTGGTCAATTTTTCTGTCTGTTAGAGTTCAGAGAAATTAAATGAAACTCTTTCTTACCAGAAGTTGGAGCGCTTAACCTAAATGTTGAGTCTTAATTACTCATTAGGCTTCCTTTCTATTTATATAATGTTCTGGCAGCTGTGTTCAACAGGAATTATCCTTATGATTGTCTAGGTTTGAATGCCAAAGACCCAGTGACCACCCTTTCACTACTCTCATGGCCCATGGTCCTGTAACTTGGTTGCTCAGGTCTATTTGAGTCTGAATTTATATTTGTAAATTTAAAGGTGAATGCTTATGGCAAGAGGGGCTAGAACAGGAAAGCATGTTTGAAAATAATTAAAGAGAGACATATTTATTGTTATATATTGTATGGACTCATGATTTTCTTCTTTTATACATTGTTCTGAGACCCTTCTCTTGCTCTTTTCCCTTCTTTCAGAACAGAAGACAATTTATTTTCTACTAAGGGAAATATATTGGAGTCAATTCTTCAAGACTACAAGCTTTGGGAAAAGGTAAGACTTTCTTGTAAACTGCTTGATAAAATGCCAGTTGCATTCTTGCCTCTCTTCTACAACTGAGACACACCTCATTGTTTTAAAATGCCGTATTAAGTTCTATGAAGACAAGAAAAATAGCAAGCACGGGGGCTTCTTAAAATACACTTAAATATTTTCCATTCTATTTCAGATTTTGGAGTCAAATAAAGTTAGGTTGCTAGAAAAAAAAAACTGAAAAAATATACCTCTGTGGTAGTGAGAGTCGTAGTTCTTAATTATCTTACCTAATTGTTAGCATAAGTAACATCTATGCCTCTCCTACATCTGGCTTTTGTGTTAAGGACAAATTGGACTTTTAAAATAAGTAACATTTCTTTAAAATGGTTTGTGCTTTAAAAGTAGATTTCATTTCTCAAATTACTATTAGGATATCGTAGTCTGACAAGGAAAATATATCAGAAATTGAAATAATCTGCAAAGTTTTCAAACTCTTGGTCTGACAAAATCTCATCCAGATCCCAGGAAGTCAATTTTCTTTCTTTTGGAATGAGTAGAGCAAAATATTCTCAGAATTGAAGATATTTGTTGACCTATATACAAAATATTTAGTTTACTGACCATTTTACTGTTTGTCTGATGATTTGGGCATTGCATAGATAAAACTGAGAAAGTCATGCTTCTACATTTATTAGGAATAATAAGTAGCTCATTTATTAAGTACTTAGGAACTGAAAGTACTTTCCATACACTATCTTATTTTCATGATGCAGATTTTATAATCCCCATCACACAGATGAGGAAATTGAAGTTTATAAATGTTAAGTAATTGCCTAAGTTTTCTATAAATGGTAAGTGGAAGAGTCAGAATATGAATCCAGGTCTCTTCAACTCTAAAATCTTTACACTTAATTACTGTGCTACACTGCCTCTCTATAGTGATCACTCTTATTGAAGGATGGGTGATTTGTTTCTGTTTTTTGAGTCACAAATAATGGCAAAGTTTATATATAAATTACACCTTAATTTTTCCACAAGTATTTATTGACATGTCATCTACAGGACTTGGACCTGGGGTTATAGAGATGAATAAAACACAATTTGTACCTTCTAGGAATCTTCCCAGTCTAGTGGGAATCACATAAGCAGATACATTTCAACCTGACATATTCTTTACTGAAGCAGGTAGTAGTTGAAAATGCTCAGCTCTCTGGGACCTAATTGCCTGTCAGTAATTTTTTAATCTCATAGAATTTAGTATAATGGTTTTCCTTGTGGTAAACCATGAGTTGGTTATCTCATAAGGTATCAAAATTAATTTAAATTCACATGTACCTTTAAAGTAAAGTAAAAACAAGTAATACTAGGATATGCAGCTCCAAAATAATTGGGAGTCACTGGGGATTAAGAATCCGGGTGTACTTTGATGAAATCATTAGTGAATAATGTACTACTTTTCCTAACTTTTATCCTCTAGATGCTGAATGATGACAAAGAAAAGTTTACAGGGGATATTCTAGTGTCAAAATATGATTCCCTTAAGATTATTAAACATTTACAGGAAAACTGGTCAGATATTGGGCTTGGAATATTTGGTCGGCATAAAAATATGGAGGGGAAGTTGCCCCCAGAGCGACAGCAAATGGAGGAAATTATCAAAAGCATAGGAAGACTCTACAAAGAATATGAAATACGAATAAATGGGGACAATGGTAAGAAAGATAAAATTATAATTAGATTTCTTGGTATTAGATTAATTGTATTTTCAGTACAATTAATATTTAAAATGAAAATAATACGTGCATTTAGATTTTTAAAAAGTTAAGGTGAATGAACAAAAGCAGTTCCCTGCCATACCCTTGTCCATTTGAATTCACTTTTAATGTTGTATCTACTTTTACTTCTTCCTGATTTTTACCTCCATGTCTCTAAATGATATTTTTATACTTCTTTTTATTAGTTCATTAATTATAGACATTACTCACTGACTTTCTGTTTTGATAGATGAGAAACTAACCTACCCTAACATTCCCATTTCTCTTTTCCCACCTTCCCACCTTCTGATATAGTTAGGTCACTGTTTTTTCCCCTTCTTATCTCTGTTATCTTTAATAATAATCTTTTACCTTTATATCTTTTTTAAAACAACTTTATTGAGATATAAGTCACATACTATACAGTTAACCCACTTAAAGTGTACAATTCAGTGTTTCAAAATATATTTACAGGTAAGTGCAACTATCACTACAATCAAGTTTAGAATATTCTTATCATCAAAAAGAAACGGCGAACCCTTTGCTATTGCTCACCTCCTCTGACCACTCTTCCCAGTCTGCCAGCCATAAGCAATCAGTAAGCTACTTTCTGTCTCTATAGCTTTTCTGATTCTGGACTTTCATATGAATGGAGTCAAAGAGTACATAGTACTTTGTGATTGACGTCTTTCACTTAGTATATTTTCTAGGTTCATGTATGTTGTAGCATGTATCTGTACTCCATTTCTTTCCATGACCAAATAATATTCCTATTTTATGGCTCTACCACATTCTGTTTATCCCTTTATCGGTTGATGGAGATTTGGGTTGTTTCCAGTTTTTGGCTATTATGAATAATGCTGCTATTTATATTCATGTACAAGTTTTTTTGTGAATATATATTTTCATTTCTCTTGGGTATATACCTAGGAGAAGAATTGATAGGTCATATGGTTACTATAGTTAATCGTTTGAAGAACTAATAGTTTTCCAAAGTTGCTGCACTGTTATGCATTCCCACTGGCAGTGTATGAAGGTTCCAATTTCTCCACATCCTTGTCACTTGTTATCTGACTTTAGATTCTAGTTGTTCTCATGGATATGAAGTGGTTAGAGTCTAATCATTTTGGTGGATATGAAGTGGTTAGATTCTAGTCGTTTTGGTGGATATGAAGTGGTGTCTCATTGGAGATTTGATTTGTGTTTCCCTGATGACTAATGATGTCACTCATCTTTTCATGTGCTTATTAGCCATTTGATTGTCTCCTTTGGAGAAATGTCCTTTCAGATCCTTTGTCCATTTTAAAAAAAAAATGGTTGTCTTTTTATTATTTAGTTGTAACAGGTCATTATGTACTCTAGTTACAAGTCCCTTGTTAGATAGATGATTTGCAAATGTTTCCTCCCATTCTGTGGTTGTCTTTTCATTGTCTTTAATGGCGTCCTTTGAGGCACAAAAGTTTTTAATTTTGTTGAAGTCCAATTTATCTATTTTTGTTGTTGTTGTTGCTCATGCTTTTGGTGTCCCATGTAAGAATCCTTTCCTAAATCCAAGGTCTTGAAGATTTATCCCTTTGTTTTCTTCTAAGAATATTATAGTTTTAGCTCTTAAATTTAGGACTTTGATCCATGTTGGATTAATTTTTGTATATTTTATGAGGGTAGGGTCCAACATCATTTATTAGATGGACTAATAACCCTTCTCAAAAATTAGATGACCATAAATGTATGGGGTTATTTCTGGACTCTCAAATCTGCCACACTGATGTTTATGCCTAGCCTTCTGTCAATACCATGCCCTCTTGATTACCATTTCTTCGTAGTATGTTTTGAAATTGGGAAGTGAGATTCCTCCTACTTTGTTATTCCTTTACAGGATTGTTTTGTCTATTCTGGATCCCTTACAATTCTTTATGAACTTTGGACTCAGCTTGCCAATTTCTATAAAGAAGTCAGCTATGATCTGCTATGATTGTGTTGAATCTGTAGATCAGTTTGGTGAGTATTGACATCTTAACAATGTTAAGTCTTCCAATACATTAACATAGGATGTTTTTCCAATTTTTAATACTTTTAATTTCTTTCAACATTTCATAGTTTTCTGAGTATAAGTTTTGTACTTCTTTTTGTTAACTTTATTTCTAAGTATTTATTCCTTTTGATGCTTTTGTGAATGGAATTATTTTTCTTAATTTCATTCTCAGATTGTTCATTGTAAGTGTATAGAAATACAATTAATTTTGTATATTGATCTTGTATCCTGCAACCTTGCTGGATTTGTTTATTAGTTCTAATAGTTTTTTAGTGGATTCCTTTGGATTTACTATATACAAGATTATGCAATTTATGAACAGTGATAGTTGTACTTTTTTCTTTCCAATCTGGTTGCCTTTAATTTCATTTCTTGCCTAACTGCCCTGGTTATGACCTCTAATACAATGTTGAATTGAAGTGCTGAGAATGGACATCTTTTTCTTCTTCCTGATGTTAGTGGAAAAGCATTTAGTCTTTTATCATTGTGTATGAGATTGGCTATTTCTTTTTAAATCTTCATTTTATTGAGATATATTCACATACCATGCAGTCATACAAAACAAATCGTACATTCGATTGTTCACAGTACACATTACATAGTTGTACATTCATCACCTAAATCAATCCCTGACACCTTCATTAGCACACACACAAAAATAACAAGAATAATAAATAAAGTGAAAAAGAGCAATTGAGGTAAAAAAGAACACTGGGTACCTTTGTCTGTTTGTTTGTTTGTTTGTTTGTTTCCCCTATTTTTCTACTCATCCATCCATAAACTAGACAAAGGAGAGTGTGGTCCTTATGGCTTTCCCAATCCCATTGTCAACCTTCATAAGCTACATTTTTATACAATTGTCTTCGAGATTCATGGGTTCTGGGTTGTAGTTTGATAGTTTCAGGTATCTACCACCAGCTACCCCAGTTCTTTAGAACCTAAAAAGGGTTGTCTAAATTGTGCGTAAGAGTGCCCACCAGAGTGACCTCTCGGCTCCTTTTGGAATCTCTCTGCCACTGAAGCTTATTTCGTTTCCTTTCACATCCCCCTTTTGGTCAAGAAGATGTTCTCTATCCCACGATGCCAGGTCTCCATTCCTCCCTGGGAGTCATATTCCACGTTGCCAGGGAGATTCACTCCCCTGGGTGTCTGATCCCACGTAGTGGGGAGGGCAGTGATTTCACCTTTCAAGTTGGTTTAGGTAGAGAGAGAAGGCCACATCTGAGCAACAAAGAGGCATTCAGGAGGAGGCTCTTAGGCACAATTATAGGGAGGCCTAGCCTCTCCTTTGCAGCAACAGTCTTCCCAAGGGTAAGTCCTGTGGTAGAGGGCTCAACCCATCAAACCACCAGTCCCCTATGTCTGTGGTCATGTTAGCAGCCATCGAGGTGGGGTAGGCCAATATCCCTGCATTCTCCACCGGCTCCTCAAGGGGGCTCTACATTTTTTTTTCCTTTTTTTTTTTAAACTTTTTTGTATTTTTTTAAAATCAACTGTATGGAAAATAAAAAAAAAAAAAAAAAAAAAAAAAACATGCAATAAAAGAACATTTCAAAGAGACCGTAACAAGGGAGTAAGAAAAAGACAACTAACCTAAGATAACTGCTTTACTTCCAACATGTTCCTCTCTACCCCAAGAAAGTTACCTAATATGGCAACATTTCTGTGAACTTGTTCCTACTATACCCATCAGAAATTAACAGACCATAGTCATTCCTGGGCATCCCCAGAACATTAAATAGCTTATCTGTTCTTCTTGGATTATTGTTCCCCCTTCCTTAATTGCTCTCTATTGCTAGTTCCCCTACATTCTACATTATAAACCATTTGTTTTACATTTTTCAAAGTTCACATTAGTGGTAGCAGATAATATTTCTCTTTTTGTGCCTGGCTTATTTCGCTCAGCATTATGTCTTCAAGGTTCATCCATGTTGTCATATGTTTCACCAGATCGTTCCTTCTTACTGCCGTGTAGTATTCCATCGTGTGTATATACCACATTTTATTTATCCACTCATCTGTTGAAGGACATTTGGGTTGTTTCCATCTCTTGGCAATTGTGAATAATGCTGCTACGAACATTGGCATGCAGATATCTGTTCGTGTCACTGCTTTCCGATCTTCCGGGTATATAACAACAAGTGCAATCGCTGGATGGAATGGTAACTCTATATCTAGTTTTCTAAGGAACTGCCAGACTGACTTCCAGAGTGGCTGAACCATTATACAGTCCCACCAACAATGAATAAGGGTTCCAATTTCTCCACATCCCCTCCAGCATTTGTAGTTTCCTGTTTGTTTCATGGCAGCCATTCTAATCAGTGTGAGATGGTATCTCATTGTGGTCTTAATTTGCATCTCTCTAATAGCTAGTGAAGCTGAACATTTTTTCATGTGTTTCTTGGCCGTTTGTATTTCCTCTTCAGAGAACTGTCTTTTCATATCTATTGCCCATTTTATAATTGGGCTGTCTGTACTATTATCATTGAGTTGTAGGATTTCTTTATATATGCAAGATATCAGTCTTTTGTCAGATACATGGTTTCCAAAAATTTTTTCCCATTGAGTTGGCTGCCTCTTTACCTTTTTGAGAAATTCCTTTGAGGTACAGAAACTTCTAAGCTTGAGGAGTTCCCATTTATCTATTTTTTCTTTTGTTGCTTGTGCTTTGGGTGTAAAATCTAGGAAGTGGCCGCCTAATACAAGGTCTTGAAGATGTTTTCCTACATTATCTTCTAGGAGTTTTATGGTACTTTCTTTTATATTGAGATCTTTCGTCCATTTTGAGTTAATTTTTGTGTAGGGTGTGAGGTAGGGGTCCTCTTTCATTCTTTTGGATATGGATATCCAACTCTCCCAGCCCCATTTGTTGAAAAGACCATTATGACCCAGTTCAGTGACTTTGGGGGCCTCATCAAAGATCAGTCGGCCATAGATCTGGGGGTCTGTCTCCAAATTCTCAATTCGATTCCATTGATCTATATGTCTATCTTTGTGCCAGTACCATGCTGTTTTGACAACTGTGGCTTTATAATAAGCTTCAAAATCAGGGAGTGTAAGTTCTCCCACTTCGTTTTTCTTTTTTAGAGTGTCTTTAGCAATTCGAGGCATCTTTCCTTTCCAAATAAATTTGATAACTGGCTTTTCCAAGTCTGCAAAGTAGGTTGTTGGAATTTTGATTGGGATTGCATTGAATCTGTAGATGAGTTTGGGTAGAATTGACATCTTAATGACATTTAGCCTTCCTATCCATGAACATGGAATATTTTTCCATCTTTTAAGGTCCCCTTCTATTTCTTTTAGTAGAGTTATGTAGTTTTCTTTGTATAGAAATCTTTGGTTAAGTTTATTCCTAGGTACTTAATTTTTTTAGCTGCTATTGAAAATGGTATCTTTTTCTTGAGTGTCTCTTCAGTTTGTTCATTTCTAGCATATAGAAACATTACTGACTTATGTGCATTAACCTTGCATCCCGCTACTTTTGCTAAATTTGTTTATTAGCTCTAGTAGCTGTATCACCCATTTCTTAGGGCTTTCCAGATATAAGATCATATCATCTGCAAACAATGACAGTTTTACTTCTTCTTTTCCAGTTTGGATGCCTTTTATTTCTTTGTCTTGCCGGATTTCCCTGGCTAGCACTTCCAGCACAATGTTGAATAACAGTGGTGATAGCGGGTGTCCTTGTCTTGTTCCTGATCTTAGAGGGAAGGCTTTGAGTCTCTCACCATTGAGTACTATGCTGGCTGTGGGTTTTTCATATACGCTCTTTATCATGTTGAGGAAGTTTCCTTCAATTCCTGCCTTTTGAAGTGTTTTTATCAAAAATGGATGTTGGATTTTGTCAAATGCTTTTTCAGTACCTATTGAGATGATCATTTGATTTTTCCCTTTCGAATTGTTAATGTGTTGTATTACATTAATTGATTTTCTTATGTTGAACCATCCTTGCATGCCTGGAATGAACCCCACTTGGTCATGGTGTATGATTTTTTTAACGTGTCTTTGGATTCGATTTGCAAGTATTTTGTTGAGGATTTTTGCATCTATATTCATTAGGGAGATTGGCCGGTAGTTTTCCTTTTTTGTAACATCTTTGCCTGGTTTTGGTATCAGATTGATGTTAGCTTCATAAAATGAGTTAGGTAGTGTTCCATTTTCTTCAATGTTTTGAAAGAGTTTGAGTAAGATTGGTGTCAGTTCTTTCTGGAAAGTTTAGTAGAATTCCCCTATGAAGCCATCTGGCCCTGGGCATTTATTTGTGGGAAGATTTTTGATGACTGATTGGATCTCTTCGGTTGTGATGGGTTGGTTGAGGTCTTCTATTTCTTCTCTGGTCAGTCTAGGTTGTTCATATGTTTCCGGGAAATTGTCCATTTCCTCTGCATTATCCAGTTTGTTGCCATACAGTTGTTCATAGTATCCTCTTATAATTTTTTAAATTTCTTTGGGATCTGCAGTTATGTCACCTTTTTCATTCATTATTTTGTTTATATGGGTCTTCTCTCTTTTTGATTTTGTCAGTCTAGCTAGGGGCTTGTCAATCTTGTTGATCTTCTCAAACAACCAACTTTTGGTGATATTTATCCTCTCTATTGTTTTTTTGTTCTCTATGTCATTTATTTCTGCTTTAATCCTTGTTATTTCTTTTCTTCTACTTGGTTTAGGATTGCTTTGCTGTTCATTTTCTAGCTTCTTCAGTTGATCCATTAGTTCTTTGATTTTGGCTCTTTATTCCCTTTTAATATATGTGTTTAGTGCTATAAATTTCCCCCTCAGTACTGCTTTTGCTGCATCCCATTGTTTTTGGTATGTTGTGTTCTCATTTTCATTCGTCTCTATATATTTAGCAATTTCTCTTGCTATTTCTTCTTTAACCCACTGATTGTTTAGGAGTGTGTTGTTTAACCTCCAGGTATTTGTGAATTTTCTAAGTCTCTGATGGTTATTGACTTCAAATTGTATTCCATTGTGGTTGGAGAATGTGCTTTGAATAATTTCAATCTTTTTAAATTTATTGAGGCTTGTTTTATGTCCCAGCATATGATCTATTCTGGAGAAAGTTCCGTGAGCACTAGAGAAGTATGTGTATCCTGGTGATTTGGGATGTAATGTTCTATATATGTCTGTTAAATCCAATTCTTTTATCAGATTGTTTAGGTTTTCAATTTCCTTATATTCCTCTGTCTGGTTGGTCTATATATAGGAGAGAGTGATGTGTTGAGTCTCCCACAATTATTGTGGAAACCTCAATTGCTTCCTTTAGTTTTGCCAGTATTTGTCTCATGTATTTTGTGGCACTTTGATTGGGTGCATAGAGAGTTATGATTGTTATTTCTTCTTGTTTAATTGCCCCTTTTATTAGTATGTAGTGGCCTTCTTTGTCTCTCAAAACATCCCTGCATTTAAAGTCTATTTTATCTGAGATTAATATTGCTACACCTGCTTTCTTTTGGCTGTAGCTTGCATGAAATATTTTTTTCCATCCTTTCACTTTCAGTTTCTTTGTGTCCCTGTGTCTAAGATGAGTCTCTTGTATGCAACATATTGATGGTTCATTTTTTTTTGATCCATTCTGCGAATCTATATCTTTTAATTGGGGAGTTTAATCCATTTACATTCAACATTATAACCGTGAAGGCATTTCTTGAATCAGCCATCTTATTCTTTGGTTTATGTTTGTCATATATATTTTTCCCCTCTCTCTATTAATATCCTTTAATGTACCCATACCGAATCTCTTTAGTACTAAACCTTTCTCCAAGTCTCTCTGTCCTTTCTTTGTTTCTCTGTCTGTAGGGCTCCCTTTAGTATCTCCAGTAGGCAGGTCTCTTGTTAGCAAATTCTCTCAGCATTTGTTTGTCTGTGGAAAATTTAAGCTCTCCCTCAAATTTGAAGGAGAGCTTTGCTGGATAAAGTATTCTTGGCTGGAAATTTTTCTCACTCAGAATTTTAAATATATCGTGCCACTGCCTTCTTGCCTCCATGGTGGCTGCTGAGTAGTCACTACTTAGTCTTATGCTGTTTCCTTTGTATGTGGTGAATTGCTTTTCTCTTGCTGCTTTCAGAACTTGCTCCTTCTCTTCCATGTTTGACAGTGTGATCAGAATATGTCTCGGAGTGGGTTTACTTGGATTTATTCTATTTGGAGTTCGCTGGGGATTTATGATTTGTGTATTTATGGTGTTTAGAAGATTTGGGAAGTTTTCCCCAACAATTTCTTTGAATACTCTTCCTAGACCTTTACCCTTTTCTTCCCCTTCTGGAACACTAATGAGTCTTATATGCGGGTGTTTTATATTATCTATCATATCCCTGAGGTCCGTTTCGATTTTTTTTATTTTTCTCCCCATTCTTTCTTTTGTGGTTTCATTTTCCATTCTGTCATCTTCCAGGTCACTGGTTCGTTGTTCAACTTCCTCTAGTCCTGTACTATGGGTATCCAGAATCTTTTTAATTTGGTCAACAGTTTCTTTAATTTCCATAACATCATCTATTTTTTTATTTAGTCTTGCAATGTCTTCTTTATGCTCTTCTAGGGTCTTCTTGATATCCTTTGTCTCCCGTACTATGGTCTCATTGTTCATCTTTAGTTCTTTGAGTAGTTGCTCTAGGTGCTGTGTCTCTTCTGAGCTTTTGATTTGGGTGCTTGGGCTTGGGTTATCCATATTGTCTGTTTTTTTCATATGCTTTATAATTTTCTGTTGTTTTTGGCCTCTTGGCATTTGCTTAACTTGATAGGGTTCTTTTAGGATTTGTAGACCAATTGAAGTCCTTATCTCTAATTTATCAGATCTATAGCTTTGTGGAGTATACTTTCTCTAACTAACCAGCAGGTGGCATCCACGAGCCACCTGTTCTCCACAAGTCAGTTCTCCCCTGCTTTGTCTTTGTGGTGAGTGGGGGAGTGAGTCTTGTGGGGTCCAATTGGAGTACCAAGCTTGCGTGTGTAGTTGGTGTTGCCTGCCCTGTATATGGGGCGTGTGTCTGGGCAGTCAGGGAGGGGGGGTGGCTCTAACAATCAAATCTCCCTGGAGTTCCTGGTGTTTTAAAGCTGCTGCAATAGTCTAATCCTTCAGTTCAGCCCTGCCACAGTTTGTCTCTGCCACTGACCCACAAGTCCTTGGTATTGGCATATGGCTCCTGAGAGTTGCAAGTGGGTCCCTCTTCCAGGCCTTGCACCCCCTGTTCCTCTGTTGAGGGCTGACTGTGCTATGTCACAGGTGAGTGCCGGCCCCCCAGGGTGGTTCTGGGCTGCTGGGCTGTGTAGGGAGGCTCCCAGGCTGCTGAAATGATGGCTGAATGGGGCTTTGTTAATTCACACTGCTCCAGCTTCCCAACTCTGGGACAACCAGCTGAGGGTGCAGGGAAGGCTAATGCCCACACCCAGTTTTGTGGTGTGTGCCTGTTATTTGAAGCACTTCGGTCACACTGGGTTGCCTGGGGCAGCTCTGGGCTATGGGGCTGGCGACGGGCAGGAGTGTTTCCTGTCCACCAGGATGATGGCTGTGAGCAGACACCCCCCCTTTTCTTGGGAAGTTGTGTTGTTTAGTGAATTTTCTCAGCCACTGGATTATTGCCTTTTGTCTCAGAGCTCTCTTAGTTCTTCTCTTGTCTTGACCTGCCCAAATTGCAAGTCTTTGAGGCTTTCTGTATTGGGCTTCTTAGGGTAATTGTTTTAGAAACAGAAAAAAAAAGATAAAAAAAAAAGCCCTCCTTGCAAATCTGATGGGTTATTGAAATGCTAAGAGACAAAGCAATTAGGGCCATTAAGGAAAGATCCAGGGGGCAGAGAGATCAGTTTTTCTTCAGGATTTGCATATCAGCCTCAGGGCTTGAGCTCTGCCCTTCCCCTTTCTATGTTCACCAGAACTCCAAAAAGCCTCCGCTTTTATTTTTGAGTTTTTGTTGCTGTTTTTTGCTATGCGTATCTCCTCTCTGCTGGGCTGACTGCTCTCAGATTCTCTGGTGTCTGGTCTCAGTTTATCTATGGTTGGAGTTTGGATCAGTAGAATGAGTTTCCCATAAGAGCTGCCACTGCAGTTCTCCCTTCTCTTTTCCAGCGCTTACGGCCCCTCCTCCCACAGGACTGAGCCTGGCAGGGAGGGGCGCGGGTCCCCTGGCCGCAAAAACTTACAGATTTCGCTGATCTCAGCAGTTCAACGTGTTCATGAGTGTTGTATGAAGTATGCCCAATGTCAAATTGCTCTGCGGTGTCCAGTCCACGCTTTTCCTGGCTTTCTACCTACTTTCCTGGAGGAGTAACTAAAACATACAGCTCAGCAATCCGCCATCTTGCCCCGCCTCTGAGATTAGTTACTTTTTTTTTTTTTTTATAGATACCCTTTATCAAGTTGAAGATGTTGTCTTCTATTCCTGGTTTGTTGAGTGGTTTTCTCATGGATTTTTTCAAATGCTATTTCTGTGTCTATTGAGGTGATCATATGGTTTTTATTTTTATTCTATCGAAAAATTGCATTAATTGATTTTCAGATGTTACATCAACCTTGTATTTCTGGAATAAATCCCACTTGGTCATGATGTATAATTCTTTTTATATGTTGCTGAATTTGGTTTGCTGGTATTCTGTAGGGGATTTCTGTGTCCATATTCATAACAGATATTGGTCTGATGGCTTCTGTGATGTTTTTGTCAAGTTTTGATATCAGCTTAATACTGGCTGAGTTGGCAAGTGTTTGGAAGTTTTGAAGAATTGGTATTTTTATTTGAATGTTTATTAGAATTCAGCAGTGATGCATTATGGGCCTGGACTTTTCTTTGTAGACTTATTATTATTATTATTATTGCTTATTCAATTTCTTCACTTGTTATCCATTCATTGTCTGTTTCTTCTTGGGTCAGTTACGGTAGTTTTTGTCTTTCTAGGAATTTGTTCATTTCATCTAATACATCTAATTTGTTGGTGTACCTTTATTCACAATATTTCTTAAAATCTTTTTTTGTTTTTGTAAAATGGTTATAAACCCCATCTTTCATTTCTGAGTCTACTGATTTGAATCTTCTTACTTTTCCTCTTCATCAGTCTAGCTAAAGTTTTTCATTTTTTTTTTATTTTTTCAGAAAACCAGCTTTTGGTTTCACTGATTTTCTCTATTGTCTTTCTAGTCTCTATTTCATTGATTTCTTCTTTAATCTTTATGATTTCCTTCCTTCTGCCTGATATAGGTTTAATTTGCTCTTCTTTTTCCAATGTCTTTAGGTGGCAAGTTAAATTACTGATTTAAGATCATACTTCTTTTCTAATATGGGCAATTATAGCTAGAAATTACCCTTTAGTACTGTTTAACTGCATTCCATAAATTTTGTTATGTTGTATCTTCATTTTCATTCATCTCAAGGTATTTTCTACTTCCCCTTGGATTTCTTCTTTGACCCATTGGTTATTTAAAAGTGTATTGTGTGCTTTCCATATTTTGAGTTTACCAAATTTGTTTGTGCCATTCATTTCTTTTTGTTGTTGTTATTTTTTTGTTTATTTTATTTTATTTTATTTTATTTTATTTTATTTATTTTTTGTGCTGTTGATTTCTAATTTCATTCCATTGTGGTCGGAGACCATACTTTGTATTATTTATATCCCTTTTAATTTAATGAGTTTTTTAATGATCTAGTGTATGGACTGTCTGGAGAATGTTTGTGCACTTTAGAAGTATGTCGGGTAGAGGGTTCTGTAGATGTCTGTGAGCTTTACTTGTGCATTAATCAGAGTGCTCCAAGGAAACAGAACTGGCAGGATAAATACATAAATATTATGATATTTATTATAGGAATTGGCTCATGTTACTGTTGGGATTGGCAAGTCTGAATTCTGTAGGGCAAGTCACAAGTTGAGAATTCTGGTGAAGGTTTTGATGAATTCCCCAGAGGAGGCTGACTGGCTGAAGTAGAGATAGAAATTCTTTCTGACTGCTGAAATCATCAGTAATCCCTTTAAGGCCTTCAACTGATTGGATGAGACTTGTTTTCATTGCTGAAGGCAATCTCCTTTGTTGATTGTGGATGTAATCATCGATAGATGCAATCAACTGATTTTTGAATTAAATCCATGAAATACTTTCACAATAATAATCAGGCCAGTGCTTGCTTGGCCAAACAACTGAACACCATAACCATAATCTAACCAGGTCGACACATGAATTAACCATCACAGTCAACCCCTTGTCAACTGAGCACCCATACACAACTCCTTAAACCACACGTAATCTCTAATAAAAACAATAATGGTCATATTTATGCCTAGCATAATCCAACTATTCTATGTAAAATTGGAAACACAATAAATCCTTCCCCAGAAGAGGATAAAAGGCCTTTAGTTATATTCACTCTTAAACTTGATATCCTGGAACTTAAATACTATGACATAAAGCTAATATACCTATGTTATATGATAAGGGAAAGGAAACAAAGATATCTGCTTTATGTATACATATGTATACACAAATGTATTTATAATAAAACGAGGAAGAAATATCCATATCCATTACAGTCCTCATTTCTGAATCTGGTCAAATACCCATACCTATTATAGTCCTCATTTCTGAAAATGAAATATAAGCTATGATTACAGCTTACATTTATAGCTACCTTCTTTCACTACCCATTCTATATCAGCAAGTACCTCAGCTGATCATGGTTCTTTGCTTGGTAGGCGACCCAAACCTTAATTCCTGAAGGGTGTGGGCCATTAATAGCCTTGCCTGGATTGGGTTGTTGCAGTTTTCCATTGACTTTAATCACAGGGCATGGTAATACTAAGAAATGTCCTAAGCATTCTCCTGTATTCCAGGAAAACTTTCTGTTCTCTATTATGTAGTAGTAGTCCTATTTCCCCTTGATAATTAGGATCTATCACCCCAGAAAATATGGTGACTCCCTTCTTTGCTTGTTGATTCAGAGACATGAAGAGCCCAAAGTGGTTGGATGTCAGTCTTAATTTCCAGTTCAGTGGAATCATTGTTTGTATCTTAGTGGAAACATTATTCCTTTTGAAACTGAGACCTATAGAGCAGCAGAGGTTAAGGTAGTTGGGACAAGAAGTAAATCTTTTTCTAGTGGATCACTAAGGGTAATGGTGAGTGGTTCCACTCCCATTTCCACTGATTTCCATTGATTCCTACACTAGTGAATCCTGGCTTTGGGAGAAACAGCACCATAGAGTGGGCAGCAATTTAGAGCATGGTCCAGTTTACTAATGTTGCCATTATCCAAAATAGCAGAAATGGATTAGTTTTATAAAGGGGGTTTATTTGGTTACAAATTTACAGTCTGAAGGCCATGAAAATGTCCAAATTAAGGCACCAACACGAGTATACTTTCACTGAAGGAAGGCCAATAGCATCCGGAAAACCTCTGTTACCTGGAAAGGCATGTGGTTGGCATCTCCGGATCCTGGGTTGTGTTCTAGCTCCTCTCTAAGCTCTTGTGCTTTCTTCAAAATGTTGCTCTTGGGGCATTTGGTCCTCTCTTAGCTTCTCTGGAGCAAACACTAGACTACCGTCTCCAAAGCATCAGTAAAAGTCTGCTTTCAGCGGCCATCTCCAAAATGTCTCTTGTAGTTGCTCTCCAAAATGTCACTCTCAGATGCTCTGAGGTCCTTCTGTTTTTTGAGCTCTTTTATAGGACCCCAGAGATTAAATCAAGACCCACCTTGAATGGGTGGTGTCCATATCTCTATGGAAATAATTCAGTCAAATGTTTCACTCACACTTGATTGAGTCACATCTCCATGGAAAACAATCAAAGGATTCCAACCTAATCAACACTAATAGTCTGCCCCCACAAGTGCATTAAAGAATATGGCTTTTGGCAGGATATAATGTATCCAGACTAGCACAGAGCGTATACAACCTCCTGGAGAATATTGCCCCAGCCTTGCAAGGAATTGCCATCCAGTTAGTGCTGTACTTGAGTCTTCAAAATGCCTTTCTAGGCAAACACTATAATGCCTCACTGATATGGACTAACTACAATGTGTAAACTCAGAATTGAATCTTAGAACACAGCCTAACAGGGAAATGGTTATTGTAATGGTCCCTAGATTGTAAGCTCTTACAGCAGCCAAATCTATTCCTGAATGGTAATGGCTGTCTCCAAACTCTGAGATGTTGATCCCCTGGTGTATAACCTGATTGGGCTCTGGAACATTGGGTATCTGTGTGACACCTGAAACTCAGAGCTAGAGCTTGGCAGACATGAATATCAGTATTAACGCATATAGCAACTGTTAAAAAAAAAAAAAAGCTGAAAAACAGCCCAGACTTCAATCAGAGATATGAATGAAGCAGATCTGGTTAAATCTAGGGCAAATTGGGCCAAAAGGTAAAGTTTGAAACTGACTGTGTGTTGAAACTTCAATTTTCATGTGAGACCAAGGGAAGAAATGTTTATTTGATGTAGGATCTATATTTTCTAAACAATATAACTTCTACAGTCAGTTTGTTCAAACACCACAATTACATGGAACTTTGAATAGGAAGTGAGATATGGTAGGCCTGTGTAGGTTAGAGTGAAATAGCAACACATCCCAAAGTAATTTGGGCAGAGAATCAAATATGTATTTGGCCCCCCCCTGAGGAGCTGGAAGAGGATGCGGAGGTGTTGGACTTCCTCACCTGGATTGTTGCTGATGTTCTCACAAACATTGAGGACTGATGGCTTGACATGCTGAGCACTCTGTCTTGGGGCTTGCCCCTATGAAGCTTGTTACGGCAAAGGAGAGACTAAACCTGCTTGTAATTGTGCCTAAGGGTCTCCCCTTGAGTGCCTCTTTGTTGCTGAGATGTGGCCCTCTATCTCTGGGAGGCCACCTTGGCAGCTGCCATCCCCCCTACATGGGACCTGATTCCCAGGGGTGTAAATCTTCCTGGTAACATAGGATATGACCCCCAGGGATGAATCTGGACCCAGCATCATGGGATTGAGAACATCTTCTTGACCAAAAGGGGGATGTGAAATGAAAAGAAATAAAGCTTCAGTGGCTGAGAGATTTCAAATGGAGTTGAGAGGTCACTCTGGTGGACATTATTACACACTATATAGATAACACTTTTTGGGTTTTAATGTATTGGAATAGCCAGAGGTAAATACCTGAGACTGCCAAACTCCAGCCCAGTAGCCTTGACTCTTGAAGATGATTGTATGATGATTGTATTAGTTAGGGTTCTCTAGGGAAACAGAATCAGTGAGAGATATCTATGAATATAAGATTTATTAAAGTGTCTCACACAACTGTGAGTATGCATGAGTCTAAATTCTGTAGGGCAGGCAGCAAACTGGCAACTCCAATGAAGATGTTAGATGAAAGCCTCAGGATACGAACTGGCAACTTCGATGGACTCTGCAGCAAATGCTTCACTGGTCAGCCAAAGAAGTGAAGGTCCTCTATCTGTCTCACTTAACAGTCTTCAACTGATTGGTTGGATTAAATCCAGCTAACTACATTCTCTCATTGTGGAAGACACACCCTTCATTGACATCATCAGTCACAGCTGCAGCCAATTGACTGATGATTTACTAAACCAGCCTCTTGGTTTATTAACCAGCCACAAATGTCCTTGTAGTAACGGTTAGGCCAGTGCTTGCTTGATCACACAGCTGGGTACCATATGAACATAACCATCACAATGATGTGGATTACAAGGGGTGACAGTGTGATTGTGAAAACCTTGTGGATCACACTCCCTTTGTCCAGTGTATGGATGGATGAGTAGAAAAATGGGGATGGAAACTAAATGAAAAATAGGATGGGATGGGGGAGTTGATTTGGGTGTTCTTTCTTATTTTTATTTTTTATTCTGATTCTTTTTGGTGTAAGGAAAGTGTTCAAAAATAGATTGGGGTGATGAGTGCACAACTGTATAATGGTGCAGTTGATTGTGCACCATGGATGATTGTGTGGTATGTGAATGTATCTCAATAAATCTGAATTTTTAAAAAATGCCTTTCTATCAATCCACTTGCTCTAGGATGATGGGGAACATGGTAAGACCAGTGAATTCCATAAGCATGTACCCATTATCATGCTTCATTTGTGTGAAGTGGGTTCCTTGATTAGAAGCAATGCTGTATGGAATATCATGATAGTGGATAAGGTATTCTGTGAGTCCATGGATGGTATTTTTGATAGACACATTGTATGGAGGGAAGGCAAACCCATACCTGGAGTATGTGTTTAGCAGTTAAGAACCAAATGTTGCCCCTTCCAAGATGAAAGTAGTCCAGTGTAATAAATCTGCTACCAGGTAGCAGACTGATCACCATGGGGAATAGTGCCATATTGGAGACTGAATGTTGGATTCTCCTGCTGGCAGATTTACCACTCAGCAATGGCTGTAGCCAGGTTGGCCTTGGTAAGTGGAAATCCATGTTGCTGAACCCATGTGTAACCTCCATCCCTACCACCATGACCCTACTTTGTTCATGAGCCTATTGGGCAATGACAGGAGTGGCTTGGGAAATTGGTCCACTGGTAGCCACAGTACAGGTCATCCTATCTACTTGATTATTAAAATTCTCCTTTGCTGAAGTTACTCTCTGGTGAACAGTCACATGGGACACAAATATCTTCATGTTTTTCACCCATTCAGAAAGGTCTATCCACATACCTCTCCCCCAGACCTCTTTATCACCGATTTTCCAGTTATGTTCCTTCAAAATCCTGGAACATCTAGCCAAACCATTGGCCACAGCCTATGAATTGGTATACACATTCACCTCTGGCTATCTCTCCTTCCAAGCAAAATGAACAACTAGGTGCACTACTCAAAGTTCTGTCCACTGTGAGAATTTCCCTTCACCACTGTCCTTCAGGGATGTCCCAGAAAGGGGCTAGGCTAGAGTGCTGCAATGGTCCACTTTCTGATGGTGCTTGTATATTGTGCAGAGCCATCTGTAAACCATGCCTGAGTTTTCTTTTCCTCAGTCAACTGATCAGAGGGAACTCCCTAATGTGACTATAGCTGCAGGCTGGGAAAGAGAAGGTGATGTGGCAGGAGTGTGACTATAGCTGCAGACTGGGAAAGAGAAGGTTATGTGGCAGGAGTGAGGATCATGGGCATTTGGGCCACTATCTTCTGTAACTTACTTGTGTCTTCAGGGCCTGCTAGAGCTTGATCTCATGCATAGCACTTCCATTTGATGATAGCACGCTGGTGTGCACACCCAACTTAATGGCTTAGTGGTTTAGACAACATCACATTCATGATGGGCAACTCAGGTCCCATAATAACTTGGTGGCCCATGGTTAAGCATCCAATCTCTACTAAGGCCCAGTAGCAGGCCAAAAGCTGTTTTTCAAAAAGAGAGTAGTTACCCACAGAAGATGGCAGGGATTTGCTCTAAAATCCTAGAGGTCTACACTTGATTATCCTATTGGAGCCTGCACCATGGATCTGCTGGATCATATGGCCTAAGGGATAGGAAAGCTTGCACAGCAGTTTGGACTTGTTGCAGAGCCTTGTCTTGTTCTGGTCCCCACTCAAAACTATCAGCTTTTCGAGTCACTTAGAAAATGGGACTAACACATGCAAATGAGGGATATGTTCCCTCCAAAATCCAAGGAGGTCAACATTATGCTTCCTTTTTGGTTGTAGGAGGGGCCAGATGCAACAACTTATCCTTCACCTTAGAAGCAATTTATTGACATGCCCCACACCACTGGATATTAAGAAATTTCACTGAGGTGGAAGGCATCTGAATTTTTATTGAATTTGTCTCCCACCCTCTGACATGCAGATGCCTTAACAACAAATCTAGAATAGTTGCTACTTAGAGCTCAGCAGGTCCAATCAGAATCATTTCATCAGTATAGCAGCCAGTGTGATATCTTGTGGAAGAGGGGCAATCAAGGTCCCTGAGAATTAGATTTTTACATATGGCTGGATAATTTACATACTCCTGAGGTAGGGTAGTGAAGGTATATTACTGGACTTTCCAGCTGAAAGCAAACTGGTTTTGGTGGTCCTTATGAATAGGTATCAAGAAAAAATCATTTTCCACATCAATAGCTTTATACCAAGTAGCAGGGGATATGTTTATTTGCTCAAGCAGTGATACCACATCTGGAACAACAGCTGCAATTAGAGTCACAACTTGGTTAAGATTATATTCCACTGTCATTCTCCAAGATCAATCTGTTTTCTGCACAGGTCAAATAGGAGAGTTGAATGGGGATGTGATGAGAATCACCACCCCTGCATCCTTCAAATTCTTCATGTTGGAACTAATCTCTTCAATTCCCCCATGCATTCCTGCTTTTGATTTACTATTTTTGGGAGGTAGAGACAGTTCTTGTAGCTTCCATTTGACCTTTTCTACCATAATAGCCCTCACTCCACAAGCCATGGAACCAATGTAGGAATTCTGCCAGTTGTTTAGTATGTCTATTCCATTTGGGCATTCTGGAACAGGGAATAACCACAGAATGAGTTCAGGTACCCACCGGACCCACTTGAGATGGACCTAAGCTAAAACTCCATTGATGATCTGACTTCCATAAGCCCCTAATATGACTGGTGTACCACAGTGACATTTGGGTCTCCTTGAATTAATGTCCATTCCAAGCCAGTGTCCCATGATCTCTGAAATGTCTGCTCATTTCCTTTTCCCCAATATACAGTCATCCTCGTAAAAGGTCATAGGTCCCTTTGTGGGAAGGCTGGGAGGAAGATTAACAATATAAATTTTTTGGTAGTTTAGGCAGGGTTCTTCCTAAAGGGGGACACGGCCTTCCCTTTCATTCAAGGGTCTCTGGATCTGCAAACCAATCTCAAGTCTTGGAATTGATGGAGGGGGCCATGACTCTCAGTTTTCGTGATTCATGTTAGACTTTTGTCCCCTTGACCTAGAATTCTTTTGCTTATACAGATCAAATAAGTATTTAATAGACTGCCCATCTGTTTCACTTCTAGGTATCCCATGATCATCCAGCCAACACCATGGGTCTCAGCAAATCAGACAGTTCTGATTACTGCTTTGACTCTGCTGTCCATTGCAGTAGCCATGCCCACTTTGTCTTTGGTGATTAAGTGCTGTCATTTGCCTCCTGCCAATCTGGGATCAGATCATCCCCATTGTGCTTAATAATCCAAATTCTGTAGCAGCAGTTCCCATAGTAATATCTGATCTATAAGGAAGAGCAACTGCAGAGCTCTTCAGGGATGATGGCGCTGTTCTCACAAATTTATTCCTCACAGATTTGGTAAAGGTGTGTCCTCTGGACATTCCTGGGGTGGGTGAGCAGATCTTACATAATAAATCCATTCTAACCTTCCAGTATCTAAGCCTTTGGATCCCCTCATCTACATTATACCAGGACAGTTCTGGCATTTCAACCTTATGTAATATAGGCCACCTTTGGTCTATGCTTCAGCCAACCACATGAACAAATTGTTAGAGCCCTTTATTAACTCCTTGAACTACAACATTGAATCCAGAATCTCTGCTTAGGGGGCCTGTTCTAGTTTGCTAATGCTGCAGAATGCAAAACACCAGAGATGGATAGGCTTTTATAAAATGGGGGTTTATTTCACTACACAGTTAGTCTTAAGGCCACAAAGCCTCCAAGGTAACACATCAGCTATCGGGTACCCTCACTGGAGGATGGCCAATGATGTCTGGAAAACTTCTGCTAGCTAGGAAGGCAGCTGGTGTCTGCTCCAAAGCTCTGGCCTCAAAACGGCTTTCTCCCAGGACGCTCCTCTCTAGCAAGCTTGCTCCTCCTCAAAACATCACTCACAGCTGCACACACTGAGTTCCCTCTCTCTGAGTTAGCTCATTTATATAGCTCCACTGATCAAAGCCCACCCTGAATGGGTGGGGCCACGCCTCCATGGGAACATCTCATCAGAATCATCTCCCACAGCTGGGTGGGGCACACTCCAAGCAAATCTAACCAACACCAAAACGTCTGTCCCACAAGACCACAATGATAATGGCATTTGGGGGACACAATACATTCAAACCGGTACAGGGCCCATATCAATCAATCCAGCTGATCCAACTTTATTTTCCTTCCACTATCATCCCACACCCTTAATATCCATTCCTACAGATATTTCCTTGATATTTGTTTATATAAATTGGAAAAATCATGCACTTCTTTTGGAATGTAGTACACCTCCTCATGGGTCACTCTTTGTACCTCACCTTCCAGGGCCTGTTGGGACTTCAGTCTAGTTATATGTCTGGAAAGAAAGAAGGGTGGTGGGGATGGGTCATGGGAGGAATTAGTAGCATCTTGCAAGCTAACTACCTCAGGACATTCCATTACAGTTTAATCTGCTGAAACAGGTTAATCTCTTCAGAAGGAGGTGTGAGGGCTGTTTCCTCAGTGGTGGGAGTTATGAGTTTATTGAGAACAGCTGTGTTAACCTCTTCATGTGGCGGTTGAATGGCTGATTCCTCAGGACAAAACTTTACAGGATTATCTGGCAAAGAACACTCAGTAGAATCTAAGGTTTCAGTGTCCCCACCATCATCACTATCAGCCCATATGTGCCCATTCCAGTTTTCAGGATCCCATGCCTTTCCCATCCATATCCTCACCTCAATAGCAGATACCTTGCACATATGGGAATTCAGTTAACACTGTAATTCAGCCAACTGCACAATGAGACTCTGGGTCTGGTTTTCAGAAATCTCAAGTCCACAGCTACAAGAATTAAAGAGTTTCTTTCAGGGCACACACAGAAACTTTCATTTCCTTCATGCCATGCTTGAGCTAGGAATTTGAAGCCATAAGCTCATCCCTTTCTTTAATAACTGCTTCCAGCATATTTAGGAACAACTCTGTTGCATCTTATAAGCATTTGAGTAGTAGTATCCAGTGGTGATATTGTGTCTCTGTGTTGGCAATTCATTCTGTGGACTATCAGTGCCATCTTGATCACTGGAATTTTTGCGTTTTATAGTTCTATGTTTTTAAATATTATTGTTAAAATATATACAACCTAAAATTTTCCATTTTAACCACCTTCAAGTATACCAATTCAGGGGTGGTTAAATACATTTACACTGTTGTACTACCATCACCACCATCATTTACCAAAACTTTCCCATCACTCCAACCAGAAACTTTGTACCAATATGTATTAACTCCCCATTCTCTACTCCTACTACTGGTCTTTGGAAAACTGTATTCTAATTTCTTACTTGGTGAATTTGCATATTCTAATTATTTCATGTAAGTAAGATCAGACAATATTTGTACTTTTGTGTGGTTTATTTCATTCAACCTGATGGTTTCAAAGTTCACCCATGTTGTAGCATGTATCAGAGCTTCATTCTTTGTTAAAACAGCTGAATAGTATTCCATTGTATGTATATACTGTATTTTGTTATTTGCTCTTCCATTGATAGACACTGGGTTCCTTCTGCTTTTTGGCTATTGTGAATAATGCTTCTATGAACATTGGTGTGAAAATATCTGTTTCAAGTTCCAGATTTCAGTTCTTTTGAGTATATACCTAGAAATGAGATTAGCACATCATATGGTAGTTCTATACTTAATTTCTAAAGAACTGCCAAACTGAGTTGCACAGCTGTTTTATCATTTTGTATCTCACCAACAATGGACTAGGTTTCCTATTTCCACATCCTTTAAACACTTGGTGGAGTTAACCTTCTTTTGAAAACATAGTAGCCATTCTAGTAGATGTGAAATGGTATCTCATGGTGTTTTTAACAAAATTTTGTACCCTTTCCCTCTTCCTGGAGTCATTGTTAATTTGATTTGCATTTCCCTAATGGAAATATAGTTGAGCATGTTTTTCATGTGCTTTCTTGGCCATTTATATATTTTCTCAGAGAAATATCTATTCAACTCCCTTGCTCATTTTTTAATTGGGTTATCTTTTTGTTATATTTTTGGAGTTCTTTATATATTCTGATATTTAACCCTTATCAGACATATGGTTTTCCAAATATTTTCTCCCATTTTGTAAGTTGTCTTTTCACTTTCTTGATGATTCCTTTGATGCACAGAAGTTTTTAATTTCAAAGAAGTCCATTTCTGTTTTTCCTTTTGTTGCTCATGCTTTTGGTGTAAATTCTAAGTGACCATTTGCCTAATACAAGGTCCTGAACATATTTCCTATATTTACTTACAGGAATTTTATAGTTTGGTTTTTATATTTAGGTTTTTTGATACATTTTAAGTTAATTTGTGTATATGGTTTGAAGTAAAAAAATCCCCTTCATTCTTTTGCATGTGGACATCCTGTTTTCCCAGCACCATTTGCTGAAGAGACCATTCTTTCCTCATTGAATGGACTTGACACCCTTGTCAAAAATTTAATTATAATAAGCAAACTCAGAATTAGAATCTAGAATATAAGTTACCAGGAGATAGATGGGGGTTAGAGAATGGGAAATTGAAGCTTGTACAGAATTTCTATTTAGGCTGATGGTAAAGGTTTGGAAATGAATGGTGGTGATGGTAGCACATTATTGAACTATATAGGTGAATGTGGGTAAAAGAGGAAACTTTGGGATATAACATTTAAAATTAATATTAAAATACAAAACATTGGACTGTACAGCACAGTGAACCCTATTGTAGGTGATGGACTACTAAGAATGTTCTTTCAAGGGTTATAACAAATGTATGATACTAATACAAGGTGGTAATAATAGAGTAGCATATGGGAAAATTACAGTTAATGTAAATAACAGACAGTAGATAGAACTATTTTAATAATCTTTCATCAGTTGTAACAAAGGTAATGGCTGTTAAAAAATAAAAGTGCTATCATCAATAGTAATGAATGTTCCACACCAATGCAAGGTGTTGGTGGTAGGATGGTGTATGTGAATCCTGTATTTTATACATTTTTGTTTTGTATACCCAAACTTCTCTAATTAAAAAAATACAAGGATTAGATTCCAAAGGAAGAAAAAATTGAATGGCCATAGATGTGAGGGTTTATTCTGCACTCTCAATTCTAGTCCACTGGTCTATATGTCTGCTCTTACTCCAGTGCCATGCTGTTTGATTAATATAGCTTTGAAATAAGTTTTAAGATTGGGAAGTGTTATGTCCTTCAACTTTTTCTTCTATTTCAAGGTGGTTTCAGCCATTGGAGGCCCATTACCTTTCCATATGAATTGATAATTGGCATTTCCATTTCTACAAAGAAGGGTGTTGGGAATTTGATTGGGATTATGTTGAATCTGTAAATCACTTTGAGTAGAATTGGCACATTAACACTGTTTGGTCTTCCGATTCATAAACACAGAATGTTTGT
Source organism: Choloepus didactylus (assembly GCF_015220235.1). NCBI lineage: Eukaryota > Metazoa > Chordata > Mammalia > Pilosa > Megalonychidae > Choloepus > Choloepus didactylus. Next base: position 84,130,889 of record NC_051308.1, on the reverse strand, counting down.
TTTTCCATTTATTTAGGTCTTTAAAGATTTCTCTAAGCAATGTTTGGTAGTTTTACACTTGTAAGTCTTTTACCTCCTTGGTTAAATTTATTCCTATATATTTGATTCTTTTAGTTGCTATTATAAGTGGACTATTTTTCTTGATTTCCTTTTCAGGTTGTTCTTTGCTAGAGTATAGAAGCATCACTGATTTTTGTGATTTCATCTTGTACCCCACCATTTTCCTGAATTTTTATTAGTTCTACTGGCTTTATTGTGGATTTTTTTTTGGAGGGGGGAGCAGTGCTTTCTCTATATAGGATCATCTCATGTGCAAATACAGAAGGTTTTACTTTTCCAATTTAGATGACTTTTATTTCTTTTTCTTGCCTAATTACATTGAATAGAATGTCTAGTACAATGTTACATAACAGCTATGACAGCAGGCATCTTCATCTTGTTCCTGTTCTTAGGGGGATGCATTTAGTCTTTCACTGTTGAGTATGATGCTAACTGTGGGTTTTTCATATATGCCCTTTATTATGTTGAAGAATTTCCTTCCATTCCTAATTTTCTAAGTGTTTTGACCAAGAAAGCATGCTGTAGTCTGTCAAATGCCTTTTCTGCATCAGTTGAAGTGAAAATATGTTTTTTCCTTCATTCTATTAATATAGTATGTTACATTAACTGACTTTTTAATGTTGAACCACCCTTGCATACCTGGGATAAATTCCACGTGATTACGGTGTATAATTCTTTTAATGTGCTGTTGGATGCAGTTTGTTAGTATTTTGTTGAGGATTTTTGCATCTATAGTCATAAGGGATGTTGGCTTGTAATTTTCTTTTCTAGTATCTTTATCTAGCTTTGGTATTAGCATGATGTTGGCTCCATAGAAAGAGTTAGGGAGTTCCTCCTCTTTGATTTTTTGGAAGAGTTTGAGCAAGATTAGTTAACAGTGATTCTTCTTGGAATATTGGTGGAATTTACCAGTGAAAAGCCATCTGGTCTTGAGCTTTTCTTTAGGAAGGTTTTGATTATCAATTTAATCTCTTTACTTGTCATTGGTCTGTTGAGATCTTCCATTTCTTCTTGAGTCGGCATTGGCAGTTTGTGTGTTTCTAGGAATTTGTCCATTTCATCTAGATTATCTAATCTTTGGCATCCAATTGTTCATATCTTTCTATAATCCTTTTTTATTTCTATGGGGTCAGTAATAATGTCCCTCCCTTCATTTTTGCTTTTAGTTATTTGCTTCCTCTCTTTTCCTTTGTCTGTCTAGCTAATGTTTTGTTGATTTTATCATCTTTTCGAAGAACCAATTTTGATTTTCTCTCATTTATCTTCCACTCTAATCTTTTTTATTTCCTTTCTTCTGCTTGTTTTGGGTTTAGGTTGCTCTTCTTTTTCTAGATTCTCCAGTTTTGAAGTTAGATCTCTTATTTGAGATCTTTTTTTTTTTAATATAGGCATTTAGGGCTTGTACCAGTTTGTATATATTATGTCCCCCAGAAAAACTCATGTTCTTTGATGCAAATTTGTGGGGGCAGACATTAGTGGGGATTAAGTTGGAATGTTTGGATTCCATGGAAATGTGCCCCACCCAACTGTGGGTGATAACTCTGATTGGATAATTTCCATGGAGGTGTAGCCCTGCACATTCAGCATGGGCCTTGATTGGTTTACTGGAGCTCTATATAAGCTCAGACAGAAGGAGTGGGCTTGCTACAGCCAAGAGGGATGCTTTGAAGAATGCACAAGAGCTCAGAGAAGAACTGCAGTTTATAGAGACATTTTGGAGACAGCCTTTGAAAGCAGGCTTTTGCTCCGGAGAAGCTAAGGGAGGACATATGCCCCAAGAGCAACTGAGAGTGGCACTTTGGAGAGAAGCTGAAGCCTAGAGAGGAATGTCCTGGGAGAAAGCCATTTTGAAACCAGAACTCTGGAGCAGACGCCAGCCACGTGCCTTCCCAGCTAACAGAGGTCTTCCAGACACCATTGGCCATCCTCCATTGAAGGTACCCAATTGTTGATGCATTACCTTGGACATTTTATGGCATTAATACTGTAACTGTGTAACCCAAGAAACCCCCTTTTATAAAAGCCAATCCATTTCTGGTATTTTGCATTGTGGCAGCATTAGCAAGCTAGAACAGGACTATACATTTTCCTCTGAGCACCATCTTGGCTGCATCCCATCAGTTTTTGTATTTTGTGTGTTCATTTTATTCCCTTCAAGATATTTCGTAATTTTCTTTGTAATTTCTTCTTTGGCCCATTGGTTGTTTAAGTATGTATTGTTTAATTTCCACATATTTGTGAATTTTCCAGTTCTTTCTCTGTTATTGATTTTTATGTTTCATCCTGGTTGGAGAAGATTCATTGTATGGTTTCAATCTTTTAAAAATTTATTAAGACATTTTTTGACCTAACTTCTGGTTAGAGAATGATCGTGTACACTAGAAAAAAGTGTATTCAATTGTTTGTGGTTGAAAATGTTCTATGTATGTCTGCTAGTGTCTTGCTGGTTTATAGTATCATTCAAATATTTATTTCCTTACTGATCTTCTGCCTAGAAATTCTATCCATTATTAGTAGTTGTGTTTGAAGTCTCTGACTATTAATGTAGTAGTCTATTTTTCCTTTCAAATCCATCAGTATTTACTTCATGTATTTTTGGGCTCTGCCATTAAGTACATATGAAATTATTATTTATAATTGTTATATCTGCTAGGTAAATTGTTCCCTTTATTAATATATTGCATCCTTATTTGTCCTTTGTAATAATCTGACTTAAAAATCTACCTACTGATGGTAATATAGCTAACATTACTATACCTCTTTTGGTTACAATTTGTATGGAATATTTTTTTCTCATTCTTTCCTTTTCATATAGTTGGGTCATGCTTTTTTTAATCCATTCTTACAATCTCTGCCTTTTGACTGGGTAGTTTATATCATTTACATTTTAAGTAATAACATGGCTTTTTTTTTGCCATTTTGTTATTTGTTTTCTGTAAGTCTTATACATTTTTGTCCCTTAATTCTTCCATTACAGACCATTTTCATATTTATTTGATCCTTTATAGTGAACCATTTGAGCCCCTTATTCCTTCTGAGTATGTTTAGGATCTACTCTCAACAAATCTCTCAGGTAGAAAAGCTCCAGGATAATACAAAATTAAAAAAAAATATGACCCTCTTGTGTCCATAAGGAATTTATAATTTAGTATTGAAGTAGACTTAGAAATACTTTCAAAAATTAATGTTTTTCTCATTTTTCTAGGTGTGTCTAAAATGCTTTCAAATTTGATCAGTTCTCTTGAATTGTGCTCTTACAAGATAGAACATGTCATGAAGATCCCTGAAGTGTTTCCTGAAGAATGGAGTAGAATCAATGAAAAAAATAATGAAATGATATCTCAGTTGGAGGCATCGTCAAACATTATTGGTATTGTTCCACAGTACATGGACATGGAATATGGCTCGTAAGTACAAATCAATCCCCATAGCTCTTTTCATTTCAGTGAATTTTTAAAAATAGTTTTATTAAAATATAATTCACATATCATAAAATTCACTCCCTTAGAATGTATAGATAATGGTTTTTATTATATTTACAGATATGTGAAACCGTCACCACAGTCCATTTTAAAACATTTTCATAACCCCATAAGAAATCCTATAATCTTTTGCCATCACATTTGGTAGGAATCATATACTATGTGGTTTTCTATGACTGGCTTCTTTCACTTAGCACAATGTTTTCAAGGTTTATTCATATTGTAGCATGTATCAGTACTTCATTTCCTTTTATGACTGAATAATATTCCATTGTAAGCTGTTCCAGTTTGCTAATGCTGCTGTTATGCAAAATACCAGAAATGGATTGACTTTTATAAAGGGGATTTATTTGGTTACAAAGTTACAGTCTTAAGGCCATAAAAGTGTCCAAGATATGGCATCAACAATAGGGTACCTTCATCAAAGGAAGGCCAATGGCATCTGGGAAACCTCTGTTAGCTCAGAAGGGACGTGGCTGGCATCTACTTGCTCCCAGGTTGTGTTTCAAAATAGCATTCTCCAAAATGTCAATGTCAGCTTTCAATGGCCATTTTCAAAATGTATCCCTCAGCTGCCGCTGTGTCTGGGCCTGTGTGGCTCTTTTTAATGTACTCTAGTAACCAATCAAGAGCCACACTGTATGGGTGGGGCCACACCTCCATGGAAATAAGCCAATCCAAAGGTTCCAACCTAATCGACACTAATATGTCTGCCCCCACAAGATTGCATCAAAGAACATGGCTTTTTCTGGGGGACATAATATATACAAACTGGCACATTCCACCCCCTGAGCTCCAGAAAAACATAATCTTTCCATATACAAAATACATTCATCCCATTATAATATCACAAAAACTTAAGTCATTTTGGTAACAATAGTTAGTACAAGATCCCATCAAAATCAGTTACAGGCATGGTCTTGTCCTAATGCAAAATTCCCCTCTAGCTGTGGACCTGTGAAACTTAGAACAAGTTATCTGCTTCCAATATACAAAGGAGGGACAGTCATAGTATAAACATTCCCATTGCCATAAGGAGAAACTGAAAGGAAAACAGCGTTCACAGGACAAAAACAGTTCCTAAAACCCGCAGGGCAAACTCCATTAGATTTCGAAGTCTGAGAGTCATTTATAGAATGACATTTTATCCTTGGGGCTTGGGAGTGCAGCAGTCCCACACTTTCCAAAGGCTTATGCAGCAGCCCTTTTTTCTCCAAATGCTGGTGTGAGTGCTCCAACATATTCATGCACTGGGGAGACCACCTTCTTGGCCCCGCCCTACTCAATCATTGGGATGGCACCCAGACTTTCTTCCAACTCTGAGGCACTTGCTCAACCTCTTCAGAACAATGAGGTGGCAGCCAGGCTCTCCCCAGTCCCTGGGGAATGTGCTCCACCCTCTCTGGGGCCTGTGGTGGCAGCACTCTCCTGAGCATCGAGGCGGAAGGTCCACCCTCTACCTCTGGGGCAAACTCACCCTTTCCATGTGTGGTGGCCACTCCATTCTCCCTGCCTGAGACCTCTTGACACCAGACCTCAATCTCCATGGCTCTGTCTTTGAAGAAATTTCTCCTTCAATTTGTTCCTTGTCCATCCCCTCCAGTCCAGATCAGCAGTGGTTTTGCCTATACAGATCTTGCAAAAATTCTGTAGGCTTGGCATGCAGTTTACAGGGGTCAAAACCATCAGACAGTAGGGCTTTCCACAAATCCTTCTGCATAACTCCATCTCCAGTCCTGCCTTGTACTGAAATGGTGGTTGCGTTCCATGTTTGGCTAAATCCTCACATGGGGCTGTAGCGTCTGGGGTCTCACTTTTTGGAAGCCTGGAATTTTCCAAACTATCAGTTTCTGGTTTCTTCATTACCAAGAGTTCATTTCTCAGCTTATCTCTGTCCTGTTGCATTTTACTGTAAGCTGCAAGAAGAAGCCAAGCTATGTCTTCAACTTTTAGTTTTGAAATCTCATCAGCTAAGTATCCCAGCTCATCACTCTGAAATTCTTCCTTCCATCCAACACCAGGACTCAATTTTGCCAAATTCTCTGCCACTTTAAAACAAGGATTGCCTTTCTTCCAGTTTGCAATGACACATTCTATATTTCTGCTCAAGTCCTCATCAGAAACATCTTTAGAGTCCATATTTCCACAAACAGTCTCTTCAAAGCAATTTAGGCCTTTTCTTTCAAGCTCCTCACAGTTCTTCCAGAATCTTCCCCTTACCCATTTAAAATGCTGTTCCAACATGTTTGGTATTTGCAAACTCTGCAGCAGCAGCACCCCACTCTTGGTACCAAAATCTGTTCCGGTTTGCTAATGCTGCCATTATGTAAAATATGAGAAATGGATTGGCTTTTAGAAAGGGGGTTTCTTTGCTTACAAAATTACAGTCTTAAGGCCATAAAAGTGTCCAAGATATGGCATCAACAATAGGGTACCTTTATTGAAGGAAGGCCAATGAAATCTGGGAAACCTCTGTTAGCTCGGAAGGCACATGGCTGGCATCTGCTTGCTCCCAGGTTGTTTCAAAATGGTATTCTCCAAGATATCAATGTCAGTTTTTAAAAGCCATTTTCAAAATGTGTCCCTCAACTGCAGCTGTGTCTGGACCTTTGTGGCTCTTTTTAAAGTACTCCAGTAATCAATCAAGATCCATGCTGTATGGACGGGTCCACACTTCTTGGAAATAATCCAATCCAAAGGTTCCAACCTAATCAATACTAATACATCTGCCCCCAGAAGATTGCATCAAAGAACATGGGTTTTTCTGGGGGTCATAATATATACAAACTGGCATTATATGTATACCACATTTTCTTGATCTGTTGTCAATTAATGTGCATTTGGGTTTATTCCTTTTTTTTTTTTTTCTGTTTAATGCTGCTGTAAACATTTGTGTCTAAGATTTTGTGTGGACAAGTGTTTTCAGTTCTCTTAGACATATACCCATGAGTGGAATTATTGGGACATATCGTAACTCTCTGTTTAATCTTTTCAGATTAAGCTTTTCCAAAATCACTGTACCATTTAACATTCCTATCAACAATGCACAAGGGTTCCAACTTTTCCGCATCCTTGCCAACACTTGTTATTATTTGACTTTTCATTCTAGCAATTCTAGTAGGGTGTGAAGTGGTATATCATTATGGTTTTGATTTGCACTTCCCTGATGATTAATGATGTTGGGCATCTTCTCATGTGTTTGGGTATTGTATATCTTCTTTGAAGAAATGTCTGTTCAAATCTTTCCCCCCCTTTAAAAATTGAGTTATTTACTTTTTATTTTTGTGTTGAAAAGGGTTCTTTATATATCCTAGATACATATCTTTTATCTGATATATGATTTTAAAACATTCTCTCCCATTCTGTGGATTCTCTGTTCCTTTAAAGCACACAAGCTTTAAATTTTTATGAAGTCTAATTTTTCTATTCCTTGTGTTGCTCATGTTTTTGGTGTCCCAAGAATCCTTTCTCTTATCCAAGGTCATGAAGATTTACCCCTATGTTTTCTTCTAAGAGTTTCATAAGGTTAGGTGTTTTTGTAGGTCTTTGCTCTATTTTTGAGTTAATTTTTATACATGGTGGCAGTCGGGGTTCAATTTCATTCTTTTGCACATGGCTGTCTGGTTTTCTCAGTGTCATTTGTTAAGACTATTCTTTTTCAACTAGAAGGTCTTGAACCTTTGTCAGAAATCAGATGAGCATAGATGTATAGGTTTATTTTTGGACTCTTAATTCTTTCCCATTGACCTATGTGTATATCTTTGTGCCAGTACCACACTGTTGTGATTACCATTGCTTTGTAGTAAATTTTGAAATTAGGAAATGAGAGTTCTCCTACTTTGTTCTCTCTTTTCAGGATTTGTTGGTCTATTCTGGGTCCCTTTTAATTCTATGTGAATTTTAGAATCAGTTTGTCAATTTCTAAAAGAAGTCTGAAAGAAACTGCATTGAATCTGTGGATCAATTTGAGAAATATTGCATTTTAACAATGCTTAGTCTCCCATTCCATTATTTTAGGATATTTTCCAATTATTTAGATCTTTAATTTCTTTCAGCAATATTTTGTAGTTTTTTGAGTATGTTTTGCACTTCTTTTGTTAACTTTATTCCTAAATATTTTATTCACTTTGAAGATATTTTGAATGGAATTGATTTCTTAATTTCATATTTGGATGGCCCTTGCAAGTGTATTTAAATATAATTGATTTTTCTATATCAACCATATATCTTGCATCTTTGCTGAGCTTGTTTATTATCACTAAGTGCTTTTAAGTGGATTCCTTATGGTTTTCTATATACAAGACCATGTATTCTGCAAATAGAGATAATGTTACTTCTTCCTTTACAACGCAGATACCTTTGATTTGTTTTTTTTGTCTAAATGCTCTGGTTAGAAGCTCTAGTACAATGTTGAATAGAAGTGGTAAGAGTGGATATCCTTGTCTTTTCTTTATATTAGAGAAAAGCATCCAGTCTTTCACCATTATGTATGTTGTTATCTGTGGTTTTTTCATACAGGCCCTTAACACATTGACGAAATCCCTCTTTATTCCTAGTTTGTTGAGTGTTTTTATCATGAAATGGTACTGGACTTTGTCAAATGCTTTCTTGTGTCTACTGAGATGATCATGTGGTTTTAGGTTTCTGTTCTGTTGATATGACATATTACGTTGATTTTTGTATGTTAAACAAACCTTGTGTTTATCAGATAACTCCCTCTTGGTCATGGTGCATAATTCCATTGCTGGATTTAGTTTGCTAGTATTTTGTTGAGGATTTTAAAATTCTATATTCATAGCGATATTGGTCTATAATTTCCTCTCTCATGATATTTTTGATCAGGGTGTGACACTGGCTTCATAAAATGAGTTCGGAAGTGTTTCCTAGACTCCTTTATTGTTTTAAATTCAATTTTATTGAGATATATTCACATACCATACAATCATCCAAAGTGTACAATCAGTTCACAGTGCCATCATATAGTTGTGCATTCATCACCCCAATCTATTTTTTGAACATTTTCCTTGTACCAGAAAAAGTAAAAATAAGAATAAAAAATAAAAGTAAAAAAGAACACCCAAATCACCCCCCGTCCCACCTTATTTTTTACTTAGTTTTTTGTCCCCATTTTTCTACTCATTCCATACCCTGGATAAAGGGGGTGTGATCCACAAGGCTTTCACAGTCACAATGCTAGACTCCTATATTTTGAAAGAGTTTGTGAAGAATTGATATTAATTCTTTGTTCATAAGAATTCAGCAGTAGGGCATTCTGGGCCTGGGCTTTTTTTGTGACTAGTTTTTTTTTTAATATTATTATTACTTATTCAATATCTTTACTTGATACAGTCCTATTCAAATTGTCAGTTTTTCTTTAGTTCTGTAGTGTGTGTCTTTCTAGGAATTTGTTCATTTTAAGTAAATTATAAATACATTCAGATATATTATATATGTATTACATATGTTACAGACCAAACAATACATTAAATACATATTATTTTCTAAATTGCCTTTTAAATCAGCCATGAGAAGAAAGGAGAATAAATATGCATTTATACTTTTAAAAATAATTGCATAATTATCTTTTCTTATTCTTTGGTTTTTTGAGGGATTTGAGTCATCACTAGGGGTCACTTGCTTTCTGTTTTTAAAATATTTTTTATGAGATGAATTACTAGAACAAAATCTTTCAGTTTTGTTTTTTTTTTAATCTGAGAAGACTTTATTTTGTCTTCATTTTTAAAATATAGCTTTTTGAATATAGGATTGTTGGTTGACAAATTTTCTCTTAGAGCACTTTGAATATGTTATCTTCTGGCCTCTATTGTTTCTGCTGAAATGTCAGCCCTTAATCATTTTGGGATTCTCGTCCTCTTCATATAATGTGTAACTTTTCTCTTGTTTTCACGATTTTCACCTTATCTTTGGCTTTCAGCCTTCTTCCTATGATGTGTCTGTTTTGTCTCTTTTTGCATTTACCCTACTTGGTGTTCGTTGAGTTTCCTGGATATATAGGTCATTGTTTTTCAATAACTTTGTGAAGTCTCAGCCATTATTTATTTGAATAATTTTTCTTCTCCTTTTTCTCTCTTTTCCTACTGGTAATACTATTACATGTTTGTATGTTGGTGCACTCAATCATATTCCACATTTCTTTGAGGCTCTGTTCATTTTTCTTCATTTTTCTCCTCTCTGTCCTTTGGCTTGCATAAACTCCATCATTCTATGTTCATGTTTACCTTTTCTTTCTTCTGCCAGTTGAAGTCTACTGCCACACCCAGCTAGTGAGTTTTTTTTTTTTTTTTTTAATTTTGGTTATTGTACTTTTCAACTCCAGAATTTCCATTGGTCCTTAATGTCCCATTATTGATGTCCTCTATTGGATGCACCATTGTCATCATACCCTCCTTTACTTCTTTAATCATAGGTTTCCTTTAGTTCTGTGAACACATTTATAATGGCCACTTTTAAGACTTTTTCTTTTAAATCCAACATCCTCTTTGCTCTCACAGGCAATTTCTGTTGCCTACTTTTTTCCTAGTATATGGGCCATTCTTTCCTGTTTTCTCTGCATACCTTGTAAATTTTTCATTTGAAATTCAGCATTTAGATAGTATATTGTAGCAGCTTTGGGTACTGGTCCCTGTCTTCCCATCCTCCCCTCCTTCTGTGGCTGATTATGGCTATTTACTTGTTTATTTGTTTAGTGACTGGCTGGATTATTTTAGTGAAGTCCTTTTCTCCCCTGTTCTAGTTTGCTAATGCTGCCAGAATTCAAAACACCAGAAATGGATTGGCTTATACTGAAAGGGGGTTTATTTGGTTACACAGTTTTAGTCTTAAGGCCATAAAGTGTCCAAGGTAACACATCAGCAATTGGGTACCTTCACTGAAGGATGGCCAATGGTGTCTGGATAACCTGTTAGCTGGGAAGGCATGTGGCTGGCGTTGGCTCCAAAGTTCTGGTTTCAAAATGGCTTCCTCCCAGGATGTTCCTCTCTAAGCTGCAGTTCCTCAAAAATGTCACTCTTAGTTGCACTTCGGGTATTTATCCTCTCTTAGCTTCTCTGGAGCAAGAGTCTGCTTTCAACGGCTGTCTTCAAACTGTCTCTCATCTGCAGCTCCTGTGCTTTCTTCAAAGTATCCCTTTTGGCTGTAGCTCCTCTTCAAAAGTTCACTTGCAGCTGCACTGAGTTCCCCCTTCCATCAGCTCATTTATATAGCTCCAGTGACTCAACTTAGACCCACCCTGAATGGGTGGGGCAACACCTCCATGGAAATTATCCAATCAGAGTCATCACCCACAGTTGGGTGGGGCACATCTCCATGGAAACACTCAAAGAATTACAATCTAATTAACACTGATAGGTCTGCCCACACAAGATTACATCAAAGATAATGGCTTTTGGGGGACATAATACATTCAAAACCAGCACATCCCCCAACAGTGTTAAACTATTGATCTTGCTCCTCTAGGGGGTGAAGTTTTGGGTATGCCCATAATCACTCTGGAATGACAATGGTTTGGGCAGGCTTCTCTTCTTTTCTCTCTTTCCCTGACCACATCCAGCTGTTAAACTCCATCAGTTTCCTGCTGATTGTTCTGTTGCTTGCTTTCTTTCTTTTTTTTATGGACATAAACATTGGAAACTGTTTTAAAAAAACTTTATCAAAAAATTAAAAAAAATTCAAACAAAACAAAGGAATAAGAAAAACAAATATCCTAAAATAATTACCTTGCTTCCAATATGCTCCTACCATACCCCAAGAAAATTAATGAACCATGGTCATTCCTGAGCATTCCCATTTCATTAAGATTACCCTCAATATCTTACCTGTTCTTATTAAGTCATCTTAACCCCTTCACTAGTTGCTGTCTAGCTCTAGGTCCCCTATATTCTGCAATATAAGACACTTGTTTTATGTTTTTTATGGAGTTCACATAGTGGTATCATACAGTATCTCTCCTTTTGTATCTGCCTTATTTCACTAAACATTACTTCCTCAAGTTTCATCCATGTTGTCATATGCTTCATGATCTCATTCATTCTGTTGCTTTCAACAATTTTCTGGGACTAAATTGCTCCACAAGCTAATCCAGACAAATTTTGGCTCCATTGAAGGAATAGTTTCAGAGGTCATTGTTTGATATTTGTTCTGACCCCAGAGTTCCTTTCACCTGTATTATTCCCTGGTTCTCTCCTGAAAACTAGCCTGCTTACAGTTTAGCCTACATGTTGAAACTCTTCCCAATTGCCTCTCACTGCACTCTCCCCTGTTCTTGAGAGCACCCTTAGGCTTAACATCTCCAAGCTCTGTTACAAATGAAGTCCATTCCTTTGGGAAGAGATTAGAAGCTATTTGTTTTGTGTCCTGCTTCTGCCCCTAGGCAAAATCTCTAAGCCAGGTCTCTGTAGCTGGAGGTTCAGAATAATGGTAAGCTTCTGTCTGAATGACAACTCCACTGGAGAAGCTGAGCATTCAGCAGAGGTGGGGGACAGCTGCCTGAGGTCCTCTTGGTTTGCCTCTCCTATACAGAAATACCACCTCTTGAGCAAGGGCAAGAGTGAGCAGGGCCTCAGTTCCTTAATGTACCATGCTCAAGGTGGAGCCTCCATTCCATGAGTAGTGGCAAGGCAGAAGAAGGGAGCCCCCATCTCTCAACTGCTCTTACCTGGGACTTAACCTAAGCAACAGGTAGCTGGGGGCAGATGATTAAGGCTGATGTCCTCCTCTTCCTGGAAGGAAAGCCCTCTGCCTAGGAGCTAGGGAATGAAGGGGCACTGTGTTCTTGGCTTCAGTAGCCTGGAGTGGAGTTCCCTCCTCACTGAGCTTGGAAGAGGGGAGGAGGGACTGATCTTGGATAAAATATAACAGACTTGCTTTTCTTACCAAATTTTCATAGATTTGCTTGAATAGATGTTTCTTTATTTGCTATTTGCCCTTAGGACCATTTCCAGAAATGTTTGGTTTTTAAAAAATGTTTCAGCAGTTTTGCTGGGGAGTTGGTCATTGGAGCTCCTTATGTTATGCTGCAAGTCTATCTCTTGAGAGAATTTTTAAATTCATTCTTCTTACTTTGTGGGAAGACTCTACTAGCCTAGAAGTGAATGTAAAGGGTATAAGATTTTACAGTAGATGACCCATGACATTCTTTGAAATTTGCTCTCTAACTACTTGTTTAATCATACTTTGAAAGTTGTCACTGTTATGTATATATGTTAAAGTTCACAATAAAAATGCATTAAAAAAAAGAACAAAGGAGGGTATTCAGAGCATTGTCAGAGACTTAACCTTGAACCTTGAATATCTGCAAAACTACTGAAAATATTTCTGCTTATTAAGCCATGACTTCTGTAAGAGCCTTACAACACACCTTTTACTTATATAAAAACTCAAAATTAGAAAAGAGAAAAAAAAGATTTACAGTAGAGAGCTAACATTGAAGACAAGATCTTTATTGTCCTAAGTGCATGTTCTAGTTTGCTAATGCTGCCAGAATGCAAAACACCAGAGACGGATTGGCTTTTATAAAAGGGGGTTTATTTGGTTACACAGTTACAGTCTCAAGGCCATGAAGTGTCCAAGGTAACACATCAGCAATCAGGTACCTTCACTGGAAGATGGCCAATGATGTCCGGAAAACCTCTTGTTAGCTGGGAAGGCATGTGCCTGGTGTCTGCTCCAAAGTTCTGGTTTCAAAATGGCTTTCTCCCAGGACATTCCTCTCTAGGCTGCTGTTCCTCAAAAATGTCACTCTTAGTTGCACTTGGGGTATTTGTCTTCTCTTAGCTTCTCTGGAGCAAGAGTCTGCTTTCAATGGCCGTCTTCAAACTGTCTCTCATCTGCAGCTCCTGTGCTTTCTTCAAAGTGTCCCTCTTGGCTGTAGCAGCTTGCTCCTTCTGTCTGATCTTATATAGTGCTCCAGAAATTTAATTCAGACCCACCCTGAATGGGCGGGTCAACACCTTCATGGAAATTATTCAATCAGAGTCATCACCGAAGTTGGGTGGGGCACATCTCCATGGAAACACTCAAAGAATTACAATCTAATTAACACTGATAGGTCTGCCCACACAAGATTACATCAAAGATAATGGCGTTTGTGGGGACACAACACATCCAAACTGGCACAATGCTTGACTGAACTTTGGCTTTGTCATTGAGCAAGCCATTATACCGGGTGATTCAAGGCTTCTATTCACTCTGCCTTGAGAAGTCTTTCTCAAATAATTGTCAATACCACAATTAACTAGGCCCAGCCAAATAAACGCTTTTCTTTTAGCTGATAATTACTTTTATATTCTAAGTCACTTATCTCTATTTTACTTCATTTTTCCTTCAGGATACTCCAAGCACATATATTTAACATGATTCAACAATGGCTTTTGAAGATAGGCAATGAAATTGACAATGGTAACATTGAACTTCAGCGCCACGTATGTACTTTTAGGGGTTGTGAGGTTATGTTATCTTGACTGGGGATTTTCTTCAAGGGCAATGCAGACCCTGCCTATCCAATCAAAATGAGAAGTTGGGAGGTTAAAACAGGAGTTATAAAATACTCAAATGATTTTTAAATTCAGAACATTCCTGTCTCTTAAATGGAGATTTGGAGATGATAGAAATTTGATTTCTCATTATTATTCATACTCTTTATTCAGTATACTGATTTTTTCCCCATCAATAGCATTAATCCGGGATATGACCATTTTAAGAATTTATATGGTTGTCCCTGACCGGCTGCAGGGATGGCAAAAATATGTTATTAGGAAGAAACAGAAGCTGCCACAGACTATTGGTCTGTTATTACTAGAGCAAATGGAATTGTTCTGCATTTCAGAAGAATTGAACCTATGAATTTCATAGCTAGGACAACATGAAATAATAATTTCCAAAGGATGTCTTAGTTTACTACATTTCTCCCACATCCTAGTCTAGTCTTAATTATAATCTAAATTCACACAGGAATCTCTTATAAGTCAACTTAATATGCAAATATTTGATCTTACAGAATTTATAAAGCTAATTTAATTCACTTTAATGTTGCTTAAATTAAGAATTTGAAAGTCAGAGGTTATCATTTTATATGAATGTATTAGTCTGAGTTCTCCAGGGAAACAGAACTGATAGGATATATATATATAATGTAAATATTATGAGATTTATTTTAGGAATTGGCTCATGTGACTGTGGGGATGGGTAAGTCTAAATTCTGTAGGGCAGGTTGCAAGCTGGGAACTTGATGAAAGTTTTCAATTAATTCCTCAGGAGAAGCTGGCTGGCTGAAGTAGAGAGAGAAATTTTTCCCTGACTGCTAAATCATCAGTTCTCCCTTTAATGCCTTCAACTGATTGGATGAGACTTCTCTTATTGTTGAAGACAGTGTCCTTAGTTGATTGTAAATGTAATCAGCCATAGTTGTAATCAATTTAGTGATGATTTAAATCCATGAAATATCCTCACAGTAACAATCGTACCAGTGCTTGCTTGACCAAACACCTGGATACCATAATCTAGCCAAGTTGACCCATGAATTTAACCATCACAATGGGAATACTACTGATGAAGCATTACATTATATCGCTGTTCTATTAGCATGTTGTAAACATACAGATACCAGGGGGGTAGAGCAAAAATATTGTGGCTGGAAGTATGGAGCCAGAGGATTGTCAGGCTTGGGAGAAATTCCTATGACTTGAAAGACAACTAAAATGAAGAAGAAAAAGAGTAGCAGAGTGTCTGTCATGTAGTGGGACTCGGTAAATATTTATTGAAAAAGAGGAGGCGGGGCAAGATGGCAGACTGGTGAGCTGTATGTTTTAGTTACTCCTCCAGGAAAGTAGGTAAAAAGCCAGGAACTGCGTGGACTGGACACCACAGAGCAATCTGTCTTTGGGCATACTTCATACAACACTCATGAAAACGTGGAACTGCTGAGATCAGCGAAATCTGTAAGTTTTTGCGGCCAGGGGACCCGCGCCCCTCCCTGCCAGGCTCAGTCCCGGGGGAGGAGGGGCTGTCAGCTCCAGGAAGGAGAAGGGAGAATTGCAGTGGCTGCCCTCATCGGAAACTCATTCTACTGATTCAAACTCCAACCATAGATAGACTGAGGCCAGACACCAGAGACTCTGAGAGCAGCCAGCCCAGCAGAGAGGAGACGGGCATAGAAGGAAAACAACACGAGAAGCTCCAAAGTAAAAGCGGAGGATTTTTGGAGTTCTGGTGGACACGGAAAGGGGAAGGGCGGAGATCAGGCCTTGAGGCGCATATGCAAATCCCGAAGCAAGGCTGATCTCTCTGCCCAGGGCACCTTTCCTTAATGGCCCTGGTTGCTTTGTCTATTAGCATTTCAATAACCCATTAGATCTCTGAGGAGGGCCGTTTTTTTTTTTTTTTTTTTTTTTTTTTTTTAAATCCTTTTTGCTTTTTCTAAAACAATTACTCTAAGAAGCTCAATACAGAAAGCTTCAAAGAATTGAAATTTGGGCACGTCAAGTCAAGAGCAGAACTAAGAGAGCTCTGAGACAAAAGGCAATAATCCAGTGGCTGAGAAAATTCACTAAACAACACAACTTCCCAAGAAAAGGGGGCGTCCGCTCACAGCCACCATCCTGGTGGACAGGAAACACTCCTGCCCATCGCCAGCCCCATAGCCCAGAGCTGCCCCAGACAACCCAGTGTGACGGAAGTGCTTCAAATAACAGGCACACACCACAAAACTGGGCGTGGACATTAGCCTTCCCTGCAACCTCAGCTGAATGTCCCAGAGCTGGGAAGGGGGAGCAGTGTGAATTAACAGAGCCCCATTCAGCCATCATTTGAGCAGACTGGGAGCCTCCCAACACAGCCCAGCAGCCCAGAACTGCCCTGGGGGGACGGCACTCACCTGTGACATAGCACAGTCATCCCTCAACAGAGGACCCGGGGTGCACAGCCTGGAAGAGGGGCCCACTTGCAAGTCTCAGGAGCCATACGCCAATACCAAAGACTTGTGGGTCAGTGGCAGAGACAAACTGTGGCAGGACTGAACTGAAGGATTAGACTATTGCAGTAGCTTTAAAACTCTAGGATCATCAGGGAGATTTGATTGTTAGGGCCACCCCCCCTCCCCGACTGCCCAGAAACACGCCCCACATACAGGGCAGGCAACACCAACTACACACGCAAGCTTGGGACACCAATTGGGCCCCACAAGACTCACTCCCCCACTCACCAAAAAGGCTAAGCGGGGGAGATCTGGCTTGTGGAGAACAGGTGGCTCGTGGACGCCACCTGCTGGTTAGTTAGAGAAAGTGTACTCCACGAAGCTGTAGATCTGATAAATTAGAGATAAGGACTTCAACTGGTCTACAAACCCTAAAAGAACCCTATCAAGGACAGCAAATGCCACGAGGCCAAAAACAACAGAAAATTATAAAGCATATGAAAAAACCAGACGATATGGATAACCCAAGCCCAAGCACCCAAATCAAAAGACCAGAAGAGACACACCTAGAGCAGCTACTCAAAGAACTAAAGATGAACAATGAGACCCTAGTACGGGATATGAAGGAAATCAAGAAGACCCTAGAAGAGCATAAAGAAGACATTGCAAGACTAAATACAAAAATGGATGATCTTATGGAAATTAAAGAAACTGTTGACCAAATTAAAAAGATTCTGGACACTCATAGTACAAGACTAGAGGAAGTTGAACAACGAATCAGTGACCTGGAAGATGACAGAATGGAAAATGAAAGCATAAAAGAAAGAATGGGGAAAAAAATTGAAAAACTCGAAATGGACCTCAGGGATATGATAGATAATATGAAACGTCCGAATATAAGACTCATTGGTGTCCCAGAAGGGGAAGAAAAGGATAAAGGTCTAGGAAGAGTATTCAAAGAAATTGTTGGGGAAAACTTCCCAAATCTTCTAAACAACATAAATACACAAATCATAAATGCTCAGCGAACTCCAAATAGAATAAATCCAAAAAAACCCACTCCGAGACATATACTGATCACACTGTCAAACATAGAAGAGAAGGAGCAAGTTCTGAAAGCAGCAAGAGAAAAGCAATTCACCACATACAAAGGAAACAGCATAAGACTAAGTAGTGACTACTCAGCAGCCACCATGGAGGCGAGAAGGCAATGGCACGATATATTTAAAATTCTGAGAGAGAGGAATTTCCAGCCAAGAATACTTTATCCAGCAAAGCTCTCCTTCAAATTTGAGGGAGAGCTTAAATTTTTCACAGACAAAGAAATGCTGAGAGAATTTGCTAACAAGAGACCTGCCCTACTGGAGATACTAAAGGGAGCCCTACAGACAGAGAAGCAAAGACAGGACAGAGAGACTTGGAGAAAGGTTCAGTACTAAAGAGATTCGGTATGGGTACAATAAAGGATATTAATAGAGAGAGGGAAAAATATGGCAAACATAATCCAAAGGATAAGATGGCCGATTCAAGAAATGCCTTCACGGTTTTAACGTTGAATGTAAATGGATTAAACTCCCCAATTAAAAGATATAGATTCGCAGAATGGATCAAAAAAAATGAACCATCAATATGTTGCATACAAGAGACTCATCTTAGACACAGGGACACAAAGAAATTGAAAGTGAAAGGATGGAAAAAAATATTTCATGCAAGCTACAGCCAAAAGAAAGCAGGTGTAGCAATATTAATCTCAGATAAAATAGACTTCAAATGCAGGGATGTTTTGAGAGACAAAGAAGGCCACTACATACTAATAAAAGGGGCAATTCAGCAAGAAGAAATAACAATCGTAAATGTCTATGCACCCAATCAAGGTGCCACAAAATACATGAGAGAAACATTGGCAAAACTAAAGGAAGCAATTGATGTTTCCACAATAATTGTGGGAGACTTCAACACATCACTCTCTCCTATAGATAGATCAACCAGACAGAAGACCAATAAGGAAATTGAAAACCTAAGCAATCTGATAAATGAATTAGATTTAACAGACATCTACAGGACATTACATCCCAAATCACCAGGATACACATACTTTTCTAGTGCTCACGGAACTTTCTCCAGAATAGATCATATGCTGGGACATAAAACAAGCCTCAATAAATTTAAAAAGATTGAAATTATTCAAAGCACATTCTCTGACCACAATGGAATACAATTAGAAGTCAATAACCATCAGAGACTTAGAAAATTCACAAATACCTGGAGGTTAAACAACACACTCCTAAACAATCAGTGGGTTAAAGAAGAAATAGCAAGAGAAATTGCTAATATATAGAGACGAATGAAAATGAGAACACAACATACCAAAACCTATGGGATGCAGCAAAAGCAGTGCTAAGGGGGAAATTTATAGCACTAAACGCATATATTAAAAAGGAAGAAAGAGCCAAAATCAAAGAACTAATGGATCAACTGAAGAAGCTAGAAAATGAACAGCAAACCAATCCTAAACCAAGTAGAAGAAAAGAAATAACAAGGATTAAAGCAGAAATAAATGACATAGAGAACAAAAAAACAATAGAAAGGATAAATATCACCAAAAGTTGGTTCTTTGAGAAGATCAACAAGATTGACAAGCCCCTAGCTAGACTGACAAAATCAAAAAGAGAGAAGACCCATATAAACAAAATAATGAATGAAAAAGGTGACATAACTGCAGATCCTGAAGAAATTAAAAAAATTATAAGAGGATACTATGAACAACTGTATGGCAACAAACTGGATAATGTAGAAGAAATGGACAATTTCCTGGAAACATATGAACAACCTAGACTGACCAGAGAAGAAATAGAAGACCTCAACCAACCCATCACAAGCAAAGAGATCCAATCAGTCATCAAAAATCTTCCCACAAATAAATGCCCAGGGCCAGATGGCTTCACAGGGGAATTCTACCAAACTTTCCAGAAAGAACTGACACCAATCTTACTCAAACTCTTTCAAAACATTGAAAAAAATGGAACACTACCTAACTCATTTTATGAAGCTAACATCAATCTAATACCAAAACCAGGCAAAGATGCTACAAAAAAGGAAAACTACCGGCCAATCTCCCTAATGAATATAGATGCAAAAATCCTCAACAAAATACTTGCAAATCGAATCCAAAGACACATTAAAAAAATCATACACCATGACCAAGTGGGGTTCATTCCAGGCATGCAAGGATGGTTCAACATCAGAAAAACAATCAATGTATTACAACACATTAAAAACTCGAAAGGGAAAAATCAATTGATCATCTCAATAGATGCTGAAAAAGCATTTGACAAAATCCAACATCCCTTTTTGATAAAAACACTTCAAAAGGTAGGAATTGAAGGAAACTTCCTCAACATGATAAAGAGCATATATGAAAAACCCACAGCCAGCATAGTACTCAATGGTGAGAGACTGAAAGCCTTCCCTCTAAGATCAGGAACAAGACAAGGATGCCCGCTGTCACCACTGTTATTCAACATTGTGCTGGAAGTGCTAGCCAGGGCAATCCGGCAAGACAAAGAAATAAAAGGCATCCAAATTGGAAAAGAAGAAGTAAAACTGTCATTGTTTGCAGATGATATGATCTTATATCTAGAAAACCCTGAGAAATCAACGATACACCTACTAGAGCTAATAAACAAATTTAGCAAAGTAGCGGGATACAAGATTAATGCACATAAGTCAGTAATGTTTCTATATGCTAGAAATGAACAAACTGAAGAGACACTCAAGAAAAAGATACCATTTTCAATAGCAACTAAAAAAATCAAGTACCTAGGAATCAACTTAACCAAAGATGTAAAAGACCTATACAAAGAAAACTACATAACTCTACTAAAAGAAATAGAAGGGGACCTTAAAAGATGGAAAAATATTCCATGTTCATGGATAGGAAGGCTAAATGTCATTAAGATGTCAATTCTACCCAAACTCATCTACAGATTCAATGCAATCCCAATCAAAATTCCAACAACCTACTTTGCAGACTTGGAAAAGCTAGTTATCAAATTTATTTGGAAAGGGAAGATGCCTCGAATTGCTAAAGACACTCTAAAAAAAGAAAAACGAAGTGGGAGGACTTACACTCCCTGACTTTGAAGCTTATTATAAAGCCACAGTTGCCAAGACAGCATGGTACTGGCACAAAGATAGACATATAGATCAATGGAATCGAATTGAGAATTCACAGATAGACCCTCAGATCTATGGCCGACTG
Source organism: Choloepus didactylus (assembly GCF_015220235.1). Taxonomy (NCBI): domain Eukaryota; kingdom Metazoa; phylum Chordata; class Mammalia; order Pilosa; family Megalonychidae; genus Choloepus; species Choloepus didactylus. The sequence continues at coordinate 84,110,158 of NC_051308.1, read as the reverse complement.
ATCTTTGATAAGGCCCCCAAAGTCACCGAACTGAGCCATAATGGTCTTTTCAACAAATGGGGCTGGGAGAGTTGGATATCCATATCCAAAAGAATGAAAGAGGACCCCTACCTCACCCCCTACACAAAAATTAACTCAAAATGGACCAAAGATCTCAATATAAAAGAAAGTACCATAAAACTCCTAGAAGATAATGTAGGAAAACATCTTCAAGACCTTGTATTAGGAGGCCACTTCCTAGACTTTACACCCAAAGCACAAGCAACAAAAGAGAAAATAGATAAATGGGAACTCCTCAAGCTTAGAAGTTTCTGCACCTCAAGGAATTTCTCAAAAAGGTAAAGAGGCAGCCAACTCAATGGGAAAAAATTTTTGGAAACCATGTATCTGACAAAAGACTGATATCTTGCATATACAAAGAAATCCTACAACTCAACGACAATAGTACAGACAGCCCAATTATAAAATGGGCAAAAGATATGAAAAGACAGTTCTCTGAAGAGGAAATAGAATGACCAAGAAACACATGAAAAAATGTTCAGCTTCACTAGCTATTAGAGAGATGCAAATTAAGACCACAATGAGATACCATCTAACACCGGTTAGAATGGCTGCCATTAAACAAACAGGAAACTACAAATGCTGGAGGGGATGTGGAGAAATTGGAACTCTTATTCATTGTTGGTGGGACTGTATAATGGTTCAGCCACTCTGGAAGTCAGTCTGGCAGTTCCTTAGAAAACTAGATATAGAGCTACCATTCGATCCAGCGATTGCACTCCTCGGTATATACCCGGAAGATCGGAAAGCAGTGACACGAACAGATATCTGCACGCCAATGTTCATAGCAGCATTATTCACAATTGCCAAGAGATGGAAACAACCCAAATGTCCTTCAACAGATGAGTGGATAAATAAAATGTGGTATATACACACGATGGAATACTACGCGGCAGTAAGAAGGAACGATCTGGTGAAACATATGACAACATGGATGAACCTTGAAGACATAATGCTGAGCGAAATAAGCCAGGCACAAAAAGAGAAATATTATATGCTACCACTAATGTGAACTTTGAAAAATGTAAAACAAATGGTTTATAATGTAGAATGTAGGGGAACTAGCAGTAGAGAGCAATTAAGGAAGGGGGAACAATAATCCAAGAAGAACAGATAAGCTATTTAACGTTCTGGGGATGCCCAGAAATGACTATGGTCTGTTAATTTCTGATGGTTGTAGTAAGAACAAGATCACTGAAATGTTGCTATATTATGTAACTTTCTTGGGGTAAAGTAGGAACATGTTGGAAGTTAAGCAGTTATCTTAGGTTAGTTGTCTTTTTCTTACTCCCTTGCTATGGTCTCTTTGAAATGCTCTTTTATTGTATGTTTGTTTTCTTTTTAACTTTTTTTTTCATACAGGTGATTTGAAAAAAGAAGGGAAAGTTAAAAAAAAAAAAAAAAAAAAAAGATGTAGTGCCCCCTTGAGGAGCCTGTGGAGAATGCAGGGGTATTCGCCTACCCCACCTCCATGGTTGCTAACATGACCACAGACATAGGGGACTGGTGGTTTGATGGGTTGAGCCCTCTACCATAAGTTTTACCCTTGGGAAGACGGTTGCTGCAAAGGAGAGGCTAGGCCTCCCTGTATTTGTGCCTAAGAGTCTCCTCCTGAATGCCTCTTTGTTGCTCAGATGTGGCCCTCTCTCTCTGGCTAAGCCAACTTGAAAGGTGAAATCACTGCCCTCCCCCCTACGTGGGATCAGACACCCAGGGAAGTGAATCTCCCTGGCAACGTGGAATATGACTCCCAGGGAGGAATGTAGACCTGGCACCGTGGGACGGAGAACATCTTCTTGACCAAAAGGGGGATGTGAAAGGAAATGAAATAAGCTTCAGTGGCAGAGAGATTCCAAAAGGAGCCGAGAGGTCACTCTGGTGGGCACTCTTATGCACACTTTAGACAACCCTTTTTAGGTTCTAAAGAATTGGGGTAGCTGGTGGTGGATACCTGAAACTATCAAACTACAACCCAGAACCCATGAATCTCGAAGACAGTTGTATAAAAATGTAGCTTATGAGGGGTGACAGTGGGATTGGGAAAGCCATAAGGACCAAACACCACTTTGTCTAGTTTATGGATGGATGTGTAGAAAAGTAGGGGAAGGAAACAAACAGACAAAGGTACCCAGTGTTCTTTTTTACTTCAATTGCTCTTTTTCACTCTAATTATTATTCTTGTTATTTTTGTGTGTGTGCTAATGAAGGTGTCAGGGATTGATTTAGGTGATGAATGTACAACTATGTAATGGTACTGTAAACAATCGAAAGTACAATTTGTTTTGTAAAAAAAAAAAAAAAAAAAAAAAAAAAAAAAAAAAAAAAAAAAAAAAAAAAAGAAAAAGAAAGGAAGAAAATTCCATCACTGTTGGTTTCTTATGGTGCTACTACATTAACCCCTTCTTTGGTAAAATACTCTGCTTACCACTGGGGATTTATCTCCATGGAATCATATACTCAATTTTTTATATTACAAAATTCCATTTTTACTATACAGGATTATTTAGAAAATGTCTTGATATGCTTCTATTGTAACACTGCAGTATTATAATATAATCTGTATATAAAACTTGCAAAATTGTAAATTCCCCAAGGAATTTTTAATCCATATACCATATGGTACAGCACAAGTTTTTAAAAAGATAAAAGTTTATCTTTTTTTCACCCACAATTCATTTTCCATTCTGATCCATTCTTACCTCCAGTTTATTTTTCCATTGCCACCTTACTCCATCTAATCTGTGCTGCTTGGCTGCCTAAAAACAGTCACTCCAAAAATTTTTTATTATGTACCTTTCTCAGCAAAAATTTTGAGCAAGTACCTCTCAATGCCAGAACTGCATTGATCAAGTTTGTGGAGGTTGATTAAAATCAGTGTACCATTTCCTACTTTATGATGAAAGATACAACTATCCGAAGAACTGAAATGCCCACATCATCTTATTAGTGCATTGTTTCCCTGTAGGCAAGCTGTATATGAAGCAATATGATATGGCACAGAGGAATTGGTTTGATCTCATGTAGTATTTCTCAATGAAGGGAGCTTGAGTCTATCTGATGTGCTAGAGAAATAGCCTCTAGAAGGAAACCACAATGTTTGAGGTTGCTTAGCCAAGACTGTCACTCCCTGGCCAGGGCCTGGGTGATTCCCTTCAATTCCCAGGTCCATTTCTGTCCACTATCAAAGAGCATCCTTCTTCCCAAACTGTACCCAGAGAAATTTCACGGAAAGCCTAGTAACTAAATTTAAGTTTCCATTCTTCCCTTTTGTATATTTATGGATACTCTCTTTGTTTGTTTCTATTCACATTTATTGTGTGTGGATTTTACTATTTAACTCCAAGGAAAAATGCATTTCCACATCATTGTCAGTCCTGTTTAATGACAATAAGACCTAAATATTCAAAGTCACTAATCAAATTCTTATGGATTGTCAGTGGAAGAAGCAAGACTTCAACCATAGTCTTATTGCTGTATACTATATGCTTTCTACTGTACTTTTATGTGGAAAGAAATTTCCAATTATTCAAGCAGACTAGTTCTAGCCTTTTAATCTGTTTAAATGTATTTTTTCAGAAGTCTTAAAATAGGCCTGCAGTTTGATAGTGACACTTCTATGAATCTATCCTATGGAAATAATCCTAGAGAGACAAAAATAGCTATAATGATGTTCATTGTTATGTTGCTTATAATAGCAAACAGCTGAAAAGAACCTAAATGTTCCAATGATAGGAAATTCAGTAAATAAACTTTAATTACATGTATTCCTTAAAATAATGTTAAACAAGAATATTCATCCTATATTGTTAGACGATAAAAGGCAGGTTAAACATAATCCTGCTTTTTGCAAAAAAGAAAGTGTGTGGATACATAGCATAGAAAAAAGACTTGAAGGAAATAAAAATATTAAAAAGAAAGTGAGTGTTAGGATTATAGCAATGTTCCCCTTCTTTTTTGCTTACCTATATTTCCTAAATTTTCTACAATGAACTTGTATTACTTTAATTGTTAAAATGAATGTCATTATTGGAAGAGTTAAAAATAAATTTTTGTAATCTTATTTGATGGGATTTGAAAAGGAAATAAACACTATATGCAAAAATAATCAGCATTTTTATTATGTAGCCTTCTGTTTAAGAAAGCTGTTATCTCTCTATTTTATGTATTCTTAATTTCCTATAGTGATGTTCCATTGCTGTAGTTTTTAAACTTATTAATTGCCTATATTTCTGTGCATATAAAAACAGAAAAGCCTTTGCTTTTTGTTCTCTGGAAGAGATTGTTAAACGATATTAAATATGACTGCCAAGCAAATATTCAAGGGCCTAAGCTTAATTTGTTAGAGTACTGTAGTGATGTGATAATGATGATGATTTTGCCTCCAGTGTGGGAGAGTTAGCTCTGAGTACTAAAGATACAGAATGTACCTCTGCACAGCTCATCCTCTCCAAATGTTGCATTGATTGGAACAGGAACCACAAGAGAACAGGGGTAAATCACCATGAAATATCCTTCTATTGGTCACTCTGTAATACGTTTATATGTGAAGTACAGCAGTATTTGGATCAAGGAATTTTAGCATTTAATTAAAATTTAATTTAATTTCTAAATTTAAGGATTTTAAAACAAGTATAATTAAAAGTAATGGAATGTAAAAAAGGATCTTTGAGCAAGAAATTCTAACTTATTATTTCTAAATTAAATACAGGAATTACTCTAGTGACATGTTTTGTACATTATAAAACATATCCCAAAAGTCAATTAAAAGTGATGAAATAATGATATTTAAAAATAAATTTTAATTATGGTTCAAAAAAACTAATGTGATTGAACAGGCTTTATCATTTTTTAATTCTAGGTTAATACTTAATGATAAAGTTATTTGAAAGTCTGCTATGTTTAATTTATTTTAATACTTGATTTTAATGCATTGCTAAAATATCTCACAAAGAAATATAAATCCAAATTGAAGAAGTACATCATTGACTGTGTTTACTAAATGATAATATTCTTTTTCATTTCCATCAATTAATTATGCAAAATTTTTTTAATTGACTAGTAAAATTTTCCATCTTCCAAAATGTCAATCATTTGTTTTTGCAAACAGCAGTGTAGCCAATTTTATATTTTAACAAAGGGTCCCCAGCCAATTGAAACAGTTTATATGTAAGATTTTAAAACAAATTAGAATCTTGTTTCCAGATTTTCAAGTAAATAGATTTGAGAGTTTTCAGAGATGAGCCATTTTTTGTCTTCACCAACAAAATCGCGTCAAGATGGAAATAAATTCAACTATCCATTTTCAAAATGATCCCTCCATAATATAAATTTCTTTTACTGATTGTTATACATCACTTACAGTTTGAAACGACAAATTAAGTGTGTTTATTTTTAAAAAAATACCAACTAGGAAGTGGCTAAGTAGCCATTTGCCATCCCAGAAAAGATTAATAAATTTGGAACACATCTTTTCATAAAAGAAAAGTTAAAGCTCCCTTTAAGAATTTTGTATCAGAATGACAGCAAATTTCTGTAATGGTATAAAAATTATATTCAGCCTCTATCTCATTAAAAAGGATTTTAAAGATTCTGCTCTTTTGTGAAAGTCTTGTTTCTGGGCTTGGCTTCCCTAAACAGCAACTCACCTATGAATGTGTGGTGACTGGATTCCTCATGTGGTGCTGTCTGTGCCACTCCTGATCCTTTATTCCAGTAAAGTGGTCACAAATCAATGGCGATATGCCTGCAGTTTTCCTGTAAGATGCTGTCTTTATCAAAGAAGCCATTTACCACTGAAAAAATATTTCCACAACCAAAAATGCACTTCTTCAGATATTTTATTGTTATATACCTACTTCTTCCTCTGTATACTTTTTTTATTAGAGAAGTTGTGGGGTTACAGAAAAATCATGCTTCAAGTGCAGAATTCCCGTATACCACCCTATTATTAACAGCTTGCACAGGTGTGGTACATTTGTTACCATTGATGAAAGCACATTTTTATAATTGTACTATTAATTATAGTCCATGATGTAGGGTTCACTGTGTTGTGCAGTTCCATGGATTTTTAAAAAATTTAATTTGTACATATACAGCCTAACATTTCCCCTTCTAACCACATTTAGATATATATTTCAGTGCAGTTAATTATATTTACAATGTTGTACTGCCATCACCACCATCCATTAGCAAAACATTTCTATCATTCCAAACAGAAACTCTGTACATTTTAAGACTTAACTCTCTGTTCCCTGTCATGATCATCATATGTGCAACTCTGTTCACATGCCCTGGAAAGAAGTGATAAGGCTCTATTCTCTCACTTCTGGTTGACTTGAGGCCCTATGCAAGAAGGAAGTGAAGATCAAGGTAGAATTGTAAATTATCTGTCAGAATGTTGAAGGCGTCACCTAACACATACATTCACAGAGACTCTGGGAAAAACTGGGAGACTTATTGGTTCAGGGATTTAAGGAAATATCAGTCCAGTCATTTTCTGACCACAAAGCAAAAAGAGCAGAGACTTCAGAGCCACACAAAACAAATAATGTGGACTTTGCACAATTATTCCAGGGAGGTCTTCAAACAAACAGCAACAACAAATTCTGGGGAGAAGGGTGGAGAATCTCATTTCCAGAGACCCCAAATGAAATTATTTAAAATCTCCAGATTTCAATACAGTATTATGAGATGTGAAGAAACTAGAATATATGGCCCATACACAGAAAAAAAAAATCAGTAAATAGAAGCTGTCCCTAAGGAAGCCCAGACATTGGACTTACTGGAAAAAGACTTTAAATCAGCTATTATAAATACATTCATAGAAGCAAAGGGAGCCATTTCTAAAAATTTTAAAGTATGAGAAAAATGTCCCTCCAGATAGAAAAAATCAGTAAAGAGAAATCACATATTTTTCAAAAGTAGAAATTCTGAAGTTGAAAAGTACAGTAAATGAAATGAAAAATTCTCTAGAGGTGCTCATGAGCAGATTTGCATTGGCAGAAAAAAGACTCAGGGAACCTGAAGATAAGTCAATTGAGATTATCCACTCTGAGGAATGAAACGGAAAAAAAATGAAGAAAAATGAGGGGAATGAAAAAACAGTGAAACAGCCTCAGACACCTGTGGAACACCATCAGCCATATCAACATTTGCATTATGGGAGTCCCAGAAGGAGAGGAGAGAGAGAAGGAGGCAGAAAGACTATTTGAAGAAATCATGGCAAAAAGATTCTGCAAATTTGATTACATGTATTCATCTGCACATCCAACAAACTCAGCAAACTCAAAGTAGAATAAATTCAAAGACATCCACACCTAAACACATCATGAGCAAACTCTTGAAAGAAAAAGACAAAGAGAATTTTGAAAACCCCAAGAGAAAAGCAACTCTTCAGGTCCATGGGAGACTTAAGATTAACAGCTGACTTTTCATCAGAAACATGGAGGCAGGAGGAAGTAGGATGACTTATTCATGATGCTGAAAGAAAGAGTGTTGACCAATAATTCTGTCCAACAAATATATCCTTCAAAAACTAATGAAAATGAAGACATTCCCATCTAAAAAGAGAATTCATTATTAGCAGACATGCTCAACAACAAATACCAAAGGGGATCCACCAGATTGAAATGAAAGGACACTAGGCAGAAACTCAAATCTGCTCAAAGAAATAAAAGAGCACTGGTAAAGGTAAAAAGAAAAATAGATAAATATTTAAAAGACAATATAAATGTATTTTTTTGGAATTCTTTTCTTCTCCTACTGTATTTTTTTAATTTTATTGAGATTTTTTACATACCATACAATTATCCAAAGATTCAAGGTGCCCAATCAGTTGCCCACAGTACCATCATACAGCTGTGCATCCATCACCACAATTAATTTTTTCCCAATTTTTAAAACATTTTCATTAGTTCAGAAAAGAAGTAAAGACAAAAAAGAAAACTCAGTTCCTCCCCTACTCCTAACCACCTCCCCTCCATAATTGACTCATAGTATTGGTATAGTACATTTGTTACTGTTGATGAAAGAATGTTAAAATACTGTTGACTGTAGTACATAGTTTGTAATAGGTATATTTTTTCCCTGTATACCCTTCTAATATTAGCTTCTAGTTATAGTGTCATACATTTGTTCTAGTTCATGAAAGAGATTTCTAGTTTTTGTATAGTTAATCACAGACATTGTCTACCACAAGATTCACTGTTTTATACATTCCCCTCTTTTAACCTCCAGCTTTTCTTCTGGTGACATACGTGACTCTAAGCTTTCCCTTTCCACTGTATTCACACACCATCCAGCACTGTTAGTTATTCTCACAATAACATGCTACCATCACCTCTGTCCACTTCCAAACACTTAGGTTCAATCTCGTTTAACAATCTGCTCATAATAAGCAACCACTCCCCATTCTTTAGTCTTGTTCTATATCCTGTTAACTTATATTTCATGTCTGTGTGTTTACATATTATCATTAGTTTGTATCAGTGAGACTGTGCAGTATTTGTCCTTATGTGTCTGACTCATTTCATTCAATGTAGTGCCCTCAAGGTTTCTTCATCAACCCGTTATTTTTTTTTTAAGATGGTTTTGTTCACCCACGATTCTTTCCGTATCAATGGTTCTCTGTACAATTACATATTTATGTATTCACCACCATCACTACTATCTATATAAAGACATCTCCATTTCTTCCATAAAGAAGGAAGAGTCAAAGAAGGTAGAGAGACAAAAGAAAAAGAAAAAGAAAGAAAAAAGAAAAAAAGAACAAAAAAATGACAGTTAAAAAGCAACAAAAGGAAAGATAAAATTAAATTAAAGTACAATAAAAGAGTCAGACAACATCACCAATGCCAAGAGCCCCATTCCCCTCCCTTGTGTCCCCCTCTTAAAGACATTTAGCTTTGGTATATTGCCTTTGTTACATTAAAGGAAGCATAATACAAAGTTTCTGTTAACTATAGTTTCTAGTTTGCATTGATTATATTTTTCCCCCAATACCACCCTATTTTTAACACCTTGTAAGATTGACATTCATTTGTTCTCCCTCGTGTAAAAACATATTTGTACATTTTATCAAAATTGTTGAGCACTCTAGGTTTCACTGAGTTATACAGTCCCAGTCTTTCTTTCCTCTTTCTTTCTGGTGTCCCACATGCTCATAACCTTCCTCTTTCAACCATACTCACAGTCATCTTTCTTCAATGTACTTACATTGCTGTGCTATCATCACCCAAAATTGTGTTCCAAACCTCTCACTCCTGTCTTTTCCTATCAGTCTTTAGTGCTCCCTTTAGTATTTCCTGTAGCACAGGTATCTTGTTCACAAACTCATTGTCTGTTTGTCAGAGAATACTTTAAGCTCTCCCTCATATTTGAAGGACAGTTTTGCCAGATAGAGGATTCTTGGTTGGCTGTTTTTCTCTTTCAGTATCTTAAATATATCACACCACTTCCTTCTTGCCTCCATGGTTTCTACTGAGAAATCCGCATATAGTCATATCAAGCTTCCTTTGTATGTGATGGATTGCTTTTCTCTTGCTGCTTTCAGGATTCTCTCTTTGTCTTTGACATTTGATAATCTGATTATTAAGTGTCTTGGCATAGGTCTATTCAGATTTATTCTGTTTGGGGTATGCTGTGCTTCTTGGATCTGTAATTTTATTCTTTCATAAGAGATGGGAAATTTTCATTGATTATTTCCTCTATTATTGCTTCTACCCCTTTTCCCTTCTCTTCTCCTTCTGGAACACCCATGACATGTATATTCATGCATTTCATGTTGTCATTCAGTACCCTGAGATGTTGCTCATATTTTTCCATTCTTTTCCCTATCTGTTCTTTTGTGTGTAGGATTTCAGGTGTCTTGTTCTCCAGTTCTTGAGTGTTTTTTCCTGCCTTTTGAGGTCTACTGTTGTATGTCTCCATTGTGTTTTTCATCTCTTATGTTGTGGCTTTCATTTCCATAGATTCTGCCAGTTGTTTTAGTTTCAATTTCTACCTTATTTTTGCCCAGTGTTTTCTTTATAGCCTTCATCTTTTTTGTTGTATCTTCCCTGAACTTGTTGATTTGGTTTCGTTCATTTCTTTTAAAATCTATAATAGCTTGTTTCATTAAAGTGAAACAGTATCTCAACTGTATCTTGATTAAGGTGTAAGTTTATTCCTTTGACTGGGCCATATCTTTATTTTTCTTAGTGTAGGTTGTAGTTTTCTGTTGTCTAGGCATCTGGTTTCCTTGGTTACCCCAGTCAGATTTTCCCAGACCAGAACAGGTTCAAATCTCAGAATGCGGTTATATTTAGTTTCAAGTCTCCCTGCAGGTGTGTCTTAGAGATTGACAGACTTTCCTGTGAGGTCTCTGGCCACTGTGCTTTTCCTAACCTGCCCAGCAGGTGGCGCCTGTGAGCCTTTCACGCCTGACTGGTGTAAGGATGTGTGGTTCCTTCAGTTTCTGTTTTGGCTGTTTTCCCCCAGGCTCTGGGATCTGGTTCTGAAGAGAAAGTTGGGCTCCACCTCCTTACTCTTAGGGAAGATACACCCCCTAAGGATTCATCATCTGCATTTGAATAGCCTCTCTGTCTCTGTTATCTCCACCCCTGTCTGGGTCAGAGCGCTGCAAACTGAAAAAGGCTGCAGCTCTCTCCTCTGTGCCCCTCAGATTGAGAGAGAGAAAGAGGGATAGGAAGCCCCCTTTTTGAGCCAGTACATGGCCCCTCAGTTTCACACATCAGCCAGAGGTAACATCCAGTCTTCTGGGCTCTCTCTCCCAGTATAGATGAATCTTTTGGTTCTTTAAGTTCAGTCATCACTAAAAGCCTCTCTCTTCTTGTTGGAGGTTTGTAGCTTGTATTCAGCAGTCTACATTTGTTAATTAAAACCCCAGTTGGAGCTCAGCTGAGCTATATTCGCTCGCTGTGCTCACTCAGAGAGTGCTGCTAGTTTCTAACACAGAGAGCTTTTGCAGCAAAGCCTGCCATGGGGGGAGGAGGCTTTCAGCATGTGTCCACAGCTTTTACTTACAGATTCTATGCTGCAGTCTCAGGCATTCCTCCCAATCCAGGTTGGTGTGTGATGTATGGACACTCACAGTTGTCCCCCAGCAGTTATTCCAGATTATTTACTAGTTGTTCCTGGTTGTTTATTAGTTTTTTCAGGGGACTAACTAAATTCTACTCCTGTCTGTGCTGCCATCTTGCCCCTCTTCCCTTCTCCTAGTGTTTTAAAAGACAACTACATAAGGCAATAGTTACAAAACTATATAATATATATGATGTATAATGTAATGATTAAAGATGTAATTTGTATTACAATTAAAGCACAATAAATGGGAGGAAATGGAGTGATACTGGAGCAAAGTTTTTGAATACTATTTAGATTAAGTTGGCATTAATCCAAACTATATTCTTTTCAGTTATGCTAATTGTAATTCCCAGGGCAGCCATTAAGAAAACAACTCAAAAAATTATTGTGTGGTTATGGTAGCTCAGCCTTGTGAATATAAGTAACAGCACTGAATTATATCTCTGAATTTGGTTAATAGGGTACATTTTGAGTTGTATATATTTTACTAGAATACAGATTTAAAAAAAAAATCCAAGGAATTGTACAACACAGTGAACCCTAAGTTAAAACATGAACTATATTTAATAGTAAAATTATCAAAATGTGCTTTCATCAATTGTTACAAATGGACCATACCAATGCAGGCTGTTAATAATAGGATGTTATGCAGGAACCCTGTATTTTAAGCATGATTTTTCTATAAACCTACAACTTTTCTAATAAAAAATTATAATAAAAGAAACAAGTGAATTAATATGGTATAATAGAAAATTGTAACACAAAAGAAGGCAGTAATGGAGAAATTCTGTAACATACTGGGTACGAGACATAGGAAAACAAATAGCAAAATGATAGATGTTAATCTTACCTTATCAGTATTTCTGTTGAGTGTAAATGGACTAAAAACTCCAATCAAAAGACAGAGATTGGTTGAAGGGATAACAAAACATGACTCAACTATATGCTATCTATAAGAGACACACATTTTCAAAGAAATATGCTGAATGGAAAAGGATGGAAAAATACATACAATGAAAACAGTAAACAAAAGAGATACACAGTGTCTATTCTAATGTCAGATAAAATAGACTGTTTAGACTAAAATTGTTACTAGGGACAAAGAAGGACAGTTTATAATGATAAAAGAGCCAGTGAGCCAGAAATACTTAACAATTATGAATGTGTATGCATATCATGACAGAACCCCAGAATATATGAAGCAAAAAACTGATGGAATTGAAGAGACTAAAAGGATTAATTCAACAAGGATCATTGAAGACTTTGATATGTCACTTTCAGTAATGGATAGAACAAGTAGGCAGAAGATCAATAAGGAAATAGAAGACTTTAACAATGCTATAAGCCTACTAGACCTAACATCTGTAGGTAACTTTACCCAGCTGTAGCAGAATACTCATTCTTCTCAAAGTGCACATGGAAAATTTTCCAGGATAACCATATGTTAGGCCATAAAACAGACCTCAATAAATTTAAAAGGACTAAAACTGTAGGAAGTATGCTTCTGACCACAATATGATGAAATTAGATGTCAATAACAGAAGATAATTTGAGAAATTCACAAATATGAGGAAATTATACAACACAGTCCTAAATAGCCAATGCATGAAAGAAAAAAAATCATAAGAGGTTTAGAAAATACTTTCAGATTAATGAGATCAAAAGGACATGTCAAAACCTATGAGATGAGGCTAGAACAGTGGTTAGGGGGATATATATAGTTATAAAAACCTGCGTTAACAAAGAAGAAATATATTAAATTAGTAACATAATGTTCTACTTTAAGAGAATAGAAAAAAGCAGACTAAATCTAAAGCAGAGGAAGGAAATAATAAATAGCATAGCAGAAAAAATTAGAGAATAACAAATATTAAACAAAATCAATGAAACCATAATTTCATTCTTTGGAAAGACCACGAAATTGGCAAAACTTTAGCTAGATTGAGAAATGATGGACATAAATTATTAAAATCAAGGATGAAAGAGGAAACATCACTAGGAACCTTTTAGAATTATTAGGGATTCTACAGACAATTTCATGCCAGCAAATTAGGTAACCTAGACAAATTGCTAGAAAGACACCAACTACTGAAAATGATTCAAAAAGAAATAGAAAATCTGAATAGACAAAAAAAACAAGTAAAGAGATTGAATTAGTAACTTTAGAAGGTACCAGAAAGAAAAGTTGAAGTACTGGAGTATTTGTTAATTCTACCTAACTTTCTTTTTCTTTTAAATTTTCTTTTATTAGAGCAGTTGTAGTTTACAGAAAAATCATGCAAAAAGTACAACTTCCCATATATACCTCCAACACACAATTTCCTATTGATATTTTGTTAGTGGATGTCTTTGTTACAATTAATGAAACAACATTATAATTGTATCATTAATTTTAGCCCATAGTTTGCATTAGGCTCCACTCTTTGTGTTGTACAGTTCTGTGTTATTGTTTTTTGGTTTTTATTGTGGTGACATATATAGAACATAAAATTTCCCATTTTAATAACTCAAATATACAAATCAATAGTGTTAATTAACCCTCCCAATATTGTGCAACCATCACCACCATCCTTTACCAAAACTTTTCATCACCCCAAACAGAAACTGTACCAATTAAGCATTAACTCCCCATTCCCCACCCCCTTCCCTGTCCCTGGTAGCTAGTATTCCAATTTTGGAATTTATGAATTTGCATATTAAAATTACTTCATATAAGTGAGGCCATACAATATTTCTCTTTTTGTGTCTGGCTTATTTCACTCAACAGGATGTCTTTCAGGTCCATACATGTTGCATCATGTATTAGAACTTCATTCCTTTTTACATCTGAATAATATTCCACTGTATACATACAAAACATTTTGCTTATTCATTCATCTGTTGATAGACACTTGGGTTGCTTTCACTTTGGGCAGTTGTGAACAAGGCTGTTATGAATATCAGTTTGTAAATATCTGTTCAAGTCCCTGCTTTTAGCATAATTCTGGGTATACACATAGAAGAGGGCTTGCTAGATCATATGGTAATTCTATATATAACATTTTGAGGAACTGCCAAACTGGTTTCCACAATGGCTGCACCATTTTACATTCCCAACAATATATGAGGTACCTATTTCTCTGCATACATGAAAATACTTGTTATCTAAATTTTTTGAAATAATAGGCTATCTAGTGGGTGCCTTATTGTGGTTTTGATTTGCATTTCTCTAATGGATAATGATGTTGAGCATCTTTTCATGTGCTTTTGGCCATTTGTATATCTTCTTTGGAGAAATATCTATTCAAGTCCTTTGCCCATTGTTCTGGTTTGCTAATGCTGCCATTTTGTAAAACACCAGAAATGGATTGGCTTTTATAAAGGGGGTTTATTTGGTTACAAAGTTACAGCCTTAAGGCCATAAAGTGTCCAAGGTAAGGCATCAACAATAGGGAACCTTCACTGGAGCAAGGCCATTGGCATCTGAAAAACCTGTTAGCTGGGAAGACATGTGGCTGGCATCTGCTGATCCTGGGTTGTATTCTGGGATCATCTCTTCTCTCAGTTTTTCTCTTTACATTTCCCTTACTAATACTCTTCAGTTCTGTGCCCTTCTAAAAACCTCTCTCCTTTCTTTTTTCTCAGCCAGTAGAACTCCCTTTAGTATTTGTTCAAGGCCAGGTCCCTTGTTAACAAAGTTTCTCAGCATTTGTTTGTCTGTGAAAATTTTGAAGGAGGGGTTTGCTGGATAAAGTATTCTTGCCTGTCAATTTCTCTCTTTCTGAATCTTAAATATGTCATACCACTGCCTTCCTGCTTCCATGGTTCCTGTTTAGGGGCTAGTACTTAGTCTTTTCTGGTTTCCCCTTTTATATGGAGAATTGCTTCTCTTGCTGCTTTCAGTACTTTCTCCTTCTGTTCAATATTTGACAATCTGATTAATATATGTCTTGGAGTGGATCTATTTGGATTTATTCCGTTTGGAGTTCATTGGGCTTCTTTGATTTGCATTTTTATGTCATTTTTAAGGGTTGAGATGTTTTCCCCAATGGTGTCCTCAAATACTCTTCCAAGCCGTTTACCCTCCTTCTTGGACACCAGTGATTCTTTATTTGTGTGCTTCATGTTGTCGATCATTTCTCTGGGATCCATTTCAAATTTTTCAGTTTTTTTCACCATTTGTTTTTTTGTGCATTCACATTCAATTGCATCGTCCTCTAGTTCATTTATCCTTTCGTCTGTCTCTTCAAATCTACTGTTGTGTGTCTCTAGTATATTTTTAATTTGATCTACAGTATCTTTTGTTTCCATGAGATCTGCTATTTTTTAATTTACTCTTTCAATTTCTCCTTTATGCTCTTCCAGAGTCTTCTTGATATACTTTATGTCTTAGTCAACCCATTGAAGTTGTTTTGAAGATTTGTGTGTACTTCTTTGATTAATTGTTCCAAGATCTGTGTTTTCTCTGGCTTTTTAATTTGGTCATTTGGCTTGTCTGTATCTTCTTGGGTATTCATGTGCTTTGTGATTTTCTGTTGACTTCAGGGCATTTACTTATCTTGATAAGGTTATTTTGGGACTTGCAGGATTAGTTGAAATATAGAATTTGGCAGAGCCACAGCTTGCTGGAGTGCACCTTCCCTGTCTTCCCAGCAGATGGAGCTCTTGAGCCACCTCTTACCTCAGGTCATCTTTTCCCCAACTGTGCATGTGTGCTAAGCTATGTCCAATCCAGGTGGAAATCCAATCAGCCCACCCATTCTCCATGTGAACTGGGACTGCCATCCCTGGTGGTGGGTGCTGGGCTCTGTGCAGTTTGGCAGGGAGTCTGCTTAAGGGTATAGCGGGTCTGCTGATTCCCAGGTCTCTGTGTGGATCACTCTTGGGCTGTAGGGCTGCATGTCTCACCCTCCAGCTCAAATGTGCTCCGCTCCCTGCCTACCATGTGCCTGTGCACCTCTGGTGTTGGGGAGGGGTTCCCAGTGCTTCTGTGTGGCAACTTTGCATATCCCTGCCTCTTGCCCATGCACATCACCAGCTTCCAGGGAGGAAGAATAAATATGGTCAACACAGGTGTGCTGTTTCCTGAGTTCCCTCATGGGAGCTCCCAGCTATGGATCTGAAGAGGATTATCTCCCCTGCTAATTACTGAGATGGGTACCTTGGAGTGGAGAGCTGCTCCCTCCCATGCCCAGTGGTTGGCTTATGGCTACCAGCCCCTGGCAGCAGTCCTGGTTGAATAAACTCACCCCATCCTTTCAGATGTAATTTCTCCACTTTTTCTTCCAAGACCACACAATGTATTGTAGAGGTCCTTCTCTGTCTGCTCATACCTAGAACCATCGTCCTGGGCATTTTCTGCATTTTCTCTAGTTTTTTTCACAGAGGAGATATTTGCTCAGACTCACCTATTCTGCCATCTTCCCAGAAGTCTCCTCTAGTGGTCTTTGGAGGCTGTTCTGCTGGATGAGCCTGAGAGTTTAGATCTTCATGGGACACAAAGCACCATTTTGAGGGTAACAAGCCACCATCCTTCAAAAACCTCATCTGTTGTGCTGCATGGCATAGGGCTAGAAGACCAGTTTCTAGGAAAGCATTTTTTAACTTAAAAATATTTTTAAAACTCTCTGAAAATCTTACATAAGAGTCAATTCAAGAAGCACCTAGTCCCACCTATTTTGTGAAAGTTGTAAAGATAAGCAGTAGCCCTCTGAAAATCCTCTTTAGACAAAGATAACCTGTTTCCATTTTTAAAGCACAGGACAATGAATGGTCCCCAAAAAGGAGAGCCTGGCCTAAGTGAAGGCCTCCTGAATGGGTATCCTCTGATTGTAAGGCACAGGCATCATTAGAAGTGGCTTCTTTGAGAAATTGTTCATGGCACCCAAAGACAGGAAGAAAAGGATGGCTAGGCCAGATAGGGCCTAATCAATAGTGTATTAACAACCTTTCCCCCTGAATTAATAGTCAGGAAGCTTGGGTTTTAGTACCAGTTGGGCTACCAAATTTGATTTTTATTCATTCATTCAACAAACATTTACTGAGTGCTTATTTTCTGCTAAGTACTTTTTATGGTGCTGAGGGAGAAAATGATCACCCATGCCTTAAGAGACTCACAGGTTAATAGGGAAGACATATGCAAACAATTAGAAATATGTTCAAAATATTACAGGAACAAAGGAAAGGGAACAAATTAATGTCCATGAGGTTAAAAAGTCCTCTCAGAATAGATCATGTTATAGCCTAGAAAAATACATTGGAACTCACCAAACACAGAAAGGGCAGGGCACTCTGAGAGTATAGTGTGTCTCCTGTTGCAGTTTAATGAAGCTTTCTGCATTTTATTTCTGGGACCTGGCCCTATGCAAAATTTTAGTGCAGTGATTCCCAAACTTTCTCAAGTCACAGTCCCATTTGTTTTCATGACACTCCTAAGCCAAAAAAAATACCTCACAATTTAGTTTTATTTATTAAGTATCTGGGTTCAAACAATGTACTAAGTATTTGTGTCCTAACACTTAGTAGCTGTTTGGAAAAGTATTATGCATAAATTAAAAGAAAAGAAAACTTTGTATTTCTCATATAATCAAAATTACTTAATGGGTTTGTGTGCTTATTGGGTACTATAAAATGTTTTCAAACCTTGTATAGTGTTTTGGAGCTGTGTACCCCAGAAAAATACCTTCTTAAACTTAATCCATTCCTATGGGTGTGAACCCATGGTAAATAATATCTCTTCAAGATGTTACTTCAGTTATGATGTGGCCCAAATGAATCAGTTTGGGTTGTAATCCAAACTACTGGAGTCCTTTATAAACTGAGTGAAAGTCAGACAAAAAAAATGCCAGAGGGAACAACCAGAAGCTGAAAATCATTGGAACCTGGAGGAGAAGGAGAAGCCAGGAGAGGCCACCATGTATATTACCATGTGACAGAAAGGCCAGGGACCAAGGATTGCCAGTAGCCAGCCCCAGAATACCACAGTCTTTCAGGAGAAAGCATTGCCTTGACAACACCTTGATGACACCTTGATTTTGGACTCCTAGCCTCAAAACTGTGAGCCAGTCAATTTCTATTTTTAAGCTAATCCATTGCATGGTATTTTCTTTAGCAGTGAGGAAACTAAAACACCCTCAAATCAGATAGGGCACTGCCACCCTCATTTCCTATCCCACATGGACTTTCACACTGTGGTTGTTAATTACAACAGCCACCAATGAAGCCAACATCATATAGATATATCATCAAAAGGGACATAGCACATCTGATTTGAAACTGTAAACCATATCAAGTTCATGCTGTGCTTGACACATGTTGAGTGTAATCATGTTTCCCTCTAGAGTTTACAATGCTATGACAGCCCTGTGAATTCATCATGGTGCCCTAAGTTGCCTTGGTGTACAGTTTGGAAGCTGCAGCTTTAATGTATTAATATGTTTGACCAAGCTAAAGAGGAAAAAAGTAATTTAATGTAGGCATATAGTGAGTGTATTAGTTTCATAGGGCTGCTGTAACAAATTACCGTGAACTGAGTAGTTTAAAACAACGAATTTATTCTCTCATTCTCTGGAGGCCAGAAGTGTAAAATCAAGGTGTTGGCAGGACGATGTTCACTCCAAAGACTCCAGGGAAATATCTGTTCCTGACTCCTCTAGCTGCTAGTTTTTGCCAGAAGTCCTTGGCGTTCTTTGGCTTGTGGCAGCATAACTCTGATCTTTGCCTCTGTCATCACATGGCCTTTTCTCTGTGTCTCTGTGTCCATGTCCAGACTCCTTCTTACAGGGACACTGGTCATTGGATTAGGGCCCCCATTTATCCAGGATGACCCCATTTTCAACTAAGGTCACATTCACGGGTACCAGGAGTTAGGACTTGAACATAGTTTTCAGGGAGACAAATTTTATCCATTAAAATAAGCAAGAGAAAATAGGGTTCCACTAGCTTGGTGGTGATGATTTAATTTCATTAAGAATTACAGTGTTGTTGAATGATGGACATAGGTTTCCTAATATCTATTTCTAAATTTGGTATGACTTTCACTGCTTTATTTAAAATCGGTCACTTGTGTTATCATTTTTAAACAGATGGATGAATTGCATATATCTATGATCCAGTGGATGGTAAATTTGCTGATTTTAATGATACCTGACTTTACTGATCAAGACACTCTCCCAATGTCAGAGGAGAAAAGTGCTGAAAAACAAGAAATAGGAATTACAAGTTTAGAGCTAGATGCAACTACACTGGCAAGAAAGTTGGCCCAATACACTGTTTATTTGAATAGGTGAGACTATTTGGTTATTTTATTGCTGCCCTTTTGAAGATCAAATGTGACATCAAGCAGAGAAGAGAAAAGTGGTGAAGTAGCAGCAATAAGCGTTTGTTAAAAAAAAAAAAACACCGTGAAAGAAATATTAGTCCAGTTTTTAAACTATCTTCAATACTGGACCCACTTGGAATATGAGATTTTGGTGTTCTCCCAATGGCATTAGAATTCTTTTTAAAACTGTTATCAGTAGGGTGGGAAATGTGTGTGGGGGGGGGTTGAGAATTAATGAAAACAGAAATACCTGTTTGCTTGCATAAAGTAAATTACATTTTTCGCTTTTGCATATATGGGGGAACATTTATCAAGAAGCTGCTAATTTCCTATTCAATTCCATGCAAAGCTGAATGTATATTTTTACGTCATTCAATAAATGCCAACCAAAACACTTCATTTTTAAAAATGTTTTAAAAACTTGTATCTATAAAGTGAAAAGTCTCCACCAAATAAAAATGGTATCTGAAAAATTGTAATTTATTAACCAGGAAGGGATTTGTCACCCTATTTCAAATTCATGAAGTGGCTTTTATGCCAGATAGGATCTAATCAATTTTTTTCCTTCATTTCAAGTCAATGCTACCAAAGGACAAGAGGGAAAGGAATGGAAGGGAGGAAGAGGGCAAGGATGGGAATTGAGGAAGAGGCAAATTATTCTCCTTTATGAGTCAGTAACTGAATTATTATAGTAAGCTTTTACTGTATCTGGATTTTAAGAGGAACCGACAATAAATAGCTCATGCTGTTTGTTTTTTCCCCAGTTGTTGCAAAGGGTTGGTAACAGCAATGGCTCTGAGTAAAGCAGCTCATTCACAAAAGGATCCTAATAAGGAACTTCATGAGTTGGAAAAAATGAAGGTAATAATTTTGTCTTCCACTTAGATTAGTTTAGTATGTTTTAGACAGCTTTTGATTTACACTAAACTATATATGTTTAAAGTGTACATTTGACAAATTCTAAAATATGCATACACCTGTAAAACAATCACTACAATCAAGATAATGAACATATCCGACACTCCCAAACTTTCCTTGTACCTTTTTGTATCTTGTCCTCAGGCGTTCTCTGATCTACTTTCAAACACCATAGAAATTTTTTTATTTTTTAGAATTTTATATAAATGGAATAATACACATATATTATTTTTTTGGTCTGGCTTCTTTCAACTAAGTTTAATTATCTTGGAATTCATGCATGTGTCGCTTGTATCAAAAGTTCATGCTTTTTAGTGTTGTATGGTAGTTCATTGTATGGATATACACAATTTATTTATTCATTCCATGAGTGGCTGAGTCATATGGTACATGTATATTTAACTTTTTAAAAAGCTGTCCAACTGTCTTCCAAAGTGGTTAAATCATTTTATACTCCCACCAGCAGTATATGTGATTTCCAGTTACATCACATCCTCACCAAGATTTCATATGATCCATCTTTTAAATTTTTAGATATTCTAATAAGTGAATAGTGGTATGTCATGATTTTTAAATTTTTTTAAATTTTGGCAATATATATACTACATAAAACTTTCCAATTTAACCACTTTCAAGCATATAATTTAATAGTGTTTTAATTTTCTAGAGTTGCTGTAACAAATACCACACAATGAGTTGACTTGAATAACAAGAATATATTGTCTCATGGTTTTGAAGGCTAGAAATCCAAAATCAAGACGTTAGCATGGTCATGTTTTCTCCCAGAGTTGGTAGTGTTCTGGTGATGGCAATCCTGCATCACATGGCAATTTCTCTCTACTCTCTGGCTTCTTCTGACTTCTTGTTTTACAGGTTTCTGACTCCTATCAGGTTCTGGGTTTGACTGACTGACTGCATCCAAATTTTCTCTCTTTATAAGACTTCCAGTTACACTGATTAAGACATACCCTGATACAAAATCCAATTTACAAATTGGTTCACACAGGAATGTGGATAAAGTTTTTAGTTTTGTTTTTGTTTTTTATTTTTAAATAATTTCAAACTTACAGGAGAGTTGCAAAAGTAATGCAAACCCCATACAGAGAACTCCAACATATCCCCATGCCCCCAAATACCAAGATCTACCAATTTTAACATTTTGCCACCTGTCTCTTCCTTCCTTCCTTCCTTCCTTCCTTCCTCTCTTCCTCCCTCTCTCACTCCTCCTCCCTCTTTTCCTCCCTTCCTTCCTACCTACCCACCTATCCACCTACCTATCTATCTATTTGCCTACCTATTTTATGTAAATATGAGAGCAGGTTTTACATATAATATTCCTTGAACACACAATACAAGGATATTCACTTATATAATCACCTAAAGTGCAGTTATCAA
This sequence comes from Choloepus didactylus, assembly GCF_015220235.1. Classification (NCBI taxonomy): domain Eukaryota; kingdom Metazoa; phylum Chordata; class Mammalia; order Pilosa; family Megalonychidae; genus Choloepus; species Choloepus didactylus. The sequence continues at coordinate 84,088,404 of NC_051308.1, read as the reverse complement.
GTTTTAAAAATTTAACATTGATATAGAAGTTTACATTCTATATTCTAATTTTTCCTCATGTCCCAGTAATGTCATTTTGAGCCTTTTCTTCTCCATTCTTAGATCCTATCCAGTATCAAGTATTGCATTTAATTGTCATTATCTCTTTAGTTTCTGTCTCTTGTTTTTTAATTGTGGAAACATATATACAACATAAATCATCCCATCCCAATTCCTCCCAAGCATACTGTTTAGTGGGATTAATCACATTTGCAGTGTTGCATTAGCCTCACCACCATCCATTTCTATAAATTTCCCTTCACCCCAAACAGAAACCCTATACCCATTATGCATCAACTCCCCATTGTCCCTGTACCCCAACCCTGGCAACCTATATTCTAATTTCTGCCTCCATAAACTTGTGTATTCTCTTGTATTTTCTTTATAGTTACCATGAGGTTAAATGTAACATCCTAAGTCTGTAACATATTCGTTTGCTTAGATACCAACTTAACTTCAATACTATACACAAATTATGTTCCTCTACCCCTACCTTCCTCCACCTTTATGTAGTTCTTGTCACAAATTACATATTTATACATTATGAGTGTAAAACCATTAATTTATTATTATATTTTATGCATTTGTCTTTTAGATCCTACAGGAAGTAAACGGTTTAATTACAAATCAAAAATACAATAGTATTGGTATTTATATTTACCCATGTCAATACCCTGAGATCTTTATTTCTTCATGTGGCTTCAGTCAGTTGTCTAATGTCCTTTCCACTCAACTTGCAGAACTCCCTTTAGCATTTCTTGTAAAGATGGTCTAGTGGTGACGAAGTCCCTCAGCTTCTATTTTCTGGAAATGTCTTAATTCCTTCCTCATTTTTGAAATACATTTTTGCTGGATACAGAATTCTTGGTTGGAAATTTTTTGCTTTTAGCACTTGAAATGTTGTCTCATTGTCTTCTTGCTTCTGTGGTTTCCAATGAGAAATTGGTGCTTAACCTTGTTGAGTTTCTCTTTCATGTGACCTGTTGTTTCTTTCTTGTGGTTTTCAGGATTCTTTCTCTATCTTTGGCATTTGACAGTTTGGTTATAACATGGTGCAGTGTGGATCTGTTTGAGTTTTCTTGTTTGGAGTTCACTCAGTGTCTTGGATATGTATATTCAAGTCTTTTGTTAAATTGGGGATGTTTTCAGCCATTATTCCTTTGAATATTCTCTCTGTCCCTTTCTCTATTCTCCTTCTGATACTCTCACAATGTGTATATTGGTATGCTTGATTGTGTCCCACAGGTTTCTCAGGCTCTGTTGACTGTCTTCATTTTTCCGTCTTTCTGCTTCTCAGACTGGATGGTTTCAATTTTATTATCTTCAAGTTCACTGATTCTTTTGCCAGCTCTGATCTACTGTTGAATCCTCTAGGGAATTTTAAATTTCTGATACTTTGGACTTCAGCTCTGTTGAGATCTCGCGACTGCTATTTTCTTTGTGTTCATTTATCATTTTCCTGATTTCCTTTAGTTCCTGTTCATGTTTACCTTTAGCTCTTTGAGCATATTTAGGATCATTTTTTTAAAGTCTTTTTCTGGACTGTCCCAGATCTTATCTTCCTCATAGTTTCTAATCCTTTAATCTCCTCTTTTGCCTGAGTCATCATTTTTGTTTCTTTGTATGTTTTGTAATCTTCTGTTGAAACCTAGACATTTTTATATTTTAGTGTGTTATCACTGGAATTTAGACTCTGTGGCATTTGTTCCTTAAGTGTTTATCTAGCTAATGTTATGACAGAGCTTTCCTTGAATGCTGGGAACTAAAAAAATAAAATAAAAAGGAAAAAAATAAAAACACCTTTCCAAGTCTATTCAGATTTACCTGTGTGAGTGCTCTCCCTCAGGTTTATCCATATAATCAGTTTGGGGAATAGCTCAGGCCAAAGCCTAGGGGCCTACCTTATCCTTTCTGTGCTTGCCCTGTTACTGCAATTGTTTAGCTGTTTTCTGGACTTTTGAGAAAGATGTTTCTGCCAGTTCTTGTTGTTTTGTTCAAAACTTCTAGGGGGAAGGAGCCTTGAAGTATCTCACCTCACCATCTTGATTGGGTACAGATTAGGATTTGAACATGTTTTTTTTTTTTTTTGCAGGATACATAATTCAGTCCCCAATAACTGGCATTAATTACATGTACAATGTTGTGCAATCACCACCCCTACTCATTACCAGAACTTTTCCATCACCTTCAGCAGAAATTCTTCACTCATTAAGCATTGATTCCTCCTCTCCCTTCCCTCCCACCCCACCCCTAGTAACCAGTAATCTATATAAGTGAAGTCCTACAATATCTGTTATTTTGTGTCATTGTGATTTATATTTCTTTAGTGACCAGTGACGTTGAGATGTTGAACATCTTTTCATGTGCTTGTCTTCCATATATCATCTTTGGTGAAGTATCTTTTCAAATATTTTGCCAATTTTTATTGGACTGTTTGTTTTTTTATTATGAGGTTTTGAGAGTTCTTTATATATTCTGGATACCAGTCCTTTAACAGATATGTGATTAACAAGTAATTTCTCATAATCTGTGACTTATCTTTTTTTCCCTTAACAGTGTCCTTAAAAGAAGAAAGTCCTGAATTTTGACAAAATTCAATCTATCATATATTTTTTTATGGTTCTTGCCTTTGATGCTGTTCCAGTTTGCTAATGCTTCCATTATGCAAAATACCAGAAATATTGGCTTTTATAAAGGGGATTTAAGTTACAATTTACAGTTCTAAGACCATTAGTGTCCAAACTAAGGCATCAACAATAGGGAACCTTCACTGAAGAATGGCCAGTGGTGTCTGGAAAACCTCTGTTAGCTGGGAAGGCATGTGACTGGTGTCTGCTTTCCCTTGCTCCTGGGTTCTGGTTTCAAAATGGCTTTCTCCAAAATGTCTCTGGGCTTGTCTCTCTTAGCTTCTCCAGAGCAAACTCTGGGCTAGCATCTCCAAACATCTCTAAGTGTCAGCTCCCAAGCATCTCTCCAAAAGTCTCTCTCAGCTGCAGCACTGAGCTCCTTCTGTCTGTGAGCTCTTATAGGACCCCAGTGATTTAATTAAGACCCACAATGAATGGGCAATGTAACACCTCCATAGAAATAATCTAATCGAATGTATTACCTACAGTTGGGTGAGTCCCATCTCCATGGAAACACTCAATCAAAATGTTCTACCCAACAATATTGGATTAAAAGATCATGGCTTTATGTGAGACCAAGGGAAGAGATGTTTATATGGTGTAGGATCTATATTTTCTAAACAATATAACTTTTACAGTTAGTTTGCTCAAACACCACAATTACATTGAACTTTGAATAGGAAGTGAGATATGGTAGGTTTGTATAGGTTAGAGTTAAATAGCAACACATCCCAAAGTAATCTGGGCAGAGAATAAAAATATATATGCAGGGCCCCCCTGAGGAGCTGGGGGGAAATGTGAAAGTGCAGGACTTCTTCACTGGATTGTTGCTGATGTTCTCACAAACATTATGGAGTGACAGCTAGGTATGCCAAGCCCTCTGTCTGGGGGCTTGCCCTTATGAAGCTTGTTACTGCAAAGGAGAGGCTAAACTTGCTTATAATTGTGCCCCAAGGTCTCCCCCTGAGTGCCTCTTTGTTGCTCAGATGTGGCCCTCTCTAACTAATCCACCTTGGTGGGTGACCTCGCTGCCCTCCCCACTACATGGGACCTGACTCCCAGGGGCGTAAATCTCCCTGGCAATGCAGGATATGACCCCTGGGGATGAATCTGGACCTAGCATCATGGAATTGAGAACATCTTCTTGACCAAAAGGGGGATGTGAAATGAAATGAAATAAAGCTTCAGTGGATGAGAGTTTTCAAATGGAGTTGAGATGTCACTCTTGTGGACATTCTTATGTACCATATAGATAACCCTTTTTAGGTTTTAATGTATTGGAGTAGCTAGAAGTAAATATCTGAAACTATCAAACTGCAACCCAGTAGCCTTAACTCTTGAAGATGAGTGTCTAAATGTAGCTTAGAAGGGATGACAGTGTGATTGTGAAAACCTTGTGGATTGCATTCCCTTTATCCAGTATATGGATGGATGAGTAGAAAAATGGGGACAAAAACTAAATGAAAAATAGGGTGGGATGGGGGGATGATTTGTGTGTTCTTTTTTATTTTTATTTCTTATTCTGATTCTGATTCTTTCTGGTGTAAGGAAAATGTTCAAAAATAGATGGGGGCGATGAATGTGTAACTATATGATGGTATTGTGAACAGTAGATTGTACACTGTAGATGATTGTATGGTATGTGAATATATCTCAATAAAACTGAATTTAATTTAAAAAAAAATCATGGCTTTGTGGGAGATATAATATATCCAAACTGGCACAGATGCCATGTCTAAGAAATCTTTGCATAACCCAATGTCACAAAGGTTTTCTCCTATGTTTGCTTCTAGAATTTGTATTTAGGCATATGATTTATTTTGACTTAATTTTTTTTTATATACCCAGTCTGGATTGAAATTCAGTTTTTGGCATCTGAATATCCATGTGTTTTAGCACCACTGTTGACAAAACAGTTTTTGTTCTACTGAGATGCCTTTGTACTTTTATTGAAAATCTCTTGACCATTTATGTGTGGGTATTATTATGGACATTCTACTGTACTCTTTTGATCTATTTGTCTATCTACATGCTATTACCAAACTCTCTTGCTTATTATAGCTTTATAATAAGTTTTAAAATCAGGTAATCTTAATTCTCCAAATTTGTTCTGCTTTTTCAAGATTGGCTTGGCTATTCTAGTCCTTTGCATTTCCGTATAAAAATTATTTTATCAATTTCTCCAAAAAAGCTTGCTGGCATTTTGATTGGATTTGCGTTTTATTTATCTATAATTTTCTGGAGAACTGACTTCTTAACAATATTGAATCTTTGGATCTGTAAACATGATATATCTCTTGATTTATTTAAATTTTATTTTAGCAAAGTTTTGTAGTTTTCTTTATACACATTTTTGTCACATTTATCTCTAATTATTTAATATTTTTATGCCATTATAAATAGTATTGTTTTTGTGATTTGGATTTTTGAGTATTCATTGCTAATATATAGAATTACAATTGCTTGGGCTTTTTTGCATGTTAATTTCATATACTACGACCTTCCCAAACTGACTTATTCCTTTTAAATGTTGTGTGTATGTGTGTTTTTTATAGATTTCTTGAGATTTTCTATGTAGACAATCACGTCATCTGCAAATAGGGATAGTTTTACTTCTTTCTTTCCAGTATATATGCCTTTTATTTCTTTTTCTTGCCTTATTGCAATAACTAGCACCTACAGTGCCATATTGAATAAAAATGGTGAAAGCAGACATCCTTGCCTTGTTCCTTATTTTAAAGGAAATGTATACATTCTGTCATCTTTCAATATAATGTTAGCTGAAGGTTTTCACAGATGACCTTCAGTAGACTGAGGAAGTTCCTTAATGTTTGCTGAAAAAAAATTTTTTTAGTCACAAATGGATGTTAGAATTGGTCAAAACCTTTTTCTGCATCTAAAGAGATAGTCATATGAGTTGTCTTTTGTTTGGTCTATTAATACGGTGAATTACATTGATTGATTTGTGAATGTTAAACCTAGCTTGTATTCCTGGGACAAATCTCTCTTGATCATGATATATTAGCCTTTTTATATATTCTTAAATTCAATTGGCTAAAATTTTTTTTCAGTACTTGTGTGTTAATATTCATGAAGAATATTGGTTAGATAGTTTTCTTTTTTTGGTAATAACTGTTTGACTTTGATACTAGGGATATGCCAGCTTGTTAGAATGAGTTGGGAAGTCTTTCTTCTCTCCCATTTTTGGAGCATTTTGTTTCAAGTTGTATGTTATTTTTTCCTTACATGTTTGGTAGAATGCACCAGTGAAGCTATCTGAGCTTTGTGGGAAAGTTTTTAAACTACAAACTCTCAATTTCTGTAATAGATATAGGGATATTATCTGTTTCTTCTTGTGTGAACTTGATAGCTTTGGTCTTTTAAGGATTGTGATTTCATCTTAATTGTCTAATTTATTGGCATAAGGTTGCTTATAATATTCCTCTATTATCCTTTTAATAATTGTAGGATGTCCAACCTCCCATTTCTGTTATTGGAAATTTGTGTCTTCTCTCTTTTTGTCCTGATCATATTTATCAATTTTGTTGGTTTCAAAGAACTAGCTTTTGTTTCATTGGTTTTATCTACTGTTTTTCTGTTTTCTATTTCCTTGATTTCCACTCTGTTCATTATTATTTCCTTTTTTTATACCTATTTGGGGTTAATTTGCTCTTCCTTTTCTAATTTATTGAGGTCTAAACTTAGATAATTGATTTGAGACCTTTTGTTTTTCTAACATAGGCAGTCAGTGCATTAAATTTCTTTCCAAGTATTATGTTAGCTAAGTGCTTTCTTTTCATTCAATTCAAAATAATTTCTTATTTCCTTTTTGATATCTTCTTTCACCCATGGGTTCTTTAGAAGTGTACTTAGTTTTCAAAATATTTGAATATTTCCCAGGTATCTTTATGTTACTAATTTCTAATTTAATTCCATTATGGTCAGAGAACATACTTTGTATCACTTGAATTTTTATAAATTTGCTGAGACTTGTTTTTAACCTATAATCTGATCTATCTTGGTTTGTTTCATGTACACTTAAGAAAAAAAAAAATATATATATATATTCTGTTGTTGGAATGTTTTATACATGATGATTAGGTCACATTAGTTGATGTGTTGTTTAAAAGTGTTCTATATCCTTGTTGATTTTCTGCCTACTTGTGCCATCAATTTTTGAGAGAGAAGTATTGAAATGTTGAGTATAATTTTTTCTATTTTTCCTTATAGTTCTAATAGTTTTTGGTTCATGTATTTTGAAGCTCTGTTATTATGTACATAAATGTTCAGAATGAATTGCAACCTTTATCATTATGAAATGACTCTATCCTTGGCAATATTCTTTCCTTAAAAAAACAACTTTGTCTGATATTAATATAGCCACTCCATATTTCTTTTAATTAATATTAGCCTGGTATATCTTTTTCCATCCTTTTATTTTTAACTCACTGTGTCTTTAAATTTAAGTGGGCTTTTTATAGGCAGTATGTAGTGTGGGCTTTCTTTTTTATCCAGTCTCACAATCTTTTATATTTAATCATTATTATCTATAAGTATACATATAGCAAATTCCAAGATAACCATTAAAAATATAGAAATGGAATATATAATTTCCAATATTATTAGGAGAAAAATGAATGATAAAACAATCCAAAAGAAGGGAAATAAAGGACAAAAATAATAGAACACATGGTAAAATAGCAAACACAAATAAGACAGTAGATTTATACCCAAATATATGAATACTTGAATTTAATATGAAGGGATTAAATACTTCCATTAAAAGACAATGATTGTTAGACTAACTATAAAAAATTACTATATGTTGTTTGTAAGAGACATAGCTAAAATATGAAAATAAAGAAATATTGAAAGAAAAAGGGTGGAATAAAGTTACACTGGGCAAACACTAACCAAAGGAAAGTTTAAACAGTTATATTAATATGAGACAAAAGTATTACTAAGTATTATAAAGGTAACTGTATGCTAATAAGAGGCTCAAATTATCTGGGTAATAATTTAAAATTTGTATGTATCAATAGCATAACCTGAAAAAATATGTAAAGCAAAAATTGATAGAACTACAAGGAGACAAATCCACATAGTAGGAGATTGTGGTGCACACTCTCAGTAATTAATAAAACAAGCAGACAAATGGATGCATGTGGAAGATTTGAACAGAATGGTTAAAAATAATTGATCTAATATACATACAGTTGCAGGTTGCTAATACTGCCATTTTGCAAAACACCATAAATGGATTGACTTTTATAAAGGGGGTTTATTTGGTTACAAAGTCACATTCTTAAGGCCATAAAGTGTCCAAGGTAAGACATCAGCAATAGGATACCCTCACTGGAGAGCACTGATGATATCCAGAAAACCTCTGTTAGCTGGTGTACTGATTTGTATATATTATGTCCCCCAGAAAAAGCCATGTTCTTTGATGCAGTCTTGTGGGGGCAGATATATTAGTGGGGATTAAGTTCAAACATTTGGATTAGGGTGTTTCCATGGAGATGTGCCCCATCCAACTGTGGGTGATGAATCTGATTGGATAATTTCCATGGAGGTGTTACCCCACCCTTTCGGGGTGGGTCTAAATTAAATCACTGGAGCCATATAAATGAGCTGACAAACAGAAGGAACTCAGTGCAGCTGTGAGTGACATTTTGAAGTGCAGCTGAGAGTGACATTTTGAAGAGGAGCTACAGCCAAGAAGGACACTTTGAAGAATGCACAGAAGCTGAGAGAGTAGCTGCATATGCGAGACAGTTTAAAGATGGCTGTTGAAAGCAGATTCTTGCTCCAGAGAAGCTAAGAGAGGAAAAACACCACAAGAGCAACTAAGAGAGACATTTTTGAGGAACTGTAGCCTAGAGAGGAATGTCCCAGGAAAAAGCCATTTTGAAACCAGAACTTTGGAGCAGATGCCAGCCACGTGCCTTCCCAGCTAACAGAGGTTTTCCTGACACTATTGGCCATCCTCCAGTGAAGGTACCCAATTGCTCATATGTTTACTTCGGACACTTTATGGCCTTAAGACTGTAACTGTGTAACCAAATAAACCCCTTTTTATAAAAGCCAATCCATCTCTGGTGTTGTGTATTCCAGCAACATTAGCAAACTGGAACAGCTGGGAAGGCATGTGGCTGGCATCTGCTTGCTCCCAGGTTGCATTTCAAAATGGCGTTCTCCAAAATATCAGCTTTCAACAGCCATCTTCAAAATGTCTCTCAGCTGCCGCAAGTAGTGAGCTCCTTCTGTGTGGGCTTTTTATGTGACTCCAGTGATTTAATTCAGACCCACCCTGAATGGGTGGGATAACACCTCCATGGAAATTATCCAATCAAGGTTTGGCCACAGTTGATTGAGTCACATCTCCATGGAAACACTCAATCCAAGGGTAGCAGCCTAATCAATACTAATATGTCTGCCCCCACAAGATTGCATCAAAGAACATGTCATTTTGGGGGACACAATACATCCAAACCCAACATCTGCAGAATACACACTCTTTTCAAACACATATACACCAATATAAAAATTGACCTTATACTATAGGAAACTATTAAGAAAATCTCACAAATTTCAAAGGACCAAAATCATGAAGAGCATGTTCTCTGACCACAATGTAAAGAAGTCTGAAATTCGTTACAGATAACGTTCATAAATTAAGAAACACTCTTCTAAATAACAAATTGGTCAAAGACTAAATTGCAATGGAAATTAGATTATAACTTTGAATATGTAACAAAAATGTTACATATCAAAACTTGAAGGATGCAACTAAAATGGTTTCTTAGATTTCTAAACTTTAATCTATGAGTTAGGCATCAATCTCAAGATTTTAGAAAAAGAACAGCAAAATAAACCCCAAAATATAGAGAAAAGGACAGAATAAGTATATACACTAAAATATAATTTAAAGGAAATATTACATAAAAGGAAATGATCATCCTAGATATATACCAAGAGAAATGAAAGCATTTATACCCAAAAGCTTGTATATAAGTATTCACCAGAGCATTATTCATAAGTGCCAAAAAGTGGAAACAACCTAAATGTCCATCAGCTGATGAATGAGTAAACAGAATATGGTATATCTGAATAATGGGATATTATTTGACAGTGTAAAAGAATAAAATACATGTTTCAACATGGATGGATTTTGAAAACCTTATGCTAAGTGAAAGTCGAAAGTCACAAAAGACCACATATTGTATGATTCTACTTACATGAAATGCCCAGAATAGGCAATCCATAGAGACAGAAAATAGATTAGTGATTGCCTGGAGCAGGGAAAGGAGGAAGTGGAAATGGGGAATGACTGCTACTGCATATGGAGTTTCTCTTCGAGATGTTGAAAATGCTCTAGGATTAGATTGTGATGATGGCTTCACAACTCTGTGATTGTGCTAAAAAGCACTGAATTGTGCACTTTAAATGTGTGAATTGTGTGTGAATTATATCTTGTAAGATGTTTAAAAAACTAGCTAAAAAGAAATGATCAATAGAGCTAAAAATTCATCCATTAAAAACAAATAAAATGGAAAAGAAAATAAAAAGTAAAAGGAGATGGAAAAAAATCTGTATCAGGAATGAATAACTCAGAGGATGCAGACATTAGAACGATAATAGGAGGATATTATGAAGGACTTTGAAAATTTGAAAATCTATATGAAATGGACAACTAAATATAACCAAAAAGACTAAGAAGAAATAAAAAACATGAATAATACTATTGCTATTAAAGGAATTGGATTAGTAGACAAAGAATACCCAAAAGAGAATGCTCTGGGTCTGTACAGCTTCAACAGCAAGTTCTATCAAACATTTAACAAATAAATAATTCCATTCTTACACAAATTCCTGCAGGATATAGAAAAAGGAGTGAATGCTGTTTATATCAAAACCTAAAAGTACTGAGCAGGAAAGGAAAATTTCACTTATATGAACATAGATACAGAATTCCTAAACAAATATTTGCTAACTAAATCCAGCAATAAATAAAAAGGATAACACATTATGAACGTGTTGCTCTTATTTCTAGGAATGCAAAATTAGTAGTTTAACGTTAGAAAATCAATTGTCATCTGCTACATTAACAAATTAAAGGAGAATTGCTCTATCATCTCAATACAACCAGAAAATTGTTCTGACAAAATTCAATATCCATGTATTTTAAAGACTTTAGCAGGTTAGGAATAGGAGAGACTGTCCTTAACCTAATAGAGTTTATCAGCTAAAACCTCTAGCACATATCATAAGTAGTAGCTAAATGTTGAAAGCAATCTGTTTAAGATCAGGAACAATGTAAGGGTTCCTAATAACTCCACTTTTATTCAAAAATTTTCTGAAGGTTCTATTCAGTGCAATAAGGCAAGAGAAATGAATAAATGGCCTAAGATTGTAAAGGAAATGAAAATGTCATTATTCATAATTGATGTGAATGTGGGAATATAAATTGCAAAAATATCCATATATACATTATTAGAATCAATAAGACAGTTTAACAAAATTACTGGAAACAAATCAAAAGATAAAAATTAATTGCATATTTATACAAGTATTAACTAGTTCAAAATGTAGTAAGAGACAGATACCATTTATAATGGCTTTAAAAATATAAAGTACTTATGAATAAATCTAACAAAAGTTAGTTAATACCTTTATGGAGAGTATTATAAAACTATGTGAAAGACATTAAAAAAGACCTAAGTAAAGGGGGAGATACAGCATGTTTATGGATTGGAAGACTTGGTATTATAAAGATGTCAAGTCTCATAATGCTGTGCAGCTGTATTGTACAACACAGCAGTTGCTAGGCCTCATATGGTTATTTAAATTTAAATTAATTAAAATTAAAAATTAACTTCCTTAGTCACACTAGCCACAGTTCTAGTGCTAAATATAACCTATGTGGCTAGCAATTACCATATTAGATAGTGCAGTCAAATTTCCAACAGTTTCTTTTTTTTTTTAGCATGGCAAACTATCTGTGCCTGTTTGGATGTATTATGTCCCCCCAAACGCCGTGTTCTTTAATGCAGTCTTGTGGGGGCAGACATATTAGTGTTGATTAGGTTGGAATCCTTTGATTGAGTATCTCCATGGAAATGTGACTCAATCAACTGTGGGTGAACCATTTGAATAAATTATTTCCATGGAGATACGGACCCCATCTATTCAGAATGGGTCTTGATTTAATCACTGGAGTCCTATAAAAGAGCTCATAAATAGGAGGAACATGGTGCTGCAGCTTGGAGAGACATTTTGGAGACAGCCATTGAAAGCATATTTTTGCTGACACTTTGGGAATGCTCGCCCAGTGTTTGCACCAGAGAAGCTAAGAGAGGACCAAATGCCTCAAGAGCAACATTTTGAAGAAAGCACAGGAACTGAGAGAGGAGCTGGAACACAACCTGGGATCAGCAGATGCCAGCCACGTGCCTTCCCAGCTAACAGGTTTTCCAGATGCCATAGGCCTTCCTTTGGTGAAGGTATACTCATGTTGATGCTTTAATTTGGACATTTTTATGGCCTTCAGACTGTAAATTTATAACCAATTAGACCCCCTTTGTAAAAGCCAATCCATTTCTGGTATTTTGCATGATAGCAGCATTAGCAAACCGGAACACTATCTCTAAAAGTTGTTTTGGAGATGCGGAGAACCAAGAATAGCCAAGATACCTCTTGAAATAAGATGGGAGAACTTGTCCTCCATATTTCAAAGACTTCTTGTAAAGCTATGGCAAAACAGTGTGGTACTTGTCCAAAGATAGACAACTATTCCAATGGAATAGAAAAGAGAGATCCAAAACATACTCAAGCATATATAGATCCTTATCTAAGGGGTGGCATGTAGGTATAATGAGGAAAGGATGGACTTTTCAATTAATGAAATCGTGATGATTGGTTATCTATATAGAAAAGATAAAATTGACCTTTACCTCATCCAAAAATCAATTCCAAATGGATCAGAGACCTAAATATGAGAGCCGAAACTATAAACTTTTTAGAAGATAATATCTCTAAATCTTAGGATAGGGAAATATTTTTTGAACAAAATTCTAAAAGCATGAACCAAAAAAGAAAAATTTCATAATCTTGATTACATTAAAATTAACAACTTCTGTTCATCAAAAATACCATAAAAACAAAAACAAGCCACAGAGTAGGAGAAAATATTTGCAACACTTAAAACTGCAAAGGACCCATATCCAGAGTATATAAGAATTCCTATGGATCAATATTATAAAGATAGACAACCCAATAGAAAAATGGGCAACAAATTTGAATGTATGTTTTACAAAAGAGGAAATCTAAATGACTGGCATATATATGAAAAGGTGCTCAGTCTCACAAGTAATCAGGAAATGTAAATTGACACTATTACTTACATACCAAATTGGCAAAAATTACAAAGTCTGACATTACCAATTGTTAGCAAGAATGGGGAAGCAATAGGTGCTCTCATACACTGTTGGTAAGAATGTAAATTTGTACATCCACCCCAGAAATTAATTGACATTATCCATTAAAGTGGATAACTCAACAATTCAATTGCTAGATCTGTACACTAGAGATAGGAGCATGCACTAGGGCACTAGGATAGGAGACATGTACAAGGATATTCCTAGAAGCATTATTCTTATTGTCCCAAATCTGAACAGCTAAAGTGTCCCTAAACAGTTGAATGAATAAATACATTATGGTATATAGGGACTGGCATACAGGGAGTTTCTAGGATGCTGGCAATGTTCTATTCTTTGGCCAGCATGTTTAAATGAGTATTTCCTTTGAAGTTCCCCAACCATTTTATTTATTTATTTATTTATTTATTTATTTATTTATTTATTTATTTATTATTTATTTTTATTTTGAAATAAATTCAAAGCTATAGGAACAGTTGCAAAAACAATACTAACCCCATACAAAGAATTCCATCATACCCTGACCCCCCTCCCCCGATAGCTCAATCTACCAACCTTAACATGCTGTCACATTGCTATTTCTTTCCCTCCTCCCCTCCCTCCCTCCCTCCCTATCTATCATCCATCATCTATTGCTGTGTCTTCTGAACATATGAGAGCTAGCTGCACACATCCTTGAACATACACTAAAATTCATGTATACACTTCCCATGAACAAGAACATTCTTTTATGCAATCCCATTAAGCGCAGCTACGAAGTACAAGAGATTCAACAATGATACAAAGGTTACATTCTATATTTCCTTTACCTTATTTCTCAACTGTGTCCCTTTGAGCCACCTGTCATCTATCCTCCAATCCCATCCAAGTTCATCCTTGGCATTCAATCATCATCTATTTAGACTGTCTTATTTTTTTTTTTCAGTTGTGGAAACATATATACAGCCTAAATCTCCCCATTCCACCCCCTCCCTAGCCTTCCATTAGTGGGATTAATCAACTTTAGAATGTTGAAATGCTCCTTCCCACCATCCATCACTAGCAATTTCCCTTCACCTCAAACAGCAACTCCACCCTCATTTCTTAACTCCCCATTGCCCCTTCCCCCATTTCTCTTAACCCAAACTCTACATTTCATCTCTATGGTTATATTCTCTGATAATTTCTTTGTGTTTGCTGTGGGGGTTAAAATTAACCTCTTAAATCCATATAAATCTTGTTTTTCTTTGATACCACCTTCACTTCAATAGGACACATAAAATATGTTCCTATACTCCTCCATTCCCCCACCTTTATATTGTTGTCTAAAATTACATATTTTACATTGAGTTCAAAACCACTAATTTGTCATTAGAGTTTGTGTAATTTATATCATGTAGGAAGTAAATAGTGGAGTTACAGTTCAAAAATTATTGACTTCTATTTATATTCCATTGTGGTTAAAGAATGTGCTTTGAGTATATTCAATTTTTTTTTTTTAATTTCTTGAGGCTTGTTTTATGTCCCAGCTTATGGTCCCTTCTGGAGAAAGATCCGAGATCACTAGAGAAAAATGAGTGTCCTGGTGATTTGGGATGTAAGGTACTATATATATTGGTTAAAATTCTCTATATCTCTTTCTCCTTTCTGTTGTTTCTCTGTTGGTAGGGTTCCCTTTAGAATCTGAAGTAAGGCAGGTCTTTTATTGACAAAGTCTCTCAGCATTTGTTTGTCTGTGAAAAATTTAAGCTCTTCCTCGAATTTGAAGGAGAGTTTTGCTGGATAAAGTATTCTTGGTTGGAAATTTTTCTCTCTCAGAATTTTAAATATATCATGCCACTGCCTTCTCACCTCCATGGTGGCTGCTGAGTAGTCACAACTTAGTCTTATGTTGTTTCCTTTGTATGTGGTGAATTGCTTTTCTCTTGCTGCTTTCAGAACTTGCTCCTTCTCTTCAGTATTTGAGAGTCTGATCAGAATATGTCTCAGAGTGGGTTTATTTGGATTTATTCTATTTGGAGTTCGCTGGGCATTTATGCTTTGTGTATTTATATTGTGTAGAAGGTTGGGGAAGTTTTCCCCAACAATTTCTTTGAATACTCTTTCTAGACTTTTACCCTTCTCTTCCCCTTCTGGGACACCAATGAGTCTTAAGTTTGGATGTTTCATTTTATCTATCATGTTCCTGAGATCCATTTAGATTTTTTTTATTTTTTTCTCCATTCTTTCTTTTGTTCTTTCATTTTCTGTTCTGTGGACTTCTAGTACACTGAGATGTTGTTCAGCTTCCTCTAGTCTTGTATTGTGAATATCCAGAGTTTTTTTAATTTGGCCAACAGTTTCTTTTATTTCCATAAGATCTTCTATTTTTTTATTTACTTTTGCAATGTCTTCTTTATGCTCTTCTAGGGTCTTCTTTATGTCGCTTATATTCTGGGCCATGGTCTTCTTGATGTCCTTTCAATCCTTTGTCATGTTTTCATTCCTCTATTGTATTTCTTTGATTAATTCTGTGAGGTACTGTGTGTCTTCCGATATCTGGATTTGTGTGTTTGGAGTTGGATTCTCCATATTGTCTGGTTTTATCATATGCATTGAGATTTTCTGTTGTTTTTGGCCTCTTGGCATTTGCTCTGCTCGACAGCGTTCTTTCTAGTTGTTAAGAAAAACCTAATTTTTCAGAAACACAGTTTGGTGACATACACTTTCTCTAACTAACCAGCAGCTGGCTTCTGTGAATCACCTATACCTCTCAAGTCAGTTCTCCACCTTGTCCCTGCAGTGTGTGGGGAAATGATTCTTGTGGGGTCCAGCTGGAGAACTCAGCCTGGGTGTGTTGTTGGAGCCATCCGCCCTGAATGTGGGGCGCTTGTACATGTGGCCAGGGAGGAAGGACAGCCTCAATATTCAAATCCCCCAGAGATTCCCAGAGATTCAAGGCTGCCACAAGAGTCCAAGCCTTCATTTCATTTCAGCCCCAGCTCCTCTCTCTCACTGTCCCACAAACCACTGGACTTGGCATAGTGTCCCTGGGTTCTCCGAGCGGGTCCCCCCGCCCAGCCGTGATCCTCCAGGACCTCTGCCGAAGGAATGCCGTGCTATGTCACCAGTGCGCACCGTCCCTCAAGGGAAGCCCTGGGCCACCGGGTCGTGCTGGCTCACTTTCAGCCTGATGCAAAAATGGCCGAACAGGGCATCTCCACACTCCCCTCCTCGCACAGTTCCTCCTTCCCAGCTCTGGGACAACTGGCGGGGCTCTGGGCTGTGGGCACAGCCCCGGGCAGGAGTTTATCCAGCCCTCCCGGGAGCGAGCTGCTAGCCTTGGGGTTTCTTTCGGCTTCCAGCTCTCCCCTCCATTCCCCCAGCCCCAGGGATATCTGCAGCAGGCTGTCTTCCAGGCTAGACACCGAGAGGTCAGCCCAGTCCCCTCTTGCTGTGTTTTACTGCGTGGTTCCCACAATCGCAGCTGCAGCTGCTCCTGGGTTTTTCCCTTTTTTTTTTTTATTCAAAGAGCCCGTCGGTCTCCAAACGCCAAACCCTGGCTTCCCCAGATCACCGCGTGGCTGCGGGACTTCCAGCCAGCTTACCCACTCGTTTCAGAATGCAGACTCCCAGTTTCACTAAGTATACCCCTGGGAACTAGCAGATCTCGTCCAGCTGGTGCATCGCTGTAACCGGTATTCTGGGTCACTCTCTGGTCCTTATCTAGTGTTTTTCATGGAGGTGTTCCTTTGTCCTGTCTCACCTAGCCACCATCTTGGTTTCTCCCCTCAACCATTTTAAATTCTTCTGTATGTGTGGTAGATCTCACAATGTTCAACAATAAGTTGTCTTTTTTAAATTCAGTTTTATTGAGATATATTTACATACCATACAGTCATCCCCGGTGTACAATCATTTGTTCACAGCACCATTATATAGTTGTGCATTCATCACCACATTCAATTTTTGAACATTTTCATTGCCATACACAAAAAAGTATAAGTATAAAAGTTAAAGTGGGAGACTTTATTCCCCACTCAGAACCAGACCCCAGAGCCTGGGGGAAAACAGCCACACCTCCTTACACTCAGTCAAGAATTACAGGCTAACAGGAGCCACCTGCTGAGCAGAAATCCACAGTGACCTGAGGCCTCACAGGGTGTACCAATTTTCTAAGACACACCCTCAGAGAAACCGGATACTGAATATTTCTTCCTTTTGGGACCTGAGCCCATTCTGATCTGGGAAAACCTGATTGGGATAACCAAGGAAGCCATTCCTAGACAACAGAAAACTACAACCTATACTAAGAAAAATGAAGTTATGGCCCAGTCAAGGGAACAAACTTACACTTCAACTGTGATATAGAAATTGAAACAACTAATAATAAGTCAATTCAAAAAGTTTAGGGAAGATACGGTGAAAGAGCTAAACTATATAATTAAAACATAAAATGTACGTAAAGTAGAAATTGAAAGTTTGAAAAACCAACTGGCAGAATCTATGGAAATGAAAGGCACAACACAAGAGATGAAAGACACAATGGAGACATACAACAGCAGATCTCAAGAGGCAGAAGAAAACATTCAGGAACTGAAGAACAAGGCACCTGAAAGCCTACACACAAAAGACGGAGAAAAGAATGGAAAAATACAAGCAACGTCTCCAGGAACTTAAAGACAAAATGAAACAGAAGAATTTATGTGTCATTGGTGTCCCAGAAGGAGAAGAGAAGGGAAAAGGGGCAGAAGCAGCAATAGAGGAAATAATGAATGAAAATTTCCCATCTCTTATGAAAGACATAAAATTATGGATCCAAGAAGCTCAGCATACCCCAAACAGAATAGATCTGAATAGGCCTATGCCAAGACACTTAATAATCAGATTATCAAACATCAAAAACAGAGAATCCTGAAAGCAGCGAGAGAAAAGTTATCTATCACATACAAAGGAAGCTTGATAAGACTATGTGTGGACTTCTCAATAGAAACCATGGAGTCAAGAAGGAAGTGGAGTGATACATTTAAGATACTGAAAGAGAAAAACCACCAACCAAGAATCCTGTATCTGGCAAAACTATCCTTCAGATGTGAGGGAGAGCTTAAAATATTCTCTGACAAACAGACAATGACAGAATTTGTGAACAAGATACCTGCTCTACAGGAAACCCTAAAGGAAGCACTGCAGACAGAAAGGAAAAGACAAGAGTGAGAGGTTTGGAAAACAATTTTGGAAGATGGTATCACAGCAATGTAAGTACGCTGAACAAAGATGACTGTGAATATGGTTGAAAGAGGAAGGCTGGGACCATGTGGGACACCAGAACAAAAGATGAAGGATAAAGACTGGGACTGTGTAACTCAGGGAAACCTAGGGTGCTCAATGATTGTAATAAAAGGTACAAATATGTTTTTACATGAGGTAGAACAAATGAATGTCAACATTGCAAGGTGTTAAAAATAGGGTAGGATTGGGGGGAAAATACAATCAATGCAAATAGAGGCTAGAATTAACAGAAACATTGTATTATGCTTGCTTTAATGTAACAGAGGCAATATACCAATGCTAAATGCATAGGGGGGTGGGGAATAGGGGAAGGGTATGGGACTGCTGGCATTGGTGATGTCATCTGACTCTTTATTCTACTTTAGGTTAATTCTATCTCTCCTTTTGTTGCTTTCTAGCTATCAAGTTTTGTTTTTTTAATATCTTTTTCTCTCTTTCTCTTTCCTTTTTCTTTTGCCTCTCTGCCTTCTTTGACTCTTCCTCTGTCTTTGTGGAAGCAATGGAGATGTCCTTATATAGAGAGTGGTGATGGTGCTCAATACATAAATACATAAGTATATGGGGAACCAACGATTGTTCACTTAGGATGGAATGTATAGTGTGTGAACAAAACCATCTTAAAAGAAATGGGTTGATGAAGAAACCTTGAGGGCACTATATTGAGTGAAATAAGACAGATATATAAAGGCAAATATTGCAGTGTCTCACTGATATGAACTAATTATAATATGTAAACTCATAGACATGAAATAAAAGTTACCAGAATATGGAAATGAGGCTAAAGAATGGGGAGCAGTTGCTTATTATGAGCAGAATGTTCAACTAGGGTGAACTTAAATGTTTGGAAATGGACAGGGGTGATGGTAGCATGTTATGAGAATAACTAACAGTGCTGAAAGGTGTGTGAAGGTGGTGGAAAGGGTAAGCTCAGAGTCACATATGTCACCAGAAGGAAAGTTGGAGGTTAAAAGATGGGAATGTATAAAACAGTGAATCTTGTGGTGGACAATGTCTGTGATTAACTATACAAATACTAGAAATCTCTCTCATGAACTAGAACAAATGTATGTCACTATAACTAGAAGTTAATAATAGAGGCATACACGGAAAAATATGTACCTATTGCAAACTATATACAACAGTTAGTAGTATTTTAACATTCTTTCATCAACAATAACAAATGTACTATACCAAAACTATGAATCAATAATGGAGGGGGGCATGGTTAGGGGTATGGGAGGATCTGAGTTTCCTTTTTTTTTGTTTTTATTTCTTTTCTGGAGTAGCGAAAATGTTCTAAAAATTGAAAGAAAAAATGTGTTGATGGATGCACAGCTGTATGGTGGTGCAGTGGGCAACTGATTGTACACTTTGGATCTTTGGATATTTGTATGGTATCTGAACAATCTGAATAAAAAAAAAAATTAAAGTGGAAAGTAACACCCAATACATCCTGTGCTGGTTTGAATGTATTATTTCCCCCCAAACACCATTATCCTTGATGTAATCTTGTGTGGACAGACGTATCGGTGTTGATTCGATGGTAATTCTTTGAGTGTTTCTGTGGAGATGTGCCCCACCCAACTGTGGGTGATGAATCTGATTGGATAATTTCCATGGAGGTGTTACCCCACCCATTCAGGGTGGGTCTAAATTAAATCACTGGAGCCATATAAATGAGCTGACAAACAGAAGGAACTCAGTGCAGCTGTGAGTGACATTTTGAAGTGCAGCTGAGAGTGACATTTTGAAGAGGAGCTACAGCCAAGAGGGACACTTGAAGAGTGCACAGAAGCTGAGAGAGTAGCTGCAAATGAGAGACAGTTTGAAGATGGCCATTGAAAGCAGATTCTTGCTCCAGAGAAACTAAGAGAGGACAAACACCCCAAGAGCAACTAAGAATGACATTTTTTAGGAACTGCAGCCTAGAGAGGAACGTCCTGGGAAAAAGCCATTTTGAAACCAGAACTTTGGAGCAGATGCCAGCCACGTGCCTTCCCAGCTAACAGAGGTTTTCTGGACACCATTGGCCATCCTCCAGTGAAGGTACCCAATTGCTGATGTGTTACCTTGGACACTTCACGGCCTTAAGACTGTAACTGTGTAACCAAATAAACCCCCTTTTATAAACGCCAATCCATCTCTGGTGTTTTGCATTCTGGCAGCATTAGCAAACTAGAATACATCCCATCCCCCGTCCCTCCCTATTATTCATTTACTTTTTGTCCTTATTATTCTGTTCACCTGTCCATACACTATATAAAGGGAGTGGGAGCCACAAAGTTTTCATAATCACACGGTCACACAGTGTAAGCTATACAGTTATGCAATCATCTTCAAGAGTAAAGGCTACTGGGTTGCTGTTCAACAGTTTCAGGTATTTTCTTCTAGCTATTCCAATACACTGAAAACTAAAAAGGGATATCTATATAATGTATAAGAATAACCTCCAGAATGACCTCTCAACTCTACTTGAGCTCTCTCAGCCACTGAAACTTTATTTTGTTTCATTTTCCTTCCCCCTTTTGGTCCAAGAAGGCCTTTTCAATCCCACAATGCCAGGGCCAAGCTCATCACCACAAGTCATGTCCCACATTGCCAGGGAGTTCCACACCCCTGGGAGTCATGTCTCACATAGTGGGGAAGGCAGTGAGTTTACCTGCAGAGTTGGCTTAGAGAGAGAGGCCATATCTGAGCAACAAAAGAGTTTCTCTGGGGGTGACTCTTAGGCATCATTTTAAGAAAGCTTAGCCTCTTCCTTGTAGTGACAAACTTCATAAGGGCAAGCCACAAGATCGAGGGCTCAGCCTTCTAATTTGGTAGCCTCCAATGCTTGTGAGAATATCACTGATTCCCCAGGTGGGGAAATTTGATATTTCCACATTTTCCCACAGTCCCTCAAGGGGGCTTTGCAAATACAACTTCATTCTCTGACAGAATGTTCTGGGATGTATTGGGGCTCACACTAAACTGCACAAACCAACCAGACTTCATTCCCCAATCAATGCTCCATGTAATTATCTTGTTTGAATAAACTGACCATACAAGTCAAATTATATAATGTGTTACAGAAAACTGTAGTTCTTGTACCTAATAAATATCTCTTTCTTTGGTCCCACACAGAAGCTGAAGCTTCAGAAACATTGTCAATATCATTCTTTACCCTTCAATCTGATTTACCTTAGTCCTAACCAAGTCCGTTTCATTCATATCTCTAACTGAAGTCTGATCTCTTTTTTCAGACTCTTTAATATTTGCTGTATGTGGTAATTCTGACATTCATAGCTGCCAGACTCCAGCTCTGGCTCATAGTCTCAGGTGTTCCAGGGACTGACCAGGTTATACACAAAGAGCTCAGCATCTCAGAGTTTAGAAATAACCATAACAGCTCAAGACTATCTGTAAGTGCTGTAAGAGTTTACAATCTAGGAACCTTTATAGTAAGCTTTCTCCTGATAACCTATGCTCTCAGACTCAGTTCATAGAGTTTGCACATTATAGTTAGTCCATATTAGTGAAGCATTATAATATTTTTCTTTTCATTTCTAGTTTATTTCACTCAACATGCTGTCCCATTGTCCATTCACCTTACAACTTCACTCCTTCTTGTAGCAGTTCAATATTCCATTCACAGATCGCCATTCCATTCATCAGTTGATGTACCCTTAGTTCACCTCCATCCATTGCCAATCGTGAATACTGACACCATAAACCCCACTGTGCAAAAGTCCCTTCATGTCACTCTTTTGAGTTCCTTCAAGTATATACCCAGTAAACAAGTTGCAGGACCATATGGCAACCCCATGCTTAGCTTCCTATGGAACCACCGCACTGCCCTCCAGATGGGCTGCACCATTCTACTTCCCCACCAATGGTGATTATGTATATTCCTTTCTCCACATTTTCTCCAGCACTTGTATCCCTCTGTTTGTTTTTTAGATGGTTTTGTTCACACACCATACATTCCATCCCAAGTAAACAATCATTAGTTCCCTGTATAATCACATAGTTATGTATTCACCAATGCTATCTATATAAGGACATTTCCATTTCTTCCACAAAGAGAAGAAGCGGTTAAAAAAGGAAAAAGGAAAAAAGAGAAAGAAAGAAAAAAAGTGACAACTAAAAAGCAACAAAAGAAAAAAATGAAATTAAAATAAAATACAATAAAAGTCAGACAACAACACCAACAAGAATCTCCATACCCTTCCCTTATATTCCCCTTTTGTAGACACTTAGCTTTGATATATTAAGTTTGTTACAATTAGTGGAAGCATATTATAATGTTACTGTTAACTATAAACTCTAGTTTGCATTGATTTTTTCTTCTATACCACCCATTTTTTAACGCCTTGCAAAGTTGACATTCATTTGTTCTCCCTCATGTAAAAACATATTTGTACATTTAATCACACTCATTGACCACTCTAGGTTTCACTAAGTTATACAGTCCCAGTCTTTATCTTCTATCTGTCCCCCTGTCATCCTTCACCCCTAACCTTCCTCCCTCCACCTTACTCATGGTTGTCTTTGTTCAGTGTACTTACAATATTGTGTTACTGTCACTCAATATTGTGCTCCTAACCTCTCTCTCCTGTCTTTTCCTATCTGCCTGTACTGTTCCCTTTAGTATTTCCTGTAGAGCAAGTATCTTATTCACAAAATCTCTCAGTGTCTGTTTGTCTGAGAATATTTAAAACTCTCCCTCATTTTTTTTAAATTCATTTTATTGAGATGTATTCACATACCATGCAGTCATACAAAACAAAGCGTACATTCGATTGTTCACAGTACCATTACATAGTTGTGCATTCATCACCAGAATCAATCCCTGACACCTTCATTACCACACACACAAAAGTAACAAGAGTAATAATTAAAGTGAAAAAGAGCAATTAAAGTAAAAAAAGAATATTGGGTGCCTTTGTTTGTTTGTTTTCCTTCCCCCATTTTCTACTCATCCATCCATAAACTAGACAAAGGAGAGTGTGGCCCATATGGCTTTTCCAATCACATTGTCACCCCTCATGAGCTACATTTTTATACAATTGTCTTAAGATTCATGAGTTCTGGGTTGTAGTTTGATAGTTTCAGGTATTTACTGCTAGCTACTCCAATTCACTAGAACCTAAAAAGGGTTGTCAATATTGTGCATAAGAGTGCCCAGCAGAGTGACCTCTCAGCTCCTTTTGGAATCTCTCTGCCATTGTAGCTTATTTCATTTCCTTTTGCATCCCACTTTGGGTCAAGAAGATGTTCTCCATTCCACAATGCCAGGTCTAGATTGCTCCCTGGGAGTCATATTCCACGTTGCCAGGGAGATTCACTCTCCTGGGTGTCTGATCTCCCTCATTTTTGAAGGACATTTTTGCCGGATATAGAATTCTTGGTTGGCAGTTTTTCTCTTTCAGTATCTTAAATATATCATACCACTGCCTTCTTGCCTCCATGGTTTCTACTGAGAAATCTGTACATAGTCTTATTGAGCTTCCTTTTTATGTAATGGGTCATTTCTCTCTTGCTGCTTTCAGAATTCTCTCTTTGTCTTTTACATTTGATAATCTGATTATTAAGTGTCTTGGTGTAGATCTGTTTGGTTCTATTCTGTTTGGGACATGCTGTGCTTCTTGGATCTGTAATTTTATGTCTTTCATAATAGATGGGAAATTTTCATTGATTATTTCCTCTATTATTGCTTCTGCCACCTTTCCCTTCTCTTCTCCTTCTGGGACACCTATAACATGTACATTCAGGCACTTTATGTTGTCATTCACTTCCCTAAGATGCTGCTCATATTTTTCCATTCTTTTCCCTATCTGTTATTTTGTGTGTAGGATTTCAGATGTCTTGGCCTCCAGCTCATGAATCTTTTCTTCTGCCTCTTTAAATCTGCTGTTCTATGTCTCCATTGAGTTTTTTTAATCTCTTGTATTGTGCCTTTCATGCCCATAAGTTCTGCCAATTGTTTTTTCATACTTTTGATTTCTTTCTTATTTTCACCCAGTGACTTTTTATATCCTTCATCTCTTTTGTCATATCTTCCCTTAACTTGTTGATTTGATTTTTGAATTGATTTAGCATATTTGTTTGAAGATCTTTAATTAGATTTTTCAATTCCTGTATCTCAGTTGAAGTGTAAGTTTGTTCCTTTGTCTGGGCCATATCTTTGTTTTTCCTAAGGTGACTCAAAATCTTTTGTTGTCTAGGCATGTTTTCCGTGATTACCCCAGTTAGATTTTCCCAGACTGTATGGGCCTAGGTCTCAGGAGGAAGGTGTATTCAGTATCAGGTTTCTTTAAGGGTGTGTCCTAAAAGATTGACAGACTTTTCTGTGAGGCTTCTAGACTCAGTGCTTTTCTTATCCTTCCCATCAGGTGGTGCCCATCATCCTGCAGCTCCCCACCAATGCAAACAGGCACGGTCCCCTTAATTCACAGTGGACCCAGTCCTGGTCTGGGCCAAGGGTGCCAGAAGCCAAGCTTAAGTTGTTTCTTGTTGGTTGGTTTGTTTTCCCCCAGGCCCTAGGGTCTGAGTTCCGTGAGGAAGGGCTGCCTCTTGAGCTGGGCCCTGCCCCCCTTTTCTTAGGGAGGATACACCCCCCAGGGAGTTCTCTTCCACACTTGAATTCCTCCTTTGTCTCTCTAGCTCACTTAATTCCACCCTTGCCTGGGTCAGTGGCTGACAATTGGAAGTAACTGAGGCTGTCTTTAATGAGCTGCTTATAATGAGAGAAAAAAAGGAAAAAGCAGAAGCACCTTTTCAGAGCCAGTCTCCTGCCTCTCAGTTTTGCTATTGATCAGAGTTTGTACCCAGTTCTCTGTGCCCCTTTTCTTTGGGAGACAGCCACTTTCCAGCTCTCTGAGCTCAGCCATCTCCAAAGCCTCTGTCTTTATTTAGCCATGTATTGTTTTGTTTTGTTTTTTTCTTCAGCCCTGCCTCCTCTCTGGAGGGAAGAACCTCAGATTCCTACTTGCTCAAGGCCTATCTGTGCCTGCAGTTTGCATTCAACAGTCCAAATTTGTTAAATTAAAACTGCATTTGGGGTTTGGTTGAGCTATATTCCCTTTCTCCCTGCAGGAACTGCTTCTTTCTCCCACAGTGACGTTTTGCATTTCAGCCTGCCATGTCAGGGGGAGAGGTGCCAACTCTGCATTTTTAACTTACAGTTTTTATGCTGCGATCTCAGTGATTCCACCCATTCCTGACTGGTGTACAATGTGTGAACAGTCACAGATGTCACACAACAGTTGTCCCAGACTATTTACTAGTTGTTCCTGGCTATTTACTAGTTGCTTTAGAAGACTAACTAAATTCCACACCTCACTATGCCACCATCTTGCCCCATCTCCTCAACAATAAGTTTTTAAATCTCTAGGAGATGGAGACTTTTCTAGGAAAATATAAGTAACATTAACTCTAGAAGGGGAAAATTGGAGGTGACCAGTTATCAGAGAAAAAAAGATGCAGTTTTTAAAAATTCAGTTTTATTGAGATATATTCACATACCATATAGTCATCCATGGTATATGATCAGCTGTTCAAAGTATCATCACAGTTGTGCATTCATCACCCCAATCTATTTTTTTTTTAATTTTTATTGGGATTGTTCACATACCATACAATTATCCAAAGATCCAAAGTGTACAGTCAGTTGCCCCTGGTACCCTCATACAGCTGTGCATCCATCACCGCACTTAATTTTTGTTCAATTTTTAGAACCTTTTCATTACTCCAGACAAGAAATAAAGTGAAAGATGTAAAAAGAAAAAAAAAGAGGAAACTCTAATGTTCCCATATCCCTAACCAACCCCCCTCAATTGTTGATTCATAGTGTTGGTATAGTACGTTTGTTACGTACTGGCTTATTTCACTCAGTATATTGCCCTTGAGGTTTTGTCATCAACCCGTTTTTTTTTTTAAGATGGAAGAATGTTGAAATACTACTAACTCTAGTATATAGTTTGCAATAGGTATATATTTCTTCCCTATATGCCCCTCTATTATTTACTTCTAGTTGTATTGTCATACATTTGTTCTGGTTCATGGACGAGTTTTCTAATATTTGTACAGTTAATCATGGACATTGCCCACCATAGGATTCAATTTTATACATTCCCATCTTTTGACCTCCAGCTTTCCTTCTGGTGACATATATGACTCTGAGCTTCCCCTTTCCACCTCATTCATGCACCGTTCAGCACTCTTAGTTATTCTCACATCTTGCTACAGATGCCTCTGTTCATTTCCAAACATTTAGTTCATCCTAGCTGAACATTCTGCTCATACTTAGCAACCACTCCCCATTCTTAAGCCTCGTCCTATATCTTGGTACCTTATATTTCATGTCTATGAGTTTAAATACTATAAGTAGTTCTTATCAGTGAGACCCTGCAATATTTGTCCTTATGTGTCTGGCTTATTTCACTCAGTATATTGCCCTTGAGGTTTTGTCATCAACCCGTTTTTTTTTTTTTTAAGATGGTTTTGTTCACATTCCATCCTAAGTAAACAATCAATGGTTCTCTGTATGGTCACATATTTATGTGTTCACCACCTTCACCACTCTCTGTATAAGAGCATCTACATTTCTTCCACAAGGCAGGAGGGAGAGTCAAAGAAGGTAGAGAGGCAAAAGAAAGAGGAAAAAAAATGACAGCTAAGAAGTAGCAAAAGGAAAAGAAACCTTAAATCAAAGTAAAGAGTCAGACAACACCACCAATGTCAAGTGTCTAACATGCCTCCCCTATCCCCCCCTCTTATCTGCATTTACCTTGGTATATCGCCTTTGTTACGTTAAAGGAAGCATAATACAATGATTCTGTTACAGTCTCCAGTTTATGTTGATTGCATCCCTCCCCCAATGCCTCCCCATTTTTAACACCTTGCAAGGTTGACGTTTGCTTGTTCTCCCTTGTAAAAGAACATATTTGTACATTTTATCACAATTGTTGAACATTCTAGATTTCACCAGGTTACACAGTCCCATTCTTTATCTTTCCTCCTTTCTTCTGGTGTCTCACATGCTCCCAGCCTTCCTCTCTGAACCATATTCATAGTTATCTTTGTTCAGTGTACTTACATTGCTGTGCTACCATCTCCCAAAATTGTGTTCCAAACCACACACTCCTGTCTTCTCCTGTCACTCTGTAGTGCTCCCTTTGGTATTTCCTGTAGGGCGGGTGTCTTGTTCACAAAGTCCCTCATTGTTTGTCAGAAAATATTTTGAGCTCTCCCTCCTATTTGAAGGGCAGCTTTGCTGGATATAGGATTCTTGGTTGGCATTTTTTCTCTTTCAGTATCTTAAATATATCACACCACTTCCTTCTTGCCTCCATGGTTTCTGTTGAGCAATCTGCACATAGTATTATTAAGCTTCCTTTGTATGTGATGGATTGCTTTTCTCTTGCTGCTTTCAGGATTCTCTCTTTGTCTTGACATTTGATAATCTGATTATTAAGTGTCTTGGCATAGGCCTATTCAGATCTATTCTGTTTGGAGTACACTGCGCTTCTTGAATCTGTAATTATATGTCTTTCATAAGAGATGGGAAGTTTTCATTGATTATTTCCTCTATTATTGCTTCTGCCCCTTTTCCCTTCTCTTCTTCTTCTGGGACACAAATGATACATACATTCTTGTACTTTGTTTCATCTTTCAGTTCCCGGAGACATTGCTAATATTTTTTCATTCTTTTCTCCATCTGCTCCTTTATGTGTAGGCTTTCAGTTGTTTTGTTCTCCAGTTCTTGAGTGTTTTCTTCTGCCTCTTGATATCTGCTGTTGTGTGTTTCCATTGTGTCTTTCATCTCTTGTGTTGTGCCTTTCATTTCCATAGATTCTACTACTTGTTTTTTTGAACTTTTGATTTCTGCCTTATGTATGCCCAGTGTTTTCTTTACAGCTTCGATAGATATCTTTTGTGAAATCTTCTCTAAACTTTTTGAATTGATTTAGCATTAGTTTAAATTCCTATATCTCAGTTGAAGTGTACATTTGTTCCTTTGACTGGGCCATAGCTTCGTTTTTCTTAGTGTAGGTTGTAGTTTTCTGTTGTCTAGGCATCTGGCCTCCTAGGCCACCCCAATCCGTTTCCCAGACGAGAACAGGCTCAGGTCACAGAAGGAGGAAATATTCAGTATCTGGTTTCCCTGTTGGTTTTTCTTAGAGGATTGATACACCTGTGATTTTCTGCCCCGCAGTGCACCTGTCAGCCTGTCACCGCCTGTGTAAGAGGGTGTGGCCTGTGGCTCTCCTCTCCCAGGCTTTGGGGTCTGGTTCTGGAAAGGTGTGCAGTAGAGCTGGGCCCCTCCCTTTCCTCTTGGGAAGCTATGCCCCCTCCAGAGAGGTCAGCTGCATATCAGTAAGTTCTTTGTTTCTCTGACTCTGCTGATCAAAGTGTTTTGATTTTAAAATGGCTGAGGCTATCTTTACTGCAAAGCACTGAGGGCTGAAAATGGCTGAGGTTTTCTCCACAGAGAGAGAAAGGGACAGAAAAGCTCCCAGGTTCACCCATCAGTCAGAGATAGCACCTGATCCTCTGGGCTCCCCGTCCTGAGACAGATATATCCCCCGACTCTCCCGAGGTCAGTTGTCACCAAAAGCCTCTGTCTGCTTGTTGAGGATTCACTGTCTGTATTGAGCAGTTAACATTAAAACCCCAGTTGGAGCTGGGCTGAGAGAGTGCTGCCCATGAAGGAGGGGCCCTTGGCTGTCAGTGTGGGTCTGCACTTTTACTTACAGATTTTATGCTGCGATCTAGGGCGTTCCTCCCAATTCAGATTGGTGGATGATGAGTGGACAGTCACGTTTGTCTCCCTGCAGTTATTCCAGGTTATTTACTAGTGTTTTGGTCATTTATGAATTGTTCCAGGGGGGAACTAACAGTCTTCCACTCCTCTCTACGCCGCCATCTTAGCTCCTCCACCCCAATCTGTTTTTGAACATTTTCCTTATACCAGAAAGAATCAGGATAAGAATGAAAAATAAAAATAAAAAAGAACACCCAAATCATCCCCCCTCATTCCACCCTTTTTCATTTAGTTTTAGACCCCATTTATCTACTCATCCATCCATACACTGGATAGAGGGAGTGCAATCCACAGGTTTTTAACATTCACACCATTACCCCTTGTAATCTACATCGTTCTACAATCGTCTTCAAGAGTCAAGGCTACTGGGTTGGAGTTTGGTAGTTTCAGGTATTTACTTCTAGCTATTCCAATACATTAAAACCTCAAATGTGTTATTCTATACAGTGCATAAGAATGTTCACCAGAGTGACCTCTCAACTCCATTTGAAATCTCTCAGCCACTGAAGTTTTATTTCGTTTCATTTCACATCCCCCTTTTGGTCAAGAAGATGTTCTCAATCCCATGATGCCAGGTCTAGATTCATCCCTGGGAGTCATATCCTGCATTGCCAGGGAAATTTACACCCCTGGGAGTCAGGTCCCACATAGCAGGGAGAGCAGTGAGATCACTTGCCAAGGTGGCTTAGCTAGTGAGAGAGAGCCACATCTAAGCAACAAAGAGGCACTCAGGGGGAGACTCTTAGGCACAATTATAAGTAGATTTAGCCTCTCCTTTGCAGTAACAGATGCATTTTTTTTTAAAAAAAGAAAAGAAACTCTAAAAATTTTGCCTGGACTCCATAGACAAGTGCTTTCAGACTTTCCAGGCACAGGTAGTCCTCATGCTATATAAATGATCTAAGAGCATAGATAATATCAGAGTTTCCCTGTTTATTTCATATAGCTAGCTAAGCTCTAAAATATTCCAACACAGGGGAAATAAACCTCACAAACATAGATACTAAATCTTCTAATATACATTTCATTCCACAGAAAATTAAAAGAATAAAACATATGGACAATTAGGGTGCATGTCAAAGGAGTAAGAATATTTTACTATTTGAAAATGCATTACTATAGTTATGTTTCTCGCCTCATCTAGGAGCTGAAATAACATGTCTGTTCTTGTTTTGGTTCTGGGAAGGCCTCAGAGATTTATGTGCCTCTGAACTAAGCAGTTTCCTGGAGCTTGTAGACCTCACTCTACATCTAGAATTGTGCTTGCATTTTCTCAGACCTGCTGCAACTAGACCCTTCCACTGCCCACCCCAAGATGTGGTAGAAATCCTAATTTGGCAGTCTGGACCTGCCACAGTTGGTGGTAGGACTGACCAGCCTGCTAATGGCACATTTAGCCTTCATTTAAAAGGGGTTAGAGCTCTGTGTGTGAAAGCATGTTTCCAGGAAGGCAATTTTAGAATGAAGATTCCAGATGCTTTGAAGTGTACCTCCCCATTAAAGTTAAGACCATAGCAATATGAGGGAGCACTGTTGCGATGAGCCCTACCTGAGGGGATCTTTAACACCTATGTAAACCCGTACATACTAGGAAATTTTGTGAAAGCCTTGTGCTATGTATGGGTCATTCATTGCCTGCCCCACTCCAGGCCCTGACTGGAGGCCGATGACTTGACTATCTCTACGAGGACCTGCACTTCAGAATTTTGCCCCCAGTGTTACTGCGGTCCTCTGTTAAGCTCTTTACCACTTACTATCCCTTCGTTAGGAATGGCAGATAAATAAACCAGAGAAATGTTATTAGAGAAGACTTACACCATAAGTAAGACTATAACTGATCCCATGCTTGGACCTTTTTCCCAACCAAGTGGGTAGACTCCTTCTTTAAGCATGGGTTTGAGGCCTTTCAAGAGTACATCAAGCTAGTTTTTGGTAGGGGCTCAACAGACCCCCCCACTGCCCTGGAAGTACCCCTGTACTCTTCATAAAAAAAAAATGAGTGGTTAGTTCCACCTTCGTCAGGTAATCTTAGTTTCAAATTCATCAGCATCTTTGACTGCTACCAACCTCCCCGATCCCCTGGACAAACTCTGTGATATGTGAATCTTTGTGACATGAGATTCTGGGACTCTTATGGCTTCATCCATAACCCACAAGGTGAAGAGTGAAAGATGGTGTTCCAGAGAAGCTTTGTTCCACATCCCAGCCAATTCTAGCACTTGCAGAAGAACATCTTGTAAAACAACTGGACTGACATTTGGATGACATTAGTGATACTCTCCCGCAATTTGATATTTCTTGACCTTTCCATCAAAGGGGATTTACATGATGCTGGATGGGGTTCTGGAGTGGGAGGTCTCTGGGTAAGCATTTTTCTAGTTTGATCACTCTTACTGATGGTTCCTACCCCACTTCCCACCATAAAACCCTGGATAAATTATTTCCTTATGAATGAGTGGTGATTATTGTTCCTGAAAACCACTGAGGCAGTCCAGTAGCTAATGACCTTATTTACCTCCCACCTGACCTTGACTTGTCTTGATCTAGTCACACCTCACAAAGCTGAGCTCCAGTTAAATGCTGGAGGCCATTCATTCCAAGAACAACAGTGTTTCAGGGATCTTTGGCCCTGTGCCTATTTCTCAAGGAAGTTGGTATCAGCACATATCAAATGTTCTACTTAGGAATGAGAATTGCTTATTATCAAGACTTCACTTGAGATTTGGAGTTTCTATATCAGAGAGTCCTGGCATCCAGGGAGAGTTATACTGGGACCAATGCAGCCTAGAGAAGCTGCTGAAAACTTAGAAATTTGTCCTCCAATGAGCTAGATAGATGTCTTATTTCAAGTGCTTTCGGTTAACCATCTCTAATGATCCAGGCACCTAGAATTGGAGTCACTGATGCCTTCATCTGATCATAATCATAATCATCATCTGAGAATAATCCAGACTATCTGGAAGGACCTATGAAATAACTGCCAGCAGGCCAAAGACTTATAAAAGACACATGTTGAGCAGTGCTGAGAATATATGGGAGGAAGATGTCTCCTCTCAGTACCAAAGATAAAAATACTGTGGTGGAAATGGGAAGACTGTGACCTGGGCCCTTCAGATTGATTTCTGGCTGCAGTTGATTCTCTCTATGACATTCTGTTACCATATATACAATCTAATATTTCCCCCTTTTAATCACATTCAGATACATATTTCAGTTCTGTTAATTACACTCACAATGTTGTGCTACCATCATCACTATCCATTACCAGAACATTTCCATCAGTCTCTGCCCTGTACAATCTATCAAGGCCCTGCCATCCAACTTGGGCTGCAGGAGCCTGCTTTCTGTCATCCAAGATACCACTACCAGTTTCAGGATTTGCTCCTCCAAAAGCAGTATGACTGTGAAGAAGAACTGCGGACACACCTCCCATGGTGTCCCAGTAGTAAACTTAGAAAGTCCCAGCTTTTCCCCCTAGTTTAGGGGGAACTGTGGGTGATGGATTGTCAGTAATTCCCATGAGCATCCAATAAAAGACTATTCCTACTGCCTCCTGTTTTTCCTGCTTTTGAACCACTACAACAGGCTAAACATTTAGGACTATCCTTGCTTCTTTTTTTTTTCTTTATTAGAGAAGTTGTGGGTTTACAGAACAGTTATGCATAAAATACAGGATTCCCATATACCACCCTATTATTAACTTTCATTGAGGTGGAACATTTGTTAAAATTGACAACAGCACATTTTTATAATTGTACTATTAACTATAGTCCATGGTTTACCTTAGAATTCACTGTGTAGGATAGTTCCATGGATTTTTAAAAAATATTATTCTGTTATCATATATACAATCTAATATTCAGATTTTTAATCACATTCAGCTGTATATTTGGTGCTCTTAATTACATTCACAATGTTGTGCTACCATCATCTCTGTCCATTACCAGAACATTTCCATCATTCCAGACAGGAACTCTGAGCATTTTCCCATTCCCTATCCCCACCCTGTACCCTGGTAACCTATATTCTAGATTATGACTCTATGAGTTTGCTTATTCTAATTATTTCTAATCAGCAAGATCATACAATATTTGTCCTTTTGTGTCTGGCTTATTTCACTCAACATGATGTCTTCAAGTTTCATCCATGCTGTTCCATGTATCAGGACTTCATTCCTTTTCACAGCTGAATAATTTTCCATTGTGTGTGTGTGTGTATATATATATATATTTATATATATATATACACACACACACAATGTATTCATCCATTCATTGATTGTTGGACACATCAGTTCCTTCCATCTTTTTGCA
This sequence comes from Choloepus didactylus, assembly GCF_015220235.1. NCBI lineage: Eukaryota > Metazoa > Chordata > Mammalia > Pilosa > Megalonychidae > Choloepus > Choloepus didactylus. The sequence goes on along the minus strand of NC_051308.1, from coordinate 84,054,935 downwards.
GTTGTGAATGATGAACATCAATGTGTAAATCTGTTCAAATCCCTACTTTCAATTATTTTGGGTATATACCTAGTACTGGGAATGCTGGGTCATATGGTAGTTCTATACTTAGCTTTCTGAGGAACTGCCAAACTGCCTTCCACAGCAACTGCACCATTTTACTTTGCCATCAGCAATGAATCAGCAGTGTTCCTGCTTCTCCACGTCCTCTCCAACACTAGTTACTTTCCAATTTTTAAATAGCAGCCATTCTAAACATGTGAAACAGTATCTCTTTGTGGTTTTGATTTGCATTTGCCTGATGGCTAATAATTTTGAGCATCTTTTCATGTACTTTCTGGCCATTTGTGTATCTTATTTGGACAGATGTCTATTGAAGTCTTTTGCCCATTTAAAAAATGTTTTATTTTTGAAAATATTTTTATTATGGAGAATTTAAAACATATACAAAAGTAGGCCTGATAGTACAATGGAACTCACCTACCCTTCAACAGAGAATTAGACATCCTGTTAATCTATACTGCTGTCCACTCGCATCCTCTTGTATTATTTTGAAGAAAATCCTAGATATCATTTTATCTATAAATATCTGAGTCTGTATCTCTAAAAGTTAACTTTTAGACTCTCTGACCCTCTGAAAAAAATTATAATCACAATACTCTTATAACACTTAAAACCCCTGTTAATTATTCCTTAATATCAAATATCTAGTCTTCAGAGTTCTAGTTGTCTCATAAATGTCATAACTTTTTATGATTTATTTGCTTGAATCAATATCCAAACATGATCCACACATTGCAATTGTACTTTTTCTTTGATATGGAAGTGTCTTTTAAATTTCTTTTAGTCCACAGATTTCCTCTCCATTCTATCCCCACCCCTTGTAATTTATCTTTTTAAATTGTTTTGGTTGTTGATATTTTTTGTTTTTTGTTTGTTTTAATGCAATTTTATTGAGATATACTCACACACCGTACAAACCATCTGAAGGATACAATCAGTGGCTCACAGTTTCATCACATAGTTGTGCATACATCCCCACAATCAATTTTAGAACATTCTCATTACTCCAGAAAAGAAATAAAAAGAAAAAAAGAAACCCAAATTCTTCCTCACTCTTTATAACCCCTATTATTGACCCATAGTAAAGGTGCAGTACATTTGTTACTGTTGAAAGAATATTAAGATATTGCTGTAAACTATAGTCCATAGTTTGCAATAGGTACATTTTTCCTATATACCCATCTATTATTATCTCCTTGTAATAGTGTTGTACATTTGTTCTAGTTCATGTAACAACTTTTTCATATTTGTGCAGTTAATCACAGTCATTGTCCACCAGAAGATTCACTATGTTATACCTTACCTTGTTTTCACCTCTAGCTTTCCTTCTGGTGACATGTATGAGACTAAGCTTCCCCTTTCCACCATATTCACCCACAATTCAGCACAGTTAATTATTCTCACAATAACATGCTACTGCTACCTTGATTCATTTCTAAACATTTAAGTTCAACCTAATTAAACATTCTGCACTTGTTAAGTAACCACTCCTCATTCTATAGCCTTATTCTATATCCTGGTAACCTATACTGTATATTAAATATCTATGAGTTTATGTATTATAATTAGTTCATATCAGTGAGTTCATACAATATTTTTCCTTTTGTGTCTGACTTTATTGCACTTAACAAAATGTCCTCAAGGTTAATCCATATTGTCACATGCTTCAGAACTTCGTTCCTTCTTACTATTGAATGATATTCTATTGTATGTAAATACCACATTTTGTTTATCCATTCATCTGTTGATGGACACTTGGGTTGTTTCCATCTTTTGGCCATTGTGAATAATGCTGCTATGAACATTGGTGTGCAAATACCTGTTCATGTCTCTGCTTTCAGATCTTCTGGGTACATCCTGAGTAGCAGGATTATCGGGTCTTTAGGAAATTCTATACTTAGCTTCCTGAGGAACTGCCAAATATCCTCGAGGTGGCTGTACCATTTTACATTCCCACCAGCAGTAAATAAGTGTTCCTGTTTCTCCACATATTCTCTAACACTTATAGTTTCCTATTTGTTTAGTGGTGGCCATTCTAATAGGTGTGAGATGATATCTCATTGTGGCTTTTTTTAAATGCAATTTTATTGAGATCTATTCAAACACCATACAATCATCCAAAGTGTATGATCGGTTCACAGTATTATCATATAGCTGTGCATTCATCACCACAATCCATTTTTTGAACATTTTCATTACTCAAAAAAATAAAAATAAAAATAAAAGGGCAGCGGTGGGCAGAGGCTCACACTGGCTTACAAGAGCAAGTTGTATTCACCTCTTCCCAACTCCACATTCATTGATGTCGTGTTGGTAGCTTGAAATCAGCCATGATGGGAGCATTTATACCACAGAAATTTGCAAATGCTACAAAATCAGGGCTTTCCTCCCCACTACTCACCCATAGCTGATTGTTAAACATAGGATTGTCTCAAGCAAACCAATAGCCTTATTTAAAAATATGTATTTAATATCCTTATTTATGCATAAAGAATTTGGATTTTATTTCTAAGATTGTTTGACTCTGACATTTCATACTAATTCTGTAATTTAAAATAAGTAAAAATAAGAAGAATGTAAGGCATACTATTTCACTTTGTGATTGATTTCAGGGGTCCAAAGTGGGTCATTATTTCATCATATGGTACAGTTTTTCTTGATGATTAAAATGGCCAGGTCTCCTTCCCCAGAGAAGATAATGTTTCCTAGTTTACTCTGATTTTACTCACTAATAAGAAATAATTGATCTTTTAAACACTGAAACCAGATCTTAGCTGTTAGGAGATCTTGATAAAGTAAATATAGTTTTATTATTCACTTCAGGTGGTTGAGGAAAGGTGGATACCTTTCCTGTATCTCAGTAGATAAAGAGTGAGCACCTTTTTCAAAACAATGTTTCAAATATTTATTCATTGATTTTATTAGGATAGGGGAAGTGATATTTAGTAGTGGTTAAGAGCACAGACTGCTTAGATTAGAATCCAAGTGCTTAGCTATATATGAGACCTTGGATGGGCAAGATCTTTACTGCTCTATTCTTCAGATTCCTCACCAAAAAATTAGGATTATAATAGTCCATATGTTATTTTGAGGATCAAATGAGTTAATATCTGTGTAATGCTTATAAAAAATGGCATATAATTAAGTGGCATGGAAGTATTTTCTCTTATTGTTATTATTATGAAATCACAGATGACCTTGACAGTAGCATAGAATTATTGGGGCACACCATTTTAGACCTTAGTAAACCCAACAGTCCTTCTGCATCTGGTTTTATGGCATTTCATCACTCCTTGCCCAACTATGACCTAGCTTCCAAACCCTATCAATAAGAAAGTATATGACTTAGGTCTATATTAATAGAAAGCCACTTCTGCATAACTCTTTGAATTGAAAGGATATAAGATAAACTGAGTGAAATTATATTTAGAGGAATTACACTTAGCAGCTCCTCAAAATGAATGGTGAATGAATTAGTTGGATAATCTGATTTTTTTTTTTCTGCCAGTAATTATCTTTTATCTCTTCTCAGAGAGAATGTTTTGATTGGATCCATACATGCACTCTTCTTCTTTCTGAGATCAAAGGCACGAGAATAATGATAATGACACGAGAAGAAATAGAGCACCTATTTGGAGAGGAGGTATTTGCCATTTTTTAGTACTGGTCTTTATTCACGTTCTTTGTTAGTTCAATAGATAAGGGTTAAGCAACTTTTCCAATCATCATTCTGAAACTTCATTCATTCATTCTATCAGAAGAGGGGAAGGTGAGCATTGGTAACCCTTCTCCTTCTTAGGGGAGAGAATCATTCACCCAAACATCTTTTCTCACACTCTTACAGATAATTTTTCTTCCTGTTCCAATGAAGGAAAATACGGCTTTCAGATGGGAGCTCCCTGACACCTCCTGAGGCACATACTCAGATTCACCCACTTCTGCCCTCCTCCCCTACAGTCTCAGTCTTCCCATCCAAGATTTTTTCTTCCTTTGAGCACCTAATCCCATCCCCAGTGTCCTCTCTCTTTTGTATCTTTCACTTAATTACAATCATAACATTTTCTTCACTTAATTCTCTTTGAGAGAGTGTACCTCCAGTAAACTCTGAAGAAGCTACCATTGCTATCAAAGCCATAATGTATACAAGTATGCTCTAATGGCACATATGTCGATACTTTGGATCTGAGTGGGAAGGTTCTATCTACACATTTGTGGGATTTTTTTTTAACATTTAAACACCTAGGAAACACCATCCTTCTAAACTATATACCTATAATTAATGCTTGTTTTCTATTGCTGCCTAGATCTTTGCCAGAATTATTTTAAATTGACCACTAGACAACTTCAACATTATGAATCTTACATCATAGTATAGTTTTAGAAACTTAATGAAGTACCACAGAAGTGATCTTGGCTAATACTGGATCTAGGAAAAAATTAGAGAACTATACATAATGTTCCAGTTTGCTAAACCTGCCGGAAATGCAATATATCAAAAATGCATTGGCTTTTACAAATTAGGTCACAAATTTACAGTTCTAAGGCCATGAAAATGTCCCAGTTAAGGAATCAACAGGATGATACCTTCTCTGAAGAAAGGCTGATGGCATCTGTGATTCCTCTGTCACATGGGAAGGCACATGGCCGGAGTCTGCTGGGCCTTTCCCAGGGTTAGCTTCTGGGTTCCATTGCTTTCTCCAAATGTCTCTGGGCTTCTGTCTGAGCTTCTCTGGGTCCTTCTGCTTATTTCTCCCAGGGCATTTCTGTCTCTAAGCAGCTGGGGAGCCTCTCTTAGCTCCTTCAGGGAAAACTCTGGATTTCATCTCTTAGCTTCTCTCCTGGTGGTTTCAACAACTGTCTGCAAAATGTCTATGAGTGTTTTCTTTCTAAGCATCTCTGAGCTTTCTTCAGTTTTTTCTTCAGGCTCTATCTTTTATCCTCTCATAGAGGACACCAGTAAAAGTTGATTAAGATCCACCTTGAATGGGTGAGGTCAAATCTCCATGGAAATAATCTAATCAAAAGATCCCACCCACAATAGGTCTGCCCCCACAAGATTGGATTAAAAGAACATGGCTTTCCTGGGGTACATAATAGATTCAAACCAGCACATATAATCATAGAACAAAAGAGACTTTAAAGATTTTTCAATTCAACCAACCATCTAATCCATGAACACTAATACAATATCCACACTTGGTCATTGTGCCTAAATTTGAATATCTGGAATGACAGAGAACTAACTTTCCGAGATAGCCTGCTCATTTTTGGTGAGCATTAACAATTATTCTTTCTATCAAGCTGACTGAAGCATGCCTCCTTGTAGCTTTTTCAACCTATTTGTTGTACTTCTGTTCTAGTTTGGAAGGCTGATTCATCTTTCAAATGATAGTATTTCCAACATTTGAAAACAGCCATATTCAATTTAAGTCTATTTTTAGATATTGCATTCTTTCCCATTGATCTGTCTAGTGATCAATCATCACCATCACCACACTTTTAATTATCAACGCTTTTTGATACATTTTAATATCTGGTGTGGCCAGCCCTCCCCACATTGATTTTCCTTTTCAGGTGTTTCATCACTATTCTTACTTATAGTACAATCAACTTGTCTAGCTCTAGAAAAAATATGATTTTTTTAAAGACTTTGGTAACATTATATATATTAATTTAGAGAGAACAGACATGTTTATAATGTAGAGTAGTCTTATTCAAGAATATAGGATATTGCATGAATGTCCCTGGGCTGCCGTCCCCAGACGAGGTCCCTGACAGAGTCCCCTGACTGCCTGGGGGTTAGAGAGACTACTCCAGGTTTAAGTGACTCCTCTCCAGATGAAGGGTTAATAGAGGACTTGAGTGTAGAAGACAAAGCTATGGAGAATCTGGCAGAAGGATTGCTTTCTCACAGTTTGCCAGATCTGCAAAGATTAACACAAGCCCTCCAGGAACTCAAACAAAACCAAGTTGTATATTAGATACACTGGAACAAGAAATTTCAAAATTTAAAGAATGTCATTCTATGTTGGATATTATTGCTTTGTTCTCCAAAGCTAAACACTATCATACCAAGTTGGTGAATATAAGAAAAGAGATGCTGATGCTTCATTAAAAGACATCACAGTTAAACAACAACAACAACAAAAAAGAGCACTTAAACTTAGCAAAGAGGCAGAAAGAAGAGTTGGAAAGGGAGCAGCAACGAGAAAGGGAAATTGAAAAAGAAAAGCAGTTAACTGCCAAACCAGCTAAAAGGACATGAAAGGTTGACTGTGTTTGTGTGTTTCCTTTCCCAACCCCGGATTTTTTGAATTTAAGATGACCTAAGTGTAGACCGATGTTAAGGTAGTACCTTATACCACTGTGTTACGTTTGAAATACATTTCTCAGCATTGCTGGGTCTCTATGTCTTCATTTCAGCCATTCAACAAGCCTTTTTTCTAAGTAGCAGACATAATGTTACTTGGTTTTGATATTTACATGTATTTTTTTCAACTTTTGTTTTACTTAATCTTAAATTTCATTATTTTGATCTTGACTCATTTACAAACTGGAAAATGGTTTGATTGTTATAATAGTCTATACTCTACATGGTTAAAAATTAGTATAAAATTTTAAGCTTCTTAATAGGTGTCAATATTAAAGTTCCAGTTTCTCATTTTAGGAGTTGACTTGCCTTTCTGGTAATACAGCGTTGGTTTTTGGTAATTGCCTTTTCATTGCTTTATTACGAAGAAATGCCAACTGTTTAATTACATGTGCCAAAAGAATAGAGGTGGTATAAGCCTTTGTGAACAATGTGAAGGAAAAGTGGGTACACATGAAATAACAGCATCTTAGAGGTAGGGTAAGTGAGCAAGATGCCAGATAGATCACTAACTTTATACTCTATCTGCTTCTTGGAGTCTGAAACCACAATTCATCTTTCTTGTTTAGTTCTTACGTAGCTTCTGGGTTCAAAGTAGATTATGTCTGTCCCTAAGATTTGCCTGGGATTGTGGAGCCATCACATACTCATATATGCTTAAATATTTACAGTAGTTAGGAATGATCGTGGCACACTGAGATAAGGTAATGAACCCAGCTTTCCAACTTGAAGGTCTATTTGCTAGTTCTGTCTATCCTCTGATTTGTTGTGTGGCCTTATATGTAGCTTCTTTTGCTGTGCTTTTTAAAAGTTCCTAAAGTGCAATGATCTATACCAACTACCTACTTTATAGATAATGACAGGAATGGTAGAAAATAAGTAAATAATTTCTTCACAGAAGAAGGCAGCATGATACCTTTAGTATTTTCTAGAATTTTTCCTCCAGTATTATATGTAGCAACCTATTATGTGAGGGAAATACTATGAAGTTTCATTGTTTAAAATTCAAAGCACATTATTCACTGTTTTCATATTATTTAATATTCAACTGATCTCCAATCTCTATTACATAGGGAATATAAAAGACTTAAAAAGGTGTAAGATTAAAATATGTATCTTTTATAATCCAAATTACATTTTTGGTAAGCTGGAATTACCACCTCTATCACATATCAGGTTAATGATTGAGAAAGCATTAGATTAAAGTTGAGTGCTGAAAAAAATCCTGGTCTGTTTAAGGGTTTATGGTTTGTTTGAAAGAGCCTTTGCCATCTTTAGAATGAGTGAAAATGGCCTCACAATCCACATGACTTTGATCTTTTATTTAAGAATATAAATAATTTTTTCTTAAAAAGGCTCCGTGTTGCCTTCAAACACTTGATAAAACTGCCTATAGCAGGCTTCATTAGGGCTTGCAGGACAGTGTCCCTAAATTGCTGAATGTGCTCATTTTTAATCTGATGAAGTCTGTGCATTGTTTCTCAGGGTGGTTTGGGGACCAGCTGCAATGATGGTTTAAAATGCTGGAAGCAATGTAGTTATTTTAGGTTATTTGTTTTTCTTATTCCTTTGTTTTCTTTTGTTTGAAATGTTTTTTTAATTGTTTTTAAATTTTTTGATAAATAAATTTTAAAAATAAATAAAATGCTGGTTCCTGGACATCACTGTAAATCTACTGAACCAAATCTGTTTTTTTGTTTGCTTGCTTGTTTAAAGTTTCCTCAAGTGATACCGAAGTGCTCTAAATGTTGCGAGTCACTGGTCTAGGTCAGAGGATTCCTCACTAGGCTGCATGTCATTATCACCTGGGGAACTTTTTAAAAAACACAGATACTCTGGGACATTCTTACTCAGTAGTTATGAGTTGGAGCCCGTAATCTGTATTTTTAAAAAGACTTTCCCAGATAAATCTGATGCAAGGAACAATTGGTCTAGACTATCTAGTGATTTTTCTTTATAAGCAGTGAAATAATTTAAAAACTTCCTAGTGACTCTATGGATTAATATTATGAAATAAGAATTGAGACTGAACTCTAACAAGCAGGAAATAGATATAGAATTCTGGTTAATTAAATGAACTTTTATGATCTATTTTAAAATAAATGTTTACTGAGTGAACAGCAAGGCACACACACTTTCAAAGTTACATTATATAAACTTTGAAGACTTTTAAAAATGTCTAAACTGATACACATACTCAAAAATATGTGTATATATATACACATACATATACTATATAAAAGCATCCACTATTTTAAGGTGAATTGTAAATAAAAATACTGTTATCTTGGTAGTTAAACTTTAAAATGTTAGCTGTATTTCATTAACATAGAAACACATTACTGACCAAATCTGAATGGGAACCCTTATAATTAGTCTTATGTATTTTTGCATAAAATAGTGGATTAGTACTTAGGAGACTTTTGTTTTGGGGTTGATAAAAATTGCCTTTGTTTTGAAACTATATGACATGTACTGAACTAAAACAGTGAGAATTCATCTTGTTTTTACTTGGGAGTAATAATCAGGTAACTAAGCAGATATAGAATATAACAAAGATTGTATCTGCAGTGAGTTTTTGGGTGGATACAGTTTAAAAATATGCCAATTGTATGTCCTCGTATATTAGTATGTTTTTGAGCTTGTATAATGAAGACTGCTTTTTCACATTTAATAAAAAACAAGGGCCTCTGGAAAAAAAAAGAATATAAGATATGAAATGTCTACTTTCATGTCTTTTGATAGTGTTTTACTGTTTATTTTGAACCTTTTTTGCTAGGTTAATGCCTAGATATTTTATTTTTTGCTAATGAAGTCTTTTAAATTATATCATCTAACTGATACATTTACATGTGTTATTGATTCTGTATTTTAATTTTATATGCTGCAACTTTACTAAATTGTCTTATTATTTGTAGTAGTTTTTCCATTGATTCTTTTTGGTTCTCTAGATATTGAATTAAATCATCTGAAAATATTGTTTTATCTCTTTCTTTCACAATACTGATACTTCTAGTTGCATTTTATTATCTAGTTCTATTCAGTAATACTTAAAATTCAATGTTAAATATTAGTGAAGATAGCAAGCATTCTTACCTTGTTCCTGACTTTGGCAGGAATGCCTTTAGTGATTTACCTTTAGGGGAATGTTCTGGCATTGGAGTTGATTAATCATTTCCTTTGTTCATTATTCCTTTAGGCATCTTGACCTTCATCTGGGGTCACTTTCTCTCTGCCTGAAACTTTAGTATTTTCTTTAGTGAAGAGCTACTGTTAGTAAAGTCAATTTTTGTTTTTCTGAAATGTCTTTATCATAATTTTAATAAATGTCTTTATCATACTTTTAATACATGTCTTTATGTAAAATAAATGCCTTTATTTCACCCTCATTCTTAAAAGAAAATTTGTCAGACCTTGTTCTGGTTTGCTAATGCTGCCATTAAGCAAAATACCAGAAATGGATTGGCTTTTATAAAGGGGGTTATTTGGTTACAAAGTTACGGTATTAAGGCCATTAAGTGCCAACAATAGGGTTGATGGTGTCCGAAAACCTCTGTTAGCTGGGAAAGCACATGGCTGGCATCTGCTTGCTCCCAAGTTGCATTTCAAAATGGCCTTCTCCAAAATGTCTCTGTGTTATCTTCTTGGTGCAAACTCTTGGCTAGTACCTCCAAAGCATCACCAAAACTCTGCTTTCAACGGCCATCTTCAAAATGTCTCTGTAAGTTGAAGCTGCGAGTTCCTTCTATCTGAGCTTCTTATATAGGACTCTAGTAAACTAATCAATGCCTGTGCTGAATGGGTGGGGCTATGCCTCCAAGGAAATTATCTAGTCAGAGTTATCACCTATATTTGGGTGGGTCACATCTCCATGGAAACAACCTAATCCAGAGGTTCCAACTTAATCTACACTAATATGTCTGCCCCCACAAGATTGCATCAAAGAACGTGTCATTTGGGGGGACATAATACATCCAAACTGGCACAGGCATATAATTCTAGGATGATGTTATTTACTCTCAGCACATTAATGATATTATTTCCACTGTTTTCTGGAAGCTAATTCCTCTTTTCTCTCTGTCTAATTTTAAGATTTTTTTTTTCATCTTTGGCAAAAACCTTTCATTCTGATGCATCTAGATATGGATTTTTCTTTTTTAAAATTTTGCTTGAGATTCACTTGGTTTCCTAAATCTTAAGTATGGTATTTTAATTAAAGCTTAAAAATCCTCAATCATCATCTCTTCAATTATTGCCTCTATTATATTCTCTCTACTCTTTCATTCTAGAACTCTGAGTGGATGTATGTTGACTCTATCCTCCATATATCTTCACCTTCTTTTATATTTTCTGTCTCTTTGTCTCTCTGCATCTGATTTACCTCCCGTTTCACTAATTTGCTCTTCAGCTGAGTCTATTCTGCTCTTAAACATTTTCACTGAGTTTTAAAATTCAATCATTGAAGTTCTATTTGGTTCTTTTTAAAGTCTTATCATTTTTGTAATCTTTTGCTTTTTACTTTTCATCTCATTTTTTAAACATGTTAAATATAATTTTATATTCTATCTGATAATTTGAATATATGGTATATTTTGATAAGGATGTTAGTTACAGAATTATTTATCATAGCAAAATGCTAGAAACAATATTAAATTTTGATCAATAGGGGATTGGTTAAATAAATTATGGTAAATTCATATAATGGAATTCTGTGCAGTTAAGCAGATATGTAGGTAGTGACATAAAAATAATCCATGGTATGTTATTGAGAAAAGCAGATTATAGAATGTAACATATTATTATCTTATTTTATGTTAAATGTTCATATTTTGCATAAAGCAGTCTTGAAAAATATTCAATAAAATGATAGAGGTTGTTACCTCTAAAAGTTGAAATTCTTAACTTCTCTTTATGGTTCAAATGTGTCATAGCAATCATATGTTATCCAAAAAAAATGTATTTTCATTTTGGAAAAAATATCCTAACATATTGTAAATATTTTTCTCTAGCATGTACATATTTCCACAGTATAATTTAAAATTGCCATAAAGTATTTGTTATATGGTTTATACTATAATTTATTAACCATTTTACCATTGTGGGCAATGAACTTATTTCTAGGTTTTTGCTTTTATAAATATTGTTGCAATAAACACCAGAGGACATATTTTGGTCTTAATATTTGAGTATAATTCCTTTGAGGTATTTAACACTTACGACTTCTTCTGTCTTGACTCTCCTGGGGCCCTAACACTTTTGAGGCTACTTTTGGCATCCTTAACAGGCTTTTTTTTTCTTCACTACCCTTTATGTGACTAGCATCTTGTCCTAAGGCCTTGTCCTCTCATTATTTCACAAGTTCTCCTTTGGTGATCCAATTTACTTTCTTAGCTTCAACTAAATGCAGATAACTGTCAGATTTCTATCTTAAGCCCAGATCCCCCCATTTAAACTCCAGATCCATATATGTGTCTACTTACTGGATATTTCCACTTGGATGCCTCGGTGATACCTCAGATTTGCAGTCTAATCTGAACTAATTTTTCTCTCTAAACCTGCATGTCCAAGTTTGTTTCTTAACTCTGTAAATTGCATCAACATCTAGTGGCCTAAACCAGAAACCGGGTGTCACTCAAGATGCTTCCTTTCCCTAACCACCCCACATCCATCCAATCAATCAATAAGAGTTACCCATCCTTACCAAAACCACTTTGGAGTTCATTCCTCCTTGTGTCTTTTCCTTTTACCCTCCTTTCATTCCTTCTCTTCCTCCCTATCTCCTCATTAAATCTATTCTCCTGTTGCTAGAGTGATTGTTTTAAAATGAAAAACAGACCAATTTATTGGTACCTCAGTGCCCTCAGGATGAAATACAGTCTCCCTGGCATGGTAATATAACCCTTTCTCTATGATTGTGCCCCTGTCCATTTGCCCTTAAGTTTCTGCTCCACTAAACTACTTTTATTCTAAAAACCAAACATGTGCATACACAGCACCCACTCCCTTATGCCATTTTCTTTCTCTTACTCATCCATTAAGAAATTTCTCCTCCAGGAAACCTTCCTGACCAACCAACTCCCTCTTTCACCTTCATCTACTACCAAGTCTACGTTAGATGCTTCTGCTATGTAACTATATGTATATATAGTATTATCTTTTCCACTAATTTGTAAGCTTCTTAAGGGCAGGGATCATCCTTCCTAACCTTTGCATCTCTATCATTATCACAGTACCCAATTGCAGAATTAGAGGTCATTAAATATTTTGGGAATGAATGAGTGGTAATATAGTGCTAAAATATTTATGTACACTACATTTATATACACTAAGCTATAATTATAATATAATTATAATATTGTTTTATCTCACAGGACATTGCAAAAGAATTAATTGAGCCTGAATTAGACAAACATTTTAAAGAGGATGAAAAAAGTAAGGAGGATGAGAAACCTCAGGAGGAAAAGAAAGAAGAGAAAGTGAAAGAGGTAAGGTTATTCGGTATTAGTTTTCCCTTTCCCTTTATCTTTTTAAGAATATATCCATAAATACTGTGGAATAGAAATAGGTCATCTGCTTTCAACTTCCTTCCTTTCCTTATACATATTTAACTATTTCTGCAGACATACTAACCTCCTTCACTTTATTTCCAGAAGAAGAGGTGTCCTTTTTTCTTTCTAAATCTAGCCATTTCCCATTAGCCTCATTCTTATCTCTGCTGCCATTAACAACACAATCTACCTCTTACCTAGAGGTTGTTTTTTTCCCTTCAAAGTCAGATTTTTCAGATAGGTTAAATTCCATATTTCCACTTCAGCTCCCATTCTTAGCTACTTTCTCCCCCACTCCCATCCATGCCTCTCCTCTCTTTACCCTGTCTCCATCCCTGAGGGGGCATTTGTAACAATAATAATGAAAATACAGTGGTAACTACCAATAATTGAGTGCTACCAGGAGCCATATGCTTTGTACATTTTACAGATAAGAAAACTGAAGATCAGAAAGGTTGACCAACTTACCCCAAATCACGTAACTCTAAGTGGCACAACCAATATTCAAATTCAAATCAGTCTGGCACAAGAGCCCTTGCTATTTCCTAGACTGATACTACCATCTTTGGCTTCCAGGACTCTTGATCACCTTCTAACTTTCTTTAAGATGTCGTACTTTATTCCCCTGACTTTTCTTCTCTGAGTACAATTAAAATATTGGCATGACCCCAGGCTTTCTCCTAGACCTTCCCTTCACTATACATGCAGGACAACAGAACAGAAATATTGTACAACACCCAAGCCTCCTATGACCAGAATTGTCTGTATATTTTATTTCACAATAAAATGTGTTTTTATTTATTTTTCTTTTCTTCTTTTTTTAAACCAAATTCTTTCTACTTTGAAACTTATCCTATTTGTTATTCCACCTGCCAAAACTCTTTGCCATTGTTATAAACACTGGTAATGATTTATGATCATTTCCCATGCTAATTAAAGACTCATCATTGTCTTCCTCATGACCCCAAGTCCTAACTCTATCTTAGGCAACTCTGTGGTCTGTGTGATTAATCTATCCAGTGCCCTAATTTATTGACTTCACAACTCAATGATTTTTTTTTAATGCAACCTAATATTTATTTGAAGTAGCATACTTGTCCAGCAAAAGACAGAGCCGTGCATTTCTAAGACTTCATATATATATATTTATTTATATATATATATATATATATATATATATATAGAGAGAGAGAGAGAGAGAGAGAGAGAGATTGTTCACATACCATGCAACTATCCAAAGATCCATGTACAATCAGTTGCCAATGGTACCATAACACAGCTGTGCATCCATCAATACAATTAATTTTTTTCCATTTTTTAGAACATTTTCATTACTCCAGAAAAGAAATAAAGACAAAAAAAGGAAACTCAAATCCTCCCATACCTCTAACCACCACCCCCCCTCCATTATTGATTCATAGTTTTGGTATAGTACATTTGTTACTGTTGATGGAAGAATGTTAAAATACTACTAACCATGGTATATAGTTTGAAATAGGTATATATATTTTTTTCTATATGCCTCTCTACTATTAACCTAGTATAGTGTCATACATTTGTTCTAATTCATGAAAGAGATTTCTAATATTTGTATAGTTAATCACGGACATTGTCCACCACAAGATTCACTGTTTTATACATTCTGATTTTTTAACCTCCAACTTTCCTTCTGGTGACATATGTGACTCTGAGCTCACCCTTTCCACCACCTTCATACACCTTTCAGCACTGTTAGTTGTTCTCACAACATGCTACCATCACCCCTGTCCATTTCCAAACATTTAAGTTCACACTAGTTGAACATTCTGCTCATAATAAGCAACCGCTCCCCATTGTTTAGCCTTGTTCTGTATCCTGGCAACTTATATTTCATCTCTATGAGTTTACATATTATATCTAGTTCATATAAGTGAGACCCTGCAATATTTGTCTTTATGTGTCTGTCTTATTTCACTCAATATAGTGCCCTCAAGATTTCTTCTTCAACCCTTTTCTTTGAAGATGATTTTGTTCACACACTATACATTCTGTCCTAAGTAAACAATCGTTGGTTCCCTGTATAGTCACGTATCTGTGTATTCAGCACCATCGCCACTATCTATATAAGGACATCTCCATTTCTTCCACAAAGAGGGAGGAAGAGTCAAAGAAGGCAGAGAGACAAAAGAAGAAGAAAAGAGAAAGAGAGAGAGAGAAAAATAAAACATGACAGCTAGAAAGCAACAAAAGGAAAGATAGCATTAATCTAAAGTAGAATAAAGAGTCAGACAACATCACTAAAGCCAGGAGTCCCAAACCCATCCCCTATATCCCCCCCATATGCATTTAGCTTTGGTATATTGTCTTTGTTATATCAAAGGAAGCATAATACAATGTTTCTGTTAATTCTAGCCTCTATTTGCATTGATTGTATTTTCCCCCCAATCCCACCCTATTTTTAACACCTTGCAATGTTGACATTCATTTGTTCTAACTCATGTAAAAACATATTTGTACCTTTTATTACAGTCATTGAGCACCCTAGGTTTCCCTGAGTTATACAGTCCCAGTCTTTATCCTTCGTCTTTTGTTCTGGTGTCCCACATGGTCCCAACCTTCCTCTTTCAACCATACTCACAGTCATCTTTGTTCAGTGTACTTACATTGCTCTGATACTATCTCCCAAAATTGTTTTCCAAACCTCTCACTCTTGTCTTTTCCTTTCTGTCTGCAGTGCTTCCTTTAGGGTTTCCTATAGAGCAGGTATCTTGTTCACAAACTCTGTCATTGTCTGTTTGTCCAAGAATATTTTAAGCTCTCCCTCATATTTGAAGGACAGTTTTGCCGGATATAGGATTCTTGGTTGGTGGTTTTTCTCCTTCAGTATCTTAAATATATCACCCCACTTCCTTCTTGCCTCCATGGTTTCTGTTGAGAAATCTGCACATAGTCTTATCAAGGTTCCTTTGCATGTGATGGATCTCTTTTCTCTTGCTGCTTTCAGGATTCTCTCTTTTTCTTTGACGTTTGATAATCTGAGTATTAAGTGTCTTGGCATAGGCCTATTCAGATCTATTCTGTTTGGGGTACACTGCACTTCTTGGATCCATAATTTTATATCTTTCGTAAGAGATGTGAAATTTTTGTTGATTATTTCCCCTATTATTGCTTCTGCCCCTTTTCCCTTCTCTTCTCCTTCTGGGACACCAATAACATGTACATTACTGCATTTCGTTTTGTCCTTAAGTTCCCAGAGACATTGCTTGCATTTTTCCATTCTTTTCTCTATCTGTTCTTTTGTACATAGGCTTTCAGGTGCTTTGTTCTCCAGTTCCTGAGAGTTTTCTTCTGCCTCTTGAGATCTGCTATTGTATGTTTCCATTGTGTCTTTCATCTTTTGTGTTGTGCCTTTCATTTCCATAGATTCTGCTGGTTGGTTTTTCGAACTTTCAATTTCTACCTTATGTATGCCCAGTGTTTTCAATATATGGTTCATCTCTTTTGCCATATCTTCCCTAAACTTTTTGAATTGACTTAGTATTAGTTGTTTCAATTCCTATATCTCAGTTGAAGTGTAAGTTTGTTCCTTTGATTGGGCCATAACTTCCTTTTTCTGTGTAGGTTGTAGTTTTCTGTTGTCTAGGTATGGCTTCCTTGGTTACCCCAGTCAGGCTTTCACAGACCAAAACAGGCTCTGGTCCCAGAAGGAATAACTATTCAGTATCCAGTTTTCCCTGAGGGTGTGTCTTAGAAAATTGGTACACCCTGTGAGGCCTCATGTCACTGTGCTTTTCTGCCCAGCAGGTGGCACCTGTCAGCCTGTAACTCCAGACTGGTGTAAGGAGGTGTGGCCTGTGGCTGCTTTCCCCCAGCCTCTGGGGTCTGGTTCTGAAAGGAAGGCTGGTAGTAGAGCTGGGCCCCACCTCTTTCCTCTTAGGGAAGATAGACCCCCTAGGGAGAAGTCATTAGCATTTGAATGGTCTCTCTCTGTCTGTGCTATCTCCACCCTTGTCTGGGTCAGAGTGCTGGGAACTGAAAATGGCTGAGGCTTTCTTCACTGAGCGAAAACAGGGACAGAAAGCACCCTTCAGGGCCAGTCCATGGTCACCTTCTGGCTCTCAAAGGTCAGTCATCACCCAAGCCTCTGTCTGCTTGTTGAGATTTGTAGCTTGTATCAAGGAGTCCACATTTGTTAATTAAAACCCCAGTTGGAGCTCAGCTGAGCTGTATTCACTTGCTTGGAGAGAGTTGCTCTTTAGCACCACGAGGCTTTGCAGCTTGGGCTGTGGGAGGAGGGGGCTCCTGGCTTGGATCCGCAGTTTTACTTACAGAGTTTATGCTGCGATCTCGGGCATTCCTCCCAATTCAGGTTGGTGTATGATGAGTGGATGGTCACATTTGTCCCAGTGCATTTATTGCAGATTATTACTAGTTGTTCCTGGTTGTTTGTTAGTTGTTCCAGGGGGACTAACTAGCTTCCACTCCTCTCTATCCTGCCATCTTATGTCCCTGACAACTCCAGTGATTTTTGTATCCACTTTACTACAGTCACATTCCCAACCTTGTCACCATCCAGAAATTGCCCACCTCCAAAATCTTAAACTTCTTTTATTGAAACTTGCCATCCTCCCCAATTTTTAACCCCTCTTCTCCCCTAACATTCTATTCTTTTATTCCATCCAATCCTTCATTCTTCCATTTTCTGCTATTTTTCAAACTCTTTATTTTTCTATTTCTTCTCTAAGCAGCTAGATTCCATGATTATCAGCCTCCTTTGTGCCAGTTCCCCAACTCCCAGCTCCATTATTTTCTCCCTCTCTCACTTCTTCAACAATCTAACCATTCATGCCCCCTTTTAAACTCATCTACTCTGCTGGAGAGTCATATGGTCATATGGTCATATGTTGGTGTCACCAATATTCTTACTTAGAAATTATGAGAAATTAATCACCATTATTGACCACTCTAGGTTTCACTAAGTTATACAATCCCAGTCTTTATCTTCTATCTTTCCTTCTGGTGTCTTACATGCCCTTAGCCTTCCCCTTTCAACCATACTCACACTTATCTTTGTTCAGAGTACTTACAGTATTGTGTTACCGTCACACACTATTATGCTATTCATTCCATTTCTGGATCTATACAGACAATCCTGTTGGACCATCTGTACGCCTTCAGTATCAAATGCCCAATCTCTAACCTCTATCTCCTGACAACCTATGTTCTGAACTCTCAAATTTTGCTCATCAGTGTTAGTCCAAATTAGTGAGACCATACAGTACCATTACTGATAGTCTTCATTTCTACACTCTTCTTGAAATCTCTCTTTCCTGTCTTTTCCTATCTGCCTGTACTGCTCCCTTTAGTGTTACTTGTAGAGCACAAACTTTCTCAGTGTCTGTTTGTCTGAAAATATTTTAAACTTCCCCGCATTTTTGAAGAACAGCTTTGTGGGATATAGAATTCTTGGTTGGCAGTTTTTCTCTTTCAGTATCTTAAATATATCATACCATTGCCTTCCTGCCTCCATGGTTTCTACTGAGAAATCCACACATAGTCTTATTAGGCTTCCTTTGTATGTGATGGATCTCTTTTCTCTTGCTGCTTTTAGAATTCTCTCTTTATCTTTGACATTTGATAATCTGAGTATTAAGTTTCTTTGAGTCAATCTACTTGGATCTATTCTATTTGCAGCATGTTGTACTTCTTGGATCTGTAATTTTATGTCTTTCATAACAGATGGGAAATTTTCAGCGATTATTTCCTCCATTATTGTTTCTGCCCCCTTTCCCTTCTCTTCTCCTTCTTGGACACTCATGACACATATATCTGTGTGCTTCATATTGTCCTTCAATTCTCTGAGACCCTGCTCATGTTTTTCTATTCTTTTCCTATCTGTTCTTTTGTGTATAGGATTTCAGATGTTCTGTCCTCTGGTTCCTGAATCCTTCCTTCTGCCTCTTTAAATCTGCTGTTGTATATCTTCATTGTGTTTTTCATCTCTTCTATTGTGCTTTTCATTCCCATAAATTCTGCTAATTGTTTTTTCAAACTTTCAAGTTCTTTCTTATGTTTGCCCAGTGTCTTCTTTATATCCTTCATCTCTTTTACCATATCTTCCCTCAAATCATTGATTTGATTTTTGAATTGAATAGCATATTTGTTTGAAGATCTTTAATTAGTTGTTTCAACTCTTATATTTCATTTGAAGTGTAAGTTTTTTCCTTTGGGCCATATCTTCATTTTTCCTAGTGTGATTCATAAATTTTTGTTGTCTAGGCATCTGGTTTCCTTGATTACCCCAATCAGATTTTCCCAGACCAGATGTGCCCAGGTCTCAGGAGGAGGCTGTATTCACTATCTTGTTTCCCTGAGGGTAAGACCTAGAAGGTTGTCAGACATTCTTGTGAGACCTCTAGGCTTTATGGTTTTCCTATCCTGCCCTGCAGGTGGTCCTTGTCAGCCACACTCCCCACAGGTGTAAAGAGGTGTGGTGCATTTAATTCTCAATGGGCCCTTTCCTGGCCAGGGATTGAGGGTGTCAGAAGCCAAGCTTAAAGTGTTTCTGTTTGTTGCTGTTTTTTTTTCCCCAGGGCCCTGGGGTCTTAGTTCTCTGATAGAGGATTGCCACTTGAGCTGCCCCCCTCATTTTCTTAGGGAAGATAAGCCCTTTAGGGAATTACCTTCTACACTTGAGTTTTTCCTTTAACTCTCTATCTTACCTCCACCCTTGCCTGGGTTAGTGCTGACAATTGTAAATGCCTGAGGCTTTCTCTAATAAGCTACTTAAAATGAGAGAAAAAACAAGGAAAAAAGAAGTCCTCTTTTCAGAACCAGTCCCCACCCCTCCAGTTCACCAGGCAAGAACTGGAGTTGGTACCCAGGTCAGTGTGCCCCTGTTCTTGGGACACAGCCCTTTTCCAGTATTCTGAGCTCAGCAGACTCCAAAACCCTCTGTTTCTTTTTATGTATTTTTTTTTCTGCCAGCCCTGCCTCCTCTCTGCCAGGAGAAAGCTCTGGGTTCCTTTCCTGCTTGCTCTGGGTTTATCTGTGGTTGTAGCATGTATACATTAGTCAAAATTTGTTAATTAAAACCTCACTTGTAGCTTGGTTGAGATATGTTCCCTTGCTCCCAGCAGGGACTGCTTCTTTTTCCCATGGTGAAGTTTTCCAACTCAGCCTGCCATGCCAGTGGGGGAGGAGCATCAGCTCTGCAGTTTGGGGAGCTTTACTTACAGTTCTATACTGTGATCTCAGCCATTCTACTCATTCCAGACTGGTGTACAATGTGTGTTCAGTCATGGATGTCCCCCCATCAGTTATTCCAGACTATTTTCTAGTTATTCCTGGCTATTTACTAGTTGCTCTAGGGGACTAACTAAATTCCACACCTCTCTATGCTGCCATCTTCCCCCACCTCTGGAACTTTTTTTTTGTTCCAACCCTTCATGAAAGCATCTCTTATGAAGATCACCAAGGACCTTATAAGTAAAATAGGCATTTCTCAGACATTACCTTACCTGATCTTATTAAGCATTTGGTTTACTTCTGACAACTCCTTCAATATTAAAACTCTCTTTATCTCTTGGAATATCCCAACATGGTACCTTTAAACTACCTCAACCTGCAACTAATGCTAACTAAAAGCAAACTCTATTTGTAGTCATCATAGGACCTTCTCTGTTTCATTCCCATTTTTGTTCTAGTCCCATTCAAACTCTGCCAGGTCCTTCCCCTTGAATCTTCCCCCCATTTGGATTTGAGTCCTTTGGATTTGAAAATTGCATCTGTTTTCCTCAGGCTTGACCATTGCACTTTCTGGATTCTTTAGTTCACACGTACCCTCTGGCTCTTGGAGATTCCGACCAGTGTGGTTTGAATAGCCTGCCCTAGTTCTGGTCTTCTAACAACATGCCTGGCTAGCTTTCTGGCTTGGATGAAAAGAAAGTGGGGGAGAAGTAGGGTCAGATCATTTGCTGAGAATAGTTGCCATGCTCCAGTGTCTCTTCCTGAGGACTAGAGAATCAAGGGAGGAGAGCCCAATATGCACAAGCAACTCCCCTATCTGATCCCCACCTGAGGCCTGCTAGTAGATTGTGATTCTTGGAATCACTATTTACAGGTCTTCACACCTATGTTCACTGGTCTACCACCATTTGCTGAATTGATGACCAATTCAGAGTACATCAATCATTTCCTGGAAGGAAAACTTCATGCTAAAAATAATATAGGTAACATGACAGTTATACCTTCCTCCTTTTCCACTGAAGAATTTGCTTATAATAACTTGTTATGTTCTTTCAACCAGAACTCTGCAATCCCTAGTATCTCCAGCTTCAACTCCCACTACTTCCCTGAGCCACCACAACCACTGTCATCAGCAAGTACCTGGGAAGCTACGGCTGCCTATAATACTCTATGATATTCTAAGACATGACACAAAGAACCTGCACATAGGTACTAGGCCAGAAAAAACAAACTACTCCTCAAAACGTTTGCATCACCCTTTCCTGCCAAAAATGTTACAACTTTCCTGGCTCATTCAAGGTCTTAGGGAATGTCAACCCAATCTTCTCCCACTTCCTGTTATGTCTGGTTCACCCAGACTCTAGCTTTCACTTCCATAGTTGGTCCTGACAGGCAAGAATGAGGATGGGGTGGGGGAACATAGCATAGTGGGAAAGAGATAGACCTGAGGAGAACTCATGGGACTGCCTTCTAGCTCAGGAATGAACCATTAGGGGATAAACCCTGGAAAGTCTTTGGCCCAGGTCTTTGCAGAGAAGCAGGCTCGTGGGAGAAGGTGATGGCTACCTTCATTCACCCTGTGCCTTTAGCCAGCTCTACCCACCCAGGCACACAGCATCTGATAATCATTAAAGCAAACTGGGAGCCCTTGCACTCTCTCTGAGCCAGTTATTCAGGCCCCTCTTTGCTTTGTCTCTAGCCTTTGCTCCTTTTCTCTTCTAGTGCCCTGGGTTCCTCACCTCTGACTTTGTCTTCCATTTTCAGCCATGTTCCCTTTTTCCTTCCCTCCCCTTCCCTCCCCTCCCCTCCGCTTCCCTGCCCTTCTGTGACCCAGCTTGTCCTCCAACTCAGGGACTATAGAGTTTTTAAGTCCTCTCCCTCCCTCTCCTTCTTGAGAGATGATAATGGAAAGAACATGGACCTTGGAGTCAGCAATACTAGGGTTCAAATCTGGACTTTGAGATATCTGACAAGCTACTTAAAACCTCTGAGCCTTGTTTTTCTCATTTGTCATACAAAGATAATGGTAGCTCTCTTTCAGAATCATTGTGAGAATTGAAATGAGACCACAGATGCAAAGTAGCTGGTTCAGTGCTTGGCATACAGAAGGCACAGAATAAATGGAATCCATTATTATTTGGTCACTAATCCTATCCTGTCTTTTAACTTTGTAATACATCCATTCCTTCTTCCTGCTGTTGCCTTAATTCAGACCCTTTTCTTCTTTGGCCTGGATTATCACTAAGGTCTTCCACTAGGTCTTTCTGCCCCCTCCATGCTGCCACCAGCTTTACCTGATACTTTCCTTCTCAATTTAGGACTCTCTGTTGGTTCTCTTGTGTTCTGATATGAGGAAAAGTTGAAACTCTGAAGCATTGAAAACCAGGCTTTCCCAGTCTGAGACATGCCAGCCACATTTCCCCCATGTTTCCCACATACCAAATCTCTGGCTCCAAATGTGCTAGGATCTTTCTGCCTCAAGGAATTTGCACATGCTGGACCTTCTATCCGGACTGCATATTTTTCCAGCTTTCTGTTTCATACGTTCCTATTCAGCCTTCAAATATCATTTCCCCTGTGAAGACTTCCCTGAGTTTTCAGCAGCATGCAGAGCCCTTCTCTGGGTGCCCACAGCCCTTGTAACACACTGCTATGGTAACAGTAATCATCCTGTTACATAAATATTTATTTTGTTGTCTATCTCTCCTACTGTGCTGGGAGTTTCTGAGGTCTGGGACAAAGCCTCTTTGAGATTTTCCCCTCTGTTACTTCCTCTTGTCTCCATTCCTCCCCCTCACCAATTTCTAAACAGCATCTGCTATGTGCGAGTCCTCAAAAATGCTTGCTGAATGATTAAAGCAAATGGAAAATTAAAGTTTTAGACTTGGCACCAGACAACTTGATGCAACACTGTGTCACACACCAACCCACTAATAGATTGTTGGTGTTTCTGGACCCCAGGAACCTTCAACATCGACAAAGAGTGAAAAAATCCTAAGAGTCATTGGAATAGATGAAAATGTTCATTCTAAACCTCTATTTGGAATAGATGAATTGTCTTCCTGGGTAAGTATCTGAAACCCATTATATAGTTCAAAACTATTTAACATTATGTGAAAATGATATGGGTGTAACAAATTCTAGCTCCTGCAAGAGGACCAGGGTTTCCTAAGTAGTGTATTTTATCTTTTTTTTTTCCTCCCAGCATTATCTTTGGAAAACTCCTATTTTCTCACTTTCACTTTACAAAAACTTCTCGTTCACTTCTCATTTTAAAATCAGCATTTCATTCTTTCCTTAATGTAGCAATCCCTTGGTCAGTTTTGATCAGATTTTTAATGTATTTATTCAGCAGATTTTAGTGAGGGCTGTCATAAGCACCTCTAACCGAACAATTGTTGGGAAATTGGAAACTGAGCTGAGAGCTTTAGAGAGTGGCTATGAAAACTCAGCAGGAAAGCAGATTTAAAATTCCTCCACAGAAAGTTCTAGAACATGGTAGATTTAAGTGAACTCTAGATTGTCATCTCTCTCAGTAGAGGATGCCATGATCTTAGAAGTCTATGGATAGCCTTCCTTGCATTAATCTCCTGAAATTGTATGTGACATTTTGTGTGTGTCTTCATACTGTGCATTTTCTTGGGTGTGTGTTTGTGTGTGTGGTTCCATCTCCAGTCTTTTGAAAAGTTGTGTGTGGTGGGGGAATCCATAGATTTCATTAAATTTATCAACCCCTAAGTTAAGAGCCATTTAACTTAGGATAGCCCAGCTGAGGAGGATGTGGTCCACAAGTTCCATCTCCAGGGTTTTGAAAAGTTGCTGCTGCTGTAATTCACTGAAGGCTGAGATCTCTAGGTTCTTATTGAACATAAGGTCTAGGGAATGGACCCAAATGCCACCCAGGTATACAATTACTTGAAAATTCCTGGAGGTAAAGAGGACTCACAATCATCCTGTGGAGTGGGGGCTGCAGCACTCACAGGTAGAAAGGGATCATCAGCTGCTCAAACAGAATTGGCCTAATTGTGTTGGGTCAGGGGGACAAGGTTGATATCTGGGAATCTGAAACCCAGAGAACGTAGTTTCTTTGAACTCTTTATGAGGTCAGGGATTTGGAGCAGAGTGGATATGAGGGAAGCACTCTCTTGGCTATGCTTCAGGGTTAATGGAGCAGACAGGGGCTTGTTGTGGGTGGTTTAAGCCCCAAATCTTTCACTGTAAGTTTGCCTCTTTTTTTTTTTTTTTTTTTTTTTCCTTCTTTATTCTTTTTCTCAGAGGTTCAGCGTTTGGTGCTAAGAACAAATACAACCATTCAGCAGGAATATAAGTCCAAGTCCCCAGACCTCTTTGGCAGCCTCATTCCTTCTCTTCCTGGTCTAAAAACAAAACTCCCAGGAGACAATCCATTTGACTGAGCTAGGAGAAGGAAGAACAAAGAAGGAAGGGGAGAGAAGGAAACAGGAACCTTGTGGTCTGCAGGTATTACTTGCTATGGCCCTGGGAGCTGAGTTGTAGGACAGGAGAGCTCCAAAAGATGGCTGGGTTCTGGGTTTCTATTGAGAAGTAACTCACTCCAGACCACTGGGAAGCTAGTGACCTGGGGCATGGAGAATTCCAGTTACTCCTATTGTCTTCTGCTGCAAATGACTCCAGTACTGGATTTTCTAGGGGTTGAGATATGATATCTCAACAGCAGTGGTGATGAGTCACCACCATGTTGGGCAGGGAATTGTTTGGCCTGCTTAACCAGGGCCTCATTCAGATCATTACCCAATGCCCTAGTGTCTACCAGAGTTCTGGACCATCCATTATCCCAAACTCTCCTTGGTTACTTGGGAGTTAGGGTTTTGTGAGAATTCCTGGAGATTGTACTCAAAGCAGGCACCCATGAAAAGTGGCCTGTCGTGCCTGATACAGGCACAGCATCCCTGTTTGGGGCTGTACCTGATTCTCTGGCAAACTGGGTGATCTCATTAAGCGGCGCTGGCTCTGCTTCTGCCCTCCCTGGGGGGAAGACTGCTCTGCCTACAGGTGTGACACAATTAAATCAGTTCTGAGAACCTGTTGCAAAGCACCCCCTTGTGGCCCTCTCTGAGTTCAGAATCATTCCAACATTATCCCTGTAGGGCAAGCCAATTCTATAACATTTCAGCTGACTGCTGGAAATATGAGATAACTAAATTCAGCAAGCTCTCCCAGAGGTTACCAAAATTTCTCAGAGCCTTTGCAGACCCTAAGTGTTGTCACTTGTCTGCATGAGTAGGGTTGTCTACTGCTCAGCTACCCTAATAAACAGGTCATTAGAAACACTGCTTTTTCTACCTTCAAACCATGGGTCTTGCTGTCCTTAAAGAGTTGCAAGGGTGTGAAGAAGCTAGGGGATTTTGTGAACTCCTTCGGATGGGTGCGCAGGGGCTCACTTGAGGTATCAGCAGTATTTTCAATACAAGATTAGACATTCTGCCCTTACTTCCGCCATTTGGGCTAGAGGAGACCCTTGGAGTCTATGTTTTCCTCCCATAATACCATGTACCACTGGCATAGATAATGAAGATCAGGGACTAATTTGCTGACTTTGTAACATGAACAGGGAGGGCCCTTGGAATGAGTGTTTCCAAAATATATGTCCAAATCTGATAGGAACACTATGTCTGACTGGGAGTTCAGTGCTGAGAACTGAATCCCAAGGAACAAGGCCTAGAGCTGTATCCTCCTTGAGGCAGTACCAAGGAGTGAAATAAGTCAAACCTTGGCAAGACCAAGCCCAAAGAACCAAAGGCAGAATTAGAGTCAGCCAGAGACTAGCTCAAAACTTCCACAGACAGGTATAAGCAAAGAGGGTCTGATGCAATTGCTTCCAAAAGTTATGTGGTATCCATATCTGTCTATCATGCAGTATGTACAAAGAGCATAAAAGCCAGAGGAAGGTTGGGAGTGTGAGGAGAGGGCTCAAGGCAGTTACTGTGGTTAGCTTTGAGGCATCTGCCTCAGTATATAGTGGTGCATGGGTGGTTGCCACCTGGCATACATACAGGATGCTATAAGGCTAAAAGCCCAAAATCCAGCATTTCAGGTCATGGGAATTTCTTATTGAAGGAATTAAATGGACCACAATGCATTAATCTCTAGTTGCCAGTATCAAAACAAAGGAATGGTTTCTTTGCACGTGAGAAATAAATATACATCTGTTGAATGAATGAGGAGTCAGAAGGCTCAACTTTACAGAGTTCACAGTGTATAACCCTGGCCTACCTTGGGTCCCACCTATAGTTATAATTGTGTAGAATTTCAGTTCTAGAACCCTCTGCTCTGAAAATCTCTTTGGGATTCAAAGAGCAAATAGGTTAGCGGGTGATATACAGACACAGCCATGTCACATGCTGTTGATTCAGGTTAGACAATGCCAGCACTTACTTCCCAAATCAATTGCCCAAGACAGGAGCAGCAAAACCAAAAGGGGATAATATGTGACTGGAAAAATAGGAAAGGAGAAAGTAAAAGTAAAAACATTTACCACAATTTCTTTTCTCTGTTTTTCTTTTAGAAAAGGGTGGGATAGCATGATGGAAGGTGTGATTGAGGATGAGGAAGCCTAATTAGGGTTTTGCTTTAGCTCAGCAGATCATTCTGAGATTACGGCAGGCTGACTACCTCCTTAAATCTCCCTTCCCATCTATCATGGGGTTTACCTTTTACTTGCCTCTGGTTGGGAAACATGAATAAATGAGATTTTAAAAGTACACAGTTGTGGGAAAATGTCATGATAGTCATAAAAATGTGCTTATAATTTCTGCCCTCTAAATTCCCTTTCTTATCTCCCTCTTATTTTGTTTTCAGGAATATATCTAGAGTCAAAATAAATAAAAGAGGTTATTTTTTCAGATTTTTCCTCCCTGGCAAGAGTCACACGTTAACTGATATTTATGAAATTCCTAAAAAATTTAGATTGAAGATATTGGATTTTGCAAAGTTGCATGCTTAGTGAAGTAAATTATTAATAATAAGTCAAATACAGTTAATTTCCTTTATCTTCAATTTGATTTATTAGAGAAACATGTTTACCATTCTTTATTTTTAAGCCTTTTCTTCTTTTTGTTGTTATTGTCTTCCTGCCTCTTCTTTACAACTCAAATCAAATTTATGTCTGCCTGTAGCATGAATACTTTGGAAACCAGTATGCTATTTGGCCACAAGGCATTCCTATTCTTTTTTTGGTATTAAGGATGTGCTTAATCATCTACTAGATAAATATGGATAGTAGAAAAAGAATATTCTGGAAGGCCTGACCCAGAAGATCCTGAAGAAGTATGGTATTAACTGCTGGGACTCTCAGTTCGCTCATATCACATATTTCCTTTGTCAGAGAGAATCAGTTAATCAAGATACAACGGCCCAAAAGAATAAGTATCTTGAAGCAATGGCTATAATTGAACGTATGCAGGAAAAGTTAATGTAAGTATGAGGCACCACAATGGTAAGAGGATGAAGATTGCTGACTTGGCTGGGAAATCCACACTTCTTGGCTTACCTTTGGCTTTCCTGATTCCTTCATCCTCAATAATGGGATGAGTAACCCAAATCTTCTGCTAGAGGCAGTGGACTACACTGATCTAGTTGGAACATCCATCCTTGCCCACAGCAGAGATGGAGGAAGTCAAAGTGTGTGGAGGGGTGTAGGGTGGGAGGGAGTCAGGAGTGATCCATATCAGTGTGATTTCTAAGAGATGGTCTAGGGAAATAAACAGCACTGGGAGAATCTACTGTGCACAAGAAAGAATGTTAAATAGCCCAAAAAGTAGGAAGGGTGATATGGTTAAGATGGCTGAGGATGCCAAGAGAAGAACATAGACATATAACATGTTCTCTAGTAATCAGAAGCACATCTCAAGCTTGTTTTCTTGATTCTAAAATTTGGTTTTAAAGATGCTGGAAAAGAGATACTACTGGATTTAGTTTGTTGGATCGCATCAATTAAGAGAAGTCAAAGTTAACTCCTGAAAAAGACTGTCCTGGCTATTGAAGGAGAATTCTAGATATATAAAAGCCAGAGTTCATGTAGAAATGATAAATATGTTGTGTTCATAAATGACAGCATGACTGCAACTCTGACATTAGCATCTAGAGTAGCTCCTAGCCCCCAATTCTTGATGCTGCGGCTTCCTTAACCTGTACCCTTCAGCTGTTTTCCTCCAATCTCACTGCCTTTTTTAGACAATGAGTTTCTATATCAAAGATACTTTTTCAATCCTTTCCACTTTGTTGTGTTTCTCTGGACTTTGCTACATCAGGGAGGTTGAAAGCAGAGCCAGGCAGGCAGAAGAGAAGTTTGATGATGCAAATGAGAAACTTCATTATACCCTAATAAAAAATAAAGAACTGGAGAAAGAACTAGAGGAATTATTCTTGAAGTCAACAAAGAAGGATGCTGAAGGAGAAAGAGAAGAAGATGATGAAGAAAAAGAAGAAAGAGATGAAAAGGAAGAAAAAGAAGAGGAAGAGGAAGAAGATGAAGTCAAGCCAATAGCAAGTACCTCAAAATCGCTAAAGAAAGGTGAGGCTTGATTTCTCTTTTTGCTTTTTTTAGGTTGTATTTATTAAAGAAAACTTGACAGATCCAAAAATATTTTAAAAGAGCATCAATAATCTTTAGTGATGATCTACCAGTTTATCCTTCTCATAGGAAAGCACATACATTTAAGTTTATAACTGTCTTATTCAAACAGCTCACCCAAAGGAAACTCAAGTGGCTAATAATTATGGAATAATAAACTAATACAAAATACAATTTTTTCTTATAAAATGGCAAAGATTTTTTAAAAAATGAAAGAACACTATGCCAGCCAGAATTGGCAAAGTAGTTACTTTTACAGATAATAATTGTAGGTAGACAAACAGATGTAACCCTTATAGAAAATAATTTGATAATATGTATGAATATGCCTTAAAATATGCATATACTTTGACCCAATATTTTCACCCTTGAGAGTTTAGTCCAAGTAAATAATCCTAAATATAGAAAAAAACCCTTATACATCATTGTATATAATAGAAAAAAATAGAAGCAGCCTACCTATCTAATCATGAAGGAAGATTAAATAAATTATGCTATATTAACACTCTTGAATGTTATATGACTATTAAAATCATGTTTATAAAGAGTTTATAATGACATGGGGAATGTCAAGTGCAAGAAGCAGGATATGACACAATTTTGAAAAGTCTAGAAACAAGATCAGAAATAAATATGCCTAAATACTGACAGACATCATCTCTAGGTAATGAAGGCTTATGAGGAATTTTTTCTTTTTTCTATTTTTTGGGGTATTTACTGGATTTTAAATGATAGAAATAATCCACTTTCTTTGTTCTACAGGAAAAGGAATTTAACTCTTTGTTTCCTACTCTAATTAGTGCTGTAGTCTGCCCTCACGCGGTGCTCAATATCCTCAATATTAAAGGCCATTTTTAAGTTGTTTGGTTTCATCTTCTACCTTGGTCTCTTCCCAGTAAATTTCCTAGTGCAAGGGAGAGTACTGGGAAGATATCTACTTTCTGATAGCCCTGTAACCCCTATCTCCACCTACCTCCCCAAAAAAGTAGCAAAGTTATCGTAGCCCCCACCCCTGGTATTGGGACATCAATACTGTTTGGAGGAAGACTCTCAGCTCCTTTTCTCCATTCTATCTACTCTGAACTGATGAAAGTGTTACTTATTTTAAATGTGTCAATTCTTTAGTTCTGGGTTTGAATGCATGTGAAATAGTCTTCTTGAATTATTTTTATTTCATACACTTATTTTTATATACATATTTTTATTTCATACACTTACATTCAGGATGAAATTTTATCCTGATAATTCGAAAACTAGACTTTTTCCAGATTATAGAAACATATGCATATCATACAAAAGTCCTCTGTGTGGTCACCTCAATATGGAATAAGGGCCTTTAGTTTTGTCCATTACTATAAAGGTCTTGGAGATAAAGTTAAATCCAGAACTGAGAAGTTTTTTATTTTTGTTTTTTTGTGTTGTTTTTTGTTTTTTTTATTAAATTCAGTTTTATTGAAATACATTCACACACCATACAATCATCCATGGTATAAGTTTTAATAATTTAAGGTAGAAGATAACTATATGCAGTTAGTCCCCAACCTACAAAAAAAAAAAAAAACAAACAAAAAAAAACTGTGCAAATAAAAGTCTCCCTTCCCCCTCCTTCCAGACATCCCACTAGAATCATGCCAGTGGGGTCAGAAGTAGAGGATAAGAAGACTTGCAAAGCTTAGGGAAGCTGGCTTCTAAGCCAGCACACCCCATGGGAGACCTGCACAATTTCTCCTGAAAGCCCATAATTTAGATGTTTCTTAGAATTAGCACAAAGCCTCTTTAAAAAAATGCGGACACCTCTGGAGCAATCAAATGCTGCCATATTCATATGAGTTAGTACAGTAAGATCATTTTTTTTTTCCTGAAAGTTGTGCAGTGAAGGAATGGAAAGTTATATTACAGTAAAGGAAGGAGCCTTGTAAGGCTGAGTTAGAGCAGGTGGCAGAGTAAGGGAGATGTATTTATTTTTGTCTAAATGTCACAATTTTTCAAATTTAGCAAATATCTATGCTCCAAGCTACGAGTAGAGAAAAAAATCGAGAGGGAAGTTTACAGAGATGACTATGGCTCAGCCCAGTTTGGGGAGGATACACTGCAAGCAATACAAGGGTGTGAACAAAGGTGACCGGTTGTGGGATGAAGGGGACAGCAGCCAGTCTGAAGGATTCAAATTGGCAAGCTTGGTGTGATGCAGCCACTTGAGAAACACACACCATTAGAGCAGGCTTGATGGCTGGAGACCCCCTGCACCCATCCCAGGGGTGGGTAATGTTTGTGCAGGGCCTGTGTGCAGGAGGCTGGGGAGCGGGATCAGGAAACCGAAGAGTTGCAAGAATGGCTATCGGAGGAGTCTGAAGACTAACTGTTTGAATATTGTTTTCACCAAGCTTGGGAAATGTTCTTCCTCTTTCTTTTGTTCTCTCCTGTATCACACAGTTCCCTGCTTCTTGGGCAACTAACTAACTGCATTCAAACTTTGATAAAATGCATTTTGAATCCCATTAACCAATTTAGAGTCAAAATTTTGGCACATAGCCTGTGTGTAGATTGGAGTGTTACTTGAACAGAATGGAATTTTAAAAATACTTTGTAAAGTTAAAAGCCCTCAGTAAATATAATATAAGATATTATTACTATAGTACTCATTTTTTGGTGGTGTTGTTTTTCTTTTCCAGACGCACCACACAAGGAAGGTACTCCCAACGCTAGATCTAAATCCCGGAGTAAATTCAATAGCAAGCTCAAATCCAAGCAGCATCAATAGCAAGCCATGGTTCTCAATGGCTACCTCCACTGAACGCTATCCCCAGTGTCTCTAGGCTAGAGAGCTATGTGGCTTTGCAACAGCCACTAGAAAAGCTACGACAATACAAAACGAAGAGCAATTTTTTCTTTAAAAGTCACAATAATTGCTGCAGGGAGTCAATGCATTAGCTTATTGCCCAGAATAAAAGTAGCTTGTGAAAAAGTGTATTAACTTCTTCAATTGATTTCCTGGTAGAGGTCTGGGAAAAGTGTCAGTTTCTGTCAAGAAAATAATGCTTTTTAAAGACTTTGAACTCTGCAGGGAAGGGTGGCAAATAAAAAGCTTTATTTTTCCAATTTAGGAGTCAGGAGCCAGATAATGCTTTCGGGTTTCTGCAACATTTTCAGCTTCCTCAAAGCATTTTATGATTTATCTGATCTTTGTAATAACCCTACAGAGGAAGTGGGGAGATGTTGTTATCTTTATTTCTCAGAAGATGAGACAGGACCAGAATGGTTATAAGAATTCCCAAGGTCACAGAGCTGATTGGTATCCAAGCCCCCAGCTTACTACACTCATGTCTAAGCTGTTTAGCAATGGCAAAGGGCCACAGGGCTATTGCACAGGTACTTTCCTTTACAGGGGCCTGTGTTGCTCAAGATTCACCCAGTATCTCCCTTTTTTTTTTTAATTTTTATTTTTTGCTTTTATTGACTCATTTGTCTGCTCTGTTCCTGACCCTGGACCCATCCATGCATTAGAGATGGACTAACTTGTAAAAATAAGTTGCAGATGGCAAATGGATGTTCTGGGCAGTCACTTATAAAGGGCTACCTCCTACTTCACTGCTCATGGCTCATTTGTATTTGCTCTTATTTTCTGGCCACAATTCCTATGCCAAGATTTCTATACCTGCTTTGGCTTTGGTGTTCCTTTGCATTTATCCCTGGAATTTTAGACTTTTGCCTGCTCTTTCAGCCTCTGAAATCCTGAGTCTACACCCCTAGTCTTATTAAGCCAAACCCCTGGCATGCCTGCCCCGCCACCCCCACCCCCACCACCAAAATATGTGCAGATGGGTCTACCTGGGATCTACCAAGGCCAAATGTATGGAGTATGGTCAGTTCCACTCTTTTCCCCTGGAAGGAAGAAAACATGAAATTCTTCAAACAGTTGGCTGTCTGTCATGGCTCAACTGACAGTCAATGCTGAAACTATTGGCTTGTTTTACAGTTACCACCTGTTGGGGCATAGCCATCCTACCCTTGCTTCCCAAAGCTGTTGTGCTCATGCTACAGGAGATCAGCCCCTCTGTGCTTAGATGTCCAGGCAAAGCTTTGCTGACCTCACTGCCAGAAAACTGCCTGGCCCACTGGTAATGAGGAAACTGCTTGGGCCTCATCTCACATCTCCTCTCTGCCCAATCTCAGCAGAGAAGTGTTCCGTGTCCCTGTGGAGCAGAGAGTGGTAATGTGTCCCTACCATAATATGCTCAGAAGCCTTAGGAGGCTTGGCAAGGAAGCCCCTCATCTGTCAGGTCTGGCTCTTCACCACACCCAGACCTGCTCCGTGCACTTGGGCACTATGCCATTCTCCTGGAGAGATCCAGTGGGTCACTCAGTTGGTCCTACTGACTCGACTATGGTGAGATCACTTGTCTCCTGCTTCCTAGCCCATGTTGACTGGGCTTGCTTCTTGTTCTTGGCCTTTCCTAGGTGGAGACCAGTGACCCAGATTTTATCTGGGAAACCTCTACTTTAGTTTAACTTCCCAAGACTGGTGAAAATTCTTTCTGCCAGCCGCAAAGCAACAAAGCACCATCTTCCTCTGCCCAATTCTGGAATCCCAAATAAGGGTACTGCCTAGCAGCAAATATTTTCCCACAGGAAGCAGAAGACTTTCTCTAAAAGTAGGAGATAAATTCAGGAGTCCTGCCAAGGGCCTGCATCTCTGCAAAATGGGAATGTTTATCCCCTGAACCTGAGGCTGAGGCTCTCTAGCCATATTGATAGGAAGCAGTGCCTAGAGTTAATCAAAACTTTCATCTCTCTGCCTCAGAAACAATGGGGAGCTCATTCTAGCTGGGCCTACCACAGCCTCAAGGCAATCACCTACCCAGGGTCTCTAAGTAAGTCCACTAATTCCCCTGACCTCAAAAATGAACTCTGCAGAGTGCAGGTTTTTAAGAAGAATTTCTTGGATGGTGCAACTGGTCTTTATTTAAGAACATGGATGGCAGCCATCCACAGGTTCCATAAGCAATCCCAGTATTCCGCAGTACCATTTCGCATAGACAGTACCCATGCAAGACTTTCTGTTTGTTTGGAGAGCTTCCTCTTGTATTTGCAGGACTTTGTCCCCCATGAGCCCATGATCTGGGCAGAGGCATACTTTAGGCTAGCTATAGACCAGTCCTGAGAAACACTTTAGAAAGTCTGAAGATAAGATTAACAAGTCCCATGATCTGTCTAGCCAAGGTAAACTGCTTTTTGTCCCCACTTCCATCCCAGATGTCCAACAGATCCTGGGGGTCACAAGGTACTACTGATAATCCATCCTCTATTTTCCCCATCTGAC
Source organism: Choloepus didactylus (assembly GCF_015220235.1). Classification (NCBI taxonomy): domain Eukaryota; kingdom Metazoa; phylum Chordata; class Mammalia; order Pilosa; family Megalonychidae; genus Choloepus; species Choloepus didactylus. The sequence continues at coordinate 84,020,796 of NC_051308.1, read as the reverse complement.
CACCAAAACAGTCATACTTAAGCAAGAAAAAAAGAGAAGGGGCTTATCTGATTTCTGACTGTAACTATTGCCCACTAATAGAATACACTCTTCTCTTCTTTTGTTCTACCATGATCCCAAATAGCTGTACACCTCTGAAACAAATGTTTGTAATACCATGAGGGATTCTAATAGAGAAGACCCCATGTGCAAGTTCTTAAGAGCTGGTTCTGTCCAATATCAACCACCCTAGGAGCATGGGGCAGCATGTTCTTATTTGGATGCAGCCAATAATCATTGTCATTTAGAGCTAACAGGGTAAAACCAGAATAACAGTAATATCCAATATGTATAGAGCACTTACCTGTGCAAGCACTGTGCTAAGCTTTTCACACATATTATCTCATTCGATAATAGTGACCATATGAGGTAGATTCTACCTTTTTACCCATTCATTCACAGAGAGGGTAAATGACATGTCTATCTTAGTTTGCCAGAGCTGCTATGACAAATACCATGTGTGTTGGCTTAAATAACAAGAACTTATTGGTTGATGGTTTTAAAAGCCAGAAGTCCCGTCAAGGTTTTGGCAAGACCATGCTTTTTCTTGGAGCCTGTAGCATTCTGGTGATGGTTTGCTGCAGTCCTTGGGGCTCCTTGACTTGCATATGTGTCTCTATCACATGATTATGTCCTTGGTCTCCTCTTGTGTCTTTCTCTGATTTCTAGCTCTACACGTTCTGTCTTTTTATAAGGCCTCCAATATTATGGTTTAGACCCACCCCAATTCAATTTGGCCACAGTAACTTAGGATCTCCTAAGATCCTATTTGTAAATGAGTCCACATTGTAACTGGTAATACATCTTCAAAGGGTTCTATTTACAAATGGGTTCACACCTAAGGAACATGGATTAAGATTGGAGTATGTTTCAATCTGTCACAGTCAAATACACTGTCACCCAGAGCCTTGCTTCTTATAAGCATTTGTGCAGGAGTATCCAGTAGTGATATTTTGTGTATCTCTATTGCCAGTTCATGCCATGGACTATTTGTGCTCTCTTGATCATTGGAAATGACCAATTCTAAACTTCAGAACCAATTCAGAAATCTCATCTTTTAGGTTCTGTTACTCAAGAGCCAATCTCAGTACCAAAATATCTCTAGTATTAATCATGGCTCTCCAGAGAAACAGAAATAACAGGACACACACACACACACACACACACACACACACACACACACACACACACAGGGGTGGGGAGAGAGAGAGAGAGAGAGAGAGAGATTGTAGGGATTGGCTCACGTGACTGTGGAGACTGGCAAGACTGAATTCCATAGGGCAGGCCACAAGCTAGAAACTCTGATAAAAGTGATTTTGAAGTCTGGCAAGGTCAAACTGTTGGTCAGGCTGCATGCTGTAAACTCTGATTAGGGTGAAGTTGAATTCCCCAGGGGAAGCTGGCTAGCTGAAGTAGAGGAAGAAATTCTTCTTTCTGATTTCTGAAATCCTTAGTTCTAGCTTTTAAGACCTGCAACTGATTGAATGAGGAGACTGCCTACATTGCTGAGTAAATTTCCTCTGTTCATTGTAGATGCAATCAGCCATAGATACAATCAACTGGTTCTAGATGCAAATCGATCTACAAAACACCCTCACGGTAACAATCAGGCCAGTGCTTGCCTGACTAAACAACTGGACAATCATAACCTATCCAAACTGACACCTGAAATTTACCATCACATTGTCCAAAGTTAAACATCTAAAGAGTGAGAAAGCCTAGGTCAAAGTCAGCATGTCTGACAGCATAGCCTAAGTGCTCAGTTACAGTGCAATACTCTTCAAGCTCAGCAAAAGCTGAAAGTTCAGTTGGTGACCCCTTGTCAAAGGATTTGAATTCCACATCCTCTACTTACTGCTCAGCTTGACTACTGAGCAAATGCATTGCCACATGAGCCAGAAAACTAGAAGGTATCGGAACCCCAATAGATCCTCTGCCAAAGAACTTTTTAGCAGCCAGGGGCAATCTAGCAAAGAAGAGCATACTTACTCATAACCATCCATACATGTGCCAAGGATATGGAATGCAGAGGCATTGACTACCAGAATGGCCTGTGGGGCCTCCCATCTAGGGGAGTCCAAATTGCAGATCTCCAGCTCTATCCTGATACTATTGGTTAACAGGGCGGCTCTTCCTTAGGACCTCAGAGCCTCCATCTGGTGATTCTGAGTCCAGCAACCTCCAGTACACTGGCCCCTAAGCCACCTGTCTGCAAGATAAGCACAGGTCTAGACAGACCAGAGCAATACCACATCTCTATCAAACCCCAAAAGCCCTTGGACACCATTGTCATAGAATTTGTCATTGACTTGTCCCACTTTCAAGGTCATGTCAGCTTGGCCATGGTGGACTCCAACATCAAACTGGAACATCTTATCCACTTGATCAGCTTATTGCCACTCTATTAAATTTTCAGAGAGCAATTGCTCCCCAGCACATATCCCAGTTCTGGATAGTACTATCCAGCTTATTACCCATCATTCCAAGATCAGTAACCAGTTGTAAGGCAGTATCTGGGTTTTAAGAGAAGATTTCTGCTGCTGGGTAACTCCCAGACAGCACTGTCAGTTCACCTAGCTAGTCTCTGAAGAATTTGCCTTGACTGTTCACCACAACCTTTTACTCTGTGTTAGTTTCCTAGGGCTGCCCTAACAAAATATCACAAACTGGGATGACTGAAAACAACAGAAACTTATTGTCTTACGGAACTGGAGTCTAGAATCTGAAATTGATGTGTCAGCAGGGTTGGTTCCTTCTGGGAGTTCTAAGTGAGAATCTGCTCCAAGCATCTCTCCTAGCTTCTGGTGGTTGCTGGCAGTCCCTGAAGATATATCATTTCAATCTGTACTTCCTTTGTCACATGGTGTTCTTTTTGTGTTGCTGTGTACCCAAATTTCCTCTTTTTATAAGGACATCAGTCATTGGATTGGGGCCCACCCTATCCAGGTTGACCTCTACTGAATGTGATTACATATGCAAAGATCCTATTTCCAGTATTCACATGCTGGAGATAAGGACTTCAACCTATCCTTTTGGGGGACACAATTTTTCAACCCACAATACACCCAGAACACTGTTTCATGGCAACTTATCCCCATTATGTCCTTATCATCAAACCCTCCCACCTTAACAGCTGGTTAATACCAAAAGACACCACAGGCCACTCAAGGAGACCTGGAAGTTGCCCTCTGCTAAGTCAATGAGCAGTTTAAATGTTGGCCAGTGCCAGGCACCAGAGAAGACCAACCAATAGGAGAGACCATAGACAATACCCAGATATATATATGCAAAATTTGCCTGTGAAAGAAAGGACAATGGTACAGGTAACTATTAAAGGTCATAAAAGCCATTATTACCGTGGCTTTTCACTTCCAATGGTTCTGGTTCTGGCTTTTTGTTATACCTGACCCCACAAGACCCTACCTCCTTCCTAATTGCTCATGCCAAAATTTGCCAACCTGAGATTAGAAATCAGCAAATATGGGGTGAAAAGTGATCAACAGCCCATGGTGCCACCTTAACCTCAATGACCAGTACACTGGATGGGGGTGGGCTAACAGTGATACTGAGAAACACCTTCCCACTTCAGGAATGCTCTCATCTGTTATTGGCCCTTTAAATGGGCTGGACCATCTATGACTATGCCCTGATCAGTCCACAAAAGCAAACCCTAATAGATTAGACATTAGGGAATCACCTAGTAGGTCCCCACTCCCCAAACCTATTTATTGCTACCTCATCAGTGCCTGCTTTCCTTTCTCTGGCACCTATTCCTGGGTCCAGCAGGCTTCATTACCTGCATTTGCCTTACTAACTCATTTGTAGTTCTACATTTTTTATTTTGGCACTTCTACATGGTTTAGAGATTTACCTGCTCCTTTGGCTTCAGAATCTCCCATTGCCTCCAGGAGAAACTACTCAGTCTATGGCTTTCAGCACTCCAACCGACCATAACAAGTATGGTCCTTGAGAGTAGGGACTGGAGAGACTCTTCTCTTAATAAGACTTGGAAATATTTTTCAGAACTGGATGAAAAGGTCTATTGAAACAAAATTGAAAGTTATTGTCTCAATACACAGGAACCTCAAAAGCAGATTCTGTTATATGAATAAATTAATTTGGCATGGTTATTTATGAAATTGTGGGTTTTGAAATGATCTAAATTGTAGGTTTTGCATGATTTGGGGAAGATGAGTGGCTTGGTTAAAGTCCTAAGGGCTTTAGAACAGCTTCCAGAGCCAGTCTGGAATGTGTGGTTTTCCCAGCTGTGGATAGAGGTGGGAGGGCAATCTAGAGCTATAGGACAGAAGATGACCCTAAGATTGGCATCATTTTGCAACATACTACTAGGGATTTTTTGTCCTTTTTTTTTTTTTTTCTTCCAGTAGGGATGAGGGAGGAAAGGCAAAATGGAAGCAATGTTGAGGTGATTGAAAAATAAAAGGGTCGGCAAAGCATCCTTGATCTCAAGCCTGTTTCTGTTACCTAAACATAGTGAGAAAAGAGGCTTTTCCCAATAGACAAATGCTGCAAAAGTTGCCAGATCCATTGTTAGGAGCTCAGAATGCATTTTCTCACTGGAATAATGTTTAGTAGGGTTTTATGAGCTATTATTGAAAAATAAAAACTCTTGGTGTATTTATGCAAAATAGTTTGAGTTCCCACTGGAGGTGGCAGGAACACATATCCAAAATAAAATAATAACATCAGTTTGCAGGGGAAATAACCAATAGTGAGGCCCTTGGGATAATTACCATCTCTCTCTGTTCCAGCAACATTAAAATTTCCATTATAACTAGCATTTTTACTAATTTTATTTTAGTCATATTAGAAATGTTTTACAGTATTGCTGACTTCTTAAAATATTTATATAGATTTGCTATATACTTAGATTTCTCAGTTCCTTGGCTAATATTTTTTCTGTAGATGTGCATTTCTAATTGTAAGGCAAATTAACAGGAAAATAAGATTTAAATTACATTATAGAAATGTATACCAAGACTATCTGTACAAGGACTATTTGTCCTTTATTTCTCTATTTTAAAAAGTAGTCTCTGTTAGGGAAATGCCGTTAGTGAAATGTTAATCAAAATCACAGTGAGATACCAGTACACACCCACTAGGATGGCTATTATTAAAAGAAATGGAAAATAGCAAGTGTTGGCAAGGATGCAGACAGATAGGAGTACTGTGCATTGCCAGTGGGAATGTAAAATGATGCAGATGCTGTGGAAAATGGTTTGGCAGTGCATCAAAAAGTTGAACATAAAATTACCATATGACCCAGAAAGTCCACTTCTTGTTAGATATCCAAAAGAACTGAAACCAGGAACTCAAACAGATACTGTACATCCATGTTCATAGCAGCATTATTTGCACTACCCAAAAGGTAGAAGCAACCAAAGTGTCCATCAACAGATGACTGGATAAAGAAAATGTGGAATATATACCCAATGGAATCTTATTCAGCCATAAAAAGGAGTGAAGTTCTGACACGTGTTACAACATGGATAAACCTTGGGGACATCATGTTGAGTGAAATAAGCCAGACAATAAAAAGGACAAATGTTGTATGATTTCACTGATATGAAATAATTATAGCGAGCAAATTTAGAGAGAGAATGGATTACAGGTTATCGGGTTGGGGGTGGAAAGGAATGAGGAGTTTACTATCTTAGGGGTAAAGAGTTTCTGTTTGGGGGTTTGGTGGTTTGAAGCTGAATGTACCACAAAAAAAATATGTTCTTAAATTTAATCCATTCTTGTGGGTGTAAACCTATTACAAGTAGTAGCTTTTAATGAGGTTATTTCAGTTAAGATGTGTGTGGCCCAGCCCAGTTAGGGTTGGTCTTAATCCTATTACTGGAGTCTTTATAAATGGAATAAATTTGGAAATGAACGAGAAAGCCACAGGAAGCAAGAAGCTGAAATGGAACCTGGAGGAGAAGGAAGAAACCAAGAGACAGTGCAATTTGCCTTGCCATGTGGCAGAGGAACCAGCCAGCCCCAGAAAGCCACTCTTTGGGGAAAAAGCATTGCCTTGATGATGCCTTGATTTGGACTTTCTTTTAGCCATGACACCATAAGCTAATAAATTTGCATTGTTTAACACTACCCATTTCATGGTATTTGCTTGAGCAGCCTAGGAAACTAAAACAGGGGTAATGAAAAATTTTTGGTAATGGATGGTGGTGTTGGCACAATATTGTGAATGTAATTAATATCACTGAATTATACATATGAATGTGGTCAAAATGGGAAATTTTGTGTTGTATGTATGTTACCACAATAAAAGTTTTAAAAAGTAGTCTCCATAAAAATAATTCCTTTCAAATTCTTTAATTAGGTGTAAATTTTATATCCAAACAGAGTATATCCCTTTTTCTTCCATTCACTCAGCAATATTTACGTATCACTGTGGCGCAAATATCAGGGTTAAGTGTGAGGATCATGGGACTGGGATGTAAATGGTTGAGTGAAATGGGGAGGAAATGACTAAGACTTGTTCCCTACCTTTGAGGAGTACATAGTATAGTTGGGGAAAAGTCTGCATTGTAAGCACATGATAGCAAATGAGTGTGACAAGCCCAATGATAGAAGCATGTAAGAAGGGCCATGGGAACAGCAAAGACCTTGCCAAAGGGATCAGGGGGCCTACAGACAGAAGGACATTTGAACTACACCTCCAGAAACCAAAATTTGTTGGTTTAGTCACAAACATGTTTATAAGTAACATATATCTATATAATATATAGTATCAAAATTCTTTCCAAAGTAGAATGCTGGGTAAAGCTCTTTCCCTTAATAACTCTTGAGTGGGTGACTGATCCACCAAGACTTGTTATACAGTATGGCTTTTCTGTCATCACATCATCTCACTGTCTTCTCATGTATGTTGCAGCATTGTGACTTCATACATTCCAAGGGCATTTCTTATGGCAACCAAAGAAAGGCAGTGAGGACAGAATACCTCCCTCCGTGATGTGGCTTGCATATGTATGTTCCTGTGACAGACACATTAGCCTTTGGTCCCCACCCCTATAACATAGGAGAATCCTTCTTTTTAGGATTCAGTGGCTCAACAGGTTTGGAAGGATTTGGGAAGGGGATGCTCCCTTGAGTTCTACTGCTGGGAGAAGACAGGAAATTTAGGAGGTCAAATGGCAAAGGTAAGACCACAGTGGAAGGTCTGTCTGTGGATAAAGACTGGAGGGTGTGGAGGTAGCGAAGCTGAACGGCAGCCGGGGTGCCAGATAGAATCTCAGCTGCCATCCTCAGGGACTCTGAGGCAGCCTTCTCTCCTTCTGCAGCGATCATCTAGAGAACAGATGTGAAGAAAAGCAAAATGATTTTTCTCCTTCATTCCATTAAGCTTTTAACCACTATTCAGTGTGACTCAATAAACAAGTGTGTGGCTGTGCTATTAAGCACAAGGGTTAGAAGAGAATGGACTCAGTCTTCTTCCTTTAGGATTTTGATTTAGGGGAGACTGGTTATACTATTAATTGTAATTTAAGGCATAATTTGTTCAGGACCATGACAAGTATAAACGAAGTGTTATAGGAGTTTTATGTCTGGTGGGCCTTGAAAGATTAGTAGGATTTTTGCCATATAGAGAAAAGGTTCATCAGAGTTTCAGGCAAAGGCATGAAATCATGAAAGGAAGGTTCCCAATTTGGGCAAATTTCATGGGTAAGCATTTCAGAAGAGGAAGCACTAAGCTCATCAACCAAATGCCAACTTAAAGTGGGCAAAGGGGATTAGGCTCAGAGATTTAGAAGCAACTCTCCCCAGAGGTCCACCTCCCTCCTCTTCCTCCTCCCAAAGTATTGATCCTTTTGTTGTTAGAGTTTGTTTCTTTACCTACTGTCCATTCTTGGAGAGAAATATGCCTCCCCTTCACTCCTTTCTCTCCTCTTCCCAACACCCGACCCCACCCCACCCCTCGATCCTCCAAATCTGCGGGCAGCCGGGTCTTAGCTGCTCTCTGGAATGGCTGCATGGAAGCTATGGGCAGCACAGCCTTCTCTTGGCTCTGGCCTTGAGGAGATTGAGCCTCCATCATGGTTGTCCCTCTAGAATTTGCTCAGAGATAGGGATGTAGCTCTGGACGTCATTAACCTAGAGAGGACAGGTGACTGAGTTACCCAGGGAGAGATGCCAGCATGAGAGAAGAAGGCTGAAGCCTTCACAGGAGGTGCCTTTAGGGAGAGAAAGAGAAGGCATGTCTCAAGAAGGAAGAGTTGGTTGCTGTTATCAATAGCTTCAGGGAGGGTGTAAAATGAAAAGAGATCTTGCATCATCAATTTGGAGGCATTAACAAATTTTAAGAGAACAATTTTTGTAGAGTAGTGGGGGTACAAGCCATATTCCTTCCAGTGGGCTGGATGAATGGGAAGTAAGGAAGCAAAGGGGAAATGTTCTCCATGAGCCTCCTTGTGGATTCTTAGTGGGAGAATGGAGCGCTCAGAGCCGGCTCACCCGCACTTTAGCCTGTCTTTGAGCTTCCGCTTCCACGGCCAGTGAGTGCTGAAGCCCAGCAGGCAACCTCACATCCTTACTGAAAAAGAAAGAACACAGAATGTAGGTATGCAGCAGGGACATTAGCAGCCAGGGCTTTCATACAGTCTTGCAAACCTTTCTACTATTGTTTTATGATGAGTAGAAAATTCTGATTTAATAGAGTGTGCCATCCCTAGACCTTCCAGGTATAAAGTAAGCAGAGAAGAGCATTTCAAGGGCAGGTGCCTTGAATGCAACTTCTTTTTTTATTATTACTGATGTTACAATAGAGCTATGGTTTTCTCTTCACCAGCACAGCAAATGTTTGTGTTGGTGGGTTGTGATGGGTTTTCCCACTTAAAAGTTTAATCTAAACCACTTAAATTTGAACAATGAAAAACAGCCTTGAAGAGTCATACTATTACTAATAAGGATAACGGGAATTCATCTAAGTTGATAAAAGAGAATCGATTTTGAAAGGGTAGAACTGATCAAATAAGAACATGTCTTGCTTAAAAGAAAAATTGTAAATTGATAATTACGAAAAATGCAGAGAGAAAAAACCATGAAAGTAATTTGCCCAAATATTAACAGTGGTTGTGTTATGACTATGAAAATTTAGGTAAATTTTTTCCTCTTTTTTCAAATTTATGCTATAATTACTCATTCAGTGAACATAATTTTCAAATAAAAAATTTAAATCCAAGCCAAAAGAATTCCCTTCATCACATTTTTCTTCCTGGTTAATTTCCTACCCACATTTCTGTTCTCTCCACTTTGATTCCCCAAACACAGGTAACAGAATCCAGGGCGACCTGCGGAGGGAAGAGTTCAGACGTGAGTGAGGGCTCCGGGTGGCAGCAGAGCGCCCCCTTGCACCCGGGACCATCGCCCTGCTCTAAGAAAACGCATTTCAGTTGGAGGGACGTTACTTCACCGTTTTGCTTTGTTTTTGCTTTCTACTTCACGGTGCCTTCCAAAGAGCTCGTATCCAATAACCATTTGTGGAATTAAAGATGGTATATTAGTTTAATCTGTTTTAAAATGCATTTATTGGAAAACTGGAGTTTCTAGTCTCTTCCAAAGGGCACGGGGAGGGCATTTCCTGTACAGGGTTCTGTAACTTCCTTACTTCCGGTGGCGTCAGGTTCCCGCTGCTTCCCAGACGTCCTCACCACCACCCACCACCGGGACTGAATGTGGAAATGAGAGAGGGAAGGAAAGAACTGTGGGTTATCGAAAGGAGAGGTGGGGACGAGGAGCTCTGCGGGTAAGTCCATACTCTTTTCCTTTTAAACTTTCTTTCTCATAATTTCTTAGTGGCCAGATAAATATAGTAAGCTTGGTGCATTGAGAACCTTGAGAAGGCACTTACTAATTTGTGGAGTTGGTAAAAGGAAGGAATGTTGATAAAGATGTCCCAGAGGAGGTGACATCTTAAAGAATAAGATTTTGCCTGTGGAGGAAGGGAAGTATTTCAGGCAGAGGAAACAGCAAAGGAGAGCCAAGAAGCATAAAAGTGCTGAATTCTGGAGAAACACTAAGTAACTGGGGTATAAGATATGCTAGGGGGAGAGTGGCAGGAGGTGAGGCTAGACCTATTGTGTCATTTAGTCAAGCATGCAAAAAAAAAAAAAGAATTATTATGCATCAGCTCAGAGTGCCAAGCCCTGTGCCAGGTGGTGAAGACACAGAGATGCATAACATATGGCCTCTGCCACTACGGAGTTCATAATCTGGGAAGATAAATTATAAATTGTCATTCAGTGTAACAGAGGCAAGCTTTGTGTAACTATGTCATGCTCAGGAGGCTGCTTTATTCTTTAGTGGAGAGGGATAAGCAAGGAGAGAGGTTGGAGGAGGATGGTGAGGGAGCCCCCTCAAGAGACTTTGAAACTTTTCCTCTTTTCCAGCTTCTCTTTTTTCAATATTTCTTCCCTTTTTTCTTGGATTCTAATCCCAGCTTCATCAGTACCACATCAGGCAACTCAGAAACATTTGGATCTTCCATTTTCTTGTATTTGCAACCTCTCAGGCCCCATCAGGCACAATCATTCTCAACGTCTTTGCTTTCTTAGAACCTGTCTTAGTTTGCCATGCTGCTATGACATATACCATGCAATGGGTTGATAAACAATGGGAATTCACTGGCTCATTGTTTTGAGGCTAGAAGTCCAAAAATCAGGATATTGGCACAGCTTTCTCCAAAAAACTAGTGTTCTGGTGCTGACTGCCAACAATCCTTGGGGTTCCTTGGCTTGTCTCTGCCTCCCGTCACATGGCAATGTCTACTCTTTTCTCACTTTGGTGACTTCCAGGTTCTCTTTTCAAGGCCTCTAGTAATCTGAATTAAGGTTCACCCTTTTTCAGTTGGCCACACCTTGACTAAAACTAACATCTCCAAAAGGTCCTTCTTACAATGGGTTCACACCCACAGGGATGCAGATTAAAATTAAGAACATGTATTTGTTGGGGTGCCAACAGTGCCCCACTATTTGAGGTCCTTTCTTCAATTAACCATGACTCATAACATCCTCACTCAACTCTGAGCCTAGGTAAGGTCCCTGATGGCTTTGATGATAGGCTCCATCCTTGGAGGTAATCGCCACTTGAGTGGAAGCTGCCCTAAATCCTGTCTATTCTCACCTCTCTTCCTTTTGTCAACTTTTCTTGGTGAGAGACAAAGAACTACTTTGGCAGGAGTGCAGTTCTGAGCTTGCTATTTGTGGGCTAGATGGGGCGGTTGGTGAGGCAGTTCTTGCTTCTCTTCCCCTTCTCTAATTACAAATCAATTAACCTCTAGATAATTGACTGGGTAATTAATCCTGTAAGGGTCTGTGACACCTTACATCTTTCTATCTGAAAGTATTAAATGATCCTTTATTGTTATTTAACTTTGCACACACTATGTTTGATCCCCCAACTAGAATGTAATCTCCCAGGAACCATCTATGTATAACCCGAACTCCTCCTGTCCATCCCCTCCTTCCTCACCCCCTTGCCAGCACCCACTCCCAGCACTTTGTGCTATGTGGGTACTTCACAATGAATCTAAAACCACTGGGATAGAGTTGAAAGTAAAAACTGTGGTGATGGGTGACTAGCCAGAGCCAGACTGGAGAATACGATTGACTCAGTGTCACTTTGGCAACTACCCAGAATTGGGTTGGCACCCATTAGCAGATGGGCAGTATATAAAATGTTTAGAGATATTGAAAATCACTAACAGCTTTTGTTTTCTGAACTACTAATTTATGTTAAGAGTTCTTGTCTCTTCCTTCTTCCTTGGTGGAACTGACCCCTCTCCTTCATCTGTATCCCCATGTTCTCTGTACGAATTCCTATCAGAGCTCCTTTAATACTGTTACTTGCTTACAAGTCTGTCTCCTCTTACTTAGCTCTTAGCTCCTTAAGGGATGGCACCTAGAACAGTGAATGCCTGGCACATGGATAAATTGCCAGTGAACAAATGAATAAAAGATAAGGAGGTATTTTGACATATTCAATTTTAAATTTATCTGAGTACCTTCACATCTTGGGCAATGTTCTTCCGCTCTAGAAGAATTTCAGTGAGGCATCGATGTGCCAGGAGACGCTTCATAGTGGTTTGCACAAGGAATTGGACAGCTTTGGACACATGAGCAAGACTGCTTAGGAGAAGAGAGGCGTTTTCCATTCGGTAGTAGCAGATGGCGTCTATTTCCATTATAAACATGTCTTTAGTCACAACCTAGGCAGAAAAAAGTTTGGATGACCAGGCCTGATTCTTGGGCTCCTTTCCCATGTGGGGATAGAAGAACAAAATGTATTCAAAGGGAATTTTCTCAGGGAAGATTATAGCAAGAAAAAAGACCAGTTGCCCTGTGCTTTATTCAAAATTGATGTGTTTTTTGAAAATTATGGAGTTTTTATTAAATATACTTCTTTAGCTCTTTACTCACAGTGGAAAGGAATCCTGCTGCAAATCCTTTTGTAAAAGCAAAATCAGGAAATGTTTTCTTGTATGAAGAAATCCAACTCATTCTATACCAGGTCTTTTAAAACTTGCTAACAACTTCCATATGAGACCAAGGGAATAGATATCTATTTGGTACAGGATCTAAATTTTCTAAACGGTACAACTCTACAGTCGATTTGTTCAAACACCACAATTGCATGGAACTTTGAATAGGAAGTGAGATACGGTAGGTTAGTATAGGCTGGAGTGAAATAGTGACACATCCCAGAGTAATTTGGGCAGATAATAAAAAATATATTTACAGCCTCCCCCTCCCCAGCTCTGAGGATCTGGGGGAAGGTGCGGATGTGTTGGACATCCTCACCTGGACTGGTGTTGATGTTGTCACAAACACTGGGACTGGCGGTTTGATGTGCTGAGCCCTCAAGCATGGGACTTGCCCTTATGAAGCTCATTACCACAAAGGAGAGTCTAAACTTGCATGTAATGGTGCCTAAGAGTCTCCCCCTGAGTACCTCTTTGTTGCTCAAATGTGGCCCTCTCTCTCTAACTGAGCCATCTCGACAGGTGAACTTGCTGCCCTCCCCCCTATGTGGGACCCAATCCCAGGGGTGTAAATCTCCCTGGCAATGCAGAATATGACTCCCGGGGATGAATCTGGACCCAGCATCATGGGACTGAGAGTATCTTCTTGACCAAAAGGGGGATGCAGAATGAGACGAAATAGTTTCAGTGGCTGAGAGATTTCAAATGGAGTCGAGAGGTCACTCTGGTGGACATTCTTATGCACTATATAGATAACACCTCTTAGGTTTTAATGTATTGGAATAGCTAGAAGTAAATACCTGAAACTCCCAAACTCCAACCCAGCAGTCTGGACTCCTGAAGACAATTATATAAGAATGTAGATTACAAGGGGTGACAGTGTGATTGTGAAGACCTTGTGGATCACATCCCCTTTATCTAGTGTATGGATGAGTAGAAAAATGGGGATAAAAACTAAAGGACAAATGGGGTGGGATGGGGGGATGATTTGGGTGTCCTTTTTTCACTTTTATTTTTTATTCTTGTTTTGGTTCTTTCTGATGTAAGGAAAATGTTCAGAGACAGATTGTGGTGATGAACGTATAACTATGTTATCATACTGTGGATAGTGGATTGTATACCATGGATGATTGTATGGTGTGTGAATGTATTTCAATAAAACTGAATTTAATAAAAAATAAAAAATAAAAAAAACTGTTGCTGACAACAACCACAATAAAAATCTGCTAAAAGAGAAGAACATTCTGGGGAACAAGAGACCTAAAATGTGCTTTCACTGGAGTGTACACTGGAGGGCTACTGGGTGATACCCATCAAAAGCCCTAAAAAGATGCATGCTCTCAACATTTTATTTTAGGAATTTGTCATAAGGAAATATTTTAAGGATATACAAAGATTTAGCTACAAGTATGTTATTCACATACTTATTGTAATTAAAAATTTGAAATGATCTAACTTCAACAATAGGGTTGAGTAAATTGTGGTACATTCATATGATCAAATGCTATGTGGCCATTTAAAATGAAATGATAGAAGCATAGTTAATAAATGAAAAGATGATCATGATAGGCTATGGAGTAAAGAAAGGCATGTTACAAAGTAGTATATATGGTATGATAACTATACCCACCTATAAATATAAGTGTACATAGAGAAGTCTGAAAGGATACACTCCAAAATATCAACAGCTATATCTGGGTGTTAGGATTGGGGATAAATTTTATTTCTTCTTCTTGTTTAATTTTATTTTCTAAAATAAGCCATTTTTTAAAACATAGTTTCTATTTACATTTCTGTTTATCAAAAGAAACAATAAGAAAGAACCTCAAACTAAAAGTGGGAGAAAAGTTAGGAAAGGTTTGTGTATCCAAATCAGTAATAGAAAAAAATCTGAATGTTATCTATTCTTTTCTATTTTGTTCGTAAGTAGTTATTTTGACTCAGGCTAGAGTTGGTAGCTGGGCCTATGGAAAATGTAGAGGGAAAGCAAATCCCACCACTTGACTTACCTCATGAAAGGGTATCTCCAGGGTTTGGAGACGAAGGTCCACCTTGTGGTAGGTATCCAGGCAGGGCAGGAAGAAGAAAAGGCCTAGGAGGGGGAGAGGGGTAGCAACAAGTGAACAGCTCTCATGGAGCTTCTTGCTGTTTAGGTTCACTTTCTTGGGGTCAGGCTGCACACTGCACTGTTATTCTCAGCCTCCAACTACACACAGATCCCTGGGCCATCCCAGCTCCCTCCCCAGTTGTGTGTTTGTTGTAGCTAGGGTTACCATAAATTTGTTGTTCAATCTGGGACACTTTTGAAGGTGAAAGGAGAGCACTATTACAATTTTACTCCAGGACTGCAGTTGTAAACAGGGATATCCCCAGCAAACTGGGCTGTGTGGCCACCTTACAGAGCTGAGCCCTCTACATCTTGAGTTATATGTCTGTCTCCTTCACTGCACTGAGTTCCCTAAGTAGAGTGCTTGATGTACTATTGTTAGCCCCAGTGCCTGATACTGCCTTTTAAGTGCCCTGTAAAATTTTTTTCTTTATTAGAGAAGTTTTGGGTTTACAGAACAATCATGCATAAAATACAGGATTCCCATTTACCACCCTATTAACACCTTGCATTGATGTGGATCACTTGTTAAAATTGATGAAAGCACATTTTTATAACTGCACTATTAAAATTGTACTATTAACTGTCTATGGTTTAACTTAGGGTTCACTGTTGTGTAGTGTGGTTCCATGGATTTTTAAAAAAATTTTATTCTGTTACCATACATACAATCTAACCTTTCCACTTTTAGTCACATTCAGATAAATATTTCAGTGCTGTTAATTACACTCACAATGTTGTGCTACCGTCACCATCATCCATTACCAAAACATTTCCATCATTCCAAATAGGAACCTTGTACATTTTAAGCCTTAATTTCCCATTCCCCAACCCTACCCCATCCCCTGTAACCAATATTCTAGCTCCTGACTCTATGAATTTGCTTATTCTAATTGTTTCATATCAGTGAGGCTATAGAATATTTGTCCGTTTGTGTCTGGCTTATATCACTCAACATGTGTCTTCAAGGTTCATCCATGTTGTCACACGTATCAGGACTTCATTCCTTTTTACAGGAAAATAGTTTTTGAATGTATGAGTATACCCAGGTGACAACAGTCATCAACATCCACCTGGTATTTCTTAAAATGTGAATCCCAGAGGTAATCAGAATGGCAATATCATGATACCAACCTTCTAGTTGGCTAATTAGTCCTTACCCACCTAATTTAATGTGAAGGGTCAATGTGCAAATAAATGTTTGTAGATTGATTTATTGAGATTGTGTGGGACCCCACTGGACCCTGGGGGCTCCTGCAAGGAGCCAAAGCTTTGTTGGAAAGAGCAGAATTTCACAGTACCCAGACTTTCTCTGAGGAGCAGTCCAGCTACTAGCTCTTCTCGGTTCAAATCGAGAAGATTGCTGAAAACCAGGACCAGAGCCAGACAGTCCCCTGTGACTACTGGTTCTACTTTTGTGTGGACTCATCTGTTGGTTCTGATTACTCAAACTCGGATTTTTGTCTCCAAGTCTGGTCCCTATTCTCTACCTGTTTCTGCAGGCCTAGTTTGGAACTCAGACCTTGTACACATTTGAACTTTGCTTCTTTTCATGTCTTCCTGCCTGGGTTGGTTCTCTGAACCCCAGTTACTAGACTTTTCAGACTAACTGTGCCTCTGTTTGTTCCCTCATAATCTACTCGGACCTCTAGACACTACGTCCACCAGATTTCAAGGACCTAGAGATCAGGGACCATGTCGCATCCATCCATCTTCACACCCCTGGTAGCTAGCACAGGGTCAGATAGACAGAAAGTGCTCAATCTATGCTTCTTAAATTTGGCTGACTAAAAGCCAGTTTGTTATTTCATACTGAGCTCTACCCACCTCCTATAGTTTGGTCTAGCTCCCTGGATTCTGAACTAGCTCAGCTTTGCTTTGAGAATTTGCAGGACTGACCATATACACTTTCTACTTAAACTAGTCCTTGGCCATGGATTCTAAGCCTACTTGCTATTCCAGCCAGCCTGACCGAGGCATTTGGGCCCCCTAGTCTGTCTACTCTCAGCCACCTGTAACCTGGTAGTAATGCCCTCTGAATAATTTAATAACCCGTGTTACCTGTAAGAGATTTGAAAACATGGATTTCATGAATCAAGTTATGTCCTATAATTTGAAGTCTATATTATAAATTGGCCTTGAAAACACTGGCAAGTCTATGAGGGTAAAAAGGATGTTCCTTACCAGGGCCTTTGGCTCTCCCAGGAAGCAGATGTCCCAGTCGGAATATAATTACTCTCTCATACTCCTGTACAACCTAAAGGGAAATGTAAATCTTTAAAATCACTCCAAAAAGAAACAAAGTCTTCAGAAGGCCTGGCCAGAAGAGTGATCCTAGGTATTAGAAATTTTGGTTTTGAAAACAAATCTATTAAGACTTAAAGTTCTAAAAGCCACACTCAGTAAATGTAGAATTTCAGAACCAGTGAAAAAGTACACCGGCCATATTAATGTTTGCACCGATGGACAGAATTTTGATTAAACACTCATGATTACTTGAAAATCAATGTTTCCTCTATATCAAACCTTTACTTTGAGTATTTATTAAATAGCTATTTAATAAAAAAAGAGGGAAAATATTATTGCTTGTGATACTTTGTTTAAAATTGCAGTTTCTTCTAAGGCTGCTTGAAAATGGTTTATTTGGAGCCATTTTTTTTGTAAGAATGATGATAAAGGTATATAAGGTCACTAACAAAACTGCATGTTCAAAAATTTTTTTCAGGAAAATTTAGCATATTGTGTCATAGTGCCTTTCTGTCTTGCTATTTCTTTATAATCTCATTCATTTTATTACTTTTTCATTTTTCCTGTTCCTCCTCTATTTCTTAAATTGTGAAAGACATCTTCCACCATATATCTCTGTTTTAGTTTGCTAATGCTGCCAGAATGCAAAACACCAGAGATGGATTTGCTTTTATAAAAGGGGGTTTATTTGGTTACATAGTTACAGTCTTAAGGCCATAAAGTGTCCAAGGTAACACATCAGCAACCGGTACCTTCACTGGAGGATGGCCAATGGTGTCCAGAAAACCTCTGTTAGCTGGGAAGGCATGTGGCTGGCATCTGCTCCAAAGTTCTGGTTTCAAAATTGCTTTCTCCCAGGACATTCCTCTTTAGGCTGCAGTTCCTCAAAAATGTCACTCTTAGTTGCACTTCGGGTATTTGTCCTCTCTGCTTCTCCGGAGCAAGAGTCTGCTTTCAAGGGCCGTCTTCAGCTGTCTCTCATCTGCAGCTCCAGTGCTTTCTTCAAAGTGCCCCTCTTGGCTGTGGCGCCTCTTAAAAACATCACTCACAGCTACACTGAGTTCCCTCTGCCTGTCAGCTCATTTATATGGCTCCACTGATCAAGGCCCACCCTGAATGGGTGGGGCCACGCCTCCATGGAAATATCTCATCAGAGTTATCACCTACAGTTGGGTGGGGTACATTTCCATACAAACAACCTAATATCCAAATGTTCCAACTTAATCGCCACTAATATCTCTGCCCCACAAGATTGCATCAAAGAATATGGCTTTTTCTGGGGGACATAATACATTCAAACCAGCACAATCTCTGACTTACAAAAAAAAGGTAAACTGATTCAACATCAACTAGAAAATAGGAATAATATATGGAAAGACACTTTCATACATCCCAGTATGTTTGTGGGCAGCTTTGCAAGGTGTGCATCTCTTTTTTAACATTAAGATTTGTTTGCAGGGTGGTATTCAGGCTGTGGCAAAATGGAAATGATTATCTTAGCACCTCTCTCAAAAATAAGGGTTTGGGAGGTGAGAGAAGCTGACAGGTCATCAGCTGTAAATTGTAGCGTTTACCTGGTATTACCAGAATACATGATACTTGTTAGACAATAAGTCCAGGGTTCTGAGTACCCAAGACAAAAGAAGTAATGTACAAGAACTAAGAATAATAAACAGGGAAGTTTTAAAAGTGAGGAAAAGATATCAGGGTAGAATTTTTATATTGGTGAACACCTGGAAAAGAACTGCTAGATCTAGGACAGCAGGCATGAAATCAAGCAGGGGATGCTGTACTTAATTAACCAAAAAACGTTGTTTCAGTATGTTGGTACTAGGATAGATAAGATAATGTCAGTAAATTTATCAGAATTATATTTAAATTGTATTCATAAAAATATTAATATTCAATGTCATATGAAAGTGGCTAAAATAAAAATAGTTAATTTAACTTTCCACAAAAAGGACATTTTCCATGTAGTCTGATTACTGACACTATTAGAGAGTCCAACTCAGGATTGTTATCAGCAAATACGCGAGTCTTATATCACTCCTGAGAAGCAAACTACTAGTATGAAATCAGATTTTTGCTCAATGATAGGGAAACATGCTTGAAAATGAGTAGTCTCCCAACATGGGATTTTCTGTGTTGGGGAGATTTTAGAACTTGGTCCTGAAGGTGAAATAGGTGAGAGAAACAAGCAGAAACTGTGTAGATGGAAGTTATTCAGCAGATATAACATCCCTGATGTAGTATGAATAGAATCCCTGATGTCTGACTCTGATTCTCAAAATCAGAATAAACATTATAGACAAAGATATTAATGTTCTTGGACTCTTTTAGAGGCTATTAATGATTGACATGAAATACTTCATGAGGCATAATTTGTTTTGCTCCTTCCTTAATAATAACTTTAAATACTTTCAGTGTCAGGTAATTGTATGCACTTATTTTTGATCTCCAATTCTATGTGTAAAGAAAAGAGGTTATGTTTAACTTATCAACTGTTGTAGAAATGATGCTAGTTGGAATGCTGGCAGCATTTAAATTAGTATAGCTGTTAAAAAGTAAAAATGAGATAAAATAGGAAGACTTCCACTATAAAAAGCCAAAAAGAACCAAAGACCTAAGAGAGCAAAGTGTTGTGTCAGGTCATTCCAAAAAATAAGGCAAGTGCTGAGCACTGCACCAAAATAAAAGCATTGAAGACACTGATTATTTTTTAACTTAGGAAACAGAAAATGATCATTAGATGGTCTTTAACAATGGATTATTGGTTAATGCCAGTTGAGATTTTAAAAATAAATATTAGAGGAATGCTGGTCATTTTTCAACTGGAAAGTATACCTTTTTAAATTTAGGTATGTATCTTATGTTTTTTCCCTACTTCATACTGTTTAGTTATCATTTGACTTTTAGTAAATAAGTAATAAAATTATAAACTTTGGTACAAATTTAACTATGGCTTTCCCCAATGCTTTTATTTTGGGAACCTAATTTGCTTGTTATACCAAGCAAATAAGTGGTACCCAGGATTATTTGAGGACAATCAGAATTGGAGTACTATTTCAGAGTCAAAAATAAAATTGCCAAAATAACATATCTTTAGAAGCATGGTTCTAGATGTCAGAATTACCCAAACTCCACAATACCTGTCATCTCAAGAACTGTTTGATTAATTTGGGCCGACTTTGTGCTGCTATAATAAAAAATGAAACAAGGGAAGGGAAAGAAGAGAACGGAAAGTAGGGAAGGCAAGGAAGGGAAGAAACACATTTTAAAGTGTGCTTCTTAGAGTAACAAGGCTCCATAGCCTACTGTAAGTTCCTTGAGGTCAGGAACCAGGTCTTATTCATCTTTATCAGCAACTTTTCCTGCACATTCTTACTTGTAACAAGTGCTCAAAAAATATTTGTTGAAAGAATGAATGAGAATAAATGATTGGGTTTAGTTCTTGGACCATGTCTCAACCATGCCCAATTGCTTGGGTCCCTAACATTATTTTAATTATTTTTCTGCTTTTATTGGAAGAAACAAATTCTTCCCAAAGATGAAGTGACAAAAGAAAAAAAAGAGATAATGGGACTTCATCAAAATTAAAAACTTTTGTATTTCAATCAACATCATCAAGAAAATGAAAAGACAACCCACAGAATAAAGAAACTATTTGCAAATCATATAAATCTGTTTTGAATTAGTTAAATTGGATTTTAAATTTGGATCTGGGTGGAGCTTGGATGCAACAGAATGGAAAACCAAGCTCATAATGCATGAGAAAAGATAGTTTTTAAATCATAGGTCCCAGAGCAAAAGGGGTGTCCTAGGGGGAGTGGGGTGCAGCTGACAGGAAGTGCCGTAGACTCAGGTGGCTCAACCAGCAGGGAGCACATAAGCAGGGCAAGAGGGACCTGTGAGTTTGTTCATTACTGTGGTCTAGGGGTAGAGGTTAGATTTCCCATGGGAGTCAAGGATTGGTTTGTTGAAAGCAAACACATGCAAAAAGGTGAAGGGACCAGGGATCTGAAGGAGGTGTGAATAGTTAATTTATCATTTGGGAACAGCTATGGGTTTGGGGTGAGGTGTATAGGTGGTGGCCACAGAAGCAAATTTGGGCTCTGGGGGAGTTTATGCTCCAGGACTTGGAAAGCCGCTTATTAACTAGACCAGAGGTCAGTGTTGGAGCAAGTGGCTTAGCCAAAGTAAGATGGATGCTGAGGCAGCATACTTTTGATAGTTATGACAAGTTCAAAGGGTCTGGTATTCAGAATATATAAAGAACTCTTACAACTCAATAATGAAAAGATATCTTATTAGAAAAGGGCAAAAGATCTAAATAGATATATAGACAGTAAGCACATGAAAAGATACTCAGTATCATTAGTTGTTAGGCAAATGCAAATCAAAATCGCAAGATAACACTTTACACCCACCAGGATGGTAATTAAAAAAACAGAAAATAGCAAGTGTTGGCGAGGATATGGAGATATAGGACGCATTGTACATTGTTGGTGGGAATGTAATATCGTGCAGCTGCTGTGGAAGTTTGGCAGTTCCTCAGAAAGTTAAACTTTGAATGAAGTAAACATGAATGTTCATAGAAGCATAGAATTACCATATGACTCAACAATTCCACTCCTAAGTATATATCCCCAAAGAATTGAAAACAGGGACTCAAACAGATATCTCTATGCCAACGTTCATATAAGGATCATTCACAGTAGCCAAAAGGTGGAAACAACCCAAGTGTCCATCAAGAGAAGAATGGATAAACAAAATGTGGTATATGCAGGCAATGGAATATTACTCTACCATAAAAAGGATAAAGTTCTGTAACATGTTGCAAAATGAATGAAACTTGAAGACATCATGCTGCGTGAAATAAGCCAGACACAAAAGGACAAATATTGTATGACTTCATTTATATGAAATACCTAAAACAAATTCATCAAGAAAAGAAAGTAGATTGCAGGTTACCAGGGGCCGGAGAAGGAGGGTTGGGGAGTTTTTGCATAATAGGTACAAGTTTCTGTGGAGTGATGAAAAAGTTTTGGTAATGGATGGTCATGATGTTAGTGCAGCATTGTGAATGTAATTAATGTCACTAAATTGTATACATGAAAGCATTTGAAAGGGGAAATTGTTGTATATATGTCACCATAATAAAATTATTTTAAGGAAAAGGATGGCTATAATAAAAAGATAGATAATAGCAAGTGCTGGTGAGGATGTGGACAAATTGGAACTCTCATGCATTATTGGTGGGAATGTAAAATGGTGTAGCCACTTTGGATAAAAGTCTGGTAGTTCCTCAAAAGATTGAAAATAGAGTTACCATATGATCCAATAATTCCAATCCTAAGTATATAGCGAAGAGAAAAGAAAACATATCCACACAAAAATGTGTACGTGAATGTCCACAGAAGCATTAATAGTAACCAAAAAGTCAGAAAGAATCCAAGTGTCCAGCTGATGAATGGATAAACAAAATGTGGTATACCCACACAATTGAATATGATTCAGCCATAAAAAGGAATGAAGTATTGATTCATGGTACAACATGGATGAATGTTGAAAACAATATGATAACTGAAAAAAGTCAGTCACAAAAGGACACATATTGCATGATTCCATTTATGTGAAATGTCCAGAACAGGCAAGATTAGATTAGTAGATTAGTTCTTGCTAGGGCTAGGGGGAAGGGGGAGAAGGGAGGGGAGTTAGCTGCTAATGGATATGGGGCTTCTTTTTGAGGTAATAAAAATGTTCTAAAATTGATTGTAATGATGGTTGCACAATTCACTGAATTGATTTTTAAATGAGTGAATTGTATGGTATGTGAATTACATTTCAATAAAGCTGTTAAAAAGAAGAAAAAGAAGAGCCTGCCTTGAGAAGTGCAGTCAGCAATATCCCCAGCTTTATTCACAGACACATTATTCCACGGCAGCTCAGCCAATAACTAAGAATAGCAGGAGTTCTGCCCAATATGGAACTCCTCTTTGAGGCAAGTTTATGGAACTCCTCTTTGAGGCAAGTTTTTGCCCTGGAGTTCCCTTTGGGTTGGCTGAGACATTCTTGGAGATGCACTGAGATTTCTTCTATCCAATCCTTCCTTCCCCTTTTCATCTCACAGGTGTTAGACCTGCATCATTGTCTGAAGGCGTTCCCTGACTATTCTTGCTTCCTTTCTCCCTAACTTTTCACAAGCAACACCTTCCAATAAATCCTTTGTTCTAATTTCATCTTTTTTTTTTTGGCATGTGCTTCTGGAACTGACACAGATCTTCATTTCACCTCAGAGACAGGGATGTATAAGCACCTATGAGCCAAAGATAACTGGCATTCATAGTCTGTAGAAGCTGCCTTAGGAGTTTCCTGGAAACGTCAGGAGTGGACATCATGATCTAATTTGGGCATCTTTGTGTTACAGGGTGCAGATGAACCAGAGGCAACCTCTGCCCTCAAGGGACCCTCAGTCTAATGGGAGAGATAGGCTTTGAACAAATATTATTCATGGGGTAAGCACTAGAGTAGATGTGAAAGCAAAGTGATGCTCAAGCAGTAGGAAGGGAAGACAGTCATGGGGAAGTCAAGGTAGGCTACACAGGCAGGTACATTTGAGTAAGGTCTTGAAGGAGGAACGGCTCTCCTGAAAGATGAGTGGGGTGGTGAAGGCATTCCTTGCAGAGCAGACAGCATGTATGAAAACACAGAGGGGAGAATGGGTGTGGTGTGGTCAGTGAGATGCACCAGGAAATTACTTATTGGGTCCTCATGGAATCTCACCTTTATGCAGAACCAGACAGAAAAAGGGAAGGTCACGATGATGAAGAGCAGGGATGTAAGGACAAGAAGCCACTCACAGGCTCCTAAGCCAGAGGACTTGGTACCTTAAAGAAAAAGAAAAAAAGAAGAGAAAGAATAATTACATTGAAACTTCACAATATTCTTGGGCTAGCACTTGTTGGTCCAGCCCTTGATATTGGGGTCAGAGCAGTTTGGAGACTTTGACGAAAATATTAATGCAAGCAGGATAACAGAGCAGTCAGAGTTCCAAGGGCCTGGAGAATTGTCTGTGTGAAGGGTTATGTGGTGCTACGGAAAGTGGAGCAGGCTTCTATAAAGGCAGTGGGATTCACTGCAATGAACACAGTATCTGGGGCACAAGATCTGGGTTCCAGTTCTGGCTGCACTATTTACTGTCCATGTGACCTTAAGCAAGTGCATGACCCTTTCAACCCTCAGTTTTCTCATCTGTACAATAGGGATGATAATCCTTTTTCCTAGGGCTGGGGTAAGAATGACACATACACAAAAAAAGCTCTGTACTGTGCTTTACATGTGTCAGGTTTTGTTATTTGGAGTGATTTGGACCAGATGCAGCCAAAGACTCATCTCCCTTGAAATAGCTTCCCCATCTATTCTCTGCCCCAATGTCTGAAATTCTTCCATTAGAGCTTCTTCTTTGGATTAAGGTGTCGATCTCCAGAAAGTCTTTGAAAATCACCTACCTGGAATAATATTAGCCTATTAGCGTTTGTATATCAGTAAAAAGGAACTGGGGTGCAGAACATCCAGGTAGCTTGGAGGATAATTGAAGCCATAGCTATGAAAGTCAACCTCAAGAACAAAAATTTTGGGAGTCTTCTCTCATTTATATTTTGTCCCCAGGGCCTGGAATAGCACTTGTCATCTAGAAAGTGCTCAATAAATATTTGCTGAATGGAGGAAGAAAGAAGGGAATGGATAGTAAAAATGACTTAAATGTAATAGTTGTGGAAATCTCAAGAATTTTTATTTCCAGGTAGTAGAGTTGGTCAAAAGGATACTATTTTCAAATCAGTTTTCAAATCTCATAGAGGACTAGACAGTGACTAAGGATTAGGAAATGGTCAAAAGCCTCTTTTTAAGGGATTGCAAAAAAAAAAAAACTCTCTCTAAAAGAAGATAACTAATTGGTAGTTCTTAAAATTTAGTTTCCATGCTTAGAAAATAACTGTAAAGGTCATCACCAAATTGATGTGAAGATCACTTGAAGAGAGTAATTACACAGGTAAAGTATTCTAAAATAATTGTGCTCTGGTATAGCAGTTCCCAAAGGGTGTTCTGTGGAACACTAATCCCACAGGGTGCTCCACAAAGGAAGAACTGCCTGGGCAAATAAGTTCAAAAGGCACTGTGTACCCAGTCCCACTCTTCGAGTTCCCTAATGTACATCAGCATATTGAAGCTATAAGAATCCCTGCAGTAAAGATACATTCTTAACTTTGTTTAACCTAGTATTTCTCAAACATTTGACCAGGCAATGTTTTCTCCCCCATCAATAGTCTATGGAACTTATTTCTCATGGAATGTACTTTGGGAAATGCTGCCCTAGTAACATCCTATTAGTTTTTGCAATTTTCTTCCTTAAGGACAAATGTCTTACAGTTTCATTGCATGTTTAATTAGTTTATAAATATATTTCATTTGCCAGTGGTAGCCACAGTAAGTAAAAATATATAAATGTGCATGCAGTAAAAACTACATTTTATAAGTTGAAGAGACTAAGACCTCAAAATTCCTTCGTACGGTAGTTAGGGATAAGAACAGAAAACTAGTTTCTATACACAAACCTAACTTGGAGCCTTACCATAAAATATTACTCTCTTGTAATGTGACTTGAATGTCCAACTTGTTTGGCTTAGTGAACACTGAAACATTAAATGTTAAAGCAGGAAGCACCTTTGGATAGCTATGGTCCAAGAATCCCCAACATTTGGGTAAGGTGAAACTCCTTTTCGTTTTTCCACGTCTGAAGTAGCCTGATTGTGTGAATGTGGTGCTAAGGAAGAGGGGGAGGAAGGCATGTTGCTGCGTCTTGCTCTCCTTTCCTGTAGGAGCTGCAGAAACCTCAAGGGTTCAGCAGAGCTGGCCTGATCTTTAGAGAGACTTCTCCTCCCGTTTGAGGTCTCCTGTTCTAGTCACTTTAGAGGTGGAGACCCTGAGGTCCACAAAAGAAGCCACCTGCCCAAGGTCACAGCTAGTTGGCAGCACGTCTGAGAGAGTGACCCTAAATTAGGGGCAGCACCGGGCAAGGGAACCAGGTAGGCTTTTTGGTATCTTGTTCTGGTGTTCTGGCTTCTCCACTCCCCAGCTGTGGGTCTTGGGAAAGTTACTTAATTTCTCAGAGCTGAGGTCAACGATATTTCACTTAAGGAACTTTGGTCCCCACCACGGGGTGACAGGAGGATCCCTAACCCTCGCCTTCATTTCCTGGGAACCCGAGAGCCCAGCAGTTGGACTAATTCCATCTTATGCTGACATCCCTTGGTTACTACAAGGATAGGTGGCTCCCCTTCCCCGGTCCGCGACCTGTCCACCGTACCTTCCTCCAGCCGCTCGCTCTCCAGCAGCGCTATCACCTCGGTGCCCTCCTCGCCCGAGCCCCGGACCTCATCCACGTCCACCACGGTGGCGGCCGGCGCTCTGGACTCCCCCGGGCTCCGCGCCCGTCCGGAGCCCGGCCGCTCGGGCCCAGCATCCCGGCGCCCACGGCCTCCGCTGCCCTTCTCGGCCTTCCGGCTCTTGTTCTCTTTGTGGGAGGACCCGCCGCCTCGCCCGCGGGCCTCTCTGGAGGAGCTCCGAGCCCTCCTCTCCATTTCCCGAGCGGCGGACAGGGGAACCGCAGGCGCGGCTCCGGGAGCGCGGTCCCTGCAGAGGCGCCCGCCCGACTGTGCGGCGGCCCAGGGGACTCTAATGACCGTCCGGCGGGCGCGGGGGCGGGGACCCCGGGAACGTGCTGAGCGGTGGCCTCTGCCCACCTGGAAGCGGAACAGCTGTTTCTCGGAGAAGCTGTAGCCAGGGGCCCGTTAACCCCCAAGCAAAGCTTTAAACAGGAATGACAGCGGGTGCGAGAGTTCACAGGCCGCTTTTCAGCATGCTGTTTTAAAGTGTGTTTCTGTAGATGAAGATTCGAGCTGTACAGGAGATTCAGTTACCTGAGATATCGAGAAGGCCCGCAAATCGCTGCAGGTGTGATAGGCGTTTTACTTGAAGATTTGTAAATGTCGTATGGAATAGAGCATGTGGTCCTAGTGTAATGCCAGAGCTTAAGGGGTTACAAAAAGTCATCAAAACGGAAGCCTCTCCCCAAATCTTCCTTTTCTTCTCAGCAGTCCTCCCAAGGGTGCTTAAACCCCACCCCTCTCCCGGTATTATTTTATAACCCGACTTTCTCTCTGTGTTAATGCATTAACTGGTGATGCTGTTGGACTCCTCCTGGGAGTATTTACACCTTAAAAAGAGGAGAAGAAAAACTCTTTGGATCTCTTCCACCACTCCCCGCTGCCCCTTATTATTTAGGTTTCTATATTATTATTGCTATTATTATTATTACTAATTGTTAGGCCTGTTCATGAAGTAATGCTTCTTGAAGAATCACGGAGAAGCGACCTGGTTTAACTAGCACTGTTGTCCCTGGCTAGGCCCTGTTCCTAAGCTTCCCTGGTGAAGGCAGAAGTTTCCCTTTTCGAGGTTCATTGGGTCCCAGCCTTCCAGGGACTTGGAACATTGAATAAACTTATCTGTCTTTTATTCCTGTTAATAATTTGTTTCTCACTGAATAGGAGTTTGGTCTAGATAACTTTTCAAACTCAAGATTTAGGATTCTACTCAAATAGCTTAGATCACATGATGGTAGAAATGCTCACTTAATTTTTATTTTTCAATAGTTTTTGAATTCACATTGTGGTAGTTGTTTTGCTCTCAAAAAGTTTGTACAAGAATGAGAACCTGAAAACTCAAATGTGCTTGCAAAAACCATTCTACTACTTTCTTCTCTATATTCCAAGTTAGGCCACTGGGAATAAAATAATTTAAAGATTAGTAATAAAGTAATTCAAAGAGTTTTTCACCCTCTCTCAACCTGATGAGGGAGAGCAAATGTTTCCTCTCAAGTGCTTGCTTCAATTTATAGTTCCTGCCTAGAGTGCTATGTTGAGAAAAATTCTGTGGCTACGTTTGGCCCGTAGAGGAAAATTATCATGTCTGCCATGGGTGTTTGTGTGGTGTACATAGTATCTTGATACACTAATAGTATTCTTTATAGTAATATCTACCACTTTTAAGATATTCTCTGTGCCAAGTACTACATAAGGCCATGGACATGCATTACCTTACTTGATCCTCACAAAAAAACTTAATAATTATTATTACAATTATTACAAGTTATTATTCCTACTTTATGGATGAGAATTAAAATTTAAAGAGGTTAATCAACTTGCCTGAATTCCATGGCTAATGAGTGGTGTTATAGGGATGCAAATCCAGATCTGCTTGACACCATAGCTTCTTTGCATTTACGCAATTTCCCCTATTTCTTTATCGTTAATAATAGTAATCTCTCCAAAAAAGGTTCTGAGATATTTTTACAGATATACATAACTTATATGTATAACAATATCAAAGATAACATGAGGAAACAATGTGAAGGAGGAAAATAAGCAGCAGCCAGGCATAGGGACAGGAAAGTTGGTAAATAGATGTGGTCCACATATTTGGCCATGAGCATTTTTTAGTAGTCACCAGAGAAAGGAAGAAAACTGTCATTTCTCAGATTTATGACTCCCACAGAGGAAACCGCTTTCTCTGTGGAACAGGTTCTCCAGGCCCACAGGCAGTTTCTTTTGCAGTTTCTCCTAACAGTGACAGTGTGAGAGAGGGCAGCACTGGGTCATCAACAGCATTTCTCCAGAAAAGACAACATAGATCTTTGCATTTTGGGCCCTTCTTACATCTTTCCATGCAATCAAATGCTATGGATGGCAAAGTGCAATTCAGTCAAGTCTGTTCTGTAAGGGGCCCAAATAGTGTGGTCCTTAGCTCAGACATTCTGAGTGGAGCTCAAACTGATCGTCCCCCATCAATTTAACTCTGGCACAGCTCTCCCAGAGCCTCCAGGTTCCTTGTGGTTGGATTGGTGGTAACTGAAAAGAATGAGATGGCTCAAGGAGCTTCCAAATTTGGTTGGTAAAAAATCTTTTAAAATACAATTGTTATTTGGAATACTTTTAGATTTACAGAAAAGTTGCAAAGATAATACAAAGAGTTCCCATATACCCGTTCATCCAGTTTCCCCTAAAATTTATACCTTATATAACCATGGTATGTTTGTCCAAATTAAGAAATCAACATTGTTACATTGATATTAAATAAACTCCAGACCTTATTTGGGGTTCACCAGTTTTTCCCACTAATGTTCCTTACCTGTTCCAGGATCCAATTCAGGATACCACATAGCATTTAGTATTGGTAAACTTTACTACTTAAGAATATCTTGAAAAATCTGTGGCAGTTAGCACGGAGAAGGTTTTCTTCTTGTTCTTTTATAAATTGCTAAAATGAAAAATATTCAACTATGCTCTTCAGGTATTTTGTGAAATGCCCCTCTCCTTGTGCTTGATTTTATAAGGACTATTAAGTAGCTAGAAAACTGTCCAGGCTCATGAAGTAACAGCAAAACAGAATTCAGGAAAGACTTACCATGATTTTATAAATTAAATTTTCACCAACAATTTCTAATTGTAACCAAGAAGTTAAGAACTAACAAATGATCATAACTATTAAATCATTATATAGATATTTCTTTTTTACTTTCTAAGTGTATTAGAATAGCAAGAAAGAAATACCTGAAATTGTCAAACTGTAATCTAGTCACAGTCTTTGATGATTGTATAACCTTTATCCTGTGCCCTTGTGATTGTAAAAACCTTGTGACTAACCTTCACTTGTACCCATTTTATCTGGGTTTTTTGACTTTAGAGTCTTATGATCACTAAAGACAGCCCCTAATGTTAATGAAGGGTCTTAGGTCAACCCAGAACTAACCCACCCCAAGTCCAAAGTTATCTTGATAACTGAAGCTCCATCTAACCAAAATGGGCCTGCCTGACAAGTGCAGTAGCTTAGACTTTAATCCACAAGTCACCTATATCTCACTATAATACTAAAAATCATGCCCATCATCATATTGAGGCTGCCATTTTCTTACATACGTTCTCTAAGCATGTAATCAATCTGCACATGCTCAATAATTAGATCACCTCTGATTATGTCATCTGGGGCCATTGTGCTCATTATCCTAAAACCTGCCAATCTTTTGATACTATAAAATTATCAGAATGATTACAGTTTGGGGAGACAGATTTTGGACTGATAGGCCACCTGCTCTCCTGCTTCATGCCTAATAAACTCTTCTGCTCTTTGAAACCCCGGTGTCTCAGGAATTGGTGATTGGAGTGCTTCAGGCAAAGAATCCACCACCTTTGTCCAGTAACATAATAACCACGCCACAACCATGACTTGTTTAGCCAGTGTGATCCCAATTGAGGGCAGATTAACAGCTGTGCTGGGTATTTGATACGTATGATACAGGAGCCCAAATCTTGATTCAAACCTGGGAAGTTTATTCTTTTCTCACTTACTAATAACTGCCATTTACTGAATCCTTGTGTGCCAAGCATTTTACATACATTATTGCTATACCGGCCAGATGGGTATTATTGACACCCGTCTTACAGATAAGAGACCCAAACAACAGAGAGATTAAATAAATCAGCCCCAGATCATCACAGAACATCACAAGATTCTCACTAGATCCCTGACTTCAGAGCCCACCCTCTTTCCTCCGTGCTACACTGCTGTGTAAACTCTCTCAGTCTTTGGAGAATAACAAGCTAACTGAAATACTTGGAGATTTCCTCCCGGCAGAACTGTCCTAAGCCTTCTCTGAAGAGGTGCCATCCATCCTTGTCAATCTACTTACTGTTATTTCTTCCAAAGGAGATTTCTCTCATCAATTTACATTCAGATGATTCTAGCCCATCTTTTTAAAGAGTATCCTTTCATCCCTCCAGTTATCTTGCTAGAATTCTGCCAAATTAACATTTGCTATTAAACATTGTTAGTCACCTTGTAGAGATTTTCCTTTTAGGAAAAGCATGAAATGGTAGCATTTGTTGATTTTTTTTTTTCTCTGTTTTTGACTGTGTTACAAATTAATTCAAGCTAGATCCCTGACTATAGACTCAAGCATTGGCAGAATATCTGGCCTTTGAAAAACTACTGTGTCATCCAATAAATTAGAGAGATTTTGGGAGAAACAACAATGAGGAAAGTCCCTCTGGGGTGTTGGATCTCATGCTGAGTGCCTATTCTCAATCCCTTTTGCTGTGGGACCACTGACAAGTGATCTAATACTTACTTCATTTTCTATCTGCATGTATAACAGCAACAGAAGCACCTGCTTATAACACAAGTCTTTTGGGATGGTGAATGACAATGACAATATCTGAGAAAGATATCACATCAGTCAGCCCAGCAGCTCTGAAAGGTGGAGGGGTTGGGAGGTGAGGGCTGAGTTAGTAGAATCTCCAGCTGGCTGGTCTCATTCTACTCTTGTTTTCATGAAGAAATTATAATGATGTTCCTGTTTTCTTTTAGATTCCTTTTTAATTAAAAGTGTTAGTTATCCCTTTGTTGAAAATATTATGCATATACATTTTTAAACTCTTTAATACTTTACTCCTTGTTTAGACTTCTTAAAAAAGTGACGTCTGTGGGAACAGATTACTAGAAAAAGGGGAGGACCAATTAAGGTTGTTGACTTTTTTTGTTTATGTTTCCAAGACAAAAAGGTCATAAAATGTTTCAATGCTTTCTAAATTACGGTTATTCCCATGTAGTGTTTTTTAGTAAATTTTATTTTTTAGAGTTGTAGGTTTACAGAAAAATTACACAGAATAAAAAAATTTACCCCTGCCACAAATTTTCCTATTATTAACATTTTGCAGTAGTGTGTTTTGTTACAATTGATGAACCAATATTATCAGAATTATATTATTAACTAAAGTCCATAGTTTACATTAGGGTGCACTCTTTTGAAGTACAGTTCTTTGGATTTTTAAAAATTTTTATTGTGGTAACATATATATATATATATAACATAAAATTTCCCATTTTAACCACTACTAAATATACAATTCAGTAGTATGAATTATATTCACAATGTTGTGCCATCACCACTATCCATTACCAAAACTTTTCTATCACTCCATTTAGTGTTTCAAAAGTTTCATATCTAAATAGATAAATGAAGGAGTGGATACTGATTTATATGAATCATTTAAAGATCTATATGAATTATTTAATGGGAAAGCTGGAATTTGTTGGCACCAGATAAAATCATAAATCTTACTATGTTAGAGCTGGAAAAAACTACAGGGACTTTTTTTTAAAATTAAATTCAGTTTTATTGAGATATATTCACATACCATACAATCATTCATGGTGGATAATCAACTGTTCATAGTACCATCATAGAGTTATGCATTTATCACCCCAATCTATTTTTGAACATTTTCCTTACACCAGAAAGAATAAGAGTAAAAAATAAAAGTAAAAAAGAACACCCAAATCATCCCCCCATCCCATCCTATTTTTCACTTAGTTTTTGTCCCCATTTTTCTACTCATCCACCCATAGACTGGGTAAAGGGAGTGCGATTCACCAGGTTTTCACAATCACACTGTCACGCCTTGTAAGCTACGTTGTTATACAATCGTCTTCAAGAGTCAAGGCTACTGGCTTGCAGTTTGATAGTTTCAGGTATTTACTTCTAGCTGTTCCAACACATTGAAACCTAAAAAGGGTTATCTATATAGTGCGTAAGAATGTTCACCAGAGTGACCTCTCGACTCCATTTGAAATCTCTCAGCCACTGAAACTATTTTGTTTCATTCTGCATCCCCCTTTTAGTCAAGAAGATGTTCTCAATCCCATGATGGCCAGGTCCAGATTCATCCCCGGAAGTCATATCCTATATTGCCAGGGAGATTTACACCCCTGGGAATCAGGTCCCATGTAGTAGGGAGGACAGTGAGTTCACCTGCCAAGTTGGCTTAGCTAGAGAGACGGGGCCACATCTGAGCAACACAGAGGTACTCAGGGGGAGACTCAGGCACAATTATAAATAGGTTTAGCCTCTCCTTTGCAGTAATGAGCTTCATAAGAGCAAGCCCCAAGATCGAGGGCTCAGCACACCAAACCACCAGTCCTCAATGTTTGTGAGAACATTAGCAGTAATCCAGGTGAGGAAGTCCAACACTTCTGCATTTTCCCCCAGCTTCTCACAGTGGCCCTGCATATATATTTTTATTCTCTGCCCAAATTACTTTGGGATGTGTTGCTATTTCACTCTAACCTATTCAAACCTACCATATCTCACTTCCTATTTAAAGTTTGAACAATTATGGTGCTTGAACAAACTGACTGTAGAAGTTAAATTGTTTGAAAAATACAGATTACAGGGACTTTTTTAACTTGACTTTCTCAGTTTATAGATTGCAGAGAGACCAAATTGGAAAGCATAGCAGTAATCTAGGAGAGTGATGCTGATGAGAGTGGCATGCAAGGCCTTGGCAGTGGAGATGGCCTGGATTCAGGAAGTATTACTGAGGTAGAGAATCAATAGAATTTGGTGACCACAATAGGGTTATAGAGTGGGAAGTGAGGGTGAAGGAATAGAGGACTCAAAAAAGGTGGAGATTTTGTCTTTGGTAGGCTGAGCAGTCAGTCGTAACTGCAGGATTTTCTGGCAGACCCACTTCCCCTGACTGCTGGTTTCAAGCATCTTTGCCTGGAGATGCAGATGTTGGCTTGTTAGGCGCAGTGGTCATATTAGAATTATTTGACTTTTCTCTTATTCACTCCACAGATACTTAGTGTGTTAAGAGCGTCTCACCTCTGAGGATATAAAAGTACGGTATGGTACACATCCTCGAGGAACTTATAGTCTCACAGGGAAAGACAGATATGTAAAATAAGATAGGTAGGTGCCACAAAATGTTATACATGTTGTATCAGAAGGATCTATCAATATCAGGGTTTCTTAACTTCAGTGCTATTGACATTTTGGACCAGATAATTGTGGGAGGCTGGCCTGTGCATTGTAGGATCTTTAGCAGGATCCCTTACCTTTACATGCTAGATGCCAATAGCACCCTACATCCAGTTGTGAACAACCCAGAATTTTGACAAGCAGGTCAAAATTGCTCCTGGTTGAGAACCACTGGTCTATATGGTACTCTGAGGACACAAAAGAGAGAGTAATTCTACTAGGGTAGAGGCAGAGGAGATCCTCTTTGGGCCATACTAAGAGATGAGTGGGGATCTACAGGTGGACTTCAAGAACTGGGCCCTCCAGCCAGAGGGAGAAGCACAAAAGACGGCAGGTCATTCAGTGGCTTGGCAAAAGAGGAAACCAGAGAGGTGAGCACATCAGGATATGGAAAGCCTTTTACATATGTAAGGGAATTTGGATTTTATTATAGGAAAGAGAAGCCCTTGAAGGGTTTTAAATAAGTAATAATATGATCAGATTTGCAATTTAGAAAAGACACTTTGTGGACAATGTGGAAGATGACTTGAAATGGGAAGAGGATAGAGGTGGCAGAGAGATCAATGAGGGGACTCTTGCAATAATCCAGGTGAGAGGAAGGATAGGAGTTATGTTTAAGAGGAAAAGGTGATGACTCATAGACTCTCTCTGGTCTAGGGGACAGCATGAATGGTGCTGGCATCCAACTGGGGGAACACAAGAGAAGAAACGGATCTTGTCTAAAGGCATGTTGGCATGGTAAGCTCAGTTTCATGGTAGCTAGAAGTGTCTACAGGATATGTGTCTGGAAATGTACAACAGGCAATTGAATATTTAGGGTTGAAACTCTGGACAAATCATGTTTCCATGGACAAGATCCCGAATCCTTCACCAGCTGCCAACTGTGGCTGCAGCCTCCTCTGCTGGGTCCTCAAGAGATACCAGCACATACTCTCCCACAAATGTGCTCTTTTGTTGGCTTGAGCTCATCATTTGGGTTAGATGCTTTGTGGGCCTTGAGGAAACTCTTGGCTCTTTCCTTTAGGACTTAGTAAGCTGGTCAGGTGGCCCGACCCTTGGCCCCTTTTCCTTAGGCCCAACCTCAGTTTTGACACTGTGGTCAAGGACAGAGCTGGCTTAAGATGGCCATTCCATACTTCCTTTTCCCTGAGCTCCATACTAGTACTCACTAAGCCTTTCAGAGATAGGGCTGTACTCTGATTTTTAAGCACTCCTCTTTCCAATCAGGAGGCCCCCTCATGGGAGGGAAGACAGAGAACCATTGAAAGAGCACGCAGCACATGAAAAGTGACCATGGGCAGCTTTGGTGCCAATGTACTTCAATTTATAATCTCTCTGCTTTCGTCACTAAAAATACATTTTGTATTTCGGGTTGCTTGTGTGACCTGTTTTGGTGCTATGTTATGGAGGACACTGGGATGCAGAGAAAAGAAAGAGAAGAAGATCCAAGGGCAGAGCTTCCACTCTTTTCTCATCATGGCACACATGGAAAATGATACTATTTTGAATGGCATACTGGAGTGAGCTTGAGGGAATTTGAAGGATTGGTGGCTTGGAGTTATGCACCTACTTCCATGCATGTGAACCCATTGTAAACAGGACCTTTTGATGAGGTTACTTCAGTTAAGGTTTGGCCCTGATAGAATCAGGATGGGTCTTAATCCTATTACGGAGGCCTTATAGAGAAGGACACACAGAGAGAAACAACAGAGAGTAGCCAGGAGCTGGAAGTCAATGGAACTTGGAAGAGGAAGAAGATGCCGCCATGTGTGGAAAAGCCAAGGAACCCCAAAGATTGCCTACCAGAAGGTACCAACCCCAGGAGGAAGCCAGCCTTCTAGCCTCTGAAACCATAAGCCAATAAATTCCTGTTGTTAAGCCAACCTATTGTATGGTATTTATTTAGCAGCTAGGAAACTAAAACAGAGGACACACACATAAGACTTGGTAAGAAAATGAATTATATTTTTGATATATAATTAAGGGAAGAAAAAATTAAAAGTATTAAGGATTCAATTCTAATAAATTAAATTTGTATAAGATCTCTTTTTTAGTTTGTCAGGCTGCTATGACAACACAATAGGTTGGCTTAAAAAACAAACTTCTGTTGGCTCACAGTTTTGGATGCTGGAAGTCCAAACACAAGTCGTTTGCAAGGCCATTCTATCTCCTCAAAGTCTGTAGCATTCTGGTGCTGGCTTACCACAATCCTTGGGGTTCCTTGGCTTGCATCTCTGCCTCCCATCACATGGTGATCTCTCTCTCCTTGTGTCTGCTCTTCTGGTTTCCAAGACTTGTGCTTCCTCCTGTGTGGCCTTCTCTGACTTCTGGCTTCCACTTTTTTCCCTTTAAAAGCCCTCCAGTATATGGAGTAAGACCACCGTGATTCAGTTGGCCATGCCTTAACTAAAAATAACATCTTCAAAAGGTCCTATTTTCAAATGGTTTCACACCCACCGAAAGCAGATTGAGATTATGAACATGTCTTTTGAGGAGGTAGATAATTCAACCAACCATCATCTCTAAATATTTTCAAAATTCAAAATAAAATCTTGAGCTTGCTCCCACAAATATAAATTTTGTTTAAATGGCTACATGTAATTCCTAATCAAGTCTTTTTAAAGGTAAGCTCTTTAAACTTTTATTATCATGGACGAGAAACATTCACACAATTTAAAAAGCTTTGAAAATCGTTGTTACAATCATTAAACATTATACTTGAAGAATCTAATATTTTTTCTTTCAACAAATGTAATTTTGATATTTCTTGTGATAATGCAAATGGATTTCAAATCCAGTCAAACTCTTTTCATAACAAGTATTTCAAAATAATAATGAAACCCTAGGGAATCCAACATAAATGCATTAATAAGAGCACTGGAGGGGCAGCTAGAGTGGATGCTGCTACATGTGTGCATGTTCCTGTCAGGATATATACATGGCAGAGATGGCCATAGCCAGAGATGTGCCTGGCAGGAGCCCCATCGGGTCACCCCTCACCTGCCTTCAGCCCCACTCCCCACCCCTCTTCCTTTGCACACCCAGTTGGTGAATACCAGCTTCACTTGCTATTGGCAGGGATGGCCCTGAGGCAGAAGCAGATCCTGGCTGCGCTCAGCTTCTTGCAGCAGGTCAGTGGGTGTTGCCACTTGGTTGCCTTCTGAAGAGCCTATGTGGAGGCTGCTTTTAGACTGTAGGCTCGAAGCACCACCATCGCCCCCACCACAAACCATTCCCGTGGGCTGATAGAATCAATGTCAGGCAGCCCATCTGTAATCTGTTCATGGCACAAGTGTTGGAAGCTGCTCTAGAACAGTGTTTCTTCAACTTTAGCATGCATCAGAACCATCCAAGTGCTTGTTAAAAGACAGATTGCAGGGCCCCACCCCCACCAGTTGCTGGTTCTGTAGTCTGGGGTGGGGCCGGAGAATTTGCATTGCTAACAAGTTCCCAAGTGGTGCTGCTGGTCTGGTTGGGGGACCACACTTTGAGAACCACTGTCAGAGAGGGGAAATAAAAATCTTTTCTAAATACCCCATTTAAAATAGCCCTCTCCTCACTCTCTTACTTGGGTTTATTTTTCTTCAGAGCACTTATCATTACTTGACATACATTATGCATTTATTTGCTTATTGCTATCCTTGGGAAGCTCCATGAGACAGAAACTTTGTTTTGCTCCCTGTTGCAGCCCCATCATATAGAACGTGCCTGGTACATATGTGAAGCTCAAAAGATATCTGTTGCTTGAATGTACATGCCTTTTGGAAGTATCGGCCAAAGCTGAAATCATGAAAGTGAAAGAAAGAGATCACCCAGGAAGTGGGGGAAGAGTAAAAAGAAGGGACAAGGATAGTCCCTGGGGATACGTGGACATTTAATGGAATAACAGTAAAAGCTCACAGAGGGGAGATTTTTCAAAAAGTAGGGAGACACCAAGAGTAAACAGCAGAGACTATGTAAGATAAAAAGACTGAAAAGTCTGTAATGTTTGTCAGTTGGAAGGACATTGGTGATCTGGATGAAATTCATTTGAGATATATCCAGTGTAGCAGGCTAACTGCTTTGGATTGAGTAGTGAAAGGTGGATGAAAAAGTGGAGAAAATGAGTGTAGACTGTTTATTCAGTGAATTTGACCATGAAGGAAAATTAATAGCTATATATAAATTCAAGAGAAATGCCCCCCCTCTGTTTTTCTGAGTGTGTGTAAGACAAAAGGAATCAATGCATAATTTTATGTTACAGGAAAGGAATCAGTAAAGAGATGTTGAGTATAATGTAAGAATAAGCAAAGGGCAAGAACACAGTCATACAGAAGTTGGGGGCATAGAACCAAGTATAGGATGGACACCCCACCCCACACCCCACCCTTTGACACCACAAGTAAAAATGTGAGGGTGGCTAATTTAGAAGCCAGGTGGGAAGTTGAGGGGTTTTATATAGGAGAGCCTCCATTTTCTCTTGGAGTCTGAGCAAAGTCATTTTCTGGGGACGGGACAGAAAGTGTAAGAAGGATGGCAAAGACTTGGAGTAACTGGGAAATGGCATTGAACAACAGCTGCCAAATGCCCCCAAAATGAGTCTAATGTAAAGAACTTTAGGAGGCAGGAATGTTGCACTGGCTCTATCATGTGCTTCACAATCACCTCACTCACCCCCACTATGTTTTTCAAAAGATTCTCCCCTCAACCTTGTCATAAGGCATATATTAATAAGAGAAGCTCCAGATGCTTTAAAAAAACAATGCTTTCCTGGCTGTTTTCTAAGATAGGAATTTTGGTAGGAGCAGCTGCAATTGAAATATACTCCCAGACACAAGCAGGGACAGGAGGAAACCAGGTGGAGGTAGTTAATTACTAGAAGAAAAGTGGGCTCTGGCCATCGTAATGGGCAGCAGAGGGTGAAAACAAATTGGTCTGACCCACAGAGCTCCCTGGTTGTGGTCAATTAACTACAGGATCCCAAGGAATGAACTCAGCAGGCAACCCACTAAGTCTTTTTGATTTGTGTAACAACTAAAACAAACAAACCAGCAAGACACAACTCTAAATCTGAGTGTCTGGGGAACAGAAGCCTCTTATGCATGAGAGAGACCGGACTTGTCACCCAATTCCCAGAACTAAATCAGATCCCAGTCTTTCTTGAGCATTGGCCAAGTTATCCTTGAAGGATGCCAATGAAACACTATACCTAAGAAAAGCAAATCTTCCTCTCAGCTTTTCCCCAAAGACCTTGCAAACCTTTATAGATAACAGCACTGGAGAAAAGGAAAAGCCCAGACTTTTCAGTGACTATCACTAACTCCAAGCTAACACTAATTCCTGGGAACCCCAAAACTGTTTGTCAACATTATGAGCCTGTAGGGGTTAGGGATAAATAAACTGGCCCAAGTTCATCTTTAGGCAGGGCTAGAAGAACTGTAAATTCTTCTATGGTTATGGTCCCAGCTGCCAAGTGAATAGCTGGAATAGAGAATCTCAGCAACTGATGGAATTCCCACATAGGCATTCTTGCTCATGGAGAAAGGGTTATTCTGATAGGAAAAGCCCAGTGGAGTGCCAAAATAGTACATCCAAAGCATTCCACATTCCCAGAAAAATGTCAGTGTGACGGTTCCCACCCCATTCCCCTTTACTTCCCAGGTTGGCCACCACATGCACAAAAAAAGGCCTTGGAGAATGACAGTGTGATTTTTGTAAACCCAATCACGTGATGGCTCTAACTGTAGCTACTCTTCTAATGGGGTCTCTTTATTAAAGCTGTTTTAAACTGCCTCTGACACCTCTTTGCCATTACTGATCTGGGATTTAGGTCCAAACTATCTTTTTTCTTTTTTTACATTATGCATTAATATATTTTTAGGAAAAAAAAATTTTATTTTTTTATATTCTTGGTCATTCATGTTTATATTATCAGTTTCTTAACTTGAAAAAGAGAATCATAATCGTACCTTTCTTAGAATTATTGGGAAGAAAATCAGATAGACTATGTAAAGAACACATAGTAAGTGCTAATTACCTGTTACCTATTATTATCCCAGATAATTGAGGGTAAGAATCTGGGGTAATTTCTTTTTTTGGCTCATTTTTCATTTTGCAGGACTCATTCAGTGAGATGATAAACTTTCTGAATCCTTGCATGTCTGAAAATGTCTTTACTTCTCCCCTCTACCCCGCTGTCCCCATTTGCATGCTGATTTGACTGGGTAAAGGATTCTGGTTCAACTTTGAAGATACTGTCCCCTGAGAAATCCAATGCTAATCTAACCTATTTCTCTCCGTGTAAAATCTCGAGCCCCTTTCTCCTAGGCTTTGTTTAGGACTGGATCTTTTTTTCATTAGTTCTTCTGAAGACTCAGTGGACCTTTTTAATCTAAAGACTGTGTCATTCTTCAAATCTGGGATATTTTCTTCATTTTAGTCCCCCACCATTATTCTTTATTGTTTCTTTCTATAACTTCTGTCATTCAAAAGTTGGAATGTTGGGATCCATTCTCCATGCCTCATACTTTTCCTTTTTGTTAGTCTGCTATTCAGTGCCATCCACTCTGCTATTCAGGCCATAAATTCTTTCTATTTTATGTCTTTTAGGGATTCCTCCATACTCCTGGCTCATTGATAGCCCTTTCTGTTCTTCATTCTGTACCTCCTAAACTAGTTTTCTGGTTTTCAAGGACCTTATAGATCTGACTCACTCCACCTACTCAACATATACATCCAAATATATCCTCAAATTGTTTACCCAATTGCTTCCTGTTCTTTAGCCATCCCCCCCAACTCTTTTCGCTCTAGTCTCACCTGTAATGTCTCCACTAATTCAAAACACCACCCACCTTTCCCATTTCTCGAGTTGCACTTAGTTCTCAGAGATTCACAATCTCTCATCAGAATTGCCTGTAAATTTCCTCAAACTAACCTAGACCTACTGTATCAGAAACTCGGCTGATCAGACCTGGGCGTCTTCTGCCCCTTAAGCTCCACAGGTGATTTTGATGCACACCCAGTTTAAGAACCACCAGGCCTCCGTCTCCTGCGGCTGCCCGCCTGCAGGTCTGGGACAGCCCTCTGCCCTGGCCGGAAAGGTGGTTGGAGAGATCCTCGCGCCGCAGCCTGGCCTCGCGTCTCGGAACCAGACCGAGAGGGGTAAGCGCGGGAGATACCGGAAGGCAGCCCACACCGCCTGGGAGGCGGCTGTAGGACTCGGCCATGCAACCCCGCGGCTTGGCAGATCCCAGGCTCAACCCCTGAGCGGCGGGTCGGGCCCAACCGTCCCACCTGCCGCGTGCACCCGGGACTGGAACGCGGCGCTGCCCGCCCGACTCGCGGGCACTGGTGCGCAAGCGCGAGGGGCCGCCTTCGCAGCTGGTATTTCTTTGCGGCTTGTTGGGAACACCCGTTTGACTCTTTTCCCTGCCGCAACCGCCTCACCGGCGTCGGGGGCGAGACGGGTGAGGAAAGCAAACGCGCAATGCTGGGCCGCAGAGGGGTGTTTCCTTGTCTCCCTCCTGCTTTCCTTTTCCACCCTAGATCGTGGGCAGCCCCCCGGGCTCCTCTCCGTCCTGGGGCCGAGATACGTTGGAGGCCGGGGAAGTGGGGAGGGGCGGGTGTAAATGAGATGGTTGACTTCAGGTAAGAGGAAGCGGGGAACCTACCGTTGGTTTGGGATTGCGAGGTATGCAGGTGTCCTCTCCTAACTTGGCATTGCGAAGTCAGTATTGCCTTTGCTACATTTTCTGTTCTTGGTTACCGAAAAGTTGATAGATTCTGATACGGAATTTGCAGTGTAGAATGAAACCCCAAACAAACCAGAGTTAACGCTTCAGCAAACTAATAAAACGAGACAGGAACTCAGAGTTCTCACACACTAGCCAGTGGCAGTCAGTGATCTGTTGAGACAAATGTAGGAATATCAAAATAGGTTGAGATTTGAATTGTGTGTGGGGATGGGGGGAAGGGGATGTGCGATGCGCAGACCCAGGGCACCCTCGCGATATTGCTTCTGCCTTGATCACCATTAAAACTCACATCTCAGTTGTTTGTTTTCCACTATCAGTCGTTTTAAACATTTTTTCATCTTGAGCTTTCCGGCTTTTCCTCACCAGTGATGTTTTGGTCTTAAATCCGGTAGGGCGCAATGTCTGAACAAGAACGAATACAGGAATGCCTGAGGAAGGAAATAAGGTCACTTCTCATTTCCTCCAAAGATGGTTTGACCCCACAGCAGTTGGCAAAGGAATACCTTTTAATGATTGGGAACCATCTACCGCTACGAATCCTTGGGTACCGATCCACCATGGAGCTGGTGTTGGACATGCCTGATGTTGTTAGTGTCTGCCCGTGTGGGGATGGTACTGTTACACTGAAAGGTAGGTTTAAGATGTTGAAGGTCTATAAAACTTGTAATAAAAGTAATCACTTAGTGAATAATTATTCTAGTTTTGCAAGTATCTTTGTCCCAGGCAGTGTATTTTAATTTTGGGGAAGGGTCATAGATGCCTTTGAGATTCCCACCAAAGTTAGAGCCTCAGCAAAATGTAGAAACCTTTCATCAGAAAAATATGCATTCACAAAAACTATGTTTTGCATATGATTTCAGGTTAGGTTACCTTTCATCCAGGGAAAACAGAACAATGGAACTTTTAAATTATAAAATCATGTTTTAAATCCCACAGTGTGCAAGAAAACACTGGAGGGAAGTTTGTTGTTCATCCTCAGTTTCAAACCTTTCAGGAGTCAATTAGCAATAGTGATGATACAGTGGGTTTTACCTTTCTCTTTTCATCCTCTGGTAGAGGAGCTAACAAGCCTCTGTCCAAATGCAAGAAATGGAGGAATCGAGAGTTCATGTTTATTGTGCTACCTAGATAAACACCTTCTTGGAGAGTTAAAAGTTGTCTGTATTGCACAGATACAAAAGATAAAGAAGGGAGTAAGCCTGTCACCTAAATATGATTTCTTTTTCACTGTCTCCTTAGCCATTCCAGATGAATCCACCAAAGGAATAGCAAGTTTAGTTGCAAAACAAAGGAGCAGCCATAAGATTCGAAACTCCATGCAGAAGGGAAGGGGCAGTCTTTGCTGTGGGCCCAACTCTCAGCAGCGAGTACCTTACAGAGGAAGGGTGCCCCCTATTCTTCCAGCTTTTGTGAAGAGTGAGTTGAAAGACCTCTTGGCGTTATCTCCTGTTCTCCTCTCTGATTTTGAAAAGGCTTTTGCCAAGCGATTTGGACGATCATTTCAGTATGTGCAATATGGATTCCTCTCTATGTTTGAAGTACTGAGTGCAGCTTCAGATGTCATTTCTGTAGAGCAGACCAGAGCAGGTTCTTTGTTGATGCTAAAGAAGAGCATATCAGAGGAAAAGCAGAGAGGATGGCCAGCCGGTAAGCATGCATTAGTAACTGAGCTGTGGATCAGCAAATTTCAGAACAGTGCTATTTACTTCTGTGGCGCCTGCAAAGACATGTGGTGGCTAAGCACCACAAGTGTGGAGTTACACTGTCTGAAGTTGAACCTTGCCTTTACCACTTCCTAGCTGAGTGATCTCAGGCAAGTTACTTAAACTGTCTAAGCTTTAGTTTCCTTATCTCTAAAATAGGAATAGTAATAACCTGCCATTTGGGATTGTGCTGAGAATTAAATGCTATGAGGTCTGCATAGTGCCTAGCCTGGTGCCTGGTGTTTAGTAAGCCCACAATAAATGGTAACTATCATTATAAAAACACAAAATTAGCTTTTTCTAGAACACTGCAAGTGAATATTATGTGTATTCATGTAAAGAAGACATAACACGGAAAATGAAAAGTTTTAGAGAAAAAGTAATACCAGTTAGTAGCATTAGCTCATCTGTAATATCACCAGGGGTGTCCTAGGAGGCACTGCTGTAATTTGCATAGAATAGCCACTTTGTATAGCATTTTACCTTGAATTCTTATTACCATACCATAGGCAGGCAGGATGAGTAATGCCATTTCACAGAAAAGAAAACCAAAGCTCAGGAAAGTTAAATGACATTTCCAAAGTCACAATACCCAGCTATTATGACTGCTCATCCAGTGCTTTTCTACCCAATTGCTGCTTCTCCTAAAGACTGAGAGGACAAATGTGGTCATTTGTATAGACCCTCTACAGAATAGTTTATACACTTGAGCAGAGAGGGAGCCTATTTGGAATAATTCTGATGGCTATTTCAGGGATTTTCTTTTTCTCTAGAATCTACATTTAGATTAATGTAGGCGAACCATGAGAATGTGTCAAGAGTTTACAAAGCAATAAGTGTGGTGGGTGATGTA
Source organism: Choloepus didactylus (assembly GCF_015220235.1). NCBI lineage: Eukaryota > Metazoa > Chordata > Mammalia > Pilosa > Megalonychidae > Choloepus > Choloepus didactylus. Next base: position 83,976,676 of record NC_051308.1, on the reverse strand, counting down.
GTTTGTTAAGGATATGCTAGGGATTCACACACCCTGATCAGGGGAGGTTCTGGGACCCCAGAGTGTTCAGAGTCTAGCCCTATACCTTATCTGCATAGCCCTATACCTTATCTGCATTCTTGAGATCCTCAAACTTTGGGGCACTCATGATATCAAGCTTATAAGAGGTTGTGTGTGTGAGGCATTTTGCCAATTTATTGAATACCGGGGAGTGACTATTCTTCCCAATGATTGCGTTGTTCATGTTCCCATCTTCTTCCTGTCATCAGGATATCTTGGAAGTAATTGTCTTTTGGGGTGTTGTTGTTTGTTTAGCGCTTAAGCTAAAAAAAGAGCCAGGCTATCTGTGGTGAGGCCCACTGATAGATCTTTCATGTTGTACAACAGAGTACACATATCCAGTAGTATTTTCCTTCCCTTCAAGTCTTGGAAAATAAAAATATTCTTTATTTTGTAGCTTTTTTATTCACCCTCATATACTACTGGGTGGTTATCCAGTTCTAAAGCTGCCTCTTAGAGATAGTTGGTCTGCTAAACAAAATACAGCTTTTTAGATTTTTACCTGTTGAATCCCCTCTTTCTGTCGTTATATTTAGGTGACTTTAAATGGAGTTTTAGATAGCCCTAACCTCTTCAGTAACACACTTATGAAATCTTGGTTTTCTTCTATAGATGACTCATAACTTACTTTATATGCACACTTTATTGCCTTAATATGAAAATGTAAGCTTACTTTCCTTAGTTTTAAGTTCTGAGTTGAGGGCAGGTAGCTCATAGTAGCCTCTATGTATTACCAACTGAAAATGAACTAAACATTTCTAGTGATACATTTTCTCTGTTCTTCTTTTATTTGCAAAAGGTAAAAATTTTGTCCATCCATTCAGAATGAAACAAGGGTCATACTCTACAGGCTCCCCAGTAGCAAAGGCACACTTTTCAGAACTCTCTTCAAACATGGAACCACCTAAGCAAATGTTGAACGTGGAAAAGACTTCCAAATCAAATGTAATTGAGACTTCAAGGCTGAATCACTCTGAAAAATTAAACCAGGTGAGATATCTGAGTTTGGAGGAATGAATATAGAAAAATGTGTTTAGTGCTTGTCCCTTAAATCTAACGGAAAAGCTGACCTTTTTAAACATTGAAGTCATTCACTTTGATATGTGACTAAACCTTTCCTCTGGTTCTGTAAATTAGTAAAAAGTGAGAGGTGATAGTGAGAAAAGGGGACAATTTTATCAACTCTGTGGTTTCTACTATTTTCTATGGATGACTTCCAAATCTGTATCTAGCTTCTCGTCAAAGTTCCAGAGACATTTTTGCAACTATTTCATGAATATCTTCACCTGAATGACTGGCCTTGAGCACCAAAATGCTGAGATTTAATGCTGATGGACTTTGAATAAAACTATTAGGCAATAACCAACAACGACCTGGTTAAGTTAACAAGTAACTTAAGTAGAGCTCAAAATAAGCACATGAAAGTTTAATTTAAGACATAAAAGCACCTTATTTCTATAACTTAAAAAAAATCAGCTTTGTTAACATAATTTACATGTAGTAAAACTCCCCAGTTTAAGGTTACAGTTCAAGTTTTGACAAATATATTATTTATTCATGCAATCACCCCAAAATCAAGAAATGAAACATTTCCATCATCCCCCAAAAGTTCCTTTATGCAACGTTATGGTTAATCTCCTCCTCCCACTGCAGCCATATATAACCTCTGACCTGCTTTCCATAACTGTAACTTTGACATTCCAAGAACTTCATAAAAGTGAAATCAGTGTCTGATCTTTTGAGACTTACCTACTTTGTTGTGTCTGTCAGTAATTTGTTCCTTTTTCTTATTGAGTAATAGTCCATTGTGTTGATATAACGTAATTTTTATCCTTTTCCCATTAGAAAACATTTGGGTTGTTTCCTCCTTGGGGCTATTAGGAATAAAGCTGCTATAAATATTTGCATATAACACTTTGTGTGGATATAAACTTCATTTCTCTTGGGTAAATACTTAAGAGTTGGATTGCTGTATCTCATATAGTAAAGTTCATGTTTAACTTCATAAGGAGCTGCTAAACTGTTTTCCAAAGTAACTGTACTATTTTGCTTCTCCATAAGCTATGTATGAGAGTTACAGTTGTTCTACATCTTTGTTAACATTTGATATTGTCAGTTTTTAAAATATTAGCCATTTGAGTGGATGTGTAATGTGTGTTGTGGTTTTAATTTACATTTCTCTAATGACTAATAGTGTTGGGCATCTTTCCATGTGCATATTTGCCATGAATATCTTCTTTGAAGATATATCTTCTTTGAAGTGTATATTCAAATCTTTTGCTTATTTAAAAAAATTGGATTCTTTGTCTTCATATTGAGTTGGAAGAGTTATTTATGTATTCTGGATATAAGTCCTTTATCATGTGTTTTGCAAATATTTTTCCTAGGCTGTGGATTGCCTCTTCATTTCCTTAGCCCTGTCTTTTGAAGAGCAGTAGTTTTTAATTTTGTGAAGTGTAATTTATTTATATTTTTCTTTTATGGTTCTTGCTGCATATTATTTAATCTTTGCTTAACCCACCTTCATAAAATTGTCTCCTGTTTTTTTCTAGAAGTTTTATGGCTTTACTTACTATGTTTAGGTTTATTACCTGTATCAAGTTAATTACCAGGCATAGATCAAAGTTTTCTGTATTTGGAGAGCCAATTATTCACATACTATTTGTTGAGAAGACTATCTTTTGTTCCATTGTACTATCTTTTTTACCTGGGCACCTCTGTCAAATTTGTTGACCTACTGCAAGTGTGGGTGTATTTCTGGACTCTATTCTGGCCCATTAATCTATATGTGCATCCTTATGCCAATACCACACCATCTTGATTACTACAGCTTTATAATAAATTTTGAAATTAGATAATTAAGTCTTACAATTTTGTTTTTTCAAAATTGCTTTGGCCACTTTAGATTCTTTGCATTTCTGCATAAATTTAATTTTATATAAATCAGCTGGCCAATTTCTACATAAAACAAATGAGCCTGTTGTGATTTTGATTAGGATAGCATTAGATCTGTAACTAAGTTTGGGGAAATTGATATCTTAATATTATAATAATGAGCCTGCTGATTCATTTACATAGGTCTTTAAATTCTCTCAGCAATGTTTTATAGTTTTCAGTGCACAGGGTTTGCATATATTGTTAAATTTATCCCTATGTCTTTCATAATTTTGATGCTACTATAAATGGAATTTTCAAATTGATCATTGCTAGTATGTAGAAAATCAGCTTTTTGTTTGTTAATTGACCTTGCATTCTGTGGCTTTGAAGCAAAGTCCTTGGTAAATTCAATTCTCTGGTTCAAATATTTTTAGTAGGTATTTTGTAGAGTCTTTGGGATTTTCTGCATTGCCCGTCATGCCTCCTGGGAGTAAAGACAGTTTTACTTCTTTTTTAATCTATATACCTTTTTTTCTTGCCTTTTTGCTCAGGCTAGGACAATAGCAATTCTTGCCTTGTTCTCAACAACAAGGGAAGAAATAGTCTTCCATTGTAATTATAATTATAACATATAATTATAATGTTACTATGTCTTTTCTATAGATGCCCTTTATCAAGTTGAGGAAATTCCCTTTTATTCCTAGTTCCTGAGAATTTTTTAGGTGAATGGATGATGAATTTTGTCAAATGTTTTTTCTCTGTCCATCAAGATGATTATAGGACTTTTCTTTTTAAATCTATGTATATGATAAATTACATCAATTTTTGAATGTTAAGCAACATTACTTTGCTGAATTAACCCCACTTGAACATGATGCCTCCTTATCTTTTTTATATATTGCTAGATTCCATTTGCTAATAGTTTGTTAAGACTTTTAAGTTCATTGGTCTGTAGTTTTCTTGAATGTTTTCATCTGGTTTTGGAATTATGATAATACAGGCATCGTGAAAAGAGTTGGAAAGTTTGTCCACCTATTCTTTATTCTGAGTTTTTGTAGCATGGGTATTAGTACTTCTTTAAATATTTCATAGAATTCACCAGTGAAGCCAACTGGGCCCGGAGTTTTCTTTGTGGAAAGATTTTTAACTATAGATTCAAATTCTTTTAACAGATTTAGGGCTATTCAGGTTTTCCATTTCTTCTTTAATGAGTTTTGGTACTTAGTCTTTCAAGGAGTTGTCCATTTCATATAGGTTGTCAAATTTATTGAAATAAAGTTGTGTGTAATCTTTCCTCAGTGTTCTTTTAATGTCTGTGGGATCTGTGATGATATCCCTTCTCTTATTCCTGACAATGATTATTGATAAATTGTGCTTTTTTTTTTTTTCATTGTTAGTATGGCTAAAGATATATCCATTTATTTATTTTTCAAAAACCAGCTTTTGGTTTTATTGATTTTTCTTTGTTTTTCTGTTTCATTGATTGCTGTGCTTATCTTTATGATGTCATTCTTCCTGTTAACTATAGGTTGATTTTTCTCTTCTTGTGTTTTAGTTTCTTAATGTTTCGATCATTCATTTTGGTCCTTCTCTTCTGATACAAACAATTAAGGCTGTGATTTTTTTCTCTAAATACTGCTTTTGCTGTATCCAATGTATTTTGACATATTGTGCTTAAATTTTCATTCATTTCAAAATAGTTTTTCATTTCCCTTGAAGTTTCTTTTTTGTCTCATCATTTAATTAAAGGTGTTGTTTAATTAACAAATATTGGGGGATTTTTCAGAGATGATTCTGTTGATTTCTAACTTAATCCTATTATTGTCAGAGAACATAAATCCAATTTAATTTCTTATACATGTATTGAAACCTGTTTTATTATCCAAAATATCTTGGTGAATTTTTCTTCTGTACATCAGAAGTATGTTTATTCTGCTGTATTTGGATGAAGTGTTTTATACATGTCAGTTAAGTCAAGTTGATTGATAGTTATTCAAGAATTCTAAATTTTTACTGATTATTTACTACTTTTTAAATGAATTACTAAGGGAGGAGTGTTAAAATCTTCAAATAGAATTGTGGATTTATCTATTTCCCTTTTTAGGTCTGTCAGGTTTTGCTTCAGGTATTCTGAATCTCTTAGTGTGCAGATTTAGGAGTTACGTGTTTCTGATGAATTGTCCCATTTATCTTTTGAAATGTCACTCTTTACCACTTATAAAAGTCCTTATTGTGTAGTCTACTTTGTCTGATATTAGTACAGCCATGCCAGCTTTCTTTAGATAGCTGCTAGCATTTTTCCATCCTTTTACTTTTAACATGCTTGTTTTATATTTAAAATGGGTTTCCTGCAGACAACATTTAGTTGTCTTGCTTTTTTTTTTTATCTAATCTGACAATCTCTGCCATTTAATGAGTACTTAAACATTGTACTTTAGACCATTACACTTTATTAATATGGTTGAATTTAAGTCTACCATCTTTTTATCTCTGTTTATTAGTTATATCTCTTTGTTTTATATTTTAGTGGATGCCTTAGGGATTTCAACATACATCCTATCACAATTGACCGTCATACAATGTTATACCATTGCATGTATAGTATTATGTATATATTTGCAGTCTATTTACATTCCCCTTCTCCCATCACTTGGGCTAATGTTGTGATACATTTTGGTTATAATATGTTATAAACCCCTTAATACATTGACATTTTTATTAAAACAATCATCTTTTAAAGAGATTAAAAATGAAAAACTCTTATGTTTACTTACATTTACTATTTCCATTGCTCTTCAAACCTATGTGTCAAAATTTCCTTGTGGTATCAAATTTCTTTCTGCCTGAAAAACGTTAACATTTTCTGTAACTTAAATGTGTTAGTGATGAATATTCTCAGCTTTGGTTCATCTCAAAAAGTCTATTTTGTCTTTACTTGTGAAACATAATTTTGCTAGGTGTATGAGTCTAGGTTGATATATGGATTTTCCTTTAGCACTTCAGAAATGTTCCATTGTTTTCTGGTCTATATAGTTTCTGATGATAAGTCTATAACCATTCTCTTTTTAGTATTTTTTTTTGTTATGAAATATAACATATATACAGAAAAGCGATAACTTTCAAAGTATGATTTAACAAGTAGTTATGGAGCAAATTTCAAAGAATGTTATGGGTTATAGATCCACCATTTAGTTATTTCCTTATTGTGAAGTATAACATATATACAGTAATGTGATAACTTTGAGTATAATTTAACAGGTAGCTATAGAGCAAATATCAAAATATATGTTACAGTTCCACCATTTAATTATTTCCTTTTAGCTATTTTAGTACCCTAGAAACTAAAAACAAAAATTTATATAAAGATTCAGTATTTGTAATCCTTTATTAAATCCTGTCTTGTCTGTTGCTACCCCTCTCTCCATCATTTGATCACTGTCAATCTTCAGGGATATCAGGGCAATGACTACCCTAACTTGTTCATATTGAACAGGGGTGTCAGCATTATGGGGAAGGTGGATGCATCTGGTTGATGTTCTTGGAGAGGCTGTTGCCTCTGGGTTTGGGGACTTTCCTGGCATAGGAACACTCTGAGGGATTTAAGTTTCTGAAAAGTAAACTTAGTGAGTGAAACTTTTTATAGAATCTCAGATAGGGACCTAGGTATTCTTTAGTATTTTGGGGAATACTGTTGGTCAGGGCTTGGCATACTGTGGGCATTTGGAATGTCTAGGTTGAGCTTGCATAACAGTAAACTCCAGGACAGCCTCCCAAATCTATTTGAAATCTCTTAGGTACTGAAACTTTATTTTGTTACCTTTCTTTTCCCCCGTTGGTCAAGAAGGCATCCTCAATCTCTCGATGCCAAGGCCAGGCTCATTCCTGGGAGTCTTGTCCCATGAGTCCAGGGAGATTCACTCCCCCCATGTAGGTGTGAGGGTAATGAATTATTTGTAGAGTTGGGCTTAGCGAGAGAGGCCACATCTGAGGCAACAAAAGAGGTTCTTTGGAGCTGACTACTGGACATAATTATAGGTAGGCTTAGCCTCCCCTTTCCAGCCATAAGTTTCACAAGAGCAAGCCTCAAGATCGAGTGCTTGACTTACTAAGTAGGGGGTTCCTAATTTCACATAACCTGTATTCTAAGATAAACAATCAGTGTCTCACATTATCTTCACTTGTACAATCATCATCGCTCTCAATTTTAAACAATTATAACCCAAAACAGCCCAAAGCTCTTATCAGCCCCTAGTTATTTATCCCTAGTATTAGTATGGTATTGGTAAAGTATTTCTCTTAAATATAGCCTATAATATGCAATATGTGGTTTTTCCCATATGCCATTCTGTTGTTAACTCTTTGTACCACTGTCATATCTTAGAAGTAGATCATGCAAGCGCTTGTCGGATACATACTTTTAAACAAGCCTTTTCAGTCATGTTCACCTTCAATGCCGCGCTGATCCTTATAATCCCATTAACGAACTATCATCACCTCTGTCCATTCCCATACCTTTAACTTCACCCTCATTAACATGTCTGCATATATTAGATAACGATTCCTCCTTCAAGCTTCTGACTATCTCTAGTTCCCCTATATTTTACATTATAAAACACTGATTTACATTGTTCAGGGAGTTTAGATGAGTGGTAACATGCTATATCTCTCCTTTTCTGTCTGAATTATTTCACTCAGCATTATGTCTTCAGTAATATCATTATGTTTCAGGGCCTCGTTCCTTCTTACTGCTTCATAGTATTTGATTGTATGTATATACCACATTTTGTTTATCCACTTGTCTGTTCGTGTCACTGCGTTCAGATCTTCTGGGTATATACTGAGAATGAAATTGCCAGATTGTGGAGTAACTTGTTATTCAGTTTTTGGAGGAACTGCCAAACTGTCTTCCTCAGCAGCTATACCATTATACATTCCCAACAGCAATGAATAAATGTTCCAATTTCTCCACATCTTCTCCAGCATTTTTAATTTTCTGTTTGTTTAGCAGCAGCCATTCTTATGGGTGTGAGATTATATCTCACTGTTATTTTGACTTGCATTTCCCTTATAGCTGGTGAAGATGGATATTTTTTCATGTGTTTTTTAGCCATTTGTGTATCCTCTTCAGAAAAAATTTTTTCATATTTTTTGCTCATTTTATGTTGGGCTGTTTATACTACTGTTATTGGGTTGTATGATTTCTTTATATATACTCGATATCAGTCTTTTACCAAATATATGGTTTCCAAATATTTTCTCCCATTGATTTTGCTATCTCTTCATCTTTTTGACAAATTTCTTTGAGGTACAGAAGCTTTTTATTTTGAGGAGTTCCCATTATCTATTCATCTGAGTGCTGGGCGGGGTCCAAACAAGGTGGAAATCCAATGGGTGTACCATTTCCCCTTGTGCCCTAGGGACTGCCAGTCCTGGGGGTGCATTGTGTGCCCTGTGCAGTTTGTCATGGAGTCCGCTTTAGGGCTCTGTGAGTCTGGTGATTCCCAGATCTACAAATGGATCACTCTTGGGCTGTGGGACTGCACATCTCACCCTCTAGCTCAGATGTGACCTACTCCCTGCCTGCCATGTGCCCATGAGCCTCTGGTGTGTGGGAGGGGCTCCTGGGGCTTCCGTGTGGCACCCTCGCCTATCCCTGCCTCTCACCTGTGCACACTACTTCCATGGAGGAAGAATAAATGCGGTCAACACTGGTCCACTTCCTCCCAGGTTTCCTTGTGGGAGCTCCAGGCCTGCCCTGTGGCTGTGGAGGATTTTCTCCCCAGCTAGTTGGTGACATGGATGCATGGGAGTGGAGAGCTGCTCACTCCCCTGCCCTGCAACCGTCTCACCGTTGTGGTCCCTGCTCAGTAAACTCTCCCTGTCCTTTGAGACACAGTTTTCTCTGCTTTTTTGTCCAAAAGTATCCACCACGTGTAGTAGAAGTCCCTCTCTGGCTGCTCACATCATGAAACCAGTGACCTGGGTGTCCCTTGGCCCTTCTCTAGTTTCTTTATGGAGAGGTTTGTTCCATCTCACCTATTCCACCATCTTCCCAGAAGTCTATAACCATTCTGATCATTGTTGTTCTGTATATAATGTGTCTTTTTTCTGGATGCTTTCAGGATTTTCTTCTAAAGTTCTGCAATTTGATCATGATGTTTTTTAGTATTTTTTTTTTTTATTAGAGAAGTTGTGGGTTTACAGGAGTAGCATGCAAAAAATACATAGTTTTAAAAATATGTTCAGCTTGAGATTTCTTACAGGTGCTTTTGTCTAAATTTATGTCTTTCATGAAATCTGAGTAGTTATGTCTTTAAATATTTTTCTTCCCTTTCCTCTCCTTATAGGATTACAAATACACCTATGTTAGACTGCATTTTATTTTTCTACATGTCAGTGGAGCGCTATATTTTTTCAGTCTCTTTCCTTCACTCTGCTTCATTTTGGATAATTTCTGTTGCTGTCTTCAAGTTTATTAATACCATTCAGAGTATTTTTCATTTTAGACATTGTGTTTTTCATCTCTAGATATTCCCTTTGGGTCTTTTTCCTTACATACTTAAACATATTTATAAGATTTCTAATAATTGTTTTAAATGTCTTTGTGTGCTGATTTTATCATCTCTGTCATTTCTGGGTTTGTTTCTCTTGGTTGATTTTTACCCCCTCCTTGTTGTGGTCATATTTCCCTACCTCTTTGGATGTCTGATAACTTTTGATTGGTGCTAGACATTGTGAATTTTTTTTTGCTCAGTTAAGTTACTTGGAATTAGACTGATTGTTCCAAGTGTTGTTTTTAGGCTTTGTTTGGGTGGTCCAGAACAATCTTCAATCCAGGACTAATTTGGCCCCACCACTGATGCATTACCTTTCTGGGAACTCTGTTTGGTGTGTGAAGGGTTCCTAGATGTTGTCCAGCTTATTGCTTTTTGTTGTTTGTTTCCTCAGCCTCAAGAACTCCCCCCATGTACTCTGATCTATCTCCTAATTCATCTTGACACCAGGCTCTGTTTCGTTACCTCTGTGTGGTGGCTTGAACACTTTGTCCAGACTGTAAGCTGGGCTGGGTCGGGGCTTACCTCTCAGTTCTGCATTGCTTGTGGTCCAGCATCTGAAAATCATGTTTTATACTTTTTTTTATGATTTTCTAGTTGTTTTTGGAAGGATAGTGGAAGCCATAACTTTCTTTTGAATGGTAAAGGTAACTCTTATACAGAAAACTCAGCCTAAAGAAAAAATTATTCATAGTCCTATTACCAAACAACAGTGTTCATTCCCATTCATTTCATAGCAATTTCCCCATTTTTAGATTATTTTGTTTCTGTTGATGTTTCCTGGGCAGGGCCTAAGGCCAGCCTGCTTGTCTTTCTTTGTAGGTAAGCTGACTGACCACGTGCCTGCCAAATCCTGTCTTTGTCTTTGATATTAAGACAAATCATCATGACCTGTCTAGTTGTAGCTCTCTTCTTTCATTCCTTTTTCAAATAAAATCTCCATTTTTTATATGCTTTTTGCCAAACTGACCTCCAGAAAGTATCAATATACACTTCAACTAATGATGTGTTAGTGTCTGTTTTCCCCAAACCTTTTTGTTATGTACTCCTTACTATTCTATGTGGTTATAAAAATTCAAATACCATTTCTTGAAAGATGGATAAATACAAAAATATTTTCTCTGATCAAAAAGCTAAACTTAGAATATAAGAGTTTTATATCCATTTTTGGTTTTTGCTGAGGTTGAGTTTTTTTTTTTTAGTCTTTATTAGCCATTTTTATTTGTTTTAATGAATTATTCTCTTCTTTTGCCTTTTTTTCTCTTGTCATATGCTGATCTTAAGAGTTGAAGAAAGTTTGCTTAGTTGATTTTTACCTAATAAATTGAAGAAATTTGGGCTGTAATATGCTAAAAATATATTTTTCTAAGTTGTCAATTTCCTTTAATTTTTTTTTTGACATGAAAGTTCACAAGTTAGAACTGTCTTCTACTAGCTTTTGTCTTTCATTTCTGCCTCTGATGTTATACCTACAAAGTCCTTCCCCACCTCAAGCTTATAAAATAGGTTTCTATAAGTTTTATGGTTGAAGAAAAAAAATGTAAACATTTGATCATTTTGGATTATAATTTCAGGGATGTGTGTGTTCTGTTCCACAGTTTTAAATTTTGTTACTTTTAAATTCACCTTAATATTTGTTAAAGAATCTCTCCCCCAATCAGTCTCTTTTCTGACCTTTTTTTCTATTCTAATATATTTTTCCTGAAAGTTTAGAATTATTTTTGTAAATTCCAAAATCTCGATGACACTACTCTTAAGTCTGAAAAAAAATTGAAGCACATTTAAACATCACATTAACTGTATTCATGCAATAATATATTATGCCTCTCCACTTATTTAATATATTTTATACCTGTCACTGCAGATATCTAGTTTTCTTCATTAGAGTTTGGCACATTTCTTATAAGTGCATTCTTAGATGTTTTTTAGTGAGATACTGTTCTTGGTACTGAAAATGGAGTTCTAACTGCTTATGGCTCATGAGGAAAGAAACTTTTAAAAGTTTATTTTGAAACTGGCTACTGTACTGAATTAATAGTTGTTCAGCTAATTTCCATAGGCCTTCTAAGAAGGTCTTTTTTGAATCATAATTTGCTTCATTCTTTCCAATATTTAGAGTTCTCATTTCCATTTTCTAAATTTGTTGTACTGAATAAAATTTCTGGAAAATATTAAATAGTGATAATGTATATTTCTTTTTCAAAGACTTTAAACTTTAAAAAATTCAGTGGGAAGACAGTGCATCTTAACTGTCAGAGCTGGGACACAATAAATGCAACATTTAAGACCTTTAGTCATGATGTGGTTCCAGGGAGAAGAGTGAGTGATTCAGGCACACTTCCTTTTAAGTTTATTTTCCTTTACATTTCACTCTATCTTTTGCAGTTCCAAGAATTCTTCAGAGATGAAACCTAGCAACCACATTTCACTTCCAGTTGAAATCTTTTGCCACCACAACTATTTAAATCTTGTTCTGAGTGGTGGGTTCTAATCCTTTTTTTAAATTTTTTTATTATGAAATATTATCATAATTAACTATCCTGTAAGTTTGAAAGTATTTCATAATAAAAAATTTAAAAAATAATTCAAACACCTTACAGAGAAGTTCTGTCTTCCCCTATCGTTCCCAGATACCCAGATCCACCAAATTTAACATTTTGCCACATTTGTCCCATCAGCCTATTTTCTGTTACTCTTTCAATCCACCTGTTTATCTGTGGGTCTGTCAATCCATTTTCTAAATATTTGAGTATAGGTTGTATACGTCATGCTCATTGAATACTTATTACTGCCATGTACATTACCTAAGAACAAGGATATTGACTTAAATAACTACCTTAAGGGCAGTTGTCAAAATCAAGAAATTTAACATAGTTATAAAGCTTTTTGTTTATATTCCAGTTTTTTCATATGTCCCAAAGTGTTCTTTTGGGCCTTTTCCTCCACTGTTAAATTCTGTCCATGATCATGTACTGCATTAATTGTCATTGTCTCCTTAGTTGCTCATTCTTTGTTTATAATTGTGGGAACATATACAACATGAACTTTCCCATCTCAACCATTCCCAAGTATACCATTCACTGGGGTTACTCATATTGATACTTGCGGTACCCTCACCACCTTCCATTACTAAAACTTTCCTATCTCCCCAAACAGAAATCCTACACCCATTGTGCTTTAACTCCCCATTGCCCCTGCCCTCCCAACCCTGGCATCCTGTCCTCTAATTTCTGTCTTCATGACTTGCATATTCTCCAATATTTCCTTCATAGTTATTATGAGCTTAAATTTAACATCCTAAATCTATAGCAATCCTGGTCACTTTGATACCTACTTAACTTCAAAAGTATACACAAGCTATGTTCCTAGACCCCATCTGTCTCCCCACCTTTATGTAGTACTTATCACAAATTACATGTTTATACATTGAGTCCAAAACTACTGACTTATCATTACATGTTATGTATTTGCTTTTTATTTCCTGTAGGAAGTAAAAAGTGGAGTTACAAACAAAAAATACTATACTGTTGGCATTTATGTTTACCAATGTCGTTACCCTTACCAGAGATCCTTGTTTCTTCATGTGGCTTTGTTTTATTGTCCTTTCCTTCCAACCTGTCGAACTCTGTTTAACATCTGCATTGCTGGTCTGTGGTGATGAACTCCCTCAGCATTTGTTTATCTAAGAATGTCTTAAATTCAGCTCTCATTTTTGAAAGACAGTTTTGCTGGATATAGAATTCATGATTAGCAATTTTTTGCTTTTAGCACTTTAATTGTATCATCCCACTGTTATTTTGCCTCCATGGTTTCCAGTGAGAAATTGGCATTTGATTGTTTTGAGGCTCTCTTTTAGGTGATATGTTTCTTCTCTCTTGCATGTTTCAGAATTCTCTCTTTGGCACTTGGCAGTTTGATTATAATATGTGATGGGGTGGGTCTATTGGGGGGTTATCCTGTTTGGAGTTTGTTGAGTGTCTTGGATGTGTATGTTCATGTCTTTTGTTGAATTTGGGAAGTGTTCAGCCATTATTTCTTTGAATATTCTCTGCTCCTTTTTCTCTTTCTTCTCCTTCTGGGACTCCCACAGTGTATGTATCAACATGTTGATGGTGTCCCACAGATTGCTCAGTTTGCTCAGGCTCTGTTCACTTTTCTTATTCTTTTCTTCTGTCTGCTCTCAGATTAGATGATTTCAGTGGTCTTAACTTTCAAGTTCACTGAGTTTTTTTTTCTTCTGACAGCTCCACCTCTCTGTTGACATTCTGTTTGTGTTTATCATTTGTTTTCCTAATTTCCTTTAGTTCTTTGAGCATATTTGCGACCATTTTTTTTTCCCCAGTCTGTCTGATATATCCCAGGTCTGGTCCACTTCCTTAATGGTTTCTAATGCCTTAATCCTCTCCTTTGCCTGGGCCATTGCTTCCTGTTTCTTTGTATGTTTGTAATCTTTTGTTGAAACCTGAGCATTTTGTTATTTTAATGTGTTATTGCTGGAATTTAGAGTCTCGTATCCAGCATATCCAGCTAGTGTTATGATAGACCTTTCCTTATGCTGGTAGCTAACCAAAAAAAAAAAAAAAAAAGAGAGAGAGAGAGAGAAGGGAAAAAGGAAAATGCTTTTCCCAGTCTTTGCAGATTGACCTGTGTGAGTGCGTGCTCTCCTTTAGGTCTTATCCATACAATGAGTTTAGAGACTATTTCTAGGCTGAAGCATAGGGGCTTCCCTGATCCTTTCTCCACATGCCTCTTTTCTTGGCATGCACATGTGGCCCTGGAATTTCCCCCATTTGCACAGATACCAGTGTCTGCTCTAGGAAACAGTTTTCTCCCAGTCCTGGGGGTTGCACTGTATGTCCTACAGCCAGCAGTCACTTGGTCCAGGCAGCTCGACTTGACTGTTCTCCCACAGCATTCTGTAGAAGAGCTCTGTGAACTGCCTCTACTCACAGGGCAAGTTTGGGGAGAGCGAGTTTCTCAGACCACCACCACACAGATTGGGTCAGACATACACACTCCCAGTATGTGCACCGGGTGCGCAGACTGGCTCTGCTCCCAGCAGGTGAGCCGTGGGGAGACGGGCAGCCAGGGTACTGGTGGATCTTACTGCTTTTAATAGCTTTTTTCTTGATTCAGCACTCTCCCTGTTACTGCAGTCCTTTAATTGCTTTCTGCAGCTTTGAGAAGATGTTTCTCCCAGTTATTGCTGGTTGTTTAAAGCTTCTGTTAGGGGACAGAACCTTGAAGGATCTCACTCCCCTAATTCTTAAAATATTTATTTTCATTTCCTAGTAGGACACATCCAACATAATTATCAATCCTGTTTTTAAAAATGTAACTTTTTACATTTTCTTCAAAATTATTGACTATCAGTTTGCTATATGTGCCTATAAAGCTCTAAAGTATGTTTTTTTATATTCATGAAAAAAGATAAATGTTAAATTTGTAAGTTTATAGGCAACTTTTCTTCTCTTTTTTGATCATCTGTATTTTCTGTTTCCCACAGCAAACAACTATTTTTGTCATAAGAAAAACATGCTACCAAAAAGAAAAAAAAATCCATTTTCCATTGTAAAATGAGGATCTGAGATTTTCATTTTTTACCTGCAAGAGGAACAGACAGGTGTATCTTTTAGTATCCTGCCTTTGCCCACTGCCATGTTTCATAAAGCAAATGGTTTGAACAATTTATTCCTTCTTTTTTTGAAGGAATAATATTTTTACCTCATTTACCCCATTGTACTGGCTTTTCTTTATTTTGACCTCTCCAGAGGAAGTTCAGAGGAGTTATAAACTTTTGCATGGGCTGTATTTTCTAACGAGTGAAGCCTTAGATGCTCTGTCTAGCCCAGGTCTTGAGAAATTTCTGTTATCTTATAGACTAGCCCATAGCTAGTGATGGTGTTACTCAGCTTCCCATTTACAGGTCTTTGCCTGTAAGAGGAGTAATGGGGATCTGGTATTTCTGGCTTCTCTAGCCTTAATAACATCTAAGTACTTCATTCTCACCCCCTGCCTGTTCCCTGTTTTACACAGCAGAAAATGTTCATTGTAAAAATCACCATGAGATTTAAAGTAGGTAAATTTGGGCTTTGCAAAGAATATCTTCTTCTCTGACTTAAATCAGGACTGGATCTTAGCTTGCACCTAACTTGTACTTGTTTCTCCAGCTTTTATCCTGTAAGTTCAGATAAAGTTTTTAGTATGGCAAGTCAAATTCCATGCTGACTAGCTTTTAGACAAATAAGCTACCTAGCAAATATTTAAGTGATTGAAAGCATTGCTCCTGCACATATCTCAGCTCCAATTTTGTGATCTTTAACAGAAATGTATTAATGTTTTTCCATATGGCTAAATGGCCTCTGGTGTATTCCTCTAAGATGTAACTTCTGTTTTTTTCTGTTTTTGGCCTCATGCATCTTGTTTCCAAAATGCATCCACCCTCATGTTTCGAAATTATCACTTAGGTGTCTATGTTTTTTAAAAATAGCTCTTTATTATTATAAAAGTAATACAGATTGAGTGTAGAGAATTTGAAATACAGAGGAAAATAAAAATTGCATATACTTTCATGACCTAGAAAAATTGACATTGTTTTTCTTTTTGTAAAATAGAGATCCTTCTGCTCCTTAGTTTGTGACCTGCTTTTTTTCTATCATAAGTGTACATTGTGAATATCCACTTTGTTAAATATTCTTCTGCAACATAACTGTTAACAGTGGTATGAATGTGTCATAATTTATTTAGCTAGTACCCTAGATTGGGCATTTAGGCTGTTTCTAGTTTTGCTATTAAAAATAAACTTGTGATGAAAATCCTTGCTCAAATTTGCACAAATCTCTATTACTCCTCCTGAGGAGTAATTTCTAAAAGAACAACTGCACCTTTATGTTTTTTCATATCTATAGTTAGGTTATCTTCCATAAAATTTGTTTCAGTAATAAAGTGTGTGAGTGTGCGTCTTCAGATCTTTGCACCTAATACTCAATATGACTGGACACTACTCCAGAGAACCCTTCCCAACTCTCCCTTCCCACGAACCTCCAATCTAAGTTAGGTCTCCTGTTGCTTTCCTGACACCTTCAGGCATATAACCCTTTCATGACACTGTGGGTTTCTTCATCATATTTATCAGAATTGTAATTACATATATATTTGTTTGTTTCCTATGTCTCCCCACACTAGACTGCAAGTTCCATGAGAGCAGGGATCATATCTAGTTTATTTAACCCTGAATATTCAGCACATAGTACTGTGCAAGCACAGAGATGTGTTCAGTACGTATCTGTTGAATGAATAAATAGGCATCATTTTCTCAATTTGATAGACAAAGAACTATATCCGATCATTATTGTGTATTTATTAGAGGTTGAACTTTATGCTCTGATTGGCTACTTAGGGTTACTTTTTCTGAAGCCTAGTCATATCTTTGTCCATTTTTCTGAGGCATATATCTTTATGGCTCAAAGTTCTTGGTCCCATAGGCTGCTATATCTGAATACGGCCTATTCTTTCTTTGTCACTTTCCTTCTTTATTTTTGCCCCTGTATTAGAATCTCTTGTTCACTTGATTGATTGCCCATTTTTTGTGTTTTGGCGAATAGGCATTTGAGATTGAAAGCATTGTTGAAATTGGGGTCTCCTCTTGACTCCTTTCCTCATGTCAGTCACTGATTACCTCCCAATCTTACTTTCCTTTTCCACCTTATAACTTACCTATATAATTATCTAGACCTTTTTTTTTTTTATTAAATTCAGTTTTATTGAAATACATTCACACACCATACAATCATCCATGGTATACAATCCACTGTCCACAGTATGATAACATAGTTATGCGTTCGTCACCACAATCTATCTCTGAACATTTTCCTTACATCAGAAAGAACCAGCACAAGAATAAAAAATAAAAGTGAAAAAAGAACATCCAAATCATCCCCCCATCCCACCCCATTTGTCCTTTAGTTTTTATCCCCATTTTTCTACTCATCCATACACTAGATAAAGGAGGTGTGATCCACAAGGTCTTCACAATCACACTGTCACCCCTTGTAATCTACATTATTATATAATTGTCTAGACCTTTTTTTAAATTGCTCCCACTACATTTTGTTTAAAGTCAGCTTAAGAGGCATGATGCTGTCACGGTGACCTTTTTTTTTTAGTCCCCTGAAAAACTTAGCACAGTAGGAATTTAATAAACTGTTGAATTGACTCTTCAAATTATGGGATCATAGTGGGATTTGAAAAATCAGTTATTTATAGCTACTCTTGTCATTCACTGGGAGAGCCTTAGGGAGTTTGTCTCATGGCAGATACGGAAAAAGTGTAAAGAACATTAAGACAAAGGGCTGAAGCCTTTTGTGAAAAGTAGTGATGTAATCTTAGGTATCTAATACTCCCCTTCCCAAATCCACATGGAAATGCCCAAGAAAACATAAAGGTAGGGAAAAACCTCCTCCTAGAAGCTATGTAGTCATTCACCTCTAAAACTTTTAGGAATTCATGCCTAGATGTGGTGTCGGTAGCAGTATGTGAAAAGAAGAGTGATGAGCTCCCCTGAGGGACAGACAGTCCTGCCGGCATGGGCACCCTGCACCAGAGGGCGGGGAAGTGTTGCCTTGAACTTTCACATGAGCCAGACACCATGAAAAGCATTTTTTATGACTTATTTAATTTTCATATCAACCTTATAGATGTCAATATTAGCTCCATTTTTTCAGATGAGGAAACTGAGTCCTAAGAGATCACACAGTTTGTTAGTAATGACAGGCCCAGAGACAGTAAGAAGAAAGACCAAAAAAAAAAGTTTAGAAGGGAAAAATATTAATATTAATAATTATTGTGTTTATATGACAGGATTTGGATAATCTATGTTTTTCTTTATACCATTGTGACTTCTCTAATTTTCTTTTTAAACATTCAGTCATCCTTTTTAGTGACTTGAGTGAAAATAACTCTAGGCTCTATCACTCCACTTTAATTCTTCACAGCCATGACAATTCGCTGGGCCTTGTTTATCTGGAAATGCTCCATGCTGTCTTCTCTGGTCGTAACCTCCTGTACTTCACCTTATTTTTTCAGTAATTCCCATACATCATCTTTTTACCTTATTGGGAGCTCAATGCCATTGGCTTCTCTCTACAAAAATCTCCAGGCCCCTGCTGGCTTAACTCATGCCCCTCCTATCTTAACTGCTTACATATTGGAGCTTAGATTATCGTCCATTATTTCCACAACTTTATTTTCCTACTTTTGTACTTTTTCAGGTGTCTGACCATTCTTCCTTTTTCCTTTTACTCTTAGGAGTGGGACTTGCTTCTTACCTCACAGAGAATACTGAAGCCATCACACAGTAATTTTCTCCATCTCCTGCCTCCCCCTTTACAGAACCTGTCTATATCCCTGCTGGCTCTTTTCCTTCCCACCCTTTAAAGCCAGTCGTTCCACCAATGCTCATACTCATTCCCACCTCCCAGGGACCTCCCACTGTCCCCTCCCTTCCTCCCTTCCCTGTATTAGGCATTCACTAAATATGCAGTTAATACACACTGGATATTTTTATAAACAGAAGAAAATAACAAAACTAGATCTAATTGTTACAGAGAATGTAATCACCTTGGAAAATTCCAGGGTGTTTAGTTTCATGTACATTCCATCGTCTCTCAATGTATTTTATATGGTATGAAATGTTACAGTGCTTCTCTTACTTTTCTGAAGAACAGTATTTCTTCCATTTGATTGAAATATATTTCCTTTGAAAAATGTTTTCTTTACATCCTGCTTATATTTACTTTGACTTTTTTTTTTTTTTTTTGACTGTGAACTTTTTTTCCCTTTTTTTCATAGCTAGAGAACACATTCAAATCAGTTATTGCCCAAATTGGACCTGGAGGGACTATCAATCCAGAGATAAAACAGAAGATAAAATTTGTAAGTATTTTCTGTTTCTGGGAAAAAGATAAGAATAATTAATTATTCATTTAGATACCATTTGTGGTTATGTTTAATTTGCTTGCTAATATTTATTAATTTTATATTTATACCTGAACTTTTCAAATATACTGCAAAAAGAGTGGCTGTTCTTTTAGGAATAGAGGATAAAAATGCAGTAAATTACTTCTAAAAATTTTAAATGGTGTCACAGTTATTTTTAAAATGTAAATAAATGCTCTCTTCTCCCATCTTCCCCTCACTGCAATAAGTCACTGTTAACAAGCAGTCCAGTATTTTTCCAATACCAATTTTATATACATGTATGTTGAATGTTATTGTAAACAGTACATGGTATCTTTTTATGTTGATGTTCCATATTTCATTTATGAGATCCATGGCTGATTAACACTTGGGTTGTTTCTTGCCTCGGCTGATTTAAGAAATGCTGCAGTTAATATCTTTGTACACTTACTCAGAAGTGCAATTTTCAAAGGTATTGCATATTTTAAGTTTAATTAATGATAATTTGCCCTCTAAAAGGTTTGAACAAATTTACATTCCCACTGACAGTGAATGAGACTGCTATGTCTCTGCTTCCCTCCAAAGATTAAGAACTATTACTTATCCAACCATATGGTTTAATTTATGCCTCTGGTTTATTATAATTGAGCATCTTTTCATAAGCTTAGTAGCCATTTATATTTCTCCTATGAGTTGCCTGTTTGTGTCCTTGACCTTATATATTACTTTGCCTTATTAATTTGGAAGAGCCCTTTGGCTGTTTTGGTATTCATTTGCTTTATCCTTTGTATTAAAATGACAGCCCTTCTTTCCAAGGAGGAAGTAACATTAGTCCTGTTTCTTAAATGCCTACAAGATAAGTTTTTGTTGCCTGTTAATCATGGTGAAGCTTATGAAAAGAGAACTATAGGTTTTTCTATGGCTAACTTTTCATATAAATTTGGTGTGTTGCTGCATCATATTCACTGATTACTAGGAAGCCTTTCATATGGGTCTTTTTACTTTTATTTTGTTACCAATGGTACAGATTTTATATCATCATCAATTGGGAATAATTCCCTAAGCACTGATTTGTAAGTTAACACTTGTCCTCTGCAATATAACTACTTGCATTAGCTATTTGTGGAATTTGACAACCTGGCCTTTTTTTTTTTTTTGTAAGTGGGAATTTCTCTACCTAGGCTTTTTTTTAAAGTGGGAATAATTTATTTTTATTGAGGTAAAATTCACTTAACATAAAATTTACCATTTTAACTGTTTTAAAGTGGATAATTCAGTGACTTCCAGCGCATTCTCAATGTTGTACAGCCATCACCATCAAATTACAGAAATTTTCATCACCCCAAAAAGGTACCCCATATCCATCAAGCAGGCACACCCTATTACCCTTTTCCCCAGCCCCTGACAACTACTAGTATTGGCTTTAAGTGACTATGGATTTGCCTATTCTGGACAAGTCATATAAATGGAATCCTATAGTGTGTGGACTTTTGTAGCTAGTTTATTTCACATAACATGATGTTTCCAAGGTACCAAGTTGCAGCATGCATTAGTAAATCATTCCTATTTATAGCAGAATATCCCTTTCTACGGATATACCATATTTTGTTTATCCATTCATTAGTAAATAGACGTCTTAGTTGTTTGCACTTTCTGGCTATGGTGATAATTGCTACTATAGATATTTGTGTACAACTTTGTTTTCAATTCCTGGGTATATATTTCAGATTGGAATTACTTGGTACGGTATATAATAATCCTTTTAATATGCTGCTGGATTGCGTTTCCTGGCATTTTGTTAAGGATTTTTGAAAGTGTACTTGGTAGGGTCACTGGTCTGTAGTTGTCCTTTCTGGTGCTGTTATTGGTATTAGGGTAATATGGGCCTTACAGAACAAGTTAGGAAGCATACCCTTCTCTAGTATTTAGCAATTTGAGAAAGATTGATTTTTTTGATAGATTCACCAGCGAAGCCATCTGGTCCTGGACCTTTTTGTTGTTGGAAGGATTTGATTATCTGTTAAAGACCTATTCAAATTTTCTAATTCTTCTTGATTCAGTTTTAGCTGTTTGTTTCCAGGACTTTGTCCATGTCATCTAGGTTATTTCATTTGATGGCATACAATTGTTCATAGTATTCTCTTACACTCCTTTTTTATCCCTGTCACTGTCACTAAGTAATGTTCCTACTTTATTGCTGATTTTAGAAATTTGGGTATTCTTTTGTTCTTGGTCAGTCTAGCTAAAAGTTTGCCAATTTTGTTGATCTTTTCAAAGAACCAATTTTTGGTTTCATTGATTCTGTTTTCCTATGTCATTTATCTCCCCTCTAAGCTTTATTTCCTTCCTTCTGCTGGCTTTGGGTTTGCTCTTGTTTTTCTCGTTCATCAAGATGGAAGGTCAGGTTATTGATTTGAGATTGTTCTTCTTTAATGTAGGCATAGCTACAGATTTCCCTGATCATTGCTTTTGCTTCATTCCATTAGTTTTGGTATGTTTTGTTTTTATTTCTGTTAACCTGAAAGCATTTACTAACTTCTTTGATGCACTGCTTAAGAGTATATATTTTTTAACTTCCACATATTTGTCAGTTTTCCTTCTATTAATTTCTAATTTCATTCCATTATGATCACTGATAATACTTTAAGTTTATTGTCACATTTTGTGGCCTAACATGGTCTATCTAAAATGTCCCATGTGCACTTGAGAAGAATGTGTATTATTGTGTGGTTGGATGGAGTGTTCTGTTAGATCTAGCTGCTTTATATGTTATTCATATCTTCTACTTCTTGGTTTATCTTTTATCCAGTTCTATCCAACAGAAAATTAGAGTGTTGAAGTTGCCAAATACAACTGTTATTTTCCCCTTCACCTATCATTTTTGCTTCATATATGTTGAGAGTCTGCTGATAGATATGTTTATAATTGTTATATCTTCTTGATGGATTGACCCTTTTATCAATAGATAGTCCTTCTTTATATCTTACAGCAATTTTTGCCTTAAGGTCTACCTTGTGTGATATTAGTATGGCTACTCCAGTTCTCTTTCAGTTAGTGTCTGCATGGAATATCTTTTTTCATTCTTTCACTTTCATCACATTTGTATCTTTGGTTCTAAAGTGAGTCTCTCATACACAGCAATAGTTGACTCACGACCTAGGCTCTTTTAAAAAGAAGTTTTATTATATTTAAATGATTGTGAAAAGACTTCTTAGCTTTGAATAAAATCAATAAATTTTATACCCAGATCCCTATCTGAAAAATGTCATAGGAAAAAATTAATTTTAAATTATTCTCTTGTGGCTTTGGCATAAAGTTGAGATTTTTTTTCTCTCTGTAGCTATGTCATTAGACTTCTGATACTGCAGAAACAGAGGTGTCTACAAATGTGAATTAAAAATAAGTTTCAGCACTCTGAATTTTTTGTGGTAGATGGCTGCAAATTCTTTGAGACTTCTCCCTCTGTGGGATGGAGTCTAATTCTCTTCTCCTTGGATCTCGCTTTAAATAATCAGCTTGACAGATAGTAATGGTGTTTCAGTACTTCAGAGGCCAGGTCATAAGGAGCCTTATTGCCTCTGCCAAGCCTCTTGGAAATCTTGATCTTCGAGCCCTAAGCCACCTGTGTTTGATTCCCGTTTCTTCCCAGTGATTGTTTAGGGGAAATCCTGTGCTACCATAAGAGAGGTTTCCTATCTCCATACATGCATGTCCAGGAGTTCTGCCAGAAAGTGGTAGAGGTAAGAATGAAGCAAGGGAGTTGGGTGTGCTGGCCTGCCTTGCTGCCTCCAGGGATTATATATATTCAAGGAGTAAAAACAGCAAGGGGCATAAATAGGTAATTATGAAAGCAGAAATGCATATGTCCAATAAACACATGAACTAAGAACAGATTATCTCATTTTGCTTTTCAGTTCAGCAAATATTGGAACTACTTACAGTTACCATCTTTGGTGAGGGTATTAGAAATGGGAAAAGTCTTTTTTAGGGAGTCTGGAAATACTTTAAAATTGAGACTGTCCTTTTATAAATGTCCTGAGGTCATCTCTGAAAATGGTTCACTATTCTCTTGACCTAGAAAACCCCACAAAATCATGCAAATCAGGAGGTTCAAATCTTCGTGTTCACTTTAAGAACACCTAAGAAACTGCTCAGGCATCAAGGATATGCATATTCAAAAAGCCACCAAGTATCTGAAAGATGTCACTTTACAGAAGCAGTGTGTGCCATTCTGTCTTTACAACGGCAGTGTTTGTAGGTGTGCCCTGGCCAAACAGTGGGGCTGGACGCAGGGTCAGTGGCCCAAAAAGAGTGCTGAAGTTTTGTTGCACATGCTTAAAAATGCAGAAATTAATGTTGAACTTACAGGTTTAGATGTAGATTCTCTGGTCTTCGAGCACATCCAGTTGAACAAAGTCCCCAAGATGCGCCACCTTACTTAGAAAGCTCCTGGTCAGATTAATCCATACATGAACTCCCCTTGCCACATTGAGATGATCCTTACTGAAAAAGAGCAAATCGTTCCTAAACCAGAAGAGGTGGTTGCACGGAAGAAAAAGATACCCCAGAAGAAACTGAAGAAACAAAAACTTAAGCCTTGGGAATAAATTTATCATAAAATAAATGCAAATTAAAGTTAAAGCAGAAAAAAAAATTGAGGTGCATATATTTCTCACCTAGCAATAATGTTATATAAAGTTTATTCCAAAGAGATCACTAAGCAAGTGCCCAGTGATTTTTTTTATGATGTTCAATATGACATTATTATATGGTAACCAAAAAAGTAGAGAAAAATTAAATATTCATTGATAGAGAATTGGTTAAATTATCCATCCAAACTAGGGAATGTCATGCAGTTTGGTTAAATGGCTTATGTATATCTATATATTTCACATGGAAGTATCTCCCTGACATATTGTAGGACTTTAAAAACAGGTTATATGCCAAAGCTAGGCATATGATTGACTTAACCTTTCAGGTATTGTTATTTGAATAGGTCAAGTGCCTAGCCTCACCCACCTGCCATCTATCCCTCTCCCAGCCCAATTGGTAGCCCTGGCCAAGGAAAACTAGGCCTCTCCCATTGCTCCTGGCCCACCTTGGCTATTCATTGGCAGCAGCTCTTCTTAAGTGGAGCAGGTAACTTGATTGCTTGTTAGTAAATTGCACATGGAGCTGTTCCTACCCACAAGGCTGACTGACCTCTTGAGGACTGGAGTGGGCTCTAATGCTGTTTGGGCTTAGGCTGAGCCCTGACCCTTGCATGCATTCTGCTTTCACAAAGAAATGTTCCCAGCAGTGGTGGCCAACTGGCCCCCCTATCTCTGGGCTAGAGCACTTGCCTGTGTTAGCCAACACTATCCTCAAGGCCCCAGGGCGGAGAAGGGCAAAGTCCCCTAGTAGGTTATCGTTAGCACCCTCCACCCCCATCTCAGCTGCTGCCCTCTTTCCAAGGCCTTGCATGGAAAGATCTATTAGCTGTTGTCCAAAACATTCCTCTTTGGCTCCTAATGTTGGCCTCTGCAGGCAGCAGTCTTTGTCCAGGACCCCATCAGGGAGAGGCCAGGGAGGCTGAGCCCTGACTTTGACCTGAGACGAAGAGGAGCAAAGCCACCATCAAGGCTGGCCCTTGCCCCTCAACCCTATATAATAAAAGGTATGAGCCCTCAACTGACTCCTGTAGCACCCTAGGACAGGACTGGGACCAGTCATTTGTCTCCAGGGCAAGTCCTTTCTCTTCCTCCAATATTTGGAAGTATTAAGTTACACTTTAAAATGTATTTAAGAGATTTCCAATAAATTTTTTTTCTGTTAAAAAACACAGGTTATAGAATAGCATGTTCATCATTATCCTTTCATATGAAATCATAAGGGTTGTGTGTGTGTGTATGCATGGAGGCATCTTAACATGTTTTCTGAAAAGCAGCAATGACTGTTTCTGGGTCATAGGCTTTTTTTTTTTTTTTTTTTTTTTTAATTTTTATTGAGATTGTTCAGATACTATACAATTATCCAAAGATCCAAAGTGTACAATCACTTGCCCCTGGGTACCCTCATACAGCTGTGCATCCATCACACTTAATTATTGTTCAATTTTTAGAAACTTTTCATTACTCCAGACAAGAAATAAAGTGAAAGATGAAAAAAGAAAAGGAAACTCGAATCTTCCCCTATCCCTAACTAACCCCCCTCAATTGTTGACTCGTAGTATTTGTTACTGTTTATGAAAAAATGTTGAAATACTACTAACTGTAGTATATAGTTTCCAATAGGTATATATTTCTTCCCTATATGCCCCTCTATTATTAACTTCTAATTCTATTGTCATAACATTTGTTCTGGTTCATGGAAGCGATTTCTAGTATTTGTACAGTTGATCATGGACGTTGCCATCCATAGGATTCAGTTTTATACATTCCCATCTTTTGACCTCCAGCTTTCCTTCTGGTGACATATATGACTCTGAGCTTCCCCTTTCCACCTCATTCACGCACCATTTGGCACTGTTAGTTATTCTCACATCTTGCTACCAACACCTCTGTTCATTTCCAAACATTTAAGTTCATCCTAGTTGAAGATTCTGCTCATACTAAGCAACCGCTCCCCATTCTTAAGCCTCGTCCTATATCTTGGTACCTTATATTTCATGTCTGTTGAGTTTACATATTATAATTAGTTCCTATCAGTGAGACCCTGCAATAATTGTGCTTATGTGTCTGGCTTATTTCACTCAGAATATTGCCCTCGAGGTTTTGTCATCAACCCATTTTTTTTTTTTTATTATGGTTTTGTTCACTCACCATACATTCCATCCTAAGTAAATAATCAATGGTTCTCTGTATGGTCATATATTTATGTGTTCACCACCTTCACAACTGTCTATATAAGGGCATCTACATTTCTTCCACAAGGCAGGAGGGAGAGTCAAAGAAGGTAGAGAGGCAAAAGAAAGAGGAAAAAAAAAATGACAGCTAGGAAGCAGCAAAAGGAAAAATAACTTTAAATCAAAGTAGAGTAAAGAATCAGACAATACCACCAATGTCAAGTGTCTAACATGCCTCCCCTATCCCCCCCTCTTATCTGCATTTACCTTGGTGTATCACCTTTGTTACATTACAGGAAGCATAATACAATGATTCTATTAGTTGCAGTCTCTAGTTTATGTTGATTGCATCCCTCCCCCAATGCCTCCCCATTTTTAACAGCTTGCAAGGTTGATGTTTGCTTGTTCTCCCTCGTAGAAGAACATATTTGCACATTTTATCACAATTGTTGAATACTCTAGATTTCACCAAGTTACACAGTCCCATTCTTTATCTTTCCTCCTTTCTTCTGGTGTCTCACATGCTCCCAACCTTCCTCTCTCAACCATATTCATAGTTATCTTTGTTCAGTGTACTTACATTGCTGTGCTACCATCTCCCAAAAATTATGTTCCAAACCACGCACTCCTGTCTTCTATCACTCTGTAGTGCTAGTATTTCCTGTAGGGCAGGTGTCTTGTTCACAAAGTCTCTCATTGTCTGTTTGTCAGAAAATATTTTGAGCTCTCCTTTATATTTGAAGGACAGTTTTGCTGGATATAGGATTCTTGGTTGGCGGTTTTTCTCTTTCAGTATCCTAAATATATCACACCACTTCCTTCTTGCCTCCATGGTTTCTGCTGAGAGATCCGCACATAGTCTTATTAAGCCTCCTTTGTATGTAATGGATCGCTTTTCTCTTGCTGCTTTCAGGATTCCCTTTATCTTTGATGTTTGATAATCTGATTATTAAGTGTCTTGGCATAGGCCTATTCAGATCTCTTCTATTTGGAGTATGCTGCGCTTCTTGGATCTGTAATTTTATGTCTTTCATAAGAAATGGGAAATTTTCATTGATTATTTCCTCTATTATTGCTTCTGCCCCTTTTCCCTTCTCTTCTCCTTCTTGGACACCAATGATACATACATTATTGTACTTTGTTTCATCCTTAAGTTCCCAGAGACGTTGCTCATATTTTTTCATTCTTTTCTCCATCTGCTCCTTTGCGTGTAGGCTTTCAGGTGTTTTGTTCTCCAGTTCTTGAGTGTTTTCTTCTGCCTCTTGGGATCTGCTGTTGTATGCCTCTTGAGATCTGCTGTTGTATGTTTCCATTGTGTCTTTCATCTCTTGTGTTGTGCCTTTCATTTCCGTAGATTCACTAGTTGTTTTTTGGAACTTTCGATTTCTGCCTTATATATGCCCATTGTTCTCTTTATAGCCTCTATCTCTTTTGCAATATCTTCTCTAAACGTTTTGAATTGATTTAGCATTAGTTGTTTAAATTCCTGTATCTCAGTTGAAGCATGCATTTGTTCCTTTGACTGGGCCATAAGTTTGTTTTTCTTAGTGTAGGTTGTAATTTTCTGTTGTCTAGGCATGGTTTCCTTGGTTATCCAAATCAGGTTTTCTCAGACCAGAACAAGCTCAGGTCCCAGAGGGAAGAAATATTCAGTATCTGGTTTCCCTGTGGGTGTGTCTTAGAAAATTGCTCCACCCTGTGATGCTTCAGGTCACTGTGCTTTTCTGCCCAGCAGGTGATGCCTGTTAGCCTATAATTCTTGACAGTATAAGGAGGTATGGCCGTGTTCCCCCAGGCTCTGGGTCTGGTTCTGAATGGAAAGGGCCCCACCCCTTTCCTCTTAGAGCAGATAGACCCCCTAGGGGGAGATCATTAGCATTTCAATGGTCTCTCTCTCTGCTTGTGCTGTCTCCACCCTTCTCTGAGTCACAGCCCTGGAAACTGAAAATGACTGAGGCTTTCTCCACTGAGCCAAAAAAGAAACAGATGGTCCCCTTCAGACCTAGTCCAAGGCACCCCTCCAGCTCTCCAAAGTCAGTCGTCACCCAAAGCCTCTGTCTGTTTTTTGGGGATTCGTACCTATAGTGAGCAGTTCACAGTCACTACTTAAAACCCCAGTTGGAGCTCAGCTGAGCTATATTT
Organism: Choloepus didactylus; assembly: GCF_015220235.1. Classification (NCBI taxonomy): domain Eukaryota; kingdom Metazoa; phylum Chordata; class Mammalia; order Pilosa; family Megalonychidae; genus Choloepus; species Choloepus didactylus. Next base: position 83,948,263 of record NC_051308.1, on the reverse strand, counting down.
GCTTGCTGAGAGAGAGCTTCTCTCTGGCACCACAAGGCTTTGCAGCTCAGGCTATGGGGGAGGGGGTCTCATGACTTCGATCCGCAGGTTTTACTTACAGATTTTATGCTGTGATCTTGGGCATTCCTCCCAATTCAGGTTGGTGTATGATGAGTGGACGGTCTTGTTTGTCCCCCCACAGTTATTCTGGATTATTTACTAGTTGTTTCTGGTTTTTTGTAGTTGTTCCAGGGGGACTACTTAGTTTCCACTCCTCTCTATGCTGCCATCTTGCCCAAGCCCTGGGTCATAGGCTTTTGCAACAACTTCTACTTTATGTTTTTTCTAAAGCTTGATTTAGAATTTTTTATACGATATGTATTATCTGGAAAAATCTAGGAAAACACAAAGCTCTTTATATTCTGTTGAGATAGAGCAACTCCACTTCTAGGAATTTATCCTAAAATCATTGGATAAGTGTGCAAAAATGCAAGTATGAAAGCATTTGTCACAGCATTTATAATGGTGAAAAATAAAAAACAGCCATAAATAGAGGATTGAGTAAATAAATTTAGGTATATTGAATATTTTTAAAAATGTGTAGCCAATAAAAATGTTGATTCATATTTACTGACATGGAAAGATGTCTGTGGTTTAATATGATATTAAAACATTGGCTATGGAACTAACAACCTTAGTTTTAAAATTAAGTACAGATATCTTTAAGTTTGTATGGACAACAATGGCTATCTTCGGTTATTTTCTCTTTCCTTACATGTATTTTCCAAAGTTTTCCGTAGTGTCCATTGTATTTCTTTTGTAACATTTAAAAGCTTGATACTGTGCTGTAAAATATTTATTTATTTTATGTTTGGCTGAGCTAAAGAAATGTAGGAATTTCTGGAACATATATGTTACAGTAATGTGCAATAACTATTTCTCGGCTCTGGAAATTTCGGAAATCACTGTCTTGTTGATGTTCTAAAATTGGGAACTGATTTTTAAAAAATTAATATAATGTGAATATAATTCATTTGATAATGCTGTTTATTTTTACCCTTGTTACTGTTTATGCTATAGTATCTGTATGTTGATATTTTGTCACCGAGCATCCATTTGTGCCTATTTATTATATAAATTTTCTCTGTATTAGGTTGTATCCAGGTTTCCAGAAGGTTTACTTATATCTAAACTGCTTGGAGAGTTTGAGGTGAGTGTTTTCTTTTTCACCAAGTATGATTTTTTTCATGGCTTATGTTTCTCGTGATAGACAAATTTTATTGCTACTCCATGGATCCTCCAAGTCCATGACCTAATACTTAAGCATCTTGCTTTGTATTTCACTGTCTTTTTCTTTATTCTAATATTAAATTTGTGATCTAAAGGAGTTGTGAATTAGGGTCCTTAACAAATACTTGATTATGCATAGGAAGGATATTTTTACCACTTACTATTATAATATCATTAGAATAAAGATTATTTTTAAAGTTTGACAATACCAAGCGTCATTGGGGATGTGGAGAAACATCATACACTGCTTGTGGGATAAAACCACTTTTGTGAGATAAAACCACTTTGGAGAAAACGTTTTGGAGTATCAAGTAAAGTTGAAGGTATGCATCCCCAATGATCCAGCAGTTCCGCTTCTACATATGTAGAAGAAATCCTTGCACGTGTGCATATGAAGACATACATAAGGATGTTCATTGCATTATAGTAAAAAACTGGAACCAAATATAATGGCCATTAATAGAAAAATAGATATGTTAATTGAGATTGACATATTTATATAATGGAATAGTATGTAGGAGATAAATAAACTAGATCTGCTCTGCAGCATGGAGCATTTTTGAAACCATAATATTGAGTGAAAACATCAAGTTGCAGAATGATAATTCAGTTTATACCATATATCCAATTTAAAAAAATAGTGGTAAGACCTGTACATGTTAGCTATGTGCCAGGCTGTATTCTGAGTGTCTTTCCTATAGTAATTCATCTGATTTTCTGACCCTTAGTTCTCTGTGCCTCAGAACTAACTTCCCTAAGGGTCAGATAGCCAGTAATGGGTAAAGCCAGGATTTGAACCTGGGAAGCCTGGCTTCGGAATCTTCGCTATCAACTATTGTGCCATGAAAACTGTAGTATATATGCAGATACAAACACGTATCGTGAGATACTGTAAAATATGGTTAAGATTTATCACCTCTCTGCTGTTTCATAATGATATATAAAATGGGGATAATAATAATAATACCCACCTCAGAGAGCTTTTGTGAGGTTTAAATACTTAAAGCACTTAGAACAGTGCCTGACACATAATAATTGTTCAATAAATGCTCATTGATAGTAGAAGAAAAAGAATAATTAAATTTGGATATGGAAGATAACACACTCACCCTTCAGATACTAATGGAGAAAACTTAAGTTCACATTATTTTTAGGAAATGAATCTTTTAGAATCACAAAGTTTATTTCAAATAGGCCCTTATGGAGAAAGCTAAAACAGAGAGTCTTACTGTTTTCTGAATTAACAAGTAAAGTCACTTATCTAGTAGTGAAGTTAAAGAATAGTCTGTGAGTAAAAGAATGTGACTTAATTATCATAAAAATTAATGAGTAAATTCAACCTCCTGTGCCAGAATTGCAATTCCAAGTGAACAGTTTTATATTATAAACATGTTAGCCAATGTAGCTTTCTGTAATAAAATCCTTAGAGTTAAAGTTACAAGTCAACCATCTTGGAGAAATTAAAACAAACTCTTTAATGTTTCAGGAAAGCTTTTTGCCCTTCTTAATAAACAGACTTAGGCAGAAATTCATCTTTATGATTAGAAATATAGTAAGCATAGATTTAATTTCAATTTTATGTGAACTTGTAGAAACATTTGCTAACCCTTTATTTACTCAATGTGATATAATGGCTACCTGTGTGATTTGTCCTCTTAAAATACCTAGTTCAGTAGTATGCCATTTTTTCAAGATCCTTTATTAAATTGCTGACTGAACAGGATGATAGTTCAATGACAGCAGAGTTTTTATATCTTCCATAAGCTCCACATAAAAACAGAGAAATTAGATAGCAAACTAACAATCCATGGACAATATTACAACAAAATTAGGTAGTATACCTTCCATGTGCTCCATGAGCAAGTGTATGGGGAGGTCACCACCAACAGCCACAGGATCTTTGCATCAGCATCTGTGCCATGGGGAAACAGACGCAAGGGAGCCAGTGTCTGAGGGATTTGGGAACAAAGAACTACAAAATATCAAACAGGCATTTGCTGGAAAATTCAGCAAGCCATTTTGTGAACAACATCTGAAAATGGAGGATATTTTGACATTATCTAATAACAAAGAGTGGTAGGGGTTCATGGTAAGACTTGAAGGAGCTGGAGCACTAAAACCCTATGAATTCTTAAACTGGACAGCTAGAGCTCCCTTCTAGACAGGGATATACGCTAAGAAAATCTGATCAGGATGGAGTTAGTAGAAACAATAAAAAGGGAAGGTCCAAATATAACTCAAGGGAAAAGAGCTAGGAGATCTCAAATACAAGCTACTGTATTTTTAACAATATGGGAATAAAATAGAAGTCTGCAAAGCAGAAAAACCATCCAGAGTCAGAAATTCTACAAATTATGAAAACTAGTTTGACATAAAATGAGAAAAAGAATAGGATCAGGGTCAAATTTCATACATTGTTGAAGGAAAAAAGAGAATAAGGAGCAGAATAACATATTTACAAATAATGAAAACATGCCAGAAAAAAATGATCCCCGTACAGATTAAACCCCAAAACTGCTGTCTCAAAAAGACATGAGACATTAAGAAAGTGATATAAGACATGAAAGAACAGCATAAATCTGAGTTAAAAGAATCTGGAAATGAAGTGACGGTACTTAGGAAAGAATTAGAAATAAAAGAAAATAAGAAATGAAGACTAAACTACAATGAAGGATCATAAGAATTTAAAAAAAAAAACCATACAATTCACCATTATTACATGGAACTTTGTGTAGGAAGTGAGACCTGGTAGGTTTGTGTAGGTTAAGGTGCAATAGCGACACATCCCAAAGTAATTTGGGCAGAGAATAAAAATATATATGCAGGGCCCTCCTGAGGAGCTGGGGGGAAATGTGGAAGTGTTGGACTTCCTCACCTGGATTGTTGCTGATGTTCTCACAAACATTGAGGACTGGTGGTTTGGTATGCTGAACCCTCTATGCTGGGGCTTGCCCTTATGAAGCTCAGTTCTGCAAAGGAGAGGCTAAACCTGCTTAGAATTGTGCCTAAGAGTCTCCCCCTGAGTACCTCTTTGTTGCTCAGATGTGGCCCTCTCTCTAGCTAAGCCAACTCAGCAGGTGAATTCACTGCCCTTCCCCCTTCATGGGGTCTGACTCCCAGGGGTGTAAATCTCCCTGGTGATGCAGGATATGACTCCCAAGGATGAATCTGGACCCAACATGGTGGGATTGAGAGCATCTTCTTGACCAAAAGGGGGGTGCAAAATGAAACAAAGTTTCAGTGGCTAAGAGATTTCAAATGGAGTTGAGAGGTCACTCTGATGGGTACTCTTACTTACTATATAGATAACCTTTTTTAGGTTTTAAGATATTAGAATAGGTAGAGGTACATACCAGAAACTATCAAACTGCAATCCAGTTGCCTTGACCCTTGAAGACGATTGTATAACAATGTAGTTTACAAGGGGTGACAGTGTGATTGTGAAAGACTTGTGGATCACACTCCCTTTATCCAGTGTATGGACGGATGAGTAGAAAAATGGGGACAAAAACTAAATGAAAAATAGGGTGGGATGGGAGGGATGATTTGGGTGTTCTTTTTCACTTTTATTTTTTATTCTTATTTTTACTTTTTCTGGTATAAGGAAAATGTTCAAAAAATAGATTGGGGTGATGATGCACGACTGTAAGCTGGTTACTGTGAACAGTTGATTGTACACCATGTATGGTTGTATGATATGTGAATATATCTCAGTAAAACTGAATTTTAAAAAAACATACAATAGATCATGCCTAAAGGAGAATGGTAGGTATAAAGGAGCATTTGAAAAATTAAAAAGAAATGAATGAGGCACTAGGGATTCATGGGGTGAAAGACTCTTTCTCTGAAATTTTTGAAGTCTAGTGAGGTATGCAGGCATGCAAATAAATTGTTAAGGCAGTATTATGGCTGAGTAACTTATGTTAGAATAATCCTATAAATAACTATTAAAAACTCTGGACAGAATATTTAAAAACCACTATCTGAGGGAACTAGAAATTGACCAGAAGCTTGCAGAAACTGGAGGAGTGTCCGCACCTGGAAGAGGGAAAGGCACTGGGCAAGTTTCCCTTTTTTGTGTGCATGAATTTTGACCTGAGGCCAGGCCATATCTAGTGCTGGGCATTGGGAACTTGGGTGGAAATCAACAGCTTTACTGACTTGAGGAACCGGAGAATGGATTTTAGGGCTACCAAACAGCTGAGAACACAGGAGAAATCTTGTAATGAAGAAGATACAGCACTAAATTCTGTGTGTAAACTCTGCCCAAATCTCTGGTTAATCCTTGAGCTTTTAATGCTTATATTAGAAAAGAAAAAAGGTATAAAGTTATATTTGATCCATGATTCCACTGTAAAAAGCTTAAAAATAAAGAGGAGCAAATAAAATAAAAATAATAAGAAAGGAAATGATAAAGATAAGAATAGAAATCAGCAAAGTAGACAACTATGTGCTTGGGGCACACGCAAAGCAGCCAGCTAAGGCTAAAAGAACTGAAGTGATTTCAGTTGCTCCCCACTATAGGGAGACAGATTTGGGGTTTAATTTCAGCCAGTTAACTCACTGCTAGAACAAAGAAAAAAGTAATGCTCTGCAAAGGAGTATAAAAGATTCCAGTCTCTGTAACATATCTGTCACGATGTCCAGGATACAAATAAAAATTACTGGATATGCTAAGAACAGGAAAATGTAACCCTTGGTGAAGAAAGAAACAATCAATGGAAACTGACCCTGAAATGACACAGGTGTTGAAGTTAGCAAACAGGGGTTTTAAAGCATGTTAAAAGACATTTAAAAATACGTTTGGACAAAAAACAGATGAGATGTCTCAGTGGAGAAAAAGGAACTATAATAACAAATGATTTTTCCAGAATTGAAAATAAAAGACCTGAAATAAAAAATTTGCTGGAAGGTCTTAACAACAGGTTAGAGATGGCAGAAGAAAGCATCAGTGAACTTCAAGACAAATCAGTAGGAATTATGTAATCTGAAGAACAGAGAGAGAAAAAAATGCAAATAAATGAACAGAATCTGGACCTGTAGGAGGACAATATAGGTCTAGTATATGTGTAATTGGAGTCCAAAAAGGAGAGGAGAGAGAATGAAAGAAAAAATTTTGAAAAAAAGGCCAAAAATTTCCTGAATTTTGTGGAATAAGTTTACAGATTTAAGAAGCTCAGAAAACCTAAACAGAATGAACATACAATAAAACATACGTAGGCACATCAGGGTCAAACTGCTGAAAACCAAAGATAATTAGAAAATTTTGGGAGCAGCCAAAGAAAAATAACGCATTGCCTACAGGGAAACAGTAAGACAAGTGATGGCTGCCTTCTCATCAGAAGTCAGAAGGCAGGCCAGAAGACAGTGGTATATTTTTTAAGTGCTCAAGGAAAAATATACTCTTGACCAGTATTCTCTATCCAACAATAATACATCCTAAGAATGAAGGTAAGATAAAGACGTTTTCAGATCATCAAAAATGGAAAATTGATTGTAAGCGGAACTGCACTGTAGGACACACTAAAGAACATTCTTCAGGCTGAAGGGAATGATACCAGTTGGAAATTTGTATCTTCAGGAAGGACTGAAGAACACAGGAAATTGAAAATATGTAGGTACATACATGACTGTTTTCTTTTATCAATTAAAATGTATGATTGTTTAAAGCAAAAATTATAACTTTATATAATTGGATGTATAGCCTGTAGATGTAATACATATGAAAGCCATAGCATAATGCGTTGGAGAGACAGAAAATGGAGCTAAGGGTTGCCAGCTTCTTATATTTTACACGAAGTTGTAAAATAGGAAGACTGCAATAGCTAAGGATTTATATTGTAATATGTAGAACAATAAAAAGTACAAAAAGTTATAACTAAAAAGCCAATAGGTAAATTACAACAGAATTGTAAAAAATGTTGAGTAAGTCCAAAGGAAGACAGGAAAGGAGGAACAGAGATACAAAATGCAAGATGGGACTAACAAATTAACAGCAAAATGACAGATATAAATCTAATTATATCAATAATTACTTATTGTAAATGGACTAAATACTGAAAAAGTAAATGAAAAAGGAGGGTACAACTATATGTTATCTACAAGAAACATACTATAAATATAAAGACATAGATTAGTTGAAAGTAAAAGATGAAACATACACCATACAAAGACAATAAGCATCAAAGAGCTGAAGTGGCTAAAACAACATCAAATAAAGCAAAATTCAAGAGACAGTATATCATTAGAAATAAAGGGACATTTCATGAGTATAAATGTTCAAGTCTTTAGGAAGACATAGTAGTGATACGTGTATTTATCTAATAACTAAGGTTTAAAATAAGTGAACTAGAGATTGACAGCATTAAAGACAGAATTATATAATTCCAAAATTATAGTTGGAGATTTCAATACCCCTTTTCCAGCAATCGACAAAATTACTAGTGAAAAAAAAGGACATAGAAATCTGAACAGTACTGTCCACCATCTTGATCTATTTGACTTGTATAGAACACTGTACCCCAAAACTGCAGAATATACATTCTATTCAAGTAAACATGGAACATTCATCAAGATAGGCTGTATAGTTGTCTATAAAATATGTCTCAATAAATTTTAAACACTGAGATCTTACAGAGTATGTTCTCTGATTAATATGGAATTAAATTACAAGATACCTAAAATTTAACCCTCCGTATTTAAATAACAAGAGAAATTAGAAAATATTTCTAACTTGATAATGAATATGCAACATATAAAATTTGTGAGATGCAGCTAAAGCAGTGCTCAGAAGGGAATTTATAGCTTTAAATGCTTATGTTAGAAAAGAAGAAAGGTAAAAATTCACCATTGATCTAATAAAGTTCTACCTTAAGAAGCTAGAAAAAGAAGAGCAAAGTAAATGAACACTAAGTGGAAGAAAGGAAATGGTGAAGCTAGGATTAGGATGTCATAATCCTAATCAGTAGGATTAGGAAACAATAAAATAGATAACGAGAAAATTAACAAAGCCAAATGTTGATTCATTGAAAGATCAACAAAATTGATAAACCACTAGCTAGTCACATCAAGAAAAAAAAAAAGAAAGGACAGACACATATTTCCAATATCAGGAAAAAAAAGAGATTATACCATTATAGATCCTGTAGATTATAGAAAGACAATAGGAAATATTATGAACAACTTTATGCCTATCATTTGACAACTTAGATAAAATAGACAAATTCTTGGAAAAACACAAATTACCAAACTGAGGCAAGCATTTACTAAGGAATCTATGAAAAACCTATGAGAAATAATAAGTGATTTTAGTAAGGTCAAAGATGCAAGATCAGCACACGAAAATCAATTGTGTTTTATATACAAACAATAAACAATTAGAAAATAAATTTTGAAAGTTTTGTTTACAATAGTGTCAACTTAAGTACTTATAAATTGAACAAAAAGGTAAGACATCTACACGAAGAACTGCAAAACATTACTGAGAAAAAGAAAGCCTACATAAATGGACAGATGTAATACATTCATGGAAGAGAAGACTCAATATTATTATTGATTTATAGATTCAGTACAATCCCCTTCATAATTCCTACAGCTTTTTGTAGATATTGACAAGGGGATTCTGAAGCTTGTATGGAAATGTAAAGGACCAAGAATGGCCAAAGCAATCTTGAAAAAGAACAACTAAATTACTTATACTTTCTGATTTCTAGACTTACTGTGAAATATAAAACTACAGTTATCAAACCCATGTGTTGCTGAAATAAGAATAGACATATTCATGTATCTATCTTTGTAGGGTATACATAAAGAGACCCACCTACATGCATTTAAGTGATTTTTGACTAAGGTGCCAAAGGAATTCAATGGGGATAGGGAAGTCTTTCAACAAATGATGCTGGAAAAACTATATCCGTAGAGGAAAAAATGAACCTTGACTCCAACCTTATGCCATACACAAAAATTTATTCAAAATGTATTACAAACATGAATGAAAAACTAAAAGTTTAAAGCTTCTAGAAAAAGGCTTAGACTATAATTACAACTTGGGCATAGGCAAATATTTCTCCTTTTTTTCTGACACATGAACATTTATTTAGGGCTTGCTTACACAGTGGGATGTCGGTGTAGAGATCATGACAGCTCTCTCTCGCCGGGCGGGTACCGCACTTGCAGGGAAGTTGACCATGCCACAAAGTTTTCTTAGGGCAACGAAAGTAATAATCATCTAAAAGAAAATTGTTACATTGGACTTCATTAAAATTAACTTTTAGTATTCAGGAGACCTCATTTTAAAAAGAATAGGCAGGCCACACACTGGGAAGACACATTTACAATCATACATCTAAAATAGGACATATCCAGAATATGTAAAGAACCTTCTATAACTCCATAATAGAAAGCCAAACAACTCAGTAAATAAATGGAAAAATATTTGAACAGAAACTTCACAAAGGCAGGCATATGAATGATCAATAAGCACACATGTTGGTGAACTCTAGTACATTGTTGGTGCAAGTATAAATTTGAACAACTAATCTGGAAAATGTTCTGCACAATTTCTTATAAAATTAAAAAATACACATTTAACCGATGACCCAGAATTAAACTAGATATTTACCCAAGACAAATCAAAGTATATGTCCCAAAAAAGACTTGTACAATAATATTTACACAACTTTATTCATAATTCTCAAAACTGGAAACAACCCTAATATCCATCAATGGGAGAATTAATAAAGAAATTGTGATATGTTTGTACAATGAAATATTATTCAGAATTAAAAATAAACTATTCAATTAAAAATAAACTGATACATGAACCAACATGGATGAATCTGAAAACACTTGCCACAGAAATAAGTCTCACGCAGAAGGTATATAGTGCATGTTATCTTTTATATGAAGTTCTAGAATAGCCAAAGCTATTTAGTGGAAAGAAAAATCAGAAGTGTTGTGTGCCTCTTGGGGTGACTGGGAAAGGGGAAGAACTTTCTGGGGTGTTGGACATGTTCTGTATCTTGAATAAGAGATTAAGTTGCATAGGTCTGCATTTATCAGAGCTAAATGAATGGCAAACCTAAGATTTATGCATTTCACTCTATGTAAGTTTACATTTAAAAATCTAACAGATAATGATGCAGGTCACTTTGAAACATAAAAAATACAACAAATTGATGGGTGGGTAGATGATAAAGCAAATATAGCAAAATATTAAAAACTGTAATCTTGGTGGTGGGTATTCACTGTCCAATTCTTTTTTTCTCTCTGAAAATTTTTATATGAAAATATTAGATTAAAAAAAACAAGAAAAAGTAAACAGTATTCAAGAGAATGTAACAAGTACTGAAAACAGGCAAAGAATAGCCAGCATATGCATTCTAAAATCAAAGAAGGGAACAGAACAAATAATAAAAACTATAATTCAAGTAAATTTCCTGAAATGGAAGATTTGAAACCACATATTAAAAGAACATACTGCATATCAGTATATCAACCTAGAATGACCAACACCAAATTACTGGACTTCACAGTAAAAGATAAAAAATCTTTTGGGTGAGAATCTAAGATGGCAGCATAAGAGGAGTGGAAGCTAGTTAGCCTCCTGGAACAACTAATAAACAACCGGGAACAACTAGTAAATAATCCGGAATAACTGCGGGGGAATAAACGTGACCGTCCACTCATTATACGCCAACCTGAATTGGGAGGAATGCCCAAGATCACAGCATAAAATCTGTAAGTAAAAACTGTGGGTCCAAGCCAGGACCGCCTCCCCCCACAGCCCAAGCTGCAAAGCCTCATGGTGCTGGAGAGAAGTTCTCTCCCAGCAAGTGAATATAACTCAGCTGAACTCCAACTGGGGTTTTAATTAGTGAGTGTGAACTGCTCACTACAAGGTACAAATCCCCAACAAGCAGACAGAGGCTTTGGGTGACAACTGACCTTGGAGAGCTGGAGGGTCGCCACGGACTAGCCCTGAAGGGGACTTTCTGTTCCTGTTTCAGCTCAGTGGAGAAAGCCTCAGCCATTTTCAGTTCCCAGTGCTGTGACCCAGACAAGGGTGGAGATAGCACAGGCAGAGAGACCATTGAAATGCTAATGGCCTCTCCGAGGGGTCTGTCTTCTCTAAGAGGAAGGGGGTGGGGCCCAGCTCTACCACTCACCTTCCATTCAGAACCAGACCCCAGAGCCTGGGGGAAAACAGCCATGGGCCATACCGCCTCACACCAGTCTGGAATTACAGGCTGTCAGGCACTACCTGCTGGGCAGAAAAGCACAGTGGCCTGAGGCATCACAGGGTGTACCAATTTTCTAAGACACACCCTCAGGAAAACTGGATACTGAATATTTCTTCCTTTTGGGACCTGAGCCAGTTCTGGTCTGAGAAGACCTGATTGGGGTAACCAAGGAAACCATGCCTAGACAACAGAAAACTACAACCTACACTAAGAAAAATGAAGTTATGGCCCAAAGGAGCAAACTTACACTTCAACTGAGATACAGGATTTGAAACAACGAATAATAAGTCAATTCAAAAAATATAGGGAAGATACGCAAAAGAGCTGAATTGTGTAATGAAAACACTGGGCATACATGAGATAGAAATTGAAAGTTCGAAAAACCAACTGTCTTTATTTTCTGGAGTAATGAAAATGTTCTAAAAATTAAAAAAAAATAAATCTGTTGATGGATGTACAGCTGTATGATGATACCATGGGCAGTTGATTGTACACTTTGGATCTTTGGATAGTTATATGGTATGTGAACAATCTCTCTTTTTCTCTCTCTCTCTCTCTCTCTCTCTCTCTCTCTCTATATATATATATATATATATATATATATATATATATATATATAAAATCCTTTGGGTATCTAAACAAAAAGACTGCCTTATAAGGGAAAAAAGTTAAACTTTTTCACAGCAGTGCTTTGTGCTAGAAGAAAAGCAAGTAACATATTGCATATATTCAAAAAAAGAAGTATGAGCCAAGGATTTTAGAGCTAACAAAACTGACTTTTGGGTATAAAGTCAGACAAGCTAATACCACTGTGCAGGAATTCAAGAATTGTTTTTCCTGTGAGCCGTTCTTGAGGAATCTGCTAGTCAATTAGCTTCAAATAACCAGAATGATTGGAGAGACATCGACAAAAGGACAGTGGATGCTACTTGTAGAAGTAAGGCCAGACGAGGGTTAAAAGGGAAGGAATATGGAATATAACAGCTATATACTTAGGCAATGTAGATAAAGTATGATTACATAAAATGGGGGAAGGAGAATGGGGTAAAAATATGCAGAAATATTTTAACTTTTTATTATATTGGTAGTGATAATTTTGTTATTCTGAGACTGTTGTGTTATATGGTATAAACAAATGAGTAAGTATGGGATATTCTAACTGATTTGTATGTACAGGGTTATTCTAGTTATAGAAAATGAGGCTGGAACATCTAGTCTTTACAGACCAGCAAGGAAGTTGTCAAATGCTACTAGGTTCACCTTAGAAGGATGTTGGCATCCACTTGAGTTATAATTATTTGAAACCCAACAATTATGTTTACTTCCATGAGTTCACATGATATTTTAAAAATCTATTTGGCCAACATGGAGGATAATACAGAACACATAGAGAATGTGTTCATTTGCTTGAAAACTGGTAAATAAAACAGAGAGTCAAGCATTTTTCTTGGCCATCCTAAGTGAACTTCATGACTGGGTAACCAAATAGCAGATGAAGGGAAGACTATCTCTATAAAAGTCTTCTAACTAATAAAAAGAATTAATAGAATGCTACTGTTTTTAAAAACCCAGTAAAATAGTGTATCTAGACATTGACCAGTAATGCCTTCTAACAACAAGAAAAACACTGCATCACCTACAGTCTTGTCAATCAAATCAAACAGTGTGATCAAGCCTCTGGATCCAGCTGCACCTTTCAAGAAATGAAAAAAATGTTTACACTGTGAGTGTACCAACTGCCAAATCAAGACTAGGGGAAACTATATGCCAAAGGGCTAAGGTTCTTCAACAGATACACTAAGAAAGGATGAAGGAGGAGTAAATCAATAGACTAAAAAAGACCTAGATCATTAAATTTTTTCTGAATGGTTAAGATTAAATTCTAGTGACTAGGTGTTCTAGAAATGCATCAGCTTTTATAAAGGGGGTTTATTTGGTTACAAAGTTACAGTCTTAAGGCCATAAAGTGTCCAAGGTAACACATCAACAATCGGGTACTTTCATTGGAGGGTAGCCAATGGCGGCGTCTGGAAAACCTCTGTTAGCTGGGAAGGCACGTGGCTGGTGTCTGCTCCAGAGTTCTGGTTTCAAAAAGGCTTTCTCCCAGGATGTTCTTCTCTAGGCCACAGCTCCTGCTCAAAAAAAAAAAAAGCTCAGTTGCTCTTGGGGCATTTGTCCTCTCTTAGCTTCTCCAGAAGCAAAATCTGCTTTCAAGGCCGTCTTCAAACTGTCTCTCATCTGCAGCTCTTCTCTCAGCACCTGTGCATTCTTCAAAGTGTCCCTCTTGGCTGTTAAAGAACATGAGTATTATATTCTGTGTTCAACATAGTTACCTTGAAGAATAGAGCAAAGGAAAAGTATCCCAGAAAAGTACAAGGAGGAGTTCCACTTTATTAAATCTTATAATCTGGAGAAAATACAGAAAACTGCTTACATTAGTTAAATTCTAGGTGGTGCATACATTAGTGTTCATTTTATTATTTTCTTTAACCCTGTATCCTTTTGAAATAGTTTATAATAAGATTTAGTTAGAAAGAAGGATTACATTTATTTCAGAAGTAAGTTCGTAAAGAAGTCAGTTAGACAATTGTGAAACCCATCTTGGAGCAAATAATTGACTGTTCTACCCCTGCTCTGAATTAGTTCAAAGAAGGGTAAATAGCCTAACAAAGCAGGGGGAAATAGCTTATTGAAGAACTTCTCTTAACATTTCTGCTATTCTGGAACACAGCATGATTTTTTCCTTTACTTGAACCTCCTTCAAAGAGCTGATACAAAATGAGTAATTATCAAGATGGAAGCAGCACAAGATTCATACAACTACTGTAAGAAAGAAATATGAGAAAAACAAGACAAATGGCAGATGAAGAATGTTCTCCTTAAAAAAAAAAAAAAAAGAGTAAAAGAGAGCCATTTAACATGGACATCTTGATATCCTAGTAGAAAAGAGCCAAATAAGGGAACAGAAAAATATTTATTTCTGTACAGTTTTATGGAATTTATAAAAGACTTGAATCTACAGGTCAAAAGGAAAATAATAGAGTGATCTACACTGAAACATAGCCTATTAAAATTACTAGTTTAAAGGAAGAATCTTTTGGGTATCCAAGCAAAAATCCAGTCACCTGGGTGGGGTGAAAATCAGGTATCTCCACAACAATATTCAGCTATCAAAAAGGGTACAGCAGACAGAAGAAGATGGCGGCATAGAGAGGAGTGGAAGCTAGTTTGTCCCCTAGAACAACTAATAAACAACTAGGAACAACTAGTAAGTAATGTGGAATAACTGCAGAGGGACAAACATGGTTGTCCACTCATCATGCATCAACCTGAATTGGGAGGAACGCCCTAGATAGAAGCATAAAATCTGTAAGTAAAAACTGAGGGTCCAAGCCAGGAACCCCTTCCCCCATGGTCCAAACTGCAAAGCTTCATGGTGCTAGAGAGCAGCACTCTCTGAGCAAGTGAATATAGCTCAGCTGAGCTCCAACTGGGGTTTTAATTAACAAACGTTGACTGTTCAATATATGCTATGAATCCCTAACAAGCAGACAGAGGCTTTGGGTGAAGACTGACCTTGGAGAGCTGGAGGGTGGCCAAGTACTGGCCTGAAGGGGGCTTTCTGTCCCTTTTTTGGCCCACTGGAAAAAGCCTCAGCTGTTTCCAGTTCCCAGAGCTCCGACCAGACAAGGGTAGAGATAGCACAGGCAGAGAGTCTATACAAATGTAAATGAACTCACCCTATGGGGTTTATTTTTCCTAAGAAGAAGAAGATGGTGCCAAGCTCTACTACCTGCTTCCATTCAGAACCAGACCCCAGAGCCTGGGGGAAAACAGCCATAGGCCCCACCTCCTTACACCAGTCTGGAGTTACAGGCTGACAGGTGCTACCTGCTGAGCAGAAAAGCACAGTGACTTGAGGCTTCACATGGTGTACCAATCTTCTAAGACAAACCCTCAAGGAGACTTGATACTATTGCTCCTGCTGAGACCTGAGCCCATTCTGGTCTGGAAAAACCTGATTGGAGTAACCAAGGAAATCAGATGCCTAGACAACAGAAAACTACAACCTACACTAAGAAAAACGAAGTTGTGGCCCAGTCAAAGGAACAAACTTACACTTCAACTGAGATACAGATATTTAAACCACTAATAGTAAATCAATTCAAAAAGTTCAGGGAACATATAGCAAAAAAGATGAAGCGTATAAGGAAAACACTGGGCTTACAAAAGGAAGAAATAGAAGGTTCAAAAAACCAACTGGCAGAATCTATGGAAATGAAAGGCACAACACAAGAGATGAACAACACAATGGAAACATACAACAGCATATCTCAAGAGACAGAAGAAAACACTCAGGAACTGGAAAACAAAGCACCTGAAACCCTACACACAAAAGAACAGATAGAGAAAAAAATGGAAAAATATGAGCAACATCTCAGGGAGCTTAAGGACAAAATGAAAAGCAAGGATGTATGTGTCATTGGTGTCCCAGAAGGAGAAGAGAAGGAAAAGGGGGAAGAAGCAATAATAGAGGAAATAATCAATGAACATTTCCCATCTCTTACGAAAGAACTAAAATTATGAATCCAAGAAGTGCAGCGTATCCCAAACAGAATAGATCTGAATAGGCCTGTGCCAAGACACTTAATAATTAGATTATCAAATGTCAAAGACAAAAAGAGAATCCTGAAAGCAGCAAGAGAAAAGCAATCCATTAGATGAAGAAAGGAGACCCTCATGTTCCACAGCAGAGCAGTTTAAAGATGCTTCATTCTTCATGGAGAGTCCCAGACACAGTAGAAGAATCAGAGTCAATCACGTCTTCTGCTGGGGTTGTATTATAAAGAGCATGGAAGTGCTGTGCACAAAACCACTCTTAAACCAGCCATGCTAGGGTGTTTGTTTCATTCTGGAGGAGAATGTGACTTGAGTCTGGGGAACATGTCTGACCCTCTATGAAAACCAAAACTTACCTCCAAACATACGAATCACGGTCGGGACAGTGATTCCTCAGCAGGCTGAGGAGCTGAGGGCGCCGAGGGAACCTCCGATTTCCAGCTTCCGTCTGGGTCCACTGGCACAAAGTCAAATGGAGAGGAACGGACAATATCTGCAGTGCGAGGGACTGTGTTCTGTCTCATAATCCTTCTCTTTCTAAAGCTGAGCTTAAGTTAAATTAGCATTCAGTTAAACAGGTCTATGGTGTGGTTCTCCGGGTGTTGGAAGAAAAGGCTGAAATTTGAAAAGAATAGAGAAGTTATGTTTTGGAGAGCCAACTAGCCTGGCCATGATGTGTTAGAACTAACAGAAAATGGACCCAGAAAGGCTTGGGATCCACCTCACCAGCTTCACTTCTGGACTTGAGATTCTTAACCTTTTTACATAGCAAAAAAAAAAATTTTTGTAAACTGGCCGTGAGTTAAACATCTATTCCAGTTCATACTCAGTCTAACCAGATTAAATAAATAAATACTCTGCCAAATCAAAAAAAAAAAAAAGCAATCCATCACATACAAAGGAAGCTTGATAAGACCATTTGTGTATTTCTCAATAGAAACCATGGAGGCAGGAAGGAAGTGGCATGATATATTTAAGATACTGAAAGAAAAACCACCAACCAAGAATCCTATATCCAGCAAAACTGTCCTTCAAATATGAGGGAGAGCTTAAAATACTCTCTGACAAACAGACAAAGACAGAGTTTGTGAACAAGATACTTGCTCTACAGGAAACACTGAAGGAAGCACTGCAGACAGAAAGGAGAAGACAGGAGTGAGAGATTTGGAAAATAATTTTGGGAGATAGTATCACAGCAATGTAAGTACACTGAACAAAGATGACTGAGAATATGGTTGAAAGAGGAAGGTTGGGACCATGCGGGACACCAGAACAAAAGACAGAGGGTAAAGACTGGGACTGTGTAACTCAGGGAAACTTAGGGTGTTCAACAATTGTAATAAAAGGTACAAATACGTTTTTATATGAGGTAGAACAAATGAATGTCAACATTGCAAGGTGTTAAAAATAGTATAGGATTGGGGGAAAATACAATCAATGCAAACTAGAGACTATAATTAACAGAAACATTGTATTATATGCTTCCTTTGATATAACAAAGGCAATATATACCAAAGCTGAATGCATATGGGGGGTGGGGCATAGGGGAAGGGTCTGGGACTCCTGGCATTGGTAATGTTGTCTGACTCTTTATTCTACTTAGGTTAATGCTGTCTTTCCTTTTGTTGCTTTCTAGCTGTCATGTTTTTTTTTTTTCCTTTTTCTTTTTTCTTTTTCTTTTGTCTCTCTACTTTCTTTGACTCTTCCTCCTCCTTTGTGGAAGAAATGGAGATGTCCTTATATAGATAGTGGCAGTGGTGCTGAATACATAAATACGTGACTAAACAGGGAATCAACAATTGTTTACTTAGGACAGAAAGTATGGTGTGTGAACAAAACCATCTTTTAAAAAAATAGGTTGATGAAGTAACCTTGAGGGCCCTATATTGAGTGAAATAAGACAGACACATAAGGACTACTATTGCAGGGTCTCACTGATATGAACTAAATATAATATGTAAACCCATAGACATGAAATATAAGTTACCAGGATATAGAATGAGGCTAAAGAATGGGGAGCAGTTGCTTATTATGAACAGAATGTTCAACTAGGGTGAACTTAAATGTTTGAAAGTGGACAGAGGTGATGGTAGCACATTGTGAGAATAACTAACAGTGCTGAATGGTGTGTGAATGTGGTAGAAAGGGTAAGCTCAGAGACACATACATCACCAGAAGAAAAGTTGGAGGTTAAAAGATGGGAATATATAAAACAGTGAATCTTATAGTAGACAATGTCAGTGATTAACTGTACAAATATTAGAAATCCCTCTCATGAACTAGAACAAATGTATGACACTATAACTAGAAGTTAATAATAGAGGGGCATATACGGAAAAACTATATATCTATTGCAAACTATATACTACAGTTAGTAGTATTTTAACATTCTTTCATCAACAGTAACAAATGTACTATACCAATACTATGAATCAATAATGGAGGAGGGGTGGTTAGGTATGGGAGGATTGGAGTTTCCTTTTTTTGTCTTTATTTCTTTTCTGGAGTAATGAAAATGTTGTAAAAGTGGAAAAAAAGTCCATTTTTGTGATGGAAACACAGCTGTATTATGTTACCATGGCAATTGATTGTACACTTTTGATCTTTGGATAATTGTATGGTATGTGAACAATTTCAATAAAAACTAAAAAAAATTTTGAAAAAAGCTGGAGGAGGAACAATTCTAGAATAGAACAAAAAGCCAAAGAGATGGGCAATAAGCTAGAAAAGATATTTAGAAATTAGAAGATTGATCCAGGAAGTCCAATATGAAACCAATAGGAGTTTTTGAAAAAGAAGACAATGGAGAAGAAGTTATTATAAAGGGAAGAATAAAAGGAAGGGGAGAGGAAAGGAATGAGAAAGGGGAGGAGGGAAGGAAGAGGGGAGGGGAAGATCAAAGGAAGAGAGGAAAGGAGAGAAGGGAAGGGGGAGGGAGGGAAGGAAGGAGCATTTTCATGTACTTGTATTAAAAGAGCTCTTTTAGATTTATTTAGATGTAAATTTGATCATTTAGTATTCTTGTACATTTTTGAAGGAGAAACCGTAAGAAAAATAAATTGGTTAGAAATTGCTAAAAAAAGCGGGGGGGGGAGGGTAGAGCAAGGCCTATAAAATCTGCAAGGAAAGAAAGTGTTATGTGAGAATATTTTCCAAGCCAAACTGCTGTTTGAATATACAGGCACCAAACACTTTCTAAAAGTTTTTTTGTTTTTTATTGCAATTTTATTGAGATATATTCACATGCCATACAATGGAATGCATAGACTTTTTTAACAATAAAAATGTCAAGTTTGTTTCTCTTTATGGAAAATTGTCCCAGGGATAGGCAGTCCAGGGCTAGTGCACCATACATTTTTGAACATGCAAGAACCCAGGAAATACTGATTCCATGAGCTTTTCTTGCAGCAACACGTACAGCCAACCAAGAGGTAGATGGAGAAATTTGTGACAAAAGAGCAAATAATAAATATTGAATCAGTTTGACTGTGAGAAAAAGACTAAATGTGGTGATTATGTTCAAAGAACCAGAGATACATGTGCAAACCCTGACTATCTGGATGTATAAATAATAGAAGTTAGGAGGAGGAAGAGAAAGATAGTAAAGGTCTACTGATTTCCTTCACTGTTTTTTGAATGTCCAGTGGGAGGTTTCAAAAGCTAATCATTTACATAGGATACACATACACACACACATTTGAAGGTATAAATCTGAACTCTAAGAAAAAATTATCACTAAAATTAGGTTGTAATTTTTGGAAAGTTGCACAAGCAGTTGGTAATTATGGTTACTTTTAGGGAGGTGGCTGATGGGAGGGAGGGTGGGCTGTCTGGAGACAGTTTTTGCTGTGTACCTTTTTTAACCTTTTGAAGACCATTTACCTATTCAAAATATTAGTAACTTAAAATCTTAAAAACTCCTCCCCAGTCTAGACTTATGTTCAATTCAATTGCATATTCATGGGACTAAGCACTTTCAGAGAAGGCAGAGAAACCGCTAAAGACTAATGGCCACAAAAGTGAAAGAGGACTTAATACGTAATTTACACGGAAGTAAATAGAGGTACCAACTCTTATTCACCTGACTTCCACCAATTCCTTCTCTCTTGGGATGTCCACGACTGGCTGGCTATAGATGTGCCATTAATGACCCATTCGTGCCATACTTGACTAATGCTGGGTCCCCTTTTTATAAGTGTTGCATGGGAGACGTCAAAAGGAGTTGAGGTGGTCTCAGAGCATCACCGGAACAAGGCACGCACTGCAGTCACCCTCTGTCAGGAGGTCAGTACGTTTATAGTGTTTGCCTTTTCTGTTCCTGTCTTCCCCAAGGCGATTAAGTCAGAAGCAAGGCTTTATTTCTTATTAAAACCTAAACAGAGGAATGGAGTCACAGTCATAGTTAGCACAACTGCTTTATCTTGACTAGGGGGACAAGTTTAATGGGTACAAATTAGAACGTTTTAATGGCGAGGTCTTATTAATAAGGGCACACTTAAAATTTACCATACCGTTCAAACCATTTTAAACCAAAACACACAGTATAGTATATATACATATTCTATCCTATCTATATTAGGTATGACATCTCTTCTTTTTCCAGGCAAGAAAATCATAACACACTGTAGGGAATATAGTGACAGACACCTGCCTATTTATCCCAACTTCTGGGGTGAAATAATAAACAGAACTTTAAGGAAATATTTGTAAATGTTAATAACTTACTATATGTTGGAAATACTAGTCAGTTCTCTCCCTCTGAACAGAGAAATATCAATAGTGTTATTAAGATTTTTATATTTTATATGTTCATACCTTTTTTCCTAGACTGTAAAAAGACACTGTTAAAAATGAGAGGTGAAAAGGTCCCATAATTTTCATTTCAGTTTATTTTACCACATGCTCTAAAAGGAACTTGAAGTTGGCTTGCCAATTTTATGATGAGATTATAGGTCTGTTGGTTTGTATTAAATGCATCAAAGCAAGCCTTTTCTATAATACTGAGTTCAGTGACCTTTAAAAATTAAGTTTGGGTAAGTACAAATTAAAACATTGTCCAAGGGCATCTGCATAGTAACATTTGTTAAACAACATTGTGGTTTCACGTTATTTCTATTTTTGTGTGTGTTGACAGGCAATTTTTAAAGAGCAACTTTCACCAAAAGAAATGGGCTTCTTAAATGTGACAGAACTTGTTGGAGCCCTTAGTGACATTCTCTATGTTGAGTTCAAGGAAGGAGAACAAGACTTAATAGTGTTTGATGCTGATATGAAGCCTCTCCCACCTGGTGAGTTGAACCACAATATGGTACAAACCTGATTTTTACTATGTCTTTGTAAGGATAGGGAAAAATAAAGCATAGATTGATAGTTGTAATCACATCAACCAAAAGCTCACACAGCCATGAAAATGTTTTTTGTTTTTGTTTTTGTTTTTTTAATTTTATTTTGAAATAAATTCAAACTTACAGGAACAGTTGCAAAAACAATACAAACCCCATACCCAGAACTCCAGCATACCCTGACCCACCTCCCCCAATACTCTGATCCACCAACTTTAACATCCTGTCACACCACCATTTCTTTTTTTCCCTCCCTTCCTCCTTCCCTATCATCCATCATCTATTGCTCTGTCTTCTGAACATATGAGAGGACGCTGCACACATCCTTGAACAAACAGTATAATTCACATATACATTTCCCATGAATAAGAACATTCTTTTATGCAATCCCATTAAGCACAGCTAAGAAGTTCAAGGAATTCAACATTGATACAAAGCTTACATTCTATATTTCTTTTTTTTTTTTTTCTTTTGTGCCAACTGTGTCCCTTTGAGCCTCTTCTCCTCCATCCTCAGATCCCATCCAGGATCATCCTTAGCATTTAATTGTCATTATCTATTTAGACTGTCTTTTTTTTTTCAATTGTGGAAACATACATACAGCCTAAATCTTCCCATTCCAACCCCTCCCTAGCATTCCATTAGTCGGATTAATCACATTTAGAATGTTGCAATGCCATCCATTACTAGAAATTTCCTTTCACCCCAAACAGAAACCCTACACTCATTTCTTAATGCCCCATGGCCCCTTCTCCCACTTCTCGTAACCCATACTCTACTTTTCATCTCTATGGCCATATTCTCTGATACTTTCTTTGTGTTTACTGTGGGGCTTAAATTTAACCTCTTAAATCTATAACAATCTTGTTTTTCTTTGATACCAACTTAACTTCAATAGGACACATAAACTATGTTCATATACTCCTCCATTCTCCCACCTTTATGTAGTTCTTGTCAAAAATTACATATTTTACATTGAGTCCAAAACCACCGATTTATCGTTACAGTTTATGTATTTTAGATCCTGTAGGAAGTAAATAGTGGAGTTGCTAATCAAAAATACAGTAGTATTGGTATTTATATTTACCATGTGATCTGTACTGGAAATCTTTATTTCTTCATGTGGTTTCAGTCAATTGTTTAGTGTCCCTTCCTTTTAGCCTGCACGATTCCCTTTAGCGTTTCTTATAGGACTGATCTACTGGAGATGAAGTCCCTCAGCTGTTGATTGTCTGGGAATGTTTTCATCTCCACCTCATTTTTACTCTCCAGGTGTTTGTGAATTTTCTAAGTCTCTGATGGTTACTGACTCCTATTTGTATTCCATTGTGGTCAGAGAATATGCTTTGAATAAATTCAATTTTTTTTAAATTTATTGAGGCTTGTTTTATGTCCCAGCATATGGTCTATTCTGGAGAAAGATCCATGATCACTAGAGAAGAATGTGTGTCCTGGTGATTTGGGATGTAAGGTTCTATATATGTTTGTTAAATTTCTCTATATCTCTCTCTCCTTTCTTTGCTTCTCTGTTGGTAGGGCTCCCTTTAGTATCTGAAGTACAGGTCTTTTATTAGCAAAATCTCTCAGCATTTGTTTGTCTGTGAAAAATTTAAGCTCTGCCTCAAATTTGAAGGAGAGTTTTGCTGGATAAAGTATTCTTGGTTGGAAATTTTTCTCTCTCAGAATTTTAAATATGTCATGCCACTGCCTTCTCTCCTCCATGGTGGCCACTGAGTAGTCACTACTTAGTCTTATGTTGTTTCCTTTGTATGTGGTGAATTGCTTTTCTCTTGCTGCTTTCAGAACTTGCTCTTTCTCTTCAGTATTTGACAGTGTGATCAGAATATGTTTCGGAGTGGGTTTATTTGGATTTATTCTGTTTGGAGTTTGCTGGGCATTTATGCTTTGTGTATTTATATTGTGTAGAAGGTTTGGGAAGTTTTCCCCAACAATTTCTTTGAATACTCTTTCTAGACCTTTACCCTTCTCTTCCCCTTCTGGGACACCAGTAAGTCTTAAATTTAGGCATTTTGTTTTAGCTCTCATATCCCTGAGATCCATTTTGATTTTTTCTATTTTTCCCCCATTCTTTCTTTTGTTATTTCATTTTCCGTTCTGTGGTCCTCGAGGACACTGAATCGTTGTTCAGCTTCCTCTAGTCTTGTACTGTAAGTATCCAGAATCTTTTTAATTTGGCCAACAGTTTCTTTTATTTCCATAAGATCTTCTATTTTTTTATTTACTCTTGCAAGTTCTTCTTTATGCTCTTCTAGGGTCTTTATGTCCTTTATATCCTGTGCCATGCTCTCATTGTTTGTCTTTAGTTCTTTGATTAATTGCTCCAAGTACTGTGTCTCTTCTGATGTTTTGATTTGGGTGTTTGGGTTTGGGTTCTCCATATTGTCTGGTTTTATCATATGCTTTAAAATTTTCTGTTGTTTTTGGCCTCTTGGCATTTGCTTTACTTGATAGGGTTCTTTCAGGATATGAAAAATACCAGTCTCTAATTTGTCAGATCTACAGCTTGGTGGTGTACACTTTCTCTAACCAGCAGAGAGCGTCCGCAAGTCACCTATTCCCCTCAAGTCAGTTCTCCCGAACTTTGTCCTTGTGGTGTGTGGGGATCTGATTCTTGTGGGGTTCAGTTGGTGCACTAAGTTCTGGGACAATTAGCTGTGGGTGCACTAAAGGCCACTGTCCACGGCCGATATTGTGGCATGTGCGTGGTGCTGCTGCAAACACTCCCCATCACACTGGGACCCTTGGTGTGGCTCTGGGCTATGGCTCCGGCCCTGGGCAGGAGCATCCCCAGCCCACCGGGGAGATGGCTGCAAGGGGCTCGGTTTCTTTCTCCTTTTGGCTCCCCTCTGCTCCTTCGGCCCCGAGACAATCAGCAGCGGGTGTGGGAAGGGCTATCCTCCACGCCAGACACCAAGGCATTAGCACAGCCCGCTCCTGCCACGGTTCACTGCGCGGTTCTCGCTGCCGTATCCGCAGCCGCTCCTGGGGTTGTTTTTTTTTTCTAAGAAAGAACTAGTTCGTCTCCAAATGCGAACCCACTGTTTCCCCACACCGCAGCATGGCCACAGGACTTTCAGCCAGCTCACTCACTCATTTCAGAATACAGACTCCCGGTTTCACCAAATGCATGTTCCCTGTGGATTTAGCAGATCTTGTCTGGCTGGTGCATCGCTGGAACTGGTGTTCTGGGTCACTTTCTGACTTTTATCTAGTATTTTTCATGGAGGTGTTTTTTTGCCCTGTCTAACCTAGCCGCCATCATAGGTTCTCCTGAAAATGTTTTGTATAGGTCTGGTGATATTGTTGCAATTGGGTTAACCTGTATTATGAAGGAAGACCATCTGAATTTTTAAATTTACTTTCTTCAGTGTCCAAATTTTGGGATAATTCTGAAGGAAACTAACTTTCTGAAATGGTGGTCTGATGAGAAAAAAGTAGATAGATAGTTCAGTGCTTCCTGACTCTGTGCATCAGAAGCTTTTTAGAAATACATGGAGATTCAGAATAAATGGGTGTGCATTGGGACCCAGCATTTGTATTTTTTTATTTGGGGATAATTTTAGGTTTACAGAAACGTTGCAAAGATAGTGCAGAAAGTTCTCATATACCCTTTGCCCAGTTTCTCCCAATATTAACATCTTACATTACCATGATACTTTTGTCAAAACTAAGAAATTAACAGTTACCTTATTATTAAACTCCAGACTATATTCACAATTTACCAGTTTTTCCATGAATGCTCTTTTTATGTTACTGGGTCTAATCCAAGATGGCACACCACATTTAGGACACTTATGTTTTATTTGTTTGGTTTTGGTTTGGGGGCTTAGTTTTTTGTTGTTGTTGTTGTTGTTGTTTTCCAAAAATTTTTATTGAGATCATTATATGCAGTTGTGAGAAATAGTACAGAGATCCCAGGTACCCTTTACCCAGTTCCTCCGGTGGTAACATCTTACAAAACTACAGTGCAATACAGTGCTTGTATTTTCTTAAACCTCTATAAGTGATTATGATGGACAGCTTTTTTCCAAATATAAATGTCTTTATTGATTTTTCTGATTGTTAAAGTAACTCATGTACATTCTAAAAATATAAAAACAGCACAGTCAAGCATAAAGTAGAAAGTGAACATTTCCCATCATTCTACTTCCCAGAAATAATGCTGTTGGAATTTTGATTTATAGCCTTTCAGACTTTTTACAATGTATGTATAGGCATAACTTTTTTTTTTTTTTTAATTACAAAAGCAGTACATGCTTGTTTTAAAAGTCCAGCAATACAGAGGTAACTGGTGTTAATAGTTTTAGCATGCATCTTCTGGACCTCTTTTATATAATATAGTTATTGCTCATATATGTAATTTTTTTTAACACAAAACAGTATTATGTAAATATTGTGTAAGTCCTTGATTTTTATACTTAATAATTGTGAATGTTTTTCGGTATTAGTATATACACATTTATTTCATCCTTTTTAACTATATTGAATTCTATTATGTGGCTGTCTTACAATTCATTTAACCAGTCTCCTATCATTGGAAATTTATATTGTTTCCATGTTTCACTATTATAAAAAATACAGTGATAAATATTCTTGTACCTGTATCTTTGTGCACTTACTAGTTATTTCTTTGGGAGCCACTATGATTTTACATCTATCTGTAGTCTGTGTTAATGTGCCAAGCTTTTGTAGTCATTATACACATGTGAGTTTAACAAAATATGTGATTTGATTTGGGAATTTTTTAAGAATGTAGGCATTATACTATAATATATTAAGTAGTTACGTATATTATATGTTAATATAAGAAATATACTGTCTTAAAGCAACACCAAATACTCACTTCTTAATTTGAACAAAAGGTAAATTCAAATCAGGATGTTGAAAAATAAAGCCTTGCACCAAAGTTTAAGAAGTCTTAACCACACCACAACTGCCTCTTCCCCCAAACACACTCACACATACACGTGAATAATTTGTTTAATATTTATTCCCAACTGGAACTCCCCTTAAATCTCTCTGCAGTGAAAGGTCTGTATTTTTCATTTATTGGTGTCTCCCCAGGGCCTGACCTAGTACCTGGCACGTAAAAGGGTTAATAACAATTATGCAAATTATTTTAACAAATATACATAGACTGCTCTATTCACATTGCAGATGGAGCTGTTTCATCAGTCCAGAATTCCTGTATAGTTCAACCAGATAAGAAAATAGAAGCCAAAGCTTGTGTCTCCAGTCCCCCTAGAAATTCACGGTGTACTGCTGCTTTCAAGACTACGTGGGATAGTCCTTTGAAAAATCGTAAAGAGCCAGAACAGAAGGTTTTCAAGAAGCCTAATCTGGTGGTAAAGCCTTTACAGCTGGTGAGTGATATTTACAGACTTTGTGCACTGGAGATTCAGCATTATGAAAAGCAACTGAATGAACATTTCTTTAAATCCAAATTCTTTTTAGAAAAGTCTTATTTCTAGTCTACTAGTCTTGTTTCTCTTGTTGGAAAAGACCAGATCTTTGGTCTTAAAACACCTAGTGCAGCATTTCTTCTGGTTTTCAGTCTTTTATATAACTAGCTTTCCCTCAAGTCTTATTTTTAAATTTTCAGATGATTTTAAAGTTTTGACAATTCTCTCTCTCTTTTTTTTTTTAGAACAAAATGGAAAATTTTATTAAACAGCATTTTTTATTCCCACTACATGTAATATTATTTTACTAGCCTTGATCATGGCACAACAGCAAGGGAAAACAATCATCAAGCAAAACATACTTATCCCTACATATGTACATGCAAAGTGGACGTCCACATATATAAACCACAACCGGACATTTGAAAGATAATCACATAAAAGCTCTGCCTTATTTTGTAAACTGGTTCTTTGGGACTAACTACAGACTTTCAATGTTTTTTTAAATCAGGTGTCACAATGACAAAATCCATTCCAACATTTTTTCTTTTTTTAATAGTATATCATCTAAGAAAGCTACTGTGACTCCATAGTATCTGATAGTCCATATTCAGATTTTTCCAATTGTCCCCCAAATTTATATCCAAGACCCAATCAAGTTGCAAGCATTGCATTTGGTTCCCATGTCTCTTTAGTCGCCATTAATTTAGAATAGTCCTCTTGAGACCAGTGAACATCTTATTCATTCAATGGTTTTAATATTCAATGGTTTCATCACTCAATGCTGATCCCTGCCTGAATCAATTCTTCGTACAAATTAGTGATTTTCTAATTTTATCATTCTTTCTACATTTTAATTGCCAACTGAAAAGAAGAGGTTTACATTTTCCCCCTTCCTCTTTTCTCCTCTTTGTTTTGGGATGGAATTTTTGTTTGTGTGTGCATTGTTTTTTGTTATTATTTTTTTTAGTATCATTATGGACTTACAAATTTTTTTTTTCATTCAATGTGTTATCATTATTGTTTTTATGCTTCAAATTGTTCCACATTTTGCCAGTGGGAATCCTTCAAGTGGGCTCTTGTATCTTTAAACATGTCCCCATCAGTTTGTGAGCCTTTCTTGCTTTCCAACACAATAGTATTTGGAAACCAAAGTCTAGAACTGAGTATACTCATTCTTATTGAGGCATCACTGCTTCTAAATCCTTTCTCACAAGTACAAGTAATCCTCCAAGGATGAGGGGACAATTCTCTTTTGATGACATTGGTGATTCTGTATCAGTGTGTTTTGAAGTGTGGGTTTGAAGACCCCAGAGGGCTTTACATGGAAGAATTGAGGGGCTCTGTTTTTTGGCTGTATGGCTCAACAACTGCAGCCCGTTAACTCTTTTTTATGATCCTCAATGGTAGGGTGCTTTTATTTTTTTTCTCTTTCATTATATTTCCACACATTGCTCTCTCTTGTGTTCTCATCTTCAGTTACTTACTCTGTTGTCTTAAGGAATAAATTGCTTACTCTTCTTCCCTTCTACCCTCTGTACCTGGCTTCTTCCATGGAGAAAAAAAAATTGTTTGGAAACCTTCTGTATTTTCAGAAGGACATCATGAAGGACTAGAGGAAAACAATATATTTTAGAATGAGAGTGTTTG
Source organism: Choloepus didactylus (assembly GCF_015220235.1). NCBI lineage: Eukaryota > Metazoa > Chordata > Mammalia > Pilosa > Megalonychidae > Choloepus > Choloepus didactylus. Next base: position 83,919,718 of record NC_051308.1, on the reverse strand, counting down.
CCAAACTCGTTTATTAGATAAGTTGTAGAACAACCATGCATAACACAGGATTCCCATATACCACCCTATCATTGACACATGCATTAGTGTGGATTTCTTACAATTGATGATAGCACCTTTTTGTAAATGTACTATTAACTATAGTCCATGACTTAAGTTAGGGTTTACCTTTTGTGTAGTGTACTTCCATGGATTTAAACAAATTTTTATTCCATTATCATATATACAACTAACATTTTCCCTTTTAATCACATTCAGATATATATTTCACTGCTGTTAATTATATTCACAATGGTGTGCTACCATCAACACTATCCATTACCAAAATATTTCCATCATTCGGAATAGGAGTGTTGTACATTTTAAGCATTAACTTACCATTCCCTATCCTGTCCCCTGGTAAACTTTATTCTAGAGTCTGACTCTGTGAGTTTGCTTATTCTAATTATTTCAAATCAGTAAGATCATACATTATTTGTCCTTTTGTGTCTGTCTGATTTCGCTCAACATGATGTCTTCAAGGTTCATCCATGGTGTTGCATGTATCAGGAGTTCGTTCCTTTTTACAACTGAATAATATTCCATTGTATGTGTATACCAGAATTTATTTATCCATTCATTGGGTGAAGGATACTTGGGTTGCTTCCATCTTTTAGCAATTGTGAATAATGCCACTGTGAACATTGGTGTGCAAATATCTGTTCAAATCCATGTTTTCAATTACTTAGGTTTGTACTTGATAGTGGGATTGCCAGATGATATGGTGGTTCTATACTTAGCTTTCTGAGGGACCGCCAAAATGTCTTCCACAGCAGCTGTGCCATTTTACATAGCCATCAGCAATGAATGAGTGTTCCTATTTCTCTGCAGCCTTTCCAACACTTGTTATTTTCTATTGTTTTTAATAGTAGTCATTCTAATGGGTGTAAAATGGTATCACATTGTGGATTTGATTTGCTTTTCCCTGATAGCTAATAAAGTGCATCTTTTCATGTGCTTTCTGGCCATTTGTGTATCTTCTTTAGAGAGATGTCTATTCAGGTCTTTTGCCCATTTTTTTAATTGGATTGTCTTTTTGTTGTTAAGTTGAAGGATTTCTTTATATATGCTGGATATTAAACCTTTATCAGATATATGTGTTTTCCAAATATTTTCTCCCATTGTGTAGGTTGTCATTTGACCCTCATAATAATGTCCTTTGTGGCACAAAAATTTTTAATTTTGATGGGGTCCCATTTATCTATTTTTTTTCTTTTGTTGCTTTTGCTTGGGGTATAAAACCTAGGAAATCATTGCCTAACAAAAGGTCCTGAGGATGCTTCCCAACATTTTCTTCTAGGAGTTTGTTAGTTCTGGCTCTTATATTTAGGTCTTTGATCCATTTTGAGTTGATTTTTATGTAAGGTGTGAGGTAAGGTCCTCCTTTTTCTTGCACATGGGGATCCAGTATTCCCAGTACCATTTGTTGAAGATACTATTCTTTCCCAATTGAGGAGTCTTTGCCCTCTTGTCAAAAATCTGTTGGTCATAAATGTGAGGGTTGATTTCTGTGCTCTCAGTTTGATTCCATTGGAATATATGTCTGTCTCTTGTGCCAATACTGTGCTCTTTTGATTATTCTGGCTTTGTAATTAAGTTGTAAGATCAGGAAGTCCTCCAACTTCATTCTTTTTCAGGATGGTTTTAACTATTGGGGGTCCCTTACTTATTCATATAAATTTGATGATTGGCTTTTCCTTTTCTGCAGAGAAGGTTGTTGGAATTTTTATTGGGATTGCTTTGAATCTATAAATTGCTTTGGGTAGGATTGACATCTTAACGATATTTACTCTTCCAATTCATGACACAGATTCTCCTTCCATTTATTTAGTTCTTCTTTGATTTCTTTTAGCAGCATTTCATAGTTCTCTGAGTACAAGTCCTTTATAGCCTTGTTTGGATTTATTCCTAGATATTTGATTCTTATAGTTGCTATTATGAATGCAATATTTTTCTTGATTTTTTTCTTCTGGTTCTTCATTGTTTATTTATAGAAACACTACTGATTTTTGGCAGTTGATATTGTACCCTACTACTTTGCTGAATTCATATAAGAGCTCTGGGAGCTTTGCTGTGGATTTTTCAGGATTTTCTATGTATAGGATCATGTCATCTGCAAATAGGGAAAGTTTTACTTCTTCCTTTCTAATTTGATGCCTTTTATTTCTTTTTCTTGCCTATTTGCTCTGGCTTCCAATACAATGTTGAATAATTGTGATGACAGTGGGCATTCTTGTCTTCTTCCTGATCTTAGAGGGAAAGCTTTCAGTCTTTTACCATTGAGGAGGATGTAAGCTGTGATCTTTTCATATATGCCCTTTACCATGATGAGGAAGTTTCCTTCTATTCCTAGTGTCTAAGATGCTGGATTTTGTCAAATGCTTTTTCTGCATCAGTTGAGATGACCATGTGATATTTTTCCTTCATTGAGTTAATATGGTGCATTATATTAATTGATTTTCTTATGTTGAACCAACCTTGCATTACTAGGGATAAATTTCACTTGATCATGGTATATAATTCTTTTAATATGCTGTTGGATTCTATTTGCCTAGAACATTGTTAAGGATTTTCACATCTATATTCATAAGACATATTGGTCTGTAGTTTTCTTTTCTTGTAGTATCTTTATCAGGCTTTGATATGAGGGGGATGTTGGTCTCATAGAACCAATTGTACCCTCCTCTTCAGTTTTTTGGAAGAGTTTGAGAAGAATTGGCATTAAATCTTCTTGGAATGTTTGGTAAAAGTCCCCTGTGAAGCCATCTGGTCCTGTGCTTTTCTTTTTTGGAGGTTTTTGATTACTGATCCAATCTCCTTACTAGTAATTAGTTTGTTGAGATCTTCTGTTTCTTCCTGAGTCAATGTAGGTAACTTGCATGATTCTAAGACTTTTTCCATTTCATCTAGGTTATCTAATTTATTGGCATACAGTTGCTTATAGTATACTCTTATAGCCCTTTTTATTTTCAGCAGGGTCAGTAGTAATGTGCCTTTTCATTTCTAGTTTTCTTTATTTATATCCTTTCTCTTTATTTTCATTGTCAGTCTCACTAAAGATTTGTCAATTTTACTGATCTTTTCCAAGAACCAACATTTGGTTTTGTTGATTCTGTCTATTGTTTTTTGTTTTCTCTTTTATTTAACTCCACTGTAATCTTTGTTACTTCCTTCTTTCTGTGTGCTGTGAATTTAGTTTGCTTTTCTTTTTCTAGTTCTTCCAGTTCTGAGGTTAGGTCTCTGATTTGAAGTCTTATTTTTTAGTGTAAGCATTTAGACCTTTGAATTTCCCTCTCATCACTGCCTTCGCTTCATCTCATAAGTTTTCATGTGTATATTTTCATTTCCATTTCCCTCAAGATATTTCTTACTTTTGTTTCTGATTTCCTGTTTATCCCATTGTTTAATATCCATATGTTAGTGAATTCTCCATTTCTCCCTCTTTTATTGATTTCTAGCTTCATTCCATTGTAGTTGGAGAATATGCATTGTATGATTTCAGTACTTTTTTAATTTATTGGGACTTGCTGTGTGACCTGACATATGGTCTGTCCTGGAGGATAGAGAAAGAATGCATATTCTGTTGTTCGTAAAGTGTTCTATGTATCTCTTTTAGTTCTAGTTGGTTTAGAGTTTTCTTGAAGTCTTGTATTTCCTCATTGATCTTCTGACAAGATGTCTATCCATTATTGAAAGTGGAGTATTAACTTCTCCTACCATTAATATGGAACCGTCAATTACTCCCTTCAAATCTGTCACTATTTGCTCATATGTTTTGGGACTCTGCTGTTAGTGCTTGTATATTTATAATTGTTACGTCTTCTTGTTGAATTGTCTCTTTTCCCATATGTCCCTCGTAACTGTTTTTACTTAAAGTCTATTTTATCTGGTATTGGTATACCTACCCCAGTTCTCTTTTGGTTTCTACTTGCATGGTATATTTTTTCCATCATTATCACTTTCAACCTATTATATCTTTGAATATAAATTGAGTCTCTTAGAGAAAATACAGTTGGGTCATGCTATTTTATTGATTCTGCCAATCTCTGACTTTTGACTGGAGAGTTTGACTCATTTACATTTAAAAGTCACTATTAATAATGCAGAACTTTCTTCTGCTATTTTGCTATTTAGCTTTTTTAAGTGTTGTACCTTTTTTTGTCCTGTTATGGACAAAGACGGTAGATTCTCTGCGTGATGCATGCAAATAACCAATTCCTGAGACACCAGGGTTTCAAAGAGAGAGAGTTTATTGCTAGGCATGGAGCAGGAGAGCAGTAGGCCTATCACCCTAAAAATCTGTCTCCCCAAATGGCAGTAATTTGGATAGTGTTATAGTATTAAAAGATGGGCAGGGTTTAGGATAATGATTACAGTGGCTCCAGACCATGTAATTGGAGGTGTTCTAATTATCGAACATGCACAGATTGATTACATGCTTAGTCATATGTAAGAAAACAGTGGCCTGAATATGATGATGGGTGTGATGTTTAGTATTATAATGAGGTGTAGGTCACTTAGAGCATAGTCTAAGCTACGGCATATATCAGGAGGGCCCATTTTGGTTAGATCCAGTTTTGGTTATCAAGATAACTTTGGAATTGGGGTGTGTTAGTTCTGGGTTGACCCAGAGCCCTTTATTAATAAACATTAGGGGCTGTCTTTAGTGATCATAAGACTAAAAAGTCAAAAAACTGCATTAAATGGTACAAGTAAAGGTCAGTCACGAGGTTTTTACAATCACGAGGGTACAAGATAAAGGCTATACAATCATTATCAGACACGAAGGCAGCTGGATTACCTTTCAGAGATTTCAGGTATTTCCCTCTGTCTATTCTAAATATACCAGAAAGTAAAAAGAAATATCTATATAATGATTCAGTAATTATGATCATCACTTAAATGCTAACTTCTCAGTTTCAGTTCCTCAATTCTTCTGTTACTACCTACTTTTATATTTATTTGATTTTGGGGTTGTACCATATTGAGTGCCTTCTCATTTCTATCTGGAGATATATTCACATATTTAATGCAATTTTATTGAGATATATTCACATACTATACAATCATCCGAAGTATACAGTTGATCACAGTATCATCATGTATTGTGCATTCATTTCCACAATCAATTTTTGAACATTTTCATTACTCCAAAAATAAAAATAAGAACAAAAATTAAAATAGGAGTAAAAAAAAAACCACCAAAAACATCTCATACCCCTCCTCCCCCCCATTATTCATTTACTTTTTGTCCCCATTCTTCTACTCATCTGTACATACACTGGATAAAGGGAGTGTGAGCCACAAGGTTTTCACAATGTAATGGTCACACCATGTAAGCAATATACTTACATGATTGTCTTCCAGAATCAAGGATACTGGGTTGCAGTTCAACCGTTTCAAGTATTTCCATCTAGCTATTCTAATACACTAAAAATGAAAAAGTGATATCTACATAATGCATAAGAATAACCTCCAGAATGACCTCTCGGCTCCATTTGAAATATCTCAGCCACTGCAACTTTATTTTGTTTCATTTCTCTTCCCCCTTTTGGTCCAGAAGTTTTCTCAATCCTACGATGCTGGGTCTAGGCTCACCCTTGGGAGTTATGTCCCACGTTGCCAAAGAAATTTACACCCCTGGGAGTCATGTCCCACATAGGGTGGAGGGCAGTGAGTTTACCTGCAGGTTTGGCTTAGAGAGAGAGGCCACATCCGAGCAACAAAAGATGTTCTCTGGGGGTGACTCTCAGGCACAATTACAAATAAACTTAGCCTTTCCTCTGTAGAAATAAGCTTTATCAGGGCAAGCCCCAAGATCAAGGGCTCAGCCTCCTAAACTGGTAGTCCCCAATGCTTACAAGAATATCAGGAATTCCCCAGGTGGCGAAGTTTAATATTTCCAGATTTTTCCCCAGTCCCTCAAAGGGGCTTTGCAAATACTTTTTATTCTCTGCCCAAATTACTCTGGGATATATCAGGGTTCACACTAACCTGTACAAACCAAACAGATCTCACCACCTATTCAGGGTTCCATGTAATTATGGTGTTTGAATAAACTGACCATACAAGTTAAATTATATAGTGTGCTACAGAAAATATAGATTTGCACCAAATAAACATCTCTTCCTTTGGTCTCACACAGAAGTTACAGTTTTAAAACACAGTCAGTATTTACCCTTTAGTCCTATTTGCCTTAGTCCCAACCAAGTCCATTTCATTCTTATCTCTAATTGAAGTCTGATCTGTTTTTCAGCTTTTTTAAGAATTGCTTTATGGGGTAATGCTGACATTCATAGCTGCTGAACTCTGCCTGTGAGTCTCAGGTTTCACACAAATACCCAAAGTTACAGGGACTGACTAGGTTATATGCAAACAGCTCAGCATCTCAGAGTTTAGAAGTGACCGTTAGACCTCATGAATGGATGTGAGTACTGTAAGAGCTTACAATCTAGGCATCTTTACAATAAGTCTTCCCCTGATAACCTATGCTCTCAGATTCAATTCTCAGAGTTTGCACATTATAGTTAGTCCATATTAGTGAGGCCTTATTAGGTTTGTTGTTTTGATTCTAGCTTATTTACTCAACATACTGTCTTCAAGGTCCATTCACCTAGTTGCATACCTTACAACTTCATTCTTCTTGCCATCACTCAATATTCCATTGTATGTATACACCACATTTCACCATTCCGTTTATCAGTCAATGTACCCTTAGGCCACCTCCATCCACTGAACTTCATGAATACTGCCACCATAAACACTGGTGTGCAAATGTCCATTCGGGTCCCTGCTCTCAGTTCTTCCAGGTATATACCCAATAACGGGGTTGCAGGACCATATGACAACCCCATTCTTAGTTTTCTGTGGAACCACCACAGTGCATTCCAGGTGGGCTGCACCATTCTATTTCCCCACCAACAGGAAATAGGTACACCCCTCTCTCCACATTTTCTCCAGCACTTGTTTCCCTCTGTTTATTTTTTAAACAGTTTTATTCATACACCATACAATCCATCCTAAGTAAACAATCAGCGATTTCTGGTATAATCACATAGTTATGCATTCACCACCACAGTCTATATAAGGATATTTCCATTTCTTCCACAAAGAAAGAGGAAGAGGGAAAAAATGAAGGCAAAAACAAGAAAAGAAGGAAAATAAAAGTAAAATACAATAAAAGGTCAGACAATAACGACACCCAGAATTCCCATGCCATTCCCTTATATCCTCTCCCTTATAGACATTTAGCTTTAGGATATTGCCATTGTTATAATTAATGGAAGCATCTTACAATGCTACTGTTAACTATAGACTCTAGTTTGCATTGATTATATTTTCTCCCCTATACCATCCAGTTTTCAACACCTTGCAATGTTGATATTCATTTATTCTCCTTCATGTAAAAATATTCTTATATTTGTACATTTAATCACCATCATTGGCCACTCTAGGTTTCACTAAGTTATAAAATCCCAGTCTTTATCTTCTGTGTTTTCTTTTGGTGTCATACATGCCCCTAACCTTCCTCTTTTCAACCATACTCACAGTCATCATTGTTAAAAGTACTTACAATATTGTGCTACCATCACACAGTAATGTGCTGTCCATTTCTGATCTACACAATTCTGTTGAACCTTCTGTACTCCTTCAGTATCAAGTCCCTGGTCTCTAACTTCTTTCTATTTCCTGATAACCTATGTTCTCATCTTTAACTCTCACTTTCACTCATCAATGTTAGTTCATATTAGTGAGACCATACAGTATTTGTTCTTTTGTTTCTAGCTAATTTCACTCAACATAATGTCTACTGTCTACCGTTTTGTCTTTTGGATTTTGTATGTCATATTTTACTTTTATTTTTATTTTCCTCTCCCTCTCTTTTTACCCTTACTGATAGTCTTCATTTCTATACTCTTTTCCAAATCTCTCTCTCCTGTCTTTTCCTATCTGCCTGTACTGCTTCCTTTAATATTTCTTATAGACCAGGTATCTTTTTTACAAACTCTCTCAGTGTCTGTTTGTGTGAAAATATTTTAAAATCACCCTCAGTTTTGAAGTACAGTTTTGAAGGACCATTTTGCTGGATATACAATTCTTCGTTGGTAATTTTTCTCTTTCAGTATCTTAGATATATCATACCACTGCCTTCTTACCTCCATGGTTTCTAATGAGAAATCTGCATATAGTCTTATCAAGCTTCCCTTGTATATAGTGGGTTACTTTTCTTTTGCTGCTTTCAGAATTCTTTTTTATCTTTGACATTTGATAATCTGATTATTAAGTGTCTTGGAATAAATTTATTTGGATCTGTTCTCTTTAGGGTATGCTGCTCTTCTTGGATCTATCATTTTCTTTCTTTCATAAGATATGGGAAATTTTCAGTGATTGTTTCCTCATTGTTCTTTCTATCACTACTCACTTCTCTTCTCCTTCTGCAAAAACCATGACATATATTAATGCACTTCATGTTGCCCTTCAATTCCCTGAGACCCTACTAACATTTTTCCATTCTTTTCCCTATCTATTCTTTTGTTTGTAGGATTTCTGACATCCTGTCCTCTAGTTCCTGAATCCTTTCTTCTGCCTCTTCAAATATGTTGTTGTTTGTCTCCATTGTGTTTTTCATCTCTTCTTTTGTGCCTTTCATTCCCATAAGTTCTGCCATTTGTTTTTTTCAAGCTTACAAATTCTTCTTTATGGTCACCCAGTGTCTTTTTATATCCTTCATCTCTTTTGCCACATTTTCCTTCAGTTCATTGATTTGATTTAGCATATTTATTTGAAGATCTTTAATTAGTTGTTTCAAGTCCTGCATCTCATTTGAAGTATAAATTTGTTCCTTTAAAGGGCCATATCTTCATTTTTCCTAGTTTGATTTGTAATTTTTTGTTGTCTAGGCATCTGGTTCCCTTGATTACCCCAGTCAGATTTTCCCAGACCAGAGGGTCCCAAGTCCCAGGAGGAGGATGTAATCATTATCAAGTTTCCCTGAGGATGAGACCCAGCAGGTTGTCAGACTTTCCTATGAGGCCTCTAGATTCTGTGCTTTCCTTTCCTGCCAAGCTGGTGGTGCTTGTCAGCCCACAGCACCCCAGCAGCGTAAAGAGGTGTGGTGCCTTTAATTCTCAGCAGACCCTGTTCCAGCCAGGGGCTGAGGGTAAATCAGAATCCAAGCTGAAGCTGTTTCTGTTTTGTTTTGTTTTTTTTTTCTTTTTCCCCATGCCCTGGGGTCTGAATGTTCTGAGGAAGGGCAGCCACTTGAGCTGGGCCCAGCCCCCCTTTTCTTAGGGAAGATAAGCCCTTTAGGGAAGTATCTTCTTCACTTGACTTTTTCCCTTCTCTTTAACCATCTTAACTCCACCCTTTTCTGGGTCAGTGCTCACAATTGTAAATGTCTGGGGCTCTCTAATGAGCTACTTAGAATGAGAGAATAAAAAAGAAAAAAGACAGGAATCCCCTTCTCAGAGCCAGCTCCCAGCCCCCCAGTTTCGCCGGTCAGCTGGAGTTAGTACCCATTTCTGTGTGCCGCTTTTCTTGGGACACAGCCCTTTTCCAGTATTCTGAGCTCATCCCGCTCCAAATGCCTCTGCTTTTTATTTATGTATTTTTTTTTTTCTGTCAGCCCTGCCTCCTCTCTGCAGGGAGGGACCTCACACGATTCCTTTCATGCTTGCTCCGGGTTTATCTGTGCTCATAGCTTGTATTCAGTAGTCCAAATTTGTGAATTAAAACTGTGATTGGAGCTTGGTTGAGCTACCTTCCCTTGCTCCCGACAGATATCACTTCTTTTTCCCACAGGGAAGTGTTCCAACTCAGCCTGCCTTGCTTTTGGGGAGGGGCACCAGCTCTGCAGTTTGGGGAGCTTTACTTACAGTTCTGTGCTGCGATCTCAGCCATTCCACCCATTCCAGACTGATGTACGATGAGTGTCTGGTCATGGATGTCTCCCCAACAGTTGTTCCTGGTATTTACTAGTTGCTCTAGGGGCCTAACTAAATTCTACACCTCCCTATTCCCCGCCCTCTATCTGGATATATTTTTCATCTGTTTTTTTTTTTTTGTGTGTGTGTGTGTGTGTGGTTACCATGGAGTTAAAATTTAATATCCTAAAATATCACAGTCATATTTGGTTTGATACCAAATTAACTTCAATAGCATGCACACATACTTTTCCTGTACCTCTTTTTGCCCCCACCATTTTTTTGTACTTGTTACCACTTATATCTTTACACTGTATATCCAAAAACATGTATTTATCATTACTTTTTATGCATTTGAAGTTTAGCACCTGTAGGAAGAAGTGGAGTTAAATACCAAGGAACACTGCAAATAATACTGGCATTTATAATTACCCAAATGATTACCTTTATCACTGACCTTTTTGCCACTATCTAGTGCCCTTTCCTTTCAGTCTGAAGAACTCCCTTTAGCATTGCTTGTAGGGAAGGTCTGTTGGTGATGAACTCCCTCAGCTTTTGTTTGTCTGGGAATGTCTTGATCTCTCCCTCATTTTTTCAAGAGAGTCTCATTGGATATAAAATTCTTGGTTGGCAGTTGTTTTCTTTCAGCACTTTAAGTATTTCAACCCACTGCTTGAGAAACTGGCACTCAGTCTAATTGAGACTCCCTTATTTGTAACACATTTCTTTTCTCTTGCTACTCTCAGAACTCTCTCTTTGTCCTTTGCATTTGCTAGTGTAATCAGTATTTGACATGGTGTATTTTTCATGTTTATCCTGTTTGTTGTTCTCTGAGCTTCTTGGATATACATATTCATGTCTTTTGCTGAGTTTGGGGAGTTCTCTATCATTATTTCTTTGACTATTCCTTCTGCCCCCTTCTTTCTTTCTTCTCCTTCTGAGATTCCCATAATACTTATGTTGGTATGCTTGATGTTGTCCCATAGCTATCTTAGGCTATTTTCACTTCTAATATTTCTTTCTTCTTTCTGTTCCTCAGCCTGACTCATTTTAAGTGCCTCGTCTTCAGGTTCACTGATTCTTTCTTCTGACGGATCCAATCTGCTTTTCAATCCCTCCTGGGCATTTTTTGTTTCAGTTATTGTGGCCTTCAAGTCCAGTAGTTCTGCTTGGTTCCTTTTTAAAATTTCTATCTCTTAGACTCTCATATTGTTCATTCATTATTTTCTCGATGTCTTTTAGTTCTTTCTCTATATTTTCCTTCATCTCCTTGAGCATTTTTAAAATCCTTCTTTTAAAGGCTTTGTTCACTGTGTCCACATTCTGATATTCTTTGTTGGTGTTTTCTGGGTTTTTATCCTCTTCCTGTGGATGGGCCATCATTTCTTGTTTCTTTATGATTTATTCTTTTGTTGCACACTATACATTTTAAAATTTATCTTAAAATTTAATATTTTATTTTAATATAAACTCAGGATTTATTCCCTGAGATGTCTGTTTCTTGATTTTGTAACCACCTGGTGATAAGACAGCGATTTTCTTGAGTCATCCCTCCTATCAGGAATGTCTGCCCAAGGTGACTGCAGTGTGCAGGGTTTTCCTGTCTTTCTGGGCCTCTGTCTTGTCCTGGGCTTTTGCTTGTTAGTTGTTTTGGAGTTCCCTTATTTACAGGAATTTGGTTGTTCCCTCTGTTTCCCAGGGACAGACCTCCCTCTCCTGTGTGTTTGAAGCCAGCAAGCCTTTGCCCCAAGCTGTCCATCTCTATAGTTTCTTATGCTCCTTTCCTTGTCTCAAGCTGCTTCTCCCTGGAGGGCAAATTCTGGGAAGAGGGGCATGCCAGAGAGGAGTTTCTCAAATCAGTCTTTCCCATCTGAAATAGGGCCAAGAAACCACAAGGTGTGGGCACAGCCTGGCTCCACAGTGCCTTGAGGAGGAAGTCAGGAAAAGCACCAAGCTTCCCAAAAGCCTGTCCAGTAAATGCAGCCCTTCAACTAACTGTCCCCACCCCCACCCCAGCCATGAGGAAGCGCAGGGTCCTTAAGTCTCCACTGCCTCCCCCCATCCAGGCCAGTTGAAACACTGGCTGCCACTACCTTTGTCCAGGATGGGTTGAATCCATGGCTGCCCTCAGAGATGGGCCTCCACCAGTCTGGATTCAGTAATCGAAAGCGATGATCAGTGATTGGCCATGCCCGCCCTGGTCTTGGGAAAGAGGGCTTTTATGTTCCTTTCTGTCACCAGCGAGCTAGCCGTGAGAGTGGGAATAGGTGCTGATATCCACGATGTAGAAGGAGCAGTTTACTGTTCTTCACTGTCATTTATCAGCCTCTTCTCCTGCTCTTCCTTGGATGCTGAACAGTATTCTTCTGGTCCCCAGAGTTTCAAAATAGTTGCTTCACACAGTTCCTGCCTGTTCAAAAGTTGTTCTGGTAGAAGGATTGAGTCTTAGAGCTCCCTACTCTGCCACTTTGCCACAATCCTCTGAGAAACACTGTTTCATATTGGAAGTATAGTCTGAAATTTAATCCATTACTTAATGTTACCTTTGATTGTCGCTAATGTGGGTAGATAAGAACCATCTTCCTTCAGCCTGAATATTTCAAGTATCATGTTTTCAATTTTGTATTAAACAATTGAGTAACATACTTTTTAACTGTTTACCTAATGTTACAAGGCAGTAATTATCATTGTTTAAAAGAGGTAAGACTTGCCTGGAGAATTTTTTTTTTTAAGTGAATAATTGTGGGCCTCATTCCCAAGTATTCTGATACAATAAGTCAGAGCTAGAGCCCAAGAATCTGCATTTTTACAGCTCCCCAGGTGATTCTGATAAGGATGATTCATGAAATATGCTTTGAGAAATATTGTCATAGGGTTTGAAATGTCATCCAAAGGTTTATAGTACTTTCTTCGATTTTTTTTTTTTTTTTAACTTGTAGCAAGTAGGAATAAATAAATCACAGCTCAACCTGGCAATGGAAAATCATGATATCCCACCAGATGCTGTACAGGACAAGAAATTATGCAGACTTCCACCATTAGATACCAGTACCCTTGTGGGGGTCTTTGTGGAGTATATTATCTCTCCGAGTCAATTCTACATCCGAGTCTATAGCAGGGATTCGTCAGAGTTACTCGAAGACATGATGATTGAAATGCGGTAGGCATCTGTTCTTTTTAGTGTATTTTCCGTTTGTCTCACTCTGAGTCAACAGTTTGCAAACATTTTGGTCTTAGGACTCTTTAAAATTGAGGACTCAAGAGAGCTTTAATTTATTGATATTAATCATATAGAAATTAAAACCAAAATATTAAAAATAAAGATCCCTTCTGTGTTAATATACGTAACATTTTTATGAAAAACAGATGAGTGGCATTGTTTTGCATTTTTGCAAATCACTTTAATCTCTGGCTTAGTAGAAGACAACTGGATTTTAATACCTGCTTCTGTTTGAGATAATGTTGTTTTGGTTAAAGTATATGAAGAAAACCCTGGCATCATACAGATATGTAGTTGGAAAGAGGATTATTTTAATAACCTTTACAGAAAATCATGATTATTCTTATTTGAAAATATACCAAAACTTGACAATGATGGTTTCTTAAAGATTAGTTAACAATGTGAAATTTGAACTTTTTGTATTCTATTATTTTAAAATCCATTGCTCTGTTTTTGCACTTTGAATGGATCCAGGACTGGCTACGTATTTGCAGGGCCTAATGCAAAGTGAAAGTGTATGGGCTTCTTGTTTAAAAATTATTAAAAATTCAAGACAGCAATAGCTGAGCTTTATTCAAGTGTAGGACCCCTCTAAGAACAGACTGAAATGAAGCCGGCCCTGAAGAGATCTTTTAACTATGTATGTTTTTATAGCATGCATTGGTCTTTTAGAAAACACTGGATCACTGAGTTACACAGATCTTCCAAATGTTTGCTGATGTCTTCACACAATATCAGATTGCATTCATCAATATTATCCTAATCTCATTAGAAAAGTCTTAAGTTTTGGGAAGGTGTCAGATTCATGATTTTCCAAAATCCTGATTTTCACTGGAGACACCTCGGGAAGTGCTTTATGTGTACTTGAGTTCTGTCACAGATGATATTGAAAATATGTTAGATGTTCACTTGATTGGGATTTTATGAAATTACTCCGTTTTACCACTTCATCAAGGACATTCCTAGGTGAAACTGGTTTTGTCTTGTTTTTCTTTTTAACTATGATGGCATGGCAGTGACTAAAAAAGACTGCTCATACCGTTTGGTGCCATTGCTTTGAGCTAAGGCGCCTACGATGTTGCCACCATTGCAACCATCAGTGAAAATATCAGCACCATGAAAAGGGCAAATAATATTTAGTATTATTATGAAAATAATTTAAATAGGTTCGATCTTGTGGGCTTCCTGAAAAGATCTCAAAGCCCAGGGGTCCATGGACTACACTTTGAGAACTACAGCTCTAAATGATCTCATTTCTCCACCAAAAATGTATATTCTCTGTTAGCAAACACCTGTAAAAAGTGGACATTTTCAGTTACTTTAAATTTCTTCATGAACAACAATGTCTGATTTTTACGTTGGTGTCAAATATAAGAATAATTTATTTCATTTATTTTGTGTATCTCCCAAAGTATTCCATGTGTTTTCCTATTTCACTGAATGACACACTCATCTCCCAACCCAGAACACCTGGCATAATGTAAGTCACATAAAAATCACTTAGTAATTACTTACTATATATTTTATTCCATATGTCTGTGAGAGGTAGTATATCTTATAAAGCACACTTTTTGGCTCTATGACTTTGATGTTGCTTTACTTCTCTGGGCTTTGTCTTCTCATCTCCAAAGTAGGGGTCATAATAGTACCTACCTCACAGAGTTGCGAAGATTAAAGTACTTGGAACAGAGCCTGTCACATATTGGCTTCTGTGATTATTTATACTGTAACCACTGTGTGCTTGATGTGGGGCTGTTGAGGCACTATCAGAACGAGGATAAGACATGGTCTTTTGCTTTGTGACTAGCTGGGGAGATAGGCATTGGATAAGTGGGAGATTGTGGGAGCCAGTAGTTCTGTCTGGGTAAGGTTGAGAAAATTGATCTGGGCCTCAAAAACGAGTAAGAGTTTGCCAGTAAAGGGGGTTTGAGTAGGTGTATACTGATCCAAGGCAGCATTGACAAAATGTTGAGTAGTGTGTTCTGGGAACAATGAAGAATAAGTAAAGTTAGCACTCACTGGGGTGGGGGGACAGTGACTGGATGTGAGACTGGACAACTAGGGAAGAGCTAGATTATGAAAGGCTTTGAATGCCATGGAAAGGAATTTTGATTTTATTCTGTAGACTCTGAGGAAACCCTGAATGTTTTGAGAAAGGAGGGATATCAACAAGGTTATATTTTAGAAGGATAAAGCTGGTTACAATGTGGAAGATGGATGGAATGAAGGAAATAAGATCAATTATCAGGCTGGTCTTGGTGAGAGATGTGAGAATGGACAGAAGGAGACAAATTAGCACAAGATTAGGTCTTGGTATCAAGAATGGGGTTGAAGAGACAAGTGGAGAAGGAGAATTTGAAACTGCATTGGCTTTAGAGTTTAGGTAGGTTTGAGCTGGGGTGAGAAGTTAGAAGTTTACTTTATACATAGTGTTTCTGAAGTGGCAATGATGAGTAGACAGTATCAGTTGGAATTAGGTTTAATCACTATTACAGAGACCTACCTAAATGATAGTAGAATAAGAAGTAGAAGGGAGGCTGCGAAATCTGAATGGCCATATGTCCAGTTAAAATTTGTGGTCTCTATTAGTAGGAAAAAATAAAAGGAGAATGAATATTGGAGGACAGCTAGGATCTTTTCCACATAGTTGGAAATAAAGTTTAGAAGCTCAGAAGGGATGCTGGGTCCAGAGACAGAAATAACAAATAATCAATGTATGATTAGTAATGTTAAGCCATGAAAATGTATGAGACAGTGTGTATATCAAGAATAATAATAAATAGCTAATATTTGAGTGCTTACTATGTTTGAACACTGTCGAAAACTTTCACGTCTTAACTAATTTAACCCTTACAACAGCCATGAGATAGGTTTTATTCTTATTATCCCCACTTTACTATAAGGAAACTGAAGCACAGAAAGATCAAGCATCCTGCCCAGAGTCAAACAGCTAGTAAATGATGGAGTCAGTATTTGAACCCAGATTACTGGTTCCAGAACCTGAGTTCTTATGTTATACTTCCTAAAGATAAGACCCCATGAACCCAAACTTTTAATGGAATTACAGAGTCATTAAAGGAATAATTACTGAGGAGGAAGAAGTAGTAGAGAATTGTGTCTTGAAAACTAAGGTAGGATAGAGTTTAAAAGAGGAAAGAATCAGTCATGCTGCAGAGAAATCAAGTATATTGAAAACTGAGAAGAGAGGCTATTGGATTTGGGAATTAGGCCATTGATGTCTTAGAAAAGTCCACTTTGGGACTGTCGGGGATAGGTTCATGTCCCCCACAAAAGGCATATTCAGGTCCCAACACCTGGTCCTGTGGGTTTGAAGTCATTTGTAAACAGGACATCTGAAAATGTTACTAATGTTATGCCCAAACTTAATTCAGTATGACTGAAGCCCTTATAAGTGAAGGAAATTGGCAAGAGCAAGAAACAGGAAGTCAATGGAACTCAGACCAGAAAGAAGACAGTGCCATGTGCATTGCTGTTTGCCAGAAAAACCGAGGCCCAAGGATCTCCAGCAGTTAGTCCCAAAATACCATAGTCTTTGGTGAGAAAGTATCATTTGCTGATGCCTCAATTTTGTATTTCTCCTAACCTCAAAACCATGAGCCAACATATTCCTTTTATTTAAGCCAACCCATTGTATGGTATTTGTTTTAGCAGCTGGGAAACTAAAACCAGGGAGTTCTTAGGAATGAAGTTGTGTTACATTTTATTCTGCAGAGGATATGAGATAAGAAAATTAGTGTATAAGTTTCTCTTTAAAGAAGTTGGCTGTTATAGAGAAGGGGTTTGG
The DNA here is from genome assembly GCF_015220235.1 of Choloepus didactylus. Classification (NCBI taxonomy): domain Eukaryota; kingdom Metazoa; phylum Chordata; class Mammalia; order Pilosa; family Megalonychidae; genus Choloepus; species Choloepus didactylus. Next base: position 83,902,731 of record NC_051308.1, on the reverse strand, counting down.
ATAAGAAAAAAGAAAAGAAAGTTAATTGGAATTAAGAAGTATGAACAAATCAGGAAAAGTCAGGATTATTTCCTTTGCTGTTTGCAAAGACTTTCCTATTCTTGATACTTCAATAAAAATTACCTTTTATTTTTGTTTCCTTTATGGGTTTCTCTTTATCATGGAATTCCACAGACGCTGTTATTCAAATCAGCTGGTTTCAGAGCGCTATATCATGCCAGAATATTTTATCCAGCCAGGACATCTCTGTTGTGTAAGGATTTCTGAAGATAAGTGGTGGTATCGAGTCATTATTCATCGAGTCCTTGGGAAACAGGAAGTTGAGGTGTTCTACCCAGACTTTGGAAATATTGGAACTGTTCAGAAGTCCTCCCTCAGGTTCCTCAAGTGAGTTAACAAATTTAGTAGGGATAATGGGCCATTTAAATTTTGAACCTTAATGCTGAAGCTCTGTAGAGTTGGGGTCTCTCTTCCTTTTCTCTTGCCTTCCTCCCTACGTGCTTCCCTTTCTCCCATTCCTCTTCCTTCTTAGTGCAGATTTGGAAAATGGTCATTTAGTTTCACAGATGAATTCTAATCTCTTGTGTCTTCTTTCACATGACTGAATTTGAATGGACCACAAAACTAAATTTCCATCTCTTATTAAGAAAATGATTCTTTGGGTCACACTAAGAGGAGCATCGATACAGTGAGAAGGTTGAACTGTTGCCACCTGTAATTTAATTGCATGGTCCTCAGGGTATTATCTTTTTAAATTTTGTTTCTTAGATTGCTTTAAAGTACAAGAAACTAATTTAAAAATGCATGAATAAAATGGTCTGAAATAGTGGGAATAGCTAAATTCATGAAATGGATTAGATGCTCCATGAAATACAGTCTTAAAAATATTAAATATTCATATATGTGATTATCTATTGCAGGTGCTGCTACACAAAGCTCCCAGCTCAGGCTATCCCTTGTTCTTTGGCTTGGGTGAGACCAGTGGAGGTATGTTTGCTTGTTTCCCACCTAGTTAGCAAAAATTTGAATGTTTACTATGTGCTAAGAACTGGTGTGGACTCTTAGAATCCAAAAATAAAACATGAAACTAGTTCTTAAAGAAATTATCGTATATAGTATGGAGATATACATGTATACAAAAATTGTTGTAGTATGTGATATTTGCTATAGCAATGGTTTTTAACAGTGTTTGATACAGGTGTAAAAGGAGGAGTGCTCATCTTTGGCCAAGGTAATCAGGGAAGATTTCATAATAGAGGTGGCATTTGATTGGAACTTTGAAGGAAGAGTTCAAATATAACTGGACAGAAAAGAGAACCAAGACATTCTAGGCAAAGGTGGAGTAGCATAAAACATCTCAAATTTGGGGAATTTTAAGTCATTTTGTTTGTCTATAGAATATGGAAAGAGCTGGAGTAGGTGCATAGAAAATGAGGTCAGAGAAATTGCAGGAACTTAATGTGGAGAGCTGTGTTCAGAAGGCCGAACTTTGTCCTTTAGATGCTGGGGAGCAACTTCAGGGTGTAAACAGGGAACTTTCACAATTCTTAAAGGAATTCTCTAATAACATTGTGGGAGATGATTGGAGCAGGATGAAGCAAGAGACATTTCCATCTATATATTTACATTTGTTTATAATTAACATATGTACCTGTTTTTTTTTTTTTATTTTCCCTCAGAACTCTTTAATATGCATACCATACACATTTATTACACCATATTTCTTTACTGGTTTAACCTAAATAACTTACCAGTTGCTTACATGTAAAGAGATTATTCTTTTAAAAATATTTTCCCATTCTAAAATGAATGCTTACTCCTTAAAGAAAATCTGAAAAGTACAATAAAAAGGAAAGAAAATGAAAACACAAAACAAAATACAACACTATAATTCCACCACTCAGACACATCCAGTTTAGAAATTTGGTTTTGTTTCTTCCAGGTTATTTTATTGATGATGAGAGTGAAGGTTTGCATGGAATTTTCAGGTTACATAATAGTAATAATAATATTTTGTATTCTGCTTATTTTTACTTAACATTATAGCATAAATTACATTATCACAATTCTCAATTTTAATGGAATCATAGTAATCTACAGGTGAATGTGCATCATAGCTTGTTTAACCATTCCTTCATTGTTGGACATTCAGTTTGCTTCTAATTTTCAATATTATAAATATTGTATCCCATGTATAGTTTTTGTGCACGTCTGTATTCAAGCTTATGAATTTTATTCCTGCTAGGTTTCTTTTCATTACTCTCATATCAGCCAGATGGCTTCCATTTTATGTTGCTATCTTTGCCTTTTCTTCTTTCTTACTTCTAAACTCCTCCTGGCCTTAGGACCTTTGCTCATTCTGATGACTGTAATAGCTTACTCCAAAGAATTTTCATGGTTGGCTCCTTCTTGCCATTCAGATCTAAACCCAAATGTAATTTCCTCAAAAAGGACTTCCTTGACCAGCCAATTTAAAGTGTACCCTTCTAGTTCAGTCATTAATTGTCACCTTGCTTTAACTTCATAACACTTAGCACTATCTGATATCTTATTTGTTTATGTTTTTATTTTCTTTCCATGTAAGAATGTAAGCTCCCGATATCAGGGACATAGTCTGTCTTGTTTATCACTGTATTTCCAATTCCTAGATCAATATTTGGTGCATAGCAGGTGCTCAATTAATATGTTTTTAATTAAGTGAATGCATCTCACTTTATTTCTGTCTATTTTTATTGATTTCAAAAATAATAATGCATTCAGTAATGGCAGAGTAGCATAATGAGACTAATACTTCCATGGGAAAAAAAATCAAAAGCAGGCAGAAAAACAGAAGTCTACCCTTGAAAGTCAAACAGCAGGGAGTAAGATTGGGAACTTTCAGTTTCTTTTCTGAGGATACTTACCTATCTACAGCCCTCCCGGCTTGAGAGAGTTAGGGCTGGTAGAACAGGTAGAAGTTAGGAGGAAAATACTTGAAGGGAGGGTACAACAGAGTGGGTAAGTTCCAAAATCAGTGTATACAATCTTCCAAAATCCTTGGCTGATGACTAAACTTTGTAAATTGGCCCTTAAGAAAAAAACCAGCTGTAAACTGAAGGAACTGGACAGGGATTTCAGTTGCTGCTGACTACAGAGGAAAAAATGGTTTGGAGACTGTATTAGTTAGGGTTCTCTAGGGAAAAAGAATCAACAAGAGGTATCTATAAATATAAGATTTTATAAAAGTGTATCACATAACTGTGGGTATGCACGAGTCCAAATTCCGTAGGGCAGGCAGCAAACTGGCAACTCCAATGAAGATGTTCAATGAACTCCTCAGGCAGCAAACTGGCAACTTCAATAAACGTGCTCCATGAACTCCTCATGAAACTAACTGGCAACTTCAGTGAACTCCTCAGGAAATGCTCCCCTGGTCAGCCAAGGAAGAAGTGAAGGTCCTTTCTCTGTCTCATTTAAAAGTCTTCAGCTGATTGGATTAAATCCAGCTGACTGCATTCTCTCATTGTGGAAGGCATGCCCTTTGTTGATGTAATCAGTCACAGATGCAGCCAATTGACTGATGATTTAATAAACCAGCCTTCTGGTTTATTAACCAGCCACAAATGTCCTTGCAGTAATGGTTAGGCCAGTGCTTGCTTGACCAGACACCTGGGTACTATCACTTGGCCAAGTTGACACATGAACCTAACCATCACAGATACTATTTAACTGCCTGTTAAAACAAAATAACACTTTTCAGAAGAGCATAGCAGAATCCAGAATATCTACAATATTTTGATAATATCTAATGTCTAATTAAAAATCACTAGAGAGGCAAATAAACAGGAAAAATATGGCATATATTCACAAAAAAAAGTAGTTGATCCAGATGTTGGAGACAGGGACTTTAAAGGAGCTATTATAAATGTGTTCAAGGATTTAAAGGAAGACTTATTCCTAATTAAAGAACAGATAGGGGATTTCAGCAAAAAGACAGAAACTACAAAAAAATCACAAATGGAAATTCAAGAGTTGTAAAGTAAAATAACTGAAATGAAAATTTTACTGGATAGGCTTAATAGCAGATTTGGAGACAACAGAGAGTCTGTGAACTTGAGGTTAGATCAAGAGAAACTATCCAATCTCAACAAGAACACAAAAAAAGATTGAAAAAAAAAACAATGACTAGACTTAAGGAACTGTGGGTTAATATCAAATACTCCCACACACTTGTAATCAGAGTCCCAGAAAGAGAGTAAAGAAAGACAGGGACAGAAGAAATAAAGGCCAAAAATCTCCAGAATTTGGTGAATGACATCAACATTCAGATTCAAGAAAATCAACAACCTTCAAGCAGAATAAATGTAAAGAAAACTATTCCTAGTCACACCAAAATCAAAATGCTGAAATCCAAAGAAAAAAGAGAAAATCTTGAAAGCAGCCAGAGGGGTGAAATATATAGAGGAACAATAGTATAAATGCTGCAAAATACCATTCAATGGAACAGCATCATTAGAGTGCTGAAAGAAGAAAAACAAAATTGTCAACCAAGAATCCTACATCCAGTGAAACTATCCTTCAGAAATGGAGGTGAAATAAAAATATTTTCAAACAAATAAAAAACCAAGATAATTTTTCATCAGCAGTCTTGAACTCCAGGAAATGCTAAGGAAGTTCTTCTGGGTCTGGATGAAAATGAAACCAGATCAACTCAGATCAATGGAAGGAATGAAGACTACAGAAAATGGTTAATATGTGGGTAAATGTAAAAGGTTATATTTTTAATTCTATTTTCTGAATTTTTTTAAAAGATAACTTTAAAAAGTAAAATCATGACCCTGTATAAATCATGATTTATACAGCTTTGGGTTAGAGTTAAGGTTAGGGTTAGGGTTATAAAAGTCTTTAGCACAGTTTTAAGCTTTGGAGGTACAAATGCTCAAACTTTTTAAAATTATATCATTTGCAAGTTTAATCTTTTTAACTTAATGTATAATTGTTTAGTTTTGTGGATTTTGAGGACTTTTTAAAAATTTTAATATTTTGGTTTAGTCAGCAACTGCTACTTCAATCAAAGGTATTGAAACAAAAAAATTAAAATATAGTATTTATTTTGGTGATGGACGCACAACTATGTGGTGGTACTGTGAACAATTGATTGTACACTTTGGCTGTATGGTATGTGACTATATCTCAATAAAATTGAATTACTAAAAATATATATATAGTATTTATAGTATTACTTTTGTTTCCTATTACTCCTTGAGACTATTTTGTTGTAGACTTCAAGGAATTGGTTAATTTCATTTCAGTTTTCAATTTTACTGTCATAAAATTTTTCATAATACTCCCTTGTCTTTTTAATGTCAGCATCTGCAGTGGTGTGTCCTTTCACATTCTTAATATTATTTGTACTGTCTCTTTTTTCATGATCAAAAGAGACATATTTACCAATTTGATTAGTCTTTTCAAAAGACCAACTTCAACTATTTTGATCCTCTCTATTGTAAACTTGTTTTCAATTTTTTAAATTTCTATCTCATTTCAGTCATTTCCTTACCTCTACTTTCTTCAGCTTTATTTTGTTATTTTTTCCTCCTACATCTTGAGATAAAAAATTATTAATTTCCAACCTTTCTTCAGGGGAATCCCATGAGTTTTTCTGTGTAGTAATCTTATTATTGTTCAGTTTAAAATATTTTCTGATTTATATTTTGTTTTATTGTTTGACTCACAGATTATTTAGAAGTTTCCTAATTTGCAAACGGAGGTTTTTCTAATTTATCCTTTTGATATCCAGTTAAGTACACTGTAGTTGAAGATCATAATATGTATAATATCAGTTCTTTGAAATATAAGGAGGCGTCTTTAATGGTTCAGTATATGGTCAGTTTTTGTAAAAGGTCATGTGTGCTTGAAAAGTATATTCTGCATTTGTGTGCAGTATTCTGCATATGTCCATAGGGTCAAGCTTATTGTGTAAAACTTTTATGTCCTTATTGATTTTCTGTGCTGCTTTTTTATCAATTATTGAGAAAAATGTAATTTTTGTCTATGATTGTGATTTTATCTGTTTCTTCTATAGTTTGGTCATTATCTGTTTTGTATAAATTATGCCTATGTTATTAGATGCATACAATAGAAAAGTTGCACTATCTTCCTACAAAACTTTATTATGAGTTTACCTTATTTCTGGTAATGCTTTTTGCCTTAAAGCTTATTTTGACTGATATTAACATACTCCATCACTTTCCATTTGGATAATATTTTCCTAGTATATTTTTTCCCATTATTCTACTGTCAGTCCTTCTGTACATTATGTTTTAGATATATCTTTTATGAGCTTCATAGAGTTGTAGTTTTTAAAATCCAGGCTAATGCTTTTTGTCTTTTAGTTGGAGCATTTAGTCCAATTATGTTTATTTTAATTTTTATATTTTAGTTTACATCTATCTTTTATTTTATGCATCCTATGAGACCTACCTATATTTTCTTTTCCCCACCCTGCATGCTTTCCTTTGAGGAGATTACTTTTAATCATTCTATTTTTACCCCCATCAGTTTAGAAGTAACATACTGTATTCTTTTAGTGATTACCCTAGGAATTCAAATGTGTATATATAACATGCAAGGGCCTTAAAAACACTGTAACTCCTTTAACCGCCTTTCTGACCTATTTTTGTTGTATATTTCGTATCATCGTTAACCCATCAAGAAATTAACTGCATAAAATAATAATAAGGTCCATTTAGATTTAATTATATATCAGTTTCTTAGCTCTTCACGCTTTCTTGTTGAGCAAACCTTTTATCTGCAGTCATTTTCCTGATGTTTGAATTATATCCTTTAAGAATTCCTTTAGTGAGGGTCTGCTGATGGCAAATTTAATTATACTTATCTGAAAATATCATTATTTTGTACATAATTTTGAAAAGATATATTTACTAGATGTAGAATTCTAGGTTGGCAGTTAATGTCTTCAGCACATTGAAAATAACATTACACTGGTTTTGTGTTTCCCTTGTTGCTTTGAGAAGTCAGCTGTCAATCTAATGGATGTTCCTTGAAGGCAACATCATTTTTGCCTCTAGCTGTTTTTAAGATTTTCTATTTCTCCCTAGTGTTGTTCAGTTTTAATATGATGTGTTTATATGTAGAGTTATACTATTTATCCTGCTTTGCGGTTTACTGGATTTCTTGTGTCTATGGTTTGTTACTTTTCATTCACTCTGACAAATTCCCAGCCATTAATTTCTTCAGTTGTTGCCTTTTCCCCTTATATTTATATTCTCTCTCTCTCTCTTTCTGACTCTCTTTTTCTGGGACCATAATTAAAAGTATGATAAACCTTCTCAGTTTATCTTCTGTATCTTTAAACCTCTATTATGTATTCTACATCTTTCTGACTTTCCATGCTGCATTCTGGGTAACTTTTTCTGAATTATCTTCTATGTCACTGATTTACTCTTTAATTCCATCTAATCTGCCATTGAACCAAACTATTAGGTTTTAAATTTTGGTTATTATATTTTTACTTTTGGAAATTCTTTTTGGTTCTTTCTTAATTCTGCTAGATCATTTTTCATAGATTGCTTATCACTGCAGAAGTTTTCAAACTAATCTTTTTTTTCTTTAAGCATAGTTATTTTTAGTTGTTTCATACCTTGTCTAGGAATTCAAATACCTAAACTCTTTGAGGATCTGTTTCAGTTAACTGTTAATTTTGCTTGTTCTCACTCCTGATGCATTGTTTCTTTGTATGCTTTTTTTTATCTTTCCCTATGTACTGTTCATTGTCCTTGAAAAATTATTGGTTAGAGTAGTTGAATAATATAGGCTGAGGTTGCCTGCCTCCCAAGAGGATTTGCATTCGCTTCCACCTGTTGCCTAGGAGTTCTACCAGTCTGGAACCATATTAATTTAAAGGAACAACTTGAGGATTTTTAGACCACCCAGATGATGTGAAAATTGAGTGTAAATCCATGTGAAGGCTAGTTTATTTCTTTTATCCCCTTACCCTGAGAGGGTACCCAGCTTAATGAAGGAATGTTCTCTTCATGGCTCCCTACATTGGGTTGGATCCTAGCTTTAATTTCTGTCCCTTTTGACCAGTGAAACCATCAAAACCAAAGTTCAGATTTGCCTGGATTAGCAGATACCCATAAGGCAAACTTTCCCTTTGATTTTGGCCTGGTCATTTGTTACTGTCTTGTCAGTTCTTTGATGTTTTTTGGACATATTTTAAAACATTTCATCCCAGATTTTTAGTTATTGTCTGGAATAGTTGATCCAATAATCTAGCTCACAATTTCAGACAATGGAAGTTTCTCACCACATAGATATTTACATTTTTTCCATAATCACATTTTTCATCGTTTTCACTTTATTCTGATTTTTGTCATTCACAGAATATGAGTGGTCTCCTATGTGTTATTCTGATACTTTTATGATTTTGTTTTTCTACTTAAATCTACATCAGGAATTCTTTTTGTACATAGTTACTGTAATTCATGTTTAATCTATCAACTGAATCTAATATCTTGATTATATTTCAGGAACACTGGACATCCAGAGCTATTTTGCAGTTCCAGAAGTTGTGTGGTCTGAAGCCATTAGTGGGGGTAGTGGATGAATATGTAGATGGAATCCTTAACATTTTTCTGTGTGATACATCCTCAAATGAAGACATCTATTTCCATCATGTCTTGAGAACAGAGGGTCACGCGATTGTATGCCGAGAAAATGTTCCTTCTAAGGTGGAGCAGTCTAGATATATTTTGTAATATATTTTATTTAATCTCTACACTTAAAGGTATAAGAGAATTTAATAAATAAAGTTACTTGATTTATTCTTTAATCTTAGAAACTCCCATGAGTTTCCTGCCTTCCTAATGCAAAGCACTCTCTTAATTTTCAGATGACTGCAAAAACAACATTTGGCTTATTATTCTTTAGAGTGTGAATGAATACTTTAAAACAGTTGATTGAGGATTCTTACACCAAGGTAGTTAATTCTTTGACGTCATCTTAGAGAATAACACTGTCTTACTTTGCAATTATTGATAGCAATATCTGCATCACCATTAATATTGGTGTTGGTAATTTTTGTAACTGGAAAAACTATCAACATGGAAAAACTTTTTAATGATTAGATTTTAGAAAATGATACATTTCCACAGCATTTGAAAATTACGAAGTGCTAACTTAGTCACTTTGCTTTTTTTTTTCTCTTGGTCAAGTTGTTAAACCCCTTCTCCCTATTTTTAATCCTAGGGTTTCAGAGACCTCAACCCATTAGCTCTATACACTAAGTCCAGTGCAGAGCCAGAAGACAGTGTCTTGACAGAACTGAATTACCCTTCGCAGAAGCACTATTTTAACGAAGACCGAGAAATAAGTTCACAATTAATAGAGAGTGAATCACATATGCTAGTAAGAAGTTTTTCTAAATATTATTATAATTGTTTTTATTATTGTTAACATTGGGCACTTAGAATATGCTAAGCACTGCAAAAAGCACTGTAGGTATGATATATTATTTAATCCTCATAAAATCCCTGTGACATAGTTGCTATAATTATCCTCATTTTATTAATGAGGAAACCAAGGCTTAGAAACATTTGGAAATTTTACACAATGATCTTAACAATTACCTTGTCTCTCCTTATTTACCAGTTTAAACCTTTGCTTTTGCCATGCTTCCTTGGACTCTGCAGTTCCTCTCGTACACTAAATTCCATTGCTGCCCTTGTGCGGTTGTGACTTCCCAATGCTATTCTGTCCTTCTTCTATCTATTCTACTCAGGTTCTTCTTCAAATGCTCTCATTTCCTCCTTTCTCTATAAACCTTTTGGCAACTCCAGCCCACAGTAATAATAATAAATAATAATAACACTTATTGAACTCTTATGATATAGCAGGCACTGTTCTAAGCACTCACATGTGTTACCTAATTTAATTCTCTTGATAGTTTTACCAAGCTCATACTTCCCTATCCCCATTTAATGATGAGGAAACTGAGGCAGATAGTAAGAACTTAAATGTTTCTTGAACAAATGAACAAATAAATAAACATGTCCTCTGAGTCTTATATTTCTCATGACAGCAATTACTGGGCTAAGATTATAGGGCATGTTTAATTTGAGGGCCAAAAATGTTTTTGGACACAACAAGGCCTTTTATTTTCTTTGAATAAAATATGAAGATATTCTTTTAAGTATGTTTTATGTATCTGACTTTTAAAATAAAATTATAGCAATGATCTTCTGTAGTACTGATGATTAGAAAGATAAAAAAGGAATGCCATTTTGACTACAGGGAGACTAACTGCTTTGAAAAATATGTATGAATGTTTGCTGTGTGTTCAAAGCAATATAAGAATTTTAGGTTTCTAGTTTACATTAAAATTAATTAGGCTTGCTTAGCCAATAAAAATTTCTAAAACATGAATTTTTATTAGATTTTAGTACTAGATTAGAAGAATTATAATTCCCTATTTCTTAAATAGCAAATTGAATTCAACTTTAAAAATATTTAGAATGTTCTGCCATAATTCTTTTAATTGTCTTTCAAATCATGGTTCAGTCCTGGAAATGAAATAAGGCTCTCTTTTCTGCAAAAAATATAAGGCTTTAGACTCCATTATCCTACCCCATTCTATATTTTTACTTATCAAGGCTTCCATATGGTACACACACACACACACACACACACACACACACCTAACTTCCTATCTCTGTACATCCAATCATTTGCTAATTCCTACTCATCCTTTAAGCATTCTAACCATATTTGTTATCTCCTTCATTATATCTTCTCAGACACCCTCCTTCCTCAATAATATTTTGGTTGTATCTCTGTGATAACTCCTCACTGATGATTGTATTGGGATTATCTGATTATGTGTCTTTCCACTATTTTTCAGTTCCTTTAGAGCTGGGACCTGTTGCATTCATCTTTGTATCCACAGAGCTGCCCAGTAGACATTTTATAATATGTGCTTAATAAATGTTGTCCTGAACTAGTCAAGCAAAGCAGGAAGACCCAGGGTCATGCATAAAAGTTAGAAAATAATGTAGCATTTGTATGAACCATAGTGAAAAAATCCCAACCCACCCCCAAGTTTAAAGGAGTATAGATTTTTGAAACAGCATTCATATAGAAAATAAAATAATTTTTCTTTCATATCTACTAGCAACATATTAATGAAGAAAAGACCCTAAGTCACCTTAAATCTGAGTCAAAGAAGCTAATAAAGGATTCTGTATTCACTTCCTTGAAAACCCAAGAAAAGACCTGTGACGAAGCTCCAACGTGGTCCAACCCAGAACCAGAGGATCTGAAGGAAGAAAATGAGGTAGAGAAGGAAGGATAGTTTTTCGAAAGGGAACAATGTAGTTAATTCGTAAATTAAGGGGACTGGAATAAAATACCTCTTTAAACTCTACTGCTTACATTATCTTCAGAGCATCTCACACAAATGAATTACAAATTTTCTCAACGGTCACAAAGACCAAAGTTGTAGCAACATAGCCTTGATCTCAAAAAAGAAAAGGCATTGTCTGGCTTGATTTATCACTTACTATTCCAAAGCTTTGAACAGTCTTCAAGAATTATACAGTAATTAGAAACTAGTGTTAAGAAACAATATTAGGAAAATCCATCAGGAAAAATGCCTACAACTTTTTTGGAAAACATATTGCGTTTATTTTAATCAAGATTTTATGTATACATAGCTTGCAGGCCCCACCACCCCTCCTCTTACATTTTCTATTTCCCAGAGAAATTATCTTCATCTCCTTTAGCTGTGTCTTTTGAAATACTTCTGTTTCTTTTATTAAATAATATGCTTATGTTTACTTCCTGATTTTACAGTTTTAGGTGTCTATGGACTTCCCCTATGAGAAAGATGAGGGTTTAGTTTTCTTTCATCCCTTCACACACACACACACACACACACACACACACACACATCCACACACATCCACATACCCTTTTTGTCCCTGTCCACACCATCTTCCTAATATAGTTTCAATTAAATTGCCGTTTGGTATTTACATTATTATAATTATGTAAATGCTATTCACAGCCGAGCCAACTAGTATACTGTGATAACTTTTCCTTTCCTGTATAACCTTTATTTTCTCTAGTGTTAATTTTTTTCACTTAAAATTAACATACAGTAAAATCGACTTTCTTTTGGCAGATGCTCTATAAATTTTAACACATATATAGATATGTGTAATCACCACCACAATCAGGATATAGAACAGTTTTATCACCTGAAAAATTCTTTTATGCTACCCCTTTCTAATAACAGTCTCTCAGTCTCTCCATATTCCTAACCCCTAGCAACCATTGATCTGTTCTCTATCGCTATCGTTTTATTTTTTCAGGAATGCCATATAAATGGAATCATACAGTATGTAACCTTCAAGACCAACTTCTTACATTTAGTATAATACCTTTTGAGATTCATCCAAGATTTTGCATGTATCCAATAGTTCATTCCTTTTGATGCTATAGCTGCACCACAGTTTATATGTCTATTCAACCACTGAAGGACACTTGGTTTGTTTCCAGTTTTTGGTAATTATGAATAAAGATGCTATAAATGTTCATATACAGGTTTTGGTGTGAATGGAATCTGGGGTAAATGTTCAGGAATGGAATTGCCAGGTCATATGGTAAGTGTATGTCAAACTGTTTTCTAGAGTGGCTTTACCATTTTGTATTTCCACCAGCAGTGTCTTAGGGGTCCAGTTGCTATATACCCTCACCATGATATTATCAGACATTTTTATTTTAGCCATTCAAAATAGATGTATAGTAATAACACAGCATGGTTTTAGTTTGCATTTCCCTAATAACTAATGATGAGGAACATCTTTTCATGTGCTTACTTGACACCCATTTATTGTCTTTGATGACGTGTCAAATCTTTTGCCAGTTTTTTGATTGCGTTGTTTTCTTACTGTTGAGTTTCATGAGTTCTTTATATGTTTTGGATACTTGTCCTTTGTCAGGTATGCAATTTATATATATATGTAGTCTCCCAGTTGTAGCTTATAACCTTTCATTCTCTTAACAGTGCCTTTCATTTAGCAAAAGTTTTTAACTTTGAATAATCCAATTTATCATTTTCAAATTTTATGTGTTCAGTGTCATAGCTAAGAATTCTTTGCCTAACCTAGTATTATTTTTTCTTCTAAAAGTTTTATAGATTTACATTTTACATTTAGATCTGTAATCATTTTGAGTTAACTTTAGTACATGGTATGAAGTTTAGGTCAGTGTTCATTTTGTTGCATATAGATGTCCAATTGCTCCAGCGTCATTTGTTGAAAAGATGATCTGTTGAATAGCCTTTGCAGCCTTACTGAAAATCAATTGGCCATATTCGTGTGGGTCTATTTCTAGATTCTATGCTGGTCCACTATCTATGTGCTTATCCCTTCATCAATATCACACTGTCGTGATTACTGTAGCTATATAATAGGCCTTACTATTGGCTAGAATGATTCCTCCCACTTCATTCTTTCCTGTGCCTGCCTTTCTGTATAAATTTTAGAATACATTTGTCTGTGTCTGCAAAAAACCTTCCTGGGATATTGATAGGAACTGTGTTAAACTTATTGATCAGTTGGGGAGAACTGACATCTTTAATATGTTGAATCTTCCAATTCATGAACATAGTATTCCCCTCCATTTATTTAGTTCTCTGATAACTTATTAGCATGTTGTAATTTTCATCATACAGGTCCTGTACATCTTTTGTTAACTGTATATCTAAGTATCTCATACTATTTGGAGTGATTGTAAGTAGTGTTGTTTTTAATTTTGGTTTCCACATGCTCATTGTTAGCATGTAGAAATGCAGTTGATTTTTATGTCCCAATTTGTATCCTTTGACCTTGCTGAACTTACTTAAGAGTCTTTTCATAGACTCCTTGGGATTTACCATGTAAATAATTTTATTTCTTCCTTTCTGATCTCTGTCTTCTATTTCTATTTCTTGCCTTTATTGCACTGAACTTCCAGCACCATGTCGAATAAGAATGGTGAGAACAACAAATTTGCCTTGTTCCTGATGTCAGGGGAAAAGCTTCTGTTTTCTTATTATTAAGTATGATGTTAGCTATAATGTTTTTTGGTGGATGCTCTTTATCAAGTTAAGCAAGTTCCCCCTTTTTTGTCACAAATGGGTATTGAGTTTTGACAAATGCTTTTCCATCAATTGATATGACATGTTTTTTCTTCTTTAGCTTATTAATATGGTGGATTACATTGTTTGATTTTAAAACATTGAACCAGCCTTGCATATCTAGAATAAATGCCACTTGATCATGGTGTATAATTATTTTTATATATTGTTGGATTTAGTTTGCTAATGTTTTGTTGAGAATTTTTTTTACATATTCTTGAGAGATATTGGTCTGTAGTTTTCTTTTTTGTACCATCTTTGTCTAATTTTGTTATCAGGGTAATCCTAGCCTCATAAAATATGTTGGAGGTATTCCCTTCTCTTCTGTCTTCTGGAAAAGATTATGTAAAATTGGGTTAATTCTTTAAGTGTTTAGTAGAATACTTAAGTGAAACATCAGTGGTTTCTTTTTAATAAGAATTTAAACTATAAAAACAATTTCTTTAATATGTAGACGATTATTCAAGTTGTCTGTTTCATTTAGGGTTACTTTTTGTAGTTTGTGGTTTTTGAGGAATTGGTTCATTTTATCTAACTTGTCAAATGTGTGCATAGAGTTGTTAGTAGTATTCCCTTATCACCCTTTTAATGTCTGCAGGATCTTCAGCAATAATCCTCTCTTTCATTCCTGATATTAGCAATTTGTATCTTCTCTCTTTTTTGTTAGTCTTACTAAAGGTTATTAATTTCTTCTAAAGAATCATCTTTGGATGTCATTGATTTTATCTGTTATTTTTCTGTTTTCGAAACAGAAAACTTCCTTTTGCTTTCTTTGGATTTTTTTTTTTTTTAAGGTGGAAACTTAGATTATTGATGAGAGAAGTTTTTTCTATAAGCATCTCGTGCTATAACCCTTTAAGTACCACTTTAGCTGCATCTCACAAATTTGAATATATTGTTTTTCTTTTTTATTTAGTTCAAGATATTTTCTGATTTCTTTTGAGACATAATCATTGACCCATGGATTATTTAGAAGTGTATTGTTTAAACTCTAAGTGTTTGGAGATTTTCCTCTTTTCTTTTTGTAATTGATTTCCAGTTTAATTCTGTTATAGTCTGAGAACATACTTTGTATGATTTCAGTTCTTTAATAAATTTGTTAAGGTTTCTGTTGTTGACACAGGATATCATCTGTCTTGACAAATTTACCAATTGCGCTTGAAAACAATGTGTATTCTACTGTTGTTTGGTGGAGTCGAGTGTTTTATAAATGTCAGATCTAGTTGGTTGATGGTAGTGTTTAGTTCTTCTGAATCCTTGCTGTGTATTAGTTCTATTACTGAATCTTATATTCTTATATTGACGCTGTTGTTTAGTTTTTATATATCCTTGCTGTTGATTAGTTCTGAGTGTTATCGAGAAGAGTCTGGAAGCCTCCAACCATAATCTTGGATTTTTGTCCATTTCTCCTTTCTGCTCTGTCAGGTTTTTTTAAAAAATGAATTTTGAGTTTCTATTGTTAGGTGCTAGACATTTAAGATGGTTATAGCGGGGTTTTGGCGAATTATTTTATCATTATGAGATGTCTTTATCCCTGACTACTTTCCTTGCTCTGAATTCTACATTATTTGCTATCCCACTAAAGCTTTCTTCAGTGTTTGCTTGGTATATCTGTTTGGTTTATCCTTGATATATCCTTTTTCTTTTACCCTACCAGGTATCATTAGACTTGAAGTGAGTTTCTTGAGACAGCACATAGTTCATTCATTTTTTAAAACCCATTTTGACAATCTTAATTAAAATTAGTATGTTTAGCTTCATTTACATTTAATGTAATTATTGATATGTTTTTATTTTAGGGCTACCATTGTATTACTTTTTTGTTTGTTCCTTCTGTGTTTCTTTCCTTTTTTCCCCTTTCCTGCCTTCTTTTAGACCACTTGAACATTTTTTCCTATTCTATTTAAATTTAGCTATTGTATTTTTTATTATATTTGTAAGGTTTTTTTAATGGCTACTATAGGGATTGCAATATATTTCATTGATTTTTCACAGTGAACTTAATCAGTATTTTACTACTTTGAGTAGAATGTAAGTATTTTACCACCATATAGATCCACTTTTTCAGGACTGCTAAATCATTTACCACTTGTCTCTGTTTTCCTGTGTCCAGGTGTAGAGATGGTGTTTTCTCTTCTGTTCTCTTTGAATGCATGAGTTTATACCTAAAAAGAAAATCTCTTTTTTTGTTATTCAAGTGGTGTTTCAGAAGGAGAGAATAATAAGTTATATATTCAAACTATCATCTTTACTTGTAAGTCAAAAAAAAAAAAAGTAGACCTGAATTTTAAAGTGTAGTCATATAGGAACTATAAATTACAGTTTTTCTTTGTCTTCTGATACATCCTAGGATGAGATCCCCATTGGAATGCCATGCCTGGAATCGGTGACCATAGGTGATGACATCTGGGATGAGAATTGGTTACCTCCACGGGCTAAAATGGGAAAAGGTGGAGATTCTGCCTGTTTATTTACCTCCAGCTCTGGTGGAAAGAAACAGTATCCATCATGTAAAGAAATGCCACAGAAGGTTAGATCTTTGGTTAAACAAAATAAATCATTACTGAAAGTAGGAAATTTATTTATAATTGCCCAAACCTCAAGAAAACTATGAATCGTGGAATTCAAAAGGATGTATCAGACCAAAATGCAGAAGAATTCATGACATGTTTTTTTAATGGAAAATAATAATGCTAGGGAGGGGGCAAAAGGATAGAGTAGTGGGGAATAAATCATGGGTTTTCTGTGCCCAGGAGCCCTTTCAGTCATGGTTTTGTGTTATCATTGGCTCCCAGTCAAGTGCCCAGGTATCTATATAAATGAATAAATAAACTTTATTTTCATTAACATTAGTTTTTTTATTTTTTGCATTAGCTTTCAAAAATAATGTCTGGATCACTGCATTGAGAATTTTTGCTATTATTAGACCTAAATTTATATTTTAAATTTATTTTCCACTAGTTATATCAAAGAAGAAACACCTGCAATTAAGTTGCTCCTTAGTATTTGTGCCCTTTAAATACTAGATTATCATGAAAAATCATTTAGCCATAAAAACTGTGTTAAAATGCCATCGCATTTTGATGCGCTCCAGATGCTCACAGGGATTTAAGCTTGGGTATGAACCAATAAAACGAGGAAAGGTTGCACTAATGTAGAAAGCTAACGTATCTTTTCTTGTTTTATATGTATTGCCCCTTTGCCTTTACCTTCTCCAAATTTTCTTCTGTTTAGATCATGTGACGCTGTATCTCGGTCTATTATTTCATTTTTTTCTCTGTAGAATTGGTGTTTTTCTACACCCAAAGATACATGGGATGATTCATGGAAGCCTTCAGGCTTTGTGAATGGAATGAAAGTAGAAGTTCAAAAACCAGAAGGAGTGTGTGCTCAGGAAAAAAATAATGGCACGACCAAGATTCAAAAGGTAATTATCCAATGAATGTTATTGTGACCAGTTTCTATGAGGAAGTTCTTTAATTTTTTGAAAGTAAAATTCTGTTAATGACCCCTCTCTTAGAAGTTGGTAGAATACATGTACACAAAATGTCATTTGATTTCAGTTAACTTAATGTAGTTGTCCATCTCTTCAGAAGAAAATCCTGACCCTAGAATTAAAAGATTAATTAAACCTCTATATTAGGGATTGAGAAAATAGGTATTTTCCTCTAACTTACTCAGCCATAACATTTAAGCTAGGTATCTGAGCTATCATCTAGCCCAGTTTTCTTCTTTCATGTTGCTTTGGCAGAAAGCATTACCAACCCTGGCACAAAACCCTTATGTTTTGTTTTGCTCAAATATATTGTGAGCATCCTGAAAACAGGACAGTTTGTGTAAATCATGAAATATGGCTACCAGGCCTCTTTAATTTTTTGTGTTACATTGAAAATAAACTGCACAAATCAAGGCGGCTTTTTGTAAAGCAGATTTGGGGCCATTGAACCCTCTGAGTGATACAGTTCCTGCAGAATATGGTTACTTTGTATGTCAGAAATGATGAAACCATACTATATTACATTGAACAGACTGTTCAGAAATGAAGTCTACTTAAGAGCACAGATTCAGTTTTAGAATAAGATAGACTTTTATATTTTGTTTCCCATGTAGTTTTGTTTTTAAATAACTTTACTGAGATATAATTCACATACAGTATAATTCATCTTTTTAAAGTATATAATTCAATAGTTTTTACTTCCAATTTCTCCACATAATTGCCAACACTTATATGTGAATGTAAATTTTTTTTTATTATAGCCATTTTAATGGATGTGAAATGGTTTCTCATTGTGGTTTTGAGAAATGCTTATGATGGCATGTGTTTCATGTTTCAAAAATCATGCATATGTTTCTTGAAGATCTGCTACTAATCTTCATTTCCATAAAAGTACTTTTGCAAACAACTAAGAGGTGCTCAGTCATTGATGACTACAGAGTGGTATATCTGGTAGAGCCATGCTTTTCATACTCTAGTGTCCATACAAATCACCTGTTCAAATGAAAATTCTGATTCCATGGCTGTAAGATGCAGACCAAGGTTCTTCATGAATAACAGGTTCTCAGGTGCTGCCGCTGCTGCTGTGGGACCCAAAGTTTGACTAGCAAGTGCTAGACTACTGTTTGGAGGGGAAAACTCCTGTTTTTCAATTAAGTGCTTACATTAGCTACAGGCAATATACTTTCAAAATGTCATACAAATTTAGAAGGCATTCACTTGTGTTCTTTTTTCAGTGTGAAAAGCTATCAGAATGCATCTTAAATATGTATTTTAACAATGCATCTTTCCTCAAAACAGGAAAGTAAAAAGAAACAGTTCAAAAAAAAAAAAGGTTTGTGATTTTGATTGTTATTTAACAACTGAAAATAGGCAGCAGAACATAGTGTAAAAAGACCTGGTCTAGGGAGTTCTATAATCTGGGGCCTACTCCTTATCACTGACTAAATTTGCAAGTTTGAACAAGTTACCTTTGTAGGTGCCTCAGTTTGCCCATCTACGTTGAGCTGGTGATCTTTTCAGCTATAAAAATTTGTGGTATTAATAAATATTTATTTACTTAATTATCATTGCAACTTATTGGAAGAACTCACTGATGGTTGGCCTCTTAAGTGAAAATAAAAGTGTAACGAAAGCATAACATGCGAGTTGCATAAACTAAGCAAAAATTTGAATCCAGGTGTTTGGTTTCCTTAAGTATCATAGTACATGGCAGTATAGTTATCCAAAGTTTTAGAGATTCATTTTTTCTGCCAAGAAAAAAGTTACACACACAGCCATTTGTGTATTATATAAATTACATAAACCACATTCATGCTCACTATCTTTGAAAAAGGACTGTTATAGATTTTTAAATTTTTATTTTGCAATAATTTCAGACTTACAGGACAGTTGCAAAAATAATACAAAACTCATACAGAGAGCTCCAATAATACCCCCTTGAAACCCAGATTTACTTAATTCTAACATTTTGCCACATTTTCTGTATCACTGTATCTGTCTATATATTCATTTATCAATATTCTAAACATTTGAGAGAAGGTTTTATACATCATGTTCTTTGAACACATAATACTTCCATGTATATATCCTAAGAACAAGAGTTCTTAGGATATATGCTTACATATACTTATATACCTTAAGTACAATTATCAAATACAAGAACTTTAACATTGATAATAAAGCTTTCATCTATTTTCCAGTTTTTTCATATGTCCCAAAAAATCCTTTTGGGCCTTTTCTCTTCCATAGATCTAGTCCAGAATCATGTATTGCATTTAATTGTCATTATCTCTTTAGTTCTTTTTTTAAAATTGTAGAAACACATACACGACATAAACTTTCCCATATCAGCCACACTCAGGCATACCATAAAGTTGGATTAGTAACATTCACAGTGTTGTGCTACCATCACCATCATCCATTACCAGAACTTTCTCATCATCCCAAACAGAAAGCCTACACCCATTATGCATTAACTCTCCATTCCCTCTGCCCCTGGTAAACTGGACTCCACTTTCTGTCTCTATGAATTTGCGTATTTTAGTTCTTTATATAATTGGAATCATATAATATCTGTCCTTTTATGTCCAACTTATTTTGCTCAAAATGTCTTCAAGGTTCACCTTTTAGTGACATGTATCATAACTTCATTCCTTTTTAAGTCTGAGAAATATTTCATTATATGTACATACTACATGTTGTTTATCCATTTATCTGCTGATGAACATTTGGGTTGCTTCCACCTTTTGGCTATTGTGAGTAATATTGCTATGAATGTTTGGCTATTGTGAATAATGTTGCTATGGATGGTGTATAATATCTGTCCGAGTCTCTGCTTTCAATTCTTTGGGGGTATATACCTAGAAGTGGACTTGTCAGGTCATATGGTAATTGTAAGTTTAACTTTTTGAGGAAATTCCAAACTGTTTTCCACAGCAGTTGCACGATTTTACATTCCTGCCAACAATGAATAGGGTTCCTAATTCTCCACATCCTCATCAGCATTTGTTATTTTCCATTTTTTTAGTAATAGCTATCCTAGTAAATGTGAGGTAGTATCTCATGGTTTTGAGTTGCATTTCCCTAAAGGATAATGATGTTGAGCATTTTTTCATGTGCTTATTGGCCATTTGTACATGTCTGTTCAAGTTCTGTGCCCATTTTAAAATTGGATTGTTTGTCTTTTTGTTGTTGAATGTAGGAGTTCTTTAAAATCTGGGTGTTAAACCCTTATCAGATTCATAGTTTCCAAATATTTTCTATCATTCTGTTGATTGTCTTTTTAGTTTCTTGATAATATTCTTCGATGCACAAAAGTTTTCAATTTTGATGAAGTCTAATTTAACTGTCTTTTGTTACTTCTGCTTTTTGGTGTAAAGCCTAAGAATCCATTGCCTAATTAAAGTCCTGGAGATATTTCTCTATGTTTTCTTCTAAGAGTTTTATAGTTTACATCCTTATATTTAGATTGTTGATCCATTTTGATTTAATTTTTGTATATGATATGAGGTCTAGGGGTCCACTTTCATTCTTTTGCATGTGGATATCTAGTTTTCCCAGCACCATTTGTTGAATGGTTTTTTTTTTTTTCATTGAATGGATTTGGCTCCCTCATCAAATATCATTTGGCCATAGATGTAAGGGATTTTTTTTAGATTTTATTTCTGTGCTCTCAATTCTGTTCCATTGGTGTGCATATCTGTCCTTGTGCCAGTACCATGCTGTTTTTATTACTGTGGCTCTGTAATAAGTTTTGAAGTCTGGGAGTGTGAATCCTCCAACTTTTTTCATCTTTTTCAAGATGAGTTTGGCTCTTTGAGGTCCTTTGCCCTTCCATATGAATTTGATGACTAGCTTTTCTATTTCTATGAAGAAGGCTGTTGGAATTTTTGATGGGGATTACATTAAATCTGTAGATTACTTTGGGTAGTATTGACATCTTGACTATATTATGTCTTTCAACTCAGTAGCATTAAATATATTTCTATTTATTTAGGTTTTCTTTAATTTCTTTCAGTAATGATTTGTACATTCTTGGTTTATTTATTCTTTTAGTTGCTATTATAAATGGAATTGTTTTCTTGATTTCCTTTCCAGATTGTTCATTGCTGGTGCTATAGATTTTTGCCACTGAGGAGCATCAACTGATATTAAATGTCTACTATACATGGCCTTGAAAAAGATGCAAACCTAAATTTGCTATTTGTATAATTTTTGTTTCAGATTGCTCTAGGCAAATCCCAGACCTAAAGGCACTTAGATCAGTTTGTTATAGTCTGGTCCTGATGGAGCCATATTTTTAGTCACATTAATGCTAGGTATTATCACAGAAGATAAATATTGTTAAGTTACCATAGACTCTGCCTTCTTTGGCAATGACTATATGGAAAAATAAAAGACCACTGACTCCTAGTAGTTAAAATTTTGACATCACTTTAGACCAAGTTCAGTCTCTTTTTGGGAAGATCATCTTTTTCACTCAAACACTAAATTTTAATATACTATTTTGTCACTTCTTCTGAGGAGCTTTCCTTTGACTTCTTTGTGTTCTCCTAGCACTTTGTTCCCACTACAGAATGCATTAGTGCCTTCTTTCCTTCTTGTCATGGCTAGCTGTGCGCATTCACCTTTTCCCTCACCAAAGACTGTGAGCAGCTTAGGGATAGAGATAATATCTTACTGGGAAGTGATTTGGTGGAGCACAGAGAACATAGGCTGACCTGAGTTCAGATCTTTCCCTGCCATTTACTGATTGATGTTGAGTAATTTCTTTACCCTCTCTGTAAAGAGCATTATGGTGAGTGAAACAAGTCATAATACAGAAGATATAATAACACATACCCAGAACTGTTGTTCTGATGTTTAAATGAAGAAACACATGCAAATAACCTGGCACTCAATGAATATTATTTCTCTCATTTCCTGATGCTTTTCCTTAGCTTTGGATGTCAGCACTCAGTTCCATATTTGCTAATCACATGTATTCGATAAATGTTTCTTGAATTGAATTAATGATCATTAAATTAGAGAAGGACATATTCTTTCTAGTGAATATCTAGATTCTTAGAAATGAAGAATTTTATTTATTTTGATGTGGAAAATATTTGTCTTTTGTATTATAAAAAAAGGACGCAAAAAGGGCTTAATTCTCCTTGTAATACTAAATAGTAATGCTTTTCATACTTTTGCCCCATTTTTCTCATTCTGCAGCCAGAAAACTTAAAGGTTCCTTTGGATTCTTCCACCCTGCCCAAATCATTGGAAGAGTTCTACATCTCTCTGATCCAGTCACAGCAGGCAACAGAACAGAGCCAGTTTGAGCCTAACAGCATTCAGGCTCAGTCAAAGCAAATACAGCTATCCGCAGCAACAGTCAGTTCAACTCCTTCAGTGGTGGATTCCCCAGAAAAACATTTTGGTTCAGGTAGGTTTAGGTATGCTTATGCATGCTCACAGTTGACAAATATAGTGGTTGCCCATGTTGCTGAAAAACTTCCCTTTATCTTTTTCAGTATGTAACTTGGAAATTTTCTGTCTTTAGCAATTGTCTCAAGTCCTCATCTTTTTTCTGAGCTCAGTTGTCCCCTTTAATGCATTTGTTCTGCAGTTTTTTATAGGTGATCAGGTTAAGGTATAGTAAAATTTGCCTGTTTTTAATTGCATAATTCTATAAGTTTTGACAAATGTATACAGTCTTGTAACCACCATGTCAATCATGATGTGGAACATTTCCATCACCCTGAAAAAAATCCTCAGGTTCCTTTGGGGTTGATCTCTCTACTTCCTTGCTGACTCCTGCCATTTCATTTTCTTTTTAATAGAATTTCATATAAATGGAGTCATATAGTATGAAAGTTTTATGTCTGGCTTTGTTCACTTAGCATAATTCTTCAGAGATTCATCTATGTTGTTGCCAGTATCAAAAGTTTGTTTCTATTTATTGCTGAGTAATAATAAATTGTATGGTTATAGCACAATATATTTTTCTATTCACCATGTAAGGGGTCACCTAGGTTGATTCCAAATTTTGACCATTATGAATAAAGCTGCTATGAACATTCACATACAGGTCTTTGTATAGATGTTTTTATTTTATTGAGTATATATCTAGAGTAGAATTGCTGAGTCATATGATATGTTTGTTTAACTTTATAAGAAGCCAAAACACTGTGTTTCAAAGTGTCTAACTAGCTGCTCTATCCATTATTTTTTTTTATTTTGAAATAAATTCAAAGTTCTAGGAACAGTTGCAAAAACAATACTAACCCCATACACAGAATTCCATCATACCCTGACCCCCCTCCCCCGATAGCCCAATCCACCAACTTTAACATGCTGTCACATCGCTATTTCTTTACCTCCCTCCCTCCCTAGCTATCATCTGTCATCTATTGCTCTGTCTTCTGAACATATGAGAACAAGCTGCACACATCCTTGAACATACACTATAATTCACATATACACTTCCCATGAACAAGAACATTCTTTTATGCAATCCCATTAAGCGCAGCTAAGAAGTTCAAGAGATTCAACAATGATACAAAGCTTACATTCTATATTTCCTTTTCCTTATGTCTCAACTGTGTCCCTTTGAGCCTCCTGTCCTCCATCCTCCAATCCCATTCAGGTTCATCCTTGGCATTCAATTGTCATCTATTTAGACTGTCCTTTTTTTTTTTCTTTTTTTTCAGTTGTAGAAACATATATGCAGCCTAAATCTTCCCATTCCACCCTGTCCCTAGCCTTCCATTAGTGGGATTAATCACATTATAATTTTGTAATGCTCTTTCCCACCATCCATTATGAGAAATTTCCCTTCACCTCAAACAGCAACCCTACACTCATTTTTTTTTTTCATTTTTATTGAGATTGTTCAGATACCATACAATTATCCAAAGATCCAAAGTGTACAATCACTTGCCCCTGGGTACCCTCATACAGCTGTGCATCCATCACACTTAATTTTTGTTCAATTTTTGAAACTTTTCATTACTCCAGACAAGAAATAAAGTGAAAGATGAAAAAAGAAAAGGAAACTAATCCTCCCCATCCCTAACCAACCCCCCTCAATTGCTGACTCGTAGTGTTGATATAGTACATTTGTTACTGTTTACGAAAAAATGTTGAAATACTACTAACTGTAGTACATAGTTTGCGATAGGTATATAGTTCTTCCCTATATGCCCCTCTATTATTAACTTCTAATTGTATTGTCATACATTTCTTCTGGTTCATGGAAGCGATTTCTAGTATTTGTACAGTTGGTCATGGACATTGCCCACCATAGGATTCAGTTTTATACATTCCCATCTTTTGACCTCCAGCTTTCCTTCTGGTGACATATATGACTCTGAGCTTCCCCTTTCCACCTCATTCACACACCATTCAGCGCTGTTAGTTATTCTCACATCTTGCTACCAACACCCCTGTTCATTTCTAAACATTTAAGTTCATCCTAGTTGAACATTCTGCTCATACTAAGCAACCACTCCCCATTCTTAAGCCTCGTCCTATATCTTGGTACCTTATATTTCATGTCTATGAGTTTACATATTATAATTAATTCCTATCAGTGAGACCCTGCAATAATTGTCCTTATGTGTCTGGCTTATTTCACTCAGTATATTGCCCTCAAGGTTTTGTCATCAACCCATTTTTTTTTTAATATGGTTTTGTTCACTCACCATACATTTCATCCCAAGTAAATAATCAATGGTTCTCTGCATGGTCATACATTTATGTGTTCACCACCTTCACCACTGTCTATATAAGGGCATCTACATTTCTTCCACAAGGCAGGAGGGAGAGTCAAAGAAGGTAGAGAGGCAAAAGAAAGAGGAAAAAAAAAATGACAGCTAGGAAGCAGCAAAAGGAAAAATAACCTTAAATCAAAGTAGAATAAAGAATCAGTACCACCAATGTCAAGTGTCTAACATGCCCCCCTATCCGCTCCTCTTATCTGCATTTACCTTGGTATATCACCTTTGTTACATTAAAGGAAGCGTAATACAATGATTCTATTAGTTACAGACTCCAGTTTATGCTGATTGCATCCCTCCCCCAATGCCTCCCCATTTTTAACACCTTGCAAGGTTGACATTTGCTTGTTCTCCCTTTTAAAACAACATATTTGTACATTTTATCACAATTGTTGAATACTCTAGATTTCACCAAGTTACACAGTCCCAGTCTTTATCTTTCCTCCTTTCTTGTGGTGTCTCACATGCTCCCCACCTTCCTCTCTCAACCGTATTCATAGTTACCTTTGCTCAGTGTACTTACATTGTTGTGCTACCATCTCCCAAAATTGTGTTCCAAACCACGCACTCCTGTCTTCTATCACCCTGTAGTGCTCCCTTTAGTATTTCCTGTAGGGCAGATGTCTTGTTCACAAAGTCTCTCATTGTCTGTTTGTCAGAAAATATTTTGAGCTCTCCCTCATATTTGAAGGACAGCTTTGCTGGATATAGGATTCTTGGTTGGCGGTTTTTCTCTTTCAGTATCTTAAATATATCACACCACTTCCTTCTTGCCTCCATGGTTTCTGCTGAGAGATCCGCACATAGTCTTATTAAGCTTCCTTTGTATGTAATGGATCGCTTTTCTCTTGCTGCTTTCAGGATTCTCTCTGTCTGTAACATTTGATAATCTAATTATTAAGTGTCTTGGCGTAGGCCTATTCATATCTCTTCTGTTTGGAGTACGCTGCGCTTCTTGGATCTGTAATTTTATGTCTTTCATAAAAGATGGGAAATTTTCATTAATTATTTCCTCTATTATTGCTTCTGCCCCCTTTCCTTTCTCTTATCCTTCTGGGACACCAATGATACGTACATTATTGTACTTTGTTTCATCCTTGAGTTCCCAGAGACGTTGCTCATATTTTTTCATTCTTTTCTCCATCTGCTCCTTTGTGTGTAGGCTTTCAGGTGTTTTGTTCTCCAGTTCCTGAGTGTTTTCTTCTGCCTCTTGAGATCTGCTGTTGTATGTTTCCATTGCGTCTTTCATCTCTTGTGTTGTGCCTTTCATTTCCATAGATTCTACTAGTTGTTTTTTTGAACTTTTGATTTCTGCTGTATATATGCCCAGTGTTTCCTTTACAGCCTCTATCTCTTTTGCAATATCTTCTCTAAACTTTTTGATTTGATTTAGCATTAGTTGTTTAAATTCCTGTATCTCAGTTGAAGTGTACGTTTGTTCCTTTGACTGGGCCATAACTTTGTTTTTCTTAGTGTAGGTTGTAATTTTCTGTTGTCTAGGCATGGCTTCCTTGGTTATCCAAATCAGGTTTTCCCAGACCAGAACAGGCTCAGGTCCCAGAGGGAAGAAAGATTCAGTATCTGGTTTCCCTGTGGGTGTATCTTAGAAAATTGCTCCACCCTTTGATGCCTCAGGTCACTGTGCTTTTCTGCCCAGCAGGTGATGCCTGTTAGCCTATAATTCTTGACTGGTATAAGGAGTATAAGGAGGTATGGCCGTGTTCCCCCAGGCTCTGGGTCTGGTTCTGAATGGAAAGGGCCCCACCCCTTTCCTCGTAGAGAAGACAGACCCCCCAGGTGGAGGTCATTAGCATTTCAATGGTCTCTCTCTCTGCTTGTGCTGTCTCCACCCTTCTCTGAGTCACAGCCCTGGAAACTGAATATGACTGAGGCTTTCTCCACTGAGCCTAAAAAGAAACAGATAGTCCCCTTCAGACCCAGTCCAAGGCGACTCTCCGGCTCTCCAAGGTCAGTCATCACCCAAAGCCTCTGTTTTTTGGGGATGTGTACCTGTAGTGAGCAGTTCACACTCGCTACTTAAAACCCCAGTTGGAGCTCAGCTGAGCTATATTCGCTTGCTGGGAGAGAGCTTCTCTCTGGCACCATGAGGCTTTGCAGCTCGGGCTATGGGGGAGGGGGTCTCACAACTTGGATCCGCAGGTTTTACTTACAGATTTTATGCTGTGTTCTTGGGCATTCCTCCCAATTCAGGTTGGTGTATGATGAGTGGATGGTCTCATTTGTCCCCCCGCAGTTATTCTGGATTATTTACTAGTTGTTTCTGGTTTTTTGTAGTTGTTCCAGGGGGACTACTTAGCTTCCACTCCTCTCTATGCCGCCATCTTGCCCCGCCTCCACTACACTCATTTCTTAACTCCCCATTGCCCCTTCCCCCATTTCTCTTAACCCAAACTCTACATTTCATCTCTATGGTTATATTCTCTGGTAATTTCTTTGTGTTTACTGTGGGGCTTAAAATTAACCTCTTAAATCCATAACAATATTGTTTTTCTTTGATACCACCTTCACTTCAATAGGACACATAAACTATGTTTCTATACTCCTCCATTCCCCCACTTTATATAGTTGTCTAAAATTACATATTTTACATTGAGTTCAAAACCACTGATTTGTCATTAGAGTTTGTGTATTTTATATCATGTAGGAAGTAAATAGTGGAGTTACAGTTCAAAAATTATTGACTTCTATTTGTATTCCATTGTGGTTGGAGAATGTGCTTTGAGTATATTCAATTTTTTTTTTTTTTTTAATTTCTTGAGGCTTGTTTTATGTCCCAGCTTATGGTCCCTTCTGGAGAAAGATCCGTGATCACTAGAGAAAAATGAGTGTCCTGGTGATTTGGGATGTAAGGTACTGTATATGTCTGTTAAAATTCTCTATATCTCTTTCTCCTTTCTTTGTTTCTCTGTTGGTAGGGCTTACTTTAGTATCTGAAGTAGGGCAGGTCTTTTATTGGGAAACTCTCTCAGCATTTGTTTGTCTGAAAAATTTAAGCTCTCCCTCAAATTTGAAGGAGAGTTTTGCTGGATAAAGTATCCTTGGTTGGAAATTTTTCTCTCTCAGAATTTTAAATATGTCATGCCACTGCTTTCTCGCCTCCATGGTGGCCGCTGAGTAGTCTTATGTTGTTTCCTTTGTATGTGGTCAATTGCTTTTCTCTGCTGCTTTCAGAACTTGCTCCTTCTCTTCAGTATTTGAGAGTCTGATCAGAATATGTCTCGGAGTGGGTTTATTTGGATTTATTCTATTTGGAGTTTGCTGGGCATTTATGCTTTGTGTATTTATATTGTGTAGAAGGTTGGGGAAGTTTTCCCCAACAATTTCTTTGAATACTCTTTCTAGACCTTTACCCTTCTCTTCCCCTTTTGGGACACCAATGATTCTTAAGTTTGGACGTTTTATTTTATCTATCGTATCCCTGAGATCCATTTCAATTTTTTCGATTTTTCTCCATTCTTTCTTTTGTTCTTTCATTTTCTGTTCGGCAGACTTCTAGGACACTGAGACGTTGTTCAGCTTCCTCTAGTCTTGTATTGTGAATATCCAGAGTCTTTTTAATTTGGCCAGCGGTTTCTTTTATTTCCATAAGATCTTCTATTTTTTTATTTACTCTTGCCATTTCTTCTTTATGCTCTTCTACGGTCTTCTTTATGTCAAATATCCTGGGCCATGGTCTTCTTGATGTCCTTTAAATCCTTTGCCATGTTTTCATTCCTCGATTGTAGTTCTTTGATTAATTGTGCCAGGTACTGTGTCTCTTCTGATATCTTGATTTGTGTGTTTGGAGTTGGATTCTCCATATCGTCTGGTTTTATCATATGCATTAAGATTTTCTGTTGTTTTTGGCCTCTTGGCATTTGCTTTGCTTGATAGGGTTCTTTCAAGTTGTAAAAAAAAGATACCAGTCTAATTTTTCAGAAACACAGTTTGGTGGCATACACTTTCTCTAACTAACCAGCAGATGGCGTCTGTGAGTCACCTGTACCTCTCAAGTCAGTTCTCCACCTTGTCCCTGCGCTGTGTGGGGAAATGATTCTTGTGGGGTTCAGTTGGAGAACTCAGTTTGGGTGTGTTATTGGAGCCGTCCGCCCTGAATGTGGGGCGTGTGTACGGGTGGCCAGGGAAGAAGGGCAGTTTTAATATTCAAATCTCCCAGGTTCCTGGAGATTCAAGGCTGCCGCAAGAGTCTAAGCCTTCATTTCATTTCAGCCCCAGACCCTCTCTCTCGCTGTCCCACAAACCACCGGACTTGGCGTAGTGTCCCTGCGTTCTCCGAGTGGGTCCCCCCGCCCAGCCGCAATCCTCCAGGACCTCTGCCGAGGGAATGCCATGCTGTGTCACCAGTGCACGCCGTCCCTCAAGGGAAGCTCTGGGCCATGCAGGGGCGCTTTCAGCCTAATGCAGAGACAGCCGAACGGGGCGTCTCAACACACCCCTGCTCGCACAGTTCCTCCTTCCCAGCTCCAGGACAACTGGCGGGTCTCTGGGCTGTGGGCACAGCCCCAGGCAGGAGTTTATCCAGCCCTCCGGGGAGCCAGCTGCTAGCCACAGGGTTTCTTTCTGTTTCCAGCTCTCCCCTCCGTTCCCCTGGCCCCGAGGGTATCTGCAGCAGGCTATCCTCCAGGCCAGACACTGAGAGGCCGGCCCAGCCCCCTCTTGCTGTGTTTTACTGTGTGGTTCCCACTATTGCAACTGCAGCCGCCCCTGGGTTTTTCCCTTTTTTTTTTTTTTTTTTATTAAAAGAGCCAGTCGGTCTCCAAATGCCAAGCCCTGGCTTCCCCAGACCACCGCGTGGCTGCGGGTCTTCCAGCCAGCTTACTCACTCATTTCAGAATGCAGACTCCCGGTTTCACCAACTATACGGCCCCTGTGGAACTAGCAGACCTCGTCCAGCTGGCGCATCGCTGTAACCGGTATTCTGGGTCACTTTCTGGTTTTTATCTAGTGTTTTTCACGGAGGTGTTTTTTTTTCCCTGTCTCACCTAGCTGCCATCTTAGTTTCTCTCTCTATCCATTATTGAGAGTGGTGTATTAAAATCTCCTACAATTACTGTAGAACCATCAATTTCTCCCTTCAAAACTGTCAGTATATGCTTCATATATTGTGGAGCTCTGCTGTTAGGTGCATATATCTTCATAATTGTTACATCTTCCTGTTGAATTGTCCCTTTATCAGTAAAGACCATCTTTGTCCCTTGTAACTGTTTTTGACTTAAAGTTTATTTTATTTTATTCTACGTTAGTATAGCTACCCAATCTCTCTTGGTTATTACTACTATGGTAATATTTTTTCCATCCTTTCACCCTCAGCCTACTTGTAACCTTGACTTTAAGGTGAGTCTCTTGGAGACAGCATATAGTTGGGCTGTGCTTTTTTATCCATTTTGCCAATCTTTGCCTTTTGACTGGAAAGTTTAATGCGTTTACATTTAAAGTCAATAATGATAATACAGGTCTTTCTTCTGCCATTTTGCTATTTAGCCTTTGTAAGTTTTGTACCTTTTTAATCCCTCATTTTCATTAAAGCCTACTTTTCTATTTATTTGCCTTCTTGTATTGTACCATATTGAGTGCCTTCTCACTTCTATCTGGATATATTTTTCATCTGTTTTCTTTGTAGTTAAAACTTAACATCCTAAAAATATAACAGTCATATTTGCTTTGATACCAACTTAGCTTCAATAGCATGCACACATACTTTTCCTATACCTCTCTGTACCCCTACCATTTTTTGTACTTGTTACCACTTATATCTTTCTACATTGTATGTCCAAAAACATATTTATCATTAATTTTTATGCATTTGCAGTTTAGCACCTATAGGAAGAAATGGAGTGACATACCAAACAATACAATACAATTTTACTGGCTTTTATAATTACCCTAATGATTACCTTTATCATTGGTCTTTCTTTCTTTATCTAGTGCCCTTTCCTTTCAGTCTGCTTGTAGAGCAGGTCTAGTGGTGATGAACTCCTTCAGCTTTTGTTTATCTGAGAATGTCTTGATCTCTCCCTCATTTTGAAATAGAGTTTCGCCAGATATAAAATTCTTGGCAGGTAGTTTTCTTTCAGCACAAGTATTTCAACCCACTGTCTTCTCATCTCAGTGGTTTCTGATGATAAATCTGTGCTCAATCTAATTGAGATGCCCTTGCATGTAACATGCTACTTTTCTCTTGCAGCTCTCAGAACTCACCCCATGTCCTTTGCATTCATTAGTGTGATCTGTATACAACAGGGTGTATTTTTCTTCATGTTTATCCAGTTTGGTATTCCGTGAGCTCCTTCGATGTGCATATTCACATCTATTGCAAAGATTTGGGAAGTTCTCTGTCATTGTTTCTTTGACTATTCCTTCTTCCCATTTCTCTCTCTTTTCTTTTTGGGACTCCCATAATGTGTATATTGGTGCGCTTGATGGTATCCCATAGCTGCCTTGGGCTATTTTCACTTATAATATTTCTTTCTTCTTTCTACTTCTCAGCCTGACTCATTTCAAGTGGCTTGTCTTCAGGTTCACTGATTCTTTCTTCTGCCCACTCCATTTTGCTCTTGAAACCTTCTTGGGCATTTTTTCATTTCAGTTATTGTGGTCTTAAACTCCAGTAGCTCTGTTTGGTTCCTTTTAAAAATTTCTCTCTCTTTACTCTCATATTGTTCATTCTTTGTTTTCCCGATATCCCATAGTTCTTCCTCTGTACTTTCTCTGTACTTAAACATTTTTAAGATCAGTTTTTTAAAAGCTTCATTCAGTATGTCCACATTCTTGTGTTCATCGGTGTTTTCTGGATTTTTATCCTCCTCCTTTATATGGGCCATCATTTCCTGTTTCTTTGTCTTGTAGTCTTTTTTGCACACTGTACATTTTAATATTTTAAAATGGTAACTCTGGGATTTACTCTAGATGTCTGTTTCCTGGTTTGTAACCAGCTGGTGATAAGCAGAGATTTTCTTGAGCTTCAGCCCTCCTATCAGGAAGGTCTGCCCAAGGCGAATGCAGTGTACAGGGTTTTCCCTTTCTGGGCCTCTATCTTGTCCTGGGGTTTTGCTTGTTAGTTGTTTTGGAGTTCCCCTGTTTCCAGGAGTTTGGTTGTGCCGTCTGTTTCCTGGGAATAAACCTCCCTCTCTTGGGTATCTGAAGCCAGCAGGCCTTTGTCTGAGACAGTCCACCTCTATGGTTTTTATACTGCTTTCATTGTCTCATGCTGCTTTTGCCCAGAGGGCAAATTGTGGGAGAAGGGCCACCCCATAGAGGACTTTTCCGATTCAGTCTTCCCAGCCAAAACAGGGCCAGGGACACACAAAAGGGATGCAGACCAGCTCCTAAGTGCCCTGTGGAGGGGATCAGGAAGGCACTAAAAACATCTCTGATGGCTCCCCAAAGTTGAGCTTTCCTTGCCTGTCCTGCAAATGCAGCTCTTCAGCTAAGTTTTCCCTGCGGTCCTGAGGAAGCCCTGCATCTTTAAATCTCCACTGCTTCCTCCCCTGCCAGGGAGGGTTGAAACCATGTCTGTTGCTGTGTTTGTCCAGGGAAGGTTGAAACAGTAGCTGCCCTCAGAGCTGGGACGCAGCAATCCAAATTCGCTAATCAAAAGCTATGATAAGTGATGGGCTATGCGCATGCCTGTTTTAGAGAAGAGGATTTTTGTGTCCCTGACTGTCACCAGCAGCTAGCTAGGGTCTGGAATCCATGGCAATCTGCCATGGAGTGGGTGATGGGTGCCAGTACTTCTGCATGGGGGGAGCAATTTACAGATATTTGCCTTAATTTATCAGTCTCTTCCTCCCGTTCTTCCCTGGATACTGTACAGTTTCCAAATAGTTGTTTCAGACAGTTCCTGCCTGTTTAACAGTTGTTTGGTGTAAGGACTGGGTCCCAGAGCTCCCTACTCTGTCATCTTCCCTAGAAGTTCCTGGGTCTCATAAAATTTTATATGTTGTGTTTTCATTTTCAGTTGTCTCAAGATATTTTGATATTCCCTGTGATTTCTTCTTTGACTCATTGACTGTTTAACAATGTTTCAGCTCTCCCTAGTATTGAGTTCTAGCTTCATTCCATTGTGGTTGGAGAAAAATGCTTTGTATAATTTCAGTCATTTAAAAATTTTTGAGATTTGTTTTGTGACCTAACATGATTTATCCTGGAGAAGGATCCATATGCACTTCAGAAGAATGTGTATTCTGCTGTTTTGGGGTGTGGTGTTCTGTATATGTGTGTTAGGTCTAATTCATTTATAATATTGTTCTAGTTCTCCATTTCCTTATTGATCTCTGCCTAGCTGTTCTATTCTTGATGAAAGTGGTATATTGAAATCTCCAAATATTATTGTAGAGATGTCTTTTTCTCCCTTCTGTTTTGTGTTTGTCTCATATTTTGGGGCAATGTGCTTAGGTGCCTAAATGTTTACGATTGTTATTTCTTCTTGGTTTATTGAAACTTTTATTTGTATATAATGTCCTTCTTTGTATCTTATAACAGGTTTTGACTTAAAGTATCTTTTGTCCAATACTAGTATAGCTACCCCAGCTCTCTTGCTTTCTACTTGCATGGATTCTTTTTCCCCATCATTTCATTTTTACCCTATTTGTGTCTTTGGGTCCAGGGTAAGTCTCTTGTAAATGACATATAGTTGGATCATTCTTTTTTTTAATCCATTCTGCCATTATTTGTCTTTCAATTGGAGTTTAATCTATTTGTATTCAGTATAAGGTACTAGTAAGGTTGGACTTATTTCAGCCATTTTGTCCTCTTTTTCTTATATAACTAATCTTTTCTTTCTCTCTTTTCCTTTTATTGCAGCCTTCTTTTTGTATAGTTGATCTTTTGTGATGTGACTAATTGATCCCTTTCTCATTTCCATTTCTGTGTATATTTTTAATACTTTCTTTGTGGTTACCCTAGGGTTTGTATTAAATGGTATAAGCCTGTAACCTGCTAGTTCAAATATATACCAGTTGACTTCAGTAGCATATACAGTCTCTGATCCTATACCCCTCTGCTTTCCCTCTGTATGTTGTCTTCATCACACATAACATCTTTATCTTTTGTGTATCCATAACATGGAAATATGATTATTTCTTACTCAATTGCAGTCTAAATCTTATAAGAAATAAAGTTTCATACTGAGGACACTATACTACTGGGTTTTGCATTTCCCCATGTAGTTACCTTTACAAGAAATCTTCATTTCTTCATACTGCTCCAATCTACTGTCTCCCATCCTTTCCTCTCAACCTTCAGAGCTCCCTTTAGCATTTCTCATAGGGCAGATTTCTTGGCCCTAAAAGTCTTCAACTCTCCCTCATTTTTAAAGGACATTTTTACTGGATATAGAGGTAGTTTTTTTTCCGTTTCAGTATCTTAAATATGTCATACCACTGCCTTCTAGCCTCCATGGTCTCTGATGAGAAATCAGAACTTTGTCTTATTGAGGCTCCCTTGTATGTGATGAATCCCTTTTCTCTTGTTGCTTTCAGAAATCTATCTTTATCTTTGGTATTAAACATGTTGATTAATATATGCCTTGGAGTAGGTCTACTAGGGTTTATCCTGTTTGCACTTTGTTGCACTTCTTGGATATGCATATGCATGTCACATTTGGAAATTTTTCAGCCATTATTTCCTCATATACTCTTTCTGCATCTTTTTCCTTCTCCTCTTCTTCTGGAACTCCCATACACATATGTTGCTGTTCTTCATGTTATCCAATGGTTGCGGCTGTGAGCTCCTTCTGTCTGAGCTTAAGTCAAGACCCACATTGAATGGGTGGGGCCATACCTCCATGGAAATAATCTAATCAAAGGTATTACCCACAGTTGGGTGGGTTACATCTCCATGGAAATAGCCTAATCCAAAGATTCCAACCTAATCAACACTCATATGTTGTCCCCCACAAGATTGCATTAAAGAACATGGCGTTTTGGGGGACATAATACATCCAAACTGGCACACCCATTAACGAACCTTAGTCACACCTGACCATTCCCATACCATTAAGATCACCCTCATTATCATATCTGTACATACTAGATTATCATTGCCCCTTCACTAGCTTCCAACTATCTCTAGGTCCCTTATATTCTACATTATAAGACACTTATTTTACATTTTTCACATTAGTGGTAACAAACAGTATCTCTCCTTTTTGTCTGGCTTATTTTGCTCAGAATTATGTCTTCAGGGTTCATCCATGTTGTCATATGTTTCCCAACCTCGTTCCTTCTTACTGCTGTGTAGTATTCCATTGTGTGTGTGTGTGTGTGTGTGTATGTATAAACCACATTTTATCTACTCATCTGTTGAAGGAGATTTAGATTGTTTCCATCTCTTGGCAATTGTGAAAAATACCACTGTGAACACCAGTGTGCAAATATCTGCTTGTGTCCCTGCTTTCAGATTTTCCAGGTATATATATCAAGAAGTGAAATTGCTGGATTGTACAGTAATTCGATATCTAGTTTTCTGAGTAACAGCCAAACTGTCTTCCAGAGTGGCTGTAACATTATACAGTTCCAGCAGCAATGAGTAAGAGTTCCAAATTCTACACATTCTCTCTAGCATTTGTAGTTTCCTGTTTGCTTAATGGCAGCCATTCTTATTGGTGTCAGGTAATATCTCATTGTAGTCTTCATTTGCATCTCCTTATAGCTAGTGAAGATGAACATTTTTTATGTGTTTTTTTTAGCCATTTGTATTCCTTCTTCAGAAAAATGTCTTTTTATATATTTTGCCCATTTTATAATTGGGTTGTTTATACTATTGTCATTGAGTTGTAGGATTTCTTTATATATGCAAGATATCAGTCTTTTATCAGATACATGGTTTCCAGATATTTTTTCCCCTTGAAATGGCTGCCTCTTCACCTGTTTGACAGATTCCTTTGAGATACAGAAGCCTTTAATTTTAGGAGTTCCCATTTATCTGTATTTTTTCTTTCATTGCTTGTGCTTTGGGTGTAAGGTATAAGAGGCTACCTCCTAATACTAGGTCTTGAAGATGTTTCCCTACATTATCTTCTAGGAGTTTTGTGGTACTGTTTCTTTTTATTAAGGTCTTCGATCCACTTTGAATTAATTTTTGTATGTGGTGTGAGGTAGGGGGTCCTCTTTCATTCTTTTTGTTATGGCTATCCAGTTCTCCCAGCCCCATTTGTTGAAGAGACTGTTCTGTCCCAGTTCAGTGGATTTGGGGGCCTTATCAAAAATTAGTCAACCGTAGATCTGGGGGTGTATTTCCAAATTCTCAATTCAATTCCATTGATCAGTATGTCTATCTTTGTGCCAATACCATACTGTTTTGACTACTGTGGCTTTATTATAAGCTTCAAAGTCAGGCAGTGTAAGTTCTCCCACTTCATTTTTCTTTTAGAGAATGTTTTTAGCAATTCAGGGCATCTTTCCCTTCCAAATAAATTTGATAACTAGCTTTTCCAAGTCTGCAAAGTAGGTTGTTGGAATTTGGTTGGAATTGCATTGAATATGTAGATCACTTTGGGTAGGATTGACTGACATCTTAACCATGTTTTGCCTTCCTATCCATGAACACAGAATAACTTTCCATCTCTTTAGATCCCCTTTTATTTCTTTTAGTAAAGTTATGTAATTTTTGGTGTAGACATCTTTTACATCCTTGGTTAAGTTTATTCCTAGGTACTTGATTTTTTTTAGTTGCTATTGAGAATGGAATCTTTTTCTTGAGTGTCTCTTCAGTTAGGTCATTTCAAATGTATAGGAGCATTACTGACTTATGTGCATTAATCTTGTTTCCCGCTACTTTGTTGAAATTGTTTATTAGCTGTGTCATTGATTTCTCAGGATTTTCCAAATATAAGATATATCATCTGCAAATAATGGCAGTTTTACTTCTTCCTTTCCAATTTGGATGCCTTTTATTTCCTTGTCATGCCTGATTGCTCTGGCTAGAACTTCTTCTAGAGAATAGAAGACCTCAACAAACCCATCACAAGCAAAGACATCCAATAAGTCATCAAAAAGCTTCCTACAAACAAAAGCCCAGGGTCAGATGGCTTCACAGGGGAATTCTACCAAACTTTACAAAAAGAACTGACACCAATCCTACTTAAAGTCTTTAAAAAAATTGAAGAAAATGGAACACTACCTAACTCATTTTATGAAGCCAACATCACTCTAATACCAAAATCAGATAAAGATGCTACAAGAAAGGAAAACTACAGGCCAATCTCCCTAGTGAATTTGAATAATAGTTGAATTTATTTAATGTTGAATAATAGTGGTGACAGCAGGCATTCTTGTGTCATTCCTGATCTTACAGAGCAGGCTTTCAGTCTCTCACCATTGAGTACTATGCTGGCTGTGGGTTTTTCGTATATGCCCTTTATCATATGAAGGAAGTTTCCTTCAGTTCCTACCTTTTGAAGTGTTTTTATCAAAAAGGATGCTGAATTTTGTTGAATGCTTTTTCAGCATCTATTGAGATGATCATTTGATTTTACCCTTTCGATTTGTTAATGTGTTGTATTACATTGATTGATTTTCTTATGTTGAACCACCATTGCATGCCTGGGATGAACCCCACTTGGTCATGGTATATGATTTTTTTTTAATGTGTCTTTGGGTTCTCTTTGCAAGTATTTTGTTCAGAATTTTTGCATCCATATACACTAGGGAAATTGGCCTGTAGTTTTCCTTTCTTGTAGCATCTTTATCTGGTTTTGGTATTAGAGTGATGTTGGCTTCATAAAATGAGTTAGGTAATGTTCCATTTTCTTCAATTTTTTTTAAAGACTTTAAGTAGGATTGGTGTCAGTTCTTTTTGTAAAGTTTGGTAGAATTCCCCTGTGAAGCCATCTGACCCTGGGCTTTTGTTTGTAGGAAGCTTTTTGATGATTTATTGGATGTCTTGGCTTGTGATGGTTTTGTTGAGGTCTTCTATTCTCTGGTCAGTTTAGGTTGTTCATGTGTTTCCAGGAAATTATTCATTTCCTCTAAATTATCTAGTTCATTGGTGTACAGTTGTTCATAGTATCCTGTTGTGATTTTTAAAATTTCTTCAGGATCTGCAGTGATTTCCCCCCTCTCATTTATTATTTTGTTTATTTGGGTGTTCTCTCTGACTTTATCAGTCTAGCTAAGGGTTTGTCGATCTTGGTGTTATTTCGTTTCTTCTGCTTGCTTTAGGATTAGTTTGCTGATTGTTTTCTAGCTTCTTCAGTTGTTCCATTAGTTCCTTGATTTTAGCTATTTCTTCCTTTTTAAGATACGCATTTACAGCTCTAAATTTCCTCAATACTGCCTTCGCAGCCTCCCATAAGTTTTGATATATTGTGTTCTCGTTTTCATTCGTCTCTAGATATTTAGCAATTTCTCTTGCAGTTTTTTCTTTGACCTACTCATTGTTTAGGAGCATGTTGTTTTACCTCCAGATACTTGTGAATGTTCTAGATCTTTGATGGTTATTGACTTCTAGTTGCATTCCATTGTGGTCAGAGAATATGCTTTGAATAATTTCAATCTTTTTAAATTTATGGAGGCTTGTTTTATGCCCCAGCATATGATCTGTTCTGGAGAAACTTCCATGAGCACAAGAGAAGAATGTATATCATCATAATTTGGGATGTAATGCTCTATATATGTCTATTAAGTCTAATTCGTTTATCACATTGTTTATGTTCTCAGTTTCCTTATTGGTCCTCTGTATAGTTGATCTATCTATAGGTGAGAGTGATGTATTGAAGTCTCCCACAATTATTGTGGAAATATCTATTGCTTCCTTCAGTTTTGCCAATGTTTGTCTCATGTACTTTGGAGCACCTTGATTGGGTGCATAAACATTTATGATTGTTATTTCTTCTTGGTGATTTGTCCCTTTTATTAGTATATAGTGTCCTTCTTTGTCTCTTATGACATCCTTGCATTTAAAGTCTATTTTATCTAAAATTAGTATTGCTAGCCCTGCCTTCTTTTGACTGTAGCTTGCATGGGATATTTTTTCCATCTTTTCACTTTCAGTCTCTTTGTGTTGCTGGTCTATGATGAGTCTCTTGTAAACAGCATATTGATCATATTTTTTTAATCCATTCTGCCATTCTATATCTTTTAATTGGGGACTTTAATCCATTCACATTCAGTGTTATTACTGTGAAGGCAGTTCTTGAATCAGCCATCTTATCCTTTGGTTTTTACTTGTCAGATGTATTTTTCCCCTGTCTGTCTTTATTTCCTTTAAGGTACCTTACTAAAACTCCTCAGTTCTGTGCCCTTCTCCAGATCTTTCTCTCTTTTCTATTTTTTCTCAGCCAGTAGTGTTCTCTTTAGTATTTCTTGTAGAGCAGGTCTCTTGTTAACAAATTCTCTCAGCATTTGTTTGTGAAAATTTTAAGCTCTCCCTAAATTTTGAAGGAGAGCTTTGCTGGAAAGAGAATTCTCAGCAGGCAGTTTTTCTCTTTCAGAATTTTAAATATGTCATACCACTGCCTTCTCACCTCCATTGTGCCCACCGACTAGTTAATACTTAATCGTGTTGTTTCCCTTGTATGTTGTGAATTG
Source organism: Choloepus didactylus (assembly GCF_015220235.1). Taxonomy (NCBI): domain Eukaryota; kingdom Metazoa; phylum Chordata; class Mammalia; order Pilosa; family Megalonychidae; genus Choloepus; species Choloepus didactylus. Next base: position 83,862,744 of record NC_051308.1, on the reverse strand, counting down.
CTTCTCTCTTGCTGCTTTCAGCACTCTCTGCTTCTCTTCAGCGTTTGACAGTCTGATCAGAGTATGTCTCAGAGTGGGTTTATTTGGATTTACTGTATTTGGAGTTCATTGGTTATCTCTGATTTGCATATTTATGTCATTTAGAAGGGTTGAGCAGTTTTCCCCAATAATGTCTTTGAATACTTTTCCTAGCCCTTTACTCTTCTCTTTCTCTTCTAGAATGCCATAATTTTTTTTAATTTTATTTTGAAATAAATTCAGTTATAGGAACAATTGCAAAAACAATACAAACCCCATACACAGAACTCCAGCATACCCTGACCCCCCTCCCCCATACCCCGATCCACCAAATTTAACATGCTGTCACACTGCCATTTCTGTTTCCCTCCCTCCCTCCCTCCCTGTCATCCATCATGTATTGCTCTGTCTTCTGAACATGAGAGCAAGCTGCACACATCCCTGAACAAACAGTATAATTTACATATACAACTCCCATGAACAAGAACATTCTTTTATGCAGTCCCATTAAGCGCAGCTAAGAAGTTCAAGAAATTCAACGTTGATACAAAGCTTACATTCTATATTTCCTTTTTTTTTTTTTCTTATGTCTCAACTGTGTCCCTTTGAACTTCGCATCCTCCATCCTCAGATCCCATCCAGGGTCATCCTTGGCATTCAATTGTCATCTATTTAGACTATTTTTTTTTCTCAGTTGTGGAAACATATATACAGCCTAAATCTTCCCATTCCACCCCCTCCCTAGCCTTCCATTAGTGGGATTAGTCACATTTAGAATGTTGTAATGCTCTTTCCCACCATCCATTATTAGAAATTTCCCTTCACCTCAAACAGCAACCCTACACTCATTTCTTAACTCCCCATTGCCCCGTCCCCCACTTCTCATAACCCATACTCTTACTTTTCATCTCTATGGTCATATTCTCTGATAATTTCTTTGTGTTTACTGTGGGGCTTAAAATTAACCTCTTAAATCCATAACAATCTTGTTTTTCTTTGATGCCACCTTCACTTCAATAGGACACATAAACTATGTTCCTATACTCCTCCATTCCCCCACCTTTATATAGTTCTTCTCAAAAATTACATATTTTACATTGAGTCCAAAACTACTGATTTGTCATTAGAGTTTGTGTATTTTATATCATGTAGGAAGTAAATAGTGGAGTTACAGTTCAAAAATTATTGACTTCTATTTGTATTCCACTGTGGTCAGAGAATGTGCTTTGAATATATTCAATTGTTTTGTTTTGTTTTGTTTTGTTTAATTTACTGAGGCTTGTTTTATGTCCCAGCATATGATCTATTCTGGAGAAAGATCTGTGATCACTAGAGAAGAATGTGTGTCCCAGTGACCTGGGATGTAATGTTCTATATATGTCTGTTACAATTCTCTATATCTCTCCTTTCTTTGTTTCTCTTGTCGGTAGGGTTCCCTTTAGTATCTGAAGTAAGGCAGGTCTTTTATTGGCAAAATCTCTCAGCATTTGTTTGTGAAAAATTTAAGCTCTCCCTCAAATTTGAAGGAGAGTTTTGCTGGATAAAGTATTCTTGGTTGGAAATTTTTCTCTCTCAGAATTTTAAATATGTCATGCCACTGCCTTCTCACCTCCATGGTGGCCACTGAGTAGTCACAACTTAGTCTTATGTTGTTTCCTTTGTATGTGGTGAATTGCTTTTCTCTTGCTGCTTTCAGAACTTGCTCCTTCAGTATTTGACAGTCTGATCAGAATACATCTTGGAGTGAGTTTATTCGGATTTATTCTATTTGGAGTTTGCTGGGCATTTATGCTTTGTGTGTTTATATTGTGTAGAAGGTTGGGGAAGTTTTCCCCAACAATTTGTTTTTTACCCTTCTCTTCCCCTTCTGGGACACCAGTGAGTCTTAAATTTGGATGTTTTATCTGTCATATCCCTGAGATCCAATTTGATTTTTTCTCCTTTCTTTTGTTCTTTTATGTTCTGTTCTGTGGTCCTCTAGGACACTGAGTCATTGTTCAACTTCCTTTAATCTTGTATTATGAGTATCCAGAGTCTTTTTAATTTGGCCAACAGTTTCTTTTATTTCCATAACATCTTCTATTTTTTTATTTACCCTTGCAATTTCTTCTTTATGCTCTTCTAGGGTCTTTTTTATGTTGTTTATATCCTGTGCCATGTTCTTCTTCATGTCTTTTATATCCTGTGCCATGCTCTCGTTCTTTGATTGTAGTCCTTTGATTGCGCCAAGTACTGTGTCTCTTCTGATATTTTGATTTGGGTGTTTGGGATTGTGTTCTCCACATCATCTGGTTTTACCATATGCTTTAAGATTTTCTGTTGTTTTTGGCCTCTTGGCATTTGCTTTGCTTGATAGGGTTCCTCAAGTTGTAAAAAATACCAATCTAATTTTTCAGATCCACAACTTGGTGGCGTACACTTTCTCTAACCAGCAGATGGCGTCTGCAAGTCACCTATTCCCCTCAAGTCAGTTCTCTTCAACTTTGTCTTTGTGGTGTGTGGGGAAATGATTCTTGTGGGGTTCAATTGGTGAACTCAGTTTGGGTGTGTTGTTGGAGCTGTCCGCCCTGAATGTGGGGCGTGTGTCTGTGTGGTTAGGGAGGCAGGGCAGCTTTAATAATCAAACCTCCCAGGTGTTCCCGGAGATTTAAGGCTGTTGCAAGAGTCTAAGCCTTCATTTCAGTTTTGCCCCAGATTTTCTCTGCCGCTAACCCACAAGTCCCCAGCATTGACGTAGCATCCCTGGGTTTCCGAGTGGGTCCCCTTCTCAGCTGTGATCCTCCAGGACCTCTGCTGAGGGAATGCTGTGCCATGTCACAAGTGCACGCTGTCCCTCAAGGGAAGCCCCGGGCTGCCGGGCCATGCAGGGGTGCTCCCAGCCTGATGCAAACATGGCTGAATGGGGCATCTCAACCCACCCGCCCCCTTTTTGCACAGCTCCACCTTCCCAGTTCCAGGACAACTAGCTGTGTATGCACCCAAGGCCACTGTCCACAGCCGATACTGTGGTGTGTGCACAGTACTGGGGGATACACTCCCCGACACACTGGGTTTCCTGGAGCGGCTCTGGGCTATGGGTACGGTCCCAGGCAGGTGTGTCTCCAGCCTGCCGTGGAACCTATTGCAAGCAGTGCGATTTCTTTCTCCTTTTGGCTCTCCCCTCTGCACCCCCTGGCCCTGAGGGAATCAGCAGCAGGCTATCCTCCATGCCAGACACCAAGAGGTTGGCACAGCCCGCTCCTGCCGTGCTTCACTGCGCGGTTCTCACCATCGTAACTGCAGCCACTCCTGGGTTTTTTTTTTTTTTTGAAAAGAACTAGTCCGTCTCCAAACGCCAACCCCCAGTTTCCCCACACTGCAGCGTGGCCATGGGACTTTCAGCCGGCTCGCTCACTCGTTTCAGAGTGCAGACTCCCGGTTTCACCAAGTGCACAGTCCCTGTGGTTTTAGCAGACCTTGTCCAGCTGGTGCATCGCTGAAACTGGTGTTCTGGGTCACTTTCTGGTTTTTATCTAGTATTTTTCATGGAGGTGTTTTTTTGCCCTGTCTCACCTAGCCGCCATCTTAGATTCTCCTGGAACGCCATGATTTATATTTGTGCATTTCGTGTCTTACATTTCCCTGAGATCTATTTCCAGTTTTTCTATTTTTTTCCCCATTGGTTCTTTTTGTGCTTTCACTTTCCATCACCAATCCCTTGAGTTTGCTAATTTGGTCCTTTACCTCTTCAAATCTGGTGTTATATGTCTCCAGAATATTTTTAATTTGACAAACAGTATTTTTATTTTCATAAGCTCTGTTGTTTTTTTTTTAATTTACTCTTGCAAATTCTTCTTTATGCTCTTCTAGGGTCTTCTTCATGTCCTTTATATATTGATATTTGTGTGTATTTCTTTCATTAATTGTTCCAAGTTCTGTGTGTCCTCTGCCTTTTTAATTTGGACGTTTGGGTTATCCATATCTTCTGGTTTCTTTTATGCTATATAATTTTCTGTTGTTTTTGGCCTCTTGGCATTTACTTATCTTGATAGTGTTCTTCTAGGATATGCAGGATTATTTGAACATTTATCTATAAATTGGCAGAGCTACAGCTTGGTGCACTTTCCCTGACCTACCTGCAGATGGCGCTCCTGAGCCACTTCTTACCCTCAAGCCAGTTCTCCTCAACTTTGTCTGTGCACTGAGTGGGGATCCCAACCATGTGGAAGTCCAATCAATGCACCAATTTTCTGTGTGCACTGGGGACTGCCAGCCCTGGGGGAAGCAGGGGTGAGGGGGTGGGGTTTGGCAGGAAATCCACACCAGGACACAGTGGTCCCAGCCATTCTCTAGGGCTGCAGAGCTGCGTGTCTCACCTTGCAGCTCAAATGCCCCACAGACTCTCTCTGCCATGCCCCCACGAGTCCCTTGGATTGGGGCAGAGCTCCTGGCACTTCCATGTGGCAGCCCTGACTCTAGCCTGTGAACACCGTGGGCTTCTGTGAAGGAGGAGTGAGTGCTGTCCCAAGCCTGCCAAATCCCGAATTCCCTCAAGGAAGCTCTCAGCCGGCAGCAGAGCTGTGAAGGGTTGTCTCCCAGCCAGCTGCAGAGATGGCTGCAAGGGTTATGCAAAGCTATCCCCTTCCACACTTGTCTGCCTGCTCCAGTGGCCAGTCCCTGGCACAGGAGCTGTTGGCCCCAGCTCTTTGAACAGTTATCACCCACGCCAGGTACCGAAGAGGGTGCCCAGGGTGTGGATGGCTACTCCCCTCCATGCTGTCTGCTGGCTCCAGCCGCCTGTTCCCAGCAGCATTCTGGACCCAGCACTCACCCATCTTAAACACTTGGTTTCTCCAAGTTCACACTCACTATGGGTGTGGCATAGAAGTCCCTGGAACCATGGAACTGCTGTTCTGGAGCACTTTCTGTCCTTTGTCTAGCATTTTTCATGAAGGGGAATTTTGCTCTCTCCTGATCTGCCATCTTGGACCACCTCCCCCCGCCTTGTCAAGTACTGTCTTTGAACCCCTTGAGAAGACTCCTGTGTTTTCTTTCTTTTTCAGTGGAAAGCTCTCCAGGAAGCCTTAAGAAGGAAGATTTTTCTAGTAGCGAGGCTATTACAGTGTTCAAAGACAAGCATCAAGGAACCATGGACCAGATCTCATTGATTTTGTCTCCTGAACACCAGATTTCTCAGAAATTCTACATTCTTCGAAGTACAGCCACTGCTGCCTTAGGAGCTGCCGCACGGTTAGCCACATCCCGGAGTTTCCTACATTGGTACCCCAGTATGAAAAGGATGGAAGTATGAGGGAAGGGAGGGGTAAAAAGAAACCAGCTGGTTCAGCATGGTGATTTCCTTGGCCAAAATAAGGAGCATTGAGGCAAAATAGTATTTCAGTACTTGATGTTTTTGTCTTCCTGTGTGATATGTTAGCTTTATTATGCTAACAGTCCTGTTTGATTTGTAAGTATAGAAGTTTAATGTTACTTTTAATTTAATTGACAGTGTTTCTTATTTTGTATAGTTCTGTTCAACTTTGTTTTTAATGTAGTGGTTTAAAGGAGTTTTGTTTTTGTGGGGGTTTTTTGTTGTTTCTATAAGTGTTTTCCTTCTTTATATTGTGGCTGATAAATGAAAATTAAAAAATTAATGTTTCTTGATCCATATTAAGCAAGACAAATACTCTCACATCTCTATCTCCAAAAAAAAAAAAGATGCTTGAATTTGAATTTCAGTGCTGATGCTTCTAATTTGAAACCTTCTGTATCACCAATATAATACAGAGTTCCAATCCTCACCATTGTTATTTCTTTGAAATCCTGTGATCAGTAAGAAAATCCACACCCTGAAGCTTTGGTCAAATAAACATTTTTACACTTTAAAAAATTAAGCTGTTTTTCAGTATAGGCAATTATTTGAAGACTTACTGACTAAATTATAGAGACTGATTGCTGAAACTTAGCTGAGCCATATCTCTAATCACCCCAGATCCCACGAACCTTAATGTAACAGGAGTTCAGCAATTGTATTATTTAAACATATATATAACTCTGAAGTCAAATTGTGTGAAATATTACATGACATTCTGTTAAGCTCTCAGTATAAATCATCAAGAAAAAACACAAGACTAAAAGGTGAAATTAAAGAATTTGATATGACACTAATTTTTTTGTGAAGTACTAGACTTATCCCCAAATTTTAATTTTGAAAAGATAGTATCATCTTCCTCCCATAGAATTAATCCCCAATACAGCAGCCTCTCTTAGAAGTAAATCAGAGAGAGAGATGTGAATATCTGTTATGCATAGGTAACTGGGTTCTCACCTGTCTTAATTGCTCTTCTAGGGCCTCCTAGAATTAAATAGCAGCGCTTGTTGCCTAGTTCCTCTCTCCCTTTTTCTACAATATGAAAACTCTCCTGTTTCCCTCTCAACTATTTAATCAGTAAAACAGCTGTTCAGGAAGGGAGAGAGAAGTGCATTTAAATTTAGAATATTGCTGGATGGACATTCTTTCTTAGATTTAACGAACCATGAAGCAAAGTTAAACCCAGAATCTATAAAGACTGATAGTTTTCAGTTTTAAATCCTTACAAAGAGCATGTAAAATTTTTAAATCCATATTCACTTTTATAGCTAATCTATTTATAGGAATGATAAATTTATTGACCAAAAAAAAAAAAAAAGACAAAAATAATCTAGAAACATCACTGATAGTTGGGGTCCCATTTGGGCCTTTGTGATGTTATATCAGTCATCTTTTTTGGAGTAGAAGACAGTTGGGAATTGTATAGGTCATCAAGCAGTTAAATATCATGCAACAGTTAAACGTCATATAAGACATTCAGCCCAATTGTAATATGGGTGGTAGAAGCTCTCTGTTTCTCATATAGGCTTGGATAATTATTCACAGTTTGTTTCTAAAGAAGAAATTCTTTTTGGAATGATGCCTCGTCTTCCTTTAAAAAAGAAACCAAGTAAAGAAGATAGCTTTGAGTAATATACTTAACCTTCTCCAGGTGGGCAGTTACTGGATTTGGGGCAAGGTGTATCTGGTGGATGCAATATGTTGTCAGGTAGAAGGATCAATGCCAGTGCACATTTAATAGATCAGACTGTAACCCTCTCTAGAATGGCACCCAAATACCAGAGGAATTCTGCCAAAGCTGGGTAGACTTTTTGTAAGTTTGACAGTTGGCTACATAACCTAACAGGGTCTAATTTGACAACTTGTAAGTTAGTTAGATGGGAATTGTAAAAGAATTATGCTAAGGCTCTTTCAGAATCCACTCCATTGCAAATGGCCAGATGGAGAATCATTTAGATAGAGCCATCCCAAACTGAGGGGTGTCAGCACACTTTGAAAGAAGCCTATTTAGTATTAATAGTTAACATCTTATTTAACAGAGTGAATCTTTGAAAGGCCTGTATACTTAGACTACTTGGCTTTTTTTTTTTTTTTTAAACATTTGATACTTTATTGCTTATGGGGAAATGTTCCTAATTTAACTTCTTCAGTTGCTGTTGTCTAATTTTATTATACTGCAACAGGAGTATGAGGGGAAACTTACAAATGAACAAGGTCTTTGTAACTATAGATTTTCACAGAACCAACTGTATGCCCTATTTTCTTGCAGAACAATTGCCTGAATCAGTTATGTTTAATGCAATAAATTCTGGATATATCTCAACACAATTATGAAAACAATTCCATTTACAATAGATTCAAAAAATAAAACAGATTTTTTTTACAAGAGAAGTTGTAGTTTTACAGAAAAATCATGCATAAAATACAGAATTGTCCTTGGCTAAGATTTGGACAGCCAAATCACATCTGCCAATCTGTTTACCAATCTTTTTGGTAAAAGGTGGGCTTTGTTTGCTGGTTAACTAAAGTATTAGCCCAAAGCATCAAACAAATCTAATAGATCGTTTGAAAATGCATAAATATGTTTCTGCATGTGGGCAGGAACTGCAGTAAGAAAAATGTACAAAAGATAATGTAGCTGCTTTATGGTTTACACTTAATAATTTTTTTTATCATCAAAGATGAGATGGGGTGAGAAGGGACGGGGGTGAGAACATACAGGAAAATCCTGGTTATTAATTTCTTAGGGACAGAAGAGAAGGGGATTTACTAATAGCCACCAAGATATTAACTCCAGTGGTTTGTAGCAAATACTCCTCTCTTATCCAAAAATGCCCTATGCTATATCAAGAGAGGGGCCATTCCAGCAGCAGCAAACCATGCCTTTTCCCCCGAGTTCTTACACATATGAGATACGTTGCCCATTTCAAAGAATGATGATAACTAGAAGCTTCTGCCTACATTCAGCCTATGTCTAACCTAGAGATTTAGAATCATAGAATTTTGATCTAGAAGGGACCTTAGAAAAGGGCAAAGAAATTTGAAGCCCAGGTCTTGCCTATGGTCACACAGCTTGAATTCTTTTTTCTTTTGACTCCTAGCTCAATGCCCTTTCCATAGGAAAATAATTGCAATTCCGTCTTGTGTTGTTTAAGTGATTTGATGCCAGAAGATACATATGGTAGATCAATACAAAAGAATGGTGTTTCTGATTGCTGAACAAACCTCTGGTGTTGGAGGGGGGAGGGATTGCTTGACAAAGATCTTGTATTCTTGAATACAGATAATTTAAATAAACAGTGAGCCAGATCTATGGCTGAAGAATCCGAAAAGAAGGTATCATAAGGAATGAGAAACCAACACCTTACAGAGAAATCTTTCTAAAGCTTCCTATTAACATTTATACTATATAGCAAGACTTTTCTAAGAACTTCTGATATCTTTTAAAAATTAAATTCGTGTTACTTATGTACAGTGCTGTGCCGGTTTGAATGTATTATGTCCCCCAGAAAAAGCCATATTCTTTGATGCAATCTTGTGGGGCAGACATAATAGTGGGGATTAAGTTGGAATGTTTGGATTCAGAGAAACGCCCCACCCAACTGTAGATGATAACTGATGGGATATTTCCATGGAGGCGTGGCCCCACCCATTCAGGGTGGGCCTTGATCAGTGGAGCCATATAAATGTGCTGACTCAAAGAGACTGAAGGAGTGCAGCTGTGAGTGACGTTTTGAAGAAGAGCAAGCTTGCTAGAGAGGAACGTCCTGGGAGAAAGCCATTTTGAAACCAGAACTTTGGAGCAGACGCCAGCCACATGCCTTCCTAGCTAACAGAGGTTTTCCGGACGCCATTTGCCATCCTCCAGTGAAGGTACCTGATTACTGATGTGTTACCTTGGACACTTTATGGCTTTAAGACTGTAACTGTATAGCCAAATAAACCCCCTTTTTATAAAAGCCAGTCCATCTCTGGTATTTTGCATTCTGCAGCATTAGCAAACTAGAACAAGTGCCTTTGACAGTGGTCACTCTATGCCTTATTCATAGTTTTTCAGGAGCCATCACTAAGACAGTAATAATGCTCATTGCCTAGAACCCATTCAGATCTTGACCTTTGCCAAGATGCCAATCAAGGGGTGTCAACTAAATCTGACTGTGTACTTTTAATTTAAGTCCATTCCTAACAGCTAGGTGTCACATGTCTCATTTAGTCAATCCCCAGTCAGCCTAGCAAGTTGTTGGTATAGGTGGCCTAGTGGAATCAGAATCCTTTGAACTCTATTTTAACCACATAGACAGCAAATACCTGCCCTTACCTGCTCAGTGAAGGACTTCTTTAATATTTAGAATCATCATTGATGGTGTGCCACTTTTCATGTGAAATTGAATTTTTGACTGTATGCCAAAATTGAATATAGAACTTATTCACAACTAAAGTTTCTTGGTTATAAGCATAGTTCTCAGGAAATGCTTCTAGCTTTCTGGTTGATGTAAACTTTGTTTTATATTTCTGCTAAAATTCTTAAAATATTTATTAATTTATGAGAAAATGATCACCAAGAAACAATTTATTGTTACTTGTTGGTGCAATTTAGATAATCTGATAAAGAAACAATGTATGACCCTATCTCTACTCTCTGAACTTTTGTTACAGAACTAATGGGAAGTTTTGGGGACCAAGGAAAGATGATTAGCCTAATCTTGGGAGTATATAAACATATTTTGTTTGATTTCTTTAAATATTTATGAAGTTGGAATTTGTTTTCTGAAAATATTTAGGTGTTTTCTGTAATTAGTTTTTGTTGTATTGATTCTGAGGAATTAAAATTTCACTTTAATATGTGACCCAAATACAAACTTCTCTCATGTTGTGAAAACAGAATCAGCACTCCTCTTGTCCAAACCATTTGTCTTTCTTTTTGGTGCATCCTCTTTATTTTCAAAGCAGTTTGGCCTTTGTAAACTTTTGCTATATGGTAGAAAAATACTTTTATTCTATGAAGTTGGAAATTCATTCACTTTGAAGCCTCTTCTTCAGTACCTGACAGCCACAATTCAACGGTTTGTTTTCTTTCTCTTGCTTATAACTACATGTAGAATCCTTCCAATTTCTTAAATTCTCTTTTGAGACTGTTTCACACATTGAATACCAAACCTAGCCTATCTTGCAGCTGTAATTTATCACTTTTCTCAGCTTCCCACCTGATTCCACATTGAGAGCCTTTGCTGCAGTTCAGCGGTTCTTCCCAGAGCATATCATCGTCAGGTGGTTCTCAAACCCCATTTAAATGACGTCTGGTACGAACTTTTCCTTAATCTGTCATTCCACTGGACCTTAACTAGAAACCAAAGACTGCTCACTTCATTTATCACAACAAATGACTCCCTGACAAAAGCATCCTGTTTCTGCAGTTTTGTTACTCATACATTCTGATTAAAACTCTTCTGATACCATATATATATGAAAACACCCTTTGGTTAAATAAAATTCTGTATGTACTATGTATGATACTATTAGGCAAAGAATATCCCTCAGAATGCCCCATATTTCCTCCTTGTGTTAACTTCCTCCTAATGGACAGGTGTCTTCCCTGTTGCTTAGAAGGATGAAATTTAAGCAAACAGTAGAGTATATGGGCCAGAACCAAATGATTAACCTTTCTTTTCTGAATTTTAAAAGGAATAACATTTCTGTATAGATGTGAAGTAGAATTGTCAAACAAATTGATAGTAGTTTGATAGAACATTGGCTATAATTAAGTGATGACATTCTTTTACATATTGTTTTAGGTAGTGGAGCCTCTGTTTATCATCAGGTAGACATTCACATTTACATTTGATGCAACAACAATCTGTATTTGATGCAGATTTATTTTTGCTAAACTTTGATTAGAAATAGAACTTCACCAAACATTTTGGTCTTTATCTAGTTCCTACTAGGGATTGCTCCAACATTTGACTTTACCCAGATTCATAAGTCGCAGCAAAATTGCTTCAAAATTTTGATTTAAGAGAAAAATGATGAGTTTACAACAAAAGCCACATCAGGGTATCAGCTATAGCAAGCATAATGTAATCAATTGTCAGTAGATCTTTTGCTTTGGACCTTTCCAGATTTACAGGCATTCAACGTGTGGAAATCAGTTTGTGGTATCAAATCTAGCTTTTGATGCCTGAGTAAAAAGGAGGTCTTTTGTCAAGCTTCTCAGTTAAATTGAAAGAAATACCAACTCTTAATGATATTACCTTATCCTCATACCATAGTATAAGCATAGGACACTCTCAAAACATAGTTTTATTAAAGACTGTTTGCTTGAGAAATTTTGTAGAAACATTGGTTTGAGAGACACATAATATCTCTTAGCGTTTCCAAGTACAATATGGTATGGACCAGTGATTCTTCACCTCTTATTTTAAATAAATATCATAAACACTGAAGCCTGTTTCCCCAAAAAGTACACATTCATTCAAAATTGTGCTCTCAACTTCTGTTGCCAAAGTAGATACTAAAAATCTTTTCATTGAAATACTTTGTCCAACTCATTTTTTAAATAAAAATTTGTTGAGATATATTCACATACCCTACAGTCATCCACAGTGTACAGTTATTCACAGCACCATCATACATTTGTGCGTTCATCACCAGAATCAATTTTTGAAACTTTTCCTTACCCCAGAATAAAAATAAAAGCACAAAAGAACACCTAAATTTTTCCATCCCCTCCATCCCACCCTATTCTTCATCTAATTTTTGTCCCCATTTTTCCACATCTGTCCACACACTGGATAAAGGGAGTGCAAGCCACAAGGTTTTCACAATCACACAGTCATACTGTGCAAGCTACATAGTTATACAATTGCCTTCAAGAATCAGGGTCACTGGCCAACCCCTCATTTTACTTAAAAAAAGTTAAGTGAATGCTTTGGGAAATAGGGATCTTAGAATAATTCTCAGAGGTGCTTTTCCCACAGCTTAAAATTTCTCCTTCTAATTTAACACTACTGGAAGCTGCCAAGAGCTCTCCCTTTTTAGATACTAGACTTGAATAATGTATGTCTATCCTTATTCCTTGAATGCCATGGGCACACACCAATAAGCCCCTAATCATTTTTGGAAATTAAAGCTACTAGTTGGTAGCTACAGCTACTATCTTACTCTGCTGATAAAGTTCTGAGGAAAAAAAAAATCACCTTGTCATGTTTATTTTGGACTTTCCAGACAGATATATATATATTTACCACTTTTATAAATTGCTGCTGTAGGTAAAAATATGTATTACAATCTAGGCACATTTTGAAGCTTCAAAAGGATTTTCTTATCCCAGGGTGTTAAATGTTATATGTACATGCACTTTTCTGAGGGAAGGTCTTTGACTTCTTCAGATTCTCAAAAATGATTAAGAATGCCTGCAGGACTTCTGCATCCTGTGATATAAGACTGTGTGCTCACTGGGTATTCCATGGAGATGGAAACAACTGTTTACCTTTGCTCCTTCATGCTCAAGTGAAGACAAGCAACTTCTGTGGCACCAAAAAGTGGGTTTAGCTCAAAAGGAGATTATAGGAGACAGAAGAAGATGGCAGCATAGAGAGGAATGAAAGTTATTCCCCCCAGAGCAACTAATAAACAACCAGGAACAACTAGTAAATGATCTGGAATAACTGCTGGGGGACAACCATGACTGTCCACACATCATGCACCAACCTGGATTGGGAGGAATGCCTGAGATCGCAGCATGGAATCTGTGAGTAGAAACTGCAGATCTGAGCCAGGAGCCCCCTCCCACCATGGGAGCCCAAATGACAAAGCCTTGCTGTGATAGAGAGCAGCACTCTCTGAACAAGCAAATATACCTCAGTCTAGCTCCAACTAGGGTTTTAATTGGCAAACATGGACTGCTCAATGCAAGCTGCAAATCCCCAACACGTAGACAGAGGCTTTTAGTGACAACTGACCTTGAAGACCAGGGGACTTCTCTCTCTTGGGAGTAGGAGCCCAGAGGACTGTGTGGTATCTCTGGCTGATGGGTGAAACTGGGGGCTTCCTGTCCCTTTTTCTCTCAACCTGAGCGGCTCAGTGGAGAACACCTCAGCCATTTTCAGCTTGTAGCACTCTGCAGTGGAGACAGCCTCAGCCATTTTTAGCTTGCAGCACTCTGACCCAGACAAGGGTGGAGATAGCAGAGTCAGAGAGACAAAGGACCTATTTAAATGCTGATGATAACTCCCTAGGGGGTGTAGCTTCCCTAAGAGGAAGGAGGTGGTGCTCACTTCTACTACCCACCTTCCATTCAGAACAAGACCCCAGAGCCTGGGGGAAAACAGCCATGAGCCACACCTCCTTACACCAGTCAGGAGCTACAGACTTACAGGTGCCACCTGCTGGGCAAGTTAGGAAAAGCACAATGGCTAGAGGCCTCACAGGGTGTGTCAGTCCTCTAAGACACACCCTCAGGGAAACCAGATACTGAATATTTCCCCCTATTGGGACCTGAGCCTGTTCTGGTCTGGGAAAACCTGATTGGGGTAACCAAGGAAACCAGATGCCTAGAAAACAGAAAACTACAACCTACACTAAGAAAAACAAAGTTATGGCCCAGTCAAAGGAACAAACTTACACTTCACCTGAGATACAGGAATTGAAACAACTAATGTTAAATCAATTCAAAAAGTTTAGGGAACACATGGCAAAAGAGATGAAGGCTATATAAAGAAAACACTGGGCATACATAAGGTAGAAATTGAAAGTTTGAAAAAACAACTGGCAGACTCTATGGAAATGAAAGGCACAACACAAGAGAAGAAAGACACAATGGAAACATACAACAGCAGATATCAAGAGGCAGAAGAAAACACTCAGGAACTGGAGAACAAGACACCTGAAATCCTACACACAAAAGAACAGATAGAGAAAAGGATGGAAAAATATGAGCAATGTCTCAGGGAATTGAATGACAACATGGAACGCATGAATGTACATGTCATGGGAGTCCCAGAAGGAGAAGAGAAGGGAAAGGAGGCAAAAGCAATAATAGAGGAAATATCAATGAAAATTTCCCATCCCTTATGAAAGACATAAAATTACAGATTCAAGAATTGCAGTATACCCCAAATAGAATCGATCTGAATAGGCCCTACACCAAGACAGTTAATAATCAGATTTTCAAACATCAGAAACAAAGAGAATCCTGAAAGCAGCAAGAGAAAAGCAATCCATCACATACAAAGGAAGCTTGATAAGACTATGTGTGGATTTCTCAGCAGAAACCATGGATGCAAGAAGGAAGTGGTGTGATATATTTAAGATACCGTAAGAGAAAAACCACCAACCAAGAACCCTATCTCCGGCAAAACTGTCCTTCAAATATGAGGGTGAGTTTAAAATATTCTCTGACAAACAGACAATGACAGAGTTTGTGAACAAGATACCTGCTGTACAGGAAATACTAAAGGGACCACTACAGACAGATAGGAAAAGACAGGAGTGAGAGATTTGGAACACAATTTTGAGTGATGGTAGCACAGCAATGTAAGTACACTGAACAAAGATGACTGTGAGCATGGTTGAAAGAGGAAGATTGGGAGCATGTGGGACAACAGGGGGAAAGAGGAAGGATGGAGACTGAGACTGTGTAACTTGGTGAAACCTACAGTGCTCAACAATTGTGATAAAATGTACAGATAAGTTTTTTCATGGGGGAGAAAAAATGAGTGTCAGCCTTGCCAGGTGTTGAAAATGGGGAGGTATTGGGGGAGGTATACAATCAATGCAAACTAAAGACTGTAGTTAACAGAAACATTGTATTATGCTTCCTTTGATGTAGCAAGGGCAGTGTACCAAGGCTGAATGCATATAGGAGGGGGCATGGGGGAGGGGTATGGGACTCTGGGCCTTGGTATTGTTGTCTGCCTCTTTATTCTACTTTAGTTTAATGCTGTCTTTCCTTTTGTTGCTTCCTGGCTATCATGGTTTTTCTTTGTTTTCTTTGTTTCTCTTTCTTTTTTCTTTTTCTTTTGTCTCTCTACATTCTTTGACTCTTCCTGCTTTGTGGAAGAAATGAAGATGTCCTTATATAGATAGTGGTGAGGGTGGTGAATACATAAATATGTGACTGCAGAGAACCATCGGTTATTTACTTGTGATGAAATGTATGGTGTGTGAACAAAACCGTCTTTAAAAAAATCGGTTGATGAAGAAACCTTGGGGCCACGATACTGAGTGAAATAGGTCAGACACATACGTTCAAATATCACAGGGTCTCACTGATACGAACTGATTTATAATATGTGAACTCATAGACATGAAATATAAATTACCCAGCTATAGAATGAGGCTAAAGAATGGGGAGCGGTTGCTTAGTATGAGCAGGATGTTCAACTAGGTTGAATTTAAATGTTTGGCAATGAACAGAGGTGATGGTAGCACATTGTGAGAATAACTTAACAGTGCTGAATGGTGCATGAATGTGGTGGAAAGGGGAAGCTCAGAGTCATGTATGTCACCAGAAGGAAAGTTGGATGTTAAAAGATGGGAATGTATAAAACAGTGAAACTCATGGTGGACAATGTCCGTGATTAACTGTACAAATCTTTCATGAACCAGAACAAATGTATGACACTATAACTAGAAGTTAATAGTAGAGGGGCATATAGAGAAAAAATATACCTATTGCAAACTAAATACTACAGTTAGTAGTATTTTAACATTCTTTCATCAGCAGTAACAAATGTACTATACCAATACTATAAGTCAGCAATGGAGGGGGCTGGTTAGGGTATGGGAGGATTTGAGTTTCCTTTTTTTGTCTGTATTTCTTTTCTGGGGTAATGAAAAGGTTCTAAAAATTGGAAAAAAAATGTGGTGATGGATCCACAACTGTATGATGTGTACATCATACAGGGGCAAACTGATTGTACACATTGGATCTTTGGATAATTGTATGGTATGTGAAAAGTCTCAATTTAAAAAAGGAGATTATATGTCAGTTTTAATAACCACCACTTCATAGGGCTTTATGAGTCACAACAGCAGAGACAGCTGCCATCAAAAGTTAACAAGTTTACATTACTGCGAAGGAGAGACTAAACCTGCTTAAAATTGTGCCTAAGAGTCTCCCCCTGAGTACCTCTTTGTTGCTCAGATGTGGCCCCTCTCGCTCTAGCTAAGCCAACTCGGCAGGTGAACTCCCTGCCCTCCCGCCTACATGGGACCTGACTCCCAGGGGTATAAATCTCCCTGGCAACGCAGGATATGACTCGCAGGAATTAATCTGGACCCGGCATCGTGGGATTGAGAACATCTTATGGACAAAAAGGGGATGCAAAATGAAATGAAATAAAGTTTCGGTGACTGAGAGATTCCAAATGGAGTCAAGAGGTCACTCTGGTGGACATTCTTACTATATAGTTAACCCTTTTTAGATTTTAATGTATTGGAATAGCGAGAAGTAAATAACTGAAACTATCAAACTGCAACCCAGTAGCCTTGACTCTTGAAGACGATTGTGTAACAATGTAGCTTACAATGGGTGACAGTGTGATTGTGAAAACCTTGTGAATCGCACTCCCTTTATCCAGTGTATGGATAGATGAGTAGAAAAATGGGGACAAAAACTAAATAAAAAATAGGGTGGGATGGGGGGGATGTTTTGGGTGTTCTTTTTTACTCTTATTTCTTATTCCTTCTTGTGTAAGTAAAGTGTTCAAAAAAATAGATTGGGGTGATGAATGCACAACTATATGATGGTGCTGTCAACAGTTGAGTGTACACCATGGATGATTCTATGGTATGTGAATATATTTCAGTAAAACTGAATTTAATTAAAAAAGTTATCAAGTTTAGATCACATTAACACAAGGATAATAATAAGACAAGGTAGATATTTTAAATTTAAACACACCTGTTCACTTCTAGGTAGCACTACATTTACAAAGGAGATGGGCTAGCATTTACAAGAGAATTGTTTGGATAATAAGAGCTAGTATTTACTGAGTTTACATAATGTGCCAGGAGCTGTTATAAATGCTTTATGTAGATTATTTCATGTAATCCTTACAAAAACACTATGAGGTAGGTACTATTATCACTCCCATTTTACAGATAAGGAAACTGAGGCACAGAAAGGTTAAATATCTTGCCCAAACTGTGGCAGAAATTAATATTGTGTCATAATGATAATAATATCCATTTACTAAGTATGCATGCCATATGCTTAACATATTTTATTTAATCCTCACATCACCCCTTTTCTATTCCTTTTTTTTACAAGAGGAGAAACTCAAAGCTCAGAAAATTATCCAAGTCACAGCTAGTAAGTGACAGACCAAAGTGACAGCCAATAAATCTGGTTCTTCAAAAGAGTTGACTGTTAGGTGAATCTAAGAGTCAGTGCTCATCTTCCCTGTCCTACCAGTAGCTTTTAAGCACACTTGATGTCTCCTCCTCCTTGGTAACTTCCTTTCTGTTAGATCCCAGAAGAAGAAACTAACATGTAGAAGGAGTTTCTAACTCAGGGGCCGCACGGCTTATCTCACAAGAAAACAGGTGCCCCATAAACTGAAGAATGAAGGCTGTTCAAAGCTGTTCAAGGCTGTTCCAGCCACAGTGGCGCCTCAAAGGTGGGTAAGGCAAGGTGAGATATGCCCATAAAAGAACAACCAAAAAGGCCTGCTCTCCCTAGCTAGATAACGCAGCTGCTTTCCTAAAAAGAATATTGTCTCAGAATTCTACCAACCAATCAGCCCAAAACTAGATAGGCACTTACCCAATCGAGGCACAGAACACCACAGCAGACACCCTTCCCAACGTGGGTTCCTTTTTTTGTTAAAAAATGCTGCTCTCAGATAGAGAGCCGGAGCCATTATCTTTCTTTTTCTTTTTGCTGGCTCCCACCTGCTTTCTTCCTCTAATAAATCTTAAACTTTATACTTAAACTTTGACTCTCTGCGTTGTGTGGATTCTTGAACGGCTCTGAACCTAACACTTCCCATGCCTTCCAAGATGTCACACCCTCTAGGTTTCCTCCTACTCATCGGTCACTCTTTAGCATCTCCTTTGCTAGCTCCTTCTCTCTGCCCTGACTCTTAATGCTGGAGGGTGCCAGGCCACAGTCTCTAGGTATGCTCACTCCCTTAGCAAGATCCTCCAATCTCATGGCTTTAATTAAAACCACACAACTTAGAGTCTTCCCCAACCCAGTTGATGGCAACTCCCGATCGAGCGCTATAGACTGAAATCCTTGGAGTTACCACTGACTCCTCTTTCTCTCACATCCCCTCCATCCAGCCAGAAAATCCTATTGGCTCTACAAAATGTACCTGGAATCTGAACCTTCTTAGCACTTCCACTCTACCACCCTGGTCTGAATCACTATGTTTAGCCTGCATTATTTCAACATCCTCTTCTGGTTTCCCTACTTCCTACATTGCCCTTTCACTCTGTTCTCCACAAAGCAACACGAGATACCCATTCAAACTGTAAGATGATCTCTCCTGTGCTCAGGACTTGACAATGGTTTGCTGTTTTACTCAGAGTCCTTACAATGACCCACAAGTAGGGTTGCCAGACAAAACACAGGATGCCCAGTTAAATTTGAATTTCAGATCAACTATTTTAATGTATGAGCCATGCAATATTTCCTACATCTGCCAACCCTACCCACAAGGCCCCCATGGCCTAACCGCATTCCATCTTTGATCTCTTCTGCAGTCCCTCCCTCCTCACTCGATTCCCACTCTGGTCTCCTTGCTTTCATTTAGTACAAACAGGCAATTCCTGCCTTTGGACTCTTGCCTTGGTTAATATTCCCCCAGTTATTTGAATCTTCTCAAAGAGATCATTTTTTAGATAACAGCTCAATCCCAGCACTCCCTCTTACCCTGCTCTACTTTTTCCATAGCACTGAAATTTTAACATAGACATAACTTACTCTTTTTATAGCATATTGTCTGTTTCCTTTAGGATGTAAACTCCACAGAACAAATATTGTTTATTATTGTATCACCACAGCTAGAATAATGGCACATGGGCACACAATAAATATTTGTTGAATAAATGATTTCAAAAAGCCTATGCTTTTTTCCACTGCATTGTATTTCCTCCCTTCAAACTATTTTATGACAAATATTTGAATACTCAGAGGGTATACAGCTTGTAAAGGAGATTATGAGCAGGGGTGGAGAGCACATTTACATCTCAGTTGCAATGATCCTTTTGTCCTGGGACATCTTGGGTCAAGGCACAGAACTGTCCACTCCTTTCTGCCCAGGCAATTACCGTGTTCCCCTCATGTTCTGCACTGCCCTCTAACAAAAAACGTGTTTATTTTTTATGTGCCAGGCCCTGGGCTAAACCCCAAGGGTTAGAGAATAAACAAGATAATTCCTACCTAGAAGGACCTTGCAATGAGGTTGAGGTTCTTCTCTGTCTGATATAATAAAAGGGAATTGGACCTGAATCCAGAATCACTGCAAAAACCACATTTCCCCCTTTCCAAAGAAAGCACCACAGCTTTCAAATGCTGTTTATATCCTATAATCTCCCTCTAGGATTTTTCCTACTTTGGTAACCACAAGAGAAGAACAAGTGAATATTAAGCAGGAGCAGTGAGAACACGTGCTCTACCCTCTCTCTGACCCCAGTGTGATAGCTCAGCAGAGATAAATGAGGGCACAGAAAGCCTGTTGGCGCCAGGCTCTCTTGACGTCGACAGGAAGGTGCAGAGGGAGAGGGAGTATGTCTCAGTGCACACATGGGCCCAGAGAAGCAAACTGGCGGCTGAAAGTCATTCCACAACCCACCCACCCCTGGACATCCCAGGAGAAAACAGGCTCATTATGACTGAGATCCTAGTGTTTACTCAGTGGCTTTGTATAAATTTTTTACCCATCTTATTTCTGCACTATTATGTTCTTGAATTACTAAGAGAAATTACAATCTTAATTCACACTTGCTAACTAGAAAAGTCTAGGTCAATATGCAAAGGTATAGTAGTAAAACGAAGTGAAGAAGGAAGGATCTTTGCGGCTTGGGAAGCCCTTTTCCTTCTCCCTTTCCCCCTTCACTGCAGGTGGACCCTTCAGCATGTGTATGGTACTAGTAACTACGTTAGAGGGCTGTTACTTTCTAATTCAATGAAAATTTACTCTGGGCTGGTTTTAACTCAGGCTATGTAACTTCCTGTTCCACACTGTGAAATTTAATAAAAAAGCTAATTCTTTACTAAAGGAGCAGCTGGGACCAGGCTTCAAGGGAACGTGTGGAGGCCTTGAGATCAGCTAAATGCCAGGAGCAAGATCTTATTCCCCTCTGTTATAAAAAAATGACCACATACCAGAACTCAGGACACCTTGGATCTCACCCCAGGGTTCTAGAAAGAAATCAGAGACCTGGCAGAATCTTTTAAGGCAGAGACAGACCTGGCAAAATTGAGAAGTGAGCATGACTGATCCTCAACATTCTCTGATTTTTATTTTCTACTCTTTTCCTTCTGGCCATGATTTGATTCTACCCCGGGATTGGCCGCAAAATTCCCCTGTCCTGTCCATTCCCATCACAACCCACTCTGCCAGGAGGCAGTGATACTTGCTCCACATTTTAGAGTCTAACATTATCCCCCAATCTTATTCTCTGTTAAAATTTCCAGGAAACTTGGTGTGCTGGTTTGGATCTGTTATGTACCCCCAGAAAAGCCTATGTTCTTTTAATCCAATCTTGTGGGGGCAGACCTGTTGTGGGTGGGACCTTTTGATTAGGTTGTTTCCATAGAGATGTGACCCCAGCCATTCAGGGTGGGTCTTTATCCCCTTGCTGGAGTCCTCTGTGAGAGGATAAAAGGCACAGACATTTTGGAGAGAGCTCAGAGAAGCTGAGATATGTGATCCAGAGTTTGCCCCCAGGAGAAACTAAGAAGCTAAGACAGAAGCCCAGAGACATTCTGGAGAAAGCCTTGGAAACCAGAAGCTAAACCTGGGAGAGGCCCAGCAGACCCCAGCCAGGCGCCTTCCTCTGTGAGAGAGGAACCCCAGGTGCCATCGGTCTTTCTTCAGAGACGGTGTCTTCCTCTTGATGCCTTAATTTGGACATTTCATGGCCTTAGAACTGTAAATTTGCAACCTAATAAATCCCCATTGAAAAAGCCAATCCATTTCTGGTATATTGCATTGAGGCGGTTTAAGCAAACCGAAACATCAACTCATGAAGAAATTTTAAACTCTGAATATACCTTTAACAAGTAAAGAGATAGATTACTAGTCAAAAAAAAATACCCATAAAAAGGAGCCTAGAGGCGGGGCAAGATGGCAGACTGGTGAGCTGTATGTTTTAGCTACTCCTCCAGGAAAGTAGGTAGAAAGCCAGGAACTGCGTGGACTGGACACCACAGAGCAATCTGACTTTGGGCATACTTCATACAACACTCATGAAAACGTGGAACTGCTGAGATCGGCGAAATCTGTAAGTTTTTGCAGCCAGGGGACCCGCGCCCCTCCCTGCCAGGCTCAGTCCCGTGGGAAGAGGGGCTGTCAGCTCCAGGAAGGAGAAGGGAGAACTGCAGTGGCAGCCTTATCGGAAACTCATTCTGCTGATCCAAACTCCAACCATAGATAGACGGAGACCAGACACCAGAGAATCTGAGAGCAGCCAGCCCAGCAGAGAGCAGAGAGGAGACAGGCATAGAAAAAAAACAACACGAAAAACTCCAAAATAAAAGCGGAGGATTTTTGGAGTTCTGGTGAACATAGAAAGGGGAAGGGCAGAGCTCAGGCCCGAGCTCAGGCCCTGAGGCGCATATGCAAATCCCCAAGAAAAGCTGATCTCTCTGCCCTGTGGACCTTTCCTTAATGGCCCTGGTTGCTTTGTCTCTTAGCATTTCAATAACCCATTAGATCTCTGAGGAGGGCCCGTTTCTTTTTTTTTTTTTAATCCTTTTTTCTTTTTCTAAAACAATTACTCTAAGAAGCCCAATACAGAAAGCTTCAAAGACTTGCAATTTGAGCAGGTCAAGTCAAGAGCAGAACTAGGAGAGCTCTGAGACAAAACGCAATAATCCAGTGGCTGAGAAAATTCACTAAACACCACAACTTCCCAAGAAAAGGGGGGTGTCTGCTCACAGCCATCATCCTGGTGGACAGGAAACACTCCTGCCCATCGCCAGCCCCATAGCCCAGAACTGCCCCAGACAACCCAGTGTGACGGAAGTGCTTCAAATAACAGGCACACACCACAAAACTGGGCGTGGACATTAGCCTACCCTGCAACCTCAGCTGATTGTCCCAGAGTTGGGAAGGTAGAGCAGTGTGAATTAACAAAGCCCCATTCAGCCATCATTTCAGCAGACTGGGAGCCTCCCTACACAGCCCAGCAGCCCAGAACTGCCCTGGGGGGACGGCACTCACCTGTGACATAGCACAGTCATCCCTCAACAGAAGACCCAGGGTGCACGGCCTGGAAGAGGGGCCCACTTGCAAGTCTCAGGAGCCATACGCCAATACCAAGGACTTGTGGATCAGTGGCAGAGACAAACTGTGGCAGGACTGAACTGAAGGATTAGACTATTGCAGCAGCTTTAAAACTCTAGGATCACCAGGGAGATTTGATTGTTAGAGCCACCCCCCCCTCCCTGACTGCCCAGAAACATGCCCCATATACAGGGCAGGCAACACCAACTACACACGCAAGCTTGGTACACCAATTGGACCCCACAAGACTCACTCCTCCACTCACCAAAAAGGCTAAGCAGGGGAGAACTGGCTTGTGGAGAACAGGTGGCTCGTGGACAACACCTGCTGGTTAGTTAGAGAAAGTGTACTCCACGAAGCTGTAGATCTGATAAATTAGAGATAAGGACTTCAATTGGTCTACAAATCCTAAAAGAACCCTATCAAGTTCAGCAAATGCCACGAGGCCAAAAACAACAGAAAATTATAAAGCATATGAAAAAACCAGACGATATGGATAACCCAAGCCCAAGCACCCAAATCAAAAGATCAGAAGAGACACAGCACCTAGAGCAGCTACTCAAAGAACTAAAGATGAACAATGAGACCATAGTACAGGATACAAAGGAAATCAAGAAGACCCTAGAAGAGCATAAAGAAGACATTGCAAGACTAAATTAAAAAATGGATGATCTTATGGAAATTAAAGAAACTGTTGACCAAATTAAAAAGGTACTGGACACTCATAGTAAAAGATTAGAGGAAGTTGAACAATGAATCAGTGACCTCGAAGATGACAGAATGGAAAATGAAAGCATAAAAGAAAGAATGGGGAAAAAAATTGAAAAAATCAAAATGGACCTCAGGGATATGATAGATAATATGAAACGTCCGAATATAAGACTCATTGGTGTCCCAGAAGGGGAAGAAAAGGGTAAAGGTCTAGGAAGAGTATTCAAAGAAATTGTTGGGGAAAACTTCCCAAATCTTCTAAACAACATAAATACACAAATCATAAATGCTCAGGAAACCCCAAGTAGAATAAATCCAAATAAACCCACTCGGAGACATATACTGAACACACTGTCAAACACAGAAGAGAAGGAGCAAGTTCTGAAAGCAGCAAGAGAAAAGCAATTCACCACATACAAAGGAAACAGCATAAGACTAAGTAGTGACTACTCAGCAGCCACCATGGAGGCGAGAAGGCAGTGGCACGATATATTTAAAATTCTGAGTGAGAAAAATTTCCAGCCAAGAATACTTTATCCAGCAAAGCTCTCCTTCAAATTTGAGGGAGAGCTTAAATTTTTCACAGACAAACAAATGCTGAGAGAATTTGCTAACAAGAGACCTGCCCTACTGGAGATACTAAAGGGAGCCCTACAGACAGAGAAACAAAGACAGGACAGAGAGACTTGGAGAAAGGTTCAGTACTAAAGAGATTCGGTATGGGTACAATAAAGGATATTAATAGACACAGGGGAAAAATATGACAAGCATAAACCAAAGGATAAGATGGCTGAATGAAGAAATGCCTTCACGGTTATAACGTTGAATGTAAATGGATTAAACTCCCCAATTAAAAGATATAGATTCGCAGAATGGATCAAAAAAAATGAACCATCAATATGTTGCATACAAGAGACTCATCTTAGACACAGGGACACAAAGAAACTGAAAGTGAAAGGATGAAAAAAAATATTTCATGCAAGCTACAGCCAAAAGAAAGCAGGTGTAGCAATATTAATCTCAGATAAAATAGACTTCAAATGCAGGGATGTTTTGAGAGACAAAGAAGGCCACTACGTACTAATAAAAGGGGCAATTCAGCAAGAAGAAATAACAATCGTAAATGTCTATGCACCCAATCAAGGTGCCACAAAATACATGAGAGAAACACTGGCAAAACTAAAGGAAGCAATTGATGTTTCCACAATAATTGTGGGAGACTTCAACACATCACTCTCTCCTATAGATACATCAACCAGACAGAAGACC
The DNA here is from genome assembly GCF_015220235.1 of Choloepus didactylus. Lineage (NCBI taxonomy): Eukaryota > Metazoa > Chordata > Mammalia > Pilosa > Megalonychidae > Choloepus > Choloepus didactylus. The sequence continues at coordinate 83,837,937 of NC_051308.1, read as the reverse complement.
AATAAGGAAATTGAAAACCTAAACAATCTGATAAATGAATTAGATTTAACAGACATATACAGGACATTACATCCCAAATCACCAGGATACACATACTTTTCTAGTGCTCATGGAACTTTCTCCAGAGTAGATCATATGCTGGGACATAAAACAAGCCTCAATAAATTTAAAAAGATTGAAATTATTCAAAGCACATTCTCTGACCACAATGGAATACAATTAGAAGTCAATAACCATCAGAGACTTAGAAAATTCACAAATACCTGGAGGTTAAACAACACACTCCTAAACAATCAGTGGGTTAAAGAAGAAATAGCAAGAGAAATTGCTAAATATATATAGACGAATGAAAATGAGAACACAACATACCAAAACCTATGGGATGCAGCAAAAGCAGTGCTAAGGGGGAAATTTATAGCACTAAACGCATATATTAAAAAGGAAGAAAGAGCCAAAATCAAAGAACTAATGGATCAACTGAAGAAGCTAGAGAATGAACAGCCAGCAAACCAATCCTAAACCAAGTACAAGAAAAGAAATAACAAGGATTAAAGCAGAAATAAATGACATAGAGAACAAAAAAACAATAGAGAGGATAAATATCACCAAAAGTTGGTTCTTTGAGAAGATCAACAAGATTGACAAGCCCCTAGCTAGACTAACAAAATCAAAAAGAGAGAAGACCCATAGAAACAAAATAATGAATGAAAAAGGTGACATAACTGCAGATCCCGAAGAAATTAAAAAAATTATAAGAGGATACTATGAACAACTGTATGGCAACAAACTGGATAATGTAGAGGAAATGGACAATTTCCTGGAAACATATGAACAACGTAGACTGACCAGAGAAGAAATAGAAGACCTCAACCAACCCATCACAAGCAAAGAGATCCAATCAGTCATCAAAAATCTTCCCACAAATAAATGCCCAGGGCCAGATGGCTTCACAGGGGAATTCTACCAAACTTTCCAGAAAGAACTGACACCAATCTTACTCAAACTCTTTCAAAACATTGAAGAAAATGGAACACTACCTAACTCATTTTATGAAGCTAACATCAATCTAATACCAAAACCAGGCAAAGATGTTACAAAAAAGGAAAACTACTGGCCAATCTCCCTAATGAATATAGATGCAAAAATCCTCAACAAAATACTTGCAAATCGAATCCAAAGACACATTAAAAAAATCATACACCATGACCAAGTGGGGTTTATTCCAGGCATGCAAGGATGGTTCAACATAAGAAAATCAATCAATGTATTACAACACATTAATAAGTCAAAAGGGAAAAATCAATTGATCATCTCAATAGATGCTGAAAAAGCATTTGACAAAATCCAACATCTCTTTTTGATAAAAACACTTCAAAAGGTAGGAATTGAAGGAAACTTCCTCAACATGATAAAGAGCATATATGAAAAACCCACAGCCAGCATAGTACTCAATGGTGAGAGACTGAAAGCCTTCCCTCTAAGATCAGGAACAAGACAAGGATGCCCGCTGTCACCACTGTTATTCAACATTGTGCTGGAAGTGCTAGCCAGGGCAATCCAGCAAGACAAAGAAATAAAAGGCATCCAAATTGGAAAAGAAGAAGTAAAACTGTCATTGTTTGCAGATGATATGATCTTATATCTAGAAAACCCTGAGAAATCGACGATACAGCTACTAGAGCTAATAAACAAATCTAGCAAAGTAGCGGGATACAAGATTAATGCACATAAGTCAGTAATGTTTCTATATGCTAGAAATGAACAAACTGAAGGGACACTCAAGAAAAAGATACCATTTTCAATAGCAACTAAAAAAATCAAGTACCTAGGAATAAACTTAACCAAAGATGTAAAAGACCTATACAAAGAAAACTACATAACTCTACTAAAAGAAATAGAAGGGGACCTTAAAAGATGGAAAAATATTCCATGTTCATGGATAGGAAGGCTAAATGTCATTAAGATGTCAATTCTACCCAAACTCATCTACAGATTCAATGCAATCCCAATCAAAATTCCAACAACCTACTTTGCAGAATTGGAAAAGCTAGTTATCAAATTTATTTGGAAAGGGAAGATGCCTCGAATTGCTAAAGACACTCTAAAAAAGAAAAACGAAGTGGGAGAACTTACACTCCCTGACTTTGAAGCTTATTATAAAGCCACAGTTGCCAAAACAGCATGGTACTGGCACAAAGATAGACATATAGATCAATGGAATCGAATTCAGAATTCAGAGATAGACCCTCAGATCTATGGTCGACTGATCTTTGATAAGGCCCCCAAAGTCACTGAACTGAGCCATAATGGTCTTTTCAACAAATGGGGCTGGGAGAGTTGGATATCCATATCCAAAAGAATGAAAGAGGACCCCTACCTCACCCCCTACACAAAAATTAACTCAAAATGGACCAAAGATCTCAATATAAAAGAAAGTACCATAAAACTCCTAGAAGATAATGTAGGAAAACATCTTCAAGACCTTGTATTAGGCGGCCACTTCCTAGACTTTACACCCAAAGCACAAGCAACAAAAGAGAAAATAGATAAATGGGAACTCCTCAAGCTTAGAAGTTTCTGCACCTCAAAGGAATTTCTCAAAAATGTAAAGAGGCAGCCAACTCAATGGGAAAAAATTTTTGGAAACCATGTATCTGACAAAAGACTGATATCTTGCATATATAAAGAAATCCTACAACTCAATGACAATAGTACAGTCGGCCCAATTATAAAATGGGCAAAAGATATGAAAAGACAGTTCTCTGAAGAGGAAATACAAATGGCCAAGAAACACATGAAAAAATGTTCAGCTTCACTAGCTATTAGAGAGATGCAAATTAAGACCACAATGAGATACCATCTAACACCGGTTAGAATGGCTGCCATTAAACAATCAGGAAACTACAAATGCTGGAGGGGATGTGGAGAAATTGGAACTCTTATTCATTGTTGGTGGGACTGTATAATGGTTCAGCCACTCTGGAAGTCAGTCTGGCAGTTCCTTAGAAAACTAGATATAGAGTTACCATTCGATCCAGCGATTGCACTTCTCGGTATATACCCGGAAGGTCGGAAAGCAGTGACACGAACAGATATCTGCACGCCAATGTTCATAGCAGCATTATTCACAATTGCCAAGAGATGGAAACAACCCAAATGTCCTTCAACAGATGAGTGGATAAATAAAATGTGGTATATACACACGATGGAATACTACGCGGCAGTAAGAAGGAACGATCTCGTGAAACATATGACAACATGGATGAACCTTGAAGACATAATGCTGAGCGAAATAAGCCAGGCACAAAAAGAGAAATATTATATGCTACCACTAATGTGAACTTTGAAAAATGTAAAACAAATGGTTTATAATGTAGAATGTAGGGGAACTAGCAATAGAGAGCAATTAAGGAAGGGGGAACAATAATCCAAGAACAGATAAGCTATTTAACGTTCTGGGGATGCCCAGGAATGACTATGGTCTGTTAATTTCTGATGGATATAGTAGGAGCAAGTTCACAGAAATGTTGCTATATTAGGTAACTTTCTTGGGGTAAAGTAGGAACATGTTGGAAGTTAAGCAGTTATCTTAGGTTAGTTGTCTTTTTCTTACTCCCTTGTTATGGTCTCTTTGAAATGTTCTTTTATTGTATGTTTGTTTTCTTTTTAACTTTTTTTTCATACAGTTGATTTAAAAAAGAAGGGAAAGTTAAAAAAAGAAAAACAAGGTAAAAAAAAAGATGTAGTGCCCCTTGAGGAACCTGTGGAGAATGCAGGGGTATTCAACTACCCCACCTCGATGGTTGCTAACATGACCACAGACATAGGGGACTGGTGGTTTGATGGGTTGAGCCCTCTACCACAGGTTTTACCCTTGGGAAGACTGTTGCTGCAAAGGAGAGACTAGGCCTCCCTATGGTTGTGCCTAAGAGCCTCCTCCCGAATGCCTCTTTGTTGCTCAGATGTGGCCCTGTCTCTCTAGCTAAGCCAACTTGAAAGGTGAAATCACTGCCCTCCCCACTACGTGGGATCAGACACCCAGGGGAGTGAATCTCCCTGGCAACGTGGAATATGACTCCCGGGGAGGAATGTAGACCTGGCATCGTGGGACGGAGAACATCTTCTTGACCAAAAGGGGGATGTGAAAGGAAATGAAATAAGCTTCAGTGGCAGAGAGATTCCAAAAGGAGCCGAGAGGTCACTCTGGTGGGCACTCTTATGCACACTTTAGACAACCCTTTTTAGGTTCTAAAGAATTGGGGTAGCTGGTGGTGGATACCTGAAACTATCAAACTACAACCCAGAACCCATGAATCTTGAAGACAGTTGTATAAAAATGTAGCTTATGAGGGGTGACAATGGGATTGGGAAAGCCATAAGGACCACACTCCACTTTGTCTAGTTTATGGATGGATGAGTAGAAAAATAGGGGAAGGAAACAAACAGACAAAGGTACCCAGTGTTCTTTTTTACTTCAATTGCTCTTTTTCACTCTAATTATTATTCTTGTTATTTTTGTGTGTGTGCTAATGAAAGTGTCAGGGATTGATTTAGGTGATGAATGTACCACTATGTAATGGTACTGTAAACAATCGAAAGTACGATTTGTTTTGTATGACTGCATGGTATGTGAATATATCTCAATAAAATGAAGGTTAAAAAAAAAAAAAAAAAAAAGGAGCCTAGAAGACTTCATTGGTGATCCTACAAAGCATTTATATAATTAACACCAAGCCTTCAAAACTATTCCAAAAAACTATCAGGGAACACTTCCCTAGTCATTCTGATGCCCATATTACCCTGACATCAAAACCAGACAAAGACATCACATGAAAAGTACAGACCAATATCCCTTATAAATATAGATACACTCTAAAAAAATACTAGCAGACTGAGTTCAGCAACATATGAAAAAGATTATACACCTTGACTAAGGGGCATTTATCCTAGGAATTGTAGGTTGGTCAGCATATGAAAATCAATCAATATAATGCACCATGTTAGCAGAATAAAGAATAAAAGCCATATGATCATCTCAATAGCTGCAGAAAAAGCATTTGACAAAACTCCAAATGGTTTCATTAAAAAAGCATTCAACAAACTAGGAATAGAAGGAAACTTCTTCAACTGATAAAGAGCATCTGTGAAAAATCTGGTAGCATCATACTTAATGGTGAAAGACTGAAAGCTTTCTCCCTAAGATCAGGAATAAGGCAAGAATGTCCACGCATACCACTTCTATTCACTGGAGGTTCTAGTCTAGACAATTAGACATCTAAAAGAAATAGAATGCACTCAGAATAGAAAAGAAGAAGCAAAACTACCTCTGTAGATTACATGATCTTGTATAAATGAAAATCCTAAGAAACACACATGCATACGCAAAAACAAAATTATTAGGTCTAATAAACAAGTTCAGCAAAGCTGCAGGATACAGAAAATGAAAAAAATCAATTGTATTCCTCTACACTAGCAATAAACAATTCTGCAAATGAAACTGAGAAAACAATTCCATTTACAACAGTATCAAAAAGAATAAAATACTTAGGAATAAAATTAACAAATTACAAAACCTGTACACTGAAAACTACAAAACATTACTAAAAGAAATTTTAAAAGACCGGAATAAATGGAAAGACATACTGTGTTCATGAATTGGAAGACTTAATATTGTTAGGATGGCAATATGGATTGAAATCCATGTATAAATGCGAGGCACCCAGAACAGCCGAAACAAACAACCTAAATGCCCATCAACTGATGAACTGATAAACAAAGTGTGATATGTTCATACAATGGAATATTATTCAACTGTAAAAAGGAATGAAGTCCTGGTTCATGCTGCAACATGGATGAACCTTGAAAACACCAGACACCAAGGGGCAGATATTGCATGATTCTATTTATAAGAAATTTCCATAATAGGCAAATCCAAAGAGACAAAGTAGATACTGTGCCTGGAGCTGTGGGAGGAGAAAATGAGGGCTGACTGCTAATGGGTTTGGGGTTTCTTTCTGGGGAGATGAAAATGTTGCAGAATTAGATCATGGTGGTTTCACAACTCGGTGAACATACTAAAACCACTGAATTATACTCCTTAAAAGTGTGAATTTTATGGCATGTGAATTACACTTCAATTTTTTAAAAGTGGAAGAAAGCCTTTGGTGGGAGTAAAAGTCCATATCTGATGGAGCAGGGAGCTATTGACTTTCTGGACTCCAGAGGAGCCTTAAGGCAATGACAGTGATACACAGTGTTGGAGTTTAATCAGAACATATCAAAATCACCTGAGGATCTTTTAAAATGATAATAAGATCACTTTCAGTATTCTGATTTAATAGATCTGGGGATCTTTAATTTTTAAAAATCCCATCAGAGTTTGTATGCCCCATCTCCACCTCCCAAACCTAAAATGTGGGTGAGACTGAAAGTAGGATTTTATATATTCCTGGTTTAGATGGTGTGGACTGCCCCAGTGCTAGGGGACTTGAGAAATCAGAATCAGGAAATCCAGATGTCTCTCACTGTAAGTCATATACTGAGGTTTCTCATCTGTACTGAGGTTCCGCTTCAATACTCAAAGAACACTTGGTGTCTATCCCTCATGTTTTGTGAAAAATATTTACAAAATACTTTGGTGGCTGATGACTTCTTTTCCCAATCTCATGCCAACATCTCAACAGGGTAAGGCATGTAGGACATATTCAATAAATGCTATTTATCTTCCCTTGCCTATATCAATTCATATCCTTTAGGAATAGATTTCCCTAATTGCTTTGAAATTTCTCCAAGATAAAAAGGAATTAGAAAGGGTTAATACTGGTTAATCTAAATACAAATATGAATTCTAGTGAAAATTAGAAATGTCCATCACTGAAGAGCATTATGTAAATCTTCTGTTGCTAACAGCCTTAGTCTTGGCAAGTATTAGAACACGAACTCTTCAGAATTGTTCCAATAACAGTGGGTATCCAGAAAAAGAAGAATGACTTGTGACAAGAATCCTGAGGAGTGCCTCAGTCTGCCTCAATCTGTGGCCATGATTCATTATCTCAGTAATGACTCCCACCGATTGGTCCAGACCTACGAGAGAACGCCTGACATTTTAGCAGAGAGAAGGGCATGTACCATACTGAATCTATCTTGGGCTCACGAATCACCTAGACTACTTTTCTTCCCTGCAAGGTTATCAGCTACTTAATTATAGACTGGAGATGTTTGCGTCCATGGCCAGGAACCAGGTCCAGGTTTAATAAAACCTGAACTGGCTGCCAGTTTCCAAGGACAAATCAACAGCAAGAAATCCCACTGCTTGTTGTCCCAGAAGTAGAGGGTTGACAAAAGACTTCGTTCTTCCCAGGTATAACCTCATATTCATGAATGGCTATTGACAATGTCTAATAAAGACGACTGCTAATATATCTGGGTTTGGGTGAGATTAGAAGAAAGCCAAAATTAACCATCAAAGTAACCTTACAACAATTACTTCCCATTTGTCTCCATTCCTCTTCCTATAAAACAATATATCAAGCAGTTTGGTATGGCCTTGTTAAAGGAAGGGCAAAAGGGTGAATGAAGTCTCAAGATTATTTTCAGGCCTAGAAATGTAGCATCCCATACTGTAGAATCTAATGTTTGGAGACTTTTTGGTAATTATATTTTATAGCTCATACATCTACATTGTAGAAAACTTATTCAAAAGCATATTCAAAAAAATGTTTCCCTCCATCCTTGAGTTTCCTATCCTGGGACTTTGCTGCCAGACACTGTTCTAGGTCCTGGGGAGGGAGAGTGAGCAAAGCAGCCCCTCTCCTCCGGAAGCTGGCATTCTAGTGTTGAGAGACACAAAATCATTTCAATACTGACAAATTTTATGAAAAAAATAAAATAGCTATAGAAGGAGCAGCCACTGAGGTAGGAGAAAAACCAGGTAAGAGTGATTTCACAAAACTTAGAGAAGAATGTATCTCAAGAATGACAGCATGGTGGGCCTTGTCAAATGCTGCTTAAACGTCAAGTAAGATAAGGATAACTTTGGCAAAGTGATGGTCACTTTTGTTCAGGTTTCGGTGGACCTGTTTGATCAAACGCCCAGTGGAAGCAGAGATAGAATGGTGATAACTAACCTTTTGAAGGTGTTTTGATTAAAAATATGCAGAAGAAGAATCAAAGCAGCAACTGGAGGGAAATGTAGATCGAGGGAAGTTTTCCTTAAAATGCTTATGTGACATCTTAAGGCCTGTTTGAATGACGTGAAATGATAGAGAAGAAAACAGAAATTAACATTTCAGCAAAGATGGCAGAGTAGGGAGCTGAATTCAAAACTCAGTTCGTCCTCCAGGGCAGCTGGTAAACAGCCAGGAACTGACTCAAACAACTGTTTGGGGGCTCCCGAGACATGAAGAACTCTGTATGCCATCCATGGTAGAGTGATGAAGAGCTGTGAATAAAACTCTCCACACTGTGGAGGCAGCTGCCCACCCCCCACTCTCACGGCAGGCTGCCCCAGGGTCCATTCCCTGACTGGAAATAAAAGTCCTCTTCTGCAACAGCAGGGCAGGGGGCATGGCGGAGCACTGATTGCAGGTTTCAATCAGAGAATTGGGAATGCTGGGTCCCAGCTCTGGGGCGGCTACAGTTACAACCAGCCCCAGGACAAAAAGCAGCTGGTAGCCTCTGTTTCAACCTCACCCTCCCTCCCCCAACAATGGGGATGGAAGCGGGTGCTCTTTAGAGACACAGTGCCTTCTTAGAGCTCCAGGAAACAGTTTGGTGAAGGGCGGCTCTTCCCCAAGAACGGGAGGAGGATAGTGTGCAAAACTGAGCCCCCATTGTGGCTTTTGATTAGTGAATTCAGATTGCTGGGTCCTGGCTCAGAGCTACAGTTTCAACCCACCCAGGGCAAAAAGCAGCTGGTAGCCTCTGTTTCAACCCCACACCCAAAAGGGGCGGAGTCGGTCGGGACATAAGTCACAGTACCACCTTAGGACTGCAGAGAACAGCTGGCGAAAATGCACCATCTCTTGGGCAAACCAGGAAAGCACTGATTCCAGGAGCCATCAAAAAGAAGTTTGGCATCCTACCAGGTCTCCCCCCCATCCCCCACCCACGGCACTTTGGAACTGATCTATGTCCCCTTTGTGAATCTCTGGCCCTGTTTTGACTGGGAAATACTGACATAGAATGTCCTCTCTGGGATGATCCTTCTCTCAGAATTTGCCCTCCAGGCAAAAGCAGCTAGAGACAATGAAAGGTGTGTTAAAAAACTATAAAGGCAAAGTAAAAATAAATAGAACAGATCAACATGCCCGGGCAAGGAACAGGGGAAAGGAAGGTTTCTGCTGGGAGTGAAACAACTGCACAAATAGTGCAACTCTCAAAAATTATACCATTTATCTAGGGCAAGAATCAGATGAATAATAAGAACTGTAAATATCTAATCAGTAAAACAAAAGATATTCTAAAAGTCTATAATAAGTTGACCCAAGTGTCAAAGAAATGCCTTAGCACAAAGCCAATCAACAAGAAAACCCTGGATAAGAGAGGGAAATCCACCTCCAGAGAGAACTCATCAAGATACTCAGATGCCTAGACACCTGCAAAATACTGCAAGCTATACTAAGAAATGGGAAGATATGGCCCAGACAAAGGAACAAATTAAAACCACAGGAGACACAGGATTTGGAACAATGAATAAAAGATGTTCAAACAAATCTAAATCAATTCAAGGAGATGAAGGAAAATATGGCTAAAGTGATAAAGGATATTAAGAAGACACTGTGTGAGCACAAAGAAGAATCTGAAAACCTACAAAGAAATGTAACCAAAATTATGGTGATGCAAAGCACAATAGAAGAGGTTAAAAATACACTAGAGCAGAATGTTAACTAGGTTGAACTTAAATATTGGGAAATGGATAGAGGTGACAGTAGCCCATTATAGTGAGAATACTTAACAATGCTGAATTATGCATGTGAATGTGGTGTAAAGGGGATGTTTAGAGATATGTATGTCACCAGAAGGAAAGGTTGACTGTAAACATGGGACTGTATAGCAGTGAACCTTGTTGTGGACAATGACTATGGTTAACAGTACAGATCATGAACTAGAACAGATGTATATCACTATTACAAGGTGTTAACAGTAGGCTGGTATATAGCAAAAATGACACCTTATGCAAACTATGGACTATAGTTCACAGTAATATTTTAATGTTCTTTTATCGGTTGTAACAATGGTACCACACCAATGCTAAGTGAACTTTTCTTTTTGGAGTAATGAAAATGTTCTAAAATTTATTGTGGTGATGAATACACAACTCTGAATATACTGTGAGCCATGGACTGTACACTTTGGATGGATTGTATGAAAACTGCTTTTAAAAAAGGAAATTAATAATTCAAGAAAGAAAGGGGATCATTTCAGAAATGACATCCTTGAGAAGATGATACAGGGTGGGAACAGGACATAATAGGGAAGTTTGATCTTAGATAAGAGCAGGGATATTCCTTCCATTTGAACAGTTTAGCATCCTTTCAGAGGATGTACACAAATATATACATGCTCTATCTACTGTTCTGCATCTTGCAATTTTTTTACTTAACAATATATCTAAGAGATTATATATAACCTATGGACATTCTCATTCTTCTTGACAGCTGCATAATATTTCCTTTTATTGCTATACCATATTTTATTTCTAATCCTCTATAAATGGACATGGTTGTTTCCAGTATTTTTTCTATCACAAACAATGCTTTAATGAATATCTCTATACAAATGTGCTAGTGTATCCAGAGAATACATTACTAGAAATAGAATTGCTGGGTAAATAGTATGTGCATTTTAAATTTTAAAACTATTATCAAATTGTGCCCAAGTTATATACCAAGTTATACTCCCAACAGTACCTTTACAGGGGCTTTTTCTAACTCATGCACTCAATGTTCAACAGACTTTAATACTTATCAATCTGACAGGTGAAAAATTTTATCTCACGGGTTTAGTCTGCTTGTCTCTTGTTACACTTAAGGTTGAACATCATTTCACGTTTAAAATCCATTTGTGTTGCCTTTTCTGTGAACTTCCTGAACATGTCCTTTGCCTATTTCTCTATGGTTATTGGTCTTTTTTCATTAATATATAAAGAGTTCTAATATATAAGAACTCTTTATATATTAAGGGATTTAGAGCTTTATATATGTTCTAAATATTTTCCTAATTTGTTGTACCTCTTTTTACTTTATTTTTTATATGTAGAATTTTATAAATGTTTATGTATAAAATGTTTCTTATAAGGCTTCTGGGTTTGTGTCATGAATAAAAGAACCTTCCCCATTCCAAGATTATAAGAAAAGAATAGCAATTTTTATGTTTAAATCTTGGATCCACCTGGGATTTATTCTTAGTAAGAAATAAATTAGAGATCCAACTTAATATTTTGATGGCTATCCGTATCCTCAAAACCATTCATTTATAGAATGCTATCTTTATCATATACTAAATTCCTGACCACATCAAAGGAAAAATTGATCAAGAAAAAAAAACATGCATTTGAATATTTACTGAATCAGAAAAGAAGAATTCATGGGGCAATGGAATATTGGGAAAGGCGAGTTTGTAAAAAATCACTTGGCAAGGACTATGGACCTGACCCTTCCACTCAGTTTACAGCATTGTTTTGGTGACTCACATGCTCCTGTTGAAAACCCATCCAATGACTTAGCCTTGCAGTGTCTTCACTCTATAGGGCCCAGGAAGGGCTTTGTTTCTAAGGGGGCCTGTTGGAGTGCATTTGGTGCTGGAGAATGAGGTTCGAGGACAGCTCATTTCAGTGTAAGGGAGTGCTTTGGAATGTTCTGCCAAGTACCAGAGACCGTGCAATAAGTGATCTTTCTCCTTTTCCTTTGTTGCTTCTGTCCTGCCTTCCTGCAGATACAGCTCCATCATAGTACAGCTGCGAGGGCATCCATGGAATTCACTATCTCTAGACAGGTTGCCTGGCACGTCCATATCTTCTTGTGACAATTTGAGGGGAGGAATGTTGAGGGTTTGTAGTTGGTTTGCTTTTGGTCTTTTGCTTGCTAAATGTCTGCAAAATAGACATGTTTTCCCTGTTGTCACTATTTATGATCACTTTAAAATAGCCCAAGGTTAGCCACAGGGAGAAAAGAGACAAAGCTACTTGGATATTCTACAAAGTAAAACTGCTCCAGAAGAAGTTAAAGAAGACAACATGATTTTTATCCTTAAATCAAGGTAGCCCCTTTTCCTCAAGGCACCAGCTCACTTCCCAAGCAGATCTGTGTTCATTTCAAGCCTGGGGCATATGTGCAGCATGTAAGCCCTCCTAAAGAATCAGTTAACCCCAGCTTCTCAGTAAATGCATCCAGTGCACCCAGCTAGCTGTAGTTCCAGAAAGAGAACATTCCTTTCATCTTCGAGGTGACAGGGTCAGAAGGGGCTTGTCTGTTCTTCTGTCTGTGGGCTGAAAGGCAGCATCCTATGCTTCTCCTCTTGGAGTTGTTGCTTCTCAAGATCCTCCATTATTGTGTCTCAATTATAGTCTCCTTTTCCAAAGCAATTTGGTGTATATTCATTATATGCTCCCATGTATTTGTAGCTTCAATCAGTGATTGCCCTGCATCACCATATAGTTGTTTTGTGTGTACACATCTTATCTTTCCAACTATAATTGTGAGCCCCCTTAAACTTTGAATTACCTTCAGCTGCACATTTAGTATAAACACTATGTAAATATTTTTAATTAGTTTTAACGCATTGCTCTACCCTCGAGGGTCTTAGAGTTTCAGGGCACAGGCAAGAGATATACATGTGAAGTAGTTCAATGACAGATCAAAGCAGCAGTAATTCAGAGCCTAAAATGGAAACATAGATCAGGAAGAGCTGAGCTGGGATGTCAGCGGAGAGAGAGTCATGCAGGCTGGGCCAATCTGAGAAGGCTCTTACTTGCCTGTCGTTGCTTTCAAGGTCAGCCTGGTTTTACAAATGAACCTAGCATAGTAGCATTACTGCAATGTCATTTTGTCCTTTACACACTGATATATCTGCCTCCCAAAGGGATTTTTTTTCTACAGATAAGCCCAGCTGCTGGCTTCTAGAAAATATCACCAAAGAGTTTACTTCTATTCTTCTTTCCCCACTTTCCAAAGCCCTTTCATCACTTTTTTTACACTTCTGTCTTTGTGAAAAGATTTATCTTTATGGTTCAGCTCTCTAAAAGAAAAAGCTGATAGAGGAGAATGGAAATAGGGAGGATGCATGTGCTTTCCTGTGCTGCTTTCTGGGTGCTGCACTTATGCTTTTAATTCTACTACTGTCAAACTCCATTAGGAGATTTGCGCATCAACCTCCTACCTTTGGGGCTTGGCCTCACATCAGCCCTGGCTGAAATGAGGACGGCGTCTGAGTTTGGTAATCAGGAAGAAAGACAGGTTGGGGATCACCATCCTTACAGCCTAGTCACCTTCGCATTGCACTGAGGCCTTTATCTCCCCACCTGCAGGGAGGACCGACATTAGGGATGCAATCGGAATGCCACAGGCTGGCACCCATGCAGTGGCTTTTAAAAGAGAAGTAGATCAAGGTTCAGCCTATGAAACCCTTGCATACCTTTGAACGGGAAAAGATCTCCTCTTTCTGGGAACATGGAATGTGCTGAAGGAGGAGACTCCCTCCTGTCAGTCAGCAAAGTCATCATATCAGTCCTGGTGGATCACAGGGTGACAGATGTCACAAGACGGCCTTCCCATCCGCCCCTGGGGAGTCAGAAGAAACACTCGGACTCTCGCCTCAGAGAACCAGCAGCAAGTTTTGTGAAAGGAAAAGGCCCCCTGAGTGATGTTTCCTTTCTTTGCATTTGGTATAAACTAGAAACCGGTGCCACATAATAAAGAATTTGACAGAGATGTTTGTTTCTCAGGCTGAAATGAACATCTTTGTTGTTATCAGCCGAAATTGCCCAGCTATGCAAGTTACTGAGTGGGATCTAAAACCAGAAACTATATTTCTCTGTGAGTGTTTAGTGTAATTAAAAAAAAAAAAAAAAAAGCCCACTGATTTGCATCAGCAAACCTTGAAAATCATGTAAATAATAACACAAAGATAGACTGAAAACTCAGAATCAGAGTTAGTAGGGAAAAAAATGAAAAGATTATGTGTTGATCCTTCCTATCTTCCTTTCCATAGCTAAATATTAAAGTAATTAAAGTATTTAAAGTATTGAGGAAAGCTCAAAGTTCACAGAGAAATTTATTTGCTAAGCCAGATATTTAATTTGGCAATTTAAAAAATAGTTTTTATTTAATTTAGAATTAAAATGCATTTGCAAAAGAGAAAGTTAAATATTAATGCCTACAATTGGACACAAGTCCAACACATTTCATCATTTGAACTGGTTAATTGTGCTTCCTTCATCAGGCTGAAGCCATGATTTTTCAATTATTATGTTACAGTCAGTTGAACAAATATATTTAATACTGGAGGTTGACACACTTTCAGACAGAACGCCCAGGAAGAGAGAAGGCTTACAGATTTATGAGGTAAATATGCTGTGAAAGTTACAAATGTGAACTTGGATACGAGCTAGGGACTGAAGTAGCAATAAATGTCCAGATGACAATGAGCAAATCATTTCTGACGTGAGAGCCTCAGAGAGCAATACTGAACTAAGTACAGGGATTTAGGGTCCTCCCCTCGACAATAATGATAACAGTACTAGAGCAATCAGAAAGGAATTTCCAGAGGAAATAAAGTTTGCTCTACAAGACATGAAATATGAGACAACTGGTAAATTTATATGGTGGGTTTTTAACTATAGCTTCTGGTGTAGAAAGAAAAGGTTGACTTGTACCCACACTGAGCTGAATACACAATGCTCTGGGCTTACCCATTCCAGCAAAACTAAGCATTACACAAACCACAGGAGTTAGAGCTCCAGAGTGATTCCCTTGAGTCTCCATGCAGTTTGCTGTACCTGCCGATGAGTAGAATACTGTTCCTTTCCCTTGTGCTCAGCTACGTGTTTATATGTATATGCTGTATAACGTGACGTCATTATGTCCTTGATGGCAAAGAGAGACCACAGTGCCCAAAATGGAGTTCCTAGGTCTTTTCATGTCTTTTTGCATGATCTTGAGTTAATCACTTATGCACTGTACTCCCATCTGTAAAATGGGCTGACAATCCCAGTTCTCCTGGACCCAGGGAGGGTCCCAACCAGGTGAATTAACTGTTACACATGTAACTGTGTTGAGAAAGGTAAATATGTTAATGGCTTGCCTGTGTTTCAAGAGGCTAAAAACAGAACAAAGGTCAACTAATTCTATTTCTTTAAATCATTCTCCTTTGATTTAAGGTTTTACAGCAGTTGCAGGAGCCTCTTACAGTGGTTACAAATCTGAATGAGAAATTGTTCTTTGCTCACTCACCGAATTACCCCATAGCTCTTTTGTGACTTTCTGTTCTAGAACGGATTCGTTCTTAAATCTCTTCTGGTGACCCGTGCCAAAATGGAAATTGGATGTCAAATTTGCTTTATAGGGAAACACAGATGGCCTGAAGTTCTTCAGCCCTGGCTGTAGCTTTTCTGCGTGGGCACTGGTCCTGTGTCCTCACATAGCCACACAACTTTATACCCCAAATTTGCTGTGCCCATTTATTTAACCCAATCATGAGAAATTATTTCATGAGGTTAAAATAATTTACTGCCCATTGTCTTTTATGGAGTTATATTTCTACTCTCCCAAGGGAAGAGACTAGCCACATTCAATCTCGAAAGCAGTCACCCTGGCTGTAAAATAGTTGTCTGGTCTCATGCATGAGCCAGTCCTGGCCAAGAGGATGTGGACAGGAACTGCTCAGAAAGACCATCCATAGTGTAAAAAACCGAGGGATGCACACACAGAGGAGTGGGATACCCAGGCAACTCTACAGATCTTTAAAAGCTATCATTTATTGCATATTAACCATGCTAAAGGCACTGGGATAAGCACTCTCTTCATCTGCAACCTTAAGAGGCAGGGGAATTTATCCCCCATATTGTCAACAAGGAACTAAGGCTAAGAAAAATTAAGTAACTTTCCCGAAGTCACTTTGCCTTAGAAACGATTCAAACCAGTTTGCGTGCTTGTAAGTTCACATTCTATCTTTTGACTGTACTAGCTACAGTATTTGAAATGCAATTAAATAATTCCTTATTCCCAAGAAATGATTTAAATTAAATATAATACATTTGTCTCCAGAAAAGCTAGATGCTGCACTTCTATTAAGGAGACCAGGTAAGGGAGGAAATTACAAAGGAATATATAAAACTAAATAAATTTAAATATACATGAATCTCAGACCATCACTGAGGTAGCACACCCCTGTCCCTTAGATAAGTGGTTACACTTTACCAGAATCCCAATTCCAAGGCCTTGTGAGAAAAGACACCCCACCCCCAATAATTTCTGGGAGCTTATTCAGACTTCCTTTTTCACTTTTCTCTCTGCCTCTGTGCTCATGCATCCCTGTGTGCTGCTTTTCTTCTGACCATATCATCATGGGCACACTGCCAGCCCTCTACAACTGTATCCACACACCCGCAAATTCACTCTCAAAGAAGCATATTGTTAGCTTAGAAATTTTGCTGAATATTTGGGGGAAGGAAGTCACAGAAGGGGTGATATGATAAAGCTCAAAGTCTTTTGCACAACCCTCGTGTCCACTTTCCTCCTCTCTTCCTCAGACCCCAGAGCAATAGACCAACTCTCACCCTTTCCTCAAGGAGAAAATTAATTTGAAATTTTTGAAAATTTTATTTTAGAAACATAATTCAATGCATTGCCTATTAGCTCACATCCCCAACAGAGTCTGGAGCAGCTATCTATAAACATTTGCAGAAAAACAAATGAATATTGACACCATGGGAGTTAAAGATGAAAAAAAAGCCTTACTGTAGCTCAAGTTTTGCCACTAAACCAGATCAGCTCAGGTTTTATTCCCAAATGAGATATTTTTTAAAGTTTGATTTTCAGAAATTTTTTAATTTCACAATGGTGGATAAGAGGTTATAGACCGTATAGGAGTAAACCACTGAAGTCGGCTTTATAATCTGACTCCTCTCCAGAGAAAGCTATGATCTTAAATTACTGATTAACCAGTCCTTGAAATCTTTAAAAAGAAAAATCTTGAATCACAGCTCTGATTTCATACTTGGTTTGAATGCCAAATGGCAGAGTTGGCCATATGAAGGAAATTAAACTAACACTCCTTTCTGGTGTCTCAGGACGTTTCCACCAGAAGAAACTGTCTTAAGGAAAATACTTTTTTCTCCAGTTATAGTGACAGTATCAAAACCTCATTGGAAAGGGAAGAACGGCCTCATCATATTAAGGAGGATGAGCTGCTTCCATTGGCAAAAGAAACTAGGTTGAGGTTAGAGTTTTATCCCACTCCTTTTAAGTGATGTGGTTATTGTCTGAATGGTCCTTCATTTTCATAATGAAAGTCAAAAGAAAAATAATACTGAGTTTACAACTTACTTTGCTAGGATGCACCTAAGAAACCAAGGGATATAAGTAATTATTAATTCTCTTGTTATAGTCCTTTAAATATTTTAGCCAAAAGGCAGTTTTCGCAGCAAATAAACAAAACCACATAAGCACACACAACTGGAGAACTTCTGCTTTTGATAATGGCAGATTAAGTAACTCAGATATAACCTCCTGAAGAGTAAGCTGAAAATAACTTAACAAGGTTGGATAAAATATTTTTAAAATCTTTTTAAAAGCATCAAAGAGCTAACAAGATAAGGAGGTACTAGCCTTAAGACTCAAGAAAGGACAGAAATCCAAAGAGATGAACCTGGCATTTAGAGCCACTAGGGGCATTTGGCAATCTTGGTTAGAGGTCAAAACTTGGAGTTCATGGTTCACCAAAGGTAAGGGATCCTGGTAAACCACCCCTGCTTTGGATTGGGACTCTAAAGTGCTATACAGTAGGGGTAAGATTTAGTGACTTATTCCTAATGAATAGAATACAGAAAAAGTGGCACTGTTTCTCCACATGGTCTTTCATCCTGAGTTTCTTTACACCGTGGTGGCCTCAGTATTACAAGAAGGCAAGGGCAGAAGTTGCATGGTTTCTTGAGGCTTTAGCTTTGGAACTCACACAATATCACTTGTACCATATTCCGCCATATTCTGTTGTTAAAGTAAGTTCCAAGTGCAGCCCATATTCCAGGGAGTGGAGATATATACTCTGTATCTTCATGAGAAAAGGACAGAATCATGTTTCAAAATGGCATGGATGCTAAATGTGAAGAATTTATGACCATTAAATAATCTATCAAGTTAAGAAGTTCCCAAGAGAACTATGAGGGAAGATGGTGGAGTAGGGAAATCCAGAACTCACTCTATCTCCAAAACAGCCAGTAAACAGGCAGGAACTGTCTGAAACAACTGTTCTGAGGCTCCAGAAGCCAGAAGAACACAGTACAGTATCCAGGGAAGAAGAAGAAGAAGAGGCTGTGAAATTGCAGTAAAGAACTGAGTAGCTCGCTCCACAGCAGCTGCTGGTGCCCACCCCCCACTCTCAAGATGGGCCACCTGGGGTCCAGTACATGGCCAGCTACTATAGACAGAAAGGAACATAAAAAGCCTCTTGTCCAAGAATGGGGGTGGGGCATAGCTGAACACTGACCACAGCTTTTAATTAGCAAATTTGAATCACTGGATCCCAGCACTGAGCTACTGTTTCAATCTGTTCCTGACAGAGATGGAAGCAGTGGAGGCTTGAAGACACATTGTCTCCTCAGGGCTGTGGGGAACAGTTTGCTGAAGGGTGCCATCTGCTGGATAGGCCACAAAAGCATAGCTTTGGGAAGACTTCAAAAATGCCTTGGGTGACTTTACCGAATCTCTAGGACTCTTTGGAACTGTTCTATGCCCCCTTTATGGGTCCCTGGCCCTGTTTTGACTGGGAAATAGTAATTTGGGAAACTCCTCTCCTGGGTGACCCTCCTACCAGAAATTATCCTCCAAGCAAAAGCAGCTAGAGGCAAAAAAAAAAAAAAAAAGGAGTGTAAAAATATATAGAGAGAAGCAAAACAAAAACAGAGCAGATCAAGATTCCCATAGAAGGAACAGGGGAAGGAAGCTTTCCACTGGGGGTGAAGCAATTGCAAAAATAATGCAGTCTTAAAAATTGTACTGCATATCCAGGACAAGAATCAGCTGAAGAATAGCTGAAAAAATCAGATCAATTAAATACAGGCAATTTTAAAGGTCTAGAATAAGTTGAACCATGTGTCAAAGAACAGCCTTAACACAAAGTCAATCAACAATACGCCTAAATCAAGTCAAGGAAATAATCAAAAACATGGGGCTAAAGAGATAAAGGTATTTAGAAGACACTGGGTGAACATAAAGAGGATTTTGAAAGTATAAAAAGAAACATGATATAAATTATGGGAATGAAAGGCAAACTAGAAGCACACAGCAGATTGGAACAGGGTGAAGAAAGAATCAGTAAACTAGAAGACAGCACAATCAAAATCTTACAGACAGAACAGATAGAGAAAAGAATGGAAAAAAATGAGCAGAGTCTCAGGGATATGAATGACAACATGAAGCATACAAGCATAAGCATCATGGGTGTCCCAGAAGGAGAAGAGAAGGAAAAGGGGGCAGAAAAAATATTTGAGGAAATAATGGCCAAAAACTTACCAACTCTTATGAAACATTAAAAATGCATGTCTAAGAAATACTAAAAAGAGTTCTGCAGGCCAAAAAGAAAAGACAGGAGAGAAAGGCTTGGAGTAGAGTGTAGAAATGAAGTTATCAGTAAGGGTAACTAAAAGGGCAAAAAGAGAGGCAAAAATAAGATATGACATAAAAACCAAAGGATACAATGATTGAAGTAAGTACTGCATTTACAGTAATAGCATTGAATGTTAACAATAAAACTCCCCAATCAAAATATACAGATTGGCAGAATGTATAAAAAAGTAGGATATAACTATATGCTGTCTATAAGAGACTCACTTTAGACCCAAAGACACAAATAGGTTGAAAATGAAAGGTTAGAAAAAGATGTTCCATGCAAACAGTAACCAAAAAAAGAGCTGGGATATCTATACTAATATCAGACAAAATAGACTTTAAGTGCAAAACTGTTTTAAGAGACAAACAAGGGCACTATATATTAATAAAAGGGGCAATCCACTAAGAAAAAATAACAATCATAAATAATTATGCACCTAATCATGGTGCCCCAAAATACATGAGGCAAACACTAGCAAAACTAAAGGGAGGACTAAATGTTTCTACAATAATAGTGGGAGACTTCAATATACCACTCTCAACAATAAATAGAACGTCTAGTCATAGGATTAATAAGAAAACACAGAACTTGACTAATATGATAAATGAACTAGACCTAACAAACATATATTGAACACAACAGCCCAAAACAGCAGGATAAACATTCTTCTCAAGTGCTCATGGATCATTATCAAGGATAGATCACATGTTCGGTTACAAAACAAGTCTACATAAATTTTAAAAGATGCAAATTATACAAAGCACTCTCTCTGACCATATGGAATGAAGCTGGAAGTCAAAAACAGGCAGAGAAAAGGAGAGGCTAGGCCTCCCTATGGTTGTGCCTAAGAGCCTCCTCCCGAATGCCTCTTTGTTGCTCAGATGTGGCCCTGTCTCTCTAGCTAAGCCAACTTGAAAGGTGAAATCACTGCCCTCCCCCCTACGTGGGATCAGACACCCAGGGGAGTGAATCTCCCTGGCAACGTGGAATATGACTCCCGGGGAGGAATGTAGACCTGGCATCGTGGGACGGAGAACATCTTCTTGACCAAAAGGGGGATGTGAAAGGAAATGAAATAAGCTTCAGTGGCAGAGAGATTCCAAAAGGAGCCGAGAGGTCACTCTGGTGGGCACTCTTATGCACACTTTAGACAACCCTTTTTAGGTTCCAAAGAATTGGGGTAGCTGGTGGTGGATACCTGAAACTATCAAACTACAACCCAGAACCCATGAATCTCGAAGACAGTTGTATAAAAATGTAGCTTATGAGGGGTGACAATGGGATTGGGAAAGCCATAAGGACCACACTCCACTTTGTCTAGTTGATGGATGGATGAGTAGAAAAATAGGGGAAGGAAACAAACAGACAAAGGTACCCAGTGTTCTTTTTTACTTCAATTGCTCTTTTTCACTCTAATTATTATTCTTGTTATTTTTGTGTGTGTGCTAATGAAGGTGTCAGGGATTGATTTAGGTGATGAATGTACAACTATGTAATGGTACTGTAAACAATCGAAAGTACGATTTGTTTTGTATGACTGCGTGGTATGTGAATATATCTCAATAAAATGAAGATTAAAATAAATAAATAAATAAATAAATAAATAAATAAATAAAAACAGGCAGAGAATTGGGAAACTCACAAATGTATGGAAGTTAAACAACATGCCAACATACTCTTAAATAATCAGTGGGTGAAAGAAGAAATTGCAAGAGAAATCAGGTAATATCTCCAGATGAATGAAAACAAGAACACATCATATGGGATGCAGCAAAGGCAGTGATGAGATAGAACTTTATATTCTTAAATGCCTACATTTAAAAAGAAGAAAGAGCTACAATCAAAAACATAAGTGCAGACCTGGAGGAACTAGAAAGAGAACAGCAAACTAATCCCAAAGCAAGCAGAAGGAAAGAAGTAACAAAGATTAAAGCAGAATTAAATGAAATTGAGAATAATAAAACAACAGAAAGAATTAGCAAAAGCAAAAGTTGATTCTTTGAGAAGATCAGTAAAACTGGGAAACCCTTAGCTAGACTGACAAAGAAAAAAGAGAGAAAATGCAAATAAAATCAGAAATAAGAAGGGAGCACATTACAACTGACCCCACAAAAATAAAAAGGATCATAAGAGGATACTCTGATTTGTATGCCAACAAATCAGACAACTTAGATGAAATGGACAACTTCCTAGAAACACATGAACAACCTACACTGACTCTAGAAGAAATAGAAGACCTCAAGAGACCACTTAAAACTAAAGAGATTGAATCAGTCATCAAAACCCTCCCAACATATAAAAGCCCAGGATCAGATGACTTAACAGGTGAATTCTCCCAATCATTCCAAGAAGAATTAATACCAATTCTGCTCAAACTCTTCCAAAACATTGAAGAGGAGGGGACACTACCTAACTCATTCTATGAGGCTGCATCACCTTAATAAAAGATACTACAAGAAAAGAAAATTACAGAACAATTTATCTAATGAATATAGGTGCAAAAACTTAAACAAAACGCTTGCAAGTCAAATCCAACAGCACATTAAAAAAATTACACACCATGATCAAGTGGGTTTTATCCCATGTATGCAACAGTGGTTCCATACAAGAAAATCAATTAATGTAATATAACATTGTGTGGTAGTTTGAAGTCGTATGTACCCCAGAAGAGGTCATGTTCTTTTAAGCCACTCCTGGGTAGAACCATTGCGTGTAGGACCATTTCAGTAGGTTATTATAATTGAGATGTGACCCACCTTATTCAAGGTGGTCCTAATCCTCTTACTGGAGTCTTTTATAAGAGTATAAAAGCCACACAGAAGCCAAAACATAAAATTGAGAAGCTCAAAGAAAAAATCCAGAAGTGTACAGAAAAAGCCACAGATGGAGAAGCCGGAACTGAAACAATGAAACCTGGGAGAGAAGGATCAGCAGACATCACCATGTGCCTTTCCATGTAATGGAAGTGTCCCAGATAACAGCTGCCTGTCTTCAGATAAGGTATCCTACTGATGCCTTAATTGGGGCATTTTCAGGGCCTTAGAACTGTAAATTTGTAAGCTAATAAATCCCCATTGTTAAAAGCCAATCCATTTCTGGAATATTGCATTTCATCAGCTTTAGCAAATCAAAACAAACACATTAACATATCGAAGGAGAAAAACCACATTATCATCTCCATTGACACAGAAAAGGTATTCAGCAAAATCCAGCATCCTTTCTTGGTTAAATAAAAAAAAAAAAAAAAAAACTTAGAAAGATAGGAATTGAAGAAAACTTCCTCAACGTGATAAAGGGCATATATGAAAAACCCATAGCTAACATTTGTACTCAGTGCTGACAAACTAAAAGTTTCCCTCTAGGATCTGAAACAAGACAAGTATGCCCACTGTCACCACTATTATTCAACATAGTCCTGGAAGTTCTAGTTGGAGCAATTAGTCAAGAAAAAGAAATAAAAGGCATCCAAATTGGAAAGGAAGAAGTAAAACTTTCATTATTTGCAGATGACATGATCCTATATACAAAAAGTCCCCAAAAATTGACAAAAAAAGTTACTAGAACTCATGAGCAAGTTCAGCAAAGTGGTGAGATACAAGATCAACATGCAAAAATCAGTAATGTTTCTATAAACCAGTAATAAGCAATCTGAGGAGGAATTGAAGAAAAAAAATTTCATTTATAATAGTAACTAAAAGAATCAAATATCTTGGAATAAATTTAACAAGGATGTAAAGGACATACACAAAAAAACTACAAAACATTGCTAAAAGAAATCAAAGAAATCTAAATAAATGGAAGGACATGCTGTATTCATGGATTTGGAAGACTAAATATCCTTAAGATATCAATTCTACTCAAATTGATTTACAGATTCATCACAATCTCAATCAAAATTCCAATATGTACTTTGCAGAAGTGGAAAAGCCAACTATCAAATCTATTTGGAAGGATAAGGGGCTCCCAGTAGCCAAGAATATCTTGAAAAAGAATGAAGTTGGAGGACATACACTTCCTGGTTTTAAAACATATTACAAAGCCATTGTGATCAAAATAGCATGGTACTGACATAATAATAGATACAATGAACAATGGAATTGAATTAGAGTTCAGACATAGACCCTCACATCTATGGCCAACTGATACTTGACAAGGCTTCCAAGCCCACTCAACTGGGACAGAATAGTCTTTTTAACAAATGGTGTTGGGGAAACTGCATAGCCATATGCAAAAGAATGAAATAGGACCCCTATCTCATACCTTATATAAAAATTAACTCATAATGCATCAAGAAGCTAAATACAAGAACCATAAAACCCCTAGAAGAAAATGTATGCAAGCCTCTTCCGGATCTTGTGTTAGGCAATGATTTCTTAGACTTTACACCTAAAGCAAAAGCAGTGAAAGAGAAAAAATAGATAAATGAGACTCCCTCAAAATTAAAATTTTTTGTGCTTCAAAGGCCTTTGTCAAGAAAGTGAAAAGGCAACCTGCAATTGGAGAAAATATTTGGAAACCACATATCTGATAAGGGTTTAATATCCAGAATATATAAAGATACCCTACAATTCAACAATAAAAAGACAAATTTAAAAATGAGCAAAAGACTTGAATAGACAATTATCCAAAGAGGAAACACAAATGGATAAATAATGGCACATGGAAAGATGCTCAACCTCACTAGCTGTTAGGGAAATACAAATCAAAACCACAATGAGACACCATTTCACACCTACTAGAATGAACACTATTAAACAAACAGAAAACTATGTGTTGGAGAGGATGTGGAGAAATAGGAACAATCATTCACTGCTGGTGGGAATGTAAAATGGTGCAGCCACCATGGAAGACAGTTTGATGGTGTCTCAGGAAGCTAGGTATAGAATTGCCATATGATCCAGCAATCCCGTTACCAGGCATATATCCAGAAGAACTGAAAGCAGAGACTAAAACAGACATTTGCACACTGATGTTCACAGCAGCATTATTCACAGTTGCCAAAAGATGGAAACAACCCAAGTGTATGTCAACCAATGAGTGGATAAACAAAATGTGTATATACGTACAATGGAACGTTATTCAACTGTAAAAAGGAATGAAGTCCTGATGCATACAGCAACATAGATGAAACTTGATGTTATATTGAGTGAAATAAGCCAGAAGCAAAAAGACAATATTGTATGATCTCACTGACATGAATTAATTATAATAAGCAAACTCATGGAGTTAGAATCTAGAATGTACATTACCAAGGGATGGAATGGGGGTAGAGAATGGGAGGAGATGCTTAATTTATGCAAATTTACATTTAGGTTGATTGTAAATATTTGAAAATGGATAGTGGTGATGGTAGCATATTATTGTAAGTATGATTAATAGCACTGAATTAATTGTGGTTGAAAAGGAAGTTTTGGGTCATGTATGTTACTAGAATTAAAGTTAGAAAATAAAACATGGGGTTAGATGATAAAACCTTGTTGTGGATGATGGACTGTGGTTAATAGTAAAAGTATAAGAACATTCTTTCATGAATTATAACAAATGTACAACACTAGTACAAGGTGTTAATAATTAGGTGGTATATGGGGGGAATATACCTAATGTAAACCATGAACTATAGTTACAGTACTATTTCAATATTCTTTCATCAATTGTAACAAAGGTACCACACTAATGCAAAGTCTCAACAATAGGGGGGATATGGGAATGTTGTATTTTTTACATGACCTCTCTGGAAACCTACAAAACTTCTCTAACTAAAAAAATAATTTAAAGAAAACATTATGCTAAGTGAAAAAAACAGACACAAAGTGCTACATAGTATATTATTCCATTTATTTAAATGTAAATATAAACAAATGTATGATACAGAATTAGATTAGCAGTTATGTAGGTCTGGGGAAGGATAGAGGGATTGAGAGGTGACTGTTAAGGGATATGGCACTTTTCTTTTGGGAGTAATGAAAATGTTCTAAAATTGTTGTGATGAATGCACAATTCTATTTATACACTTTGGATGGATTGTATGGTATGTGAATATATCTCAATAAAACTGCTTTTAAAAAAAAGAAGTTCCCAACTGTAATAAAGAATATATACAAAAAGCCTTCATCAAATATCATATTTAATGATGTAACTGATGATTTTACTTAGAGATTGATTTATGTGAAAATGGCATTATACTACTAAAATACATGAAGCAAAAAGTAATGAAACTGGAGATAGACAATTCAATGCAATAGTTGTACACTTTAATACTTTTAAGAATGGACAGTAAAACTAGGTAGATGTTCAACAAGGACATAGAGGACTTGAACAATGCTATAACAATATCTATAGAACCCTCTACCCAATACAGCACAAAACACATTCTTCTCAAGTGCAGGTGAACATTTTCCAGATAGACCATATATTAGGCCATAAAGCAAGCCTCTATAAAATGTAAAGGATTGAAATCTTACAAAGAAATTCTTTGAACACAATGGAATGAAATTAAAAAATAATTACAGAAGGAAATTTGGCAATTCACAAATATGAAGAAATTAAACAACACACTCCTAAATAACCAATAAGTAAAAGAAGAGATAATAAGGGAAATTATAAAATAATTTGAGGTGAAAAAAAGAAATGAAAGTACAACACACCAAAACTTAAGGGAGGCAGATAAAAGAGTGCTTAGGGGAAAATTTATACCTGTAAATACCTATATTAAAAAGAAGATCCCCACTGAAATAAAAAGGACTATAAAAGGTTATTTTGAGCAACTTTTCAATAATAAATTAGATGAAATGGACTTATTCTTAGAAACACACAATAGCATCAAAAACAATAAACTACTTAGGCATAAATTTAACAAATGAAATACAAGACTTGTACACTGAAAACTACAAAATATTATTGGAATTAAAGAAGACCTGCATAAATGGAAAGACATCCTCTGTTCATGGATTAGAAAACTTAATTAATACTGTTAAGATGGCAATGATCCCCAAATTGACCTATAGATGCAATGCAATTCCAATAAAAATCACAACTGTCTCTCTTTTTTTTTTTTTTTTGCAGAAATTGATAAAATGAACCTAAAATTCATATGGATATTGAAAGGGACACAGAAGAGCAAAAAAGAAAAAATCTTGAAAAAGAAGAACAAAGTTGGAGGATGCATACTCCCAATTTTAAAAACTTACTACAAAGTTACAGCAATCAAAAGAGTTTGGTCTTAGACTTCAATTAGTGATATGAATGAAGCAGATCTGGTTAAGACTAGGGCAAACCAGGCCAAAGGGTAAAGGTTAAAACTGTGTTTTAAAACTTCAACTTCCATATGAGACCAAGGGAAGAGTTGTCTATTTGGTGCAGGATCTATATTTTCTAAATAGTATAACTCTACAGTCAGTTTGTTCAAACACCACAATTACATGGAACTTTGAATAGGAAGTGAGATATGGTAGGTTTATATAGGTTAGAGTGAAACAGTGACACACCCCAAAGTAATCTGGGCAGAAAATAAAAATATATTTGGAGGGCCCCCCTGAGGAACTGGGGGAAAATGCAGAAGACTTGGACTCCCTCACCTGGACTGATGCTGATGTTGTCATAAACATTGAGGACCGGTGATTTGATGTGCCAAGCCCTCTATCATGGGACTTGCCCTTATGAAGCTCTTTACTGCAAGAGAGAAGCTAGACTTGCATATAATTGTGCCTTAGAGTCTCCCCCTGAGGAACTCTTTGTTGCTCAGATGTGGCCCTCTCTCTCTCTAATTGAGCCACCTCGGCAGGTGAACTCACTGCCTCCCCCCTACATGGGACCCGACTCCCAGGGGTGTAAATCTCCCTGGCAATGCAGGATATGACTCCCAGGGATGAATCTGGACCCAGCATCATGGGATTGAGAATATCTTCTTGACCAAAAGGCAGATGTGAAATGAAATAAAATAAAGTTTCAGTGGCTGAGAGATTTCAAATGGAGTCGAGAAGTCACTCTGGTGGACATTCTTATGCACTATATAGATAACACCTCTTAGGTTTTAAGATATTGGAATAGCTAGAAGTAAATACCTGAAATTATCAAACTCCAACCCAGTAGTCTGGACTCTTGAAGATGATTGTATAACAATGTAGCTTACAAGGAGTGACAGTGTGATTGTGAAAACCTTGTGGATCACATTCCTTTTACCTAGTGTATGGATGGATGAGTAGAAAAATGGGGACACAAATGGAATGAAAAATAGGGTGGGATGGGGGGATGATTTGGGTGTTCTTTTTTACTTTTATATTTTATTCTGATTCTGATTCTTTCTGATGTAAGGAAAATGTTCAAAAATAGATTGGGGTGATGAATACATGACTATATGATGGTACTGTGAACAGTTGATTGTACACCATGGATCACTGTATGGTGTGTGAATATATTTCAATAAAACTGAATTTAATTTAAAAAAAGAGTTTGGTCTTGGCATATGGATAGATACATATATCAGTAGAATAGAACTGAGAATTCAAAAATGAACCATTTCACTTCTATCAATTGATTTTTGACAAGAATACCAGGGCATTTGAATGGAGAAAGAATAGTGTTTTCAACAGAAGATGTAAGGACAACTTTTCACATGTAAAAGTATGAAGTTGGATCTATACCCCCTACTGTATACAAAAGTTAACATAAAATTGATTAACAATATAAATATAAAAGGTGAAACTATAAAATTATTAGCAGAAAACATAGGCATAAATCTTTGTGATCTTGGATAAGGCAATGGTTTCTTAGCTATAACACCAAAAGTACAAGCAACAAAAAATAGATCAATGGAACACAACAAAATTTTTGTGCTTTAAATGACACTGTATTAGTGAGGTTCTCTAGGGAAACAAAACCAACAGGATATACTGTAAATATGAGATTTTATAAGTGCCTCACACAACTGTGGGGATGTATGAGTCCAAATTCTGAAGGGCAAGCCACAAGCTGACAATTCTGATGAAGGTCTTCAATGAACTCCCCAGGAGAGGCTGGCTAGCTGAAGAAGAAATGAAAAGTTCTCTCTTCTCCCTTAAAAGTCTTCATCTGATTGGATTAAATCCAACTGATTAGATTCTCTCATTGTAGAATACACTCCCTTAGTTGATCATAGATGTAATAAACCACATATGCAATCAATTGAATGATGATTTAATAAACAAGACTTCTGGTTTATTAACCAGCCATGAAATGTCCTTGCAGTAATGGTTAGCCCAGTGGAATGGTTTCCACACTTCATTTGCTGTGAATGACAGACCAGACACCTGGGCACCATCACCTGGCCAAGTTGATACATGAACCTAACAATCAAGTCCACCCCTTGTCAACTTGACAGCTATTCACATCACCTTAAGCCATAATAATCTCTAAATAGAACACAATAACATATGTTTTACCTAACAGTACTCAGCTGTCCTGTGTACAACTGGAAACACTAAATCTCTCCATAATAAGATAACATTCACTCCTAATCTAGATAACCCATAACTTAAATACTGTGAAATGAACAATACAACTTATGTCATATAAGGGGAAAAGATAGAGAAGAAAACGAAGATATTTGCCTTATATAAAAAGACAAACATACTCATAACAAAACAAGGAGGAAATATTCATATCATCAAAGTCCTCATTTCTGTAACTAGCCATGTGGTCATAGTTCACATTTATCACTACCTTCTTCCACTACCCATTCCATGTTCCCTTTACCCTCAGCAAGCACTTCAGCTGGCCGTGGTTCTTTGCCTGGTGGGGTGACCCAAACCTTCATTCCTGAAGTTTCTTGGCCATTGGTAGTCCTGCCTGGATTGGGCTGTTGCAGTTTCCCATTGACTTTAATCACAGGGCATGGTAGGACTAAGAGGTACCCTAAAGGATCTCCTGTATTACAGGAAAACTCTTCTTTACCCACATTGTATAGTTGCAGCCCTATTTCCCCTTGATAGGATCAATCACCCTAGCCAGTACAGTAAACTTCTATCCTTTCCTGTTGATTCAGAGGCATGAGAAGCCCAAAGGAGCCAGCTGGCAGTCTTAACTTCCAGTTCAAAGGAATCATTGTTGTGTCTCCTGGTTGTATCTCCTCCTTTTGGAACTAACACGTGTAGACCAGCAGAGCTTACGGTTGCAGGAACAAGATGCAAAAATTTTCCTAGTGGATCACTAAGGGTGATAGTAAGTGGTGCCACTATCATTTCCACCTTTTGATTCCTGGGCCATGAATCCTGGCTATGGGAGAAAAAGCACCATAGACTGGATGCTGATTTGGCGCATACACAGCCTCCTGGAGAACACTGCCCCAGCCCTGCAAGGTACTGCCTCCTAGTTGGTGCTGTAATTGTGTCTTCAAAAGTCCATTCCACTGTTCTATTAAACCAGCTGCCTCTGGATGATGGGGATCACGGAAAAAACAGAGAATTCCATGACACTGTGCCCCTTCCCAAACTTCATTTGCTGTGAAATGGGTTCCTGGATCAGAAGCAATGCTATGTGGAATATCATGATAATGGATAAGGAATTCTATAAGTCCATGGGTGATAGTTTTGGCAGAAGCATTGCATACAGGGAGGGCAAACCCATATCCAGAGTATGTGTCTATTCCAGTTAGAACAAATTACTACTTCTTCCATGATGGAACTGGTCCAATGTAATCAACCTGCCACCAGGTACCAGACTGATCACCTCAAGGAATGGTGCCATATCAGGGACTGAGTGTGGGTCTCTGCTGCTCGCAGACTGGGCACTTAGCAGTGGCTGTAGCCAGGTTGGCCTTGGAGAGTTAAAGTCCATGTTGCTGAGCCTATGCATAACCTCCATCCCTACCACCATGACTACTTTGTTCAAGATCCCATCAGGCAATGAAAGGAGTGGATGGGGAAAGAAGCTGACTGGTATCTACAGAATGGGTCATCTCATCCACTTGATTATTAAAACCTTCCTCTGCTGAAGCCACACTCAGATGAGCATTCATATAGTACACAAATATCTTCATGTTTTTTGCCCACTCAGAAAGGTATATCCACATACCTCTTCCCCAGACCTCTTTGTTGCCACTTTTCCAGTTATGCTCCTTCCAAGTCCCTAACCATCCAGTGAAACCATTAGCAACAAGAATCAGTATACAAATGCACCTCTGGCCAATTCTCCTTCCAAGCAAAATGAACAACCAGGTGCACTCCTTGAAGTTCTGCCCACTGGGAGGATTTTCCCTCACCGTTGTTCTTCAGGGACATCCTAGAAAGGGGCTGCAGTGCTGCAGCTGTCCACTTTCAGGTAGTGCCTGCATATTGTGCAGAACCATCTGTAAACCAGGCCTGAGTTTTCTCTTTCTCAGTCAATTGATTGTAAGGAACTCCCCCAAGATGCCATAGCTCTGGGCTGAGAAAGACAAGGTAATGTGGCAGGAGTGGATGCCATGGGCATTTGGGCCACTTCCTCATGTAACTTACATATGCCTTCAGAACATGCTTGAGCCCTATCTCAAATATACCATTTCCATTTTATGATGGAGTGCTGCTGTGCATGCCCAACTTTATAACTTGGTGGGTCAGAGAACACCTAGCTCTAGATAGGCAACTCACATCTCCTGGTAACTTGTGACCCATGGTTAAGCATTCTGTCTCTACTAAGGCCCAGTGACAGACCAAAAGCTGTTTCTCAAAATGAGGGTAGTTATCTGCAGAGGATGATAAGGCTTTATTCCAAAATCCTAAGGGCCTGCATTGTGATTCTCCTATAGGAGCCTGCCAAAGGCTCCAAACAGCATCTCTATTTGCCACTGACACTTCCAGCACCATTAGATCAGCTGGATCATATGGTCCAAGTGGCAGGGCAGCTTGCAGAGCAGCCTGGACCTGTCACAGAGTCTCCTCTTGTTCTGGTCCCCATTCAAAACTAGAAGCTTTTTTGGACATTCAGGCAATGATACCATATGTAAAACAGCAGCTGCAATTGGATTCATCACCTGGTTGAGTTTACAATAATTCACTCTCATCTTCCAAGACCCATCTGTTTTCTGCAGAGGCCAAATAGGAGAGTTGAATGAGGATATGGTGGGAATCACCACGCCTGCATCCTTCAAGTCCTTAAGAGTGGCATTAATCTCTGCAATCCCTCCAGGAATCCAGTATTGCTTCTGATTTACTAACCTGCTAGGCAGGGGTAGTTCTAGTGGCTTTCACTTGGCCTTTCCCACCATAATAGCCCTCACTCCACAAGTCAGAGAACCAATGTAAGGATTCTGCCAGTTGCTGAGTGTATCTATTTCAATTATGCATTCCAGAACTGGGGAAATAACCACAGAATGGTTCTGAGGACCCAGTGGACTCACTGTGGGACAGACCAGAGCTAAATCTCCATCAATCACCTGACCCCCATAAGCCCCTATTCTGACTGGTAGACCAGAGTGATGTTTTGGGTCTCCTGGAATTAACATCACTTCTGAACCAGTGTCTAATTATCCCCCCAAATATCTGATCATTTCCTTTTCCACAATGCACCATTACCCTGGTAAAAGACTATAGGTCTCCTTAGGGAAGGCTGGGAGGAAGATTGACAATACAAATTTTTGGCAGTGAAACAGGGTCCTTCCCCAAGAGTACTCAGCCTTCCCCTCATTCAAGGGGCTCTGGATTTGTAAACTGTCTCAAGTCTGGGAATTGATTAAGGGACTGTGACTCTCTGTTTTTGTAATTCAAGTTAGACTTTTGTTCATTGACCTAGAATTCTTCTGCTTATATAGACCAAACAAGAATTTAGTAGACTGCCAAACTATTTTACTTCTGTGTACACCATAAGTCTTTGCAAGTCAGATTACTTTGACTGCTGCTTTGAGTCTGCTGTCCCTTATGGTAGCCATGTCCGCCTTGTCTTTGGCAATTAACCGCTGCCACATGGCTTCTGCCAACTCAGGATCTGATTATCCCTACTGTGTTTAAGGATTCCAGCTCAGTGACAGCAGTTCCTACAGTAATATCTGACCTACAGAGAAGGGTGACTACAGAGCTCTTCAGGGATGATGGAGCCAGTCTCACAAATTTATTCCTCACAGTCCTGGTAAAAGGTGTGTCCTCTGGACATTCCAGGGCTGTGTGAGCAGGTCTTCCATGATAAAGCCACTCTAACATTCCAATCTCTCTAAACCTTTGGATCCCCTCCTCTACATTATACCAGGGAAGTTCTGGCATTTTGACCTCAGGTAATGCCAGCCACCTTTGGATCCATATCTCAGCCAGCCACCCAAACAAACTGTTAATGCCCTTTCTAACCCCTCGGCCTACAACACCGAATGCAGAATCTCTGCTTAGTGGGCCTGTATCAGTAAATTCAGCCTGATCCAACCTTATATTCCCTCCACCATTATCCCATACCCTTAATATCCATTCCCACACATATTCCCCTGGTTTCTGTCTGTATAAGTTGGAAAACTCATACAGTTCTTTTGGAGTATAGTGTACTTCTTCATGGGTCACACTTTGCACCTCACCCTTCGGGGCCTATTGGAACTTTAGTCTAGTTATAGATCTTGAAGCAAAGACTGGTGGTGGGGGTGGGTCATGAAAAGAATTAGAAGTTTCCTTCAAGCCAATTACCTCAGGGCATTCTGTTGCAGTCTCATCTTGTGAAACAGTATTAACCTCTCCAGATAGAGGAGTGAGGGCTATTTCCTCAGAGGAGGTGATTACAGGTTTAGTGGGCACTGAAGAGTTAATCTCTGTAGATGGAGGTTGGATGGCAGGCTTCTCAGGGCAGGCTGGATATTAGATGGTTTTTCCCTCAGGGCAGACCATTACAGGTATATGTAGCAAAGACTCAGCAGAATCCAGGGTTCCAATGTCTCCAGTGCCATCATTATCAACCCATAAGTCCCCATCCCAATTTTCAGGATCCAATTCTTTTCCAATCAATGACTTTACTTTAATAGCAGACACCCTGCAAGGCTGAGACTTTAGTTTATGTTGTAAATCTGCCACTCACACAATGAGACTCTGGGTCTGTCTTCAGAGATCTCAAGTCTGAGGCCACACAAAAAATAAGATTTTCTCTCAGGGCACACATAGAAACCTTTACGTCTTTCATAAGGCATTTAAGTTGCAAATTTGAAGCCATCAGCTCACCCCTTTCCCTTATAACTGTATATAGTATATCCAAGAACAACAAGCCAACATTACTATACCTCTTAACTCCATAAAACTCTGTTAAAGTATCAAAAACACTGTCACCCAGAGCCTTGCCTTGTACAAGAGTATGATTAGGAAAATCAAATGGTGACAATTTGCGTATCTGTATTGCCAACTCATGCCATGGACTGTCAGTGCCATCTTGATTATTGGAAATAGAGTCATTAGTGCCTTTGAATCTAATCAGAGTAGAAAACCAATTGCAAAAGCCCATTTAAGATTCTGTGCCATCTTGATTATTGGAAATAGAGTCATTAGTGCCTTTGAATCTACTCAGAGTAGAAAACCAATTGCAAAAGCCCACTTAAGATTCTGTTTCTCAAGAACAACTCCCAGTACCAAGCTACATTAGTCAGGGTCTAGGGAAAGAGAACCAACAGGAGATATCTGTAAATATGAGATTTTTATAAAAATGTCTCAAGCAACTGTGGAGATGCATGAGACCAAATTCCATAGGGCAGATGCAGGAGTCCAAATTCCATAGGGCAGGCCACGAGCTGGCAATTCCAATGAAGGTCTTCAACGAACTCCCCAGGAGAGGCTGGCTGGCTGAAGAAGAAATGAAAATTCTCTCTTCTCCCTTAAAAGTCTTCAACAGATGGGATTAAATCCAACTGAATAGATTCTCTCATTGCAGAAGACACTCCCTTAGTTGATCGTAGATATAATCAGTCACAGATGCAATCAATTGACTAATTAAAACCAGCCTTCTGGTTTATTAACCAGCCATGAAATGTCCTTGCAGTAACAGGCCAGTGCTTGTTTGACCAGACACTTAGGCACCATCACCTGGCCAAGTTGACACATGAACCTAACCATCACAGACACAATCAAGAAAGTGAAAAGCCAAGTGTGCCAGTTTGGATGTATTATATCCCCCCAAATGCCAAGTTCTTTGGTACAATTTCGTGGGGGCAGATGTATTAGTGTTGATTAAGTTGGAACCTTCTGACTGAGTGTTTCCATGGAAATGTGATCCACCCAACTGTGAGTGACACCTTTGATTAGGGTGTGATCTCTTGATTGAATGTTTCCATGGAAATGTGGGCCCGCCCATTCAGGGTGGGTCTTGATTAGTTCACTGGAGTCCTATAAAAAGAGCTCACAAAGGGAACTAAGAGCAACTGTGACATTTTTGAGAGGAGCTGCAGCTTAAAGAGACATTTTGGAGAACACCATTTTGAAACACAACCTGGGAGCAAAGGAAGAAGATGCCAGCCATGTGCCTTCCTAGCTAAAAGAGGTTTTCCAGATGCTATGAGCCATCTTTCAGTGAAGATACCCTATTGCTGATGCCTTACCTTGGACACTTTATGGCCTTAAGACAATAACTTTGTAACCAAATAAACCCCCTTTATAAAAGCCAATCCATTTCTGGTATTTTGCATGAGAGCAGCATTAGCAAACTGAAACACCAAGTGAAAGTGAAAATCATGGATATGATAAGGCACTCATATCCAGTATATATAAAGCACACTTGACTCAACGAAAAAGACAACCCAATTTAAAAAGGGGCAAAGGATTTGAATAGGCATTTCTCCCAAGAAGAAATACAAATGGGCAAAGATGTTCAACATCAACAGCCATTATGGAAAAGTAAATAAAAGTCACAATGAGATATTACTTCACTATCACTAGAATGATTAAAAAATAATATACAATAAGTGTAGGTGAGGATGTAGTGAAATTGGAACCGTCATACATTGCTAGTGGGATTGTTAAATGGTATAGCCACTTTGGAAAGCAGTTTTGCAGTTCCTCAAAATGTTAAACATAGAATTACCATATGACCCAGCAGTTCCACTCCTAGATATATACGCAAGAGAAATTAAAACATGTATACACAAAAAGTTGTACCTGAATGTTCACAGCAGCATTATTCATAATAGCAAAAAAAAAGTGGAAAGAACTCAAATGTCCATCAACTGATGAGTAGATAAACAAAATGTGGTATATCCATCAAATGGAATATTATTTGACAATAAGAAGAAATGAGGAAGTGACATCATCAACATGATGTAAACAGCTATTGAAAACATCTCTCCAGAGATCCATTAAAAAAAGACAATTCTGACTTGTTAAGAGGTCTGGAGGAAGGAATAGACTGGAGAAGGACCCTATAAATGCTGAATTGAAGAAAGAGAAAAATAATTAGGTAGGAGAATTCCATCCTGGACAGGTCAGTCTTCTCCCCTCCCCCTCACTCAGTCTCACACAGTGCAGGAAGAGCACAGAAACTGCAGTGGGGATCCTTCTCACTTCCCACTGGGGACACAGAGTATGAAATCTCTCACAGCAGTGAGATTTCCACCGTTTGGAGACCTAGGGGACAGGGGAGGATACTTCAAGGCCCAGATCAATGAGGGATGAAGAGTCTGAAAGAATGTGGGCAGAGACTGCTTCCAGCCCTGAGTCTACTGAGAACAAGCAGACTTGTTTTACCACACAGAAGAGACCTGGCTGTGGTACCCAGTACCTACCCCCATCCCTGGGGCAGGCTGCTTTGAGCACCTGGTTTGGAGCACAGTTTGGGAAGGCAGAGCCAATCTGACAACTGGCCTGTAAAAGAGACAAAGAACAGATAGAAATCAAAGAAATCAATAAGAAAAGACTAGGCAAAAGAGACAAATTGACTTTAGAATAAACTAATCAAGAAAATCAGATGCCTAGACAGCAAAAAAAGTCATGAGTCATACAAGGAAGCACAAAGATAGGCCCAGTCAAAGGAACAAACTAACACTTCAAATGAGATACAGGAGTTGAAACAACTAATTAAAGATCTTCAAACAAATATGCTAAATTAAATCAACAAGTTAGAGGAAAATGTGGCAAAAGAGATGAAGGATATATAGAAGACATAGACTGTCCACATAAAAGAACTCCAAATCTCAAAAAAAATGAAATGGCAAAACTTATGGGAATGAAAAACATAATAGAAGAGATGAAAATATAGTGGAGACATACAACAGCAGATTTGAAAAGGCAGAGGAAATATTAGTGAACCAGCAGGACGTCTGAAATCCTATACACAAAAGAATAGATAGGGAAAAGAATGGAAAAATATGACTAAGTTCTCAGAGAATTGAAGGACAATATGAAGAGCACAAATATAAGTGTCATGTGTGTCCCAGAAGGAGAAGAGAAGGGAAAAGAGGCAGAAAGAATGAAGGAGGAAATAATCACTGAAAATTTCCCAACTCTTATGAAAAACATAAAATTACAGATTCAAGAAGTGCAGCTTACCCCAAACAGAATAGATTCAAATAGACCTACTCCAAGACATCAATAATGAGATTGTCAAACTTCAAAGACAAAGAGAATTCTGAAAGCATCAAAAGAAAAGCAATTCATCACATACAAGGGAAGCTCGATAAGATTAAATGTGGATTTCTCAGTAGAAAACATGGAGGCAAGAAGACAACGGTATGATATATTCAAGATACTGAAAGAGAAAAACTGCCAACCAAGAATTCTATATCCAGCAAAACTGTCCTTCAAAAATGAGGGAAAGTTTAAAATATTTTCAGACAAGGAGACACTGAAAGAGTCTGTGAACAAGATACTGGCTCTACAAGAAATACTAAAGGAAGCACTACAGGCAGATAGGAAAAGACAGAAGAGAGAGGTGTTGAGAAGAGTATAGAAATGAAGACTATCAGTAAGGGTAAAAAGAGAGAGAGAGAGACAAAAATAAATAAATAAATAAGATATGACACGTAAAATCCAAAAGACAAAATAGTAGACAGTAGACATTACATTGAGTGAAATTAGCCAGAAACAAAGGACGGATACTGTATGGTTTTACTAATATGAACAAACATCAATGAGCAAACTTTGAGAGTTAAAGCTGAGAACAGGTTATCAGGTGCTAGAAAGAGATTAGAGATTGGGCATTTGATGCTGAAGGAGTACAGAAAGTTCAAAAGGATTGATTGAATAGATCTGGAAATGGATAGCACAATACTGTGTGATGGGAGCACAATATTGGAAGTTCACTGAACAAAGATGAGTGTGAATACAGTTGAAAGTGGAAGGCTAGGGGCATGTATGACACCAAAAGGAAAGGTAGAAGATAAAGACTAGGATTGTATAACAGTGAAACCTAGAGTGGTCAGTGATTGTGATTAAATGTACAAATATAAGAATGTTTTAACATGAGGGAGAACAAATGAATGTAAACACTGCAGGGTGTTGAAAATTGGATGGTATAGGGAAAAATAACAGTCAAAGCAAATTAGAGTCTATAGTTACCAGTAACATTGTAAGATGCTTCCATTAATTGTAACAACAGCAATATACCAAAGCTAAATGTCTATAAGAGGGGTATATAAGGGAGGGGTACAGGATTCTTGGCGGTGGTGTTGTCTGACATTTTCATCTTATTTTATTTTATTTTATTTTATTTTATTTTATTTTTCCTTCTATCTTTTTTTTTTATTCTTCTTTTTTTTTCTCCTCTTCCTCTTTCTTTGTGGGAGAAATGGAATTGTCCTCATATAGATTGTGATGGTGAATGCATAACTATGTGATTATAATGAGACTCTTTGATTGTTTACTTAAGATGGATTGCATGGTGTGTGAATAAAACTTTAAAAAATAACAGAGGGATATAAGTGCTGGAGAAAATGTGGAGAGAGGGATGTACTTATTTACTGTTGATGGGGAAGTAGAGTGGTGCAGCCTATCTGGAGGGCAGTGTGGTGGTTCCACAGGAAGCTAAGAATAGGGTTGCCATATGGTCCTGCAACCCTGTTATTGGGTATACACTTGGAAGAACTGAGAGCAGGGACACGAATGAACATTTGCACACTCGTGTTTATGGCAGCTGTATTCATGATTTTCAATGGATGGAAGTGGCCTAAGGGTACATCGACTGATAAATGAATGGTGAACTCTGGTGTACACATGCAATGGAATATTGAACAGGGCAAGAAGGAATGAAGTTGTGAGGTATGCAACTAGTTGAATGGATCCTGAAGATAGTATGTTGAGTGACATAAGTCAGAATCAAAAAGACAACCCTTACAATGCCCCACTAATATGGACTAACTATAATGTGCAAACTCTGAGAATTGAATCTGAGAGCATAGGTTATCAGTGGAAGGATTACTGTAAAGTTTCCTAGATTGTAATCTCTTACAACAGTCACATATATTCAAGAGTTGTAAAGGTTATTTCTAAATTCTGAGATGCTGAACCTGAACTGATTGTGAGTAACCTGGTCAGCCCCTGGAACTTCGAGTATCTGTGTGACACCTGATACTCAGAACCAGAATTTGGCAGCTATGAATGTCAGCACTACCCCATACAGCAACTGTTAGAGAAGCTGAAAAAGAGATCAGGCTCCAAATAGAGATAGAAACGAAAGGTACTTGGTTTCTATCATAAATTTGAACAAAACAGATTTGGTTAGGACTAAGGTAAATCAGACCAAAGTGTAAAGGATGATATTGACTGTATTTTAAAACTTCAACTTCTGGGTGAGAACAAAGGAAGAAATGTTTAATTTGTGCAAAATCTGTACATTCTGTAGCACACTATCTAATTTTACCTGCCTGGTCAATTTATTTAAATAACACAATTACACGGAACCTAGAGTAGGGAATGAGAGCCTGTTATTCTGTATAGGTTAATGTAATACCCCACTACATTCCAGAGTACTTGGGGCAGAAAATAAAAAAGTATTTGCAAGGTCCCCTTGAAAGACTGGGGAAAAATATGGAAATATTAAAATTCCCCACCTGGGGAAATCCTGATATTCTGTCAAGCATTAGTTTAATAATTTAAACTAATTTAAGTTATTCAATATTTAATAATATTTATTAAATATTATTAATTATAACATATAATATATAATTATAAATAATTATTATATATAATAATATAATTATTAATGGTTAAATATTAAATTATTCAATATTTAAATAAATAATTTAAACCAATTTAATAAGCCAAGTCCTCAAATCTTGGGGCTTGCCCCTATGAAACTTATTCCTGCAAAGGAGAAGTTAAGCCTACTTATAAGTATGCCTAAGAGTCACCCCCAGAGACCCTCTGTTGTGGCTCAGATGTGGCCTCTCTCTCTAAGCCAACTCTGCAGGTAAACTCACTGCCCTCCCCCCTACATGGGACATGATTCCCAGGGGTATAAATCTCCCTGGTAATGTGGGACATGACTCATGGGAATGAGCTTGGCCCTGGCATTGTGGGATTGAGAAAGCCTTTTTGGACCAAAAGGGGGAAAGAAATGAAACAAAATAAAGTTTCAGTGGCTAAGAGATCTCAAATAGAGTCAAGAGGTCATTCTGGAGGTTATTTTATGCTATATATATGTGTGTGTGTGTGTGTGTGTGTGTGTGTGTGTATTCCTTTTTAGTTTTGCATATATAGGATAGAAGGAAATACCTGCAACTGTTGAACTATAATCCAGTAGCCTTGATTCTTGATGATGATTGTATAACTATACAGCTTTTATGGTGTGACCGTTTGATTGTGAAAACCTTGTGACTGACACTCTCTTTATCCAGTGTATGGGCAGATGAGTAATAAAATAAAGACAGAAAGATAAATAAATTATAGGGGGGATAAGGGGTATGAGATATTTTGGGTGTTCTTTTTTATTTATATTTTTTTGGAGTAATGAAAATGTTCTAAAATTGATTGTGGTGATGAATGCACAACTGTATGATACTGTGAGCCACTGACTGAGTTCTTTGGATGGATTATATGGTATGTGAACATATCTCAATAAAATTGAAAAAAAAAAACAAAACAAAAACAGTGAGAAGGTTGATTGAGTAGGCCTGTTGGACCTGTGACAGTGTCTCTCATAGCTGTCCTTTCTTTTCTATCCAAAATGGTGCCCCTTTAATCTAGGTACGCATTATTTAATACCTGTATTTCTATAGTAGCCTCTTTGTTGTTTCTTCTGTCTCTGGTTTCTCCCCTAAAGAACAATATTGTTAAATACCTTCTTTATGTATGATGATGTTCAGGAACATAAAAGGGGTTTCTCTTTCTGCCTTTCAAGCACTTCTATGTCCATTCTCATCTTACATAGTCTATGTCATTTTTCTTTGTCCCCACCATGAGAATCCTACTCTAGCCTGAGTTTCTTCCTCTCCCTTGCAACACTTGACCCATTCAGAAAATATATACTGAGTGCATACCATCTACTTATCTCCGTGTTTGCCACCTAATTCTGTTATGTATTCTGTATTCCTCTCTCAGACTTCCTCTATCCTTTAGGTGTAACTTCTTACCCAATATGAGTCTCCCTTTACTGCTGTCTAACATAATTTTTCTCTTCACTAATATTCTCTTATCCCTAAACTCAGTATATTTGGTCGATAGTATTTTTCATTGCTTATTTAATATCTTAATCTCTGCAACTTAAGTTACAAGTTCATGATGGTAAAATGTAGATGATTTATTGGCTGTTTACGTATTTTTACCTTTCATTTTACTAAGTCCCCAAGTTTCAATAAAATATGCTAATTTTAAAAAAGAATAAATGAAGTACTGATTCATGCTAGAATACGTATGGACCTTAAAAATATTATGCTAAGTAAGAGGAGTCAGTCACAAAAGACCACACATTGTATGATTCCATTTATAAAAAAATATCCAGAATAGCAAAATCATAGAAACTGTAAGTGAATTGGTGGTTGCCAGGTGCTAGGGGGAAGACGGAACAGAGAGTGACTGCTAATGGGGGTGGGATTTCCTTCTGGGGTGATTAAAATGTTCTGGAATGAGACAGAGATGATGGATACACCACTCTGTGAATAAACTAAAAACAACTGAATTGTACACTTTTAAAAGGTGAAGATTATGGTATGCAGATTACATCTCAATAAAGCTGTTATTTATAAAATGGTATTGCAAAGTAGTGGGAAAGATATGCCCTTTTAAATTAACAGTACTGAGATAATTCAATGGAATGTTACAAAATCAAAATTGACCCTTACCTCTTCTCTACATATAAAATATTCCATTTCTAGGTGCATTGTAGCCCATGCCATGAAAAGCAAAACAATAAATCTTTTAAAACGTAAAACAAAAGATGGATGGATGTATAGATAGAATGATCCAACACATGTGGCAAAATGTTAAAGATGGTGGATCCGGGTATTGGGTGGGGGTATGTTGGAGTTCTCTGTATGGGATTTATATTATTTTTACAACTGTCTTGTAAATTTGAAACCATTTTAAAATAAGAAAGGTAAAAAAAAGTTAATATAAGAGAATATCCCATGACCTCAAGGTAAGGAAAGTTTCCTATTCAGGAATAGTAACCAGAAACAGAAATCAGAAAACCAAGAACAGAAAACACTAACCATAAGGGATAGACACTGGACTATATTAAAATTACTGATGAGTGACTGCTGCTTCTGGGAAGATGGAGTAGACATAATTTTCCCTATTCCTCCCTCTATGTACAGCTAAAAAAAACCTGTATATCATATATAAAACAATCATAAGAAGACTCTGAAAACGGGGAGAAGAAGGCCAACCACAGTGGAATCAAACTAGAAATCAATAACAGAAAGATCACAG
Source organism: Choloepus didactylus (assembly GCF_015220235.1). Lineage (NCBI taxonomy): Eukaryota > Metazoa > Chordata > Mammalia > Pilosa > Megalonychidae > Choloepus > Choloepus didactylus. The sequence continues at coordinate 83,795,356 of NC_051308.1, read as the reverse complement.
GAAAATCTCCAAACACTTGGAAACTAAACAACATACTTCTAAATAATCCATGGGTCAAAAAGGAAGTCTCAAGGAAAAAAAAAAAAAATATATATATATATATGTGTGTGTGTGTGTGTGTGTGTGTGTGTGTGTGTGTGTGTGTGTGTGTGTGTATGTGTGTGTATATATGTATATATATAGAACTGAATTAAAATACAACATATCTAATTTTGTGTAACACAGCTAAAGCAGTGTTGAGAGGGAAATTTATAGTACTAAATGCATATATTTAAAAAAAGGAAAACTCTAAAGTAATATAATTTCCCACCTGAAGAAACCAGGAAGAGAAAATAAAACCAAAGCAATAAAGGAAGAGTATAATAAAGACAAGAATAGAAATCAATAAAATCGAAAACAGAAAAATGATGGAGAAAAATAAATGAAACAAAGAGTTGGCTCTTTGAAAAGATCAATAAAATTCACAAACCTCTAACAAGACTGACAAAGGAAAAAAGAGAGACAATACAAATTACGCATGTTTCAGGAATGAAATGGGATATTTCTACAGACCATGCAGACATCATAAGGATAATAAAGGAATACTATACAAAACTCCACACACATAAATTTGACAATTTATATAAAGGATCAATTTCTTGAAAAATACAAACTACTACAGCTCACCCAACACGAGATAGACAATTTTAGTAGTTCTATAACTATTAAAGAAATTGAATTTGTAATTTAAACCTTTCAAAACAGAGATTTCCAGGCTCAGACGGTTTCACTGGAGAATTCTACCAAACGTTGAAGAAGAATTAGCTCCAATTATACACAGTATCTTCCATAAAATAAAAGAGGAGGGAATCTTACCAATTCATTTTATGAAACTAGTATTACCCTGATACCAAAACCAGACAAAGACAGTATAAAAAAAGAAAACTATAGATCAATATGTCATGATTATAGATGCAAAAATCCTTAACAAAATATGAGCAAATAGAATGCAGTAAAACATAAAACAAGTTATACACCATGACCAAGTGGAGTTCAATTCTAGGGATACAAGGCTAGTTTAATTTTCAAAAATCAATCTATGTACTCTACCACATTAACAAGTATAAAAGAAAATTCATATGATTATATCAATCGATGAAAAAGCATTTTACAAATTACAACACCATTCATGAGAAAACTCTCATATACAAAAAAAGGAATAGAGAATATTATTCAGACATAAAAAAGAATGAAGTCCTGAAGCATGCCACAACACGAATGGAATCTTGAAGACATAATGTTGAGCCAAATAAGCCAGACATGAAAAGACAAATACTGTATGATCTAGCTGGTATTTAATACCTAGAAGAAGTAAATTTCATAGAGATAGTATATTATAGGTTACCAGGGGCCCAGGATGGGGTGGGGAGTAGAGGGAATTATTACTTAATGGGTGGAGAGTTTCTGCTTGAGGTGATGAAAAAGTTGGAGTAATGAATATTGGTGATTGTGAATGTAATTAATACACCTGAATCGCACACTTTGAAAGTGATTAAAATGGCAATTTTTCATTGTATATACGTTACTACAATAAAAAGGTTTTTTGAAAAAAAAAGGAAGAGAGGGGAACTTCATCAATTTGATAATCTGTAAAAAACCTACAACTAACATTATACTAGATGGTAAAAGATTGAGAATGTTTTCTCCCTAAGATCAGAACAAGGCAAATTTGTCCACTCTCATGAGTTATTCAGCAAAGTGCTGGAAATTCTACCCACTGCAACAGGGCAAGGCAAGGAAATAAAAGGCATCTTTTAAATTGAAAGGAAGATCTGAAAGAAAGAAATCAAACAGTCCCTGTCTGCAGATGACGTGAATGTCTACATGGAATATCCCAAGATATCTACCAAAAAACACAACTCTTAGAAGTAATAATTGAGGTCGTAGGGTACAGAATCAACACACAAAAAATCTATTGCATTTCTATATACCAACAATGAACGCATGGACATCAAAATTAAAAATACATTATCATTTACAATCACTCACAAATCAAATACTTAGGTATAAATCTAACAAAACATGTATAGGCCTTGTATCCTGAAAACTACAAAATGCTGATGAAAGAAATCAAAGATCTAAATAAATGGAGGGACATACTAGGTTCATGGATTAAATGACTCAACATGATACAGATATCAATTATACACAAACTGATATACAGGTTAACGTAATTCTTATCAAAACACCAGCAAGGTATTTGGGTAGATATAGACAAGAATATTCTAAACTTTATATGGAAAGACAAAGGAAATAGAAGAGCTAAAACAATTTTGAATGAGAAAAATAAAGTGAAAGGAATAAGTGCACTCAATTTCAAGACTTCTTATATAGCCACAGCAATCAAGACTGTGTGTTATTGGCAGAGGGACAGACATATTGATCAATGGAACAGAACCCAGACATAGACCCACATAAATATACCCATCTGATTTTTTTTACAAACGTGCAAAAGTAATTCAAGGGCAGACAGATGCTGTTTTCAACAAATGGCGCTAGAGCAACTGGACATCCATAGGTATATACTGTGCCGGTTTGAATGTATTATGTCCCCCAGAAAAAACCATATTCTTTGATGCAATCTTGTGGGGCAGACATAATAGTGGGGATTAAGTTGGAATGTTTGGATTCGGAGATACGCCCCACCCAACTGTAGATGATAACTGATGGGATATTTCCACAGAGGTGTGGCCCCGCCCATTCGGGGTGGGCCTTGATCAGTGGAGCCATATAAATGTGCTGACTCAAAGAGACTGAACGGAGTGCAGCTGTGAGTGACGGTTTGAAGAGGAGCAAGCTTGCTAGAGAGGAATGTCCTGGGAGAAAGCCATTTTGAAACTAGAACTTTGGAGCAGATGCCAGCCATGTGCCTTCCCAGCTAACAGAGGTTTTCTGGATGCCATCTGCCATCCTCCAGTGAAGGTACCTGATTACTGATGTGTTACCTTGGACACTTTATGGCCTTAAGACTGTAACTGTATAGCCAAATAAACCCCCTTTTTATAAAAGCCAATCCATCTCTGGTGTTTCGCATTCTGCAGCATTAGCAAACTAAAACACATACACACACACAAAAAAAACTCCACCTAAACCTCACTTTATACAAAAATTAGGGCTCAGAATAGAGTTCTTAGTCTTGACACTGAAAGCACAACTCACAAATGGAAAAACTGATAAATTCAACCTCATCAAAAGTAAAAGCTTTCCCTCTACAAAAGCCCATGTAAAGAGGATAAAAAGATAACATTCAGACTGGGAGAAAATATTTGCAAACCACATATGCAACAAAAGACTAGCATCTAGAATGTTATAAAGAATTCTAATACTCAACAGTAAAAATGCAATCAATTTAAAAATATCCAAAAGACACGAGACATTTCACCAAAGAAGATATGTATATATATATATATAGATGACAAATAAGCACAGGAAAAGACATTTAACATAACTAGAAATGCATAAAATCACAATGCGATATCACCACACACCTCTCAGATTGGCTAAAATAAAAAATAATGACAACACCAAATGCTGGCAAGGCTGTGAAGAAGCCTGATCACTCATACATTGCTGGTGGGAATATAAAATAGTACAGTTGCTCTTTAAAAACTAAACATGTAACTACAGTACAGCCCAACAACTGCACTCCTGGAAAGATATGAAAACCTATGTTCATGCAAAAACCTGTATACAAATGATTATAGAAGCTTTATTCATAATAGCCCCAAACTGGGAAAAAAACCAGATGTCCTTCAGTGGGTGAATGGTTAAACAAGCTGTGGTACATCCTTACCATGGACTACTACTCAGTAATTAAAAGGAACAAAATATTGATACACACAACAACCTGGATGAATCTTCAGATAGTCATGCTGAAAGAAAAAAAATCCAAAAGATTACATACCATATGATTCTACATATATAGCATTCTTGAAATTACAAAATTTTAGAAATGGAGAGCAGATTAGTCATTTCCAAGGGTTAGGAATGGCGTATCCAGTAGAGAAAGCTAAGTGGGTGTGGCTGTAAAAGGGCAACATGAGGGATCCTTGAGGTGATGGAAATGTTCTGTCTCTTGACTGTATCGATGTCAATATCCTGGTTATGATACTGTACTATAATTTTGCAAGGTGTTATCATCTGGCAAACTGGAAAACTAGGTAAAGAATAGATGGGATTCCCTTGTATTATTTCTTACAACTGCATGGAAATCTAAAATTATCTCAAAAGAAAATTTTTCATTAAAAAATTACTGTTGACCAAAATACACCATTGAAAGAGTGAGAAAAGATATTTACAATCTTATAACTGACAAAAGTGTGCATCCAGAATATATAACGGGCTTTTACAAATCAATAAGAAAAACTCAGACAACTCAATGGAAAAATGGGCAAAGATTCTACAGATGCTTTATGAAAAAGAAAATCCAAAGGGCCTATAAGTACATGTAAAAGTGCTAAACCTTATTAGTAATCAAGGAAATGAAATGATCACAATGAAATACCATTATATATCTACCAGATTAGCAAAAATTAAGAAATCTAACAATACTATGTATTGGCAAGGATGTGGAGTGACTGGAACTAGCACACATCTCCAGAAGGAGTGTAAATTTTATGACTACTTTGGAAAACAATTTTGCATTATTAGATAATGTGAATTTATAAGCACACCCTATGGCCCAGTAATTCTACTCCAAGGTATATACTCTAAATAAAAATTTGCACTTGCACACCAGCAGATAGACACAAGATGGTTTTTAGCAGCATTATTTGTAACAGCCCTAAACTGGAAACAATCCAAATGTTTATCAGTCCTAGAATGGATAAAGTGTTATGTTCATCAACGAAATATTAAGTAGCAAATGAATGAACTACAACTACATGCAACACAGAAAGGATGACTCTCACAAACAAGTGAAAGAAAAGACAGAGGGGAAAATATGAATGCTATATTATTCCATTTATAGAAAGCTCAAAAACAAGAATATCAAGGTGATAAAACTATAAAGATATACAGTATAAGGAAGTAATTATTATAAAAGTGAGAATAGTTGTTTTAAGGTGAAGGGAAAGGTTTATGTAGGAAAAGTGAGGTGTGCAGGGCATTCTGGGGTGATGGCAGTGCCCTGGGTGATGGTACAGCTTAGGTGTCAGGCTGTACATGCATGTCATTTTCACTCTTCGGTGTGTTTAATATTTTCCAACAAGACAACAGAATGTCTCTTCATATTTCACTATTTTGCCTTTGAGAAGAGATGAGATGAGAAAGGAAGGAAGGTGTGAGATTTGTGCTGAGAAAAGGCAGCACATGAAAGTCTGAGCTCAATGTTTAAAACCTGTGAAATGAGACAGGAAAAAAGTGGAGTGCAGAAGCAATGGCAGATCTGTTGGATTAGGTGAGTGGCTTGCCTTTGGAAAGTTGGTCTTTAAAAATAGTGTATTAAAAATAATAACGGATATATCCAATGCTAAATTTCTGATTCCCTTCTATTAAAAGTTGGACCTGGGCGAAGGGGTCTTGGATTTTTCAATGTGTTTGATTTTTGTTCACTGATGCCCAGATCACCTTTGCTTTGAATCCCACAGAATATCCAGGGTATGACAAGGAAAACATAACTGATGTGGGCAGAACACTCTCTTTGAGCATTACCCAGGGGTGATATTATCCCTCCCTACTTCTTGGTCTTCAGTCCAACCCAGATTGGAGAGCACGATCAAGAGAAAGGGGAATAGATCAGAGGAGATGGGATTGCCTGCCCTATGAGACGCTTTGTAGATGCTAAAGAGGTAGTTTCCCTCCATCTCGTCCCTTTCGGCTGCTCATAGCAGACCCTCTGAATTACTGAAGTCAGATCTCATTGTTTGGGATACAGCACACAAGCTACTTGTAGAGTATTAAAACACGAAAAGAGGATGATGTTTGACGAGGAATCCGGAGCATCGTTAACGTTTTCTCCTCTTATTAGGGGAGGAGTGGGGGCACAGTTTCTCCTTTCCTGCCTTCCCCACCCCGCCATGTCTCGCTATCACAACACTTAATTACACAGTGCCTCCCTTTCTGCCCTGCCACGGGAAGGGTATGAACTTCAAAGGCCGGGACACGCAGATGTCCCTGGACTTCCAGGGACCAGTGCGAGCAGAAAATAGGAAAACAGATAAGCGACTCTCGAGGTAGTCTCTTTCCAGTGGATGGCGACACAGTCTTGTCCCCAAGACTCACATTCTCTCGGGGTGTTCCATGCTGGACCCGATCTGTAGCGCAGAGTCCCGCGTACAGAGGCGTTCCTAAGGCGCGCGACTCCTGAGTTTACATTTCTTATGCAAAAAGGCGGCGGAGCCGAGGGAAATCGCTTTGGAAGGCCTAGCCTGCACTGTTACCTCTTTCCCCTTCCCGCGCCATCAGCCTCTCTGGAGGATTCTCCTAGGACTCCAGCCAGCGCCAATCAGGTCCCTGGGTACCTGCCCCCAGCACCCACCACCTGGAAGTGCGATGAGGTTCTCCGCTCGCCCTTCAGGGCCAGTTCTCAGGGCGCCAGGGAGAGAACAGCAGCCTCACTTGGGCCTCCCTAGCCGCAGGCGTCCGGACCGACGCCAGCAGACCCTCTGGGAGCCGAACGCTCGAGTCGCCACTGGAGCAGAGCTGCTCAGCCGCGGTACCAGTTAGGGCGCTCCTTGGCGCAGAGGTTACCCTTAAAGGGAGATAAAAGAGGAAGAGGGGCGGGACACGGTGTGGACCGAGGACCTCGAGGGAGCTCCCGGCTCCGAGCGTGGATGTGGCTGGCCAGGACGTACTTTCCACGGTGCCTCAACACCCGGGTAAGCACACCCCAGGGCCGCTTCCCTCTGCCCACCTCCGGTCCTGACCCGAGCCATGCCGGGCTGAGACTGGGTTCGCGCGCAGCTCTCCGGCTCTGCTCCAGGAGCCGCTCGCTCCAAAGAGCGCGGCCGCGCGGGGGCCGACTTTGGCCTCGCGGCCGGGTGGCTGCTTGAGGTGTCCCCGCCCCCGGGCCGCGCCTCCACCGCTGGCTTCAGCCCAGCCTCTCTGACCTGGACCGCGGCGCCTTCCGCCCCGTTCCGACCCCACCCGGACACGGCTGCTGCGCTTCGGGCGCCCGCGACCACTCGGGGCCATGAGGCGCCCCCGGCCCGTAGCGCAGCAGTTTCCACAGCATCGCTGGGCACGCGTGAGTGAGGCGGCCTCCGGGGCGGGGGGGCGCGGGGCCAGGGGTGGGTGGGTGCGGGTCAACGCAGGCGCCGAAGGGCAGCTCCCGGCAAACATCGGTCTGTGTGCCTAGGTTCATCCTAGCACGCTGGCGGCTCCGGGCCAACCTTGCGACCTCGGCTCGGGTTGCTTATAGTTTTCATAAAGTTTTACGAAATAATAAGGGCTGAGGAGATTTTACGCGCGGGGTTGGCATCCAAGCAGCGGGGCCTGCGGTGATAGGCATCTCTGCCGGCGCGTCCCGATCCGGGACAGCCAGGAGCGGTCCGCTTGCCTACCGGACAGAGAAAGCCGGACTCTCACTCCCAGCCGGTACCGGCAGTGGACTGTCGCCTGCTTCCTCCAGCGGCCCCAGAGCGAGCGTTGGGCACTCCCATCCCGGAGGGGCCTGGGCGCTCCGGCGGGTGCTGAGGGGCTTGGCACGGGGTGGAGGGCTGGTTAGCGGCGCGCCCAAGGCGCGGGCCACATCCCAGCCTCCGCTCCGGGCTTGATACAAGTAGAGAAATCTGAGGGCGAGCGGAAAGCAATGTCCGGGTAAGTCTCGGGTCTCTTTCACAACCTTGTCAAGGTGGGGCGGGGCGGGGAGAGTGCTGAACGCGGCGCTCCGGGAGCTCTCCTGGAAGGGTGGCTCCCTCGGTTCCCTAGGGCTCCGAAGCCCGCGAGGGAGAGCAGAGGAGGAGCTCTGCTTTCTCTGTCAGCGCCCTTAGGCAACCCAGGCCACCTTGGTTTCTTCTGTCGGGGTGGATCGTGGAGCCCTGGAAGTTTGCTCTTCTAGCGAGTTTGACGTGGAGGGGGTTGGGAGTGGGCGGTTTCCAACTCTTAGGCCCTTCGTTGTCGTCGTGAGGCTGGAGGTTAGTGGAGGCACTTGTCGTGTCCTTTCCAGGCTCTTGGGCCACGGCCCCTTCCCCAGCCCCAGATCCCTGGGGACCCGGGTTGGGCGGGGTTCTTAAGGGCAGCGTTAGGGGGCCGAGTCTGAGGAGACGAGGTGGTAGTATAATTAGCAGGTGTTGTCTGCGCAGTCGGAGCTGTGTGCCCTGCCTGGCCCCCCAGCGACTCAACCAGGTCCCTGTTGTATACAGTGGGGGTGAATGTGAGGGAGGAGGCAAATACTCGGAGCAGGGTCGACCAGTGATGGGGGGACTTTAGGCCATGCTTGCTCACTTTGCCTAAGATTCCCTGGGATTTGGAGTCACCTGGAGGAAAGGGCAGATACCTTCCTGTACTAATGAAGTATTGGAACTAACAGACATTAAGAGTCTGCCCCATTCCTTCAAACTGAGAGAGATGGGCCAAGGGGAAGAAAGAGCAAAGGTGCATTCTCTGAAAACAGTTATAATTTATGTAATTTCTAAGACCTTTCTCAGGAGGCTCCAACTCTCCTGCCTGAGAGGATCCAAACTAGCAAATAGGGGACCATGTTGGCATCTAGGGAAGAACTTAAACTGGCTCATTCAGGTTCTGTTGTGGCATTAGGCAACCCAGCAGCAGCCCCTCCTCAGTTCTCTACTCAAATGAGAAGCATGACTAATCTCCAGCAAAGGGGGCGGAGGATAAAATGAGCCAGGACCTGCATGAACCTCTTCACACAAAGTCTCTGAGGTCCTTTGCTGGGGGGGTGGGGAGTGGCTCACATGCCTGGATAGAAACCCTACTTGTAGGTGTCACTGCCATTCCTGCCAGAAACAGAAAGCTGCCTTCAGGAACCTCATCAGAAACAGTACCCTGGAAAGGCAGGGCAAGAGGGGCTCTGCTGCTGATGACAGCAAGTCCCTCATGTTTTGCCCAAGGAGCTCTGTTTTGTCTCTAGCTCGTCCATCTGTAATTAGAAATGAGTGCTGCTTTGTCCAGAGAATGCAACCAGTCGACAGACATCACATGACAACACAGTCTGGCACCCAGAGGCCCAGGGTGGGATTTTGTGATATTCCCTGCTAACTTTTGTAGGAGGCTGGGGTAGATCAGAAGAGGAGGTGGCAATCCTCTGGGTGGCCATATAACAGGAGAGCCATTTAGCCCTGGCTGGGCCATTCCAGATTCTGTCAACTGTGAAAAATGCCCTAAGGTTTAGAAACTGGCCTGATGATTATTAAAACTAATGATAGAAGGTAATTAATAAATAGTAGCAGCTATGTGCCAGACACAAAGCTTTGTAAGATCAGCATTATGGTTCTCATTATTTTCATGTGAGTCTGGTGGAGGTTAAATAATTTGCTAAGATCAAAAAACTAGTAAGTGGCAGAGTTGTGCTTGGCACCCAGGTCTCTGGTTCAAAAAAAGCCTGTGCTCTTTAAATGGAGTCACTCTCCTTCCATTAAGATCAGACACTCAAATGGTAGCTGAAAATCTAGAGCCTTTGGGAATAAGGACTGTTGTTTGCAGGTCCAATAGATGTTTGTGACCCCATGAGACTTCAGGGAAGTGTTGGCCTGGTGAAACCAAAAGTTCTTCATTCCCTCAAGGACCCAGGGGTTGATTCATGTCACAAAGGGTTAATTTCATTGATATGTAAATGCAAACTACAATGACATATGTATTTACCTTTCAATTAGCAAATATCAAAAGAAGTTCTAGAAAAACAGGCACTTTCATATCTTGTTGGTGAGAAAGTAAATTGGTATAGTTTCTTTGGAAGACATTTTAGCAAAATCTGTCAAAGTTAAAAAATTAAAAATGCCAATGTCTCTCAATGATTCTATTTTTAGGAATTTAACTTGTGTTATTCTTTCATATGGGCCAAAGACATATGTACATTATAGCATTGTTTGACATATTGAAAGAACAACCTGCGTACTCATCAAATGGGGCCTTGTTAAGTATTTTATGGTATTTCCTAAAGTCAAATACTGTTCTATACAACCATAAAAAAGCAAAGAGGAAGCTTATTATATAACTGACATGGAATGATTTCTAAGATATATGGTTAAGTGGAAAAAACAAGGTATATCAGAGTGTTTGTGATATATGGTTTTTCCTGGTACAAAAAAGAAGGGGGGAGGAGAATTCCAAAATATTTGCTTATATATGCATAACTATAGAAGTATACACAAAATCTAATACTGTTTGTTGCTTCCAGTGACAGTGGACCTGTAAACACTTTTGTACCTTTTGACTTTTGAACCACATCAATACATTAACTATTTAAAAAATCCTCCTTCTCTCTCCTCTGCCCAGCGTGCTTCCTCAAGAACTTCTCCAGCTGAATCATGTGGGGCAACACCCCCACCAGCTGGCTTCTGAGGTTCCCTTTAGAATAAATACCAAAGGGCTGTGAGAAAAATAGGGGCCCATAGTATCTGAGCCATCTGGAATTCCTTTGAAATCTGTGCAGTGTTGTGCTTGGGAAGATGGGAAGAAAGCTTTGGACAGCAAGCTCTTGAGCGGGTAAGCAAGATATGATTATTTAGCCTTGAAAACAATATGAAGAAATAGAAACTGTCCCTCCTTAATTGGCCTAGCGTTCCCCTATACAGGATAGAGTATCAGTGACTGGGTAACATTAGGTAAGAGCTCAGGAGGAGCACCGTGGTTGGTGCAGAAGACATGTAGGAGGTCTACTACTGGTATTTGCATTTGTGACCTCAGAAAGGAGAATAAAAGAGATAAGCCTGAAAGAAGAGGTTTGAAAACTATTCTGGGGTCCAGGGCTGTATTGCCCCAGAGGAGGAGGGTTGGTTATTGATGCAATTGTCACTGCAGGAGTCAGTATGTACCTAGGTGCCCCTTTGGACACTTCCCATCAGCACAGCTGCCCAGCTCAGTCCCTTCCCCCCAAGAATTCCCTTCTTCTCATCACCCAACATGGAAGGTAATGATGCCTGGAAGCGAAAGGGGCGGGCTTTGGGTACTGCCTTCCCTCCTTTAGGTGGGATGGGCTGTTGAACAGCGGAAGCAGTGGAAGACATGCATTCAGGGCTCACCAGGCAGGGCCCTCTGGCGCCATTAGGAGGGAAGCATTCCTTGAGAGCTTTCTACATTTCAGTCACTCTGCTAAGTACTCTGCCTACATTATCTCAGTTAATCTCCTGGACCCAGGTCTGTGTGAGCACCCAGGCTGTTTGCATCGAACATTAACCCTCCTGCTCTCCCTCCACTGACTTTCCACTGTCCCACACAATAACCTGCAACATGGGCACAACAGGTGCTCCCAGACTCAGTGTGGGTGATAACAGCGAATGGCTGAGCATTATGTGCTTTGGTAGATGAGCTAGAATCTCTGCAATCTGGATAGGTTTGTACAAGGCACATTTCAGGAACAAAGCAGTCAGTGTCCTTGGTTTGCACTTCCCATTTCTCTTGCTTCTGTCTCTCTGTGTGCGTTACGGCTACGGCTGGGTGGACTGTGTGTGTGATATTCCCCAGGAAGGGGATGGGGGGAGAGGAGGGATTGTCTCTGCTATTGTCCAGATGCTAATGGGTGGAGGGCTGTAAGGAGGGTGTTGCGAGGCCCTATGTCTCCCCCACCCTAGCCCCCCACCCCCCACCCCAGGAAGAAGGTCAGCAGCGGTGGTCCTGAGTCCTGGGTCTGTGCTGCCTGCTGTTGGGAAGGTCAGCCTCGCTCATTGCAAACCTTTCTCCTCCCACACAGCTCACTGGCCAGGGCTCATCCCTGACTCCCATTCCACTTCAAAAAAGAAACAGCTTGAATTTTTTTTTCCCTAAATAAATTCTGGAGCACACAAGGCAGCTGCATCTTCTATGTGCTGCTGTTACTGACAGGGGCAAGAGCAACAAGCTAGACTGGGCTCTCAGTTACGGCTGCCAAACCCAGTCAGGAGGAGGAAAGCCAGATGCCCCCACTGTTTGGAAAAAAAAAAAAAAAAAGTCACCTTATGACCAAAAATCACAAAACAAAACAAACAGTGCTTACAGAGCATGAAAGTAGTATATGATCAATTTAACCCATTTCAGTTCAGAAAATGCCTATTGTTCAAGGCACTGGGAAGACAGAAAGATGAGCAAGACATGGTCCCCGGGCTCAGGGAGCTCCTGAGGCGGTGTGGGAGAGGAACATTCACACACCAACAGGACTCCACAGACTCTAAGCTAAACACTACAGAGAGGTATAAGTGATATGTCACCACGTGCAGGGGGATTAAAGTGGCTCAGAGGCTGGTCCACAGTTCTGACAAATTATTAAGGTATTGGAGGATGTCGTTTTGGACTTGGCCTTGAAGGTTAATATAATGTTGATAGACAAGCTCAGGAGACAGGGCAGAACCGGCTAAGACAGCAGCTTGGGCAAAGGCACAGGGTTGTGATAGGGTATGGAGTGATTAAAGATGCATTAATATCAGCTATGTCATTATTTACCCAGTTTCTGCCACAGACAGGACACATAGCAATTTTAGGTCCTTAAAGAAGGAAACTGTTTATATCCCCATAAAATAGTCAATTACTATGGTTTATCTGGAGGTAAACTCAGCAAGCCTTGATGACGAGTTTGGTATTAGAGGTGAGGCCCACAAGACCTATAAAACAGTAAGTTTATATCAGATTCATTTCACTTTTTACAGCAACAATGGCTGGTGTTTTTCATATGTAAAATCAGCATTTCTGTTATATTGAGCCACTGTGTCACTCTGACTTTTACAGTGGGGGTGCAGAATAGCAAAGGAGCAAGAATAGTAGTGATAAAGATTTAAGTCCTGCCTCACCATTTTATTCATTTTTTTCTTCATTCATTCAGTCAGTCACTCACTCATTCCTACAGTCTTCAAAAATGCTCTGTGGGTCTGAGCCAAGTGGTGGAGAGAGAGAAAAGGAAAAGCTACGGTCCCTGCGCCTTCCAGAAACTCACAGTACATGTAAGAGATCACAGGAGAAGGTGATAAGCACTATTGGAAAAGCAGGGACAAAGGGCTGTGGAAAACATAATACATGCTCAATAAATACTGGTTGCTAAAATGAATAAATAATATGACAAACAGTGTCAGGTACCAATGAAAGAACAAATCAGAGTACCGAAAATATTTCTTTCAATTTGCAAATTGGGTTTCAAAATCTTGTTCAAGTCATGAAACCCATGGAAATCATGGGGAATACCATAAAATATTCATGTACTAATGTCCAAATATGGAATTTTAAGCTAAATCAGATAGCATCTTTTATGCCAGAGTCTATCACAGACATGGAATTGCAGGTGGCAAGTTTTAAGAAAACTTTATGAAAAAAAAGCTCTAAATTGAGAATATGCTGTCAGCTCATTTTTTTTCCTATGAATTGAGGAAAGACTGCCAGGATTCTATTTTAGTTCAGGAAACCCTCAGTCCAGCTGGTAGAACATCAGGGTTCCAGAGGAAGGCACTTTTGGCAGTTTAAAGGTTGTTGATGACTTTCGCAAGGGCAATTTCAGTGGAGTAATGAGGCCTGAAGTCAGATGGAGTTGGGTTGAAGAGTAAGGATGGAATTTTCAAGGCTCAACAAGTATTTATGGAACATCACAGGATACAATGTTGAGAAAAAATAAACAGACATGGTACCACTCCTCATGGAACTTGAAGTAGCGCATGGGAATGAATTTGTCACAAAATAAACGTCAAATGATACTGTGATAAAAGGTATAAGGTAGAGGTACATGGTTTTATAATAGTGTTGAATAGAAGGTCTGGGGGGCATTCAGAGGTCCTGGGAAGTCACCTAAGGATGATTGAGCTGGCATCTGAAGAATGAGGAGGAGCTGAGGAGATGAGGGGTGGTTGGGAACTGGGATAGTGTGTTCCAGGAATGGGCAAAGGCCATGGCCAGAGAGCAGGGCATTTTAAGGCACCAACAGGCCAGTGGAGTGGGGTGCAAGAGAGTGAGATGGAGAACCACGCAAGATGAACCCGAGAGACAGGAAGGGCTTAGAACATGCAGGGCCTTATCAGCCACATTCAGGATTTTGATGTTGATTCTAATACAGTGGAAAGTCACTGACGTACTTAGTGACATAATCAACAGCGTGTTGTAATCAGATTTTCTGTTTCAAAAAGATCACTCTGGCTGTATAGTGTGGACATTATGTTTGAGGTAATCAAGAGTAGATGCAAGGAGACCTGTTTGGAGACTCTTCAACAAATTCAAGCAAAAGATGACTGTTGTTTAGAGTAAGATGTTGGCAGTGGAGAATGGAGAGAAGTAAGGAGACTTGAGAGGTGCTAGAGGGTAAAATGGACAGGACGTGATGTGAGAGGTGAGAGAGATGGAAGTGTTGAAGATGACTCCTAAGCTTCCAGCTTGGGTCCCATGGATTGTGGTGCCAATCCCTGAGACAGGGAACAGTGGAAGAGAGCCAGGATTTGGAGGAATACCATGAACACAACCTCAGTCATGCTGAACTTGAGGAGCCTTTGAACCATGTAAGTGGAGAGGTCAAGAGGGCCGGAGAGGTCTGGGCAGAGCATGTGCCCCTGCAAGCCATCCACATCTGGGGGGAATTGAAAGGCATGGATGAGACTACTCAGGTAGAGAGGACCAATTTAAAAGAGAAGGCTAAAGATTAAACCTGAAGTAGAGGAGGATGAGCCTGAAAAGAAGCCAGAGAAGGAAGAACTAGAGAGATAAGAGATAAGAGGAGGCAGAAGTGTCATGAAAGCCAAGAGCAGAGTGTTTTCTGAAGAAGAGAAGAGAAAGCACAGATGTTGCCTAGAAGGCAATTAAGATGAGGACCAGAAAGGGTCCATTGCTGCCATAGAAAACAGTTCGGCAGCTCCTCTGAAAATTAAACACAGGAATTTCACTCTCAGGAATACACCCAAGAGAAATGAAAACAAATGCCCACACAGAAACTTGTACACCATGTTCCTAGCAGCATTATTCACGATAGCCAAAAGGTGGAACAACCCTAGTGTCTATCTGCTGATAAATAAATGAAATGCATATATACATTTAATAGAATATCATTCATCCATAAAAAGGAACAGGGTACTGATACATGCTACAGTCTGGATGAACCTCAAATATATTATGCTAAATGGAAGAAACCAGACAGAAAGGTGACATTGCATTATTCCATTTTCCAGAATTTGTAAATCCACAGAGACGGAAAGCAGATTAGTGGTTACCAGGGGATGGGGGAGGGGAGAATGGGGAGTGTGGTTGCTTAATGGATACGGGATATTCTTCTAGGGTGATGAAAAAGTTTTGAAACTAGAGAGAGGTGGTTGTTGTGCAACATTGTGTATTCACTAAATTCCACTGAATTGTACACTTTAAAATGGTTAATTGTATGTTATGTGAACTTCACCTCAATAAAAGGATCCACTGGCTTTAGAAACACGGAGGTCACAGGGGGCTTAAGCAAGAGCATCATGACATTATGGGGAAAAGACAGATTATAGTTGGAGGAGGAGAAAGTAAAAGGTAAGAAAATGGAGACTGCAGGTATAAACAAGTCTTTCTGGAGGTTTGGCTTTGAGGGTTGGAGAGACAGGGTGGTTTGGTTTTGCTTTAATGGGAGAGAAATGAGCATATGATTCACAGCATAAGGTTCCTCAAGTGCACAGATGGAGTGACTGGCCTTAGGAGGGAGAGGAATAGCTCTTCTGTGGTAACTGGGGAGAAGGATTGGATAAGGCAGATGTCCATAGATTTGTATTTGCATGGTGGGAAGATGACATGTTACCAACTGATGGAGCAAAGGAAGGCGAAAGGTAGATAGAAGGGGAGGCAGGATGCCAGGGAAATTTTATTTTAAAATGGGGGTGAGGGTGAGGACTGAGAAAAAGGATTCCTTAAAGAGAAAAATGGTGAAGAAACTAGAGAAAGATGATAATATTGGAACATGTATTAGCTGTGTGACATTGAGCCCATTTCCTTACTTGTAAAATTGGAATAATACTCATGAAACCAATCCTATGTAGTTGTGACTTGCACACAGAAAGTGATCTACAAATATAGTCTTGTCATTTTAACTTTCATCCTCGCCATGAATGACTAACTAGCACAGTGCTGAATACATCACTGGTTTAATATAAAATATTTACTGATTCTCTCAGGTGGTTAGTACCTGAGAAGCATTTGTTAGGGAGAAGAAAGGCCTGGTATATACTGGAACACTTGAGCCTCCTCCTCTCCCTTTATCACTTTCCTCACTTCCCATCTCTGAAGCTGGCTCTGTTTTCTTCTCTACGCACTTGGAAGCCTTTCTACCACTTAATGCTAAAGGATTTGTATGTGGTGCTTAGCCAGGACAGATTCTATTAGGGAATTTAATCATACGGGCAGGGCACTGGGCCAGGATGAAGAGAGAAGAGGCTCAATTCATTCAAGAGCCCAATCTCCTCTGACCTCGTTCATATTCAGAGGACACGGTGTCTGTGGAATTCACTCCTTCATCCTTTTATGATCTGTTTAGGCCAGCTTTGTGCTAGGCATTCAACAAGGGCTGAGATACAGAGATGAATAGAAATGGCCCCTGCCCTCCTAATATTAATCTGGTAAGATAAATGTTAGAATGGCTTTATCACAAAGTCCTAGGGGATCATTTTATAGCTGTGCCTCACACAGGCAGGAAAGACTTTCCAGAGGGGGTACTGGTTGAGCTGAGACATAAGATGAACATCTTAAAGACAAGCTAGGAAATGGATTTTCCAGACAGAGGAAGCACCGTGTGCAAGACCCCAGAAGCTCAGGGAATGACCGGGAGACCTGGGAATTGCAAGCATTGCAGTAATGTCAAACATGAAGTGTCAGGTTGTAGAGATGAGATGGGATGCTGGACAGTGACCTGGAGTGCTATATCTGCTCTGCTAAAGACCTTGACCCTCTGGGAGATGTGGAGCATAACACTTTCTTATTTGCATGTTAGAAAGATCACTCCTAGTGGTTGGTGGGGGGATAGATTGGGTTGAGGGGTGAGACAGGATGATTCATTATGAATGGAGGCATTATGATTGGTCAGGAGACCAATAAGAGTCCCGATGAGAACAGTTCCAGTGATGGGTCCAAGGGGTGGCTATGGCAGTGGGTGAGTAAAGTGAAACTAAAAGCCACTGACTTTGAGATCAAGGAAAGTTTGAGGCTAGTGTGTTACAGAGGTCATCTTCATGCATGTTGAAACCTTTTAGGGTGATGATAGAATTTGAGATGAAGGGGAAACAACTGCTAAGTCCTCAGTGAATGAGAGAGATTCAGTGATAAGGAAGGACAGACTGAAGAATAGTCAAATAGCATGGCCCTCAAAGGAACATTTTTTGCATGATATTGAAAATAGTCTATACTAATTCTGGAAAACAGAATAGACTCATGAAAGACTTAAGCTGTTGCTTCTTATTTCCAAGGTGGGACCACCATCAAATGTAGGTAGGATATAGTTCCAAGATGCCAGACCGCTAGGTGCTACCTGAGGATACCATATAACCTTACCAATGGGTGCCCACAGATTCAAGATCTCAGAACTCAACTAAGTCCTCTCAGTGACTCTACAATCCTTGGTATTTGGTAGAGTCCATTTCCCAGACCCTCAAAGAACTATTTCCAACTTCCCTGCTGAGGTCTTGCTGACACTGAGCATGTTCTCTCACTATGGAAGCAAAGGAGTTAGGCAAAGAGCATCTTTCATCCCAGGGTGCTGACAATTCAACACTAGTCTTCTCTTATCAGATAGATTTCAGTGCTCATTCATTTCTTTTCTGTTCCTATTTGCCTCAGGCTGATCTTCTTGATAGAAGGGCTAAGCTCTGAAGGAGACCACCAACTAAAGCAGAGCCACTTTGCAAAGACAGTAAAAGGTGTTTTTTGCTTTGGTTTGTTTGTTTTGATTAGCTCCTGACATTCAGGGAAATCTCTTGTCATATCACTAGCTGGATACAAACCTAAGGGACAGACATCTCAGGGTAAATCCCAGAGTTAACACTTTAAAATTTTTAAATGTACAGTGTGTAACAAAAGATTATATGACAGACAAAGAGGAAATGATGGCCCTTTCAAAGGAAAAATATAAAAATCCAGAAACCATCAATGAAGAGACTTTGGAGTTACTATGGAATTACTTTGGAATTACTATGAGCTTTAAAAAAATGATCTTCAATATGATCAAGAAGATAAAGGAAAACACAGAGAAAGAACTAAAGAATATGAGGAAAATAGTGAATGAACAATATGTTAAATTCTTTGAGATTCTCAATAGGAACCAAACAGAAGCACTGGAGTTGAAGAATGCAATAACTGAAATAAAAATTCCCTAGATGGTTTCAACAGTAAATTGAAGGTGGCAGAAGAAAGAATGAGTGATCTCAACAAAAAAGACAAGTGAAATGATTCAGGCTGAGGAGCAGAAAGAAAGAAGAATGAACAGAGCCTAAAAGACCTATGGGATACCATCAGGCATACCAATATATGCATTATAGGAGTCCCAGAAGGAGAAGAAGGAGAGAAAGAGGCAGAAGGAATACTCAAAGAAATAACAGCATAAAATTTCCCAAATTTAATGAAAGATCTGACTATGCATATTCAAAAATCTCAGCAAACCCCAGCAAACCCCAAACAGGGAAAACTCAAAGAAAACAACACCCAGACACATAGTAATCAACTTGTCCAAAGCCAAGGACAAGGAGAGAATTCTGAAAGTAGCAAGAGAGAAGCAGTAAGTTATATTCAAGGGAATACCAATAAGATTAAGGCCAATTTCTCATCAGAATCCAGGGAGGCAAGAAGGCAGTGGTACCAAATGTTTAAAGTGCTGAAAGAAATCAATTGCCAGCCAAAACTTTTATATCTAGCAAGACTATTTTTAAAAAATGAGGGAGAGATTAAGACATTCCCAAATAAGCAAAGTTGAGGGAGTTCGTTCCCACTAATCCTACCCTACAAGCAATGCTAAAGGGAGTTCTTCAGACTGAAAGGAAAGAACACTGGACAAGTGAATCAAAGTAGCAAAAAGGTAATCAAATGGGTAATTACAAATGCAAGTATGATTGTATTGTATTTTTTGGTATGTAACTCCACTTCTTATTTTTTCACAGGTACAAAATGCAAATGCATAAAAAGTAATGATAAATCTATGGTTTTGAACATACACTGTACAAAGCTATAATATGTAAAAAGTGCAAAACAGGTGGTGGGATGGAAGTACATAGGAACACTGTATGTGTATGTTAGTGAGATAAGATGGTAACAAACCAAAATATGTATGCTATATATTTAGGATGTTAAATTTTAACCCCATGGTATCCACAAAGAAAATACATGAAAAATATTTTCAGAAAGAAATTAGAAGGGACCCAAAATGATACAATACAAAAAGAAAAAAAAAAGAATATGAAAGTAGGCATTAATGTAAGAATTGAGGATCAAAGTAAGATATAAGAATTAAAAAGACAAAATATCAAAATGGCAGAAGAAAGTCCTGCACTATCAGTAGGTACTTTAAGTGTAAATGGCTTAAACTCTTGAGTAAAAAGGCAAAGATTGCCAGAATGGATTTAAAAAAAAAAAGCATGACCCAACCATGTGCTGTTTACAAGAGACTCACTTTAAATTCAAAGATGTAAATAGGTTGAAAGTTAAAGGATGGAAAAAAAATACCCTTTTTATTTTTAAAAGTAGCAACCAAAAGAGAGCTGGGGTTGCTTTTTGACTTTAAGTCAAAACTGTTACAGGGGACAAAGAAGGTCATTGTATATTGATAAAGGGGTCAATTCAACAAGAACATATAACAATTATAAGCATATGTGCACCTGACAGCAGAGCCCCCAAATATACAAAGCAGATGTTGACATATTTGAAGAGAGAAATTCATGGTCCTACGTTAATTGTAGGAGATTTCAATACAACACTTTCAATAATGGATAAGACATCTAGACAGAAGATCAATAAGGAAACAGAAGACTTGAACAATACTCTAAATCAACTAGACCTAGGAGACATATAGAGAACATATCACCCAACAGCAGCAGACTAGACATTCTTCTTGAGTGCCCATGAATTATTCTCCAAGCTGGACCATATCTTAGGTCACAAAACAAGTCTCAATAAATTAAAAAACATTGAAATCATACAATATATCTTCTCTGACAGCAATGCAATGAAGCTAGAAATCAGTAATAGAGAGAAATAGAAAATTCCCAAATATGTGGAAATTGAACAATGTACTCTTAAACAGGAATTGGTCAAAGAAGAAATCACAAGGGAAATCAGGAACTATCTTGAAGCAAATGAAAATGAAAACTCAACATACCAAAACTTATGGGATGCAGCAAAGGCAGTGCTGAGAGGGAAATTTATAGCTCTAAATGCTTACATTAAAAAAAAAGAAAGCTCTCAAATAAGAGAGCTAACCTCAAAACTGGAGAATCTAGAAAAGAAGTGTAAACTAAACCCAGCAGAAGGAAGGAAATTGGAGCAGAGATAAATGAAATAAAGGATAAAAAATAAATAGAATAAAAAACTCTTAAGTTGGTTATTTGAAACAATAAGTAAAATTGACAACGGTTAGCTGAACTAATGAAGAAAAAAGAGGGAGGAGGCAAATAACTAAAAGCAGAAATGGAAAGTTGGGGATCCACATAGCAACAAAACATCCCTTGAAAAAGCCTCCCCAGAGAATTAGTGAATAAAAGCACAAATCCCATTTGTGTTGAACTCTGGAGGATGGTACAGACTGGAGAATGATTTCACAAACAACTAATCAGAGAAACAGAAAAATACCACATAGGAGAAGTCCATCCCAGACTTGTCTAATTGGGTCCTGTTTCCCCTCCTCCTCACTTGGTCCCATACAGCTAGGGAGCCATGCAGAGGCAGCATGGCCTGGAATCCCTCTCACTGCAGAGACTGTAGGCTGAATCACAGCAAGTTAGAACTCCACACACAAGTCTGAGGAGACCCAGGGTGGAACATGAGCTGCTGAGGAGTGCTGCATACAAAAGGGCCCTTGGGGAGAAACAGAGAGAGACCACCATAGAAAGGCTGGTAAGAATTGTGACAAATCCAGTTTCAATCGGCTAGACCAGCTAAAGGCAAAACAGACTTTTCTAAAGTGACCTACCTTTCTGGATTGACCCCATTTGGCTCCCCAGGGTGAGATATCCTAACAGGGAATAAACTGGAGGTAGGAAAGCCTCACAGAAGAAAAGAAACCACGGGTTAAACTGAAGTGCTAAACGATAGGACAGGTCTCAGAATTGAAAAGTGTAAGGAAAACAGAACACTGAGTGAGGGAAAGAATTTAAGCAAATCATAGGAGCTGGGGAGAAAACAAACATAACAGATCAAGATCCTGGAGAAGGAACAGAAAAAAGGAAGCTCTCTCCTAGAGGTGAAACAACTGGACAAAAATTGTGGTCTTAAAAAAATGCAATGCATATCCAGGGAAAAAATCAGATGGAAAATAGCTGAGAAAATCTGAACAGTTAAACACAGGCTATTCCAAATGTCAAAGAAGTTCCTTAACAAAGCCAATCAAAAATAAAACCCTAGACAAGAGAGAGAAACAGACTTCAGGGTTAACCCGTAAAAAGAATCAGATGCCTAGACATCAATGAAAAGTCATGAGTCATACTAAGGAGCAAGTCAGGGGAACAAATTAAAACTTCAGAGGAGACTCAAAAGTAGGAACAACAACTCAGAGATGTTCAAACAAATACCCTAAATCATAGCAAGGAGATGAAGGAAAATATGGCTAAAGAGATAAAGGATATTAAGAAGACAATGTGAGAGCATACAGAAGAATTTGAAATTATAAAAAGAAACATAACAGAAATTATGGGATGAAAGGCAAAATAAAAGAGGTTAAAATACACTACAGGCATACAACAGCAGATCTGAACAGGCAAAAGAAAGAATCAGTGAGCTGGAAGACAAGACAATCAAAATAGTACAGTCAGGAGAGAAGATAGAGAAAAGAATAGAAGAAAATGGAGCAGTGTCTCAGGGATTTGAGTGACAGCACAAAATGCACAAATATACATGCCATGAGTATCCCTGAAGGAGAAGAAAAGAGAAAAGGGGCAGAAAGAATATTTGACGAAATATTAGCCAACAACTTCTCAACTCTTAAGAAAGATAAATATACATGTCCAAGAAATGCAACATACTCATAACAGAATAAAACCTAACAGACTTACTCTGAGACACATACTTATCAGAATGTCAAATGCCAAAGATAAAGAGATAAAGATAGAGAATTCTGGAAGCAGCAAGAGAAAAGCATTTCATCACATACAAGGGAAACACAATAAAACTAAGTCCCTGGAAAAGCTTGGAAAGGGAAGATGCCTCAATTTGCTAAAGACACCCTAAAAAAGAAAAACGAAGTGGGAGGACTTACACTCCCTGACTTTGAAGCTTATTATAAAGCCACAGTTGTCAAAACAGCATGGTACTGGCACAAAGACAGACATATTGATCAATGGAATTAAACTGAGAATTCAGAGACAGACCCCCAGATCTATGGCTGACTGATCTTTGATAAGGCCCCCAAAGCCACTGAACTGGGACTTAACAGTCTTTTCAGCAAATGGGGCTGAGAGAGTTGGATATCCATATCCAAAAGAATAAAAGAGGACCCCTACTTCACACCCTACACAAAAATTAACTCAAAGTGGATCAAAGATCTCAATATAAAAGACAGTACCATAAAACTCCTAGAAGATAATGTAGGGAAACATCTTCAAGACCTTGTATTAGGTGGCCAGTTCCTAGACTTTACACCCAAAGCACAAGCAACAAAAGAAAAAATAGATATATGAGAACTCCTCAAGCTTAGAAGTTTCTGTACCTCAAAGGAATTTGTTAAAAAGGTGAAGAGGCAGCCAACTCAATGGGAAAAATTTTTGGAAACCATGTATCTGACAAAAGACTGATATCTTGCATATATAAAGAAATCCTACAGCTCAATGACAATAGTACAGACAGCCCAATTATAAAATGGGCAAAAGATATGAAAAGACAGCTCTCTGAAGAGGAAATACGAATGGCCAAGAAACACATGAAAAAATGTTCAGCTTCACTAGCTATTAGAGAGATGCAAATTAAGACCACACAATACCATCTCACACCAATTAGAATGGCTACCATTAAACAAACAGGAAACTACAAACGCTGGAGAGATGTGGAGAAATTGGAACTCTTGTTCATTGTTGGTGGGACTGTATAATGGTTCAACCCCTCTGGAAGTCAGTCTGGCAGTTCCTTAGAAAACTAGATATAGAGTTACCCTTCTATCCAGCGATTTCCTTTCTCAGTATATGCTCGGAAGATCTGAAAGCAGTGACACAAACAGATATCTGCACGCCAGTGTTCACAGCAGCATTATTCACAATTGCCAAGAGATGGAAACAACCCAAATGTCCTTCAACAGATGAGTGGATAAATAAAATGTGGTATATACACATGATGAAATACTATGCGCTGTAAGAAGGAACAATGTCATGAAACATAAGACAACATGAATGAACCTTGAAGACATAATGCTGAGCAACATAAGCCAGGCACAAAAAGAGAAATATTACATGCTACCACTAATGTGAACATTGAAAAATGTAAAACAGATGGTTCATAATGTAGAATGTAGGGGAACTAGTGACAGAGAGCAATTAAGGAAGAGGGAATGAAAACCCAATAAGCTATCGTGGAGATAAATTTAATATTCTGGGAATGCTCAGGAATGACTATGGTCTGTTAATTTCTGATGGGTATGATAGGAACAAGATCACAGAAATATTGCTATATTAGGTTATTTTCTTGGGGTAGAGTAGGAACATGTTGGAAGTAAAGTAGTTATCTTAGGTTAGTTGTCTTTTTCTTACTCCTTTGTTATGGTTTCTTTGAAATGTTTTTTTTTATTGTATGTTTTTAAAATTTTTTTATACAGTTGATTTTAAAGAAAGAGTTAATTAAAAAAACTGCAAGAAATATGCAGAGCTCCCTTGAGGAGCTGGTGGAGAATGCAGGGATATTGGGCTTCCCCACCTCGATGGTTGCTGACATGCTCACAGACATAGGGGACTGGTGGTTTGATGGGCTGAGCCCTCTACCACAGGACTTGCCCTTGGCAAGACTGCTGCTGCAAAGGAGAGACTAGGCCTCCCTATAATTGTGCCTAAGAGCCTCCTCCCGAATGCCTCTTTGTTGCTCAGATGTGGCCCTCTCTCCCTAGCTAAGCCAACTTGGCAGGTAAAATCACTGCCCTCCCTACTATGTGGGATCTGACACCCAGAGGAGTGAATCTCCCTGGCAACGTGGAATATGACTCCCGGGAAGAAATCTAGACCAGACATCATGGGATGGAGAACATCTCTGTGACCAAAAGGGAGATGTGAAAGGAAATGAAATAAGCTTCAGTGGCAGAGAGATTCCAAAAGGAACCGAGAGGTCACTCTGGTGGGCACTCTTATGCACAATATAAACAACCCTTTTTAGGTTCTAATGAATTGGAATAGCTAGCAGTAAATACCTGAAACTATCAAACTACAACCCAGAACCCATGAATCTTGAAGACGATTGTATAAAAATGTAGCTTATTAGGGGTGACAGTGTGATTGGGAAAGTCACATGGACCACACTCCCCTTTGTCTAGTTTATGGATGGATGAGTAGAAAAATGGGGGAAGGAAAAAAAAATAAAACAAAACAAACAACAACAAAAAAGGCACCCAGTGTTCTTTTTTACTTTAATTGCTCTTTTTTCATTTTTTATTCTTATTATTTTTGTGTGTGGTAATGAAAATGTCAAAAATTAATTTTCATGATGAATGCACAACTATATAATGGTACTGTAAACAACTGAATGTATGCTTTGTTTTGTATGACTGCATGGTATGTGAATATATCTCAGTAAAATGAATTAAAAAAAAAAAACAGAAAAAAAAAACAAACTAAGTCCCAATTTCTCATCACAAACCATGGAGGCAGGAAGGAAGTGGCATGGTATATTTAATTTACTGAAAGGAAAAACTGCCAGCCCAAAATTCTTTATCTGGCAAAACTGGCCTTCAAAAAATGAGGGAGAGTTTAAAGTATTGACAGATAATCTAACAGACACAGAGTTTGTCAACAAGAAACCTGCCTTACTGAAGGGATTTCTGAAGGTTGAAAGGATAAGACAGGAAAGATAAGCTTGCAGTATGAAGAAATGAAGATCATCAGTAAGAATAACTAAAAGGATAAATACAAAACCCAATAGTACTTTATCTCCAATATACAACTCTATAATTCAAAAAAGAATCAGAATACAATTGAACAAGAAAAATGAATATTTCCTTGTAACAGACATGCAAAATATGAAGTGATAAGGTGAGACAAAACCAACATAAAGAGGGGAAACAGGGTTATGGGAGCAGAGAACATGTATCCTATTGAAGCTAAGTTGATATCTTTTAAAATTGGTAGTTTATAGATGCAGGTTGTGTAATAGAAACTCCAGGGTAACCACAAAAATATATACAGAAACAGAAATGAGAAAGGAATCAGTCAGATACATTGCAAAAGATAAACTATGCAGAAAAGGAGGTTGCAATAAAGGAAAAGAGAAAAAAAAGACATAACATAATCTTCAAAGGACATAATGACTGAGGTAAAAACTGCCTTTACAGTAATAACCTGGAAGGTTAATGGATTAAACTTCACAATCAAAAGACACAGATTGGCAGAATGGATAAAAAAGCATGGTCCAACTGTATGTTGTTTACAAGAGACTCACCTTACACCCAAAAACACAAACAAGTTGAAAATGAAAGAATGCAAATAGTAACCAAAGAAGAACTGGGGTAGCTATACTAATATAGGACAAAATGGACTTTAAGTGAAAAGATGTTATAAAAGACAAAGAAGGACACTATATATTAATAGAAGGGGCAATTCACAAAGAAGAAATAACAATCATAAATATTTATGCACCTAACCATGGTGGCCTCAAATAAATGAGGCAAACACTGGCAAAAGTTTAGGGAGAAACAATAATAGTTGAGACATCAATACACCACTCTTATCAATACCTACATATCTAGACAGAAGATCAATAAGGAAACAGAGAACTTGAATAATATGATAAATGAACTAGACCTAACAGACATATACAAAACATTGCACTCCACAACAGCAGGATATATATTCTCAAGTGAACATGGATCATTCTCCAGGAAAGACCACATGTTGAGAGAAAAAAATAAGTCTTAATAAATTTAGAGAGATTGAAATAATACAAAGCATCTATTCTGACCACAATGGAATGAAGCTGGAAATCAATAATAAGTAGAGAACTGTAAAACAGCAAATATGTGGAAGTTAAAATTACACTGTCTTTAAAAAGCAATGTGTCAAAGAAGATATCATAAAGGAAATAAGTAAATATCTTGAGATGAATAAAAACAAGAATACAACATATCAAAACTTATGGGATGCAACTAAAGCAGAGCTGAGAGGGAAATTTATATCCCTAAATGCTTACATTAAAAAAGAAGAAAGAGAGAAAATAAAAAACCTAACTGCACACCTGGAGGAAAATTGGTTCTTTGAAAAGATCAATAAAATTGCAAACCCTGAGCTAGACTAACTAAGAAAAAAAGAGAGAAGACACAAATTAATGAAATCAGAAATGAGAGGGGGAACACTACTACTGACCCCACAGAAATAAAAAGATCATAAGAGGATACTATGAACAGCTGTATGCCAACAGATTAGATAACCTAGATGAAATGGAGAAATTCCTAGAAACACATGAACAACCTACAATGTGTCAACCAGAAATAGAAGCCCTCAACAGACCAATCACATGTAAAGAGACTGAATCAGTCATCAAAAACTTCCCAACAGAGAAAAGCCCAGAACCCGATGGCTTCACAATTTAATTCAACTAATGATTCCCTGAAAAATTAATTCCAATTCTGCTTGAACCCTTCCAAAAAATTGAAGAGGAGGGAACACTACCTAACTTTTTCTATGAGGCCACCATCACCCTAATACCAAAGTCAGGTAAAGACACTATGAGTAAAGAAAATTACAGTCCAATTTATCTAATGAATTAGATGCAAAAATCCTCAACAAAAAATACTTGCAAATCAAATCCAACAGCACATCAAAAGAATTATACACCATGATCAAGTGATCAATTACATACCATGATCAAGTATTCAAGGGCGGTTCAACGTATGAAAATCAATTAATGTAATACATCACGTCAACAAAATGAAGGGAAAAAAAACACATGATCATCTCAGTTCATGCAGAAAAGGCATCTGACAAAATCCAACATACTTTCTTGATAAAAACACTTAGAAAAATAGGAATAGAAGGAAACTTCCTCCACATGATAAAGGACATATATATAAAACTCACAGCTGATGTTATATTCAGTGATGAAAGACCGAAAGCTTTCATCATTCAACATAGTACTGAAAGTTCTAGCCAGAGCAACTAGGCAAGAAAGAGAAACTAAAGCATCCAAATTGGAAGAGAAGAACAAAACTTTCACTATTTGCAGATGACATGATCCTATATATAGAAAATTCCCAAAAGTCAACAACAGCTCCTAGAACTAATAAAAAAATACAGCAAAGTGGTGGTATACAAGATCAACACCCAAAAATCAGTAGCATTTCTATACACTAATAATGAGCAAGGTGAGAATTAAATCAGGAGAAATATTCCATTTACTGTAACAACTAAAAGAATCAAATATCTAGGAATAAATTTAACCAAGGATGTAAAGGACTTGTACTCACAAAACCACAAACATTGCTAAAGGAAATCTAAGACCTAAATAAATGGAAAGGCATTCCATGTTCATGACTGGAAGACTAAATATCATTAAGATGTCAATTGTAGCAAAAATGATTTACAGATTCAATGCACTCTCAGTCAAAATTCCTTAGCCTACTTTGCAGAAACAAAAAAGCCAACTGTCAATTTATTTGGAAGGGCAAGGGACCAAAACAGCCATAAATATCTTGAAAAAGAAGAACAAAATTAGTGGACTCATACTTCCTGACTTTAAAGCATATTACGAAGCTACAGTGATCAAAACAGCATGGTACTGGCACAAGGATAGATATATTGATGAATGGAATTGACTTGAGAGTTGAGAAAGAAGTCTTCACACCTATAGCCAAATGATTTTTGACAAGGCTGCCAAGTCCACACAATTGGGTGGTGCTGGGAGGACTGGATATTCATATCCAGAAGAATGAAAGAGGACCCCTTTCTCACACCATATACAAAAATTAACTCAAAATGGATCAAAGACATTAATATAAAAGCCAGGAATATAAAACTGCTAAAAGAAGATATAGGGAAGCATCATCAGGATCTTGGGTTAGGCAATGGTTTCTTTGACTTTATACCCAAAGCAAAAGCAACAAAAGAAAAAATAGATCAACAGGACTACTGCAAAATTGAAGACTTTTATACTTTAAAGGACTTTGTCACGAGAGTGGAGACAACCTACTCAATGAGAGAAAATGTTTGGAAGCCACATACTTGTTAAGGGTTTACTATCCAGAATATATTTTTTTAAAAATCCTACAACTCAACAATAAAAAGACAAACAACCCAATTTTAAAAATGGGCAAAAGACTTGAATAGACATTTCTCCAAAGGGGATATACAAATGACTAAAAAGCACATGAAAAGTGGCTCAACATCACTAGCTGTTAGGGAAATACAAATCAAAACAACAATGAGATATTATTTCACACCCAACAGAATGGCTACGATTTAAAAAAGAAAAAATTACAAGTGCTGGAGAGGATGTAGAGAAATAGGAGCACTCATCATTATTGGTGGGAATGCAAAATTCGTGCAGCCACAGTGGAAGACAGTTTGGCAGTTCCTCAGGAAGTTAAGTATAGAGTTACCATATGACCCAGAAATCTCACTTCTAGGTATATACTCAAAAGAATTGAAAGCAGGGACTCAAACAGATGTTTGCACACTGATGTTCATGGTGGCATTATTCACAATTGCCCAAACATGGAAGCAATCCATGTGTCCATCAACAGATGAATGGATAAACAAAATGTGATATATACATACAATGTAATATTATTCACCTGTAAAAAGGAATGTAGTGCTGATGCATGCAACAATAAGGAAGAACCTTGAAGACATTAAGCTTATGAAATAATTAGGCACGAAAGGACAAGTATTGTATGATCTCACTGATATGAATTAATTGTAATAAGCAAACTCATAAAGTCTGAATCTAGAATATAGTTCACCAGGGAATAGACTGGGATAGGGAGTGGGGAGCTGATGCTTAATTTGTACAGAGTTTCTGTTTAGGTTTTTGTAAAGGTTTGGAAATAGATGGTGGTGATGGTAGCACCTTACTCTGAAAGTAATTAACAGCATTGAATTATGTATGTGAATGTGGTTGAAAGGGAAGTTTTGGGTTGTGTACGTTACTAGAATGAAAGTCAGAAGATAAAACATGGGACTGTATAACACAGTGAACCCTGTTGTGTATAACGGACTGGGGTTAATAGTACAAGAATGTTCTTTCATAAATTACAACAAATGTATGACCCTTTTATATGGTGTTAATAATAGGACAGTATATGGGGAAATTACACCTAGTGTAAACTGTAGATTATGTTTATAGTACTATTTCAATATTCTTTCATCAGATGTAACAAAGGTACCACACTAATGCAAAGTGTCAACAATAGGGGGTATATGGGAATGTTGTATTGTTTACATGACTTTTCTGTAAGTCTACAACTTACACATCTACCACTTCTCTAAAATAAAAAATAGTAATAATTTTTAAAATGCATTATGCTAAGTGAAAGAAAGCAAGCAAACAGTACTACATATTGTATAACTCAATTTATAGAAAATAGAAATAGGAATATATCTATAGAGACTGAAATAGATTAGTGGTTATGTAGGTCTGGGAAGGAGAGGAAGATTGAGAGGTGACTGCTGTGCTGAATGGGGTTACTCTTTTGGAGTAATGAAAATGTTCTAAAATTGATTGTGGTGATGAATGCACAACTCTGTGATTATACTAAAAGCCATAATTGTACACTGCATGGATTGTATTGTACATGGATATATTTCAATAACACTGCTTTACAAAATAAATGAAAAGGGGGATATTACTACATACCTCACAGGAAGAAAAAAAAGACTTAAAGATGATACTAGGGGCTTCGCCTGGGGCGCGCCCTGGGCCTGGTGCATTTCTTGCAGCTCTAGGACTGACATGGATGGGGACCAGATGTGACCTTCTGCTTGAAATATCTCAAGTGTTACCTATATAGTGTGTAGGAAAGTCCACCAGACTCCATTTGAAATCTCTCAGCCACTGAAGCTTTATTTCATTTCATTTCACACACCCCTTTTGGTCAAGAAGATGTTCTCAATCTCATGATGCCAGGTCCAGATTCATCCCTGGCAGTCATATCCCGCATTGCCAGGGAGATTTACACCCCTGGGAGTCAGGTCCCACACAGTGGGGCGGGCAGTGAGATCACCTACCGAGGTAGCTTGATTGGAGAGGGAGGGCCACATCTGAGCAACAAAGAGGCACTCAAGGGGAGACTTTCA
The DNA here is from genome assembly GCF_015220235.1 of Choloepus didactylus. NCBI lineage: Eukaryota > Metazoa > Chordata > Mammalia > Pilosa > Megalonychidae > Choloepus > Choloepus didactylus. The sequence continues at coordinate 83,764,628 of NC_051308.1, read as the reverse complement.
GGCAAAATTATAAGCAGGCTCTCCTTTGCAGTAACAAGCTTCATAGGGGCAAGCCCCAAGACAGAGGACTCAGAATATCAAGCAGTCAGTCCCCAGTGTTTGTGAGAACATCAGCAGCAATCCAGGCGAGGAAGTCCAACACCTCCACATCCTCCCCCAACTCCTCAGGGCGTCCCTGCTTATATATTTTTATTCTCCACCCAAATTACTTTCAGATGTGTTACTATTTCACTCTAACCTATACAGACCTACCATTTCTCACTCCCTATTCAAAGTTCCATGTAATTGTGGTGTTTGAACAAACTGACTGTAGAAATTACATTGTTTAGAAAATACAGATCATACACCAAATAAATATTTCTTCCCTTGGTCTCAAAAAAGAAAAAAAGATGATATTATAATGCTGTATGCCAACAAATTAGATGACTTAGATTAAACAGAAAAATTCTTAAAAATACACAAACTACCTACACTGACTCAAACCAATAACTAATAAAGAGATTGAATCAGTCACCAAAAACCTCCCAACAAAGAAAAGCCTGAGCCCAGATGGCTTCACAGGTGGATCTTACAAAACATTCCAAGATGAAGTAACACCAGTACTGGTCAAATTCTTCTAAGTAATTGAAGACTCCCTAACTCCTTCTATGAGTCCAACATTACCCTAATATCAAAAATTTTCAACAAAATATTAGCAAACTGAATCCAATAGCACAGTAAAAGAATTATACATAATTATTAAGTGGGATTTATCCCAGATATGCAAGATGGTTCAACACTATAAAATCAAGTAATGTAATACACCACATTAATAGAACAAAAGGAAAAAAAATACCCATGATCCTCTCAATTGATGCAGAAAGGCTTTTGACAAAATCCAGCATCCTTTCTTGATAAAAACACTTAGAAAATTAGGAATAGAAGGAAACTTCCTCAGCATGATAAAGGGGATATATATATGATGTTAGCCCACAGCTAACATCATACTCAATGTGAAATACTGAAAGCTTTCCCTTTAAGACCAAGAACAAGGCAAGGATGTCCATTGTCCCCACTGTTAATCAACATTGTATTGGCAGTTTTAGCTAGAGCAATTAGGCAAGAGAAAGAAATGGAAGGCATCCAAATTGGAAAGGAAAGGAAGAGTGAAACTTTCCCTATTTGTACATGACATGATTCTATATACAGAAAAATCCACAACAAAGTTACTATAGAACTAATAAACAAATTCAGCAAATGACAGGGTACAAGATCAACACACAAAAGCAGTAGCATTTCTACACAGTAGTAATGAACAACTGAAAGAAGAAATCAAGAAAAAAATTCCATTAACTGTAGCAACTAAAAGAATCAAATATCCAGAAATAAATTTAACCAAGGATATGGACTTATACACAGAAAACTACAAAAATATCACTAAAAGAAGACCTAAATAAATGGAAAGATATTCCATGTTCATGTATTGGAAGACTAAATATTGTTAAGATGTGAATTCTACCCAAAGCAATTTACAGATTCATTGCAATCCCAATCAAAATTCCAACAGCCTTCTTTGCAGTAATGGCAAGGATATTTTTGGTATTAGGGTAATGTTGGATTCAGTAATGGAAAAGCCAATCATCAAATTCGTATGGAAGGTTCAGGAGCCCAAAATAGCCAAAGCCATCTTGAAAAAGAAGAACAAAATTGGAGATTCACACTTCCCTATCTTAAAACTTATTACAAAGCCATAGTAATAAAAGTAGCATGGTACTTGCACAAGGACAGACATTTAGACCAATGGAATTGAACTGAGAGTTCAGAAATCAACTCTCACATTTATGGCCAATTGATTTTTGACAAGGGTGCCAATAAATGTTCCTGGGAAAACTGGGAAAAAGAATGAAGGTAGACTCCCACCTCATGCCATATATGAAAATGAACTCAAAATCAATCAGAGACATAAATGTAAGAGCTAGAACTATCAAACTCCTAGAAGAAGACGTAGGGAAGCATCTTTACAACCTTGTGTTAGGCAATGGCTTCTTAGATTTTATACCCAAAGCACAAGCAAAAAAAGAAAAAAAAATAGATAAATGAGACCACATCAAAGTTAAAAACTTTTGTTTCTCAAAGGACTTTATCATGAAAGTAAAACGGCAACCTACAAAATGGGAGAAAATATTTGGAAATCACATATCCAATAAGGGTTTAATAGCTAGAATATATAAAGAAATCCTACAACTCAACAATAAAAGGACAAACAGCCCAATTAAACATGGGCAAAAGGCTTGAGCATACACTTCTCCAAAGAAGATATACAAATGGCTAGAAAGCACGTGAAAAGATGCTCAATACCAGTAGCTATTAGAGTAATGCAAATCAAACCCACAGGATGCTACTTCACACCCACTAGAATGGTGACTGTTAAAAAAAAATGGAAAATTGCAAGTATTGGATAGGATTGGAGAAATAGGAACACTTATTCATTGTTGTTGGGAATGCAAAATTGTGCAGCACTGTGGAAGACAGTTTGGCAGTTCCTCAGGAAGTTAAGTATAGAATTACCGTATGACCCAGCAATCCCAATATACCCAAAAGAATTGAAAGCAGGGACTCAATCAGGTGTTTGCACACCGATGTTCATGGCGGCATTAGTCACAATTGCCAAAACATGGAAGCAATCCGTGTGTCCATCAACCGATGAATGGATAAATAAAATGTGGTATATACATACAATGGCATAGTATTCAGCTATAAAAAGGAATGAAGTTCTGATACATTTGACTACATGGATAAACCTTGAAGATATCATGTTGAGTGAAATAAGCCAGACACAAAAGGACAAATATTGTGTGATCTCAGTGATATGAAATAATTACTGTATGTAAATCCAGAGAGTCAGAAACTAGAATATAGGTTACCAGGGGCCTGGTGGGTTTAGGGAATGGGGAGTTAATGCCTAAATTGTACAGAATTTCCTCTTGGCAGGAAGAGCAAGTAAAAGAGCAAGTAAGTTATGTTTGGGCCATTCAAATTGGAGAATTTCTATTTGGTTTGATGGCAAAGTTTTGTTAATGGATGGTGGTGATAGTAGCACAACATTGTGAACATAATTAACAGCACTGAATTATAATTCTAATTTGGGTAAAAGGGGAAATTTTAGGTCGTAGATGTTACTAGAATAATTTTTTTTAAAGCCATAGGACTATACAACACAGTGAACTCTAATGTAAATCATGGACTATAGTTAATAGTACAATTATAATAATATTCTTTCATCAAATGTAACCAATATACCACACTAATGCAAGGTGTTAATAATAGGGCAATATTTGGGAACTTTGTATTCTATGCATAATTTTTCTGTAAACATACAACTACACACTCACACACACATATTTATAAATTTTTAAAAAGAGTTATTGAGGAGTCAAATGAAGATAATGATAGTAAGGGATGGAAAGGAAGGGACATACTCTAGAAATAGTTAAGAGATGAAGCAGATTCATTAGATGTGAGGGGAAGGATAAAGGGAGGAGACTAGAACGGCTGAAAAGTTTCTGGGCTTGGGTGACTGGGTGGATCGCAGTACCTTTGAGAGGATGACAGCAGGAAGAAAAGCCCTTTGGCAGGAAGAGCAAGTGAAGAACAAGTAAGTTATGTTTTGGACCATTCAAGTTGGAGGTTTCCGTGGGACAGATTTACAGTGTCTTGGGGCAATATAGCAGTACAAGTCTGAAGTTCAAACACAGATGAGCCCAGAGGTCTGGTTTTGGGAGTAAGTGCGCGAGGCTGGCATGTTAAGCCAAGGATGGAACAAGGGGAAGACTCGTGTTTAAGAGGGAGTTGGAATAGAGGAGAAGGAGTCAGAGAGGGGATAGCAGGAAGGCATGAGTTGGACCAGAAAGGTATAGTTGTAAATGCTTAAAGAGGAAAAAAGTCAAGGAATAAGGAGTTGATGTGAATAGTTAAAAGTAGAGTGTTCAGGAGAGGCTATATGGGGGTCACTGAAGACCTTTCTCAGAAGCAGTTTCAGAGCAGTGGGTGGGAGATGGAAGCCAGACTTCAGCAAGTCCAGAATGAATAAGATGTGAGGAAGTGGAGTCGGCAAGTACACACACACGTTTGTGAAGTTTTGCTGTTAATGGGCAGAGAAATGCAGCAATGGCTGCATGATTGTTGTGAAGAAGTGAAGACAGGAAATGTAGACTTTCATTCCTAGTAGCTTGGTTGGGAAGGAAAAGAGAGATATTTGGGACAGTAACCACAGGGGGATGTGAGGAAAAGAGAAGGGTTTTTTAAGAGTGGAGGAATCCCGGAAGGAGAAGGAGGGGAGGTGGGATCCGGACCACTGGTGGGAGGTGGCCAACCAGGAGGAGAACCTTCCAGCCTTTAGACACAAAGGGAAGCAGCTGAGGGGTTGGGACAATTCAGGGTGGGAATGGGGCAGGAAGCTCAAGTAGTTCATCCCAGGTGGCTTCAGCACCCCTCCGTGATGTGGGAGATGAGCTTGTCTGCTAAGAGTGAGGAGGATGGGGGTCAGGTGGGTGCATGAACAGAAGATGAAGGTTTGGTACAGACTCTAAGGGAAATGGAAGTATTATGGACTAAAGACTTAAAGTTCTTGAGCCCAGACAACTGAAATGATGATGACTGTTTTAACAGAAGTGGAAGCTGTTGTTTTGGGGAAAATGGTAAGGATGTTTTTGAGGATGTTAAGTTTGGGCCAGTGGCAGGAAATTCATGAGAACAAGTCCAACAGGTGTTAGGAATATCTCAAGGGTGCATGGATGCTAAAAACCAGGATTCTTTCCAGCTTCCAGACTCTGCTAACAAAGCTAGAACTTTGTTACCACCAATAGCCTTTCTCAAGAAGATGTGGTGAGTGACTTGCTCACCACATGAGGTTCAGTGACATGCTGTAGGGGAGTTTCTAAGCACAGACTGATATAGGCTTATAGAGGTTCATATAGTTATTGGATTCTTGCTGTTTGGTTGGTTGAAAAGATCATATGGGGAAAGGACAAAATCTGGACAAAAGCTCTTCTTATGGCTTTCTTTTTTCATTTTTCTTTTGTCTCTATGAACAAAGCCTTCGTAAGAGAACATGCTCATCTGCTCTGGGGAGAGAACGCTGATTTAGATTTAAGGGCTTTTCTCTAACCAGATCATCTTCCCAGTTATTTCCTTATTGGCAGATAAAGGGTAACTGTATCTTCTGGATCTTTTAGAGTCTAAGGGATGATATTTTACTACAATATTTGAGGGGAAAATCCTGCAGTTTCCCAGAAACAGACCTTTAATGGTTTAGGAGTAAAACACACGGGAAAAAAAAAGCTAATGCTCCACCCTAATTCCATCACCCTTTCTCCCTGCCCCATCTTCCTGTCTGCCAGTGCTCCCACCATACCTCATAACTTCTCTCGTGAGATAGGTTTGAATAGGTGTGAAGGTCACAGAGCTTCTCTGTCCACAAAGACACAGAAACAGGTCCCTTCTAGCTCCTTTCCTCCCTTCATCTCACTAGCTACTCCACTGGTGTTCCTCGATTTCTGTCCATCCATCTATCCAGGACTTACTCTTAGCGGGTATGAACTGGTGGGGGCATGTAATTTGTCAAAAGTTTGACATTCTTTCTTATCAGAAGGTAAATGGCCACTTCCTGGAGTTTTCTGGGGTTTCCTAGGATGCCCAGAATTCCCCATAGTCCAGTAACCAAAGAGGTAATGCCTGGGACAGCAGGAGCCTCCCCTACCTAGCTCCAGTTGCTATAGTTGCTGTGCCTTAACAGTTGCTTAACAGTTTTAATAACACCCCTGCATCCATCTATTTTTCCATTGAGTGATGTACTGAGTAGACTTACATTCTGCAGCAGAATTTCTCCATCTCATCACTACTGACATTGTGGGCCCAATCGTTCTTAAGCAGCATCCCTGTCTTCTACCCACAGATGCCAGTAGCTTGCTCCCTAGTTGTGACAACCAAGAATGTATCCTGACATTGCCAAATAGTCCCTTTTTTTGGGGGGGAGGGGTGAGAGGAAAGGAAGGATTATCAAATGACACGAATAAAATTTTACAAATTATAAACATGAAAATGAGCAGTACACCATGATAGATAATAAAGAGAGACTTGCTTTAGGTTTGATTATGAAGGAAGGTCTTGTCGATGAGGTATTAATGCTTAAGCAGAGATCTGAGGAATGAGAAGGAATCAGGCTGAACACTCCTGGCAAGAAAAGATCCGGGCATGGAAGGGCTTCAACTATTGAAGGCTCATTGGTTGGGACCTAGGAACCAAAGGGAAGAGGGGTGCAAGATGAGACTGGAGAGATAGGCAGGAATTAGATTATGGAAGGCCTTGAAAACCACGGTATTCTAAGGGTAATTCAAATACTTGTGCAGTGTTTTAAGTAGGGAAATGATGGGCACAGATTAATGTGTTGAGATCATCTGCTGAGTGAAGACCAATTGGGAAATGACTGCAAGGGTGCAGGCAAGAGATTGAAGGTTGCCTAGAGGATGGCAGTGGAGATGGAGAGATATAGATGGATTGGGGATTTGTCTTGCTTGTTCCTGATGCCTCACATATTTTGGTCATACCCAAGGACTGACAGTACTGGTTCTGGAACCATCTTTACTTGATTCAGTAGCATTTATCGAGTGCCCACTGTATACCATGCATATAAGATACTCACTCCAGGAGCTCAAAGTCTAATAGAGAGACAGACACAAAATGATAACAGGATGTAGAGGTGCAGTGATTCTATACACATGAGGTGCTGTGGAAGTCTTTGGAGGGGAAGCTAACCCAGGAGGGGGGTTAAGGAAAACTTCCTAGAGGAGGTGACACCTAAACTGATCTTTAAAAAATCAGTTAACCAAGAGAAATAGAAACAAATGGATATTCTGGGCCTAGCACAACCCAGCAAAGATCCAAAGGATACAAACCACATGGCAGGGCAGAAGCATAGAAGCCAGGGGAAGGATAGATGAAAGGGGAGGCTGTAAGGACTGGCAAAGGCCAGACAGTGAAAGCAGATGCATCCTATGGGTTTCAAGGGGCAACTGATGGTGTGGTGAAAACAGGAGCAGATGAGAAATGTGAGGTCTAGCACCCAGGCTAGTCTCCTCCAAGGCATTACCCTCCCGCTACCAGAAGGCTCTTTCCAAAGTCCAAAACTGCTTAAAACCTCTCAGTGTTTCCTCTTTTCTTATACTTTGGCAAGGTTCCCACAGTCTGGCTCATGACTGTCCCCTTCCCCTTCACTCCTGACACACCAAGCAACATTTACTTTTCCAAACTCGACAATCTCTTCCATGCCATGTGCTCTCACTCATGCTCCTCCTTAAATCCACAAAGGAAATCCCCAAAAGAGAAAACACAAGATTGTTCTCAAAGTTAAAATAATTAATATCAATGTAAATTTTTAATAAAAGGATTGCTTAAATAAACCAAGAAGCCATTTAAAAATGATGTAGAAACACATTTTACCTGGAAAGATAGTCGTGATATATTGTTAAATTATAAAGCAGCAGGCACACAGTATAATCCTAGTACATGTATGTATAGGTTGTGTGTGTGTGTGTGTGTGTGTGTATAACAAAATGTTCACTGTACTTAACTCCAAGTGGATGAGATTATAAGGGATTTTTATATTTATCTTTTGATTTATGTATTTTTAAAAATTTTTTCTAACACACAACTATTACTTTCATGATAAGAAACCAAAAAGCAAACAAAGCTGCTCTAGGGTCTGGTTGGCAATATGCACAAGGGTGATTGACCTCCGCTTTGTTGCTGTGACTGCATGTTGCGGGCACAGCAGTATTTTTCTCCAGGAAGACTGTGAGCGAGACTAATTCATTAAGTGCTTTCGGTTCCGAAGATGACAGGAGCCAGGAAAACATAGTCATGTTCCTACGACAGCCGACGGCCAGTAGCCTTGATGTCTGTGTGCTTATTTATTAACTGGACTGTATGTATCCATCCTCCCATAAGCTCCAAGAACTTCACAGCCGACTTCAATACAGATCACATTCTCAAAATGGCACAGACCATTAGTCAGAATAAAGACAGAGCTGGCTCGCCAGAGAATTAAAACTCCGAGAACACTGTTCTAGGAAGCAAAATGAACTTGAAGGAGAATATTGTCTGGGGCCAATGTGATAGGTAAGAGAATAGAGAATTGAGGAGCAAACTGGATTATCAGGTCACTTTCTTTAAGCTAACAATTATTGAATGCCTTCTTCATGGCAGGCTTTGGGTATAGATCTGTATACACATTTCCCCGTTAAACTTCAGAACAGTTCTGTGAGGAATTATTCCCATTTTAGAGTGAATTAAACTGAGGCTCAGAGAGAATGAATCACTAATAAGAGCCTGCCTTTTAACAAAGCTGTTTCTTCACTGAATAGACCACTGCCAGGCCCACCTTCCTACTCAATAGCTGTGACTTTTAAAGGCAAGGAATTTGAAAACTTGCAAAAATGTCCTATTGATTTTGACTTTGAAGTTACCCAGCATACAGTAGATGCCAAATGCTCTTGTGGAGTAGAAGGATGAATGAATAAATGAACCAAAGAAAGAATAATTTTTACAAGCTCATGTAATCCTATAAAGGCAGGGAGAGGGAATCTATTAGCAACCTAGCTCCTACAGAGCTGCTACAGTTGGATGTAGCAAGAAATCAATACTTCTTTCTGTTCCCTATCCAAGATTTACAAGTATCTGCCTCTGATAGGAGTAAACATCAGGAGAGTCCTTTTCTAGGCCTGGAGAGAATTGGTGTCATGCTGGTTAGCTGGCCGGTCAGTCCTGTCACAGTTTGGGGGAGGAAAGGTGCTACCTGGTCAAGTCCCACGCACAGAGCTGCTTGTCTACTGTTCTCCTTTGCATCTTGGTTACCAAAGTCCCAACCGTGTCCTGGCAGTTGGCCTGCGTCACTCTGTTTTCATGGTCTAGGCACACAAAGGAGCAAGGAGGCCCACCCAGCATAGCTTCCTGGGCCACTATTTTTTTCAAGGTCACATCAAACTGATGGCCTTCCTTTGGCTCAGATGAAGAGCTGTTTTTTCCATGTGCTGTCAACTTTAAGAACTTTGGAGATTGGTTACTGGGTCAGCAGATAGAAATTGAGGGAAGCTTTGGTTCATATCTCTTATCTCCTTAGTCATCTTCCCTGCTGTGCACAGAAAAGGCCCACATGTACCTTTTTCCAGCTCTGCAACATGATGACCTTTGTCTTCCAGCAGTTCACAGCTTCCTTGGAAAGAGAACCTATACTGACTCTAGGATTACAGAGAAATGCCATTGAAATAATTGTGAAAAAACGGTGCATGAAGGGGCTGTAGAACACTGGAGTGGCTAGTTTCTTCTTCCAAAAAAATGAAGGCAGTTGGGATGGACTCTCCTTTCCTTACTCACCCTCAGAATTAAATCACAAGTCTAATGAGATTAACCAGGAAAAAATGTTATAGAGCTGACTTCAGAGAAAAGCCTAGGCCCCTGGGGAGGACTGCATCTCAGCCTGAGAGTAGACACCTGGTCTCTGGTGGCAGGTTGTAGCAAGTCACATTTTACAGATGTGGAAACTGAGGGCCAGACCCACAACAATGGCAGGGAAATCCTGCTGCTTGTTCTTGTGCAGTGGAACAAAAAAGCTACCTCCCCTTGCCTGTGGAGAGGTACTTCCTCAGAGACGCAGCCAGTTATGTGGAGGAGCCTGAATCCCTCCATTTGACCTGTGATTCTCCATCCACCATTGCTCCCTCATCGGCTCTCTCTGACTTGAATTGGGGAGTTACTTTTAAAAAGTATTTCTAAAAGACCATGCACATACACACTCTAAATGTGCAATTTTAATTTTATTTGCGAAATCATCATGGCTCTAAGGCTAAATAGAAACTTGAACCAATCAAATAATCTTCCCAGGTATTCAAAAGAAATAACATTCACAGAACTAGCTAGCAGCTCTGCAGAAAATAGACCTGATGGAGATACCCATCTGGGATGGGGTGACCTTGACAAGGGAAAACACTGGCCAGTATTTGTCTCTCAGATATTGGTGCTGTTGTATACACCAGCAACAGTCTCCTGTTTATTCTTCTAATATCTTTTCAGAACAGCTTAGGAAGATAGTGAAGCAAATAAGAGTATAGCCATTTTGAGGAGTGGAGAAACTGGATCATAAGTGGAGAACAAAGCTTGTTTAAGTCCTATGGGCAGGCTTTGGGATTCCTTAAATGGAAAACTGTAACCCAGATTCTGCTTCAGTGCTCCAAAGTTCAAATTTTATAATCTCAAGGATCTCCTATTAAATTTAATTTCCTTTCCTTCTCTTCTAACTATTCTTCATTGAAAAGGCAAGATATCAGTAGAGTGACCAAATCGTCCTTGTTTTAGCACTGAAAGTTTCAAATCCCAGGATTCCCCCCAGTCCTGGGCAAACCAAGATGATTGGTCACCCTAGAGGTGTGTTACTACTTCAAAACACACTCGTGTGGGAGGAGAGTGTTTCTCCACCCCCCTTCTGGAGGTTGTATCCCACGGTAGTTAAGAGTGTGGGCTCTGGGCACCTGGCCAGGGTACAAATTATGGTTTTGCCCCTCAACCATAGGAACTGGGGTAGGTCAGTTGACCTCTCCGTCCTTGGTTGCCTCATCTGTAAAATGTAAAATGGGCATAATGATAATCTATACCCCCAAGGGTTGCTATACAAATGGTAGAAATCAATACGTAACAGTAAGTGTTCAGTAAATGTTCGGTACAATTATTATTTTGTCAGTATCTGCCTGTTAATGAATTACAAAGATCAAGGGATCTTAAAATCTAAGGGTTGCATCTTAGATTTCATCTCAGTGCCCTCCAATTTAAATGCACTACACACTTTGTAGCGACTTCTTTCCATGTCCACCTCCCCCCTTTCTCCCTCGCCTCACAATAGTGACAGCTGCAGCTGGTGGAAGTTAGTTTGCTCTGTCCCAGATGCTGCCTACTTGAGCTGGTGGCAGGAAAGGGGGAGTGGTAAGTATAGTACCCCTCAGACTCTAACATCTATATGAATCACCTGGGGATCTTGTTCAAGTAAGACTGGTTCAGCAGGTCTGGGGTGGGACTTCAAATTCTGCATTTCAGACAAGTACCTGGATGATGCTGCTAGTCCTGTGAACACACAGTGAGAGCACGCCTATGTGAGTCTGAGCAAAAACTCAACTGAGGTTCCTAGAAGCTAGAAAACCAGTGCTGGGGGCAAGGGTGGGAGTTGCTTAGAAATGCTTGTAGTGTTTAAGGAGAGCCGCTCAGAGAATAAAGAATCAGGGCACTGAAATTCCAGGCCAGTGTTGAGATCAGTATACTAGTTAAGGACATGAGCTATGGGAACTTTTCGCTCATTGTAAACATCACATCTGCTTCTAGATCATGGCTATAATCACATCCTTCTCACTCACTTCTGTCAATGCATATGCTCTCTTAGGTGAGAGGAGGGCTGTAATGGCCACTGATGCCCAGGAATCACCCATGATGAGTGTGACAGCACCCTAAGTATGCCTGCAGAAGGGGTCAGAACTATGGGCCTCAGGGGACAGAAGCCCCCAAAGCCAGGCCTGTGGTCTTCACACCCAAAACTCCCTCACAGAGAGCCACGTTGTCTCAGGGGGATCTAGTACCTCCGTGGGAGAACATGAAGGGAGCTCTTATACCTCCATGTTGGATGAACAGACTGAACACTTCAAACAGCCTGAGTGACAGAAATAAGCATAAACAGCGACCCCTCCCATTTGAGGTGCACTTCACCCCTTTTTCAAAGTCTTGACTCAAGCAGGAGTTCTTGCCGTCCCTTTCTCACCTGTTTTCCCTCAGAGGCCTTGTCGGGCACAAAGATAATCTACCATCCTAATGCCGTTTCTGCTCTCTCGCCTGCAGATTCCTGAGAAACCCGCCCGCAAGAGGTCAGAGAGAAGTAGCTGGACTCTAAGTCCAGTTCTGCCTAGATTCCTTTAGGCTAGGCTTGTGCTAATTTGCAAAATGGCCTTATGATAAAGAGCACTAAAAGCACTTTGCAGATCCTGGTGCCCCGGGAAGGGATTCAGGGACTCAGGCTTTGCCAGCTCTCTCCCCGCGCCACGGCTGCTCCAGCGTCCGCACACTTATCTCCCACTTGTCTACCGAGTGTACTACACATTTGTATCTGTCACTTCAGATCCCCTCGCATGGCTGCTCCTGGGCCAACTGGGAGCCTTCTTTCTTCCCAGAGTGTTCCCCGAGGGCTTCATAAAGGCTTCCACTTTTTTGTTTCTCTCACTTGGCAAAACCCTCACCCCAACTCGGACCCCTACTTTACGGAGCCGTTCCAGCCCCCTGGCGCCCCCTACCTGCAGCCGCCGGATTTTTTATGACGTTAGGGAATTATTGCTAATTTATTTAGATGTATTAACGATATTGCGTTATATGTTTTTAAAAGCACTCCTACTTTAGAAGTTCTTACTGAAATGTTTATAAGTGAAATATATGGTGTCTAGGATGTGCTTCACAATAATCAGTGGGAGGTATAAATGAAAAAAGGCTGGCCCTGAGTTGATAACTGTTGAAGCTGTGTGATAATTACATGGGGCTCATTATTCTGTTCTCTCCCCTTATGTATATGTTTGAAGTTTTCCATAATAAAATGTTTTGTTTTTTTTTTTTAATCTTATATTTGGGTATGGCCACACTTGCCTCCCACTCTCCAGGAACCCAGCAGATTAGGAGCAGAGACTGGAGCAGTTTTGACCATTACCAATGGTAAATTCTAGAGAATTAGATTTAGCCACCATTAAGCAAACAATGTAAAAAAAAAATTTTTTTTTAAAGCCTGTAGGATGTGGGGGTGGCACCAACAAACACCACTCCCCACATGTGCAGCCCCGTGGTGGAGGTGTCAGTGGCCTGAAGGCATCATGTGCTCTGGGCTGGAGCCCTCCTTCCCGGACCTGGAGAACCTCCCCAACAGATGATCCTGTTAGCATTCCCCAGCTTCCTGACTCACAGACATTCTGGCCACAGCATGAAGTAAATATGTTAATGTGTTCATTTGTTTATGTATTCATTTGTGCGTTCATCCCTGATTCCTTTTTCTAACCCTCCACATCGGAGCAGCACTAACTGTAATTGAATTTGCCTCCTAAATGTCTTGTGTCTGCCTAGTTTCATCCATGGCTGTGGTCCTTACCCTTGTCCACGCCATTGCCAGCTCTTACCTAGGTTATTGCAATACCTCCTACTGGTCTCCTCACCACTCTTAGCTCGTCCTACATCTTCCCAGCCAGTCTTCTGCTTATGTCTCTCATCTCTGTTTAATTAAAACCCAGAAACTCAAGATGAAGTCCAAACCCCTCCATGCCTTACAGAGTCCTTAGGGCCTGGCCTCTACTTGCCTCCCCAGCCCAGTTTTCACCTCCACCCTCCCTCTCCCTGTGCCTCAGCCACCCAGAAATTCTTTCAGCTCTTCCAAAGCACCATGTTCGTTCTCATTTCCAGGCCTCTGCACGTGCAGTTCCCTCTGGGATACTGTCCCCTGCTCTTCACCTAGATACTTCTTACTCATCCCTCAGGTCTCAGCTGAGCCTCACTTCCTCTCCCCCACTCGGGTCAGTGTTCTTGCCTGTGCTCACCCCCAAATTCCTCCATCATAGCTCTTATCCTCACACCTGGCCTATTATAGGTGCTCAGTGAATATTTGTTGAATTGATAGAATAAATTTGATTTGAAAGAAAAGAAAAATATAGAAATGCATAGCACAATGTTCCATGGATCATAGTATCCTCAGTTTCCTAACATCCCTATGCTCTCCAGGTCGTCCCACAAATACTCCCTGATACGATTACCACTGAAAGAAGTTCCCTGTTGCTGCCGGATTTGCTGGCAGGCCTGCTCATTTCCGGTTTGATCTCAAACTCTGTTCTGCTGTGAAGTCTTCTTACTCCCTTCCCCCACCATACAGGAGGAGCAAAATTCCCTCTAGGCACTCCCCCTTTGGTCGGGGGAGCTGGGTGTTCCCTACCTGGAGCCTGTGGAGGTTCCAAGTCAGAGTATTCCCTCCCCAGAGGCAGCCCCTCTGCTTATAGCCCACGGAGCCTCACCGCACCCTGGGGGCCCTCCTGCCCTCACGCGCCCACAGCCTTAACTCTCTGATACTGTCTTTTGCCTTGCTGAGGTACACCCGTGAGAGCTGCTCTCACTCTTATTCTCTCCTTTGCAAAGTTTCTGTCCTCCTCTTGTTCTCTCTCATCTTCTCTCTGAAGTGTCCCTCCCAGCCTGTGCTTCCACCCCACCCGCTCCTTTCTCCTTCAGGACCTTCTACCATCACTGCCCGTTTTTTCTTGTATTGTTGAGCTGTCTCCCTCTTCCCTGTGTTGTTTCCTTCTGTCTACACCTGTGCATGGTTATCCATTTTTCTTCTAAAATTTCCCCCTGTCCTGTGACCCCCATAAGCTAACATTCTGGCTCTCCCTGCCCTTAACAGATTTCTCTGAAGAAGAATCTCACCACCTGCATCACCACAGCCCTCTGCTCATTCCCCACCCTCTGTAACCCCACCATGGTCTTGCCAAAGCCACCCATGCTCAATCCTAACTATCTCCCAGACCTCTCTGCTGCCTTGGACACAGTGGGTATCCTCTCCTCTCGGAAGTTCTCTTTGGGCTCCTTGGCACTACATCAGCCTGCCTTGGCTTCTGGCCTTGTCTACTCTTTCTGACTCATTTGCCAGCATGTCCCATCTTCCTAACCTCTGAAAGTAAACTTTTCTTGATATTCTGTCCTCTGCCCACACCATCTTCCCAGCTGCTCCAAATGACCCCTCTAAGTGGATAGCTCCCAGGCCATGGTCTCCAGCCCAAACATCTTCCTGCTCTTATTTTGCATTTCAACTTCCCTGTCACCAATTTCTCTAACTGAATAAGGCCAAAATCAAATGGCAGCCTTCTAAATGACGACAACTCCAGACTTTCTTTTTTTTTTATTAGCAGTACTGTCACTCTCTGGTTCACCAGTCTCAAAAGCCTACAGCTGCCTTTGGCAACTTCCTTTCCTCCTCTTACTCCCAGTCACATCCAGTCAGTGCCTAGGTCCTGTCACTTGTGTCCTGAGGTTCTCACATCCATCTCCTTTGACTTCCCCCTACCCACACCCTTATATAGGTCTCACTAATGCTGGCAGAAGTCATTTGGTTGCCTCCTCCTCCTGAGGTCCTCTTTTCCAGTGTTTGTGCTTCCAGTCCATTGCCACTTTGTTGCCAAATCCATCCACCTAAAGAAATGGTTCTCAAAGTATGGTCCCTAGACCAGATGCTTCAGCATCACCCAGGAAATAAATACATACTCGGGCCCCACTCTAGACCTACTGATTCAGAAATTCTTTTGGTAGGCCCAGCAATCTGTGTTGGGTGATTCTAATGCATACCCAAGTTTGAGAAACAACTGACCTAAAACATAGCTTTGAGCAAGTTTCTCCTGTGCTTAAAACCTAAAATACTTAGTTTTAGTTATGATTAGATTCAGCTGCATATCACAACTTAAAAAAAAATGGGCTTAAACAAGGTAGAAATTGATTTATCTTTCACCTAAAAGAAGTCTAGCCATGGACAGTACGTGGCTGATTTAACAGCTCCATGCTGTCGTCAGGGTCCCCTAATCTTCTGTTTCAACTCTTAGATCATGGCTCCTGTCATCAAGGTTAACTCATGGTGCTGTCATTCAAAACGGCTGCTAGAGCTCTAGCCATCACATCCTGATACACCAGGAGGAAAAGCAGAAGAGCTAAAAGGAGGAGTCCCTTTAAGCAGCCTACTCAGGAGACCCAAAGAACACTCCCACTTAAATCAAATTGCTCAGTATTTGGTCACATGGCCACACTCACTATGAGGGAATCTGGGAAATACAGTCTTTTGTTCTGGGTGGCAGAAAAAAAGATGCCCCACTAAAAATTGAGGTTCTCTTAAAAGTTTACATACTGTATGAGTCCATGTATATAACAGTCTTGAAATGGCAAAATTATAGAAATGGGGTTGGAGAGAGGGAGGAAGGTAGCTATGGCTATAAAAAGGTGGCACCAGGGATTGTTGTGTTTGAACCTGTTCTGTATCTTGAGTATGATAGTGAACACACAAATCTCTATGTGTGATAAAATTGCATAGAACTAAATACTAAAATTGTGTATGCATGCAAGAGAGAAAGTTCATGTAAAATTGGTGAAATCTGAATAAGGTCAATGGATTGTATCAGTGTCAGTTTCCTGCTTGTGATATTGGAATACAGTTTTGTAAAATGTTACCATTAGGCAAAACTGGGTAAAGAACATACAAGATTGCTTCTGAATTATTTCTTACAACTGCATGTGAGTCTACAATTACCTCAAAATAAAAAGTTGAAAAGACAAAAAAAAAAAAATTGAGGTTTTTTTACTAATGATTAAATGAAAATGTCGTAAGTAACTAGCGTCCCTGCCATAACCCTTACCCATTTCCCACAGAAAAACATCCAAGCTTCTTAGCATAACATCCAAGGCCTGAATTCATGACCTAACAGTAAGTTACCTTCCCAAGCAGCCTGCTTTTGCCCAATTAATGTTGTCTGCTTTAAAGCATAAACCTTCCAAGGGCAGATCCCAGAGGCTTAACCAGTATTTATGAAGCACTTTCATGGTCCTGAATAGACCCTATGAAACAGATATTTTCTGCCCTCTAGAAGCAGCGTTCTCAGGTGTGTTGCCAACCTAACAAGGAACTGAACTGGCCTTCATCTAATCGAAAGGGGCAATGAGCAAAGACCCACATATTGCTGTACTGACTACATGAGAGCAGGCGGTACTGAAGCATATTGTCAAGTGACTTTAAAAAAATTCAGTGCTGTCATCTTTCTCCATGTTCTGGTCCTTTTCCTTAAGGCACCATCTAGCACCAGCTGCTCTGTCCCCACTGGGCAGCCTTGCTGAACCTGAGTGTGCCACCATGGGAAAGGAATTAACTGCTTGTCAGGAGCTTCTCCTCAACCAACATCCTGCCCAGACTTTCCCCCCAAAAGCTCTTGGAGGATCTAGGGAGGCACTGATGTGGGATGGTGAAGAGGGGTACCGAGGGAATGGTACCAGGGGCCTTCAGGGAGTGGGGCCACACCCTGGAAGAGGGGCACCTGAGTGGCAGAAAGATTCTGAAGAGGGAGACAGGCCGGAGAGACAAGCATCTGGAGAAAGAATAAACGGATGCAGGCACAGACCTGGGCGAGTGAGGGGAGGCGGGACGGAGTCAGGCAGAGCCAGCATTCAAAGGCCCAGAAAAGACATGCGGAGCCTGCCTGGCAGAGCACTGTGCCCTGAGAGCTGTCAAGTGAAGCCTCGACCCTGAGGAGGGACAAGCATGTGGCAGGGCAGGTGCCACAGCCGAGGGGTGCTGCTGGCTGGTGGGGAAAGTGGGGACACTGCCAGGCCTGACAGAGTATATGCCTCCTGGGCTACCGGTCAGCACTCTTCACCCTGAACCCGAGGACTCCAGGGGGGGTCCGGGGATGGGCTTTAGGGGTTCCACGAATCCCCTGTTCTTGTAGGCAGAATCATGTGGGTAGGTGTCTTCTTCTTGAGGAAGAGTGTCCATGGCTTTTCATCAGATTCTCAAAGAGATACATAAGCTCTGAAAAGCTGAGAATGACAGCCAGTGATCCAGGGAAAGGAGAACTTGCGAGAGGAGTGATGAGGGAGTTGTAAGCAAAGGGCCAGGAGAGCAGAGAAGTAGACAGAGTAGAAAAGCTTTTGGGCTCAACTGGTGCACGCAACCCTGATCCTCCCAGTTCTCTGTGGGGTTAGGTGTCCTGACTTGCTCTCTGTCTGGGCAGAAGTCAGAGCCGGGGCAGCCTGGACAGCCTGTTTCTACTCCCAAGCCCTCGGGGAGCCCTTCTCCACGCTGACTCCTGCTGAGCTGTCCTCCATCTCAGCTCAGTGAATCCCTCAAGTTCAGGGAGACCTTCCCCGAGCCCCCAGACTAGGTCTGCTCCACTGAGAACCCTCCCATAGCACCCCACGGGTCCTGACAAAGCCCTAGCACACTTGTAACTGTGGCTCATGTACTTCCCTCTTCAGGCGAGCCTTGCCTGGCATATAGTAGATACTCAATATTCAATAAATATTGGACGGCTTGATGAAAATACAGAAGAGTAGTTGTCTTATGCGTGAGGACATGATGCCCAAGGAATAGTTTGGGATTGACCTTTAATCCAGCAGGAAAGAAAAGGAGAAAGGATGAATTTGAGTTTGTGAAGTAACTCCATTGAAGCTAAGCCTAATTCTACCCACAAAATACATTTTAATTGCATTTAATTAATCCGCTGAATTAAATTAATTACACTTAATTAATTTAATGGTATTTAATTTGTTAGCCAGAAAGATTTATTGTCATTAATTCTTTGTTATAAATGCAAAAACAGATGAGACTGAATGAACTGATCTTGCAGAGCTTAGCAGACATTAGGGAAATAGTTACATATTGGGGCATGTGAAATAGGAGAGTCAGAGATTCAAAATAACAGAGGCCTATACTTATTTGTGGTCTGGTCAACCAGTCAGCGTATTATGGAGTGTTTATTCTGTGCTAGGTCCTGAAGAGATAAAAGCAGTGTGACTCATAGGCAGGGATGACTTGGAAAGGAAAAAAAATGATACATAGAATTGCTGGACATGGGCTGCAGATTTAACTCTGAGTTTCTCAGCAACCAAAGCAAAAAGGGAAAGACAGTTAATATTTAAAAATCACATTTTAGGAGGAGTCCAGTTTTTCTTTCCACAAAACCCTGAGACATGTAGGGGGAAGTCCATTACTACATCTTTACATATGTGTATATATGTGTGTATATATATGTGTGTGTATATATATGTTTTACATTTACATATGTGTGTGTGTGTATATATATACATCTATATAAAACAGCTTCTTATTGTATCTCCAGGACACCCAAGTAAAAGCCTCTGAAAATGTACCAATAGATGGCAGAGTTCAAACCTCAGCTCTCTGAGAGGCAAACCTGGCCAGTAGGTCCTGCAACTGGAACTGTGCTTCTGACGTCCAACACGCTGCTGCTCAGAACTCAGGGGGTCTGGGGAGGCACCTCCCATCTGCAGGAGTGGGATGGAGGCTGATTTCATAGAACTTCAGTCCTCCCTCATCCGCCTCACCCAGTGCATCTCTGCTTTTTCATTTTATCTATTTGAGTTTGGGTCAGTTGTTAAACAGAAGGTTTTTATGTACATAAATAACTCTGTGGTTTGTGTGCAGGAGAAGAGTGAATCACATGCCCCAGTGGCAAAAGGAAAGAAGAAATTTTTCTGACTGTGGGATCTGGAGCAAATAAGTATTTCAGCTGGGTTTTCTGACAAGTGATGGTAGGAAGGCTGATGAAATACCAGAGAGGGGAAAATTGCTTGCACAAAAACCTACAGGCAGTAGGGGAGAAGTATGTCTAACACCTGCTGGGGTGTGCAGTTAACATACCTGTATGGAGCAGGGCATGTAACAGGTGCCAAGGGGCCTGTGCAACCCCCAGCCCAGCCACCCTCACCCCTGCCTGAAAGGCTCTGTGGGACGTAACTAAACAAGCACACAGACACAAGCTTGATGCAGGTTCTGAGCTAGAGTCATGAGGAGAGATAAAAGTGACCCAGAAAGGCAGGAAATGTTTAGGATTTATCTTAGAGGCTGGAGGAGGCTTCAAAGGCAGGGAGCAATATGATTGTTTTTTAAAAGTAACTCACAAAACCGAATGCTCTCAATATACACTTACATTTGGAAAAATGACAAAAAATATTAGCAGTGGTTATTCTGGGTACTAAGAATCTGGATGATTTTTATTTTCTTTATATTTTTATCTTCACTTTTAAAATGCTTACTAATGTTTATATTATTAGAAAAGAAGCCAATTAAGTTTGTATCAAAATAAACATTTTAAATATCTTATGCTGACAGTAATCTGTGGTGGTTAAAAGGGCCCTGAACCAGGACATCGGCAGTGGGAGTGGAAAGGCTGGGTTGGATTTGAGCTCTTTGAAGACAGAGTCAGCCTAGGGCAGAGAAAGGGAGATGGACCTATGAATGGGATGGAGCGGTTGGGTCACTCCTTCACTTTGTGATTAAAGTAGCCCCTGGAAAGACCAGAACCTCCCTGGCCCCTCGATATACCTGCACCCCGGAACTTTAATGAGCACAACCCCTGGGGATTGGAGGCTGTGGGTGGCTCTTAGCTGCTGCAGGAGGTTGCTTTTTCCCAAAGACCTTAATAGCCCCGGTGGGGCCCGAATAGTGGATCTCAGAGAAAGAGCCCAGAAGTGACAAGCTGGTATTTCAGCTATATGAAAAGACCAAAATGTTCCATGGAACATCGTCTTGCTCTCTGGACATTTGAGACTAAAAACTGAATACTAGTATGCATTCATAGTTTCCAGCTTATCTGCTCCCATTGGCTTTTGCTGTCTCGCTGTAGGTAAACAGATTTATGTTGTTTTCAAGTGGAGGTCCCAGGGCCTCCATAACAAGTGGTGTTTTAACTCTGGGAAACCATCAGATGGATGGAGGAGTGGATATGTGGCCATGGCCTTGGTTAAAGGCTTGGCCCCACCACCAGCAAATTATCTGAGGCTAACGTGTTAGAAATGCAGATTCTCAGATCCCCCCAGACCAGCTGAATCAGAAACTCAGGGGGAAGGTTTCCAGTAATCTGTGTTTTAACAAACCTTTGGGGGATTCTGATGCTCACTCTAAGTATGTGATCCCTATGTAAGTGTTTTCCCCCGATGGTTTGCATTAATTCTGTGGTTTCTTGTGTTTGCCTAAATGCCTAATTCCTTATGCCAAGATAACTAAGATTCTTGATATTGATTAAATTTCTAACACTATCTAGTTTTAGCAGCTAGACTAGAGCTATCTTCCTAAACTTAGACCAAAGCACCAGGAGTGTTCCCAGCATCTTCCTCATGAGGGGACAGAGGGCCCTTGTCAATAATAATGTCTAGTGAGAACTGGGGAAGCAGCACATTTTTAAGTGCTTTGAGATCTTAGAAGTAAAAACATGTGATGTGCTTCAGGCAAAGGCCTCTTGGTACTCAGTTGGTTAAAAAAAGAAAAAAGAACAGGTGAGTGGAGAAAGGCAGGAATGCAGGATGGCTCTTAAAACCATCTGTGTAGTAGAGACAGAAAGGAGATTAGAGATTGCCTGGGGCTGGACGAGGGGGAATGTCTGCTTAATGGGTTTGGTGTTTCTTTTTAGGGTGGTGAAAATGTTCTGGAATTAGATGATGGTAATGGTTGAACATTGTGAATACATTAAATATATTTTTTAATCACTTAATTGTATACTTTAAAAGGGTTTAAATGTGAATTTTACATTGTGCAAATTCAGATAGAATAAAATATTTGTTAAAAACTGGTTTAATGGGAGGGATGCTTATGTATATATATATTTTCCCCTCCTCCCCTATGCAACCACAGTTTAGTATGGGGCACGTAATAGATGTTCAGAGAGCTCTCGGTGGGTTGGTTACTGCTCTGACCCCTGAGAAAGGGGTTCAAATGAACAGGCACCTACCTGGGAACAGTGAATGGCCAGACTGTGGTCCCTCGGGATGACTTCCTGTGGCAAGTGTACTTTTCTTGGAGTAAATCCTCACCTCCAGTTCACGAGAGAGTCCTCTGGGACTGTGGGAGGGGAAAAGAGAATGCAGGTTGGAGGAAAATGACTTCGTGTTTTGGAGCCGAGTTATTCTCAGCTCCCTATGATGAGAACAGATTCGTTTATGCCGTCAGAGGGAACGCTTGGGAGGCCAGCTGCTGCTGCTCCTTGATCTGGAGAAGGCGCCTCTCCTGGGCTAACTCCCGTGCGGCTGGCAGACAGCCCCAGGGAGCTGAGCGGCAGGATGTCACGGCTCTGGGTGGAGCGAGCATCGCAGACGAGGACCAGACCCTCTGCTCAGAGATGTAATCTGCTTTGATGGGCAGAGGCTGATGCTGTTTTTCCAATTAGGGCCGTAAGAGGATTCTGGCAGAGGCAGCAGTGGGCTTAATTTAACAGACCCAGGACTCATTGAATTAACAGATGTAGAAGAGATGAGAAGGGCACAATGTGAGGGATGCTGGGACAGAAATGGGGAAGGGGTGAAAGGGATGGGGGTGTGATAAGTCAGCAGGGACACAGCAAGACCTGGCGATGTGGTCCTTATTTGAATGTTTTCTCCTTTGGCCAGCTGTGCAAGCAGGGAGTGCAAGTAGGCGGATCCTACTTCAGAACTGGTCAGACTGGCCTGGTGGGCTTTGCTCATGGGAATCTGGATCCTTAAAGGCCATTTGGCAAGGTTCTTGGCAGTTTCTTGTGCCCATCCACCTTCCCAGGGACCGGCAGCTTCTGCTGTCTCTTCTGTTTTGCAGAACCTCCAATTCTAGGCTCACCCCAGTAGGCAGTTTCCTAGTTTCAGAATAAAGGCCTTTGAGTCCATGCCTCTGTTTTGCAGATGAGGAAACCATTTCCCAGAGTAGTTTAGGGATGCGTTGGAAACTACTCATCTAGTCAAGGCAGGGTTGGGACTGCAGTGCAAGCCTCCCACCCCTAGTTGGCGCTGCCACACAACACCATGCTCTCTGTTGGCCCCTCTGTTGTTAGGCCTGTGTGTGTGTGTGTGTGTGTGCATTCATGTGAAGCAATGTGTGTGCAGAACGGCATGTAAGCGTGTGTGCATGCATGCAAACCTGTTCATTCCTGGCAACTTGCAGCCAAAATCACCTGGGTGATTGAAAAGCATTCATTCTAAAAGTAGGATGCCAGATTGTGCAGGCAGCATTGTCTCAGCTGTCTAAAGAATTAGAAGGCATGGAAAAGACCGAGTGGAAACATGGGAAAAGACTAACTGTTGTTGCTTCTGGGCAGTGAATATATAATAATAATTATTATTATAATCAGTTATTAATAATAATGTTTACTGAGGGTTCTTATGATCCAGCCACTGAATAAGAATTTTATATTTATTATCCTAGCATAGCCTTGTGTTGATCAGCCTGTGGTTCAGCTCCTATGTTGCTAGGTGGCAGTGAAATTTTACAAAACCCTTTTACAAAATAGTTCGACAATATTTATTTTTAAAAATGTGCATAACAAATGCCTTCAATTCAAAAGGTGATCAAACACATATATTTATCTTTCCTATCACCCAATATCCCATTGAAATAATAGAAGAAATATGAAAAGAGAACCCTATTTTATATACAAGAAAAGCAAGGCACAGAAAAGTTAAAAACAAAACAAAAAACTTGCTCAGAGTCACTTAGTCATTAATTAGTAAATCCAGGATCTGATCCAAAGTCTGTGTGAACCCTCAGCCACCACCTGGGACTGCCACATGCTTTGCACTTTTTTATACTTTCCAAATTTTCTACAATTGAGCATATTTTAAAAGCTTAAAATAAACAGAACTTCCTGACGGGGGAGGCTAGCCAGCTGTAAGGAACACTTCCTTCAGGCAGTTCCGAGGCTGTCTTAACCCCGTGAACACACTTGGAATAGAAGGCCCCGAGGAGAGAGGGGCAGGTGAGATGCCTCCTCCAGGCCCACCAAGAGGCCGGGCCCTCTGCACAGGAGCCCGAGGTTGGCTCTGGTCCGTGGCGGCCTGTAGACCCAGGCAGGCCTGGACTGAGATTCCTGGAAGGCTAGCATGGTTCGGGGCAGGGCACAATTGCTTATGTTTGAAGGTAGGCCTGCCCTACACCCACCAGATCCTTGGCCCTTCCAGGACCTCCTGTCCTATCCAGGAATGACCCGGCCACAGCTAAATTGCCTTTGAGCCAGACTTGCTTCCTCTCTGAGAGCAGCCTTAGAAAATGTAAGAGTGTGGGACTCAAAGCCAGACTGTTAGGTTCACATCCTAGCTGCTCTGTGGCTTGCTAGTGAGGTGACCTTAGGCAAGTTAATTTCTCTGAAGCTGTTTCCTCATCTGAAAATGGAGACAATTCTGCAGGTTAGAATTTGTTGTGAGGATTAACTAACTTTGCAGTTAACACAGTGCCTGGCATATGGCAGATATCCCTCCAGCATTCCTTTCCTTTCCACCACAGCCCTACACACCCAATTTCATGAGGGCACAAAACCTGAACACTCAAAACACAAAATTAGAAGGAAAATAGACTAATGTTTGCTGAATTCCTATTACATGGCAGAGACAGAAAAAAAAAAAAAGATACTGCTTCTCCTTTCTTTCATATAGGAGATAGCCCAGAATTGTGACACATCGCAAGGGACAAAAACTAGATGCTGGGGGTTTGGGGTTTTCCTTCCAGACTCCTTGTGATCATTTTATTTCACTGACCTAACAAGTCACTTTAATCCTCCCCATCTCTTGTCACTTCAATTCTGCCGGACAAGCTGGTCTCTTTTGTTGCCTGGCTACCAGATAGATGATTCCAGATGTCAAAGAAAAGCTGCCCAACCTTGAGACTGGCCGTGGACGTCACTACAAGAGGACAAATAAATATAGAACATCAAGAGATTATTCGTTTAGAGCCCAACTTCTCCAACATTTCCTTGCTGTGATTCACCGGATCAATTAAAGGCACAGTAATTCAGTGTGTCAAGGAAGCTGGTTGAAGACAATGTATCCTGCCTCCCTGCTGCCCCTAGCCCACATCTCCCCCATCCCCACTGCTCCTTCCCACCCCCAAACCCTCCCCCGATGTGATTTTATCCTCCCATGCCTGGTATATAAGTTACTACTGTTTGTTTCAAGAAAACCAATTAAGAAACCATAAATTGCAGTCAACTAGAAAGGTCACTGCACAGGCTATAAATACAGGCATTTCTAAACTGCAAGTGGAAGTCCCTGAAGCACATTTTCCCCTCCACACCCACATCTTCTAGCTGAGGTTTTCCTTTGATAAAAGGAGAGGACATCCATCTGGGAATCAAAAAGGCATTCCCTGGGTTTCCATTCTGCATCCTGCCCTCTGGAGGATACTTGGGAATTCTGGACCTTTGGTACAATCAGACTCCAGGTTTTGTTTTGTGTTTTTTCCAGGCCCCATGTAGACTTCTCCTTCTAAGGGTAGGCACACCCCTGTGCCTTCAGGGTGGGCCAAGAGACAGCTCTTTGGGGACTGTAGATGGAGCCTGGACATTTGGGCTGGGATGTGCACACATCGTGAGCATGAAGCCCCTCCCAGATGCAGTACCAAGTTGGGGGTAGGAAGAGAAGGGAGCAGGCTGTGTGCTGGTAACTGAGCCAGCTCCCCATGCTGGTACATCCCAGCATAGAGCCTCAAGGTATCTTGAACCTGGTCTTCCAGGTGTTACAAAAGTATATTTGTCAAGGTGAGAAGATAGAACATTACAGCTGCTAGCTTGATTTAAAACTTTTAAATATTTAGACACATGGTATGAGGCCTCTGTTTGTCCTCTTGTGCTGGACCTTGCAAATGTTGGGGGCAGGATCCTGAAGAGAGGGACCCATAAAAAGTCATCTATTCCAATCACCCAGCCAAGCTAGAGTTCCTCCAAATGTTTCAGCACTTGCAGTTACAATTTATGTTCATCTCACTGTCTCCTGAGTAATTAAACCATTCAGTCTATGGAGTTTTCTCACTGCTAGAAAATACACCTTTATTTTGAGTCAAAGTCTGTCTTCCTGTCCCAGAAACAGCATTTAGCAATAATAATTGGAAATTTACTCTGCCAAGCAGTATCGTGGAGAGGTTAATGAGCTTCGGCCTCGTGTAGTACACTAGGTCCAAATTCTGACTCTGCCACTTACTGCACGTGTGACCTTGGTCAAGTCTCTTAATCTCTCTGACCTTCAGTTTCCTCATCTGTAAAACAGAAACAATAATTCCCACTTCAAAGCTTGTCATGAGGAATAAATATCCATGGCAGACATTTTACATTCTATCTAGGTATCTTAACCAGAAGTCCCAATCGCAGTGAGGAGGTTTGTAATTGCCTGTAAATGGTAGCTTGACAATTATTTTTGCCTAGGGGCTTTCACCCTTTTTCTCAGGGTGGAAATAGGTTGGCATTTGGCCTATGAAGACCTGAGAAAGTGTCTCTGCAACACTGCTTACTAGTTGGGTGACCTTAGACGGGTCACGTATTCTTTCTGAGCTTCAGTTACTTCATCAATAAAATGGAGTTGACAATAATCCCCATCACTTTACAGAGACCTATAAATCTCTGCCAAAGATACATTCATTCATTCATTCTGTGAACACACATGAGGGGTCTCTTCTGTATTGGATGCTGAAATACAAAACTGCCCCAGCCCCTTCCCTCAAGAGGCCCGCATTCTAGTGGATGAAACAAAGAGATAATTTTAAAAATTAGAATACAGTGTGGTAGGGGAACACAGCCTGAAGATTCAGGGGACAACTGAAGGTTTTATAAAGGAAGTGGCATTTGAATGGGTTGAGGCAATGGGGAGGGGAATATCAAGGAAATATCATAAAAAGAAAACATGGAGTCATATAGTTTTATAGAATAATACTAATCCTTCTGTGCTGGTTTGGATGTATTATGTCCCCCAAATCGCCATTATCTTTGATGCAGTCTTTTGTGGGTAGGAAACGAGTTGGTGTTGATTGGGTTGGAGACTTTTAATTGGATGTTTCCGTGGAGATGTGATCACTCAATTGAGGGCGAGATCTTTCATTGGATAGTTTCCATGGAGGTGTGGCCCCACCCATTCAGCATGGGCCTTGATTATTTTACTGGAGCACTATATAAGCTCAGACAGAAGGAGTGAGCTTGCTACAGCCAAGAGGGACACTTTGCAGAATGCACAGGGGCTGAGAGAGGAACTGCAGTTTACAGAGACATTTTGGAGACAGCCTTTGAAAGCAGACTTTTGCTCTGGAGAAGCTAAGAGGGGACAAATGCCCCAAGAGCAACTGAGACTGACATTTTGGACAGAAGCTGAAGCCTAGAGAAGAACGTCCTAGGAAAAAGCCATTTTGAAACCAGAACTCTGGAGCAGACGCCGGCCATGTGCCTTCCCAGCTAACAGAGGTTTTCCGGACACCATTGGCCATCCTCCAGTGAAGGTACCTGATTGTTGATGTGTTTACCTTGGACACTTCATGGCCTTAAGACTGTAACTGTGTAACCAAATAAACCCCTTTTATAAAAGCCAATCCATTTCTGGTGTTTTGCATTCTGGCAGCATTAGAAAACTAGAACACATTCTTTCAAGTGACAAATCTTAAAATATTTGACAAAAGTTATTGTAGGTTGTCCTTCCACGCTTACTCACATCTTCCTTTAGGCAGGCGCATCACCCCCAGTTCTTCAACCATTGCTCTCCTGACTTGACTGAGCATCTCCCAGGCCCTCTCTGAATCAGTCCTCTACATGCCCTAATGGCAGAGAATACTTATCTGTCTACAGATGTCACATATGTTGCTGTAACTGGTTGGTTGGCCCACAGCATGATTAAAACCCTATCTTAAAAGCAGTTTGCCCTTTCCAAAATTCCAAGTGTTATTCTACTACAAATTAGAAGGCTCATCATCCCTTTACATAGCAGTATATGGCTTGGCTTGTAAACACAGCAAAAATGTGTGTGTGATGAGGGTGTTGGGCATAGAAAAAGGAAAAAGAGAGTGTACGTGTTCATGCAGAGATTCTGGGCACTGCTGGCTTAGTGCTATTAGGGAATAATGAAAACTCCAGCTCTGGATGGTATCTTACTAAATCTCAAGGGATCCTGGTGAGGTAGGTCTGGGACTAGTATTTCAGGTTTAATGTTATAGTTCCCTTTTGGTTCAAAGGTCTTAGAATTGGCTTTGATGGACCGGGGTGCTTTTCCATGATAGTAAATTAAAAGGAGGGGCAAAATGCACAGAAAGAAAGTTCTCCTGGAAGGAAACAACAGCCCAGCCCAGGAGCTGGAGGCCCTGCTGCTATCTTAAATGACACCTGGGGTATGTGGTCACGTTGCAAAGCACCGCCACATGCAAGGTGGCTAGTCTCAGCTCCAGGTCTCTGACTTAACATGGGGGTTCTCCTCACTGTTGAATAGGGGACATTGTTTAAGTTCAGTAGGGCTCCAGCTTCCCTTGCTTTCACTTTCTTGGCTGCCTTCTGCTCCTGCTCAGCCTAATGGCAGCACTGGAACCACCCGCTCAAACTGTCAGTTCAAGGTGCTGTCTTTGCTGCTGCAGTGAGTTAAAAGGAGGGAAGATGGCTGGTTCCCACCATTTAAGACTTAGAGCCTTTGGCAGTGGCTCTCACACTTCAGGGTCCAAAGAAATACTTGACATGAGGGTGATTGACCTGTTGCCCCAGCATAATTATTAATTGTGCCACCTTTTACTCAAAAATATCCCAGTTTGGGAAATAAATTGTAGAAGCACCCTACTTAAAATGCAGATTACCAGGCCACACTCACAGGGAGTCTAGTGCACGAGGTCTAGGAGTCCTCAGAAACTGGGTGTTTCTGTTGCTGGTGGTGGATTAGCACACTTGGAGAAATCCTGATGGTGAGATGAAACTCGGTAGACCAAAAAATCATTAATAATAGTGCTAATTTTAAAAAGCAGTAATCCTTTGCTTTTGTGAAGAATTTATATGGTGTTTTTATATGTATGACTTTGAACAATATGAGTACCAGTATGTTCACAGCCCTTTGCTAGTTGCTGTGACCACTGTCCCCATCTAAGGGCATAGAAGCATCTGGCATAATTTTCAAAATTCCACATAATCCAGCAGTTTCTTACACATCTAAACTTAGCACCCCTCCCCTGAGATCTTTAAAATGTTCTTTCAGGATGGATAATTCTTGAGTAGAATATTAGATGTCCATGGCTGTGGGAAAGTGTTCCAAGAGGAGAGAAGGATCACTTGCACTTGCCAGTGAATTTTACCATCCAAGCAAGGGGGCAAAGTTGGCTCAGTGAAGCCCGTGCCAATCAGTTCAAACTCAGAATGCCTTGTTCAGAACTGTGGCTCCCATTTTAAGATGAATCTAGACAAATTGGAGCTCATTCTGAAGTTGGAGACAAAGATGAAGTATCTAGAAGTCACGCTACTTGGAGAAAGGTAGAGGGAAATGGAAGCATTTAGTCTGGAAAAACAGAAAACTTCAGGAAGATAGTCCATCTTTTATTCATTTACTCAATCAATAAATGCTTATAGTGAGCCTTTTATGTTTCAGACACTCTGCCAAACAGATACAGAAATGAAAACACAATTCCCACCCTCAGTGGACTTGCAGTCTAGTAAAGGAGACAGGTCCGTTTGAAGACAATTATGAATTAAATAAGTGCTGCAATGGAGATATCCATAAGGTATAGAAGCTTTGAGGGGCAAGTGTTCAGGTCTGCCAAGAGGAGTCAAGGAAGGCTTAAAAGGGCTGGGGAGGAGTACTTGACCTGATTCCCAAAGGAGGAATAGAAATTCATCAAACAGATGAAGATGAATGTGGAGAAAGTGGCCCAGGAAGAGGAACAGTGTTTGTAAAGATGAAGAGACTTGAGAGAGGATGGCTTACCTGGGAAGTGACAAGCATTTCAGTATTGAAGCAAAAGTGCAAAAAGAGAATGCCTATATGTATTATATGACCCAGCTGTGTCACTCCTATTTACCCAATAGAAATGAAAGCAATGTCTTTATAAAAACTTTGACTATTCAAAAAGGCTTTATTTGAAAAAGCTCAAAGCTGGAAACAATTCAAATGTCCATCAAAAGGTGAATGGATATCCAAATTGTTTGATACCTATATTATATGAATGTGCTAAAGATGGCCCCTGTGTGTGAGCAAATTGGCCTCCGTGTTGTTTACTTCTTCATAGCAGGGTCTTCATTGACCCAAAGCCGACTGACAATAAACTCAAATCCTTATGCATCTAATTGCTTTAAAAGTAGCCCAAATCAGCAATTTTAGCCATTTAGATCCAATCTCCTTTGCATAATTTGCAGAACTGGGCCCAACATCTGCTAACTATGAATAAGATAAACCCTTGGGCTATAAATACCCCCAAGACATTTCTGTCCTTCAGAGCTCTCTGACCCACAGAATCCCTGTGCAACGACACTTGCACATGTAAGGCCCTCTGTTACTCCCCTCTCTACTGGGAAGTTTCCTTGCTCCGCTTCCCCTTTTGGATAGTACCTTGCTCCTCTGGAAATTCTCCCACTTCCAGGTGAACCTGTCCAAGCACCACCCAAATAAAGCTGTATGTTACTGCCAAAAGTGAGAGACACAGAGAGAGAGAGAGAGAGAGAGAATGCCAAGCAACAAAGATGGATCAGAAAGTAGGGACTGTGGCAGACACTACTCTGCCCAATAAATGCCTGTTTCCCCTTCTTCCTGAACACGCAGCCTCCTTTACCTTTTCTAGCCTCCCCTGCAGTTAGATGTGTCTGGTGACTGAGCTCTGGCCAGTGGCCTGTGAGCAGAAGTGATGTGTGTCACTTCCACATCTGGACCACAAAAAGCTTTCCCCACTTGTCCCTGTCTGCTGGCTGGAAACAAAGACCCTGGGGGCAGTACTAGCATGAGCAGGTGGAACTTTCAAAGAAGCAGCGATCAGTTCAGTGTCATCATTTTTTGTAATCCAAGTATCCTCTTCCTACCTCTTCATTTTCCCCCTCACACTTCCTCCAGAAAATTTAAGAAAACGAAGAAATTGGTCACATCCAGTTGCAAGTCATCTATTGATAAAGGCATCTCCACCTGCATGCTCCTCTTCTCTCTGCCCCTGCCCAGCTCCACTTTGGGCTGTTTGTCACCCAGGACTCTGGGATCACTGTCCTTCTGACTCGATGCTGCCTCTGCTGCCTTAGACTCCGGGGAGGAGTGGGGTGAAGAAGTTGCATTTGCCTTTAGCGGCCCATTCTTCAAATCCCACACCCCCAAGGCTTGTGTATATAACAGACTTGACTGGCAGGTTGGGAATAACTAGAGGGAAATATTCTGCAGGAAGGAAAATATTTAAATGGATACTGAGCATGACCAGTCCATTCCATAGTCCAAGGGGATAGAATGCAAGTTAGCTCCCCACATTCTCTTTCTCAGAGGGAACTATTCTTCAGTCCGTGACCCACAGAGTTTGAGTGTGCCTTAGAATTCTGTCCCCTTGTCCCCACCATGGCAATGCAAGGACACAATGCACCCAGCAGTCCACTTCCCAGCATCTGAGATAGTTAATCCAGAACAACATCAAGCATTGGGAAAGGTCAAGGCTTTACGAAGGCCATCCAAAGGTGGGCTTGACACTCCAAAGCATGCATGCCCCTCTCCCTCCCACCCCCATCACAGGACTATCCCACTGCCAGAGAAATCAGAGTATGTAATCAGACAAAATCCAAGATCCATCAAGATACAGATGCTGTTTACTTGTGCTATTCCCTCTAGACACCAGAATATCGACTCTAATACTCAAACAGGTCAACTCTTAGAAGGGTTTGTTAACTTGGAATGTCACAAAGACACCCAAAGAATTCACTGTGGTTTATTAAACCCATAATGTAGAATAGGAGTCATATTTTGTGTCATGCAATTGGCTTGAGCATGTATGTTTGCAGATATTAAGACTCTAAGGCATGTTTGGATGTGAATCTCCCATTCCTGCTCTAAACCACATGGCTGGGGGCAGAGTTTTGTTTTGGTCCAGTCTCAATCCTTTGCTTTGCAGATTCTGCTGACCCTCTCCCAGGTCCTGCTGTGTCTTACTCTGGGCTTGCCCCACGTGGTTCCGAGCCCTCCTTGACAATCCCCTCCCATCAGTCGATGCTCTCTGTTGGTTTCCATGGAGTGCTGCCCCCACCTGTACTTTCAGCAAAAAATAAATAAATAAATAAATAAAAGGCTGCCTCCTTTACCTGGTCACCTAGGACTGGATTTTTGAGAGTTCTACCTCAGGACACTTTTGTCCATTTTAGAATGCTTTCTCTGGTGTGATTGAGGACTCTGAATAAACACAGAAGCTGCCTTGCTGGACCCGGAACAAGCCCTCAGCACAGCCCAGTGAGATCTGAGTTGTGGGATAAACAGGCCAAATCCTCTGGGCTGAAGGGAAGGAGAGGAGGGCAACTCAGTAAGCCTCCCCAAGCCTCCCTCTGTGATACAGGCTGACAGTTTCCAGATCTCCCAGTTACACTATGTCCTTCTGTAAGATTTAGCTTGGATTTGGTCTAAACTCTCAGTATAATGTTATTCTTTATTTCAAATGCTGTCCCTCTTGGAAAGCTCTGACAACACTGCCTGTTTCCTGCTACCTGGAGCCCATGACCACTGCCTTACAGCCAGCTCCCTTTGGCCATCTTGTTAGCCTGACTCCATTGCCCTTCCTTATTTCCATCTGGCCTCAGAAACCAAACCTTCCGTCCCTTCAATTTCCTCTGTTCTTATTTGGATTTCTTCCAGTCTGCTAACATCTTGCCACAATCTCTTTTCTGTCTTTCATGGCAAGCCTATTTATCAGTCATTGGGCTGGAGGCCTGCTGCCTTGGGATTTCAGAACACCTTTCAAGCAGTAGTAAATATCAAGTACAGATGGAGAGAAATCCAAGCATTAGTTACAAAACAATATATCTTGTGAAAAGGAAAAGAGGATCCCTTCCCACAAAACAAGGCCATGGTGACCCCCATCCCTCCTGCAAGTGGTTGGCAGTTAAGGCTGCATTGTTAGGCTAGCAAAGAGCACTGAACTTAGTCAGAAGATCTAACATCTCAGCTCTCCCCTCAGTAGCTGTGGGGCCTTGGCCAAGTCACTTGACCTTTCTGAACTTAGGTTTTGTCATCTATAAAATAAGAGAAACCAAAAACTGCCATGCCTGTTTGAGAATCAGGCAAGATGAAGCACAGAACAACCTTGTAAGCAGTAATGAACATTGTTATGAAAGGTAGAAAGGAAACAAAGCCAAGCCCAAGGTTAACTAAACCATTAACAAGTGTTTATTGAGCGTCTGCATAGAAATTTCAGCAAGTCAATCATGGAAGACTCTGTGCAAGAGGTGAAAATCCCCTTCTTTCTTATCTCTTTTTGTTCTAGTTGGACCCCAGATGCAGAAGGCTAAGTGAATTATACTCCTCAGATCATAACACTCCACAGATCAGTATCATTCATCATAGTCTGTGCAAGGCCATTCTCTTGTTTCATTTATTTATTCTTTTACTCCTTCTCACTCTCATTCCCCTTCTTTCATAGGCAGCTATTCTAAAATGTGTATTCATTTTTTGTATTTGTGTACGTGAAAATGTGAATTGTTGATCTGTATGCATGTATTTTAAATTTTTTGTAAGCAGTATTGTTATATATCATTCTGGTCTGTTTGTTTATTTCATTTAGCACTGGGCTAAGATCTATCCCTGTTGCTGTGTGTTGCTATGGTACATCCATGTCTGTTTTTCTCAACAGTTGCATTATCATCCATTGTGTACATATACTCGGTTTTAACTCTCCACTCTCCAGTGATGATCACTGAGTTTGCTTCCAGTTCTCCGCCACTATAAACAACACAGCAATGAACATTTAAGGATGTGTTGGGAATTTGGGGGGAAATAGACCCAGGAATAGAATTACTATATTGGGGGTATGTGTATACTTAATAGGACTAAGCAGTGCCAGGGCAGTCTCGTCAATGGCTGCGGCAGCTATGCTCCCACCAACACTTCTCTGTTCCCACATCTGCATAGACACTTGGCATCATCCAGATTCCAGGTTTTTCCAGTTTAACAGGTAAGTGATAGCTCATTGTGGTTTCAATTTGCATTTCTTGAATTACTACAGAGTTTGAGCAACTCTTCATATGCTTATTAGCCTTTTTATTTGCCTCTTCTATAAACCATCTGCCCATATCCATTGCTTATAATTATGCTGGGGATTTTTTTTTCTTAGATGGTTTGCAAGAGCTCCTTGTGTCTTCTAGAGAGGCCCCTTTCTCAAACAGCACTTGCTTTCTTGCTGCTGTAGTAACCCATTTAGGGCAAAGGAATCAGCGTGGCCACCTACTCTTCAAACCCCCATCCTGTGGGCCAGAGCTTGGTAATCGCCAAAGTACAACTAAAGTAAAAGGAGGTTGGGTTTGGGGTCTCGGGGTCCGTGGCATTATGTGGAGCGTCTGGCTCTAAGGGCGGGATTCGGGGCTCGGTGCACGGCCTTGCGGGAGGGACCCGAAGCTCCCTGCACGACCCCACGGTTCGGCCGGACCCCAGCCTGCTGCAACAGTGCGATCACAGGGTATGGAGGGGCCCGGACACTTTGCGGCTGGAGCTCCAGCTCTTCGCCCCACCGCGGAACCGCTTCCCGCTGCAGCTTTTGGTGCGGCCCGGCCGCCGCTGTTATAGTCTTCCCGGCATCAGAAGTTTCCATTGCCCACTCTTTCCCCCACAGTGCAGGCAGGCACCATAGCCCGTTGGAAAAAAAAGGAAGGGAGAAAAACATCAGTGAGGGTGATCTAACTGCAGAGGTTGAAACAGATAAAGCCACTGTTGGGTTTGAGAGCCTGGAAGAATATTACAAGGCAAAGACTCTTGTTGCTGAAGGTGCCAGTTGGAGTGAAAATCTGCATTACAGTTGAAAAGCCTGAGGATATTGAGGCCTTTAAAAACTGGATTCCTGGGCAGCACCTCCCCCACGAGCAGCCCCACCATCAACCCCTGCTGCCGATGCTCGGCCTCCTGTGCCTTCTGCTCAGGCTCCTGGTAGCTCATATCCCGTTCACATGCAGGTGGGTCTTCCTGCCCTTTCTCTCATCATGACCATGGGCACAGTTCAGAGATGGAGGGAAAAAAAAGTGGGTGAAAAGCTAAGTGATAGAGACTGACAAGGCCCCTATAGGCTTTGAAGTTCCGGAAGGTTACCTGGCAAAAATCTTGAACCCTGAAGGCACAAGAGATGTCCCCTAGGACCCCACTCTGTATCATTGTAGAAAGAAGAGGCAGATATACCAGCATTTGCTGACTGTAGACCAACTGAAGTAATTGATTTAAAACCCCAAGCACCACCACCTACCCCACCCCCGGGAGCCACTGTTCCTCCAGCTCCCCGACCTGTAGCTCCTACACCTTTAGCCACCCACCCAGCTACTTCTGCTGGACCAAAGGGCAGGGTGTTTCTTAGCCCTCTTGCAAAGAAATTGGCAGAGAGAAAGGAATTGACCTTGCACACGTGCAAGGGACGGGACCGGATGGCGGAATCACCAAGAAGGACATTGACTCTTTTTGTGCCTCCCAAAGCTGGTCCTGTCCCAAAGCTGCAGTGCCTCTCCCAGGTCCGGGAGTGACACTGGTTCCGACAGGTGTCTTCACAGATACCCCAATCAGCAACATTCGCTGAGTTAATACACGGCAGTTAATGCAGTCTAAGCAAACTGTACCTCATTATTACCTTTCTACTGATGTAAATATGGGAGAAGTTTTGTTGGCACAGAAAGAACTTAATAAGATATTAGAAGAGAGCAGCAAAATTTCCATCAATGACCATCATAAAAGCTTTGGCTTTGGCATGTTTAAAAGTTCCTGAAGCAAATTCTTCTTGGCTGGACACAGTTATAAGACAGAATCACGTTGTTGATATCAGTGTTGCCGTCAGTGCTCCTGCAGGACTTATAACTCCTATTGCATTTAATGCACATATAAAAGGACTGGAAGCCATTGCAAAAGATATTGTTTCTTTAGCAACCGAAGCTCAAGAGGGTAAACTACAGCCACATGAATTCCAGGGTGGCACTTCTATAATCTCTAATTTAGGAATGCTTGGAATTAAGAATTTCTCTGCTATTATTAACCCACCCCAAGCAATTGATACTTCAGAGGATAGATTGGTTCCAGCAGGTAATGAAAGAGGATTTGACGTGGATAGCCTGATGTCTGATACACTCGGTTGTGATCATCGGGTTGTCAATGGAGCAGCTGGAGCACAGTGGCTTGCTGAATATAGAAAGTACCTTGAAAAGCCTATCACCATGTTGTTATAATTAACCCAAGAATGTCTAGACTCTCCTCAGTCACATCAGTTCCTTCTTATCAAAATATTTATGTTATTAAACATGTGGTTCTTTTTATTTTATAGTTAACTAATTATTTTCATTTTGAGTCTGTCCAGATAAGTTATTTGTAATGGACATTACTGATTTTTTTAATGGCAATTACACCCAAATATTGTGCACATTTAATATTAAATACCAGACTTTAAGCTCTGTCTTCCTTGTCACAGGACATGTGGCCTAGACCTTTGGTGATAAGTACTTCCACTAGGAAATGCAGTAGAGGCAGAATTGTGGTTCCCTGTTGAGACAGGTACATAAAAGCAACCTGGATGAAACTTTGAAGCTCTGAAATTAATTGCCTAAAATGTTTTGCTGGATTTGAGAAAAAGAGAAGTCAGGAAAGTTAATTCTCTTGGAGAAGGTGTTTGACTTGAAGATTTATTTTGGAATTTAACCTCAGTTTAAATTTTTCTGTACATGATTTATCATGGATGGAGAGGATAGAGAACATCAAGGAAAATACGTAAAATCTCAACAGTCATCATTTTCTTAGACCTCTTCAACCATGTTATTTATTTTTCTTTGAATCCCTAAAATGTTTCCTATCCTCTTGAGATGATAAGATATAATGCAATATAAGCTAGTTACTTGTTATAAGTGAGAATTTCTGTGGGTATTTATTTAAACAGCTTAAATTGTGTAACTCAGAACAGAATTCTACAATTATCTCCAAATAAAATAATATGCTTATAGAATTTAATAGAAAGAAGTTGTGAAAGAATCCTTACTTCAACATTAACTGGTGATTACTTCCAAATGAATTTAACTATCAGAATTTGTTGCTTGGAAAACTATGGAATAAGTGTATATATATAAAATGGTTACCAAGAGTTGGATATGGGCCAAAGTCCATTTAATACTAAGACCCATTTGAAAGAACAGGGGAGAGATGCATTGTTGAACAGTTTGGAGTGCTAAAAGATCATGCCCAAAACAAAGTGGTCATTTCTACTTGGATAAATACAAAAAAGATAAGTGGAAAATGTTAAATATATGCAAAAAAAAAAAAAAGTCCTGTGTCTTTCTACCCCAGGGTTGTCTCATGTAAAAGACAGGTAGAGGAGAGAAAAAGTTTTTTGGGTTGCTACCTTAACAGCTTAACTACTTTTTTTCATTTTGTTATGATTTGCCTTTCTTTTGGAGGGAAGGAGGGGATGATATTCAGGATGATAATAATTGGGAACAATATTACAATTACAGACGTTCTTTCAAATTGATGTGTTTTAATAAATGATTGGAATTGTTTATGATTAAAATAAATTTGAGCAGTGCTTCAAAAAAAAGTAGAAGGAGCTCCTTCCTCTGTTCCCCTCTGCCAGCCTTGCCTAAGGATTACAATCCAGGAGGACAGGTAAC
Source organism: Choloepus didactylus (assembly GCF_015220235.1). Taxonomy (NCBI): domain Eukaryota; kingdom Metazoa; phylum Chordata; class Mammalia; order Pilosa; family Megalonychidae; genus Choloepus; species Choloepus didactylus. The sequence continues at coordinate 83,727,258 of NC_051308.1, read as the reverse complement.
AAGGGAAAAATCATTCCTCTTTTCCAGTGTGCTAACCTGCTGTGTCAATTTCATGAGTTAATAAATGATTGGAGAAGGCTTAATTGCCATTGGGAGAAACTGACATCAGCCGATGCTTAGGCCCCACTCAATTAACTTGTTCTCCTAAGGGGGCCAAGCGGGGAGCAGGGGGCAGCCAGATCGTTAATTACATGTGCTGGTGCCGGCTGTGGCTGGTGTTGCCTGTCAGTATTTGCCCAGCAGGGAGAGGAGGTGAAGTCACTGAGGTGCAGGAACCCTTTAGACAGAACAGAGCCCCCTGGCCTGGTGAGGAGTGGGAGACCCATTGTCCAACACATTCTGTCATCAGGGTGGCTTTTATTCCATCACCACCCCCAGCCTCTTCTGGAAGAATGACCTTTAGAGTCTCCCCATCCTGACTTCCTTTTTGGCTCCCATCCCACCCGGGGTGACACCATGTGCCTTTGGCTGTCCTTCTGGTTCACTTGCCCAGGACACAGAACCCACAGCCAATCTTGCCATGGGCAGCAGGTGATGCCAGAAACTCTATACGTTCACCCACCAACCCTGCTGCCTCCAGCTTGCAATCCTACCCAAGACCTTCCTTCCTGAATCATTTCCCAAAAGGGCCAGATGGTGAGTCAAACCTGTTACAAACACAGATTCCTGGGCCCCTCCCCTGGAGATGCTGCTTCAGCAGGTCTGGGGCTGGCTCTGCAGTTTCAGTTTTAACACGTGGCTCAGGTGGTTACCATCAAGCCAGTTTGAGTAACCCCACTTCAGAGGACATCATGGCTCCTGGTGAACTAAGTTCTAATCTTCTGGAAGGAGAAACAGTGTACCAGTGGCAGGGCAGTGGCTTGCAAGTCAGGCGGCCTCACTCCCAGTGATCCTCCAGCTCCATCTTTTTCTTGTGTGTGGTTAAGCATGTCCCTTGTCCTCTGTGAACTTGGTTTCTTCATGTAGAAAATAAAGATATTGGACCAGATATCTTAGACTCCTCCCATTTCTATGGATCATTCTTCTATAAGCAACTGGTAGGTTAAACAAGCATGCTGCATGGTTTGTAATCAAAACACAGTTTTTTTTTTTCCTCCCAGCATCCATTTACTTTAAAATGTGTTCAGTGGGAGAAATCTTCTCCTGCCCCTGGATAAAAATGCAACCAGGTCCCATTGCTTTTTCATTCCCGCTTCAGTGGTCAGTAGTCTAATGGTCACTTTAAGTTTTGAATACAGTCTCAATTCCAAAATTAGAATGCCAGTCACAAATAGTAATCAAAGCACTCCCAGTCTGACAGCGTTAATCTTCTCCTGTCCTCCAGCTTGGATCTGCTTCAGGCTGGAGCCGCTGGCAAGGTGGGCCATGTCCCTCTGCTGTCTACACTTCCCCTGTGTTTGCCCTCCCTGTCACCACCCTCCACTAACTGTTGTTTCACCACCTTCCAGGATTGAAATTGGGAGTTTTGCTGGTTGGTTGGTTTCTGCTCTCTGGGCCTAATAGACCGTTAAAACTGGTGCTTGCTTTCTTGCATGTTTTTGTGGGCTCTTCTGAAACTCCCTGCTGGGCCCCTCTCTCTTGCAGACCTCTTGCCCCAGGTGAATGCATCATCTCTTTTCTAGGGGTCCCCAGCAACTCCCTGCTCAGCCCCTGGGCATCTGGAGCTGACTTCCAGCCTCTTCTGCTGGGGTCTTCTTCTTTTTTAAACATTTTTATTGTGAATATAATATATATACAGAAGAGTGATAAATTTCAAAATACAGTTTAACAGGGTAGTTATAGAGTAAATTTCAAAGTATAGTATGGGTTACAGTTCCACAATTTCAGGTATTTCCTTCTGTCTGTTCTAATATACTAGAAACTAAAAAGAAATATTATATAATGATGCAGTGGTCACAATCATTTGTTAAATCCTGGCTTCTCTTTCACAACTCCTCCCTCTCATTTGATCATTTTCTCAGTCTTCAGGATATTTGCGCAATGACCATTCTAATTTCTTCATTTTGAAAGGGGTGTCGACATTATGGGGTAGGGGAATGCAACTGGTTGATGTTCTGGGAGAGACTAAGTTTCAGAGCTTATCTGGCACAGGAACAATCTGGAGGTTTTAAGTTTCTGGAAAATAAACTTAATAAGTAAAACTTTTATAGAATCTTAGAGCCCCATCTGGGTTTTCTTTAGGGTTTTCAGGAATACTGTTGCTGGGGCTTGACATACCATGGCAATTTGTAATATCTGGCTGAAGCTTGCATAAGAGTAACCTCCAGAATGATCTCTCGACTCCATTTGAAAACTCTCAGCCACTGAAACCTTATTTTATTACATTTCTTTTCCCCCTTTTGGTCAAGAAGGCATTGTCAATCCCATGATGCCAGGGCCAGGCTCATCCCTGGGAGTCATGTCCCATGTTGCCAGGGAGACTTACACCCCTGGAAGTCATGTCCCACGTAGTGGGGAGGGTAATGAGTTCATTTGCAGAATTTGGCTTAGAGAGAAAGAGAGGCCACATCTGAGCAAGAAAAGAGGTTCCCTGGGGGTGACTCTTAGGTGTGTTTGTTAGTAGGTTTAGCTTCACCATTGCAGAAAAATAACAGTTATACACAGCCACACATAAAAGAAAACCCAAAACATTCCATACCCCTTATCCCCCCCCCAACATTATTTACCCCTAGTACTGGTGTGGTACTAGTAAGTTACTGCTATTAAATATAGTCCATAGCATGCAATAAGTAATTTTTCCCATATACCACTCTATTATTAACTCTTTGTACAAGTGTCATATATTTGAAGTAGATCATGCAAGAACTTATTTATATTTGTAGTATTAATTGGTGAGATACATGACATTACACAACCCCTTTTGATCATATTCACCTTCAATAGGCACTGTTACTTATAATTCCAGTAACTAACAACCATCACCTCTATCCATCCCAAACATTTAAGATCAACCTTGTTAACAAATCTTACATATTAAGTAACCATTCCCCCATCCCTAGCTTCTGTCTGTCTCTAGGTCCCCTATATTCTACATTTTAAGACCCTGGGTTTGCATTTTCTAGGTGGTTCATATTAGTGAAATTATACAATATCTATCCTTTTCTCTCTGGTTTATTTCACTCAGCATTATGTCCTCAAGCTTCATCCATGTTGTGGTGTACTTCAGGACCTCATTCCTTCTAACTGCCACATAACATTCCATCATATGTATATATGCTGGGGTCTTCTTACCCCTCCAGGTAGCACTACTGGACAGGACTTAAAACAACTATGCCAGTTTGAATGTGTTATGTCCCCCTAAATGCCATGTTCTTTGATGCAGTCTTGTGAGGGCAGATTATTTAGTGTTGATTAGATTTGAATCCTTTGATTGAGTGTTTCCATGGAGATGTGACTCAATCAACTGTGAGTGAAACATTTGATTGGATAATTTCCATGGAGTTGTTTCCTCCCCCATTCAGGGTAGGTGTTTATTGGATCACTGGAGTACTTTAAAAAGAGCCATATCTGCCCAGACGCTTGCTACAGCCAAGAGGGATACTTTGAAGAAAGCACAGTAGCTGCAGATGAGAGACAGTTTGAAGACGGCCATTGAAAGCAGACTCTTGCTCCAGAGAAGCTAAGAGAGGACAAACACCCCAAGTGCAACTGAGAGTGACATTTTTGAGGAACTGCAGCCTAGAGAGAAACATCCTGGGAGAAAGCCATTTTGAAACCAGAACTTGGAGCACACACCAGCCACGTGACTTCCCAGCTAACAGAGGTTTTCCGGACACCATTGGCCATCCTCCAGTGAAGGTACCCAATTGCTGATGTGTTACCTTGGACACTTTATGGCCTTGAGACTGTAACTGTGTAACCAAATAAACCCCCTTTATAAAAGCCAATCCATTTCTGGTGTTTTGCATCCCAGCAGCATTAGCAAACTAGAACAACAACCAACCCCTTGCCAGCTAGTCCACTGGAAATGCTCCTGCATACCTTACCTGACAGATTCAGGGTGTCCAGGCCAGCCCAAGCCAGCAGTACTCTCCCAACTCTCCCCCCAAGACAGTTAGCATTTCTTTCGCCAAGTCCAACCCCAGTTCCCAGGGCACTCCAGCTTCCTCAGGTAAGTCCAGGGCCATGCTTTGTGTCTCCCAGCTGCAGTAAACACATTTGCAAACTCCTGGAGTGGTCACCTATGCAAGCTCCCCTGACTAGGCTTGGGTTTAGAAGGTAGCACCCCATCACTGCCTTCCTCCCTTGGGGGTGGGAGGCAGGGATTCATTGCTCAGCAACAGCTCTCGCCAAAAACACTTCTCATTGATCCATCTATTTTACGAAGTGAGCAAAAGAAAGCTGTTGGATCCTGAAACAGGTTTTCTCACATTCCCTTGTACAGTCTGCACATGGCCTGTCTCAAACTCACTTTAGTATCTCATTTCTATCTGTTGGCGTCTCAGTCAAAACTTAGGCAGGAAGAGGCCTACTTTAACACCCAGTTATGTATGATTTACATTCTATTGAGAGTGAGGAAAGCATTTTGGGAGAAGAAAGCCCGAGTGCCCAGGACAGCCACAGTAGGACGTGGGAGGCAGGGCTAAAGTGTAGATCTAGGTGGGGACAGAGCCACTCTGTGGGTGAATGTCTGCCTTATTCTCACCTTCTCCCAGAGCTCTGATCCTGAGCCCAGCAGACCTACATGGGCCAGTCCTGGAGGCAGGCTGATGTCTGTCCTCTGACCTCCAGTGCCTGGCCTGGGGAGAGAATCTGGAGAGGGTCAGCCCTGTCGCCTTAGTCAGTGGCTTTGTGGACTCAGTTAAACGGTTGGGTTTCCTCCTCCCCAGTACCAAAACACCCCAGTGGCCCATCGTCACCACCAGAGGGTGCCCTTTTCCTGTTCCCCATATAGGGCCCAGCCTCTAGCTAACATTGATATTTAAAGAATTTTGGTTTGAAGGGAGCCCCAGTAATTGCCCACACCAGATTCCTAAATGTCTTGGTCCTGCTTCCCCCTCCTCCATCACCACAGCGACCTGAGTTTGTTCATTAGACTAATTGGCATGCTTGGCCTGAGGGAAGTTGGGATATTGGAATGGTGAAAGGAGCATGTACCCTGGGCCCTGAAAAGAATGGGAAGGGTACAGAAGGAGGTATGTGGGGCTGCAGAGAGAGGGACTGGTCGTGCAGGCAACAAGAACACTTCTGCCAGAGCAGCGGGGAACAGATCTGAATTCTTGAATGGGATGTGAAAGAAGCAACTGGATGCCCTTTCCCCCTTGAGCCTCACTTCCTTGAACAAGCAGAGCTTTTGCCCAGTGTCCTGATGCTGGTTGGGTAGCAGGTTCGCACAGCAGCAGTGGGGGGAGGAAACAAGGACAGGATAGGATGTGACCATGGAGTTCTCGCCTCAGGGGCTTAGTCTGAGGACCTCAGAGACAGAGGCAGCTGTGGAAGTCAAGAAACAACCCCCTTTGGGGCCTCCCATCCATAGTCATTGTGTCACAACCAGATGCCAGCGTGAGCCTGTCTGTCCCTCAGCCTCCTCCATGGAGCTGTCCCTGACCTTCCCCTGTCTTCTCTGGCAGGGACTGATACCCATGGCCATGACGCACCCCTGCTGTCTGCTCAAGTGCAGCCTGTGTGACTGAGCCATCGCTGCTCCAGCCGTTTTGTGCAAGTGTCAGGCGCAAGCCAACCCCTCTCTTCTTCAGAAGGTGCCTGGGCCCTGGGTGGCGAGGGGAGCTTCAGAAGGTCCTGGTCACAGAGCGGGCCCTTGAGAGGCTTTACTTGGCAGTGAATTTGTCCCCTTTGACTGTCCCAGTGCCTGAGCTGGCCACCATTGAATCATTCTGTCCCAGATCTGCTGGGCCCTGGGAGGGAACATGGGCACCTCTTTCTCCTGTTCTCAGAAAGGTGAGGAGGTGATGATATGATGGAAAGTCCACCACATTGCCCTGACTCAGACGCTTGCTCTCATGTGACTTCACACAAAATTAATGGTTGAAATTTTGTGAAGTTCAAATGAGGTATAGTGACTGTCTTTTTCCGTGTAACAAACTACCACAAATTTAGTGGCCTAAGACAATGTACACTGATTATTTCACAGTTTCTGTGGATCAGGAATCCAGGCACAGCTTACCTGGGTTTGTTGCTTCAGGGTCTGTTGTGAGGCTGCGAAGTTTGGCAAGGGTTGCAGTTTCATTTGAAAGCTCAACTGGGGAAGCATCCGATTCCGTTCTCACTTGTGTGATTGTTGGCAAGATTCAGTTCCTTTTTGACTGTTGGACTGAGCTCCTCAGGTCCTTGCTGGCTGTTGGCTGGAGGCCACCCCCAGTTCCTTGCCATGTGGGCCTCCCCAATGTGGCAACTTACTTCATCAAACCCAGCAAGGGAGAAAGTCTGCCAGCAAGAGAGAGGTTAGAATCTTTTATAATCTATTCACAGAAGTGGCATCCTATCATTTTTGCTGTATTCTACTGGTTAGAAGCAAGTCACAGGTCCCACCCATATCTAAGGGGGGAGGGTTCACACAGGGCACAAATGTCAGGAGGCAGGAATCACTGGGGGCTGTCTTAGAGCCCACCCACTCTGGAAGGTGACGTAAATGGAAGTATTTTGGGAACTGTGGATGCTGTTTAGGTGCAAGGAGTTATTGTCGTCATTTGCACATAGTTGCAAAGAGAAAGTGAACTCATCTAAAATAGAGGGCTACTGATGTGGGAATTAATGCCAAATTGTTCTACTAATATCGGGTCCTCAGGGGACCTGTCAGGGACCTGACTGGTTCATTTCATGCCCTTTACAAATACCTTTCTAGCTTATGACAACAGGTCTTGGCCTTCCATTTCCCCATAAATAACCATGTTTATAGGGCTTTTTACAGTTTACAAAGGGCCTTCACATACATGAATCTCACTTTTCCTCACAATCATACCAGTGGGCTGACGTTTTGTTAATCTCTCTTTACAAGAGAGGAATGGAGAATGAGGGTCAGTTTTCAAGATGGGGGTAGCTGCCACTTGGCACAGTTGGGCCTCAAACCTGGACCTGCCGACCCCTAGCTCTATCCACGCTGCCGTGCTCCGCCATTAGGCTGCTGCTGCTGTCCAGCCGCCTTGGTACTGAAAACAGGGAGGCTAGGCATGGCGGGCAGAAAGGAGAGAGAGCACGGTTTTCATATGGCTCCTCCATAATTCCCTGTTTCCTAAAATATCTGGGTCACTGCTGCCTCCCCCAACTTAACGTCATTCCATTGGACTCTCTGAACCTTAAGCAGCCCTCCGTGGTGAGCAAGCAGGGAAGCAGGAGGAGAACAAAGTGATGTAATGAAACCACTTCCTGGTAGTGGATCTCAGCTCTGCCTCTCCAGGCTGAGGTTCATCTGGCCCCCCTCAAATTCCCCAGTGAAACCCTGACGCTCACGCCATCATGCTTCTGGACAAAGACAAATTAGTCTTGAAAAGTGAGTGATGTTCAAATCTGCAGATGGGATGTGAGCTGAGATATGACTTGCTGCCCCCTGGTGGTAGATCAGAGTCATACATGCCAAGCCTGTAAAGAAATGCAATACAGTGAAATGATAACCAAACTTTTATTAAGCACCTGCTGTGTGCCAGGCACTTTGTATAATACTGCAGGCAAGGGCATAGGAAACAATATAAAACCCAGCCCCTGATCTGAAAGGACTTATAATTTAGTTGAAGGGTCAAGATGTTCCCACATGAAAACTTGACCAACATCCTGCCTGCTAACATGGAAGGGCATTGTGGTGGAAGTCCGGAGATGAGAGAAAACACTGAAGGATAGAGCAGTCAGGGGAGGCTTCTCAGAGGAAGACCAGGGGAGGCCAAAGAAGAATAGATGATTTTAAAGTCTAGGCAACTGGGGGAATAATGAAACCTAAGACCACCCAGTGGCCTGAAGGGCAGTGCTACTCAAATCTAACCTGCAAATTAATAAACTGCAATCTTAAATCTGTTCAACTGCAGGGTCTGATTGCAGTTTCACAGACCATGCTGCAAATAAAGACTATAGCACCTTTGAGTGGATTAGAAACAGTGCCACTGTGTGGAAGTAGCCCTCTGGGAGCCCAGTGTGGTGAACAGATGGTGTCTTTGGGTAAAAAGAAGAGTGACCCTTCCACCAGCGAACACACCAGGGTGCACAGCTTCGTGAGCAGACAGCAGGTGGAGTTCCAGCCCTTGATTGCCCTTTGAGTAATGAACACCCCACAAACCATTCATAGCAGCCCCCGTGGAACCACTAACAGAGACAGAGTAGTTGGAGGTGGGGGGATCCACGTGGAAAGCAGGGTGATGAGTTCAGCCTGTCATAATTGCATTTGAGATAACAGTGGGATGTCCAAGTGAAATGTCTCCACAGCTGGAAACCCAGATTTGGGATTTGTAGGCTTATTGATATATCACAAAATGAGGACAGCAAGATGAGGGTGGGTGGGGCTTAGGGAATAATCTAACCTTTGGGGCCTCTTTCAGGAAGTATCACTATTCTTCCAACATCTCTGTCCCTTTTGTTGTCTTGCAGGTCACCCGTTCCCTTTACTGAACGTAAGTGCGCACAGTCATTCTTCCATCCCGCGGGTGCCAAGTCTCCCCCGTCCTCCTCCTTTGACTCAGCCTGGGAGTCTCTGAAATCCCCATTCACTAACCTGAAAGGAGAGTCTTCCCAGGGCTGGAACAGCTCCCGTTAGCCGGGACAGGTCTCCCCAGCCTTCCAGAAGCTCCCTCTGGGCTTGCATTGTCCTTGTTTTCCATGAGGATTTGAAGGAGAGGAAAGACACCCCCAAAAGAAGTGTGGATTGGGCCAGGGCAGAGCCAGGTGGAATTTTTGATATTCAGCCAGGGCCAGACACTCCGGGACTATTGGCAAGGGCCTTTGGGATGAACCAGCTGGGTGAAATCCCAGCCAAATCAACGTAAGCCTCAGTTTCTCCATGTGTCAAGTAGGGATGATTAATGACTATCCCAAGGGTTATTGTGAAAGATTATGTGAGATAATGCAGGGAAATGCTTGGAGCAGCACTTGGCACAAACTAAACCCTCAGAAAAGAGAAGCTGTTATTCCTGTGTTTTGGAGCCATGAGGGGGTTAAGAGGGATGTAAGGAGAAAGAACAGGGGAGAAGAGGACTCAAGGAGAAAGACAGCAAGCTGCTTTTGAAACTGAACAAAAACAGAGGAACAGAAAGGAACCTTCCATTAGTCCTCTGTGTTCTCTCTCCCTCCTATATCCATGATCTCCCAGCTTAGGCTGGCCCAGGCCCCAGGCTCCAGCCTGTCCTCTGTCTTCAAGAGACCCCCCAGGGTCCAGTGCTTGGGGTGCTCCCTCCCCTAAGGCTGGCAGGTCTTGCCTGTTCCAGCCGTGCAGAGCTCCAGTAGCCCCCACCCAGGCACCTCAGGCCCAGTGTGTCAGTCTCAGCCCCTCCTCACCACCACCACCCATCCCACAGGCTTTGCAGAGTTTGATGGGGCATCGGGCGGATGACAGCGGGAACAGTTGTGATCACTGGCGGAATCCTAGCTACAGCCATCCTCCTCTGCATCATCGCCGTCCTGTGCTACTGTAGGCTCCAGGTCAGTCCCCCAGGTCCACAGCCAAAGTCCGCCGGCCACCAGCAACCCATGCCCCCACTACAGGGGCAGAAGCTGGGGGCCCACTTGAGGGGAGACAAAACCCAAAGCCATGGAACACGGGAGGCATAAATCAGGAGGCTGGGATTTGGGGCTGGTCAGAACAGAGCCATGACCCCCTGCCCCCACACCCTGCACACTCTGAAGACAAGTGTGCCGGGAAGATGTGGCAAGATTGTGTTGGGTCTCCTGCCCCTCTGAGGTTTTAGGAGTGGTGGAAAAGGCACCATCTAGGGCCACGATGAAAGCTGCTCCCAGCAGCTCCCAGCTCTGTCCTCTATATGATTTGTGTGTCCCTCTCCCCCGCCTCTACCATGGTGTTAATGTTCTGGGAAGTAGGGAACAGGAAAGGGGAAGAAATATTGGTCTTGCAGATCTAGGAATATACACTTGTGGGACAGAAGCCCCTGGTGTTCAGTTTTATCCCCAGCACAAGATGCCCAGCACACGGTGCTCAATGGAGTGGGGAGGTGTGGTGCCTGTGCATGCTCAGGAGTGCACTGGGACCCGTGGGGCATTCACCCCCCCCTCAGGTGTCCCTCTCCCTCTTCCCCTAGTATTACTGCTGCAAGAAGAGACAAGCGGAGGATGCAGATGAAGAGGAGGAGCATGACCTCCCCACGCACCCCAGAGGCCCCACCTGCAATGCCTGCAGCTCCCAAGTCCTGGACAGCGGAGGCAGCCCGGTGCCTCCCGCCGGCGAGCCCTGCAGCCAGCCATGCACGGCCGGGAGGAGCCACTGCCCCGCCTGCTCCCTCTACAGCTCCCCTTTTTACATACAGACGGCTGACATGGTGCCCAATGGGGGCGAGAGGCTCTCCTTCATTCCCACATGCTACAAGGAGGGGGGACCCCCACCCCACAAAACGGCAGCACCCCAGAGTTACCCGGTGACCTGGTCAGGCTCTGGGCACGAGATGTTCACCAATCCAAGGGCTATTAGTACAGATGTGTAACTAACCCCATTCACTCCCAACCCACACACCCACCAACGTTGCTGCCCCAACAAGAGCTGTAGGGGCAGTGGATGACCCCTCCAACAGCCCACAGGACTAACTCAGTCTCTTTGGCCTTTCTTGCCCCCAAATGGAAAGAGTTCACCAGGATTCAAGCTGTTGAATCCAACCTCGTGGCCCAGAGGTAGGGCCTGCTAGGCTGAGTTTGCAGATTTGCCACTTGCTCTTTTGGGACATTCCTCCGGCCAGCCCTGGCACCACCCCACGCACCATCTCCCCACCACCCAGCTCTACAGACCCAGGAGAAGAGCACCAAGGAATATCAAGCAAAGTCTCTAGAGGCTTCTGGAGTCCTTGGGAGATGACGTGGCCATGCCTAGAAGAGAGGAGACAAGGGCAAATGGAAAACCTAGTTCTAAAACATTCTAGAATCTGGAAAGGGAGGGGAAGGTATGTTAAAGGGACTTCTTTAGAGCTTTCTTACTAAAACAAATCCAAGAGCTAATTCACAATCTGGCTGTTTTGTACTTTGGCTATCATAGACATTTGCAGTCATTGTAGCTGCTCCAGTACAGCTCTGATTCCTGACACGGCACATCTGTACCTGCCCCCTTCCTCGTGGAACACATCAGGTTAACTTTAAGGCCATGACATAGAGTTATTCACGGAGACTGCACCAAAAGAGACTGTTCAACCTTGTCTCCCACCAAATCCTCTTCCTCTGCCTTGGGATCCAGCTGCCCCCTGCTGGCGAAGATATGTAAAGTCTTGTGGCTATTGTTTAGGTAGTTGAGCAAAGGAGAGCTTGCTGATAGTCTCTAGGGCCCTGGAACACCACACTGACAGCCGTACATGGATGCAGTCCTCTGCAGTTCTCTCAGGTGTGTGCACGCACAAGCACACGCACATACACCCGTCACCATCTGCAGACACCAAGGGCTTTGCCACCTCCGTCAGCATGAACTGAAAGGTGATTAGGTGGCAGTTCCTATAGCAGCCAGCCCCGAGCTCTTCGTGGAGCAAGGCTGCAGGTGTGGAAGCCACAAAAGCCCCTCTAGAAGCCGGGCTTTCTATCGGGCATCCACCCTTGACACCATTGTCGCCGAGCAAGGGCCCACTGCCCAACGCACACAGAGGCCAATACTGTGACATCAGGATTTTGAGAAAAGAAAACCTTAATGCAAGGTCGACTGCCATGGAGGCAGGAGACAGGGTTCAAATCTGTCTGAGATTTAAGGGAGATTTTATGGGAATGGGAGGTGAGAGGTAGGGACAGAAGTGGGGAGGTTTGACTTGGCATAGTCCACTTGGTTACTTATACAGTCGTCCATATGTGGTAGAGTGTACTTTAAGCAGGCTCTTCCTTACTGAAGGACATTTTGCATTTGATTTTGCTTCCTACGTCTCCCTGTCCTTGTAATCTTGGTTCCAAGGGAGGTGACCTCTGTTCCTGGTGTCTCAAAGATCACCTAGAGGACAAGAGTCAGTGTTTTCTGTGCATGCTCAGGTTATATGACCTGCAGTTATACAAGCTCAGAAGAAAAGATCACAAATCGGTTTTGGCCTCCCCATGGTTTCACCATGACCAGGGTAATTTCATTCCACCAAAGACTTATCAATTAGATTCCACGCTTGCTTCCCTCCTGCCCTTACACACACAAACACACACACACAAATCTCCCAGTGATGGACCATTTATTGCTGGCTCACTCTCCCACTCTAGCCCAAGCCCACTTCCCCTTTCCCACTTATAACTCAGCAATGGCCTTATGCTTCTTGAGTAAATGCACCAGATGAGTTTTCCAGGTGCCTCTACAGTAAAGGGTAGCTGCTTCCCCCCACCCCCCATCCTTGAGCCTGCATGCTGCAGGGCACAGAAGGAACTGCCCCCTCCGCTGAAATCTTTATTTTGCATTTAACAAAGGGCAAGGTGCAGTTGGGGGAGTGGGGTGGGGAAAGGGAATTCACACCTTTTGCTCACTCTGTTCAGGGAGCTTGCCACCCTGCATCTCACTCTAATTAAAGCACACTGGCTTGACAGTCGGAAGACCTGGGCTCTGGTCACATTTCAGTCATTCATTAGCTCTAGGACCAACCACTTATCCTCTCTGAGACAAGTCTTCTCCACTGAAATGAGGCTCACCCAGATGGATGCTAAGGGCCCTTTAGACCTCCTGGGAAAGGTCAACTGTGGTCCAGGCCCCTCTCTTATCCTTCTTCTGGCAGGGGCCGGAGACACTTGCCCACTGTCTGATCCTGTGTGCAGAGATGCTAGCTGATGGATGAAAGACCACAGTGAAACACAGGCTTAGCAGGCAAAACCACTTCAATTGCCAGTGAAAAGCCAACATGTTTGTGTGACCTTCCTGCTGAGTGACCTCAAATGGTAACAACACTCATACAAGGAGGTGGCTCCAGGCAGGGGTAATGAGATCTGTTCTGGGTCCAGAGGGGGCAGCTTCACACGGCACCTTTAGCACACCCCATCCCACTGCCAGCCCTCACTGCCCCAAGCACAGCCCCTGCCATGACCTGCTGGGCCTGGCAGCCCTCACCGCTTCCCACCTGAGGACAGGTTCCAGTGCATGGCTCCCCTGGATTCCACACCCAATCGACCACAGCAGCTGCATCCCTTTTCATCGAAAATAACAATGTCATCTGACCTCTCTGCCTTTGGAAAAATCAAGACAGCCCAGTTAATGATCCTTCGCTTCTTATCCCTGACCTGTTGGGATCCCTGAGTACAAATCATCCTGTGCAATCCTGTCTCCTGCAGCTTTCCCAGCCTAAAGCTTGGGAAACCCCACAAATCAAAGTCTGGGTTTGGGGCGTTGGAGAAAGCGTGGGCCACCCCCCGCCCCATGCAGCCCCACCCTGCCTCAGGGCACAGGCTCCACTGCCTGGGTGCCTCTCTGCAGCTGTGAGGGGCTTGCCTGTGGAACGGGGAGCTCACCCCACTCAACTGCACTGTACTTTTTAGCTGTGGAGTCTGTACCGTGGCACACTATTTATATATAAACTGCATCCTAAACAGAGAAGGAAAAAGGGGAGCCTGGAACCCTTACTCCCCTCTGCCATCTTGCTTCACCTCACTTCACTACTCCTGCTAAGGATTTCTCTTCTTGTCCTGCATCTTTGATAACTTGGAATCATAACCAAGAGAATGTCAGAAATAAATGAGGAATTTGAAATAGAAATCCCAGGGGTCTTCTGTCCTTCACCTGGGGAGGGTGGATTTAAGAGCAAGCGAGTGTTCCCTAACACCTCGTCCTTAGTTGTTCTGTCAACACCTAGAACATCCATTTTCAGGACCAAAATCTACCAGCGTCCTCTCCCCTCCTGCTTACATGTCAACAAATCCTCTCTGCCATATTGCCTGGTGTTTCCCCATTGCCCTGGTCAGAGCTCCAATTCAGGGAAGATGTGTTGTTTATTGGAAAGGGGGTTTGAAGGGTAGTGCTGCTGTCCCCTGGGGCTGAAGTGGCCCTGCTGGGATGGTGGGTCTCGTGGGGAGCAGTCTCAGCTTCAGCCCCTCCTCCCTGCCCCCACCCCACCTTCACCTTCAGCACCAGCAGTTTCCCCATCTCTGTAGCTCTGGGTCAAATCACCAACTCTTTGAGATTGGAGAGACCCAGAGTGTCGCACAGCCAGCCCCTTGCATGCTGGGAAGGAGGAGAAGAGAAAAGGGTATCTGGGACTAGATCTTCTGCTCAGACCCAAGCAGAGACAACAAAAATAGGAACCGGGTGGGGTGAGGACTGGAGAACCAGTAAACAGCTTTTCATGTAAAAGGGAGAATTTGAGGAGAATAAAGGTATGTTTGTGTGCGTGTGTGGGTGTGCACACGCACGTGTATGGATTGTGTATGAGAAAGATTCCCTCTCTCCCCACCTTGGGTCGTGGTAATCCCTGACTACAGCTGGTTGAGCAGGGGACAGCCTGGCTTGTGCATCCAGCACTCAGGCTTCCAGAGCTCACGGTTCGCCACCCAGCAGGCTCTACTGCAGACCTTCCGGTAGTACCGGCAGAGCACAGCTTTGCCCTCAGCACCAGAAAGCAGTTGGCCTCTGAGAACAGAAACTAGACCCTGGGGCAATCCTCTCCCAATACAGTGCCCACCCAGCCTTGAGCCATCTTTTCCAACCCCCAACAAGCAGCCAACACCCAACTCTCCCCTGGCCTCTCACTGGGCAGCTTGGAGAGGCAGAGCTGCCCCCAGCTCATCTACTTGGCCTCAGACTTGGTTGTGGGGTCACAGCCCTGGCTCAGCTCTTCTCCCTAGTAGAACTTGACCGTCTGTGGCCTCAACCCCCGGCCGCAGGACTCACCGCACTGTCCAGGCCCAACAGGTAGGAGAGAGGGCAGAAGCAGTGGTCAAGGCCAAGGGCCCATCACCCCAATACCCTGGCACCCTAGGACACCAACAACCCCATAAGCTGTATCCTTCCAACCCAGGTCCCTAAAACCTCACCCTATCCCTGGGGTCTTTCTGCAGGAACTTCAAAGAGAAGCTTCTTCCACCTTAAAAAAATGCTCACTCAGTTTTCTACATTCAAATTTATAAAGGCTGCTCAGAGGCCACTTGTTATTTCTAGGAGAAGATCCCCAAATCATAAATATCTAAGGCTGGGGGCCCTAGGACAGCACAGCAGCAAGAAAAGGCATAGCTAAGAGTTCCTCCCCAGCTCTATTTGCTCAGAAAGGAAATGGCTTGAAGCTCAGGCACTGGCCTAGGCATTCCTCAGATAGTCTCAGGGACAGCCAGCACTCTCCCACCTCCTCGCTGGTCCAAGCCACTCCTCTCTCCTCCCTGTTTGGCCTTCTCTCTACCATTAGTCCCCCATCTCCCTACCTGAGTCCAGGCTGTTGAGAACCAGCAGGTTTCTGAGCACCTTCAGAGCGTGCCTCAGAGAACTCCTGGAATGCCCCATCCTCCAGCCCAGCACACAGCATCCTCCAGATAGAAGGGCGAAGACAGAGAGGAAGAGCTCCTGGGTCACAAAACATCATCTTTCTCTCTGTGACCTAACACCCCAGCAAATGCAAGCAATCTAGTTGTGGTGGCTAGAGAGTGGGATTTTGAATCAGACCTCCATTTGAAACCTGGCTCCATCACTTATTGTGTGACTTTTTTTTTAGGTAACTTTTTTGACCTCCCTGAGTCTTAGTTTTCTCATCTGTAAGATTAGGGTCATTAACACCTGCCTTACTCTATTGTCATGAGAATTGAGTGAGCTAGCATCTGGCACACAGGCTATTATCATTAGTAGGATTTGTAGGTAGACCCGAATCTGAGCTAAGTGGGCAGCAGGGTCCGAGGTGGGGATTGCCCAGACAGCAGGGCAGAAGGCTCTTTCTGGGCTCCGGACTCCACTCTTACTTTCCTACCTCTGCTCTTGCCCAACCTTTTCCTAAGCCCCTGTTCAGTCCCCACCTCACCTCCTCCTATCTTGTTCCAGTAACTGCCAGGACCACCTCTCCCCTCACTGTGGCCCTCTGTCCATTTCGAATATCCCACACACCCATCCCACCCCATAATTTTGCCTGCAACTCTTTGAGGGACCAAGGCTCCCTTCAACCTGGGTGTACCGGTTTGTATATATTATGTCCCCCAGAAAAAAAACATGTTCTTTGATGTACTCTTGCATGGGCAGATGTGTCAGTGTTAATTAGATTGTAATTCCTTGAGTGTTTCCATAGAGATTTGCCCCACCCAACTACGGGTGATGACTCTGATTAGATAATTTCCATGGAGATGTTACCCCACCCATTCAGGGTGGGTCTAAATTAAATCACTGGAGCCATATAAATGAGCTGACAAACAGAAGGAACTCAGTGCAGCTGAGAGTGACATTTTGAAGAGGAGCTATAGCCAAGAGGGACACTTTGAAGAATGCACAGAAGCTGAGAGAGTAGCTGCATATGAGAGACAGTTTGAAGACAGCTATTGAAAGCAGACTTTTGCTCCGGAGAAGCTAAGAAAGGACAAACGCCCCAAGAGCAACTGAGAGTGATATTTTTGAGGAACTGCAGCCTAGAAAGGAATGTCCCAGGATAAAGCCGTTTTGAAACCAGAACTTTGGAGCAGAAACCAGCCATGTGCCTTCCCAGCTAACAGAGGTTTTCTGGACACCATTGGCCATCCTCCAGTGAAGGTACCCGATTGCTGATGTGTTACCTTGGACACTTTATGGCCTTAAGACTATAACTGTGAACCAAAGAAACCCCCTTTTATAAAAGCTAAGCCATTTCTGGTGTTTTGCATTCCGGCAGCATTAGCAAACTAGAACACTGGGGCTGCATCTTTGCCTCACATTTACTCTTTGGCTCTGTGCGCTTCACTGGCTTCCAAGTACAAGACTTGGGTTGAAAAGGCAAGTCAGAAGGGACCCAGAGGACCTCTAGCCCTTCCTCTTGAAACTAGACTCCTCCTCCATACAACATCCTGGGAATTATAATATAAAAATCAAAATATGTTTTTCTAATTGCTGTCTACTTTAAGAAATTACTATTATTCCCTTTTGTCACAGTTAAAATCAATGTTGGGAATGAAATTATAATTTGAGGAAAAAAAAGGCCATAAAAGTGTCCAAACTAAGGCATCAACAAGATGATACCTTCACTGAAGAAAGGTCTGGAACCCTCTGTCAACTGAGAAGGCACGTGTCTGGCATCTGCTGGTCCTGGATTATGTTTCAGCTCCTCTCTCAGCAACTGTGTGTCCTTAGCTTAGCATCTCCAAATGTCCTTTTGTCTGCAGTTCCAAGCATCTCTGAGCACCTCTGTCAGTTCCCAAGCATCTTTCCGAAAGTCTCTCAGTTGCTCTTGGGGCATTTTGTCCTCTCTTAGCTTCCCTGGAGCAAACTCTGGGCTAGCATTGCAAAGCAACAGCAAGTGTCTGAGTCTGTTTCTTTTAAAGGACTCCAGTAAACTAATCAAGACTCACGCTGAATGGGCAGGGCCACACTTCCATGGAAATAATCTGATCAAAAGTGTCACCTACTGTTAAATGAGCCACAACTCCATGGAAACAACCTAATCCAAATATCCCACACAACTGGAATAAAAAAAATGGCTCTGGGGGGACATAATATACCCAAACAGGCACACCCAGTAAGAATGAATGTAGATGGCTAAACAACTCTTAGTGTGATGTATAAGGCAACAGGGACCCTTGTAAAATGTCAGATGCCAATAAAATGTCATAAGTGGTAAAAAAAAAAAAAAAAAAAAAGCAAGCAAATGAAAAAAAAAATCCACCCAAATCATGTAGTGTTTTTTCCTTGATTAACCCTTTTATTCCAAGTGTGATTGACGAAATCAAGAGACCATCTAACCTAGTGGTCTGGAAAGGAAAGAACACTTTCTGGTTGCAAGATGCCCTGCTATGGAGCCATTACTTTTTAAGCTCAAAGTGAACCCTGAATTGGATACAGAAATTTGTGAAACATGAATGTATTTCTGAAAATGAAAAATGGAAGGTTTCATTCAGATGGTAACTCTAGGCAAAGACTCACTCAAGTATTAAAATGACACTCTGGAAACGGTTCACAGCAAAACCTAACTTTCAATTAGTTTTCATCATATGGGTATAAAAATTCAGTCATCAGAGAACAGACTGGGAGGCTGTGCGGTTAGGCTGCATTGAGACGATTCCGCCCTTAGAGACCCACAGAAGGAAATGACTTCGGGTGTCATGTGGCTTGTTCTTATGCCAGCAAGAGTGTCCATCCCCTTCTACCCCATTGTGTACCTGGGAAAAGAAAGTAAAAATACTTCCATGAGAGGGCAAGATACCAGGACTTGGCTATTTGGAAAGATGTCAAAATGTCATAGAAAAGCTGTTAATTTTAACAGCTTATTTTACTAGAGGAATCTATTTGTCATGTACACAACAAACAAAAAAAATGGGGGCACAGGAAAAAACATCATGCAGAAAAATTAGAGTCATAATAGAGAGGAATCCATTAAAAGTAGGCAAATGTGGACCACACTACCCTTTGTCTGGTTTATGGATGGATGAGTAGAAAAATGGGAGAAGGAAACAAACAAACAAACAAACAAAGGCACTCAGCGTTCTTTTTTACTTTAATTGCTCTTTTTCACTTTAATTATTATTCTTGTTATTTTTGTGTGTGTGGTAATGAAGGTGTCAGGGATTGATTTTGGTGATGAATGCACAACTGTGAACAATCGAATGTACGCTCTGTTTTGTATGACTGCATGGTATGTGAATATATCTCAATAAAATGAATTTAAAAAAAGTAGGCAAAAACTTGGTTTATACTTTAAAGAGAAAAATATGCAAAAGAATTTATGAAATGTATTGACTTGTATGTAACTTAGTATTCATTTCATATTAACCAGTCCAATTGCACCAATAACTCTCTATTAAATATACTTTATACTATCTATTAAAAAAAAAAACAAAAAACTATTTGTAAGCCACAACCTTAAAGCCTACATTCCTGCATCCATCTGCAAGCTATCCGTATAACATCTTCGTGGAGCCAGGATGCTAAAAGTTTTAATAAACTAATTTTAACAACCTCAAGTCACAGAGAAACAAATATTTCAAGTTTTCCAAACTACATTTTAAAAAAGTAACTTGATACAATCTGGATTTTCAGATATAAATACCATTCAATGGTTGGTTATCAAAACTTAAAAGCAGTAGGGTTTGGAGGATGTTCACAATAACAGGCATCAAATCATAATTTTATAAAATAAAATTAATTATTCTCAGTATTGGGCCATAGTATACAAAATACCTTAACTTTTCTTAGTTCAAATTCTGTAATTTTCCTCCAAAATTCTTTAAGGAACTTTAGGTTGACATACTGACTTTGCAGTCTATACTTTGTAAGACAGCAGGTAACTCTAACACAATATTCCTGTGGCAATATTCCATTCTTGTTTATCCACACTGTTGCTCTCAGCCCTGCGTTGAGGCCTCCTTGTTTCTAGAGTGTCACCAACCATCACACCGTTGCCAGGCTGAACTCTGAGGAAATCACAGCAGTAATAAAATATGGAAGATGCGGGTTTCTCCTCTTTCTGCTCTCCACCTACAATGGCATCAAAATAGGATGGACAAGGAATAAGCCTCAATCTTCTCCCTCTGGGCCTGTCTCCATTCATTAATAGAAGTGGGTGGACCTCCTTTCAAAGTGCAATGAGCATGGCTTTGACATCTTCTGCTAGTGTCATATGCTGTAATCATGTAGATTTCCACAGGAAATAACATTCTTCGGCCAATTTCCTATTGGCTGCACCACCTTTGTTTCCTGGATTGCTTTTTCCCATTATGAAGTCCTTAGATCAATAATGCAGGTCTTGGAGGGATCAAAGCACTCATTGCTGAGTTTAACTTGAACTTTATCCCAGACAATTTCAGCCTCTTCATTGTGATGGTGATTTTTTTTAAGTACAATTTTATTGCGATATATTCACACACCATACAATTATCCAAAGTGCACAATCAGTTGTTCACAGTATCATCATATAATTGTGGATTCATCAACACAATTTTTTGAACATTTTCATTA
The DNA here is from genome assembly GCF_015220235.1 of Choloepus didactylus. Taxonomy (NCBI): domain Eukaryota; kingdom Metazoa; phylum Chordata; class Mammalia; order Pilosa; family Megalonychidae; genus Choloepus; species Choloepus didactylus. Next base: position 83,707,121 of record NC_051308.1, on the reverse strand, counting down.
CTCCAAAAAATGAAAAGAAAAAAAATAAAAATAAAAGTGAAAAAGAACACCCAAAACATCTTACCCTCCCCCGCCCCATTATTTGTTTACTTTTTGTCCCCATTTTATACATACACTGGATAAAGGGAGTGTGAGCCACAAGGTTTTCACAATAACACAGTCACACTGTATAAGCTATATAGTTACATGATCCTCTTCAAGAATCAAAGCTACTGGGTTGCTGTTCAACAGTTTCAGGTATTTCCATATAGCTAATCTAATACACTAAAAACTAAAAAGGGATCTCTATACAATGCATAAGAAGAACCTCCAGCATGACCTTTCCATTCCATTTGAAATCTCTCGGCCACTGAAACTTTGTTTCATTTCTCTTCCCCCTTTTGGTCCAGAAGGCTTTCTCAATCCTAGGATGCCCTGTCCAGGCTCATTGTGATGGTATTTTGATTGTAAGAGCTTTATCACCTCCAACACGCCCTTCCGACTGGCTCCGGCCATGTCCATGAGTATGTTGTCCAGGTTAAAGAAAACAGCCTGCAACCTGCTCAGCCCCGCACAGCAGCCACCTGCACCACGCGCCTACAGGACCACGTGACCCACTCATACAGGAGACAGGCCTGAGGGTGGGCCCCAGGGTCAGCTGACCCGGCCGCCCCGCCCATGCCCCCCCCCCGTCATAGCCTCCTTCAGTTGTCTTTTTTCATTTCACATTTTGAAAATCAACTTTTCGTGAATTCAACTCCAACTCTCCCCCGCTGACCAACCCTCCTCTCAACAGCCAAATGCCTCAGATGGTCTCACAGTTTCATCATCTAGGAGTCACCTCTTCCAAGGCTTTTGCTCTGCTCTCATCTGAGAAGCAGAGCCAGCATGAGTATTATCAGAATGAGGATTTGTTATAGGAATTGGACCTTATAAAATTTAGGAGGAATGAAGGTCTGGAAGAGGAGTCCAAGGCTCAGATATGTAAGGCATCCCTACCCAGTCCATGTGGACAAGTAGGGGCTTGAATTGGCTGCTTCCACTCTCCAGCCACTATGAACAGTGCTGTCATAAACATTCCTTGATGGATATGTTTTTCTTTCTCTTGGGTATGTACCTAGGAGCGGAACCGCAGGTCACGCGGCAACTTCATTCATCTGAGCAACCGCCAGAGTTATCCGGGATTCTGCATACCAGCCAGCAGGGCACTAGGTCCCCAACCTCTCCACAGCCTCATCAAAAGTCATTATCTGACTTTTGTTTTTTTCTAATTAGAGAATTACAGAGGTCTACAGCGCTTACAACTACACCCTCTGACCCCTCGTTCTTATCCCCACTCTCTCAATATTCTGCTACTTCTACTGGAAGTTGCGTGGAGGACCCCTCGTCGGGGATAGCGTCGGTAACAGCTACGGTGTGCGGCGTATTGACGGCCTCGCGCTGGAACTCCACCAGGGCCCGACATTTGCTGCCTCCACCCCCTTTCTCCTTCAACAACATGGAACTCAGCGTGGTCTCCTACACTGCGAAGGTGCTTCCTGGGGCTATTCTTAATGGCAGTCTAATGGAGAAACACATCTTCCTTCTGTTGAGAAAACCATTTCCGTTTCTTACATTAAACCATTTAACTGTTCCCCAAACCCTCCTTGCCGCTCAGGTTGCGGTGACGGTGCGTGGCGCCGGCTGAGACAGCTGCGGCTACTTGGGGGTGTGAGACTGCAGACAGGCGGCGGCCGCGGCTGCTCAGGACTCTCTCGGGTCACCGCTAGGTTCGAACTCCCGAAGTCTTTTTTCTTTTTAAAGGTCCTATTAGAAGTTTTCACATCTTGCCAGAATGCATTAAAAGTAGAATGTCAACTTTTCCACCTCAAAATTTCATGAGGGAGAAAAGAACTCCGAAATTATATACAAGAACATCCATGAGTCAGATATAAATATATAGGGTATGAAAAAAAAATAGACAATGTTAGGGATAAATAAGGTACCCAAGAAACATTTTGTTCTCACTAATGAAACTTCAACACACTTGATGAGAATGTGTTCAGAATGCAATCTCTATTGTTAGTAACACAAAATTAATTTTTAAGATGTGCCCAAACTAAAATCTTACTAATGTTCTTATAGAAAACATGTAACTTGAAAAACATTTTCCTGAACTATATTCTGCTTTGAACAAAAAGATTAATGATTAAAAAAAATTAAATATTAATGTCTTTGATATTGTGAGGCAAAAGAGCATAGTGGTTAAAAGGCAGACTCTGAGGCTTGGGTTTGAATCCCCTGGCTCTGCCACTCACTATGTTTTGGGCAAGTCACTTATCTCTTCCTCAGTTCCCTTATCTTTAAAATGGAGTTAACACTAGTAGGCACTTAACGAGTTGCTGGGAGGATTAAATGAGTTGAAATTTACAAAGCATGAGACATGCCTGGCACATAACGAGTGCAATAGAAATGTTAACTCTTATTAAGTAACATTCAATATCTTGTACGAGGAGATAACTGGTCACGTGGAAACAACCATTAATAGTTTTGACAGCATTGTGGATTAATGATAAATTCATTAATTTCTGCTTTTCGTGCTTTCTGAGAGATTTCTGGATCTCACGCAAGGAACAATATGGTGAAAATCTGATTGAAAAAAGACATAGAGAATGGAAAATCAGTAAAGTGCCATGCAATTGTCATTGACAACAGAACCAACATGGCAATTAAGGAATAAGAAACACAAGACATTTGTTCACACCATTCAGTAATATGTTTGGCAGGTAATTATAGCCCTGTGTCATGTAACAGAATTACTGTCTGTAAGCAGAAAGATAGGTCTTCAGCTTAAGACATGATCTAAGAAACTATGGAAATTTTAGTGTACTTCTACAAGACATTCAAACAAGTTTTTTTTTAAAAGGCTGCTTAAGATAAAAGAATTATTGAATATTTGCAGATAGTGATACCAACATTGCAGGACTTGGCAACAAGCAATCCTGCTGAAGTGACCAAACTGTGGGCCTCACACAGAGGTCCCAGCAGCCCCTGCCTGCCTTCAGAGTCTGGTAGGCCCACTGCTTCAGCCCTACTCACCATTCTGCTTCCGATCCTCTAAGACATATCTCTCATTTTTCAGTCTGGCTCTGTCTTTTTAAATTTCCCTTGAAAAAATTTTATTGTTGTGTTTGGCGTAAAGAGGAATGCTAACTCAGTGAGTGGTTCATCTTAAAAATTGATTTATATAATAAGAAATTAGGGATCTTAAAAAGCAGCAGCCTGTAAGTCAAAAGACAGTTTGAGTGCAAGTGTGTGTGTATGGGGGCCTTCTGCAGGCCCTAAAATCATATACCACCCAGGTGGATTCCAGAATAGTGAATGCACTGCCTCATTTACAAAATAGGAACTGCCTACTTATTTCCTTTTCTTAAAGCAGCTTTCTCACTTTAACTTCATGGAGCTGCTTTTGCATCAAAGATTTGACATCATTTTTATAGTATTCTACTTAAAATTGTAATTCCTACAGTAACTATATAACCATTTATGGCTCTTCTCTTCCTTTTTTTAGAGTACTGAGGCTTCAGTTTGTTCTCATCTATTTAGAAATATATATAACATCCACTGTGGTGGATTTATGTATTTTTTAAAAATCATGTTGCTGCAAACCTACCGAGGATGTCTGGAATGACTTTTGGGAAATTCTAGGTTCTTTGCCCTCTGGCTTCTTTTATCCCTTCATTCTAGCCCATTTTACTAAAAGTTCATCTTTTAAGATATGCTGACTCCTGAGAGTTCTCATCTTTCTAAACAGACAGAAAAAAATCAGATTTTCAAAATTCAATTCAGATTTGCTAGAAAACTGTTCTATAAAATATTAATAAGTCCTTTGTTTTTAGTCAGGAAATAGAGAGGGTAGAAAGCTGGGAGAAGAGTAGGTGAGAGGCTGAGATGGGTTATTCAGGCACTTCTGCTCCAATTCTCACTTTGCAATATTCTAGGACAGAAACTCTCACTGTCACCACTACCCTCCTAACACCCAAGATGGATGATGTCCATACTCAAGATCAGCTCAACCCGGGTTAGAAGCAATTCCCAGGGCTCTACATACTTTTCTACTCTGTCTCCCCTACTCAAGGCGGCCTCCTGAAATAGAGCATGAAGGATGCTAAATGAGGACTGCAGATCTAGGCACAGGGTCTGCACCGCACCACTTCACTGATAACCAGGAGTGCCACCCCATCTACATAGGATTCTTTAGCTCTTCGGTTTATTGCCAAACAAAGGCCTTCCTTTCTCACCATTAATGATCATAGGTCCATGTCTATGAACTTGCTGCTTTGGGAACTTTAATCAAGAATCACTCAATTGAGAAAAATTAAGGATATTTATTTTTGGTAATAACCAGACAGTTAATTTGAATAAGGCACATTCTTCAACATCCATAAGAAACAAACACAAAAGCAATCACAGTTACATAAGAAGGGGAATGTCTAGAAATTTGGCATTAATACTGGAAAAAGCAAAATGCTCTCGGGTTTGAAAAGCAGTATGTTGCTTCTTTCTTTCTTGACAGAATGACAAACATTTAAATCTCACCTCATCTCTGATCAACTCGGAGCAGTTGCCTGAAGCTTGGTGTTGATAAGGATCGTGAGGCCTAGTTTGGGCACAGGGGGAAGGCAGGCTGGGATAGCTGTGGTCCAGGGGCAGCAAGCTCAACACCTTCTTGTCAACCACTCTCTATGGCAATGTTACTTAGCCCACTGCTTCCCAAACCCCCAAATCCAAACTGTTCTTTTGATTCATGTAAGTGCACTTAGCTGAGGGCAAAATATATTTTATAAGCCTCAATGAGAAAAAGTGGGAGAACACTTCCCAAAACAGGAACCAATCTACGGATTTTTAAAAACATCAAAACAAGCTGAAATAGACACTGCAAGTAATACTGAAAGGCAAGGAAGACTAATTTATTTATGTCTTTACAGATTATTTACAGATTAGGAGATACCGGTTGTGTTTTCTCTTCACTAGTTTATATATATACTTTTAAAAAGAGGCTGAGAAGCAATGCTGTATAGAGAAGTGTAATTATAGGGCAGTATGTTAGTTGGAAACAAGTTCACAGCCCGGTTTCAGTCTGAATCAGGCAAATTTATGCCCATATCAGCAGTTACTTCACAACCTAATGCCTAAAACTTAACATAAATAGGAGTAAGATGTATTTGAAAGTCATGTGGAGAAACTGTTTTACATGGATAGATGTGTTTTACATGGATATCTTAACTTTATTTGGTTCTCTCTAGAATTGGTAGTGTCTTCGTTGCAAATATATTATTATCAACAAGGATTTCCTAATCTTTGTGACTAACAAACTTCAGTCTATATAATCTCATATATAATCAATATTCATAATACATACATAAAGGCAAACATTAACTTTCCCATTGAACAGGTGATACACAGAATTGAAGGTACTTCATTACTTTAAAAAAAAAAAAAAAACACTACCCCCATGACTTTTCAACAAATACATTTTAAAATGAAATATATTATGCTCAGATTGGTGAAATAAAACATTAAAATGAAGACTGAAATTTAACTACATGTTCAACATGAAAAACATAAAAACTGCTTTTATAAAATGATATATTGTGGGCTCTTTAGAAAGATGAGCTGGTTTATTTTTAATAAAACTATGTTTTATTATCAAATGATAAAAAGTTTCATGTTACTATACAAAAGTACTTCTCTACAAATAAACTGAATGTATATAGGCTTTATTTCTATTAAAAGAAAACCCTAATCAGATATAATAATTATATTTTTTATTTAGCAGTTTTTGAAGTGCTACTGACCTGTATGGGCTACATAAAAATTTTGGTCAGATAAATGCAAGTTATATATGCAAGCTAGTGAAGATCATCTTGCTGAATTATCACTTTCACATGCCATATTTCTTTGTTATACTTTAACATCAATGCTCATTATGCTTCCTGTTTATAACAGATAAAAGCATAAGTTAAAACTGTGTGAAGGGTCAAAACCACCTGAGTGGCCAACCTTGTTCAACTGAGTGATTAGCTGAGAGAATGAATGATGGCTCACAGGCATGCCGAGCTTCACTAGCCACCCTAAGCTAAAAGGCTTTCAAATTCAATTACTTATCAATTTAAAAAATAGAAACAGAAACAAATAGCATTACTATCTTTATTGATGTGAACACCCTGAAACATCTCTGCCAACCTCAGGAAACTAACCGGAAAACCTAAAGTTTACCCTAAGGAGGGAAAAAAACACCCTGGTCCAGAGATAGTTTCTGATTCTACCAGTTGCTTCTACAACTCTGGTATTACTCAAGAAGCAATTTATATTAATATATAATGTAATGAAAGTTGTCGTATGATAATAATTAAAAGGTGATGTTTAGGTATCATCATATATGGTATCATATGCCCACAAATCTTTTTTTTTAAGTCAAGCAAGCAAATTATCTATTACACTTTTGAAAGATATGCTAAGAAATTTTCAAAGAAAATTTGAACAATATAAAAAAATAGAAATAATCCATTGGAAAATAGATTTTAATTACTTGTACAATTAAAAATATAGTTTTATGCCTTAAAATAATCATTTTATTCATGAGAAGACCCAGAGCCCTCTGATACATTGCTTCTTATAATGATTTTTGAACTAATGGACAGATAACTGAAAGCAGTCTCACTTGCACTTAAACATGGAAGGAAAAATGTTTTTAGCAAAGGATTAACAGTCAAAGCATTGTGACTTTTAGAAATTTATTTTCCTAAATTATATTGAAAGGAAATGACGAAAAACCATATTCAATTGAATGAAGCAACAAGAATCTGTTTCAGCTGTGATCTGAGTCACTGATAGAAATCAGATATGCAAACTACATATGGGTCCCTTTATAGAGCTGAGGTAGCAGAAGTTAGTAGGCCAATTTAATAGTTCTATAAGGCACCATTGGTTTTGTGTGATATGACAGCATCTATGATGCAGACATACAGAAAAAAATTTGAATATGGTTATATGATTTTTCTTCTACTTTCCCTGATTTTATTTGGATTGACGCATTATATTCCCTATACTTTTTTTGTTCAGGTCTTTTCTCAAATCTATTGGAAGATTCCTCCACAAAGTCCTGTTTCTTTCTGTATGCCCCCATACTCAATTGAGCACAACTTAAGGTCTTGATTAGAACAGATGTATGTCTTTCCTGTGGCAGGTATTTAGATTCTTCCCCCATATCTTTGTGATCTCTTTTTAGTATCAGTGAAGACCCTCTATCTTCTTAGTGTTTCCTAAAATCCTTCCATATTTTAATCCCTTCACATGATTTCTTATATATGTGAATACAAATATCCTCTTGTGGGAGTAGAGGCCAAAATCTAGTTGAAACATTCCAGATCACAGTGATTATTCCTAGATATGACATGTAATGGAACAGACCCTTCTTTAGGTCAAGATCATTTACCTTACTAGTTCTGCTTTCAGAGCTCACCTACAAATCAACCACTGCTGTCTCCATAAACACTGTTCTCAATCTTTCTTACAATCACAGAACATGGTCCAACAACTGATATTGGCCTTTAATACCTCTGAGAATCTATCTACCATCTCTGTTTCCTTTCCTTAAATATAACATTTCTTGAATTTCTTCAATTCTTACTTCTGACTGGCTGGTCAAAAAATGAGCCACATTATATAATGTTTCATCACCGCATAGCAGAAAGTTTTGTAAAGTTATGCCAATGTGCCCACCAAAATTTATCAAATTGGCTACCAAAATATGCTCTGCTTAAAGGACACATAAACTCTTATCCTGGATAATTACAAAATTCCATTTAGTGGAGACAGAAATTAACCAAAGCACCAAAAAGCATGCCAGTAAATGTTCATACATTCTAGTATCTTTCATGAACAGCACTTCTACACAATAAACCTATATGTCATCCTCACTCTTCCTACTCATAAATTTTAATATTCATTTTTTTCTACCCATTTCTTATCTTCTGAGATGTTTTCCCACTTAATAGTAGTTTTCAAACTTCATTATCAGTGGAATTCTTTGTTCCAATTAAATCTGCAGGTAGGCAGTTTGACAATCACTGCTCTAAATCATTCAAGAAAGCTGAAGTAAAGATTTTTAAGAATTTCCTTGTTTCCAATTTTTAAGAACATTTATTGAGTACTGTGGGTTTTAACTCAGCTCATTAATGGAATAAAAGCACAGTGCCTTACATACAGTAAGCATTAAACATTTGATTGATTTCAATTCCTTTTTTCATACTATTCAAAAGTGCATATTAGTAAAAGCTGAAATTGCATAACCAAGTTATTAAAGTGAGTTTTTAAAATATTTGATATAGAAAAATTTTCTAAATATTATCATTGCTTTATTACTATAATTGCTTTAGTCCGAGTCCAAAAATGATCAAAAAGGATAATTACGGTCTCACTCAAGAAAATAAAAAAATCACTCTATAGTTATTCTGAGAAGTTAGACTATCTTTTTGTGCAATGACTGTGTTGCTATACCCTTGGATTTTTAAAAAATCCTCAATTATATATACCACGCTGTATGTCAAATCTGATTTATCTGAAAGACAAGGGGGAAAAGTCAGATCAATTTTTAGCTTTGTCACACTTTGACTAGAAAGATTTTACAAAAAGCAAAAAAATGAATTTTTTTCTAAAATAACTTAATTTGTGCTTTTCAGGATATTTCCTCACATTTTTCAACCTCCTTCCAGATAAATGGAAGGCTTTTAAACTGACTTTTAAAAATAAATCTATGTCTTCTATAACTAACTGTGTTCTTAGCTGTATAAAAGACACCCATGTTCTTCTATGTTCCTCACTGGCTGAACGGGCAATACCAGGTGGGAAATACGGCTCCACAGCCCACTCAATTTGTCTGAATCCATGTGGTTAAAGGAACTAGGAGTGTCAGAGTTAGTAAACCTGGCCCAGAGCAAATCCCTCACTTTTTCTTCAGTTTCCCTTGGACCTACACTTGCTTCCAATGTTTCTTCCTCTAGTAGAACCGTCAGGACCAGGGCCACATCTTTAAACGCTGCATTCTCATGATCACAATACTTGTAGAAGATCAAGGTGGAGCCTGCAGGAAGGGATTCAAAGTGGTGTACCACAGCAGCCTTGTGGCCATTTCCAAATCCAGAGCTCAGTTCCATGTCAACCAACAGCTTGACTGTGTCACTGTCCTGCAAGGTTCTTCCAGCCCCATCAATGTGAACAGCAGAGACTTTCTTGGAAGAGGTATAGGCATCTGCAACATAGTGGCTTAGGCACTTCAGGGTCTCTCTTCCTTCTCGAGCTGCTGTAAATATGATGGTGGCTGGCTCCGTGGGGTTTGAAGCATTGAGGTGCTTCTGCAGAAACTTACGTCCTCTCTGCCAGAGGAAGGAACTCTGGCCTGGAAATTTATCCTTCAATTGGTTGAACTGAACCAAGAAGGCCTCCAAAGCTGGATTTTTGGATACCTGCTGAGCCTGAGAAGAATAGTAGCTACTAATAGAGCCTAGCAAAACAAAAATCAGAACCATAGCCAGGAAGGCAAGAAAGATGGGCCCTGTTGGAGAAAGAGAAAATTAGAGAAAACATGAGTCAGAAACAAAGCATGTGGTAAAATGAAATACTGGTAGAGATACTGGTAATGTTGGGTTTTTTCCTAAATCCTTTAGACTTTCTGTTATTAAACTCTATCAGAAATATCTTTTCCTCTAATATCATCTAAGATTTAATTATTTGAAGATACAACATCTTTGTTGAAAGATAAAAACTGATTACTTACAAACTAACACCTTAGCTTGCCACAGTTTCATGGATGAGGGCATAAGACCTGAGACTCCACGATCAGAGATAAAGGATCTTATTACTCAAAGCAATAGCAGTAATCAGAGTATCAGCATTTACACTGGTTTCAGTGCTCACACCCACAGGGTGACATAGGCGGCCAGGGGATACCCGCATTTATTGAGGGTTGTATTGCAGGAGTAGAAATCCCAGCTTTATGGAACCTGAGTCTTTTATAATGGGCAGTGGCAACAAAACCCTAACGGGAGACACTGGCTTTATTATAGTGGACTGTAAACAAACATTCCTTCACTCCAGATAGAAAAACAATCTCTATCTTCCTTGGCTGTTCCCTATACAAACATCCTTGAAAAGGATGTGGAAGAAAGACTATCAGTGCCTCTGCTCACAAGATGTGCGGAATGAGAGAAAAGCATGGAGAATTGTCTTCCAACAGTTCCAAGTCTCAGGAAGCAGACACAGAAAAGAAGAAAAAGGCCAATTCCAGGGCTGTACCCCATGAGTGAGTGGTGGGCTAATAAATGTTTGACAACTGGCTCTCCAGGAAAAAAAAATGCTTGTATATACTTATATAAGTTTATAATTAATTATACTAATATAAAAGATGTGTAGCACAAGATTTATAAGTAGTAATAAAATATACAGTACTCTTTATTATTAAAAAAGGTAAAAGCTGAGTTTAGGTATTCATCATTCTATAACTAATGATGTGATTTAGAATTGAGCTATAAAGATATTCTTCCATCTTCTCAAAGTACCTCCAAACTGCAGCAGATCATTTTTTTTCTAAGGATCAGAACTTAAACATGCCACTTGGGAAGTTAATATTCTCTAACTGAAAAGGTAGTTTTAGTGTCTTGTTTATGAGAAGACCTTCTTACTGTGGGAATTCCCATTTTGTAAAGCACAGAAAAATATCAGGTAGCAACCTTAAGGAAAAAAATCCTAAAACTCTATTGCTCTGTTTTTCTATAATGTATTGTTAATCATTTAAGAAAAATATTAACACAGTGTTAAAACTTTACATCTGTTAGTAATCTAGGCACTGTTCACAGCAGATTTCTGAATGTGAATGAACACTACAGGAAAAAGAGGTTTGTTCTCACCATGGCTCCAAAAATCCTTTTTATTAATCTTTCTTATAATATCCTGTGCATGCTTTTTGTTTTCTTCCAATTTTTGTGTTTCTTGTTCATGACTTCCAGCCTCTGGGGAAAAAAAAAGAAAATATTATTTTAAACGGTGCACTAAGGAGAGTGTGTACACCTTTCTACCTCTTACCACAGAATTAACTGACTGAGAGGATTTCTATACTTTGTAAAATTCTCTTTTTTTTGCAAAGCAAACTTTTTCCCTGTCGTTTCCTTGAGGCTCAATATTGCTTGTATTCTACACAGTAGAATCAAATGAAATGTGTAAAATTCATTTAAGGATACTTTTGCAAAATTCACCATTTCCCACTGGCACTTATATCAAGGACAAAGAAGCAAGCATTCTAATATTGCATCTGAACCTATCTAAAATGTGATTCAACAAAATGTACAAAATTAAGAAAGAATTCAAGAATTTGTATACAAGGTGCAACATAAGGCAATTATGCTCTAATTCCAGTGCTCAAGTCTCTCTCACATGGCTCCTTACAAACCCCAAGTATACAAATGACAGAGGCACCAATAAGTTCAGAGGCAGCAACTGAGACTATGTTTTTTGAAAACAAATCATTTTTAAAAGGTATTTATTTTTTTCACTGCTTTATTTCCCAAAATGTGTGAATTAGCTACATGTGAATTGAGAGAGATAATTGTTAAAACACTTGATTTTGTCTTCTTAACTAAGTTTGTAAACTTGAAGATAAGGACTGGATTTTTTTTTTTTAATATTCATTTTATTGAGATATATTCACATACCACACAGTCATACAAAACAAATCATACATTCGATTGTTCACAGTACCATTACATAGTTGTACATTCATTACCAAAATCAATCCCTGACACTCTCATTACCACACACACAAAAATAACCAGAATAATAATTAAAGTGAAAAAGAGCAACTGAAGTAAAAAAAAGAACACTTTCACTCATCCATCCACAAACTAGACAAAGGGGAGTTGTGATCCCCATGGCCCCCCCAATCCCACTGTCCCCCCTAATAAGCCACATTTTTATACAATTGTCTTCAAGATTCATGGGTTCTGGGTTGTAGTTTGATAGTTTCAGGTATCCACCACCAGCTACCCCAATTCATTAGAACTTAAAAAGGGTTGGAGGACTGGATTTTAACACTTTTTAAAGGCACACAGTAGCTGTCTATGAAGTGGATGGACACACTGAATAAAGTTTACTTGGAAAGGTAAAAACAATTCAAGGCCGGCCTTTTTAAAAAGTGTTAATGAAAAGGTATTTTATGAATCACAGTCTCCAGGTATTACAAAATTTTTCACAGTCTGAAAAGACTATTCCCAGCAGTAAGAAGGACAGAATATGGTAACCAGAGTTGAGATTTTAACTGGGAACAATGACCTCAAACAGCAAAAACAGTAAAATATTCCCTTTATTTTTTGTTAGTTAAGAGTGAGCAACTCTGCTACATGAGCAGTGAATGCTGAGGCCTGAGAATATATGAATGGGAGTCTAGTGAAGATTAAACAACATTTCAACAAAGTTAATGTGGCACATATGACTAGCAATAAATGTCTCAAGAAAAGAGACTGTGTTACTCACATTTGTATCCCTAGAATTTAGGGCCTGGCATGTAGAAAGTGTCAACAAATAATGAATGTTTAATTGAGTGTATAATCATAATTGTTTTGCAAAAAAAGTCAGGAATAAAAAGTAAGCAGAACTCTCTTAGATGACAACTTGTCTTAAGTTTAAAGATCTAAATTATGCTTCTGGGGACCTTCGGCTTGGTATCCGAAGGGGAGGGGAGGGGAGGGGAGGGGTCAGGAGAGCGTGTGGTCTCCAGTCCAATCCACTGTCCTGTCTTCAGGGCAGAAGTTGGAATGGAGAGGTTCTCAGGCTCTCCAGATGAGGACTTAAAGGTGCCAAGCTAGTTCCTTGACTCAGTTCCTAATGGCTTACTCCTTGAGTCACTGAAGAGCCTTCAGAATGTACAACAGTCAGTCTAATAACTTCATAGATAGCAAAAACAAAACAAAACAAGAACAGAATTAGTTACAAAGCAATAAGCAGTGTTTTGTCACAACAATAAAAAGAGGTATTCACTTCCACTCTCTTGAGACTTAGGTAGTTTGAGACTTCAGGATAAAAGCATTCAGCCCAGCAAGGAGAAAAAGAGATTAAGTACCCCCAGAAACTAGATGAGGAGGTCACTCAGGAAACAAAAATGACTGAGGAGGCCTTCCTCTAATTTTAAAAAAAAGTCTACCTCCCAAAAGCAACCTGTAGGAAGGTGTCAGACAGGGAGGCAAAAAGGTCAGATTACAAAACAGATACATTTTCAGTTCAGCACTTTAATGCAATCACATTATGTTTGTGTACTGAAGGTGCAAGAATCACAAATGTTGACCAATAAAGCCTCAACTTTGCTTTTAACTTATTTTAGTCAACTTGCATTTTATCACAATTTATGTTAAAGGAATTAAAGTTGGAAGAAAGGGAGATAATATGGGGCACAGAGTGTAGCAGAAAAAAATATGTTCTGGAGAGTCCTAAAGACAGCAAGAGGGCACTGAAATGGAGAGAGCACAGGGGGCAAGGAGAGAAGGAGCAAGGGTAATGCTTATGACAGGAGTTAGAGAGGCACTCCCTTTAGCACTTTTGTCTAGGGTTTCCTCTATACCCATCTTTATAAGGTTCATGAGCTTCATCCCTCCCTCCCTCCCCTCTCCTTGCCCTGCTTAGAAAGAGGTGGAGACTGGCACCAGTTGGAGTGGTTAGGGAACCAAGGGCCCAGAAACAATTCCTTACAGAACACAGATGCGGTGAATGCGTAGTAAAACATCTATAGCAGGTTCTCTAGGGTTAGGATTTAAGACTACCAATGTGCACTCACAGACACTGCTTTCAGGTATATATTATAGCATGTGCAAAGAAAAACTCTAAAAATTAGATGGAATCATGCAAAGGCAAATAATGTCAAAGCTCCTGCTTCTCTATAGAAGTTATTTTTAAAAGTTCTCTCCATTTCACTTTAATCCTGTGAACAAAAGTTCACCGAATAGAAGGGCCTCGACTTTTGCTGTATCTCAGTAACAAAGCAATACACACAGGACAGTAATTCAGTGGGTTCTCTCACCTGGCACTAGCAGTCGCCTTCTCAGTGTGCTCTGGCTCTCCAGACTCGCAGTGGAATGGCCAGGACCCTGGGCACCCTGGGAGTCTGATGCAGGTGGCTCCTGTGAAGCTCCAAGTCTATCACTTGCTTCCTCAGGAAGGTCTGCAGAGCTGCTCCCTAAGTATGCATCTGCTCCTCCTACCTTGTCACTTGGAGAACTGTTAGGCTCTGGATCCAAGGGTTCTTCACCCAGACTTTCTGGAAGGAGATGCCCTTGTTCTCCACCTGGAAAACTCCTGATGTTCTCAGGCTCTGTTTTATGCTTTGGATATTTCCCATCAATTGTTTCATCTGGACTCTCTGATTTATCACATGTATCTGCACTTCCTGGACCTACTGCCTCTACCTCTTGGTGGTTTTTGTTAAGATCAGAGGCAGGGTTTGGGGTCTGAGCTTCTTCAGTGGCACTTGCTGTGATTGTGGTCTCCTGTGCCTGGGAATTTATTGATGGGTCATTTTCCAAATCCTTTTGAGAGTCTACTGAAATAAAAATTTATAATTTTTACTGAAAAATATTTCCCTATATTTTTATATTTTAGCAAGGCCCCTAATTAATAAATAACATTTATATACATTTTTGTGGTTCACAAGCCACTCTGCCTAATCATTATTTCTCTTGACTCCCACTAAAGGTAATTAAAATGAACAAAAATTTTATCATGTTAGTACATCTAACAAATAACACTGATGCAAAAGAATGTTGAATGACAGAACCAACTTTTGGTTATATTAAATACATCCTCTTCCCTAATGAAATAAGGGATCTAGGCAATGATCATCAATGGCAGCTAAAACCATGAGGCAAAAGGTTGATGGGAATTTAATAATGGATGAACCATGTGAATACATGGATCAATCTTAACATAACAAAAAGAGGGAAAACCAGACATCAGCTTCTTGATACAATCCAATAGGAAGTATACTATACCACTATGAAGTACTCCTGCCAAAAAATTGACTCTGATCAAGCTTCTAGATCTAACTACCAGTTTCAAAGAAATAAAGAATAGAGAATTATATTAAATTATGCCTCAGGAATGTAATCAGCAAAACCCAGTGGGGAAATTCCAAGGGACAAAGGCTTTGTTTCTTAATTAATGGCAAAAAATAAAAATAAATGGCAAGAAAAGAAAAAAAAAAAGGCAGGTAACCTATAGATTAAAAGACACTTAAGAGATGTATGAATCAAATGCAATGTGTAGAACTTGTTTAGATCCAGTTTTGAACAAATCAATTGTTTAAAAGAATCTATGAGTCAACCAGGGAAATGTGAACAAAAGTTTTTTGGTGATACTAAGGAATTACTGCTCATCTTTTGAATATGTATCATCTAGAGATACATATTCAAGAATTTTATGGCTAGAATTATATGATGTCTAGAATTGGTTTCAATTCAATGATATGGGAGGGGGGAAAATTGAGAGGGTATAGATGAAACAATAGCCATATGCTGAAAGTAACTGGGGCTGGTTGTTAGGTACATGGGGATTCATTTCATGTTTCTCTGTTTTTATATGTGTTTGGAACTTTCTATAATAAAGTTAAAAAAAAAAAAACAACCTAAGAGATATATCAACAAAATGCAGTGTGTGGCCTTGTTTGGATCCTGCTTTAAGTAAATGTGACTGTTGAATAAATAAATAAATGAGAGAAAGTGGTAGGGGAGGCACAATTGGGGAAATATGAATACTGACTGATTGTGATGATATTAAGGAATAATTGTTTATTTTTTAAGTGTGATAATGTTATTTTGGTTATGTTCAACAAAAAAAAATCATCTTACAAGATATAAACTACAGAAAAAAATGATATGTTGGAAGGAAAATGTTCAAAAATTAACTGTAGTGACGAATGCACAACTATATGAAGGTACTGTGAACAACTGATTGTATACTGTGGATGACTTATGGTATGTGAATATATCTCAATAAAACTGTATTTAACAAAAAAATTATATGTCTGGGATTTACATTAAAATAATAAAGGGCAGGCAACAAGATCAGCTCTATGTTGACAATAGTTGAGATGAGATGTTGGGTAAATGGGGATTCATTATACTGTTCTACTTTTGTATATTTAAAATTTTCCATAATAAAAGACTTATAATAAATATCCTCTTTCTCTTCTGAAAAATCTACTTCATATTTTGCCTATTTCATATCCTCTCTATATAAGAAGGGTGAGGAACTGAAGAACGTAAATTTTATCTTTCCCTATAGTTGACAGATCCCCTCAATATATATCTCATTATGCTTTTCTTTATTTTATAAATATAAATTAGTCTACCATGTTTTTTTAAAATGCATTGTTTTTTCCCAATATTATAGGATCCTACTATTAGAGTCTCTAACACATTTATCTTCCTTGTATTAAGATTAGGACCTAGTATTGTGATAAAATTCAGTAAATATGAAAGAATAATCATAACAAATTAAAAGTATATTAATTGAATTAACTTCTTTTTTACTTCAAAACTTTAGGCATTAGTCATCAGAGATTTTCTCTCTTAGCATAGCCCTAGTTTCCTACAGCACAAATCTCTGTGCTGTACAAACTAGTCTTACCCTCTTGAGGATCCCTAAGTCCACTGTCGGTCATGTTTGTGTTCTATCTCCTTCAGAGTGTGGGATACTTTTAGTTAGTGTCTGGTTTTCCTTGTGAAGATGTCTTGTTTTCTTCTTGTCCCAGGTCCCAACAGACTCATGCTTCCCGTGGACCCAGGATACAAGTCATATATACAGTGACTAAAATAAAATGCAAAAAAAAGTAAACGACCTTTTATATATACAACAGAGAAATGCCAATATATCAGCCTTATTTACTAAATCCGGTTTTGGTAATATTTCCTCTCTGCAACTTTTTAGTGAAGAAAAAATGCTTTCCTGCTTTCATGAGGATCATATACCAAATCCTAGACTAGTAACAGAAAAAAGCTTCAGACTATTAACTTGCATAGATGCCATAATCTAATGCATTCCAGTGTAGGTTGAAAGAGTGTAAAACGAAGTGACCAGAATCTTCAAAGAGAATGGCTTTGAAACTGAAATAAAAAATAAATCTAACACCAGAAATTTAAGTCACTGCTCAGGTAATTACTGCAGTATTCCTTCCTTATGTCTTCAAATTTCTGTCCCATATAATTTTCTCATACCCTGCCTATCAGGAGCTTTCATTTATCATTAACAATGCATAGCTGCTAGCTAAAAACTAAAGCTGGCTGCTTTGAAGTATTAGGAAAAGAATGACTTTTAAATATACATTTTCAGTTACGTCACTGTCACAGTGTTTTTCTCACAGAGACAGATATCCCTTTAGACAATGCCTTCTTATACAATGTTCAAAGAAGACTGATAAAAAAAATTATAAATTATAAAAAAGGAATCAAAAGCAGAGACAATTTATAAGCAGTAAATTAATCATACCGTTTTGTCAAAAACAATAGCATCCAAATTGTTGATAACCTTCACTTATCTGTAAAAATGAGATTAAAGACTGTTGTGAGGGATTAAATACAAAAATATATGTGGATTGAGAGAAGCTAAGATGGCAGCATAGAGAGGAGTGGAAACCAATTACCACCCCTGGAACAATTCATAAACGACAGAAAAATTAGTAAATAACCTGAAGTAACTGCGGGGAGACAAATGTGACTGTCCACTCATCATACACCAACCTGAATTGGGAGGAATGACTGAGACTGCAGCATAAAATCTGTAACTAAAGACTGTGGACTCGTGCCGAGAGCCCCTCCCTCACAGAAACCTCATGGTGCTCTCTGAACAAGCAAATATACCTCAGCCCAGCTCCAACTGGGGTTTTAATGCTAACTGCTCAATACAGACAGCAAATCCCCAACAAGCAGACAGAGGCTTTTGGTGACGACTGACCTTGGGAGAGTCAGGAGACGTGTCTGTCTCAGGACGGGGAGCCCAAGGATCAGGAGCCATCTCTGGCTGACGGGTGAGTCTAGGGGCTTTCTGTCCCTTTCTCTTCTGTCAACCTGGGTGGCTCAGTGGAGAAAACCTCAGCTGTTTTCAGCTTGCAGTGCTTTGCAGTAGAGAAAGCCTCAGCCATTTTTAAATCGCAGCACTCTGACCCATACGAGGGTAGAGATAGCAGAGTCAGAGAAACAAAGAATCTATGTATATGCAAATGACCTCTCTGTAGGGGGCATAGCTTCCCAAGAAGAAAGAGGACGGGCCCAGCTCTACTACCTGCCTTACATTCAGAACCAGACCCCAGAGCCTGGGGGAGGAGAGCCAAGGGCCACACTTCCTTACACCAGCCCATGACAGGCTGACAGGTGCCACCTGCTGGGCAGAAAAGCATAGGGTATGTCAATTCTCTAAGACATACCATCAGGAAAACTGGATATTGAATATTTCCTCCTTCTATGACCTGAGCTTGTTCTTGTCTGGGAAAACCTGATTGGGGTGGCCTAGGAGGTCAGATGCCTAGACAACAGAAAACTACAACCTACACCAAGAAAAACGAAATTATGCCCAGTCAAAGGAACAAACTTACATTTCAACTGAGACACAGGAATTTAAACTACTAATGCTAAATCAATTCAAAAGGTTTAGAGAAGATATAGCAAAAGTAGTAAAGGCTATAAAGAAAACACTGGACATACTTAAGGCAGAAATCTGAAGTACAAAAAAACAACTAGTAGAATCTATGGAAATGAAAGGCACAACACAAGAGACGAAAGACACAATGGAAACATACAACAGCAGATCTCAAGGGGCAGAAGAAAACACTCAGGAACTGGAGAACAAAACACACCTGAAAGCCTACACACAAAGGAGTAGATGGAGAAAAGAATGGAAAAATATGAGCAACATCTCCAGGAACTTAAGGACAAAACAAAATACAATAATGTACGTATCACTGGTGTCCCAGAAGGAGAAAAGAAGGGAAAACGAACGGAAGCAATAATAGAGGAACTAATGAAAATTTCCCATCTCTTATGAAAGACATAAAATTACAGATCCAGGAAGCACAACGTACTCCAAACAGAATAGATCTGAATAGGCCTATGCCAAGACACTTAATAATCAGATTATCACGCGTCAAAGACAAAGAGAGAATCCTGAAAGCAGCAAAGAGAAAAGCAATCCATCACATACAAAGGAAGCTTAATGAGACTATGTGCGGATCTCTCAGCAGAAACCATGGAAGCAAGAAGGAAGAAAAACCTTCAACCAACAATCCTATGTCAAGCAAAGCTATCCTTCAAATATGAGGAAGAGCTCAAAATATTTTCTGACAAACAGACAATGAGAGACTTTGTGAAAAAGACACCTGCCCTACAGGAAATACTAAAGGGAACACTACAGAGTGATAGGAGAAGACAGGAGTGAGAGGTCTGGAACATAATTTTGGGAGATGGTAGCACAGCAATGTAACTACACTGAACAAAGATAACTATGAATATGGTTGAGAGAGGAAGGTTGGGAGCATGTGAGACACTAGAAGAAAGGAGGAAGATAAAGACTGGGACTGTGTAACTAGGTGAATCCTAGAGTACTCAACAATTGTGATGAAATGTACAAATGTGTTTTTTCATGAGGGAGGACAAGTGAATGTCACCCTGTAAGGTGTTAAAAATGGGGAGACATTGGGGGAGGGATGCAATCAATGTAAACTAGAGACTAAAATTAACAGAATCATTGTATTATGCTCCCTTTAATGTAACAAAGGCGATACACCAAGGTAAATGCAGATAAGAGGGGGAGATAGGTGAGGGGTGTGAGACACCTGACATTGGTGGTGTTTTCTGACTCTTTATTCTACTTTGACTTAAGTTTATGTTTCCTTTTGCTGCTTCCTAGCTGTCATGTTTTGTTTTGTTTTGTTTTTCCTTTTTCTTTTTTCTTTTGCCTCTCTACCTTCTTTAACTCTTCCTCCTGCTTTGTGGAAGAAATGTAGATGCCCTTGTGGTGAGGGTGGCGAACACATAAATATGTGACTATACAGGGAACCATCAATTGTTTACTCAGGATGGAATGTATGGCATGTGAACAAAGCCGTCTTAAAAAAAAAAAAATGGGTTGATGACAAAACCTTGAGGGCAATATACTGAGTGAAATAAGCCAGACACATAAGGACAATTACGGCAGGGTCTCACTGATAGGAACTAATTATAATATATAAACTCAAAGACATGAAATATAAGTTACTACGATATAGAATGAGGCTAAAGAATGGGGAGCAGCTGATTAGTTTAAGCAGAATGTTCAACCAGGATGAACTTAAATGTTTCGAAACGAACAGAGGTGACATAGCACATTGCAAGAATAACTTTACAGTGCTGAATGCTGCGTGAATGAGGTGGAAAGGGGAAGCTCAGAGTCATATATGTCACCAGAAGGAAAGTTGGAGGTCAAAAGATGGGAATGTATAAAACTGAATCCTATGGTGGGCAATGTCCATGATTAACTGTACAAATATCAGAAATCTCTTCCATGAACCAGAACAAATGTATGACAATACAACTAAAAGTTAATAATAGAGGGACATATAGGGAAGAAATAGATACCCATTGCAAACTATATACTACAGTCAGTAGTATTTCAACATTCTTTCATAAACAGTAACAAATATATATACCAATACCACGAGTCAACAATGGAGAGGGGGTGGTTGGGAATATGGGAGAATATGAGTTTCCTTTTTTTTTTCTTTTCCTTTTTTTTTTTTCCCCACTTCTTTGTCTTTATTTCTTGTCTGAAGTAATGAAAAGGTTCTAAAAACAACAAAAATTAATTGTGGTGATGGATGCACAGCTGTATGAGGGTAGCGGGGGCAACTGATTGTACACTTTGGATCTTTGGATAACTGTATGGTATGTGAACAATCTCAATAAAAATTAAAATTAAAATATATATACATATATACATATACATACATACGTATATATATACATACATATACATACATATATATAGATATGAAAGAGCTTTGTAAAGTGTTAAATTTTTTGATAGCCTAGTTGACAGGCTATCCAGCTAGACTAGCTTTTCCTCACAGCATTCTTTGGTAAAATTTAATTTTTTTTAAAATTCATTTTATTGAGATATGTTCACATACCATGCAGTCATACAAAACAAAGCATACATTCGATTGTTCACAGTACCATTACATAGTTGTGTATTCATCACCAAAATCAATCCCTGACACCTTCATTACCACACACACACAAAATAATAATAATAATTAAAGTGAAAAAGAGCAATTAAAGTAAAAAAGAACACTGGGTGCCTTTGTTTGTTTGTTTTTTTCCTTCCCCCATTTTTCTATTCATCCATCCATAAACCAGACAAAGGGGAGTGTGGTCCATATGGCTTTTCCAATCACCTTGTCACCCCTCATGAGCTACATTTTTATACAATCATCTTCAAGATTCCTGGGTTCTGAGTTGTAGTTTGATAGTTTCAGGTCTTTACTGCTAGCTACTCCAATTCACTAGAACCTAAAAAGGGTTGTCTATATTGTGTGTAAGAGTACCCACCAGAGTGACCTCTAGGCTCCTTTTGGAATCTCTCTGCCACTGTAGCTTATTTCATTTCCTGGTAAAATTGAATTTTACAAATTAAAATGTTTAATCCCAAATGCCTAGCACAATGCATGGTATATGGGAAGAACTCTATATTTTAATTAAATAATATATGAATAAATGAACAAACATATCAAAGAAGAGTGATGCCATATATAAACTGATTGGGAAGGGAGAAGTTAGGGACAGGCCCTCCTTTCAGCTGGTGTAAACATTTAGGAAAATGTCTCAGACTTGTCATCCTTTTTATCTTCCTCAAACTCCTACGACTGGACTTCCAGCTCTTTTCATTGCTTTCATATACTGCAGTGAGGGTTTCTTTCCTATCCTGGTTCATGATAGAAACTAAAAATCCCCAATCCTTTCCAGATTTCTTTAGATTTGTTTTCCTGCCAGCTCAAAACAAGAAAACAATGAATCAAAAGTTTCCTATGCACCAGTGACAAAATTTTAGAAAGCAAAGATGCTATTCACAATAACTATAAGGCACCTAGTAATAAATCTAACAACAGAACTTTAGGGAGGGGTGAATTTTGTGCTATGTAAATTATACTTCAGTAAAGCTCTTTAAAAAAAAAAAAAACTTTTTAGAGAAAAGTATAAACTTTATCATGAAGGACATAAAAGACCTAAATAAATAGTTAAATCATATGCATAGACAGCAAAACTCAAAACCATTAAGATGTCAATTCTCTCCAAATTTATAGATTCAATGCAATTTAAAACAAAATCTCAGGACACTTTTTTGACTGCTGTTTGTTTCTTATTGAATGTACAAGCTGGTTCTAAAATTCACAAAAAAAAGCAAAATACCAAGAACAGTCAAGATAATTCTAAAGAAGAAGGAGGGGAGCTATCTTTACCAGGTATCTAGACCTATTAGAAACTTACAGTAATAAAAACAATGGGGTATTGCTGAAGAAATAGACAAATGGACAACACATACAGAATAGGGAAACATGCATACAATATAAAGGAAATTGGTAAGTGACAAAGGGGAAGAATGAATTACTGAGTAAATAATTCTGGGACAACTGACAATCCAAAGGAGAAAAAAAGATTTCTTCCTCCTATCTCACACAGTAATGAATTCCAGATTAAAGACCTAAATGTAAAAAAAGCAAAACTTTGAAACTTTCAGAAGAAAATATAGAGCATCTAATCCTATGGAAAAGCGGCAAAAGAGATGAGCAAGTAGTTCAACAAAGAGGAATCCCAAAAAGTCTAGTGATATATAAGAAGAGTAGTCACAGAAACACCAATTAAAATAATGAGATACCACTTCATAATCATTAGTTAAAATTCAGAATTCAGGCAATACCAAGTGTTGTTGAGGATCTGAAGATACAGGCAGGCAGAGAGAGAGACAGAGAGACAGAGAGAGAGAGAGAGAGAGAGAGAGAGAGAGAGGGAGGGAGAGGGAGAGAGGGAGCTCTTAAGTCCTACTGGCAATGAGCTAAACTGTTAACTACAACTTTTGAGAGCAATATGGCAACATATACTAAAGTTCAAGATACACATATTCTATAAATCAGCAATTCCACTTTTAGATGCATACCCCAGAGAAACTTGTGCTCATTTGCCCAAGGAGACATGTACAAGGATGTCTGTGGCAACACTGTTTAAAATGAGGTAAAATTAGAAAACTACCTAAATGCCCATCAATAAGCAAGTGGATAAAAAAAAATTGTGTCATATTCTTACAATGTAATATACATATAGCAATTAAAATAAATGAATTAGATATACATCTATCAATATGGGTAAATCTCAAAAAGAGGTAAACGTACAGTATTATAGAATTTATATAAAAATTTTAAAACATAAAATACTACAGTGATTTAAAAAAAATTGAACAGTGGCAAAAAAATGAACCAACTATTGATAATGCCACAACATGGATGAATCTAAAAAGTATGAGTAAAAGAAGCCATACACAGCATGCCAAAAGATTCCACTTACGTTAAGTTCTAGAATAGCAAAACTGACCTATGGTGATAAAAAACAGATCAGTGGTTACTGGCAGAGAAGCAGTACTGACTGGAAAAGGGTACAAGGGAATCTTTTGGGGTAATGAAAGTTTCATATCTTTATCGAGTTGGTGGTTATGTTTGTCATTAAATTTAACATCTGTATACTTTATTGTATGTAGATCATCTTCAATAAACTTTATTTCAAACAAACATAAAGAATTCAACACTTTCAAATGTGTATTACTCGGTAACTTGGTTGTGGTCAAAACAAAACAAAACAAAATCTGCAAAAGAACCATCACAGGTATTTCTATAATCTCACAAATGCTTAAAATGCAGCTTTCCTGCCATATGTACACAGCAATCCTATACCCAATTCATTCAAGACCCTTGGTAACTTATCATTGTTCATAGTTGAAATGGCATTTCTTCTAGGCTGCGAGGAAGAAGTGGTACAAACATAAAGCTTCTTGGCACACGGTGGGGTATCTGGGAAATCTAGAAGATGCTGTTCCAGAGGAGGTCAATCTTTTGAACAGTGTGTCCAATCCACAACAGGGTATGTTCATTAAGAACTTCTGAACTGCATAATGGAAGTGAGGCAGAGCCTCATTCTGATGGAAAATAGAGTTGTTGGAGCCTTTCTGTAGAAAAAACATTCCATTAGTATGTACAAAAAAGATACCTTTGACGGTATCTTTTCCAAAAAGGAACTGAAGACCAGTTTGCTTCATATGGCACATATACTTTGAATGAATCCTTTATGAATGCTTTACAAGTTCAAATGTGAAATGTCAGTTTTTGGTGCCCTTATATCTGAATGTTATGGTGATTCATTTTTCCACTTAAATAAAATGTAGCTTTTTTACTGGCAGTCATCGCCACTTCCCTATGAATTTGAAAACTGTAGCAAAATGTATTGTTTTTGTTTTAACTGTCCCCATCAGGGCTTGAAATTAATTCTCTATTTATGGAGAATGTACCACAGTAGGTTGAACGATGCATCGCTCAGTTTCAATTTCCTGGGACTTCTTATCTATAAAGGGACAAAATTTGCCTCACCGCTTCCTCTGCACACATGGATGCCCTGTGCTGTCTTTTAAAACGCACCTCATTGTACCAATGGTAAATGCTTTTACAACCTGGTAGATGTTGTTGTCTGATACACCGAATGACCTCTGCACTGCAGTCACACAATAAAGTTTAGCAGATTACAAAATATAAAATTGGGAAATATGAGTTAATTCTACAAATTGATGCATATTACTTGTTTATATATAAATCTGTTACTGAGTAATAAATTTTTGAAAGTGTTCAATTTTTTTATTGCTCTATACATTATTTACATACACATAAATATATCATAAAAAGAAACATAAACAGAAAGGATACACATCCACTTTCATTTAGTTCTTTCCTCTGGGAAGAGAGAGAAGGGAAGAGGAGGAAAACAAGAGTGAGTTCAAGTATATCTGTTAAGTTTCTTAAAAAAGAAAAAAAAAAAAACGGGTAAATGTGGCAAAATGATCTGGGTACACAAGTGTTTGTTATATTATTCCTTCATACTTTTCTATATGTTTGATGTAGTTTATAATTTTTTAAAGATGAATAATAAAAAATATTAGATTCTACTGCAAAGTATTAAAAGTAAAGGTCTATAAAAGTGACTCTGAGTCCATGAGTCCATTTACAAGGCACTTATATTACAGAGGCAAACTTCAACCACATAAGCCTCCTCGACATTTGGTCACAGCAAGGTGGGAGAAAAGAGGACAAGGAAAAGCTGCCTGTGAAAACAAAATTGGGGCTGGGAGAGCAGTAAGACCTCACCCATCCTCCTCCTGTCCTGAAAACTCTAGTCTTGCCTTGGGGAGCAGGAAGGAGGGGAGGGAATGGAGTGGTGGGGAAGAGAAAAAGTTGTAGGTATCAGAAAGCACTAGGACCTGCAGTACTAAAATTAAAGAAAAAAAGAAAAAAGGAAGAAAGGAAAATTAGAAGTTTAGCAGGTAAGAAGAGCGAAAGATAATCCATCATACCAGGATGGCAGTTTAGATATAAAAGCCATCAAGACAAATGTATGGCAGTCTGGAGTCAACAAGTCAAATATGTATCTTACTTTTTAGAAAACAATCTTTTATTTTAGAGAATGATGGCATTTTTATACTCTAGGGAACCAAAGAAAATATCTTGCTGCCGTCAAACAAGTGTTTGTAATCCTGCTATGGAGACAACATATAAAACATACACAACAACAATAACAATAGCTAACATATATTGAGAGCCTTCTCTGTGCCAGGCAGCATTCAAACCCCTTTTATATTAATTCATTTAATTCTCACAACAATCTTATGAGGTACTATTAATATTTCTACTATTTTACAGATGAGAAAACTAAGATACAGAAAGGTTAAGAACATTACTCAACATTAAAAAAAAAAAAAAAAGGAATCTTACTATTAAGTGGCAGAGCAGGATTTGAACTCAGTCAGTCTAGCTGTAGGACCCAACTTTGAACAAACATACTACAAAGTATCCTGAATCTGGAATGTTCGAATTTAGGTTTAAATTGTAACTCTAGTACATATGGCTTGGGTGAATCTGCACATTTCCTTCAACTTTTCTGAACCTGCCTATTTCAGTATTGTGCAAAGTCTCAGATACTACAATTGACATAATTGCTAGATGATTTATTAATAATTATGATTTAAAATGTGCCCTAAAAATGTGACAAGGATCTGCCTTGGGTCATCCATCTCTCCAGACTTTATAATCTTTACATCTAAGATCCTTTAACTCACAAATACAAGCTCAGCCCCAGGTCCAAGACGAATCTTGTCCTTCACTGGTGGGACTGAAGAAGTTTTCAATAATTCTGCCTCAAGTTCTAGCAATTGGCTTTAATCTCTGCCCTAAAACCAAGACTCTACTGTATTCCCTAGTTCTAGCTTCTGCCTTGTTCCCCTGTATCTTTCCCAGGCCTAAATACTTACTATGTCATATGTTTGGTATATGGTATCACATCTAAAGCCCACAACAGTATAGGATAAGTATTATACTATTTCACAGAAGAAGAAATTGGATACCAAGGGATTAAAATGCCCACAGTCACTTAATAGAGTCAGAACTAGAATACAAAGCCAGATCAACTGGCTCCAAGGCCATTACTTTTCCTCTATAACATGCAGTTTTCAAGTTGTATTCCCAAGATTCAACTGAAACTAAAGGGCTGCCAGGGGAGACTGGAGACAGGGTACTACTCGCTTCACTTTTATGGACAGCTGTAACGTTATCACATACTCTGTGGAGGCCATGTAATTATTTTTTGTCTGGCCTCCTTTCCTGGGCTGCTTCTCCTATAACTTAAGAGATGAATTTTAACCCAGTCATCCACATCCCATGACAGTCAACTCTTTGGTGGATTCTATTTTCTTCCCAGGCTGTCCCAGCATGTTTCCACTAACCCTTTTATTCCCATGCCTGCCATAAAATAACAGGTATTAGTTATAAAGGTCATTTTAGAAATGATCACCATAATGCGTAAGTAATATTATACATTCTTCCATACTATGAAACAGACTAATATGGCTTGAACAATCTAAAATACTAGATAATCCCCAGATCACTTGTCATGAGAAATAATTTTAGCAAAATACTTAATATTTTAATAAAAAACATTATTCTTACCAAATTTGAAGTGTAGTATTCTAGAATAATCTGCAATCTCTCAAGCCAAGTGAAGTCATATTAAAAAGACCTATGCTGAAAAGCTACAAAGCTTCTTAAATTTTCTCCCTTGTTCAATTTTATGAGTTCTACCACATAATGTGCTGAGAACCCACCACATAACAGATACGTGATAATGTAATCATCAAGTTAAAGGCAAAATATCCTTCTTAATATTAAAATTAATATTTTTTTAAATTTCTTTCCTTTGTCTATATATTAACACAGATCATGACAACAAACAGAACTGCTTGTGAGGATGGCCAGAGAACAATCCCGGTTATTCAATATCAGAAAAATGTGACTAAGTCGTAACTTGAAATATCAACAGTGACTTTCAGTCTGACATGAAATCTCTCTATATGTCACCAGCAAAGTAAAATATAATAAATATTACTACCTTGCAGTATTATGAGTACTCAGGTTCACATCCTTTTAAGGTAGATAGCTAACTACCCTGAACATGCTGCTATTGTGTTTCTTCAAGTATGGTCTGTATACTACCTGCACAAGAATCACCTGGGGGCTATTTATAAAAGGCACATTCCTGGGCCCCATGAGTGACCTAAGGAGTCAAAATTTCTGAAAGGAACCAGGAAATCTGCATTTTAAACAAGCTTTCCCACATATTTCTTAGACATACCAAAATCTGAGAATTAATTGCACAGATCCATTCTAGTTTGTCCTTATTATTTCAAGAAAACCTTTTATTTTGATATTTAACGTTTCATACATATAGTGTTTCTTAGTATATGTGTCCCTGTAACATTAAGTATTCTCTAATCATTGAAAAATTTTAGGGGATAATAATCTTGATCATAACACTTATCTTCAAAAGCACTATATCAAAAGTA
The DNA here is from genome assembly GCF_015220235.1 of Choloepus didactylus. Taxonomy (NCBI): domain Eukaryota; kingdom Metazoa; phylum Chordata; class Mammalia; order Pilosa; family Megalonychidae; genus Choloepus; species Choloepus didactylus. The sequence goes on along the minus strand of NC_051308.1, from coordinate 83,678,894 downwards.
AATTTTCACTTTTTAAGAAGAGCTTCAGATACCGAAGGCCTTCTTAACCAAGGGTCAATGAAAACTAAGTCACTTTCACTCAATTTAGCAGTCCACACAGTTTATTAAGTAATATAACAGGAGAGAACCTCCATCGTAACAGAAATAAGGCAGATACAGGATGGATTTCTGGAGTACATTCTTTATACAGACTAACAAATTTAGGCTTCACAACACATGGCAGGTGTGATTTTTTGCATACCAACAGTCATTCCCTACTTCTCCCTTCCTAAAAGAACACTTATTTCATCAGGGGATGCACTGTGCCCTGTCCAGGCAATACCAACTGCAGCCCCTTCTGTCGATTGCCAAGGCTCTCTTGTGAACCAGTACCTAATAATGAGATGTAAAAAGAAAATTCAGCTAGGGACTTTGGGGGAAGATTTTCTTCCCAAATAAAAAGACAGAAACATGAAACGAAAAAGCCTTTTGCTCCGTACTTCCAGTCTTTGATTGGGATTAAAATATCTGGAGCAGCAATAAACCATACTGTATTTATAAGGAAACAACCACGGAGCACAAAAAGCCAATATGATAAGGATCCAAGGGAAAAGGACAGAAAGAACTTGGGTCCTTGGTAAACTGAGCTGCTACACACCACTGGATTACCTACCATCTTTAGTAGCATTTTAAAAATTGTTCCGTGGCCTCTGAGATGTTTTCAACAACTTTTTCTAATTTGTTTAAACCCAATTCTGGTTCCATGATTCTCATGAACAAGTGAAAGCCAGAGTGTGGCCAATATCCAGCAAGACTCTCAGTTTTAAGAAAGATGCTTCCCCTGGATTGTCCATAATATATATATGGAATGAGGCCTGATGACTCCTTCTATGACATATCTCATAGTACAGGTACTTTTCCACTTCCAGGGGATGACACTGTATGTCCAGTCACCACAAAGACAGGATAGGTCTTTGCTTATGCAGAGCCAGCTAAACTATAGGCAGTGGCATTTATGCATGCTTTTCTGTAACCTGGGTAGGTGTTGTCAGATTTTTCTGACAGTGACCAATTATCAATAATGTCACAGTCACACTGAGAATGGGCCAAACAGAGCCAATGGTGAATAAATGATATATATGAGTAAGCATATGGGGCCTCGCCTCCAGGACTAATTAGTCACATGTAAATAATTAGACCATGGAACTTTTAGAAGGGAATAGGCCATTTCCAAAACATCATTTAAAGGGAACATAGATTGGTTTGGTTCTAGATGAACAGTCTGGCTAGAATACTAACTAAAGTCATGCTGAACAAAATACACCAAGGCCATGGAAGCAAATCCAACAATTTACACAGTTCCCCAAGGTAGTGAGGGTCTGGGTCAGATTTAGAAACAAGTTTTTTTTCCCATCTTCCTTGGGCTACTACCATAAAACCTCTAGAGTCACCATGACTTTGACTGTTTAGAGGTTATTTGTTTCGGCCAAGTTTTTTGTTTAAGGTTTTGTCTGTTCTGGTCAAGATTAACTGTAATGCAGGGTTAAAGCCAGCTACTCTCGAGTCATGTATCCTTTTTCTAACTAGCGGAGGCCCCAGAAGAAACGGATGGCAAGCTTTTTCAAAGGTCCACCTGGTGAGATTTTGGGGAGCCCACTCAAGTGGGAAAGACCAAGGAAGAACAAGGCTTCTGTTAGTAGGATTATCAGGATAACACTCAGGACAATAATCAGCTCTGTTTATACGGTCTAAGAATACTTGGTAACACTCATTTTCAACAAGTTCAGTTTGGTACAACCAATGGCCTAGTTCTAAACTAGGGAACCACTGTTGTCCACAATCTGGACAATGTGAATTATCTGAGAACATCTGGGCCTACAAAGACAACACAGGGGGGAGCGATGTAACAACAATAGGCAACAACTGTAATGAGAGATAACCCAAATAACCAGTGCTATTACAGGTTTAGTTTAGCAATTTCTCAGACCAACCCACATTACTTGGAAGAGTATTAAATATGACTTGCACCTCTGTGCAATTCTTCAAAATTTCGTTGTTTATTTTTCACTCAATTGCAATTCAATCTTTGAACTCAGGGTCCCAATCAGTCTATAATGTTATCAGTCACTTACTAGCAGCACAGATCTCAGAGTAGCTCCTTCAAATCTCAGCCTCTCAAGGTTAGATTAGGGGTCTAGTCTAAATCAGTTATTTTTTTCTTGCACGTTATGAGTTGGTGATGGTATCATGCGGAGGCACTTGGCTTACTCTGCTTTGCTGGTAAGGTTATTATGTCTGCTTGGTGAAATAGATGAGCTGACAGTCCAATGGGTCTTTTGTTGGTGCTGGCACTCTTGCTGTTGTAATACACGTACCCAAGTCTTAAGGCCTTGACATTTTACAGCGATGTAGGGGAGTCAGGAAAACGTGGTAGAATACTCTCCAGTGTGGATCCAATGAAGTCTTTCTTGGGAGGACCTTTTTCAGGACCCAGTGACAGGAAAGTAGCTGATGGTGAGATCGTTGGAGGGTCTGGGAATGCCTCACATACCTGAAAATGATAAAACTTCAGACGACTCATATGGGCTTTTGTAGTTGCTCACAATATTATTATTAGAAACATGCATTTGGAAATCATTTGAGTTAGCCAAGGTGGATGACAACTGTCTCACGGGTTTCCCCGTTCAAACCATTTTATCTGTTGGAAGCTGTTCTTATGCTTATTTGAGCACTAGGAAGGGTTTTGGTTCATTTAAGATTTCTACTAGTACTAGATTAATTTTTTATGGGCTGTATTTCTTTTTTCCATGGCTTTTGCGCACTTTGGGAATAATAAGATAAATACCAAATCATGTTGAACCTGGTAAAACTTTTAGATTTCTTGTATATTTCTTTCATGAATGGGTACCATATATGATATGCCCAATGTAGGATTAATGTCAATACATTTCTTAATGATGGTGATAGCCTTTCCACAGCAGGCTTCAATCAATTCAGGAAACAACTTAGAAAATTAGTAGATAATATTCCTAATAACTAATCATAGGAAGTTGGATGAAATCTTTCTGAAGGTTGAAGAAGAAACCAAGAAGGACAGATCTCATTGCCGTGTCCAATTTATACGTTTATTCTTATTGTTAAGATTGAGAAGGCAAGTAAGGTGATAGACCTGAACTATTCTTAGGGAATGTATAGTAAATCAATTGGAGTTTGCAGATACTATCACCATCTTTGTACTCCTTCATGACACTGAATGTTAACATTCAAGCAAGATGGGGTAGTAGGATATACAAAACTTGATGGCCACCTAGGGAATGCAACAGATAATCAAAATACACTGTATACCCTGCCTTTCTCAGTGTTCTTTTTGAATCCTTAGGCTTGATCCTGTGAGACTGCTACGGAACACTGGAGAGGTTGTGGGTATCACTACAACTATATAATGATTTGGCCTGAAAAGCAGAGAGTTACAGCATTAGTTGTGGTTAGTCAAAGCATTTTCCTTACAGATTAACAATAACAGCTCTTTGTTTCTCAGAATTTAAAATGGCAAGTATAAAAGGCAACTGAAGAACCTCTGAGAGTGCTGGAACATGGGATCCATATTCTGATGGTAGCCCCAGTTGAGGTGACCAGCCTCAGAGACGATGTAGAAACTGATGTGTTTTTTGAGGTTAGGTAACAGTTCATGAATAAAGGCTACCAATTCAGATCCTCAGGCAGAGTGAACAGAAGGCAGAGTTCCTAGCTCAAACACCTTCACATATGGTGGTGACAACATTGGGGATTACAGATTTCCCAGAGGGTCTTATTTGTAAGAGCTATCAGAGTACAAGTTCCATTTGTTGAACTGAGAAATTTGGGGTATCTAGTCATGATACAGATAGATGATGAATAAAAGCCACACAACTGTGGAGCTCATTATACACAAAAGAGTAAAGTTTTAGAACAAAGTCTGACATTAAAAACATATCAAATTGTGGCATTTCAGAGTGAAATCAGGGAAATGCAATTAAAAGCACAAGGAGATACCATTTCACATCCACCAGACTGGCAAAAATTAACAAATCTGACAATAGGGGTGCCACATGCTCTAGGCAAAAACCACCCCTCCCAGGTTTCCACACCTGCAATGGCAGAAGTCAAGAGGAAGCACCAGAACTCCAAGTGCTCAGAATAAGTCCACTCTTCTCCCAACCTTCACTCCTCCAACTGTAAGTGTCAAGAAAGCACCAGAGTTCCGAGTATTCCTGAAAATAAGAGAACTGCACTGTTCCATTTGTTCCAGACAAGACTGCCCCATTTGTTCCCTAGTCCTCTACACCACCATGGGCAGGAGTCTAGAGGGAGCTCCAAACTCCAAGTGCTCAGAATATTACCATCATTACCAGCCTCCTCACTCATTCCCTAGGCTCATCACTACTTAATGGATAGCAGTTAAGAGAGAGCCACAGAAATGCTCCTGGCAAGATTCTCCCACCCCACCCCATCCCAGCAATATTCACAGTTTCACTACCTTTACCTTCTTGAAAGCATCAGAACCAACCTCATCACGCCCTTGGTGAGGACCCAGGGTCCCACTCCCTCCTCCATTTTCAGTGCACTTAGCCACCTACATGACTGGGACAGATGTCAAAGGTCAACAAACCCCCTGAGTGGGGGAAAGAATGTATGGTCAAAGCATTATAACTCCCCTACCCTGATCACTGTTAAAACCCAAATCTCATGAGACCCTGCTGAAACTCCACTGTCACACCCTAAGGACCTAAGTCTTTATAAGCCACCCCCTCTGGCACTCCTCTCTTTCTGCGTGGTTCACTTTCTACAGGCAGCCACAACCGTGAAACCATTTCCTGTCCTTAAGTCCCAATTAAACCTGACCGCTTCTGAGCCTGGTGTGTTCTTCAGTTTTAGATTAAGCTGGGTTGGAACACCCCTTATTTCCATAATAATCACTAAGTGAAACCCAGGACTCCTGGTCAGCCCTCATCCCCTCGGACTCTAATACCATATGGCTCTAAGAGGAGTGAGACAACAACCCTACCCTTGATTTATTTTTTCCATAAGACATGTACCACCATTTGATACATATTTTAGCTATTTGTCTCCACTGAAATACAAAATCCATGAAAGCAAGGATTTTTGTCTTTTTATTTGCTGCCCTAAGTGCCCAACAAATATTTCTTGAATGAATAAATGGCAAGAATAAAGAGCAACTTGAATCCTTATACCCTCATAATAGGAGTGTAAATTAGTACAACTACTTTTGGAATTAATTTGGCACTATCTAGTAAAGCTGAAAATGTGTATTTCCTGTAACTAAGCAATTCCATTCCCGGGTACACACCCTAGAGAAACTTGCACATGTGCATCTAAAAACATGAATAAAAATATTCATGATACCACTGAGTGTAACAGCAAAAAAGCCAGCTAAAATGTCCAGGGACAGGAGAATGGATAAATTGTGACACAGCCCTACAATGGAAAACTACACATATAAACATAGATGATAGTCAAGAACATAATGTTGGGGGAGAGGGGAAGCAAGTAGCAGCATATATATACATACTCTTTTATATTAAGTTTGCATTTATATAAAATTTCAAAAGCTTGTAAAATTAACTAATGTATTGTTTAGGAATAAATATGCAATAAAACTACAAAAGAAGGATAAGCATGAAAGCTTGGAAAGGGATTGGAAAGGGACGGGAATGGGTTCAGGAAGGGCATACTGAGCATTTCAAAGGTAATGGTAATTATTATTTTTTTAACTGGGTGAAGGTACAAGAATGTACAATGTATCATAAATCCTAATAGCTTACATAATCTCTACTCAATACTTCACAACTTAAAAAAAGAAGAGAGTAGAAATGCCATAGGGATACAGAAAATTAAGGCAAAGCTAAATTTTCACATTGTAGACAAGTAGGGAAGCAGCAGTTACTCTGCTGAGAGGCAAAGAGGGTGACTAGTGTATTGGGACAGAGAAGAGCCCTATAAAAGGATCTTTGTTTTTCCCATGAAATCGTAAGCAGCCATCTTTTTCACAGAAATAAAGTGAAGGAGGCCTACCTAACGGTGGTATGGAAAAGAAAAGTAATCTTGGAAAAGAGAAAGCTAGTCCCCTACTCAGAGGAGAGATGAAAATATGATGTTAGTTAAACTGAGTAGGTACTTAACTGTTGAAGTACAGCCAACAATCAATTGCCAGTAATAATTTGCCATGGTTAGGAAGGCATGCATCTGTGTGCAGGGACATTGCTATTTCATATGGTGCCTTTGTGTGAATTAGAAAAAGGGACCCTTCCTCCAGACATGATACAGCCCAAGAGAACCTCATATGGCCAGGTATTCAACAGTCTACAATAACCCTCTGTCTGAGAGATAATATTATAGTAACAGTAACTGACATTTATCAAGTGCCACTTTCTGTTCTAAATACTTTTCATATATAAAATCATTTAATCCTCACAATAATCCCATGAGGGATTATCACACTGTTACAGTTAAGGAAACAGAGAGGTTAAGCAACTTGCCCAAGGTCACACAGGAGAGGAACTAGGATTTGAATCCAGGCAGAATGGCTCCAGAACCTGCAATCTTAACCACTATAAGTTTTAGAAAGTCTTCTGCATAAGCTGTTTACAAAGCTACAGGATGCTCTACAACTGTGTGTATACATTGGAACGGGCATGGAGGGAAATCACCCTGCATAAATTTTCCAGTTCCACACAAAAAGATCCAATACAGATTTCAGGGAGCCCTGAATACCCTGAAATTACCTACAAAAATTTTTATGTAGATAACGTGCTTTTGTTTTTTTCCTGGAAAGACTCCCAACCTGAAATGTTCCAGAACCATTAGGGCTTAATGGTTCATAATCTTTTTTTTTTTTTTTTTAATCATCATTTTATTGAGATATATTCACATACCACACAGTCATACAAAACAAATTGTACTTTCGATTGTTTACAGTCCCATTACATAGTTGTACATTCATCACCTAAATCAATCCCTGACACCTTCATTAGCACACACACAAAAATAACAAGAATAATAATTACAGTGAAAAAGAGCAATTGAAGTAAAAAAGAACACTGGGTACCTTTGTCTGTTTGTTTGCTTCCCCTACTTTTCTACACATCCATCCATAAACTAGACAAAGTGGAGTATGGTCCTTATGGCATTCCCAATCCCACTGTCACCCCTCATAAGCTACATTTTTATACAACTGTCTTCGAGATTCATGGGTTCTGGGTTGTAGTTTAATAGTTTCAGGTATCCACCACCAGCTACCCCAATTCTTTAGAACCTAAAAAAGGTTGTCTAAAGTGTGCGTAAGAGTGCCCACCAGAGTGATCTCTCGGCTCGTTTTGGAATCTCTCTGCCACTGAAGCTTATTTCATTTCCTTTCACATCCCCCTTTTGGTCAAGAAGATGTTCTCCATCCCACGATGCCGGGTCTACATTCCTCCCCGGGAGTCATATTCCACGTTGCCAGGGAGATTCACTCCCCTGGGTGTCTGATCCCACGTAGGGGGGAGGGCAGTGATTTCACCTTTCAAGTTGGCTTAGCCAGAGAGAGAGGGCCACATCTGAGCAACAAAGAGGCATTCAGGAGGAGACTCTTAGGCACAAATACAGGGAGGCCTAGCCTCTCCTTTGCAGCAACCGTCTTCCCAAGGGTAAAACTTATGGTAGAGGGCTCAACCCATCAAACCACCAGTCCCCTATGTCTCTGGTCATGTTAGCAACCATGGAGGTGGGGTAGGCGAATACCCCTGCATTCTCCACAGGCTCCTCAAGGGGGCACTACATCTTTTTTTTTTTTTTCCTTGTTTTTTTTCTTTTTTTTTTTTTTTAAATTTCCCTTCTTTTTTAAATCAACTGTATGAAAAAAAAAGTTAAAAAGAAAACAAACATACAATAAAAGAACATTTTAAAGAGACCATAACAAGGGAGTAAGAAAAAGACAACTAACCTAAGATAACTGCTTAACTTCCAACATGTTCCTACTTTACCCCAAGAAAGTTACATAATATAGCAACATTTCAGTGAACTTGTTCCTACTACATCCATCAGAAATTAACAGACCATAGTCATTTCTGGGCATCCCCAGAACGTTAAATACCTTATCTGTTCTTCTTGGATTATTGTTCCCCCTTCCTTAATTGCTCTCTACTGCTAGTTCCCCTACATTCTACATTATAAACCATTTGTTTTACATTTTTCAAAGTTCACATTAGTGGTAGCATATAATATTTCTCTTTTTGTGCCTGGCTTATTTCGCTCAGCATTATGTCTTCAAGGTTCATCCATGTTGTCATATGTTTCACCAGATCGTTCCTTCTTACTGCCGCGTAGTATTCCATCGTGTGTATATACCACATTTTATTTATCCACTCATCTGTTGAAGGACATTTGGGTTGTTTCCATCTCTTGGCAATTGTGAATAATGCTGCTATGAACATTGGCGTGCAGATATCTGTTCGTGTCACTGCTTTCCGATCTTCCGGGTATATACCGAGAAGTGCAATCGCTGGATCGAATGGTAGCTCTATATCTAGTTTTCTAAGGAACTGCCAGACTGACTTCCAGAGTGGCTGAACCATTATACAGTCCCACCAACAATGAATAAGAGTTCCAATTTCTCCACATCCCCTCCAGCATTTGTAGTTTCCTGTTTGTTTAATGGCAGCCATTCTAACCGGTGTTAGATGGTATCTCATTGTGGTCTTAATTTGCATCTCTCTAATAGCTAGTGAAGCTGAACATTTTTTCATGTGTTTCTTGGCCATTCGTATTTCCTCTTCAGAGAACTGTCTTTTCATATCTTTTGCCCATTTTATAATTGGGCTGTCTGTACTATTGTCATTGAGTTGTAGGATTTCTTTGTATATGCAAGATATCAGTCTTTTGTCAGATACATGGTTTCCAAAAATTTTTTCCCATTGAGTTGGCTGCCTCTTTACCTTTTTGAGAAATTCCTTTGAGGTGCAGAAACTTCTAAGCTTGAGGAGTTCCCATTTATCTATTTTCTCTTTTGTTGCTTGTGCTTTGGGTGTAAAGTCTAGGAAGTGGCCTCCTAATACAAGGTCTTGAAGATGTTTTCCTACATTATCTTCTAGGAGTTTTATGGTACTTTCTTTTATATTGAGATCTTTGGTCCATTTTGAGTTAATTTTTGTGTAGGGGGTGAGGTAGGGGTCCTCTTTCATTCTTTTGGATATGGATATCCAACTCTCCCAGCCCCATTTGTTGAAAAGACCATTATGGCTCAGTTCGGTGACTTTGGGGGCCTTATCAAAGATCAGTCGGCCATAGATCTGAGGGTCTATCTCTGAATTCTCAATTCGATTCCATTGATCTACATGTCTATCTTTGTGCCAGTACCATGCTGTTTTGGCAACTGTGGCTTTGTAATAAGCTTCAAAGTCAGGGAGTGTAAGTCCTCCCACTTCGTTTTTCTTTTTTAGAGTGTCTTTAGCAATTCGAGGCATCTTCCCTTTCCAAATAAATTTGATAACTAGCTTTTCCAAGTCTGCAAAGTAGGTTGTTGGAATTTTGATTGGGATTGCATTGAATCTGTAGATGAGTTTGGGTAGAATTGACATCTTAATGACATTTAGCCTTCCTATCCATGAACATGGAATATTTTTCCATCTTTTAAGGTCCCCTTCTATTTCTTTTAGTAGAGTTATGTAGTTTTCTTTGTATAGGTCTTTTTTTTTTTTTTTTTTTTTTTTTTTTTTTTTTTTTAATCATCATTTTATTGAGATATATTCACATACCACGCAGTCATACAAAACAAATTGTACTTTCGATTGTTTACAGTACCATTACATAGTTGTACATTCATCACCTAAATCAATCCCTGACACCTTCATTAGCACACACACAAAAATAACAAGAATAATAATTAGAGTGAAAAAGAGCAATTGAAGTAAAAAAGAACACTAGGTACCTTTGTCTGTTTGTTTGCTTCCCCTACTTTTCTACACATCGATCCATAAACTAGACAAAGTGGAGTTTGGTCCTTATGGCATTCCCAATCCCACTGTCACCCCTCATAAGCTACATTTTTATACAACTGTCTTCGAGATTCATGGGTTCTGGGTTGTAGTTTAATAGTTTCAGGTATCCACCACCAGCTACCCCAATTCTTTAGAACCTAAAAAAGGTTGTCTAAAGTGTGCGTAAGAGTGCCCACCAGAGTGATCTCTCGGCTCGTTTTGGAATCTCTCTGCCACTGAAGCCCATTTCATTTCCTTTCACATCCCCCTTTTGGTCAAGAAGATGTTCTCCATCCCACGATGCCGGGTCTACATTCCTCCCCGGGAGTCATATTCCACGTTGCCAGGGAGATTCACTTCCCTGGGTGTCTGATCCCACGTAGGGGGGAGGGCAGTGATTTCACCTTTCAAGTTGGCTTAGCCAGAGAGAGAGGGCCACATCTGAGCAACAAAGAGGCACTCAGGAGGAGACTCCTAGGCACAAATACAGGGAGGCCTAGCCTCTCCTTTGCAGCAACCGTCTTCCCAAGGGCAAAACTTATGGTAGAGGGCTCAACCCATCAAACCACCAGTCCCCCATGTCTGTGGTCATGTTAGCAACCATGGAGGTGGGGTAGGCGAATACCCCTGCATTCTCCACAGGCTCCTCAAGGGGGGCACTACATCGTTTTTTTTTTTTTTTTTTTTTTTTTTTTCCTTGTTTGTCTTTTTTCTTTTTTTTTTTTTTTTAACTTTCCCTTCTTTTTTCAAATCAACTGTATGAAAAAAAAAAGTTAAAAAGAAAACAAAAAAAAACAAACATACAATAAAAGAACATTTCAAAGAGACCATAGCAAGGGAGTAAGAAAAAGACAACTAACCTAAGATAACTGCTTAACTTCCAACATGTTCCTACTTTACCCCAAGAAAGTTACATACTATAGCAACATTTCAGTGAACTTGTTCCTACTACATCCATCAGAAATTAACAGACCATAGTCATTTCTGGGCATCCCCAGAACGTTAAATAGCTTATCTGTTCTTCTTGGATTATTGTTCCCCCTTCCTTAATTGCTCTCTACTGCTAGTTCCCCTACATTCTACATTATAAACCATTTGTTTTACATTTTTCAAAGTTCACATTAGTGGTAGCATATAATATTTCTCTTTTTGTGCCTGGCTTATTTCGCTCAGCATTATGTCTTCAAGGTTCATCCATGTTGTCATATGTTTCACCAGATCATTCCTTCTTACTGCCGCGTAGTATTCCATCGTGTGTATATACCACATTTTATTTATCCACTCATCTGTTGATGGACATTTGGGTTGTTTCCATCTCTTGGCAATTGTGAATAATGCTGCTATGAACATTGGCGTGCAGATATCTGTTCGTGTCACTGCTTTCCGATCTTCCGGGTATATCCCGAGAAGTGCAATCGCTGGATCGAATGGTAGCTCTATCTCTAGTTTTCTAAGGAACTGCCAGACTGACTTCCAGAGTGGCTGAACCATTATACAGTCCCACCAACAATGAATAAGAGTTCCAATTTCTCCACATCCCCTCCAGCATTTGTAGTTTCCTGTTTGTTTAATGGCAGCCATTCTGACCGGTGTTAGATGGTATCTCATTGTGGTCTTAATTTGCATCTCTCTAATAGCTAGTGAAGCTGAACATTTTTTCATGTGTTTCTTGGCCATTTGTATTTCCTCTTCAGAGAACTGTCTTTTCATATCTTTTGCCCATTTTATAATTGGGCCGACTGTACTATTGTCATTGAGTTGTAGGATTTCTTTGTATATGCAAGATATCAGTCTTTTGTCAGATACATGGTTTCCAAAAATTTTTTCCCATTGAGTTGGCTGCCTCTTTACCTTTTGAGAAATTCCTTTGAGGTGCAGAAACTTCTAAGCTTGAGGAGTTCCCATTTATCTATTTTCTCTTTTGTTGCTTGTGCTTTGGGTGTAAAGTCTAGGAAGTGGCCTCCTAATACGAGGTCTTGAAGATGTTTTCCTACATTATCTTCTAGGAGTTTAATGGTACTTTCTTTTATATTGAGATCTTTGGTCCATTTTGAGTTAATTTTTGTGTAGGGGGTGAGGTAGGGGTCCTCTTTCATTCTTTTGGATATGGATATCCAACTCTCCCAGCCCCATTTGTTGAAAAGACCATTATGGCTCAGTTCGGTGACTTTGGGGGCCTTATCAAAGATCAGTCGGCCATAGATCTGAGGGTCTATCTCTGAATTCTCAATTCGATTCCATTGATCTATATGTCTATCTTTGTGCCAGTACCATGCTGTTTTGGCAACTGTGGCTTTATAATAAGCTTCAAAGTCAGGGAGTGTAAGTCCTCCCACTTCGTTTTTCTTTTTTAAAGTGTCTTTAGCAATTCGAGGCATCTTCCCTTTCCAAATAAATTTGATAACTAGCTTTTCCAAGTCTGCAAAGTAGGTTGTTGGAATTTTGATTGGGATTGCATTGAATCTGTAGATGAGTTTGGGTAGAATTGACATCTTAATGACATTTAGCCTTCCTATCCATGAACATGGAATATTTTTCCATCTTTTAAGGTCCCCTTCTATTTCTTTTAGTAGAGTTATGTAGTTTTCTTTGTATAGGTCTTTTACATCTTTGGTTAAGTTTATTCCTAGGTACTTGATTTTTTTAGTTGCTATTGAAAATGGTATCTTTTTCTTGAGTTTCTCTTCAGTTTGTTCATTTCTAGCATATAGAAACATTACTGACTTATGTGCATTAATCTTGTATCCCGCTACTTTGCTAAATTTGTTTATTAGCTCTAGTAGGTGTATCGTTGATTTCTCAGGGTTTTCTAGATATAAGATCATGTCATCTGCAAACAATGACAGTTTTACTTCTTCTTTTCCAATTTGGATGCCTTTTATTTCTTTGTCTTGCCGGATTGCCCTGGCTAGCACTTCCAGCACAATGTTGAATAACAGTGGTGACAGCGGGCATCCTTGTCTTGTTCCTGATCTTAGAGGGAAGGCTTTCAGTCTCTCACCATTGAGTACTATGCTGGCTGTGGGTTTTTCATATATGCTCTTTATCATGTTGAGGAAGTTTCCTTCAATTCCTACCTTTTGAAGTGTTTTTATCAAAAACGGATGTTGGATTTTGTCAAATGCTTTTTCAGCATCTATTGAGATGATCAATTGATTTTTCCCTTTCGAGTTTTTAATGTGTTGTAATACATTGATTGTTTTTCTTATGTTGAACCATCCTTGCATGCCTGGAATGAACCCCACTTGGTCATGGTGTATGATTTTTTTAATGTGTCTTTGGATTCGATTTGCAAGTATTTTGTTGAGGATTTTTGCATCTATATTCATTAGGGAGATTGGCCGGTAGTTTTCCTTTTTTGTAGCATCTTTGCCTGGTTTTGGTATTAGATTGATGTTAGCTTCATAAAATGAGTTAGGTAGTGTTCCATTTTTTTCAATGTTTTGAAAGAGTTTGAGTAAGATTGGTGTCAGTTCTTTCTGGAAAGTTTGGTAGAATTCCCCTGTGAAGCCATCTGGCCCTGGGCATTTATTTGTGGGAAGATTTTTGATGACTGATTGGATCTCTTTGCTTGTGATGGGTTGGTTGAGGTCTTCTATTTCTTCTCTGGTCAGTCTAGGTTGTTCATATGTTTCCAGGAAATTGTCCATTTCTTCTACATTATCCAGTTTGTTGCCATACAGTTGTTCATAATATCCTCTTATAATTTTTTTAATTTCTTCAGGATCTGCAGTTATGTCACCTTTTTCATTCATTATTTTGTTTCTATGGGTCTTCTCTCTTTTTGATTTTGTCAGTCTAGCTAGGGGCTTGTCAATCTTGTTGATCTTCTCAAAGAACCAACTTTTGGTGATATTTATCCTTTCTATTGTTTTTTTGTTCTCTATGTCATTTATTTCTGCTTTAATCCTTGTTATTTCTTTTCTTGTACTTGGTTTAGGATTGGTTTGCTGTTCATTTTCTAGCTTCTTCAGTTGATCCATTAGTTCTTTGATTTTGGCTCTTTCTTCCTTTTTAATATATGCGTTTAGTGCTATAAATTTCCCCCTTAGCACTGCTTTTGCTGCATCCCATAGGTTTTGGTATGTTGTGTTCTCATTTTCATTCGTCTCTATATATTTAGCAATTTCTCTTGCTATTTCTTCTTTAACCCACTGATTGTTTAGGAGTGTGTTGTTTAACCTCCAGGTATTTGTGAATTTTCTAAGTCTCTGATGGTTATTGACTTCTAATTGTATTCCATTGTGGTCAGAGAATGTGCTTTGAATAATTTCAATCTTTTTAAATTTATTGAGGCTTGTTTTATGTCCCAGCATATGATCTATTCTGGAGAAAGTTCCGTGAGCACTAGAAAAGTATGTGTATCCTGGTGATTTGGGATGTAATGTCTTGTAGATGTCTGTTAAATCTAATTCATTTATCAGATTGTTTAGGTTTTCAATTTCCTTATTGGTCTTCTGTCTGGTTGATCTATCTATAGGAGAGAGTGATGTGTTGAAGTCTCCCACAATGATTGTGGAAACATCAATTGCTTCCTTTAGTTTTGCCAATGTTTCTCTCATGTATTTTGTGGCACCTTGATTGGGTGCATAGACATTTACGATTGTTATTTCTTCTTGCTGAATTGCCCCTTTTATTAGTATGTAGTGGCCTTCTTTGTCTCTCAAAACATCCCTGCATTTGAAGTCTATTTTATCTGAGATTAATATTGCTACACCTGCTTTCTTTTGGCTGTAGCTTGCATGAAATATTTTTTTCCATCCTTTCACTTTCAGTTTCTTTGTGTCCCTGTGTCTAAGATGAGTCTCTTGTATGCAACATATTGATGGTTCATTTTTTTTGATCCATTCTGCGAATCTATATCTTTTAATTGGGGAGTTTAATCCATTTACATTCAACGTTATAACCGTGAAGGCATTTCTTGAATCGGCCATCTTATCCTTTGGATTATGTTTGCCATATTTTTCCCTCTCTCTATTAATATCCTTTATTGTACCCATACCGAATCTCTTTAGTACTGAACCTTTCTCCAGGTCTCTCTGTCCTGTCTTTGTTTCTCTGTCTGTAGGGCTCCCTTTAGTATCTCCAGTAGGGCAGGTCTCTTGTTAGCAAATTCTCTCAGCATTTCTTTGTCTGTGAAAAATTTAAGCTCTCCCTCAAATTTGAAGGAGAGCTTTGCTGGATAAAGTATTCTTGGCTGGAAATTCCTCTCACTCAGAATTTTAAATATATCGTGCCACTGCCTTCTCGCCTCCATGGTGGCTGCTGAGTAGTCACTACTTAGTCTTATGCTGTTTCCTTTGTATGTGGTGAATTGCTTTTCTCTTGCTGCTTTCAGAACTTGCTCCTTCTCTTCTATGTTTGACAGTGTGATCAGTATATGTCTCGGAGTGGGTTTTTTTGGATTTATTCTATTTGGAGTTCGCTGAGCATTTATGATTTGTGTATTTATGTTGTTTAGAAGATTTGGGAAGTTTTCCCCAACAATTTCTTTGAATACTCTTCCTAGACCTTTACCCTTTTCTTCCCCTTCTGGGACACCAATGAGTCTTATATTCGGACGTTTCATATTATCTATCATATCCCTGAGGTCCATTTCGAGTTTTTCAATTTTTTTCCCCATTCTTTCTTTTATGCTTTCATTTTCCATTCTGTCATCTTCCAGGTCACTGATTCGTTGTTCAACTTCCTCTAGTCTTGTACTATGAGTGTCCAGAATCTTTTTAATTTGGTCAACAGTTTCTTTAATTTCCATAAGATCATCCATTTTTTTATTTAGTCTTGCAATGTCTTCTTTATGCTCTTCTAGGGTCTTCTTGATTTCCTTCATATCCCGTACTATGGTCTCATTGTTCATCTTTAGTTCTTTGAATAGCTGCTCTAGGTGCTGTGTCTCTTCTGGTCTTTTGATTTGGGTGCTTGGGCTTGGGTTATCCATATCGTCTGGTTTTTTCATATGCTTTATAATTTTCTGTTGTTTTTGGCCTCGTGGCATTTGCTGAACTTGATAGGGTTCTTTTAGGGTTTGTAGACCAGTTGAAGTCCTTATCTCTAATTTATCAGATCTACAGCTTCGTGGAGTACACTTTCTCTAACTAACCAGCAGGTGGCGTCCACGAGCCACCTGTTCTCCACAAGCCAGATCTCCCCTGCTTAGCCTTTTTGGTGAGTGGGGGAGTGAGTCTTGTGGGGCCCAATTGGTGTACCAAGCTTGCGTGTGTAGTTGGTGTTGCCTGCCCTGTATGTGGGGCGTGTTTCTGGGCAGTCGGGGAGGGGGGGTGGCCCTAACAATCAAATCTCCCTGATGATCCTAGAGTTTTAAAGCTGCTGCAATAGTCTAATCCTTCAGTTCAGTCCTGCCACAGTTTGTCTCTGCCACTGACCCACAAGTCTTTGGTATTGGCGTATGGCTCCTGAGACTTGCAAGTGGGCCCCTCTTCCAGGCTGTGCACCCCGGGTCCTCTGTTGAGGGATGACTGTGCTATGTCACAGGTGAGTGCCGTCCCCCCAGGGCAGTTCTGGGCTGCTGGGCTGTGTTGGGAGGCTCCCAGTCTGCTCAAATGATGGCTGAATGGGGCTCTGTTAATTCACACTGCTCCCCCTTCCCAGCTCTGGGACATTCAGCTGAGGTTGCAGGGAAGGCTAATGTCCACGCCCAGTTTTGTGGTGTGTGCCTGTTATTTGAAGCACTTCCGTCACACTGGGTTGTCTGGGGCAGCTCTGGGCTATGGGGCTGGCGATGGGCAGGAGTGTTTCCTGTCCACCAGGATGGTGGCTGTGAGCGGACACCCCCCTTTTCTTGGGAAGTTGTGTTGTTTAGTGAATTTTCTCAGCCACTGGATTATTGCCTTTTGTCTCAGAGCTCTCTTAGTTCTGCTCTTGACTTGACGTGCCCAAATTTCAATTCTTTGAAGCTTTCTGTATTGAGCTTCTTAGAGTAATTGTTTTAGAAAAAGCAAAAAGGATTTAAAAAAAAAAAAAAAAAACGGCCCTCCTCAGAGATCTAATGGGTTATTGAAATGCTAATAGACAAAGCAACCAGGGCCATTAAGGAAAGGTGCACAGGGCAGAGAGATCAGCCTTGCTTCGGGATTTGCATATGTGCCTCAAGGCCTGATCTCCGCCCTTCCCCTTTCTGTGTTCACCAGAACTCCAAAAATCCTCTGCTTTTATTTTGGAGTTTTTCGTGTTGTTTTTTTTTCTATGCCTGTCTCCTCTCTGCTGGGCTGGCTGCTCTCAGAGTCTCTGGTGTCTGGTCTCAGTCTATCTATGGTTGGAGTTTGAATCAGTAGAATGAGTTTCCGATAAGAGCAGCCACTGCAATTCTCCCTTCTCCTTCCCGGAGCTGACAGCCCCTCCTCCCCCGGGACTGAGCCTGGCAGGGAGGGGCGCGGGTCCCCTGGCCGCAAAAACTTACAGATTTCGCTGATCTCAGCAGTTCCACGTTTTCATGAGTGTTGTATGAAGTATGCCCAAAGACAGATTGCTCTGTGGTGTCCAGTCCACGCAGTTCCTGGCTTTTTACCTACTTTCCTGGAGGAGTAACTAAAACATACAGCTCACCAGTCTGCCATCTTGCCCCGCCTCCCATAATCTTTTTTATTATTAAGGATAACTGTTATTACCAGAACCTCCCCCCCAGATCTCATTTTGGAAAAATGTCCATACATCTACACTGTTGTAGTAAGTCCATTTTTCAATTTTTATTAATCAGACATGTAGATCTGCCAATCAAAACTTCTAATAAGACAAAAAGAAAACCAGGGTTATTACACTTCGTTTAGAAATTTTCAATATTTTAAACTAGAGATAACATTCAAATTGCTTATATTGAAATATCAGAAAGTTGGCAAGATCTAGATATCCTGGAACTGCTTCCTTCTTCAACTCCATTATATCAAAAACAGTTGACTGGAGGAAAATACATGATTACCATTAGGCTTTTGGAAATGCTGAAAATACCTTGAGAACCATCATTACTCTCCTGATTATTAAGCACAATTGTTTAAGCTACTGAGAGAACTAACATGTGATAGGCCCATGCACTGTAGATACAAAGCAAAAAATCTGACACAACTGGATGCCCAGGGAATCTAAAAGGAAAACCAATGCTTTACATGAGGGCTAAGGGCTTTTAGGTAGAGATAAGATGATCTCCTAAAAAGATAATAGCATGACTCTAGAGGAGAGCCCACAGGAGAAGCCTGAATGCCTGTTATTTTCAAACAAATCTGTTCAACAGTGGGGAAAAAGCAAAGTTTAAGAGCTTACCTAACTTAAAAATGCTATACAAAACAAAATACAAGTGAGGTGTTTAGTGTGTGAGAACTGAATTAAACATTAGAAGAAATAATATGGATAAGAAAATAGTACTTTAACACCAAAATAGAATATACAGTTCTATTTAATCCACTGAATTTTACATCTATTAACCAAGGCAGCTTTATACCTTATATTAAATAAGTAATAATTACCTTCTCTAAATTTTCTGATTATACTTCACTCTTTATTATTTCCTGAATGGATATTAGGACACAAGTTCAATTTCGCCTTTGATAGAAAGAAATTCCTTCATTCTTTTTAGTGGCTGGATAGTAAGTTTCAGATTGAGTCAAAATTGGAGTGACTTCCTCTAGGCAATATATTCCTTAGATTTCAGCCGTGGCTGACTCCTCATATGATATAGCCGATAGTAATGTAAAGAAAACATAAATGCTTTAGCCCCTCTTGAGTTCCCATTTTAAGCATTTTCTTGCACAGAATATTAAAGACTAAGGCCAATCAACAATTATAATTGTCTGTTTTTCATGTAAGATAATTTCTCTCAAAAGTTTCATACACAAAGTGAAATCTTAAGAGTTTGATACCTCATAACTAGCTCTGCATTTAGGTGACAGGAGATTAAGAAGTATCTTTAAAATGAATAACTCTTCTTTTTAAATTCACATAACCTAAAATAATTGTGTTAAAAATAAATTGTGAAATTAAATGCTCCTAAAGTCTTCAACCTGTTTTGTGAGGAACTACTTTTAATTTTGCAAGTTCTTGAGATCAGTGAAAGAAGGAATATGGACAATAATCTTCACTACTATTTAGCACACACAATGTTCTCTCTTAAGAGCAGGTAAGCCAAATGAAAAATATGATCCTGAGTGAAAAACAGCTGCAGAATGTTCTCCTCTCTTTCATCTCAGGAACTGTCAAATAAAACAGGTGTGTTTGTGCAATGCTTTGTTTTTTTTTTTTTTTGAGGGGGTGGGGGTGACCCATGAAGTACAACAACTGGCTTAGAAATTTACTGCTACATTTCAATCTACCTTTGCCCTAGTGGACCAAAAGTCCATGGTTCAAATTCTATCTACAGTTTCAATGCACCAGAAGCCAAATCTTTAAGCTAATATGCAGCTTTCAACAGTGAGATGTGGTGCCAAACTTAGGCATGTCTACACTTGTACTAGCTATTTTTTTTGTCACTGTTTAAAACTAAATTTCTAAGTCTTGCCCACTCCTTTACCCAAATATCAGTATTACTACTGTCACAATTTTTTCCATCCATTTTCCAGTATTTTCACTATATAACTGGTGACCTATTCCAGATTTCTTAAAGGGGGGTTGAAAAAGTATTAAACTAGGAGCAAAAGGCACTCCAATTACTTCTAGGGATCTGTTATTTACATGGAGACTGGATGCCTGGAGCAGTTCAAATACTCTATATATTTTCTGAGTAAAGAAAGTCTTCCTTTCCCTACCTGCTCTTCTCCCTTACTCCCTCCCAACTACCTTGACTTATGCCTCTGGTTAAGGATGATTGTGTAGAGACAAAAAGCAATGCACAAAGGATCTAAACTTTTTTAATTTGTTAAGATTTCTAATAACAGCTGGCATAACTGACCGATATTTAGCTCAACTGTGCTAACCACGTTTAGTATCTACTTCAGGCCAACACATTTCTATTAAACTTTTTATTTTAAACTAATTTTAGACTTTCAGACAAAATGCAAAAATAGTACAAGGAGTTCCTAACACTCTTCATGCAGCTTCCCCTAAAGTCAACATCTTACATAAGTGAAGTACAATGATCAAAACCAAGAAATTAACATTAATACAATTCAATTAACTAAACTACAGGAGCACACTCAAATTTCAGCCTTTTTTTTCCCACTAATGTCCCTTTTTTTATTCTAGGATCCAATCCCAGATCCCACAGTGCATTAATTGTTATTTCTCCTCAGTCACCTCCAATCTGTGACAGCTCCCCAGTCTTGACTTTAATAATCTTTTTATTTTGTGACTCTGACATTTTTGAAAAGCATTGATCAATTATTTTTTTAGAAAGTCACTCAGTTTGAGTTTGCCTAATGTTTTCTTATGATTAGAATGAGGTTATACAGTTTTGGCAAGAATAACCAAAGAAATGATGCTGTGTCCTCAGTGCATTGTATCATGGGGCTCATGGGTTTATTACTTGTGATGTTAATGTTAACCATGATCGCCTGGTTAACATGATATCTCCTCTGTCAAGTTACTATTTTTCCTTTGTAGTTAATAATCTTGGGAGAGATACTTTGAAACTATGTAAATACCTTGTTTTTCCTCAAAATTTTCACCCACCAGCATCATAGGTGGATTTCATCTGCAACAATTACTACTGTGTTTACCTAATGGTGATTTTCTGTTTCCCTCTTTCCTTCTCTGTTTATTAACTGGAATTCTTCTATAAAGAAGAGTAGTCCCTTCTCTCCATTTATTTATTCAATTACTCATATCACTATGGACTCACGGATATTTATTTAATTCCATGCATTAAAATCTGATACTATCATTATTCATTTTGTTGCTCAAATTGTTCCAATTTTGGCCATTATGAGCGCCTTCAAATTGGCTCCTGTGTCTTTTCAACAAGCCCCCAAACTTTTTTGAGCATTTCTTTAATTTCAAGCACCAGAAGATGTTCCCTGCCCCAATCCTGGAGTCAACCATGTCTCCAAAGAGTCCTGGTTCATTTTTACCAAAAAATAGTGTTTAGAAACCAAGATCTGAGTACTCATGATGCTTATTTCTTCAGATTATCACTGTCTGGATAACAATTACTAATATGTGTTCCCTTACTAAACTTATCAGCTGGAAAACATTAGCATCACCTGGGAGCTTGTTCAAAATGGAAATAAAAATTCTTGGGCCCCATCCCAGATCTACCAAACCAGAAATTCCTGGTGCAGGAGTTTGTGTTTAACATGTTTGCCAGATGATTCTAAGGCTGATGAGAAGCACTGCATTAAAGAAAAGTTATTTTTCCTTCATTAAAAAACCTGTTTAATTTACTTTTCAAATTATGAAAAAAAAAAAGGAATGTTTAGACTTAACAACTTGCCTTGGGTATAATATTTTTGCTACCTCAACTAATAAAAATATAGGTGAATGTGCCATCTGTTTAGGATCTAAAAATTCCTTTTTATTATTTTCCCATAACAATTTTTTTTAAGTTGGTGGTCAAAGAAGTTATAAAGTTTTAAAGTACAAATACTGTTACGTTTATACAAAGTTGTAAGTCAGCCCCCAGGACCAACTGCTGCTTATATGTATGACTTAATATCAATACAGTGAATCTACAAATTCAGAACCTAATACAGCACTGTCTTCTAAAGCCAGACTGAGTAGGCCTGAACGATTGCTCCAGCACCTGATTTGGTGAACTATCTCTATATGCCTTGGTTTTCTTAACTACAAGATGGGAATAACACTTCCTAGATGAAAGGGGTGTTGTGAGGTGTTGTGATGAAATCTCAATAGCACTTTGCACTACGGGGATCCTAAAGAAGTACTCAAAAACTGTTAATTATTATTACTTGTATTATTAAATAAAGGTGCAACTAAAGGTTTTATTTTTTGGAACGGACAAAGTAAATGGAAACTGCACTAAAAGGAAGTTCTGCAGCTGATCTTCTAGCAGATCAGAAGAAAGGCAGAACAAAAAAGCTCTATTTGTATAGTTAAAACAAAACCCTCAAAAGTTAAAAAATTAATGTTCTAATTATGACTTTTTGGAAAAATATTACATTTACATTAGGTACACCTATGGTCAAGGGCTGACAGAAAATATAAAAAATTCTAAACAATTTGATGTATTGAGGTTGTGGAACTATAGATGAATTTTATTCCTTACTATTTTGATTACCAAAATCAAGTATCAACTCCTTTTACATTAGTAAAGAGGAAAGTAGCCCAAACAGTAACAACAATTTCCATTTATTGAGTCGTTCAAGTATCCCATTTATAATACTATAAATGACCCTATGAAGTCCACTTTACAGATAAGGAAATGGGCTCAGAGAGATAAGGTAACCTGCCATGGTCACATAGTGACAGAACAAGAATTCAAATCCAGCTCTGACTGCAAAGTCTATGCTCATAACCAAAGTTGGGGACATCCTTCCTTATTCTCACATAGTTGATTTTCTGTACATAATTTATGATAAACTATAATCATCACATTGTTTATCTCATGAAACACAGTTTAACTAGTTGTTGATAAGATAAAGCAACATTGGTGAAACTTTAATACAGGTAGAATTCTAAATGCAAAAAGAAAAACAGTCCATTTTTTATCTTTAAGTTTTGGAAGTAGGTTGTGGACCACCTCTATATACGCTTTCACACTTGGAATCTTTTCTTCATCCTCAAAATGATAAAAGCAGGCAAGGCTTCTCTAAGCCAACTACCCTTCAGGAAATTTAGGTGGCATTTCAGAGAAATGTAGATTTCCATGGAACACAATTTTAAACGTTGATAGGCAAAAATTTGTTTAGCAAAAATTATATACAAGTCTTGATAAATTATTAAAATGTCCAATAATCCCCCAAATAAGTAACTAAATTCTGAAGTTACTTTATGTGTGTATTATATAAGCTCTTTAGGCTGTTACTGTATTATCTCTCTACGTAAGGAAGGAAATTCCACAAAATAGAGCTTAAATGACTCAACCAAGGGTACCTGATAAACAAGCAGCAAAACTGGTAATCAAGTTGTGGACTCTGCATTCAGCATAATAAACCTTAAGAAGGAGAGGCACTCAAAGTTTTCATACCAAATGTCAGTTTTTCAAACTTCTAATCCACACAAAGAATTTAATTTCCTCTACCATGAAGTTCCTTTTTTTATTAAATGATTTTCCACTGTCCATTTATATACTAATCATGTGATTAAAAAATAAAACATAAATATGGGTAGCTGTCACAACCAAATTCTTCAAAAATAGAGACACGGAAAGGATCTCTCATATCGACGCTAAATATTTCTTTAAACCTAAAAACAAATAAACTGAAAAAAAAATAGTACGTTTAATCAGATTAAGATAACGTATTTGTTATCTGTGGAACGGTATAAAGCCTAATAAGTTAGCACGACTCACAAAGAATATTACTTTATTGAAAGAAGGAAAAAAGGGTAAAACTTTTCATCGGGTGTCAAATACCACTGAGAATAGGTAGGGTACATATATACTATGTAAGTAAAATGTTAATGGTAGGGTCTTCTTAAAACTTAACACTTTGCCCTTCTTAGCACCATTAACGCTTAAAAAAAAAAAAAAGGTACTATCTAGTAAGGACTAATGATGCGATCCTGCGAGGTTCTTTAACTTTCTTCACGAAGGTAAAGGAGTGATAGGCTTTCCCGAACCTTATGGGAATTATGCTTCTCATCGTGAACTCCAAAACAAAGATTTATTTCCAACTTATCTCGTTTAATAGTTTTAAAGGTTTTGCTTCTTTCTAACTTCAAAGCAAAAATATATGGCCACTCTACCCGCTTAGTATTTTTGCCGTAGGGAGTGGGGGTGGGGAGGAATCGTTTTGGAAAGAGCTTTCAAAGTAAGGTATCAAATACTGAAACACATAAAAGTTGACTATTCACTTTGTTTACTCACGAATTCTAGCGGGGTTTTAAATCCTCGACTGTCAACGACAGAGGAGCCCTTCGGTGTTCTTTCAGCTCCACAACGCCGGGCTGCACCCCGCGGCGGCCGCCGCCGAACAGACTTCGTCCCGGTCGCCGCCCGCGTGACGGCGACCTCAGCCGGGAGGCGCCTGCGGCATGCTGGGACTGGTAGTTCCTCCGCCTCTGCCCCCGCATTCTTGTACCCCCTTTCTCCACTCCCGGGTCCCACCCCTTATCCCCACCACCCTGCCCTCCACCAGCCGTCCACCACCACCACCCCGGCACGCCAACGCCCGAGCAAGCGGTGCAGTGAACGCGCACCACAGAACCGCAGACATCCGGGGTTCTCATGCTGCTGATAGGAACTGCAGGCATGTCTGCAAGACGTCTGACGACCCTGACCCTTTGAATCCACGGAACCACGACAGTGAGAGGCAGAACCGAATAATAATGGCAAGAACTGGTCAGACATGACTTGGAATCCGGCCTTTGCTATTACTAGGTGCGTGTTCTCAAAAAAAATTGTCTAAACCTAAGCCTCAGTTTGCTGGTGTGTCAAATGGGGACAGCGTTACCTACGTCATAAAGTGGTTGTGAAGAATAAATGAGAAAATGTATGCAGCAGTGTCTGCTAAATGATAGTCGTAAATGATCAATAGAAAGTAGCTATTATTTTGATCCATTAATGTTGTAAATGTTATAAATTAATTCTATAAATGATAGAAGGACAGCAATTTGCCCAAGAACACATTCTTGGTTGGAGACAAAGTCAAGTAAGTCTAAAATTCAGGGTTTCCTCTTCCAATTCTAGAACAAATCCAAGATAACAAAGAAGAAATCTACTGACTGCTCCACATAAATATCACCCCTTCTCCTTTCCTCATTTTTTCCATAACATATATGACCAATACACTATTTTACTTATTTGATGTTTTTCTGACTCCTCCCATAGAATATAAACTCCAAGAAGACAGGGAGGATTTCACGTTTATCTTTTGGACTATTTTGTTCACTGCTGTATGCCCAGCACTATAAAAGGGGCTGGCAAGTACTAAGCAGAAATTCAAATATTTATTGAATTATTCCTCATATAATTTGATTTTTAGTGCCTTCACCACTTAATCATCCTCTTTTGACAGAAGTCACAGGATCTGGTTACATTCTTTGATGCTGTTCATTAATTGGCTTCAATTTCTAATTCAGAGAATAAAGGGAAGAATATTAGATTCCATTCACTTCATTGAGTTTAAGTTTTCTTAGCATAAGAAATTTCATTATGCTGATATTTTCATTATGTTGAAAATTTCGGGGTAATATTTCTAGCTAGACATTTTCATTAGCCTTAAGTCTTTCAATGGTTTTTCTATCACTTATGAGAAGGAAGGAAAAATGGAGCCAGCTACTGTGTCCTTAATTCACTTATTTAACATTTTAATCACTTTTTCCTTATTAGAAGTAATAATGTTGCCCCTTTCTATTAAGATATAACCCCAAAGGTATTTACTCCCCAATCTGACCAGAAATGTTTTGAATATTATGCACAATGAATTGATAGATGCTTTCTTGGAAAATAATGGATTTCTGCTTACCTAAAATAAAAAACTCACATCCAAAAACTATTTTATTAAATATTTTAAATGTTTCATTTAAAAGAGCTGATTTATTTAGAAATTTAGTGGCAAGAACCCTGGATTTCAGGATCTAGCTCTAATAACGAGGTATGTGACAAGGCTAGTCATTTAATCTGAAATCATAACTTTTGTACACCTATCATCCCTAATATATGTGGCATATCACCTAAGGGTAAAGTTATCTATCTTAGTTGGCACAGAATAGATGTTTAATAAATATGTGAATACAACTGAATGAGTGTATTCTATAATAATTTCTTTTCTTACCTGTTTTCTCTTCTGTTTCACTGAAATCTTCTATATATATCAAATTCCCAAAGTATATGTCTAACATCCAGAACTCAGGCTCCTCTTGGCATCAGTGGCGGTGCCCTCATTTTATTGGCTATGGTCAACTATTTATATAAACCAATTTTGGGCCAACCTTGTAGTCTGGAAAACATCTACAGCAGATTATCTGGTTTGACAAGAGTTTAGCTTTACCTCACGAAGTTTGGTATTTGTAAGGTTACAAGGTGTGGGAAGCAGTTAGGCAGAGCCAGCTTTATGTATCCTTATTACCTAGGCAAAAGAGGGAAAATAGATGTGTTAAAGTTACTCTGCCTCTGCTTTTAAAGATTCTCATGATCCATTTTCCTGGAAAGCCATTCCTCAGCATTTAAAAGCATTTTTAATTTCAAAATAACACATGTACTGATTATTCAGTAATATGTAGAACCTCTCATCTGTCTCTCTCTTTTAATATCCCCCAGACTTAAATTTTACAAGCCTGTGTCCAAGTTTCTATACAGTCACTTGTTCTGGTAAATGTTTTAATGAGGCTCTTAATATATGCATTGATATTCATAATATGAATTTTGTATACTAATACTATAAAGTTTTATATCCTTTAATAAAATTACTCCATTACTGAACTTTTATTATGGTGTTAATGAGTAATATAACCACCCCACAGTGAAGTCATTAATTAAAATATAATCAATAAATGTCAGCTATTACCAAGTATCAATAGCTCAGCATTTTGTCAGAAAATGGGTCCCACAAATTTCCCTAATATACCACCTAATCTAGGCTAACAAAGGAGAGTAACCTTTTAATTTTCCCTTAAAAGAATTTTTTTTAAAGTAGCACCTCTCTTTTTAGTTACTGTACCTCCAGTTTCTTTCCCTATTCCCTCTATATACTTGTATATAATAAAGTGAAATTGAGCTAAACTCCTAACAGGCTAAAACCTACATGATTCTATAAAGCATGTAATTCCTTGTATCTGTGGCCAAATTTATGGACTAATAGTGAAATATAGGACACTTTTAAGACTTTGTTAAATTGAAACTTGTGCCTATTTGAGCAACAAATTAGTGTAATAAACATTCTAAAATGATTATTTAAAATACTTGAAAGAATAAAAGCACCTGCAAGTTTTTCAGAATCATTCATTGTAATCGCTATCAAATTACAAAATTTTTAAAAATCTCATTAACATCAATCATAGAAAATCCATCAAGAAGACAAGTGTGTATATTTGAAAGAAACAAACACTTTCCACTAACTTAATCACCTTCCCTCAATTTTTCTAAATTTGGTTGGATATTTACACATTATTCACATCCTTAAGTGTGGAACACGGAGGTGAAACGAATTACTTTTATCTTGGTTTATTCAGTAAACTAAACGCAGGAATCCTAAATCAAATGCAGTGTATAAAGTCATGTCTTGAATCTAAGTAAAAACAAGAGATTACAACTTAAAATTAGCGTTGACTTTAATAAAAGTATTTGTTAATTTTTCACTGTGCATAACCAACTACTACGAACTTCGGAACCTGCAGCTGGAATAGAGTTTTTAAACGAAAGACAAGGGATAAGGTTGTTTTCTACGCACATATTTCGCAAATAGAGATCCACCCAATGAGTTTGCCTGTAAATAAAGACGACTTTGTACACAACAGGCAACTTCAATTTTAAAACACGGTAATTGCCTTTATAAGGAGCTTGGATGAAAACTTCCGGCATGAAAAGAAGACTGGAGCAAAAGTTATCTTTCTGATCGTTCAAAAATGTTCCAGGAAAACTGCGCAACAGGCTGGTCCTCAGACTGAAACTTGCTCTTCCCACTCTAGTCCCACTAGGCCTTTCTCGGGGACTAGGAACTGGGGAGATTCCTGCGTTCAGGAAAGACCTGCCGCCACCGCTGGGCTCCGGACAGGCAATTTGTTCAGCCAATTGTCCCTCTTCCATCGCCCCCTCCTCTCCCTCCCTCAAGGCCGAGGATAGCGACGTCCTCCTCCTCCTTCTCCTCCTCTTTGGTGCCTCCAGCCAGGAGGCGGGAGTGACCCACAGCAGCTGACCCAGCCTAGGCACTGCCCAGCGCAGGCACTGCCTCTCCACAGTCCACAGGAGCCACCATGGACCCAGAGGCAGGTTTGCAGTACAGCAGCGACGACGCAGGCGGCGGACCCAGCGACTCTCAATTGCCTCCCTGACTGCCGCAACCACAGCCCAAGACCCCGAGAAGCCATCGCGACCACCAGCAGGTGAATCTAGGGACCCACAAAGCCATCTTCGCGATCGACTCAAGCTACGTCAATAACTATGGCGGGCGAGGAGCGGCGGCCAGAGCAAGAGCAGGAAGGATGGGGGGTGTACGTCACACCCAGGGCCCCACTTCGGGAAGGGAGGCGCCGGCTCGCCCCTCAAAATGGCCGCGATAGCGACGCGCCTGCGTACAGAACTCCCTCACCGTTGCGCCAGGGCCGGCGGGAAGTGAGGTTCTCAGAGGAGCCGCCAGAAGTGTACGGCGACTTCGAGCCCCGGGTAACCAAAGAAAGGTCCCCGGCAAGAAGACGAACCCCGCCAAAAGAGTTCCGGCCAGAGTCTATGAAAGAGGAAGTGAAAGAAAGCGCTTACTACCTTCGGTCTCGGCAGCGGAGGCAGCCGCGTCGCCAGGAAGCCGTAGAAATGAAAACGCGAAGAACTACCCGCCTACAGCAGCAGCACTCACAGCAGCCTCTGCTACAGCTGTCTCCGGTAACGACCAGGAGAGGGTTACGGGACGCTCAGTCCTCGGAAGGTGAGGACAACAGAGCTAACAGTCTCAGCCGCAAACCAAGAAGCGCGCGCAGAGACTGGCGGGCGGGGGCGCCCCGAGCGGTGTGCGCGCCTCTGGCGGGCGGGGGCGCCCCGAGCGGTGTGCGCGCCTCCGGCGGGCGGGCGCGCGCCTCCGCGGGACTTATGCCCGCTGGGTGTGGGTGTAGTCCTCCGGCCCTGCTGGGCTTGCCCCCCCACCCCCTCCCCGCGCGGGGTTCACCTTGGCCGGCAGATGATGGGAAAAAGGAGCGAACAGGACGAGAGGGGCGCGGGCGGGAGGGAGGGAAGGTGGTCGCGCGGAGCGACTGGGCACAGTGAGGGTGCCACTACAAGTCTTTAGGCTTTAACTTAGGGGAGTCAGGGTTGCCTGCTTCTCAGATGTTCAGGAAGAGACCGCGAGTTAGGCGGCATTCAGGACCCTGACTAGCTCCAGGCTTGCTTTCATTTCGGTCCCTTCTGTCGATGTTTCTACTGAAGCCACTTCCATTTTCTTCTTTAACTCTCAGAGGCCAGAAGTCCCCAGCTCAGAATCAAGGTTCTAATCCAACCTTACAGTTTTTTCCCATCCCCACCCAGGTGGAGAGAGGGAGGGGAAATTTTGTTTAGAGTGGTTGGTTTCGAGGGATAACGGAGTTGGTGAATTGATTTGAGATCTCACCCAAACCCTACACCCAAAGGGGGAAGCTCCCCAGGTCCTATTTACTTGAGTTGATCTCTCTTTCTCAAGTGTGGTCATCTCTAGCAAAATTTGCCAAATTGGGGACCTTTGCTTTAGCCTAATAGTTTAGTAGCCAAACAAAAAGCAAGCCTCTTAATTAAGTAGGGGGGGGTTCTTCTAAATGGACCAAAAGGTTGCTGACAAAGTGAATGTATAGGTTTAGGTAAGTCACAGGTGAATCAACTCCGGTAATCCTCTCCTGACCTCCCCCTGGGAGCTAACATTGAGTCACGGGTGAAGTTTCATTTTAATCCCATAATATAAAAATCAGGGGCTTTGAGTCACAAAGGGATGACATAATGGTAGACCATTGATAGATAGGAACAGGAGATGGAATTTCAGTGTAGAGCAGAGTCAAAAGCTGTAAGTTTACTTGCTGACGCATGAAATGCTATCACATTTGAAGATTTGTTGATTTTGGAAACTTTGTGTTAAAGATAATGTAAGTTACTGTTGTATCTAGCACTCGAGGCAGTTTTAGTCAATATGTTAGTTTTATCTCTTTTTTAAGATTATTAACTTGAAGGCAAAGATCCTGTCACATATATTTGAAGAATCATGTTATGCTTAGTATTTATGCTAATTTTGTATCTCCTTAGTTCCTAGGAGAATGCTTTGCATGTGTTTGGCAATAAACGTTACAATGTATTGACTCTTCCATACCTAGCTCTAGTTTAGAGAAGCTAACCTTTTTTTTTTTTTTTAACTACCTGGTAAGGTATTTACATCTATTTTAATAAATCTATGAGGATCTAAACATTTTTCACTTTTTTAACTGCTTTCCTCTACACCATTTTAAAATTATTCTAGCCCATATTTTAATTGTCTGAATATATTTTCATTGTAAAGCACCAATGTAAGTAGTTTATTTTTATATTCTGATTTTAGTTTATTTTTATATTTTTGTCTTGAGTAATTCTGATTAGTTTAATTCCAGAATTCTGGTAAACCTAATTATGTTTCCAAAGAAATTACTAATTATGTTTCCAAAGAAATTACTTACATTGCTGTTAATATGCATAATCTCTACCATGATCTCCCAGACAGTATATTCTGAATTTTAACACATGTCATGTGTATTCTTTAGAGGATGAGCCATCTCCCCATACTGTCTTAAGCCCAACAGTCTCAAAGAAAAAAACTGTCAGGAGAACACAAGAGGTTTCAGGTAAGAATAGTTAATTTTTTTGTTTTTCTCCTTATCTGTCATTCCTTTATTTTGTACACAGTCCATCTTGCATCTTCAGGGTTCCAAAGCAGAGTTTCAGTGAATATTCATTATAAAT
This sequence comes from Choloepus didactylus, assembly GCF_015220235.1. Lineage (NCBI taxonomy): Eukaryota > Metazoa > Chordata > Mammalia > Pilosa > Megalonychidae > Choloepus > Choloepus didactylus. Next base: position 83,648,246 of record NC_051308.1, on the reverse strand, counting down.
TATTCATTTTATTAACCAGTTCTTGCAAGTGTTGAGAAAAGACTGGGGCCAACATTTGAGTACCTGCTGAATACCAGACACTTTGTATGTGTTAACTAATCCATGCACCCTTGCAGTGAAGAAAACCGGAGCTGAGTAGCTAAGATTCCTCTCCAACATCACATAATTTGTGGCTGAGCCAAAGTTCAGAATCAGATATATCTCCAAAATCATTTCATTTTCCCCATAGACTTCTCTGTCACTCTCCCATGTAGTAATAAGCTACTCTAATGTTTGTTAAGTGTTGAATAAATGAATATGCACACTGCCTTCCGTTTAAAATGAATTGAGTGTTCTGCATGATAAAATAATAACACCATATGGTCAATGTGATTATTTCATTGAATCTAAGATACCATCAGTTGTAACCTGCAACATCATCATTTCATACACCCCACCTGAAAGGGAAAAAAAGCTGCCAATTAAGTTTTAATATGTCATAGATTGTAAGATACATCCCAATTTCAGAAATGTTAAAGTATTAACAGGGGAGAAGACTACATTTAATAGTCCACTTAAGTTTTGCAAATGTTTAAAATACTTTGAAAAGTAGGGGGAAAGATTAAGATCAATTAAATTAAGGCTTAGTATCTGTTGGTTTTTAGTTCCGTTTATTTTCAATTTGCTTTTTTTGATATTGGGAAAGTTCCACAGCCAGTGAGTGTAGCTACTGAAACTGATCAGCACTGGTTTTATGTGGATATGTTTGTGTGTGTGTTACCTAGTTCCTGACTCCTTCTCCATTCCTTCTCATATGGTTATGCTTTATAATTTGAACTATGCCTTTCTCAGTTTAGGTTAAGGTATGTCTGGTTCAAGTTCAACTCCAACTAAACACACTTTTATGCTTTATTCCTTAGAAATGCCTTAGAAAAATGCTTTGAGTAATGGTGCTACAATCAGATTTTCCAGGCCATTTGGAAAAACCGTAATCTTTAAATTTCATTTATTGTGGGTTTAATTGTATGTCTCCTAAACCTAAAGAACGAAAATACCTCTTTTTAAAAGTCTAGAGTAAATTAATAAAATTATGGAGTTCAGTAAATTATGGTAAGGAAGACTGTTGGAAGACCAGGCTATAAACCATTATAAAATTATTATATGATACACTATCTTGAATAAACTTTTGGAATTTGTATAGAACTGGTTATGAGGTACGTGGCTCTTGTGGAAAGAGCACTGGAACTTAGTCAATTCACAACCCACCTTCAGTTCAGGTCCTTTATATTATCTGCCCTGCTGAACTCACAGGGTCACTGCAAAAATGAGGTAGTACAAGTAAAATCACTTTTGTAAGCAGTAAAACTTACAGAAAGATGGTATTTTTTTTTCTTATGGCACTTAATAAGGGATGTGAAGTTAATAAAATTTTGCTTAAGCATGTCCTTTTTCTCAGGAAGCTTATGCTGTGATTGGAAATGGAAAAGATAAAGTATTCCCCAATATAGATGATAGATTGAATGGAACCCATGTATAGACTACTCTAAATATACCAGTAATTCACCATGTACACAGTATAACTAGAAATAAGGTTACCTGCATTTTTGAGAGATTTGAGATACCTCAAGTTCTCTTCCTCTGGAAGGTGCTTTTAAAAATCATACTAGCTCTAGTACTTGGCATGTTCCTATCTCATGCTTTTCATTGTATATTTTTGCTCCAGTAGATGTGATTTTCTAGCTAAATAATCATGAATAAATACTTTTGAATACCTACTATTTTATTTAAAATATTTAATTCTTTAGTTGCATCATTCATTCATTCATTCATTCTCCAGGTATTTATTATGTTGTATACTGCTACCAGAGAAGGATATTTGCTATTTTATTCCTCAAAATGGCTGGAATTAGGTATTTAGTATTTTTGGCCTCCTGCAAGTATCTTGCGTAAGGGTATATATATGATAGAGTATACAGAGTGTACAGTTAATGCTTTTTAAATGAAAAGATGGGGACTGAAGTAGTATTGATGTCTACAGTCTAACTTTTTAAAACTTAACTCAGTGTTAAAAAGGAGACAGATTTTGAGCTTTAGGATTAATTAAACCTGAAAAGGGTCAGAATACAGAGGAGAAAAAGAAGAAGGTGGGTGTGGTACTGAGAGTACTGGTAAATAAAAATTTGCCTTTATTATCACATTAAATTCATTCATATAAATATTAGGAAGTGAAAATCAGGTCAAGTCAATTTTGTAAAACTAAATACGGAGTTAGTAGAATGGAGGGGACCAGTGATAGCCACTCCAGAATGTGGTCTTTGCAGTTCTCATACAGAGCCAAAACATAATGCTTTTTTACAATGATGAATGAAACAAAACATAAGATAATACAAATTTAGATATATATTGGGTTTGGAAATATGTTGTTTGAGGATCTTCAGGAAAGTATACCTTTTTAAGTAGTTTTCTAGTCTAACATTAGCATCTTATTTAAAATTAGAGTTTGCATTTCCTGAACACCCAAGAGGTTAAATAGTTGGAGGGAAGGAGTATATTAACCAACAAGCAGTTAACCTTAAAATCAAAATATGTCATTAATAATCCACAGTGAGTGTAAACCACAAATGGAGTGGAGTTGTGCTGTGTTACAGATTATGGTTCTTAAATGATAAATTTGCAGTTATACTTGATGTTTCCTTTCCTTTTATATGAGCATGGTCTACTGAGAAAAATTGCGAATTGCTCCAACCTGCTCATGTGGAAGGAAACGTGTCTCTTGTTCCCTATTGTATTGCTACACCTAGCATAATGAAAAGCTCAATAAACTTTTGTTAAATAAACAAAGGAATGATTGCATAAAAAAGTTAGTATGTTTACCATTTGTATCATTTTAAATGTTTTCTCTTCCTTTATTAGTGGTGTGTGAAGATCCTGTAATCAGCTTATGTAGACCTCCTCTAAGAAGCCCAAGATCTGGTAAGAGATTGTTTTTTTTTCTATTGGTTTAACATTTTTATACATGTAAATTTATTTTTGAATAGGACAGTACATGTATTTATATGGTTCAACATTCAAAAGTTACTATAAATAACAATGAAAAGACTCCCTGCCACCTCTGTCCCTTAGCCCCTGAGTCTCCTCATCAGAAGCAGCCAATGTTGTTGGTTTCTTAGGTAGTTAGTTTTCCAGAGATATTTTGTGGAGACATAAGGAAATTTGTGTATAAATTATCTTTTCCTTCTATTTTTAATACCATCTCAACAAGAAAAATGCTCTTTTTTGCATCTTCTTTAGTTTTTTTTATTTTTTACTTAGCATATATTGAGAGATCTTTCGAAATCAGTATTTAAAGAGCTCCCTCATTCTTTTTAAGAGGTTGTTTCTGTATGTTGCTATGATTCTTTTGTTAGTGTGAGGATTTTAAACTAAAATCAGGGATTTTTTATTCTTCTCAGTATAATGCTAATAAAAAATTCAAAACTGAAGATTTGTGCTGCAGAGCTATAAAATTTCCCTGCCTCAATTACATTTCTTTTTGACTAAAACCTTTAAAAGTGTTACCCTCTCCATCCATTGCAAATCGTGAATACTGTGGCCATAAATACCAGTGTGCAAATGTCCATTCATGTTTATATTTCTTTTTGACTAAAACCTTTAAAAGTGTTGCCCTTAAATTGATTCCATGACTGTGAAAGGAAACTAGTAAGCTCATTCTAAGTTGTCTACTTCCACTTCATTTTTGGTGTTTATTGGTCCTAAGGATGCTTTATCATGGGAACTAAACAAGAACATATTTATCTTTACATTGGATTTCTACTGCTCCCCAGTCATTGCCTTTAAGAAAAAAATCTTGATTTTTAGAAATAGATAATTGACTATCCTTTTAAAGTATAAAAATGGTAAAGTTCTGTTAAGATTTTGATAATACATCTGTGGTAAAGGACCATATGATTCATTTCATTTTCAACTCTAATCATTTGCTTGCTATCTCTCTTGCAGATTCGGCATACAAAACAAATGGAAATACTAAAATGAATGAATTAGGTTTGTTTATAATTCTTATTGGTTCTCATAGGTTCTGATTATTGATAGAATACAATAATATACAAATTTGATCACAGGTTTGAATTTATTACTTTGTTATTAACTCAGCATGTGGGACACTCTCCCTATGACCATGATCTTTTTTTGATAACCTTGGTTTTTGTTATGTCTGAGATTATATCTTTTAGTTACATTATTGCTTAAATTCATATAAGAACAAGTAATAACAAGTACATTTTAGTTTTTAGTCTTGGTTAAATTCACACTGTTGAGAGCAAGAAGATATTAATTTACCACTTAAGGTTTTTTTCTTGATTTACACAGTGAATTTGAGATGCTATTCATAGTAAGTTCAGTGTCCTGTGTATACCATGTTTGTTGAACTGGTTTAAATTATCTTTAAATGCCTTTCTTTGTGTAGGGCATGGACTACCTAGGTCTGTGGCTCTAAGTGAATCTACATTGATTGTGGTTGTATTTCGTTTCTAAGTTTCAGTTCTTTTCTAAATTTGGAGATGAGTCAAAAAGAAGGAAGTGGGTTTTTTTTGTTTTTTGGTTTTTTTTGGTTTTTTTTTTTTTTGGTAAAGAGTTGCAACTTCCTCCATTAAATTCATCTTTCACTTAAGCTCATGCTGATTTCTTTTAAGACATCTGGATTTATAGTGTCTGGGTACTGAGAAATGATCCTTGCAGTATGCAGCTTATCATGTGTACCTTTACGCACAGGAATATCTCGAGTGCTCTATTTAAAACCATTTAAAAAATATTTGTAAGTCATAGACTCTTAATTGCAAAAGAACTTTAATCTGAAATAAACCAGCACTCTTATTTGGATGCTATACTTAGAAATAATTTTTATACATACTTTATAATTTCTTTAAGTAACTTTTCTTTCTTAATGATATTTTGGCTCCAAATAGGATTTTTTATTTCTCAATATCTGCATGAACATTGGGAAGAGTAAAACTTTTGTATTGTTGTTTTAAAAAAAAATTTTTTAATGCCTCTATTTTCTACATGGGGCAGCTGATAAATTTAAAATAAAGGAAGCTCAATAACAGAGGGAAATGAAATTAAAACTTGTGTAATCATAAATGCTGCTGATTCATCATCAGGTTTATTTAAATTTTTAGCTTAGGTTAAATAAAGACAATGGATTGTTTAATACCTTAAAGGAAATTTAATCATTGAGCACTAATTTCGGACTATTTTTCTTAAGTTTCTTGTATTTCTAAATAATGTTGTTTATCATAGTCTGAGAACTATTAGCAAAAGTCTTAACTTAAAAGTTTTAATTCTGTGATCATAAAATCCATCCAGTCATTGAACAATCGTCTGTTAAGTCAGTGACCTAAATGCTAGAACCATAAAGAACCATGAGATATTTTTCTCTACCTTTTCTAAGGGCAAAGAAAACAATTTAAGAAATTATTCTAATATGATAAGTGCTGAAATAGTGCTATATGTACATGGGAGCCCTAGAGAAAAGTGACTTACTCTGCAGGAAAGGTCAAAAAGTTTTTATGGAGAGGTGGCATTTGGGTTGAATTTTGAAGGATAAATATGCAAAGAGGGGAAGGAGACTTGAAAATGCTATGGCTTGTTTTATATTAGACATTTAGGGTCCATGCAATACAAGAAATTGAACTCCTTTACATTAGATGCAGCTCTCACATTAGCTGTGAGTTTTTATCTGAGACATCATATGTTAAATTTTTAGAATTCTATTCTAAATCAGAGTAGACTTGGATTTCTTGAGCTTCATTTACTAGAAGGAAAACAATGTATAAATGTTTATAGACAAGATATTGGATAAGTTGATTCAAAGATGATTATTTATCAAATTTATTGAATTTATTAAGATGTCTAATCGTAAGATATTGGATTATGAAAAATGAAATAATACTGTGATTGGATTTTGCTTTAATGGTAGAATCTAGAGAGTATTACATAATTCTTGTTCATTCTTGAATACTGTTGATAAATATTTATTGTCTGGAACAAAGAATTCTAAGGAAAGCATCTTTTGACTCTAGATTAAAAGTCTTTAAGTGTTCAAAAACACATAAAGTTAATGATTTTTAAATACTTCAAATGTAATAACAAATTAGAAGTATTGAAAATAAATTGGGACCTCCTTTATATAGGCTGGTTAAAAAATAATTCTTAAAGTCCCCTACTTCCACTAATTAGAGAACAGATGCATAAAGAGAAAAAAAGATTGAATTTTCAGCAACATAATATATGGAGTATTGATTATTAGGTGAGTTGGCTACAGACAAATTAACTTGGAGTTTCAAAAGTATATAAAAATAAATTATATCAGAATGAAAAAAGGGAGAGGGGGGTGATACTGTACTATTTTTTCTGATGGCTCAGTGAATGAATATTAATTTCAACATAACCTTCTTCCCATTATTACAGACTCTAAAATGTTCAGTTCAACCTTAAAGAAGTTTTACTATACCAAATAATCTTGAAAGAGTTAACTGCATAACATATAATGCTCTAATATAAATGTAATTTTAGTAAAGCTACTATAGTACATGATTTACACTTAAGAGTTGCTGGAACCTCTAATTGGAAGGGTTCAGCTCTCAGTCTTTTCATTATTCATTTACTAAAAAAGTGATTGAGCACTTATAATGAGCTATTATGAACAAGACTGATGTAGTGGTGGAAGTATGTATATTGGAAGTCAGAAGAGCCTGTGTTCAAATCCCACACATACACCTTTTTTTTTTTTTTTTTTTTTTTTTTTTTTTAAATCACTGTTTAGTCCTGGTACCCTTAGACAAGTCACTTTATCTATGAGCCTCACCGGTGAAAGTATTCACTTAGGAAATTATGGAAATCAAATGAGACATGAAGGTTCTTTTTGAAAACAGCACTATGCAAATAAAACTATTATTGTCTTCATTACTAAGATAAACTACAATTAACATCAGTGCTTCTCAAACTCTTCCAAAAAATTGAAGAGGAGGGAGCAATTCTTAATTCATTCTATAGGCCAGCAACATCATAATACCGAAGCCAGATAAAGATATCACAAGTTACAGACCAATATTCCTTATGAATATAGGCGCAAAATTCCCCAGCAGAATACTAGCAAACCAAATACAACTGTACATCGAAAGAATTATACACGATGATCAAGTAAGATTTATCCCAGGAATGCAAGGGTAGTTCAAGAAAAGAAAATCAATGTAATATACCACATAAATAGAAAGAGCGAAAACAGTAACATGATAATTTCAATTGATACAGAAAAGGTGTTTGATAAAATCCAGCCTCCTTTCTTGATAGAAACACCCAGAAAACTGGGGTAGAAGAAAACATTCTCAACATGATAAAGGGCATATTATAAAAGCGTACAGCTAACATACTCAATGGTGAAAGACTGAAAGCTTTACCCATAAGATCAGGAACAAGATGAGGATGCCTGCTATCATCATTATTCAACATTGTGCTGTAAGTGCTGACCTGAGCCATTAGGCAAGAAAAAGAAATAAAGGCAACCAAATTGGAAAGGAAGAAGTAAAACTATCCCTGTTCGCAGCTGACATGATCCTATATGTAGAAAATCCTGAAGAATCTACAAGGAAGCCACTAGAGCTGATAGATGAATTCAGCAAAGTGGCATGTACAAGATCAATACACAGAAATCATTGATGTTTCTATATACCTGCAAGGAACAATCCAAAAAAGGAAATCCAGAAAACATTCAATTTATAACAGCAACCAAAAGACCATAATATCTAGGACTATCTAGGAATAAATTTAAACAAATATATACAGAAAACCAGAAATCATTACTGAATAAGTTAAAGAAGACCTAAATAAATGGAAAGACATTCCATACTCATGGATTGGAAGAATTAATATTAAAATGGCAATTCTACCCAAAGCAATTTACAAATTTAACACAATCTCAATCAAAATTCCAATAGCCAGTAAGTGGGGAAGATGGCAGCATAGAAAGAAGTGGAAGACTTAGTCTCCCCCAGAACAATTCTTAAATGAACAAAAAACCAGTAAATAACCTGGAATGGTAGCAGGGAGACAAACGTGACAGTACACTCAACTTCCACCGATGTGAATTGGGAGGAATGCCCGAGATCACAGCATAAAATCTGTAAGTAAATTTGCGGACCTGCGCTGAGAGCCGAGAGCCTAGAGCCGGGAGCCCCTCCCTCACAGAAGCCGTACCGTGCACCTTCTCAGCCCAGCTCCAAGTGAGCTTTTAATAATAACTGCTCAATACAGACGGCGAATCCTCAACAAGCAAGACAGAGGCTTTTGGCGAAAACTGACCTTGGGAGAATCAGGGGAAATACTCTGTCTCTTGCTCTCTCTCTGTGGAGAAAACCTCAGCTGTTCTCAGCCAACAAGGCATTGCAGTAAAGACAGCCTCACACATTCTGCATTCTGAAACGAGCTGAGAGCCCCGCGGCACAGCCAAGCAGCCCAGGGCTTCCCTAGAGGGACGGCGCACACTGATGACATAGCACGGCATTTTCTCTCGGCTGAGGGAGGATCGCAGCTGGGAGGGGGGATCCTCTCGGAGGAGCGCTACGCCAAGTCCGGTGGTTTACGGGACACCGAGAGAGAGCTGCCCTTCCTCCCTGGCCACCCATGCGCGCGCCCCACATTTAGGGCAGGCGACTCCAGTGGCGCGCCCAGGCTGAGCTCTTCAACTGAACACACAAGAATCATTTCCCCTCACTATGCAAGAACTGTCTGGAGGGATATAGGGGGCTCACAGACGCCATCTGCTGGTTACTTAGAGAAAGTGTACATCACCAAACTGTCTCTGAAAAATTAGATCAATATCCCTTTTTTTTGATACAACTTGAAAGAACCCTATCAAACAAAACAAATGCCAAGAGGCCAAAAACAACAGAAAATCTTAATGCATATGATAAAACCAGATGATATGGAGAATCCAGCTCCAAACACATAAATCAAGATTTTGGAAGAAACGTTATATCTCACAAATTTAATTAAAGAACTACAATCAAAGAACGAAAACATGGCAAAGGATTTAAAGGACATCAAGAGGACCATGGCCCAGGATATAAGCGCCATAAAAAAGACCCTAGAAGAGCATAAAGAAGACATTGCAAGAGTAAATAAAAAAAATAGAAGATCTTATGGAAATAAAAGAAACTGTTGGCCAAATTAAAAAGACTCTGGATATTCACAATTCAAGACTAGAGGAAGCTGAACAACATCTCAGTGTCCTAGAAATCCACAGAACAGAAAATGAAAGAACAAAAGAAAGAATGGAGAAAAAAATTGAAAAAATCGCAGTGGATCTCAGGGATATGATAGATAAAATAAAACATCCAAACTTAAAACTCTTTGGTGTCCCAGAAGGGGAAGAGAAGGGTAAAGGTCTAGAAAGAGTATTCAAAGAAATTGTTGGGGAAAACTTCCCCAACCTTCTACACAATATAAATACACAAAGCATAAATGCCCAGCAAACTCCAAATGGAATAAATCCAAATAAACCCACCCCGAGACATATTCTGATCATACTCTCAAATACTGAAGAGAAGGAGCAAGTTCTGAAAGCAGCAAGAGAAAAGCAATTCACCACATACAAAGGAAACAATATAAGACTAAGTAGTGACTACTCAGCGGCCACTATGGAGGCGAGAAGGCAGTGGCATGACATATTTAAAATTCTGAGAGAAAAAAATTTCCAGCCAAGAATACTTTATCCAGCAAAACTCTTCTTCAAATTTGAGGGACAGCTTAAATTTTTCACAGACAAACAAATGCTGAGAGACTTTGCCGATGAAAGACCTGCCCTACTTCAGATTCTAAAGGAAGCCCTACCAACAGAGAGACAAAGAAAGGAGAAAGAGATAGAGAGAATTTTAACAGACACGTATAGTACCTTACATCCCAAATCACCAGGACACTCATTTTTTTCTAGTGATCACAGATCTTTCTCCAGAAGGGACCAAAAGCTGGGACATAAAACAAGCCTCAAGAAATTAAATTAAAAAAAAAAATTGAATATACTCAAAGCACATTCTCCAACCACAATGGAATACAAATAGAAGTCAATAATTTTTGAACTGTAACTCCACTATTTACTTCCTACATGATAAAAAATACACAAACTCTAAGGACAAATCAGTGGTTTTGAACTCAATGTAAAATATGTATTAGACAACTATGTAAAGGTGGGGGAATGAAGGAGTATAGGAACATACTTTATGTGCCCTATTGAAGTGAAGGTCTTATCAAAGAAAAACAAGATTGATAGGGATTTAAGAGGTTAATTTTAAGCCCCACAGTAAACACAAAGAAATTATCAGCGAATATAACCATAGAGATGAAATTAGAGTTTGGGTTAAGAGAAATGGGGGAAGGGGCAATGGGAAGTTAAGAAAGGAGTGTAGGGTTGCTGTTTGAAGTGAAGGGAAATTTCTAACAATGGATGGTGGGAAAGAGCATAACATCATTCTAAATGTGATTAATCCCACTAATGGAAGGCTAGGTAGGGGGTGGAATGGGAAGATTTAGGCTGTATATATGTTTCCACAATTGAAAAAAAGGAAAAAAAAAAAAATGAGACAGTCTAACTAGACGACAATTGAATGCTAAGGATGAACTTGGATGGGATTGGAGGGTGGAGGACAGGTGGCTCGAAGGGACACAGTTGAGACATAAGGAAAAGGAAATATAGAATGTAAGCTTTGTATCATTGTTGAATCTCTTATACTTCTTAGCTGTGCTTAATGGAATTACATAAAAGAATATTCTTGTTCATGGGAAGTACATATGTGAATTATAGTGTATGTTCAAGGATGTGTGCAGTTAACTCTCATATGTTCAGAAGACAGAGAAATACATGATGGATGATAGGGAGGGAGGGAGGGAAAGAAATAGTGATGTGACAGCATGTTAAAGTTGGTGGATTGAGCTATCGGGGGAGGGGGGTCAGGGTATGATGGAATTCTGTGTATGGGGTTAGTATTGTTATTGCAGCTATTCATGTAACTTTGAATTGATTTCAAAATAAAAATAAAAATTCCAACAGCCTTCTTCACAGAAATGATAAAACTAAATGTCAAATTCATATGGAAGGCTAAGGGACTCTGAATAGGCTAAAACATCTTGAAAAACAACAAAGTTGGAGGATTCACACTTCCTGATTCCAAAACTTATTACAGAGCTGTAGTAATCAAAACACTACACACATGGGACTGGCACAACGACAGCTACATAGACCAATTGAATAGAATTGAAAGCACAGAAATAAACCCACACATCTGTGGTCAGTTGATTTTTGACAAGGGAGCCAAGTTTAGGCAATGGGGGGAAAATAGTCTCTTCAATAAATGGTGCTGGGAAAACAGTATCCACATGCAAAAGAATGCAAGTGATCCCTTACCTCATACCTTATACAAAAATTAACTCGAATTGGATCAAAGACCTAAGGATAAGAGCTAAAACAAACAAAAAAAAACTTTTAGAAGAAAGCAGGGAAGTATCTTCAGGACCTTATATTAGGGAGTAGATTCTTAGACTTTACAACAAATAAGACTTCATCAAAATTTAAAACTTTTGTGCATCAAAGAACATTATCAAGAAAGTGAAAAGACAGCCTGCAGAATGGGAGACAATATTTGGAAACCATTTATCTGACAAAGGCTTAATATCCACGTTGTATAAAGAACTCTTACAACTCAACAACAAAAAGACAACCCAATTAAAATACAAACAAAAATCTTGAATAGACGTTTCTTCAGAGATATCTAATGGGCAGTGAACCATGAAAAGGTGCTCTGTATTATTAGCCTTTAAGGAAATGTGCATCAAAACCCAATGAGATACCATTTCACAGCCACTAGAATGATTTCTATTTTTTTTTTAAATATGGAAAATAACAAGTGTTGGAGAGGCTGTGGAGAAATAGATATACTCTTTTACTGTTGGTGGGAATGTAAAGTGGTGCAAGAACTGTGGAAAATAGTTTGGCAGTTCCTCAGAAATTTAAACATAGAATTACCATATGAATCCAGCAATCCCACTTCTAGGCATATACCCAAAAGAACTGAAAGCAGAGATTCAGTCAGTAAATGTACTCCAGTGTTCATAGCAACATTATTCATAATAGCCAAAATGTGGAAGAAACCCATACAAAGTTCATCATCAGATGAATGAACAAACAAAATACAGTACAAACATGCATTGGGGTGTTAGCCTTAAAAAGGAGTGAAGTTCTCATACATGTCTCTACATGGAAGAACCTTGAAGACCTGTTGACTGATATGTCAGATACAAAGGGACAGATATATGATTTCACTTATATGAAATAGCTGGAATATGCATATTCATAGAGACAGAAAGTAGACTGTAGGTTATGGTGTGTGGGCAGGGGGAATGGGGAGTTAATGCATGATGGATGCAGGGTTTCTGTTTGGGATGATGGAAAAGTTGTAATGGTTGGTGGTAAGATTGGCACAAAAATGTGAATGTGATTAATGCCACTGAGTGGTGCTTAGAGTGGTTGAAATGGGAAAATTCATGTTATGTGTATGTTTCCACAATTTAAAAGAGAGAGTGAGACTAAAGACAACTAATGCAATATATGATCCTAGACTGGATCTAATAATGGAAGGGAAAATGCACATAAGGACATAGAAAGATTGTTCTAGTTTGCTAATGCTGCCGGAATGCAAAACACCAGAGATGGATTGGCTTTTATAAAAGGGGGTTTATTTGGTTACACAGTTACAGTCTTAAGGCCATAAAGTGTCCCAGGTAACACATCAGCAGTCAGGTACCTTCACTGGAGGATGGCCAGTGGCGTCCAAAAACCTCTGTTAGCTGGGAAGGCACATGGCTGGTGTCTGCTCCAAAGTTCTGGTTTCAAAATGGCTTTCTCCCAGGATGTTCCTCTCTAGGCTGCAGTTCCTCAAAAATGTCACTCTTAGTTGCACTTGGGGTATTTGTCCTCTCTTACCTTCTCTGGAGCAACAGTCTGCTTTCAATGGCCATCTTCAAACTGTCTCTCATCTGCAGCTCCTGTGCTTTCTTCAGTGCCCCTCTTGACTGTAGCGCCTCTTAAAAACGTCACTCACAACTGCACTGTGTTTCTTCTGTTTGTCAGCTCATTTATATGGCCGCACTGATCAAGGCCCACCCTGAATGGGTGGGCCCATGCATCCATGGAAATATCAGAGTTATCACCTACAGTTGGGTGGGGCATATTTCCATGCAAACAACCTAATCCAAACGTTCCAACTTAATCCCCACTAACATCTGCCCCACAAGATTGCATCAAAGAATATGGCTTTTTCTGGGGGACATAATACATTCAAACCAGCACAAAGATCGTATGAAAAAATTGGAATATATATACTGTAAGCGTATATCAATGTTAAATTTCCTGAACTTGATAATTGTACTTAAGGTGGTTACATAAGTGAATATCCTTTTTCTTAGGAAAAGTACATGGAACTATTAAGTACTCAAGGAGCATGATTTTATACAGCCTACTCCCAGATGTTTAGAAAATAGATGGAAGGGAGGGAGGGAAAAGAAAAGAAAAAAGAAAAGGGAGGAAGGGAGGGAAAGACCAGCAAATGTGGCAAAAAGCTACAAGTTGGTGGGTCTAGGTATCTGGGTATGGTGTATGTTGGAGTTTTCTGTATGGGTTTTCTATTATTTTTGCAACTGTGGTACACTTGAATTATTTCAAAATAAAAATAGTAATTAAGACATAGCAATTGACTCTTAAAGCATATTTTGTTTGCATGCTATTTAAATAGTTGTATAAATGAATAAAACAATTACTGTACAAAAAGTACTATAATAAACACTTAAAAATAAAATTTCAAAAAAGTATTAATTAAAAAAAATATATAAGGGAACAGCATTAAGACATGCTGGATTTTCTGGGTTTTTTTGGTAAAAGGACAGGCTCCTTAATAATCCTAGATTAAAATAGCACAGAAAATGCCAGAATCTAGCTTTTTAAGAGTAACATGTTATTGGCAATTTTCTGAAGATTGGTTTGATTTTTAGCAAAAATGTTTGAAAATATTTCAGATACTGATTTGCATTTGCCACTAGTAAGAAAGCATTTTCAGTGGAACACCAAGTTTGACTAGCATTATGACAATCTAGTGAAACTGATTTGAAAAATTTTGCAAATTCATGTATAATGTGTTGGCAGTTGCCTTTCACAATACTGTTTTCCCTTTTAAAAGGCAAATAGAGGTTAAGATCAATGGAGATAAAAGCTGAAAAGAAAATATCTTTCTCCGTTTTATTGACAAAGATGCTGTATTTTAAAAATATTCAGCAATATTTTAGCCAAATTGTACAATGCCTCTATTTGGGTATGTCCCTCTTTATTTAAAAAAGTTGCAGAGTAGCCCAAGAACCTGTGTAAAAATACTGCATTTAAAGTTTATGTGTGCTGTGTTTTGCTCATTTATCTGTGTTCAGCTTCTCTGTTGCTCTGAGAAACCATGTGTGTGGATCTGCTGGAATCTGAAAGAAACTTTCTTACCACCTTCACTTCCTCTTGAATACACCAGTGCACTAAAAGAACTTGTTGACAGTTCTTCTGTTGTGGTAGGATTTTCAAGGGAGTGTAGAGAGACTGACAAATAGGAGAATGAGAATACGGTAAACTTAAAAGGACTGGAAAATCGTCAACATAGAATTTAGTTTTTTCTGCATACCACAGGTTACATTTTAAAATACAAATAGACTTGTGGCTGAAGGAAAAATACTTTATTTCTGATTCTAGTTCATATCAGGCATATAGCCCAGGTGGAAATAATAGATTCTTTATGATTTAACAGAAAAAAACTTAATGTGTCTTTCTGTTCACTTTCCCAGATTAAATGCTCTTATTTATTCCTAAACTTTAGCTTTTCATGTTACATACAACATTTATGCTTTTCTCTTCTAGCAGCCACCAGTGTCCAACAGAAGGTCAATTTCTCTGAAGAAGGTAAAGCATTTTCTTTTTAAATATCATGCAGTTACATTCTAAATCTTTTTCCTTCTTACATTAGAAGCAATTTTGATAGGTACTTATGAGGTAAGAGCAGAAAATAGTTTCTCTTCAGAAAAAAAAAGATTTATGTTTATCTAAACTTAAGATAGAAGGCAAAAAATAAGGTGGAATGATGATGGTCTTCATAGTCATTCTAAGCATCTTTTGTCTATTTGGGTTAATAATTTAAATAAAGCTAACATTTTCAGTTTCTGTTATGTGCTGAACTTTGATTTTGGTATTAAAATAACTGCTTTTTCAAATTTTCATAACCATAGTATTTTTGAGTAGCAGAAGGTAAAGTTCAGTCCATGTTTAAGCCCAGCATAACCTAGTCACCTGAATACTGAAATGTTTGTGTGTGCATATACATCCCCTCACATACACACACACAAATAACGTATACAAATATGTATACACTGATCTTGTCTGAATTTAATTACATGCTAACTGTAGGTAGTCCCCCCCACCCCCAAGTAAGGTAAAGTTTTTCGACTATTTAATGCTCATTTGTTCATTTTTGACTCCATACATTAAAAGTTCTGAGTTTTATATATGTTGTTACTCAGTATTTGTTTAAGATACAGCTCTGTGCTATGTCAAAGAACACAAAATAAATGAGCTCACTTTTAGCCCATTTAGACCATTATCATTCAAAATAGTAAGCATAATAAAGAAATGGCCATTCTATATCTGATAATTAAAATAGGCTTTATTTTAATGTCAAGTTACTTTTCTTAAAAATCCGATATTTTGAACGTCAGCATAAAGATTATGTCAGTATATTCTTTACTTCTTTTTAGGAGAAACTGAGGAAGAGGATCAAGACAGCTCTGACAGTGATGTTACTACTGTTAAAGTCAGATCCGGGGATTCTATTGAGTCCAAAGGTAATGATGATTTATTTATATGACTCCTATCTTAGGAACTACCTTTTTAGTTAAAATTTGAAAGTTTTCTGCAAACTTTAAAAGCAGTAGAGTACTTTTCTTTTTAATAACTCCATTTGTACATCTGATTAGTAATGTAATTTTATGTAATATCTGAACAAATAAATCACTTTTTGGCCTGCTTTGATATTTACAGAAAACAAGTTGATGTGCACAAAAGACAAGTTATAGTTTGTTTTTGAATTTTGTAGAGAAACTGATCACATTGGCATTGGCTCTCACTATACTATCAGGAGTGTTGGTTAGCTTTTAGGAAGCTTTAGTGTACTTCAATACTTTTATCTCTGATTATTCAAATTCACACCATTTATAATAACAGTTTCTGGTTATTATGTGAATTTTTCTTTATGTTCATTCAAGGAAAGAACTGTCTGAAGAGAGAAAATACCAATGTGAGGTTTAAGAGAATGCTAAATAGATTTTTAAACTCCATAAATAAAGAGTAATTTTGTTTCTTAGTTCCTGTGGAAGAATAATTCTCTACTTTCTCCTCATCACCTCCTGAGAATTTCTATAGCTGCCATGTTTTCCTTTATCATTCTTCTTTGAAAATAAGACCATAAGCTGGTTTATGGGCAATCAGTATTCTATAGGTCCCCCACATTCCCTCATATTTCCACATTATTTTTTGATATAGAAATCCTGAAGGGAAATATGGAACACTCTAGTATAGTGGTTAAGAACATGGGCTCTTGAGCCAGAATCCTTTGTGTTTCAATCCTCCACTTGAAAGCAGTGTGTCCATCAGCAGTTATTTTACTAGTATGTTCTTCAATTTCCTCATCCGGATTGTGGTGAGGATTAAATTAATTCATACATGTGAAGCACTTAGAAAGTACGTGGCATATAGTAAACACTCAAATTCAGTGCTATTGTAAGTTTTCATATATGTATGCACGAAGGTCTAAAAGTTAAAGGCTATATAAACCATTCACATAGCCAACATTTGTTGTCATTGCTACCAGCAGATAGCTATTTGGAACTTCATAAGCCCCACGCACTTTGATCCCTGTAGAATTCTAATAAATTCTTGACCCTTTTGGAGCATACATACCTTATTGGACCTTATTGGAGCATACATGCATGCAGAAGA
This sequence comes from Choloepus didactylus, assembly GCF_015220235.1. Classification (NCBI taxonomy): domain Eukaryota; kingdom Metazoa; phylum Chordata; class Mammalia; order Pilosa; family Megalonychidae; genus Choloepus; species Choloepus didactylus. Next base: position 83,631,148 of record NC_051308.1, on the reverse strand, counting down.
AAACTTGTTAAAGAACAAAGAGTAGATCTGCATATTAAGAATACTGATCTTCCAAATTACTCTCTGGGCCAGTCATCACCAAAGAGGTACAAGATCCATTGGAATGTAGGAAGAAAATATTTCATTTATGTTTTTTAATTTCATCCATTTAAAATGACTTTTGTTTTATAATATACACAACACATTAGTCAATATATTATTTCAGTAGTTTATGTTAGAAAACAACTGGTAGCCAAGATTGGTGTTCAGAATTTTTTAGTTATGGAGTACATTATCAAAAATATGAAGCCACTACACGTCTATATATCTAACGCTTCTGTTTCTAAAATAGCTATCTGATCTCTTTTGAACAAATTTTGATATAAATTTTACTTTTAATATGAAAAGAAAGTTTTTAAGATGAGTAGATTAAAATACATAATGTATTACCTACTTGAAAAATCTAAGACAAAAATGGATATTAATGATTTCAAGAAGATCCATCATTTTGTAAACTTTCAAAATATTCCACAACTCAAAAGTTTCAAATCTCCCTTACCATGTTCCATACCTTGTCATTTTCCATATCTTACAATTTTTTTCTTTAAAAAATGATTAGCTGAAAGATAATTAATTTGTTAATTTTTTGGATACAACATGATTGTTTAGAAACTTTTTTTAAAAATAAATTATGCACCCAAGTGTCAAATTCTGTGGGTTTCATCTGAGTATTTTTGCTATTGTAAGTACTCATTGTTCTTTTGAAAAGTGGTCATTAAAAAAGTTAATATGCTTTATAGTGTACCACATTTCTTTTTTCTTTTTTAGATCAAAACACCAGATCAATTAGTAGTAAATATCCAGAATCACTTTGGCAGTCATCACAAAGTAAGTAAAGCCATGTTTTACACTCCTGCAGGTCTTGCTTGTGGGCATGGTCATAGGCTCTTCTTATTTTTGAAGATCCTCCTTTGCAGTTTAATGTAAAAGTTATAAATGAGGTATAGTAAATGCTAAAAAAAAATCCAATATCCCTCAATGTCTTGAATTAGCCTCTTGAATTACTCATGTCTGTACGTGAGCCTGAATTTGAATTTAAAACAAACAAAAAAAGCCAAAACTGCTTTCTGTGATTTATTGAATGTCCTTGCTTATGATATAAATGTGTTGATTATTTTTAATTTAATTAACTGATGTAGTTGTTTGAGCCAACTTAAATGGATATATTCTAATAAGGATAAAATTTAATATGCAGTATAAGCTCAACTTATAAAAGTTTGAAAAGATGAATAATATAAACCAAGTATAGCAAAAAGTTAATGGTAAACTAGGTATATGAATATTCACTATAAAAATATTACAAAAAAAGTATTATAACTTTGAAAATTTTCATAACAGAATGTTGGGAAAATATAACACAAAAAGATTCAAAAATAATTACTAAAATGCTAACAATGGTTTGTTCAGGATGATAGAATCATTGGTGATATTCTTCTTTCACCTTATGCTTTTCTTTATTTTTCATAATATTTTACAATGGATATGCATTTCTTATGATAATCAGAAACAATATTCTTTATTCTTTTTCTGTTTTTTAAATCAAGTTCCAGAATTTGAATTCATTCTTAATCAACCAACAATATCCTTGTATGTAAAATCTTCAAGGACTTTTTTTTCCCTTCTACGTCTCCTTTTTAAAAATATGAGGCTATTTTCAAAGATAAAACTTTTGGAGTTTTTTTTTTTTTTAACTTTATTATAAAGTCTAAAATATATTGAGAAAAGTGATAATCTTTCAAAGTACAATTTAGCAAGTAGTTATAGAGCAAATTTCAAAGAATGTTACGGGTTACAATTCCACAATTTCAGTTATTTCTTTGTTGTGAAATATATATACAGAAACCTGGGAATTCTTTTTTGTAATCACTATTTTCATGTAACTCCATTTTATATTTTTATATTAGTTTTCAATGTCCCTCTTTAGACAGGGACATAGCAAAAATGAATAAGCTGCTGAAACAAAAAATCATTTATGGAAAATTATTCTTTGAATCCTTTTATATGTTTGCCCTTTGTGTTCCGAAATCTTTGCTCTTTGGAAGTTGTTAAGTGTATCTATCATCATAAATGATGCTAAGCCCATCCAATGAAGTAATATTCAGCAATGAAAAATGAATTCATTTTTTGTATGCTAATGATTAGATGATCAAGATATATTTTGTTGAATCTAACATGCCACTGATTTTATGTATCACTGAAAAAGAAAGATCCTCTAGTTAAACTATGACCTGCCATTCATTATGAGATGCAGCCCTCCATAGAGGCATTTAAAATCTTAGATTCAGTGAAAGACAATATGAAAAAGCATGGTTTAAAAAAATGTATTTTGTTAGTATAAGCCTGAAAATAAAACCAAAGAATGTACATCTATCTAATTCACTGCTATATTCCTACACTTATAGTAGACATTTAATAGATACTTAAGAAATATTAAATATTTTAAATATTTTAAGTGATGCATTTCTAGAATTTTTTTACAACTAGCATATGTCATATTTGTATTTAGAAAAAAATGTTTAGAATGGATTTACATTGTTACTTACATATTTCAGAGTATAATCAATAAGAGAAGTAACTCCTTTCTTCTTCAGAGCATATTCGGAAATTTACCTTGTTATAATTGTCTTTGTAACATCATTTTCTAATTACTTCACTGTATCATTTTACAGTTGTCTATAACATCTCCCCAGAACTTGAAGTAGCATCTCCTTTCACTTTGTGGCTATGCTGCAGTGTCCACAGATCTGCTTTACAATACATACTGTTTAATCTGCAATCCCCTTTATGAGGAAGGCAATATGGCAAGGTGATTAAAATTATGGCCCCTGCATTTGGACTATACAGGTTTATCTAAGCTCCACAACTTTTAGATATGTAATCTTGAGCAAATTGTCAAAATTGTCAATCTCAATTTCCTTATCTGTGAAATTGGGATAATAGTATTAGCTACATAGTATATGAGAATTAAGTAAAATTATACTTAACACCTAATTAATATTCAATGCATTTTTATCCATTATTTTGATGGTATTGATCCTGAAGCTCACTTCTTGTTACTGTCCACTTTCTGAACATTTTGAAGTTTGGAAAAGGGAAATATATATATATATAGTGTACATGTTTGGGACTGATAAACGAGAAAAAGGTTTGATTTTGTTTTGTTTTGTTTATAGTGTCAGTGACTAAACAAGCAAAATGTCTGTACAATGCACAGTATCTTTTTTTTTTTTATTCCCAAGTATTCTATGATCTTATCCCTGTTTTCTCTTGCAGCTCTAGATTTCAGAGCTCATGACAAGCAACCTTCAGTGCTGAGTAAGTGGTTGGTTGCCTTCTCTTTTCTCAGTCAATTCTAATCCTACCTTATTTGGCCAACAAAATGTTCTGATAGGATTTTAAGTCATTTTAACCTCTTTGCCTCTCAATCCACCACTCATTGGTGCTATATGTAATATTTGCTCTGAGGTATGGAAATGTGTTCAGGACTGTTTTACCATAAGAAATTCATTTGCAGGAGTAAATGGGGAATTATTTTCTTCTTAAGTAACACTGATATCTGATCAATGTTATTGGAGTCAGTCATTCTCATACACATCTCCCCAAAGGACATCTACATAGTTTTGTCTAGCAGGTGATAATATATTTGCTACTTATTTTGCTGTGGAATAGGGTTCTTTCTCACAGGTGTGATCCTTTGGAATTAACTTTTACTTCTGAACTTAATGCTTTTGTTGTTTTCTCATGCTGCTTTATTTTGCTGTTTACTTTATAACATTGGAGTATGATATAAATTTTCAAAGTATGTGAAATGACATTTTAATATATGTATTTACTTCAGGCTCAGGGTATCAAAAAAATCCTCGAGAGTGGGTCGAACAAACCGCAAGAATAAGGACTAGAATGCAAAGTAAGTGGATAGATATGATATTGAAATAATTTTATGATTATTTTTTGCTAAGTTTTTCTTGATTATCTTACATGAAAATATTCAGTTCTTCAGATAAGCATTTAGGTTGTTTGTGATTTCTTTAATAAAGGATAGCTATGATTACTAGTTTAATAGTTTAATGATATTTATTTGCTTTGACTGACAGAAGATGGATTAGGTATAGAATATAGATAGTGGTTATGAGAAAACCAGAGGATGATGGTCTAGACTTGACAGGTAGTCAGTTCTTGCAGCAGTACTATCTGTATCTGAATGAAATTTTTCTCTTCTGTTTTTTATTGCTTTTAGCAGACTTTGTTAATATAAATAACATCTATCACTTGGAGTAGCCTTGCATACCCATAATTTTAAGTAATAAATTCTGAAATCCACAAATTGTACTATTCGTATTTAGGTTTACGATGTGTTAAATGTCACAGAATTTAAGAAATACTATAAATTGCTGTGATGAAGCAATCATACTCTGAACTCAGTGTCTATCACAATTTCTATAGAAATGTGTTCACATTAAACTTTTACTGTATTTTAAAAAATCCTTGCATATTCTCTGCCTTATGTGACCCTTAACTTCCATCTCCTTTACTCATCTAACCACAGTAGGTCTCGAGGTCATCAGGTATCCCTAAACTTTTATTTAGATAATATAAAAATCCCCAAAGAGATTTCTCTTGCTCATGAAATGACTAACTTTGTAATTAGACAAGGTAACCTTGGTGGCTTTATTTTTCAGTCAGTCAAGTAGTAGTGGTCACAATTCATTTTTCCTCAGCATCAGTAGGCAGTGATGTTCCGCCAGGTATAAGTGAATGCTCCAGTTGTCTAAAACTATGCTTTTTGCCCTTGCGTTATTGTTGGCTATCATTTCTTATTTCTGTGTGTGCCTACTATTAGAAGACCATTTCTTCTTACAATTTGCTCTTTCTGACCTATTAGACTTAGGAAACCAAATATTAATAATTCAGCTTGCTAGAATTATGTTTATAACCAGAATCAAAAATTAAAATTAACTTTGAAGACCTGAGAGATTCTCTTGGAAGTAAAAATGTATGCATTTTGGTCTGTATATATATTATGAAAAGCTCAGAGACTTATATTATTTCTTAGTTCTTAGCTATATATTTTAGCTAATTAATGTCAAATAAATGACTACCAGATAAGTGAAGTAGGATGCACTGTTATCAAAACATGTTTGTATAGGTTTTATTTCCTCTAATGATATACTGCAAATGAAATGCAAAAGGATATATAATTATATTTGAGATCTGATTAGAATGCAGAAATAGATCTTTTTCATTGCTAAATGGGTAACTAATTTTAAATATTTTATATGTTTGCATTCCTCCTTTGTCTTAAGTTAGTGTCTCTATTATGGCTTAAATGGGTTTATACTGGTTGATAACCATCTACCATGTATAGCTAATGTATTGAGAGTTACATAGAAATAAGATGAGAAATTTGCATATTAAGGTACAGATAACAATTTTTAGACCTTTTAACCACATGAGGACTTTAAGATAAGAACTGTGAACAAAAGAAAATATTTCCAGTGGAAATGGGAGAGCACTGCAGTGATTTTCAAACAGCTTGATCATGGATTCCTTTTCAATCCAAGATCATTTTAAAAAAATTTTCTTAGCATTACAGTTTTCATATTTCATTGTCTTTACACATTTCTGTCTGTTTAGGTGAGGGGAGAAAGGTCATTTTTAGGTGTGGGTGTTCAATAATCTGGCATTTTACATCCTTATCATCCCCCATATTAGCACCAATTCCCCTGAATAGTCTCATCCCAGTTAGGTTTCTGCCTGCATCCTAACCTTTTGGGAAAATGGGATCATGTCTTTACTTTTTCCTATTTTTAGCTGATAAAATAATGAATCATAGGGAATACTATATCTATGGCAAGTCATACCTCTGATTCTATGTCTCATTAATACATCCTTTGGAACCTGTCTCCAAAGGTAGTGTAGAGAAAAGAGGACAGAGTTTGAAGTTAGAGCTCTTGGGGTCCAGTCCTAACCCCTCCACTTACTGAATGATCTTGAGAAAGTCACTTAATGTTTGTGGGCCTCAATTTTCTTTAAAGTATAGATAGTTGTACATATTACTAGGTTATTTTGAGACTCAAATGAGCTTAGTACATGAATGTGACTTTTTTCAGGTGTTAAGTACCACATAAAAATTGTTACTGCTTATTTATTGCTAACAATATATTGTATAATAATTATCAGTAATAACTGTGAAAGATTTGTGCCCTGTACTCGTGGCTTTTATAGAAGGATTTTTGCCGTACTCTTCAAACTGGAAAATCTTGAACTTTGTCTTTTATAAAGATATTTTTAGGAATTCTTGTTACCATCTCTAATAATATTTTTAGTAAGGGGGATAGAATTTGCCTTTTAGAAAATGTCCTCTTGCAGTAGTATATACACTGTGTGTTTGTGTTCTATGAATTACATAAATATTACATGTTGCATAACTGTTATTTAGCTATTCTTCATCATTAATATCATAGAGGAGCACTTAACAGCATTTTCATATGTATTATTTGATCTTCACAACCATGAAATAAGGTAGTCGGGATAAACATTATTATCTGATGGATTTTTTTTTTCAAGGTAGTACAGTTTTAACTTTGGTGACCTAATTTAGAAGGCCTCTAAATTACGAAGTTTCCTAGGTTATACCAGTAATTGAAAAATATGCACCTTAGAGTTAGGTAGGTTTGATGTAATTTTGTCTGGTTTGGGGTTTTTCTCGTGTATATATATATATATATATATATATATAGGCAGAAACCTAACTGGGATGAGACTATTCAGGGGAATTGGTGCTAATATGGGGGATGATAATATATATATATATTTGGATATATATATATTTGGATATATATATATCCAAAAAGAAGGCTATTTCTGTATCTTTGCAGTGCTAATTTTATTCCTCCAGTTTAGTCCAGTAATTCTCAAATGGCAGCTATTGATAAACTCCAGGAAGATCATTTACATAAAATAAAAGTAAAACTCCAGGCAACTGATAGATGGCAGTACTGGTAAATGATGTAGGTCATATGAATGGGATAACTTAGCCTCTCCACTTTCTGAACGCTGTCCCTCTCTTTCCTTTCTCTTAGATGCTAAAATCTGCTGCCATGCCAAGAGGGATGGAAAGAAAAGGGGAAGGCTTATGATAGTTATAAATTTATTTTCTAAAGTAATGATGGAAGTAGAGATTTGATGGAGTTGTGAAAAAATTATTTTTGAGATCTATTATTTAACCACAAACCTAAAACAGAATTACTTGTCTATTAATAAAAATAGTCAAACATTTTTATAATGTAATTTTAAAAGTATTTTTAATATTTGAGATGATCAAAAGCCCCAGAAGAAATACTTTAATCAGTTTGAGGTAGAAAATAGTGAGGATTAAGGTTGTGTTTTATTTTAAAACACCTTATTCAGATTGTTCAGGAAACCTTAATCTACATTTTGTCCTTTTTTCCTCCTTTACAGCGTCTTCACCAGGCAAGAGTTCAATATATGGCAGTTTTTCAGATGGTATAATGTATTTTCTTTTATTATGGTTTATGCTTGTTTTCTTTTTCCGCTTAACTTTGTCCCAGAAGTTTCACAGATCCCATTAAATGATTATGGGTGAAGTACATCAAGGCTTTCTCACAAAATTAATGTATTGGGCATATGCTTTGTACTAAACCACTACATGCTATAATTAGGAAAAAATAGATCTGTGCCTCAAGGAGCTTTCACTCTAATGGACATTCAGATATTCTGCTTTTTCTTCTGTTTCTAGCTGATCTCTGCCTTTTCTGTTGGTGGAATTGGTATTTCCTTTCTCTATTGGAAATAAATATGAAATTATTTATTATGAAATTATGAAATATAAACTAATAGTCTTTTTTTTTTTTTTTAAACCACTCCTGTCATTAGATGACAGTGTTCAGAAATCAGAGCTTGGAAACCAGTTCCCATCAACCTCCAGCCAACGTAAGTTGGTCTATTCAGTTTTTATAAAGTAAGCTTCTAAAAGTGATGGTCTGTAATTGTTTTTTATTTTTTTTTTCCACAGCAGAATAATTTTTAAATTATGCAATTTGAAGAGTCTTATTTTAAGCACTTCAGAAAAAAAGTATATATTTTACTAGCAGTTAAATTAAGGACAAACATATAAAACAATATCTGGTTTTCCCCTTCACTATATTGTCCATAAGACCAAAAGTAAAAGTTAATAAATAAGCTACTAACCAAGTGAATTTTGCTGAATCAGAGGAAAGATAGTACATTAGCATAACATAATGAGATTGCAATGAGTTTTAGAGCCCACAGGCTGGGATTTGAATTAGATTGGACCATTTACCTTCTATGTAGCCTTTGGGCAAGGTTCTTTAATTCTCTAAGCCTGTTTATTATCCTGAATGACTACAAAGGAGAGAATAAATTAACAGTGATTCTCAAACTTTTTGGTCTCAGTATCCCTTTATACTAGAAAAATTACTGAGGACCCCAAATAACTTTTTTTTATATACAGTGTATGAGTTGTACCTATCCATGTTTACCTAGAAATTAAAATTGAAAAAAATTTTAAATAATAATAAGAGTGACCAATTGCTTTGCATTTTTTCAAATCTCTTTAATGCCTGGCTTAATGAAAGGGAACTAGATTCTCATATCTGCCTGTTTTCAGTCAATTATTTTGTTGAAGAATTTGCAGAAAATCCAGCTTCACACAGATTTGTAGAATTTTAATAACCTTTACAGATAATTGTGGATATTATTCTTGATACTATCCATAACTCAACAAAGGATAGTTTAAATATTATTTGAAATGTGAACTCTGAAAACATATCAACGAACTTTTTGTACTCTAAAGTTACATTAAAATTAAACTAAAATCCATTGGTCTTCAGTGGAACATCATGCACTGGTCATTTGGAAAGTTTTGTTTCACTGAGTTATGCACATTTTCCAAATGGTGACATATTCATAACGTAGTATCAAAAGATCACATTTGTTAATATCACCACCAATTTCTAGAGAAAAAAGCCTTTAAGTATTGGGAACTCTCAAGTCCATGGTGGCAGATGACAAAATCTTATTTTTCCCTTGAAAGCGTGAACTTCATTATTGCAAACAAATATTGTCAGTTGTTTTCCTAGAAGTAACAGGCTCACTTTATTTTCAGGAAAATGCTAAATATGAATATGAATAACCTTAGTTTGTCACTTGTTCTTTCAAGTAAAAATGGAAAAAAAGCAGCTGGATCAGCCCACAACTCATTTGCACAGAGTTCTTTTCCTTGAGACAACCATTGTAGTGTGCTAGGCAGCAGAAATGCTTTATGCATACTTCCCATTTCTTCACACAGAATGTTATAAAGATACCTGCTCAAGCGTTGACATTTAACAAGGTTAATAATTTTAACTTTCATGAATAAACTGTTTCTTAAATGAACTGGCTGAAATTGTTTTTTGTTTTGTTTTGTTTGTTTGTTTTTTACTTTGAATGCATAGCAGTGAAGAATATAATGATTATTCTAATATAATTTGGTGCCACTGCCTTGATTCGTGTTAAGGCACATTTTTTTCCCGCTATTGCTTTTGCACCATCAGTGCAACTGTCAACACCGTGGAAAAAGTCAAATGATAATCTTAGTGTTGTGAGACTAGTTTTAACCTTATGGACCCCCCCTTGAAAGGGTCTTGAGGTCCCCCTACAAGGCTCGCGGATCACACTTTGAGATCTGCTGCTCTAAATATCCCTACTACAATTATTAGCCCCAGTCAGTAAATAGAAGGTATACAAGTGTTACTGTTGCTATAATATTATTGATTGATTAAATGAACTGTTTAAGCAAACTGCTTTATAAACTGAAAAGCACTAAATAAATGTAAATTAATATTATCACTTTTGCCGTTAATAATTAGGGATGAGACGCCAACTACATTTTACCAGTGTTAACTTGCAGACCACAGAAAGATGGGCATTGGTCTATTAATTTAAAGAGACAGCTAACTATTATACTCTATGGAATATGTTCACTTACATTGCATCCTTTTATTTATTCCTTTATATTGCTTCAGAACGTTCTACCTTGGATAATTAGCCCTATAAACTGCTGACTTTCTAAATCGAAAAATATTTTATAAAGTGTCTTTTATTACTGTTTATCTTTCAACTCTGTAGCAGTAGTAGTAATAGTTGTGCTTTATAAAGTGTATTCTTTCCGACTTGCTTATACCATTTCATATGTTTAAATTCTACTTTTCTAAGACTTTTATCATTTTTACATTAAGGGATGCAATTTTATTTTTAGACAGACAAACGCATATTTATACATATAACTTAAAGCCGATGGGTGTGAGATTTTCTTGAAGACTTGATAAATTATTTTATTTCTTTGAGGAAGTAAATTATCAGCTCCCTTCTTTAAATTTCTTCCTTTTTTTGCTATTTTAAAAGGCACTCTCTCTTGGATCTAAAAAAAAAATGATATTTACATCTGTCATTTCTCTGTTTTTTTCCCCTTAGCAGAAGTGGCTAAACAACCAAAAAATACATCATATGTCAAGATGAAGTGGTGGTGGTCCCTTTTACTGATCGCTGCTCTTGTCATTGGAAGTTTTTGGTCGATTGATACTCCTGAGATAGAAACCACTGCTGTACAAGAGTTCCAGAACCAAATGAAGCAACTTATGAATAAGTACCGAGGTCAAGATGAGAAGCTGTGGAAAAGGAGTCTAACATTCCTAGAAAAACATCTTAATAACTCCCACCCCCAGCCTCAGCCTGCTATCTTGCTACTCACTGCTGCCCGAGATGCTGAAGAAGCACTTAAGTGCCTGAGTGAACAAATTGCTGATGCCTATTCTTCCTTCCGTAGTGTCCGTGCTATCCGGATTGATGGGACAGACAAAGCTGCTCAAGACAGCGATACTGTCAAACACGAGGTAGATCAGGAACTGAGTAATGGATTTAAAAATGGCCAGAATGCAGCTGTGGTGCACCGCTTTGAGTCACTGCCTGCAAGCTCTACTTTAATCTTCTACAAGTATTGTGACCATGAAAATGCAGCCTTCAAAGACGTTGCCTTAGTCCTGACTGTCTTGTTGGAGGAGGAAACACTTGGAACCAGTCTAGGCCTAAAGGAAATTGAGGAAAAAGTGAGAGATTTCCTCAGAGCCAAGTTCATCGATTCTAACACACCGAGCTCCTATGATCACATGGATCCAGACAAATTGAGTGGGCTCTGGAGCCGTATTTCTCACTTGGTTCTGCCTGTGCAACCTGAAAATGCCCTGAAAAGCGGCATCTGCTTATAAGGGATGTGAGAAGAGAAAATCTCGTTTCAAGTTCTGAGAATTTTTCGGACTTTCTAACCAGAGACAAGATTTAGAACTCTTTTTAAACAAACTGGTTTCTTTTTAAAGGAAGTTAAGTTCTTATGTAAACATGGCACATCTAAATCATTTATTCAGCCTAATATGTTACTTGAGAGAATTATTTGTCTATTTCCATTGAGAGCTATGTGAAGGGTATCTTAGGAGTGTAAATTATATGCAGTCCCGTAGAGGATCTCTTTAGATTCTGGGCTGAATCATTATGATACAGTGTGACCAGTGGGAAGGCCTGGGCTCCTTTCCAATGAATCCTCCCAATTTTTTAACTTAGATTTTTCACAAAGTTTATTGAGTTATTAGAAAGGCAGCTTCCCAAATGCAACTGTGGGTTTTCCCATTTTGTTCCCTTGTACATCTTTTAGGTGTGTGTTTCTTAGTCAGCTGCTGCTTATAGGAGCAAAAGTAACAAAAGGTCATTTGGGTGTGTGTTTGGAACTTTTTCTTTGCTTTTGGGGGGTCAGGGAGAAAGAGGCAAACGAGAAATTGTGGAATGATAAAGGAAAAGGGAGAAAAAAGTCTTCAGGATGAAATATTACAATAAGCAGTTGAGGCGTAAGTCAGACATGAGTATATGAACTTCATTGGATTGTGTTAGGATTTGTGTTTTTATATATACTTTCTTTTAAGAAATTCATATTCCTCCCAAGAATTTTTGAAGCATGTATATCATGAGGCTTAGTATTTGCTCATTTAACTTTTAAGTGTGGGTAAATTTTAGAGCAGTTTATTTTGGGCATACCCTGAAACTTTTGTTTTGAATTAAGAAAGATAATTTCAGGAATTAGTAAAGCATTTGTTAACTAGCTTTTCTGGGCTATCAAAGAAAGGTTTAGTTTTCTGTGTGTCTTCTTGTTGCAGTCTAAGTCCCTTAATGCCACTCTGTAAGAAATAAAAGATTTACTATGCACATGAAGAATTTTAGTAAGAGTACCTCAAGCCAAAAAGAAAATGGACTTTATCACATATGAAGAATGTTAAGATGTATTTCTGTACTGCTATGATATTTCAATTGTAACTTGACATGTATAACCGAGCTTTCTCATCTGTCTACTACTTGGTTTTCTCTGAATCTTATAATTCTAGATCCACCTCATTTTTTTTTTTTTTAATTGTCTTTTAGAATGCTATAGTGAGTCATTGGCTTCATCATTTGCCTTTTGAAGTTTCCATAACTGGTAGTAGAGAGTGGCCTAGTTTCTTTTCACCAAGACTGGCAGTACTTTTAAATTTATTCCCCTTTACTGTAATTTGTTCCTGTCAAAAGTCAGATCATCTGATTTATTTTATAGAGGATCTAAAATGGGGGTTTTGAAAAGGCTTCTTTTATACATGCATATTATACAGAGAAACAAATGTTTTTATTGAAAGTTTGACCAAAAGAATTTTAAAATAATATGCTATATCTTTCAGGAAAAATAATTGTAGCAGCTGATCTGTAAATAACTTTAAAAGCTATTTTAGTAATTTAAATAAAGTTACTTTCTTGGTTTGTACTCTATTGTAAATTTAATGACTCATAAACTTTTTAAAAATTAAGGAGTTTTCTTTACACTTACACAATTTTACTGACTTGTAGGAGAAACAAAGGCCAAAGAATTATTACTAAAATGGAATTAATTTAGATAGTCCATGTTTACGTAATAGTGAATTATATACCCTTCACACATGAAAGACTTGACAAAAGAATCTCTGGGGCAGTGTTTCTCAAACTTTTTTCATTATCCACTCCTCTAAAGAGCCTTTTAGGTATTTTTTTCTAATTGCCCCCCCCCTTGAAATTTAATTAATACCACATATATACTGTATATATTTTTATCTGCTGCATATATATTTGTACTTTATACATACAAAGAGTAAGCTTTTTTTTACTCCCCAGAATCAATTTTTCCCCTGTTGAGAATGCATGCTCAAGAGTATCTATATTTCAAATCATTGCTGTCCAAAGCATCACTCTATTTTCTATTTACATTATTGTAATAGAATCCTTGTAAAAGGGAAAATTTCGTCAGCTTGAAAGTTGGAACTAGGGACTCTAAAATATTGGGCACATTGTGACTTTGGGTGACAACAGTGGCCCAGGGGAAACCACACTACAGTACTGGTCTGACAAATTTCCGAAAACTTAATTTACTTTCCTAGTTCTAGTGACTTTTTAATATCTTTAAGGAAGTTTTTGAAACTTCTAATCCTCAAAACAAAGATTGGAAGTAAACTTAATTTTCATTCTATGAAGAGAATGTAACAGAGATGAAAGCATTTGCATAGTTCGTGCCATAAGTTAATGCCTAAACTGAAGATACAACAAGCAGTTTCCCTGGGATCTTGGATCTTCAGAAAGCAGACAATATAGGTGATGGTAGGAAGCAGTTCTCAATTTTATGCATAAAGATAATGTACTTGTATGCTGTATTGTCCTTATCCAGGTCATAGATTAAAATCTTGTGCTGTGAGGGAGTGGGATCTTTCCGTAAAGAAGAGGACTTTATTGGCATTAGCCACCTGGCATTGTTCTCCTTGTCTTTTGCACATTTTTAGACTTCTGGCTTACTCCCCCAATCTCATGCTCTGCTCTTACTTGTTCTAAGCCATAGCTTTTTAGTCAGAATGTCACTGAAGTTTTCCTGAATTCCTTTACCCCAAATACTGGTTTACATGTTCCTTATGCTCTCATTCATCCTATATTACCCCTCATATCACTTAACACACTCCCACTACCATACACCTCTTGAAAGCAGGGGAATGTCTTCATATATACATGGTGCTAGTCACTATAGTATTCAAATATTTGTTGAAAAGAACAAACCCTACATAGTTAGCCAGATAGGAAAGTTACATCTTTCTCAGTGTTTTGTTTGATTTCTTTTTTTTCTGTTATTCCTGAGAGTTCTCTAAAGTTTTAACTGTTTCAGCCTGTATTCAACGGTGCCATGAGTAAGGAAAGAGGAAGGGGACTATGTTTGCCTGTGAATCCAAGTGGTAGGGAAACTGGCCCTTCTCTGATGGAGCAATGATCATGATGAGAGGCCCACAAGTGGAAGATGACTATCAAGAGCCAATATTGCATTGAAGCCATGAACATGGAGATGTAAGACATCCCCTGAAAAAACGTCCCCAGTGGTTCAAAGAATATAAGAACAAATTTCACTTGCTTAGAACTCTGGAGGACAGTAGGGACTGGAGAATGACTCCGCAAATGCTGAATCAAAGAAAGAGATAAATATCAGGTAGCAAACTTCTTTCCTGGATGGCCCAGTCTCCTCTCCTCCTCCCTACTGGGTCCTGCACAGCTTGGATTTCTCCAGAGGCAGTGGCCTGGGTCCCTCCAACCAGGGACACAGACTATAGAGGGATTCAGAGGAGGGCATTGGAACCCCATGCATATCCACAGGGACCCAAGTCCACAGAGACTCTTAGCAGAACACTAACCACCAAGGAATGGTGCACACAAAAGAGTCCCTGGGGCAAGGATGGGGGGAACCTCAGCATAAAGGTGGTCAAATGCTGCACTAAAGCCAGTTGCTATCAATGAGACTCCCTAAATGCAAAATGGACTTTTCTGGAGTGACCCACCTTTTTGGATTGACCCCATCTGGCTCCCTGGGGCAGGATAACCTAATAGGGAAGAAATTGGAGGCAGAAAAACCTCACAGAGAAAATAAATTTTTAAAATGAGGTTAAACTGAACTGTTTTAAGACTAAAGAGTCCCAGAACTAAAAAGTGGAAGGAAAATGAGGCACTGAATGAGGGAGAGAATTTAACAAATCATAGGAGCTAGGGAGAAAATTCTGCACAAAACCACATGGAACAAATCAAGATTCCCAGAGAAGGAACAGAGGAAAGGAAGCTTTCTCCTAGAGGTGAAACAATTGCACAAAAAGTGCAATCTTAAAAATTGTACCACATATTTAGGGCAAAAATCAGATGAAGGGCTGAGAAAATCTGATCAGTTAAACTTGGGCTATTCTTCAGTCCAGAATAAGTTGTACCAACCATCAAAAGAAATGCCTTAACGCAAAGCCAGTCAACAATAAAACCCTAAACAAGAGGAAGAAATGGTATTTAAGAGTTAACCCATCAAGATAGTAAGATGCCTAGACATCAGCAAAAAAATTACAAGTCATACTAAGAAACAGGAAGATATGGCTCAGTCAAAGGAACAAATTCAAACTTCAGAGGAGACTTAGAAGTAGGAACAACTGATCAAAGATGTTCCAACAAATACTTTAAATCAATTCGAGGAGGTGAAGGAATGTATCCATAAAGAGATAAAGGATGTTAAAAGTCAGTGTATGAACATAAGGAAGAATTTGAAGGTATAAAAAGAAGCATAAATTATGGGAATGAAAGTCACAACTGTAGAGATTATAAAAATACCCTAGAGGCATGCAATAGCAGATATGGACAGGCAAAAGAAAGAATCAGCAAGTTAGAAGACAGGGCAATGAAAATCATACACTCAGGGGGAGGGGCAAGATGGTGGCAAAGAGAGGAGTGGAATTTAGTCAGTCCCCTGGAACAACTAATAAACAACAAGGAACAAATAGTAAATAATTTGAAATAACTGCTGGGGGAAAACCATGACTGTCCACACATCATACACCAACCTGGATTGGGAAGAATGCCTGAGATTGCAGCATAGAATCTGTAAGTAAAAGCTGTGGAACCACACCAAGAAACCCGCCCCCCCCCATGGCAGGCTTTTCTGCAAAACCCCCCTGTGGTTGAAACTAGCAGCACTTTCCAAGCGAGCAAATATAGCTCAACAGAGCTCCAACTGGGGTTTTAATTAACAAATGTGGACTGCTGAATACAAGGTACAAACTCCCAACAAGCAAACAGTGGCTTTTACTGACAACTGACCTTAATAACTCATCCGTCCTGGAAGGGGGAGCCCAAAAGACCGGATATTACCTCTGGCCAGTGAGTACCATGTGCTGGCTCCAAAAGGGGGCTTTCTGTCCCTTTTTCTCTCTCTCAACCTGAGAGGCTCAGAGGAGAGAGCTGCAGCCATTTTTAGTTTGCAGAGCTGAGACCCAGACAGGGTTGGAGATAACAGAGTCAGAGAGACTATTCAAATGCAGATAACTTGCTAGGGGGTGTATCTTCCCTAAGAGTAAGAAGGTGGGGCCCAGCTTTCCCTACAGAATAGACCCCAGAGCCTGGGGGGAAAAAAAAACAAAAAACAGAAACTAAGGAGGCCACACCTCCTTACACCAGTCAGAACTGACAGGCTGACAGGTGCCACCTGATGGGCAGGTTAGGAAAAGCACAGTGACTAGAAATCTCACAGGAAAGTCTGTCATTCTTCTAAGACACACCCTGAATATAACCCCATTCTGAGATCTGAACCCATTCTGGTCTGAGAAATGCTGACTGGGGTAACCAAGGAAACCAGATGCCTAGATAACAGAAAACTAAAATCTAAATGAGGGAAAAACATATAGCCCAGTCTAAGGAACAAACTTACACCTCAATCAAGATACAGTTGAGAATGACCACAGACATAGGGGACTGGTGGTTTGATGGGTTGAGCCCTTGACCATAGGTTTTACCCTTGGGAAGACTGTTGCTGCAAAGGAGAGGCTAGGCCTCCCTATGGTTGTGCCTAAGAGCCTCCTCCCGAATGCCTCTTTGTTGGTCAGATGTGGCCCTCTCTTTCTGGCTAAGCCAACTTGAAAGGTGAAATCACTGCCCTCCCCACTATGTGGGATCAGACACCCAGGGGAGTGAATCTCCCTGGCAACGTGGAATATGACTCCCGGGGAGGAATGTAGACCTGGCATCGTGGGATGGAGAACATCTTCTTGACCAAAAGGGGGATGTGAAAGGAAATGAAATAAGCTTCAGTGGCAGAGAGATTCCAAAAGGAGCCAAGAGGTCACTCTGGTGGGCACTCTTACGCACAATTTAGACAACCCTTTTTAGGTTCTAAAGAATTGGGTAGCTGGTGGTGGATACCTGAAACTATCAAACTACAACCCAGAACCCATGAATCTCGAAGACAGTTGTATAAAAATGTAGCTTATGAGGGGTGACAATGGGATTGGGAAAGCCATAAGGACCACACTCCACTTTGTCTAGTTTATGGATGGATGAGTAGAAAAATAGGGGAAGGAAACAAACAGACAAAGGTACCCAGTGTTCTTTTTTACTTCAATTGCTCTTTTTCACTCTAATTATTATTCTTGTTATTTTTGTGTGTGTGCTAATGAAGGTGTCAGGGATTGATTTAGGTGATGAATGTACAACTATGTAATGGTACTGTGAACAATCGAAAGTGCGATTTGTTTTGTATGACTGCGTGGTATGTGAATATATCTCAATAAAATGATTAAAAAAAAAAAGATACAGTTGAGATATTGTTTCACTTTAATGAAACAATCTGCTAAAGATTTTCAAAGAAATATGCTAAACCAAATCAACAAGTTCAGGGAAGATATAACCAAAGAAATGAAGGCTATAAAGAAAACACTAAGTGAACATAAGGTAGAAATCAAAAGTTTGAAAAAACAACTGGGAGAGTCAATGGAAATGAAAGGCACAACACAAGAGAAGAAAAACACAATGGAGACATACAACAGGAGATCTCAAGAGGCAGAAGAAAACACTCAGGAACTGGAGAACAAGACACCTGAAATCCTACACACAAAAGAACAGATAAGGAATAGAAAGGAAAAATATGAGCATGTCTCAGGGAATTGAATGACAACATGAAGCACATGAATGTACATGTCATGGGTATCCCAGAAGGACAAGAGAATTGAGAAGGGGCAGAAGCAATAATAGAGGAAATAATCAATGAAATTTTCTCATCTCTTGCAAAAGACATAAAATTACAGATCCAAGAAGCACAGCATACCCCAATCAGAATAGATCTGAATAGACCTACACCAAGACACTTAATAATCAGATTATCAAACTTCAAAGACAAAGAGAGAATCCTGAAAGCAGCAAGAGAAAAGCAATCCATCACATACAAAGGAAGCTTGATAAGACTATGCAGATTTCTCAGCAGAACCGTGGAGGCAAGAAGGAAGTGGGGTGATACGTTTAAGATACTGAAAGAGAAAAACCGCCAACCAAGAATCCTATATCCAGCAAAACTGTCCTTCAAATATGAGGGAGAGTTTTAAATATTCTCTGACAAACAATGACAGAGCTTGTGAACAAGATACCTGCACTACAGGAAATACTAAAGGGAGCACTACAGACAGATAGGAAAAGACAGGAGTGAGAGGTTTGGAACACAATTTTGGGTGATGGTAGCATGGCAATGAAAGTACACTGAACAAAGATGAGTGTGAGTATGGTTGAAAGAGAAGGTTAAGAGCATGTGGGACACCAGAAGGAAAGAGGAAAGATGAAGACTGGGACTGTATAACTCAGTGAAACCGAGAGTGCTCAACAATTGTGATAAAATATACAAATATGTTTTTACATGAGGGAGAACAAATGAATGTCAACCTTGCAAGGTGTTAAAAATAGGGTGGGATTGGGGGGAAAATACAATCAATGCAAACTAGAGACTATAGTTAATGGAAACTTTGTATTATGCTTCCTTTAATGTAATGAAGGCAATATACCAAAGCTAAATGCCTATTATAAGGGGACATAAGGGAGATGTGTGGGACTTTTGGTATTGGTGATGTTGTCTGACTCTTTTGTTCTACTTTAGTTAAATTCTATCTTTCCTTTCATTGTTTTTTAGCTGTCATGGTTTTTTTTTTTCTTTCTTTTTGTTTTTCTTTTATCTCTCTAACTTCTTTGACTCTTCCTCCTTCTTTGTGGAAGAAATGGAGATGTCCTTATATAGATAGTGGTGATGGTGCTGAATACGTAAATACGTGCTTATACAGGGAACCATTGATTGTTTACTTAGGATGAAAAGTATGGTGGGTGAACAAAACCATCTTTAAAAAAAAACAGGTTGATGAAGAAACCTTGAGGGCACTACATTGAGTGAAATAAGTCAGACACATAAGGACAAACATTGCATGGTCTCACCGATATGAACTAATTATAATATGTAAACACATAGACATGAAATATAAGTTAACAGGATATAGAATGAGGCTAAAGAATGGGGAGCGATTGCTTATTATGAGTGGAATGTTCAGCTAGGTTGAGACTCAGTGTTTGGAAGTGAACCTAGGTGATGGTAGCACATTATTGTGCGAATAAGTAACAGTGCTGAATGGTGTGTGCATGTGGTGGAAAAGGGAAGCTTAGAGTCATGTATGTCACTGGGAAAGTTGGAAATTAAGTTGGAAGGAAAGTTGGAAGTTAAAAGATGGGAATGTATAAAACAGTGAATCTTGTGGTGGACAATGTCCATGATTAACTGTACAAATGTTAGAATTCTCTTTCATGAACTAGAACAAATGTATGACACTATAACTAGAAGCTAATAAGAAAGGGGTATATAGAGGAAAATATATACCTATTGCAAACTATGTACTACAGTTAACAGTATTTTAATGTTCTTTCATCAACAGTAACAAATGTACTATACCAATACTATGAATCAATAATGGAGGGGCGGTGGTTAGGGGTAGGGGAGGAATTGAGTTTTCTTTTCTGTCTTTATTTCTTTTCTGGAGTAATGAAAATGTTCCAAAAATTGGGAAAAAAATAATTGTGATGGATGCATAGCTGTATGATGGTACCATGGACAATTGATTGTGCACTTTGGATCTTTGGATAATTGTATGGTATATGAACAATCTCAAAATTTTTTAAAAAATCATACACTCAGAAAAACAAGAGAAGAGAATAGAAAAAATTGAAGTGTCTCAGATTTGAGTGGCAGGACAAGGGACAAACATACACATCGTGGGTATCCCAGAAGGTGAAGAGAAGGGAAAGGGGACAGAATATTTGAGGAAATAAAGACCAAAAACATTCCAACTCTTATGAGAGACATAAATATATGCATTCAAGAAGTGCTACATACTCCAAACAATAAATCCTAATTAGAACTACTCAGAGACATATTAAACAGAATATCAAATGCCAAAGATAAAAAAGAGAAATCTGAAAGCATCAAGAGAAAAGCAATCCATCACTTACAAGGGATCTTCAACAAGGCTAAATGCCAATTCCTCATCAGAAACTTAGAGGCAAGAAGGCAGTGGCATGCCATATTTAAGGTACTGAAATAGAAAAACTGCCAACCAAGAATTCTTTATCTTGCAAAACTGTTCAGTTTTGAGGCCAATCTCTCTCATGAATATAGATGCAAAAATTCTCAACAAAGTACTTGCAAATTGAATCCAAAGACACATAGAAAATCATACACCATGACTAAGTGGGGTTTATCCCAGGCATGCAAAGGTGTTTCAACAGAAGAAAATAAATCAATATAAAACAACACATTAACAAATCAAAAGGGAAAAATCAAATGATCATCTCAATAGATGCTGAAAAAGCATTTGACAAAATTCAGCATCCTTTTTGGAAAAAAAACACTTCAAAAGGTAGGAATTGAAAGAAACATCCTCAATATGATAAAGGGCATAAATGAAAAACCCACAGCCAGCATAGTATTCAATGGTGAGAGACTGAAAGCCTTCCCTCTAAGATCAGGAACGAGACAAGGATTCCAGTGTCACCACTATTTTTCAACATTATGCTAAAAGTACTAGCCAGAGCAATCCAGCAGGACAAAGAAATAAAAGACATCCAAATTGGAAAGGAAAAAGTAAAATTGTCATTATTTGCAGAAGGTATGATCTTATATTTGGAAAACCCTGAGAAATCGATGATGCAAGTACTTGAGCTAATAAACAAATTCAGCAAAGTGGCAGGATATAGGATTAATGCACATAAGTCAGTAATGTTCCTATACACTAGAAATGACCTAACAGAAGAGACGCTCAAGCAAAAGATTCCATTCACAATAGCAACTAAAAAAGTCAAGTACTTAGGAATAAACTTAACCAAGGATGTAAAAGATCTCTACACAGAAAATTACATAACTTAGCTAAAAGAAATCAAAGAGGGCCTAACAAGATGGAAAGATATTCTGTGTTCATGTATAAGAAAGCTAAACATCATTAAGATGTCAATCGTACCCAAACTGATCTACAGATTCAATGCAATTCTCATCAAAATTCCAAGAACCTACTTTGCAGACTTCAAAAAGCTAGTTATCAAAATTATTTGGAAGGGAAAGGGGCCTCCAATTGCTAAAAATATTCTAAAATAGAAAGACAAAGTGGGAGGACTTACACATCCTGACTTTGAAGCCTACTTTAAAGGCACAGTAGTCAAAATAGCATGGTATTGGCACAAAGAGAGAAATATTGATAAAAGGAATCGAATTGAGAATTTGGGAAGAGATCCCCAGATCTAAGGTTGACTGATTTTTTATATGGCCCCCAAATCCACTGAACTGGGACAGAACAGTCTCTTAAACAAATGGGGCAGGGAGAGCTGGATATTCATATCCAAAAGGATGAAAGAGGACCCCTACTTTACATCCTATACAAAAATTAACTCAAAGTGGATCAAAGACCTCAATATGAGAGACTGTACCTTAAAACTCCTAGAAGATAATGTAGGAAAACTTTTTCAAAGCCTAGTATTAGGTCACTTCTTAGACCTCACATCCAAGGAGCAAGCAAAAGAAAAAATAGATAAATGGGAACTCCTCAAAATCAAAGCCTTTGTACCTCAAAGGAATTTGTCAAAAAGGTGAAGAGACAACCAATGCAATGGGAGAAAATATTTGAAAACCATGTATCTGATAAGAGACAGATATCTTGCATATCTAAAGAAATCCTACAACTCAATGACAATAGTACAAACAGCCCAATTATAAAATGGGCAAATGATATGACAAGACATTTCTCCGAAGAGGAATACAAACAGCTAAAAAACACATGAAAAAATGTTCATCTTCCCTAGCTATTAGGGAGATGCAAATCAAGACCACAATGAGATATCATCTCACACCAATTAGAATGGCTGTCATTAAACAAACAGGAAACTACAAATGCTGGAGAGGATGTGGAGAAATTGGAACTCTTATTCATTGCTGGTGGGACTGTATAATGTTAGAGCCACTGTGGAAGACACATTGGCTGTTGCTCAGAAAACTAGATATCGAGTTACCCTATTGCTCTAGTTTGCTAATGCTGCCGGAATGCAAAACACCAGAGATGGATTGGCTTTTATAAAAGGGGGTTTATTTGGTTACACAGTTACAGTCTTAAGGCCATAAAGTGTCCCAGATAACACATCAGCAATCAGGTACCTTCACTGGAGGATGGCCAATGGCATCCAAAAACCTCTGTTAGCTGGGAAGGAATGTGGCTGGTGTCTGCTCCAAAGTTCTGGTTTCAAAATGGCTTTCTCCCAGGACGTTCCTCTCTAGGCTGCAGTTCCTCAAAAATGTCACTCTTAGTTGCACTTGGGGTATTTGTCCTCTCTTAGCTTCTCTGGAGCAAGAGTCTGCTTTCACTGGCCATCTTCAAAATGTCTCTCATCTGCAGCTCCTCTCCCAGCTCCTGGGCATTCTTCAAAGTGTCCCTCTTGGCTATAGCTCCTCTTCAAAATGTCACTCTCAGCTGCACTGCACTGTTCCTTCTGTTTGTCAGCTCATTTAGGTGACTCCAGTGATTTAATTTAGACCTTCCCTGAGAGGGTGGGGTAACACCTCCATGGAAATTATCCAATCAGATTCATCACCCATAGTTGGGTGGGGCACATTTCCATGCAAACAACCTAATCCAAACATTCCAACTTAATCCCCACTAATATGTCTGCCCCACAAGATTGCTGCAAAGAATATGGCTTTTTCTGGGGGACTTCTCGGTACATACCCAGCAAATCTAAAAGCAGTGACACGAACAGGTATTTCCACACCAATGTTCATAGCAGCATTGTTCAGAATTCCCAAGAGATGGAAATGATCTAAATGTCCTTCAACAGACGAGTGGATAAACAAAATGTGGTATACACATATGATCGAATACTATGCAGCAGTAAGAAGGAATGAGGTCGTGAAACATATGACAATATGGATGAAACTTGAAGACATAATGCTGAGTGAAATAAGCCAGACACAAAAGGAGAGATATTGTATGTTACCACTAAAGTGAAATCTGTGAAAAATGTAAAATAAGCGTCTTATAATGTAGGGTGTAGGGGACCTAGAGATAGACAAAAGCTAGTGAAGGGGGGATGAAAATCTAATATGCACAGACATGATAATGAGGGTGAACTTAATGGCATCAGAATGGTCAGGTGTGACTATGGTTTGTTAATGGAATTATAAGTATCAGTGACACACTGAAGGTGAACATGTCCATAAATGGTTGTTTAAAGGCATGCATCCCATAGAGTAACACCACAAACCTGAATTAGTGTTTGCATGATATACTTATAAGGTATGACACTGGTGCAAAGGGTTAACAACAGAGTGGTATGGAAAACTACTCATTACATATTAAAGACTATATTTAATAGGAATATCTTACCAACACTACACTCATATTAGGGATGAATAACTAGTAGCTGATAAGAGTTTTGGAATGTATTATGTTATGATAATTTTTTAAAGTTGAGAGTGATGATGATTGTGCAACTAAGTGAAGATAATGTAAGAAACTGAACTTTTATCTTGGGATAGAATCATATTACGTGAAATTAGGAACCCACTACTTAATAAATCAAGCCCTCAACTTGAGGCTTGCTCTTGTGAAATTTAGGGTTGTAAATGGGAGGCTGAGTCCTCCTGTAATTAGGCCTAAGAGGCACCTCCAGGGAACCTGTTTTGTTGCTCAGATGTGGCCTTTCTCTCTCTAAGCCCAACTCAGCAAATAAATTTGTTAACCTCCCCCCAAAAAGGGACATGACTCCCAGGGGAATGACTCTCCTTGGCAACATGGAATGAGACTCCCAGGAATGAGAGTGGACCTGGCAGCAAGAGTTTGAAAATGCCTACTTGACCAAAAAGGGTTATAAAGAAAGGTAACAAGCTGAGGTCACAGTGGCTGAGAGATCCCAAATAGAGTCGAGAGGCTATCCTGGAGGTTTCTGTTATGCAACTTTCGGCTAGACATCCCAAATGGCTACAGTATGCCATGCCCTTACCAAAAGTAGTTCTCAAATACCTAGCTCCCTAGCTGAGAGTCTATAAAAGATTCACTCACTAAGTTTTCTCTCTCAGAAACTTAAATCCACCAGAGTGTACCTATGCCAGACAAGTCCTAAAACCCAGAGGCAACAGCCTCTTCAAGATAAATAATCAGATGCAGCCCCCCTCCCCATACTGTCCACACCCCCTTTTAATATGACCAAGTTAGAGTGCTCACTGCCTAGACACCCCTGACAATGGAGAAAGAGATTAAGTGAGAGGAAGGAGAAGCAGCAAACAAGATTTAACAAAGGTCTATGAATACTGAAACTTTATATAGATAGATAGATAGATAGATAGATAGATAGATTTATATTTATATTTATATTTATATTATTTTAGATGCTGGGGTGTTGGAATAGCTGGAAAGAGGTAAACAACGTGGTAGAACTGTAACCTATAACATCCTTTGAAATTTGCTCTATAGCTACTCATTGAATTGTACTTTGAAATTCTTTACCTTTCTGAATATACTTTATATTGCATAATGGGGAAAGAACTGAGACCACGGAACTGTAACCCATAAAAATTTTTGAAATTAACTGTATAACTGCTTGTCGAGCTGTACATCACAAGTCAACACCTTTTTATTTGTATGATTTATTTAACAATAATGGAAATACCTAAGTTGTGGAACTGTGACCCATGACATTTTTTGAAATTTGCTCTCTAACTACTTGTTGAATCATATGTTGAAAGTTATCCCTGTTACGTATATATGTTAAAGTTTGTAGTAAAAATAAAACAAAAGAAAACAATACAAAAACAAACAGAAATGAGAAAGGAATCAGTCAAATATATCCCCAAATGCCAAATATACAGAACAGTAGTTTGCAATAAAAGAAAAGGGAGACAAAAATAATATATGACATATAAAAACCAAAGGACAAAATGGCCTAAGTGCCTATTGCTTTTACAGCAATAACAGTGAATGTTACTGGATTAAACTCCCTAATCAAAAGACACAGATTGGCAGAATGGATAAAAAAGCATGATCCAACTACATTTTGTTTACAAGAGACTCAAACCCAAAGACAAAAATAGGTTTGTAGTGAAAAGGTGGAAAAATATATTCTTTGCAAATAGTAACCAAAAGAGAGCTAGGGTAGCTATATTAGTATCAGACAAAATAGACTTTAAGTCAAAGCTGTTGTAAGAGACCAAGAAGGACACCATATATTAATAAAAGGGGCAATACACCAAGAAGAAAAAACAATCCTAAATATGTATGCACCTAACAATGGTGCTGAAAAATACATGAAGCAAACCATGGCAAAACTTAAGGGAGAAATAGACACCTCTACAATAATAATTGGCAACTTCAATAAACCACTCTCATCAATAGATGGAACATCTAGACAGAAAATCAATAAGGGAACAGAGAACTTGAATATTATGATAAATGAACTAGACTTAACAGACATATACAGAGCATTGCACCCCAAAACAGCAAGATATACAACCAAAACAGCAAGATATACATTCTTCTCAAGTGCACATGGATCATTCTCCAGGATAGCCCACATGTTGGGTCACAAAACAAGTCTCAAGAAATTGAAAAAGACAGAAGTTATACAATGCATCTTCTCTAACCATAATGATTGAAGCTGGAAATCAACAAGTGGAGAACTGGAAAACCCACAAATATATAGACATTAAATAACCAAATTTTAAACAATCAGTGGGTAAGGGAAATATAAATATCTTGAACAAAAATGAGAACAGAAACCTATAAAAAATTATAGGATAAAGCAAAGGCAGTCATGAGGGGGAAATTTATAGCCCTAAATGCTTACATTAAAAAGGAACTAAGAGCTAAAATCATAGACCTTACTGCACACCTGAAGGAACTAGAGAAAAAAGAGCAAACTAATCCAAAAGCAACCAGAAGGAAAGAAAGATTAGAGCACAGATAAATGAAATTGAGAATAAAGAAACAATAGAGAGATTCAATAAAACCAAAAGTTGGTTTCTTGAAAAGATCAATAAAACAAACAAACCTATAGCTAGACTGACAAAGACAAAAAGAGAGAAGGTTCAGAAATGAAAGAGAGACATTACTACTGACTCCAAAGAAATAAAAAGGATCATAAGAGGATACTATGAACAACTGTATGCCAACAGATGAGATAACCTAGTTCAAATAGACAAATTCCTAGAAACACCTGAACAAACTACACTGAGTAGAGAAGAAATAGAATACCTCAACAGTCCAATAACAAGTAAGGAGATTGAATCTGTCCTCAAAATTCTCCCAACAACTTGCCCTTATGAAGCTCGTTACTGCAAAGGAGAGGCTAAACCTGCTTATAATTGTGCTTAGGAGTCTCTCCCTGAGTACCTCTTCGTTGCTCAGATGTGGCCCTCTCTCTCTAGCTAGGCCAACTTGGCGGGCGAGCTTACTGCCCTCCCCCCTACGAGGGATCTGGCTCCCAGGGGTGTGAATCTCCCTGGCAACACGGGATGTGACTCTCAGGGATGAATCTGGACCCAACATTGTGGGATTGAGGGGATCTTCTTGACCAAAAGGGGGGTCCGTAATGAAATGAAATAAAGTTACAGTGGCTGAGAGATTCCAAATGGAGTCGAGAGGTCACTCTGGTGGGCATTCGTATGCACTATATAGATAACCCTTTTTAGGTTTTAATGCATTGGAATAGCTAGAAGTAAATACCTGAAACTATCAAACTGCAACCTAGTAGCCTTGACTCTTGAAGATGACTGTATAGCAATGTAACTTACAAGAGGTGACAGTGTGATTGTGAAAACCTTGTGGATCACACTCCCTTTATCCAATGTATGGATGGATGAATAGAGAAATGGGGACAAAAACCTGGGTGAAAAATGGGGTGGGATGGGGGAGATGATTTGGGTGTTCTTTTTTACTTTTATTTTTTATTCTTATTTTCACTTTTTCTGGTGCAAGGAGGATGTTCAAGAAATGGATTGGGGTGATGAATGCACGGCTATGTGATAGTACTGTAGACAGCTGATTATACACTTTGGATGATTGTATGGTATGTGAATATATCTCAATAAAATTGAATTTTAAAAAAGATAATTAAAAATGTGTCACTGGGGATTCTGAGCCTTCTCACTCCCTGGCTGCCTGCTTTTAAAAGGAGTAATATGATGATGAGAATGTTGAAGTAGTATCTAATGGTTGTATTACATGTGATGCCTGGACTAAAAAAAAAAAAAAAAAAAAAATTATCCCAACAAAGGAATGCCCAGGACCAAATAGCTTCACAGGTGAATTCTGCCAATCATTCCAATAATTAACACCAGTCCTGCTCAAACTCTTCCAAAAAATGTGAAGAGGAGGGTGTACTACCTTACTCATTCTATGAGGCCAATATCACCCTAACACCAAAGCCACCTAAAGATACTATAAGAAAATTACAAACCAGTTTCTCTTATGAATATAGCAAAAATCCTCAACAAAAAATACTTTCAAATAAAATCCAGCAGCATATTAAAAGAATCACACACCAAGATCAAGTGGGTTTTATCCCAGGTATGTGAGGTTGGTTTAACATAAGAGACCAATTAATGTAATAGACCACATGTGCTGGTTTGGATGTAATATGTCCCCCAAAACACCATGTTCTTTAATGCAATCTTGTGGGGACAGATGTATTAGTGTTGTTAGGTTGGAATCTTTGGATTAAGTTGTTTCCATGGAGATGTGACCCACCCAACTGTGGATAATAGCTTTGATTAGATTATTTCCATGGAGCTGTGGCCCTGCCCATTCAGCGTGGGTCTTGATTTATTCGTTGGAGTCCTATATAAGAGCTCAGAAAGAAGGAGCTTGCTGCTGCAGCCAAGACATTTTGGAGATGGCCGTTGAAAGTAGACTTTTGCTAGTCCGGAGTTTGCCTGGGAGAAACTAAGAGAACACCCCCAGATGCCTAGAGGGGAACGTCCTGGGAGAAAGACATTTTGAAACCAGAACTACAGAACAGATGCCAGCCACGTGCCTGTGCCTTCCCAGCTGACAGAGGTTTTATGGACACCATTGATGTTCTTCAGTGAAGGTACCCTATTGATGCCTTTGTTTGGACACTTTTATGGCTTTAGGACTATAACTTTGTAACCAAATAAACCCCCTTTATAAAAAGCCAATCCATTTTTGGTATTTTGCATAACAGCAGTATTAGCAAACCAGACCATCATATTAATAAAACAAAGGGAAAAATAAACATGATCATCTCCATTGACCCAGCATCCTTTCTTTCTTTTTTTAATAAGTTCAGTTTTAATGAGATATAGTCACGTACCACATCATCCACAGTTCACAATCAACTGTTCACAATACCAGCATATAGTTGTGCATTCATCACCCCAATCTAGTTTTGACCATTTTCCTTACTCCAAAAAGAATGAAAATAAAAATAAAAGTAAAAACAGCATCCAAAGCATTCCATCCCCCCAACCCACTCCATTTTTCATTCCCTATTTTTCTACTCATCTGTCCATATACTAGATAAAGGGAGTGTGAGCCACCAGATTTTCACACTCACAAAGTCACACAAAGTAAGCTACGTAGTTATGCAATGGCCTTCAAGAATCAAGGCTACCAGGTTGCAGTTTGACAGTTTCAGGTATTTTCTTCTAGCTATTCCAATACACTAAAAACTAAAAAGGGATATCTATATAGCACATAAGCATGCCGTCCAGAGTGATCTCTCAACTCCATTTGAAATCTCTCAGCCATTGAAACTTTATTTTGTTTCATTTCACTTCTGCCTTTTGTCAAGAAGATTTTCTCAATCCCATGAAAAAATCTTCATCCCCGGAAGTCATGTCCCATGTTCCCAGGGAGATTTACACCCTGGGGGTCATGTCCCACTCAACTGCTGAGTGGGCTTAGAGAGAGAGAGCCACATCTGAGCAACAAAGAGGTTCTCTGGGGAGACTCTTAGGCACAATTAAAGGTAGACTTAGCCTCTCCTTTGCAGTAACAAGCCTCATAAGGGCAAGCCCCAAGATTGAGGGCTTAGCCTACTAAATTGAAAGTCCTCAATATTTGTGAGAATAACAGTAATAACCCAGGTGGGGAAGTCCAACATTTCCATATTTTCCCCCAGTTCCTCGGGGAGGGGGGGGCTGAAAATATATTTTTATTCTCTGCCCAAATTATCTTGGGATGTATCAGGATTTCACACTAATCTGTACAAACCTATCAGACCTCACTTCCTATCACAGTTCCATGTAATTATGGTGCTTGAATAAACTGACCATGCAAACTAAATTATTTAGTGTGCTGCAGAAAGTATAGATCCTGCACCATACAAACATCTCTTCCCTTGGATTCACACAGAAGTTAAAGTTTTAAAACACAGTCAGCATCATCCTTTACCCTTTGGCCTGAATTGCCTTAGTTCTGACCAGATCTTCTTCATTCATATCTGTAATTGAAGTCTGAACTCTTTTTCAGCTTTTTGAGCATTTGCTGTATGAGGCAATACTGAAATACATAGCTGTCAAGCTCTAGCTCTGAGTTTCAGATGTCACACGGATACT
Organism: Choloepus didactylus; assembly: GCF_015220235.1. Taxonomy (NCBI): domain Eukaryota; kingdom Metazoa; phylum Chordata; class Mammalia; order Pilosa; family Megalonychidae; genus Choloepus; species Choloepus didactylus. The sequence goes on along the minus strand of NC_051308.1, from coordinate 83,601,075 downwards.
CAAAGTTTCAGAGACCACCCAGGTTATACCCAAAGAGCTCAGCATCTTGGAATTTGGAGATGACCATTACAACCCAGGAATAGATGTGACTGCTGTAAGAGCTTACAATCTAGGGACCATTACAATAAGTGTTCCCCTGATAAACTGTGCTCTAAGATTCAATTCTCAGAGTTTACACATTATAGTTAGTTCATATTAAAGAGGTGTTATAATGTTTGTCTTTTTGTTTCTGGCGTACTTCAACTCTAAATGCTTTCTACAGGATCCATTCACCTATTTGCCTGTTTCACAGCTTCATTTCTTCTTGAAGCTGCTCAATATTCTATTGTATGCAAACACTACATTTCACCATTCTGTTCATCAGTTGATGTATCCTTAGGCCACTTCCATCCGTTGCAAATCATGAATATTCTTACCATAAACACCAGTGTGCCAATGTCCATTCATGTCACTGCTCTCAGATCTTCCAAGTGTATACCCCACAATGAGGTTTCAGGATCTTATGGCACCCACATACTTAGCTTCTTGTGGAACCACCATGCTGTTCTCCAGCTAGGCTACACAGTTCTACTTTCCCACCAACCATAAGTAGGTACCTCCCTCTCTCCATATTTTCTCCAGCATTTGTATCCATCTGTTTATATTTTTCCCTGCAATTTTATCCAGCTTTCTTGATAAAACACTTAATAGGAATAGAAGGAAACTTCCTTAATATGACAAAGGGCATATATGAAAAACCCACAGCTAACATCATACTCAGTGGTGAAAGACTGAAAGCTTTCCCTCTAAGATCTGGAACAAGCAAGGGTGTCCACTGTCACCACTGTTGTTCAACATTGTCCTGGAAGTTCTGGCCAGAGCAACTAGGTTAGAAAAAGAAATAGATGGCATCCAGACTTGAAAGGAAGAAGTAAAACTTTCACTATTTGCAGATGATATGCTCCTATACCTAGAAAGTCCCAAAAAAATCTATAACAAAGCTCCTAGAGCTAATAAATGAGTAGTGTTTCTATGCACTAGAAAAGAGCAATCTGTGAGGAAATCGAGGAAAAAAATCAATTTACAATAGCAACTAAAAGAATCAAATCTATAAGAATAAATTTAACCAAGGATGTATATGACCTGTACACAGAAAACTATAAAATATTGCTAAAAGAAATCAAAGGTGACCTAAATAAATAGAAGTACATTCCATGTTCATGGATTGGAAGACTAAATACTGTTAAGATGTTAATTCTACCCAAAATTATTTATATATTCAATGCAATCCCAATCAAAATTCTACCAGCCTATTTTTCATAAATGGAAAAGCCAATTATCAGATTTATTTGGAAGGGTAAGAGACCCCAAAGAGGAAAACACATCCTGAAAAAGAAGAGTGAAGTTGGAGGACTCAAACTTCCTGGCTTTAAAACATATTGCAAGCTACAGTGATCAAAACAGCATGGTGCTGGCACAAGGATAGATACACCAACCAATGAAATTGAATTGAGAGTTCAGAAAGAGACCATCATAACTATAGCTAACTGATTTTTGGAAAAGCTGCCAAATCCATGCAATTGGGAAAGAACAGTCTGTTCAATAAATGGTGTTGAAGGACTTGGATATCCATATGCAAAAGAATGAAAGAGGATTCCTATATCTCACACCATATACAAAAATTAACTCAAAATGGATCAAAGACCAAATATAAGAACTAAGATTTTGAAACTGCTAGAAGAGAATGTAGGGAAGCATCTTCAGGATCTTGTGTTAGGCAATGGTTTCTTCCACTTCACTCCCGAAGAACAAGCAACAAAATAAAAATGGAGAAATGAGACCTCCTCAAAATTAAAAACTTTTATACCTCAAAGGATTTTGTTACAGAAGTGAAGAGACAACCAACTCAATGGGAGAAAATATTTGGAAACCACATATCCAATAAGGTTTTAATATCCAAGTTATGTAAAGATAATCCTACAACTCAACAATAAAAAGAAAAACAACTTAATTTTAAAATGGGCAAAAGACTTGAACAGACATTTATCCAAAGAGGATATACAAATGGCTAAAAAGTACATGAAAAGATGCTCAACATCACTGGCTATTAGGGATATGCAAATCAAAACCACAATAAGATGTCTTTTCACACCCACTAGAATGTCTACTATTAAAGAAACAGAAAACTACAAGTGTTGAAGAGGATGTGGAGAATAGGAACACTCGTGCATGGCTGGTGGGATTGTAAAATGGTGCAGCCATTTTACAATTTGGCAGTTCCTCAGGAAGCCAAGTATAGAATTACCATAGGATCCAGCAATCCCACTACTAGGTGTATACCCAAAAGTATTGAAAGCAGGGACTCAAACAGATATTTGCACACTGATGTTCATAGTGACATTATTCACAATTGCCAAAAGATGGAAGTAACGCATGTGTCTATCAGCTGATAAATGGATAAATAAAATGTGATATATCCGTGCAATGGAATATTATTCAGCCATGAAAAGGAATGAAGTCCTGATGCTTGCGACAATATAGATGAACCTTGAGGACAGTATGCTGAGTGAAATAAGCCAGACATAAAAGGACAAATGTTGTATGATCTCACTGATATGAACTTATGATAATATGTAAATTCATAGAGTTAGTATCTAGATTGTGGTTTACCAGGGGATAGACTGTATTTAGAGAGAATGGAGAGTTAATGCTTAATTTGTACAGAATTTCTATTTAGGTTGATCTAAAAGTTTGGAAGTGGATGGTGGTGATGGTAGCACAATATTGTGAGTGTAATTAACAGCACTGAATTATATAGGTGAATGTGTTTAAAGGGGGAAACTTTAGGTCATATATGTTACTAGAGTAAAAGTTAAAAGATGAACATGGGACTCTATAAAACAGTGAACACTATTATAGATGTTGGACTATAGTTAACAGCACAAGCATAAGAATGTTCTTTCATGAATTATAACTAATGTATGACACTAATACAAGGTGTTAATAATAGGTTGCTATATGGGAGAAATATACTTAACGTAAACTATGGATAATAGATAATAGTACTTGTTCTGGCTTGCTAATGCTGCCGTTATGCAAAATACCAGAAATGGATTGGCTTTGATAAAGGGGGTTTATTTGGTTACAAATTTACAGTCTGAAGACCATGAAAAGGTCCAAATTAAGGGATCAACATGAGTATACCTTCACTGAAGAATGGCTGATGGTGTCCGGAAAACCTCTGTTAGCTGGGAAAGCACATGGCTGGTGTTTGCTATTCCTTTGCTCCCAGGTTGCATTTCAGCTCCTCTCTCAGCTCCTGTGCATGCTTGGTTCTTTCTCCCAGGACATTTCCCTCTAAGTGCCAGGGGGTCTTGTCTTAGCATATCCCAAGGCAAACTCTGGGCTTCATCTCTTAGCTTAACATCTCCAAACGTCCTTCTGCCATCTCCAAGCGTCTCCAAGTGTCATCTCTTAGCTTCTCTCCAAAATGTCCCTCTCAGCTGCTCTGAGCTTCTGTTTGTGAGCTCTTTTATAGGAATCCAGTGATTAAATCAAAACCCACCCTGAAGGGGTGAGGTCATGTCTCCATGGACATAATTTAATCAGATGTTTCACCCACAGTTGATTGAGTCACATCTCCATGGAAACTCAATCAAAAGGTTCCAACCTAATCAAGACTCATATATCTGCCCCCACAAGATTGCATTAAAAAACATGTCTTTTTGTGGGGGGCATAATATATCCAAAGAGGCACAGTACTATTTTAATAATAATCTTCCATTAATTGTAACAAAGGTAACTACTCTTTAAAAAAAGTACAATCACAAAAAAGTACTGTCATCAATTGTAACAAATGTTCTACACCAATGCAAGGTGTTGGGGTTGGGGCGGTATATGGAAATCCTGTATTTTATGTATGAGTGTTCTGTAAACCCACAATTTCTCTCATAAAAGAGATAGGAGAGGAGTGGAGAAGAGAGGAGAGGACAGGAGAAGAGAGGAGAGGAGAGGAAAGAACCAATTCTGGGAGACTACGAGGTCTTTCCACACTGAGATTTGGAATTTGCAATTTCTCAGAAGACCCAGCAAGTTTCCTTATACCTTTTTGGTTTGCCTAAGAGGGTAGTATAATCCAGATAAGAGATAGCTATGGGTGTGGATATTAGATGGATAGAAAAATATTTGGGAAGTAGAATTGACAGGGCTTGATAATTTTTTTATTTATTTTATTGAGATATATTCACATACCACAGTCATACAGAACAAAGTGTACATTCAATTGTTCACAGTACCACCGCATAGTTGTGCATTCATCACCAAAATCAATCCCTGACACCTTTCTTACCACATACACACACAAATAACAAGAATAAAAATTAAAGTGAAAAAGAGCAATTAAAGTAAAAAAGAACACTGGGTGCCTTTGTTTGTTTGTTTGTTTGTTTCCTTCCCCCATTTTTCTACTCATCCATCCATAAATTAGACAAAGGGGAGTGTGGTCCATATGGCTTTCCCAATCACATTGTCACCCCTCATGAGCTACATTTTTATACAATCATCTTCAAGATTCATGGGTTCTGGGCTGTAGTTTGATAGTTTCAGGTCTTTACTGCTAGCTACTCCAATTCACTAGAACCTAGAAAGGGTTGTCTAAAGTGTGCATAAGAGTGCCCACCAGAGTGATCTCTCGGCTCCTTTTGGAATCTCTCTGCCACTGAAGCTTATTTCATTTCCTTTCACATCCCCCTTTTGGTCGAGAGGATGTTCTCCATCCCACAATGACAGGGCTTGATAATTGAATATTATGTTGCAGAGAAAATACCTCATAGAGGACTCTCTAAAGTGCTATGCTAGTTGAAATATTTATTCTATTAGCTCATGTGACTTCTCTCCCCAAATACTAAGTACAAAGTGGTAGGCTAAATCCTTAAAGCTGTATATCTGTATATTGACTTTTAACAGTTTGTAGTAGAGATCGCCATACACAGTTAGTCAGGAATTGTTTGATTATTAGGAATAAAATCCCTGTCTAACTAGCAAAAGAGAAAAGGAGGGATGGATGGAAATTGTAAGGATATACATCTCAGACTCCAAGGGCAGGAAAATTTGGCACAGCCTGTGAAGGTAGGTTCCCAGAGAGCTGAGCAGTCATTTCATTGGCCGCTCTACTTCAGGCTTGCTACCCATTAGCAACTTCCCCTTTGTGACCTAAACGCCAAGAAGGAGAATCTGATTGGCTCAACCCAGTGTATGGATGCTCCCTGAGAAGAATATGCAATAGGAACGTAACTGCTTAGGTCACCCCTTTAACAGAGGTCGTGAGATGGGGCTAGGAAACGGGGGTGGGGCAGTTTCCTAAATCAGGCCGAGGAGTGGGCACCTAAGGTTAAGGGACTACAGACTACCTCTTCAAATGTATGAAGATATTTTTATTTATAATGTGATGCTATACTGGTTCATTCATTTCATATTGACTTTTTTAGTCAATGAAAGGAAATGGTTCTGGAAAGAACACTAAAATTTTAAAATCTGGGTCCTGATCATGACTTGTCTAGGCAAATTTGACCCAAGCAAATCTTGCTCCACTTTGGACCACAGTTTCTCATTCATAAAATGATTGTTGTGTGTGATTTTGATTCAGTGCTATTTCCACTTAAGCTTATTTTAGCATTCCGATAGCTCTACAAATAAACTAGTGCATTGTATCTACTGTCTTATACAAGAATTGTGATTATTAGTATCAAGACATCCTTATTTAAGAGCACAAGGGGGACAAGTCTAAGCTCTGCTACAAATGTATTGTGATTTCTTTCCATGGCTTATATGTTTTCTATGCTGAAAAGGGGGACAGTTATCAAAACTTCAAGGAACTCTTGTAATATTCAATGGCTATTATCGACTTGCTTTAAGTCCCTTAATAGAACACTGAGCTTTCTTTAGTTTTCAGTCTGTTTCTTGGACAAGTGAGGTGGTAGGTACTCAACCATATATAATTAAAAATTCCAGGAGTTGTATTTTGTTTGTTTGTAACACCAGTGCCAGGAGACTGCCCTTGATGCAAACTTGATTTTTTAGGGCTTGTTTCCCCACTTTTAGAGAGCACCATTCTTAGTGCTCTTCATTTAGAGATATGGATGAAACAGATCTTAGACTAAACTCAATAAGAGAATCTACTCTATGCTCTATAGCCTTCTATAAAGGACATTCATCCATACCACTTATTTGCTTTTCCTAATGGGCAATTCTTTTATCTACTCTCCAACTCTCATAGCTTAAATCAATTTTCTCTTATTATGTCTGTAACAAAGATGGAAGACATTTAGCTAAAGGTCATTATATATTTGGAATTTGTATTAAGTTGTCCCTCAACCTTTTCTATTTTTTGTTAGCTATTTATTGAGTGCTTATTAATGCTCCAAACACTATTCCAAGTGCTTTACGTATATTAACTGATTTAATTCTCACAATAACTCTGTGAGGTTTTACTATTATCCCAATTTAATAGACAGGAAAACGAGGCACAGAGAGGTAAGGTGGCATTCAAAAACATCCGAGTGTAACAAAGGCAATATACCAAAGCTCAACGTGTATGAGAGGGGGATATAAGGGAGGGATATGGGATTCTTGGTAGTGGTGGTGTTGTCTGACCTTATTATTATATTATATTGTATGGGTTTTTTTTAATCATCTTTTTTATTATTCTTCAACAAAATTTTTTTCGTAGTAATGTATATGTTCAAGTGCTGATTGTGGTGATGAGAGCACAACTATATGATGATACTGTGAACAACTGATTATACATTGTGGATGATTGTATGGTATATAAATATATCTCTATAAAATTGTAGGAAAAATATAAATAGGGATAAAAGTGCTGGAGAAAACATGGAGAGACGGATGTACCTATTTACTGTTGGCCGGGAAGCAGGATGGTGTAGCCTATCTGGAGGACAGTGTGGTGGTTCCACAAGAAGCTAAGTATGTGGGTGCCATAAGGTCCTGAAACCTCATTATAGGGTATGTACTTGGAAGATCTGAAAGCAGGGACATGAATGGACATTTGCTCACTGGTGTCTATGGAGGCAGTATTCTTGATTTGCAATGGATGGAGGTGGCCTAAGGATGCGTAAACTGATGAACAGAATGATGAACTGTGGTGTACGCACACAATGGAATATTGAGCAACTGCAAGGAGGAGTGAAGCTGTGAGACATGCAACAAGGTGAATGGATCCTGTAGACAGCATTTTGAGTGAAGTACGCCAGAAATGAATTGGTAAATACTATAATGCCTCACCAATATGGACTAACTGCAATGTGGAAACTCTGAGAATTGAATCTTTTTTTTTTTTTTTTTCATTTTATTGAGATATATTCACATACCACGCAGTCATACAAAACAAATTGTACTTTCGATTGTTTACAGTACCATTACATAGTTGTACATTCATCACCTAAATCAATCCCTGACACCTTCATTAGCACACACACAAAAATAACAAGAATAATAATTAGAGTGAAAAAGAGCAATTGAAGTAAAAAAGAACACTGGGTACCTTTGTCTGTTTGTTTCCTTCCCCTACTTTTCTACACATCCATCCATAAACTAGACAAAGTGGTGTTTGGTCCTTATGGCTTTCCCAATCCCATTGTCACCTCTCATAAGCTACATTTTTATACAACTGTCTTCGAGATTCATGGGTTCTGGGTTGTAGTTTGATAGTTTCAGGTATCCACCACCAGCTACCCCAATTCTTTAGAACCTAAAAAGGGTTGTCTAAAGTGTGCATAAGAGTGCCCACCAGAGTGACCTCTCGGCTCCTTTTGGAATCTCTCTGCCACTGGAGAATTGAATCTTAGAGCACAGCTCATCAGGAGAGTGCTCATTGTAATGGCCCCTAGATTGTAAACTCTTACAGCAGTCACATCTATTCCTGAGTTGTAATGACTATCTCCAAATTCCAAGATGCTGATCTCTTTGTGTATAACCTGGTTGGTCTCTGGAACTTTGGGTTTCTGTGTGACACCTGAAACTCAGAGCTAGAGCTCAGCAGCTGTGAAGGTCAGTATTAGCACATACAGCAACTGTTAAGAAAGCTGAAAAAGAGTCCAGACTTCATTTAGAGATATGAATGAAACAGATCTGGTTAGGACTAAGGCAAATAAGGCCAAAGGGTAAAGGATGATTTTGACTGTGTTTTAAAAACTTTAACTTCTGTGTGAGACCAAGGGAAGAGATATTTGTATAGTGCAGGATACATATCTTCTACAGCACACTAAATAATTTAATTTGTATGGTCAGTTTATTCAAACACCATAATTACATGGAACTTTGAATAGGAAGTGAGAGCTGGTAGGTTTGTACAGGTTATTATGAAATACATCCCAAAGTAATTTGGGCAGAGAATAAAAATATAATGGCAGAACCCCCCTGAGGAGCTGGGGGAAAATGCGGAAATGTTGGACATCCCCACCTGGGTAATTGCTGATATTGTCACAAACATCAAGGACTGACAATTTGGTATGCTGGGCCCTCTATCTTGGGGCTTCTCCTTATGAGGCTTGTTATTGCAAAGAAGAGGCTAAGCCTACTTATAATTGTACCTAAGAGTCTCCCCCAGAGAACCTCTCTGTTGCTCTCTCTCTAGCTAAGCCAACTCGGCAGGTGAACTCACTGCCTGCCCCTCTACTTGGGACCTGACTCCCAGGGGCGCAAATCTCCCCTGGCAACACAGGATATGACTCCCAGGTATGAATCTGGACCTGGAATCGTGGAATTGAGAAAATCTTCTTGACAAAAGGGGAAAGTGAAATGAAATGAAATAAAGTTTCAGTGGCTGAGAGATTTCAAATGGAGTTGAGAGGTCACTCTGGAGGGCATTCTTATGCACTATATAGATATTTCTTTTTAGTTTTTAGTGGATTGAAACAGCTAGAAGGAAATAGTGAAACAGTCAAACTGCAAACTGATAACCTTGATTCTTGAAGACAATTGTATAACTATGTAGCTTACATGGTGTGATGATGTGACTGTGAAAACCTTGTGGCTCACACTGACTTTATCCAGTGCATGGATGAATGAGTAGAAAAATGGGGACAAAAACTAAATGAAAAGTAAGGTGGGATGGGGGGGATGGAATGATTTGGGTGTTCTTTTTTCCTTTTATTTTTTATTCTTATTCTTATTCTTTTTGGTGTAAGGAAAATGTTCAAAAATTGAATGTGGTGATGAATGCACAACTACATGGTAGTACTGTGAACAGCTGATTGTACACCATGGATTACTGTATGGTATGTGAATATATCTCAATAAAACAGAATTTAAAAAAAAAATCTGAGTAACATGATGGAGCAGAGATTTGAACCCAGGCAGTCTGACTTTAGAAATTCTATTCTTACCACCATATATATGGTCTCTAGAACCTTATCCGAGGTAATTTTTCCCCAGCTATTCAGTCTATATACCCTCATAGGGAGTATTTTTTGGAAATATGTATTTTTTTGTGTGGCTTTCCTTTAAACTCCTTTCTTTCTTTCCTTTTTGCTCAGTATTACGGCATCCAATATTGCTCATACCAGGGTTCCGGATGATTCAAAGTGGAATGAGACAATCATCACACAGTCCTACCTATTGACTCATATTTGCATACACTGGCATCATGCTTGCTTTTGTGACTAAAAGCCTGCATTATTGGCTCACTTTTCTTCTTTTCAATATGACTATATGTAACCCAGGTGTTAGCTGTCCCTGCGTACCACATAGCCTCTGTTCTTGACCTCCCAGTGTTGATGCAAAACTCAGCACCTCTTTGAATTCCTGAGAAAGAATCCTTTTGCATAAAAAACTTTGGCAGTTTCACAGGAGAGGGAGAATTGACCATAGCACGCACACACGTAACACACTCTGCAGAACATTAAACCATTCTCATCCCTATTACAATGAGAGGTTGTATTGTATTCTCACTGCCTGGGTCCACATCTCAGCTCCATATTTTTCTCGCTGCATGACATTGGCAAACTACTTAACCTCTTTATGCCTCCGTTTCCTCAACTCAAAATGGGAAAATAATGTAACTACTATCTTCCAGTGTTGTTGTGAGGATCAAATTAGTTGATACATGCAAAACAGAGAAAGCTGAGCACATCAAAAGGGCACAATAAGCTAGCCATCTTTGTTCACCAGAATTCACACTACCAGTGGTTCTCCTCTCCCCCTTTTCTGTGCAGCTTCTCCTGGGGCTGGCTCCTGCTTCCACCCAGCTTACACCTCCATTAACAGACCCTCAGCCATCACAGTGGTCTTTTTTTTTTTTTTTATCATCATTTTATTGAGATATATTCACATACCACACAGTCATACAAAACAAATCGTACTTTCGATTGTTTACAGTACCATTACATAGTTGTACATTCATCACCTAAATCAATCCCTGACACCTTCATTAGCACACACACAAAAATAACAAGAATAATAATTAGAGTGAAAAAGAGCAATTGAAGTAAAAAAGAACACTGGGTACCTTTGTCTGTTTGTTTCCTTCCCCTATTTTTCTACTCATCCATCCATAAACTAGACAAAGTGGAGTGTGGTCCTTATGGCTTTCCCAATCCCATTGTCACCCCTCATAAGCTACATTTTTATACAACTGTCTTCGAGATTCATGGGTTCTGGGTTGTAGTTTGATAGTTTCAGGTATCCACCACCAGCTACCCCAATTCTTTAGAACCTAAAAAGGGTTGTCTAAAGTGTGCGTAAGAGTGCCCACCAGAGTGACTTCTCGGCTCATTTTGGAATCTCTCTGCCACTGAAGCTTATTTCATTTCCTTTCACATCCCCCTTTTGGTCAAGAAGATGTTCTCCGTCCCACGATGCCGGGTCTACATTCCTCCCCGGGAGTCATATTCTACGTTGCCAGGGAGATTCACTCCCCTGGGTGTCTGATCCCACGTAGGGGGGAGGGCAGTGATTTCACCTTTCAAGTTGGCTTAGCCAGAGAGAGAGGGCCACATCTGAGCAACAAGGAGGCATTAAGGAGGAGACTCTTAGGCACAAATATAGGGAGGCCTATCCTCTCCTTTGCAGCAACCGTCTTCCCAAGGGTAAAACTTATGGTAGAGGGCTCAACCCATCAAACCACCAGTCCCCTATGTCTGTGGTCATGTTAGCAACCATGGAGGTGGGGTAGGCGAATACCCCTGCATTCTCCACAGGCTCCTCAAGGGGGCACTACATCTTTTTTTTTTTTTCCTTGTTTTTCTTTCTTTCTTTTTTTTTTTTTTTTAACTTTCCCTTCTTTTTTAAATCAACTGTATGAAAAAAAAAAGTTAAAAAGAAAACAAACATACAATAAAAGAACATTTCAAAGAGACCATAACAAGGGAGTAAGAAAAAGACAACTAACCTAAGATAACTGCTTAACTTCCAACATGTTCCTACTTTACCCCAAGAAAGTTACATAATATAGCAACATTTCTATCACAGTGGTCTTTTAACAAAGGGCCTTCCAGTTGCCAGAATCCACCCTCTCCAGAAATCAGGAGGATTATAAAGAACAAGGCAGCTTTTTCATCACAATATATAGTTTTTCACTCATCTTTTCATGGTTTATGCCTATCTAGCGTCACTGTCCTACTCTTGTCCTTAATGAACCTCACTTTCTTTTATTCAAGCAACTGTAATTTGTTGAGACTGTTTTCCACGTGCTGCATGGACCCACCCTCTGATGAACACAGAAATGCACTACCCAGATCCCCTTTCAAGGAAAAATCAGTTGCACCAACTGCTGGGAGTGGACAGCCTTCAGCTGTCAGTTCCTTTCTGTATTATTGCATCAACTTCAGAGAGTTACTTCTTCCATAGCCACGCCTTGGGAGGGAGGCATGGCACAAACCCAGTGACTGACAGAGACTGGGTGTAGAGGCTCGGGCTTTTCAGTGCTAAACTGCACAACTTTGATGGGCCTTTGGAACACCAGAGCTCCCCCATGGGGCAGGCAGTGGCTGTAGGGCCTGGACTTCTCCCTCTCCTCCACAGTGCTTCCTTTCCCTCCTACCAACAGGGGTCCACACCAAGGACACTCCCCAGTCAAATCCTGCATATTAAATTTTGTCTCAGAGTCTACTTCTTGGAGAACCCAACCTGTGTCATATTCTGAGGTTAGTAAAGTCTATAAATGGAATAAATAAGAATAGTTTTTTATTGAGCACTTAACATGTGCTAAGCACCATGTTTAGCACTATACATGCAGTATCTCACTTAATCATAGCAATCCTTTGAAGTAGCTACTATTATTATCTATTATTACAGATAGGGAAATGAAAACCCTGAGCTATATTGTTAGTAACTCAGTTTGAAGATTTGAACTCAGTTTGATCCAGAACCTGCATTTTTAATCATCATACTACATTCTATTCCATCCTAATATCCACCTCTTAGGGAGTGAAAATGATATTAAACAGCACCTTATAAACCATAAACATTGTGTGGCCCATAGGATCACTTGATTAAATGATGAAATTTGCACTTCTCTATAGAGATAAATCCTGGCAGTAATGTTTGGAACTCTATCAGGAAGGATACTTGTCTAATAAAAATGCCTAGCATGGTTCTGATTTCCTAACTTGAATATAGGTTGGACTTCATGATATTTGAAGTTCCCAACAATGCTGATTCTATAAAATTATCAAAGGTTATAATATTTGAAAATACTGTAAAATCCCAAGTATTTTGCTTGCTGTCTCCTCTGAAAGAATCTTTATCTTTTGTAGTCCATAATCCATCCATAGTTCAGCAAATTACTCAAGCTGTATTTGAGTGGTGTAATACTTGCTGCTTGCAATATAAAATCTCAGTGGGCAGATTCCAGTGAAATTTTTTGCTTTGGAAATAGTTCCAAAGAATTGGGTATTCTGTTGTTAACTGGCAGGTTCCAAAGGCTGCTCTTCAGAGGTTTGCTCCTCTGAAATGATTTTATCAGCACTGAATAAGCAGGCTGACAGACAAAATCTGCATAAGCTCACAGAGGAAATGAAGTACATTCATGTTCAGGAAATGTAGCCAACTTCATATCTCTGACTTTGCCTCTAAGATTTCGCTGTTATTGAATGAACAATATTGAAGTATCGACTTATTCTAAAAGTAGCCTTTTGACCTTTGCACAACAGTTTTCCTGAGAAGAACATATATTAGCTAGTTGGATTATAGTTTAAGCTCAGGTTTAGTTCTAAGCAGCTAGTCTTTTGTCATTACATCATCTGTTATCTTGTTCTTCTAGAAAAAGGACACAGAAGGATAGAAATTTACAGTATTCTCCACACTGCCTTAAATCCTTCACAAAGTGTACAGGGAGGACTACAAATATATTTGTGCAAGCTGAAAATTGCCTTTTATATGAAATTAATAAAATATAAATAATTCAAACAAAAGGGATGAATGGATAAAGCTAATATAACTCTCGTAGCTATAACTCTCTCCCGTAATTAGAAAGTTATTTTAATGCTCTTTTATTTGTTTCAAATCTTAAACATAAGCCTATGATTTTAAACAAAGAATTCAGGGACCAAAAAAAAATTAAAGCATAATTTTATGTTTTCTTCAGAGTATCAGCTCTCCTCAAAACAACACAAACAGTGCAATGAGGTTGAAATGCAAAAAGAGTACGAATAGAAATTAACAAAGCCAAAGAGCAAGTTTGACAGGAAAAGAAAAGTTTGGAAGTAAGGTGCTGAGTTAATCCAGTACATTTCTCACAGAGTATGAGGTCATGCTTCAGATAACAAAATACTTCTGGCGCCTTTCATCTGAGGTTATCCAAGTACTTTGCTGACATTATCTAACAGCAAATATTATTACCCCCATTTTATAGGTGGAGAAACTAAGATACTAAGAGATTAAATAGCTTGCATAAGCATGCAAGACGAGTTGATGATGGAACTAGAAATATATTTCAGGAATCTAATCTTCTGCTTTTGTTTGAATCACTAGGTCAGCTTTCCAGATACCAAAAGACATTTATTAGTGTATACTTTTATTAAAGGTATTTTTTAAAACTTATAGTATCTTCTGTAAACAATTAAATGAAAATACTTTTGGTATAACTCATGGTTGCTTGTTGTGTGAGAAATTTAAGGGGTGATTTAAAAAGAAATTCTCCAAAGCCACTGGAATCAGAAGCTGAAAGCAATGGAACCCAGGAGTGAAAGACCAGCAGATGCCAGCCACTTGCTTTGCTATCTGATAGTTGAAACCTGGATGCCAGTAGTCCTACTTCAGAGAAGGTATCATCCTGCTGATGCCTTAACTTGAACATTTTCCTGGCCTTAGAACTGTAAATTTGTAAACTAATAAGCCCCCATTGTTAAAAGTCAGTCCATTTCTGGTATATTGCATTTTGGCAGCTTTAGCAAACTGAAGCAACCTACAACTTCTCTAATAAAAAAAATGTTTTTAAGACAAACATTAAATAAAAAAAACTTTTACATAAAAAAATTAATTCTCCAAGGATCAAGAAGATATCCACATTAAGTTATTTAGTAAAACCCATATTAGATATCTAATAGAGAACCACATTGAAATTACATCAGTTAGTGTCCAGTATTCTAATGGTTATTGTGTGAGTGTGTTATAGGGTATTCTAGGAGGGTGGGGAGATGAGCAAGAGACGTCTAAGAATTACATATTCTATACTTTGTATCTCCACCCAATTCAGAATTGACCCCACAAATACTTGAATTCAAAGAGGTTCTGTAATCCCTTAGGGAACATATTTCTGGGGGGAAGGGGGAATTCTACCACTTTCACTTTTGTTCCAATCTCCAAGCCCCCATAAATCTTTTTCAGTCTGCTTCATAAACACAAACTAAGTTACAGTGTACAGTTGAATTAATACTTGTGACAAAAAATCACAAATGTTTATATTGTATTAATATCAACTACTGTGCTAAAAGTAAAGTGTAACACAAGAAAAAAATAGTTTTATAATATTAACTGTATGTAAGCTCTAACTACATTTCAAAATGGAGATTAATAAATTTATCCTTCATTTTGGCCTGAGCTCAAGATTAAGGTTACAGTCAGAAAGTCGAGTTTGAATTCAAGGCGGAGAGATGCATATAAACATCCATAGAAATACACTTCTTTTCCTTATCACCTCTACGAGCTGGTGAAAAGGTGGCTAGATAGTTGGGGAAAAGAAAGAGATCAAGAACTCAGCCAACAAGAATTATGTTTCACTTACTGGCTCGTATCTATTTCGTGTGACTAAAGCATGAAAATGCACATCTAAACGTCTTTTCTAATGAGCATCTAACTGATGTGGGCAGCCACACAGTGTAGTGGAATAGGCACATACTCTAGAGTCAGAAGACAGAGGTTTGAATTCTACCTCCCCCACTCTCCAGTCTTGTGACTGTGAGCAAGCCACTTAACCTTCCAGGCTTCAGCTTTCTCATCTGGGAAAGACAGATAAATGATAATACATCACAGGTTATGGTGAGAATTAAACAAGACAATGTGTGTGAAGGTACTGAGCAAATGTTTATAGGTGATATAAGTGTTAGTTATATATTTAATGTAAATATGTATATTATTTATATAAAAATACATATATTATTAGTTATAATATAGCCATTTATATATGTAAAATAATAAATTAGAAGGTGCACATCTGTTTAATAAATCATTGGCATAGGTTAAAACAGGATATATGTTTACTTTGCACAAGGTCTTCAATTTGTGCACTGGTGTTTATGTATAATATATGTATGTAATCCCTTATATTTCCAAAACCAGCTGCCTCTGCACCATCATTCTTATTTCTGTCTGTAGGGTTTTCAGCTGCTTTTGCCCCCTTATAATATTTTGTGGACCTTCTGTTAATGCAGTAGGATTTGTAACCAAATACTCAAATATTCTCATTCCTTCTTTAGCAGGTGGGGACCGTCCAGTCCCAGGATTCCAGGAGTGTTTTTATTGGCTGATAAGCCTCACTAAAACCTATGGGTCTTCTTCCAGGCTGGGCACCCAGCTGCCTTTTTCTATTTTTGGAATGGCTTCAGACAATCTGTCACGAGTTTAAAAGTTTCCACTGCTTGTAAATAGGGTGGTTTATCCTTTGCAAAATATAACCTGGTGTGGTTACATATAACCTCATTCTGACTTATATCCTTCAGATTTTTTTCAATTGCAGCTGTCTTGCCATAAGATATTCCATTGCATGTTTCATTTGTATTATTAGTCCATTAATCAGTGTCAAAACAGAGGAGCTTCTCTTTAAGAGTGTCCTAAGAAAAAAGGGGTTGCCTTTGTACAATTAAATGGATTACCATGTCTGTTCATTAAGTGTTTAAAGTATTATTTCCCAATAAGGAAAATTCTGAAGAAAAGAAGGCACTCAACATTAAAAGAAACTAATCTAGAAGGTTCATGAGACAATATGTAGGAAAATATAGAAGGCAAAAAGATTGAAAACATTTCAAACTTACACATTTCAGAAGTACCTTAGTCTTAACAAGTATTCAACTTAGACTGGGGAAATAGTAAATAAAGACTTAGTATTTAGATTTAAGTATATTGGTTGTCTCATTCACAAATCTCATTGAGGAAACCTAAACAAGATGGAAACAATTAGCAATAAAAAGATCAAAACTTAGCTTCAGGTTTGTGGTAAGTCCTTGTTTGCTTCTGATCTTGCCTGAAGCCTTACCAGAAATAATAATAATGAGAAATTCACTAACTCTATTATCTGGCTTTATTCCAAGAATAGCTCATTTATCATTTTAAGGGAGGGATTAACCACCTACAGGGAAGTAGAGATTTGAAGTAATTTTGGTGAGATTCAATCTCCAAAAGCCACTTTTATCTGAACAACCAGATATTTAAGAAGTGGATTTCCTTCTGCCTTGGATTTCCAGTTACTTGCTCCAATTTTACTTCATTGATGAATTCACTGATGAATGAATTAATCCGATCATTCATTCAGTAAATTAACAGCACAGAATTAAACAGATTTGTTTTATTTCTGATAGTGTAAATAATGGAAAACTTCTGTGAAGGGAATGTTTATCCTTTTCATGTCGACTTTATACATGAGGATATACTTCCTGAATCCTAATTACATTTATCGACTACAACCAGTAACTTGAAAACAGACTGGGGGAAAGTATGGGGCTACCATTAATTTAGCTGTCTGTCCCATAGTTGCAACAAATCTTCAAGTCATATCTTGTACCTCAGAAAATATACACATACTTTAAAACCAGAATCCTTGTGAACGCTAGGACAACAAAGGTTGAATTCCTTGTTCTAGAGTCACGGGGCAAGTCAGTGTGAGTAGAAGGTTTGGAATCAGATGTGGGTTGGATCAACAATGCCCTGTTACTCAAATATGAAAGTCTCAGTTCCTTATAAACCATGAAGCATTTTGTCACCAAGACTTCATTCTCAGCAACCTGTTCATGTAAATCAATGTTGTTTATAGATTATTTAGAATGGGAATTTCAAGATCTCTTTTAAAGCCATAAAATAAATTCCCAGACCATTCCAAAATAAGTTTGTGCTTATTTGGGCTTGTTTGCTGCCAAATTCATTTGGCTGCAATGCAGAATGAAAATCTCTCTGTTCTCTTTATAGAAGAGTGATGTCTTGACTTTCACGGACAGTAATAAATCTTTTACCTAACAATAAGGCAAAACCAATCTGTTTTAATATTTATTCAACAAGAGGTTGTAAGTAAATTAAGTCAGAGAAAAGGGCTATTTTAATTTTACTAGAATTTGCTTAATTAGAATTTCTTCTCTTGTCAAGCTATGGCTTTCCACAATGGTCAAATAACTTTTTTCACATTTAAGAAGAGTAAGATTTCCCTAGGGAGCCACTGATGAGCACAAATCCCAAGTTTCTCTTTTTCTCTGAGTGGATAAACAATGCTGCCTTTTTGGTGTATTTTATCTATAACTCTGATAGCTGAATGCTCAAAGAACTTTAAGGTATATTTTACACTATGTATTTCTGATCAGCAATAGGCCCCATCACGTATCCTCTCATGGAATCTCAAAATCTCAGGCCAGTTCCTCTGAGCTGAGTCATGATCTCAGGACAGAGCGGCCTCCCTCAGGAGACAAATGCAATGTTGTTATACCTGGAGGCTTGTCCAGTGAAACACCAACTCTGTGTAGATGGTACAGTGCATTCTTACTGAAGGCAAACTCGTATTGTACTTTTCTTCTAGGGCTGCCAGAATAATTAAGCAAGTGGGTCAAAGCCCACTGCAAACACCACCATGAGGCATCATACCTAATTCTCATCTGGCACTCAGCTTGTATGCCCTGGTTTCACTGTTAGCATATTAACATAGTTCCATACTGGTTGTTAAATAGCTGCTGTTCCTCAACAACCTGATCTGCAAGATCTAACAACCAAGGAGTTCACACTCACACAACAGGGGGCCTCTTACCTTGCTCCATTCGAACTGGCTTCCAAAACTTTAGTGGTTGTTATACATTTTAAATAACACTCCTTCTTAATATACATGTGGAAATAAAAGCAAATTACATGACAAATGCAGCTACAAATAAATTAGCTATGAATTACAAATATAACTTCCAGTCACCAATGCTGCACAAATTATCCTGAAACTTAGTGACTTATAACGGCAATATTTATTTTGCTCACAAGTGTACAATTTGGGCAGAATTCTGTGGTGCAGCTTGCCTCTGCACCACTTGAAGTTAGTGGGAGTGGTTTAACGGCTGGGAATGGAGTCATCTGGAATCATTATTCCATGAATATGTTTGGTGGTTCATTCTGGAAAGACTTAAACAATTGAGAGTGGGAATACCTGGAGCTCCTTGGGCATCTTTATCCTTATGTGGTCTTCCAGCATGGAAGCCTCAACTGGACTTCTTTCATGTCAGATCAGGATTCCCAAGGCACATGTCCAAAGAGAGAAAGCACCAAACGAATCTATATTGCCTTCTATGACCTAACCTCCAAAGTCACATAGCATCACTCCTGTGATACTCTATTGGTTGAGGCAGTTACAAAAGTCCATCCAAGTTCAAGAGGGGACAGAGAGCCCATCTCTCAACGGAGGAATGTCAACCTCACATTATAAGAAGAATATGCAAGATGATATATACTGATGCTGCTATCATTGGAGAATACCATCCACCACAATAACTTTTTATTGAAAGTTTTTTAGAATGGCTAGCACTTGCTGCTCTACTTTTAGAATAGATCCACTTATTGACCATTCTTCTTTTTTTTTTTCTTGACTTGAAAAAGCTATTTTACTCTTAGAGTAATGTAAACATGCATATCTAATTTCCAGTTTTTAATCCCCCTAAATTTTAGTGTTATGAATTTTTAAAAGGCATATAAAGTAAGTCCAACGTAAAAATAAGAATTTTAGAAATTCTATCTTATACCTAGAAAGTTTTTGACAAAAAAACATGCAATGGAAATGCGACTAATAAAATTGCCATAGAAGACATTTTAATTGTTTGGCTTGAGTTAATCCACATTTGGACAAGATTAGCATTATCTCAACTTTCTTTTTGCTTGGAACTAGCTGTACTGCTTTTCCACCAACAGTCTTCTGCTCATAGGAATTTAGGTAGGGAGTGGCTGAGTTGAGGCAACAAGGTGATTTCTACTGGTGTGGGACAGCTGCTTAGAGCCAGGAGGGGGGTAGAGGTGATTTTACCCCACCATTACCTAGACAGTAGTCACTCCTTACCTAACTGCAGCTAATTTCCCTCAAAGGAAGTTGATGCTAGTTTTCTTGAATATAAACTTTGCCTTAAATTCTGATATGAAGAATGTTTGTTTTATGCCTAGCGTTACAAAGTTGAAGTTTCTTGACCCCCAAATCGGTGGGATATCATTTTGAATGAAGTTAAATTCTTGTGCCCTTTTACTCTCCCATCTTGGCTGTTCTTCCTCCCACCCTCTGCATGCATTTTAAAATTCCTATTGTTTTCTTTTTTAAATGTCTTATTTAATATTCTGGAAATAAAAAGGCTATAAAGAATAGTAACATAAACATCTGTATAGCCACATCCAGGTTAAGAAATAAAACGTTACCAACAGAGTTGAAGATCCCTGTGTTTGCTTCCACTTACCTCCCCCCACACACTGATTATACACATTAATACCCTTTTCCTTCTGCTCCTTCAGACTTGATAACTTTTCTCTGTTTAGCTTTATGCCTTTGCATTTTTAATCTTTTACTACATTTGCATGTATCTCTAAAAAATCTATCCTATTTTTGTGCATATCTTTGCTTTCTATCAGTGTTGTCATACTGTATGTATCCTTCTGAAACTCGCCTTTTAAAAAGTATATTTGTGAGACATATTCTTTAACTCATTTCACTGCCGCTTAGAATTTCATTGTATGAATATTCCTCAGCCTACTTACCTTTTCTCCTAGTGGTGGACATGTTATTTCCTATTTTTGCTATTATAAGCAGGGCTTCAATAAAAATTCTTGAACTTATCGCTTTGTGCACTTGGGTGATTTTCATGTGGCAGTGAATTGTTTAATACAAATCTGCAACGAGATAAGAAGCTTGTGTCAGAATATAAATCAACCATTTCATTCATCAAAGTCTTACCTGAAAAAAATAAATCAGCCACCTAAACAGTATGCTTAGTGACAGCTGATTTATATCCCTGTACAAGCTCTTTATCTTACTGCGTGGTCCAGTAACAAAAAATTTAAGGATGTGAGGTCCTAGGCACATCTTCAGTTTTACTGCGTATCTCCAAAATCATTGCACCAATTTACACTGCTATCAGAAGTAAGTAAAAATTCTGATTGCTTCACATCTTTGCCAACATGTGGTATTATCAGATCTTTTAATTTTTGCCAATCCAGTAGGTGTGAAATGATTTCTCATTATAGTTTTATTTTCTTTTCCTGATTACTAGTGATGTTGAGTATCTTGTTATATATTTTTTTAATTTTAGTTTTTTTTTTAATCACTGAACTTTGCTGGATGGTTGCTCCAATTTTCAATTTTTTTCTGTATTCATTTATTCCTTTAATTCAGTGTTCCAAAGGTGGACCATAACTGGTTATTGCTTTTTTATCCCTGCCTTTTTCTATGTCTTTCCTCTACTATTATTCTATTCCTGCCTGTGGAATGTTATTGATAACCCCATGACTGGTTTTCTGCTTTTCTACTCTATTGTCACTCTTTGATGGCTCAAGTTCTTTTGGAATTTCTACTTTTGGTAAAAATCGTGTAACTACATCTTGAACAAGCAGGACTCCTAGGGTATACTCATAAAAGCAACTTAATTTTGTTTTCCTACTGTCCATCTACACCTGTACCATGGGAGAAATTTTTCTCTTACTCCTGGACAAAATGTAGGCTGGTTTTGTTACTTTTTTGTTCAATTTTAGTTAATAGAAAGTCCTGTATGCCATTAGATTACAAACAGTGTTTGTAAGGCCCAGCCCAACGTATGGATCAGCATTTCAATTTCTGTTCAAAGGTACGACTTCTTCCACCCTCTCTTATCTAGGGCTTTCTGCAGTTGGGCTGTCTGCTTCTAGGGAGGCAGCATGGTCCTTTTCTCTTTTTCTGTCTGGACAACCTGCCTTTTCTGAGGCTTGTTAGTTGCAATTTCTGCTCTTCTTTGAGTATCAGGTAGGGACTTGGGGAGGGAAGAGTGGCAAGGGAAACAGAGACATCTTGTAAAGTGGCTTTGTTCCTGCCGGGCTTAGTAGATCTTTGAAGCCAATTCTTTCTCGTGTGGGTATTTCCAAGGGTTCCTCAAAATCCCCCCTACCAGACGTCTGCGGCTGCAACTCCTTGCATGTGTGTACTGCCTCTCATTCAGCTGACTCCTCCAATCCTCCCTCATCTTCTGTCTCCAACCAAATTCCCCATAGCCTCTCTGTCTGGGGTCCACTCACCCTGGCAGGCCAGCCATCTTCGGAAGATTCCTTTAATTTTAATTTCTTTAGTTTTTTTCCAGGCAAATGACTATTACTTATTTATTTTTCTCTTTTTTTAAATTCAATTTTATTGAGATATAGTCACAAATCATGCAGTCATACAAAGCATACATTCAGTTGTTCACAGTACCATTATATAGCTGTGCATTTATCACCAAAATTAATTTTTGAACATTTTCATTACCACACACACAAAAATAATAAGATTAAAAATTAAAGTGAAAAAGAACAAAGTAAAAAAGGACACTGGGTGCCTTTTTTTTCTTTTCTTTTTTTTTTTTTGGTCCCCATTTTTCTACTCATCTATCTACACACTGGACAAAGGGGAGTGTGATCCGCATGGCTTTCCCAATCACATTGTCACCCCTCATAAGCTACATTTTTATACACTCGCCTTCAAGATTCAAGGGTTCTGGGTTGTAGTTTGATAGTTTCAGGTATTTACTGCTAGCTATTCTAATTCATTAGAAACTAAAAAGGGTTGTCTATATTGTGCGCAAGAGTGCCTCTCGGCTCTTTTGGAATCTCTCTGCCACTGAAGCTTATTTCATTTCCTTTCACATCCCACTTTTGGTCAAGAAGATGTTTTCTATCCCATGATGCTGGGTCTAGATTCCTCCCCAGGAGTCATATTCCACGTTGCCAGGGAGATTTACTCCCCTGGGTGTCAGATCCCATGTAGCGGGGAGGGCATTGATTTTACCTGTAAAGTTGGTTTAGCTAGAGAGAGAGGGCCACATCTGATCAACAAAGAGGCATTCGGGAGGAGGCTCTTAGGCACAATTGACTATTATTTATTTTTAGTTTTAAAATTTTATTCTTTTGAATTATTAATATATTCTCACTGTTGGTTCAAAATTCAAAAAGTACAAAAGGGTATGAATAAGCCTTCCTCTTATTCCCTTGTCTGGTTTCCTCCCATGTAGACAGCCAGTGTTGGCAGTTTCTTGGGTATCCTTGTAGAGATATTTTGTACATGTACAAGCAAATATTATATATATTTCCCACTATTTTGTGTGTGTGTGTAACACAAATGGTAGCATACTCTTCATGTGGGATTCTTTTTACAGTGATCTGAGGCCAACATTCCTACTTCAGGTCCCTCTTCTGGTCCCTGGGATTTATCAACTCCCCCTTAGAATGGGAACAATTAACTTCTCTGGCACTGTCCTCCACTCTGCTGGTAGGGCTGCTCTAGCTTTTTCAGATCTGAATCCAGCCTGTGGCTACTCGGCCTCCCAGATTCTGGTACACACATCAAGCTTTCCACGTCATCTCCTTGAAGCCCCTCTCACTAACTTGATGTAAGGCAACAGATACCTCTTTAACCCACTGCCAGTTCTCTCCAAAGAAGTCCTCCTCTCAGATCCTCTCAATTGAAAATCACTTGATCCTTCATACTAATGACCTGGTTGAAGGGTCCCAAATGAGGGGCCCAAGAGTCGTGTAACTGGACTCATATTTTTCCTTTGAGAATTTGCATCTTGGAGGTCTGTCTCACAATTTATTTTGGTTGATGATATCAGTTTATCTTAGGACCTCACTCAAAAATTCCAATTTGATATCCAGTGATAGTCAAATATGGTTGAAAACTGCCTTTGTAGATATTCCTGTTCTCTCTTGATTTAATGTCACAGAAGTTTCTCTGACCAAGATTTCCTTGGCTTGTGTGCACACACACACACACCCAACCAAATATTTGTATATATGAAGACAGATGGCTGTATCTCTATTTTTGATCAGAGGAAGTTCTTATTGATAAGCTTCAGTTTTTCCATATTTCTGCACAGGATATCAAATCCCTGAGAAAAGTTCAAGAATAAGCTAAAAGACTGAATCTGGAAAAAAAAAGTAACCAGAAATTTGGTATTTGCCTAACTTATTGGAGTTGAAGGAAGACTCGCAATCTGAATGACTGAATTCATTGTTGAAAAGATGGTGGACAAGTTTACAGATCAGGTTTGGCACTCAGGCCTGGCACTTCAGTAGCAATGCCTTTCACCAACCCTGACACATAATTTTATCCAATTAACTATAAATAGTGAATGACATCATTATATTACCATAGTTGTATCTATCCTTTATTCAATTTGTTATGTCTAGAGATCAATGTCAAATTTCACATTCTCAGGAGAGACATACAGCTATTCACCCAAAATGTAATTAAATTCCACAGACATTCAATTCAATTCAACAAATCAGTGCAAGGCACTGATTCCATTTGTAAAAAAAAAAATAGGAAAAATAGCCAACTTTTTTGAGTACCTACTGTGTGCCAGGTACCATGCTATGTTCTTTACATACTTTATTTCTTTGAATCCTCACACAGCCCTGTGAGGTAGGTATTATTATAATCTCTATTGCACACATGTGGAAACTGAAGTACAAACAGGTAATGTACCTCTACCATAGTTATATGGCTAGTAAGTAGCCCAGCTGGGCTTCAAACCCAGGCCTGTTTGACTCCATTGTTCATGCTCTTAGTCCACTAAGAAGGAGACAAAGGTCTTTACAGTCTAATGACAATGATGATGTGTAAAACAAATGCAGAACTATTGATAGTGGATACTGTCCTAAGGGAAGTACACAGCAGCATGGAGTTCAGGGATGAAGGAGCACCTGCAAAGTATAAGCATGAAATTTTTCCTGTAGGAGGTAGCTTTTGAGCTAATACTAAAAGGCTGTGGCAGAAATTGTGAGTTTGGGGTGGTATGTGTTCCAGGTTAGGGAACAAAGCCCTAGAGGTAAGAATGAACAGGTCATGCCTGAGATCCAGTTTGGCTCGAAAGTGACATCCAATTAGGGAATTAATAATAGTAACTATTTATTTCTATCTTTTATGTGCCCATTCCTTAAGACAACCCTTTCGGTAGATATCATTAGTCTCAATGTACAGATGACAAAATGGAGTTTCTGGGGGGGGGGGTCATAGGACAAGTAAGTGATGGAGCCAAGATTAGAATCAGAGTCTTCCTGACACCACAACCCAGCCTTTTCTACTTTATGATGCTGCCTTTCTTCAGGGAGACTGAAAGCTAAGCTGGTGGCATATCAAGAAAGGTCTTGATAGCTGAGGGGAGAAGTTTATATTTACATTGGCAGGTAGAAGCAGAGCAGGGCTAAAACCCAAGCTGGGCTCTAGGAAACCTAACACAATCATTTGGGCAGTAGAAATGAGAGACAATTAGAAGGGCAATGCTGCGTCTAGACAAAAGGGGAGTAGATAAAAGAAACATGCATCAATGATATTTAAAGACTTAACAAATTAGGTAGGAGCAAGGCAGAGAGAGGAATATATAATATTTTTGAAATTTTGAGCCTCTCAGTTCTCAGAATGGTGGTACCATTAAGAGAAAAAAAGAGGGCATAAGAAAGAGTTATCTTTGTGGGTCTGAGGGAAAACGATAAACTTAATTTAGGAGATGGAGCTCCTAATGACTTTTGTCTCCGTGTAGAGATTGATAACAAGCAATTGGAAATTGAAGTCGGAAGTTTGGAGCCAAGTTCCACGTATCCAAAGAGAGATGAGAGAATACAAAGTAAGAAAAAAAAAGTGCAGAAAAATCCAATCTTGGTGTCTACATGACAAGTAAGAAGGAGAAAGGGGAGCCGTGTCCAACACCTACTATGTGCCTTGCACAAGCTTGTTCCAGAGATGAATTACTCTCACGTAACTATGAGCAAATAACACAGGACTTAATATACTCAAGAACCAATCTGTAAGGTATAAACAGCAAAAGTTACGGGATGTTAAGAAAAGAGAGAAGTTGATATGGTTGGAGGTATTTGGAAGGTGAGGGAGAGGGAGGAGAGAACCACAAGGTACAAGAGGTGAAAACTGTACATAGAGTGATAAAAGTGTTACACTGCTCCATACACAGTAGCAGCAACTTTTGGTGTTTTCTCTGTTGCCCAAGAGTTAGCATGGGGGTGGGGCAGAGTGGAAAAGTATGAATACACTTTGGAGCAAGGGAGACCCCAAATCTTGTATCTGCCTTTTACTGATGGTAAAATATTGCATAAATTACTCAGCTCTTCAGACTCTATTTCCTCTTTTTTTAAAATAAAGAGTTTAATAATTTGTTGTATGAATTCAGTAAAATAACATATGCATAACATCAATTTCACTGCTTCACACAGAAAACCTAAATAACTCTTATGTTGTTTTACTTGCTACCACTTTTACCTTTGGGATACCACATTTGCTGTTGCTCCCTCCACCCACCTTCCTTTACACATTTTATATATGTGTAGGATTTTTGTACATTCACTTATCTCTTATTGGGCACAGGACCTACAAAGAGAAAATAGTCACAGTTGCCTCCTTTTTTGATAGGATCAACCATTTGTTGGGTTCCTACATGGTCTTAGTCACTGTGGTAGGCACTGTTGGGGTATAGAGAGATATAAGGAATCTTAAAGCCCTCAAGACACTTCGAGAGACAGTTTCTGGGTTAATAACGATGGGTGTTCAGAAGGTAGAGAAAAGCGACTAAGGGAGAGCTAGCATGCAGTGAGCAATTAGTGGAAGGTGGCATTATTTGCAGAAGAGGTGGGGAAAGAGGATAAAGATATTAGAAGATATGGTAATTACAGTGGGTTTCTTAAAATACAGTAATATTAATGCTGAAACCTAATGGGAAGAAACTCCGATTTACTTGCTTTGGAGTTATAAACTACTAAACTGAGTGCATGCTAAACAGAATTGTAACCTTCGCGAGTAAAAGGGCCATGGTGACAGCAGAGGGTAACTGCAGCAGCAGCAGAGCTGCAATTATTCTGAAACTGACTGAAGTAAATATGATTTATTTGGACAATTGGTGAAACACTGTAAATCTCAGAAGCTACCGTTTCTAGATTTCGAGTTCATCCCTGTCAAGCCCGCAACCTGTTTCCTTGGCCACGGGTGATATGCGCAGCCAGAAGGCCGAATTAGCGTTAGTCAAGACGACTGAGGTGTCCGCTGCGGATACACTTTGGCTCCTCCGGAGTTCAGCAAGGCGCCAGCTTCGCCACATTAAACATGGCGGCCTCGAGGCTCCTCTCTTCGTTTTATCTTCTTCTCACCTTCTGGCCACACTCAACATGGCCCTGACCCAATGCAGCGTTCTGGCTGAACCGTCTCGGGGAGGTTCTCGCGAGGTTTCCCTGGTCCCCGATTGCTCCCGCCCTGCCTCGCGCCACCGCCGCCGCCACAGCCGCTGGCGCCGCTCCTCCTCCGTGTCAGTTGTTAGGCTGTAATGGCGACTGGGCCGCTGCTGCCGAAGTGACTCCCGGGCGGGGGAGCGGGGCCAGACCTGCGCCAAAGGGAACTGCAGAGAGCTGCAGCTCAGCGGGGAGCTTGTGTGGGGGAGGGGAGGCAGCTTTTCCGCCTCTCCTTCCTGCCCTGTAGACCGGCGGATCCCGGGAGCCGGTGCGAGGTGCGTCCCCGGAGCGGGGAGGCCAGGCCGGGCAGCCCTGGGGCCGGTCAGGGCGGCGTCACTTCACCCTCCGCCAGGCCCCGCGGTATGCACCGTGGGAGCCGAGGGCGGAGGCGACACACTCAGGTGAGCTGCGGGAGGACCCGGCTGGGCCGTAGAAGGACACGGCTTGGACCGTGGGCACTCGCTTAGCTTCCCCTGCCTCTGTCCGCGGTGCCAGGTCCCTGGCGGTGGCGAGAAAGGCGGGGCGAGGCGCCGGGGAGCTTGGTGTTCCCCTTGGGGAAGCTCCCTGGGTCCTGAGGTTTTGCCGGGAGGTCCATCCTTAGACTGGGTTTTCGGGTTCCAGCGATGCCTAAGACGGGATTTCCCTACTTACCTGCAGATCCTCCACCCTGTCCTATCGCCTGCAAAAGATGTAAGATACCTCTGTCGCCTTGGTCTCCAGAGAAGTGTCGCTTCTTCATTTGGTGATTAGGCATATTTTGGGAAATTCCGGGGAACTGGCTCCAGCGGTAGGGGCTGCAGTTTCTGTTCTTTTTCGGTGGGGATAACATTCTCAAGAATAGGAAAAAACTTTGATCTGCTGGTGCAGTCTAGCAGTTGTTAAATGTAGTCTACTGGTTTATGCATAGATGATTTAGGAGGCGATTTAAAAAGCTTTGCGCTTTTAAAGTTGTCAGTATTTTTCTCCGCTCTCCTTTTAAATGAAGCCCAACATACTGAATAATAACGCTAATACCATGGATATGGGTTGGAATTTGTCTGGAGTTTTAGTTTTCAAACAGGAGGTTGCACACAGGCATAGATTTTAATGTGGTTTTAGTGTAGTAGCAAATCCTTCATCTAAGAAAAAACAGGTTGTCAGGAATAGTGATCAGTACTCACGTACTCCACCTGCTTGTTTTGTTTTATTTTAATGGTGGTCCTTGTTTTGAATTCGGTGAAGCCGTTAATAGTTATGTTGCTATGTTAACGATACCTCCTGCCCTGCATTTTAAGGATTTTAAAGGAAAGGGTCTCTTTGGCAGACGTAGAAACAGTCCAGAATGTTTTCTAAGAAACAATAACAAAATGCTTAAAACTGTCCTTCATTTAAAAAATTTCCTAGTTTAAAGTATTGTTTTAAACAAGGCTGCTGTTAATAACATGGGACTGTGACTTGGGGGATTAGTTGTTAGACCTATGCCAGAAGTTGCTTCAAACTCACCGGCCTATAATAATTGGTTTCTGTGTGCTGAATTGACAGACTCCCTTCAGTGTAATAAAATAAACTGACCGTTGAATGCTTATTGCTTTAAATTTAAAATACCTTAAACAGAAAATAAGTGTCAAGCTAGAATACATTGTATGTGTGGGTAAATACATGTGTATCTTGTCTACTCATAGTCACACGCAAAACTTTTGTTTGTGTTTGTAGTAATAGTGAGCTATAATTTGTAAACAGTTCATACGTATGTGAAAGAATTTCTCTGGTTGTATTTGAGATATGTATTATTTGAGATAAATATATACATTTGTGTAGCTTTAGGTAAGAGGGTTAATTCTTGAACAACCAGCCTGTTGGGGAATAATCAATTTATGAATTATGAAGTTTTTGAATTTTTTTCTTCTGCCTCTGATTGCCTATTTTATGATACTTTTACGATATCATGGACAGAAGAAAGGAGATGAAGTCCCCATATAGCTAATTTTGTTACTTATTAAATTGCTTTAAGTTTTGAGTGCAAAAACTGACATTTTTTGGTGTGCTTCCACATTATTTTATTTAGTCTTCCCTCCTACGCAGTAGTATGGCAAATAGCCTTATTTTGCAGTTTGGAAACTGACAGATAAGAAAATTCATTTGCTTATGTGAATTCTGCTCTTATTTCTATAGATAACATAGAATTAATTTTTTATTAAATGTTAATATGCCTTCTGACATTTAATATTGTAAAATCTGAAAATATTTTATTTTTCTTCCTTTTAACATGCTAGTTGCTTCTTATGCTGATGATTGTCACTTCTTTAAACATTTTTGTAGTGTTTTCTTGTTAACAAGTCAGAATTATTACAATGGATTATTTTTCTAATTACATGTACTTTTTGTTCGAACAAGGTTCATAAGAAATTGCAGTTAATTTGTTGTCTTTCATTTTGTTTTGTTACGCATGGTTCTTTTGTCTTTGGTTCTTCAAATAATTTATACTCTTGGTTTTGTAAAACAAATATTCAAGCCACATGATCAGGGGCATAACTGAAAAGTAGTAATATGTTGGTGATTTTATTGTGGAGACAACTGATGATTTAAAAAGTTAACTCTCCCTCTACAATTGTGATTGCTATTTTTGCAGTGTGAAGTTGTAAAATTTTCTTTATTGACTTACACCACGTTAGGCAATTTTCAGTGCCACAAATATTCTGAAAAAAATGAATAATCAAAAGAGTGCATATATTTTTTTCTACACTGATTTTTTTGTTGTTGTTCATTGTTATCACAGTGTGATTTTACACCTTCTTGTTGTATTTTTGTGTGTTTTTTTTTTTGCCTTTCTTGTCTAATCTGTAAATTCCATGATGGCAGAGATGCTCTATTGACTACTATACTTCCAGTACCTAGCACATAGTAAGCTGGTCAATAAATATTGGTTGCATAAATTGACTAAAGAGTGATCCTTGGATTGCATTTTAAAAAACAAAACAAGAACTGGTTCACAGTTCCAAGGCACAACCTCAGTTCTTCTTAGGAATATACTCCAGAGGTATGTTCAAGTTTTCTAGGTAGCAGGGGAATGATAGTTTGGGATTAAAAAGCCAATGAAAATAAGCCACAGGTGGATCCTGAAAACTTTATAGACTATTATAATGATTTGCCTAGGTGCTGTGAATAGTCATTATAATTTAAAGAAAATAGAAGCTTGAAGACCCTGACCTGTTCTACTAGTACTATAATTATATGCTCGTAATGACTTTGACACTTCTTAAGTACAGCTTTGGGAATTTTAAATCTTAAATGCCAGCTAGTCCAATCGCCATGATTTATGGATAAGAAAACAGAGGATCACATAGGGGAACTATCTCACTCATAGTTGGTTTCACAACTGGAAGAAGAATCCATAACAACTGCTAAGTCTACATTTGTTCAGTGTGTCAGATAATAACACATCTGAGATGACTTAACCTTTGGATAATTGTGATCAACCTAGCAGTCTATTTTACCTCAGTATTAATTAAAAACTTAAATAAGCTTGTTTTCATTAATCAAAAATATTTGTTAATTTATAAATGAATCTCAACCCCTTCCCTTGTTATTGGGACTATAAATTTGTACAAATGGAATAACCTGAAAGGCAATTTGGCATCACCTATCAAAATTAAAAGTGCACATACTCTTTGATAGAGTAATTTCACTTTTGGGAGTTTATCCTACAGAAATTTTAACACAAGAGCACAAGAATAAATTTATAAGGCTGTTCATTGTAACATTATTACAGGTAAATGACAATAACTTTACAAATAACAAAAATGTCCTAAATGTCCATTGGTAGGGGAATAGTTAAAATTATAGTATGTTTATGCAGTGAAGTACTCTGCAGTTATTAACAGGTTAAGGGATATTTCTATTTATTTTATGGGAAGCAACTGTGTGTATCCTTAGGCTTATGGACCACAGTTAGACTTTCTGGGTTCAAATCCTGACCGTACCACTTACTAGCTGTGACCATTAGCAAATTACTTAACCTCATCTATAAGGTGGATATGATAATAATTCTTAACTTTACAGAGCTGTTGTGAAAATTAAATTACTTTAATGTTTAAGCCCTGAGTACTGTGGTTAGCATGTAGTAAGCACCACATAAGTGTTTACTATTCTTATTTATTGACATGGAAGAATGCTTTTGATATAATGTTGAGTGAAAAAAATAAGTTGCAATACATTGTAGAATATGATTCAATTTTGTAAGCAAAACAAAACAAAACAAAACAAAAGAAGTGTAGTTTGGTTTTTGGTTTTGAATGTGTATAGAAAAAGGTCTGCAATGATGGACATTAAGCTGTTAGCAGTGGTTATCCCTGGGGAAGTGGATGACTTTGCTTTTTAACTTGTTTATTTTGTCTCATTTTTATAATTTTTACAATTCTTTTTCCAAAAAGGGACATATGAAACAGATTTTTCTTCTTTTATGCAGTGACATAAATGTATTTTTTAAATTAGAGCATTTGTAGGTTTACGGAAAAATCATGCAGAAAGTATAAGTTTCCTTCTCATGCACACAGTTTTACCTGTTACGAACATTTTGCATTAGTGCAGTACCTTTGTTACAATTGATAAAACATTATTATTATAATTATACTTTTAACTGTAGCTCATAGTTTCTATTAGGCTCACTTTTTTGTGTTGTACAGTTCTATAGGTTTTGCTTTTTTCTGATGACTAAAATTTCCTATTTTGTCCACTTTCAATTATACAATTCAGTGGTGTTGATTACATTCACAAACTTCCATCATCATCAGCCTTTGCCACCACTTTTCCATCACCCCAAACAGAAACTCCCTAACAATTAAACATTAATTCCCCATTTTGCTGCCTCCCGCCAGCTCCTGGTAATCTCTGTTCCAGTTCCTGTGACTTTATGAATTTGTGTGTTCTTCTTGTTTCATATAAATGAGGTCATACAATATTTGTTCTTGTGTGTCTGGCTAATTTCACTCAGTATATCTTCAAGGTTCAATCGTGTCGCTTGCATCAGAATGTCATTCCTTTTTACAGCCAAGTATACTATGCCATTTTATGTATATACCACATTTTGTTTGTCCATTCATCTGTTGATGGACAATGGGCTGCTTTCACCTTTTGGCAATTAAGAATAATGCTTCTGTGAATATCAGTGTGCATATATTTGTTCAAGTCCCTGCTTTCAATTTTTGGGGTCTGTGCCTTGAAGCAGGATTGCTGGGTAATATGGTAATTCTATACTTAACTTTCTGAGGAACCACCAAATTGTTTTCCACAGTGGCTGCATCATTTTACATTCCCATTAACAGTGCACAAGGGTTTTTCTTTCTCCACATTCTCTTCAACACTTGTTATTTTCTGTTTTTTTTTTTTTTTTTTTTTTTAATAGTAGCCATTCTAGTGGGTGTAAGATGGTATCTCATTGTGGTTTTGATTTGCATTTCCCTGATGGCTAATGATGTTGAGCATCTTTTCATGTATTTTATTGGCCATTTGTATATCTTCTTGGAGTCTATTTAAATCTTTTGCCAATTTCTAAATTGGGTCGTTTCCCTTTTTGTTGTTGAGTTGTAGGAGTTCTTTATATAATCTGGATATTAAACCCTTGTCAGATATATGGTTTACAAATATTTTCTCCCATTTCATAGGCTGTCTTTTTACTTTCTTGATAAAGTCCTTTGATGTATGAAAGTTTTTAATTTTGATGTTGTCCCATTTATCTATTTTTTTTCTTTTGTTGCTCAGGCTTTGGGTGTAAAGTCTTAGAAACCATTGCATAACACAAGGCCCTGAAGATGCATCCCTATGTTCTCTTCTAGAAATTTTATAGTTTTGGTTTGTATATTTAGGTCTTTGATCCATTTGAGTTAATTTTTGTATGTAGTGTGAGGTAGGGGTCTTCTTTCATTCTTTTGCATATGACTATCTATTTCCTCCAGTATCATTTGTACTAAAGAGGATTTGGCATCCTTGTCAAAAATCAGTTGGCCATAGGCGTGAGGACCCACAGTAAGAGATATATTTTACTTGGGAACACAGTATGTGTGTGTGTGTGTGTGTGTGTGTGTGTGTGTGTGTGTAATGAAACAAAAGTTTCACTTAAAAATACTTACCCCTTCTTTCAGTACCCGCTGATATTTTCAATTATATTCTGTTTGGTTTCATTAAAAAATGCTGGTTCACTCACAAATTTTTTTTTTTTTAATGTACTAATGGGTCATGACTTCTAGCTTTAATGTTTCTTTCTCTGATTACTTGTAAAGTTAGACTATACTTTATACAGTAGATGCATCCCTGAAAATTTTGTGTGAATGCTCCATTTTTGTGTATGGAATTATTTTAAATGCTCTAGAGAAATAATGTAAAGCACATTTCATCATAAACAGAAGGATATTTTTGCAAACAGGGAATCTGTTTTATCTTTGGTAAGTTTGGGGCTTGGTGATTTTAAAGTTAGCTACTTACAATTTTTGTTGTACATGGGCTTGGAGAAGTTGCTTCTGGGATTGTAGTGTCTCTTTTTTTAAACTAGATTTTAAAATCATTCATGGGTATTAGCACTGGCTACAAGTTGATAGGCTTCATTTCATTCATGATTTTCATGAACAAGGAATGAGTATTTTATTAATGAATTTCTTTTAATTTTGGGATTGTTTCAAAATATAAAATCTGTATACACATACAATTATCTGGTTTATTATTTTATCTTTTTACATTTTATCATATAAGAAATTTTCTGCTTAGGAATGGCTAACCTCTTTATGTTACGAAATACCTGGCTAAATTTGTGGGTTTTTTTTCCCCCTGTTTGCTTTGGATTCTGCGACTATCAATGGACTATTTTAGCCATTGAGATTTATTCAGTCATTCAGCAAACTAATCTGGAGTATGTACTGTGTACTTACTTTGAATGGACTAGGGATATAAACAAGAATAAAAGATCATCCCCACAGTCCCATATAGGAGACAGATATGTAAATAATACAAAGGGGCAAGAAGAATGATTAAGTGTTGTGGACCCATAAAGAAGGACCAGCTACAGAACATCAAGGATTTAGGGAAGAATTCCAATAAAAGAAAAATTGTCTTTCTTTCTTTAAACAACCTGTAAATTAGCTACATTTTTGACTATGGAGGGAAACTTTCAAAATTATTTATTTTCCTTGTTTTTCCTCAAAAAAGTGATATGTGCATATGGCTGAAGAAAATTCAAAAGCATTTACATTGAAAAATGTGCTGTCTGTTCTGGATCCCTATTCCTCCTTCTTGGAGTTAACCATTGTTAAGTTTCTTGTATCAGGAAAGCTTTTGAAGTGCAAAGTTTTACACTTCAGGGCAAAAAATAACCCTAACTTGCAAACTGTAAGATACCTTTTTTGGGAAACATACCTTGAAAGAAATTTAGAAGAGTTCGTAATTAGGATAATCAGGTAATAGTTAAGCCCTTTTAAAGGGCCTTTTTTGTTTATTTCTGGTCCAGTTTGCTATCTTCATCTCCCTCTGATTTTGCTCTTTGTTTCCTACCAGTTTGGGACATTGTGTTTTCTGAGATCCTTATCCATGCTTATAGTTTCTTTTGGGTTTCCTGGATTACAGTAGGTTAGCCATGTAATTGTTTGTAAAAGTGATGCCAGAGTCCCAGGAGTTCTTGGAGAAGTTGAGACCTCAACCAGGGGCTGATGCTGTGAAGGTTCTTGACTCAGCCATAGGAAAGAATCCAAGGACTAGTTAGTGTGTACAGCCAAAGAATCCAAGGTCTAGTCATTGTGTACAGTCAAAATGTTTAATGCTTAGTGAAAGTACACACTTGAACGAGGTAAGTGTGGGCATTCCCCAAAGGAGGAGAAGCCCTCCAAAGTCTGGATCCTTGTATTATGAGGACTTGGAGGGCCCTTACCCCTCTGGTTATGCTACAAAGGGATTGATAAGCTACACTTTTCATTGGTTCTTTCAGGTGCCTACCTCAGTGAGGGCTAGGTGTGCGAGGGCTAGGGGTGTGTGTGTGTGTGTGCCAAAAGGAACTTTTTTTTTTTTCTTTTTTTTTTAAATTTTATTTTGAAATAAATTCAAAGTTACAAGAACAGTTGCAAAACAGTACAAACCCCATACACAGCATACCCTGACCCCCCTCCCCTGATACCCCGATCCACCAACTTTAACATGCTGTCACACCGCCATTTCACTCTTTCTTTCCCTCCCTCCCTCCCTATCATCCATCATCTATCACTCTGTCTTCTGAACATATGAGAGCTAGCTGCACCCATCCTTGAACAAACACTATAATTCACATATGCAATTCCCATGAACAAGAACATTCTTTTATGCAATCCCATTAAGCACGGCTAAGAAGTTCAAGAAATTCACCATTGATACAAAGCTCACATTCTGTATTTCCTTTTTTTTTTTTTTTTTTTTTTTTTCCTTCTGTCCCGACTCTGTCCCTTTGAGCCTCCTCTCCTCCATCCTCAGATCCCATCCAGGAGCATCCTTGGCATTCAATTGTCATCTATTTAGACTGTCTTTTTTTTTTTTTTTTCAGTTGTGGAAACATATATACAGCCTAAATCTTCCCATTCCACCCCTTCCCTAGCATTCCATTAGTGGGATTAATCACGTTTAGAATGTTGTAATGCCATCACCTTCCCACGATCCATTACTAGAAATTTCCCTGCACCCCAAACAGCAACCCTACAGTCATTTCTTAACTCCCCAATGCCCCTTCCCCCACTTCTCATAACTCATACTCTACTTTTCATCTCTATGGTCATATTCTCTGTGATAATTTCTTTCTGTTTACTGTGGGGCTTAAATTTAACCTCTTAAATCCATAACAATCTTGTTTTTCTTTGATACCAACTTAACTTCAGTAGGACACGTAAACTATGTTCCTGTACTCCTCCATTCCCCCGCCTTTATATAGTTCTTGTCAGAAATTACATATTTTACATTGATTCCAAAACCACTGATTTATCATTACAGTTTATAGATCCTGTAGGAAGTAAATAGTGGAGTTATAAATAAAAAATACAGTAGTATTGGTATTTATATTTACCATGTGATCTTTACTGGAAATCTTTATTTCAGTCAATTGTTTAGTGTCCCTTCCTTTCAGCCTGCTCAATTCCCTTTAGCGTTTCTTACAGGACTGATTACTGGTGATGAAGTCCCTCAGCTTTTGATTATCCGGGAATGTTTTTATCTCCCCCTCATTTTTATCCTCCAGGTGTTTGTGAATTCTCCAAGTCTCTGATGGTTATTGACTTCTATTTGTATTCCATTATGGTTGGAGAATGTGCTTTGAACAAATTAATTTTTTTTTTTAATTTATTGAGTCTTGTTTTTATGTCCCAGCGTATGGTCCCTTGTGGAGAAAGATCCATGATTGCTAGAGAAGAATGTGTGTCCTGGTGATTTGGGATGTAATGTTCTACATATGTCTGTTAAAATTTTCTGTATCTCTCTCTCCTTTCTTTGCTTCTCTGTTGGTAGGGCTCCCTTTAGTATCTGAAGTAGGGCAGGTCTTTTATTGGCAAAATCTCTCAGCATTTGTTTGTGAAAAATTTAAGCTCTCCCTCAAATTTGAAGGAGAGTTTTGGTGGATCAGGTATTCTTGGTTGGAAATTTTTCTCTCTCAGAATTTTAAATATGTCATGCCACTGCCTTCTTGCCTCCATGGTAGCCGCTAAGTAGTCACTACTTAGTCTTATGTTGTTTCCTTTGTATGTGGCGAATTACTTTTCTATTGCTGCTTTTAGAACTTGCTCCTTTTCTTCAGTATTTGACAGTCTGATCAGAATATGCCTTGGAGTGGGTTTATTTGGATTTATTCTATTTGGAGTTCACTGGGCATTTATGCTTTGTGTATTTATATTGTGTAGAAGGTTTGGGAAGTTTTCCCCAACAATTCCTTTGAATACTTTTTCTAGACCTTTATCCTTCTCTTCCCCTTCTGGGACACCAGTGCGTCTTAAATTTGGACGTTTTATTTTATCTGTCAAATCCCTGAGATCCATTTCGATTTTTTTTATTTTTTTCTCCATTCTTTCTTTTGTTCTTTCATTTTCCATTCTGTGGTCCTCTAGGAGGCTGAGTCGTTGTTCAACTTCCTCTAATTTTATATTATGAGTATCCAGAGTCTTTTTAATTTGGCCTACAGTTTCTTTAATTTCCATAAGATCTTCTATTTTTTTATTTACTCTTGCAGTTTCTTCTTTATGCTCTTCTGGGGTCTTCTTTATGTCTTTTATATCCTGTATATCCTGTGCCATGCTCCTCTTCATGTCCTTTATATCCTGTGCCATGCTCTCATTGCCTGTCTGTAGTTCTTTGATTAATTGCCCCAAGTACTGTGTGTCTTCTGATCTTTTTGATTTGGGTGTTTGGGTTTGGGTTACCCATATCATCTGGTTTTTTCATATGCTTTAAGATTTTCTGTTGTTTTTGGCCTCTTGGCATTTGCTTTACTTGATCTGTAATTTGTCAGAACTGCATCTTGGTGGCATACACTTTCTCTATCTAACCAGCAGATGGTGTCCGTGAGTCACCTGTTCTCCTCAAGTCAGTTCTCCCTACTTTGTCTTTGTGGTGTGTAGAGATCTGACTCTTGTGGGATCCAATAGGTGCACTTAATTTGGGTGTGTTGTTGGGGTGTGTGTCTGAGTGGTTAGGGAGGAAGAGCAGCTTTAATAATCAGACCTCCCAGGTGTTCCTGGAGATTTAAGGCTGTTCTCTGCCGCTGACCCACAAGTCCTTGGTATTGGTGTAGGTTCCCTGGGATTTCCAAGTGGTTCCCCCTTCCCTGCTGTGCTCTTCCAGAACCTCTGCTGAGAGGGGGCCATGCCGTGTCACAAGTGTGCACCGGCCTCCAGGGAAGCCCTGGGATGCCAGGCCATGCCGGGACGTTCCCAGCCCGCTTCAAAGGTGGTTGAATGGGACGCATTAACTTCCCCCTTTCTGCACAGCACTGCCCTCCCAGCTCCAGTTCAATCAGCCGTGGGTGTATTAAAGGCCACTGTCCATGGCTGACACTGTGGCGTGTGCGGGGTGCTGCGGGAAAGACTCCCCATCACACTGGGCTTCCCCTCGCGGCTCTGGGCTGTGGGTCCAGCCCCGGGCAGGAGCGTCCCCCGCCTGCCAGGGAGATGGTTGCAAGTCATTCGGTCCTTTCTCCCTTTGGCTCCCCTTTGCACCCCTGGGCCTGAGACAGTCAGCAGCGGGTATGGGAAGGGGTATCCTCCACACCAGACACCAAGGCGTTAGCCCAGCCTGCTCCCGTTGTATCTGCAGCTGCTCTTTGGCTTTTTTTTTTTTTTAAAAAAAGAACTAGTCCGTCTCCAAACGCCAACCCACCATTTCCCCACACCGCAGCATGGCTGAGGGACTTTCAGCCAACTCACTCACTTGTTTCAGAATGCAGACTCCTGGTTTCACCAAATGCACGGTCCCTGTAGATTTAGCAGACCTTGTCTGGCTGGTGCTACTCTGGAACTGGTGTTCTGGATCACTTTCTGGTTTTTATCTAGTATTTTTCATGGAGGTGTTTTTTTTGCCCTGTCTCACCTAGCCACCGTCTTAGGTTCTGGAGTTTTGTTTTTTTTTTAAATGCAATTTTATTGAGATATATTCATACACCATACGAACCATCCGAAGTGTACAATCAGTGGCTCACAGTATCATCAAATAGTTGTGCATACATCACCATGATCAATTTTAGAACCTTTTCATTACTCCAGAAAAAAATAAAAAAGAAAACTCAAAACATCCCATCCTCTTTATTCCCTCCTATTATTGACCCACAGTATTGGTGTAGTACATTTGTTACTGTTGATGAAAGAATATTAAGATTTTACTGTTAACTGTAGTCCATAGTTTTCAATAGGTACTTTTTCCCCCATATACCCCTCTATTATTAACTCCTTGTAATAGTGTCGTATATTCTAGTTCATGAAATAACTTTTTAACATTTGTACAGTTAATCACAGTCATTATCCACCAGAAGATTCACTGTGTTATACACTCCCAAGTTTTAGCCTCCAGCTTTCCTTCTGGTGACATACAGGGCTCTAAACTTCCCCTTTCCGCCACTTTCACACACCATTCAGCACT
The DNA here is from genome assembly GCF_015220235.1 of Choloepus didactylus. Lineage (NCBI taxonomy): Eukaryota > Metazoa > Chordata > Mammalia > Pilosa > Megalonychidae > Choloepus > Choloepus didactylus. The sequence goes on along the minus strand of NC_051308.1, from coordinate 83,561,886 downwards.
GTTAATTATTCTCACAATAACGTGCTATCGTCAGCTCTATCCATTTCTAAATGTTTAAGTTCACCCCAGTTAAGTATTCTGCACATATTAAGCAACCACACTCCATTCTTTAGCCTTATTCTGTGTCCTGGTAACCTATTCTATATTATATGCTATGAGTTTACGTATTATAATTAGTTCATATCTGTGAGATCATTAAATATTTGTCCTTTTGTGTCTGACTTATTTCATTTAACGTAATTTCCTCAAGGTTCATCCATGTGATAGCTGTTTTAGGACTTCATTCCTTCTTACTGCTGCATAGTATTCCATAGTATGAATATACTACATTTTGTTTATCCATTCATTTGTTGATGCACACTTGGGTTGTTTCCATCTTTTGGCAATTGTGAATAATGCTGCTATGAACATCGGTGTGCAAATGTCTGTTTGTATCCCTGCTTAAGGTACTTCCGGGTATATCCCAGGTAGTAGAATTGCCGGTTGTACGGCAACTCTAAACTTAGGTTTCTGAGGAACCACCAAACAGTCCTCTACAGTGGCTGTACCATTTTACATTCATCAGCAGTGAATAAGTGTTCAATTTCTCCATGTTCTCTCCAACAGTTGTCTTTGCCTGTTTGTCTAATAGACATTCTAGTAGGTGTGAGATGATATCTCATTGTGGTTTTGATTTGCATTTCCCTAATAGTGAAGCTGAGCATCTTTTCATGTGCTTTTTAGCTATCTGTATTTCCTCTTTGGAGAAGTGTCTATTCATGGCCTTTGCCCATTTTTTTTTTTTTAATGAAAAATTGAACACATTTATTCAATTTCTAACAATGCCCATTTTTTAAATTGGGTTGTTTGTCTTTTTAATGTTGAGTTGTAGGATTTCTTTATATATTCTGGATTTCAAACCCTTATCAGATATGTGGTTTCCAAATATTTCTCCCATTGAGTTGGCTGCCTTTTCACCCTTTTAACAAAGTCCTTTGAAGCACTGAAGTATTCAGTTTTGAGGAGTTCCCATTTATCTATTTTTTCTTTCGTTGCTTATGCTTTGGGTGTGAAGTTTTAAGAAACTACCACTTATCACTAGATCTTGAAGATGTTTCCCTACATTGGGAGTTTTATGGTACTGGTTCTTATAGTTAGGTCTTTGATCTATTTTGAGTTAATTTTTGATAGGGTGTGAGATGGGGTCCTTTTCCATTCTTTTGTTTATGGATATCCAGTTCTACCAACACCATTTATTGAAGAAACCGTTGTGTCCCATTAGGCTTGGGAGCCTTGTCAAAAATCAGTTGAACTTAGATCCGAGGGTTTATTTCTGAGCTCTCAATTCAATTCTGTTGATCTATATATCTGTCTTTATGTCAGCATCATGCTGTTTTGACCACAGTGGCTATATAATACGCTTTAAATTCAGAAAGCATGATGCCTCCCATTTCATTTTTCTTTTTCAATGTGTTTTTTGGCTATTTGAGGCCCCTTACCCTTCCAAATAAAATTGATAATTAGTGTCTCCATGTCTACAAAGCAGTCTGTTGGAATTTTGATTGTTATTGCATTGAATCTGTACATCAGTTTGGGTAGAATTGACATCTTAATGACATTTGGTCTTCCAGTCCATGAACACAGAATATCTTTCCATTTCTTCAGGTCCTCTTTGATTTCTTTTAGCAATGTTTTATAGTTTTCTGTGTACAAATCCTTTACATCCTTGATTAAGTTCATTCCTAAATATTTGATTCTTTTAGTTGCTATTGTAAATGGATTTTTTCCTTCATTACTTTTTCAAATAGCTTGTTATTGGTTACTAGATCTTTGCATGTTGATTTTGTATCCCGCCACTTGGCTGAAGTTGCTTATGAGCTCAAGTAGCTAGTAAGTTGTCATTTTTTAATGGATTTTCTAAATACAGGAACATGTCATCTGCAAATAGTGACAGTTTTACTCTCCTTCTTCAACTGGGATACCTTTTTATTTTCTTTCTTGCCTAATGAATCTAGTAGAGAATTTTCCTTGTACAGTGTTGAATAACAGTAGGTGACAGTGGGCATCTTTGTTTTTTCTCAGTCTTAGAGAGAAAGCTTTCAGTCTCTTACCATTGAGTATAATGTTAGCTGTGGATTTTTCATATATGCCTTTTATCATGTTGAAGAAGTTTCCTTCAGTTCTTACCTTTTCAACTTTTTTATCATGAAAGGATACTGAATTTTGTCAAATGCCTTTTATTGGTAAATCAAGATGATCATGTTTTTTTCCTTTTAATTTGTTAATGTGGTGTATTACTTTAATTGATTTCCTTGTGTTGAAACCACTCTTGCATACCTGAATAAAAACTCACTTGGTCATGGTGTATAATTCTTTTAATATGTTGTTGAATTCTTTTTGTAAGTATTTTGTTGAGGATTTTTCCATCTACATTTATTATAGAGATTGGTCAGAAGTTTTCTGATAGTATCTTTATCTGGCTTCGGTATTATGGTGATGGCTTCATAGAATGAGTTAGATAGTAGTATTCCCTTTTCAAGTTTTTAGAAGAGTTTGAGCAGGAATGATATTAATTATTCTTGGAATGCTCGGTAAAACTCACTTGTGAAGCTGTCCGATCTTGGGCTTTACTTTGTTGAGTAGGGTTTTTGATGATGATTTGGTCTCTTTACTTGTGATTGGTTTGTTGAGGTCTTCTATTTCTTCTTTTCTTTTCTTTTTTCTTTTTCTTTTTTTTTTTTTCTATTTCTTCTTGAGTCAGTGTAGGTTGTTTGTGTGTTTGTCGGAACTTGTCCATTTCATCTAAGTTGTCTAGTTTGTTAGCACACAATTGTTCATAGTAACCACTTATGATCTTTTTTTATTTCTTCTGGGTCCCATGGTAATGCCACCCTCTCATTTCTGATTCTATTTATTTGCAGCTTCTCTCTTTGTTCTTTTTCAGTCTAGCTAAGGGTTTGTCGATTTTATTGATCTTCTCAAAGAATTAACTTTTGGTTTTATTGATTCTTTTGTTTTTTCATTCTCCATTCATTAATTCTTGCTCTAATTATTTGTTATTTCTCCCTTCTTCTTGTTTGGAATTTGTTTGCTGTTTCTTTATCCAGTTTCTTCCAGTTGTCAGGTTAGGCCCTTGATATTGCTTTTAGCTCTTTCTTCCTTTTTATTGTAGGTGTTTAGGGCTATAAATTTCTCTCTCAGCACCACCACCTTTGATACATACAATAAGTTTTGATACATTGTGTTCTTGTTTTCATTGTCTCGAAATATTTACTGATTTCTCTTGCAGTTTCTTCTTTGACTCACTGATTGTTTAAGAGCATGTTGTTTAACCTCCATCTGTTTGTGTATTTTTCTGGGTTCTCCATGTTGTTGATTTCCAGTTTCGTTCCATTATGATCCAGAGAAAGTACGTTTGTGTAATTTCAGTCTTTTTTACTTTTATTAAGAGCTGTTCTGAGCCCCAGCATATGGTCTATCTTTGAGTATGTTCCATGAGCACTTGAGAAGAACCAGTATCATGTTGTTTTGGGATGCAGTGTTCTATATATGTCTTTTAGGTTTAGTTTATTTATTATATTATTAGGTTCTCTGTTTCTTTATTGGTCCTCTGTTTAGTTGTTCTCTCTATTGGAGGAGAGTGGGTGTGTTGAAGTCTACTATTTATGGTAGAGTGTCTATTACTACCTTCAATTTTGCCAGTATTTCCTTCATGTACTTTGGAAACACCTTGGTTGGTGCATGACAGTTTATGATTTGTATTTCTTCTTGGTGAATTGCCCTTTTGTTACTATATAGTGTCCTTTATCTCTTATAACATTTTGCATTTAAAGTCTATTTTGTCTGATATTGGTGTAGCTTCCCCAGCTTTCTTTTGATTACAACTTGCATGGAATATCTTTTTCCATTCTTTCACTTTCTTCCTATTTGCATCTTTGGGTCTAAGATGAGTCTCTTGTAAACAGCTGATAGAAGGATCATATTTTTAAATCTGTTCTGCCAATCTGGGTCTTTTGATTGGGAAGTTTAATTCATTAACATTCAAAGTTATTAGTGTAAGGGCAGTTCTTGATTCAGCCATTTTATCCTTGGATTTTTTCTTGTCAGATCTATTTTTTTGTTCTCTCTCTTTTTTTAATTCTCTAAGTTACCCTTATGAATATTCAATTCTGTACCCTCTCCAGACTTCTCTCTTCCTGTCTTTTTTTTTTACATCTGACAGGACACACCTTAGTAGTTCTTGGCTCATATAAACGAACTCTCTCAGCTTCTGTTTATCTGTGCATGTTTTCAACTCTCCCTCATTTTTGAAAGATAACTTTGCTGGATAGAGAATTCTTGGCTGGCAATTTTTGTCTTTCAGTATCTTAAATATATTGTACCACTGCCATCTTGACTCTGTAGTGTCTGATGAGAAATCAGCACTTAGTCTTATTTGGCTTCCCTTGTATGTGATGAATCGCTTTTCTCTTGCTGCTTTCAGAATTGTCTCCTTCAGCATTTGAAAGTCTGTGTCTCTTGAAGTGGGTCTATTCAGATTCATGCTGTTTGGTGTATGTTGGGCTTCTTGGATTTGCATATTTATGTCTTTCGTAAGGGTTGGGAATTTTTTAGTCATTATTTCTTTGAATATTCTTCCTGGCGCTTTTCCCTTCTCTTCTCCTTCTAGGTCTCCCATGATGCGTATATTTTTGTGCTTTGTGTTTTCAGTCATTTCCCTGAGATCCTGCTTAAACTTTTCCATTTTTTTCCTCCATTTGTTCTTTTGTCTGTTCAAATTAGGTTGCTCTGTCCTACTAGCTCTCTGATTTCTTTCTTCTGCCTCTTGAAATCTGCATGTCTCCAGTATATATTTTTTAATTTTTATTTTGAAATAATTTCACATATAGGACAGTTGCAAATACAATACAAACCCCATACAGAGAACTCCAACACCCCCCACCCCTAGATACCCATATCTACCAATTTTACATTTTGCTACCTTTTCAGTTGCTTCCTCCTTCCTTCCTTCCTTCTTCCTTCCTTTCTTTCAACTATATCTATTATCTTTCTATCAATTATCTATCTACTCATTTATCATCTTCTGAACATTTGAAAGCAGGTTGCATATATCATACTCCTTGAACTCATAACACTTCCATGTACATTATCTGTGAACAAGGATATTCACTTATGTCATTAACTCAACTGTAGTTAATTCAAGAAAATTAATATGGATATAAAGCTTAAATTCTATATTCCAGTTTTTCCTTTTGCCCCCTTTGAGCTTTTCTCCTCCATTCTTAGATCCACTCCAGTATCATATATTGCATTGATCGTCATTGACTCTTAATTAACTATTTTCTTTAAATTAACTATATCAAGAAAAAAGTTTTTTAAAGAAAGATACACACACACACACAAAATTTTCAAACAGACGATAACAAGGGAGTAAGAAAAAGACAGCTAACCTAAAATAACCACTTTACTTCCAGCATGTTCCTACTCTACCGCAAGAAAATAACCTAATATAGGAACATTTCTGTGAACTTGTTCCTACCATAGCCATCAGAAATTAACAAACCATAGTCATTCCTGGGTATTCCCAGAACCTTAAATTTGCCCACGATAGCTTATCTGTTCTTATTGGGTTATTGTCCCCCCTTCATTAATTGCTCTCTATTGCTAGTTCTCCTACATTCTCTATTATAAACCATTTATTTTAGTAGTGTGTTGTTTAACCTCCAGGTATTTGTGAATTTTCTAGGTCTCTGATGGTTATTAACTTCTAATTGTATTCCATTGTGGTCAGAGAATGTGCTTTGAATAATTTCAGTTTTTTTTTTTTAATTTATTGAGGCTTGTTTTATGTCCCAGCATATGGTCTATTTTGGAGAAAGTTCCGTGATCACTAGAGAAGAATGTGTATCCTGGTAATTTGGGATGTGATGTTCTATATATGTCTGTTAAATCAAATTCATTTATCCAATTGATTAGGTTTTCAGTTTCCTTATTGGTCTTCTGTCTGGTTGATCTATCTATAGGAGAGAGTGATGTGTTGAAGTCTCCCACAATTATTGTGGAAACATCCATTGCATCCTTTAGTTTTGCCAGTGTTTCTCTCATGTATTTTGTGGCACCATGATTGGGTGCATAAACATTTATGATTGTTATTCCTTCTTGTTGAATTGCCCCTTTTATTAGTATGTAGTGGTCTTCTTTGTCTCTCATAACATCCTTGCATTTAAAGTCTATTTTATCTGAGATTAATATTGCTATTCCTGTAGCTGTAGCTTTTGGCTGTAGCTTGCATGAAATATTTTTTTCCATCCTTTCACTTTCAATTTCTTTGTGTCCCTGTGTCTAAAATGAATCTCTTGTATGCAACATATTGATGGTTCATATTTTTTTATCCATTCTGCCAATCTATATGTTTTAATTGGGGAGTTTAATGCATTTACATTCAATGTTATTACTGTGAAGGCATTTCTTGAATCAGCTATCCTATCCTTTGGTTTATGTTTGTCAGATATATTTTTTCCCTCTCTCTCTTATTGTCCTTTAATGAACCAATATTGAATCTCTTTAGTACTGAACCTTTCTCCATATCTCTCTCTCCTTTCTTTGTTTCTCTGTCAGTAGGGCTCCCTTTAGTGTGTGAATTAGGGCAGGGACTTTTATTAGCAAATCTCTCAGCATTTGTTTGTGAAAATTTTAAGCTCTCCCTCATATTTGAAGGAGAGCTTTGCTGGATCAAGTATTCTTGGTTGGAAATTTTTCTCTCTCAGAATTTTCAATATGTTCATGCCACTTGCCTTCTCGCCTCCATGATGGCTGCTGAGTAGTCATACTTAGTCTTATGTTGTTTCCTCCTTGTATGTGGTGAATTGCTTTTCTCTTGCTGCTTTCAGAACTTGCTCCTTCTCTTCAGTATTTGAGAGTCTGATCAGAATATGTCTCGGGGTGGGTTTATTTGGATTTATTCTATTTGGAGTTTGCTGGGCATTTATGCTTTGTGTATTTATATTGTGTAGAAGATTTGGGAAGTTTCTCCCCAACAATTTCTTTGAATACACTTTCTAGACCTTTACCTTCTCTTCTCCCTTCTGGGACACCAATGAGTCTTATAAACTTTGGACGTTTTATTTTATCTATCAATATCCCTGAGGTCCATTTCGATTTTTTCAATTTTTTTCTCCATTCTTTCTTTTGTTCTTTCATTTTCCATTCGGTGGTCCTCGAGGTCGCTGATTTGTTGTTCAGCTTCCACTAGTCTTGTACTGTGAGTATCCAGAAGAACTCTTTTAATATTTGGTCACCAGTTTTTTTTATTTCCAATAAGATCATCTATTTTTTTTATTTACTCTTGCACTTTCTTCTTTATGCTCTTCTAGGGTCTTCTTCATGTCCTTTATATCAATGTGCCATGCTCTTTTTCATGTCCTTTATGTCCCTGTGCCATGCTCTCATTGTTTGTCTTTAGTTCTTTGATTAATTGTTCCAAGTACTGTGTGTCTTCTCATCTTTGATTTGGGTGTTTGGGTTTGGGGTTATCCATTTTGTTTGGTTTTATCATATGCTTTAAAATTTTCTGTTGTTTTTGGCCTCTTGGCATTTGCTTTACTTGATAGGTTCTTTTCGGTTTATGTAGGATTATTCAAAGATAAATCTCTAATTTGTCAGATCTACAGCTTGGTGGCTTATACTTTCTCTAACTATCCTGTAGATGGTGTCTGTGAGTCACCTATTCCCCTCAATAGTCAGTTCTCTCCAACTTTGGTCTTTGTGGTGTGTGGGGGTCTGATTCTTGTGGGGGTCCAATTGGTGCACTAAGTTTGGGTGCAGTGTTGATGCTGTCCACCCTGATTGTGGGGTATGTGTCTGAGCGCTAGGGAGGGAGGGCAGCTTTAACAATCAAACTTCCCACATGTTCCGGAAGATTTAAGGGCTGTTGTAAGAATCTAAACCTTCATTTCAGTCTCGCCACAGATTGTGTCTGCTGCTGACCCCACAAGTCTTTGGTATTGGCATATGGTCCCTGGACCTCTGAGTGGGTCCCCTCCTCCAAGCCTTGCCCTTCTAGGGCCATCTGCCGAGGGAAAGCTGTGCTACCTCACAAGTGCAACGTTGTCCCTCAAGGGAAGTGCTGAGCCAGCCAGGCCGTGTAGGTGTGCTCCCAGACTACTGAAAGGATGGCTGATTGGGGGTGTGGTTAATTTCCCCCATTTTAGACCCGGCTCTGTTTCCCAGCTCTGGGACAATTAGCTGCGGGGTGCACGAAAGTCTGTGTCCACTCCCGATACTGGCATGTAGGTGTTTTGCTGGAAACATTTCCGATCACACTGGGTTTTTTGGCACGGCTCTGGGCTGTGGCTCTGGTGCCAGGCAGGAGCATTCCCAGCCTGCTGGGAAGATGGCTGCAAGGGGCGTAGGTTTTTTCCCCTTTGGCACAACTCTGCCTTCCCTGCTCTGAGACAATTAGGAGCAGGTGCGTCAAAGGCTATCTTCCACGCCATATACCGAGGCGTCTGCACGACCCGTTCCTGCTGCGCCTCACTGCGCGGCTCTTGCTACTGTATCTGCAGCCACTTTTGGGTTTTTTTTTGTAAAAGAACTAGTCTGCCTCCAAATGCCAACCCTTGGTTTCCCCACTCCACAGCGTGGCTGCCGGAAATTCAGCAACTTACTCACTCGTTTCAGAACACAGACTCCCGGTTTCACCAAGTGCACGGTCCCTATGGATTTAGCAGACCTAGTCCGTCTGGTGCATCACTGGAATTGGTGTTCTGGTTCACTTTCTGGCTTTTATCTAGTATTTTTCATGGAGGTGTTTTTTTGCCCTGTCTCTCCTAGCCACCATCTTAGGTTCTCTCCAGTATATTTTTAATTTCATCCACAGAGTCTTTTATTTCCATAGTATCTGTTAATTTTCTATGTATTCTTTCAAATTCTTTATGCTTTTTGTGTCTTCTTAATATGCTCTATCTCTTTATACACATTTCCTTAATTTCTTTGAATTGATTCAGGAGATTTGTTTGCACATCTCTGATTAGTTGTTCCAGATTCTGTATCTCTTCCGACTTTTTGATCTGTTCTTTGACTAGGCCATTTTTTCTTGAGTTTTAGTACGCCTTGTGATTTTTTGGCTGGTATCTGTTCATCTGATTATCTTGATGGGTCTATTCTGAAGGTCAGTTTCTCTCTCGTGTAGGGTTTAGTTGTTTGCCTGAGTTTGTATTAGGGCCCTACTTTGACAGTTGTTTCATCTGTATTTCTCAGCCCAAACAGGGTTGGGTACGTGTGCAGGGGATGTAGACCAACTCCAGTGGTCCTGGGATAGGGTCTGGTGAGGCTCTGAAAAGCCCTGCATGTCCCCTGCACTTTGTGGCCTGCCTTGCAGATGGCACTATTAGGTGACTTAATTGTCCTCTGAAGCTGTTTACATTCTGGAGCCCTGGCAGCATCTGACTGGGAGGGGCTGAAACTGTGGGGTTCCTTGCCCTCACTTTGATGACCAAAGTCTGGCTCAATGTGGGGCTGTGTCCCCCACTTTACTTGTGGCGGCAGATTCTCCCAGCTGCCCCAGTCTGCAGCTATCCTGTGGGCAAGGGTCGGGCCTCCAGCTCCTGTTTTCCATATGGGTGGAGGATGGGCACCAGGACCCAGGGTTGGAAACAGTCTCTGTCCATGTTTCCTCAGACTCTTAGTCCCTTGCTGACCTGGGCCTTGAGATGTCCTCCCTTTCCCCTGGATCCCCAAACAGTTGATTTAGGTAGTTTCTGCCTGGATACTTGCTGCTTTTAGGGAAGATTTTGTGATTTCCTCCATGATCCTCATTTTAGAAGCTCTTCCTTGCTGTCCTTTTGTATTCTGCCCTCCTCCGTGGCTTATTTCCTGCCATGGGTCCCTATGGGCTTGGGTCTCTGTGTCTGGATATAGGCGAGGATCTGTCTCACTGATGAGAGAGATTTTATAATCTGTGTCTGTAGTGGGAGATGGGAGGGATCCTGGCTGCTGCCTCTGGGATCAAGCTGCATGGGACTGAGTGAGGGGGAGGCGAGAGGACCAGCCAGTCTGGGATGGAGGTTTCCTACCTGATATTTTTCTTTCTTCTGTTCAGCATTTGTGGAATCCTTCTACAGTCTATATCTTCCTCCAGAGTTCTGAACAAGTGAGGCTTGTCCTTTTTTTGCTTAATCTCTGGGAAGAAATTTTCAGTAGCTGTTTATGTTGCTATATTGATGTGTTGGAAGGTTTTTGATGATTGGTTCAATCTCTTTACTTGTTATTGGTCTGTTGAGATCCTCTGTGTTTTGTAGAGTCAGTGTAGGTTGTTCATGCATTTGTAGAAACTTGTCCATTTCATCTAAGTTGTCTAGCTTGTTGGTGTACAGTTCTTCGTAATATCCTCTTATGATTTTTTTTTAAATTTCTTTGGGGTCTGTGGTAATGACCCCCCTGTCATTTCTCATTTTATTTGCAACTTCTCTTTTTTTGTCTTTGTCAGTTTAGTTAAGGGTTTGTTGATTTTATTGATCTCAAAGAACCAACTTTTGGTTTTATTGATTCTGTAGTTCTTTTGTTCTCAGTTGCATTTATTTCTGCTCTAATCTTCATTATTTCTTTCCTTCTGCTTGTTTTGGGGTTAGTTTGCTGTTCTTTTTCTAGTTTCTCCAGTTTTTCAGTTAGGTTTTGGGTTTTAGCTCTTTCTTCCTTTTCAATGTAGGTGTTCAGGGCTATAAATTACCCTTTCATCACCGCCTTTGCTGCATCCCATAAGTTTTGATAAGTTGTGTTCTCATTTTCATTTGCCTTGAGATATTTACTGATTTCTCTTGCAGTTTCTTATTTGAACCACAGATTGAGTGTGTTGTTTAACCTCCATATATTTGTGAATTTTCCAGTTCACCACCTGTTACTGATTTCCAGCTTCATTCCATTATGATTAGAGAAAGTGCTTTGTATAATTTCAGTCTTTTAAAATTTATGAAGACCTGTTTTGTGCCCCAGGTCTGTCCTGAAGAATGTTCCATGAGCACTGGAAGAATGTATATATTGCTGTTGGTGGGGTGCAATGTTCTATATATGTCTGTTAGGTCTAATTCATTATCATATTATTTAGGTTCTGTTTCCTTATTGATCCTCTGTTTAGATGTTTTATCTGTTGAAGAGAATGGTGTGTTGAAGTCTCCCACTATTATTGTACAGATAGCTATTACTCCCTTCAGTTTTGCTAGTGTTTCCCTCATGTACTTTGGGGCACCTTGATTAGGTGCATAAATATTTATGATTGTTATTTCTTCTTAGTGAATTGCCCCTTTTATTAATCTATAGTGTTCTTCTTTATTTCTTATTACATTTTTTGCATTTAAAGTCTAGTTCATCTGATATTAGCATAGCTACCTCAGGTTTTTTTTTTTTTTTTTTTTTTTTTTTTTTTTTTTTGTTTTTTTTTTTTTTTTTTTGGTTACTGCTGCTGTGGAATATCTTTTTTCATCCTTTCAATTTCATCCTACATGTATCTTTTGGTCTAAAATAAATCTCTTGTGAACAGCATATAGATGGGTCTTACTTTTTTATTGATTCTGCCACCTCTGTCTTTTGATTGGTGAGTTTAATCCATTAACATGCAATTTTTGTTACTGTAAAGGGAGTTCCTGGTCAACCATTTTATCCTTTGGCTTTTATTCATCAGCTCTATGTTTGTTTGTTTTTTAAAGTAAGAAGACTTGTTTATGTATAAATGATGATGGAAAGAATTCTGGAGGGGGGAAAGCTTGGAGATACAAGTGAGGGGAAATATAATTTTGGTTAGAAGTTTTCTGAGAGAACTTGGAGGTGGGGAGATCCAGAAACAGGTGAATATTCTCCTGGCTCCTTTTCTCTGAAGTTAGTTGTTTCATTCTTCCCAATTCTATTTCTGAACTGTAAACATGCATGATAAGAGAGAAAGTTAAATGGTAAATGTGATTCTTTTGAATTTCTTGACTATTGACTGTTAGTTTTGTGTGAGACTTTGTATTCTCTTATGAGGTGAATATTTGGCAATGCTTGAGGTGTGGATTCCTTGTTGGCTTTATATCAGTTTGCAATCAAGTAGGCAAATAGATTTATAAAGTTTCATTCTTATTTGATTTATAGGTGCCTCCACTTTTTATTTATATCATTTTTAAACAGATAGTTTTTGTATTTTTGGTAGCTTTAGTGAAATTGTGTTTCAATTTTCTCTTGGCCTAGTAGATTCATTCTTAGCTAACTTTTGGAAGTTGATTGTGATTTGAGCTTCCATTGATATTCTGGATAATGCAAATAGAAGCATGCTACATATAGTATCTTTATAATTCTTCATGATTTTTTTCACCTTAGTCCTGAACAAAGCAATATTTTTCAAGTGTGCTTAGACTTTTGCATGAAGTAACTTCCTTTATAAGATACAAGTAATTTCAGTGTAAAATGGGGACTGGAATAAGTTTTGGTCACTTATATGAATAGTAAAAGTGCTCTTAAGTTTTATAAAATTTCAGAAGCTTACATTGCAGTAAAGAGAAATCCAATAAAGTGATATAGATGCTACGTGATTGGTATGTGAAAACCATGCTGAAGGCAAAAGAAAGGAGTGAACCAACACTTGATCCTTTAAAACACAAATGTGATCATTGCTGAGGAACCCTCTATGATCTTGTCCTTTTCTTTCTTCAGCTTCATCTGGCCATTTTTTCCTCTCTAGCACCATGCCCTCGTTTTTCATTCCCACCCCCACCCCCCCCACCCCAGCTACTGGCCTAGTGGTGTATATAAATTGTGTTTCCTGTTCCCGTTCCTTTCTTTGATTACTTTTCCCAGTCTGGCTTTTAACCACCTCTACTGGATCTGTGATCATGTTCTTTATTACCTTCTGTTGACCCACCCTACCCCTTTTCCCCATTTGTCCTTCCACTGTCAGCTCTGCCTTTGGTTCCCCTTTATTTCCTTCTGTTTAAACTGAGCTCATAATAGCTTCCAGTGCTGCCATTTGTTTATTTATTTATTGAGGGGCCCTGTGGATATGAGAACGAATAAGAAGATACAGTCCTCTTTATGGACCGTGATACATATATGCTATTTTTGTTATAGCACTTTTCACATTGTATTATAACTATTTGTTCATGTGTGTTTCCTCCACTAGATTGTATTTACATGCTCAATGAATGTTCCCTGAATGAATGAACAAATTTATATGTGTGTATGTGTATATGTGTATATACACACATATAGCATACAATATTATATGATTACTCTGTGTATCATACAAAATAGAATTCAATACTAAAATCCATTTTCTGGGGATAAAGATGGTCATTTTTTGACAGCATGACAGCCATGAACCTTTATGTATCAAATATAGCATTAAGATATATAATCTTAAACTTTAAGAAATATGAAGAGATATGGACAAAAAGGCCAGTAAATTGTAATAGATTTTTGTCCACCTCTCTTAATTCTTGACATATTAAATAGGCAAAAGAGAATACACAAATGCCTACTAAATAAGTAATTCCAAAGTTCCAGCATTGTGTAGAATACAGTTTTTGTCATGATGTCTTTGATTCATTGTGCTGGGAAGTAGTTTTATTTTTGCCCTAGAAGTGATCTTAAATAATTTTAATGTATTTGACCTGGTAAACATTTTAAAGTGATCGGAAAAGAGGCATTTTGCGAATTGAGATTTATGCTTTAAAGATAGGTAAGAGTTTTTGACAGATTAGTTTCTCTTCTTTCTATGAATCAAATTTTTCCACTTAATTCTTTTTTCTATTTTTAAAGAAAATGGCAATATTACATATATACACACACACACATATATACACACACACACATACATATATACAAATGTTTTTTTACCCAAAGAACAGATTTACTTAATTATATTCTGTTAGAAATACTCACTTATGGGGCCATGGAGTAACAGGGATTTTAGAAGATGGGGTGTTGAAAAATTGAGATGCTTCATGCGAATAGAGGCATTATAGAGCTGAGTTAAAAATGGTAATTAAAACCTAAACCAGGATATAATTTTCATGTTATTGGAAAATACTTTTTATTGAAGAATAATACATATTGACAAAGCACGTAAGTGTATACAGCTTGATGAACTCCCCAAATTGCAACATACCCATGAATCCAGCACCCAAATCAAGAAAACAATATTAGCAGTACCTCAAAGCCCTCCCTTTGCTCCAATTCATCACCTACCACCAAGCCAAGGATAATGGCTATCCTGACTCCTAACACCATAGATTAATTTTGCCTGTTTTATACTTTACAGGATAGAATCATATAGCATGAAATCTTCTTTCTGTCATTCTTCTTTCAAAATGTTCACGAGATTCAGCTGTATTGTTGCTTGTAGTTGTAATTAGTTCATTCTCATTGCTTTATGGTGAATATACTACAATTTATTCACAGGATGAAATTGTATATAAATGTCGTATTCCTAATATTAAGTCCTTTATATTTGAAGATGATTGACCATTAATAGGGTATTCATTTTGAAGTAGAAGAGATAGATGTTCTTTTTTGTTTACTCATTTACACTCAGCGTTTTTAGCATTATCCCCTAAACATAGAGAATACAGATATATACAGTTTTACATTATTTACTCTATTTCTCCTTCCCATTAGAAAATTGATAATTACCGTATATTTTAGCATTTATTTTAGTTTTAAAGCAAAGATTTGTTTTGAGAAAATTTTTGAATTTTTTTGCATAGAAAATTTATAAATTAGGATTATTTATAAATACTAAGTAAAATTAATTCTCTTAAAAATATAATTATGCCTTTTATTTGATTTTTTTTAAATTTTTTTTTATTGAGATTGTTCATATCATGCAACTCTCCAGAGATCCAAAGTGTACAATCAGTTGCCCATGGTACCATCATACAGCTGTGCATCCATAACCACAATTAATTTTTTTCAATTTTTAGAACATTTTCTTTACTCCAGAAAAGAGATAAAGACACACAAGAAAAGGAATCTCAAATCCTCCCATACCCCTAAACTTCCCCTCTCCATTATTGAGTCATAGTTTTGGCATAGTACATTTGTTACTGTTGATGAAAGAATGTTAAAATACTACTAACTGTAGTATATAGTTTGCAATAGGTGTACATTCTTTCCCTATGCCTCTCTATTATTAATTTCTAGTTATAGTATCATATATTTGTTCTAGTTCGTGAGAGAGATTTCTAATATTTGTATAGTTAATCACGGACATTGTCCACCACAAGATTCACTGTGCTATACATTCCCATCTTTTAACCTCCAGCTTTCCTTCTGGTGACATACGTGACTCTGAGCTTACCCTTTCCACCACCTTCACACACCTTCAGCACTGTTAGTTATTCTCAAAACATGTGACCATCACCTCTGTCCATTTCTAAACATTTGCGTTCAGCCTAGTTGAATATTCTGCTCATAGTAAGCAACCACTCCCCATTCTTTAGCCTCATTCTATATCCTGGTAACATATTTCATGTCTGTGAGTTTACATATTAGTTCATATCAGTGAGACCCTGCAATATTTGTCTTTATGTGTCTGTCTTATTTCACTCAATATAGTCCCCTCAAGTTTTCTTCATCAACCCATTTTTTTAAAGACGATTTTGTTCACACACCATACATTCCATCCTAAGTAAACAATCATTGGTTCCTTGTATAGTCACGTATTTATGTATTCAGCACCATCACCACTGTCTGTATAAGTACCTCTCCATTTCTTCCACAAAGAAGGAAGAGTCGAAGAAGGCAGAGCAGAGAGACAAAGAAAAAAGAAAAGAAAGAGAGAGAGAAAACAAAATGGAACAAAACATGGCAGCTAGGAAGCAACAAAAGGAAAGACAGCATTAACTTAAAGTAGAATAGAGAGTCAGACAACATCACCAATAACAGGAGTCCCATTCCCTTCCCCTATTCCCCCACCCCCATATGCATTTAGCTTTGGTATATTGTCTTTGTTATATTAAAGGAAGCATAATACAATGTTTCTCTTAATTATAGTCTCTAGTTTGCATTGATTGTATTTTCCCTGCAATCCCACCCTATTTTTAACACCTTGCAATGTTGACATTCATTTGTTCTACCTCATGTAAGAACATATTTGTACCTTTTATTATAATCGTTGAGCACTCTAGGTTTCCCTGAGTTAAACAGCCCCAGTCTTTATCTTTTGTCTTTTGTTCTGGTGTCCCACATGGTTGTAACCTTCCTCATTCAACCATACTCACAGTCATCTTTGTTCAGTGTACTTACATTGCTGTGCTACTGTCTCCGAAAATTGTGTTCCAAACCTCTCACTCCTGTCTTTTCCTTTCTGTCTTCAGTGCTCCCTGTAGTGTTTCCTGTAGAGCAGGTATCTTGTTCACAAACTCTGCCATTGTCTGTCAGAATATTTTGAGCTTTCCCTCTATTGGAAGGACAGCTTTGCCGGATATAGGATTCTTAGTTGCTGATTTTCTCTTTCAGTATAAATATATCACACCACTTCCTTCTTGCCTCTAAGGTTTCTGCTGAGAAATCTGCATAGTCTTATCAAGTTTCCTTTGTGTGTGATAGATTGCTTTTCTCTTGCTGCTTTCAGGATTCTCTCTTTATCTTTGACATTTGATAATCTGATTATTAAGTGTCTTGGCATAGGCCTATTTAGATCTATTCTGTTTGGGGTACGCTGTGCTTCTTGGCTCTGTGATTTTATGTCTTTCATATGAGCTGGGAAATTTTCATTGATTATTTCCTCTATTATTGCTTCTGCCCCTTTTCCCTTCTCTTCTCTTTCTGGGACATCAATGGTACTCACATTCCTGCTTTTTGTTTTGTCCTTAAGTTCCCAGAGACGTTGCTCATATTTTTCCATTCTTTTCTCTATCTGTTCTTTTATGCATAGGCTTTCAGGTGCAGAGATCTCCAGTTCCTGAATGTTTTCTTCTGCCTTCTGAGATCTGCTGTTGTATGTTTCTGTTGTGTCTTTTATCTCTTGCGTTGTGCCTTTCATTTCCATAGATTCTGCCAGTTGGTTTTTCGAACTTTCAATTTCTACCTTATGTACGCCCAGTGTTTTCGTTATACAGTTCATTTCTTTTGCCATATCTTCCCTAAACTTTTTGAATTGATTTAGTATTGGTTGTTTAAATTTCTGTATCTCAGTTGATGTGTAAGTTTGTTCCTTTGACTGGTCCATAACTTCATTTTTCTTAGTGTAGGTTGTAGTTTTCTGTTGTCTAGGCATGGTTTCCTTGGTTACTCCAATCAGATTTTCACAGAGCAAAATGAGCTCAGGTCCCAGAAGGAAGAAATAGACAGTATCCAGTTTCCCTGAGGGTGTGTCTTAGAAAATTGGTACACCCTGTGAGGCCTAAGGTCACTGTGCTTTTCTGCCCAGCAGGTGGCACCTGTCAGCCTGTTACTTTAGACTGGTGTAAGGAGGTGTGGCCCGTAGCTGTTTTCCCCCAGGCTCTGGGGTCTGGTTCTGAATGGAAGGCAGGTAGTAGAGCTGGGCCCCACTCCTTTCCTCTTAGGGAAGATAGATCCCCTAGGGAGAGGTCATTAGCATTTGAATGGTCTCTCTCTGCCTGTGCTATCTCCACCCTTGTCTGGGTCAGAGTGCTGGGAACTGAAAATGGCTGAGGCTTTCTCCACTGAGCTGAAACAGGGATAGAAAGCCCCCTTCAGGGCCAGTCCGTGGCCACCCTCTTGCTCTCCAAGGTCAGTTGTCACCCAAAGCCTCTGTCTGCTTGTTGGGGATTCGTAGCTTGTATCGAGCAGTCCACGTTTGTTAATTAAAGCCCCAGTTGGAGTTCAGCTGAGCTGTATTCACTTGTTCGGAGAGAGTTGCTCTCTAGCAGCACAAGGCTTTGCAGCTTGGGCTGTGGGGTGGGGAGGGGATCCCAGCTTGGATCTGCAGTTTTTACTTACAGATTTTATGCTGTGATCTTGGGCATTCCTCCCAATTCAGATTGGTGTATGATGAGTGGATGGTCACATTTGTCCCCCCGCTGTTATTCCAGGTTATTTACTAGTTGTTCCTGGTTGTTTATTAGTTGTTCCAGAGGGACTAACTAGCTTCCACTCCTCTCTATGCTGCCATCTTAAGGCCAAGCACCTTTTAGTTTTATGTATTTGGACTTAATAGCTTTTCTTTTTCTTAAATTTAAATTGTGGTCTTTAATATTTAAGATTATTTACTGCCTTTGCAAACAACCAATCAGAAAATTATTTGTATCAAGTATGACAAAGGGTTAATATATTTGTAATGTAAAGAGCTAATCATATTGAGAAGTAAATGTTTTAAGATCTTGGTAGGTAAGTGGGCAAAGTATTATAAAAGATAATTCACAAAAATAGGTAAAAGAGAATTCACAAATGAACTAAGGTTAAATTAGATCGTAGAATGTTTAATCTTGCTAGTAATCCACTAAATTCAAATTAAAGCTATTAAATCAGCAAAAGGAATAGATAATGCATAATATTAATAAAGGTATAAACTTCTTTGTTCTTATATTATTGTAAATTTAAAAAAACGGTTTGACTTTCGGCCTCAAGAGGAGCATATTCTTCACATTCTTTAGTCCAATTTTGTACTCTTGAAACCCTTTTCTAAATAAATAGTCCAAATGAGCAAAAACTTGTATACAAATATGTTCATTTCAGTGTTATTTGTAATAAAGAAAAATGGGCATAATATTATATTGGCTATATATTGTTGTATAACATTAACCCCCCACCCCCACCCCCCAATTCAGGCAGCTTAACATGAAAACGTATATTATGTCATACTTTTTGTGGATCAGGAATTTGGGAGCAGCTAAGCTAGAGGTTTCTGTCTCAGAGCCTCATTAAATTGTAGTCAACATGTTAGCTATGGGTGTAGTCATCTGAAGGCTTGACTTGGGCAGGAGGATCTGCTTCCAATATAGCTTACTCACATGGCTGTAGGCAGGAGATCTGAGTTCCTTGACACATGAATCTTTCCATAGAGTTGTTTGACTATCATACAGCAGCTGGCTTCAGCCAAAACAAGTGATCCTTAGGAGAGAGAGACAGTAATACCTTTTATGCCTTTTATGACCTGTCTTGGAAGTCATATACTGTCAGTTCTGCCACATTCAATTAGGTAAAACAAGTCAGTCAGGCCCGCCTACATTCAAGGAAGGAATAGTTGAGCTCTACATCAGAAAGGAATATCAAAGAATTTGTGGATTTATTTTAGATCCTCCACAGATGTCCAGCAGTTAAGTAAAGTAGGACATAAAATTGAAGTTACAGTGATTACAGAAAAAAAGAAAAGAAAAGAAGAATAGGGAACATGTAAAATATCTTAATGATTATGTTAGGATTTTGGGGGGAGGGATTTTCCCCCTGTGTTTTCCAAACTTTCTATATTGCTGTTTTGTGACTTTAACAATGGAATAATTCATCTATATTGTAGGTAAATATAATATGATTTGTTACCAAGTTGTTTAATTAGTATAAGCAGATCCTGATCTTTTTCTTTGAGTCATGATGTAATGTTTAATGGTTTAACGATCTAAGGAAAAATAAAGTTACTGTATTATCAGTAACTCTTAAGAGAATAGAGACTGTGCCTTTTATGGATGACAAAATTCTTTTCTGATTTTCATGAAGGGCAATGTAGTCAGGGCATTTTCTTTACTAAATTTATAATATAGATGTTCAAATGACTGCTGCTGATGTGATTGTAGGTAAATTGGCAGGATGTGGAGCAACAAATCAAAAGAGGTGCCTTTATCAAATCCAAGGAACTCTCAAAGCAAGGATACTGTTCAAGGTATGATCTTTTAAAAAACTGAACTTAATCCCTTTTTTAGGTTGTGTATATTAAATTTTGTGCTAATCAATTAATGAAAATTATACATATACTGTGATTTATAGAAAGTGGATAAATAATTTTAAGAATTCAATTTTGTTTTAAAGCATACAAGGACCGCACCTTTAAAACCATTCTATGGTAAACATTTTTAGGGAAGAATCCTTTTCTAAAGTGAATCAATGTATGTAAAATTCATTTTGTACAGTTTCTTAGAAATTCTCACTTAATGTCAGAGAATGGTATAGCTCCTATTATGGTTACTATAATGCACAGAAAGCAAAAGTAGTAGTTTCATTTAACTCTTTGTTTTGTGAGCATGCATGGGGGGTAATTTAGGGCAAGACATTTTTTGAGGGATAGTGACAAACTAGAGTACATATGGAGTAGGACTATTGGGTTTGTAAGGGATCTGGAAACCAAGTCATGTAAGGAGTGTTTGGAAGAGATGAAAATATTTTTTCCTAGAGAAAGGATGACTCGTAGGAAATAAGTGGTTTTATACTATTTGAAGGGCTGTTATCTGAAAGACTAAATAGCTGTTATCTTTGTTTCTACTGGTAATTCGATGTCTGGAGTAGTTTTCTAATCTTTTTCACATCACGATATGAAATACAGTACAACACGAAATTTATGTGTTCAGCTCATTGGGATAAATTGAGGACACTGCTTATTGTCAGAGATATCTGACGGCAGGTAAGCAGGGTAATCAGTCCAGGTGCCCTAAGGAGTAATGGCATAGTTGTCTAATCAACTGTAAACCATATGTTGGGAAGCTTGATTTTATAGGATGGCTGTTAAGGAGAAGAAACATATTTTGGCTCAATATAATAAATCTGAGGAATAGTTCTGCCGAACAAAGTGGTTGTCAAACTTTTGAGTACATTTCAGTCACTGGTGAGCTTATTAAATGCAGATTCCAGGGATTACTTTGGAAATTCTGATTTGGTAATTATCAATTTTCACAGCACATACAACCACATCGTGGGATGCACTTTCTCAGACCAAGGCTGCTGTAAGTAGTTACAGCTCTCATTTTATTTTTTTCTGGTTTAAAATTTATTTCCTATTATAATTGATTAAATTTTTTCCTCATAGCTTAGTTTTTATAGAAAAACATAAATGTTTTATTAGGAAGTTGTATACTATATATTACAAAATGAATGTAAGTGACAACTTAAAATAGTAAAGGAATAATGAATACTTTAGTTATCAGGAGCACTAGCACTGTGGTATATAAAATATCAAAATAATTTGTGCTGTTTTTTCACCTTTAATAAAATTGTTCATTTGTTATGTTAAAATGATTCAGAATAGACAAAGAATTTGGGAAAGTGTGGGTAAGTCTATGTAGAGATTCAGAGTGAATCTGAATGAAAGGAACAGCTTATCCTTGAATGGTTTGTAAGTTAGCTCTCCTTTTTGGTAGCAGTAGCAGACTATTTTCTCTTAGTACTACAAAAGAACAACCATGGTTCACCTGTTCACATTTGTGTTCTGTCCAGTCTTGTCTAGAGTTTAGGAATCCACATTTGACAAGTGATGGATAGTCCCTTCAAAGGGAACCCCTTTCCTATTTCTTTTCTTTTTCGTTTACTCTTTGTGCAGGTGACTCTTTTAATAGGTCTTTTTTGGTTTTCTTTTGTATCTTACCTGAATTGCAGTCCCCTTTTTCTTTACTGCCTGAATACTTTTGTAGTACTTTCTGTCTGTAATCTTTAGAAGTGAGTTTTTTTTTGTTTGTTTTTTTTTTGTTTTTTTTTTTTTGTGGGTAGCTAACAGCATTTTATTTTATTTATTTATTTATTTATTTATTATTATTTTTTCACAAAACAAATCGTACGTTCGATTGTTCACAGTACCATTACATAGTTGTACATTCATCACCAAAATCAATCCCGGACACCTTCATTACCACACACACAAAAATAACAAGAATAATAATTAAAGTGAAAAAGAGCAACTAAAGTAAAAAAGAACACTGGGTGCCTTTGTTTGTTTGTTTGTTTCCTTCCCCTATTTTAGAAGTGTTTTGAAAATGAATCTGGAAAAGGTACTGTCACCTAGATTTTCATCCTATGAATATAGCAATAAATATTCTCTCTTCTACATAGTTTTTACCCCCTAATTTAATTTAGAGCTAAACTATTAATAGTTTTTTTCAAAACTATTGGATGTTTTCTTTATTTTTAACTTTAATTTGCAATAATTTCAAACTTACAGTACAGTTGCAAAAATAGTATAAAACCCATACAGAGAACTCCAACATATTCCTCACCCAGATATCTTTTGGATGTTTTTTTGAAGCTTTTTTAAGGATGGTAAGAGGCTCATAATATAAGTTGGGAAAAACCTGATACAGAACTATTAATATGTAAAGGATTATTCCAATTTTGTGAGTTTATTGCTCTGCAAATATCTGAAAAAATATACATAAAAATTTACAGTGTTTATCTCTCTGGGGTGGAATTTTGATGATTTTTATTTTATTTTGTATACTTTTTTTCTGTGTTGTCCAGGTTTCTCCAGTGTGCATATAATGCTCTGCTATTCAGAGAGGAATGCTCTCAAAATCTTTGAAAATATTGGTAGTTATACCAAATGGTGACTTATATTACAGAGTGTTTACCAATCTAGAGTTCTGCCTTGTGAATTTGAGCTAATTATGAAAATGATTTTATAGTTGTAAGATTGAAAAAAAGTTGTAGCTGTTTGGTCCTAAATTTTAATCTAACTGAATCATTCTTTCATCATTCTTGCATGTAGAATGCATAAGAAATATGGCATAAGGTTATGCAACATATAATTTTAGATACTTTATTGCTTTAAAAAACTTAACAACTCTTTTACTTTTTTAGAATCTTTTTGATTTTCTTATCCAAATTTGGGCAGCATTGTGTCAGCTGTTGTAGATTAAATTATAAATAATGAAAAAAAACCTAATTTATT
Organism: Choloepus didactylus; assembly: GCF_015220235.1. Lineage (NCBI taxonomy): Eukaryota > Metazoa > Chordata > Mammalia > Pilosa > Megalonychidae > Choloepus > Choloepus didactylus. Next base: position 83,539,118 of record NC_051308.1, on the reverse strand, counting down.
CAACTTTGACGAAAGTTATTGTGCGATATAGTTTTAAAGAATCATAAAAATCAGTGGTAGTTGGATTATTTGCAGAATTAACTTGTGGTATTATGATGGTGTTTAAACTTTAGCTGAGACACATTGAAAACAAATTAGAAGTAGTCCCTACAAGCACAGCTGTGTTTGATTCTCTCATGGATACCAAGAAACCTTCTGCAAATGCAACCCGAAAAATAAGTCGAAAAGGTATGTATAAAGTTATTACTTCCAAAGATATAAAATATTAAATAAGTTTTGATGTTAGTTTTTTTAAATTTAATTTCTTCTTATAGTCCAATGTATTTCCTTGCTTTGTCGTCAGAGACTATACCTTGTCAGTACTTACTTTTTTTCCTTTGCTAGTGAATTGTTATGAAGTAGGCTTGTATTCAGTGGCTGTAAATGCTATTTTCATACTTTTGATCAGGGACTTTAGCACCACTGCATCACCTTTGACATTAAGATTTTATTTGCTTTTAGTAATGGAAATTTGATTTTGATCCTTTGGGGTTATGTATGTCTTTTTTATTTTTTCAGTTTGCAGGTATATCACTTTAAAGTGAAATTTAGTTGACTTCAATGTGTGAATAAAGATTTCTGTTTTTTTATTGAGATTTAAAATTATAAATGGAATATCAATGTTACATATACTATCATAAGTTGATACAATGCAAATATTTTCTTTGGTTGTCTTTTCATATTTTTTGTTCTGTGGGTTTTTAATTGGGGGCTAAAGCCTGAAGGTCAGTACTCTACCTAAATTCTGACTTTTTAACTGTGCATCTATTGGACTTTATCTGATACTTCTCTTTTAAGTGAGAGCCATTGATAAAAGGAATTTTATATGTTGAATTTTATTTTGTATTCAGTTTGTTTGGAATACAGTCTTTCTCTATAGATTGAATTAGTAGAAATTTGACTTGAATGTATGCCATCTATTTCTGTAATATCCAGCTTAGAGATGGCAGAAATAGACAGCTAAGTTATTTTCATAGATACTAGCCAAACCCATAGATAGTTGCATTTTATATGTTCTCACAGCTTACCTTTTTCTTCAGATGGTAGATATCTTGATGATTCTTGGGTTAATGCTTCAACCTCCAAATCTTCTAAATCACGAAAAGAGAAATCTCGTAGTCCTCTCAGAGCTACCACCCTGGAGAGTAATGTGAAGAAAAATAATCGCGTGGAATTTCGTGAACCCTTGGTTTCTTATAGGTTAGTGTTGAAAAATATTTACAATAAGATTATAATTTTTTCTGAGTTTTTTGTAGCACTTTGACTCTGGGTTGATAACTTTTTCATTCTCTACAAAAGATAGAGCAAGAATCTTTCATATTATGAAATACTGATTTATGCTTCTTTTTTGCAGATTGATTTTTTTTTTTCCTTTTTTTTTGGAAGAAATAGAATTATTTACCCTAGGCCACCATCATTGCAATAAGTAAGTTACTTAGAGACAAATTATTCAGTCTCCAGAATGGTAGCTTTCTTTTTTCCTTAAAATCTCAGATTGGGTGTTCTACATAGTGAATGTTGTATAGTTTAGCTTTCTTTTTTTTCTTATAGCGGTAATCAGTTACCTAAAATTAATTTCTTACTGAGAATGTAAATTGCTTTGTTACTTTACTTTGTTGCCAACAACTCCTTTCAGTAGCTTACTGAGTCTAATGTTCAAGATTGATGTATGATTTTTTGTTTGATAGTATAGATAGTAAGTGCTTTGCATTTTCAACTGATGGTTTATGATATTCAACTGATAAAAATGTAAAATTTTCTAATTTGAGGACCAATTGACCAGTGGTCTAAATGTGTTCATACTCTTAGTATGGCAAATAGTAATGAGTAATAATCACTAGACTTTATATTTCTTTGTTTACTTTATAAACATTTTTAATGTTTTAAAATGTCAATCAATAAATTAAGGAGTTTTATGATGGCACTTTGTAGTACTAGGAAAATGTACTTTTAAATTTGAGACAGAGAACTTGAGAGGTGGAAGTGGATTATGAGTTCAATTTTAATGTGTTGCATTTGATGCAATTTGAAATATCTAGGTGAAAATATTCAGTAGGTGTTTTAAAATTTAGGGAGGAATGTATGTGGAATGGTCAAGTCTGGGAATATAAATTTGGTAGTTGTCACTAGTATTGAATCAGTAAAAATGATGGAAAAAATATAGAGAGGAGAAGAAGGCCAGGGACTTAATCTGGATAAAAGTTCATAGTTTAGAAAAAGGAGAAAAGAAGAATTTGAAGAATAATCAGAGTTCAGAATCTCTAGCCATGCAGATATTGAGCAACTTGCCTAGAAACATATTCACTACCAGAATTGAAACTGAGTTACTGAGTCCTTACTTACATACTAATGTTCTACCCGCAAAAAATACTACTTGATATTTAAAATTGTATGAATTATGTATCTCTTAAGAAAAAAATGTGCATATTATAGCTGTAAATGGAAAGTCGTTCTCCACCTGGCAGACTCCATTCATCACTTAAAAGACATCTATTTATCACCTTTTTTATGAAACATCGCCAGATCTGTTCCCATCCTCACTCTAAAACCCTATCCTAGTTAGTCCTTCTATGCTCCTATAATGCTATAAAAATTCCTCTAGTATAGCATTCACGTTTCATTTTAATATTTTGATTACATATCTGCTGATTATATCAGTTTCTGTTAGGACATGAATCTGTCTTACTCTAAGCACTAGCTTAATATTTATAAAATTTGTTAGTAAGGTATTTTATATCTTTTTAATCCTAAGTCTTTGAAACCAATTGTGTAACTAATATTACAGCCCCTCTCAATTTGTACTAGCCATATTTCAAGTGCTCAATAGCCACATGTGGATGGTAGCTACCGTTTCAGACAGTGCAGGTTCAGATTGTTGATATGTCTGTTTTTATAATTTTTTTGGTTACTTTTTCATTATTCATTTATTCTTCTTACTGACAAGGCTTATTTGTTTTTATTACTCTCCCTTTTAATAAACTGGCCTAAAATAAGGCTTATTAGAATTACATGTAAAATTAGAGGGGGAAAAAAGGGTCTGAAGGAAGGCTTTTGCTGTTGTTTTTATGAATAGAGAATATGGACTTTTTAATATATACTTTGGCTGTTCCCACGCTTCTTTGCTTAATCTTGAGTTTCTGGATATGGTTCACATAGTTTAGAACTGCCAAAAAGTGCTCTGTGTTAAGAGAGGTTTAACTGTACCAACTACATTTATTTGGAGGTATATATTTAGAGTAGTTCTACTTTATTTCTACCCTCAATCTTTTTGTTAATTTGGTACCTTATTTAGATGTTAAATATACATTTTGGTAATAGGTGTCAACTGAATATCCAAAGTCTTATTTTATGGAATCCTTAAGGAAATTTCTCCATACGTCTTTTGGATGTTTCTTAATATGCAGATTATTATTTAGATTACTTGCCTTCTAACTTGATAGGGAGCATTGAACATTGAGTTTTAATATTAGTAATGGTTATCTTATTTTTGTTTTAACTACTGGAATTTCTAGATATATAATATCAGTGTTGTTTTGTTTATTTGTTTGGTTGGTTTCTAATATCAGCTTACAGTTCTCATTCAGTTTGTGTGACTGGTTTCAGTTTGACTGGTTTTTGTACTCTTTTTATTCAAAACAAAATTTTTTTTTTTATAATAGGGAAATCCACGGCACACCTTCTAATTTAAGTCCCAACCATCTGGAGTCAAAGCATATATATTGTATGGATATTAATGGAGTTGAAGAAAAGGCTGAGAGTGGGGACCGGATGATATGCAATCGAGAAGAAAGGAGTATAGGTTGCTGTGATTTTGAGAGCTCCCAATCATCTGTCATAAATGATACACTTGTTAGGTTTTTAAATGATCGACCAGCAATTGACGCGTTACAGCATTCTGAATGTTTGATTAAGATGGGAGCTCCTATGAGAACTGAGGAAGAAAAGCCTAATAGAGCAAAAGGAAATGAGAACAGTTTAAAGACTTCAGTGAATAACATTAGCCATGATATTGATCCAGAAGTGTTAAGGATAGCTGACTCTTCTCCATCCTCTACTAGTACTTCCAATTCCCAAAGATTAGATATTTTAAAGCGGCGACAGCATGATGTCAAACTGGAAAAACTCAAGGAGCGGATTAGGAAACAGTGGGAACACTCAGAAGAAACAAATGGCCGGGCGCAGAATCTGGGTCCTATTGACCATCCTGTGATGGTAGTCAATGTTGACAGCTCAGTGACAGCAAAAGTCAGGAAAGTGGCAACAGCGCCACCTGCTCCAACATATAAAGGTTTGTAATCAGTCTTTGTATCTCTTAACTCTCCCCTTCTCTCTTTGTGCATCTTTCTCTCTAGGCCATATTTGAAATGAGATGGTCATCTTTAGAACAGGGTGTGATTTTAAAATCAACTGCATAAGAAATTGCTTAGGGCTTATGTTAAAAAATGCAGATTCCAAGATACTGCACTGGATCTAAATCAGACTCTCGGGAGAGATTTTAGAGATTGTAAATTCCAGAATTGGAATTTTTAACAAGTTCCCCTTGGGACTTTTTTAAAGTTTGAAATCCACCATATGAACATTTAGTAAGTAGAACAAAGAGAAAGTAAGAATTAGTACCATTTTCAGAGAAGTGTTTTAAGAATATTGCTCTTTTTTGCCAGTAATAATTTAGAAATAATTCCCTTAATTCCTACTGAATATTTTGGGTACAGAATAGTTTGGCAATTACATTTTGACACTGTTTTAACCTTCAAGTTTTGACCCTAAGGATTTTTCCCCTGTGAAGAAAACATATGTTTAAATCAGAGTTATACCAACATTGATAAATTTTCATTGAGAAACTGCTTTTCAGAGCTAAGATGTTTTTGTTTGTTTGTTTGTTTGCTAATTCAGGTTTCTACATGTGGTAGTTTTAAGGAATTTATAGTTTTTCTATTTACATTTTTGTGTTCCTGTAATTATTTCACAGATTTATCTATGTAAAGTTTTCAGTGAAGAGTTGATTCATTGGTCAGTTTTAGTCCATGTCAGACTTTTGTCATTAAAACTTCTGCCATTGTATAGCTTTACATTTGTGGACATTTCCTCCCAGTTCAGTTTCTCGAGCTAAACTTCTGAATGTCAAAATTTGTTAAGATTTGTTTCTTCTGTTAATTTTAGGTCTTTGACAAACTAAGAGCAATGTTTGCTGTAGTTACTTTTGTGTTTTTCTACCAAATCTAATTTTTCTCTGATTATTTTTTGTAGTTTTGTGTTCCTAAGATGTCATTAGTCAGCTTTTCCTCTAGAACAGATCTTACTATGTACAGTTTTAGCAATTATCAGTTGTATTTTGCTTTGTTGTTACGTCTTGCTAGTGATATGCATTCTAGCTTATCTGTGATAAAATTGTGAGCAGTTCCCTTTAGAATATTGAATAATTTCTCTGGTGTCCAGGATTGATTTATGTATTATTAATAAAATATTTTTGTGTCCTTTTAGTCATTAGTACACTATGTAGTAATTATCCAGCTGTTGAAAGAGCAAATAACAAATGGTGGGGTCAAAATATTCTTTTAGGTTCTGAGATAGTGATTATGCAAAAACCTTTGCTGTACTTCTGCCAGACCCATTAAATGCAGATTATACATTTTAGGTTTGTTCGCTGTACAAGTCACAGTTCTGAAATACCAAAGTTTATTCCACTAAGGCAAATTTAAGATGGTCAATTTGAGTTAATAGTTTATTTAATAATTTTTACAAACCTAAGAATCAAACAAAAACAAACAACTGTCAAACTATAGTGAAAATCTTAAATGTAACTTTCTTTGAGTTGGTGATTTTGCATATTTCACTAATTTTTTAACATACTCGTTTTCATATTAAGATATTTTATAAATTCAACTTTTGGGGGGTTAATTTATGAAATATAGCTTACACTTGAGAGATCATTACAGAATATATTTTCTGATGTCTTAAGCATTGGATTTAGTTTTAGCAACAGTGAAGAGCTATTTTCTCTCAACTTGTTAGCATTATAAATAAAAAGCATCTTAATATACTTTATTATAATGTAACATTTTAATTTGATTTGTTCTGAATACTTAATAAATTCACTTGGTTTGCAGTTCAAAAGATGAAAAAGGCATGCCTGAAACGTCTGTGTCACTTTTGTGCCCCAACTACCTGGTCCCCTTCCTGGAAATTACTTGTGTTAAATTGTGTTTCCTTCCAGAGATAGTTTTTGCATACACAAGCAAATAAATAAATGTGCATGTGTGTACGTACATATAAACATTTTTTTCTTCATCCTTTAATACAGTTATTAGCATACTAAATCCACCATTCTGTGTCTTGTTTTTTAATTTGTGTTTTGTGTGTTACTGTTTTCAAGGATACATAGGATGTGTTTTTATTATTCTACTTTAAAATTTGAAGTGGTGAACACAAATAATGTTATGTGATTCTTTCTTGTAATGTAGTTAATTATTAGCACATCTTTTTGTTTTTCATGTAAATGCCTCATGAAGGTAGAAGCCTATCTTGGTCATCCTTATTTTATCTCACAGTCTAGTACAGTTTGCTAGACATAAGTAGGTGCACAACAAATTTTTTATTCTACCTAATAAATTCAACCAAAAAAAATTTTTAATGTGGAAAAGGAAGAGGAAATAAAGGCATGGAGAAAGGAAGAGAAACTGGTGCAAATATTGAAAACTTGAAGTTTGCTTATAATTAAAAATGCAAGTATAAAGACTGCCATAGAAATAAATGTTCTCTAAAGAGATGAGAAAAAAGGATAGTGTTGAATATAGAGGTGAGATGCGTTGGTACTGAAGATAATAGTTGAGAGACAGAGACAGAGATAGATTTGCATGGAATTGCCCCACTTTCTTATGGAAGATTGCATTTTGCAATAGACTGAATACTTTGTATATCTTTTTTTTTTCCTTAAATAACATAGACATAATTATGTGCCCATTGTCACAGATGTCAGGTATAATTAGGTTTATGTTACTGTTCCTAAGATTGTTCTTATTGGACATGGTGATTAATTTACTGGTACATTTTGTCAAACACCTGTAAAGTGCTTTTACTCGTTTTTGACTTCAGCCCATTCTTTACATTGATTTAACTCTACAAAAATGTGTTTGTTGCCATTCTTTGCAATAAATTGTGGGCAATACACGTATGAATAAGCTAAGATTTCATTCCTGAAATAACTTTAAATTTGGGGAGGGTGATGGTGAATAAGTGCTTTGAAAGAAGCAAATAATGGTGCTATAAGAGGATAAAGAAAAGAAAGATGATTTTATACTAGTGATGGGATCAGCAGAATATGAAGTCAGGTATTTATTAATTTTTGCTGTCTTAAAATATTATAAAATTATTTGTATTACAAAGCAATTTACCATTTTAAACTTAAATGTTGGTCCAGACCCCCACTTCCCCTCATATATATGTGGTGTTCTTGGATAAGTTGAGCTCATCTTTAAAAATATAATTATCTTTATACTGCTCTAATTATCATCCATATTCATTATTTTATTATTTTGCAAAATAGCATTTCGAGTTCAGTGCATTTCTTAAAGAGTCATGATAAATTTGAAGTGGAAAATCTGAATGGTAATCCCTAGGAAATAGCACATGTATATTGTTTCTTGAGAATTGAACAAGAATGTTTTAAAGACCTATTTTCCACACTTTAGGCACCTTTTACCTATGTAGACAGCAGCTTGTCCATTTGTTCAGCCATGGGCAATACCAGACAGTTTGGGGCACTTAACACCTGTTTCAAAGAAAAGAAAAATGAAGAATGTTGTCTCTTTTAATGTTGAGAAGAATAGTTTGTTTCTCTGAAATCCATAATTGATTATTGGTATTCTTCTATGATTTAATTGAGCACTTCTCTGTTTCTAGTCTTTTAGAATGAATGTATATTGCTTTATCTTGCTGAAGCATACTTTTTCCAAACAGCATTTGTCAACACATTATGTGGTAGCTAATTATGCACTCCTCTTTTTAAAGCCAAGAAAGATGTTCCATATCATTAGTAATCAGGGAAATGCACCTTAAGAGCCCAAGAAGACAAACGATAACAAGTATTGGTGAGAATGTGGAGAAATTGAAATCCTCATATAGTGCTGGTAACAATTTAAAATAGTGCAACCTGTTTGGAAAACAGTTTGGCAGTTACTCAAAAAGTTAAATATAGAGTCATCAAATGACCTAGAAGTTCTACCCCTCGGTATATTATACCCAAGGGATTTGAAAACATGTACATACAAAAACTAGAACACAAGTTCTGTACATTATTCATAATAGCTCCAAGTGGAAGCACCTCAAATGTCCATAAAGTGATGAATAGAGAAGCAAAATGTGGGATATGCATACAATGGATTATTATTCAGTAATAAAAAGAATGAAATTTACTGATTCATGCTACAGCATGGCTGAATCTTGAGAATGTTTTGCTAATAAACAAAAGAAGCCAGACACAAAGGCCACATACTTTACGATTCCATTTATATGAAATCTTTAAAATAGGCAAATCATAGAGATAGAAAGTATCTCTACTTTTCCAGGGGCTGAGTTTAGGAATAGGAAGTGACTACTTATGGGTACGTTTCTTTTTTAGGTGATGAAATGTTCTGGAATTAGATAATGGTGATAGTTGCATGACCTTGTGAAGATACTAAAAACCACTTTAAAAGGGTGAATTTTATTGTGTATGAATTATATCCCATTTTTAGAAAAGACTATAACAAACAAGCAAACAAAACTTATAAAGCAACTTTGATAAGAATGTTCTGCATTGTTGGTATATATTAGGTTTCAACCCTTCAGAGACCAAGATTCGAACACCTGATGGGAAAGTTTGGCAGGAGGCTGAGTTTCAAAACATGAGTAGAGAACTGTATGGAGACTTAGCACTTCACTTTGCAGGTAAGAGTAGAGCTATTTTTTGCTTTGAATATTTTGTCATGCATACCATTTAGTTTATAATGTTCAAACATAAAAACTGTCACCAAACATGGTATATAGCAAAGTAGGTGGTGGTTTCAGTCATAAAGTTCTCTTAGCTACCTCTAGGCTCTGCTCCAGAGTTAAAATTAGCTTAGATGGCTGGTGAGACAGGAACAGGCTGTTTTTAAACTGAGGGATTTTCAGAGTCGGGTCTGCCAGATTTGAAGGAGGCAGAGCAGGACCTAGTTAAAGTTCACTTCTTGTAGACCTTTGAGATCTTTGAAATGGTCAGTAATTGGCAGGTGGCAGATAAGATACTGACATGAGGTCAAGAAGCAGAAAAAAATGAGCATTTCAGGAAGGAAATAATGTTAGAGAACTGGAAGCAGGAGGAACCCATGAAATGTAGGGAGAGGGGAAATAAGAAGGTCATAATATTAATGATTTACTATTTATTGAGGACCTAGTATGATTTTTTACAGGATGCTTGGTATTTAATCTTCTGAATTTTTTACAGTTGAGGAAATGGTGGCTCAAAAGGTAATTAGCCGAAGGTTGCATGAAGTAGTTAAGTCTTGAAGCCAAGATTCAAAGCCAACTGTCTGATTCCCAAGCCTAAGATCTTTCGAGTAAGCCCCCTTAGAAATTCTAATACATTTTGTGACATTAAATGTCCCTTCCAGTTTTCTTACTATCATTATTGGAACACTGCTTTCAGAAGTTTTTTTTTTTCTTATTTGGAGACTTATAATGTAATAGTTAAGAGCAAGGACTTTGGAACCAGCCTGCCAGGATATGAAATCTGGCTCCACCACTTATTTGTTATATATACTAGCTGTTACATAACCTCCCTTGCTTAGTTTTGTTATCTGCAAAATAGGGATAATAACAATAATACCTTATAGGATAGTATCATCATGATTAGTAGAATAATATGTGTGAAAGGACTCTTAAAGAGGCCTGCCTATTGTACTCTGCCTTCTCTCATTGTGGTGGATGACTTTTCTGTATTTCTAGATAAGACCAACCCTTTGACTTGCGTTTTAGATTGCATTTGTTCTTGTGTATTTGAAGATACTACTTCTGCACTTACTGCCTTTCTTTTTTTTTTTTTTTTAATCATTTTATTGAGATATATTCACATACCACGCAGTCATACAAAACAAATTGTACTTTCGATTGTTTACAGTACCATTACATAGTTGTACATTCATCACCTAAATCAATCCCTGACACCTTCATTAGCACACACACAAAAATAACAAGAATAATAATTAGAGTGAAAAAGAGCAATTGAAGTAAAAAAGAACACTAGGTACCTTTGTCTGTTTGTTTGCTTCCCCTACTTTTCTACACATCCATCCATAAACTAGACAAAGTGGAGTTTGGTCCTTATGGCATTCCCAATCCCACTGTCACCCCTCATAAGCTACATTTTTATACAACTGTCTTCGAGATTCATGGGTTCTGGGTTGTAGTTTAATAGTTTCAGGTATCCACCACCAGCTACCCCAATTCTTTAGAACCTAAAAAAGGTTGTCTAAAGTGTGCGTAAGAGTGCCCACCAGAGTGATCTCTCGGCTCGTTTTGGAATCTCTCTGCCACTGAAGCTTATTTCATTTCCTTTCACATCCCCCTTTTGGTCAAGAAGATGTTCTCCATCCCACGATGCCGGGTCTACATTCCTCCCCGGGAGTCATATTCCACGTTGCCAGGGAGATTCACTTCCCTGGGTGTCTGATCCCACGTACGGGGGAGGGCAGTGATTTCACCTTTCAAGTTGGCTTAGCCAGAGAGAGAGGGCCACATCTGAGCAACAAAGAGGCATTCAGGAGGAGACTCTTAGGCACAAATACAGGGAGGCCTAGCCTCTCCTTTGCAGCAACCGTCTTCCCAAGGGTAAAACTTATGGTAGAGGGCTCAACCCATCAAACCACCAGTCCCCTATGTCTGTGGTCATGTTAGCAACCATGGAGGTGGGGTAGGCGAATACCCCTGCATTCTCCACAGGCTCCTCAAGGGGGCACTACATCTTTTTTTTTTTTTTCCTTGTTTGTCTTTTTTTTTTTTTTTTTTTTTAACTTTCCCTTCTTTTTTCAAATCAACTGTATGAAAAAAAAAGTTAAAAAGAAAACAAACATACAATAAAAGAACATTTCAAAGAGACCATAGCAAGGGAGTAAGAAAAAGACAACTAACCTAAGATAACTGCTTAACTTCCAACATGTTCCTACTTTACCCCAAGAAAGTTACATAATATAGCAACATTTCAGTGAACTTGTTCCTACTACATCCATCAGAAATTAACAGACCATAGTCATTTCTGGGCATCCCCAGAACGTTAAATAGCTTATCTGTTCTTCTTGGATTATTGTTCCCCCTTCCTTAATTGCTCTCTACTGCTAGTTCCCCTACATTCTACATTATAAACCATTTGTTTTACATTTTTCAAAGTTCACATTAGTGGTAGCATATAATATTTCTCTTTTTGTGTCTGGCTTATTTCGCTCAGCATTATGTCTTCAAGGTTCATCCATGTTGTCATATGTTTCACCAGATCGTTCCTTCTTACTGCTGCGTAGTATTCCATCGTGTGTATATACCACATTTTATTTATCCACTCATCTGTTGAAGGACATTTGGGTTGTTTCCATCTCTTGGCAATTGTGAATAATGCTGCTATGAACATTGGCGTGCAGATATCTGTTCGTGTCACTGCTTTCCGATCTTCCGGGTATATACCGAGAAGTGCAATCGCTGGATCGAATGGTAGCTCTATATCTAGTTTTCTAAGGAACTGCCAGACTGACTTCCAGAGTGGCTGAACCATTATACAGTCCCACCAACAATGAATAAGAGTTCCAATTTCTCCACATCCCCTCCAGCATTTGTAGTTTCCTGTTTGTTTAATGGCAGCCATTCTAACCGGTGTTAGATGGTATCTCATTGTGGTCTTAATTTGCATCTCTCTAATAGCTAGTGAAGCTGAACATTTTTTCATGTGTTTCTTGGCCATTTGTATTTCCTCTTCAGAGAACTGTCTTTTCATATCTTTTGCCCATTTTATAATTGGGCTGTCTGTACTATTGTCATTGAGTTGTAGGATTTCTTTGTATATGCAAGATATCAGTCTTTTGTCAGATACATGGTTTCCAAAATTTTTTCCCATTGAGTTGGCTGCCTCTTTACCTTTTTGAGAAATTCCTTTGAGGTGCAGAAACTTCTAAGCTTGAGGAGTTCCCATTTATCTATTTTCTCTTTTGTTGCTTGTGCTTTGGGTGTAAAGTCTAGGAAGTGGCCTCCTAATACAAGGTCTTGAAGATGTTTTCCTACATTATCTTCTAGGAGTTTTATGGTACTTTCTTTTATATTGAGATCTTTGGTCCATTTTGAGTTAATTTTTGTGTAGGGGGTGAGGTAGGGGTCCTCTTTCATTCTTTTGGATATGGATATCCAACTCTCCCAGCCCCATTTGTTGAAAAGACCATTATGGCTCAGTTCGGTGACTTTGGGGGCCTTATCAAAGATCAGTCGGCCATAGATCTGAGGGTCTATCTCTGAATTCTCAATTCGATTCCATTGATCTATATGTCTATCTTTGTGCCAGTACCATGCTGTTTTGGCAACTGTGGCTTTATAATAAGCTTCAAAGTCAGGGAGTGTAAGTCCTCCCACTTCGTTTTTCTTTTTTAGAGTGTCTTTAGCAATTCGAGGCATCTTCCCTTTCCAAATAAATTTGATAACTAGCTTTTCCAAGTCTGCAAAGTAGGTTGTTGGAATTTTGATTGGGATTGCATTGAATCTGTAGATGAGTTTGGGTAGAATTGACATCTTAATGACATTTAGCCTTCCTATCCATGAACATGGAATATTTTTCCATCTTTTAAGGTCCCCTTCTATTTCTTTTAGTAGAGTTATGTAGTTTTCTTTGTATAGGTCTTTTACATCTTTGGTTAAGTTTATTCCTAGGTACTTGATTTTTTTAGTTGCTATTGAAAATGGTATCTTTTTCTTGAGTGTCTCTTCAGTTTGTTCATTTCTAGCATATAGAAACATTACTGACTTATGTGCATTAATCTTGTATCCCGCTACTTTGCTAAATTTGTTTATTAGCTCTAGTAGGTGTATCGTTGATTTCTCAGGGTTTTCTAGATATAAGATCATATCATCTGCAAACAATGACAGTTTTACTTCTTCTTTTCCAATTTGGATGCCTTTTATTTCTTTGTCTTGCCGGATTACCCTGGCTAGCACTTCCAGCACAATGTTGAATAACAGTGGTGACAGCGGGCATCCTTGTCTTGTTCCTGATCTTAGAGGGAAGGCTTTCAGTCTCTCACCATTGAGTACTATGCTGGCTGTGGGTTTTTCATATATGCTCTTTATCATGTTGAGGAAGTTTCCTTCAATTCCTACCTTTTGAAGTGTTTTTATCAAAAAGGGATGTTGGATTTTGTCAAATGCTTTTTCAGCATCTATTGAGATGATCAATTGATTTTTCCCTTTCGAGTTTTTAATGTGTTGTAATACATTGATTGTTTTTCTTATGTTGAACCATCCTTGCATGCCTGGAATGAACCCCACTTGGTCATGGTGTATGATTTTTTTAATGTGTCTTTGGATTCGATTTGCAAGTATTTTGTTGAGGATTTTTGCATCTATATTCATTAGGGAGATTGGCCGGTAGTTTTCCTTTTTTGTAGCATCTTTGCCTGGTTTGGGTATTAGATTGATGTTAGCTTCATAAAATGAGTTAGGTAGTGTTCCATTTTTTTCAATGTTTTGAAAGAGTTTGAGTAAGATTGGTGTCAGTTCTTTCTGGAAAGTTTGGTAGAATTCCCCTGTGAAGCCATCTGGCCCTGGGCATTTATTTGTGGGAAGATTTTTGATGACTGATTGGATCTCTTTGCTTGTGATGGGTTGGTTGAGGTCTTCTATTTCTTCTCTGGTCAGTCTAGGTTATTCATATGTTTCCAGGAAATTGTCCATTTCTTCTACATTATCCAGTTTGTTGCCATACAGTTGTTCATAATATCCTCTTATAATTTTTTTAATTTCTTCAGGATCTGCAGTTATGTCACCTTTTTCATTCATTATTTTGTTTATATGGGTCTTCTCTCTTTTTGATTTTGTCAGTCTAGCTAGGGGCTTGTCAATCTTGTTGATCTTCTCAAAGAACCAACTTTTGGTGATATTTATCCTTTCTATTGTTTTTTTGTTCTCTATGTCATTTATTTCTGCTTTAATCCTTGTTATTTCTTTTCTTGTACTTGGTTTAGGATTGGTTTGCTGTTCATTTTCTAGCTTCTTCAGTTGATCCATTAGTTCTTTGATTTTGGCTCTTTCTTCCTTTTTAATATATGCGTTTAGTGCTATAAATTTCCCCCTTAGCACTGCTTTTGCTGCATCCCATAGGTTTTGGTATGTTGTGTTCTCATTTTCATTCGTCTCTATATATTTAGCAATTTCTCTTGCTATTTCTTCTTTAACCCACTGATTGTTTAGGAGTGTGTTGTTTAACCTCCAGGTATTTGTGAATTTTCTAAGTCTCTGATGGTTATTGACTTCTAATTGTATTCCATTGTGGTCAGAGAATGTGCTTTGAATAATTTCAATCTTTTTAAATTTATTGAGGCTTGTTTTATGTCCCAGCATATGATCTATTCTGGAGAAAGTTCCGTGAGCACTAGAAAAGTATGTGTATCCTGGTGATTTGGGATGTAATGTCCTGTAGATGTCTGTTAAATCTAATTCATTTATCAGATTGTTTAGGTTTTCAATTTCCTTATTGGTCTTCTGTCTGGTTGATCTATCTATAGGAGAGAGTGATGTGTTGAAGTCTCCCACAATTATTGTGGAAACATCAATTGCTTCCTTTAGTTTTGCCAATGTTTCTCTCATGTATTTTGTGGCACCTTGATTGGGTGCATAAACATTTACGATTGTTATTTCTTCTTGCTGAATTGCCCCTTTTATTAGTATGTAGTGGCCTTCTTTGTCTCTCAAAACATCCCTGCATTTGAAGTCTATTTTATCTGAGATTAATATTGCTACACCTGCTTTCTTTTGGCTGTAGCTTGCATGAAATATTTTTTTCCATCCTTTCACTTTCAGTTTCTTTGTGTCCCTGTGTCTAAGATGAGTCTCTTGTATGCAACATATTGATGGTTCATTTTTTTTGATCCATTCTGCGAATCTATATCTTTTAATTGGGGAGTTTAATCCATTTACATTCAACGTTAAAACTGTGAAGGCATTTCTTCAATCGGCCATCTTATCCTTCGGATTATGTTTGCCATATTTTTCCCTCTCTCTATTAATATCCTTTATTGTACCCATACCGAATCTCTTTAGTACTGAACCTTTCTCCAAGTCTCTCTGTCCTGTCTTTGTTTCTCTGTCTGTAGGGCTCCCTTTAGTATCTCCAGTAGGGCAGGTCTCTTGTTAGCAAATTCTCTCAGCATTTCTTTGTCTGTGAAAAATTTAAGCTCTCCCTCAAATTTGAAGGAGAGCTTTGCTGGATAAAGTATTCTTGGCTGGAAATTCCTCTCACTCAGAATTTTAAATATATCGTGCCACTGCCTTCTTGCCTCCATGGTGGCTGCTGAGTAGTCACTACTTAGTCTTATGCTGTTTCCTTTGTATGTGGTGAATTGCTTTTCTCTTGCTGCTTTCAGAACTTGCTCCTTCTCTTCTATGTTTGACAGTGTGATCAGTATATGTCTCGGAGTGGGTTTTTTTGGATTTATTCTATTTGGAGTTCGCTGAGCATTTATGATTTGTGTATTTATGTTGTTTAGAAGATTTGGGAAGTTTTCCCCAACAATTTCTTTGAATACTCTTCCTAGACTTTTACCCTTTTCTTCCCCTTCTGGGACACCAATGAGTCTTATATTTGGACGTTTCATATTATCTATCATATCCCTGAGGTCCATTTCGAGTTTTTCAATTTTTTTCCCCATTCTTTCTTTTATGCTTTCATTTTCCATTCTGTCATCTTCCAGGTCACTGATTCGTTGTTCAACTTCCTCTAGTCTTGTACTATGAGTGTCCAGAATCTTTTTAATTTGGTCAACAGTTTCTTTAATTTCCATAAGATCATCCATTTTTTTATTTAGTCTTGCAATGTCTTCTTTATGCTCTTCTAGGGTCTTCTTGATTTCCTTCATATCCCGTACTATGGTCTCATTGTTCATCTTTAGTTCTTTGAGTAGCTGCTCTAGGTGTGTCTCTTCTGGTCTTTTGATTTGGGTGCTTGGGCTTGGGTTATCCATATCGTCTGGTTTTTTCATATGCTTTATAATTTTCTGTTGTTTTTGGCCTCGTGGCATTTGGTGAACTTGATAGGGTTCTTTTAGGGTTTGTAGACC
This sequence comes from Choloepus didactylus, assembly GCF_015220235.1. Classification (NCBI taxonomy): domain Eukaryota; kingdom Metazoa; phylum Chordata; class Mammalia; order Pilosa; family Megalonychidae; genus Choloepus; species Choloepus didactylus. The sequence goes on along the minus strand of NC_051308.1, from coordinate 83,522,763 downwards.
AGTTGAAGTCCTTATCTCTAATTTATCAGATCTACAGCTTCGTGGAATACACTTTCTCTAACTAACCAGCAGGTGGCGTCCACGAGCCACCTGTTCTCCACAAGCCAGATCTCCCCTGCTTAGCCTTTTTGGTGAGTGGGGGAGTGAGTCTTGTGGGGCCCAATTGGTGTACCAAGCTTGCGTGTGTAGTTGGTGTTGCCTGCCCTGTATGTGGGGCGTGTTTCTGGGCAGTCGGGGAGGGGGGGTGGCCCTAACAATCAAATCTCCCTGATGATCCTAGAGTTTTAAAGCTACTGCAATAGTCTAATCCTTCAGTTCAGTCCTGCCACAGTTTGTCTCTGCCACTGACCCACAAGTCTTTGGTATTGGCGTATGGCTCCTGAGACTTGCAAGTGGGCCCCTCTTCCAGGCTGTGCACCCCGGGTCCTCTGTTGAGGTATGACTGTGCTATGTCACAGGTGAGTGCCGTCCCCCCAGGGCAGTTCTGGGCTGCTGGGCTGTGTTGGGAGGCTCCCAGTCTGCTGAAATGATGGCTGAATGGGGCTCTGTTAATTCACACTGCTCCCCCTTCCCAGCTCTGGGACATTCAGCTGAGGTTGCAGGGAAGGCTAATGTCCACGCCCAGTTTTGTGGTGTGTGCCTGTTATTTGAAGCACTTCCGTCACACTGGGTTGTCTGGGGCAGCTCTGGGCTATGGGGCTGGCGATGGGCAGTAGTGTTTCCTGTCCACCAGGATGGTGGCTGTGAGCCCACACCCCCCTTTTCTTGGGAAGTTGTGTTGTTTAGTGAATTTTCTCAGCCACTGGATTATTGCCTTTTGTCTCAGAGCTCTCTTAGTTCTGCTCTTGACTTGACATGCCCAAATTTCAATTCTTTGAAGCTTTCTGTATTGAGCTTCTTAGAGTAATTGTTTTAGAAAAAGCAAAAAGGATTTAAAAAAAAAAAAAAAAAAAAAACAACGGCCCTCCTCAGAGATCTAATGGGTTATTGAAATGCTAATAGACAAAGCAACCAGGGCCATTAAGGAAAGGTGCACAGGGCAGAGAGATCAGCCTTGCTTCGGGATTTGCATATGCGCCTCAAGGCCTGATCTCCGCCCTTCCCCTTTCTGTGTTCACCAGAACTCCAAAAATCCTCTGCTTTTATTTTGGAGTTTTTCGTGTTGTTTTTTTTCTATGCCTGTCTCCTCTCTGCTGGGCTGGCTGCTCTCAGAGTCTCTGGTGTCTGGTCTCAGTCTATCTATGGTTGGAGTTTGAATCAGTAGAATGAGTTTCCGATAAGAGCAGCCACTGCAATTCTCCCTTCTCCTTCCTGGAGCTGACAGCCCCTCCTCCCCCGGGACTGAGCCTGGCAGGGAGGGGCGCGGGTCCCCTGGCCGCAAAAACTTACAGATTTCGCTGATCTCAGCAGTTCCACGTTTTCATGAGTGTTGTATGAAGTATGCCCAAAGACAGATTGCTCTGTGGTGTCCAGCCCACGCAGTTCCTGGCTTTTTACCTACTTTCCTGGAGGAGTAACTAAAACATACAGCTCACCAGTCTGCCATCTTGCCCCGCCTCCACTGCCTTTCTTTTGCATTGTCATTTTTTCCCTCTCTAGTTGGTCATTCTCATCAACATACTGTTGATAACATGCTTATCGCAGCCATCTAAAACTTGCTTTTGATCCTATGCACCTTCCTGCTATTGCCCTGTTTCTTACCTTCCATTTACAGGAAAACTGCCAAAAGCTGCCCTATATTCATTGTCTCTAGTTTTTCTCCTTCCTCTTTCTCTCTTGAATCCTTTCTTTAGATTTTTGCCCCTACTTCTCTGTGGACTGTTGTTATCAAGATCATCAGTGACTATCACATCAATTCTCAGTTGTTACTGTATTTGATCTCTTAGCAGCTTTAGACATGCTTCTTCACTTGACATCTAGGATACCATAAGCTCCTGGTTTTCTTCCTAAGTCTAGCTGCTCCTTTTTAGTTGTCTTTTTCTAATCAGCTCCCTGATCTCTAAAACATTACTATGCTCTAGTCTCAGCACTTGTATCTCTTTGTTTTTTTTTTTTTTTTAAGTTCTGCGTGTATGTTAAGCAAGCTCATCCGGTGTCAGGCCTTTAAATTCTGTCTGCTGCTCTTGATTCCCAAATGTATGTAACTTAGACCTTTCCTCTGATCTCTGGTTCTTATATCCACTCTTAACTCAACATCTCCCCTCAGATGTGTAACAGATTTCTCAGTCTTATATAAAAAATGGAGCTCATGCTTCTCTGGTAATTTCTCTATCCCAGTTAATCCTATTTTCCTGATTGTTCAGGCTCAGAATGTTTAGTCATCTTGGACCCTACCCCCTCTATTTTTCTCATACCCTATATCTAGTATTGTCTGAAATATGTCTAGAATATGATCACTTTTACCACCTCCATCATTACCACCTGCTTCCAAGCCACCATCAGTCCCTTGCCTGGATTACTACAATAGCCTCCTAACTGGTCTCTTTGCTTCTGTCTTTGCTTCTTTCTCATCACTGTTGTCATCACAGCAGCTTGAATAACCTTGTTGAAATTTAATTCTGATCCTGTCACTCCTTTGCACAAAACCTTCCAAAAGCTTCCTATTTGACTCTTGAGTGAAAGCTGAAGTTCTTGCTATGGCCTGCAAAGCCCTGCATGATCCAGCCCCTGTGATCTCTCTGACCCTAGTTAGTACTTCTTTTCTCTTTGTCACTCATACTGACCTCCTTGTTATTTCTTGGACACTAGGTATCTTCCTGCCTCTTTTACTTGTACTTATTTCCACTATTCCTGAATACAGAGCCCCGTATGTATTTTAAAGTACATTTATTCAGATCTTGAAATTGAGGTTAAATTTTTATAATTTATATATGTAGTCAGTACATTTCTCCAGGTTGGAATTTTTTAAAATAGCAAGTAGTAATATATATGTAAAATAGGTTGACATACTTCACTGACATAATCATAATAGGACCTAATTTAGAGATATTTTGAGGATTTTATATAGTTTTATTGTAGAAGTTCATTCATAACTCAGTTATGTAGGAATTTTTAAGTGAAATAGGAATCTGTGAAAATGTTCACCTGAGATTCTATAAATCCTCTGATCATGACTAGGAAAGCATTACTGTTGCGGCTTCTTCCAGTTTTTGAAAATAGGGTTAATTTCTCAAGGGTTCCTGTAAAAAATAACAAAGCAAGTGAAACTGGAAGTGGAGTAGTGGTAATCTTTAGACCTCTCAGTGAGAAGAGTGTTGACATTGGTAGCTTGTAATGAGTCATGAATTGTCAAAATAACCTCAGTGAAGGTGTCTCTCTCCCTGCTTGAAACATACATATACTTTATATTGATTTTTCATACTTGGGGGAGGATGGATTGGTACATGGGAGTAGTATTTTCTGTAAATGGTTTTGCTTTTCAGATGATATCTCTATAAAAGAAAAACCTGCTGAAAAAAGTAAAGAAAAGAAAGCAGTCAAGCCTGTACGAAAAGTCCAAAAAGTAATGCAGTTATCAAATACAGAATGTAAAACAGGTTAGTTTTCTATTATGTTCATCTTAGTACTGAAATAGCATCTACACAGGTGAAAATTATAAATATCAGTTACCAGATGTTCTCATTGCTTGGCACAGATAAATATGCAATACATTTTATGTATCATTATCTTTTGTATATGTGTATGTATGTGCGTTTTGAGATATAATTGCCATAGAATAAACTGTAGATATATAGAGTGTACAATTTGATGAATTTTCATATATATGTACATCTAGGAAACCTTATGTTTATCATGATAATGAACATAGGCATCACCCCCTAAAGTTTTTCTTCTAATATTATTCTTAATAGAAATGAACCAGATTGAAGGTAATGATTTTTATGTAATGAACTTCTGTAAATAAGGGGGTTGCTTATGATTGTCACTAAGTCCCTTCACTATTCTCATATGAGAATAAATGTTGCACAACAGAGTCACCACAGTCCAAGCAAGCAGTGGTCAAGCTGGACTCTGAATGGATCAAGACTGGAAAAAAGAGAATTCCCTAGTTCTGTAGTGGTTAGCATTGTAGACTGGCTCCAGTTTGCCTGGATTTAGAACTAGTTCTGTCATGTCCTTTGGTAAGTTACTTAATCTTAGTGTGCCTCAGTTTCCCCATAGTAAAATGGGTAAAGTAGTAGTACTTCCCTCACAGGGTTGTTGTGAGAATGAAAGAGTTAATACCTAAAAGCACTCAGTATAATGCTTGGCACATGGTTAGCTGTGATTCCATTATTAATAATAGTTATTATATCTGGCTGTATTGAAAATTACTATTTAGTATGCGATATTCATGTTTAGTGAATAATTTGGACTAAGAGTAGAGAAAGTTGGGAGCTTGTCACTTTCAGTTTGTAGACATTCTGAATCTTCATACATTTATTCATTATGTGAATATTTTTGATTACTTGGTATGTATAAGGCACTATGCTATACTAAGCTTAGGTTTTTCTGGTTATGGACTAATCAGTAAAGTGACAAATAATGTATTTTGTGATGCTCATTGTTAACTCTAGATGTAATAATAGAGTTAACCCTAACTGTATATAAATAAATAAAATTTTGCAGGAAAATGAATTATCTGAATATGAACTAAATTAATTCTTGCAGTAAAAAAATAAGGCAAAGTATTGTTTTTAATACAATATTTTATTATACTTTTGTCAGAGGCAGAGTTTGAAATAAAGTACATGAACCACTATAACTTATGAACACTGATCTTTTATTTATTCAGTTTTGTGGTGGGTTAATTCCCATATGCACTGTGGTAGTGACCTAGACAGAATGTCACTAGATGTGCTAAAGCTGTATTAACAGTTTATCTATAGTGAAAGTCCTCTTTTTCTCCCAATGACTTCATGAGACTATTTCAGAAAGCCAGAATTTAGAAATAACCACCCAGGATATTCAGAAGCCAGCATTTATAAATAACTACCCAGTTTATTCATGGTTACTTGTTTTTGATTGAGAAAATTAAGCTGAAATTGAAAAGAAGCCTGTTCTCTCATTTTGCTTAAGAACATAAAGCTTCTTATAAATAGATTGAACAATATACTTAAAACTCCTAACATTTTAGGTAGACTGTTGAAAGTTAATAATAAGATAGAAAAATGCCTCTCTTCTAAAATAAACAGCACACATTTATAATTGACCTTTCTATACAGTAGATGTTTTCATTAACACTTTACTTTCATTTAAATTTTTAAATTAAAGCCCTTTTTTAAGAAACTCTAAATAAAATGTCTTGTTATAAATACTGTTTCAGACAGCTTTGAAAAAAATAGAAAGATAAAACCACCACCCCGACTTAAAATGTATTAGTATTATTTTGTATAGTGCTTTACAGTAGTGTTAAAATCATAATAGTATGTAATTGTAATCATTATTTACATAATATTGTATCTTTTTCGCTTAGCATCTTTTCACAAGGAAATTTCTGTTATTTCTTATGGAATTTATAATTTGAAATGGGCACATAATACTCCATCTAATAGTTACATAATTTATTCACCATTCTTCAATGTTTAGGTTACTTCTGACATTATAAAAGAATGATACAGTGAGCATTTTCTTTCTTTTGGAATACTTAATTGGATAAATTTCTATTATTTGATCAAGAGGAATGAACGCTTTTGTGTTTTTTTGTTTTTTTTTTAAACTGTACTCATTTGTATTTTGGCAAACATTGTGTAGAGTGATTTTATTGTAATTTTACCAGCAACTAGCTATTAATGTAAAAACAATTTTCCCAATTTAATTAGGTTTCAAGTGTTACTTCACTATTTTCATCTTCATTCTATTTTTTATATTACTTTGCATTTAAGCATTTTTTATATGTCCCATATTTTTATAGTTTCTATTTTGTAAACAGTACTTCATGTCATTGTTTTTTAAGCTACCATCTAATTTTAGATGGTGGTTTAATTTTAACTTTCTTAAAATCTCAAACTAGTAAATGAAAACTTTTCTTGTGGTAAACAGCCATATTTATTGGAATACACTCTTATATTTATGAACTTTTATGAGAGCAACAGTTATAATAACATTTAAAATGTAGACGATATTTTTATAATGCCATTGTTTTAGGCATAAAAATGTTGTGCATACTTTTCGGTACATAGATATAAAATATAATATGAAGGTCCCTGTAATACCATCTTCTTCAAAGGTAATCACTTGACTGTTTGTTACATGTTTCTTTAGATTTTCTTCCTATGCTTCAGTTAAGTCATTTATTCATTCAACATTCATTCATTTTAGCACCAACTATGTGCTAGGTACTATGCTAGTATTGGTAAACAAAACACTTACTAATTGTTAAGACATATTTTTGTTCTGTGCCAAAATTGTTAGACTGGGTGCCCTAGTCTTTGAGCTTTGGGAATTATTAATATTTGGTACTTAACTTTCAAAGCATTTTACACTTGTTTAAGATATGTGGGTAAATCAAGATTTTAACAAACTATTAATTGATTTTGGGGGCTTAGGGCTAATATAAAATTATTTCTGAACTTTTTACCCTGGCAGAAGATAAAGGATAAAACTAATTATAAAACCTGTATAGTTGAGTGGATACACATTTTAGAGCTAAAACTCAAGTTTTAAATTCAATGCAATGTATATTTTAGGTAGTAGTCATCTGATAAGTACATCTTCTTGGCGAGATGGACAAAAATTAGTAAAGAAGATTCTGGGACCTGCACCCAGAATGGAGCAAAAGGAGCGAAGAACAGCATCAAGTGACAGAAGTAGAAGAGAAAGAACTTCTAAATCTGGTGAGTGACTACAATTAAAATTATTGGGAAAATCAGTTAAAATTTTTTTAATTGCTTATATACGGACTTAGAGAAAGCAAAAATACTCTTGAGAATTCTTTAAAATTGCTTGTGGAAGTTCTTACAGAAGGTGAAAATGAGTGCTTTAGGACTTTGCTTTATACTTGTAAATGTAGGTCAAAAAAGGAAGAAATGTTTTATTGGGCTTGCCTGTAGATAATATCAGCATATAGGTGTTTGGTCATCTTTATAAGGAATTCTGTTTATGTTATATTAATAATAAACTTATTGTTGGGAATATCAAAGTATTATTTTAGTCAAATTATATTTACACTTTTAGAACCATAAGAGAGAATCAAGTCTGATCTGTCTCATCCCAACATGTACAAACAAACATAGCCAAACATTCACAAGGTTGGGTTTTTTTAATTTGACGGATTAGGATAAAGGCTCTGAGAGAAAAAGCAGCTTTTCCCAAGAATAGTCAATGAGTGGCAGAATTCCATCTAATATCCAGAACTTTGGAGTCTGACCTTCAAGTCCATTGTTTTTCTCTTTTTGACTTATCTTATAGGCTATTTGAAATAACCAGTTAATTTCCATGAGCATTAATTTTGGAAAATGAAAGTTTACAAATACCTATTGGACAGCTTTCCCTTTTAGCAGCAAAACTTGCTTCAATTAATATGAGTTTCTGGAATAGATTCAGTAAGAAATATAATCACAACTATAATTTGGTAAATAGAAGCCAATATATATTTTGTATTTGTTCCTTTTAATTTTCATCTAACTTGTAAATAAACTTATATGCATTCTTAGTGTAAAATTAAGCTACATCCATAAACATTTAGATGATGAAATAATTGTTCTATATATTTTTTCTGTCATTGATTGGAGAGTTGTGGAGACTTAACATTCATTTATTTATTCAACAAGTATTTATTGAGTTTCTACTACATAGCAGGCACTGCTCTAATTTCTAGAGATTCAGAGTAACAAAATAGACCCAAATCTCTGCCTGCTTGGAGGAGGCATTTGAATACAAGGGAACATTTTTTTTTACTTCAAATGCCTCTTATTAAAGGTAGGATATTTAACTTTTTTAAATATCTTTGTTAAGAATGACCCTAATCTGGAAATAGGATAATATTTGAAAATATTTGAATATTTAATATTTGAAGAGTTGTTTTACAGATATTAATAAAATGTAATGTAATCATATGAGAGGCCAGGTTTTCTATACCAACAGGAAATGTAAATCAGACTTTCAGAAATTCTCTGATAATCTCATCTAAATATAGTGCCATTCATGTAATTGTGAAATGGGACAGTGTTGTAGAATTTTCAGAAAAATTAATATTTTTGATGCCTTTATTGTGATTTAGATTTGGTATATGCAGCCTCATCTTTGCAAAACTTTTTAAAGTTACTATTTTTAAGAATCTTAAGGTATTTCCCATGTTTCCTTCATTCTAATCAGGATGCTTTCTAGTAAAAGATAGTTGATAATTATTAAGTTTTGGGGGTGGAGGTGGGGAAAGAGAGAATTTGTAACATTAATTATGCACACCAACCATGACATCTGTCCTTATTTTAAAAATATTAAACAATGTTTTTTTAAAAAAAAATCAAGGAAGTACAGTTTTCTAGAAGATTGGGATTCTCTCTTATTGCCGAAAAGGTTTTTCTTTCCTTCTGTAGTGCTCTTCAGAATAGTTTATTCAGGATATTTGAACTTGTGTTTAAGATTAAGTGAAATTCCCTGATTTTCGCCTTAGTGCAGTAAATTTTAGGAGTGAATATAGATTTTTGCTGAATCACTAACAGTTTATACTTTGCAGGGGGACATCTTGGAAGAGCAGAATCTGATCCCAGGTTGGATATTTCACATAGACGCCTTCCACTAAGCTCAGAACGTTCAAGAAGTAGAACTCGGTCTGAAAATAATGTAAAGAAATCAGTTCCATCCCTTCCAGATAATAAACAGGAAGAAGATACTGCCTTAAATAAGGACTTTTTGCCTGTTGCAATTCGTGGAATTCTTGATGACCTCCAGCTGGATTCTGAAACTCAAACTGCAATGCAAGAAACTGAAGAACTACAGAATCAGAAAGCATTAGCACTAGTCCAAGCTCCTAGGAGTCATAGTCCAGTAAAAAGAAAACCTGACAAAATAACAGCTAATGAAGAGCCCCCTGTTATTTCCAAAAAGCGCCACTATGACACAGATGAGGTACGACAGTACATTGTTAGACAGCAGGAGGAGAGGAAGAAGAAGCAAAATGAAGAAAAGAAGGCTCAAAAGGAGGCCACTGAACAGAAGAATAAACGATTACAGGAGCTCTACCGAAAACAGAAGGAGGCCTTTAGTAAAGTAAAAAATGTGCCTCCTTCTGAGCCATCAGCAACTAGGCGACTACGGGAAACTTATTCCAAATTACTATTAGAAAAGACCTTGCTTGAAGAGCCACCCCAGCAACATGTTATACAGGAAACACAGGTAATAATTGGAATAGAAATACAAAATCATGGTTAGGAAAAGCTTGCGATACTATTTAAAAATTACCTACCACTTGTAATATTCAGGCATATGCTCAGGTAGTATTTTTAATAATGATGACCTTCTATGAAATTTATTGTATATGATATGTATATGATATAATATGGTGACTATAATGGAAAGTAAGAGCTGAATTAGAGTTTCCTAGAATGATTGTTACTGATCTCTGTTCACCTTGTCACTGCTATGAGTTATATCCCAATCTAGTTTTCATTGTAGTACTGAGCAAATAAAGTTAGATTATGTTAATGAAAAATTTAGTTTTGTGATCTTTGCTGAAATCAGAGTATATCCTAGTTCAGTTTAATAATTTTACATTTCACTAATATTTTAAGAATAATTTTAAAAATTGAGTATTTATCATGTGCCATGTACTGTTTTAATGGCTTTACATACAGGCTTAAGTAAATTCTCACAACCCTGTAGAGGTTAGGTACTACTGTTATCTCCATTTATCAAGTGAAGAAACTGAGGCTTTAAAGGTTGTTTCTTCCTCAGTAATATCCAGTTAGTATTAGATGCGTTTGTTGGATTTCAGATGCAGTTTTACTGTTAATTATAATGGTTGTTTTTAAGACAAGCTGAGTTTGAATTTGTTTTATTTGAGGGGGAAATGTCTACATTTTATGATCTTTGTGAAGCTGAAGTGACAGGGTTTTTTTTTTCCTTTGTTCCCTGAAATATGTCTTTGAGATGGGAGTCAGATAAATTTGATGCCCTTTTCTCCTAGGCCAGACCAGGGTATCAGCCATCTGGAGAATCTGACAAAGAAAACAAAGTACAGGAACGCCCCCCAAGTGCATCTTCCAGTAGTGACATATCTCTGTCAGAACCTCCGCAGCCTCTTGCAAGGTAAAAAGTGGAGAATGAAAGATTAAGTTCTTTGAATGAAATTTAGTATGGGAGTCTTAAAATACACAGTGAATTTTGTTGACTGACTTGTGTGAGCAAGAGGACAGAAAGAGGTTTACTTGAAAATTGATTAACATCTTCTGATGGATATTTCAGCATGATGTGCAACTATACGTACTACCTGCCCTGCTCTACTAGTTCAAATTCTATCTGAACTTCAGCACCCAGTGTAAATTCAGTACCTCCTGGGAATCACCTGCAGTTGGAAGCACTGTTGCCTTTTCTGAACTAAGCACATAACAATAGTTTGTTGAATGAATGAATGACAGTGGAATTAATATTTAAAGTATCAGTGGCAAATAATTTTCAAAAAGCATTTATTTATCCATCACTATTTAACATTTCCTATATGACTGACTCAATACAACTTATCTTATTTCTCAAGAGCTATATTTGGATATGCATGTGAATATGAGTAAAGACTAAGGAACGATTTTATTTGATTTTAGATTGGGAATTGTGTGATTATTTTACCTTTTAATTTTCTTATTTTTTTTTTGGCTCTAATATATTGTTTTGAGATGTTTACGAATTATACAAATCATAAATGTTGAGGTATTTAAAATATACTTTACAATAACCATTTTGGTGAAGAGAAAGATTTTGAAACTCTTTGAGAATGCACAAGAAGAAATCAAATCACTCCAATTTTGGGTTAATACACATGGTTTTCTCATACCAACCCACCCATCCACCTTAGAGAGAATAATAATATTGATAAAAATAGTTAACATTTATTAACTGCTTGCTAGGTTCCAGGCACTGCTGTAAGTGCTTTGCATGTATTATCTTATTGAATCCTTATAATTCCTTGAGTTAGGTACTGTTGTTATTCCTGTTTTACAGAAGAGGTAATTGAGGATTAGAATTTAAGTAATTCTCAAAAGTCAAAATGGTGGTGGTGAAGACAGGATTGAATCTAGTCAAACTGACTCCAGAAGCCTGTGCTTTGAACTACTATGTATACTGCCTCCCAATAAGTGAAGTGTTTCACATGATTTATTTAAGTTTGTGAAAATATTTCAAACTTTAAGTATAAATATTTTTTTAATTTGAATTTGAAGACCTTTGGGTGGGGTGAGTGCTCTTCAGATCATTTTATTCCCATCACTTTAGTCGTTTATATTCTGCTGGCTTCATGTCTTCAATCTTTACCTCTCTCTGAGTTTTTTTCTAACTCTAAACAAAGTACCCAATTTAAAAAACAAAACCAAATGCAAACAAATCTATTTACTACCTTGCACTAGATTTCCTTTTTTCTTTTAATAACAAATTTGTTCAAACTTCTGCTACCAGTTTCTCTCTACTTGTTCCTTAGCTTTCCACATTCCTATTAATAGTTTTAACTACCTCAGTTGCTTTATGCTTAAAAGCCTGGCATTTCTTTTCTTTCCCTTCATATCCCATCATTCTCCTTTAGCTATCTGAAAAATTCCAATTTACATATCTGACTTTGAAGACCTTGATGATCAGCTCAAAAGTTGCTTTCCTTGTTCAGTAGAGTTAATTGCTCCCTTATCTACACTCTTTAACTAACTTTATATGTCTTTGTTTCAGTACTTACAACATTCTATTTTAGTTATTTATTAATAAGTTTGTCACTTCTGCTAGGTCTTGAGATCCCTAAGAGTAAGGATTTAGTTTTTTTTTTTTTTTTTTTTTTTAATCATCATTTTATTGAGATATATTCACATACCACGCAGTCATATAAAACAAATTGTACTTTCGATTGTTTACAGTACCGTTACATAGTTGTACATTCATCACCTAAATCAATCCCTGACACCTTCATTAGCACACACACAAAAATAACAAGAATAATAATTAGAGTGAAAAAGAGCAATTGAAGTAAAAAAGAACACTAGGTACCTTTGTCTGTTTGTTTGCTTCCCCTACTTTTCTACACATCCATCCATAAACTAGACAAAGTGGAGTTTGGTCCTTATGGCATTCCCAATCCCACTGTCACCCCTCATAAGCTACATTTTTATACAACTGTCTTCGAGATTCATGGGTTCTGGGTTGTAGTTTAATAGTTTCAGGTATCCACCACCAGCTACCCCAATTCTTTAGAACCTAAAAAAGGTTGTCTAAAGTGTGCGTAAGAGTGCCCACCAGAGTGATCTCTCGGCTCGTTTTGGAATCTCTCTGCCACTGAAGCTTATTTCATTTCCTTTCACATCCCCCTTTTGGTCAAGAAGATGTTCTCCATCCCACGATGCCGGGTCTACATTCCTCCCCGGGAGTCATATTCCACGTTGCCAGGGAGATTCACTTCCCTGGGTGTCTGATCCCACGTAGGGGGGAGGGCAGTGATTTCACCTTTCAAGTTGGCTTAGCCAGAGAGAGAGGGCCACATCTGAGCAACAAAGAGGCATTCAGGAGGAGACTCTTAGGCACAAATACAGGGAGGCCTAGCCTCTCCTTTGCAGCAACCGTCTTCCCAAGGGTAAAACTTATGGTAGAGGGCTCAACCCATCAAACCACCAGTCCCCTATGTCTGTGGTCATGTTAGCAACCATGGAGGTGGGGTAGGCGAATACCCCTGCATTCTCCACAGGCTCCTCAAGGGGGCACTACATCTTTTTTTTTTTTTTTCCTTGTTTGTCTTTTTTCTTTTTTTTTTTTTTTTTAACTTTCCCTTCTTTTTTCAAATCAACTGTATGAAAAAAAAAGTTAAAAAGAAAACAAACATACAATAAAAGAACATTTCAAAGAGACCATAGCAAGGGAGTAAGAAAAAGACAACTAACCTAAGATAACTGCTTAACTTCCAACATGTTCCTACTTTACCCCAAGAAAGTTACATAATATAGCAACATTTCAGTGAACTTGTTCCTACTACATCCATCAGAAATTAACAGACCATAGTCATTTCTGGGCATCCCCAGAACGTTAAATAGCTTATCTGTTCTTCTTGGATTATTGTTCCCCCTTCCTTAATTGCTCTCTACTGCTAGTTCCCCTACATTCTACATTATAAACCATTTGTTTTACATTTTTCAAAGTTCACATTAGTGGTAGCATATAATATTTCTCTTTTTGTGCCTGGCTTATTTCGCTGAGCATTATGTCTTCAAGGTTCATCCATGTTGTCATATGTTTCACGAGATCGTTCCTTCTTACTGCTGCGTAGTATTCCATCGTGTGTATATACCACATTTTATTTATCCACTCATCTGTTGAAGGACATTTGGGTTGTTTCCATCTCTTGGCAATTGTGAATAATGCTTCTATGAGCATTGGCGTGCAGATATCTGTTCGTGTCACTGCTTTCCGATCTTCCGGGTATATACCGAGAAGTGCAATCGCTGGATCGAATGGTAGCTCTATATCTAGTTTTCTAAGGAACTGCCAGACTGACTTCCAGAGTGGCTGAACCATTATACAGTCCCACCAACAATGAATAAGAGTTCCAATTTCTCCACATCCCCTCCAGCATTTGTAGTTTCCTGTTTGTTTAATGGCAGCCATTCTAACCGGTGTTAGATGGTATCTCATTGTGGTCTTAATTTGCATCTCTCTAATAGCTAGTGAAGCTGAACATTTTTTCATGTGTTTCTTGGCCATTTGTATTTCCTCTTCAGAGAACTGTCTTTTCATATCTTTTGCCCATTTTATAATTGGGCTGTCTGTACTATTGTCATTGAGTTGTAGGATTTCTTTGTATATGCAAGATATCAGTCTTTTGTCAGATACATGGTTTCCAAAAATTTTTTCCCATTGAGTTGGCTGCCTCTTTACCTTTTTGAGAAATTCCTTTGAGGTGCAGAAACTTCTAAGCTTGAGGAGTTCCCATTTATCTATTTTCTCTTTTGTTGCTTGTGCTTTGGGTGTAAAGTCTAGGAAGTGGCCTCCTAATACAAGGTCTTGAAGATGTTTTCCTACATTATCTTCTAGGAGTTTTATGGTACTTTCTTTTATATTGAGATCTTTGGTCCATTTTGAGTTAATTTTTGTGTAGGGGGTGAGGTAGGGGTCCTCTTTCATTCTTTTGGATATGGATATCCAACTCTCCCAGCCCCATTTGTTGAAAAGACCATTATGGCTCAGTTCGGTGACTTTGGGGGCCTTATCAAAGATCAGTCGGCCATAGATCTGAGGGTCTATCTCTGAATTCTCAATTCGATTCCATTGATCTATATGTCTATCTTTGTGCCAGTACCATGCTGTTTTGGCAACTGTGGCTTTATAATAAGCTTCAAAGTCAGGGAGTGTAAGTCCTCCCACTTCGTTTTTCTTTTTTAGAGTGTCTTTAGCAATTCGAGGCATCTTCCCTTTCCAAATAAATTTGATAACTAGCTTTTCCAAGTCTGCAAAGTAGGTTGTTGGAATTTTGATTGGGATTGCATTGAATCTGTAGATGAGTTTGGGTAAAATTGACATCTTAATGACATTTAGCCTTCCTATCCATGAACATGGAATATTTTTCCATCTTTTAAGGTCCCCTTCTATTTCTTTTAGTAGAGTTATGTAGTTTTCTTTGTATAGGTCTTTTACATCTTTGGTTAAGTTTATTCCTAGGTACTTGATTTTTTTAGTTGCTATTGAAAATGGTATCTTTTTCTTGAGTGTCTCTTCAGTTTGTTCATTTCTAGCATATAGAAACATTACTGACTTATGTGCATTAATCTTGTATCCCGCTACTTTGCTAAATTTGTTTATTAGCTCTAGTAGGTGTATCGTTGATTTCTCAGGGTTTTCTAGATATAAGATCATATCATCTGCAAACAATGACAGTTTTACTTCTTCTTTTCCAATTTGGATGCCTTTTATTTCTTTGTCTTGCCGGATTACCCTGGCTAGCACTTCCAGCACAATGTTGAATAACAGTGGTGACAGCGGGCATCCTTGTCTTGTTCCTGATCTTAGAGGGAAGGCTTTCAGTCTCTCACCATTGAGTACTATGCTGGCTGTGGGTTTTTCATATATGCTCTTTATCATGTTGAGGAAGTTTCCTTCAATTCCTACCTTTTGAAGTGTTTTTATCAAAAAGGGATGTTGGATTTTGTCAAATGCTTTTTCAGCATCTATTGAGATGATCAATTGATTTTTCCCTTTCGAGTTTTTAATGTGTTGTAATACATTGATTGTTTTTCTTATGTTGAACCATCCTTGCATGCCTGGAATGAACCCCACTTGGTCATGGTGTATGATTTTTTTAATGTGTCTTTGGATTCGATTTGCAAGTATTTTGTTGAGGATTTTTGCATCTATATTCATTAGGGAGATTGGCCGGTAGTTTTCCTTTTTTGTAGCATCTTTGCCTGGTTTTGGTATTAGATTGATGTTAGCTTCATAAAATGAGTTAGGTAGTGTTCCATTTTCTTCAGTGTTTTGAAAGAGTTTGAGTAAGATTGGTGTCAGTTCTTTCTGGAAAGTTTGGTAGAATTCCCCTGTGAAGCCATCTGGCCCTGGGCATTTATTTGTGGGAATTGATGACTGATTGGATCTCTTTGCTTGTGATGGGTTGGTTGAGGTCTTCTATTTCTTCTCTGGTCAGTCTAGGTTGTTCATATGTTTCCAGGAAATTGTCCATTTCTTCTACATTATCCAGTTTGTTGCCATACAGTTGTTCATAATATCCTCTTATAATTTTTTTAATTTCTTCAGGATCTGCAGTTATGTCACCTTTTTCATTCATTATTTTGTTTCTATGGGTCTTCTCTCTTTTTGATTTTGTCAGTCTAGCTAGGGGCTTGTCAATCTTGTTGATCTTCTCAAAGAACCAACTTTTGGTGATATTTATCCTTTCTATTGTTTTTTTGTTCTCTATGTCATTTATTTCTGCTTTAATCCTTGTTATTTCTTTTCTTGTACTTGGTTTAGGATTGGTTTGCTGTTCATTTTCTAGCTTCTTCAGTTGATCCATTAGTTCTTTGATTTTGGCTCTTTCTTCCTTTTTAATATATGCGTTTAGTGCTATAAATTTCCCCCTTAGCACTGCTTTTGCTGCATCCATAGGTTTTGGTATGTTGTGTTCTCATTTTCATTCGTCTCTATATATTTAGCAATTTCTCTTGCTATTTCTTCTTTAACCCACTGATTGTTTAGGAGTGTGTTGTTTAACCTCCAGGTATTTGTGAATTTTCTAAGTCTCTGATGGTTATTGACTTCTAATTGTATTCCATTGTGGTCAGAGAATGTGCTTTGAATAATTTCAATCTTTTTAAATTTATTGAGGCTTGTTTTATGTCCCAGCATATGATCTATTCTGGAGAAAGTTCCGTGAGCACTAGAAAAGTATGTGTATCCTGGTGATTTGGGATGTAATGTCCTGTAGATGTCTGTTAAATCTAATTCATTTATCAGATTGTTTAGGTTTTCAATTTCCTTATTGGTCTTCTGTCTGGTTGATCTATCTATAGGAGAGAGTGATGTGTTGAAGTCTCCCACAATTATTGTGGAAACATCAATTGCTTCCTTTAGTTTTGCCAATGTTTCTCTCATGTATTTTGTGGCACCTTGATTGGGTGCATAGACATTTACGATTGTTATTTCTTCTTGCTGAATTGCCCCTTTTATTAGTATGTAGTGGCCTTCTTTGTCTCTCAAAACATCCCTGCATTTGAAGTCTATTTTATCTGAGATTAATATTGCTACACCTGCTTTCTTTTGGCTGTAGCTTGCATGAAATATTTTTTTCCATCCTTTCACTTTCAGTTTCTTTGTGTCCCTGTGTCTAAGATGAGTCTCTTGTATGCAACATATTGATGGTTCATTTTTTTTGATCCATTCTGCGAATCTATATCTTTTAATTGGGGAGTTTAATGCATTTACATTCAACGTTAAAACCGTGAAGGCATTTCTTGAATCGGCCATCTTATCCTTTGGATTATGTTTGCCATATTTTTCCCTCTCTCTATTAATATCCTTTATTGTACCCATACCGAATCTCTTTAGTACTGAACCTTTCTCCAAGTCTCTCTGTCCTGTCTTTGTTTCTCTGTCTGTAGGGCTCCCTTTAGTATCTCCAGTAGGGCAGGTCTCTTGTTAGCAAATTCTCTCAGCATTTGTTTGTCTGTGAAAAATTTAAGCTCTCCCTCAAATTTGAAGGAGAGCTTTGCTGGATAAAGTATTCTTGGCTGGAAATTCCTCTCACTCAGAATTTTAAATATATCGTGCCACTGCCTTCTCGCCTCCATGGTGGCTGCTGAGTAGTCACTACTTAGTCTTATGCTGTTTCCTTTGTATGTGGTGAATTGCTTTTCTCTTGCTGCTTTCAGAACTTGCTCCTTCTCTTCTATGTTTGACAGTGTGATCAGTATATGTCTCGGAGTGGGTTTTTTTGGATTTATTCTATTTGGAGTTCGCTGAGCATTTATGATTTTTGTATTTATGTTGTTTAGAAGATTTGGGAAGTTTTCCCCAACAATTTCTTTGAATACTTTTCCTAGACCTTTACCCTTTTCTTCCCCTTCTGGGACACCAATGAGTCTTATATTCGGACGTTTCATATTATCTATCATATCCCTGAGGTCCATTTCGAGTTTTTCAATTTTTTTCCCCATTCTTTCTTTTATGCTTTCATTTTCCATTCTGTCATCTTCCAGGTCACTGATTCGTTGTTCAACTTCCTCTAGTCTTGTACTATGAGTGTCCAGAATCTTTTTAATTTGGTCAACAGTTTCTTTAATTTCCATAAGATCATCCATTTTTTTATTTAGTCTTGCAATGTCTTCTTTATGCTCTTCTAGGGTCTTCTTGATTTCCTTCATATCCCGTACTATGGTCTCATTGTTCATCTTTAGTTCTTTGAGTAGCTGCTCTAGGTGTGTCTCTTCTGGTCTTTTGATTTGGGTGCTTGGGCTTGGGTTATCCATATCGTCTGGTTTTTTCATATGCTTTATAATTTTCTGTTGTTTTTGGCCTCGTGGCATTTGGTGAACTTGATAGGGTTCTTTTAGGGTTTGTAGACCAGTTGAAGTCCTTATCTCTAATTTATCAGATCTACAGCTTCCTGGAGTACACTTTCTCTAACTAACCAGCAGGTGGCGTCCACGAGCCACCTGTTCTCCACAAGCCAGATCTCCCCTGCTTAGCCTTTTTGGTGAGTGGGGGAGTGAGTCTTGTGGGGCCCAATTGGTGTACCAAGCTTGCGTGTGTAGTTGGTGTTGCCTGCCCTGTATGTGGGGCGTGTTTCTGGGCAGTCGGGGAGGGGGGGTGGCCCTAACAATCAAATCTCCCTGATGATCCTAGAGTTTTAAAGCTACTGCAATAGTCTAATCCTTCAGTTCAGTCCTGCCACAGTTTGTCTTTGCCACTGACCCACAAGTCTTTGGTATTGGCGTATGGCTCCTGAGACTTGCAAGTGAGCCCCTCTTCCAGGCTGTGCACCCCGGGTCCTCTGTTGAGGGATGACTGTGCTATGTCACAGGTGAGTGCCGTCACCCCAGGGCAGTTCTGGGCTGCTGGGCTGTGTTGGGAGGCTCCCAGTCTGCTCAAATGATGGCTGAATGGGGCTCTGTTAATTCACACTGCTCCCCCTTCCCAGCTCTGGGACATTCAGCTGAGGTTGCAGGGAAGGCTAATGTCCACGCCCAGTTTTGTGGTGTGTGCCTGTTATTTGAAGCACTTCCGTCACACTGGGTTGTCTGGGGCAGCTCTGGGCTATGGGGCTGGCGATGGGCAGGAGTGTTTCCTGTCCACCAGGATGGTGGCTGTGAGCGGACACCCCCCTTTTCTTGGGAAGTTGTGTTGTTTAGTGAATTTTCTCAGCCACTGGATTATTGCCTTTTGTCTCAGAGCTCTCTTAGTTCTGCTCTTGACTTGACGTGCCCAAATTTCAATTCTTTGAAGCTTTCTGTATTGAGCTTCTTATATTAATTGTTTTAGAAAAATAAAAAAGTTTTTAAAAAAAAAAAAAAAAAAAAAAAAACAACGGCCCTCCTCAGAGATCTAATGGGTTATTGAAATGCTAATAGACAAAGCAACCAGGGCCATTAAGGAAAGGTGCACAGGGCAGAGAGATCAGCCTTGCTTCGGGATTTGCATATGCGCCTCAAGGCCTGATCTCCGCCCTTCCCCTTTCTGTGTTCACCAGAACTCCAAAAATCCTCTGCTTTTATTTTGGAGTTTTTCGTGTTGTTTTTTTTCTATGCCTGTCTCCTCTCTGCTGGGCTGGCTGCTCTCAGAGTCTCTGGTGTCTGGTCTCAGTCTATCTATGGTTGGAGTTTGAATCAGTAGAATGAGTTTCCGATAAGAGCAGCCACTGCAATTCTCCCTTCTCCTTCCTGGAGCTGACAGCCCCTCCTCCCCCGGGACTGAGCCTGGCAGGGAGGGGCGCGGGTCCCCTGGCCGCAAAAACTTACAGATTTCGCTGATCTCAGCAGTTCCACGTTTTCATGAGTGTTGTATGAAGTATGCCCAAAGACAGATTGCTCTGTGGTGTCCAGTCCATGCAGTTCCTGGCTTTTTACCTACTTTCCTGGAGGAGTAACTAAAACATACAGCTCACCAGTCTGCCATCTTCTGCCCTCCAGGATTTAGTTTTAAATGAATTAAGTCTTTTCATCCTTGTCTTCCCCAGTCCCTCTACCATCAACATTGGTGCCTGCCACAGAATTGGCATTCTAAATACTTGAATTTAAAGCTCTTGGATTTGTACTTATATCTTTTGTATTTATAACTTTCTTTCCATTCCCATTACTATCAATTTAGTTTAGGTGCTAATGACCCCACACCTTACATTTGTAATATTCCATATTGTACAACATAGAATTTGATGTTTAGTCTTCCTTCCTTATTCTGTCCTTCTTAGCAGCCCTTCAATATAAAAGACAGTGACAAACCTTGCTTGATGTGCTTGTTAATATCCGTATCACCTGGTTACACACCTCCAGGTGATTTTTTTGAACCCAATTTTAAGACTTTACATTTATTCACACAAGAGTGGTCTAAGATTACAGCCTGTCCAAATAATTTGGTCATCTGTCGGGTGAGCCATGCCTCCAGCTTTTTGTCATCTGCAGATTTGGTAAGCATATCTTTATGTTATCATCCAAAAATAATGGACAATACCAAGGATAAAGCCTTGTGTTATTCTTAACAGTTGATGTCAGCCTTTAATTTCTCTGTAGTATCCCTAAATATACAGGGTGTCCAGAGTCTGGAAACATAGATGAATATACATAATGTCATGTAGGACATATTTATTCTGTTTTTACACCTTATGGACACCTTATCCTGTATTGTATATTCATAGTTGGTACTCATAGTTTAGCATTTAATTTCTTGATGTTCATTAATTTTTTTTAGAACTAGCTTGTAACAATCTTATTTCTTTAGTACACACAATGTTAAACATAAATATTTGCCATTTAATAAATATTTGTTGATTACAATCTGTATCATGTCTACATTAATATATAGCAATACTGAGCATTTCTCTTTAATATAGCATTTTTTTAAAGGGAAAGGATAGAGCTAATGTTTAAAGAATTTTGTCTACAGATTTTTAAAGGTTTTAATGTCTTTTCTTTAAAAGAAGCAATTTGTAACACAGTATGTATGGTAAGATCACATTTTTGTGAAAACAACAATAAAAAACCCTACATAACACAGGAAAATGTTTGGAAGGATATATTCTAAATGAAATATTAATATTGACTTTCTGATTCTTCAGTTTATGAGTGATCTTGATCCTCTTCTGAATTTTTTTTTTTTTTTTTTTTTTTTTTTGCAGGAAGTATACATTACTCTTATAATCAGGAAAAAAACAAAACTTAAAATGCTGGCCTAGTTATGAATTGCTATATGAATTGATACATTGTAACTCTTCATTTCCAGAACGCACTTGAGGGAACCTACATGGGTGCAGCCTGACAGATTGAGCCCACGAGTCCAAGATTCTCAGCACCTTGCTGGAACAGCTGGAAATTTACTCTCTCATCTCTTGAGTCTAGAGCGTGTAGGAATTTTGCATAAGGATTTTGAATCTATTTTACCCACCAGGAAGAATCATAATACGGCTTCAGGGCCATTAACTTTTACACCTCATCCATACCTGACCTCACCAGCTGCTCATCCAGATGCCTTGTTAAAACCTAGTGCCAGCCAATATAAGAATAAACTGGATCGTATTGAAGCCTTGAAAGCAACAGCTGCTTCTTTGTCCAGCAGGATTGAAAGTGAAGCCAAGAAATTAGCTGGGGCCAACATTAATTATGGGTCAGTATGGAATACTGAGTATAATGTACAGCAAGCATCCCAAGAAGATGGACCTTGGACTAAGGCTATAAGTCCACCTGTGAAAGAGGATACTGAAGATGTTTTCTCTGCCCGAATTCAAAAGATGCTGGGAACCTGTGTACCTCATGCAACTTTTGATGATGATCTTCCTGGTGTAGGCAACCTTAGTGAATTTAAAAAGCTTCCTGAGATGATCAGACCTCATAGTGCCATATCAAGTTTCAGACTGAGATCACCAGGCCCCAAAACAGAAGGGCTACTGGCACAATTGTGTAAGAGGCAGACTGACTCTTCTAGCTCTGATATGCAAGCCAGTTCTCAAGACAAAGCCAAGATGTCACTTGGTTCTAGCACAGATTCAGTCAGTGAAGGGCCTCTTCTTAGTGAGGGGAGTCTCTCTGAAGAAGAGGGAGGCCGGAATGGGCAGCCCATTTTGAAGGTAGCAGAAATCTTAAAAGAAGAGGAATTTTGTGCTAGAGAAAGAAATACTTATGAACCCATCAAAGAGTTTCAAAAGGAGGCTGAAAAATTCTTGCCACTTTTTGGGCACGTAGGTGATACACAAAGCAAAGGACCGTGGGAAGAATTGGCAAAGGGAAGTCCACATAGTGTCATTAATATTTTTACAAAATCATATCAGTTATATGGCAAAGGTGAGAAAAATAAGTAAGTTTCTAATATTTGTATGTTAAATTATTTCATAATTTCTGTACAGGATATATATACTTAAGTACATATTTTCGTTGTTCATTATTAGGATAATAGAGGGTTATTATTGTCTGTATTTGTCATTTTCTAAATTATCTGCAGGCTTCAACTACAGTAATAGTAATTTAATCTTTAAACTATTTTTTAGTTGTTTATTGGTGCCATAACTAGTAGTTGTAGAAAATGTTACTCCAGAGAAATTCATTGGTGAGATTCATGATTTTACGATGCATATAAGTGTACACTAGGCTTTCTGTGATCATAGTTATATATTTCGTTAGAAAATGAGTATGTTTTTTAGTATTATGATTTGTGAATTATTGGGAATAGAGTAGTTAAGAACTGAGTGGGGCAACGCTAGCAACATTTCTAATTTGGAAACAATTCTGTTACTATTTGTCAAACTAATTTTAATAGTAGTCAGACTTTGAGCAGTAATATAGCTGGATATTTGGGTTCTAAAACAATAACTTTTAAAGTCCCCTTCTTGTTCCTGACATCTTGCAGCACAACTTGTCTTTTCTATGATGCACTCAATTCTTCCAAGTCCCTTTCTGTGTTATAGGTAGATCCTACCCATCTTATGCCAACATAATCTTAAAATTTCTATGTTTGAGGGAGTTAAGCTGACCCTGCAATCAGCTACTGATACTGTGGTTTTCTGCTTCCACTCTACATAGTGAAAAAACTGTTTGACAAACTCGATTTATTCACCTGTTCATCTTATGCTCAGCTGGCTGGGTTTCACATTGTATTTTCCTAGAACTCATATTTATGCACTTCTTTATGATCTTGTGCAGACTATATATGCTTTGCTCTGTTTTGCTTAGGCATTTATTTTTTATAGATAATAATTTTAGAGTAGATTTTCGTTTCTTTTGATGAAAGCGAAGTGCTTAAATTAACTTTTTTTCTAAAGAAAATTGTGTTTGTTCTTAAATTCTTCTATTGGATTTTCATTAAAATTTTATAGTTATACTGAAATATTTAAAGATGAAGTGATGTTATCTGGAATCTGCTTCAAAATAATCTGTGGCAGGGAGAGGCAGGTGGGGCATAGATTAGTTGAAACTAGATTGGCCATGTATTGGGAATTGTTAAAACTGGATAATGGGTACATTGGGTTCATTATACTATTCTCTCTACTTTTGTGTATGTTTGAAAATTTTCCTAAGGAAAAGTTAAAAATGTTTTGTTAAATATAAAGGTACATTGAAAAGAAGCACTTATAATAAAAACAAACAAAAACATCCCCAAGTCCAAGTTGTCAATCCCAGTGTCGTGAAATGCTTTGCTTGTAATTTTTTGGTTTTTATTTTTAATCACATTTCAATTATTACTTTTGATAGGATTTGAAGACAGGTTGGAAAGAGAAGCAACAGCATCACGACCTTTGAACACCATCACAACCCCTCTAAGCAGTATTTCATATGAAGATGATTTTGTCTCCTCTCCAGGGAGTGGGACTTTGACAGAAAAAAAATCAACTCTTGAACCGAAGTAAGATTATGTTGGTTAATATGGAATAAAATCTGAAGAGTGAGAAAAATTTTCAAGAACTCTAGTCTGAATATTAGTCAAATTTTGCCTGTTTAAAGCTATATGTAGAGGCTGCATAGTGGTTAAGAGCATGAGCTCTGGAACCATACTGCCTAGGTTTGAATACTGGCTCTTGTGATCATTAGCTGTTTGTCTTTGGGCATCTATTGTACCTCTCTGTGCCTTAGTTTCCTCTGTAAAATGGGGGAAATGATAGTACCTGCCTCAAATATTCTTATGAGTATTAAATGAAATACAAAGTGCTTAGAACAGGGAGGTTGCTGTTAAAATTAATCCCCCAAAAAAAAAAAAATTAATCCAATCATTTTGTGAATCCCAACTAGAGAATAATATTGGGAAACTAATGCATGGTTTATCTAATGTAAGAAGATTAAGAAATGGTTTTCCTTGCCATCGCTGAGGAAGATTAGATAGATTCTTGACTTCGTGTTCCAAAGTAATCAGTAGAACTTTGAAAAAAATAAAAAATATGTATAATTATAATGATGATAATGGCTAACATTAGTGCCTTTATATACAAGGCACTAAGGGGACTGTGGGCTTTTGTGTATTAACTCGTTCTCATGACAAGCTGATGTGGTATTTTTGTTATATTCCTATTTTAGGGAGGAAACTTAAGCATAGAGGTTGTTACTTGTACCAAGTGGATAAGACTTTATAGGAAAGAATTTGCTCCATAAATTTGGTTGCCATATATATAAATCTGTAATCACGCAAATCCAACATCATTTTTCTCCCATACCACAAATTGTAATCCACATAAAATGATTGGATAATCTTGTAAAAATTAGTTAAATCTTGTATACATATGTAAAAATAAGTATTAAACTTATGCAGGAAAATTGTAGTTAATTTTGAGCTCCAAAGAAAAGATTAAAATTTTAAATAAACTTTTATGGCTTTTATTGGGATATATTTAATATCACTAATCAATATGATATGATTCATTGTATTTCCAGGTTAAAGTGGAGCATATTAAATTATTATTCTCTATTAGATTATTAGGGGAAAGTAAGTGTAATATATAAAATTGTAAGTTTGAATAGAAATTGAGGCCACGTTTTATGTTTTTTTCTCTTATGTATCTGAAATATCAATTTTTATTGGTTTCACTTCCATAAATAAGTCACCTGAGGTTTTTCTCGGTAGAAAATTGAGCCATAGGGGCAATCCAGGCTCAGTGGTAATAAGAAAATAAAAAAGAAGAGAGGAAAGCATCCTTGATTATAGTTATATTCTTCTAGTGATTAGATTTTTAAAAATACATAGTTTAGCTGTGTTTGTTTCTTTTCTTAACCATCATTACTTTTTCTTTGTCAGTATTGATGGTGGCAGTCTAGGCATTCAGGAGGAGCATTCTAGCAGAAAGTCTGCCTTTGATTTTCCCTCTGTGGATGTTACCTCCCAGCATTCAGTGGGGGCCCAGTCTGCTGCATCTTCTCATTCATCTACTTCTTCTAAGGGAAAGAAAGGAAAAAAAGAAAAGATAGAATGTAAGTGGAATACTACAGGAGACCTTTTCTTTTAACAATGATTTTGTGGTGGTGATCTAAATTTGTGGTTTCATTCTGTAAGAATTTAGGTAAATTTCTTTATACCAGTAATTTAATTAGCTTTCACACTTATTTATCATTATAATGTTACCTTTTGAGATATAGCATTATATGTCTTTTTCTTAATACAAAAGTAATACATTTGCGTTGATAGAAAGTAAGAATTATGGATAAAAAGTATGCAAAGTACAAACAACTCTGGGTTTCTTTGCTGAGTTAACCACTACTAACATTTTTGGTGCCTAATTTTACAGTATACATATATAAACACACACACTGTTTTTATTTTAAAAATTGAAATGCAAAGCATATTGTTTTACACCTTTTTTTTTTTTACTTCATAGTATGTCTAGTATATCTAGTACTTCTCTGAGTGTCATTAAATATAATACTCAGATTTCCTTATCTATAATGTAGAAATAATCATGCATGTCTCATGGTACTTTTGAAGTTTAAATGAAATTAGTGAAGATAATGCGTACATCTCAGTACTTAGCATGTGGCTGGCCTACTGGCATTCAGTCTTTTTGAGTGATTGAGATACTCTTCAGTCCCCTCTGTTCTACTCATAGCTGTAATTTGTTCTGTAGACCTATGGTGAGAAGATAACAGTGATTAGGCAAAGACCTTCCCAAACTCACAGGATGGCCTCTAGCTAGAGAATCATTTTGTTTCCAAAGTTGTTTTTTCCAATTGTAAAAATAAACCCTGCTCATTGAGTCTATGTCTGTGTATGTGTATATATATATATAACTATGTTTTAAAAAAAAAAATCACCTTCCACCTAAAGATAACTAATGCTAACATTTTTGGTAACAGTCCTTCCAGATTATTTGTAGGCATATTTAAACACGAATTTTTATGTACATGGGATTACATTTCATATCTGTTTCGTTCTGGCAATTGGTTATCTTTCTAGATCAGTAAATGTGAATCTACATGATCCTTTTTAATTACTACATAGTGTTCTAATGTTTGGATATAACTTATTTAGGCAGTTCCCTTAAATGTTGCTGGCCATTTAAGGCTGTTTTCTGGTTTTTTTTTTTTAAGTTAAATTAAAACTGCTACATTGACTATCCTTTAAAATATGTCTTCAGGCGTAAGTCTGGTT
Organism: Choloepus didactylus; assembly: GCF_015220235.1. Lineage (NCBI taxonomy): Eukaryota > Metazoa > Chordata > Mammalia > Pilosa > Megalonychidae > Choloepus > Choloepus didactylus. The sequence goes on along the minus strand of NC_051308.1, from coordinate 83,496,351 downwards.
CTTTTGTTTCAAGAAAAAATCCTGGAAGGGAGATGGTGAGGCAAAGGATATTCTGTGTTTAAAATTTTGATATGATTTGCCAGATAGCCCTTTAGAAAGCTGGTGTAGTTTGTACTTCCAATATGAGAGTGCTGGAAGAAATTATTTCTTAATCATTAACCTAGTGTAACTGTCTTGCAGAGTGTAGGTGTTCTTGAAATCTTCCAAGGCTTTAGAGATGATTTTACCAGCACTTCCCAAAGTCCTTCTCCTGTGGAGTACTGGTTCAGCCAGATAGGTTGTTTCATAGGTGTTCTGAGATAAAAATGGGTTCCATGGCCCCATATATTTGGAAAAAAAATTTAAGTTAAGCAGAATTCTTTTCTACAGAACTCATCAACACTTTTAGTACACTAATATGTATTATTTATTTTATGGTGGGGTTGAGGCTATAGTATAAAGCATTTCCTAAATTTATTTGACCACAAAATCCTGTCTTCAATCAGCATCTTATGGAATTTAGAATTTAGAATAACACAGTTTGGAGAATGCTGATCTTGTTTAACTCTTATTTTATAAACGTTATGCCTTGTTATGTTAGTATCTCACCTAAAGTCATCAATTAGTTACTGGCAAAACTGGGATTCTGACTTCTGACTCTCAAATTCAGTCTACCTTCTGCTATAATATATTGTACAATCTTAAAAATAAGATATATTGAATATATGAATATAAGCAATTTGGTTCTACATAGGTTTATAAAAATTCTAATCTGAAACATAAGATTAAACATAGATAGCATTTTATGGCTTTCAGTTCCCGTAATCCGTTCTCTTAATGCCTAATTAGAAAAAGCCCTGTATATTTCACTTCCGCAGCATTTTCTTTAACTTGGTTTCTCCTATATTCTCATGTTTTAAAATCAGTGTAATTTTTATTGTACATACTCCATCTGTTGGTGGAAAATAGTGTCTGCATGCTCTGAACAAAATCTACAGCAGAAGCCTTCTTACTCAGTGAGGTTTGAAAATGGTTGGTAGATTAAAGTGGAAATCATATGAAAAAAATTCTTTTTTAACTTTTAAATATATAACTGTATTTTCATTTGGTAATCTTTTAATCTAGGGACAAAATATTTACTTTGTATATGGGTCCCTTGATTGCTCTTTCTTGGATAGATCATTGCATTGTTTACAATTTCCAGATGTTTTAAGTGAATAACAGTTTTTAAATTGTGTATTTATTTTCAAAGAATGATATTAAGTGAATAAAGTGTCCCCATTATAAAAGCAATGCATCTTAATTATAGAAAAATTAGAAATAGCCAGTATTAACAGCTTGCTTTTCTAGCACAGGGATCATAAATAGATTATAGAGTCCTTTCTGATTGATTAGTAATTCCTTATTCTGTGGGTTTTCCCCCATATTATGACAATGTAATCAACGTCTTATATCTTCATGGTACACATCTTTTAAGTAGGTTCCTAGGGTGAATTACTGTAAGTGTAGTGGTATTTCTGGTCAAAGGGGATGAAAAATTATTTCTATATATATTCAAGTTATCCTCCAGAAAGGATGTATCAGTTTGTACTCCCATAAAAACAGTGTAGGCATATCCTTTTCTCTGTGTGCCGTCAACACTAGGTGTTATTACTTCAAAAATAGGCTAATCTAATAGTGGAAAATTGTATCTCATTGATGTGATTTGCATTTTTTATTACTAGTTAGGTTTAATTTTTTTCATATATTTATGGCTTTGTTTTCCTTTTTTAAAGAAAATTTTAAATAAATTGTTCACCTTATTGCTCTCACTACAGCATAATTTAGCATAATTTTTTAATTCACCTTTTCATATTCTTTTGTCTTTAACCCATGTATCTACATTTATATTAAAAATTTAGCTGCCATTAAAATGTACATGCAGTTTTGTATTTTTTTTTAACATAAACATTTTTGCATACTGTATTTAAACATACCATCAAGATGAATGGTGCACTAGACTTAAATTTATGTACTGTTTCTGTTATTGACTGTGTATTCTTGGGCAGATTATTTAGCCTTATAGATCCCTAATTATCTTATCAGTAAATTGGGGATATGGTATCCACTTCATGAGATTTTTAAAAGCAACAAAGTAAAATACATTGGAGTGCATTTTAAACTACAAAGTGTTATTTAAATATTCCAGTTACTGGTATGTGTGTAATTTAGACATACGGAAATGTATGGAAATGTGGGTTGAAATTTTTTTAATATAAAAGTTATCATGGAACAACATGCATGATTTTTGTTTAAATAATCTCAAGATACACCCCCAGAAGTAAGCTCCTAATGCATCAGAAAATATCAATATTTTTATGACTCTGTCTACAGAGTTCCAGCAGTAGTTTTTGAAAGGGTCGTTTGGTTCTCTTGGCAGCTGATGAGTATACCGTTTTTCTCCCAGCACTGGATTTTTAGCCTTAAAAACTTTTTGGTTATTTTTTCATAGGGACAATAGTTCTTCATTCTTGTTTTGTTTGTTTGTTTGTTTTGTTTTGTTTTGTTTTGTTTTTTACCAGTTAAGAACAATTTATTTTTTAATAGCAAGTGACATATATTAATAGGAGATACTCAGCTTCCTTAAATGGAAGCAGAAGAATGAGCTGTTTTATGTTAAATATGAAAAACAAATTTTAAATATGTGGCAATTTGAAAATATTCTGGTTTGTACTTTTTATTATTTAGTGAACTCTAGTTAACAGTTTGTGTCTCAATAGCCTCTGATGCTGGGAATCGGCTTTATAAGAAGTTTACTTTACAGGGTTGGATCCACTTGTAGGAAATGTTCAGAACACTCTTCTTGATGAGGAAAAAGCACAGTCTGGCTCAGAACATGGCTCACATCAAGCGAAGAAATCTGGGACCAGTGGTAAACTTAAAGATTATGAGCAGACTCTTGATACTGATAGCACTTTAGAGGATCTTTCTGGTTGTTCTGTAAGGTAAAGTAATTATATTTTATATTGCAATTCATATAGATTTGAAGTTAGTATATCATTGATGTTCAAATAGTCTACTTAGTAAATTTCAACTTGGCAGTCTCCTTAACTTTGCATGTCCAAGCTACCACAAAATTCTGTAATTTCTGAATAGGCTTTGTAGTTTTGTTCATAATTCTAGACTTTATATTTTAGAATATTGTTACCTTTCATTTAAACTGTTATAACCTCTCCCTCAGAAATTCTTTGCCTCTAACACAACCCTTGTTTCTATCTTACAAGCCATTACCACAATTGTTTTCTTGGATCAATCCTTTGACCAAGCTACTCCCCGCCTTAGGATGCTTTGGGAATTCAGTTACCCCATAGATCAAGTGTAAATACCCATTTTATGCATTTTCACTAGACTACCACAAACTATCTCATTTTCTTGTTTACTTTTTCTTGTCTACTTTTTTCCTATATTCTTTCAGTGTAATTACTTTGCATGCTTTTGGTCTCTTTATTTCTTCCTTTGAACTTTTCTCTCCAGCTCAACTTATTAGACCATTCACAACAGATTTTGAAATCTCACTGATTCCTACTGTCTTCCCAAACTGATAGGAAGCAGAGTCTTAACTTCTATACTGATTATAGAGCTGGAATGCTCTGGATTTTTTCTTTCCTTTTGATATCTTGTATCATGCACTTATCCTGTTGCTTATAAATTACCTTTAGTTATTGCTTCATGTACACTTCATATTTAGTTGTTCATGTGCCTTTTCATCTGTTGAAGCCAGCATCTCAGAATTTAGAAATAACTGTAGCAACTCGGGAATAGATGTGACTACTGTAGGAGCTTACAGTCTAGGAACCTTTACAATAAACCTTCCCCTGATAACCTATGCCTTCGAATTCAATTCTCAGAGTTTACACATTATATTTACTCCATATTAGTGAGGCGTTATAATATTAGTCTTTTTGTTTTTGGCTTATTTCACTCAACATACTGTCGTCAAGTTTCATTCATCTAGTGGTACGCCTCACAACTTCATTCCTTCTTGCAGCTGCTCAGTATTCCATTGTATGCATACACCACAGTTCACCCTTCCTATCATCAGTTGATGTACTCTTAGGCTACCTCCATCCGTTGAAAATCGTGAATACTGTCACCATAAATACCAGTGTGCAAATGTGCATTCGTGTTCCTGTTTTCAGTTCTTCCAAGTATATATCTAACAATGGGGTTGCAGGATCATATAGGAGTCCTATACTTGGCCTCCTGTGGAACCACCACACTGCTCTCCAAATGGTTGCCCCATTCTACTTCCCTAGCAACAGGGAATAGGTACATCCCTCTCTCCACATTTTCTCCAGCGCTTGTATCTTTCAGTTTACTTTTTTTTTTTTTTTTTGAGTGAGAAGAGTGATGTTATTTTTTTTTTTTTTTTTTTTTTACTTTCGATTGTTTACAGTACCATTACATAGTTGTACATTCATCACCTAAATCAATCCCTGACACCTTCATTAGCACACACACAAAAATAACAAGAATAATAATTAGAGTGAAAAAGAGCAATTGAAGTAAAAAAGAACACTGGGTACCTTTGTCTGTTTGTTTCCTTCCCCTATTTTTCTACTCATCCATCCATAAACTAGACAAAGTGGAGTGTGGTCCTTATGGCTTTCCCAATCCCATTGACACCCCTCATAAGCTACATTTTTATACAACTGTCTTTGAGATTCATGGGTTCTGGGTTGTAGTTTGATAGTTTCAGGTATCCACCACCAGCTACCCCAATTCTTTAGAACCTAAAAAGGGTTGTCTAAATTGTGCATAAGAGTGCCCACCAGAGTGACCTCTCGGCTCGTTTTGGAATCTCTCTGCCACTGAAGCTTATTTCATTTCCTTTCACATCCCCCTTTTGGTCAAGAAGATGTTCTCCGTCCCACGATGCCAGGTCTACATTCCTCCCCGGGAGTCATATTCCACGTTGCCAGGGAGATTCACTCCCCTGGGTGTCTGATCCCACGTAGGGGGGAGGGCAGTGATTTCACCTTACAAGTTGGCTTAGCCAGAGAGAGAGGGCCACATCTGAGCAACAAAGAGGCATACAGGAGGAGACTCTTAGGCACAAATATAGGGAGGCCTAGCCTCTCCTTTGCAGCAACCGTCTTCCCAAGGGTAAAACTTATGGTAGAGGGCTCAACCCATCAAACCACCAGTCCCCTATGTCTGTGGTCATGTTAGCAACCATGGAGGTGGGGTAGGCCAATACCCCTGCATTCTCCACAGGCTCCTCAAGGGGGCACTACATCATTTTTTTTCCCTTGTTTTTCTTTCTTTCTTTCTTTTTTTTTTTTTTAACTTTCCCTTCTTTTTTAAATCAACTGTATGAGAAAAAAAGTTAAAAAGAAAACAAACATACAATAAAAGAACATTTCAAAGAGACCATAACAAGGGAGTAAGAAAAAGACAACTAACCTAAGATAACTGCTTAACTTCCAACATGTTCCTACTTTACCCCAAGAAAGTTACATAATACAGCAACCTTTCTGTGAACTTGTTCCTACTATATCCATCAGAAATTAACAGACCATAGTCATTTCTGGGCATCCCCAGAACGTTAAATAGCTTATCTGTTCTTCTTGGATTATTGTTCCCCCTTCCTTAATTGCTCTCTACTGCTAGTTCCCCTACATTCTACATTATAAACCATTTGTTTTACACTTTTCAAAGTTCACATTAGTGGTAGCATATAATATTTCTCTTTTTGTGCCTGGCTTATTTCACTCAGCATTATGTCTTCAAGGTTCATCCATGTTGTCATATGTTTCACGAGATTGTTCCTTCTTACTGCCGCGTAGTATTCCATCGTGTGTATATACCACATTTTATTTATCCACTCATCTGTTGAAGGACATTTGGGTTGTTTCCATCTCTTGGCAATTGTGAATAATGCTGCTATGAACACTGGCGTGCAGATATCTGTTCGTGTCACTGCTTTCCGATCTTCCGGGTATATACCGAGAAGTGCAATCGCTGGATCGAATGGTAACTCTATATCTAGTTTTCTAAGGAACTGCCAGACTGACTTCCAGAGTGGCTGAACCATTATACAGTCCCACCAACAATGAATAAGAGTTCCAATTTCTCCACATCCCCTCCAGCATTTGTAGTTTCCTGTTTGTTTAATGGCAGCCATTCTAACCGGTGTTAGATGGTATCTCATTGTGGTTTTAATTTGCATCTCTCTAATAGCTAGTGAAGCTGAACATTTTTTCATGTGTTTCTTGGCCATTTGTATTTCCTCTTCAGAGAAGTGTCTTTTCATATCTTTTGCCCATTTTATAATTGGGCTGTCTGTACTATTGTCATTGAGTTGTAGGATTTCTTTGTATATGCAAGATATCAGTCTTTTGTCAGATACATGGTTTCCAAAAATTTTTTCCCATTGAGTTGGCTGCCTCTTTACCTTTTTGAGAAATTCCTTTGAGGTGCAGAAACTTCTAAGCTTGAGGAGTTCCCATTTATCTATTTTCTCTTTTGTTGCTTGTGCTTTGGGCGTAAAGTCTAGGAAGTGGCCGCCTAATACAAGGTCTTGAAGATGTTTTCCTACATTATCTTCTAGGAGTTTTATGGTACTTTCTTTTATATTGAGATCTTTGGTCCATTTTGAGTTAATTTTTGTGTAGGGGGTGAGGTAGGGGTCCTCTTTCATTCTTTTGGATATGGATATCCAACTCTCCCAGCCCCATTTGTTGAAAAGACCATTATGACTCAGTTCAGTGACTTTGGGGGCCTTATCAAAGATCAGTCGGCCATAGATCTGAGGGTCTATCTCTGAACTCTCAATTCGATTCCATTGATCTATATGTCTATCTTTGTGCCAGTACCATGCTGTTTTGGCAACTGTGGCTTTGTAATAAGCTTCAAAGTCAGGGAGTGTAAGTCCTCCCACTTCGTTTTTCTTTTTTAGAGTGTCTTTAGGAATTCGAGGCATCTTCCCTTTCCAAATAATTTTGATAACTAGCTTTTCCAACTCTGCAAAGTAGGTTGTTGGAATTTTGATTGGGATTGCATTGAATCTGTACATGAGTTTGGGTAGAATTGACATCTTAATGACATTTAGTCTTCCTATCCATGAACATGGAATATTTTTCCATCTTTTAAGGTCCCCTTCTATTTCTTTTAGTAGAGTTATGTAGTTTTCTTTGTATAGGTCTTTTACATCTTTGGTTAAGTTTATTCCTAGGTACTTGATTTTTTTAGTTGCTATTGAAAGTGGTATCTTTTTCTTGAGTGTCTCTTCAGTTTGTTCATTTCTAGCATATAGAAACATTACTGACTTATGTGCATTAATCTTGTATCCCGCTACTTTGCTAAATTTGTTTATTAGCTCTAGTAGCTGTATCGTCGATTTCTCAGGGTTTTCTAGATATAAGATCATATCGTCTGCAAACAATGACAGTTTTACTTCTTCTTTTCCAATTTGGATGCCTTTTATTTCTTTGTCTTGCCGGATTGCCCTGGCTAGCACTTCCAGCACAATGTTGAATAACAGTGGTGACAGCGGGCATCCTTGTCTTGTTCCTGATCTTAGAGGGAAGGCTTTCAGTCTCTCACCATTGAGTACTATGCTGGCTGTGGGTTTTTCATATATGCTCTTTATCATGTTGAGGAAGTTTCCTTCAATTCCTACCTTTTGAAGTGTTTTTATCAAAAAGGGATGTTGGATTTTGTCAAATGCTTTTTCAGCATCTATTGAGATGATCAATTGATTTTTCCCTTTCGAGTTTTTAATGTGTTGTAATACATTGATTGTTTTTCTTATGTTGAACCATCCTTGCATGCCTGGAATGAATCCCAGTTGGTCAGGGTGTATGATTTTTTTAATGTGTCTTTGGATTCGATTTGCAAGTATTTTGTTGAGGATTTTTGCATCTATATTCATTAGGGAGATTGGCCGGTAGTTTTCCTTTTTTGTAGCATCTTTGCCTGGTTTTGGTATTAGATTGATGTTAGCTTCATAAAATGAGTTAGGTAGTGTTCCATTTTCTTCAATGTTTTGAAAGAGTTTGAGTAAGATTGGTGTCAGTTCTTTCTGGAAAGTTTGGTAGAATTCCCCTGTGAAGCCATCTGGCCCTGGGCATTTATTTGTGGGAAGATTTTTGATGACTGATTGGATCTCTTTGCTTGTGATGGGTTGGTTGAGGTCTTCTATTTCTTCTCTGGTCAGTCTAGGTTGTTCATATGTTTCCAGGAAATTGTCCATTTCTTCTACATTGTCCAGTTTGTTGCCATACAGTTGTTCATAATATCCTCTTATAATTTTTTTAATTTCTTCAGGATCTGCAGTTATGTCACCTTTTTCATTCATTATTTTGTTTATATGGGTCTTCTCTCTTTTTGATTTTGTCAGTCTAGCTAGGGGCTTGTCAATCTTGTTGATCTTCTCAAAGAACCAACTTTTGGTGATATTTATCCTCTCTATTGTTTTTTTGTTCTCTATGTCATTTATTTCTGCTTTAATCATTGTTATTTCTTTTCTTGTACTTGGTTTAGGATTGGTTTGCTGTTCATTTTCTAGCTTCTTCAGTTGATCCATTAGTTCTTTGATTTTGGCTCTTTCTTCCTTTTTAATATATGCGTTTAGTGCTATAAATTTCCCCCTTAGCACTGCTTTTGCTGTATCCCATAGGTTTTGGTATGTTGTGTTCTCATTTTCATTCGTCTCTATATATTTAGCAATTTCTCTTGCTATTTCTTCTTTAACCCACTGATTGTTTAGGAGTGTGTTGTTTAACCTCCAGGTATTTGTGAATTTTCTAAGTCTCTGATGGTTATTGACTTCTAATTGTATTCCATTGTGGTCAGAGAATGTGCTTTGAATAATTTCAATCTTTTTAAATTTATTGAGGCTTGTTTTATGTCCCAGCATATGATCTATTCTGGAGAAAGTTCCGTGAGCACTAGAAAAGTATGTGTATCCTGGTGATTTGGGATGTAATGTCCTGTATATGTCTGTTAAATCTAATTCATTTATCAGATTGTTTAGGTTTTCAGTTTCCTTATTGGTCTTCTGTCTGGTTGATCTATCTATAGGAGAGAGTGATGTGTTGAAGTCTCCCACAATTATTGTGGAAACATCAATTGCTTCCTTTAGTTTTGTCAGTGTTTCTCTCATGTATTTTGTGGCACCTTGATTGGGTGCATAGACATTTACGATTGTTATTTCTTCTTGCTGAATTGCCCCTTTTATTAGTATGTAGTGGCCTTCTTTGTCTCTCAAAACATCCCTGCATTTGAAGTCTATTTTATCTGAGATTAATATTGCTACACCTGCTTTCTTTTGGCTGTAGCTTGCATGAAATATTTTTTTCCATCCTTTCACTTTCAGTTTCTTAGTGTCCCTGTGTCTAAGATGAGTCTCTTGTATGCAGCATATTGATGGTTCATTTTTTTTTGATCCATTCTGCGAATCTATATCTTTTAATTGGGGAGTTTAATCCATTTACATTCAACGTTATAACCGTGAAGGCATTTCTTGAATCGGCCATCTTATCCTTTGGTTTATGTTTGCCATGTTTTTCCCCTCTGTCTATTAATATCCTTTATTGTACCCATACCGAACCTCTTTAGTACTGAACCTTTCTCCAAGTCTCTCTGTCCTGTTTTTGTTTCTCTGTCTGTAGGGCTCCCTTTAGTATCTCCAGTAGGGCAGGTCTCTTGTTAGCAAATTCTCTCAGCATTTGTTTGTCTGTGAAAAATTTAAGCTCTCCCTCAAATTTGAAGGAGAGCTTTGCTGGATAAAGTATTCTTGGCTGGAAATTTTTCTCACTCAGAATTTTAAATATATCGTGCCACTGCCTTCTTGCCTCCATGGTGGCTGCTGAGTAGTCACTACTTAGTCTTATGCTGTTTCCTTTGTATGTAGTGAATTGCTTTTCTCTTGCTGCTTTCAGAACTTGCTCCTTCTCTTCTGTGTTTGACAGTGTGATCAGTATATGTCTCGGAGTGGGTTTATTTGGATTTATTCTATTTGAAGTTCGCTGAGCATTTATGATTTGTGTATTTATGTTGTTTAGAAGATTTGGGAAGTTTTCCCCAACAATTTCTTTGAATACTCTTCCTAGACCTTTACCCTTTTCTTCCCCTTCTGGGACACCAATGAGTCTTATATTTGGACGTTTCATATTATCTATCATATCCCTGAGGTCCATTTCGAGTTTTTCAATTTTTTTCCCCATTCTTTCTTTTATGCTATCATTTTCCATTCTGTCATCTTCCAGGTCACTGATTCATTGTTCAACTTCCTCTAGTCTTGTACTATGAGTGTCCAGAATCTTTTTAATTTGGTCAACAGTTTCTTTAATTTCCATAAGATCATCCATTTTTTTATTTAGTCTTGCAATGTCTTCTTTATGCTCTTCTAGAGTCTTCTTGATTTCCTTCATATCCCGTACTATGGTCTCATTGTTCATCTTTAGTTCTTTGAGTAGCTGCTCTAGGTGCTGTGTCTCTTCTGGTCTTTGATTTGGGTGCTTGGGCTTGGGTTATCCATATCGTCTGGTTTTTTCATATGCTTTATAATTTTCTGTTGTTTTTGGCCTCGTGGCATTTGCTGAACTTGATAGGGTTCTTTTAGGGTTTGTAGACCAGTTGAAGTCCTTATCTCTAATTTATCAGATCTACAGCTTCCTGGAGTACACTTTCTCTAACTAACCAGCAGGTGGCGTCCACGAGCCACCTGTTCTCCACAAGCCAGATCTCCCCTGCTTAGCCTTTTTGGTGAGTGGGGGAGTGAGTCTTGTGGGGCCCAATTGGTGTACCAAGCTTGCGTGTGTAGTTGGTGTTGCCTGCCCTGTATGTGGGGCGTGTTTCTGGGCAGTCGGGGAGGGGGGGTGGCGCTAACAATCAAATCTCCCTGGTGATTCTAGAGTTTTAAAGCTGCTGCAATAGTCTAATCCTTCAGTTCAGTCCTGCCACAGTTTGTCTCTGCCACTGACCCAGAAGTCCTTGGTATTGGCGTATGGCTCCTGAGACTTGCAAGTGGGCCCCTCTTCCAGGTTGTGCACCCCGGGTCCTCTGTTGAGGGATGACTGTGCTATGTCACAGGTGAGTGCCGTCCCCCCAGCGCAGTTCTGGGCTGCTGGGCTGTGTAGGGAGGCTCCCAGTCTGCTCAAATGATGGCTGAATGGGGCTTTGTTAATTCACACTGCTCCACCTTCCCAACTTTGGGACAATCAGCTGAGGTTGCAGGGAAGGCTAATGTCCACGCCCAGTTTTGTGGTGTGTGCCTGTTATTTGAAGCACTTCCGTCACACTGGGTTGTCTGGGGCAGCTCTGGGCTATGGGGCTGGCGATGGGCAGGAGTGTTTCCTGTCCACCAGGATGGTGGCTGTGAGCGGACACCCCCGTTTTCTTGGGAAGTTGTGGTGTTTAGTGAATTTTCTCAGCCACTGAATTATTGCCTTTTGTCTCAGAGCTCTCTTAGTTCTGCTCTTGACTTGACGTGCCCAAATTGCAATTCTTTGAAGCTTTCTGTATTGGGCTTCTTAGAGTAATTGTTTTAGAAAAAGAAAAAAGGATTAAAAAAAAAAAAAAAAAAAAAAGGGCCCTCCTCAGAGATCTAATGGGTTATTGAAATGCTAAGAGACAAAGCAACCAGGGCCATTAAGGAAAGGTCCACAGGGCAGAGAGATCGGCTTTTCTTTGGGATTTGCATATGCGCCTTAGGGCCTGAGCTCCGCCCTTCCCCTTTCTGTGTTCACCAGAACTCCAAAAATCCTCTGCTTTTATTTTGGAGTTTTTCGTGTTGTTTTTTTTTTCTATGCCTGTCTCCTATCTGCTGGGCTGGCTGCTCTCAGATTCTCTGGTGTCTGGTCTCAGTCTATCTATGGTTGGAGTCTGGATCAGTAGAATGAGTTTCCAATAAGAGCAGCCACTGCAGTTCTCTCTTCTCCTTCCCGGAGCTGACAGCCCCTCCTCCCACGGGACTGAGCCTGGCAGGGAGGGGCGCGGGTCCCCTGGCCGCAAAAACTTACAGATTTCGCTGATCTCAGCAGTTCCACGTTTTCATGAGTGTTGTATGAAGTATGCCCAAAGACAGATTGCTCTGTGGTGTCCAGTCCACGCAGTTCCTGGCTTTCTACCTACTTTCCTGGAGGAGTAACTAAAACATACAGCTCACCAGTCTGCCATCTTGCCCCGCCTCCAGAAGGCCACCCTTGACCATCCCATTTTTAACACCCTGCAATGTTGACATTCATTTGTTCTCCTTTATGTAAAAACATTCTTATATTTGTACTTCTCGAATCACCATTGTTGTCCACTCTAGGTTTCACTATGTTATACAGTCCCAGTCCTTATCTTTTGTTTTTCCTTCTAGTGTCATACATGTCCGTAGCCTTCTTCCAACCCTACTCAAACTGAGGTTTGTTCAGTGTACTTGAAATATTGTGCTACCATCCACTATTTTGTCTTTTGGATTTTATATGTCCTCTTATTTTTATTTTTTTTTTCTCTCTCTTTTTACCCTTACTGATAGTCTTCATTTCTACACTCTTCTCCAAACCTCTCTCTCCTGTCTTCCTATCTGCATGTATTACTCCCTTTAGTATTTATGGTAGAGCATGTATCTCATTCACAAACCCTCTCAGTGTCTGTTTTTCTGAAAATATTTTAAACTTTCCCTCATCTTTGAAGGACAGTTTTGCCAAATATAGAATTCTTGGTTGGCAGTTTTTCTCTTTCAGTATCTTGAATATATCATACTACTGCCTTCTTGTTGGTGCCTAGGCATCTGGTTTCCTTGGTTAGTTTGTTCTAGAGGTGAACCTAGGGTGTTCTTTTTGGTTGGCTTTGTTCTTTTTCTGTTCTTTTGCATTCAGTTCAACTTATTCTAGATCTCTGGTATAACTTCTGTTTAACTGATCAGAATTTTTCAGCTCTTGTTATTCTGGTTCTTGCCCTGCCTATATAGAACTTTTTTTTTTTTTTTTTTTTTTTGAGGAGGGTCTACCCAAATATGATCCACCCCAAACAGATTTTCCTAGACCAGAGAGGCTCAGGAGGAGGCTGTAGTCAGTATCAAATTTCCTTGAGAATGACACGCAGCAGGTTGTCCCGACTTTCCTGTGACTCCTTTAGACTCTGTGCTTCTCCTCTCCTGCCCAGCAGGTGGCACTTCTCAGCATGCAGCTCCCCACCAGCATATAGACGTATGGTGTTTTTAATTCTCAGTAGACCCTATGCCTGCTAGAGTTGTCGTTTAGACTGAGGGTGAGCCAGAAACCAAGCTTAAGGTGTTTTTTTGTCTTGTTTTGTTTTGTTTTCGTTTTGTTTTGTTTTCCTCAGCCCCTGGAGTCTGAATTCTCTCAAGGGGCTGCCACTTGAGTTGGGCCCCTCCTTCCTTTTTCTTGTGGAAGATACACTCTTTAGGGAATTATCTCCTTCACTTGACTCCTTATTTTGTCTCTCAGACCTTTTTTTTTTTAATTCATTTTTATTGAGATATATTCACACTCCATGCAGTCATACAAAGCGTGCATTCAGGTGTTCACAGTAACATTATATAGTTGTGTGTTCATCACCATTAATTTTTGAACATTTTCATTACCACACACACAAAAATAATAAGAATAAAAATTAAAGTGAAAGAGTACAATTAAACTAAGAAAGAACACTGGGTGCCTTTTTGTTTTTTTTTTTGCCCCCATTTTCCTACTCATTCATCCATAAACTGGGCAAAGGGGAGTGTGGTCCATATGGCTTTCCCAATCACATTGTCACCCCTCATAAGCTACATTTTTATGTAATCGTCTTCAAGATTCATGGGTTCTGGGTTGTAGTTTGATAGTTTTAGGTATTTACTGCTAGCTATTCCAATTCATTAGAACCTGAAAAGGGTTGTCTATGTTGTGCATAAGCATGCCCACCAGAGTGACCTCTCGGCTCCTTTTGGAATCTCTCTGCCACTGAAGCTTATTTCGTTTCCTTTCACATCCCCCACAATGCTGGGTCTAGATTCCTCCCCAGGAGTCGTATTCCACGTTGCCAGGGGGATTCGATCCCCTGGGTGACAGATCCCACATAGGGGGAAGGGTAGTGATTTCACCTGCCAAACTGGCTTAGCTAGAGAGAGAGGGCCACATCTGAGCAACAAAGAGGCATTCAGGAGGAGGCTTTTAGGCACAATTATAGGCAGGCATAGCCTCTGCTTTGCAGCAACAGTCTTGCCAAGGGCAAGTCCTGTGGTAGAGGGTCAGCCTATCAAACCACCAGTCCCCTATGTCTGTGAGCACATCAGCAACCGTCGAGGTGGGGAAGCCCAACACCCCTGCATTCTCCACCAGCTCCTCAAGGGGGCTCTGCATATTTTTTTCATTGTTTTTTTTTTTAAATTAACTTTTTTTTTCAAATTAACTATATAAAAAAAATAAAAAAAAAAAAACATACAATAAAAAAACATTTCAGACAAACCATAACATAACAAGGGAGTAAGAAAAAGACAACTAACCTAAAGTAACTACTTTACTTCCAACATGTTGCTACTCTACCTCAAGAAAATAACCTAATATAGCAACATTTCTATGAACTTGTTCCTACTATATCCATCAGAAATTAACAAACCATGGTCATTCCTGGGCATTCCCAGAACATTAAATTTACCCATGATAACTTACCTGTTCCTATTGGGTTATCGTTCCCCCTTCATTAATTACTCTCTGTCGCTAGTTCCCCTACATTCTACATTATAAACCATTTATTTTACATTTTTCAATGTTCGCATTAGTGGTAGCATATAATATTTGTCTTTTTGTGCCTGGCTTGTTTCGCTCAGCATTGTGTCTTCAAGGTTCATCCATGTTGTCATATTTCACGACATCGTTCCTTCTTACTGCCACATAGTATTCCATCGTGTGTATATACCACATTTTATTTGTCTCTCAGACCTATCTTTACTCCACCCAGCCTTAGCCAGTGCTAACAATTGAAAATGCCTGAGGCTTTCTCTAATAAGCTATTTAGAATAGTTTAGAGAAAGAGAGGAGAAAAAAGAAATCCCCTTTTCAGAGCCAGTCCCCAGCTCCCCAGTTTAGCCTGTCAAGAGCCAGAGTTGGTACCCAGCTCTATGTGACCCTTTTCTTGGGGCTCAGACCTTTTCCAGTATTTAAGCTCAGCTGATACCAAAAGCCCCTTCTTATTTAATTTATTTTATTTTTTTCAGTCATGCTGCCTCCTCTCTGCCAAGAGAGACATCAGGGTTCCTTTCCTGCTTTCTCTGGGCTTATCTGTGTTTGTTGCTTATATTCAGTAGTCGAAATATGTTAATTAAAACTGCGATTGGAGCTTGATTGTGCTACCTTCCCATGCTCCTAGTAGAGACTGCTTCCATTTCCCACAAGGAAGTGTTCCAACTCAGCCTGCCGTGCCTGTGGGAGAGGGGCCCAGCCTCTGCTGTTTGGGGACTTTGTTTATAGTTCTGTGCTGTGGTCTTGGCCCTTTCACTCATTCTAGACTGGTGTATGACGTGTGTCCAGTCACGATGTCCCCCAAACATTGGTTCAGACTATTTAATTTATTAAATAGTCAGACTGTGTAATTTATTTAGTACAGACTAGAGTACTAATTAAATTCTACACCTTCCTATGCTGCCATCTTGCCTTGCCTCCCTTTATAGTTTTTTAAGACTCCTTTCCTTATTTCTAGCTGCTTTTGTCTACAAGGCAAATTCTGGAGGAGGGTCACCCTGTAAAGGACCTTCCCAAGTCAGTATTTCCCAGTCAAAACAGGGCCAGGAACCCACGAAGGGCATGTCGATCGGTTCCAAATTGCCCTGGGTAGGAGACCCAGAAGGATGTCAAACTTCTCTTTGACAGCTCCCCAGCCTGTGCTTTCAAATGGCCTATAATGCCGATGGCACTCTTCTGCCAACAGATCTCTATGGTCCTAAGGTGTTACTGTCCCTTTATGTTACAACCAACTCCACCCTTGTTGTGAGTTGGTTGAAACCAAGGCTGCCAGCTGTTTTTATCTGGGGCAGGTTGAAACCCTAGCACAGAGCCAGGACCCAGCGATTGGAATTTGCCAAGCAAAAGCCGCAAACAGTGCTGGGCCTTGGTCCCCACCCACTTTTCTTAGGGAAGAGCTGCCCTTCAGCAAAGTGTTCCCCATTGCCCCAAGAAGGCACTGTGCATCTAAGTCACTGCAGCTTCCACCCTTGTCAGAATTGTAATTGAAACAGAGGCTGCTGTCTACTTTTTGTCTTGGGCTGGTTGAAACTGTAGCTCCCCTCAGATCCAGGACCTACTGTTCAGAATTAGCTAATCAGAAGCTGCAATTGGTGCTCAGCCATGCACCCTCCTGTTCTTAGGGAAGGGGAATTTTATTTCCAGTCAGGGACTGGATCCCTGGGCAGCATGCCATGAGAGTGGGGGATGGGCAGCAGCCTCTGCAGTGTGGAGAATTTTATTCACAACTCTTTACCGCAGATTATCTGTCTCTTCCTTTTGCTCTTTGCTGGATGGTGTGCAGTGTTTTTCTGGCCTCCAGAGCCCCCAAGCAGTTTTTTCAGACAGTTTTTTTCTATTTCCTAGCTGCCCTGGAGGATGAACTGAGTATTGAAGCTCCCTCTTCTGCCATCTTACCTCCTTTGTCTCTCATTTATTTTTTTACTTTGTTCCTGGTGCTTTGGGTATAAAGTAGTTATTCCATTGCTAACACAGGGTCCTAAGATGTTTCCCTGTGTTTTCTTCTTGGAAGTTTTATAGTTCTGATTTTTATGTTTAGGTCTATGATCCATTTTGAGTTGATTTTTGTATGTGGTATGAGGTAAGGGTGTATCTTCATTCTTTTGCACATGGTGCTGGGTCTTCTCTGTCTTATCTGAGCATGTGTGGAGCCATAGCTCTGGAACCCTTTTCTTTTCCTGGGCTTGTGCTTGCTGGAGGCCTTAGGATTTCCCTGTTAACTTTTCACAGGCATTTGATTGAATGACTTCCTCTCCTTCCTTTGAAATAAACCTCCACCCGCTCCTGGGTGCTCTCTTCAGTGACTTAATGCAGGTAGTCCCTTGCCCCAGGATGCTTCAACTCAGTTGTTTTTCACATTATCCCAGCTGTGGGCACATCCTTTCTCTGTCCTTGGGAGGGTCAGCCCAATACATGTTCCTGATTCAGTCTCTTGGATTTCTACCTGATGGATTGGCACTGGCAAACATGAACCCAGTATGCACTCAGGGGCCACTCTGCTCCCTCTGGAAAGGGCCAGGGACCCACAATGGGAGTGCAGGCTGGCTCCACCCTGCATAGCGTGGGCCTGGAGGAGGGTCAGCGAGAGTACTAGTTAATGGCCACTTGCCATGTTAATGCAGCCCTTTAACTATTTCCGTAGTTTTGTGGAAGGTTATTGTCCTTAAGATTCCTCTGCTGCCTTTGCCCCTGGGGATTTGGAACAGTGGCTCTCCTCAGAGCTGAGATCTGAAGTAGCTGCTCAAAAGTTAGATCTGCTGACTAACACCCCGGAATTTGGAAGACTAGGTCTTTATGTTCCACCCTGGCACCAGCAAGCTGATCCTAGAGCCCAATATCCAATCTCCACTGCTGCCAGCCAAAAGGCGAGGGGAAGGAGAGGGGTAGCTCCTGCAGGGAGGGTGAAACTTGCCAATATTTATCACAATTTACCAGCCTCTTCCTCTTGCTCCTCCATAGATGCTGTACAGTGTACCTCTAGACTCCAGAGTTTAAACATGACTGATTGAGACATTTCCTGCCAGTTCAATAGTTGTTTTGGTGGAGGGACTAATTCCTGGAGCTTTCTTCTCCACCCTCTTCCCACAGTCCTCTTCCTCCAATTTAAAAAAAAATTGTATAACCCCTTTTTTCTTATTTGACTGTTAACACTCTGCCCCCAAGCTCTTTCCCTTTCTTTATTTCTTTTTTTATTTTTTTGGAAAACTTATTACCACCCTTAGAAACATGCTTCTGGAAATTCCAATATAAATTCATTTGTGAAACCATAAGGCAAGATTTAGACAGAGCAGTTATTTTGTTTGAGACTGTGTTGGAATTCTTTAATGGAATTCTATTAGGAGACAGAAACAATAATAATTCTTAGGTTTCTTTCTTTTTTGTTTTTCTTAAATGAAACTGTCAGATTATTATTAATAGTACTTTTTAAAATCAAAAATATAAAATCAAAGTGAGTGCCTCTCGATATTTTTATTCACATATTTTCATACTGGGTATAAGAGAAATTCTTACTCTTGAAAAGCTAAATGCCAACTTGTTTTAGTTTGCTGGAGAGAGATTAACTGCTAATATGATTTACAGAATACCTTTCAGTAATTTATTTAACAAATATTCATTGCAAGGTAACATGCTTAGTATTATGAGAAAATGTAAAAATGAATAAGATAGGGTCCCTGTTTTAAGAGCTAGAAATGTGCCTTGTGTTGAATCAAATGTTTTAAGTTGTTATAGTCAGACTGCTATGAGATTGATTATTTCAAATTAGAAATTTCAAGAAAAAACTCTTAACATTAAATGGTAGATGGAAACAATGGACACATTAAGCATTTAGAGATGGATAGTATGAAAATATATATATTTTTTTTGCTGTGCAACTTTTGGATTAAAAGGAATAACAAAAATAGTTTTTGTCATTTCTAGATTTTTAATACAAATCTTGATATTTTATTGTCTTTCATAGACATATTTTAAGATACATTCGTAAAGCGGGCTTGACCTTGCCTTGTATATATGATTGTAATTTTGTTGCTGTGGAAATTCTATTTCAGAAGACTTTGCTTCATACTACAGTGCCTGATTCATGATATATTTACATTATAAAGGAAAGGATTAAGTGTCAATCTAATCAAGAGACTCTCTTTCCATTTAATTAGGGCAGAGTTTGTGTCTGGTTTGTTCATCACTGTAAATCTAGCAACTAGAGCAGTATTTATAGTTATTCAGTAGCTATGCTAAATGAATAAATGCCTGTATCACAGGTTTTTAAAGCTAATGTTGATACAGACAATAATGCATGTTGCTGTTATGAACTGTATTTGGCTGGTTCTTGAGGTAGTTTTCCTTTTCTAATATCTTTATGAAATAAAACTTCCAGTGTTTCTTCAGACAAGGGAACATCTCAGAAAACTCCAACTTCACCCCTATCTCCAAGTTCCCAGAAATTTTTACAGTTTGACCTTCCAGGAACTTCACTGGAAAGGACGAAGTCGTTTCCAGCCACAGCAGGTTATAAACCTAATGCAGCTTTCACTGATACCAACCTAGCTTCCAGCCGAACAGCTAAAGAGATGGCTTCTACACCAGGCAAGTTGATCCCGACAGTTGTAGTTTTTTTAAAAAGATAGTAATTTTTCCAGAAAATTCCTTTTTTTCCAAATTAGGAAAGTTTTTTCTGATGATGATGATGGTTTCAGTTGAGCCATAGGGAAATGTTATTTTAAGTGAATGTGATTACTTTTTAAAAGTATTAAAAACTGCAGAAAATTAAGTATTGAAAACAGCATGAAAGATTAAAGAGTGGTGATTTTCCCCATCTTACCAGGGTTAAATATTAGTTGTAACACATCTGAAAATATATCCCATATATAAGTACTCCTAACTATTCATGGATAGGTACAAGTATATGCACATACACAGACATATAATTATAAAAGAAGAAACTAATAAAATACATTGTAGTAGTAAGTGGCTTTCTTTCCTACAGAGGAGAGCAGGCTTATTTTTTGGCTTTTAAAATAAAAATAAATTTTAGAAGTCTGCACTATTATTTCATGTGAACTTTTCTATTTGACAGTTGTTTTGCCTTTTAGGTTCTAAGCGCTTTTCTCCTGCTGGCCTCCAGCACCGTATGGCAGCAGAACTCAGTTATTTGAGCGCCATTGAGGAATCAGTTCGCCAACTGTCAGATGTAGAAAGAGTTCGAGGCATTTCACTTGCTCAGCAAGAGAGTGTGTCTCTGGCTCAGATTATAAAGGTATTTGTGGAGTTTTCTTTTTTTAGCTTTCTGTGATTTTTTTTTTTCTCTTTTCTATTTTATTTAAAATATCCTTAATGATTAGTTTAAAAAATAAACTTTACCTGCTAAGTAGAAGAAAATAAATGGTCCTTACTATTATCTGCCATATAGCACCTGTAAATCACCCTAGGAAAATCCATCATATGGGGTATTAAAAAGAAGATTGAAGATGCAGTGATTGGTAATAGAACAATAACAAAATCATTCTCTCTTAAGTACTTTATTTTCTATGGTGTCTGCTTTTTTTATGACAGTGTGAAAATCAACTAGTGAAACATTTTAGTATTTTTCTTTTCATTAACAAAGTCAGAGATGACAGATATTTTTTATGCTTTATTTGCACCAGTTAAGAAAAAGTGTCTGAAATCCAGATGTTTGATAAACCCAAGATAATGTGTACTTCTCCTTAGCAAACAAAATCCAAAGATCTAAAGCAATGTTCCTCAGTGGGGGTGATACTGGTAATGGAGGTATAATTTATGTACAATAAAATGTGCAGATTTTAAAAGTATGGTTTGATGAATTTTGACAAAATGTATATACTGATATAATAACCATGCTATTCAAGATAGAGATGACATCCGTCACCTCAGAGAAGTTCACTCATGTCCCTTTCCAGTCAGTGCCCCTTCCCAGAGGCAATCATTATTTTGATTTCTACCTGCATAGTTTACTTTTATCTGTTCTAGAATTTCATATGAATGGAAGCATACCTTGTACTCTCTTTTTTTGGCTTATTTTATGCAGCATGAAGTTTTTGTGATTCATCCATGTTGTATGTATCAGTAGAGTTTTGTTTTTTGTGGGGCTTTTTTTTATTTTTTGCCAAGTAATATTCCATTGATCAGTGTATCAATTTGCTTATGCATTCTCCTTGTACATTTGGATATACATTTGGATTATTCCCAAATGTATAGTTTTGGGCTATTAAGAATATTCCTGCTGTGAAATTTTTTTTTAAATGACTCTCTTTGTACAACATGTTTTATTTTTCTTGAATAAATACCTATGAGTACAATTGCTTCGGAGGAGTATAGGAATATGTTTAACTTTATAAAAAGTGCCAGAGTTTTCCAAAGTGCTTGTAACATTTACCCTTGTATCAGCAGTATATGAGTTCCAGTTGTTCCATATCCTGCATAATTTTTACTGTCAGACTTTTTTATTCCAGTCATTCCAGTGGGTGTGAAGTAATCCCTCATTGTGGTTTTAGTTTCCATTTGTCTTATGAGTGATGATGTTGATCATCTTTTCAGGTGTTTATTAGCCAATCTTATATCTTCTTTTGTATATAAGAAGATATATACAAAATGTTCACACTTTTTGCCCAAGTCTTAATTTCTTAATTGAGTTATTTGTTTTTTTATTGTTGCATTATAGGACTCTTGTATTCTGGGTATAAGTCCTTTGTGAGATCTATGTATTTTATATATTTTTTCCCCATACCTTGGCTTGCCTTTTCATTTTTTGTCTTTTGAAGAGCAGAAGTTTTTGATTTTGATTAATTCATTTATAATTTCTTTTTTTTTATGGTAGTGACTTGTTTTCTACGAAATTTTTGTGTTCCCTAAGATATTACGATACAATATATCTCATATTTTTTTCCAGAAGCTTTATAGTCAAGCTTTATACTTAAGAGTGGCTCCATCTCAAATTAAATTTGCAGTTTAGTGTAAGGAAGGGGTCAAGGTTTACTTTCCCCCCATATGGATATCTAGTTGTTCCAGCACCATTTTCTTAAAAAGTCTTAAATTACGTTAACATCTCTATCAAAAATCAGGTAACCATTTATTTGTAGGTGTGTTTCTAGACTGTTCTTTTCCATTGATCTATTTATCCTTATGTTAGTACAATTTTGTCTCTTTTTTTTATAGCTTTATAGTGAATCTTGAAATTGGGGTGTAAGTCCTTCAACTTTGTTCTTCTTTTTCAAGTTGTTTTATGGCTATTCTAGGTTTTGCATTTCCATATACGTTTTATAATTAGTTTGTTAGTTTCTAAAAAAAAAAAAAAAAAGCCTGATTTTTTCAAAAGTGATTTTGATTAGACTGACCATTGAACCTATAGTTCAGCTTGTGGGGAGTTGATATCTTAACAATATTGTGTCTTCTAATTCATTAACAGGATATCATTTTCTGTTTATTTAGGTTTTTAAAAATTTCTCTCAGCGGTGTTTTGTAATTTTCAATGTAAAGGTCTTAACATTTTTAAAAATTAAACTTATTCCTAAAATGTTTTATGGTTTTTTTGATCCTATTCTAATTGGTATTTTTTTTTTTCTATTTAATATTCCAGTTGTTTCTCCCAATATATCTATAGATAGTTTTTGTATGGGACTCTTCCAAATCTTTCAGGGAGTTTTAGCTTTCCTGTACTCTACCCACTAAATAATTGTAGTGCTGTCCAGTCATTGTGACAATAAAAACTTCCCCCAACCTTTCCAAATGCTCCTCAGTGGAGGGTAAGGAGGGACTGATACCAAGTTTCTTGAGAATCACTCGATTGAAAAAAATGGCCCCATTGCAGTAGAGGGCTACGCTGAACTTGAAATCTGAATAAGCACTGAGATTTTCTACCATTTTAGAGATATATTATAATTCTGGTCTTCCAGGTTTGTACAGGGTATTATATAACTTTATATGCAGCCTTACCACCTTTAGAGAACCTACATTATTTAGCATTATTCCAGAGGGGATGGAAATATATAAATTTGTAGAATATATATGGAATAATGGTAGGAAAAAGGTCCTGGTGAAAAACAAGACCTTTTGTGGGTGCAACATTTGTATGAAACTCCTTCTTTGAACTCAAAGTAAAGGAATCATAAAATTATAAAGTCTGAGGAATTTTTTTTGTTTTTACATGTAAGACATATTTTAATCTCTTCCAAAGACTTAGGTGCTATAGCTTTTGCTTTTTAACCAGATGTTTGGTTTCAGTTCTTAGTACTACAGGCTTGGGAAAATTTTTGTTCATACATTATTTGACATATATTGTGTGTATGTGTATATGTATGTGTGTGTGTGTGTATATATATATAAAATACATAAGTGGCTGTTGAATATCCTGTTTAGTTGTCGTTCCTTTGAAGTCTTAATTTGCTGCTTCAGATAATTCTAGAAAAATAGCATTGTGTTTATTATTGTCACTGTGTTAAAATAATTTATGTCTTAGAATTAATATTTGAGCATTTGTTTATTTTGAAGGCACAGCAGCAACGCCATGAAAGAGACTTGGCCCTTTTGAAATTGAAGGCTGAACAAGAGGCTCTGGAGAGTCAGAGACAATTAAAAGAAACACGAAACAAAGTAGCTCAGGTAACTTATTTGTGAGCAGGTACTGATTTTTTAAATCTAAAATGTGTATCTTTGAAGGAACTATGCTGATCTTTTTTTTTTTTTCCTTGCTGTCCTTTCGTAACCATGCCCACCTTCTTTTCTCCAGTGGCACTATGCTGATCTTTGAAATATGTAGGAGTGAAAAAGACATTAAATAACATTTTTGTGCTGTATACTATACAGGATAATTTCACGCCATTTGATTCTTATAGCAACCCCAAGAAATAAATAAGGAAGAATTATTATCCCCAATTTAAGGAAGGGGAAACCGAAGTTCGTAGTAACTTGTCTGCAGACACATCAACTAGTGAGTGGTGGAGTTAAGGCTTGAACAATGAATTCCAGATAGTAATCAAGTGCTTTTTCCACATGGCATTTGATCCATAAGACAAATTTATAAATGAAAAGTAATTTGGGAGAGGGTACTGAAACATTACATAAGCTCTCTTCTCCCTCTCCTCCTTTATTTATAGGTCCATGCAGAATCCTTACAGCAGGTGGTTAAATCACAACGGGAAGTAACCGAAGTCCTGCAGGAGGCAACATGTAAAATAGCAGCTCAGCAAACAGACACAGCTCGCCTCACCACAGATGCAGCACGTCAAATCTGTGAGGTAAGAGCCATTGAGTACTTTTTTCTTTGTAGTTCTTTTCAGGCCACCTGAGTAACTTTGATCTTAGTATAATGGGTTTCTGATATCTAGCAAATGTATACTTTGAATAGAACTCTCAATAGGGAGCCATACATATTGAAGTAAGAGGCACCATTGATTGGAGTGTGTTGTACACCTAAGTGGTATAAATATAGAAAAAAAGATGGAGAAGTATCTAAATTTCTGTTCTCTGGGAAGCTTTTCAAAATATCAACTTTACTGATGTATGATTTGCAAACAATAAAATATAACCATTTTAAGTGAACAGTTTGATGAATTTGACAAATATGTACCCTCCTGTAAACACCATCACAATTAAGAAATAGAACATTTCCAGCATCCCAAAAAGTTCTCTTATGGACTGACAGCTTGATGTGCTGAGCCCTCTGTCTTGGGGCTGGCCTCTATGAAGCTTGTTGCTGCAAGGAGAAGCTAAACCTGCTTATAATTGTGCCTAAGAGTCTCCCCCTGAGTGCCTCTTTGTTGTTCAGATGTGGCCCTCTCTCTCTATCTAAGCCACCTTAGCGGGTGATCTCGCTGCCCTCCCCACTACGTGGGACCTGACTCCCAGGGGTGTAAATCTCCCTGGCAATGCAGGATATGACTCCCGGGGATAAATCTGGACCCAGCATTGTGGGATTGAGAACATCTTCTTGACCAAAAGGGGGATGCGAAATGAAATGAAATAAAGCTTCAATGGCTGAGAGATTTCAAATGGAGTCGAGAGATCACTCTGTTGGACATTCTTACACACTCACTTTTTAGGTTTTAATATATTGGATTAGCTAGAAGTAAATATCTGAAACTACCAAACTCTAATCCAGTAGCCTTGACTCTTAAAGACGATTGTATAACAATGTAGCTTACAAGGGGTGACAGTATGACTGTGAAAACCTTCTGGATCACACTTCCTTTATCCAGTGTATGGATGGATGAGTAGAAAAATGGGGACAAAACCTAAATGAAAAATAGGGTGGTGTGCTGGTTTGAATGTATTATGTCCCCCAGAAAAAGCCATATTCTTTGATGCAATCTTGTGGGGCAGACATATTAGTGGGGATTTGGTAGGAATATTTGGATTAGGTTGTTTGCATGGTAATGTGCCTCACCCAGCTGTGGGTGATGACACTAATTGGATAATTTCCATAGAGGTGTTACCCCACCCATTCAGGGTGGCTCTAAATTAAATCACTGGAGCCATATAAATGAGCTGACAAACAGAAGGAACTCAGTGCAGCTGAGAGTGACATTTTGAAGAGGAGCTTTAGCCAAGAGGGACACCTTGAAGAATGCACACGAACTGAGAGAGAAGCTGCAGATAATTGGACAGTTTGAAGAAAGCTGTTGGAAGCAGACTTTTGCTCTGGAGAAGCTGAGAGAGGAAAAACGCCCCAAGAGCAACTAAGAGTGACATTTTTGAGGAACTGCATCCTAGAGAGGAACATCCTGGGACAAAGTCATTTTGAAACCAGAACTTTGGAGCAGACGCCAGCCACGTGCCTTCCCAGCTAACAGAGGTTTTCTGAACACCATTGGCCATTTTCCAGTGAAGGTACTCGATTGCTGATGTGCTACCTTGGACACTTTATGGCCTTAAGACTGTAACTGTGTAACGAAATAAACCCCCTTTATAAAAGCCAATCCATTTCTGGTGTTCTGCATTCTGACAGCATTAGCAAACTAGAACAGGTGGGATTGGGGAGGGTGGTTTGGGTGTTCCTTTTCCTTTTTTATTTTTATTTTTTTATTCTTATTCTGATTCTTTCTGGTGTAAGGAAAATGTTTAAAAATAGATAGGGGTCATTAGTGCACGACTATAAGACGGTACTTTGAACAGTTGGTTGTACACCGTGGATGATTGATGGTATGTGAATGTATCTCAATAAAACTGAATTTAAAAAAAAAAGTTCCGTTATGCCCCATTGCAGTCAGTTCCCAACCTTGGCCCCATGTAGACACCGATCTGCTTTGATGAAGATGTTTTATTTTTGTCCAGAATGATGTTAGTGTCTTTTCTTTTCCTGTATCAAGGATAAAGCCAGAAACAGTTTTACTGTTGTCTCTATATAGGCTGGAGATATATGTGATCCTCTGTATAGGATTATAATTCATGGATATAGTTTCAGTTTATTTTAGCTATTATGTATTTGATTTTTTTTAACAAAAATTAATCTCCTTACAAAATGATTCCATTATTTAAAAGCTATGAACCTAGTATAAGCTATTTACTAGGGAGATTTGCAAGTAAATATATAAAGTGTTTTCTCAAGAAAATTTAATCAACTTAGACAACACTGACAAAGATTTCACACTTATTTCAAATTATCAGTAGAAGTAATATTTAAAGACAGTGATTGAATAAATATCAAATGAAGCATGCAGCAATTGCAATAGTGGATCAAGAGTAAGAAAATGTACTTCACATTGTTGGTCAGAAAAGACAGAGGAAGTAGTCATTGGATTGATTATTGAAGACATATTTAAATTTGGTTCACTACAGCTTACTATATGACTTGAAGGTTTTCTGTGTAATGTAAGTCATAAATTGTCATAGCTGGGTGAAACCTTAGGAACTGTGTAGCCCAACTCTTCATTTTATAGATTAAGACTGTTGAGACTTAGAGGCTAAATGACTTGCCCATAGTCTTTCATCTGATAGTAGCAGAATTTGCTGGCTCTCAATCCAGTGATCTTTCCAAGACGCTGTGCTCTGTTTCCATTCTTCTGTGACATTATCTTTCTACATTTACTTTTCCCTTTGGTTTGTGTGTTCATATTTAGATGGCAGAGTTGACTCGAACCCACATCTCTGATGCCATTGCTGCTTCAGGAGTTCCTGTAGCAGCACTATATGACCACCAGCGGAAACATCCTCCAGACTTCTTGAAACAACTGAGGACCAGAGCTGAAACAGATAGGTTAATATTCATTCATTCAGTAATTATGTAATAAGCATCTACTATATACTAGTCACTATTCTACAAGCTGGGAGTACATTTATGAGCTTACAGGGAAGATAAACATGAATCAAATATTCACCTAGATGGATAAACACATAAACAAAGATAAGTGTTATGAAGAAAAGGAATACATATCTACAAGACATTACACAGGCATTTCACTACAATTGGGATGGAGGGAGGTCAAAAAAGGCTTTCCTGAGGATATAAAATTGAGCTCTAATGGATGAGGAGTTAGTGATGTAAAGAAAGCAAGGGACAGGCAGATCAATACATGCAAAGGCCCTGAAGTAAGAGGAGCATGGCATATTTAAGAAAATGAAAGAAGACCTGTGTGACTGGAGGCAGAGAGCAAAGGGAAGAATGATAAGAGATAATGGCAGAGATCAGACCATGTTAGGCCTTGCAGATCTTAAGGATTTGGGGGATTTTTCCTAGGAGCAATGAGAAGTCATTAAAGAGTTGTTTTTCTGTGTGTTTTTTTAAAATACATTTTTTTTATTGTGAACTTTAACATATATACATAACAATGATAACTTTCGAAATATGAGAGCAAATTTCACAGAAATTTCAAATTTCAAAGAAATTTCAAAGAATGTCATGGGTCACAGTTCTGCAACTTCAGCTATTTCCATTATTGTAAAAGATACATACAGAAAGGTGTTAACTAGTAATGTACAGCTCAACAAGCAGTTATATGGGTAATTTCAAAAATTGTTATGGCTTGCAGTTCCGCGGTTTCACTTCTTTCCTTACTATGCAATATAGCATATACACAGAAAGGTGAAGACTTTGAAAGCAAAATTCAATGAGCAAATTTCAAAGGATGTTATAGGTTATGTTCTACCATGTCATTTGCTCTAGCATATTTCTTTGAAAATCTTTAATTGACTGTTTCATTAAAGTGAAACAGTATCTCAACTGTATCTTGATTGAGGTATAAGTTTGTTCCTTTGACTGGGCCATATCTCTGCCCTTCCAAGTATAGTTTGTACTCCTCTGTTTTCTAGGCATCTGGCTTCCCCGGTTACCCCAATCAGATTTTCCCAGACCAGAACAGATTTAGATCTCAGAATGGGGTTATATTCAGTTTCAAGACTCCCTGAGGGTGTGTGTTAGAAACTGACAGACTTTCCTGTGAGGTGTCTAGTTGGTGTGCTTTTCCTCACCTGCCCAACAAGTGGTGCCTGTCAGCCTGCCACTCCTGACTGGAGTAAAGAAGTGTGGCCCCTTTAATTCTTAACTTAGGTTGTTTCTGTTTTGACTGTTTTCCTCCAGGCCCTGGGATCTGAGTTCTTAGGGGAGGGCAGGCTGTTGAGCTGGGCCCCACCTCCGTCCTCTTAGGGAAGGTACACCCCCTAGGGAGCTGTCTTCTGCATTTCAATAGTTTCTTTGTCTCTCTGACTCTTTCAACTCCACCCCTGTCTGGATCAGAGCGCTGTGAACTGAAAATGGCTGAGGCTCCACTGAGCCATTCAGGTTGAGAGAGAGAAAAAGGGAAAGAAGGGTCCCCTTCAGAGCCTGTCCACGGCCCCCCAGTTTCGCCCATCCGTCAGATAGAGCACCTGGTCTTATGGGCTCCCTCTCCCAGGGCACAGGTGTTTTCCTGCTGTCTAAGGTCGGTCTGTAAAAGTCTGTCTATTTTTTTTTCTTTTTTTAATTAATTTTTTTTGTCTCCGTCAGCCCCACCTCCTCTCCACTGGGAGCTACCTCAGGGTGCTTTGCTGCTTGTCTATCTTTGTAGCTTGTATTCAGCAGTCCACATTTGTTAATTAAAACTCCCGTTGGAGCTAGGTTGAGCTATATTTGCTTGCTACTGACAGGGAATGCTGCTTTCTCCCACAGTGAGGTCCTGCAGCTCAGCCTGCCGTGGGGAGAAGGGGCACCTGGCACAGTTCCGCAGTTTTTACTTACAGATTATATGCTGCGATCTTAACCATTCCATCCAATCCAGGTTGGTGTACGACATGTGGACAGTCATGGTTGTCCTCCAGCAGTGGTTCCAGATTATTTACTAGTTGTTCCTAGTTGTTTATTAGTTGTTTCAGAGGACTAAGTTTCACCCCTCTCTTTGCCACTGTGTTAGCTCCTCTCTCCCTCAGTTTTGAAGGAGAGCTTTGCTAGATAAAGAATTCTTGGCTGGTAATTTTTCTGTTTCAGAATTTTAAATATGTCAAACCACTGCCTTCTCCCCTCCATGGCGCTCACCGAGTAGTCCGTTCTTAGTGTCACGTTGTTTCCCTTGCATGTGGTGAATCGCGTCTTCCTTCCTAGTTTCCAAACTTTCTCATTCTGTTCAGCATTTGACAATCTGATCAGAATATGTCTTGAAGTGGGTTTATTTAGATGTATTCTATTTGGATTTCTTTGGACATCTTTGATTTGCCTAATTGTGTCTTTTAGATGGGTTGAGAAGTTTTCCCCAGCAATGTCTTTGAATACTCTTCCTAGCACTTTACTCTTCTTTTCACCTTCTAGAACATCAATGGTTCTTACATTTGTGTGCTTCATGTTGCCCATCATTTCCTTGAACTCCAGTTCAAATTTTTTGATATTTTTAACCATTCTTTTGTGCTTTCGCATTCCGTTGGCCTGTACTCGAGTTCCCTAATTGTTTCCTCTGCCTCTTCAAAGCTGCTGTTAGTGTCTCATGAATATTTTTTATTTTTTTTTTACATTTTTAAAAAATGGCTGCACTGGGCTAGAATACTGTCCCTCTCTGTGCTCATCTGTCTGCTCATTTGCCAGTGCCTGGCACGGGGGATCTCAGTCACTGGTCCGTGAAGTATTATCACCCAAGCCAACTGCTGAGGAGGGTACCCAGGGCATGGCAGGCTGCTCCCCTCAGTGCTCGTCAGCTGGCTCCAACCACCTATTCCTGGGCGGCATTCTAGGCCAAACACTCACTGGTCTTAAACGCAGTCTCTTGGCTTCTCCAAGTATATACTCACTGTGAGTATGGAAGTCCCTGCCCATCCAGTGGAATCCTGCAACTGCTGATCTGGAGCTCTTTCTGTCCTTTATCTAGTGTTTCTCATGGAGGAGAATTTTGGTCTGTCTTTCCTAATTTGCCATCTTCCCGGAAGCCCCATTAAAGAGTTTTTTAGCAGTGTGTTATTTTTTAAAATCACATTTTGGCTGTCATTTGTAGAGTTGTTTGGCAGGGAACGGGACTGAATACCTAGAAACTGATTAGAAAGCTATTGCAGGAACTGGACTGAATACCTAGAAACTCATTAGAAAGCTATTGCAGAGGTCCAAGCAAGAGGTAATGGTAGCTTGGACTAGGAAAAGAACAGTGTTAATAGAGAAGTAGAAGATTTTGAGAGCTGCTTAGACAGTAAAATCAGATCTTATGGGTAGACTAAAGACGATTGGTAAGAGTTGGAAGTAAGAAGGTAATGTATAGGCATTTGACTTGTGCAGCTGTGTGGATGTGCACTTATTGGGATAGGAAACACTGGAAGAAGACCAGAGTTTAGGGGAAATGATTTTGGTCTAAAGCTTAAAGGAGAAATCTAGACTGGCTCACAAATTTGGGATTTATTAGTGTTTGGATGGAAATTAAAACCCTGTGCTTAAGGAGAAGGAGAGAGAAGAGAGCATGTTTCATAATCCTCTTAAAAAGTAGCCTTTAATAAAGTTATTAACAGTCCTTTATAACTGAGATTATTTCACTAGAACATTGTAGAAATTCTGTTTCGATTAGGCTGTACCATTTATTCTGTGCTCTACATTGATAATTCTCTATAACTAATTGGTCTACTTTGAAAAAAGACATCCTACTTCTGAAATACTAGTGCACAAACTTAGCAATGTAATTGCTTTAAGTAATTTTTAATCACATATTCTGAATAAAGGACTTTTTATAGAATGTATTTAACTTCTTCAAATATTTTCAAAATATGAAACAGAAAATTTATTTGATTCACAATTGACCCAAACAACCATCATTTCTTTGATTCTTTTATTCACATTTTCTATAGGTGGTAGGTGTAGCTGGTGCAGCTGTAGTATGTAGGTAAATTGAATTTTGAAAATATAACTAAATAAAAGGAATTACAGGTAGCTTTTGTGATTATTTCAATCTGTTGCATTTATAGTATGCAGCTATTCTTGCTAAATTATTGTTATTGTTGGCATTTATTGATGAGAAATGCCATGTTCTTTGGACTATTATAAGGTATTATTCCTCCATTTCTACTTGTAAGAAATATAGTGTATAACATTAGTATTAAATTCAGGAAATAGAATAGTTACATATAATTCTTCCATCTAAACCCAACAATTTTAATTTTTAAGTGTATTCACATTCTTGATACTTGTGATTTTGCGTTCATTTCTCTTAATAAAGTAGATATTCTTTAATGTGTTGTATATCTTTTCTGATTGAATGTCTCTCTCAATTTTTAGCTGTTCATGACTTCTATTCATTCTAGATTTTATCTTATATAGTAATATGAGATATAATGAGTAATATGAGTTAAACAGTATTTAAAAGCTTTCTCTTATTAGAGACTTTGAATTTTTAATCAGCTTTTATTTTCTTATAGGAAAAATGAATCTGTTTTACTCTCTCAGAGTAAAGAAGGGAGCCTTGACTCAAAGTGTCAGAAGTATTCCCTTTCATATGATAGTTATTCTGAGTCTTCACGGAACAAGAATCATAATCGAAGGTGAGGAGAGTAGTTTGATTTATCAATATAATTTACTAAAGTCTGATAAATAGCTGAACATTGCTTTTTTTTTGACTTCTTAATCTCCTGTCTTTTAACTAAATGGAACAGTGTTTTTCCTTCTAAGTGCTAGCTTCCCCCTGCCCCCCATTTAATTAGCTGATTTACAAAATAGTTGATCCATGTAATAATATAACTACCTTCCTTGAGAGCCTACTTTGTACAAGCACTGTACATTTAGTCTTCACAGTAGCCTTTCAAGGCAAGATAGTATTCTCTTCATTTTATGAGGAAGGGAACTGAAGCTCAGAGAAATGTTAAGAAATTCACCCAAGGTCACATATATCGTGACCTTTATAGTTGAACCTTTTGTCTTTCTCCAGCTCTGTATCTTGGCATTTCCCTCTCCTGTCATACTCTTCTAATTCTGACTTCTTATAATTCTCTAAAAGGACCAAACAACTTTTATATTCTGTGCCATTACATAAACACCTAGGAATTGAAACTTGGTTTTTGTGGCTAAGAAACCCATGTATAGTGCATGTTGCTTTGCTGCCATCCATATTTCTTGACGTTACTGCATGTAGTAATTTTTATTCTTAAAAAAGAACGTTGATTACTATGTCATTGCTATCTGGTCTAGTGTTAATATCTGTAGTTTTCAGTGTGGTTCTGTCCTGAGAGTAGAAGGTATTAGAATCTACTTTTCTGCCTTCTTGGAGGTAGTATATCTGTATTGTCAAGGTGTAGTAAAATCTCAATTTAAAAAATTAAATCATAAGATTAGGAAACAGAGAAATTAATGTCGGATAAGTACCAGTGGTAATTGAGTACCTACTGAATGTGTGACACTCAGCTATATAGTTTTCCTTTGATCTTTTTTCCTTTTTTTTTTAACTTTTTATTTGAAATACTTTCAAATTTAAAGGACAGTTACAAAAATAATCCAGACCCCATACGGAGAAGTCCAGCATGCTCCAACATCCCCACAGATACCCAGATCTCCAATTTTAACATTTTGCCACATTTGCTGTATCGTTCTTCTTATCTATTCATCCATCAACCCATCTTCTCTGTTAATCCATTTCCTGAATTCTTGAGTGTAGATTGTATGCATCATGCTCCTTGAACACTTAATCAAACCATGTACATTTCCTTAGAACAAAGATATTCACTTATGTAACCACATAAGTTCAGTTATCAAGTTTAAGGAATCTAACATTGGTATAAATGCTTATAGTCTATATTCCATTTTTTTTGTATGCCCCAATAATTTCCCTTTGAGCCTTTTTTCCTCCTTGCCAGATCCCATCCAGGATCATGTTTTGCAGTTAATTCTCATTGTATCTTTAGTTGCTCGCTCTTTCTTTCTTGTTCTTTTTTTTTTTTTAATTTTGGGAACATACATACAATAGATTTTTCCATCTTAACCACTCCCAAGCATACCATTCAGAGACATTCATCATTCACAATATTGCAGTTCTGTCACAACCTTCCATTACTAAAACTTTCCCATATCCCCAAACAGAAACTTTGTGCGTTAACTCCCCACAGACCCCCACTCCTGGTAACCTGTACAGGCATACCTCATTTTAGTGTGCTTCACTTTATTGTACTTTGTTGATACATACTGCATTTTTCACAAATTGAAGGTTTGTGGCAATCCTGTGTTCAGCAAATTGTTAGTGCCAGTTTTCCAACAGCTTGTGCTCACTTTGTGTCTCTTTGTGTCACATTTTGGTAATTCTCATATTAATTCAAATTTTTTCATTATTATTTTATCTGTTATAGTTATCTGTGATCTTTAATGTTACTATTGTAATTGTTTTGGGGTACCATGAACCATGTTACGCCAGTTTGAGTGTATTATGTCCCCCAAAATGCCATTATCTTTGATGCAGTCTTGTGTGGGCAGACATATTAGTGTTGATTAAGTTGAAACGTTTGGATTAGGTTGTTTCCATGAAAATGTGCCCCACTCAACTGTGGGTGATAAATCTGATTGGAAAATTTCCATGGAGGTGTGGCCCCACCCTTTCAGCATGGGCCTTGATTAGTTTGCTAGAGCACTATATAAGCTCAGACAGAAGGTGTAAACTTGCTACAGCCAAGAAGGACACTTTGAAGAACGCACGGGAGCTGACAGAGGAGCTGCAGATGAGAGACAGTTTGAATACGGCCATTGAAAGCAGACTCTTGCTCTGGAGAAGCTAAGAGAGGACAAACACCCCAAGAGCAACTGAGAGTGACATTTTGAAGAGGAACTGCTGCCTAGAGAGGAACATCCTGGGAGAAAGCTATTTTGAAACCAGAACTTGGAGCAGATGCCAGCCACATGCCTTCCCAGCTAACAGAGGTTTTCCGGACACCATTGACCATCCTCCAGTGAAGGTACCCAATTGTTGATTCATTACCTTGGGTGCTTTATGGCCTTAAGACTGTAACTGTGTAATCAAATAAACCCCCTTTATAAAAGCCAGTCCATTCATGGTGTTTTGCATTCTGGCAGCATTAGCAAACTAGAACACAGTGACAGTGAACTTAAGTGATATATGTTGTGTGTGTTTGCTCCACCTACTGGCTGTTCCTCATCTGTCTCCCTCTCCTCAGGCCTTCCTATTCCCTGAGACACAACAATATTGAAATTAGGCTGATTAACAACCATACAATGGCCTCTAAGTGTTGAAGTGAAAGGGAGAGTCGCACGTCTCTCACTTTAAATCAAAAGCTAGAAATGATAAAGCTTGTGACGAAGTCATGTTGAAAGCTGAGATATGCTGTAAGCTAGGCTCTTTCACCAGTTAGCCAAGCTGTGAATGCAAAAGAAAAGTTCTTGAAGGAAATTTCAATTGCTACTCCAGTGAATACACGAATGATAAGAAAGCCAAATAGCCTTATTGCTGATTTGGAGAAAATTTTAGTGGTCTGGATAGGAAGATCAAACCAGCCGCAATATTCCCCTAAGCCAAAGTTTAATCCAGAACAAGGTCCTAACTCTCTTCCATTCTATGAAGGCTGAGAGAGGTGAGGAAGCCGCAGAAGAAAAGTTTGAAGCTAGCAAAAGTTGGTTCATGATGTTTAAGGAAAGAAGCTATCTCCATAACATAAAAGTACAAGGTGGAGCAGCAAGGGCTAATGTAGAAGCTGCAGCAAGATATCCAGAAGAACCAACTAAGATAATTGATGAAGGTGGCTACACTAAACAACAGATATTCATTATAGTTGAAACAGCCTTCTGTTGGAAGAAGATGCCATCTAGGACTTTCATAGCTAGATAGGAGAAGTCAATGTCTGGTTTCAAAGCTTCAGAGGACAGACTGATTCTCTTGTTAGGGACTAATGTAGCTGGAAGTCAATGCTAATTTACCACATCAAAAATCCTAGGGCTTCATCTCGACAGGTGAACTCTCTGCCCTCCCCGCTACGTGGGACCCGACTCCCAGGGTTGTAAATCTCCCTGGCAATGCAGAATATGACTCCCAGGGATGAATGTGGACCCGGCATCGTGGGACTGAGAGTATCTTCTTGACCAAAAGGGGGATGCAAAATGAGACAAAATAGTTTCAGTGGCTGAGAGATTTCAAATGGAGTCGAGAAATCGCTCTGGTGGACATTCTTTATGCACTATATAGATAGCACGTCTTAGGTTTTAATGCATTGGAATAGCTAGAAGTAAATACCTGAAACTACCAAACTCCAACCCAGCAGTCTGGACTCCTGAAGACAATTATATAATAATGTAGTTTACAAGGGGTGACAGTGTGATTGTGAAGACCTTGTGGATCACACCCCCTTTATGTAGTGTATTGATGAGTAGAAAAATGGGGATAAAAACTAAAGGAGAAATGGGGTGGGATGGGGGAATGATTTGGGTGTTCTTTTTCCACTTTTATTTTTTATTCTTGTTCTGGTTCTTTCTGATGTAAGGAAAATGTTCAGAGATAGATTGTGGTGATGAACACATAACTGTGTTATCATACTGGACAGTGGATTGTATACCATGGATGATTGTATGGGGTATGAATGTATTTCAATAAAACTGAATTTAATAAAAAAAAAAAATCCTAGGGCTTCTAAAAGTTATCTTAAATACACTTTGTCTTTGCTATATGAAAGAAACAAGAAAGTCTGGCTGACAGCACATCTGTTTATCACATGGTTTACTGAATATTTTAGGCAAACTGTTGAGACCTATTGCTCAGGAAAAAACAGATTCTTTTCAAAATATTACTGCTCATTGATAATGCACCTGGTCATCCAAGAGCTCTGATGGAGATGTGGAATGAGATTAATGCTTTTTTCTTGCCTGCTAATACAAAATCCATTCTGAAGCCCATGGATCAAAGGGTCATTTCGACTTTCAAGTTTCATTATTTAAGAAATACATTTTGTAAGGCTTTGGCTGCTATAGATGGTGAGTCTTCTGATGGTTCTGTGCAGAGTCAGTTGAGAACCTTGTGGAAAGGATTCACTATTCTCGATTTCATTAAGAACATTCATGATTTATGGGAAGTCAAAGTAATCAACATTAACAGGAGTTTGGATGAAGGTGATTGCAACCCTCAGGATGACTTTGTGGGGTATGAGATTTCAGTAAAGAAGTAACTGCAGGTGTAGTAGAAACAGCAAGAGATCTAGAATTAGAAGTAGAACCTGAAGATGTGCTGAGTTACTGCAATCTTGTGATAAAACTTGAGTGGATGAGGAGTTGCTTCTTATGGATGAGCAAAGAAAGTTGTTTCTTGAGATGGAATCTACTCCTGGTGAAGATGCTGTGAACATTGTTGAAATGATAACAAAGGATTTAGACTATTACATCAACTCAGTTGATAAGCAGTGGCAATGTTTAAGAAGATTGACTCCAATTTTGAAAGAAATTCTACTGTAGATAAAATCCTGTCAAATAGCATCACATACCA
Organism: Choloepus didactylus; assembly: GCF_015220235.1. Taxonomy (NCBI): domain Eukaryota; kingdom Metazoa; phylum Chordata; class Mammalia; order Pilosa; family Megalonychidae; genus Choloepus; species Choloepus didactylus. The sequence continues at coordinate 83,459,816 of NC_051308.1, read as the reverse complement.
CAGAGAAATCTATCATGAAAGGAAGAGTCAATCAATGTGGCGGATTTCATTATCTTATTTTAAGAAATTGCCATTGCCACCTCAGTCGTCAGCAACCACTACCCTGATCTGTCAACAACCATTTATGTCGAGGCAAGATCCTCCATCAGCAAATAATTACAACTCCCAGAAGGCTCAGATGATGATTAGCATTTTTTCAGCAATAAAGTGTTTTTAATTAAGGTCTGTACGTTGTTTTTTTTAGACCTAATGTTATTGCACACTTAACAGACTATAGTATGGTGTAAAACTAACTTTTATATGCCCTGGAAAACCAAAAAATTCATGTGGCTCTCTTTATTGCAGTATTTTCTTTATGCAGTGGTCTGGAACCACACCTGCAATATCTTCAAGGTATGCCTATACCCTAGTTTCTGTCCCTCTGAGTTTGCATATTTTCCAGTATTTTTGTTGTAGTTACTGTGGAACTTAACTTTAATATTCTAAATCTGTAACAATCTCATTTACTTTGATACCAACTTAAGTTCAATAGTATATACAAACTATGTTCCCCCCCCCCACTTTATGTAGTTCTTGTCACAAATTAGGTGTTTATACATTTTTTTCATAGAAGTAGGGTATGTGTTTACTTTCAGTTACCTGAAGGATAGCCACAAAGATATGTTTACTAGACATTCAAATACGTAAGTCTTAAAGACAAGGAAAGGGGCAGAATTAGTGATATAGATTTGAGGCTTGGTCAAAATGATAGTTGTTGAAGTTATGGGGCTGCCTAAGATTGCCTTAGGAGAGTGTGTGGCATGAAAAGAGAAAGAGACCAACAAGAAAACCCTAGGGAACACCATCATTTTAAGGAAAGACATAAAAATTAAAAATAAGTAAAAGAAACACAGGAAAATTTGTTAGTGTGGGGTAAAAGAAGCAGTAGTGAGTAGAGTCATGGAATATAAGGGAGTTGAGATTTTTTATTTAATATTTAATTTTGACATAATTTAAGGTTACAGAAAAGTTACAAGAATAGTACAAAATTGCCAAGTATCTTTCATCCAGATTCCCCTAATTTTAACATTTTACTACATTTGCTTTATCAAGTATGGCTTTTAGAGAAGATAGAGGTCAAAACTGTCTAACATTGCAGAGAAATAAACTAGCTATTGGATATAGCAATTAGAGGTTTAGATAGAGTTTAGCAAGAATGGTACCAGTGAAGTAGTTAGGGTAAAAGCAGATTGTGATTAGTTGTGAAGTTAATGAAAAATAAGATAGTTAAAACAGTGAGTAAAAATCCTCTCTTCTAAAAGCATGATTTTTATTCAGTTTTATTGAGATACTCACATACCCTACAGTCATCCAGAGTGTACATTCAGCTATTCACAGCACCATCAAATAGTTGTGCATTCACAGAATTAACTTTTGGACACTTTTCTTACTCCAAAATAATAATAATAATAATAATAATAATAATAATAATAATAATAATAATAATAAAGAACACCCAAAACATTCCATCCCCCCCATTCCACCCTATTTTTCATTTAGTTTTTATCCCCATTTTTCTACTCATCTGTCCATATACTGGGCAAATGGAGTGTGAGCCACAAGGTTTTCACAATCACACAGTCACACCATGTAAGCTACTTGGTTATGCAATTGTCTTCAAGAATCAAGGCTACTGGGTTGCAGTTTAACGGTTTCAGGTATTTCCTTCTAGCTATTCCAGTACACTAAAAACTAAAAAGGGGTATCTAAATAGTGCATAAGAATGCCCTCCAGAGTGACCTCTTGACTCTGTTTGAAATCTCTCGGCCACTGAAACTTTATTTTGTTTCATTTCACTTCCCCCTTTTGGTCAAGAAGATTTTCTCAATCCCACGATGCTATGTCCAGGCTCATCCCCAGGAGTCATGTCCCACATTGCCAGGGAGATTTATACACCTGGGACTCATGTCCACGTAGTGGGGAGGGCAGTGAATTCACCTGCCACGTCGGCTTACAGAGAGAGAGGGCCACATCTGAGCAACAATGAGGTTCTCTGGGAGAGACTCTTATTATAAGTAGGCTCAGCTTCTCCTTTGCAGCAACAAGCTATAAGCATGATTTTTAAATGATAGTTTGAGAACCATGGTTGCTCATTATAACTCTTTATTTTACAGTGAAACTTTCCTCTCCCCTACTCAACTTTTCCAAAGTAGTGTCTTCTCAGACTTATAGGTATTTAGCTTTTCATGTTTTGTATCTTTCTTCATCTCATATCTTGATTATAAGGTACATTCCCTTGGTCAAATAAGTTTACTTGGAAGTTAAGATCCTTATTTTATTGCGTTTTGTTTGTTTATTTTCATTGTATCCATGAGCAGAAGTAGTAGTGGTAGCAGTCGTCAAGAAAGTCCTTCAGTTCTATCTTCTAAGGAAAATGAGAAGCAACTTCTTCATGTTGTAAAGATGGAAAGTTCTATTGATGAACAAGTTCAGACTGCTGCAGATGATTCTCTACAAAGTGATAGCATTCCATCTCTTCCCGATGAGAAAGGTAATTTTCCTTTGCACATTTATGTATAATCATTTGTGGGGTCTTCCAAAATCCTTTGAGATACCTGTGACCTAGCTAGTTAATACAATTTATTAGATCATGGTGATAATATGACAGTGACTGAGCTGGTTAATACTGGTAAAAACATGGTATAACAAGGACATGGTTATATGTCTGATGTATAGAGGAAAATGTATCCAGGTGAAACTATTTCAAGACCATCTACTATGCCAGTAGTCCTAGCTGATATTTTACAGTTGTGTGGTAATCCCAACGGAAGGCAAAATTCACTCTAGGAGAACATGTAAGTGGATGGAGCATACATATTCAACAATGAAAAAAATAATTTCATTTATCTTAATTTAGTATTTATAACATATTCATAAAAAGGAGAACACATTATTAGAATTTCTGTTTTAAATTTAAATAAAGTAATAAAGGCACAACTTTTTGCAAATGATAACATGGTCAGATAAAATAGCTAGATAAAAATTTATTACTTAATTCTCCCTGGATCATAAACTAAAGCTGGAATCCTAGCAAATCATGGGTAGTAAAAAGCATTACTGAGGTAACAGAACCTGGAAACAAATGGAACCTGTGAGAAATTAAGCCAGAATATTAATAGCATACATTCTAGAACTTAATTTTAGATAACTGGCTCTTAAGCAGTGTTTTGATTGATAGTCTAGAACAGAAGTCTTCAAAGCAGGATGGGCAAGACAGTCCTTAAAGTGCAAGAAGAAAAGTATTTGAAATTTTTTTCGCATCCTTTAAGTGTCTTTTTAAGTAAGTTTTATAATGAATATGAGTATAACAGTACATGTATATAGTTTATAAATATTGGGGGGCATGCTTAGATGTTTTCCTCATAGATATGCACCATCAAAATATTTTGTGGTTGCTGGGTTGAAGACAAATGAAACTCATTTTAAGTTCAGACCTCATAATGAAAAATTTCACAATGTGGGAGAAATAAAAAAATATAGGAAAAATAATAGAGCAATTATCTATTAAATTTTTCCTGTAGAGCAAATTCCGCCTCTACTAAATTTTATCTAATTAATAATACTCCTTGTAATTAAAGTATTGATGACAAATTTAATTATTGATACTGTCTGTGAGCTTTAGAAGGATAGACAGTAACCATGTGAGTCTTGTTTAATGCTGTATTTCAAGCACTGTCCTTAGTGCCTGGCCTCCAATTGCAGTGAATAAATATTTTGTCATGTAGTTAATTTGAAATATGATGAACAGTAACTTGTTATTGTATTTAACTTCTTTAAGCAATATAAAGTTAAATTACTCAGACTTATAGTTCTGACCATGATGGAGGAATAGAGATCAGATTTACCCTCCCACCGAAATAACTGAAAACACACACACACACAGACACACACACACACAAAAGAACTGTTTTCCAGACATTGGACATCAGGCAGCCAGCTGAGAGATTCATGAGCGATGAGCAACAGATGAGATGAGTCCTATGATTGCCCCAGCTTCCGAAGATCATGGCGGTGGCACCTAGTTGGACACCAGTTGTCTTCCTGAGATGATGAAATGGAGTTAAGAGTCCCGAGAGTCCAAAGCAGAGCTTAATGCCAAAGAATCTGCAGCGCATAATACCAAAGGCAAAGAAGCTGAACAGAGAAACGAATTCTGAAGATCTGCAGTGTCCCCCTGAAGCCTTCAGCTGAGTACTGATCAGTGACAGGGAAATAACCACTCAAAAAGATTAGAGGGAGTAATCCTCAGAGTTAACACAGGGACAGGAATAGTTTCCATTCCCAGCTGCAAGAATGGAAAAATCTCATAATTCTTGAGGCACTGAGTTGAGTACTCAGAAGGGTTTGTCTCAATTATGGGGTAAAATTGACCCTAGACTAAACAGTCCTGTCTTACAAAACTTAAAAGCAAAACCTGAGAGGATCACACTTCTTTCAAGTGGCTGAACCACATACCAGAACAAACCACAAGAATATTTATCAGAATATAAAAATCATCAATAAAATGAAATTCACAGTCTGCCATTTTAATTAAAAACTACCAGGCGTTCAAAGAAGCAGGAAAATATGACCCATACTCAGAAGAAAAATTGAAGAAAAATTGAAACTGGCTCAGAAACATAATAGATTAGTAGAAAAGGACATTAAACAGTTACTACACCTATTTGCCATATGTTCTGGAAGCTAGTGAAAAGATTGAACATCTAAGACAGAGCTATGGAAAATTTTACAAAGACCTCAATTGAACTTCTAGAGACAAATACTACAATGTCTGAGAATTAAAACAAAACAAAACAAAAAAACTACACTGATGGGATTAATGACAGATTAGACATTGCAAAAGGAAGTATTAATGAACTTGAAGACAACAGCAGAAACTATCCACACAAAGGAAAAAACAAGTTTTTTTTTTTATAATGTAACAGACTATCAGTGAGCCATGGGACAGTTTCAAGTGATCAAACATACATGTAATCAAAGGAGAGGAAAAAGAGGAAGAGACAGAAAAAATATTTGAAGAAATAATGGTCCAAATTTTTTCAAATTTGATGACAACTGTAAAACAAAAGATCTAAGAATCTCAATGAACCCTAAGTACAAAATGAGGAAAATTATGCCAAGGCATGTCATAGTCAAATCACTTGAAACCAGTGATCAAGAGAAAATCTTGAAAGTAGCCAAAGTTAAAAAAGCACATTGTATACACAGGCAAAAGGGAAGGATGGTAGCAGATTTCTCATCTGAAACAAAGCAAGCCAGAAGACAGTAGAAATAATCTTTTGAGTACTGAAAGAAAAAACTGGCAACCTCGAATTCTAAACCTAATGAAAATATCTTTCAAAAATGAAAGTGAAACCTCTTAGGTTTTAATATATTGGAACAGCTAGAAGTAAATACCTGAAACTATCAAACTCCAACCCAGCAGTCTGGACTCCTGAAGACAATTGTATCGCAATGTAGATTACAAGGGGTGACAATGTGTTTGTGAAAGCTTGTGGATCACACTCCCTTTATCTAGTATATGGATGGATTTGTAGAAAAATGGGGACAAAACCTAAATGAAAAATAGGGTGGGATGGGGGGGTGATTTGGGTGCTCTTTTTAACTTTTATTTTTTATTCTTATTCTGATTCTTTCTGATGTAAGGAAAATGTTCAGAAATAAATTGTGGTGTTGAATTCATAACTATAGGATCATACTGTGAACAGTTGATTGTACACCATGGATGATTATATGGTATGTGAATATATTTCAGTAAAACCGAATTTAATTTAAAAAAATGAAGGTGAAATAAAACTTGTCTGATATACAAAAGCTAAAAGAATTCATCAGCAGCAAATTTGCATAATACGAAATATTAAAGAAAGCCCTTCAGGCAGAAGGAAAATGATACCAAATGGAAATCTGGATCTACATAAATGAATGAAGAGCATTGGAAATAGTAACTACATGAGTAAATATAAAATACTTTCTTCTTATCATTTAAATGTCTTTAAAAGATAGCAAAAGAGTAACGAACCTGGAGAACTCATATTACCTGATAAAGCTACATTAATTTATGTACCACAAAGATACAGTAATCCAGACAGTGCAGTATTGATGAAAAGATAGTCATATAGATCAGTGGAAGAAAAAAACCCCAAAATAGACCCACACAAATACTGTCAAATTATATTTTTTGACAAAGAAGCCAAGTTAATGGAGAAAGGGTAGTCTTTTCAACAAATGGTTCGGCAACAATTGGATCTATATGCAAATAATAATAATAATAATAAACTTAAATATATACCTTGCACCTTATACAAAACTCAAAATGGATCATAAATCTTAATGTAAAACATAATTTAACTATACAGTTTACAGATTAAAATATAGGACAAAAACTGTGTGACCTTGGGATTAGTGATGAGTTTTGGGGTAAAAACCAAGAGTACAATCCATGAAAGAAAAATTGATAAATTGCATTTAATAAAAATTTAGAAACTTCTGCTATGTGAAAAACACTATTAAAAGAATGAAAAGACAAGCCACGCACTGGGAGAAAGTATTTACTAATCACTTATCTGATAAAGGACTAATATCTAGAATATCATGTGTGTATATTATATATATATATATATATATATATATAAACTCAACAGCCAACAACCCAAGTTAAAAATGGGTAAAAGATCTGAACAGACACTTCCCCAAAGAAAATATACAGAGGCAAATAAATACAGGAAAAGTTGTTCAACATCGTATGTCATTAGGGAGATGCAAGATAAAATCACAATGAGATAGATACCACAACACATCTAAAATCCAAAAATTTGACAGTTACAGATGATGGTGAGAATGCAGAGCAACAGGAACTCAAGTTCATTGATGGTATGAATGCAAAATGGAACAGCCACTTAAGAAGACAGTTTGCAGTTTCATATAAAGTTGAACATAAATTTAAAATATGACCCAGCAGTCACATACCTAGGTGTTTACCCAAGTGATTTTGATTTACCACAGCATTCTTCATGATCACTAAAAATTGGAAGCAACCAGGATGTCCTTCATTAGGGAAATGGATAAACAAACCAAATGGTATATCCATACAATGAAATACTATTCAGTAGTAAAAAGGAACAAGCTATTGATTCACACAACAGCATTAATAAACCAAAAAAGGCTATGTGTCATTCATATGACATTCTGGAAAAAGCAGAATTATAGGGATGGAAACCAGATTACTGGTCACCAGGGGTTGGGGAAGAGGAAGTAGTTGACTACAAAAGGGGTGCACAGAGGAAATTTTAGGTCAAAGGAGCTGTTCTAAATGGTATTGGGGTGGTGGATATATGACATTACATTTGTCAAAATGGTAGAACTGTACATTACAAAGAGTGAACTTTATGTGAACTGAATACACATACACTGGCTAGTATGTTGAGGATCCCAGGATGGAATACAGATTGTGGATAATGATTCTTAAATATTGTACAAATGAATTGGCATAACCACACTGAAGAGGATGGGGGGATGGAGAAGCTGACCTAAATAATTTTGGAAAATTGTGTTTTAACTGACATTGTAAGCCTAAAGACTGTAGTCTAGTTGATAAATTTGTTTCTCACGGAGTAGAGGTTAGCAGTTCTTTACATATATGCTGAGACTGAACAAATAAATAAATGGATTTTGGATGGTGGGAGCAAGGGAATTACAGATAAATAAGAAACAAAGATTAGAATGAACCCTGTGGTGCTAGATTAGCTCCAGAGACATCAATATGATCTTAAGTTTAGTTTAATATATATGTACAGATGGATAGATACAGAAATGATTAAACATTTGTGTAAACATGGATTAGTGTCTGTACACTGATTCTAGTACTGGGGCAGAGAAAATACAAGATGAACCTGGAATATCTTGTAGTCCTAAAGTAAGGAAGTGTTCAATAAACAAAAGGATGGGGGCATCTCAAAGGTATACAGGAGCCAACCTGTAAGAGCTGTTATAGTTTCAGTTAAGCATAGTATTAATGAGTAAAACATAGTTATTTATATTTGTATCTCTTTGCTATTTTTATTTTTACTTTATATTGGCCATTTGTAATTTGTGAAGTATCTGATCATGACCATTTCTCATTTTTCTCTAGGGATATTACTGGTTTTCCAATTGATTAATAAGAGCTCATTATATATGAAGTACATAAATCCTTTACCTTATATCCTGTGCTAGTATTTCTAATATTTTTTTCCCTGCTTATTTGTAACTTGAGTGAATTTCAGTATTCCAAGCCTGTTAATTGCTATGATCAGTTTTATGAATTTATTTTGGATTGTCCCATGAAGGAGCAACAGGGGCTAGTAATTGAAGACCTATTGAGAACTGTTATACTGACAAAATCTATGTTCTCCATATTCTTGTAGATTCAACTTCTATTGCAACAGAATATTCTCTAAAATTTGATGAATCTTTGACAGAAGATGAAATAGAAGAAAGATCATTTAGATCTTTACTGCCTTCGGAGAGTCATCGCAGATTCAACATGGAAAAGAAAAGAGGCCATCATGATGATTCAGATGAAGAGGCATCCCCAGAAAAGACCACACTGTCTTCTGTCAAGGTGTGTTTTAGTTTACCTGTGGAGGTATTTCATAAATGGTTGTAGATGTGTGTTCTAGTTTGCTAATGCTGTCAGAATGCAAAACACCAGAAATTGATTGACTTTTATAAAGGGGGTTTATTTGGTTACACAGTTACAGTCTTATGGCCATAAAGTATCCAAGGTAACACATCAGTAATTGGGTACCTTCACTGGAGGATGGCCAACGGTGTCTGGAAAACCTCTGTTACTGGGAAGGACATGACTGGCGTCTCCTCCAAGTTCTGGTTTCAAAATGGCTTTCTCCCAGGACGTTCCTCTCTAGGCCACAGCTCCTCTTCAAAATATTACTCTCAGTTGCTCTTGGGGCATTTGTCCTCTCTTAGCTTCTCCGGAGCAAGAGTCTGCTTTCAATAGCCGTCATCAAACTGTCTCTCATCTGCAGCTACTCTCTCAGCTTCTGTGCGTCCTTCAAAGTGTCCCTCTTGGCTGCAGCTCCTCTTCAAAAGGTCACTCTCAGCTGCACTTAGTTCCTTCTGTTTGTCAGCTCATTTATATGGCTCCAGTGATTTAATTTAGACCCACCCTGAATGGGTGGGGTAAAACCTCCATGGAAGTTATCCAATCAGAGTCATCACCCACAGTTGGGTGGGGCGCATCTCCTCAGAAACACTCAAAGAATTACAATATAATCAACACTGATATGTCTGCCCACATAAGATTACATCAAAGATAATGACATTTGGGGGGACATAATACATTCAAATTGGCACAATGTGTTATCTCAAAGGTATGAGGATACATTTCATACTCATTTATCATCTGCCAGGATGATTTTCCTGAAATACTCATTTTTTGTTATGTATTTGCTTTAAAATCTGGCTTCCCTTTCCTTATAAAATGAAATCTAAATTTATTCCTTGGAATGATATATGAGGCCTTTGAGGATCTGGGCCAATACTATCTCTATAGATTTTACACTTGTTCCACTCTTACAACACTTTATTCCATTAAAAAATTCACATTTTTGTCCTCCTTCTTACTAAGTGCAAGCCTTTTGGATAGAAGGAGCATCTTCCTCATTAAAATTTTATTGGGTGAATAATTTCAAGATTATTTTTGCTCCTTGTCATGCACTTTTTTGAAGAATGTTCTCTTATTGGTTGGCACCCTTGTTAAATATTTTTTTATAAATGTGTACCTCTTTAATAAAGTTAATTAGGCTCTAAAATATTTAGAAGGTGATAAACTTGAAATAAACTCTCCTTTAGGAACTGAACATGCCATTCTCAGGAGGACAGGATAGCTTCTCTAAATTTACTATGGAGATGGTTCGACAGTATATGAAAGAAGAGGAAATGCGAGCGGCTCACCAATCTTCACTCCTGCGTCTCCGTGAAAAGGCTTTAAAGGAGAAAACTAAGGCTGAATTAGCCTGGCTAGAGCATCAAAAAAAGTAAGAATTTTCAGTGATCATATTTCTCATTGTTTAATTTCTCCTTTCATGAAAAAGGAATGCTTTGCTTTTTAAGATGTTTTTATTTCCTCAAGTAATTTGATTTCACCAACCCGGTTTCTCAATCTGGAAAGATGGCAGTTCATCTTTGATTGACGTTGCTTTGAAGACCTCTTACCCACAAAAAATTGTGTTTGCATTTCTCTTTTATCATTTGACTGACTGTTATCTAAATGTTGCCATTTCATACCTAATTCCTTTACTATGTTGTAAATTTCTCAAATTCCTTTATCTTTAAAGAACACAGTCTAGAGTTTGTGTATATTGTTTTGGGATATGAATTGCTGCCTGCAGCAACTGTTCTCCTCATTTAAAAATGTTAAATTGTTTTGTAGACTTTTTAGAAGTCAGGAATTCTAAGTTAAATAGAAATTTAACCTAATCTTGGTCTCAATGGGAAATACTATTTGCAGACATTTACGAGACAAAGGAGAAGATGATAAAATGCCCCCACTTCGGAAGAAACAGCGTGGTTTGCTCTTAAGGTTGCAGCAAGAAAAGGTATGTGAGAACAAAAGTTCTTCTAAGACAACTTGTCCATAAGGCAAGTTAGATTGTGAAATATATTATTTTGCTCAGTCTTCTCTTTTTCCTATTAATTGCCTTATCAGATTTAGTTGTTACTTTATCAGATTTAGTTCTTTATGCATTGTTTACTGTAATTACAGGGGTTGCCTAATAATCTATCATATTTCTCCTAAATTATGATTGTCGTTGCTAATTTAATATAATATGCAGTTAAACCTCTGTCTTCATGTAGTACCAAAATATAAGTTTTTTGAAATGCATACTTAAAATTAAGATAAGTGTAAAACAGTTTATTTTGGTTAATATTTTACTCACAGTTTCTCCAAATAAATTTTCAAGACATATTAATTATATATTGACAAATGTTATGCTTTAGTGGACTCAGAAAGACTTGAGTTTTGAATCCTAGAGAGTCAGCATAGTTTAGTAGTTAAGAATTGGGGACCCGTGGAGCTAGATTGCTTAGATTAAAATTCCAGCTCTACCACTTACTGGTTTCATAACCTTTAACAAGTTACGTAATGTCTCTCTGCTTCAATTTTCTCATCTGTATAATAAGGATAAAAATAACATACTTTGCAGTATTGGTGAGAGGAATAAACGAGTTAATAAATTTATAAACCTAGAGCAGATCTTGGCACATGGTAAGTACCCAAAAAATATTTAGTTATTATTTGAATTCCAGCTTTGCCACTTACAACTTTTTGCAAGTTTAGCTTGACCAAGTTAACTCTCTGAGATTTAATTTCCTCATCTGTAGGAGTGGGATTATATTTCAAATGGTGGTTTTGAGGATTAAGTGAAGTAATGTGTAAAATGTGTTTCATGGTGCCTAATAAAGTGTTCAGTAGATTTTAGTTTTCTTCTCCCTTACTGATCTGTTGTGAGGTACTAGCTACTGTGTTTGATGAACTATATACCTAATCATTTGAGTTATATATTGGAATATTACTTAAATGGATAGTGGTGTGTATTTTTTTTTAAGGTTGCCCCAGGAAACATCATTAATCACATGAAACTGAAAATATTCTTAACTTTATATTGTTTAGAAGTTACATCTTTTTAATCCAAAGAAAAAAAATTTTTTTAAATAACTTAAAATTCATTACCTGAAATAAATAACTTTTTACAGTGTTACAATGTTTGTAAAATAAAATGCTAACTAGATATATAAAACTCTTGGAATATATTATTTTGAATTAGGAAATAAATAAAATTTTAATCATAGAAATATTAGAGGAAAATAGAATAAAACATTGGTCAAAATTATTAGTAGAGAACGACTTTCTGATGTACATAAGGTCAAAGAAATCACAAAGGAAAATACTGATTTGTATTCCCCTGCAATTAGAGAAATCTTCTAGCCTAAAAAAATCCCATGGGATATACAGTTAAAATGACAGGTTGCCCTCTCCTATTCTAAACATGTAAATGCTTGATTTTAAAAAAATTTAAGTACATAGTTTTATTCAAAGTCAATATGAAAATCTCCAGGCTCCAGAAAAAAAGACAGTCTCCTCAGTAACCTGGAGGTTAAATCAAGCAGTCTGCAGGAACCATATACAAATTAAGTGGTGGGATTTCTACTTTTGGGATCTCTATGTGAAGCTGGGAACATGTAGCATATCTCTGAATTGGGACCAAATCTCTGTTCAGCCCACACTCATACCTAGAACCACCTCTGACTATATTTGGATATAGCCATTTGGATAAGAAGGGAGCCCTCACTCTGTGCTGTTAGGGGATTGGATTCAGACTTGTGCTAACTATACAATGTGAAAACTCCAAGTTGAGATGATTAATGTGAGACATGTTTAAGAGGCAGTACAACCCGTAGTGCTTGGATAGATGCAACCCTAAAATTACCCAAAAGGAAAGCCTAACAATCTAGAGGATGTGACAGTTAATTCACAGGCAAATTTTATAAAACAGATTAATTCATAGGTAAAAACTACAAAACATAAGAAGAAGTCCATTGCCATAGAAAGTTGTCTACTGATCCAACGTCAAGAATAATTTGAGAGTATTGTGGGAAGATGGTGGAGTAAGAAGCTCCAGGAATCAGTTCCTCTACCGAAACATCTATAGAACTGGCATGAATTAGCTGTATCAGCCACTTTGAAACTCCAGAGTCTAGGGGAACTCTGTGCAGCATCTAGGGAGGAGTGGGAGGAAGAAGCTGGTAAATTGAAACAAAGACAGTTGAGTTTCACCCTCCCTGCAGCAGCTACCATTCCCCTTCCCCCAACTTCATGGCAAATAGCAGAGCAGGCTGCAGCCCTGGCTCCTGATTCAGCTTGCTGGTGCCAGGTTGGGACATAAAGAACCAGTCCTCCAAATTCCAGGGATGTGTGTTGTGATCCCAGATTTCTACCATTGATCAGCTAGTTAGGTTTGCTGGGTTCCGCTCTGAGGTCAGTCATTATTCCACCATACAGCCACCCCAGGGCAAAAATGAGGGAGGAATCTTTAAAGACAATAACCTTCCTCAAAACTACAGAAAACAGTAAAAGGGCTTCATTAACCAGGTTTGCTAGTTTGTTTGCATTATGTCCCCCAGAAAAAGCCATATTCTTTAATGCAGTCTTGTGGGGACACATTGATTAATCTTTTTGATTAGATTGTGACCTCCTGATTGAATGTTTCCATGGAGATTTGACCTCACCCATTTAAGGTAGGTCTTGATTAGTTTAATGGAGTCCTTTAAAAGATTGCTGATGCAGGCCCTCATGCTGCTGACACTTAGAGATGCTTGGAATTGCTGACAGAAGGAAGTTTGGAGCTGCTAAGCTAAGGACACACTGGAGCTAAGAGAGGACAAAATGCCCCAGCTGAGAGAGACATTTTGGAGATGGCTGTTGAAAGCAGATGCTTGCAGACATTTGGAGTTGCTAGTCCAGAGTTTGCTCTGTAGAAGCTAAGAGAGACAAGCCAAGAGATATTAGGGAGAATGCTATTTTGAAACACAACCCAGGAGCAAAGAAAGAGCAGATGCCAGCAAAGAGCAGATGGCCTTCCCAAGCTGACAGAGGTGTTCTGCATGCCATCGGCCATTCTTCAATGAAGGTATCATCTTCTTGATGCCTTAGTCTGGACTAGTCTATCGCCTTAGAACTGTGACTTTGTAACCTAATAAATCCCCTTTATAAAAACCAATCCCTTTCTGGTATTTTGCTTAATGGCAGCATTAGCAGACTGGAGCACCAGGCAAGTGCTGAGTTAAGAAAACACACCTTCAAAACCCATAGAAGAAACTCCTGGTACCCTTGCTGGCCCTCCCCTAACCCCTCCACAATGCAGGGTGTGACCAGCTTGCACTCCCATTGTGTTCTCTGGCCCGTATGTGTATTCAGGGGTGCATATACATCAGTGCCAATCTGTTTGGTGGAAATGTGAGACACTGAGCCAGGAAGGTGTCTCTGACTTGCCCTCCCAGAGTTTGTCGTGAGGGCAGACAAGCCCCTTGCAGACATCTGGGATGATGTGTAAAACAATTAAATTGAAACAGCTTGGGGCAAAGGACTACCTGCATTAAATCACTTGAAAGAGCACTCCGGAATGTGACAAGGTCTGCTTCAAAGGGATTAGAGGGGGCATTCAGTCAAACTCCTGTGGACTGTACATGGGGAATTCCTGGAGCCTCTAGTATGCACGGGCCTAAGAGAAGAAACAGGCTCCGCATATCTGCTCCACACAAGCTTAGTAAAGACAGGACCCTGCACTTCGCATTTGCCTATAGGCTGATCTGCTTGGATAGGAGGACTAAGCTTTGAAGGAGACCACCAGCCAAAGCAGAGCCAATTTGCAAAGAGAGTGAACAGTGCTTTTTACCTTGGTTTGTTTGTACTGACTAACTCTTGGCATTCAAGAAAATCTCTTGTCGTATCACTAGCTGGATATAAACTTAAGGGACAGATAGGGACTAATTCCCAGAATTAACATTTTAAAATATTAAAACATACAGTGTGCAAAAAAAATTACAAGACAAAGAAACAGGAAATGATGGCCTATCCAAAGAAATGAAGAGTCCCAGACTTTTGACATACCAGACAGAGACTATAAAATAATGATCCTCAGTATCCTCAAGGAATAAAGGAAAACATGGAGAAAGAACTAAAGGATATGAGGAAAACAGTGAATTATGGGCATCTCTCCAGAGAAACACTTAAGTTGAAGAACACAATCACTGAAATAAAAAATTCCCTAGACAGGTTCAACAACAGATTGGAGGTGACAGAAGAAAGAATCAGTGAACTCGAAGATAAGAAAACTGAAATGATCCAGGCTGAGAAGAAGAAAGATAAAAGAAAAGAAAAGAATGAACAGAGCATAAGATAACTGTGAGACACCATGAAGCATACCAATGTACACATTATGGGAGTCCCAGAAGGAGAAGAAAGAGAAAGGGGCAGAAGGAAAATTCAAAGGAATTTTCAACGAATAATGGTGGAAACCTTCCCAAATTTAAGGAAACACATGATTATGCACACTCAAGAATCCAAATAAACCCCAAACAGGATGAACTCAAAGAGAACCATACCAAAATACATAATAATCAAATTATCCAATACTAGGAACAAGGAGAGAGTTCTGAAAGGTGCAACAATAAAGCAGTGAGTTATGTACAAGGGAATCCCGATAAGATTAAGTGCTGGTTTCTCATCAGAAGCCATGGAGGCAAGAAGGCAGTGGTACAAAATATTTGAAGTGCTGAAAGAAAATTGTCAATCAAGAATTTTAAATCCAGCAAGACTTTCATTCAAAAATGAGGGCGAGATTAAGAGATGCTCAGATAAAGAAAAAATGAGGGAATTTGTCACTACTACATCTGCCCTATGAACAATGCTAAAGGAAGTTCTTCAGACTGAAAGGAAAGGACACTAGACACTGGATCAAAGCAGCACAAAGAAATAAAGACCTCCTGTGAAAGTAACTGTTCGGTCAATTTAAATTCCAGTGCTATTGTATTGTTATGTAATTCCATGTTTTGTCACATACATGTGCTAAAATGCAAATGACAGAAATATGACAAATTGATGGCTTTGAACAAACAATTTAGAAAGATAATTTTTAACAAGTACAAAAAAACAGTTGGGGGGACCAAGGGGTATAAGAACAGTATATGTGATTGAGGATAAGTTCATGTCAAATCAAATATGGTTGCTGTATATTTAGGATGGTAAATTATAAGCCAGTAGTAACCATAAAGAAAATTTATGAAAAATATGTTCAGAAAGAAATGAGAAGAGTTACAAAATGATACAAAACAAAAAGCCAAATAATTTGGAAGTAGGCATTAATGGAAGATTTGGGGGCCACAAAAAATATAAAACTTAAAATAGCAAAATGGCCAAAGAAAATCCTGCATTATCAGTATTTACTTTAAATGTAAATAGATTAAACTGCCCAGTCAAAAGGCAGAGATTGGTAAATTTATAAAAAATCATGACCCAACTAAATGCTGTTTGTAACAGGCACTTAAGTGGTTGAAAGTGAAAGGATGCAAAAAATATATATACCCTGCAAGTAGTAACTAAACTAGAGCTGGAGTAGCTATACTAATATCAGATAAAATAGATTTTAAGTCAAAAAGTGTTGTTCTGGACAAAGAAGATCACCATGTACTGATAAAGGAGTCAATTCACCAAGAACAAATGACAAATTATATATATGCACCTAATAGAAGTGTCTGAACATACATAAAGCAAATATTGGCAGATTTGAAAGGAATAATACAGTTCTATATTATTAGTAGATTTCAGTACATCACTTTTAATAGTGGATAGAACATCTAGACAGAAGATCAATAAGGAAATATAAGACTTAGATGATGCTCTAAACTAGGTAGCCCTAGCAGATATATATAGAACACTTCACCCAACAGCAGCAGACTACACATTCTTCTCTAGAGCACATGGATCATTTTCCGGGATAAACCATAATCCTAGTTCACAACGAGTCTCAATAAATTAAAAATATTGAAACCATAAAATGTATCTTCTCCAATCACAATAGACTAAAGCTAGAAATCAATAAAAGAGGGAGCAATGGAAAATTCACAAATATGTGGAAGTGAAACAACACAATCATTGGGTCAAATAAGAAATCACAAGGGAAATCAGGAAATATCTTGAGGTGAAGGAAAATGAAAACACAACATACCAAACTTATGGGGTGAAGTGCTGAGAGGCAAATTTTTAGCTCTAAATGCTTACATTTAAAAGAAAGTAAGATCTCAGAGACCTTACCTCAAAACTAGAGGATCTAGGAAAAGAAGAACAAACTAACCCCAAAGCAGGCAGAGTGAAGGAAATAACAATGATCAGAGCAGAGATAAATGAGATAAATAAATTAAAAAAAAAAGAACAATAGAAAAAAAAAACACAAGAAGTTGGTTCTTTGAAAAGATCAATAAAGTTGACAAAACTTTAGCCAGACTGAGAAAGAAAAAGATAGAGGATACAAATAACTGAAGTCAGAAATGAAAAGGGAGCATTGCTAGCAACCCCACAGTGTAAGAGGATATTGTGAACAACTGTATGCCAAGAAATTAGATAACTTAGATGAAATGGGCAATTTCCTAGAAATAGTGACTCAAGAAGAAATAGAAGATCTCAACAAACCAATTACTATAAAGAAATTGTATCAGTAATCAGAAACCTCTAACAAAGAAAAGCCCAGGGCCAGATGGTTTCACAGAGGAATTCTACCAACTATTTCAAGAATTAATACCAATTGTGCAGTTTGAAACTGTTATGGACCCCAGGAAAGACCATGCTCTTTAATGCAATCTTGTGGGGGTAGACTTATTATGGGTGGGATCTGTTGATTAGGTTGTTTCCATGAAGATGTGACCCACTCAACTGTGGGTCAGAGCTTTTAATTAGATTATTTCCATGGAGTTATGACCCCACCCATTCAAGATGAGTCTTGATTAGTTTACTGGAGTCCTTAAGAGACGTCAGGGACTGACACAGACCCACACACTTAAACATGCAGACAGAAAGACTTTTGGAGATGCTAAGCTAAGAGATGAAGCCCAGAGTTTGCCCCAGAGAAGCCGAGAGAAGACCCCCAGACGCTTAGAGACAAATGCCCTGGGAGAACAAGCAAGGATGCACAGGAGCTGAGAGAAAGAAACTAAGGGAAACAGAAGCCCAGAGGCATATTGGAGAAAGCCATTTTGAAACCAGAATCCAGGAGCAAAGGATGGGCAAATGTCAGCCATGTGCCTTCCCAGCTGACAGAGGTGTTCCAGACACCATTGGCCTTTCTTCAGTGAAGGTATCGTCTTATAGATGCCTTAGTTTGAACGCTTTTTATGGCCTTAGAACTGTAAATTTGTAACCTAATAAATCCCCTTTATAAAAGGCAATCCATTCCTAGTATTTCGCATAACAGCAGCTTTAGCAAAAGTGGAACACCAAACCTGCTCAACATCTTCCAAATAATTGAAGAGGAGGGACACTACTGAACTCATTCTGTGAGCGTACATCACTTCATATCAAAGCTATGTAAAGCTACCACAAGAGAACAACAGACTAATATCCATTTTGAATATAGATGCAAAAATCCTCAACAAAATGCTAGGAAACAGACCCAACAGCACATCAAAAGAATTATATATTATGATCAAATGGGATTCATCCCAGGTATGCAAGAATGGTTCAACATAAGAAAATCAAGCCATGTAATACAGCAAATAACAGAACAAAGGGAAAAAATGCATGATCATCTCAATTGATACAGAAGAAGGCACTTGAGAAAATATACCACTCCTTTTTTTTTATTTTAAATCTTCATTTTATTGAGATATATTCACATACCACGCAGTCATACAAAACAAATCGTACATTTGATTGTTCACAGTACCATTACATAGTTGTACATTCATCACCTAAATCAATCCCTGACACCTTCATTAGCACACACACAAAAATAACAAGAATAATTAAAGTGAAAAAGAGCAATTAAAGTAAAAAAGAACACTGGGTATCTTTCTCTGTTTGTTTGTTTGTTTGTTTCTTTCCCCTATTTTTCTACTCATCCATCCACAAACTAGACAAAGTGGAGTGTGGTCCTTATGGCTTTCCCAATCCCATTGTCACCCCTCATAAGCTACATTTTTATACAATTGTCTTCAAGATTCATGGGTTCTGGGTTGTAGTTTAATAGTTTCAGGTATCCACCACCAGCTACCCCAATTCTTTAGAACCTAAAAAAGGTTGTCTAAAGTGTGCGTAAGAGTGCCCACCAGAGTGATCTCTCGGCTCGTTTTGGAATCTCTCTGCCACTGAAGCTTATTTCATTTCCTTTCACATCCCCCTTTTGGTCAAGAAGATGTTCTCCATCCCACGATGCCGGGTCTCCATTCCTCCCCGGGAGTCATATTCTACGTTGCCAGGGAGATTCACTCCCTTGGGTGTCTGATCCCACGTAGTGGGGAGGGCAGTGATTTCACCTTTCAAGTTGACTTAGGTAGAGAGAGAGGGCCACATCTGAGCAACAAAGAGGCATTCGGGAGGAGGCTCTTAGGCACAATTATAGGGAGGCCTAGCCTCCCCATTGCAGCAACAGTCTTCCCAACGGTAAATCCTGTGGTAGAGGGCTCAACCCATCAAAACACCAGTCCCCTATGTCTGGTCATGCCAGCAACCATTGAGGTGGGGTAGGCCAATACCCCTGCATTCTCCACAGGCTCCTCAAGGGGGCTCTACATATTTTTTTCCTTGTTTTTTTTTTTAACTATTTTTTTTTTTTTAAATCAACTGTATGAAAAATTAAAAAAAAATTTAAAAAATACAATAAATGAACATTTCAAAGAGACCATAACATGGGAGTAAGAAAAAGACAACTAACCTAAGATAACTACTTTACTTCCAACATGTTCCTACTCTACCCCAAGAAAGTTACCTAATGTAGCAACATTTCTGTGAATTTATTCCTGCTAAACCCATCAGAAATTAACAGACCATAGTCATTCCTGGGCATTCCCAGAATGTTAAATTTACCCATGATAGCTTATCTGTTCTCCTTGGATTGTTCCCCCTTCCTTAATTGCTCTCTGTTGCTAGTTCCCCTACATTCTACATTATAAACCATTTGTTTTACATTTTGCAAAGTTCACATTAGTTTGGTAGCATATAATATTTCTCTTTTTGTGCCTGGCTTATTTCGCTCAGCATTATGTCTTCAAGGTTCATCCATGTTGTCATATGTTTCACGAGATCATACCTTCTTATTGCCATGTAGTATTCCATCATGTGTATATACCACATTTTATTTATCCATTCATCTGTTGAAGGACATTTGGGTTGTTTCCATCTCTTGGCAATTGTGAATAATGCTGCTGTGAACATTGGCGTGCAGATATCTGTTCGTGTCACTGCTTTCCGATCTTCTGGGTATATACCGACAAGTGCAATCGCTGGGTCGAATGGTAACTCTGTATTTAGTTTTCTAAGGAACTGCCAGACTGACTTCCAGAAGGGCTGAACCATTATACAGTCCCACCAACAATGAATAAGAGTTCCAATTTCTCCACATCCCCTCCAGCATTTGTAGTTTCCTGTTTGTTTAATGGCAGCCATTCTAATCGGTGTGAGATGGTATCTCATTGTGGTCTTAATTTGCATCTCTCTAATAGCTAGTGAAGCTGAACATTTTTTATATGTTTCTTGGCCATTTGTATTTCCTCTTCAGAGAACTGTCTTTTCATATCTTTTGCCCATTTTATAATTGGGCTGTCTGTACTATTGTCATTGGGTTGTAGGATTTCTTTATATATGCAAGATATCAGTCTTTTGTCAGATACATGGTTTCCAAAAATTTTTTCCCATTGAGTTGGCTGCCTCTTCACCTTTTTGACAAATTCCTTTAAGGTACAGAAACTTCTAAGCTTGAGGAGTTCCCATTTATCTATTTTTTCTTTTGTTGCTTGTGCTTTGGGTGTAAAGTCTAGGAAGTGTCCGCCTAATACAAGGTCTTGAAGATGTTTTCCTACATTATCTTCTAGGAGTTTTATGGTACTTTCTTTTATATTGAGATCTTTGGTCCATTTTGTGTTAATTTTTGTGTAGGGGGTGAGGTAGGGGTCCTCTTTCATTCTTTTGGATATGGATATCCAACTCTCCCAGCACCATTTGTTGAAAAGACCATTATGACCCAGTTCAGTGACTTTGGGGGCCTTATCAAAGATCAGTCGGCCATATATCTGGGGGTCTGTCTCCGAATTCTCAATTCGGTTCCATTGATCTATATGTCTGTCTTTGTGCCAGTACCATGCTGTTTTGTCAACTGTGGCTTTATAATAAGCTTCAAAATCAGGGAGTGTAAGTCCTCCCACTTGGTTTTTCCTTTTTAGAGTGTCTTTAGCAATTCGAGGCATCTTCCCAAATAATTTTGATAACTAGCTTTTCCAAGTCTGCAAAGTAGGTTGTTGGAATTTTGATTGGGATTGCGTTGAATCTGTAGATGAGTTTGGGTAGAATTGACATCTTAATGACATTCAGCCTTCCTATCCATGAACATGGAATATTTTTCCATCTTTTAAGGTCCCCTTCTATTTCTTTTAGTAGAGTTATGTAGTTTTCTTTGTATAGGTCTTTTACGTCTTTGGTTAAGTTTATTCCTAGGTACTTGATTTTTTTAGTTGCTATTGAAAATGGTATCTTTTTCTTGAGTGTCTCTTCAGTTTGTTTATTTCTAGCATATAGAAACATTACTGACTTATGTGCATTAACCTTGTATCCCGCTACTTTGCTAAATTTGTTTATTAGCTCTAGTAGCTGTATCGCCGATTTCTCAGGGTTTTCTAGATATAAGATCATATCATCTGCAAACAATGACAGTTTTACTTCTTCTTTTCCAGTTTGGATGCCTTTTATTTCTTTGTCTTGCCGGATTGCCCTGGCTAGCACTTCCAGCACAATGTTGAATAACAGTGGTGACAGCGGGCATCCTTGTCTTGTTCCTGATCTTAGAGGGAAGGCTTTCAGTCTCTCACCATTGAGTACTATGCTGGCTGTGGGTTTTTCATATATGCTCTTTATCATGTTGAGGAAGTTTCCTTCAATTCCTACCTTTTGAACTGTTTTTGTCAAAAACGGATGTTTGATTTTGTCAAATGCTTTTTCAGCATCTATTGAGATGATCAATTGATTTTTCCCTTTCTATTTGTTAATGTGTTGTAATACATTGATTGATTTTCTTATGTTGAACCATCCTTGCATGCCTGGAATGAACCCCACTTGGTCATGGTGTATGATTTTTTTAATGTGTCTTTGGATTCGATTTGCAAGTATTTTGTTGAGGATTTTTGCATCTATATTGATTAGGGAGATAGGCTGGTAGTTTTCCTTTTTTGTAGCATCTTTGCCTGGTTTTGGTATTAGATTGATGTTAGCTTCATAAAATGAGTTAGGTAGTGTTCCATTTTCTTCAGTGTTTTGAAAAAGTTTGAGTAAGATTGGTGTCAGTTCTTTCTGGAAAGTTTGGTAGAATTCCCCTGTGAAGCCATCTGGCCCTGGGCATTTATTTGTGGGAAGCTTTTTGATGACTGATTGGATCTCTTTGCTTGTGATGGGTTGGTTGAGGTCTTCTATTTCTTCTCTGGTCAGTCTAGGTTGGTTCATATGTTTCCAGGAAATTGTCCATTTCCTCTACATTATCCAGTTTGTTGCCATACGGTTGTTCATAGTATCCTCTTATAATTTTTTTAATTTCTTCGGGATCTGCAGTTATGTCACCTTTTTCATTCATTATTTTGTTTCTATGGGTCTTCTCTCTTTTTCATTTTGTCAGTCTAGCTAGGGGCTTGTCAATCTTGTTGATCTTCTCAAAGAACCAACTTTTGGTGATATTTATCCTCTCTATTGTTTTTTTGTTCTCTATGTCATTTATTTCTGCTTTAATCCTTGTTATTTCTTTTCTTGTACTTGGTTTAGGATTGGTTTGCTGTTCATTTTCTGGCTTCTTCAGTTGATCCATTAGTTCTTTGATTTTGGCTCTTTCTTCCTTTTTAATATATGCATTTAGTGCTATAAATTTCCCCCTCAGTACTGCTTTTGCTGCATCCCATAGGTTTTGGTATGTTGTGTTCTCATTTTAATTTGTCTTTATATAATTGGCAATTTCTCTTGCTATTTCTTCTTTAACCCACTGATTGTTTAGGAGTGTGTTGTTTAACCTCCAGGTATTTGTGAATTTTCTAAGTCTCTGATGGTTATTGACTTCTAATTGTATTCCATTGTGGTCAGAGAATGTGATTTGAATAATTTCAATCTTTTTAAATTTATTGAGCCTTGTATTGTGTCCCAGCATATGATCTATTCTGGAGAAAGTTCCATGAGCACTAGAGAAGAATGTGTATCCTGGTGATTTGGGATGTAATGTCCTGTATATGTCTGTTAAATCTAATTCATTTATCAGATTGTTTAGGTTTTCAGTTTCCTTATTGGTCTTCTGTCTGGTTTATCTGTCTATAGGAGAGAGTGATGTGTTGAAGTCTCCCACAATTATTGTGGAAACATCAATTCCTTCCTTTAGTTTTGCCAGTGTTTCTCTCATGTATTTGTTGCACCTTGACTGGGTGCATAAACATTTATGATTGTTATTTCTTCTTGTTGAATTGCCCCTTTTATTAGTATGTAGTGGCCTTCTTTGTCTCTCAAAACATCCCTGCATTTCAAGTCTATTTTATCTGAGATTAATATTGTTACACCTGCTTTCTTTTGGCTGTAGCTTGCATGAAGTATTTTTTTCCATCCTTTCACTTTCAATTTCTTTGTGTCCCTGTGTCTAAGATGAGTCTCTTGTATGCAACATATTGATGGTTCATTTTTTTTAATCCATTCTGCAAATCTATATCTTTTAATTGGGGAGTTTAATCCATTTACATTCAACGTTATAACCATGAAGGCATTTCTTGAATCAGCCATCTTATCCTTTGATTTATGTTTGTCATGTATATTTTTCCCCTCTCTCTATTAATATCCTTTAATGTACCCATACCGAATCTCTTTAGTACTGAACCTTTCTCCAAGTCTCTCTCTCCTTTCTTTGTTTCTCTGTCTGTAGGGCTCTCTTTAGTATCTTCAGTAGGGCAGGTCTCTTGTTAGCAAATTCTCTCGGCATTTGTCCACGAAAAATTTAAGCTCTCCCTCAAATTTGAAAGAGAGCTTTGCTGTATAAAGTATTCTTGGTTGGAAATTTTTCTCGCTCAGAATTTTAAATATATCGTGCCACTGCCTTCTTGCCTCTATGGTGGGTGCTGAGTAGTCACTACTTAGTCTTATGCTGTTTCCTTTCTATGTGGTGAATTGCTTATCTCTTGCTGCTTTCAGAACTTGCTCCTCCTCTTCCATGTTTGACAGTGTGATCAGAATATGTCTCGAAGTGGTTTTATTTTGATTTATTCTATTTGGAGTTCGCTGAGCATTTATGATTTGTGTATTTATGGTGTTTAGAAGATTTGGGAAGTTTTCCCCAACAATTTCTTTGAATACTCCTCCTAGACCTTTACCCTTTTCTTCCCCTTCTGGAACACCAATGAGTCTTATATTCAGACATTTTATATTATCTATCATATCCCTGAGGTCCATTTCGATTTTTTCGATTTTTTCCCCATTGTTTCTTTTGTGCTTTCATTTTCCATTCTGTCATCTTCCAGGTCACTGATTCATTGTTCAGCTTCCTCTAGTCTTGTACTATGAGTGTCCAGAATCTTTTTAATTTGTTCAACAGTTTCTTTAATTTCCATAAGTTGATCTGTTTTTTTATTTAGTCTTACAGTGTCTTCTTTATGCTCTTCTAGGGTCTTCTTGATATCCGTTGTATCCCGTACTATTCTCATTGTTCATCTTGTGTTCTTTGATTAGTTGCTCTATGTACTTTGTCTCTTCTGATGTTTTAATTTGGGTGCTTGGGCTTGGGTTATCCACATCATCTGTTTTTCTCATGTGCTTTATAATTTTCTGTTGTTTTTGGCCCCTTGGCATTTGCTGAACTTGATAGGGTTCTTTTAGGATTTGTAGACCAATTTAAGTCCTTTTCTCTAATTTATCAGATCTACAGCTTCGTGTAGTACACTTTCTCTAACTAACCAGCAGGTGGCGTCCACGAGCCAGCTGTTCTCCACAAGCCAATTCTCCCCTGCTTTGCCTTTGTGGTGAGTGGGGGAGTGAGTCTTGTGGTGTCCAATTGGTGTACCAAGCTTGCGTATGTAGTTGGTGTTGCCTGCCCTGTATATGGGGCGTGTGTCTGGGCAGTCAGGGAGGGGGTTGGCTCTAACAATCAAATCTCCCTGGTGTTCCTGGAATTTTAAAGCTGCTGCGGTAGTCTAATCCTTCAGTTCAGTCCTGCCACGGTTTGTCTCTGCCACTGACCCACAAGTCCTTGGTTTTGGCATATGGCTCCTGAGACTTGCGAGTGGGTCCCTCTTCCAGGCCGTGCACCCCCTGGTTCTCTGTTGAGGGTTGACTGTGCTATGTCACAAGTGAGTGCCATCCCCCCAGGGCGGTTCTGGGCTGCTGGGCTGTGTAGGGAGGTTCCCAGTCTGCTGAAATGATGGCTGAATGGGGCTTTGTTAATTCACACTGCTCCACCTTCCCAACTCTGGGACAACCAGCTGAGGTTGCAGGGAAGGCTAATGTCCACACCCAGTTTTGTGCTGTTTGCGTGTTATTTGAAACATTTCCGTCACACTGGGTTGTGTGGGGCAGCTCTGGGCTATGGGGCTGGCGATGGGCAGGAGTGTTTCCTGTCCACCAGGATGATGGCTGTGAGCGGACACCCCCCTTTTCTTGGGAAGTTGTGATGTTTAGTGAGTTTTCTCAGCCCCTGGATTATTGCCTTTTGTCTCAGAGCTCTCTTAGTTCTTCTCTTGTCTTGACCTGCCCAAATTGCAAGCCTTTGAGGCTTTCTGTATGGGGCTTCTTAGAGTAATTGTTTTAGAAACACACACACACACACACAAAAGGTAAAAAAAAAAAAAAAGCCATCCTTGCAGGTCTAATGGGTTATTGAAATGCTAAGAGGCAAAGCAATTAGGGCCATTAAGGAAAGAGCCAGAGGGCAGAGAGATCAGTTTTTCTTGGGTATTTGCATATGAGCCTCAGGGCCTGAACTCTGCCCTTCCCCTTTCTATGATCACCAGAACTCCAAAAATCCTCCGCTTTTATTTTGGAGTTTTTCGTGTTGTTTTTTTTCTCTATGCCTGTCTCCTCTCTGCTGGGCTGGCTGCTCTCAGATTCTCTGGTGTCTGGTCTCAGTTTGTCTATGGTTGGAGTTTGGATCAGTAGAATGAGTTACCGATAAGAGCTGCCACTGCAGTTCTTCCTTCTCCTTCTCAGCGCTGACGGCCCCTCCTCCCACAGGACTGAGCCTGGCAGGGAGGGGCATGGGTCCCCTGGTCGCAAAAACTTACAGATTTCGCTGATCTCAGCAGTTCGATGTGTTCATGAGTGTTGTATGAAGTATGCCCAAAGTCAAATTGCTTTGTGGTGTCCAGTCCACGCAGTGCCTGGCTTTCTACCTACTTTCCTGGAGGAGTAACTAAAACATACGGCTCACCAAGCCACCATCTTGCCCCGCCTCCTAGCACTTGTTTTTGATAAAAACACTTAGAATACTAAGAATAAAAGGAAAATTCCTCAACATGATAAAGGGCATATATGAAAAACCCGCAGCTAACATCATACTTACAGGTCAAAGACTGACAGCTTTCCTTCTGTGATCAGCAGGAAGACAAGGATGCTGACTGTCATTACTATTATTCAACTTATACTGGAAGTTCTACGTAGAGCAATTAGGCATGAGAAAGAAATAAAAGCCATCTAAATTGAAAGGAAGAAGTAAAACTTTCCCTGTTAGCAGATGACATGATCGTATATACAGAAAATCCTGAAAAATCCACAACAGAGCTACTGGAACTAATAAAATGTGTGAGAGTACATGATTAACACTCTAATTAGTTATTTTTCTATATACTAGTAATGAGAATCTGAAGAATAAATCAAGAAAAAAATTCCATTTATAATGGCAACCAGAAGAATGAAATATCTAGGAAACAATCTAACCAAAGGTGTGAAGAACTTGTACACAGGAAACTAGAAGACATTGCTAAACGAAGAAAGACTAAATATTGTAAGATGCCAGTTCTACACAGAGTGATTTATAGATTAAATGCAATTCAAATAAAATTCTAACAACCTTCTGCGGGACACTGATTACGTGCTTCAACTTGGCGGGCCTGGGCTGGGGGACTTGATCAGCCCCTGGGGAGGGTGGTGGGCACGGGCGACAGCGCCCTCCGCAGCCCCCCGGGCCTGGGAAAGTGAGGCCGGAGGCAGGCCCCATTTCCTCACCCAAAATAACACTGTTAGGGGAGGCTTGCCGGAGGGAACCGCCTTTTCCCCACCCCCTTATCTTGCCCGGACACTCCCCGTTGCCAGTGCAACTCCCATCACCTCCAGTGCGCATACATTGTTGCCAGACACCGTTACCGGAGCAACTCTCGCCCCTTTTCAATCAACCTCCGCGCCCTCTCAGAACCAATCCAAGCCTTTAACCTCTACAGCTACCCCGCCCTCTAAACGCCCGATATAAGCTTGTACTCTCCCCTAATAAACTCTCTTGGCTTCTTCACCCTAAAAGAACCGTGTCCCGCCTGTTCCTTTCTCGCCGCCCTCCATACTTTGCACGCCTACGCCGGGGACCGGGCCCAGTCCCCCGCCTCGCCCTCGCCTCCGGGAAAGAGCCCCCGCCGCCGGTACCCTCCAAGCAATCCTGAGAGCCTAGGATTTGGCAACCGGCCGCCACCTCCCCCCCCCCCCAGACGAATCAACTGCGACCGCAACCTTCTTCATAGAAATGGAAAAGCCAACCATCAAATTCATATTGAATGATAATGGGCCGCAAGTAGCCAAAGCCATCTTATAAAAGAAGAATGAAGTTGGTAGTCTCACACACCTCAATTTTAAACTTATTACAAAGCCACAGTAATCAAAATGGCATAGTACTGGCACAAGGACAGAGAGATAGACCAAAGGAATAGAATTGAGAATTCAGAAGTCAACCTGCACATTTATGGCTAACTGATTTTTGACAAGGGTATCAAGTCTGCTCAATGAGGAAAGAATAGTCTCTTCAATAAATGGTGCTCGGAAAACTGGATGTCCCTGTATAAAAGAATGAAGGTGGACCCCTTCCTCACACCATATACAAAAATCAACTCAAAATGGATCAAAGACCTAAATATAACAACCGGGAGTTCTTATGTTTCTTCTTGTGGAAGAAAACATAGGGAAGCATCTTCAGGACCTTGTGTTAGGCAGTGGTTTCTTAGATTTTACACTCAAAGTGCAAGCAACAACCAAAAAAATATATAGATAAATGGGACCTCATCAAAATTAAAAGCTTTTGTGTTTTAAGGACTTTATCATGAAAGTAAAAGTACAACCTACTCTACTGGAGAAAATATTTGGAAAGCACATGTTTTAGTTTCCTGGGTAACTCAAGCTTATTCCATGCAATGGTTCAAATTAAACAATGAACGTATTTCCTCACTGTTTTGAGGCTAAGAGAAGTTCAGATGAAGGCATCCACAAGGCAATGCTTTCTCCCCAAAGACTGGCGTTCTGGGGCTGGCTGCCAGTGATCCTTGGTTCTTAGCTTGTCATTTGGCGAGGCACGTGACGGTGACTCCTGGAGTCTCCCTTCTCTTCCAAGTTCCATTGATGTTCAGCTTCTGGCTACTCCCTCTGTGGCTTTCTCTGTCTGTGTCAGAATTTCATTCTGCTTATGAAGGACTCCAGTAATAACATTTAAACCCATCCTGGGCCACACCTTAGCTGAAGTAACCTCATCGCAAGGTCATATTCACAATTGATTGACACCCACAATATTAGATTAAGTTTAAGAACGTGTTTTTCTGGGATACATTCAGCTCCAAACCACCATACCACGTATCTAGTAAGATTTTACTATCCAGAATATATAAAGACATCCTACAACTTAACAATAAAAAGAGAAACCAGCCATTTAAAAATCGGAGAATAGACTTGAATAGACATTTCTCCAAAGAAGATATACAAATGGCCATAAAGCACATGAAAAGGTGCTCAACATCACTAGCTATTACGGAAATGCAAAACAAAGCCACACTGAAATGCCATTTCACACCCACTAGTATAGCTACTGTTACAAAAAAAGAAAAAAAGAAGGGTGTGCTGGAGAGGATGTGAAGAAAAGAAAGACTCATTGGTGGAGGGAATATAAAATGGTGCAGCCTCTGTGGAAGACATTTTGGTAGTTCCTCTGAAAGTTAAATATAAAATCACCATATGACCCATCGATCCCATTTCCAGGTATTTAAAAGATTTGAAAGCAGGTACTCAACCAGATATTTGCACACCAGTGTTCATGGCTGTATTCACAATTCCAAATGATGGAAGCAATTTAAGTGTCCATCAACTGATGAATAGAATGTGATATATCCATGCAATGGAGTATTATTCAACCATAAAAAAGAAAAGTTCTGATACACACAACAACATGGATGGGCCTCAAAGACATCATGTTGTGTGAAATAAGCCAGACAGTAAAGGACAAATATTGTGTTATCTCTCTGATATAAAATAATTAAAATAAGTAAATTCATAGTGACATCATAGAATATATGACCTTTGTGATATGAAATAATTAGAATAAGCAAGCTCACAGAGTTGGCATCTAAAATAGAGGTTACCAGGGGACAGGGTGTTTGTAGGGAATGAGGGGTTAACGCTTAAGTTGTCTGGAATTTCTGTTTGGATTTATCTTAAACTTTTGGTAATGGGTGATGGTGATGGATGCACAACATTGTGAGTATAACTGACAACACTTAATTACATACTTGAATGTGGTTAAAAGGGAGAATTTTGGTTTGATACATGTTACTACAATAAAAAAATTTTAAATACATATGAGTGTACAATAAAAACAGGAACCCTGTTGTGAACAGTGGAGTATAGTTAATAGTACAATTATAAAAGTTCTTTCATGAATTGTAACAATTGTACTACCTTAATGCAAGGTGTTCAAAATATAGTAGCATATGGGAACTCTATATTTTATGCATGATTTTTCTGTAAACTCAACTTCTGTAATAAAAAATTAAACTCAACTGTAATAAAAAATTAAATGAAAAAGATTTTTTTTTTTAAAAAAAAAAGAACAATTTATAAGGGACTTTAAAAGAATATTCAGAGACATAGGAGGGAATAGCATCCATGAAATCCACGTAAGAGGTTATGAAATAGCAAAAAGTTCTCTTAATAAAATCTAGTAGAAATCTGAGAAATAAATACAATAATTGAAATAAAAAATGAAAAGCTTTGATGCAACTGAAGAGAGACTTAGTAAATCAGGACATAAGAGTGAAGAAATTTCCCAGATTATATCATAGATAGATGAGAAATGTGAGGGAAACTAAGGGACATGGAATATAGACCCAAAAGTACCAGCAGGAGTTCCAGAAGAAGACAGTAGAGAAAGTAACAGAAAAGCATATATTTGAAGAGATAAGTATCTGGGGATTTTCCAAATGTTAAAACCAGATGCCTTGACTAGTATGGTAGGAGATTTAAACATATCTCTTTTAGAAACTGTTAAGTCTCACAGAAAAAAAAATAACCATAAATAACTAGATGCTTTAAGCAATACAGTTGACAGCTTAATGGGTCTATCTGTCTAACTTCACAAATATATATGGACATTTCTGAAATTTGCTCACACATGAGGACATAATGCAAAATCTAAATACATAAATTTCAGACCCCAAGACAAATACACAATCAATAACAAAAGGATAATTAACTAAAGATAATAAAACATATTTCTAATTAAGCCATAATTCAAATAAAAAATCATGGTGGAATTTTAAAATTCTTGGAATTGAACAATGAAGTCTTTGCTCTGATGTCACCTTCTAAAGAGATCTATCTTGACCACCCAGTTCAAAACTGCAGCTCACCACCATTCTCTGCACTCTGTTTCCTAACCCTTGTTTTCTTTATTATTTTATTCTCTAACATCTTTTAACTTGCTATATAGATTACTTGTTTATTTTTTGTTTATCTCCTCCCACTATAATGTAAGCTCCGTGAGGGCAAGAATAATTGTATGTTTCATCCAGTGGTGTAGCTAAGCACATATGCTCAGCATCATAGTAAGCACTCAATGAATGTATGTAGGGTGAAAGAACTTGATGATAGTACATATGAAAATAGACAAGAATGATGATTTCCTTGAAAATGATAATTTAGGTAAACTTTCTCTTGAAGATATATAAAACTTGAAGAAGCTTAAAACCATTAAAGAAATTGAATGGTAATTACAAATTCTGCTTTCCCTACCAACACAACAAACCCATTGGGTTTTGCCAGAAAGTTCTACCAAATGTTTCCAAACTTGCAAAAACTTCTATTCAAAGTACTGAAAGTGTGACTACCTCCCAACTGACTTGGTTTTTATAAATGCATTTTTTTAAGATATATTCACACACCACATAATCCATCCAAAGTATACAATCATTGGCTCACAGTATCATCATATAGTTGTGCATTCATTGCCACAATCAATTTTAGAACATTTTCAGTACTCCAAAATAAAGAAAAAAGAAAGAGAAAAAAGAACACCCAAAACATCCCATACCCCTTAACCCCCAGCCCCCATTACGTATCTATTTTCTTGTCTTTATTTTATTACTCATCTGCCCATATACTGGGTAAAGGGAGTGTTAGTCACAGGATTTTCACAATCACATGGTCACACGATAAAACGTATATAGTTATACAGTCATCATCGATAATCAAGTCTCCTGGATTATAGTTTAACAGATTCGGGTATATTTCCTTCTAGCTATTCTAATACACTAGAAACTAAAAAGGAATATGTATATAATGCATAAGAATAACCTCCGGAATGACCTCTCGACTCTTTGAAATCTCTTAGCCACTGAAACTTTATTTTGTTTCATTTTTTTTTCCACCTTTCAGTCGAGAAGGCATTCTCAATCCCACGATGGCAGGGCTAGGCTCATCCCCAGGAGTCATGTCCCACGTTGCCAGGGAGACCTACACTCCTGAGAGTCATATCCCACATGGGGGGTGGAGTGGGTAGTGAGTTTACAAGCAGGGTTGGCTAAGAGTGAGATTCCACATCTGAGCAACAAAAGAGGTTCTCTGGGGTGATCTTAGGCATAATTATAAGTAGGTGTACTGGTTTGTATATATCATGCCCCCAGAAAAAGCCATATTCTTTGATGCAGTCTTGTGAGGGCAGACGTATTAGTGGGGATTAAGCTGGAATGTTTGGATTAGGTTGTTTCCATGGAAATGCACCCCACCCAACTGTGGGTGATAAGTCTGATTGTATAGTTTCCATGGAGGTGTGGCCCCACCCATTCAGCATGGGCCTTGATTAGTTTACTGGAGCACTATATAAGCTCAGATAGAAGGAGCAAGCTTGCTATAGCCAAGGTGGACACTCTGAAGAAACGCCCTGGACCTGAGAGAGGAGCTGCAGATGAGAGACAGCTTGAAGATGGCAGTTGAAAGCAGACTCTTGCTCTGGAGAAGCTTAGAGAGGGCAAACACCCCAAGAGCAACTGAGAGTGACATTTTGAAGAGGGGCTGTGGCCTAGAGAGAAAAGTCCTGGGTGAAAGGTGTTTTGAAACCAGAATTTGGAGCAGATGCCAGCCACGTGCCTTCCCAACTAAAAGAGGTTTTCCAGACACCATTGGCCATCTTCCAGTGAAGGTACCTGATTGTTGATGCATTACCTTGGGTGCTTTATGGCCTTAAGACTGTAATTGTGTAACCAAATAAACCCCCTTTATAAAAGTCAGTCCATTGCTGGTGTTTTGCATTCTGGCAGCATTAGCAAGCTAGAACAGTAGGCTTAGCTTCTCCTTTGCATGAATAAATTTCATAAGGGCAAGCCCCAAGATCGAGTGCCTGATGTTAAATTGGGAGTCCCTAATGCTTGCAAGAATATCAGGAATTCCCCAAGTGGGGAAGTTTAATATTTCCACATTTTCTCGAAGTCCCTCAAGTGGGCTTTGCATACATTTTTTTTTTAAATTTTGCCCCAGAAAAACAAGATCTCATTCCCTATTCTAGGTTCCATGTAATTATTTTGTTTAAATAAACTGACTGACCTTAAAGGTTAAATTAGATATTTTGTTACAGAGAATATACATTTTGTTTCAAACATCTCTTAAATAACACTTAAAACTCAGGAATAGATGCAACTGTTGTAAGAGCTTATAACCTAGGAACCTTTACAATAAACTTTAATGAACATTCTGTTTTCTTGCCTTGTCGATTGCCCAATCTCTGCCCATGTTCTATCCCCTGATAACCTATGCCCTCGAATTCAATTCTCAGCATTTCTCTTATAGTTAGTTTATATTAGTGAGGCCTTACAATATTTGTCCTTTTGTTTCTGGCTTATTTTACTCAACATAATGTCCTCAAGTTTCATTCACCTAGTTGCATGCCCACAACTTCTTTCCTTCTTGCAGCTGCTCAGTATTCCATTGTATGTATACACCACAGTTTGCCCTTCCATTCACCCATCCATATACCCTCAGGCCACCTCCATCCATTGCAAATCCTGAATACTGCTGCCATTAACACCAGTGTGCAAATGCCTGTTTGTGTCAGTGTTTTCAGTTCTTCAAAGTATATACCAAGTAACGGGGTTGCAGGATCATATGACAACCCTATACATAGCCTCCTGTTGAACCACCACACTACCCTCCAGAGGGGCTGACCCGTTCAACTTCACAATCAACGATGAATATATATATCTCTCTCTCCACATCTTCCCTAGCACTTGTATCTTACAATTTACACATACCATACAATCCATTCTAAGTTAACAATCAGTTGTTCCCAGTATAATCATATAGTTATGCATTCACCACAAAATCTATATGAGAGCATTTCCATTTCTTCCACAAAGAAAGAAGAGGAAACAAACAAAAGAATAACAAAATGAAAAGGAGAAACAACAACAAGAATCCCATAACCCTCCTTTATATCCTCATCTTACTGATATTTAGCTTTGGTATATTGCCTTTGTTACAATTAATGGAAGTATATTACATTGTTACTCTTAACTGTAGACCTAGTTTGCACTGATTTTATTTTTTCCCATATTCCATCCCATTCACTTGTGCTCCCTCATGTAAAAACTTTATTATATTTCTACATTTAATCACCATCATTTTCCACTCTAGATTTTGCTAAGATACACAGTCCCAGTATTTATCCTCTATCTTTCCTTCTGGTATCATACATGCCCCTAGCCTTCCTTTTTCAAACATTTACTCAACTTTGTTCATTATACTTACAGTATTGTGTTACCATCAGATAGTATTGTGCTATCCATTTCTGGATCTTTACAGTCAATCCTGTTGAACTTTCTATATTCCTTCAGCATTAAATGCCCAATCGCTACCCTCTTTCTGATAACCTGTGTTCTTATCTTTAACTCGGAGTTTGCTAATTGTTCATGTTAGTGAGACCGTTCAGTATTTGTCCTTTTGTTTCTGGCTAATTTTGCTCAACATAAGGTCCCCAAGGTTCATTCACATTGTTGCATGCATTATGACTCGATTCTTTCTCATAGCCGCATGATATTCCATGGTATGTATACACCACATATTGTTTATCCACTCATCCGTTGATGGACAGTTGGGTTGTTTCCATCTCTTGGCAATTGTGAATAATGCCACTGTAAACATCAATATGAAGATGTTCATTTGTGTCCTAGCTTTCAGTTTTCCAGGTATATACATAGTAAGGGGATTGCTGGGTCATATGGCAATTCTATACTCAGCTTCCTGAGGAACCGCAAACTGCCCACCCGAGTGGTTGCACTGTTCTACATTCCCACCAACAGTGAATAAGTGTACCTTTTTCTCCACAACCTCTCCAGCACTTGTAGTTTTCTGATTTTTTGGTAATGATCATTCAGGTAAGTATGAGATGATACCTCATTGTGGTTTTGATTTGCATTCCCCTAATAGTTAGTGAAGTTGAGCATCTTTTCATATGTTATTGAGCCATTTGTATTTCCTCTTCAGAAAGTGTCTGTCCATGTCTTTTGCCCATTTTTAAAATTGGGTTTTTTGTTGTTTTGTTGTTGTTGTTGAGTTGGAGGATCTCTTTATATACTCTGGATATTAAATCCTTATCTGTTATGTGGTTTCCTTATATTGTCTCAAATTTTGTAGGGTGTGCCTTTTTATTTTCCTGATGAAGTCCTTTGATGCACATAAGGTTTTTTTGTTTGTTTGTTTGTTTCTTTTTTAAGAGATCCCAGTTATCTATTTCTTCTTTCATTGCTTATGCTTTGTGTATAAGGTCTAGGAAACTACCTCTTATTACAAGGTCTTCAAGATCTTTCCGAATGTTTTCTTCTAAAAGTTTTATGGTCCTGGCTCTAATGTTTATTTCTTTGATCCATTTTGAGTTAATTTTTTTATAAGGTGTGAGATATGGTCCTCTTTCATTCTTGTAGATATGGATATCCAGTTCTCCAAGCACCATTTGTTGAAGAGGCTGCTCTCTCTCAACTGAGTTGACTAAACCGCCTTGTCCAAGGTCAATTGTCCATAGATGAGAGGGTCTATTTCTGAACACTCAATTCAATTTCATTGGTCAGAATACCTATCTTTATTCCAGTACCATGTTATTTTGACCACTGTAGCTTTGGAATGTGCTTTAAAGCCAGGTAGTGTGGGACCTCTCAATTCATTTTTCTTTTTCAAAATATTTTTAGCTATTCGGGGAACTCTGCCCTGCCAAATAAATTTGATTAAGTAAATTGTTGGGATTTTAATTGGTATTGCATTGAATCTAAAAATCATTTTGGGTAGAATTGACATCTTAACTATATTTAGTCTTCTAATCCATGAACTTCCTATGTCCTTCCATTTATTTAGGTCTTCTTTGATTTCCTTTAGCAACTTTTTTAGTTTTCTGTGTATAGGTCTTTTATATCCTTGGTTGAATTTATTCCTAAGTATTTGATCCTTTTGGTTGCTATTGATTCTTTTGGTTACTATTGTAAAGGGAATATTTTTCTTGATTTCTTCTTCATATTGCTCCTTACTGGTATGTAGAAACACTACTGATTTTTTGCATTGATCTTTTATCTAGTCACTCTGCTGTTCTCATTTATTAGCTGTAGTAACTTTGCTGTAGATTTTTTGGGATTTTCTACGTATAGAATCATGTCATCTGTAAACAGTGAAAGTTTTACTTTTTCCTTTCCAATTTTGATGTGTTTTCTTTCTTTTTCTTGCCTATTTGCTGTAGCTAGAACTTGCAGAACAATATTGAATAACAGTGGTGACAGTTGATATCTTTGTCTTGTTCCTGATCTTAGAGGGAAAGCTTTCAGTCTTTCCCCTTGAGTATGATGTTAGCTGTGGGTTTTTCATACATTTCCTTTATCTTGTTGAGGAAGTTTCCTTTTATCCCTTTTCTTTGAAGTGGGATAGAAGGAAGCATCCAAGAAAGGATGTTGAATTTTTTTAAATGCCTTTTCTGCTTCAATCAGGATCATCATGTGGTTTTTTCCCTTTGATTTATTGATGTAGTGTTTTATATTACTTGATTTTTTTTTGTGTTGAACCACCCTTGCATATTTGGAATAAAACCCACTTGATTAGTGTGTATAATTGTTTTAAAGTACTGCTGGATTTGATTTGCAGGTATTTTGTTGGAGGATTTTTGCATATGTATTCATTAAAGAGATTGGTCTACAATTTTCTTTTCTTGTGGTATCTTTGTCTGGCTTTGGTATTTGGGTGTTGTTGGCATCATAGAATGAATTAGGTAGCTTTCCCTCCTCTTCAGTTTTATTGAAGAGTTTGAGCAGGATTGGTACTAATTCTTTAATGTTTGGTAGAATTCACATGTGAAGCCATCTGGTCCTGGACTTTTGGGGGAGTTTTTGAGGACTGATTCAGTCTCTTTACTTGTGATTGGTTTGTTGAGGTCTTCTGTTTCTCTTCAAGTCAGTGTTGGTTGATCATGCTTTTCTAGGAAGTTGTCCGTTTCATCTAAGTTGTCTACTTTGTTAGCATATAGTTGCTCATTGTATCCTCTCGTTATCTCCTTTGTCTCTTCATGGTCAGTAGTTATTACCTCTCTCCCATTTCTGATTTTATTTATTTGCATCTTCTCTCTTCTGTTCTTTGTCAGCCCAGCTGGGGGCCCATCAATTTTATGGAATTTCTCAAAGAACCAAGTTCTGGTTTCGTTGATTCTCTGTATTGTTTTTATGTCCTCAATTTCATTTATTTCTGCTCTGATCTTTGTTATTTCTTTCCTTTTGTTTGCTTTGGGGTTAATTTGCTTTTCTTTCTCTAGTTGCTCCAGGTGAGCAGTTAAGTCCTCTATTTTTGCCCTTTCTTCTTTGTTAATATAGGCATTAGGTCAATAAATTTCCCTCTCAGTGCTGCCTTTGCTGCATCCCATAAGCTTTGATATGTTGTGTTCTCATTTTCATTTGCCTCGACATATTTACTGATTTTTCTTGTAATTTCTTCCTTGACCCACTAGTTGTTTAAGAGTGTGTTGTTTAGCATCCATGTATTTGTAAATTTTCCAGCCTTCTGCCTGTTATTAAGTTCCAACTTCATTCCTTTATTGTCCATGAAAGTGTTTTATATAATATCATTATTTTTAAATTTATTGAAACTTGCTTTGTGACCCAACACGTGGTCTATTCTTGAGAATACGCCATGAACACTTGAGAAAAATGTCTGTCCTACTGTTGTGGGGTGCAGTGTTCTGTGAATGTCTGTTAAGTCTAGTTCATTTATCATACTATTCAAACTCTTTTTCTCTTTTGATCCTATGTGTAGATGTTCTATTCATTGATGAGAGTGGTATAGTGAAATCTCCAACAGTTGTTGTAGAGGTGTCTACTTCTTCATTCAGTGTTGTCAGTGTTTGCCTCATGCCTTTTGGGTACTCTGCCTCAGTGCATAAATATTTATGATTATTATGTCTTCTTGAAGAATTTTCCCTTTTATTAATACATAGTGTCCTTCTTTGTCTCTTTTAATTGTTTTACATTTGTAGTCCAATTTGTCTGTTATTAGTATATCTACCTTTGCTCTTTTCTGGTTGTTGTTTGCATGAAATATCTTTCTCTAGCCTTTAACTTTCATCCTGTTTTTGTCCTTGGGTCTAAAGTGTGTCTCTGGTAGACCCCATATAGATGGGGGTCCTATTTTTTTAATCCATTGCCAATTATATCTTTTGATTGGGGAGTTTAATCTATTAACATTTAATGTTATTAACTGTAAAGGCAGTACTTTCTTCTACCACTTTCTCTTGCATTTTATATGTCATACCTTATTTTTTCCTCTCTTTTTACCCTCACTGATAATCTTCATTTCTACAGTCTTCTCCAAACCTCTGTCTCTCCTGTCTTTTCCTATCTTCCTGTGTTGCTCCTTTAGAATTTCTTGTAGAAGCAATCTGTTGTTCACAAACTCTTTCACTGAGAGTTTCATTTTTGAAGGACAGTTTTGCTGGATATCAAATTCTTGGTTGGCAGTTTCTTTCAGTACCACTGCCTTCTTGCCTCCATGATTTCTGCTCAGAAATCTGCATAGTCTTATCGAGCTTCCCTTGTATGTGATGGATCTCTTTTCTCTTGCTGCTTTCAGAAATGTGTCTTTGTCTTTGACATTTGGCAATCTGATAAGTAAGTGTCTCAGAGTAGGTCTATTCTGATCTGCTCTGTTTAGTGTACACTGCACTTCTTGGATCTGTAATTTTATGTCTTTCATAGGAGTTGGGAAATTTCCAGTGATTATTTCTTCCATTATT
Source organism: Choloepus didactylus (assembly GCF_015220235.1). Classification (NCBI taxonomy): domain Eukaryota; kingdom Metazoa; phylum Chordata; class Mammalia; order Pilosa; family Megalonychidae; genus Choloepus; species Choloepus didactylus. The sequence goes on along the minus strand of NC_051308.1, from coordinate 83,421,252 downwards.
GTTTCTGCCCCCTTTTCTTTCTCTTCTCCTCCTGGGATACCCATAACGTATATGTGTGCACTTTGTGATGTCATTCAGTTCCCGGAGACCCTGTTAATATTTTTCTGTTCTTATCCCTATCTGTTCATTTGCATGTAGGATTTCAGATGTCATGTCCTCTTGTTCACTAATGCTTTCTTCTACTTCTTCAAATCTGCTGTAATATGTGTCCATTGTGTTTTTTTCTCTTCTGTTGTGCCTTTCATTTCCGTAAGTTCTGCCATTTGTTTTTTCAAGCTTTCAGGTTCTTCTGTGTAGTCACTCAGTGCCACCTTTATATCCTTCATCTCTTTTGCCACATTTTCCTTCAAGTTGTTCATTTGATTTAGATTTGTTTGAACGCTTTAATGAGCTGTTTCAACTCGTGTTTCTCATTTGGCATGTTAGTTTGTTCCTTTTACTGAGCCATATCTTCATGCTTCCTGATATGACTCGTGATTTTTGCTGGTGTTTAGGTATCTGATTTCCTTGATTTGTTTATTCTGGTGGTCATTTTTTTCTCTTTTACCTAGGGTTTTTTTGTTGGCTGGCTTTGTTCTCTATCTGTTCTTTGACATTCAGTTGAACTTATTCTAGACATAGCTAGCATTGCTTCTTATTCAAACATAGCTTCTGTTTAACAGATCAGAATTTTTCAGCTCTTGTTTTTCTGGTTTTGCCCTGCCAATATGGAAGAGGAAGAGTCCTTTTTTTTCTTTCTTTCTTTTTTTTTTTAGGAGGGTCTTCCCAGGTAGGGTTGACCCCTATCAGATAAGACAAGCCCAAGACTCAGGCAGATGGTATATTCAGTATCAAGTTTCCTTGTGGATGTGACCCAGCAGGGTACCAGTATTTCCTTTGAAGGCTCTTGATCTTGTGCTTTTTCTATCCTGCTCAGCAAGTGGTACTTCCCTACTTGTATGAAGTGATATGATGCCTTTAATTCTCAGCTGACCCTGTCCCTGCCAGCAGTGTAGTTGAGACTGAGGCTGAGGCAGAGGGCAGGCTTAAACTGTTTCTGTTTTCCAGCCCCTGTCATCTGAAATCTCTGAATGAGAACCACTGCTTGTGATGCTCAGCCCGGCTCCTCAACCCCTTTCTTAGGGAAGATTTGCCCTTCAGGGAATTATCTCCTTCACTTGATTAGTTACTTTGTCTCTCAGATATTCCGTAACTCCACCCCTGCCTGGGGCAGTGCCACAGCTAAAACAACCTGCTGCTTTCTTCATGCTGAAAAGTTTTTAAACATTTTCAGAGCTAGTCCTCAGCCCTCCAGTTCACCAGTCAAGAACCAGAGATTGTACCCAGCTCTATGTGCTCCTTTCCTTGGGGGACAGCCCTTTGCTAGTATTCTGCACACAGGCAACTCCAAATGCCTTTTTTTTTTTTTCCCATCAGCTCCACCTTCTCTCTGCTGGGGAATGGAGAGAGTGTTCTGGATTATCTGGGTGGACCCTAAAAGTTATATTTCTTATATAAAGTTACGTTGCTTTATATAAGAGTGAGACAGATGGAATTGTGAGGAAAGAAGCAAGAGATTGGAGTGATATGAGAAAGTGGCCATGAGTCAAGGAATACCAGCAGCTTCCAGAAGTTGATAAAAACAAGGAAACTTATTCTCCTCATGAGCCTCCAGAAGTGACCAGCCCTGCCAACATCAGACTTTAGTCCAGTGAAACTAATTTGAAACTTCTGCCCTCTAGTACTATGAAAATTTATGTTTTTTAAGCCACTAAATTTCTGGTAATTTGTCTCGGCAGTGATAGGAAACTCTGGAAGCTTAGGTCTTGATTTTTAGTATTTCCTCTTTGTTAATAGTATAAGCTTTTAAGGGTATAAATTTCCTGGAGCATTGCTTTTGCTGCTTCTCAGTTTTTGATTATTTGTTTATTTGTTATCATTACATTCAAACTATTTTTTATTTTCATGGAGATTTCTTCTTTGGCCCATAGATTATTTAGAGGTGTCTTTTATTTACTTTATAGGGAGGTGGACATTTTCTAGTTATCTTTTATTAATTTCTAGCTTTATTTCATTGTGGTCCAGGAATATATTCTGAATAATTTCAATTCTTTGAAAATTTTTGAGGCTTTTTTTAAGACTTAAAATATAGCCCAATAATGGTAAATGTTCTATACACCCTTGTAAAGAATTTAATTTTTGTTGTTATGTGCAAAATAGTTTTTATACAAGTGTATACACACACACACACACACACACATATCTATATGTGTGTGTTGAATTTTCTTTTATTGTTCAGATATTATGTATACTTTTTTTTTTGTCTCCGCTATAGGATACTGGGAGATATATGTTAAAGTATTGCTGTCATTGTAGTTTTGTTTATTTCTCATTTTAGTTCCATCAACTTTTGCTTTATATAGTTTGAAGTTATGTTATAGATGCACACAGATAAGAGTATTATAGATTGATCCTTTTATCATTATGAAATATCCCTTTTATCTCTAGCAACAGTAGAGATAAAAGTATACTTTGTCTACTCTACTAATGTATATCACCCCAACTTTTATTTGGTTGGTGTCTACATGGTATATCTTTTTCCATCGTATTTCAGCATTGCTGTATCCTTATGCTTAAGGTATGTCTCTTGTAAATTTGTTTTTTAAATTCTAATCTGACAGCCCTAAACTTTATTTAATTTGTGGTTCATTTATGTTTAATTATTGGTACCAATTTCTATGTCTTCCGTCTTCCTATTTGTTTTCTATTTGACCCACCTGTTTGATGCTCTTTTGCTTTGTTTTGTTTTGCCTACTTTTGGATTCATGTATTTTTTTCCTCTCAATTACTCGTAATACATTATTTTACTGTTATTTTTGTGGTTTCCCTAGAGATTGCAACATTGTAACTTTGACTACACTCTAGTATGTATTGTTTATTTTAGTATTTCCCTTATAATGCTAGAATCTTAAAACACTTGGACTTCATTTACCCTTTTTTCTGCCCTTGGGCATTATTACTGTCTTAACCTCTATAAGATATTACTAGTATTTGTTTGTTGTATGCCAATATTGGCTTATTTTTATCCATCTTTATACTCTTTTTCATCTCTTTCATTTTCTTCCTGCATTCCTGTTTCTCTCTGGGGACATTTTTCTTCTGCCTGAAGAACTCTGTCTAGTTTTGTTGTTGTTTTGTTATCAGCTTTATTAAGATACAATTCATCACCATTCAGTTCACCCATCTAAAGTGTACGTTTCATTGGGTTTTAGCATATTCGCAGAAATGTGCAGCCATCACTGCAATCAATTAGAACATTTTCATCACCTCAGAAAGAAACACTGTATCACCCTCAATTCTTCCATTCCTCTCAGCCCTAAGAAACCACTATTCTTCTCCCTCTATCTTTTTTTCTCTCTCTCCCTTTATATATATATACATATGTGTATTTGCCTGTTCTTGACATTTCATGTAAATGGAATCATGAAATGTTTGGTCTTTTGTGTCTGGTTTCTTTCACTTAGACTTTTTTTTCAAGGTTCATCTATGTTGTAGTATGTATCATTACTTCATTCCTTTATATGACTGAATAATATTCCATTGCGTGGATATATCACATTTTGTTTATCCATACATCAGTTGATGGACATTTGAGCTGTTTCCACCTTTTGGAGATTATGAAAAATGCTGCTATGAACATTTGCTTACAAGTTTTTACGTATATGTTTTCATTTCTCTTGGGTGTATACCTAGGAATGGAATTGCTAGGTCATATAGTAACTCTGTGTTTAGCTTTTTGAGGAACCTGCAGACTCATTTCCAAGGCAGCTGTACCATTTTACATTCTCACCAATAATGTATGAGAATTCTGATTTCTCCACATCCTCCCCAATACTTGTTATTATCTGACTTTTGGTAATAGCCATCCTACTGGTAGTATTTCATTGTGGGTTTGATTTACATTTCCCTGGTGGCTGCTGACATTGCACATCTTTTCATGTGCTTATTGGCCATTTGTATGTCTTTGTTAGAGCAATATCTATTCAGATCCTTTAGCCATTTTTAATTGGGTTATTTGTCTTACTGTTGAGTTGCAGAATTCTTTATACATTGTAAATATAAATCACTTATCAGATATATGATTTCCAGACATTTTCTTCCCTTCTTTGGGTTGTCTTCACTTTCTTAATAGTGCCCATTGAAGCACAAGTTTTAATTTTATGAATCTAGAATTTTTTTAAATGTAGACCTGCTGATGAATTCAGTTTTTTGTTAATCTGAAACTATATTTATTCATCTTCATTTTTGAAGGATATCTTGACTAGGTATGGAATTATTTTCTTTTAGCACTTTTAAAGATGTAATTTTCCATTGTCTTCTGACTTCTGTCATTTTTAGGCAGGGGTCAGTTATCAGTGTTAATATTCTTTTTTTTTTTTTTTCTTTTTAACACAATTTTATTGAGATATATTAACACACCATACAATCTATCCAAATATATAATCAGTGGCTCACAGTATCATCACATAGTCATGCGCTGGTGTTTTGAACATTTTCATTACTCCAGGAATCAAAAAAAAAGGAAAACCCAAAACATCCTGTACCCCTTATTTTCCCCTATCATTGATCCCTAACATTGGTATGCTACATTTGTTACTGTTGATGAAAGAATATTAAGATATTGATGTTAGCTATAGTCCATAGTTTGCAGTCGGTACGTTTTGTCCCGTATACTAATCTATTCTTAACTACTTATAATAGTTTCATACATTTGTTCTAGTTCATGTAGGAAATTTTTTATCTTTGTACTATTAATCACAGTCATCATCCACTACAAGATTTACTGAGTTATATATTCCTGTGTTTTAAGCTCTGGCTTTCCTTCTGTTGACATATATGACTGTAAATGTCTCCTATCAACCACACACAGGCACAGTTCAGTACTGTTAATTATACTCACAATAATTTGCTACCATCACCTCTATCCATTTCCGTTCATTTACATACAAACTGGTTAAAAATTTTGTACATCATAAACAACTACTCTCCATTCTCTGGCCTCGTTTTATTTCCTGATAACCTGTATTCTATATGTCCATGAGTTTACATAGCTTAATTAGTTCATATTAGTGAGATCATACAATCTTTGTTCTTTTGTGCCTGACTTATTCCACTCAACATAATGTCCTCAAGTTTCATCCATGTTGTTGCTCACTTCAGAACTTCCTTCTTGCTGCCAATTAATACTCCATTCTATGTATCTACTACATTTTTGTTTATCCATTCATCAGTTGATGGGCACTTGGGTTGTTTCCATCTTTTGGCAACTATGAATAATGCTGCTATGAACATTGGTGTGCGAATGTCTGTTCGCATCCCTGCTTTCAGATCTTCTGAGTATATACCAAGTAGCAGGATTGCCAGAGAGTTGGGCAGCTCTATACTTAGCTTTCTGAGGAACCACCAAACTGCTTTCCACAGCAGCTGTACCATTTTAGATTCACAGCAGTGAATAAACGTTCCTATTGTCCACATCCTCTTGGACACTTGTAGTTTCCTGTTTGTTTCATAGTGGCCATTCTAATAGGTGTGAAATGATAATCTCGTTGTGGTTTAGATTTGCCTTTCCCTAGCAGCTACTGAAGATGAGCATCTTTTCATGTGCTTTTTAGTCATTTGTATTTCCTTATTGGAACAATGTTTCTTCATGTCTTTTGCCCATTTTTTAATTGGATTGCCTTTATTGTTGAGTTGTAGGATTCCTTTGTATATTCTGTATATCAAACTCTTATCAGATGTGTGGTGTCCAGATATTTCTCCCATTGAGTCAGTTGCATTTTCACCTTTTTGACAAAGTCCTGTGAAGCACATAAGTTTTCAGTTTTGAAGAAGTCCCATGTATCTATTTTTTTCTTTCATTGTTTGTGCTTTGGATGTAAGGTCTTAATAGTCTTTTGAAGGCTGCTTTTAAGATTTAAAAAAATTGTCTTTGAGTTTTCAGTAGTTTTACTAGTATGTGTTGAAGTTTGGTTTCCTTGGTATTCATCCTGTTTGGGATTTGCTGAGCTTCTTGAATCTGTTGGTTGTTGTATTTCATGAGTTTTTGAAAATTAACTCTTGATATGTCACTTCTACCCATTCTATCTTCTTTCCTCCAAGAACTCCAGTTGGACATGTGTTAGATCTTTTGACTGTACTCCAAATCTCTCTTTTACTCTTTTGTTTTTATTTCATTTTTTAAAATTGTGTTTCAATTTGGAAAATTTTTATTGACCTATCTTTGAATTCATTAGTTGTGTCTACTGCTCTGTCCAATGTATTGTTAAGCCCAGCCAAAGAGCTATTAGTTTGATATTTGTTTTCAGTTCTGGAATATCCATTTAGTTGATTTTTTAAAATACGTTTTAATTCTCTGTTGAAATTTTTGACCTTTTCATTTATTTTGTTTATCTTTTCCTCTATTTTCGAACAGATTAATCATAGTCATTTTAACTTCCTTCTGTTTGAGTGACTAATTTTTCTGCATTTTTCTTACATTTATAGTATTTCAGATTTTTTTTTTAAACGTGGAAAAATTATTCTTTGACCCAACTGGCAACCTCTGGAAGGTTTCTCCATAGAAATAAAAAGCACAAGAATGTAAAGATATATGTTCTTAGATATTTGTTGTAGTTATATCAGTTAGGATGATTTTAGCTGTTGGTGCAGTGATTTTAAGCAATTTGGTCATATATTTTTGCTCAAAGGTATACAAAAATAGAGACCGTATTTTCCTGTGGCTTATATCAGAGGAGCAAATCTTCTTATTATTTTTTAATCCCCTAGAAAAAAAGTCTCATTCTTGGCACAAATTGGGTGAAGTTATAATTTAATAATTTCAGAAACCTGAACCTAAGCCAATAGTGGTTATCAGAATGTGCTGTGTGGAACCTTAGGGATCCCTGAGATCCTTTCAAGCATGGGGAGGTCAATACTGTTTTCATAATAATACTGGGACATGAATTTGCCCTTTTCACCATGTTGGCATTTGCACTAAGTAATGGAAAAACATTGATGGGTGTAACTGCTGGCACCTTAGCACAAATCAGGGCATTGTCACCAAACTATACTGGTAGTCATTGTATTCTTCACTGTTACTCATTTGAAGTTAAAAAATAAAAGCCATTGTTTCACTTCAGTGCCATGATTAAGCAGTAAAATTATTTATTTTATTGAATTCATGTCTTTTTCACATTCTGTGTATCAGAAATGTGAAATAAAACACTTTTGCTGCATACTAGAGTGCAGTGATTGATCCAAGGAAAAGCATTTGGGCAATTGTTTGAATTACGAGCTGAACTGGCCATTTTTTTTCATGGAATACCATTTTTACTTGAAAGATTAATTAACATGCAAACTTAGGCTTATTCAGATTCAAGTATTAGCCATTTTATCAAAGATGTACAAATTGTGCCTGTCGCATCAGAGAAAATAACCAACGGTATTTGTTGTCAATAATGAATGTCAAATGAACTCGACAACTTAGGTTTTCATTTGAGATCAGTGGTGATGTTAATGAATGTGATGTTTTTTGGTTTTGTCAACACTTGGAAGATCTGTATAACTTGGTGACCATTATTTTCCAAATGATCAATACATGATGTTACAAAATTAAGCATTAGGTAAAAACCCATTCAAAACGTAAGACAGACCAATTTATTTTAATATAACAGAATACAGAAAATTCATTGATGTAGTTTCAGAGTCCACATTGTAAATAACTAAGGAACTACCACCTCTCGAGTTTTTATGTAGTTTCACAAAAGAATATCCACAATTATTCTGAAAAAGCTATTAAAATACCCTTTCTTGGCCAACTACATGCAGCTTGAGGCCAAATTCTGCATATACTTCAACCAAAACAACATACCCCAAAAGATTAAATACAAAAGCAAAAATGAGAATCTATCTTTCTTTTATTAAATTTTCTTTTGTTTTGTTTTACCAATATTTAAAATATTTGTAGACGAATTAGAAAAGAATATGCTGGAAAGATAAGCACCAAGGTGATGATAGTGGTTGCCTCTGAGAATTTGGAGCAGAGGATGTGGGTATTTATTACGCACTCTTTTGCATTTTTAGATAGTTTCAAAAAATCTCTAACAGGATTAAAATAAATTAGAAGTAACAAATTGTTATTGCCTTTATTGTGTTGTTTCCATTGACAAGAAAACAGATTAAAATAAATTTAAGAAGAAAAGATGATATTATCAATTCACTGTATCATCTTTTGTCCGCATAATTAGCAGCAGGAAACATGGTAATATCTTATATGGGGAGAGTTTGGTGCAGTGTAGTCTTAAATGTTTCTGATGGCATTGTAAGTGGGAACCATTTTTTAAAATGTTTTAAGGGCCATAAAATTATTTGTGTTCTTTGACTTGTTCTACTTTTTGAAATCTCTCCTAAAGAACTAATACACAGTATGAAACAACCATAGACATTAAATCAATATTTGTGATGGTGAAAAACTGTAAGGGACCCAGGTATTTTAAAGTTAAGAGATCATTTTAAATTATTTCAAAGTGATAGAGTTAAGTATGATACTGTTTTCCCTCCTTCACTACTTAGAATGTTCCAATGTTATTATTTTATCTTTAAGTAATGTATGTATTTTAACCTATCTCATGATTGGGTTTTCTTTTTAAAATATTACTTTGGACTTGTCTTCTCCAAATCTCAATCCTTCTGCTAACTCTTTAACCTTAGGCAGAAATTAAACGTCTACAAGAAGCCAATAAGGCAGCTCGGAAGGAAAGACAACTGATTCTTAAACAGCAGGAAGAGATAGAAAGGATCCGACAGAGTACCATAAAACTGCAGGAGAAGTTGAAGTCTGCAGGGGAGAATAAATTGGTAAATTACTTGAATGTATTATTAATTTGTTTTCTACCTCATGTTGCTTGCTAAATACAGAATCCAGCCTCATGTTCTAATATGAGGGATGTGTTCTTTCTAGCATTATGATACAATAATGAACTGGGATAAAGTTCTATGAATATGCCTTTATGTATAGTGAGAGTTTTTACCTTTTTTTCCCCATGGAATGTTCAAGTTTTCAAAGGGGCATGTGGTTCCTATATTAATGTTTTTCCCATTTATAAAGTAAAGTAGGACAGAGAGCCTTGCTTTTCATTATCCAAATAAACATGTTGCTTTTGTTTATCCAAATAAACATCCAAATATATTCCTTAGAATTAATGGGAGAGACTGTTTTTGCTCTTTATGTGATACTTCTTTCACTGTCCTATTTTAATATGATACAAGATTCAAAGGAAATATTCAAGCAAAACAAAATGTAGACCTATCTAAAACACTGTAAAACTAAGTATAGATTTGGAAAATCCAGACTGTATAGTAGTTTAATAAAATAAATCCCAAATAGTCTTTGCTTTGATTTTTTTAAATACCTCTTAAAGTTGTGAAACAATCTCATGCTTATAGAAAAATTTCAAACACAGTACAAAAAACTTTGTTGTCCTGAGTCATTTGAGAGTAAGTTGTTTACTTGATGCCCCATTAGCTCCTGCCCATACATAGTTACATTAGTATATATTACCTACAAGAAGAAAAATTTTTACCTAAACACTATACAACCATCATAATCAGGAAATTAACATTGATGCATTACTGCCATTCAATCCTCAGACCCCATTCAGTTTCACCAGTTGTCACAAAAGTGTTCTTTGTAGCAAAAGGTGAGTTCAGAATTATTTTGCATTTAATTTTTAAGCCTCTTTAGTCTCCTTCATTCTGAAAAGTTCCTCAGTCTTTCCTTGACTCTCATGACCCTGACATGCCAGTTATTTTGTAGAATATTCCTCAACATGGATTTGTCTGATGTTTTCTCATGATTAGATTCAGGTTGTTTATTCTTTTTTAGTATAACAGAAGTGATGCTATGTTGTCATTGCATTTGATCAGGTGGCATTTGATTTTTATTTTCCCATTGTTGATGATATTAACTTTGGTCTGTTGATTAAGGTGGGTATCTGCCAGACTTCACTGTAAAGTTACTCTCTTTCCTTTGGTAATTAATAAGTACTTTATATGGTGGCATTTTGAAACTATTGAAATATTCTGTTCGTTGTCAAACTTAAATTTATTATTTTATTTATATTTGTATGGGCTCACGATTCCTTTTTTACTCAGAGCTACAGTTTGTTACTATTACTATTTGTTTTCATGCTTGTCCCAAATGGGCAAATAGGAGCCCCTTCAAGGAGATTTCTGCATACTTTTGATGTGTTTCCATCAGTCTTTGAGCACTTCCGTGCTTTCTAGAACAAGATGTTTTAGGATCATCTTTTACTTTTCATGCCCCAGCCTTGGAATTAGCCATTTCCCCAAGGAATCTTGACTTTATTTTAGTGAGAAAAGTTATTTAGAAACGAAGATGTAGTGCTAGGCATGCTTATTGCTATTCAGATGTTGCTGCTCCTGAGCAACAAATCTACGGAATGTGTGTGTGTGTATGTGTGTAAAAATATACACACATTTTACATTTCTGTGTATTTATGTATCGAAAAACATGAGTTCATACTGATAATGCCAGTTCTAGACCAGCACCACAGAGATCATTCTAGTTTTCTCTCTTTTGGAGTTACCTTCTCTGACAGATACCTGGTTGACATTTTCCTTAATACAGTTAATGATTCGATCAATTCCCCCTGTGTACCAGTCTCCCATAATCACTGCCATCTTTTTCCTTATGCAAATGCCTTCCTCACCTTGCAGCAGGCCATCTCCAATGTAGATGCCCCCCTTAACCCACTTGGGCTTTGACTTCCTAAGTCCCTCACCCCTTCTTGATATTTCTCTTCACCCTCTTTGGACACTGACATTCCAGGCCAGGAAGTCGCCTGTGGGCATGCAATCCTGACTCTGTTTGCGCTTATGACTCCTCGCTATATTGAGCCATCCCCACAAAGGCATCCTCCTTGCCCCCACATTGGACCTGACTCCTCACACAGGTGTCCTCTTATTTTAGTTGCTCTCTTTATCCCACTCAGACTCTTGACAGCCCCACTCTGGACTCCCTTGTTTCCCTCCATACCTGCATGGACACCTACCTTGTTCTGCCCTACCTAATGACTTTAGGACTAAAGTATTCAGGAATGGGAAAAGATAGGAGAAGGGATATGCTTTGATTTTATTATCTACTAATTTAAAAGCTGTGACTGTCTCTACCCATATTCCTAAAAAGTTGTGAGAATAAATGGCTATATATGGAGAAAACTTACCAACCAATTAAAGTTTTATTCTTTGCTCATCATAAATAATAAATTGATTAAACCAATAGTTCCTAAGTTTTTTACATTATAAACTTTTTAATTTGTGAAAATATTGTTTTCCATAAGGAATAAAGAAAAAAATTCATTCTACAATATAACTGAAATAATTTTATGTGTTCCTTTCTCCTTTATGTCTCTATATATCTCAAATAGTTTTTAGTGTCTATAATTTTGTGTTCCGTTTGAGTGGTTCAGCTTTAAAAAACTAGAAAGGACATTTAGACACTGTATTAGTAGTAAGTGACAGAATAAGTGTATTTCTTAGACATGTTGTGTTTTTTTTTTAAATTATTACACTTTGTGGTATATTTTTTTGCCCTGTAGTTAATACTTTAATTTTAGCTATTATTACAGACATTATTTGGAGGATCAACATAATTTTGAATTAATAGTGTTGATCAGTTCAAGACTGTTAATTTCTAGTAGGATTGTAACTTTTTGCTCTTTTCTATTTGCAGGACTCTAATAATGATGTTGATACAAAGGAGAATAAGGCAGTGAGTCCTGGTCCGGTTGACTTGGAGACTCGCAGTCCTTCTCCAATTTCAATCTCCAGCAGTGAAACAAGCAGCATTATGCAGAAACTCAAGAAAATGAGAAGCCGCATGGATGAAAAGTAATTCATTTTTATAAATGTCTTCTATTTAGTTACATTGAAAATAGTAGCAATAAATAATTTTTCATGTTTCATTAGGTTAAATTGATATGGCATAATTTCTTGTGGATTCAGTCACATTTTAGCAGAATTATTGTCTCAACCTAAAAGTTGATTACTTTAGATCTTCTTTATAAAACAGTTTTTCTCATTTTAATACACACTTACAAGGAAACAAAATAGTTTCGCACATGTACCCATCCATGACAGTGTTTTCTATATTCTTTATTAAAAGTAATGATTGTGAAAGTTGCACTTTCTCTGAAATTTGAGGATTTGCCTACTGACTTTGGGGAATAACTAATGGTATATTCCGAGATCTCATTCTGTGTCTCTCTGGCTTATTCAAACAGAAGGATGAAATTTTAACCTGGTGAGTAGATACGAGTTGCTCATTTGAAACCAGAAGGGCTGAAATTCTTTTGGGATTGGATGATTTGGCAGTCTTTCAATTTTACCCTGAAATCAGTTATACTACCATATATATATATATTTTTTAAAGACTCTTTTAAAGAAAACTACTCCTGTTTAGATGTAGTTCAGTTATATGTCAGCTTCAACCATACAAAATGACATTTATGTGAGAGTTTACTGTTGGGTGTACATTTAATTAAATACAGTTGTAAATTAGCTGCTTGTGTATCTGTCCTTAACTCTGTAATTTCTACCATTATATCCAGCTTTGTTGAAACCCATTGAATATAGAAAAGAGGTCCATTTACAAAGTTTTGTTGACTGCAATTTTAAGTTGACTGTTTGAACTTCAGATTGCACTTTGACATTGTACTACACTTCACCAAATTTAATGCTCTGTATTAATAATGTGACAGCAACCTATGACTTAGTTTCTGAATGGTCAAGTAGTTGTAAATCAATTCTTTTATCCTGAGAGCAATGTTTTACATTGTCATTTCATTGCTAGAAAGCCATCTCATAACACAAAAATACCTAAATTGATTAGTAAAATAAATTCTTAAAAATAAATACAAATTTTTAAAAGAAAAAATGTTAGTGGGCTAAACCAAATAATGCTATGTAAATATTTCTTTTGAATGATTTGCATGGGATAAACTAAAGCTTCTTCAAGTAGGATTTTATTAAAGTTTAGACAAAAAATGCTGTCTTCTTTTCCTGATTAAATTTTTCCAGTATCCAGCATAGGTATGCTGTGTTGCTCCAGGGATCGTTCAATTCAAAAATAGAATGATCTGTCTTATAAATTTTCATCACTGATTTGACATTTATAATCTGCCTCCAAATATCTTTGAATGGTAAATATTGGGGGAAAGACACCTTCAAAGGTGATTTCTTCGTTGACCCCTAACCTTTTATTTCAGTAAGCTCTTCATTGCCAAGCTCTATGAATAATATTCTAATGATTTAACCACATCTGTACAAGAAACTAGTCTATCTGTGAGGTCAGTCAATTTCTGTGGTGCTTATTTCTGCTTTAAAAATCCTGACAAATTCAGGGTTAGATTTACTGACTTTGTTCCAAGTTTTTAAATTATTTTCAAAGTATCCAAAATAATAAACTGTCAGATTTTTTTCATTATTGCTCTATCTTCCCTTGTCAGCTACTACTGTAAACCTTTGAGAAGTTTGTTGAAGAGAATAGGCCTTGTAGCATTCAGTGACTTCTTGATTTGTTGTTTGAAGCAATACATTTTTGTTTGTTGTAGGGATGAGGGGTGGGCCGTAGTGGCAAAGAAACTAAGTTTAATATTCAGATAATGATGCAAAATTTAAGGGTGAACTGGAGTCGTTTTCAAAATTTACAATGCTTTAAAAAGGAAGATTATTGTTAGTGTAACATTTTTTTGACCTCCATGATAAAGTAATGTGAAAACTAATCTTTGAATACTGCTTAGATCTCCAAAGCTATAGAATTAGTTCTCAGTAAAAGCTGTTGGAGTGTCAACTCAATAAACAAAGAGTGGGTTAATTTCATAGTCATTTCCTGCAGTAAATACGTAGTAACAGAGTCTTTTGAGCCTCTGCTGCTTTGTAACTAAACGTTAATTTGTTCTGTAGCTTTCAGGAGATTCCTATTTTATTGATATAAAACACCTGTTAAAGATTTGTTATCCTTCTCAAGTAACTTTTTTGGGAAAGTTGAGTTTAGTTAAATTTTGGAGAAAATTCTTCATTGCTTATTTTTAATCCTCTGAAATCTAGTTTTATGACAGATATCATAAAGTAATCAAACCATTCTTAGCTACAGTGAAAGATTTCCTTTAATGTTTCACTGAGACAACAATGCCTTTGTTAAAATTTGCATTTCTAATTTATGACTTTTTTTACCTGTTTATTGAGTTGATATTTTAGAAATGATTTCCATTTCTTAATATAGTGAAAGGCAAAAGCTTTCAAAATGTGAAAGAAATTATTTAAAAAGAAAACATGGTTGCAAAATACATGCAGTAGGGACTTCCTGGAAAATGGAAGAATAGGGAAGGAGCTGCAGAACCTGCCCCTCTCACAAAAGCAGCAAGTAGACAGGCAAAAGCTATCTGAATGAACTGTTTTGGAGATCTGGAGACCAGGGGAGTTCTGTATAACATCCAGGGAAGTACAGGATGAAGAAACTGAGAAACTATGTCTCCTCCAGGGAAGCAGCAGTGGGCAGTTTGATCTTTGCCAGGGGGTGCTGCTGCAGACTGGGACAGCCATGGGAGTCCTCTGCCCCAAGTAGAGGGGGACACAGCCCCATACTGAGTCAGATATTATCTGGGGAATTTAGAATGTGAGATTCCAATGTTCCAGCCCATCCCCATCAGGTGCCACGAGGCGCCATTTTTTTGACCACATCAGAGGCGGAACTGGCAAGAGTCTACCTTTGTAGGGCTGAGGGACTAGGCTGCCAAAGAGTGCCGTCTGCTGGCAGGCCAGAAAGTGAAGCCTGGTGATGTGGAAGGAAAAAGTAAGCTTTTTGGAGTCTTTCCTGACCCACTCCCAGGGCCCTTTGGATCTGGTTTGCGCCTCCTGCACAGGTCCCTGGCTCTGTTTTGGCTGGGAAATACTGATGAAACAACTGTCAGGGAAGAGCCTTAACAAAAACCAATCAACAGCAAAATCCTAGACAAGAGAGAAACCGAACTTCAGAATAAATTCATCAAGATAATCAGATTCCCAGATATCAGGAAAAAATCACAAGCCATACTAAGACTCAGGAAGATATAGTGCAGTCAAAGGAACAAATTAAAAAGTTGGAGGAGATACAGAATTTGGGACAACTAATCAAAGATGTTCAAACCATCTCCTAAATGAATTCAAGGAAATGGTTAAACAGATAAAGGGTATTAAGAAGACACTGGGTGAGCATAAAGAAGAATTTGAAAGCATACAAAGAAAAACAGCTTGTATCTTATGGGAATGAAAGACACAGTAGATGAAATTAAAAATATACCAGAGGAATACAACAGCAGATTTGAAGAAACAGAAGAAAGAATCAGCAAGCTAGAAGACAGAGCATCTGAATTTAAACAGACAAAAGAACAGAAAATAGAAAATAACAGAAAAATTTGAACAGGGTCTCAAAGAATTGATTGACAACATGAAGTGCACAAACATACGTATCATGGGCGTCCCAGAAGAAGAGAAGGGGAAAGGGGCAGCGAGAATTTTTGAGGGAATAATAACTGACAATTTCCCAACTCATAAAAGGCGTACATATGCATATCTAAGAAGTGCAACATACTCCAACAAGAATAAATCCAAATAGACCATCTCCACAACTTATACTAATCCGTCTGTCAGATGCCAAAGATAAAGAGAGAATCCTGAAAGCAGCAGGAGAAAAGTGATTCACCACAAACAAGGGAAGCCAAATAAAATTAAGTGCATATTTCTCATTAGAAACCATGGAGGCAAGAAAGACAATGGTATGACATATTTAAGGTACTGATTCAGAAAAATTGCCAGCCAACAATTCTTTATCCAGCAAAGATGTCCTTCAAAAATGGAGAGTCTAAAATATTCACAGATAAACGAAAACTGTGAGAGAGTTTGTTAATGAGAGATTTGCCCTACAATAAATACTAAAGGGAAGGTCTGCAGGCTGAAAAGAAAAGACGGGAGAGAAAGACTTGGAGGAGAGTGTAGAAATGAAGATTATCAGTAAGGGTAACAAAAAAGATAAAAAAGAGAGAAAAAATAAGATATGACAAATAAAAGCCAAAGGATGTAATGCTTGAAGAAATTACTGCCTCTACAGTAATAACACTGAATGTTAATGGATTAAATTCCCCAATCAGAAGACACAGATTGGCAGAATGCATTTTTAAAAAAATGATGCATGATTGTACAGTTTACAAGAGACTCATCTTAGACCCAAAGATACAAATAGGTTGAAAGTGAAAGGCTGGAAAAAGATGTTCCACACAAGCAGTAACTAAAAGTCAGGGTAGCTATACTAATATCAGAAAAAATAGACTTTTAATGCAAAAAATGTTACAAGAGACAAAGAAGGACATTATATATTAATGAAAGAGTCAATTCACCAAGAAGAAATAACAATCATAAATATCTATGCACTTAACCAGGTTGCCCCAAGGTACGTGAGGCAAGCACTAGCAAAACTGAAGAGAGTAATAGATATCTCTATGATAATAGTGGGAGACTTCAACACACCACTCTCATCAATAGATAGAACATGTAAACAGAGGATTGATAAGGAGAGATACTAAATAATATGATAAATGAACTAAACCTAACACATATATATAGAACGTTGCACCCCCAAACAGAAGTATATACATTGTTCTCAAGTGCTCTTGGATCATTCTCCAGGGTGGACCAAATGTTGGGGCACAAAATAGGTTTTAATAAATTTAAAAAGACTGAAATTATACAAAGCATTTTCTCTGATCAGAATGGAAAGAAGGAAATCAATAACAGCCAGAGAACTAGAAAATTCACAAATATATGGAGGTTAAACAATGCTCATAAACAATAAATGAGTCAAAGAAGAAACTGCAAGAAAAATCAGTACATGTCTTGAGATGAATGAAAGCAAGAATACAACATATAAAAACTTACGAGATGCAGCAAAGGCAGTCCTGAAGGGCAAATTTATAGCCCTAAGTGGAAGAAGGGCTAAAATCAAAGACCTAAAATCAGACACCTAACTGAACACCTGGAGGAACTAGAGAAAAAAAAAAAAACAGCAAAATAACCCCAAAGCAAGCAGAAAGAAAGAAATAACAAAGATTAGAGCAGAAATAAATGAAATTCAGAACAAAAACTGCAAAAGTTGGTTCTTTGAGAAGATCAATAAAGTTGTCAAATCCTTAGCTAGACTGACAAAGACAAAAAGAGAGAAGATGCAAATAAAATCAGAAATGAGTAGGGGGGCATTACTACTGGCACCACAGAAATAAAAAGGTTCATAAAAGGATAGTATGAACAACTGTAGACCAACAAATTAGACAACTTAAATGAAATGGGCAAATTCCTAGAAACACATGAACAACCTATATTGACTCTACAAGAAATAGAAGACCTCAAGAAACCAATTACAAGTGAAGTGATTGAGTGTTTCAATTTGCTAAAGCTGCTGGAATGCAGTATACCAGAAATGGGTTGGCTTTTTCAATGGGAATTTATTAGGTTACAAATTTACAGTACTAAGGCCATGAAAATGTCCCAATTAAGGCATCAAGAGGAAGATACCTTCTGTGAGGAAAGGCTGCTGGCATCCGAAGATCCTCTGTCACATGGGAAGGCACATGGTGACGTCTGTTGGTCCTTCTTTCCTGGGTCCTGGTTTCAAAATGGCTGTCTCAAAATGTCTCTGTGCGTTTTTCTCTCAGCATCCCTGAGGTCTCTGAGTTTCTTTTGCCTTTTCTCCTCTCATAGAGGACTCAGCAAGGGATTAAGATCCACCTTGAATGGGCAGGGTCACATCTCCATGGAAACAGCCTAGTCAGAAGGTCCCACCCAACAACAGATCTGTCCCCACAGGGATGGATTAAGAGAACATGCCTTTCTGGGGTGCGTAACAGATGCAAACCAGCACAATCAGTCATCAGAAACCTCCCAAAAAAGAAAAGCCCAAGACTAAATGGCTTCATGGATGAGTTCTACCAGTCACTCCAAGAAGAATAAATACCGTTTCTGCTCAAACTCTTAGAAAAAAATTGAAGAGAAGGAAACACTATCTAACTCATTATATGAAGCCACTAGCACCCTAATACCAAAGCCAGAAAAAGATACTGCAAGAAAAGAACAATCTCTCTAAATGAATAAAGATGCAAAAATCCCTAACAAAATACTTGCTGATTGAATCCAACAACACGTTAAAAGAGTTATGCACCATGATCAAGTGGGTTTTATTCCAGGTATGCAAGGGTAGTTCAACACAAGAAAATTGAGTAATGTAATACACCACATTAAGAAATCAGAAGGGCCTCTCACCTTTGCAAGAGGGCGTACATGTTCCTCTCACATGCGTACCTAATAAATTTTCTGCCTGCTTACTCGATGCTGTGCTAATTCTTTCTTGTGGCATGGCCAAGAACCCGGAAGCCAAAATCTGGCAACATATTTTGGCGACCCAGCCCAGAGACACTTTTCTCCAACCGTCTGGACTGGTAAGTAATGGCTATCGACCAGGAGGCTTGACTGCGTAGTTTCACTTTTTCTTCTCACTTGGCTCATTGTTATCCTCTCTATGTCCTCATGCAACTCTGTGTCTCTAGGAATCTAGGGGCTCTGATTCAGCTCCCCCAGGACATAAACTCAGTTCACCCTGAGCCTCTGGCTTCCTCCTTGGAGGTGGCAGGAGCCTGTTTCCATGCCCTGTTTATCCAAGGAGACTCAGGGCAGTGGGTGATACCACCCTTTGGAACCTGACTGGGGGCTTCTCCGTGTGTTGAGCAGAAGTCCATTGGGAGACAAATCAAGTCCCCCTGTTTATCTCTCTCTCTCTCTCTCTCTCTCTCTCTCTCTCTCTCTCTCTCTCTCTCTTCTCCCCCACCCCCCAGCTCTCCAAGACTTCCCTCTCTTTTTCTCACCTCTGAGGACCCATACCCATCCTCTTGGATCTGTTCTTCTTTTCACCTCTTCCACGGAGGTCCTCTCCCCTGCCTCCATGATAATCTCCCTCTTTCTCCTCTGTCTTTCAGTGCCTTCTGAGACATTCCATCTTTTGTAACACAGGATTCAAGGCTAAAGGCTTTTGTACCAAACAAAGTGTTCTCTTTAACCTTCCAGGGAGTCACCCAATTTAACCTTCTTGGGAGTCCCAAGTCATGGGAATTGGGTACTTTCCAATTGTAGCGTCTCCCCTCTAGGCCTTGATCGTTTAGTCTCTGTTGAGACCCATTGCGGCTGAATATAAAGCTCCCTTCTTCTAGACCATACTCACTTTTTAGCCCTCAGGTAACAGGAAACTTACAGGACAGAGGTATTCCTGGGAGCGTTGTCCTAAACTTCTCTCAGGTGGGGCAAGTGCCCCCACCTTGGGAGCATAGATTTAGACATCTCCTGCAGAGGAATGTCCCGGAGACTCCTGGCAACTGGCCCCCCATGTTCCCAAGACATTGGGCGGATGGAGAGGAAGGACTCAAGAGCATTGCCCTGGAATTCTTCCAGGCAAGGCCTGGGAAACCCCCAGAAGCGTAGATCCAGACATCGCTCAGGAAAGATGTCCCGGGGATGCCCGGTGACTGTACTCCCCATGTTCCCAAGTGATTGGGCCTGCAGAGAGGGAAACGCCCAGCTCTGATGCATGTTGGGACACCACATGGTCATTTTCCAAAGAAAATGAGATATGCCAATAGTCTATAAGCTAAAAGATAGGAAAGTATAGCCTTCCAGTGGGACTCTAAATTACAATACCATCCTCCAATCTGCAAAAGACAAGGAAAGTAGTAAAAAATTCCATATGCCCAGATGCTTACAGCTCTCTATAAAGACAAGGATCTGAGAGGGACTTGTCACTTGTGTTATGGCCATGTTTCAGTTTCCATTAGAGAAAAAATCTTGATGATCCCATTTGCTAAAAGGCATAAGAAAATGTGCCACCAAGCCAGTTAATTCTAATAAGCTAAGGAAGATCACTCAGGAGAATGAGGAAAACCAGCTCTGTTCCAGGCGAGGCTAATGGAGGCCCTAAAAAATATACCCATATCAGACTGTACTCCCAGGAAGGTCAGATTTTGCTGGGCACCCATTTCACCGGCCAATCTGCCCCTGACATTTGGAGAAAGCTGCAAAAGCTCTCAACTCTCAGTAATAACCTATTAGAAACTGTCTTTTATATCTCTAACAATTGGGTCAAGGCCAAGGAGGAGAAGGCAATGAGTGGTAAGTTAAAGACCAGGGAACAGGCTCAGTTTATTGCAGTCGCTGTTAAAGGCACCCTGCCCTTGAGGTCACCCAAATCATGACTCCAAGCCTCAAGAGCCTCGGTCGCTTCAACAGTAAATCAGAGGGTCACTGGCAGAGAGAGCGCCAGAAACCCCAAGACAGCTCTCAGCCTCAGAACCCACCAGGGCCTTGCCTCAAGTGCCACCAACATGGGCATTGGGCCAAGGACTGCATTTTTTGTAGACAACATGCTCCTTTATTTAGAAAGTCCAAAAAAAATCTATGACAAAACTTCTAGAGCTACTAAATGAGTTCAGCTCAGCAAAGTGGCAGGTACGCGATTAATATGCAGTAATCAGTAGTATTTCTATACACTAGTAGTGAGCAACCTGAGGAGGAAATCAAGAAAAAAATTCCATTTACAATAGCAACTAAAAGAATCAAATATCTAGGAATGAACTTAACCAAGGAAGTAAAGGACTTACATTCAGAAAATTACAAAGCATTGCTTAAAGAAATCAAAGAAGATAAATAAGTGGGAGAACATTCTGTTTTCATAGATTGAAAGGCTGTATGTCATTAAGATGTCAATTCTACCCAAATTGATCTACAGAATCAATGCAGTATCTATCAAAATTCCAACAGCCTACTTTGCAGAAATGGAAAAGCCAATTGTCAAATTTATTTGGAAAGGTAAGGGGCCTTGAATAGCCAAAATCATTTTGAAAAAGAAGGATGAAGTTGGAGAACACACACTTTCTGACTTTAAAGCGTATTACAAAGCTACAGTAGCCAAAACAGCATTGTTCTGGCATAAAGATAGACATTGATCAATGGAAACAAATTTGAGAGGTCAGAAACAGACCTCTCAGACCTATGATTAATTGATTTTTTAAAAGGCTCTCAAGTCTGCTCAACTGGGACAGAACAGTCTTTTCAATAAATGGTGCTGGAAGAACTGCATATCCATATCCAAAAGAATGAAAGAAGACCCCTAACTTACACCCTATACAAAAATTAACTCAAATTGGACCAAAAACCTAAATATAAGAGCTAAGACCATAAAACTCCTAGTGGAAAATATTGGGAAGCATTTTCAACCTCTAGTGGTAGGCAGTGGTTTCTTAGACCTCATACCCAAACTACAAGCAAGAAATTGAAAATAGATAAATGGGACTTACCCAAAATTGAATACATTTGTGCTTCAAAGGACTTTGTCAAAAAGGTAAAAAG
Source organism: Choloepus didactylus (assembly GCF_015220235.1). NCBI lineage: Eukaryota > Metazoa > Chordata > Mammalia > Pilosa > Megalonychidae > Choloepus > Choloepus didactylus. Next base: position 83,399,739 of record NC_051308.1, on the reverse strand, counting down.
GAGCCTACTCAGTGGGAAAAAATATTTGAAATCTACATATCTGATAAGGGCTTAATATCCAGAATTAAAGAAATTCTACAACTCAACAATAAAAAGACAAACAACCCAGTTAAACAATGGACAAAAGACATGAGTATACATTTTTCCCAGAGGAAATACAGATAACTAAAAAGCACATGAAAAGATGTTCAGCTTCACTAGTTATTAGGGAAATGCAAATCAAAACCACATTGAGTTATCATCTTGCATCCACTAGAATGGCCATAAACAACCGGAAAACTGCAAGTGTTGGAGATGTTATGGGGATATAGGAACACTTATTCACTGTTGGTGGGAATGTAGAATGGTACAGCCACTTTGGAAGGCAGTTTGGTGGTTCCTCAGGAAGCTAAATATGGAACTGCCATATAATTCAGCAATCCCACTACTGGGTATATACTCGCAAGAACTGAAAACAGGCACATGAACAGACATTTTCACACAGATTTTCATAGCAGCATTACTCACAGTTGCCGAAAGATGGAAGCAAACCAAGTGTCCGTCAACCCATGAATGGATAAACAAAATGTGGTATATACATACCATGGAATATTATGCAGCTGTAAGAAGGAATGAAGTCCTGATGAATGCAATAACGTGGATGAACCTTGAGAACATTACATTGCATGAGATAAGTCAGACACAGAAGGACAAATATGGTGTGATCTCACTAATATGAACTAAATATAATGAGCAAATTCATGGAGTTAATATCTAGAATATAGATTGCCAGAAGGTGGAATGATGAAAGAGACTGGAGATCTGTTGCTTAATTTATGCAGAACTTTTAAATAAGGGCAATTGTTACTGTTTGGAAATAGATAGTGGTGGCGATAGCACATTATTGTCTGTATAAATATAACAGTGCTGAATCATGCATGCTATAGTGGTTGAAAGAGGAAGTTTAGGGTCATGTATATCACTAGAAGGAAAGCTAGAGAATGAAACAAGGGACTGTATAATATAGTGAACCCTCTTGTGGTTGATGAAAGTAGTTAATAGTACAAATACAAGAATGTTCTTCCATGAATTAGAACAAATGTATGTCACAACTGCAAGATGTTGGTAGTAGGGTGGCATATAGGAAAAAGTATACCTAATGCAAACTATAGACTATAGTTCTTCCATCATTTGTAACAAAGGTACCACACCGAAGCTAAGTGTCATTAATAGGGGGTATTAGGGGCATGGGGTTTTTCTTTTCGGAGGTATGAAAATATTCTGAAATTTGTCCCAATATATGCACAGCTCTGTGATTATACTGAGAGCCATTGATTGTACACTTTGGATAGACTGTATGGTATGTGATTAAAACTGTTTTTTTTTTTTAAAGTACAGTTACAAAAAACTACTGTCATTAATTGTAACAAGTGTCTTACCCCTGATGCAAGGTGTTGGTGTTGGGATAGTATATTTTATGCAAGATTTTTCCGTAAACCCACAACCTCTCTAATAAAAAAAATTAAATAAAAATAATGCATGCAGTAGTTATAATCCATAGACTGACAAGCCCTCAGTCCTTTTGGTTGATTGGTAAATGAAATTTGAGTTTTGTTCATTACTCTGAGGGACTTTATTTACAATGTAAGTGGGTTGCTATAATTGTGAAACAGATATTCATGAAAAATACACCAGGCAATCCACTTTTCCTATTATTTTGCCAGTTTCCTTTCAAGGAAATTCTTTACCTAGCAAATGAAACATGAAGAGAATGGTGTTCTCTTAATCTTAAATGTTGCATTACTCAAAATTAAGAGAATGCATTTTTTTCTTTCATTTTGAATAGGAGCTTCTTTTCTTCTGTGTTATTAATTATGCATTTATTCCCTCAGGAATTATTTACTGAGAATTGTGTAAATGTGCTAGGTTCGTAGGAATATCGACATGAATAATACATAAACCCTGGCCTCATCTTTTAGTTTATGAGGGAAAAGGAACAAGTGGCAGGCAGCTTTCTCTAGAGATTGTGTGTGTGTGTGTGTGTGTGTTACTAAGGAAGTTGAGGAGAGAAAAAGAAATTTTTTACTGGCAGAGGTATATCAAGGATATTTTCATGGATGAGTGTTCAGATTCAAATATAATTTTGAATTAAGAAGCAAAAAAATTATTTTGAGTTGGTCATTGCAGACTTAAGTATTATGGAAAAATGAAGCCTATGGTGAACCTGGTAAAAGTTTTCGGGTTCTTTCTTTCAGGCTATCACCTGAAAAAATTCATTTCTCACTTTTCGGTGAAACTATTGCTTAGAAACTATTTAAAAAGCAGAGTCAATATATTTGGTTTTAAGTTATCAAAAAGTCAAATATTTTATGATATAGCTCTGTCAAAAAATATTTATGATATTGTCTGATCAGTACTGAATTTTTCACCATTAAGCTGCCAGGTTTAAAAGATTAAGGACTTAATACAAAGGCTTTTGATGTCTATTAAAGAAGGCATCTTACTTAGAATTATTTTAAATAACTTATTAAATATTATTGCCTTAAATTAGAAATAATAATTTTCATAGAGAAAGTTCTAGACTAGTGTAGTACTGAATAAATCCTGGCAGCCTGATACTGTGTTTTAATTTTCTGCACTTCCTAGTTCAGGAATAATGACCTATCCTATATTAATTTGTTTAGTAAGTATATGCAAATTATTAGACAAATTTAAATAATAGAAAAGGTTTTGCTGAAGGGAAAAAATACTAAACTACTTTTCTTTTAAGTCAGTACTATCCATTTTTTCATTTACCTCTTTGAATATCATTAAAGATACTTAAAAACTTGAAAGATTTAATCCATTTTAAAATTTGAAGCACTGTTCTATTTTTATTTATAACTATATAGAATTAAAGAATTACAGATCCAGAAGGAATTAAAAAATGATTTAAGGGGTTATATTTTAGCTTGTTTTAATATATCTTTCAGAATCAAAGGGTTTTAGAGCTGGAAGTTTCATTTTAAACTTAAATTATATAATATTTCTCTTTCACCTAATAGCATGGTTTTATAGTCTGCCGAAAACACAGTCCACAATTACATTAGCCCAGTGGAAAAAATAGGTTCTGATTTATGTCAAATATCTAGCAATGGGATCTAAGATGGTGGAAAAGAGAGGAGTGGAAGCTAAGTAGTCCCCTTGGAACAACTGAAAAAAAACCAGAAACAACTAGTAAATAAGCCGGAATAACTGCGGGGAGACAAACGTGACCATCCACTCATCATACACCAACCTGAATTGGGAGGAATGCCCAAGATTACAGCATAAAATCTGTAAGTAAAAACTGTGGATCCGGAACTCCAGAAGATGGCAGTTAGGAGACACAGGGCAAAAAAACACCTCCATGAAAAATACTAGATAAAAACCAGAAAGTCACCCAGAACACCAGTTTCAGCAATGCACCAGCTGGGCAAGGTCCCCTAATCCACAGGGACCGTGCACTTGGTGAAACCGGGAGTCTGCATTTTGAAACAAGTGAGTAAGCACTGTGGTGTGGGGAAACCATGGGTTGGCATTTGGAGACGGACTAGTTTTTTTTAAAAAAACCCAAAAGCAGCTGCGGAAATGGCAGTGAGAACCACACAGGGAAGCGCGGCAGGAATGGCGTCTCCACTACCTGTGAGTACGCCTCAGTATCTAGCATGGATGATAGCCTTTAGTGCACCCGCTGCTAATTGTCTTGGAGTGAGGCAGGCAGAGGTTAGCCAAAAGGGGAAGAAAACCATGTCCCTTGCAGCCATCTTCCCGGCAGGCAGGGAATGCTCCTTCTGGGCACTAGTGCCACAGCCCAGAGCTGCTCCAAAAAGTCCCAGGGCTACGGGAAGTGTTTCCAGCATCACACACATATGCCACAGTATCGGGCATGGACAGTAGCCTTTCACACACTTGCAGCTAATTGTCCCAGAGCTAGGAAGGCGGAGCGGTGCAAAAGGAAATTAACACGCCCCATTCAGCCATCCTTTCAGCAGGCTGGGAACACCCCTACATGGCCCTGCGGCCCAAAACTTCCCTTGAGGGATGGCGTGCACTTGTGACATAGCACAACCTTCCCTCAGCAGAGGCCCTGGAAGGGCACGGCTTGGAAGAGCGACCCACTCGGAAATCCCCAGGGACCATATGCCAATACCAAGGACTTGTGGGTCAGCAGCAGAGACAATCTGTGGCGAGACCGAACTGAAGGTTTATCTCTTGAAACAGCCTTAAATCTCCAGGAATACCTGGGTGGTTTGATTGTTAAAGTCGCCCTCAGTACCTAACCACTCAGACACATGCCCCACATTCAGGGCGGACAGCACCAATTACACATGCAAAACTGGTGCACTAGTTGGACCCCACAAGAATCAGACCCCCACACACCACAAAGACAGAGTTGGGAAGAACTGACTTGAGGGGAATAGGTGGCACGCAGACACCACCTGCTGACTAGTTAGAGAAAGTGTACACCACCAAGCTGTAGATCTGACAAATTAGAGAGAAGTATTTGAATTAGCATACGTATTCTGAAAGAACCCTGTCAACTTAAGCACATGCCAAGAGGCCAAAAACAACAGAAAATTTTAAAGCATATGAAAAAAACAGATGATATGGGTAACCCAAACCCAAACACCCAAATCAAAAGATCAGAGGAGACAGTACTTGGAACAATTAATCAAAGAACTAAAGACAGACAACGAGGGCATGGCACAGGATATAAAGGACATGAAGAAGAGCATGGCACAAGATATAAAAGACATAAAGAAGACCCTAGAAGAGCATTAAGAAGAAATTGCAAGAGTAAATTAAAAAAATAGAAGATCTTATGGAAATTAAAGAAACTGTAGGCCAAATTAAAAAGACTCTGGATACTATAATACAAGATTAGAGGAAGTTGGACAACGACTCAGCCTCCTCGAGGACCGCAGAACAGGAAATGAAAGAACAAAAGAAAGAATGGGGAAAAAATCAGAAAAATCAAAATGGATCTCAGGGATATGATAGATAAAATAAAACATCCAAATATAAGACTAATTGGTGTCCCAGAAGGAGAAGAGAAGGGTAAAGGTCTAGAAAGAGTATTCAAAGAAATTGTTGGGGAAAACTTCCCAAACCTTCTACACAATATAAATACACAAAGCATAAATGCCCAGCAAACTCCAAATAGAATAAATCCAGATAAACCCACTCCAAGACATATTCTGATCAGACTGTCAAATACTGAAGAGAAGGAGCAAGTTCTGAAAGCAGCAAGAGAAAAGCAGTTCACCACATACAAAGGAAACAACATAAGACTAAGTAGTGACTACTCAGTGGCCACCATGGAGGCGAGAAGGCAGTGGCATGACATATTCAAAATTCTGAGAGAGAAGAATTTCCAACCAAGAATATCCAGCAAAACTCTCCTTCAAATTTGAGGGAGAGCTTAAATTTTTCACAGACAAACAAATGCTGAGAGATTTTGCTAATAAAAGACCTGCCCTACTTCAGATACTAAAGGGAGCCCTACTGACAGAGAAACAAAGAAAGGAGAGAGAGATGGAGAAGGGTTCTGTAATCTTAGCTGAAGATGCATTTTTTAAGCCATATAGTGACCACTGAATATAAGTTTGGCTTTATTGTCATCATAGTCATCATAAGACACAACCCTATATTAAATTATTTTTAATTCCGTGTTGCAGAGAGGAATAAACAGACATTGCAGAATGGTGACATTATGAAGGAGAAAACATACTTGGTATCACATCCTATTCCATGCTACCATTTCTTTCACTCTCTTTCAAATGGATAACTCAGTTTTATGGTATGGCATTCTTTCTGAAACACTAGAAATCAGATGATGAAGGTAGTTGCCTCACTTTTCTGACTTGGTGATTGTAAATGTGGTCATCTCACTTAACTTGTAAGATGACTTTTAGTTTCCTAATTGATAAAACAGGAATTAGACTAAGAATAATTAAAAGCTATTAAATTTAAGTCTGAAAATACAGACTTCTTTTGAAAATCCAAAGGAATACCCTTATACTTTTTGAGACCATTGAAAAATGTGTATGCTCGATTACGTTTTATTGGTTGTTGTAGATTAGATGCCATTGTCTGGAGATAGGTATGAGATACATAGAGCAATGGCATATAGGGAGCAGTGTTGGTGAAAATGTCTATTTATATCTGAAGAGACATCTGTTATTGTAGTCACTGAACCACTAAATTTAAGTGGCAGTTATTACCTTCTATTTCATACACTGAAACAAAAGAATATTAATTTTGGACCCAAGATTTGCTATTTATTGCATAGTTAATGGAAAATACTGAACCATTTTAGCTTCTGAGGGTTTGGCAAAAAAAGAAAAAGTCTGTTTACTCTCTGATCCCTAAGGTTGTATAGTTTGCGGTGAGAATTCCTATAAATAAAACAAAATTATCTCAATGCATTTACTTCCTTGGTTCAGATAAAAATAATTTGAATAGCAAGGGTTATGTGTAGACATGTTTGTAAATACACAAAGGAGGAAGAATTGGAAGTATTGATCTGTATTCAGATTTATTCTGCAACTTAGGTATGGTGAGAATAGTGCGACAATATCCTCATCTGTAAAATTTATAACACAGCCACTATTTTGTGATATCAAATAAGATGACAGTAAATATCTGAAAATTAAATACTATTCTGAAACTTAAAAAAAAATAATAGAGGGGCATATAGGGAAAAATATACCTATTGCAAACTAATTACAGTTAGTAGTATTTTAATATTCTTTCATAAACAGTAACAAATGTACTGTACTGATACTATGAGTCAATGATGGAGGGGGTTTAGTTAGGGGTATGGGAGGTTTTGAGTTTCCTTTTTTTTTTTTTTTTGTCTGTATTTCTTTTCTGGAGTATTGAAAATGTTCTAAAAATTGAAAAAACAATTGTGGTGATGGATGCACAGCTGTATGATGGTACTGGGGGCAATTAATTGTACACTTTGGATCTTTGGATAATTGTATGGTATGTGAACAATGTCAATAAAAAAATAAATAAAATAAAAATATCTAGCAGTGGGTTTAGGTGTAAAAAAAAGTGGGAGATAGGAGATGCTTGAATGGAGAAAGAATCATAAAATGCTAAAACCGGAAGGGCTCTTAAGGAAATCATCTAGTATAGTCCCTTTCTTTAGCATGAAGAAATTAAGACCCACAGAGATTAAGTAATTTGCCTAAATTCACACACATAGCGGAATGGCAGAGCTAGAACTAGAGCCCTGCTCTCTGGACTTCAGCTCCAGTGTACTTACCATCATAGTCTACCAGGAGTTAAACCAGAGACTAGAGGATAGATCTTCCGCAGCAGTGGAGACTTGTTTCCATTAGGCTAGTTATCTGGCTGACATTAAAGATGAAAATAGCTAGATGGCTGGTTACTGGAGTTTGAACAGCTACACCAGACAAGTTTAAAGTGTGAAAGTGTGACTTTAAAAGTGAATTAATTACTTTATTCACAAATTCCTTAAGTTTAAACATTATAAGAACATAATAATTTCTGTACTAGATTAAATCTGTTACATATTTAATCCTAGTCTGGTGCTCTATTACCCACCATAGGAGGCTTGTCATCAAACATAAAGGGTAGCTGTATCTCATTTTCTATTAGTAGGTATTTATGTCTCCGTCATTCACACATTTTTTATATTTCTTATCTGTGCATCATCTCAGGATAGTTAACTCTAGTATGAGGTACTGCTTCTTTTATCTCAGCTTTATTTCTTTCAACTCTTAAAGGCACCTTTCAGTTCTGTATTTTTAAAATTTATGTGTCTATTAAATATTTCTGTTAAAATGTTAACGAACATTTGTTTCTGGGAATTTTTGTATTAAAAGGAATATATGTTTCTGGGAATTTTTATATTTTTATTAAATAAAAGGAACATTTTTCTTTAAGGTTAAATTAAAACTTTTCTTACACTATTTCTTAAACTATCTTATTTTCATTTTCTGTTAGCCATTTCTTTTGTTCCTCATTTCTAAACCAGAGCTTTTGAAGATCCTTAATCTTTATACTTGAAAAGTAAATTATTGGTGCTTGCTCTAATAGCGAAAGTTATTGTCCTCCATATTAGGCTGGACAAAAGAATTAAAATTGAATCCTTTTAAAGTTTATTTTGCATGTTCCAATATTATTTTACTTTTTGTACTAGGTCATGCATGCATTTAGCAGTTATACAATTAAGAGGGTGGGTGATATTTGAATGTTATGAATAGATTTTTTGAACCTTTTACTAAGTACATTTGTTTTTGCATAATATTTTGATACTTTGGCATCAAAATAAGTTTATCGTGCATTCATAAAGAATGGCAAGGAAGATTGCAGTGTCTTACTGAAATTTGGTAAAAATTCTTTTCCTTGAACTTCATTGCAGAAAATCAAGGCAATCCAAATATGAGTGTGTGTAGGTGAGTGTATATAAATAAATGACGGAGAGATAAAGTACTAAATTATATGTGGGAAACAGACTTTGAAATACTCCATTATTTAAAGACATACATGTAGGCAAGTTTGTGCATACTTTTAAAAATCCAAACAAGTGGCTGGATTTATACCTAGATTTTCTCACCTCTGTGACATGCTGATACTATTCCTTGCCCTTCCAAGGCAATAAATATTGCCTTGATCTACAAGTTACTGTTGTGTGCATGTGGACAGGAGCATGCTCTGTCAAAGAGAATTAACCTTTCTAAACAATGAATAAACTTAGTTATTCTTTTACATATATATGTATTTATTCATACATATATATATATATACTATTTTAACAAGAGAGAGAAATTTGTTTTTCCTGCTTTGGTAATTTTAACATTTGAAATTTTCTTACTTTTAACCTTACGATTGAGCTGTCCACAGCATGAGTCATTTCACCAACTGTATTTATTGGGACTAGCTCTCTTTCATCTTATGTTTTGATATTTTATCAAATGGATACTGTATTTCAATGTATTGTTAAAGTGGGCCTTTGTTAAATATAAATCAAGACAATTCTGGTAGGTCCTGTTAGCAGTAAATTTTATGTTGTAGAAGTAAACAAAATATTTTTTCTACAGATTGATTTTCTAAATTATTTTACTTTTTCCAAACTAGATTGTGATGGTAAATAAGCAGGGCAAATGTAGTGCTTTTATTATTTAAGGCTCAAAATAGAACATGAGGTACAAATATAATAGTCACTTGCTCAGGATTACATGTTTTATAGAGTTGCTTATATGCTAGGTTTATGGCCATAATTGTTGTACTCCATGGTAAAGCCTATGGGAAAAGCTATTTGGCCCTACACTGTACTTCTCATTACTTCACTTTACAAACAACTAAATTTACCTGAAAATGTAGATGATGGTTATGCAGCATGTGAGAAGGAAGGCATATGTTTATTCAGAAATCATTGGTAATATCTATAAAGGTACATGTTTTATATATCCCACAGAGTAAAACACTTGCTTTGGCTGAGTAGCTTGTAATATTATTCAGAAAGCGTATTAAAAAGTTCTTCACTCAGATCTTAAGCTTTCCCTTTCTCATTCTTTCTGCCTCTTGATCTCTTGGTTTTAAAATCTTCCTCCTTATTTTGTAGACACTGCTCTCCTGTTCACTACTTCTTCTCTGTCTTTACGTCTCACCACTGGGCCTCTCTCAGTGTCTGTTTTCCCAACCTTCATCCCAAATTCCAGCTGTATATCTACAACCAGTTGGTCAGGTAACTGCACCTTTTTCAGTGCACTCTTTGATAGAGCATGCTCTGTTTTTGTTTGTTTTGGTTTGCTTTTTTTTTTTTTCCCTTTAATTTGGTTTAACAGGCTTGAGGCTTCTTGTCAAATGTTCTGTAAATTTCCATCTTTGTTTCTACGTTAACATGACATGCTGACTGTTCAAGAAGTGGAGTGACAGTTCTTGTGCTTTTTATTAAGTATTTGTTGGATGTGTGGATACACTTTTGTTGATTAGCTACCACTGTAGATCTAACCCCAGGAACATGAGCAGCTCACCTTTTATTTAGTGGTGGCATCTGCATTTGAGGAGAATTCAGCAGTAGCTTTTTAACTACTCAAATAACTTCCTAAATCAGTAACTTCTCCTATCCCTTAGGAGCTAAGGTACGATGAACCATTTAAGTTCAGAGAAAGGGTTAGATTAAGAAATATGAGATGTTTCTTTAGTCAAGTAAACAAATAGATATGTTTGACTGCATAAAGCATCTGAATGTGGTGCTCAGTGTTCTCTCCATGGGAAAAAATAGGTTATCACCTGACATTGCATCTTTTAGGTAACAGAAACCAAACTCACTAGACCTGAAATTAAATCAAATTGAATTTGAAAAATAAAAGTAAAGGGACATGAACGTGTTGTTGTTGTTGTTGTTGTTGTTGTTGTTGTTTTGCTTGCTTGTTTTGGAGGGTTTGGGTTTCTTTTTGTTGTTGTTTTCAGTCTTTGTTGGTTTGGGTTTGTTTGTTTTCTGGTCAGAGCCTTCAGAATAAATTCCTTACATCTTTTGTTTTGAGAAAGCATTACATATGAAGAAGAATATTTAAGTTAATTACTGACATCATCAGTCATGGCTATCCAGATATTCCAAAGATTTATTTTTCTGAATTTATGATTATTTTTCCTTTGCTAATCTTATAAACTATTATAAGTAAAAAACAAATTCCCTCATTTTCTGAATGTTATCTCATCCAAGCTTCTATTAGCTCAAACTTTTTTCAGAGAGAGTAGTGTGAACATTGTGTTTTCCACAGCTTTTGATAAGGTAATTAGTGATAGAGCTCGCAAAGTGATTTCTGCTTATAGGTTTGTTCTCTCACTATTTTTCTTGGTGTGGCCATAGATTTCTGACAAAACGAGAACAAAAACTAATGCAACGGCGACAACATGCAGAAGAGCTACTAGAGTGGAAGCGACGTTTAGATGCAGAGGAAGCAGAGATTCGTCAAATGGAAAAACAAGCTTTGGCTGCCTGGGACAAAGAATTAATAAGATCTAAAACCCCTAAGAAAGAACTGGAGGACCAGAGGACAGAACAGAAAGGTAATAAATACTGACTATTCAGACTACAAACTAAAGTCAAACATAATTGAAAGATTTATTTCATAATTTTTATGTTTTTTTTTTTAATTTTATTTTGTAATAAATTCAAACTTATAGGAACAGTGCAAAAACAGTACAAACCCCATACACAGAACTCCAGCATACCCCAACCCGCCTGATACCCTGATTCACCATCTTTAACATCCTGTCACGCCACCATTTCTTTCTTTCCTTCCCTCCCTCCCTATCATCCACCATCTATTGCTCTGTCTTCTGAACATATGACAGCAAGCTGCACACATCCTTGAACAAACACTATAATTCACATATACATTTCCCATGAACAAGAACATTCTTTTATGCAGTCCCATTAAGCGCAGCTAAGAAGTTCAAGAAATTCAACATTGATACAAAGCTTACATTCTTTTTTTTTTGAAACGTTCTGAATTGTTTTTTTAATCTTCATTTTATTGAGGTATATTCACATACCACGCAGTCATACAAAACAAATCGTACATTCGATTGTTCACAGTACCATTACATAGTTGTACATTCATCACCTAAATCAATCCCTGACATCTTCATTAGCACACACACAAAAATAACAAGAATAATAATTAAAGTGAAAAAGAGCAATTGAAGTAAAAAAGAACATTGGGTACCTTTGCCTCTTTGTTTGTTTGTTTCCTTCCCCTATTTTTCTACACATCCATCCATAAACTAGACAAAGTGGAGTGTGGTCCTTATGGCTTTCCCAATCCCATTGTCACCCCTCATAAGCTACATTTTTATACAATTGTCTTCGAGATTCATGGGTTCTGGGTTGTAGTTTGATAGTTTCAGGTATCCACCACCAGCTACCCCAATTCTTTAGAACCTAAAATGGGTTGTCTAAATTGTGCGTAAGAGTGCCCACCAGAGTGACCTCTCGGCTCCTTTTGGAATCTCTCTGCCACTGAAGCTTATTTCATTTCCTTTCACATCCCCCTTTTGGTCAAGAAGATGTTCTCCGTCCCACGATGCCAGGTCTCCATTCCTCCCCGGGAGTCATATTCCACGTTGCCAGGGAGATTCACTCCCCTGGGTGTCTGATCCCACGTAGGGGGGAGGGCAGTGATTTCACCTTTCAAGTTGGCTTAGCTAGAGAGAGAGGGCCACATCTGAGCAACAAAGAGGCATTCTGGAGGAGGCTCTTAGGCACAATTATAGGGAGGCCTAGCCTCTCCTTTGCAGCAACTGTCTTCCCAAGGGTAAAACCTATGGTAGAGGGCTCAACCCATCAAACCACCAGTCCCCTATGTCTGTGGTCATGTTACAAAGCTTATATTCTATATTTCTTTTTTTTTTTTCTTATGTCCCAACTGTGTCCCTTTGAACCTCCTCTCCTCCACCCTCAGATCCCATCCAGGATCATCCTTGGCATTTAATTGTCATTATCTATTTAGACCATCTTTTTTTTTTTTTTTTTCAATTGTGGAAACATATATATACAGCCTAAATCTTCCCATTCCAACCCCTCCCTAGCATTCCGTTCGTGGGATTAATCACATTTAGAATGTTGTAATGCTATCACCTTCCCACCATCCATTACTAGAAATTTCCCTTCACCCCAAACAGAAACCCTACACTCCTTTCTTAACTCCCCATTGCCCCTTCCCCCCCTTCTTGTAACCCATACTCCCCTTTTCATCTCTATGGTCGTATTCTCTGATACTTTCTTTGTGTTTACCGTGGGGCTTAAATTTAACCTCTTAAATCCATAACAATCTTGTTTTTCTTTGATACCAACTTAACTTCAATAGAACACATAAACTATGTTCCTATACTCCTCCATTCTCCCACCTTTATGTAGTTCTTGTCAAAAATTACATATTTTACATTGAGTCCAAAACCACTGATTTATCATTACGGTTTATATATTTTAGATTGTGTAGGAAGTAAATAGTGGAGTTACAAATCAAAAATATGGTAGTATTGGTATTCATATTTACCATGTGATCTTTACTGGAAATGTTTATTTCTTCATGTGGTTTCAGTCAGTTGTTTAGTGTCCCTTCCTTTCAGCCTGCTCAGTTCCCTTTAGCAATTCTTACAGGACTGATCTACTGGTGAGGAAGTCCCTCAGCTTTTGATTATCCGGGAATGTTTTCATCTCCCCCTCATTTTTAATCTCCAGGTGTTTGTGAATTTTCTAAGTCTCTGATGGTTACTGACTTCTATTTGTATTCCATTGTGGTCAGAGAATGTGCTTTGAGTATATTCTTTTTTTTTTTTTTTTTTTTTTGGTAATTTATTGAGGCTTGTTTTATGTCCCAGCCTATGGTCTATTCTGGAGAAAGATCCGTGATCTCTAGAGAAGAATATGTGTCCTGGTGATTTGGGATGTAATGTTCTATATATGTCTGTTAAATTACTCTATATCTCTCTCTCCTTTCTTTGTTTCTCTGTCAGTAGGGCTCCCTTTAGTATCTGAAGAAGGGCAGGTCTTTTATTAGCAAAGTCTTTCAGCATTTGTTTGTCTGTGAAAAATTTAAGCTCTCTCTCAAATTTGAAGGAGAGTTTTGCTGGATAAAATATTCTTGGTTGGAAATTTTTCTCTCTCAGAATTTTGAATATGTCATGCCACTGCCTTCTTGCCTCCATGGTGGCCACTGAGTAGTCACTACTTAGTCTTATGTTGTTTCCTTTGTATGTGGTGAACTGCTTTTCTCTTGCTGCTTTCAGAACTTGCTCCTTCTCTTCAGTATTTGACAGTCTGATCAGAATATGTCTTGGAGTGGGTTTATCTGGATTTATTCTATTTGGAGTTTGCTGGGCATTTATGCTTTGCGTATTTATATTGTGTAGAAGATTGGGGAAGTTCTCCCCAACAATTTCTTTGAATACTGTTTCTAGACCTTTACCCTTCTCTTCCCCTTCTGGGATACCAATGAGTCTTAAATTTGGACGTTTTATTTTATCTATCATATCCCTGAGATCCGTTTTGATTTTTTTTATTTTTTCTCCATTCTTTCTTTTGTTCTTTCATTTTCCATTCTGTGTTCCTCGAGGATGCTGAGTCATTGTTCAACTTCCTCTAGTCTTGTGTTATGAGTATCCAGGGTCTTTTTAATTTGGCCAACAGTTTCTTTTATTTCCATAAGGATCTCCTATTTTTTTATTTACTCTTGCAATATCTTCTTTATGCTCTTCTAGGGTCTTCTTTATGTCTTTTATATCCTGTGCCATGCTCTCGTTGTTTGATTTTAGTTCATTGATTAATTGTGCCAAGTACTGTGTCTCTTCTGATCTTTTGATTTGGCTGTTTAAGTTTGGGTTCTCCATATCCATCTCGTTTTATCATATGCTTTAAGGTATTCTGTTGTTTTTGGCCTCTTGGCATTTGCTTTACTTGATAGGGTTCTTTCTGGATATACAAAATACTGATCTCTCATTTGTCAGGTCTACAGCTTGGTGACATACACTTTCTCTAGCTAGCCAGCAGATGGCGTCCATGAGTCACCTATTCCCCTCAAGTCAGTTCTCCCCAACTTTGTCTTTGTGGTGTATGAGGATCTGATTCTTGTGGGGTTCAATTGGTGCACTAAGTTTGGGTGTATTGTTGGTGCTGTCCTCCCTGAATGTGGGGCTTGTGTCTGAGCGGTTAGGGAGGCAGGGCAGCTTTAATCAAACCTCCCAGGTGTTCCTAGAGATTTAAGGCTGTTGCAAGAGTCTAAGCCTTCACTTCAGTCTTGCCACAGATTGTCTCTGCAGCTGACCCACAAGTCCTTGGTATTGGCATAAGGTTCCTGGGATTTCCGAGCGGGTCCCCATTCCCAGCCGTGCTCTTCCAGGACCTCTGCTGAGGGAAGGCTGTGCCATGTCACAAGTGCACATCAGCCCTCCAGGGAAGCCCTGGGCTGCCGGGCCGTGCAGGGGCGTTCCCAGCCTGCTGTAAAGGAGGCTGAATGGAACGTGTTAATTTCCCCCCTTTTCGCACAGCTTCACCTTCCCAGCTTCGGGAAATTAGCTGTGGGTGCACTAAAGGCCGCTGTCCACAGCCAATGTTGTATTGCATGCGCAGTGCTGCAGGAAATACCCCCTGTCAAACTGGGACCCTTGGCGCAGCTCTGGGCTATAGTTCCGGCCCCGGGCAGGAGCGTTACCAGCCCACCGGGGAGATGGCTGCAAGCGGCATGGTTTCTTTCTCCTTTGGGCTCCCCTCTGCCTCCTGACCCCAAGACAATCAGCAGCGGGCTATTCTCCATACCAGACACCGAGAGGTTGGCACAGCCCGCTCCTGCTGTGCTGCACTGCGCGGTTCTCACCATCATAACCGCGGCCGCTCCTGGGTTTTTTTTTTTTTTTAAAGAACTAGTCCGTTTCCAAATGCCACCCCATGGGTTCCCCCGCACTGCAGCGCGGCCACTGGACTTTCACCCGGCTCACTCACTCATTTCAGAATGCAGACTCCCAGTTTCACCAAATGCACGGTCCCTGTGGATTTAGCAGACCTTGTCTGGCTGGTGCATCACTGGAACTGGTGTTCTGGGTCACTTTCTGGCTTTTATCTAGTCTTTTTCACGGAGGTGTTTTTTTGCCCTGTCTCACCTAGCCGCCATCTATGGTTCTCCTCTTCAATATTTTTAAAAATGTAAATGACTTAGGATAAAAAAGGCAATGAAACTAGAAATGCTGCAGAAATTAGAAATGTAAGAAATATTGTGAGCAGCTTTATCCCAGTATGCTTGAAAACCTAGAAATGGATAATTCCTATAAGAATACAATTCATCAACGCTTACTCAATAAGAAATAGAGAACCTTACTGGTCTTTTGACTGTTAAAGAGCATGTGCCAATAGCTAAAAATCTTTTTACAAAAAACACGACTCTTCTGGCTTCACCAGTGCACCACTCATTAAAGGGAAAAAAAATTCCAGTCTTATAATTATTTACTTTCCATAGAGTAGAAAATAAGGAAGCATTTCCATACTCATTTTATGAGGCTAGTATTTAACTTTGATACTATATCCAGAAAAGGCTAGTATCAAAAAGGAAAAGGCCAGTCATATTCATTCTAAATATAATCTAGTGTAGTATGTTCAATAATAATTTAATGTAAAAATTTAATACTTCATGATCAAATAGTATTTAGTGTATATTAGAAAATTGACAATGTGGTGAATTACTTTAAGCACATTAAAGGAGAAAAATTACATGATCAGCCCAGTGCATTCAGAAAAGGCATTTGTTAAAATTCAAGAAAACATTTTTGATAAAACAAACCCCAGAACAAAGTAGGAATAGAGGGGAACTTTTCTTTACCTGATAAAGGGTATCTGTTAACAAAAATTAAAAGCCATACCTACAGTGTTGCTCATACTTAATGATAAAACATAGAAAACTTTCCCTTTGAATTCAGAAATAAGACAAGAATTCCCATTATCACCTCTTCTATTCAACATTGCATGGAGGTCATACACAGTTTAGTAAGACCAGAAAAATAAACTTTATAAAAAGTGAAAGGAGGAAGAAAACTCATTTTTTGTAGATGATAAGGCTGTGCACATAGAAAACCACAAGAATTTATGTGCCAATTATTAGTATTAGCGAATTTAGCAAGGTTGGTAAATACGAAATCCATAAAAAACAATTATCAGCAAAAATTGTTTAGAAAAATCTAATTTAAAAAAAAAATACCATTTATAAGAGAAACAAGAAAAATGACGTGTGTAGGAATAAGTTTAACAAAAGATGTGTAAATAGAAGTTCTTTATGGAAATAAGTTAGAATTTTATCAGAGACATTAAAGAAGACCAAAATAAATGGAGATCTATACCAAGTTTATGGATAGATTTAGTGTTAAATGACATTAATTCTCCTTGAACTAATCAGTAGATTGAAGACAGTTTAAATCAGAAGCTCAGCAAGATTTCTTTATAGGATTTGACTAGCTGATTTTAAAAATGGATGTGAAAGAGCAGAGGACTAAAATAGCAGAGACATTTCTAGCGTTAAAGAACCATAAAATGCAGGAACTTACTTTACAAGATATCAAGCCTTCTAAAGTTGTACTAATTAAAATGTGTGATATTTGCACAAATAGGCCAGTGGAATAGATAGCCCAAAAAGAGACCCGTTCTTGTGTGACAGAGATAACTTTGCATATCAATGGAGAAAGGAGGAACTCCCCAATAAATATTTTTGAGTGGAAAAAATGAATTTGGATCCCTATCTGACAATAAAAAAAAAAGATTCATTCATTTACAGTGTGAAAGTCAACATTGTAAAAAAGAACCATTAAGGGGAAGACTGATAAACTTGACCTGAGTAAGTTAGGAATTTCTGTTCATTGATACACCATACATAAAATAAAACAACAGAGCACAAAGCAAGAGAATATATTTGCAACACATATGACTGACAAAGGAACAGTATAAAGACTGTACAAGCAATTCCTATGAATCATTAATAAAAAAACAAACACATAAAAAAGTAGGCAAAAGAGCAGACACTTCACAAATGAAGAACTCCACATGGCCAATAAGCATGTGAAAAGATGTTTAACTTTGTTCATAGTTAGGGCAGTGCAAATTAAAACCAGGAAGAGACACCATTACATACCTATGTTAGTTTCCTAGGGCTTCCATAACAAATCACCACAGATTTGATGGCTTAAAACAACAGAAATTTATTCTCCTCACAATTCTGGAGCCCAGAGTCTGAAATCAAGGTGTTGGCAAGGCTGTGCTCTCTCCAAAGGCTGTAGGCTCTTCTTGCTTCTGCTGGCTGTTGGTAATCCTTGTGGCTGCATAGCTCCAGTTTCTGTCTTCATTTTCACAGGGTCTTGAGGACACTTATCATTGGATGTAGGGCCCTTCTGGATAATCCAGGATGATCTTGTCCCAAGATCCTAACATAATTACATTTGTAAAGACCCTTTTCCAAATAAAGCCATATTCACAGGTTTTGTGAGGTTTAAGATGTGGACATTTCTTTTGGGGACCACCATTCAACCCACTACAGTACTCATCATAGCTGTTATATTTTAAGTGGAACTAAGAATTTCTGGTGTAAGTGTAAATTGTTAAACCTAGTTTGGAAAACATTTTGCATTAAAAATAACAAATTAAAAAATAACAGAAGTGAAGATACACATATCCTATAATTCAGTAATTCAGCAGTTCCATTCCCAGGTATATATCCTAGAGCAATGGTTCTCAAAGTATGGTTCCTGAAACCCCACAATCGAGGAGTCCCTGAGATTCTTTCAGGGGACCAGGAGGTCAAAATTACTTTTATAATACTAATATATTGTTTTCCTTTTTTGCTTTGTTGACATTTCACGGATGGTGCAAAAACATTGATGGGTCAAACTGTGGTATGTTAGCATGATTTGAGGCAGTGGCACCAGACTGTACTAGTAATTATTGTATTATTCACCTTGAATTCAAGATTATTTTAAAAAGTCGTTTTCCCTTAGGAATATCCTTGATGGAGCATTAAAAAAATATTAATTTTATTAATTCTTGACCTTTAAGAATACATCTTTACAATACTCTGTGTGATAACATAGGAAATATGCATAAGGCACTTGAGTATGCTGAAGACTTATGGTTGTTTTGAAGAAAAACACTTAAGTGATTAAGTTGCAAGCTGAACTAGCCATTTTTTTCATGGAACACCATTTTTACTTAAATGACTGACTGACTATGGGTATTCAGACTTGGGTATTTGGCAACAGTATCTTAAAAATGAATGGGGAAAAAAATGAATGGAGCGGGAGGGACGGCAAGTTGGTGGCATAGAGAGGAGTGGAATTTAGTTAGTCCCCTGGAACAACTGATGAACAACCATGAACAACTAGTAAATAATTTGGAATAACTGCTGGGGGACAATAGTGACTGTCCACACATTGTACACCAACCTGGATTTGGAGGAATCCCTGAGATCGCAGCATAAAATCTGTAAGTAAAAACTGCAGAACTGTGCCGGGAGCCCCCTCCCCCCATGGCAGGCTTAGCTGCAAAACCTTGCTGTGGTAGTGAGTAGCACTCTTCCAGCAAGCAAATATAACTGAACTGAGCTCCAACTGGGGTTTTAATTAACAAATGTGGACTGCTGAAAACAAGATACAAACCCCCAACAAGCAGAAAGAGGCTTTTAGTGATAACTGACCTTAAAGAACCAGAAGACTCATCAGTCCCAGGAAGGGGAGCCCAGAAGACCAGGTGTCACCTCTGGCCGACGAGCGAAACTGGGGGGCCATGTACTGGCTCTAAAAAGGGCTTTCTGCCCCTTTTTCTCTCTCCCAACCTGATGGGCTCAGAGGATAGAGCTGTACCCATTTTCAGTGAAGAGAGCCTCAGCCATTTTCAGTTTGTAGCGCTCTGACCCATACAGGGGTGGAGATAACGGAGTCAGAGAGATGATCAAATGCAAATGATAAGTCCCTTGGGGGTGTATCTTCCCTAAGAGTAAGAAGGTAGGACCCAGCTTTCCCTTCAGAACCAGACCCCAGAGCCTGGGGGAAAACGGCCAAAACAGAAACTGAAGGGGCCATATCTCCTTACACCAGTAGGGAGTGACAGGCTGACAGGTGCCACCTGCTAGGCAGGTTAGGAAAAGCACAGCGACTGGAGACCTCACAGCAAAGTCTGTCATTCTTCTAAGATACACCCTGAATATAACCCCATTCTAAGACCTGAACCCGTTCTGGTCTGGGAAAATCTGACTGGGGTAACCAAGGAAACCAGATGCCTAGACAACAGAAAACTACAATCTGTACTAGGAAAAATGAAGATATGGCCCAGTCAAAGGAGCAGACTTACACCTTAATCAAGATACAGTTGAGATACTGTTTCACTTTAAAGATTTTCCATTAAATCTATTAAAGATTTTCAAAGAAATAAGCTAAATCAAATCAAAAACCAAATCAACGAGTTTAGGGAAGATATAATGAGAGAGGAAGGGTATAAAGAAAATACTGGGTGAACATAAGGTAGAAATCAAAAGTTTGAAAAAAAAACAACTGGCAGAATCTCTGGAAATGAAAGGCAAAGCACGGGATGAAGAACACAGTGGAGACATACAACAGCAGATCTCAAGAGGCAGAAAAAAACATTCAGGAACTTAAGAACAAGACACCTGAAATCCTACACACAAAAGAACAGATAGGAAAAAGAATGGAAAAATGTAAGCATCATCTCAGGGAATTGAATGACAACATGAAACACATGAATGTACATGTCATGGGTGTCCCAGAAGGAGCAGAGAATGGAGAAGGGGCAGAAGCAATTAATAGAGGAAATAATCAATGAAAATTTTCCTTCTCTTATGAGATACTTAAAATTACAGATCCAAGGAGCGCAGCGTACCCCAAACAGAATAGATATGAATAGACCTACGTCAAGACACTTAATAATCAGATTATCAAACGTCAAAGACAAAGAGAATCCTGAAAGCAGTAAGAGAAAAGCAATCCATCACATACAGAGAAAGCTTGATAAGACTGTGTGGATTTCTTGGTAGAAACCATGGAGGCAAGAAGGAAGTGGTGTGGTATATTTAAGATACTGAAAGAGAAAAACCGCCAACCAAGAATCCTATATCCAACAAAACTGTCCTTCAAATATGAGGGAGAGTTTAAAATATTCTTTGACAAACAGACAATGACAGAGTTTGGGAACAAGATATCTGCACTACAAGAAATACTAAAGGGAGCACTACCAACAAATGGGAAAAGACAGGAGTGAGAGGTTTGGAACACAATTTTGGGTGATGGTAGCACAGCAATGTAAATACACTGAACAAAGATGAAGGTTAGGAGCATGTGGAACACCAGAAGGAAAGAGGAAAGATAAAGACTGGGACTATATAACTCAGTGAAACCTAGAGTGCTCAGCAGTTGTGGTAAAATGTACAAATATGTTTTTACATGAGGGAGAACAAGTGAATGTTAACCTTGCAAAGTGTTAAAAATGGGGTGGTATTGGGGAAAGAATACAGTCAATGCAAACTAGAGACTATAATTAACAGAAACATTGTATTATGCTTCCTCTAATGTAACAAAGGCAATATACCAAAGTTAAATACCTTTTAGAGGGGGACATAAGGGACGGGTATGGGACTCTTGGCATTGGTGATGTTGTCTGACTCTTTTATTCTACTTGAGGTTAACTCTGTTTTTCCTTTAGTTGCTTTTTAGCTGTCATGCTTTTTTTTTTTTTTTTCTCTTTCCTTTTTCTTTCTCTTTTGTCTCTCTGCCTTCTTTGACTCTTCTTCCTCCTTTGTGGAAGAAATGGAGCTGTCCTTATGTCCTTATATAGATAGTGGTGATGGTGGTGAATGCATAAATATATGATTAAACAGGGAACCATCGATTGTATACTTAGGACTGAAAGTATGGTGGGTGAACAAAACCATCTTAAAAAATGGATTAATGAAGAAACCTCGAGGGCAGTACTTTGATGTAAGTCAGATGCATAAGGACAAATATTGCACGGCCTCACTGATATGAACTAATTTTAATATATAAACCCATAGACATGAAATATAAGTTACCAGGATATAGAACAAGGTTAAAGAATGGAGAGCACTTCCTTATTATGAGCAGAATGTTTAACTAGGTTGAACTTAAGTGTTTGGAAATGGACAGAGGTGACGGTAGCACGTTCTTGGGAGAATAACTAACAATGCTGAATGATATGTGAAGGTGATGGAAAGGGGAAGCTTAGAGTCACGTATATCACCAGAAGGAAAGTTGGATGTTAAAACATGGGAATGTATAAAACAGTGAATCTTTGGTGGAGAATCTCCATGGTTAACTGTACAAATATTAGAAATCTCTTTCATGAACTAGAACAAATTTATGACACTATAACTAGAAGTTAATAATAGAGGGATAATAGGGGAAAAATATACCTATTGCAAACTATGTACTGCAGTTAGTAGTATTGTAACATTCTTTCATCAATAGTAACAGATGTACTATACCAGTACTATGAGTCAATAATGGAGGGGTGGGGTGGTTAGGGCTATTGGGAGGATTTGAGTTTTCTTTTCTTTTCTTTTCTTTTTTTTGTTTTGTTTTGTTTTTATTTCTTTTCTGGAGTAATGAAAATGTTCTAAAAATTTAAAAAAACAATAATTGTGGTGATGGATGCACAGCTGCATGATGGTACCATGGGCAATTGATTGTGTACTTGGGATCTTTGGATAATTGTATGGTGTGTGAACAGTCACAGTAAAATTATATTTTAAAAAAATGAATGGAGCAGCCTTGACTCTTCAGGGAAAACAACTGACAATATGTATTTCCAATGATAAAATTCAAGGTTTCAAGTGAAAATTAAGACTTTGGAAATGCTTTTCTCTCCACAGTTAGCTTAACAGCTTCCCACTACTTAAAAGGTTTTCTGATATGAGTGGTGGGGGATATTACTGAATGTCATCATTTCATATTGTGTGATGAAATGTGTCAACATTTGGAAGATCTGTATTACTCAGTGAACCAATATTTTCCAGGTAACCAATGTATGATTGTTACAGAATCAAGCATGGGTAAAAGATCTGTTCAAAGTAAAAGGTAAACCAGTAGATTTTAATGGGTAACAGATCATGCGACGTTCATTGATACGGTTTCAAATTCCACATTACAGATAATTTTTTGGAAACTACCACTTATCAAGTATTGGTGTAGTGACAGAAAAGAATATCTACAGTTATCTGTAAAGACTTAAGATACTCCTGCCTTTTCTAACTGCATGTCTGTATGAGGCTGGCTTTTCTGCATATACTTTAACCAAAACAACATATTGCTGCCAATTGAATTAAGAAGCAGATACGATAATCCAGCCATTTTCTGTTAAAACAGACATTAAAGATATTTATAAAACTTTAAAATAATTCCTCTCCTTTGACTAAACTTTTTTAATTTAGTTATTTTAGATTTTTAAAAATATTGTTTATGTTAACATGTAGATTTATTATTTTTATTTTTAAATGAATTAATAAATATTTTTTAAGTTCTTCAGTTTTAATTTCTGGTATGGTAAATATTGATATAACCCATGTAAACTAAAGCTCTTTGTAATCCTCAATAAGTTTTGAGAGGGTAAAGGGGTCCTGAAGCCAAAAAGTTTGAAAACTACTGTCCTGGAACAATGTTTTTCAAATTGTGGGCTCTGACCTTTTAGAGGGGCATGAAATCAGTTTAGTGGTTTGTAATCAGCGTTTTTTAAAAGTTGAAATAGAAAATATCACTATGTCATGCATAGTTAAGGATAAATATTTTGTTTATGGTTAAAAAGTCAGAGCCACTGTGCCAGTTTGAGACTGTTGTGTGCCCCAGGAAAGACTGTGTTCTTTTGATCCACTGTGGTGGATGCAGACTTCTTGTGGGTGAGACCCTTTGATTGGGTTGTTTCCATGAAGATGTGACTCACCCAGTTGCGGGTGGGAACTTTTGATTAGATCATTTCCATGGAGGTATGACCCTACCCATTCAAGGTACATCTTAATTAGTTTACTGGCATCCCTTCTGAGAGGATAAAAGGCAGAGACATTTGGAAGAGAGCTCAGAGAAATGCTTAGAGAGAAAACACCCAGAGACATTTTGGAGACAGCCATTGAAACCATATGTTTGGAGTTGCTAAGCTAAAAGATGAAGCCCAGAGTTTGCCCTGGAGAAGCTAAGTGAAAACCCACAGATGCTTAAAGAGAAGGCCACTGAAATCAGAAGCTGAAAGTAATGCAATCCAGGAGCAAAGGACCAACAGACGCGAGCCAAACATGCTTTCCCAGCTAACGGAGGTGTTCCGGATTCTATTGGCCTTTCCTCAGTGTAAGGTATCCTCTTGTTGATGCCTTAGTTTGGCCTTTTTATGCCCTTAGAACTGTAAATGTGTAACTTAATAAATCCCCTTTATAAAAGCCAATACATTTCTGGTATTTTGCTTCTGGTAACTTTAACAACCCGGAACAACCACTGTCATAGAGAAGCTCTTACACACACACACACACACACACACACACACACACACACACACACACACACACACAGCAGGATATATATGGCATTGGTCATAGCAGCATATTTGAACTTGCAAAAAAATGGAAACCACCCACATGTCTGTCAACAGAGAATGGATAAATTGTGGTATATTCTAATATATTATGCTCAGTGAAAGTGAAAAATTACAGTAATAGAAATCAACATATGATAATCACAAAACAAGTCACAGAAGGCTATAAGCAGATTGACTCCTTTTATAGAAACTTCAGAAGCACACAAAACTATGTGGTATATTATTTCACTGTACATACCAAAAAATATGTAAATAAAACCATAAACATACCAAACAATACATAAATAAAGCACAATAGATGTAATTCACCTGTAGTCTTTCTCTTTTCCCCAATTGTTTGTTTGTTTGTTTGTTTGTTTTAGTTTATTCAGAGGCTTGCTTCTGTGTCAACTTTCTCCTTTTTAAGCCTCAATATCCTGCTGCAGACTTCTCCATCTTGGAAAAAATTTTAGAGGTCCTAGGAAAGAGACTCATTTGCTTCTGATATAGGACTCAGCTTCTCAGGTTATATGTTGAACTGTAAAAAGAGTAGAAAACTTTCATTGACCAAGCTTCCATTTATCAGGAACGTCAAACTCCTTAATTGTGTAAAGTGTTAATTGGGTAAATGTTATAAAACAAAGGCAATTTTAATATCATCAAATATAACTAAAGGTAAAGTGATATAGAAAGAAAAAATCAAGGAAAAAACATGAAATAAATGACATCATATCTTTAAGGACACATTGTTTTAAGCTGAAGCTAACTCTGATAAGCAAAAAGTAACTTATTGAAGAATATTCACTGACTCAACAAAATTTTTGAGATGGCTGGAGATCAAGCTTAATACTAAGCGTTCAGAAGCAGTGCCTAAAACCATACCACATAACCAGCCCTAAAGAAAAATGCTGTTGTTAACACTTCCTCACTCACATCAGGAACTCAACCCTGCAACCCCTGAAAAATCCACTGTCACTGTCACCTAAAGCACCTAGAGTAAATTCTGCTTGGAGCCTCCTTCCTCAGATTGCTCGCTTCCAAAATGATGTCTTCCACAGGGATCTTAGATTGGGGAAACCTAGGTCAAATCCCTCAGTCTTAGCAGTAGGGAAGTTGAGAATTTCATTTTTCAGGTTCTGTCTTGGGTGTCAAGGAACTCTTGAAGTAGGAAATTTACCAAACAAGAGGGAGCAGAATTCAAAATGTGTTCCCAGGAAACAAGGCAGTGTATATTACAAGCAAGAATTCAAGTCCTGGGTCTTTCTTCATAGAGCGTTGTAAGTTAACAGTTCAGGAAAGAAAGTCTCTCAGACATTTTTCCAAACCACAAATTTTTTAAATGGTCTACACGTATGATAACTTCCATCTTTTCCCACCAAAACAAAGAGGAAACTACTTTTGTTTCCAGATTTGAAATGTAAAGTGTAGCCAAAAAGATTCTTATTCTCTCTCATAGTAGATATTAGATTAGAGACTAAAGAAATAATTCAGTGTTTACCATGCACCAGTAGTTGTTCAATAGTATGCAATAGGTTTACAATAGTAAACAAGACAACCATACATTGGAAAGTCTGCTTTCAGTTTTGAGGAATGTATTATTTGTGTAAATGCTACAGCTGCCCCATTTCAGATGCTCAGAGTGTCCAAAATCTATTTGGATTTTGTTAAGTTTAATTTTCCACATGTTAAATTCATTAGAGTCTGTTAGCAATATCCAATAGAATTTTCTTTGATGATGGAAATGTTCTGTATATGTGCTGTCCAATACAGTAAGCACATGTGGCTATTCAGTACTTGTTTTTGGCTAATACAACTGAGGAACTGAATTTTTAATTTAATTTTAATTAATTGATATTCAAAGAGTCACATGTGGTTAATGGCTACCATATTGGACAGTGTATGTAGATTACACGTTTTACCAAATTTTGATCTCTGCCATTTCATTTTGTCATATATTTAAACAAGAAATGGCTGATTGGTCGATAGTGTTCACATTTCTTTAAAAGGTGTCAAGTGTTGCCAGACTCTTATTGCAACCTAAAGTATAAAAAATAGAGAAAATGACACATAAATCTGTCTTCAAAATAGAACATTTATGAAAATGTGGTATCATCAGTTGTAGCAAATGTTCCCCACCAATGCAAGGTGGTATATGGGAATCCTGTATTTTATGTATGATTGTTCTGTACACCCACAACTTCTCTAATAAAGAAAAAAAAAGGGGGAGTTTAGGAAAAGATTTAGAAGGGAGCACACACACAAAAGAAGTTAATTATTGGTTTATTTTTGAGATATGGAAATAGGGCATATGAAAGTAGTTGGGGATGAGTACGTGAAGTAGTCACTTTACATCCTTCTGTACTATTTGAATTATATTTACTACATTCTTATACTACTTTTATAATTTTAAAAAATAAGGGAGAGGCGGGGCAAGATGGCAGACTGGTGAGCTGTATGTTTTAGTTACTCCTCCAGGAAAGTAGGTAAAAAGCCAGGAACTGCGTGGACTGGACACCACAGAGCAATCTGTCTTTGGGCATACTTCATACAACACTCATGAAAACGTGGAACTGCTGAGATCAGCGAAATCTGTAAGTTTTTGCGGCCAGGGGACCCGCGCCCCTCCCTGCCAGGCTCAGTCCCGGGGGAGGAGGGGCTGTCAGCTCCAGGAAGGAGAAGGGAGAATTGCAGTGGCTGCTCTTATCGGAAACTCATTCTACTGATTCAAACTCCAACCATAGATAGACTGAGACCAGACACCAGAGACTCTGAGAGCAGCCAGCCCAGCAGAGAGGAGACAGGCATAGAAAAAAAACAACACGAAAAACTCCAAAATAAAAGCAGAGGATTTTTGGAGTTCTGGTGAACACAGAAAGGGGAAGGGCGGAGATCAGGCCTTGAGGCGCATATGCAAATCCCGAAGCAAGGCTGATCTCTCTGCCCTGTGCACCTTTCCTTAATGGCCCTGGTTGCTTTGTCTATTAGCATTTCAATAACCCATTAGATCTCTGAGGAGGGCCGTTTTTTTTTTTTTTTTTTTTTTAAATCCTTTTTGCTTTTTCTAAAACAATTACTCTAAGAAGCTCAATACAGAAAGCTCCAAAGAATTGAAATTTGGGCACGTCAAGTCAAGAGCAGAACTAAGAGAGCTCTGAGACAAAAGGCAATAATCCAGTGGCTGAGAAAATTCACTAAACAACACAACTTCCCAAGAAAAGGGGGGTGTCCGCTCACAGCCACCATCCTGGTGGACAGGAAACACTCCTGCCCATCGCCAGCCCCATAGCCCAGAGCTGCCCCAGACAACCCAGTGTGACGGAAGTGCTTCAAATAACAGGCACACACCACAAAACTGGGCGTGGACATTAGCCTTCCCTGCAACCTCAGCTGAATGTCCCAGAGCTGGGAAGGGGGAGCAGTGTGAATTAACAGAGCCCCATTCAGCCATCATTTCAGCAGACTGGGAGCCTCCCTACACAGCCCAGCAGCCCAGAACTGCCCTGGGGGGACGGCACTCACCTGTGACATAGCACAGTCATCCCTCAACAGAGGACCCGGGGTGCACAGCCTGGAAGAGGGGCCCACTTGCAAGTCTCAGGAGCCACACGCCAATACCAAAGACTTGTGGGTCAGTGGCAGAGACAAACTGTGGCAGGACTGAACTGAAGGATTAGACTATTGCAGTAGCTTTAAAACTCTAGGATCATCAGGGAGATTTGATTGTTAGGGCCACCTCCCCTCCCCGACTGCCCAGAAACACGCCCCACATACAGGGCAGGCAACACCAACTACACACGCAAGCTTGGTACACCAATTGGGCCCCACAAGACTCACTCCCCCACTCACTAAAAAGGCTAAGCAGGGGAGATCTGGCTTGTGGAGAACAGGTGGCTCGTGGACGCCACCTGCTGGTTAGTTAGAGAAAGTGTACTCCACGAAGCTGTAGATCTGATAAATTAGAGATAAGGACTTCAACTGGTCTACAAACCCTAAAAGAACCCTATCAAGTTCAGCAAATGCCACGAGGCCAAAAACAACAGAAAATTATAAAGCATATGAAAAAACCAGACGATATGGATAACCCAAGCCCAAGCACCCAAATCAAAAGACCAGAAGAAACACACCTAGAGCAGCTACTCAAAGAACTAAAGATGAACAATGAGACCATAGTACGGGATATGAAGGAAATCAAGAAGACCCTAGAAGAGCATAAAGAAGACATTGCAAGACTAAATAAAAAAATGGATGATCTTATGGAAATTAAAGAAACTGTTGACCAAATTAAAAAGATTCTGGACACTCATAGTACAAGACTAGAGGAAGTTGAACAACGAATCAGTGACCTGGAAGATGACAGAATGGAAAATGAAAGCATAAAAGAAAGAATGGGGAAAAAAATTGAAAAACTCGAAATGGACCTCAGGGATATGATAGATAATATGAAACGTCCGAATATAAGACTCATTGGTGTCCCAGAAGGGGAAGAAAAGGGTAAAGGTCTAGGAAGAGTATTCAAAGAAATTGTTGGGGAAAACTTCCCAAATCTTCTAAACAACATAAATACACAAATCATAAATGCTCAGCGAACTCCAAATAGAATAAATCCAAAAAAACCCACTCCGAGACATATACTGATCACACTGTCAAACATAGAAGAGAAGGAGCAAGTTCTGAAAGCAGCAAGAGAAAAGCAATTCACCACATACAAAGGAAACAGCATAAGACTAAGTAGTGACTACTCAGCAGCCACCATGGAGGCGAGAAGGCAGTGGCACGATATATTTAAAATTCTGAGAGAGAGGAATTTCCAGCCAAGAATACTTTATCCAGCAAAGCTCTCCTTCAAATTTGAGGGAGAGCTTAAATTTTTCACAGACAAAGAAATGCTGAGAGAATTTGCTAACAAGAGACCTGCCCTACTGGAGATACTAAAGGGAGCCCTACAGACAGAGAAACAAAGACAGGACAGAGAGACTTGGAGAAAGGTTCAGTACTAAAGAGATTCGGTATGGGTACAATAAAGGATATTAATAGAGAGAGGGAAAAATATGGCAAACAGAATCCAAAGGATAAGATGGCCGATTCAAGAAATGCCTTCACGGTTTTAACGTTGAATGTAAATGGATTAAACTCCCCAATTAAAAGATATAGATTCGCAGAATGGATCAAAAAAAATGAACCATCAATATGTTGCATACAAGAGACTCATCTTAGACACAGGGACACAAAGAAACTGAAAGTGAAAGGATGGAAAAAAATATTTCATGCAAGCTACAGCCAAAAGAAAGCAGGTGTAGCAATATTAATCTCAGATAAAATAGACTTCAAATGCAGGGATGTTTTGAGAGACAAAGAAGGCCACTACATACTAATAAAAGGGGCAATTCAGCAAGAAGAAATAACAATCGTAAATGTCTATGCACCCAATCAAGGTGCCACAAAATACATGAGAGAAACATTGGCAAAACTAAAGGAAGCAATTGATGTTTCCACAATAATTGTGGGAGACTTCAACACATCACTCTCTCCTATAGATAGATCAACCAGACAGAAGACCAATAAGGAAATTGAAAACCTAAACAATCTGATAAATGAATTAGATTTAACAGACATCTACAGGACATTACATCCCAAATCAACAGGATACACATACTTTTCTAGTGCTCACGGAACTTTCTCCAGAATAGATCATATGCTGGGACATAAAACAAGCCTCAATAAATTTAAAAAGATTGAAATTATTCAAAGCACATTCTCTGACCACAATAGGAATACAATTAGAAGTCAATAACCATCAGAGACTTAGAAAATTCACAAATACCTGGAGGTTAAACAACACACTCCTAAACAATCAGTGGGTTAAAGAAGAAATAGCAAGAGAAATTGCTAAATATATAGAGACGAATGAAAATGAGAACACAACATACCAAAACCTATGGGATGCAGCAAAAGCAGTGCTAAGGGGGAAATTTATAGCACTAAACGCATATATTAAAAAGGAAGAAAGAGCCAAAATCAAAGAACTAATGGATCAACTGAAGAAGCTAGAAAATGAACAGCAAACCAATCCTAAACCAAGTACAAGAAAAGAAATAACAAGGATTAAAGCAGAAATAAATGACATAGAGAACAAAAAAACAATAGAAAGGATAAATATCACCAAAAGTTGGTTCTTTGAGAAGATCAACAAGATTGACAAGCCCCTAGCTAGACTGACAAAATCAAAAAGAGAGAAGACCCATATAAACAAAATAATGAATGAAAAAGGTGACATAACTGCAGATCCTGAAGAAATTAAAAAAATTATAAGAGGATATTATGAACAACTGTATGGCAACAAACTGGATAATGTAGAAGAAATGGACAATTTCCTGGAAACATATGAACAACCTAGACTGACCAGAGAAGAAATAGAAGACCTCAACCAACCCATCACAAGCAAAGAGATCCAATCAGTCATCAAAAAGCTTCCCACAAATAAATGCCCAGGGCCAGATGGCTTCACAGGGGAATTCTACCAAACTTTCCAGAAAGAACTGACACCAATCTTACTCAAACTCTTTCAAAACATTGAAAAAAATGGAACACTACCTAACTCATTTTATGAAGCTAACATCAATCTAATACCCAAACCAGGCAAAGATGCTACAAAAAAGGAAAACTACCGGCCAATCTCCCTAATGAATATAGATGCAAAAATCCTCAACAAAATACTTGCAAATCGAATCCAAAGACACATTAAAAAAATCATACACCATGACCAAGTGGGGTTCATTCCAGGCATGCAAGGATGGTTCAACATAAGAAAAACAATCAATGTATTACAACACATTAAAAACTCGAAAGGGAAAAATCAATTGATCATCTCAATAGATGCTGAAAAAGCATTTGACAAAATCCAACATCCCTTTTTGATAAAAACACTTCAAAAGGTAGGAATTGAAGGAAACTTCCTCAACATGATAAAGAGCATATATGAAAAACCCACAGCCAGCATAGTACTCAATGGTGAGAGACTGAAAGCCTTCCCTCTAAGATCAGGAACAAGACAAGGATGCCCGCTGTCACCACTGTTATTCAACATTGTGCTGGAAGTGCTAGCCAGGGCAATCCGGCAAGACAAAGAAATAAAAGGCATCCAAATTGGAAAAGAAGAAGTAAAACTGTCATTGTTTGCAGATGATATGATCTTATATCTAGAAAACCCTGAGAAATCAACGATACACCTACTAGAGCTAATAAACAAATTTAGCAAAGTAGCGGGATACAAGATTAATGCACATAAGTCAGTAATGTTTCTATATGCTAGAAATGAACAAACTGAAGAGACACTCAAGAAAAAGATACCATTTTCAATAGCAACTAAAAAAATCAAGTACCTAGGAATAAACTTAACCAAAGATGTAAAGACCTATACAAAGAAAACTACATAACTCTACTAAAAGAAATAGAAGGGGACCTTAAAAGATGGAAAAATATTCCATGTTCATGGATAGGAAGGCTAAATGTCATTAAGATGTCAATTCTACCCAAACTCATCTACAGATTCAATGCAATCCCAATCAAAATTCCAACAACCTACTTTGCAGACTTGGAAAAGCTAGTTATCAAATTTATTTGGAAAGGGAAGATGCCTCGAATTGCTAAAGACACTCTAAAAAAGAAAAACGAAGTGGGAGGACTTACACTCCCTGACTTTGAAGCTTATTATAAAGCCACAGTTGCCAAAACAGCATGGTACTGGCACAAAGATAGACATATAGATCAATGGAATCGAATTGAGAATTCAGAGATAGACCCTCAGATCTATGGCCGACTGATCTTTGATAAGGCCCCCAAAGTCACCGAACTGAGCCATAATGGTCTTTTCAACAAATGGGGCTGGGAGAGTTGGATATCCATATCCAAAAGAATGAAAGAGGACCCCTACCTCACCCCCTACACAAAAATTAACTCAAAATGGACCAAAGATCTCAATATAAAAGAAAGTACCATAAAACTCCTAGAAGATAATGTAGGAAAACATCTTCAAGACCTTGTATTAGGAGGCCACTTCCTAGACTTTACACCCAAAGCACAAGCAACAAAAGAGAAAATAGATAAATGGGAACTCCTCAAGCTTAGAAGTTTCTGCACCTCAAAGGAATTTCTCAAAAAGGTAAAGAGGCAGCCAACTCAATGGGAAAAAACTTTTGGAAACCATGTATCTGACAAAAGACTGATATCTTGCATATACAAAGAAATCCTACAACTCAATGACAATAGTACAGACAGCCCAATTATAAAATGGGCAAAAGATATGAAAAGACAGTTCTCTGAAGAGGAAATACAAATGGCCAAGAAACACATGAAAAAATGTTCAGCTTCACTAGCTATTAGAGAGATGCAAATTAAGACCACAATGAGATACCATCTAACACTGGTTAGAATGGCTGCCATTAAACAAACAGGAAACTACAGATGCTGGAGGGGATGTGGAGAAATTGGAACTCTTATTCATTGTTGGTGGGACTGTATAATGGTTCAGCCACTCTGGAAGTCAGTCTGGCAGTTCCTTAGAAAACTAGATATAGAGCTACCATTCGATCCAGCGATTGCACTTCTCGGTATATACCCGGAAGATCGGAAAGCAGTGACACGAACAGATATCTGCACGCCAATGTTCATAGCAGCATTATTCACAATTGCCAAGAGATGGAAACAACCCAAATGTCCTTCAACAGATGAGTGGATAAATAAAATGTGGTATATACACACGATGGAATACTATGCGGCAGTAAGAAGGAACGATCTGGTGAAACATATGACAACATGGATGAACCTTGAAGACATAATGCTGAGCGAAATAAGCCAGGCACATAAAGAGAAATATTATATGCTACCACTAATGTGAACTTTGAAAAATGTAAAACAAATGGTTTATAATGTAGAATGTAGGGGAACTAGCAGTAGAGAGCAATTAAGGAAGGGGGAACAATAATCCAAGAAGAACAGATAAGCTATTTAACGTTCTGGGGATGCCCAGAAATGACTATGGTCTGTTAATTTCTGATGGATGTAGTAGGAACAAGTTCACTGAAATGTTGCTATATTATGTAACTTTCTTGGGGTAAAGTAGGAACATGTTGGAAGTTAAGCAGTTATCTTAGGTTAGTTGTCTTTTTCTTACTGCCTTGCTATGGTCTCTTTGAAATGTTCTTTTATTGTATGTTTGTTTTCTTTTTAACTTTTTTTTCATACAGTTGATTTGAAAAAAGAAGGGAAAGTTAAAAAAAAAAAAAAGAAAAAAGAAAAAAGACAAACAAGGAAAAAAAAAAAAAAAAAGATGTAGTGCCCCCTTGAGGAGCCTGTGGAGAATGCAGGGGTATTCGCCTACCCCACCTCCATGGTTGCTAACATGACCACAGACATAGGGGACTGGTGGTTTGATGGGTTGAGCCCTCTACCATAAGTTTTACCCTTGGGAAGACGGTTGCTGCAAAGGAGAGGCTAGGCCTCCCTGTATTTGTGGCTAAGAGTCTCCTCCTGAATGCCTCTTTGTTGCTCAGATGTGGCCCTCTCTCTCTGGCTAAGCCAACTTGAAAGGTGAAATCACTGCCCTCCCCCCTACGTGGGATCAGACACCCAGGGAAGTGAATCTCCCTGGCAACGTGGAATATGACTCCCGGGGAGGAATGTAGACCCGGCATCAGTGGGATGGAGAACATCTTCTTGACCAAAAGGGGGATGTGAAAGGAAATGAAATAAGCTTCAGTGGCAGAGAGATTCCAAAACGAGCCGAGAGATCACTCTGGTGGGCACTCTTACGCACACTTTAGACAACCTTTTTTAGGTTCTAAAGAATTGGGGTAGCTGGTGGTGGATACCTGAAACTATTAAACTACAACCCAGAACCCATGAATCTCGAAGACAGTTGTATAAAAATGTAGCTTATGAGGGGTGACAGTGGGATTGGGAATGCCATAAGGACCAAACTCCACTTTGTCTAGTTTATTGATGGATGTGTAGAAAAGTAGGGGAAGCAAACAAACAGACAAAGGTACCTAGTGTTCTTTTTTACTTCAATTGCTCTTTTTCACTGTAATTATTATTCTTGTTATTTTTGTGTGTGTGCTAATGAAGGTGTCAGGGATTGATTTAGGTGATGAATGTACAACTATGTAATGGTACTGTAAACAATCGAAAGTACAATTTGTTTTGTATGACTGTGTGGTATGTGAATATATCTCAATAAAATGATGATTAAAAAAAAAATAAGGGAAAAAAGCAAAAAAAAGTTTAAAAAAGCTGTATAGTGGAAACTATGAATAATTTTTAAAGTATATAAAGCTGGATCCCACTTCAGTTTTAAAAGATACGTATATACTCATTTACCCTCACTTACATACATATATAGTTTGTATATATATGAATGCATGGAATAATGTTTGTAAAAATGTTAGATACCAGCTATTAATGTTAGTATACATACATACACACACACACACACACACACACACACACACACACCAGTTTGCTCACTTCCAAAATAAAGTCTTCACAGATACATTGGATTGGAGAAGATTTGGTGGTTATCTTTTGGGAGGCAAGAGTACAAGTGGCTTTCATTTTTTTCTTTATACATTTTTATGTTTAAATTTTTTAAATGGGTATGTGTTACTGTTATCAAACAAAAATAAAATATCTACATGAGGGGCTATAAAGCAGAAATGTAGAGGATTCTATTCCTTGCTATCTAAAAATGAAATCATTTTCTAAACCATTTTCAATTTTATGCACATTCTGTCTTGGAGTAGATGAAGGTCCTTGAGAATTTTTAGAGTTCATTCATTCATTCAACCATTCTGATTATGATACACATACAAATATAAAATATACCTTTTAAAAACTGCGAGTGCTTTTAATTGTCATGTCATCCTTATTTTATTAAAGTAAAACATTCTTTGAGATGTATGTATTCCCTATGCTGAAGAAACTTATTTTACAGATTTCAGGCCCAGGAGTATATTGATCTACAGACCTTTAAAATCTTAAGTGATGTTTTCAGAATCAAGTATATCAAATGTTAGCAGTACTTAAACACAGTGTGATATTGTAACCTAATCCTTTTGGGGCACTATACATGTGGAGACAAAGAAGGAAAGTAACAAAGTAATATACATTCTTAAGACCATGCAAGTATAGTGTCAAAAACTTTCTGCCTAGTGTCAAACATATTTCTGTGGAAAGAGTAGAGGCCACAATAGACAGGAAATTCTGGAGGCAAGACAGTGTCAAAATTCTGAAATTGCTAAATAAAACTCATAGTATATTAGTAGAGCTCCATTTAACTACCAGCTAACTTCTTTCAAAACACAGTTTATCCCTTTAGATTTTTTCCCAAGGAAACATTCTATTTCTTAGTGGAAGTCATTGGGGAAAATATTTTATGATAGTTTGTTTTATAGGCAGCTCTGTTGGAGCATATCTGTTCTATAAATCAAATATAATACCTATAAATGATAAAAACTGGCATAGTAAAAATGTTCTGAAATTTCTCATTCATCTCTAAGTAGTATTCACAAATCAGAATTTTCATTGTATACATTTACTATGAAATGTGTCATTCATACAAAGTACATAAAAAATAGATGTAAGTTTAGATAATAAAATAGTCACCCAGGTGCCTACTACTCTGCTTATGAATATTTCCAATATCTTTGAAGCCCTGGTGTATACAGTACAAGTTTGCCAGAGCTGCTGTTATGCAAAATACAAGATTGGCTTTTACAAAGGGGGTTTATTAGGTTACAAATTTACAGTTCTAAGGCTATGAAAGTGTCCAGACTAAGGCATCAACAAGAGAATACCTTCACTAAAGAAAAGCCTGTGGTGTCCAGAACACCTCTGTCATCTGGGAAGGCATGTAGCTGGTGTCTGCTGTTCCTTTGCTCCCAGTTTGCATTTCAAATAGCTTTCTCCAAAATGTCTCTGGGCTTCTGTCTCTCTTAGCTTCTCTCGACTCTCTGGTTGGTTCATTTGGGGTGTTTCTCTTTAAGCATCTGGGGCCCTCTCTTAGCTTCTCCAGAGAAAACTCTGGGCTTCGTCTCTTAGCTTAGCATCTCCAGACATCCTCCTGTGTGCATCTCCCAGCATCTCCAATCACCTGGTTCTGTGTAGGCTCTTAGCTTCTCTCAAAAATGTCTTTCTCAGCTTCTCTGAGCTCCTTCTGCCTGCGAGC
This sequence comes from Choloepus didactylus, assembly GCF_015220235.1. NCBI lineage: Eukaryota > Metazoa > Chordata > Mammalia > Pilosa > Megalonychidae > Choloepus > Choloepus didactylus. Next base: position 83,363,422 of record NC_051308.1, on the reverse strand, counting down.
TCTCTTAAAGGACTCCAGGGATCTAATTAAGACCCACCCGGAATGGGCAGAGTCACTTCTCCATGGAATAATTTAATCAAAAGTCTCACCTACATCAGAAGACTAATAACTCTGACCCCACAAGAGTGCATCAAAGAACATGGCTTTTGTAGGGAACATATTAGGTTCATACCAGCACATACACCTTCCCTAAAGTTTTCCCCAGAGGTAGCTACTATATTTATGTATTACATTGTAGTTTTACTGTTCTACATATGAATCCATAATATATTATTTAGTTTTGCATAAATTATCTTTTGTAATCATACTATGTATAACTTGCTTTGTGTGATGTGCTTTCTTTCTATTGGCATTTTGATGCATACCAGTCTAGTTTGTTTTTATTGCTATGTGACATTCCATTGTATAAATATACTACAATCTGTACATTTTACTATCAGTAGACATTTGGATCACTCGCCTTGTTATACTATTATAACAATCCTGCTAATGCACAATTGTGTGTATACATATATATATCTTCTGATTCAAATATGTAAGATTTCTCTAGAATGCATACCTAGAAGTGGAATTGCTAAATAGAGTATCTGTATTCATTTTTTCAAAGTAATAACAATTTTTTCCAAAGTGGTTGGACCAATTTCCACTCCTAAAAGAATGTATGAGAGTTGTAATTGCTCCGTATCTTCACACACACATAGATTGTAAGTCATTATCTTTACTGATTATATGTTTTACATATCTTCTCCCAGGAAGTGACGTGATAAAGAAATTATAGCTAAATACAACCAGTGATATTATACTAAAAAACATAAAATGTGTGACAGTTGAATTTTTCCATTGACCAAAATTGTGCATTTTTTTCTTGTTTTTACCTTTTTCCTTTCTTGAATTTACCCATTTTAGAAATAGCCAGTGAAGAGGAATCTCCATTGCCTTCCTACTCTCATCTAAACAGTGAAAGCTCTATTCCAGAAGAATTGGGCAGCCCTGCTGTTGAATATGTACCATCTGAGCCTACAGTTCAGGAGCATCCAGGGAGTCCAGATCGCAGTATACTTACTGAAGAAATGGTTTTTTCACAGGAACTGGAATCTTCTACCTCTCCTAGTAAACATGTAAGTTAAAGCTTCTTTAGAAAGAACCTGTCTAAAAGATTTATTGTTAACAGTTATATTTTTTCTATTAACAACAGCATACGCGTACTTGAAAAATATAGGAAATAACATTTGAATAGGAAAACAAAAGTTTTTCCTTGGCTCCTAAGGATTTGTAAACATAGGAACTATAACTTTAGTTGTAGTTATACAATTATATGCCATCAAATCTATCAATATTGAGGGGATAGGAACTTCCTAAAGTCTTGGTAAAGATAATTTGAAGGAACAATATAAATAATTATTGAAATGTGTGTTTTGTCATATAAAAGAAACAATGAGACCTTAAATCATAGAAGTGTGACCTTATAACTATAATTCACAGAGTAAAAGTAATAATTTCATCTTTTTAAAAAAATGGCTAGGGATTCAAAATTAGAAAAATGGTCATAACTAGAGTAAGAAAGTATTCTACAGGGTCCTTAAGTCTAGATTTCATAGAGGAAAAGAAGCTATCTGGTAAAATCTTAATGTGATTAAAAATTTAACTTATTTTTAACTTGAATCTGTAAAGTAAATCGAATAATTAGCATAACTGTATTAAACATTAAGTAAACACAGATATTGTCAAAGCCTCTTTATAGTAAAAAAAAAAAAAAAAAAAAGGCCAACCTAAATTCAGAATAGAATATTCTGTTAGTCTTAATTTTTATTTGGAGGTGAAGAATGAACTGCATTTCCCCTCTTGAAAAATCAGTCAGATTTATTTATATCATACATGTGAAAGATTGGCAGGGGGACATTTTTTTTTGGCCAGTGAAGTGCCTGTTCATTGTTAAATTGCAAAACAGTCCAGTGTCCTTGTGCATAGATTTGACAGTGTTTTTAGATTATGAAAGGCTTCTAACTAAATTACCATGTTAGTGATTTCTTATTTATTAGATGATAATGATAGGCTTATTGCATAGAAACTTTACTTTTAGCATTATTCCTACCTTCCAGGAATTTACAACCAAACTATATGTTGAATAGCATTTTGACAAATTTTAGTAGTTTATTACATCCTGTCAACTACCCGGCATCTTTATTGAGGTTCAGGACAGCCAAAAGCTGTTTGAATACTAAAAAAATGTGTTTTGTCTCACAAGAAAATTTATCAAGGAAGTCAAAATTAGTGTGTCTTAAAGTGGTTTTTATAATAAGAGCTGATATTTGTTGTGCTTACTTACCATGTACCAGGAGGTATGCTAAATGCCTTGTATGGATTATCTTATTTAATCCTTACAACAGTTCAATAAGGTGTAGTTACCATTATAATCCCTACTCTGAAAGTTAAGCAGACTAGGAGACATCTAAACAGTGAAGTTTATATTCCTTTGTGTTCATGGATATTTAGTCACAATGTCACAGCCCAGAGTCACAGGGATAGAAAATGATGGTAGCCAGGAATCAAATTAGGCATTCTAACTTCCACGTGATAACAAGGTAGAAATTTTGTCTTTCCCAATGATCTCTAGTAAGCAGTCTTATGCTGTGCATCCTCCCTCCCTTCCTTCCACAAAAGTAGTACATGTGTAGTATTTTTTTAAATTAAAAAGCATAAGGGATAAATATCATCTACACAGTAGCCACTCTTAGTTTATTATAAACATTTGGCATGCTTTCATTTTTTTTCTGTGCCTTTAAAAAATAACCCAGGCTTATCTTCTCTATAATTTGTAAGCTATTTTTTTTGCTTTCCGTGTCAAAAAAACATTCTTTGTAGATATTACCTTTTACTGGCTAGTATCTTGAATTTTAAAAAGAATTTTACAACTATATCACAAAATAGTTACCATTTGGTTTTCTGTTTGAATAGTCACCTTCCAAAAGCTGCACATCTGTGTCAAAACAGGAGTCTAGCAAAGGAAGTCACAGGACTGAAGGACATTGTCATCAACCTATTAAGACCCATCAGCACTGTTATAGTTGGTCAGATGAATCACTATCTGTGACACAGTCAGGTAAGATTAACAATGACTTGTCTGTTTTCTCTGTACTGTATTTGAATTCCTCTTTAATAAGCTTTTGTCTAACCATCTGCTAGTACAATTTTCCTTTGTTGCGTTCATGAAGGCATTTTTCTTACCAAAATTAAATCTGATAATCCTTTTTATTTCATTGATAATTAGATCCCTAAATTCACAAAACATGACAATCTGTTATATTCTTGTGTGTTAAGGGACATTTTTAAATTCAGTTGTATTGAGGTATATTCACATACCATACAGTTATCCAAAATGTACAATCAGTTGTTCACAGTACCATCATATAGTTGTGCATTCATCACCGTTTTTGGAATAATGACATTTTCATTATTCAAAAAAAAAAAAAAAGAGAGAGAGAGTGAAAATAAAAGTAAAAAAGGACACCCAAAATATCATATCCCCCTCTTCGCCCCCTATTATCCATTTAATTTTTGTCCCTGTTTTTCTACTCGTCTGTCCAAACACCGGGTAAAGGGAGTGTGAGTTACAAAGCTTTCACAATCACACAGTCACACTGTATAAGCTATATAGTTATGCAGTCATCTTCAAGAATCAAGGCTTCTGGGTTGCAGTTCAGCAGTTTCAGGTATTTCCTTCTAGCTATTCCACTGCACTCAAAACTGAAAAGGGATATCTGTATAATGCATAAGAATAACCTCCGGAATGGCCTCTCTACTCCATTTGAAATCTCTCAGCCATTGAAACTTTGTTTCATTTCTCTTCCCACTTTTGGTCAAGAAGACTCTCTCAAGCCCACAATGCTAGGTCCATGCTCATACCCAGGAGTCATGTCCCACATTGCCAGGGAGATTTGCACTCCCAGCAGTTATGTCCCACATAGAAGGGAGGGCAGTGAATTTACCTGCCAGGTTGGCTTAGAGAGAGAGAGGCCACATCTGAACAACAAAAGAGGTGACTCTTAGATACAATTATAAGTAGATACAATTATAAGTAGAATTAGCCTCTCCTTTGTATTAACAAGCTTCACAAGGGCAAGCCTCAAGATCAAGGGCTCGGTCTTTTAAATTGGCAGTCCCCAATGCTTGTGAGAATATCAGTAATTCCCCAAGTGAGGAAGTTTAGTATTTCCACATTTTCCCCTAGTCCCTCAAGGGTGCTTTGCAAATACATTTTTATTCTCTGTCCAAATTACTCTGGGATATTTCAGGGCTTTACACTAACCTGTACAAACCAACCAGGTCTCACTCCCTATTCAAAGTTCCATGTAATTCTGGTATTTGAATAAACTGGCCATACAAGTTAAATTATATAGTACACTACAGAAAATATAGATTTTGCACCAAATAAACATCTCTTCCTTTGTTCTCACATAGAAGTTGAAGTTTTAAAACACCGTCTGTATTATTCTTTACTCTTTAGTCTGATTTGCCTTCGTCATAACCAGATCAGCTTCATTCGTATCTTTAATTGAAGTCTGAACTCTTTTTCAGAACCAAGTCCTTTTTGTTCATATCTCTAATTGAAGTCTGATCTCTTTTTCAGCTACTTTAACATTTGCTGTATGGGATAATGCTGACATTGATAGCTACCAAACTCAGACTCTGAGTCTCAGGTGTCATACAGATACCAGAATTTCAGGGACTGACCAGGTTATACACAAAGAGCTCAGCATCTCAGAATTTAGAAATAACCATTACAACTCAGGAATAGATGTAACTGCTATAAGAGCTTATGGTCTAGGAACCCTTACCACAAACCTTCCCCTGATAACCTGTGCTCTCAGATTCAATTCTCAGAGTTTGCACATTATTGTTAGTCCATATTAGTGGGGCATTAAAATGTTTCTCTTTTCATTTCTGGTTTATTTCACTCAACATACTATCCTCAAGGTCCATACACCTAGTTGCATACCTCACAACTTCATTCCTTCTTGTAGCTGCTCAATATTCCATTGTGTGTATACACCACAGTTTGCCATTCTGTTCATCAATCCGTGTACCCTTAGGCCACCTCCATTCATTGCAAACTGTGAATACTGCTGCCGTAAACATCAGTGTGCAAATGTCCGTTTGTGTCCCTGCTCTCAGTTCTTTCAAGTATATGCCCAATAACAAGGTTGCAAGACCATGTGGCAACCCCATACTTACCTTCCTGTGGAACCACCACACTGCCTTTCAGATGGGCTGCACCATTCTACTTCTCACCAACAGTGATTAGGTACTTCCCTCTCTCTACATTTTCTCCAGCACTTGTATCTCTGTTTATTTTTAAATCAGTTTTATTCACACACCATATATTCCGTCCTAATTAAAGAATCAGTTGTTCCTGGTATAATCACATAGTTATGCATTCACAACCACAATCTATATGAGGACATTTCCATTTCTTCTGCAAAAAAAAAGAGGAAGAGGAGAAAAAAGAAAAAGAAAAGGAAACAAAAATGAATAAAAAAATAAAGACAAAAATAAAATACAATAAAAAGGTCAGATAAGAGCACCACTGCCAAGAATCCCATACCCTTCCCTTATATTACCCTCTTATAGACATTTAGCCTTGATATGTTGCCTTTGTTACAAATAATGGAAGCATATTACAATGTTACTGTTAACTATAGCCTGTAGTTTGCACTGTTTATATTTTTTCCCCAGTACCATCCCATTTTCAACACCTTGCAAAGTTGACATTTCATTTGTTCTCCCTCATGTAAAAACATTCTTCTGTTTGTGCATTTAATCACCATCATTGACCACTTAGGTTTCACTACGTTATATAGTCCCAGTCTTTATCTTCTATCTTTCTTTCTGGTATCATACATGCCCCTTGCTGCCTTCTTTCAGCCTTACTCAGTCATCTTTATTCATTATACTTACAATATTGGGCTACCAACACACAGTATTATGCCATCCATTCCTGGATCTATACAGTCAGTCCTGTTGAACATTCTATACTTCTTCAGCACCAAATGCCCAATCTCTGCCCTCTTTCTATCTCCTAATAACCTGTGTTCTCAGCTTTAACTCTCAAAGTTTGCTTATTAATGTTGGTTCATATTAATGAGACCATACAGTATTTGTCCTGTTTCTGGCTAATTTCACACAGCATAATGTCCTCAAGGTTCATCCACATAGTTGTATGCTCTGTGACTTTATTCTGTCTTACAGCTGGTTAATATTCCACAGTATGTGTATACCACAGTTTGTTTATCCACTCGTCCATTGGTGGGCATTTGGGCTGTTTCCTTCCCTTGGCAATCATGAATAATGCAGCTATAACATCGGTTTACAAATGTCAGTCCCTGTCCTAGCTTTCAGTTCCTCTGAGTATATACCTAATAATGGATTGTTGAATCATATGGCAATTCTATATTTAGCTTCCTGAGGAACCACCACACTGCCTGCCAGAGTGGTTACACCATTCTACATTCCCCCCAACAGTGAATAAGTGTGCCTCTTTCTCCACATCATCTCCAGCACTTATAATTTTCTGTTTTTTTTGGGGGGGTTTTTTTTGATAATGGCTCTTCTAGTAGGTATAAGATGATATCTCATTTTGGTTTTGATTTGCGTTTCCCTAATAACCAGTCATGTTGAGCATCTTCTCATATGTTTTTGAGCCATTTGTATTTCCTCTTCAGAAAAATGTCTTTTACCCATTTTTTTTAAAAATTTAGTTATATTGCGATATATTTACATACCATGCAATCATCCATGGTGTACAATCAGCTGATCACATTGCCATCATATAGTTGTGTATTCATCATCCCAATCAATTTATTTTTAAATTCAGTTTTATTGAGATGTTCACATACCATACAATCATCCAAAGTGTTCAGTTGATCACAATACCATTATATAGTTGTGCATTCATCACCACAATTAATTTTTTTTTTCAATTTTTAGAACATTTTCATTACTCCAGAAAAGAAATAAAAAGAAAACTCAAATCCTCCCATACCCCTAAGCACCCCACCATTATTGACTGATAGTATTGGTATAGTACATTTGTTACTGTTGATGAAAGAATATTGTTAAAATACTACTAACTGTAGTATATAGTTTGTAACAGGTAGTTTTTCCCTATATACCCCTCTATTATTAACTTCTAGTTATAGTGTCATACATATGTTCTAGTTCATGAAAGAGATTTCTAATACTTGTACAGTTAATGACAGGTGTTGTCCACCACAAGATTCACTGTTTTAAACATTCCCATATTTTAACCTCCAACTTTCCTTTTGATGACATATGTGACTCTAAGCTTCCCCTTTCCACCACATTCACGTACCATTCAACATTATTAGTTATTCTCACAATAACATGCTACTGTCACCTCTGTCCATTTCCAAACACTTAAGTTCAACCTAGTTAAACATTCTGCTCATAATAATCAACCACTCCCCATTCTTTAGCCTCATTCTTCCGGGTAACCTGTATTTCATGTCTATGTGTTTACATATTATAATTAGTTCATATCAGTGAGACCATATGATATTTGCCTTATTTCACTCAATATAGTACCCTCAAGGTTTCTTCATCACCCTGTTTTTTTAAGACAGTTTTGTTCACACATGTACATTCTGCCCTAAGTAAACAATCGATGCTTCCCTGCATAATCACGTATTTATGCATTTACCAACATCACCTCTGTCTATATAAGGACATTTCCATTTCTTCCACAATGAAAGAAGAAGAGTCAAAGAAAGTAGAGAGACAAAAGAAAAAGAAAGAAAAACATACAGCTAAAGAGCAACAAAAGGAAAGATAGAATTAAAGTATAACAAAAGAGTCAGACAACATCACCAATGCCACGAGTCTCACACCCCTCCCTTATATCCCCTTCTCACAAGGCATCCAGCTTTAGTACATTGCCCCTGCCACATCAAAGGAAGCATAATACAGTTTCCACCAACTATAGTCTCTAGTTTGCATTGATTTTATTTTTTTCCCCAATACCACCCTGTTTTCAACACCTTGCAAGGTTGACATTCATTTGTTCTCCCTCATGTAAAAACATATTTGTACATTTTATCACAATTGTTCAGCACTCTAGGTTTCACTAAGTTATACAGTCCCAGTCTTTATTTTCCCTCTTTCCTTCTGGTGTCCCACATGCCCATAACCTTCCTCTTTCAACCATTCTCAGTCATTTTTGTTAAGTGTACTTACATTGTTGTGCTACCATCACCCAAAATTGTACTCCAAATGTCTCACTCCTGTCTTTCTGTAGCACTTCCTTTAGTATTTCCTGTAGAGTAGGAATCTTGTTCACAAGCCCTCTCATGTCTGTTTGTCAAAAAATATTTTTAACTCTCCATCTATTTGAAGGACAGTTTTATCGGATATAGGATTCTTGGTTGGCAGTTTTTGTCTTTCAGTATCTTAAATTTATCACACCACTTCTTTCTTGCCTCCATGGTTTCTACTGAGAAATCTGCACATAGTCTTATCAAGTTTCCTTTGTATGTGATGGATCACTTTTTTCTTGCTGCCTTCAGGATTCTCTCTTTGTCTTTGACTTTTGACAATCTGATTATTAAGTGTCTTGGCATAGGTCTATTCATATCTATTCTGTTTGGGGTACACTGCGCTTCTTAGATCTGTAATTTTATGTCTTTCATAAGAGATGGAAAATTTTCAGTGATTACTTCCTCTGTTATTGCTTCTGCCACTTTTCCTTTCTCTTCTCCTTCTGGGACACCCATGACACTTACATTCGTGCGCTTCATGTTGTCATTCCGTTCCCTGAGATGTTGCTCATATTTTCCCATTCTTTTTCCTATCTGTTCTTTGGTGTGTAGGATTTCAGGTGTCTTGTTCTCCAGTTCCTGAATGTTTTCTTCTGCCTCTTGAAATCTGCTGTTGTATGTCTCCATTGTGTTTTTCATCTCTTGTGTTGTGCCTTTCATTTCCATAGATTCTTCCAGTTGATATTTCAAACTGTTGATTTCTACCTTATGTTCACCCAGTGTTTTCCTTATATCCTTCATCTCTTTTGCCGTATCTTCCCTAAGTTCATTGACTTGGGTTTTTAATTGATTTAGCGTATTTATTTCAAAATCTCTAATTGTTTCATTAAAGTGAAGCAATATCTCAGCTGTATCTCAATTGAGGTGTAAGTTGTTCCTTTGACTGGGCCATGTCTTTGTTTTTCTGAATGTGATTTGTAGTTTTCTGTTGTCTAGGCATCTGGTTTCCTTGATTACCCCAATCAGATTTTCCCTGGCCAGAATGGGCTCAGTTCTCAGAAGGGGCCTGTATTCAGTATCAAGTTTCCCTGAGGGTGTGTCTTGGAAGATTGACAGACTTTCCTGTGAGGCCTCTAGCCACTGTGCTTTTCCTAACTTGCCCAGCAGGTGGCGCCTGTCAGCCTGTCGCTCCCCACTGGTGTAAAGTAGTATGGTCCCTTTAATTCTCAGCTTAAGTTGCTTCTGTTTTGACTGTTTTGCCCCAGGCCCTGGGGTCTGATTTCTGAAGGGAGGGTAGACACTAGAGCTGGGCTCCACATCCTTCCTTTTAGGGAAAATATACCCCCTAGGGAGTTATCTTCTGCACTTGAATTACTCCTTTGTCTCTCTGTTAACCCCACCCCTGTCTGGGTCAGAGCGCTATGAGCTGAAAATGGCTGGGGCTTTCTCCACTGAGCCACTCAGGTTGAGAGAGAGAAAAATGGAAAGAAAGCCCCTTTTCAGAACCAGTCCACAGCCTCCCAGTTTCGCCTGTTGGCCAGAGATAGCACCTGGTCTTCTGGGCTCCCTTTCCCAGGACACAGGAGTTTTCTGCCTCTCTAAGGTCAGCTGTCTCTAAAAGCCTCTGTATTCTTTTTTTTTAGTTTAATTTTTTTTTTCCCATCAGTCCCACCTCTCCTCCACTGGGAACAACCTAAGGATACTTTGCTGCTTGTTAAGGGTTTGTCTGTGTTTGTATGTTGTATTCAGCAGTCCACATTTGTCGATTAAAACCCCAGTTGGAACTAGGCTGAGCTATATTCGCTTGCTCTGGGAATGCTGCTTTCTCCCACAACGAGGACTTGCAGCTCAGCCTGCATGGGGGGAGGGGGCTTCCAACGTGGTTCTGCAGTTTTTACTTACAGCTTTTATGCTGCAATCTCAGCCATTCCACCCATTCCAGGTTGGTGTACAATGTGTGGACAGTCACGGTTGTCCCCCAGCAGTTGTTCCAGAGTATTTACTAGTTGTTCCTGGTTGTTTATTAGTTACTCCAGGGGACTAACTAAATTCCACGCCTCTCTATGCCACCATCTTGCCCCTCCTCCTCCCCAATCAATTTTTGAACTTTTTCCTAACACCAGAAAAAATAAAAATAAGAATAAAAATAAAAGCAAAAAAGACCACCCAAATCATCCTCCCCATTCCACCCTATTTTTCATTTGTTTTTGTCCCCATTTTTCTACTCATCCATCCATACACTGGATAAAGGGAGTGTGAACCACAAGGTTTTCACAATCACACCATCACCCCATGTAACCCACATAGTTATACAATCATCTTTAAGAATCAAGGCTACTGGGTTGTTGTTTGACAGTTTCAGATATTTACTTCTAGCTATTCTAATACATTAAAATGTGAAAAGGGATATCTATGTCTATATAATGCACAAGAATGCCCTCCACAGTGACCTCTCAACTCCATTTGAAATCTCCCAGCCACTGAAACTTCATTTTGTTTCATTTTGTTTCCCTCTTTTGGTCAAGAAGATTTTCTCAATCCCATGATGCCAGGTCCAGGCTCATTCCCAGGGTTCATATCCTGCATTGCCAGGGAAATATACACCCCTGGCATTTTGCCCATTTTTTAGTTGGGTTGTTTGTCTTTTTGTTGTTGAGGTGTACATTCTGGATATTAAACCCTTATCTGATAAGTGGTTTCCAGATATTGTCTCCCATTGCGTGGCCCACCTTTTTACATTTCTGACAAAGTCCTTTGATGCACAAACATGTTCAGTTTTGAGGAGATCCTGTTTATCTGTTTCTTCTTTCATTGCTCACACTTTGGGTGTAAGGTCCAGGAAACCACCTCCTAGCACAAGATCTTTAAGATATTTCCCTACATTGTCTTCTAAGAGTTTTATGGTCTTGGCTCTAATGTTTAGGTCTTTGATCCATTTCTAGTTAATCTTTGTAAAGTGTGAGGTACGAGTCCCCTTTCATTCTTTTGGAAATGGATATCCAGTTCTCCAAACACCATTTATTGAAGAGGCTGCTCTGTCCCAGTTGCATTGGCTTGACTGCCTTATCAAAGATCAGTTGTCTGTAGATGAGAGGGTCTATTTCTGAACATTCAAATCAATTCATATCTGTCTTTATGCCAGTACTCTGCTGTTTTGACCACTGTAGCTTTGTAATATGCTTTAATGTCAGGTGGTGTGAAACCTCCTACTTCGTCCCTCTTTCTCAAGATATTTTTGGCTATTTGGGGCACCCTGCCCTTCAAAATAAATTTGCTTATTGGTTTTCGTATTTCTGCAAAGTAAGTTGTTGGGATTTTAATTGGTATTGCATTGAATCTATAAATCAATTTAAGTAGAATTGACATCTCAATTATATTTTGTCTTCCAGTCCGTGAATACAGTATGTCCTTCCATTTATTGAGGTCCTCTGATTTCTTTTAGCCAGTTCTTGTAGTTTTCTGTGTATAGGTGTTTTGTGTCCTTGGTTAAGTTTATTTCTAAGTATTTGATTCTTTTGGTTGCTATTGTAAATGGAATTTTTTTCTTGATTTCCTCCTTGTGTTGCTCATTACTAGTGTATAGGAAAACTACTGATTTTTGCATGTTCATATTGTACCCTGCCACTTTGCTGTATTCATTTATTAGCTCTAGTAGCTTTGCTGTAGACTTTTCAGGATTTTCTTCATATAGAATAATGTCATCTGCAAACAGTGAACGTTTTACTTCTTCCTGTCCAATTTGGATGCCATTTATTTTCTTGCTTAATTGCTCAGGCTAGAAGTTCCTGCACAATGTTGACTAACAGTGGTGACAGTGGGCATCCTTATCTTGTTCCTGATCTTAGAAGGAAAGCTGTCAGTCTTTCCCCATAGGGGATGATGTTAGCTGTGGGTTTTTCATAGATTCCCTTTATCATATTGATGAAGGTCCCTTCTATTCTTAATCCTTTTAGTGTTTTCATCGAAAAAGGATGTTGAGTTTTGTCAGATGCCGTTTCTGCATCAATCGAAATGATCATGTGGTTTTTCCGCTTTGATTTATTGATGTAGTGTATTACATTAATTGATCTTCTTGTGTTGAACCAGCCTTGCATACTGGAATAAATCCCGCTTGGTCATGATGTGTAATTCTTTTAATGTGCTGCTGGATTCAATTTGTGAGTATTTTGTTGAGGTGTTAATGGACATTTATTCATCAAACATTTGTTGAATTTTTTTTCTGTATGCCAGGCACAGTAGGCCAAATGTTATGCTTTGGTATCAACAGAAAATTGTTTCATCTGATTGTTATCTTTTTTTTACATATTTTATTCTAAGTACTAAGTTTTGCTTTTTAAAATATTGTTCATTTAGCAAACATTTATTGTTAATCCACTATATGCTGGGAAGTTATTATGAAGGGCTGCCTTTAACCTCAAGGAACTTATGGCCTAAGGGAGACAGACAAATAAACCAGCAATATGAGAAGCACTGTGATAAAGTACTGTATACATATTAGGTATCTTAGATCAAGGCACCCATCTGAGCCTGACCACAAGGGGAAAAGGCTGTCAGGAGTCACAGCAGACTTTCTAGGGGAAATAGCTTTTCTAGGGGAGAAGCAGGAGCTTGTTAGGTTAGTGTGAGGTTAATTAAGAAAAGAATATAGGGGCAGTGGGTTTCCTGGTGGAGAATGGATAACAGTACCAGAGGCATTAGAAAACATGGCAAATTGGCAAAATTGCAGGGGATAGAAGAGTTACACACTATTAGTGTTTCCCAAAGTATGTTCCATGGAACACTAGTTCAAGGGGTATTAATAACTATTTTTTGTTGATAAATGGTTCCTTGGTAAAATAACATTGATAAATGCTACATTAAACAAGTTTCTTCAAGATTTCTCAGAATTTTTAATAGGCAAATAACATTGTAAATCTGGTCTCTAATTACCCTTCATTTGTACTTTGGTTTCTTTGGTACTTAAAAATATAAAAATTTCCCAAGGTCTTTCATCTAAAAACTCCAAGTTTATTATCAATTCCTATTAAATCTTTATAACCATAGATGACAAAGATACTTTTCATTAGAAAATCACTGCTGCTATATACAATTTTTTAAATATATTCATTAATAACAATCATTTTGTTGGCAAAGTTGGAACTAAGTCGGTGGGAGTATAATGATCTCCTATCAAATTTTATGATAGTAATCTCTTAAGTTGGAAACACATAAAGCTTATCAGGCTAAAGAATACATTGTTGTTGTTTTTGTAAAATAAAATTTCCATTGTTTTATGAAAAAAAGTAATTGTGTGGCATCCTACAAAGAGTAGTAACCTCTGTATAATTAGTTCATGTTGGTATCATGCATATGAACTGCATCCCCTTCTGATATGGATGGGAATTTTTTTTTTTTCTCCCCTAGTGGGACAGTACATTTCCTTTTGTCTTTCCCTTTGTAATTCTGTCTTGCTCTTCTTAAGATCCTGCCCAACCTCATATTCCTGACACTGATCCTCTAGTTAGTCTCAGTGGGTCAGGGAAGGGGAATTATGTAGGGAAAAGGAGCACAAAGGAAGGGAAAACCATGGTCAGCATCTGGGAAGAGGAGAAAGGGCAGGAAGGAAAGCCTATCATATTTCTACATTGATAAACTTTACTCTTCTATATTCTCTGCTCAATTTTTGCTCTCCACTCTTGGAGTAGAAAGATGGAGGAAAGGCAGAAGAATGAAATCTTTCTTGTTGTAACATCTTCCTACCCTCAGCCCCTTATTTTCAACTAGACCATAAGGGACTTTGTGTTGTTTATTGTTTGATTCTTCAGCATATAAACACTGTTCATCATATGTAGGTGTTCAACTTGTATTTGTTGAATAAACTTACGGAGCTTTTTAACACCATTTGGTAGATTCCTATTCTAGTATATTAAGGCTTAGTACAAGTTCTTATGAACTGCCTGAGTAACTTACCCACCATTTATAAGTTGGTCTTCTGTTAGCTAATATGTTTCAGGAGTCCACAATGGAATTACAGATACACTTTTGTAAGGCAATTTCAGGGAAGCTGGAAACTGCCCTTCCAGTGGAAATCAAGTGGAAGAGTGGTAATTTCAGCATTGATTACTTAATAAGTAAAAGATATTTAAAGTTAAAGTTGATTTTGGTTGATAAAGAAAATGTAACATGAGCTTCATATATGAATTTGCTAGTAACTGTTCTCCATTTAAAAGCATGTGCTCAAATTCTGTCTTGAGCAATAATTCTACACCAGATACTTGAAGTCAACTTTAGCCTCCCCAGTTGTCTGCCCACAACTACCAACACTCCTCCTATTACCTCATCCCAGACCATCAACCTTTGCCTAATCCTGCAGCTACCATGCCATCATCTTTTATCCCACCACTTCTATCTGTTCTTAAAAATGCTAGCATTATTAGGGAGATGCATATCAAATCAACAGTGAGATATCATCTCACACCTGTAAGAATGACCACTATTAAACAAACAGCAAATGTTGAAGAGGATGTGGAGAAACAGGAACACTTATCACTGCTGGTGGGAATGTAAAATGACACAGCCACTGTGGAAGATAGTTTGGCAGCTCCTCAGAAAACTAAATATTGAGTTGCCCTATGACCTAGCAATACTGCTACTTGGTATATACCCAAAAGACCTGAAAGCAGGGGCACAAACAGATATCTGCACACTGATGTTCATAGTGGCATTATTCATAGTTGGCAAAAGGTGGAAACAGTCCAAGAGTTCATCAACAGATGAGTAGATAAACAAAATGTAGTATATACATACAATGGAATATTATACTGCAGTTAGAAGGAATGAGGTCCTGAAGCATGTGACAATATGGATGAACCTTGAGGACAATGCTGAGTGAAATAAGCCAGACATAAAAGGACAGATATTGTATGATTTCATTAATAGGAACTAACTAGAACATGTAAGTTCAAAGTCTTAAAATGAAGAATATAGGGTACCTAGAGATAGACAGCAGCTAGAGAAGGGGGAGTGGTTACCTAATAATATGTACAGAATTGTTAATGAGGTTGAACTTAAATGTTTGGGAATGGATAGAGATGATGGTAGCTCGTTATTAGGATTGTAAGTAATAGTGCCATATTGTAGGTGCATTTGATTGAAAGTGGTTGCTTAAAGTCATGTGTGTAAATAAGTTCTTCTATGAGCTACTATAATTGTAAAAAAAATAATAGAAGGGTATATTGGAAAAAAACATAGCTGTCGCAAACTATGGACTATAGTTAACAGTAGTGTTCTAGTTTGCTAATGCTTCCAGAATGCAAAACACTAGAAATAGATTGGCTTTTATTTTTTTTCATTGTTGAGTAGTATTACATTTTTTTTTCCTTTTTAATTTTTATTGGGATTGTTCAGATACCATACAATTATCCAAAGATCCAAAGTGTACAATCAGTTGCCCCTAGTACCCTCATACAGCTGTGCATCCATCACCACACTTAATTTTTGTTCAATTTTTAGAACCTTTTCATTACTCCAGACAAGAAATAAAGTGAAAGATGAAAAAAGAAAAAATGAAAAAGAAATTCAAATCCTCCCATATCCCTAACCAACCTCCCTCAATTGTTGAATCGTAGTGTTGATATAGTACATTTGTTACTGTTTATGAAAAAATGCTGAAATACTACTAACTGTAGTATATAGTTTGCAATAGGTATATATTTCTGCCTTATATGCTCCTCTATTATTAACTTCTAATTATATTGTCATGCATTTGTTCTGGTTCATGGAAGAGATTTCTAATATGGACATTTTTAATCATGGACATTGCCCACCATAGGATTCAGTTTTATACATTCCCATCTTTTGATCTCCAACTTTCCTTCTGGTGACATATATGACTCTGAGCTTCCCCTTTCCACCTCATTCACGCACCATTCGGCACTGTTAGTTATTCTCACATCTTGCTACCGACACCTCTGTTCATTTCCAAACATTTAAGTTCATCCTAGTTGAAGATTCTGCTCATACTAAGCAACCGCTCCCCATTCTTAAGCCTTGTCCTATATCTTGATACCTTATATTTCATGTCTATGAGTTTACATATTATAATTAGTTCCTATCAGTGAGACCCTGCAATATTTGTCCTTATGTTTCTGGCTTATTTCACTCAGTATATTGCCCTCAAGGTTTTGTCATCAACCCATTTTTTTTTTTAATATGGTTTTGTTCACCCACCATACATTCCATCCTAAGTAAATAATCAATAGTTCTCTGTATGGTCATATATTTATGTGTTCACCACCTTCACCACTATCTATGTAAGGGCATCTACATTTCTTCCACAAGGCAGGAGGGAGAGTCAAAGAAGGTAGAGAGGCAAAAGAAAGAGGGAAAAAAATGACAGCTAGGAAGTAGCAAAAGGAAAAGTAACCTTAAAGTAGAGTAAAGAGTCAGACAACAGCACCAATGTCAAGTGTCTAACATGCCTCCCCTATCCCCTCCTCTTATCTGCATTTACCTTAGTATATCGCCTTTGTTACATTAAAGGAAGCATAATACAATGATTCTGTTAGTTACAGTCTCTAGTTTACATTGATTGCATCCCTCCCCCAATGCCTCTCTATTTTTAACACCTTGCAAGGTTGCATTTGCTTGTTCTCCCTTGTAAAAGAAAATATTTGTACATTTTGTCACCATTGTTGAACACTCTAGATTTCACCAAGTTACACCGTCCCAGTCTTCATCTTTCCTCCTTTCTTCTGGTGTCTCAGCTCCCAACCTTCCTCTCTCAACCGTATTCATAGTTATCTTTGTTCAGTGTAGTTACATTGCTGTGCTACCATCTCCCAAAATTGTGTTCCAAACCACGTACTCCTGTCTTCTCCTATCACTCTGTAGTGCTCCCTTTAGTATTTCCTGTAGGGCGGATGTCTTGTTCACAAAGTCTCTCATTGTCTGTTTGTCAGAAAATATTTTGAGCTCTCCCTCATATTTGAAGGACAGCTTTGCTGGATATAGGATTCTTGGTTGGCGGTTTTCCTCTTTCAGTATCTTAAATATATCACACCACTTCCTTCTTGCTTCCATGGTTTCTGCTGAGAGATCCTCACATACTCTTATTAAGTTTCCTTTGTATGTGATGGATTGCTTTTCTCTTGCTGCTTTCAGGATTCTCTCTTTGTCTTTGACATTTGATAATCTGATTATTAAGTGTCTTGGCATAGGCCTATTCAGATCTATTCTGTTTGGAGTACGCTGCGCTTCTTGGATCTGTAATTTTATGTCTTTCATAAGAGATGGGAAATTTTCATTAATTATTTCCTCTATTATTGCTTCTGCCCCTTTTCCCTTCTCTTCTCCTTCTGGGACACCAATGATACGTACATTCTTGTACTTTGTTTCATCCTTAAGTTCCCAGAGATGTTGCTCATATTTTTTCATTCTTTTCTCCATCTGCTCCTTTGCATGTAGGCTTTCAGGTGTTTTGTTCTCCAGTTCCTGGGTGTTTTCTTCTGCCTCTTGAGATCTGCTGTTGTACGTTTCCATTGTGTCTTTCATCTCTTGTGTTGTGCCTTTCATTTCCATAGATTCTACTAGTTGTTTTTTTGAACTTTCGATTTCTGCCTTATGTATGCCCAGTGTTTTCTTTATAGCCTCTATCTCTTTTGCAAAATCTTCTCTAAACTTTTTGAATTGATTTAGCATTAGTTGTTTAAATTCCTGTATCTCAGTTGAAGTGTACGTTTGTTCCTTTGACTGGGCCATAACTTCATTTTTCTTAGTGTAGGTTGTAATTTTCTGTTGCCTAGGCATGGTTTCCTTGGCTACCCCAATCAGGTTTTCCCACACCAGAACAGGCTCAGGTCCCAGAGGGAAGAAATATTCAGTATCCAGTTTCCCTGAGGGTGTGTCTTAGAAAATTGGTATACCCTGTGATGCCTCAGGTCACTGTGTTTTTCTGCCCAGCAGGTGGTACCTGTTAGCCTATAATTCTTGACTGGTGTGAGGAGGTACGGCCTTATTCCCCCAGGCCCTGGGGTCTGGTTCTGAATGGAAAGGGCCCCACCCCTTTCCTCCTAGAGAAGATAGACCCCCTAGGGGGAGGTCATTAGCATTTCAGTGGTCTCTCTCTCTGCTTGTGCTAGCTCCACCCTTCTCTGAGTCACAGCACTGGGGACTGAAAATGGCTGGGGCTTTCTCCACTGAGCCGAAAAAGAAACAGATAGTCCCCTTCAGACCTAGTCCAAGGCGACCCTCCGGCTCTCCAATGTCAATCATCACCCAAAGCCTCTGTCTGTTTTTTGGGGATTTGTACTTGCAGTGAGCAGTTCACACTCGCTACTTAAAACCCCAGTTGGAGCTCAGCTGACCTATATTCTCTTGCTGGGAGTGAGCTTCTCTCTGGCACCACGAGGCTTTTATGGGGGAGGGGGTCTCACGACTTGGATCCGCAGGTTTTACTTACAGATTTTATGCTGTGATGTCAGGCATTCCTCCCAATTCAGGTTGGTGTATGATGAGTGGACGGTCTCATTTGTCCCCCCGCAGTTATTCTGGATTATTTACTAGTTGTTTCTGGTTTTTTTTAGTTGTTCCAGGGGGACTACTTAGCTTCCACTCCTCTCTATGCAGCCATCTTCCCTCTCTCTGCAGTAGATTGGCTTTTATAAAAGGGGGTTTATTTGGTTACAGAGTTACAGTCTTAAGGCCATAAAGTGTCCAAGATAACACATCAACAATCGGGTACCTTCACTGGAGGATGACCAATGGCGTCCAGAAAACCTCTGTTAGCTGGGAAGGCACGTGGCTAGCATCCACTCCGGAGTTCTGGTTTCAAAATGTCTTTCTCCCAGGACATTCCTTTCTAAGCTTCAGCTTCTCTCCAAAATGTCATTCTCGCTTGCTCTTGGGGCGTTTGTCTATTCTTAGCTTCTCCCGGAGCAAAAGTCTGCTTTCAAAGCCCATCTCCAAAATGTCTCTGTAAACTGCAGTTCCTCTCTCAGCTCCTGTGCATTCTTCAACATGTCCCTCTTGGCTGTAGCAAGCTTGCTCCTTCTGTCTGAGCTTATATAGTGCTCCAATAATTTAACTCAGACCCACCCTGAATGGGCGGGGCAACACCTCCATGGAAATTATCCAACCAAAGTTATCACCCACAGTTGGGTGGGGTGCATTCCATGGCAACACTCAAAGGATTACAAAATCTAATCAACACTAATATGTCTGCCCACACAAGATTGCGTCAAAGATAATGGCGTTTTGGGGGACATAATGCATCAAACTAGTGCAAGTGGTATTTTAATATTCTTTCATCAACAGTAACGAATTTACTAAACAATACTATGGGTCAACAATAGAGGGGATAAAGGGTATGGGAGGATTTGAGTTTTATTTTTTATCCTTATTTCTATTCTGGAGTAATGAAAATGTTATAAAATTGATCATGGGGAATGTATGCACAACTATGTGAGGATACTATGAGCCAGTGATTGTATACTTTGGATGGTTTGTGTGATGTGTGAATATATCTCAATAAAATTGAAAAGGAAAAATAAAGAATACATTGTTTTAGAACATGCAACGTATGACTTTTTACTTCATTTTAGAAAGGTGATAATTTTTAGTTCAGACTGCAGTCCTGCTCCCAATCGCTGTATTAGAAATTTTTAATCTTAAAATCAGTTGATTATTTTCTTTAGAAATTAAAAGAAAGCATGGAGGAGATACTCAGTTGTGCTCTCCCTTCACCATTACCTTTTTTAGTTGTAAATCAAATTAATACATTGCCTAAAATATAGCTACATAAAATGTTTGTTTTGTGTGAGTTTTTTTGAGCTTCTACAGTTTTCCAAGTAGTACAATTAGAAAGTAGGAGTAAATTGGAGGAACCATGAAAAAAATAAAACTAAAGAAGGATTTGGGGGAAAGGGGGATGCAGATTACTAACAGATATTCAGAAACTCAAATTCTTTAATTTTAAATATTAGATTAACCTATATAAATGAAGAATTATATTACAGCTTTTCACTAGTAGTTATTAAGTTAACTTCATTCTTAAGTTAAAATTAAACAAAAGATTTTGTTGTCTTTCAGAAACTACATCTGACCAGAGTGACATTGAAGGCAGGATCAGAGCTCTGAAGGATGAACTGCGAAAAAGAAAATCAGTTGTGGACCAGTTGAAGAAGGAACAGAAAAAAAGGCAAAAGGAAAGACTGAAAGCTCAAGAAGCCAGTCTGATCAAACAGTTAGAGGTTAGACATAGGAAGAAAGAGTTTTAATACCAAGGCTAATATATATGTGAAGCCAAGAATGTTTTAACTTTGCGAATAAAGTGATGGATTAGGATTTTTTAATATTAATTACTTTGGTACCACATTTTACCGTAACTCCAGAAAAAAATCTGAAGTTATCTAAATAAACTCTTGCTTAAAACATTAAATATTAAATCAAAATGTTAAATATAAAATTCAATTTTAAAATAAAGTGTTTTTTTAGTAAGAAAATTTTGGTCTATGAAAGAAAGATTGGTATCCATGCCCTCTTTAGTAAAAAAACCATAAGATAAATAATTCTAACTATGCAGTTGTTACTGCTTTTGTTTTTCTTTTTCTTTTTCTTTTTTTTTAGCAGAATATTGTTTCATGCCACAACACTTATTGTGAACTCTTACCTCTTCTTGGATGGCTCCTAAATACCTGTGGACTTGACTTTTCTCCCAAACTCAAGCAGCCTTCCCCAGTTCTTTCCCAGGCTGGAAATCCATTTTGATACTGTTCTCATTCTCTTTTCTCCTGTTTATTCAGTCTCCAGATCCCATTGATTCTTCTTTACAAAACTTCTTCCTTGTCCCTTTCCATTCCTACTGCCTTCAAGCTACCTCTACTGACTGCATGGCTTTTTTTTTTTTTTTTTTTTAATCATCATTTTATTGAGATATATTCACATACCACACAGTCATACAAAACAAAACAAATCGTACTTTCAATTGTTTACAGTACCATTACATAGTTGTATATTCATCACCCAATCAATCCCTGACACCTTCATTAGCACACACACAAAAATAACAAGAATAATAATTAGAGTGAAAAAGAACAATTGAAGTAAAAAAGAACACTGGGTACCTTTGTCTGTTTGTTTCCTTCCCCTATTTTTCTACTCCTCCATCCATAAACTAGACAAAGTGGAGTGTGGTCCTTATGGCTTTCCCAATCCCATTGTCACCCCTCATAAGCTACATTTTTATACAACTGTCTTTGAGATTCATGGGTTCTGGGTTGTAGTTTGATAGTTTCAGGTATCCACCACCAGCTACCCCAATTCTTTAGGACCTAAAAAGGGTTGTCTAAAGTGTGCGTAAGAGTGCCCACCAGAGTGACCTCTCGGCTCGTTTTGGAATCTCTCTGCCACTGAAGCTTATTTCATTTCCTTTCACATCCCCCTTTTGGTCAAGAAGATGTTCTCCGTCCCACGATGCCGGGTCTACATTCCTCCCCGGGAGTCATATTCTACGTTGCCAGGGAGATTCACTCCCCTGGGTGTCTGATCCCACGTAGGGGGGCGGGCAGTGATTTCACCTTTCAAGTTGGCTTAGCCAGAGAGAGAGGGCCACATCTGAGCAACAAAGAGGCATTCAGGAGGAGACTCTTAGGCACAAATATAGGGAGGCCTAGTGCATGGCCTTTTAGATGTCCCTGCCTTTCGATGCTTCGCTATCATATACATTCTACCAGACTAGTGTTCCTAAAACACTGTATTCATTATAGAATTGTTCTGGACCCCTTGCTCATTGCAAGAATCCCTCTTAATGGCTTCACCAGAGAGAGTCATTCAACTGGTACCTAAATACTTCCAGTAGTAGGAAAAATTTTTTTTTCAAGGCTGTCAGTTTCAGTGTAAAACTCTGGGTGCTCTAGGTGTTAGAAAGCCTTCTGTTATGTTTAGTCAAAATTTCTGTCTCTTTAATTTCCACCCATTGGTCCCTCTTGTGTAACACCAAACACGTTTATGAATTTAGTCATCAAATATTCAAGTGCCTATTTATGTGCCAGGAACTCTGCTGGTTACTTTATACATATTTCTCATTTAAACTTCACAGCAACAAGATGTAGGTATTATTATCCCTGTTTTTCAGATGGGGATAAGTTTCAGTGAGATTAATGATTTACCCAGGGACACACAGCTCATATGTGTAAACCTAGGATTTTAATCTAGCTCTAATTTCAGTTCTTTGCCCTTACTGTTATACTGTACTACCTTCCACACAGAAAATAGGACTGATGGAGGTAGAGAAAACAGACAACATACAGGTACACAGTACAGAGATGGGAACAGAGCATAACTTACACGAATGTTTACAAGTAGAAAAGGTAAACTAGATACAATGGCTATACTGGGGAGTTTGAGTTGGAAAGTAATAAGGATACAAAGTTTTAAAATGAAGATCATTTTAAGGACCTTAGAAATCAGCCTAATGAGTTTGGACTTCATCCTGCATTCACATAGGGCAATAGTCTTCCACCTGGCTGGACGTAAGAATTAACTGAGGAGCTTTTTGAAAAATACAGGTATCTGGGCTCACTGAGAAGAGATTTAATTCATCTATGGTGGGGCCCCAGACTTAAAAGCACTGCTGTTAGGTAATGAGGAGCCATTGAAAAAGCTTTTGAATGAGGAGCATTGAGGATGAAATACTATTCGATCAAATAGCTTTGTTCAAAAAAATTCGTTAATGGTTATGTCAGTTGCAAAAGGAGATCTCTAGAGGAGGACATAAGGATCTGTCTCATTCAACCTTTTATTAAATGACTGAAAGACAAAGACAAAGTTCTGTATTTGTTTTAAAATTGTATGTGGTAGGGAAACATAATACATAGTAATTCACCTGAAAAAAAAGTCTCAGATTTTATTTGGTTACAGGTTTCATAAATGGACTGTGTTTATGCAAATATAATTTCTAAGTCTGAGAAGTTATAGTCCCCATATATACCTCGCTAGCCAGACTATAGTGTATCTTTTTAATACCAGGAATTTCTTTATCAAAACACTGAGAATTCAGATGAAGGTAACATGGATGGTGAGAGTCTGGAAACCACTCAAATAGTGAAAGTTGTAAAAGTCAAGGTGTTTAGCCAAGAAAACTAAGGAGAGAATGGATGGAGGGCTTCCCTTAGATTTCATATAAATTATAATTAAATTAGTAAAGTTTTGTTTACAGAATGGGTAATAACCAGGAAACTTTTTTTTTTTTTTAATTCTGTACTGTCATTCTCCAACCACATCCTTACCTGTCTTCAGGATTTGTTTCGTAGGTGCCTATCATTTACTGCCATTGAAATCCAGATCAAATGGCTAAAGTTCTTGAAGGTACCATGCAAGTATTAGGATACCTATCAGAAAATAATTATAGAATCAGTTTAAAAAGTTTTTTAATGTGGCAGCATATGATTATTGTTTCATAAGTATTAAACTGCTGTAGATTAAGACTATCATTTTTTAATTAATATTGATGGTTACGATTATACATCTTGTTTGTAAGTAGAGTTATTTTGAGAAGGATATACAAATAAAAGTTTATAGAGCTCTGGGGAATGGGACTGGGGGCAGAGAATGGGATTTTTACATTACATCATCTTACTTTTGGAATATTTTACTATGAAATATACTGTTTTGTAACTTAAAATGGTTTTTAAAAATTCTGCATAGTAACTGCTCTAATTTTTCTAAACTTAGTCATATGATGAATTCATTAAGAAAACTGAAGCAGAGCTTAGCCGTGATTTGGAAACATCACCAACAGCCAAGCCTCAGATTAAAACGCTCTCCTCATCTTCTGAAAAACCCAAGATCAAGCCCCTACCACTACACAGGTAGAAATTTTTGATAGTTAATCTGTATTATACCTTGTTTGGGAAAGGAATGAAGAATGATTTTTAGAGAAGTCATCTTTTTAGTAACTGAAATTGTAGAAGTAAAAATATTGATTATGTCGTAAGTTTTATGAAAGAAAATGTGTGTTATGCGTGATATAATCACAAAACAAATTTGTAATAGGTTTCAATTTAAAATATATATTTGAATCCTGAAATCTAGGGGGTGCAGTGACTATAATACTTCAGCATTGTTAGTGGGTAGCATTGTAAGTTGCTATAAACCTTTTGAAAAGCAATTTGGCAAGGTTTCAAAAGTCAAGAAAAAAATATATGTAATCTTTGGTCCATAATCCCACTTCTGGAAATCTAGATTGAGAAAATATGGGAGAAAAATCACTGTGAGCATCAATATGTTTCTTATAGCATCCTTTATAAATACTAATATAAATAATAAACCATTGGAAGTGATCTTAAGTCCAAAAATGGGAAATAGCTCAGTAATTAATGGTTCTTTTCAGGCAATAGAATATTATGCTGCCAGTAAAAGTAAATACAGAAGATACTGAGTAACCACATTAGAATAAAATATTTATGAGTTGCATAAAAAAGGAAGGTTATAATATTCAAACTAAATTTTAAAGAAGGAGTAGGGTTAGGAGGTCATTGGGAATGAGAAATAGGGGACATTTCAGAGAGAAGGGCATGTGTGAATGTCCGAAAGCAAAAGAGAGCTTAGCTTGGCCTAACATAGAGGCTAAACATAATTGGGATATTGCTGGAGTTAGAAGACACTGGAATGATAAATAGAAGCCAAACTATGAAAACCTTGTATTCAGTCCCTTCCTAGTAGTTTGTACTTTACCCTTGATGGATTTTTTTAAATGTTTTAATGTTTTGGGATGTTTTTGTTTCTTACAATTATAGGGCTCATCACGATTAATTTAGCATTACAAGAGTTTGAATCCTGGCTCCTATACCAACTAGCTGTATAACTCCCGGCAAGTTATTTAACCTCTCTGTGCTTTAGGGTTTCTTTATAGGGACTTACATCCCTATAAAACAGTGATAATAATAATGGCTGACTAGTACAGCTGATATGAGGGTTAAAAGGCTAAATATTTATGAAACACTTAGAATAGGGCTTAGCACACAGTAAGCACTATGTATTAACTGCTTTATTATTATTGTTATTATTATCATCATCATTATCATTATTATTTCTAGAGAAGCAGTAAGAACAAAAAAGTCTAAATTATTTCTACCCAACTATTCCAAAATAGTAAATGTCAACAATTAGATATATTTCCTTCCAGGATTTTTATTTTATATTTTTTTAGATTTTGTGTGTATTTTTGTTGCTTACATACTTTTCCAGATATTAAAAACTGTAAATTTTATTTTAATTTCTATATAATATATTATAAAGTTTTCCTAAATAAGATACTGAAGGATTTTAATGAAAAAAGTGACAGTATCGGATTCATGGTGAGAGTTCTTTCTGGCCATGATATGCTTAGAAGCAGGGAAAACAGTAGTCTAAGATAAACCTCAAATAAGATTAAGAATAGAGAATTGAAGATTGATTTTAGAAATACTTAGGAAGTAGACTGGACTAATTAGAGTGCTAGATGGGGGAACAGAGGAAATCTAGGAAGACTCACATTTTTCTGTTCTAGATAGTTGGTTCCACTAACCTAAATGGAAAAGTAGGTGGTTTTTGTGGGAAGCTTCTGATTTTGGTTTTTCAGATGTTAATTTTGAGTTGCCTATAGTTCATTTAAATGAAATCTTGCAGGAAAGATGTCAAGGTTAGAAATGTAGGAATCATCAGCATATAGATAATAGCTGAAGCCAAAAATACAGCAACGTCACCCAGAGAAAGTATGCATTCAGAGAGAATAAAGGAAACCAAATAATAAATATGATGAAATAGTAGCCTTAAAGGGGCTAATTATAAAAAAGTAGAAGTGGAAGCCAAATATTATGGCTTTAGCAAATGAAAAAAAGGCAAGAAAATGAAGATAGTGCATATAGCTCTTCTTCTTAAACTATAAAGAATAAGAGAGGACAGTAGCATAGGGTGGAGGAATGAAGAATTGAGGGAAAAACACTTTTTGAGACTTAAGGCACACTTTTAAATTGAGGGAAAAAATCACTGGATTGAAGGATTGATGACTGTAGAAAAGAGAATGGAAAACTGAGTCCTGTCCATGAAGCTGTGGAAAGATCTGGAGTCCAAGACAAGGAGAATTGAACAGTTAGCTTTGAACAAATGAAAGACACATCTTTTCCTCCCTGCAGACCAAAGGAAAAGCAGCTGAGATGGCTGTGGCTTAATTTGTAGTTAGAAAGGTTGAAGGTAAGAAAGTTCATGCCTGATTGCTTCTGTTTTACTCATTAAAAGAGGCATCTACTGAGAGTGATGAGGGCCAGAAATAGCCTTGATGAAAGTGGCAAAGGTTGGAATACCTCCTGTGGAGAAGAGGAAACAAGTAGTTGGCTAGGGACAAATGTGTTTTGTTACTAGTCATTATTGTATGAGGAATATATTTATTTCTGTTCAATGATTTTTCTGCTTCAGATCTGAAACAGCAAAGAATTGGAAATCACTAACAGAGTCAGAACATTCCAGAGGATCCCTAGAGTCTATTGCTGAACATGTTGGTATGTAACTAGAAAAAATTAGTAAGCTGTATCTAGTCTAAGAATTTGTGCAAAAGGCTTATAAAATTCTACCTCTACTGTTTTTTATTTAAAAATGAATTTCTTTAACTTAATAGATTATAAACATTTTAAGTACTTTTATATTTTTAAAGTATTTTATTAATTATGCATGAAGTAATGTGAATCAGCCTTTCTTGTTCCAGTTATTATGAATAAAACATGAAGCATGAAGATGTTAATCTAAAATAGCTAAATGTATCATCAGCATCTCTAAATTTCCCTTTAATCAGCCCTGTGTATTTTTTCATCTGTGTGTGCTCTTCTTGAATGTATTTATATTTTCAACCTGTACTGTTTCTCAGGTTAAAATGTAATCTACATTTTCTCAATTTAACCAAAAGAAAGATAAAAACTATTGAAAATGAAATGCAATTCAATGAGGGAATAAACAAAACAAAACTTGGACATGAAAAAGCCTGCCTAATAACAAAATAGAGATTTGAATTAACAACTTTTAATTCTTGGTTTATTACTCACAAATTCATTTTTCTTTTTATTTTCCAAAGTTAGCTCTTAAAGTGTTGTATTTAAGAAACAGTTGCTATCTTTTTTTGTTTGTTAATATTAGAGAGCTTAGTTGAAATCTGTAGAGAAATTCATTCTTTCAGGCTTATGTATAGAAGTATTATCTCCCTCCCTATTTAAAGAACGTGTGTAATATTCATCCTGCAATTCTGTATTTGCATGATTTGAGAATAATAGCAAAGCAATGTCTCCATAAACTTAGATCCATTTTTCTTCACTTTATTGGTTAAGCCAACACTTAAGAAATTACTCCAAACTTTAAATTTTTCAAAGTCTTTATAAACATTCTGTTTATTTTCGGTATAATATATTCTCTCAAAAGAAAAACTCACCTTATATTGTAACCAAAACAATCATATTAACCAGAGGTTTTCCTCTGTAAGATTTGGCTTGTACTTAAACTTGGGTTGCAAAGATTGAGAGATTTTGATTAAATAATTTTGATGTGGTGATTTTTTTTTTTTCTTTAAGATGCTGTATTGTCAGGGTCTGAGAGATCTGTATCAGAAAGGTCTCTATCTGCCTATGCAAAGAGAGTGATTGAATTGGACAGTCGAACAGAAGAGCATTTTCAGACCCTATCTCCAACTCTTAGATCATCAAGGAAAACCAAGGCAGAATCTGGAGATTCTCTAGAAAACGTACCTTCCTTACCTCTTCTCAAAGAATTAACTGTCCCTAATAGAATTCTTGATGTGTCAGGAGCTAAGATTAAAGAAGAATCTAGTCAAAAATCAGAAATACAAGAAGAGGTAAAATATGCAAAATTAGAGGAGAGTGAGATTGAAGATGCCTGTTCTCAACAATCTGGGAAATCTGATGCCTTACTGAAACTAGACCTGGAACAGGGTGATTCATCTGAAATTCTTTCAAAGAAAACTCTTCCTTTAGATTCTGTAAATGTTCAGAAAGATTTAGTTAGATTAGCCATTGAAAATCTTCATAAAAAAGAGGAAATGTTGAAAGAGAGACAGTCAGATGAAGATATGGCTCATAGTCCAAACTTTGAATCAGCAAGTGACATTCATGAACAAAAGAACACAAAGGAAAGGGAGTCATCTTTATTAGAACATCTGTCTGCTCCTAAAGAGGTATCATACTCGGAAGATTTTGAAGTGTCTTTTCTCAAGAAAAAAATTCCAGCTGAGTTGTACAAAGATGACTTTGAGGTATCATCTTTGTTGTCTCTCAGCAAAGACTCTCAGTCTTGCAGAGATAAGTCACAGCCAGTGAAGAGTTCTAGAAGTAGAGCCACTAGCTTTGGTAGTGATGATGAAATTAGTGAGTGCCTAAGTGAGCCAAGCCTTTCCATTCATAGCAGTGTCCACTCTGAAAGGTTGTTAGAACTCAAGTCTCCTACCGAGCTTATGAAAAGTAAAGAGCGCAGTGATGTAGAGCATGAAGAGGGAGTTACTGAATCACCTTCCTTGGTTTCAGGTTCTATTGCAGAC
The DNA here is from genome assembly GCF_015220235.1 of Choloepus didactylus. NCBI lineage: Eukaryota > Metazoa > Chordata > Mammalia > Pilosa > Megalonychidae > Choloepus > Choloepus didactylus. The sequence continues at coordinate 83,334,604 of NC_051308.1, read as the reverse complement.
AAGTTACTTGATTTCCACATTGGTGACAGGGTGTTAATTGGCAGTGTTCAGCCAGGAACTCTTCGATTCAAAGGTGTGACTGGTTTTGCTAAAGGATTTTGGGCTGGAGTGGAGTTGGATAAACCTGAAGGAAATAACAATGGAACATATGATGGCATTGTATATTTTGAATGCAAAGAGAAGCATGGAATTTTTGCTCCTCCTCAAAAAATATCTCACATTCCAGAAAACTTTGAAGACTATATAGACATAAATGAAGATGAAGACTCTTACTTAGATGAACAATATTGTCAGTATTATAATCAAGAACAAAAAGACACAGAGGGTCCCAAGTCTGATGGAGAAAAGGATGCTATTGAATATTTTTATGAAAAATCTCTATCTAGTGTGCACAATAGAGAAACCTCAGTTGACAGAAGCCTTAAAATAGAAACAGACAATATACAAGACATTTCTGAAGCACTTGAAGCTTGCATTCACGAGGAATCTTCAGTGGATTCACTAATTTCTTCTTCAAAGGAAAACAAAGATCTTGTTTCTGGTGCCATAGAAAAGATTTCCACTGCTGTAGAAGATGATACTTTAGATAATACCTTTTCAGAAGAGTTGAAAAACCAGCAGTTTACTGAAAAGGAAGAGAACCTATGTTCAGAAATTTCAGAAAAACTTTCTACCCCACTTCTGGACCTTTTAACAAAAGAGAAGAACCAATTGGAAGCCCAGCCGAGGTCACCACTACATGAAGAAAAAAAATCAAAGCCACAACTGGAAGCAGTCAGCTTACTGACAGATAGTTTACTGAAAGTCTTTGTGAAGGATACAGTCAGTCAATTGCAACAAATCAAAAAAGCTAGGAATGAGAAAATCCACCTTAGCAATCAGGAGCTTCTTGTTGATAACAAAAAGAAAGGACCATCCCAAGGCCTATCTCAAAATCTTGAGAAGCAATCACCAACTGGTCCAAGTTGCCTCTTAAGGCCTGAATTAGAAGATGAAAAAGAAGAGATTTCCTCTCCAGATCTGTGCTCCAGATCTGTAAGTATTATTTCATCTTAGAAAAAGCATCAATTTACTTTACCTGTGTAATGCATTTTAAACTGTAACTCCTGATAGCTTTTTCGTGATGTGTTATTTCTTAGATAAAGATCACTAGACTAGTTTTTAAATGCCTTGTAGCTGTTTTTCTGTGTGAAGCGTAATTGTCCTCTATTATGTCATGAGTAGTCACTATAGGGTTGTCACAAACACTGGCAGGTTTATGGGGACTAAAACGTCCAGTTAAACTTCAGGGTTGATAATCCCTGTACACTGCCTGCAGATTAGATCCCCTTCCAGAGTCACTGTACAAATTTATTCTATTGCGTTTTACCAATGGTTCTTAACCCAGTTCTAGAGGAAACCCATTTTTATCTGTGAAATTATTTCTACTCAGTCATGGTTGCCCTGCAGCAGTTACCAGTTGTGATGGTGATTCTGGTAAAATTGAAATATCCACTATGACATATAGTCAGACACCAACTTGTTCAGGTTGCCTATGGACAAGTGAGCAAAAGTAATGATTTTAAGTACCTTGAGCCAGATAATTACCAAAGGTGAGAAATTCAGTATCCCATTTCCATACCATAGAGAAAGACAGTCCTTCAGAAACAGAATTATGATGATACAAAAAGAAAAAGAAAACACTAATCAGTAAACATAAAAATTCAGTTATAAAACCTAAGCAGACTGTAGGAAACAGGATTGTTTTTTCCTTTAATTTGTTCATTTGTAGCCACCATACTGTTTTGCTTTGCTTATTTATACAGGAATATCAAATATATGAATAATACATTTACTTGCTTAAAAAATAAAAAAAAACTTAAGTGATATGAGGTCACTAAATGGTATTCTATTTGAATGTTCCACTTCTACAGGAGAGCCCAGTGTTTGGTGCCAGTGGGCAGGAAGAGCTTGCTAAGAGACTTGCTGAACTTGAGATCAGTCGGGAGTTCCTGAGCGTGTTAGGAGATGATCAAGATTGGTTTGATGAGGACTTTGGCTTGAGCTCCTCTCACAAGGTCCAAAAAAGTAAGGCAGAAGAGACAATTGTACCTCTAATGGCAGAATCTAAAAAAGCTCCCCAAAAGTCATGTGAAACATTATTGGCAGTCCCACATACTGCAGAGGAAGTAGAAATTCTTGTACATGATGCTGCAGAAGAACTTTGGAAATGGAAAGAATTAGGTCATGATCTTCATAGCATCAATATTCCTACAAAACTGCTTGGCTGTGTCAGTAAGAGTCAAGATATAGAAAGCACTAGTAAAAGGGTCTACAAACAGGTGTGTAAATGGAAGGATAATTCTAATTTTTACTTCCTTGTCTGAAATTTGGATTCTTAACCATTTCATTTATTTTTTTCCTCCCTCTATCAAGGCGGTTTTTGATTTAACAAAAGAGATTTTTGAGGAAATATTTGCTGAGGATCCCAACTTGAATCAGCCTGTCTGGATGAAGCCATGTAGAATCAGCTCTACTTATTTCCGAAGAGTGAAAAATCCCAATGACCTTGATGAAATCAAGGTAAACTGCAAACTATAGAGTATCTTCTTTTTTGACTTGCTGTTCATTTATAGAGGTCTATAAATCCCGTAGAAGCAGGTATTCTGTATAATTCACCTTTGTGTCCCCATGGCCTAACAAATAGTGGGTATTTAACAAATATTTGTTGATTCATTGAATTCATGAGCAATGGAGGGGTGGAGTTGAGAGGGAACCTTGAATCCTCAGGTTTTTGCAAAATAAGATTTTTAACAGTCATTTCCTATATATAAAACACAATTTATATTTATTATATAAGTAATTATAATTATATTATGTACTAAATATAAACTAATATTTAAGAATAAATTAGGAAATACTCAGGGACTTAAATTATTGCAACTCAAAGCAGTTTTGGGTGAGTTTTGGTAATTTTCAGATAGCGTAGAATGTTCTAGAAGTGCACATAAAAACATATCCTTGGTTAAGTCTTTTCAGCATACCAGCCCTGGAAACCTAGGTGTTAATCACCTTTTATCTCTGATTTTGGAGGTTTCAAATTGGTAATGTGATTTTGAAATATGTAGGATAGTAATGTGATATATAGAAAAAAAAATATTTCTTTTGTTATTTAAGAAGCCCCTGAAAATAATAGGTGCCAGAAACTACAAACCAACTTTAGAGTCAAATTGGTGGAAGTATACTCGCTGCCTACTCACGTTTCCTTAATTCAGTAAAAGTAGTCTTTCCAGAGCAGTTCCTTTCAAACTTCAATGTGTATATGAATCATCTGATGATTTTGTTAAAATGCAGATTCTTATTCAGTAGGTCTGGACTGGGACCTGAAATTCCACATTTCTACAGAGCTCCTAAGGAGTTGTGTTTCCCAAACTTATTTGATCATAGAATGCTTTAAAACAAACACACACACAAACAAAAACACATTATACTGACAGACACTAACAAATATTTGTGAGATGTAATATATGCTTCAATCGGATTGGCAAGCTATGACCTGTGGGCCAAATTTAGCCCACTTTCTGTTTTTATAAATAAAGTTTTATTGAACCACATCCTCATCTACTTGTTTACATATTGTCTTTCTGCCTTCCTACTACAACAGCAGAGTTGAGTGGTTGCAATAGAGATCATATGGACCACAAAGTGTAAAATATTTACTGTTGGCCCTTTACAGAAAGTTTTGCTGACTCCCGTTTTAGATTAAAGTAAATAACAAAAAAAGTTTTCACAGATAATTTTGATGTGTTGTCTTTTTTTAAAAAAAAAAAAAAAACCCTCTTTAATGATTTTCAACTTTGAGGAATAGAGTATCAGTGTCACCTGGGAAGCTTTTTCAAAACACACTTGTGTACTCTAGTGCTTCCAGACCTCTGCAGTAGATAAACTCTTGAATGTACATGAGTGCACTCAAGTTGGATGCCATGGGGTGGGGGTGGGGGGGGGTGAAGTGGTATCTCATTGTGCTTTGTTTTGTTTTTCATGCATGTCTTTATTTTATTACTCATCTACCCATTCAGTGGATGGGGGGGGGGTGTCAGTCATAAGGTTTTTACAATCCCATGGTCACAATATAAAAGCTATATAGTTATACAGTCATTATCAAAGATCAAGGCTACTGGATTACAGTTCAACAATTTCAGGTATTTCCTTCTGGCTACTCTGATAACTAGAAACTAAAAGGAAATATCTATATAAGGAGTCAGTAGTCCCAGTCATTTGTTAAATCCAAACTTCTCCGTTACAACTCCTCCCTCTCCTTTGATCAGTCTCAATCTTCAGGGATAGCTGGGCAATGACCATTCTAACTTCCTCTTGCTGAAAGGAGGTGTTGACATTATGGGGTAAAGGAATGAAACTGGTTGATATTCTTGGAGAGACTGGTACCTCTGGGTTTCGGGGCTTATCTGGCATAGGAACAACCTGGAAGTTGTAAGTTTTTGAAAAAATAAACTTAATAGGTAAAACTTTTATAGAGTCTTAGATAGAGCCCAGGGTATCCTTTGGGGTTTTCAGGAATACTGTTAGTTGAAGTTTGGCATACTGTGGAAAATTGCAATGTCTGGCTGAGGCGTGCATAAGAGTAACCTGCAGAATAACCTCTCAACTCTATTTGAGATCTTTTAAGTCACTGAAACTTTATTTTGTTTCATTTCTTCTCCCCCTTTTGCTCAAGAAGGCATTCTCGATCCCATGATGCCAGGGCCAGGCTCATCCCTGGGAATCATGTCCCACGTTGCCAGGGAGACTTACATTCCTGGAAGTCATGTCCCACATAGGGGGATGGGTAGTGAGTTTATTTGCAAAGTTTGGCTTAGAGAAAAAGGCTGCATCTGAGCAACAAAAGAGGTTCGCTGGGAGTGACTCTTAGGCATAATTATAAGAAGGCTTAGCTTTACCATTAAAGAAATAAGTTTCGTAAGGGCAAGCATCAAGATTGAGGGCACTTGGCTTGTTAAATTGGGAGTCCCTAAAGTTTGAGAGGATATCAGGAGTTCCCCAGGTGGGGAGGTTTAATAGTTCCACATTTTTTCTCCAGTCCCTCAAGGGACTTTGCAAGTATTTTTATTTATTTTTATTTTTTTATGCCCCATATACTCTGGAATGTATCGGGGAATGATACTCTGGAATGTACCAGTACAGAATAACAACATCTCTTCCCTATTCTAGGTTCCGTGTATTTAGATTGTTTAAATAAACTGGCCAGACATGTTAAATTAGATCGTGTGCTACAGACAATTTAAATTTTGGACAAAATAAACATCTCTTCTTTTGGTCTCACAAAGATGTTGAAGTTTTAACATACACACAGTATCATAGACCATACAATATTTGTCCTTTTCTTTCTGGCTTATTTCGCTCAACATAATGTCCTCAAGGTTCATTCATGTGTGTATGTGTGTGTGTGTAAGGGGAGGCAGTGATGAATTTAGGAGCATGGTGACAGTCTTTCCAGGTGATTCTGATTCATAAAGGTGTCCCTTTGCCCATTAAGAACACTTTTTTAACATAACTGTAAAAAAATAATAAATTATTTTATTAATAACAAAGAACAAATAAAGTTGAAATTAGACATAATACATACCAGCATGCATTAATATAACACACATTAAATGCCCACTGATTTTAATATTGAAATAGCATTTTGTAAAGCTTTTTTAAGAGTGATAGTTCAAATATTGTTAGCACTAAAATTATGCTTCTCATACTGAAGTGTTGATTCATATTTTTTTAATTTAACACATTCATGGTGCTATCCCAGTCAAAGCCTTATACTTTTCTCAAATGGCATTGCCCCCCAGAATGGTTATGAGGTTGTTCAGATTCAGAGATTTATTTTATGCTTCTTTAGCAGTTTTGCCATCTTGAAGTTAGGTACCAGTGATTCTTAGGTAAAGGGAATTCTAAAGTGATTTCTTTACAGATTCATCAGTGGGTTTTATTTTTGTATGTTGTATAAAAACAATTTTTTAAGTGAATAAAAGCTGAGCATTTGGAATGCTTTTCGCTTCAAAATTGCTAAGTGGAACAGTAAGTGGAAGAAATTTGTATATTTTATTATAAATATTGTATTCTTACCTTAAGTCTGTTTACTGCAATTGTAAACACTTATGCCCCAGGAAGTGCTCTTATTCATTGCTCTTACTTTCACAGAACTTCATAACAACTGAAGTACTCAAGTTGTTCAGTCTTAAAAAGGAGCCAAACCACAAAACAGATTGGCAGAAAATGATGAAATTTGGAAGAAAGAAAAGAGACCGAGTGGATCATATCCTGGTCAGTGTATACAGCCAAGATATTTTTATTTTGACCATACCTTCTAAATTCAGAATCTAGTTAGATTCTAAAAGGAAAAATTATATAATTGATCTTAGGTCTTAAAATCTTCATTTAGTGCATTTCTACCCCTCTGTTTTGGAAATTCCTTTCTTTTAAACTTGGTAGATGAATTTTTAACTTAATCAGAAGTATTTTATGAGTGTGGAGGACTTGAGAAATAAAAGCTTGAGCAGAAACAAAGTTTAAGAAACGGAATTGAAAAGATATCAGTGAATTACAATGTGGGCTCTGGAGTCAGAGAAGTCTGAGTTTAGTGTATAATCTTGGGCAAGTGATCAAACCTTTTTGTGCCTCATTTCCCAATTTACAAAATGAAGATGATTATAATAGTACATACCCTATAGGACTATTAAGAGGATTAAATGAATATATATATGTAAAGCGCTTAGAACAGCCCTAGTAAGAACTCAATGAATATTAGCTATTACCATTTCATCATTATTTGTATTATTATTATTATACAGAACTTCAGCTGGATAAAATTTTTTAGTTCTGCAATATATTTATCTAACATTGTAAGAAAGGTATGTATGTATAAAAAAGTTATCCTTCATCATTTCTTCCCTAAAAGAATGTTAAGGAGTTGCAAACATTAATAACCTTAGGGAAATTCACGTGTTACTTGAGTCAAGTTTGCCCCTCATGTTTTTATTTTAGTTTCCTAACTTGTCTATACTGGTATTCATATAATGAAAAAAAAATAGTTTAATGCTTAAATATATCAGTTTCCCCCGTGTATGTACCTCTATAGTGCTTCATTTATACAATAATAACCATACTAGATAACATTTTTCTCATGTCTTACAGTTTATCATTCTTCATGCTGTATCTGATTTGATCTTCATAGTAATTCTTTGGGGTAGAAAGGACTCATGTTACTGGGGTTTTTTTGTTAGTTTTTGTTTTGTTTTGTTTACCATTTTTTAATTGAAATATATTCCCATATCATATAATCATTCAAAGTGTAAAATAGTTGTTCAGAGTATCATCATATAGTTGTGCATTCATCACCACAGTCAATTTTTGAACATTTTCATTACTCCAAAAAATAAAAATAAGAATGAAAACACAAGTAAAAAGAATACTCAAAATGTCCCATACCCCTCCTCCCCCATATTAGTCATTTACTTTTTATCCCCACCTTTCTACTCATTTGTCCATACACTGGGTTAAAGGGAGTGTGAGCCATAGGTTTTCATAATCACACAGTCACACTATATGAGCCATAAAGTTAAACGCTCACCTTTAAGAATCAAGGATACTGAACTGCAATTTAACAGTTTCAAATATTTCTTTCTAACTATTCTGATAAACTAAAGAGGGATATCTATATAACACGTAAGAGTTACCTCCAGAATAATCTCTCGACTCCATTTGAAATCTCTCAGCCACTGAAATTTTATTTTGTTTCATTTCTCTTCCCCCTTTTGGTGAGAAGTCTTTCTCAATCCCACAATGCAGGGTCCAGACTCATCCCTGGGAGTCACAACCCACGTTGCCAGGGAGATTTACATCCCTGGGAGTCGTGTCCCAAGTAGTGGGGAGGGCAGTGAGTTTACCTGCCGAGCTGGCTTAGAGAGAGAGGCCACATCTGAGCAACAAAAGAGGCCCTCTGGGGGTGACTCTTAGGCACAATTATGGGTAGGCTTAGCCTCCCCATTGCAGTGACAAGCTTCGTAAGGGCAAGCTCCAAAATTGAAGTCTTGGCCTACTAAGCTGGTAGCCCCCAGTGCTTGCAAGAATATCAGGAATTCCCCAGCTGGGAGGTTTAATATTCCACATTTTTCCCCAGTTCCTCAAGGGGGTTTTGCAAATACTTTTTCTTGTCTGCCCAAATTACTCTGGGTTGTATTGGGGCTTCATGATAACCTGTACAAACCAATAAGGTCTCACTCTCTAGTCAAGCTTCCATGTAATTACAGTATTTGAGTAAACTTACCATACAAGTTAAATTATATAGTAAGTTACAGAAAATATAGATTTTGCACCAAATAAAGATCTCTTCCTTTGGTCCCACACAGAAGCCCAAGTTTTAAAACACAGTTAATATCATCCTCTACCCTTTAGTCTGATCTACCCCAATTTCAACCAAGTCCATTTCATTCATATCTCCAATTAAAGTCTGATCTCCTTTTTAGCTTCTTTAACAGTTGATTCATGGGGCAATGCTGACACTCACAACTGCCAAACTCTGGCTCTTAGTTTTAGGTGCCATGCAGACACCCAAAGCTCCAGGGACCGACCACATCACACACAAACAGCTCAGAATCTCAAACTTTAGAAATAACTATTACAATTCATGAATAGATGTGATGGCTGTAAGAGCTTACAATATAGGAACCTTTACATAAGCCTTCCCCTGATAACCCATGCTCCCAGATTCAGTTCTCAGGGTTTGTACATTATTAGTCCATATTAGTGAGGCATTATAATGTTTGTCTTTTCACTTCAGGTTTATTCACTTAACCTGCTGTCCTCATGGTCCATTCACCTAGTTGCATACCACACAACTTCATTCCTTCTTGCTGCTCCCTCATACAAAAACATTCCTGTATTTGTACATTTTATCACACTCATTGACCAGTCTAGGTTTCACTAAGTTATACAGTCCCAGTCTTTATCTTCTATCTTTCCTTCTGCTGTCATACAGACCCCTAACGTTCTTTCAACTGTGTTCACAGTCATCTTTTTTCAGTGTGCTTACAATATTGTGCTACCATCACACAGTATCCATTTCTGGATCTATACAGTCAATCCTCTAGAACATTCTATACTTCTTCAATATCAAATGCCTGATCTCTACCCTGTTTCTGTCTCCTGATATCTTCATTTCTACACTCCTTTCCAAACCTCTCTCTCCTGTCTTTTCCTATCTGTCTTTAGCACTCCCTTTAGTATTTCCTGTAGAGGTGATCTCCTGTTCATGAATTCTCTCAGTGTCTATCTGTAATATTTTAAACTCTCCCTCATTTCTGAAGGACAGTTTTGCCGGACATAGGATTCTTGGTTGGCAGTTTTCTCTTTCAGTATCTTGAATGTGTCATACCACTGCCTTCTGATCTCCATGGTTTCTTCTGAGAGATCCACACTTAGTCTTATCAAGCTTCCCTTGTATGTGATGGATCGCTTTTCTCTTGCTGCTTTCAGAATTATCTCTTTGTCTTTGACAGTTGAAAATCTGATTAGTAAGTGTCTTGGGTAGGTCTGTTTGGATCAGTTTTGTTTGGGGTATGCTGTACTTCTTGGACCTGTAATTTTACATCTTTCATAAGAGTTGGGAAATTTTCATTGATTATTTCCTCTATTATTCATTCTGCCACTTTTCCCTTCTCTTCTCTTTCTGAGATACCTATAACACGTATATTCATGAACTTCATGTTGTCATTTAGTTCCCTGAGACCCTGCTCATATTTTTCCAGTCTTTTCCCTGTCTGTTCCTTTGTGTGCAGGATTTCTGATGTCCTGTCCCCCAGCTCATTTATCCTTCCTTCCACCTCTCCAAGTCTGCTGTTGTATGTCTCCATTGTGTTTTTCATCTCTTCTTTTGTGCCTTTCACTCCCATAAGTTCTGCCATTTGTTTTTTCAAGCTTATGAATTCTTCCTTATGATCACCCAGTGTCTTCTTTATATCCTTCATCTCTTTTGTCACATTCTCTCTCAACTTGTTGATTTGATTTAAAAGATTTGCTTGGATATCTATAATTAGTTGTTTCAACTCCTGAATCTCAGTCGAGGTTTTAGTTTCTTCCTTTGGGCCATATCTTCCTGTTTCCTGATAAGGCTCATGAGTTTTTTGCTGTCTAGGCATCTGATTTTCTTGATTCGTTTATTCTGGAGGTTGTTTTCTCTCTTTTGCTTAAGATTTTCTTATTGGTTGACTTTGATCTCTATTTTCTTTGTTTCTCTCCCTGGCCAGTTGTCAAATTAGCTCTGCCCCCAGTCTTCCCCCCTCCCCGAAATCAGGCACCTACCGTGGCCTGCCACAGGGTTGGGAGGTAGGCACTGGGCACCACAGCAATTTTACTGTGTGTGGTAATACAAATCTGCTGGCTTCCAGTGGTGCTCTATTTTCCACCAGCTAGCAAGACCTGGATTTGTTTTGGGGTCCTGCTTTAATAGTTGGGTCTTCCCTATTTCTCAACCAAAACTGGGCCAGGTTTCCATACAGGGCATGGAGACCAGCTTCTGTGCTCCTAAGAATGGGTCTGAAGCATCTTTTAAAAAGTATTTTACTTCCATTGTACTTTCTGGATTGTCCAGCACATGACACTGTTCGGTAACTTAATCGTCCTCAGAGGCTGCTTTGCCTCCAAGCGCAGGCTTTGTATCACGCAGCGAGGCTGAAACTTTGGGATTCCTATGCCCTCACTTTGCCAGCCAAAATCTGGCTCGATGTGGGGCTCCACCTGTGGCAGAGTGCTCCCTCAGCCAATCCAGCACTCCAGCTGTCCCCAAGGCAAGGAAATGGCTGCTGGCTGCTGCTTCCCTCAAGGGTGGGAGAAGGGCTTTCAGACCCAGGGCTGGAAACAGTCTCTGTCCACATTTTCTCAGTCTCTTTGTCCCTCACTGATCTGGGCCTTGAAATGTCCTCCCCTGCCCACCGGGTCTTCAAACAGTGAGGGTGTTTTTCACTGCTGTGAGAGATTTTAAAATCTATGTCCCTGGTGGTAGGGTTCCAGTCTGCTGTTTCTGTGCCCTTCCCACATGGAGACCGAGTGAGGGGGAGGGAAGAGGACTGGCTGGTCTGGGACGGAAAATTCCTACCTAATATTTCTTCTCTCTCTTCAATTCAGCATTTGCAGTCTTTCTCCAGTCTATATCCTCCTCCAGAGTTTCATACAATTCAGAATTGTCATTTTTTTTCATCAGCTCTCTGGAGAGCAGTTTTCAGTAGCTGTTTACATCGCCATGTTGATGTCAACCCTCCTAGTTTTACCAGTAAGGAAATTTAGGTTCAAAGATGTTAGTGACTTAAATAGGAAATAAGAGCCAAGATTTTAACCATTGAGTTCTTCATAGATCTTTGCCTTTGAAGAAGGTGAAGTTGTTCTCATATTTTTTTTATGTTCTAAAGTTTGAACTATTATTAATTTCCAAGATTTTACTTCTTCCACTTCTTAGGAATTAAAAAAGCAATCAAGAGTGAGTCATCTACTGTCAGTTAAAATGATCATATCTGCTATAAGTTATTCCTGTGCACACTTTGAGTCAGGAATTATACTAATTAACAGCTGATGCTACAATGGTGGGCAGAATAGTATAGACCCTGCCTTCATTAATTTACTGTTTACTGGCAGAGACTAACCATTAATATATAGTTTACGCAGGAGTTTAATTACAAATTAAGTGAAGATATAAGGAGCTGTTGTAAAAGACTAAACCAGGAGAAATTGATCTAATGAGGATGGTCAGGGTAGACTTCCCCAAAGAAGTGACATTTGAGCTGAAATCTTAAAGATAAATAAACATTAACTGAGCCGTATGATAGGCAGAACAAATTCAGGGAGAGCCCTGAAATGGGAAAGAGCATGATATGAGCTGAAATGTTATTGTGATTGGAGAGTGAGAATGAGGTAGCATGGATAAAGTTGGAGAAGTAGATGAAGTGTATCTTATAATCCATCTTCAGGATTTTGGATTTTATGTTAAAAGCAAAAATCTAAGCAAGAGAAATTACAGTATCAGATTTGCAATTTTAAATCACTGGAGAAATGCTTTAAAAGGAACAAGAATGTGGAGGAAAAAAGACCAGCCTAGAGGGTATTATAGGTGAAAGATGTATTAAAGCAAATTTCTTACATAGATTTATCTTGAACGCTTGTCAGAGTAAATGAGGAACTAGCATTAGTGATAGACCAGTTAAAAATGACATGGAGAATGAAGGTTTAATGCATAAGACTTCCAGCTTGTGCACAGCAGTCACTTCACATGGTTATAAAATACCATCCTAATAGTAGTAAGATTAAATATATTGGAAGGGGAGTACAGCAATTTGGGGTCCTTTTCAGATCTGAGCTATTAATCAGAAATAACAAGTAATATATCTAAGAAGCAAACAATAAGCATATTGATCTGCAACTCTTAATAAAATGTACCAAACAATAAGATATTGTCCCCCGACAGTAGAGGCATACGGCACTGGCAAACAGGGTCCTTTAAACAGAGGCATATCTTTAGCAATTACCAGAAAATTCTCAAACATTAAACAAACAAATAAATAAAATGTTTCTTTTGCAAGTATATGATGATTATAGCTTGGGTGAAGGTGTCTGTGCCTAAGAACTGAAGATATTTAGGAATTGGGAAAAAATACATGAAGTAATACATTAAAAAATATGTATTATGCAACTATCCTCTTTTTTGGTCATAAAATATTTTTCTACATTCTACAGAGAAGTCCTGGGCCTGCGTAACTTTTTGCATTAGTTCACTTTCTTAATGTTTAATGAAATGATACTTTTAGCCCACTGAGTTAATTATTAATAAGTAATGCTAACTCAACAAGGCTCCTCTTCTACTGTTAGATTTAGGCAACCTAGCATTTAGAGATTTTAATAATTTTGCATTACAAGGATTGTGATTTTTTTAAAAATATTTTTTAGTAACACATAAAACTATTTTTCCTTTAGTACAAAGAAAAGGGACTCAAATAAGAATTACAGAAAAAGTTTTTAAATAAAATTTTATTATAAAATAGTAATGCTCATTTTAGAAAGTTTAGAAAATACGATCAGTTAAAAAAATAATTATAATAAATTCCACTACTAGATAATTTAATATTTTGATTTATAAACTTGTTCAGAGAATTTTTTCAAACAAATTAGGATCATCAAAGTATCATTTTTATAATCTGATTCTTTTCACTTAATAAAATATGGACATTTTTCCATGTCCTTAAATGTTCCTTTTTTTATATTATTTTTTAACAGCTTTACTCTATTTTATTTTTGTGGAAGCCTTGTATTCCATTGACTTGATGTTTAGCCTATCAATAATTTTTTTGCTCTTTTAAACAACACTGTTGTAATAAATAGCTTGTAATATATCTTTGCACATATTTCTGGTAATTTCCTTCGGATAAATTCCTAGAAATAGAATTGCTGTTTAAAAGAATATGCAGAATGTTAAGATTTTTGTATGTGTTGCCAAATTTTCTTCAGAAAAGTTTTGCTAATTTTATGTACTGACCAGCACTATGTGAGAGTGATACTTCTTACCTTTGCCAATATTGGCTATTCTGAGTTTTTTAATAGGCAAAAAATGAGAGTTCATTTTACTCTATATAATTTTATTATTAATGAGGTTAACTTTTTTTATAATTTAATCATGATTTGATTACTTTTTTCTAAATCTTTTACATGTTTATGAAATATTTCCAAAGTACGAAAAAGAATAGAAAATAATACAAAGACTATTGTTTCTCCATACCTGTCCATTCTGAGTTCACTGTCCATCTTTCTAAAGTACATACTTTTGTATTTCATTAATTTTGGGTCTGCATTTAAACTCTCAATCTGTCTAAAAATGTTTTTATTTCCCTCACACTCCTAAATGGTAGTTTAGCCAGGTATAGAATTCTAGATTAATAGTTATTTTACTTTAGCTATTTGAAGATATATTTTCATTGTAATATGGCCTCTATTATGGTTCTTGAGAAATGTCATCACAGAGCTTTGTAGGTAATCTGTCTTTTCTTTTTCATTTCAATTTAAGTTTTTTGCGTGGGTTTTTTATTTTTGGGGTTTTTTTGTTGTTTTTTTGTTTTTTTGTTTTTTTTTTTTTTGTTTTTTTTTTTTTTTTGATGTTCTCCAATTTCTCTAAATGTGTCTAGCTGTGGATTTATTTTTATTTATCCTATTTTGGACTCATTGTGCCTATTGACTCTATAGATTCATGTCTTTACTCAATTCTGAAAAACTCAGATGCTATCTTTTAAAATATTGCCATTCCCCATTTCTTTCAATTCCCTGTGACCCTCTTTTAGACGTATCTTTGGCCTTTTTCTGTCTTTCATGGCCCTTGACTTCTTGCCAAAGCAGTGGTAGCACTTGCCACTGTTTTAAATCCCTTTTTGTTTCTGATACTTAGGATTTTCTCTCATTACTCAGGATTTCATTATGCATATAAATATATTTTGTAATATTTTATCTAGTATATCTGTGCATTTAGTTGAGAACTTTTTGCACTGTCTTACTTTACCATTTTGCTGGAACTGAGCCTTGGCAGCTAATTTTCTCTTGCAGGTATTTGGGGTTTTTTTTTTAATAATGCATTCCCAGATTTTTTCAAAATTTATTTTTAAATAGTATTTGGATATAATAGTTCCAAGGAGCAAGAGAAGATAGTGGTTAGTATTTTAGTCTGCCCAATACTATAGATAATAAAAGCCATTTTTTCTTACAAAATTGATAGTTTTTATTGTTTTTCTAGAGTTTTGATTCCATAATTTTGCTTAGGATCTCTAATTTTAAAAGGGTCCTAAAACTTTTGAGCCTCATTTAATATTTTTGGGTACAACTAAACCCCAAAATATTCTCGTGGGTGTTAGCACCACTAAAATTGGAGAGTATGGCATAACAGTTAATAACAAGTTCTGTAAAATCAGACTGTCAGTAAGGTTCCAACTTTGTTTCTAGCACTTACTAACAATGTGACTTTGGGTAAGTTACCTTACCTCTCTTTGTCTCAGTTTCCCCATCTATAAAATAGCAACCTCATAGAGTAGTTGTGATGAGTCCAGTTGGAAAAGGGACTCTCTGATATATGCATAAATGTCCTGCTACATAACAATAATAGAAAAAAAAATAAAACTGATCATTATTTCCCTGGAACCAACAAAGGAGACTAAGTAAGAGCAGCCAATGAGATAGAGGAAAGCCAGGAGAGCATGTCATTCTGGATGCCAGGTAAAAATGCTTCAAGAAAGAAGGAGGCATCAATTGTCAAAGCTGGTACTGGGTCAAGAAAGATTAGAATTCAGAATTTACCATTGGAATTAGATGGTCATTGTTGGCCTTTATTCATTATTAATTGAAGCAGCATTTGTGGCATGGATTGGAAGTGTGCCTGATAGTAGTGAGTTCTAAGAGAGAATGAAAGACAAAGTAGGGAAAGCAAAAATGAACACTTTGAAGGAGTTTTGTTGTAAAGAGATAAATGGAGGAGTTAGTGCTGACAAGACAGGATTCTTTTAGCTTGAAAAAAATTATGTTCTTTTTATGCTGACTGGAAAGATTCAATAGGGAATATTTGATGAGGCAGGGAGAAAGAACTGCTGGAGCAATATCCCTGAGTAGAGAGGGGATGGAATCTGTGCGATTGGAGGGGTTGGCCTCAAACTTAATATT
Source organism: Choloepus didactylus (assembly GCF_015220235.1). Classification (NCBI taxonomy): domain Eukaryota; kingdom Metazoa; phylum Chordata; class Mammalia; order Pilosa; family Megalonychidae; genus Choloepus; species Choloepus didactylus. The sequence continues at coordinate 83,318,878 of NC_051308.1, read as the reverse complement.
AATACACTTGCTACATCATCAACTATTCTACTAAACATTTTGTAATAAAGTTGCTTCTTTCAGATTAAGAATAATTTATAATTTAAGCTATTGTTGCTTGGGCCAAGAAGATCCCTAATTAGTATAGCTATACATGTATCTTTATTTGAGGTGAGTAAAATACAAGGCATGAGTTTTAAACATAAAGGCCTTTTGTTAGGCAGAAAGAAGTTTTTTCACTGACCCTTTACCACTTCACAAACAGTGACCTCTCTTAATTTACATTTCAGATAAGCTAAGAATGTGAGCCAATTTTAGTAATGCATTCTCGAAGTATATGTGATGTGGAATGAGTAACAAGTAATTAGAACATTATATGCCCTCTATGTACAGTAGCCTTGGAAAATCTACTTGCTATAGGCAAAACTGCACTTAAAATGACAAATCCTGTTGTGAAATCATCTGGCTGATTGAATTTCCTTTACAACCTGAATTTCTACTTACTGTTGATAATTTCTAACTCATATTGTGCCTGAATCACTTTTCACATAATTATTTACAATTTGCTTCTTCAGCTTTGGGGCTTTATATAACAATTTTAACTCTTCCTACACCCTTTTGAAGCAGCTATCATGTTCCACCTCCCTTTTAAACGTCAGTATTCTTTCCGATTGTCTGGCATAGTTCTGAGTTCCTTTAGCATCATCAACTTTAGCTGTTTGTCAGTGTCCCTTTTGAAATACAGTACTTAGAATTGACCATATATTTCATGTGTTGTGGAGTACAGTATCCCTTGTTCTAAATACTGATTAATGCAATGTACGATCATACTGGCATTTTTTGTTTGTTTTAGTGATATCGTACTCACAGGACTTATATGAACTTGGAAAACCACAAGACCAAAACTCCAACCTGTACTCTTGTAGATTTTTTTTTTTGGGGGGGGGGGTTCCAAATACAGGACCTTGTTTTATTCCTTCTTGTTAAATTTGGCCCATTGTTCCAGGCTACCAACACATTTTTAGATTCTCTCTTCTAACATAGTCATTATATTTCCCAGCTTCATGTCATCCCTAAATTGATATACCAGCCTTCATCTATGTCATTGCTAACTATCATAAACTGGGCATTACCAAAGACAACACTCAAATTTCACTAAAAATGTTAATATGCAAAGATTTATTTAGCACCTTCTATTTGCATTGTCCTAGTCATCGGGGAATTATAAATAATAAGAAACAATCCTTTAGGAGTTCACGCGCCTAGTAGGAGAAGAGATATACAGAATACAATTCAGTGTGGTCATTACTCTCCTGAAATATGAACAAGATAGAATGGGAGCAAAGAGGAAAAAGCTCTTTCTTTAGTCCTCCAAGCAGAAACTTACTTTTGGGTTTATAGGCATCCTTTAATCAAGCAATTGCCAATCCACTAATTGACCTGTCTCTTTTTCCCCATCTTATTCAGAAGAATATGGTAAAAGACCCTATCATATGCTTGCTGAAATCTGACACATTTTATTAACCACATTTCTCTATTCTACCAGCTTAATATCCTGTCAACAAAAGAAAGTGAAGTTAGTGTTAGTCTGCTTTTTTAATGTTATTTAATTAATTTATTTATACATCTCACTTCATTCCCACGTTCATCTACCTGCCTATCTATGAATGAAATCAGGAGCAGGGATATGTATAATAGAATAAAATAAAGTCTGAAAACCAGAAGAGAAAACTAGAGACAGATTTGCAGGCTGTGAGATCCCTCAGTTGCTATAGTTGAAGTTCCAAGTTGGGCTTGAGCTTTCTGATGGCCAAAGCCAAAAAGAAAACATGTAAGGTCTCACTAACTAAAAGGGAGATAGTTCCTATTGTTAAGAAGGAGCAAAGCTTTCTCAACATTGAAGTTTTACCTGGGGCTGAATTGAGGGTATACTGGGCAGTATAATAGATAATGCCCTGAACATATTTCTATGTCACAATTAATAGGATAATGTTTCCTAACTTATGTAATTGGGGACAAAAATTGCCCAAATAACAGATTTAATATTAAAGGCTGAGAGAATCTTTCTATAAAAGAAACTTCCACAAGTTTATTTGAACAACTAAACAAACTTACTGAGAGTGGGAGCTCTTTTGTAGAGGGCACACCTATTATCTTTTCCAGAATATGGTTATCCCTTAACACCAGTTTGCAAGTAGGCTATTTCTTATAGCATCCTTAAGTAAGAAAGGAATTCCAATACCTTGGTAGATTAATAAGTGTTTCTCATACACCCACTCAAAAGGATTCTGTGGGCAAATAAATATAGCAAACTCTTGAGTTAAGTAAGTTTCTTTGTGATGGACTTCCCTTAGTCTGATGGGCTAATGTACATTGTGAATCTCCCATAGAGAGTATTCTAAAACTTATTTGACTATAGAATCCTTTTTGGTGGCACATCTGTTCCATGGAACAAAAATTAGGGAACAGAGGATTGAATGTTTACATGTCCTTTGAACAACCCTCCCCAAAGAGAATGTGGCAGCTGCCTCGTCATATGTTTGTCAACACCAGCCTAGAGTGCTATTCTTCTCCCTCTGGCTCTCTCAAACTGCAGGATGATGTGCTCCATTTTTTCAAGATTCTTCTCCTTTCCTTGTGACTGGGACCAGACTACAGCTTCCTTTCTCTACTTCCTCTGCCTTTTTCTAAATAAAACTGTGCTCAGAGAAAGTCGGGAGCTTGTTACTGGATTTTTTTTTCCCCCAAGTTAGACTTCAGCTGGATCTCCCATCACTGCAATAAGCTTTTTCTTAATTTGTGACTGGATCAGGTTTCACCATCTACTTTCTCCATATGGCCTCCATCCCACTCAAAATATTATGTATAAGTCCAAGGTTTTTCTCTTTTCAAGTTTTTTGTTTGTTTGTTTTGTAAACAAGTAGTAAATCTTTGGCAGTTATTTCCAATTTTTTGGTTAGTTTTCATGTGCCTAGGAATCCCAAAATCTAGGAATGCAAAAGGAGTAAGAGTTATATAATAGTGATTTTTTAAAAAGAAATAAGTAGTATTACACTTAAAGTACTAATAAGTACTAAATTATATTAATTTATTTATCATATTCTAGGTTCATATCTAATATTGTCTTTGGATATCTGCATTTTGTAGTTGAAAATCCGTATATCTAATATTTCACATTTTCTTCCCCCTTTTAATTCCTATATGCATACTCTCATGTTGATGTAGGTAACATACTTATAATACTTAATATCCATAGATACTGTATTATTGTCAAATTGAAATGATGTCACTTTGAGGCTGTTTTTCTTTTATTCATCAAGAGTTTTTCCAAACTTTCTGCAATTTTAAAAGGGGTATTGATATCATTATATAAATTATCATTTTCCTTTTTGGCTTAATTCCTTGGGCTGTATTCCAGTGAATGGGGACTACAAGTCAGCAAATATAACTGATTTCCTAGCTTTTGTGAATCAATGATTTTCTAATCTTTTTCTCTTCTAAATTCTAGGTACAGGAACTCCATGAAGAAGAGGCACAATGGGTGAACTATGATGAGGATGAGTTGTGTGTGAAGATGCAGCTGGCTGATGGCATCTTTGAGACCTTGATCAGAGATACTATTGATGTTCTGAATCAGATCAGTGAAAAACAGGGGAGAATGCTACTTGTGTGACACCTTGCAAATAAATCGAACACTGAGTGTTAATATGAGTCCTGGGCCTTTCTGCCTCCTGATATGCACCCCATCTCCGTCATAGCAGGAGTGCTTCTGGACCTTGTACCTGTTTAAGACTGCTGGCTTGTCATTCATGGGACAATCTGGTATATCTGGTATTACAGCCTTTGCCTTTAGAGACTGCACTCTGGATTAATTCTTTTTGGTTGCACTCCTGATGTTGACACAAAGTATAACACTACACCTCCTGTTGGCACCCCTGCCTGGTCTCAGATGAGGGCTGAAAACACCAGACTTACCTCTTAGCTTAGACTAGGGTATCACTTCCTCAAGTCTGAAGTCAGGCAAGAGAGCTATATCGACATATGCATCATATCATTTTCAAAATGTATTGCTAGCCTATACCATTAAAGTCAAAGTGGACATTATAGTCTCTAAACAGTATTAAGCTCTTAACCACTTCTAAATAGGCAAGTTTAATAATGTGTGCCTATTTCACCTTCTGGGGTTCATTTCATTTCTTTCTGAAGACCATTTTCTTCCATTAGTGCAGTTTAGCAGCAACAAATGGACTGTCAAGTTAACAGAAGTAAATGGTAGCCTTGCATTCTAAGCACCATGTAAAGAATTTCAAACCTTTGCATTATTTTCAGTTTTCTCAGTATGGGCATAAAAAAAAAGAAATGCCCCTGCTGAAGTCTGGGCTCAAAGGACTGACGCAGGGCTGGTTCTTCCATCCCTTGTTTTACCCCTGCACTTTTCTTACTCATTCTGAACCTTTACCAGCTGCTCCCAGAATCACGGAAACTCAGGACCATCTCAGGCATCCAGGCATGGCAAAAGTGGAAATAATTCATTTTGGCCTTCAAACCTTCAACTCCCATCTCTACCCAAGAAATCAGAGACGCTTTTACTTGAATGATGTAGGAAATGAGTGTGTGCACCAAAGACAAAAAGATATTGTCTATTGTTTGTGTGCTTGTTTTGCGCTTATGGACCATTTTGTAATTTATTTTAAGATAGATTATTAAGTTGAAATGTGTGTCCCTATTCAGAAGTCAAGGATTCTTCTTGTTATAGTTAAAGTTTTGTCTTGAAGCTTTGATGGTTCATACTCTTTGCACAGGAAACATGGTTTGAACAAGCCCATACATATATCAAAGAAGTTAGTTTAATTCAGTGAAAAGAAGATGAGCTTTTCCAACTCCACGTGCAGTAGCAGGAATAGAATAAAATTATTTAAAGACACTGTAAAATTTAATTCTGCCTCTCTTTCAGCATTGCTTTTCACAACTATTACCTTGTTCTGAAAAAATTATATAGACTCCCGCTGCTACATTAGAGCATATGTGATGCTCTTCTGGGACCTCAGTTTCTGCCTTCTTGACTGGTTTCTCTCAATCAGTGCTCTCCCTCTTCAAGTCATGCAGAAGAATGTGGATAATCTTAGGCGTGAATGTAAATGCCTTAATATTGAAGGTCCTGCTTAGAAGCATGATATAAGACATCCACTGGATTTATATTTGCAAATATCCTGGAATGTTATAGCTTCAAAATATGTTTTAAAAAACCCCAAAGATGGTATAATCTTTAAGTGTGCATCTTTGTTCATTTTTGCATCTTTCCTCCAAACTTGCCTTTTCATCTCAAATTTTATACTATGCACACTTCTGCTTCTCTTAGTTTCATCTTGTTATTATGAGAAACTTAGTGACATAATCATTGGAATATTTGCATTTTGCACAATGACTGGTGTGATAGCTCTTGACAAATAAGGAAAGCACTGAAATGTTGTGACTGGGCCTGGGGAAGTGCTCAGATTGATATATTATCAGCATTTCTTCTGGGTTTTTGGTAGTGAGCTGTAGTCGTGTAGCCATAATAAGCAAATGGACTAAAATTAAACAAGGGTTTCTTGGGGTTATTAACCAGTAGTGTGGAAATATTATTTCCATGTGGCTGAGGAAGAACAAAGGCTTTTGTTTTTAAAAGTTTGTGGTTTTTGGAAGAACAGAAAAACATCTTGTCTACATCCTTTGGCCAAGTGTCGGATAACATTGTCTTTATGATACTGAAATTTTACAGCTGCTGTAAATTTTTGATAAACTGATAAGAAAATAATATAGGAATATAAGTTGTTTTTCTACATCCTCATTATTTGGGCTTAAAATCAATTTTTAATAAGAAAGTTATCTTTATTCTTCATGACATTACGATTCCAGAAAAGGAAAAAAAATCAGTGATATAAGTTCATGGAATCAATGATCTGGACTTAGAGTCCCCTAGTAAGAAATGCTGCCAAGAATGTGGCAGTAAATGTGCTAACATGCCCCAGGTGTCTTCACCATCTTAAGAATCCTGGGTTCCAGATGAGAGGCTGGAACAAATTGGTCTTACTCCTTTCTAGAAATGATTAATAGTGAAGGAAAAAAAAAAAAAAAAGGAATGTCTAACTATCAGATTTATTTATTATTATTTTAACTATTTGGATATAATTGAAAATGGGTTTATTGTTAGAATAGGAATGATAAAGGTGGATACCCAGCCACTCATTCAATATTGGGATCTTTGTCATCAAGCTCTCCCTCTTAACCAAGAATCTAAATATTCCTCTTTCTAATCTATGTTCCTTCTCCGCACCCCACCCTCATCCTCTTTCACTCTTTTTTTCATAATTCCTCTAAGAAAAAGATCTTTACATCAGTAGTAACATATTTTAGAATAGCACCATCAGAATTTACTAGTAAACATATAAGCTTCAGATTTACTTCTGAGTCCAAAATAATTTGTGCTGTCCAGGGTACTTAACTCTGGATTAGATAAATACAGGGTATAGATTCCCTTTTCAGGTCTAAACAGGAATTTTTACTCTAGGGAAAAGCGGGAAGAGCTCAAAAGTAGTTCATAAGGAAGGTAATTTGTTTTTCTTTTACCTAAACTCCTGTGACTACAGGTCTCTAAGAAATTATCTTTCAAAAGAGATTTCATTGCTCATAAGAGTGTTGTGGCCTATTGATAAAAACAATTTTGTTCACTTTCTTGTCTTGAAAAAAAAAAGTGGCCTTAGCTTTTTGCAATACTTGAATAAAGTGCGTACTCGCAAAAGAATTTCTGTAGCACAGCACTAGAGACTCATAATTTTTCTGCAAGAAGTTCAAACTTACATCTTCCTTTTACTACCTTAGGAATACTAGTGAATAAAACTAATTCAAAAAGCAAATGATAGAAACTACAATGATGTTTAATGCAAATTGTAGGAACTTACATGTTTACAAATCATCTTAAACTGTTTGTGCAGCAATTCAATAAAGTATCTTTGTATTATAAAAATGTGAAGAAAAAATGTAAACTGATGTAAAGGAAGTACTGTTGTTTTAATTAACCTTTGTTTAATAGCTTTTCCTTCCAGGCTTTGCAAAGCCTTCTTGGTAAACACTTTGCAAAGCATTCTCTGGGAGGCTCAGCCTCCTTGTGTGTACTGTATTGTGCAGACATGAAAAAAAATAAACCCGTTTACTGTGTATGTGTAAATAGCCTGGTCATCAGGTATTTTTCAGCCAATAGTCACATCCAGTGCAACTTTGCACAGAAGACTTACGGTGGTTTGTAAGTATAAATTGTAAAATAATGGGGATGAATTCCCTTGTATACCCATGTAAATATCTTTGTTAACTGAAATGTACTTTAAGAAAAGATAAAATCTGTAAATAAACTGATTTATAAATTAATTTCAGGTAAGGTGTTCATTTTTTCACGTATGGAGCTAAGTTTAGAAAACTAGCCCCCATAAAATTCACTGATTACTCATTTCTTATTTGAACATAGAACACTTGTGCTTTGGCAATAAGATAAGGTGAGCTGTGTGTAAGAGCTGTTTGCGCTGCACATAAATGCCATCAGCCTAGGTTTTGACAGCGTCCTCATTCATTCAGTAATCATTGAGCACCACATCCATATGCTGAGCAGTGTGATAAATGCTGGAGAGAGAGTAAAGAAGACGGACATGATCCCTGGCCTTATGGAGCTTAAAGACTAATGAAAGAGAGCCATTAGGAAATAATTTCAAAAACAATGGCAATTTCAAAAACAGTAAGTGTTGCTGAGAAAGCATACACAGAGCCAACTCTGACACACTAACTGTAGATCACCCTTGCAAAATAACGTACAGTGGGCTGCAAAGAAGAGCAGCCATCTGATGTGGAGACAACTACTTTTCCAGAAATTTATGGGCTTGAGAAGAATGAAACTGCAAGTATAAAAGAATAAAAGAGTTCCAAGGACGGAAATGTATGCTGCTCAGGATAATGATTTATCTCTGGTCCAACAGATTAGAAGAAATAACCACCATCATCTCACTTGAATTCCTTTAGAAGCCTCCATTCAGCCATCTCCACTATACAGTTAACCCCTTATACAACCATGAGCATTAAAGAAATTCTCACAAAAACACTGACCTCAAATTGCAATGCATTCTAAGAAATTCCTAGACTCCTGGAACAGATACTTTTGTGCCTACTGTATACCAGATGCTGTGTAATTGACTTTTGGGAGAGAAACCAGATACATGTTACCTTGAATCAAAATATATGAAGATGAGTCCCCACCCTGATGAAGATGGAGGAATGAAACACTTCAGGGCTCCATTCCCCTACAGAAGCTTTAAACAACCACCAAGAACTGGCAGAAACTTCTTTCTAAAAGCTCCAGAAAGCAGTTAAAGCATTGCAGTAACAGGGCAAGCACTGCATCAAGAAAAATACATTTGTAAGCAGAGGATCCCATGCCCTGGCTGGCCCCTCCTCTGTTCACACATTGTTTCGACTACTGGCCAGGCTCCAACTGCGATCCTTAGATCCTTAGTCCTTGTTCCAGAGGGAGCAGACTAACCCTCACGCGCATACTGGGACCATGTATGTCTGACCCAGTCTGTCTTGTGGTGCCTGAGGTACCTACTGTCCCAGAACTTGACCTGAGTGTAGAAGGTGACTCAACAAGCCCACCTAAGAATTGTGTGGGAGAGCAGTCAAGTCGTGCTGCTTGGGGCAAGGAATTGCTGACTATAGGACATAGTGCATTGCCCAGGACCATGAGGAAACTTTTGTAGGGAAGAGGGGACATTTGTATCTGTGTGAACAGGGGAATTCCTAGGGCCACACATGCCCAAGACAAGAGGCATATACAGAAAGGATCAGGGAGGCACCTATGCTTTTAGCCTAGAGCTAATCTTCAGAATCATTGTGTGAATAAGCTCTGAAGGAGAACACTCACACAGGTCAATCTGCAAAGACTGGGAAAAGTGTTTTCCTTGTTTTATTTTTGTTTTGTTTTTGTTTTTGTTTTTTGTTTTTGTTAGCTTCTGTCATTCAAGGAAAGCTGTCATAACACTAACTGCAAACAAACCTAAGGAACAGACACATCAGTCTATATTCCAGTGTTAACACACTAAAACATCAAAATGCTCAGGTTTCAATAAAACATACAAAGAAACAGGGAGTGACAGTCCAAGCAAAGGGAAGATTAAAGTATTAGAAACTATCAGTGAGGAGGACCAGACCTGGCCATACCAGACAAAGACTTTTTTTAAATGGCCCTAAATAGGCTCAAAGAGCTAAGGGAAAACATGAACAAAGAACTAAAGGAAATCAAGAAAATGATAGATTAACAAAGAGAATATCAATAGAGAAATGGAAATTATGAAAAGGAACCAAACAGAGCTGAAGACCACAGTTAACAGAAATTAAAAATTCCTAGAGGGGTTCAGCAGCAGATTGTAGCTGGTAGAAGAAAGAATCAGTAAACTTGAAGATAAGACCATTGAAATCATCCAATCTGAGCAACAGAAAGAAAATATAAAAAGTAAACAGAGCCTGAGGAACCAGTGGGATAACTTCATACCAATATTTGCATCATGGGAGTCCCAAAAGGAGAAGAAAGAATATTCAAAGAAATGATAGCTGAAAACTTCCCAAATTTAATGAAAGACCTGAATATACACACCCAAGATGCTTAACAATCTCTAAACAGAATAAACCCCAAAACACCCATGCTGTGGCATATTCTAATCAGACTGCCAAATGCCAAAGATAAAGAGAATTCTGAAAGCCACAGAGAGAAGCAACATGTCACATTACAAGGAAGCCTCAGTAAAATTAAGTGCATACTTGTTATGGGAAATCATGGAGGCAAGAAGGCAGTGCGATGACATTTTTTTTTTTAATAATAAATTTTACTTTGAAATAAGTTCAATCTTACAGGAACAGTTGCAAAAACAGTACAAATCCCATACATAGAACACCATCATACCCCGACCCCCCACCCCCGATACCCCGATCCATCACCTTTAAGATCCTGTCACACCGTCTCTCTCTTTCCCTCCCTCTCTCCCTCCCTCCCTCCCTCGCTAACACCCATCATCTATTGCTCTGTCCTCTGAACATATGAGAGCAAGCTGCACATATCTTTGAACAATGTAATTCATGTATACCTTTCCCATGGACAAGAACATTATTTTATGCAATCTCATTAAACACAGCTAAGAAGTTCAAGAAATTCAACATTGATATAAAGCTTACATTCTGTATTTCCTTTTTTTTTTTTTCTTGCGTCCCATCTGTGTCCCTTTGAGCCTCCTCTCCTCTGACCTCAGATCCCATCCAGGATCGTCCTTGGCATTTAATTGTCATCTATTTAGACTGTCTTTTTTTTTTTTTTCAATTGTGCAAAGATATATACAGCCTAAATCTTCCTATTCCACCCCTCCCTAGCATTCCCTTAGTGGGATTAATCACATTTAGAATGTTACAATGCTATCACCTTCCGACCATCCATTTCTAGAAGTTTCCCTTCACCCCATACCAAAATCCCTACTCTCATTTCTTAACTCTCCATTGCCCCTTCCCCCACTTCTTGGAACCCCTACTTTACTTTTCATCTCTTTGGTCATATTCTCTGATACTTTCTTTGTGTTTACCATGGGGCTTAAATTTAACATCTTAAATCTATAACAATCTTGTTTTTCTTTGATACCAACTTAACTTCAATAGGACGCGTAAACTGTGTTCCTATACTCCTCCATTCCCCCACCTTTATGTAGTTCTTGTCAAAAATTACATATTTTACATTGAGTCCAAAACCACTGATTTATCATTACAGTTTATGTATTTTAGATCCTGCAGGAAGTAAATAGTGGCGTTATAAATCAACAATACAGTAGTATTGGTCCTTATATTTACCATGTGATCTTTCCTGGAAATCTTCATTTCTTCATGTGGTTTCGGTCAATTGTTTAGTGTCCCTTCCTTTCAGCCTGCTTAGGACTGAAAGGACTTGAAGGAAAGTTTTGCTGGATAAAGTATTCTTGGTTGGAAATTTTTCTCTCTTAGAATTTTAAATATGTCACGCCACTGCCTTCTTGCCTTCATAGTGACCACTGAGTAGTCATTACTTAGTCTTACGTTGTTTCCCTTGTATGTGGTGAACTGCTTTTCTCTTGCTGCTTTCAGAACTTGCTCCTTCTCTTCAGTATTTGACAGTCTGATCAGAATATATCTTGGAGTGGGTTCGTTTGGATTTATCCTATTTGGAGTTCACTGGGCATTTGTGCTTTGTGTATTTATATTGTGTAGAAGGTTTGGGAAGTTTTCCCCAACAATTTCTTTGAATACTCTTTCTAGACCTTTATCCTTCTCTTCCCCTTCTGGGACACCAATGAGTCTTAAATTTGGACGTTTTATTTTATCTATCATATCCCTGAGATCCATTTCAATTTTTTCAATTTTTTTCCCCATTCTTTCTTTTGTTCTTTCATTTTCTGTTCTGTGCTCCTTGAGGAGGCTGAGTTGTTGTTCAACTTCCTCTAATCTTGTATTATGAGTATCCAGAGTCTTTTTAATTTGGCCTACAGTTTCTTTAATTTCCATAAGATCTTCTATTTTTTTATTTACTCTTGCAATATCTTCTTATGCTCATCTAGCGTCTTCTTTATGTCTTTTATATTCTGTGCCATGCTCTTCTTCAAGTCTTTTATATCCTGTGCCATGCTCTCATTGCCTGTCTGTAGTTCTTTGATTAATTCTGCCAGGAACTGTGTGTCTTGGGATCTTTTGATTTGAGTGTTTGGGTTCGGGTTCTCCATGTTGTCTGGCTTTATCATATGCTTTAAGATTTTCTGTTGTTTTTGGCCTCTTGGCATTTGCTTTACTTGATCTTTAATTTGTTAGAATTGCAGCTTGGTGACATACACTTTCTCTAACTAACCAGCAGATGGCGTCCATGAGTCACTTATTCCCCTCAAGTCAGTTCTCCCCAACTTTGTGTTATGCAGGGATCTGATTCTTTTGGGGTCCAATTGGTGCACTTAATTTGGGTGTGTTGTCGGTGCTGTCTGCCCTCAGTGAGGGGCATGTGCCTGAGCAGTTAGGGAGGAAGGGCAGGTTTAACAATCAAACCTCCCAGGTGTTCCCGGAGATTTAAGGCTGTTCTCTGCCGCTGACACAAAAGTCCTTGGTATTGGCGTGGGTTCCCTGGGATTTCTGAGCGGTTCCCCCCTCCCTGCTGTGCTTTTCCAGGACCTCTGCTGAGGGGGGAGGGCCGTGCCACGTCACAAGTGAGCGCCGGCCTCCAGGGAAGCCCTGGGCCACCGGGCTGCGTAGGGGCGTTCCCAGCCCGCTTCAAAGATGGTTGAATGGGACGCATTAACTTCCCCCTTTCCGCACAGCTCCGCCCTCCCAGCTCCGGGACAATCAGCTGTGGGTGTATTCAAAGCCACTATCCACAGCCGATATTGTGTCATGTGAGCAGTGCTGCGGGAAAGATCCTGTCAGGCTGGATTCTTGGCTCGGCTTCTGTGCTGTGTATTCGGCCCCGGGCAGGAGCAGCCCCACCTACTGGGGTGATGGCTGCAAGTCGTGCATTTTGTTTTGTTTTGTTTTGTTTTCTCCCCTGGACCCGAGACAATCAGCAGTGTGTGTGGGAAGGGGTATCCTCCACCCCAGACATCGAGGCGTTAGTCCAGACTGCTCCCATCTTATCTGTAGCTGTTCCCGGGCTTCTTTTTTTTAAAAAAAAAAAAACACCAACCCACCGTTTCCCCACACCGCAGCATGGCCGAGGGACTCAGGGGACTCACTCACTCGTTTCAGAATGCAGACTTCTGGCTTCACCAAACGCACGTTCCCTGTGGCTTTAGCAGAACTTGTCCGGCTGGTGCTACTCTGGAAGTGGTGTTCTGAGTCACCCTCTGGTTTTTTATCTACTGTTTTCCACGGAGGTGTTTTTTTCTCTGTCTCACCTAGCCGCCATCTTAAGTTCCTCCCTCACGATGACATTTAAAGTGCTGAAAGCAAAAGTTGCCAACCAAGAATTCTATATCCAGCAAAACTTTCTTTCAAAAATGAGGGAGGTCGGGGAGGAATGTAGACCTGGCATCGTGGGACGGAGAACATCTTCTTGACCAAAAGGGGGATGTGAAAGGAAATGAAATAAGCTTCAGTGGCAGAGAGATTCCATAAGGAGCCGAGAGGTCTCTCTGGTGGGCACTCTTATGCACACTTTAGACAACCCTTTTTAGGTTCTAAAGAATTGGGGTAGCTGGTGGTGGATACCTGAAACTATCAAACTACAACCCAGAACCCATGAATCTCGAAGACAGTTGTATTCAAATGTAGCTTATGAGGGGTGACAATGGGATTGGGAAAGCCATAAGGACCACACTCCACTTTGTCTAGTTTATGGATGGATGAGTAGAAAAATAGGGGAAGGAAACAAACAGACAAAGGTACCCAGTGTTCTTTTTTACTTCAATTGTTCTTTTTCACTCTAATTATTATTCTTGTTATTTTGTGTGTGTGCTAATGAGGTGTCAGGGGATTGATTGCAAGGTGTCAGGATTGATTTGGGTGATGAATGTACCACATGTAATGGTACTGTAAACAATCGAAGTACGATTTGTTTTGTATGACTGCGTGGTAATGTGATATATCTCAATAAAATGAAGATTAAAAAAAAAAAATGAGGGAGGAATTAAAGACATTCCTGGATAAAGCTGAGAGATTTAGTAACCAACTAGACTGGCTCCCCAAGTTTCTTCAGGTGGAAAGGAAAGGACACTGACAATTGACTGAAGCTACATGAGAAGTGAGGATCGCTGGTAAGACAATGGCATGGGTAAATAAAAATGCCAGGACTACTGCACTTTCAGTTTCAGAACTCCAGTTTATTTCCTACAAGATCTAAAGGCAAATGCATAAAATGTAATGATAAATCAACTGGCTTTGGACTCATAATGTGTAAAATGTAGTTTGTGACAAGAACTACAGAAAGGTCAGGGAACAGAGGAGTATAGGAACATAGTTCATGTATGCTATTGAAGTTGGTAAATTAGTATCAAAGCAAATGAGATTGTGTCAGATTTAGGATAAATTTAAGACCATGGTAACCACAGAGAAAATATCAGCAATACACAACTCATAGAGATTTAAGAAAGTAAGGTAATACCAGTTAATTGGATAGCTATCAAGTAGAATGGAGAAAATAGAGGAAATTATACTAGAAAAAATCTCAGAACTTAAATATGTGAGCTCCCAGTTGGAAAGGGTCCAGTGAGTGCCCAGCACAATAAATGGAAATAACCCACACTAAGGTATGTCACTGTGAAACTTCAGAACCCCATAGGTAAGGAACAGATTTTAAAACTTTTTGAAGAGAAAAAATATTGCAGATACAGGAATAGGAATACAAATGCCATCACTCTCCTGAATAACAACAGGGAAAGCCATAAGAATAAAACAATGTTTTCAAAATTTGAAAGAAAATGATTTCCATCCAAAAGTCTACATCTGGCCAAACCATGCATCAGGTGTGAAGACAGAATGTGGACATTTTCAGAAATGTAAAGTCCTTACTTCCTAAGCATCCTTTCTTAGAGGGAATAAAACATGAAAAATAAAGACTTGAGATCCAGGAAAAGTGTAAAGGAAATTCCCAGGATGACTTTGAAGGGATTTCCCAGGATGACAGCTGTCTTGAGGGCCTAAAGAGCCATCATTCCTGATGGGAGAAGGAGGTCAGAGGGCTCTAGAAAGGGGGAGGGGTGTGTGGAGAGAAATAACCTGATGTTTTTAACAATGTGGAAATTTTAATTGAGAAGCTATCAGAGGGCAAGGAAAGACTTAGTTTCAAAGAAGAGTGAATAATGAAAAATGAGGAAAAACAGAAGAATTGTATGAGTAAGGAACCATCATGGTATACTTCTTGGCTCTACAATGAATAATATTTACAATTACAATAATGTAAATGTTGAATACTGATCTAATATATCATGATGTTACTACATTGGGAGGATGAGGAAAGGGAAGAGAAGTATCAGAGAGCTAAATTTGCATCTACCATGTTAGGAAGTCAATAGCTAAAGTCTAAACCTGATGATGTGAGAGACAGCACATTTCTTCGTATACAGAGATAAACACCAGAGCAAAGATACTGAAATGAAATGGTTAATAACGGTTGCTTCCAACAGATGTGATGGCGGGGAGGAGAGGAATGGAGCTGAGGTTACTGAATGTGTGTAATGGTAGGCCTTTTTGTGCTATGTACTAGTATTATCTTGATAATTAATATTCCCTCCCCCAAAACCAAAGCATCACCCAAAAGTACATATTCAGCATCTTTTAATTTATTTCTCTGCTAAGTGCTGTACAAGGCACACTCAGACAGAATCATGCTCACCTTTCTCTTATAAGCTAAAAACTACTCCATTACTATTGTCTGGTGAAACTAGGAATGCTAAATTTGGGTCTCAGCATTTCAACCCAAACTTTTTTCATTTCAAGTAAGATTCCAAGTAATTTAAAAGCTTTGCTGTCATGCATAATTTAAATGGTATGTTTGAAAATAATTTACAATCTTTTTCAGTAATTTTTTTTTTTTTTTTTTTGAATTGGAAAAAAAACTAAAGATGTTCTGGACTTTACTCATTCTTATCTGTGCATGTGATGGTAAGAGGGTAGTGTAGAGAGAGGAATTGTCATCTTGTGTCACTTCCTAGTGGCCTCACTCTGTTGATCTATGTAGAAATGCACTATGGAGGACAAGGTTTCTTTTGACTCTATAATCCTATGGCCTGTTAAAATTTATTTACTTCATGATACTGGCACCTTTTGCAAATAGATGCCAAATTTTCTTGTACTTTTGTTTGGAACAAAAATACTATTTAAAAATATATTTTATGCAACTTGTCTTCCCACTTTAAGAAAGCCTGTCAAAACACTCAAAGCCACTCTTTTATCTCCAAATGCATTCCAGGATTCTTAGTTTCCACCATACAAAGAGTCATGTGTGATGACTCATTTTAAGTACAACCAAAATATTGCTTATAAATAATAGTCATCTGAATAACTTCCCTGACTTGTCTGTTGGTGTTATTTCTACTATTTTGAGAAAATTGATTTCAACAATTAGGTGAGTTAAGTGGAATTAAAACTCCAAATTCCTATTGGAAGTCTCAAGGTTGAGCTTCTTTACTTAGAGAAAAGGGGTAGAAAATGCATTTACTCAAGAAATTCCTTGTGAGCTGCAATAGTATATAATCCCTGTTTTTGGCCTTTGAAATCATTGTCTTGTTAATTCTACTTCCTAAAATTAGAATTGCCCAAAATATATGTAATATGAGAGTTCATATTAAGAAGTATCTGTACCATTTCTATCATTTGGGAGGCCCACAACAGAAGACAGGAAAATCTGATGATTTCTACTGAAAAGTTCAACTTTTAAAGAGTTTTGCTCTTTCAAAGAAGGGCCAGCAAATGGAAACAAGATTATTTTGGTTTCTACAGCTTTGCTTATAAAAAGAGCTAAGGTGGTCACTTAATATGTACAGGATATTTAACTAGGTTGAACTTAAATGTTTGGAAATGGACAGAGGTGACAGTAGCACATTATTGTGAGAATAATTAGCAGTACTGTATGGTGCATGAATGTGGTGGAAAGGGGAAGTTTTAGAGTCATCTATGTCACCAGAAAGAAAGTTGGAAGTTAAAACATGGGAATGTTTAACACAGTGAATCTTGTGGCAGACGATGTCCATGATTAACTGTACAAATATATAATAGTTCCTTCATGAATTAAAACAAATGTGCAACACTATGATGAGGAGTTAATAATAGAGGGGTGTTCCAGTTTGCTAATGCAGCCTTTTTGCAAAACACCAGAAATGGATTGGCTTTTATAAAGGGGGTTTATTTGGTTACAAAGTTACAGTCTTAAGGTCATAAAGTGTCCAAGGTAAGTCACCAACAATCAGGTACTTTCACTGGAGGATGGCCAACGGCACCCGGAAAACCTCTGTTAGCTGGGAAGGCACATGGTTGGGGTCTGCTCCAGAGTTCTGGTTTTAAAATGGCTTTCTCCCGGGACGTTCCTCTCTAGGCTGCAGCTCCTCAAAAATGTCACTCTTAGTTGCTCTTGGGGCATTTGTCCTCTCTTAGCCGTCTCCAAAATGTCTCTGTAAGCTGCAGCTCCTCTCTCAGCTCCTGTGCATTCTTCAAAGTGTCCCTCTTGGCTGTAGCAAGCTTGCTCCTTCTGCCTGAGCTTATACAGTGCTCTAGTAAAACTAATCAAGGCCCATGCTGAATGGGCAGGGCCACACCTCCATGGAAATTATCTAACCAGAGTTATCACCTACAGTTGGGTGAGCTGTTGCATCTCCATGGAAACACTCAAAGAATTACAATTGAATCAACACTGATACATCTGCCCACACAAGATGGCATCAAAGATAATGGTATTTTGGGTGACACAGTACATTAAAACTGGCACAAGGGGCATATGGGGGGGAAATGTACGTATTGCAGACTATAGACTACTGTTAACAGTAATATTTTAACACTCTTTCATCAACAGTAACAAATGTACTATTCCAATACTAGAGATCAATAATAGGGGAGGATAAGAGGTATGGGATGATTTGAGTTTTATTTTTTATTTTATTTCTTTCTGGAGTAATGAAAATGTTCTAAAATTGATCATGGGGTTGTATGCTCAACTATGTGATGATACTGTGAGCCAGTGATTGTATACTTTGGATGGTTCGTATGGTGTGTGAATATATCTCAATAAAACTACATTTAAAAAAGAGCTAAGGATCACAATGTATACAATAATCAATATGAAAGGTAATTTTTACTTAGAAGAACTATAGCAGTTAATATGCATTTTTCATTCTTAAACTTTTTATTTTGAAATAATTTTAAACTTACAAGACAGTTGTAAAAATAATGCAAAACCCCTACAGAGAACTCCTGCAAACTCTCCAACCAGAAACCCAGATCCACAAACTCTTGACATTTTGACACATTTGCCATATCATTCTATCTATCATCTGCCATATCATTCTATCTATCATCTATCTATTAACCATCAATCCTTCTATCTGTCCATCTGCCTATTTATCTTTATATTTTCTAAAACTTTGGAATTAGATTGTATACAACATGATCTTTGAACACAATACTTCCATGAACAGAATACTTGACTAAAAGTAGAAAAATATTAGAAGCTGTTACTTGTCACATAACAAGGAATCCAGAGGTAGGCAATGCCATGCCTGGTCAGTGGCTTTGCAGGGTCAAGGCTTTGGGTCAGCTCCTCCCTGATTCTCTTGATTAAGATGGCTGTGCAGGTCCAAGCACCCTTCTTCATACAACAGTGTCCAAAGTGAGAAGTGAGGGCAGGGACTGCTCTTTGCCTTGTTCTCTCTTTTTACCAGGGAATAAAATATTCCCAGAAATTATAATGGATAATTCTTTTCAAGTAACATTAGAAAAGTAATGTGTTCAGTGAAGAACATTTAAAAATTCATATGAACAAAAAAGTTTTTTTAAGTTTTCATTAAAAGTAACTTTTAAAAATTATTCCCATAGGCCCCAGTACACTTCCCCTCATATGTTGTCAGCCAGAACTGGGTCTCAAAATGCCCACCTCAAATTGTAAGGGACAATAGAAGCTGGGCAAGATGGGGACTGTGATGGTTAGGTCCATGTGTCAGCTTGGCCAGGTGATGGTGCCCAGGTGTCTGGTCAAGCAAGCACTGGCCTAACCATTACTGCAGGGACATTTGTGGCTGGTTAATAAACCAGAAGGCTGGTTTATTAAATCATCAGTCAGTTGACTGCACCTGTGGCTGATTACATCAACGAAGGTCATGTCTTCCACAATGAGAGAATGCAATCAGCTGGATTTAATCCAATCAGTTGAAGACTTTTAAGGGAGAAGAGAGAGCTTTCATTCCTTCTTCAGCTAGCCAGTGCCTTCTGAGGAGTTCATCGTATACCTCCTTTGGAGTTGCCAGTTCACTGCCTGCCCTATGGAACTTGGACTTGTTCATTCTGCCCCATGAAATTTGTGTGAGACACTTTTATAAAATCTTAAATTTACAGATATCTCTTGGTCTTTTTCCCTAGAGAACCCTAATACAGCTTGGTATCAGGAATGGTTCTTGAGAAACAGAATCTTAAAATGGGCTTTTACAATTGGTTTTCTACTCTGATTAGATTCAGAGGCACTAATGACTCCATTTCCAATAATCAAGATGGCACTCACAGTCCATGATGTGGGTTGGCAATGGATATACACAAAATATCACCATTTGATTCTCTTAATCATACTCTTGTATGAGGCAAGGCTCTGGGTGACAGTGTTTTTGACACCTTAATAGAGTTTTGTGGAGTTAAGAAGTATAATGATATTGGTTGGTAGCTCTTAGATATGCTGGATAAAGTTATAAGAGAAAGGGATGAGCTAAAGCCTTCAAATTTGAAACTTCTAATTTGAAATTTCAAATTTGAAGCAACATATGACAGATATAAAGGTTTCTATGTGTGCCCTGAAAGACAGTCTTATTTCCTGTGGCTGCAGACTTGAGATCTCTGAAAACAGACCCAGAGTCTCACTGTGCAAGTAGCAGATTTACAAAACAAACTAAAATCTCAACCTCACAGGTTGTTTGCTGTTAAAGTAAAGGCATTGATTGGAAAAGAATGGGATCCTGAAAATTAGGATGGGGATATCTGGACATTGGAACCCTGGATTCTGCTGAGTCCTTGCTCGATGTACCTGTGGTGGCCTGCCCTGAGGAAACAGCCTCCACTCCCACCTCCAGTCTGCCCTGAGGAGCCTCCATCCAGCCTCCAACTAAGGAGATTAACCCTCAGTGCCTGCTAAACCTGTAATCACCTCCCCTGAGGAAGCAGCCCTCACTACTCTGTCTGGAGAGATTAATCCTATTTCACCAGACGAAACTACAATGGAACATCCTAAGGTAATTGGCTTGAGGGATACTTCTAATTCTTTCCATGACCCACCCCTACCACCAGTCTTTTCTTCAAGACCTATAACCAACTAAAGTCCCAATAGGCCCTGAAGGGTGAGGTACAAAGTGTGATCCATGAGGAAGTACGCTATACTCCAAAAGAACTGCATGAGTTTTCCAATTTATATAGATAGAAATCAGAGGAATAAGTGTGGGAATGAATGTATTTTGTATACGGAAAGAATGTGTCTTTTGGGGGCCCAGGGGGTGGAATGTACTTGTTTGTATATATATATTATGTCTCCCAGAAAAAGCCATATTCTTTAATGCAATCTTGTGGGGGCGGATTGATTAATCTTTTTGATTAGTGTGTGGCCTCTTGATTGAATGTTTCCATGGAGATTTGAGTAATTTGGGCAGAGAATAAAAATGTATTTGCAAAGCCCTGTTGAGGTACTGGGGGGAAATGTGGAAACATTAAACATCCCCACGTGGGGAACTCCTGATATTCTCTCAAGCACTGGGGACTATCACTGTAGTAGGCCAAGCCCTCAATCTTGGGGCTTGCCCTAATGAAGTTTGTTACTGCAAAGGAGAGGCTAAACCTATTTATAATTGGGCCTAAGGGTCACCCCCAGAGAACCTCTTCTGTTGCTCAGATGTGGCCTCTCTCTCTCTAAGCCAACCTGGCAGGTACATTCACTGCCCTCCCCTCTATGTGGGACATAACACTCCAGGGTGTAAATCTCTCTGGCAATGTGGGACATGACTCCCAGGGATGAGCTTGGACCTAGCATCATGATATTGAGGAAGCCTTCTTGACCAAAATGGGGAAGAGAAATGAAACAAAGTAAAGTTTCAGTGGCTGAGAGATTTCAAATGGAGTCGAGAGGTCATTCTGGAGGTTATTCTTATGCATTTTATAGATAACCCTTTTTAGTTTTTAGTGTATTAGAATAGGTAGAAGGAAATACCTGAAACTGTTGAACTGCAATCCAGTATCCTTGATTCTTGGAGACAATTGTATATAGCTTATATGGTGTGACTGTGTGATTGTGAAAGCCTTGTGGATCACGCTCCCTTTACTCAGTGTATGGATGGATGAGTATAAAAAAAGGGGGACAAAAGGTAAATGAATAATAAGGGGAGAAAGGAGTATGAGATGTTTTGGGTGTTCTGTCGTACTTTTATTTTTATTTTTATTCTTATTTTCATCTTTATTTCTTGTAGTAGTGAAAATGTTAAAAAAAGTTTGTGGTGATGAATCCACAACTATATGATGATACTGTGAACAACTGTACACTTTGGATCATTGTATAGTATGTGAATATATCTCAATAAAATTGCATTTAAAAAAATTGTAAGGGACACTCAGAAAGCAAGTATCTAGAATTTTCACCTTCTCAAGGCAGACAAGAAAAGCGTGGGAAAATAGCTGTTGATTCCACAGCCAGCAGGGTCTGCAAGTATATTAATATATCCCTAGCTCTTGACTTTCTTGGCAAAATGATGAGTTTGTGAATGAATAAAGCTGTAATTGACTAGTAATTCCTGACCTATTGTATCATCACACCAACGCCCTTCTGTGGCTCTTATGAGAAAGGCCTTAAGCATTTGTCTTCTCCATCCCTCCACAACTTGGGCACAACAAATTTTAAAAAGCCCCAAAGTGGAGCAATTTCTCCAGTTTTAAAAGCACCAGAGAAGCCATTATTATCACCCTCATTCATTAGCCAGAAGATCTTCAATTTTTTAACCTATACTTACTATTCCCCAAACACCATCCCAGAAAGACAGTCCTTACCCATGCATGACTTATGATCAGGGTGTGGAGACAAAGCACACACGTGTTAATAAGTAAAGGACACCATTAGGAAATATCCATCCAGGGCTAGGTTCATTCATTCATTCACTCATTCCACAAATACGTACAGAGCGCCTCCTATTTGCTGGCACTGTTCTACACACTGAATCCCAACAGAGCACAAGAAATCAAGAATTTCATGTTCAGCCTTGATGCCTCCCTCTCTCTACCCTACCACATTCAACCCATCACTACACTGTCATTTCCACCTCCAGGGTATTTCTTGAATCTGTCCAATTCTCTCCACCTCCACTTCCTCTCTTCTGAACTCCCAAATGGTCTCCTCAGCTCTAACTTGACGCTCTCCAGTCTGTCCTTTGCATTTAAGTTAACGGTTTCTTTTTAAAATGCAAATATGGTCATGCCATTCTACTGTAGAGTAATTAAATTATATCCAAATCCCTAAATTGTCCTTCCAGGGGTATCTGTGTACCTCAAGACAAGCTCAACTCCGTCCCACCTCAGAGCCTTCATCACGCCATGCCCTCTTACTCCAGCTCCACCCTTGGCTCACTCCTGGCTGACATTTAGGCCTCAGGGTGAGCACCCCTTTCTCTGAGAAGCCTTCTCTGACCTCACAATTAGCTCTCCTTGTTACGCGTTTTCTTAGTCTTTTGTTTTCTTCATGTCACTTACCATTAAGTGTAATTACGTTATTTGTGACCATTTAACATGTGTCCTCCCCAGAAGACCATACATTTCATGAGGGTTCAGATTGTGTCTGATTTGCTCTCTACTGTACCTCTAAGACTCAGCCCAGTTACTGACACTGGGAAGGAGGCCAATAGATAGTTGCTCAATTCAATAATTAATTCTAGTCTTGAGCTGGTAAAAGGAAATAACAAGGCAGCTGTTTTGTTTAGGTTTTTATTATTAACGAACTTCATTTTTTTAGAGCAATTTCAGGTTTAGAGAAAACTGAGTTGATAGTACAGAGAGTTCTCCTCTCTCCCTCTCTCCCTGGCAGTTTCCCCTATTATTAACATCTTGTTTCAGTGTGGTTACATTTTATGAACCAATATTGATACATTGTTATTAACTAAAGTATATAATTTATGTTAGGGTTCACTTTGTTTTGCACAATTCTATGGATTTTGACAGATGTCACGTATCATACAGTATCATTACAATATCATACAGAATAGTTTCACTAACTTTTTAAAGCAGCCCTAAAAAAAATGACAGTGACAAATGTGGCTATGTCAAAAGAATACTTTCTTCTGGGAGTTTCATAGGCTATGTGCTCATTAGAATTTTCCTTAAGATACTTAAGTGGAAGTTCCAAATAATATATGAAAATTAAACGTAATCTAGAAGATGTTTTAAATCGGGTGTGCAGGATGAACTGAGAAGAATGAAACTGGGGGTCAGAAAGAATGGTTCAGACACCTGAGTTCATTTAAAGCAAGAAGAAACTTACTTAAGAGATGGGATACATCCAACTAGAATTTAATAAGGAAGTTTTAATTCTTCCCTCTTGCAGCACTGGTATGCTTCCTTTTACAAGAATATGAGATCTGACTTTGACAAACCCCTCCTTAAAAGCTTTAAATACCTTACCATTTGTACAGAATGAATCAAACCCCTTAGCACAGCCTGCAAGGCCTCCACAGGCTGGTCTCATTTCCTCATTGCACACATCAGGCCAACATCAGGGTCACCTGGGGAGTTTATTGAAACTGTAAATGGTGGGGAGCATGGGGAATTATTCCTTAACTGGGAGAGAGTTTCTGTTTGGGGTCAGGAAAAAGGCTGGGTAATGGATGGTGTTGATGGTAGCACAATATTGTGAATGTAATTAATACTACTGAAATGTACACTTAATTTTGTATTATATTTGTATTACCACGATTTTGAAAAATCTCTTTTAAAAATGTAAATATGGTGGCACCATTTCCCCTGAGCCTCTGGCTTGGTCCCTGTTTCCGTTTGCTAAAGCTGTTAGAATGCAATATACTGGGAATGGATTGGCTTTCATAAAGGGGATTTATTAGGTTACAGATTTACAGTCGTAAGGCCATCAAATGTCCAGACAAGGCATCAACAAGAGGATACCTTCACTGAAGAACAGCCAATGGCATCCAGAACACCTCTGTCAGCTGGGAAGGCACATGGCTGGTGTCTGCTGGTCCTTTGCTCCTGAGCTACATTGCTTTCAGATTCTGATTCCAGTGGTTTTCTCTTTAAGCATCTGTGGGTTCTCCAGGGCAAAATCTGGACATCACCTCTTAGCTTAGCATCTCCAAACATCTTTCTGTCTGCATCTCCAAGCATCTGGGTCTGTGTTGGTGCTGAGCTCTCTCTCCCTCTTTCCCTCTGAGCTCTCTTAAGGACTCCAGTAAACTAAAACCCATCTTGAATGGAAAAAATCTAATCAAAAGTTCCCACCCAAAATTGAGTAGGTCACATCTCCATGGAAACAACCTAATCAGAAGATCCTATCCACAATAAGGCTGCCTCCACAAGAGTGGATTAAAAGAACATAGTCTTTTCTGGGGTACGTAACATATTCAAACCAACACAGTCCCTTTGGGATTAAGTGGATTACCGGGTATTTACTCTTGCTAGTCATTGTTCTAAATATTTTACATGAATAAATTCACTTAATCTACAAAACCACCCTAAGAGACAGGTACTATTAGTAGACCCATTTAATAGAAGAGCTGATTGAGGCTTAGGGAGGGTAATTAGCCCAATGTTATTTAGCTTTTAAGTGGTAGAACAGAGATTTGAATCCCAATAATCAGTGTGAGAGCTATATATTGCATCTCTCCACAGAGGCCCACCAGCATTAGATCTCAGATCCTGAATTTGGGTGCTTTATTTTCTTTTGAAAACAGGCTACTGAAGGGTGAATTCCAAGTGTCCGAGCAGAAAAAAAGAAAACCAGGGGGATCTGCCACCAGTACTTTGACCAGGCCCTTCAGAGAACTGCGAAGATTCCATTTCCCTGTATGAATTCAGACCCCAGAGCCGCCCAAATACGGCTAAGGAAAGAATGTCAACTTCAGCGCTCTGTTCTTTACAAATCTCTGGTGCTTTCTTCCTCAACCCGCCCCCCATAGTAATATCTTGCTGGAGATGGTTTCACAATGAGCTGAAAGGAAGCCTTCCATTTCTCAATAAAAGCATTAAACTCTTGCCAAATGATGGCCTATATTTAGCTATTTTAAAAAAGAACCTAATCTAAAATGAGTTGCTTGTCTATGAATTTGTGTGTGCAAGAGCATGTGGTGAAATCATTATTAGCAAAGGGGAGGGTGGCCGAGTGGCACAGGTCATGGCAGAAGAATTTTAAAAGGAAGTTGTTAATTCTTACGGCAGGGGCTCAGCCTGTAAGGGACCAGGACTGCGCTTGCTCCTGAGGGCCCACACAAATCCCGTTTTGCAGACTCCTGGGAAATCTGCCACCTCATCCCTTCCAGCTCAGCCACGCCCAGGACCCAGGGCTTACCATTAGGAGTCTCTGCTGCTCCTGATTTTGGCACCTGTTCCTGCCAGCGCTTTACTTCGGGGTCTGCCTTGGGCAGCTCCCCAGAGAGACAGTTGAGGCACAGGGCATTGTCCCTGGGCACTGGAGCATTGAAACAAGTAATGGAGGGTGACACGATGGAGATAAACATTTATCGAGTGGGTAGACTTTCCCATTTAATCCTAGAAGGCAAAACACAAAACAGGCTTAAGATTCTGCTAATCTTTGGAACACAGCTAATAAGTGGTAGAGCTATACAGACCCCTGGAAACCAGTGTCATGACACCTCTGCCTTGCGAGGCACCAATGAGACAGCTTCACAGGGTTTGCAGGATACAGTGGACAGGGCCGATTTTTGAGCTCCCAGGGGCGGAGCAATAGGCAGACAGGACTGGACAGCCACGGTGCAGAGCCTCCCCTGGGCGGGACACTGGACCTCTGAGAAGGTGCAAGACTCAGAACACAAAGGTTTCCCAGGCACAGCATGCAAAGTCAGTCCCGAGCAGCTGCCTGGGTCCACATCCTACCTCTGCCTCTCAGACCCACCCTGACATTTGTGGGGAGCAAGTCAGGTGGACAAATGGAGGCCACATACCATATGTCTAAATATTCAAGAGTTATAAAGCAAGAAGACAAACTGCTAAGTAAAATATGTTCTCTCTTCCTACCTTAACAGATAAACCTTCCTGATGACCTAGAGAGCTAGATTTGAATGTAGAATTCTTGAACTCTGCAGAATTCTGTGTCTGGATGAGGAGGTGTGGGGAAAGCCGCCCCCAGCCCATGGCCTGCCCCTTCTCTTTCCACACCCTGCTCTGCTGCACTCCTGTGGGCCTTTGCCCACACTCACTGGGACATTCCAGCCTGCACATTAAAGCTATGCCCATGCCTTCTGCAAACAGCCACCCTTTGCCCCCTCCGTGGGCCCACCCAAAGGGTGTTGTCCACCCTCAGGGAGATGGGCCCGGGAAACAGGCCATACAGGCCCTAGAAGCAGACTCATGGCCATTCGGATCAGGAATTCCACAGTCCCAAGGACCTGAGCACGGTCTAGAAATGGGGCATGTGCTCTCCCCATGGCCCATGGATTCTTTGCCCTGGGAGAAGCAAGACAGCCAGAGAAGGGCCAGAGCAGAGCCTCTTACAGTACGGAGCCCAGGGCAGCAGGTCCTCCAGTGGGTTCAAAGAGGTTACTGCCGACACTTCCTTATTGCGAGACCTTCAGCACAGCACGTTGATTAATCTCTCTGTTCTTCATTTTCCTCATCTATAAAACAGTGATCATTACCGTAGGCACAACTGAGGAATGAGTGGGCTTATTCAGCGTAGGTAAAGTACTTAGAAAAGGGCCTAGCACATACTAAATTTTAAACAAGTGCTAGAAATTAAGTGTAATTATTATTTGGGTTTAGTCAGGCTTCCCCAAAGTTGTTAGCAGATTGAGTGCTGCAAAATACTCATTTCTTCACTGTCAATGGGGCAAGAGCTATCCCTGGGGACATGGAGAATTTCACAAACCAGGCTGTCCCCAGGCCAGGGCTTGTCATAGGAAGAAAAACTGTGGAAAGTGGATGTGGGAGACAAAAGGGATGGGGATAGAGGGAGGGGGTAGGCATTTGCTCCCAGTTCATTCAAAAAGTAGTTATTGTGTGGCTCCTTTTTAGTCCCCAAGTGACAGGAGTCAGAAAGACAAGGGTCCCTCCCTTCACTTGTCTAACTTCTAGAGGGGGTTAGGGGGAGACAAGCAGCAAGAAAGCAAAGAAATAATGTGATCGTTAGAGATGAGATAAGGAGAGGGGAGGAAATCAAGTAGGGTGAATTGAGAAAGTGTGTGGGGAGGGGAGGCTCCTGGGAGGTGGGCACTCCTTTCAAAGAGGGTCATAGAAGATCTCTCTGAGGAGGTGATATCTAAACTGAGACCTGAATACTGAAGAGGAACTGGCCATAAAAAAAATCAGGAAAATGTGCTGAGCCCTCAATCATGGGACTTGCCCTTATGAAGCTCGTTACCACAAAGGAGAGTCTAAACTTGCATGTAGTTGTGCCTAAGAGTCTCCCCCTGAGTACCTCTTTGTTGCTCAGATGTGGCCCTCTCTCTCTCTAACTGAGCCTTCTCCACAGGTGAACTCGCTGCCCTCCCCCCTACGTGGGACCCGACTCCCAGGGGTGTAAATCTCCCTGGCAACGCAGAATATGACTCCCGGGGATGAATGTGGACCTGGCATCATGGGACTGAGAGTATCTTCTTGACCAAAAGGGGGATGCAAAATGAGACGAAATAGTTTCAGTGGCTGAGAGATTTCAAATGGAGTCGAGAGGTCACTCTGGTGGACATTCTTACGCACTATATAGATAACACCTCTTAGGTTTTAATGTATTGGAATAGCTAGAAGTAAATACCTGAAACTACCAAACTCCAACCCAGCAGTCTGGACTCCTGAAGACAATTATATAATAATGTAGATTACAAGGGGTGACAGTGTGATTGTGAAGACCTTGTGGATCACACCCCCTTTATCTAGTGTATGGATGAGTAGAAAAATGGGGATAAAAACTAAAGGACAAATGGGGTGGGATGGGGGGGGATGATTTGGGTGTTCTTTTTTTACTTTTATTTTTTATTCTTGTTCTGGTTCTTTCTGATGTAAGGAAAATGTTCAGAGATAGATTGTGGTGATGAACGCATAACTATGTTATCATACTGTGAACAGTGGATTGTATACCATGGATGATTGTATGGTGTGCGAATGTATTTCAATAAAACTGAATTTAATAAAAAAAAAAGAATCAGGAAAAGATCATTGCAGGGAAAGCAGTAGGCCAGTGCAAAGGCCCTGAGGTGGTAGAGTGCTTGACATATTGAGAGAAGTAGAGAAGAACTGCGTGGCTTACAAGTAGTTAGCAGTATCTAAATAGGGCCAAATGTCAGACTTGAAAATGTTCTTCTATTATCATCTTAAGAAGCTGAACTTAGGTATGAGTTTTGGCACAATAGTGTGACAAAACTATAGTTTAAAAAAGAGCTGAATAACTTCAGTTAGTGTGGTATAAAATGTGGTGTTTTTAGTGTTTATGATTGCTGGAAACAATGTTAGGTTACCTCAAAATCTAAAAATCTCTTTCCCCAAGTTAAGTGCCTGGCCAGCTGTCATAAATCACATATTTCTTTATGTATGTTACTTTTTTTTTAAGGTTGCAAAGTTCAAGAGTAAAAATAAGATGTTCTATCTAAAGACTACCATAACTAATCTGTTAATAAATCTGTTAAGCACTGTTTTACTCAAAGCTTACTATAGAATGTTACTTGCTAATAAAATATCATACTTATTACAATTAGTACTTCAGGAGTGTAATAGGTAAAATTAATCACAATTTTATTTTAGTGGGCCCCATAGTCTTTCACCACCCTTTCAACTGCTGTGAATTTTTTATCTTGACTTAAAGCAAGGACAGAGAAAAATTTTAAAGAGATATTTTGGGTTTTTCCCATTCCAGAATTTGTGAGGATAATCATATTTTGCTTCACATTTACAGTCATGAACACATTAGCTGGCAGCTACAACCAAAAACCAAAAAATGGTATAGGCTGCTTCTTGTAATTCATCTTTGCTAATAAATTACAGGAAGTGAGGATAATTAATTAGGGAAAATATTTTATTTGGGTGGTTACTATAAACAAGGGACTATAATTCTTGTACATTATTTTTCATCTTTGCTAAGTTTCTTTAAGCAGTCTAACATAACACAAAATTATTTTAAGATATTTTGTTTTCTATAAGAGTTGTTTTAAAAGTGTTCTCATTATCAGAGTAGTTGCAGATATATTTCAAATTATAACATGATATTAAAAAGCCTAAGAAGCAATTATATGAACTCTATTCAATGGTAGTTGTATGAGTTATATTTCTGTGCCATCAAATATAGGTGTAAGAGCCACTGGCCCTATTTGGGGCCTGTGAGACTTAGCACTCAACAGCCTGCGTGACCTAAGTCAGTTAATGTTTAATCTGCTATCTTTGTTCCCTAGAAAGGATGTGTAGCTGAACTTTGTGAGTATAGAAGCCAGACTTCCTACATCAAATGTTAAGTCTACCTCCTTCCTGAGCATCTTAAGAGGCTGTCATTCTTTTGTTATCTCTAATCCCTTCCTGCACAACATAATCGATCAACACCACCCCCTTGTCATGAGATCCCCTTTCCCACGCTTACACCCTCATGCCCTTAGGGTTGTCTTTGTCTAGAAAGCCCTTAGAATCAGCTTGACCAGCTAGCTTGATTGCGGGGTCAACTTCCCTGCGAATGCGATGCCCGCCCGCTGGGTGTAAGAGAGCCGTCATGATCTCTTCACGACTTCTCACCCTGTTGGTAAACCCTGAATAAAAGTTCACGTATCAAAAAATGCCCGATGTCTTCTTTAGCCTCAGGACTGGCAAAATCCTTCCCCTTGGATACCTAGCCCCAATCCTTCCCCTTGGATACCTAGAACCAATTTTAACGTTTGTCCACCTTTGCCATATCTATGTATCTATTCATTTTCTGAACACTTGAGTGTAGTTTGTATACACCATGCTCCTTGAACACTTAATACTGCTATATACATTTCCTAAGAACAGGATATTCACTTATGTAACGACCTTAAGGGCAGGCATCCAGTTCAAGAAATCTAACACTGCTTTAAAGCTTACAGTCTATATTCCATTTTTTTCATATGTCCCAATAATGTCCCTTTGATCTTTTTTCCTACCTTGCTAGATCCCATCAAGGATTATGCAATTGTCATTGTCACTTTTCCTTGTGGCCCACTTTTCCCACAACTTTACCTATCGTTGTGGCCCACAAGACTTACTGAATTATTCAGTCCCAGTTTTAACCTCTGGCTTTCCTACTGTGGTGAACCACATGACTCTAAACTTCCCCTATCAACCACATTCACACACAATTTGGAACTGTTAATTATACTCACCATAGTGTGCTACCATCACCACTATCCATTTCCACTCGTTTAAAGTCATCCTAGTCAAAAATTCTGCAGATCTTAAGCAATTGTTCCCCATTTTCCAGCCTCCTTGTATCTCCTGATTCCTATATTCTAGATTCCATGTCTATGAATTTACATAGTATAATTAGTTCATTTCAGTAAGATCATACAATATTTGTCCTTTTGTGTCTGACTTATTTCACTCAACACAATGTCCTCAAGATTCATCTATGTTGTCATGTGCTTCAGGACTTCATTCCTTCTTACTGCTGAATTATATTCCATCACATATATATACCATATTTTGTTTATCCATTTATAGGTTGATGGACACTTGGATTGTTTCTATCTTTTGGCAATTGTGAATAGCGTATCATTGTCTCTTTAGTTGCTCTTTTTTATTGTGGAAACATATATACAACATAAATTTTCCCATCTTGGCCACTCCCAAGCATAGCATTCAAGGGAATTCATCGCATTCAATACTGCAGTGCCCTTGCCACATTCCGTAACGTCAAAACTTTCCCATCTCTCCAAGTAGAAACTCTACAGCCTTTATGCATTAATTCCCCACTGCCCCTGCCTCTCACTCCTGGCAACCTGTGCTCCATTTCTGACTCTATGAACTTGCATATTCTCCTCATAATTTCTTTGTCATTACCATGGGGCTTCAGTTCATCATCCTAAATCTATAACAACCTCCTTTGTTTTGATACCAACTTCAATAGTATTCACAAACTATGTTCTTATACCCCTGTCCCCCCACCTTTATGTAATTCTTGTCACAAATTACATATTTATATATTATGAGTCCAAAACCATTAATTTATTATTAAAAGTTATGCATTTGCCTTTTAGATCTGAAAATACAATAGTACTTACATTTATATTTACCCATGTCATTACTCTCACCAGAAATCTTTATTTCTTCATGTGGCGTCTATTGTCCTTTTCTTTCAACCTATAGATCTTTACTATCTCTTACAGGGATGATCTAGTTGTGACAAATTCCCTCAGCGTTTATCTGGGAATGGCTTCATTTCTCCCTCATTTTTGAAAGAAAATTTTGCTGGACATAGAATTCTTGGTTGGCAATTTTTTGCTTTCAGCACTTTAAGTATATCATCCTACTGCCTTTTGGCCTCCATGGTTTCCAATGAGAAATATGCACTTACTCTTTTTGAGGGGCCCTTGTATGTGACACTTTGCTTCTCTCTTACAGCTTTCAGAATTCTCTCTTTGTCTTTGGCATTTGTCAGTTTGATTACAATATGCCACAGCATGGGTCTATTTGGGTTTATCCTGTTTACAGATTTTTGAGCATCTTGGATGTATATTTCCTGTCTTTCATTAAATTTGAGAAGTTTTCAGCCATCATTTCTTTTAAAAAAAATGTCTTATTGTGAAATATAACATAATACAGAAAAGTGATACATTTCAAAATGCAGTTTAACAAGTAGTTATAGAGAAAATTTCAAAGTATAGTATGGGTTACAGTTCCACAATATCAGGTATTTCCTTCTGGCTGTTCTAATACACTAGAAACTAAAAAGAAATATCTACATAATGATTCAGTAGTCACAATCATTTGTTAAATCCTAACTTCTCTGTTACAATTCCTCCCTCTCATTTGATCATTACTAAGTCTTCAGGGATATTTGGGCAATGATCATTCTAACTTCTTGATGTTGAAAAGGGGTGTCAACATTACAACCATAATTTCTTTAAATACTTTCTCTGCCCCTTTCTTTCTTCTCCTTCTGTGACTACCCACAATGCATATATTGGTATGCTTAATATTATCCCACAGGTTTCTCAGACTCTGTTCACTTTTCTTCATTCTTTTCTTCTTTCTGCTTCTCAGACTGAATGAGTTCAATGGTTTGAATCTATTATGTACCCCCAGAAAAGCCTATGTTCTTTTAATCCAATCCTGTGAGGACAGACCTATTGTGGGAGGAAACTTTAGATTAGGTTGTTTCCATGGAGATGTGACCCCGCCCATTCAAGGTGAGTCTTAGTTCTCTTGCTGGAATCCTCTACGAGAGGATAAAAGGCAGAGACATTTTGGAGAGAGCTCAGAGAAGCTAAGACGTAATCCAGAGTTTGCCCCCAGGAGAAGCTAAGACAGAAGCTAAGACAGAAGCTAAGACAGAAGTCCAGAGATATTTTGGAGAAAGCCACAGAAACCAGAAGCTAAACCCAGGAGAGGCCCAGCAGACTCTAGCCTTGTGTCTTCCCATGTGACAGAGGAACCCCAGATGCCATCGGCCTTTCTTCAGAGAGAGTATCTACCTCTTGATGCCTTAATTTGGACATATTCATGGCCTTAGAACTGCAAATTTGCAACCTAATAAATCCCATTGAAAAAGCCAATCCAATTCTGGTATAGCACATTCCAGCAGCTTTAGAAAAATGGAAACAAATGGTCTTATCATCAGGTTTACTGATTCTTACTTCTACCAGCTCCAATCCACTGTTGAATTCCTCTAGGGAATTTTTAATTTGTTACTGTGATCTTCAGCTCTGTTTGGTTCCATTTCACAATTTCTATCTCTCTATTGATATTCTCTTTGTGTTCATCTATTGTTTTCTTGATTTCCCTTAGTTCTTTGCCCGTGTTTTTTTTCAGCTCCTTGAGCCTATTTAGGACCAATTTTTTAGAGTCTTTGTCTGGTACGTCCCAGGTTTGGTCCTCCTCTTTGATGGTTTTTAATGCTTTAATCTTCTCTTTTGCCTGGGACATGGCTTGCTGTTTCTTTTATGTTTTTTATCTTTTGTTGAAACTTGCACATTTTTATATTTTAGTTGCGTTATTACTGGAATTTAAACTCTGAGGCATCTATTCCTTAAGCTTATATCCAGCTAGTGTTATGATAGAGCTTCCCTTGAATGCCAGAAGCTAACAAATAAAGAAGAAGGAGGAGGAAGAGGAGGAGGAGGAGGAGGAGAAAGAGAAAAAAAAGGAGGAAGAGGAGGGGGCAGGAGGAAAAAGAAAATACCTTTCCCAGTCTTTGCAGATTCACCTATGCCTTCAGGGCTTATCCATACAGTGAGTTTGGAGAAGAGCTTCAGGCCAAAGCGTAGGGGCCTCCCTCATCCTTTGTGCACATGTGTCTCATTTTGGGCATGTATGTGTGGCCCTAGAAATTCCCTGGTTTACATGGCTCTGAATGTCCCCTCTTTCCTAGGGAACACATTCCTCACTATCCCGGGCACTGCACTGCATCTGTCCTGTATGCAGCAATCCCCTGCCCTAAGTAGCACAACTTGACTGCTCTCCCACAGTTTTCTGTAGGTGCTCTTTGAGAACTGCCTTCTACATGCATGGCAAGTTCTAGGACAGGCCACTGCCAGACAGATCGGGCCAGCTACACATGCTCCCAGCATGTGCACAAGGACTACTCTGCTCCCTCTGGAACCAGGAGCAGGAACACGGGTCAGCTCAAGCCAAGTTGGTAAAGAGTGGGGGAGGGGCCAGCCAGGGCACCCTGAGATCCTACTGCTTTTAAATAGCCTTTTTCTTGATTTGGCACTCATCCTGTTACTGCAGTTCTTTAGCTGCTTTCCAGAGCTTTGAGAAAAGTGTTTCTGACAGTTCTTGCTGGTTGTAGAAAGCCTCTATGGGAGGATGGAGCCCTGAGGCCATCTTGACAGGGAAAGGGCCTATATACATGAATCTCAAAATCAAGGGTGATTAATAATCTTTCATCAATTTTAACAAATGTAACTACTTTTTAAAAAAATAGAATTACAAAAAAAGTGTTATCATCAATTGTAACAAATCTTCCACACCAATGCAAGTGTTAGTGGTGGGGAGGTTATATGGGAATTCTGTATTTTTTGCATGATTGTTCTGTAAACCTACAACTTCTCTAATAAAACATTTTTAATAAAAGAAATCAAGGGTGAATTTAGAGCTGAAAATAAAAGTTTAGGAGTCATCGGTGTACTAATGGTATTTAAAAGGTACTAGATTGGACAGGATTGTTTATGGAGAATGTATAGGAGATAAGAGGTTGTATTGATTAGGGTTCTCTAGGGAAACAGAATCAGTGAGAGATATCTATGACTATAAAATTTATAAAAGTGACTCATGCAACTGTGGGTATGCACAAGTCCAAATTCTGTAGAGCAGTCAGCAAACTGTCAACTCCAATGAACTCCTCAGGAAACAAACTGGCAACTTCGAAGAACTCCTCAGGAAATGAACTGGGATCTTCGACGAACGTGTTGGATGAACTCCTCAGGAAACAAACCGGCAACTTTGACGAACTCCTCAGGAAACGCTTCGCTGGGCAGCCGAAGAAGTGAAGGTCCTCCATCTGTCTCGCTTGTAAGTCTTCCACTGATTAATTGGATTAAATCCAGCCAATTGCATTCTCTCATTGTGGAAGGCACGCCCTTTGGTGAGTCATCAGTCACAGCTGCAGCCAATTGACTGATGATTTAATAAACCAGCCTGTTGGTTTATTAACCAGCCTCAAACATCCTCGCAGCAACTGTTAGGCCAGTGCTTGCTTGATCAGACAGCTGGGTACTATCACCTGGCCAAGTTGACACATGAACCTAACCATCACAGAGGTCATGGACTGTGGCTGCAGCATCTAGCATTTAGAGGTCATGGGTCAATGAAGAACCAGTAAAGGAGACCAAGAGGGAATCTCTGGAGAGGCACAAGGAGATCAAGGAGAATGGAGTGGTGGGCAGAACAGTGGCCCCCAAAGATGCTTACTCCCCAATTCCTAGAATCTGTGAATATGTTACCTTACACAGCAAAAGGGACTTTGCAGATATGATTAAGATTCAGGAGAGATTATTCTGGACTATCTGGGTGAGTCCAATTTAATCACCTGAATCCTTAAAAATGAAAGAGAAAGGCAGGAGAGGAAGCCAGAGAGATGTGATGATGGGAGAAACAGCAGCAAAGACTTAAGGGGTGAGAAGGACTCGACATGCCATAGCCAGCTTTGAAGCTGGAGAAAGGGGCCATGAGCCAATGAATGTGGGCTCATGAGTACAAATGAACATGAACATGAACGTGAATCCAAATGGTTTGTATGGAAAGCCAAGAGAAGAAAGTGTCTCAAGAAGGAGAACACCACAGGCTGTGTCAAAGTCTACTGAGAGGCTGAGTAAGAGGAAAACAGATCTAACCACTGGGTGTAGCAACATGGAAGCTGTTGTTAACCTCATGGAACAGTTTCCATGGAGAGATGAGTTCAGAAACCAGAATGGAATTGGGTTGAGGAATAAAAGGCGGGATGAGGAAGTGGAAGCAGTGAATAGCCAACTCTGTTAACAAGTTTTGTTGAGAAGGAAGGAAGGAAATGGGACAGTATCTGGAGAAGGATTTAAGTTCATCCAAGAGTTGTTTTGTTTGTGTTAGTGGGAGACAAAGGGCATGTTTGTTAGCAGAAGGAATTGATCTGGTAGAGAGGGAATGATAGATGTTGCAAGAGAGAGGAGGTGCAAATCAGGAGAAAGTCCTTAAACAACAACAGGGGCTGGAACCAAAAGTACAAATGGAAGAGTTGGCACTGATTGGAGGAGGCAGCTGGAGGGAAAACAAAGATGAGTGTAGGTGCTAGACTGTTTGTATCTTGATGGTGGGACAATAAGGAGCTCTCATCTGATAGCTTCTATTTTGCCATCAAAATGACAGAAGTGAGGTCTCAGCTGAGGGAAAAGGGTGAGGAAACTATGTTGGAAGTTTGAGGAAAGAGAAAGAGTGTGGAAGCAACCTGTTTTACAGAAACCTGCATTGTTCAGGAAAGAAGTGGCCTTTGCCATCTCTTCACTCTTCCTGGCACTGGAACTGTGAGTGGTCTTACTGGGTCCAGGTCAGGCTCTGGAGTTGGTACTAGACGTGTAACCTGGAGCAACCGTCTTAGCCTGCCTGAGCCTCTGTTTCTTCAGCTTCATATTTTTAAAAAAATAATGCTTGCCCTGCCTGCTTCCCATCCAACATGCCAAACTGCTTTGAGGACTATCAAGCACTGTCTGAGTGTGAGTTGTGATTCCTTCTTTATGGCTGGGTTCCATCTTATAATGCCTGGCTAAGGAAGGAGATCCTCAGAAGGCTGGAGATGAGTGTAGGGGGAGGCATTTTTCTAGTAGCATCATTGACATCTGCATTCTGAAATCATTCCCTTCTAAAGCATGAGCAATAAATACCACCTCCACCCAGTTACAAGAGGCTTGAGAGACTCCCAGCTTGAGTTCATTCTCTCTGTACCTGGGGCAAAGCTGATAAAAAAAAATCTCTATTGGGACTTGCTGTCCTTGGGGAGCTCCTCCAGCCATGATGTCTGCAGCTGTCATCTGGCTACATGAAGCAAGGGGAAATAGAACACCTGATCCTGCCCTGCCACTTGCTGAATGTCTGCCCTCTGGGTCACCCCAGAAGCAGCAACAGGTCTTCCAACTTTGCTCCCTACAAGAGCTCTCTGGTAGTTTAAGGATTGTTGTGTAGGTGGTTTGGGGAAAAGTGCTACTTTACAAAAGCTAGATAAATACACTTCATCGTGACTCAAGAGAGGTCGCATTCTCCCAGCAGAAACTGGGGATCTAAGAGCTCAAAGACCTTGGACAGGGTCAGATCTGGTCAGCTGAGGACCTGTGAATCCAATTGGGTCTGTTTGACTCAAAAGTTCATGTGTTTTCCCACCATACGCCATCTCCCCAGACCCAGTCAGCCTACCTGCTTCCCAGGAAAGGTAAGGGGAGGGAAAGCTGCCAGCATTTTCTGGATCCTTACTCACTGGGGGTCATTCTCTATACTGGCCCTCTTTGCAGGATGGGGAGGGGAGGGTGCATCTCTGGATGGCTGAGAGCCTCCCAGTGTGGCAGTGACAGAGGCCCTTTCGTGATTAACCCCTGCTGAGAGGAGGTTTAAAGGAAGTGGTTGTGCTCTGGCATGAAAGCCATGCTGAGCTCAACATCTGATCCTGGTCACTGAAGGTCCAGGAAAATAACAACAGAGTTAGAAACCACCTTCTTTTCTCCAAATAACTTCTCTCCTTTTCCTCCCAGGCTCCAATTGCCATGAAAATGATCCCATTTTCTCCACAATATGAAAAGAAAGAGACAAAAGTTATCAGGGGATTGACAGTGAACTAGAACCCCTTTAAATCTCACAGAAATGTTCAAAAGGTAGAAGAGAGGAAGACATACAAAAGAAACTAGATAAGGGATATAAAAAAGACACAACTGTGAGAAATAAAGAGACATCTCCTCTAATCTATCTTACCAAAAAACTTCACTTCTGTTTTCTACCCACTTGTTTTATTTCTAGATGACATCATATGGATATGGTGCAGTTCTATGGACTTGTTACATTGTGCAAAACCAAGTTTCTCCAAAGGAGATAGAGAGGAACAGAATGTTAAACCCAGAAATTTCTCCGGCATAAAGTTTGTTGAATTGTTGTTCAAGAGACACCTTTTGCAGCTTAAGTCTAACAAAGTTGATTGCTTGCTAAAACAAAACAAAAATTCCAGTAAAATCCAGAGTCTCAACAACATGGCATTCCAAGACAAACTGTCCAGGACAAAATCTAAAATTACTCGACATATGAAAAAACAGGAAAATGTAAGTCATTCTCAATGGACGACAACCCTGAAACTATTCAAATGCTAGAATCAGCAAATGAGGACTTTAAAGCAGCTGTATACATATGCCCAATGATACAAAGGAAAATATGCCTGCAATGAATGGAAAGGTAGGGACCTCAGAAGAAAAATAATAATCATAAAAAATAACCTAATGTAAATTATAAACTAAAAAATATAATCTGAAATTTAAAATTATGGAATAGGCATAACAGCAGAATGAAGATGACTGAAGGAAAATTCAATGAACTTGAAAATAGATCAGTAGAAATTTTCAATCTAAGAAGAGAGAGAAAAATAAAATTGAAAAAAAAATCAGAAAAGATTCTCAGAGACCTATGGAGCCTGTAGAACATGTATCTAAGATATATATAATTGGAGTCACCAAAGGAGAAGAAAGACCGAATGGAGAAGAAAAAAATATTTGACAAAATAATGGCTGAACCGTTCCCAAATATGGTGAAGAGAAAGAAGAAGGCAGAGGAGAAAGCAAATAGTAAAATTATAGATATAATTCCAATCAAATCAATATTACATTGTATATCAGAATTGTCAGAATGAATAAAAAAAGCAAGACCCAACTACATGCTGTCTCAAGAGACACACTTTAAATATGAAGACACAGATAACTTGAAAGTAAATTAATAGAAAAAGATATACCATGTAAACAAAAAGCATGAGACTGCTATAATGGGTATATTAATAACATATAAAACAGAATTCAAGATTAAAAAATATTACCAAAGATAATGCTATACTGATAAAATGATCAATTCATCAGGAAGACATAATCATAAATGTGTATGTGCTTAATAATAGAGCAAAAGTCAACAGAAGACAAGTAGACAATTCTACAATCACAGTAAAGGATTTTTAGTAGCTCTCAAAAATTGATAGAACAACTAGACAGTAGTAC
The DNA here is from genome assembly GCF_015220235.1 of Choloepus didactylus. Lineage (NCBI taxonomy): Eukaryota > Metazoa > Chordata > Mammalia > Pilosa > Megalonychidae > Choloepus > Choloepus didactylus. Next base: position 83,280,077 of record NC_051308.1, on the reverse strand, counting down.
AACTAGACAGTAAAAGTCAGTCAAGACAAGAGGATTAAACAATACTATCAATTGCCTTGGCCTAGTTTGTATTTCTAGAACACTACACCCAACAACTGTAGAATACACATTCCTTTAAAGTGCATATGATATGGTCTCCAAGGTAAACCAAATGCAGGACCACAAAACAAATCTCAGTAAATTTGGAAGGATCAAGAGCATACCGATTAAAATTTAACCATAATGAAATTAAACTGGAAATCATAACAGTAACATATTTAGGAAAATCCCAAACATTTGGAAATTAAATGACACCCTTCTAAATAATCATTGGTCAAAGAAAACATCACAAGGAAAATTAGAATAAAAATATTTCAAGCCAGTGTAGGAGGAAATGTACTTGAACATGGAATTAGAAGTTCATAGGTACAAGTGTAGAGGCTTCTTGCTACAATGACATTACTAAAGAAAAGATATGCTAACACAAGGAAAGGGGGACTTTAAAGAGGCTGTTCAGAGGGGGAATGTACCAAAGCTTTTATACTTAATTTTGCACTTGTAAATTTACATGTATTTTTTTAAAGATGCTCCCCGCCCCGAATGATAAAAATTTTTAGGTCCCACAAAACCTGAATCTGCCCCTGGGTGAACATGAGACAGTTCTCAAGGAGTTTACAGTCTAGGGGAAGAGGCATTAATCAAAGAATTGCACAAATAACTTTATAAAAAATGAAAAGGTTATAAAGGAAGATGCGCTGGTTTGGATGTATTATGGCCCCCAAAACACCATTATCTTTGATGCAATTTTGTGGAGGTAATGTGAGATATGACTCCTGGAGATGAGCCTGGGTCCAGCACTGTGGGATTGACGGGATCTTCCTGACCAAAAGGGGGAAGAGAGATGAAACGAAATAAGGTTCCAGTGGCTGGGAGATTTCAAATGGAGTCAAGAGGTCACTCTGGAGGGTATTCTTATGCGCTATATAGATATCACTTTTTAGTTTTTAGTGTGTTGGAATGGCTAGAGGGAAATACATGAAGTTGTCAAACTGCAACCCAGTGACCCTGCTTCTTGAAGATGATTGTATAACTGTGTAGATTGCATAGTGTGACTGTGTGACTGTGAAAACCTTGTGGCTTGCACTCCTTTTATCCAGTGTCTTGGCAGATGAGTGGAAAAATTAGATGAAGAATAGGGTGGGAGGGAGGGGATGGAAAGAGTTAGGGATTCTTTTTTGCTTTTATTTTTATTTTGGAGTAAGGAAAAGTTTCAAAAATTGATTCTGGTGATGAATGCACAACTGTATGATGGTGCTGTGAATAATCGATTGTACACTGTGGATGACTGTAGAGTGTGTGAATATATCTCAATTAAACTGTATTTTTTAAAAAGTAAATGAACAATGGGGGAGGGAGAAATGGGATGTTTTAGATGTTCTTTTTTATTTTAATTTTTAGTTTATTTTTTGGAGTAATGAAAATGTTCAAAGTTTGATTGTGGTGATGAATGCACAGCTATATGACGATACTGTGAACAGTGAAGGCAAAGCCTAAGGCTAACAAGACTGTTTTTTCCTTTAGGCATTATAGACATAGCCCCCTGGCCAACAAGCTATTTTAGGTCTTAAGAAAATGTCTTCAGATCTGGGGGTGGGGGGAAATGAACCAAAATCAAAAACAAAATTGCAAAATTAATATTGATAAATGTTTATTTAAATGGTATAAATGTAATTATGTCTTCATGCCCTGTTAAATTTATTCATCATAAAAAACTGTTTTACATTGGGACACAATTTGTTGATTAAGACTTTCTTACTTTATAATAATTTCAGAGTATGCACAACAACTACTGAGAAATCATGATTATAAAATAGAGGAGTTACTCATAGTCAAACAATTTCCAAAGTGAAATTCTAAGCATTGCTTCCAAAACTCTTTTTTCAGAAAAACAAAATAATTTATTGAAAGATATTGGTGTATTTGAATACAGCTGATAGGACACGGGAAGGGCCTACAAAATTAATGCTCCTTAGGGACAAAAATGGTGTGCCAGTTTGAATGTATTATGTCCCCCAGAAAAAACCATATTCTTTGATGCAATCTTGTGGGGCAGATGTTTTAGTGCTGATTAGATTGGAATCCTTTGAGGGTTTCCATGGAGATGTGCCCCACCCAACTGTAGGTGATAACTCTGATGAGATAATTTCCATGGAGGCATGGCCCCACCCATTTGGGATGGGTCTTGATTACTGGAGCACTATATAGGCTCAGACAGAAGGCACAAGGTTAACACAGCCAAGAGGGACACTTTGAAGAATGCACAGGAGCTGAGAGAGGAGCTGCAGATGAGAGACAGTTTGAAGCCGGCCTTTGAAAGCAGAACTCCAGAGCAGACACCAGCCACGTGCCTTCCCAGCTAACAGAGGCTTTCCAGATGCCATTGGCCATCCTCCAGTGAAGGTACCTGATTGTTGATGCATTACCTTGGACATTTTATGGCCTTAAGACTGTAATTGTGTAACCAAATAAACCCCCTTTTATAAAAGCCAATCCATCTCTGGTGTTTTGCATTCCAGCAGCATTAGCGAACTAGAACAAATGGTCTTAAAACTGCCCCAGTGGGAACAGCCTCGTGGTGTGTTGAGGCAGGGCAGTGCAGCAGGAGTAGGAGACAGGGTCTGAGTGACAGGCAGTGCCCTTAGACCATGGAACGGAATGTGAGTTTTCTGAGGGGATGGGAAGTCCCTGGAAGATTGTAAGCAGGGCATGAGGTGCTCTGGGGAAGGGTCTAGAGGGGAGAGACCAGGACCATGGGCTGGGACAGCCTCTCTGCCTCTCTGTCCTCAACACTTACCTTCAGACCTGGGTTGGAGAGACAGAACTCTCCAGAAGTGACAGTGTCCCAGGGGCACTAAGAATTCTCCCACTCCCACCCCCTGCCTACTTACTGCCTGCTCAGGAAAGCTTCTCTGACACCTCCTCTATCCTTACACTTATGACACTCCATAGTTCTTCATTACCTTTTTACTCTTTATAAAATTATTTATGCAATTCTTTGATTAATGCCTCTTCCTCTAGACTGTAAACTCCTTGAGAACTGTGTCTCATGTTCACCACCAGGGGCAGATTCAGGTTTTGTGGGACTTAAAGATTTTTATCATTCAGGGGAGAGAGGGGTTGTCTTTAAAAAAATACATACAAATTTACAAGTGCAAAATTGAGTATAAATGAATACTCATTTAAAATGAGAATAGAAGTCACAACAAATTTCTAGAGCTTGGGAGGTATAGGTTCCTTTCTTAGGAGCTTATTTAGGTAATTTAGCAGAAATATTACATAGAAATGTTTCCTGATGGTAACCAAGTTTCCCCTCCCTACCTAGAACACTCTGCAACTCCCAGTACTCACACGGGTTGTACAAGTGAGAGGCCTGAAGCTTCATCTGAATTAGCTGCTCAGTATGTTTGCCTCTGGTCACCATTATATTCCCAGCACCTGGCACTGGGCTGATTATATAGTAGATGCTCAATGATTCATAACTATTATAATGATAATGATTATCTTTTTTATTACCAACATTTTCTGAGCATCTACCAGGACATGCAAAGACAAGAGAGAGTAAAAGAGATCTTGTCTCATACAATCTATGAATAGGTAAGGGAGACAATCAGGACTGTGATTACTTTTAAGAGAAGATTGATCATATAAACAAGTTTCCAGAAATTTGTGACTTGTTTCAGATAAGAAAGCAAAGTTGGGAAGGGGAGATCCTGAATGTCAGCTAGGAAAGTTCAGGCTCAGCAAGGGGCTGTCAGCATTTATGTTTTTATGAAAGTATAATGGCAGACAGTGCTTTCAAACCCCCCTCCTAGGCTACAGGTTGCAAGTGCCTAGCTGGAAATGAGAGAGGGTCACATTACCTGGCCCTCTGGTCATTTTGGAGATTATTTGACTATGAGTAACTGGGCACACCCTCTCAAGGGGCTGGGTGGGAAAATGGAAACCAGGCAGAAGCAATGGAGCAAATCGGTTGAGAAAAGGAGGGGCAGAACCTCAACAAATCCTTCAGGATGTCTGTTGACAGCAAAGCCATCTTAAAATAAGAATGAGACGTTTGGGGACCTGGGAATATAAAAACACTCAATGTTTCATTTGGGCAATTCATTCAACAAGCATTAACTGAGTATCTAGTGTGGGCCAGGCAACTTCTTGTAGGATGGTCTTTCTTATTTCTATGCTTTGGTGATGGTTAATTTTACAAGCCTGTTTGGCTGGGTTATGGTGTCAAGTTGTTTGGTCAATCATGGCCTAGATGTTGTTGGGGAGGTATTTTGTAGATGGGATTAGCATCTACAATCAGTTGTTTTAAAGTAAAGGAAATTGCCTTCATTATTGGGATGGGGGGGTGGGGGGCCTCATCCAGTGAGTTGAAGGCCTTGAGCAAAGAACTGAGGTTTCCAAAAAACAGAAACCCTGCCTTAAGACTACAACATCAGCTCCTCTTGGCATTTCTAGCCTGCCAGCCTTTCCTAAGGATTCTGGACTCAAGACTACAACATCATTCTTACTGGAATTTCCAGCCTGTCAGCCTGCTCCAAGGGTGTCAGACCTGCCAGCCCCAACAATCTTGTGAGCCAATTCCTTATAATCAGGTTCTTAGTGTGTGTGTATGTGTGTGTGTATCCTGTTGGTTCTGTTTCTCTGAAGAATTTTTCTCCCCTTTTTTGCACCCAGGCAGCTTGAATCAAGTTTACCCGGGCATCTGAAGGTCTCTGGTGCATTCATGACGTATTTGGACATGGGTACTGTGACCTCCAGGTGTACTCAGACCACAGCTTTTCCTAGTTTAAAAAACAACTCTTAGTTGAGCCTAACATGCCCCAGGCTCTGTGCTAGATTCCTTCACCTCCTCCTGTTTGATCCTCCGAGTGGTGTTCACCGTCGGCTTTGATCTGCCCAGCCCACTCTGACCTCTTCCTGTGGTAATAGTACTCTGTTTTCTTTGGGGAGCTGCTTTCTTCTTACTCCAAATGTGTGGTTCTAGATGGGACTGCTGATTACAGTGTTCACCACCACCCCTGACCAGGAACGTGTGCATTGCCTGGGATGAGCCAAGAGCCAGTAGTTAGGCCGCATCTCCCTCGCCACAGAGCTTGAGCCAGGGATGGACACATACCCCAGCCTGGGTAGAGTTTTGCCCCTACTCTTTTCCTAACTAGGGTTAGGAGGGAAGTTCTGTCTTTCCTCTCTGGTCTCAAGATGAAAGCAAGCCTTCTGGAAACAGCGAGGTTGAGAGAATAAAGCCAATGTTCAGAGCATAAAAAGATGAAGTTACGGTGTCTCTGAAGCCAGGCCTAGTTTTGCCCTACTTTTGACTTGGTTCTTTGAGGCAATCACATCCCCTTTCTTGCTTCAGTTAGTTCAGGTGAGGATTTTGTTGGTGGTAATCAAGAGTCCTGCTTATGATGCTCCTTTTTTTATTAACAACAACAACAACAAAAAATAGCAGACCCTCAAGCAGATTCTTCAGTTGAACAAGAGGTCAGACCCTGTTCCCTTGACTTTTTTTTTTTTTGGTTTTGGTTTTGGTTTTTTTTGTTTGTTTTTTTGCTATACTCTTGCAATTCTCTTGCTTCCTCTGTAACTACTGCCCCCACCATACTGGCTCCTGGCTCGTAGCTCTGGACCAAATATGAATAAACTCTACTTCCTTTGGTTTCCCTTTGCACTGCTAAGATAGGGTGGAATTTTCAGATATGATTAAAATTCTGAGAGGTAACAGGAAGGAAGCAAATAACATGAGGCAATAAAATTACAAAACAGACCTGATTACAGCACCCACGTCTCCAGCTAGCTTGCTTCAGGGCCTGCAGGCCTGTTCCATGTGTGAGCTGTCCCAAAACTGATTCACTCGAACATTGAAGATGAGGCAAGAGGTTTTAGCAACCCAGCCTGGATCCCTTGCTTCCTAGCTATAAGTTGGAGCCTACATGGAGAGCATTATTCAAAAAATTAATTTAAAAAATTAAAAACCAGTGTAGCAAACTGAATTGACTTATAGATGCAATGTAATCCCAATAAAAATCTCAGGTTTTTTTTTGGTAGACTAACACCACCAACGCAAGGATGTGATACAACTGAAACTCTCATATACAGTCAGCTGATTCTAAACTTTATATTGAACTACAAAGAACCTAGAATAGCCAAAACATTTTTGAAAAAAAAGAAACAAACTTTGGAAGATTTGTACTAATGTAAAGATTTACTATAGCAGCTCCTCAAAAAGTTAAACATAGAGTTACCATACAACCCAGCAATTCCACTTCTAGGTATATACCCAAGAGAACTGAAAACATATGTTCACTCAAAAACTTGTACACTAACATTCCTAACAGCATTACTTATAATAGCCAAAAAGTGGAAACAACTCAAATGTACATCAACCAATGAATGGATTTTTAAAATGTAGTCTATCCATATAATGGATTACTATTGTAATATTCAGCTATAAATAATTGCTATAAATATTATTCATCTATAAAAAAAGACTGAAGTATTGCTTCATGCTACAACATGGATGAACTTTAAAAGCATGATGCTAAGTGAAAGAAGCCAGACACAAAGGGCCACATATTGTATGATTCCCTTTTTATGAAATGTCTAGATAAGCAAATCCACAAGAGACAGAAAGCAGACTAACGGTTGCCAGGGGATGGGAGGAGGAGGGGAGAATCAGGAGTGACTGAGGATGGGTATGGGGTATTTTGTGGGGAGTGATGAAAATATTCTGGAATTAGATAGCGGTGATGATTGCACAACATTGTGAATATGAAAAACCACTGAATTATACATTTTAAAAAGATCAACTTCATGTTATGTAAATTTTATCTCAATATAAAAAAAGATTTACTATAAAGCTACAGTAAACCTCAAAATGTAATATTATTGTAAGATAGTTATGTAGATTAACGGAACAGAATCAAGGGTCCAGAAATAGACTCATATGTATGTCAATTGATTTTTTTTTAAACTGCCATGGTAATTTGGTAAGGAAAAGATATTCTTTTCAGTAACTAGTCCTAAAACAACTAGATATTTGTCTGGAAAAAAAAATGAGCTCTGATACCTCACTCACAAAAATAAACTCGAAATAGATCAAAGACCTAAATGCAAAAGTTAAAACTATAAAGCTTAAAGAGGTAAACAGATGAGAACTCTTTGCGACTTTGGGATAGGCAAAGATTTCTTAGAACCCAGAAAGCACAAACTGCAAAAGAAAAATTTGACTAATTAGACAATGTTAAGATGAAAAACTTCTGCTCATCAAGAGACACCACTAAGGCAAGCTTAGTGAATAGGCAAGCTACCAAGTGATTGAAAATATTTGCAAAATATATACCTGACGAAGGATTTATATCCAGCATATATATATGTAATATATAGAGAGAGAACTCTTAAAACTCAGTAATAAGACAAAAGATTTCAACAAACACCACACACAAAAAAAGATTAAAGAATGGCCATGAGAAGATGTTCAACCATTAGTTATCAGAGAAATGAAAATTAAAACCACAAAGAGATGCCACTACTCCATGCACATTAAAAAAGACTAACACCACCAATGCAAGGATGTGATGCAACTGAAACTCTCATATATAGTCAGTGGGAATAAATTACTTGAGAGAAAGTTAAGGCAACTTCTTCTAAAACTAAATATACAGCAACCCTATGACCCAGCCATTCCACTCCTGGGTATTTTTGCATGAGAAATTGTAACATATATCCACAAAATGAGTTGTACAAGAATAGTTATAATGGCTTTATGATAGTCCAAAATGGAAAACAGCTCAGGTGTCTATCAAGAGGAGAATGGATGAAGTGTGATATATTCATAGAATAAAACACTACTCAGCCGTGAAAAGGAAGGAACTACTGATACACACAGAAAGAGTAAATCTCAAAACAGTATGTTGAGCAAAAAAAAAAAAGCCAGGCATAAAAAAGCACCTACTGTATGATCCTGTTTATATATGGTTATATGGGGAGACAGGAATATTCTTCATTTTAATCATATCGCTGATTACACAGGTGTACACATTTCTCAAAACACATTGAACTGTACACTTGAAATGGGTGGATTTTATTGTACTAAATTATACCACAGAATAGCTGATTTTTTAAAAAGTAAAATACATGAGCATGAAAACATTTTTCAAATTAAACAATGCTATAAAATTAAAAATTACCTCCCTCACCACAGCCTCCCCAGAGGTAACACAACAGTTAATGCTGTTAAGTTAATGAGAGGTTTTCTGTAAATTTAGAAATGCAGTTAAGACTAAAACATATATATATAAACATATATATTTGAAATATCTACAAAGATGTCATATGATACGTATTGTTCAAACACTTGCTTTTTTCACTTAATACGTCTCGGACTTCTTTCTGCATCAATATTAAGTTCACCTCAGTATTTTTAATGAGAATATGATGAACAAGAGAAAAGCAGCCCTTGACACGGGAACTGGCCCTGTACTATTAGCTAAGACTTAGGCATTTACATTTCCAGTTTTAACTGGTGCATTAAATTTATTTGTATCTGGGGGGCAGCCTTAGAATAGTTTATAAGTCACTAAGGGCACAGGCTTTGGTGACACACAGATCTGGCATTGAAATCCAACTTTGCCATCTTTCCTGTGTGATGCTGGGGAAGTTGCGTAGATCTCTGTGCCTCAATTGCCACATAGAAATCACAATATCATAGGCTTGTTCTGAGGATGAAGGCACTTAGTGTTAGCTAGTGGAATTTCCATGCCACCCCATCCCTACAAGAGAGCAGACCATGGGAAGAACACCTCCAGCTTCCTTCCGTCCCTTTGCTCTCTTCACTGAGAGGGAGGACACGTTTGGGAAAAGAAACGAGACAGGTGTGGCTCAGCTTTGGCTGAAGCGTCTTTCTCTGACATCTGCCAGCCAGCAGGCAGCTTACCAGACTCAGGCCCTGTGGAAACGGCCTGTAGTCTGGGGGATACATTAAATTCCAGGGTGAAGTGTTAAGAATGTATCTAAGCCACATTCTCCAATTGGCTTTAGCTGTAATAAAGCTGAAGGGTTTCATCTCTGTTTCTTGTGCTTGTACTTGCTCAAGCAAGTACCCCCACCCCGCAACCTCTTTACTTAGCACAGAGCTTGGTCCATACTAATTACTCAATAATTCCAAAATGGGAGATTTTTTACTGCTAGCTTTCTGCTCAGGTCCATGAGTGTCATATTCCCTTCTCTACAGTTCATCCAGGACGTTTTTTTTCCCAAGCTCCAAATTCCAGATTGGGAAAAATGCCTTTCTGCAGCTGGGTAATTGGCACCTCATTTCCTTCACTCTGATGACAAGACCTGCTTGCAGACTCAAGTGTAGCTTTACCTTTAAACATTCATTGGTGAGTCAACCACATAACCTGTTTTGTCATTTTATGGGCCAGCAAAATTTCCAAAAATATTTCACGGAGGAACCAAATAAGGTACCAATTTTCAAACATTCCTTTAAAGATAATTTTGTTGTTACTAGCCTTTATCATCATTGTTTCACTTTTTAAAAGTAACATTTAACATTTTTAAATTAGGAAAAACATAATTTCAGAATAAAATAACTGTGTTTCACTCTTGGACTGGTGAAATCTGTGTCAAGGGGCCTGACCAGACTGAGCACTGGTAATGGGAACCACTGGAGGAACCAGGGCTGAAAACAAAACAATCACACAGTAATTCATAGATGAGAACTATGCACTTAAGCTCTGTGCCCATTTTACACATAAAGAAATTGAAGGTCAGAAAGAGGAAGGCAGTTGCCAAGAATTGGAACCCAAGTATCCTGACTCCAAGACAATGTACTCATTTACCATACTCCAAGTTCTCCCAAGAGAGTTCCAAACTGGTGACTGTTGGGGAGAAGGAGGGTATCCCCATCTACCCTCGGTGACTGCCCTCTTCTAACGGCCCCGCTTCTCCCCACTTCTCCCTCCCCTGCATTCTGCAGCTTCCAATATGCACTGACATAACTCTACTTCTCTTCAGGCAAATTCTGAAAATGCTCTTGTTATAAAAAGGAGTTACATGGATATAATGGAGTTGATAAAGTCTGTCCTTTCACAGAAATAATGTTATACTTTATTTTTAGGTATCTGTATTTATGTTGGTGATTAAGTTCATGTATCAACTTGGCCATTTGATGGTGCCCAGCTGTTTGGTCAAGCAAACACTGGCCTGGTTGTTACTGTGAGGACATTTCATGGATTTAAATCATCAGTAAGTTGATTGCATCTATGGCTGATTACATCTACAATCAACTGAGGAGACTGCCTTCAACAGTGAGAGAAGTCTCATCCCAATCAATCGAACGCATTAAAAGGGGAAGTGATGATTTTAGCACTCAGAAGGAAGAATTTCTTTCTCTATTTCAGCCAGCTAGCTTCTCCTGGGGAATTCAGCGAAAACTTTTATCGGAGTTCCCAGTTTGCAGCCTGCCCTACAGAATTTGGACTTGCCCATCCCCACAGACACATGGGCCAATTCCTATTTTTAAAATCTCATAATATTTACAATATATTACCAGGATAACTATGCATTGGGGAATAGGGAATGATCAGACATTTTGGGATTATTAGACACTGGCTCAAAAGGGACATTAATTACAGGAGACCCAAAACCCACTGTGGTCTACCAGTCAAAGAAGGGGCTTATGGAAGTCAGGAAATCAACAGAGTTTTAGCTCAGCCCATTTCACAGTGGTTCCAGTGGGTCTCCAGATCCATTCTGTGGTTATTTCCCCAGTTCCAGAATGCATAATTGGAATAGACATACTCAGCAACTGGTAGAATCCACATTGGTTTCCTGACTTGTGGAGTGAGGGCTATTAATGTAGGAAAGGCCAAGTGGAAGCCACTAGAACTGCCCCTACCTAGCAAAATAGTAAATCAAAAGCAATACTGGATTCCTGGAGGGATTGCAGAGATTAGTGCCACTATGAAGGACTTGAAGTATGCAGGGGTGGTGTTTCCCACCACATCCCCATTCAACTTTCCTATTTGACCTGTGCAGTAAACAGATGTATCTTGGAGGATGACAGTGGATTATTATAAACTTAACCAGATGGCGACTCCAATTGCCACTGCTGTTCCAGATGTGGTATTGTTGCTTGAGCAAATCAAAACATCCCCTGGTAACTGGTACTCAGCTATTGATCTGGAAAATGCTATTTTCTCAATTTCTCTTATTAAAATGACCAGAAAGATTGTTTTCAACTGGCAAGGCCAGCAGTACTGTCCGGCGCTGCCCCGCTCGGTCCCCGGTTCCCGGCCGGCGAGGGGAAACAGGGAAGGAGAGAGAGAGATGCAGACTGCGCGAACTAACCTGGTCATGAATCACGACTCGAACCACACGGCAGTTGTGAAAGCAAGCCCTTTACTACAGCTAGATGAACATTCTGTGTTACTGGTTCCCACACGGGGCACGGCGCCTCGTGGGAGAGCAGCCTCGATGTGGCCGTCAGGCACGGCTCCTTGTGGGCTGTCTCACCCTACCCCGTCCGGGTAAGACCTTTTATACACAATTAACAACCAATAAGCTTCTAGGCTAGTATCGCGTATACAGGATTTCGATTGGTAGGAGCGGGTGGCGGATACATGCGTCACTATGCGGAAACAGGATGCAGGCGCCATCTTGGCTCACTCGATGGGCGGGGGTAACTCTAGAGCAGGCTGCAGCGCATACGCTAGGCCCGATTCGGGAGGCGGCTTTCCACATCTCCCCCTTTCTTATTTATTTTTGACCCAGTGTCTCCAGTGATGAGCGTGCTCCCGTGAACCCAAATGGTTCACAACCTCTTTGGTGCTTTGGGGAGTCTGGACTAGGCCTCAGCCATCCAGCGGCGGAGCCTCTAGCACCAACCAGAATGCTCACGTCATATGGAGACCGGAGAGTCCGTAAGCTGGAAGCAACGTGACTCTCCCTGCAGTGCTTTGCCTGGCAACTGGGGAACAACGACGGGGGCAGGAACAGCAGTAACCAGAGTCGGGGGTGTCACTAGGTGTCTCTGTGCAATGGCTAGGGTCCAGTCTGGCCACAACTAGGACTCTGCCCTAGAGACCCACCTGAGACAAAATTATGACTACTGGTGTCGCCTTTTACACCCGAGAAACAGCCATGCGATTCGCTACAAATTTTGCTCCAAAGCGCCCCACCTGAGGCGACCAGGAAGGGGTATGGTTAATAAATCGGTCACTATCGGGGGTAACAGAGGTGGGAGTCATAGCCATCATAGTGGTAACACGCAATTGCTGCTGCGCTTGAAACAGGCGTTCTAGCAAACATTTAACAACGACTAATCCCACCAATAATCCCACTGCAATGAGGATCCAATTAGTTAAATTGGGCCAAGAGAACCAGGAAGAAACACTGTGCAATAGTTTCTGTAGAACCTCGCCTAACCCGGAGAGATCGACTTTAACGGGTTTTAACTTGATCCCCCCAATTGTGTCTAAACTAGATTCCACCTGTTGGGAGAGATTAACAAATTCAGGAAAATATGACCTTTTCAGCCAATCAGAGACTCTGGAAATGCTTCCGGTCACGTTGGCCCTGACAGGAGTGACACAGAGTTTAACCGTAAGCCACCGGGTGTCACATGTTTGCTGAAGCACTCTCCAGAGTCCATCTATTTCCAGTCCAAGTTCATCTATCTCTGCTTGGAGTTTCTGAATGGCCTGGAAATTTAAGTTCAGCATCTGATTGTGGCGGCGTAGCACGTCTCGGGTAAGGTTGACCAAGCCATTTACCGTTTCCATCGTTATGGCGAGCTGCCGATCTGTCCATGCTTGTAGCACAGCCTGCCCGATCGTTGGGACAAACAAAGAGGAAGCTACACTGGCAGCATTCGATAGCCATTCTTTTATGCCTCTTGGACGCCTAGACTTAGAGAAGGGGATATTGTTAAGTGAAACAACTTGAGAAACAGGGCCAACCCAGTCGGTTGCCTTGACGGGGAGCCAGACATAACTTGGGCGATACACTAGGATAGCGGGGCGGCGAGGCATCCGGGTCTTTGGAACGGTTGCAGACTGTAGGAGCAAGCCCTGGAAGGAAAAGGCACCTTTGAGTCTCCTTTTTACTCAAGATCCCTTCACAAGACTGGCGGCTCTTCCCTGTAACGTTAAGAAATTCAAGCAAGACTCCCTTACTTAACTCGCCATTACCAGTTTCACAAGTAGCATTCGCCGCAACTGTGGTGTTGACAACCTTGACAGAGAGGTTAGCAAAAGAGAGGATCAGTGTGTCATTGGTGAGGGGGAAGGACTCGTTGAAGCTTGTGGAGGAAATATAGTTCCACTAAAAAGAAAAAGGCAGATTAGAAGGATTGCTATAGGAGAGCAAAGAACAGAGTTACCGATCCTCTTTTTGGGCAACCGCGGGGTGGTCAGTCCTACTATTATCGTCTTGTCGGTCGTCGCCATCATCAGCAGGGTCGGAGGCTTGGTCTAATGGTTCAGGTTGTATATTCGTTGGCGTTTCTGACAGCTGTTCCTTGGCTTCTTCAGGTGATGCCACGGTTCTCACCAGTCTTTCCGGAACCCACACTGGTTGACGTCCTGGTTCCTGGGGAAAAACACAAACAGAGCCTCTGGCCCAGCTGAGCACCGGGTCAGGGCCTTTCCACTGCCCCGACAGGACATCCTTCCAACGGACTAGACCTCTATGCGGAGGACTCGGGGTGGTGTGTTGCAGGGCAGGTGTCATTCCTTGTGAATTTTCGTTTAAAAAATTATATGTGAGCAAGGCTACAGACAGTCGAGCTTTTGGGGACAGGCCGTGGCCTATACCCTCTTTCTGTTTTTTAAGCAAGTCTTTGAGAGATCTGTGCGCTCTTTCAATGATTCCTTGCCCCTGAGGGTTATAGGGGATGCCATGTTTTAATTGGACATCCATGTTGTCACAAAATTTTTGGAAGGATTTACTAGTGTAGGCAGGCCCGTTATCCGTCTTTAACGTCTTTGGCTTACCCCAAGCTGCCCATGCAGCAAGGCAGTGTGCAATGACGTGGGAGACTCTTTCTCCTGGTTCAGCAGAGGCAAATAAAACTTGGGAGCATGTGTCCACCGACACATGTAAGTACTTGATCTTACCATACTCTGAATGATGAGTGACATCCATCTGCCAAGTATCCCCTGGGGTGAGACCCCTAGGGTTGACCCCAACCGAGGGGACTGCTCTCTGCTCTGCACAATTGTTGCAGGCTCGGACAATATCTCGAGCAGCTGCACGTGGTATGCTGAACCGCTTAGCTAGGGTACCTGCGTTGATGTGAAACTTGGCATGGAATTCTCGGGCTTGTTGATACGGTACCAGCGTCGGAAAGATGTGCAGCTGTCAAGTGGCTACATCTGCGCTATGGTTCCCCTGGGCCATAGGGCCAGGCAAACCTGTGTGGGCTCTAATATGGGTTATGTAAAAAGGGTGTTGCCTGGTCCATATAACCTCCTGTAGTTTGGCAAAGAACGTCCTTACTGTAGAGGAATGTTTAACAATGCCCACCGTTTCTAAAATTTGTACAGAGTTCACAACATAAGCAGAATCCGAGACGACATTTAAGGGCTCGGAAAGGCTTTCCAGGACTGCAATGATAACCTGCAGTTCTACCCATTGAGGCTTTTGTGGTTGGAAGAGCACTGTTTTAGGAGTGTCCCCCTCCACACAATACGCCCCTGTTCCGGAGCTGGAGCCGTCCGTGTATACGGTGGGGGCGCCTGCTAGTGGCCTAGGAGAGGTTACTTTGGGAAAAATCACTGGGTGCCGGGTGACAAACTGCAAGAGAGGAGCCTTAGGGAACTGATTGTTAATGGGACCAAGAAATGTACACCGGAGAATGGCCCATTGATCTATGCATCCGGTGAGTATCTCAAGCTGCTGGGAAGAATAAGGCACCCTGAGATTTTTGGGCTGCTGACCGAAATGCTGCACAGCCCTTTTAATGCATTCTAGGGCCAAGTCTGCAACCGCTGTAGGATAGTGCTCTAGGACTTTTTTGGGGGAAACTCCAGGGTGGACCCAGAGCAGCGGCCCCCGCTGCCACAGTACCGCAGTGGGCTGTAATTCTGTCGGCAGCACGCAGGCTTCAAAAGGCTCATCAGGGTCTATTCTCTTCAATGCAGCGCCACTGAGCGCCTGTTCCACCTGGCATAGTGCTCGCCTTGCCTCTGGAGTGAAGCTTCGAGGTGAGTTTATATTAGAATCCCCCCTTCAACAGGTCGAACAAAGGTGTTAGTTTGACATTGGGTATTTTTGGGTATGGACGGATCCAATTGATATCCCCCATGAGTTTTTGTAGATCATTGAGAGTGTGTATATTGTCTAGCCTGAGAGACACCTTTTGGGGGGAAACATGAGTGGGTGCGACTTTCGCCCCCAGGAAAGTGGTAATGTCAGTCATTTGGATTTTTTCAGGGGCAATCTCTAGGTTAGCTTCTCTAAGACTAAGGACTAAATGTGACAAAACTGTTTTAAGAAGATCTGTGTCTCTATGGGCTAAGAGAATGTCATCCATATAATGGATGATTTTCACTTGAGGGAACTGCTGCCGAGTGCTAGCTAGCTTCGCAGCGACATACAGCTGGCACATGGTAGGACTATTAGCCATGCCTTGGGGCAGGACTGTCCATTCAAAGCGTTGACAGGGCTCCTCTTGATTACTAGAGGGCACAGTAAAGGCAAACTTAGGGGTGTCTTCAGGGTGGAGCGGAATAGAAAAGAAGCAATCTTTCAGATCTATGATGAAAATCGACCAG
The DNA here is from genome assembly GCF_015220235.1 of Choloepus didactylus. Classification (NCBI taxonomy): domain Eukaryota; kingdom Metazoa; phylum Chordata; class Mammalia; order Pilosa; family Megalonychidae; genus Choloepus; species Choloepus didactylus. The sequence goes on along the minus strand of NC_051308.1, from coordinate 83,264,262 downwards.
TGCTCCGGTAATGCTGAGAGGAGGGGCAGTCCCATCTGAACGGGCCCTAAAGGCTCCATGCAATCGTTAATAGCTCTTAGATCATGTAGCAGTCTCCATTTACCAGATTTCTTTTTTATTACGAATATAGGGGTGTTCCACGATGACGTGGAAGGGGCGATATGGCCCTTTTCTAGTTGTTCTGATACTAGGGCGTGCAACGCTGCAAGTTTTTCCTGTGGCAAGGGCCACTGAGGCACCCACACCGGAGCCTCGGTTTTCCATTTTAGTTTTATAGGTGTGGGTGGGAATCTCTCCTCAGTGGCCCCTATGAAAAACCCAAGCCTCGTCTGTCAGACTTGGGGGCAGCTTGTATAGGCTCCGCACGTCCGTGCAGTGAAGCTCCTAAACCCTTGCCGGGGGTATACCCCATTTCTTTTAGCAGTCGCTTAGAGGTTGGGGAGTAGCCGCTAATTAAAGTAACGTCCATTTGGGTCAGAATGTCTCTTCCCCACAAAGACACAGGCAGGGCTAATACATAAGGCTGGAAACTGCCTTGGTGTCCTTCTTCATCGGCCCAATGAAGGGCAGCTGCACTGAGCATGGGCGCTGAAATTTGGCCTATTCCTCTAATGGGCTCTTCCGCCCTGCTCGTTGGCCAGGTGGGGGGCCATTCTTGTTGTCTTATGATAGACCGATCGGCCCCTGTATCGAGCAGGCCCAAGAAAGATCTGCCTTGCACCTTAATGGTTAGCATAGGTCGAGACTCCAGGGACATATGGAGTCCCTCAAAAATCGCTCCACTGGATCCAAACCCTTTTTCCCCTCTCTGTCTGATTCTGCTTGGAAAGACTGCATGTAAGCTGGGTAAGAGCAGGAGCTGCGCCAGCTTATCACCTTCTGCAATGACTAAGGTGCCCCGCTGAGATTGAACCATAACTTGGGCACGGCCTGTGAAATCTGAATCTACAAGTCCTGGTATAACTGTTAATCCTTTCAGGGCCGTGGATGCTCTTCCCAATATGAGCCCTACAGTACCAGCCGGTAAGGGCCCCTTGAAGGAGGTCCCTACTAACTGGACACCCATGGAGGGGGTTAGTACGAGTCTGGAGGTGGCACAGAGGTCCAGTCCTGCTGAGCCGGGGGACGCACGAATTTGATCGGATCCTGTGTTGTCGAATGGCATGCAAGGGGGTCCGTCGAAAGGGCGGACCCCCTCTTCCCGTTTTTTGGAATCTGCTCGGGGCGGCCAGAGAGGCGTCTACCCTGCGCATCGAAAACCGATTTACAGTCTTCTGCGCGGTGGGGGCCTTTGTGGCAACGGCCACACGGCCTGGTTGCTGCACCTGGTTCGCCAAACCGTTGAGTGGCAGGGGGTTGACGTCTATTGGGACAATCTCTCTTAAAGTGCCCTGATTGGCCACAGCCATAGCACCCGTTAGACTTTGCCCCTAAGGTTCTCGGGCTTTTTGTAGCCACCTGTAGGGAGCTGGCTAGCATGGCAGCTAGACCTGCATTAGTTAAAGGGCTGCCAGCATCTCTACAGAGCCTGACCCACTCTGTCAAATTTTTTGCTCTGTTTTGTGCCAGGATAACTTTGCACTCCTTGTTGCACTGCTCAAAAATCATTTGCTTAACCACAGTCTCTGCTACTCCTGGATCTGAGAAGATTCTCTCAGCTGCGGTTTGCATCCTGGCTACAAAATCCGCAAATGGTTCTGTGGGGCCTTGGTGTATATTGCTGAGTGAGGCCTGAGCCTCTCCCTCACCTGTTAGCTTTTTCCAGGCACCCACAAAACAGCGGAAGATCTGGGCATAGACCTCTTGTGGGAAACCCGTTTGGTTCTGGGCATGGGCGCCTCTCCCCAACAGCATGTCAGCATTCCACCCGCCACGTCTCCCCGCCGCATTCCTTGCGGCCTGCTCTTCAGCTAACTCCTCAAACCATGCTTTCCAATCTATGAATCGGCCTGACGGCAAGCAAGCACGGGCTAGCTGAAAAATATCTGCGGGTGTATGATTTAGAGCAGAGAGGTTCTCGATCATGTTCAAGGTATAAGGGGCATTGGGGCCATACTGATGGACGGCCTGCCTCAATTCCCTCAATAGTTTGTAATCATATGATTCGTGCCGATTGCCACCTTGGGGATTGATAATAACCGGGTACATTTCTGAGACTGGCTGCGGCTCAAGTGGCTGGTAGCCACCCAGCATGCCAAAAGGTCTAAATGTTGTGAAAGGGTTCCATCTCCAGAAATGTCTCCCACCACTACCTAATGGCAAAGGGTCCTGAGGGCCTGTATACTCGGGCGGGGGGTACGGCAAAGGTTGCCCCTCCCCTGACCGACCCATCGGGGTTTCCGGGTCTGGCAGCAAAGGATAATTACATTTACTGGGCATGGCCACTAGAGGGAGCTCTCGGCGAGGTCCTTTGGTGGGACCGCCCAAGGCGTCAGTTGGGAGCTGGGGTGTCCCTGGGGGTGCAGCGGTAGACATTGGCGGGGCGGAAGGCCGCACGGGTGTGGCGGGAGGCTCCTCCCACTCAATTAGCGGGGATGCTTCCGCCTTCTCGTCAGTATCGCTATCTGACTCTGAGTCAGAGTCACTGGACTCCGGCGGTTTGCCCTTACAGGAGCCGTCCGCTGACGAAACTGACTGGGTTTCTTGGAGCGCGCACCGTGCTTCTTGCAAGACAGAGGACGGGCTTAGGCCGGTAGCCGATTCTAGTTCAAGGACCGCACGGACGGTCTCCCATATGGGTACTAGAATCGGGTCCATACACACGCCCGTCTGGCGCGCTCGGTCTATTTCGCGACCGAGCTTCATCCAAGAGGGTAGGCTAAGGCTGCCGGTGCAGGCAAACCAAGGGGCAAAAGTATCAACATCATCAAGAAAACGCTGAAGGGAGCTTTTCCTGACCGAGATACCCCGTTGTTTCAAAAGGTTCTTTAAGGGAGCTAAGAGAGGTGAACTTCCGGACTGCCCCATGATTGCAGTCGGCACTATACTTCAGTCACTCGGAGAGCTCTTCCGAGTCCCCCGGGGTCACCTGAAAACCCACGGGCCCTAACTATCATGTAATAAGACGCACTCACCTTCTCGCGTTGATCAGGCGCGGGAAGTCCGCCGTAAGCTCGACGCGCAGCGCTGCTCTCCTCACAGAGGGACCGTCGAGAGCGAGGCAGGAGGAGGAGCTGCCCCGTACGGGCCACCACTTGTCCGGCGCTGCCCCGCTCGGTCCCCGGTTCCCGGCCGGCGAGGGGAAACAGGGAAGGAGAGAGAGAGATGCAGACTGCGCGAACTAACCTGGTCATGAATCACGACTCGAACCACACGGCAGTTGTGAAAGCAAGCCCTTTACTACAGCTAGATGAACATTCTGTGTTACTGGTTCCCACACGGGGCACGGCGCCTCGTGGGAGAGCAGCCTCGATGTGGCCGTCAGGCACGGCTCCTTGTGGGCTGTCTCACCCTACCCCGTCCGGGTAAGACCTTTTATACACAATTAACAACCAATAAGCTTCTAGGCTAGTATCGCGTATACAGGATTTCGATTGGTAGGAGCGGGTGGCGGATACATGCGTCACTATGCGGAAACAGGATGCAGGCGCCATCTTGGCTCACTCGATGGGCGGGGGTAACTCTAGAGCAGGCTGCAGCGCATACGCTAGGCCCGATTCGGGAGGCGGCTTTCCACACAGTACAACTTCACTGTCCTACCACAGGGATATATCAACTCTCCAGCACTCCCTCGCACAAGACATCACGCTGATCCATTATACTGATATGTTGATTGGACCTACTGAGCAAGAAGTAGCTACTACTCTAGATTTAATGGTAAGGCATTTGCATGTCAGAGGATAGGAGATAAATCTAGCAAAAATTCAGGGTCCTCCTACCTCAATGAAATTTCTAGCTGTCAATTGGTGTGAGGCATGTAGAGATATCCCTTCTAAAGTGAAAGAAAAGCAGTTGCATCTGGCCCTTCCTACAACCAAAAAAGATGCACAATGTCTAGTTGGTCTCTTTGGATTCTGGAGACAACATATTCCTGATTTGGGTGTGCTATTCCAGCCCATTTACTGAGTGACCCAAAAAGCTGCGGTTTTTGAATGGGGACCAGAACAAGAGGAGCCTCTACAACAGGTCCAGACTGCTGTGCAAGCTTCTTTGCCACTTGTATCATATGATCCAGCAGATCGAACAGTGCTGGAAGTGTCAGTGGCAAATAGAGGTGCTGTCTGGTGCCTTTGCAGGACCCTATAGGAGAGACACAGCACAGACCCTTGGGATTTTGGAGCAAAGCCGCTGCAGATAACTACTCTCCTTTTGAGAAACAGCTTTTGGTCTGCTCTTGTGCCTTAGTACAGACTGAATGTTTAACCATGGGCCACCAAATTACCGTGAGACCTGGGATGCCCATCATGAACTGGGTGTCGTCTGCCAAGTCATAAAATTGGGCGTGCACAGCAGCACTCCAAAAAAAAAAAAAAAAAAAAATGGAACTGGTATATGCAAAACATAGCTTTAGTGGGCCCTGAAGGCACAAGTAAGTTACTTGAAGAAATGGCCCAAATGCCCAAAGCCCCCCACTCCTGCCACACAATACCTTCTCTTTCCCAGCTGATAGCTATTGCCTCTTGGGGAGTTCTTATGATCAGTTGACCGAGGAAGAGAAAACTCAGGCCTGGTTTACAGACAGTTCTGCATAATATACAGATACCACCCAAAAGTGGACAGCTGCAGGTCTACAGCCCCTCTCTGGGACATCCCTGAAGGACAGTGATGAAGGGGAATCTTCCAAATGGAAAGAATTTTGAGCAGTGCACCCGGTTGTTCATTTTGCTTGGAAGGAGACATGACTGGAGGTGTTTGGAAACTGATTCATGGACTGTCATCCAGTGGTTTGGCTGGATGATCAGGGACTTGAAAGGAACATGACTGGAAAACTTGTGACAAAGAGGTATGTAGATAGCTCTTTCTAAATGGGCAAAAAAACTGAAGATATATGTGTCCCATGTGTATGCTCACCAGAAAGTGACTTCAGCAGAGGAATATTGTAATACTCAAGTGGATAAGATGACCTGTTTTGTGTATAGCAGTCAGCCTCTTTCCCCAGACACTCCTGTCATCACCCAATGGGCTCATGAACAAAATGGCCATGGTGGTAGGGATGGAGGTTATGCATGGGGTCAGCAACATGGACTTCCACTCACCAAAGATGATCTAGCTATAGCCACTGCTGAGTGCCAATCTGCCAGCAGCAGAGACCAACATTCAGTCCCCAGTATGGCACCATTTCCTAAAGTGATCAGCCTGCTACTTGGTGGCAGGTTGATCACATTGTACTACCAGCACAGAAAGGGTAGCATTTTCTTCTAACTGGAATAGACACCTACTCTGGATATAGATTTGCCTTCCCTGCATGCAATGCTTCTGCCAAAACTATCATCCATGGACTTACAGAATGCCTTATCTGCTGTCACAGTATTCCACACAGCATTGCTTCCAATCAAGGAACCCACTTCAAGAAAATGAAGTGTGGGAATGGGGCAGATGTAAATGGAATTCACTGGTCTTATCATGTTCCCCATGATCCTGAAGCACCTGGATTGATAGAATGTTGGAATGGCCTTTTGACTCAATTATGGTGCCAACTAAATGGCAATACCTTATAGGCCTGGGGCAATGTTCTCCAGGAGGCTGTGTATTCCCTGAACCAGTGTCCATTCTATGGTGCTGTGCTTCCCATGACTAGGATTTATGGGTCCAGTAATCAGGTTGTGGAAATAGGAGTAGCATCACTCACTATTACCCCTGGTGATCCACTAGGAAAATTTTTGCTTCCTGTCCCTGCAAACTTAAGCTCTGCTGGTCTACAGTTCTTAGTTCCAAAGGGAGGAGTGCTTCCACCAGGAGATACAACAATGATTCCGTTGAACCAGAAGTTAAGATTGCCACCTGGCCACTTTGGGTTCCTCATGCCTCTGAAGCAACAGCCAAGGAAGGGAATACGGAATGGGTAATGGAAGAAGGTAGCTGTAAATATGAGCTATAACTATGTGACCAGTTACAGAAATGAGGACTATAATGGTTATTAATATTTCTTCCTTGTTTTGATATGACCATGTGTGCGTATAACATAACACAAATATCTTTGTTTTCTTTACTATTGTATCCCCTTATCAATGACATGAGTTGTATTAGCTTCATGTCATAGTATTTAAGTTATAGGATATCAAGTTTAAGACTGAATATTACCCAAGGACTTGCACCCTACTCTAGGGAGAGTTAGTGCATTTCTGGCTATAGGCAGGGCAGCTGAGTATTGTTAGGCAAAAATATGACTATTATTGTTTTTATTTATAGATTAAGTATGGTTTAAGGAGAAATGTACAGCTGCCAAGTTAACAAGGGGTGGACTGTGATGGTTAAATTCATGTGTCAACTTGGCTAGTTGATGGGGCCCAGTTGTTTTGTCAAGCAAACACTGGCCTAATTGTTACTTACAGGACATTTCATGGCCTTAAATCATCAGTGTTGACTGTATCTAAGACTGATTATATCTACAATTGTGCCAGTTTTGATGTATTATGTCCCCCAAAATGCCATGTTCTTTGATGCAATCTTGTGGGGGCAGACTATTAGTGTTGATTAGATTGGAATTCTTTGATTGAGTGTTTCCATGGAGATGTGACTCAATCAACTGTGAGTGAAATGTTTGATTGGATAACTTCCGTGGCGGTGTTACCCAGCCCATTCAGGGTGGGTGTTAATTGGATCACTGAAGCCGTATAAAGGAGTTCACAGACAGAAGGAGAAGGAGCTCAGAGCAACTGAGAGTGGCATTTTGGAGGAGCTGCAGCTTACAGAGACATTTTGGAGAACGTAGCCCAGGAGCAAGCAGACACTTAGAGAGGAACGTCATGGGAGAAAGCCATTTTGAAACCAGAACTCTGGAGCAGACACCAGCCACGTGCCTTCCCAGCTAACAGAGGTTTTCCAGATGCCATTGGCCATCCTCCAGTGAAGGTACCCGATTGTTGATGCCTTACCTTGGACACTTTATGGCCTTAAGACTGTAAATCTGTAACCAAATAAACCCCCTTTATAAAAGCCAATGCATATTTGGCGTTATGCATAATGGCAGCATTAGCAAACTGGAACAAAAATCAACTGAGGAGATTGCCTTCAACAATGAGAGAAGTATCATCCAATCAGTTGAAGGCTCTAAAAGGAGAAGTGATGATTTCAGCAGTCAAAAGGGAGACTTTTTATCTCTATTTCAGCCAGCCGGCTTTTCCTGGGGAATTCACCAACAACTTTCCTTGGAGTTCCCAGCTTGTAGCCTGCCCTACAGACTTTGGACTTGCCCATCCCCACAGTCATGTGAACCAATTCCTTTTTAAAAATCTTGTAATATTTACATAATACACACATAGATATAGATACAGATATAGATAAAGATATAGATATACAGATATATCTCCTCTTGGTTCTGTTTCCCTAGAGAACCCTATTAATGCATTTTGTGACATAAGAACTGCAGTATACACCCTTAAGCCATGGCAGAAAATATTTTAAATTACAGCATCTACTCCAGAAGCCTAAAGTTCACCAAAATAAATCTCACAGTATCACAAAGTTGGCAAGGTCCCCAGAATCCCTCTATGGGGAAGACTGGGTGCCCCTCTGCAGCTCAGCAATGTGGCCTTGTTGCCTTTAACTTCAGGCATCATTTGATGACTCGCAAGTTCCCAAAAGGCCACAACCCTGATATTGGTCAGAGAGCCTGAACAAGGCCTTGAGCTTACAGCCTTGTATCTTCATTTTTTTTTCCAACAAAATTTTTATTTACTAAATAAAAAATATAATTGTAATAACTGAGTATAACTTTTTTGTAATAGAGGTTCACTAATGAGAAGAATGGAATTCTTTCTGTGAGACAGGGGAATAACATCTTGCTTAATTGGGGTTCCAAGTTAATGTTCCTTATAAAAATCGATTATAAATGTTTACCTATTAATGCTGATCTGTAATGAGATAGTACATACTTCATCTTTGAAAACGTCTTTTTAAATAAGTACCACAGCTAAAGTGTCATAGCATAATAAACACAATGCTTGCCATCTAATTCAATAACAAAATAGTCCAAACTCCACTGTGCCTTAAAAGTGTAATTTTCAAAGACGACTTTTCCTTTACTGTTTTGACATGAGGGGAATGTAATGGTAGCAAAATGTCACAATACAACAATGCACGTGGCACTTGATACACTACTGAGTTACAATTGTCACTGTGATTTTAGTACACCAAGCAGCAGTGTGAAGGGGTAAGAGTGCTTCATGAGATCTCCTTTGCCACTACTCAATTGTTACCATAATGCAAAAGCAGCCATAAACAATACATAAACAAATGAATATTTATTTACAGGCATTGAAATTTGAATTACTATAATTTTTACATATCACAAACAAATACTATTCTTCTTTGGATTCTTCTTAACCATTAAAAAATAGCTCATGGGCTGTACAAAAACATGTAGTGGGCAGATTGGGCCCATAGGCCCTGGTTTGCTGACACCTGAACTGCATGATCCAGAAACCTATATTCTTACCTTCAGGCAAGCTGCCTCAACTGTTCAGATATTCGCTGTCTGATTTCTGGTTTATAAGTTCAAGGACGTTCATGGTTCTGTGGAAATGTTCACATGACACACTCACTAACAGCTGTTTCAAGTTTATCTCCAGTAAATGCCCATACTTTGATACCAGCCATTCTCAATGCTTCAATTGTTTCTTTTTTTTTTCTTTTTAATTTTTATTGGGATTGTGCAGGTACCATACAATTATCCAAAGATCCAAAGTGTACAATCAGTTGCCCCTGGTGCCCTCATACAGCTGTGCATCCATCACCACACTTAATTTTTGTTCAATTTTTAGAAACTTTTCATTACTCCAGACAAGAAATAAAGTGAAAGATGAAAAAAAAAGAAAAAAAAGAAAAAAAAACGAAAAGGAAATTCGAATCCTCCCATATCCCTAACCAACCCCCCTCAATTGTTGACTCGTAGTGTTGGTATAGTACATTTGTTACTGTTTATGAAAGAACATTGAAATACTACTAACTGTAGTATATAGTTTGCAATAGGTTTATATTTCTTCCCTATATGCCCCTCTATTATTAACTTCTAATTGTATTGTCATACATTTGTTCTGGTTCATGGAAGAGATTTCTAATATTTGTACAGTTAATCAAAGACACTGCCCACCATAGGATTCAGTTTTATACATTCCCATCTTTTGACCTCCAACTTTCCTTCTGGTGACATATATGACTGAGCTTCCCCTTTCCACCTCATTCACACACCGTTTGGCACTGTTAGTTATTCTCACATCTTGCTACCAACACCTCTGTTCATTTCCAAACATTTAAGTTCATCCTAGTTGAAGATTCTGCTCATACTAAGCAACTGCTCCCCATTCTTAAGCCTCGTCCTATATCTTGATACCTTATATTTCATGTCTATGAGTTTACATATTATAATTAGTTCCTATCAGTGAGACCCCCTTGTGTGTCTGGCTCATTTCACTCAGTATATTGCCCTCGAGGTTTTGTCATCAACCTATTTTTTTTTTTTTAATATGGTTTAGTTCACACACCATACATTCCATCCTCAGTAAATAACCGATGGTTCTCTGTATGGTCACATATTTATGTGTTCACCACCTTCACCACTATCTATATAAGGACATCTACATTTCTTCCACAAGGCAGGAGGGAGAGTCAAAGAAGGTAGAGAGGCAAAAGAAAGAGGAAGAAAAATGACAGCTAGGAAGTAGCAAAAGGAAAAATAACCTTAAATCAAAGTAGAGTAAAGGGTCAGACAACACCACCAATGTCAAGTGTTTCACATGCCTCCCCTATCCCCCCCTCTTATCTGCATTCACCTTGGTATATCACCTTTGTTACATTAAAGGAAGCATAATACAGATTCTGTTAGTTACAGTCTCTAGTTTACATTGATTGCATCCCTCCCCCAATGCCTCCCATTGTTAACACCTTGCAAGGTTGACATTTGCTTGTTCTCCCTTGTAAAAGAACATATTTGTACATTTTATCACACTTGTTGAACACTCTAGATTTCACCAAGTTACACAGTCCCAGTCTTTATCTTTCCTCCTTTCTTCTGGTGTCTCACATGCTCCCCACCTTCCTCTCTCAACCGTATTCATAGTTACCTTTGTTCAGTGTACTTACATTGTTGTGCTACCATCTCCCAAAATTGTGTTCCAAACCACGTACTCCTGTCTTCTATCACCCTGTAGTGCTCCCTTTCGTATTTCCTGTAGGGCAGGTGTCTTGTTCACAAAGTCTCTCATTGTCTGTTTGTCAGAAAATATTTTGAGCTCTCCCTCATATTTGAAGGACAGCTTTCCTGGATACAGGATTCTTGGTTGGCGGTTTTTCTCTTTCAGTATCTTAAATATATCACACCACTTCCTTCTTGCCTCCATGGTTTCTGCTGAGAGATCCGCACATAGTCTTATTAAGCTTCCTTTGTATGTGATGGATTGCTTTTCTCTTGCTACTTTCAGGATTCTCTCTTTGTCTTTGACATTTGATAATCTGATTATTAAGTGTCTTGGCATAGGCCTATTCAGGTGTATTCTGTTTGGAGTACACTGCGTTTCTTGGATCTGTAATTTTATGTCTTTCCTAAGAGATGGGAAATTTTCATTGATTATTTCCTCTATTATTGCTTCTGCCCCCTTTTCCCTTCTCTTCTCCTTCTGGGACACCAATGATACGTACATTCTTGTCCTTTGTTTCATCCTTAAGTTCCCAGAGATGTTGCTCATATTATTTCATTCTTTTCTCCATCTGCTCCTTTGCGTGTAGGCTTTCAGGTGTTTTGTTCTCCAGTTCCTGGGTGTTTTCTTCTGCCTCTTGAGATCTGCTGTTGTATGTTTCCATTGTGTCTTTCGTCTCTTGTGTTGTGCCTTTCATTTCCATAGATTCTACTAGTTGTTTTTTTGAACTTTCGATTTCTGCCTTATGTATGCCCAGTGTTTTCTTTACAGCCTCTATCTCTTTTGCGAAATCTTCTCTAAACTTTTTGAATTGATTTAGCATTAGTTGTTTAAATTCTTTTATCTCAGTTGAAGTGTACGTTTGTTCCTATGACTGGGCCATAACTTCGTTTTTCTTAGTGTAGGTTGTAATTTTCTGTTGTCTAGGCATCTGACCTTCCAGGCCACCCCAATCAGGTTTTCCCAGACAAGAAGAGGCTCAGGTCACAGAAGGAGGAAATATTCAGTATCCGGTTTCCCTGATGGTTTTTCTTAGAGGGCTAACACACCTGTGCTTTTCTGCCCAGCAGGTGCACCGTCAGCCTGTCACCAGCTGGTGTAAGAGGGTGTGGCCTATGGCTCTCTTCCCCCAGGCTTTGAGGTGGTTACCGTAAGGCAGGCAGTAGAGCTGGGCCCCTCCCTTTTCTCTTGGGAAGCTATGCCCCTTCCAGAGAGGTCATCTGTATATCAGTAAGTTCTTTGTTGCTCTGACTCTGCTGATCAAAGTGTTCTGATTTTAAAATGGCTGAGGCTTTCTTTACTGCAAAGCACTGCGGGCTGAAAACCACTGAGGTTTTCTCCACAGAGAGAGAAAGGGACAGAAAGCTCCCAGGTTCACCCATCAGCCAGAGATAGCACCCGATCCTCTGAGATCCCCATCCCAAGACAGATATGTCCCCCGACTCTCCCAAGGTCAGTTATTACCAAAAGCCTCTGTCTGCTTGATGGGAATTCGCTGTTTGTATTGAGCAGTTAATAGTAAAACCCCAGTTGGGGCTGGGCTGAGGTCCACTCGCTTGTTTGGAGAGTGCTGTTCTCTAGCACCACAAGGCTTCCATGATTGAGGGGCTCTCGGCTCTTGGCTCTCAGCGCAGGTCCGCAGTTTTTACTTACAGATTTTATGCTGCGATCTCGGGCATTCCTCCCAATTCAGGTTGGTGGATGATGAGTGGTCAGTCATGTTTGTCTCCCCACAGTTATTCCAGGTTATTTACTAGTTTTTTGGTCATTTATGAATTGTTCTGGGCGAGACTAACAGTCTTCCACTCCTCTCTATGCTGCCATCTTAGCTTCTCCTCTTCAATTGTTTCTTGAACTTTATTTTGTAGTCTGTCTTCTACTGCTGTAGCTCCAAGTAATGTCAGATCTTTCTTTATGAACTAGAAGACATCTGCCAGTTTCTCTTCCCATTGCTGCAAGGCAGTCCTGGCTTCAATTAGGCATCTATTTCCTCATACTCTTTAGATGTAAACTGTCTATAGGCTATGCACAGAGTTCTTAGCCCTTTCAAAGCAAATTCATCTACATGAATTCTGTTGTTTTTTCTATTTCTCCACCTATACATTTAGGAAGAATTGATGATTCACCTCCTTCAGCAAAAAAAAAAAAAACTTCTCACCTGAAGGTGCCTAAACAAATGCACTCATTCTTCTACGATCTGAATCAAATTCTAGAATACGAAGCAGTTTATACCATTCAAATTTTCCAAGTGTTTTAACTTCCATAGTTTCTTCAGAATTGCCAATAAATTTAATGCCAATTCTTGCAGCAGCTTCCACTAGAGCCTTTTCATCTGGTGAGGATGCATAGTATTCCAACTGGGAGGTCACAAGGTTGGATTGCCAGGTAACATCACCAATGCCATCAGTCTGAAAACTGCTTCATTACATTTTATACAACTAATTTGTTCTAGGGTTGGGGGGGGCAGGGTCTATCCCTTTGAATTGCCATCAGTTTCCATAAGCAGAGAAGCTCTAACTGAACATGGGGTCCTCCCCCAATATCCCTTTCACAAATTGTTCCCTTCTCAAGGCTACAATTGCTATGTCAGAAAGTCTGACAAAAATGGACTTTATTATTACCTTGCTTAGTGGTCTTGAGCAAGCCCCTTCACTTTTCTGGGCCTCAGTTTCCTCAACAGATGTAGAATATGGAAGTTGGGCTAAGTGTGAGCAGGAAAGAATGAAGATACGGGAAGGAATTGCTTAGTTACCATCTTCTGCTGGCTTTTCTTTCTAGTGACTGGGTCAATTTCCAGCCCTCCATCCCCACCCAGGAAATTGTGCAGTGATTCTCATGTTTTCTGTTTGTGATGGTTAGGTTTGTGTGTCAGTTTGGCCAGGTGATGGGGCCCAGGCGTCTGTTCAAGCAAGCACCAGCCTAACCATTACTGCAAGGATATTTGTAGCTGGTTAATGAACCAAAAGGCAGGTTTATTAAATCATCCATCAATTGCTTGCATCTGTGGCTGATTCATCAATGAAGGGTGTGTCATCTGCAATGAGAGAATTCAATCAGCTGGATTTAACCCAATCAGTTGAAGACTTTTAAGGGAGAAGAGAGAGAACTTGCATTTCTTCTTCAACCAGCCAGCCTCTCCTGGGGAGTTCAATGAAGACCTTCATTGGAGTTGCCAGCTTGCTGCCTGCCCTACAGAATTTGGACTCATGCACCCTGCCCTACGGAATCTGGACTCGTGCATCCCCACAGTTGCATGAGACACTTACAGATATCGCCTGTTGGTTCTGTTTCCCTACAAAACCCTAACTAATACACGGTTCTCATTTCTGAGGCCCTAAGGGCCAAGGTTTAGGGACTCTTTACTAGGTATTTCCCATTCTTCTCCCTCCTCTAACCTGTCTTTTGTTTTGGAAGCTAACTTCTAATCAGGGCATCCTTGTCCTCTGGCTTTGGTTGGGTTTGGTCAATGGGAGGCACTGGCAAGAGATCAGAGGATGAGGAAGAGGAGAGTTATTTTCACCGGAAATCTCACTGCTTCCCATGGTTCTGGCAGTGGTAGCATTTTGTGGTTGCAGCTCCATTTGGGTGGCCCTCTTCCTTGACTCCAACTCCCACCAATTCCCATCACAGAGTTCCTTCTTTCTTCTTCTTGTCTAGGGATGCTAAAGGGCTTTTTTTTATCTCCAGTCCCCAGGAACCTCATCATCTCATTAGTTTGCTTGCCTTGTAAGTAATCCTTCCATTAAATCCCCTTCAGTAAACTCTTTGGGTGTGCTCTTTCTGCTATTATCTGACTGTTACTCTCTCTCAACCTTCAGAATTAGGATTCTAATTGCTCTCAGCTATGGAAGGTTCATTTGGAAGACACAAAGGTGAAGAGACAAGGCAAGGGCCACTTCTCTTACAGTTGCTCCCTTATTGTGTCCAGGGCCCTGGACATTTGCCTTCAGGCTGCCCACACCCTCTCTAATCCTCAGTGCAAATGAGCAAGTGGCAAATCATCTAATGCTCTGGTATTGTATGACATATTTTACCAAATAATATTCTGTTACTCACCGTAATTATCTGTATTTGTGTATAAGGTGCATTCCTCTCACCATCTATCTCATTTTTTGTTGCCAGATTCCCAAATGCCCTTTATTTTATTCATGCATAAAACATGAATGATTCACAAGTGGGAAAGTCAACAGGACTTCCTCTACATTAGTCTTCTCATTTGTAAAAATGGGATAGTAATACTATCAACCTTGTAGTGTCAGTGCGAGGATTAAATGAGCAATGTCTGTTAGTGCTTAGAACAGCAGGTACAAAGGGTTAGCTAATATATTTTCCTCTCTCATCTGATTCATCTTGGCTCACTTTTCTACAACTTATATGTAGGAAAGGGGAAAAGCAGATCTGGGTATGAATTTCTAAGTCCCCCTACTTTCAACATTTTCTTCAGAACCCCTTTCCCCCTCCATACCACATTCCTGTGTAGATCTCCTTCTCTGCCACATTTTCATCCCAGGAAACTCCAGGAAGCGCAAGCAGGGCAAGTTATAATCCTTAAATTTGCTGTTCTCATTCTAAGCCAGTGTTTTTCAAGTGGTGGCTTGGGGAGCCCTGGTGTTTTCAAGAAGCCCCCATAGACCACAGAAAGTATGTATTGCTCTACATCATACCTTTCAGCTTGCTTTTATCTGTTTAGGTTTCCTTTCAAAATTTTGTTTGAACAATGGCTTCCAAGACTTAAAAAAAGTTGAAAATACCTGTTTTAAGGTCTTTCAAGACCCAGATTTTAAGCACTCAATCCTAATCTTCTGTTGGCTCCACTGCCAAGAAACTTTCTATATTCCATTCAAATAGTTTGTATTCTGTTCTATTTCTGATGCATTACAACAGATACACAAACAAGAAAATCTTTGTGTACTTATTGGGGGTGTTTTTCCCAGGGGCTTGGCATGTTCAGCAGACATTGCCTCCTTAAATCTCAGACCACTGGGGAAGATAACTACAACATTGTTTAATAATAGAGTCATTTGAAGGCAACTGCCTTTTACTGACATCTGATCCGGCCACTGGAGTACTTCCAGAATCCACGGGGTCGCCGCTGAGGGCGAGGAAGGGCGGGACCCGCGGCGGCGGGCGGAGCCAGCGGGGCGGGGCTGCGTAGCTCCTCCCCTCGGGCGGAGGCCGGCGGCGCCGAGGAGCTGGTTAGGCACCTCGTCGCCCGAAACTTGGGAGCAGTCGTTGGGCGCAGCCGCCGAGGATGGGGAGGCGCGTCCACTGGTCCGCAGCCGCGGTCCGGGGCACGGGACCACCGCCGCCGCTGTTGTTGCTGCTGTTGCTGCTGCTGCTGCTCGCGGTGCCCAGCGCGGGCGCGGCTGTGCCCGCGGCGCTGTACGTGCCCTCCGACCCGCTGATGCTGCTGCAGGCGGACACGGTGCGCAGCACGGTGCTGGGCTCCCGCAGCGCCTGGGCCGTGGAGTTCTTCGCCTCTTGGTGCGGCCACTGCATCGCCTTCGCCCCTACGTGGAAGGCGCTGGCCAACGACGTCAAAGGTGAAAAGCCGGGAGCGGCCAGCCTCCCCGTCTCCCCCGCGGCCCCTCGCCTCACCCGGGCCGGGCCCCTCTCTCCGGGCGCTCTTCCCCGTTTCCGCAGTCACTTCCTCTTCCTCTCTGCCCATCCTACTCCCCCCCACCCCCAGTTTCACATCCCTCAACTCCATTTTTGGCTCCGACTCCGCCGTGTCTTTTCCCTCTCGGTCTGCTTCCCGCTCTCCTCCCCCTGGCCTCCGGCTCTGCTTTCCCCGTTCGCCCTCTGCCGGGTTACTGCCTTCATCCCTGGGGGTGGGGGTCTCCTTTGTTCTTTCTCATGGTTCACTGACACCTTACGGTTTCGTCTAGTCCAGCCGTGGGGCAGTCCTCTTCCTGTCACCCAGGGACTTGTGTCGCCTTCCTGCCAAATTCTCCAGCTGCTGTGGATCAAGTGCTTGGGAGATAAGGAAACTAACACTGCCGTCCCCCACCACCACCAGCTTTCCCCACCCCCTCGGTTGGTTGTGTTAGACTTCCTTTGCCACCTCATCTTTATCTTTGACCGAGTTTTCCCGTCGGGTTTCCAGGCCTACCCTGACCTGCAGCCTCCAGCTCCTGAGCTTCTGGGTCAGCTCCTCCTCTCTTTTCTGTGTCTGTGCACCCTCAGACCCTTATTTTCTAACTCCATGAGGCCAGGGGCCTGACGGAAGGCAGCCTCCTGGTGTTTGTTTGGCCCTGGCTCCATTTTCCCATTCCCTGGCCTGGGCACTAATACTAGAGTTTCCTTGATTCGAAGGCTCCATCAATTGTGAGACATACCATTCGTTTAATAACAGCCTGAGGGGTAGAGAGATAAGAAAACCACTAAAAGTATAGAGGCTACAGAAATGTTACCTTTTTTTAAAGGTAAGATTTAGAACTGAGGAAAATGGTAATAATAGCAGTTAACATTTACCAAATGCCTACTATATGTCAGACACCTTACTAAGTACTTGCTGTACATTATCTCAGGGTTTCCTTTCCACAACTTAAAGATCCTGGTGGTGTCACACATCTGCCTAATCTAGGTGGGGGTATTTTGGGGGCAGGAATGGCGAGGTAGTGGCAGTAAGTGATTTGCTGCCTCTGAATGGAGCTGCTTCCTGCTATGGTGCTAGGGCTAGCAAGCTCCTGATCTGAAATGGTCTTTGAATGAGGACTGTGGACGTTTTAGGGAATAGGCTGCTTTCTGGAGGAAGGAGTATTGGAACTGCTGTTGGTATTTCTTGATTAACTCAACTGTTTGTGGTGGAAGAGCTCATTTGTCGGTTTTCAAACTCAGCCTAGGTCTTCCCTTGAGCAGCTTGCTCAAGGGAAATGGTTACTGAAGTGGCTGGATGGAAAGATGGGTACATATGTTAGCCATATGGTCCTGAAAAGTTATTGGTAAACAAGACTTTTAAACCATTATTTCTCCAATTTATATGTTGACACTTGCCTGCCTGCCTCTCTGGTACCATCACCTGAATTCACCCTCTCTCAGCAGCTCTTCATACTATTTCAGTGATGTCGAGACTTGATGGGTCTGGGCAGGAAGGGAGGAAGAATGTTAAACGTAGAACTGGAGCACCTAAGGGGAGATAATCTCAGGGGACATTGTGGGCCTGAATGTCTTAAAAGTCCCCACAGTTTCTGCGTTGTGGTTACAAGGGATCTTTAATGGCTGCAGGTGGACTTGTTCTAGAAAAACTCCTCTACTATCTTTTGAGTGATGGAGACAAAGATTGTCTTCCAGCTGACTCTGTTCGTTGGCAGTTTGCAACCCAGAATTTTCCTATGAATTGCACACCCAGATACTCACCCAGGCTGCTCCCCGATAAAGTTTGCCACTTCCAAAAGGGGTCTCTTCCAAATGCATGGAGTGACAGCCCTTCCCTAAATAAACAAAAATAAAACTCAACCTCTGAAAAGAAAATGGAAGCATCAAAGTTTGTGGAGATGAACCAAAGTAAATATGAGGCTGGGGATATTGGTGAAAACTGCGGGTCTCCTGTGAGCTATGGGGGCGACACAGCCCCCATGGGCAGGATTGTATTAGGGTGGGGGGATGGGGGGGTCACTGGCAGAAACTGGTGTCTTGGACTGCAATGCTGCCCTCCACTCACATCCAGCATGGTGTTTCTGGCAAGGCCCTGCTGAGAAGGCAGGAGCCAGC
Source organism: Choloepus didactylus (assembly GCF_015220235.1). NCBI lineage: Eukaryota > Metazoa > Chordata > Mammalia > Pilosa > Megalonychidae > Choloepus > Choloepus didactylus. The sequence continues at coordinate 83,246,257 of NC_051308.1, read as the reverse complement.
CTCTATGTGGTTGCTTTCAGCTCATCTCTGTTTTCCAAAGTTCCTCTAGAAAGTTTGGTTGTGGGCCAGCAGAGGGCTGCTCTCATACAACGCTGGACTCATGGGAGTGTAGCTCGTGCCCTCTGCTCATGTAGGGGAGTACTTTGGGGTAGAACCAACAGTGGAAGTTCAAGGCCGCAGGCAGGGTGAGGGAGGTAAATTTCATTTACAGCCCTGATCTGCAGGCCTCCGGTATCTCATCTGACTGGATAGGGCTCATTTCTTCAGGGCACTTGTTTCTGAGGACCTGGCTCACCACTTTCTGTTCAAGAGTAGCTCTAGTTCCACCATAAGTTTGGGCAAATTGACTGTATTTCGATTTAGACCTTCATTATTATTCATTGGCTAATCAATCAGCAAATATTTGTTGAGTGACTTCTGTGTATGAAGCATTGTTTACGTTGTAGTTGGAGAAGTGAGCTACACACAGCAGGGAAATTGGCAGCACTAAGCAGCTGTGTTTTAAGTAGGCCGAAGGAGTGGTTCAGTTCTGCCTCTTTTTGTTGTTGTAGGAGTTCAGGGAGGGGGAAAGTCACAGAGAGAAAATCTGTATTACTGAAAGCCTTCATTCAAGTATTTATTAAACACTTCCCTTAAGCCAGTCACTTTGCTAGCGGCCTTTTCAGGCCACTATCATACATAATTTTTACCTGAGAAAAAATCTGAGCAATAGATACTATCTTCTTTTTACAGATAAGTAGCTTGCTAACGATTACACAGATGCTGGAGGAGGTACTTGAACCCAGCTCTTCGTGACTCTCCAGATCCTGGGCAGATAGACAGGTGGTTAGAGGAGAAAGAATACGCCAGGCGGGAAAACAGTATGTGCAGAGCCACGGAGACGAGATCTGTAAGGCGCGTGGGTTTGAGAGGGATGGGCAGTATTGGTTTTGTCTCCCTTTCTCTTCGAGGACATGGACCATGTCTCCTCCCAGCACCCCTGCAAGGCCTGGCACAGAACCTGGCCCAGGGTAGGAGCCCACTGAATGCTCCGGAGGCCGGTGGCATGAGCCTTATGGGATTCCAAATGAGAATGTGAGCGATAGGACTCTGTGGTGCTGGGGCTCTTGACTCAGACCTGGGGTACCTGCCAGGTGTGAGGGGTAGGGAAGGCATTTGGTCTATCCCATGACCTCACTGCCCAGAAGCCTTTTCCAAGGAAGAAGGGACATAGGAATGACTGCTTGGCACTGACTAGCTGGACATGGTATAAGCTAACTCTGTGCCAGGAGGATTCCTGGAGACTTGGCTGGGGGTGGGGACCTGGACCTGAAAACAGACAGGGTCTAGTTACGAGACCACCAGCCTCTAGTGGTTCTGCCCCGCAGTCCTTGACTGGCTCTTGGTGGTTTGGGCAAGTCTGTGCCTCGGCCTTAATGGAGGGCCTGGCTTACTTAGCACTCAAAGGTTTCAAGGCCTTTTTTTTTTTGGCAAGAGTTGTCAGCCACTTGGCACATGAATAGTTAAAGTTGTCAGAACTGGAAAAGATGTTAGAGGTCATCCATCCTGGCCCTCGTTGACCCATGAGGAAACTGAAGCCCAGAGAGGAAACATGTGGCACCCATAGTCCTTCAGGCAGTTACCCCTATAAGCAAGTGTCATGAGTGAGGGAGAAGGCTCTGCCTGTGACCCCAGAGGAGCACCTGTGGAGGCTAACATCTGATTGGGGCTCACCCACCCACGGTGCTCCCTTGGGAGCACGGCAGACCCCCTCATCACCTACCCACCACGGAGTGTTCCTCCCCCTCACCCATCACTCTAAAGCTCACAGAAGTTCACAGCTGTCCTCACTTCACTCCTTCCCTCTCCATTTGCCTATTTACTCTCGTTAGTAGAGAAATTACTCTTCCCAGGGTTGGACTGACACTGCTGGTCATTTTAATGGTAGGCTTTTAGGATAGTGGTATTGAAGTCACCTGACACTTTAAAAGGCCTCTTTCCTGGAATTCTGTTTCTCTTTGACAGCAGTGCATTTGGCTGAAAAATCTGTGTTTTTCCAATGGAGCCCTCAGATGAGGTCCTCTGTAGTCCTAATACTGTTAGTAGAATGATGAATAGTCAGGTCCACAGTGATTAGTGTCAAACTGGACTTTTATCTGTCATTATGACTCATTAAGGTATTGACATTGATATTCCTGAGAAACATTCCTCAGCCAGGACTCTGCCAGCACCTGACTGGCCCCAACCTCCATCTCCACCTCCCCCTGGGGCTGGGGCAGTTAGCAGGAGGCACTGGGTCCATGTCATGGGGGTGCAGGGAATCAAGACGTAAAGAGAATGAGGCAAAGGCAGCCACTGAGCAAGGGGCTGAGAACTCCCAGGCATCACCTTTCCTCTTGTCCTCCCACTATTAATGTTCTCCCCCTCTCCTGAGTTCCCTGGTGGGGAAGCTAATAGAGCAGCTCTCTGTTCTGTCCTGAGAACTCTTGAGACTAGCATGGAGCCTCTTACCTTGGGATCAGATCCCAGGTTCGTCATTGGTTAGATGTGTGACCTTGGCATGGTTACCTAATCTCTGCTTTACAGACAAGGAAAGGTTTAGAGATAAAGACCTTCTTACCTTCCTCACAGGGTTTCTGTGAGCATTAAACTAGGTAAATTGAGCACACAGTAAACACTCAGTACATTTGCTACTAAGTAAAAGCTGAGTCTATGATATTTCCTGACTGTTGTGAGTTACTAGAAGACAAAACGGTTTCTGCCACTCTCTTACTCTCGTGGGGAAGGATGTCATTGGAAGCAAACAGAAAAAATATGAAGGTAACACCCTGAGGTGAGAAGATGAGGAAAGAAGTGGGTTTTCAAGTCCAGTAGCCCATGGGCAGGCTTGGAAGCTTGCCCTCTTTGCCTCATTTGTAAGGTGGGGGTGATGACGTCCACCTCACATGTGGTGGGAGAGTGAGGTCACTTACAGGTGTGCAGTGGGTACTCCCTGCATGATACCTTCCTTTTCTCTCTTCCAACACCTTCCAAGTCTCCGTGTCCCAGTGGGCCATGGACACCAAGAGTCTGCGAGGTGGTGGCCTCCATCCTTGGAGAGGAGAGGAGCAGTTGAGGCCTGCAGCCTTGGTCACCCTGCCAAGAGGCCTTGTGAGACCTCCTACCCTTGTTCGCTGGTACCAAGTCACAAAACTGCCTGTTTTCTGAGGCCCTATGAGACCACATACTTCTTGAAGACAGGACTGGGGTTGCTTTCATTTTTATACCCTCTCCAGCACCTACCCCAGATTCCCTGCCCCACACATAGATGTTTGTGAAATAGAAATGATACCTGAAAGCCATCCCCTCGGGTCCCAGAGCTGTCGTGTCCCACCCCCTCCCACAACAGGGGTTTAATTCAGAGACACTTAGCTTGGCCTGCCTCATTCCTGCTCCTGCTGGTACTGATGGCACATGGTCCCGTGTGCTCCTCGGACAGCCGGGCCTCTCCTGGGTCTTCCTGGAACACAGTGACCAGAGTCACAGGAGCAGAAAGAAGGAGCCGGGCTTAAAGTGTGCCAGATGGCCCTAGGGAGTGACCTGTGCTCCCCACCGCCCACTCTTCCAAAGGTGGCCACAGAAAGAAGGCCTGGGATGCTCTGCTTGTGACCTGGGTAAAACCCTGTACACGGGCAGCAGGCTGCCACGGGGAGCTCTTCTCTACACCTGCATTCTCGGGTAACTGGCTTCGGCCTCACCCTACCTGGACCTGATTCTAGGCTGAGGCTGAGGACAGAAGAGAACAATTTCCAGCCCTAGAGATGCAGAGAGAAGAGCCCCTAGTCTGTATAGTGTGGTAAACATTCACTGAGCAGCTGCTGTGTGCTAGCTAGTGGGGCTGCAAAAGCAAAAAGGCATTTAGGGATGGACCGGCTTGGGACTGTGAGGTAGGAAGAGGAGCTGGGCTCCTGAGCCTTGGGCTTGTAGGACAACTCTTTGTAGGGGAAGAGGGGATAGTTTTCCAAACTGAGTCATGCCTGACGAATAGGAGTTTGTTGGGAAGGTAAGGGTGGCCTGTGGGGAGGCTGTTTCTTAAGGGGCATGGCCTGGAGATGTGAGAGGGAGCACTGTGCTTTCAGGGAAGGAGAAAACCTTCAGTATTAGAGCATAACTGGGGGAAGTGCTAAGAGAAGAGGCTGGATGGATGGGCAGGGTCCAGATCAAGAAAGGCCTTATGGCTGTAGGTTCTTCCAAAGAAAGCCACCCAAGAATGTTGAATAGAGAGTGACGTAATCAGACCCACAGGTAGAAAAGGTCATTTGGTAGCCGGGTGTACCAGTAAGGGATGACATACACTGGAACCTCAGTTGGGAGGGGAATAAGATTTTCATGTTCATCTGAAGAGGCCCTGCCGTAAGAAACCCTGTACCAGGGCACTAGGCATGGAGGGTGGATCAGAGGTGAGAGGAGTGAAAAACCAGGTCTGGGTCCGAGCCAACCTAGGTCCAGGGAGAGGAGGTGGAGAGAAGAGCTGAGAAGGGGGAAGAGACTTCAGAGGGAGAGTGGGTGGGATTTGGAGTTTGGTTGGGATTAGCAGATCCAAGTGGGTGAACTACCTGTCCCTGTCAGCAGTGGTGGGGCACTTCTTCCCCCTGTGCCCCTAACCCCCACCCGACCTGCAGGGTAGCCGGGGAACACAGACATTACAGGACAGGATTTTTTGTGCTGTTTCACTGTGTTCTGAGCAGAGAGGGGAGTAGAGGCAAGTGTCAGGGAGGGCAGGAGGGGAGCTCTCCTGAGCTTGGCACTCAGCAGGCCCTGGCCCAACACCCACCATTTGTGCAGGCTGCTCTGCAAGTAAGATTTAAAGCCAAAGGATGCAAACCCGCTTGCTGATAATTTGGGTAAGTTTAACTTGTTAGCCTTATGTACCAGGGGAGTAGAGAGCTTCCCAAAAGAGGTTTGGTGAGGAGGGGCAAGGGGAATAGTATAATAAGATGTGGCTCACTTGCCTCTACTAAACACTTCCATCCACTCCCCTCCATCTCCCCCCTCCATACCCACCCACACTTCCTCCCTCCCACCAGGATTCCATAGGTAGACCACCAGCAAGAAAGGGCCAGTGATTAGGAGGGAAGAGGAGGGAGCGGATGAGTGATTTTGCTCCAGGCCTCCCTCACGGCTGCAGATCCCCCTCCCTTGTGCCAGCCCCGAGGAGGACTACCCTGGTTGCCAGGAGACTTTCAGAGCCTTTCCATTGAGGGATGGGTCAGGGGTTGTCTGAGAGGTGTCCTGGCTCTTCCTGCACCTCTCTCATGGAACTGAGGGTAATCCTCCTCCCTTGGTAGCTCAGATACTTTCTTTCTGAAATAGCATTTTTCAGACATCATAAGAAATAGGTCCTAGGATAGGTTAAAAGGTCATGGCAAAACTGTGATTCTCAGGGGATGTTGTTCAGATATTAGCATTCTATGCCTACTGGGTGCGGGGTGGACTGCTTGTGTAAGTCCCCCTCTTCCTCCCCTCCCCCACGGGGCATGTGCTCCAGATGGGAGGTTCAAGGCCGTGGGCCTCTGTGTGTGCTGGAGCCCTGTGGGGAGCCACGCATGGCCACTAGGCAACCCTCTCCTTCCCTCATGTGCCCCAGAGGCACCAGTGGCTCCAGGATGGTACGGGAGTAAGCCCAGACCGCTGTGGTCTACATTTCACAATCTGGCCCCCTTGCTGCCTCCCTCTAGCCTCGCTCCCAAGCCTCCCAGCAGACTCTCCTAGTCTCTTAAGGAGCCCCCCACACACTGCCACTTCTCCGCTCCTCGCCTCGGCTCACACAGTTCTCTGCCAACTCAACTGACTGTCCAGTTGAACTCAATTTCTACCTTTCTGGTGAGGCCCATGCCTTATCCCCAAGGCTGATCTCTCAGTGTCCAAACTCCTTTGGAGGTCTGTGCTGCATAATTTGGCACCAGCCCATTGCCATCTCACTGTTTTGATGGCTTCATGTGTATATATCTTGCCTTCCAGCTGGAGCAGCCTCATTGTAGGGTAGAACTTTCGGGCTTGCTCAAGAGGTACCTGATTTGGAATCAGAGCTCAGGAGGCCTGCCTTGCACATGAGCTTGTTTTCTGTTTCCCACACCCCAGGTTGTGGCTCTGGATGGTGCCATTATTCTTTCTGCCAATAAGTTTCAGCTAAGGAAGGACTGTCAGCCTGATGAAGGAGCAGGATGCCTGGGCAGCTGGCCAGGGGGAGCTATTACTCTCCTTCCAGAGGCAGCGACATTGGCCTCAGGGCTCAGGGCTTTTTCCCTTGTTGTTGCTGAACTCCTGGTGCCCACCCTCCCCACCACCTCGTTTCCTGCCTCCATTTCTGCCTGTGGACCCAGTCCCCAACACCTTATATTCCTCCCAGGCTGGGCTGACTGCCAGAATCTCAGGCCCCAGAAACCCTTCACTGAAGGTCTCCTGGGGAATCCCAAACCTCCTGAGGCACACTCTCCACCCTTCAGAAACGGACCATCTCAAGATGGTGGCAGGGGCAGCGGCGACACCAGGGCTTCCCCCTGTGCCCCTAACCCCCACCCGACCTGCAGGGTAGCCGGGGAACACAGACATTACAGGACAGGATTTCTTGTGCTGTTTCACTGTGTTCTGAGCACATCCCCTTCTTTTTTTTTTTTTTTTTTGTTTCCGTTTTCCAATAATTTATTTAAAGAATTTAACAAAGCAGTAAGACTATTGACTGAATGTACTGCCAATTTGGTATTTTGGAAATAATGTTGAATTCCCTTTCTAGAACACTTACATGTTTTTAGAATTGCTTGGGGTTAGATAAACTGTGTTTCATTCTTCAATTTTCTTTAAACAAGTGTTATCAAAATAGATTTCCAGGTAATAGTTTTACTTTCAAGATAATATTATTTATGCTTATGTCCCTTTGTTTCCTCTTCTTTTTTTTTTTTTTTTTTTATTAAATTCAGTTTTATTGAAAAACATTCACACACCATACAATCATCCATGGTATACAATCCACTGTTCACAGTATGATAACATAGTTATGCGTTCGTCACCACAATCTATCTCTGAACATTTTCCTTACATCAGAAAGAACCAGAACAAGAATAAAAAATAAAAATGAAAAAAAACACCCAAATCATCCCCCCATCCCACCCCATTTGTCCTTTAGTTTTTATCCCCATTTTTCTACTCATCCATACACTAGATAAAGGGGGTGTGATCCACAAGGTCTTCACAATCACACTGTCACCCCTTGTAATCTACATTATTATATAATTGTCTTCAGGAGTCCAGACTGCTGGGTTGGAGTTTGGTAGTTTCAGGTATTTACTTCTAGCTATTCCAATACATTAAAACCTAAGAGGTGTTATCTATATAGTGCATAAGAATGTCCACCAGAGTGACCTCTCGACTCCATTTGAAATCTCTCGGCCACTGAAACCATTTCGTCTCATTTTGCATCCCCCTTTTGGTCAAGAAGATACTCTCAGTCCCACGATGCCGGGTCCACATTCATCCCCGGGAGTCATATTCTGCGTTGCCAGGGAGATTTACACCCCTGGGAGTCGGGTCCCACGTAGGGGGGAGGGCAGCGAGTTCACCTGTCGAGATGGCTCAGTTAGAGAGAGAGAGGGCCACATCTGAGCAACAAAGAGGTACTCAGGGGGAGACTCTTAGGCACCATTACATGCAAGTTTAGACTCTCCTTTGTGGTAATGAGCTTCATAAGGGCAAGTCCCATGCTCGAGGGCTCAGCACATCAAACCGCCAGTCCCAATGTTTGTGACAAAATCAACACCAGTCCAGGTGAGGATGTCCAGCACATCCGCACCTTCCCCCAGATCCTCGGGGCTGGGGAGGGGGAGGCTGTAAATATCTTTTTTATTATCTGCCCAAATTACTCTGGGATGTGTCACTATTTCACGCCAGCCTATACTAACCTACCGTATCTCACTTCCTATTCAAAGTTCCATGCAATTGTGGTGTTTGAACAAATCGACTATAGAGTTGTACCATTTAGAAAATTTAGATCCTGTACCAAATAGATATCTATTCCCTTGGTCTCATATGAAAGTTGAAGTTTTAAAACACAATCAGTTTCAACCTTTACCCTTTGGCCTGGCTTGCCCTGGTCTTAACCAGACCTGCTTCATTCATATCACTAATTGAAGTCTGGGCTCTTTTTCAGTTTTTTTTTTTTTTTTTTTTTTTTTTTTGACGGTGGCTGTATGCACTAATACTGACATTCATATCTGCCGAGCTCTAGCTCTGAGTTTCAGGTGTCTCAGAGATATGCATTGTTCCAGAGACTAATCAGGTTATATGCTAGGGGATCAGCATCTCAAAGTTTAGAAATAGGCATTACAATTCAGGGATAGAGTTAACTGCTGTAAGAGCTTACAATCTAAGGACTATTACAATTATTATGTCCACGTTAGGCTATGTTCTAAGATTCAATTCTGAGTTTACACATTGTAGTTAGTCCATATTGGTGAGGCATCATCCCTCTCACCATGTTTTCTCCAACACTTTTACTCCTATATATATATTTTCCTACAATTTTATAGAGTTATATTCACATACCATTCATTTATCCACAGTGTACAATCAGTTGTTCATGGTATCATCATAAAGTTGTACATTTATCACCACAGTCAGCACTTGAACGTACTGATTACTACAAGAAAAATTGTTTTTTTTTTTAGCAATAAGAAAAAAATTATAAAAAGAAAAATAACATGTCATACAATAAATAAGGACAGCAAATAACACCGCTACCAAGAATCCCATATTCCTCCCCTATATCCCCCTCTCATATACATTTAGCATTGGCATATTGCCTTTGTTACATTTAATGGAGGTATATTACAATGTTACTGTTGACCATAGACTCCAGTTTGCTTTGATTATGTTTTTTCCTGAATACCATCCCCTTTTCAAATTTCTACATGGTTGACATTCATTTGCTTTCCCACATGCAAAAACATTTTTATATTTGTATATTTAGTAACAGTCAGTGGCCACTCCAGTTTTTGCCACGTTATACGGTCCCAGTCTTCATCATCTATCTTTACCTCTGGTGTCATACATTCTCCTATCCCACCTCTTTCAGCTTTACTCACAGACATCTTTGTTCAGTGTACTTACAATACTGTGCTACCATCACACAGTATTATGCTATCTATTTCTGGATCTATGCAATCAATCCTATACATTCTGTAGTCCTTCAGCATCAAATGGAGCACAGCCCCTTCTTGAAGCTCTGCTAGCTGCAGAGTGGCTGGAATACCTCCGAGGTCCTTTTCTGAGGAAGGTGTGACCATTCCCATAAGAGCTTTGGGGTCAGGGACTGTGGGAGCTGGTGGCGTTCCATGAGGGAGGTAAGCAGGCCGAGAGGGTGCCTACCCCTCTTGCTTACTCAGGTTTGTTCATCCTTTCAGAGTGGAGGCCAGCGCTGAGTCTCGCTGCCCTGGACTGTGCTGAGGAGACCAATACCGCGGTTTGCAGAGACTTCAACATTGCTGGCTTCCCGACTGTGCGGGTAGGTGACAAGGGAGGCAGAGCTGGGCTGAGGGGACAGTTCTGGCAGAGCATGTCACCAGCTGCCCTGTGCTTCCCTGGCATCTGCTCGGGCTGCTGAGCCCTGTGGGGTCCTCTCTGATGCTTCTGGGCTCATCTGTTTAAATCAAGCCCCTGGAGCACTGTCCTGCTTAATGAAACATCTGTTAAAGAGGCAGAAAGGGATGTGAATTGGGAGGCAGGAAAGAAAGAGGTTCGTTTGGTTTGCAAAACTCTGCCCTTTAGAAGGGAAAGGGGTGTGTGTGTGTGTGTGTGTGTGTGTGTGCTGGGTTGGGTGGCATTCAACTGCTCCAGTTTAAGCTGGGAAGTGATTATCCCCTAGATTAGTGAGAGCTCCCACCCCTAAGTTTTCTTTCCAATTCCTCTTCCTCCTGACGTCCTAGCCTTAGAGTATGATCTGACTCTGTAAAATAAGATTCAGGCTCTGACCCATCAGTGGGCAGAATCAGACTCAAGGCACCTAATGTTTCCCTGGAAAGGGGCCCCAGAGACAGCAACAAGCCTCATCCTCCTCAGGCAAATGCTTTGAACTTACAGCCACAAGTAGCTCAGAGGTGACCTGTTGGGGTACCTCACCCTGTGGTCAAAATGCAGATGCCTCAGGTGGCAGGGATCCCTGGCACGGAGTTGTCACACCCAAGGCGTGAGGGCTCTGTCACCCCAACCCTGGCAGAAAGTGGCTTGAGCTCTCTGATGGTGCCTTGCCTGCCAGCCTACCAACTACAGGGCATCAGCAGCTTAATTAATACCTGAACAACCTCCAAGCCTCTCCAGGGCTCAGGCCCAGCTGTAGTCCAGTTAATATTCTTCCAAATGAGAAAATCCAAAGGCTTGGTTTTCTTTACCTCTCTTTATCTCCAGTTGTAGGTAAATAAGCCACCTCCCATCAGAATGGTATCTAGGAATCAGTTTCCTGTGTAGCCATTAAGAATAATCAGGAAATGCCTTTGAAATCTTAAATGCCTAACATTGTACCCAAAACAGAATATCTCTGAGTTCAGGGGCCTCAAGTTCCAAGCAGACCCATGAGCTGCATCTCAGCGTGATTACTCCATGAGAATTCATCTGGACAGCCAGGCCCCTAGGCTCCTCCAAGAATGTCCAGCTCGAACTCCATGTGACCTTTCTGTTTCTTGAGCCCAGTGACATCCTGCAGGAGTCAGGGTTCCCAAAGCCCAATAGAGTCCCCTCGTAGGCTCCTGTTACTACTTGAGGTCAGGCATTGGGCCCCAGGTTTCCCTGAGGCCAGGCTGGTCTGGGGAACAGCATGGTGAGTAGGAGCTGCTGCCACGTCATTTAAAGTGGCAGCAGAGAGATTCATCCCTTTACAGTATAAGACCTCCCTAGCAATGCCATTCCCCCACCCTTAGATCCCAAGATACATAACTGAAAGTATTCTGTGACTCTACTGGGGCTAGGGAGGAGAGGGTCGGATGAGGCACTCTGTTCTTTTTGCTGTCCCCATGCAGAGCAGCCCTGGGTGGAAAGCTGTGGTAAAACCAGAATGGCAGCAGGGGCCCGTGCTCACAGGCTGGCATTTTTCTTCCAGTGAGGACTCAACCCAGGGGTCCAGCCACTGCCCAGCCCCCAGGGAAGGGATTGGCCTCGGTGTCCTGGGCAGGTCAGGCTGGGTCATCCTGCTGGGGCTCTGTGGGGCCTGAAAGGAGGTGCTTTCTTTCTGCCTGGGAGAGACTGGGGCCCTGTGGGTGTGAAGGAGGCAGCCCAGGCCATTGGGAGATCCAGAGGCTCCTCAGCACCTACCCAGGTCATGTAGCACACGTAGCACAAATGCTTTGAGTGCTTAATCATCTCCCTAACCACCCATCTGGCTATGGGAAGGGAGCTAGGAGGGCCCTTTACTGGTCTTGACCTTCCCCTCCCTCCAGATGGGCAGCACCCAGCTGGGCCAGTTCAGGAATCATCTTTCCAATTCTTAAGATCTCTAGAGATGAATGTTGTGACCTTCCTCAGCAAAGCCTTCCCTGCCTTTCCTGAGGAACTTGCAGTTCAATTTGGGCCAGGAAGAGGCACCTGGCACCCTGTCCTTAGGACTCCAGGCCATGGGCAAGTAGTCCAAGTTCACTGTTGGCAGGTTTGTGCACCGAGGCCCTATTGCAATGGTTTTCAAACATTTTTACTGTGACCCACAGTAAGAAACATTATATTGAGATCCAGAAATTGGTTTCTATCTATTATCACTGGAAAAGTGTTATAAAATAATACCTTTTCTTACAAAGCTCAGCACGTGCTGATCTTTTTTGTTCTGTTCTGTTCCATTTTTTTTAAGTGCTGGCCATGATTCACTAAATTGATTTTATAGCTTACTTACAGGTCGCTTCTAATGTTTGGAAAACACTATTCAAACAGACTCCAGATCTCCAGAGATTTTAAGTATTGTGGCCAGACTTTAGAGGTCCACCTGGCTGCCAGCAGGCCAGAGAGAGAGCCCTGTTGCCCTGCTGGCTGCCCTCTGGGGACCTGAGCCATCCGTCCTTGCCCTGTCTGCCCATAAAGGGTGTGAGAGCTCTGAGGTGACGACATGTGCTAATCAGGGGGAAGAAAGAGTATTACTTCTATAATACCGTGTGATGGAAACAGGGCCCACACAAGAGTCTGACTGGCCCTAATGACATGTGTCACTGTCCCTTTCCTCCGCCTCCTGCCCCTTGTCACCATGAGCAAACCAAGCTTCCACCAGCCCAGCCTGTTGAGCAAACACCTGGCCCTGCAGGACAGGCTGGCTCTGTCAGGTCTGTATCAGGCTGGAGCTAGAGCCCAGCTGGAAGACAACACAGGTGCATGGGAGGGAGGGGCTGGTTTGTAGCAGGTGTGGCTGGAGTTTGGGGACCTAGAGCCTGGAAATTCTTGGGGAAGGGCTTGACCATTGTGTCCCCAAGCTTCTCCATGGGTCACAGGACTGCTCCTCAGTGAGTAATGGAGTGGAACTCCTTTGTGGCCAAAGGCCTAGCTGGAATCAAGAATCCACAGAGCAGCAGCAGCAGGGTGGAGAAGATAGAAGTCTTCCTTTTGCAAGATTCTGAGGACAAACTGATGTGGATTCAAATCCTCTGCTTACTGCATGTGATTCAAGAAGTTGCTTAACCATGCCCCCAGCCATAGGCTTCAGTTTCCTTGTTTGTAAAAATGGGACAATAATATCTATCTCAAAGGATTGTTGCAAGGGTGAAGTGAGGTCTCATGTGTGAAAGTGCTGAGTTACTGTGTGGTATTACTTGGGGCTCAGTAACTGTTAGTTTTCTTCCTTCCCATTGCATCATCTCCTCCTTGGGTTACCCCATGAGGCTGTGATTGCTGCATTTTAGGCAGTCTGTCCTTCCGCAGCTACTGAGTGGCTGTCTTCTGGGTTTACAGCATTGTGCTCACCATTGTGGGAGGCCAGTGACACAAGACGTGACTTCAAGGCACAGGCACAGCACAGAGCTCACCAGCTGGTTGAGAGACAGTGAAGGATCTGGATACAAATGCCAGAGGAGTTTGCCTGGGCTCACTAAGGTCTTTGTAAACCTCACTCATCAGGGAGACGTTCACATAGGAGGGGGCTTCTGCTTGGTGTTGAAGGGGTTTGGCTAGGAGAGGACAGAGCATTGCAGGGAGGGTAGAACGTGAGAGCAGAGGCCCTGTGTGGGCAGAACTGTGTGGCTTGCTGAGGAGACTGGTTTGGTTGGAGCCGACACTCACCTCCAGGGTTGAGGCAGGGCTAGGAAAGGATGGAGCCCATTAATGGCAGGTCTTGGAACCTAAGGCTGGCAGTCGAGATACCCTGTGATGTCCAGACTTACGTGGCCCTTGCTAGAGGCTGAGATGCCAAGGAGGGGGCAGAACCTCAAAAAGATGTTTTCTGCCTCTCTCTGGAAAGAGGAGATGGGCCCCCTTCCCAGCATTTGCTTGCTGTCTTCCAGCTGTCTTCTCTGTTGGCCCACCAAACATAGGAAGTGGTTAGGGTGGTGGATGCTCATGGGCTAAAGTTGGGAGAATGGACCTGCAGGTGGGTTCAACATAAAGTATTTAAGAGAAGTGACTGGATCATTTTCCTTAAAATTTGTTTTAAAGGTTGCATTTGATACATCAGTGGTCACCACTGGAGAGTATTCTTTTTGTTCAGCTTTATTTGGCTCCCAGAAAGTCAGTTGCTCACTGGGTTGGTAAAGACCTGCCTGTTGTCACCTAGCTTCCTGCCTTTGGGCAGGTCTTCCAGGGGCTCCAAGGTTGGAGAAGGCAGAAGTTACCTGTGTGAAGTGATGAAAAGAAGGGAAAGGGTGCTGACTGCTCCCAGAGAAAAGAAACCTCACTCCTAAAAATCTTAATTGCCTTCTTCCAAGGAGATGTGGTGGTTTCTCTTTGGTTAGGCAGACGCCTCCAAGAGCTGACTAAATAAGGCTGCCTTTTAATAAGAAGACAAAAATGTGCCCTGGCTTGATATTAATGTGATTTCCACATGAAATTACAAGACAATCAAAGGGCAAGAGTCTCCGTTCACCTGACCAGTTGTCTCCTGAACTGGACATAGTGCCAGGCACTCTGGGCTTGCAGAGATGAATTAGGGAGGCTGGTGGGGTGGGTGGAAAATTCAAGTTGAAACCCACTGTAGCTGGAGTGTAGGGAATGGGGGGGGGCAGTGGGAGATAAGTTTGGGTTCAGATCCTGGAAGTCTTTGATTATAGTGAGTTTGGACATTATTCACAGGCAATGGAGAGCCATGGAAGATTTGAGGATATGTGACATGATCAGACCAGAATTGTGCCTTAGAATATTGACCATTGTAAGTGAGGAAGATGGTTGGAGAATGAAAGGACTGTGTATATTAAAATTTCTGAGTACATGAAGGGAGAGCAGGTGTAGGGACTGTTGCAGTTGTCCAGGAAATAGGTGATGAGGCTCTGGCTAGACAAGGCAACAGGTGGAAAAGGAGAGGGCTGTTAAAAAGGTATCACAAAGGTCAGATTCACAGAACATGTTGACTGACTGGATGGTGCCAGGTGTGGGAGAGGGAGATTCTGGTCTAGGTGATGCCACATCACCAGGTGACAGAGGAAACAGGAAAGCAGGTTGGGGGAGGGGTGACTCAGTCTTGGAGGGTGTGGTTGTGGGTGGGTGTGATGTGCCCTGACACCTTTGTGGAGAGCACCAGGAGGAAACCCAAGTCTGAGACAGGTGAGGACCAAAGACAGGATTCAGAGTGTCAGCGCTTTGGACAAAGTAGATGAGAAAAGACTGGTTTGTTTGTCCGTGCATTCATTATTCACACAGTCATTCAGAAGCACAGATTGAGCTCCTTCACAACAGCAACTGTTCAAAGGGCTCTTTAAACAGAAGAGTGTCATGATCTGACATGTGGCTGTAGGAGAGATGAAGGCAGGGAGAGAGAAAGGGAGCAGTCCAGGCAGGCGATGGCGAGGGCAGACACAGGAGCGGGAGTCAAGGAGGCTAGGCTAAGGGCTAGAGGAGGGCTGTGAAGGGGGCCCAGAGTGGCTGATCAGTCAGTGTTGAGCAAACCCGGGGAGGGTGGTGATATGAAGGCAAAGAAGGAGTGTCCAGAAAATGTGGCACAAAAAATGGCAAACTCTAGCCACAGGGGAAAAGAGGGTGGCACTAACATCAGATATTGCAGAGTGACCGAGAAGGATCTGGAAAGAGGTCGTTGGGTTGGCCAAAGAGAAAGTCAGCACTGAGCTTCCCTAGAGCAGTCTCCACTGAGTGGTGGGGGCATGAGCCAGAGCCAGCTGATCATGGGAATGAAGGGAGGGAGGAAGTCAGAGGAGAGAGCAGACCACTGTTTGGAGAAATTCTGCAGTGCAGGGAAAGGGGAAATGCTGGAGAAGGAAGGAGGGCCTCTTTTTATTCCCATTCTTTTTCCTGTTTTCTGTCTTTATTCTTCTTCTGCTTCTCCTTTTCCTCTTTCATTTTAGATTAGGGAGATTTGAATCTGTCTGTAGGCCTAGAGAAGGAGCTGTAGAAAAGAGGAAGATGAGAGGTTAACTAATAGGAAAAAGGCCTTAAAGAGCTGCAGTTTGGGAGCCAGAGTTCAGGTGTTGAGACTGTTCTGGAAGATAGAAGGAAAGCTCAGATGGGAAGGCTGAGTAACCAACACAGAGGTAGAATTGGGGAGCCTTCCCTTTAGACCTCCCCCCTTAGGAGGGTCTCTTGGAGTCCCTGCATTCTCCTCGGTCATTCTTCCTAATGGAGGCTCCTTGTCTGACTCCAAGCTGCCCATTGCTGGTGCCCTGAGAAGGCTCAGCTGAGGTCAGGGGAGGCTGCCTTTTGATGGCAGTAATGCCAACCCCCACTAATACAGACACCTCTTCAGATTTGAGTGACCTGCCAGGTGACGGAGAAGAAAGAGTTGCCATTTTACTTTTCAATAACATCTCTTCAGAATGAAAATAACAGCTCTAGCTATGAGAAAGCCTAACAGTTTGAGACTTCGTGATGTCAGTATTTTGTTTTTTAATGCCATGGAGACAACTTGAGGTCTATCCAGGCAGTACATAAAAATATGTGCACACACCATCACTATGAGTAACTACATCTGTAACGATCACCCCAAATAGTTGGATTTTCAATTTTCTTTCTGAGAAACAGTGTCGGCCCATAATTGCTTTATCAGTGTGATCTTATGTCACAATCCAGGAAATTTGTGATCATTTTTACAAGCATTATGATAACTCACATAATTAATTCAACACTTTATTCAATAACTCTAAAGTACACTATTATAGATATGTGTGGCATGTATGAGAGGATAGTTTTCACCTAGAATAAAAGTGTACCTTGATGTTTTAAACAGAGAGAGAGAATAAAAGCAGTGAGCCAGTAGTAAGGGTCCAGGTGAGGTCAGAGGGAGCAGGAAAAGGTTGCAGGTGGGGAGAGATGGGCCACTTCTTCAACCTGTTCTCATGTGGGAAAGGTGGGCAGTGGTGGCTCCAGATTTGTTTCTGCCTACCAATGGCTGTGAACAAATGGAATCCCGGCTGATCAGTGTTTCCTAGTGTTAAAAAGGGAGGAATGAGAACCTAAGATGGCGGCTAGGAGAGACAGGGCGAAAAAACACCTACATGAAAAATACTAGATAAAAGCCAGAAAGTGACCCAGAACACCAGTTCCAGCGATGCACCAGCCAGACAAGGTCTGCTAAATCCACAGGGACCATGCACTTGGTGAAAGCGGGAGTCTGCATTCTGAAACGAGTGAGTAAGCTGCTGAATATCCGGCAGCCACACTGTGTGGTGTGGGGAAACCGAGGGTTGGTGTTTGGAGGCAGACTAGTTCTTTTTCAAAAAAAAAAAAAAACCCAAAAGCAGCTGCAGATACGGCAGTGAGAACCTCACAGTAAAGTGCGGCAGGAACAGGCTGTGCAAATGCCTCAATATCTGGTGTGGAAGATAGCCTTTCGTGCACCCACTGCTAATTGTCTTGAAGCGAGGAAGGCAGAGGTTAGCCAAAAGGGGAAAAAACCACGCCCCTTGCAGCCATCTTCCCGGCGGGCTGGGAACACTCCTGCCTGGTACCAGAGCCACAGCCCAGAGCCGCACCAAAAAACCCAGTGTGACAGAAAGTGTTTCCAGCAACACATGTACATGCCACAATATCGGGTGTGGACAATAGCCTTTCATGCACCTGCAGCTAATTGTCCCGGAGCTGGGAAGGCAGAGCTGTGCGAAGAGGGGGAAATTAACACGCCCCATTCAGCCATCCTTTCAGCAGGCTGGGAACTCCCCTACCTGGCCCGGCAGCCCAGAACTTCCCTTAAGGGACAGTGTGCACTTGTGACATAGCACAGCCTTCCCTCAGCAGAGGCCCTAGAAGGGCATAGCTTGGAAGAGGGACCCACTCGGAAATCCCAGGGACCCTGTGCCAATACCAAAGATCTATGGGTCAGCAGTAAAGACAATCTGTGGTGAGACTGAAATGAAGGTTTAGACTCTTGCAACAGCCTTAAATCTCCAGGAACACTTGGGAGGTTTGATTGTTAAAGCTGCCCTCCCTCCCTAACCACTCAGACACATGCCCCATATGCAGGGCAGGCAACACCAACTACACACCCAAACTTGGTGCACTAATTGGACCCCACAAGAATGAGACCCCCCCACATTACAAAGACAAAGTTGGGGAGAACTGACTTGAGGGGAATAGGTGACTCATGGACGCCATCTGCTGGTTACTTAGAGAAAATGTACTCCACCAAGCTGCAGATCTGACAAATTAGAGATTAGCCTTTGAATAATTCTACGTATCCTAAAAGAACCCTATCAAGTAAAGCAAATGCCAAGAGGCCAAAAACAACAGAAAATTTTAAAGCATATGAAAAAACCAGATGATATGGAGAACCCAAACCCAAGCAGCCAAATCAAGAGATCAGAGGAGACACAGTACTTGGAGCAATTAATCAAAGAACTAAAGACAAACAATGAGAGCATGGCACAGGTTATAAAAGACATGAAGAAGACCCTAGAAGAGCATAAAGAAGAAATTGCAAGAATAAATAAAAAATAGATGATCTTATGGAAATAAAAGAAACTGTTGACCAAATTAAAAAGATTCTGGAACTCATAGTACAAGACTGGAGGAAGCTGAACAACGAATCAGTGACCTGGAGTACGACAAAACAAAGAATGAAAGAACAAAAGAAAGAATGGGGGAAGAAATCGAAATGGACCTCAGGGATATGACAGATGAAATGAAACGCCCAAATATAAGACTCATTGGTGTCCCAGAAGGGGAAGAGAAGGGTAAAGGTCTAGAAAGTGTGTTCAAAGAAATTGTTGGGGAAAACTTCCCAAACCTTCTACATAATATAAGTAACACAAAGCATAAATGCCCAGCAAACTCCAAATAGAATAAATCCAAATAAACCCACTCCAAGACATATTCTGATCAGACTCTCAAATACTGAAGAGAAGGAGCAAGTTCTGAAAGCAGCAAAAGAAAAGCAGTTCACCACATACAAAGGAAACAACATAAGACTAAGTAGTGACTACTCAGTGGCCACCACTGAGGCGAGAAGGCAGTGGTATGACATATTCAAAATTGTGAGAGAGAAGAATTGCCAACCAAGAATACTTTATCCAGCTAAGCTCTCCTTCAAATTTGAGGGAGAGCTTAAATTTTTCACAGACAAACAAATGCTGAGAGATTTTGCTAATAAAAGTCCTGTCCTACTTCAGATACTAAAGTGAGCCCTACTGACAGAGAAACAAAGAAAGGAGAGAGAGAGACAGAGAAAGGTTCAGTACTAATGAGATTCAATACTGGTTCATTAAAGAACAATAAGAGAGAGAGGGAAAAAATATATCTGACAAACATAAACCAAAGGATAGGATGGGTGATTCAAGAAATACCTTCACAGTAATAACATTGAATGTAAATGGATTAAACTCCCCAATTAAAAGATATAGATTGGCAGAATGGATCAAAAAATATGAACCATCAATATGTTGCATACAAGAGACTCATCTTAGACACAGGGACACAAAGAAATTGAAAGTGAAAGGATGGAAAAAATATTTCATGCAAGCTATAGCCAAAAGAAAGCAGGAGTAGCAATATTAATCTCAAATAAAATAGACTTTAAATGCAAGGATGTTATGAGGGACAAAGAAGGCCACTACATACTAATAAAAGGGGCAATTCAACAAGAAGAAATAACAATCATAAATGTTCATGCACCCAATCATGGTGCCACAATATACATGAGACAAACACTGGCAAAACTAAAGGATGCAATGGATGTTTCCACAATAATTGTGGGAGGCTTCAACACATCACTCTCTCCTATAGATAGATCAACCAGACAGAAGACCAATAAGGAAATTGAAAACCCAAACAATTGGATAAATGAATTTGATTTAACAGACATATATAGAAAATCACATCCCAAATCACCAGGACACACATTCTTCTCTAGTGATCATGGAACTTTCTCCGGAATAGACCGCATGCTGGGACATAAAACAAGCCTCAATAAATTTAAAAAAAAATTGAAATTATTCAAAGCACATTCTCTGACCACAATGGAATACAATTAGAAGTCAATAACCATCAGAGGCTTAGCAAATTCCCAAACACCTGGAGGTTAAGCAACACACTCCTAAAATAAATGGTTTATAATGTAGAATGTGGGGGAACTAGCGATAGAGAGCAATTAATGAAGGGGGAATGATAACCCAATAAGAACAGATAAGCTATCGTGGGTAAACGTAACATTCTGGGAGTGCCCAGGAATGACTATGGTTTGTTAATTTCTGATGGGTATGGGAGGAACAAGTTCACAGAAACATTGCTATATTAGGTTATTTTCTTGGGGTAGAGTAGGAACATGTTGGAAGTAAAGTAGTTATTTTAGGTTGGTTGTCTTTTTCTTACTCCCTTGTTATGGTTTGTTTGAAATGTTTTTTTAATATATATCTTTAAAAAAATTTTTTATATAGTTAATTTTTTTTAAAAAGTTAATTAAGAGTTAGTGACAATCAATGCAATATATGATACTGGAGTGGATCTAAGAATGGAGGAGAAAAGCTCAAAGGGGGCATAAGAAAAATTGGAATATAGAATAAGCTTTATATCCATATTAATTTTCTTGAATTAACTGCAGTTAAGTTAATGACATAAGTGAATATCCTTGTTCGTAGGAAATGTACATGGAAGTGTTATGAGTTCAAGGAGTATGATATATGCAACCTGCTCTCAAATGTTCAGAAGGTGATAAATGGGTAGATAGATAATTGATATAAAGATAATAGATATAGTTGAAAGAAAGAGAGAGGGGGGAGGGAGAGAGGAAGGAAGGAAGGGAGGGAGGAAGGAAAAAGAAAGGTACTGCAAAGGTAGCAAAATGTAAAATTGGTAGATACGGATATCTGGGGATGGGTGGGGTGTTGAAGTTCTCTGTGTGGGGTTTGTATTGTATATGCAACTGGCCTATATGTTTGAAATTATTTCAAAATTAAAAAAAGGGAGGAACAAGGGAAAGTAGGGGACAGTGGTGGTGCAGTTAATGTTTACTCATCACTTACTATATGCAGCAGGTGCTGTGCTAAGCACTTTAGATGTATTGCCATTGGATCTTCACAACAGTTCTTCATGTTAAAGATGAGGAAACTAAGGTTCAGAGAGGTTAATGGATTGCACAAGGCCACAAAGCAAGAGTGTTAGCAGAGCCAGGCCCTGAATCCAGGTCTTTTAGATATCAGGACCTGCACTCATAACCACCAGCTTGGAATAAGGCCACACTGTTGGAGGTGGAGGCCCGAGTTCCGCCTTCTCTGTCAGGACAGCTCAACTCTGTCCCTTCCTGAGCCCAGGAGAGCACAGGCAGGAGGCTTGGCAGCTATCTCGCTATTTGGGTGGAAGCCTAGATAGTAAGGGGTTGTCCTCTGTTCTTTCTGTTCTCTCAGTCCAAGAGATTAGGGCACTAGGCCTGGGGTGTCTTGTAAATGGGAAAAGGGGACAAAGTAATGAGTTAAATTTGTCTCTTTGTAACAAGATTTGTTTGGGGGCTCAGGCCCACCCTTCACTCACACCTATGCTGCAGACCCCTCCCTTTGTTGAGTGTGTGCTGTGCCCAGCCTCAGCCTGGGAGTTCTGTGGGTGGAGACATGGGCCTTTTTTCCAAGATAAGGAACAGTAACGGATTGCCTCAGAGGGCAGCTGACATTTTCCCAGAGATGTACGAAGTGACTTTGTTTTATTTTTCAGGTGGGTCTGCAAGGAGAAGCAGCAGTGGTGTTTTCATCATTCATTCATACACTAAATATTTTTCAGTAATTATGTGCAGGGTATTTGTGCTTTATAGAAATAGCCCACCTCTGGTAAAGCGTATAAATATGAGCCACTGCCTATAGCTTCCCATGGTGCTTCTGAGATGTGGGGGTAGGGATTAGATATAAAGATACTGGGGAAGAGAGGCAGTGTCCAGCTCCAAGAACAAAAACCTCCCTGTCCTCATTTTACAGATGAAGAGACTGAGGCTCAAAATGTGAAGTAATTTGTCTTAAACTCAGATCCGTCTGATACCAGTCTTGTGCTCTTAACCACCTCGTGATACTGACTCTCATCTATGTGTTTGCTTCTAGTTCTTTAAGGCCTTTTCCAAGAGCGGCCCTGGAGCAACACTGTCAGGTGGGTGTCCCGGCTCTGGTTGTGCTATTGGTGTTGTCACTGTCTTCCTCTCCTTGCCTCTCTGGTTTATCTGGGTTTCTGTTGGGGTAAAGAAAGGCCTGACAATCTGCAAGTTCTAAAACACAAAGCCTAATTTGTGTTTTCCTGTAAGAAAAATGTCCTTCCCCATCAGCCTGGAAGATGCCCTAGAGAAAGCTAGGCTGAAGAGACCTCTCAATTTTGGTCTATCCAGGGTCCTGGGATGAGAGGGACTCTATGTTTCCAGAATAACCTTTCATGTCAAAATAGGATTGACAGCCAGATGAGCAGACCAGACAGCCCCTGATCAGAGCCCTCATGGGTCCCAATTCCAAGGGGTTCTCTCTTGCCTTCTGAGGAATGGGTCTCCTTGCATTGCTTAGGGCCCCAGGAGTATTCCCACCCCCCACCCCCATTCCTCTAATACAGAGAAGGATGAATGTATGCTTTGTTTCTGTCAGAAGTGGCTCAAGCCCTATGTCCTTAGTTTCTATGAGTGAAGCTGACAAGGGCATTGGAATTCACTCCCTACCCCACCCCGCCATGTCCTTTTTCATTTACAGTGGCTGGTGCTGATGTGCAGGTGCTGCGGGAGAGGCTCATTGATGCACTGGAGTCTCATCATGACACGTGGCCCCCAGCCTGTCCGCCTCTGGAGCCTGCCAGGTATTTAGGGCTAGGACAGGCTTGCTTAATTCCTCTTGCTGCCTTTGCCATCGGGGTAGACACCCCTGTTGTCCAGAGTGCGAGCCACTCTGGAGCAGCTGGTGGCTGGTGGAGGGCCTCCTCTTGCTGGAGGTCCTAACTGAGCAGCCCTTTCTTCCTGGAGCTGAGTGACAGGTGCAGGGGCCCATCCCAATGTGTGGAAAGGGAAGGATGGGTGGAGTTTCTCCAGTTCTTACCTGCTGCTCCTTCTCCTCACAACGTGTCCTCAGCAACATTTTGGTGAATCACATGATCTAACCCAGGGAGGGATACTAAGAGTCAGAGTGAGCATGGGGAGGGAAAAGGGAGACAAAGTACCATTTAGAGGAAAAGCGGTGGGGGGTGGTAGGGATGTGGGAGGGATAAACTCAGAAGAGTGAAGCCCTAACTCTGTAACATGAATGTGTTTCTGAGCAGTGGCTGTGACTGGGGTGGGGGGCTGGCCCTCAGCTGCCTGTGCTGCAGAGCACCAGGCACAGTGGCTCATACTCTGAATCTGTCTGCCAGGCTGGCTCCCAGGATTGCCTCTTGAGGACAGCGAGATATATAGGTGTCTTGCCCTGACTCTCCCAAAGAGATGGTGGCAGGAAAATTAAAAACACTAGGTCCCCAGTTCTGGATGAGAACTCAAGATAAGATAATGATCACTTCAGGGGACTCTTGCAAAGAAGGACCAAATCCAAGTACCAGCAGGGACTTCTAGAGGGCCCCCAGCCTCAGAACAGGTCCCAGCTGCTGAGAAGCCTTCGTGAGAGAGGTGTTGGTGCTCGAAGGCTCTTCAGGTTTGCACACTTGTGGTTCTTCAGAGTCCTGCTGAGAGACTGTGTTTCCAAGCTGGGGTTGAACCTAATGCACGGGACTCCTTTATAATTTTTCCCAATTCTCCATCCTCCCAAAGGATCGCACAGATCCTGATATATGGTCTTGATGTGGTTTGTGATGTGGAGTCTCAGCTCCAGGAAACACTCATGCTAACCTGTAACCTGGTTCTTACTTTTCCATTTCTCAATGACTAGATCTCTCTGTCTCTGTCTCTTATATACACACAGACACATCCCCTATGGTGCATTTTCAGCCTTGAGGGATCTCAAAAGCAACAAATCAGGCAGACCTGCCAACGTCTCTCGAAGTGATCCCGCTAAAGAGCTTTAGGAAGGAGGTAGAGATGTGTGATGAAAGCGAGCTGCCTCTTCTGTAAGTCTGAGGGTAGGAACGAATAGGAGTGGGGCTGGCCGCCATGGAGAACTTACTTCACCAGCCTAGGGAGGGTCTGGTGAAGTGGTCTGAGAGGCTGCCCGATGCCATTCCAGAGGCTTTTGGTAGCTACAATACCTCTTTTTACCCACCCAGTGGGGTGCACTCTGGCCCCCACCTCTCTAGCCTCTCCATCTCCAGCGTTGGCCTGGGGTTGCCCCTTCTGTTCCAGGTGGTCACTGCCATGTCATGACCCCGCTAGAGGGAAATAGGTCCCCAAAGCAGAGTAACCTGACCTCTGGGGATAAAAAGATGAAACCTCCTTTTCCCCTCATGCCGTCTCACCTGCTGACCTCTTAAGCAGAGATGTGGGATGATGTTCTGCTCTTGATTAGAAAAAATAAGCAAATCATTTTTGTATTTAAATGATTATCTTTTGCTGAAACTTTGATTTTTAAAAACAATTTCTAGCTTAGGTCTCTGATTTGGGGGGGCAATAAAATTTTCCTCCTCATTTTCCATTTCTACCTTTCCTCTCAGCCTCAGTTCTTCATCTTAAAATGAGGAGGTTGGATTAGATAGCTTCCTATACCCAGGATTTCCTGATTCTTTAATTCTTTTATTATGCCTCCCCCAGAGGAGGAGAAAGCGAATCTCCCAGTTAGTAATGACATGCCGCAGATTAAGGCTTGTATCTGATGGGTTCTAATCGCCAGTCTCTCAGGAGAACCAATAAAAACCATATTCAGTAAGCCCAGGCCTTACCCAGAGCCTAGGGACAACTGGTCTCAAACAGCCCTTCCCAGTCCTGCTCCCCAGACTGCCTCACTCTCTCCCAGGACTCGTAAAAGAAACAAGATGAGAAAAAAATAAGACCACCCAAGATGGACCCAGCGAAGCACCAGGGTTGAGTAATTAAAGGGACCTCCTTTGAGACCAAGGGTTTGATTTACTCCCTCCGAGGGCTTCCACAGCCTCTTGTGGAAACAGTGGAGGCGTGTATGGGTGTGCTCTCTGTACTGTGTCTTCCACCTGTGGCACGGCTTATTCCCACTGTGACCGCCTGAGTTGTCTCTTGCAGGCTGGAGGAGATTGATGGATTCTTTGCAAGAAACGATGAAGAATACCTGGCCCTGATCTTTGAAAAGGAAGGCTTGTACCTGGGTAGAGAGGTGAGCCGCCCTCAGGTTCCCCTCAGCCTGTGGGTAAGAGCCCCACTGGAGGCACAGGGCTTTTCCTGCCAATTCTGGGGTCTTCATCCATGTGCGTTTCTTCGCCTGGCACTGCCCTGCCCTCTGCTGGGAGGAACGGGAAGTGTAGGAGCTGGACCATTCTGTCTTAAAACCTTCATGTCTGTTTTTGTCCCTTCACCAAAACTCAATAGATCACACCCGCTGTTTACTGAGATTTGGACCCGATAGCTGACACACATAGTTGCTAATCCTTACAATTAATACAGATGACCAAAACATATTTCCAAGATCACACAATTCGTAAATTGGTAGAGCAGGACTTTGAGCCACGTCTCCCTGGTTCCAGAGCCCATGTTGTGTTCACGCTGCCCCATCCCCATGGAATTGGAGAAAAAATATAGGGGATGAGAAGACCTTGGAGATCATCCAGTCCCTCCATGAGGAAATGAGGGGTCCACTTTACCATGTAAAGTGGGTAACAGAACCAGGAAGGTTTGAATTTCCACTGTATCGCTTACATGTATCTGTGGGAAAGGCACTCAGCTTTTCTTTTTTTTTTTTTTTTTTTTTTTTTGTTAATTTCTTTTTTTTTTTTTTTAAATTCAGTTTTATTGAAATACATTCACACACCATACAATCGTCCATGACACACAATCCACTGTCCACAGTATGATAACATAGTTTTGTGTTCATCACCACAATCTGTCTCTGAACATTTTCCTTACATCAGAAAGAACCAGAACAAGAATAAAAAATAAAAGTGAAAAAAAACACCCAAATCATCCCCCCATCCCACCCCATTTGTCCTTTAGTTTTTATCCCCATTTTTCTACTCATCCATACACTAGATAAAGGGGGTGTGATCCACAAGGTCTTCACAATCACACTGTCACCCCTTGTAATCTACATTATTATAATTGTCTTCAGGAGTCCAGACTGCTGGGTTGGAGTTTGGTAGTTTCAGGTATTACTTCTAGCTATTCCAATACATTAAAGCCTAAGAGGTGTTATCTATATAGTGCATAAGAATGTCCACCAGAGTGACCTCTCGACTCCATTTGGAATCTCTCAGCCACTGAAACTATTTCGTCTCATTTTGCATCCCCCTTTTGGTCAAGAAGATACTCTCAGTCCCACGATGCCGGGTCCACATTCATCCCGGGGAGTCATACTCTGCGTTGCCAGGGAGATTTATACCCCTGGGAGTCGGGTCCCACGTAGGCGGGAGGGCAGCGAGTTCACCTGTCGAGATGGCTCAGTTAGAGAGAGAGAAGGCCACTTCTGGCACTCAGCTTTTCTGAGGCTCGTTTCCCTTTCTATAAAGTATTAATAATTACATTTTCTTCATAGTATTGTTGGGTGGGTTGAATGAGGCCATTTAGGTGAAGGGCCTGGATTAGTAGTCAGCACATAGTAGATGCTTTATAAAGATCCATCCCCATTGCTTTTGCAGAGAGCTCTGCAATGCACCACTGGCTCACAGACATCTGCAGATCACTTGTGAGCTTTTCTCAGATGCCGAGGTGGGCTAGACCAGTGCATGGGAGATGTTCCAGGGCAGTGTGGGGAGAAAGAAGAGACAGGGTGAAGATGAAGTGAAATGCCCTGGGCTCTGAATGGTTTTCCTGCTGAGAATCATCAAGCACACTTGAGAGCTCTGAACTGAAACCAGAAGCTGACTCCTGGTCTCTCAGCCCTGAGGAGGGAAGTAGGGAAGAGGCAGAGAGCTTTGCTGAAGGAGTGCTTGACACTTCTGGAGTCCCTGTCTATGCCTGGGTCCATGCCTGCCACATCAGAGATGATTGATAAGTTGCTTGGAATCAGCTCTTCGCTCTCCCCTGCCCCACACTGCCCCTGAGTAACCAGGATCGGGGGCTCCTGTGGACGGAGCCAAGGGCCACATTAGAGATGCTTGAAAATGGCTAATGTGGGCAGCAGGAGGCCATAGTGGCTTTAGAGCACAGGCTCTGGAGCCAAACTAACCTGGGATTTATAGCCCAGTTCAGACACTTGCTCCCTATGTGACCCAAACAAGTTATTTCAGTTCTGAGCCTCTGTTTCTTTATCTACAAAATGGGAATTTCATTTTTTAGAGAAATGCTTATATAGCTTTAACAGATGCTTATATAGCTACTATGTGCTAGTCATTGGTAAAAGCACTTTTATAAAATTAACCCATGAATCCTCATAACAGCCCTATGGTTGTTGGTCCTATTATTATTTATTATTCTCATTTTGCAAGTAAGGAAATTGAGTCAGGGAGAGGTTTAGTCCAGGTGGAGCCAGAATTCAAACCCAGGCAGCCTGTGTGCAGAGCATGGCATCGTGTGCTGCCTCTCCTAGTCGCCGAATAAGAATTCCTATCTCATAGTGTTATTCTGAAGATTAAATGAGGTAATCTGTCCACAGCATATAATACATGCTCAATAAATGTTAGCTAATATTATTGTCTTTTCCTTTCTTATTTCTTTCTAAAAATCAAATCATCCTAAGGATGTTTTTTCAGAATTGGACTCTAGATAGTCTTATAAATAGAAGAATACAAGTGAAACCACATTTTATTATGCCTTCTACAGATTGCTTTTATTGGAAAGAGTAAAATTATATTAAATTGGGACTGTCCTAGAAAATTCAAAAATGTGGGCTCCACAGTTCCAAGGCCCCTCCTTTGGAGTGGTGTTTGGCAGTTGTCACCTGTGTGTTAGATGTGATTGGTGGCGTAAGAAGGTCTCATTCATCACCAGGGTCTCTACCCTTTGAAAGAGTCAGAGTCTAGATGGAGCATAGCTGCCATCAGGCCCTGCTTGGGGCAGTCACCCAGGACTCTGAGCCCCGGCTCCCTTTGCCCAACTGCTTGGCTCCCCTGGATGTTCTACTGTCTCTGCAGGTGGCTTTGGACCTGTTCCAGTACAAAGGCTTGGCTGTGCGCAGGGTCCTGAACACAGAGGATGACGTAGTGAGCAAGTTTGGTGTCACCGACTTTCCATCGTGCTACCTGCTGTTTCGGAACAGCTCATTTTCCCGGGTCCATGTGTGAGTGCAGTATCTCCTGTCCCCTCTCTGCCCCCTCCTGTGCCCTTCCTTTCTGCTCAGTGGGGCAGTCAGCTCTCCACAGTGGCCAAGTCCTTTCTTCAGTGATGATTCTTCTGAGGAGTCTATGGGCAGGTGAGGAGCGCCCTGTGCAGAAGCAGATGTCTACCTTTCTGGGTAGAACAGAGCCTCTGCAGCCAGGAGACTGAGCCCAGAACCTCATCCCCAGTGCCTGGGTACACCCAGGGTTGGTGCCCTCTCCACTGCTTCTGCACCGTGCCCTCTCCACTGCTTCTGCACCATCCCCACCACAGGCCTGGCCTCATCCCCATCCTCTTCTGTTCACAGACTCACTGGCAAGCAACAGTCCTGGCAAGGACTCAGATATGCCTGACCCTCCCTCCCTTTGGTTTTCTAATTGCAGAAAAGTTCATTAGGAGCCAGACAATGGCCAGTTCCAAAATGCCAAGTGAAAACAATCAGGCCAGCCTCGGCCCCTCTGTCAGGCTCCTGCTGCTGAATGGCCTGCTAAATGGTGCCAGATGGTACCTCAGTGCCCTCTCTGGGCAGATGATTGACGTCAGGCTGGCCCTGCAGGCAGGAGCTCGCAGGCCAAGGAGATAAAGAGCTGCCTGAGGTGCTCAGCGAGCTTCCCCTTGAGGCCATTAGTGCCATCCTGAGGCTGGCAGCCTGGCCACTTGCCCCCGATGGCCCTGGCCCAGACCATCAAGCAGCGCGGGGGCAGACTTGTCAGCCCTGCTGGGGAGAGGAAGCGTGACGGCCCCAGGGGGACAGGGAGGAACTGTCCTTCTGCGCAGGCCCAGAAAGTACCAGTCTTGGAGAGGGGAGGAGGCATGGTTTCCTCACTTGGAGTTGGTGGAGGGGAAAATTGTTGTGACGATGCCGCTTCGGAGCCATCTGCTCATGGATAAACGCTGGGCCAGGACAGCGGAGCGGAAAGCAGTGCCTCCCGGTGCCAGCTCCCCGGGGGGCCGGCCCGCTGCTGCTGGAGCTGCATGTCCCTCCAGGCAGCCCCGACTCTGCTGGGTGGAGAGGGAAAGTTTGTGCTTACGAGACATTTCCTGCCCTTGAGGACCCCTATCAGAAGAGAGAAAGATATCAAAAGGGTTGTAAAAGAATTTGGAGGATTTTGGTGATTTTTCTTTTTACTCATGTGTTTTAATCATGGTAAAGTACCTACAATATAAATTTGCCATTTCAGCCATTTATAAGTGTACCATTCAGTGGCATTAGTTACATTCACAATGTTGAGCAGCCATCACCACTATTTCCAAAAATTTTCGTCACCCCATTAAACAGAAACTCCGACCCATTAAGCAGTTACTCCCTGTCTCCCCTCCACCAGTCCCTCTAACCTCTGATCTGCTTGCTGTCTATAAATTTGCCTAGTCTTCATCTTCCATATAAGTGAAATCATGCAATATTAGTCCTTTTGTGTCTGGTTTATTTCACTTGGCATAATGTTTTCCAGGTTCATCCATGTATCTGATACATGATAGCATATATCAGAAGTTCATTCCTTCTTATGGCTAAATAACATTCCATTGTATGTCCAGACCACATTTAGCTTATCCATTCATGGTTGATGGACACTTGAGTTGTTTCCACCTTTTGGCAATTGTGAATAATGCTGCTATGAACACTGGTGTGCAAATGTCTGTTCGAGTCCCTGTTTTCGCTTCTTTGCAATATATACCTAGGAATGGGATTGCTGGGTCGTATGGTAATTCTTTTAACTTTTGGAGGAACTGCCAAAATGTTTTCCACTGTATGTATTTTTTTACATCACATATCACACTCCCTTGGCTTCCTTGGGAGTAATGTCACCTCCTGGTGCCTCGGCACAAGCTGGTGAGTGGGCAGCTTCCTCGAAGTCAGCCACTGCTTTGAACCTTCTGGTCCGTGGGGAAGGTAGTCAAACCCAGCAGCCTCAGTCCAGAGAGTAGGAGCGGAAGGGCTGGTAGTTTGACTTTCCTGTCCATGGACAGAGTTGACAACCTCCAGCCCTTCCTGGTGCCAGAAGGCCAGTTGAAACCTCAGGCCCAGCTGCTTCCCCAGGCTGGAATTAAAGGAATTTTCCTCAGCATGTGCAGTGAGTAAAAAGACTAAAGTGAACACAGGTTCCTGATTTTTATCTCCCTGAGGACAAGACAAAACTAAGTTCAAATATTTCTTAATAAACATTTCTCTCAGATGGACCACACTGCTCCCTCTTCTGACGTTACTTAGCTCTGGAATTTCATTCCTCTGTACTCACTGCCTCTCATCTCTGGTTTTCTTCCCTCACAGGCTTATGGAATCGAGATCCTTCTATACCGCTTATCTGCAGAGGCTCTTTGGGGTTACCAGGGAGGCTTCCCAGACCACGATTGCACCAACCACTGCTAATGTGACAGCTCCCACTGTTTGGAAACTTGCAGATCAGTAAGCTGTCCCCATCCCTTCCCCACACCCCATGTTTTCCTCTAATCACAGACCACACCACCCCACCCCTTTGTCCTGTGTTTAGCACATGTTATTCTGAGGCCAGACACTCTTGCAAGCTGGCCTTGATCCTTGTGGGCTCCTGACTGCCTGCCCCACACGGGAGAGTGGTGGCTGTGCGGGAGGAGCTGCTGGCTGCAGATGATGCCAAAGCAGCATTTAATTTTATCCTTCAAGATGGAATGAACACTTTCCAGTGCCTACATTTCTCAAGTTTAGTTCAAGAACAAATAGAATCAGCTTGGAAGGATACTCTGAGGCCTCTGAGCCAACTTCCCATCCAAGCAGTTATTTCTTCAGCAAGTATTTTTGAGTGCCTGCTGCGTGCTAGGCACTGTGAATACAAATAGGGATAGGGCAGATGCAGTGCCTTTTCACACTGATGGGGCTTACAGTCCCCTTCACCGCATCCCTTCTAGGAAGGCATCCAAACCTACTTGAATGCCTCCATTGTCAGGGAACTCACTGCTTTTTGTGAGATAATCTGTATCTTTGTGCACAGTTGTAAGAATGAAAAAGCTGCTGTTCTCTGTAAGGCTCCTCGACTTTTCTTTTGTGGTAGACTCCTGCCCACTGGGTGGGGAGACGGGGCTGTAGACCTCTTTTCTGGCACCCAGCTGCACACCAAGTAGAAATGGCTGACCAGGGAGCTCAAAGCTGGGTCAGGAAGGCAGTCTCCAGGAGGGGCTGCACAAGAGGGAAAGGGCCTCTGATTTCAAGAAGGATTTTGCCTCCTAGCATGAGGGACTTTAAAGGTGGCAAGTGCTAATGGAGAGATTTTTAGTAATCAGGGGAGAAAGAACAGGAGTGGGAATGTTCATATTTATAGCTGGGACTTGTTGACCTTACATGCCAAGCTCTGCAGTGGGCACCTCCAAAATGTCATCTCATTCCATCACGGGGCCATTTCTTGGGTGGAACACAAGGATGGAGAGGTAAACTGAGGCCCAAGGACACCAAAGTGGAGCACAAAGGGGACTTTGCTATAGTGTAAAGTGCAGGGAGTCACCGTGCTTGCCCTGTGGGTTGACCTTGTTGGATCTGTACAACCCTGGGAGGTGGGGCAGGGGAGCAGCAGGAGTGATTAGCTTACTTTATAGGTGAGATAACTGAGGCCCAGCAGGTAACGTGAGTTCCCCAAGCTTACAGAGGTCTTCACCGTAGAATTGAGACCAGAACCCAGGTGTCAGGAGGCAGGGGTCGGGAAGCAGCCACACTCAGGGGACGCCTTCCATCAGAGCCCTGAGCCCGGACCCCAAGGCAGCGTCAAAGGGCATGGGGTGGAGCAGCCAGTGTGGAGGTGATGCTCAGGGGGGCCGAGTAGAACTGGACCTGAGATTTAGGTCTGGCGCCTGTGAGCACATCAGCCCTGAAATAAACACAAACACAGCCTCCGTCCCATCCCCCAGCCCTGGTGAGCAGTCACACCCTGGGACTGGCTCAGCTTTTCCAGAGCCATGCAGTGTGTGTGGACCTGTTAGTCCATCTGTGCATCCCTAGAGTCTTGCTCAGAAGAGAGAAGGAAGCTCAGCCTTTCACTAGTGAACTGATTAAAACACCTTAGTGAATTTGAATTAGAGCTGGCCTGGGCCTGGAGAGGGGAATCCCATACTTTATGTCAGGAGCTGCCGAGGGGCTTACCTTTGTGCTTTCATTTAAGTTTCTCAGCAACCCACCTGTCAGGAAGCTATTATTATCCCCATCTCACACCTGAGGAATTGAGGCTCAGAGTATTTAAGTAATTTACCAAAGGTTACACAGCATAGGCAGAGCCGCATGCTAACTTATTAGACTCTGTGACCAGCAGCCACACTCCTCCTCTTCTCTCCCTTAGCCCTCACTGCTCCTCCCCAGTCCTGCCCCGTGGTTAATGTCCCTTCTCTCTCTGCCTCTCTTTGGGTCATAAGCTCCAAGATCTACATGGCTGACCTGGAATCTGCACTACACTACATCCTACGAGTAGAAGTGGGCAAGTTCTCAGTCCTGGAAGGGCAGCGCCTGGTGGCACTGAAAAAGTTGGTGGCGGTGTTGGCTAAGGTGAGCAGGACCCTGGCCCCCTTGTCTGTGCATCCCACCCACGATTAGTGTGCATCCTTGCAAGCCGGGCACCGTGCTAGACCAGTGCTCCTGCTCTGGGAGCTCCTGGTCTGGCTGGACTTCTGGATGCACAGCTATCTCAGTCCGTAGTCCACCATGGGCTGCTAGTCTCCAGTCTGTCGTATCCCAGATCTGCCCTGCAATTTGCCAGGACTCTCCCCTTGCCCCCCAGTGTGGGGATGAGAGGGCCCCAGGACCAGATGCCTGTGCCCTTTCTCTGCCACACCCCTTCCTCTCTGAAGGTGGAATGTGGGCTGCCTCTTCCCTCTGCATCTGCCTCCCTCCTTCCCTTCCCACATCCTTCCCGCTGGTTCCAAGTCCACTGCCAATGCTGCCCTACTTAAAACCGGCAGCTCCTGCTGAGTCAGATGTGGGCTCGGTCGCCTTGAGAGCCGACTGCTGACTCGGCTACTCTCAGCCCTAGTAGCAGAGCCGAGTCCGTCCTCCTCTCTGCAGGTCTGCAGGCAATTGGAGCTACCAGTGGGTGATTTGGCCTTTTTCTCCTGGGAACTTCCTGACGGCCTAGTCTCTTCCCCTTGCCTCGCCCAGTCATGGCCTCTCTGTCCCATGTGGCTTGGTCATGTGCATGTGTGATTATAATGAGAGGACGGTGAGGTGAAAGCCAGGGCCAGCCTGTGGCCCCTCACAGGGATCCCAAGCAGAAGGAGCCCGTTTTTCAGCCCATTCTGACAATAGAGACCTTGCTCCAGAGGACCTGAGAGCTCCTTGGTCCCCAAATCGCGAGTCCTGGGGCCCATAGAATTGGAGGAGAAAAATCCTTGAGAGGTTCTGTGTGCTGTCTTGCTGCCCAACCCCTGAGGGAGAATCTCCAGATGCTCTTCAGGCATACCTCAGAAGGGGCTGAGGACACCATCTCCTCTCCCCCCAGCCCAGCCCACTCTGAAGGATTCATCCCAGGGAAGTGGTTATCCGTGGGTCATTTGCATCTCTCAGCTGTACTCAAAGCTGATTTCTCTGTTTGGCCTCCAGTGGGGCTGTTTGGAGCCAGATTAAGGGAAAGAATGCTATCCAGAAAATACTTGATTGGGCAGAGGTTTACAGCGCCCTCTCAGTGGTGCTTCCTGAGCTGCCACCCTCAGTAGGCTCTGGAAATGAGTTTGGGATGAAGGAGCTCTCCCAGCCAGGAGCCAGATCCTTGGAGAGGGCAGGAAGCCAGGAACACACTGCGGTGGGAACAGAGAGGCTTGAGGGCACAAGCTCTGAGATCCTTGGTGGAGCTTTGCTCACACTCCCCCTGGGAACTGCAGAGTGTTCTGGCCCTGCCTGTGCTTAGGTTGTTTTTCTCTGAATAGTAATAGTAGCAGCTACCACTTCTTGAACTCTGAGAGGAGCTTATTATTATATCTCATAACAAACTCCACGAGGCAGGTACTAGTATTACATATATTTTGTAGACAAGGCAACAAAGGCTCAAACGTAAAGTGCTTTGTCCAAGGTCCTCCCTCCAGCAAGTGGCCGAGCTGGGATCTGCACCTCATCTCACCCAGTCCACTACATGGCATAAAGCGTGATAGTGCTCACCCTGCCCAGCTCAGCCTCCGAGAAACGTCAGCTCTGACTGAGTGTGCCCAGTCGGGAGCCACTCGGCAAGTTCTGCAGCTGCCCTCATGCCCGGCCTGCCTGCGCAGGCCTCTGGTCCTCTTCCTCAAGGAGGTGTCTGGGCAGGGACTGGCCACTGGGTGGCGTGCGGTCACCGGGGTTTCTACAGAGAGCAGGACTCACTGCAGGCCAGAGCCCTTCAATACATCCTTCTCCTGACACCATCGCCTTAGAAGGCAGAGGGTTCCAAGTCAGATGTCGGGTGAAGGTCAATGAGAAATGCCTACTTGAAGCTGTAATCTGTGTTGTGAGCCCCAGAGGCCCATGTGAGCTAGCCAGGAGGGAGCATGTCAAAGCACAAGATTCTTTCCAGTCACTTCCCATTCTGGGGGAAGGTGTCCAGCCTCTGAGTTTTGATAAGAATATTTAATGACTCTCTCCAAGGACTGGATCTGGTTTTTCTGTTTAGTTGTCCTTCCTATCTCCAGTACCCTTCTCTCAGATGTTTCTCTGATCTTTTTCTCGGGTTCGTTGTGCTGTGGACCTACCTCTTTGTGGTTTTATCTGACCTGCTCTACCGATGCATCTCTCTTTCTCCTGCCTTATGTGCCCCCGCCCTCCGTGCATACCCATGTGCACACACACACATTTCTTTCTCCCTGGAGTCCTTGTGGTTTTAAAGTGCGGATACTAATCAGATTTGAGTTGACTTATTGTCAAAGTAGCTTTTCATGTTCCTCAGGGACTATTGGGAGCTACCATCAAGATTTGGCTATAAGCCCCTGGACTGGCTTGTCCCCACTGGTAGTTCATGAAATACAAATGAAAGGCTTTTGCCAGCCTAGCCCAGCCCATCAGTTAGTCAGCAAGTCAGCTGTTCATCCGAAGGCCTCCTGAAGAGAGGACTGCGTGGCCCAGGGTTCCCAGCAGCCCCTGGGAGGGCACAGGTGCTCAGGCCTTCCTCACAGTGGCACATGGAGGCAGAGCCTCTCCTCTCCCCATCCCATCCCCCAGCCTCATCCAGTGCCCCAGATAAAGGTAGTGAGAACCCACATTTGTGCATTAGGAAGAGTGTTTTCCTAGTAGTTTCGCAGCATTCCAAAAAATGGCCCTGGCCCACTTCTGCATGGCCCTCTTCCTTCTCCAAGCTGTGGAACTCAGAATTGTTTCTCGCTCTTCAACTTCCACTTGTCCCTCCCTGTAGTACTTCCCTGGCCAGCCCGTAGTCCAGAACTTCCTTCGCTCCACTAATGACTGGCTCAAGAAGCAGCACAGAAAGAAAATTCCCTACAGTTCCTTCAAAGCTGCCCTGGACAGCAGGAACGAGGTGAGTCCTGGAGGCAAATGAAGATCTTCTCCCCATCCTCGATATTTGTGGGAACAGATGGGTGAACACTGTGATCTCTGACCTCCTTTACCAATTTGCACTGGGGAAGGAGTCAGTGATCTTGATTGGATTCTTCCATTAATAGTATTCCTTGAGCCCCCATTACATACCAGGCACCTGTGCTAAGCTCTCTGTGTGCATTATCTCTAATCCTCATAACTTTAGTGGAAGGTAGGTGTTATCCCCAGGTAACAGATGGAGAAAGTGGTTAAGAGAGGTCAATTAAGTTGTCTGAGATCACACAGCCAGTTAAGGCTTTGGGCTGGGGTTTAAAACTGTTTGAGATGCCAGTTTTTAAGCACTGCACTCTCTTGTATACGAGCGTATTGTGCTCCTCAGCTTGGCTTCTCTGGTCCTTTCCGGGGGTACCTTTCTGGGCTCCTGCACATGCTGCTGTTTGCAAAGGTGGGCCTCTGCAGCCAGGAGAGGCACAACATCTTACGGAGTTGTAAGATGCCAAAGCTTGAAGGGACCTCCGAGATGAACCCTCTCATTTTACAGATGGGGAAGTTGAAGTCTGAATGAGGATCTAATTTGATCTACGTTACAGGTTTTCAGAGCTGCTGCTCTGGATGGGTGTACCCAGCAGCCTTCGAGGTGACAGACTGAGAGAGGGAGCGCATTTGCCTTAGGGCTGTGTGCTGACCTTGGAGTCTCCTTGACGCTTCTCACCTCCCATCTCATCTCTTTTCTGCCCCACATACACACTCATATTCAAATGTATCCCTCAGGGTGCTGTTATCGCAGAGAAGGTGCATTGGGTTGGCTGCCAGGGCAGTGAGCCACAGTTCCGGGGCTTCCCCTGCTCCCTGTGGATCCTCTTCCACTTCCTGACCATGCAGGCAACTCGGCAAAATATAAATCAGCCGCAAGAGACAGGTAAGTCCTGGGCCAGTTCACCCCACTGTGCCTCTGACCCTGCCCTGTCCTGCTCTCAATGGGAACAGGGAGTGGGATGACTCCCTGGAATCACCTCACTGGCTGGAGAGTCTTTATTGAGCATCTCCAAAATGCCAGGCACTGCTCTCTGTGCTGGGGATACAGCAGTGCCCAAGACAAAAAGTCCTGCACTCAAGGAGCCAGTGTT
The DNA here is from genome assembly GCF_015220235.1 of Choloepus didactylus. Lineage (NCBI taxonomy): Eukaryota > Metazoa > Chordata > Mammalia > Pilosa > Megalonychidae > Choloepus > Choloepus didactylus. The sequence continues at coordinate 83,209,794 of NC_051308.1, read as the reverse complement.
CTAGGGGCAGGAGACAGATAATAAACACATAAATAGAGAACTTCAGGTATAACAGAGAGTGTTGGGAAGAAGCAAAGAAAATGATACATGAGAGGGGGGCTAAGGAGGGGAGTGCTGCTTTTTATAAGATAGGGAAGTGGAAGAAGGCTTCTCTGAGAAGGTGCCCCTGTGCCAAGACCCGAATGGGGAGCAGGAATCAGCCTTGGAAAGATACGGACAGAGAGTCTCCCAGGCCAAGGACCAGTAGGTGCTGAGAACAGGGCTGGCATGTTGGCAGCCCCCAAAGAAGGCCAGAGTGGTGGAGCCCTGGGGGTGAGGGAGATGCAGCTGGGGAGGGAGGCACGGAGAGGTGAGTGCACGCAAGCTTGGAGGTCCTGCTGAGAGGTTTGGATTTCAGTTTCCGCATAATGAGAAACTCTTGGAGAGTTTAAGCAAGGGAGCAGCATGAATGATTAATGCTCTAGAAGGATTGCTCCTGCACATAGTCTAGGAGAGCTCATGGTAGCCTAGACTAAGGTTGCAGGTATGCAGATGGAAGAAGTGGTCAGATTTAGAAATACTTCAAAGGTAAAGCTGATAGGATTTGATGGATTGGATGAGGAGTATGAAGGAAGCATACTTAGGGTAAGCTCCTGGGTTCTTTGGCCTGAGTATTGGGTGGGTGATGGTCCTGTGTGTTGAGAGATGGAAGGTTTAGGGGTAAGACGGAGTAGATGGGGGAGGAGTAGCATTAATTGTTTGCTTTGTGTTTATTAGTCATCCAAATGGAGATGTAGGCAGTTGAGTCTGGATCTGTGGAGAGAGGTCCAGAAAGAAGATAGGACTTTCATGGTCATTAGCATATAGATGATACTCAAAGCCACAAGCCAGATGCCCTCACTAGTGGGCAGGGAAAGAAGAGTGCTAAGACTGAGCTCTGGGACACTGTGGCCTCTGGACTTCTGCTAGAGGAAGAGCGGCCGGCAGAGGAGACTGAAAAGGGGCAGCTATTGAGATTTCAAGAGGGCTCCCAAAATAAAGTATTTCAACAGGAAGGGTGTGCTGCTGAGGTGGCTCCACATGAGGACATCTCTGGCAAGACGTGTTTTAGTGGAGTAGGGGAGAGAATGGCCTGGCTGGATTGGGCTGCAGAGAGAGTAGAAGGCAAGATATTAGAAATCACGGGCAGTAACTGCAGCGTGCTTTGGGGTCAGAGAAGGGTTTGTTGGTTTTTTGTTTGTTTTTTTTTATTGTTGATGTTTAAAGAGTTGTCCTCTTTAAAAAAAAAAAAGGTTTTATTTTGAAATGACTTCAAATTTACAGAGAAGGTGCAAGGATATTACAAAAAAAACTTTTTTATACCTTTTACCCAGGCAGATTCACCAGAGTTTAACACATACACATTATTATTTTCCCCTGAACCATTTAAGAATAATTGGCATGCATCATGTCCTTTATCTCTTTTTTAATATCAATATTACAAATTACTCAGTTAAACAAAAGATAATATCTACAATAGCAATAAACCTGCCATAGTCAGTAGTTACAATGCCCCCTTATTTTTGTTCATTCCACAGTCTTGAGGGACTTGGGACTATGGCCACTCAGGCTGCTTCAGGCTGAGGGGGGATGTAGCTATTATGGGGCAGAGGAATGGAATTGCTTTGCTTGCGGTTGAAGATACCACTTGCTTCTGGAATGGGGCTGATCCAGCATCACCATTTTGTTAGTTGTCCCCAGCAGGCCCAAAGAACTGGAGACTGGGAGACGGCCACATGCCTGCTGGGTTTTGGGGATAAACTGGCATAGGAACAACCCAGAGGCTTTACGTCTTTGAGAAATAAACTTAAGTAAATTGAAAATTAAGGGTTCAAACAAAAGAAGTAGAAAAATCATGATTAGGGGATTTATGAGTGCATATAACTATGTCATATTGGGGAAATAGCTTTTCACAGATTCCCAGATAGAGCCTGCCAAGGGAGTGTTGATTTCACGTAGCCGTGTGGTTTGCCTGTGGTGTCCGGATATTCTCTGGCCCTTGGGAGCACTTTTGTTTGAGGCTTTGTGTACTATGTCAGTTTGTGAAATCTCCTAAGAGTCTTCCAATCCATGAACACGGAATGTCCTTCCATTTATTTAGGTCTTTGATTTCCTTTAGCAATGTTTTGTAGTTTTCTGTGTACAGGTCCTTTACATCCTTGGTTAAATTTATTCCTAGATATTTGATTCTTTTAGGTGCTATTGTAAATGGAATATTTTTCTTGATTTCCTCCTCAGATTGCTCATTACTGGTGTATAGAAACACTACTGATTTTTGTATCTTGGTCTTATATCCCGCCACATTGCTGAACTCACTTACTAGCTCTTGTAGTACATTTTTCAGATATATATGTAGGGTCATGTTATCTGCAAATGAAGTTTTCCTTCTTCCTTTCCAATTTGGATGCCTTTCATTTCTTTTTCTAGCCTAACTGCTCTAGCAAGAACTTTTAGCACAATGTTGAATAACTGTGGTGACAGTGAGTATCCTTGTCTTTTCCCAGATCTTAGAGAGAAAGCTTTCAGTCTTTCTCCATTGAGTATGATGTTAGCTGTGGATTTTTTATATGTACCCTTTATCAAGTAGAGGAAGTTTCCTTCCATTCCTGTCTTTCAAAGGGTTTTTATCAAGAAAGATTGCTGGATTGTTTCAAATACCTTTTTTTGCATCAATTGAGATGATCATATGGCTTTTCCCCTTTGATTTGTTAATGTGGTGTATTACATTAATTGATTTTCCTGTGCTGAACCACCCTTGCAAGCTTGGGATAAAACCCATTTGATTATGATGTATAATTCTTGTAATTTGCAGCTGGATTTGATTCACAAGTATGTGGTTCAGGATTTTTGCATCTAAATTCATTAGAGAGATTGGTTTATAGTTTTCTTTTCTTGTATCTTTTTCTGGCTTTGATATTGGGATGGTGTTGGCTTCATAGAATGAGCTAGGTAATGTTCCCTCCTCTTCAATTTTTTGGAAGAGTTTGAACAGGATTGGTGTTAATTCTTCTTGGAAGGATTGGTAGAGTTCACCTGTGAAGCCATCTGCTCCTGGGCTTTTCTTTTTTGGGAGGTTTTTGATGACTGATTCAATCTCTTGTAATTGGTCTATTAAGGTCTTCTGTTTTTTCTAGAATCTGTGTGGGTTGTTTGTGTGTTTCTAGAAAGTTTTCTAGAAGATTGTCTAATTTGTTGGCGTACAGTTGCTGGTAGTATCCTGTTATGGTCCTTTTTATTTCAGTAGGGTCATTGTTAATGTCCCCCCTCTCATTTCTGATTTTATTTATTTGTATCTTCTCTCTTTTTAACTTTGTCAGTCTAGCTAAAGGTTTGTTAATTTTAGTGATCTTCTCAAAGTACCAGCTTTTGATTTTGTTAATTATCTCTATTTTTTTATTCTCAATTTCATTTATGTCTGCTCAAATCTTTATTTCTTTCTTCTGCTTGTTTTGGGATTAGTTTGCTGTTCTCTTTCTGGTTCCTCCAGGTGTGCAGTTAGGTCTTGGATTTTAGGTCTTCCTTCCTTTTTAATGTGTGCATTTAAAGCTATAAATTTCCCTCTCAGCACTGCCTTCACTGCATCCTTCACTGCAGTGTTCTGTGTATGTCTGTTAGGTGTAATTCTTTTATCATATTATTCAAGTTCTGTTTCCTTTTTGATCCTCTGTCTAGATGTTCTGTCTATTGATGTGAGTTGTGTATTGAAGTCTCCCACTATTATTGTAGAGATGTCTATTTCTCCCTTCAGTTTTGGCAGTTTTTGTCTCATAAATTTCGGGTACCCTGGTAGGTGCATAAATATTTATGATTGTTTTGATATGTCGTGTTCTCATTTTCATTCATCTTGAGATATTTGCTGATTTCTCTAGCAATTTCTTTTTTGATCCACTGATTGTTTAAGAGTGTATCTTCAATCTCCATATATTTTGTGAATTTTCCAGTTCTCCAGCTATTATTGATTTCCAGCTTCACTCCATTATGAACATAGAAAGTGCTTTGTATAATTTCAGTCTTTTTAAATTTATTGAGACTTGTTTTGTGACTCAACGTGTAGTCTGTGCTGGAGAATGATCCATGAGCACTTTAGAAGAATGTAAACCCTGTTTTGGGGTGCAATGTTCTGTATATGTCTGTTAGGTGTAGTTCTTTTATCATATTATTCAAGTTCTGTTTCCTTTTTGATCCTCTGTCTAGATGTTCTGTCTATTGATGCGAGTTGTGTATGAAGTCTCCCACTATTATTGTAGAGATGTCTATTTCTCCCTTCAGTTTTGGCAGTTTTTGTCTCATAAATTTCGGGTACCCTGGTTAGGTGCATAAATATTTATGATTGTTATTTCTTTTTGGTGAATTGCCCCTTTTCTTAATATAGAATGTCCTTCTTTGTCCCTTTTTGCATTTTTGCATTTAAAATCTGTTTGTCTGATATTAGTATAGCTGCCCCAGCTCTTTTTTGTTTTCTGTTTGTTTGGAATATCTTTTTGTAACCTTTCGCATTCAACAGTTTGTGTCCTTGGGTGTAAGGTGAGTCTCTTATAGACAGTATATAGATGGATCTTATTTTTTAATCCATTCTGCCCTCTTGACTGGGGAGCTTAATCCATTAATAGTCAATATTTTTCCTGTGAAGGCAGGACTTCAAACATTTTATCCTTTGGATTTTATATGTCATATCTTATTTTTGTCTCTCTTTTTACCCCTTTAGTTACCCTTACTGATAATCTTCATTTCTACCCTCTACTCCAAATCTTTCTCCCCTGTCTTTTCCTTTCAGCCTGCAGAACTCCCTTTAGTATTTCTTGTAGGGCAGATCTCTTGGTGACAGAGTCTCTCATTTTCTGTTTACCTGTGAACATTTTAAGCTGTCTCTCATTTTTGAAGGACAGTTTTGCCAGATAAAGAATTCTTGGCTGACAGTTTTTCTCTTTTAGTACCTTAAATATGCATACCACTGACTTCTCCCCTCCATGGTTTCTGATGAGAAATCAGCACTTAGTCTTATTGAGCATCCCTTGTATGTGATGGATTGCTTTTCTCTTGCTGCTTTCAGAATTCTCTCTTTATCTTTAGCATTTGACATTCTGATTATTATGTCTTGGAGTAAGTCTATTAGGATTTATTCTGTCTGGAGTACATCATGCTTCTTGGACATGTATAGTTATGTCTTTCATAAGAGTTGGGAAATTTTCAGCCAGTATTTCCTCAAATATCCTTTCTGCCCTTTTCCTCTTTTCTTCTTCTGGGACACCAGTGATGTGTATGTTTGTGTGCTTCCTGCTGTCATTCAATTCCCTCAGACTCTGGGTCAATTTTTTCCATTCTTTTCTCTATCTTTTTTTCTGTCTGTGCAATTTTGGATATCCTGTCTTCTAATTCACTGATCCTTTCTTCTGCCTCTTCAAATCTGCTGTTGAATGCCTCTAGTGTATTTTTTATCTCTTCTGTTGTGCCTTTCATTCCCATAAATTGTTTTTCTTTGCATGTTTTGAAATTTTTCTTTATGCTCAGCCAGTGTCTTCTGAATATCATTTATCTCTTTAACCATATTTTCCTTCATCTCCTTGAACTGATTTAGGAGATTTGTTTGAACATCTTTAATTCTTTGCTCCAAGTTCTGTGTCTCCTCCAGCTTTTTAATTTGTTCCTTTGACTAGGCCATATCATCATGTTTCTTAGTATGGCCTGTAACTTTTTGCTTTTAGCTAGGCATCTGATTATCTTGATGAGTTCACCCTGATGGTCAGTTTCCCTCTCTTGCCTGGGGTTTATTTTTGATTGGCTTTATGTTGAGGCTCTTCTTTGATACTTGGTTCAACTTATTCTAGTTCTTTAGAATTGCCCGTGTTTACTGATCAAAACAGGACCAGGGACCCACAAACGGGGAACAGATCAGTTCCAAAGAGCCAGTTTTTTGGGCCACAGCTTCTAAGTCACCTCATCTTGCTCTTTCCTGGATGCTGTACAGAGCTCTCCTGGCCTCTGAAGCCCCCGAACTGTTTTTTGACAGTTTGTGCCTTTTCACTAGCTGTTTTTGGAGGAGGAGTGTTTCCTAATAGTTCCCTACTTCACCATCTTCCCCACCCTCTTCCAACCCTCTTGATTGAATCCAGGGAAGGGTTTTCTTTTATTGTAATTGTTTTTACCAATCAGAATGATTCTATATTAAGGGAGAAATTGATGATGCAGTAGAAAGAAGATATTTACAGGAGTACAGTCCTGGAGGATATGAGAAGAGGTGAGATTCAGAGCACGAGGGGAGGTGGAGGATGTGAATACAGCTGCAGGTCATGTGGTGGATGTCACCATTGGGTGGGAACTGAGGTGGACATAGGTATAGATGGTTGGAACTAAGGAAGTCAGGGCAGTGAGAGGCAAGGCATGGACTGGTGTGGACACTGAGGCTGCAAGGAATGATGGCTTGGAGAATGGTAGTGAGGGGGACAGAGAGCCGGGAGCTGATGTCACAGTGGATAAGGGGGTAGGACTAGGGGATTGGCTTTTAAAGGGCTAAGTTTTCTGCAGCAGGAAGGAGAGGGAGTTTAGAAGCAACAAACAGCAGGGAGGATACTTACCCACCTCCTACCTTTAAGTATAGGACTGGGGAAAAAAAGGGGTTAAGAGGGGTGTGTTGGGGAGGGAGGGGCTTAGTGGTGTCTTCAGAATGAGATCCTGGTTTCAGTTAGGGCAAGAAATGGGAAGCAGCATTCAGAGGCCTTAGCTGCCAGTCCAGAGGGCTCAGTGGGAGGGCACGGGACGGGGGGAATGAGGGGAGGTGGAGGCAGGTCAGGAGGTATGCAGAGCCAGATCAGGGTGGACTTCTGACAGTACCTGAGGGAGGTGAGGCACAATGGGGTTGGTCCTGCATGTTGGAGCAGGAAACCCAAAGCAAGTCAGCCACATAGGAGCATGGGGACAAGGTGGTTGGTGCTCCAGCCTGGGTCTCCCCGGCCACATCAGAAAGAGCTGGTATCCGGCTGAAGAGCTGAGACTTTATCCTGCATGTAAATAAGTGATGAAGGTCTGGATGAGTGGCAAGAAAGGGAAACTGTGGTTTAGGAGTTTAGGAAGATGGGATCAATTTTAAAATGACCCCTGGAAGATAGAGAAGTAAAGGATGGGCCGGGACGTTGGTGGGCTGGGGAGGAGTGGTGGTGGGCCCCTGTGAATGGGGTCTCCTCTCCCTGGCAGCCGACCCCCAGGAGGTCCTCCAGGCCATGCGGGGCTATGTGCGCTACTTCTTCGGCTGCCGAGACTGCGCTGACCACTTCGAGCAGATGGCCACTGCCTCCATGCACCGGGTGGGGAGTCTGGACAATGCTGCACTCTGGCTCTGGTCCTCCCACAACAGGGTCAACGCTCGCCTCGCAGGTGAGGAAGGGCCACCTCCAGGGTCGGAGTCGCCTACAGAGGAAGGGCGAGGCAGGTGACCTGCCGAGTCCTGCACTCGAGGTGGGGAGCAGGGATGTTCACTGTCCCCTAGGTACCGCCGCACATCTCATGGTGCTACACGGCTCTCAAGGACCTTCCGTTTGCCCTGCCAGCCCTGTCAGCATATCAGTGTCATCAGACCCATTTCCTCGAGGAGGAAACCAAGGCTTTTACACTTGAAGACCCCAGTCTTCCAATGCTGATGCTCACACCCCTCCACCAGGGCCTCTCTGGCCTTTTGGGGTCCCTCTCCCACCTCCCCTCCTCTACTTTCTAGCTGTTGGCCCTTTATTCAAACAAAGAGGGAAGAGAGGAGAAAGCCGGGCTTTTCCACTCCCCGGTGGGTGGCCTAATGAAACAATGGGCTGGAAGAGACACTGGATCCTTCCTAGAAGTACCAGGGACTGATTCCCATAAGGGGAGGCCTTGTCTTCTCTGAGTGTCCCTCATTGACAGTGTTTTCATTTCCCCGTGTACAGGGGTCTGATGGATTCAACAGGCAAAGGCATTAGATGCCAGGGGGTGACCAGAAGCTGGCAGGATGGGTTGAGAGCCATCTGTGGACAGGAGGCGGCCTGCCTGGTGGGGAGGGAGAGGAGCACACACTGCCAACAGGCCTTCTACAGCGGGGGAGAGGGGGGTGGGCCTGGGGGCGGAGCCGAGGTGAAAGGAGCTGAACGGAGCAGGTGGCAGGTGGCGGCGCAGGCGTCCGCCCTTGGTCTTGTCTCCTGGGACCTTCTGGTGGCCTTTGAAAAGAAGACACGTGCCTCTCTTCTCCTCCCGCCCCTCCCCGCCCCACCTCCTGCCACCAAATGCTCCATTTAAGCACCCAGCCCCTTGACCTCGGCAGGCTTCCGGCTTCCCTCGGGGCCGATGCAGCAGTGCTCAGTGCCCCCACCTGCTGCTGCCAGGAGCTGGAGCCTGCCCCTAGAGGGGCCAGAAGGAAGACAGGACCCTCTCTGGTGGGGTCCTTGTAGATCAGAGTAATAATAATAATTATCAGGTACATATCACGTGCTTCCTTTTCAAGGCTAGTCACTGTCACTACTCACTGAAACCCAGTCCCTGGAGTCTACTTATTGCCCCCTCCCCAAAATAACCATTCTGACTTTAACATCACTTGCTGCTGCTTCTGCAGCTGCTTCATTGTGGCCAACAGCATCTATTTTCCTATCAAAACTTACAGGAGAGGGGATTCCTCTGAGAGGTATGGTCTGGTTAGCATTCCCTGGGCGATGCTGGGCGAGGGGCCGGCGCAGGCCTTCAAGACCTCAGCCTGGGGGTTTCTGCCTGGAGTGGGGACACCACTTGGGGTTCCAACAGTCTGGCAGTTGAGAGCAACTTCCTGGCTCTCTGGTGCCATCTTTCCTGCCCAGACCCCAGCCTCGCCTTACCCCATGGGGTCCACCAAGGAGGACACTGTGCTGACTCCCACATGCCCTGGAGAGCTACAGCCAGATACGGACAAGCATTACCATGTGTAGCAAACTCTTGTTTAAAAATCATTTTCCCTTTAATTACAAAGTAGTATAGATTCACTATATAAAATTTATAAAATTTCAGAAAAATGCAAAAAAGATCTTAAAACAACACCGACAGACCAAATGCATTCTGCGAAACAGACCATTCTAAGTCTTCCTGCCCTTTCCTATGTCTGGTCTCGGGGTACAAAGTGGCAGTGGACTCAGCAAAGGGACGGTGGGCCTGGTGCCTGCAGTGGAGCTGATCACACTTCCCGGGAAACCATGGAGGGCTGGGGGTGGGGGAGGAGGGGGACCATTGTTAAGCTCCTGCTGTGGGCCAGGCCCTGTGCAGGTCCTTTATCTGCCATCTCGCACATCCTGGTCTTTGAAGGGCAGTGCAAGCCCTTTTAGGAAATGAGGAAGCTGAAGGGAGGAATGGGGTTTGGGATTCCAGTGGGCCCAGTGTTGTCCACAGCTGGCCTGTGTTGTGCTTCCTTCCCCAGGGGCCCCCAGTGAGGACCCCCGGTTCCCCAAGGTGCAGTGGCCTCCCCGTGAACTCTGCTCTGCCTGCCACAACGAGCTCCAGGGTGAGCCTGTGTGGGACCTGGGCGCCACCCTCCGCTTCCTCAAGACTCACTTCTCCCGCAGCAACATAGTTTCTGGACCTTCCTGGGCTGTGCCCACCCACAGGGCTGCAGAGAGGAGGGCAGCCAGCCTCAGGGTGCGGGAGCTGGCCACTGGAAACCCACCTCCGGGCCCTGAGGAGGAGGCTGAGATCACTGTGGGCCCAGGGACAGGGGATTGCCAGAACCACCGTCCTGGGTGTTCCAGCAGAGGGACCCGGGGCACGAGGCCCCCAGGAGCCGAGCATTGGCCTGGGTCCAACCAACCAGGGGCTGGACCAGGAACCCCCTGAGCTCAGAGCAGAAAGTCAGAGGGGTGATATGGAGCAGCCACAGGGGAAGCAGCGCTTGAGCAAGCGAGACACAGGGGCTGTATTGATGGCCGAGCTCCAGGCTGAGGAAGACCTCCTCGGAGGCCCTTCAAAGTCAAGGCGAGTGGGCCGCAGCTCCAAGCAGCTGGCCAGCATCCCTGATGGGGAGCCCGAGGCCGGAGCGGTGCGGGGCCAGGGCCAGTGGCTGCAGTTGCTGGAAGGGGGCTTCTCCCACCTGGACCTCAGCCTCTGTGTGGGGCTCTACTCCCTGTCCTTCATGGGCCTCCTGGCCATGTACACCTACTTCCGGGCCAGGATGAGGGCCCTGAAGGGCCGCGCCAGCCACTCCACAGCCTGAACTGCCCATTGGGGTGGGGTGGAGGGGAGAGGGAGCTGCCAACCAGCGGCCTTCCGGCCTCCGCCCCCTCCTCTGTGCACAACCCCTTGCTCCCTGTGCAGCCTAGGAAGGTAGAAGCCAGGAAAACCAGTTGCTCCAGTGACCCTCTTTGGGCCTGCTGGGAAGGAGTGCTCCATAGACGGGAATAGAATCCAGTGTCATCTGACAGTGGAGGGGGAGGGCAGTGGGGGTTAGGGGGGCTGAGTCCCTGGCCTGTGCCATCAAGTTCCTGTTTTCAGCTGATTCAAAGTCCTGCCCCAATCCTGGCTGAAGCCTCAATGTCTCCTGCTTGATCTTGGCCCTAAACCAGGGTGAGTGAAGCCCCAGTTTCCAAGGTTTCTCATCTAAAGGAGGCTTGCTGGCCTGGGGGGCTCCACCTGCACCCTCCCTTCTGAACACGAAGGACTGTGCACCAGAGGAGGGAGGAGCGCCGGGTGGCCTGCCCCTCCTCCAACCCCTTAGCTCTCCTGAGTGGGATTTGGCTTCAGAGTGGGGTCCAGAAGCTTCTAGAAGTCATGCTGGCCTCCCAGGTGAGGTTTGAGTCAGCGTTTCTGGGAAGAGAGCCCATGGCAGGCTTCTTCCCCAGACCTCTGCTGCAGGAAGAGTGTAGGTCCGAGCTGGTGTGGACTCGCCCAGCAGGGCTTCTGCGTGAGTGGCGTGCCTGGCGGGACCCAGTGCCGTGGTGGCCTGGGACACAGGGATGGATGTTGAGGCCGACAGGTGCCTTGGCCCTGGGCGTCACTGAGAGGTACCCTGCAGCTGCAAGGAAAGCGTGGTTGCTGTGAATGTGCTTTCTTCCCATTGGGCTCTGCCCCGCTCCAGGCTGGCTCTTTTGTCTTTGTATTTTGGCCTCTAGAAATAGATGCTAGTTTTTTAATGTGCAGGGTGCTGGGTTGGGAGTAATGATGGGGGTGTCCTCTCCAGCATGTAGAAGTTAGAAGGGTCTGAGGGGAAGGAAAAACTATCCATGCCTGTTTCCCAGTGCCCCATTGCTTGGTGGCGGGGGATGTGTGTGTGTGGAATAAATTATTTTTGCAAAGGCAAGCATCGGTGTGTTTTTTAACTTGCGACTTGGGCCTGGATAGAATACCCAGAGTCCGGTGTTGCCTGGAGTCCAGCCAGACTTTACCCCCAGCACACATAGCCCATGGCCCCCTCTGTGGGATGCCCACCTTTCTCTTGGATGGTACCTATACCCACTGCCCTCTGAGCCCTCCATGCCCAAGCCCCTTAGGTCCCCAGATATGTGCTGGGAGCAGGCCTGGGTGGATATCCAGTCCTGTCTTCTGTTCTCACAGCCTCCCTGGGGACACCTGCCTGTGTGTTCCCGTTCTCTGCTGCCTGGCTCCTCCTCTTCCAGACATCCTGCAGCCCCAGCTCTTCCTCAGGAAGGAGAGGGCTTGTTTGTGAGAGTGGGGCCTGGCCTGGCTGCTCAAGCTGGGCAGAGCCAGCCGAGATTAGAGAGCCTGCCCCTAATCCGGCTTGCTGGGCTTTACAGGGATCAGAGCAGCTGATAATGAACCTCATTAAGGGGGAGCAGGAGCCTCAATCTGATTTGGGGTTTTCTCTTTGATATCTTCTCTCTGCTCAGATGGCATTGGCACTGGGTCATGTGGGTGAGATGGCAAAAACACTGCCTTTGCTGGGGCAGCTAGGGTGGGAGAGGCTTTTGAGCAAACAGGGGCCAAACCTCCCCTGTTCCCTGCCTGCTTTGGCCCCGTTTTGCCTCTTTAGCCACCTGGCTTCTCTGGGTGTATTCCCACCTCGAGCTCTCTCCATGAGCCCCTCATTCACTGGTTCCCTCCCTGAGTCTGCTGCCTGTTCACCTCCCCCAGCTCTGAAGGCGGAGAGGTCGTGCACCCGAGGCCAGGGCAGTAGCACCTCCCACGGGGCCCTGGCTGGGAGTGTTGGAGGCCAGCCCCCCACCCGCCTGGAAGGGGGCGAAAGGCTTCCGAAGCCAGGGCCCTAGCGTGCCCACTGGGCCGAGACCACTGAGTACCCTTTCCTCCACCACCTGTGGCCTGCACAATGTCAAGTGCCAAGGATTTCCATCAGCAAGCCCTCTAGCTCCTGTGAGCGTATTTTCTAAAACCAAACTTGGGTATTTAGAATTAGGGCCGTGCTGTAAAAGCTGCCGTGAGCAGCCCCGGCTCCACGGTGTCTGCCCACCAGGCCCAAGACAGGAAGCTGAGGTCTATCTGAGGTCCACCGTGGCCGGGCGGCGGGAGTGGGAGAAGGTCTCACAGCTGCCAGGAGCCTCCTTTTCCCTGTCCCAGCCCCTCTGATTGATACACAGGGAGTGGGCCTCTCCCTCTTCACAACTGCTGCCTTTCCCCTTGATTTCCCCAGGGCTCTTAGCAGCATCGATAAACCCGGCTTCGCCCACCAGCTGGTCCCCTCCCCCACCCAGGCTGCCAGGCTGGGAGCTGGGCTTGCTGTCTCGGGACCACCACTCGAGGCGGCTTTTCTGCACCGTGGGAGGGCTCCCGCAGCAGGAGAGGATCCTCCTGGACAGAGAAACTCACCTCTGACTGGGATGCTACTTACCGAGGGTTTAGGAAACGTTTCCTAGAGGACAAGAAAGCTGAGCTGGATTTTGAAAGATGAGTAGGTGTTAGCAGGGAAAATAAGGAAGAAAAGGATATTCCAGGGAGAGAAGAAAGCACATGAAAAGTCCAACAAAGAAAAATAGTAAATATAAGAAATTCTAAGAAAAAACTTAAAAAATAAATTTTGCTTAAAGACTCTCTCAATGCTGCACTGAACTAGACGCTGGAATAAAACAGAAAAATAGGTCCCTGCTGGTTATGGAGCTTACATTCTAGAATAAAAGTCGGACAATAAGTGAGGAAAAAAATTACAGATTGTGATAAGTGCCCTGAAGGGTAGAGACCCACAGCAGGGGTGTCTCTGGAGGATGAGAAGCCTGGAAGTGGGGGGCTGGGGCTGGAGAGATGGCCAGGCAGGTGTCCCCCCATAGTGTCCCCGTCAAGTTCTTGAACATCTCGATGGTTCCAATGGCCGCAGAATCTCCTGCCTTGGGGAGGGAGAGACTGCTCAGCAAATGATGTTGAGAATATTGATCATTTGGGGAAAAATTCAGCTAAGATCCCACCTTTACATGGTATCCCAAAATAAATCCCAGTAGGTTAACAAATATTAAAAAACAAAACAAAACATAAAAACATTGGGAAATATAACCAGGTGAGAATTTGATCTATTTGACAATGTCAGTTGTTTAAAAACTAACAAAATATCAAGCTGCATTTTAAAAACCTGGGAAAATATATGCCATAAATACGACAAAGGGATATGACTATTCATGTACTATGCATTCTTAAGAATGAGATAGATCTGCATGTATTGACATGATAAAATATCCAAGGATACATTTTTGTAAAAATTAAAATTACTATTGTTATATATATGCTAATGTTTGTCTAGAAAAAATCTTGGAAGAATATAAATAGACAACAAACTATGAACAGTGGTTGTATCTAGGAAGTGAGGTTAGGAGGAACTGAAATCAGGGCTGGGCGGCAAACAAGGCACCAAGGGGCCAAAACTTGAGACACTCTCAGGGTCCTACAAGTGCAGGGCCGCACCTGAGGGTGGAGCATTGCCTCAAATTTTGTGCCCTTGGTGCCTCAATCGCTCTACCCTCATGCTGGCCCTGACTTAAGTACTTAAATATGATTTTGAATTTTTGCAATAAACAAAAAATAACAAGGAAACTGTGATTAAAGAATTTTAAAGTTCTATTATAAATAATAAGTGCACTAAAGCCCTACTGAAGAATAATGGGCCAAGGTATTAAAGCCAAGTAAGAGGTGCCCCCTTTTGCCTGTAATATTGGCAAAGATAAGGAAAAGAATAATACCTAGAGTGAGGGAAAATGATGTCTATCAGTTATCTATTGCTGTATAACAAACCACCCCCAAGCTTAGTGTTTTGAAATAACAAAATCCATATATTTTGCTCATGAGTCTGCAACTGAAGCAGCTCAGTGGAGAACGACTCATCTCTGCCCCACGCGGGGCATCTGCGTGTGATTCATCTGGCAAATGGACGCTGGCTGTCGACCAGGGGCTCGGCAAGGGCTGTGGGCAGGGGGCCTCGTTCCTCTCTGCATGGGCCTTCCCATGGGCAGCTTGGTGGCTCTGCTCCAAGAGAACAAGGTGGAAGTGCATGGCACTTCTATGTGCTGTCCTCAGAGGTCACACAGCATGACTGGCTGAGTGCTATCCGGTGAGGCAGCATAAAGGCTGGCCCAGGATGCAGACACAAAGACCTGTCCAGATCCAAGGGGAGGAGTCTTAGACACCGCCTTTCGATGGAGGATTGGCAAAGTTCTGGAAAACTATGTGAGATGGAAGATGTTGCCTTGGCCTTCTTTGGGAAATACACGTTTTCACAGAGCACGCTCGCTGGTGGTGGTGATATAAACTGATGCAACCTTTTGGAAAACAGCTGGTGATGTGTTTTAAAATTTTTGAGACAATGTATAATCTTTGATCCAATAATTCTATCTAGAATTTATCCTAAAAAAGTAATTGAGGATGTTTACTAATATTTGCTACATTAATATTTATAATAACAAAATAAGATTAACTTAGAGTTAACCCTAATGTAAACTATGGGCTATAGTTAATAATATGATAATATTGTTTCATCAGCTATAACAAAGGTACCATAATAATGCAAAATGTTAGTAAGAGGGAAATCTGTGTATGTGATGGAGTTATATAGGAACTCTGTACTTTCTGCATGATTTTTCTGTAAATCTAAAGCTGCTCTAATAAAAAAAAATTTTTAGAAAATAAGGTTATCCTACAGTCCATAATAAGGGACTGATTAAATTAAGGTGTATGATTCCTGTGGAATACAGTGTGGCCACTGAAAATGATTTGAATGTATATATTTTTAACTCGAAAGCATTTTCACACCATATTGTTAAGTGAAAATATCAAGTTGCAGAAACAGCTCTGGATTGCATGATCCTTACTTTGAAAAAGAAAATGTATATATTTATGAGTATTGAATGCATGGGTGAAAGCCTGGTACACATACACACCAAAATGTCAGTAAGTAGTTCATGGTTGGTGGTGGGATTAGGGATGTCTGTTCTTTTTACTTTATCTGTATTTTCTCATTTTTGTTGAATAAATACTGTTTGTACAATTAAAAACAGTTTTAATGGGCCAAGAATGTGAACACTCATGTTCAGTTCAAACAGGAAGAAATGCAAAGGCCAATAAATATCTGAAACAATATTCTACCTCAGTAATCAAGGAAGCAAAAATTAAACAATACAGCTTGATGCTGAAAAGGTGGTACTGTAATTTGGTATAATCATTCCAAAAAATAATTTGTTTATACCCTTTGATTTAGTAATTTTACTGCTCAAAATCTAGCCTAATGAAATAGAGATACTGCTCCACACTGGAACAACCTACACCCCAGCAATCAGACGACCTACCACCCTGGGCCCAATTCCCACACGGCAGCGGGCGACGGGCCCCCACGCCCCAGCAGGCAGGCCACGGGGCAGTTCCCATTCGTCATCACGTTAGCTCTGTTGAGGTAGAAGAGGGAAATAGCTCCCTGCACTCCTGTCTCTAACTACACGGGCCATGTTTCAAGAAAGATGGAAGCGAAGACTAGCCTAGTGTAATCTGATATTCAGGCAGAGCCCGTGTCTGAAAAAGGACCTAGTGCACGTCCCTCGCTTACTCAGGTGCCTGACCCCCTAGGCCTTTGAGTTGCAGCCTTACTTTAGAGTCAGCAGAGACATCACTTTCTCTGGCATGACCCCCAAAGTGGCGCACCCACGGCGCCCCCAGCAGGACACTTATCACACTGCAGCTTAGTTACCTGGCTATTGTCTTCACCAGCTGCCCGGGCTCGCAGGGTTGTCTTCCCCTCTCCCACTGCAGCCTCAGGGCCTATCATGAGGCCTGGCACATAGTAGGTGCATAAATATCTCCTGAACAAACAGGGATACGTTCTAGGGTGTGCATCTCTCAAAGCGTGTTGTTCACTTTCATACCCCTGCGTGTTTTCATCTGTAAAGGAGATAATACAGGGTTAAAGGCTCAGCTACAAGTACCTGCACATGGCAGGAGCTCCATACGTGTGCCCATTAGCACGCCATCAGCCTTCTTTACGAATTGCAGTGGCCCAGGCATTGGGGTG
The DNA here is from genome assembly GCF_015220235.1 of Choloepus didactylus. NCBI lineage: Eukaryota > Metazoa > Chordata > Mammalia > Pilosa > Megalonychidae > Choloepus > Choloepus didactylus. Next base: position 83,193,359 of record NC_051308.1, on the reverse strand, counting down.
TGGCGTGGACAAGAAACAGAGAGCAACCAGGCAATCGGGCTGAGACCAGAAATGAGGGGTGCTGCCTTGCCCCGGGGGTACTTCATAACAAGGTTTTTCTCAGAAGGCTCAGCACCATTCTTCAAAGGCAGAAAACACTGTTTCCAAAGCCCTTTGGACATCTCAAGACTCTTTCTCATACTTTGTTCTTTTTTGAACATTTAATTTCATCCATTGTTTTGGATAGGCAATACATGCTTAAGGTATTGAAAAAATTTCACAAGGTCTGAGAGTGGAGTCTTCTCCCCTGCCCTGTCTCCCCTCCCTGGAAGCACACAGTACTGCTAGTTTCTCGTGTGTCCTGTCAGACCTATTCTATGCAAATACAATGAAAGACATACCCTGTATACACCATTCAGCACCTTGGTTGGTTGGTTTGTTTTTTACCACTTAATTCTGAATCTTGAAAATTCTTCCACGTCAGTATATACAGAACTGCCGATAAATGCACAGTTGCACAGTCTCTTTGGCCCTCTCCAATCTTTATCTCCTTCCTGGTCTCACTTCTGAGCTCCAGTTGCCTCTTTGACCATCACTTACTCATTTCCTTGGGAAGCCTGACTCCTCCAGCTCTCCCGATGTCTAAAATCCAACTCAACATCTTCCTCTCAAAGCCTGTTCTCTCTCCTGAAATGCTGTTTCCAGCGGAGCCCTTTGTAGTCTCCCCAAAATGAGAAGCCTCCTCTTTCCCATCCTGCTGATAAATTCTGTTTTCTCTGACAGCTTTCCTCTTTCTTGCCCCCCTGATGGCTACAGCCTCTGCCCTGCCTCCTGGACTCCACGCTGTCCTGCCTCTGCCCCTCCACCTGTTGGATTCTCCCAAATCTCCTTCCTGTAGTCTGGCCCCTGCTCACCATCTTTCAGAATCTCCTCTTACCTCCAGTGATGAAGGCTAAATCCCTTAGCACTCTGCCCTCCCCTGTCTGACCCCGTCATGCTTTTCCTAACTTCTTTTTCCTTTACAAATCATGGTCCTGTGTCTGATGAGCTGTGTGACCTTGGGAAGTTATTCAATTTCTCTGAACCTCAGTTTTTTTCAGTAACATCTAGGCACTGGGGAATGAATAAGAGGGAGGGATCTCTGATTACATTTTTGTGACAAGACGGTAGGAAGTGACAGACTATAATCAAGCAAAGAAACGAACAAGGATCTCACATGAGAATAAATGCTATGAAGAAAATAAAATGGGGAAATGCTTATAAAGGACATAAACTAAGATCTCACTAGATGGACAGATATTCTGTAGTTATGGATAGACTAACACTGTAAAGATGAAATTGTAAAGGTGAAAGTTCTTCTCAAATTAATCTGAAATTCAATGGATCAACCAAAACTCCAGAAGGGTTTTTTCTAGGACTCAAACCTTATTCAAAAATTTATATGGATAATTAAAGGTCCATGGATTCCTAAGTCAACTTTGGGGGAAAATGAGCAAAGTGGGACACTTACCCTATGAGAATAAAAACATACTACAAAGAAGTCAGAGTGAAAAAAAAAAGAGTCATTTTACCCTTGGATTAAATAAATGGACCAATTGATCATAATAAAAAGCTCAAAGACAGACCCATGAATATATGGAAACGTGACATGTAATAAAGGTGGCATCATAAATCAGTGGGGACAGCCGGTGGCGGTGGGGAACCTGGCTCACTATATGGAGAAAAAGACACCAGGACCTCTGTGTTACACCAAAGATGGACTTGAGATAGGCTTAAAAACCTAACCGTGAAAGGTAAAATTACAAAGCCAGTAAAAGAAAACATAGGAGAATATCAAGATGTAGGGGTGGGAAAGCACTTCTTGAATAAGACCCAAAAAGCACAAACCATAAGGCGAAGTGTTGATGGTCTTCTTTTGCCATAATAAAGAATTTCCATTCAATGTAGGATACCAAAGTCAAGTTAGCAGAGAGTTTACAGACTCAGAAAAGGTATCCGCAGTGTCTGAAGCCTCCCCACCCATCCCACCATCCCATGGGACCCAGCAGGCCGCGTCAGGTAGGCCTGGCAGGAAATGCTCCCTGTCCCCAGTCAGGGAGAGGCAGGGCTCCGCAGGGGAAGAGGGCCGATGACACAGCAGGTGCTTGACAGTGCGAGGGCCACACCAGGGGCGCTGGTCAGCCGGCCAAGCCCCCTCCCAACCAAGGGCCGGCAGGTCTAGCACTTGATCTCCCATCTCGGCAGTCACAGATCAGACCCTGTGCTCCAGCCCTGAAATACGTGTGGTCAAATGGACAAATTACCCTGACGAGTTCCAATTTTCACTCTCTAGGAACAATTCCCTGCAGGCCTATTCCAGAGTGGCAAGTGTGAAATGCGGCCTTCACGGTGGATTACCAGCCTAAAGGAAGCTGTCACCTCCCAGGCCTGGGGGAGAGCCTGAGGCTAATTCCATGGCGGCTGTTTCTCTCTGGGAGAATTCTTTTCTGGGTCCAGCCTGTGGCCCAAGCAACACTTCCTATCACCACTGTCCATTTTCTGTGACTGAACAGACTGTATCAATTGAGTATGGGGGTGTGGGGGTGCTAAATTACCCCAAGGCAGAGCTGGGCAGCAGCAAGTCCTGGGGGATTTCCTGTCTGGGAGAGCAGGAGAGGGGTCAACGGATAGGTGGGGCTGTGTGTGCACAGCCAGGCTCCAGAACAGGGGCTGAGGGGGGCACTGGAAGACGTCCGGGGAAGGGGGACATTCCCCTCCTGTCCTTTCCACTCCCCATTCAGTCTGGATTTTCTTTCGGGAGGTGTTCTGGTTACTCTCGTTGTGTAACAAATTATCCCAAATTGTTGCTCGACTTGTGGCTGCATCTCTCTCCAGCTTCACACCACCTTCTCTGTGCCTGTGCCAAAATCCCTCTGCCTCCCCCTTAGAAAAAGATGTCTGATTGCACTTAAGGCCACCTGGCCAGTCCAGGATACACTCCTTCCCTCTAGGTTTCCTTGGCTACGTCAGGTTGTATTCCCAGGTTCTGAGGATCAGGACTTGGACATAGGAGAGCCTTTTTTTTGATCCTACCACACACCCGAGGGCTTGACAGGGCTGGACATCCACGATGGCCCTGGCAGGGCTGGCAGCGGAGGCCAGCTTTCACTGCGGCACCCACACGGGCCCCTCCGGCATGTCAGCCTCGGGGTGGTGGGACTTCTTACACAGCATCTGGCTTCCTGCAGAGCAAGCATCCCAGAGCACCAGGTCATCAACACAGTTTTTCCTCACTTAGCTTTGGAAATCACGCAGCGTCTGGCATTTCCGTTGCCTCCTGTTGATTACCCTAGGTTCAAGCGAAACGGGCACACGTAGTCCCCACCTCTGAATGGGAAGAGGGTCAAAGAATTTATGGATGTGATTTTAAAACTCACTCCAGGAGCCACAGTCACAGATGCTTCAAATCATGGAAAAAGCTTTGTTCTCCTTCCAGAGGAAAGCTTTGGTGGCCTCCTGAGTGGGAAGAAGGGAGAGTAGGAGCCTGTAACGGTTGTAGCAAATACTTATGTGGCTCCCTGCCCTCAGCGAGCTTGGTGTGTAGGAGAGAGCAACCTGTAAAGGGTTTCATTACTACCCAGCCTGGCAAATGCCCCCAGAATGACTGGGGTGCTGAGGGAGCCCTGAGGGTGGAGCCACCTCCTCTCCTGGGGTGGGGGTGGGGGGCCATGGAAGAAGAGCAGGGGCTCCCCAGGACGGAGGCATGAGTGGTGGGGGAGAAGGGGGAGGAAGAGGACCTCTCCATCCACTCGTTTGCTTATTCCACCCCCAGATGGGACGCTAGGACTTGCAGGTCCCCCAGCTGCCAGGCTCTCTCACTCCCCTGACCTTCGTGTGTGCTCCTCCTCCACCTGAAATTCTTCCCCACCAAACTCCAACTGGGCTCAAATATCACCTCCTCTGGGAAGCCTTCCCTGACCCTCTCTCCCCCTCTCCCTGCAGAGTTAGGCTCTTCCTCCCCTCCCATAGGCCACAGTAAGTGATTCTTTTCTTCTCCTTCTGCCCCTCTCACTTTGCTGAAGTCGTGCCCAGAGGCTGAAGGCCTCCTCCATCAGACTTTGACCTCCGGGAAGTCAGGGGTCGCATCCTGCCCATCCTTGTACCTCTCGGCTTGTCCTTGTCACCCGGACTGCTCAATCCATGGCTGATGAATGTATGCATGGCTCCAACTCCCACCAGCAAGAAAAATGCTTCCTGACTTTGCTGTGACTCAGCCCTTCTCTGCCCCTGGCTGACTAAATGCTCCCTGGCCTGGATGCACGCAGCATCCTGGGAAGAGGAAAGACACCAAAAAGGATATTTTAAAAGATATTTAGATTCTCAGAAGCAACATAAGATTTGTAAATTGGTGCATATTTTTGGAGGGCTTTTTGGTTGTATCTATCAAACTAATAAATGTGCATACCCTCTACCCAGGAAATCCATCTCCAATGATTTATCCTTTAAGAATAGTTGCATATGAATGGCAAGATAATATGTATAAGAATGTTCATGGAAGCATTTATAGTAGCACAAATTAACCTAAATACCCATCAATAGAGAACCAAATTATTGTATGTGGAACACTACATGACCATTGAAAAACAAATAAAACTATAGGCCCTGGCACGAAACACCTGCAATGTCTTATTAAATGATAAAAGCAAACTGCAAAACAGTATGTATAGAATAAACTTGCTTGAATAAAAAAGATATACATATTTATATGTGTGTGCTTATCTGTTAAGTATTTAGAAAAAACTCTGAAACAATCTCCCTTTGCAAAGTTTAAGACAGGTAGGGGGAGAGACATTCATTTGCTACTATAGGTGCATCTGTGTTGGAATTATTTGCAAAGCATATGTATTACTTTTTTTTTTTTTTTTTTTTTTTTTTTAAATCATCATTTTATTGAGATATATTCACATACCACGCAGTCATACAAAACAAATTGTACTTTCGATTGTTTACAGTACCATTACATAGTTGTACATTCATCACCTAAATCAATCCCTGACACCTTCATTAGCACACACACAAAAATAACAAGAATAATAATTAGAGTGAAAAAGAGCAATTGAAGTAAAAAAGAACACTGGGTACCTTTGTCTGTCTGTTTCCCTCCCCTACTTTTCTACACATCCATCCATAAACTAGACAAAGTGGTGTTTGGTCCTTATGGCTTTCCCAATCCCATTGTCACCCCTCATAAGCTACATTTTTATACAACTGTCTTCGAGATTCATGGGTTCTGGGTTGTAGTTTGATAGTTTCAGGTATCCACCACCAGCTACCCCAATTCTTTAGAACCTAAAAAGGGTTGTCTAAAGTGTGCATAAGAGTGCCCACCAGAGTGACCTCTCGGCTCCTTTTGGAATCTCTCTGCCACTGAAGCTTATTTCATTTCCTTTCACATCCCCCTTTTGGTCAAGAAGATGTTCTCCGTCCCACGGTGCCAGGTCTACATTCCTCCCTGGGAGTCATATTCCACGTTGCCAGGGAGATTCACTTCCCTGGGTGTCTGATCCCACGTAGGGGGAGGGCAGTGATTTCACCTTTCAAGTTGGCTTAGCCAGAGAGAGAGGGCCACATCTGAGCAACAAAGAGGCATTCAGGAGGAGACTCTTAGGCACAAATACAGGGAGGCCTAGCCTCTCCTTTGCAGCAACCGTCTTCCCAAGGGTAAAACTTATGGTAGAGGGCTCAACCCATCAAACCACCAGTCCCCTATGTCTGTGGTCATGTTAGCAACCATGGAGGTGGGGTAGGCGAATACCCCTGCATTCTCCACAGGCTCCTCAAGGGGGCACTACATCTTTTTTTTTTTTTTTTTCCCCTTGTTTTTCTTTTTTCTTTTTTTTTTTTTTTTTTTTTTTTTTAACTTTCCCTTCTTTTTTCAAATCACCTGTATGAAAAAAAAGTTAAAAAGAAAACAAACATACAATAAAAGAGCATTTCAAAGAGACCATAGCAAGGGAGTAAGAAAAAGACAACTAACCTAAGATAACTGCTTAACTTCCAACATGTTCCTACTTTACCCCAAGAAAGTTACATAATATAGCAACATTTCAGTGAACTTGTTCCTACTACAACCATCAGAAATTAACAGACCATAGTCATTTCTGGGCATCCCCAGAACGTTAAATAGCTTATCTGTTCTTCCTGGATTATTGTTCCCCCTTCCTTAATTGCTCTCTACTGCTAGTTCCCCTACATTCTACATTATAAACCATTTGTTTTACATTTTTCAAAGTTCACATTAGTGGTAGCATATAATATTTCTCTTTTTGTGCCTGGCTTATTTCGCTCAGCATTATGTCTTCAAGGTTCATCCATGTTGTCATATGTTTCACCAGATCGTTCCTTCTTACTGCCGCGTAGTATTCCATCGTGTGTATATACCACATTTTATTTATCCACTCATCTGTTGAAGGACATTTGGGTTGTTTCCATCTCTTGGCAATTGTGAATAATGCTGCTATGAACATTGGCGTGCAGATATCTGTTCGTGTCACTGCTTTCCGATCTTCCGGGTATATACCGAGGAGTGCAATCGCTGGATCGAATGGTAGCTCTATATCTAGTTTTCTAAGGAACTGCCAGACTGACTTCCAGAGTGGCTGAACCATTATACAGTCCCACCAACAATGAATAAGAGTTCCAATTTCTCCACATCCCCTCCAGCATTTGTAGTTTCCTGTTTGTTTAATGGCAGCCATTCTAACCGGTGTTAGATGGTATCTCATTGTGGTCTTAATTTGCATCTCTCTAATAGCTAGTGAAGCTGAACATTTTTTCATGTGTTTCTTGGTCATTTGTATTTCCTCTTCAGAGAACTGTTTTTTCATATCTTTTGCCCATTTTATAATTGGGCTGTCTGTACTATTGTCATTGAGTTGTAGGATTTCTTTGTATATGCAAGATATCAGTCTTTTGTCAGATACATGGTTTCCAAAAATTTTTTCCCATTGAGTTGGCTGCCTCTTTACCTTTTTGAGAAATTCCTTTGAGGTGCAGAAACTTCTAAGCTTGAGGAGTTCCCATTTATCTATTTTCTCTTTTGTTGCTTGTGCTTTGGGTGTAAAGTCTAGGAAGTGGCCTCCTAATACAAGGTCTTGAAGATGTTTTCCTACATTATCTTCTAGGAGTTTTATGGTACTTTCTTTTATATTGAGATCTTTGGTCCATTTTGAGTTAATTTTTGTGTAGGGGGTGAGGTAGGGGTCCTCTTTCATTCTTTTGGATATGGATATCCAACTCTCCCAGCCCCATTTGTTTGAAAAGACCATTATGGCTCAGTTCGGTGACTTTGGGGGCCTTATCAAAGATCAGTCGGCCATAGATCTGAGGGTCTATCTCTGAATTCTCAATTCGATTCCATTGATCTATATGTCTATCTTTGTGCCAGTACCATGCTGTCTTGGCAACTGTGGCTTTATAATAAGCTTCAAAGTCAGGGAGTGTAAGTCCTCCCACTTCGTTTTTCTTTTTTAGAGTGTCTTTAGCAATTCGAGGCATCTTCCCTTTCCAAATAAATTTGATAACTAGCTTTTCCAAGTCTGCAAAGTAGATTGTTGGAATTTTGATTGGGATTGCATTGAATCTGTAGATGAGTTTGGGTAGAATTGACATCTTAATGACATTTAGCCTTCCTATCCATGAACATGGAATATTTTTCCATCTTTTAAGGTCCCCTTCTATTTCTTTTAGTAGAGTTATGTAGTTTTCTTTGTATAGGTCTTTTACATCTTTGGTTAAGTTGATTCCTAGGTACTTGATTTTTTTAGTTGCTATTGAAAATGGTATCTTTTTCTTGAGTGTCTCTTCAGTTTGTTCATTTCTAGCATATAGAAACATTACTGACTTATGTGCATTAATCTTGTATCCCGCTACTTTGCTAAATTTGTTTATTAGCTCTAGTAGGTGTATCGTTGATTTCTCAGGGTTTTCTAGATATAAGATCATATCATCTGCAAACAATGACAGTTTTACTTCTTCTTTTCCAATTTGGATGCCTTTTATTTCTTTGTCTTGCCGGATTGCCCTGGCTAGCACTTCCAGCACAATGTTGAATAACAGTGGTGACAGCGGGCATCCTTGTCTTGTTCCTGATCTTAGAGGGAAGGCTTTCAGTCTCTCACCATTGAGTACTATGCTGGCTGTGGGTTTTTCATATATGCTCTTTATCATGTTGAGGAAGTTTCCTTCAATTCCTACCTTTTGAAGTGTTTTTATCAAAAAGGGATGTTGGATTTTGTCAAATGCTTTTTCAGCATCTATTGAGATGATCAATTGATTTTTCCCTTTCGAGTTTTTAATGTGTTGTAATACATTGATTGTTTTTCTTATGTTGAACCATCCTTGCATGCCTGGAATGAACCCCACTTGGTCATGGTGTATGATTTTTTAATGTGTCTTTGGATTCGATTTGCAAGTATTTTGTTGAGGATTTTTGCATCTATATTCATTAGGGAGATTGGCCGGTAGTTTTCCTTTTTTGTAGCATCTTTGCCTGGTTTTGGTATTAGATTGATGTTAGCTTCATAAAATGAGTTAGGTAGTGTTCCATTTTTTTCAATGTTTTGAAAGAGTTTGAGTAAGATTGGTGTCAGTTCTTTCTGGAAAGTTTGGTAGAATTCCCCTGTGAAGCCATCTGGCCCTGGGCATTTATTTGTGGGAAGATTTTTGATGACTGATTGGATCTCTTTGCTTGTGATGGGTTGGTTGAGGTCTTCTATTTCTTCTCTGGTCAGTCTAGGTTGTTCATATGTTTCCAGGAAATTGTCCATTTCTTCTACATTATCCAGTTTGTTGCCATACAGTTGTTCATAATATCCTCTTATAATTTTTTTAATTTCTTCAGGATCTGCAGTTATGTCACCTTTTTCATTCATTATTTTGTTTATATGGGTCTTCTCTCTTTTTGATTTTGTCAGTCTAGCTAGGGGCTTGTCAATCTTGTTGATCTTCTCAAAGAACCAACTTTTGGTGATATTTATCCTTTCTATTGTTTTTTTGTTCTCTATGTCATTTATTTCTGCTTTAATCCTTGTTATTTCTTTTCTTCTACTTGGTTTAGGATTGGTTTGCTGTTCATTTTCTAGCTTCTTCAGTTGATCCATTAGTTCTTTGATTTTGGCTCTTTCTTCCTTTTTAATATATGCGTTTAGTGCTATAAATTTCCCCCTTAGCACTGCTTTTGCTGCATCCCATAGGTTTTGGTATGTTGTGTTCTCATTTTCATTCGTCTCTATATATTTAGCAATTTCTCTTGCTATTTCTTCTTTAACCCACTGATTGTTTAGGAGTGTGTTGTTTAACCTCCAGGTATTTGTGAATTTTCGAAGTCTCTGATGGTTATTGACTTCTAATTGTATTCCATTGTGGTCAGAGAATGTGCTTTGAATGATTTCAATCTTTTTAAATTTATTGAGGCTTGTTTTATGTCCCAGCATATGATCTATTCTGGAGAAAGTTCCGTGAGCACTAGAAAAGTATGTGTATCCTGGTGATTTGGGATGTAATGTCCTGTAGATGTCTGTTAAATCTAATTCATTATCAGATTGTTTAGGTTTTCAATTTCCTTATTGGTCTTCTGTCTGGTTGATCTATCTATAGGAGAGAGTGATGTGTTGAAGTCTCCCACAATTATTGTGGAAACATCAATTGCTTCCTTTAGTTTTGCCAATGTTTCTCTCATGTATTTTGTGGCACCTTGATTGGGTGCATAGACATTTACGATTGTTATTTCTTCTTGCTGAATTGCCCCTTTTATTAGTATGTAGTGGCCTTCTTTGTCTCTCAAAACATCCCTGCATTTGAAGTCTATTTTATCTGAGATTAATATTGCTACACCTGCTTTCTTTTGGCTGTAGCTTGCATGAAATATTTTTTTCCATCCTTTCACTTTCAATTTCTTTGTGTCCCTGTGTCTAAGATGAGTCTCTTGTATGCAACATATTGATGGTTCATTTTTTTTGATCCATTCTGCGAATCTATATCTTTTAATTGGGGAGTTTAATCCATTTACATTCAACGTTAAAACCGTGAAGGCATTTCTTGAATCGGCCATCTAATCCTTTGGATTATGTTTGCCATATTTTTCCCTCTCTCTATTAATATCCTTTATTGTACCCATACCGAATCTCTTTAGTACTGAACCTTTCTCCAAGTCTCTCTGTCCTGTCTTTGTTTCTCTGTCTGTAGGGCTCCCTTTAGTATCTCCAGTAGGGCAGGTCTCTTGTTAGCAAATTCTCTCAGCATTTCTTTGTCTGTGAAAAATTTAAGCTCTCCCTCAAATTTGAAGGAGAGCTTTGCTGGATAAAGTATTCTTGGCTGGAAATTCCTCTCTCTCAGAATTTTAAATATATCGTGCCATTGCCTTCTTGCCTCCATGGTGGCTGCTGAGTAGTCACTACTTAGTCTTATGCTGTTTCCTTTGTATGTGGTGAATTGCTTTTCTCTTGCTGCTTTCAGAACTTGCTCCTTCTCTTCTATGTTTGACAGTGTGATCAGTATATGTCTCGGAGTGGGTTTTTTTGGATTTATTCTATTTGGAGTTCGCTGAGCATTTATGATTTGTGTATTATGTTGTTAGAAGATTTGGGAAGTTTTCCCCAACAATTTCTTTGAATACTCTTCCTAGACCTTTACCCTTTTCTTCCCCTTCTGGGACACCAATGAGTCTTATATTCGGACGCTTCATATTATCTATCATATCCCTGAGGTCCATTTCGAGTTTTTCAATTTTTTTCCCCATTCTTTCTTTTATGCTTTCATTTTCCATTCTGTCATCTTCCAGGTCACTGATTCGTTGTTCAACTTCCTCTAGTCTTGTACTATGAGTGTCCAGAATCTTTTTAATTTGGTCAACAGTTTCTTTAATTTCCATAAGATCATCCATTTTTTTATTTAGTCTTGCAATGTCTTCTTTATGCTCTTCTAGGGTCTTCTTGATTTCCTTCATATCCCGTACTAGGGTCTCATTGTTCATCTTTAGTTCTTTGAGTAGCTGCTCTAGGTGTGTCTCTTCTGGTCTTTTGATTTGGGTGCTTGGGCTTGGGTTATCCATATCGTCTGGTTTTTTCATATGCTTTATAATTTTCTGTTGTTTTTGGCCTCGTGGCATTTGCTGTCCTTGATAGGGTTCTTTTAGGGTTTGTAGACCAGTTGAAGTCCTTATCTCTAATTTATCAGATCTACAGCTTCGTGGAGTACACTTTCTCTAACTAACCAGCAGGTGGCGTCCACGAGCCACCTGTTCTCCACAAGCCAGATCTCCCCTGCTTAGCCTTTTTGGTGAGTGGGGGAGTGAGTCTTGTGGGGCCCAATTGGTGTCCCAAGCTTGCGTGTGTAGTTGGTGTTGCCTGCCCTGTATGTGGGGCGTGTTTCTGGGCAGTCGGGGAGGGGGGGTGGCCCTAACAATCAAATCTCCCTGATGATCCTAGAGTTTTAAAGCTACTGCAATAGTCTAATCCTTCAGTTCAGTCCTGCCACAGTTTGTCTCTGCCACTGACCCACAAGTCTTTGGTATTGGCGTATGGCTCCTGAGACTTGCAAGTGGGCCCCTCTTCCAGGCTGTGCACCCCGGGTCCTCTGTTGAGGGATGACTGTGCTATGTCACAGGTGAGTGCCGTCCCCCCAGGGCAGTTCTGGGCTGCTGGGCTGTGTTGGGAGGCTCCCAGTCTGCTCAAATGATGGCTGAATGGGGCTCTGTTAATTCACACTGCTCCCCCTTCCCAGCTCTGGGACATTCAGCTGAGGTTGCAGGGAAGGCTAATGTCCACGCCCAGTTTTGTGGTGTGTGCCTGTTATTTGAAGCACTTCCGTCACACTGGGTTGTCTGGGGCAGCTCTGGGCTATGGGGCTGGCGATGGGCAGGAGTGTTTCCTGTCCACCAGGATGGTGGCTGTGAGCGGACACCCCCCTTTTCTTGGGAAGTTGTGTTGTTTAGTGAATTTTCTCAGCCACTGGATTATTGCCTTTTGTCTCAGAGCTCTCTTATTTCTGCTCTTGACTTGACGTGCCCAAATTTCAATTCTTTGAAGCTTTCTGTATTGAGCTTCTTAGAGTAATTGTTTTAGAAAAAGCAAAAGGGATTTAAAAAAAAAAAAAAAAAAAAAAAAAAAAAAAAAAAAAAACGGCCCTCCTCAGAGATCTAATGGGTTATTGAAATGCTAATAGACAAAGCAACCAGGGCCATTAAGGAAAGGTGCCCTGGGCAGAGAGATCAGCCTTGCTTCGGGATTTGCACATGCGCCTCAAGGCCTGATCTCCGCCCTTCCCCTTTCTGTGTTCACCAGAACTCCAAAAATCCTCTGCTTTTACTTTGGAGCTTCTCGTGTTGTTTTCCTTCTATGCCCGTCTCCTCTCTGCTGGGCTGGCTGCTCTCAGAGTCTCTGGTGTCTGGCCTCAGTCTATCTATGGTTGGAGTTTGAATCAGTAGAATGAGTTTCCGATGAGAGCAGCCACTGCAATTCTCCCTTCTCCTTCCTGGAGCTGACAGCCCCTCCTCCCCCGGGACTGAGCCTGGCAGGGAGGGGCGCGGGTCCCCTGGCCGCAAAAACTTACAGATTTCGGTGATCTCAGCAGTTCCACGTTTTCATGAGTGTTGTATGAAGTATGCCCAAAGACAGATTGCTCTGTGGTGTCCAGTCCACGCAGTTCCTGGCTTTTTACCTACTTTCCTGGAGGAGTAACTAAAACATACAGCTCACCAGTCTGCCATCTTGCCCCCTATGTATTACTTTTATAATAAAAATAAAATGGAGAAAATTTTCTGCTTCAGCAAAACTAATTCCTACTTATCAAAGCACTTCCAAGTCATTGACACATATTTAAAAATTTGAAAGTCAAATACAAAAACACTAGGGTACAGGCAGTGATGCCCACCAAGTATTTCATTTGCTCTCCCCATTTCCAGCCCCTTGCCAGGAGTCAGGGCTTTGTGACTAGTTCTAGCCAATGAGATGTGAGGGGAAATGATGTGTCCCTTTGGTGCTGAGGTGGTGAGAGGCCCAGGCTCACCTTTCTACTTCTCTCCCCCTGCCACCACCACTAAGGAGGCCACACGTGCTAGATGATGTAGCTACAAGAGATTGGAGCCTCCTGCAACTTCCCTGTTGTTCTGTTATGCCACTGAGATTTTGGAGTTAATTTGTTATTGCATCACATCCTGGCCTATTTCAGTTCTCTATTGCTGTCTAACAAACCACCCCAAAACTTAGTGGCTTGAAACAACAGTTGTTTTATTGGTCCATGCTTCTGCAGTCTGGGCTAGTTTTGGTAGGCAGCTCTCCTGCAGGTCTTGCCCGGGGACTGAGATCTGCGCTGAGAAGGACCCTGGGACAGCTCCTTCTCCTCTCCATGGGGAGGGGTCCCTCCCCTGCAGGTGCTCCCTCCACGTGGTCTATCCAGCAGCGTAGTTGAACTCACGCAGCGGCTCAGGACTCCCCAAAGTGCCAGGCCTTCTTAAGGCACAGTCCCAGACGGCACAGTGTCACTGCTGCTGCATTCCATTGGTTAAAGCAAGTCACAGGCCCCGCCCAGATTCAAAGGGGAGGGGCTTACACCAGAGCAAGAAACCAGAGACACGGTTCATCGGGCCACCTGTGTAAGCCTTGCCGCTCCACCTGGCCTCTACTGAGCATAAATAACAGGTATCTATGGCTTGTGTGAGAATGTATTGTGTGTGATGTGTGTGTGTAAACTTTAAGGATGTGATCATGTAAATGGAGAACAATTTAGAGAAATTCATTTTTGTCTTTTCAGAAAATAGTTAAAAATCAGTTGCCCCTGTTAAAAAGGCTGAAAAAGAGTCCAGACTTCAATTAGAGATATAAATGAAGTAGATCTGGTTAGGACTAGGTCAAATCAGGTCAAAGGGTAAAGGACAATACTGACTGTGTTTTAAAACTTCAACTTCCATATGAGACCAAGGGAAGAGATGTTTAGTTGGTGCAAGATCTATATTTCCTAAACAATTTAACTCATACAGTTTGTTCAAATACCATAATTACATGGAACTTTGACTAGGAAGTGAGACCTGGTAGGTTGGTATAGGTTAGTGTGAAATAGCGACACATCCCAAAGTAATTTGAGCAGAGAATAAAAATATATATGCAGGACCCCCCTGAGGAGCTGGGGGGAAATGCAGAAGTGTTGGACTTCCCCACCTGGATTGTTGCTGATGTTCTCACAAACATGGAGGACTGGCAGTTTGGTATACTGAGCCCTCTATCACAGGACTTGCCCTTATGGAGCACGTTACTGAAAGGAGAGGCTAAACCTGATTGTAGTTGTGCCTGAGAATCTCCCCCTGAGTGCCTCTTTGTTGCTCAGATGTGGCCCTCTCTCTCTCTAACTGAGCCAACTCAGCAGGTGAACTCACTGCCCTCCCGCCTACGTGGGACCTGACTCCCAGGGGTGTAAATCTCCCTGGCAACGCAGGATATGACTCCCAAAGATGAATCTGTACCTGACATCATGGGATTGAGAACATCTTCTTGACCAAAAGGGGGATGTGAAATGAAACAAAATAAAGTTTCAGTGGCTGAGAGATTTCAAATGGAAATGAGAGGTCACTCTGATGGACATTCTTATGCACTATATAGATAACCCTTTTTAGGTTTTAATGTATTAGAATAGCTAGAAGTAAATACCTGAAACTATCAAACTGCAACCCAGTAGCCTTGACTGTTGTAGATGATTGTATAATAATGTAGCTTACAAGGGGTGACAGTGTTATTGTGAAAACCTTGTGGATCACATTCCCTTTAACAACTCTATGGATGGATGAGTAGGAAAATGGGGACAAAAATTGGGTGAAAAATAGGGTGGGGGGGATGATTTGGGTGTTCTTTTTAATTTTTTATTCTTATTCTTGCTTTTTCTGGTATAAGGAGAGTGTTCAAAAAATAGATTGGGGTGATGAATACACAACTATATGATGGTACTGTGAACAGTTGATTGTATACCATGGATGATTGTATGATATGTGAATATATCTCAATAAAACTGAATTTAAAAAATTAAAAAAAAAATCACTTGCCCACTTTGGAAAAGCCAAGAGCTAGTCCTGAAGTTAGATCACCTCTTACACTTATCATTGTAGGTTAAAGAAAAGAGGGGAAAAACAAGTAACTCCAGGTGCTAAAGTCATTTTCAAAGTATTTACAATAATTTAAGTGCTAGCTATAAAGCTTACGTAACTTACAGCTGCCACCCTGTGCCCGGTTTTCAGGATGCAGGTTCAGCATCTGAAGGGTACGTGGGGAGCACTGGAGCTGAGTGGTGTTGCAGGGAGCCTGGCGCCCTTCCCAGTGGAGGTGGCTTAAGGTACCCAGGTTTCAGGCTTTCTTGCCTCAGACACACCAGATAACATTGGCAAGGCCCCTGCTTCCTGAGAGCCCTCCCCTCTCACCACCTGTGCTGGTTTGAAGCTGTTGTGTACCCCAGAAAAGGCCATGTTCTTTTAATCCTTTTCTGTGGGTGCGGTTATTAGTGGGACCTTTTGGTTAGGTTATTTCTGTTGAGATGTGACCCAGCCCATTCAGGTTTGGTCTTAATCCTTTATACTAGAGTCCTTTATAAAAGTATAAAGGACACAGAAAAAGCCCAGAGAAACACACAGAGAAAAAGTCCCTGGAGGAGCTGAGAGAGGAAATCACTGAAGCCAGAAGCTGAAAGCAACGAAACCCAGGAGAGAAGGATCAGCAGATGCTGGCCATGTGCCTTCCCGTGTGACAGAGGTGCCCCAGATGCCAGCAACTGTCTTCAGAGTCCAGGTATCATCCTGTTGATGCCTTGACTTGGACATTTTCAGGGCCTAAGACCTGTAAACTGTAAGTTAATAAATCCCCACTATAAAAGCCAAATCATTTCTGGTATATTGCATTTCATCAGCCTTAGCAAAACGCGAAACACCACCCATTAGCCCAGGGAGCTGTTTCCTCCTTAGAATTCCAGCCTCTTCTTGACAAGTACATCCCAGATAACACCCACTCTGGCCCTTGACGGGACTCGGGTACCCCCACCTTGTCCCATCCACCCGCTCATGGGGATTCCTCTCAGGCAACTCCCGAGAAGGCATTCAAGGACTGCTGGTTCTCATCAGCTTCACTATCCAAGCACAATCTTGTGCAACGTTGCGCAAGTCACTTAAGCTCACTGGCAGCTTCCGCATAGGAAAACGGAGGGAGTCATACATGCCTCTCAGGATTAAATGGAAAATAACTGTGTTCAGTGCCTGGCATTTAAAAGGTGCTCCACAGACAGAAATAAATGTTATTACAAAGTCCTGGGGTCCCTTTCTTTACACCTCTTTGCTGACAGTAAATAAATGGGGACGCTGCCTGTCTGACTCACCAACATATTTCCAGCTCCAAGTACAGGGCCTAATATATTATGGCTCCTTAGTAAATATTTGCTACATGAATGGATGAATGAGTAAGTGAATGAGTTTATAAATAACCCACTGCTGCAACCCAGGAGTGGGGAGAAATCCCAGCACAGATTCTCTAGACCAGGCTGGGGAAGTGGCTTCTGCCCTCCGTGTCTGCTCCCAAGAGTGGCCGGGCGGCCGACAGTGGCTCTGTCGGGCCTGGTTAGGTTATTGGACATGTTATTGGTGTGGTCAGCCGGCTAGATATTCCCCGTTATGCGGCTGTCAGGGCCCCACTTATCTCTCCTCTGTAATGGTCCCTGGCTTTTTATGGACTTCCTGCTCTCCCCTGGCAGTCTGTGGACTTTATTATATGCACCACATGTCTCCGGTGATGAGATCTGAGGAGGAAAGGGAAAGCCTGGGAAAGGACCCCGAGGCCGAGGCACAGGAGCCCCTCCTCTGCCCCCAGCCTTCTGCTTCAGCCCCCTGGTGTGGGAGCTCTGTCCCTGGAATAAGACTGGGTGGTCCCAGCCTACAAGCTTTCAACATACTTGTGAGATGCCACGCCCCATTCTTTCCACATTTCCAAGTCCTGGCCATTCTTCAAGCCAGTTTCAGACATCAGGTTTCATGTGTCCCTTAGCATCGCAGGATCACACCCTCACTGACAAGGCGTCTGAGAGGTCTTCCAGCTCAACCACCTGTCCCTGCAGAATTGTACCAGTGGCATCCCTGGATGACGGTGATCTGGCCTCCGTGTGAACACAGCAGGTGTCAGGGGATGCGTTGCTCTGTGACAGAACTAGTACTTCTCACAGTCCTTTGCCTTTGAACAAACTCGGTTGAAAATCTGATTTTGCCTGGGGGCTGGCGGGGGCGGGGGGAGGCGGAACTTGTCCATGTTATCTGGTGTGTCTGAGGCCAGAAAGCCTGAAACCTGGGGGACCCAAGCCACCTCTCCCGGGAAGGGCGCCAGGCTCCCTGCAACACCACTCAGCTCTAGCGCTCCCCACATACCCTTCAGATGCTGAAACTGCATCCTGAAAACCAGGCAGGAGGCAGCCTTTGACCCATCTGGGCAGAAGCAGCCTCACCGAGAGAACTGGGCTGGGGCTAGGAGTGGCCATGGGCGTGGGCTTCAGTAAGGGGGAGGCTGAGGGCCCTGGGTACAGAGCCCCCTCCACGCCACAACCCACAACACGACTAAGCCACAGCCTCGAGCCTCTGGGGAACACACACACCACACACTTTCTCATTTCTTCCCCTGAGATCTTTGTTCTTTCTAAACATCTCCCCTTCTCCTCCCCCACAGAACACAAATCTCTTGTCCAATACAGAACACAAATCCCCTGCTATTTGGGCTTAGGGCCGCCACCCCAGCAATATAAATACATGACTTAACCCTTGGTTTAAAGGTTAAGCTCACTTGGGGCTAAAATTCAGTGTCCCCAGGGCACAGGAGCAGGCCTGGGAAGAGCCTGTGAGAGCAGGGGTCACATAAACCAGAATAACTTGTGCTGCTGGTTGGAGACAATGCTTTATCACCTGCTCCAGACCTGACTTTCAGCTGCATTTACTTATGTTTTTCCTTTTTCTAGGAACGATGCCGGCTCCCCTCAGGACACATCACAGAGGCATAAGAAAGTTTTGTTGAACACGTGAATGAATTTCATAGCCAGGGAAGCCAAGCAAACTTTTTCACTGGCCACCTGGGGCAGGTGGCAGAGGGGTCCCGAGGAGGGCCAGAGGGTCGCCACTGGCTTGTGAGTGGGAATCTGGGGGACACTGGTGCTAGGAAAGAGCGTAGGGGGTGGGGGAGCCCTTTTGCCAAAGCTTGGACACCGTGTGAGGCCTGTGGACACTCAATCGATAGCTGACGGCTAATAGCTAACAGCTCCCGGGAGTTATCGGACTCCTAGTGTGTACATTTAAATACCGCAACACAGGGTACATCTATTACTATTGTTCTTATGCCCATTTCACGGTTGACTTTTTTTTACCAGCAGCCTTCTACCAATGTTAGCCCTGTGCTTTCCTGCCCACTCCCTGGATCCAAATTCTGCTGACTCAAGCCCTGCCTCCCGCCCTGCTCTCCACTTTTCCTCCTGCCCTTTTGCTCACCAGAACGCTTTCTTTCCCCCTGCCCCCTCCACCTACCCAGATCCTTCTGTCTTCTACTCCGGGTCCCAGGGATCTCTCCCTCCTCTGACCTCTGACCCCCTTGTCCCCACTCCAGACTTCAACCAGGGCAACCCACATCCCTGTCCTCCCCAGTTCCCTGTGTGTTCACGCCCCCCCCACGGAGTTCTTGGGGAACAGTGAGGTGCTCACAACTTTCAAAGAGGCTGGGGGTGGGGAGAGAGGTGTCCTCCCAGGGCAGGCTGAGGGGTTGTGGTGGGTAGAGGGGAGCAGGGTTGCCCCCCAGCTGAAGGACAGGGCTCCCGGGCTCTGGGGTGGAGGTGCCGGGCGAGCTAATCACCTAAATGGACGCAGGCTGTTGAGAGACACGCTCTATTCCCTAATAGAATTTTCCCTCAAGTGCAATTTAATTTTCTCTGAGGCAGTCTCCAGCCCCTCTGCTACCCTCCCCCTAGACAAACCCTCATTTCCCAGCTTCTGAGGGGGAGCAGAACACCTCTCAGAGAGAGGAGGAGAGAGGCCTCTTCTGGGGTCTGTGCATCTCCAGTTCAGAGCCTGCCCCCCCCAACTCCCTCCAGCGAGCCCCTTCCCCGGCTCCCTCCCCAGCTGGGGGTGCTGCTCCCCTCCCCACCATTCTCTGACTTCCCCTGGAGCTGCCTGGGCTCAGCTAGGACAGCCGGTCCCAGCCTCCAAATCCTCGTCATGAAGGCAGATTCTTCCCCTGACCTCTGGTAAGTTCACGCACCTCCAGAATTCCCTTTGTCTCGCTTGGTGTCAAATGCTTGGGGGGCGGTCAGGAGGAGGGTGTGGGAGGTGCTGGGGTAAGGGTGGGGGTATGAGCCCACAGGGACACACACCCAGAGGGCCTCGTGGAGGGGGCAGAGATCAGCTGCGAGCCCTGTGGTTTGGGGCACAGCCCAGCCCCTGAGCACCCAGGGGACCCTCCCGGCTGGGTCTCTCTCTGTGGCAACCTCCACCCCCAGGCCTCAGACTGCGAGCCCTCACATCTGACTCTGGTTTCTGGGAGTACTGGAAAATGTGGGAATGGGGTTCTGCTGATTTCAGGGTGGGGGTAGAGGGCACCTCCGAAGTTGTTTTCCAGTTCTTTCCCTGGGCCCCCTCGGGCTGCCTGTGGCCCCTTCTCCTGGGTGATGGGCTCAGGGAGGTCTGTGCAGGTTTGCACATGGCCTGTGGCCTGTGATGCTGGGCTCCCCTGGCCCCCAGGGCAGGGATGGGCCGAGGGCCACAAAGAGAAGCTGAGGGGAGGATGTGAATCCCAGGGGAGGGGAGGGGCGGGAAGGGGTGGGGCCCCCTGAGGTGGGCTTTCAGGGCAGGCAGGGAGCCTGTGGGTGCACAGCTGTTTTCTGGACACATGGAGGCGATTCCGCCACCCGTCCCTCTCCGGCCCTTTCCTCTTTATCAGGGGAGCCTGGAGCAGGGAGCACTGGAATTCCTTTTTCTTCGCCATTCAAGCCTTGAAAAGAGCAGAGGGAGGAGCTGAGGATGACAGAGAATGGATGGGTGGCAGGTCAGGGTCAACTGCACCAGGGAGATGGCCACTCTGCAGGCCCTGCCACCTGCTCAGCCCCCGCCTGTTCTCGGGTGCAGCCGAGGTCACTACCGCTCATCAGCGTGCAGGGCCACCTGCTCGCGGGCTGGGCTGCGTCTGTGGGCATCCCTCCCATTCATTCGTCCAGCAAATGCTTATTCATCGCTAACTCAGAGAAATTGTGCTAGGTGCAGGAGGAAAAGGGCTACCTTTGGCCATGCAGCCTGTGTGTGCATGTGGGTGCTGCGTCATACCATTCAGAACACCCAGGACAGCACCATCCAACAGAAGCATAATGCCAGCCATATGTATAATCTAAAATTTTCTTATAGCCATATTAAAAAAAGAAACAGAATACATATTTTAATAATAGATTCTTATTTAACTGAATAGATCCAAAATATAATACATTTAAAAAAAATCTTTAATACTTCACATTCTTATTTTATTTTCATTTTTGGTACTGTCTTTGGAATCCAATGTGTAGCTCACACCCACAGCACATCTCAGTTCTGATCGGCCACGTATCAATTGTTCAGGAGCCACGTGTCACTAGTGGCTGTGGTAGCAGACACCCACAGTGTGGTGCAAGAACCAGCAACTTTAGAGATGCAGAATAACAGGCCTCAAACCCACTGAATCAGCATCAGCAGCTTAACAAAATCCCAGGTGAATCACATGCGTAGGAAAATCTGAGAAGTGCCTTGTGAAGGGACAGGGGAAGGGAATGAGCATGTGGAGCATCTGCCTTAGGTGTTCATGTGGGGATCTCACGTGGCCCCCAAAGAGCCCCTTCTCAGGAGTCTTGTCTGAGTATTATTGTCCCCATTTAAGCAGGAGGAAACAGGCTCAGAGTATTTAATTTCCCACAGCTGTAAAGCTCCGCAGTTGATTGGAGCCAGGATTTACATCCTCTACAGAACGCTTCCTCAGGTGAGGTCTTTGGGAGATCTTTGCCCCCCAGAGCTCTCGGGGTTTCCTCTCTGACCACTAACAGTGGCCACAGTCCCAGTGTCCTGGTTCCTTCTCTGTGGGTCAATGTTGTCAAGCAAAAAGCTTGGGGGGCCAAAGGTGAGCCCCTTCATGGGAGCCAAAGCCAAGCAGTCCGAGACCCAAAAGGTACTGGGTTCCCCTGTCCTTATTCACCAAAGACAGCTAACGTTTATGTGGGGCTCACGGTGTGCCGGGCCCCGTGACATCACCTTTAGTCCTCCTTTGACAACACTCTCTGGCCCATACTATTATTATCCCAGTTATGAAGGTAAGTTAAACGGAGGCTCCACGTGCAGAGCTGGCATCCAACTTCAGTTAGTCTGGCTCCAGAATCAGGAGTCTGGACCCTGCCTTGCCACCTCCCCTCACACACACCCTGGCTCTCTCCTGTCACCACCTCTGCCCACTTCTAAGGACCCTACTTTTTTTTTTTTTTTTTTTTTGGTTGTAAGTCAGCTCCAGAGGGCAAACTGCTGAGTTAAGCTACTCCAGTAAAAATCTTTCACCAAGATGATGACAGCGTTGTTTTATAGATGAGCCTTGACACCTGCAGCGATTTTCAAATGGAGCCAGGATGGAGCTTCTACCCCTCAGCCTCCTGTTTACAGCCTCCTTTTTAGAAGCTGAGAAAATGGATCATCTGGTCAGAAGCTCTGGGGCTGAGTTCTAGGTATCATCAGACAATTTAGCTCTTCTGAGCTTCAGTTTTCTCAACTCTAAAGTGGCTGTACTATCATATGCTCCACCTACCCTTGTGAGGCCTAGGAGAGAAAAGGTGCTTAAACTATGAAGCACCATAAAAATGTTGGTACTGAGACCATTCCTGGATTCAGGATGCCTCTGAGTCCTGGGGTTGAAGAGGGAAATGGGGAAGGGAGGAAGAGTGTTAGCTGTGCAGCAACTGCAAGCCACCTTCCTTCTGTGCAAATAAACTTGGTGGTTAAGCCAAATCAAAAAATAAACAAAATTTAAAAGAGCAAATAATTGCAAGACTGTGCAGGCGGAATAGCTTCCAGAAAAAAGGTACAGAATCCTGCATCTGAGTGCAACACCTTGGAGAGGCTGTCTGGGGGAGGCAGGTAGAAGGAGCAGAGCCTTCTAGTTACTACTGGGTGTTGTCATTATTAACAACCACCACGATGGCATTTGTGTGCCTTCTGTGTGCAGGGCACTATGCTCCTGGATTTACA
Organism: Choloepus didactylus; assembly: GCF_015220235.1. Classification (NCBI taxonomy): domain Eukaryota; kingdom Metazoa; phylum Chordata; class Mammalia; order Pilosa; family Megalonychidae; genus Choloepus; species Choloepus didactylus. The sequence continues at coordinate 83,171,107 of NC_051308.1, read as the reverse complement.
TGCATTATCTCGAATCCAACTACCACCTTACCACAGGGGGTTTTATCCCTACGTTACTGGTGATGAAAACAAGGTTGGCAAGACCAAGGGACTTGACCCAGGTGTCGAGAAGGAGAGGGCTGGGGTGTGAACCCCCACGGCTCTGACTCTGATCACACCACCAGGTTCTTTTCAGGGAAATCTTCCCCCAGCCATGACCCAGCTGTACCAAAGGAAAATGTGCCTGTTCCCTTGATGGAGTGGGAGCTTTGCACAAGAAAGTTAAAATTTCATCCAAGGGAGAATTTTGACACATTGGCTTCGGCTTGTAACCGAGCTGTAACAGCAGGTCTTCTCCACCCCAAAAGGACCCAAAGAGGCCCAAAAAACCATGGACCTCTTTCTAACTCCTAACCACATTTTTAGGAAAGAAGAGCTCCCAAGTTCTAGTTAGCTTAAAAACATCCAAGAAAGTTTCTTGTACCCTGGTTTCTCCCATAAATATAAAATAAAAGGAAAACAAAACCAAATAAAGAGGGGAGTAAAATAATGATGCTGGTCAACATTTCTAGAGAAAGAATTTACTAGGTGCTTCAGGAGATAGTCTGTGAAGAGGGTACGATTTTTATCCCCATTTAGCTAGTGAGACAGTGGAGAATCCAAATGTTCGCTAACCCAGTTTCTGCTCCTGGAGAACCTGGGTGACACTATTTCACAGGAATGCCGGGAGTCCTGGGGCAAAGTAAGCTATGGGCTGTCTCCACTTGTCATTCCAGGTCCTCGCCTCCCCAGGCAATGGTGGTGGCACAGAATAAGTGCTCAATGAATGCCTGAATTCAGAAATGACCTCAAGTATTGTAGACTTTTGTTGGGAGAGAAAGTGAATAAACCCTGAAATTAGAACAAGACCAAACACCCTGATTTCTTCCACAGCTCCCCCATGTACACGACCATGGGTGTGAGGGCTGCACGATGGCTCCCAGAGCACTCAACCATGTACTCTGGGTGGACCCACTACCTGGCTATGTGCAAGGATCTCCAAATAAGAGTTATTTGATGGTGACAGCAAAGACAAAGCCAAACTACCTGTGCCCATATCCTGGCTTCACTGCTTACCACCTGTGCAAATTTGGGCCCATTACTTGACTTCTTTGTGCCTCGGTTTCCCCATCTGTAAAATGGGGATAATAGTAGTACCTATGTCGAAGGATGTGTGAGAAGTAAATACACGTGGAGCACTTAGAACAATGCTGGCAACATAAGTGTAAGCTATTGTCACTTTCCTTCTTCCTCTAAGGATCAGTGTCCTTTTTGGCAGACAAATGCTCTTGTCCTGTTTCTCAGCCATATACTGAGTCAGAATCTTATCTTGAGATTCAGAAGCCTAATTGCAGGACCATTTCTTTTTCATCCCCTTAAATGTCTGTGTCAAGGACACAGGGCAGGTTTAAGGGGAGCAGCAACTGCCTTCTGATCAGCATCCTGGTGGGGGGCGGAGATCCCAGGAAGGTTCTGGGAAGGGAAGGAGACAAATGACAAAGTGGTGGTCTCGCGAAAGGGACCCGTGACAAATGACTGGAAGGACTGGGTGGACAGATGGAGAAGAGCAAAGGCCCCTGTCCTTTTATTGGAGAACTCTGTGTGGCTCCCTGAACAAGACAGTGGCTCCCTAGGGGCTGGGCCGAGGGTTGGTCTCCCTGGTTCTCTCTGCTGGGATGAGTAATATGGACCGGGGCAGAGGGTCTATATCAATCTCGCCCAGCAGAAAAATGAATGAAAATTGAATTCCCCAAGGAGAATTGGGGAGCTGTTATCCAGACAGAAATAAATCAAAGGATGCCACAGAGACCAGTGCGGGGGGCGGTAGGGAGTAAGTTTCCAACAGCAGGAGAATAATTAAGGAAAGAGTTTCAAAATGCAAATGATCAAAGAGCATTTGAGAGGAATGAGGACAAGAAGGGGATGATTAGAGATGGGGTGACAGGGAAGCAGGGGGGTGATATTTGTTCCTCAGAGGAAAAGAGAGGCTAGGGTTCAGGATTCCTAGCCTCTTAAGAGTGACCTCGCCTATTCTGTGGGCCTCTTAAAATGCAAGGGTTTGAAGACACACAAGGCTGCTGTCACAGAGTGGAAAGAGCACCAGACTGGGAGTCAAAAGGCTGAATTTAATTTCCAGTTGGCTCTGCAACTTATTAGCTGTGTGACCTTAGACAAGTCACTTTACCTCTCTGTTTCCTAGTAATCATAACCAAGCCCAGTCATAAGTATATGAACAAATGAGATAAAATATGTGGAAGAACTTTGTGAAATGTGAAATACTAGACAAAAAGTAAGCTGTGATTATTATCACAGATAATTGGATTTCTGGAGATTCTTCCCTCAGAATTGGATCCACTGATATGTTGGGTTTGGTTCCCAGAATGTAATGTGTAAATGTCTAGAAAGTACTAGATAGTTTGTGCCAACTATTGACCAACTGCCCTGACAGACCTTAGACTTGGGGAAAGCCTTAAAACTCCACTGGCAAATCCCCTGCTGCCCATCCTCCATCTGGATCCCAGCCCCAAGGCTCAGGTCTGAGGATGGCTTTAAGAACAATTGCTTCTGGGAGGCCACCTGCCAGCCCTGGAGCTGCCTTCGGTGACAAAAGCCCTTGCTGTCAGCTTGGAGATTTAAATCCAAACTGAGACCCACCCCAAAAGTCTTCCTGGACCATTCCACATTAGAGATTATCTGACTTCTGTGGGATTCATTTATTTTCCCATTCTCTGGTGTAGACACTAGCTTAGCCCCTATTAGCCTGTTTTTCATCCCCAAAGTAGGTATAAAATACTCTTATTGGCTCATTGTGAGGAATAGATGAAATAATACAAGTAGAAGCATTTACCTTGTACAAATATAAACTTTCAACAAATGGTGGTTATTACCATCAAATATTATTATATTGCTGTTTTATTATTATTATTATCAGCTATAGTAGGCACTTAAAAATCTATTTAAGGAAAGCTTTTTACTAGGGTTTCTTCATCTTCTGATAGGAGGGCTGAATCCCCAGTATGGAAATAAAATGACTTGCCAGATGTGGATATCAGTGGACGACTTTGGGAATGGGACCCAGTTCATATCTTTAGGAGGCAAATGCCTGTAGAAAAGTCTCAGAATGTGGAAAGGGATTTAATGGCTGAGCTGCATTGTGTGTATGTATGGGGGCGCAAGGGGGTGCCGGAGAGCTGCTGCCCACATATTCAAAATCCAAGAACAAAACAGACCTCCTAAGGCTCTTCTGCCGTTGGGTGGAGGTGAAAGTGGCATCTCCTGAATCAGTGCTGGGCACTGTAACGATGCCCCTTCTCCCCGCAGTCGCAGACTAGGACTTGCAATGGCAAAAGGGCAGAATCTGGGCAGGTGCGATGAACCAGGAGAACAGAAGCTGCAGAGAACATTCTTAAAATGTAAATTTTGAATTATAAAAGTAATTGCCATATATGCTCTACAGTTCACTGCATATAATTATTTTATCTTTTGCTAATATTACTGAAAAAATAAAATCCCTTTTACAGAAAATGTGGAAGACAGAAAAAAGTTTTAAAATGTTCCATAATACATCTCCTTAATATGCTTTTGAATAGCAGTCAATATATTTCCTTCCTGTTTTCCCCCAATGTTTCAAAAAAATATTATTAGTTTTTGTGCTTTATAAAATAATGTACTCATTGAGGAAACAAAAACAAAAGGAAGAAAATAAAAATACATACTGTACAGATAACCACTTTTATGTTTTAGCATATTTTTTCTATCTATACTTCTTTTTTTAAAATGTGATCCTAAAGTTCACACTGTTTCTATCCTCCTTTCTTCCATTTCTTAATAAATCTCAAACACTTTTCAACATAAGTATCTTTCTATGGTATTTTTTATTTATGATAATTGATTTGATAATCCCCTACTGTTGGACATTTTGATTATTCTCTTTTAAAATTATTATAAGCATCCACAACAAATCTTTATAAATATTATTATTTTCTAAGAATAAATTTCCAGGGTCAAAGGGAATACACATTTTTTAGATGTGTATTCTAAAGTGGGTATTATCACTGCTTTTATCTTTGACTAACATTTTTGCATACCTATAATCACATAATATTGCATCCCGCTTTTTAAAAATGTATTTCACAAGCGTTCCCATGCTGCTAGATTTCTAGTTTCAATAATTGTATAAAATATTACCAAGGAAATTTAATACACTTCACTAGACCATTTTTTGTTGTTGTTGTATATTTATTTTAATCCAAACCATAATGCTGTAGCAAACTCCTGCATGAAACTTTTTCATATTTAGATTATTTCCGTGCAACAGATACTTAAAAATGGAATTACATGAGCATACATAAAGGGTGTGAACAATTTTATGGATTTTGGCATGAGCATACCAGTTTCGCAGCACCTTCACCAGCACTGGGTTCCACCTTTTGTTCCTCAGTTGATCAACAGGCAAGAAGAGGTACAGGCTATGTTGTATGTTTTGTGTGTCTTTGCTTGCTATAAGGTTGGCATTTTCCCATGTTTGTTTACTGGTTATATTTCTATAGAAAACATTTTGGTAAACACTGAAAATGTCACCAGGTTCTTTGCTTTTTTTCCTGTACATACTGTCACTTAGTCTCGGGCACTGAAGCCATCTCGCAGATAAAGAGGGAAAGAGATGATGCGGACTCAGTACCAGAACACAGAGACTTCACTATGACCTCACTGAAGAAAAATTCTGAGCGCAAATAGCCACGCCATCCTCCTTCACCCGCGTCCTCGTTCCTCATCGTCCTCGAAGGTGGGCAGGGACACCGTTTGAGCGAATTCGGTCTTTTTTCTCAGGTACATGCCAGGGAAAGAGTGAGGAACTCTCCAGAAGGCTGGAGAAGGCACACAGTCCTCTTTCCCACCTGAGCTGGACCCCATTTGTCTGGAAGAACTTGTGTGTCACCATCTCAGGAACGAAATTCGGGATGGGAGTAGTGCGGGGACTGGGTTTCGGAGACGGGCCGGGTCTCGGGACAGACCGGGTGGGCTTCGGCGCCTGCAATTCGCCGGCGTCCGCTATTTGATGAAGCGCCTTCCGGGATGTTTAAGAACCTCCGCGGAGACCTCATCCCAGCATGAGGCCTTCTGTTTTATTCGCTTCTAACTCTGATGAGGAGAATTTGTTTTAAGTGTCTATATGTGTCTTGTAAATACGGTAAACAACCCAAGTCCCTTCGCTGGTTAGCCCTGGTGTCCGAGAGCGCGCAGCCGCGCAGCGCGCACGAGGTCGGGAAGTGTTCAAAGCGCCCGCGGTTGCAGGCGGCGAGGCAGCGGGGTCTCCCGGGACCGAGGGCAGTAATGAGCCGGACAGAGGCGGGCAGATCAACCGGGAAAGCTGGGTCGCCGAGAGGCGTGGGGCCCCGACGGTGCCGGGGGACTAGAGTGCGGACTCTGGGGACTGCAGGTCGCGGTGTGTATGGGCCAGCGTGGGGGACCCGCGTCCCGCCACTCTCGCGCACTGCCCCTGGCCGCCGTCCCCGGCCCAGCCCGCAGCCGCCGCCCGCTGCGTAACTCTCGCGTTCCGGGTCGAGTACTGGCTGTCCCTGGCCCAGCCTCGGCCAGACGCGGGGGAGAGAAAGCAGAGGCTGGGAAGCGCCGGCTGGAAAGGAATTGGCCGGAGGAGGAAAGGAGGAGGAAGGATGGACTCATCCGGCTACGGAGCACGCTCGGCCGGCCGGAGAGAAGATGGGGACCCAGAGCGCGCGAGGGGACGACACAGCCACGCGGCCTCGGCCTCCCGGAGGGTTTGCTCAGCCCGCCTCTGGGTCGGAACAGAGGGGATGGGAGGACACGAGCCGTCAGCCTCGTGTGGAACCCCCGGAAGACCCGCGGAACCCCAGACGCGGTGCCAGACCACCTGCTGCAATGGCCCAGTGAGCCGCAGTATTTATACGCGGGGCGCGAGCGTGCACGGCGGGGGGGCGGGGGGAAGCTGCTCTTGAGGCCCCGCCCCGCCCGGTGATATCCCGCCCTCTCGCACAGCCGACCTCTCTCGGGGCGCGGGTCCCCCACTCCGGCCGGGGTCGGCCGCCTGCAGCCCAGTGGGGATATTGGCTGAAGGGCGGGCCTCCCTGCGGAAAGCGACGTCACGGCCGCTCCTGCAGTGTGAATGAATCAAAATGCCTCGGTGACCGCGGCCTCCCAGGCGGCCGGCAAGCGAAGGGTGGAGGGGGAGGGGGAGAAAGGCGGGCGGGGAGGGGGGAGGGAGGAGGAAAAAAGCCAGAGCTGCAGCAACAGCGTCTCCTCAACCCGGGATGTGCACCAACCCGGGAGGGCGAGATCAAAGGGATTTGAAACAGGCTGAGGACTGGCGGGGGGAGGGGGTCGGCCAGCGTGTGGAGTCCTCCTGGAGAGGCGGAGGGCCTGGCTTCGACCGTGACTTCGGCGGCCTCGTTGGGCTTTTTATTATTTTCAAATTTCTGCATCCAGCTAGAGCGAGAGAAGGAGAGATCTCCGTAGACTGCGACTCGCTGGCTCTCGCTCTAAGATGATGCAGAGCGCGGCTGTCCCCGCGGAGGGGGCTGTCAAGGGGCTCCCGGAGATGCTCGGTGTGCCGATGCAACGTAAGACATCCCCCTTTCTCGCCGATTTAATTTGATATCCTGACAGCTAGCAGCTTCGGTCGGCGTGGGGCGGGCCAGGCACTGCGCGCAGCCGGGGCCGAAAGGGCCGGGTGGGGCGAAGGGCCGGCGGCCGGGGCGCACAGGCGGTCACAGGGCAGGGGCACCGGCCAGCGTGCGTTTGAAGGGCTCGGCTTCTGGCTTTTGGGGCTAAATGTGGAAGCCTCTGGGGTCATGCTCGAGGCTAGCTTGGATGCTGACCCCCGCATCCCCAGCCCATGGCCTTTCTGGGAGCGTTGGGGAGAGTGCCATTTGGGGACATCAGGGGAGCGAGCTGCAGGCCAGGCCTGAGGGCGGGGTGGTACCGCCAAATCATCCGCCTCCCCGGAGAAACGGTCGAAGCTCTCAGTACCGTAGGTGCAACTTCACCCCAACAGGCGGGAAGTTGGAGAGTGCGTCCCCCACCCGCGGGGCTGGAGGCGCGGAAACCCCAGCCGCACGCTTGGTCCCCGCGACGTGAGTGCCGGGATGGCACACCTTCTCGTCCCCAGCCGCTGCTGCCCGCGACTCCCCCAGCCCTTACCGCCGGAGACCCACTGCTCCGCGTGAGGGAATCTGTCGCCACATTCCAGCTAGCCCAGGAATGCAGGGGAGGGAAGGATGCCGAAACGAAGTTGTGAATTCGGGATTCAGCCATTGCGCACGCGAGGGCAGGCGCCCAGGGTGGCTTGGACTTGGAGAGCGAAGAGACTGAGGTGTGTGGGCACCTCATTCTCCCGCTGGCTCTCTTCTCGTGCCCGAAAATAAGCGAGGCGGCCCAAACTCAGGTTGTGTTTATCCCCAGGTCTCTGTGTGTATGTGGGTGTATACGCGCAGGGATTCTTTCCAGAGCGACTCGGTCTCTTCACTCTCGAGTGGAGAGTCTGTGAGGGAGGATCTGTGCTGCAGACGCCGGAGCAGGTCCCGGGCGCCGTGCAAGTCCCGCCCAGGGGCCTCGCGCGCTCTGTAGGGCACCGTGGAGAGACAGAATTCCCTTACTCCGTTCGCCAAGGGGCTGTATTTCCGCCCGCGACTCCTTTGGTGGTGCCATAGCTACATTCTCGGAGTTTATGTTAAGTAAGGACCTAAGGATGGTGCCTACCTTTTACCCAGAGCGCACGAGCGCGCCCTCCTGCGCTTCGGCTTTCCGTGGCAGGGTTTCTGCCCCGGCAGTCCCTAAAGGGCAGGCTGGTACGCCGTGCCTCGGGCTTCCCTGGGAAGTTTTTGAGAAGGGGCTAGAAAAGGAGACCTTTACCCAACCTGTTCAGATTGTTCCTTGACTATATCCTACACTCATCCTTTATCCCTTTTAGTGTCAACTGCTGACAAACAGTTACACTTCTGTGCCGTGCCTCCGAGAGTTTACTGCTGACATGTGTCTGTAGACGGTGCTGGGGTTTCACTGCCTTCGTTAGTGCCCCCACCTCACCACAGATATAGGGTTGAGTGGATTCCCAGCCTCTGCTCAGACACAAAAACACTGGCAGAGGTGCTCCAGGTTCTTAATCTTAATGTAGCTCTGCGCAAGTGAGGGCAGTGTGGGGAGGGTGTCTGTGTGTCAGTGTTCTTGTTATTACTACGTTTGTGCTCTGTTAGCTGTGGTCTGTAGATGGCCTATCTGTTGGGACAGCGGTGAAGGATGATGGACTCCTGTTTGGATGCTTTTCTTGAGGTTCATGGCACTCTTTCTCAGACTGTCTTTGTTTCTCTTATTCAGAGACAACTTTGATGTTGGGCATTAGAACTTGCCCTCCTAAAATGCCCAGAAATGGCATCCAGAGCTACAGTTTGCCATGGCTTGGAGTCTGGGTTCACACTGTGGAAATTTTAATGAGGTAGAGGAAGGGATTCTCACCACAGGGAGGCCCTGCCAGGCAGTGCCTAGCCAGGAGGGGATAGTCTGTCCTTCCTTTTGTCTTGCCTTGAGGTCTTGGGTTGGAGGAGGCATTGCCCTAAACTGAGGTGCCCTATTCCTGAAGACTTCAGGATCTGGCTTTGTTTTCCTTTGGGAATGTGTCTTGATCTTACCCTACCCCCTTGCAGCAGAACTGACCAATGGCTATTAAGCTTTTGGAGCTGGGACCTAGGGATGAGTGGGGTGTGGTCCCCTCACACACATACAATCTTTCTCTTTCCTCCTGGCCTAGTGGCCTAAGAGCTGGGCGGGAGTGGGGGTGGGGTGGGGTAGGGGTGGGGAGAGTTGGGGCACATCCTTGGGCTTCAGGCTTGGGTGGTGGGTTTTCAAACTCAGGAGGAGACAATGGACAACAGAAAGACTCTCCCACTGGAGTCTCTCCAACCCACTAACTGGAAGGCTTCCCACCCCCCACCCCTCAACCTAGGTCCCTTTGGTGCCCTCCACTCTAGGGATGTTTCAAAAGGGGAACTGTTACCCAGCTTGTTTCCATGGCAGTAGAAGTATTCTTTTGCTTATTTTGGGGTGGGTGAGGTGCAGTCCCTGCTGGAAAATGTTTCCAAGTAATGTAACGATTTCTTTCTTCGTGGGTCTCTCTGTCCGCGCTGCTGCCCTCTTCCTGATCTCCTGCCTGTGTTCACTCCTGGGCAGACTTGTGATCAGCGCCCTCGCCCTTCTGCTCCACGGCGCGAGGTCACAGACCCGGGTGAGGGCCTGCGGCTCAGGCAGCTCCGGATCGGCCCCATCCGCCCGCAACGGGCCCAGACACCCTGGAAAAGCTCCAGCGTTGCCAGCCAAGGGGCTTCGGCCTGGACCAAGAAGCCAGGAAGACTCGGGCGTGAGGAAGCTTGGGGCAACCTGGGATGGAGAAGCAGAACCGTCCTTCCCCCTTAAATTTCGGTGGGGTCGGCTGGCGCAGTCCCGCTCCCACCTCTGGTCAACCTTTTATAAGAAAGGCTCCTGTTTCCTTACTCTGGGAGATGGGAACGCTCGGAGGGCGGCATGGAAGGAGGCAGGACGCTCAGGGTCACTTCTAGGCGGGCCAGGGGCTCTTTGGAAAGGGTCTGGTGTCTTTTGGGGAGTTGAGCGGATGGGTTCAGATAGAGACCTCGCCTTAAACCAGCCGGTAGCGGCTACTTGGCCCACACTTTAGGGTCATGAGTCTCCGCCCACAACCACCACCGCGGTGTGTGTGTGTGTGTGTGTGTGTGTGTGTGTGTGTGTGTGTGTGTGTGTCTGTCTGTCTGTCTGTCTGTCTGTCTGTCTTTTTAGTCTCCCTCGTTCGGACACAACCTGCGTCAGTCTGGTTCGCCGCTGCTGCCTCCCTGGGGGCGCCGAGGTCCCAGTCCTCGTAGCGCTCCACCCCAGGCAGCGCTGGTTGTGGTCGCACTGAGGGTCTCGGAGCCGCCTTCGAACCTCTGCTCCCCGAACGCAGTTATCTAGGTCCTGCTGGCCCCTCTTCCCGGCCAAGGCTACTGGGAAAACTGCGAGAGCTGTCGGAAGGTGGGCTGTTTTATCTGCCCCTTGCTTTCGGCTTTGACCCATTTCCTACGTAGACTCCCTAGGAACTGGGGGAAAGAACAACGGACACCGGCGGTACCCGGGTTGCTGGACTGGCCTGGTCTGTTCTGGTGCTGGTAAATGGAGAGCAGGCAGGTGGTGTCTCCAGTTCCTCTTCCTTGTCACCTAAAACGTCTGCTTCCTGCAGCTTTTGCGCGGGAGTAAATCTACCAGTGTAGGTCGCATCACGAATCCTCACCCCCGATGTTCTGTTGTTGATAGTCCTTGCAGGCCGTCTCCAATTCCCTGGGAGGTCTCTTAAACTCTGGGGCAGCTGTGCGCTCTTCTTTCCATCCCTGCTTTTTCTTGTAGTGCAGTGCGGGGATGGGGGATGGGGAGACGCGAAAAAATAATATTTATGTACAGAGAGTTTCTATGAGATTCCGATACAGAAGTTCAGACAGCAGCTCGGGGCTCCACAGACCTCCCTCCTCTTGCCGCAAAAATATTTTCAGGCGCAAGCCAACTCTTAGCTTTGCGGGTTGGGGTCCGGATTCCAAGAGGTTCTGCCCCAGCCACTGGCCAGAACTGCGCACTACCAAGAACGCGATTTGGAGAAACTAGGGTGACTGCAGCGGTGCCTCGCTCGGGGCACGCCTAAGGGGTGTGGGGACTCTGGCCTGCCCTTTCCATGGCCTTGGAGATCGGAGAAGGCAGTGAGGCTGGTGGGAGTCTTGGGAAACCGCAGTCCCAGTGCGCCTAGGACGCGAAATTGGTTTAATCGCAGCAGGCAGGTGGAGCGGGTAAGGAGCGAAGGTCTGCACTGAGCGATCCCCAGTGTCCGGAGAAGACGGAAAGTCGGGTTTGAGAAGAGGAAGCAGGACCTAACTCGAGTTTTGTTCCTCGCTTGGCCGCTGTCCCGGCTGGTGGAAAACCAGAACCAGGCGGGACCGCGCGAGGCTGGGAGGCAGCGGCGCCCTCGGGTCTGGGAGTGCGACCTGCGTGACCTCGCCCTGACCTGGACAGGGTTTTTCCGCCCCGCGGGCAGTTGCGAGCCTGGGTGGCCAGGGGAACTGGCGAAGAATTCATTCAGGGAGCTGTAATTGCGTATTTGCTAAAGGCATAGGGTCCTGGGCTCTGGCTCAACGCGTGCCCTGGGTTTTGAGCGCTCGCGGGTGATGCGTAGAGGACTGCCCTTCGCAGAGGGCTGGTTTTGCGCGCACCGCGTACTGGAGGCCCGGGTACAGGTCCGAAACTGGAAGAGTGCGGGGGACCGACGGCGCTTCATTCGGCATTCCTGTGCTTCGGCGCTTTCCCTCCATCCACCCTGCCCCCGACGCCAGATCCTTTACGGGCTTATCCTCCAGCGCGGCCCAGAGGTCCAGCTGGTTTTGGATGGGCCAAACCTGGGACACGTTTCGTGCCTCTTAGAGAGGTGGCAGGGTTTTGTTTCAGCGGGGAGAGGCGCGGCGGAACCGAATGTCGACTGCGCAAAGCCGAGGGTTGGGGTAGGGCAGGACAGGTTGAATCTTTTCCCTCTCCCGGTGCTCATTTCCCGCCAAGCTTATTAGAAAGAAAGCACTAACCTCCAACGCCGGCAGCCCGAGCCTTTCCATAACTTTTTAACCCTTGGACAGCGGTGCTCCCATTGTGGGGGCAGCTAGGCAACCCCGGCTTCGGGCTGTCTGTGTGCCCTGCCGGCTTTGGAGCCTCGACTGCTGGCTCGCTCCGCTCCGCGTGCTTAACGGACCTTCGCAAGCGCTCGAATCTTGGCAAGCTCAAGAGAGAAGAGGTCTCTATCAGAGCAGCCGATGATGTAAATTAAATTCAACCAGGGGAGAGTTGGTGACACTGTGCGCCCGGGAAGGGGGAATGGCGCGTGCTGCGGGATCTCACACGCTGAGCTGAGGAAGCCGCCGCTGGCCCTGAACCAAGGCGGGCGGGATGCGCTCTGACGCGCCCAGGGGACTTTTTTGACTTTTTTTTTTTTTCTTTAAATCGGTGGGCGAATGTATAAAGGGGTCTGAAGCGTGAGTCTAATCAGGGAGGAGAGGAATTACTTAGCAGAGCCCGGCAGGATATAACCTGGAGCGGCAGGAACTTAAAGGAAGGACGGCTGAAGCTAGTTGTATTTCTCTCTTAACACGCCAAAAACAAAGCAGCATTAAGGCAAGAATGTAGGCCGAATGCTCCGGGGATTAGAGCAAAGTGAGTCCTCAAGAGAGACCTCCTATGCGACTGCAAATACCAGGGTCGATTTTTAAAAATAAATCCTCCTGGAGGTGAGGTGGAGTTGGGGGGAGAAGGAAAACTGGCAAAGCAATTTCTTTCCATTGAGCAGACAAAATACCGCCCAATTCTCCAATTTGAACAGTGACCCGATGACCCCGATGACCAGGTGTAGACAGGCTCAAGTCCTAAATATTTCCATTGTCCTAACTTCCCATTTGCCTCGGATTTTAGCACCCTTTCACTCTGCTACAGTCAATTAGGGATTACTTAGCGCCGGCTTTAGCAGACAGAACCCAGGGAGACATCAGTGCTGGGGAGGAGACAAGGGGAGGGAGGGCAGCACTTGGAAATGGTCGCACAGGGATCGAAAATTAACAGTGACTGACCTTTCTTTATATTAGCATTTAAGAAAAATCCCCTTTGAGCCTCTTGGTCAGGAATGGTGGATTTTGGTGGATTTCTCTGGCTGAGAATCTTGTTTCCTTCTCCAAATTGAGGACTGTGGATGGGGGAGGGGAGATGGAGTAGGATGGAGGGAACTTGTGCCATTTTTTTCAATCATGGAAATTTATCAGGATTAGAACAGGGATCTCTTGGAATGCACAGACTTGGAACCAGTTTAGCTGATGAGATGAAGAAAGGGATAATATTACCCACTTCTGGAAATCCGCTGTTGGAGACAGATTTAAAGCAGCAGTTTGCTGTGGCAGCACCACATACATTACTGCATAGGCTGCTGATTTGGAAATGACTGGGTGGGGAGATTTACTTTTGTTGTGATTTTCTGCCTTTTATCCCTTCCTGGAATGAGTGTTAACAATAATCCTAACGTGAGTGTGAGCAAACAGGGTCTATGGCTTTTAGTAAAATTCCATCACGATTTGAACGCCTCTCTCTCTCTAACTCTCCTCTTCCTTTATGAAATGGGAGGAACATGGGTTTGTGCATGAATTCACAGCAAAAGGGTTTTGTGTCCCGCTGGCTGCAGAGTGGTGAGATACCATCTCCCAGCCCCTTTTAGGAGCCCTGGGAAGGAAGGGCAGGTGGTGGGCTCAGTACAGAAGCCATCCTGGAGGTGGGCTCTTATTATTGTTTATGATAAGAAGAAATCAGCTAAAAATAGATGCCGTGTGAGGTTTTACCCTTTCAGTTTTCTGGGAGCCCTGATCAGAATGGAGCACAAACCAACCGTTTTGAGGCACTGCTGTTGGGGTTAGGTGGACAGGTTGGGTTTAATTGGCAAAATTGAAATTGATTCTCCTCTGGAAAATGTACTTTGCGTTAACTCTATTAGTGGCTGGGTGGAAAATCTTGGAAGGCAAGTCCTAACTCCTGTTGTTATTTTGGCGGATGTTAAATGCAGACACCCCACCCCCCTCTCGCTACCCTCTGTCAGGTCTGGATCTAACCACAGATGTTTTACTGCGGTGCCTCACCCCTAAATGCCTTTAAAGTATAATTTGCTTAAATTATAATGTTAGGGGGTTAAGGGATTGGTTCTGGAAATAGCTTAATAGAGGCAAAACTTGCAGCCAAATTAATTGAAAGTTTCATCTTATGAGGGAGAGATTGCCAGACATATGGAATATTGCCACAGAATGAGACATTGGAAAAATACACTGTGGCAATTTAGCAATGATTAAATGGGAAAATGAAGTGGAAAAAGAGATGTGTCCACAGCATTTTCATAGACTATCATGGATATGCTTAATGTAATTATCTGTTTTATTTGCAGTTACCGTGAGAATATTCAATATTTTACCAAGGAATACTAATTCTGTGTCAATAGATAATCTAGAAAATAATCCGGAACCTACAAATACATGTTTACACTGTGTGTTTCGTTTGCTACAGGACTCCTGCTATTAAAATGTAATCCCAATTACAGCCTTAAGATGGTAACATCGAATTTCTCCCCAGGATACTTTTCAATTTGCTCTTTTATTGAAGAGATTACTATTTTTGAGCAGTCTAAGCAGAAAAAGAACAAAGGGACTTATGCGGGGAAGAATTCCCTTGGGAAAGTGTAGGAAAGGGACAATTTTAAGATGTGATCATTTCTGATAGAAGGATTTTCTGACTTCTTTTCCAGTTTTAGTCATTTGTCAAGACAGACTAGGAAAAAACTAGAAATTAGCAAGATGCGTGTTGACTGACGTATGTTTTAAGTATATACATGGATATAATTATCATAGAGAATATAACTTACCTTAAATGTGATGACAGTTTTTTTGTTTGTTTGTTTTGTTTTGTTGCTTTTTGAGGATTTTCCCAATACTCTGGAATATTGTGGCTGGCCCTGCTCACTATGTTTGATGCTGTCAGCGTCATGAAATACCATAATGTCCAATGCGACTTTTCTCTCTAAGTTTTAAAGAATTGATCTTGGAATTTCATGCTTCAGTGGGTTGTTTATGAGATTACTCTTCCTAAATTATGAGGATCCTTTAAGAGGAATTTTAGAAAACATTTTTGTTTTTATGTCATGGCCTCTTCAAGATATACTGATTTAGAATAAGGAAAAATAATAAAAAAGGAAAGTATAAGCTGTTCAGTAAATGTGAACTGTCTTTAATAGGGGGAAAGGCAAACAAAGAGCCAGGAGGGAAAACAACCACAGACTCATCTAGTCATGATTTGTCATGTAAACTGGGTCCTGGGTGTCAGGTTTTCCCAGTGTGTGGACTGCATAGACGAATCAGTCCCTCAGTTATAATTATCTGATGACTTTAAAAGGGGATCTGTGACCATAAAATAGGATTTTATTGCCAATGGTGATTGTGGCAATTTTGAATGGGAAAAGTTTTATTTTTGAAATATTTATCCAGTAATGGAAATTTTAATTAATTTTATTTTAATCTAACTTTACCTCTGTTATAATTTTTGAAATTGGATATTCCAGAACTTAGATATGAGTTTAGGCAGGTATGCCATGACTTGGTATGCCCTGTGGTATTACAGCCATACAATTTAGAATTAATTGTTGCCTGACTGATCAATGAGCCCCACACTGAGAATTTTTCCCAAGCCCACCTTTTAGAAAACCATCTCCCTTCTCTCTTAGTGACTCAGACAACCTGAGGGAACTGAGAGGCGATGTCTGCTATTGACTGTTGTTTTCTCTCCCTTACAATCTGGAGAAGGAGTGGCAGATGCCAAGAAAAACATTTGCACAGTATTATTTCAACTGTATTTGTATTTCCTTAAAGACTCAAGTTGGCTTTTCCTTTCGGTTAGTAACCAGCAAAGAAAAATAAATAAAATTAGATGTTTTTGAAAATATACATTGGCCAAATCTTATTTAAGATGGAGCTCAAAAAACTACTTACTCCTGTTACTCACTTGTAAAAAGGAATGAAGTTCTGATACATTCTGCAACATGGATGAACCTTGAAAACATTATGCTGAGTTAAATAAGCCAAACACAAAAGGACAATATTGTGTGAGTCCACTTATATGAAATAACTAGAATAAGCAATTCACAGAGACAAAAAGTAGATTAGCGTCTACTGGGGGCCAGGGGGACGGGGATAGGGAGTTTTGTTTAAGAGATGCAGAGTTTCTGGTTGGGGTGATGAAAAAGTTTTGGTAATGGATGGGGATAATAGTAGCACAACATCGTGAATGTAATGAATACCGCTGAATTGTACACCTGAACATGGTTAAAATGGGAAATTTTGTGTTACATATAACATATATATTATATATATATATTATATGTATTACATATAATATACATATATATTTATGTTGTATATATACATATATGTATGCATATATATGTATTATATATATAATATACATATATATTTATGTTACCACAGTAAAAATTTTTAAACAATTAAAAAAACTACTTACTCCTGGAGTGATGACACCAGCACAAGGATTTGGGACACAAGTTCCAGATAGAGGTGGTTTTTGTGAATACTGCTGAAAGCAGTGGTCTTCAGTCAGCCCCAGAATCTGTCCCAGAGAAAAAAGAAGGTTCTAGCACCAGTTTGACCCCCAACTGTGCATACTTAGAGAAGCCCCTTATTCTGGTAACCCTTTAAATATGGACAACATCCATTTCACAGGGTCACTGGAAGAGTAAATGAGCTTGCAGATTTGAAAGTTCTTGCCGAAGTTCAGATAGCAATCTTAAAGTACCTGGAGACCAGGATTACGGTTCCCATTTTAAGACGGAGTTGAGGAAAGTGGAGTTCAGACTGCTAGCACTCTGAACTTTGGCAAGAACTTTCAAATCTGCAAGCTCATTTACACTTCCAGTAACCCTGTGAAATGGATATTGCCTACATTTAAAGGGTGTCCTGGGGGTGTGTGCTGGGGCTGGGAACCGGGGCCCTGGATGCATCTCCCACAGACCCCAGCTCCCTTTCTTGAAAGGAGTAAGGAAAACCGTTTTCTGAGCATTAAGCATTAAACAAAAAGAGAAACACTTCTCACCCAAAAGGCAGTTAAAAAGCAACGAGTCACAGAACTCCAAGGTGACACATCAAAGTTTAATTTTTATAAACTGTTAATCTGATCCCACAGCATAAACAAACCTTATTCCTATTAGTACAAAATAACTTAGTCTTAGAAATTTTGAAAGTAATTCATCAGCATTATGCTCCCAATGGAAATATCTGAAATTCTGATTCATTTCCCAAGGAAGGTGCACTTTTCTTAAAAATACACGTTAAGGTCATTGTCAGTGTGTCACATGTGTGTTGGTTCTAGTTGTAGTCTTTGTAGTAGAAATTTTTTTTTCCCCTAAACTCCCTGTTTATCCTCTGTGACCAAAGAGATAGAAAACACCATTTTTCAAAGGATTAAAATCAATCAAATACCACCCCCCCCCAAAAAAAAAGAAAAAAATCCTCTCTAGAATGTTTCACGGTGGCCCCTGGTTCCTTGAGAGCAGTTTCTTGGAAATGAAGAAACGTGAGTGGGGAATAAAATTATGTATTATGTGTCACCAAAAGGGTGAGGGCAATTTGTTCTGCCACTGACCACATCAGACCTCTTGATCTCTTCCACTGCCCAGTTTTCTAAAACTTCACGAATGGAAGAATTTGGGGATTTAAAAATGGAATCCCTTTTCTGATGAGCCCAGTATGCCTGCACCCCTGCACTTCAGGTCCTTTGAGGGCTGGGCACCATGTCGTGAGTTTTATAAGCTTCCATGATGAAGAAGTAGACTATAGCTACAAGCAAAGGGTGGGGTATCAAATTAGAAATAGTCACTTTGGGGCATTTAGATGTCTCCAAGAAAAATGTGGAAGCCTGAAATGTTGATTTGGGCTCAATCCACTTTACCTGCATTCATTACAGCAAAAGCGAAGTGGGGTCAGGCTGGTGGGATCCCCCAGCCTCCTGGCTGTCACTGTTCACATGTGGGAAGGGGGACTAAAATCTGGCGAACTTGCCCTCATTCTGTGGAGGAAAGATTCCCCAAGAAGTCTTTATTCTAAACAGAACGTACCTTGTAACATTGCATTGTTTGTTGTTCACTGTCTGGGATTACGTTGATTAGAAAGGGATGTGCTTCTTCTAGATGCCTTAGAACGAAGAGTTTTGAGTGTTTCTTGTGGGGTAGAGGAATGAAGGAGGGAAAACAGATACACTGGGAAAAAAATGAAGCATGAAATAATTTTGATACACTTTTAACATGTAGGTTCATTTTGCTGGCAACTGGCCATCAGAGCATGGAGAAAGGAGCTAAGTATTGAGCTTGGTGTGTTACACCCATAATATCTGATGCAATTACATGGCAACCCTGAGAGACTGATGGTGTTATCCCCATTTTACAGATCAGAAAACCAAGGCTCAAAAAGGTTAAGTAATTTGCCCTGGATCACAGATGGGGTAGAATCGGGATTTGAACCCAGGTCTGCCTGACTGAACTGTGATTTATTGTAAACGATTTGGCAGAACTAAAGATTTGAAGAACACAACTGAACTGAACAGAACTGAAAACTTTCAAATTCACCTCATATTTTTGAAACATCTTCAAAAGAATATTTGAAGAAATGTTTCCACTTCCCCCTAGTTTTCTGTTTCACTCTCCCTCTCCCTCCACTGCTCCGAGGTTGGACAGCTCCCTCATTTAGTGACGGCTTCCTTTCCAAAGACAGGGGGGTGCTGCAGAAGAATCGGCTTTTTCCAGAATGGCAATAGCTTGGCCTGTGTATGAGGATGTGTGTCTGTGTATGTTTGAGTGTGTATGTGTATGTGTATCTTGCAGTGTAACTATTTGAGATTGTATTTTTCTCTCTGTGTGTGTCTGTGTTATATGTGTGCGTCTTTGCGTGTATGTGAGTGTGTGTATGTGTATCTGTTTGTATATGTATGTGTCTGTGTGGATAGTGTGTCTGTATCTGCACACACAGGTGTACTGTGCCCTGTTCCAGCCTCTCCACAGATGCCCTGGCTGTTCCTGGAGTGTTGCTGTCTTTTCATGCCTGAGTTTACCCTCTGCAGATTCCCAGCAGAGAGCATCACCACAGAATGCTTACTTGCAGATAAAATAAAAACTTTCATTTTTAATTAAATGACTCCTCATATTGGGAACTGAGTTTATAGATGAAATTCTGTTTCAGTGACTCCAAGGATCTACTTAATTTCCTTTTTTAAAGTGGAATTTCATGATGTTAAATATTGCATGAAATAAGCTGAACTTATTAGGGATTTGGAAATCCTCTTGCCCCTTGACAAGGGGGTTACAACTTTATTTCTGGTAGGAGAACTAAATAACCTCTGTCATGTTTGGGCTTTCCAAATTGTAAAATAATAATAATTTTTTGTAGGTAAAAAGTAAAGGCTTATGTTGTCACTATTTGAAAAAAGTCTAGATAGTTTACATTTCACACTAATCTAATTTCATCGGGTTGTGTAACCTGAAGTGTGGCATCTGAGTTCCAGGTCTCCGTCCCCTCCAGGCAGGGATAGATCTGTACTTGACAGATGCCATCACCAAGCCAAGCTGTCACCTTATGGGGTGGAGGAGATAAGCAGGACGGGAGCTTCCTGCTTCCAGCCCTCCCCTGGGCATTTGGTGTCTGTGCTGCACAAGACATATTCTGCCCAAAGGATCTGAATCTGAATTTGTGCCTCAAACATTTCCATTTACCCAACTCTTAAGGAGCACAAGAGGCCAGGGTCTTACCTAGTCTTGTCACTGTAAACAGAGCAGCTCTGAGACTTCTCTCTGCGTCCTATTCCCTTCTCTAGCATGACATGGTGGAGCCGGTGGGTGTAATGTCTCAGGACCCTCCAGCTCTCTTGCAGGGTAAGTCCACTTTAAGGGAAGCAGCAGCACGGGCTGTTGGTGCAGATGCCAGTTCCCCCATTCTGGGGTATTGGGCACTTTGCTTGATCTCTCCAAGCTCAGTTTCCTCATCTGTGAAATGGTGATGGTGATACTTTCCCCACCAAGTTGTGTGGTAATATGCACTCAGGACCTGGGGGCAGTATATGACTGACTCTTGATGCCTGGGTTTACTATTGTTATTGGTATAGTTTGGACCTTTGAAGCCATTTTTACATTTATCTTTGTTTTTAAAAATCCATTTTTTTTTTTGAAACTGTAAAATCTACAATGGTATACAGTGGAAAAGGTTTTTTTATTTTTTAACTTGAAATGTACCCTTGGTATGGCCCTTACATTTTACCAGATCCAAGGACTCGAGCTTGGTCCCAGACCTCTCTTTGAGGACCCTTGGTTTGGGGAGCAGCTCTTGACCCAGCCAGAAGCATCTCCAAGCTCCAGGCTGGAATGGTTTGTTTCGTCTGCTTTTAGTGTTGTTTCTTAACGTGATGTTGTCTTGGCTTACAAGCCTCTAAAACTCCCCTGCCTGGCGTTCCCTGCATACATTAGCTCTAATGTATTCTGTCCTGAATACTCATCATATTAAGGCTCCCGGTAGATGCCTTGCTCGAAATAAATTTTATGGGCATACATCTTCGCCCTCATCCCCATGCATTTGTGGCTGGAAGGAGAAATATAGCTTTATCTTTCCTCGGAGGGAAAGCCAAACAACAATTATGTAGGAATCCGCGGCCCTTCTTGCCCAGGAGCCCGGCTCGCTCCCCGCGCAGGGGCGCGCACGCCCGGGGCCAATGGGGACGCTTCCGGGTCCAAGTACTCAGAGTTAATGTGCCTCCTTGGGGGAGGCTTCGCTCCCCGCGGGTTTCTGCTCTTCAGAATCCAGCCATTTGCTCACACAAAGAAGACCCTGCCGGGGCTATCAGGACGGAGGCGACGCGGGTTGCGCCACCTGGGGGCAAGCCCCGCGCGGGGGTCCCCGGCGGCTGGCGACGCCGAGCCACGGACCCGGGCTCAGTCCGCAGAGCCGACAGCGGCGGACAGGAGACGGCCACAGTCCGCAGGGGGTCCTGTTGATAGCTCCCTGCTGGCTCTGCCCCGGGTTTGTCCTTAAACCACTTTCCTGTCCTGGGATGGCTTCCTGGTTAGGTCTTTCCTCCCCTTTCCCTGCAAAATGCTGCGGGAGTCACCTTCCTCAGCCCCTCCTTCCTCAAGCCTTTCTCCAGCTGAGCAACCTGCAATGGCTGAAATGCAAACACGTGCCGGCCAAACCGGGCCCCCTGGCCCTGGATGGTCCTCTTTACCTGAATGGGTCCCCACTTCCCCTCCACCCTCTCCTCCCCTGAGGATGGCCTTGTTGTCACACCGCAGGAGCTCCTGGTTATCCACCCCGCACTCCTCAAAGTGTCCTTTCTGCTTATCCAAATCTCTCCGCAGCTCCTGGGCCACCTCCTCAGGGAACTGCCTCCTGGACCTGGGGGTGGGGGTGGGGGCTGTGGTTGAGGGAGCATGTGCACCGAAGCAGACAGGCAGATCTGTGCCCAGGCGCGGGGCGTCGCTGCTGTGGGACGCGGGCACTCTCCGAGCCTCTGCACGAGGGGCGTGACATCCATGCAGGGATTCTAGGGAGGGCAAAATGAGGAAAAGCGGGTGCACGCTTCTGGGGTGCCTGGCATTCATTTTCCTCAGCAGCACCACATCCAACACGGTGACTGCAGTTAATCTTGTTTCCTTGACTAGTAAAATAATAATAGTGAACCGTTATTGAGCACATACTGTATTCGGGGTCCAGTACTAAGAATTTTACGCCTATCAATTAATTATCTTTGCAACGATTCTATGAGGCACTGCTGTCATCATCATGCCCTCTGAAGCAGAGAGAGGCTAAGAAGTAATTTGTGCAGAGTTAAAGAGCAGAGCCAGGATCCAAACTCAAGCAATCTGTCTCCAGAATCCATTGTTTTAACCCTATGCCCTACTTATTCCCTCTTATTAGATGGATATTCTATCGCCGTCATGTGCTCAGCACTTTGCTGGGCACATCGGAATTCCTTTGTGAGTACTTGTTGGTCGACAATTTATTTCTCAAGGAGGAAACCTTTTGAGATAGGAAAATCAATCCCATCTGAGCTAGGGCAAGTAGCAAGTGCCCAGGCCTACATGTGTCTAGCAGAGTGTGACTCCTGATAGTTTCCGTAGGACGTTTGGTCAAAAGGCAGGGCATTGAGTGTGTCTCGCTTTCAAGTAAATGGTGGTGACCGTCAGGGCATGAAAAGGGCAGGCTGGGGGTGGGGTTTAACTGCAGGGTCCAAGGGTGGCACTTGTATATACAAGGCTAGTGATGGTGTTTGGTGAATGTCCCAATGGCCTGTCTAAAAGTTTGAGATACAAATGTCTTAATACTTGAGAAAGATTTCTCTCTAGATACATTTAGATGTGTTTGTTTTTTTCCAGTGATTTCAGACTCATTCATTTATGTTAACACTTTTATATTATATCACAGCCAGCAGACGTGATATAACCAATGTGATATGATTAGAGAAACATGTCTGATTCATGAGAGAGTTGGTTTCGCTACTCTTGTTGGGCTTTTTTTGCGGTATACAGAAAAACTGGTGAAGGAATGTTTCAAGGTGTGCTTTTTAGAGAGGATTTAACCCATTACTTAATTTAGTGATAAAACATCTGTGGAGTAACTCCCATGCGCCAGGTACCATGGTAGGCAGTGAGGATACAAAGCTGAGAAAGAAACACTGTCCTGCCCTTCAAGGGTCTCACCATCTAATGGGAAAGGCAGTTGCAGAGACAAGCAATTAGCAAAAGTGTGAGTGACCACAGAGGTGAGAAACCTCTGGGGTTGTCAGCTTCATGACTTGCTATATTGGGAGATACTGTAGGGTACAAAATGTTTGCACCTTTATGTTTTTTCTTTCCTTAATATTTGTTGATGCCTCCCTTTTGGAAAAAGGACAGGAAAAAATGGCTAGAGGTGCTGGCACTGCTTTTTCCTACAACCACAGGAGCCTGGCCATTTTGTAGATTTTGAAACAAATTCACTGACTCAAATTGCTGTCAAAACTCCAGGTGATCCCTTGGTAAAGATGTGATGGCAGAGAAACAGGCCTCAGATAAGTATTCACATGGCTCAGGGACAGGGTGAGCAGTGGTTAGGGTTTAGTTGCAGAGAACAGAATCTACTTTCACTATTTAAGTGGAAACTGATCAGTTACCAGGTATTAGTTGGCTTTCAACTCAGTGGAACCAGCTCTGGGTTTAACTTCCAGAAATACCTCCCAGCCTCCATTTCCTTTGCCATGATTGGGAAAATCGCAAGATCAAGATATTCCTGCCACAGAACCTCACAGCCTCTGCCAGATCCACACCAGCACAACAGTAGCCTGCTCTTCAGCTGTCTCTGCATTTAACTCGGTTCTGAATTCAGATTTTTTCTAAGTGCATCCGATTGGCAGGCTCTAAATCGCATTCTGAAACCTAGCTGCAAGGGAGTCTGGAAAAGCAGTTTCAAGCTTTCTGGTCTGTAGGACAGGAGGGTGCATTAGGAGGGGATGTTGATTGAGCCAATCTGTGGTATCTGCTACAATTCATCCAAATACTGAGATTCCATCTTCTGATCTCACTATGCTCCAGTCTATTTCTTTTTTCTTTTTCTTTTCTGTTTTTTTTTTTTAATAAGCAACTTTATATGATGGTACTGTGAATGGTTGATTGTACACCATGGATGATTGTATGGTATGTGAATATATCTCAGTAAAACTGAATTTAAAAAAAAATAAACACCTTTATTTTGTGAGCTAGGATGGGAGCAAGGAGGATTTATTTGCCTTTTTGGACCTTGATTTTCCTCAGACAGAACTCGAGCTCCCTGTCCTCTAGCACATATTGGCTCAGCCACGGTGGCCCAGACTCAAAACAACGCCTGCAAGAAGCTTGCCCTACTGGAATGACTCCTCCAGAAGACTGCTGATCCTGGCGTTCTTTTTCCTTTCATCATACTTCTTCTGAATTTTCTTGGATCACTTTTTGTTTAAAATCTCTTTTTCTCAGGAGTCAGCTTGGCCCCCTTCTTGTGGCACAGTGGCAGTGCACAGTGGGACTCGTACCACTGCTGGTTGGTGTGCAGTCAATGAGCCAGTGTAGTTCTCTCCAGGGCCCTGGTGCAGCCCAGCTCATTACTGAGTGCATTGGAGACAACATCCGTGATCTTCATTTTGCAACTATAGCACTCAGTGCCCCAGGAGAAGTTCTCCAGCCTCAGAGCATGGGACTTCTTGTTGCCTCCTGGCACGAGAACTGTGTGTGCATAGTGGGGGCCAAGCTTCGTGCTGGCAGCCAGGTGCCCCAGCTCCTACTTCCGCCTCCTGTGGTAGGGCTTCCTCTTGCCCGCAAGTTGTCCTGGGAGATGCCCATCACACAGCACTGGCTGCAAAGAGCCAGTCTGTTTCTTTTTTTTTTTTTCAGTTTTATTGAGATATATTCACATATTATACAATCATCCATGGTATAGGATCAACTGTTCATAGTACTGTCATATAATTATGCATTCATCGCCCCAATCTATTTTTTGAACATTTTTCTTATACCAGAAAAAGTAAAAATAAGAATAAAAAATGAAAGTAAAAAAGAACACCCAAATCATCCCCTCTGACCCTATTTTTCATTTAGTTTTTGTCCCCATTTTTCTACTCATCCATCCATACACTGAATAAAGGGAATGTGATCCACAAGGCTTTCACAATCACACTGTCACCCCTTGTAAGCTACATTGTTATACAATCATCTTCAAGAGTCACGGCAACTGGGTTGCAGTTTGATAGTTTCAGGTATTTACTTCTGGCTATTCTAGTTCATTAAAACCTAAAAAGGGTCTTCTATATAGTGCATAAGAGTGCCCACTAGAGTGACCTCTCAACTCCATTTGGAATCTCTCAGCCACTGAAACTTTATTTTGTTTCATTTCGCATCCCCTTTTTGGTCAAGCAGGTGTTCTCAATCCCACAATGTCTGGTTCAGATTCATCCTCAGGAGTCATATCCCACATTGCCATGAAGATTTACACCCCTGGGAGTTGGGTCCCATATGGGGGGGAGGGCAGCGAGATCACCTGCCCAGTTGGCTTAGCTGGAGAGAGAGGGCCACATCTGAGCAACAGAGAGGTACTCAGGGGGAGACTCTTAGGCACAATTACAAGCAGGTTTAGCCTCTCTTTTGCAGTAACGAGCTTCATAAGGGCAGACCCCAAGATAGAGGGCTCAGTATACCAAACTGCCAGTCCTCCATGTTTGTGAGAACATCAGCGTCAGTCCAGGTGAGGGAGTCCAACACTTCCACATTTTCCCCCAGCTCCTCAGGGGGTCCCTGCATATATATTTTTATTCTCTGCCCAAATTATTTGGGGATGTGTCGTTATTTCACACTAACCTATACCAACCTACCAGGTCTCATTTCCTATTCAAAGTTCCATGTAATTATGGTGTTTGAACAAACTGTACAGAGTTACATTGTTTAGGAAATATAGATCCTGCACCAAATAAACATCTCTTCCCTTGGTCTCACATGGAATTTGAAGTTTTGAAACACAGTCAGTATCATCCTTTCCTCTTTGGCCCCGATTTGCCCTAGTCCTAACCAGATCTGCTTCATTCATATCTCTAAGTGAAGTCTGGACTCTTTCAGCTTTTTTTAACTGTTGCTGTATGCACTAATACTGACATTCATATCTGCAGAGCTCTAGTTCTGAGTTTCAGGTGTCACACAGATACCCAAAGTTCCAGGGATCGATCAGGTTATAAACAAAGGGATCAGCATCTCAGAATCTGGAGATAGCCATTATAATTCAGGAATAGATGTGACTGCTGTAAGAGCTTACAATCCAGGGACCATTACATAAGCGTTCCCCTAATAAGCTGTGCTCTAAGATTCAATTCTGAGTTTACACATTGTAGTTGGTCCATATTGGTGAGGCATGATAGTGTTTGCCTTTGTTTCTGGTATAGTTCACTCCAAATGCTGTCTATAGGATCATTCATCTTTTTGCATGTCTCTCAGCTTCACTCCTCCTCGCAGTTGCTCAGTATTCCATTGTATGCACACGTAATAGTTCACCACTCTGTTCCTCAGTCACTGTACCCTTAGGCCACCTCCACCCATTGCAGATCACGAACACTGCCTCAATGAACACCAGTGTGCAAATGTCCATTCATGTCCCTGCTCTCAGATCTTCAGTCTATTTCTTTTTAAAACCCCAAGCTCTTTCATGACTCAGGGCTTTTCCAGAGGTTCCTCCCTTGCCTGGAACAAGCTCCCCCAGATCTTAACATGGTTGATTTTTCTCCTTTGGGGGTCAGCTCACGTCACCTATGCAAGGATGCTGAACATTACCCCACTGGCTGGAAACACTCATGAATGAAAAAAAAATTCTTTTCTCTATTCCAGGGCCCCACAAGCACCCTCAGGACTGAATCTCTGTGACTGCCTGCCCTCGAAATTATTGGCTTTTTAGGCCATATGATCTCTCAGTTCATGCCCAGACAGGCTTCACTTTAGGGGCTGCTGTTCTTAGCACAGGTTTCGTCTTGTGGTGAAAATGTCATGGAAATAGAGGTGAATGTTGTTGGGACTTCCTGGCCTCCTGGCTGTGGAGTTGCAGCAGGCATAAATGGGGCTCGCTGGTACTGCTGGCCTTGTCATGTCCTTGTACAAATTGAAACAGGCAGCCCCACTCTGGGCCAAAGCCACCCTAAGTCAGAGTGCACAGCCTGGCCAGCAAAGCAAGGGTTGGATTTAAGTACCCAATTACCCTCTCGACCAGTGCCTTTGTTCAGTGTACAACCTGAACAACTGAACAACTATATGTCTATTTCCACCATCGGCAGAATCCGAAGGGGCCACCCATGGCTTGGGCTGGTCAGCAGGACTGTGTGGAAGCTTCATGCTGCCTCTCTGTCTCTCCTCTCCCTGCAGAGATCCCCCAATGTGCTGGCTGCAACCAGCATATCCTGGACAAATTCATACTGAAGGTTCTGGACAGACACTGGCACAGCTCCTGTCTCAAGTGCGCAGACTGCCAGATGCAGCTGGCCGACAGGTGCTTCTCCAGGGCCGGGAGCGTCTACTGCAAGGAGGACTTCTTCAAGTAAGTCAGAGCCTTGGGGCGCCACCTCCCTCTCCCCACCAGGGCTGTCTCTGCGTCTCTCCCGTGCAGGGAGGAGGACACCCTGCCTCCTTTGGGGGAGGCTTGCAGTGAAGCGGCGTGGGGAGGAAGGATGGGCCCCCGTCAAGGGACCCCTCTGATCACCCGCCCCATCATTTCCCCTGGCCCAGTGTCCCAGCCACACTTGAGTTTTGTGAGGCGCATGGTGAGAAGCCGGGGAAGGCATGAGCCTGAATTCATCAGAATTCACCAGCTTCACCAGGGTGGCTGGCAGGATCTCTGCAAATCCTAAAAGGAATTCCTCTTTCTGTCTCGGTCAATTGATGCCCAGGGCTCTTGGCTGTATCATTCCAGCTTGCAGAGGTTGTGCTTTTCAGCTTTATGCCCTGCATCTAGAGGTGTCTCCATGTCTGTTTCTAGGGCCTCACAGGCCTGGAAGAGTTGCTCCTGGTAGGAGGCAAGCCAGGCTCCGTCAGTGCCATCAGTTCAAATGGAAATATGATTCTAAGAGGCATTTTAGTGTGTTGGTGAAGAGCCCAGTCCAGCCTGGGTTTGAACCTGCTTACTGGCTGTGCGTTCTTAGGCAAGTTACTCAACTTCTCTGTGCCTACGTTTGTTTATCTGTAAAATGGGGCTGATAATAATAGTTCCTACCTCATAGGGGTTCTGTTAGTTTTAAATGAGTCAATACAAGTAACGTTCTTAGAATAATGTCTGATACCTGAATGTTAGCTACTAAGACTCTCCTTGATTTTTCATTCTGGGGCTGGATCCATCAAAAAAAAATCCTGTTGGAGCTTCAGAGTCAGGGAGACGGGACCTTCCAAAATCTGTGACCGAGGCACTTTGGCCGGACTAGCTGGTGCAGGCAAGGCCAAGGGCGGGAGGTCGCCAGCCAGTAAGCCCAAAGGGAGATCTGGGTCAGGGACTGAAAACATTCAGCACCAACGACCAAGCCGCGAGGAAGTGCTGCACATCTTCCTCTAATTAAAACAAGCCCAACCTGAGGACGTGTGTTCTGGAGAATGGGAGGAGAAATGAGGAGGAATGGCAAGCTCCTGGTACAGAACATGATTTCTCCCAAATCTTTCCAAAGGGAAAATAAGTGAAGTGCTGACATATTTCTTAAGTCCAAAATGTGTTGAAAAGCCTATTAAAGCTGTCTTGGTACCCGCGGCAGTGGCCTCCCTGGCTTATGTTCAGAAGGCTGCCCCTCCTTGCCTGGCACCACCGCACTCCCGTCAGTTTGTATGCTCTCTTCTTGTATGTGTGCACCCGTGTGTGTGTGTGCTTGCGTGTGTGCCGCGTGGGGGCAGGGACGGCCGCTAACGCAGGCACACCCCACAAATCCTTGATGACTTGAATTGAGGTACCAGCCTTTGGGCTCTTCCCCTAAGCCTTCTCTGTATACGGCTCCCCCTTTTCCCATTTTCCTCTTGCTCCCCTCACCCTGACTCTCACCTCCTCCCTCTTATTCTAGCATTTACGCAGTTCTGTGCCCTCCACCCACACCCTTTCTCCAGGGCAATAAGGGTTTGCCCTGGCCAAGCCCAACGGCAGCGATTACAGAGGCCAGCTTGGGGTGAATTTCAGTGTGTGTGCACATACGTGTGCCTGTGTGCACACAGGAGCATGGATGTGTGTGTGAGGAGGGCAGGAGGAGGCGGAACCAACAAGAGGCCTGGCCTCTGGGGTTGGGTGAAGTGCCTCTGCTTCTGTGGTCGGGACACCATCCTCCAGTGGGTCCCTCCATCTTTGGAAAGCCTTGGGGGAGGCACAAGAGGCCACATCGACATCTTGCCCATCCAGGGACACGTAGGTGCTGGTTGCTCCTGAGTCAGACCTCAGCACCCAGAGGATGCCAGCCGGTCCAGCCTGGCAGCTGTGGGCAGCCCATGTGGTGCAGGGAAAACGCTGTCAGGGCTACTGACTCAGAGCTTGGTCACCAGAGAAGCCCCTCTGATCCCTCAAGCACCACCCCAGAGCCCTGTCTGGTTTTTGGACCCTGCCTGGCTGGCTCTGCGTTTGGAAAAGGAAGAAGTGGAGAGGAATGCGGCAGCAGCTCAAGTGTAAGGTTAGATTGAAAGAACTAGTGATAATGAAAGAGGGTCACCCTAGGCCCAGGAGGGGCCCAGAGTGGGGCTGGGGAGGGGGTACCACAGGCCCAGGAGAAGAGGCCCAGGATTGGGAATAACAGTACTACTTGGGGGTGGCCATTGCTCACCCAGGCTGGTGCATTGGCCCCTCCAGCGTCTCCCCACGCTGCAGCCCTCATTTCTCATTTGCATCCTGATGGGCCCCTGCTCTGCAGTCACCTGCTCGTGGTCCCCCACCGCCTCCCCTTCCCTAGCCCACACACCTGCCCTACAGATGAGCCTGTGTCCCCACCACCACCTTCTTCAGTGCAGCTCCTCTGTCTACAGAAGAAGGAAGACACATTAGCACCATCACAGCCTTCCTTTCTGTCCCAGCTCACTGCTCTCCTCAGCACCCAACACCCCAGGTGCAACCTTTCCCCAGGTACGCTTCGCGTTTCCCCACCTCCACACCTCGGCCAGGCTGTCACCTCCATTTCCACCTTTCAAGGTCTCCCCTTTGGGGTCCAGCTCCTCAGTGGGTGGGAGCCCCCTCAGGTAGCATCACCCACCCTCTCCCTTCTCTCTTCCAGTGACTCAGCACAAGCTGCTTTGTTTTGCATTCCTTGAGCACCTGTTTTATCTTCCTTGTTGGCTTGAGGAAAGGGCCTGTACGTTATTCAGTTTCTGTCTGCTGTGTAAACACCTGGCCCCAAGCCTTGCCCGTAGTCTGTCGCTGGGCTCTTCCTTGCAGCAAGAAGTAAATTACACAGTGAATTCACAGTGAGCTTTGGAGACCGGTTTCCTCTGTGTCTCTCACAGAGTCCTGTGAGTCAGGGAGACCCAGCCTGCCTGGGAGGTGTCAGGCCCGTTGGTTAGCTGCAGTGATTCCCCTTTCATAAAAAGATCCACTCCCAGAGTTGAATCCCTTTGTAAAGCAAAGGAGTCAGCCACCCCCTGAATTCTGAGACCAGGCCATTAACTAGTCCATACTGGACGGGGGTGCTGTGTAGAGAGATTTAAAGCTGAAATGGTTCTCCCACGGCCAGAGGAGGGTCAATTGGAAATGAAGATGGGTTGGCTCTGAAGTCCCAAGTGAGGATATTTGGATTTAGAGACAGCCAGGCACCCCCACCCCCCACCCCCTCTTCAGGACCTTGGCTGCAGGGAGGCCCAGCTGCAGGCCCCATCCCAGGGAAGGTGCAGGTAGGGAGCAAGGTATTCAGACTGTGGAGCGGCTGTGAGCCTCCTCTTTAAATCCACCTGCTCTCAGACGGCACACTGGGGCACACATGCAGTAGAGAACACTGCAAGAAGCAACATGACGTGGGCAGAAGGGGCTGGGGCAGTCCCTGGGACCCCAGGCCCTGCTTTGTCCTCACACTGGGCTGCAGGAGTAGCATCTGTGGCAGCCTGCTGAGGGCGGCAGGTGTACTGCACCTGAATCTGCCCACGAGACCTGGGGTTAGAAGATGCCTGGTTAGAGCCAGGGAGGAGCCCCCTCTCTTTGCTTCTGTAAAGTGTCCTTTTCTGGTACCTGCCCCAGAGCCCTGTTCAGAGGCTGGGGGCAGGATTCACTGACCTCACTGATCTCTGGAACACTGTGGTTGTAAGTTCCATGATCAATATTTTAATCTCTTTGTCCATGCCGAGGGTCAAGGCCACTGCTTTGCACAACTTCAGGGGACATCCTTCATAGATGTGAGGTTTTGGGACTCAGGAATGTAACATGAGAGTGCTCCCTGAAGACGTGCCATACCTCAGCCCTGGAGGAAAGATGAGGGGGAAAGTTGGAGGTCTGTCTTCAGCGGATGAGATGGGGGGCAGCAGAGGGCGATGTTGGTGTGTCCATAGATGAAGAAAGAAGTATTGTTGGGAGGTTGTACCCAGTGGTTGTTGCCTTTTTCCACTGGGGCTGTTGAGGCTTGTCTTACTCAGTAATATGGGTTGATTCTTGCTGTTGTTTGTTTTTCTTGCCTCTTGGGTTCTTGGCTCCCCTTTCTCCAAAGGAAATAGTTTCCGAGGCCTGAGAGGAGAGGCACTGATTTGGTTAAGCGGCGTAGCTGGGCTTTGATTTGTTCTAAGTCCAGTGGGGGCTTAAGCATCTGGAGCACCCATGCCACATGTGATGTTCCAAGGCCTGTTATAATTTGAATTGCAAGCCAGGGAGCCAACACCACCTTGTGTTGCATTTGCCAAGCAGGTCCTTTCTCAGACCACACGTCTCACGTGCCGTAGCTCTCAGGTCTCCCTGCAAAGGGACTAAGACCTGGGGATGGCAGGGGTCTGGGGGTGGGGCCCTGGGTCCCTCCTCACCACTAACTCGGTCCTGGGAGGAGCCCCGGCAGCACCCTTACTCGGAAGCACAGTGAAGACAAGGCAGGCTCTCTGCTCCAGGACCTGAGTTCAAGTGCTGGCTCCATCAGCGGCTGTAGGTTGGATGCCAGGCAAACTTAGGCGAGTTCCTTAACATCTCTGAATTCCACTTTCATCTTGAGGAAAAATGGGAATGCTCACAGTGCCTGCTTTAAAAGAGGCTTGGTACACAAGGAGCATTTTGCAAAAGGGAGTTATTTTATGAGCCGAGTCGTGTGGTGGTGAAATCAACCAGAGCTCAAATTCATGTCCTCTTGCTTATTAGCTGTTTGTCAGTGGACAAGTTTCTAGGCCTTTCTGAACCTCCTTCCCTTAGGAGGAGCTAATACTAACCCACAGAGTTGTGACATGTGAGTAAGACGGTGCAGAAACCTTGTCCAGGGCAGGGCTAGGAGCTTTATCAGCGTCTCCGGGTTTCTGGTCTTGCTGTGAGGTGCCCTGACCTGTGGGCCGTGAAGGATTCTCCATCAGGGCTGGGCCTGCGCTGCCTTCCCCTCACCTCCCCGAGCACCAGCGTGGAGAACTCCCCACTGAGGTGGCTTTTGACAGCCGAGAGGGCCTCAGAGGTGGGGTGACCCAGCAGGGCAGGGGAGGGCCCATGGCAGTGGTGTGCCGGGGCGGGGGCTGGTGGGTGAGCCGCGGGGTAAACATGCCGCATTGATTTACTTGAAGATTTGGGAAACAAACCAGTGGTTATTATATTAAAACAAATATAGCTATAGAATTGAAGAGAAGGCAACATTCGCACACACTTTTAAGACAAAGCACAAGACTTCAAGGACATTTCAGGTTTGTGGGGGCCTTTGAGTTGCATCCTTAGTTGCCAGGGGTGTGTTCCCCTGTCAGGAGGGGCTGTGGGGGGACAGTCTGAGGCATTCTAAGGGTGACTGCCTCTCCAGGGGCTCCCTGCCTAAAACTTCATGGTAGGGGGAGATGGGGACCGCTGGGAGAGGGACGAGGGCCCTGTCGCTGGGAAGCTATGCCGGGTCGCCCCCGCTGGTCCCTCCCCCAGCCACGGCCCATTAGGCCCAGGCAGCCAGCGGCTGTCGGCCAAGGGCAGGTAAGCGGTGTCCTTGGGAACCTGGGAGCTGCTCTGATTTATCCCTGCAGCCCAGAACAGTGTGTCTCAGCTCCTGCTTGTGCTCCCTTTGGCCGGGCCTCAGGGTGGTTTCCCTGGTTCTGCAGTGGCCCTCACCGGTGACCTCGGCCCAGTCACCTGGGTGACCAGGGCCTCTGTTCGCCCTTTGGGCAGTGGGCAGACAGGGCATCGGCTGATGTGGGGAAGGCGGCGGAACCTTGGACCTGGTGTGCATTTGCATCCAGCTCAGTGGGAGCTTGGGGCTCCACTTCCCTGCTCTACAACAGCAACACAAACATCTATTTTTTCTGAGTTACTATGCGGATTAAGGAGGCTGCAGGAAGGAAAGTGCTCAGATATCATGACTAGTAGCTATAATGAGGGTTGTGTATTTATGGAAGAAGGGATGGAGCCCCGGGCCGGTGGTGCTGTTAGAGTCCAGGCCACGTTGCCACGTTTCAGTGGCAGTGGTGGGCCAGGTGAGTTGGAGCACCTGGGGCTGTTCCGTGGGGTCAGGGAGTCGACCTGAGTTTTCCTCACAGAGTGCCGTCCCCCTGGGTCCTGAGCTTTGTCTCATTACCTGCAGCCCCGCAACGCCTTCATCATGCCCAGTGGGGTTCTCAGCCTTGGCAGGAGGGCCCCGTCCTGTGCCAGGCGTCCAGCCTGGGTTTGGGTAGCTTTAGGGCGGCCTCGTGCTGTCCTGTTGCCCCAGGAAGAGGCCCCTTCGGGTTCTGGGGTTGGTTGTGGGTCTAATCTGGGACCAGCTTCTTGCCAGGCTCCTCGTTATTTCTGATAACTGCACACCTGTGAGACACACACACACACGATGCTCCTGCAAAATGTGCTTCAGGAACCCAGAGGGACAGGGTCTTTTTGACATGTGACTTTCCATAATTTCTGAGTAGTTTATAGTCTAATTCCCTCGCTAAGCAAATTAAACCTTCTAAGGTAACGATCAGATGGTCCAGATAGTGGCTGCGCATGGACATTTGTAAGATTCAAACACACTGGTGGGCCGGGCCGCAGTCATTTGCAAAGGCCTGTAATCAAGGCAGAAGCAATTACTTAGCCGTGCAGTTCTCTGGGGTCAGAGGCTGTATATCAGGCAGCGAGGAGCTGGCAGATTATCTGTGGGTCCTGCGCTCTGGGGGACTCCCAGTCAGCCGCTGCCCGGGCCACCCTCCCAGAGCCAGCGCCTCGGGGCAAAAGCCACCGACATCTGTGGAATCCTCATCTCGGGGACTTTTCTAGCTTGGGGGAATCTGGTTTGGAACCCAACAGTTGCACATCAGCCTGGGAGTCGGCCAGCTTCTGGGCTGCGGAAGCAGGGCCCCCCCAGCAACCTGGGATCTGAGGAGGGAGGTGGGAGCAGAAAACCTGGCCACCGTCCTTCTCGCCCAGGCCAAACACAGCAGCGGCAGAGATCTTCATTTTCTTCATCGCTGAGGTGCGATCTCCTTCTCTCTCCTTCGCCCTCAGCCCCGACACCAAGTCAGAGGGTTCCACGTCTGAAATGC
Organism: Choloepus didactylus; assembly: GCF_015220235.1. NCBI lineage: Eukaryota > Metazoa > Chordata > Mammalia > Pilosa > Megalonychidae > Choloepus > Choloepus didactylus. The sequence continues at coordinate 83,137,281 of NC_051308.1, read as the reverse complement.
CCTCTCCTGCCATCCCTGCTGCCCCTTCTTGGTCAGGCCCCTGTCCTTGGGCCTCTGCTCCGCTGGAAGCTTTTCCGCCAGGATGTCCCTCCCTTCCTCTCGTTCTTGACCAGCTTATCGCCCCTGCCAGGCCCTTCTCTGGCCGTGCTGTCCCCACCGCCTCTGGAAGCTTCCGAGCCCAGTGCCGAAGGGCCCAAGATCTGGCTGAACCTCATCTCCTGCTGGTTCCCTTCGTGAACCCCATACCCTGGGCAAGGCCACCCCTGATTTTGTCCCTCTCTTTCCGTGTCCCCACTTTGAGGGGGCATCCAGACACAAGGGCTGGGTTCTGTAGCCGGCGCCGGAGGTGAGCACAGCGGGTCAGACAGAGGTGTGGTGGGTGGGGGGCTGGGTGGGGCCCCTGTCCTGAGTGTCCGTCCCACTCCTGTCACAGTCCTGCCACCCACTATTAGAAAATGAGGTCTTAGGCATTGAGGGGCTTTGGGACTTGGAATCGACCAGCAGCCTCAGATGCCACGGGCAGCTAAGGGCATAAGTTACACAGGAGGTCTCAGAGAGGGTCCACCCACAGTGACACCGGGGCCGTCCGTGGGGGGCTTGTGGAAAGAGTGGGTTTGGGGCCCAGAATCAGGTGTCAGGGTTGGGGTTTCCCAGGTGGGTCTGCTGCACAGCTGAGCCACCCCCTAGGCAGGGCACGTGGGCAGATTAGCCTGGAGTAAGGAGGGCAGTTTAGGCGTCTGGGGCGAGTGGGTCGGGGGAGAAGGCTGACCTTGGGCCAGTCCGGCGACTGTCTCCGTCTGTGACAAGGGAACAATACCTGCCTGCGAGAGCTGTGTGCGGTTTAAATGAGGCAGCGCTCACGGAAAGGCCTGGGGCAGGCTCCATGCTTGCTACACATTTACAAAATGGAGGGGAGCAACCCAAGTGCCCATTGGCAGATGAATGGATAAAGGAAATGTGTATACACATAATGGGATAATATTCAGCCGTGAAAAGGAATGAGGTCCTGATACCTGAGACAACAAACATGGATGAACCTTGAGGACATTATGCTGAGTGAAATAAGCCAGACACAAAAGGACAGAAATTGTATGACTGCACTTACATGAAATACCAAGAATAAGCTACTTCACAGAGACAGAAAGTAGATTACAGGTTGCCAAGGATTGGGGTAAGGAGTTATTGCTTAGTGAGTACAGAGTTTCTGTTTAGGGTGATGAAAAAGTTTTGATAATGAATGGTGGTGTTGGTAGCACAATATTGTGGATGTAATTAATACCACTGAGCTGTACACATGAAAGTGGTTAAAATGGGAAGTTTCATGTTGTATATATGTTATCACAATTAACATTTAAAAAATTTACAATAATAGAAATAGAGAGGGTGGGTGGGAGGGATAGGACTCTCACAGCTGAGGGTCCTACGTGCCCCACTGGGAAGCAAATCTGCCCCTAGCAGGGCAGAAGGGGAGGTGTGGCCGAGGGAAAAGGAGAAGTGGGCTCCAGCCCCTTTCCTGCTGCTGGCTGAGCTGTGTAATCTTGAGCCGGTCACTACCCCTCTCTGGGCTCCAGTCTCCTCCTTTATGAAATGAGGGGGTTGTGCTACATCATCGGTTATAAAGCTTTTTCAGCAGCATTCATCTCAAAACAATAAAATTGCATGTTCTTTAAAAAGAAAAACATCATATAATAACCCCCCTCCCCCAAATAAAAAGCAGGGCACTGTTGGAGCAGTTCTGGGGATGGGGGGGTGCTGGGAGATATACGTGTGAGCATGTGCGGGTGTAGGGTGCTGTGTCCCCGCCCCCACCTCACCCCAAAATGCTCTAACATTCTCTGGTATCAGATCTTTTCCCAAAATGGCCCTGGCTGTGTCTGGAGAAGGCTGACCGTTCCCGGGCAGAACTTTACACGTCCATGACATGGCTGTGGCCTTAGAGTGGGTGGTGATATATGTTGGAAATATTGGTACATACAGTAACAGTAAATATCAGCAACTTACCTGTCAAGTGTGGTGATAGATAAAAGAAATACGTTTAGGAAAGTGTCAGCTGGGAAAAAAATATACAGCCTGCAGTAAATCACCGCCAAGCAATTAAAGCATAAAATCAAGTTATGCAGTATTTTGTTTCCCTGGGACAGTCGTCGTGCAGTGGCAGCTCACACATGCGGGAGGCTAACGGGGCATGGGCTGCCTCACAGACTGTCCTCCAATGGAAGGACCCCAGGTGTGCCAAGAGGAAGAGAGGCGTCTTTGAATAAGGGGGCTGGGTTCAAATCCCAGTTTCATCGTTTATAGCTGTGACGCCTTGGGCAAGTGACCTAACCTCTCTGAACTTCAGTTTCTTCATCTATGAAATGGGAGACCATGTATTAATGCAAACCATAGGAATATTCAAATATTCATTGAACACATATGGCCCAGGCACCATTCTAGGTGCTGGATTCAGCACTGAACAAAACAGATAAGATCCCTGCCATTGTGGGGACTGCCAAACAAGTAAACAAAGAAACACACAGTATGTCTGTTGGAGATGAGCGCTCTGAAGAGGGGAAAGGAAGTGCTGAGGACAGGGGTGGTTGAGGATGGCCACCCTGAGAAGGTGACAATTGAGCAGAGACCCATAGAACCTGCAGGAGGAAGCCATGCAGGTATCTGGGGAAAGAGCATTCTGAGCAGAAGAACCAGTTCAAGGGCCTGAGGAAGCCAGGGCAGCTGGTGGAGTGAGAAAGGGGGAGACTGGAGGAGACGAGGTCAGAAAGATGATGGGGGCTGAAGGGGATAGGGTTTTGTAGGTCTTTAAAGAGACTTTGGCCTTTACTTTGAGTGAGACAGAAGCCACTGGAAGGCTTTGGGCAGAGGAGCAAGATGGTCTGATGTAGGTGTTAACAGAATTGTGCTGGCTGCTGTGTGGAGGATGGGGTGGAGGGCTAGGGCTGAGCCCAGGAACCTGTTTGGAAGCTGCTGTAGATGAGGGGGGTGGAGGCTTGAACTGAGATGATGGTGGTGGAGATGGTGAGTGTTGGTCCAATTCCTGATGTTATTTTGAGGAGAGCCAACAGGATTTGCTGACAGATCAGATTGGGCAGAGAGAGAGGAGTCAAGGACAACTCTTAGGCTTTTGGCAGGAGCAATGGGAAGAATGGTGTCACCATTATCTGAGATGGGGAAGACCATGGGAGGGGCAGATGCTGGGGAGAAGATCGGGAGTTTGGTGTCGGACATCCAGGCAGAGGTGCTGGGCCACGCGGCGTTCATTACCGGGAGATGGGGCGAGATCACCCGGGCAGCCGGTAAACGGAGAAGAGGTCCTGGAGATGGAGGAGAAGCTGCCAGCGGGGAGGAGCTGGGCCTGGAGACCTGGGTCCTGAGCCAAGTGAGCAACGTGTTCCAAGAAGGAGGAGGAGAGCAGATGCTGTTGAAAGGTCCAGAGAGGCGAGAACCAACCACTGGATTTAGCAATGTGGAGGTCATGGTGACCTTGACCTGGGCCGTTTTGGTTGACTGGTGGGGTGGCATCCTGACTGCAGAAGACCAGGAGCAGGGGCATTTGGGACCCTGAGTCCAGGCCCTCTTTCAGGAGTTTTGTTTGAAAAGGAGTAGATGGAGGGAGATGGGTCAAAAGAGGGTCTTGTTTTTTTTTTTTTTTAATGGGAGAAATAATAGCCTGCTTGTGTGCTGATGGGAAAGATCTAGTAGAGAGGGACGATGACTTTGTGGGAGGCAAAGGGGACAGTTGTTGGAGGGATGTTCTTGATGAGGCGAGAAGGACATGCCTTCAGCAGGAGCCCTGGGCAGCTTTCGAGTCAGCAGAGGGTCCGGCAATGGCACAGCTGCAGGGGGGGACAGGCGGGGTGGGGGGAGCACAGGGAAGGTCTTTTCTGAGAGCTTCTCTTTTCTCCTGGCCACCAGCTGAGTCTGAGGATGGGGGCTTGAGAGACAGTAGGAGTCTAAAGGGGTGGGGGAGTGAATGGGCTGGGGTAGTAGATTTCTCAGTCCTTGTGAAGTGTGTCATGAATCTGAAGTGCGCCCCGTCAGCCACGTGGTGTGTTTCCCTCCAGCCCTGCTCAGATGCCCATGCTGGGGTGGGGAAGGTGGAGGGTTGAGAGGGGCGGGGGATTGGAGGGTGTACGAGTGACATGGACTGTGGAGGGGCAGCAGGAAGGTGGTCAGTGGGCTGGCGGCTCCTGTGGGGTTGCAGAGGGTACCAGAGTGGGGGAAGGTCTTGAGAGGGCAGGGGCAGGAAGGGTTGTCTGTGTGGATCTTGAATTCAGCAAGAATTGTGACAGGGGATTAGGGAAGTCAGGGGTGGGGGTGATGACTGCCCCATGGAGAGGTGGTGGGGGCTGTGGTCCAAGGGCCTGGGGGTGAGCGTGAAACGCCGGCTCAGGGCAGGGCCCGTGGTAGGTGCTCAGTAGCTAGGAGCTGCCTTTCTTAGTAGTGTTTTGGTGACCAAAGTATGGTACCTGGGCCTGATCATAGGACAGTACTTAAAATCAGGAATGGGCCAGAACATCTGTGGTGCAGGGTTTATGTGTGCCTGGTTCCAGAGGTGGGTGCCAGCGGGGCTCCCGTGCAGGGCCTGTCTTGCCCTCTTTCCCCAGGATCTAGACACCTTCAAGTCTGCCCCTGTCCTCTCAAGTGGCCCAGCCAGGCCTGAGAAGAGCAGCAGGGGTGGACAGAGAGACTAGCAGATGGAGACCAAGGAGAGTTGAGGGTAGCCCCTGAGAGTCTGCAGTGATGTCTGTGCATTTCCCCTCTGGCACCCAGGCCCTCAGGCTTGAGCCAGCTGCAGCAGGGCCAGGCGGGTGTGTTGGCCCTGGGGGTGAGGGCTCCCGGGGCAGGCCCTGATTTGTAGGATTGGCAGCCTCACGCTAAGTAGCTCAGAGCCTGGGGCCTCATAAGCTACACAGCTGGGGATGGTGGTGGGTGGGCAGGGCCCCTCTACCCAAGTTCCAGGGCGAAGGTAGGGGCACACGGCTGACTTCTCAGTTGGTATTTGCTGCCTTTCTCAGCCAAACTTGTGCCAGCTGTGTTGGGTCATAACTGAGTTCAAATTCTGCTCTCCCACTCATTCCTGTGTGAGCTGGGATGGGAACCTTACCTCTCTGAGCCTCAGAATTCTCTATTAACAGGTATCTTAAGACCCATCTTTCAGGTTCAGCATCAGGAAACATTTATGTAACGAATCCTTATGCTGAGGTTGACAGCAAAGTGGGGTGGAAAGTTCTGTGCTTTAGGAAGCCACGGACCTCATTTCAGCCCAGGTTTCAATTCCCTTCCTAGAAAAGCTTTTGATAGGAGCCGCATTTATTATTTTGAGTGTCAGTTCTTCCCTGACTGCTTTGGACAGAAGTTTGAAGGAGCGGTTTACTCATCATTCATTCATTCATTCATTCATTCAGTGCACCTTTGTTGCCTGCCTCCTTGGGTCGGGCAGGGATAAGAGAAATGCTGGTGTTGCTGGTCAGAGTTGGAAATCACATGAGCCGTTTGCTGAGTCCTTCCTTGCATTGTCTCTGTTGTTTTGGGGTCAGTTCCAGCTACCTCCCCTGGGGAGGATGGCTGTCCCCGGGGGCTGGCCGGGCAGGGTAGCCCAGAGGCATGGTCTTTCTGCGAGTGACACCAGTGGGGAGTGCACGGAGCAGGCAGGGCCCTGCACACAGCAGGTGCTCGGTGGCAGGTGTTCAGTGGTGCTGCCTAGAAAATGCCTCCGGAAGCATTCTCCCCAGCTGGCGGCTGATCCCACTGCCCCCACCCCTGGCATCCTTCCAGTTTTGGTCAGGTGGGTTGGACTCCCGGTTCTCTGGGTAGCAGCCAACTCTGCCGTCTCTGCTCATTTTGGAGTCGCGATTTCTATCATGGCCGTGGGTCTCAGCATTGCCCATCCCAGGACAAGCCATGGAGCCTCTCTGGGCCTCAGTTGGACTGGCTGGTCTAAGATCTGTAAACTCGGGGGACAGTGCCTTCACCATGCACACACCTCCAAAGGACAGCAGACAGCGTGCCATTCCAGGTCTGCTGACTGCGGCCAGAGTGCAGGTGGGGGGCTGTGGGCCAAGGGAGGGACGCAGCCCCGCAGCGAGGGTCCCCACTGACCGTGCTCCAGGGGAGAAAGATAACAAGGAGCAACTTCCACTCACCATCGGTATAAATCCCACAATCAGGAAAATTGCTTCAATTGCTAAAAAACGCTGGTGGGAAAGTCCATTTATTTTTCATTTTTCTTGTGCACTTGCAGCCCTCACACATAAATCACTGTCGGTATGTAGATTAAATTTATACCCCCGTTATCTTTCATGTCTCTGATGCTCTGGTGGTAACTGGGGTTCTGGTTACTGAAAGCCACTGGCTGCTCTTTAGTGGAGAGAGGGGCGGCCCTCGCGTGGGAGAGGCCGTGGAGGGGCCCGCTCAGCCCTGCAGCTCCCCAGGACCACCCCCCGATCTCCTCCCCCATACTGGCCACCAAGGTAGGACCCGCTTTTTGAAGAATCCGGGGCATTCTCTGGTGTTGCTTCTGCACACGCTGGCAGCGAAGAATTTGGGCACACTCTGGATTTTCGGTGGTTTATTTGGCAGGGTTCTCAGCGAGCACGATGAAGGCGTTGTTTCGTGTTTTTTTTTTTTTAAACAACTGCTTTGTGAATTGACCTGGACTGGATATGAAAATACTGGCATTTTGAATATACAAGGGCTCCTTTTCTCTTTGTTCCCCAAACACATGCACACACACACACAAAGTGCCATACGCACACTCCCACACAGAACAGTGCTGGGAGCTGCCTCCTCTGCTCTTTAGTACAGGCCATGTGGTTAGCCAGCCACGGCTGGAGCAGCCTGATGCTCACCTTTGTCCGGGGAGGTGCAGAACCATCCAGAGCTGACCGCATTCCTTACTCTCCATCCTCAGATTTAGCCATCTCTGTGCATATTCTCTCGAGCGTGGTTCTTTATTTGCTTATTTATTTATTCAACAAATATTTTTTAACTCTATTTTTCTGGGGCCTGGCCCCCTCTGAGAATCTGATCAAAGCCCGACCCCCTCCTGATGCACAATTTTGAACAACTTGGTGGGGTGGGAGTGGGGTGGGGGAGGTGGTTTTCAGATCCCCCAAAGTCCATCCTGGGTCTCTGCCTGAGAACTCCTGCTCTGAAGAGCATGTTCCCATACACCCTCCCCCTAAAATGAAGAGGCATTCCAGGAATTCGGGAGTTTGGGGTTCCCCCAAACCAAACATCTCAGCCCTTCATACCTAACCCCTGCTTATATCTTGTAGGAGCAGTCCCTGGGACCACAATCCTGGCTCTTTTGGGGTTAACCACCTAGATTCAGGGACCCCCCTCCCTACTTCTCTCTGGGACTCTATGTCCCTGGGTGGGGTGGGGGGTTCTGAAGCCGCAGCCGGCCAGGCCTGATCCAGGCCTCTGCACCCCCTCGGCAGGTATCATTATGGAATAAGAGACCCATCATTCTGCATTAATCTGGGATTCATCATGATAGCCATGACCATAATTAATTTATTTGGTATTAATGTGGATGAAATATGTACTGTCCTTTCAGGGGAAATCAGGCTGCCTATAAGCATTAGTTAAAAGGACCATTAAAATCAAACCTTCCCCAGATCCATTAGGCGAAGTCTTTCATCCTGAAGAAGATAAAGTTCTGCTGTGTGAAATGTCATGAATAATTAGGTTGATTGCTGTTTTAAACTCTGCCCCTGCTTCCCCATCCACTCCCACCTCCTTCCTGAAGCCGGGAAGACTCACCTGCATCAGCGCACCTCCTTTGCTGACCGTGTCTACACCAGCCCAATAATTTCCCGTAGCCTCGACCGCCCTGTGCAGCCCTGTTGATCTCTACAGCCAGATGGGGAGAGGGTGCTTACCTGACCCCACTGGGCCATCTTTTAAATGTGCCTATTTCTTCTTGCTTCCCAATCCCAGCTGTAGCCCAGGGTGGCAGCAGGTGGCTCCCTCCTCCCTCGGTAAAGCCCAGAAAGGTGTGGACCAGGGAAGGGTCTGATGCAGCATTTTTCACACGGAGGTTGGCAGACTGCCTGCCCCAGCACGCTGCAGGGGCTTGAAAATGCGGATTTCTGGGTCCACCCAGCCCCCAACATGCCAGGGGCTGTGCACAGGAAGGGGGTGGAGGCTGGCACCGAGGGCTTTAGTGTGGGCTGGGTGAAGGGGAGGAGAGACATGGTGGGCAGCAGGGGAGAGAAGCCCCCAGGGAGACCCGCCCCCACCCCCACCCCCAGCTCTACTCACCAAGTGTGATTTCTCAGGAGATGCAGGGTGGACACTGGCCTGTGCTGTCTCCTGGCCTCACTGTGGAAAAGTGTAGACACCAGCCTACGGAAAGACAGCTGCACTGTGTGGCTGGTGCTCTTGGCCTCACAGGAGGCTGAGGGTGAAACAGCCTGTCCTCCTACTGCCCGGTTTCATCGATTGGGTGTTAATCGGGCATTTTGGAGCCCTGACATGTCAGCATGGAAAAGGGCCTTGGAGACTCTCGTCTTGATCCAACTTTACATTTTGTGGTTAAAAAGCCTGGGCTCAAAGCAGTGATGCTGGTTGGAGGCAGAGAGGAGGTGTGGAGGGTAGGCTCTGGGTGGCCCTGGTTGGGGGGTGGGGAGTTGATGCCCCGGACTCCCCCCTGAGTGGTGGGGTGGGAGAGGGACCGATGGGAAGTAGGGGAAGCCAGGCATTGCCTTTGTCCCCTAATTCTTTTCTGCTGCCCCACCAGGCGCTTCGGCACAAAATGCACAGCCTGCCAGCAGGGTATCCCCCCCACCCAGGTGGTCCGCAAAGCCCAGGACTTCGTGTACCACCTGCACTGCTTCGCCTGCATCATCTGTAACCGGCAGCTGGCCACGGGGGACGAGTTCTACCTCATGGAGGACGGGCGGCTGGTGTGCAAGGAGGACTACGAGACGGCCAAGCAGAATGGTAAAACAGCTCTGCACCTCTCGATCACACCTCCAGACCTCTGTCCAGGCTGCCCTTTCTCTCTGCTCCTACCTAGCCATTCCTCAAAGCCTCTCCTGCACACTACCTCCGAGAAGCTTCCCCAGATCTCCACAGTGAGAATTAATTGTGAACACTCTCTAATCCTTTAGCACTTGCCGACTTTTTTGAAGCATCAATCGAATTCTGGCTATTTCAAGAATGCTCAGGAGCAGCCAGGGAACTTGTCTTCACCCTTTTGGTGGACTCCTTGCCTGGGGAGGGGCCGGAAGTGTTGAGGGTGACTGGGAGACCACTCTGTCTACAGTGGACTCGTGGAGCCTCACTTTAGTCTTGTATATCAGGATGTACACGTACCTCAGCACTCCACGCCTCAAAGGCTGCAGTCGGTGAGAGCCGGGCGTTAGTTAGCCTAAGGCATCCTTAGAATGGACCATCTTGTATTTCAGTTAATTGTGTTTTATTTTCCCTCTCAGGCTGTGACCTTCAGGAGGATGGGGACTTAGGGGTCATGATACATTGTTGCATCTCCTAAAGCCCAGATGCAGGAGCAGGGGCTCAGTCAGTTTCACCCAGATGCAGAGGAAGAAAAATTGGCTACATTCAGGGAAATTCCAACCTAACAATATAACTCCCCCACCCAGCCACTGCTACCTGCTATCTCAGCCACCTCAGGGGCCATTTTCCACAGTCTGCAGCAGACGTCCACTGCACAGGTGGAGGCCGAAATCATGCCCCACACCGGGGAAAACCCGCCCAAACACGGGCAGCCTGTGAGCAGGCGCTGGTCTTGCCCTCCAAGGATATGTTTGAGAGCAGTGCCTCGGTGGGCATGGCTCTGGCCCTTCCACTCTCAGAAGGCCAAGCGGATTCCCGGCCTCCTGTAGCCCACCCTCTTGCTTCCCACTCACAGCTGTGGGCTGCCCTGGGCCCCTGGGCTGCACCAGGTCCCTGCAGCGTGCGGGTGTTGTATTCTCCACCCTAGCTCTGAATTTGGGATTTGGCCAAACTCAGCCTGGAGATCTCAGACTCATGAACTGCAGAAACATTAATTTCCTTTGCTTTTAATTAGAAGTTTATCAAATCAGGGTGTATAACTGTGGAAAGCAGCTCTCATTGACAGCTCCGGGCTTGATTAAAAAAATGAAAGCCCCAATAATTTCATATATGTCCTTCCAGATCTTTTCTGGGCCCACACACATATTTCATATATATATCTGATTAATACCTGGAGAGATTAGTTCTTTTGCGTCATAAATGCAGTTTGAAATAAGGGGGTTGTGGTGGTGAGAAGGCAGAGGTAATTCAAAGGGCTCTGAGCTGGGCTGTGGCTGGAGGCGGGAAGGGCTGCTCGGCAGGACCACGCCCACCGCAGAGCCACGCCCACTGCCGGTGCTTCCTCTCTGAGTACCTCTCCCCCCACCACACCCCCAGCTCTGATCCTTAAACGCGGGTAGAAGCCTTGGGTTTACTTCCTCCAGGGCTTTTACAAGCCCGCTTCCCAAGGATCTTTGCTTTAATGTATTAATCTGCTCTGGTTGCTTAAAGCTCACCTGATGCCGTTGCTTTGGAGTCAGTTGTGATGTCCCAAGATTAGGGCGTCTTGTCAGAGACAAACCATCAAAGCAGGTGGACTCAGAGATACGGAGACGCCTTTGGAACTCTAATGTCCTTCACCAGAGATAAGGATGCACACCGGCCTCTCCGGGCTCGCAGCGGGTTCTCGTTGTGAGAGCCCTGCTTTAGACCCCAAGCGTCCCGCACGCCGTCCACTTCTGCTGTGGATGGTTTCCGAGAAGGGAAAGATCAATGAAGACCGGTCATAATCTAGCTGGAGAGCCAGCGTCACACAGTGGAGCTAAGAATTTTATCCAGGACTATTTGTACCATAGCGGACCTCTGTAGGACATGGAGAGACACTGGATTTGGAGTCAGAGGCTGGGGGGCATCTCTGTTCAGCATGTACTTGGGGTGAGGGTCCCCTGGACAGTTGTGTAACTGGCTGAGCCTTGGCTTCTCAGCTATATTTGTGGGATAATGCCTGTCACATGGGGCCATTTCCTGAGGCTTAAATAGATTCCCCGGGAGGAAGACAAATACAAACAAGGAGGTGAGGTCTGTTTAGGCTTAAAAATAGCTGAAGGTTACCTGGTATTTCTGACCTGTTCCCTGCTTCTCACTGTCAGTCAGGTGGGGGCTTCCCCATCCTGTGCTGTCAGGGCAATCTTAGTGCAAAAGGGGAATGCAAAATGTTTGCATTGTGGGCATCTGGCTCTCCCTTTTACTGTTGTTTCTATGCCTCTTTCAGGCTTGCAATATCCTTGAGCTAAGCCAAGGATCTAATATCAGCTATTTGCACCTGAGTGCGAATGGCTTTGTTAATTTGTTTCATCTCCCTGGATATTTGCATTTTCAATATAATAAGGTTGCATTTTATATCAGGGACAAGTTCTAGGAGACCTTGCCTAATTTGAAACTAATGACTTATTTTCCCATAGGAAATTAGACTAATTTTCCCAAAGGAATTAATGTAAAAAGTAGGGGGTGTGGGAATGTATTCTAGGAGCACGTAAATCTATAACCAGTGAAATGTATCTTTGCCTTAATGCTACTTTTTATTTTCTCAGCATTATCTCTAATACCTCACAGAATGCTTTCTCCTAAATTAATAGCTGGTGTATCACGGTCTTGCTTGGCCTTCTTCATAGCATTTTATCACATTTAACTTCCGTACCAAAGTTATTGATTTTTGGGTACATTTTTCAGCACAAGCACTGCCACTGCAACTTAATGAATACTTGGATGACATTGTTATAGGATAGAAAAAAGATTTTAAATTATAATAACAGTGAATGTTAAAATAAAAGCATAATAGTCCCCTTAATCGCAAGAAGAAAGTCCTGTTCACGTAAACAGCAGTGAGGAGTCAATGTGACACCAATGAAGGACAACAGGGTTATATTCCAATGGCACTGCCACTGGCTATTGTGAAAACAATTTCTAATTCACTAGGCCAAAATATTGTGAAATTAAGTCATTCTTGATGAATTAAAATATTTTTGGTGGTCTCATTTCAAATTTTTATGTATAAAGTAAGACTGTATCCATATTTTTAAATTGCCCTACTTCACATGTGCACAATTCAAATTTGCATAAAATACAGTCATGCTGTAATCTCTGTAAATATAGACAGAAGGGATTATTTCCTTATAACAGAATTTAAAGTAAAGAATTTTGGAGGTTTTCCTCAGTCTTTTGGAATCTTGAGTTGTTTGTTCAAAACCCATTGAAGACTTTGTGTTGATCAGTCAGTATGTTGCCCTGACTCCTTAGATTGGTGTTTTTCAAAAACTTTTGACTCTGATCCACGGTAAGAAACTCACTTTACATTTTGACTCAGTACACACGTTCTATGTAGCCAAAACTAAACTATATTCATGAAACGATACCTGCTCTAATCTATTCTATTCCATCCCATCCCTTCCCATCCCAGTCATCTTACTTCAGTTTTAGTTTTGACCCACTAAATTGGCTTTCCAACCCGCTAGTGGGTTCTGATGAAATTATAGACGTTGCTTTGACAGCTCATGAATGTGCAGGCTCACCCCAGCCAGCCCGTCCCTGCTTTGAGCCACGTGGCTGTAGGGGGAACCTGGGGAGAAGATAGGCTCTTGAGGGGAGCGAGGGGCAGGGGCGTCTGGGCAGCTCGGCACACAGCCTTCCCTCTGCTTGTACTCCTTCACAGCCTGGCTGAGTTCTCCAAGGCGGACAAATAGAATCATCATCAGTTCAGTGCGATGAATAGCTTGGGGAGGCTGGATTGGCAGGGAAGAGGGGAGCGGCGAGGCCCTGAAGGAGGACGGTGCGCCTCACTTTTCAGTGACTCAGCAGAGCCAGGGGTGCAGGAGTGAGCTCCCTGAGGGTTTGGACCACTCCATTCTGGCATTCACCATTCCCTCCCACTGCCCTGCGCAGACAAGACTATGGGAAGAAAGGGAGGCAGGGAGGGAGGGAGGAGAAGAGGGAGGAGACCCGCTTACTTCAGGAGGCAGAACCATATAAGAAGTGGTTTTCATTGCAGATGACTCAGAGGCTGGAGCTAAGCGGCCTCGGACCACCATCACAGCGAAGCAGCTGGAGACCTTAAAGAACGCTTACAAGAACTCCCCCAAGCCTGCCCGGCATGTGAGGGAGCAGCTGTCCTCAGAGACGGGGCTGGACATGAGGGTCGTACAGGTGAGGCACCAGCTACCCACCCCCAGGACTCCTTTGCATCTGGTGATCCTGGGCCCATCACCACTTCTGATGGGTCTGGAGCAGGGTTAGATGTCCTGAGCTGTCTCTGTGCCCTCCCTACATGAGGCTTGGTGAGGCTACCTCCTAAGTGGTGTCAGTGATCCCCTGGGTGTGGTTGGGCTCAGGGCCATGACCCCAGGGAATTTGCCAGGATTGGAGACAGAGTTCTGAGGCCCAGGCAGAGGGAGTAGGGGCCGCCTGGCTCTACTGAGGCTTCAGCCCGTTTCTAGCCACCTGCCTCGGGGGTCCTGGGGGCTCTTGGTTCCTAGCTTTTGGTCATTAGTGTGATCGTTGTGCTTGTGTGGCAGGTTTGGTTTCAGAACAGAAGGGCCAAGGAGAAACGCCTGAAGAAGGATGCGGGGCGGCATCGCTGGGGGCAGTTCTATAAGAGCGTCAAGAGGAGCCGGGGAGGCAGCAAGCAGGAGAAGGAGAGCTCTGCAGAGGACTGTGGGGTTAGTGACAGTGAGCTGAGCTTCCGAGGTGAGCAGGGCTGGAGGGGCCAGGCTGAGCCCTTAGGAAAGTCCCCTGGCAGACAGTAATCCCTGACACTCAGGAGGGATCTTTCTTGAGGCCTTGGCAACTCCCTCCTGAACTCTGGATTTTCCCCATGACTTGAAATAAAGGGTGGGGGAAAATGGTAGTGGCTCTTTAAGATGGGACAAGGAGTAGAAAACAAGAAAGCACTGCTGCTGAGATGTGGAAGCTTTGGGATCCGGCCAGGCCCAATCCCCTGGGCCCAAGGCCTCCCCTCCTTTCCAGCTGACTGGGTGCTCCCTCAGCAGCCCATTAGCTGTGAGCAGATAGCTGTGTCTCAGCCTTGTGCCCCTAGCCCCTCTCTGGCATTTCTGCCCTCTGCAGGGGTACTAGCCTGCCTCCATGGTCCCCCAAGTTCCCCAAGCCCCTTTCCCTGGGAAATCAACATTGTGAGTGCATGTGAGATGGGGGACTGGCCTCGTTTCTGAAATCCCTTTCCCCATCACTTACTTCATCTTCTCCCTTGCACACAAGCTTTGCAGCATGCGCTATATTCAAATCTGTGCATCAGCAAAATAGCAAATTAACGCATGCTGTGGATCCTCAGGTTGTTTGCAAATAGCCATAACTGCAAATAGTGAATCCTCAAATAGGGAAGGTCTTCTGTGTGTGTGTGGGGGGGCGGGGGGAGTTCTGAGCTGGGGGTCGGAAACCTGCTTTCTAGTTGTGGCTCTATCAAACTGAATAATTTCTTTTGAACCTCAGTTTCCCCATCTATAAATTAGAAACAACTGTCTCCCTGCCCAACTCCCAGCTTTGTTGTGGAGATCAATGAAGACAACCTACTATGGATGTGCTTGGGGAGTGCTAAGCACATTCTTATACCTGGAAGGTATGGGTATTCCTACAGGAGCCTGTGGCTCCCACACAGTGCCCTAATCATACGGGATGACAGATACAGGCACAAGGCCAAATAATGACTGTTTTACAGTGGAGGTGAGCTTTCATCTTCCCACTCTCTTTAAAAGGACACGAGATCCCCCTCTCCTTTTTTTTCCCCATTTTTATGGGTGGATGGGGACAGGCCTCAGGGCAGGTTGTCAGAAGGGATAGAGTACCAGAGTCCAGTCTGAGGAGACCTTATACACGTATTGATGCATAGGCCCAGGTGGGAATGGGAAGTCTGTGGGGCAGAGAATGGAACAAGCCACCTGCCAGGAGGAGCCTGATGCTCTGAAGGGATTGTATGTAGCTCAGCTTAGCGGCTGCTCTGTGGGGCCCTGGAGAGAGCTCAAGGCCTTATGCTCAACTTCTAGGCCTCTTGGCCAGGTTGGGGCTGTTGAAATCAATGTCTGAAACATACAAGATAGTTAAGTCTTATATTGTAACTCACTTTTGTTGGGTGCAGCTGGGTCCCTGGGTTGATATATCTTTGGTCTTTGTGGGTAACTACGTAATCCCTTCTAAGGACTAAAACTGCTTACTTATGTTGGAGAAATGAATTCTTTCAGGTGGCAAAGATTTGAAATCCTTCAAGAAACAAGAAGGTCCATTTGCCCTAATCAAGTCTATGTTGTCCTCAGTGAAGAGCTTATTTGATATAGAGAGAAATCAAGCCCTTTGACATTGAACCTCTTTTCCAGGCAGCCCAGAAGGAGTTTGTACACATCTAACAGTGGTCCTCAATTGCACTTACCAAAGGGGCCTGTTTGTTTCCCAACCAATGGAACCAAACACTTTTCTAAGCTTTAACACTTTCAGAGTAAATTGTTTAGCACATAGCTTCCAATTGTGATGTGGATAGCGTATGGCCACTCCTCGATGTAGCAGAGTATCTTAGGTACATGAACCCCGATGGGACCAACAAGCTCACAAAACATTTGTCAAGCCTTTGGGACCTGGGATTTTATAGTCTCTCAAGATGTTTCTTCTGTTTGTCCCCTTGACTTGGGTGAGTCTCTGGATGTGTTTGGCATGTGGACGTCTGACCCAGGCTCCCCAGTCAGGTGGCAGACATCCTGGGCTTCTTTCCTGGTAATGTGTATTCCTGGGTTGTGAAGAGCAGGGGAGCACTGGAGTCCTGGTGGCTGACGATAAATCTCCGTTCTTTTGTCCACAGAGGATCATATTCTCTCAGAACTTGGACACACCAATAGGATTTATGGCAACGTGGGGGACGTTACAGGCGGACAGTTAATGAATGGGAGCTTCTCCATGGATGGGACAGGACAATCTTATCAGGACTTGAGGGATGGGAGCCCCTATGGAGTCCCCCAGTCTCCATCCTCCATTTCGTCTTTGCCATCCCACACTCCTTTGCTCAATGGGCTGGATTACACGGTGGACAGTAATTTGGGCATCATTGCGCATGCGGGGCAGGGAGTAAGCCAGACGCTGAGAGCCATGGCCGGGGGGCCCACCTCTGACATCTCCACAGGAAGCAGTGTAGGCTACCCCGACTTTCCTACTAGCCCAGCCTCTTGGCTTGATGAAATGGATCATCCTCCTTTTTAAAAAACACCTCTCCTCCCCATCCTACCCATCCTTCTGGCTTGAGAGAATATCTTCAAAGATCAAAAGAGACTTGCCTTTTAAGGATCAAAAGTGCGCCAATGGGAATTTCCATTATTTTCAATGGAAGTCCTCTACTGATTCCTAGAAGGTTGTGAGACCACTCTAGGGCATTGTTTTCTTGGGGCAGTGGGGGTAGAGCAGCCTCCTCTCAGAACACAGCACAGGGATATATAGCCTAGAGCTATAGGGAATGCTGGCTTGTTGGCTCTCCCCTCTCACCCTGCTTAGAGGCTTTGGCTGCTTGGTGCTTTGGGAGCACGAGGTGACAGTGACTGCCACCTTGGCCTTTGGGAACTCTGCTCTGACTGGTGTATTTCATGCAAGGCCTCCCAAGCCACTGCTCTCACCAGAACTGAGATTCCTGAGGCAGAGGCATCACGTTCCTTGAGTATAATGAAAGTGATTTCTTGACCACCCTTATTGAATCCTAATTTTCAAAAAAAGAAAAAAAAATCAGCTATTAAACATCAGTGAAAACTTTGATGGCCAGAATTTGATATTAAAAACATGCCCGCTCCCTTATTTTTTTGTTGTGAAAATATGACATCTTACCTACCCTGGAGTGTCAATTTTGGTTTTTAAGAAATCCCATATCACTGAATCTCTGATGGCAAGAAGTGGTTTTCATTGCAGATGACTTCCAGGCTAGAGCTGAGTGGCCCTGGACCACCATTAAAGCGACTGCCCAATGAGTCCCCTCAGTGCACAATGTGCCTTTTAATTTGCTTGTATCATTTATTCCATAAGACAGGCTCTGGGTTACAAAATGATCAAAGCTAAAATGTGGAGAGAACAGAATGACAATCAGTGAAAACATCTGTAGACACACTTGGATTCCAAAGTGCAGACACAAGTCTCCCAGAGCGCCCCATCCTTCCAAGTGAATGATATTTTGAGGGCCTGTTTTGAGGGAGCTGGTGTAGATGAGTTTGCAAACCCTCCCCACCTGCCATGAGAGCCCTCCCTCCACTTTAAAATGACCATTTTCTCTGCTGTGCTAGTTAGTTCAATTGAAGGACTGTCTTGGTCTCTTGGTACAAGAGATGCTTCTTGGCCCATCCATAATTAAAAAACTAAGGGAGCAGCCAAAAGGCTGCAGTGGTCCTTGTGCCGCATCTGTCTGGCTGGAAGGAGCTACCCTATGTTCCAGTCCCGCACTCAGAAAGGCAGCGCTCTCCAGCAGATATGGCTTACAGGCATTCAACAGAAGGTCACTGAGCCTGAGGCAAGGGCTAAGCCAACCCCTGCTTTGTGAGCTGCTGCCCCTGCGATAGACAGACTGCATTTCAGTGGGAAATATCGTTGTGAATGGTGCTTCAACTCCCACATTATGCACCATACACCTGTTGATCAGGAAGTTCTCCATGTGCAAATTGGAATTTAGTCAGGTGGAATTTATCCCAGTCCTCTTGGGGAATGGTGTTTTGTTTCTTCTGGGCCCCATTCTCTGAAACAAGATCAGCAGAACATGAAAAAATGACAAGGCATTGTCTTCCTTTCACATATGATGGGACCAAACACTAAGGAACCTTCCTTCTGTGAATGGTTCGTCATCTTTTGAGGACTGCATAGATTTAGGCCTGAGGTAACCAGACTAAAAGAAGAAATAGCTTGCTTTCTTTGGCTGCTGCTTCCTTTGTAAACCCCTTATCAGGACTAAACTAAGTACAGTTAAGCCTCTTGAAAATATCAAGTCAATAAATTCCCGGCATCAGCCTTCAGGCCACCTTTTCTCTGACCAATTTTTTAGCATACTCTTGTTTTTTGTTGTGCTGCAACTGTAGTAATTTTTGGGTCGGGAATCTGCAAATGTAGATTCTTTCCTCGAGGTTCCATGGTAACCAACAATGGTGTTAAGCCTACCCAATTCTATGCTGTTGGGAATTCCCCAATAATGTGAAGACTTGGAGGTGGGAGTGATGACACAGATGTAAGATAACAAACCATGTGAAAGGAAAATGCTACTGTCTCTTTGGAGGACGTGTTAAATACAACATTCTTGGTGTACTTAATGAACCAGTTTCAAAACTGTCCCACCTAGATAGACCACTATCTCAGCTTGATTATCTGGCTTAGTAGCTCATAGGATTCCAGAGGAACTTCATATTTTTGGTGAGTATGGTATAAGGAGAGCAGGATTTTAAAAGGGGGGGACATTCCCACTTCTGGGCAGCACTGTTTTTTGTTTGTTTGTTTGTTTTTAGGATCAAATTACACAGCTAATGACGTTGAACAGTTTTTTTTTTTTTGTTTGCTTGTTTCCTACGAATTGATCATGACTTAAACCCAATTCACTGGTGGAAGAATGGGAGACCTTCCTCATTCATACTAATAAAGTCTCATGTGGAACTCAGTGCCGTTAATGTTGGTAGTAGCTTCCTGGGTATTGTTAGGGTTGGATAGCTGGAAAAGCCCTTGAGAGAGCACTGGTCACAAAGCCAGGTTAGCTCTATCTAAGCTCCCCAGAGCTACCTCTCCAGAAAGCAGCAAGACAAACACTGATGCCCCATTTAGAAGCACAGCCACAATAGGGCTCAGATTTTAAATGCATCTCCCTGCAAATGGTGTTAGCACTGTGGATGAGCTGGAGGCACTAATGGGCCACTGCATGCCAAAATGGTTCCATGGCCCTTTTGTGGTTTGGAGTTGGAGAAGGAAAGAACAGCACCTTTAGATCCTCATAAAGACACCCTCTCTGCCTCAATAGTCTATTACTGAGGTATAAGGTCCTACTTTGCAGCTGTTTTCTCCCTTGTTAACCATGACATGGATGAATTTTTTTAAAAAATGGAACAAAACCTAGAAGCATTTACAATAATTGGACCAGTCTTTGGCTCCAAGAGAGCAATTACTGACCAACTATTATCTGCAGTGCTTGGCTGACAGACTTCAGAATAGGAAGCTTCTGACTTCAGGGGCAAATTCCTCAAACAAAATAAAACAAACAAATAAACAAAACCCCTCACATTTCCAGTGGTAGCTGGTACAAGCAAAAATGGGAACTGAGGGGCTATGGATGAAAAGTAATAAAACCATGGAGGAAATAGTGAATCTACGGACTAAGCTGCCCATTGGAAAAATCACATTGTTGGGAAGCTTGGTCCCTGACACGTTCAAGGACTTGCTGTGCAATCTTAGGCAAATTCCTTTCAGTCTTTATGCTTTCTCTTTGTTGCCTCATTTGATAGTTAAGAATATAATATAAAATGAAAGGCTACCATATTGATAACATTGTTTTTGCAAATTAATACAGTGAAATATTAGGGAAAGACAACAAAACTGACATAAGAAAAGCATTTGGCCGTGTCCTTAAAAGTATTTTTTGTTTTGTCATTGTACAACATGAAATATGATAATTGGCTGTTAGAGCTTCGTAAGTAAGTTCACTTTGCAAGAAGTATAAGAAATCTGTAGAACGAGACATTACCATCTCTGAGGCTTAAGCTGGATATTCTGAAATAACTTCCCCCTTGCAGGAGGTGGCTAAAGGTTTTAGATGAGCAAGAGCTGTGTGTCCTATGAGAGTCTCCTATCTGAAACCTATATGCCCACACAAACCCATCCTGCACACCATGACTGACAGCTTGGGTATCACCATGGAAATAATGACCCTACTTCCTCAGCCAGCGGGGTCTGGAAGAACTGAGGAGGCTCATTTTTAAACATTGCACTTTAAAAATTGGAAACTGTGAGATAAAGAAAAATTCAATTAAGCGGAAATGAGTTTTGTTTTATTGCCTACTGCTGAAGGGCTCTGGGCATGCTGAAAGCTAAATAAAAAGCACATCATGGGCTCTCTCTTTCTTGGATTGGTCAATTGGCCCTTTTTGCAGTAGTTGCTCCAACTGCTCTAACACAGTGACTGGAGCCAAAAAGAGAGAGCTCAGCAAAGTCATCCCATCCACACTGCTTGGTAGGACCACACTGAAAGCACACAGTTTCATGCTGTTAGCTCTGGTGAGAAGACAGCTGCAGGTTTGGAAGGTGCGCCAAGCATTCCTTTGCTTAGGGAGGTAGAGCACAGGGAGACAGAGGAAGGATACCCCACTCCCATCTGTTGCCCACTCAAAGATAGAAACCATATTGTTTGTTCCCACTTGAGGACTATGTTCAGCTGAACAAGTAGGTTCAGGGCTGCAGGAACTGAGATGCAAGGTTGCTCTGAGCTTGCATTCAGACCTCAAAGCCCCAGATCCCCTAGGCGCTGGATTGTTGCCCTCACCCTTCAAGTGTAAATTTTGTACAGTTAGAAATGAGGTCTCATTTCCTGGGGAAAAAAAGAAAAAGAAAAAGAAAAAGAAAAAAAAAGACCCACCCATTCTTATTTATTGCCTTGTGACTTTGGAAAACAGAAGCTGGTGAGTTTGTTTGTATATATGCCTCCTGTGTGTTGGCATGAGATGTGTATGGTAAAACTATGTAAAATAAAGATGGAAGTTCTTTAGAAGCTGATGTGACTTGCTTTTCATTTGGTTCTCTGGAAGTTTTTTCTCTTGACATAAAGAGAATAAAAAGCTGAGCAGACACTGGATCCTTTCACTACTAGAAGGAAACCAAAAATAGAACTTTGAATGCCAGGACTGCTTACAACCATGAAATACCAGATCGACTCAATAAAGTGATTAGAGGAAGTTCTCAGATTTTTCTAATAGCAAGTTTTTGTGGCCCAATCCTCTGCTCCTAGACTCAGGGATATGGGCAGAGAAAACCAGCTGACCACATACTTTTTAGTTACTGTCTGTTCTGTTACATATTTAAAGTCCTTCACACTTATCAATTTTTCCCCTAGCTACAGTATGTATAAATGGCTATGTTTGGGTGGGAGTTGGACAGAGAAGCAGAAAGACCTCATCAGAGTCTGTGGATGAGCTTTTCTAAGAAAATCTCCACCCAGCTTTTTTTCTTTGCTGGGGCCTTTATTAGTGTGCAGGACCTGAAGTTTTATTGGGATGGAAACAGCAACAGAGACACTTTCATCAAAATAATTATTTTTAAAAAAATCAAAGTCCTAATATATCTTTATATCTTGGAAAAATTGGAGGGTGCTTTTTTCATTAGTCATTAGTTTTGTTTAGTTCAAGAGAAGATCCAAACAGAGCTGCATTGTCTGATGGTGGCTACTAGCCACACATGGCTATTTAAATTTAATTAGAATTAAATACAACTAAAAGTTTAGTTGTTCAGTGACACTAGGCACATTTCAAGTGCTCAGTAGCTACACATGGCTAGTGGCTACCATATTTGGACGGCACAGATATAGAACATTTCTATCATCACAGAAAGTTCTACTGGGCAGTGCTGAAGAGTCTGGTTAAGGAAAATGGACAGAAAAAATTCATTTATCACATAAAGATTAGCTACTAGTAATCCTGGAGTATTTGGTGAAGAATTCTGAGACTCATTAGATAGCGGCAGTGGCAATTTCTCTGGCTTCTTACTTTCTGTGTGGTGTGATTTTTCTGCTTTTTCTTTTTTTTTTTTCCCCCTTTCTGGGGCAGAGACAACTTAAAAAAAGAGAGCACTACACATGATGATAGCTTCCTAAGGTACAAAGTAGGCAGCTGGGCTTTGGGCCTCTGAGTTCTCAGTCTAACCCTGCCACCGGGTTCCTGTGCCTCTACCTAAGTCCTATACCCACTTTGTGCCCCATAGTCCACTTAGGTAAACAGAAAAGATACTACTTCTGTTCTGGTTTGCTAAAGCTGCCGTTATGCAAAATACCAGAAATGGATTGGCTTTTATAAAGGGGATTTATTAGTTACAAATTTACAGTTCTAAGGTCAAAAAAATGTCCAAACTAAGGCATCAACAAGAGGATACCTTCACTGAAGAAAGGCCGATGGCATCAGGATCACCTCTGCCAGCTAGGAAGGTATGTGGCTGGCGTCTGCTAGTTCTTTGCTCCCAAGTTCTGGTTTCAAAATGTTTTTCTCCAAAATGTCTCTGGGCTTCTGTCTCTTAGCTTCTCTCTCTCAGCTCCCATGCATCCCTGCTTGTTTTCCCAGGGTGTTTCTCTTTAAGTGTCTGGGGGTCCTCGCTTAGCTTCTCTGGGGCAAACTCTGGGCTGCTTCTCTTAGCTTAGCATCTCCAAACGTCCTTCTGTCTGCATCTCCAAGCATCTCCAAGCGTCCAGGTCTGTCATCAGCTCTTAGCTTCTCCTGGGGGCAAACTCTGGATTACATATTTTAGCTTCTCTACAAAATGTTTCTCTCAGCTTCTCTGAATCCTTGTCTCCATGAGCTCTCTTAAAGGACTCCAATAAACTAATCAAGACCCACCTTGAATGGGTGGGTTCACACCTCCATGGAAACATTCAATCAAAAGGTCCTACCCCACAAGATTGGATTAAAAGATCATGGCTCTTCTGGGGTTCATAACAGCTTCAAACTGGCACAACTACCCAGGCAGGATGCCCAGAGAGATTCTTGGAGGGCTTAAAGACCCTATAGTGGAGGCCCAAAGTGCTATAAAGGAGAGAGATCTATAGTCTTTTGCCAGAATCATCTCCTTTGGTAAATTCTTTATTAGGTTGAGAAGGGTAAAAGACATATGGGTTATGTACCAAGGAAAAGTGGAGAAGATGAGAGCATCAGATGGGAGTGGGGGTGGGGTGGGGGTGGCAGGGGACACAGGAGGTTCTGTATATAAGTTCTTTTTTTTTGTTTTGTTTTTTTTTTTTGTCACAAGCCCAGACCCTCAGATGGTTATTAGGGAAATTCACAAAGTGATTTAGCAGGGCTCTGTTGCTCTTAAATTTGGTTACTCATCTGAGGTACACATAATGGGGCCTTAGGATTTTGATCAATGTATGCACTAGACACCATCTCTTTCGGTAGCTTAATTCATCTTTTCTCAAACCCTTTATCACCAGTCTGTCTATATAGAGTCTTTGCTTTCAATACACTATCAATTGTTCTGAGGCCATCAGGCTGACAATTCATTGGACCATTTCTACTTTATGCACTAGTGGTGTACAGCTTCCAACACAATGCTAACCACTTTTTTGAATTATAAAATGTGTTTTGAGCTTACAAAGATTGGAGAGGATCTATTCTTTTTTCCTGTTTGGTCACTAGAGACTAGCTCCTGAGCAATCTGATTTTCTTTCTGACTGTAGGCTTTCCAAAAAGACAGACGCTTAAAGAAGAATAAAGGAAAGAAATCACTGGCCAAAAAGAATGAAATAAGATCCAAACTCAAGAGAAAAAATGGAGGCTCAGCAGTCAGTGTTTATGTTGCTTTCCTATCTTTCTTTCTCCTTGGTCCCAGGATTCTACTCAGGTAAGACCAGAAAAGGACAAAAAGAGATCAAAGGCAAGTCAGTGTGGCATACATTTTCATCAATTACTAGACTAGAAGTAAAATCTTGAGAGGTGATTCTCACATATTTGAACATATTTCATTAGATTTGATATATGAGACATATTTTAAACATTGTTCTTTAGAATCTAAAAAGAACATTATTTAATCCCTTTGCTACTCTTAGAAAAAGCTATTTCTATTTGATCAGAATTCTTAGTGCCTTTCCTCAAAGTCCTTTTGTCAGGCAAACTCAGTGTGTATGCTTATTTGGATCATGGATACTGCAGAGAAGTAAGTACTGTTCAACCACTGCTGCTGGAGAAATACTATGAATTGGGAAGGAGGAAAAAAAGCAATGTTTATAAAACGGGGCCAAATCATTAGGAGGAGGGAAATCTTTATCATACTTCTAAAAGGAGCAATAAAAATAAACCCTCCAAACTATTAAATAAAAGTATTTTAAATGATCAGCACCTGCTATAGGAGGAGTATATCATGTCCTTTCAGAGAAAGCGGGACTAGGCTTTTGCATGTAACATTTGTCTCTATCACGTCTTTGTTCATTTTCTTTTCTTACTTTTGTTCAATCTGATTTCAGAATTTTCCTTTAGAACGCTTATGTGTTATTTTGTAATTAAGTGAACAAGTCACAGACTGTCGTAGACCGGATGCACATTTTCCCTATTAAAAAATGTTGATAAGGTGAAGAATAGCAACATGAAGGAGTTCCTAGGAAAAAAAAGGTTTCCAGGAGACTTATTCATACTACTGGTTGTCCAGCAGACCACTGACCTGGCCAGAACTTTCAAGGCTGACAGAGGCTGGCCTGTCTCTAGAGCTTGTGAGAGAGCTGTTTTTTATTTTTAATTTTAAAAGATTTATCTTTCTCTTGCTTGCCAACCTTGAACCAAGATCTCCTGTTGGTCAGGAGGGGGTTGGGGATTGGAAAGACTGAGAATTGCTTCCTGAAAAGATAAAATATAGACCCCAAAAAGCAGTCTTGGCATACACAGAGCTGGAAATAAGCAGTTTTAAAAGAGGCCATTAAAATGGTAAACAGGTTTCAACAGATGGCTTCTGCACAGCAATGCGAGGACTTTGGGGGGTTAAATCTCAAATTTTAGTCACTTGGGATTAGCTTATTATTCCAGAAAAACAAACATCTATAAAGTTGACAGCTCCCTCCCTCCTCTAAAGTGGTGTTCTTAAAGGTTGGCCGTTCACTTATCAGCTGATAGGTGGCTGCCTGTGGATAGTGACCTAGGGAATAGAAAGTCACTTTTTCAACACCTGTCAACGGCAGGGCTTAAAGCTCACCCAGGCTGGAGAAATATGATAACCAAGAAACTATATTACTGGTAGACCAGGACTTTTATACTCAATGTCTGCTGGGTTTATTTTTTATTAAAAAAAAAACATTTTAACATTTAATGCTTCTCAATTAAAGTGATTTCCTGGAGTTGAGGCCAAGCTTCATTTAGAATGAGCATTAACCACTTACTGTATTGGTAGTTAAAGGCACTGAGGGATTTAAACAGCAATCCACAAGTCTGTTCAGTCAAGGTTTGGCAGAATAAAGCAGATTATAAACAATAATATGTCTTTTCCTTCTTTTTTTGGAAGGGTTCCAAACTCACAAACAGACCTAAAGTGCTATAAACATATCCTGGGACTAAGCTTTGGGTTCCACAAATGTACTTCATGAAAGCCACAGGCATAGCAGTGCCAGTTTTTATCTTGTGTGTGCATGCACATGCATGTACTCTAAAAGAGCTTTTTATTACACAAAGTGTCCATCAGCTGAACTTACCCTCTAAATATTAAAATGGAAACCAGGATTGCTACACGAGTGAGAGGAAAAATAAATCCTGGAGGCAGTATGGATGGTAAATTTGTTGTTGCTTCTTAGGGCAACACATCGAAAGTCACCTCTCTATTCCTCAGCGCCCTCATCAGCCCACATGTTCAGCCACTGCATTCAGCTGTTTTAAGTGGTCATTTTCTCACCTTAAAAGAGAAATCCACAATGAGTGCCTCGAGTTCCACTGTGAGGCAAATGCTTCCGTGGGCAGCTCCTTGTGTTTCCGACATGGTTTTTCACCTGTGTTCCGCTGTTTATTCACGTTCATTCCTTCTAAGACATGTGAGAAGAATACCAGTAAGGAAGATTCTGTCCTGAGTGAAAACCAGCTTGCAACTTGTGAACACGATCTGGCTTTTAAGGCCAAGAGGTTTTGCATTGGGAAGGAAGGTATACATACTGCCTTCAGAAGTGATTCCGGCACATATATTGCCAAAGGAGAGAGAGTGAAATAGTTAAAATAATGGCATTTATTTTATAACTGTGCCAAGAAAAAGTGATATAGCAAAAAACAGGAAGGAAAAATCTGAAAAATTCATGTATAAAATAAAAATACTAAGGAAGAAATAAAAAGCCATGAACTAATAATTATGTTGATCCACACATGGATCATGTCATTAAGTTCTGCTTTTCAGGGAGGAGCATGACAAGAACATTTCAAGGATAAGTTAATAATATTAGGTTAAATAGCTTTTCCTGCCAAATCCTTTAGTCTAATGACAATTTTTCCATCTTTGAAAAATTGACTGTCCATGGTGCATAACAAACACGAGGTGGTAAGTATAAAAAGGAAGAATTTTTTTCCCTTTGCCGCCAACAACTGACATACTTTTACCCCAAATCTCTCTGGTGAAGGGACTGAGATTGTTTATTTAAAATCCAAGAAGAGACTGGATAACGCACCTGTGAGTGTGGCTGCTTTTATTTTAGCTTTAGCTTATCCTGATGATGTGATGCAGGGAAACCTTTTGGGCTTGCATCCTGAATCTCAATAAGTTCATGTATATTGAAGTGCTTTATATATAATGAAGCCTATATAAATGAGCATTTTTTTTTTACCACTTCTACCAACAGTTCTAAACTTCAATTTCTTCATTAGTAAAATAGAGACAATACAAATTCTATTTTTACAATTATTCTGAGGTTCAATTAAGATGCTGTCTATAAAGACCTGTACAAAAGTAAGATGTTGTTACTGTTATTTCATTGAAGCTAAGATGCCATTGATTGTAAAACACGTTATTTTATGTATCACTAAGAAAAAAATGCTGCCAATTAATTACTATGATATGTCATTGCTTGTAAAAGACATCCAATTTTGGAGTGTTAAAATGTGAAAAAATATGTATCTTACAATTGATCACATACAGTATTATAACTACTACTAAAACATTAATAAATTGTGGCTTGTGGGTTATATACCTCTTCAGTGATAGACATTTATTTATGAAGGGGACTCTTTAGGGGTTTGAAATTTGATAAAAGCCTTCATGTTTCAGCTTAAAAAGAAAGAAACATATAAAAGTCTTTAGTTCAATCGAAGCATATATTTTACCTAGGCACTAAATTCTTCTGCAACCCAAGCTCAGCTCTGCCACACTCACACACCTTGTTCATTAATCCTCAGAGATGCTGTACTGTATATGGAATAATAACCTATAGCCAAGTAGTTAAACCTGGCAGGAAGCTAAGAAACACCTATTTAATGGAAAGGATCACTAGATTATTACAACCTTTTAGTTACAAAAGTGCTGAAAGATTAAAAAAAAAATACAATAGATAGGACTGCAGATATTATAGTTTAGTTGTTACCCTCTACCTGAAAAGCCTAAGAGATAACAATATGTGGCCAGTTGGCTGATGTCTTAGATCTTATTATACTAGGTTTAAAAGATTTAGTTAGTCTCTGATTGGTAATTCATGGATTTCTCCGAGACTTTTCAAGATATCTCATGTAATATCCTGAGACGACAACATATAAACAATTCTAAATTATCCGTGGAAGTGGGAAAAGGGAATGACAGTGGCCTGTAACCATACCTGCCATCAAGAAATATCTGTGGGTTGAATGGGGAAGAGCTTTAACACTTCAAGAAGTTTTGTGGTCTAATGAAAGGTCTGAGATTCAGTAGATTTGGTCCTAGTTGTGGTTCTGCCACTAATTCTGCTTGTGATCTCTAGCAATTTGACTTACCTATTTGTGTTTCAGATTCCTCCTAGTTTAAGTGGCCTTTATACCACTTGCACTACCTACCTTTTATAGGGTTATTGTGAAGGGATGATAAGTTATGCCTGAGAAATACTCTGAAAAGTTAACAAAAGCCAAACACATATGATAAGGCATTTTTAGTCATACAGAATTGAACATACAGGCTAATTTTTGCCCTGCCACAGAATCAGAAGTTAAATAGTTCAGGCCCAGCTTCCCAATGTGGTGGTCTGTGGATCTATACATATCATTGAAATCTTGGCCAATGGAAAAAAAAAAACATGTTTCCCTCATTCTTTGAAATATTCATGGAAACAAACCATATACTACCTGGTACAGGCACATTAAAGTGTGAAAATCAAGTCACTCAACAAAAGGTTTCTGAAAGCATTCCTGAAATGCTGTGAAAAAGAGCCAGAAAAAAGGTTTTTAATGGAATCCACAGACCCCTGTGGAGTCCATGGATGGGCTTCAGGAGATCTGTGGACTCTTCAAGAAAATTCCATGCCCTATACGTTATTCTAGGGGAAGAGACGCATAGTTTTTCAAAACAATCTGGAATTCCCTAAGTGTTAGGAACACTGACTTAGAAGAGAGACTCAAGCAAGAGTTCTGAAGATAACAGTGACTCAGGTATTTTTCTTTGCTTCTTTAATGTTTGTTAAATGATTCTCTCTTTAGTCCTCATTTTCATGAGTGTGTATCAAGACTACTGTGAAACCAAACCAATCAAATCCAAGGGTGGAGGGCAAACAACAATCATTAATAAATAGTAAATACAGAGAGTCACTAGTGTTATTCTGATCACAAAAACTTCAGGAAAGGAAAAAAAAAAGAAAAAGCAACAAATTTCATTTTTTTTTAAGGACATGAGAAAATGGAGTTAGGTATGCTTTTATGTGTAGAGAAGTACTGAGGTGGCCATCAAGGTAAAACTGAGAATGAGGTAAGAGTAGGACAGGCAATTTATAAACAGTGTAGAAAACACAAGTAGTAAAGGAGCAAAAAGGAACTACAAGCAAGCCTGAGAAATGTCTTCAGTTACCCACTTTATGACTTTAACCGACTGGTTTCCACTTAGGGTACATGGTGGCGACTCTATTCTTAAAATGCTCATGTGCCCTTAAAATATCAAATCAGAGAGTTTGAAGCAATGAGTATAAACTGAATTCCAGCCACGGTAAATATTAAAAAAAAAAAAGAAAGAAAGCTGAGCAATTATTTTGAAGTTCTTGTTGAACCATAACCAGAAATGAACCTTCAGAAAATGATTTTCTGTGATATTTTCTAATGCTAATTGGCTTGAACATTACTTATATGTCCATGGGGTGGGGTAGGGGAAACCAATTATCATACATAGCAGAACCAAACTTACACTAAAGTATGTCCTGGTTTTAGAATATCCTGCTAAGCTATATTAAAACATGGTTCACTAAGTACCTGGGAAAGTCAGCTGAGTTTCTGCTTCAGCAAATTTGGGTTCTTTTGGTGGGAAATACTGCAGCATTTGGCAATGGAACTCATGATCTGGCTGAAGTGTGATGCACTAGCATAATAGCTCAGTGTTTAAAGGGGACTGAAAACCAATCAGGATCTAGTTTTCTCTGACATTATGGGTGAAATTATCCTCTTAAGGCACAGGGAGATGATCCATAGATAGTTATATGATAGTAAGGTTCATGATACTATAGATAGGTGACAAAAAAATAGAGATTTTGGAAACTGATTTTAGAATGCACTTGAAAATATTAAGTTGATGGCTGTTTTTAGTGATAGATATTTTAGAATGTGAATTTGCAACCTTTAAAATAAAATCAACACAAGTTGTATTCTTTGCTTAAAAAACAATCTATAATAGTTTTAGATGTGGCAAAACAGTCTAAGAAGTATCAAGAACAAACTGTAAAAGAAAGATGAAAAAAGAAGCTCCTTGATAGCTTCTTGCTCAGATAACTACCCTGTAAATTTAAGAAGAATAAATACATTTTGATTTGCTAATGCCTTAAAGATGCACAAAGTAATATTAATCAAAAACTACATGCAACACCATGGTCACTTTTACTGTAGCCAACCTATAATGTTTCTTAAACACATTGAATTAATGTGGAACATGAGAGTTTAGCTAAACACTAGATTGCAATGAAGCTAAGACTGTAGTGAAAGAATACATAATGAAGAGAAAGTGCTACAAGAATCACAGTAACATTTCAGAAGGTACTAACATGGATATCAATTCCACAGATACTTAAAAAAGCATTTCAAATATGAATAATCTTGGTGAATGGTTTCGGTTTACATCTCAGAAAAATAAGTCAAGGTGAGAAAAATCACAAAACAAGCAGCATTCACATGCCTCATTTCTGCTCTGGAAGGCTTGTTCCAGAAAGAGTGGTCAGCTCAAGCTAATGAAAATCTTGCCCACTGTTAAGGGTGCCACTGAGCAAGTTTGTTACTTAATAGTGACACTTGTTAGAAAAACTATCATCCTTCAAATGGTCATCTTTTCATCTCAACTTATTTCTTCCTTCATTCCTCTTCCTATGACAACTATCCACTCTCCTTATATCATAAGAAATGTCACGGAATTTCCCAGGTGGAATTGTTTAGGCTTAAAAGGACAAATGTAGGGAGCCAGTTTTAATAGTGATGTGCATACTTGTCTATTCTTAAAATAAAAACTGTGGAGTACTTGTCTATGCTTTTAATAAAAAAACAGAAGCTCTTCTGGTATACAGAAATCACTTTGCCAATAATATGTAAGTATTGGGGCATTAAGCATAATTTCACATTAGATCCAAATAGGCTCAACAGCTCAGGCCTGAGATTGTTGCCAAACATGACAGGACTTTATAGCCAATTAAAAGAACTCCAGGGAAATCTCTCTCCTGTTTTCTGAAGGTGAGTTTAAGGAATCCTGACCTATTTGGTGAATTCTCCAGAATCCATGTTTTAATCATAGAGTGAGGTTGCTGATCTTATTCTAAAGGTTTT
The DNA here is from genome assembly GCF_015220235.1 of Choloepus didactylus. Taxonomy (NCBI): domain Eukaryota; kingdom Metazoa; phylum Chordata; class Mammalia; order Pilosa; family Megalonychidae; genus Choloepus; species Choloepus didactylus. Next base: position 83,106,607 of record NC_051308.1, on the reverse strand, counting down.
CAGTAAATATGGCTGTTGTTCTAACTTCTATAATCCCCTATGAGAAAAAATTCTGTCTTTTCTATTTTGCTTTCTTTTCCTTAATGCTCCACTTCTTTCCTACCCTACCAGTTTTGTTTGCCAAAAGATTAGACATCTTTAGCTATCTAAATGCCAAGAGATCATTCGATTTCCACCAAATTGGGATCTCATGAAACTTTCCCTAATTGACAGTGTAGTACAGTGGGTCACTTTTTGCTTCTGTATGTTTTTTTTTAGAAGAGCAGCCATGTTTAATATTGTAAAATATGATCTGTTTCTTCCTCGCTGCACCCTCTACAGCAGTGATAAATTTCAGAGCATGCTCAGCAGAATTGGATCGTATTACACACAGTACACGTTCACCACTGAAACTCTACTCCCCAGAATGTATGCAAGTGGAATCAACTGCTGATACTTCAAAATCCCAGTTTTTTGGAATGTCGTGATTTTATTAGCCAATGCACACCAAAGATGAGTGGTAAAAGGAGTACTATTTTTGCAGTTTTCTTTCATCACTGAAGCCCTATGCTGGTATAACCCCGTGGTTTTCAGGTCTTTTGATTAAGCCTTGCCAGCTGTGTGCTGTTGCAGCACCAAAGAAACTGCTTTGCAGCCAGTCACCTCTTCCGGGAGGCAGCCATCCTGGTCGCGGAGTGTGGGGTCAGCACCAGACTGGAGCAGCAGCTCCACAATGTTCAAAAACTCACAGGCAGCAGCTGAAAGGAAAACCGACAAACATGAAAACAAGTTTACTGTGAGACAAAGCAAAACTACTTCAGGAGGAAAGGCAAATGCAGACCAATAAGAAATTCTGAAAAATAGGAAACATTATGGTGACTGAAGGATGTTCAGTCCTTGTAATGAGAACTGGTCATTACAGTGGATTTTCAAGTGCTAGGAAAATCAAATTTACCTTTCTAGTTGCCAATAAACAAACAGAAATAAAAATTAAACTTGTGAGGCTTTGACTCTACTCTTAAAGGATAGGATGAAGGGAAAGAACAAAACATACAAACATTTAAGTATCAATTTTACTTTGATCTGTATTTCAGAATAATGGGAAGTTTATAGGCTATATCAAAAGGCTAAAAATACTGTAAATGTCAAAGGAAAAGTTTTTTTTTTTATTTTTGGCTTTGAAGAAGAGGTAAGTGGGTAACTAGCTGAACTTTAAAATTTATTTAAAAAAAAAAGCTGGCTGACTAATCAGACTATCCCTCCATAGAACTTAAAAATTAAATAAAAAGGCACCAATGGGTGTCATAGATAAGTTCAAGGCATAGAGAGGGATTAAAGGATCTATACATATCAAGACTTATTATAAAGATGGTGATATTATGCCGAGGGTGGACAAACAGACCAAAAGGATAGAACAGAAAGCCATCTATACTTTTGTACATATATGGAAACTTGATTTATGACAAAGTCAGCACTGTAGATCGGTGAGGAAACAAAGATCTGTTAATTAGATGGTGCTGAGGCAAGTGGTCTAAAGGCAAAAATAGGCATTTCACAGAAAAGGAAATGCCACATTAGTAATCATGGAAATGAGAAGTAAAACCAGAGGATATAATTTCATTAGATTTGGCATTGAGGAGGACCGGAGCAAGGGAAACTCTCCTCTGGACTGCTGGGAGTGTACCGCACAATCTCTTTGGACAACAATTTGGCATTACGTGCTAATGCTAAACATACATATACCCTCTGGCCCTGCAACTCTAGTCCTAGTTATACACTCTCAGAAGCTTTAGCATATGTTTGCCGGAAGATATATGGAAGAATATACATGGCTGCACTGTCTGTAATAGCCCCCGATTGTAAACAACTCAACTGTCCACCACAGTAACATGGAAAAATTAAATAGTACACTTATACAATGAAATCCTCTTCAGCAATGGAAACTAATGAACTATAGCTTCACACAACATAGTCTGATCTCCAAAACATAATGTTGAAGGAAAAAAACAAGTCAGAAGAATACATGTTAAGTATGACTCCATTTAAACAAAATTTAAAAACTGGTAAAACTAAATACCATTGTTCAGAGATACAAATATATAGTGAAACTATAAAGGAAATTGAGAAAATCCTAACGCAACATTCAGGATAGCGGTAATCTGCAGAGGGTGGTGGTAGTAAGAGCCATGTGATTGGACAGGACAAGTTAGGTGGTGGGTACATTTCTTAAAACTATATTTTAAACTTGTCATATATATTTTATATATCTTTTTTAGTGTGAATAGTTACACAACAACAAAAAGGTTAAAAAAGAAAGGAAAGAAGGGTAAGGAGCTTGATTCAATGGACTTTTTATTGAGTATATACTGCACCAATCCAGTAAAGTATCCAGACAAGATTCCTGCTCTTGGAAACTTATTATAAAACAGCAGAGAAGACCAATATGAAAACAGCCAATCCTAGTACAAACGAATGAATAAGTATCGTGGCAGAAATAAATACAAAACTGCAAAGGCAAGGGGGAAGGAAAAAACTGAAGGATCAGGAAAATCACCACAAGTAGGTGGTATGTAAGCTGAGTTTTGAAGGAAAGGGGAAAATTCCAGGTAAGCTGAGAAGGAAAGGCACTGAGTGAGAAAACAACACTAGTGGAGGCACGAGAGCACAGAGAATGCTGAGAGAAATGTCCACTGGTTCAGAGAAGGAATACAGGGAGTAGAGAGTAGAGAGGCTAGACGAAGTCAAATTAGGCAGGGCCTTGAATGCCATGCTAAGAAGTTTGGGTTTTATCAAGTGACCCACTGGCATTTATGAGGAATTTATAATTTGGCCTCTGTCTTAGGATGCCTTTGAGAGCCTAAAAATTTGTGGAAGGTAGACAATTTAGGAGACCGTGGTGATTCTTCAGAGGAGATGTGAGGAGGGCTTGAAATTAACCAGTAGGAATATAGAAAAGGGACTGAATGAGAGAGTCGCTGAAATTCAAAGTCAGAGAATTAGAAGAATCAAAGATGACATCTACATTTCTGGTTTGGGAGACCATGTAGATGTTGGTGACATTATCCCCCAAATATGGTAACAGAGGAAGAACAGGAGTTTTTGGAGGAGCAATGAAGCAGAAAATTATGGAGGGGGAGAAATAATCTTGATTTGGGACATGATGAGTAAGTGATCCTAAGGGATATCACTAAGTTGATAACTGCAGCAGGGAGGGAAAATTGGAATCTGAAAAGAAAAGGTGTAGAGGAAGAGACAATCATACCATACAAATTACTGTATCTATTTTTATTGTATTACGTGACTTTCTGAAGACATAACATGTGAAATTAGGAGTTTTAGCAAATTTTTCTGGGTACCGCTGTTAAAGAGATATATATTACATGACCACCCTGACCAAGCGCTGCCTAGCCAAGGTAGTCTCCCTTTTACCATGCTGGAGGAGGATGTTTGAAAGAGATACGGATTACTCAACATTGCTAATGGTGCACCCATCAATAGATACATTTATGCAGTTGGGAAATGAAAAGTTTAAGCGGCAAAAACAAATAATGCCAGTTACGTAGTTATATTTTTAACTATAATTTATATTCATCCTCTTTGGATTGTACCACTTAACATACACAGTGAGAGATTTTTTGAGGGGGCAGGGGATTGTTACCGAGTTGGAATATTCATTCTTTTAAAAAATTCAGTGAATTCTGACAAATGTATCCACTTGTGTAACTACCATCACAATCAAGATATAGGACATTTTCATCCTCTTTAAAAGGTTCCCTCTTGCCACTTGACATTCAGTCAATCTCCCACTTTCACCCACAGCCCAGGGCAACCACTGATTTGATTTCTGTCCTTCATAGTTTTGCCTTTTCCAGAAATGGAATCATATAACATATAGCCTTTTGTGTTTGGTTTCTTTTACTTAGCATAATGCTTTTGAGATTCGCCCAAGTTGCTGCAAGTATCAATAGTTCTTTCCTTTTGATTGCTGAGTGGTATTCCTGTGAACATTTGGGTACAGGTCTTTGTGTGGACCTGTTTTGTGTTTTCATGTCTCTTAAGGAAATATCTAGGAAAGGATTTGCTGATTCATAAAGCAAGTGCTTATTTAACTTTATAAGAAATTTCCAAACTTCCAAAGTTTGCATTAACACCAGTATGAATTCAGTTGCTTTTCATCCTTGCCAGCACTTAGCATTTAAAAATTTTTTTAGCCATTCTAATTAGTTCTGTAGTGGTTTCCCATTGTGGTTTTTAATTTGTATTTCCCTAATGTTTAATAATGAGCATCTTTTCAATGTGTTTATTTGACAACCACTTATCTTTTCTGCTGAATTATCTGTTCAAATCTTTTGCCCATGTATTAGTTGGGTTATTTTTCTTCTTATTATAAAGTTGTAAGAATTCTTTATGTATTCTGAAAGTTTTTTTTCAAATATTTGTTTTATAAATATTTTCTCTCAGCCAATCACTTGTCTTTTCACTTTAAGAGTATCTTTTGAAGAGCAAAAGTTTTTAGTTTTGATGAAGTCCAATTTATTATATTTTCTTTTATGATTTGTGCTTTTAGCGTTCTAAGAAATCTTTGCCTACTTCAAGGTCACAAAGATTTTCTTCTAGGTCTTTATAGTTTACCTCTTACATATAGGTCTATGATCAATTTCAAGTTGATTTTTGTGTCTAGTGGGAGGAAAGGGTTGAGGTTCTTTGTTTCCACATGGATAAACAATTGTTCAAGGGAAAACATCCAGCCTTTCACCATTAAGGAAGACATTAGCTGTGGATATTACTAGGTTGAGTCAGCTCTCTTCTATCCCTATTTTGCTGAATTTCTTTTTCAATCATGAAGAAAGAAAGGTTAAATTTTGTCAACTGCTTTTTATACATATATTGATATAATAATGGCTTCATAGAATAAGTTGGGCAGTATTCCCTTCTTTTCTATTTTCTGAAAGAGTTTGTGGGCAGAATTGGTATTGTTTCTTCTGAAATATTTAGTAGGATTCACCCGTGAAGCACCCCGAACCTGGAGACTTTCTTGTGGGTAAGTTTTAAACTAAAACTTCAGTATCTTTAATAGATACAGGACTATCCAGGTTATCTATTTCTTTTAAGAGAGCTTTGGTAGTCTGTGTTTTTCAAGAAATTTGTTCATAATGTTCCCTTATTTGCTTTATAGTATTTGTAGAATCAGTAATGGTGTTTCCCTTTCATCCTGAAACTGGTAACTCTTTTCTTCTCTCTTTTTTTCTTGATTAGTCTGGCTAGAGGTCTTTCCGTTTTATTGACCTTTTCACAGAACTGGCTTTTTGTTTCACTGATTTTCTCATTGATTTTTGGTTTTCTATTTCAAGGATTTCTGCTTTGATCTTTATTATTTTCTTCTTATACTTTGGATTTAATTTGCTCTTCTTTTTCTATTTTTTTTAAAAGACAGATGCTTAGATCATTATTTTCTACTTTTCTAATAAAAACATTTAGCTATAAATTTCCTTGTAAGCATGTTTTCACTTATCCCATATATTTTGATAGGGTGTTTTCATTTTTATTCAGTTCATAATATGTTTTAATTTTCCTTGGAATTTCTTCTTTGACCTATGGATTATTTAGAAGTATATTGTTTAATTTCCAAATAATTGGGGATTTTCCAGATTATGTTTCTGTTAGTGATTTCTAATTTAATTCTATGGTAGTCGAAGAACAAAGTCTGTATTTCTTTTATATTTGCTGAGGTTTGTTTTATGGCACAAAATATGGTCTATCTTGGTGAATGTTCCATGTGTACTTGAAAACAATGTGTATTCTGTTTATTAGGTGGAGTGTTCTACAGATGTCAATTAAGTCAAGTTGATTAATAGTATTGCTTGTTTTCTATATCCTGGATGAATTTTTGTCTACTTACTCTATCAGTTACCAAGAGAGTTTTGAAGTCTCCAGTTACATCTGTGGATTTATCTATCGCTCTTTTCAGTTCTATCAGTTTTTGCTTTATGTATTTTGAAGCTCTGCTATTAGATTCAAACACATTTAGGATTGTTATGTGTTTTTGAGGAATTCATCCCTTTATTGTTATATAATGACCTTTTTGATCCCTTGCCAATATTCCTTGTTTTGAAGCTGACTTCATTTGTTATTAGTATAGCCACTCAGTTTTCAATTGTTTGAATGATATAGTTTTTTTCCATCCTTTTTAAAAAAAGCTATACTTTCAAGCACACAAGATAGTTGCAAAGCAAATACAAACCCCATATGGTCAACTCCAACATACCTCTCTTCCCCCAGGTTACCAGATTCACCAATTTTAACATTTTGCCACATTTGCCATCTCATTCTATCTACCCATCCATCAATTTATAAATCCATCTATCTACTTGTCTATTTATCAATCCATTTTCTAACACAAGTATAGATTGTATATATCATGCTTCTTAAACATACAATATTGCCATGTACATTTCCTAAGAACAAGGATATCCACTTATGTAACCACTTTAAGTATACTTATCAAGTTCAAGAAATTTAACACTGATATAAAGCTGACAGTCCATATTCCAGTTTTTTCCTGTGGCCTTAAAACATACTTTTGGCCTAGTCTCCTCCCTTATGAGATCCTACACAGGATCACATATTACATTTAATTGTCCTTGTCTCTAGTCGCTCAATCTTTTTATTAAATTGTGGGAACATATAATAATTTTACAACATAAACTTTTCCATCTCAACCACTCCCAAGCATAGCATTCAGTGGATTACTTACATTTACACTGTCGTAGTACCTCACCACCTTCCATTACTGAAAATCCCCAAACAGAAACCATACAATCATAATACATTAATTCCCTATTACCACTCACCCCCACCCTGCCCCTGGCTATCTGTATTCTAATTCTAATTTCTATCTCTGAGAGCATGCATATTGTCCAATATTTTCTTTGTAGATACATGGGACTTAAGTTTAACATACTAAAGTTGTTTAGATATTAACTTTACTTACATGGTATACACAAACTCTGTTCTTATAACCCTCTGTCCCCCCCAACTTTATGCAGTTCTTGTCACAAATTGCATGTTTATACATTGTGAGTCCCAAACCACTGATTCATAATTACATTTTATGCATTTGCCTTTTAGATCCTGTAGGAAGTAAAAAGTGGAGATACCAACCAAAAGTACAATAGTGGCATTTATATTTATTTACCTATGTTGTTACCCTTACCAGAGAGCCTTATTATTTCATGTGGCTTCCATCTATTGCCTAGTGCCTGCAGAACTCTCTTTAGCATCTCTTGCAGGGCTGGTCTAGCGGTGATAAACTCCCTCAGCTTCTGTTTATGTAGGAATGTCTTAATCGCTCCCAGTTTTTGTTTTTTTTTTTAAATTCAGTTTTATTGAAATACATTCACACACCATACAATCATCTATGGCATACAATCAACTGTCCACAGTATGATCACATAGTTATGCGTTCATCACCACAATCTATCTCTGAACATTTTCCTTACATCAGAAAGAACCAGAACAAGAATAAAAAATAAAAGTGAAAAAAGAACACCCAAACCATCCCCCCCCATCCCACCCCATTTGTTCTTTAGTATTTATCCCCATTTTTCTACTCATCCATACACTAGAAAAAGGGGATGTGATCCACAAGGTCTTCACAATCACACTGTCACCCCTTGTAATCTACACTATTATATAATCGTCTTCAGGAATCCAGACTGCTGGGTTGGAGTTTGGTAGTTTCAGGTATTTACTTCTAGCTATCCCAATACGCTAAAACCTAAGAGGTGTTATCTATATAGTGCATAAGAATGTCCACCAGAATGACCTCTCGACTCCATTTGAAATCTCTCAGCCACTGAAACTATTTCGTCTCATTTTGCATCCCCCTTTCGGTCAAGAAGATACTCAGTCCCATGATGCCGGGTCCAGATTCATCCCCGGGAGTCATATTCTGCATTGCCAGGGAGATTTACACCCCTGGGAGTCAGGTCCCACGTCGCGGGGAGGGCAGCGAGTTCACCTGTAGAGGTGGCTCAGTTAGAGAGAGAGAAGGCCACATCTGAATTGCTCCCAGTTTTGAAAGACAGCTTTGCAGATATAGAATTCTTGGTTGGCTTTTTTTTGCTTTTATCACTTTATATGTCATTCCATTGATGAAAAAATCAGCACTTCATCTTATCGAGGCTCCCTTGTATATGACACATTTCTTCTCTCTTGTGGCTTTCAGAATTTTCTCTTTATATTTGGCATTTGACAGTTTGATTATAAAATGTCATGATGGGGTCTACTTGAGTTTATCCTGTTTGGAGTTCCTTGAGCATTTTGTGTGTATTCATATCTTTCAACAAATTTGGAAAGTTATTAGCCATTATTTCTTTGACTATTCGCTCTGCTCTTTATTTTCCTCCTGTGATTCCCACAATGTATATATTGGTATGCTTGATGATGTCCCACAGGTTCTCCAGGCTCTGTTTACTTTCCTTCATTCTTTTCTTTTGCCTGCTCTTCTGAATGGATGATTTCAATTGTCTTATTTTCAAGTTCACTTATTCTTTCTTTTGCCAGCTCCAATATGCTGTTGAACCTGTCTAGGGAATTTTTAATTCTGTTACTGTAGTCCTCAATTCCGTTTGTTCCCTTTTCATTGTTTCCATCTCCACAATGATATTTTATTTGTGTTCATCTATTGTTTTACTGATATCCTTTATTTCTTTATCCATGTTTCCTTTAGCTCTCTGGGCATATTTAGGACCACTTAGAAAAAGTCTACATTTGGTATGTGCCAGGTCTGGTCCTCCTTCTTGACGGTTTCTGATGCTTTAATTTTCTCTTTTGCCTGGGCCATTGCTTCCTGTTTCTTTGTATGCTTTGTAATAGCTTGTTGAAACCTGGACATTTTGGTATTTTAATGTATTATCACTGGAATTTCAACTCTGAGGTGTCTGTTCTTTAAGCTTGTATCCAGCTAGTGTTGACATGATTGCCAGGGGCAAACCAAACCAAACCAAACCAAACCAAACCAAACCAACAAAAAAAAAAAACCCACCTTTCCCATTCTTGCAGACTGGCCTGTGTGAGCATTCCCCTTTAAAGTTTATCCATATGAATTTGGAGAATAGCTCCACAGGGGCCTCCCTGATGTTTTCTGTGCATGTCTTTTCTTGGCATGTGCATATGGCCCTAGGAATTCCCCCATTTACACATATACAAATGACTCTTCATCTCTACAAAACAGTTTCCTCACAGTTCTGGGAACTGTACTACACGTACAACCAGCATCCCTTGCCCCAGGCAGCACGACTAGACTGCTCTCCCATAGAAGTCTGCAGGAGAGCTCAGTGAGCTGCCTACCACATGCAGGGCAAGTTCTGGGAAGGTGGGTCCCTCAGGCCACCACCAGGTAGACTGGGCCAAACATACATGCTCCTAGTATGTGCAGGTGGGTTACTCTGATCCCTCTAGAACCAGGACCAGGGATTAGGCTGGCCCCATGCCCATCTGGTGAAGGGTGGGGAAGGAGCCAGCCAATGTGCCACAAGATCCTATTGCTTTTACGAAGCCTTTTTCTTGTTTTGGTCCTCACCCTGTTATTGCAGTCTTTTCACCATTTTCTGGGACTTTGAGAAAGATGTTTCTGCCAGTTCTTGCTGGTTATTCAAAGCTTCTGTAGGAGAACGGAGCTCTGAAGCATCTTATTCTGCCATCTTGATTGGGGCAGGCTCAGCTTTTTTCCATCCTTTTATTTTTAACCTCTGCTTTTATATTTAAATTGGGGTGTTTAGAGAATTTATATTTAATGTAATTGTTGATATGATTGGAATTAAGTTTACCATCTTGCTAGTTGTTTTATATTTGTTCCATATGTTCTTTGTTCATTTTCCCTCTTTTCTTGCCTTCTTTTAGATTGAGCATTTTTATGATTCTATTTTATCTTCCTTATTGGTTCATTAGTCATACTTTTTTAACAAGTTTGTTTAGTGACTGCTCTAGGGTTTAACTGATCCAAGTCTACCTTCAAATAATATTGTATCATTTTACATAAAGTGCAAGAACCTTACAACAGTATGCTTCCATTTCCTCCCTCCCACCCTTAATGCCGATGTCATTCTCTGACTTCTATATGTTATCAACTCCACAATACCTTGTTACTATTTTTGCTTAAACAGTCATTTGTCTTTGAAAACAATTAAAAAGAAGAAAATGTTTATATTTATTTTTTTAATCTTCATTTTATTGAGATATATTCACATACCACGCAGTCATACAAAACAAATCGTACATTAGATTGTTCGCAGTACCATTACATAGTTGTACATTCATCACCTAAATCAATCCCTGACACCTTCATTAGCACACACACAAAAATAACAAGAATAATAATTAAAGTGAAAAAGAGCAATTGAAGTAAAAAAGAACACTGGGTACCTTTGTCTGTTTGTTTGTTTCCTTCCCCTATTTGTCTACTCATCCATCCATAAATTAGACAAAGTGTATATTTACTTTTACTACTTAGATTACTTTTTACTTTTAAAAGTATATTACTTTTACTACTCTCTTCATTTCTTTGTACAGATCCAAATTTAAATCTGATGTCATTCTCCTTCTGCCCATAAAACTTCCCTTAATATTTCTTATAGTACAGGTCTGCTGTAATAAATTCTATCAGCTTTGTCTGAAAAAGTTAATATGCTGCCTTCATTTTTGAAAGACTTTTTTGCTGGGTACAGAATTCTTTCAGTACTTTAAAGATGTCACTCCACAGACTTCGGCATGCATAGTTTGTGATGAGAAGTCTGATATAATTCTTATATTTGGTCCTCTTATGCAATGTTTCTTTTAACTCTGGCTACCTTCAAGATTTTCTCTTTATCTTTTGCTTCCACCAGTTTCACTATGACGTGTCTAGGAGTGCGTGTATGTATCTGTAGTGCTTCTCTGATATTTCCTTTTTGGCTCTCAGTTGTAATTCAGGTAAAAGGTGAATGAGTTTCTCTGGTTCCCTTGACTCTCTTCCTTCCTCTAGTAGGTGCTTTCAGCTCAGGGGTCCCTGGCTACACTCTGTAAAGTGAGCATAGAGCCAACAGCTACAACCAGGTTGTGCTGGGATAGCTTTGGTGGTCCTTCAATTACCTATCCTGACAGACTTAGGCACCAAATTCTAATCCATAACAATACAAGCTCAGTGTGGTTCTAAGTGACCTAACAGGGAGGGTAGAAACTTTTTTGAACTAAAGTCAGGCCATTTGGGAACTCTCTCTCTGCTTTCATGATGTGAGACTTCGTAGAATGCTGTCAGGATTATAAATGTTAAGTTAATATTTGATGAGTGAATGAATGGAGAGTAGGGGAAAAGGTAGAGAGAAAGCACTGCATGTTCCAATCTGAAGCAGCTGTGAATTGGCTGGGATTATATTTTGGGGTAGTGCCTGAGACTCGAGCATTTCGAGGGATGCCATAGGCAGGGAGGTAGGTAGAGACAGGATTATCCTTTACTAAGGCCCAGGATACAACAGAAAGTGTTCAGAATCCTAAATCCTTTTGAGAACTCAAAATTGTCTCTCCAAATAATTTTAATCAACACTTAAATTTTTTTCTGAAGGGTTTTACCATGAATCACTGTGGACCAACTTAGACTCAAATAGAAGATAGCCTCTTGTGTGACAGGAGACCAAAGTTAAAGACACATTGCCTAGTGTCAAGTAGCTGTGAGAAGTGGATATTTATCTTGCTCTGAACTAGCTCCTTGATGTTTGTATTTTGAGCAATAATCATTTAACCTTTTTACTGCAGCTATCAGTCTCAGTTTATCACAAGAAACACTTGGTTAGGTTTAAAATTGGATTTTTTAGCAGTTTCAGAGGAATATACTTCCCAGTGTAGAAATCTGTAATTCAGGATAATAATTACCATGATCTGTCAGATAACACTTGGCTCAAATCTAACCCAACACTTAAGACTAATAAGCATGAAGACCAGTGCTAGGTAGATGTGTGCTATGTTACGGGTGAAGACATTAAATCTGGTCATGTCACACAAAGGGGCATGAATTTCACACTAAGCTGCATGATGAAGTGACCTTCCAGTACTGAGACATGATATCATCTATGGATATCAACTCATATGGAGCTTACATTTCTAAGTTTCACATCTAGATGACTATAGCCAACCATCTAAAGAAAGGCTCCCTGGGTTGCACATAATTCCCTAACCTGACAGATGTGAATGAAATTTTAGCTCAAGTCTAACGATAAAATGGGATTTAAATGTTTTATTTAAGGTTGCAAGACAGTACTTCAGACCTGGGGTATGGTATCCATAAGGATTGGAGTTTTATTAACAAAATACTTGGGTTTATGCAAAGACAGAATTGATATGAGAGCACCAACAATCAGAAGCTGTGGTAGAAAGAAAAAAAAAAGGATAACTTAAAGGACCAGGAGGAACCACACAGATGAGTCTTATCCCAGTAGGAGGAGGGCACTTGCGGTACTCCTGGAGATAGGTCTCATTTTTGTTTTTTTAGCACAGAGCCTACTGGTACATATAGATGCCCAAAAAATAGCTGTTGAAAAAATATGCTTTGCACACCCAAGTAGTTGGTGAGCTACTGAGTATATGCTTTTTGTATTCTCCTCTCCATCTAACACAGTGCTGGAAATTTAGTATTTTGCGTGGAATTCATTAGTTAATTGATTTCTCTGCCTTTGGCATCTTCAGTGAAGCACTATTCACAAGGTTGAGACTCCTTTCAAAAATGTGTGAGCTGCCTGCCCCCCTAAAAACAGACAAAGGCAGAGAAGATGAGAGAAGGATGAGAGGGAAAGGGTGCTAACATTTTACTAAATTAATGAGGGAATATACTGGTGCCCACAGTGTGCTGGGAAATAAAAAAACAGTCATAAGCCCATCTCTGAAAAGCTTGAGCAAATCTATAGGGATTAGAACAGTTGCTGAATTTATGGTACCCTGGGAACCTCTATTTGTCAAGTGCCATAGAGGCAGCCCTGACGCTGGCACAGGTGAAGATGAATTTTCATTCAGAGCAGTGAGTCTTCTGACTCCATTAATCCTCAGGGTTTTGATGATGAATTTCTTTCTTTTTTAAAATTTTATTTATTTCCACTCTAATGCCTCCTCCTACTGCCCTGCAACAGCATGGAAGGAACAGAACAGATGGTGCTTTACGTGGAAGACAGAGGGCTCATGAGGATACAAAGTCTGCCCACTCTGAAAGCACATGACTGCATGTGCAAGGAAAAGCCTTTGATTTCCCCTGGGAGACACAGATGCAATGATGTTAGTATTCCCAGTAGAGAGAGAGGATGGGAAGAAGGCTAACAGGCCATTTTCAAAGAAGACCACACATATACCAATATACTTCTCAGCAAGGATCATGTTTAAGCACAAAATAACAAGAGGACCAATATTTGACGATTCAAAACCGCAAAGGTATAATATAGGCAAATAAGGGCTTCAGTCTGCTGCTACACAAAGCCCATTTAGAATGAACTTATAAGGACATACCATAGTAGAATACTGGCCTTTAGTTAACCTGTGATTGGCTCTGACACAGTTTTAATCGGAAGAAGCCAGGATTTACAACCTGCTTAAGGATGGAGTTTGACAACTGCTATAATCAGAAGAGCTGTCAACACAAGGACAGCTGTCAAGCCAAACCGTAATTCATAAAAAATAATAGCTAAGCCCCCGAAGACATACCTAACACTGTCCACACTTACTAGATTTAACTACGAGTTTATGAAAGTTCCAAGAAAAGGTTAAGGGTCCTAAAATCAAATCAAATCAACAAATACTACTGAGTGCCTACTAAATAAAAAAGGGTTAAATAATGTTAAGTGAAAAAATGAACAGAATATGCCCAGCAGATTGCCTGGAATACAACAGTTGCTTCAAAAATGGTTATTGTTATACATATAAGACTCTTATGACTACCTTGATAACTGGTAAAAGTCTACTGACCTGATAAAAGATCTAAATTGAAAAGAAATCACTCCTATAATGACTATTAAACTTAAAACATTTAATTTTATGAAGAATTCCTTGAGTTGTCAGAATATTTTTGTTTTATATATTTGTAATGCCAAAACCTATGACTAATGACATTATTTTAGTGTTTAATTATTCTTTATTATAACATATATGGTATTTGTTTTGTTCTTTCTACAATGGTTAATATAATCGGAAAGAGAGAAGGAGATCAATTTTGGGCAAGATTTCTGATTCAGGGATAAGCTTTATTAATGTTTACACTCTCAGTAAACAGAAATAAGAATATAAAAGCACAGAGATGGACACATATGCTGATACATATAATTAATCACAAGTATAATTATGAAATGTAGCCTTGACTCACTGACTGAGGTTACCAATGATAAAGGATTTTCATTTATTTTTCAATTATTTTTAGAAAACATTACCTTTCACAAAATAATGTCTACTTTAAAAAGGACACAAGTATTGTAAATTATTTATGAAATTATGAAAAAAGGACTGAATGTGGAGTCAGACAACTTTCACAAATGTCTTGGCTCTGTTCCCTACAACTTCTGTTACCCTGTCCAGTTCACTTCACCTCTCTCTACTTCAGTTTTTCATCTTCAAATGGTAGAAAACACCATCTAGCTCAGACAGTTGTCGGAAAGATTAAGAGAGATTATACATATGGAAACAGTAACACTATCACCTTATGTTTGTCTAGATTTGGACTGTGTGTGTGTGTGTGTGTCAACTTTTCAATAAAGCAACACACATACAGAAGAGTACCACAATCATATATATACAGCTCAATGAATTCTCATAAAATGAACCTATCCATATAACTAGCACATAGATCACGAATTAGATCATCATCAGGATCTTGGGAGCACCCCTGCCCTGTGCCTCCTTCCAGTTGCTACCCCCCTCCCCTCACCCCACTCCAAAGTAATCAATAATCTGTCTACTAACACTGAAGATTAGTTTCCCCCCTTTATGACTTTTATATAAATGGAAATATAAAGTATGTACTCTTTGTGTCTCACTTCTTAAGCGCAACATTATCCCTAAAACTCCTCCTTCTACTTTAAAATACTGGACATTTCTCACTCTATTCTTAATGTCTCTAACATTTCTCATCCCTTTATCTTCCTGTGCTGCGTTTTTGGTAATTTCTTTAGAAAACCACCTTTCAGTTCACCAATTCTTCTTCACTTGTGCTAATTCTCAACCTTACCCTACCTGTTTGTTGATGTTTAAAATTTCTACATTTTCCCATTTAATTAAGTTCTATTTGGTTCTTTTCCAATCTTTTTCTTGTAGTGTCTCATAGTCTTTTTTTTTTTACATGTTTTTTTTTATCTTCATTTTATTGAGATATATTCACATACCACGCAGTCATACAAAACAAATCACACTTTCGATTGTTCACAGTACCATTACATAGTTGTACATTCATCACCTAAATCAATCCCTGACACGTTCATTAGCACACACACAAAAATAACAAGAATAATAATTAGAGTGAAAAAGAGCAATTGAAGTAAAAAAGAACACTGGGTACCTTTGTCTGTTTGTTTCCTTCCCCTATTTTTCTACTCATCCATCCATAAACTAGACAAAGTGGAGTGTGGTCCTTATGGCTTTCCCAATCCCATTGTCACCCCTCATAAGCTACATTTTTATACAACTGTCTTCAAGATTCATGGGTACTGGGTTGTAGTTTGATAGTTTCAGGTATCCACCACCAGCTACCCCAATTCTTTAGAACGTAAAAAGGGTTGTCTAAAGTGTGCATAAGAGTGCCCACCAGAGTGACCTCTCGGCTCCTTTCGGAATCTCTCTGCTACTGAAGCTTATTTCATTTCCTTTCACATCCCCCCTTTGGTCAAGAAGATGTTCTCTATCCCACGATGCCAGGTCTACATTCCTCCTCGGGAGTCATATTCCACGTTGCCAGGGAGATTCACTCCCCTGGGTGTCTGATCCCACGTAGGGGGGAGGGCAGTGATTTCACCTTTCAAGTTGGCTTAGGTAGAGAGAGAGGGCCACATCTGAGCAACAAAGAGGCATTCGGGAGGAGGCTCTTAGGCACAATTATAGGGAGGCCTAGCCTCTCCTTTGCAGCAACCGTCTTCCTAAGGGAAAAACCTATGGTAGAGGGCTCAACCCATCAAACCACCAGTCCCCTATATCTGTGGTCATGTTAGCAACCATCGAGGTGGGGTAGGCAAATACCCCTGCATTCTCCACAGGCTGCTCAAGGGGGCACTACATCGTTTTTTCCTTGTTTTTCTTTTTTTTTTTTTTAACTTTCCCTTCTTTTTTAAATCAACTGTATGAAAAAAAACTTAAAAAGAAAACAAACATACAATAAAAGAACATTTCAAAGAGACCATAACAAGGGAGTAAGAAAAAGACAACTAACCTAAGATAACTGCTTAACTTCCAACATGTTCCTACTTTACCCCAAGAAAGTTACATAATATAGCAACATTTCTGTGAACTTGTTCCTACTATATCCATCAGAAATTAACAGACCATAGTCATTCCTGGGCATCCCCAGAATGTTAAATAGCTTATCTGTTCTTCTTGGATTATTGTTCCCCCTTCCTTAATTGCTCTCTATTGCTAGTTCCCCTACATTCTACATTATAAACCATTTGTTTTACATTTTTCAAAGTTCACATTAGTGGCAGCATATAATATTTCTCTTTTTGTGCCTGGCTTATTTCGCCCAGCATTATGTCTTCAAGGTTCATCCATGTTGTCATATGTTTCACGAGATCGTTCCTTCTTACTGCCGCGTAGTATTCCATCGTGTGTATATACCAAATTTTATTTATCCACTCATCTGTTGAAGGACATTTGGGTTGTTTCCATCTCTTGGCAATTGTGAATAATGCTGCTATGAACATTGGCGTGCAGATATCTGTTCGTGTCACTGCTTTCTGATCTTCCGGGTATATACCGAGAAGTGCAATCGCTGGATCGAATGGTAACTTTATTTCTAGTTTTCTAAGGAACTGCCAGACTGACTTCCAGAGTGGCTGAACCATTATACAGTCCCACCAACAATGAATAAGAGTTCCAATTTCTCCACATCCCCTCCAGCATTTGCAGTTTCCTGTTTGTTTAATGGCAGCCATTCTAACCGGTGTTAGATGGTATCTCATTGTGGTCTTAATTTGCATCTCTCTAATAGCTAGTGAAGCTGAACATTTTTTCATGTGTTTCTTGGCCATTTGTATTTCCTCTTCAGAGAACTGTCTTTTCATATCTTTTGCCCATTTTATAATTGGGCCGACTGTACTATTGTCATTGAGTTGTAGGATTTCTTTATATATGCAAGATATCAGTCTTTTGTCAGATACATGGTTTCCAAAAATTTTTTCCCATTGAGTTGGCTGCCTCTTTACCTTTTTGAGAAATTCCTTTGAGGTGCAGAAACTTCTAAGCTTGAGGAGTTCCCATTTATCTATTTTTTCTTTTGTTGGTTGTGCTTTGGGTGTAAAGTCTAGGAAGTGGCCGCCTAATACAAGGTCTTGAAGAAGTTTTCCTACATTATCTTCTAGGAGTTTTATGGTACTTTCTTTTATATTGAGATCTTTGGTCCATTTTGAGTTAATTTTTGTGTAGGGGGTGAGGTAGGGGTCCTCTTTCATTCTTTTGGATATGGATATCCAACTCTCCCAGCCCCATTTGTTGAAAAGACCATTATGACTCAGTTCAGTGACTTTGGGGGCCTTATCAAAGATCAGTCGGCCATAGATCTGAGGGTCTATCTCTGAATTCTCAATTCGATTCCATTGATCTATATGTCTATCTTTGTGCCAGTACCATGCTGTTTTGGCAACTGTGGCTTTATAATAAGCTTCAAAGTCAGGGAGTGTAAGTCCTCCCACTTCGTTTTTCTTTTTCAGAGTGTCTTTAGCAATTCGAGGCATCTTCCCTTTCCAAATAATTTGATAACTAGCTTTTCCAAGTCTGCAAAGTAGGTTGTTGGAATTTTGATTGGGATTGCATTGAATCTGTAGATGAGTTTGGGTAGAATTGACATCTTAATGACATTTAGTCTTCCTATCCATGAACATGGAATATTTTTCCATCTTTTAAGGTCCCCTTCTATTTCTTTCAGTAGAGTTATGTAGTTTTCTTTGTATAGGTCTTTTACATCTTTGGTTAAGTTTATTCCTAGGTACTTGATTTTTTTAGTTGCTATTGAAAATGGTATCTTTTTCTTGAGTGTCTCTTCAGTTTGTTCATTTCTAGCATATAGAAACATTACTGACTTATGTGCATTAATCTTGTATCCCGCTACTTTGCTAGATTTGTTTATTAGCTCTAGTAGCTGTATCGTCAATTTCTCAGGGTTTTCTAGACATAAGATCATATCATCTGCAAACAATGACAGTTTTACTTCTTCTTTTCCAATCTGGATGCCTTTTATTTCTTTGTCTTGCCGGATTGCCCTGGCTAGCACTTCCAGCACAATGTTGAATAACAGTGGTGACAGCGGGCATCCTTGTCTTGTTCCTGATCTTAGAGGGAAGGCTTTCAGTCTCTCACCATTGAGTACTATGCTGGCTGTGGGTTTTTCATATATGCTCTTTATCATGTTGAGGAAGTTTCCTTCAATTCCTACCTTTTGAAGTGTTTTTATCAAAAACGGATGTTGGATTTTGTCAAATGCTTTTTCAGCATCTATTGAGATGATCAATTGATTTTTCCCTTTTGACTTGTTAATGTGTTGTAATACATTGATTGATTTTCTTATGTTGAACCAACCTTGCATGCCTGGAATGAACCCCACTTGGTCATGGTGTATGATTTTTTTTAATGTGTCTTTGGATTCGATTTGCAAGTATTTTGTTGAGGATTTTTGCTTCTATATTCATTAGGGAGATTGGCCGGTAGTTTTCCTTTTTTATAGCATCTTTGCCTGGTTTTGGTATTAGATTGATGTTAGCTTCATAAAATGAGTTAGGTAGTGTTCCATTTTCTTCAATGTTTTGAAAGAGTTTGAGTAAGATTGGTGTCAGTTCTTTCTGGAAAGTTTGGTAGAATTCCCCTGTGAAGCCATCTGGCCCTGGGCATTTATTTGTGGGAAGATTTTTGATGACTGATTGGATCTCTTTGCTTGTGGTGGGTTGATTGAGGTCTTCTATTTCTTCTCTGGTCAGTCTAGGTTGTTCATATGTTTCCAGGAAATTTCCCATTTCCTCTACATTATGCAGTTTGTTGCCATACAGTTGTTCATAGTCTCCTCTTACAATTTTTTTAATTTCCTCAGGATCTGCAGTTATGTCACCTTTTTCATTCATTATTTTGTTTCTATGGGTCTTCTCTCTTTTTGATTTTGTCAGTCTAGCTAGGGGCTTGTCAATCTTGTTGATCTTCTCAAAGAACCAACTTTTGGTGATATTTATCCTCTACTGTTTTTTTGTTCTCTATGTCATTTATTTCTGTTTTAATCCTTGTTATTTCTTTTCTTCTACTTGGTTTAGGATTGGTTTGCTGTTCATTTTCTAGCTTCTTCAGTTGATCCATTAGTTCTTTGATTTTGGCTCTTTCTTCCTTTTTAATATATGCGTTTAGTGCTATAAATTTCCCCCTCAGCACTGCTTTTGCTGCATCCCATAGGTTTTGGTATGTTGTGTTCTCATTTTCATTCGTCTCTATAGATTCAGCAATTTCTCCTGCTATTTCTTCGTTAACCCACTGATTGTTTAGGAGTGTGTTGTTTAACCTCCAGGTATTTGTGAATTTTCTAAGTCTCTGATGGTGCTTGACTTCTAATTGTATTCCACTGTGGTCAGAGAATGTGCTTTGAATAATTTCAATCTTTTGAAATTAATTGAGGCTTGTTTTATGTCCCAGCATATGATCTATTCTGGAGAAAGTTCCGTGAGCACTAGAAAAGTATGTGTATCCTGGTGATTTGGGATGTAATGTCCTGTATATGTCTGTTAAATCTAATTCATTTATCAGATTGTTTAGGTTTTCAATTTCCTTATTGGTCTTCTGTCTGGTTGATCTATCTATAGGAGAGAGTGATGTGTTGAAGTCTCCCACAATTATTGTGGAAACATCAATTGCTTCCTTTAGTTTTGCCAGTGTTTCTCTCATGTATTTTGTGGCACCTTGATTGGGTGCATAGACATTTACGATTGTTATTTCTTCTTGTTGAATTGCCCCCTTTATTAGTATGTAGTGGCCTTCTTTGTCTCTCAAAACATCCCTTCATTTAAGTCTATTTTATCTGAGATTAATATTGCTACACCTGCTTTCTTTTGGCTGTAGCTTGCATGAAATATTTTCTTCCATCCTTTCACTTTCAGTTTCTTTGTGTCCCTGTGTCTAAGATGAGTCTCTTGTATGCAACATATTGACGGTTCATTTTTTTTGATCCATTCTGCGAATCTATATTCTTTAATTGGGGAGTTTAATCCATTTACATTCAACGTTATAACCGTGAAGGCATTTCTTGAATCAGCCATCTTATCCTTTGGTTTATGTTTGTCATATTTTTCCCCTCTCTCTATTAATATCCTTTATTGTACCCATACCGAATCTCTTTAGTACTGAACCTTTCTCCAAGTCTCTCTGTCCTTTCTTTGTTTCTCTGTCTGTAGGGCTCCCTTTAGTATCTCTAGTAGGGCAGGTCTCTTGTTAGCAAATTCTCTCAGCATTTGTTTGTCTGTGAAAAATTTAAGCTCTCCCTCAAATTTGAAGGAGAGCTTTGCTGGATAAAGCATTCTTGGTTGGAAATTTTTCTCACTCAGAATTTTAAATATATCATGCCACTGCCTTCTCGCCTCCTTGGTGGCTGCTGAGTAGTCACTACTCAGTCTTATGCTGTTTCCTTTGTATGTGGTGAATTGCTTTTCTCTTGCTGCTTTCAGAACTTGCTCCTTCTCTTCTGTGTTTGACAGTGTGATCAGAATATGTCTCGGAGTGGGTTTATTTGGATTTATTCTATTTGGAGTTCGCTGAGCATTTATGATTTGTGTATTTATGTTGTTTAGAAGATGTGGGAAGTTTTCCCCAACAATTTCTTTGAATACTCTTCCTAGACCTTTACCCTTTTCTTCCCCTTCTGGGACACCAATGAGTCTTATATTCGGACGTTTCATATTATCTATCATATCCCTGAGGTCCATTTCGAGTTTTTCAATTTTTTTCCCCATTCTTTCTTTTATGCTTTCATTTTCCATTCTGTCATCTTCCAGGTCACTGATTCGTTGTTCAACTTCCTCTAGTCTTGTACTATGAGTGTCCAGAATCTTTTTAATTTGGTCAACAGTTTCTTTAATTTCCATAAGATCATCCATTTTTTTATTTAGTCTTGCAATGTCTTCTTTATGCTCTTCTAGGGTCTTCTTGATTTCCTTCATATCCCGTACTATGGTCTCATTGTTCATCTTTAGTTCTTTGAGTAGCTGCTCTAGGTGCTGTGTCTCTTCTGGTATTTTGATTTGGGTGCTTGGGCTTGGGTTATCCATATCGTCCGGTTTTTTCATATGCTTTATAATTTTCTGTTGTTTTTGGCCTCTTGGCATTTGCTGAACTTGATAGGGTTCTTTTAGGATTTGTAGACCAATTGAAGTCCTGATCTCTAATTTATCAGATCTACAGCTTCGTGGAGTACACTTTCTCTAACTAACCAGCAGGTGGCGTCCACGAGCCACCTGTTCTCCACAAGCCAGTTCTCCCCTGTTTAGCCTTTTTGGTGAGTGGGGGAGTGAGTCTTGTGGGGTCCAATTGGTGTACCAAGCTTGGGTGTGTAGTTGGTGTTGCCTGCTCTGTATATGGGGCGTGTTTCTGGGCAGTCAGGGAGGGGGTTTGGCTCTAACAATCAAATCTCCCTGGTGATCCTAGAGTTTTAAAGCTGCTGCAACAGTCGAATCCTTCAGTTCAGTCCTGCCACAGTTTGTCTCTGCCACTGACCCACAAGTCCTCGGTATTGGCGTATGGCTCCTGAGACTTGCAAGTGGGCCCCTCTTCCAGGCTGTGCACCCCGGGTCCTCTGTTGAGGGATGACTGTGCTATGTCACAGGTGAGTGCCGTCCCCCCAGGGCAGTTCTGGGCTGCTGGGCTGTGTAGGGAGGCTCCCAGTCTGCTGAAATGATGGCTGAATGGGGCTTTGTTAATTCACCTTCCCAACTCTGGGACAATCAGCTGAGGTTGCAGGGAAGGCTAAGGTCCACACCCAGTTTTGTGGTGTGTGCCTGTTATTTGAACCGCTTCCGTCACACTGGATTGTCTGGGGCAGCTATGGGCTATGGGGCTGGCGACAGGCAGGAGTGTTTCCTGTCCACCAGGATGATGGCTGTGAGCAGACACCCCCCTTTTCTTGGGAAGTTGTGGTGTTTAGTGAGTTTTCTCAGCCACTGGATTATTGCCTTTTGTCTCAGAGGTCTCTTAGTTCTGCTCTTGTCTTGACCTGCCCAAATTGCAAGTCTTTGAAGCTTTCTGTATTGGGCTTCTTAGAGTAATTGTTTTAGAAAAAGAAAAAAGGATTAAAAAAAAGGGCCCTCCTCAGAGATCTAATGGGTTATTGAAATGCTAAGAGACAAAGCAATTAGGGCCATTAAGGAAAGGTCCACAGGGCAGAGAGATCAGCTTTTCTTTGGGATTTGCATATGAGCCTCAGGGCCCGAGCTCTGCCCTTCCCCTTTCTATGTTCACCATAACTCCAAAAATCCTCCGCTTTTATTTTGGAGTTTTTCGTGTTGTTTTTTTTCTATGCCTGTCTCTTCTCTGCTGGGCTGGCTGCTCTCAGATTCTTTGGTGTCTGGTCTCAGTCTATCTATGGTTGGAGTTTGGATCAGTAGAATGAGTTTCTGATAAGGGCTGCCACTGCAGTTCTCCCTTCTCCTTCCCGGAGCTGACAGCCCCTCCTCCCACGGGACTGAGCCTGGCAGGGAGGGGTGCGGGTCCCCTGGCCACAAAAAACTTACAGATTTCGCTGATCTCAGCAGTTCCACGTTTTCATGCGTGTTGTATGAAGTATGCCCAAAGTCAGATTGCTCTGTGGTGTCCAGTCCACGCAGTTCCTGGCTTTCTACCTACCTACCTGGAGGAGTAACTAAAACATACAGCTCACCAGTTCGCCATCTTGCCCTGCCTCCTCCTCATAGTCTTTTTGACATATATCCACACATCACACAACCCATCCAAAGTATACAATCAATGGCTCACAGTATCATCATGTAGTTGTGCATTGCTCACCACAATTTCATTACTCCAGGAAAAGAAAGAAAAAAAAAAGAGAAAACCCAAATCATTCCATACCCCTTACCTCCCCTCATCATTGGTGTGGGACATTTGTTACTGTTGATGAAAAAATATTAAGATATTACTGTTAACTATAGTCTGTAGTTTGCAATAGGTGTGTTTTTCCCCCATATACTACTCTACTATTAACTCTTTGTAAAAGTTTCGTGTATTTGTTCTAGTTCATGGAGGAAATTTTTAGATTTGTACTATTAATCACAGTCATCATCCACCACAACACTCACTGAGTTATACACCTCCATGTTTTGAATTTCTGGTGACATATATGACTCTAAGCTTCCCCTATCAATCACATTGACGCACAATTCAGCACTGTTCATTATAATCACAATAATGTGCTCCATCACCTCTATCCATTTCCACTCATTTAAGTTTAACCTAGTTAAAAATTCTGTACATCTTAAGCAACTGCTCACCATTCTCTAGCCTCATTCTATCTCCTGGTAATCTCTATCCTAGATTCTATGTCTATGAGCTTACATAGTACAATTAGTTCATATTTGTGAGACCATATAATATTTCGCCTTTTGTGTCTAACTAATTTCACTTAACATAATGTCTAAAAGGTTCATCCATGTTGCTGCTTGCTTCATGATTTTATTCCTTCTTACTGCTGAATAATATTCCATCGTATGTATATACCACATTTTGTTATTAATTCAGAGGTTGATGGACACTTGGATTGTTTCCAGCTTTTGGCAATGGTGAATAATGCTGCTATGAACATTGGTGTGCAAATGTCTATCTGTGTCCCTGCTTTCAGTTCTGGGTAAATACCGAGCAGCAGAATTGCCGGATCATAGGGCAACTCTATACTTAGCTTTCTGAGGAACCAAAAAAACCATCCTCCACAGCTGCTGTACCATTTTACACGCCCACCAGCAGTGAATAAGTTTTCCTATTTTTCCACATCCTCTCCAATACCTACAGTTTTTCTTTTTTTTTTTTTTTAAATAGGGGCCATTCAAGCAGATATGAAATGGTTATCTCATTGTGGTTTTGATTTGCATTTCCCTAATAGCTAGTGAAGATAAGCATCTTTTCATGTTTTTTAGTCATGTGTATTTCCTTATTGGAAAAAATGTCTATTCATGTCTTTTGCCCATTTTTAAATTGGTTGTTTGTCTTTTTATTGTTGAGTTGTAGAATTTGTATATTCTGGATATCAAATCCTTATCAGATACGTGGTTTCCAAATATTTTCTTCCATGAAGTCAGCTGCCTTTTCACCCGTTTGACAAAATTATTCAATTTTGAGGAGGTCCCATTTATTCATTTTTTCTTTCATTGCCTGTGCTTTGGGTGTAAGGTCTAGGAAACTACCACCTATCACTACATCTTAAAGATGTTTCCCTACATTCTATTCTAGAAGTGTTATATTACCCTAAAACTAATTTTTATATAGGGAGTGAGATAGGGGTCCTCTTTCATTCTTTTGGATATGGATATCCAGTTCTCCCAACATCATCTATTGAAGAGACTGTTCTGTCCAGTTGGGTGGACTTGGGGTCCCTGTCAAAAATCAGTTGGCTGAGAGAACCTAAGATGGCGGCTAGGAGAGACAGGGCAAAAAAACACCTCTGTGAAAAATACTAGATAAAAGCCAGAAAGTGACCCAGAACGCCAGTTCCAGTGATGCACCAGCTGGACAAGGTCTGCTAAATCCACAGGGACCATGCAC
This sequence comes from Choloepus didactylus, assembly GCF_015220235.1. Classification (NCBI taxonomy): domain Eukaryota; kingdom Metazoa; phylum Chordata; class Mammalia; order Pilosa; family Megalonychidae; genus Choloepus; species Choloepus didactylus. The sequence continues at coordinate 83,081,653 of NC_051308.1, read as the reverse complement.
TTGGTGAAACCGGGAGTCTGTGTTCTGAAACGAGTGAGTAAGCCTGCTGAATATGCGGCAACCAAGCTGCGGTGTGGGGAAACTGTGGGTTGGCGTTTGGAGGCAGACTAGTTCTTTTTTAAAAAACCCAAAAGCGGCTGCAGATACAGCAGTGAGAACCACACAGTGACGCATGGCAGGAACGGGCTGCACGAACGCCTCAATATCTGGCGTGGAAGACAGCCTTACGCGCACCCACTCCTAATTGTCTCAGAGTGAAGAAGGCAGAGGTGAGTCAAAAGAGGAAAAACACCACTCCCCTTGCAGCCATCTTCCTGGAGTGCTGGGAAAGCTCTTGCCCGGCGCCGGAGCCACAGCCCAGAGCCGCGCCAAAAAACCCAGTGTGACAGGAAGTGTTTCCAGCAACACTCAATATCGGGTATGGACAATAGCCTTTTGTGCACCCACAGCTAATTGTCCCAGAGCTGGGAAGCCAGAGCTGTGCGAAGAGGGGGAAATTAACACGCCCCATTCAGCCATCCTTACAGCAGGCTGGGAACACACCTACACAGCCTGGTGGCCCAGAGCATCCCTTGAGGGATGGTGAGCACTTGTGATGTAGCACAACCTTCCCTCAGCAGAGGCCCTAGAAGGGCACAGCTTGGAAGAGGGACCCACTTGGAAATCCCAGGGACCATAGGCCATTATCAAGGACTTGCGGGTCAGCGGCAGAGACAATCTGTGGTGAGACTGAAATGAAGGTTTAGACTCTTGCAACAGTCTTAAATCTCCAGGAACACCTGGGAGGTTTGATTATTAAAGCTGCCCTGCCTCTCTAAAGACTCAGACACACACCCCACATTCAGGGCGGACAGCACCAACAACAAACCCAAACTTGGTGTACCAATTGGACCCTACAAGAATCAGACCCCCACACACCACAAAGACAAAGTTGGGGAGAACTGACTTGAGGGGAATAGGTGACTTGTGGACGCCACCTGCTGGTTAGTTAGAGAAAGTGTACTCCATCGAGCTGTAGATCTGATAAATTATAGATTAGTCTTTGAATAATCTTACATATCCTAGAAGAACCCTATCAAGTAAAGCAGATGCCAAGAGGCCAAAAACAACAGAAAATTTCAAAGCATATGAAAAAACCAGATGATATGGAGAACCCAAACCCAAACACCCAAATCAAAAGATCAGAGGAGACACAGTACTTGGAGCAATTAATCAAAGAACTAAAGACAAACAATGAGAGCATGGCACAGGATGTAAAAGACATGAAGAAGACCCTAGAAGAGCATAAAGAAGAAATTGCAAGAGTAAATTAAAAAATAGATGATCTTATGGAAATAAAAGAAACTGCTGACAAAATTAAAGATTCTGGATACTCATACTACAAGACTAGGGGAAGCTGAACAATGAATTAGCAACCTGGAGTATGACAGAACAGAAAATGAAAGAACAAAAGAAAGAATGGGGAAAAAAAAATCAAAATGGACCTCAGGGATATGATAGATTAAATAAAATGTCCAAATATAAGATTCATTGGTGTCCCAGAAGGGGAAGAAAAGGGTAAAGGTCCAGAAAGAATATTCAAAGAAATTGTTGGGGAAAACTTCCCAAACCTTCTACACAATATAAATACACAAAGCATAAATGCCCAGTGAACTCCAAATAGAATAAATCCAAATAAACCCACTCCAAGACATATTCTGATCAGACTGTCAAATACTGAGGAGAAGGAGCCAGTTCTGAAAGCAGCAAGAGAAAAGCAATTCACCACATACAAAGGAAACAAAGTAAGACTAAGTAGTGACTATTCAGCAGCCACCACGGAGGCGAGATGGCAGTGGCATGACATATTCAAAATTGTGAGAAAAAGTTCCAACCAAGAATACTTTATCCAGCAAAGCTCTTCTGCAAATTTGAGGGAGAGCTTAAATTTTTCACAGACAAACAAATGCTGAGAGATTTTGCTAATAAAAGACCTGCCCTACTTCAGATACTAAAGGAAGCCCTACTGACAGAGAAACAAAGAAAGGAGAGAGGGATATGGAGAAAGGTTCAGTACTAAAGAGATTCAGTATCGGTTCATTAAAGAACAATAGGAGAGAGAGGGAAAAAATATATCTGACAGACATAAACCAAAGGATAGGACGGCTGACTCAAGAAATGCCTTCACAGTAGTAATGTTGAATGTAAATGGATTAAACTCCCCAATTAAAAGATACAGATTGGCAGAATGGATCAAAAAATATGAACCATCAATATGTTGCATACAAGAAACTCATCCTAGACACAGGGACACAAAGAAATTGAAAGTGAAAGGATGGAAAAAATACTTCATCCAAGTTACAGCCAAAGTGAAGCTGGAGTAGCAATATTAATCTCAGATAAAATAGACTTTATATGCAAGGATGTTATGAGAGACAAAGAAGGCCACTACATACTAATAAAAGGGGCAATTCAACAAGAAGAAATAACAATCGTAAATATTTATGCACCCAATCATGGTGCCACAAAATACATGAGAGAAACGCTGGCAAAACTAAAGGAAGCAATGGATGTTTCCACAATAATTGTGGGAGACTTCAACACATCACTCTCTCCTATAGATAGATCAACCAGACAGAAGACCAGTAAAGAAATTGAAAACCTAAACAATCCATTCATCTGATAAATGAATTTGATTTAACAGACATATATAGAACATCACATCACAAATCACCAGGATACACATTCTTCTCTAGTGATCATGGAACTTTCTCCAGAATAGACTATATGCTGGGACATAAAACAAGCCTTAATAAAGCTAAAAAAATTGAAATTATTCAAAGCACATTCTCTGACCATAATGGAATACAATTAGAAGTCAGTAATCATCAGAGACTTAGAAAATTTACAAACACATGGAGATTAAACAACACACTCCTAAAATAAATGGTTTATAATGTAGAATGTAGGGGAACTAATGATAGAGAGCAATTAATGAAGGGGGAACAATAACTCAAAAGAACAGATAAGCTATCGTGGGTGAATTTAACGTTCTTGGAAAGCCCAGGAATGACTATGCATTGTTAATTTCTGATGGGTATGGTAGGAACAAGTTCACAGAAATGTTGCTATATTAGGTTATTTTCTTGGGGTAAAGTAGGAACACGTTGGATTCCCTTGTTATGGTTTGTTTGAAATTTTTTTTTTTAATTGTATGTTAAAAAATTTTTTTTTTTTATATAGTTGATTTAAAAAAAAAAAGTGAAAAAAATATGCAGAGCCCCCTTGAGGAGCTGGTGGAGAATGCAGGGGTGTTGTGCTCCCCCACCTCAATGGTTGCTGATGTGCTCACAGACATAGGGGACTGGTGGTTTGATGGGCTGAGCCCTATACCACAGGACTTGCCCTTGGGAAGACTGTTGCTGCAAAGCAGAGGCTAGGCCTCCCTATAATTGTGCTTAAGAGCCTCCTCCCGAATGCCTCTTTGCTGCTCAGATGTGGCCCTCTCTCTCTAGCTAAGCCAACTTGGCAGGTGAAATCACTGCCCTCCCCACTACATGGGATCTGACACCCAGGGGAGTGAATCCCCTTGGCAACGTGAAATATGACTCCTGGGGAGGAATCTAGACCCGGCGTCATGGGATGGAGAACATCTTCTTGACCAAAAAGGGGATGTGAAAGGAAATGAAATAAGCTTCAGTGGCAGAGAGATTCCAAAAGGAGCCGAGAGGTCACTCTGGTGGGCACTCTTATGCACAATACAGACAACCCTTTTTAGGTTCTAATGAATTGGAATAGGTAGCAGTAAATAACTGAAACTATCAAACTACAACCCAGAACCCAGGAATCTTGAAGACAATTGTATAAAAATGTAGCTTATGAGGGGTGACAATGTGATTGGGAAAGCCATATGGACTACACTCCCCTTTGTCTCGTTTATGGATGGATGAGCAGAAAAATGGGAGAAGAAAAAAAAAAAGGCACCCAGTGTTCTTTTTTAGTTTAATTGTTCTTTTTCACTTCAATTTTTATTATTATTATTTTTGTGTGTGTGGTAATGAAAATGTTCAAAAATTAATTTTGGTGATGAATGCACAACTACATAATGGCACTGTAAACAATTGAATGCACGATTTGTTTTGTATGACTGCATGGTATGTGAAGATATCTCAATAATTATGAATTAAAAAAATCAATTGGCCATAGACTGGAGGGTCTATTTCTGAACTCTCGATTCAATTCCATTGATTAATGTCTGTCTTTATGCCAGTGCCATACCGTTTTGACCACTGTGGCTTTATAATATGCTTTAATGTCAGGAAACTTGAGTCCTCAAACTTCGTTCTTCTTTTTCAATGTTTTTGTCTATTTGAGGCCCCTTTCCCTTCCAATTAATTTGATAATTAGCTTTTACATTTCAGCAAAGTTGGCTGTTGGAATTTTGAGTGGTATTGCATTGAATCTGTAGATCAATTTGGGCAGAACTGACATCTTAACAATACTGTCTTCCAATCCATGAACATGGAATATCTTTCCATTTGTTTAGGTTTCTTTGATTTCTTTTAGTAATGCTTTGCAGTTTTCTGTGTACAAGTCCTTTACATCCTTGGTTACGTTTAGGCTTAGATATTTGGTTCTTTTAGTTGCTCTTGTGAACAGATTTTTTTCTTAATTCCCTCCTTGAATAGCTCACTACTAGTGTGTAGAATCACTACTGATTTTTGCATGTTGATCCTATATCCCACCACTTTGCTGAATTTGTTTGTTTTTTGGGGGCTTTCTAAATATAGGGATCAAATCATCTGCAAATAGTGAAAATTTTACTTCTTCCTTTCCAATTTGGATGCCTTTTATTTCTTTCTCTTGCCCAACTGTTCTAGCTAGAACTTCTAGCACAAGGATGAATAACAGTGGTGACAATGGGCATCCTTGTCTTGTTCCTGATCTTGAAGGGAAAACTTTCAGTCTCTCACCATTGACTATGATGTTAGCTGTGGGTTTTTTCATATATGCATTTTACTGCATTGAGGAATTTTTCTTCTATTCATATTTGTCCAAGTGTTTTTATCAAGAAAGGGTGCTGGATTTTGTCAAATGCCTTTTCTGCGTCAATTGAGATAATCATGTGTTTTTTTCTCTTTTGATTTGTTAATGTGGTGTACTACATTAACTGATTTTCTTGTGCTGAAAAATGCTTGCATACCTGGGATAAAAACCAGTTGGTCATGGTGTATAATTATTTTAATGCGCTGTTGGATTCGATTTGCAAGTATTTTGTTGAGGATTTTTGCATCTATATTCATTAGAGAGATTGGTGTGTAGTTTTCTTTTCTAGTAGTGTCTTTATCAGGCTTTGGTATTAGGGTGATGTTGGCTTCATCAAATGAGTTAGGCAGTGTTCCCTCTTGTTCAATTTTTTGGAAGAGTTTGAGTAAGATGGTATGATGGTTAGGTTTATGTGCCAACTTGGCCAAGTGATGATGTCCAGGTGTCTGGTCAAGCAAGCACTTTCCTAACTGTTACTGCAAGGACATTTGTGGCTGGTTAATAAACCAGAAGGCTGGTTTATTAAATCATCAGTCAGTTGACTGCAGCTGTGAATGATTATGTCAACGAAGGGCATGTCTTCCACAATGAGAGAATTCAATCAGCTGGACTTAACCCAGTGTTCTGGTTTGCTAATGCTGTGGAATGCAAAACACCAGAGATGGATTGGCTTTTATAAAAAGGGGGTTTATTTGGCTATATAGTTACAGTCTTAAGGCCATAAAGTGTCCAACGTAACACATCAGTAATCAGGTACCTTCACTGGAGGATGGCAAATGGCATCTGGAAAACCTCTGTTAGCTGGGAAGGCACGTGGCTGGCATCTGCTCCAAAGTTCTGGTTTCAAAATGGCTTTCTCCCAGGACATTTCTCTCTAGCAAGCTTGCTCCTCTTCAAAACGTCACTCACAGCTGCACTGAGTGCCATCTCTTTGAGTCAGCACGTTTATATGGCTCCACTGATCAAGGCCCATCCTGAATGGGTGGGGCCACGCCTCCATGGAAATATCCCATCAGTTATCATCTACAGTTGGGTGGGGCGCATCTCGATGCAAACAACCTAATTCAAACGTTCCAACTTAATCCCCACTATTCTGTCTGCTCCACAAGATTGCATCAAAGAATATGGCTTTTTCTGGGGGACATAATACATTCAAACTGGCACACCCAGTCAGTTGAAGACTTTAAGGAAGAGAGAGAGAGAGGACCTTCACTTCTTCTTTGGCTAGCCAGAGAAGCGTTTCCTGAGGAGTTCATCAAACACCTTCATTGGAGTTGCCAGTTCACTGCCTGCCCTACAGAATTTGGACTCATGCATCCCCACAGTTGTGTGAGACACTTTTATAAAATCTTGTATTTACAGATATCTCTTGTTGACTCTGTTTCCCTACAGAACCCTAACTAATACAGACAGTATTAATTTGTCTTGGAAAGCCTGGTAGAATTCACCTGTGAAGCCATCTGGTCCTGGGCTTTTCTTTGTTGGGAGGTTTTTGATTTCTGATTCAATCTCTTTACTTGTGATTGGTTTGTTGAGGTCTTCTATTTCTTCTCGAAGTTGTTCATGTGTTTCTAGGAAATTGTCCATTTCATCTAAGTTGTCTAGTTTGTTGGCATACAATTGTTCATAGTACCGTTATGATCCTTTTTATTTCTTTGGAGTCCATGGTAATGACCCACTTCTCATTTCTGATTTTATTTATTTGCATCTTCTCTCTTTTTCTTTGTCAGTAGAGCTAAGGGTGTATCAATTTTATCGATCGTCTCAAAGAATCAACTTTTGGCTTTACTGATTCCATTGTTTTCTTGGTCTCTATTTCATCTATTTTTTTCTCTAATCTTTGGTATTTCTTTCCTTCTGCTTGCTTTGGGATTAGTTTGCTGTTCTTTCTCTAGTTTCCCCAGGTGTTCAGTTAGGTCTTTGGTTTTAGCTCTTTTCTTGTTTTTAATGTAGACGTTTATGGCTATAAATTTCAGTCTCAGCACTGCCTTCACTGCAGTCCATAAGTTTTTTTTTTTTTAAAATCAGTTTTATTGAGATATATTCATATAGCATACAATCATCCATGGTGTACAATCAACTGTTCACAGTACCATCATATAGTTGTGCATTCATCACCCCGATGTATTTTTGAACATTCTCCTTATACCAGAAAAAATCAGAATAAGAATAAAAAATAAAAATAAAAAATAACAACCAAATCAATCCCCCCACCCCACCCTATGTTTCATTTAGTTTTTGTCCCCATTTATCTACTCATCCATCCATACACTGGATTAAGGGAGTGAGATCCACAAGGTTTTCACAATCACACTGTCATCCCTCGTACTCTACCTTGTTATACAATCATCTTCAAGAATCACGGCTACTGGATTGGAGTTTGGAAGTTTCAGGTGTTTACTTCTAGGTATTCCAATACAAAGAAACCTAAAAAGTGCTATCTATATAGTGTGTAAGAATGTTCACCAGAGTGACCTCTCAATCCCATTTGAAATCTCTCAGCCACTGAAGCTTTATTTTGTTTCATGTCGCATCCTCCTTTTGGTCAAGATATTCTCAATCTCATGATGCCAGGTCCAGTTTCATCTCCTGGAGTCATATCCTGTGTCACCAGGGAGATTTACACCCCTGGGAGTCAGGTCCCACATAGTGGAGAGGGCAGTGAGATCACCTGCCAAGGTGGCTTAGTTCAGAGAGAGAGAGGTGCAGCCCATAAGTTTTGATATGTTGTGTTCCCATTTTCATTCATCTCGAGATTTCTCTTGCAATTTTGTCTTTGACCCACTGATTGTTTAAGAGCGTGTTGTTTCACCTCCACATATTTGTGACTTTTCCAGTTCTCTGCCTGTTGCTGATTTTCAGCTTAATTCCACTATGAGCAGAGAGGTGCTTTGTATAATTTCAATCTTTTAAAATTTATTAAGACCTGTTTTGTACCCCAGGATATGGTCTATCCTGGAGACTGTTCCATGAGCATGGGAAGAATGTATATCCTGCTGTTTTTGGGTACAATGTTCTATATATGTTTCTTAGGTCCAGCTCATTTATCATATTATAAAGGCTCTCGGTTTCCTTATTGACCCTCTATTTAGATGTTCTATCCATTGAAGAGAGTGGTCAGTTGAAGTGTCCTACTATATTGTACAGATTATCTATTACTTCCTTCAGTTCTGCCAGTGCCTACCTCATGTACTTTGATTAGGTGCATAAATATTTACGATTGTAATTTCTTCTTGGTGAATTAGCTCTTTTATTAATATATAGTGTACTTGTCTCATAACATTTTTGCATTTAAAGTCTATTTTGTCTGATATTAGTATAGCTACCTCAGTTTTTTTTTTTTTTTTTTTTTGGTTACCACTTGCATGGAATATGCTTTCCCATCCGTTCACTTTAAACTATTTGCATCTTTGGATCTAAAACGAGTCTCTTGTAAACAGCACATAGATGGATCATATTTTAAAATTCAATTCTGCCAATTATGTCTTTTGATTGAGGAGTTTAATCCATTAACATTCAATGTTATTACTATAAAAGCAGTCCTTCTTTCTACCATTTTATCCTTTGGCTTTTATTTGTCAGGTCTATTTTTTTAATTTTTTTTCTCTCTTTTTATCCTTTTAGTTACCTTTACTGATAATCTTCATTTCTATACTCTTCTCCAAGTCTCTCCTTCCTATTCTTTTCAGCCAGAAGAATTCTCTTTGGTATTTTTTATAGGGCAGGTCTCTTGTTAATGAACTCTCTCAGCTTCTGTTTATCTGTGAATATTTTAAACTCACCCTCATTTTTGAAGGACAGCTTTGCTGGATAAAGAATTTTTGCCGGGAAATTTTTCTCTTTCCATATCTTACTTTATCATACCACTGTCTTTTCACCTCCACAGTGTCTGATAAGTCAGCACTTAGCCTTATCTGGCGTCCCTTGTATGTGACGAATCACTATTCTGTTTTGCTTTCAGGATTCTCTCTTCTTTGGCATTTGACAATCTGATTATATGTGTCTTGGAGTGGGTCTATTTGGATTTATTGTATTTGGAGTATGTTGGGCTTCTTGGATTTGCATATTATGTCTAAGAGTTGGGAAATTTTCAACCATTATTTCCTCAAATATTCTTCCTAGTCCTTTTCTCCGTCTCTTCTCCTTCTGGGACATCTATGATGTGTATATTTATGCATTTCATGTTGTCAATCATTTTCCTGAGACCCTCCTGAAATTTTTGCGTTTTTTCTCCATTTGTTGTTTTGTCTGTTCAAATTCAGTTGTGCTTTCCTCTAACTTGCTGATCTTTTCTTCTGCCTCCTCAAATCTGCAGTTTTGTGTCTCTAGTATGTGTGTATGTGTATGTATATATACATATATTTTAATTCAATTTTATTGAGATTGTTCATATACCATACAATCATCCAAAGTGCACAATCAATTGCCCATGGTACCACCATACAGCTGTGCATCCAGTATTCCAGAAGAAATAAAAACAAAAAAGAAAACTCAAATCCTCCCATACCCCTAATCACCTCTCAACTCCATATTGACTCATAGTATTGGTATAGTATGCTTGTTACTGTTGATGAAAGAATGTTAAAATACTAATAACTGTTGTATATAGTTTGCAATAGGTATATTTTTTCCCTATATACCCCTCTATTATTAACTTCTAGTTATAGTGTCATACATTTGTTCTAGTTCATGAAAGAGACTTCTAATATTTGTACAGTTAATCACGGACATTGTCCACCACAAGAGCCACTGTTTTATACATTCACATATTTTAACCTCCAACTTTCCTTCTGGTGACATATGTGACTCTAAGCGTCCCCTTTCCACCACATTCACACACCATTCAGCACTGTTAGTTTTTCTCAAAATAATGTTCTACCATCACCTCTGTCCATTTCCAAATACTTAAAAGCTCAACCTAGTTAAACATTCTGTTCATAATAAGCAACCACTCCCCATTCTTTAGCTTTGTTCTATATCCTGGTAATTTATATTTCATGTCTATGAGTTTACATATTATAATTGGTTCATATCAGTGAGACCCTACAATATTTGTGCTTTTGTGTCTGACTTATTTCACTCAATATAGTGCCCTCAAGGTTTCCTCATCAATCTGTTGTTTTTTTTAAGACAGCTTTGTTCACACACCACCCATTCCATCCTGAGTAATCAATGGTTCCCTGTATGATCACATATTTATACATTTACCACCATCACCACTATCTATATAAGGACATCTCCATTTCTTCTACAAAGAAGGAAGAAGAGTCAAAGAAGGTAGAGAGACAAAAGAAAAAGAAAAAAAAATGACAGATAAAAAGCAACAAAAGGAAAGATGGAATTAAACTAAAGAACAATAAAAGAGTCAGACAACATCACCAATGGCAAGAGTCCCATACCCCTCCCTTATGTCCCCCTCTTACATGCATTTAGCTTTGGTATATTGCCTTTGTTATATTAAAGGAGGCATAATACAATGTTTCCGTTAACTATAATCATAGTTTGCATTGACTGTATTTTTCTCCCAATACCACCCTATTTTAAACACCTTGCAAAGCTGACATTCATTTGTTCTCCCTCATGTAAAAACATTTGTACATTTTATCACCATTGTTGAGCACTCTAGGTCTCACTGAGTTATACAGTCCCAGTCTTTCTCTTTCCTCTTTCCTCCTGGTGTCCCACATGCTCCTAACCTTCCTCTTTCAGCCATACTCACAGTCATCTTTGTTCAGTGTGCTTACATTGTTGTGCTACCATCACCCAAAATGTGTTCCAAACCTCCCACTCTTGTCTTTTCCTATCTGTCTGTAGTGCTCCCTTTAGTATTTCCTGTAGAGCAGGTATCTTGTTCACAAACTCTCTCATTGTCTGTATGTCAGACAATATTTTAAACTCTCCCTCATACTTGAAGGACAGTTTTGCTGGATATAGGATTCTTGGTGGCTTCCCTTGTTCAATGTCTTAAATATATCACACCACTTCCTTCTTGCCTCCATGGTTTCTACTGAGAAATCTGCACATAGTCTCATCAAGCTTCCTTTGTATGTGATGGATCGCTTTTCTCTTGCTGCTTTCAGGATTCTCTCTTTGTCTTTGAAATTTGATAATCTGATTATGAAAAGTCTTGGCATAAGCCTATTCAGATCTATTCTGTTTGGGGTATGCTGTGCTTCTTGGATCTGTAATTTTATGTCTTTCATAAGAGATGGGAAATTTTCATTGGTTATTTCCTTTTTTATTGCCTTTGCCCCTTGCGGGATACTGATTACATGCTTCAACTTGGTGGGCCTGGGCCGGGGGACCTGATCAGCCCCTGGGGAGGGTGGTGGGCACGGGCAGTATTACCCTCCACAGCCCCCCGGGCCTGAGAAAGTGGAGCCGGATGCAGGCCCCATTTCCTCACCCAAAATACAACCGTTAGAGGAAGCTTGCCGGAGAAAACCACCCCCCTTATCTTGCCCGCACACTCCCCGTTGCCAGAGCAACTCCCGCCACCGCCAGTGCGCATGCACCGTTGCCAGAGCAACTCCCGCCCGCTGCAAACAGCTTCCGCGTCCTCTCAGAACCAATCCTAGCCTTTATCCCCTCAGCATTACCATTTAAGGCCCTTACACCCCTACACCAACCCCGCCCTCTATGCCAGCCTATATAACTTGTGCTCACCCCTGAATAAAGGCTTGTTCTACTACCCTGAAAGGAGAGTGTCTCACGTCCCTCTCTCGCCGCCCTCCACACCTTGCATGCCTCTGCCGGGAACTCGGCCAAGTCCCCCGCCTCACCTTCGCCTCCGGGAAGAGCTGCCGCCGGTACCCCTTAAGCAACCCCGAGCGCAGAGGGTTCTGTGGGTGCCCGCCCCTAGCTGCGACCGCAGCCCCTTTTCCCTTCTCTTCTCCTTCTGGGACACCCATGACAAATACAATCATGCACTTCATGTTGTCACTCAATTCCCTGAGATGTTGCTCAGATTTTACCATTCTTTTTCCTATCTGTTTTTTTTTGTGTGTAGGACTTCAGGTGTCTTGTTCTCCAGTTCCTGAGTGTTTTCTTCTGCCTCTTGAACTCTGCTGTTGTATGTCTCCATTGTGTTTACCATCTCTTGCATTGTGCCTTTCATTTCCATAGATTCTGCCAGTAGTTTTTTCAAACTTTCGATTTCTACCTTATGTTTGCCCAGTGTTTTCTTTATATCCTTCATCTCTTTCGCCATATTGTCCCTGAACTTGTTGACTTGATTTTTGATATGTTTTCGCACCTTTCTTTGAAAATCTTCGATTGTTTCATTAAAGTGAAATAATATCGCAACTCTATCTTAATTGAGGTGTAAATCTGTTCCCTTGACTGGGCCATATCTTTGTTTTTCCTAATGTAATTTGTAGTTTTTTGTTGTCTAGGCATCTGCTTTCCTTGGTTACCCCAATCAAGATTTTCCCATACCAGACCGGGTTCAGGTCTCAGAGTGGGGCTATATTCAGACTCAGGTTTCCCTGAGGGTGTGTCTTAGAAGATTGACAGACTTTCCTGTGAGGCCTCTAGCCACTGTGCTTTTCCTAACCTGCCCAGCAGGTGGTGCCTGTCAACCTTTTAATTCTTAGCTTAGTTTGTTTCTGTTTTTACTGTCCCCCACCCCCTGGCCCTGGGATCTGAGTCCTGTTTGCCCCCCGGCCCTGGGTGAGCTGGCACTAGAGCTGGGCCCCACCTCCTTCCTCTTAGGGAAGATACACCCCCTAGGGAGTTATCTTCTGCATTTTAATAGCTCCTTTGTTGTTCTAACTCTGTAACTCCACCCCTGTCTGGGTCAGAGTGCCGTGATCTGAAAATGGCCACTCAGGTTGAGAGAGAGAAAAAGAAAGCCCCCTTTCAGAGTCAGTTCATGGATCCCCCCTGGTTTTGCCCTTCGGTCAGATAGAGCACCTGGTCCTCTGGGATCCCTTCTCCTGGGGCAATGGTGTCCTCCAGCTCTCTAAGGTCAGTCTCTAAAAGCCTCCATATATTTCCTTTTTTTAAAATTAATTTTTTTCCCCATCAGTCCCACTTCCTCTCCACTGGGAGTGACCTCAGGGTACTTTGCTGCTTGTTATGGTTTTGTGTTTGTAGCTTGTATTCAGCAGTTCACATTTGTTAATTAAAACTCCCGTTCAAGCTGGGCTGAGCTATATTTGCTCGCTCCAAGAAGGTTGCTTTCACCCACAGTGAGGTCCTGCAGCTCAGCCTGCCATGGCGGGAGGGGACTCCTGGTAAGGATCCACAGTTTTTACTTACAGATTTTATGCTGCGATCTCAGCTATTCCACCCAATCCAAGTTGGTGTATGATGTGTGGAGAGTCATGGTTGTCCCCCAGCAGTTGTTCCAGATTATTTACTAGTTGTTCTGGTTGTTTATTAGTTGCTCTCTATGCTGCCATCTTGCCACTCTCTCCTCTAGTATATTTTTAATTTCACCTACAATGTCTTTCAGTTCCAAAAGACATTATTTTTTGATGTGTTCTTTCAAATCCTGCTTTCTGCTCTCCTAGTATAGTCTTAATATTCTTTATCTGTTTAGCCATCTTGTTGAATTTATTTAGATTTCTCTGAACATCTTTGATTAGTTGTTCCAAACTCTGTACCTTCTCTGACTTTTTAATTTGATCATTTGGGTTCACCATATCTTCTTGCTTCATAGAATACCTTGTAATTTTTTTGCTGGTATCTGGGTGTCTGATTTTCTTGATAAGATTACTTGGAAAGTTGGTTTCTCTCTCTTGTCTAAGATTTTGTTCTTGGTTGAGTTTGTGTTAAAGGTCTTCTTTGGCACTTGGTTTGTCAGTATTTCCCAGCTAAAACAGGGCCAAGGTTCCATGCAAGGGATGCAAAACAGTTCCAAAGGGCCCTGGGGAGAGGGGAGCTACAAACACAAAACCATAACAAGCAGAAAAGTATCCTGAGGTCACTCCCAGTGGAGAGGAAGTGGGGCTGATGGGGGAAAAATTAATTTAATAAAAAGGAAAAATATGGAGGCTTTTAGAGACTGACCTTAGAGAGCAGCTTCCCCAAGACTGCAAAATCCCAGTCTTCCTAGCAGATGGTGCTCTTTGGCAACCTATTCCCCACAACCCTACAAAGGTAAGTTATTTTTAGTCCTATGTCCCTTCTGTTTCTGAGGTGGGTGGAAATATAGGCACCATGGTGATGTGGGTAGCTGTCCAGAAAGGATCAAGGCTGTGGGACCCTGCAGTCCAATTTGGCCAGCCAGCAGTTGGATCAGAAATGTGCTGTGCCCCTCTCTGTTCCCAGGTGGGAGGGCTTACTCAACTCTCCCAGTCTGCAGCATGCAACTGAGAAGGATCCAGCCAGACCGGGTGGGGTATGGGTGCTGGGAGTCATGGTGGAGTTGAGTCACTCACTGCAGTTTCTCTGTGAATGGAAACAATGGTGTTGCATGTGACCTGGGCTCCTGCTTGGAAGGGATCAAGGCTGCAGTACCCTGAGGGTCAACTTTGCTGGTCAATAGTTGGGTCATATCTATGTCATAATCCACTCTGATCCTGGGGAGAAGGCTTCCCTGTCTCCCCGAGTTTACAGCAGCCATCAGGATGAGAACCCAGCCAACCAGAAGCTGCCAGCCTCAAAGCGGGGGATATGCGCTGGCAGCCACAGTGGAGTTGAGTCGCCAGTGGAGTTTCTCTGTATGTGGAGATAAAGGCACCATGGACTCCAAGGGCCCCTGCATGGAAATGTTCAAAGCTGCGGAACCCAGAGGGTCAACTTTGCCAGCCAACAGCTGGATCAGGATTGTGCGGCATCCCCTTCATTTCCTGGGGAAGGGCCTCCCTGTCTCTCCCAGTATGCAGCACCTAGCTGGGCAAGAATCAGCTGACCTGAAGCTGACAGCCTTGGGGGTGATGGGTGCCAGTAGCTGTGTCACTCACCGCAATTTCTCCACCATAGTTTCTCTGATTGTTTCCCAGGTTCTTCCTCGTATGTTGCAATGGTCCTTCCCTAGTCACCTGAGCCCAGGAACCACTGCTTTGGACAGTTTCTGCCTGTTCTCTAGTGTTGTTTTTGGCGGAGGAGCAAGTTTCGCCTCTCCATATTCTACCATCTTCCCAGTAGTCCTTGATCCCTTGCTTTTATAAGGAATTATTCTGATAATTTCTACTCCATAGTCTTACTGTCTGATTGTCTCAAAGTCTAATTTTGTGGTTTACTATGTTTGTTGAAATCCATGAATAGGTATTTTGTAATTTTGCATTGTGAGCTCATTTCAGCAGGGCTTCATTCTGTAGGAGTTACATGATGCCTGGATTGAGGATATGTCCCTTAAGAGAAGTTGAGCAATTGGTTCTGTCAGATTTCTTGGGGTAAGCCAGCCCAGGTCATTTATATTAATTTCTTGACCCAAGGATTCCTGAAACAATTAGTATACATTTGAACCCCATAACTGTGAGATGGGCTTTTTTCTTTTCACTCAGATCTAGTCTGAGGCAGATAAGCTTCTTTGTCTTCCTTCCTTACACTTTTTCTAAACTAATCTTTTACTGAAGGTCTAACTCTTTGAAGGTCCTAGCTTTATGTGCAAGGTCTCAGTTTTAACTTTCTACCATTTTTGGTTCAAGGAGCCTCATTTCTAGGTTGTGTTGACACTGAAACCCAAGTCCATGGTTTTCCTAGATTAGATAAAGTATTATCAGTCCTTCTTTATTTGGCAGGTGGTGGGGTGGGGTGGGTGGGAGAGAGGGAGTTGAAGGACTCTGGTGAAGGATTTTCCTTACCCTAAAAAAAATAATTGTTTTTTTCCAGCAAATAATAGTTGTTCAATATATATTTGTTGAATGAATGAAATTTAGTTAAATAATATAAACTAAGATATTTAGATACAAAAATAATTTAAATTTAACTTTTGAATGGGTAATATATTCATTGATTCCAAATAAATAAGTTATAAAAAGTTTAAAGGAAAAAGTTATTATTCAATCCCTGTCTTCTAGCCCGTTTTTCTTCCCTTAGGTAACCAACATTATTAGATTTTTATGTAACCTTTCAGTTTATTTTATGCATTTATTAGTCAATATGTATAGATATAATCATGATAGCACACTATGTATACTGTTCTGTCCCTTAATCCTTTCATTTAACACATCTTAGAGATTTTTCCTTTTCAGTACATAAGGAAAGTATAGCTTAAATTGAAGCCAGTCAGAAAAGACTTTTGAAAAATTCCCACCCTATTGCTATCAGTAAATGCACTTTACATATATCAAACTTAAATAGTCATATTCCCATATCCCTAAAGACAGTCACCCCTAATGGTTAACTAGGTGTGCCGGTTTGAATGTATTGTGTCCCCCAAATGCCATTATCTTTGTAGTTTTGTGGGGCAGAAGTTTTGGTGTTGGTTAGATTTGCTTGGAATGTGCCCCACCCAGCTGTGGGAGATGATTCTGATGAGATGTTCCCATCGAGGTGTGGCCCCGCCCATTCAGGGTGGGCCTTGATCAGTGGAGCTATATAAATGAGCTGACTCAAAGAGAGGAAACTGAGTGCAGCTGGGAGTGATGTTTTGAAGAGGCGCAAGCTTGCTAGAGAGGAACGTCCTGGGAGAAAGCCGTTTTGAGGCCGGAGCTTTGGAGCAGATGCCAGCTGCCTTCCTAGCTAACAGAGGTTTTCCGGACGCCATTGGCCATCCTCTGGTGAAGGTACCCAATTGCTGAGGTGTTACCTTGGACGCTTTGTGGCCTTAAGACTGTAACTGTGTAGCGAAATAAACCCCCGTTTTATAAAAGCCTATCCATCTCTGGTGTTTTGCATTCTGCAGTATTAGCAAACCAGAACACTAGGGATGACAGAATAACTCACCTAGATCATGGGTACACTCAGTCTGGTTTGGCTACTGCTACAGTTTCTGGAAGGGAGAGATTAAGTACATGCCTTGGGAAGCAATAAAAATGTCTTAATACATGAATAAAAGGAATGAGGGGATGGAAATAAGATCTAATTCAGCAGAGCATGTAGATGCACTGGCAGGGTTTGTCTTCCTTAGCAGAACAAGGTAAACTCCAGACCTTATGGCAAATATTTTGGAGTAAAAGAAAGTTGGCCTCTTGAAGCAACGTATCAGGAAAAAGAGAGTAGTCCTGAATTTTGTGCTGAAGGTCCCATAATTGCTGGTTTCTTCTTTCTCCTTTCAGATTCTGGTTTTACTTATACCTGATTACTCCAGATTGGCCATCACAGCTGTAGGGCGACTAAGAAAAGTTTTTTTCCAGGTCTAACACTAGAATGGCCAGCTCTCAGCCAGGTTATAGGAGATACATGACAAAATTATTGTAAAAACATGTTTGAGGAGTGAGACGTGTGAAGTGCTCTGGAAGGAGGGCTGGGACTTTAGTTTTTCACTCCTTTCCCAGCAAATCTACAGAAGTGGGTTTGAAATTTATGGCTCTCTCAGGCAAGATTATTAACATCTCTGAGTTTTGGTTTCCTCTTTAGTAAAATGGGGACAACATTAACTACTTTAGAAAGCTGTTTATATAAATGAGTCTACAAATTACTTGTATACTGTGCCATATATGTACATAAAAAACTATTGTGGTAACCTATAAAACAGTTCTCATTTTAACCACTATCTTGATATAATTCAGTGATATAAATTAAAATCCCAACACTGTGCTACTGATACCACCATCTATTACCAAAACCTATTTATTTTCACAAACAGAAACTCTGTACCCACGAAGCAATAACTCATCCCCACACCCCCATCCCCAGATCTATGATCTATCTCTATGTATTTGTTTATTTTAGATATTCCTTGTAAGTGAAATCATACAATATCTGTCCTTTTGTGTCTGGCTTATTTCACTTAGCATGTTTTCAAAGTTTATCCATGTTGTAGCATGTATCAGAACTTCATTCCCTTTTTTTTCATTTTTATTGAGATTGTTCAGATACCATACAATTATCCAAAGATCCAAAGTGTACAATCACTTGCCCCTGGGTACCCTCATACAGCTGTGCATCCATCACACTTAATTTTTGTTCAATTTTTAGAAACTTTTCATTACTCCAGACAAGAAATAAAGTGAAAGATGAAAAAAAAAAAAAAAGGAAACTCTAATCCTCCCCTATCCCTAACCAACCCCCCTCAATTGCTGACTCGTAGTATTGATATAGTACATTTGTTACTGTTTATGAAAAAATGTTGAAATACTACTAACTGTAGTATATAGTTTGTAATAGGTATATAGTTCTTCCCTATATGCCCCTCTATTATTAACTTCTAATTGTATTGTCATACATTTGTTCTGTTTCATGGAAGTGATTTCTAGTATTTGTACAGTTGATCATGGACATTGTCCACCATAGGATTCAGTTTTATACATTCCCATCTTTTGACCTCCAACTTTCCTTCTGGTGACATATATGACTCTGAGCTTCCCCCTTCCACCTCATTCACACACCATTTGGTGCTGTTAGTTATTCTCACATCTTGCTACCAACACCCCTGTTCATTTCCAAACATTTAAGTTCATCCTAATTGAACATTCTGCTCATACTAAGCAACCACTCCCCATTCTTAAGCCTCGTCCTATATCTTGGTACCTTATATTTCATGTCTATGAGTTTACATATTATAATTAGTTCCTACAGTGAGACCCTGAAATAATTGTCCTTATGTGTCTGGCTTATTTCACTCAGTATATTGCTCTCAAGGTTTTGTCATCAACCCATTTTTTTTTAATATGGTTTTGTTCACTCACCATACATTCCATCCCAAGTAAATAATCGATGGTTTTCAGCATGGTCATACATTTATGTGTTCACCACCTTCACCATTATCATATAAGAGAATCTACATTTCTTCCACAAGGCAGGAGGGAGAGTCAAAGAAGGTAGAGAGGCAAAAGAAAGAGAAAAAAGAAAAGACAGCTAGGAAGCAGCAAAAGGAAAAATAACCTTAAATCAAAGTAGAATAAAGAATCCGACAATACCACCAATGTCAAGTGTCTAACATGCCTCCCCTATCCCCCCCTCTTATCTGCATTCACCTTGGTATATCACCTTTGTTACATTAAAGGAAGCATAATACAATGATTCTATTAGTTACAGTCTCTAGTTTATGCTGATTGCATCCCTCCCCCAATGCCTCCCCATTTTTAACATCTTGCAAGGTTGACATTTGCTTGTTCTCCCTCGTAAAAGAACATATTTGTACATTTTATCACACTTGTTGAATACTCTAGATTTCACCAAGTTACACAGTCCCAGTCTTTACCTTTCCTCCTTTCTTGTGGTGTCTCACATGCTCCCCACCTTCCTCTCTCAACCGTATTCATAGTTACCTTTGTTCAGTGTACTTACATTATTGTGCTACCATCTCCCCAAATTGTGTTCCAAACCACGCACTCCTGTCTTCTATCACCCTGTAGTGCTCCCTTTAGTATTTCCTGTAGGACAGGTGTCTTGTTCACAAAGTCTCTCATTGTCTGTTTGTCAGAAAATATTTTGAGCTCTCCCTCATATTTGAAGGACAGCTTTGCTGGATACAGGATTCTTGGTTGGCAGTTTTTCTCTTTCAGTATCTTAAATATATCACACCACTTCCTTCTTGCCTCCATGGTTTCTGCTGAGAGATCCGCACATAGTCTTATTAAGCTTTCTTTGTATGTAATGGATCGCTTTTCTCTTGCTGCTTTCAGGATTCTCTCTTTGTCTTTGACATTTGATAATCTGATTATTAAGTGCCTTGGCGTAGGTCTATTCATATCTCTTCTGTTTGGAGTATGCTGCGCTTCTTGGATCTGTAATTTTATGTCTTTCATAAGAGACGGGAAATTTTCATTAATTATTTCTTCTATTATTGCTTCTGCCCCCTTTCCCTTCTCTTCTCCTTCTGGGACACCAATGATATGTACATTATTGTACTTTATTTCATCCTTGAGTTTCCGGAGACGTTGCTCATATTTTTTCATTCTTTTCTCCATCTGCTCCTTTGCGTGTAGGCTTTCAGGTGTTTTGTTCTCCAGTTCCTGAGTGTTTTCTTCTGCCTCTTGAGATCTGCTGTTGTATGTTTCCATTGTGTCTTTCATCTCTTGTGTTGTGCCTTTCATTTCCATAGATTCTACTAGTTGTTTTTTTGAACTTTTGATTTCTGCCGTATACATGCCCAGTGCTTCCTTTACAGCCTCTATCTCTTTTGCAATATCTTCTCTAAACTTTTTGAATTGAATTAGCATCAGTTGTTTAAATTCCTGTATCTCAGTTGAAGTGTACGTTTGTTCCCTTGACTGGGCCATAACTTTGTTTTTCTTAGTGTAGGTTGTAATTTTCTGTTGTCTAGGCATGGTTTCCTTGGCTACCCCAGTCAGGTTTTCCCAGACCAGAACAGGCTCAGGTCCCAGAGGGAAGAAATATTCAGTATCTGGTTTCCCTGAGGGTGTGTCTTAGAAAATTGCTCCACCCTTTGATGCCTCGGGTCACTGTGCTTTTCTGCCCAGCAGGCGATGCCTGTTAGCCTATAATTCTTGACTGGTGTGAGGAGGTATGGCTGTGTTCCCCCAGGCTCTGGGGTCTGGTTCTGAATGGAAAGGGCCCCACCCCTTTCCTCCTAGAGAAGACAGAGCCCCCAGGTGGAGGTCATTAGCATTTCAATGGTCTCACTCTCTGCTTGTGCTGTCTCCACCCTTCTCCGCTTCACAGCCCTGGAAACTGAAAATGACTGGGGCTTTCTCCACTGTCTTAGTTTGCTAATGCTGCAGAATGCAAAACACCAGAGATGGATTGGCTTTTATAAAACGGGGATTTATTTCGCTACACAGTTACAGTCTTAAGGCCACAAAGCATCCAAGGTAACACCTCAGCAATCAGGTACCTTCACCGGAGGACGGCCAATGGTGTCCGGAAAACCTCTGCTAGCTAGGAAGGCAGCCGGCGTCTGCTCCAAAGCTCCGGCCTCAGAACGGCTTTCTCCCAGGACGTTCCTCTCCAGCAAGCTTGCTCCTCTTCAAAACATCACTCCCAGCTGCACTCACTTTTTTCCCCCCAAGTCAGCTCATTTATATAGCTCCACTGATAAGGGCCCACCCTGAATGGGCGGGGCCACACCTCCATGAGAACATCTCATCAGAATCATTGCCCACAGCTGGATGGGGCACATTCCAAGCAAATCCAACCAGCACCAAAAACGTCTGCCCCACACAAGACCACAAAGATAATGGCATTTGGGGGACACAATACATTCAAACTGGCACATCCACTGAGCCAAAAAAGAAACAGATAGTCCCCTTCAGACCCAGTCCAAGGCGACCTTCTGGCTCTCCTAGGTCAGTCGTCACCCAAAGCCTCTGTCTGTTTTTTGGGGATGCGTACCTGTAGTGAGCAGTTCACACTCGCTACTTAAAACCCCAGTTGGAGCTCAGCTGAGCTGTATTCGCTTGCTGGGAGAGAGCTTCTCTCTGGCACCATAAGGCTTTGCACCTCGGGCTATGGGGGAGGGGGTCTCACGACTTGGTTCCGCAGGTTTTACTTACAGATTTTATGCTGTGTTCTCGGGCATTCCTCCCAATTCAGGTTGGTGTATGATGAGTGGATGGTCTTGTTTGTCCCCCCGTAGTTATTCTGGATTATTTACTAGTTGTTTCTGGTTTTTTGTAGTTGTTCCAGGGGGACTACTTAGCTTCCACTCCTCTCTATGCTGCCATCTTGCCCCTCCACTTCATTCCTTTTTATGACCAAATAATATTCTGTTGTAGGTATATACCACATTTTGTTTATCCATTCATCTATTGATGGACCTGGAGTTGTCTGTCGATGGACACTTCCACCTTTAGCTATTGTGAATAATGCTGCTATAAACATCAGTGTACAAGTATCTGCTTAAGTCACTGCTTTCAATTCTTTTGGGTATTTATCTAGGAGTGAAATAGTCAGGTCATATGGTAATTCTATGTTTAACTTTTTGAAGACTGCCAAACTTTTTCATAGCAATTGCAACATTTTACATTCACACTAGCAATACACAAGGTTTCCTATTTCTCCATATCTGTTATTTATCATTAAAAAAAAAAAAGGTATCCTGGTGGGTGTGAAGTAGTATCTCATTGTGGTTTTGATTTGCATTTTCCTAATGGCTAATGATGTTTGAGTATCTTTTCATATAACTATTGGCTATTTGTATATCTTCTTTGGAGAAATGTCAATTCAAGTCTTTGTCCCATTTTTAAATTGGGATTGTCTTTCTGTTGTTAAGTTGTAAGAGTTTTTATATATTCTGGATGTTTACCCATTACCAGATACATGATTTTCAAACATTTTCTCCCATACTGTAGGGGTGTCTTTTCATTTTCTTGATAATGCCCTTTAAAGTACAATCAGTTGTAATTTTGATGAAGTGAGATTTATCTATATTTTCTTTGCTGCTTGAGCTTTTGGTACCATATCTAAGAATCCTTTGTCAAATACAAAGTCCTGAAGCTTTTCCTGTTTTCTTTTAAGAATTTATGTTTTAGCTCTTACATTTAGGTTGTTGATCCATTTTGAGCTAATTTTGCAGGTAGATATCAAGTTTTCCTAGTACCATTTGTTGAAGAGACTATTTTTTTCCCCATTGAGTGGACTTGGACATCCTTGTTAAAAATCAGTTGGTCATAGATGTGAGGGTTTTTATCTCTGGACTCTCAATTCTATTCCTTTGGTCTATATATACACTTTTATACTATTACCAGTATTGTAGTAACTTTTGAAATAGGGAAATGTGAGTCCTCCAAGTTTGTTTTTCTTTTTCAAGATGGTTTTGGTTATTCAGGGCCTCTTGCAATTTCATATACATTTGAAGACAGGCTTTTCCATTTCTGCAAAGGCAGTGTTTGGAATTTTGATTGAGATTGCACTGAATCAGTAGATTGCTTTGGATAGTATCGATATCTTAACAATATTAAATCTTCCAACCCATGGACAGAGGCTATCATTCCATTTATTTAGGCCTTCCTTAATTTCTTTCAATGAAGTTTTGTAGTTTTCAGGGTACAAGGTTTTCACCCCCTTGGTTAAATTTATTCCTAGATATTTTATTGTTTTAGATGTTATAAGCAGAATTGCTTCTTGTTTTCCTTTTCAAGTTGTTCATTGCTGCTTTACAGAAACAGCACCATGTTTTTTTGTATATTAGTTTTATATCCCATAACTTTGCTGAATTTGTTTATTAGCTCTAATTGCTTTCTTGTGGATTTCTTGGGATTTTCTCTAAATAGAACTGTGCTGGTTTGGATCTATTATGTATCCCAGAAAAGATTATGTTCTTTTAATCCAGTCTTGTAGGGGCAGACCTATTGTGGGTGGGACCTTTTGATTAGGTTGTTTCCATGGAGATGTGACCCCAACCTTCAAGGTGGGTCTTAGTTCTCTTGCTGGAGTCCTTTATGAGAGGATAAAAGGCAGAGACATTTTGGAGAGAGCTCAGAGAAGCTAAGATATGTAATCCAGAGTTTGACCACAGGAGAAGCTAAGAGAGAAGCTAAGAGAAAGAAGCTAAAACAGAAGTCCAGAGACATTTTGGAGAAAGCCATGGAAACCAGAAACAGAATGGCCATGTGCATTCCCATGTGACAGAGGAACCCCAGATGCCATCAGCCTTTCTTCAGAGAAGGTACTGTCCTGCTGATGCCTTAATTGGGATATTTTCATGGCCTTAGAACTGTAAAATTGTGAATAATCCCCCATTGTAAAATCCATTTCTGGTATACTGCATTTTTGTTGTTTTAGCAAACCAAAACAAGGATCATTTCATTTGTGAACAGAGATAGCTTGACTTCATTTTCAATTTGGATGCCTTTTATTTTTTTCTTGCCTAATTACTCTGGCTAGAAGTTCCAGTACAATGTTGAATAGAAGTGGTAAAAGCAGGCATCCTTGTGTTGTTCCTCATCTTAGGGGGAAAGTTTTCAGTCTTTTACCATTGTGTATGATGTTAATTGTGGATATGACTTCATTATTTTTCAGCAGCTTTTTGATATATATTTCACATCATATAATTCACTCATATAAAGTGTACAACTCAATGACAGGTATATTCACACATATGTGCAGCTATGGTTATAGCCAATTTTAGGACATTTTCATCATCTCAAAGAGAAACCTCATGTCCTTTAGCTATTACCCCTCTATCCTTTTCCTCCTGCTCTCAGCACTAAGCAACCACTGATCTACTTTATGTCTCTATAAATTTTCCTATTTTGGGCTTTCATATGAGTGGAATCATATAAATGTGGTCTTTTGTGACTGGCTTCTTTCATTTTGCATGTTTTGAAGGTTCATCCATGTTGTAGCATGTATCAGAATTTCATTTCTGTTTATGGCGGAATATTCCATTGTATGTATCTACCAGATTTTGTTTACTAATTATCATCAGCTGATGGATATTTGGGTTGTGTCTGCCTTTTGGCTATTAGGAATAATGCTACTATGAACATTTGTGTGCAAATTCTTACACGGACATACATTTTCATTTCCTTGGTATATACCTAAAAGTAAAATTCGTGGGTGAAATAACTCTATATTTAACTTTTTGAGGAAATGCCAGTCTGTTTTCCAAAGCAGCTGCACCATTTTATATTTATACACCATCAGTATATGGGGGTTCTGATTTCTGTATAGTCTCATCAACACCTATTATCTCACTTTTTGACTCTAGCTATCCTGGCGAGTATAAAGTGGTATCTCATTGTGGTATTCATTAGAATTTCTCTGATGATTAATGATGTCAAGCATGTTTTCATGAGCTTATTGGCTACCTGCATATCTTCCTTGGGGGAAATGTCTATTCAAGTCCCTTGCACATTTTTTTCATTGGGTTATTTTTCTTTTCATTAAGTTCTAAGAGTTTTTTTAAAATATATATTCTAGATAGAAGTCTCTTATCAGATATATGATTTGCAAATATTTTGTCCCATTCTGTGGATTGGATTTTTTTTTCACATATCAGATAATGGTTTAATATCCAGAATATATAAAGAAATCCTACAATTCTACAAGAGAAAGACAACCCAATTAACAAATGTGCAAAAGTCATGGGTAGACACTTTTCTGAAGAGGAAATACAAATGGCTTAAAAATATATTATTTATTTTTTATTCTTGTTCTGATTTTTCTGCTGTAAGGAAAATGTTCAAAAATAGATTGGGGTGATGGTACTGTGAACAGTTGAATGTACACCATAGATGATTGTATGGTATATGAATAAATACAAAACCGAATTTAATTTAAAAAACATATGAAAAGTTGTTCAATTTCACTGGCTATTGGGGAAATGCAAATCAAAACCACAATGAGATATCATCTCACACCTATCAGAATGGCCATTATCCAAAAAACAGAAAATTCCAAGTATTGGAGAAGATGTGGAGAAAGAGGCATGCTTATTCACTGTTGGCAGGAATGTAGAATGCTGCAGCCACTCTGGAAGGCAGTGGGGCAGTTACTCAGAAAGCTAAGTATAGAATTTCCATACCACCCAGCAATTCCATTGCTAGGTATAAACCCAGAGGAACTGAAAGCTAAGAAATGAATGGACATTTGTAAACTGATGTTTATAGCGGCATTATTCCAAGAGATGGAAACAGCCCAGATGTCCATCAATGGACAAGTGGATTAACAAACTGTGGTATATACACACAATGAAATATTACACAGCTGTAAGACAGATCAAAGTCACAGAACATACAATAACACGGATGAACCTTGAGGACATTATAATGAGTGAAGTTAGCCAGAAAAAAAAGGACAAATACAGTATGGTCTCAATAATATGAACCAAAATTAATGAAGAAACATTGCAAGTTGAAACTGAGAACACAGGTTATCAGGATATAGAAAATTGTTTTCGATCAGGAACTTTGTGATGAAGGATTATAGAATGTTCAACAGGATTGACTGTGTAGATCCAGAAATGGAGAGTGCAGTGCTGTGTGATGGCAGCACAGTATTGTAAGTGCACTGACCAAGGGTGTGTGAGTAGGGTTGAGGGAGGAGGGCTGGGGGCATGTGTGCTACCAGAGGGAAGGATGGACGATAGAGACTGGAATTGTGTACTTCGGTGAAACCTAGAGTGGTCAGTGATGGTGATAAATAAACAAATGTAAAAATGTTTTTACACGGGGGAAGAACAGATGAATGGTAACCTTGTGGGACATTGAAAAGGGGAGGGTATTAGAGGAAAGAATATAAACAATGCAACTGGAGTCTGGAGTTAACAATAACATTGCAGTACATTCCCATTAAATGTGACAGGGACACTATACCAAAGCTGAATGTGTGGGAGGGAGGTGAGTGGATAGAGGTATGGGATTCTTGGTAGTGGTGTTGTTGACTGAGCTTATTGCTGTATGTTATTTTATTTATACTTTTCCTTTTATCTTTTTTATAATTCTTTTGTTTCGTTTTTTTTTTTTTTTTTTTTTGAGTAATGAATGTGTAAGTGCTAACTGTGGTGACTAATGCACAACCATATGCTGATACTGTAAACCACTGATTGTACACTGTGGGTGACTATATGGTATTTGAATATATCCCTATAAAATTGTAGGGGAAAAAACAAACAGAAGGACACACATGCTGGGGAGCACTTGGAGAGATGTATGTATTCACTGTTGGTGGGGAAGTAGAATGGTGTAGCCAATCTAGAGGACAGTATGCTGGTCCCACAAGAAGCTAGGTATATGGGGGTTTCAAGGTCCTGCAACCTCAGTATGGGGTATATACCTGGAAGATCAGAGAGCAGAGATATGAATGGACATTTACACACTGGTATATCTGGTGGCAGTATTTGCTGTTTGCAAAAGATGGAGGTGGCCTAAGAGTACACTGACTGATAAACAGAATGATGAACTGTGGTGTATGCATACAATAGAATACTGAGTGGTTACAAGAAGAAATGAAGCTGTGAGACATGCAACTAGGTGAATGGATCTTGAGTACAATATTTTGAATGAAGCATGCCAGAAATGAGAGGACAAACATTTTAATGCCTCACTAATACGGACTAACTATAATGTGTAAACACTGAGAACTGAATCTTAGAACACAGCTTATCAGGGAAATGCTTATGGTAATGGTCCAGAGATCGTAAGCTCTTACAGCAGTCACACCTATTCCTGAGTTTTAATGGTTATCTCTAAATCCTGAGATGCTGAGCTCGTTGTGTACAACCTGGTCAGTTTCTGGAACTTTGGGTATCTGTGTGACACATGAGACTTGGAGCTAGAACTTGGAAGCTTAGAATAGCAGTATTACCCCATACAGCAACTGGTGAAAAAGCTTGGAGAGCCGGAGGGTGGCCATGGACTGGCCCTGAAAGGAGCTTTCTGTCCTTGTTTCGGCTCAGTGGAGAAAGCCTCAGCCATTTTCAGTCCCAGCGCTCTGACGCAGACAAGGGTCTGTGGATTGTATTTTCACTTTTTTGATAGTGTCCTTTGAAGCACAAGTTTTTAATTTTGACGAATCTAGTATTTCTCTTTTTTTAAATTCAATTTTATTGAGATATATTAACATACCATACAATCATCCAAAGTGTACAATCAATTGTTCACAGTACCATCATATAGCTGTGCATTCATTACCCCAATCAATTCTTTGAACATTTTCCTTGTACCAGAAAAAGTGGAAATAAGAATTAAAAAAAAAAAACAGTAAAAAAGAACACCCAAATTATCCCCCCATCCCACCCTATTTTTCATTTAGTTTTTTGTCCCCATTTTTCTGCTCATCCATCTATACACTGGATAAAGGGAGTGAGATCCACAAGGTTTTCAAAATCACACTTCATGCTTTGTAAGCTACATTGCTATACAATTGTCTTCAAGAGTCAAGGCTACTGGATTGCAGCTTGATAGTTTCAGGTGTTTACTTCTAGCTATTCCAATGCATCAAAACCTAAAAGGGGTTATCTATATAGTGCGTAAGAGTGCCCACCAGAGTGACCTCTCCACTCCATTTGAAATCTCTCAGCCTCTGAAACTTTGTTTCATTTCACATCCCCCTTTTGGTCAAGAAGATGTCCTCAATCCCACAATGTAAGGACCAGATTCATCCACGGGAGTCATATTCTGTGTTACCAGGGAGACTTACACCCCTGGGGGTCAGATTCCATGTAGGGGGGGAGGGCAGTGAGTTCACCCACCGAGCTGGCCTAGCTAGAGAGAGAGGGGGCTCCATTTGAGCAAGAAAGAGGCACTCAGGGGGAGCCTCTTAGGTACAATTACAAGCAGGTTTAGCCTCTCCTTTGCAGTAACGAGCTTCATAAGGGCAAGTCCCGTGATAGAGGGCTTGGCACATCAAACCACCAGTTCTCAATATTTCTGAGAACATCAGCAACAATCCAGGTGAGGAAGCCCAACACCTCTGCATCTCCCCCAGTTCCTCAGGGGGCCCCTGCATATATATTTTTATTCTCTGTCCAAATTACTTTGGGATGTGTCTCTATGTCACACTAACTTATGCAAACCCACCAGGTCTCACTTCCTATTAAAAGTTCCATGTAATTACGGTATTTGAAAAAACTGTGAGTTAAATTGTTTAGGAAATATAGATCTTACACCAACTAAACATCTCTTCCCTTAGTTTCACATGGAATTTGAAGTTTTAAAACGCAGTCAGTATTGTTCTTTACCCTTTGGCACAATTTGTCCTAGTCCTAACCACATCTGCTTCATTCATATTTCTAGTTGAAGTCTGGACTCTTTTTCAGCTTTTTTAACAGTTGCTATATGTGCTAATACTGACATTCATATCTGCCGAGTTCTAGCTCTGAGTTCCAGGTGTCACACATATACCCAAAGTTCCAGGGATCAATCAGGTTATACACAAAGGGATCAGCATCTCAGAATCCGGAGATAGCCATTACGATTCAGGAATAGATGTAACTTCTGTAAAGAGCTTACAATCTAGGGACCGTTAAAATAAGCTTTCCCCTGATAAGCAGTGTTCTAAGGCTCAATTCTGAGTTTACACATTGTAGTTAGTCCATATTGGTGAGGCATTATAGTGTTTGCCTTTGTTTTTGGCATAGTTCACTAAAAATGCTGTCTACAGGTTCCATTCACCTCCTTGCGTGTCTCATAGCTTCACTCCTTCTCACAGTTGCTTAATATTCCATTGTTTGCACACACAACAGTTCACCATTCTGTTCCTCAGTCAATGTAACCTTAGGCCACCTCCACCCATTGCAAATCACGCATACTCTCTCCATAAACACCAGTGTGCAAATGTCCATTTATGTCCCTGCTCTCAGATCCTCCAAGTAAATGCCCCTTAATGAGGTTGCAGGACCTTAAGGTACCCACATATTTAGCTTTGTGTGGAACTACCCCATTGTCCTCCAGAAAGGCTATCCCATTCTGCCTCCTAACCAACAGTAAATACTGTGTATATCCCTCTCTCCATGTTTTCATCAGAACTTTTATCCCTGTTTATATTTTTCCATACAATTTTATAGAGCTATATTAACATACCATTATAATTAGCCACAGTGTACAATCAGTTGTTCACGCTATCATCATACAGTTGTGCATTTATCACCACAGCCAGCACTTGAACATATTAATTACTAGGAAAAAAAAGTCATATCCTGCGTTGCCAGGGAGACTTACATCCCCGGGAGTCAGGCCCCATGTAGGTTTTTTTGTTTTTTTTTTTTTTTTTAAATCATGAAAGGATGTTTGACAAAATCCAACATGCCTACTGTGTCTACTGAGATGATCATGTGATTATTTTTATTCTATTCATGTGATGTATTTCATTAATTGATTTTCAACGTTAAACTAACTTTGCCTTCCTAGGATAAATTCCACTTGGTCAAAATGTTTATAGTTCTTTTTATTTGTTGCTGGATTGGCTAGTATTTTGTTGAGGATTTTTGTATCCACACTCACAAGAGATATTGGTCTGTAGTTTACTTTTCCTTTGACACTTTTGACTAGTTTTGGTATCGAGGTAATACTGGCCTCATAAAATGAACTGGGAAGTGTTCCCAACTCTTCTGTTTTTTATTTTTTTGCCCTTTGGAGGAGGAGTTTAAGAAGGATTGGTGCTTATATGTTTATAATTGTATTAATTTCATGATTGATTGGACTTTTTATCATTATAAAATGACTATATCCAGCAACCTTTTTTGATTTAAAGTCAATTTTGTCTGATAGCAGCACAAGCCTAGCTTTCTTGTGGTTGCTGTTTGCATATCTTTTTCCACCCTTTTAATCTATTGATATCTTTGAATCTAAAGTGTGACTTCTCCAGGCAGCAAATAGTTAGATCTTGTTTTTAAATCCAGTTTGCCAATCTCTGCTTTTTGCTTGGATTGTTCAATCAATTTACATTTAATTTTATTATTGATGTAGTTGGATTTATGTTTGCCATTTTACCTTTTTTCTATGTGTTTCATTTCCTTTTTGTTTCTCTATTCCTACTTCATTGCCTTCTTTTGTATTAAGTGAATATTTTCTAATGCAGAACTTTAATTTCTTTAATGATCTTTTCCAATATATTATTTTGGGTTATTTTGTTAGCAGTTGCTCTAGGGATAACCATGATACATCTTGTGGTAGACCGAATTATGTGCACCAATAAAGACATGTTCTTAATTTTAGTCTGCATACCTGTGGGTATGAACTCATTTGCTAATAGGACCCTTTGCCAGTTTGGATGTATTATGTCCCCCAAAACGCCATGTTCTTTAATGCAGTCTTGTGGGGGCAGATGTATTAGTGGTGATTAGGTTGAAACCTATTGATTGTTTCCATGGAGAATTAACTCAATCAACTGTGGGCAAGACCTTTGATTGGATAATTTCCATGGAGGTGTTACCCCACCCGTTCACGGTGGGTCTTCATTAAATCACTGGAGCCATTTTAAAAGAGCTGACAAACAGAAGGACCTCAGAGCAACTGAGAGTGACATCTGAGGGAGCAGCCAAGATAGACATTCTGGAGACAACTGTTAAAAGCAGACTTTTGTTAGCCCATAGTATGCCTGGGAGAAACTAAGAGAAGAGCCCCAGACACCTAGAGAGGAAGGTCCTGGGAGAAAGCCATTTTGAAATCAAAACCCTGGAACAGATGCCAGTCATGTGCCTGTGCCTTCACAGCTAACGCCAGATGCCACTGGTGTTCTTCAATGAAGGCAGCCTACTGTTGATGCCTTTGTTTGGACACTTTTACGGCCCTAGGGCTATAACTTTGTAATCAAATAAACCCCCTTTACAAAACCAGCCCATTTCTGGTGTTTTGCATAATGGCAGCATTAGCAAACCGGAACAGACCCTTTGAAGATGTGTCATCAGGTAAGGTGTGGACTCATTTGTGACTGGGATCTTCAAAGATTCTACTTGGGTGTGGCCAAGTTGAATGAGAGCAGACCTCAATCCATATGACTGGAGGCCTTATTAAGAGAGGAAGTTTAGAGCCAGAAGTCAGAAAGTCAGTAAAAACTGGAAGAGCATACACAAGGAGAGAGAGCCATGTGATGGGAGGGAGATATGCAAGCCAAGAAACCCCAAAGACTGCACCACGCCAACACCAGAACATGGCAGACTTCAGGCAGAAAGCATGGTCCTGCTGATTACTTGATTTTGAACTTCTAGTTTCCAAAATGATGGGACAGTAAATTCTTGTTGTTAAGCCAATCAGTGTGTGGTATTTGTCATAGCAGCCTACAAACCAAGACACATCAATGTATTAGAATCAGCTTCAGCTTTATACTAGCTTAATTCTAGTGATATAGAGAAATGTTACTTCTATATATCTCTATTTCCTTTCCCCCCTTTTCGTGGTATTATTGTTATACTTATTATAATTATTAAGATTACAAACCCAAAAATACATTGTTATAGTCATTATTCTACCATCTGTAGTTCCTTACCTACCTTACTACAGCTTTGTACTCACTCATCTCCTTTGTGCTGTTATTGGCAAATACGTTACACATATATTAATTTGTATATGTTACAGAGTAAACAATGTATTATATACATATTATTTTAAACATGATTAAAAAATTTCATTAGAGAAAAATATGGAATACTTCACAAATTTGAGTTTCATTCTTGTGCAGGGGCCATGCTTATCTTCTTTGTATCATTCCAATTTTGTAAACTTGCTACCAAAGTGAGCACCAAACAACTGGTTTTAATCAGTTAAGAAAAGAAAGGAGAAAATGTATGCATTTATACTGTCTTTTACAATTACCTAATTACATTTATGGGTGTTCTGCTTTTTCATGTGGATCAAAAGTACTGGCTGGGGTCACTTGTTTTCAGTTTAAAGAGCTTACTTTAGTTATTTCTTGTAAGCAGGGTCTGTTAGCAACAAATTCAGTTTTTGTTTGCTTGGAAATACCTTTATTTAACCTTCACTTTTGAAAAATAGTTTTCATGGATGTTGGATTCTTGGGTTGACAGCTATTTTCTTTGAGCACTTCAAATAGGTTATCCCACTAAACTTCTGGTCTCCATTGTTTTTAATGGGAAGTAAGCTGTTAATATCATTGGCATCCCCGTATAAATGATGAGTTGTTTTTCTCTTGCTGCTTTTAAGATTTTTCTACGTGCCTTCGAGTTTCAGCATTTTTATCATGATGTGTCTGTCTGTGGATTTCTTTGTGTTAACCTATTTAGAGTTCAGTGAGCTTTCTGAATGTGTAGGTTATTGCTTTTCAGTAAATTTGGGAAGTTTCAAGCCATTATTTCTTCAAATATTTTTCTTCTCCTTTCTTGCTCTCCACTCCTCAGGTACTCCCATTACATGTAAGTTGGTATGCTTACTGATGTCCTACATTTCTCTGAGGCTGCTTTCATTTTGCTTCATTTTTTTTTTTTGTGTTTGGCTTGCATAATCTCTATCAATCTATCCTCAAGTTCCCTAATTCTTTCTTCTGCCAGTTTAAATCTAACCTTTGAGCTCCTCTAGTTATTTTTAAATTTCAGTTAATGTACTTTTCAACTCCAGAATTTCCATTTTGTTATTGTTCTAATAATTTCTCTCTTTAATGATATTTTCTATTTGATGCAACATTGTCATAATACCTTCCTTTACTTCTTTAATCATATCTCCTTTAGTCTGATGAACATATTTATAATGACTATTTGAAGTGATTTTCTGTTACATCTGATAACTGGTTACTCTCAGAGGGATTTCTGTTGCCTGCTTTTTTTGATGGTGTTTGAGGCACACTTTCCTGTGTTTTTTTTTTTTTTTCATGCCTCATAATTTTTGGTGGAAACTGTACATTTTAAATAATACAGTATATGAACTCTGGATAATGGCCTCCCTTTCCAGGTCTTACTATTTTTATTTGCATGTTTATCTCTTTAGTGACTGGTTGGCTTATTTAATGATGTCTATTCTTCCCCCACACACTATTAAGTCTCTGAAAATGTCCCTCTAAAAACGGCTTTGTGTATCCCCAGTCACCCTGGGATGACAGCAGTACTGGTAGGACTCTCTTCTACTCTTCTCCTGACTACACCCAGCTTGAAACTCCACTAATTACTGGGTGATTTAGCTATTGTTTAACAATGCCCTGGAATATAAATCACTCTACAAATGAATTCAATAAAAATTCTGGCTCCTTTGAAGGAACAGTTTTCAGGGTCAGTGTTTGACCCCAGAAGGGTTTCTTCCAGCTGTCTTATTCGTTGGCTGTCTCCTGCAAACAATCTGGCCTATAGTCCAGGCTATATACTCATTAAATCCACAAAAGCCCTCCCAATTGCCTTTCATCACAACCTTCACTGTTTTTGGAGCATTCTTAGGTATGAACTTCTCCATGCCTGTTGCAAATTAAGCTAATTCCTTTGGGAAGAGATTATGAACTATCTGTTTTATAGTCTGCTTCTCCCTCCAGGCAAAAAATCTCTGAGCTAGGGCTCTGGAGCTGGGTATGGGGACAATGGCAAGCTTCTCTCTGAGTAACACTCCATTATAGGTGCTAAGCGCTTGGTACTAAAGTCCTTTTGGCTTGCCTCATTCTGTGTAGAAACACTCCTCATAAGCCAAGGCAAGAACAATCGGCACCCCAGTATTTCAGTGCATCACCCCAATCTAGAGCCTCCATTCACAAGAGGGAGGAAGATGAGTGGAAGAAGGGATCACCTCCTTTCAACTGCAGTCTCCTGAGACTTAGTCTCAGCAACAGATAGCTTGGTATAGGATGAGAAATGATAAAATCCTACTCCTCTTGAGAAAAAGGACCTTCAAGTGGGAGCTGGGGATAGCAGAAACCCTGTGTCCTTGGCTGGAGCAGTCTGGTATGGAGTCTCTACCTCCCTGAGCTGGGTGGGAGGAAGAAGAGAGTGATGTTACTTCAAATACCACAGACTTTTACCTGTCTTGCCACATTTTCTTCAATAGATGTTTCTTCAATTTGCTTTTTGTTTTTAGGACCACTTCTAGAGGTTTTAAATGGTTGTTATTTTATAATTTTTATCAGTTTCACTGGGGGTGAGGGGTGGATCAGGTCAGCAGAGCTCCATATGCTGTCATGATAGAAGCTGATCTCTGCCTTCATTATTACAGCTTTAAACAACATTTCAATATTTGAAAGAGTGAGTCCCTCTTTCTTGTTCTTCTTCAAACTGCCTTAGATATTCCTGGCTTTTTGTTATTCAGTATGAATTTTAGAGCGACACTGCTAAATTCTACAAAATCCCTTCTGGGATTTTCATGAAAATTCTCTGAATTTATAGTTTAGCTTGGTGACAACTAATCTTTATGATATGAGTCTTCCCATTCGTGAACATGGACTCTCTCTCCTTCTCTTTAGGTCTTTAAAAACATGTCTTTGAAAAACGTACTGTAAGTTTTTCCATAAAGGTTTTGCATATTGTTAGTTAGGACTGAATCCTAGGGTTTTGTTGCTATTATAAACAATATCTTTAAAATATTTTATTTCCTGCCACCCCCCACCACCACTGGTGTTTAAGAATACAATTTAAAAAACTGATCTTGTATTAAACTGTACAGTTTTAATAATATGCCTGTAGAGTCTCTTGGATTTCCTCTGTAGCTAATTATATTATTTTAGAATAATGATGATTTTGTTTCTTTTTATCCAGTCTGTGAATGCACCTTTTATTTATTTTGCTTCTCTTTCTATATATTCCAACACAATACTAAAAAGAAGCATTTATGGTAGGCCTTCTTTTCTTTTTCCTGATTTTAAAGAGAATGCTTCAAATACGCCATCTTTAATAATAATGTTTGCTCTAGGTTTTTGTTACATAACTTTGTCAGGTCATGGGAGTTTCCTTCCATTCCTAGTTTATTAAGCGTTTTTATCATGGATAATTAGGTAATTAATTAGCTAACTGTTAATGAGTATATATCAAGTATTGTTCTAAGTACTTTATATGGATTAACTCATTATCTACTAATAACAAACCTCTGAGGTTCTTATCCTTAAGTCACCATGAGTAAACCAAGGTACAGTAAAGATAGATAATCTGTCCAAAGTCAGTCATAGAGCTGGTATTTCAGCTCAGAGCTGTCTTAAAAGCCTAAGTTCTTAACCATTTTTCTATTTTGCTTCTTAGAACGAGTGTTGAGTTTCCTCAACTGCTTTTTTCCCATTTGATCTGATTATATGGTTTTTCACCTAATTTGCTAATGTGGCAATTTACATTAATTAAATGTTAACGTAAAATCATCCTTGAATTCTGAGATAAACCCAACTTACCTGCTTTTTAAAATACATTTCTCATTTTAATTTGCAGTATTTTATTTAAGATTTTTGAATTTATGTTCAAAAAAGTGAGGGTGACCCACAATTTTCCTTTCTTCTGATAGTTTTGGTACCCAGGTTATACTAGCTAAACTCATAAATGACTGGGGGCATGCATTTGGTGACATTTCAATCTTCATTATTAGGCTAATGAATATAGGTGGTATAACAGCCAGCCCAGTAGTTTAGACAACCCAGTGGCATCTGGGCAGTCTAGGATTGCCAAGACAGGCAAAACAGCCTAATGAGTTCCTTTCAAATGGCTGGAAAGTAGTTGATTCTTAATCTGGTTTAAATATTGATGATTGTCTTTTATTCAAACAAATTCAGACCCAGATAGAATCTTTGTCTTATATATATTTATACTTTAAAATTTCCAAAATACTTTAATATCTTTTATCTTGGTGAATTTACTCAATGGCTCTTACCAACCATATTATATCTATTTTACAGATTAAATCTCCATCTTGCAGATTACTTAACTAATCAGTTAGTAAGAGAAATGAGTTAAAAATCAAATCCATTTTTATTCACTTTAATTTCATCAAGAAAGTGTTTCTTGTAGGAGATATTCCAGTTCCTACAGTGACAGTAATTAGCATTTTAGATATCAATGACAATACCAAGAATGAAATAATGAATTTTCAAAGGTGGGGTTGAAGGAGTCTCCATTTCTGTTGAATGTATAGAAATGCTTAATTTACTATGAATGTTCCTACAAGAATTTTTAAAAATCTCCAAACTTAGAGTTTAATTTTTTTTAAACATGAAGTTATACTTTTGCTAGCTTACAGGCACTCTTCTAAGCACTATAGATACAGTGTTGGACAAACAAAGTTGAAATAAACAAATGGAGAAAAGTTTAAAATATTATCAGTAATTTAGAAACATCTTACCATAATGTAGAGCTGTTTGACCTTCATTGTCCTATAAAAGAAAGAAGCAATAAATTTTAGAAGTTTAAGTAACTACAAAGGTATCAAAGTTTATAAATTGTATCAAATATGTCTGGCATAACAATGTTCCATAGGTTTATCAAACACAGGAAAAGAAAAAGTTAATTCTTTTGACCAAGATTTCTACCTTGGAGAATAGGAAAATATTGAATGGCAACTTGTGTATTGCAGCAGCTACAGTAGAGTGAGAGGATAACCAGATCTGCAGAAATGAAACAAAAGGGGACCCCTCAAATTATGGCAGTTTGACTACCCATTTAGTGGCAGAAAAACTGACATTATATTTCATTTACCTTGGTCAGCATTAGGCTGCTTTCTCTAAGCTTATGCCCAAATCTTATCTAACTCTGTGATTTATAGTGAGAATGAATTGGTAGCTTTTAAAACTCTTCAAAGGTTTGCAAACCAGATCAAATATCATAGGGAAATGTGATTTTAGAGCACACAGCCTTCTGTAAGTAGTTAAGAAAGCTAAAAATTCCCATATAATACCGAAAAAAGGTCAGCATTTCAGTTAAATTTTTTTCTTTTAAAACCAAGATATTCTAACTATATATACTAATTATAGCACATATAAATCCTTTTTAGCACTGCTATTTCTTGAGAGAGATGATCACATTACATGAGCAACAAACAATCAGAATTAAGCACAGGTGAAAAGTAGAATTGAGTAATTAATTTGATACGTACTTAGTAATATGTGGGGCCATTATTGTGCCCCTGATAATTAATAATAAATACTAAACCATTACTGTGAATAACTGGGAAAGAGTGGTATTATGACTCAAACCAAACTAGTCTTGGGAATTCCTTATCTACTTTTCCCACTTCCCAAAAGCTGAATCTAGGGGTGGGGGTTGGCTCCCAAATTTTTTTCACTATGGTTCTCTGTATTTGATCCCCTAAGAAGAAAACTAATAATTTGCCACAGGGAACTTATTTTCTGCTTCAATCCTCTGCTAAGATAGGTAGTAAGAAAAAACATTCTTTAAAGGCTTTTAACACCTAGAAAAGTTTGACAGATTGGAGGTGAAGTGGGTGTGTGGGTGGGTTGGGGGAGAAATGAAAGAAGTAATTGTGAGGAATCCTGAGGGTTGGGTAGATTTGGCTGAGGTGCAACAGTGTCTATGTTTGGGATGTCTATCAATCATGATAAGGGTAACAAATTCTAAGGGGAGTAAAAGACGGAGAGCTCATCTTGTTTTCTATTGATGAGCATTCAATCTATAAATGTTAGTGTGTAAACCTTCCAGATGTATGTATGTGTGTTCACGTACACGTACACATACTTTTATTGATTAACAGTGGAAAATGGAAAGTAGATACCGTAAGCCATAATAGGTGAGAAAGTATAAGAGATAATTTTTGCCTAATTCTTTCCTGTCTTTTTAGATACAGCCCCTACCACGTTTCCCTTTGTCTTGCCCTGCCCTGAGGGTGAGGAAAGGTAGGAGAAGAGAGCTGAGGTGACTAGAGTGAACAGAATTAGAGTGATGCTCATGCAGGGCAGCGTGACAATATAAAGTTGTGCTCCAGAGTATTTTGTTTTACTTGACTAGAGTCAAGGGTAATTTCATAAGAACTGTATTGACTATTATGGCTTACGATATCTACTTTGCCAATTTCCAATGTTAATCAATAAAAGTGTGTGTACGTGTATGTGTACCCACATATATACATACACCTGGAAGGTTTACACACTAACATTTATAGATTGAATGCTCATCAATAGAAAACAATTTCAAAAAGGGCTTAATCTACTGCAGTTTCAGGACTCTACTTATACATGCGTCATGTAAGGTTACATTTTCCACAATATCCATCTTTAGAAAGCATAGTTCTCTTGCTATTTGTGCATAACTTTCATGTTTAATCACTGGGTTCATTTATACTCAAAGTTCAGTTCCTTTTATTTAAGACTCAGTTTCCCTTCCTGAGAAAATCTCCCCTGACTCCTCAGATAGGTACCCCTCTTTTCTACTACTGTGACATAGCATATGCTATATGTACTTGTTTTTCTTTCCACTAAGACTGTAAACTTTTTGTAGGCAATAACTATGTCTTTCACTGAGTGCCTATAAGAGTGTCTTGCATATAGTGTGGGCTCAATAAATGTTCAGGAGATGAGTTGTTGGGGACGATTAAGGTAGCATGTATAAAATCCACCCTCAGCGATGCCGGAGATATGCAACATGGCCGCTAGGGCTGATGCAATAACGGCTTAAGTTGCCCTCAGCCTTCTTTACGGAAGTGATAGCCGTTCGCGCCTAAGATTCGCGCCTAGAGTGCTAGCTTTACAATCTGCCTTCTACCCCAGCAAC
Source organism: Choloepus didactylus (assembly GCF_015220235.1). Taxonomy (NCBI): domain Eukaryota; kingdom Metazoa; phylum Chordata; class Mammalia; order Pilosa; family Megalonychidae; genus Choloepus; species Choloepus didactylus. The sequence goes on along the minus strand of NC_051308.1, from coordinate 83,042,607 downwards.
AGTAGCTACCAATCCTGTGCTAGCCTTACATCTGCCATCCGCCCTAGCAACAGCAGCAACCAATCCTAGACCGCCACCCACCCTTGCTAGCCACTCCCCTTCTCTCCTAGAGTATATATGCTCTGCCCCCTCAATAAAGATTTGCAGCTTGATCAGAAACCTGTCTTGCTGTCATTCCTCGTGTCTCTTGTCCCATACCATTCCTCCCTCACAGGACTCGGAGCCTCCGTTGAACGTCCCGCGGGCCGGGACAATGAGTGAAGGAATATATTCCTTTAATCTTTCCTCATTGGTTTAATTTTTAATCTTTTGACCTTTTTCCTTTTACCTGAACTTTCTTAAAAAATTCTCCACATATTTCCTACAGTGTGGAATATAAGATACATAATAATCCAATGAGGGCCTAGACAGTAATGAACTAGAGATTTAGTTCACAGTTAATAGGTGCAAAATCACTGCTATATTCAGTGTGACTTCTCAATTCTTTTATCTTTACATGTGCATAGAACAAGTTACTCTCTTGAATTTATACAGCTTATTTCTCTCCCTACATACACTCTGCACTAATCCTTTTTTACTTTATTATGATCACATCCCCAATTTATTAATAAATATTTTAAGGATTTAGTTTTCTACTATCTCCAGATTGAGTGCCCTATCAAACATAAGTATACTCATTATTTTACCAACTGAGGTACTGATGAAAATATTAAATATTTAGCTCAGAATTGATACATGTAAACACCACTTATTTTATCCCTTTAATACTAAGACACTGATAATACACTAAGCATAAAATTATGTAACCATGTCCTCATTTTCCTCCTAATGCTAAATGAATCTGGAGGGGGAATGATAAATCTAATATGTTCAGATATGTTAATGATGGTGAATTCAAAGGTATGGTAATGGATAGGGGTAAGGATTGTTTGTTAATGGGATTATAAGTATCAGAGCTGTATTGAAGGTGAATAGAATTGAAAGGGGTTGTTTAAAGGCATGTTTCCCACAGATCAGCACCACAAATATAGATGGGGCTTGCATGACACTATGACACTAGCACAGAGAGTTGACAACAGAAGGGTATATGGGAAAAATTTACATATTGCATACTAAGGACTATAATTAATAGGAATACCATACTAGTACCACACAAATACTAGGGACAAATAATTAAGGGCTGACAAGAGCTATGAGATGTTTTGGGTCATGAGAATTGTTTAAAATGGAGAGTGATGAGGATTGTACAACTAAATGATGATAATGTGAGATACAGATGGATTATCGTGGACATAACATATGCTATGTGAATTTAGGAACCCCCTACTTTACAAGTCAAGCTCTCCATCTTGAGGCTTGCTTGGCTGAAACTTAACAGTTGTAAAGAGGAGGCTAAGTCCACCTATAATTATGCCTAGGAGTCACCTCCAGAGAACTTCTTTTGTTGCTCAACTGTGGACTTTCTCTCTTTAAGCCTAACTGTGCAAATAAATTCATCACCCTCCCCCTGATGTGGGACAGGACCCCCCAGATGAATGAGTCTTCCTGGGGACATGGGACACAGATTCCGCAAATACGCCTGACCCTGGCATCAAGGGATTAAGAATGCCTTTTTGACCAAAAGGGAGAAAAGAAGGCAACAAAATAAGGTTTCAGTGGCTAAGAGAATTCAAGTAGAGTCAAGAAGCTGTCCTGGAGGTTACTCCTAGGCAAGCTTCATTTAGATATGCCAAATGGCCACAGTATGATAAGCCCAAGTCAACACTAGCCCTGAAAACCTTAAAGAATACTAGAATCCCTATCTGAGACTCTATAAAGGTTTCACTCACTAAGTTTATTCTTCAGAAACTTAAATTCTTCAGAGAACTCCTATCCGAGCTAAGTCCCAAAACTCAAGGGGCAACAGCCTCTTCAAGAATATCAACTAGATGTGTCTCCTTTTCTCATAAAGTTGACACCCCTTTTTAACATGAACAAGTTAGGGTGGTCAATGCCTAGACATCCTTGAAGATCGGGAAAGTGATTAAACTAGAGGAAGAGTTAGCAACAGACAAGATGGAATTTAACAAAGGATTATGAATACTCAATCTTTACATAATTTTCTTTTTCTTAGTTGCTCAGGTGTTAGAATAGTAGAAGGAAAGCACTGAAATGGTGAAACTGGAACACATAACATCCTTTGAAATTTTTCTATAGCTACCTGTTAAGATTGTAATTTGAAAGATATAACCTTTTTGTAAAAAAGAAACAACGTGGCTCCTAGCTGTTCTCAGTAAGTAGAAAATTCTCCTGAGTGTTACTGGGTTTCATTTTGAGTGACCATACTTATCCTGATAAATTCAAATTAGATTTGATCTAACATTGCTACCAATGTTAGTCCTAAAAATATAGTACCCTGCAGCATGAACCATTAAAGGAGTAATAACAGACTTGCCTAATAGGGGTTGGATTTTCCTACAATGTGGCTGAGAGATTTTGTTCTGATTCCATAATTTAATACTTAAAAAAGTAGTGTTTCAAGTGAATGTATGTTGACAGAGGTGGTCAAACAAATTGGTTATGAGAAATTAGAAGTATTGATATAAAAATTATGAGTTAGTAATATAGTTTTGGGTAACTGTTTTTGAATTTTGAATTATTTTTATTAGAGAAGTTGCAGGTTAACATAAAAGTTATGCATAAAATACATAAAATACAGAGTTCCCATAATTACCACCCTATTATTAACTCCTTGCATTAGTGTGGTATGTTTGTTACAATTCATGAGAGAACATTTTTATAATTGTACTATTAACTATAGTCCATTGTTTATAATAGGGCTCACTGTTTATGGTATACAGTTTTTAAAAAATTTTTATTCAAGTAACATACATACAACCGAAAATTTCCCTTTTTAACCACATTCACTGTTAATTACACTCACAATATTGTGCTTACCATCACCACCATCCATTTCCAAAACTTTGTAACAATCAACCCAAATAGAAACGTACAACTCAAGCATTTAACTCCCTGTTCTCTACCCCCAACTCCAGACGTTGACTTTAAGAGTTTACATATTCTAATCATTTCATTTCAGTGAGATCATACAATATTTGTCCTTTTGTGTCAGGCTTATTTCACTCAACATGATGTCTTCAAGGTTCATGCATTTTGTTGCATGTATCAGAATTTCATTCCTTTTTACGGCTAATTAACATACTACATTCATTTTGTTTATCTATTCATTGATTGATGGGCACTTGGGTTGCTTCCATCTTTTGGCAATTGTGAATAATGCCACTATGAACATCAGTGTGCCAACAACTGGGCAAGTACCTGCTTTCAGTTTTTTGGGGTATATACCTGTGCTGGTTTGGATCTATTATGTCCCTTACAAAAGCCATGGTCTTTTTTTTTTTTTTTTCTGTTTTTTTTTTTCCTAAATAAATTCAAAGTTACATGAATAGTTGCAAAAACAATACTAGCCCCATACACAGAATTCCATCATACCCTGACCCCCCTCCCCTGACAGCTCAATCCACCTTTAACATGCTGTCACATCGTTACTTCTTTCTCTCCCTCCCTCCCTCCCTATCATCCATCATCTATTGCTCTGTCTTCTGAACATATGAGAGTTAGCTGCACACATCCTTGAACATACACTATAATTCACGTATGTACTTCCCATGAACAAGAACATTCTTTTATGTAATTCCATTAAGAGTAGCTAAGAAGTATAAGAGATTCAACAATGATACAATGCCTACATTCTATATTTCCTTTACCTTATGTCTCAACTGTGTCCCTTTGAGCCACCTGTCCTCCACCCTCCAATCCCATCCAAGTTCATCTTTAGCATTCAATTGTCGTCTAGTTAGACTTTTTTTTTTTCTTTTTTCAATTGTGGAAACATATATACAGCCTAAATCTTCCCATTCCACCTCCTCCCTAGCCTTCCATTAGTGGGATTAATCACATTTAGAATGTTGTAATGCTCTTTCCCACCATCCATTACTAGAAATTTCCCTTCACCTCAAACAGCAACCCTACACTCCTTTCTTAACTCCCCATTGCCCTTTCCCCCATTTCTCTTAACCCAAACTCTACTTTTCATCTCTATGGTTATATTCTCTGATGATTTCTTTGTGTTTACTGTGGGGCTTAAAATTAACCTCTTAAATCCAAATCAATCTTGTTTTCTTTGATACCACCTTCAATTCAATAGGGCACATAAACTATCTTCCTATATTCCTCCATTCCCCCACCTTTATATAGTTGTCTAAAATTACATATTTTACATTGAGTTTAAAACCACTGATTTGTCATTAGAGTTTCCGTACTTTTTATCACATAGGAAGTAAATAGTGGAGTTATAGTTCAAAAATTATTGACTTCTATTTGTATTCCATTGTGTTTGGAGAATGTTCTTTGAGTATATTCCATTTTTTTTTTTTTTTTTTTTTTAAATTTCTTGAGGCTTGTTTTATGTCCCAGTTTATGGTCCCTTCTGGAGAAAGATCTATGATCACTATAGAAAAATGAGTGTCCTGGTGATTTGGGATGTAAGGTACTATACATGTCTGTTAAAATTCTCTATATCTCTTTCTCCTTTCTTGGTCTCTCTGTTGGTAGGGCTTCCTTTAGAATCTGAAGTAGGGCAGGTCTTTTATCAGCAAAGTCTCTCAGCATTTGTTTGTCTGTGAAAAATTTAAGCTCTCCCTCAAATTTGAAGGAGAGTTTTGCTGGATAAAGTATTCTTGGCTGGAAATTTTTCTCTCTCAGAATTTTAAATATGTCATGCCACTGCCTTCTCGCCTCCATAGTGGCCAATGAGTAGTCACTACTTAGTCTTCTGTTTCCTTTGTATGTGGTGAATTGCTTTTCTCTTGCTGCTTTCAGAACTTGCTCCTTCTCTTCAGTATTTGACAGTCTGATCAGAATATGCCTTGGGGTGGGTTTATTGGATTTATTCTATTTGGAGTTCGCTGGGCATTTATGCTTTGTGTGTTTATGCTGTGTAGAAGGTTGGGGAAGTTTTCCCCAGCAATTTCTTTGAATACTCTTTCTAGACTTTACCCTTTTCTTCCCCTTCTGGGACACCAATGAGTCTTAAGTTCGGATGTTTTATTTCATCTATCGTATCTCTGAGATCCATTTCGATTTTTTTAAATTTTTTCTCCATTCTTTCTTTTGTTCTCTCATTTTCTGTTCTGTGGATTTCTAGGACACTGACATGTTGTTCAGCTTCCTCTAGTCTTGTATTGTGAATATCCAGAGTCTTTTTAATTTGGCCAACAGTTTCTTTTATTTCCATAAGATCTTCTATTTTTTTATTTACTCTTGCAATGTCTTCTTTATGCTCTTCTAGGGTCTTCTTTATGGCACTTATATCCTGAGCCATGGTCCTCTTGATGTCCTTTAAATCCTTTGCCATGTTTTTGTTCTTCGATTGTAGTTCTTTGATTAATTGTGCAAGGTACAATGTTTCTTCTGAAATCTTGATTTGTGTGTTTGGAGCTGGATTCTCCATATCGTCTGGTTTTATCATATGCATTAAGATTTTCGGTTGTTTTTGGCCTCTTGGCATTTGTTTTGCTTGATAGGGTTCTTTCAAGTTGTAACAAAAAAAAAGGATATCGATCTAATTTTTCAGAGACACAGTTTGGTGAGGTATACTTTCTCTAACTAACCAGCAGATGGCGTCTGTGAGTCACCTATATCCCTCAAGTCAGTTCTCAACCTTTTTTTCCACGGTGTGTGGGGAAATGATTCTTATGGGTTCAGTCGGAGAACCCAGTTTGGGTGTGTTGCTGGAGCCGTCTGCCCTGAATGTGGGGCGTGTGTACGGGTGGCCAGGGAGGAAGGGCAGTTCTACTGTTCAAATCTCCCAGGTTCCAGGAGATTCAAGGCTGCCGCAAGAGTCTAAGCCTTCATTTCAGTTCAGCCCCAGACCCCTTCTCTCTCACTGTCCCACAAACCACCGGACTTGGCGCAGCGCCCCTGGGTTCTCCGAGCAGGTCCCCCCTCCCAGCCGCGATCCTCCCTCAGCCGAGGGAATGCCATCGTACGTCATCAGTGTGCACCGTCCCTCAAGGGAAGCCCTGGGCCGCTGGGCTGTGCTGCGGGGCTCTCAGCTCGTTTCAGAATGCAGAATGTCTGAGGCTGTCTTTACTGCAATGCCTTGCGGGCTGAGAACAGCTGAGGTTTTCTCCACAGAGAGAGAACAAGGGACAGAAAAACTCCCAGGTTTACCCGTCAGCCAGAGATAGCACCCGATTCTCTGGGCTCCCTATCCTGAGACAGATATGTTCCCCGACTCTCCCAAGGTCAGCTGTCACCAAAAGCCTGTGTCTGCTTATTGAGGATTCGCTGCCTGTATTGAGCAGTTAATATTAAAACCTCACTTGGAGCGGAGCTGAGAGAGTGCACAGCATGGCTTCTGTGGGGGGGGGGGGGCTCTAGGTTCTCGGCTCTCAGCGCAGGTCCACAGTTTTACTTACAGATTTTATGCTGTGATCTCGGGCATTCCTCCCAATTCATGTCGGTGGATGTTGAGTGTACAGTCACGTTTGTCTCCCCGCTGTTATTCCAGGTTATTTACTGGTTTTTTGTTCATTTATGAATTGTTCTGGGGGAGACTAAGTCTTCCACTTCTTTCTATGCCACCATCTTCCCAGAATCCCCCAAAGCCAAGTTCTTTTAATCCAATCTTGTGGGTGCAGACTTATTATGGGTGGGATTTTTTGATTAGGTTGTTTCCATAGAGATGTGACCCACCCAACCATGGGTGAGATCTTTTGATTATATTATTTCCATGGAAGTGTTATACCGCCCATTCAAGGTGGGTCTTAGTCTACTGGAGTTCTTAAGAGAGCTCAGAGGCTGACACAAATCCAGATGCTTGGAGATGCAGACAGAAAGATGTTTGGAGACATTACAGTAAGAGATGAAGCCCAGAGTTTGCTCCTGAGAAGCTAAGTGAGAACCCACAGACGCTTAAAGAGAAAACCACTGGAATCAGAAGCTGAAAGCAATACAACCCAGGAGCAAAGGACCAGCAGACACCAGCCATGTGCCTTCTCAGCCGACAGAGGTGTTCTGGATGCCATCAGTCTTTCTTCAGTAAAGGTATCCTCTTGATGCCTTAGTTTGGACACTTAAGAACTGTAAATTTGTAACCCAATAAATCCCCTTTATAAAAGTCAAATCACTTCTGATATTTTGCATAATGGCAGCTTTAGCAAACCAGATACCTAAAAGTGATTGGGATTGAATGACAGGGAATATGGCACTTTTATACTTAGCTTTCTGAGGGAACGCCAAACTGTCTTTCAAACTGGCAGCACCATTTTACATTGCTACCAGCAATGAATGAGTGTCCCTATTTCTCTGCATTCTCTCCAACACTTGTTTTGTGTTGCATGTAGCAGTATTTTTTTAAAAATAGTAGTCACTCTAAATACAGAATAGCTAAAAAAGGACAAAAAAATAAAATAAAATAAATAAATAGTAGTCATTCTTGTGGATGTGAAATGGTATCTCATTGTGGTTTTGGTTTGCATTCCCTATTGGCTAATGATGCTGAGCATCTTTTCATGTGCTTTTTGCCATCCGTATATTCCCTTTGGAGAAATGTCCATTCAAATCTTTTGCCCATTTTTAAGTTGGGTTGTTTGTCTTTTTATTGTTGAGTTATAGGATTTCTTTTCATTCTGGGTGTTAAACTTTTATCAGATCTGTGGTTTCCAAATATTTTCTCCCTTTAAGTAGGTTGTCTTTGCACTTTCATGATAGAGTCCTTTGATGCATAAAAGTTTTAAATTTTGACGAGGTCCCATTTATCTTTTGTTGCTTGTGCTTTGCCTGTAAAGTCTAAGAAATGAATGTCTAGCACAAGGTCCAGAAGATGCTTCCTTATGTTTTCTTCCAGAAGTTTTATAGTCCTGGTCCTTATATTTAGGTTTGTATCCATTTTGAGTTAATTTTCATACATGGTGTTAGATAGGGGTTCCCTGTAATTCTTTTGCATATGGATATCCAGTTCTCCCAGAAGTATTTGTTGAAGAGACTAATCTAATCTTTCTCAATTGAGTAGACTTGGTAGCCTTGTCAAAATAAATTGGCCACACCATCTCTCTCTAGTTAAGCCAACTTGGCAGGTGAAAGCCCTGCCCTCCCCCGCTACGTGGGATCTGACACCCAGGGGTGTAAATCTCCCTGGCAATGTAAAATATGACTCCTGGGGAGGAATCTAGACCTGGCATCGTGGGATGGAGAACATCTTGACCAAAAGGGGGATGTGAAATGAAATAAGTTTCAGTGGCTGAGAAATTCCAAAAGGAGCCAACAGGTCACTCTGGTGGGCACTCTTACGCACAATATAGACAACCCTTTTTAGGGTCTAATGAATTGGAATAGGTAGCAGTAAATACCTGAAACTATCAAACTGCAACCCAGAACCCGTGAATCTTGAAGAGGATTGTATAACAATGCAGCTTATACGGGGTGACAATGTGATTAGGGAAGCCATGTGGATCACACTCCCCTTTGCCCAGTGTCTGGATGGATGAGTAGAAAAATGCGGGGAACAACAACAACAACAAAAAGGCACCCAGTGTTCTTTTTTACTTTAATTGTTCTTTTTCACTTTAATTTTTATTCTTATTACTTTTGTGTATGTGGTAATGAAAATGTTTAAAAATTAATTTTGGTGATGAACACACAACTATATAATGGTACCGTGAACAACTGATTGTACGCTTTGTAGGACTGCATGGTATGTGAATACATCTCAATAAAATTGAATTAAAAAAAATAAATTGGCCACAGATGTGAGGAAATTTCTGATTTCTCAGTTTGAATCCATTGGTCTATATATCTATCGTTGTGCCAATACTATGCTGTTTTGATCACTGTAGCTTTTGTACTAAGTGTTAAAGTCAGGAAGTGTGAGTCCTCCAAATTTGTTCTTCTTTTTCAAGATGGTTTTGGCTATTTGGGGGCCCCTTACACCTCCCAATAAATTTGATGATTGGCTTTTTCATTTCTGCAAAGAAGGCTGTTGGAATTTTTATTGGGATTGCTTTGAATCTGTAAATTGTTTGGGCAGAATTGACTTCTTTTTAGTCTTCCAATCCATGAGCGGGAATGCCCTTCCATTTATTTAGGTCTTCTTTGATATCTTTGAGCATTGTTGATTAAATTTATTCCTAGATATTTGATTCTTTCAATTGCTTTGTAAATGGAATTTTTTTTCTGTATTTTCTCCTCAGATTGCTTATTGCTAGTATATAGAAACACTTTTTTTTTTTTATATTGATCTTGTACCACACCACTCTGCTGAACTTGTTAATTGTCTCTAGTAGCTTTTTGAAGATTTTTGGAACTTTCTATATATAGGATCATGTCATCTGCAAATAGTGAAAGTATTTCTTCCTTTCCAATTTGATGCCTTCTATTTCTTTCTCTTGCCTGACTTCTATGGCTATAATTTCCAGTACAATGCAGAGTAATAGTGGTGACAGTAGGCATTCTTGTCTTTTTCCAGGTCTTAGAGGGAAAGCTTTCAATCTTTTACCATTGAGTATGATGACAGCAGTGGGCTTTTCATAGATGCCCTTCATCATGTTGAAAAAGTTTCCTTCTATTCTATTTTACTGTTTTTTTTTTTAAATCAAGAAAGCATACTGAATTTCATCAAACGCTTTTTTTTGAATCAATAGAGATGATCATTTGCTTTGTTCTCTTCATTCTGTTGATGTGATGCTATTGTATTAATTGATGTGGTGCTATTATATTAATTGATTTTCTTATGTTGAACCACCCTTGCATACCTGGGATAAATTCCACTTGATCATGATACATACTGGGTAATTTTAAATATTATTTCTAAGCTTGGAATGTACCTTCTCTCTTTTCCTATGAGATACGTGACTCCATAATAGATGATTAAACTAACTTCACAATTTAGAAGTCTGAAAATTCATTTTATGACTCTTTTTCTAAGAATTATTCTTGATACATAAGTTAAGTCTTTAGCTCTAAGATCCAAGCATACTCCTTTCCAAAAAACAGTAGGCATAGTAACATTTCATTTAACTGACATCTTTAGAGAACACAGCATTCGTGAAGAGGATAAAAGACAGTAAAAGCCCAGAGAGGGAGAGAAATACCCAGGGACATTTGGAAACAACCACTGAAACCAGAACCAAAAGAGGAGGACCAGCAGATGTTGCCATGTGCCTTCCCATGTGACAGAGGAGCCCCGGATGCCAGCAGCCTTGCCTTAGAGAAAGTTATCTTCTTTTTGATGCCTTAATTTGGACATTTCCATGGCCTTAGAACTGTTTATTTGTAACCTAATAAAATCCCATTGAAAAAGCCAACCAATTTCTGGTATATTGCATTCCAGCAGTTTTAGCAAACGGAAACAGGCAGTATCCCCCATTCTATTAACTCTGGCATCTCCAGGCTTAGAACAATGCCTGGCACCAAATAAATGGCTGGGAATATATGAATGAACAAAAACATCATTTACTGTACATCTATAATATAATGCCATTATAGAGCATCCAAGTATATATGGCTCTTTGTCCTACCACTAAATGTCTCCAGAATACTTTTGCTGAGTTTAATTTTAGTAATTTTTTAAAAAACAGCTTTTCCAGAGCCACAGGGTTATCAATTATTCCTTATTACTGTCAATATGCTTGAAGTCTAAATTTTTTACTTCTAATCTGCTAAGGACTGGAAATCAGACAAACAAGTTCCTCAAGTTGCTTCTAAAATTAGGAAATAGTCTCTGAGCAATGGTCTGGTGATGTCTGAGTGTTTCACAACATGATTAGTAGTAAGCTTTATCAGATCTGTATATTCTATTTTCTAGCTTGGTTTGGGCTACATTCTTAATCGGTTGATCTTCATTTTTTTTTAAGCTATGGAAGCCTTTGTTCAAATGGATTCTGGAGGGACAAGTAAATGAAGCAAATAAAAAAGTTGTGTTGTTCTGGCTGAGAAGGGGTGCAACTTGGAGTCCCTGGATACTTGGCATTCTTGCCTCCCTATCAGTTGTGAGTAGTATCACCAGAAGGGACTCCCATGGTGCACTTTGAAATTGCTGGGTAACAAACTTCTGGATAAGTTAGAGGTCACTGTTTCACCTTGCCTAATCCACCACAAAATAATAGAACTAATTTGTTAATCAGTGATTAGAAGATAACTTTTTCTGACCAGTTGTCCTGAATAAAGGGAGAAATTAATTACATATCTTCCAAAAAGCTGACAAAAAGCTTAGAGACCTGATTCTCTGAAGATATGTCTCATTGGGTAAGTGGTAAGTAATTCAAGCATCAAATTAAATTTGAATGCAAAATTATACATCTACATCAAATGGAAAATTAGGCATTTTTAGCTACACTTTTTGCCACCATACCTTCAGGACAGAGAAGTCGTCTGTTTTTCTGTATGGACTACAACAGTAAAAACTATCTTTAATAGATGATATGCAAATTGATAAATAACATTGCAAACACGACAAGCAAATGACTGAAATGAAAACAATCAAGGGCAGCACCTATTGATTATTTACCTCTTAAGACAACTGAGAAAATTCACATCTACACAAATGTTCTCAAGAAAAGTTTGCTTTGGAAATTGCAGCTTAGATGACTACATTGACTTCAACATGATATTAAAGTTGCAGGACAGAAAGGCATTGGAGTAAAATAAGCATAGTATAAATGAGTAGTTGATACTAAAGAATGGATAATGTATGTACTGTATCTACAAAGTAGTCTTCATTTTATCTCATCATTCAGATTCACAAGACTACCATATGGCACACTTGGCATTAGAATTTCAGACAGAAACTAAACAGAGCTTGCCTTCAGGGCAGTGTCTTCTTGCAGTAATTCATGTAGGTGATAGATTGCCCAGCTGTCCAGGAGCTATCTTCTCTTCAGGCAAGGAGTTCAGGTGCAAGGAGAAGAGATACATATGAGTGAATGTGGGTGTGTATCATGGCTTAAAAACCCTGATACAGGAGACATTTTATCCTGTAAAAACTGCTTCCAGGGTTCCCCCAAGGGACAGGCCAATTAGAAGAAACTCAGGACAGTCCAAAGCATAGTATCCTCATCATCAGATATTTATCATTCCTTTGCAGTCTCTCTTAGTCTAGATGCAATTACCAATCAGGTGTCTTTTTTTCTTTTTTCTTTTTATAGACTTCATATTTTACAGCAGTTTTAGGCTTACAAAAAAATTATGCAAAATACAGAAAATTCCCATATATTCTCCCACGAACCATCCCACAGTTTCCCCTATTTATTAACACCTTGCATTAGCATGGTACAATCATTACAACTCATGAATTAATATTGACATTATTATTAACTAAAATCCATAGTTTATATTAGGGTCCACTCAGTGTTGTATGGTGCTATGGGTTTTGACAAATGCATATTGTCATGTATTCATGATTACAGTAAAATACGTAATAGTTTCACTGCCCTAAAAATGCCCTGTGCACCACCTATTCATCCCCTCTTGGCTTGAAACCTGGGCAACCACTGTTGTTTTACTGTCTCTATATATAGTTTTGTGTTTTCCAGAATGTCACAGGGTTGGAATCATACAGTATGTAGCCTTTTCAGATTGGCTTCTTTCAATTAGTAATATACATTAGTGTTCCTCCATGTCTTTTCACAACTGTTATGACTGAATGATACTGTTCTATATGGATGTATCACAATTTACTCACCTATTAAAGGACACCTTGGTTGCTTCCAATTTTTGGCAATTATGAATAAAACTGCCATAAAAATTTGTGTACAGGTTTTTGTGTGGACCTAAGTTTTCAACTCCTTTGGGTAAATACCTAGGAGTGTAATTGCTGGACTGTATGGTAAGATTATGTTTAGCTTTGTAAGAGACTGCCAAACTGTCTTTCAAACTTTCAAACTTGTACCATTCTGTATCTCCACCAGCAATAACTGAGAGTTCCCGTGGCTCCACATCCTTACCAGTGTTTGGCATTGTCAGTGCTTTAGATTTAGCCATTTAAATAGTTGCAGTGATACCTCGTTGTTTTAATTTGCAATTCTTTAATGACAGATGATGTTGAACATCTTTTCACAGGCATATTTTCCATCTATATATCTTTTTTGGTGAGGTGTCTGTTCAGATATTTTCCCTGTTTTTAAATTAGGTTGCTTATTTTCTTATTGCTGAGTTTTAAAAATTCTTTATACATTTTGGATACAAGTCCTTTATTAGATATGTGTTTTGCAAATATTTTCTCCCAGTGTGTGGCTTGTATTTTCATTCTCTTAACATTGTCTTTTGTAGAACAGACAATTTTAATTTGCATGAAGTCCAGCTTACCAGATTTTTCTTTCATAAACCATGCTTTTGGTATCTCAAAAGTCAGTGCCAAACTTAAGGTCATCTATATTTTCTCTGATTTCATCTTATAGAAGTTTTATAGTTCTGTGCTTTACATTTAGGTCTATGACTCAATTTGAGTTAATTTTTGGGAGAGGTATAAGGTCTGTAGTCTAGTTTCATTGTTTTGCATATGGATTCCAATTGATCCAGCACCATTTGTTGAAAAGACTCTTCTTTCTCTGTTGAATTACCTTTGCTCCCTTTTCAAAGGTCAGTGGACTGTATTTATGTGAGCCTCTTCCTGGTCGTTCTATTCTGTTTCAATGATATATTTGTCTATTCTTTTCCCAATACTACACTGTCTTGATTACTGTCAACTTCTATAGTAAGTCTTGAAATTGGGTAGTGCCAGTCATCTGATTTTGTTCTTTCTCAGAATTGTGTTGGCTATTCTGGGTCTTTTTCCTTTCCGTTTAAACTTTAGAATTAGTTTGTCAATATACAAAAAATAATTTGCTGGGATTAATTGGGATTGCATTGATCTATAGATCAAGTTGGGAAGAAGTGACATCTTAATAATATTGTGTTTTCCTATCCATGAACACGGAATAGCTCTCCATTTTCTCTTAGCTCTTCTTTGATTTTTTATTTTCTTTGATTTTTTTATCAGAGTTCTGTAGCTTTCCTCATATAGATTTTGTACATATTTTGTCATTTGTTTGTGTGTATGTGTGGGTTAATATAAATGGTAATGTGTTTTTAATTTCAAATTCCAATTATTCAATGCTTATATATGGGAAAGCAATTGACAATTAACCTTGTATCCTGTAACCTTGCTATAACTGCTTATTAGTTCCAGGAGATTTTTGGTCAATTTTTGGAGGATTTTCTACATAGACAAGCATATTATCTATGAACCAAGTCAGTTTTATTTCTTCTTTCCCAATCTTTACTCCTTTATTTTTGCTTATCTTTTGCATTAGCTAGGACTTCCAATAGGATGCCGAACAGGAGTGATAAGAGGGGACATCCTTGTCTACTTCCAGACTTTGGGGGAAAAGCATCTAGTTTTGCAGTAGGCTTTTTTAGACATTCTTTATCAGGTTGAAGAAGTTCCCCTTTATTCCTAGTTTGATATCATGGGTCATTTTTATCATAAGCAATGTTGCTTAGTGTTTTATTTTCCTAACTGCTAAAACAAATACTATACAAGGAGTTGACTTAAAAACAGGAATCTACTGGCTCATGGTTTCACAGGCTGAAAGATTTGCTTCCTCCTGGGGTCAGTATCTTCTGGCTGGCAATCTTAGGGGTTTTTTGGCTTTTCTGTCATATGTCAATGTACATGGCAGTGTCTTCTTCATTCTCTTCCAGGTCCTGTTGACATCCAGCTTCTGGCTGCTCCCTATAGCTTTTCTCTCTACTTGACTTTCACTCTGCCTATAAAGGACCCCAGTAATCTTGATTAAAACCTAACCTGATTCAGTTTGGCCACAACTTAACTGAAGTAACCTCATCAAAAGGTCCTATTTACAATTGGTTCATACCCACAGAAATGGATTCAGATTAAGAACTTGTTTTTCTGGGGTACATAACTGCAAACCACCACACTTAGAAATGTAACTGACATCCTCAACCTCATCAGGTTATCAGGGAACACAGACAATTTTACTTCAGGTCAGATTTTCATTCAGCAGGGGAAATTGTAGTCAGTTTCATAATGTGATATTAAATTTATGCAGCCGGAATTTCCACCTAGAAGTTTAATTTGAAATACTCTGGGGATATCATAGGACTATGCCAACTCTTACTGTCTGTCCTACTTTGGCCATGAGAATTTCTTCCATGGTACATGTTCTTGATTCTTTATGTCCCCCTCCTTTTTATTTCTTTTTGCCTGGGTTCTTTGAATACTTGAATGAATTGGGCCACAATATTTTATTTTACTACTACGTTTAATTGTTTAAATCAGGGGAAATCTGACAGAATACTACTAAAACAATACTAATAATGCTAAAGCATATCTTGAAGCATAAATGCAAGAGAATACTTAAGAAAATGGGAGCCTAGCAATTCTATTCAGGAATTTATTCCCAAAGAAAAATGGACCTATCCCCAAGCCTTCATATTAATAAATGGCATATCATTTGGCACTACTATTTACTCAGCTGCTTAAGTCAGAAATGTGAGATCCCTCCTTGATTTCTCTTTATTTCACCCTGTAGCTCTAATTCATAAGTAATTACTACTGGTTCTGCTTCCAAAAAATATATATCTAATTACCCATTTCTCTTTATCCCTGTTGTTACCACCTCAGTACAAACCTCCATCATTTCTTACCTGGACTAATGCAGTAACTTCTAATTGTCTCCCTCTCCCTTCCACTCCTGGCTCACTCCAATCTACTCTTCACAGAGTATTACTGTGACCTTTTCAAAAGTTAAATTACAGCATGTCACTAAACCCTTTGATGGCTTCTCATTGCTCTTAGAACAAAGTCCAAACTCTTATCATGGCTTAGGACAGCAGTTCTTAAGCTTTTTGGTCTTAAGACCCCTTAATTCTTTAAAAAATTATTATAGAGGACCTCAATAATAATTGTGGATCTAATAATTGGGAAACTTAAAAGCCTTTGTTTATATGGTTTAAATCGATCTATATTTACCATAATAGAAATCAAAGCTGAGAAATTTAAAACTCGTTACATGATAACAAAAGTGACGTAATTTTAAAAATGAAAAATATATTTTCCAAAAAACAAGAAAACATAGTAAGAAGAGTAGCATTGTTTTACATTTTTGCAAATCTCTTTTCTTTAGTGTCTGTCAAAATAGAAAACTAGATACTGGTATCTACTTCTGCATTCAATCTCTTGGGATACCACATATCATGTGACCTCTAGAAAACACCACTGTATGCTCATGAGAGAATGAGTGTGGAAAAGGCAAATAATGCTTAGAATTATTATGAAAATAGTTCTGTCCTCATGGATTCCCCTGAAAGGATCACAAGGCCTCCCATGGGTTCCCATTTTGTACTTTGGCTTAGAAAATCCTGCATAATTTAACCCTGTCTAACTTTCTAATCTTATCCATAACATGTTCTTTCTGCTCTCCACATGGCTGGCTCCTTCTCATCTTTCAGGTACCAGCCTATCATCTATGTAAAGAAGTCCTCCTTGGGAATAAGATTATGGATAATTTAAAAACTAATTCATTTGTTAAACATATCTGAAATATATTATTACCTTTGTAATAAAGAGTAAGTTATTATAAAAATTTCATTTGTATTCGCTCTGAATCTGCATGCCATCCATATGTTTATAAACTTATTTTTCAGTGATCTGACTTTGAATGGAATAATCATTACTTATTTTGGATGGAATAATCATTACTCATCCCAATAAAAACCAGTTGTGCCAGTTTGAATGTATTGTGTCCCCCAAATGCCATTATCTTTGTGGTCTTGTGGGACAGAATAGTGGGGATTAAATTGGAATGTTTGGATTCGGAGATACGCCCCACCCAACTGTAGATGATAACTGATGGGATATTTCCACGGAGGTGTGGCCCCGCCCATTTGGGGTGGGCCTTGATCAGTGGAGCCATATAAATGTGCTGACTCAAAGAGACTGAACGGAGTGCAGCTATGAGTAACGTTTTTAAGAGGAGCAAGCTTGCTAGAGAGGAACATCCCAGGAGAAAGCCATTTTGAAACCAGAACTTTGGAGCAGACGCCAGCCATGTGCCTTCCCAGCTAACAGAGGTTTTCCGGACGCCATTGGCCATCTCCAGTGAAAGTACCCGATTACTGATGTGTTCCCTTGGACGTTTTGTGGCCTTAAGACTGTAACTGTGTAGTGAAATAAACCCCCATTTTATAAAAGCCTATCCATCTCTGGTGTTTTGCATTCTGCAGCATTAGCAAACTAAGACACCAGTCAAACCAATTAAAATCATGGTTACTTATAAATGGCTCTTACAATTACTTGATAGCATTACCTTCCCCTCCAATCCACAGCTCGTTTGCTGTGTTCCTCAGATCACCATGCCTAATCTGGGGCTTTTGTGTTCAGTTGCTGCGGGCTGAAGTGCTCAAGCATTTAATGTGAAATATTGAGATTTTTGATCTTTCAACTTAAGGCATGTCCACCTAGAAATCAATTAGAGCAGAGACATGCACATAAGAACCATGACTCCAATCACAGAATTGATTGACAAGTGGGGAACAGTAAAACAGGAGGCCAACCAGGCTGTTCTTTATTTCTATTACATTTTCTGTCTTTCAAGAGTACTGGAAGAAAGGAGGTAAACTTAAAAAAGACACTGAGAATTTTCTTCTACTCTGAATTGTTTATATGTCTGTTTCTTGATATGTCTAAAAAATAGGTATTTGGGTGAAACAAAGAGAAGACTATTGTTTAAAATTAATCTCTAGACAAACTGAAGTCTTCAGGGGCTGCAATATAAATTCTTCTCTTCTTCATATTTTTTATGCCTAGCATATAATAAACACTCAAGAAATGTTTGATCAATGAACTTAATGATTATGACTCAATAATACAAAGCCTGTTAATTTTTAATCATTAATAATCATTTAAAATTTACTACACTATAATAATACCATTATAATTGTAATGCTTTCATAAAATAAAACACATTATCTTGTATCTACAAAATCTTTACCTCTGATCTTTGTGTGCCAAAACAGAATTTGTATTAAAGCATAAATATGACTATAAATATTTTTCCTTGGTAACCTTGAAATAGAACATAGGCACCAAAACCTTAGACATTGCAGAAATTCTGTTTTAAAATATATTACAAAGAATAAATGGAATTGAATGTCAAGAATGAATAAGTGAAAGCTTTTACTCATTTGGTTTACAACTTATATCAGCTAATTTTTCTAGATTTAAACTAATTAAATTTTTTGGTTGTTTCATTTCATATGACCATACCAGAGGAAGGTTGTTTGTCATGGTTATTTATGTTTTTCCTTTCTGTTTTAGTTTAAAGGAAATGTTCAAATTTAATAAATACGGAGTTGTTATAAACAGCAGAAAAGCTATTCCCATAAATTAATATTAGCCATTTTAAAATCTTAGTATTTAGGGTAAAATAAAAATACCCAGCTGAATTAAAAATAAACTAAATAACATAATAAAAATTAAATGCTAGAAAAATTCAACCATGCTTTAAAATCAATGTACAAAAGCATAAAATAATGCAGCTCCCATGTACTTCCACATCCTTTCAATTTCCAAATAAATAATAAAAGCCCAAAAAGAACACACATGAATGACAAATTAATATAGGAAATTTAAAGACCCAGACTCTCAAATAAGAAGAGGAAAAATGTACCTAAGATTCTACCCCCCTCCCCCCCAAGTGATTCTTTTCCATCACCTTTAAGGTGGTAGACAATCATGGAAACTCCCTTCCATCTGGTCTTTTTTTCCGTTCCCTGATTCTTGTAGGACTCTAAACTGTCACTCCTCTGAGACTGGGTTCAAAACAGACCTCTTGTTTATAACTCTGAATAGAACCTTGAGCCTTCACAATCCTTATTAAAACTTTCCTCTCATCCTTCATCTTTTACCTTGTTTTATTTATGAATATGTCTGTGTTCACCTTCTCCTTTGAAAGTGAGGATACTTTAAGTTGATAGACCTCTATTTCCTTTGTCCCTTATAAAGCACAGAACTTTGCATATAGTAAAAGTTAAATAAGAGTAAAGAAAAATAAATTACTTGCAGGAAAACCACATATAGTTATAACTCTACAATGCAAAGACTTGATTTTTGGCATTCTCGAGTACCTGCAAAGAGCCCAGAGTAAAGAAAAAAAAAGGCTGACAAGCACCACATTAACCATGTTCAACTCACTGTTTAGAAGGACCCTTCTAGTTGGCTTGAGAAAGCAATGAAAGGCCAGTCTTTGCTTATGAAATATGAGGCAAAAGGAGGCAGATGAGGCATGAAAAGTGAAAAGTGAAGGAAAGTATGAAGTAGAGAGCAGAAGTGGTGAGAAGGCCAACAGAGCCTAATGCTAATTAGGTTGCAAAAGTAGCAGTGGGTAGAGATTAAAAACTGACAGAGGTGGCAAGTTGTCGACATTTTAGATCAGAGAATAGACAACCGAAAGAGGACTGGGCTGTATGCAGAGAACAGATTTCAGCAATCTAAAGAGAGAAAGAAAAGCTTTACCCCTTTGTCTCCACCATCTACAAATAACCACAGAATAGACAATGATTTAAGTAGAAATAATGCGATATAAAATACATTTTAGAAAAAAATATTTTATAGAAAAACAAAATAAAAAGCAGAATGCGATTGTTCAGTTATTCGAAACCGATACTAATCTAGTATATTTTATTTCCAAAGAGTGCTAGATAGTTCATAGTTTACTAGAGTTATATGGGAAAGAAAACGAAACAAACACTGACTGAATACCTATCGTGTACAGGAAGTTTCAATCCTCACAACAACACTACTACATAAATATTATTATTCCCATTTTAAAGCCGAGTAAAATGAGGCTCATAGTGATTATACAACTGGCCCAAAGTCCCAGGGAAACAATACAAATGAGTACAAATAAGGAGAAATGTTAAAAATTTCTTATTACCATAATCTAAAAATCGCTAATGTCACATTCAGAGAGTGAATACTCTTATTCTTCAAGACTGCACACTCACCTTTACTTCTGCCTCAATTTATTGCTGCACTGTTTCAAATATGCATATTTTGAGAAGCTATAGATTAGTCTATATATTTTTATTAACTTACTAAGCTGGTCTAGCACTCACATAAGAGAACAGAGCCAAAACGTTTTCTCTTTTGCAGGGTATTTAATAAACAAAGATATTTTTTCTGCTTACTGCATTACTGTTTCTATAATAATATACATTGAAAACTCAATATACCTCAATCCACTTGTGACAGTTTGTTTACATTATGTCCCCCATATTTAACGCAATCTTGGGGGGACAGATTGATTAATCTTTTTGATTAGGATGTGAACTCTTGATCGAATGTTTCCATGGAGATTTCATCCCGCCCATTCAGGGTAGGTCTTGATTAGTTTACTGGAGTCCTTTAAAAAGAGCTGATACAGGACCAGATGCTTGCTGACACTTTGAGATGCTAGCCCAGAATTGCTCTGGAGAAGCTAAGAGAGGACAAAACACCCTGAGAGCAGCTGAGAGAGACTTTTGGAGAGATGCTTGGGAGCCAACAGAGATGCTTAGAGATACTTGGAGTTGCGGACAGAAGGATTTCTGGAGATGCTAAGCTAGGGATATACAGGAGCCGAAACATAATCCAGGACCATCCAACGCCAGCCACGTGCCTTCCCAGCTGACAGAGGTGTTCTGGACACCACTGGCCTTTCTTCAGTGAAGGTATTCTCTTGTTGATGCCTTAGTTTGGATACTTTTATGGCCGTAAAACTGTAAATTTGTAGCCAAATAAACCCCCTTTAGAAAAGCCAATCCATTTCTGGTATATGGATAATGGCAGAATTAGCAAACCGAAACAGTGCTCTATTCCAAATTCCTTGTATGGTGAATAACCAGATATATACTGAAGAAATCAAGGAAAGGATTCTTTTGGACCATACTGTTATTCACTCTTCACTTTCACAATGATAATTTTCATAGTCTGCTAGGTCCATAAGACAGTTTCCCATTCACAGAGGGTGCTATAAAAGAGTTGCTTTCATTTGTTGGTTGTAGGAACATATATTAGTATAACTCTTTTAGAGTATGTTCATTTCCTTTGATTTAGTACTTCTAGGAATCAATTCTAAAAAATACTTTAAAAACTTAAAAGCTTTATGAAAAACAGAGCTCTTTCCAATATTATCCGTAATAGCAAGTAATTAGAAACAATCTAAATGTCCAACAATATAGGAAAAGTTAGTAACACATCAGTAGAGTAGATTATTATATAGCAATTTAAACTGATGGTCATAAGGTATTTATAACTTAGAAAATCATTACAATATTATTAGTGTAAAATGAGGGAATCAAAAATGTTTTTACAATAAGATCTCAACTATGTAAAGCAAGTAAAGAAACCAAAAAACACTTAATATTGAAAACTTGAAAAAAACTACTAAAATGTAAACACTAGGTAAAGTCTATACATTGTTTTCTTCTTTTTACTTTTCTAAATTTCTAAGATTCCTGTTATTACCAGGAATTACCTGTATAAGGGAAGTATAAAAAAATCACTGATATTTTTAAGGTTACTTTTTTCATGCAATTTTATTGAGATATATTCACATACCATACAGTCATCCAAAGTGTACAATCAATTGTCACAGTATCATCACATAGTTGTGCATTCATCACCACAATCAATTTTTTGAAAATTTTCACTATTCCAAAAAATAAGAATAAGAATAAAAATAAAAGTAAAAAAGAAACACCCAAAACATCTCTTACTGCCCCCCCACCATTATTCATTTACTTTTTCTCACCATTTTTCTACTCATTTGTCCAAACACTGGATAAAGCCACAAGGTTTTCACAATCACACAGTCACACTGTATAAGCTATATAGTTACATGATCATCTTCAAGAATCAAGGATATTCTAGTACACCAAAAACCAAAAAGGGATATCTACATAACACATAAGTAGAGTCGAGAGGTCATTTTGGAGGTTATTCTTATACATTATATAGTTTATAGTTTTTATAAACTTTATAGTTTTTAGTGTATTAGAATAGCTAGAGGAAATAACTGAAACCTGAAACTGTTGAAATGTCATCCAGTAGCCTTGGTTCTTGAAGATGACTGTATAACTATATAGCTTCTATGATGCAACTGTGTAATTGTGAAAACTTTACAACTGACACTCCCTTTATCCAATGTATCGACAGATGAGTAAGAAAACAAAGACAAATGATAAATAAATAATAGGAGGGGACAAGGGTTATACGAACTTTTGGGTGTTCTTTTTAATTTTTATTCTTATTTTTACTTTTATTTATTTATTTTTTTTGAGTAATGAAAATGTTCAAAAATTGATTGTGGTGATGAATGCACTACTGTATGATGAAACTGCCAACCACTGATTGTACACTTTGGATGATTATGTGGTATGTGAATATATTTCAGTTAAATTGCATTTTAAAAAGCTTATAAAAATAAACCAAAAGATACAAGTGCTAGAGAAGATGTGAAGAGAGAGATATACCTATTCACTGTTGGAGGGAAGTAGAATGGTGCAGCCCCTCTGGAGGGCAGTGTGGTGGTTCCACAGGAGGCTAAGTATAGAGTTGCCATATTATCTTGTAACCCCTGCTATTTGGTATATGCTTGGAAGAACTGAAAGCAGGGACATGAATAGACACTGGTGCTTATGGCAGCAGTATTCATGACTTGCAATGAATGGAGGTGGCCTAAGGGTATATCTATGGGTGAATGGGAGGGTGAAATGGGGTGTATACATACAATGGAATACTGAATGGCTGCAAGAAGGAATGAAGTCTTAAGGCATGCAACTAGGTGAATGAATCCATCCCAAGGTAATATGGGCAGAGAATAAAAAGGTATTTGCAAAGCCCCCTTGAAGAACTGGGAAAAAACTGGAAATATTAAACTTCCCTACCTGGGGAATTCTTGATATTCTCGGAAGCATTGGGGACTACCCATTTAATAGGCCAAGCCTTCAATTTTGGGGCTATCCTTATGAAACTTATTCCTTGGCAATGAGGTTCAGGACTCTCAAGGATAAGCTTGGCCCTGGGCATCATGGGATTGAGAATGCTGTCTTGACCAAAAGTGGGAAAAGAAATGAAATAAAGTTTCAGTGGCTGAGAGATCTCAAATAGAGTCAACAGGTCAATATATAAATATTCCTTTTTAGTTTCTAGTGGTTTAGAATAGCTAGAAGGAAATACCTGAATCTGTTGAATGATAATCCAGTAGACTTGGTTCTTGATGATAATTGCATAATTATAAAGCTTTTATTGTCTGACCATGTGATAGTGAAAACCTGGTGACTGACACTGCCTTTACCCAGCATATGGGCAGATGAGCAATAAAATAATGAGAAAATATATAAATAATGTGGGGGGGGGAATAAAGGGTATGGGATGGTTTGGGTGTTCTTTTTTATTTTTTGCTTATTTTGGAGTAATGAAAATGTTCTAAAATTGTGGCAATGAATGCATAACTATATATTAATACTGTGAGTCACTGATTATATACTTAATGGATTATATGGTGTGTGTGTACAGCTCAATAAAATTGCATTAAAAAAAAAAAAACTTACACAGTGAAGGCAGTGCTGAGAGGGAACTTTATTGCCATAAATGCCTACCTTTAAAAAAAGAGAAAGAACTAAGAAAGACTTAATTCCACGATTGAAGGAAACAGGGCAGCAAACTAACCCTAAAGCAAACACAAGGAAAGAAATAACAAAGTTGAGAGCAGAAATAAATGAAATTGAGAATTAAAAAAACAAGAGAGAATAAAAAAAACTATAAGTTGGTTCTTTGAGAAAATCAATATAATTGACAAACCCTTAGCTAGGCTGACAAAGGACAAAGGAAGATGATGCAAATAAATAAAATCAGAAATGAGAAGAGGACATTACTACTGACTCTACAGAAATAAAAAAATCATAAGAAGATATTATGAGCAACTGTATGCCAACAAAGTAGGCCACTTAGATGAAATGGACAACTTCCTAGAAACATATGAACAATCTACACTGACTCAAGAAAAAATAAACCAATCACAAGTAAAGAGATTGAAACAGTCATCAAAAACTTTCTATCAAGCAAAAGCCCAGGACCAGAAGGCTTCACGTGAATTCTAACAAACATTCCAAGAACAATTAATATGAATTCTGCTCAAACTCTTGCAAAAACTTGAAGAGGAGCGAACACTACCTAACTCATTCTATGAAGGCAAAATCACCTTAATACCAAAGCAAGACAAAGATACTATTAGAAAAGAAAATTACAGATCCTTTTCTCTAATGAATACAGATGTAAAAATCCTCAACAAAATATAAGAGAAATACAATTTCTCTTATGGATATGAATATGCAAAACCGCCACAAAAACATTAGCAAACCAAATCCAACAGCACATTAAAAAGATTACACTCCATGATCAAATGGGATTATTTATCCCAGGTATGCAAGGATGGTACAATAGAAGAAAATCAATTGATTTAATACACCACATTAACACAGCCAAGGAAGAAAAAAATCACATGATCATCTCAACTGACATGGAAAAGGCATTTGATAAAATCTAGCATAAAAACAATTAGAAAACCAGGAAAAGAAGGAAACTTCCTTAGCACGATAAAGGGCATATATGGAAAACCCAAAACTAACATCATCCTCAATGGTGAAAGATGGAAAGCTTCCCCTCTAGGACCAGGGACAAGATTGGAATGCCCACTGTTACCACTGTTCCTCAACAATGTACTGGAAATTTCAGAGCAGTCAGACAAGAAAAAGAAAACACAGATACCCAAATTGGAAAGGAAGAAATAAAACTTCCACTATTAGCAGATGAGATGGTGCTATATATAGAAAGTCCTGAGAAACTGCCAAAAAAGATACTAGAACTAATAAACAAATTCAACAGAGTGGCGGGATACAAGATCAACATGCAAAAATTAGTAGTGTTTCTATACAATAGTAATGACCCATTTGAGGAGGAAATCAAGAAAAAATAAACTTTCCTTATTTGCAGATGACACGATCTGATATACAAAAAACCCTGAAAAATTCACAACAAAGCTACTAGAGCTAATAAACAAATCCAGCAAGTGGCAGGGTACAAAATCAACATGAAAAAATCAGCAGAGTTTCCATACACTAATAATGAAAAATTTGAAGAGGATATCAAGAAAAAAGATTCATTTATGAGATTAACAAAAAGAATCAAATATCTAGTAATAATTTTCACTACGTATGTAAAGGACTTCCTCACAGAAAACCACAAAACACTGATAAAAGAAATGAAAGAAGACCTCAATAAATGGAAGGGCATTCCAAGTTCCTGGATTAGAAAACCAGATATTGCTAAACTGTTCATTTTACCCAAAGCTAGTTACGGACTCAACACAATACCAGTCAAATTTCCAACTACCTTCTTTGCAGAAATGGAAATGCTAAACATCAAGTTTATATGGAGGTGGTCTCAAATTGCCAAAATCATCTCAGAAAAGAATAAAAAGACGGGGAATGCACACTTACCAATTTAAAACTTACTATAAAGCTTCAGAAATCAACAGCATGGTATTGGCAAAGGACAGACATTTAAAGCAATGCAAACAGATTGAGAGTTCAGAAATAAACCCTCACATCTATGGCTGATTGATTTTTGACACAAGTGCTAAGTCCACTTAATTGGGAAAGAATAGTTTCTTCAACAAATGTTGCTGGGAAAACTGGATATCCATATGCAAAAGAATGCAGGTGGATCCCTACCTCACACCATATACAAAAATCAACTCAAGATGGACCAAAGACCTAAATATAAGAATCAAAACTATGAAACTGCTAGAAAAAAAACATAGGGACGCATCTTTAGGACCTTATTTTAGGCACTGGTTTCTCATGCTTTACACCAAAAGGATGAGCAATAATAGAAAAAAAATAGGTAAAATGGTACTTCATCTATTTAACTTTTGTGTGTCAAAAGACTTCATCATCTGTGGCCCTGTCTCTCTAGCTAAGCCAACTTGAAAGGTGAAATCACTGCCCTCCCCCCTACGTGGGATCAGACACCCAGGGGAGTGAATCTCCCTGGCAACGTGGAATACGACTCCCGGGGAGGAATGTAGACCTGGCATCGTGGGACAGAGAACATCTTCTTGACCCAAAGGGGGATGTGAAAGGAAATGAAATAAGCTTCAGTGGCAGAGAGATTCCAAAAGGAGCCGAGAGGTCACTCTGGTGGGCACTCTTATGCACACTTTAGACAACCCTTTTTACGTTCTAAAGAATTGGGGTAGCTGGTGGTGGATACCTGAAACTATCAAACTACAACCCAGAACCCATGAATCTCGAAGACAGTTGTATAAAAATGTAGCTTATGAAGGGTGACAATGGGATTGGGAAAGCCATAAGGACCACACTCCACTTTGTCTAGTTTATGGATGGATGAGTAGAAAAATAGGGGAAGGAAACAAACAGACAAAGGTACCCAGTGTTCTTTTTTACTTCAATTGCTCTTTTTCACTCTAATTATTATTCTTGTTATTTTTGTGTGTGTGCTAATGAAGGTGCCAGGGATTGAGTTGGGTGATGAATGTACCACTATGTAATGGTACTGTAAACAATCGAAAGTACGATTTGTTTTGTATGACTGCGTGGTATGTGAATATATCTCAATAAAATGAAGATTTAAAAAAAAAAAAAGAAAAAAAAAAAAAGACTTCATCATCAAAGTAAAAAGACAAGTCACTGAATGGGAGAAAACATTTGGAAACCACATACCTGAGAAGGGTTTAATATAAAAAATACATAAAGAAATCCTTCAACTTAACAACAAAAGGACTAACAGCTCCCAAAAACATGGGCAAAAGATTTTAACAGACATTCCTCCAAAAAGTGCATGAAAAGATGATGAACACCATTAGCCACTAGGGAAATGCAAATCAAAACCACAATGAGGTGACATTTCACACCCACTAGAAAGAATACTATTAAAAAAAAGGAAAATAATAACTGTTGGAGAGGATGTGGAGAAATAGGAACACTCGTTCATTAGGTGAGAATGTAAAATGGTCCAGATACTGTGGAAAACAGTTTGGCAGTTTCTCAGAAAGTTAAATATAGAATTATCATATGATCTGGTAATTCAACATCTAAGTATATAATCAAGGGAACTGAAAGCATGGACTTGAACAGATATTTGTACACAGATGTCCATGGTGGCATTATTCACAACTGCCAAAAGATGGAAGCAACCCAAGTGTCCATCAATCAATGAATGGATAAAGAAAATGTGGTATATACATACAATGGAATATTATTCAGCCCTGTTCTGAAGTTCTGACAATGTGGATGAACCTTGAAGATACCATGTTGAGTGAAATAAGTCAGACAAATATCATATGATCTTACTGATAAGAAATAATTATAACTACCAATTTAAGAATCAGTAACTAGAAAACAGGTTTACCCAGGGATGGAGTGGAGGAGGAAAAGGAATGCTAATGTTTAATTGGTACAGAGTTTCCAATTGGAGTAATGGAAAGGTTTTTGAAATGGGTGAGGATGACAGTAGCACAACATTGTGAATGTAATTAACCACTTAATTATATATTTGAATGTAGTCAAAAGTGGAAATCTAGGTTGTATGTATGTTAGTATAACAAACATTTCTGAGAAACATAGGACTGTACAACATAAACAGTGAACCCTAATGTATGGACTGTGGACTACAGTTAACAGCATAACTACAATAATATTTTTTTCATCATTTATATCAAAGGTACCACACTGATGCAAAGTGTTAATAATAGGGAAAGTAATTAATGTGAGGGGGGATATGTAGGAACTCTGTATTTGCTGCATGAGTTTTCCGTAAACTTACAACTTCTCTCTTTAAAAAAAGAATTAATCATCCAGGGAAATTTCAGAATTTGAAGTCTTGATTGGAAGCAAGATTCATGATATTAAAATACAAGTTAGTTGAGCTTTGCACAGCAGCGTATTGTAGACAATGAGTTTTATCCGAGATATGATTGCTGCTATTTTTTTTTTTTTTTTAAATAAAGCAAGTTAGTTGGACGTTGCCAGGGTTGAAGGATTTATAAACTGAGACCAAGACTGGTAGGTCTCAACACAAATTGTGGTGTCTAAATAAGAAAGCATGGGGTTGAATGGTGAGGACAATTGTGGGCCACATTCCCTCCTCTTCCATTAATTTAAAATATTCAGTCCAAAAAGCCGTTAACTTTTAAACAATATAATGTTTTAGACAAAAAAAATTGCTTATTTCTTATGAGCTATATTCCACAGCCTTGTAAACATTTACTTTCTACATTTTACTACTTTTATTAAAAACTTCTGACATTATTGGACAATATATTTAAAAATGACATCCAAATAAGATTTCTTTTTGTTCTTATAATTAAAAAAATTTTTTAATTAGAGAAGTTGTAGGTATACAGAAAAATCATGGAAAAATACAGCATTCTCATATACCTTACACCTTCCCCCATCTTTAACACTTTGCATTGGTGTGGTACCTTTATTACAACTGATGAAAGAATATTATAATTGTACTATTAACCATAGTCCATAGTCACATTAGGGTGTATTTTTCTCCCAATGTACCACTCTATTATTAACATTTTGCATTAATGTGGTACATGTTATAATACATAAAAGAACATTTTTATAATTGTACTATTAACTCAGTCCATCATTTACAATAGGGTTCACTGTCTTTACATTCCTATGTTTTAACTTTTAATTTTAATTCTAATAACATATATATGACCTAAAATTTCCCCATCTAGCCATGTTCACATATATAATTCAGTGCTTGTTAATAACACTCAGAATGGTGTGCTACCATCACCATCACCTATCACCAAAACTTTATAATCAACCCAAATAGAAATTCTGTACAAATTGAGGATTAACTCCCCATTCCCTACCCTCAATCCAGCCCCTGATAACTTATATTCTAGATTCTAAATTCTATGAGTTTGCTTATTCTGACGATTTCATATCAGTGAGGTCATACAATATATGTCCTTTTGTGTCTGGCTTTTTTCACTCAACATAATGTCTTCAAGATTCATCCAAGTTGTCACATGAACCAGAACTTCATTCCTCTTAAGTGCTGAATAATATTCCATTCTATGTCTATACCACATTTTGTTTATCCATTCACTGGGTGACAGACACTAGGTGTGCAGACCCAGGGCACAGGCTTCCTCTCCATATTGACAGTAAGTTACTGCATGTAGTCACCTACATGACTGGGACAGAAGTTAAAGGTCATCAGACCTCCTTGGGGAAGAAAATTATGTACAGCTGACATTGTAAACCAGTTATCTTGTAAAGCAATGAAATTTCCCCCTCCTGATCACTGTTAATAACAAATATCCAGACTCCTGTGTCATGAGACCCTGCTAAAATTTTTTTCTCACACCCTGTGGAATGTTCTTTGTCCCAAACCTTTATAGCTGCCCTTTTCCACCCCCACCTTTGTGGAGTGTTACTTCCATTTCCTGAATGGCTGCCACTGGGAAGAATCTTTTCCTGTTTGTAAGTCTTAATAAATGCATGTCTGACTCTATGCCTAGCGTGTTCTTTGGTCTTGGGGCTGTACTGACCAGAGCCTTTAAAGAGCTGGGTTGGAACAACTGGTGAGCCAGCCAGGAGACAAAAGAGCTGCCAGCTGTAATGGGCATGAGACCTGGGAAGGGAGAATCTATTGGGGAAATCCCAAATTGGCTAATAATGTCCATGTGGGGAGGGGTGGCTGCCCTCCTAAACGAATGGGGACTGCCGCGAGAATACGGGGACGCCCTGAAAATTCTGGCAGGTTGCTAACTATTTTGCAACAGATAGCAGGACAACCAAACTTTAGCAAAAAGAAAAAGAATGTCAAACAGTGGCAGCCATAGCCTGGCCCCTTTTAGGAGCCTCACATATGGCCACAGAAGCAGAACAGGTGGTGAAAGCAACAGCCTGCTGCCTAAAGGAAGAATTAAAATTAGAGAGGGACACAAGGCTTGCTCAAACAAACATGAAAAATGCCTTAACTGAGCACTGCATTGTGTGGATAATCAATTAGAAACATCAGCATGCAGATATGCCCAAGTTGAAGGCTGTAAGTTGCCTTGGGCTCAAGTGCAGAGGATTTTAGCTACTCTGGGATGGGACCCCAAAACGGGACCCTACAGACTCCTCCTCAGAAGAGGAAGGGGAGGAGGGTTGGGAGGTGGAGGATGAAGAGCCCCAACAGGTATGCCCCATAACACAACAGAAATGGAAGGCTTCACAAAATCAACCTGTGGGGTTCAGCAATTCCAACTCCTGAACAGAAATTTACACGTTACTATGAGAGATTACACTGCTGCTGAATTGGATGATTTGGGCAGCGGTATAGACAAAAAACTAGGGAATCCCTAATCAATTGGCTTCTTAAGTTATGGGACACCGGAGCAGAGGGGGTAGTGCTATCTGGAGTAGAGATGAGTAAATTGGCATCTATTACAACACACCCTTCACTATGATAACGCTTGTACACTACCTCAGCTAATGTGAAAACTTTTTCCTTACTGCTATGGCTGATTGATGGGTGTAAGGCTGCATGACCTAATAAAGGAGATATACTGCATAATACCCCCCATTGATAAAATATGGAGGAGCTACAAGATGTTTTAAGGGAGCTAGGAATGAAACATGCCATTTATGCCACGGCTTTCGTAGGTCCTGACACTGAAGCTTTTATTGCTGGAATGAAAGTACCACATACTGATCACAACCATCACTATGGGCCTCTCATACCTATCCTAAGTCCACTAGAAGGAGAGCCTGTTTCCCTTGATGCTCAGGCTATAGCTGACCCTGGAGAGGCTGTGGAAAAAGCAGGCAGGAGTAAGGGCAATGGGAAAGGCTCCCCATGAGCATGATGGCCCTAACTGGGGATCCTGCAAGCAAATGTGGGGAGAACTCATTGCTGCAGGCACAGAGATAGAGGCTATAGATAGGCAACCTAACGCAGTCTTGGTAAAACTATGGAGCAAATTGCCTAAGGAGGCAAAGATTCACTAAAGTGAGCTCCCAAGCCTCCAAGGGAGAAAGGAAGTCAGGAAAGAAACCACCGTTCAAAGCCCAAGCCTGAGAGTCCTCCGCTTCCCCAGAAGAGGCTTGGCAAGCCCCACTGGGTGTGAACATTAGCCAGTGACCCTGGGGATCGGAGGCCACATGTAGAATTAACCATCTACTGGTCCCCTACTAACTAGCAGCAAGTGTTAGCACCAGTAGATACAGGAGCCAAATGTACCTTAATCTATGGGGCTATAGCTTGATTCTGCAGGTCAGTACTGGCTGTAGACTGCTATGGGGGTGTCCTGGTTTGAATCTATTATGTACCCCGTTAAAGCCATGTTCTTTTAATCCAATCTTGTGGGTGCAGACCAATCGTGGGTGGGACCTTTTGATTAGATTATCTCACAGAGATGCGACTGCACACATTTCAAGGTGGGTCTTAATTAGTTTACTGGAGTACTTAAGAGAGCTCAGAGAGAGAGAGAGAGCTCAAAGCCAACACAGACCCAGATACTTGGAGTTGCAGACAGAAAGGTGTTTGGAGATGCTAAGCTGAGATGAAATCCAGAGTTTGCCCCAGAGATGATAAGAGAGGACCCCCAGATGCTTAGAGACAGAAATGCCCTGGGAGAAACAAGGGGAAGGGCCCAGAAAAGCTAAGACAGAAATCCCAGAGACATTTTGGAGAAAGCAATTTTGAAACTGGAGGCTGGGAGAGAAGGACCAACAGATGTCACTATGTGCCTTCCCATGTCTCAGAGGAACCCCAGATGCTATCGGCCTTTCTTCAGTGAAGGTATCCTCTTGTTGATACCTTAGTTTGGACATTTTTATGGCCTTGGAACTGTAAATTTGTAACCTAATAAAGCTCCTTTATAAAAGCCAATCCATTTCTGGTATTTTGCATTTTGGCAGCTTTACCAAACTGAAACAGGTCAAACAGTCTAGGCAAAGTGGCATAGTCTAACTTTACAAATTGGGAGATTGCTCCCCACCCCAAATGTACATGGTCTGTATTTCCCCTATCCCAGAATACATTTTAGGAACTGATCTTCTACAGAATGCCATGTTGCACACCACTATAGGGGAATTCTGTGTCTGGTGTAGAGTGATTAAAGTGGTACTGAGAGGACATGCTAAATGGTCCCCTGTTAAAGTACCCCTGCCTCAGAGGGTCGTGGCCACAAAACAATATAAACTTCTGGGAGGGCACCAAGAAATCTCAGCCACTATCAAAGAGTTGGAGCAGGTGGGGATAATAATACCCACCCATACCCCTTTTGATAATATTGTATGGCCAGTATGAAAGCCTTATGGAATGTGGAATATGACAATAGATTACCAGGAGTTAAACAAAGTAACAGCAGCATTGTATGCCACAGTCCTGAACATTGCCGGCTTATTACAAGATATTAGTACTCAACTGTGTCAGTGTTTTGTATTGGATCTTGCTAATGTTTTCTTTAGTGTCTCCCTAGAAAAATCAAGCCAATCTTCATTCGCCTTCACTTGGGAAGGCCTACAATGGACTTTTACTGTGTTTCCCTAAGGCTATATACACAGCCTGACCATATGCCATGGTCTGGTGGCAAATGATTTGGCTAACTGGAAAAGTCCTGCAAGTGTACCTCTATTTCACTATATTGATGATGTCATGTTAACCAGTAAAACTCTCTTTCAGAATTAAAAGAAGCCTCAGGTTCATTGCTATCTTACCTAGAGAGTCAAAGAAGGGCAGTCAATTGTGACAAACTGCAAGGTCCTGGCTGCTCTTCCAAATTCTTGGGTGTTGTATGGTCAGCTAAGACAAAACCTGTATCTTCTGCTATAATTGATAACGTGCAATATCTCCCCATGCCACAAACATCAAAACAACTAATGGCTTTCTTGGGGTTGTTGAGGTACTGGAGAACTTTTGTTCCTTACTTAGCCCAAATGATCTGCTCTTGAAAAGGCAAAAAGGGCAATAGCACAGGCACAAGCACTGGGGAGCACAGATCCAGACCCACCCTGTGAACCGGATGTAGCCAGCACTGATATTGGCTTTGGGTAGGGTCTGTGGCAGAGGTAACATTCTAAATGAACACCCCTTGGTTTCTGGTCACAATTATGGAAAGGTGCAAAACCGAGACAGCACCCCCCCCCAGAAAAGCAATTGTGTGCTGCATATAATGCCTTATTGCAAGTGGAGGACTGATGCAAAGGTGCCCAGTCACTTTGAAAATGGCCATCCCCATTCAGGGGTGGATAACCAACACAGCTTCTAAGCCACATTCTAGCAGTGCCCAACTAAGCACACTGACGAAATGGAAAGCCTACCTGCTACAGCACAGCATTTTTAACACCAGCCCTCTGAGTACAGAAATACATGAGATTCTCGGACCAGTGTCCTATACAGAAGATTCAACAGCTAAAGTTGCTGCACCTGAAATAGCTGTTGAAATGCCCTCTATAGAAGTATGGGTACCATTCCCAAGTCTGCCTGATATACTGATGGACTCACTAGTGGGCAGCCTCTCACATGGACAGCTGTGACTGTACAAACCCAGTACTAACACTATATGGTGAGACACTGGCTCTATGCAAAGCAGTCAATAGGCTATGGATGGCAATAGTGCATTAACCAGTAGACGCTCTGTTTGTACTGACAGCTGGGCTGTTTACAAAGGCCTTATGACCTGGATGGCAACCTGGAAACAGGAACAATGGACAGCCATAGATTGCCTCTTCTGGGGATAAGAATTGTGGAAAGACATCTGGGACGCCTGCCAATGATGAAAGGTAACTGTCTGTCATGTCCCTGCTCACATTCCCAAAATGTTACCTGGAACGTGGAAGCAGATGCACTCACACAGGTTCATAGCAGCACAGCTGAAACCAAGGAAGTGGCAGAACAGCTTCATTGGAAAAGCAGACACCAAGGGTATCAAATTCCGTGGCTTCTGCCTCAGCAGTCCCATCTGCCAACCACATGCCAGCAACTAGGGGACATCACTAGAAAGTGTTCTTCATGTTCCCTGCATCAACCATGTAGGCTACCACACAAGATGGGACATGGCCTGTCACAAATCCCAGTGACCTGGTGGCAAGTAGACTACATTGGTCCCCTTCCACTCTCGGAGGGGGCAAGGTATGCTTTTACTGCTGTGGACATGGCTACAGGACTTTTATTAGCTTTCCCGGTGAGGAAGGTGAACCAGCAGGCCACCATACGCTGGCTAGAAGGTAAGTGCCCTATATGGAATGCCTACACAAAAGGACAATAATCAGGGGACCTCTTTCACTGGACAAATGACCCAAGCATGGGCTATGTAATAAGACTTCAATTTATACAGAAAATGCCTGTTAAAATCTTTATCACCAATCTAGGACCTCCTATTCCCAGGGGAACCATATGCACGACTATGTGGACCCTTCTTATGCCCAGATTAACAACTGATGTAATAGTAGAGGACTTCCAAGATTCACAGGGGGGAGAATATCTGGCATTTAAAACCTCCTCATAACATTCCTCTGCCTGGTACCTGTTATCAATCAGTGGAACGCTAGCATGTATACAGTTAGACCAGCAGGAATTTTCCCTCATTGTTCCCCACAAACATCTCTCTTTTCACACACAGCACCCTAGAAAACACCTTCCTACAGTGGGCTTCAGTGGTAACTCATGCCCACAATCTAACCCAATGTTGGGTTTGCATGGACTTGCCATCTTTGGGTGCTACTGGCCTTCCTTAGACTGTAACCCCTGCAAATTGGATTGCATGGAATATCCTGCTTGCCTGGCAGAATTCAGCACATCAGAAAATCTGGAAAAAAGTCATCTCATGTAAGACTGAAATCTAACGACCATCTTATAATGATATCAGGGCACACATCTTCTCCCTTATACAGGGACAGGTGAACAAGCCCTTATCTGTATTGGGGTATGTTGTATATGATGGTTTTAAAGGGTGGCTGATGGCAGAAGCTGTAACAGGAGACCATGTGGCCCCTATCTGTATGAGATGACTTGATGGATTCATGACGTGGGCTGGCTACCCCCCGAACTGTGTAATTTTACTGTTAAGCTACAAAACAATAGTCTTTTCTATTTGCAAGATATTACCAACAAACATGGGGCATATCCTTCCCCTAAGGAACGGCAATGGAACTGTGGGCAATATGGTTGGATCTATTTACCCAATAACTGGACAGGATGTTATATGTGGCGACAGCCCTATGTCCCTGCTATCTTATATGACTCTTTAGCCCAGACTCCTAGTAATTGGGAAAGCTAGATAAAGAATAAAATGCATGCCCTGGTGGTATTATCCTTTAGCCATTCTTTTACTAGGTGGAGCTACAATAGTTACTGAAAAACATGTGGCAAGTTTAGTCAATCACACTGCCCAAGCACTTTATGATTCCAGAAGAGTTATTGCTAAATGAAAAAACCACACAGCTTAGAAAAGTAGTTTTACAAAACAGAATGGCCTTGGATATCCTCACTGCAGCATGAGGCGGAACTTGTGCCTTAACTAATGTGCAATACTGTGTATATATTCCTGATCATTCACAGTTTCACAAGTTTTAAATTATATGCAAGAGCACATACATAATATTGATGAATTATTAGTAGACCCCTTGTCTAAATGGTTTAATTCTCTTTCTTGGCCATGGTGGCATTTCTTTGTAGGGTTGTTATCTCTGTGTAGGGGGCTCCTAGTGTTCTGTTTTCTCTTATACTGTTGTTGTGGAATATGGATTCAATGTCTGCCCTATGGTCAACATAGTCTGCTGTATGGGTGTGGATTGTGGAGACTCAGGGTTTGGGCTCCCACTCCATATTGGGAAGAATCTTCTCCCGTTTGTAAGTCCTAATAAAAACAGGACTGATTCTATGCCTAGCTTGTTCTTTAATCTTGGGACTGTGCCAACTGAAGCCCTTCAAGAGCTGGGATGGAACACTTGGGTTACTTCCAACTTTTGACAATTGTGAATACTGCCATTATGAATGTTGGTGTGCAAACATCTGTTCAAGTCCCTGCTTTCAATTCTTTAGGGTATATACTCAGATGTGGAATATGGTTGCTATATACTCAGCTTTCTGAGGAACTGCCAAATCATCTTCCAAAGAATACTTTCTTTGTGTTTCCCCTGGACTTTCTATTACACAACCTACATATGTAAGCTACCAATTTGAAAAGATTCAACATAGCTTCAATAACAAACATATTCTCTGCTCCCATATCCCTCAGTTTCCTCTCTATTTATATTGTTTTTTTTCCACTTTGCTTCTTTATATTTTGCTTATCCATTATCAGAAATCATGCCTTTTTGTTGTTGTTGTTGTTCAATTGTATTCTGACTTTTCCAGGAATTTAAGAGTAGAGTTGTATACTGAGGATACAGTATTACCGGATTTTGCATTTACCCTTTTAGTTATCTTCACTGAATATCTTCACTTCTTCACACTACTCCAAGCCACACTCCTCTCTTTTCCTTTCAACCTGCAGAACTCCCTTTATAGTTCTTAAAGGGTAGGTCTTTTGTTGACAAACTCTCAGTTTCTGTTTATCTGTGAATATTTTAAACTCTCCCTCATTTTTGAAGGGCAGTTTTGCTGGACAGAGAATTTTTGGCTGGCAGTTTCTCTCTTACAATACCTTAAATATTTCATACCACCGCCTTCCTGCCTCCATGGTTTCTGATGAGAAAAAGGCATTAGTCTTATTGAGGATCCCTGCATGTGACGAATTGCTTTTCTCTCGCTAATTTCAGAATTCTTTTTGTCTTTGGCATTTGACATTCTGATTAGTATATGTGTCAGAGTAGTTCTATTAGAGTTCATTCTGTTTGGAGTATATTGCACTTCTTGGTCATGTATATATTTATGTCTTTCTTTGGAGTTGGGAAATATTTGGCCATTATTTCCTCAAATACTCTTTCTGCCCCTTTTCCCTTCTTCTCCATCTGGGACACACATGATGCATATGTTTGTATTCTTCATGCTGTCACTCGAATCCCTGAGAACCTGCTCAATTTTTTCTTTTCTTTTCTCTGTTTTTCTGACTGTATGATTCTGATTGTCCAGCCTTCTAGTTCACTGATTCTTTCTTTTGCCTGTTTAAATCTGCTGCTGTATTTTAATGCCTCTAGTGTATTTTAAATCTCCATTATCGTGCCTTTTATCCCCATAATTTCCATTACATTTCTTTTTAAACTTTCAAATTCTTCTTTATGCTTGCACATTGTCCTCTTAATATCCTTTAGCTCTATAGCCATACTTTCTTTCACCTCCTTGAACTGATTTAGGAGATTTGTTTGAACTTCTTTGATTAGTTGTTCCAAATTCTGTGACTCCTCTGAAGTTTTAATTTGTACCCTTTACTGAGTCATATTTTCCTGTTTCTTTACTAAGGCTTGTCCTTTTTTCTAAAGTCTGGGCATCTGATTATTTTGATGTGCTAACTCTGAAAGTCAGTTCTGATTCACTAATGCTGCCATTTTGAAAAAACACCAGAAATGGATTGGCTTTTATAGAGGGGGTTTATTTGGTTACAAAGTTATAGTCTTAAAGTGTCGAAGGTAAGGCATCAACAATAGGATACCTTCACCGGGAAAAGGCCATTGGCATCTGGAAAACCTTTTAGTTGGGAAGGCACGTGGCTGGCATCTGCTTGCTCTCAGGTTGCATTTCAAAATGGTGTTTTCCAAAATGTCAGCTTCAGCTTTCAACAGGTGTCTTCAAAATGTCTCTCTAGGCTGCAGCACCACTGAGCTCCTTCTGTCTCAGCTTTTATAGGGCTCCAGTAAACTAATCAATACCCACACTGAATGGGCAGGGCCAAGCCTCCATGGAAATAATTTAATCAAAGGTATTACCCACAGTTGGGTAATAACCTAATTCAAAGATTCCAACCTAATCAACACTAATACGTCTGCCCTCACAAGACTGCATTAATAAAGAACAGGGCATTTTAGGGGACATAATACATCCAAACCAGCACAGTGTAGGGTTTTATTATTGACTGGCTTTGTATCTATGATCCTCTTTGACACCTGGTCCAATTTATTCTACAACTTTAGAGTAGCCCCTATTTTCCCTAGCTCTTTTTCATCAGTGGTTACATTGTCAATAGCTTGACTGTCAACTGTCTTCCTCTGGTTTTTCACTCACAGACAGTCGTACTAAGCAGACAAAGCATGAAAGAGAAAGGCCATCCTTCAAGTATGTCTCTTCAAATCAGATTTAGGTGATGTCCTAAGGACTTCAAATCCCTACATGCTTTAAAATATGAGGGATTCTGTGGAGGTGGGTAAGTACAAATTATCTAGGGCAGGCCACAAATGGGGAACTCTGATGAAGGTTTTGGATGAGTTTCCCAGGAGAAGGTGGCTGCTGAAGGAAGTAGAGATGGAAATTCTCTCTTCTCCTTATAATTTTTTATTTTAGTTTAGTTTTCAATCACATTTATAGAAAAAATCATTAGGTATCAAAAATATATTTGAAAATTAACATTATTCACTAAAGGAATGTTATCCATACCATGTATAATTGAAAATGCAAAATTTTCCCAAGTTTTAAATTTGGTTTATGTCCATTGGTATTTTAGCAAGAGCAACATTTAACAACCTATTTTCTATATTTTAACTACTCTTAGTTAATTTGTTTCTTACATGATGTCAGTTTCTAAAAATGGGTTTAATTCTTGAGTTATTTAGGGGTCTTTGTTAGGTTCATACTCCCTCATTTATCAGTGGTCCTTTCTTTAATCTCTCTTTTCACTGAAATAAAGCCATTTCCTAATTTTGTTAGCCATTCTATCAGTCACAGAGTTTATTAATGCTTCAAATTCTTTTCAGGTTTTCCTCTGAATGTCACTGTAAGACTGATTTTTATTTCTGGAGTCCTTAAGTCTTTAAGTTATTGTAAAATAATGTGAAATATTTTTCTTTTTGCATTCTTTTCCTTCTCTATCCCTTTCTCCCAACAACTGAATAACTTTGATATAATTAATCAGGCTGTGTATAACTGCAACTAAGAATGTTTCAATCCTCTTCACTGCCATCTCGTTTTAACGTTTCTTCTCAGCATTTCCTAACCCAACCTATTAAGAGACCCCAGTTCAAACTTTCCTTTTGGTATGTGGGAAATAAATTCATATCTTTCTGTTGTAACCTAAATACAAATTCTTTATCAGTTCATAGCTGAATTAATAGTTTCCTCTTTCTCCCTATTGCCTTTTTCTGTGACAGTACACTTCTAGATCAATCACTCTAAAAAAATTCATTGTTACTCCCCTATTCAAATGCATGTGCGCACACATGTGCACATACACACACACACAGAGTAGTCCAAACTCCTTAATCTGAGCGCTCATGTCTTCTGCAGTCTGCCTCTACTTTATCCAATAATTCTTCATTACAAACATATCTGTTAGATTGAGCTGTTTCCACTACCTATCCTTATTGCTACATCTCAGAGTCCATCAAATACCACCAGCCTTTACAGTTCACAACAGGCCACAATTCCCTCTTTAAGATGTCTCTGACTTCTTTGGCCCATATTAATCTTTTCTCTCATTTTTTTCCACACTAGACCAGAGGGAATAACTGAAACCAGGGGTGTTAAGGGGGCAATCTAGGGAGGAATATAGTGAGAAGTGGGATAAAGGTGGAACCTGTTATGTAAATAAAGAGCAGACAGGAAAAAATGAGCCTTAGAAGGAATGATCCAGAAAAGTGAGGGAAGAACCAAACAGGATGGCACTACTGAAGCCAAAGGAAGAGAATTTCAAGGAAAGAGTGGCCAATAGTGTAAAATAAAGAAAAAATAGGATCTTGATGTTTCAAGTATCAAGAATAGGATAAGTCAAAGTGTTATTTTTCACCTCTTCTGTGAAGCTTGAGGCAGAAAACAAATCCTACTCTATGCTATGTTACCAAATCACTTCATGTTTATTTCTATTAACGCTGCCATCCCAGTATCACCATATCACCATCATGCATTTATGAGTCTATCATTCCAGATGGAGGCCAAGTTTCATAGTGAAAAGGGCTCAGTCTTATTTATTATCATCAACGCCTTCTAGGTCTAGTTCAGAGCCTAGCATACAGCAAATGCTCACATGTTTAATGACTGAATGGGCCTAGGGTAACCTAAAATTAATAGGTAGTATTAAACAGGGCAGAAAGTAGAGACTTGGCCCTAGGACCAGATGTCAATACTCTGGCTGACTGGCTAAATTCCTAGACATGAGGCTCTGTTTTAGCT
Source organism: Choloepus didactylus (assembly GCF_015220235.1). Classification (NCBI taxonomy): domain Eukaryota; kingdom Metazoa; phylum Chordata; class Mammalia; order Pilosa; family Megalonychidae; genus Choloepus; species Choloepus didactylus. The sequence continues at coordinate 83,002,202 of NC_051308.1, read as the reverse complement.
AACCTCTTTGCCTTCCTGAATCTCACTTACCTGACAGAGCCTTTTCTGCTTAGCTGGGTTCTTGGTTGTGGTCCTCATGGCAGAGCTTGCCCTTTTTTACCTGTAGTTTTGAATACTATATAGAAGTGCTAAATATTAAAAAGTGTAATATTGGATGCTGAATGGGTAAGGAGGAGAAAAAGTTCTTTAACAGGAAACAGGTCATTGTAATAATAGCAGATATTACTGGTAAGTCTGACAGTAATCACAATCATGGCCTCACTGCCTCACTAATTCTACCAGGACAATAATGACCTCTTCTCCCATATGTACATGTACACTTAAAATATATAAGATTTGGTAATAATAAGACAAATTTATTGAGCACTAGTGATTTTATTATAAAAATACTATATCTATTTTCATTTTAACTTATTTATATTTAAATATATAGTAGCTATGGTGTTTCTGGACCATGCAGCATGCTAAACAACTTTTATTATAGAACCTGGATAGAGCTCCCTCCTCCCCAACTTTTCTTTGCTCTACAAACATTAAGGCAAATTCTGCTTTAAACTTCATTGTATCAAGAAGCCAGAAAATCAGTACTTTTCTAAAAATGTGGATAGTTTATGGGCTAGAGGAATCCTAATGTTTAAGCAAAGACTTCCTCAATGGAGCACAGCATTTAAAAACTGTGAAATAGTGTCTTGGTAATTAGAAGTTTGCTTATTTTTATGCAAAAGATTTATTCCTGTAAAGTCAGTTGCATATCAAATTGTACCTGGGGTATCATGGGTACAATTTGATAAATGATAAATTCTTTTTTAAGCACTATCACTTTATAATGTAGATAATTATTCTTTACTTTCTTAGGTAAAGCAAAATGGTGCATCACTATGTTTCTCAATACTTAAAAATTCATGTTCCCTTCAAATAAACATAAAAATCTCATGCTCTTTAAACTTTTAATATGAAAAATTTCACACATATACAAAAGCACAAAATATGAACTTCCATTTACTTATCTCCCAGATTCAACACTATAAAGATTTTTCTGTTTTTTTCCTTTTTCTTTTTCCTTACTGAAGTATTTTAAAGCAAATTCAATCATTACGTCATTTCCCACATAACTCAGTACGAAACTCTAAAATTTACACAGCCCCAATTCCCAAATTTCCTGCTTGTCTAAAAACAATGTCTTTTTACAGTTGATTTGTTGGAATGAAGATCCAAAGTCCACATGTTACATTTAGTTGCTGGGTCTCTTAAGTAATTTTTAACCTAGAGCTACCCCCTCCCTTTTTAATTTTTCATGTCAATGACTTGCTTGAGAAATAGAATCAGTAAGCAGAATGTACCACAGTCTGGGTTTGTCAATTTACTTTTGTCTGATGCCATTTACATCATTCTCACTTATTTTTTAATACAGATTATATTAGATATGGATTCAACTTTTTTTTTGGGGGGGGCAAATACACTTTATTGGTACAGAAGTATTTGAGAGGGTGGGGATGGAAGTAAGTGTGAGGTGTAAGAAGGGTGAACATTACAGGCAAAAAAAAAAAAAACCAAAAACCATGAGCAAAGATGTACCTAGAGGTAAGTAAGTATGTGGTATATTTAAGGAAACAACGGCTAGAGATGGGGTTTCCAACATTGGTCATGGCACTTTATACCCAGGTTCCATTCCATTTAGCCCTGCTGAAATCAGAATTTCAGGGATGGAGGCTCAGATACCTTTAATTTTACAAAGTTTCTGAAGAAATTCAAGAGGGTACATGTAAGTATTTTGCTTTTGGTATGTCAAGCTCATTTCTGTTTCAGAGATTGTTTGCATGACTACACAACTTCTCTTCACTGAAAATTCAGTTTGTCACCTCCTCAGTAAAGTCTTACCTGACAACACAGTTCAAAGTAACCAATCTGTTTTATTTAGTTCTTAGCATGTGTCTAACATCTTATTTCTTTGCTTACTTGTTTTGGGTATGTTTCTCTCACTGGAATGTATGCTCCAAAGGAGTACGGATGGACCTTGTTTGTCTTGTTCACAACAGTAATTCCAATTCTTAGAAGAGGACTAGGTACACAGAAGGTACACACTACATATTCATAGAATGTCTGGATAAATTTGACAGGTTTAGGACATTCTTTTTGGAATACTTTTATGTAATGTAGAAGGGAAATAATAAAATTATTCTTTATGCTTATCTTCACTAAGAGTGGGATAGTAAGTATGTTTTTTGAGAATTTCTCTTTGCCACTTTGGATACTTTGCTATGCTACCTTCTTGGATGAGAGGAAAAATTGAGGGCAGCATTTCACAGAAGAAAAATGCAACTCAGAACATCTATCTAATCAGTTCAATAACAATTTCCAAATGTACTTAATGGACTATTAAATCTCTAATTAGAAATCAAATTTGCTAGGCTGCAAAAACTGTCAAAATTATGTATGCTCAGAGTAAGATATTTTAAAATTAAAATTTTATTTAATTAGTGTTCCTCAGAGTAAGATATTTTAAAATTAAAATTTTATTTAATTAGTGTTCCCATAATCTATATTAAAATTAATTTGAACCCTTTTGACTTAAAAATATAGGCAGGGCAGGGTAAACAAACAGAAAGAGTTTGTGGTGGTTAACAAAAGACCAGCAAAGAAAATGATTTAAAGGAGTAGGAAAGAAATATGAATAAAGTGAAAAAACTTTTATGTAAGTTGCTTGGGGGGTTTGAAAACATTTCTTCCCTTCACCCACACTTTTGTGAGTTAAAGTTAATGGATTTCTATTGCATTCCTGTTGTCACTATTGCCAAATGCTTTCGTAGGGATGAGGCAGATACCTGGTTATTTAAGGAGTGGGATAAATGGGCCAAGACAGCTTTCCCTATCCCCAATTCACCAGGGAACATTTGAGAATTCCACCTGACATGAGGACAGCACTGTGCTCTTAAACAATCTGCAGTTAGATCTGATTGTTCCCCAGTGGGGGAGGTAGGCCACAGCTCACTCAAGAGTCATTGATTGGATTAACAGCCTAATTCCCAACAGATGAATAGAATACTGATGTCTTGTCAGCCCAGATCACAAAAGGAAAACACAGTCTGCTTCTACAGCTCAGAGATTTAACCCTCTATTTACCGCGAAGCTACAATTTCGGTTTTGAGTACTATATAATTTCTTCAGAACTAATTTTCCCACAAGTAATATCAAATGGGATCTGGTCACCATCAACACTTTCATCCTCCTTTACAGTAATTTTTAAAAATGTTTAAAAACCTGGAAAGACAGATTTTTATTCCAATTTTTACTGTCCACATTAGTCTTACTACTTAAGTTTTTCCTGGGCTTCCTAAGGAAATATCAATACATTGCTTTCTTTGGGACCCAGTAAAATAGGATGCGGCCTATTTTAGCTATTTTTTCTGACAGAAGTGACTAATTTTATTAGGGAGAATGAATGATTCTATTAAGGGCAAACAGATTCTCAATAAATGTTAGCTTTAGTTTATTCCCTCTACTCCACCTCTACCTCCCGACCCTTCGGCATTAAATAACTTTTGTGTACAGCTGTACTGATAAGAATCAAATAAAAAGGTCTTATTTCTGATAGTTTTAAAAAAATAACAATATATCTCATTCAAGCGACCTATGAATTAGAATTCTATAATAAAAATAGATGTGTCTTCTATGAATAGGAAGTAGACAAAGATGCAGTATTTCAGACAGCTTTAATAATATCGTATTTTTTATACCTTTCTGCCTATAACCTGCCAATGTAACAAGAAAGCCTGATTTTCCTCAGCTGTGAGTAAAAACAACTGAGGAGTGACTATTTAGCCACTGGTAGTGGCTAATATTGCTTACAGCACTAAGCAATTTACACATGTTCTCTCATTTAATCCACCCAACAATTTATGAAGTAGGTGTTATATTAACTCATTTCAGAAATGAAGGGTTTAGTCAAGTAACTTGTCCAAGGTAACTTGATTTGTAAGTGGCAGAGTCAGAACTTAAATCAGGTCTCTGGCCCCAAAGCTTAAGCTCTTAAACGTTACTGGGATTCCATGGGTTTCCTTGTATACCTTCATATTTTCAGTATTTTGAGGTGTTAAAATTAAGATTCAGTGCACAGAGTCTGTTATTGTACTTTTCAGAAAACATCTCTATGTGCAAGAATGTCATAAACTGACTTTTTCTTTTTCTTTAGGAAATTTCTTCAAGGATCGCGACAGCCCCCTAAAATTAGCTTCCTCAAAATCAGAAATTGTTATTCTTTTTGCCCGTGGCTTTGGAATCATATTCAACTTCTACCCCTTTTCTTTATCTCTTACATTGTCTTTCATCAAGTAAGCCTGTTTCAATTCTCCTTCTGTACTATATCTTGATTCTTTTTTTTTTTTCCCCCACAGTAAGGGACTCTGGATCAAGGTCCTAACCTCCCAATGCACTGATGGCTACAAGAACCACCTTGATAATTTAGTGAGTCTCCCACCCCTTTTGCAAGTTATGTCTTAAACATTCCAATCATCTATTTAAAACTTTGAAGCACATTCCAATTGTCTTTCAAGTTAGACAAAAATTTCTAACTATACATTTCTCGAGCTTTGTATAGAATTAGGCATATTGTTATATGATTTTAAAAATTAACACTATATACAGGAAGTTCTGATCAGTTCAAAAATGAGAATATATTATATAATGAACACAGTTATTGATATTATTAGGTATTAGGTAATCATAATCTAATTCCTTATGGCAATATATGCTTCTACAACAGTCATTACATTAATAGACATTTTAAAAAAATCATAATTACTAGGAAAAGAAGATTAAGTCTTTTGGAAAGAGTCAAGGAAAAAGCTCAACTAACACCAATTAAAAAACTGTTCACAAAATATGGATAGTGTAAAAGATCTTTAACTCTATTACCTAGTCTTCCACAGACCTTTCCTAATTCAGACACGTTTTTCTTTTCTTTCAACAAGGAAGTAAAAAATTACATTTGTATATATTTTACACAACACTTTCATATATATCAATTTATTTGAAACTAACATCATATGTAAGTAGGGCAGGTATTCATAGCCCATTTCATGAATAAGGAAACTGAAGGCTAGTAAGGTTAAATGACTTGCCCAAAATAATATAGCAAGCCAAACAGCAGAATTAGGACTAAAATCTATGTCCTCTACACAAATGGAGTAAGTACAGAAATGACAAGTTTTGAGATTTCAATGTCTAATTCCCATTTCTAGAGTATAGGGAAATATTATAGTTGAATTTGGATAATAAAACATTAGCTATCAATGTTCTGGCTAACCAAGATCCCTCTTCCACTCTTGTTGCAAATACATTGTCAAGATTCACTCAGTTAAGCCTGAAGAAGTCCAACTAAGAGGAGAAAGGACAGTCTTGATAATTGAAAAAGATAATTTTACACTCAAATAAAACAACGTAAAACAATGTTTAGAAGACAGAAACGTCATGTTCACATTCTGAATCAGGAGGGGACCTATCAGAGGCACCCTAGAAGCTTGAAGACACTCAGGAAGATGATCCCCAAAGCCTCCCTTTCCTTAGTATCTGTAGCACTTTCATGGTGTTCAGGGACTTGATGTTTTAATTGCCAGCAGAGGGAGAAGCTCTGAGTATTTCATGAGCTTTCACAAGTCTCTGTTCCTTCATATTCAAGAAATCTCTTGACCTTGGGGGAAAATTTTATAGCCCTCAATAACATAAATTGGGCATGCAGAAATCTTTGTTCTGGATGCTCTCTGGTCAGGCATAAATTTACCTGACAATGCTGAAAACCAATGGTAGGCATGTTTACTAATCTATCTTTAAATTATAATACCATGAAAGGCATATTGTTTTTTTATCCAGAGGTTTTCACATTTTACATGTCTACAACTGTAAATTCCTATTATGTAATACAAACAGAAAAACACTATTTCAGCAGATATTCTAAAATAAGTCATATTAACTTTGGTTATCCTTTTAAAAAACAGTAATGTTGGTACTATCAAGTAGAAACCAAAAGCCAAAGCCAAAAATAAATTTTAAAACTCCAAAATAACAAATAACTTTAACAACAAGGAAAATCAAATCAATGGTATGTATATCCCTTGTAGCAGAAATCTACTTGTTTTATTGTAGAAACCAGGTTAAAGATGAAGGCTTGGACAGTTGTGTCCTGAAACTAGCAGACTGCAGGTTTTATAAATACATACAGAAATAATTAAAATATAAGGGGTTTAGAGGGATTAATCTCCTTTAAATAATCTCTGCCACAAAGCCTGTAAAGACACTGCTGGCACTGGGCCCATGTCAGACCAGCTGTCAGGTATCAGAGCACCAGAGAGACTGTCACTACTTCTGCACTGACCTCCTCTATGCAGTGTTCTCTGGATTCCATCTTCAGCCACTCATTGCACCACAAGGAAAGTTTAGCATAATAATATCTGGTACAATGGGGAGAATTATCAATCATTTGACTTGACTTACCTATCCTTAGCTAAGGGGAAAAAAAGCAAGAGAGCAAGTTGATGCTGGAAGGGAATCACAAAACGTAGGGCTCAGAAGACTAGGGAAAAGCAGGAGGGTACCAGAAAAGTGCTGATTACATAATTCCATTCATTTACATCACAGGCAATTTCAAAGTCACCTTTAATTATTTTCAAACTGAGTTTTAAGTGATGTAGATAGTACCCTTACTCCCAAAGGAAGCATAAATCAATTGATAAACTCTTTAAACACAGTAACATTTTGTTTCAAAACTAGCCACAAATTCAACAAATTTTTAAAAAGGTGACAGTGCCAATGAATAAAACAAGATTTTTATCATAAAAATTTTTTTTCAGATAGATTTCTTTTGCCCCTCTGTATCTCTATTTTATAGTATTGCCATGACTTTAGGAAGGAAACCATTAAAAAAAAAAGCTTTGAGGAAGACATGAAATCAATGTAGGAAAAGTCCTTTTAAAAATACAAAGTGAAATGGAAATATAAAATGTTTGTATTATTTTATGAAAAGGAGTTAGTAGGACAGAATCTACTGGACTCATGGAAGAAAGCAGAAGTGTGCAACAAGAACATTATAATCACTACAAAAACAGCTATCATGTATATCAAGAACAGATACACATGTACTTATTATCATATGTTTCCTTCCACCCAAAGAAAAGTAAGACTGGTTGCTTGACAGTTTTCTTTAAATAAGTCTATCTGAGCCTCTTTTATTCTAAGTTTGCTTTCATGGCTTTTGGATAAGTCAAAAAAAACCTCTCTCTGCCATAATTGCTATAATTTCTCCTTGTCAAATAACAGTTATATTTTTGCCTCCTATTTATCTCACAATTGCATTTTAAGAACAGGTGAATAAACAGCATCTAACCCTCTAGACTCTAAAGTAAAAGTAGACTATTACATCAATTCTGAGTATTTCAAAGTAAATACTGCTGATATAGTTAGACAGTGAAATATTCTGGACAACACAGTTACCATATTTTCTACACAAGAAAGACAATTTTCAAAGAATCAGAATAACAAACATTTTTTTTTAAGGGTAAGAAGGTGCTTTGGGTTTTTACGTGGTAAAAGGACAAAATTTCTTGTTAAAAAGAAATTTTCTGAACAATAGTTTCATTCTATTATGCAATTTATGTTCAGTTTCTATTCTTTTAAATAACACACAGGGACCCATACTTTTTTCTCCTGTACCATCTCTAAAATAAAAGGTCTATCTCCACAGGCTTTTTTCTTTTTTCCTCTTAAGACTGGGTTGTAGAAACTGCCAATGAGGGGGCCAAGTGTCAAATGAATGCCTGTCAGACTGTATTGATATCCATCAGCACATTTTACGACAGCCAAAGTGCTCTCAGATATTAATGACTTTCAGACTAAATGATCTGATTCAAATTTTGAATCACTGATCCAGAGGTATCTCTCTTCACATATCCCCTAGGGCAGTAGTTCTCAAAGTGAGATCCCTGGACCAGCAGGTTATCAGCATCACCCTAAGAACTTGTTAGAAATGCAAATTCTCAGGCTCCACCCCAAACCTAGGAATCAGAAACTCTAGGGGCAGGACCCAGCAATCTGTTTTAACAAGATTTAGGGACTCTGATGCTAACATTCAAGAACCTCAGCCCTATGCTAATAGATTCTCTGTAAATGAGCACCATCTTTTGGACAAATAGAAGTAAATATGAACCCCAGTGAAGTAAATAAATGTGACAAAACATTTACTAAAATATTATTTTAAATGATTTATCCATTTTCCCTTAATTTTTAAATTTAAACATACTTGGCAGGATTTCTTTTCATCTTCCAGTGAAAGGCTGCCCAGAGACACCATTATAGTCTACTGTACTGTTTTTATAGTTGTATAACATAAATTGACATTTATTGGAGCGTCACATAAGATTTTTCCATCAATGGATGTGTTGGAAGAGCAATAACCTAGTATGCTGTGTTGGGCAAATACTTACACATCAGGACACTTTTCAAAGCCATCAGGCAAAGGGGGTCAGTTGAATTTTTTTACTGCGGAGGCTAATGCTTTAAGAGTGTCTTTATGGAATCAAGGAAATTGGATTGTCCCCCCATTTGCCGGGCTAAAACAAGCCTTTTTTATTTATCCCATTAGAGGAACACAAGAGAAACCTTTTAAATGTCACTAAAAATTTCCCTGCATTGCAAAACCCAGTCAAAAGGGTTTTAATTTTCTCTGAGAACTCTTTAAGTAATGCAGTATGTCAAGGTTTAATAAATTGTATAGGTGGGGATAGTTCCCCTTAACAGACAACTTTTTGGGGGGTGAGGGGTAGGGTAGGTGTTTAGACATGTTTAGACTTTTCTTTTTGGGGAGGACATCAGGGCACTACCCCAAACAGCAGAGAACTCATCTTCAGTTCTAATAATAAATGTATTGAATCATAATGGAACCTGTAAAATATTTTGAAACAGATACTTTTTTAAAAGAAAATATTTTAAAATGTATTGAAAGTGATGGTTATTCTTTTTTATAAGTGATGCTTCTATGTTGAGCTTCTTGAAAAATTTCTTAAGGAATTTAGCCTTGAACAAAGCCAACCCCAAAGGAGAGCAGAGACTACGCATTCAACAGCCTCTCCATAAAAGGAGGTAATGTGCAACAAAAATACTGTGTATTCCTAACCAATGCAGAGAATGGTTAATACTAATGACAAAGTCCCCTAATTTAAAACTTTCAAAATACTATAAAAACATCAATTAATAAAAGCAAGTTGATTTATGTGTCATATGGATTACATATATCCTTATAAACACAATAACGAGATGGTCTATATTTACTTTCTATGACTACATTTATTTTGGTGTTTGTTTGATATAACCATTAAACATTCAAGGTTTCTTTCCATCAATTTTTACCCCTTCAATAAAATATCAAAAGTACTTCCAACCGCAAAACAAAATGTTAATATAGAAATTATTTTACTCACAATCAATGAAAGGCACGTATCCTACTCTATTCCTAACTCCACTCTGTCCCCACAAAGAGAAAAGAACCATGCCAAAGGAAAAAAAAGACAATATATCTAGTATTTTGAAGTGGAATCATTAATAATTAAATTATATCAACTATTCCTTTTATTACCTGCTTTTTAAAAATCACAACAGGGCCAGAATGGTGTGGGGTCTGACAATGGAATAGTTCTACAAGGGAATTCCTCAGGTTGCTATTGCCACTTCACCAGCTGCTTGTGTTTTGAATCTGCCTTATGACCATAGCTGTTTCAGAGAGGGGCTGAGTGAAATGCCAGCTGACAAAAGAAGGATGTGAAGCAGGTTGGGAAAAAGAAAGATCAGCTATCTATCCCTATACTTTCAGTAATCATGCTTTAAATATTAATTAAAATCAGTATTTAAATTCTAATATCCTCTTTTATGTAAACTCTAGCTTTATTACCTAAGTTCCTAACAACTTAATGCATTTCATTATTAATCATTCTATTCTTTATAGACAGGAAGAGAAAGTTTTCCTTTTTTAGCTGTGAGCAATGACAACTCAGAAACTTTAGATGCAACTTTTGACCTTGAAAGTTGAGATGAAGGTGTTCCAAACCTGACAACATCGGTAAAAGTACTATTATTTAAAGAAAAAAACTGATGAGCAAGGGGAAAAGAAGCTGAACATGGAAGTAGGGGTCTTCCAATCTTAAGAAGAATGGTCCTATAACGAATATTTAATCATTAAAAGATCTTGCCATTGGCTTAACTTTATTGCAGTTTCCAGAGGAGAACCTATGCTAATCTCAAATCCTGACATTCAGGTGAATAGCAAAGTTGAATAAATTTAGTGTTCTCTTTGGTAGAAAGCAGATATTCGTACTATGGATTCTTGGATTCCAAGGACATCCACAGAAAAGCTTCAGCGAATGTATGGACCTATTAAAATTGTATGCAAAAATTCTACACACACGTCCTTTTTCTCTGATATGATAACTTTCCTTATATTCTTAAAAAGGTTAAAGACCTCTGTTGTAGGATAGCAGTACAGAAAACAAGATTTGCCATGAACTAGTAACTGCTGAAACTGAGTGATGGGGGTGTGGACGTTCTTTATACTATTCTCTTTACTTCTACACGTGGTTTGTTTTTGTAATTTAAAGGTTATTTTAAAAACTGCTGTGAAAAGAATTCATTATGCACACATTAATTCCTGATAGAGAATAGAAGAAATACTTGCCAATTTAAGTGAATTGCTAATGTAAGTGATAATTCTGTTTTTCCTTATGAGATACATCAAAAAGAAGGCAGGGGATTTGGAGTTTATAAACATTAAGTGCAGAAAACATAAATATGGAAATCTTTCATAGCAAAACTTTCCATGAGACAAGTTATTTTACTTTTGAACTGTGTCTTTTTGGATTCTTTATTCTGTTTCAAACAAAAAAGTCAAAATTTGGCACAAAAACAGGACAGGAAAGAGATAAGGTAAATGGAGAAGCAAAGACTGCAAAGACAAAGAAGGTGGTAGTTTGGTTCTTGAAGGGGGAGGGGGAAAGTGAAGGGAATAAAGTGGTGAGTCTAATCAAATCACTTTAAAAAGCTGCAGCCTCTCAGAGCTAACCTTGCCAATCAGAACAAGCAGGAGCAGGAACAGGAGCAAGAGCATACTTGTGCACATTAAACTTCGCCTGTGTCCTTGAACCTATAGTGCACTCCATCCCCCCCCAGCAGCCTGGGAAGGCTTCATAATGATCACCCTTAGAAAGAACCTTGAATTCCATTAGAAGGAGCCACAGGAAGGAGAAACCCTCAAGTGGCAGTTTGAACCACACAGACAACTCATACTCTTTACTGATATTAGAAGTGAGCTCATGGGATTAAGTCTGCAAGTCCTGGAGAATTAAAAAGTATGAACCTACTTACAAATGCCATTATACCAACAAGAATACAAGACGTGTTTTTAAATCTTCCTTCCTTTTCTTTTTTTTCCATTTTTTAAAAAGAAGCAATAATTTTAAACAAAACTGAGTACTAACAGTCTGCAAAGAAGCTCTATAACTGGTCTGGCTAAAATCAGACTGATAATACCTGTATCTGTATAGTGCTTTGCTTTTCAACCATTCACACATTTGATGGCCTAGCACATTTTACTAACTATCCTTTCAAATAAAAGGAAGTGTGATGGTAGATAATTTGTGTTAGATGTCACACATATTATTATAGTTTTATTCATTCTATACTAATGAGAAGACATCTTGTATAAGGCATTTATATATTAGTATTACATATTTAGAAAGGGACATTGATTCAGAGGCAAGCAATTAGGATAGTGAAACAATTTAGTTTGGGGAAGAGAAAATGTAGGAAGAAAATGACTAACGTCTTCAAATATCTGTATGGCTGTCACATGAAAGGGAGATCTGACTTTCCTTTAGTTTTAAGAGTCAGAATTACAACAAAAGGGTAAACTATAAGTAGGCAGACATAGACTCAACATGCAGGAGAAATTTCTAATAATTAGAGCTCTCTAAAATGGAGTAGGCTACTTTGTGACATAAATGGAAATGTTCAAACAGAGGCTACCTAGTTTTACCACTTTTTGGAAATTCAGCAGAGGGAATTCCTTCCTTAGGTGGAAAGTTGAACTAGATAGATGATCTTTAAATTCCTCTCCATTTTTAAGATTTTGCAATTCTGATTTATCCAAGGTTGCACAATTAGTGGCAGAAAAACTAGAATCTAGGTAATTTGAGTCCAAATCTAGTCTTTCTGAGCCAGAGGCTGTAAACACCTCAAATGCCTCAGGGCAGAAAAATAAGAGCAAGGTCTACTGGGTTAGAGAAGCTCTGGTGGGGCTATGAGAATTGTAGAGTTTAAGGCCTGACAACAGAGAGTAGTAGCTACTCAGCAATAGCTGATTGTTGCCTTATGGGGATGTGCCCAGGATTGCCATATATTCAGATTTTTCAAGAGAAGACTAAAATCTGTGCTTTTATGTGAAATTAGTTGACAGCTAATGATCAAAACCAGATCATTGGGCTATATATGACCCATGCCAATTTGCGACCATGAGACTTCCCTCAAAAATTCCATTTCCAAGCTCTTAAAAATCCTTAACTAGATTCTTCAATTTATCAACATTCTTTTTGAAATATAAAAGTCTAAACTTTATGCTTTATGTTAATTACTGTCTAATAACTGTTATGTATAAATAGTATTTTGCTCCGGAATTTATAGAGTTATATTTCTGTTATTATAACGGCAGCATTATGTTGACTTTTGTAAGTTTACCATTGCATTGCTGTCTCACTGTTCATCTGTGTTCTACAATGGCCATCAAATTTTCTACAGACAATACTTGTGCATAATCAATTTCTATACATGTGTATATGAATATGGCCCATAAATATTCTAAGCAGGTAATTTATTGAAAAATCACCTTGTTGAGAAGTCATTTCCCCCCCTGAATTATCTTATTCCCATTGCTCAGGCATTATTGAACACTCAATGAGTATATCAGTCTGAATCACCAAAGAAGCAAACTTGACATTTCTAGAACTTATTCTGTTTACTCAATGACTAAGCAAATGCTTAGTCTCATTTGGGAGCACCCTGTTATTTTGTATAATTCTTTATCTTTAAATCATCCGCGTAATGATTTAAATAGAGAGCATTTTAGACTTAACAGCACTTAATATAGCCAAATATATTTTATAATGTGCACATGTTTAAATAAAAAATCTCAGAAATCATCAATGAGTCATCTTTTCAACATTCAAACAAGTTAGTACCTTTAAGGCAGATGATTGATTCATTTCCTGAGTTCAATGAAGAAGAATTGCCTGACTTTTTAGAAGTTACAGAATTATAAAATTAATCAAATTCTGAGGGCACAATCAACTTTAAAGACTGCAAAAACTTATGTATTGTTCAGTTGTAGGTAAGCTAAGACGTTCAGAAACCGTTATGGTGAAAAAGTGGACTGCCTGGGGATAAAAACAAGTTATTTTGTTTTCAAGCTTACAACAGTATAAGATGTCAACAACAGCAAAAGAGAATGTAGCCAAAGCACCATTAAGAAAGAGCAATTTACTATACAGGTCATAACACTTTGACAGTGTCCTATAATTCAGTTAGATGTAAAAATAAGATGACACTGGGTGTTCTCTGAACTCAAAGTAATTTGAACTTGATTCACACTGTTCTGTGAGCCAGTTGTTCGTTCTCACATACAAATACTTAACAAAAAGATGATTCAATATAAAAATGACAGAAAAAAATAACTTCTTAAAGAAAATGTGAGCTGAGAATATGAATTAAAAGTTAAACTGAAGGGGAAAATTTTATGAATAAAATGATGTCTATATATAAGAATTTCATTATAATTAAGAAAATGTAAAAGACTTGAAGAAATTAATACTATATCCTCAAAAAATATGTCAGATGGCTATGAATTCTAAAAGTACTAATTCTGCATGATAGAGTACGATAGCAACATAATGCAAGGAAAGAAGCACAGAATTTGCAGTCACAATACTGGGACGTAACCTCTGGTCACCGCACTTACTAGTTTTGTATCTTCAAGAAATTCACATAACCTCTTTAGGCTTTAGTTTCCACTATAAAATGAGGACAATGTTACACAGGACTCTTGTTAGGATAAAATGAGCTAATACTTACAAACATGTCACAGAACAGAGAGGATGATAAAAATTTTTGGTTTAATAATCTTTGTTAACAATTTTCAGACTTCAATTGCATTGACATTTGTCTGTCTCTGTTAGCCCAGAAAAGCCTGCCTATGTCTTTGCAGATGTAGATATTTCTTTGCAGAGGAGGATGAAAAAATCCGTTCTGTTGCTCAAGAAATATTTTTAAAATGCCCCCAAAGCCTGTGGGGATTTAAATAATACTAAATGTATGGTACACAGTAAGTACTGGATTTAGTCCCTACCTTTATAATCTCAACTCTTAGCGAGTTTTTAATCCATTATAGGAGAATCCATTTTTAAAACAAAATCTTACTGAGAAGTCAAATCTTAAAATATGTATAAATTGAATTGGAGAGAGAAACCTCTAGGCACTTCTGTGGGGACTCACAGAATACTTTATTTTTTTTTTTTTTTTTTTTTTTTAATCATCATTTTATTGAGATATATTCACATACCACGCAGTCATACAAAACAAATTGTACTTTCGATTGTTTACAGTACCATTACATAGTTGTACATTCATCACCTAAATCAATCCCTGACACCTTCATTAGCACACACACAAAAATAACAAGAATAATAATTAGAGTGAAAAAGAGCAATTGAAGTAAAAAAGAACACTAGGTACCTTTGTCTGTTTGTTTGCTTCCCCTACTTTTCTACACATCGATCCATAAACTAGACAAAGTGGAGTTTGGTCCTTATGGCATTCCCAATCCCACTGTCACCCCTCATAAGCTACATTTTTAAACAACTGTCTTCGAGATTCATGGGTTCTGGGTTGTAGTTTAATAGTTTCAGGTATCCACCACCAGCTACCCCAATTCTTTAGAACCTAAAAAAGGTTGTCTAAAGTGTGCGTAAGAGTGCCCACCAGAGTGATCTCTCGGCTCGTTTTGGAATCTCTCTGCCACTGAAGCTTATTTCATTTCCTTTCACATCCCCCTTTTGGTCAAGAAGATGTTCTCCATCCCACGATGCCGGGTCTACATTCCTCGCCGGGAGTCATATTCCACGTTGCCAGGGAGATTCACTTCCCTGGGTGTCTGATCCCACGTAGGGGGGAGGGCAGTGATTTCACCTTTCAAGTTGGCTTAGCCAGAGAGAGAGGGCCACATCTGAGCAACAAAGAGGCATTCAGGAGGAGACTCTTAGGCACAAATACAGGGAGGCCTAGCCTCTCCTTTGCAGCAACCGTCTTCCCAAGGGTAAAACTTATGGTAGAGGGCTCAACCCATCAAACCACCAGTCCCCTATGTCTGTGGTCATGTTAGCAACCATGGAGGTGGGGTAGGTGAATACCCCTGCATTCTCCACAGGCTCCTCAAGGGGGCACTACATCGTTTTTTTTGTTTTTTTTTTTTTTTTTTTTTTCCCCTTGTTTGTCTTTTTTCTTTTTTTTTTTTTTTTTAACTTTCCCTTCTTTTTTCAAATCAACTGTATGAAAAAAAAAGTTAAAAAGAAAACAAACATACAATAAAGAACATTTCAAAGAGACCATAGCACGGGAGTAAGAAAAAGACAACTAACCTAAGATAACTGCTTAACTTCCAACATGTTCCTACTTTACCCCAAGAAAGTTACATACTATAGCAACATTTCAGTGAACTTGTTCCTACTACATCCATCAGAAATTAACAGACCATAGTCATTTCTGGGCATCCCCAGAACGTTAAATAGCTTATCTGTTCTTCTTGGATTATTGTTCCCCCTTCCTTAATTGCTCTCTACTGCTAGTTCCCCTACATTCTACATTATAAACCATTTGTTTTACATTTTTCAAAGTTCACATTAGTGGTAGCATATAATATTTCTCTTTTTGTGCCTGGCTTATTTCGCTCAGCATTATGTCTTCAAGGTTCATCCATGTTGTCATATGTTTCACCAGATCGTTCCTTCTTACTGCCGCGTAGTATTCCATCGTGTGTATATACCACATTTTATTTATCCACTCATCTGTTGATGGACATTTGGGTTGTTTCCATCTCTTGGCAATTGTGAATAATGCTGCTATGAACATTGGCGTGCAGATATCTGTTCGTGTCACTGCTTTCCGATCTTCCGGGTATATCCCGAGAAGTGCAATCGCTGGATCGAATGGTAGCTCTATATCTAGTTTTCTAAGGAACTGCCAGACTGACTTCCAGAGTGGCTGAACCATTACGCAGTCCCACCAACAATGAATAAGAGTTCCAATTTCTCCACATCCCCTCCAGCATTTGTAGTTTCCTGTTTGTTTAATGGCAGCCATTCTAACCGGTGTTAGATGGTATCTCATTGTGGTCTTAATTTGCATCTCTCTAATAGCTAGTGAAGCTGAACATTTTTTCATGTGTTTCTTGGCCATTTGTATTTCCTCTTCAGAGAACTGTCTTTTCATATCTTTTGCCCATTTTATAATTGGGCTGTCTGTACTATTGTCATTGAGTTGTAGGATTTCTTTGTATATGCAAGATATCAGTCTTTTGTCAGATACATGGTTTCCAAAAATTTTTTCCCATTGAGTTGGCTGCCTCTTTACCTTTTTGAGAAATTCCTTTGAGGTGCAGAAACTTCTAAGCTTGAGGAGTTCCCATTTATCTATTTTCTCTTTTGTTGCTTGTGCTTTGGGTGTAAAGTCTAGGAAGTGGCCTCCTAATACAAGGTCTTGAAGATGTTTTCCTACATTATCTTCTAGGAGTTTTATGGTACTTTCTTTTATATTGAGATCTTTGGTCCATTTTGAGTTAATTTTTGTGTAGGGGGTGAGGTAGGGGTCCTCTTTCATTCTTTTGGATATGGATATCCAACTCTCCCAGCCCCATTTGTTGAAAAGACCATTATGGCTCAGTTCGGTGACTTTGGGGGCCTTATCAAAGATCAGTCGGCCATAGATCTGAGGGTCTATCTCTGAATTCTCAATTCGATTCCATTGATCTATATGTCTATCTTTGTGCCAGTACCATGCTGTTTTGGCAACTGTGGCTTTATAATAAGCTTCAAAGTCAGGGAGTGTAAGTCCTCCCACTTCGTTTTTCTTTTTTAAAGTGTCTTTAGCAATTCGATGCATCTTCCCTTTCCAAATAAATTTGATAACTAGCTTTTCCAAGTCTGCAAAGTAGGTTGTTGGAATTTTGATTGGGATTGCATTGAATCTGTAGATGAGTTTGGGTAGAATTGACATCTTAATGACATTTAGCCTTCCTATCCATGAACATGGAATATTTTTCCATCTTTTAAGGTCCCCTTCTATTTCTTTTAGTAGAGTTATGTAGTTTTCTTTGTATAGGTCTTTTACATCTTTGGTTAAGTTGATTCCTAGGTACTTGATTTTTTTAGTTGCTATTGAAAATGGTATCTTTTTCTTGAGTGTCTCTTCAGTTTGTTCATTTCTAGCATATAGAAACATTACTGACTTATGTGCATTAATCTTGTATCCCGCTACTTTGCTAAATTTGTTTATTAGCTCTAGTAGGTGTATCGTTGATTTCTCAGGGTTTTCTAGATATAAGATCATATCATCTGCAAACAATGACAGTTTTACTTCTTCTTTTCCAATTTGGATGCCTTTTATTTCTTTGTCTTGCCGGATTGCCCTGGCTAGCACTTCCAGCACAATGTTGAATAACAGTGGTGACAGCGGGCATCCTTGTCTTGTTCCTGATCTTAGAGAGAAGGCTTTCAGTCTCTCACCATTGAGTACTATGCTGGCTGTGGGTTTTTCATATATGCTCTTTATCATGTTGAGGAAGTTTCCTTCAATTCCTACCTTTTGAAGTGTTTTTATCAAAAACGGATGTTGGATTTTGTCAAATGCTTTTTCAGCATCTATTGAGATGATCAATTGATTTTTCCCTTTCGAGTTTTTAATGTGTTGTAATACATTGATTGTTTTTCTTATGTTGAACCATCCTTGCATGCCTGGAATGAACCCCACTTGGTCATGGTGTATGATTTTTTTAATGTGTCTTTGGATTCGATTTGCAAGTATTTTGTTGAGGATTTTTGCATCTATATTCATTAGGGAGATTGGCCGGTAGTTTTCCTTTTTTGTAGCATCTTTGCCTGGTTTTGGTATTAGATTGATGTTAGCTTCATAAAATGAATTAGGTAGTGTTCCATTTTTTTCAATGTTTTGAAAGAGTTTGAGTAAGATTGGTGTCAGTTCTTTCTGGAAAGTTTGGTAGAATTCCCCTGTGAAGCCATCTGGCCCTGGGCATTTATTTGTGGGAAGATTTTTGATGACTGATTGGATCTCTTTGCTTGTGATGGGTTGGTTGAGGTCTTCTATTTCTTCTCTGGTCAGTCTAGGTTGTTCATATGTTTCCAGGAAATTGTCCATTTCTTCTACATTATCCAGTTTGTTGCCATACAGTTGTTCATAATATCCTCTTATAATTTTTTTAATTTCTTCAGGATCTGCAGTTATGTCACCTTTTTCATTCATTATTTTGTTTATATGGGTCTTCTCTCTTTTTGATTTTGTCAGTCTAGCTAGGGGCTTGTCAATCTTGTTGATCTTCTCAAAGAACCAACTTTTGGTGATATTTATCCTTTCTATTGTTTTTTGTTCTCTATTTCATTTATTTCTGCTTTAATCCTTGTTATTTCTTTTCTTCTACTTGGTTTAGGATTGGTTTGCTGTTCATTTTCTAGCTTCTTCAGTTGATCCATTAGTTCTTTGATTTTGGCTCTTTCTTCCTTTTTAATATATGCGTTTAGTGCTATAAATTTCCCCCTTAGCACTGCTTTTGCTGCATCCCATAGGTTTTGGTATGTTGTGTTCTCATTTTCATTCGTCTCTATATATTTAGCAATTTCTCTTGCTATTTCTTCTTTAACCCACTGATTGTTTAGGAGTGTGTTGTTTAACCTCCAGGTATTTGTGAATTTTCTAAGTCTCTGATGGTTATTGACTTCTAATTGTATTCCATTGTGGTCAGAGAATGTGCTTTGAATAATTTCAATCTTTTTAAATTTATTGAGGCTTGTTTTATGTCCCAGCATATGATCTATTCTGGAGAAAGTTCCGTGAGCACTAGAAAAGTATGTGTATCCTGTTGATTTGGGATGTAATGTCCTGTAGATGTCTGTTAAATCTAATTCATTTATCAGATTGTTTAGGTTTTCAATTTCCTTATTGGTCTTCTGTCTGGTTGATCTATCTATAGGAGAGAGTGATGTGTTGAAGTCTCCCACAATTATTGTGGAAACATCAATTGCTTCCTTTAGTTTTGCCAATGTTTCTCTCATGTATTTTGTGGCACCTTGATTGGGTGCATAGACATTTACGATTGTTATTTCTTCTTGCTGAATTGCCCCTTTTATTAGTATGTAGTGGCCTTCTTTGTCTCTCAAAACATCCCTGCATTTGAAGTCTATTTTATCTGAGATTAATATTGCTACACCTGCTTTCTTTTGGCTGTAGCTTGCATGAAATATTTTTTTCCATCCTTTCACTTTCAGTTTCTTTGTGTCCCTGTGTCTAAGATGAGTCTCTTGTATGCAACATATTGATGGTTCATTTTTTTTGATCCATTCTGCGAATCTATATCTTTTAATTGGGGAGTTTAATCCATTTACATTCAACGTTAAAACCGTGAAGGCATTTCTTGAATCGGCCATCTTATCCTTTGGATTATGTTTGCCATATTTTCCCCTCTCTCTATTAATATCCTTTATTGTACCCATACCGAATCTCTTTAGTACTGAACCTTTCTCCAAGTCTCTCTGTCCTGTCTTTGTTTCTCTGTCTGTAGGGCTCCCTTTAGTATGTCCAGTAGGGCAGGTCTCTTGTTAGCAAATTCTCTCAGCATTTCTTTGTCTGTGAAAAATTTAAGCTCTCCCTCAAATTTGAAGGAGAGCTTTGCTGGATAAAGTATTCTTGGCTGGAAATTCCTCTCACTCAGAATTTTAAATATATCGTGCCACTGCCTTCTCGCCTCCATGGTGGCTGCTGAGTAGTCACTACTTAGTCTTATGCTGTTTCCTTTGTATGTGGTGAATTGCTTTTCTCTTGCTGCTTTCAGAACTTGCTCCTTCTCTTCTATGTTTGATAGTGTGATCAGTATATGTCTCGGAGTGGGTTTTTTTGGATTTATTCTATTTGGAGTTCGCTGAGCATTTATGATTTGTGTATTTATGTTGTTTAGAAGATTTGGGAAGTTTTCCCCAACAATTTCTTTGAATACTCTTCCTAGACCTTTACCCTTTTCTTCCCCTTCTGGGACACCAATGAGTCTTATATTCGGACGTTTCATATTATCTATCATATCCCTGAGGTCCATTTCGAGTTTTTCAATTTTTTTCCCCATTCTTTCTTTTATGTTTTCATTTTCCATTCTGTCATCTTCCAGGTCACTGATTCGTTGTTCAACTTCCTCTAGTCTTGTACTATGAGTGTCCAGAATCTTTTTAATTTGGTCAACAGTTTCTTTAATTTCCATAAGATCATCCATTTTTTTATTTAGTCTTGCAATGTCTTCTTTATGCTCTTCTAGGGTCTTCTTGATTTCCTTCATATCCCGTACTAGGGTCTCATTGTTCATCTTTAGTTCTTTGAGTAGCTGCTCTAGGTGTGTCTCTTCTGGTCTTTTGATTTGGGTGCTTGGGCTTGGGTTATCCATATCGTCTGGTTTTTTCATATGCTTTATAATTTTCTGTTGTTTTTGGCCTCGTGGCATTTGCTGACCTTGATAGGGTTCTTTTAGGGTTTGTAGACCAGTTGAAGTCCTTATCTCTAATTTATCAGATCTACAGCTTCGTGGAGTACACTTTCTCTAACTAACCAGCAGGTGGCGTCCACGAGCCACCTGTTCTCCACAAGCCAGATCTCCCCTGCTTAGCCTTTTTGGTGAGTGGGGGAGTGAGTCTTGTGGGGCCCAATTGGTGTCCCAAGCTTGCGTGTGTAGTTGGTGTTGCCTGCCCTGTATGTGGGGCGTGTTTCTGGGCAGTCGGGGAGGGGGGGTGGCCCTAACAATCAAATCTCCCTGATGATCCTAGAGTTTTAAAGCTACTGCAATAGTCTAATCCTTCAGTTCAGTCCTGCCACAGTTTGTCTCTGCCACTGACCCACAAGTCTTTGGTATTGGCGTATGGCTCCTGAGACTTGCAAGTGGGCCCCTCTTCCAGGCTGTGCACCCCGGGTCCTCTGTTGAGGGATGACTGTGCTATGTCGCAGGTGAGTGCCGTCCCCCCAGGGCAGTTCTGGGCTGCTGGGCTGTGTTGGGAGGCTCCCAGTCTGCTCAAATGATGGCTGAATGGGGCTCTGTTAATTCACACTGCTCCCCCTTCCCAGCTCTGGGACATTCAGCTGAGGTTGCAGGGAAGGCTAATGTCCACGCCCAGTTTTGTGGTGTTTGCCTGTTATTTGAAGCACTTCCGTCACACTGGGTTGTCTGGGGCAGCTCTGGGCTATGGGGCTGGCGATGGGCAGGAGTGTTTCCTGTCCACCAGGATGGTGGCTGTGAGCGGACACCCCCCTTTTCTTGGGAAGTTGTGTTGTTTAGTGAATTTTCTCAGCCACTGGATTATTGCCTTTTGTCTCAGAGCTCTCTTAGTTCTGCTCTTGACTTGACGTGCCCAAATTTCAATTCTTTGAAGCTTTCTGTATTGAGCTTCTTAGAGTAATTGTTTTAGAAAAAGCAAAAAGGATTTAAAAAAAAAAAAAAAAAACAAAAAAAACAAAAAAAACGGCCCTCCTCAGAGATCTAATGGGTTATTGAAATGCTAATAGACAAAGCAACCAGGGCCATTAAGGAAAAGTGCCCAGGGCAGAGAGATCAGCCTTGCTTCGGGATTTGCATATGCGCCTCAAGGCCTGATCTCCGCCCTTCCCCTTTCTGTGTTCACCAGAACTCCAAAAATCCTCTGCTTTTATTTTGGAGTTTTTCGTGTTGTTTTTTTTTCTATGCCTGTCTCCTCTCTGCTGGGCTGGCTGCTCTCAGAGTCTCTGGTGTCTGGCCTCAGTCTATCTATGGTTGGAGTTTGAATCAGTAGAATGAGTTTCCGGTAAGAGCAGCCACTGCAATTCTCCCTTCTCCTTCCTGGAGCTGACAGCCCCTCCTCCCCCGGGACTGAGCCTGGCAGGGAGGGGCGCGGGTCCCCTGGCCGCAAAAACTTACAGATTTCGCTGATCTCAGCAGTTCCACGTTTTCATGAGTGTTGTATGAAGTATGCCCAAAGACAGATTGCTCTGTGGTGTCCAGTCCACGCAGTTCCTGGCTTTTTACCTACTTTCCTGGAGGAGTAACTAAAACATACAGCTCACCAGTCTGCCATCTTGCCCCGCCTGCCCCACAGAATACTTTAAAACCACCAAGTTGGTAGGCAGGCCTCCCACATTTGTGGAGGCCCAAGGCAAGAGTACAAAGGGAGGTTCCCAAATCCTTTTCTTCCCACCCTTTGCATCATTCCATATCACAAAGGCCTCACATACATGAATACAGACAATTCAGTTTACAAGTCGAAACTCAACCCATCTCCCACCCCTATTAACTTTTCTCTTGGCCATCCTTTGGGCTTGGGGCACACATACCAGCAGCTGGGATCTGCCCTTGGGTTGGAATCTGGAAATGGGCTGCACCATCTGGACTGGCCTCTACATAAACCCATGCATTACTGGTGGAAGATGTGACTTAAAAAGTATAACATGGGTATAAATTTTACAGTTGGGGAAGAGGGAAATAGAGAGACATGATTATCTGTCACCTAACTTCTTTCATCTTTCTACTCTAGTAATAAACACTTTCTACCACTGTAGAGATTCTTACATTTCTTTCAACTCATTCACAACTTTAACAACGTTAAACTAAGAAATTGCATTTCTAAAAAGAAGAAAATTGTTTGAACAAGATAAGTAACAGCCGCATGAAACAAAACCAGTCTGCTGCCAAGCTAACTGTCAAGAGCAATAAGTCACTTCAACATGGGCATTGTCATTTCATAATGCATAACCTTCATTTAAGAGTACATCTAATTTATCTTTAGAACAAAGTCTTTAGCATTCACTGCTCAAGAATGTCTATCTGATATATGTATTACAGCATATTTGTTTAAGCCTGCCACACTCAGCCAATTTTCTACAGAATAAATAAATACATTTTCCAGATGTGTCAAGAAAGTAATGAAGTATTAAAAAATCTTAAGATTGAGTCTGCCTAATCCAAATTCTTTCCTTTTTTAATTTCCATAAATATCTAAAAAATATTGTTATTGGAGGCATTATTATTTCTACTCTAAATCTTTATATCAAACACATATTAAATGATATGCCAACTAGTGTGTTAGGAGCTGGGAATAGGAAAAAAATCAAAGCCCCTATTAAGAACCTAATGAATGGAGACAATTACAACAAAGAATGATAAATTTCATGACAGATGTAAACAAAGAGTGTTGTAGGACCACAAAAGAGGGAATTTCAAGGCAGGGTTGTAGTTGGAGCAAAAGGGGAAGGGCCAGGTCAGGATCTTCCCAAAAGAGGTAATGCTTTCGTGAAGAAGGTGAAGGGAAATGGTGTGTGTGGTGTGTGTGTGTGTGTGTGTGTGTGCACGCACATGTGTATGTGCTAAAGACTGAGGGAATATTCATCTACATAGGAACAATCATTTTTCAATATTTTATAACATTTACTGAATGTGTACTGTATGTCAAACATTATACAACAAACCACTAGGAATATTAAAGAAATAGAAAACAGGATTCCTATACTCAATACACAATCTAACTGGAAAGACAACAGAAGGTGGACAATAAAGTAAATACAATTAATATAATGACACTAGCTAAATAGAACTGTTGGAGTTTATTTTATATAGAGAGAGCTTTCTCAAGAGCTATAGTTCCTCTTCTTTAATTTTAACTTCCTTGGTTAGTAATTTTTCTATTATGCTTTCTTGAACTACTTACTACTTCTGCTTAAAACTATTTTGTCTAAACAGCCTTGATTTTTTTTTCTCTTTATTTTGGTAAACTAACTGAAAATTTACCAAACAGAGATCATGTGGTATTGGAAAACTTGGATTGCAATCTTGACCGTGCAGCAGCTGTGTAGCTTTGGAATATTATAAAGGGAAAAAAATTCATTTCACAGGATTATTATAAGAAAAAAAAGGACCAAATATATAGACATATCTTGTCCAATTATATGAAAAATAGGAAGTGCCCAGCGAATAGGAGTTATAACTGAATTTGCATCCCTCCATTAAAAATGCAACCTTATCTGGTAATTCTAAATAGTTATTAATGATTGATCACAGGAATCAACTTGTTTAATTTGATTGTTTTTATCCAAACTCCCACTTAAGATAGGTAGCACTGAGGGACTGGCTGGTGAATATTGGGCTTAAAATTACAAAGCTGGTACTACAGAATTACATACGGAGATTTTATAATTTTGGGATTCTCATCTTCCCAACAATCCCCCCTCCTTCCCAATCACCCACTGAGTCATAATTTCAGGAGTTGGGGCCTATTTTTTTTAAGCTGTATAGTTGATTCTGGTGATATAGTTTGGAAACTTCTGACTTGTAGAAAGTGAGCTCACCAATTTCACTAAAAGGAGGAACACTGGATAAAATGTTTGGTCAGAGAAGGTGGGGCCTAGAGTATCAATCATAAAAGTTGAGAAATGATTCATAGATAGAAAAGCCATGGGAGGTTTTTGATCACAGAAGTGGCATTTTGATACTGAAGTTTAAAGAAGACTAATCTGTCTGAATTAGGTAGGATCAAAAAGAAGCATGTAAGAAGTTGCCACAATAATATATGCATGGAGGACAGTTTGGACCAGAGAAGTGTCAAAGGAAATGGAACACATATTATGAAACTCTCCATACCTTACAAGGCCAACAATGCAGATCTCAAAAGTTCCTTTTTCCACAGTCAGATGGTACTTGAGCCTCAGTGGCAATAATGTCATTAAATGATGAACGGAATGCCAAAGTTTTGTACTAATTAAGTAATTAATACTATTGTTATTATTATGAAAAACAATAACATAATGTATAAAAGAACAGCCAAGGTTTGATAATTAAATAGGAATTTAAAGGTAAGAACAGAATGGGACAGAGGGAAATTTTTCTTAGTAAGATACTAGCCTAATGGTTTTAACAAACCATTTTTTTGTTGTTACTTTTTATTACAAAAATATTTATATATACAGAAACGTGGAGACCCATTATTCAGATTAACGATTGTTAACATTTTCCTATATTTGCTTCTTCTTTTTCTTTTTTTTGATGAAAGAAATTATAGACATCATGATACCTCATCCCTAAATACATCAGTCAGCACCTAAAAAGGACATAATTCTATATAACCACAATACCATTATCACACCTAAAGTAATTAACTAACTCCTTAATGTTAACATGGTCCTATTAATTTCTAAAGTCACATAAATATAAATAATATATAAATCAAGACAACATGGACTTGTTATGCTCCTCCCTCAAAGAAATTCTATACACTTATTTTAAATTATTACTGGGGGATTTAGCAATTAAGAATTAATTGACTGCAATCTTTGGCTCTTACTGGCAATGTGATAGAAACTCCTTTGTCATTTTAAAACATGCATTGTTAGATATGTTTATGCTTATAATAACAAATGTAAGTCTCTTGGAATTTCACACATGTTGTTTCCAGGAGACTTTCAAGAGTTCTTGAGACACAGTTCTTTCCAAGTGTCATGGAATATCAGCAAAATCATGGCATGCTCGGACTCTGCCCTTAACAGAATCAAGACCTCTGGCCAGTGTCAGATAATCTGTCACTATAAGCTACTTGTATCCAAGCCAGATATTTATTGCTATTGATCTGCCTGGTCCTAGCAAAAGACTTTTGTTCTCCCAGCCCAGGACTTTGACCTCAATTAAGTTATGAATTTCAATCCGATAGACTGCTTCACTTACCCTACTGCTCTCCCTGACTGGATTAATTAGAATTAGCTAGGCCAAGAGTCACCCCAAGCTTCTCATGGATCATGTTATTTTAATAATAAATAAAGGAATAGCAGCAATGTACAAGAAGTATTTTGAAAGATTGCTCGTGTAGAAACATCATTCAGAACCTGCCAATATCAATTTCTCTGACTTTTGTTACCTTACTTTTTCTTTTCGTTCACTCTAATTTTCCCCCTTATTTCAGCTTTCTAAATTATGTTCTTTGCATAGAGAAACCTAAGTACTTGGCATTTTAGCACTTTGCTGCTATTTTAGGGTTTCATTAGAGTAACTACTCAAAGCAATCATTTGCAAAAATATGTACTTAAAACATTTAATAATGTTAAGAGCACCAAGGAAAAAACATACCATCATCTAGGGAAAAGAATGCTAGTCTTTAGCTATAAACTATTATCATTAGACATCCTAAATGCACTTACCCTATAGCTGGTTAAATTAGATGGTAGACAAATTAGAATGTCACTGAGAAGACAATATCTAAGCCTGCCAAGAATAAGAATGTGCAAATATATTTATTTTTAATCCATAACCCACTGGAAAAGATTATATATTGCCCAATGGGAATTCTAAATCATATTGATATCAGTGATAATCAGTGAGATCCAGATTTGCTAAATTTACTGTGCTAGCTTTATGACTTAAAAGTTAAAGATAAAAACTGTTTTAAAATGTAAAGAATATTATGTAAGAATGCTCACATTCTGGATTGTAGCTTTTGGTATTTGACACTGAAATTTTACAGTTTTTCAAAAGTATAAAGAATTCTGAAAATCGTATCAGTTGATGTATTTGACATGGTTAAAACTCTTTCACTTCTTCGATTATCAAAATTCTGATTTTTGATTGGCTCTAGGGGGCAAAAGAAAAACTAGGTTTTTTGTACTAGTGCTTTAAATATCAAACGCAATGCATAAACATAAACTCTGCCTTTAAATGCCAACAATTCTAAGTATATTTGGAATTAGTATAAAAGGATATTCCACAACATAATAAATCAGTGATTTATCAAGCTTAAAAATGGAAGTGTTCCTATCAAACAATCTTGTATAAAAGAGATCTGCATTGTTGGCCTTGTATAAAAGAAATAGGCTTGCATGAAACAGAGTCTCATAATGAAAATTAAAACAATTATTTTAAATAGAGGGTAGCTAGTGGATTTAATCTACATCCTCCTTCCTCCACTACCACCTACATAGTCATTTAGGTTCTGTAGATTACGTAAAACTTCATTCGTTTTAGAAAATAGTTTTATGTTTCCCCATGGCAAGGTTCTAAACTCAAGTACCAGTAAATATTTCTTCCTCAGCACCCAAAACATACTAGTAATCTAGGAAGAGCAGAAAACTGGTTGGAGGACTGGCTTCTTTACAATGTATGAAAGAATCAAGGATTAAGGAAACATCAGAAGGCTAAGGCTACTTTCACAATGATCCACTCAGCAGGAAAAGATCAAATAACAAAATGTATTGTGTTTTTGGCAAAGAGCTTCTGTTTTCACACCTGACTTTCCAAAATCGCATACTCTTAGGTGGAATTAAAGCAATTCTCTAGCAAATCATACAGGTGATTTAACACATTAACCCAGGCTTTTCAGATGACCCCTTAATTAGGGTTGCAAGGACAATATGTAAAGAAAGTAGGAAAACAAACTATTTATGCCTTCACTTAAGAGAAAATATTTTAAAAATCGACAATGACTTAACATTATATACTCGGTATGGGAACTACAGTAAAGTACTGAAATCAGAGATCTAAAAATCTCAAGCATTATTTGAAAGACTTATAAATCATAAAAACTTTAAAGCAACAAAGAAGATTAAATATTTGTGATACATTTAACAAGAAATGTGCAAAACCTATCTCAGGAAACTTTTGAAATACTCCTGAAAGACACAAATGTAGACTTGAGCAAATGAAGACATCCCCTGTTCTTGGACAGGATGACTCATTACTATAAAGATGTCAGTACTTCCTAAGTTAATTTATAAATTCAATGCAATCCCAACAAAAATATGAAAAACCTATTTTATGGAGTTACACAAATTGATACTAAAACTCACATAAAAAAATAAACATGCAAGAATATCCAGGAAAACATTTAAAAAGAAAAACTATAAGGGAGAAATAGCCATTCCACACATTAATACGTAATATAAAGCCCCTCAATTAAAGTGGTATTGGTGTTCAAGAAGAGACACATAGACTAGTGGAACAGAAAAAAAATCCAGAATTAGACCAAATACATATGGAAATTTAGTACAAAGACAAAGGAGGCATCACACATCACTGGGGGTGAATTTTTAAATAAATGATGCTGAGACAACCGGGAAGCTTTATGGAAAAAAATAAAATTAGATGCATATTTCATACCATACACTTAGGGATCTAAATGTAAAATATGAAGCCATAAAAGCACTAGAGGAAAACATGGGTGAATTTCTCTTTAATCTTGGTGTAAGGAAAGGCTTTTACCTGTGACTCAAAATCCAAAAGCAATAAAAAATTTTTTGACAAATTTGACTATATAAAAATAAAAGACGTCTAAAAAAATTGAGGCACAAAAGATAAAAAACCTTTTAGAAAAATGTGAACAGACAATTCACATATGCACAAAAAATACTAGTCCTCAAACATGAAAAAAATGTAACAATTCATTCATAATTAGAGACATGCAAACTAAAACAATGCTGAGATATCATTTCTATCTATAAAACTGGGAAACATTTTTAAATATGAGAGTGGGATCTACTGACAAGGCTGTAAAGAAACAGGCACTCTTGTATATTGCTTGCTGAAATGCAAATTGGTACACCCTTCTGGAAAGAAATTTAGTAATGCCTAACAAAACTATATATGACTCACCTTTCAGCCCAGTAATTTCACTTTAAGGAATCTACCCTGAAGGTACACCTTCAACAATATGAAAATATATATTTACCTGCTCATTAAGCAAAAGAAATACAGGAAGGATAAACAAGAAACAAGAAAGACTGGTTACCTACAGGGAGTTAGTGAGAAATAAGTAGAAACAAGGGGGAAAATGGGATTGGGGTAGCAGGGATGAGAAGGAAATGATAATTAATCATCTGAGTATAACTTTTTATATAGTTCTGACTCTTAGAAGTATAGTAATGTTCCACATACCCTCCAAATAAAGAAACAAACAAACCAGGATGTGACAGGGAACCAAAAATGGTATACAAATGCTAATTAAATGAACATGACTTAAATAACATGACCATACTGAAGAGGGTAGAGAAGAAAATAACTAACTTTGGAAAACAGTATCTTGACTGGATACTGTAAGGCTAACAGCAAAAAGAACTATCCATAAATGTTTTAATCTTGTTAGTAAATGTGTTTCTCACAGGTATATGGGTTAGCAATTCTGAAACTGCTTTATATGTATACCAGAATCTAACAAAATAAATATTGTAGATAATAAAAGTCAGGTTTCTCATTGTGGGGGGAAAAAGTTACAAATAAGGATATATATACATATATTATATATTTGATATATATACATATATTATATATATTATATATATATATTTCCTAGCTCTATCTGCTGAGAGGGCTGAGAAGTAATGACATCCCAGTAGGAATGAACACAACTAGTACCAAGATCTTGTTTACTAAACACCATTCTCCAATAAAAGAAACCAAGCTCCTTGGGGAAGTGCTTGATTTCAGGGCTGGGGTAGAGAAAATACAAGAAGAGACTGGAACATCTTGTGGTGCCAGAAAATAAGGAAGGACTCAAAAAACGATGAGGACTTATCAAAAGAACATAAGGGTGGTATATGGGAATCCTGTATTTAATGCATGATTGTTCTATAAATGCACAATTTTTCTAATAAAGAGAAAAAAAAAGAACACAGGATCCAATCTGAAGGAAGTCCTAATGGCCAAAGCTGGAACTGAGCAATAAAATAAATAATGACAGTATTGGATTTTAACCCATAGAATAAAATAAATATCCATGACTCCGTACTGATACAAATAATTGAAAAAAATAATGGATGGGCCAGTTCTTCTTTACAGTAGAATTCCAATTAATAAATGTAGGAGGAAAGAGGAAAACAGAAAATTATCATTAGCCAAACACCAGAGTAATAACTGTTGCAAAGATTCACGAATGGATGCTAGAACTAGGGGGCAGAAGTTTGAGGAGAAACAGGATTTGCATAGTCTCAAAGTATTTCCCTCAAGATACTTATCAACTATGAAGGAAAGATGGTAACTTTGTAATAGAGAAACCAGGCAGACAAAGTGATCAAATTAACCACAGATACATTATGACCCCGTTAATACAACACACTGAGAAGGGCACATAACTTTTGTGGTGTTCTTGACAAAAATTCATAACCTAATTCCTATGATGAGAAAACATTAAACAAACCTAAACCGAGGAACATGCTACAGAATAACTGATTAGTAATTGTTCAAAAGTGTCAAGATCATGAAAGACAAGGAAAGACTGAGGAACTAGTAAAGATTGGAGGAAACTAGGAAAAAATAACTAAATTCAATGTGGGATTCAGGATAGCATCCTGAAACAGAAAACATTTTCAACATTAGTAAAAAAAAACTTTTGAAATTAAAATAGGTAAGAGTAATACCAATGTTAATTTCCTGGTTTTGACAATTGTATCATGTTTAGGTAAGAAGTTAATAATAAGGGAGGCTGGATGAATGGTATGCAAGAATTCTGTACTGTTTTTGCAACTTTTATATGTCTAAAATTACATCAAAAAGTTAAAAAAAAGAAAAGAAAAAAAGCCAGTATAAATTGTTACTGTCGGATTCAAAAGAGAAAGTAAGCTTTAGTAGAATATGTTTTTTTTGGACAGACACACACACACATACACACAAACATAGAATAATACTCACTTCTTTAATGGTGAATATTTGCTTTACTATATCAAATTTACTCCTCACTTGTGTTGCTGTGCCCTTTTGCATATAAATAATTTTTTTCAATATGAAATCAGTCACCTTCCAAAAATATTTTAAATGACAATTAAAGCTAGCAAACAATGATGTAACTTAACTGAAGTGACAATATTAAAAGCTACAGACTAAAAGTTCATTCAAACATAGTCAATGACAACTACACTGCTTGATTAACAGTGATTGCATGACACATCCCAATTTCAAGATGTTAAGATGGGAAAAATTATTCATCTTAGAATTGATTAAAAGTGACATAATTAGTTATTTTAATATCATTCCATCAATAATAATGTGGTATCAAGGTTCTTTGTCACTATAATAATTGTGAAACTGAAATTTTATCTTTTGTGATTTATAACTTCTTTAGATACATGTCAAGTATATATTTGTAACTAGTTTATAAATGAATAAATTTTAAGAAATTGAAAAAGTGAATAAGTATATATTTTGATAAATCTATGAAAAATATATACACCTATGCCATTTGCTAGTATACTACATTTTTCTTAAATACCTAACCTTTTTGGTCTAAATATTTACTTTAATATTGTATGTCTAGGCATAGTGTCTACATACACAATACAGAAAAGGTAAAAAAGGGAAGAGGCAAGCCTTTTCTATTTCCTAGGGAGGATTTTTTTTTTTTAAGGCAGAAACTGTTTCTGGGGCTGGGAAAGGGAAAAGTTCAAGATAAACCTACAACTTCCTGTTTTGTTTTTTGGTTTGCATACACTATATATAATATATGTAATACAGAACACCCCTCTATGTAATATAGGCTCTATATGGTATTTTAATATTTTATAGGGCTAGCTTCCCTTATTGCTCTTCCATTTCAACTTGTACCTGGCTTTCCTGTTTATTTTTTCATATGTATTTTAGAATCAATTTGGCTAGCTCTAGGAAAAATGTTTGTTGTTATTTTTATTCAGATCACTGTAAATTTATATAACAAATGGAAGAGAACTGATATATTTGTAATGCTGTCATCCAAACCAAGAACAAGGAATGTCTTTTCATTTGTTCAAGTCTACTTTTGTACCTTTAAAGGATGTTTGAAAGGATTTTCATAAAGGTCTTATACATTTTTTGTTCAGTTTATTTCTAAGAATATTATTTTCGTTTTGTTGCTATTGTAAATGATGCATTCTACTATTTTTTAAAACTTTTTTTTTACCAGAGAAGTGGTTTACAGAACAATCACGCAAAAAGACAGTATTCCCATATATCACCCTATTATTAACACCTTGCATTGGTGTGGAATATTTGTATAAGGTCTGAAGGACACATGTCAAAAGGACACAGAGGCAAGACTGAAGTGGCTTCCACTAGCCATATCTGGGACAATTTGAGCATAAAGTTATTCAATGAAAGCAATGAATTACACCATTAAATAAAACAGGGAACCATGAGGACAAGGTGATGTAAATAAAAATGAATAAACTGAAATTTTGCTGAGGATAGAATATTTACCTAGTCTCCAAGTATCTCACCACAAAATACCAATTAACTGCAAAGGGTAAAAGTAATTTTACAGTGGAGAAGCCTGGCAGATAGCACATTACTCAAGTGATCAAAATGAACATCAGTAATGGAACAAATTGAAATCATGTGCCACCAGTTATGTTCCAATGTAAACACAGTATGTGTTCTATGATATTCCTACTAGAAATATATAACCTAAATGTAATCATGAGGATACAGACAAATTCAAATTGAGAAACATGCCATAAAATACTTGGTCTATAATCTTCAAAAGTATCAAAGTCATAAAGATCACAGAGAGGCTAAGTAACTTCCAGTTGAAGGAAACATTTAGTCTCTTTTAGACACAATGACTAAACACAATATATGATTCTAA
Organism: Choloepus didactylus; assembly: GCF_015220235.1. NCBI lineage: Eukaryota > Metazoa > Chordata > Mammalia > Pilosa > Megalonychidae > Choloepus > Choloepus didactylus. The sequence goes on along the minus strand of NC_051308.1, from coordinate 82,969,257 downwards.
GCTGGATCCTTTTGCTATAAAAGACACGCTAGGGCCAACTGGCAAAGCTTCTCATGTGAATGAGAACCACAACACATCAAAACTTACATGATGCAGCAACGGCTTACATTAAAAAAGAAGAAAGAGCTAAAATCAGAGACCTAACTGCATACCTGCAGGATCTAGGAAGATGTTACACCCAAAGTAAAAGCAAAGAAAGGAAAAACAGATAAATGGGACCAACTCAAAATTAAAAACTTCTGTGCATCAAAGGAATTTGTTACAAAAGTAAAAAGACAACCTACCCAATGGGAGAACATATTTAGAACCACATATCCAATAAGGGCTTAGTATGAGAATACATAAAGCAATCTTACAACTCAACAATAAAATTATAAACAACCCAATTTAAAAATGGGCAAAAAACTTGAATAGTCATCTCTTCAAAGAAGATATGCAAATGGTCAGAGAGCACATGAAAAGATACCCAAACATCATTAGCTATAAGGGAAATGCAAATCAAAACCACAATGAAATACCATGTCATAACCACTAGAATGTATACTATTAAAAAAACAGAAAATTAGAAGTGTTGGAAAGTATGAGAAGAAATAGGAACATTCACTAATTGTTGGTGGGAATGTAAAATGGTGCAACTGCTGTGGAAGACAGTTTGACAGTTCCTCAGGAAACTAAGTACAGAATTACCATATGATCTGGCAATCCCACTACTAGGTATATACCCAAGAGAACTGAAAGCAGGGACTTAAAGAGATACTTGCTCACCAATGTTCATAGCAGCTTAACTCACCACTGTCAAAAGAGGGAAGCAACCCAAGTGTCCAACAACTGATAAATGGATAAAGAAAATGTGGTATATATATATACAATGCAATAATACTCAGCATTAAAAGGGAATGAGGGGAGAACCTAAGATGGCGGCTAGGTGAGACAGGGCAAAAAAACATCTCCATGAAAAATACTAGATAAAAGCCAGGAAGTGACCCAGAACACCAGTTCCAGTGATGCACCAGCCAGACATGATCTGCTAAATCCACAGGGACCGTGCATTTGGTGAAACCATCAGTCTGCATTCTGAAAAGACTGAGAGAGCTGGCTGGAAGTCCGGCAGCCACGCTGTGGTGTGGGGAAATTGTGGGTTGGTGTTTGGGAGACGGACTAGTTCTTTTAAAAAAAAAAAACAAAAACAAAAACCCAGGAGTGGCTGCAGTTACAACAGTGAGAACTGTGCAGTGAAGCACAGCAGGAGAGTGCTGTGCCAATGTCTTGGTGCATGGCAGGGAGGACAGCCCACTGCTGATTGTCTCGGGGGCAGAGGGGAGCCAAAATGAGAAAGAAACCGCACCCCTTGCAGCCATCTCCCCGGTGGGCTGGGAACGCTCCTGGCCAGGGCCAGAGCTATAGCCCAGAGCCACGCCAAGGGTCCCAGTGTGATGGGGAGTACTTCCTGCAGCACTGCACACATGCCACAGTATCAGCCGTGGACAGTGGCCTTCAGTGCACCCACAGCTAACTGTCCCAGAGCTGTGGGCGAAAAGGGGGAAATTAACATGCCCCATTCAACCATCTTTATAGCAGGCTGGGAACGCCCCTGCAAGGCCCAGTGGCCCAGGGCTTCCATGGGCGGCCAGAGCACACTTGTGACATGGCACAGCCTTCCCTAAGCAGAGGTCCTGGAAGAGCACGGCTGGGAAGGGGGACCCGCTCGGAAATCCCAGGGACCCCACACCAATACCAAGTACTTGTGGGTCAGCAGCAGAGACAATCTGTGGCAAGACTGAAATGAAGGCTCAGACTCTTGCAACAGCCTTAAATCTCCAGCCAGGAACACCTGGGAGGTTTGATTATTAAAGCTGCCCTGCCTCCCTAACCACCCAGACACACGCCCCACATTCAGGGTGGACAGAACCAACAACACACCCAAACTTAGTGCACCAATTGAACTCCACAAGAATCAGATCCCCACACACCACAAAGACAAAGTTGGGGAGAATTGACTCGTGGACACCATCTGCTGGCTAGAGAATGTGTTTGCCCCTGAACTGTAGATCTGACAAATTAGAGATCAGTACTTTTTATATCCAGAAAGAACCCCATCAAGTAAAGCAAATGCCAAGAGGCCAAAAACAACAGAAAATCTTAAAACATATGATAAAACCAGACGATATGGAGAACCCAAACCCAAACACCCAAATCAAAAGATCAGAAGAGACACAGTACTTGGCTCAATTAATCAAAGAACTAAAGTCAAACAACGAGAGCATGGCACAGGACATAAAGGACATGAAGAAGAGCATGGCACAGGATATAAAGGACATAAAGAAGACCCTAGAAGAGCATAAAGAAGAAATTTCAAGAGTAAATAAAAAAATAAAAGATCTTAAGGAAATAAAAGAAACTGTTGGCCAAATTAAAAACTCTGGATACTCATAATAGAAGATTAGAGGAAGCTGAACAATGACTCAGCATCCTTGAGGACCACAGAATGGAAAATGAAAGAACAAAAGAAAAAATGGGGAAAAAAATTGAAAAAATCGAAATGAATCTCAGGGAAATGATAGATAAAATAAAACATTTAAATTTAAGACTCATTGGTGTCCCAGAAGGGGACGAGAAGGGTAAAAGTCTAGAAAGAGTATTCAAAGAAATTGTTGGGGAAAACTTCCCCAACCTTCTATACAATATAAATACACAAAGCATAAATGCCCAGCAAACTCCAAATAGAATAAATACAAATAAACCCACTCCAAGACATATTCTGATCAGACTGTCAAACACTGAAGAGAACGAGCAAGTTTTGAAAGCAGCAAGAGAAAAGCAATTCACCACATACAAAGGAAACAACATAAGACTAAGTAATGACTACTCAGCGGCCACCATGGAGGCAAGAAGGCAGTGACACGACATATTTAAAATTCTGAGAGAGAAACATTTCCAACCAAGAATACTTTATCCAGCAAAACTCTCCTTCAAATTTGAGGGAGAGCTTAAATTTTTCACAAACAAGTGCTGAGAGATTTTGCTAATAAAAGACCTGCCCTACTCCAGATACTAAAGAGAGCCCTACCGACAGAGAAGCAAAGAAAGTAGAAAGAGATATAGAGTAATTTAACAGACATATATAGTATGTTACATCCCAAATCACCAGGACACACATTATTCTCTAGTGATCACGGATGTTTCTCCAGAAGAGACCATACGCTGGGACATAAAACAAGCCTCAAAAAATTAAAAAAAAAAAAAATTGAATTTATTCAAAGCACATTCTCTGACCACAAGGGAATACAAATAGAAGTCAATAACCATCAGAGACTTAGAAAATTCACAAACACTTGGAGGGTAAAAATGAGGGGGAGATGAAAACATTCCTGGATAATCAAAAGCTGAGGGACTTCATCACCAGTGGATCAGTCCTATAAGAAATGCTAAAGGGAATTGAGCAGGCTAAAAGGAAGGGGCACTAAGCAATTGACTGAAACCACATGAAGTAAAGATTTCCAGTAAAGATCACATGGTAAATATAAATACCAATACTACTGTATTTTTGATTTGTAACTCCACTATTTACTTCCTACACGATCTAAAATACATAAACTGTAATGATAAATCAGTAGTTTTGGACTCAATGTGAAATATGTAATTTTTGACAAGAACTACATAAAGGTGGGGGAATGGAGGAGTATAGGAACATAGTTTACGTGTCCTATTGAAGGTAAGTTGGTATCAAAGAGAAACAAGATTGTTATAGATTTAAGAGGTTAAATTCAAGCCCCACGTAAACACAAAGGAAGTATCAGAGAATATGGCCGTAGAGATGAAAAGTAGAGTATGGGTTATGAGAAGTGGGGGAAGGGGCAATGGGGAGTTAAGAAATGAGTGCAGGGTTTCTGTTTGGGGTGAAGGGAAATTTCTAGTAATGGATGGTGGGAAGGTGACAGCATTGCAACATTCTAAATGTGATTAATCTGACTAATGGAATGCTAGGGAGGGGGTGGAATGGGAAGATTTAGGCTGTATATGTTTCCACAATTGGGAAAAAAAAAAAAAGGAGACAGTCTAAATAGATAATGACAATTAAATGCTAACGATGATCCTGGATGGGATCTGAGGATGCAGGAGAGGAGGCTCAAAGGGACACCGTTGGGACAAAAGAAAGAAAAAAAAGGAAATATAGAATGTAAGCTTTGTATCAATGTTGAATTTCTTTAACTTCTTTGCTGCGCTTTATGGGACTGCATAAAAGAATGTTATTGTACATGGGAAATGTATATGTGAATTATACTGTTTGTTCAAAGATACGTGCAGCTTGCTCTCATATGTTCAGAAGACAGCAATAGATAATGGACGACAGGGAGGGAGGGAGAGAAAGAAATAAATGGTGGTGTGACAGGATGTTAAAGTTGGTGGACTGGGGTATCGGGGGAGGGGGGTCAGGGTATGCTGGAGTTCTGTGTATGGGTTTTGTATAGTTTTTGCAACTGTTCCTGTAAGTTTGAATTTATTTCAAAATAAAATTAAAAAAAAAGGGGGGGGGATGAAGTTCTGATTCATGTGACATGGATGAATCTTGAAGACATTATGTTAAATGAAATAAGCCAGACCCAAAAAGACTAATATTTGATGATCTCACAGATATGAAATAATTAGAATGAGCAAACTCACAGAGTCAGAATCTAGAATATAGGTTACTAGGGGCGGTGTTGCAGTAGGGAAAGGGAAGTTAATGCTTAAATTGTACAGAATTTCTTTTTGGGCTGATTATAAAGTTTTGGAAATAGATGGTGGTGATGGTAGCACAACATTGTGACTGTAATTAACAGCACTGGATTAAACATGTGGTTGTGGTTAAAAGGGAAATTCTAGGTCATAAATATTTTACTAGAATAAAAACTAAAAGATAATATGTTACTAGAATAACAATTAAAAGATAAAACATAAGATTGTGCAACATAGTGACCTACTGTAAACAATGGCCTATACTAATACCAATTATATAATTACAAAAATGTTCTTTCATGATTTATAACAAATGTACCACATTAATGCAAGGTGTTAAAAATGGGGTGGTATATGGGAACTCTGTATTTTACATATATGAAGCTTACTTCTGTAAACCTACAACTTCTCCAGCGAAACAATATTAATAAAAAAAAATCAGAACAAAAAAACAAAAAACAAAAAAAACAATTTTTGTTGTAGTAATAAGTATGTTCAAATGCTGATTGTGGTGATAAGTGTACAACTTTATGATGATACCATGAACAACTGATTGTACACTGTGGATAAATGTATGGTATGTGAATATAACTCTATAAAATTGTAGGAAAATATATATATAGGAGTAAAAGTGTTGGAGAAAACATGGTGAGAGGGATGATGCCTCACCAATATGGACTAACTACAATGTGTAAACTCAGAATTGAATCTTAGAACATAGCCTAACGTGGACACAATAATTGTAATAGTCCCTAGATTGTAAGCTCTTACAGAAGTTAACTCTATCCCTGAAGTGTAAGGCCTATCTCTAAACTTTGAGATGCTGATCCCCTAGCATATGTTGTCACAAACATTGGGACTGGTGGTTTGATGTGCTGAGCCCTCGAGCATGGGACTTGCCCTTATGAAGCTCATTACCACAAAGGAGAGTCTAAACTTGTATGTAATGGTGCTAAACTTGTATGTAATGGTGCCTTAAGAGTCTCCCCCTGAGTACCTCTTTGTTGCTCAGATGTGGCCCTCTCTCTCTCTAACTGAGCCATCTCGACAGGTAAACTCGCTGCCCTCCCGCCTACGTGGGACCCGACTCCCAGGGGTGTAAATCTCCCTGGCAATGCAGAGTATGACTCCCGGGGATGAATGTGGACCCGGCATCGTGGGACTGAGAGTATCTTCTTGACCAAAAGGGGGATGCAAAATGAGACGAAATAGTTTCAGTGGCTGAGAGATTCCAAATGGAGTCGAGAGGTCACTCTGGTGGACATTCTTATGCACTATATAGATAACACCTCTTAGGCTTTAATGTATTGGAATAGCTAGAAGTAAATACCTGAAACTACCAAACTCCAACCCAGCAGTCTGGACTCCTGAAGACAATTATATAATAATGTAGATTACAAGGGGTGACAGTGTGATTGTGAAGACCTTGTGGATCACACCCCCTTTATCTAGTGTATGGATGAGTGGAGGAATGGGGATAAAAACTAAAGGACAAATGGGGTGGGATGGGGGGATGATTTGGGTGTTTTTTTTCACTTTTATTTTTTATTCTTATTCTGGTTCTTTCTGATGTAAGGAAAATGTTCAGAGACAGATTGTGGTGATGAACACATAACTATGTTATCATACTGTGGACAGTGGATTATATATCATGGATGATTGTATGCTATGTGAATGTATTTCAATAAAACTGAATTTAATAAAAAAAAAGAAATTAACAACAACAAAAAAATTAGAACAGTTCTACAGTTTAGACCTTCCCACTATACCCACACACACATTATCTTATTAAATCTTTCTATTCTTAAAAAAACCCAAAAAAGCCATAGAAGCAGCTTCTGGCACACTTGCTAGCTCCTCCCCCATACTGTCCACAATACAAGGAGACTTTAGACTTACCAAGCACAGACTCTGAGCTAAGAAAATGATCCTTAACATGCTCAAGGAGAAAAAGTAAGACACAGAGATATAACTAAAGGATATGACAAAAACAATAAGTGAACAATATGGGAAATGCTACAGAGAAATACTGGAGTTGAAGAACAGAATAAACTGAAATGAAAAACTCCCTAGAGGGTTTCAACAGCAGACTGGAGGAGGCAGAACAAAGAATCAGTGGACATGAAGAAAAGACAATTGAAAAAGATTCAAGCTGAGAAGCTGAAAGAAAAAAAAATGAAAAGGAACAGGGCCTAAGAGAACTATGGGGCACCATCAAGCATACCAATATACACATTACGTTAGTCCCAGAAGGAAAAAGGAAAAAGGGGCAGGGAGAATATTCAAATAAATAATGGAGAAAACTTCCCAAATTTAACAAAAGATGTGTATGCACATTTAAGAAACCTAACGAACTCAAACCGAATAACCTTAAAGAGAACCATTACTGGATACATAGTAATCAAACTGTCCAACAGCAAGGACAAAGAGAGAGTTCTGAAAACTACAAGAGAAAAGCAACAAGCTATGCACAAGGGAATCCCAATGAGATTTAGTGCTGATTTCATACCAGAAACCATGAAGCCAAGAAGGCAGTGGTATGAAATATTTAAAGTGCTGAAAGAAAATAATTACCAACCAAGAATTTTATATCCAGCAAGATTTTCTTTGAAAAGGGAGGGAGAGATTAAGACATTACCAGATAAACAAAAGCTGAGGGAGTTCACTACCACTAGACCAGACCTACAAGCAATGCTAAAGGGAGCTTTTCAGATTGAAAAGAAGGGACACTAGGCAATGGATCAAAGTGGCATTAAAAAAAAAGATCTCCATTAAAGATAGCCATATGGATAATTATAAATACCAGTACTATTATATATTTTTTTGTTATGTAACTCCACTCCTTACTTTTTACAGGTGCTAAAATGAAAATGCAGAAAAAGTAATGATAAACCTATAGTTTCGGACATACAATGTACAAAGGTATTTGTAACAAGTAAAAGAAAAGGTGGGGAACAGAGGTATAGGAACAGAATAAATGTAAGCTATTCAAGATAAGTGGGTATCAAATGAAACATGGTTGCTATAAATTAAGAATGTTAAATTTTAACCCCATAGTAACCACAAAGAAAGTATATGAAAAATATATTCAGAAATAAATGAGAGGGGACACAAAATGGTACAATACAAAAAATCAAATAAAAATGAGAGTAGGTATTAATGGAAGAATTTAGAGTAAAAAATATATAAGACTTACATATGCCAAACAGCAAAATGGCAGAAGAAAGTCCCACATTATCAGTAGTTACTTTACATGTAAATGATTTCAACTCTCCATCACAAGGTAGAGATTGGCAGAATGGATAAAAAAGCATGACACAACTATATATGCTTACAAGAGACATAAGTAGGTTGAAAGCGAAAGGATGGAAAAAAAAAAACAAACCATGCAAGTAGTAACCAAAAGAGAGCTGGGGTAGCTATACTAAAATGAGGAAAAATAGACTTGTAAGACCAAAACTGTTATGAGGGACAAAGAAGGTTGTTCCATACTGAAAAAGGAGTTAATTCAACAAGAATACATAACAATTATAAACATAGATGTACCTAACAGCAAAGACACAAATATATGAATCATATATCGACAGATCTGAAAGTGGAAATCGATGGTTCTACATGAATAGGAGAATTCAATACATCATTTCCAATAATGGATAGAACACGTAGACAGAGATCAAAAAGGAAATAGAAGACTTCAGCAACACTCTAAATCACGGTAGACATAACAGATACATATAGAACACTTCCCCCAACAGCAGCAGAATACACATTTGTCTCTAGTGCACATGGATCAATCTTCAGGATAGACTATATGTTATGTCACAAAACAAGTTTCAATACATTAAAACATATTGAAATCATACAATGTAACTTCTACCACCATGGAATGAAGCCATAAGTTAATACCATAGAGAGATGGAAAATTCACAGACCTGTGAGAAATTTAAAAACTTATTCTTAACAATGAGTGAAAAGAAGAAATCACTAAGGAAATTAGGAAATATTCTGAGATGAATGGAAATGAAAACACAAAATACTAAAATTTATAAGATGCAGGAAAGGCACTGCTCAGAGGGAAATTTACATCTCAACATGCTTACATTAAAAAAGAAGAAAGATCTAAAAATGGAGACCTAATCACAAAACTGGAAAATCTAGAAATAGGAGAGCGAATTAACCCAAAGCAAGCAGAAGGAAGGAAATAATAAAGATTAGAGATAAATGGATTAGAAAATAAAAACACAATCGAGTGAACTAACAAAACCAAAAGAGTGTTCACTGAGATCAATAAACTGACAAAACTTTAGCTAGACTGACAAAGAAAGAGGACATAAAAAATAGAAATCTGAAATGAAAAGGGGGACACATTACTGACCCCACTGAAATAAAAAGGATTGTAAGTGGATACTATGAACAACTGTATGCCAACAAATCATACAGCCTCAATAAAACAGGCACATTCCTAAAATCACACAAACTACCTACACTGACTCATGAATATAAGATCTCAACAAGCCAATAACTAGTAGAGACTGAATCAGTAATCAACAACTTCCCAACATAGAAAAGTCCAGGACTAGATGGCTTTACAGGGGAATTTTACCAAACATTCCAGGAAGAATTAACACAACTCCTGTTCAAACCCTTCCAAAAACTTGAAGAAGAGGGAGCACTCCCTAACTCATTCTATGAGGGCAAAATCACCCTAAGACCAAAGCCAAATAAAGATACCAAGAGAAAAGAAATTATGGACCAGTATCTCATCAGTACAGATGCAAAAATCCTCAACAAAATACCAGCAACCTGAATTCAATAGTGTATATATATATATTTTAACATTTTATTTTGGAATAAATTCAGAGTTATAGGAACAGTTGCAAAAACCATACAAACCCCATACACAGAACTCCAGCATTCCCTGATCCCCCCCGATAACCCCCAATCCACAAACTTTAACATGTTGTCCCACTGCTATTTCTTTCCCTCCCTTCCTCCCTCCCTCCCTCTCTCCCTATCTATCATCCATCGTCTATTGCTCTGTCTTCTGAACATATGAGAGCTAGCTGCACACCTCCTTGAACAAACACTATAATTCTCATATACAATTCCCATGAACAAGAACATTCTTTTATGCAATCCCATTAAGTGCAGCTAAGAAGTACAAGAGATTCAACAATGATACAAAGCTTACATTCTATATTTCCTTTTCCTTATGTCTCAACTATGTCCCTTTGAGCCTCCTGTCCTCCATCGTCTGATCCTATCCAGGGTCATCCTTGGCATTCAATTGTTGTCTATTTAGACTGTTTTTTTTTTCCCCCTCAACTGTGGAAACATACATACAGCCTAAATCTTCCCATTCCACCCCCTCCCTAGAATCCCATTAGTGGGATTAATCACATTTAGAATGTTGTAATGCTATCATCTTCCCACCCTCCATTGCTAGAAATTTCCCTTCACCTCAAACAGCAACCTTACACTCATTTCTTAACTCCCCATTGCCCCTTCCCCTATTTCTCTTTGATACCAGCTTATCTATAGGACACATAGACTATGTTCCTATACTCCTCCATTCCCCCACCTTTATATAGTTTTTGTCAAAAATTACATATTTTACGTTGAGTTCAAAACTACTGATTTGTCCTTAGAATCTGTGTATTTTATATCATGTAGGAAGTAAATAGTGGAGTTACAATTCAAAAAATTATTGACTTCTATTTGTATTCCATTGTGGTTGGAGTATGTGCTTTGAATATATTCAATTTTCTTTTTCCTTCTTAAATTTATTGAGGCTTGTTTTATGTCCCAGCCTATGGTCCCTTCTGGAGAAAGATCTGTGATCCCTAGAGAAAAATGAGTGTCCTAGTGATTTGGGATGTAAGGTTCTATATATGTCTGTTAAAATTCTCTATATCTCTACTTTCTTTGTTTCTCTGTTGGTAGGGCTCTCTTTAGTATCTGGAGTAGGGCAGGTCTTTTATTGGCAAACTCTCAGAATTTGTTTGTCTGTGAAAAAATTAAGCTCTCCCTCAAATTTGAAGGAGAGTTTTGCTGGATGAAGTATTCTTGGTTGGAAATTTTTCTCTCTCAGGATTTAAAATATGTCATGCCACTGCCTTCTTGCCTCCATGGTGGCCACTGAGTAGTCATTACTTAGTCTTATGTTGTTTCCTTTGTATGTGGTGAATTGCTTTTCTCTTGCTGCTTTCAGAACTTGCTCCTTCTCTTCAGTATTTGAGAGTCTGATCAGAATATGTCTCGGAGTGGGTTTATTTGGATTTATTCTATTTGGAGTTTGCTGGGCATTTATGCTTTGTGTATTTATATTGTGTAGAAGGTTGGGGAAGTTTTCCCCAACAATTTCTTTGAATACTCTTTCTAGACCTTTACCCTTCTCTTCCCCTTCTGGGACACCAATGAGTCTTAAGTTTGGATGTTTTATTTTATCTATCGTATCCCTGAGATCCATTTCGATTTTTTTGATTTTTTTCTCCATTCTTTCGTTTTTTCATTTTCTGTTCTGTGGACTTCTAGGACTTTGAGTCTTTGTTCAGCTTCCTCTAATGTTGTATTGTGAATATCCAGAATCTTTTTAATTTGGCCAACAGTTTCTTTTATTTCCGTAAGATCTTCTATTTTTTATTTACTCTTGCAATGTCTTCTTTATGCTCTTCTAGGGTCTTCTTTATGTCACTTATATCCTGGGCCATGGTCTTCTTGATGTCCTTTAAATCCTCTGCCATGTTTTCATTCCTTGATTGTAGTTCTTCGATTAATTGAGCCAGGAACTGGGTGTCTTCTGATATTCTGATATGGGTGTTTGGACTTGGGCTCTCCATATCATCTGGTTTTATCATACGCATTGAGATTTTCTGTTGTTTTTGGCCTCTTGGCATTTGCTTTGCTTGATAGGGTTCTTCTGAGTTGTTAAAAAAAAATGCCAATCTAATTTTTCAGAAACACAGGTTGGTGGCGTACACTTTCTCTAGCTAACCAGCAGGTGGCGTCTGTGAGTCACCTATACCCCTCAAGTCAGCTCTCCCCAACCTTGTCCCTGCGATGTGTGGGGAAATGATTCTTGTGGGGGTTCAGCTGGTGAACTCAGTTTGGGTGTGTTGCTAGAGCCGTCCGCCCTGAATGTGGGGCATGTGTCCAGGTGGCCAGGGAGGCAGGGAAGTTTTAATATTCAGTCCCCCCAGGTGTTTCTGGAGATTCAAGGCCATCACAAAAGTCTAAGCCTTCATTTCAGATCCATCCCAGACCCTCTCTCTCGCTGACCCACAAACCACCGGACTTGGCACAGCGTCCCTGGGTTTTCCAAGTGGGCCCTCTTTCTCACCTGTGATCTTCCAGGACCTCTGCTGAGGGAGAGGTGTGCTACGTCACAACTGTGCGCCGTCCCTCAAGGGAAGCCCCGGGCCACCCTGCCGTGCTGGGGTGATCTCAGCCCGATGCAAAAATGGTTGAACGGGGCATCTCCACAACCCCCTCTCTTCGCACAGTTCCTCCTTCCCAGCTCCAGCACAACTGGCGGGGCTCTGGGCTGTGGGCATAGCTCCAGGCAGGAGTTTATCCAGCCCTCCGGGGATCCAGCTACAAGCTTCTCCCTCCCTCCGGCTCTCACCTGCACTCCCCTGGTCCCAAGGGTGTCTGCCGCGAGCTATCCTCCACAGCTGACACCGAAAGACCGGCTCAGCTCGCTCCTGTTGCGTTTCGCTGCACGGTTTCCACCATCGGCAACTGCGGCCGCTCCTGGGTTTTTCCCTTTTTTTTTTTTTTTAAAGAACCAGTTTGTCTCCAGCCACCAACCCCCGGCTTCCCCACACCGCAGCATGGCTGCGGGTCTTCCAGCCGGCTTACTCACTCGTTTTGGAATGCAGACTCCTGGTTACACCAAGTATACGGCCCCTGTGGTGCTAGGAGGCCTCATCCAACTGGCGCATCGCTGAAACTGGTACTCTGGGTCTCCTTCTGGTTTTTTTCTAGTATTTTTCACGGAGATGTTTTTTTGGTCCTGTCTCACCTAGCCACCATCTTAGGTTCCTCTGAATTCAATGGTATATTAAAAGAATTATACACCATGATCAAGTGGGATTTATCTGAGGTATGTAAGGGTGGTTCAACACAAGAAAATCAATTAATATAATTCACCACATTAAAAGAAGGACAGAAAAAAAAGCCACATGACCATCTCAATTGACATAGAAAAGACATTTGAAAAAAATCCATCTCTTCTTGATAAAAACACCCAGAAAACCAATAATAGAAGGAAATGTCTCAACAAGATAAAGGACATATATGAAAAACCCACAACTAACATAGTTAATGGTGAAAGACTGAAAGCTTACCCTCTACAATCAGGAACAAGACAAGAATGCTCACTGTCACCACTGTTATTCATTATTGTACTGGAAGTTCTAGGTAGAGAATGTAGGCATGAGAAAGAAATAAAAGAAATCCATATTGGAAAGGGAAACTAAAACTTTCCCTATTTGTAAACTATAAGATCCTATATATAGAAAATCCTGACACATCCATAACAAAGCTAACAGAACCAATAAATAAATTCAGCAAAGTGGCAAGGTACAAGATCAACACCCAAAAATTAGTAGTGCATCTATTCACTAGTAATGAACAATCAGAAGAAGAGATCAAGAAAAACAATTCATTAACAATGGCAAATAAAAGAATCAATTATCTAGAAATAAATCTAACCAAGGGCTTATACCTAGAAAACTATAAAACATTGCTAAAAGAAAACAAAGAAGACATAAATAAATGGAAGGACATTCCATGTTCATGGACTGGAAGTCTAAATATTGTGAAGATATCAATTTCACCCAAAATGATGTACAGATTCAACACAATCCCAATCAAAATTCCAAACAACATTCTTTGCAAGAATAGAAAAGCCAATCATCAAATCTGTATGGAAGGGTAAGGGCCCCAAACAGCCAAACCCATATTAAGAAAGAGCGAAGTTGGATGACTCACAATCACTGATCTTAAAACTTATTAAAAAGCTACAGTGGTCAAAACAGCATAATATTGGCACAAGGACATATAGATTAATGGATTCAAACTGAGAGCTCAGAAGTCAATCATCCCATTTATGACCCACTGATTTTTAACAAAGGTGCCAAGTCCAGTCAATTGGAAAAGAATAGTCTCTTGAACAAATGGCACAGGGAAAACTGGATGTCCATATGCAAAGGAATGAAGGTGGACCCTACCTCAAATCAAATAAAACTGGATCACAGACCTAAATTTCAGAACCAGAACTATAAAACTCCTAGAAGAAAATGTAGGGAAGCACCTTCAGGACCTTGTGCTAGGTAATGGTTTCCTAGACTATACCCAAAGCACAAGCAACAAAATAAAAAATTTGATAAACGGGCCCTCATCATAATTTAAAAATTGGGGCACCAAAGAACTTTACCATGAAAATAAAAATGAATCTATACAGTGGGAGAAAATATTTGGAAACCACATAGCCAATAAGGTTTAATATGTGGAAATATAAAGAAATCTGGCAACTCAGTAACAAAAAGATAACCCAATTTTAAAATGGGCAAACAATTTGTATAGAATTTCTCCAAAGAAGATGTACAGCTGGCCAAAAAGCACATGCAAAGATGCTCAACATCATCAACTATTAGGGAAATGCAAATTGAAACCACTATGAGATACCCTTTCACATCCACTTCAATGGCTACTATTAAAAAAAATGGAAAATTACAAGTGTTGGAGAAGATACGGAGAAATAGGGACATTCATTCATTGTTGGTGGGAATGTAAAATGGTGTAGCCACTGTGGGAGAGAGTTTGACAGTTCCCCAGAAAATTAAGTACAGAATTATCATATGATATGTCAATTCCACTTCTACATATAAATCCAAAAGAACTGAAAGCAGCGACCTGAACAGATGTTTTCACACTGAAGTTCACAGAGGCATTATTCACAACTGCTAAAAGATGGAAGCAACCCAACTGTCCAACAATAGATGAATGGATAAACAAAATGTGAGATATATATATATGAATATTATTCAGCCATAAAAAAGGAATGATGTTCTGATATATATGACAACATGAATGAAACTTTCACCAAATTTTGGGTTATTTTCAGTCTGTATTTATTTGAATATTTTCTCAGCTCCAATCGCCTGGGTCTCCAACAACAAGGATGTCCATCTATTTTTTCTGTTTTCAAATTAGGGAATTTTTATTGATCTAGCTTCAACTTCACTGATTTTTTTCTCTTTTAACTCCATTCTGGTATTGAGCCTATCTAGTGAATTTTTATTTCAGTTATTATATGTTCAGTTCTGTATTTTCCATTTAGTTCTTTTAAAAAAAGTTATTATAGTAACATACAGATAAAAATTTTCCATCTTTTAGTTTTTTTATATCTTCATATCCTGTGCTGACATTTTCTATTTTTCACTTGTTTCAATTCATAATTACTTGTTGAAACATTTTTATGATGACTGTTTTAAAATCATCGTGAGAAAACTTCATCATTTGAATCATCTCAGTATTGCCGTATATTGACTGCTTTTTCTCATTCATGTTGTGATTTTCCTGTTCTTGGTATGATGAGTGATTTTTAGTTTTGAGTATTATGTTACAAGACTATGGATCTATTTAAATCTTCTGTTTGTTTGGGTTTCCCAGGAAAGTCTTGGCTTACTTTTGTGAGCCATGGTTCCAATGACAATTTAGTTTTCAGAGCCCTTAAAGTGCTATTCTGGTCTGCTTTGTCTGTGTGCTACCCAGAGGCCAATGTGAAAACCTGGGCAGTATTCCACACTGTGGTTCAGTTATCAAACTTCTGTCTTGCTAATTCTGATCAGTTTCATATGTGGGTCATTTGGAGGTCTGCCCAGAACTCCATATACAGGATTAAAGAACCCCTTTTTCTAGCTCCCCCCTCTCCAAAATCCTCCCTTTCCCTACCACCACTGTCTATTTGGGGGAGGATAAGCACGATCTTATAACTGTATCTCCAGGGTGGGAGTGAATGTCCCAGCTCCCCACTTCTCCTCCACTGACACTGCTCCTATGGGAGAAAGCGAGCACCACTTGCTAGCTCTGGTCAGGGATGAAAATGCAGGCTACTCATTTGGCCTCTGCTGGCACCACCCTGGTGAGGGCAGGGGAGCATGGCCTGGTACCACCAGGTGGGGGAGTCTAGGCTTCCCTCTCAGCCTCCAAACACTGCAGGAGAGAGCACATTTACTTTCTGTGGTGTTTGGTTGGGGTAGCATGGGTATTGTCAGGATGTCCTTTCCCCAGTCTTTGGCTAAATGAAAAAGGCTTTCCTTGGGGCCTTTTTTGTTTGTACTTGTGGGTTTATCAACAGCCCAGTCTCTGGTAATACAGGAAGCAAAAAGAAAACCCAGAGAAATCACCACAGTATTGTTCTTGAAGTTCTGAGAAGTCTAGCCAGTATGCTTTCTTCTTCCCACTTTTCAGTATTCTTATGTTTGTTTATTGCATTATGTCCAGGATTTTCAGCTGTAAGTAATGGGAAGAATAGGGAGATATGAGTCTGCTCCATCCTGTCAGGAACTGAAGTCTCCTTATCTAAGCATTAAAGGAAAATAGTAATACCAATCTTAAACACATTCTTTCAGAAAATAAAGAGGGAATATTACCCATCTGTTTTTATGAGGCTAGTATAACTCTGATCGTAAAACATCATAAGAATATACAAAAGATGCTATATTATGTAACTTTCTTGGGGTAAAGTAGGAACATGTTGGAAGTTAAACAGTTATCTTAGGTTAGTTGTCTTTTTCTTACTCCCTTGTTATGGTCTCTTTGAAATGTTCTTTTATTGTATGTTTGTTTTCTTTTTAACTTTTTTTTTCATACAGTTGATTTAAAAAAGAAGGGAAAGCTAAAAAAAAAAAAAAGAAAGAAAGAAAGAAAAACAAGGAAAAAAAAAAAAAGATGTAGTGCCCCCTTGAGGAGCCTGTGGAGAATGCAGGGGTATTCGCCTACCCCACCTCCATGGTTGCTAACATGACCACAGACATAGGGGACTGGTGGTTTGATGGGTTGAGCCCTCTACCATAAGTTTTACCCTTGGGAAGACAGTTGCTGCAAAGGAGAGGCTAGGCCTCCCTATATTTGTGCCTAAGAGTCTCCTCCTGAATGCCTCTCTGTTGCTCAGATGTGGCCCTCTCTCTCTGGCTAAGCCAACTTGAAAGGTGAAATCACTGCCCTCCCCCCTACGTGGGATCAGACACCCAGGGGAGTGAATCTCCCTGGCAACGTAGAATATGACTCCCGGGGAGGAATGTAGACCCGGCATCGTGGGACGGAGAACATCTTCTTGACCAAAAGGGGGATGTGAAAGGAAATGAAATAAGCTTCAGTGGCAGAGAGATTCCAAAACGAGCCGAGAGGTCACTCTGGTGGGCACTCTTATGCACACTTTAGACAACCCTTTTTAGGTTCTAAAGAATTGGGGTAGCTGGTGGTGGATACCTGAAACTATCAAACTACAACCCAGAACCCATGAATCTCGAAGACAGTTGTATAAAAATGTAGCTTATGAGGGGTGACAATGGGATTGGGAAAGCCATAAGGACCACACTCCACTTTGTCTAGTTTATGGATGGAGGAGTAGAAAAATAGGGGAAGGAAACAAACAGACAAAGGTACCCAGTGTTCTTTTTTACTTCAATTGCTCTTTTTCACTCTAATTATTATTCTTGTTATTTTTGTGTGTGTGCTAATGAAGGTGTCAGGGATTGATTTAGGTGATGAATGTACAACTATGTAATGGTACTGTAAATAATCGAAAGTACGATTTGTTTTGTATGACTGCGTGGTATGTGAATATATCTCAATAAAATGATGATAAAAAAAAAGAATATACAAAAGAGAAAATTATATACCACCATTCCATATGAATACAGATGCAAGAATTCTAAAATAAAGTATTACTGAATAGAACCCAGTAAGTGGGGTTTATTCTAAGAAAGCAAGGCTAGTTTAACATTTAAAAATTAATCAATCCTAACATCACACTTAATGGTGAAAGACTGAAGGCTTTCCTGCTAAGATCAGAATCAGACAAGGATGTCCCCTCTTACCACTTCCCTTCAACATTGTATTGGAGGTTCTACATAGGGAAACTAAGCAAGAAAATGAAATAAGAAGGCATCCAGATTGGAGAGGAAGAAGGAAAACTATCTATTTGAAGATGGAAAGATCTTGTATACAGAAAATTGTAGATCATCAACTAAAAAAAAAGCTATTAACTAATAAATGTGTTCAGCAAAGATTCAGGATATAAAATCAATAAACAAAAAATCATTTGCATTTCTACACATTAACAACGAACAATCTGAAAATGAAATCAAGAAAACAATTCCATTGAAAATAGCATCAAAAAGAATAAAATACATAGTAGTAAACCTAGCAAAAGAAGTGCAATATTTGTACACTGAAAACTAAAAAAAAATCACTGAAATAAATCAAAGAAGACCTAAAGAGAAAGACTTCCAATGTTCATGGATTGGAAGACTTGATTTCTTTAAGATGGCACCACTCTCCAAATTAATCTATAAAGTAAAAACAAGCACTATCAAAATACCAACATAATTACAATCAAAAACACTTTTGTGCAGAAGTGGAAAAGCTAATCCTAACTGATATACAGAGTCAAAACAAGCACTATCAAAATATCAACATAATCATGAACAAAATCACTTTTGTGCAAAAGTGAAAAAGCTGATCCTAAAATCCATATGGAATTATAAGGCATCCAGAATAGCCTAAACAAATCTTGAAACAGAACAAACTATGAGGACTCACACTTGCCAATTTCAAAACTTACTTCAAAGCAATGGTAATCAAGATGGTTTGGTATTAGCATGAGGATAGACATATCAATGAAAACAAAAGAGAATCTAAAAATAAATCCTCATTTATGGTTAACTGATTTTTGACAAGATTGCCACACCAATTCAATGGAGAAAGAACAGTCTTTTAACAAATGATGATAGGACAAATGCATAACCACATGCGAAAAACATGAAAATGGATCTCTACCTCCCACCATATACAAAAAATTGACTAAAAAGAAATCAAAGACATATATGTAAGATCTAAAACAATAAGACTTGCAGAAGAAAATAAAGGCATACTTTTCTGTGATTTTGGATTAGGCAATAGTTTCATAGAAATAACACCAAAAGCATAACAATAAAAGGAAAAACAGATAAATTGGACTTCACCAAAATTAAAAACTTTTGTGCTTCGAAGAATATATTATCAGGCACTGTATTGGGACCCTAGCAATGAGAGGACAGTTGATGGACTGGGAGATTTTATACAGTTTTTTTCACGACTCAAGAGTGAGACTTTCCAGAGTTTGGTGTGCCCATTCTCCAGCTGCTGCAGGTGTTGCTGCTGACAGTTCATACCTGCAACATTCTCAAGAGGATTGGTGTTGGCAGGCTGCAGAAGGTGCCTGGATATCACACATGTCTCATCCCTGGATCAGCCTGTAAACAATGACTGCCTGGTACACCTGATACTGACTTCCAGGAAGACAGAGGAATAGAGGACGCAGAGCAAATCTCTACCCCAAGGAATAACAAGAGAAAAGGCAGAAAACAACCAGCACAGTGGTTCCAGGGTATGAGCAGTCAGAGAAGGACCTCTACAATATACAGGGAGGACTTGGATGAAAAAGCAGAGAAATTACAACTGAAAGGATGGGGTGAGTTTATTCAATCATGATTGCCTCTGGGGCTGGCACAAGAGCAGGAAAGGGAGAAGCCTTGCACTCCCATACTCCCATCTCTGCCAACCAGCTTGGGAGATAACCCTTCTCCATCCTGCATCTGGGAGCTCCCATGAGGGAACTGAGGAACCAACAGACTTGTGTTAGCCATACAGAGACCTTCCTGCAGTGCACAGTGCCTCAACCCTGAGGCAGGCTGCTACGGGGGCCTGATTTTGAGGAGGACTGCAGGGGCCTCCCCTAAGGAGGCAAGGGACGCAGAGCTAAGCACAGCCAATCCAACAATTAGCAGGCCAAAGAGACAGTTTGTGTTCTGCTGCTTGTATCCCTTCTCCATGGAGGCCAGCGGTGTGCGTGGGCAGAGAGATGGGGAGAAGGAAGAATACCACACAGAGGCACCAAAAACCCTTCCCCCATTCCAGACACCTGTGGGTGCACAGTAGGCAGGGATCTTCTGGGCTGACTAAAAGCAGGGCACTTATAAGCTGGCTGAGGGGTGAGGAAGGTGAGACTCACATCCCCACAGCCAGAGATTAATCCACTCAGAAGCCTGGGAATCACCAGACCAAATGTGTCCACAGTGGCCACCCTAAAGCCTGGGGCTGGCAGTCTCCAGTGCACATGGAGAACTTCTGCGCTG
Organism: Choloepus didactylus; assembly: GCF_015220235.1. Lineage (NCBI taxonomy): Eukaryota > Metazoa > Chordata > Mammalia > Pilosa > Megalonychidae > Choloepus > Choloepus didactylus. The sequence goes on along the minus strand of NC_051308.1, from coordinate 82,949,134 downwards.
ACTGGATTTCCACCTGGTTTAGACCCTACCCAGCACACAGCCATAGTCAGGGAAAAGGGGACTTGAGGGGAAGAGACGGCCCAAGAGCACCATCTTCTGGGAAGATAGGGAAAGTGAACTCTGGTAAATTGCAGTTCTGCCAAATTTTATGCAGATGTCCACACAGACTTGCATCTCCCAAAATAACCTTATTAACATAAGCAAATGCCAGGAAATCAACAGAAAATTGCAAAGCATATAAAGACCCAAGAAGATATGGCCAAGTCAAATGACCAAATGAAAAAGCTGGAGGAAACACAGAACTTGGAATAATTAATCAAAGAAGTACATAGAAATCTCCAAAACAACTTAAATGGATTGGCTAAAGACACAGAGGGCATCAAGAAGTCACCAGAAGAGCATAAAGAAGAATTTGAAAGAGTAAATAGAAAAATAGCAGATCTTCTAGAAATGAAAGAACTGTAGATCAAATTTAAAATACACTAGAGGTACACAACAGCAGATATGAAGAGGGAGAAGAAAGAATAAGTGTACTCAAGATCATGGAAATTGAATGCACAAAAGAACAAGTGGTAGAAAAGATAGAAAAATCTGATTGGAGCTCAGGGAAATGATGGACAACATGAAGGATACAAATAAAACAATCATTGGTGTCCCAGAAGGAGAAGAGAAGGGTAAAGGCTAGGAAGAGAATTTGAGGAGATAGTTGGGGAAAATTTCCCAACCCTTATAAAAGAAATAAATAAATCAAAAAGCGCAGTGAACTCCAAATAGAATAAATCCAAATATACCCACTCCGAGACACATATAATCAGATTATCAAATGGTGAAAAGAAGAAGAAACCCTGAAAACAGCAAGAGAAAAGCGATCCACCACATACAAGGGAAACCACATAAGACTAAGTACTGACTACTCAGCAGGCACCATGGAGGTGAAAAGGCAGTGGTATGACATAAATTTAAGATTCTGAAAGAGAAAAATTGCCACCCAAGAATTCTTTATCCAGCAAAAAAAAAAAAAAAAAAAAAAAAACTGAGGGAGAGTTAAAAATGTTCACAAACAAATGCTAAGAGAATTTGTTAAAAAGAGACATGCACTGTGAACAATCGAATGTACGATTTGTTTTATATGACTGCATGGTATGTGAATATATCTCAATAAAATGAATTAAAAAAAAAAAAAAAAAAAAGACATGCCCCGCAAGAAATATTAAAGGGAGTTCTACTGGCTGAGAAAAAAGAAAGGAGAGAGAGGTCTGGAGAAGGGCACAGAACTGAAGAGTATTAGTAAGGGTAACTTAAAGGAAAAAAAGAGAGGGGAGGAATAGACCTGACAAGTAAAAACCAAAGGATAAGATGGTTGGTTTGAGATCTGCCTTCACAGTAAGAACTCTGAATGTGAATGGATTAAACTCCCAAATTAAAAGATACAGACTGGCAGAATGGATTTAAAAATATGATCCATTGATAATGGTGTTTACAAAAAACTCATCTTAGACCCAACAACACAAAAAGACTGAAAGTCAAAAGATGGAAGAAAATATTCCATGCATGCTGTAACCAAAGGAAAGCAGGGTTAGCTATATTAATATCAGACAATAGACTTTAAATGCAAAGATGTCATAAGACACAAAGAAGGATATATAATAAAAGGGACAATTCAACCAATAAGAAATAACAACTATAAATGTTTATGTACCCAATCAAGGAGCTCCGAAGTACATGAGGCAAACACTGGCAAAACTGAAGGGAGCAATAGTTGTTTCTACAGTAATACTGGGAGACTCAAAACACCACTCTCTTCTATAGATAGAACAAATCTAGACAGAAGACCAATAAGGAAATAGAGAGCCTAAACAATGTGATAAATGAATTAAACCTAACAGATATATATAGATTGTTGCATCCCAAAACACCAGGATATACAGTCTTCTCTAGTGTCTATGGAACGTTTTCCAGGCTAGTTCATATGCTGCGGCACAAAACAGGTCTCAATAAACTAAAAAATACTGAAATTATTCAAAGCACTTTCTGTGACCATAAAGGAATGCAGCTGGAAATCAATGACCACAAAAGAACCAGAATTTTCACAAATCATGAAGGTTAAACAACATACTCTTAAACAATCAGTGCGTAAAAGAAGAAATTCCAAGAGAAACTGGTAAATTTTTACCAGTTTCAGATGAATGAAAATGAGAATACAATATATCAAAACCTATGAGATGAAGCAAAGGTGGAGCTGAGAGGGCAATTTACAGCTCTACACAGAAAATTAAAAATTTTGCTAAAAGAAATCAGAGAGTAAATAAGTAGGTGGAAAGATATTCCGTGTTCATGGATAGGGAAGCTAAATGTCATTAAGACGTCAGTTCTACTCAAATTGATCTACAAATTCAATGCAGTACCAATCTAAATTCCAACAGCCTACTTTGCAGACTTTGAGAAGCTAGTTACTAGATTTATTTGGAAGGCAAAAGGGCCTCAACTTACCAAAAACATCCTAAAAAAAGAACAAAGTGGGAGGACTTACATTTCCTGACTTTAAAGCCTACTATAAAGCCATAGTGGTCAAAACAGTATGGTAATGGAATCAAATTGAGAGTTCAGAAATACACCTCCTGAACTACGATCAACTGATTTTTTATAAGGCCCCCAAATCCACTGAACTAGGACAGAACAGTCTTTTCAACAAATGGGACTGGGAAAACTGGATATCCATATCCAAAAGAATGAAAGAGGACCCCTACATCACACCATATACAAAAATTAACTCAAAGTGGATTGAAGACCTATATATAAGAGCCACTACCATAAAACTCCTAGGAGATAATATAAGGAAACAGCTTCAAGACCTAGTACTAGGAGGTCTTAGACCTTACACCCAAAGCACAAGCAACAAAAGAAAAAATAGATAAACAGGAACTTCTCAAAATTAAATGTTTCTGTGCCTTAAAGGACTCTGTCAAAAAGGTGAAGAGGCAGCTATTTCAATGGGACAAACTATTTGGGAACCATATGTCTGATAAAGGACTGATATCCAGCATATATAAAGAATTCCTAAAACTCAACCACCAAAGTACAAACCGTTAGGTTTTTTTAACTGGGAAGAGAAGAGACCAAAGCTCAATTGGAGAAAGTTCTATTGCGGCCATGCACAGGCGGGCTGAAGCCTAAGAGTGTCAACAACCCCGAACAAAGGTGGGAGTACAATTTTATAGTTTTGGGGAGGGGGGCTGGGGTAAGACAGAGAAGTAAGGAGTTGATGTCAGGAGATTGCTTTGCTTAAGGTAAGATAAGGAGCTGATGTTGGGGTAAGATAAGGAGTTGACGTGAGGGAGGTTATTATGTTATGGTTGGGGGTGGAAAGTTTTGCCTAACATCCCAGGCTTATTCTTTTATTTTCTAGGGATGCTGAGGGGGTGCAGATCTATTTTTCTGTATCTGCTTCCGGCTGGTGGGAAGTGTAGAATTGTCCCTATATTTCGTTCCAGGGTAGTGGCTGGCAAGGGTGTGTTTGTTGGAGGAGCAGCATGTCATCGACTACTTGGTTTGTCACGGCTTAAACATTTCTGTAAACAAACTTGGTTAGAAGTTGTAAGAAATAAGGTTTCAGAATGAGGAGTAGGATGACTATGAGGAATGGAGTTAAAAGAGGAATTAAGATTGTTCTCAAAGGGAAGGAGATTAGTATATTATTTGATAGCAAAGCTTTTAGATAAATCCATTCAGTTTTTCTTAACATAGACCATAATTTCCTTTTCCATAAACCTTCTGAGACTTACTATGTCTATTCAGGTTTTTGGTGGCTAAGAGATTTCAAATAAAGTTGAGAGGCTGTTCTGGGGGTTACTCTTATGCGAGCTTCAACTAGATATTGCAAATTGCCACAGTATATGCCAAGCCTCAACCAACAGTATTACCAAAAACCTAAATACCTAGGTCTCTGAGACTATAAAAGTTTCACTCACTAGGTTTTTATTTTTCAGAAACCTAAAACCTCCAGATTGTTCCTATGCCAGATAAGTCCCCAAACCCAGAGGCAATAGCCTCTTCAAGAATATCAACCAGTTGTACCCCCCTGCCCCATAACGTCAACACCCCTTTTCAATATGAACAAGTTAGAGTGGTCACTGCCCAGATATCCCTGAAGACTGAAACAGTGATCAAATGAGAGGGAAGAGTAGCAACAGACAAGATAGGATTTAACAAAGGATTATGACTACTGAATCATTATACAGGTATTTTGTTTTAGTCTCTAATGTATAGAACAGCTGGAAGGAAATAACTGAATAACTGGAACTGTAACTCATTCCATACTTTGAAATTTGCTCTATAACTACTTTTTGAACCGTACTTTGAAAGTCACCACTTTTCTGTATATGTTGTATTTCACAATAAAAACAAGTTCAAAAATGCAAAAGAAAAAAAAATATTACCAAATGAGTGAAAAGACAACCCAGAGAAAGTAAGGAAATGTTTGAAAATCATATATTTGATAAAAGACTCATATCCAGAATATAAAAATAACTCTTACTGTTCTATAATAAAAAGATGAATAACCCAATTAAAGAATGGGTCACAGTATTTGAATAGGTATTTCTCCAAAAAACATATACAAACAGCAAATAAGTATATGAAAAGATCCTCAGATCCACATCAGGGAAATGCAAATCAGAACTGCCTCATACACACTAGGATGACTGTAGTGAAAAAGAAAGATAACAGTAAATGTTAGGAAGGATGTGGAGACATCACAACATTCATATATTGCTGGTGGGAAGGTAGAATGGCGAAGCCTCTGGGAAACAGAGGCAGTTTCTCAAAAGGTTAAACATAGAGCTACCACTTGACCAGCAATTCTACTACTCAGTATACACCAAAGAGAAATGAAAACAGTATATGTATATGTTCATTTTCAAGAATTACACAGCTGCTTTTTTCCTAGTAATCAAAAACTGGAGGGAAAAAAATTCCTAAGCACTAAATATCCATCAATATGAATGGATAAATAGATTGTGGTATATGCACCAAAAGGAATACTACACAGCAATAAAAATAAAAGAACAACTGATATGTAATAACATGGGTGAATTTCACAAATACTATGTTGAGCATAATAAGCCTGCTCCAAAGAAATATATATTATGATTCCAAATAATTGAATTTCAGGAGGAGAAAGAACTAATCAATGGTGATAGAAGTCAGAATAAAAGTTACATCTGTGGGGGATGGATACTGAAGCTTAAGGGAACAAACCTTCTAGGGGTGCTGGAAATATCCTAATTTGATGTAGGTGGTAGTTACACAGGTTTGTGCATATGTGTGAAAAAAGCATTAAGCTGTACCCTTATTATATGTGTACTATATTCACCTCACTGGATATATTTCATACCTCAATTTTTTTATAATGGAGGAAAAAGTGTTTGTACAATAAAATATTTTAAAATGTTATATTCATGGAAACAGAAAAAATAAAGATAAGGATGAAATACACTCATATTTTATAGGAGAAAGGTTAAGAGTATGGGCTTTGGAGTCAGAATAACGTTTAAATCTAGGATTTGTCACTAACTAGCTGTTTGACTTCTCCAAGCTTGTTTCTTCATCAGTAAAATGCAGATAATACACCTACATTATAGGACTGATGTAATTACTAAAAGAGACAATGCACATAAAATGCTTGGCACACAGTAAGTACTAAAAAACCGTTTAATATCCTCCCCCCCCACAGATAATGGAATTACAGGTGGTTTTATTTAGTGCTTTATACTTTTCTCATGTTTTTGACATCTTTTACAACACACATATAATCACACCAAGGTACTCATTGAGAGGGTATGCTGCCCTATACCATTCTATAAACCATAAGCCTGAATCATTTATAAATCACAAAGTCCTTAAATGTTTCAGTACTATTCAAACAAAATATTTTTCTTCTGAATTGCATAATATCTAGTACATAGTGTTGACATCTACACCATAAATGTTCCACACTTCTCCTGAACCCCACATTTTTCCTTATTACTTCACAAAAAATCTGAGAAAATACAGCACTAAATCTTTAGCACTCAGATACCTTTTATTTTGCTTTGATGATAGAGTTAATCTTTCTTTTGGAATTGAAAGAGCAAAGTTACTCAAGAGGTCAGGGATGTGTGTGTGTGTGTCTGTCTGTCTGTGTGTGTGTGCCTGTGTGTGCGTCTGTCTGTGTTTACTCCATATCCTGATCCCAAATGTGGTAAGAACCTAACTTCCAAAGTTGAACTAAAACTCAAAACCAAGCAGAGGCAAAGACAAACTGTCCACAGCAACACTGCCAGATAACAAATGAAATCTATAAAGATCTTTCCTAGAAATAAAATTGAATTAAAAGTTCCAATTCCATCAGAGAGAGTCACAGAATTCAGAAACTGTAGTACAACAAAAGAATGTATGAGATATACTGAAGGGTAAAAATGACAGTAAAACACAGAGCAGACTTCGACATATCTTTAATTACTACTTCATTTCAGGCTAATGGTAAAAATTAGTCTTTAGATAGTTGATAAAATCAGCCTGTCTGTGCTGGGTTAGTACCAAGATCTGTGGCCAAGGAAATACTTCTAATAAAATTGATTTTCCTTTTTGGCAACCAATAGGCCAGTCAATAATAATGCTGTTTAAGAAGGATTGAGTCATGAAGGAGATGAACCTTTCCTTCCATTTATTATGTTTGTATTGTCTACACTTGAAAGGAGTTTTTAATAATGATAGCAAAGAAGAAACTACATGGGGAAAGCTATTCTTAGAGCTAACCTCTAGAAGCCCTCTGACTTGGAAGCCATGTTAGCAATCCAAACCGAGAAAGCCAAAAGCATTCCCATTAACTGAAGTAAGAAAGTATGGATTATGATGATCAATAACAAAGGAAAACCAAGGCTAGAGGCAACAAAAAATGGACATATGACTATAAAGGAGGCAAAAAAAAAAAAAAGTCTCATGCATATGGTCCTAATTGATCTATCCTAAAAATCTACACAGAACTTTTACTTTAAATTAGTTAAAGCTGGTGTTCATTAAAGAGTGTTCTATAAAGGTACATAAAGCAGTTTTTGGATTGTTTGTCTTATATTACCCAAACAAATAGAATACAAGACCCACAAGTCAAAAACCTCAAACAATTCCTAACTTGGGGATATTTCCCTCTAAAACATCCCTAACATTTCAAACCAAATAAAAGACAGAGGTGAAACAAGAGTATTCAAAACAAAAAACAAAAAACAAAAAACAAAAAAAGCAACCTTGGTGGTGGTGGTGGTGGTTGGGGAAAGAAGGGGTTGAAAAGTTAATTTTAAGTTCATATAGAAAAACAAACATGCAAAACTGGGAAGGAATGAGTAGTGAAGGAAACTGTCCTACCAGATAGTAAAACATATTTTGAAGCTACAATATTTAAACAGCAGAGTACAAGCACATGAGCAGAAAAACAGAGCAATGGAATAGAAGAATAAGACCAAAAATAGACCAAAATACATAAAGGAATTGAGTACGTGATAAATAAGGCATTTCAAATAAAGGGAAAAAAGATTATTTAATAAACATTATTGCAACACCTGCTAACCATATGGACCAAAAAAGCTGTATTCATGTTACATACACATGATACAAAGTAATTCTAGATTGATCAAAGAAACCATGAAAGAACTAAGAAAACACAGGAGAAAGTTTTAATAATTATATCACAAAGAAAGTGCTTATTTTCCTTAGTTTATAAAAGTTCCTATAAATTGGGAAGAAAAAATATCATTGATCCAACAAGAAAGTAGGCAAAAGATGTGAGCATATGATTCACAGAAAATGAAATATAAATAGTTCTTAAATATATGAAAAGATGCTCAGTATCACTCTTAAGAGAAATGCAAATTTAAAATATTATATATTGTTCTTCATCTGTCAATCAGGCAGAGAACAAAAAGAGTGAGGATAAACTATTTTGGTAAGGGTGAAGAAATAGAAATTCTCTCATACATTGCTGGTGGAATTGTGAATTGGTATAGTCTGTTAATATGATACGAGTTAAATAAATTATGATTATCCCTATAGAGGAATATGATGCAGACATCAAAAAGACTATACTTCTTGATATGGAACAGTCCCCAAGATAAACTGTTGAATAAACAAAGGAAGGTATAGTGTGTATAGTTTTCTATCATAGTTATCATACATGCTTATATATATAGCTCTCTGAAAGGATGCATATACAAATGGAAATAGGTAACTACCTCCAGAGAAGAGAATTGGGTGGCTGGGAAACAAGGGTGGGAGGGTTTTTAAAAATATAGTCTTTTTCACTTTTTAATTTTTTCCATTTTTAAGAGTACTACCTACTAAAAAATGTGAACTATATACATTTCAAAGAAGAGTTATGGCCTAAGATTATGACTTGATTTATGATTCAAGGCTAGAGAACTGGCCCAACAAAGAGGCACAATTGTCAAATGGGGAAAGAAGTATTTCTTCTGAGTAAATAGTGAGGATGCCCAAAAGGTTCAGGTATATGCTTAGGTCCTTTCTGGTTTTCATGTTTTATTTTCCTAATGTTGTGTCAACTTTTTTAGAAGTTGACATTCCTTTATTCCACAAATAAGCACCTACTTTATGTCAGATATTAAGCAAGGCACTGGTGACACAACCAAGCTCTGGTACCTGTATATGGTGTTGTTGAGGATAAAGACATTTAAACAGCCAATAATAACACAATGTGATTGCACTGTGATAATTCTTTGATGAGTTTAAGAATAAGGAAACATAGGTATAACCTACAAATACAGGTTATACCCCATAAATAACCTATAAGATAGTTTAGAGTCAAGGAAGGCTTCCTGGAGGAAATGATGTATCAGCTGAGGCCTAAGAGGGAGAGCAGAGGGAAGTGAAGGAGAGGAAAAAAGTATCTACAAAGGCCAAGAGGTGAGTGGGCTGGAAGAACTAAAAGTTCTTCAGAACAAGTGGATCTTAGTGTACCACAGACGGGTCATAAGGAAAAGAGTGCACTGAGAAATAAAAGGAGAAGTAAACAATGGCTTTACAAGGCAAATTAAATTTACATTTTATTTTAAGGGGAAAATAGGAGCAATTAAAAAGTAAGTAAGAGAACAAGCTCAAGTTTGCATTTTAGAAAGATCCCTAATGATGATATATGGGGAATATGGTGAAGGATGACAAGATTAGAAATAGGATTCTAGTTCGGAGCTTCTGAAATAATCTAAGTACACTATATCTAACTAGTGTACTGGCAGTGTTGAAATAGAGAACTGGGTAGAATTGAGAGATATTTAGGAGGCAGAATCTACAGGACTTAACTGACGTGAACATGAGAGAAAAATAAAGAATGACTCCTGAGAAACTGGTTGGATGGCTGTGCCAATTGTGGAGGGGAGTGGGGGGTCAGTTGTTGAGATGGTAGGTTCAGTGTTAGATACTGTGAGCTTGACGTGTGTGCTGGTTTGTACGTATTATGTCACCCAAAATGCCATGTTCTTTAATGCCTTCTTGGTGGGGGCAGAAGTATTAATGTTGATTAGGTTGGTATCTTTGGATTAAGTGTTTCTATGGAGATGTGACTCAATTAACTGTGGGTGAACCGTTTGACTGAATTACTTCCATGGAGATATGGACCCCCATTCAGGGTGGGTCTTGATTTAATCACTGGAGTCCTATGAAAGAACTCACAAACAGAAGGACCTCAAAGCTTGACATTTTGGAGAGCTACTGCAGCATAAAGAGACCTTTTGGAGATGGCCATAGAAAGCAGACTTTTACTGAAGCTAGCCCTGAGTTTGCTCTGGAGAAACTAAGAGAGGACAAACAACCCAAGTACAACATTTTGAAGAATGCACAGGAACTGAGAGAGGAACTGGAACACAACCAGGGACCAGCAGATGCCAGCCACATGCCTTCCCAGCTAACAGAGGTTTTCTGGACACCATTGGCCTTCCTTCTGTGAAGGTATACTTGTGTTGATGCCTTAATTTGGACATTTTCATGGTCTTCAGACTGTAAATTTGTAACCAAATAAACCCCCTTTTAAAAAGCCAATCCATTTCTGGTATTTTGCTAATGGCAGCATTAGCAAACTGGAACAAAGTGTCAGAGGGACATTCAAGAAGAGATAGGTGTGTCTGGAGCTATGGACTGAGATCTGGGTCAGTGATAAAGATTTGGGGATCACCATCACAAAGATGATAATTCATGCCAGTTCATTAGACAATCCAAGAAGAAAGTATTGTGAGAACAAAAGAAGACCTAGAAGACCTGAGAAACACCAGCAATTAACAGAAAGTGCAAGAATTAACCAGGTGTGCTAGGGGAGATCATACACCTAGAAAATTAAGCTTTGCAGTAAGCACTAAGTCTTGCAGAAATTGTTAACTATAAGCAGTTGTTTGATCCATACCAAAGAATGTATTCAAAGTCTCCAGAACAGTTGGGAGAAGCAAAAACAGTGAGACAAAGAGAGTTTTTCCAAGAATGTGAAGGAATATTCATCCCATCATGTGATATCATCAGTTGTGGGCATATTATATGCACAGGAAGAGAGCCTGTCCTTCTGAGGGAGTGCTGCACTGCTGTGTGTCCTAATCCTGTGAAGCTCTCTGCATAGAGAATAAGTTGCATCCTTTGTAAACACTAAAGGAACTCACGTTCTCTATTTCCTTCTTTCAATCACATTGACAGCCTGTTATGACAATTTCACAAAGGGATGAGAGCCTCTAGAAGTCGTGAGAAAGAGACATGGGGGGGGGAAGGGAGAGAGAGGGGGAAAAGAGGTGGAGAGAGAGAAACTAGGAGCATATGATGTCAAGAAAATAAAAAGGAAGAAAATATTTAAGAAGTCAGGGAGTAATCAGCAGTTTTGAATTCTACTGTGCGGACAAGTTGGGATAAGGACTGGAAAGGTTATCAAAGTCATTAGCAATAATGATGTCATTAGCAATCTTGGTTTCAAAGTTTCACTTCACTGTTAAGAATAAAAGCAAGAGTCAAGGCCAGAGGCGGGGCAAGATGGCAGACTGGTGAGCTGTAAGTTTTAGTTACTCCTCCAGGAAAGTAGGTAAAGAGCCAGGAACTGCGTGGACTGGACACCACAGAGCAATCTGTCTTTGGGCATACTTCATACAACACTCATGAAAATGTCGAACTGCTGAGATCAGCGAAATCTGTAAGTTTTTGCGGCCAGGGGACCTGCGCCCCTCCCTGCCAGGTTCAGTCCCGGGGGAGGAGGGGCTGCCAGCTCCGGGAAGGAGAAGGGAGAACTGCAGTGGTAGCCCTTCTCGGAAACTCATTATACTGATTCAAACTCCAACCATAGATAGACTGAGACCAGACACCAGAGAATCTGAGAGCTGCCAGCCCAGCAGAGAGGAGACAGGCATAGAAAAAAAAAAATAACACAAAAAACTCCAAAATAAAAGCAGAGGATTTTTGGAGTTCTGGTGAACACAGAAAGGGGAAGGGCGGAGCTCAGGCCTTGAGGCGCATATGCAAATCCCGAAGAAAAGCTGATCTCTCTGCCCTGTGGACCTTTCCTTAATGGCCCTGGTTGCTTTGTCTATTAGCATTTCAATAACCCATTAGATCTCTGAGGAGGGCCCTTTTTTCTTTTTTTTTTTTAATCCTTTTTTCTTTTTCTAAAACAATTACTCTAAGAAGCCCAATACAGAAAGCTTCAAAGAACTGCAATTTGGGCACGTCAAGTCAAGAGCAGAACTAAGAGAGCTCTGAGACAAAAGGCAATAATCCAGTGGCTGAGAAAATTCACTAAACACCACAACTTCCCAAGAAAAGGGGGGTGTCCGCTCACAGCCACCATCCTAGTGGACAGGAAACACTCCTGCCCATCGCCAGCCCCATAGCCCAGAGCTGCCCCAGACAACCCAGTGTGACGGAAGTGCTTCAAATAACAGGCACACACCACAAAACTGGGCGTGGACATTAGCCTTCCCTGCAACCTCAGCTGATTGTCCCAGAGCTGCGAAGGTGGAGCAGTGTGAATTAACAAAGCCCCATTCAGCCATCATTTGAGCAGACTGGGAGCCTCCCTACACAGCCCAGCAGCCCAGAACTGCCCTGGGGGGACGGCACTCACCTGTGACATAGCACAGTCATCCCTCAACAGAGGACCCGGGGTGCACAGCCTGGAAGAGGGGCCCACTTGCAAGTCTCAGGAGCCATACGCCAATATCAAAGACTTGTGGGTCAGTGGCAGAGACATACTGTGGCAGGACTGAACTGAAGGATTAGACTATTGCAGCAGCTTTAAAACTCTAGGATCACCAGGGAGATTTGATTGTTAGGGCCACCCCCCCTCCCCGACTGCCCAGAAACACGCCCCACATACAGGGCAGGCAACACCAACTACACACGCAAGCTTGGTACACCAATTGGGCCCCACAAGACTCACTCCCCCACTCACCAAAAAAAGGGCTAAGCAGGGGAAAACTGGCTTGTGGAGAACAGGTGGCTCATGGACGCCACGTGCTGGTTAGTTAGAGAAAGTGTACTCCACGAAGCTGTAGATCTGATAAATTAGAGATAAGGACTTCAATAGGTCTACAAACCCTAAAAGAACCCTATCAAGTTCAGCAAATGCCACGAGGCCAAAAACAACAGAAAATTATAAAGCATATGAAAAAACCAGACGATATGGATAACCCAAGCCCAAGCACCCAAATCAAAAGACCAGAAGAGACACAGCACCTAGAGCAGCTACTCAAAGAACTAAAGATGAACAATGAGACCATAGTACGGGATATGAAGGAAATCAAGAAGACTAGAAGAGCATAAAGAAGACATTGCAAGACTAAATAAAAAAATGGATGATCTTATGGAAATTAAAGAAACTGTTGACCAAATTAAAAACATTCTGGACACTCATAGTACAAGACTAGAGGAAGTTGAACAACGAATCAGTGACCTGGAAGATGACAGAATGGAAAATGAAAGCATAAAAGAAAGAATGGGGAAAAAAATTGAAAAAATCGAAATGGACCTCAGGGATATGATAGATAATATGAAACGTCCAAATATAAGACTCATTGGTGTCCCAGAAGGGGAAGAAAAGGGTAAGGTCTAGGAAGAGTATTCAAAGAAATTGTTGGGGAAAACTTCCCAAATCTTCTAAACAACATAAATACACAAATCATAAATGCTCAGTGAACTCCAAATAGAATAAATCCAAATAAACCCACTCCGAGACATATACTGATCACACTGTCAAACACAGAAGAGAAGGAGCAAGTTCTGAAAGCAGCAAGAGAAAAGCAATTCACCACATACAAAGGAAACAGCATAAGACTAAGTAGTGACTACTCAGCAGCCACCATGGAGGCGAGAAGGCAGTGGCACGATATATTTAAAATTCTGAGTGAGAAAAATTTCCAGCCAAGAATACTTTATCCAGCAAAGCTCTCCTTCAAATTTGAGGGAGAGCTTAAATTTTTCACAGACAAACAAATGCTGAGAGAATTTGCTAACAAGAGACCTGCCCTACTGGAGATACTAAAGGGAGCCCTACAGACAGAGAAACAAAGACAGGACAGAGAGACTTGGAGAAAGGTTCAGTACTAAAGAGATTCGGTATGGGTACAATAAAGGATATTAATAGAGAGAGGGAAAAATATGGCAAACATAAACCAAAGGATAAGATGGCCGATTCAAGAAATGCCTTCACGGTTTTAACGTTGAATGTAAATGGATTAAACTCCCCAATTAAAAGATATAGATTCACAGAATGGATCAAAAAAAATGAACCATCAATATGTTGCATACAAGAGACTCATCTTAGACACAGGGACACAAAGAAACTGAAAGTGAAAGGATGGAAAAAAATATTTCATGCAAGCCACAGCCAAAAGAAAGCAGGTGTAGCAATATTAATCTCAGATAAAATAGACTTCAAATGCAGGGATGTTTTGAGAGACAAAGAAGGCCACTACATACTAATAAAAGGGGCAATTCAGCAAGAAGAAATAACAATCGTAAATGTCTATGCACCCAATCAAGGTGCCACAAAATACATGAGAGAAACACTGGCAAAACTAAAGGAAGCAATTGATGTTTCCACAATAATTGTGGGAGACTTCAACACATCACTCTCTCCTATAGATAGATCAACCAGACAGAAGACCAATAAGGAAATTGAAAACCTAAACAATCTGATAAATGAATTAGATTTAACAGACATATACAGGACAGTACATCCCAAATCACCAGGATACACATACTTTTCTAGTACTCATGGAACTTTCTCCAGAATAGATCATATGCTGGGACATAAAACAAGCCTCAATAAATTTAAAAAGATTGAAATTATTCAAAGTACATTCTCTGACCACAATGGAATACAATTAGAAGTCAATAACCATCAGAGACTTAGAAAATTCACAAATACCTGGAGGTTAAACAACACACTCCTAAACAATCAGTGGGTTAAAGAAGAAGTAGCAAGAGAAATTGCTAAATATATAGAGACGAATGTAAATGAGAACACAGCATACCAAAACCTATGGGATGCAGCAAAAGCAGTGCTAAGGGGGAAATTTATAGCACTAAACGCATATATTAAAAAGGAAGAAAGAGCCAAAATCAAAGAACTAATGGATCAACTGAAGAAGCTAGAAAATGAACAGCAAACCAATCCTAAACCAAGTACAAGAAAAGAAATCACAAGGATTAAAGCAGAAATAAATGACATAGAGAACAAAAAAACAATAGAGAGGATAAATATCACCAAAAGTTGGTTCTTTGAGAAGATCAACAAGATTGACAAGCCCCTAGCTAGACTGACAAAATCAAAAAGAGAGAAGACCCATAGAAACAAAATAATGAATGAAAAAGGTGACATAACTGCAGATCCTGAAGAAATTAAAAAAATTATAAGAGGATATTATGAACAACTGTATGGCAACAAACTGGATAATGTAGAAGAAATGGACAATTTCCTGGAAACATATGAACAACCTAGACTGACCAGAGAAGAAATAGAAGACCTCAACCAACCCATCACAAGCAAAGAGATCCAATCAGTCATCAAAAATCTTCCCACAAATAAATGCCCAGGGCCAGATGGCTTCACAGGGGAATTCTACCAAACTTTCCAGAAAGAACTGACACCAATCTTACTCAAACTCTTTCAAAACATTGAAAAAAATGGAACACTACCTAACTCATTTTATGAAGCTAACATCAATCTAATACCAAAACCAGGCAAAGATGCTACAAAAAAAGGAAAACTACCGGCCAATCTCCCTAATGAATATAGATGCAAAAATCCTCAACAAAATACTTGCAAATCGAATCCAAAGACACATTAAAAAAATCATACACCATGACCAAGTGGGGTTCATTCCAGGCATGCAAGGATGGTTCAACATAAGAAAAACAATCAATGTATTACAACACATTAACAAGTCAAAAGGGAAAAATCAATTGATCATCTCAATAGATGCTGAAAAAGCATTTGACAAAATCCAACATCCCTTTTTGATAAAAACACTTCAAAAGGTAGGAATTGAAGGAAACTTCCTCAACATGATAAAGAGCATATATGAAAAACCAACAGCCAGCATAGTACTCAATGGTGAGAGACTGAAAGCCTTCCCTCTAAGATCAGGAACAAGACAAGGATGCCCGCTGTCACCACTGTTATTCAACATTGTGCTGGAAGTGCTAGCCAGGACAATCCGGCAAGACAAAGAAATAAAAGGCATCCAAATTGGAAAAGAAGAAGTAAAACTGTCATTGTTTGCAGATGATATGATCTTATATCTAGAAAACCCTGAGAAATCGACGATACAGCTACTAGAGCTAATAAACAAATTTAGCAAAGTAGCGGGATACAAGATTAATGCACATAAGTCAGTCATGTTTCTATATGCTAGAAATGAACAAACTGAAGAGACACTCAAGAAAAAGATACCATTTTCAATAGCAACTAAAAAAATCAAGTACCTAGGAATAAACTTAACCAAAGATGTAAAAGACCTATACAAAGAAAACTACATAACTCTACTAAAAGAAATAGAAGGGGACCTTAAAAGATGGAAAAGTATTCCATGTTCATGGCTAGGAAGGCTAAATGTCATTAAGATGTCAGTTCTACCCAAACTCATCTACAGATTCAATGCAATCCCAATCAAAATTCCAACAACCTACTTTGCAGACTTGGAAAAGCTAGTTATCAAATTTATTTGGAAAGGGAAGATGCCTCGAATTGCTAAAGACACTCTAAAAAAGAAAAACGAAGTGGGAGGACTTACACTCCCTGACTTTGAAGCTTATTATAAAGCCACAGTTGCCAAAACAGCATGGTACTGGCACAAAGATAGACATATAGATCAATGGAATCGAATTGAGAATTCAGAGATAGACCCTCAGATCTATGGCCAACTGATCTTTGATAAGGCCCCCAAAGTCACTGAACTGAGCCATAATGGTCTTTTCAACAAATGGGGCTGGGAGAGTTGGATATCCATATCCAAAAGAATGAAAGAGGACCCCTACCTCACCCCCTACACAAAAATTAACTCAAAATGGACCAAAGATCTCAATATAAAAGAAAGTACCATAAAACTCCTAGAAGATAATGTAGGAAAACATCTTTAAGACCTTCTATTAGGCGGCCACTTCCTAGACTTTACACCCAAAGCACAAGCAACAAAAGAGAAAATAGATAAATGGGAACTCCTCAAGCTTAGAAGTTTCTGCACCTCAAAGGAATTTCTCAAAAAGGTAAAGAGGCAGCCAACTCAATGGGAAAAAATTTTTGGAAACCATGTATCTGACAAAAGACTGATATCTTGCATATACAAAGAAATCCTACAACTCAATGACAATAGTACAGACAGCCCAATTATAAAATGGGCAAAAGATATGAAAAGACAGTTCTCTGAAGAGGAAATACAAATGGCCAAGAAACACATGAAAAAATGTTCAGCTTCACTAGCTATTAGAGAGATGCAAATTAAGACCACAATGAGATACCATCTAACACCGGTTAGAATGGCTGCCATTAAACAAACAGGAAACTACAAATGCTGGAGGGGATGTGGAGAAATTGGAACTCTTATTCATTGTTGGTGGGACTGTATAATGGTTCAGCCACTCTGGAAGTCAGTCTGGCAGTTCCTTAGAAAACTAGATATAGAGCTACCATTCGATCCAGCGATTGCACTTCTCGGTATATACCCGGAAGATCGGAAAGCAGTGACACGAACAGATATCTGCACGCCAATGTTCATAGCAGCATTATTCACAATTGCCAAGAGATGGAAACAACCCAAATGTCCTTCAACAGATGAGTGGATAAATAAAATGTGGTATATACACACGATGGAATACTACGCGGCAGTAAGAAGGAACGATCTGGTGAAACATATGACAACATGGATGAACCTTGAAGACATAATGCTGAGCGAAATAAGCCAGGCACAAAAAGAGAAATATTATATGCTACCACTAATGTGAACTTTGAAAAATGTAAAACAAATGGTTTATAATGTAGAATGTAGGGGAACTAGCAGTAGAGAGCAATTAAGGAAGGGGGAACTATAATCCAAGAAGAACAGATAAGCTATTTAACGTTCTGGGGATGCCCAGAAATGACTATGGTCTGTTAATTTCTGATGGATATAGTAGGAACAAGTTCACAGAAATGTTGCTATATTATGTAACTTTCTTGGGGTAAAGTAGGAACATGTTGGAAGTTAAGCAGTTATCTTAGGTTAGTTGTCTTTTTCTTACCCCCTTGTTATGGTCTCTTTGAAATGTTCTTTTATTGTATGTTTGTTTTCTTTTTAACTTTTTTTTTCATACAGTTGATTTAAAAAAGAAGGGAAAGTTAAAAAAAAAAAAAAAGAAAAGAAAAACAAGGAAAAAAAAAAGATGTAGTGCCCCCTTGAGGAGCCTGTCGAGAATGCAGGGGTATTCGCCTACCCCACCTCCATGGTTGCTAACATGACCACAGACATAGGGGACTGGTGGTTTGATGGGTTGAGCCCTCTACCATAAGTTTTACCCTTGGGAAGACGGTTGCTGCAAAGGAGAGGCTAGGCCTCCCTATATTTGTGCCTAAGAGCCTCCTCCCGAATGCCTCTTTGTTGCTCAGATGTGGCCCTCTCTCTCTAGCTAAGCCAACTTGAAAGCTGAAATCACTGCCCTCCCCCCTACGTGGGATCAGACACCCAGGGGAGTGAATCTCCCTGGCAACGTGGAATATGACTCCCGGGGAGGAATGTAGACCCGGCATCGTGGGACGGAGAACATCTTCTTGACCAAAAGGGGGATGTGAAAGGAAATGAAATAAGCTTCAGTGGCAGAGAGATTCCAAAACGAGCCGAGAGATCACTCTGGTGGGCACTCTTACGCACACTTTAGACAACCCTTTTTAGGTTCTAAAGAATTGGGGTGGCTGGTGGTGGATACCTGAAACTATCAAACTACAACCCAGAACCCATGAATCTCGAAGACAGTTGTATAAAAATGTAGCTTATGAAGGGGTGACAATGGGATTGGGAAAGCCATAAGGACCAAACTCCACTTTGTCTAGTTTATGGATGGATGTGTAGAAAAGTAGGGGAAGGAAACAAACAGACAAAGGTACCCAGTGTTCTTTTTTACTTCAATTGCTCTTTTTCACTCTAATTATTATTCTTGTTATTTTTGTGTGTGTGCTAATGAAGGTGTCAGGGATTGATTTAGGTGATGAATGTACAACTATGTAATGGTACTGTAAACAATCGAAAGTACAATTTGTTTTGTATGACTGCGGGGTATGTGAATATATCTCAATAAAATGATGATAAAAAAAAAAGAATAAAAGCAATACTGCAATGGATTGAGGAGTAAATGGGACTTGAGAAAATAGAGACACTAAATACAGACAAGGCAGGTAAATATTTGCTGATTCCATGGCAAAAAAAAAAAGAAAAAAAAAAAACCCTTCCATTTGACTTCTTCAATTTTCTTTGTGCAATAAGAGATAATATGCTATATGGCTGTATGGGAAAAAAGAAGTAGCAGGGCAGAAGAGATGAATGACCTTATGAACCCTAAGACCAGAAGAATTGCCAGTCAAAATTAAAGACAGAAAGCATGATTTATGATAACACTGGGGCTGTCTTTGCCCAGAGCCCAGGTGTAGGCGTGTAGAAGGCAGACAACTGAATTAATCGGAATTACATTTTGCCAGGTGGCTAAGACAGTTGAAAAACAGGAAATGGGGATGAGGATTGTGCCAGTTTGAATGTATTATGTCCCCCAAACGCCATTATCTTTGATGCAATCTTGTGGGGCAGACATTTTAGTGCTGATTAGATTGGAATTCTTTGAGTGTTTCCATGGAGTGTGCCCCACCCCAACTGTAGGTGATAACTCTGATTAGATATTTCCATGGAGGTGTGGCCCCACCCATTCAGGGTGGGCCTTGATCAATGGAGCCATATAAATGAGCTGACAGGCAGAGGGAACTCCGAGCAGCTGTGAGTGATGTTTTGAAGAGGAGCTACAGCCAAGAGGGACACTCTGAAGAAAGCACAGGAGCTGCAGATGAGAGACAGTTTGAAGACGGCTGTTGAAAGCAGACTCTTGCTCCAGAGAAGCTAAGAGAGGACAAATATCCCAAGTGCAACTAACAGTGACATTTTTGAGGAACTGCAGCCTAGAGAGGAACGTCCTGGGAGAAAGCCATTTTGAAACCAGAACTTTGGAGCAGACTCCAGCCACGTGCCTTCCCAGCTAACAGAGGTTTCCTGGACACCATTGGCCATCCTCCAGTGAAGGTACCCGATTGCTGATGTGTTACCTCGACACTTTATGGCCTTAAGACTGTAACTCTGTAACGAAATAAACCCCCTTTTATAAAAGCCAATCCATCTCTGGTGTTTTGCATTCCGCAGCATTAGCAAACTAGAACAAGGATAAAAGAATGAGCATGGATAAAATGAACTGAAATGAGAGAAGGTGGAGCATTCAAGGGACCAGGGGCTTTCATGAGGTCAAAAAACAGATACAGAGTAGAATGAATTTGAGGGTATAGTAAGAGAAAATGATATCTGAACTGAAAATTTCAAGAGCTGATGACAAGATCCAGGGTGAGCTCATGTGGGCTGGAGGAATATGGCAAGAAATATTGTGTAAAAGAAAAGCATTTTACAGCTAACATACTGAAATAAAAAGCAAACTCTTTGGTGAACACTAAGATGACTCAGCAATGTTGAATATTTTCTCCTACTTTGTTGCTTAACTTCCAGCACTGCCTTTTTTTATCAGACATTTTGAATTTTTAAGTAGTCATTTTGTCAGGTTTCACTAAAAATAAAATTGGAATTTTTATATCAGACAGTATTGAATAAATAAATTACTGGGGAGAATTAATATATTTACAATATTAGGTCTTCCATCCAGAAACATGGTACATCTCTCCATTCAAGTCTCTTTTTTTCCCCTGCCCCTTAAGTAAAGGTTTATGTCTTGGCATATTTTAATGGGTAACCTAGGTATTTAAAGAGTGTTACTTGCAACTGAGGATCTTTTTCCTCTAAGATTTTCTTATTTATTATTGCTAGTATGTGGAAATCCTATTGATTTCTATATGTTGATCTTATATCTAGTTAATTTACCAAATTGTTATTAAATTTAATATTCGATTTTCTTTTGACATTTCCTAAAGAGAAGATTATAGCATCTTCAAATGGTGACTGCTTTGTTGCTTCTTTTCCAATATTTATAGTGTTGTGGAGGACCTTTAGTACAACATTTAATAGTAGTTTTATCCCTTTAATTTGAATACACCTAACATTTTGCAGTTTTTAATTCTACTGTGGGGAAAAGTTGGGACAAGGTTTCTCTTACATGCATTCTATCAAGTTAAGGAAGTTTTCTCTATTTCTACATTGCAGAAGTTTTGTGGCTGCTACTGCTTTAAATCAGGAAAGGATATTTTAATTTTCTAAAATGTTTTTTACGTATGATTCTCATAAGATAATCAGATGGCTTTTTTCCATGAATAACATTGTAGTGAATTCTTTCACATCCTTAAATTGAACTATTCTTGCATTTCTAGAATAAAACATACTTGATCTTGACTGTTAATATTCTATTCAACATTTTTCATATATCCACAAAATAGATTGGCTAATAATATTCTTCTATGTACTATTCTTATCTAGTTTTGATGTCTGGGTTATTCTAGACTCATAGAACAAATCTTTTCTCTATCTGCTAGCTTATACAACATGGAGATTATTTGTTTCTTAAGTATTCAGTAGAATAGTAAGTGATAATTATTAATAAAGGTAAATATAGAATTCTTTGATTTTTATAATCTTTTTGTAGTTATACGATTCTTTTTCTCCTAAATGCTTACTTGGGCTTGCACTATTTTTCTACTTAAATAGATTTTACCAGAATGTTGCTATTTTATTCACTATTTTCAAAGAACAAGCTTTAAGTTTTCTGATTAAGGAAAACTTTCATATATTCTTTTTCTAGCTTTTAAAGTTGAAAAATTGTTTAATTTTTAGTCTTTTTTTCTCCCTAATAAATGTACTCAAGACTATTCATTTTCTTTAAAACATTTCTTTGATTGTATCTAAGCTTCTGTATTTGATATAAATATATACATTTATATACATATATCAACTTTTTTTACATAGAAACATTTTCCCCATTCTTTAAAGTGTATTTTCTAATTTTATTTCCTTATTGTTAGAAAGCATGGCCTACATGATTTGTACTTTTATATCGGGGTTGGGGGGATTTATTAAAGTATTCTTTGTAATTAACATGTGGTCAATTTTTATAAACATGGCTTGAGTGATGGAAAAGAATACACATTACTTGCTTGCTAGATCAAAATTCTACTTACAGGGAGATAACATTTATATATGATCATGCTTGTTAATTGTTTTATTTAAATATTTGATACAGTATAATGTGACAATTTTTGCAAAAGGTCTGTAAAGTCTCATAGGAATTATCAATTTCTCCACATAGTTCTATCATTTTTGCTTTATATGTTTTGAAATGATGTTCTTAGTTGTACAAAGGTTCATAACCACAGGGAATTATACCATTAAAGATTGTAGATCTCTTCTTATCTCATTTAGGATTTTAGCCTAGTATTCTATTAATATTACCACACATACTTTCTTCTTAATAGTACTTACCTCCTTCATATCGGTAGTCTATACAGTTAGGTTTTGTTTTTAAACCATTTTCAGCATCTCTTTTAAATATTTGATACAGTATAATGTGACAATTTTTGCAAAAGGTCTGTAAAGTCTCATAGGAATTATCAATTTCTCCAATTAGTTCTATCATTTTTGCTTTATATGTTTTAAAATGATGTTCTTAGTTGTACAAAGGTTCATATGTCCCAAACTCATTTATTATGATCACACTATTAAAAATGTTTTCCATTTAACTAGGCTTTTTTACTGCCTGCTATTTCTTGATGGCATTTTCTTTTATTTCTAGTCTTCTATATTATATATCCCACTTCTAGTCTTCTAATGGTTACCCTATTTATTGTGAAATATAACACATTCAAATATGTGTGCAAAAAAAAATGTACCCTTAAAATTTTTTGCACTTAAAATGTTTACTTTCAAAAAAACTGAACATAGTTGAAGAAAAAGTAGCTGCATTAAAAAAGTTTCATGATACAGGATACTAGAAAAGAAAACATTATTAACCGATAAAAAGAAAACAGAGCAACTGTTTTCACAACTGCCATCTCTAAAACAATCAATTGTGTGATCTTCGTCTTTAATCCTGTGCTTATTTTCTTTTTGCTTATTAGAATTCATATAACACAAAATTTACTATTTTATCAATTTTCAAGTGTACAATTCAGATGCTTTTACTATATTCACTATGTGAATATACCCAAGAGAAATGATAATATATTCCTATGAATGTTTATAGTGGCATTATTCATAATAGCTAACACTAGGAACAACCCAGACTTCTATCAGCTGATGGATAGATAAACAAAATGTGTTATATCTATACAATGGAATATTATTCAGTCATAAAATGGCTGAATGCAGATCATTCTACAACATAGCTGAGCTTCAAAATTATTATGCTATGTTAAAGAAGCCAGGGGAAAAAAAGGCTACTATTGCATGATTCCATTTATATGAAATGCCCAGAACTGCCAAATCCATAGACACAAAAGTAGATTAGGGACTGGAGGAAAAGAGGAATGGGAAGTGACTGCTAATGGATAAGGGGTTACTCTTGGGGGAGATCAAAATGTTCCGAAATTTGTGGCGATGAGTGCACAAGTCTGCAAATATAGTAAAAGCCAACGAATTGTACACTTTAAAAAGGTGTATTTTATGGCAGGTGAATTATATATCAATAAAAATTATCCTCACCATTAACATGCTCACCCTAGTCACCAAAAATGACTGAGTAGGGGACTCCAAAACATCATCCCTCCACAAAAGCAATGAAAATGCTGGAAAAATTGCCAAGTCTACTTTTTTGGAACTCTGAAAATGGATCAAAAACTTACAAAAACCAGAGGAACACTTAATCAAGAAAGAAGCTGCAGAATTTTGGTAAGAGAGAGCTACATGGTGTTTTAACTTACCTGCTTACTATCCCTACTCTCTTGCTCAGCAATGGCCATGAAGACAGCAGCGTACATTTCTGGTGTGGTGTGCTACTATCAGAGGAAGCCATACAGACCTTATTATCTAAAAACTGTGGTTGTGTGCTTTGACATGTCTGATGGGGCTCCCTGAAAAATCAGCTCAAGGGGATTGACTTTATTTTGCATGCCTTGGCGCTTCCTAAGGGCTGAAGTGGCTTCCCAAGCAGTATTTGTCAAAAGCATTTATTCAAAGGCAAATATATTAGATGCAGCCAGCTGGGGTAAGGGATAACAGTTGGGGCAAGCAACAGACCAAAACCCTAGAAAGAAAGAGACTGATGAAGGAGATACTTGAGGGAATAAGGACTGTGAAAAGCTCCCACATATCACAGGCAATTAAGAAGGCCACACATGGTGAGAAAGGATCTGAGAAAACCCTAAGCTTTTTACTTCTGGCTGACCCTTAGGCTTCATGTAAGCAGTAAGCGAAGGATATGGCAGAGTTTTAAGTGGCCTGGCTAAGCACTGAAAGAGTGTTGCAACACAGAAAATCGGCAAAGCCTGGGAGACAGTATTATTATTATTATTATTTTTGGCTCTAGTCATTTAAGTAAATCTCTGTCAAATTACTAGTTGACCACTAATCTAATGGAATAGACTTCAGCAGCTACACATGACAAACAATACACACTTCAAACAGCTTAGAAAAGTCATGAAACAAACAACAACAAACCACAACAAGCAGCAGCAACAAACCTTAGGGACAAGGGTGAATCTGATGTCCAGACTTGCCACATGATAATATACAAAATGCTCAGTTTTCAGCAAAAACATGCAAGGCATGCAAAGAAAAAAGAAGGTATGGTCCATTCACAGGAAAAAAAGAAAGGACTAAAAACTGTCACAGAAGAAGCCCAGACATTGGTCTTACCCGACAAAGACTTTAAAACAACTGCCATAAATATACTAAAGTGTTAAAGGAAACCACAAAGAACTAACAAAATGAAAAGCTAAAAACAAAAACAAATGTCTCACCAAACAGAGAATATCAATAACGATACACAAATTATAAAAATGAACCAAATAGATGGTAGAGAATTTCTGCTGGGGTGATGGAAAAGTTTTGGTATGGAGAAGAGTGATGGAAGCACATAAATGTGAATGTAATTAATGTAATTAAATTATATATTTGAATGTTGTTAAGGGCAGAAATTTCAGGTGGTTTTTGAGTTACAAAAATAAATTTTTTTTGAAAAAAGAACCAAATAGTAATTCAAGAGCTGAAAAGTACAATAAATGTAATAAAACATTCATTAGAAGGTTCAACAACAAATTTGAGCAGGCAGAATAAAGTATCAGTGAATTTGAAGATAGGTCAGTTGAAATTACCCAGTCTGAGGAACAAAAACATGAAAGAATGAAGAAAAATGAACAGAGTCTAAGAGACTTGTGGGACATCATTAAATGTAACCACATACCCATAACGGAAGTATCAGAGAGAAAAGAGACGAAGGGATAGAAGGATTATCTGAACAAATAACGACTGAAAATTTCCCAAATTTGATGAAAAACACAAATGTCATACACATCCACAAAGGCAATGACTCCAAGTAGGGTAAACTCAAAGAGATCCAGACCAAGGCACACTATAACCAAACTGTCAAAAGACAAAGACAAAGAGAATCTTGAAAGCTGCAAGAGAAGAGAGTCATTACATAAAAGGGATCATTAGTAAGATTAACAGCCAATTTATCATCAGAAACCAGAGAGGGCAGAAGACAGTGGGCTGAGATATTTCAAGTGCTGAAGGAAAAAACCATTAATCAAGTATTTGATATTCAGCAAAACTATCCTTCAAAAATGAAGAAGAAATTAAGACATTCTCAGATAAACAAAATCTGAGGCCACTAGACCTGCCCTACAAGAAATGCTAAAACAAGTTTTTTAAGCTCTAATGAAAGGACATTAGATAGTAACTCAAAGACACATGAACACTTAAAGAACATGGGTAAAGGTAGCTACATACAGATAAATATAAAAGGGAGTATTATTGTATTTATGGTTTGTAATTCCTCTTTTTGTATCCTACACTGTTCAAAAGACAAATGCATGAAGCAGTAATTATAAATCTAGAGTTAATGGACATACAACGTATGAAGGTGAAATTTGTGATGAAAACAACATAAAAGGAGGGATAGCGCTGTGATAGAGCAGTTTTTGTACACTATTGAAACTAATTTGGTATTAATTCAAACCAGACTGTTATAAATGTAAGACATTAAGTATAATCACAAGGTTAACCACCAAGAAAAAAACTTTAAAAGCATACATAAAAAGAAATGAAAAGGGAATCAAATGGCACACTAGAAAAAAATAAACACAATAGGGAGGAATAGAAGAATTGAGGAATAAAAATATGACAGAGAAAACAAATAGCAAATTGATGGGGAAAGTCATATCTTTTCAGTAGTTACTTTAAATGAAACGGATTAAACTCTCAAATTAAAATGAAGAGATTTGCAGAATGAATTTAAAAACATGATCCAACTATCTGCTGTTTGACAGAGACTCACTTTAGATCCAGAAAACAAACAGGTTGAAAGTGAAAGAATGGAAAAAATATTCCATGCAAATAGTCAACAAAAGAGAACTTGGATAGTTAGACCAATAACAGGTAAAATAAACTTTACATCAAAAACTGTTACAAGAAACATAGGTCAATCAAAATGGCGGTATAAGATACTCCACGGTGCCATTCCCCCACAGAACATTTGAACGATTAGAAAAATAGGCAGAGCTGTCTTTCTTTGAACATCAGAAAACACTTAAAGAGAAGCAGTAACTGGGCAAATGTCGAATCGAGAAACTGCAGCTTTGAAACATGGTAGGAGAGGCATGTGGTTCCCTTGCTGGCTCCTTCCCTACGTGTTTGTCATCATGGTGTGAAGCCAGTTTGCAATCTCACTGTGGATCCATGGACCTCTTTCAGAGGAAGCAGGGTAAACAAAATATGCATACTGTGGTGTTAGCATGTTGGTGTCAATCTGTCAGGTGGCAAGATGAAAGACAGAACAGAGAAACTCATCTCTAGCTTGCCCTCCCAGAACTTGCCAGGAAGGCAGAAGCAACTTGGGACAGCAAAAGCAGCATAAGAAATGATTTAGGCAAATAAGCCTGAGGCGAAGGATTATCTGCTTAAAGTCATAAAATAGAATACCTGGGGTTGGGAGGATAGGGGGACAAAGAAAGTCTATTCTGTAGGCAGTAAAAGGGGAATTGCAATTCCTGTAAATGGGGTAATCCCTAAGACAATGAGCATGCACAAGTCCAGGACAACATGCAGGCTCAAAAGAGACCGTGAGGACTCAGCACTTCACATTCATCTCTGGCTGATCTTTTTGATAGGAGGGCTAAACTCTAAAGCAGAGTGCCAGCGAAAGCAGAGGCAACTTGAAAAGACTGCGAAAGGTGTTTTTTTTTTTTTTT
Organism: Choloepus didactylus; assembly: GCF_015220235.1. Lineage (NCBI taxonomy): Eukaryota > Metazoa > Chordata > Mammalia > Pilosa > Megalonychidae > Choloepus > Choloepus didactylus. The sequence continues at coordinate 82,922,004 of NC_051308.1, read as the reverse complement.
TTGAAAGGTGTTTTTTGCATTGGTTTGTTTTTGTTAGCTTCTGGTAGGAAATCTCTGTCAAATCACTATCTTGATAGAAACTTAGGAACAGACAGCTCAAGGACTAAATCCTAGAGTCAACACTTTAGAATATTCAAATGTACAGTGTGCAACAAAATTCTGAAATGCCAAATGCATAAAAAATAATGATAAATATAGTTATTAGGCATGCAATATATAAAGATGTAATCTCCGATAAATGTAACAAAAGGGTGGGTGGACAGAGGGGTATGAGAAAAATGTATATAGACATTATTGAAATTGTTACTATTAAATCAAACATGACCGTTATAGATTTATGATGTTAAATTTAAGCCCCATGGTAACCACAAAGAAAATATATGAAAAATACATAAAAAGAAATGAGAAGGGACTCAATATTTTTTGTAACAATACCAAAAATCAAATAAATATAGAAATAGGAGTTAACAAAAGAACTGAGACAAAAAAGGTTTAAGATTTACACACACCAAATAGCAAAACGGCAGAAAAAAAAGTCCTGCATTATCAGTAGTTACTTTAAATGAAAATGGAATAAACTTTCCAGTCACAAGGAAGACACTGGCAGAATGGATAAAAAAAGCATGACTCAAACATACATGTTTGCAAGAGATTCATCTTAAATTCAAAGACATAAGTCGGTTGAAAGTGAAAGAATGGAAAAAAAATTATAACAGGTAAATAGTAACCAAAAGAAAGGCTGTGGTAGCTATATCAAATTCAGATAAAATAGATTTTAAGTCAAAAACCGTTAGGAGGGACAAACAAAATCATTCAATACAGATAAAGGGGTAAATTCAACAAAAAAATATTAATTATAAATATATATGCACCTAATGGCAAAGCCTGAACATGTGAAACAAATACCGACAGATGTGAAAGAATTAGGAGACTTAAATACATGACATTCAAAAACAGATAGATCATCTAGGCAGAAGATCAACAAGGAAACAAAAGACTGAAATAAGATTTTAAACCAAGTAGACTTAAGAGACACATATAGAATACCTCACCCAACAGCAGCAGAATACACATTTTTTGTTAGTGCACATGGATTATTCTACAGAGTAGAACATTTAGTAGGTCACAAAGCAAGTCTTGATACATTAAGAAATACTGAAATCATACAGTGTATCTTCTCCAGTCACAATGGAACAAAGCTAGAAATCAACAACAGGGCAGATCTGGAAAACTCACAAATTTGTGGAGATAAACAATACACTCATTTTTTTTTTTTTTAACTTTTAAAAATTTATTTTAAAATTTATTTTTTATAGAGTTACAGGTTTGCAGAGAAATCATGCAGAAAATACAGAGTTCGCATATTCCCCTACCCTGCAGTTTTCCCTATTATTAACATTTTGCAAGTCATTTTTTCCCTTGCTGCTTTCAAGATTTGCTCCTTAACATTTTTTCCATGATGTGTGTGTTTGTGGATATCCTTGTATTTATCCTACTTGGAGTTTCCTGAAGTTCTTGGAAGTGCAGATTAATATATAGATTAATGGATATCTTTGTATTGATTTGCATATCTTTGTATAGCTTAATGGATATCTTTTTTTTTAATCTTCATTTTATTGAGATATATTCACATACCACGCAGTCATACAAAACAAATCACACTTTCGATTGTTCACAGTACCATTACATAGTTGTACATTCATCACCTAAATCAATCCCTGACACCTTCATTAGCACACACACAAAAATAACAAGAATAATAATTAGAGTGAAAAAGAGCAATTGAAGTAAAAAAGAACACTGGGTACCTTTGTCTGTTTGTTTCCTTCCCCTATTTTTCTACTCATCCATCCATAAACTAGACAAAGTGGAGTGTGGTCCTTATGGCTTTCCCAATCCCATTGTCACCCCTCATAAGCTACATTTTTATACAACTGTCTTCGAGATTCATGGGTTCTGGGTTGTAGTTTGATAGTTTCAGGTATCCACCACCAGCTACCCCAATTCTTTGGAACCTAAAAAGGGTTGTCTAAAGTGTGCGTAAGAGTGCCCACCAGAGTGACCTCTCGGCTCGTTTTGGAATCTCTCTGCCACTGAAGCTTATTTCATTTCCTTTCACATCCCCCTTTTGGTCAAGAAGATGTTCTCTGTCCCACGATGCCGGGTCTACATTCCTCCCCGGAAGTCATATTCCACGTTGCAAACAATACACTCTTAAACAGCCAATGGGTCAAAGAAGAAATCACAAGGGTAATTAGAAAATACCTTGACGCAAATGAAAATGAAAACACAACATACCAAAATTAATGGGATTCAGCAAAGGCAGTACTGAGGGGGAAATTAATAGCTCTAAATGATCACATTGAAAGAGAAAAATCTCAAATGAGGGACTACTAAACTGGAGGATCTAGAAAAAGAAGAGCAAACTAAACCCAAAGCGAGCACAAGGAAGGAAACTGAAAAAAAATAAAAAATAAAAAAAAAGAGTGGAGATAAATGAAACAGAGAATAAAAAAACAACAGAAAGAATCAACAAACCCAGAATGGTTCTTTGAAAAGATCAATAAATCGATAAACCTCCAGCTACACAAACAAAGGAAAAAAAGAAAAAGACATAACATAAATCAGAAATAAAAAGGCTCATTACTACCAATCTCATAGAAATAAAAAGAATTATAAGAGGATACTATGAACAACTGTATGCCAACAAACTAGATAGCTAGATGAAATGAACATACAGCTAGAAATACACAAACACTCTGAGTGACTCAAGAAGAAACAGAAAATCACAAAAGACCAATAAATATTTTTTAAAAAACCTCCCCACAAAGAAAAGTCCAGGATCAGATGGCCTCACTGGTCAATTTTACCAAATATTTCAAGAAAAATAAACATCAACCCTTCTCAACTCTTCCAGGAACTTGAAGAGGAGGGAACACTCATTAACTCATTCTATAAGGCCAACATCACCCTAATACCAAAACCAGATAAAGATAACAAGAAAAAAGAAAATTACAGATTAATATCCCTTATGAATACAGATGCAAAAACTCTCAACAAAATCCTAGCAAACTGAATACAAGAGTACACAAAAGAATTATAAACCATGATCAAGTGGGATTTATCTCAGGTATATAAGGGTGGTTCAATACAAGAATATCAATTAATGTAACACAACACATTAACAGAAGGAAAAAACCCACATGACCATCTCAATTAATGTAGACAAGGCATTTGACAAAATTCTGTACCTCTTCTTGATAAAAACACTTAGAAAACTAGGAATAGAAGGAAACTTCCTTAACATGATGAAGGGCATATTTGAAAAACCTACAGTTGACATCATACTTAATGGTGAAAGACTGAAAGCTTTCCCTATAGGATCAAGAACAGGACAGGGATATCCACTGTCACCACTGTTACTCAACATTGTACTACAAGTTCTAGCCAGAGCAATTAGGTAAGAAAAAGAAACAGAAGGCATCCATATTGGAAAGGAAGACATAAAACTTTCTCTATTCAGACATGACATGATCCTGTATAAAGAAAATCCTGAAAATTCCACAACAAAGCTCTAGAGCTAATAAACAAATTCAGCACAGTGGATGGTACAAGATCAACACGCAAAAATCAGTAGAATTCTATACACTATAATGAACAATTGGAAGAAGAAATCAAGAAAAAAACTCCATTACTAATAGTAACTAAAAGAATCAAATATTTAAGAAAGAATCTAATCAAGAATGTACATAGCTTGTACACAGAAAACCACTAGACATAGCTAAAAGACGTCAAAGAGTATATAAATAAATGGAAGGATATTTCATGTTCATGGATTGGAAAACTAAATATTATGAAGATATCAATTCTACACAAAGTGAATTAGAGAGAGGGAGGAGCCAAGATGGTGGATTAGGAGAGACAGAGCAAAAATACTTCTCCGTGAAAAACACTACATAAAAGAAAGTGCTCCAGAATACCAGTTCCAGGGTTGTACTGGCTGGACAAGGTCCACTACATCCACAATGACTGTGCACTTGGTGAAACCGAGAGTCTGCGTTTGAAATCGAGTGAGTAAGGCTGCAGGGGAAACGGCAGCTGGGGAAATGGCAACCATGTCACAGAGAAACCTGGGGTCGGCGTTTGGAAATGGGTTAGTTTAAAACCCCCAAAAATGGCTGTGGATCCAGCAGTGAGAGCCACGCAGTAGAACATGGTGGGGCGGCCTTCCATGCCCCGGGCACCCACCTCAGTATCTGGCATGGACGACACACTTTTGCACACCGGCAGCTAATTGTCCCAAAGCTAGGAGTGGCCCACTGAAGCAGGCAGAGGTCCAGGGAAGTGGGAAGTAAACATGCCCCATAGAGCCATCTTTTCAGTTGGCTGGGAGATGCCCCTTCGCAGCACCGAGGCTGAAAAGCTTACCTTGGAGATTCTGCTAGTCTGTGATGTTGCACAGTCTTCCTCTGTGGAAGCCGGCAGAGTACATGGCTTGGAGGCAGGGTCCTGCGCAGAGGTCTCAAGGGCCCCACACCAATCCCAGCGACTTGCAGGCCCGCAGCAGAGAGACTGTGGGGAATCTGAGTTGAAGAGCTGGACTCGTGCAACAGCTTTAAGACTCCCAGAAAGGCTGGGAGTTCTGAGTCTTAAAGACGTCTTCCCTGCCTAACTGCTCAAGGCACATCCCCCACCCTCAGGGTGGGAGGTCCCCATTGCACACGGAAATTTGGTGCACTGACTGGACCTCCACAAGGTTTGGACACCCACTCTCTGCACAAAGTTGGGGAGAACAGGCTTGAGGGAAATAGGTGGCTCGGAGGTGTCATCTGCTGGTAAGCCAGGGAAAGTGCACTACACCAAGGTGTAGCTCTGTCAAATTATAGATAATTAATTGTTCAAATCCGCCTACATATCCTAAAAGAACCCTATCAAGATATAAGCAAATGCCAAGAGATCAGAAACAACAGAAAATTTTAAAACATATGAAGAAACCAGAAGATATGGATAACCCAAACACCCAAATCAAAAAACCAGAGGAGACACAGTACTTGGAGCAATTAATCAAAGAAGTAATCACAAACAACAGAACCAGGGCTCAGGATACAAAGAACATGAAGAAGACCCTAGAAGAACATAGAGAAGAATTTGCAAGAGTAAATAAAAAAAATAGATGAGCTTATGGGCATAAAAGAAACTGTAGATCAAAGTAAAAGGATCTTGGAAACACATAACAGCAGATTAGAGGAACCTGAAGAACGAGTAGCTGAACTTGAAAACATTCTGCAGAGTGAAAGTACAAAAGAACGAATGGCAAAAAAAATTTGAAAATTTGAAATGGATCTCAGGGATATGATGGACAACACGAAGCATACAAATATAAGAATCATTGGTGTTCCAGAAGTGGAAGAGAAGAGTAAAGGTCTGGGAAGAGTATTCAAAGAAATTGTTGGGGAAAACATCCCGGCCCTTCTAAACGACATAAATACATAAATCATAGAAGCCCAACAAACTCCAAACAGAATAAATCCAAATAAACCCACTCCAAGACATATGCTGATCAGAGCGTCAAATGCTGAAGAGAAAGAGCAAGTTCTGAAGGCAGCAAGAGAGAAGCTATTCACCACAGACAAGGGAGGCAACATAAGAGTAAGTAGTGACTACTCAGTGGCCACCATGGAGGCGAGAAGGCAGTGGTATGACATATTTAAAATTCTGAAAGAGAAAAATTGCCACCCAAGAATTCTTTGTCCAGCAAAGCTCTCCTTCAAATCTGAGGGGGAGCTTAAAATCTTCACAGACAAACAAATGCTGAGAGAATTTGCTAACGAGAGACCTGCCCTACAAGAGACACTAAAGGAGCCCTACAAACAGAGAAACAAAGAAAGGAGAGAGAGAGGTATGCAGGAGGGTTCAGAACTAAAGAGTTTTAGTAAGGGTACATTAAATGAAAAGAGAGAGGAGAAAAATGTATCTGACAAACAAAAACCAAAGGATAGGATGGGTGATTCAAGAAATGTCTTCACAGTAATAACACTGAATATAAATGGACTAAACTCCCCAATTAAAAGACATATATTGGCAGAATGGATTTAAAAATATGAACCATCAATATGTTGCTTACAAGACACTCACCTTAGACACAAAGACACTGAAAGTGAAAGGATGGGAAAAAATATTCCATGCAAGCTACAACCAAAAGAAAGCAGGAGTAGCAATATTAATCTCAGATAAAATAGAATATAAATGCAAGGATGTTATGAGAGACAAAGAAGGTCACTATATACTAATAAAAGGGGCAATTCAACAAGAAGAAATAACAATCATAAATGTCTATGCACCCAATCAAGGTGCCCCAAAGTACATGAGACAAACACTGGCAAAAGTGAAGGAAGTGTCCTAGTTTGCTAATGCTGCAGAATGCAAAACACCAGAGATGGATAGGCTTTTATAAAACAGGGGTTTATTTCACTACACAGTTACAGTCTTAAGGCCACAAAGCGTCCAAGGTAACACCTCAGCAATCGGGTACCTTCACCGGAGGATGGCCAACCTCTGCTAGCTAGGATAGAAAACCTCTGCTAGCTAGGAAGGCAGCTGGCGTCCGCTCCAAAGCTCCGGCCTCAAAATGGCTTTCTCCCAGGACGTTCCTCTCCAGCAAGCTTGCTCCTCCTCAAAACGCCACTCACAGCTACACTCACTTTCCTCCCCCTGAGTCAGCTCATTTATATGGCTCCACCAATCGAGGCCCACCCCGAATGGGCGGGGCCATGCCTCCATGGGAACATCTCATCAGAATTATCTCCCAGAGCTGGGTGGGGCACATTCCAAGCAAATCTAACCAGCACCCAAGGGTCTGCCCCACACAAGACCACAAAGATAATGGCATCTGGGGGACACAATACATTCAAAGCGGCACAGGAAGCAATAGATGTTTCCACAATAATTGTGGGAGACTTTAACACATCACTCTCTCCATTAGATAGATCAACCAGACAGAAGACCAATAAGGAAATTGAAAACCTAAACAATCTGATAAATGAATTTGAATTACAGACACATATAGAACATTACATCCCGAATCACCAGGATATACATTCTTCTCTAGTGCTCACGGAACTTTCTCCAGAATAGATCAAATGCTGGGACATAAAACAAGTCTCAATAAATTTAAAAAGACTGAAAGTATTCAAAGCACATTCTCTGATCATAATGGAATACAATCAGAAGTCAATAACCATCAGAGATTTAGAACATTCACAAATATCTGGAGATTAAACAACACACTCCTAAACAATCAGTGGGTTAAAGAAGAAATAGCAAGAGAAATTGCTAAACATATAGAGACAAATGAAAAGGAGAGCACAACATACCAAAACTTACAGGGTGCAGTGAAGGCAGAATTGAGGGGGAAATTCATAGCTCTAAATCATATATTAAAAAGGAAGAAAGAGCTAAAATCAAAGAACTAATGGAACAACTGAAGAAGCTACAAAATGAACAGCAAACTAATCCTATACCAAGTAGAAGAAAATAAATAACAAGGATTAAAGCAGAAATAAATGACATAGAGAACAAAAAATCAAGAGAGAATAAATAAAACCAAAATTTGGTTCTTTGAAAAGATCAAAAAGATTGACAAGCCCCTGGCCAGACTGACAAAATCAGAGAGAGAAGACCCAAACAAACAAAATAATAAATGAGAGGTGACATTACTGTGGGTCCTGAAGAAATTTAAAAAATTATAAGAGAATACTATAAACAATTGTATGCCAACAAACTACATAATGCAGAGGAAATGGATAATTTTCTGGAAACACACAAACAACCCAGACTGATCAGAGAAGAAATAGAAGACCTCAACAAACCAATCACAAGCTGTGATGATTAGGTTCTTGTATCAGCCTCGCCAGGTGATGGTATCCAGGTGTCTGGTCAAGCAAGCACTGGCCTAACCCTTGCTGCAAGGACATTTGTGGCTGGTTAATAAATCAGAAGGCTGGTTTATTAAAGCATCAGTCAATTCAGGCTGCAGCTGTGACTGATTACATCAACAAAGGGCGTGTCTTCCACAATGAGAGAATGCAATCAGCTGGATTTAATCCAATCAGTTGAAGACTTTTAAGCAAGACAGATAGAGGATCTTTACTTCTTCGGCTGACCAGTGAAGTGTTTCCTGAGGAATTCATCAAAACTGCCAGTTCGCTGCCTGAGGAATTCATCGAACACATTCATAGGAGCTGCCAGTTTGCTGCCTGAGGACTTCATCGAACATCTTCATTGGAGTTGCCAGTCTGCTGCCTACCCTACAGAATTTGGACTCATGCATACCCACAGTTGCGTGAGACACTTTTATAAATCTTATATTTATAGATACCTCTTGTTGATTCTGTTTCCCTAGAGAACCCTAACTAATACAGGAGGGTAAACTTAATGTTTGGGAATGCTCAGGAACAACTATGGTTTGTTAATTTCTGGGGGGTATGGTAGGAACAAGTTCACAGAAATGAGGTTATTTTAGGTTATTTGTTTTTCTTATTCCTTTCTTCAGTTATGGTTTGTTAATTTTCTTGGGGTAGGGTAGGAACATGTTGGAAGCAATGTAGTTATTTTAGATTGTTTTTTCTTATTCCTTTGTTTTGGTTTTGTTTGAAATGTTATTTTTTTATTGTTTTTTATTTTTTTGATAAAGTTAAAAAACAATGAGTGTTAAAAAAAGTAAATGAGCAGGGAGCTCCCCCGGGGTCGCCGCGCCGCCGCCCTCTGTGAGGGGCTGAGGTGAGGGTGGCGGAGGGTCCCGACCCTGCGGCGCTGCTTCTGCGGGAGTGATGCCAAGGCAGTAACAATCTTCTTAAGAGCAAGTCCCGTGATAGAGGGCTCAGCACATCAAACCGCCAGTCCTCAGTGCTCGTGAGAACATCAGCAACAATCCAGGTCTGGTTCCAGAACCGCAGAGCTAAGCAGCGGAAACAAGAGCGGTTATTGCTCCAGCCACTGGCCCATCTGTCTCCGGCCACCTTCTCTGGCTTCCTGCCTGAGTCCCCAGCTTACCCCTACTCTTTCCCAACACCGCCTCCACCCGCGACCTGCTTCCCTCACCCCTACAGCCAGGCCCTTCCCTCCTCCCAGCCCGCCCCCGGTGCTCCTTTTGCTCTCCCACACCAGTCTGAGGACTGGTACCCCACCTGGCACCCACCCCCCGCTGGTCATTTGCCCTGCCCCCCACCCCCACCCATGCTTCCCCTCAGCCTTGATCCACCAAAGTCCTGGAACTGAGGAGGGTGACCCCTGGCCTGTGGCTCCCATGAGGCACAGAGAAAACTGGGTGTCTTCCTTTCCTTCCAGGGATGGAGAAGAAACACAGGGAAGGGCAGCTCACAGATAGGAGATTTAAAAATAGGGGTCATGAAGGTTCAGTCAAGTGATTAACAGAGAGAATTTGGGGAGGTGGACTACTGGAAGATGTGAGTAAAAGCCTCAGTGGAGGTGACTGGTGTAACTGCTGGTGAGTGGAGATGATTGATGGAGACAGACCTTTCGGGGCTTCATTCATTGAGATCAGAATTGAAGCTCTTCATCCCTGCTGTTCATCTATCTGATTTCAGTAAGGCCTTCGATTTAAAGTCTGCCTATATATCACTTCCCCATCACCTGCACCACCACCTAGTCATTAACTCTTGTTCATTCTGTCCTAGAAACTTATCTTGAGTTGATTACTCTCGTTTCCATTCCAACAGGGGTTTGCTTTTTCAGGCCCCATACTGTCTTAACCTAAAGGTCTTATCCTCCAGCTTCCCCTAGCTGCAATCTTTCTCATTTCCAGCTGACCTTGCAAATCCTATTACCAAGGACTGGCTCTGCCATGCCTTATTTCAAAAATAAGAATAAAAAATTTTTTAACCTAGTTAGCTTGGCCTGTAGGAGTCTTCAACATCTATCTTCCACATCTTTTCATTCTGCTGCACTTTTTAACATATGTGATTTCTGATAGAGCAGAAACTATTAAATTTAGGGTAGACTTTTCCAGGAGTAAACCATGAGGTCATTCCCAGGAAAGGACCTTCCATGAAGCACTTGGTCTGAACTCTCCCTACAGAAACAGTGTAGCCGAATTGCAGACACCATTATTAGACCATATAGTTTATAATTTACTTATTTATATGTAGGGCTACCTCCCTTATTGGCAGGTCCATAAATGTATCCTCAATAAACAAGCCTCTAACAATGGATACTCATGTTGTTTGCTGGTTTTAAATATATATATAAACAACTCTGGAATCAAAACCCTGTATATTTCTTTGCATTCCTATCTGATTATCTCCTTGAGCCAGACTGCCTTCCAGAAAGCTCTTACCAGTTTGAATTCCATTAAAAGTACTAGCAGTGTTTGTTTCAGCACGCCCTTGTTAACCTTTACATTTTTGACACTTTGTTAGCTGAGAGTGATGTATCCTTGTTTATTTTTTAATTTCCATTTAGCTAATTGCTGGTGAAAGTTAAAATAGTTTGATGTCGATATTGCCCATTTACATGTTTTCTTTTGTACATTGCTTGTCTGACTTATTTGTGTATTTGTATATTGATATAGTCTCTTTTATTAGTTTTTGAGAGTTCTTTGTGTATGAGGGTTATGAATACCTGGTCATATATGTTACAAATAGTTTCACAATGTATTTGTTTTTAAGCCTTTCCCAGTGAAGTTTCCCTAGGAGAATTAAGCCCTAATCCCTAGGGCATCTATTATATATAATGAATTAACTTCTCTCTTAAGCATCTAGAATGGTACCAGTTATGCAGAATTGGTAGAATTGAGAAATTAACCCACTCAATTCATTTTCTGTGTTCTGTGGTTCAGTGAGGAATCCTGAGTGAGAAAGTCCCCTTAGTTTTTACTGGCTTTCCCCATTTTTGTTCATTATTTGGATCAAAATGTTACATCATGATTCATCTGAAATTTATTTCAGTATGTGAAGGAAAATAGCCATGTAATTTCCCCAGTCAACTCTATTTGATAGTTCAACTTTACTCCAATGATTTGTAAAATCATATTTTTTTCATATATTAGTTCTCATATATTTATGGGACAGTTGTGGACTCCTAATTCTTTTCCATCAATGGGTTTATCTATTCCTTAACCAGTAATAAAGTATTTTAATTACTGAAAATTTAAGGATTATTGATACCCTTCCATATTGAATTTTCCTATCCAAAACAAGGTGTGTCTTGTCATTTTTTTCCAGACTTCTCTTATGTTCCTCATGAAAGTTCTTTTTTTAAAACAAATCTTAATAAGAGTTCTGTAAATTACAAGAGTAATATATGCTCTTTGTAATGAGTCAACTAAAAGAAAAAAAGACTATATAGCAACATGGATGAATCACAAAAATCTCAACATTGAGCAAAAAAAAGTACATTCATAAGAATATCTTCAAAATATCATATATACCATTTAAGTAAAGTTTTAAAATATGAAAAATGATTATATGTCTACTTTGGAAAATTAATGCTAGAATATATACATATGGAGCAAAATATAAAGAGACAAATGGATGCTAAGCCCCAGTTGGAGGAGGGCACAGTGTGACCTGGGGGATGTACATAGGGGGCCATAGACTCTGTTTGCCATGTTTTATGCCCCAAACAGAATAGGAGTAGGAACATTCATGTTTGTTTCATTAGTCTTAAAAGTTTGAAATATTTCAAAATAATTGTTGACGTTAATGAGGCCCCTCTCCCATCAATCCCCATCCAATGCCACCATGATGAGATAAACAGCATCAGTTGTGTTTATCTGTCCGTAATTTACTTATGCTCATAGAAAACTATGCAAACACACGCCAGTGGTGTTCTTTTTTATAAATAAAAACAGTATCCTACTATGTATACTAAAAAAAAAAAAAAAAAAAAAAAGTAAATGAACAATGGAGGGAGAAGGGGAATGGAATGTTTCGGATGTTCTTTTTTATTTTAATTTTTATTTTATTTTTTGGAGTAATGAAAATGTTCAAAGATTGTGGTGATGAATGCACAACTATATGACGACACTACGAACAACTGATTGTACACTTTGAAGGACGGTATGTTATGTGAAAATATCTCAATAAAATTGCATTAAAATAAAACCAAAGTGAATTAGAGATTCAACATAATCTCAATCAAAATTCCAACAGCCTTCCTTGCAGAAACAGGAAAGTGAGCCCTCAAATTTATACAGTGAACAAGGGGCTCCAAATAGCCAAAACCATCTTGAAAACGAAGGAAGAAGTTGGAGGACTCACACTTTCTGATCTTACAACTTATTACAAAGCCACAGTAATCAAAACAGCAATGGTACCAGAACAAGGACAGATATATAGACCAATGGAATTAAACCAAGAGTTCAAAAATCAACCCTCACTTAATGGCCATCTGATTTCTGACAAGGGTGCCAAGTCTACTCAAATGGGAAAGAATAGCCTCTTCACAAATGGTGCCTGGAAACTGGTGCCCATATGCAAAGGAATCCATATCCCTCACATAAAATACAAAAATAAACTCAAAATGGATAAAAGACCTAAATATAAGAACGAGAACTATAAAAGTCTTAGGAGAAAATGTAGGGAAGCACATTAACGACCTTGTGTTAGACAATGGTTTCCAAGACTTTATACCCAAAGCACAAGCAAAAAAGAAAAAAATAGATAAATGGGAACTCATCATAATTTAAAACTTTTGTGCATCAAAGGACTTTCTCATGAATGCGAAATGACAATCTACACTACACAATGGGAGAAAATATTTGGAAACCACATATTCAATTAAGTTTTAATATCCAGAATACATAGACAAACCTGCAAATTAACAACAAAAAAACAAACAACTCAATTTTAAAATGGGCAAAAGATTTGAAAAGACATTTCTCCAAAGAAGATACACACATGGACAAAAAGCACATGAAAGGATGCTCAACATGATCAGCCACTAGGGCAATGCAAACCAAACCACAATGAGATACCATGTCACATCAACAGAGTGGCTACTATTAAAAATCAGAAAATAACAAGTATTGGAGAAGATATGGTAAAACAGTAATAACCATTCATTGTTGGTGGGAATGCAAAATGGTGTGCCCACTAAGAAAGACAGTTTGGCAGCTCCTCAAAAAGTTAAAAAGATGGAAGTAACCCAAGTGTACATCAACTGATGAATGGATAAACCAAATGTGGTATATACACACAGATGTAAAAAAGGAGTGAAGTTCTGATACATTCGAAAAAATGGAAGACCTTTGAAGACATAATGCTGAGTGAAATAAGCCAGACACAAAAGGACAAATACATGATCTCACGGATATGAAATAACTAGAATAAGCAAATTCATAGAATCGGAAACTAGAATATAGGTTACCAAGGGATGGAGTCGCAGGTAGAGAATGGGGAGTTAATGATTAAATTACACAAAATTTCTATTTGCGGTGATGGAAAAGCTTTTGTAGTGGATGGTGGTTACAGCAGCACAACATTGTGAAAGTTAATCAGCAGCACATATGTGAAAGTGCTTAAATGGGAAACTCTTACATTGTATAAATGTTACTAGAAGAAACTTTTCAAAAAATCCACAAGTTTGTACAATACAAACAGTAAAGCCTAATATAAACTGTGGACAACACTTAATAGTACAATTATAAAGAATTCTTTCATCAATTGTAACACATGTACCACACTAATACAAGGTTTTAATAACAGGGTGGTGTATCTGAACCTTGTATTTTATACATAATTTTTTCTGTAAATCTACAGCTTCTCTAATTAAAAAAAGAGAGAGAGAATACTATGAGGAATTGAATGCAAACAAATCAGATAATCTGTATGAAATGGAAAGATTCCTAAAAACACATAAACTACAGTAACTGACCCCAAAAATGACAGATTTAACAAGACCCATAACAAATAGATTGAAACAGTAATCGAAATCTCCCAATAATGAAAAGCCCAGGACTAGATATTCTCACCGGTGAATTTTACCAAAAATTTAAAAAAGATTTAACACCAAGCTTCCTCAAACTTTTACAAAAAATTATACAGGAGGGAACACTGCCTAATTCACACTATGAGGCCAGAATTGCCCTGACATTAGTCAGACAAGGACATCGTATGAAAAGAAAACTACAGACAATATTGTTAGATCCCAGAAGAAGAAACTAACATGTAGAAGGAGTTTCTGACCCAGGGGCCCCGCAGCTTATCTCACAGAAAACAGGTGCCCCATAAACTAAAGAATGAAGGCTGTTCAAAGCTGTTCAAGGCTGTTCCAGCCACAGTGGCACCTCAAAGGTGGGTAAGGCAAGGTCAGATAGGTCCATAAGATGAACAACCAAAAAGGCCTGCTCTCCCTAGTCAGATAATGCAGCTGCTTTCCTAAAACGAATATTGTCTCAGAATTCTAGCAACCAATCAGCCCAAAACTAGATAAGCACTCACCCAATTGAGGCACAGAACATCACAGCAGACACCCTTCCCAACGTGGGTTCCTTTTTTCGTTAAAAAATGCTGCTCTCAGATAGAGAGCCAGAGCCATTATCTTTCTTTCTTTCTTTTTGCTGGCTCCCACCTGCTTTCTTCCTCTAATAAATCTTAAACTTTATACTTAAACTTTGACTCGCTGCATTGTGTGGATTCCTGAATGACTCCAACCTAACAAATATCCCTTCTGAATGCAGATGAAAAAACCTCAGCAAAATAATAGCAAATAGAAACCAGTAGTATTTTAGAAGGACTGTACAGCACGATTGTTCCAGTTTGCTAATGCTGCTGGGAAGCAAAACACCAGAAATGGATTGGCTTTTATAAAGGGGGTTTATTTGGTTACACAGTTACAGTCTTAAGGCCATAAAATGCCCAAGACAATGCATCAACAATCAGGTACCACTGGAGGATGGCTGATGGCATCCAGAAAACCTCTGTTAGCTGGGAAGGCATGTGGTTGGCATCTGCTTCAGAGTTCTGGTTTCAAAATGGCTTTCTCCCGGGACATTCCTCCCTAGGCTTTAGCTCCTCAAAAATGTCACTCTTAGTTGCTCTTGCACCATTTGTTCTCTCTTAGATTCTCCGAAACTAAAGTCTGCTTTCAAAGGCTGTCTCCAAAATGTCTCTGTAAGCTGCAGCTCTTCTCTCAGCTCCTGTGCTGTTCTTCAAAGTGTCCCTCTTGGCTGTAGCAAGCTCGTTCCTTCTGTCTGAGCTTATACAGTGCTCTAATAAACTAATTAAGGCCCACGCTGAATGGGTGGGGCCACACCTCCCTGGAAATTATCTAATCAGAATTATCACCTACAGTTGGGTGGGTCGCATCTCCATGGAAACACTCAAAGAATTACAATCTAATCAACACTAATATGTCTGCCCACACAAGACTGCATAAAAGATAATGGCATTTTGGGGGACATAATACATTCAAACTAGCACAATGACCAAGTGGGATTTATTCCAGGAATGCAAGGATGGTTCAACATAAGAAAATCAACCAACATAATAAATCACCTTAATAGAATGAAGAGAAATAAACGCATGGTCTTCTCAATTGATTTTGAAAAATCCAATACCTTTTCATGATAAAAATGCTGAATAAACTAAGTATAGAGGGGAATCACTGCTAACATTATACGCAATGTTTGAAAGAGTGATGCTTTTCCCCTCAGATTAGGAACAGGAGAAGGATACCTGTTTATACCACTTCTATTCAACATTGTACTTCAAGTTTTAGCCAGAGCAATTAGGCAAGAAAAAGAGATAAAATATATCAAATTGGAATATATGAAGTAAAACTATCTCTACTTGCAAATGACATGAGCTTATACAGAAAATCCTAAAGAATCTACAAAAATTGTTAAAGCTAATAAACATATCAGCAAAACTGCAGCATACAAAGTCAACTTGCAAAAGTCATTTGTATTTCTGTACACTAGCAAAGAGCAATCTAAAAGTGAAATTAAGAAAATAACCCTATTCATAATAGCATCAAAAAGAACAAAAACTTTGGAATAAATTTAATCAAGGAGATGCAAAATACTTTCCTGTGTTTAAAGTTGTAAAAATGAACTGATGCTTGGCAGGTTGTTTGGGAAATGGCTCCTAAGAGAAAACTGGCTTGCTAGAATTTGGACATTCTATTACTCATTGATAAAATGTTCTACACACCCACTGGGGTTTAAATTAAAATAAGTGTGTAGCCTTTTGCCTGCTTGCAGCATGGCTCTGTGCAGCCATTAGGCTGAGACATAATAAATCACCATGGTACATCACTTAAAGCACTACATGGCATATTCTTTATATGCTGTGAAATCTCACTGCTATGTGGGATATCAACACCCCTGAAGTAATCCACAACTGCTTTGCAAAAGCTGGTCTCAGAACCAGTGACTGTTCAAATGAACAGAGCAGGATACATGATAAGTCTGACTGAAATGAGCTGCTCTGAACACAAATGTTGATGGTTTTCTAGATATTGATACCATGTTAGCTCCCTCTGCTGATGCTGAATTTCAAACAAGAACAGACACCCTTGACAAAGGTCTATTATGAGCATGGAAAGAAAAATTGCCAACGTTGAAACATCCCAAGAGAAAAGAAGCATAAACAGACAGACCTGGCAATCAGTGATCAGTGATAAACTCCAATAGTTGGAATGACTAAATATGTTTGTATACTAACAAAAGAACCATCAGAATTCAATTCAATGTTAAACAGAGAGTAAAACCAGGATCATTTTAGATATGACTAGAATTCTGTGTGATATGTGCCTTATTTACCCCAACAGACACTTCTGGAGCCTTTCTAAGAACCAACTGTAGTCCAGGCTCTGCCTCTCACTAGTTTTTGTAAACTTTGACAATGCCAGTGGATTCCTTATCTGTACAATTAGGTGATGGGATCAGATGATTTCTGAACTGTCAGTTCAATTATGTCAGGTTTTGTAGCTTGCAGGAACTGAAGTGGCATCTGAAACCTTTATAAACTCAAACTATCTCAATCAATAATTACAGTAAAAGAGACTATTCTTCAAAAACTTGATTCTACCACACTTTTGAATTTGCAAAGTATAAAAACAACTATTTAAATAGTTCTACATACACTTTAGTGTACACCTCCAGAAATAAACATTTTCCTTGGAAAGTACCCAACATTTTTTGATAGCTGTACATATTAATTTATTTACCAGGATAAACTATTGCTAAATAAAGTCAGATAATTAAAAAGAAAAAAAACGTGTGAGACTTCTACCCTGAAAACTATGTAACATTGCTAAAAGAAATTAAAGCAGACATAAATAAATGGAAAGACATACCATGTTCATAGACTGGAAGACTCAATATTTTTAAGATGACAATATGCAAATCGATCTACAGATTCAACACAATCCTTATCAAAATCCCAATGGTCTTTTTTATAGAAGTGAAAAAGCTGATCTTTTTCTTTAAAATTCAATTTTATTGAGATATATTCGCATACCATACAATCATCCAAAATGAACAATCAGTTGTTCACAGTACCATTATATAGTTGTGTATTCATCACAACAATTAATTTTTGAACATTTTCATTACTACAAAAAAAGAATAAAAATTAAAGTAAAAAAGAAGACCCAAAACATCCCATCCCCCCCAATCCCTCCCTATTATTCATTTACTTTTGTCCTCATTTTTCTACTCATCTGTCCATACACTAGATAAGGGGAGTGTGAGCCATAAGGTTTTCATAATCACACAGTTACACAGTTTAAGTTATATAGTTATACAACTGTCTTCAAGAATCAAGGCTACTAGGTTGCAGTTCAACAGTTTCAGGTATTTCCTTCTAGCTATTCCAATACACTAAAAACTAAAAAGGGATATCTATATGATGCATAAGAATAACCTCCAGAATGTCCTCTCGACTCCTTCTAAAATCTCTCAGTCACTGAAACTTAAAATATTTTGTTTCATTTCTCTTCCCCTTTTTGGTCAAGAAGACTTTCTCAATCCCAGGATGCCAGGTCCAGATTCAATCCCAGGAGTCACGTCCCATGTTACCAGGGAGATTTACACCCTGGGGTCATGTCCCACGTAGGGGAAAGGGCAGTGAGTTTACCCACAGAGTTAGCTTTGAGAGAGAGACCACATCTGAGCAACAAAAGAGGTTCTCCGGGGGTGATTCTTAGACACAATTATAAGTAGGCTTAGCCTCTCCTTTGCAGTAACAAGGTTCAAAATGGCAAGCCCCAAGATCAAGGTCTTGGTTGTCTAAATTGGTAGTCCCCAATGAGAAAATCTGTTCTTTGAATTTATATGGAATTACAAGGGATCCAGAATAACCAAAACAATCTTGAAAAAGAAGAACAAAGCAGGACTGATACTAACCAATTTCAAAACTTACTACAAAGCAACAGTAATCAAGACAGTGTGGTACTGGTATAAAGATAGCCATACAGATCAGTGGAATAGAACTGAGAGTCCAGAAATAAACCCATACACTTTCGGTCAGTTGAGTTTTTACAAGGGTGCATTTTCTACAATGGGATAAGAATTGTCTCTTTGACAAATGATGCTGGGACAACTGAATATCCATATGCAAAAGAGTGAAGTTGGACACTTACCTTATACTATACACAAAAATTAACTCAAAATGTATCATAAATATAAGAGCTAAAACTTGAAAAGAAAATATAGGAATAAGTCTTTATGACTTTGAATTTGCCAATGGTTTCTTAGATATGATTCCCAAAGCACAAGCAACAGAAGAAAAAATATACAAATTGGACTTCATCAAAATTAAAAACTTTTGTGCACTAAAGGACATTATCAAGAAAATGAAAAGACATCAAACAGAAAGGGAGAAAATATTTGCATGTCATATATAAGTTCTAGTTATCCATAATATAGAAACAACCCAACAACAAAAAGATAACCCAATTTAAAAATGTGCAAGGGACTAGAATAGACATTTCTCAGAAGATACACAAATGATCAATAAGCACATGAAAAATGTTCAGCATCTTTAGCCATCAGCAAAAGCAAATCAAAACCACAATGAGATGATAACACTTCACCCCAGTACCATGGCTCTAATCCAAAAAAAAATGGAAAATAACAAGTGTTGAAGAGGATGTGGAGACACTGGAATTCTCATACATTGCTGGTAAGAATGTAAAATGGTGTAGCTAATTTGAAAACAGTTTGGTAGTTCCTCAACAAGTTAAACATAGAATTACCATATGATCCAGTAACCCCACTCCTAAGTATATATTCAAAACAATTGAGAACAGATGTTCATACAAAAAAAACATGTACATCAATGTTCACAGCAGCACTATTCAAATATCCAACAGTTGGAAATAATTCAAGTGTCCAACTGATAAACGGATAAACCAAATATGGTACATCCATATACTGGAATATTACACAGCCATAAAAAGGAACAAAGTACTGATACATGCAAAAACATGAATGAATCTTGAAAATATGCCAAGTGAAAAAAGCCAGACACAAAAGGCCACATACTATATGATTCCAGTTATGTAAAAAAACCAGAATTGGTAAATCCACAGCATGGGAGATTGAATTATGTGCCCAGAAGAATATGTTCTTAATCTTAATTCATTCCTGTGGGTGTGAACCCATTGTAAATAGGACCTTCAATGAGGCTATTTTTAGTTAGGTAAGGCCAACTGAATCAGGATGGATCTTAATTCTATAACTGGAGACTGTATAGAGAAGGCCACAGAGAGAAAGACATGGGAAGAGTAAGAAGCTGGCAGTCAATGCAACCCATAAGAGAAAGAAGATGCCACCATGTACATTGCTGTGTGACAGGAAAGCCAAGGATTAAAAGATTCTGGCAGGCAGTCCCAGAATGCCACAGTCTTCAAGGACAAAACATTGCCTTGCTGACACCTTGATTTTGGATTTCTTCTAGCATCAAAACCATGAGCCAATAAATTCCTGTTGTTTAAGCCAACCCATTGCATGGTATTTGTTTTAGCAGCTGTGAAACTAAAACATATAGAGACAGAAAGCAGACTGGTGGTGCCAGGGACTGGTTGAGCAGGTGGAATAAGGTGCTTAAGGGGTATAAGATTTTCTTTT
Organism: Choloepus didactylus; assembly: GCF_015220235.1. Lineage (NCBI taxonomy): Eukaryota > Metazoa > Chordata > Mammalia > Pilosa > Megalonychidae > Choloepus > Choloepus didactylus. The sequence continues at coordinate 82,901,909 of NC_051308.1, read as the reverse complement.
GGGGTGATGCAAATGTTGTGGAGCTATATAGTGGTAATAGTTGCAAAACACTGGGAAAGTTCTATAGGCCTCTGAATTGTATACTTTAAAATAGTTAAAATGTGAATTCTAGGTTATTTGACTTTTATCTCAATTAAAAAAAATAAAGCTCACTCATCATCACCCTTACCTGACAGTTAATGTCAGCTCCATATCGTAGCAAGACAGTGACTAGTTCCTTATGTCCTCGATCACATGCCCAATGAAGTAGAGCTCTGCCCTAAAAACAGAGAAAGAGATAAATGAATGCGTTAGTCCAGTTGTGAGGCCCTAAAAAAGACATAATGTTTTAAGAGGGACAAAGTAATATGGTAAAGTGTAGACTAATTATTCTAAGAATGACTGATATAAAAATGTGCTATGAGAAGAACAACAGACAATCAATTTGAAATACTGAGTCTACTTCTGGACCCATTATGTATTATTCCAATTTCTTCTTTAGCCTAACCAGTTTCCTCAATTACAGAATAGAGATAATGATAATAATAACAGCAATAATACCAATAATATCTGTTGAATGAATGAACTACAAGAAAGTGCTTTGTAAACTGTAAGTACCTCATAAATATAAAAAGAAACTATTTTGTTCATTTACTCTCGTGAAATAAATCCTACAGTTTAAAAAAGAGTACTTAAAATTTGATAGAAATTATGATCCAAATGTACTATATTTAAATCCACTCAAGTTTATTCCTTAAACTATAAGAGTAATCAGTTTGAAGCATTCCCCCTTTAATATCCCAAATTTACACGTGAAAATATGTCAAAAAATACTAGTACTATCTATTAGTGTCTATCTTGAAATGGCTGACTGTGAAAGGCACTTGTAAAACAGAATAGGTGGTCTACTTATTAGGAGACAAAGCACTAAATATGAAGTATTAATTTAAACTCTTTACCAAAAACACGCAGCTACTACATGTGTTAACTCTCTTCTCTACTGACAGAAAACTTGGTTTAATTAAAGAAGCCTACTTAGTTGAAATAAATAAACTTCCAAAAACTAAGGGTTTTCTGAAGAAGTGAGTGATACACGGCATAACACAACTTTTTGAACATGGTAATGATGTTGTCATGTTTAAAGAATGGAATGTTTTCCCACATTAAATTGAAATCCCTCCTTTATGTCCTTTCAGTCATTCAGACTCTCCTTATACACCTATTAGTTCAATTAATTAAACCAGGATGAATTCTTGAAACAAAAATAACGAGTAGGACAATTTCTTTTCTATAAACCATCCTTTTTCTTTTGTTTCACAATTTACTTTTATTTACCTGTGAATATCTGTTTTCCAATAGCATACAAAAAACCCTTAGAGGGGAGGAGGCAGAAAATTCTACAATGTGGGCAAATCACAATTTGTTGTACTAGCAAAAATTGGTTTATTATACCTTGTTCAGCGCCCACTAAGAGTTTTTAAAAATGGAGACAACTCTAAAAGCGCAGTAAAATACTGTTGTATTAAAAGAATTTCTCATGTTAAAACTTCTGTGTGTACCAACGTGCACAATTATGTTGTTACTAGGGCTCTAATTCCAAAACCTCCAAATGAATAATTAGATATATTAATGAAAAATTCTGAACAAATGCCAATGTACAAAATATTCTATAGTTCAGTACAGCTGTTTCACAGTTTTTCATGACAAGAAACTAAATTTATAACTCTATCATTTTCAGTTCTAACTTTAAGTGTACATTTTATGGCTACAAAGTTAAATTATTAACAGGAATCAATACATAGTTAAGATGATGTGTGGTATTACCAGAACTAGCTACTAGTTAAGTAGGAAACATAATATTAAAATATCTAGTACATGTATCAGAGGTTATACAGATAATTTCTACTTCTCAAGCAGGTTCTTTTTTTTTTTATCTTCATTTTATTGAGATATATTCACATACCACGCAGTCATACAAAACAAATTGTACTTTCGATTGTTTACAGTACCATTACATAGTTGTACATTCATCACCTAAATCAATCCCTGACACCTTCATTAGCACACACACAAAAATAACAAGAATAATAATTAGAGTGAAAAAGAGCAATTGAAGTAAAAAAGAACACTGGGTACCTTTGTCTGTTTGTTTCCTTCCCCTATTTTTCTACTCATCCATCCATAAACTAGACAAAGTGGAGTGTGGTCCTTATGGCTTTCCCAATCCCATTGTCACCCCTCATAAGCTACATTTTTATACAACTGTCTTCGAGATTCATGGGTTCTGGGTTGTAGTTTGATAGTTTCAGGTATCCACCACCAGCTACCCCAATTCTTTGGAACCTAAAAAGGGTTGCCTAAAGTGTGCGTAAGAGTGCCCACCAGAGTGACCTCTCGGCTCGTTTTGGAATCTCTCTGCCACTGAAGCTTATTTCATTTCCTTTCACATCTCCCTTTTGGTCAAGAAGATGTTCTCCGTCCCGCGATGCCGGGTCTACATTCCTCCCCGGGAGTCATATTCCAGGTTGCCAGGGAGATTCACTCCCCTGGGTGTCTGATCCCACGTAAGGGGGAGGGCAGTGATTTCACCTTTCAAGTTGGCTTAGCCAGAGAGAGAGGGCCACATCTGAGCAACAAAGAGGCATTCGGGAGGAGGCTCTTAGGCACAACCATAGGGAGGCCTAGCCTCTCCTTTGCAGCAACCGTCTTCCCAAGGGTAAAACTTATGGTAGAGGGCTCAACCCATCAAACCACCAGTCCCCTATGTCTGTGGTCATGTTAGCAACCATCGAGGTGGGGTAGGCCAATACCCCTGCATTCTCCACAGGCTCCTCAAGGGGGCACTACAACTTTTTTTTCCCTTGTTTTTCTTTTTTTTTTTTTAACTTTCCCTTCTTTTTTTTTTTTTTTTTTTTTAATTCAGTTTTATTGAAATATATTCACAAACCATATAGTCATCCATGGTATACAATCAACTGTTCACAGTATGATCATATAGTTATGCGTTCATCACCACAATCTATTTCTGAACATTTTCCTTACATCAGAAAGAATCAGAATAAGAATAAAAAATAAAAGTGAAAAGAGAATACCCAAACCATCCCTCCATCCCACCCTATTTGTCATTTAGTTTTTACTCCCATTTTTTTACTGATTTTTTTTCAATTTTTTAACTTTATCAAAAAATTAAAAACAAACAGGCAAACAACAACCAAAAAAACCCCACAACATTTCAAACAAAGCAATGGATTAAGGAAAACAAATAACCTAAAATAATTACTTTGTCAAGCAGGTTCTTGATACCTTGTTAGATTCAACTCAACAGAGCTACATCAACTAATGCTAAAATATAAATCTTTGGCTGTTTCAATGGGAAAGCAGACAAGCAACACATTTTATTGTTAATGGGACTTATATTTTATATTTCCCATATGCGGTGCCAAAAATTTACTTTAGGGGAAACACCTATGACTGGATCTCAGTAGTGATTTTCACTTTGAATATATTTCCTAAAAGGTGGCACATGTACAGCAATGTTTTAAGAAGGATGATGTGCTCTTAGACACTTATACTATGCTTTTAAACACTTTTTTGACCTGGTATGTAATTAATTTTTGTAACATATTATTTTAATGGTACACTAATTAACCTTGAATTAGAATGAATTCTCTGACAATGACTTTCTGTAGAAGTACTGAAGACATCTATATTAAGGTCATTTCATGATTAATATTTTTATACAGTATTATGAAGCCCAAAAACATGAGCAGGATTAAACATACCAGTAAATAAACACAGATAAAACAAAATGGGCTTTGGAATTTTTACCTTCAAGATGCTCTATTCTTAAATGAACAAAGACCAGCACAACCAGGTGTCTGAAAGTGATAACCCTTTACTTGCTCAAATTATAAAGTTCCTGTAAACATGCTCTAATTTAATAAGATTAGTTCAAGTAACAACCTGACCAATCATTTGCAGGGATGCAATCCTCTTAAATTGTGGCAAAATCAGGAAATAAACTTATTTCTTTTCTTTTTGTTAACCACAAATATATTTGGACAACAAAATGTTGTAATTAAATTATTTTAGGTACAGATTCCACAATCTTTCCTCCAGCAGAGAAACCATGAACTGGGTGTACACTGAAACTATATATGCTTAAATACTTTATTCAAATTTATGGAATAGTTTATCTATTTATATTATAATTGTTTTATCTTCTTCCATGTGTCATATAATCTCTTACACATTTTCAAGTTAAATTTCTTTTTACTGCTACCTCCAAAGCTGACAATTCGTTTTGTTTGTTAGTTTCTAGTTTTTAAAACCCTTCTAGAAAAATATCCAGAAGTATTTAGAAGATAAGGAGGAGAACACCATCATTAAAGAAATAGTTGTTGAGCCACCATAAGACCACAAACTAATGTTTGGAGAGCTCTGGATAAATTGTGGAGCTCAAATACAGGCAGAACAAAAAAAAAAAAAAAAAAAAAGAGAGTTCTCATCTGTTAACCAAGTGATAATACTGTCCTACCTCAGACAGACGAATGACTCTAAAGTGCTTTTGAAAGTGCAGGGTGGCAGCTAACCTATTAAGTGGTATTACTTTTGTACCTTCTGGAAAACATAGAGTAGGTCTTAATATTTTAAATGCTTCTTTGATATCCTTAGTTACTTGTCCTTAACCATGTAGAATTTTTTAAATTAGATTTTCTCCTGAATATCACAAAATTGAATGAAAAGAGATTCCATTATAAAATGAGTCTTGATATACTTATGGCATTTTGAAAACAAATACAAAGAACATACACCATACATACAGTAGACAAAAAATATAGCAAAGTCAGTGTATTTAAATTTATACGAGTTGTCACTATGCCATTCTATCAAAGACAGATGGTGTGGTACTGGCTAATTAGCAAATAAAATATTGCAAATAGGTCGACCTAAATTTCTCCCTGAAAAAAAAAATTGGGTTTCAATTTAAAATTGTAGCAGAATTGTCTTCAATTACCAATAACATGTAATGTCTTCTTCCTCCCTATCCTATACCCATCTTCTAAACCTCTGCTGCTGCTGTTGCACAGTGACAACTCTCTCACCTGCAACCATCAGAAACTGCACAATGCCTCCTACTTCCATTGCCCTTTCATCAGGGAAACAACAATGTTGTTTCAGAAACTCCACCTTAAGAAAGTACTTTAAGATCTCAAGATCTAATCTATGGTACAGGAATATCAGAATGATGGCTGCCATTGTGAGACTGGGAGAAAGAACTGGCTGGAAAGGGGCATAAAGAAACTTTCTTGGGTGAAGGCAACCTTCTTTATCTGTTTTTTTAAATTCAATTTTATTGAGATATATTCGCATATCATGCAGTCATCCGTGGTGTACAACCAACTGTTCACAGTACCATAATATAGTTGTGCATTCATCACCCCAGACTATTTTTTGAACATTTTCCTTGTATCAGAAAAAAAATAATAAAAAATAAAAGTTAAAAAAGAACATCCAACTCATCCCTCATCTCCCACCCTATTTTTCATTTAGTTTTGTTCCCGTTTTTCTACTCATCCATCCAAACCCTGGATAAAGGGAGCGTGATCCACAAGGCTTTCACAATCACACTGTCACCCCTTGTAAGCTACATTGTCATACATACGTCTCCAAGAGTCAAGGCTACTGGGTTGGAGTTTGATAGTTTCAGGTATTTACCTCTAGCTATTCCAGTACATTAAAACCTAAAAAGGGTTATCTATATAGTGCCCACCAGAGTGACCTCTCGATCCATTTGGAATCTCTCAGCCACTGAAACTTTATTTCGTTTCATTTTGCGTCTCCCTTTTAGTCAAGAAGATGTTCTCAATCCCGTGATGTCAGGTCCAGATTCATCCCCAGGAGTCATATCCTGCATTGCCAGGTAGATTTACACCCCTGGGAGTCATATCCCACATAGAGGGGAGGGCAGTGAGTTCACCTGCCGAGTTGGCTTAGCTAGAGACAGAGGGCCACATCTGAGCAACAAAGAGGTACTCTGGGGGACACTCTCTGGCACAATTATAAGCAGGGTTAGCTTCTCCTTTGCAGTAATGAGCTTCATAAGGGCAAGCCCCAAGATAGAGGGCTCGCCAGTCCTCAATGTTGGTGAGAACATCAGCAACAAACCAAGCAACCTTCTGTTCTTGATAAGTGTTTTGGTTACATAAATATATGCATCTGTCAAAATTCACTGAATGAACACTTGACATTTGTGCATTTCACTGTACACAAATTTTATCTTGAAAGAAAAAACTGTAAGCAAATACTAAATTCCAGTTAATGACATATATGCTGAAGCACTTAAGCAGAAATGTACTACTATCTGCAACTTACTCTAAAATTCATCAAAAAATAAGACAGAATGAAGGATTAATAGAAAGATGGATAGACATCAATGAAGCAAGCACAGTAAAATAGTAACTGTAGAATCTAGGTGGTAGGTATACAGGTGTTCACTGTAAATTTTTCAACTTTTCTGTATGTTTGAAATTTTTCATAATGAAGTGTTGGAAAAAAATCAAACAAAAATAAGTTGTCAAAGTTCATAAGATTTAAGTGATTTCATTATTTTCTAATTTTGTATTGTTAAGTAAAATAAAATGGCTGCTTGCATTCACCATTGCCAGGAGGGACCCCTTTACGAGAAAGGGTTTTCCAGAAGACTAAAACAATGGACCTGCAAGAGTGTTTCAAGGAAACGGAACAGTGGAATGTACCCTATAGAATTTCAGATAAGCAAAAGCTAGTGATAAACCAATTTCAGTCCAGATAGCTTATCAGGATGGACAAGCCTACCATACTGATCAATGCATATCTGCTCCCCACTTTGACCCCCCTATGTAAAATGGAAACTTAATGTCAACCAATCAGAACATTTCCTCACTTGCTTCCATGTTTGCCCTATATACATTGCTCCTTACCACCTTCAGTTTGGTACTGCCTAATTCACAAATTGTTTGTTGGCCAAATAAGTTTTAACAATATTTTGTAAATGCCTTGGTTTATCTTTGACTGTATTAAATATGAGATTTTGATGTAAAGTATGGCCATGGGCTTGGTTTTTAAATGGTGTTGCTTGTATTTATGCAACTGAGCCAAATTTGACAATTTGTGAAGTATCTCTCAATGTGAATGATCAAAGTTATTTCACATTAATATTTTAATCAACTACACTACCAAAATAACATACACTCTTATGAGAGCAGAAAGATATTTAAGATGATGCACTTTTTTCCCTTCTTTTCTCATATCTTAAATAAAGGCATAAATTTAGCCTCGGTATACTGACCCTGCCTCTTAAATCTTCTGCTTCTCCCTATTAGGTTAACACTGTCAGTTTTACCAGATTTTGCAGCAGTTTCCCAAGCCAAAAGCATATAAATTGTATTCTGACAGCAACCACAGATTTAAAACACAGCAAGAAGGGAAAGGAATGAGAATTAAGAGAAAGGTGACTTCCTTCAAAGCATCTGAAAGAATCAACAAACATAAGGAAGATGGTTAATGATAACAATTACACCATCAAAAGAATAGAAAGGAAAAAGTTAACTAAAGAAGTAACTCAATAAAGAAGGAATTTGAAGTGGATTAAGTAAGAATCTACGTACGAATGCTTTCGGTGGGGACGGCTACATTGGAAAATGCAATATAATTTGCTAAAAAATTACACTGCTACTTTTGTTCTTAAACAAATTTAAATTAATGTAAAGGTTTAACATACTATTGAAAAGTCATCAACAGGCATGTATTTAGTGTCTCATATACAGTATTGACCTGAGAAATAATGTGTGACAATAATTATGCAGCTATTGTTTGTTTGATGTTTGATAATATTCTGTTCATATCCTGAACATACCTGATGAATTATTTAAATCATCCTTTCCCTTTAAAATATATTTCCTTGGAAGAACCATAAATATATTTGGCATGTGGGAAGAACTGTATTAATATGGCTCAAAAGATAAAATTGAATCACTTTTAAAAATTAATAGGCTTTAAGATCTCTCCCCCTTCACTTTTCTCTTTATTTATGCTCAATTTTTCTTTATAATGCTCAATTTCCAAGCATTTCTGCAATGGTTAAAAATACAGTAAAATTTGTAATTTAAATAAAAAATCATTACACATAACATCATGGTGCTATAAACTTAGACCCTGAAACACCGTACATAGATAACTTGCTGAATATGTATTACATAACTTTCTTTTTGTTATGTTATGAAATACAGACAATGACCTATTACTACATCAGTAGGAAATAACTTTCTCAAATTAGAAATATGTGTCGTAATTAGTAGTAATTACAATTTAAATGAATAAAAGGTATACATGAGGAACTATATTTACATATAATTAATGACTTCATTTGAAATAATGAATACATCTTATTTGAAAAGTATTTCTGATATATACATATATCAGAACTTGCACTAAGTTCATTAACTTGCACTAAGATAGTCATCAATCTAAATATGTGCATTTCAGGCAATACAATAATTGTGTTTATTACAATGTGCAGTAATGCAAATGTAGCTTATCAATATAAGAACAACCAAATTTCTTTAGGCACTCAGCAAATTTAAGTGCAATAAATGTAATTTTTAGTTATCTAAGGTCAAAACTGAAATGAGGATGAAACTGTTGGAAGAACATTTTAAAGAAAGATATATATCATCTCAAAGAATCCTAGGTAATCAGTTCAGTAGTGTAATATTTCAGTAGTGTAATATCAAATATCAGACAGATAAACACAAAGAAGAACTGGATGCCCTTTCAAAAGTATAACTGTTCCCTAAAATTATTACAGTAGGGATAGATCTATTTACTGACAAGGGTTAAAAGCATTTAGCTAGCCAGATTAATTTTGAGGTTATATACTTTTAGTCCATCAGCAAGATTTACCAAGTCGTCATTTTATTTACTAGAGCTTTGAATGTCATGAAGCAGTACCATTTATATTATTTAGGATAAGTTTGATTCTGATTTTAAGCTCCCATCTCCCTTATGTTCTGAAATTAATTCAGATTAATAATAAAAGGGCTTGCCATCAGTATTCAAAGCCTAACCTGAGTTGTCATGGCTGAGAAGGCAGAAATCTGCTTGGAGCAATAAGAGAACCCAACTGAATTCTTAACGTCTCAGTCTATGAATGTGTAAGCACTTCATCTGTTCATGGGAACACAATGTTCCAGCAGGCTGGAGGTAAAAAGGTACCTGCATGGATGACAAATTGGAAGAGCTGAGAAGCAGTACTGCATTAAAGTAAACTAAATGATGGAAGCAATACATTTTGCAAGTGCTGCTTTTATTTTCACAAAAATCTTATTTAGTGTAAGCTATCTGTGTTCTAGACACTTATTCTATTCTATCACTGCTATCCAATGATAATGATCTTTGCAGAGGCCACACGTGGATTTGACTTTCAGTACTATTTTATAAAGGAAATTGTCACAAATCAGAGCAGAACACAAGCAGGGCCAACTGGAAATTGTATATCCTTTTTAAAATCCAGTTGTGGAAAGAACACTCCCCCAAACCTGCATTTCCAATCACCAGCTGTATGTAGCTGAGCAAGTAAATGAACTTTAGTTCCTATCTATAGAATGAGGATAATACCTACCTACCTTACTGGATTGTTGTGGAAGATAATATGGTCACAAGGGAAAGTACTCTGTAAACTATAATATATATACCATATAATGCATTATCGTTACCTGAAAGATGGAACACTTAAAAAGAAATCCTAGAGTATATATACACAATGATTTTTCACAGAAAAAGAAATTGTGACCTTGAGAAATTAAGTGGCTTCTCTTCATTTATTTTCTCAATATAATTGTTCTTCGTTCATAGTATTTATTAAGAATAATAAATGTAGCTAAAATTTATTGAGTGTTTACTATGTATATGTCAGGCACTAGTTAAGTGCTTCAAAAACATTAACTCATTTAATCCTTAAAACAATCCTGAAGCAAGATTATTATCCCTATTTTATAGATTAAGAAACTGAAAAACAAAGTAAACTTAACAATTGTCATAATGCTAGAAAGTGACAGTACTAGGACTTGAACCTATGTAGTCCAGTTCTTCACATTATGTTATAATCCCTCTACTTATTTACTTAATCAGTCATTAATTTATCAAATCATTATTGAACATAAGGTATAATGTCAAAAACTCTGACAAAAACATTTTCAACAATAAAAATCTCAAAACATTTACCTCTTAGGAAGCTATCAGAGGAATTCTCCATTAAAGCAGGGAAATGAACCATAAAAGAGGAAATATAGGATCCAGAAAACAGGAGGATCCAGGCAGAAGAGAAGAGAATTCCCAAGTCAAAAGTAAAGAGAAATTCCTGGATAAGATCTTTGCAACAGGCCTAGAGTACTACCAATCCAGACTGGAGATGAAGAAAGGTGGGTACCAGAAGGGATATTTCTAAGAAAAACGTGGGACTGGTTACCTGATGTGTTTCCACTGAGAAGAGTTTGATAGCTCTGTTGGGCAACTGGGGGAAGAATTAGTAATAGAAACAGAAAACTAAGAAAAAAAAATGTTTTTAAAAATAGAGACAATTATTAACTGGGGGAAGAATTAGTAATAGAAACAGAATACTAAAAAAAAAAATGTTTTTAAAAATAGAGACAGTTATTAACTGGGGGAAGAATTAGTAATAGAAACAGAAAACTAAAAAAAAAAAGTTTTTAAAAATAGACACAATTATTAACCTTAAGAAAAAATCTAAACACGATATGTAGATTGTATATTATTAATAAATATATAATTATTAATTCCCTCCCACTCTTGCTTTGCTTCCTCTTAATCAGAACATACTTCCCCACTCCACTGACTTGGGGCTTCACCTCATGACTTGTTTTGGCCAAAGGAATGTGAGCAGATATGACACATGCCACATCCAAGCAAAAGCTTTAAATGTGTTTATGGAGTTTGGCTCTGTCTTTAGGCTTCTGCCTCAGACAGTGTCTATTCATTAAAGTTGGATTCCAGCATTGAGAAGACACATGAAATCAAGATGAGCTGAGCCCAGCTATGGCTACCAGAACCCAGCAGAGCCTAAGCAGACCCCAAAACTTTTGAAATATGAGCAAGATACATATTTTTTTGTTGTTGTATGTCACCGAAACATAGGGTTTTTTTTTTTTTTTTTGCTACAGAAAAATGTGATTAATACATATAGTATAGAATATACCTCAGCAATGAACAATACTTACAGTTGTAATAATATAAACATTGATTCAATATGTATTCAATCAGGAAACAAACTAAAAGTTTTAATATAACTGTATTGGGGGGCAGGGAAAGAGAGGAAAAGGAGTAAAACCGTTAAACCCTATTATAAGCCGAAATCAATAGACAATGTCTAAAGTTCAAAAATCAAGAGATAGAGACGACAGAAGATGGAAGCATAGAGAGGAGTGGAAGTTAGTTAGTCCCGCTGGAACAACTAATACACAACCAGGAACAACTAGTAAGTAATCTGGAATAACTGCTGGGGGACAAACATGACTGCCCCCACATCATACACCAACCTAGATTGGGAGGAATGCCTGAGATCGCAGCATAAAATCTGTAAGTAAAAACTGTGGACCCAAGCCAGGAGACCCCTCGTCCACGGCAGCCTGAACTGCAAAACCTCACTGTAGTAGAAAACAGCACTCTCTGAACAAGCGAATATACCTCAATCCAGCTCCAACTGTGGTTTTAATTAACAAACGTGGAGTGCTCAATATAAGTTACAAATCCCCAACAAGAAGACGGGACTTTTAGTGACAACCGACCTTAAACAGCCAGAAGACTTCTCTGTCCCAGGAGGGGGAACCCAGAGGACCAGGTACTATCTGTGGCCGATGGGTGAAACTGGAGGGGCCGTGGACTAGCCCTGAAAGGAGGCTTTCTGTCCCTTCTTTTCTCTCTCAACCTGAGCGGCTCAGTCAAGAAACCCTCAGCCATTTTCAGTTCACAGTGCTCTGACCCAGACAGGGGTGAAGATAGCAGAGTCAGAGAGACAAAGGACCTACTTAAATGCAGATGATAACTCCCTAGAGGGTGTATCTTCCCTAAGAGGAAGGAGGTGGTGTCCACCTCTACTATCTGCCTTCCATTCAGAACCAAACCCCACAGCCAAACCCCATAGAAACTACGCAGGCCACACATCCTTACACCAGTCAGGAGCAACAGGCTGACAGGTGCCATCTGCTGGGCAGGTTAGGAAAAGCACAATGGCTAGAGGCCTCACAAGGTGTGTCCATCTTCTAAGACACAACCTCAGGGAGACCTGATACTGAATATTACCCCCTTCTGAGACCTGAGCCCGTTCTGGTCTGGGAAAACCTGATTGGGGTAACCAAGGAAACCAGATGCCTATACAACAGAAAACTACAACCTGCTCTAAGAAAAACAAAGTTATGGCCCAGTAAAAGGAACAAACTTACACTTCAAATGAGATACAGGAATGTAAACAACTAATGCTAAATCAATTCAAAAAGTTTAGGGAAGATATGGCAAAAGACACAAAGGATATAAAGAATATACTGGGTGTACATAAGGTAGAAATCAAAAGTTCAATAAAAGAACTGGCAGATCTATGGAAATGAAAGGCACAACACAGGAGACAAAAGATACAATGCAGACATACAACAGCAGATCTCAAGAGGCAGAAGAAAACACTCAGGAACTGGAGAACAAGATACCTGAAATCCTACACACAAAAGAACAGACAGGGAAAAGAATGGAAAAATATGAGCAACATATCCGGGAGCTGAATGACAATATGAAACACAGAATGTATGTTTTGTCATGAGTGCCCCAGAACAAGAAGAGAAGGGAAAAGGGGCAGAATCAATAATACAGGAAATAATAAATGAAAATTTCCCATCTCTTATGAAAGACATAGAATTACAGATCCAAGAAGTATAGCGTACCTCAAACAGAAAAGATCTGAATAGGCCTAAGCCAAGACACTTAATAATCAGATTATCAGACATCAAAGACAAAGAGAGAATCCTGAAAGCAGCAAGAGAGAAGTGATCCATCACAAACAAAGGAACAAGCATAAGACCATGTGCAGATTTCTCAGTAGAAACCATGGAAGCAAGAAGGAAGTGAGGTGATATATTTAAGATACTGAAAGAGAAAAACCGCCAACCAAGAATCCTATATCCGGCAAAATTGTTCTTCAAATATGAGGGAGAGTTTAAAACATTATCTGACAAACACAATGACAGAGTTTGTGAACAAGATACCTATGTTACAGAAATAGTAAAGGGAACACAACAGACAGGAAAAAACAGGAACGAAAGGTTTGGAACACAATTTTGGGTGATGGTAGCACAATAATGTAAGTACACTGAACAAAGATGACTGTGAGTATGGTTGAAAGAGGAAGGTTAGGAGCATGTGGGACACCAGAAGGAAAGAGGAAAGATCAAGACTGAGACTGTATAACTCAGTGAAAGCTAGAGTGCTGAACAATTGTGACAAAATGTACAAATATGTTTTTACATGAGGGAGAAAAAAGGAATGTCAACCTTTCAAGGTGTTAAAAATAGGGTGGTATTGAGGGAAAAATACAATTAATGCAAACTAGAGACTACAATTATCAGAAACATTGTATTATGCTTCCTTTAATGTAACAAAGGCAATATACCAAAGCTAAATGCATATAAGAGGGGGACATAAGGGAGGAGTATGGGACTTTTAGCATTGGTGATATCGTCTGACTCTTTATTCTACTTTAGTTTAATGCTATTTTTCCTTTTGTTGCTTCCTAGCTGTCATGGTTTTTTTTCCTCTCTTTTTTCTTTTTCTTTTGTCTCTTCTTGGACTCTTCCTCCTCCTTTGTGGAAGAAATGGAGATGTCCTTATATAGATAGTGGTGATGGTGGTGAATACATAAATATGTGACTACAGGGAACCACTGATTGTTTACTTAGGATGGAATGTATGGTTTGCGAATAAAATCATCTTAAAAAAACGGGTTGATGAAGAAACTTTGAGGGCACTATATTGGGTGAAATAAGACAGACAAATAAAGACAAATATTGTAGGGTCTCACTGATACGAACTAATTATAATATGTAAACTCATAGATGTGAAATGTAAGTTACGAAGATATAGAATGAGGCTAAAGAATGGGGAGTGGTTGCTTATTAGGAGCAGAATGTTCAACTAGGTTTAACTTAAATGTTTGGAAACAGATAGAGGTGACGGTAGCACATTACTGTGAGAATAACTAACAGTGCTGAATGGTGTGTGAAGGTGTTGGAAAGGGTAAGCTCATAGTCACATATGTCACCAGAAGGAAAGTTGGAGGTTAAAAGATGGGAATGTATAAAACAGTGAATCTTGTGGTGGGCAATGTCCAAGATTAACTGTACAAATATTAGAAATCTCTTTCATGAACTAGAACAAATGTATGACACTACAACTAGAAGTTAATAATAGCGGGGCATACAGGAAAAACTATATATACCTACTGCAAACTATATACTACAGTTAGTATATAGTTTTAACATTCTTTCATCAACAGTAACAAATATACTATACCAATACTATGAGTCAATAATGGAGGGGGAGTGATTAGCAGTATGGAAGGATATGAGTTTCCTTTTTTTTGTCTTTATTTCTTTCCTGGAGTAATGAAAATGTTCTAAAAATTGAAAAAAAAATTAATTGTGGTGAAGGATGCACAGCTGAATGATGGTACCATGGGCAAGTGATTGTATACTTTGGATCTTTGGATAATTGTATGGTTTGTGAACAATCTCAATTAAAAAAAAAATGAAGGAAAAAAAAGCATTCAGCATAAGCCATGAATAAACTCTGAATACTTTTTAAAATACTTTTACCAGAAGTAGAGAATAGGGCCAATTTATGCAGAGCTAGTTCAAACATTTTCCGTTTAATGAGTACATTACAAAAACAGAATTTTAATATTGTTAACTTACACAGATTTTGCACACTCTGGAAGGAGACAGTGAAAGGCACTGCTAAACATATCAGACTAAGAGATCTGATACCAGCCTGGGATTCTACTTGATTCCATCCTGACAGATGGCTTTCAGTTGTCACGTCAGAAGGGAAAGTCATTTTGGGGTAGTAAGGTGTGCCAGTCTGGATGTATTATATCCCCCAAAACACCATGTTCTTTCATGCAATCTTGTGGGGGCAGATGCATGAGTGTTGATTAGGTTGGAACCTATAGATTGTTTCCATGCAGATGTGACTCAATCAACTGTTGGTGAGACCTTTGATTAGATTATTTCCATGGAGATGTTACCCCACCCATTCAGGGTGGGTTTTAATTAAATCACTGGAGTCCTATAAAAGAGTCCACAGACAGAAGGAGCTTAGTGCAGCTGAGAGTGACATTTTGGAGACGGGTGCTGAAAGCAGACTTTTACTGACACTTTGGAGAAGCCAGCCCAGTGTTTATCCCAGAGAAATTAAGAAAGGACAAAATGCCCCAAAAACAACACTTTGAAGAACACACAGGAGCTGAGAGAGGAGCTGGAACACAACCCAAGATCACCAGATGCCAGCCACTTGCCTTCCCAGCTAACAGAAGTTTTCTGGATGCCATTAACCTTCCTTTGGTGAAGGTATACTCATGTTGACGCCTTATTTGGGACATTTTCATGGCCTTCACACTATAAATTTGTAACCAAATAAACCCCTTTATAAAAGCCTAAAAAAAAAAAAAGAGATACAAGTATATTATTTAGAATGATGTAGCTAAATTGCACAAGAAACAACTAAAAGAATTGAAAGTTTTTGCCTCAAGGAGTTAGAATCAAATGTGAGAAGGATGCAGGCAAAGGAGTACTATTTTTAACATAAGACTTACAGCACTACTTGATTTTTTTTTTTAGCTAAGTAACTATTAATTTTATAAAAATCTTAACTGACAAGCACAGAAATAAAAACTAACAATAAAATCAAGGGAAGCAATCATGCCTGAGTTACTAAAAAAAAAGTATTCTGATTCTGAAAGGCAAAAAAAGAATCCTAGTTGGAATTAGAAGACCTGGTTTTATTATTTCATGATCGGGCTTCTGATTTTTATCTAGCCACATATTTCTTGGCTGTTTATTTTGTTATTTATTGGCAAACAAACAATATTACTGGTCCCTCTCTACGCTAGAATTATTGTCTTATTTGTTCAATTCCAGATATCATTAACAATATATTACAGGAAAGATGTTACCCAAAGAGAGCTAATAGTAACAGTTAAATTGAATGGGGATCTAAATAGTCTATAATAATATCTAATATGTAATGACATATTAGTTGATTATCTACTTTATAGATTGTCTATGATTATTGCATGTCCTCCTCCTAACAAATACCACGTTTTGGCCATTCCAATCATCTTTCATAGCATCACCAAAGAATGAGAAAGGTGATTAAAAGTGAATTAGTAAAAAAAAAATGGAAAAATATGAGCACGATCTTAGGGAGCTGAGTGACAACATGAAATGCACAAATATAGATCTTATGGGTATCCCAGAAGGAGAAGAGAGGGGAAAAAGGGCAGAAAGAGTAATAGAAGACATAGTCACTGAAAATTTCCCAACCCTTATAAAAGACAGAAAATTAGAGATTCAAGAAGTACAACGTACCCCAAATAGAATAGATCCCAATAGACCTACTCCAAGAAACTTACTGGTCAGACTGTCCAATGTCAAAGACCAAGAGAGGATTCTGAAAGCAGCAAGAGAAAAGCAATCCATCACATATAAGGGAAGGTCGATAAGACTATGTACAGATTTCTCTGCAGAAACCATGGAGGCAAGAAGACAGTGGCATGATATATTTAAGATACTGAAAGAGAAAAACTGCCAACCAAGAATTCTATACCCAGCAAAACTTTCCTTCAAAAATGAGGGAGAGAGGAGGCGGGGCAAGATGGCAGACTGATGAGCTGTATGTTTTAGTTACTCCTCCAGGAAAGTAGGTAGAAAGCCAGGAACTGCGTGGACTGGACACCACAGAGCAATCTGTCTTTGGGCATACTTCATACAACACTCATGAAAACGTCGAACTGCTGAGATCAGCAAAATCTGTAAGTTTTTGCGGCCAGGGGACCCGCGCCACTCCCTGCCAGGCTCAGTCCCGTGGGAGGAGGGGCTGTCAGCTCCGGGAAGGAGAAGGGAGAACTGCAGTGACAGCCCTTATAGGAAACTCATTCTACTGATCCAAACTCCAACCATAGATAGACTGAGACCAGACACCAGAGAATCTGAGAGCAGCCAGCCCAGCAGAGAGGAGACAGGCATAGACAAAAAAAACAACACGAAAAACTCCAAAATAAAAGCAGACGATTTTTGGAGTTCTGGTGAACACAGAAAGGGGAAGGGCGGAGCTCAGGCCTTGAGGCGCATATGCAAATCCCGAAGAAAAGCTGATCTCTCTGCCCTGTGGACCTTTCCTTAATGGCCCTGGTTGCTTTGTCTGTTAGCATTTCAATAACCCATTAGATTGCTGAGGAGGGCGCTTTTTTTTTTTTTTTTTTTTCAATCCTTTTTTCTTTTTCTAAAACACTTACTCTAAGAAGCCCAATACAGAAAGCTTCAAAGAATTGCAATTTGGGCACGTCAAGTCAAGAGCAGAACTAAGAGAGCTCTGAGACAAAAGGCAATAATCCAGTGGCTGAGAAAATTCACTAAACACCACAACTTCCCAAGAAAAGGGGGGTGTCTGCTCACAGCGACCATCCTGGTGGACAGGAAACACTCCTGCCCATCGCCAGCCCCATAGCCCAGAGCTGCCCCAGACAACCCAGTGTGACGGAAGCGGTTCAAATAACAGGCACACACCACAAAACTGGGTGTGGACCTTAGCCTTCCCTGCAACCTCAGCTGATTGTCCCAGAGTTGGGAAGGTGGAGCAGTGTGAATTAACAAAGCCCCATTCAGCCATCATTTGAGCAGACTGGGAGCCTCCCTACACAGCCCAGCAGCCCAGAACTGCCCTGGGGGGACGGCACTCACCTGTGACATAGCACAGTCATCCCTCAACAGAGTACCCGGGGTACACAGCCTGGAAGAGGGGCCCACTTGCAAGTCTCAGGAGCCATACGCCAATACCAAGGACTAGTGGGTCAGTGGCAGAGACAAACTACGGCAGGACTGAACTGAAGGATTAGACTATTGCAGCAGCTTTAAAACTCTAGGATCACCAGGGAGATCTGATTGTTAGGGCCACCCCCCCCCGCCCCGACTGCCCAGAAACACGCCCCACATACAGGGCAGGCAACACCAACTACACACGCAAGCTTGGTACACCAATTGGACCCCACAAGACTCACTCCCCCACTCACCAAAAAGGCTAAGCAGGGGAGAACTGGCTTGTGGAGAACAGGTGGCTCGTGGACGCCACCTGCTGGTTAGTTAGAGAAAGTGTACTGCACGAAGCTGTAGATCTGATAATTTAGAGATAAGGACTTCAATAGGTCTACAAACCCTAAAAGAACCCTATCAAGTTCAGCAAATGCCACGAGGCCAAAAACAACAGAAAATTATAAAGCATATGAAAAAACCAGACGATATGGATAATCCAAGCCCAAGCACCCAAATCAAAAGACCGGAAGAGACACAGCACCTAGAGCAGCTACTCAAAGAACTAAAGATGAACAATGAGACCATAGTACGGGATATGAAGGAAATCAAGAAGACTCTAGAAGAGCATAAAGAAGACATTGCAAGACTAAATAAAAAAATGGATGATCTTATGGAAATTAAAGAAACTGTTGACCAAATTAAAAAGATTCTGGACACTCATAGTACGAGACTAGAGGAAGCTGAACAACGAATCAGTGACCTCGAAGATGACAGAAGGGAAAATGAAAGCATAAAAGAAAGAATGGGGAAAAAAATTGAAAAAATCGAAAAGGATCTCAGGGATATGATAGATAATATGAACCGTCCAAATATAAGACTCATTGGTGTCCCAGAAGGGGAAGAAAAGGGTAAAGGTCTAGGAAGAGTATTCAAAGAAATTGTTGGGGAAAACTTCCCAAATCTTCTAAACAACATAAATACACAAATCATAAATGCTCAGCGAACTCCAAATAGAATAAATCCAAAAAAACCCACTCCGAGACATATACTGATCACACTGTCAAACACAGAAGAGAAGGAGCAAGTTCTGAAAGCAGCAAGAGAAAAGCAATTCACCACATACAAAGGAAACAGCATAAGACTAAGTAGTGACTACTCAGCAGCCACCATGGAGGCAAGAAGGCAGTGGCACGATATATTTAAAATTCTGAGTGAGAAACATTTCCAGCCAAGAATACTTTATCCAGCAAAGCTCTCCTTCAAATTTGAGGGAGAGCTTAAATTTTTCACAAACAAACAAATGCTGAGAGAATTTGCTAACAAGAGACCTGCCCTACTGGAGATACTAAAGGGAGCCCTACAGACAGAGAAACAAAGACAGGACAGAGAGACTTGGAGAAAGGTTCAGTACTAAAGAGATTCAGTATGGGTACAATAAAGGACATTAATAGACAGAGGGAAAAATATGGCAAACATAAACCAAAGGATAAGATGGCCGATTCAAGAAATGCCTTCACGGTTATAACGTTGAATGTAAATGGATTAAACTCCCCAATTAAAAGATATAGATTCGCAGAATGGATCAAAAAAAAATGAACCATCGATATGTTGCATACAAGAGACTCATCTTAGACACAGGGACACAAAGAAACTGAAAGTGAAAGGATGGAAAAAAATATTTCATGCAAGCTACAGCCAAAAGAAAGCAGGTGTAGCAATATTAATCTAAGATAAAATAGACTTCAAATGCAGGGATGTTTTGAGAGACAAAGAAGGCCACTACGTACTAATAAAAGGGGCAATTCAGCAAGAAGAAATAACAATCGTAAATGTCTATGCACCCAATCAAGGTGCCACAAAATACATGAGAGAAACACTGGCAAAACTAAAGGAAGCAATTGATGTTTCCACAATAATTGTGGGAGACTTCAACACATCACTCTCTCCTATAGATAGATCAACCAGACAGAAGACCAATAAGGAAACTGAAAACCTAAACAATCTGATAAATGAATTAGATTTAACAGACATATACAGGACATTACATCCCAAATCACCAGGATACACATACTTTTCTAGTGCTCACGGAACTTTCTCCAGAATAGATCATATGCTGGGACATAAAACAAGCCTCAATAAATTTAAAAAGATTGAAATTATTCAAAGCACATTCTCTGACCACAATGGAATACAATTAGAAATCAATAACCATCAGAGACTTAGAAAATTGACAAATACCTGGAGGTTAAACAACACACTCCTAAACAATCAGTGGGTTAAAGAAGAAATAGCAAGAGAAATTGCTAAATATATAGAGACGAATGAAAATGAGAACACAACATACCAAAACCTATGGGATGCAGCAAAAGCAGTGCTAAGGGGGAAATTTATAGCACTAAACGCATATATTAAAAAGGAAGAAAGAGCCAAAATCAAGGAACTAATGGATCAACTGAAGAAGCTAGAAAATGAACAGCAAACCAATCCTAAACCAAGTAGAAGAAAAGAAATAACAAGGATTAAAGCAGAAATAAATGACATAGAGAACAAAAAAACAATAGAGAGGATAAATATCACCAAAAGTTGGTTCTTTGAGAAGATCAACAAGATTGACAAGCCCCTAGCTAGACTGACAAAATCAAAAAGAGAGAAGACCCATAGAAACAAAATAATGAATGCAAAAGGTGCCATAACTGCAGATCCTGAAGAAATTAAAAAAATTATAAGAGGATATTATGAACAACTGTATGGCAACAAACTGGATAATGTAGAAGAAATGGACAATCTCTTGGAAACATATGAACAACCTAGACTGACCAGAGAAGAAACAGAAGACCTCAACCAACCCATCACAAGCAAAGAGATCCAATCAGTCATCAAAAATCTTCCCACAAATAAATGCCCAGGGCCAGATGGCTTCACAGGGGAATTCTACCAAACTTTCCAGAAAGAACTGACACCAATCTTACTCAAACTCTTTCAAAACACTGAAGAAAATGGAACACTACCTAACTCATTTTATGAAGCTAACATCGATCTAATACCAAAACCAGGCAAAGATGCTACAAAAAAGGAAAACTACCAGCCAATCTACCTAATGAATATAGATGCAAAAATCCTCAACAAAATACTTGCAAATCGAATCCAAAGACACATTAAAAAAATCATACACCATGACCAAGTGGGGTTCATTCCAGCCATGCAAGGATGGTTCAACATAAGAAAAACAATCAATGTATTACAACATATTAAAAACTCGAAAGGGAAAAATCACATGATCATCTCAATAGATGCTGAAAAAGCATTTGACAAAATCCAACATCCGTTTTTGATAAAAACACTTCAAAAGGTAGGAATTGAAGGAAACTTCTTCAACATGATAAAGAGCATATATGAAAAACCCACAGCCAGCATAGTACTCAACGGTGAGAGACTGAAAGCCTTCCCTCTAAGATCAGGAACAAGACAAGGATGCCCGCTGTCACCACTGTTATTCAACATTGTGCTGGAAGTGCTAGCCAGGGCAATCCGGCAAGACAAAGAAATAAAAGGCATCCAAATTGGAAAAGAAGAAGTAAAACTGTCATTGTTTGCAGATGATATGATCTTATATCTAGAAAACCCTGAGAAATCGACGATACAGCTACTAGAGCTAATAAACAAATTTAGCAAAGTAGCGGGATACAAGATTAATGCACATAAGTCAGTAATGTTTCTATATGCTAGAAAGGAACAAACTGAAGAGACACTCAATAAAAAGATACCATTTTCAATAGCAACTAAAAAAATCAAGTACCTAGGAATCAACTTAACCAAAGATGTAAAAGACCTATACAAAGAAAACTACATAACTCTACTAAAAGAAATAGAAGGGGACCTTAAAAGATGGAAAAATAGTCCATGTTCATGGATAGGAAGACTAAATGTCATTAAGATGTCAATTCTACCCAAACTCATCTACAGATTCAATGCAATCCCAATCAAAATTCCAACAACCTACTTTGCAGACTTGGAAAAGCTAGTTATCAAATTTATTTGGAAAGGGAAGATGCCTCGAATTGCTAAAGACACTCTAAAAAAGAAAAACGAAGTGGGAGGACTTACACTCCCTGACTTTGAAGCTTATTATAAAGCCACAGTTGCCAAAACACCATGGTACTGGCACAAAGATAGACATATAGATCAATGGAATCGAATTGAGAATTCGGAAATAGACCCTCAGATCTACGGCCGACTGATCTTTGATAAGGCCCCCAAAGTCACTGAACTGAGTCATAATGGTCTTTTCAACAAATGGGGCTGGGAGAGTTGGATATCCATATCCAAAAGAATGAAAGAGGACCCCTACCTCACCCCCTACACAAAAATTAACTCAAAATGGACCAAAGATCTCAATATAAAAGAAAGTACCATAAAACTCCTAGAAGATAATGTAGGAAAACATCTTCAAGACCTTCTATTAGGCGGCCACTTCCTAGACTTTACACTCAAAGCACAAGCAACAAAAGAGAAAATAGATAATGGGAACTCCTCAAGCTTAGAAGTTTCTGCACCTCAAAGGAATTTCTCAAATAGGTAAAGAGGCAGCCAACTCAATGGGAAAAAATTTTTGGAAACCATGTATCTGACAAAAGACTGATATCTTGCATATACAAAGAAATCCTACAACTCAATGACAATAGTACAGACAGCCCAATTATAAAATGGGCAAAAGATATGAAAAGACAGTTCTCTGAAGAGGAAATACAAATGGCCAAGAAACACATGAAAAAATGTTCAGCTTCACTAGCTATTAGAGAGATGCAAATTAAGACCACAATGAGATACCATCTAACACCGGTTAGAATGGCTGCCATTAAACAAACAGGAAACTACAAATGCTGGAGGGGATGTGGAGAAATTGGAACTCTTATTCATTGTTGGTGGGACTGTATAATGGTTCAGCCACTCTGGAAGTCAGTCTGGCAGTTCCTTAGAAAACTAGATATAGAGCTACCATTCGATCCAGCAATTGCACTTCTCGGTATATACCCGGAAGGTCGGAAAGCAGTGACACGAACAGATATCTGCACGCCAATGTTCATAGCAGCATTATTCACAATTGCCAAGAGATGGAAACAACCCAAATGTCCTTCAACAGATGAGTGGATAAATAAAATGTGGTATATACACACGATGGAATACTACGCGGCAGTAAGAAGGAACGATCTCGTGAAACATATGACAACATGGATGAACCTTGAAGACATAATGCTGAGCGAAATAAGCCAGGCACAAAAAGAGAAATATTATATGCTACCACTAATGTGAACTTTGAAAAATGTAAAACAAATGGTTTATAATGTAGAATGTAGGGGAACTAGCAGTAGAGAGCAATTAAGGAAGGGGGAACAATAATCCAAGAAGAACAAATAAGCTATTTAACGTTCTGGGGATGCCCAGAAATGACTATGGTCTGTTAATTTCTGATGGATATAGTAGGAACAAGTTCACAGAAATGTTGCTATATTATGTAACTTTCTTGGGGTAAAGTAGGAACATGTTGGAAGTTAAGCAGTTATCTTAGGTTAGTTGTCTTTTTCTTACTCCCTTGTTATGGTCTCTTTGAAATGTTCTTTTATTGTATGTTTGTTTTCTTTTTAACTTTTTTTTTCATACAGTTGATTTAAAAAAGAAGGGAAAGTTAAAAAAAAAAAAGAAAAAAGAAAAACAAGGAGGAAAAAAAAAGATGTAGTGCCCCCTTGAGGAGCCTGTGGAGAATGCAGGGGTATTCGCCTACCCCACCTCCATGGTTGCTAACATGACCACAGACATAGGGGACTGGTGGTTTGATGGGTTGAGCCCTCTACCATAAGTTTTACCCTTGGGAAGACGGTTGCTGCAAAGGAGAGGCTAGGCCTCCCTATGGTTGTGCCTAAGAGCCTCCTCCCGAATGCCTCTTTGTTGCTCAGATGTGGCCCTCTCTCTCTGGCTAAGCCAACTTGAAAGGTGAAATCACTGCCCTCCCCCCTACGTGGGATCAGACACCCAGGGGAGCGAATCTCCCTGGCAACGTGGAATATGACTCCCGGGGAGGAATGTAGACCCGGCATCGTGGGACGGAGAACATCTTCTTGACCAAAAGGGGGATGTGAAAGGAAATGAAATAAGCTTCAGTGGCAGAGAGATTCCAAAACGAGCCAAGAGGTGACTCTGGTGGGCACTCTTACGCACACTTTAGACAACCCTTTTTAGGTTCTAAAGAATTGGGGTAGCTGGTGGTGGATACCTGAAACTATCAAACTACAACCCAGAACCCATGAATCTCGAAGACAGTTGTATAAAAATGTAGCTTATGAGGGGTGACAATGGGATTGGGAAAGCCATAAGGACCACACTCCACTTTGTCTAGTTTATGGATGGATGAGTAGAAAAATAGGGGAAGGAAACAAACAGACAAAGGTACCCAGTGTTCTTTTTTACTTCAATTGCTCTTTTTCACTCTAATTATTATTCTTGTTATTTTTGTGTGTGTGCTAATGAAGGTGTCAGGGATTGATTTAGGTGATGAATGTACAACTATGTAATGGTACTGTAAACAATCGAAAGTACGATTTGTTTTGTATGACTGCGTGGTATGTGAATATATCTCAATAAAATGATGATTAAAAAAAAAAAAACAAAAATGAGGGAGAGATTTAAAACATTTTCAGACAAACAGACACTGAGAGAGTTTGTGAATAAGAGACCGGCACTACAAGAAATACTAAAGGGAGTGCTACAGGCTGACAGGAAAAGACAGGAGAGAGAGAGTTGGAGAACAGTGCAGAAATGAGGATTATCAGGAAAGGTAAAAGAAGAGGAAAAAATAAGATATGACATATAAATTCCAAAAAACAAAATGGTAGTAGAAAGTACTGCCCTTACAGTAATAACACTAAATGTAAATGGATTAAACTCCCCAATAAAAAGACACAGACTCACTTTAGACACAAGGACAAACATAGACTGAAAGTGAAAGGTTGGAAAAAGATATTTCATGCAAACAACAACCAGAAAAAAGTGGGAGTAGCTATATTAATATCAGACAAGTTAGACATCAAAAGCAAAACAATTAAAAGAGACAAAGAAGGACACTATATATTAATAAAAGGGTCAATTCATCAAGAAAACATAACAGTTATAAATATTTATGCACCAAGCCAGAATGCCCCAAAATTCATGAGGCAAACACTGCGATCACTGAAAGGAGAAATAGATACCTCTACAAGAATAGTTGGAGACTTCAATACACCACTCTCATCAATGGATAGAACATCTAGACAGAGGATCACTAAAGAAACAGAGATGTTGAATGGTATGATAAATGAACTAGACTTGACAGACATCTATAGAACACTACATCCAACAACAGCAGGATACACTTTTTTCTCAAGTGCTCATGGAACATTCTCTAGGATAGACCACATGTTGGGTCACAAAGCAAGTCTCAACAAATTTAAAAATATTGATATTATACAAAACACCTTCTCAGACCACAATGGAATGAAGTTGGAAATAAATAAAAGGCAGAAGGTCATAAAATTCACAAACATATGGAGGCTAAACAACGTCCTCTTAGAAAACCAGTGGGTAAAGGAAGAAATTACAAGAGAAATTAGTAAATACCTCGAGGCAAATGACAATGAAAACACAACTTATCAAAACTTATGGGATGCAGCAAAGGCGGTGCTGAGAGGGAAATTTATTGCCCTAAATGCCTATATTAAAAGAGAAGAGAGAGCAAAAGTTGAAGAGGTAACTGCTCACCTGGCGGAATTAGAGAAAGAACAGCAAACTAACCCCAAAGCAAGCAGAAGGGAAGAAATAACAAAGATTAGAGCAGAAATAAATGCAATTGAGAACAGGAAAACAACAGAGAGAATCAACAAAACCAGAAGTTGGTTTTTTGAGAAAATCAATAAAATCGATGGACCACTGGCTAGGCTAACAAAAAAAAAAAAGAGAGCAGATGCAAATAAATGCAATCAGAAATGGGAAAGGAAATATAACTACTGACCCTGCAGAAATTAAGGAGATAATGAGAAGATACTATCTAGATACATCTAGACAACTTAGATGAAATGGACAACTTCCTAGAAAAGCATAAACAACCAACATTACCTCAACAAGAAATAGATGACCTCAACAAACCAATCACAAGAGACTGAGTCAGTCATCAAAAAGCTCCCAAAAAGGAAAAGCCCAGGACCAGATGGTTTCACATGTGAATTCTACCAAGCATTCAAGAATGAATTAGTACCAATCCTGCTCAAACTCTTCACAAAAATTGAAGAGGGAAAGCTACCTAACTCTTTCTATGAAGCCAACATCACCCTAATACCAAAACCAGAAAAAGATACTACAAAAAAAGAAAATTATAGACCAATTTCTTTAATGAATATAGATGCAAAAATCCTCAACAAAATACTCGCAAATCGAATCCAGCAGCACATTAAAAGAATTATACACCACGACCAGGTGGGATTTATTCCAGGTATGCAAGGCTGGTTCAACACAAGAAAATCAATTAATGTAATACACCACATCAATAAATCAAAGCAGAAGAACCACATGATCATCTCGATTGATGCAGAAAAGGCATTTGACAAAATTCAACATCCTTTCCTGATGAAAACACTTCAAAGGATAGGAATAGAAGGGAACTTTTTCAATATGATAAAGGCAATATATGAAAAACCCACAGCTAACATCACACTCAATGAGGAGAGACTGAAAGCTTTTCCTCTAAGATCAGGAACAAGACAGGGATGCCCACTATCACCATTGTTATTCAACATTGTGCTGGAAGTTCTAGCTAGAGCAATTAGGCAAGAAAAAGAAATAAAAGGCATCCAAATTGGAGAGGAAGAAGTAAAACTTTCACTATTTGCAGATGACATGATTCTATATGTAGGAAATCCAGAAAAATCTACAGCAAAGCTACTAGAACTAGTCAATGAATGCAGCAAAGTAGCAGGCTACAAGATCAACACGCAAAAATCTGTAGTGTGCCTATACACAAGTAATGTTCAGCAAGAGGAGGAAATCAAGAAAAAAATCCCATTTACAATAGCAACCAAAAGAATCAAGTATTTAGGAATAAACTTAACCAAGGACACAAAAGACCTTTACATAGAAAATTATAAGAAACTGCTAAAAGAAATTGAACAAGACCTGAAAAAATGGAAGAACATACCATGTGCATGGATTGGAAGACTAAATATAGTTAAGATGGCAATTTTACCTAAACTGATTTACAGATTCAATGCAATACCAATTCAAATCCCAAAAACTTACTTTACAGAAATAGAAAAACCAATAACAAAATTTATTTGGAAGGGTAAGGTGCCCCGAATAGCCAAAAATATCTTGAGAAAGAGGAACAAAGTGGGAGGTCTCACACTACCTGACTTTGAAGCATATTACAAAGCTACAGTGCTCAAAACAGCATGGTACTGGCATAAGGACAGATATACTGAACAATGGAATCGAATTGAGTGATCAGAAGTAGACCCTTGCATCTATGGACAACTGATCTTTCATAAGGCAGTGAAGCTGAAGCAACTGGGAAAGAGCAGCCTGTTCAATAAATGGTGTTTGGAGAACTGGATATCCATTTCCAAAAGAATGAAAGAGGATGTCCATCTCACACCTTATACCAAAATTAACTCAAAGTGGATCAAAGACTTAAACATTAGCACCAAGACCATAAAACTCTTAGAAGAAAATGTAGGGCAATATCTTAAAGATCTTGTGATAGGAGGTGGTTTCTTAGACCTCACACCCAAGGCACGAGCAACCAAAGAACAAATAGACAAATGGGATCTCCTCAAAATTAAACACTTTTGTACATCAAAGGACTTTGTCAGAAAAGTAAAAAGGCAACCTATACAATGGGAGATGATATTTGGAAACCACATATCAGATAAGGGTTTAATATCCCGAATATATAAACGAATCCTGCATCTCAATAACAGAAAGACAAACAATTCAATTAAAAAATGGGCAAAAGACATGAACAGACATTTTTCTGAAGAGGAAATACAAATGGCTCAAAAGCATATGAAAAAATGCTCAACTTCACTGGCTATTAAGGAAATGCAAATCAAAACCACAATGAGATATCATCTCACACCTGCCAGAATGGCCATTATCCAAAAAACAGAAAATGACAAGTGCTGGAGAGGATGTGGAGAAAGAGGCACCTTATTCATTGTTGGTGGGAATGTAGAATGGTGCAACCACTATGGAAGACACTATGGAGGTTCCTCAGGAAGCTAAATATAAATTTGCCATATGACCCAGCTATTCCATTGCTAGGTATATACTCAGAGGAACTGAAACTTAAGACACAAACAGACATTTGTAAACCGATGTTTATTGCAGCATTATTCACAATTGCCAAGAGATGGAAACAGCCCAAATGTCCATCAAAGGACGAGTGGATAAACAAACTGTGGTATATACACATGATGGAATATTATGCAGCTGTAAGACAGAACAAAGACATGGATCATGTAATAATGTGGATGAACCTAGAGGACATTATGTTGAATGAAGTTAGCCAGAAACAAAAGGACAGATTCTGTATGGTTTCACTAATATGAACAGACATTAATGAACAAACTTTGGGAGTTAAAAGCTGACAACACAGAGACCAGGAGATAGAAAGAGGGCAGAGATTAGCCATTTGATGCTGAAGGACTACAGAACGTTTAGGATTGATTGCATAGATCCAGAAATAGATAGCATAATACTGTGTGATGGTAGCACGGTATTGTAAGTACACTGAACAAAGATGTCTGTGAGTAAAGCTGAAAGAGGTGGGATAGGAGAATGTATGACACCAGAGGTAAAGATAGATGATAAAGACTGGGACTGCATAACGTGGCAAAAACTGGAGTGGCCAATGACCGTTACTAAATATACAAATATAAAAATGTTTTTGCATGTGGGAAAGCAAATGAATATCAACCATGTAGAAATTTGAAAAGGGGATGGTATTCAGGAAAAAACATAATCAAAGCAAACTGGAGTCTATGGTCAAAAGTAACATTGTAATATACCTCCATTAAATGTAACAAAGGCAATATGCCAATGCTAAATGTATATGAGAGGGGGATATAGGGGAGAAATATGGGATTCTTGGTAGTGGTGTTATTTGCTGTCCTTACTAGTATATTGTATTGTATGACGTTATTTTTCTTTTTATCATTTTTTTCTTATTGCTAAAAAAAAAACAATTTTTCTTGTAGTAATCAGTATGTTCAAGTGCTGATTGTGGTGATAAATGTACAACTTTATGATGATACCATGAACAACTGATTGTACACTGTGGATAAATGTATGGTATGTGAATATAACTCTATAAAATTGTAGGAAAATATATATATAGGAGTAAAAGTGTTGGAGAAAACATGGTGAGAGGGATGATGCCTCACCAATATGGACTAACTACAATGTGTAAACTCAGAATTGAATTTTAGAACATAGCCTAACGTGGACACAATAATTTTAATAGTCCCTAGATTGTAAGCTCTTACAGCAGTTAACTCTATCCCTGAATTGTAAGGCCTATCTCTAAACTTTGAGATGCTGATCCCCCAGTGTGTAACCTGATTGGTCTCTGGAACAATGCATATCTCTGAGACACCTGAAACTCAGAGCTAGAGCTCAGCAGATATGAATGTCAGTATTAGTGCATACAGCCACTGTCAAAAAAAAAAAGCTGAAAAAGAGCCCAGACTTCAATTAGTGACATGAATGAAGCAGGTCTGGTTAAGACCAGGGCAAGCCAGGCCAAAGGGTAAAGGTTGAAACTGATTGTGTTTTAAAACTTCAACTTCCATATGAGATCAAGGGAATAGATAACTATTTGGTGCAGGATCTAAATTTTCTAAACGGTAGAATTCTACAGTCGATTTGTTCAAACACCACAATTGCATGGAACTCTGAATAGGAAGTGAGGTATGGTAGGTTAGTATAGGCTGGAGTGAAATAGTGACACATCCCAGAGTAATTTGGGCAGATAATAAAAAATATATTTACAGCCTCCCCCTCCCCAGCCCCAAGGATCTGGGGGAAGGTGCGGATGTGTTGGACATCCTCACCTGGACTGGTGTTGATGTTGTCACAAACATTGGGACTGGCGGTTTGATGTGCTGAGCCCTCGAGCACGGGACTTGCCCTTATGAAGTTCATTACCACAGAGGAGAGTCTAAACTTGCATGTAATGGTGCTTAAGAGTCTCCCCCTGAGTACCTCTTTGTTGCTCAGATGTGGCCCTCTCTCTCTCTAACTGAGCCATCTCCACAGGTGAACTCGCTGCCCTCCCCTCTACGTGGGACCCGACTCCCAGGGTTGTAAATCTCCCTGGCAATGCAGAATATGACTCCCGGGGATGAATGTGGACCCGGCATCGTGGGACTGAGAGTATCTTCTTGACCAAAAAGGGGATGCAAAATGAGACGAAATAGTTTCAGTGGCTGAGAGATTTCAAATGGAGTCGAGAGGTCACTCTGGTGGACATTCTTATGCACTATACAGATAACACCTGTTAGGCGTTAATGTTTTGGAATAGCTAGAAGTAAATACCTGAAACTACCAAACTCCAACCCAGCAGTCTGGACTCTTGAAGACAATTATATAATAATGTAGATGACAAGGGGTGACAGTGTGATTGTGAAGACCTTGTGGATCACACCCCCTTTATCTAGTGTATGGATGAGTGGAGGAATGGGGATAAAAACTAAAGGACAAATGGGGTGGGATGAGGGGATGATTTGGGTGTTCTTTTTCACTTTTATTTTTTATTCTTGTTCTGGTTCTTTCTGATGTAAGGAAAATGTTCAGAGATAGATTGTGGTGATGAACGCATAACTATGTTATTATACTGTGGACAGCGGATTGTATACCATGGATGACTATATGGTGTGTGAATGTATTTCAATAAAACTGAATTTAATTAAAATAAATAAATAAATAAATAAATAAATAAATAAATAAATAAATAAAGTGAATTAGACTCAGAGAAATTTGGAGAAAAGCCCTGGAGAAGCTAAGAGATGACCCACAAAAAACATAAGAGGAAGCCACTGAAGCCAGAAGCTGAAAGCAATGACAACTGGAACAGAAGGAGTTGCAGACAACAGAAGGACTTGCAGACACAGGCCATGTGCCTTCCCATGTGACAGAGGTGTCTCAGAAGCCAGCAGCCTGTCTTCAGAGCCCAGGGTGGCAGGGAATTCCTGTGCACTGGGTGGCGCCATGAGCTGGGCTGACTGTACGCTCCACACTGAGGATAAACACAAAGTGGGAATCCCCTGATCTGAGATGGATGGCAATGAAAGTTACATATCTCTTCCCACAGAGGTAACCACTATGATTGGAGAAGAGCCATTTTAACACCAGAAAAAGAGGAAGGATATAATCTTAGAGAAAAAAAAGAGAGGTTTTTTTTCCCCCAAAAAAAGAACAGTTGGGGAAAAAAGATGTGCATGTATTTTTCCTTTCTTTATCCATCCATTCATCTGTTTACCAAGTGGTTTTTACACTCCTTCTATGAATGAGGTATTGTTCTAGGTGCAAGAGATACATTCGAGAACAGAACAGTGACTATAGCCTGCCCTCATGGAGTTGGCATTCTTGCGGGGACTGCATTTGAAACTGGGATACCTCATAGAAGCCCAGGTAAATGAGTTGTGGAAACTCCTCAGAAGCTAAAGGAAGAGGGCACCTCAGGGGACTGAGTGGTGCCCACTTCACTTTCAGCACGTGGAGTATAGAGATGAACAGGACAGAGGGTCCACCTGCCTTCTTCAAGACTGGCTCAGAGTCCTACTGGCCGGCTAGGACAACTCATTGAAGGTCTTCATGCATGAGTCCCAACAGGGCTCTAGAGGCAGAGACTGGCACTAGTTTGGTCCAGTGCCTCGTACAAATGCAAGAGATGTAGAGGGGTAAATATTAAGGAGCTGAGAAGAGAGTGAGCAGTTTTTATTATTTGATGGGGTTTCTGTTCATGCAAAGAAACCAGCTAAATTGGTCTGCCACTTTCTTCCTTCCTTTCTCATCTTTCAAATATCTGGGATTATCTTTGGGCCAAAATAGCAATTGAGCTGTAATAAAAAGTACCAGGCTCTGTTCATGGTTCTCCAATCAGGAGTTCGGTGGGAAGTGTGAAGCTCGACCTTTCCACTTTTCCTTCCAGAAACACTTTCCTCTGTGTGAAATTTTGAATGCAGAAAAATATGTGTCTGTAACACACACACACACACATATGTATGTGTTTATACACATGATCATAACATATGTATTATTTTCCATTATGTTTTTAGTTAACATGCCGTATATATTTAGATTTACATATATTTAGATTTATATACTGTATACATTTTTGACTGAACAATATATTTTGTATATATAGAACCCTGATTTTTTTCAGTGTTCCTCAGTATTTTATGAATTTTTTTGTCCTCTTTCTATTTAACCAACATATGTCTCATGCTTCATCGTTTACAAACACTAGCCCATTTAACCATCATTATGTCCATGGGATAGGTATAATTGGGATCCCCATTTTCTCAAGGAAACTGAGGTACAAAAAGGCCAAGTCACTTGCTCAAGACCACACTATCAGTAGCAGAATAAATAGCAAAACTATTCTAAAATTCCCATATTGGTGGCCATAAGTTTCCAGTTTTCAGCTGTTGCTGATAACGCTGCAGCCAATAACCTGGGGACACAGCAAGAAGCCCAAAGAAGAGAGGGGCAGGAAATCGGGTCCAGAAGGGGTTGAGAAAGGCAGAAGGAGCTACCGGAACACATAGGAGAAAGAAGGGCCGGAGGTTGGAGTGTGTGTAGGAAGAAGCCCATAGAAAGAAAACCTTTCACAGTGTCTCGGGGGGTAGAAAGCACAGACCATGTGTCCATCAAGTGCAATTTGTCTTGAGGACAAGGCTCAAAGTAGCCAAAGAAAGCTTACTGGGTAGCGTTACCTGCTGGAGAGGCAGATTATTCAGCCACAAGCAATACTTCTGACAGTCATGATTTTTCAGTGTTTTGGATGCTAAATACGGAAGAATATCACATTATGTTATCGAGCAGCATATTAACACGGTTTCCTGTATTCACCTGGCAAATACTCAGTATCACATCAAATCAAATGCATACTTAATGTATGGAAGCTGTTTATGTTAGGGTGACATTTTATGGCTAAACTAAGAGAAAGATTTTTGTTTAAGGATCATTAAGAGGTTTATAGAAATGAAAACAAGCAGTTGAAAAATAAAAATAATAATAACTAATGAAAATGAAAGTTAGTAGAAATTGTAAAAAGCCTTAGATATGGTCAAATAAAAAGTAAAAAGAACAGAAATGTCCTCCTGAAAATGCTTCTAAAATGTAGAAGCCAAAGTTTAGATTTTGAGAACAAAACAGAGCTCCCCCAAACAGAAGTGTTTCTGTAATAAATGTCATTGTCACTAAACGGTTTTAAAAAGCCCTTGTTCACAGAGAGCTATACCATGTTGCTGGATGAGAACATTTAATATTACAAAGGTATACATTTTTCTCCAAATTAAACCATACACTGAACACCATTTAAAAAAATCCCAATAGAATTCTGAGATTCTTGAGAAGGAGTGCTAACATAGAAATATAGAAATCATGACACAATAAACATTTCAGAAACAGGTCCAAATAGGCATCTAAAAACTTTGTCTTAAATTAAAATACTTCAGTTTAGGGAGAAAAAAAATGAACTGTCTAATAAAGGATGTTGAAAACAAATAACTGATGTTGAAACAAAAGATGCTTTCCTGGGTCCCATCAAATTGCCAAAAATAAAATTTATAAAAATTCCCATTTTTCGGCAATAGAGAGAGGGCAGGAAAGCGAACATTCTCAGAGTTTAGAGGGAGTTTAAACTAGTATATTTCTAGAGGGAAATTATATATATATGTATATAGAGAGAAAATCTTTAACAATATCTGTACTTTGTGAACCAGTAAATGCATTTCTAAGTACATATTCTACAGAAATAAATGTTGATTTAATTCTTAAGGATGTTAAAAAATTAAAAAAAAAAGAAAGTGAAATACACTTTAAGGATAAAGGACAATACTAACTGCATTTTAAAACTTCAAATTCCATGTGAAACCAAGGGAAGAGATGTTTAGTTGGCGCAAGATCTATATTTCCTAAACAATGTAACTCACACAGTTCATTCAAGTACCATAATTACATGGAATTTTTAATAGGAAGTGAGAGCTGGTAGGTTTGTATAGATTAATGTGAAATAGTGACACATCCTAAAGTAATTTGGACAGAGAATAAAAATATATATGCAGCGCCTCCCTGAGGAGCTGGGGGGAAATGCAGAGGTGTTGGGCTTCCTCACCTGGATTGTTGCTGATGTTCTCAAAAACACTGACGTGCTGAGCCCTATATCACAGGACTTGCCCTTATGAAGCTAGTTACTCCAAAGAAGAGGCTAAACCTGCTTATAATTGTGCCTAAGAGCCTCCCCATGAGTACCTCTTTGTTGCTCAGATGTGGCCCTCTCTCTCTAGCCAACCCAACTCGGCAGGTGAACTCACTGCCCTCCCCTCTACGTGGGATCTGACTCCCAGGGATGTAAATTTCCCTGGCAATGCAGGATATGACTCCCAGGGATGAATTTGGACCCTACATCTTCTTGACCAAAGAGGGGAAGCGAAATGAAATGAAACAAAGTTTCAGTGGCTGAGAGATTCCAAATGGAGTCGAGAGGTCACTCTAGTGGGCATTCTTATGCACTTTATAGATAATCCTTTTTAGGTTTTAATGCATTGGAATAGCTAGAAGTAAATACCGGAAACTATCAAACTGCAACCTAGTAGACTTGACACCTGAAGATGACTGTACAGCAATGTAGCTTACAAGAGGTGACAGTGTGATTGTGAAAATCTATGGATCATACTCCCCTTATCCAGTGTATGGATGGATGAGAAAGATGAGGACAAAAACTAAATGAAAAATAGGGTGGGGGGTGATTTGAGTGTTCTTCTTTACTTTTATTTTTTATTCTTATTTTCACTTTTATTTATTTATTATTTTATTTATTTCATTTATTGTCACAATGTCTCAGCATCCTAGACCTCAGTGACCACCCTAGACACCTGCTTAAACAAGAGAAACAGCTTCCTCCTCTCCTCCTCATGTCCCACCTGAGTTGAGCCCCTGCAAAAGTCAAATGTAAACTCCCCAATCCCCACTCTTGCTTGACCAACTGCAATGACTATAACACTATAAAAGCACAGGTCCTAGGCCACTGTAACCTTTTGCTCCCCACCAGCCTGGTGGAACCACACTCCTGATGTGTTTCCCTGGACAGCCCTGCAGGACGTAGCACTCCTTGTTCCAGGACCCATGAGGGCTAATAAACTTTTCTTTCACAAAAAAAAAAAAAAAAAAAAAAAAAAGTGAATTAGACTTTATACCCAAAGCACAAGCAACAAAAAAAAAACAAAACAAAAAAAACAGATAAATGCAACCTCATCAAAATTAAAAACTTTTGCACATCAAAGGACTTTATCTTGAAAATAAAATGACAACCTACACAATGAGAGAAATATTGGGAAACCACATATCCAATAAGGGTTCAATATCCAGAATATATAAAGAATTTCTTCAACTTAACAACAAACAACCCATTTTTAAAATGGGCAAAAGGTCTGAATAGACATTTCCCCAAAATGATATACGATTGGCCAGAAAGCACATGAAAAGGTAGTCAACATCATTTGCCATCAGGGAAACACAACTCAAAACCACAAGATACCATTTCACACTCATTAGAATGGCAGCTATTTAAAAAAAAAAAAAAAAAAAAGGGAAATTTAGTCTCTAGGGTATTAAAACAGCTAGAAGGAAACAAATGAAATGGTGGAATTGTAACCCATAACATTCGTTGAAATTTGCTCTATTAACACTTCTTAAAGTGTAGCGTGAAAGTTATCACTTTTCGGTAAACATATTTCAATAAATATATTATTTTTGTATATATTATATATTATACTATATATATATTTATTGTAATACAGTACAATAAAAATGTTTTTAAAAAAGGGAAAATTACAAATGTTGGAGAGGATGCAGAGAGATAGGAACACATTCATTGCTGGTGGTGATGCAAAATGGTGCAGCCACTGTGGAAGACACTTTGGCAGTTTATCAGAAAGTTAAGTATAGAATTACCATATGACCCAGCAATCCACTAACATATAAAGAATTGAAAGCAGGGACTTGAACAGATGTTTTCACACTGATGTTCGTAGTGGCATCATTCACAACTGCCAAAAGAAAGCTGCAACCCAAGTGTACATCAACAGAAGAATGGATAAACAAAGTGTGGTATATACATACAATGGAATATTAAGAAGGAATGGAATATTAAGAAGGAATGGAATATTAAGAAGGAATGGTGTCCTGATACATGCAACAACATGGATGAACCTTGAAAACATTATGCTGAGTGAAATAAGCAGACAAAAAAAGGACAAATATTGCATGATCTCACTGATTTGAAATAATCAGAATAAGCAAACTCAGAGAGTCAGAATCTAGAATATAGTTTACCAGGAGGTAGGGAATGGGAAGTTAAGGATTAAAATGTACAGGGTTCCTATTTGGAACAATGGAAATGTTTTGATAATGGATGGTGGGGATGGTAGTACAACATTGTGAAAATAATTAACAGCACAGAAATATATATCTGAATGTAGTTAAAAGGGGAAATTTTAGGTTGTATATATGTTAACAGAATAAAAAATTTTTAAAAAATCCATGGAACTACACTACACAGTGAACCATAACTCAAACCATGGATTATAGTTAATAGTACACTACAAGTGTGCTTTCATCAATTGTAATAAATGTTCCAAATCAATACTATGTGTTAATAATAGGATGGTATATGGGAATCCTGTATTTTACGCATGACTGTTCTTAACCCACAACTTCTCAGAGAAAAATAAAGTGAATTAGCAAATTTTGCTCCTAAATTTAGGGACAGTTTAAGCCCAATATGTGAAGTTTTATTCATAAAACAAATAAGTAATCTATATTATGAAATAATTTATTATACGATTCCATTAAATAGTGGGCCCACATTTTAAATTACTGGATTTTCAAATATTCGAACACACAGTTTTCTAGAAATATTATTATTGAGCTAAGTACAATATACCTGTTTAAGATATGACAGAAGATGCTAATGCTATTTATATATGAGATTTTTGACATCACCTATAGATTACAATTATTGCCATAAACAAATAAAAGTTATTTAACTATTGGTACTTCAAGCTACTAACTTCTACAACATGGATAGAAACATGTTCAATATATACACATAAACTATTTTAACTAGGCGACGACACCATCTCATTTAGATATCCTGATTTGTTCTTAACCATAGCATGCTCTGAGCTGCAGTTCACAGACCTGATATTGAGAAGAAGACACTGGGCACAAGAACAAAAAATATGAAAATAAAGAGCAGGGTATGTTGTCATACCTCTTCATCTTTCATATTCACATCCACTTTTTTCGATGTGATGGCTTTGGTTATATGGTCAATGTTGTTTTCCCTGCAGTAATCAAATATGTTTTTGTCTTCCTCCCTAATTAGAGTAAAAAAAAAAAAGTGTTGGCTTACCAGGTAATACATAAAAGTCACATATTTTTAACACAACCTACTTGCTACTGACATAGACATTAATGGAATCTCTATTTTAATTTAAAAAATTTACATGAAGAATATTGATATTTGATAAGACATGATGTAGCTGACCTCTGAAAAGACTAAAGTTCTTGGCAACTTGTTTTAACAAGTTGCACTAAGTATACTAATATAACATCCTAAAGTAGATTTTCTCAGTGCTCTTTCTTTCCCCAGTTACTTTTACAGGCTTATAGGTACATAGCACTGCAGTAAGATCATTTACTATTGTCTGCACAGAGGTATTCAAAGGTCAGGACATAGCTTACTACCTGCGTTAAAGGAAAACAGAATAAGTTGATTTTTTACACAGGTTTTAAAAATGTATACACTAAAGTAATTTTCCTAAGAAAATATAATTAATTAGAAAAAAGGAGGCTTCACAACTTCAGAAATCTTTTATGAGACATAGTAGAAACCAAGACTGGAAACAAAATCTGGGAAGCATACTAAGTACGTGGCACTATTCTAAGTATATTGTACATATGAACTAATTTAATTTTATCCAACACCTTCACTTTACAAATGAAGAAATAGGTAAGAAGAGGTTAAACGGCCTGCCAAATAGCACCATATTTATCAGTGATAAAACCAGAGCAAAAACCCACTCAGATCAAATAACTTTTTGTATAGTACATTCTTCTCTCTTGGCTAGTCAGCTGTAGCCCATTCCAGAATCTAAAGCAAAAGTTCTTAACATGGGTCTTTGAGTCCTATAAAATAGTATACCGAATTGCAAGATGCATGTGCATTTTTCTGGGTGTAGGGGGTTCAGGGGGACACTGGTTCAATCAGATTCTCAAAAGGAATTATGACCCTATTATTTGGGAATATTAACAATGAAAATGCCCCATATGTGGAATGAATTATCTGGACAGGTGTAAAAGAATGTATTTTGAGTTCCAAAAGTTAAACTAGTGCATTTTATAAACTGCAAGGCCATAGCTTCCATTTATCAGAAATCAAAACACCTGGTCATAGGGAGTCCTCATACCTTAAAAGCCAATTTAAACACCTTATACCCTATAAAAAGTTATTTCTACTCATAGCTCATTATCTTAAAACACAGTGCTTTGACATCAACCATTAAAACCTTTTTAAAATCTGACGTATTTTATGGAGGAGGGTACTGGGCATTGTTGGTAACAGATATGAAGATAAACAAGAAAGATTGACTTATAAAATGTGCGAACTGTTAACATATGATAGAATTTGATCCTTATAAAGACCCATAAGAGTACAGAGGAGAAAGAGCCAGTTTCAAGCTGGAGAAAATAAGGTGGGCTTCAAGGAAGAAATCATGTTTAATAGGAATATATAAGTTGAAAATGCAGTTTTGCAGAAGAGAAAATGAATTTGCAGATAACTTATTCTGTAAAGAAAATAGGATAGTCTGAGGCCAAAACCCCAGAAAGTTCTATTTTTCAATTAGGGCTGCATACACAACTTTATTTAACCACCATTAAAAACACTGTTCCTATGAAAAACTGCTTTCAGAGTTTCAACTTTGGAATAATAGGGACCTACATTCCTTCAATCCAGAGACCATCTACTTCAAGAGGCAGCAACCTCAACGGTGAGAGAAAGGACAATGTCATTTTAAGTCGTAATTAAAGATACACTACTCATCAATTGTCTTGAATTTGAAAATAATGAGGAGTTGGGGGATGGGGGAGTGGGTACAGAAAGGAAAGTAAGGATGATCCTTGGGCAGTATGCACCCATAACCCAATAATATGTAAACGTTATTCATAGATGAGAAGATCTTCTGAGTGGTCTCTCTTCTGAATCGAAATCCCCAATGTGCATGTATACCCACCCCAAGGCATAATCAGTAAATGAGAAAACATAGTACAAAATTATTATGTATTTTGCTTAATACATTTTCAACATGTTTTTTATATACATCATCTATATCAATTATTTTTTTTTGGTATGTGAATTTTTTGAAGGGCAGGGGGTGTTTCCTCATCTAAATAACTGCTTAGCATCTATAGTTTATCATTCCCAAATATGTCCCAAATACATAGAGGTATTTATAAGATACTTCAGGGTGGAGTACACAATTTAGATATCAAAAAAAGAAATTCAATAAAATCATCACAAATGTGCTACAAAGCTGAATGACTAATAAAAAAAAAAGTAAGTGCTACTTTAAAGGCTTAATATAGCTATCACTCTCCCCTCCCACACACACACCTCCTCAGTATTGACTAGCTAATGTGCCAGCAACCTGTCCTTATACAATGTCACCACCCAGTGGCCAAAATAGAGAAATGTCTGGAGCAATATCATGCCACAACTCCTTTCTTAACCTCCTCCAACACAATTATGTAGGTACAGTGTATAAATACCTCTCTTTCCCTCTCTACATTTCCCTGTTAAGAGCTCTGTTGGGTACTGAATTATGTCCCCTACAAAGGGCATGTTCAGATTCCAACCCCTAGTTCTGTGGATGCAACCCATTTGTAATCAGGACGTTTGAGGATGTTACTGTATTAGTTAGGGTATGCCCAAACTGGATGAGAGTGGGCCTTAACCCAATGTGGTTGAAGTCCTTATAAGCAAAGGAAATTGGACACGGAAAGAGAAGAAGCCACGGGGAGCAGCCAGAAGCTGGAAGTCAACAGAACCTGGAAGCTAAAAGAGAAGATACCACCATGTGCATTGCCATGTTACAGAAAAGCCAAGGAACCCCAAAGACTGCGGGCCAGCAGGAAGACACTAAGAGCAAGCAAGCCTTGTGGCTTCTGAAATCATTAGCCAATAAATCTCTGTTGTTAAGCCTACCCATTATAGTATTTGTTTTATCAGATGGGAAAAGAAAACAAGCACAATACATTCTTCTACTGGCAATCTTTTCCTCTATATCCATTCTTATCTTAAATGAAACATGTGCCAATGAATCCAATCATTATGAAATACAGAACCTCAATAAATGTTTTTGCCTTCCACATCTTCTCACTTGATCCTTTTCTCTCTTATGATTCTTATCCAGTTATCTTTCTCTTTGTTGAATTTGATTCAGAAAACTACTATATTACTACTCTATGGATGAGTATGAATTATGTTAGTGATGCTACCCTCAAGGATGCCTCACATTCTCCATAGTACAAGGCAGGAAGTCTCTCCTTAGACTACCCCAAGCTTTCTGAAATAGACAGAAAATACATTTATACAAATGGAAAAGTCACTGGCTTTCTTTGGAATTCTTTTGAAATATAAGGGAACAACATTATGGGAATTTAGTATTTAAGTATGGTAGTCTTATCTCTAAGTCCAAGAATAGATCCTTGCCCATTTCTAAAAATGTTATCCACTTGCCTTTTTATACAGATTGCATTGCCCTACTAAAATGATATTTTAAGTGACAGCCAAGTTTCATGGCAAGCCACCTAAAATCCATTTAACTACTATTTCATCTACCTCACAGGATTAAAAACACATTTATGGGGCTAGCTCAGAAATCAAATTATGCAATAGATACATTCAATAAACCACCCATTCAGTTAAAATATTTGAGTGAGTCACAATTATATAGAAAACACAGTATTCCAGAAAAGACTGTGAATAAACACTTACAGAATGAATGAAAACAAAAAGAACAGTAGGCCAATATTTACACAAATATAAACAAATGAATGCATTAATTTCTCAAACTAGGAAATATATACCTGTGGGCTCTCTAGATAGCTAAGTGTGTATAACTTTGAGTTAATTTCTGGCTCAAATTCCAAATGTATTCTTTCCTAAACTAATCTACCTGAAAAGACAGCTATGGTATATATTTCATCACCATTCTCCTCTTCCACTTTCCCTTTGGTCAATCACGTCCCTCCTAGAATACCAAACAACACTCTTCTCATTAGTAAGGTGTTAAGTCTAGGAAGTATATTCAAAAACATGACTAAGATTTAGCAAATGACCATTAATTAAAACTGTCAGTTTTTTTGCTTAAAAGTACTCTGTTTAACAAATATACTAAGAAAGTTTTGGGAAACATCAACCCCAGTTTGAACTGCCAGAATATAAAATCCTCCATGATACCAAAGAAAGGTACAATTTTGGTGAAAGACTGGTGTTGGGAAGCCTCCTGTAACTGAGGTTGGGGGATGGAAGAGGTGAAACAAACAAAACAAAAAATTAACTTGTTGATAAACTGTCAGATTTCAGTAATAAATAACATTCATCTGATAAATAAACTATCCTTAAAGCCTCATACATCTTATTAAGAGACACTTCCAATAAAATTAACTTATGTCTAATAATTATTTAACAAAATTTGAAACATGTTTTGATCAACTGTATAGAAATAATAATTTTAATGGTAATTCAAATGAGAAAAAATCTAATGCTTAAAGTTTTGGGGCCATAGAAAATTAAAACTTTTAAAATTTGAATTTATAAACATATTTTTGTTGCAGAGAATTAGGATGGCATGATAAAACTATGGAAAATTTTATTGCTGAAACATAAAATTATGCAGGATAAGTGGAATAAAAGGAGAAAACGGGACAATACAAAATTTCAAACTCTTAAAGAATTTGTTCATGATTTGTTTTTTTACTAATTTTTTTTATTGTGGTAACATATATACAACCTAACATTTCCCATTTTAACCACCTTCAAGCACACAATTCAGTGACAATAATTATATTCACAATGTTGTACCATCCTTACCACCATCCAAGAAAATTTCCATCATCCCAAATTCTGTACCCAATAAATAATGACTCCCCATTCCTCCTTCTCACCCCTTCCAGCATCTTGTACTTTACTTTCTGTCTCTATGAATTTGCATATTCCAGTTATTTCATATGTGGATCATACAATATTGGCTCTTTTGTGTCTGACTTACTTTATTCAGTATGGTATCTTCAAGGCTCATCCATGCAGTGGCATGTATCAGAATTTAATTCCTTCTTAAGGATCATATCCCATTTTATGTATATACCACATTTTGTTCATGGGTGCTTGGGTTACTTCTACCTTTTGGTTACTATGAATAATGCTGCTATGAACATCCATGTATCCCTATCTGTTCAAGTCTCTGCTTTCAATACTTTGGAGTACATATATTTATGTATATACCTAGAAGTGGGGCTGCCAAATCATATGGTAAATCTACGTTAAACTTTTTGAGGAACGACCAAACTGGTTTTCAAAGAGGCTGCACCATGTTTCACGCCCATCAACAAGGTAGGCAGGTTCCTATTTCTCTGAATACTCTGAATACTTGTTATTTCCCTTTAAAAAAAAATTAGTAGATATGAAATAGTATCTTATCATGGCTTTGATTTGCACTTCCCTAATGGCTAATGATGTTGAGCATCTTTTCATGTACTTACTGGTCATCTGTATATCTTCTTTGGAGAAATGTCTACCCAAGTCTTTTGCCCATTTTTTAATTGGGTTGTTTGTATTTTTGATGTTGAGTTACAGGAGTTCTTTATGTAATGTGAATGGATATTAAAGCCCTTATCAAATATATGATTCCAAATATTTTCTCCCATTCTGTAAGCTGTCTTTTTACTGTCTTGATAATGTCCTTTGACGCACAAAAGTTTTTAGTTTTGATAAAGTCCAATTTATCCATTTTTTCCTTTTGTTGCTCATGCTTTTTGGTGTAAAGTCTATGAATACAAGGTCCTGAAGATATTGTTCTACATATTCTTCTAAGAGTTTTATAGTTTCAGTTTTTATGTTCAAGCTGTTGATTCATTTTGAATTCATTTTCATATATGATACGAGGTAGAGGTCCATTTTCATTCTTTTGCATGTGGATATCTGGTTGTCCCAGCACTATTTGTGGAAGGGACTATTTTTTCTTCATTGAGTAGACTTGGCACCCTCATCGAAAATCAACTGGCCACAGATGTGTGGGTTTACTTCTGAACTCTCAATTCTATTCCATTTGTCTATATATCTGTTCTTGTGCCATTACCATGCTGTTTTACTTACTGTAGCTTTATATCAAGTTTTAAAATCAGGAAGTGCGAGTCCTCAAACTTTGTTTTTTTTTCAAGAGGGTTTTGGCTATTCAGGACCCCTTGCCCTGCTATATGAATCTGCTGATTTGCTCTTCCATTTCTGCAAAGGTTGCTGTTGGAATTCTGATTAGGATGGCACTGAATCTCTGAACTGCTTTGGGTAATACTGATATCTTCATGATAGTAAGTCTTCCAAACCATGAACACAGAATATCTTTTCATTTATTCACATCATAATTTTTTTCACAATGATTTATAGTTTTCTGTGTACAAGTCTTTTACATCTTGGTTCTATTTATTCCTGGATATTTTAATCTTTTAGTTGCTATTGTAAATGGAATTGTTTTCTTGATTTCCTTTTCAAGTTGTTCAGTGCTGGTGTATAGAAACACCACCGATTCCTATGTACTGATCTTGCTCCCTGCCACTTTGCTCAATTCATTTATTAGCACTAGTAGCTTTCT
Organism: Choloepus didactylus; assembly: GCF_015220235.1. NCBI lineage: Eukaryota > Metazoa > Chordata > Mammalia > Pilosa > Megalonychidae > Choloepus > Choloepus didactylus. Next base: position 82,857,568 of record NC_051308.1, on the reverse strand, counting down.
TATAGATGTTCAGGCATTTCTTTAATCAAAATCAGATTTTTTTAATTAATCTTTTTATTTTGATATAATTGTAGATTCCCATTCAGTTGTAAACCTTGTAATGTGAGTTCACACAGAGAGAGAGCCTGTCTACTCTGCCCAATTTCTTCACTGGAAACCTGTTCATGGTTTTTTTTTGTTTTGTTTTGTTTTGGCTTTTACGTTTTTTTTGCCCTTGCAGTTTTATTCAGATATAGTCACATACCATAGAATCATCCAAAGTGTACAATCAATTGTTCACAATATCATCATATATTTGTGCATTCACACCAATTTTTGAACATTTTCATTACTCCAAAAATAATAATAATAAAAATAAAAGTAAAAAAGAACACCCAAAACAATCCATGTCCTCCAGTCCCCCTATTACTCATTTACCTTTTTGGTCCCCATTTTTCTACTCAACCGTCTATATACTGGATAAAAGGAGTGCGAGCCATAAGGTTTTACACAATCACATGGTCACACTGTATAAGCCATATACTTATACACTTGTCTTCAAGAAACAAGGCTACTGGGTTGCATTTCAATAGTTTCAAGTATTTTCTTCTAGCTATGCTAATACACTAAAAACTAAAAAAGGATATATATATATAATGCATAAGAATCATCTCCAGAATGATCTCTTGACTCCATGTGAAATCTCTCAGCCACTGAAACTTAAAATATTTTGTTTCATTTCTCATCCCCCTTTTGGTCAAGAAGCCTTTCTCAGTCCCATGATGCTGGGTCCAGGCTCATCCCCAGAAGTCATGTCCCACATTGCCAGAGAGATTTACACCCCTGGGAGTCATGTCCCATGTAGGGGGGAGGGCAGTGAGTCCACCTGCCAAGTTGGCTTAGAGAGAGAGGCCACATCTGAGCAACAAAAGAGGTTCTCTGAGGGCAGCTCTTAGGCCCAATTATAAGTAAGCTTGGCCTCTCCTTTGCAGTATCAGGCTTCATAAGGGCAAGCACCAAGACTGAGGGCTCAACCTACTAGATTGGTAGTCCCCAATGTTTGCAGAATATCAGGAATTTCCTAGCTGGGTAAATTTAATATTTCCACATTTTCCCCCAGTCCCTCAAGGGGACTTTTCAAATACTTCTTTATCCTCTGCCCAAATTACTCTGGGATGTACCCAGGCTTCACAGTAACCTGTACAAACCAACCAGATCTCACTCCCTATTCAAGGTTCCATGTTCATGCATTTTAAAAAACAGATTACCATTATAATATTCAGATTTCATTGACTACATTTAAAAGAGCGATCCATTTATTTTTTAAATTTCATTATTTACAAAATGCCAGAAAATTACATCTTTTTGAATTATTTAAACTTTTAATAAGAAAGTTTAGATGTTATCTAAAAACGTAAGAGGGAACATAGATTTCCAAAATTCTTTAAGGGAATACAGCAGCAAAATGCTTTCTTGCTGTAACTCTTTATTCTATAAAGTGGAGGCCCAAAGTAAACGATCGTAAAGAGCCTCAGCACACTATATACAATATAAGCAACAAATGAAGTAACAAGTCAGTCGGGGAATAAAGGGAAATAAGATTGCCCTCTTAAAGTCAGACAAACTAAATAAGCACCTAATTCTAGGAGAAAGAATGTCTCCCAGATAGACTGGAAGATCTACTTGATTCAGATACCTAACCTTAACACATCTAAAAATAATAATAAAAACAAAGCAACCCTCCCCCAAAAAAACACCACAAAACAACAACAAACAATTATCATCAATATGAGGAATGGTTAGCAATGAACCACAGAAAAAAGAACTGTTAGTGAGACCAATTTTGAACACTAACCAAAGGAAAGAAACAATCTGAGGCAAAAAAGCATTCAGAGGTATTTCTCTGCTGGAAAGCGGGGTGGGGTGGGGGTGTATCTGGCTCATAAGATCCCGTTATCACCTTGGCTAAAGGAACTCTCAAAATGGTTCACCTTCTATTATTACTCTATTTTCATGTTCACAATCACCTGACCATTAATTTGTCCTCTGGACTACCTAATACCCAAAAAGGATACCCAGAAGTACCCAAGCACTTATGTCACTAGAAAGGTATTGCCTTTATTGGAAAGAAATAAGCGCTTTAGTTTACATGCCAGTTTTAGATGAATTTTATTTTTACTATTCTAGTCTCTGCTATCGGTCTTTTCTCTTGACCTGTGAAGTTGAAGAATGAGTCCTGATCAGTGGTAAATCTGCCAAAAATACCACTCTTTGAAGCTCCTTTAGGAGTCAGTCTTTCTAGGATAAAAGCCTACATGCTGTCTTTTAAAATTCGATAGTACTACTGATGAATATTACTTCTTTATAGGAAGTTAAGTTCGTATTTTCTTTTTTGGATGTATGACTAGAAGTTGTATTCTGAAATGTTAAGGATGATTATTCTGTCCAAACATAACGTTAGGAAGCAATGCTGTCATCTCATTGATCTCATTTAACTATGGTTTTTTACTCTCCATTATGTACGCCAAAGCCTAATGTTGATTCTTTTCAATATAATCTTACTAAATGCTTTCATTATGGCTAAGTCATCAATATTTTAGAAGCTGACATAAAAATGTTTGCAAAGAAATTTAGATATTCTTTGTATTTTAAAAATCAAATTATGTTTTAATTTACAGGTATGAAAAAATTACACAGGCATATTTTAATTTTAGTTAAGCTGCTTCTCTCCCCCAAAAAAGAATCAGTTCTTACTCAAAGGTTTTTAGTGAAGCTGGTTTAAGGATTATCTAGGAGGAGTGAAATGTGTGAAGTCAACTACTAACGAAAGGATTAAACAGTAGTCATGGCTTTCATATTTAGCACATTAAAAATTTAATTAAAATTTCAGATGTTAACGTCACCTTGTAAAACATTGGTCAGTTGCTTTTTTGTTTTTTGTTTTTTTTTTACTTGCTACTAAAGAAATTTACTGTGGTAACATATATAACACAAAATTTCTCATTTTAGCCACTATCAAAGGTACAATTCAATGATATTAATCACATCTTGATGTTACCATTATCAGTGCAGATGTGTTTTTTTTATTTATTTATTTTTTCAGTTTTATTCAGATATATTCACACACCATACAATCATCCATGGTGTACAATCATCTGTTCATAGTACCATCATATATTTGTGCATTCATCACCCCAATCAATTTCTGAACATTTTCCTTACACCAAAAAGAATAAAAATAAGAATAAAAAATACAAGTAAAAAAGAACACCCAAATCATTCCATCCCCCCATCCCACCCTAGTTTTCATTTAGTCTTTGTTCCCATTTTTCTACTCATCCATCCATACACTGGATAAAAGGAATGTGAGCCACAAGGTTTTCACAATCATACCATCAAACCATGTAAGCTACATAGTTATACAACTGTCTCCAAGAATCAAGGCTACTACTGGGTTGCAGTTCAGCAGTTTCAGGTATTTCCTTCTAGCCATTCCATTTAGTTAAATGAGACTAAAACCTAAAAAGGGATATCTTTATGGTGTATAAGAATGCCCTCCAGAGTGACCTCTCAACTCCATCTGAAATCTCTCAGCCACTGAAACTTTATTTTTTTTTTTTAATTTTGCTTCCCCCTTTTGGTGGCCAATTGATTTTTTTAAATTTAATTCAGGTATATTTTCACATACCATACAATTATTCATGGTGTTCGTGGTATACCATCATGTAGTTGTGCATTCATCACCCCAATCTGTTTTTGAACATTTTCCTTACACCAGAAAGAATAAGAGTAAAAAATAAAAGTAAAAAAAGAACACCCAAATCATCCCCTCCAACCCACCCTATTTTTTTCATTTAGTTTTTGTCTCCATCTTTCTACTCATCCATCCATACACTGGATAAAGGGAGTGTGACCCACACGGCTTTCACAATTACACTGTCACCCCTTGTAAGCCACATTGCTATACAATTGTCTTCAAGAGTCAAGGCAACTGGGTTGGAGTTTGATAGTTTCAGGCATTTACTTCTAGCTATTCCAATACATTAAAACCTAAAACATTGGTCAGTTTTGAGTTTCAATTTTACCAAACACCATAAATGAAGTCTATGATCCTCAGGTAAAGTCTTGCAAATAGCATCTCCTTTCTGAAATATCTTGGTCATAGCCCTGGAGGAGGCAAGACACTTTCTGGGCAGTAACCATGCTCAAGAAACCAAGCATTCAAATAAAAAAAATTAAGGAAATGCATTTCTGTTGTTTATTGTGTTGTTCTTAAAATGATTCTTGAAATCCTAGATGACAAACAGACATTTGGAGACTGTTTAATAACTTACCTCACATCACTGATTCAAAGACACAAATTTTTTTCACATTTTAACATGTTTGATGGATCTTTTAATCTGTAGCATCTTATAATTAATTTATGGCAATTTTTTTCTTTTTTAATAGTTTTTAAATAATGGTGCTCTTAAAACCAATAATGTCTTAGAGTCAATGAAACAATAAGGTCGGTTCAAAATACTCAGTGCCAAATGGACTAGTAAATGACTGAAGGAATTCATATATATTGATCACAACTCTCCTACTCACAGTGCTATTATATCTATAATTGGTTTCAGACAGTTATAGGAAATAACCAGTTAGCTTTCCCTTTCCTGTTAAGTGGTAATGGTAACATATTCTTCTACCACATAATAACTATTTTCTGACTGAGTATATATACAGTGGACTTAGTTTTAGGACTAGAAAATTCTTAAAGTCCTCAAATAAGACATTCCATTTATCATATTATTTAAGTTGATCTGGGTCCCTTCAAATAAAATCACTTACATTTTAACATATTTTTCTCACATTCTTTCAAGGAAATATTGACAAAAGAAAGATCAATGCCCCCAGATACTTCTTGCAGATAACTAAACTGGAAAAGTTATTTAACCATGATAAGTCCCTGGTTACTAAAATCTTTTAAGCCCTTGGTTATTAAAATGCATCTTTACCTCTTAAAACCTGCTAAACTTGAAACAAAGTTGAAAATTTCTGATACTTCTAAATGACTATAAGTAAAAACATTGTCCAATTCTGATCAAATCCTGGAAAATCAGTAGCCACATCAAATCCCTTTGCTAACATGGCTCTACAAAGCTTGAGTTTCCTTCTCAACCATTAAGGTTAAGTTTAAAATCAATAAAAAACAACTAATCCAAAGGAAACATCATCAGTGTATTGATAAATGAAAGACTACAGTCCGTAATTTTACCAGTGAAGCATACTTTAAAAAGCACTAAATGGAAAAGAAATTTAATTAAAAATTTAAACTGAAGATATTCACTATGTTAATATCATAACAACTATTATATACAATCTCATTAACTTTGAGATGCAATGATTCTTCAAACATTTTAAGAGTCAGTACAGTGTAGCAATTAAGAGCAGGGCTACTAACCATGTGACCTTGGGCAACTAACCTAACATCTATGTGTCCCAGTTTCCTCAACTGTAAAACAGGAATCGTAAAAGGTCATTCTGAAGACTACATGAAATAATCTATATAACAAACCTAGTATGATTACTAGTACATAGTGAGTTATCAATTAATGTTAGCTGTTATTATTATTATCTTAAGAATTTAAGTCATAAAGCTGGGGTCATTTCTCATATCCCTACATAACACTGTCAACCAACTCATCTAACAAATATTAATTAGACCTTCAAGGAGATGAAAATAAGCCATTGTGGTTGGAGCAGAGTGAACAAGGGGACAAACTGGTATTAGATGAAATAGTGAGGGACCCTATAAGACATGTTAAGGATTTTAAAATTGTATCCTATGTGCTATGGGAAATCATTAAAGAACTTTGAGCAAGAGAGTGCTATGATGAGATCTGAGTAAGAAATCTGGAAAGGAGACAGATAATAAAAGAAGTAAAGAATCCAGCTGAGAAACCACTGCAGTGTCCAGTGGTTTAAAGCAGTGATGGTGATGCCAAAGGAATGGTTGTGGCAATAAATGAAAAGCGGATGAATTTGAATTATTCTAGAACATGAAGAAACAGAATCTCTAATATATTAGGGGATGAGGGCTAGAGTAGGCTTCGATAGATAGATAGATAAGACAGATACAGGAATGACAATTCTGTACATAAAATACTGTAAAAATATTTATTTGATGCATATATAAATTTTTTAACTAGGTAAAATGTACAAAATCAAAGTGTAATTAATGTATATAATATCTTTTACAGAAAGAATTTAAACTTCAATAAACATCAACTATTTATGAAAATATATAATACATTATCAGCAAAGTCCTCATAAGTTAAAAGGCAATGAAATGAAATCAAAATTGCTTCCTTTCAGTGTTGAAAGAATAAATGATAATAATTAAATGAAAACTTAAGATGATGATTTTTTTCTATTATGCAATGCTAACATCTTTGCTAACGCTTCTAAAATATCTTTTCTTTAAATGCATATGCAAAGTATTTTAACAAAGGAAAGCATTTATTTATCTTATTTGTAGTACATGTACTGCCATTTATCATTATTATGGATATAGTGTACTATATAAATAAGTTAAAGTATCTAGCATTTCACAAGTAACAAATATAGATAAGGAAAGGAGAGAGAGAGAAGGGAAACATTAGAAGGGATAAATAGGAAAAGGAGAACAAAGTAAGGAGAAGAGGAAGAAGGGGAAGGAGGAAGAAACAAGAAAAAAAAGGAGAGAAAGAGAAGGTGGTTTAGTTGGTGAATGACCCCTTGTTCAGAAAGGGCTGTTGATCTGCAAACAGGTGGATTTGCCTATATGCTTGGTTGGCATCATGCCACTGAGCAAATAGAAGCTAAATGAAGCACGTTAGAAAAGGGTGAATATGGGAGCCAGGAGACTCTTACAACAGTTACTGTTTCTGTCAAGACCCACTTGTCCCAAGGGAGCCATTTTCACATAATCTATAATTATCTAATCGCCTTGTCATTCCCAAGGCTCTCCTGGGCACTGGAAGAGGAAAAGCTCATTAACTAAACCTTTTCTCCTCTCTCCAGCCACCCATGGCTTTTAATTGCTTGGTGTATTATTATCTAGGAGTGCACCGGGATCATTTTCATAAGAAAGGGAGGTAGAGAGGAAGAAGGGAGCCATGAGTCCCTGAGGTATGCACCACAGACAAACCTTTGCTTTCTCAATTATTTATACCAGCTGAGGTTTTACAGGCTGAATGAATCCATAACTCAAGTTCATTCTAAACAGTCAGATTCTCAAGGGGGAGTTCCCCACTTGCCTATACACACTTGTGTAGTCCTCAAAGAATAACCAGAATGTAACAAGACATATGTCATCCAATTCATCACCTATCACCAAAGTGTTAGCACAATGTTGATCACAGGCAACACAGTGAAACAGGGAAGGCTTATACTACTACCAGCCAAATGGAGGGGAAGCAGGTTAATCTTTTTGGTGCTAAGAGCAGTGGTGTCAATGGGAGAGTGGTGTCTCAAAAGGATTTTGCTTATTTAAAGCATAAAAATCCAAATAGTCAATTAATAAGACATAAAATATGTGTATCATATACCCTTGATCTGAAGAGTCTTAAACAGATTTGTTAAAAACAGGTTCCTCTCTAACAGTGTGATGTGAAGGTGTGAATAATTAAATGGAATTTTATACCATCTTATTTTATGAATCACAATAAAACCATACATGCTGTACCTTTTTCTCCAATCACACCTTTTTCAGAAAAATTTTAGAATACTATTTATGCTTTCATTCCAATTAAGATTTTCGTTAGGAATACAAATTTAAAGCATAAAACCACTTTTTCATTCTAGTTTTTTTTAACACTTAAATTCTTCTGTTTTATAATCAGAACTAAAGAATAGGCAATAAAGAGATATTTTAATAATTATTTTCAAAACCCATAGTTGTTTAAAAATTGAAACTTTATAAGTCAATGACGAAGGCATCTCTTTAAAATTCTACAGGCCTGTGTACCTGACCACAAACAGTGACCTCTGGTATTTTCTGCCAAAGCAGTTCATTTGTCTCACAGAACAACTAATCAATTCCAGAGTCCATCAATCATTTTAGTTGTATACTAGTCTGATCTTGCTTAAAGAAGATCCAGATGGCTGCCTGTGTAAATGGGATTAATAAAATTCTGATAGATTACGCGGCATCAAACTACAAAACATTACATTGATGATCAAATCTTATTGCGGGGTGGGGGTGGACACTGTACACTCTTTTATTTGTTGTATTTTAAATTTTTGCCCTAATTTTTCAATATATGATATGCCAATGTCTAGATCAAAACCTAAGTAAGTACATATGACACTAAATGTGATTTCTCGTCAAATGTGCTAGTATATGCCCTCCCCCCTACGTGAGATCAGACACCCAGGGGAGTGAATCTCTCTGGCAACATGGAATATGACTCCCGGAGAGGAATCTAGACCCGGCATTGTGGGATGGAGAACATCTTCTTGACCAAAAGGGGGATGTGAAAGGAAATGAAATAAGCTTCAGTGGCAGAGAGATTCCGAAGGGAGCCGAGAGGTCACTCTGGTGGGCGCTCTTATGCACAATTTAGACAACCCTTTTTAGGTTCTAATGAATTGGGGTAGCTGGTGGTAGATACCTGAAACTATCAAACTACAACCCAGAACCCATGAATCTCGAAGACAATTGTATAAAAATGTAGCTTATGAGGGGTGACAATGGGATTGGGAAAGCCATAAGGACCACACTCCCCTTTGTCTAGTTTATGGATGGATGAGTAGAAAAATAGGGGAAGGAAACAAACAAACAAAGGCACCCAGTGTTCTTTTTTACTTTAATTGCTCTTTTTCACTTTAATTATTATTCTTGTTATTTTTGTGTGTGTGCTAATGAAGGTGTCAGGGATTGGTTTAGGTGATGAATGTACAACTATGTAATGGTACTGTGAACAATCGAATGTACGATTTGTTTTGTATGACTGCGTGGTATGTGAATATATCTCAATAAAATGAAGATTTAAAATTAAAAAAAAAATGTGCTAGTATATACAGTTCAAAACCATTTGACTCTTTGTAAAGTCCTATGCCTATTACCAGCACTTTTTCTGCCCATTTGCAGTATAAATGCATGAAATATAAATGATCTCATGACTACAGATAATTGTTGTGAGTGACAAGATTTCTTACTCTCTTGCTTCTATAGTTTCAAACACAGATCTAATAGTACTGGTCTTCCCTGCCTTGTTTTGCATTTTCTTCTCCTAAAGCAAACAATTTCTACCTAATTCTATAACCAAACTGACAAGTGATTTGGGTTCCTAATGTCAGCCCTTTGCTCTGGGTCTCCTCTAAGAGGACTCCTTATGCTAAGTAACAATACTAAAAAAAACCTAACAGTTACAAAGTAACTAATTTTGTGCCAGATACTGTTACAGGCTGTCTGTGCGTGTGTGTGCGCATGTACTCACATAATCCACATAAGGACAATAAAAGAAAAGTACTATAATTGTCACCATTTTACACATATCTTGCCCAAGATTAATGGTAAAATCAGCATTTAAAAGTCAGCAATCTGGTTACATAATCTGTGCACTTAATTTAGTCTCACATTATACCACCTCTATTATACTACAAAACTGTTAACTAGCTTCAAATGAGAAATTGGTATCAGGGCTCTGGGATAGTAACACAGGGATCTGCACCTATGACATTAGATTGTCACTTTCTCTGACAGAGTGGAAATAATGGCCTGAACCAAATCCAGCAGGGAGCAAGCTCAGAGTTGTCCCCCTGGCCCTAGGCTCAGAAACATTTACTAGAAAATCAGGATGGCCCCTTAATTATCACCTACAATACACATTAGTCAGGAAAGCTGTTACAACAATAGAGCCCAAGCCTAATGAAATGAGTATCTTAGATACTGATTTTCCTGATCTTAAAGCATGCAAAAAATATGAAATTTACATACAAAAGTGTGTGTGTGTGTATATATATATATATAAAATTCATATATAAAAGTATCCAAAGCAGGCCTTCAAAACACATTATTTTATGTGTTTTAAAAAAACTAAAACAAAAACAACAGTGAAAGTAAAAAGAGAGAGGGAAAATAAGACATGACATATAAATCCCCAAAGTCAAAATGGTAGACAGTAGACATTATGTTGAGTGATATTAGCCAGAAGCAAAAAGATGGATACTCCACAGACTAAAAAGAACTAACACTGAAGGGCGAAATTTGAGAGTTAAAGTTGAGAACACAGGTTATCAGGAGATACAAGTTAGAAATGGGTCATCTGATGCTGAAGGAGTACACAAGGGTAAACAGAATTGATGGTATAGATCCAGAAGGGTAAACAGAATTGACTGCACAGATCCAGAAATGGACAGCATAATACTGTGTGATGGTAGCACAATATTTTAAGTACTCTGAACAAAGATGAGTGTGAGTACAGTTTGAAAGAGCAAGGCTGGGGCATGTATGACACCAGAAGGAAGATAGACGATAAAGACTAGGATTGTATAACTTAGTGGAACCTAGAGTGGTCAGTAATGGTGATTAAATGTACAAACATAAGACTGTTTTTAAAAGAGGGAAAACAAATGAATGTCAACATTGAAAGGTGCTGAAAATTGGACGGTACAGGGGAAAAAAATACAATCAATACAAACTAGAGTCTATAGTTAATGACAACATTATAAGATGCTTCCATTAACTGTAAAAAAGGCAATTACCAAAGCTAAATGTCTATAAGGGGGGTTATAAGGAGTGATATAAGATTCTTGGTGGTGGTGGTGGTGTCTGAACTTCTCATTATACTTTACTTTATTTTTCTTCTATTCTTTTGTATTTTTATTCTTCATTTTTTCCCTCCTTTTCCTCTTTCTTTTGTGGAAGAAATGGAAATGTCCTCATATGGTTTGTGGAAGTGAATGCATAACTATGTGGCTATACTGGGAATCACTGATTGTTTACTTAGAATGGATTGTATTGTGTGTGACTAAAACTGTTAAAAAAAATTAACAGAGGGATACCAGTGCTGGAGAAAATGTGGAGAGTGGGATGTACCTATTCACCGTTGGCAGAGAAGTAGAATGGGGCAGCCCATCTGGAGGGCAGTGTGGTGGTTCCAAAGGAAGCTAACTATAGGGTTGCCATATGGTCCTGCAACCCCCCGTTATTGGGTACATACTTGGAAGAATTGAGAGCAGGGACATGAATGGACATTGCACATTGGTGCTCATGGCAGCAGTATTCACAATTCACAATGGACGTAGGTGGCCTAAGGGTACATCAACTGATAGCGGAATGGTGAACTGTGGTGTATACATACAATGGAATATTGAACAGGGCAAGAAGGAATGAAGTTGTGAGGTATGAACCTAGGTGAATGGACCTGGAGGACAGTATGTTGAGTGAAATAAGCCAGAAATGAAAAGACAAACATTATAATGCCTCACTAATATACACTAACTATAATGTGCAAACTCTGAGAATTGAATCTGAGGGCATAGGTTCTCAGGGGAAGGCTTATGGCAAAGGTTCCTAGATTGTAAGCTCTTACAGCAGTCACATCTATTCATGAGTTGTAATGGCTATCTCTAAATTCTGAGATGACGAGCTATTTGTGTATAACCTGGTCAGTCCCTGGAACTTTGGGTATCTGTGTGACACCTGAGACTCAGAGCCAGAGTTCAGCAGCTATGAATGTCAGCATTACCCCAAACAGCAAATGTTAAAGAAGGTGAAAAAGAAATCAGACTATAATTAGAGATATAAACAAAATTGACTTGATTAGGACTAAGGTAAACCAGACTAAAGGGAAAATGATGATACAGATGGTGTTTTAAAACTTCAACTTCTATGTGAGACCAAAGGAAGAGATGTTTTATTTGGTGGAAAATCAATATTTTCTATAGCATGCTAAATAACTGAACTTGTATGGTCAGTTTTTTTAAACTAAATTCAGTTTTACTGAGATGTTTTCATATATCATACAATCATCTATGGTGTACCATCATACAGTTATGCATTCATCACCACAATCTATTTTTGCACATTTTCCTTACACCAGAAAGAATAAGAATTAAAACAAAAGTAAAAAAGAACACCCAAATCATCTCTTCCCTCCCACCCTATTTTTCATTTAGTTTTTGTCCCCATTTTTCTACTCATCCATTCATACACTGGATAAAGGGAGTGCGATCCATAGGGTTTTCACTATTACACTGTCACCTCTTGTAAGCTACATTGTTGTACAATCGTCTTCAAGAGTCAAGGCTACTGGGTTGGAGTTTGACAGTTTCAGGTATTTACTTCTAGCTATTTCAATACATTAAAACCTAAAAAGGGTTATCTATATAGTGCATAATAATGTCCACCAGAGTGACCTCTTGAACCCATTTGAAATCTCTCAGCCAGTGAAACTTGATTTCATTTCATTTTGCATCCCCCTTTTGGTCAAGAAGACGTTCTCAATCCGACGATGCCAGGTCAAGATTAATCCCCAGGAGTCATATCCTGTGTTGCCAGGGAGATTTACACCCCTGAGAGTCAGGTCCTACATGGGGGGAGGGCAGTAAGTTCACCTGCCTAATTGGGTTAGCTAGAGAGAGAGGGCCACATCCGAGCAGCAAAGAGATACTCAGGGGAAGACTCTTAGGCACAATTATAAGCAGGTTTAGCCTCTCCTTTGCAGTAACAAGCTTCATAAGGGCAAGCCCCAAGATAGAGGTCTTGGGTGTATGGTCAGTTTATTCAAACAACATAATTACATGGAACCTTGAATAAGGGGGTGAGATCTAGCTGGTTTGTACAGGTTAACATGAAACCCCGATGTATCTCAGAGTAATTTGGGCAGAGAATAAAAATGTATTTGCAAAGCCCCCTTGAGAGACTGGGGAAAAATTGGAAATATTAAACTTCCCCACCTGAGGAATTCCTGATATTCTTGCAAGCACTGGGGACTGTAGTAGGCCAAGTACTCGGTGTGGGGCTTGATCTTATGAAGCTTGCTACTGCAAAGGAGAGGCTAAGCCTACTTAAAATCATGCTTTAGAGTCACCCCAGAGAACGTCTTTCGTTGCTCAGATGTGGCCCTCTCTCTAAGCCAGCCCTGCAGGTAAACTCACTGCCCTCCCCCCTACATGGGACATGACTCCCAAAGGTATAAGTCTCCCTGGCAACGTGGACCTGACTCCTGGGGATGAGCCTGGACCTGGCATCATGGGGTTGAGAAAGTCTTCTTGACCAAAAGGTGGAAGAGAAATGAAACAAAATAAAATTTCAGTGGCTGAGAGATTTCAAATGGAATTGAGAGGTCGTATCTATATGCATTTTATAGATATCCCTTTTTAGTTATTAGGGTAATAGAATAGCTAGAAGGAAATACCTGAAACTGTTGAAATGCAGTCCAGTACCCTTGATTCTTGAAGACGATTGTGTAACTATATAGCTTATACGGAATGACAGTGTGATGGTGATAACACTGTGGCTCCCACTCCCTTTATCCAGTGTATGGATAGATGAGTAGAAAAAAGGGGGACAAAAAGAAAAGGAATAATAGGGAGGCAAAAGGAGTATAAGATGTTTTGGGCATTTTATTGTATTTTTATTTTGATTTTCATTTTTATTTCTTGGAGTAATGAAAATGTCAAAAATTAATTTTGGTGATGAATGCACAACTATATAATGGTACATGGTATGTGAATATATCTCAATAAAAATGAAAAAACAAAAGAACTCCAGCAATTCAACAACAAAAAGACAAAATAACCCAATTAAAATATGGGCCAAAAAAATGAATAGACATTTTCCAAAGATCACACACAAATGGCCAATAAACATATGAGAAGATTTTCAACATTATCAGTCATTAGAGATATGCAAATTAAAACTACAATGAGATACCACTTCAAACTCCCTACGACGGCTATTAAAAAAACTGAAAACAAGTGTTGGTGAGGATGCAAAGAAACAGGAATGCTCATACATTGTTAGAGGCGATATAAAATGGTGAAGTTACCGTGGAAAACAATTTGGCAGTCCTCAGAAAATTAAACAGAATTACAGTACAACCCAGCAATTCCACTCCTAGGCATATGCCCAAAAGAAGTGAAAGCAGATCCTCAGACAGATAGTCATATACCAATGTTCACAGTAGCATTATTCACAACAGTCAAAAGGTAGAAACAACCCACGTATCCATCAACAGACGTATGGATAACAAAATGTGGTATATCCATACAATAGAAAATTATATAGCTGTAAAAAGATGTGAAGTGCTGGTACATGCTACAACATGGATGAATATGGAAAACATCATATTGAATGAAATAAGCCAGACCCAAAAGGACAAATATTGTATGATTTCCTTATATGAAATACTCAAAATAAACAAATTCATAGAGACAAAAAGCAGAATAAGCAGTTACCAGAGGTGGCAGGAGGGAGAAATGGGGAGTTATTGTTAAATGAGTAAAAGCTTTGGTTTAGGATGATGAAAATAGTCTAGAAATAGTGGTGAAAGTTACACAGTATTGTCAATGTATTTAACATAAAAAAATTGGCCACTTAAAATGATTATTTTTGTTACGAATATTTTAACACAATTAAAAATAATTATTTTTTTAAAAAGGCTTTCAATGATTCTCTCACATTCTTATCTCACTGTTTCATATATTAACAATATGTTTTAGAATAGAAAGATTTAGATCACTCATAAGAAGACTACCAGTTTGATGCCTTAATGAAATAAGGCCAAGATAACTAGTTTTACCCATAATTAAAGTTCACATTTTTACTCAATTAACTAAAAGTATTTACTAAACCTACTTACATATAGATGACAAAAGTTCTAAAAACCACTATTTAAAATGAGGAAGCAGAGAAGCACAAATATCCACAATGTTTTTTTATCATTGTGGAAACACAGTAAATGTGTGTTGAGCTGAATTAAAATCTCTACTTTATGAAATTATGATATATTATTCTGTGTTATTCTTTCTTGTCATCAAAATTCTAAATACTGATTTAAATCTTAGAGTAACTTCATTAAGAACTGGGTGAAGGATGAGGGGAGAATGTTAACTTTTCCAACAAAGTTTAACTCTGTCTTAGGAAAATTCCAGTAATCCAGGTGTCCACTGTCACTTCAAGTGGAATACACTTGATTTTCTTTCTGTCCTATAGAGCTATTATGATAAGTCATGTCATTAATATTCCAAAAGAATATTGGAATTACATCATTTTGAAAAAAGACTAGAGTCTGGGATCCCTTAAGGAAATCAGCAAACAAAATAAAGACCACTATTACTTATGGATAGGTGAATGATATTGTTAGAAAGTTAAGTTTAGTGATTCAAAAAAGGTATATTCAAGAAACTATCTCAATCTAGTTACCCAATCAGGAAAGAAAAATAGCCAATAACTCTCTTTAATTGCTTTGGAAAGAAGTGAGGATGGGCATCTCACAGGAAAGCCAAACCAGCAGCTCTTTGCCTTCTGATAGGACTACCAGGTTAAGTCTTATATAAGCAACATTCATGAAGCTACCAGCTACTAGAGGGAAGCAGCCGTGAATAACTCCTAAGCTCAGGGCATTTTACTAAATATCAAGTACGTTCTGGGCACTTCCCTAGATACTGACAATAGAGAGATGGATAAAATATGATCCTTGTCCTGAAAAACTACAAGTCTAGTGGTAAACATAAGGTTTTTTAAAAATTGTACTTTGATGTAGTAATAATGTATTAAGTGCTATAACAAAAGTATGACCAAAGGACAAAGGGAAAACAGAAGGAATGACTAGTCTGACCTCCTATTGCCTAGAGAAGTGGCTCTAAAGTTTTTATTTCATTTAACATCAAATAAACTTTGACTAGTAGGGTTAAGGCCCTAAAATATCATTGTTCAGAAGACTCTAAGGATAGACCATAAAAATTAAGGACCTCAAAATACTTTCTGAGGAAAAAAAAAGGTTAAGCTCTGAAAATGTTTTTCAAACTGTGCTTCCTCAAAACTGTTACGGGTTCCTCCTCAGGGTCCAACAAAGGGATGGGGGGGGGGGGGCAAGTGTACTCCAGGCTAGTAGCAGCCCTAAATGGCATCTTTATTTCCCCAAAGTCTTCATTAGCTTTCCCTTGTCCCACCCCAAATAAACATTTACTCTAAGTAAAAATGGTTTCTCTTGTTCTGTAAATAGGCTCAAGACGGGCTCCTTAGCATTAACTGACAGGTTATTAACTGAAAACCATGAGCATTTAAAGTTTTTGATTCATAGTGGTACCAATAACTGTGCTTTCAGGAAGCTTCGTGGGAGTTTATATTGCTATTTCTTTATATGGTGGATAATACCAGCAAACTCTTTTCTATATAAGTGAAGCATAACTTTTTGCTACAACTTCCTCTGAATTCTATGAAGATAGATAATTCCCTTCAAAAAATTTAGGCAAAACCAGTTTTTCCACTTGAAAATTAGAGCTTGGCTTTTTTTTTTTCCCCCATATTAATGATGAGTAAACAAAGCAAAGTTCAAATAACTCAGAGTAAGAGCACCAGAGATTCCTATTATTTTGTTTGTAAAGTCATAATCTTAGAAAATGTGTCACATTAACTCTTCAAAGCAGCATATGATCCTCTTTCTGAATTACACAGTGCTGAAAGAGATTATTTAAGAAATTTTATGCACAATATACAAAATTTAAGAGCTCTGTTAAACATAAAATAATTTTTTATTCATAGCTAGAGCAAATAAGCTATGAAAATTAAAATCTTTAAAAGAAATAATGCTATTTTAGCAAAAAGTAAAAAACCAAAACCAAAAATATCCATAGCTTCAGATTGTTTGAGACACAAAACCTTACTCTGCCAACAACTTATGCAGAAAAAGGTACTGATTCAGACACTTAGTGATTTTATAGATTATACACCTGGACAAATTCTTTCTTTCCATTTATTATCCTAATATAGATACTACCAAATTAGTTTTATATTAAGGAAAAAGTGTTTCACAATTGAACATTTCAGTATTAAAAATACAAATACACACACATACACAATACATATACACATATATATTGTATACATATCCCTTATTCTCAATGACAAGAGAAATTACCTGATGGTTTCTTCATGATACAGACAACTAACAACTGGCCCACCAAACCCAGTATTTGCTTCTTTTCCTTTCTTTTCTGGTGTCTGTGGGGGAAAAAAAAAGTGGAAAAAGACACATAGTTTGAAACAGTATTACTTTAACTAGTTACAAAATATTACTTTGCTAAGGAAGAGTGTTCTACCTTCAACCATTTCTCTATGGACCTAGAACAATTTTAAGGTAGTGTCAGAAAGCCAATAGGTTTCTCAGGTCATCACAGCAGTTGAATGAGTATCTACTGGTAATCGAAGGTCATTCTAGTATCTTTTTACTGGAGCTACCTAAAAGCAATTCTGCTATGTTGAAAGTGGGAAATATGGATATTTGATGTGGCAATGCTTAAAACAAAATATGAAGCGCAACTACCAAACACGAATGTGACGAGGAAAATCATATCTAGACTAATAAAATCAAATTCCCAATTCAGAAGTAAACTAAACTGTAGTAAATCTTAAAATTCAACCATAGGTAAAAATGAAGAAAATATTTTCAGATGGAAAGGAGGAAGGAAAAGAAGGACTGAGAAAGGGGGGAAAAAAGGAAGAGAAGGAAGGAGATTTATACCTAAAAAAAAAAAGAAAACAGAAGCAAATTATCAAAGAAGCATTTTCCAAAATCAAAGATTCAACAGGCTCTGCCGCTTTATGTTCTCAAAAAGCAAAAAAGAGTTAAGATTAATTTAGAAGTAAAACTCTTCTAAAACATGTAGTATGTAACATGTAATCCAAGCAGCGAGCTTGGATATTATTCTTGTCTGAAAGGATGCAAAAGCATCCTCTGCAAAAGCCCATATCTCCTGCAATACTGAGTTTTTAGGCCTTGGAACCCTGCAAAAGTAAAAATTCTGACTATGAACATAAAATACTTGAGAATCAAAATTTAAATTTTCATTGTTAAAACTGGCTGCAAAAAGACTAGTTGTAATTAAAAATTTGTAGGCAATCACCACATATTGTTTTTAATGTATTCTAAGAAGGGGTTTTGTTTTATTGTTTTTGTTAAGTTTGTTTGTTTTGGTCTGTGAACCACTGAGTTGAGGAAAAAGACCATGAGGACAGGGGACACTAAAGTTTTAAGTAATGGCAGACATTTTTGAGGAAACAGCTGTTTGTCAGTTATCAATTCATGACAGAAGAGCTATAGTTCAAGACAATAAAACAACTACTGTCTTGATTAAATGATAAAAGTATATAAAGTACTCTAGTATGACGCTCGGCAAATAAGCACTAAGTAGGTATCTTTCTTCTCTGAGGAGCATTCTTAGAGAATAAATGCTGCAAAGGATTTTCTGGATACAGAATCCTTTTTTACTACTAAAAAAGCACAATCAAAAGCAAGAACTTTCTATATTTAATCCAACTATATTTCAAATACACACTCCATTAACGGATAAAGTTAAAACATAGTTGGTACTCAAGAGATACTTGCTAAATGAGTAATAAAACTGGAAATGAGAAAACTGATACAAAGGAAAAAGAAATAGAAAAAGAACCAAGTACAGATTGCTCAGCATTGCTTCTTGAACAATGAACTACACTCACCTCTTTCCAAAATATCACATAACTTGTAATTACTAATACATATTTTCATGGTAAATAACTGCCAAGCAGACTACAGTTTATCTCCTAAATCATCTACTCCTAAATCATCCACATTTAAGAGGTTCAGTGAATAAAACTAATAGAAACTATGGTTCTCATGAACAACTTTGTCTTCCTACCTTTAGTCTTGACCCCTAAAATTTATTAATCACCTCCAGCTTAAACAGAATAGGCAAAGAACATGAACATATAAGGTTTTCTAACATTCTAAGCATACTCACAAAAGAGTCTTTGTACTGGCTGTTTCCTATACCTAGAAAAATCTTCCCTCAGTTATCTGCAAGCCTCATTTTTCACTTCTGTTATATCTTTATTCAAATGACCTTCTCAATGAGGCCCTCCCCGACCATCTTATTTAACACTGCAACCTTCTTCCCCAGCACTATTCCTTCCATAGCAATCATTTTCTTAATGTTAGAAAACTACTGTCAAAAAATGTTCAGCCTTACTACTCTCCACTTTTTTAGCTTCACATATTACTGACCTCTAACCTATAATGAATATTGTACAATAGCATGCCATTTAATAGCTATATGCCTTTGATTATGTTAGTTTCTGTCCGGAAACCCCTTCTTTCTTCACCAACTACTTAACTATCAGTGATCATTATGTCCACCAAATATTCCCTGAACCCTGTCTCCTGTGCCTTGCCCAACCAGAATGGCTTTCTTGTCTGCCTTTGTTCTTCCACTACACAGGACACAGTGCAAAGACTACTAACATAGCCCTCACATATTGTATTAAAACAGTCTTATTAGTTTATCAGTCCTCCTGGGCTGACGGAGGACAGAGATTTGTGTATTATTCATCTTTGTATCCCCAGTGCCTAAAAAATGCATAGTATATAATCAGGTCTCAATAAAATTCTGGTGAAGTGTTGATATTTCAATCTCATCATGTTGTAATGAACTATAAGGTTTTGTAATTAAAACTTTCCTTTTTCATTTTAAGTGTAAAATTTATTTGGAAAATATAGGAAAATAAAAAGTAAAACATCGATAGTCTTATAATACTTAAAGACAACATTAGCATGTCTCTTTCATTTTTTTCTATGTATATCCATTGCTTTTGTGCAAATTTTGTATATTTTTAAATTTTGCTTTGTTTCCCACGAGATAAGTATTTTTTATGTTACTATAAACTCTTCATACACAGTTTTAAAAGAGCGTTACTAAGGTATAAATAAAAGTTACTGTGCCAGATTGGATATATTATGTCCCCCCAAACACCATGTTCTTTGATGCACTCTTGTGGGGGCAGATGTATTAGTGTTGATTAGGTTGGAATCCTTTGATTGAGTGTTTCCATGGAGATGTGACTCAATCAAATGTGGGCAAGACCTTTAATTGGTTAATTTCCATGGGGGTGTTACCCCACCCATTCAGGGTGTGTCTTAATTGAATCACTGGAGTCATATAAAAGTGTGCACAGACAGAAGGAGGTGCTAGAGCTAAGAGAAAACAAAACGCATCAAGGAAAGCTGCAGCTGAGACAGACACTTTGGAGAACGCCATTTTGAAACGCAACCTGGGCACGAGCAGATGCCAGCCACATGCCTTTCCCAGCTAACAGAGGTTTTCTGGATGCCAATGGCCTTTCTTCCAGTGAAGGTACCCTATTGTTGATGCCTTACTTTGGACACTTAATGGCCTTAAGACTGTAACTTTGTAATCAAATGAACCCCCTTTATAAAAGCCAATCCATTTCTGGTTGTTTTGTAAAACAGCAGCATTAGCAAACCAGAACAGTTACCAATGAGTTTTGTTAAATGAATACAATCATGTAACTGCCATCCAAATTATGATATAACATATTTCTATCACCTCAAACAGTTATTCTGTGTTTCTTTGCAGTCAAGCACCTCCCTAACAAAATCTCCTCTCTTACCTATCAATCATACTTATCTTTTTCAAAAAAATATGGTTGCCATAGAGTTTGCAATATAAATTTACAACTAATCTAAGTCCACTTACAAACAACACTAAACCACTTTATGGGTGGTGCGAGTCCCTTATAATGAAACATTCCCAATTCTTCCCTCCTTTCTCTTATTTCATTTACTCATATACCGTAACCACTCAACACATTGCTGTTATTATTTTGAACATTGTCTATAAGATGAATTATAAATAAAATTATTTTATTTTACCTTTGTTTATCCCTTTTCTGATGCTCTTCCTTTCTTTATGTAGTTCTGAGTTTCTGACATAAATCATATTCTTTTCTCTGAAAGACCTTCTTTTAACATTTTTTGCAAGGCAGGTCTACTGATAACAAATACCCTCAATTATTGTTTGTCTGTGAAAGTCTTTACTTTTCCTTCACTTTTGAAGGATGACTTCACTGGATACAGAATTCTAGGTTGGTGGGGATTTTCTTTCAACAATTTAATTCTTTCACTCCCCTTTCTTTTGAAGAGAAGTCCAATGTAATTCTTATCGTTGTTCTTCTAAAGATAAGCCACCCTCCCAAACCCACCCCACAATGGCTTCTTTCAGGGTTTCTCATTTTTCTCTTTTTTTCTCTTTTCATTTCTGTTTCGGAAGTTTCTATCAACATACCTTTAAGCTCACTGACTGTTTACTCAGGTGTGTCCAGTCCACTGATGAGCCCATGAAAGGCATTCTTCATTGTTCTTACAGTATTATTTTTAGCATTTCCTTTCGATTTTTTCTTAGTTCCCATTTCTCTGCTCACATTACCTATCTGTTCTTGCATGTTGTCTACTTTTTTCCATTAGAGCCCCTATCATTTCATCATATTTATCTGATCACCAAATCTGTGTCTAACTGAATCTAGTTCTGCTGCTTATCTCCTCAGACTGTGTTTTTTCTTGCTTTTAACATGTTTTGTTGAAAAGGCAGACCATGATGTACTGGGTTATAGGAACTCAGGTATTTGGTGTGACGTTTTATGTTAACCTGGGCCATTTGCTGTAAGTGCCAGAAGCTTCAGTTTCCTCATTCTGTTTTTTTTGTTTGTTTGTTTGTTTGTTTTTTTCCTTACCCTGCTATCTTTGGGTGTCCCTAAAGACTCCTTCTAAATAGAGTCTGTGTATTGCAGTTCTCTCAGTTGTAATCCATTGTTATTATAGTGGAGCCCTGTTGATGGGGAGGGGAAGTGTTGAGGAGGGGAAGTATTTTATAATCTAGTGATTAAATCTCAATGGTTTTTGTTTTGTTTTGTTTTGTTTTGTTTAGTGGGCCTGAATCTTTAGGCTGCGAACTTCAGAAGTGTTTCTTGGTCTCTTTTTCCCCCTCCTCTTAATATGAAACAGAAAGGCTACAGGGTGCTGGAATTGGCTAATTGTCTTTCCCTCAAGTCAAATAAGGCTCTAGTAAGTTTCTTTTAGAGGGCAGGCATTTGTTATGTGCTCTAGATTGTTTCCCCTGGGTGTATTTCAAAATAGTTACATATTCCCTTCCTCTGTTGAAATATGAGAAGATTTTTCTCCAGCTTTCACCATGAGAACCTGGTGAGGATCCTGGAGGTAAAATCCGCAAAAGTGTAGGGGGGCCTCCTCAGACTGGGCCCTTAGTTCTAAACTCTCAAGCTAGTCCACACTCAGCCTCCAGCAACATGTCAATTATGATTTATTTAAGTGTTATCACCAGTTTATGACTCCAGCAGCATCTACTCCCAGTAAATTAATTTCAGCTGTGATTCTCTGCCTCTGTTTGCCTCCATCTCCAGTTTTCAAGGTGGCTGTTTGCCCTGTGACATCGAATCTCTCAGAGAACTAAGACTAGCTCTGGATTGTCAGTTTGATCAACTTTTTCATGACTGAGAATGAAGGTGATGGCTTCCAAGCTCTTTATATATCAGAGCTGAAACTGGAAGTTCAACTGTCTTTTAAAGAGTTGAAAATATAATAAAATATATACTTTCTATTTACCCATATATTTACCACTTCAAGTACTCTTTATTCTTTACGAAGGACCAGATTTCCTTCTGACATAATTCTCTTTCTGCCTAAAGAACTTCTTTTAACATTTATTGTAGTAAAGTCAGTTAGCAACGAATTATCTGTATTTGTTTGTCTGAAAAAAGTATTGCACCCTCACTTTTTTTTTTTTATTGAGGTGAAATTCATGTAACATAAAATTAACCATTTTAAAGTATACAATTCACTGGCATTTAGTACATTTACAATGTTGTGAGACAACCATTTTTATCTAGTTCCAACACATTCATCGCCCCAAAAGAAAATTTCATACCCATTAAGAAATCACTCCCTAGTCTCCCCTCTCCTCAGCCCTGGCACCACCAATATTCTCTCTGTCTATGGATTTATCATCCATTCTAGATATTTCTTATAAATGGAATCAAACAATATATGACCTTTTGTGTATGTCTTATTTCACGTAGCATAATGCTTTCAAGGCTCATTCATGTTGTAGCATGTATCAGTACTTCAATTTTTTTTATGGATAAGTAATATTCTATTATGTGCATATACCACATTTTGCCTATTCCACCTTTTGTATATTGTGAATAGTGATGCTATGAACATTCATGTACAAATATGTGTTATCTCCTCAATTCAATGAGACTGCCAAGACCTTCTGAGTTCCCCTTTCCTGCACTGCAGCCTAGAAATGGCTTTTAGGCAGTAAGTTGAAACAATTTTAGAGCTCAATTTATTTGTTTCCCTTTTCTCACAGTCTGACACTACTTGTGGTACAATGTCTGAAAATAAATCTTTCATCTATTTTGTCTGGTTCTATTGTTGTTTTAGGCAAAAGGGTAAATCCAATACCTGTTACTCCACCATACCCAGAAGCAGAAGTCGCACAAACATTACTTCTAAATCTAGCATAATACTCTATGCAGTAATATATCCTAATTTACTTAACCACTATTCAACAGTTGTATATATTCAGGTTATTTCTAATTTTTACTTATAAACAAAAACATGATGAATACCTTTGTACATACAGCATAATATAATTTTTATTAAAATCTTTAGAAAAAAATGGATTCTAAAACACACCCTATTCCTGGGGTTGGTTCTTCTTTCTGAAGCAATTGCACAAATAAACACCTTAGAATATTGGTGGCAACATTTTTTGGGAGAAAAGAAGATATCTTTGAAAGAAATAATATTTTAAAAATAATCTGCCATCATCAAATTGAATTTAGACTAAAGCTGCCAAAGATACATTAGTTTTCCTCTCCAACCAATTCATCCAGTAGAGGGGGTAAACTTTGGCTACCACACCCTCGATTTCCACTCTGACGTATCTCTCATAGAATTTTTAAAAGCTTATTTCATTTTTCTCTACTCAGAATCCATTAAGTTATTTTTATGTTGCATCAGCAGTTAAAGAAAGAGACTCCAATCTGGCAACACCAACAGGATAAAATTTGCCAATTCTTATACTGCATCAGACTATATTATTCAAAACACTAAAATGCTCCTTCACTCAAAGAGGAAAGGATAAGTTGTTGGCTAAATCTATCTCATGATTCAGGTTCCACCTTAGTCAGTTGCAGTGCTCAGATTTAAAACCTCGTGAAAAATTCTTTTCTATCTGAAAAAGTAACTATTCCAAAGATTATTAGACTAATATATGCAAGAAGGGGGTTTGTTTTTAAATTCTGTACTTTCTTTTTAAATCCTGTTTTATTGTTTATTTGTTTGTTGGGCAAGATGTAAGTACTTGGACAAATTAATTAATCTTTCCACCTCAGTTTCTTCATCTATAAAAAGGGAATAACAATAACCTATCTCATTTGTTGTTTTAAGGTTATAAAATATATATGTAAAACAGAACAGTGCCTGGCACAAAGCTGATACCACATAAATATTACTTAATAATTAGCCAAAATATGGCCATTTCTCCAAGGTGAAAGTTTTTCAACAATACAGATACAAGATGTTTTAAGGTGGAGACTTACAGTATTAGGCTAGAATCTTTATCTAGTAGCTCTCAACTTCTCATTCTCCTGAAAAAAAACAACAAACTCCAAAACCAAACAACAACAATAAAAACTAACATAACTCTGTCAAAAGAAAAAGGGAAAGGAAACTAATTCTTAAGTAGCGTATTCCACATGCTATACACTTTACAGGTGTTATCCAATTTCATCTTCAAAACAATTCTATAAAGCTGGCATTACTATTGTATTTCATTTAATCTAAGACATCATCAATTATAAGAAGTAGTATTATTTTCTGTAATGCTCAGAGAGAAAAAACACAGCCAATTAAATATACTACACCATCAATTTAAAGACACATCCAGATTTCAAAAATGTTACAAACTGAATATATGACTGTCTGATGAAATATGGTATCTCCATTTTACAGATTAGAAAACTGAAGATACAAGAAGTTATGTGCCCAATGCCACATAGCAGGTGGAAGAATTGAGATTAAAACCAAGATCCTCTGATACTAAAGCCTTAGCTCTTTCTATTAAACCACACTACCTCTCCACGCTACTTATGAAACCATTCTTGCCATTATACAATATTCTGAATTACACTTTGTTCTGTTTTCTTAAGTGTCCTTTTTTATTTCTCAGTAAAGTACTTCATTAGCTCAAAGATAAGACTTTAAAATTAAAATAAATGTATACCACTCTAACTTCTTTGAACTTTACCTATTACATTGAATAAACTGAATAGACTAAAACATACTGAAGTTCTAAGCCCATAAAAAATAAAGACTTTTTAAATAATTCTTTAATAATATTCCTTGTAGTTTTTCCCTGAAACAGTCATTCATTTCTACATAGAAAATTACGAACAACCCTCATCTCATCTATCTGTCATTAAGAGCATTAAAAAAAAACACTCACAAATTTACCATAAAATGATTGTTGGTTATTATTTAAAAGAGCAACATTTATAACATTTCTCAAAAAAGGAAGCTTCATAAAGCTCCTTTTTCTAACTTCAGTTTCTCTTAAAATAATGAACACAGCACAGTTTAAAAAGATCACCTCTTAAAAATTTTAAGAACAGTGACTATTTAGAAGAATGATGATGATCTAGAAATATTACATAAATGCTTAAATTAGTATTGGAAAACAATTTTTAGATAAAAGGAAAAAGAGCAGAAATAGGCACAGGAGATATTTTATCCAAAATTCTAAATTTTGGGCTTTCCGAATTTTGTGTGTGTGTATGTTATCATATAACCTAGCCAGAAAACAGATTTTAAAAGATGAAAAAACAATTAACAAATACACATTTATTACTAAATATATTAATCTGTTCCACAAAATTGAGATAATTTTTCCAGATAATTAATATGATTAACACAACTCCAATGACTGTCATTATATTCCATCAAATAAATTTGATCACTCTCTAATAACAAACCAAAAAACTGGTAATTGCTCTCTTATCACTTCATAATGGAATTTGAGAATAAATGTCTTATTAGTTTTGTATTCTTAATTTCCTGGCTTTTCTCAATTGTCTTGGTTCTAGGGTACTCTAAAAGTAAAATACAAAGGATTATAACTTGTACACATGTCCAGCTTCCATTATATAATATGTAAGGCATCTGTCCTGGTGAAATATTTTCACTAACAATTTTATTTTAAAATGGCTCTCCTGGAAAATTACCTTTAGGATATCTAGACTAATTCTCTAGAAATGTAACAATGATCAAGATTTAAATGTTCTTTAGAAAATAATTCTGAATATTACATTTATCATACCTGTTTGGAGATTATAACTTTTCTCAGATTTTAAGCTCCAAAGAAAATCCTTAAAAAATGACCCAATGTTTCAAACACTGGACATTTCTGTAATAATACAGGTATAATGTAATAAAACAAATAGGAAAAGAAGGGACTATATATTAAGCAAATATAATAAATGGTTACTATTTACATGTTATAAGTAATATATCCAAACGATTTCATATACAAGTAAAACATTAAAAACTACTGGATGGAGAGGTGGGGCAAGATGGCAGCATAGAGAGGTGTGGAATTTAGCTAGTCCTCTAGAGCAATGAGTAAATAGCCGGGAACAACTAGTAAATAGTATGGAACAACTGCTGGGGGACATCTGTGACTGGATACAAATCATACATCAGGCTGGAATGGGTGGAATGGCTGAGATTGCAGCATAGAACTGTTAGTAAAGCCCTGAAACACGGAGCTGCCGCCCCTCCCCACCAGCACAGCAGGCTGGGCTGAAACAATTTCCTGTGGAAAACAGAAGCAGGTTACCTGCAGCAAGGGAAAGTAACTTAACAAATCTCCAACTATCATTTTAATTAACAAATTTGGACTACTGACTATAAGCTATAAGCACAGATAAACTCAGAGCAAGCAGGAATGTACCCTGAGGTCACTCCTGACAGAGAGGAGGTGTGGCTAACAGGAAAAAAATACATAGATACATAAAACCAGAGGCTTTCGGAGATGGCTGAGCTCAGAATACTGGAAAACGGCTGTGTCCCAAGAAAAGGGGAACAGAGAACTGGATATCAATACTTGTCAACTGGAGAAACTGAGGGGCTGGGAACTGGCTTTGAAAAGGGCTTTACACTTTTTCTTTTTTTTTTTTTCTCCTCTCATTCTAAGTAGCTCATTAGAGAAAGTATCAGGCATTTTCAATTGTCAGCGCTGACCCAAGCAAGGGCGAAGTTAACAGAGTCAGAGAAACAAAAGAGGAAATCACGTAGAGAAGGGAACTCCCTAAAGGGTGTATCTTCCCTAAGAAAAGGTGGGGCAGGATGCAGATCAAGTGGCTGCCCTCCCTCAGAGAATTCAGACACCAGGGTCTGGGGGAGGGGGGCAGAAACAACTTAAGCTTGCCTTCTGACTCATGTGGCCCCTGGCCAGGCCAGGGTCTGCTGAGAA
The DNA here is from genome assembly GCF_015220235.1 of Choloepus didactylus. Classification (NCBI taxonomy): domain Eukaryota; kingdom Metazoa; phylum Chordata; class Mammalia; order Pilosa; family Megalonychidae; genus Choloepus; species Choloepus didactylus. The sequence continues at coordinate 82,830,004 of NC_051308.1, read as the reverse complement.
CTAAAGGCACCACACTTCTTTACACCAGTGGGGAGTTGTGGGCTGACAAGGGCCACCTGCTGGGCAGGATAGGAAAAGCACAGAGTCTAGAGACCTCACAGGAAAGTCTGACAATCTTCTGGGTCTCACCCTCAGGGAAATCTGGTACTGAAAACAACCTCCTCTTGAGACCTGGGCCCATCTGGTCTGGGAAAATCTGATTGGGGTAATCAAGGAAATCAGATGCCTAGACAACAAAAAATTACAAACCACATCAGGAAAAACGAAGATATGGCACAGTCAAAGGAACAAACTCACACTTCAACAAGATACAGGAATTGAAATAACTAATTATTAATCAAAAAAATCTCCTAAATCAATTCAAAACTCAAATCAATGAGTTGAGGGAAGATATGGCAAAAGAGATGGAGAATATAAAGAAGACACCAGGGTGGGATCAGACACCCAGGGAAGTGAATCTCCCTGGCAACGTGGAATATGACTCCCGGGAAGGAATGTAGACCCGGCATCGTGGGATGGAGAACATCTTCTTGACCAAAAGGGGGATGTGAAAGGAAATGAAATAAGCTTCAGTGGCAGAGAGATTCCAAAACGAGCCGAGAGATCACTCTGGTGGGCACTCTTACGCACACTTTAGACAACCTTTTTTAGGTTCTAAAGAATTGGGGTAGCTGGTGGTGGATACCTGAAACTATTAAACTACAACCCAGAACCCATGAATCTCGAAGACAGTTGTATAAAAATGTAGCTTATGAGGGGTGACAGTGGGATTGGGAATGCCATAAGGACCAAACTCCACTTTGTTTAGTTTATGGATGGATGTGTAGAAAAGTAGGGGAAGGAAACAAACAGACAAAGGTACCCAGTGTTCTTTTTTACTTCAATTGCTCTTTTTCACTCTAATTATTATTCTTGTTATTTTTGTGTGTGTGCTAATGAAGGTGTCAGGGATTGATTTAGGTGATGAATGTACAACTATGTAATGGTACTGTAAACAATCGAAAGTACAATTTGTTTTGTATGACTGCGTGGTATGTGAATATATCTCAATAAAATGATGATTAAAAAAAAAAAAAAAAAAAAAAAAGAAGACACCAGGAAAACATAAGGAAGAACTCAAAAGTTTGAAAAAACAATTGGCAGAACTTATAGGAATGAAAGATAATAGAAGAGATGAAAAACAATGGAGACATACAACAGCAGAATTGAAGAGGCAGAAGAAAAGATCCATGAACAGGAGGACAGGACATCTGAAATCCAACACACAAAAGAACAGACAGTGAAAAGGTTGGAAAAATATGAGCAGTGTCTCAGGGAAAGGAGTGACAACATGAAGCACATGAATATACATGTCATGGGTGTCTAAGGGAAAGGGAGCAGAAACAATAATGGAGGAAATAATCACTGAAAATTTCCCATCTCTTATGAAAGACATAAAATTACAGACCCAAGAAGCACAGCATACCACAAACAGAATAGATCTGAATAGGCCTACGCCAAGACACTTAATAATCAGATTATCAAATGTCAGAGACAAAGAAAACATTCTGAAAGCATCAAGAGAAAGGCAGTCCATCACATACAAGGGAAGCGTGATAAGACTATGTGCAGATTTCTCAGTAGAAACCATGGAGGCAAGAAGGAAGTGGGGTGATATATTTAAGATACTGAAAGAGAAAAACCACTAACCAAGAATCCTGTATCTGGCAAAACTGTCCTTCAAACATGAGGGAAGACTCCTCCAGGAAAGCAGGTAAAAAGCCAGGAACTGCGTGGACTGGACACCACAGAGCAATCTGTCTTTGGGCATACTTCATACAACACTCATGAAAACGTGGAACTGCTGAGATCAGCGAAATCTGTAAGTTTTTGCGGCCAGGGGACCCGCGCCCCTCCCTGCCAGGCTCAGTCCCGGGGGAGGAGGGGCTGTCAGCTCCGGGAAGGAGAAGGGAGAATTGCAGTGGCTGCTCTTATCGGAAACTCATTCTACTGATTCAAACTCCAACCATAGATAGACTGAGACCAGACACCAGAGACTCTGAGAGCAGCCAGCCCAGCAGAGAGGAGACAGGCATAGAAAAAAAACAACACGAAAAACTCCAAAATAAAAGCAGAGGATTTTTGCAGTTCTGGTGAACACAGAAAGGGGAAGGGCGGAGATCAGGCCTTGAGGCGCATATGCAAATCCCGAAGCAAAGCTGATCTCTCTGCCCTGTGCACCTTTCCTTAATGGCCCTGGTTGCTTTGTCTATTAGCATTTCAATAACCCATTAGATCTCTGAGGAGGGCCGTTTTTTTTTTTTTTTTTTTTTTTTTTAAATCCTTTTTGCTTTTTCTAAAACAATTACTCTAAGAAGCTCAATACAGAAAGCTTCAAAGAATTGAAATTTGGGCACGTCAAGTCAAGAGCAGAACTAAGAGAGCTCTGAGACAAAAGGCAATAATCCAGTGGCTGAGAAAATTCACTAAACAACACAACTTCCCAAGAAAAGGGGGGTGTCCGCTCACAGCCACCATCCTGGTGGACAGGAAACACTCCTGCCCATCGCCAGCCCCATAGCCCAGAGCTGCCCCAGACAACCCAGTGTGACGGAAGTGCTTCAAATAACAGGCACACACCACAAAACTGGGCGTGGACATTAGCCTTCCCTGCAACCTCAGCTGAATGTCCCAGAGCTGGGAAGGGGGAGCAGTGTGAATTAACAGAGCCCCATTCAGCCATCATTTGAGCAGACTGGGAGCCTCCCAACACAGCCCAGCAGCCCAGAACTGCCCTGGGGGGACGGCACTTACCTGTGACATAGCACAGTCATCCCTCAACAGAGGACCCGGGGTGCACAGCCTGGAAGAGGGGCCCACTTGCAAGTCTCAGGAGCCATACGCCAATACCAAAGACTTGTGGGTCAGTGGCAGAGACAAACTGTGGCAGGACTGAACTGAAGGATTAGACTATTGCAGCAGCTTTAAAACTCTAGGATCATCAGGGAGATTTGATTGTTAGGGCCACCCCCCCTCCCCGACTGCCCAGAAACACGCCCCACATACAGGGCAGGCAACACCAACTACACACGCAAGCTTGGTACACCAATTGGGCCCCACAAGACTCACTCCCCCACTCACCAAAAAGGCTAAGCAGGGGAGATCTGGCTTGTGGAGAACAGGTGGCTCGTGGACGCCACCTGCTGGTTAGTTAGAGAAAGTGTACTCCACGAAGCTGTAGATCTGATAAATTAGAGATAAGGACTTCAACTGGTCTACAAACCCTAAAAGAACCCTATCAAGTTCAGCAAATGCCAAGAGGCCAAAAACAACAGAAAATTATAAAGCATATGAAAAAACCAGACGATATGGATAACCCAAGCCCAAGCACCCAAATCAAAAGTCCAGAAGAGACACAGCACCTAGAGCAGCTACTCAAAGAACTAAAGATGAACAATGAGACCATAGTACGGGATATGAAGGAAATCAAGAAGACCCTAGAAGAGCATAAAGAAGACATTGCAAGACTAAATAAAAAAATGGATGATCTTATGGAAATTAAAGAAACTGTTGACCAAATTAAAAAGATTCTGGACACTCATAGTACAAGACTAGAGGAAGTTGAACAACGAATCAGTGACCTGGAAGATGACAGAATGGAAAATGAAAGCATAAAAGAAAGAATGGGGAAAAAAATTGAAAAACTCGAAACGGACCTCAGGGATATGATAGATAATATGAAACGTCCGAATATAAGACTCATTGGTGTCCCAGAAGGGGAAGAAAAGGGTAAAGGTCTAGGAAGGGTATTCAAAGAAATTGTTGGGGAAAACTTCCCAAATCTTCTAAACAACATAAATACACAAATCATAAATGCTCAGCGAACTCCAAATAGAATAAATCCAAAAAAACCCACTCCGAGACATATACTGATCACACTGTCAAACATAGAAGAGAAGGAGCAAGTTCTGAAAGCAGCAAGAGAAAAGCAATTCACCACATACAAAGGAAACAGCATAAGACTAAGTAGTGACTACTCAGCAGCCACCATGGAGGCAAGAAGGCAGTGGCACGATATATTTAAAATTCTGAGTGAGAGGAATTTCCAGCCAAGAATACTTTATCCAGCAAAGCTCTCCTTCAAATTTGAGGGAGAGCTTAAATTTTTCACAGACAAACAAATGCTGAGAGAATTTGCTAACAAGAGACCTGCCCTACTGGAGATACTAAAGGGAGCCCTACAGACAGAGAAACAAAGACAGGACAGAGAGACTTGGAGAAAGGTTCAGTACTAAAGAGATTCGGTATGGGTACAATAAAGGATATTAATAGAGAGAGGGAAAAATATGGCAAACATAATCCAAAGGATAAGATGGCCGATTCAAGAAATGCCTTCACGGTTTTAACGTTGAATGTAAATGGATTAACTCCCCAATTAAAAGATATAGATTCGCAGAATGGATCAAAAAAAATGAACCATCGATATGTTGCATACAAGAGACTCATCTTAGACACAGGGACACAAAGAAACTGAAAGTGAAAGGATGGAAAAAAATATTTCATGCAAGCTACAGCCAAAAGAAAGCAGGTGTAGCAATATTAATCTCAGATAAAATAGACTTCAAATGCAGGGATGTTTTGAGAGACAAAGAAGGCCACTACATACTAATAAAAGGGGCAATTCAGCAAGAAGAAATAACAATCGTAAATGTCTATGCACCCAATCAAGGTGCCACAAAATACATGAGAGAAACATTGGCAAAACTAAAGGAAGCAATTGATGTTTCCACAATAATTGTGGGAGACTTCAACACATCACTCTCTCCTATAGATAGATCAACCAGACAGAAGACCAATAAGGAAACTGAAAACCTAAACAATCTGATAAATGAATTAGATTTAACAGACATATACAGGAACATTACATCCCAAATCACCAGGATACACATACTTTTCTAGTGCTCACGGAACTTTCTCCAGAATAGATCATATGCTGGGACATAAAACAAGCCTCAATAAATTTAAAAAGATTGAAATCATTCAAAGCACATTCTCTGACCACAATGGAATACAATTAGAAGTCAATAACCATCAGAGACTTAGAAAATTCACAAATACCTGGAGGTTAAACAACACACTCCTAAACAATCAGTGGGTTAAAGAAGAAATAGCAAGAGAAATTGCTAAATATATAGAGACGAATGAAAATGAGAACACAACATACCAAAACCTATGGGATGCAGCAAAAGCAGTGCTAAGGGGGAAATTTATAGCACTAAACGCATATATTAAAAAGGAAGAAAGAGCCAAAATCAAAGAACTAATGGATCAACTGAAGAAGCTAGAAAATGAACAGCAAACCAATCCTAAACCAAGTAGAAGAAAAGAAATAACAAGGATTAAAGCAGAAATAAATGACATAGAGAACAAAAAAACAATAGAAAGGATAAATATCACCAAAAGTTGGTTCTTTGAGAAGATCAACAAGATTGACAAGCCCCTAGCTAGACTGACAAAATCAAAAAGAGAGAAGACCCATAGAAACAAAATAATGAATGAAAAAGGTGACATAACTGCAGATCCTGAAGAAATTAAAAAAATTATAAGAGGATATTATGAACAACTGTATGGCAACAAACTGGATAATGTAGAAGAAATGGACAATTTCCTGGAAACATATGAACAACCTAGACTGACCAGAGAAGAAATAGAAGACCTCAACCAACCCATCACAAGCAAAGAGATCCAATCAGTCATCAAAAATCTTCCCACAAATAAATGCCCAGGGCCAGATGGCTTCACAGGGGAATTCTACCAAACTTTCCAGAAAGAACTGACACCAATCTTACTCAAACTCTTTCAAAACATTGAAAAAAATGGAACACTACCTAACTCATTTTATGAAGCTAACATCAATCTAATACCAAAACCAGGCAAAGATGCTACAAAAAAGGAAAGCTACCGGCCAATCTCCCTAATGAATATAGATGCAAAAATCCTCAACAAAATACTTGCAAATCGAATCCAAAGACACATTAAAAAAATCATACACCATGACCAAGTGGGGTTCATTCCAGGCATGCAAGGATGGTTCAACATCAGAAAAACAATCAATGTATTACAACACATTAAAAACTCGAAAGGGAAAAATCAATTGATCATCTCAATAGATGCTGAAAAAGCATTTGACAAAATCCAACATCCCTTTTTGATAAAAACACTTCAAAAGGTAGGAATTGAAGGAAACTTCCTCAACATGATAAAGAGCATATATGAAAAACCCACAGCCAGCATAGTACTCAATGGTGAGAGACTGAAAGCCTTCCCTCTAAGATCAGGAACAAGACAAGGATGCCCGCTGTCACCACTGTTATTCAACATTGTGCTGGAAGTGCTAGCCAGGGCAATCCGGCAAGACAAAGAAATAAAAGGCATCCAAATTGGAAAAGAAGAAGTAAAACTGTCATTGTTTGCAGATGATATGATCTTATATCTAGAAAACCCTGAGAAATCAACGATACACCTACTAGAGCTAATAAACAAATTTAGCAAAGTAGCGGGATACAAGATTAATGCACATAAGTCAGTAATGTTTCTATATGCTAGAAATGAACAAACTGAAGAGACACTCAAGAAAAAGATACCATTTTCAATAGCAACTAAAAAAATCAAGTACCTAGAAATCAACTTAACCAAAGATGTAAAAGACCTATACAAAGAAAACTACATAACTCTACTAAAAGAAATAGAAGGGGACCTTAAAAGATGGAAAAATATTCCATGTTCATGGATAGGAAGGCTAAATGTCATTAAGATGTCAATTCTACCCAAACTCATCTACAGATTCAATGCAATCCCAATCAAAATTCCAACAACCTACTTTGCAGACTTGGAAAAGCTAGTTATCAAATTTATTTGGAAAGGGAAGATGCCTCGAATTGCTAAAGACACTCTAAAAAAGAAAAACGAAGTGGGAGGACTTACACTCCCTGACTTTGAAGCTTATTATAAAGCCACAGTTGCCAAAACAGCATGGTACTGGCACAAAGATAGACATATAGATCAATGGAATCGAATTGAGAATTCAGAGATAGACCCTCAGATCTATGGCCGACTGATCTTTGATAAGGCCCCCAAAGTCACCGAACTGAGCCATAATGGTCTTTTCAACAAATGGGGCTGGGAGAGTTGGATATCCATATCCAAAAGAATGAAAGAGGACCCCTACCTCACCCCCTACACAAAAATTAACTCAAAATGGACCAAAGATCTCAATATAAAAGAAAGTACCATAAAACTCCTAGAAGATAATGTAGGAAAACATCTTCAAGACCTTGTATTAGGAGGCCACTTCCTAGACTTTACACCCAAAGCACAAGCAACAAAAGAGAAAATAGATAAATGGGAACTCCTCAAGCTTAGAAGTTTCTGCACCTCAAAGGAATTTCTCAAAAAGGTAAAGAGGCAGCCAACTCAATGGGAAAAAATTTTTGGAAACCATGTATCTGACAAAAGACTGATATCTTGCATATACAAAGAAATCCTACAACTCAATGACAATAGTACAGACAGCCCAATTATAAAATGGGCAAAAGATATGAAAAGACAGTTCTCTGAAGAGGAAATACAAATGGCCAAGAAACACATGAAAAAATGTTCAGCTTCACTAGCTATTAGAGAGATGCAAATTAAGACCACAATGAGATACCATCTAACACCGGTTAGAATGGCTGCCATTAAACAAACAGGAAACTACAAATGCTGGAGGGGATGTGGAGAAATTGGAACTCTTATTCATTGTTGGTGGGACTGTATAATGGTTCAGCCACTCTGGAAGTCAGTCTGGCAGTTCCTTAGAAAACTAGATATAGAGCTACCATTCGATCCAGCGATTGCACTCCTCGGTATATACCCGGAAGATCGGAAAGCAGTGACACGAACAGATATCTGCACGCCAATGTTCATAGCAGCATTATTCACAATTGCCAAGAGATGGAAACAACCCAAATGTCCTTCAACAGATGAGTGGATAAATAAAATGTGGTATATACACACGATGGAATACTACGCGGCAGTAAGAAGGAACGATCTGGTGAAACATATGACAACATGGATGAACCTTGAAGACATAATGCTGAGCGAAATAAGCCAGGCACAAAAAGAGAAATATTATATGCTACCACTAATGTGAACTTTGAAAAATGTAAAACAAATGGTTTATAATGTAGAATGTAGGGGAACTAGCAGTAGAGAGCAATTAAGGAAGGGGGAACAATAATCCAAGAAGAACAGATAAGCTATTTAACGTTCTGGGGATGCCCAGAAATGACTATGGTCTGTTAATTTCTGATGGATGTAGTAGGAACAAGTTCACTGAAATGTTGCTATATTATGTAACTTTCTTGGGGTAAAGTAGGAACATGTTGGAAGTTAAGCAGTTATCTTAGGTTAGTTGTCTTTTTCTTACTCCCTTGTTATGGTCTCTTTGAAATGTTCTTTTATTGTATGTTTGTTTTCTTTTTAACTTTTTTTTTAATAAATTTTATTTAAAAAAGAAGGGAAAGTTAAAAAAAAAAAAAAAATAAAAAAGACAAACAAGGAAAAAAAAAAAAAAAAGATGTAGTGCCCCCTTGAGGAGCCTGTGGAGAATGCAGGGGTATTCGCCTACCCCACCTCCATGGTTGCTAACATGACCACAGACATAGGGGACTGGTGGTTTGATGGGTTGAGCCCTCTACCATAAGTTTTACCCTTGGGAAGACGGTTGCTGCAAAGGAGAGGCTAGGCCTCCCTGTATTTGTGCCTAAGAGTCTCCTCCTGAATGCCTCTTTGTTGCTCAGATGTGGCCCTCTCTCTCTGGCTAAGCCAACTTGAAAGGTGAAATCACTGCCCTCCCCCCTACGTGGGATCAGACACCCAGGGAAGTGAATCTCCCTGGCAACGTGGAATATGACTCCCGGGGAGGAATGTAGACCCGGCATCGTGGGATGGAGAACATCTTCTTGACCAAAAGGGGGATGTGAAAGGAAATGAAATAAGCTTCAGTGGCAGAGAGATTCCAAAACGAGCCGAGAGATCACTCTGGTGGGCACTCTTACGCACACTTTAGACAACCCTTTTTAGGTTCTAAAGAATTGGGGTAGCTGGTGGTGGATACCTGAAACTATTAAACTACAACCCAGAACCCATGAATCTCGAAGACAGTTGTATAAAAATGTAGCTTATGAGGGGTGACAGTGGGATTGGGAAAGCCATAAGGACCAAACACCACTTTGTCTAGTTTATGGATGGATGTGTAGAAAAGTAGGGGAAGCAAACAAACAGACAAAGGTACCCAGTGTTCTTTTTTACTTCAATTGCTCTTTTTCACTCTAATTATTATTCTTGTTATTTTTGTGTGTGTGCTAATGAAGGTGTCAGGGATTGATTTAGGTGATGAATGTACAACTATGTAATGGTACTGTAAACAATCGAAAGTACAATTTGTTTTGTATGACTGCGTGGTATGTGAATATATCTCAATAAAATGATGATTAAAAAAAAAAAGATATTACCTTTTTGTATATATGTTATATTTCACAATAAGGAAATAACTGAACCTGTGGAACTGTAACCCACAACATTCTTTGAAATTTGCTCTCTAACTACTTGTTAAATTGCACTTGGGAAGTTATCACTTCTATGTATATATGCTACATTCTACAATTAAAAAATATGATTTAAAAAAATAAGATAGTTCAAGACATTCAAATCTTTCACAACATCACCCAGATTTTCCAACAAATATCCCAATTCCAACAGACCTCTAACCTGTTTTCTTGGCTCTCCCCAGAGAGATGGAGGAAACAGTTATGAAAGGGCTTTCAACTTATAGTACTTGTGTATATAATTAAGTATCTCCTGAGTTGACTCAGCAATGCCATGCCTCTGGCTATCAATATATCAATCACCCATGCAGCTGCCATTCTGACTTCAAATGATGTCGAGGCACCAAGGGATGGATTGCCCTGAGCCTCCATTACATTTGTGCTATCTCGGCATCTATTTTTGGAAAGGGCTCTTGGCCTTTGTTCTAGCTGTTAAACCATTTCTACACCCAGACCCCAGTGTATATCAGTCACCTCTGCCCAACCATTACCTTCCATGCACACCACAGCACCCACAGTACCAACCCAAGACCCACAGCTGGTCCCAAATGATAAGTTACCCATCCCACTGCCCTCAGACTCCCAGTCTCTTTCTCTTTTTGCATGCATTTGCTTTAAACTAAACAATCTTTAACTCTCGCAGGAAACCTACTAAGCACCATTTCTGGACCACCATGAAGGCACAAGCCCATGGGTCCCTCTCTGCCTGGTTGTGTTCTTCCCACCTGCTGGCTAAGTCCCCAAGCCTCTCACACTTCCCATTGTCCCCTCGTGGCACCCTTCTCCCCCTCCAGGAACTGTAATAAACTATCATTTCATGCGTTATTGCTCCTGGCTCAACATTTGTGTTGGACCTGATCTCCACTCAAACCTAAATTTAAAATCCTACTTAATCAATTTGGAACACTAAATCATCAATCAATAATTAAAAATATAAAATTTGGCTACTGAACTTCTAGAAATTCATCTGGAAGAAATAATTAGATAAGTGTTTAAAAGTATAAGTAGAAGGATGTTTATTGCAGGATACTTATAAAACAGAGTAAAAAACAACTAAATAGTCAAGAACAGAATACTGACTAAAATAAATATGATTCATCCATACAAGATAACAGTATAACCACTAGAAATGCTATATATCTATATATACTGACATGGAAAGATGACCATAATAACTGGCAAGTAAAGCAGATTTTTAAAAAATAATTGATTAATATGATCCCATTTGGAAGAAAATAAAACAAAATTCTAACTATATGTGTTTGTGAATATACATTTTAAAATTTCAAAATGAAACACCAAAACATTAAAAGTGTTATTTTTAGGTGATAGGATTATAGATCATTCTTATTTTCATTCAAAAACTTCTCTGTATTTTCTAGAAGTTTCTATTTAGAACACTACTTTTTTTTTTTTTTTTTTTTTGGCTTTGGACAAGATAAAAACCTATATTTAAAAATATTCTATTCCTTTAAAAATATATACAAAGAAAAGGATTCAAATAAAATATATAAAATCAAAGGAAACAAAGCCAAATTCTGATCATAAGAAAGAGAGAAAATAAAAAATAGTCACAACAGCCACAAGAGAATCAGGGCAAACAGACTGAGGAAGAATGGCCAAGTCAAATTTACCTTGAACCCTCTATTCCCAGTTTTTTTGTCCAACAAGTTAACAGACAGCTCAGAAATGTTCAAGTTTTATGTAGTCTTATTTCTACCTACCTCACATACTGGTGAAGCCATTTATTTAATAAACAGTATATCAGGAAAAGGAATTGTCTCCATCCCGAAAATGTATCAGGAGAATCACTAATTGAAAGTGGCTAAGAATTCTTTTAGGAACAGCATCATTTAACATGGGAAGCACTGTTGAAATCCAGGCAAATGTTCTCATAAACTGTTACGTTAATTCTAAACTGAGTTTTACTCTTTTCTATGTACAGTGAGAACCCTGGGATCCTTAGTGAATAATTGGCAACAAAAACCTTTTAATTCATAAGCGGCACCCAGGGCTACTTCCTTTTCTTTCAATTCAGAGGCCCAAGCTTTCTTTCCCTTTGTTAGAACAAATGTAAGAAGTGCATAAATTGTGGAAAGGTGGAGTTGGGAATATAACAAAAGAGAAGAGAAATGGCTACCAATTATTATACTTGGGGCAACTGTAATAAAAACCCTTAATAGCTTTAGGCTTTAGGATTAGGAGTGGCTTTTGAAATCTTTGGGCATTCAAGTTGGTTAATTTTTCAATTTTATTAGCAGAAAGTTTGAACAATATTTCTGGAATCTACACAGTAGAAGAATGTTTGGTATAAAATGAATTCTTATGGAGAATGGGAAAGGGAAATAAAAAAGTACATTACTTTTACAATCAGAAAAAAAAAAGTTGTTCCTACTTTGGAAAAAAAATAATCTCTTTCAAAGACAATAAAACTTGGCTATGTCCTGTAGTATGCAGGCAACTTCACAACCAAATCATACACTAGTTGTGATAAGAAGGTGCTATATGAATGAATTAGATAGAAGCAGCATGATTAGAAATTCAGGTTGTAGAGTGAGGCAAATTAGGTTTAATTTCCTAACCACTGCTGTTAAATCTATATGACTTCAGGAAAGGTTGGTTTGTTTTTAACTTTTCTAAGCCATGAGTTCCACAGCACCTACCTCATAGAGTATATGAAGCACTTATAGTCAACATATATATATATAGACATAGTATTAATAAAGCAAAAAAGTTAGTTTCTACAAGATCCTCAAAGATAAATATTGGATGAACTATGCATTCTGGTATGTTTTCTATCTCCTAAAAACATTTGTTCTCAAATTTTAATAATTATCCTAGTGTCTATCTGACTTAAGTAGCAAATTCTTTTTCCATTTTTTTTAACACATGTTCAATATGAAAAAAAATTCAATCTCCATAGAAGTGTATAAGCTGAAAAGTAAAAATACCTCCCTCACTTCCCTCACTCTCTTCCCTGATCCCACATCATTCCTTTCAATATTGTGCCTGTGCCTACATTTGGGTACAAACATGCCCAACATGTTTGGGAACTTAAGTACATTACTTTTCTGTACTTTAACTTACTTATCATGGACAACTTTTATATTCCAATGTACAACATATCATTATTTAACCATTCTCCTTTTGATGGCCATTTAGATTATCTCCATTTTTTCAGTAATACAAACAATGTTGCAATGAACATCCATATACATACATCTTCTATTGCTGATATTTTTATAGAATAAAGTCTCAGAAGTGGGGCTAGCTTCTTAGTCCAGATTCCCTAAAGAACAGAGCTTGAGTAAAGCGCCAAGCTAAGGATTTATTAGGAGGGGAAATCCCAGGATATGAAGATTGAGAAGGAAAGGAAGTAAGACAGGTGGAGGGAAAGCAAATAAAAGGTGGTATACTGTTACTGAGCTGTCTTCTAAGAAACACCCGGTTAGTAGGTCACACAGAAGTCTTCCAGTCAGGCTAAATGGACCACAGTGTCTCAAAACCATGGGGCAGAGGAAAGAAAGGAAGAGCAATTTATCTGCCAGGTCCTTCCCATATCCTGCTCTCCTTGGTCAAAGTTTGCCCCACGGTACATAACCTTCTGAGCTTACTACCCAACCCCTCCTGGGAGCCAAGGATATGAGAACTTCCCCTCCACCTGTCTACTATCACCTGACCCTGGAAGTAAAAGAAGTCAAAATCTTTGTGTCTGGTCCTCACCCTAAAGGAAGCTAAGTGGGCAGGAGGTCTTAGGAGACAAAGAAACCTTCTCCTAGACAGATTGCTGCCAATTTACTCTCCACTAAGAGTACATGACTTAAATTTTATGTTATATATATATGACACCAAAATAACTTTTTTAAAGTACATGACTGTGCTCATTTCCTCATGCTCTGACAATATTAGATACTATAAATGCTTCTAATTCAATCTAATAGATAAAAGGTAGTATATGCTGTTTTATCTTAACATACCTTGTTTATTAGTGAGATTGAGCATCTTCCCTATTTATTGGCATTTATATTTCTTCTGGGGAAAGTTATTCATATAAATTTCAGGTGTAATTTTTCACCTTTCCATTAGCAATCTGTAATTAAACTACAGGATTCTGTTACTCTCAGTTCTCCCCTATTTCCTAAAATTGCTTCAGGTTACCTATAAATAAGATACTTAAGCCTATCAGTTAGCTTAAATATAGTACCATAAAATCTTTGATGATTATTTGGTATAACAGAAAAGGACAAGGCAAGAACATGGCAACTGCCTTATCTTGTTTCCCTATCTTCCATATGTCTTGGAGCTCTGCTCAGAATGTTTCAGTATCAGTCAGAACAATGGCACTTGCTTCCATCAGGAACCTCTAAGCCCATCAAGATACCTTACCAGTGTCCAGTTCAAATTTTCTTTTATCACTGTATGGTTCTGAAAATAAGACAACCATCTTAAACAATATAAAAACTTTATCCATAAAAAGACAATGCTGGAAAATTCAGGCCCAAATTTGTGATAACATCTTCTATTTTTTTCCTACCATAACATCTCCTACAGTTTTGTTGTTTTTTAGATTCAATTTCTGCATTGTATGTAAGGGTCAACCAATCACCTCATTCTCTCCCACTGAATTTCACCTCTGCCATACTCTAAAAAATTGAAAGCCCAACAAATAAGTGGTAGCTTTGACTAGTTAGTAATATTTTTGGTCTAGACTTGGAAATTGTATCGAATAGCTGGAATTCTTATTCCACACGCACTGGGAAGTGAATAAAACAGAACTGCCTACAGAAGAGGACTGCTCTATAGCAAGCATAAAAACAATGTAGTATTCAGACAATATGTTTTAAATCCAATCCTCTGCTAACATTTTTCAAAAAGGAATGTATTTTCAATTTGGTTGATGAACTGTAATTCATGCAGCTGACAGATTCAATATATATGAAGAAAAACTGTATTTTCCAATTCTAAATTAAAGGAATATGGGTATGGCTTACCTAAATCAGTCCAATAAGCATTAAGGTTTGCTATAGTACGTCCTCACAAACGCTGTATTGACTTTTCCCTCTGAATAATTCCTCTATTAATTAAACTCCCTCATTTATTCAACATAGACTACCAAGTGTCATATCACCATTCATTAACATTTCCAACAACACTAACATTGTATTTCATTTATTATATGGTAGCATATTAATAAAATTGTTGCCTCTGTTCAGTATTATGTTTGATATAACAATAATAATAAAAATTTGGATGTCATCAACTTGGCAATGAAAGATATCTCTGGAAAAGTCTCCCTCAGAATCAACTAATAAAAGAACAAATCTCACTTGCTTGGAACTCTGGAGGATGACAGAGGCTCAAGAAGGATCCACAAATGCTGAATTGAGGAAAAAAGAAAAAAATCTCCAAATTCAGGTAGGAGATATCCTTCTCATCTCTGTCCCCTCACTCAGTCCCACATGGCTCAAGAGTTGCACTGAAGCAGCATGGCCCGAGAATCCTGCTGCAGATGCAAACCACAGAGCCACTCACAGAAGCAAGTCAGAACCTCATGCATATCCAAGCACAGGGACCTAAGTCCTCAGAGACCCAGGTCAGAACACAGGCAGCTGAAGACTGCGGTATACAAAAGTGTCCCCAGGGGGAAAAAAGAGACTGTGACAGAACTGTTGGCAAAAAGTGTGCATACTCAACCTGCCTCTATTTATTGAATGACCGAAACACAAACAGACCTTTCTGGATTGACTCCATCTGGCTCCCTGGGGGATATTCTAATGGGGAAAAAAAGAGGCAGAAAAGCCTCATGAGAAAAAAAACAGATGGGGGGGAAGGGTATAGCTAAAGCCATCTTGAGAAAGAAGAATGAAGTTGGAGGATTCACACTTTCCATCTTAAAACCAATTACAAAGTCGCAGTAATCAAAACAGCATGGTAATGACATAAGTACAGACATAAAGACCAGTGGAATAGAACTGAGAGCTCAGATATCAACCCTCACATTTAGGGCCAAGTGATTTTGACAAGGAAAGACCACTCAATTAGGAAAGAATAGTCTCTTCAACAAATGGTGCTAGGAAAACTGGATCTCCATTTGCAAAAAAACAGAGGACCTCCTACCTCATACCAAATATAAAAATCAACACAGAATGGATCAAATATCTTAATATAAAAGCTAGAACTATCAAACTCCTAGAAGAAAACGTAGGGAAGCATCTTCAGGACCTTGTGTTAGGCAATGGTTTCTTAGACTTTACACCCAAAGCATAAGCAACAAAACAAAAAAAAGATAAATGGAACCTCATCAAAATTAGAAACTTTTTTTCCTCAAAGGACTTTACCATGAAAGTAAAATGACAACCTATGCAATGAGAGAAAATATTTCAAAACCACATATCCAATAAAGGTTTACTATCCAGACTATATATAGAAATCCTTCAACTTAGCAACAAAAAGACAAGCCAGTTAAAAAAATGGGCAAAAGACGTGAACAGACACCTCTTCAAAAAAGATATACAAATGGCCAAAAAACACATGAAAAGATGCTCAACATCATTAGCTATCAGGGAAATGCAAATTGAAACCACTAAAAGGTACCATTTCACACCCATCAGAGTGGCTGCTTTCAAAAAAAAAAAAAAAGAAAAAACAGAAAATGACAAATGTTGGAGAGGATGTGGAGAAATAGAAACATTCATTCATGTTGGCAGCCACTGTGGAAGAGAGTTTAGCAGTTCCTCAGAAAGCTAAGAGTAGAATTTCCTATGATGGTTTGGAACTCCAGAAAATCATGTACTTAAAACTAATCCATTCCTGTGAGTGTAGACCCACTGTAATTAGGATATTCTGATAAAGCTACTTCAGGCAAGGCATGGCCCAGGGTGTGTCCTACTCCTCCTTTTCTTTATAAGAGAATGAAATTCAGACAAAGAGAAAGCCACGGAAGCAAGAAACTGAAAGCAATGAAACCAGGAAGAGAAAAGAGAGACCAGCAGTGCCTTACCATGAGAAAAAGGAGTCCAGGTTGGCTGGCAGCCAGTCTTCAGGAAGAAAGCATCATCTTGATGATGCCTAGATTTGGACATTTTCTCAGCTCCAAAACTGAAAGCTTGTAAGCTAACAAATTCCCATAAAGCCAATGCACTTCATAATACCTACTTTGAGCAGCTTAACAAACTAAAACACTAACATATGACCCCGCAATCCCACTACTAGGTATACACCCAAAAGAATTGGGTAGGGACTTGACAAGATATTTGCACACCGATGTTCATAGTGGCATTATGTACAACTGCCAAGAGATGGAAGCAACCCAAGTATCCACCAACTGATGAATGGATAAACAAAATGCTGTATATACATACAATGGAATATCATTCAGCCATAAAAAGGAATGAAATCCTGATATATGCAACAATATGGATGACCCTGGAAGACATCATGTTGAGTAAAAGAAGGCAAACACAAAAGGACAAATATCATTATGAGCTCATTGTTCTAAAACAACTAGAATAAGCAAACTCAGAGTCAGAATCTAGAATATAGGTTACCATGGTACAGGGGTAGGGGAAGATAGGGAATTGGAAATTAAGGCTTAAAATGCACGGGGTTCCTATTTGGAATGATGGATATGTTTTGGTAATGGATGATGTTGATAGTAGCACAACATTATAAACACAACAGCACTGAAATACATATTTGAATATGATTAAAAGGGGAAATGCTAGATTGTGTATAAGGTTAACAGAATAAAAATCTTTTTTAAAAAAATCCATGAACTACACTACCCAAACAGTAAACCCAGAATTAAACCATGGACTTTATTAATATTACAATGATAAAAATGTGCTATCATCAATTTGCAGCAAATACAAGGTGTTAGTGGTGGGGTGGTATACAGGAATCCTGTATATTATGCCTGATTGTTCTGTGTTCTGGTTTGCTAACGCTGCCAGAATGCAAAACACCAGAAATGGATTGGCTTTTATAAAGGGGGTTTATTTGGTTACAAAGTTACAGTCTTAAGGCCATAAAGTGTCCAAGATAAGTCATCAACAATCGGGTACCTTCACTGGAGGATGGTCAATGGTGTCCAGAAAACCTCTGTTAGCTGGGAAGGCACATGGCTGGCATCTGCTCCAGAGTTCTGGTTTCAGAATGGCTTTCTCCCAGGACGTTCCTCTCTAGGCTGTAGCTCCTCAAAATGTCACTCTTAGTTGTTCTTGAGGCATTTTTCCTCTCTTAGCTTCTCTGGAGCAAAGCCTGCTTTCAAGGGCCATCTTCAAACTGTTTCTCATCTGCAGCTCCTCTCTCACCTCCTATGTTCCTCAGAGTGCCCCTCTTGGCCGTTGCAAGCTCGCTCCTTCTGTCTGAGCTTATATAGTGCTCTAGTAAACTAATCAAGGACCATGCCGGATGGGCAGGGCCATGGAAATTATCCAATCAGAGTTATCACCTACAACTGGGTGGGTCACATCTCCATGGAAACACTCAATCAAAGAATTACAATCTAATCAACACTAATGTCTTCCCACACAAGACTGCATCAAAGATAATGGCGTTCTGGGGGACATAACACATTCAAACTGGCACATTCTGTAACCTACAACTTCTCTAATAAAAAATAATAATAAAATTTTTAAAAGGGTGGGGGACTGAACTGCTGTAAGACAGGATAGGCCCCAGAGTTGAAAAGTGTAATGGAAAGGAGGCACTGAGTGAAGGAGAGAATTTAAAACAAACTATAGGAGTTGGGGAGAAAGTTCTGTACAAAAACAAACAGAACAGATCAAAATTCCCAGAGAAGAAAGAGAGGAAAGGAAGATTTGTCCTGGAGGTGAAACAACTACACATAAAAGTGAAATCTTAAAAAGCTTTACTGCATATCCAGGGCCAGAAACAGGTGCAGAAGACCTAAAAAAAATCTGAACAGTTAAACACAGGCTACTCTAAAGGGCCATTATAAGTTGGACCAAGCATCAAAGAAGAGCCTTAACACACCTACAATAAAACCTTAGGGAAGAGAAACTAATCTTCAGAGTTAGCACATAAGATGGAAGCAACCCAACTGTCTACCAGCCAATGAATGGATAAATAAAATATGGTATGTACATACAATGGAATATTATTCAGTATTAAAAAGGAACAAAGTTCTGATTCATGTGACAACATGGATGAATCCTGAAGCTATTATGTTGAATGAAATAAGCCAGACACAAAGGATAAATATTGGATTATCTCACTGTTTATGAAATAATTAGAACACGCAAATTCATAGATCTAGAATCTAGAATGTAAGTTACCCGAGGCTGGGTAGGGAATGGGAAGTTGTTTTGGTTTCCTAAAGCTGCCAGAATGCAATATACCAGAAATGGATTGGCTTTTACAATGGAGCTTTATTAGTTCACAAATTTACAGTTCTAAGGCCACGAAAATGTCCCTATTAAGGCATCAACAAGATGATACTTTCTCTGAGGCAAGGGCAATGGCATCTGGGGTTCCTCTGCCACATGGGAAGGCACATGGCTAGAGTCTGCTGGTCCTTCTCTCCCAGGTTTAGCTTCTGGTTTCCGTGGCTTTCTCCAAAATGTCCCTGGGCTTCTGTCTCTTAGCTTTTCCTATGGGTCCTTCTTGATTCTCCCAGGGGGTTTTCTTTCTAAACTCTCTCTCTCTCCAAGAGCACTCTTAAAGGACTCCAGTAAAGGATTAAGACTCACCTCAAACGGGTGGGGTCACATTTCCATGGAAACAACCTAATCAAAAGGTCTCACCCAACAATAGGTCTGCCTCGACAAGATTGGATTAAAAGAATATAGGCTTTTCTGAGGTACGTAACAGATTCAAACCAGCACAGGAGGTAATGCTTACATTGTATATTCCCATTAGGGCTAACTGTAAAGTTTTGGAAATAGATGGTGGTAATGGTAGCACAACATTATGAGTATAATTAACAGCAATGAATTATATATGTGAATGTGGTTAAAAGGGGAAGTTTTAGGTCATATGTATGTTATGAGAATAAAAATTAAAAGATAAAACATCGGACTGTATAACACAATCAACCCTATCATAAACAATGGACTATTCTTAGTAATACAATTATGAAGATGTTCTTTCATGAATTATAAAAAGTATATCACACTAATGAACGGTGTTAATTATAGGGTGGGAAAAAATACATCCTAATGTATGAACTATAGTTAATAGTACAATTATAATATTCTTTTGTCAACTGTAGCAAAGGTACCACAATAATGCAAAGAGTTAACAATGGTGGAAGAGTATGGGAATGCTGTATTTTCTACAGGATTTTTCTGTAAACCTACAATTTCTCTAATTAAAATTTTTTTTTAATTTATATTTGCATTGCATGTATACAAACTGTTTTCTACAAATATAATCACAATGAATTATAATTTTCTCTCACAACTTTAAAGCATAACAATACATTACAAATCTCCAAAACCAAATCATGTTAAATATTGTAAATAAGACTTTAACAATAAAAGACCAACAGAACTATAAAGAAATTAACCTGCCATTCCCTTCTTACCTTGCTCCAAAACTACCATCATATTAGTACTGTTGGTTCATTTTCCCAATTTAAGCTTTTAAAAAAAATACATACTAAATACCCCTAAATTTCAATCAATTGCCTAAGCTGAGACTACAAGGTCGTAAATAAAGTACCCAATCATAAATTTCTCAAGACATAAAGTCAAAGACAACCAACACCTACAAATTAAAAGCAGCAAACAAAATCACCAGCTAAACAATGAAAAGGAATTATTATATGAAATTTAAATTGATCAGTTAGTTAACCAGTATATTCTGAACAGATACAGTCTTTACTCTCTACACTGATATCAAGATTATGACCATGTACACCAAAATCATCTTGGTCTAGTCTTTTCATTTTATGTTCTCTTATAAATTGTAGAGCCATGGGGGAAAGAGGCAATCACTTTCAGAGATTTGACTGCAAAAGCACTACTTAGAATACCAATGATATGAGAAATTTAAATACAAGACTTTGTATGAAGTAAAGGCTAACTGAAAAACAGAACACTTAAACTAGAGAATACAGTAACCCTGTCAAATACCTAGAAGATCTCAAGACTCCCATGACTTTATATTCACACAGTTGATGAGGAACTCCAGTATACAGAAATTTTATTTTTAAAACATGTAGAAAAGAGAGCAACACAGTTTTTACCATATTCATATAAAGAAGTGCTACATCTACAATATCTTAGCACATTCAGGAATTTGTAAGAGATCACACTACTTGTGCTCACTATAAAACATATTTTAAAAGGATACATAGAACTTTCACTGTTTGCAGATGACATGATTCTATATGTAGAAAATCCAGAAAAATCTACAGCAAAGCTATTAGAGCTAATCAATGAATACAGCAAAGCGGCAGGCTATAAGATCAACACACAAAAATCTGCAGTGTTCTTATACACAAGTAATGTGCAACAAGAGGAAGAAATTAAAAAAAAAATTCCATTTACAAGAGCAACCAAAAAAATCAAGTATTTAGGAATAAACTTAACGAAGGCCACAAAAGACCTATACAAAGCAAATTAGAAGAAACTGCTAAAAGAAATCAAACAAGACCTAAAAGAATGGAAGAACATACTGTGTTCATGGATTGAAAGACTAAATATAATTAAAATGTCAACTCTACCTAAACTGATGTATAGATTCAATGCAATACCAATTAAAATCCCAACAACTTACTTTACAGAAATAGAAAAACCAATAACAAAATTTATTTGGAAGGGCAAGGTGTCCTGAATAGCCAAAAAAATCTTGAGAAAGAGGAACGAAGTGGGAGGTCTCACACTACCTGACTCTGAAGCGTATTACAAAGCTACAGTGCCCCAAACAGCATGGTACTGGCATAAGGACAGAGATACCGACCAATGGAATCAAACTGAGTGTTCAGAAATTGACTCTCGCATCTATGGACAACTGATCTTTGATAAAGCAGTCAAGCCCAATCAACTGGGACAGAGCAGCCTCTTCAATAAATGGTGTTTGGAGAACTGGATATCCATTTCCAAAAGAATGAAAGAGGACTCCTACCTTGCACCTTATACAAAAATTAACTCTAATTGGATCAAAGACCTAAACATAAGTGCTAAGACCATAAGACTCGTAGAAGAAAACATAGGGCACTACCTTAAAGATCTTGTTATAGGAGGTGGTTTCCTAGACTTTACACCCAAAGCGCAAGCAACCAAAGAACAAACAGACAAACGGGATCTCCTCAAAATCAAACACTTTTGTACATCAAAGAACTTTGTTAGAAAAGTTAAAAAGGCAGCCTACACAATGGGAGACAATATTTGGAAACCACACATCAGATAAGGGTTTAATATCCCAAATATATAAAGCAATCCTACAACTCAACAAAAGAAAGACAAACAACCCAATTAAAAAATGGGCAGAAGACATGGACAGACACTTTTCCAAAGAGGAAACACAAATGTCTCAAAAACGTATGAAAAAATGCTCAACTTCACTGGCTATTAGGGAAATGCAAATCAAAACCACCATGAGATACCATCTCACACCTACCAGAATAGCCATTATCCAAAAAACAGAAAAGGACAAGTGCTGGAGAGGATGTGGAGAAAGAGGCAAACTTATTCATTGCTGGTGGGAATGTAGAATGGTGCAACCACTCTGGAAGACAGTGTGGAGGCTCCTCAGGAAGCTAAGTATAGATTTGCCATATGACCCAGCTATTCCATTGCTAGATATATACTCAAAGGAACTGAAAGCTAAGACACAAATGGACATTTGCAAACCAATGTTTATTGTAGCATTATTCATGACTGCCAAGAGATGGAAGCAGCCCAAATGTCCATCAATGGACGAGTGGATAAACAAACTGGTATATACACATGATGGAATATTATGCAGCTGTAAGACGGAACAAAGACATGGAACATGGAACATATAATAACATGGATGAACCTTGAGGACATTATGTTGAGTGAAGTTAGCCAGAAACAAAAAGACAAATACTGTATGGTCTCACTAATATGAAATAACACTAATGAGCAAAACTCACCAATATGGACTAACTACAATGCATAAATTCAGAATTGAATCTTAGAGCACAGCCTAACAGGGAAATGATTATTAAAATGGTCCCTAGATTATAAGCTCTTACAGCAGTCAAATCTACTCCTGAATTGTAACGGCTATCTCCAAACTCTGAGATGTTGATCCCTTAATGCATAACCTGATTGGTCTCTGGAACACCTGAAACTCAGAGCTACAGCTTGGCAGATATGAGTATCAGTATTAACACATACAGCAACTGTTTAAAAAAAAAAAGCTGAAATAGAGCCCAGACTTCAATTAGAGATATGAATAAAGTAGATCTGGTTAAGACTAGAGCAAATCGTCGGGCCAAAGGGTAAAGGTTGAAACTGACCGTGTTCAAACTTCAACTTCCATGTGAGACCAAGGGAAGAGATGTTTATTTGGTGCAGGATCTATATTTTCTATACAATATAACTTCTACAGTCAGTTTGTTCAAACACTACAATTACATGGAACTTGGAATAGGAAATGAACTATGGTAGGTCTGTATAGATCAGAATGAAATAGCAACACATCCTAAAGTAATTTGGGTGGAGAATAAAAATATATATTTGGGGCTCCCCTGAAGAGCTGGGGGAGAATGCAGAGGTGTTGGACTTCCTCATCTGGATTGTTGCTGATGTTCTCACAAACACTGGGGACTGACAGCTGGATGTGCTGAGCCCTCTGTCTTGGGGCTGGACCCCATGAAGCTTGTTGCTGCAAGGAGAGGCTAAACCTGCTTATAACTGTGCCTAAGAGTCTCCCCCTGAGTGCCTCTTTGTTGCTCAGATGTGGCCCTCTCTCTCTAACTAAGCCACTTTGGTGGGTGATCTTGCTGCCCTCCTCTCTATGTGGGACCTGACTCTCAGGGGTGTAAATCTCCTTGGCAATGCAGGATATGACTTCTGGGGATGAATCTGGACCTGGCATTGTGGGATTAAGAACATCTTGACCAAAAAGGGGATGTAAAATGAAATGAAATAAAGCTTCAGTGGCTGAGAGATTTCAAATGGAGTCAAGAAGTCACTCTGGTGGACATTCTTATGCACTATATAGATAACACTTTTTAGGTTTTAATATATTGGAATAGTGAGAAGTAAATACCTGAAAATACCAAACTCCAACCCAGTAGTCTTGACTCCTGAAGACAACTGTACAACAATGTAGCTTACAAGGGGTGACAGTGTGATTGTGAAAACCTTGTGGATCGTACTCCCTTTATCCAGTGTATGGATGGATGAGTAGAAAAACGGAGACAAAACTTAAACGAAAAATAGGGTGGGATGGGAGGGGTGATTTGGGTGTTCTTTTTCATTTTTATTTTTTATTCTTATTCTGATTCTTTCTGGTGTAAGGAAAATGTTCAAAAATAGATTGGGGTGATGAATGCACAGCTATATGATGGTACTGTGAACAGTTGATTGTACACCATGGATGACTGTATAGTATGTGAATATATCTCAATAAAACTGAATTTAAAAAAAAGGATACATAGAGATAAGCTGAATTAATTTTAAAACACATAATTGAAATGGCATTTAAAACCAAATGTCTTTACACAGAGATGGGAAAAATACACAATTGTTTATTTTAGGTTTAATAAATCTAAACATGTTACTTGAACACAAGTATATTCTAAATATTCCAAAATTTTAGAACTTTTTACAATAACCTATACAAAAAAATAATTAGAAACTTGACATTCTAATCAGTTGTCTTACATAAGAATTCACTGTCCTGTTCATTTTGTAATTGATATTTCTATGTTCCTAAATGAGACAAAAATTGAAAATCTGTCAACTCAGAAAGCAGGGATATGCCACTAGGCTAAGGTAATAAATAAAAACCTCAGATTTTCTGTCTGCACAAAAATAATTAAACAGAAAACAACTGTGGTTAGTATAGTAAATTATTTAAGACACATGGTCTTCTGCTCCAGCAGAGGTTTAGATCAATGTGTTTCCTCAAAAACCTCTCACACACATATGTATTTGTAAACAGAAAAATATTTATATCTCTACTTACTAAAATTATAAATTTGATGATATTATTTATGATGCGCTGAAATGGTTTTCTAATTTTTTATTATGAAATCATTCCAAATCTACAATACAGTGAAAAAAATTACAACAAA
Source organism: Choloepus didactylus (assembly GCF_015220235.1). NCBI lineage: Eukaryota > Metazoa > Chordata > Mammalia > Pilosa > Megalonychidae > Choloepus > Choloepus didactylus. The sequence goes on along the minus strand of NC_051308.1, from coordinate 82,805,137 downwards.
CCCCATACAGAGAACTTAACATACCCTACCCCTCCCCAAATACCCAGAACCACCAATTTTAACATTGTCACCTTTGCCATATCATCCTAATATCTATCTGCCTATCTATTTATCTACTTACTTTCTGAACATTTAATAGCAGGTGGCACACATCATAATCCTTGAACACATAATACTTCCATGTCCATGAAGAGATTTTCATTTCTTCATGTAGCTTCAGTCAGTTATCTAACGTCCTTTCTTTTCAACCTGAAGAACCCCCTTTAGCATTTCTTGTAGGGCCAATCTAGTTATGGTGAACTCCCTTAGCTTTTATTTAACTGGGAAAGTCTTAATCTTTACCTCATTTTTGAAAGACTGTTTTGCCACATATCGAGTTCTTGGTTGGCATTTCTTTTTATTTCAGCATTTTAAATATGTCTTCCTACTGCCTTCTTGCCTCCTATGGTTTCCCATGAGAAATCAGCACTTAATCTCATTGAGACTCTCTTGTGTGTGACATATTGCTTCTCTCTTGCAGCTCTCAGAATTCTGTTCTAACTTTGGCATTTGACATTTGATTATAACACGCTGCAGTGTGGGTCTATTCAGTTTTATCCTGTTTGGAGTTCACTGAGCATCTACAATACATATACTTAGGTCTTTTGTTAAACATGGGAAGTTTTCAGCCATTATTTCTTTCAATATTCTCTCTGCCCCTTTCTCTCTCACTTCTCCTTCTGTTATTCCCACAATGTGCGTGTACACTGATACACTTCATGATAACCCACAGGTTCCTCAGGCTCTGTTAACTTTCCTTCATTCTTTCCTTTTTCCTGTTCCTCCAACTGGATTACTTCAATTGTATTACCTTCAAGTTCACTGAGTCTTTCTTCTGCCAGTTTCAATCTGCTGTTAAACCATTCTAGGGAATTTTTAATTTCTAACTTCAGCTCTGTTTGGTTTCTTTTCATAATTTCCATATCTATATTGATATTCTCTTTGTATCCTTCTATCATTTTCCTGATTTCCTTTGGCTCTTTGTCCATGATTCCCTTTAGCTCTTCACACATATTTAGGACCATTTTTAAAAAGTGCCTGAAATGCTCAAGATCTGAACTGCCTCACTGATGGTTTCTAATGCTTCAACCTTCTCATCTGCCTGAGCCATTGCTTCCTGTCTTTTTGCAAGTTTTGTAATCTTTCATTGAAACCTGGACATTTTGACATTAATATGTTATTGCTGGAATTTAGACTCTGAGGTGTCTGTTCCTTAAGCTTGTATCCAGCTAGTGTTATGACAGAGGTTTCCTTGAATGCCAGGAGCTAACAAAAAAGATGGAAAAGAAAACAGAAAATACCTTTCCCAGACATTGCAGACTCACCTGTAAGAGTACTTTCCTCCAGAGCTTATCCATAAAAATCATTTAGATAATAGGTTCAGGCCAAAACGTAGGGGCCTCCAAGATTCTTTCTACATATATTTCTTTTGTATTAGGCATGTGTTTGGCCAAAGGAATTATATGGGTACAAAGGTCCCTTCTTCCCTAGTGAATAGTTTTGTCATGGTTCAGGCACTTGACTACATGTCCTACAGCCAGCAATGTCTTGCCCCAAGCATCCACTTGACTGCTCTTCCACAGTGTTCTGTAGAGAGCTCTGAGAGCTACCTTCTACATGCTGGGCAAGTTCTGGGATGGCAAGTCCCTCAGCTACCACTAGATGGACTACGGCAGACTTATATGCTCTCAGTATGTGCACAAGGGTGACCCTGCTCCTTCTCAATCCAGGACCACGGATCCACACTAGGAATGCGGGCTGGCTCCATGCTGAGCTGGTGAGGATTGGGGGAGGAGCCAGCCAGGGTGCCACGAGATTCTACTGCTTTTAAGTAGCCTTTTCTTCGATTTGCTCACCCTGTTACTGCAGCCCTTTAACTATTTTCTGGAGCTTTGAAAAAGATATTTCTGCTAGTTCTTTCTAGTTGTTCAAAGTTTGCGTGGGGGGACAAAGCCCCATAGCTTCTCATTCCACCATCCTGATTGGGGCTGACATGCTGAAATTTTAGGAAAATATATACACATAGGGAAAGACCTTATAGAGAGGTTCTAAAAGGCCTATCTTGGCAAGTCTCACTCCAATGTCAAAACCTGTTTAGTCATTATCTTCTGCTGGGGTCATTTTAGTATCAAATATGATAGTTCCTCCATTATTTCACTACTCAGAGTTGATTTATATGTGAGGCGATACCCAGAAAAAAGCTAGACTATGGAATAATTGTGCACACTTTATAAGAGATATACTAAGCCAAGAATGACTCAGAGTATCAGAAAATGATAGTAACATGGCTTAGGGTAGACTTACTTGAACTACTCCATTAGACATCACTGGGAATTCTGGAGAAAATCAAAGGAAGATTAATTCTTGATCTAAAGAGAACCTCCCAAGTTTAAATTTCCATGGAAGAAACTAACAAACACAAAGGTATATAACACTAATAAACTATAAAAATTCTTCTAATTCAGTTTTTCAAAGTTATAGGCCAAAGACATTGTAATTGAGTTTGTTGATTTCACATTGATTAGCAAAAATACTGGAGGACAGAGCTAGAAACTGATCTAAAATCTTGATTTTTCTGGGAAAATAACTTTCCAAAGTACATTAGTTCTTAAAAATTTTCAGATGACATAGAATTAATTATTATAAGACTTCACTGGGGCTTCACTCGCCGCCTCGCGCTGGGACTGGGAGAGCTGCTGGAGGCACCGGCCGCGGAGAGGGTGCTGTGCTCGGGCTACCCAATGCGTGGACTATTTGCCACTGCTGCCCGTGCAATATGCTGGAGCTCCAGAACAGCTAAACGGAGTCGCCACACCGCTGCCTGGGCTGGATCGCCGTGCTGCCTTTCCTTATGAAGAAGACACAAACTTGGATTATCACTTGCATTTATCTTCAACTGCTCCTGTTTAATCCTCTCGTCAGAACTACAGGGACCTGCAGGAGTCGTGTGACTGATGATGTGAAAGACGTTACAAAATTGGTGGCAAATCTTCCAAAAGACTATATGATAACCCTCAACTATGTCCCCGGGATGGATGTCTTGCCTACTCATTGTTGGATAAGCGTGATGGTGCAACAATTGACAGTCAGCTTGACTGAGCTTCTGGACAAGTTTTCAGATATCTCTGAAGGCTTGAGTAACTATTCTATCATAGACAAACTGGTGAAAATAGTGGATGACCTTGTAGAGTGCATGGATGAACATTCATCTAAGAATGTAAAAAAACCACCTAAAAACACAGAACGCAGGCAATTTACTCCTGAACAATTCTTTCAAATTTTTAATAGATCCATTGATGCCATCAAAGACTTTATCGTGGCATCTGAAACTAGTGAATGTGTGCTTTCTTCAACGTTAAGTCCTGAGAAAGGGAAGGCCTCAAATTCCACTGGAGACTCCAGCTTACAATGGGCAGCCATGGCATTGCCAGCTTTCTTTTCTCTTGTAATTGGGTTTGCCTTTGGAGCCTTATACTGGAAGAAGAAACAACCAAATCTTACAAGGGCGGTTGAAAAAATACAGATTAATGAAGAGGATAATGAGATAAGTATGTTGCAAGAAAAAGAGAGAGAGTTTCAAGAAGTGTAATTTTGGCTTGTATCAACACTGTTACTTTCGTACATTGGCGGGTAACAGTTCATGTTTGCTTCATAAATGAAGCAGCTTTAAACAAATATTCTGTCTGGAGTGACAGGCTGCATCTTTATCTGTTCTTGCTACCAATGACTATATAAGGATGATTCAGAAATTGGAACAAAGTGTTTTACTGTGAAACTGGCACTGAATTAATCATCTATAAAGAATAACTTGCATGGAGCAGGACTCTATTTTAAGGACCTGGGGGACTTGTGGTCTCATTTAGAACTTGCAACTGATGTTGGGAAAGAAAGAACATGTCCCAGACTGCACACACCATTTGCATGCCTCCAGAAATGTCTAATTGCTGAAAAACCACATAGCTTTATTTTTCAGTTACAACCGGCAGCCCATGGTTATCCTGGTCTCTGCAAGTTAATTTCAGCTGGGATAGTAGGGGGTAACACTTTTTCTCAAACTGTTTTTTTCTCAAAAACCAAAAAGTCAATAGCATCAGCCACTGTACAGTATAGAAAGCAGTGGGAACAAAATGATTGGAGTAGGCGATGTGTCAGCCTTATAGCTGCCTGGTTACATGATATGGGTCTGATCTTGATGTCTTTCTGATGGAAACCATGTTCACCCATATCCCACTAGACAAAAGGACATGGTCATGCAAGGGAGCCAGTACTGAATTAGAACAGTGATGCCTTTGCAGAGTGAAGACTCTCCAAAAAAATTAATCCATGAAGAAGCTATGAACACTGAATAGCAGAACAGTCTGCCAAGGAGGACATTTGGCACCTACGGTGAAATCTACCTTTTCCCTTGACCATTATAGGATGTATAAATTGTGTTTGCAAAAAATATTGCAAAATGTTTGTACTCTAAAACTATTACAGTCTTGTAAAGGGACTTTGGAGAAATTGCTGAATGTATGAATGTCCCATTTTCCAAATCCACCATGGGGAAGAGTAAAAATAAATTATAATATTTAGTATCTAAGGTTAGAGAACCACACCCACATGCTAATATGGGTGTTGAAAACTAGGTTACTTGGCTTTTACAAGAATGCAAGGAATCTGGAAACTTTAATTATTTATAGTATAATCACCATTATCTGTTTAAAGGATCCATTTATTTAAAATCAGGCATTATATATTCATTAAGGTTTATGAATTAAAAATAAAAAGAGAGCTTTATGTAGTCATGCGTGTCAGTTTGCTGTTTAAAATGTGTGACAGCATTTATCATATTTAGAGTGAATTTGGCAGAAATTTCCAAGTTGTACATTGTGCTTTTAAAGTAGAACTTGTAAGATGTTATGTGAATTCCCCTTGCCAGTTTTTTTTTTTGTATAGTCAAAGAAACATCTGACTAAAGTCAAGGATTGATTTCCTGTGTTTTATTTTGAGAAAGGTTCTTATACCATACAGGGAGCATGTGGATAGAGAAATCCAAAGCTTCCCATTCTAATACGATTGTTGTGATAACATTATCACCATGTACTACAACCAGAAGAGGCCCATTTTCAATGTAGTTATACAGACGGGCATGAAAAACTAACAGCTTTCCTTTGATTTCAAAAGTCCAAGAATTTCTGGTATAGTGGATTTTAGCTTATGTTCAAAGCTAATCCAAAAATAACTCCAGTAAGTGGCCTTTGATCTTCTTTTGTACCAAAGAGCCCAGAATATTTCCGTGGTCCTTTCCTTCTCTGAAATTCTGTGGTTCCTCAAACACTAATCATTTCTCTAATATACACCCAGGTGCTTTGGGAAGCTACATTAACTTGTTCACATATAGCCATGGCACAATCGATTAGTAATAAAGCCAGAGATCTAGTTGCTAAAAGGATGTGTCTCGGTGTGTGACACTGTTTTGTGAAAAATAGACATCGGTTAGTGTGAGTTATGTGTGTAGGTCGTGGCTATCTAGGTTGATACTTTTCAGTCTAATGGTTTGACATATAACTAATGGTTTCAATTTTCTTGGGCATATGAAAGGTTGTTTAACGAAATAGATGGAACAATAAATGTACTCTTGTTCTCAAAGCCAGTAGCTGAATTTTGACACTCAAGGACATGGTCCTAATAAATACAGTTAAATAAACAAATTCAGCAAGTTATGAAATCTGGGATGGTAGGGGAGGGGAGATGTGTTCTGCTTAATTAAATGTGTTGTTTCATTGAGAGTTACATGGATTATCAATTTTTAAAACACTAAAATTCAATAAAATGCATGAAGAATAAAAAAAAAAAAAAAAAAAAAAAAAGACTTCACTGGGATTACAGCATTAGTTTATGCTAAGTAAATGCAGTCTGAGAAGGCTCAATAAATCTTAGTTGAACTGAATCTCAAAGGACAAATTAACATAGTCACCCCCAGTTTTACAACACAAATAGACCTGAAAAGAAACAACAAACAAAAAACAACAAAGACCATAGCACTTGGAACTATATAAATCTATTATAATGCAAAATTTTAATATCCTAAAATGTTAAGAGTAAAAAAAAAAAAATTTAAAAATGAGATATACTAAATTACCTAAATATTTGGGGAAAATGCAAGCAATAGGGATACTTGAGAATGCAATGTTAATGCCACATATGGACTCTTTTTTATTTTTTAGCTTTTAATGTGTTAATTTCTTAAACATTACCCACTGTCAAACTGTTATAATTTATTCTTATAAAGACACACAAGATCAAATCACCACACCAAAACTGAAGTTCTGATTCACTTGATTAAAATATTTCTTATAACCATGTACTTATGTCAAAAAGCTAATATTCATATTAACATCTGTTTATAAATATACATATATAAACATTTTACATATATTAAGGCTAAAATTCTGAAATAATATTCATTTCATATTAAGATTTCTCTTCATCATAAATCTAAATATAAAACTAATAGTTCCACATATTTCCAAAGGCTATAATTTCTTACTGAAAACATTGCAGAAACTTTGGTTTCAAAATAAAGAACAAACAGAAAGACTACTTTTCTAATCCTCTACCATTTCCAATTTACTACTGATTCTGTTCATATACACTTCTATCTGGTGAGAAATTTTTAAAAAAAGAAGCCCACTATATTGTCAAGGAAGAGTACACAAGTATAAAGCCATTGTAAAACAAATCTGGAGTATATTTCTCTTTAAAAGGTTATAAAAATGGAAGGCATATTAGTCTGGCTTAAATTTAGTTGAGGAGGCAGGCCAAGATGGCGGCATAGGGAGGTGTGGAATTTAGTTAGTCCCCTGGAGCAACTAGTAAATAGACAGGAACAACTAGAAAACAGTCTGGAACAACTGATGGGAGGGAAAACCAAGACTGGACAACACCGTACACCAGCCTGGAATGGGTGGAATGGCTGAGATCACAGCACAGAACTGTAAGTAAAGCTCCCCAAACTGCAGAGCTGCTGCCCCTCCCCCATCAGCACAGCAGGCTGAGTTGCAAAACTCCAAGAAGCACAGCATATCCCAAACAGAATAGATCCGAGTAGACCAACTCCAAGACACTTAATAATCAGATTATCAAATGTCAAAGACAAAGAGAGAATTCTGAAGGCTGAAAAAGAAAAGAACCCATCATATACAAAGGAAGTTCTATAAGACTATGTGCAGATTTCTCAGTAGAAACCATGGAGGCGAGAAGGCAATGCTATAATATATTTAAGATACTGAAAGAGAAAAACTGCCAAACAAGAATTTTATATCCGGCAAAACTGTCCTTCAAAAATGCAGGAGAATTTAAAATATTCTCAGACAAGCAGACACTGAGTTCGTGAACAAGATACCTGCTCTACAAGAAATACTACAGGGAGCACTACAGGCAGATAGGAAAAGACAGGAGAGACAGCTCTGGAGAAGAGTGTAGAAATGAAGACTATCAGTATGGGTAAAAAGAGAGAGAGAGGAAAAAATAAAAATAAAATAAGATACAATATATAAAATCCAAAAGACAAAACGGTTGATAGTACACATTACGTTGAGTGAAATCACCCAGAAACAAAAGGACAGATACTCCATGGTCTCAGTAGTATGGCCTATGCATTGATGAGTGAAATTTGAGAGTTGAGAACACACAGTAACAGGACAAAGAAAGAGGTCGGAAAGTGGGCCATTTTGATGCTGAAGGAGTACAAAAGATTCAACAGGATTGACTGTATAGGTCCAGAAATGTAATGCAGAGCATAATAGTGTGTGATGGTAAGACAATATTGTAAGTACTCTGAACAAAGATCAGTGTGAGTATGGTTGAAAGAGGGAGGCTAAGGAGAGGTATGATGCCAGAAGGAAAGATGGAAGATAAAGTCTGGGATTGTATAACTTAGAGAAACCTAGAGTGGTCAATGATGGTGATTAAATTTACAAATATAAGAATGTTTTTAAATGAGGTAGAACAAATGAATGTCAACATTGCAAGGTGCTGAAAATTGGATGGTTCTAGTTTGCTAGTTTGCTAACGCTGCCACAATGCAAAACATCAGAAATGGATCAGTTTTCATAAAGGAGGTTTATCTGGTTATAAAGTTACAGTCTTAAGGCCATAAAGTGTTCAAGGTAAGTCACCAACAATTGGGTACCTTCACTGGAGGATGGCCAATGGCGTCCAGAAAATCTCTGTTAAATGGGAAGGCACGTGGCTGGCATCTACTCCAAAGTTCTGGTTTCAAAATGGCTTTCTCCCAGGATGTTCCTCTCTAGGCTGCAGTTCCTCAAAAATGTCACTCTTAGTTACTCTTGGGGATTTTGTCCTCTCTTAGCTTCTCCAAGCAAGAGTCTGCTTTCAAAGGCCGTCTCCAAAATGTCTCTGTAAACTGCAGTTCCTCTCTCAGCCCCTGTGCATTCTTCAAAGTGTCCCTCTTGGCTGTAGCAAGCTCGCTCCTTCTGTCTGAGCTTATATAGTGCTCCAGTAAACCAATCAAGGCCCATGCTGAATGGGCGGGGCCACACCTCCATGGAAAGTATCCAATGAAAGATCTCACCCACAGTTGAGTGATCACATCTCCACGGAAACATTCCATCAAAAGTCTCCAACACAAAGTGAAATATGGTAGGTTAGTATAGGCTGGAGTGAAATAGTGAAACATCCCAGAGTAATTTGGGCAGGTAATAAAAAAGATATTTACAGCCTCCCCCTCCCCAGCCCCGAGGATCTGGGGGAAGGTGCGGATGTGTTGGACATCCTCACCTGGACTGGTGTTGATGTTGTCACAAACATTGGGACTGGCAGTTTGATGTGCTGAGCCCTCGAGCATGGGACTTGCCCTTATGAAGTTCATTACCACAGAGGAGAGTCTAAACTTGCATGTAATGGTGCCTAAGAGTCTCCCCCTGAGTACCTCTTTGTTGCTCAGATGTGGCCCTCTCTCTCTCTAACTGAGCCATCTCCACAGGTGAACTCGCTGCCCTCCCCACTACGTGGGACCCGACTCCCAGGGGTGTAAATCTCCCTGGCAATGCAGAATATGACTCCTGGGGATGAATGTGGACCCAGCATTGTGGGACTGAGATTATCTTCTTGACCAAAAGGGGGATGCAAAATGAGACAAAATAGTTTCAGTGGCTGAGAGATTTCAAATGGAGTCGAGAGGTCACTCTGGTGGACATTCTTATGCACTATATAGATAACACCTCTTAGGTTTTAATGTATTGGAATAGCTAGAAGTAAATACCTGGAACTACCAAACTCCAACCCAGCAGTCTGGACTCCTGAAGACAATTATATAATAACGTAGATTACAAGGGGTGACAGTGTGATTGGGAAGACCTTGTGGATCACACCCCCTTTATCTAGTGTATGGATGAGTAGAAAAATGGAGATAAAACTAAAGGACAAATGGGGTGGGATGAGGGGATGATTTGGGTGTTCTTTTTTCACTTTTATTTTTTATTCTTGTTCTGGTTCTTTCTGATGTAAGGAAAATGTTCAGAGATAGATTGTGGTGATGAACGCATAACTATGTTATCATACTGTGACAGTGGATTGTATACCATGGATGACTGTATGGTGTGTGAATGTATTTCAATAAAACTGAATTTAATTAAAAAAAAAAAAAAAAGTCTCCAACACAATCAACACCAATATGTTTCCGGCCCACACAAGACTGCATCAAAGATAATGGCGCTCTGGGGGACACAATACATCCAAACCAGCACAGAAGGTATAAGGGAAAAATACAATCAATGCAAACTAGAGTCTATAGTTAATGGTAACATTGTAAGATGGTTCCATTAATTCTTACAAAAGCAAAATACTAAGCCAAATGTCTCTAAGAGGGGGATTTAAGAAGTGATTTGGCATTCCTGGTGGTGGTGATGTTGTCTGACCTTTTCTTCGCATTTTATTTTTATTTTTCTTCTATCTTTCACATTTTTATTCTTCATTTTTTTCCCTCCTTTTCCTCTTTCTTTGGGGAAGAGACGGAAATGTCCTCATATAGACTGGGGTGTTAAATGCATAATTATGTAATTATACTGGGATTCAACAATTGTTTACGTATGGAAGCTTGTATGGTGTGTGTGCCAGTTTGAATGTATTATGTCCCCCAGAAACAGCCATATTCTTTGATGCAAACTTATGGGACAGACAGAATAGTGGGGATTAAGTTGGAACGTTTGAATTAGGTTGTTTGCATGGAGATGTGCCCCACCCAGCTGTGGGTGGTGACTCTGGTGGGATACTCCCATGGAGGCGTGGCCCCACCCATTCAGGGTGGGTCTTGATCAGTGGAGCCATATAAATGTGCTGACTCAAAGAGACTGAACGGAGTGCAGCTGTGAGTGACGTTTTGAAGAGGAGCAAGCTTGCTAGAGAGGAACGTCCTGGGAGAAAGCCATTTTGGAAACCAGAACTTTGGAGCAGACGCCAGCCACGTGCCTTCCCAGCTAACAGAGGTTTTCTGGATGCCATCTGCCATCCTCCAGTGAAGGTACTCGATTACTGATGTGTTACCTTGGACACTTTATGGCCTTAAGACTGTAACTGTATAGCCAAATAAACCCCCTTTTTATAAAAGCCAATCCATCTCTGGTGTTTTGCATTCTGCAGCATTAGGAAACTAGAACAGATTTTGGTACCAGAGAAGTGGGGTGCTTTTGCTGCTGAGTTTGCAAATACCAAACATGTTGGAACGGCTTTTTAAATGGATAAGGGGAAGTTTCTGGAAGAATTGTGAGGAGCTTGATAGAAAAGGCCAAAACTGCTTTAAAGAGACTGTTTGTGGAAATATGGACTCTAAAGATACTTCTGATGAGGACTTGAGCAGAAATGATGAATGTGTTGTTGCAAACTGGAAGAAAGGCGATCCTTGTTTTAAAGTGGCAGAGAATTTGGCAAAATTAAGTCCTGGTGTCAGATGGAAGGAAGAATCTGGAAGCAACAACCTGGAATACTTAGCTGAGGAGATCTCCAGACTACGTGTGGAGGATGTATCCTGGCTTCTTCTTGCAGCTTATAGTAAAATGCGAGTGAAGAGAGATAAACTTAGAACTGAACTCTTGGGTTCAAAGAAACCAGAAGCTGATGGCTTGGAAAATTACAGGCTTCCAGGGGGTGGAATCCTAAAAGCTACAGCCCAATGTGAAGATGTTACCAAACATGGAACCCAGCCGCCATTTCAGTACAAGCCAAGATTGGAGATGGAATTATCCAGAAAGGATTTGTGGAAGTCCTATTGTCTAATGGCTTTGACCCCTGTGTGCTTCATGCAAAGCCAACGGAATTTTTGCGAGATCTTTATAGACAGAGCCGTTGCCGGTCTGGACTGGAAGAGACAGACAAGGAAAAAATTAAAGGAAAAATTTCTTCAAAGACAGAGCCATGGAGGTTGAGGTCTGGAGTCAAGAGGTCTCGGGCTGGGAGAGCGGAGCAGCCCACATGCATGGAAAGGGTGAGTTTGCCCTGGAGGTCGAGGGCGGGCCTTCCACCTCGATGCTCAGGAAATGTCCTGCCACCCCAAGCCCCAAAGAGGGTGGAGCACATTCCCAGGGAATTGGGGAGAGCCTGGCTGCCACCACACTGTTCTGAAGGGGTTGAGCGTGTGCCCCGGAGATGGAAAGGAATCCGGGAGCTGCCCCGATGTTTGAGGACGGTGGGGCCAAGAAGGTGGTCTCCCAATGTGTGGATATGTTGGAGCACTCACCCAAGTGTTTGGAGAGGAAAGGGCTGCCACAAAGGCACTTAGGAAGGGTTAGACTCCCGTTCTCTCAAGCCCCAAGGATGCAACGTTGTTCTGTAAATGACTCTCAGACTTTGAAATCTAATGAGAGTTTGTCCTGCGGGTTTTAGGAACTGTTTTGGTCCTGTTAACCCTATTTTCCTTACTGTTTCTCCTTATGGCAATGGGAATGTTTATCCTATGCATGTCCCTCCTTTGTATATTGGAAGCATATAACTTCTTCTAAGTCCACAGATCCAAAGCTAAAGGAGAATTATGCCTTAGGACCCACCATGCCTGTAATTGATTTTGATAGAATCTTGTACTTGACTTTTGTTACTGAAATGATTTAAGTCTCTGTGGTATTGTGGGATGAATGTATTCTGTATTTGGAAAGAATATGATTTTCTGGGGTCCAGGGGGTGGAATGTGCCAGTTTGAATGTATTATGTCCCCCAGAAAAAGCCATATTCTTTGATGCAATCTTGTGGGACAGACAGAATAGTGGGGATTAAGTTGGAACGTTTGAATTAGGTTGTTTGCATGGAGATGTGCCCCACCCAGCTGTGGGTGGTAACTCTGGTGGGATACTCCCATGGAGGCGTGGCCCCACCCATTCAGGGTGGGCCTTGATCAGTGGAGCCATATAAATGTGCTGACTCAAAGAGACCGAACGGAGTGCAGCTGTGAGTGACGTTTTGAAGAGGAGCAAGCTTGCTAGAGAGGAACGTCCTGGGAGAAAGCCATTTTGGAAACCAGAACTTTGGAGCAGATGCCAGCCACATGCCTTCCCAGCTAACAGAGGTTTTCTGGACGCCATTTGCCATCCTCCAGTGAAGGTACTCGATCACTAATGTGTTACCTTGGACACTTTATGGCCTTAAGACTGTAACTGTATAGCCAAATAAACCCCCTTTTTATAAAAGCCAGTCCATCTCTGGTGTTTTGCATTCTGCAGCATTAGGAAACTAGAAGTGTGTGAATAAAACTGTTAAAGAATAGACAGAGGAATACAAGTGCTAGAAAAAATTTGGAGAGAGGGATATACCTATTCCCTGTTGGTAGGGAAACAGAATGGCGCAGCCTAGCTACATGGCAGTGTGGTGGTTCCACAGGAAGCTAACAATGGGTTTGCCATATGGTCCTGAAGCCCTGTTACTATATACTTGGAAGAAGTGAGAAGAAGGATATGAAAGACACGGCACATTGGTGTGTATGGCAGCCATATTCATGATTCGCAATGGATGGAGGTGGCCTAAGGGTTCATTGACTGATAAATAGAATGGTGAACTGTAATGTATACATACAATGGAATACCGAGCAACGGCAAGAAGAAATGAAGCTGTGAGGTATGCACCTAGGTGAATGGAACTTGAAGGTAGTATATCGGGTGAAATAAGCCAGAAATGAAAAGACAAACATTATAATACCTCACTAATACGGACTAACTATTAATGTACAAACTCTGAGAACTGAATCTGAGAGCACTGGTTATCAGGGGAAGGTTTATGGTAAAGGCTCCTAGATTGTAAGCTCTTACAGCAGTCACATATATTCATGAGTTGTAATGGCTATCTCTAAATTCTGAGATGCTGAGCTGGTTGGTCCCTGTAATTTCGGGTATCTGACACCTGAAACTCAGAGCCAGAGTTTGGCAGCTATGAATGTCAACGTTACCCATACAGCAAATGTTAAAAAAAGCTGAAAGACATCAGCCTTTAATTAGAAATATGAACAAAATGGACTTGATTAGAACTAAGATAAACCAGACTAAAGGGAAAAGGATGATATTGACTGTGTTTTAAAACCTCAATTTCTGTGTGAGAACAAAGGAAGAGATGTCTATTTGGTGCAAAATCTACACTTCCTGTAGCACACTATATAATTTAACTTGTACGGTCAGTTTATACAAACATCATAATTACATGGAACCTCGAATAGGAGGCGAGATCTGGTTGGTTTGTACACGTTAGAGTGAAGCCCCAATACGTCCCTGAATAATTTGGGTAGAGAATAAAAATGTATTTGCAAAGACCCCTTGAGAGACTGGGGGAAAACTGGAAATATTAAACTTCCCCAACTGGGGAATTCTTGATATTCTCACAAGCATTGGGCACTACCACGGTAATAGGCCAAACCCTTGATCTTGGGGCATGCCCTTATGAAGCTTATTACTGCAAAGGAGAGGCGAAACCTACTTATAATTGTGCCTAAGAGTCACCCCCAGAGACCTCTTTCGTTGCTCAGATGTGGCCTGTCTCTCTAAGTCAACACTGCAAAAACTCACTGCCCTCCCCCCCACATGGGACATGACTCCCAGGGTTGTAAATCTCCCTGGCAATGCGGGACATCACTCCCAGGGATGAGCCTGAACCCAGTACTGTAGTATTGAGAAAACCTTCCTGACCACAAGGGGGACAAGAAATTAAACAAAATAAACTTTCAGTGGCTGAGAGATCTCAAATGGAGTAGAGAGAATATTCTGGAGTTATTCTTTTGCATTATATAGATATTCCTTTTTAGTCTTTAGTGTACTAGAATATATAGAAGGAAATACCTGAAACTCTTAAACTGCAACCCAGTAGCCTTGATTCTTGAAGACAATCATATAACTATACAGCTCTTACAGTGTGATTGTGTGATTGTGAAAACCTTGTGGCTCACACTCCCTTTATCCAGTGTGTGGACAAATGAGTAGAAAAAAGGGGGACAAAAAGTAAATGAATAATAGGGGGGAAAAAGAGTATGAGATGTTTTGGGTGTTCTTTTTCACTTTTATTTTTATTCTTATTTTTTGGAGTAATGAAAATGTTCAAAAAATTGGTGATGAATGCACAACTGTGTGATGGTACTGTGGACAACTGATTGTACACCATGAATGACCGTATGGTGTGTAAATGTCTCTAAATAAAATTACATTTCAAAAAATGTAGTTGAGAATTCATGGAAGGTGGTGGAATAGGAGAGGCAGAACAAATCCCCCCCCCCCCCCGTGGAATAACTAGAGACAAGGCAGAAAATGACCAGGACAGTAGTTCCATTGTACAAGTGGCCAGAGAAGGACCTCTACAATATATAGTGGGGACCTAGAAGAAAAAGTGGAGATCTAAAGGGATGGGATGAGTTTATTCAATTGTGACCACTGCCAAGGCAGGCTGCTATGAGCCAGCTGACTGGAGCAGGAGAGCAAGGAGCTCTGCACTCCCGCTCTCCTATCTCAGCAACCAGCTAGGGAGATAACCATTCTCAGCCCTGCAGCCAGGAGCTCCCATGAGGAACGTGGGAACCAGTGGACTTTTACTAGATGCATACAGAAAACTTGGTCCAGCAGGCAGTGCCTAAATCCCTCAGTTCTGAGGTGGGCTGCTGCGGGGGACTACTCTGGGGAGGAGTAAGGAGCCTGCCCCTCAGGAGGAGGGGAATGCAGAGCTCAGCAGAATCTATTCAACAACTGGCAGACAAGAGAGACAGTCTATGCTCCATTGCCTTTACTCTTCCCCCACGGAAGTCTGCAGTGTGCATGGGTAGAGAGGTGGTGTTCCAGTATGCTAATGCTGCTGGAATGCAAAACACCAGAAATGGATTGGCTTTTATAAAAGGGGGTTTATTTGGTTACACAGTTACAGTCTTAAGGCCATAAAGTGGCCACAGTAAGGCATCAACAATCAGGTACCTTCACTGGAGGATGGCCAATGGTGTCCAGAAAACCTGTGTTAGCTGGGAAGACATGTGGCTGGTGTCTGCTCCAAAGTTCTGGTTTCAAAATGGCTTTCTCCCAGGATGTTCCTCTCTAGGCTGCAGTTCCTCCAAAATGGCACTCTTAGTTGCTCTTGGGGTGTTTGTCCTCTCTTAGCTTCTCCAGAGCAAGAGTCTGGCTTTCAACAGCCAATTTCAAACTGTCTCTCATCTGCAGCTACTCCCTCAGCTTCTGTGCATTCTTCAGTGTCCCTCTTGGCTGTGGCTCCTCTTCAAAATGTCACTCTCAGCTACAGAGTTCCCTCTGTCCGTCAGCTCATTTATATGGCTCCAGTGACTCAACTTAGGCCCACCCCAAATGGGCGGAGCAACACCTACATGGAAATTATCCAGAGCCATCACCCACAGTTGGGTGGGGCGCATTCCAAAAAAACACTCAAAGAATTACAATCTAATCAACACTGACAGGTCTGCCCACACAAGATTACATCAAAGATAATGGCATTTGGGGGGACAATACATTCAAACTGGCACAGGTGGGGATAAAGGAGAGTGCCACATGGAAGCACCAGGAGTCACTCCTCTACCAGAGGCCTGTGGGCACACAGCAGGCAGGGGAAAAAGCGCATCTATGAGCTGCTGAGAGCTGGGGAAGGTGAAAACTCACAGCTGTACATCCTGAGATTAATCCTCTTGGAGGCCTGGGAATCACCAGACCCACTGTACCCTTAAGGAGATTCTCCACTGAGCTGCACAGTGCACATCCCCCAACACTGGAGCTGGCAATCCCCAGTGCTCACGGAGACCTTCTTCATTGTCTGGAACTCCACCTGGTTTGGACCCCAGCCAGCATGCAGCTGAAGTCACAGAAATGCAGACTTGAGGGGAAGAGGTGGCCCAAGAGAGCCATCTGCTGAGAAGACACAGAAAGTGCACCCTGACAAATAGTGATTCTCCCAGATTTTACACAAATGTCAAAAGAGACCTGCATTTCCCAAAATAACCTTATCAAGATAAGCAAATGCCATGAAATCACTAAGCATAGGAAGATCCGAGAAGATATGGACAAATCAAATGACCAAATTAAAAAGCTGGAGGAGACGCAGAACTTGGAACAATTACTCGAAGAAGTACATACAAAACTCCAAAACAACTTCAGTAGGTTGACTAAAGACATAAAGGCCATCAAGAAGATACTAGAAGATCATAAAGAAGAATTTTAAATAGTAAATAGAAAAATAGCAGTTTTATACAAATGAAAGTTAATATAGATCAAATTAAAAATATACTAGAGACACAACAGCAGATTGGAAGAGGCAGAAAAAAAAATAAAGTGAATTAGAGGACAGAGTAATCAAATGTGAATGCACAATAGAAAAAATGGTGAAAAGGGTCAAAAAATTTGAAATGGATCTCAGGGACATGATGGACAACATGAAGCATACAAGTATGAGAATCACTGGTGTCCCAGAAGGAAAAAAGAAAAATAAAGGGCTAGGAAGAATTTCTGAGGACACAGTTGGGGAAAATTTCCCAAATCAAAGAGGCAAATTTGCAGCTCTAAATGCATACATTAAAAAGGATGAAAAAGCTAAAACCAAAAACCTACCTGAACAACTGAAGAGACTAGAGAATTAACAGCAAACTCACTTTAAAGCAAGTAGAAGAAAGGAAATAACAAAGATTAAAGCAGAAATAAATGAGGGGGAGACCAAAGAAACAACAGAGAGAATAAATAAAACCAAAAGTTGGTTCTTTGAGAAGAACAACAAGATTGGCAAACCCTTATCTGGACTGACAAAGTTAAAAAGAGAGACAGTTCAAATAAATAAAATAAAAAATGACGGGGGGTCATTACTATGGAACCCAAATAAATTTAAAAATCATAAGAGGAAACTATGAACAACTGCACACCAAGGAACTAGACAACTTAGAGGAAATGGACAATTTCCTGGAAACACAAGAACAACCTAGACTGACTAGAGAATAATCAGAAGACCTCAACAAACCAATCACAAGCATTGAGATCCAATCAGTCATCAAAAATCTTCCTACAAAAAAAAAGCCCAGGGCCAGATGGCTTCACAGGAGAATTTTACCAAACATTCCAAAAAGATCTAACAGCATTTCTGCTCAAACACTTTTAAAATACTGAAGAAAAACAAACCCTACCTAACTCATTTTATTAAGCTAACATTACTCTTAATACTCCTGATAAGGATACTACAAGAAATAAAAACTGCAGGCCAATCTCCCTAATGAACGCAAAAACTCTGAACAAAATACTTGCAAATTGAATCCAAAGGCACACTAAAAGAATTATACACCATGACCAAGTTGTGTACATTGCAGGCATGCAAGGATGGTTCAACATAAGAAAATCAATCACTGTAATACAACACATTAACAAATCGAAAGGGAAAAGCCATATGATCATCTCGACAAATGCTGAAAAAGCTTCTGATAAACTTTAGCATCCTTTCTTGATAAAAACACTTCAAAAGGGAGGAATTGAAGGAAACTTCCTCAATATGATAAAGGGCATATATGAGAAATCCACAGTCAGTATAGTGAGAGACTGAAAGCCTTGCACCTAGGATTGGAAATAATCACCACTATTACTCAACATTGTGCTAGAAGTTCTAGCCAGAGCAATTAGGCAAGAAGAAATAAAAGGCATTCGAATTGGAAAGGAAGAAGTAAAACTGTCATTATTTGCAGATGATATGATCCTATATTTGGAAAATCCTGAGATATCAACAACAAAGCTACTTGAGCTAATAAACAAATTCAGCAAAGTGGCGGGATATAAGATTAATCTGCAAAAATCTGTAATGTTTCTATACACTAGTAATGACCTAACTGATGAGGCAATCAAGAAAAAAATTTCATTCACAATAGCAACTTAAAAAAATCAAGCATCTAGGTATAAACTTGACCAAGGATGCAAAATACCACTAACAGAAAATTACAAAACTTTACAAAAAGAAATCAGAGAGGACCTAAATAGACAGAAAGATATTCCACATTCATGGATATGAAGGCTAAACGTCATTAAGATGTCATTTCCACCCAAATTGATCTACAGATTCAATGCGATACCAATCTAAATTCCAACATTCTAGTTTGCAGCCTTGGAAAAACTACTTATCAAATCTGTTTGGAAGGGAAAGGGGCCTTTAATGTCAAAAACATCCTAAAAAAGAAGAATGAAGTGGAAGGACTTACACTTCCTGACTTGAAAGCCTACTGTAAAGCCATAGTGGTAAAAACAGTATGGTACTGGCACAAAGACAGACATATTCATCAATGGACTCAAACTGAGAATTCAGAAATAGACCCCCAGATCTAGGGTCAACTGATTTTTGATAAAGCCCCCAAATCCACTGAACTGTCTCTTCAACAAATGGGGCTGGGAGAACAGGATATCCATATCCTAAAGAATGAAAGAGGACCCCTACTTCACACTCTATACAAAAAATAACTCAAAGTGGATCAAAGACTTCAATATAAAAGACAATACCCACCAGGATACACATACTTCTCTAGTGCTCATGGGACTTTCTCCAGAATAGATCATATGCTGGGACATAAAACAAGCCTCAATAAATTTAAAAAGATTGAAATTATTCAAAGCACATTCTCTGACCACAATGGAATACAATTAGAAGTCAATAACCCTAAGAGACTTAGAAAATTCACAAATACCTGGAGGTTAGACAACACACTCCTAAACAATCAGTGGGTTAAAGAAGAAATAGCAAGAGAAATTGCTAAATATATAGAGACAAATGAAAATGAGAACACAACATACCAAAACCTATGGGATGCAGCAAAAGCGATACTGAGGGGGAAGTTTATAGTACTAAATGCAAGTACTATAAAAAGGAAGAAAAGAGCCAAAATCAAAGAACTAATGGATCAACTGAAAAAGCTAGAAAATGAACAGCAAACCAATCCTAAACAGAGTAGAAGAAAAGAAATAACAAGGATTAAAGTCGAAATAAATGACATAGAGAACAAAAAAAACAATAGAGAGGATAAATAACACCAAAAGTCGGTTCTTTGAGAAGATCAACAAGATTGACAAGCCCCTAGCTAGATGGACAAAATCAAAAAGAGAGAAGACCCATATAAACAAAATAATGAATGAGAAAGGTGACATTACTGCAGATCCCGAGGAAATTAAAAAAATCATAAGAGAGTACTATGGACAACTGTATGGCAACAAACTGGATAATGCAGAGGAAATGGACAGTTTCCTGGAAACATATGAACAACCTAGACTGACCAGAGAAGAAACAGAAGACCTCAACCAATCAATCACAATCAAAGAGATTCAATCAGTCATCAAAAAGCTTTCCACAAATAAATGCCCAGGGCCAGATGGCTTCACAGGAGAATTCTACCAAACTTTCCAAAAAGAATTGACACCAATCTTACTTAAACTCTTTCGAAACACTGAAGAAAATGGAACACTACCTAACTCATTTTATGAAGCTGACATCAATCTAATACCAAAACCAGGCAAAGATGCTAGGAAAAAGGAAAAATACCAGCCAATCTCCCTAATGAATATAGATGCAAAAATCCTCAACAAAATACTTGCAAATCGAATCCAAAGACACATTAAAAAAATCATACACCATGACCAAGTGGGGTTCATTCCAGGCATGCAAGGTTGGTTCAACATAAGAAAATCAATCAATGTATTACAACACATTAACAAATCAAATGATCATCTCAATAGATGCTGAAAAAGCATTCGACAAAATCGAAAATCCCTTTTTGATAAAAACACTTCAAAAGGTAGGAATTGAAGGAAACTTCCTCAATATGATAAAGAGCATATATGAAAAACCCACAGCCAGCATAGTACTCTATGGTGAGAGACTGAAAGCCTTCCCCCTAAGATCAGGAAAAGACAAGGATGCCCGCTATCACCACTGTTATTCAACATTGTGCTAGAAGTGCTAGCCAGGGTAATCCAGCAAGACAAAGAAATAAAAGGCATCCAAATTGAAAAGGAAGAAGTAAAACTGTCATTGTTTGCAGATGATATGATCTTATATCTGGAAAACCCCGAGAAATCGACGATACAGTTACTAGAGCTAATAAACAAATTTAGCAAAGTAGTGGGATACAAGATTAATGCACATAAGTCAGTAATGTTTCTATATGCTAGAAATGAACAAACTGAAGAGACATTCAAGAAAAAGATACCATTTTCAACAGCAACTAAAAAAATGAAGTACCTAGGAATCAACTTAACCAACGATGTAAAAGACCTATACAAAGAAAACTAATAACTCTATTAAAAGAAATAGAAGGGGACCTTAAAAGATGGAAAAATGTTCCATGTTCATGGATAGGAAGGCTAAATGTCATTAAGATGTCAATTCTACCCAAACTCATCTACAGATTCAATGCAATCCCAATCAAAATTCCAACAACCTACTTTGCAGACTTGGAAAAGCTAGTTATCAAATTTATTTGGAAAGGGAAGATGCCTCGAATTGCTAAAGACACTCTAAAAAAGAAAAACGAAGTGGGAGGACTTACACTGCCTGACTTTGAAGCTTATTATAAAGCCACAGTTGTCAAAACAGCATGGTACTGGCACAAAGATAGACATATAGATCAATGGAATTGAATTGAGAATTCAGAGATAGACCCCCAGATCTATGGCTGACTGATCTTTGATAAGGTCCCCAAAGTCACTGAACTGGGTCATAAAGGTCTTTTTAACAAATGGGGCTGGGAGAGTTGGATATCCATATCCAAAAGAATGAAAGAGGACCCCTACCTCACCCCCTACACAAAAATTAACTCAAAATGGACCAAAGATCTCAATATAAAAGAAAGCACCATAAAACTCCTAGAAGATAATGTAGGAAAACATCTTCAAGACCTTGTATTAGGGGGCCACTTCCTAGACTTTACACCCAAAGCACAAGCAACAAAAGAAAAAATAGATAAATGGGAACTCCTCAACCTTAGAAGTTTCTACACCTCAAAGGAATTTCTCAAAAAGGTAAAGAGGCAGCCAACTCAATGGGAAAAAATTTTTGGAAACCATGTATCTGACAAAAGACTGATATCTTGCATATATAAAGAAATCCTACAACTCAATGACGATAGTACAGACAGCCCAATTATAAAATGGGCAAAAGATACGTAAAGACAGCTCTCTGAAGAGGAAATACAAATGGCCAAGAAACACATGAAAATATGTTCAGCTTCACTAGCTATTAGAGAGATGCAAATTAAGACCACAATGAGATACCATCTAACACTGGTTAGAATGGCTGCCATTAAACAAACAGGAAACTACAAATGCTGGAGGGGATGTGGAGAAATTGGAACTCTTACTCATTGTTGGTGGGACTGTATAATGGTTCAGCCACTCTGGAAGTCAGTCTGGTAGTTCCTTAGAAAACTAGATATAGAGATACCCTTTGATCCAGCGATTGCACTTCTCGGTATATACCCGGAAGATCGGAGAGTAGTGACACGAACAGATATCTGCACGCCAACGTTCATAGCAGCATTATTCACAATTGCCAAGAGATGGAAACAACCCAAATGTCCTTCAACAGATGAGTGGATAAATAAAATGTGGTACATACACACGATGGAATACTACACGGCAGTAAGAAGGAACGATCTCGTGAAACATATGACAACATGGATGAACCTTGAAGACATAATGCTGAGCGAAATAAGCCAGGCACAAAAAGAGAAATACTATATGCTACCACTAATGTGAACTTTGAAAAATGTAAAACAAATGGTTTATAATGTAGAATGTAGGGGAACTAGTGATAGAGAGCAATTAAGGAAGGGCGAACAATAATCCAAGAAGAACAGATAAGCTATCATGGGTAAATTTAATGTTCTGGGAATGCCCAGGAATGACTATGGCCTGTAAATTTCTGATGGGTATAGTAGGACCAAGTTCACAGAAATGTTGCTATATTAGGTTACTTTCTTGGGGTAGAGTAAGAAAACGTTGGAAGTAAAGTAGTTATCTTAGGTTAGTTGTCTTTTTCTTACTCCGTTGTTATGGTCTCTTTGAAATGTTCTTTTATTGTATGTTTTTTTTTAATTGTTTTTTTTATTTTTTTATTTTTCATACAGTTGATTTAGAAAAAAAAAAGTTAAAAAAAAAAAAAACACGGAAAAAAATATGCAGAGCCCCCTTGAGGAGCTGGTGGAGAATGCAGGGGTATTGGCCTGCCCCACCTCCATGGTTGCTAACATGCCCACAGACATAGGGGACTAGTGGTTTGATAGGTTGAGCCCTCTACCACGGGATTTGCCCTTGGGAAGACTGTTGCTGCAAAGGAGAGGCTAGGCCTCCCTACAATTGTGCCTAAGAGTCTCCTCCCGAATGCCTCTTTGTTGCTCAGATGGGGCCCTCTCTCTCTAGCTAAGCCAACTTGAAAGGTGAAATCACTGCCCTGCCCTCCCCCCTACGTGGGATCAGACATCCAGGGGAGTGAATGTCCCTGACAACATGGAATATGACTCCCAGGGAGGAATGTAGACCCGGCATCGTGGGACGGAGAACATCTTCTTGACCAAAAGGGGGATGTGAAAGGAAATAAAATAAGCTTCAGTAGCAGAGAGATTCCAAAAGGAGCCGAGAGGTCACTCTGGTGGGCACTCTTATGCACAATATACACAACCCTTTTTAGGTTCTAATGAATTGGGGAAGCTGGTGGTGGATACCTGAAACTATCAAACTACAACCCAGAACCCATGAATCTTGAAGACAATTGTATAAAAATGTGGCTTATGAGGGGGGACAGTGGGATTGGGGGGGCCACAGGGATCACACTCCCGTTTGTCTAGTTTCTGGATGGATGAATGGAAAGACGGGGGAAGGAAACAAACAAACAAACAGACAAGGGCGCCCAGTGTTCTTTTTTACTTTAGTTACTCCTTTTCACTTTAATTACTATTCTGGTTATTTGTGTGTGTGTGGTAATGAGGGTGTCAGGGATTGATTTTGGTAATGAATGTACAACTATGTAATGGTACTGTGAACAATCAAATGTACGATTTGTTTTGTATGACTGCGTGGTATGTGAATATATCTCAATAAAATGAATTTAAAAAAAAGACAATACCATAAAACTCCTAGAAGATAATGTAGAAAAACATCTTCAAGACCTAGTAACAGGAGGTAGTTTCTTAGACCTTACACCAAAAGCACCAGCAAAGAAAGAAAAAATAGACAAATGGGAACTCCTCAAAATCAAAAGCTTCTGTGCTGGAGGATCTAAGATGGTGGCATAGAGAGGAGTGGAAGCTAAATAGTCCCCTTGGAACAACTGAAAAAAAAAAAACAGAAACAACTAGTAAATAATCCGGAATAACTGCGGGGGACAAACGTGACCATCCACTCATACGCCAACCTGAATTGGGAGGAATGCCCAAGATCACAGCATAAAATCTGTAAGTAAAAACTGTGCATCCAAGTTGGGAGATCCCTCCCCCCACAGGCTGCAAACCTTGTGGTGCCAAAGAGAACCTCTCTCCCAGCAAGCGAATATAGCTCAGCTGAGCTCCAATTGGGGCTTTAATTAGCGAGTATGAACTGCTCACTATGAGGTATGAAACCCCAACAAGCAGACAGAGGCTTTGGGTGATGACTGACCTTGGAGAGCTGGAGAGTCACCTCGGACTAGCTCTGAAGGGGACTTCCTGTTCCTTTTTTGGCTCAGTGGAGAAAGCTTCAACCATTTTCAGTTCCCAGTGCTGTGACCCAGACAAGGGTGGAGATAGCACAGGCAGAGAGAGACCACTGAAATGCTAATGACCTCCCCTGAGGGGGTCCATCTTCTCTAAGAGGAAAGGGGTGGGGCCCGGCTCTACTACCACCTTCCATTCAGAATCAGACCCCAGAGCCTGAGGGAAAACAGTCAAGGGCCACACCTCCTTATACCAGTCAAGAATTACAGGCTAACAGGCACCACCCGCTGGGCAGAAAAGCAGTGACGGGAGGCATCACAGGGTGTACCAATTTTCTAAGACACACCCTCAGGGAAACCGGATACTGAATACTTCTTCCTTTTGGGACCTGAACCAGTTCTGGTCTGGGAAAACCTGATTGGGGTAACCAAGGAAACCATGCCAAGACAACAGAAAACTACAACCTACACTAAGAAAAATGAAGTTATGGCCCAGTCAAAGGAACAAACTTACACTTCAGCTGTGATACAGGAATCAAAACAACTAATAATAAGTCAATTCAAAAAGTTTAGGGAAGATATGGCGAAAGAGCTGAACAAATATAATAAAAATACAGGACGTACATAAGGTAGAAACTGAAAGTTTGAAAAACCAACTGGCAGAATCTATGGAAATGAAAGGCACAACACAAGAGATGGAAGACACAATGGAAACATACAACAGCAGATCTCAAGAGGCAGAAGAAAACACTCAGGAAGTGGAGAAAAAGGCACCTGAAAGCCTACACACAAAAGAACAGATAGAGAAAAGAATGGAAAAACACGAGCAACGTCTCCGGAAACTTGAAGACAAAATGAAAAGGAAGAATTTACGTATCACTGGTCCCAGAAGAAGACAAGGGGAAAGGCAGAAGCACTAATAGAGGAATTAATGAAAATTTCCCATCCCTTATGAAAGACATAAAATTACAGATCCAAGAAAGCACAGCATACCCCAAACAGAATAGATCTGAATAGGCCTATGCCAAGACACTTAATAATCAGATTATCAAATGCCAAAGATAAAGAGAGAATCCTGAAAGCAGCAAGAGAAAAGCAATCAATCACATACAAAGGAAGCTTGGTAAGACTATGTGTGGATTTCTCAATAGAAATCATGGAGGCAAGAAGGAAGTGGGGTGATATATTTAAGATACTGAAAGAAAAAAACCACCAACCAAGAATCCTATACCTGGCAAAACTATCCATCAGATATGAGGGAGAACTTAAAATATTCTCTGACAAACAGACAATGACAGTTTGTGAACAACAAACCTGCTCTACAGGAAGCACTAAAGGAAGCACTGCAGACAGAAAGGAAAAGACAGGAGTGAGAGGTTTGGAAAACAATTTTGGGAGATAGCAGCACAGCAATGTAAGTACACTGAACAAAGATGACTGTGAATATGGTTGAAAGAGGAAGGCTGGGACCATGTGGGACACCAGAACAAAAGATTAATGATAAAGACTGAGACTGTAACTCAGGGAAACCTAGGGTGCTCATTGATTGTAATAAAAGGTACAAATATGTTTTTACATGAAGTAGAACATGAATGTCAACATTGCAAGGTGTTAAAAATAGGGTAGGATTTGGGTGAAAATACAATCAATGCAAACTAGAGGCTAGAATTAACAGAAACATTGTATTATGCTTCCTTTAGTGTAACAAAGGCAATATACCAAAGCTAAATGCATATGGGGGGGGGGGATAGGGGAAGGATATGGTACTCCTGGCATTCATGATGTTGTCTGACTCTTTATTCTACTTTAGGTTAATGCTATCTTTCCTTTGTCACTTTCTAGCTATCAAGTTTTGTGGGTTTTTTTTTAATTTGTTTGTTTGTTTTTCTCTCTTTCTCTTTTTCTTTTGCCTCTCTGCCTCCTTTGACTTTTCCTCCATCTTTGTGGAAGAAATGGAGGTGTCCTTATATAGAGCATGATGGTGCTCAATACATAAATATATGACTATACAGGGAACCAACGATTGTTTACCTAGGACAGAATGTATAGTGTGTGAACAAAATCATCTTAAAAGAAATGGGTTGATGAAGAAACCCTAAGGGCACTATATTGAGTGAAATAAGACAGACACATAAAGGCAAATACTGAAGGATCTCACTGATATGAACTAATTATAATATGTAAACTCATAGACATGAAATATAAGTTACCAGGATATAGAAATGAGGCTAAACAATGGGGAGCGGTTGCTTATTATGAGCAGAATGCTCAACTAGGGTGAACTTAAATGTTTGGAAATGGACAGGGGTGATGCATGTTATAAGAATAACTAACAGTGCTGAAAGGTGTGTGAAAGTGGTGGAAAGGGTAAGCTCAGAGTCATGCATGTCACCAGAAGGAAAGCTGGAGGTTAAAAGATGGGAATGTATAGAACAGTGACTCTTGTGGTGGACAATGTCCATGATTAACCACACAAATATTAGAAATCTCTCTCATGAACTAGAACAAATGTATGTCACTATAAAGTAGAAGTTAATAATAGAGAGGCATATAGGGAAAAAATATATACCTATTACAAACTATATACTACAGTTAGTAGTATTTTAACATTCTTTCATCAACAATAACAAATATACTATACCAAAACTATGAATCAATAATGGAGGGGGGCATGGATAGGGGTATGGGAGGATCTGAGTTTCCTTTTTTTTTTTTTGTCTTTATTCCTTTTCTGGAGTAGTGAAAATGTTCTAAAAATTGAAAAAAAAATTAATTGTGTTGATGGATACACAGCTGTATGGTGGTGCCATGGGCAACTGATTGTACACGTTGGATCTCTAGATAGTTGTATGGTATCTGAACAATCTCAATAAAAAAAATTTAAAAAAAAAAAAGCTTCTGTGCCTCAAAGGACTTTGCAAAAATGGTGTAGAGGCAGCCAACTCAGTGGGAAAAAATATTTGGAAACCATATATCTGATAAGAGACTGATACCCAGCATATATAAAGAAATCCTACAACTCAACTATAAAAGTACAAATAGCCCAATTATAAAATGGGCAAAGATATGAAAAGACATTTTTCCAAAGAGGAAACACAAATGGCTAAGAAGCACATGAAAAAATGTTCATCTTCACTAGCTAATAGAGAAATGCAAATCAAAACGACAATAAGATATCATCTCACATCATAAGAATGGCTGCCATTAAACAAACAGGAAACTACAAATGCTGAGAAGATGTGGAGAATTTGGAACTCTTATTCATTTCGGGTAGGAATGTATATTGGTACAGCTGTTGTGGAAGACAGTTTAGCAGATCCTCAAAAAATTAAATACCGAGTTACTCTACGACCCAGCAATTTCACTACTCAGTGGATCTGAAAGCAGTGACACAAATAGACACTTGCATACCAATGCTCATGGCAGCGTTAGTCACAATTGCCAGAAAATGGAAACAATCCAAGTGCCCTTGAACAGATGAGTGGATAAACAAAATGTGGTATATACATACGATGGAATACTATGCAGCAGTAAGAAGGAATGAGACTCTGAAACATGTGATAACAGGGATGAACCTTGAGGACATAATGCTAAGTGAAATGTCAGATTCAAAAGGAGAGATGTTGTGTGATACAACTAATATGAACCCCCTGGATAATGTAAAACCAGTGTCTTAAAATGTAGAATATAGGGGACCTATAGACAGACAGAAGGTAGAGAAGGGGGAATGGTTTCTAATATGTACAGACTTGTTAACAAGGTTGAAATTAAAGGGAATGGATAGGGGTAATGACAGTTCATTAAAAGGATTATTAAGTATCAGTGCCAGACTAAAGACCAACATGATCGATTGGGTTGTTTAAAGTCATGTATCTAACAGATAAGCACTACAAATATAAATAAGTTCTTACATGATCTGCTTTCTAAGGCATGACACTTGTACAAAGAGTTAACAACAGACTGATATATGGGAAAACTATCTATTGCATACTATTGACAATATTTAATAGGAAAATCTTACTGGTACTACACTAATATTAGGGATAAATAATTGGAGTGGGGATAAGAACTATGGAGTGTTTTGGGTTATAATAATTGTTTAAAATTGAGAGTGATTATGATTGTACAACTAAGTGAGGATGATGTGAGGCACTGATTATTTTGGACAGAATATATGCTATATGAAATTAGGGACCCCTACTTAATAAGTCAAGCCCTTGACCTTGAGGCTTGCTCTTATGGAACTTATGGCTATAAAGGGGAGGCCAAGCCTTCCTATAATTATGCCTAACAGTCACTTCCAGAGAACCTCTTTTGTTGTTCAGATGTGGTCTTTCTCTCTCTCTAAGCCCAACTCTGCAAATAAATTCATTACCCTCCCCACTACGTGGGACATGACTCCCAGGGGAGTGAGTCTCCCTGGCAACAAGGGACATAACTCCCAGGAATGAGGCTGGCCCTATCATCGTGGGATTGAGAGTGTCTTCTTGACCAAAAGAGGGGGAAGAAATGTAACAAAATAAGGTTTTAGTGGCCAAGAGATCTCAAAGAGAGTCAAAAGGCTATACTGGAGGTTACTCTTATGCAAGCTTCAGCTAGATATTCCAAATGGCCACAGTAGGCCAAGCCCAAATCAACAGTAATCTTGAAAATCCTAAGGAATACCCAGGTCCCTATCTAAGACTCTATAAAAGTTTTACTCACTAAGTTTATTTTTCAGAAACTTAAAACCTCCAAACTCTTCCTATGCCAGATAAGTCCCAAAACCCAGAGGCAACAGCCTCTTCAAGAACATCAACCAGCTGCATACCCCTTTCCCATAAAGTTGACACCCCCTTTCAATATGAACAAGTTAGAGTGGTCACTGCCCAGATCCCCTGAAGACTGAGACAGTAATCAAATGAGAGAGAGGAATAGCAACAGACAAGACAGGATTTAACAAAGGATTATGACTACTGAATCATTATGTAGGTTTTTTTTCAGTCTCTAGTGTATTAGAACAGCTAGAAGGAAATAAATGAAATTGTGGAATTGTGGCCCATAACACACTTTGTTATAACAACTTGTTAAACTGTACTGTGAAAGTTATCATGTTTCTACATATGTATTATACTTCACAATAAAAAATGTCAATAAAAAATAGTTGAAACCTGTACTTGCTTTTAAAAGGGGAGGCAGTCCTACAAACAAAATCAGAATCCCATAAGTAGGGCCAAATAGCCAATGAATCTTTAAGGAAAAGACAGAATATAAAACAATGTATACCAGAAAAGCTAAAAAAATCTTTTAAAATGTATTGGACCATGTGATGTGTGAAAATTATGACAGTATGTAAGCCAGGCAAGCTTAGGTCAATAACTCTTGCTTTTGCACTCTCTAGCTGTGTGCTGGTTACTTAACCTCTTGGTTAATTAAGTTAGCCTTAGTTTCCTCATCCATAATAGGTGGATAACAATGCCAACCATACAAGATTGTTTAAAAGGCTTTTTTGAAACTAATAGAATATTACTCTGAATTTTATCTGTACACATTTATTAATATATTTATATGAAACATTTATACCTTTTTGACACAAAATATATTAGACTAGAAGTGACACATTCGTATGTTTCTGGTATACAATTTCACTATTTCTTTTACCATTATATTTTAAAAATAAATAAGGGACTATGAAAACTGATTCAAAAAAAATTAAAAATCTGAATAGACCTATAACAGGCAGGCATACCGATTCAGTATCCAAAAACGTCAAACAAGGAAAAGCCGAGGACCAGATGGCGTCACTGGTGAATTCTACCAAACATTTAAAGAATTACTACCAACCCTTCTTAAAGTCTTCCAAAAAACTCAAGAGGAACAAACATTTCCTAACTTATTCTATGAGGCCAACATTACCCTGATACAGAAGCCAGACAAAAATATCACAAGAAAAGTCAACTACAGATCAATATCCTTATGAATTTAGATTCAAAAATCCTCAATAAAATACCAGCAAACCAAATTCAGCAGCATACTAAAAGGATTATACACTATGACCAAGTGGGATTTATATCTGGATTGCAAGGTGGTTCAACATAAGAAAATCAATCAATGTAGTACACTACATTAATGGAATAAATGGAAAAAGAAAAAACTTATGACAAAATCTAATATCCTTTCATGATAAAAACACTCAATAAACTAGGAATGGAAGGAAATTTCCTCAATATGATAGGGCCACATATGAAAAATCCATAGATAACATCAGAGTTAATGGTGACAGACTGAAAGCTTTTTCCCTAAGATCAGGAACAAGAAAAGGATGCCTGCTTTTTCCACTCCTATTCAACAGAGTACTGAAAGTTCTAGCCAGAGCAAATGGGCAAGAAAAAAGAAATAAAAGGCATCCAAATTGGAAAGGAAGAAGAAAAACTATCTCTAGTCACAGATGGCATCATCTTATATCTAGAACACCTTAAAGAATACACACACACACACACACACACACACAAACTGTTAGTGCTAATAAATTCAGCACAGTAGCAGGTAACAAACTGAACACATCAAATTAATTGTATTTTTATATACTAGCAATGAACAATCCAAAAAGGATATTAAGAAAATTCCATTTACAATAGCATCAAAAAGAATAAGATACTCAGGAATAAATTTAGCAAAGGAGGCACAAGACTTGTACCCTGAAAACCACAAAATGTTGCTAAAAGAAATTAAAGAGGACCAAAATAAGTGGAAAGATATCTCATGTTCATGGATTGAAAAACTTAATATTATTAAGATGACAATCCTACCCAAAGTATACAGATTCAAGGCAATCCCTATCAAAATCCTAATGGCATTTTTTTGCAGAAATGGAAAAGTCCATCATCAGATGCATATAGAAGAGCAAGGGGCCCCAAAGAGCCAAAACCTTCTTGAAAAAGAAGAACTAAATTGGAAGACTGACATGTCCCTGATTTCAAAACTTACCACAAAGCCACAGTAGTCAAAACAGTTTGGAACTGCCAATAAAGACGGACATATAGACAAATGGTATAGAATTGAGAGTTCAAAGTAAGCCCCCACACCAATGGCCAACTGGATTTTCAACAAGGATGAAAAGACTATTTAAGAGGGAAAGAACATTCTCTTCAACAAGCGATGCTGGGAAAACTGGCTATCCACATGCAAAAGAATGAAGCTGGACCCTTATAGCATATATAAAATTAACTCAAAATACATCAGAACTAATTTTAAGAGCTAAAACTATAAAACTGCTAGAAGAAAACAAAGGGCCAAACACTAATGACCTTGGATTTGACAAGTTTCTTAAAAATGACACCAAACAGGCAACAAAAGAAAAAATAGAGAAATTGGACTTCATTAAAATTAAAAATTTTGTCCATCAAAGGACACTATTGAAGAGAGTGAAAAGAAAAACAGAATGAGAGAAAATATTTGCATCTATCTGATAAGTGCTTAATACCCATAATATATAAAGAACTCCTACAACTCAAAGACAAAAAGACAATCCAATCTAAGAATAAGCAAAGGACCTGAATAGCTATGTCTCCAAAGAAAAGGATACAAAAGGCCAATAAGCCCATGAAAAGATGCTCAACATCATTAGTCATCAGAGAAATGCAAATCAAAACGAAATGAGATACCATTTCATGTTTATTAAATGGCTACAATCCAAACAGTGGAAAATAAGTGTGGCAAGGATGTGAAGAAATGAGAACTCTTGAACACTGCTGGTGGGAATGTAAGATAATACAGCCGCTATAGAAAATGTTTTGGCAATTCCACATAAAATTAAACATAGAATTATCATATGACCCAGCAATTCCACTCCCTGGTACATAACCCAAAGAATTGAAAACAAGGACTTAAACAGATACTTGTACACCAATGTTCAAAGCAGTATTATTACCAATAGCCAAAAGGTAGAAACAACCCAAGCATCTATCAACAGATGAATGGATAAACAAGATGTGATACACACATATACACACACACAGGAATATTATTCAGCCATAAACAGGAATGAAATTTTGATACATGAGACAACATAGATGAACCTTGAAAACATTTTGCTGAGTGAAATAAACCAGACACAAAAGGACAAATACTGCATGACTCTACTTTTATGAAATATATAGAATAGGCAAATTCCTATACAGAAAATAGATTTGAGTTATCATTGGCTGGGAAAACAAGGCATGGGGAGTTATTGCTTAATGGGCACAGAGTTTCTGTTTGGCGTGATGAAAAGTTTTGGTAATGGATGTGATAGCAGCACAACATTGTGAATATAATTAGTATCACTGAAGTACCTACCCTTATTCTATTATGACTGTCGTCCTTATAAGAAGGGGAGAGGAGACAGACACAAAGAGAATATGCCCACATGAAGAATGGAAGCAGAAGCATCTACAAACCAAGGACTCTCTGGGGTAACCAAAAGAGGCAGAGAAAAGATTCTTCCCTAGAGACTTCAGAGAGAGCATGGTCCTGCCAAAACACTAATTTAGGACTTCTCCAGAATTACGAGACAACACATTTCTGCTGTTTTATGTCAAAAATAAAATGGATAAATGGC
Organism: Choloepus didactylus; assembly: GCF_015220235.1. Classification (NCBI taxonomy): domain Eukaryota; kingdom Metazoa; phylum Chordata; class Mammalia; order Pilosa; family Megalonychidae; genus Choloepus; species Choloepus didactylus. Next base: position 82,772,373 of record NC_051308.1, on the reverse strand, counting down.
AAAATTTATGTTACATCACAATTAAAATTGGGGATTAAAAATTATTTCCCTTCACTGGACTTCAAATTCAGGTCCTGAATTAAACAGCCCAGTGTTATAACTACTATACGATGGAAAAATACTCCGATAAAATCTAATTATATGTTGAAAAGAGTAGGTGTGTCACATCTCATTTTTTAAAAATCTTTTCCTAAGTTTATTTCCCTTTTACTTAAATTGAAATTGTAGATTACTAAGAGTTCCACTAAAACTTTTTTGTTTTTCAAATTAAAGTATATATTGTTAAAAATTCAACCTAAGGAAAAACTGAAAGATTACAACACTTATTATTACATCTAGGTACTGATGGAAGAAATATCGAAATGAACACTCTACTGTATACGAAAATCAGAATCTGATTCCAATGCAACCCAATTCCACCAAGGGCAATGAAAACACTAGAACTTTATCCCAGGTAAAATTATGAGATCTCTGATACAAAACTGTAGTGTTGTTTAAAGATGGAATGTGAGTTCTAAAAGCATTCACATGTTTTGTTTGTTATATCACTAAATTATTTTTTTAATACAGACTGAAGTCACTCACAGGTTTTTGTATATAACACAGAGACTAACCTACTGCTTCCTTTCTTCAACTGGCAAATATTATAAGAGAAAATTCAAAAGTACAGTTGACAAATACAACAGGAGAAAACTCAAAAAGTCAAGACAAGTAAATGCATAAAAGGAACGTGAAAATACCTGGTGAATATATCCAACGAAAGTTATTTGCTAATTCCCCTCTAAATCTAATCAAAACATTATACATTTTTAAACCACAAATAGGGACCACTGGATTAAACTAGTAAACATACCCCTCCCAAACCACACATACATTAGAACATTTACTAAATGAACAGTTACCAAACACTATTAAATTTTAGGACAGTTACTAAATATCGTATAACCCTTTATGAAATCAGTAGGGTAAACCATTTCATGTATTTACTAACTGTCGGAAATAAAGTGGTACCTGTAAGGGAATAAACGCTCTCTTGGTTCTGGAGGAGAAAAGAATTTATTTACGATCTTGCAAGATGGGGCGTCCAGCCAAACACGCGGAAGGCTGGCGCGCCAGAGGAAGAGAATGGCGATGTTTAAATCTCCTACTCCTAATTCGCAAGTCCCTCCCCTGTTTCCCCATTGACTGGGTACTACAGAGGTTACAGCCTATCCGAGAACACTAACTAATTCATCTTTTGAGATTTTAATTTGTACAGCCAATCCCAGAGAGCCAACTAGCTCATTATTGAGATTTTGAACTGATTAGCCAATGCCCCCCCCCCAAATTTTTATTTTTTTGCTGTGAGTTCCCGCCTCTGATACTACCTCATGTCTCTTTACATCAGGCAGATTCTCTCTTCTCTTTGTCTGGGGCTTGTTTAAACTGGTTTTGCCTCCATTTCCCTTATTCCATGCTGTCTCTATGTGAAAACGAAACTTATTCCTTTCTTACACTAACGCATCATGCTTCTCTATATTAGAAATTACCCATATATGAAGGCTAATACATTTGACCCAAAATATATTCAATCTCCGTTCCTAACAACAAAACATGTTATAACAGAGTTCTGCTAGTAGAATAAATGGATTTTCATGGGAAAAAAAATTTCTTTATAATTTGGAAATCAGATAAAATGCAGCTCTAATGAGTTTGAGTGACTAATTCTTAATAAACTCATGTTGTTTTAATTAAAATAAACCTCAAATAATAACCCACTCCTAAAGAAACTACTCCTATATTATTTCTTTTGTCTGGGCTTAAATATAAAAAATCAATTAGGGAGGCGGGGCAAGATGGCAGACTGGTGAGCTGTATGTTTTAGTTACTCCTCCAGGAAAGTAGGTAAAAAGCCAGGAACTGAGTGGACTGGACACCACAGAGCAATCTGTCTTTGGGCATACTTCATACAACACTCATGAAAACGTGGAACTGCTGAGATCAGCGAAATCTGTAAGTTTTTGCGGCCAGGGGACCCGCGCCCCTCCCTGCCAGGCTCAGTCCCGGGGGAGGAGGGGCTGTCAGCTCCAGGAAGGAGAAGGGAGAATTGCAGTGGCTGCTCTTATCGGAAACTCATTCTACTGATTCAAACTCCAACCATAGATAGACTGAGACCAGACACCAGAGACTCTGAGAGCAGCCAGCCCAGCAGAGAGGAGACGGGCATAGAAAAAAAACAACACGAAAAACTCCAAAATAAAAGCAGAGGATTTTTGGAGTTCTGGTGAACACAGAAAGGGGAAGGGCGGAGATCAGGCCTTGAGGCGCATATGCAAATCCCGAAGCAAGGCTGATCTCTCTGCCCTGTGCACCTTTCCTTAATGGCCCTGGTTGCTTTGTCTATTAGCATTTCAATAACCCATTAGATCTCTGAGGAGGGCCGTTTTTTTTTGTTTTTTTTTTTAAATCCTTTTTGCTTTTTCTAAAACAATTACTCTAAGAAGCTCAATACAGAAAGCTTCAAAGAATTGAAATTTGGGCACGTCAAGTCAAGAGCAGAACTAAGAGAGCTCTGAGACAAAAGGCAATAATCCAGTGGCTGAGAAAATTCACTAAACAACACAACTTCCCAAGAAAAGGGGGGTGTCCGCTCACAGCCACCATCCTGGTGGACAGGAAACACTCCTGCCCATCGCCAGCCCCATAGCCCAGAGCTGCCCCAGACAACCCAGTGTGACGGAAGTGCTTCAAATAACAGGCACACACCACAAAACTGGGCGTGGACATTAGCCTTCCCTGCAACCTCAGCTGAATGTCCCAGAGCTGGGAAGGGGGAGCAGTGTGAATTAACAGAGCCCCATTCAGCCATCATTTGAGCAGACTGGGAGCCTCCCAACACAGCCCAGCAGCCCAGAACTGCCCTGGAGGGACGGCACTCACCTGTGACATAGCACAGTCATCCCTCAACAGAGGACCCGGGGTGCACAGCCTGGAAGAGGGGCCCACTTGCAAGTCTCAGGAGCCATACGCCAATACCAAAGACTTGTGGGTCAGTGGCAGAGACAAACTGTGGCAGGACTGAACTGAAGGATTAGACTATTGCAGCAGCTTTAAAACTCTAGGATCGTCAGGGAGATTTGACTGTTAGGGCCACCCCCCCTCCCCGACTGCCCAGAAACACGCCCCACATACAGGGCAGGCAACACCAACTACACACGCAAGCTTGGTACACCAATTGGGCCCCACAAGACTCACTCCCCCACTCACCAAAAAGGCTGAGCAGGGGAGATCTGGCTTGTGGAGAACAGGTGGCTCGTGGATGCCACCTGCTGGTTAGTTAGAGAAAGTCTACTCCACGAAGCTGTAGATCTGATAAATTAGAGATAAGGACTTCAACTGGTCTACAAACCCTAAAAGAACCCTATCAAGTTCAGCAAATGCCACGAGGCCAAAAACAACAGAAAATTATAAAGCATATGAAAAAACCAGACGATATGGATAACCCAAGCCCAAGCACCCAAATCAAAAGACCAGAAGAGACACACCTAGAGCAGCTACTCAAAGAACTAAAGATGAACAATGAGACCATAGTACGGGATATGAAGGAAATCAAGAAGACCCTAGAAGAGCATAAAGAAGACATTGCAAGACTAAATAAAAAAATGGATGATCTTATGGAAATTAAAGAAACTGTTGACCAAATTAAAAAGATTCTGGACACTCATAGTACAAGACTAGAGGAAGTTGAACAACGAATCAGTGACCTGGAAGATGACAGAATGGAAAATGAAAGCATAAAAGAAAGAATGGGGAAAAAAATTGAAAAACTCGAAATGGACCTCAGGGATATGATAGATAATATGAAACGTCCAAATATAAGACTCATTGGTGTCCCAGAAGGGGAAGAAAAGGGTAAAGGTCTAGGAAGAGTATTCAAAGAAATTGTTGGGGAAAACTTCCCAAATCTTCTAAACAACATAAATACACAAATCATAAATGCTCAGCGAACTCCAAATAGAATAAATCCAAAAAAACCCACTCCGAGACATATACTGATCACACTGTCAAACATAGAAGAGAAGGAGCAAGTTCTGAAAGCAGCAAGAGAAAAGCAATTCACCACATACAAAGGAAACAGCATAAGACTAAGCAGTGACTACTCAGCAGCCACCATGGAGGCGAGAAGGCAGTGGCACGATATATTTAAAATTCTGAGTGAGAGGAATTTCCAGCCAAGAATACTTTATCCAGCAAAGCTCTCCTTCAAATTTGAGGGAGAGCTTAAATTTTTCACAGACAAAGAAATGCTGAGAGAATTTGCTAACAAGAGACCTGCCCTACTGGAGATACTAAAGGGAGCCCTACAGACAGAGAAACAAAGACAGGACAGAGACACTTGGAGAAAGGTTCAGTACTAAAGAGATTCGGTATGGGTACAATAAAGGATATTAATAGAGAGAGGGAAAAATATGGCAAACATAATCCAAAGGATAAGATGGCCGATTCAAGAAATGCCTTCACGGTTTTAACGTTGAATGTAAATGGATTAAATTCCCCAATTAAAAGATATAGATTCGCAGAATGGATCAAAAAAAAATGAACCATCAATATGTTGCATACAAGAGACTCATCTTAGACACAGGGACACAAAGAAACTGAAAGTGAAAGGATGGAAAAAAATATTTCATGCAAGCTACAGCCAAAAGAAAGCAGGTGTAGCAATATTAATCTCAGATAAAATAGACTTCAAATGCAGGGATGTTTTGAGAGACAAAGAAGGCCACTACATACTAATAAAAGGGGCAATTCAGCAAGAAGAAATAACAATCGTAAATGTCTATGCACCCAATCAAGGTGCCACAAAATACATGAGAGAAACATTGGCAAAACTAAAGGAAGCAATTGATGTTTCCACAATAATTGTGGGAGACTTCAACACATCACTCTCTCCTATAGATAGATCAACCAGACAGAAGACCAATAAGGAAATTGAAAACCTAAACAATCTGATAAATGAATTAGATTTAACAGACATATACAGAACATTACATCCCAAATCACCAGGATACACATACTTTTCTAGTGCTCACGGAACTTTCTCCAGAATAGATCATATGCTGGGACATAAAACAAGCCTCAATAAATTTAAAAAGATTGAAATCATTCAAAGCACATTCTCTGACCACAATGGAATACAATTAGAAGTCAATAACCATCAGAGACTTAGAAAATTCACAAATACCTGGAGGTTAAACAACACACTCCTAAACAATCAGTGGGTTAAAGAAGAAATAGCAAGAGAAATTGCTAAATATATAGAGACGAATGAAAATGAGAACACAACATACCAAAACCTATGGGATGCAGCAAAAGCAGTGCTAAGGGGGAAATTTATAGCACTAAACGCATATATTAAAAAGGAAGAAAGAGCCAAAATCAAAGAACTAATGGATCAACTGAAGAAGCTAGAAAATGAACAGCAAACCAATCCTAAACCAAGTAGAAGAAAAGAAATAACAAGGATTAAAGCAGAAATAAATGACATAGAGAACAAAAAAAACAATTGAGAGGATAAATATCACCAAAAGTTGGTTCTTTGAGAAGATCAACAAGATTGACAAGCCCCTAGCTAGACTGACAAAATCAAAAAGAGAGAAGACCCATAGAATCAAAATAATGAATGAAAAAGGTGACATAACTGCAGATCCTGAAGAAATTAAAAAAATTATAAGAGGATATTATGAACAACTGTATGGCAACAAACTGGATAATGTAGAAGAAATGGACAATTTCCTGGAAACATATGAACAACCTAGACTGACCAGAGAAGAAATAGAAGACCTCAACCAACCCATCACAAGCAAAGAGATCCAATCAGTCATCAAAAATCTTCCCACAAATAAATGCCCAGGGCCAGATGGCTTCACAGGGGAATTCTACCAAACTTTCCAGAAAGAACTGACACCAATCTTACTCAAACTCTTTCAAAACATTGAAAAAAATGGAACACTACCTAACTCATTTTATGAAGCTAACATCAATCTAATACCAAAACCAGGCAAAGATGCTACAAAAAAGGAAAGCTACCGGCCAATCTCCCTAATGAATATAGATGCAAAAATCCTCAACAAAATACTTGCAAATCGAATCCAAAGACACATTAAAAAAATCATACACCATGACCAAGTGGGGTTCATTCCAGGCATGCAAGGATGGTTCAACATCAGAAAAACAATCAATGTATTACAACACATTAAAAACTCGAAAGGGAAAAATCAATTGATCATCTCAATAGATGCTGAAAAAGCATTTGACAAAATCCAACATCCCTTTTTGATAAAAACACTTCAAAAGGTAGGAATTGAAGGAAACTTCCTCAACATGATAAAGAGCATATATGAAAAACCCACAGCCAGCATAGTACTCAATGGTGAGAGACTGAAAGCCTTCCCTCTAAGATCAGGAACAAGACAAGGATGCCCGCTGTCACCACTGTTATTCAACATTGTGCTGGAAGTGCTAGCCAGGGCAATCCGGCAAGACAAAGAAATAAAAGGCATCCAAATTGGAAAAGAAGAAGTAAAACTGTCATTGTTTGCAGATGATATGATCTTATATCTAGAAAACCCTGAGAAATCAACGATACACCTACTAGAGCTAATAAACAAATTTAGCAAAGTAGCGGGATACAAGATTAATGCACATAAGTCAGTAATGTTTCTATATGCTAGAAATGAACAAACTGAAGAGACACTCAAGAAAAAGATACCATTTTCAATAGCAACTAAAAAAATCAAGTACCTAGGAATCAACTTAACCAAAGATGTAAAAGACCTATACAAAGAAAACTACATAACTCTACTAAAAGAAATAGAAGGGGACCTTAAAAGATGGAAAAATATTCCATGTTCATGGATAGGAAGGCTAAATGTCATTAAGATGTCAATTCTACCCAAACTCATCTACAGATTCAATGCAATCCCAATCAAAATTCCAACAACCTACTTTGCAGACTTGGAAAAGCTAGTTATCAAATTTATTTGGAAAGGGAAGATGCCTCGAATTGCTAAAGACACTCTAAAAAAGAAAAACGAAGTGGGAGGACTTACACTCCCTGACTTTGAAGCTTATTATAAAGCCACAGTTGCCAAAACAGCATGGTACTGGCACAAAGATAGACATATAGATCAATGGAATCGAATTGAGAATTCAGAGATAGACCCTCAGATCTATGGCCGACTGATCTTTGATAAGGCCCCTAAAGTCACCGAACTGAGCCATAATGGTCTTTTCAACAAATGGGGCTGGGAGAGTTGGATATCCATATCCAAAAGAATGAAAGAGGACCCCTACCTCACCCCCTACACAAAAATTAACTCAAAATGGACCAAAGATCTCAATATAAAAGAAAGTACCATAAAACTCCTAGAAGATAATGTAGGAAAACATCTTCAAGACCTTGTATTAGGAGGCCACTTCCTAGACTTTACACCCAAAGCACAAGCAACAAAAGAGAAAATAGATAAATGGGAACTCCTCAAGCTTAGAAGTTTCTGCACCTCAAAGGAATTTCTCAAAAAGGTAAAGAGGCAGCCAACTCAATGGGAAAAAATTTTTGGAAACCATGTATCTGACAAAAGACTGATATCTTGCATATACAAAGAAATCCTACAACTCAATGACAATAGTACAGACAGCCCAATTATAAAATGGGCAAAAGATATGAAAAGACAGTTCTCTGAAGAGGAAAGACAAATGGCCAAGAAACACATGAAAAAATGTTCAGCTTCACTAGCTATTAGAGAGATGCAAATTAAGACACAATGAGATACCATCTAACACCGGTTAGAATGGCTGCCATTAAACAAACAGGAAACTACAAATGCTGGAGGGGATGTGGAGAAATTGGGACTCTTATTCATTGTTGGTGGGACTGTATAATGGTTCAGCCACTCTGGAAGTCAGTCTGGCAGTTCCTTAGAAAACTAGATATAGAGCTACCATTCGATCCAGCGATTGCACTTCTCGGTATATACCCGGAAGATCGGAAAGCAGTGACACGAACAGATATCTGCACGCCAATGTTCATAGCAGCATTATTCACAATTGCCAAGAGATGGAAACAACCCAAATGTCCTTCAACAGATGAGTGGATAAATAAAATGTGGTATATACACACGATGGAATACTACGCGGCAGTAAGAAGGAACGATCTCGTGAAACATATGACAACATGGATGAACCTTGAAGACATAATGCTGAGCAAAATAAGCCAGGCACAAAAAGAGAAATATTATATGCTACCACTAATGTGAACTTTGAAAAATGTAAAACAAATGGTTTATAATGTAGAATGTAGGGGAACTAGCAGTAGAGAGCAATTAAGGAAGGGGGAACAATAATCCAAGAAGAACAGATAAGCTATTTAACGTTCTGGGGATGCCCAGAAATGACTATGCTCTGTTAATTTCTGATGGAGGTAGTAGGAACAAGTTCACTGAAATGTTGCTATATTATGTAACTTTCTTGGGGTAAAGTAGGAACATGTTGGAAGTTAAGCAGTTATCTTAGGTTAGTTGTCTTTTTCTTACTCCCTTGCTATGGTCTCTTTGAAATGTTTTTTTATTGTATGTTTGTTTTCTTTTTAACTTTTTTTTTCATACAGTTGATTTGAAAAGAGAAGGGAAAGTTAAAAAAAAAAAAAGAAAAAAAGAAAAAAAGAAAAAAGACAAACAAGGAAAAAAAAAAAAAAAAAGATTTAGTGCCCCCTTGAGGAGCCTGTGGAGAATGCGGGGGTATTCGCCTACCCCACCTCCATGGTTGCTAACATGACCACAGACATAGGGGACTGGTGGTTTCATGGGTTGAGCCCTCTACCACAGGTTTTACCCTTGGGAAGACGGTTGCTGCAAAGGAGAGGCTAGGCCTCCCTATGGTTGTGCCTAAGAGCCTCCTCCCGAATGCCTCTTTGTTGCTCAGATGTGGCCCTGTCTCTCTAGCTAAGCCAACTTGAAAGGTAAAATCACTGCCCTCCCCCCTACGTGGGATCAGACACCCAGGGGAGTGAATCTCCCTGGCAACGTGGAATATGACTCCCGGGGAGGAATGTAGACCTGGCATCGTGGGACGGAGAACATCTTCTTGACCAAAAGGGGGATGTGAAAGGAAATGAAATAAGCTTCAGTGGCAGAGAGATTCCAAAAGGAGCCGAGAGGTCACTCTGGTGGGCACTCTTATGCACACTTTAGACAACCCTTTTTAGGTTCTAAAGAATTGGGGTAGCTGGTGGTGGATACCTGAAACTATCAAACTGCAACCCAGAACCCATGAATCTCGAAGACAGTTGTATAAAAATGTAGCTTATGAGGGGTGACAATGGGATTGGGAAGGTCATAAGGACCACATTCCACTTTGTCTAGTTTATGGATGGATGAGTAGAAAAATAGGGGAAGGGGAGGCGGGGCAAGATGGCAGACTGGTGAGCTGTATGTTTTAGTTACTCCTCCAGGAAAGTAGGTAAAAAGCCAGGAACTGCGTGGACTGGACACCACAGAGCAATCTGTCTTTGGGCATACTTCATACAACACTCATGAAAACGTGGAACTGCTGAGATCACCGAAATCTGTAAGTTTTTGCGGCCAGGGGACCCGCGCCCCTCCCTGCCAGGCTCAGTCCCGGGGGAGGAGGGGCTGTCAGCTCCAGGAAGGAGAAGGGAGAATTGCAGTGGCTGCTCTCATCGGAAACTCATTCTACTGATTCAAACTCCAACCATAGATAGACTGAGGCCAGACACCAGAGACTCTGAGAGCAGCCAGCCCAGCAGAGAGGAGACGGGCATAGAAGGAAAACAACAGGAGAAGCTCCAAAGTAAAAGCAGAGGATTTTTGGAGTTCTGGTGAACACAGAAAGGGGAAGGGCGGAGATCAGGCCTTGAGGCGCATATGCAAATCCCGAAGCAAGGCTGATCTCTCTGCCCAGGGCACCTTTCCTTAATGGCCCTGGTTGCTTTGTCTATTAGCATTTCAATAACCCATTAGATCTCTGAGGAGGGCCGTTTTTTTTTTTTTTTTTTTTAAATCCTTTTTGCTTTTTCTAAAACAATTACTCTAAGAAGCTCAATACAGAAAGCTTCAAAGAATTGAAATTTGGGCACGTCAAGTCAAGAGCAGAACTAAGAGAGCTCTGAGACAAAAGGCAATAATCCAGTGGCTGAGAAAATTCACTAAACAACACAACTTCCCAAGAAAAGGGGGGTGTCCGCTCACAGCCACCATCCTGGTGGACAGGAAACACTCCTGCCCATCGCCAGCCCCATAGCCCAGAGCTGCCCCAGACAACCCAGTGTGACAGAAGTGCTTCAAATAACAGGCACACACCACAAAACTGGGCGTGGACATTAGCCTTCCCTGCAACCTCAGCTGAATGTCCCAGAGCTGGGAAGGGGGAGCAGTGTGAATTAACAGAGCCCCATTCAGCCATCATTTGAGCAGACTGGGAGCCTCCCAACACAGCCCAGCAGCCCAGAACTGCCCTGGGGGGACGGCACTCACCTGTGACATAGCACAGTCATCCCTCAACAGAGGACCCGGGGTGCACAGCCTGGAAGAGGGGCCCACTTGCAAGTCTCAGGAGCCATACGCCAATACCAAAGACTTGTGGGTCAGTGGCAGAGACAAACTGTGGCAGGACTGAACTGAAGGATTAGACTATTGCAGTAGCTTTAAAACTCTAGGATCATCAGGGAGATTTGATTGTTAGGGCCACCCCCCCTCCCCGACTGCCCAGAAACACGCCCCACATACAGGGCAGGCAACACCAACTACACACGCAAGCTTGGGACACCAATTGGGCCCCACAAGACTCACTCCCCCCACTCACCAAAAAGGCTAAGCAGGGGAGATCTGGCTTGTGGAGAACAGGTGGCTCGTGGACGCCACCTGCTGGTTAGTTAGAGAAAGTGTACTCCACGAAGCTGTAGATCTGATAAATTAGAGATAAGGACTTCAACTGGTCTACAAACCCTAAAAGAACCCTATCAAGGACAGCAAATGCCACGAGGCCAAAAACAACAGAAAATTATAAAGCATATGAAAAAACCAGACGATATGGATAACCCAAGCCCAAGCACCCAAATCAAAAGACCAGAAGAGACACATCTAGAGCAGCTACTCAAAGAACTAAAGATGAACAATGAGACCATAGTACGGGATATGAAGGAAATCAAGAAGACCCTAGAAGAGCATAAAGAAGACATTGCAAGACTAAATAAAAAAATGGATGATCTTATGGAAATTAAAGAAACTGTTGACCAAATTAAAAAGATTCTGGACACTCATAGTACAAGACTAGAGGAAGTTGAACAACGAATCAGTGACCTGGAAGATGACAGAATGGAAAATGAAAGCATAAAAGAAAGAATGGGGAAAAAAATTGAAAAACTCGAAATGGACCTCAGGGATATGATAGATAATATGAAGCGTCCGAATATAAGACTCATTGGTGTCCCAGAAGGGGAAGAAAAGGGTAAAGGTCTAGGAAGAGTATTCAAAGAAATTGTTGGGGAAAACTTCCCAAATCTTCTAAACAACATAAATACACAAATCATAAATGCTCAGCGAACTCCAAATAGAATAAATCCAAAAAAACCCACTCCGAGACATATACTGATCACACTGTCAAACATAGAAGAGAAGGAGCAAGTTCTGAAAGCAGCAAGAGAAAAGCAATTCACCACATACAAAGGAAACAGCATAAGACTAAGTAGTGACTACTCAGCAGCCACCATGGAGGCGAGAAGGCAATGGCACGATATATTTAAAATTCTGAGAGAGAGGAATTTCCAGCCAAGAATACTTTATCCAGCAAAGCTCTCCTTCAAATTTGAGGGAGAGCTTAAATTTTTCACAGACAAAGAAATGCTGAGAGAATTTGCTAACAAGAGACCTGCCCTACTGGAGATACTAAAGGGAGCCCTACAGACAGAGAAACAAAGACAGGACAGAGAGACCTGGAGAAAGGTTCAGTACTAAAGAGATTCGGTATGGGTACAATAAAGGATATTAATAGAGAGAGGGAAAAATATGGCAAACATAATCCAAAGGATAAGATGGCCGATTCAAGAAATGCCTTCACGGTTTTAACGTTGAATGTAAATGGATTAAACTCCCCAATTAAAAGATATAGATTCGCAGAATGGATCAAAAAAAATGAACCATCAATATGTTGCATACAAGAGACTCATCTTAGACACAGGGACACAAAGAAACTGAAAGTGAAAGGATGGAAAAAAATATTTCATGCAAGCTACAGCCAAAAGAAAGCAGGTGTAGCAATATTAATCTCAGATAAAATAGACTTCAAATGCAGGGATGTTTTGAGAGACAAAGAAGGCCACTACATACTAATAAAAGGGGCAATTCAGCAAGAAGAAATAACAATCGTAAATGTCTATGCACCCAATCAAGGTGCCACAAAATACATGAGAGAAACATTGGCAAAACTAAAGGAAGCAATTGATGTTCCCACAATAATTGTGGGAGACTTCAACACATCACTCTCTCCTATAGATAGATCAACCAGACAGAAGACCAATAAGGAAATTGAAAACCTAAACAATCTGATAAATGAATTAGATTTAACAGACATCTACAGGACATTACATCCCAAATCACCAGGATACACATACTTTTCTAGTGCTCACGGAACTTTCTCCAGAATAGATCATATGCTGGGACATAAAACAAGCCTCAATAAATTTAAAAAGATTGAAATCATTCAAAGCACATTCTCTGACCACAATGGAATACAATTAGAAGTCAATAACCATCAGAGACTTAGAAAATTCACAAATACCTGGAGGTTAAACAACACACTCCTAAACAATCAGTGGGTTAAAGAAGAAATAGCAAGAGAAATTGCTAAATATATAGAGACGAATGAAAATGAGAACACAACATACCAAAACCTATGGGATGCAGCAAAAGCAGTGCTAAGGGGGAAATTTATAGCACTAAACGCATATATTAAAAAGGAAGAAAGAGCCAAAATCAAAGAACTAATGGATCAACTGAAGAAGCTAGAAAATGAACAGCAAACCAATCCTAAACCAAGTAGAAGAAAAGAAATAACAAGGATTAAAGCAGAAATAAATGACATAGAGAACAAAAAAACAATAGAAAGGATAAATATCACCAAAAGTTGGTTCTTTGAGAAGATCAACAAGATTGACAAGCCCCTAGCTAGACTGACAAAATCAAAAAGAGAGAAGACCCATAGAAACAAAATAATGAATGAAAAAGGTGACATAACTGCAGATCCTGAAGAAATTAAAAAAATTATAAGAGGATATTATGAACAACTGTATGGCAACAAACTGGATAATGTAGAAGAAATGGACAATTTCCTGGAAACATATGAACAACCTAGACTGACCAGAGAAGAAATAGAAGACCTCAACCAACCCATCACAAGCAAAGAGATCCAATCAGTCATCAAAAATCTTCCCACAAATAAATGCCCAGGGCCAGATGGCTTCACAGGGGAATTCTACCAAACTTTCCAGAAAGAACTGACACCAATCTTACTCAAACTCTTTCAAAACACTGAAAAAAATGGAACACTACCTAACTCATTTTATGAAGCTAACATCAATCTAATACCAAAACCAGGCAAAGATGCTACAAAAAAGGAAAACTACCGGCCAATCTCCCTAATGAATATAGATGCAAAAATCCTCAACAAAATACTTGCAAATCGAATCCAAAGACACATTAAAAAAATCATACACCATGACCAAGTGGGGTTCATTCCAGGCATGCAAGGATGGTTCAACATCAGAAAAACAATCAATGTATTACAACACATTAAAAACTCGAAAGGGAAAAATCAATTAATCATCTCAATAGATGCTGAAAAAGCATTTGACAAAATCCAACATCCCTTTTTGATAAAAACACTTCAAAAGGTAGGAATTGAAGGAAACTTCCTCAACATGATAAAGAGCATATATGAAAAACCCACAGCCAGCATAGTACTCAATGGTGAGAGACTGAAAGCCTTCCCTCTAAGATCAGGAACAAGACAAGGATGCCCGCTGTCACCACTGTTATTCAACATTGTGCTGGAAGTGCTAGCCAGGGCAATCCGGCAAGACAAAGAAATAAAAGGCATCCAAATTGGAAAAGAAGAAGTAAAACTGTCATTGTTTGCAGATGATATGATCTTATATCTAGAAAACCCTGAGAAATCAACGATACACCTACTAGAGCTAATAAACAAATTTAGCAAAGTAGCGGGATACAAGATTAATGCACATAAGTCAGTAATGTTTCTATATGCTAGAAATGAACAAACTGAAGAGACACTCAAGAAAAAGATACCATTTTCAATAGCAACTAAAAAAATCAAGTACCTAGGAATCAACTTAACCAAAGATGTAAAAGACCTATACAAAGAAAACTACATAACTCTACTAAAAGAAATAGAAGGGGACCTTAAAAGATGGAAAAATATTCCATGTTCATGGATAGGAAGGCTAAATGTCATTAAGATGTCAATTCTACCCAAACTCATCTACAGATTCAATGCAATCCCAATCAAAATTCCAACAACCTACTTTGCAGACTTGGAAAAGCTAGTTATCAAATTTATTTGGAAAGGGAAGATGCCTCGAATTGCTAAAGACACTCTAAAAAAGAAAAACGAAGTGGGAGGACTTACACTCCCTGACTTTGAAGCTTATTATAAAGCCACAGTTGCCAAGACAGCATGGTACTGGCACAAAGATAGACATATAGATCAATGGAATCGAATTGAGAATTCAGAGATAGACCCTCAGATCTATGGCCGACTGATCTTTGATAAGGCCCCCAAAGTCACCGAACTGAGCCATAATGGTCTTTTCAACAAATGGGGCTGGGAGAGTTGGATATCCATATCCAAAAGAATGAAAGAGGACCCCTACCTCACCCCCTACACAAAAATTAACTCAAAATGGACCAAAGATCTCAATATAAAAGAAAGTACCATAAAACTCCTAGAAGATAATGTAGGAAAACATCTTCAAGACCTTGTATTAGGAGGCCACTTCCTAGACTTTACACCCAAAGCACAAGCAACAAAAGAGAAAATAGATAAATGGGAACTCCTCAAGCTTAGAAGTTTCTGCACCTCAAAGGAATTTCTCAAAAAGGTAAAGAGGCAGCCAACTCAATGGGAAAAAATTTTTGGAAACCATGTATCTGACAAAAGACTGATATCTTGCATATACAAAGAAATCCTACAACTCAATGACAATAGTACAGATAGCCCAATTATAAAATGGGCAAAAGATATGAAAAGACAGTTCTCTGAAGAGGAAATACAAATGACCAAGAAACACATGAAAAAATGTTCAGCTTCACTAGCTATTAGAGAGATGCAAATTAAGACCACAATGAGATACCATCTAACACCGGTTAGAATGGCTGCCATTAAACAAACAGGAAACTACAAATGCTGGAGGGGATGTGGAGAAATTGGAACTCTTATTCATTGTTGGTGGGACTGTATAATGGTTCAGCCACTCTGGAAGTCAGTCTGGCAGTTCCTTAGAAAACTAGATATAGAGCTACCATTCGATCCAGCGATTGCACTCCTCGGTATATACCCGGAAGATCGGAAAGCAGTGACACGAACAGATATCTGCACGCCAATGTTCATAGCAGCATTATTCACAATTGCCAAGAGATGGAAACAACCCAAATGTCCTTCAACAGATGAGTGGATAAATAAAATGTGGTATATACACACGATGGAATACTACGCGGCAGTAAGAAGGAACGATCTGGTGAAACATATGACAACATGGATGAACCTTGAAGACATAATGCTGAGCGAAATAAGCCAGGCACAAAAAGAGAAATATTATATGCTACCACTAATGTGAACTTTGAAAAATGTAAAACAAATGGTTTATAATGTAGAATGTAGGGGAACTAGCAGTAGAGAGCAATTAAGGAAGGGGGAACAATAATCCAGGAAGAACAGATAAGCTATTTAACGTTCTGGGGATGCCCAGAAATGACTATGGTCTGTTAATTTCTGATGGTTGTAGTAGGAACAAGTTCACTGAAATGTTGCTATATTATGTAACTTTCTTGGGGTAAAGTAGGAACATGTTGGAAGTTAAGCAGTTATCTTAGGTTAGTTGTCTTTTTCTTACTCCCTTGCTATGGTCTCTTTGAAATGCTCTTTTATTGTATGTTTGTTTTCTTTTTAACTTTTTTTTTCATACAGGTGATTTGAAAAAAGAAGGGAAAGTTAAAAAAAAAAAAAAAAAAAAAAAAAAAAAAGAAAAAAGAAAAAAAAGGGGAAAAAAAAAAAAAAAAAAGATGTGGTGCCCCCTTGAGGAGCCTGTGGAGAATGCAGGGGTGTTCGCCTACCCCACCTCCATGGTTGCTGACATGACCGCGGACATAGGGGACTGGTGGTTTGATGGGTTGAGCCCTCTACCATAAGTTTTACCCTTGGGAAGACGGTTGCTGCAAAGGAGAGGCTAGGCCTCCCTGTATTTGTGCCTAAGAGTCTCCTCCTGAATGCCTCTTTGTTGCTCAGATGTGGCCCTCTCTCTCTGGCTAAGCCAACTTGAAAGGTGAAATCACTGCCCTCCCCCCTACGTGGGATCAGACACCCAGGGAAGTGAATCTCCCTGGCAACGTGGAATATGACTCCCAGGGAGGAATGTAGACCTGGCACCGTGGGACGGAGAACATCTTCTTGACCAAAAGGGGGATGTGAAAGGAAATGAAATAAGCTTCAGTGGCAGAGAGATTCCAAAAGGAGCCGAGAGGTCACTCTGGTGGGCACTCTTATGCACACTTTAGACAACCCTTTTTAGGTTCTAAAGAATTGGGGTAGCTGGTGGTGGATACCTGAAACTATCAAACTACAACCCAGAACCCATGAATCTCGAAGACAGTTGTATAAAAATGTAGCTTATGAGGGGTGACAATGGGATTGGGAAAGCCATAAGGACCAAACACCACTTTGTCTAGTTTATGGATGGATGTGTAGAAAAGTAGGGGAGGGAAACAGACAGACAAAGGTACCCAGTGTTCTTTTTTACTTCAATTGCTCTTTTTCACTCTAATTATTATTCTTGTTATTTTTGTGTGTGTGCTAATGAAGGTGTCAGGGATTGATTTAGGTGATGAATGTACAACTATGTAATGGTACTGTAAACAATCGAAAGTACAATTTGTTTTGTATGACTGCGTGGTATGTGAATATATCTCAATAAAATGATGATTTAAAAAAAAAAAAAAAAAAAAAAGAAAAATAGGGGAAGGAAACAGACAAAGGTACCCAGTGTTCTTTTTTACTTCAATTGCTCTTTTTCACTCTAATTATTATTCTTGTTATTTTTGTGTGTGTGCTAATGAAGGTGTCAGGGATTGATTTGGGTGATGAATGTACCACTATGTAATCGTACTGTAAACAATCGAAAGTACGATTTGTTTTGTATGACTGCGTGGTATGTGAATATATCTCAATAAAATGAAGATTAAAAAAAAAAAAAAAAACTACAAAAAAAAAAAAAATGGCCTTAACCTTAATGTTCCTGCACAAAGATTACAATATTTATCCAATTAATCCCACCCAACTAATACAGACAGAACATATCTGAGAAAACACGGACGCAACCCACACCAAAAAAGGAATAAAAGTATAGAATTTGAATTCAATTTATACAGGTTCTTAACCTGATTTTCTATTAACTTGGTGTTATTAAAATTAGCAAAGCTATACAAAGCAAAGTAAGCAGAAGAACAGCACACTCAGATATCAAGGTAATCTGGCCAAATTGCGTTAATAGGTATAGGAACTTGAACTTCCCTTGGACCACACATGACTGCCAGGTAAGTTCAGTTAGTTCAGTTCAACATTTACTGAACATCTTCAACGTTCAATCCTGTGCTGGCATAGGAAATATAATTATGAATAAGATATAATCTTAATTCTGGAGTTCACAGTATAATAGGAGAGAAAGACACAGATAATTTGAATTCAAGGGGGTAAGTACAATGAGAACACAGACCAGAAAGAACAGGCACTTTGCCTCTTTCAGTATGGTTCAAGGAATGAGGAAAAGATTCCTCGAGGTGAATATACCCTGAAGTGAGTACTGAAGGATGAGTATAAATTAATAGAACAAAGAGAGAGAGGGTTTTTCAGACAGAGAAAACAACTTGAACTAAGGACGTATGAAAATAGTAAGATATAAGGCAGTGGATATTGACAATCCTGGGCCGTGAGCTTCAAAATAATTTTGGGAATAAAAAAGACAAACCAACCAGATGCCAGGACCCAACCCACCATAAATTTTGATTAAGTAAATCTGGGGTGAGGCTTAAGCATCAAGGGATTCTGATGCATGGCCAGGATGTTGAAACAATACTGCAGGGAAATACAAGCAGTCTGATACTACCGGAACATAAAATAAAAGGTGAGGAGAGGTAGGCAGTGGGACTGAAATGTAGCTATGAACCAGATTATGGCAGACTATGTATGCCATACTAATTTAGTCTACGAGGAACAGGGGACCACTTTTTTTCAATTCGTTTTTATTGAGATATATTCACATACCATGCAGTCATACAAAGCATACATTCCATTATATAGTTGTGCGTTCATCACCAAAATTAATTTTTGAACATTTTCATTACCACACACACAAAAATAACAAAAATAAAAATTAAAGCGAAAAAGAACAATTAAAGTAAAAATGAACACTGGGTTTTTTGTTTTGTTTTGTTTTGTTTTTTGCCCCCATTTTCCTACTCATTCATCCATACACTGGACAAAGGGAAGTGTGGTCCATATGGTTTTCCCAATCACATTGTCACCCCTAATAAGCTACAATTTTATACAATCGTCTTCAAGATTCAAGGGTTCTGGATTGTAGTTTGATAGTTTCAGGTATTTACTGCTACCTATTCCAATTCATCAGAACCTAAAAAGGGTTGTCTGTATTGTGCATAAGAGTGCCCACCAGAGTGACCTCTCAGCTCCTTTTGGAATCTCTCAGCCACTGAAACTTATTTCATTTCCTTTCATATCCCCCGTTTGGTCAAGAAGATGTTCTCCATCCCACGATGCTGGGCCTAGATTCCTCCCGGGAGGGGACCACTTTTAAACAGGGAAAACAAGGTCAGATTTGCACTTCGGATAAGTCATTTTAGAAGCAATGTGGAGGACAGAATTGAGAGGGACGAGACTCAAAACAGGGAGGACACACTGGAGGTACTGCAATAGCCTAGGCAAGAGATGATGAGAGCCTGACTGTACTAAGACAGAGGTAGTAAGGATGAAAAGAAAGTGATGGATGTGAAATATTTAGATGGTAAAATTAGTGGGACTTGGTAACTAATCGAATGGGTCACTAAGGGGTGGTGGTAAAGAAAGAATCTGGGATGACTCCTAGGATTCTCTCCTGAGTAAACTACATATATGAAAGTACTATTAAATAAGATTTCGTATCACATCTGGCACTTCCAAGCCCTTCAAGCAATAACCATAGAGCTAAGGTCCAGTATCTCTCTTTAGGGTAGGGCATGAACTTCCCTTGTACACTACAGTCCCCATATAAATTCCAACCTACTTCATCCATTTACGTTAACTGCCTAGTCCCTGCAGGCATTTGACTTTTTGATCTTTTTTGTAAACCTGGTGCTAATTAAAAACAAAACAAAAAAAAAAAAAACTCTGAGCCCTGATCGGGATCACAGAAAAGGTCTGAGCTAAACAATAAATTGAGAATCAACATAGGTTGCAGTTAAAACTACAAGAATATTAGAGAGAGAGAAACAGTTTGCAAAACCATCAACATAAGCTGAATCCTGGGGCAAACCATTATTTAATCATGCAAATTTCACACTTTATGATATTCCTATCACCTCTAAAAATGGCTTTTACCACACTCAAATCTTAATTCAAAATCTACTTTCCCCACATGTATCTATTTCAATCTTTTCAAGGAGATCATTAGTCCTTAACCATAAAGCCTGTGTTTTCTGTTTATTGCCAGGTAGTTTTTCAGGAATTAAAATAGCATCCTGCATATCTATACTCTATATAGATAACAGTTGAATTAAACAAAGTAATCCCCCTATACTGAGCATTATTATGCCTTAGAATTTAAAGAAACAAGAGAGGAATGAGAAGAGGACTAGAAATATGCCTTAAAAGAGAAATGTAAAGGGATTACTGTTATTTTGGAAAAGAGAATGAGGACAGAATGATATAAAAACTACTTACTAGGTACCTTCTATGGCCATGGGGGTGAGGGAGGTGAGGGAGCTATGCTGGAGATAGAATGATGAATACAAACTGGTCCTTGGGTTTGAGTACCTTATAGGCTAGATGTAGTACCATTAGACAAGGTGAGCTAAGGTTCTTTCTGAGATGATAGTTTTAATATATGAGAAGATCTACCTTAAAGAATGATTCTCCATCATGAGGCAGCTAAAGAAAAGAAACCTAATTCAATACTAATATTCTGACAGTCAACACAAATTAAACATTAATGATGAGAAAAAAAGTCAAAGGGGGTAAGTTTTCGGCAAAAACAAACATTGCCTAATTATTTTTAAAAATATAAACTAAAAGTTATGACTACCTTTAGAGGTACATATATGAATTTATCTAGTCTGACTTTCAATGAATTTTTACAGGTAAAAAATAAGTAGATGATGTTACAAAAAACACAGATGAATAGGAGCAAGTTTTGCTAGAAAGGCTAGATGGCCACTAGACAGCTAGATGACTACTTATGCAGCTACTGGAACAAAAGAGAGGAGAGTACAAGTTCCTCCATCCATGCCATTTATCTTTACAAACAACACATAAATGTAATACAATGGATCCTAGTCCAGGAGTCATCAGACCAATGAGGTGAAGAGAAATGAAGTTACCAATAAGATCCCAAGCAAACATAAAAGTTTTAAAGATCTGAAGAATTTAAAATATATACATAAGGGAACAGATGGTCACTGAAAATCAAGGTATCAATACTAGTGATTCAGACAGAAAACCCTAGTAAGTTCTGAGAATAAAATCATCTTATTTACAATGAACTTTGCTCCCTCTGGTGGTCATAAGAGGTTTTACCAGGTGTGAATAGAAATGGAGGTGGAATGCAACTGCAGGAACTATCCAGGTTAATCTTCACCTACATGTCACAAATAAATGTTCAATTTACAAAGAACACTTTTGAAAAGAATAAAATAAAGGATCTAGAGCTTAATGTTATGGAGGTAGCAATGCAGAATGACAGAAGCAGTCAAAAGTGTTTGGGACGATGAAAAGTTTTGATAAAGGATGGTAGTGAGAGGAGCACAACACTGCGAATGTGACTGAGAACACTGAACATGAACGTGGTTAAAAAGGGAAAATTTGTGTTGTATATAAAGCACCACAATAAAAAAATTAAAAATAAAAATAAAAAAATAAAAGTAGACAGTTACTTACAGGGAATAGAACTGAATGAGTATGGGACAAGGAACTTAAAAGTTTCATTTTATACTTTATTCTATACTGTTTTGAGCTTTTATTTCCATATGCATGTATTACTTTCATTAAGGTATTATTTATTGGACAATGTAGAAGAATAACTGTATCTTTTTATAAGACTGTATTTCCCCTTTCATTCTGACAAAGGCCATAATCCTTACATAGTCTATAAGGCCCTACCCCATGTGCCCCAACCTGTATCCTTTCCCACTTCTCTGCCTTTCATTCCCGTACACTCAATTCAGTCATGTTTGTGGTAGGGATTTTGAGCACACCAATCCTGAACCTGCCTTAAAGACTTGTACTTGTGGAAATATTAAACTCCCCCACCTAGGAATTACTGACATTCTCACAAGCACTGAGGACTACCAATTTAATAGGCCAAGCCCTGGCCCTCATGAAACTTATTCCTGCAAAGGAGAAGCTAAGCCTACTTATAATTATGCCTAAGAGTCACCCCAAAGAATCTCTTTTGTTTCTCAGATGTGGCCTCTCTCTCTCTCTCTAAGCTGACTCTGTAGGTGAACTCACTACCCTCCCCTCTATGTGGGGCATGACTCCCAGGGGTATAACTCTCCCTGGCAACAAGGAACATGACTCGTGGTGATGAGCCTGGCCCTGGCATCGTGGGATTGAAGAAGGCTTCTTGGACCAAAAGGCAGAAGAGAAATGAAACAAAATAAAGTTTCAATGACTAAGAGATTTCTCGTTTTTAGTGTATTTGAATAGCTAGAAGAAAATACCTGAAAGTGTTTAACTGTAATTCAGTAGCCTTGATTCTTGAAGATGACTGTATAACTATTTGGCTTTTACGGTGTGACTGTGTAAATGTGAAAGCCTTGCAACTGACAATCCCTCTGTCCAGTGTATGGAGAGATGGGTAAGAAAATAAAGACAATAAATAAATAAATAATGGGGTAGGATAAAGGAAATGGGATGTTTTGGGTATTCTCTTTTATTTATTCTTTTTTTTTTTTTTTTGAGTAATGAAAATGTTCAAAAATTGATTGTGGTGATGAATGCACAAGTATATGATGATACCATGAACCACTGATTGTACACTTTGGATGATTATCTGGTATGTGAATATATCTCAATAAAATTGCATTAAAAAAAAAAAAAGACTTGTACTGGCTGTTCTGTCTGTCCGGAACGCCCTTCCCTTGATAACTATATGGCTTACTCCTCCACTTCCTTCAACTCTATGTTCAATGTCACCTTTTCAGTGAGCCTTCCTTGATCATCTTGCTTGAAATTGTAACTCTACCTACTGTACTCCCTCCCCTTTCTCATCATTGCAGTTATCATCTTCTAATATACTATAATATTAACTTATCTATGATATTATTTATTCCTACCAGACTGTAAACTCTCTAAGAGCAAGGATTTATCACTTTGTTTACTTCTGTGACCCTAGCCTCTAGAGCTATAGCTTGCACATAGTGTGTGGAATGAATGACTAAATCAATAAAACCTTAACAGGTGTTAGACAAAAAAGACAAAATGCCCCATTTTACATTTGATCCAACATGAAACAGTAATCCATTAAAGAATGGGATAAAATTTTAATTATATATGCTAAGTATATGATATTAGTCTTTTAATCGGTGTGATCTGAAGAGAGATCATTAATGTGCTATAAGTAATAAGTAGGATTAATAGATACCAAACAAGCTCAAATTCTATCATTCTATTATTATTTAAAAAACTTTGTATAGGATGCCAAAGAAAGAGTACTCATTACACTGTGCACTTAGAACAAGAATCTTCTCAAAAGAGTTATGGAAAATATGAGGTATTAATTAGGAATTATTGGGAAAAAACATCAATTCTTTAATTTGGAAAACATCCTCTTACAGAACTGTCAATATACTTATTAGGCTATAAAAAGTCATCTTTTTTTGTCTAGAGTAAAAAATGTATTAAAATTGCTACGGGACTTCACTGGTCCTGCTTTACATGTCAACATTATTTAAGCCTGCAGATTTAGAAGCAAGGAAGCACTTTGGAACAGGGTTACTTCATGATTCAGAGCATCCACATTAAAAAGGAACCTTTATTTCCCAAGTGACCACTGAGTCAATTAGGTAGTAGTCAGGAAAAACAAGGCGACTAGTATGCAATTATTTTCCAATCTCATCAAAATTTTTACAAACTGCTTTGCATATTTATTCAAAACTCACTGAATTATACACTTAAGATTTGTGCATTTCACTGTATATAAGTTTTGCCTCAAAAAAAAAAAAGAACCTGTAAACAAATAGTAACCTTTAGTTAGTAAGTTTGCTTTTCAATGTCGTATCGGTTAGCAATTCTGAAACTTTTTGTGTATTCTAGGCTTGAGCAAGTAAATATACTGAGGATAATGGGAGCCAGGTTTCTGTTAGAGAAAGGAGTTATAAATATGGAAAAGAGGGGAAGACCAGAATATACCCTGTAGGAACCACAGGGAAATAACCGATTCCAGGGCTGGGACAGGGAAAGTTTAAGATGAGCCTGGAACTGCTTGTGCCAGAAAGTAAGAAAATACTCAAAGAGTGATGGAGACATGTCTAAAGGATGCAAGAGCCATCTTGAAGGGCTTCCAGTGGCCAAATAAATGACTGTAAAGGATTATAATCTATTGAGTAAAACAGAAATCCATTGAGCCCATACTGATATAAGTACATGAAAGTTAGGAAAGGCAATTCATCATGGACTCTAAATGTCTGCCCACATTTTCGTTGGGTATGCCAGGCCCTAACCACTCTTTACCAAAGTCATTTCTTAAAGTTGAGTTTGCAGCAAGCCACGTTCAGATACAAGGTAATGTCTCTCTCACCCTCTGACAAAGAGCAAGCTACAAAAGTGGTCAATCCCCCAAGCTCAGTACTCCTTTCACACCGCCCAACCCACTACACATGCAGGAATCCACCTAAGTCTACCTGCATCACACCTGTAAGACTTGGAGGACATCGGAAACTGATGCAAACCTAATGAAGTTCATGCAGCTTGCTTATGTCATGAGTGATAAAGTCCTTTGGCTCTGACCCAGACCCAAAACTTCTGGGTCAGAGCCAAATGTTTTTAAACATTGTGCTATATGACTTCAGGTTGAGTTAGGCTCAGAAGGGCACCTGCTTTGACCACTGAATTTCAGATTTTAAGCCCTTAAGAACTTTATGATACATACCAGTTGTTTTATAAAAGCTATTAATAAAATGGAAAATTTCTAAGAATGAGTACTCATGCACATCAAAAACATTCAGGATATTTTGCATTGACTTCTAAAGGTGGTCATATCATTACAGATAATTTAAATTGGATATCTCTCCTCCTTTATAATCATAATTAAGATACACTTTGTCATAATACATACTTCTTTAAGGTTCCTTACAACTCTGAGATTTTAAGATTGCATAATTGATGGGAAAAAATCTTTTATACAGCTAATAACTGCATCCATGAAATAATTTAACTATTAAAATTCATTGAAAATTGCTGAATTCATTCACCATTGAAGCATATGGACTAAATATTTTGATTGAAAAGAAATACCCAATTTGTATTCTTGACATGGTACCAATGCTGCCTCATCTCACTGAAACACCCGTCAACCAGGTTTTAAAAAGTTTTTAAAATAAAATAGCAACCACACTTTTATTAAATTCCTTCTAAAGGTTCAAAAATTGATTTTGGTGATGGACGCACAACTGTATGATGGTACTGTGAACAACTGATTGTACGCTTTGTATGACTGTATGGTATGTGAATATATCTCAATAAAATTGAATTATTAAAAAAAATTCCTTCTAGATGTTTTAAGATGTTCCCCAATAACTATATAGAAAATCAGAGTATATTTAATGAATAATATCTAATTCTCGCAAAGTCCAAAGTAATATCTCCTTCCACTGGACTCCCAAGCACTTGTGTTATTATTGCTATACACTGTTATCATATTTTTATGAGTTTTATCTACTCTATATATTTAAATTACATAATGGCAGAAACTACGTATTATTCATCTTTCATCCTTTCCTATAAGCATTGTGTGCTCACAAAGAAGGTGCTCATAAAAATTTTAAAAAAAGAAAAAAAACAAGAGAAAGCTTCCTTTCCCTAAGATCACAACAATGATCTCAAGTTAAACTCTTTCAAATTCTGAAATGAACTGAATTCTTACAGGATTGAAAATTGTTATGCTTTTAAAAATTCTCTATAATTCAGAGAAGTTCTCAGTATCAGTAGCTGTTAATATTTGAGCAATATTTTTAGATAGATAAACAGTGTAACAATTTTGAGAGAAAGATGATGTTTTTTGAAAGTATCATTTACAATGATTAAATCTTACCTGAGGATTCCAACCTGGATCTAATTTTTTAACTACTGCAATATATTCCCGCATTGCTTGGCTGGGACTTGAATCACCAAGTGCTTTCCATGCTTCCCTATAGTACAGAATATCCAAAATGACCTATTATTAAGTATATAAATAACACAAATAGCATATTTCTTTTTATTAATAAAAAACAATTTGCATACACATTTTAAGAGTCTGAGGATAAAGATAATAAGCCATAAATGAGTAGCCTTCTCTATTTACATTTACACTGATCTATAGCAGTGTTTTTCAACCTATTTTCCTTATCACCCTACCTAAAGAGTCTTTCAAGACTTTATTCTTTCCTAGTTACTCTCCCCCATGAAATTTTAATAACAGATATACTACATATCTGTTGAACTTTGAAGGACCACAGACCATTGTAATATCCAGACTTTATTATCCCCCCAAAATCAATTTTCATCTCTGTTGAGAACGCATGGTCTGTTAGGTAGTTCCTAACTTACAAATTAACTTACAAATGTTATGGCATTTCACAAGTATGGAAAATGCTTCAAACTTCTTACTTGAGAAGCAAGAAAGACACTTTCCTCTTCTGCTGTTAAGTTACTAGTACTGCATCCTGAGGCCTCAGGTAGGGACTTCAAAAATAATGAGTGGTGAGGTAGAGAAAAGGGACTAATGTGTAGTAAGAAGGTAGGAACTTCCTACAGTATAAATACCAAGAAAATGGGATGTTTTAGTCCTCAGCCCCTTTCTGGTCATTCCTTTCTTTTTTTCTGCCAGCTGCAAAGACAGGCCTGCTTCCTTGTTTTTCCCTGCCAATTCTTTCTACTCCCAACCAGGGTTTCCTCTATTTCCCTGATCCACTGTAAAACAAAACTCAGTCCCACAGTTTTTTACTATCTTCTTGTTCCTATGATGAATAAAACATCCTTTCTGAGGTTTTCTAAACTTATTTTTACAAAACTTGAGAGTAACTTGTGTATACCATAATACTTTATCCCCAAATATATAAACATGCATCAAAGTTTAACATCAATCTATTATCTATTATATAGACCATAGTCAGATTTCCCCTAACTGTCCCAATAATGTCCTTCATAGCTTTTCTCCCCCAGACAAGGAGCCATTCAAGATTCACACATAGTATTGAGTTTCATATTTCTTTAGCCCTTTGGGTCTTCCACAATATTAACAATTTTTCAAATATTTTGTGGACTTTTTAAAAGTCCAAAACAGTTGTTTTATAAAGCATCCTTCAATTTGGATTTGTCTCACCTATATAGCGCTCTTGACAAAGGTGTTTAATCATGATTGAAATCAGGATCAATATTTTGGCAAGAGCAATACATAGGTGACATGTACTTTACAACGTATCACATCGGGGGCACATGATATCAGTTTGTTCCCTCACCAATGATAAGACTGATGACTTGAAAAAGGCAGTGTCTGCTAGGTTTCTCCTTTGTAATTAATAAAGCAAAATGTAGGTCATACTGTGCAAAGGTTTTAGTGTCCACTGATGATCTTGCCTGAATGAATTATTACTATGGTGGTTGTAAAAACTAAACTTCTCTAATTGCTAAAAACAATGGAAAAACAGGTGAGGTACTAGAAAAAATATTAGTGAAGTTAAAAAAAACTCAAATTAAAACAAAATACAATAAAAGTTACATCAGGTATTTTCTAGTACAGTAATAAAGTGCCAGTCGGAAAACTGTTTATTATTATCAGCAAAGAAAGCTTATGCCAGAACGTAAATCAAAGCAATGCTCCTTTCACTGAGAAAATTTTATACAAAAAAACTCCAACTGAACTTATCAGTGTGCTTGGTGACACAACTGATTTACCATCCAGGTTTAAGCTCCGAATTTCCTACAGATGGTTAACATATAGTTTGCAGACAGGCATTTGGTCCAGGGGACCACTTTTGGAGCAGCATCGCTCTAGAATGCAAAGTTTTTCATAGCACTTCCTCCCTCTACATATTTCATCTTTGTTTTCTGTTTTGTTTTGTTTTGTTTAACCCCACCCTCTGTACTTCTAATTCCAGGGCTGATGGGCCAAAGTCCTTCTTCTATAACACTATGCAATTTCTCTTTTTTCACTTAGACAAGGAAAAGAGTAAATAACGTCTCATAAATGATAAGAGGGAATCCTTGAATTACAAGTAAAAAAAAAATTGAGAGTGCGAGTATCTGTTGTTTTTCCATTCTTCCCAAGAGTTTATTATAAGCACTTCTTTACAGGGCCCTGGGTAGGAATTGGGGCAAGGAACAGAATACCACTGAGAGGCAAGGAGATGAAACTGGAGGTAGGGGAAGGGAAGAGTTTTTAAAAAAATGGGGATTTATGCTGCTCTTCTTTCCCATCCTCCTGGCTTTGTTCCAAAGAGCCCTTCAGAGGGGAAAAGTGACCCATTAGGGGCTATAAGGTAGGAAAGGAAAATCTCAGGCAATAGGTTTTATGGTTACTTTCTAAGAAGCTATTCATATGTAAGGAATGCATGTCTATTGTAAACTACTTATATACCAACATCACAGCATCACAATCCTCTAGAAGACTTAGCTAAAAGCAGATCCTTTTAATCCGTCTCCCAATTGCCTGTCATTAGTGTAGTCTACAGCAAAGAGAGATTAATATAAAAATAATTCTTTTAATCTGCTCACTACTTTCTAATTCTTAAACACCTAAACCATTTCCAACAACCTCATTCAGGTTCCAAGAATTTCTTACCATTTCTGCTTTCCTTCAAAATCAAAGAAGCTTGGTTTAGGAGTATTGCAATTTCCAATTTTGACCTAAATGAGGGAAAAAAATTTCAATAACTTTTTTTTTCAAAGAAATGCCCAAGAAACTTTTTATTTTCAAATGTATTACAAATATTTAATAATATAGATTAGAAAATATTTGCATCTATATAGAATAACAAAATTTAACATTCTTTACAAAAACAAACTTTAAATATAGGCTGCTTTGGCTTATTGTATGAAACTACTGTTATCTAATATTGTAATACAGAAAAAAAATTTGTGACATACAGTTGCATTCATAAATTAGTAGACAAATTAATATGTAGATTATAGAATCCTTATTTATAACATGGATTTTAAACATGTAATTAACATGGGTTAATTAAACAGAGTTACTTTATGCTGATTCTCATAACACTATCAGCATTTCATCTCTCTCAAATTCCATGATAAAATGCACCATTTTAAAAGTGCCCTATCGGTGAAATCACTGCCCTCCCCTCTATGTGGGATCAGACACCCAAGGGAGTGAATATCCCAGGCAACGCGGAATATGACTCCCGGGGAGGAATGTAGACCCGGCATCGTGGGATGGAGAACATCTTCTTGACCAAAAGGGGGACGTGAAAGGAAATGAAATTAGCTTTAGTGGCAGAGAGATTCCAAAAGGAGCCAAGAGGTCACTCTGGTGGGCACTCTTACACACAATTTAGACAACCCTTTTTAGGTTCTCAAGAATTGGGGTAGCTGAACATGACCACAGACATAGGGAACTGGTGGTTTGATGGGTTGAGCCCTCTACCGTAGGTTTTACCCTTGGGAAGACGGTTGCTGCAAAGGAGAGGCTAGGCCTCCCTATAATTGTGCCTAAGAGCCTCCTCCGGAATGCCTCTTTGTTGCTCAGATGTGGCCCTCTCTCTCTAGCTAAGCCAACTTGAAAGGTGAAATCACTGCCCTCCCCCCTACGTGGGATCAGACACCCAGGGGAGTGAATCTCCCTGGCAACGTGGAATATGACTCCCGGGGAGGAATGTAGACCTGGCATCATGGGACGGAGAACATCTTCTTGACCAAAAGGGGGATGTGAAAGGAAATGAAATAAGCTTCAGTAGCAGAGAGATTCCAAAAGGAGCCGAGAGGTCACTCTGGTGGGCACTCTTAGGCACAGTTTAGACAACCCTTTTTAGGTTCTAAAGAATTGGGGTAGCTGGTGGTGGATACCTGAAACTATCAAACTACAACCCAGAACCCATGAATCTCGAAGACAATTGTATAAAAATGTAGCTTATGAGGGGTGACAATGGGATTGGGAAAGCCATAAGGACCACACTCCCCTTTGTCTAGTTTATGGATGGATGAGTAGAAAAATAGGGGAAGGAAACAAACAAACAAACAGACAAAGGTACCCAGTGTTCTTTTTTACTTCAATTGCTCTTTTTCACTTTAGTTATTATTCTTGTTATTTTTGTGTGCGTGCTAATGAAGGTGTCAGGGATTGATTCAGGTGAAGAATGTACAACTATGTAATGGTACTATGAACAATCGAATGTACGATTTGTTTTGTATGACTGCATGGTATGTGAATATATCTCAATAAAATGAAGATTTAAAAAAAAGTGCCCTATTATGAAATGCATCAAAATAAATTTAGATGCCAAAAAACATGTAAAAATAATTTCAAGGGTTCCTCAACAACAACATAAATTCTATTCTACAATAACCCTTCTTGTTTGCAGTCAATGTCTATTTTTAATCGTCAAATGACATTTGTAGTTAAACTATAGAGGGATCATTTTCATTGTGAATAAGCATTAGTGAAATTCACAAAGGTGCAGAATTCACTATACAGCCATTGTTTCCCACTGCCAGAAGTAATCTCCCTTTCTTATGAACTCTCATAACACTTAACTCTGCACACTTCTTATGGCACTTTTACACTTACTCTGTACACTTCTTGTGGCACTTTTCACTTTCTACCTTGTGTTTGGAAAGATGATACAGTCTCACCTTTCTAGTAGAGCCTCTAAGAAACCATTCTTAACTCACAGAACCTAATACAGTGCCTAATTTGAGGTAGTAAAAAATGTTTGTTGCATAAAGAATGAATATATTAAACGTGTTCAACAAAATACTCATTTTCACGAATGCTAAATGCCACAATTTGACACAATTTACTTCTCAGGGGCCTTTCCACTACCTCCTATTACTTTTACACATTTGAATTTCACTAAAATCAAACTAATCCCTTGACTCAGACAGATGGGTCTGCTCACTGCCTTAGGGATTTTTAGTTGCGTGTTTTACTCATGTTACTCCCCTCAACTGAAAGTCCTTTTTCCCACTCAGTTTTTCAAAGTGCTATGCTTCCCTCAAATCCCATTCAAGGCTCAGATTCTAAGAACTCTTTTAGTCTACACTGATTCAGTCTACTCTGAATTCATAACAATAATCATCTCTTGCATCTACTTAGCAATTAACCACATCGCCCTCAAGTTGCTATCAAATTGTATGCTTTGACAGAGAAAAAAGGGTGAGAGAGAAAAGGAACTGCATTTCTTGAACAATCACCAGAGCCACACATTAATACTGTGAAGTATGCCATTACAAACTCATTTTATAAATGAAGATGGAGAAATTCAGGGGCATTGACTCAGTTCATACAGCAGGAAGCAGTAGAGTCAGGATTTCAATCCAGGACTGTTTGACTTCAAAGTCCAATACCTCTTCGCTATACCACTCTGTCTTCCATGTTATAAAGAACTGGGTTTTAGTCCTGGCCTCTCTAAAATCACTTAAACTGCTGAATCGTTAAAAATATGAAATGAGATAAACTATACAAATTATATAATCATAAAAGTAGCAGTTATTACCAATTTTGTTTTTTATTCAGACACCAGCCAATGGCAGAAAGGAATACCAACATCTATCCTCCGTTTGGTCTATAGAAATAGAAGTTTCAGCTGGACACATGGCCATCCAGCTAAACATCACATGTGTCCATGCAACTTCTGCCTAGGTTCTGGGGAATGGCTGTGTGTAAGTTATATAACCATCTTCCTTAAAAAGAAAAGGGGCTTTTACGTTAAAAATTAAAATGTTCCCAAACTGACCATCTGATGAATGCACAACTATGTGACGATACCATGAACTACTGATTGTATACTTTTGATGGATTGTATGGTGTGTGAATATATCACAATAAAACTGTATTTAATAAAAAAGGGGATGGGGGGCTTATTTTCCCCTTCCCCTTTGCCCTGATGAGAACATGCATTTGACAATGGTAGGCTTTTCTGGCCATGAAAAGAAGACTTTAATGCAACAGTTCTCAAACTTTTTAGTCTCAAGATCCCTTGATAATCTTAGAAATTGAGGACCCCAAAGAGCTTTTGTTTTCATTTTCCCTATTGATATTTACCATACTAGAAATTAAAGCAGAAACATATTTAAAAAAAGTGGGTTAATTAATTTAAAACAATAATAAACCCATTATATGTTACCATAAATAACAAAAAACCTATATATTCAAAAACAAAAAAATTGTAAGAAGAGTGGCATTCTTTCACATTTTGAAAATCTCTCTGGCTTAACAGAAGACAATTGGATTCTCATATTCACTGCATTCAAACTGTTGCAATATATTGTTTTGGCTGAAGATAGGAAGAAAATCCAGCTTCACACAGATATGTTGTTAGAAAAAGGAGGAGAATTTTAATAGCCTTTTCAGATAATCGTGGATATTCTTCACTTGCTTACATCTACATACCTCAAAATACTTTGTAAGCCTCTTGAGGGCAAGTATGATGCTTTTGCCTCTCTGCATACCCTGTACACCACAACACCTAAGTTTTGTGCACATAAAAGACACTGAACAAATATTTGTTGATTGATAAGCCAAACTACTTTTCCTTCTGGTACCTCACTAATGACTCTTCGAATAATAAATTAAACATGGCTTATATGAATAACTCATTCATTTCCAAATTTCTAGGTTAAGTTCAAAACCTTAGACAGAGCTGGGAGTTTCAATCTAGTTCTGATTTATCTGTACGACCATGAACAAATATCCTCTAAAATTTTTAGGATTACATCTAAAAGACAGAAATATATTCAGCCAAAACGTAAGTCTAAGATAGTTAGGGTTAAAAAAATCACTATAATAAAAGCAGTAGTACTTTATTTTGTATTGCATCATCTCATTTATTGCAATCCTATTTTTCTCTTGGATCGCAAAGATTTTTACTAACATTTACCATGGCAAGAGTGAATGATATGAACTAGAACAAACATATGTCACTATTACAAGGTGTTACTAACAGGATGGTATATTAGAAAAAATACAATTAATGCAAACTAAGGTCTATATTTAACAGTAACGTTGTAATATTCTTTCATTAATTATAACAAAGGAACTATACCAAAGCTAAACGTCAATAATAGAGGGGCATAAAGGTATGGGAATTTTTTTTGAGTGGGGGTGGGGGTAGAAATGAGATGTTCTCATATTAACTGTGGTGGTGCATGCATAACTTTATATGATTATACCAAGAGCCACTGATTATACACTTAGGATGGAATGTAAGGTGTGTGAATAAAACTGTTAAAAAAGAGTGAATGATAAATTACATTTTATTATTCTTATTTTGCAAGGGCCGTGAAGCTGGAAGAAGCATATGTGAAAGGTCACTGAGCAAGTCAATGAAGACAGAAAAACTCAGTGTCCAGCTACAGTATCACTCCTAGGATAGGGCCTTCCAATGTCCTGAATGATGCTAATCCCTAGCAGATGATTAAAAACAGAAACGAAACACCCGCAAACTGCATTACACCTAGTCATTAACCATGCATGTTTGCAATCAGTTTTTGGAAGAAAGAGAAGCCCCCCTTGTCTCTCCTACATCCACTCCTTCCCTGCGACTTTACCTGCTTGTACCTGGCATACAGATACAGGAGCTGCTCCCTGCTGGCCACCTGAATCAGGCTTTGGAGATGCACTGCAGCCTTCTCAAACAACTCTGTCAGGCTCCTGGACGCCTCGACCTCAGGGCTCTGGAGGGAGTCTCCGACATCTCCAGAATCCTCCTCCGAGCTCAGCTCCCCGCCACTATCGCCTGTGGTGGCCCCCGTGGGCAGAAATGACGAGGCCATGTCTCCTTTCTCGATCTGTCTCTCTGTGCCCGGTCTGTCCTCCTCAAACCAGGTGTACTACGGGGAAGGGGGCCTAGCCGACCAGTCTCGTCCCGAGCTCGAGTCGGACTCAAGTTCACCTACTCCGCAGTCCCTCCCGCAACTCTGCCTCCCTCCCACTTCCACTCCCCGGGCGTGCAGGGCAGGCCGTGCTACACTCTGCCGCTCTCTTCTCAGGAGATCCGGCCTCTCCGGTCTTCCCTCTAACAGTGCGCACAGACTCGCCGCAAGTTCCTCCAACGGCGCGGGAGGCGGGACACCCGAGGCAGAGTAAACCCGAGATGCCGGGGAGAGCGCGGCGCGGGGCGGGCGGATGGGCCGGCGAGGGCGGGCGGATGGGCCGGCGAGGGCGGGGCTGCGTGCGCGCCCGAGCACGAGCTCGGGGCTACGCGCGGCGTCTGCGGCGCGCGACTTGTTTGAGCCTGCTCCGCGCCGGTAGGGGGAAGCGTGGGCGGCCCTACATTGGACGCCCTTCCCACCCAAGACTCGCGGGATGTTGCTGGGTTCACGCTTTTTGGAGAAAGTGTCTCCAGCCGTTCCGGTGCCCTTTAATCTTTTCGTTGTAATTGGTAGCCACAAACTCAGGAACCTGTCCTCGGGATAGGCCGTCAGGGGTGGGGAGTAGCGAAAGGAGGCATCTATCTGGTAGAGTAGGATATGAGTGGAATTGCAGGACACATGAAGCGGACGAAAGGTGCCGCTTATTCCCTCCTCTACGTATTGTGGTAATTCCTGGACCCACCGTACCCACCCCCCATCCCCCATCCCGGCTTCGGATCCCTTCGCCCTCATCGATTGCTTGAGGTTTTGCTCTGTCTTATAATGAATGAAAAGCCGGAAGATGGGCCTCTGGCACCTATCTGTGATTGATTGATGGAATCATTTTTCTAGCGTCTCCCGCTTTGCGCACTGCGGAGCACCTTATCTTTCAGGTCTCTGAGACTAGGCCCTTCCCGGGCCCCACCCTTAGCAAAACTCTCTTTCCGAGCTCAGCCTTGCCACTGTACTTTGTAGACTCAGTCAAGTGAAACCAAAGAAAGTACAGCCTAGCCCCTGAAGGAACTTATAGAACTAAACAAAAACTATAGCATTATTATTGTGTCCTAAGTGGTGGTGACAAAAAAAAAATATATATATATATATATCGTATATATTAAGTTAGTATTCAAAACACAATTGAGTTGATCATGGGGATGTACGCACAGCTATGTGATGATACTGTGAGCCATTGATTGTATACAATTGTATATTAATAGGTTTCCTAGGTTTTAAATATTTTTTAATTAGAGAAGATATATACAAAAATCATGTAAAAAATACAACATTCCCTTGTACCACCACCCCATTATTAACACTTAGCATCACTGTGGTAACTTTGTTACAATTGATGAAAGAATACTATAATTGTAGTATTAACTATAGTCCATAGTTTACACTATATTTTTTCCTATCTACCACCCTATTATTAACACCTTGCCTTAGTGTAGTTCATTTGTTATAATGCATGAAAGAACATTTTTATATTAATATTAACTATAGTCCATTGTTTACAGTAGTGTTCACTGTGTTGTACAGTCCTATGTTTTATCTTTTAATTTTTATCCTAGTAACTTATATATGGCCTAAAATTGCTCCTTTTAACCACATTCACATATATAATTCAGTGCTGTTAATTACACTCACAATGTTGTGCTACTATTACCACCATCAATTTCCAAAACTTTACAATCAACCCACACAGAAATTCTGTACAAATTAAGCATATAACCGCCCTCCCCCATTCCCTACCCCTGGTAACCTATATTCTAGATTCTAATTCTGTGAGTTTGCTTATTCTAATTGTTTCACATCAGGACATATATTTGTCCTCTTGTGCTTGGCTTAGTTCACTCAACATAACATCCTCAGGATTCATCCATGTTGTCTCATAAACAAGAACTTCATTCCTTTTTAATGCTGAGTAATATTTCATTGTTATGTATATACCACATTTTCTTTATCCTTTCATTGGTGATGGACACTTGGGTTGATTCCGTCTTCTGGCAATTGTGAATAAGACGGCTATGAAAGTCAGTGTGCAAATATCTGTTCAAGTCCCTACGTTCAATCCTACCTAGTTGAGGGATTGCAGGGTTATATGGTAATTCTCTGCTTAGTTTTCTGAGGAACTGCCAAACTGTCTTCCACGGCGGCTGCACCGTTTTACAATCCCACCAGCAATGAATGAGTGTACCTGTTTCTCCACATCCTCTCCAACACCTGTAATTTTCTGCATTTTTAATAGTAGCCATTCTAGTGGGGGTGAAATGGTATTTCATTGTGGTTTTGAAATTTGAACTTATTAGCTATAGTTCCCTAATAGCTAATAAGGTTGAGCATCTTTTCATATGCTTTTTAGTCATTTGTATATCCTCTTTGGGGAAATATCTCTTTGCGTCTTTTGCCCATTTTTAAGTTGGGTTGTTTGTTTTATTGTTGAGTTGTAGGATTTCTTTATATATTCTGGATATTAAACCCTTATTGGATATGTGGTTTCTAAGTATTTTCTCCAATAAATTAATGTGAGTTTTAATGTATATTGATAGATTTCCTAGTTTTGAACAATGCTTATATTCCTGGAATAAACATATTCTGTCCCTGATCATGCTCTTTTAAAAAAATACCTCTGCATTCGGTTTGCCAATATTTTCTTTAGTATCCTTGCATCTCCATTTAAAGTTGGCATTGGCCTATAGTTTCCTTTTTTGTTCTATCCCCTCTCACATTTGTATCAGGATAATAATAGCCTTGTAGATTGCATTTTCTGTTTTCTGGAATTGTTTCAATAAGTGGAATAGAGCACATAGAATTCTCATATAGGTTAGTGGGAGCTGTCAAAAGAAACTAAGTCACCAGTATAATCAGAGCTGCAGATAATCACCAGGATAATCAGTATAATCAAAGTCACCAGTATAATCAGAGCTGCAGATTTATTGAAGAAGAAACTGTTTAAGCAGGAAGACCTCAAACTGGGGAGGTCAGAATGAGAGTCTCAGAACAGCAAGCCAATTACAATGGCTTATAAAGGCAATTAGGGGATTTCCAATTGGGAAGTTACAATGGTTGGTTGACATTTAAGTTCTTCATTACATAGGAGGACCTTGCAAAATGAGGAACAGCTATACGTTGGTCAGTATGGCATACTCGTCTATTTTTTTTCTCTATGCCTTTATTAATTTACCTTCTTGAATGAATAACAAAAAACACCAAAATTCAACAACCGTGTATCCAAGACACAATAAAATATGTATTATATATTAAGTTGTTATATACCAAATTAAATTATTAGTATAGTCCTTCAGTTCAAAAAAGTTTGGGATGATAGCGGATGTTTCTTTTCACTCTGAAGTAATTATAATTAACATGACTGTCAAATGAAGGCATCTTATATAGGTTTTAGAATAAAAGGCACCATAAATGTAATTTTGTACATTTTTGTTTTTATATATAAATAAAATTAAAATAGAAAGTAAAATAAAACAAGCAAATTTACCAAAAAAAAACAAGATACTGCCATAGAATTATGCCCTCTAGAAATGGTTGAATTTGTTTGTAGCTTGGACAAAAAAATCATCTATTTTTAATAGGCTATCCCAACTGTACCGAGACCACCTAATAACTAAATGTTGCAAAAATTTCAGCTTTGTTGGTATTGCTCTGATTTCTCAGAGAGACCCATCCCTCGTCGATTTTTATCTTTTGGAAAGTTCCTGCCATTTATAAAAAAGAGGTTGCTCCCGGCAACTCCCAATGCAGGTAACCATTTTATCTTTTTTTAACGACTGTAAATTGGTTCAACAAGTTTGGAAAAATGTTTTACATTATCTACTAAAGCTGAACATAAGCATATAGCAATTCTATTCCTATCCAGCAGAAACACATACATGTGTTCACCAAAAGAAATGTACAAGAAAGTTCATGGCAGCACTATTTTTGAGTGCCCAAAACTGGAAATCCCAAATGCCTCTCAACAGTAGAATAACTGTGGTGTATTTACACACACACACACACACACACACACACACACACACACACACACCAACGTGAATGAATCGCATAAGCATAATAATGAGCCCAAGAAGTCTGGCACCAAAGAGTACACACTGCATGCTTCCATTTATATAAAGTTCAAAATCAGGCAAAACTAATCTGGGATGTTAGAAGTCAGAACAGAGATTAGGCTTGGGGTTAGTGACCTGAGGGTGAACAAAAGGGATTTCTGGGATGTTGCTGATTTTCTGTTTCTTGCTGTAAACACTAGTTACACAGGTGTGCTCACTATATGAAAATTCACTTAAATTTTGTGAACTTTTATTTTTGTACATTATATGTGAATGAAAAAAATTTTAATGACATATGAGGAAAGAGGGAGGGAGGAAGGGGAAAAGAATAACCCCTGACATTAGAAGCTGGCCTGGCACTTAGAGCTAGGCCGTGTTATTCTCTGATTAGATATAAACAATCTCACAAAATACCAACCTCAGACAAGGTCACTCTGAAACCATAGTAAAATGAGACAAAGCAAGGCATTTCATAAGTTTGTCTAAGCACAAACAAAAACAAGATCCCGTGCCACCCACAAAATGTCAAACACTCCTCTCAGCCAAAATGACTGATCGCTACCTCTTTACAAATTATAGCTCTATTCTAATGTCCATCTCCCCTCCCTGTATATAGGAGTTATTGAGATGCCCAATCACAAAATTGCCTCAGCTTTCTGACAGCATTTAATTTGAGCAAATCCCTGCTTCTTTAGACTCTTACCTCAAATCACCCAACCAAAGCCCAAATCCTATAATGGGTTCTTTCTTAACACCTTCTTGCCAAGACAGCCCATGGTTTCCCAAGGTGGGTTCTTTCTTGCTTTAATGAGCAATAAATCCAACTTAGTTAACTACAGATGTGTTCCTGGTCTTCTCTGGCTAAAGGGCCTTGACACTTGAAAACGTTTGATTACTTTTTTTTTTAAATTGTTATATGTAACATATTTACATAGAAGTGATAACTTTCCAAGTGCAATTTAACAAGTAGTTAGAGAGCAAATTTCAAAGACTGTTATGGGTTACAGTTCCACAGTTTCAGTTATTTCCTTATTGTGAAATACATACACAAAAAGGTGATAACTTTCAAATTACAATTTAACAAGTAGCTATATAGCAAATTTTAAAGAATGTTATGGGTTACAGTTCCACAATTTCATATTATTTCCTTCTAGCTATTCTAATACCCTAGCAACTAAGAAAAAGAAAATTATACAGAGATTCAGTATTCATAATCCTTTGTTAAATTCCATCTTGTCCTTGCTATCCCTTCCTCTAGTTTAATCACTTTCCTGATCTGCAGGGATGTCTAGGCAGTGACCACCCTAACTTGTTCATGTTGAAAAGGGGTGTCGACATTATGGAAAAAGGGGACAGAACTGGTTGATGTTCTTGAAGAGGCTGTTGCCTCTGGGTTTTGGGATTTAGCTGGCATAGGAGCTGTCTGGAGGATTTAAGTTTCTGAAGAATAAACTTAGTGAGTGAAACTTTAATAGAGTCTCAGATAGGGACCCAGGTATTCTTTAGGGTTAGGGTGACTACTATTGACTTGGGATCATCATACTGTGGCCATTTGGGATATCTAGCTGAAGCTTGCATAGGAGTAACTCCAGGGTAGCCTCTCAACTCTATTTGAATTCTCTTAGCCACTGAAACCTTGTTTTGTTGCCTTTCTTTTCCCCCTTTTGGTCAAAAAGGCATTCTCAACCCCATCGATGCCAAGGTCAGGCTCATTCTCGAAATCTGTGTCCCACATCACCAGGGAGACTTACTTACCTGGGGGTTCTTGTCCCACATCTGGGGGAGGGTGATGAATTTATTTGCAGAGTTGGGGTTAGAGAGAGAAAGTCCACATTTGAGCAACAAAAGAGGTTCTTGGGAGGTGACTCCCAGGCATAATTATAGGTTTACAACCATAAGTTTCACAAGAGCAAGACTCAAGATCGAGGGCTTAACTTATAAAGTAGAGGGTTCCTAATTCCACATAGCATGTGTTCTGTCCACGATAATCAACATCTCACATTATCATCACTTAGTTGTACAATCCTCATCACTCTCCATTTTAAACAACTCTCATGACCCAAAATACCCCATAGCTCTTTTCAGCCCTTCATTATTTGTCCCTAGTATCTGTGTGGTACTAGTAAGGTATTCCTATTATAGTCCCTAGCATGCAACAGGTAGATTTTTTCCAATGTACCACTCTGTTGTCAACTCTCTGTACCAGTGTCATACTTTAGAAGTGTATCATGCAAGCACCTATCTATATTTGTAGTGCTGATCTGTGGGATACATGCCTTGAAATAACCCCTTTCAATCCTGTTCGCCTTCAATGCAGCTCTGAATGTTTGATTTCTTGAAGATTCTATTAAAACACAAAACTATGAGGGTCCGGTGACTTTGAGGGAATAGATTATTTTTAAAATTAGACTTTCCAGGCAGGAATTCCTTCCCGGTATTTCTTGAGAAATATGTTTTTCTATATCCCATGAAAAATCAGCTGAGAAATCAGGAAACCGGGAGAAAGTATTGTAATTCCCCTGCAGGAATTAAAGCTTAACACTCAACACAGAGGTTAACGAGTCAAAGGAAG
This sequence comes from Choloepus didactylus, assembly GCF_015220235.1. Lineage (NCBI taxonomy): Eukaryota > Metazoa > Chordata > Mammalia > Pilosa > Megalonychidae > Choloepus > Choloepus didactylus. Next base: position 82,731,906 of record NC_051308.1, on the reverse strand, counting down.
CCACTAATACATTGAAAGCAAGAGCAGGAAACTTCGACACATGGAATCAAAGTGAATCAGAAAAAGGAGCAAGCAAAAGAGAATTGATGACCATCTAATCAGTCTCACTTGTAGCAGTTGCTATGTTTAACATGTGTGTTCATGGCCCCGTCTGCTGCTAACCATGAGACAATCTTGCAAATAAATATTAGTAAGTTTATGTGCACAGTGAGCTTTATACAAATTCTTGGAGTGTTCTAAGAAATAACAAGTTTTATTTCTAATAAATAAGTCCTTCAAGTGGCTATTTCTTTAAGTAATTGTATATAACACTGTTAACCTTGCTAGGGAATCTGAATGTTACATTATTTGGATAAAATCCACCAATGTCTGCTGGCATTTTCCAGTGTTTATATTCACTATAGGCTGCAGTTCTTTAACAGAACAAGTGCAAAGAGAGGATGTGAACGCTGTGGAATACTCTGACACAACATCCAAGATGAACCAAACTTTGAATTAACAAAGTAATATCTATTTCAATGGCAAAACCAAAATGTTTTCATCATTAAAAAAGCGACTGGACTGGAGTTAGTACAATTCATGTTTTGTGAAATATTGACATTTTTTTTACATCACCACAAAAATATTCATGAATTCGTCAAAAACATGTTAATTCCTAATATGCCGCAGACACAGTGTTAAACCCGAAGGATACCAGGATGAACAAGATTATTTATTCCCCTCTCTCACTCCACTCCAGTCCCATGGGCTGCTTGTGATTTTTCTAAAAGCCATGCATAATCCAGCATACTCCCATTTTAGTTCCTTTGCACTCGGTACTTCCTCTCTCTGGAAAACTCTACCCCCAGATATCTGTATGGTTTGCCCTCACCTCCTTCAGGTCTTTGCTCAAACTCACATTCTCAGGCAAGCATGCCTTGATCACCCTATTAAAACTTGCAACCCCACCCCTACCCAGCATTCTCTATCCCACTTCTTTAGCACTTATCACCATCTAACATACAATATAATCTTCTCACATATTACATGTATGTAAGTTCCATGAGGTCAGAGATTTTTGTCTATTTTTATCACTGCTGTATCACCAGAGCTCACACATAACTAAATCTTTATTGAATAAATAAGTGAATGAGTGAATGTATAAAAGATACTGTCACTGTTCTTTAAGGACTTACAGATAGCAAATGAATAAGGGCAACAAAATATTGTAAGTGAAGCAGAGAAGTGCATTCCAGGCAGAAGTAGCAAAGGCACAGTGGTATAAAAATAGCAAACACTGCTGCTTGTTTTCACTTAAGTATAAGGTTCGATAAGCAAACAGCAGAAATTTAGTTAGCTGCCTGTCCTTCCCCTTACCTAGCATAAACTAAAAATTGGAACATATGTTAACGTACTCTAAGAGGTAAAACCGCGCTTAACAAAGGCTACATTATTTTGCAAATATTTAAAAGAAAAGAATTCTAATAGGTCAGTGGCTTATTTTTACATCACTAAATCAGATTGGCGGTATTTATCTAGGTCATAAACTTCTAGAAAATCCATTGACTTTAATCCAACTCTTTGACTAAGCACATTAGCAGGACTCTGACATATAGGCAGATAAGCAGGTAGAGGAAGATATTAGGCTGTATTATCTAATTTGCATAATCTTGAGATTCATTTGACCACCTTCAAATAAAATCATCAGAATTTTACTAAATGCAAAATAAGGAATCACAGCTAGAAAATCAGAGTTGTGACCTTGGAGTCTTGTGAAATCTGAATACTGAGCAAAATTTAAATGTGAACAAAATCACATCCTTGAGTCCTCAGAAATAGTTTCTGCTAAAAATTAAGAAGGAAAAAATTGTGATTAATTTTGAGACCACCTAAATTGAGGCTGTTTGAGGATAATGAACAAATTAACCCAATTAACAAAGACTTGGGGGATGGAAATTTTGTGGGTTTAGAAACTTACTTTACAGTAAAATCTTGTATAATGTTGCTTATCATTCCATGGATACAAATATAAGGGCACAAAGAAAAAGAAGATTAGACAATAAAAATCAAGCATACTCTTCCTCTGCCCTGCATTTGAAACCTTTTTGTTTTTGTTGTTGTTAATGTAGCTTTTAGTATGTTAATGGTACTTAGTGAATATTAGTTATTAGTAAATGTATTTTTAAATTTGTCATATCACTATTTAGACCATCTTGCTAAAAATTAATCAGCGAAAAGTTATTAAGTGCTGGCTTATTAATGTTTCAGATAATGTTGTACAGTAAAAAAGCACACAGGCTGAAAAGTCCAATATTATCCTTGCCATTGAGTAACTTAAATTTTAGGTGGAGAGATAAAATTGATGCTCATGAAACAATTAAAAAATCAAACAGGGCAGTAAAATTACATGCTAAATCTTGTAGTATACACTGAAGTCAGTAATGATAGAATTATTTTAGCTGGACATCCCCATCAAAGTCTTCGGTCAAATCCTATTATTTTCCAGAAGAAAGCCTTAAATATTAAGTGACTTCTTGTAGCCTTACACTTAGGTGAGTGACCAGGTAGTTCTAATCAAGGTCTTTTAAGCAGCCTGGACCTTTTATGTCTACTAAGACTGTTCTCAAACTTCATTAAACAGAGAAGCAGCTATTAATCAGTTGACCACAACTAATATTGAGTTATTTCCAAGTGCATTAGAAGCCAAGATCTTTTAAGGAAAGTATACCTGAAATTGAAACTAAGAAACTGAAAATGTTCTTAACTATCTCTGCAATCGTTTTCTGCGTTCAGTTACTAGTTTGAAGAATAAAGGAGCCAGAAAATAAAGACATAACTAACACAGTGTACCTTCATGAAATATAATTTCTTTATATAAAAAATTAGTCCTGGGAGTTTGAGTCAATGGTTTGCAGGGCACCAGTGACGTGCAAGTGTAATATACATAGAGGGCACAGGATGGCGACATAGAACCAAGTTTGTGTTCTGCCAGCATGAAGGACTAGCTGGATTATCTTTGTACTTTGGGTCTTGATGCTTAGGAAAGACAGATCTTTCATGTCATATGGCACCGTGAATGGAACAATTGTTTATGTAATTATATCTTTATTTTAAACACCAGCCAAATTCTAATGCTGTTTCTTCTTTAGACTTAAGACCCAAGAACTGAGAGTGAAGAGGAAAATAGGCTTCCTTAACATATGCTTGGTTAAAAAAAGAAGAAAAGAATGTGGGCTTGACAAGTCCATTTATTATTCTGAATGTCACAACAAGAAACAGAGGCCATACAGTGTAGAGTTGAATAAACTTAGCTTTGAATCTACGTCATTACTCCCATTTGATTGTGGTTGGTTGTTGTTTGGCTTTCCCCCCTCTTCTCCCAAATATTCTGTGAAAATTTAAATTAAAAATTGACATTTTAAAATACACAGTAAAAGATAAAATGTTTAGCACATATATCTTGGTATGTGTTTATTCAAATGAAAACGTGCCAAAATCAGAATTTCTCATATTTGAAATTTTTTTAAGTTTACATTCATCCAAATATTCCTTCTTTGTTACTAATGATGGCCACAGATAAGCATCGTCCTGGAAGAAACAATGACTGATGTATTTTGTGGTGTTCAGACTTGGAAGATACTAGTTATCAGAAGCCAGAAAATCTGGTCAAACACATTAAAATGTACACAGTTTCATTTACATTATGTTTAAAATAGGGAATAACATTAAAATTGTTTTAATGTTTTTTTCCAAGATGTCTTTAGATTAAAAATTTAAATTACCCATTTATTTTTCTGGTTGCAGCCTGATTATAAGTTTTTAACTTTCATTTCTTCAAATGTCAAATGACCATGGATACCTTTAGGCTTTCTTTTGGCTGTGAAATTAAACCTCTTCTCCCTCGTCCCCAGATGAGCTCTGCTTGTCAGAGTCACTAGGAACCCGTGATGACAGAGGCTCCATCTTGGCTCCTGCTTCCACAATCTCTGAGGCAAGAAAAAAAGAATGTGGTAAATTGTGCACTGGCCCTTAAAGCTTTCACTTATTAGTAACATAGATCACTTCTGCACACATTTCATCACCAAAGTACATCACATGGCCATACCTAACTGCAAAGGGGCAGCAAAATACAATCCTACCATGTTCCTTGAGAGAAAGAAATGCCAGACTATTTGTGAATAACCCTAATGACATTCATGCTATCTTACTCATTTTTCCCTCCCTCCCTACTTTTTGTGAAAACATATTATATACTTGTAATGTGAAAACTCTCTACTGAATGACAAGCCTTGCGTGCATCACTTCTTTAAAAGGCAATTCCATGCAGTATTTTATAGTACTAAAACATAATTTTTGCAAAGACCACCCAATTCAGAGACCATCTGTAGTTTATGGAACATATTAACTGTAGTGAACGTAATAGCACTAATCACATGTCGGCAGCACCTTCCTCTTTTCCATGGAAACCAGGAGACATTTTGTAATTTATTGACAACTGTGCTGCCTAGATTATAGTTGAGGCTTTCTTCCAATTCATTGTGCTTCTCCAGGCATGGTCCAATTATCCTTAATGCATGGAAGAGGTAGCTGTATATTTCCTGCTGCCTTGTGAACTTCGCCTGCTGGCCAAGTGTGTGTGTTATAGTGTCACCTTCCAGCAGGGTCACTTGGGGGTTTTCTGCTTTCATTATGGGAATGACAGGCATGCTTTAGCTGTTTGGAGGAGTTAGTTACCTATTATCCTAAAGGGTACTGGCCTTGACATAGAAAGAGCTTTGCACAGGCTTGCCACCTGTCTGGGATATGTTTGCTTATTTACTCCTTTTAAAATGATTTCCTGTTTTGTTTTGCATTTTGCCACCACTCTGGTTTTAGTTTCCAAACCTTGGAATTCATTCTAAACATTGTTTTATGATAGAGGTCATGTCTGAAGACTAGTAAGATCACACTTTGAAGTTGTTTTTCCAGGACCTCCAAGAAGATGAAAGTATGTGTACCTGGTTCACCACTGAATCCCCATTGCTTGGGATGTTTCCTCACACTTGGTGCTCAACAGGTATTATTGAATTAATAAATGAATGAATGATAGATGGATGTAAAATACATTATTGACTTGCCTGCATAGAGTTCTCTTTCTTTTGACCAAGGGCAAAATTTGTAAGCTGCTAGACTGGAATGAGAGATACAGAGACTTTTCCACCTAAGCTAAGCTACAAATCAATAATTATTTTGGTTGTGGTATTATTTTTATTTCCCACCACTCCCTTCTCATACCTGACTTTCCAGCCAAACTTACCTACTGGCCGTTCTCAGAACGGGCCTGTTTATTGTGCTACTGTGTTTTGCTTCCTCTGTCTTATCCCCACCCAGTTGTCCATCTGAGAAACTCTTTAATCTCAATGAATTAAAAATATCTCTTCCTGGGTGAAACATTTAAATCCATCCCCCAAAATTAGACAGGCTAACTCTCCTCACTTCCCCATAGCACTAGTGTCTACTGTCAAGTGGACAGTGATGATCAGACAGGGAATTCTGAAGAGACTACTGTTATAAAGGCATTAAGTTTAGTTAAAAGAAATAAAACAAGTAAATTAGGGGTAAAGCATCCTGGAGAGACCTAATGGGAATACAAGTGGTGGAAGCCAAGAATATAAAATGAGCTTGAAAGGTAAGGTTAAGACTCCAGGAAGGGCTGCACTGCCGAGGTAAGCATATACCTTTCCAGCTTGCCCTGGTAGACAGGCTTCCTTCCCATGCTAATGACGCTATCACAAGAAAACTCCTTGCAATTGAAATAACTAATAGTTAAAGACAGAGCCATGTGTGGTCTACTAGTTCTACCTGATTCAAGGAAGATTTGGGAAGGGATTTGGATTTAGGGAAGGTTGTGTCACGAAGAGTGAATATGAGGTAAATATTTTGAGTTATCCATAGAAAGTGAGCCTGCTTTTGTATGAGCCTATAGAAAAGAACAAAAGAGAAGTAAAAGAGAATCTTCTGGGTATGACTGTTATTTCTCTCGTGGCCTTTTGGTCACATCAATTAGAAAATAAATTGTGCATAACTATCTTTACTGGCATTAGAACGCTTGCAGTTGGAAATGATGGCTATTCTGGTGACCTGTGTAAACTTACTTGGGAGCAGAACAATTGTCACTGCCTGTTGCTTAAATTGCTCCCCGGCTCCCTAATATCACCTAGTAGGGTTGGGCCTGGCTACAGGAGGAATCACTGTTGCAAAGACTCAATACACACCTCTCAGTGTAGTGGTGTAGTACTTATCACTGGGTTTGTAATCATCTTTGTGGAAAGCAACAATGAGTAGCAGTCAATTCAATGAGAGTCAGTTGAAGAGACAAAGCAGATATACACACTGTTTGTCTGGGATGAATGGGGAGGGAAGAGAAGAGGTGGATTTACTGGGGGAAGAAGCTAGAAGCAAGGCCTGGGGTGAGCCTACCAGCTATGCTAACCCCTCTCTTGACCGGCAAGGCCAGACAAGGCAGCCACACCTGATCGGACTTTATGTGACCCTAAGGTTCCCAGGGTGTGGGGGTGGGTGGCAGCATGTGCAGTTCTTCAACAGACAGACTAAGCACAAGCTTTGAGCACCGGCAAACCAGGCCTCCAAAATATTTGGCCAGGAGGAGCATTTTGAAAGTTCCAAAAAAGCATTTAGGTGGTGATCATGAAAAAAAAAATGTCCATTAGGATTGATATTTATTTTATAGCTTATAATTTGAAAATTTCAGTTTATAATTTTTATATTGCATAGAGCTCTAAAGATTTTAATTCAGCCCTAAGTCTTTGAGGTGAAGAAATGATGGGATTCTGTCCAGAAGGGAGCTGGGGCTGAAGCCAGAGGAATCCATTCCAATGTGAAGGACAGAAGCTACCAGTGGAATTAAAGGTGGGAAGCAGGAGGAGGAGAGTAGAAAAGGAGCAACCACTGACCAGAAAGCTAAGAATAACAAATACGCTGCAAAGTGAGCAAGTGGAAGATGGTCTGGAGAAATTCTAGAGACTAAGAACAGGTGCTGCAAAGGGCTTTCAAGCCACTTGTGTGGGTGAACCAGGTTTATTTTTAAAACTAGGAGACATTGAAGAGCAGCAGCTCAGCTCTTGTCCTTGACAGAGCTCCTTGCCTGGGAGAAGGCATCACGGGCAGAGGGGGCAGCCTCAACAGTACCATGTGAAGAAGTAAGAGCCTGAGAATAGCCGGAGCCCTGCTCCTGCCTGAACACGAGGGTGTGCCCTGCTCTGGGCCCTGCCTGTGTGAGGGCACTGCCCCGGAGGCCGGTGCCATGGTAAGGTAGTGGCTGCAGTGGCTGGGGGGTTCATGCTTTCCCTGGTGATTGCTGGAGTAGTCAGTCAGGGTGTCACTGCAGCCCTGGAAACAAGAAGACAGCAGTTGTGAGCCATCCTAGAAATCTTCCCCATTTTGAGCCAGAGAGAGAATACTGGAAGAATGGGCACAGAATCCTGTCGTCGTGCTATTAATATTTGCATCCTGCGTATACCCAAGGCTGGTGGCCCAGGAAAATCTTTCTGTCACCTAGAGAAGGATGCAAGCATGAAGCCACAGCTGACAGTCAAAGATGTTGGCTTTGTAAACGTAGAGGGTACAGACTAATTAGAATGTGCCAGAGCTACTCCAGGGGAGTCAGGTTGACCAAAGTTAATCAGTAAGTGATAAGGCCAAAAAAAAAGCCTTCCTATCAATTCTCAGCTCTGGGTTGGTTTGATCAATAACCAAAGCAGAATTGTCTGGATTTCTTCTACCTCTGACATAGTCAAGAAGGTGCTAGTGTAACCTGGATGTTTCCAAGACCCCTACCCTTCAGAGGTCACTTTTACCTTTGATAATTCATTTTGGAAACATTGTAACCGTCCTTAATGTAACCGTAAGCTCAGGCTCAGAAATCCTGCTTCCTGCTCAGTCCATGCTGGTTGCTCTCTAGCATCCCATGTGAGTAGCCAAAGTACAGACGTAGCCTGTCTCTTTCTGTTGCGAAGCACCACTAACACATAGCAGTTGCACATAACAGACTTTTCTGACGATGTTGTGGCTCCTGAGAGCAGACAGAGATGTTATAGCCTGGGGCAGGAAATAATTTCAAATGCAATGTCAGGCATCATTGTTTCTGGAAATGCATTGGACATTTCTTCCACAAGAGATTTCTCTTTGACTGTGTCCCTCCTTGGCATCCCAAGGGAGCCCCAAAGCCACAGTTGTTTAAAAAGAGATCAAGAAATATTCCATACTCCCACACACACAGGCACACAACCATAGAACTGTATAGCACACTGTAAACCAAGCACTAAAGTGAATAGCATAATTATAATGCTACTGTTTCGTGAATTGTAACAAAGGTAACACACTAGTACCAAATGTTAAAAATAAGGAAAACTACATGTGCAAGGGGTGGTATTTGCATATTTCTGTAAACCTACAATTGCTCTAATAAAAAATAAATTGAAAAGCAAGAATGATCCCATCCTTCTATATTGATGGAACTACTATTTATTAAGTCTCAGAGACTGCATTAACTGCTTATATTATCTCATTTAACCCTCTCAACAATAATCTGTGGTAGGCATTCTTCTTTTACTGATGAGGAAACTGAGATTCAAAGATAATTTGGTCAGGGACACACGCCTGAGAGGTTTAAACCAGGTCTTCTGACTCCAAAGCCCAGGCTTCACCTTATTAGACTTGCTGCCTCCTTGTGTAACCCGATTCCTTCACATACTTCTTAGGTCACCAAAATTAAAATCTATTACTTTAACTCAGCAAAATTTTCTATACAGTCAGGTAAAACTTTCCCTAGTATTTTCTTCCATGCAATTGAATCCTTTCCCCAAGAGCTCTCTCTCAGAAATGACCCTCCTGCTGCTGCGATAACTTTCATATCCGCTCTCATCGTCTTTCCAAGAATTGTTTCCTCTCACTCTTCTAGATAGCTTTCTACTCTCTTGGCTTCCCCTCCTCATTTCTCTGCTTTGTCAGCTTTTCTAAGGAAAGAGCCTCATTTAATACCAGGAACAGGAATCCCCCTTCCCTGCTGCCTTTTTCATGTGGGTGAATCAAGCCCCACAGACAGGCAGCAACAGGATGCCTGATTCCTGGGCTGAATCTCTCAGGTGCTTTCCCCTCCCCAACCAGAAGCTTCATTTTCTTCTTCCCAACTCCTTAGCCTTCTTGGAACTGAGCTCACACTCCATTAAGCCAGAACACTCAGCCCTCCTGAATCTTCATAATTCTTAATTATGTCCTTGCCACAGGTTGGGATGACAGCCACAGATGAGAGAGTGCACACATACAAATGGAGCTTTAAATACTGTGATTCTCCTCCCCGACAGTGCACTGAGAGACTGTGACAACATGAACCCACAGTCCAAAGGACCTTAAACCAGGGGGTATATAGTGAGAAATAACAGCTCTGCTATCGAAATGTAGAGTGCTATCTCCCAGCACCAAGAGGTTAGGGTTCACGGATCAGTCAACAAAATTGCTGAGTACCTGTTAGGAAGGAGACACTCTACCAGGGGAATTTTTAAAATAAAATTAAATTAAATTAAAAAAATAAAATTAAAAAAAAAAAGAAAGCCATGCCTGCATTGATGGAATTTATAGCCTATTTTCAGAAACAGGATATGAAAGATAATTATCCATACCCCACAGGATATGCCAAGTTGTAAACATAAATGATGGCGGCTGCAGACGTTCCAAGGAGAGAGACAGCACCTTGACCCAGAGAAGGAAGACAAGACACTAGGCCAGAGATGAGGCTCCCATGTGGCCTCAGCTAGTTGGGCGGGAGGGGGAAGGGCCTGTGGGCAGCTTGGGGTGCTGGGACTGGAATGCGAATGACTTGTTCAAGGGACAATGAGTCATCACCTTGGCTTTACTCTACAGCTGCCACATAATAGCAGGCATATAACAGGTTTCTGTTTTTTGCTTTTTTTAAAGACCTCAAAAATGAAACAAGAGACCCAAATTCTCAATATAGAAAATATGCCTGTGATGTCAATGCTCAGTGACACTGAGGAGGTGAGAATTCCTGAGCCCAATATGAACCTGAACCCTGACAAAGTTCTCACCCTTGTTGGCTGGAAACGCCATTTATTTATTTAACACTGCCACTCAGGATTCTGTTCTTTGGAAAACCCCAAAATAACCGGCACAGACTTTTCTTCCATTGCTAAGTATGTGTGTCAGCAATTGTTTTGGCTTTGTCATAACTGGTCACAAGTCTTTCCATTGTTTTGAAATACTTTAAGGCCACTTGGAATCAGTAAACATCTTATAAGGAAACTCACCCTGGTAACCCTTTAGCTACACAAATATCTTAGCAATTTGACATCGACAGTTGTTGTGTTGTTTGTGTGCATTTGTTTTAAGGTGCAGTTCCTGAGTCCTTTGTTTCTGAGCTTTTGGATACGTATTAATGGTGGTGGGTTGGCAGAGTAGGTTCCCCAGCCAGAACTGAGGCAGGTCTACCTTCAAGACATAAACAGAAAGATTGTCTATTTCCCTAGTATTTTCTATTGAGGACTTGTTACTTTTTTGGCATTTTCTATTGAGGAATATTAGCTGCCTCTGACTCAGAACTTACGGGAAGATCTCCATTATTTATCATCTTTTTAAAACAATTTTTAATCAACTTACCTTTCCTTAATGATTACTATACATTTCTAGGAAATTAATTCTCACTTCATGAGTTTCATGAGTTTAGCAAAACAAACATTACCGGGGTAGTGAAGGAACAATTACTTGAGACATTGTGTTCTCTTAGACATAGACACATACTAGGAAAAAATCAACTAAGTCTCACTTGGGTATATGAAAATAGCATTTTCCCAGCTCAGAATCACATTTGAATGAGTGCTTAGGTGTAAAGCTATGCCAGTATAACCTAGCCACAAGATAGTGTCAAGTGTAATATAATGTTTTTTATTTTGTTTTAAACAACAGAATGCAGCATGGAGCTATAAACATCATGGAACTAGAGTGAGCAATTCTGAGCTGCAGGGAGCTGGGCAACCTTGAACAAGTCACCCAACCCCTCTGGGCATCTTGGGTGTCTTCATTTTAGAAAACGATGGTGGGGGTGGGGGTGGGGGTAAATTCCCATCGTGTCTTACTAATTGTGGTAATGACTTAGCAAAAACACTTTGCAACTACAGGTCTTTTTCTAAAACACTTAAAGTAATTACAAAGGTGGCTGTTCGGGGGAAATGAGATATGTGAAAAATTATTTTTTGAAAAAAACTTTAATGTCGACCATTTCATGTGATTTACATTTAGCAATTAGAGGATTATTAATTAATACTCTAAGAAAATAGTGTTATGCTATTACTGTCTTCTTAATGGCACATATCTCTTTTTGCAGTCATTTAGACTTTTCTTCATAGAAAAAAAGTATTTAAAAAGCACAAATTACCTGGAAGATAATAGGGTGAGATTCCTCTAAGTGCCTTCTGCCAGATGGAGGGCTTTCTGTTCTGTACCTCTAGTATGCCCGTTGAACATAGTGGTTTATTTGACAATATAAGACATTTTTCTCAAATAAAGTAAGAAAATAAAGGGTGTTCTAGCAAGTCATACGAGGGGAGGTGCTGAGGGTAAAGGGTAGGAAAAAGAGGAGAAAAGAATATTGAGGGAGACCAACACGGAGACGCATCTAGCAGCCACACTGGTTAGCTTCAGAACTGCAGCCGGATAAACAAGGTCCCTTGAGGGTGAACCGAGAACTCTGGCAAGTCTCCATCTGCCTCTGAGGGTGTCTGGGCTTTTAGCCCTGGGGGAAGTACTCGGGAAACCGGCCCCACCTCTCCTCCCAGCTTTGATCCTTTTTTGATGGCTAAGCAAAAAGGATGTCACGAAGCACTTTTCTATGAGGGCCATGATCTGTTATTCAGGAACAGGGGAAGCCCTTCCAGGCAAAGTCTACACACCAATCTACCCATGAATGGCTTTGCTGCCCAAAGCATAACCGGAGCTAACTACCCAACAGCTCACTGCCTCCAAATGGAGCTTATTCTGAACTAGCTCTTGCTAACCCATTTTCATTTGAGAAAAAATAGTTAGAATAGTTTACCCTAATACTCTGGCAACTGGGACCCCACTTTTACTAAATGAAATATTTTTCTCACCTACTTTTCAATATTGCTTAGTTAGCTGCCTTTGCCTGTTTGCAAGTAATTCAAAGTGCACTGTGGTGATGCCCAGCACCTTCTCACATGGCTGTGGGATCCCATTGGCTGACTCCCAACAAATCCCCCCTTTTGACTCTGTATTGCCAAGGAAATGCCATACAGCGATGTAGAACCAGGAGGGTAGTGTTTGATTCCAGAACCACTTTCTTTACCCATTGCCCTCTCTTGTCTCCAGCTGCTGCCAAATCCACCTCTTTTCCTTGAGGTGCTCAGAAGTCTAAGGTCCGGATTTTTATCACCACTAACAAGAGCAGCAACAGCTCTGAGACTGATTTTTCTATTAAAAGTAGAGAAGGATGTTCTCCTCTGAGTGGGATTTTGCTTAACAATGGCATGTGACCAAGGTTGTGATACATTCCTGCATATTTCCAGTGTCTGTGGATTCCCCTACCTCATGAGCAAGTCTTCGATAAAGCAAGGGAGGAAGTCGGAGCTAATGGATGATGTTTATTGAGAGCTGCAAAGGATATAACCTGAGCACCACCGACTGCCGCTTCTAAAACCAGATTTTTAAACAAACTAATTCCTCCGCTTCCCAGGGAAGCTTAAATAAGACTGCAGTGGAAGTAACAGAGGAAAATATGCCTGAGAATAAAGTGTGTATTGTCAAATAAAATAAAAATATTAGTCCACCAATTTATTTATTTGGAAGACTTTTTTTGACAACCACAAGAGACAAATGAAGTATAGGTGTCTTTGTTCCCTAGAAACTTAGATCTAATTGTAAGAGAAAGAACACAATAAATGTAATTTAAATATGTTCATTGTAGAAAATTTGGAAAATAGAAAAAGTATAAAAAAGAAAATTAACTTTTTCATATGATACCTAATAGTATTTTTCTTCACTTTTATGTGTTTTTAAATAAATAAAATCGGTTTCATACTATGTATACAGTTTTTGTATTCTGCTTCTTTCACTTAATTTCACCTACCACAAGAATTGGGAAAGGTAGACTTAAAATCCCCCTTTCAACCTTGCAATATATATGACATACAAATGTTAATGTCATACATACAAGAGCTCTTACAAATTAAGAAAAAAAATGGAACGACTCAATAAAAATAAACAAAGAACAACAAGAATAGAAAAGTAACCAAAAAGTACAAATGTCCAATAAACATATTTAAAATATTCAAATTCACTGCTAATCAAAGAAATGCAAAGTTACGAATGAGATCACATTTCTACCTTTCAAATCAGCAAACATTTTAATAATATTCTGAGAAATGGGCATTCTTTTATATTATTAGTGGAACATAAATTGGAACCACTTCTTTGGTGATAATTAGGCAGCATGAGTTAAAAAACCTTAAAATTTTCACATCTTTCTCTACTGGGATTCTTATCCTTAAGAAATAAGCATGGTTGTTTACAATAGGTAGAAACAATTTAAATGTTCGACAATATAGCATAGGTAACATAAATTATTGCATATTCATCGATGGCATGAATGCAGAAATTAAACATCATCTTTTCAGAGGACAAAGTTCACCATGTTCACAATTAATTGTTGAATAAAAAAAGCTGTTTATAAAACAGTGTGTACAGTATGAGTTCAGTTTTGTTTTAAATATACACATATATTTGTATATTTAAGACTTGTATTGAATAATATACAAAGGCCATTTCTATGCTTTTCTAAAATATCCACCTTTTATATTGTGTTCGTGTATTACTTTAGTGATTAGGAATAAAAGCAATTAATTCCATTTTTAAAAAGACAGATATGAAAGTCAAACCTTCTGTGAAAGACCTTTTGATTTAAACCTTTGTACAGGTGATGTCTCTGACATCCTAATCAATGCCTTCCCTCAACTTGACCTGGCATCATAGTGGGGAACGGCCTCAAATATCTACTATGAAAATAATTACTATTATTACTATAACTACCATTTGTTGAGTGCTTTGCTTACTCTGAGCCATGCAGTGTTAAATAGTTCATAAATTATCATTGCATTTAATCTTCACAACAACATCCAGAGATAGAAATTATCATTATTCCCAATTTACAGATGAGGAAATTGAGGCTTAAAGAGAAAGTAATGTGGTCACCTAGCATGTAAGCAGAGGGGCTGGCATTTGAACCCTGGCATTCTTCACCTCTGCACATACTTTCTTGCTCCTTTTCAAGGAAAACCAAGAAGGCTCACCCGATTCATGAATTTTGTAAAATCAGGTTTGTTGGGTAGAGAAGAGACTAATTAGTCTTGCTATATAGGCAAGTGTTGAATGTGATATGAATTACCTGGGATTTTGTTCTCATGGCCACTGAAAACACTACTCTCTCACTACCCAAGGTCACAGTGACAGAGCTGAGGAACTCAAGAGCTTGTCCCAGCGTTTGCAGGCCTCTACCAAAACTGCATGATACCTCTCTGGATATCTGCCCAAGTCCCCACTGCTTGAGAGTGTTAGGAGGGAATAAGACATATTCTTCACTGTGATCCACTCTGGTCCACTGATATCCCCCTCATCCCAACAGGCAAAACCTCTCTCCCACTGTCCTCGGGAATCCTGCTGTCTTAATGGAGTATTCAGGATGCATGTCCATCCCACTTTCCCACTCCCCCAACTCCTTCCAACTACAATTTTCCTCCCATCAGATTTGTCACTTTACTGTTATAAATCCAGTCCACATCTCAGCATCTTGGAAATTGATTGTCTTGCCTGGTGAGGCGAGGGAAATTTGTTCTTGAGGATAAGGGTCACTGTAAGAAAATATTAACGTTTAAAATCAGAAGCTAAAGAATTACACACATATTTCCAAAAGAGGAAGTCCTAATGGTTTTCTGAATGCACAAATGATAGCTTGGGAGAAGCTTTTAAAGAGCTTTCATGCTAACACTAAAGGCCCAAGGTTTGTTTTCTTTGAGGTTTCTTAATGGATTCTGAACACTTCATTGCATTCACCAGAGCGGTGAATTGAATGTAAAGTGGCAGGCCTTAAATGGGAAGCCATGCATTGGGGCACAAGGTGATGACATGAAACAGTTAGTATTTTCTGCTTTTCTTAGTTGGTATTTAAATGCTCTTTTGAGAGAGGAGTATGACCTCTTCTGACAGTGTTTCCTTTTTTTGCTGCAGGTCACTAGCAATTTTACCTCCTCCCAGTGTCTTCCAGCTTCAGGCCCAAGCTGCCACTGGAGGGCAGTCTAAGCCTCTGTCCCCCCTTCACCATCTTCCCTCCTGCCTTCCCTGCCCAGGATTCTCAGATTGTTGACCTGGTTTCTGGTCCCTCTTACAATATAATACTCCTTACCAATCTCACCTTCTTTAAAGGAATGAAGGGCCACATTCTTACCATATTCAAAAATAAAACATTACACTCCTACAGTCTTTCAAGGGACATTCAGTAGCACAATCCCTCAAAAGAACCTCCTGAGGTTAGCAGGACAGGTATTATAATCACCTTTTGTAGAACGGACAACTTGATCAGGAGAGGTTAAAGAAATGTTTAAACCTCCATCGGTTCTGAAGTGTCAGGTTCTCTGATTCCTTGACCAGGACTCACCCCTCCAGTCACTCTGAAATAAGATCCAGCCTTTGTTTTGAAGGGGGATCAGTTTTTAATGAAGACATCAAACAAATAGCAGTAAAAATAATCCAACAGAAAAAGAAAATCACACGATCACATTTTTTCCCTGTATCTAGTCATAAAAAGGTTTCAATCTCAAGGAAGAAGAAATCAGAACCCCCTTTCAAAATTTAACATAAATCCGCTTAAACATGGGAATAAACAGCTTGCCCAGATCCTTTCCCCACCCTTCCATCCACACTAGGCAATTTAATTAATGGGCAAACAGCCCTGTGGTGGATTTTTCCAATAGAGTGGCACGAACGAGTAAGACCCATCTTTGCACATAGCTTGTTGGCACATCACTCTGGCTGCATTACAAAAACAGAACAGAGCCGTATGGTTCCTGGAAAGTAATTCTTTGGCAGGGCTCTAGCCTCGGATGAATCCACATAGAAAAAGTGCTCAGGTGGCCCTTTCTGGTGACAGGGCACGGGGTGGACAGCAGCGGATGTGTGTTGAATGTGTGTGTGTAATGGTGCAAGGTCCTGAGTGGGGAGGGAGGATGCATGCGAATCCCGACAGACCCATAAGCACAAGGTTGTAAATGATTCCTGCTTCCCCTGCTTCCTCTGCTTCCGTAATCCATTCATTTAGCCATCAAATGTGCAGTACCCTGCCTATCTATTGCATACTCAGCACTGAACAAAGAGTTTTGCATTAGTGAGCGTAAAACATGAACTTTTAAAGGATCAAAATAATGTCCATGCCTTTGATAAGCTTCTAGTGCAGATAAGGAAGTCATTTTGCAAGAAGTTATTAACAAATGTTTATTGAGTGTCCATTCTTATGCAGTGCGGGTGCCTGACAAGCTCCAAATTGAAATATTGATACAGTACAGCATAGAAACACAGATATTAAACCCCATTTTATTGACATGGTC
Source organism: Choloepus didactylus (assembly GCF_015220235.1). Lineage (NCBI taxonomy): Eukaryota > Metazoa > Chordata > Mammalia > Pilosa > Megalonychidae > Choloepus > Choloepus didactylus. Next base: position 82,715,248 of record NC_051308.1, on the reverse strand, counting down.
AATGTTATCCAGGAGTGCAAAAGTGATGGGGGTGGGGCAGAGGGGGGAAGTGCTGCTTTTAAAACTGCTCCAAGATTGTGGTCAGTGTTAAAGTTGGAATCAACTAAAGAATAGTTCAAGGAATTTTTTCCAGAAGCCTTGGTTTTTTAAAAGAATGGGCAGGAGGACAAACTCCCATCTTAGACGTTAGGCTAATCAGGCATTTGCACTGTTCTCAACATTAGGACCTGTTCTGGGTTGAGAGGCCCCACTACCTTAATTTCAATGTCTCTAAAAAAGTCTAGGTCAAATATGAGCCTTAAGCACACTCAGTGTTTTATGGCCTGCTTAACAGAAATGTCCTCAGCACCGTGGCTGTGGTTTCCATGTTCTTGCCCTCTCCCAGCAAATAACAGGAGCAACCCCACTGAGGACATTTTAAAGAGTCCTAGAATCCCCCTTTTCTATGAAAATGTCTTCAGGAAACCCAAGACTTGTGCTTGTGATCTTTGCACCCCGCCCACACCCATAGTGCATCAGCCCCTGAGAGCAGGCAGGAGGAGCTGCCCAGGCTCCCTGCCAGTGTTCAGCCTGTCCCCTGTGGTCTCCTGTCCCTCCGAAGCTGGTCCTTTGTACCAGTGCGTGCCTTGGCTGCTTCTAGCATCATTTCTCCAGGCATGGACGTTGCCACATAATGCAGATCTGGATCTGCTCACTATCACACAGTGATTACGACAGGAAACTGGAGCAGCGGCAACAGACACTAAAGGAGGAAAGAACAAGGCTACTCAAGGGTGCTTCATTGTTGCCCTGTTCCTGATTCTCTGACAGCGCCAACTCTGCCTATCAGCTTTGCATGCAAACCCAAACCCAGATGTCCATCCAGCTTGTCCCAGAAGCCTTCAAAAAGGCGCTCTGCAAAATTACTCCTACAGAGAGACCAAAACACACCTGGGTTTCACCCTGTCCTTAGCTTGGATTTTATGCAAGACATTTATCCTGTTTGAACCTTAGTTTTCTTATTTCAAAATAAAAAGGTAGGACTGGTGACTTCTAATGTCCTTTTCAGCTCTAACTTTCTATGACTCTATGTATGTAAAAGCCAAATGAAAAAAAATTCAATCAGAAGCCATTAAGAGTTGCTGCCCAGTAGACGAATGAACAGAATCAGTACTGGTATTTTTCAGGTAATTAGCACAGAGGTAGCATAGTGTACACAGAAGAGTCTTGGAGTCAAAGGACCTGAGTTCCAAACCACCAAACAGGCATTGTGCTCTACAGAAGTGGGGGGAAAAAATCATGATTTTGGAGATGAGTTCCAATCCTCGTTCCATTACTTGCTAGTTGTGTGACTTCGTAACCTTGCTGAATCTGTTGCTTCATCAATAAATGAACATAAACAATAACGTACAGGATTATAGTTTAAGATTTAGAGACATAGAGCTTAAGATTTGTTAAACTTTAGACCATTGTGGGAAGTCAATAAACATTAGTTCAGGTAAGTGGTTTTTCTTGGATCTCTTAGAGAAGGAGAACTGACATATTCTTGAGTTCCAGCTTTGTGCCAGAAACTTCTGTGACTTTAACATTTAATTCTGATGAAGTAGCTACTGTTTTTTGAATTTTAACCTAAATCTGCTTTCCTCAGATGTAAAATGAACATAATAATACCTTTCCTACTCAACACAAAGAGTTCTTGAGAAGATTAAAAGAATGCAATATGAAAACGCTTTGCAAATTGTCAATTTTTATATAAATGTGAACATAACAGCTATTGTTTTATTAAACATTCTTTATAATACCATGAAAAGAAGGCTCAATTACACAACTTGCATTTATTCAGATCCTAGTATTTGGCCACTTATTCAGAACATGGTCTCCGTGCTGAGAGGCTGTATCACCAAGGATGCCAAAATAACACCCAGTTAACGAATGAGAATTGTTAGAAACAGCAGAACACAGAGACTTCCAGAGGAGCTAGAATTGGTTCATTGTAATAGAAAGTAGTTCAAAGAGAGTGGTCTGACTTAAAAGACAAAAAGATTTAAGGTAGAGAAATGAGAGAAGGGAAGACATTTTATATAAAGGAAATGGCATGAAAACTGGAACAGAGGCAGAAAAAAAATGCCTCTTTGAAATCTGTGAAGAAATTAGGATTCCTGGTCTTGTAATTTACAGGGACATGAAGTAGTATTAACTCATTCATGCAGTACATATTCATTAAGCAGTTACTATGTGCCAGGCACTGTTCTAGGTGCTGGGGACCCATCAGTAAACAAATTAAAAGGTAACCGCCTTGAGGAGCTTATATTCCTGTGAGTGGGGCAGAGAATAAATATAATAAATTAATAAATTATACAGTATGTTAGAAGGTGATGAGTGCTATGGAAAAAAGAAATAGTAGAGCAGGGTAGGGTGACAGGGTGAGTGTGACCAGGCCGAGGAAGTAGGTGACCATATAAGATAGGCTGATCAGGCTAGATTTCATTGAGAAGCTAATATTTGAGCAAAGGCTTGAAGGAGGTGAGGGGGTCAGCCAAGCAGCTAAACAGGGAAAGAACTTCAGGCAGAAGGAAAAACTGAAGTAGTGGTTCTCAAAGTGTGGTTTCCATCTGGACCAACAACATTAGCATTATCTAGGAGTTTAGAAATGCAAAATTTCTGGGCCCATCCCAGACCTATTGAATCGGAAATTTTGGTGGAGTCCAGCAATCTTTGCTTTAACAGGTTTTCAGGGTTCTGATGTTTTCCAAAGTTTGTGAGCCACTGAGCAAGAGCAAAAGTCCTAGCTGGCTTGTGTCAAGCTTGTGCCAGGCTTGCACAAGGTCAATGTGGCTAGGATGAAGTGAACAGGAGGGAAAGAAGTAGTAGAGGAGGTCAGAGAGGTAGTGGGATGGGGAGGTGGGGGTGAGAAACTGAAGAGATCCTGTAAGGTTTTGTTGGTCATTGCAAGAACTTTGGTTTTCACTCTTGTAACCGAGAAGTTGGCATTTAACAAATGATTATGATTATTGAATCACTACGGAGATGTTTCTTTTTACTTTCTGGTGTATTCGAGTGGCCAGAGGGAAATACCTGAAATTTCTGAATTGTAATCCAGCCTCCTTGATCTCTGATAACGATTCTATACCTATGTAGCCTTTATCTTATGATTGTAATATCCTTGTGACAATACTGTGTGACGGTTGCACAAAACTGTAAATGTAATTAAGAGAGCTGAGTGTGAATGTAGTTGAAAAAAGAAGGTTAGGGTCATGTATGGCACTAAGAGAAAGCTAAAGGATAAAAGCTGGGACCGTATAACTTAGCAAAACCTAGAGTGGACAATGATGGTGGTTAATTGAACGAATTTAAGAAAATCCTTATATTAACTAGACCAAACGTATGTCACTATTGCAAGGTGTTAATAATAAGGTGGTATATGGGGAAAAATACAATTAATACAAACTAAGGTATATAGTTGACAGTAACAATGTAATATTCTTTCATTAATTGTAACATAGGTACTATACCAAAGCTAAATGTCAATGATAGAGGGATATAAGGGACATGGGATTTCTTTTTTTTTGGAAGAAATGAGAATGTTCTTATATTGACTGTAGTGTTGAATGCATAACTATGTGATTATACCAAGAGCCATTGATTATACACTTAGGATGGATTATATGGTGTGTGAATAAACCTGCTTAAAGAAAAAAAGCCTTGTGACTGACCTTCACTTGTACCCTCTTATCCTGTTTTTTCAACTTTAGAGTCTTATGATCACTACAGACAGCCCCTCATGTCTATTAATGAAAGGCCCTGAGTCAGCCCAGAACTAACCCACCCCAATTCCAAAACTATCTTTCCAGACAAAGCTGGATCTAACCAAAATTGGCCTGCCTGACATGCACAGTGGCTTAAACTTTAACCTGTACCTATAGGTGACGTATACCACTATAATACTAAAAATCATGCCCATCATAATATTAAGGCAGCCGTGTTCATACATATATCCTGCAACTAAGCATGTAATCAATCTGCACATGCTCAATAATTAGATCATCTCTAAGCTCATCATCTTGAGCCACTGTGCTCATTATCCTAAAACCTGCCCATCTTTCGATAGTATAAAACTGCCAGAGTTACTGCAGTTTGGGGAGACAGATTTTTGGGCTGATAGGCTACCTGATCTCCTGGTTCACACTTAGAAATAAACTCTTTCTCTCTTTGAAAACCCGGGTGTCTCAGGAATTGGTCATCTGAGCTCATTGGGCAGAGAACCCACCACTTTTGATCAGTACTACTCTGAGTGAAATGAGGAGACACTGAAGGATTATGAGTAGCCGTGACATAATATGATTAGTGTTTTGAAAGGATCACTCTGCCTACGATTAAGAATAGATCATAGGGCAGGAAGGGCAAGAGTGGAAGTGGGAGACCTGGTAAGAGATTTTTGCAGCAATCTAGGTAAGAGATAACAGTGGTGTGATAGTTAGGTTCATGTGTCAACTTGGCCAGGTGATGGTGTCCAGGTGTCTGGTCAAGCAAGCACTGGCCTAATCGTTACTGCAAGGACATTTGTGGCTGGTTTATTAAATCATCAGTCAATTGGCTGCACCTGTGACTGGTTACACCAACAAAGGGCGTGTCTTCCACAATGAGAGAAGGCAATCAGCTGGATTTAACCCAATCAGTTGAAGACTTCTAAGCAAGACAGATAAAGGGCCTTCACTTCTTCTTTGGCTAGCCAGTGAAGCGTTTCCTGAGGAGTTCATTGAACACCTTCATCAGAGATGCCAGTTTTCCCTACGGAATTTGGACTTGTGCATACCCACAGTTGCATGAGACACTTTTATAAAATCTTATATTCATAGATACCTCTTGTTGATTCTGTTTCTCTAGAGAACTCTAACTAATACAAGTGGTTTGGATCACTATAGGTAGTAGCAGAGGTGGAGAGAATGTTTGGAGTCTGGATGTATTTTGAAGAGAGAACCAAGAGGATTTCCTGCCAAAATCATTGTGGGATATGAGAGAAAGATGTTTCTGGCCTGAGACACTGGAAAATTGAGTTGCCATCAACTGAAATGGGGAAGGATACATGGGGAAGTAGATTTGGAGTGGGGGTGGGGAGGTGGGGAAGGTATTTGGAAATGTATTGAGATGTCCACTTAACATCCAAGTGGAGAAGTTGAGTAAGCAATTGGATACATGAGCCTGTATTTAATTGAAGCAACCTGTCATCATGCTTCATATCTTCTGAGTCAGATCCACCAAGATCACTAAGAACTGATTCTGCCTCTTTCAAATCAAGGGTGATATCAGAATTGTAAGTCGTTTCACTGATAATTTTTTTACAGTCTACATATCCAAAAGGTAGGTTTCTTTTCCTGACCAGCTAAAATACCCCCTGGACTCAGTACAGGAGACTTACACCAGAGAAAGAACATCTTGGCTTTGAAAAACTGGGGGTAGCATGGTATTTTGCTCTTCAGACCTTTGGTGAGAATCAATAGAATGCTCTCATACCAAATTTTTATCTAATGTTCTACCTACATGGTAACTGAGGCGCTTTCTCAAGTTAAAAAATGTATGGTAGCTTTAGCTAACCTTGCTCGGAGCACATGACAAGAAGCTCCGATCACAGAGTAGGAGAAAGTGTATGTTACCAAGAAGTCAAATGCCTCACCATAATTAACTGTTTTATCAACTGCTTTGAAAACCTGTCATTGGGAATTTCCAGAAGAAAAAGACTTAGGTTTTCCAGCTGAGACTGTTTGGAACCTGGTTGCTGGGGTTTCTATAAACTAAACTATTATTAAACATTTCCATCACTGAAGGGGGTCATTAGGTGTGCAAGTCCATTTGATTTAAATTCCTATTTGTTTTGATTGTGGGTCTTTATATATATATTTGTGTCCCTAAGACAGAAAAGAAGATAATGACATTTATGGATCTTAAACATGTATTTTCTCAAAGGTTCAAATGAGTAGAATCACTAGGGCTGCAATAAGAGGTAGAAGATTAGAGCCTAAATATTTTGCCTGAACAGTGGCTCCTCATTTTATTTCCCAGCTAATGAAGATGACCAGGGACTGTCTGAGAGAAGCAGTTCTTCCCTTTTATTCATCCACCTGTCACATCTCAATATTTAGTTCTGTTTGGACCCTCATGGCAAGAGGATGAGGGCTGGGAAGTCCAGGGTTCCCTGCCTACAAAGGCAGTTCTGGGGTGCAGACACTGGGTTCAGAAAGCACCGAATGCCTACAGACAGTGTGCTGTCGAGCACTCAGGCCTTTGACAGGGGCAAGGGGGCAGAGAATTTTTTACAGGAGAACTGGCCTATGTTGACTTGGTCCCACCCTGGCTTTGTGCCTCATCTTCTTAACATCTCCTGCCAACTTAGTTCTCAGATATATGCTGGGATTATATACCTGGGATTCTAATTTAAGCAGGTATCTGACCTCAGACCGCCTCAACTCTATTTTGGTTTCAGGGACTAAATGCTTGTGTCCAGCCCCAGCTTTCTCCAGCACCAAACTTAACCTGCCCCTAAAGTCCCCATAGCCAAAGACCCCATGACCCCCTCCTCCTCACTCACCTCAGGCTCAGAGGTTTCCCTTTGCTTGGGCCTGTCTCCCCTGGTGCTTCTCTCTGGAGTCCTTAAGCAGCAACTTCAACTGCTTTGCCTACTCGTTTCTCAAGGTCAGACCCCACAGCACCTTAGCAATGTGTGGTTCTCCAAGCTTGGCAATATGGCCTGTCATTCCATTTCAGGAATAAGAAACCAAAATTATTATAGTTGATGAATAATAACCCCACTTACTCACAGGAGCATTGAGAAAGCCTTCCCCAGGCGAAGTAATTCCAGCCATCCTTCTGACGCCACCGCGGTGATGAATCACAGAGGCTGCCGCCAGGGGCATGGTATTTTGGAGCTATGCACATATGACTGAAGACATAGGACAGGGATGGGGGAGAAAAAGACATAGACCTGCCCAGGGCAAAGGATTCAAAGGTCACCTTTACTCCCCTCCTGAGACCCTGTGACAGCAAAAATATTCCCTTTACGTTATTTGATAGTTGGGAGTGGAGAAGAAAATTCAGCCACTCTCACACACTGTCAAAGCTGTCACCTACTCAGCTAACATCCCCCAATGATAAAAGGCAGCACTTTCTTCTTGTTTCACCAGTATCTTAAAAGTTCCCAATGAAGGTATCTTTATGAAACAAGATAATTACATGTAAAGCACTTGAACAATGCCTGGCACATATTAAGCATTCAATACGTGCTATACATACCGTAAATGCTAGCTGTAATTATTATTTTTTTGTCTCCGGTCTGCAGTAGAATTCAGTGCCATTTGCCACCTCAGACGCCAATATCTTAACACCTCCCACTCAACCCCCACCACCACCAAACATACATCACCAGGTTAGATCTGAAAAACAAAAATCTTAAGCATTATAATCAGATCATTCAGGGTATGCTAGTTAGATTGCTTTAAAAACAAAACAAACAAACAAAAAAAACTCAAAATGAAACTACCCAGGGATGGGGAAATAATTTTAAATGATAACCAAATGTAAGTGGGGACCTTGTTTAGGTCCTGATTCAAAAACCAACTTAAAAAGACACTTTAGAGACAATCAGGGAAATTTAATTACAGACTGGGTATTCAAGGATATCAAAGTACTGTTGTTAATTTTGTTAGGTGAAATAATGGCATTGTAACTATATGAAAAAAAGTCCATATTTTTAGAGACTCAGAGGTTGAAATAACACAATGGCTGGAATTTGCTTTAAAATACCTCAGCAAATTAAAAAAGGGGGGGTGGTGGTGGTAGATAAAGCAAATTGGCAAATACTTGATAATTACTGAACATGGGTGATGGGGATATAGCAGCTCCTTATACTATTTTCTCTACTTCACTGAATTGGGTCTCATACAAAAAATTATAAAATGCTGACCATTAGTCTTTAGGCCTTAATTTTATGACAGCAGAAACTCAAGGCTGTGAGGCCATGAACAACTAACTAATTGTGAGCAGTTGATAGCAATGGATGCCATGAGGGGTGGTTGACACCTGGGCCAGTGGTGAGAGTAATGGGATGTAGAGTGGTAAGAGGTTTGGGTGAGATTCGATTTGTGATCCCCGGGTATATGGGGAGGGGTGGGCAGTAAAGTGAGACCAGCACTGTGGCAAGGACTGGGGAAGAGGAGAGGGTGAAAGATCCAACATAAACAGATGTCAGGTAAACCACCTCTGCTTGCGGGGGGTGGCATCCAGCTGTTTTGCACCCAGGCTCTCCTTGGAGTGAGCCAGTCTCTTTCCAGCAGAGGTGGGCTAGTCTCTCCTTGTAAAACAGAGAGAATTTGTAGAGAGTAAAAATATGGCTTGCCACTTTCCCCAGAGTCCCAATACTCTAAAATGTCAGGCTTGTCTCAACAATGCTCCTTAGGAATGGGCTTGGTGTGGTTTGAGGCGGTTTGGGAAGGGCCCTCTCTGCTTCCTTAATACTTCCTTCCTTCTCCCTTTACCTACAATTCTATTTAAAAGGGCCAAGGTCTCTTATTTAATAGTTTGAGTTAGGTTTACAATGTTAACATTCTTAGGCCGTGACTGCAGCTCAATCCCCCTATGTGGAAAGGACCAAGGTCACATTGTTCCCTCCCCTGCTGGTAACGACCAGCAGGCAATAGAGGGCTCTGGGCACAAAGTTAACTCCCGCCTTCCCAGTGTTGCCAAGTGCTGATTGGCTGAGTCGACTGGACAAACGGAAGGGGATGGAGCCTGTGCAGTCACGAGCCACGCCCACTCACAGGAAACACCCATGAAGACCGAAGGGGGCTGTGTGTGAGGACCTCTAGCTCTTTCACTCGGGTGTCAGGGATGTCTCTCCTCTCCCAGGCCCCATTTACGAAAAAATGTCACATGCTTAACATGTGCCTAGTAACCAAAGACACTCCTTGGGTGCCACCTTGGCCTAATCACTTTCCTTTTGCAAGCCTCAGTTCCAGACTTGTTCAAATGGAGAGAGAGAAGGATATCATACTCGCCTATTCCTCCCACTCTGGAGTTTTATAAGAATTGATAAAATAGCAAATGTCCTTGAACACCTGGCTAAAGATACCTTTATATGTAGTGGGAATGACACCATTTTCTTTACCTATTTTCCTCACATGTCTGTTCCATTAAATATACATGGCTGGGAAGTATAAAGGAATTCCATTTCTTTTCCATTGTATTATTTTCTGACTCAATCAGTTTTTAAAGGAAAGATAGGATGTGCTCTCACTAGCAGTTCAGTGAGCAAGGTTCCAAGTGGACTGAAGTAAAATGATGTTTATCTTTTACGTGGAGCAATGGGAAATAATGTCATCTCTTTGTCAATCTTCCAGTTCCTGCAAGTGGGAATCCTGCAAAACACTGGCCTCACGTAGACCATGACAAAGCATTGAAAGGATAGGGGTTCACCCAGCAACGGCAATTCCCCTTTTATTTTGATAACATCCCCCTTATTTTCTTTGGGGACTTATTCCTCCTGACCCCTCAGGTCCTGGTGAGGCTGTCAATCCTCACCAGGGGCTGTCAAGTCCCTCCCTCACCTGGCTCCACTGGGGAATGTGTTGACCCCCGTTGACCTAGCAGAGCACCATCCTGACTGTTGTCATTAGCTTAGAGGTAGGCAAATGACCCAAGCAGGTCAATGGGGGCTGTTGAAGGCTGGCACTGCATGTCTATTCTGCAGTGTGTCTTTGCTGGTTCTGATCTGGGCTGCAATAGATCCCTGCCCTGGCTCTGAATGGTAGTTCCCACTCTCAAACCCAGCCAGGGCAGCTAGATCCTCAGGTGCTTTGTGCCTGGCCCATTGCTAACCAGACCATAGTCAAGGCTCAAAAGAGATGGAACCTTCTGTGGCTTGTCAAAGCCAGGCCTCAGGCAATACTTTTGGACCTGCTGAAGTAGGGATGAATCAATCTACCTGAGAACTGAGTATCCCAAAAGGAGGACTCCCCAGGAGCAGAAGATTTGGGACTAGTGACCTGGGCTCTGTGCTAAGACCTAAAGATCCTTGAACTGTATCATCTGACTGGCTTTGGCAGATCTCAAAAAGACCCATTTCACCCTTTTTTTTCCAGGGCAACAGATGCCTATGCACAACTATACCTGACTAACCAGGCAGGGACCACGCAAAAGATTTTTTGAAGAAGAAAACGGATGCCTCAAGGTGACTTGTAGTCACCTCTGCACATAGCAAACTCTCATAACTTGTAAGTACTTCCCTCAAGGCCCACAGTGTTTAATCCCTACTGTTTATACTCAAATGTTCTGGATAATAATAGTTTCACTAGAAACAACCCAGTATCCAGAGGTAAAGGCATGGCACTATTTGGACCAGCATGTACTTGGCATGAGAAATACGCTAGGCCTTTCTATAGGGCAGACCAAGAAATATGGGCTTCCCAGATAGGTCAAGAAGTTAGCGCCCTTCAAATTGGTTTAGTGCTGGTGGGGGATGACACTGTGGAGGAGTGCTGCATTTATCTGTCTTAGGAGGACATGGTCTTCTTCACCAAGTAAGACCAACTTACATTTTACAGTTACATGTGGAGTCTTGTGTTGAACTTATTTGACACCGTATTTCCAGTTTATTCCTAAAAGTACTCTTTAGAAATTGGCACCAAGGCAGCTGTCTGTCTGACCTGCCTTGGGTGATTCTACATTTGGGTGATTCCTTCTTTCCACCCTCTTTAAGTGGGTCATGCTGTCTTCCGTCAGGGGGTGATGGAATACATGAATAACGGAACCCCTGTGGATAAAGCCTAATCTGCAGCTGTCTGCACCATCTGCAAGGTGTTTAGGGCTTTCCTGCCAGCCTGTCTCCTGAGGCCTCACACCACAAGGCACTGTCAGGAGTCACATGGCCTCACTTGGACTCCTCTGGCGTTTTAATGCTATAATGCTGATGAAAGCTTGAACCAGTTTATGACCTCCTACTAATAAAAATGTTGGCATGGATGGACCTTTTTTATCCTTTTGGCTGGTGATAAAACAGTCTGCAATTCCAGTTTAGAACCACTTTTGACTCAAGGGGTTTCGTAGCCAGAAGTAAATTGTTTTTTATCTCTCTCCCGGTGGTCATCTGAATTTTATGTTTAAATGTTCTCCTGTCAAAGAAAATATCCCAGATATAAAGTATGACATTTAGCCAAGGTATTCTAGGGAGATAGAGAATGGTATCTAAGTTGGATTAGTTAATGTAAAAATAAAATTATATTCCTTTACTTGGGTTTTGCTTCAAGCCACCTTTCAGGCATGTAATACCGAAAACATTACAGAAGTCAATGGCAGGCCTTTGAATTGCCTGAAATGGAGCAACAATGAGCAATCAGTTATTAAATACTATTTTAAGGGATTCTAACATGAGAAGGCAAAAAAAAAAAAAATCTCAGTTTCCAGCTCTGTCTTCTGGAACACAGCAAATAAGATGAAATAGGATCAGGAAATAGAGCCATATTCATTTAAGAAATGCAGCTAGAAATGGTCAAGAATTCGCATTATCTACGCAGACGGAAGCAATCAGCAGTGAAGGGTAATCAACTGTTCAGATTTGCCCAGGACAAGTCACAGACCACAGACCATGGCTAAAATACACTGTCCAGGTATTTTTATGGGTGATGCATATTACTTGTCTCAATTTCTTTGTCACTTAATAAAAGAAGGGTTAAAATCTTCCCCTTCCCCCTCAGAATTGTTAGGGGAAAAAAAAAAAACAAACTGCCTGAATCCATTGCTAGGCAATTTGCAAATGTGAAATGCTATAAAATTATAAATAATAGCTTTGAAGTGATTTTCATGCAGCTGGTAGATCTTACCTGGCTGACACCAAGGTCTTACTGTGTAACTATGAGAGCTTTCCCTATGGAAAACATAGCCCATTGTGAATAATTTTACCTTTCTTTCATTTCTGCTAATGCTAAGCGACCTCTCAGAACAACACAGGGCAAACTTAGCTCCAATTTTGTTTAACCCTGCTGGATGCTGTCAAATTACAGACTTCTTTTTAGGTAAGCATATTTTTGTGGGCTGTGGGAGACCTGTAATTCTTTTTTGTTGTTTTTTTTTTTTTTTTCATGCAAACCATTTATAGCTTTGGGTGGTGTCAGGTCCACAGGGTGCCTACAGTGGTGTCATGCAACCAAAGGGCTTCCCACATGATCGATCCGGGACACAGTGGAACCAGGGCCCCATCCAAGTGAGTCCCTGTCCACGCGCTCCCAACTCCTGCTGCACACACACCCTCTCCCCAACCAGGGCAGCTGCTTAAGGAGCCTTTTACTTCTCTCTCTGCTTCTGATTCAGAGGTTTCAATTACCAGCCAGGTTTTCTTTTCAACGAGAGAGCTATTGTTTGATTCTGTGCATTCATCCATCCATAAGCACCTCAAATCTGTCTGACTTGCCAGCTTCAGAACCATGGCAACAGCACAGTTTTGTGTAAGAGTCCTAGATTAGGAGGCAAAACCTAATTTTTAGGTCCAGTTGTGCCATGGCTACACTGAGACATCTCAGGCAAATTTCCCAACCTCATAGGACTTCTCTTTCCTCATCTGTTAAATGAAAGGGTTGGATTAAGTGAGCTCCAAAACCCCTCTAGCTTCTAAACTTCTGTGATTCAATACAAGTGTGCTAACAGGTGGGGAAAATGGGACAGATAGGGAAGACAAAGAGAGACTGAGGGAAGGTCCCAGAAATAAGGTGGAACATAGGGCCCTGGGAGAAAAAGTGGCCAGAGAGAGGTCCTCAGGTAAAGGGCTGGCTGACCAACCATTGAGAACAGGCATTTCTGCCATTTCGTTTTAAGTATGGTGTGCCCTGCTGTGCTATGGTGGGATTGTGCTCTTCTCCTACCATCACCCCAAACATTTAGTAAACACGCTACCCACCAGCCATCCACTGGTGGCAATGTGCAGGAAAGAGTGCTATGAAGTCAAAAAAGATAACAGTAAGAATATTGGTTCTAAGGGAGCAACTCAGAAACCCATTAAATTGAAATCTGTTTATAAATGGCTTGTTTTCTTAATAAACAAGCAGAACAACTGAGTTCTATAGTTCTCAGTGGGAGACCCTGAATTTGCCAGGTAGTTCTAACAAATGCAGGTTCTTGAAATTGCTGCACATGGCATGGCTACCCTTGGGAGGACACATGGAAGTGGAAATCACCACTGATGACTGGTCTACACTCCTGGGTCCTTTGTTCTTTATCTCAGGGATCCAGGAACTCTACTGGGATCTGATAGCTCCTCTGATTATAACGGATCTCATTAATTGAAGCAGCCTCCAGAGGAAGATCATTTACTACCAGAACTCTTTAGCTCCTGCTCTTATTGGTGGGCCTGAGTTATTGCTACATCCTTTACGCTAATTAACTTCTTGGGTATAGTACACAAAGGAAAATAACAGTATGTAGTCTGTTCCAGATTCTTTCATCCTGGGGTCCCCAGAATCCCAAGGCTATGCACAATAGTAATAAGGTTCTAAAAGCTGCTTTCAATTTAAAAGTCATATTGAAAATTACGAACTTCACTGAGTCTGCTCCATCCTAGCTCACTATACTTAGCAGGAATTTTAAATGATGCCTGGCCAGAGATTTTCTCAGATCCAAATCTCTGTTGACTGTTTAATCCCACTGTCAGCTACTCTTATATTCCTGACCCCCTTGTCTCTCCAGATATTGGCGTATATTTTGCATTTGGTCTCTATAATTTTTTATTGTGGAAAATTTTAGATATAAATAGAAGCAAAGGGTATTTTAATAAAATCCCATGTGCCCAACACTACTTTTCAATTCATTTGCTGCCTAACTATATTTGCTGCCCAGAACAGATCATTTTAAACAGCCTGCCCCATATACAACAAAATTATTTTTGATAAAACTTATGAAATGAAACAAATAGAATAGAAATGCAGACAGTGAACACTTTCACATTGAATTTCATATATAATCATACCAGTAAAAAAATAAAAATAAATATGACAGTACCAAAAAGGATAAAAAAACCACAATATTTATTCAGCAGTGTTTATAACTCCCTAATAGTTTGAACTTTGATCCTTTTTGTCACTGCCTGATGAAACTATATTTTATGCACATAATTGTCCAGTAACCAATAAGCAAATACCAGTAAAACTAAAATGTTTTTAAAAGGTCCAGTTTAGGCAACTACTAAATCATAACACAGATGTAATGTTTTATTTTCTTGATTCATTCTTCAGTTTTAAAATAATAAACAATCAAGAAAGGAAAATAAATTTCAACTTTAAAGATACTATCCCAAATCAGTAAAATGTTTCACATATCAGCTAAAACCTTCACTTACCAACAATAAAACTACATCTTGTAGTTCATTCTCTATTTTCACGATTTCAATTTTATACACAAACGTTCCAAAAGGTCATACAGAATGGCAGAATTGAAGTAACTCAAGTTCTCATTCTTTGGTTTTTTACAATCACTGTGCTAGCCTAGTTTATTTCGAATCCACTTTTTAAAAGCAGAAACATGTAGTTCTACAGGGTTAAAAATGTGAAGTACAGCAGAAATGAGCTGGGAGGATTCCAAACTATTATGGACTTTCCTTATTGTTTTAAAATTCTCTACAGGCAATGTACCCTTTGATTGTCTGTTCTTAGGGCGAGCTGCTCCCACTGCCCTGGGTCTGCCTTCGCTTCCTATCTTTTAACATGCTGCCTTTTATTGTTGCCCATGTCTCTCTCATAGGGGCTTGGGGCACCATATTTTTCTCATTACTCTGCCCCACCCCAGCCTTTTTCTTAAGGTTCGTCAGTTTCTAGCCTCCTTGACCTTGTTCACACTAACTTCAGATTGGACCAGAAAATTCAGCTTTGACAATTCTGCAAGGTGTATTATTTTCTGGTCATGCAGAAAAGACCTCTCTTTAATAAAACCGTCTATTTTTTTCTTTCTGCTTTCAGATGGATTAACTAAAATAGAAGCTTGTTTCTTTTAAGACATTATCGAAAGCCTCAAGAAGCAGCCAACATATCCAAAAACCCCACCTGGCATCTTTCTACAGAGTGTTCCAAATCTCCAGCCTCAGTAGGCATATTGTCTGAGTCAATGGGTTGATAGGAAACAATTTAACCAGTTGCTTTGCTGCCTTCTAGCAGAGTTGCCATCTTCTGCCTGGAGAAAGAGGGAGTCCTAGCAAACTGATTTCAGCTAATTCCACATTTTAGGGACTGTTACTTTAAATACTCCACAAGTATTTGCCAGAATGCCAAACTGAAAAGAGATTAACACAAATGAATTTTAATAATAGCTGGACATCAATAAAACAAGTTGAGAGCCATGATGTGGACAAGGCAGGTAAGTAGGGCTAGACCAAGACAGATGCTTGCCTGAGGAAGGTACTAATTTGGCACCTCTTCAACCAATACTCTAGATATTTGCTCAATGTTTATTGAGTGAGAGAGGAATATTTTAAATTTTCCATTTGAGATCACTGTCTAGTTTGGTGGGAGTACAACCAAGCTACATTTTAGTTGGTTATGTAAGAGTTCTCTTGTACAGATCTGCATTAACTGACACCCTATATCCAATGTAGCCTATTAATGTTTTACTGTCTACTTATTAATTGGTGCCCTGGGCATCTACCCAGCTGCCACACTCCTTAATCCAGATTTAGATCAGGATAAAGAAAAAAATAATTAGGAGCTTAGGGTGGGAGAGTAAGATAAAGCTTGGTGGACTATGGGCTATTGCCTTGTTTTTTGTTTTTGTTGTTGTCTGTTTTGTTTTATTACTGCTGTGTTAACTGTTATGTTCCACTTTATTGTGACTATACCCTGTAATTTCCAAAGTAGTCTGTGGCAGGACCACTGTTAAGTATGCTAGAGAATTCTGCAAACTAACCTAATATTAGTCTTTTAAAAATTCTTTTTTGGGGTCCTTTAAGTGTGTGCAAGAGTAATTTAGAGTTTGGTGCCTCCAGATTTAATTTGGTATGTCCCCTCAGTCAGTTCTGTATCTAAGCCAATTCACAGATCCATAACCTCTTACTTGAAAGGGAGGTTGGATCATTTTGAAAAATGTCCCTGCAACACTGCAACAAAAATATACTGTAAATCTTCCTAAAAACCTCCTAAAAAGGATCTACATTCATTACTAGACTGGTATACAGGGAAAATTTCTAGACCTGGCTCTGCAGTGGGGCGAATAGTGTTCCCCCACATCCTTGAATTCATTTCTACCTGAACCTCAGAATGTGGCCTTATTTGGAAATGGCCTTTGCAAATATAATTAAGGTAACATTTGACATGAGAGATCATACTAGATTATAGTGGGTTCTAAAAGAGAAAAGAATACAAGAGACACAGGAAAGGAGACCCTGTAAAGACTGAGGCAGAGATGGGGGCTCTGCCGCCACAAGCCAAGGACTGCCAGAAGCCATAGAAGCTGGAAGAGGCAAGGAAGGGTCCTCCCCCAGAGCCTTTGGGGGGAGCATGGCCCCCAAAACACCTTCATTTCAGATTTTTGGCCTCCAGAACTGTGACAGAATAAATTTCTGTTGTTTTAAGTCACCAAGTTTGTGGTAATTTTTTTAGGCTAGCCCTAAGAAACTAATACAGGCTCTAACTTGATGCTAATCCCTGAGCCCCCAAAACCCATAGAAGTCCACCACTCAAAGTGGGGGTTTATGGAGCTCAAGTAATAAATGAAATTTGACCCAAGTTCATCTCACAGGAACGTAATGGGTCTATGGACCCACGCTATGGTCGTTTCCCAAGTTCTTGAATGTACAATTTGAATGGTCATGCTAGGTGTTCTAGTTTGCTAATGCAGCTGGAATGCAAAACACCTAAAATGGATTGGCTTTTATAAAAGGGGGTTATTTGGTTACACAGTTACAGTCTTAAGGCCATAAAGTGTTCAAGGTAACACATCAGCAATCAGGTACCTTCACTGGAGGATGGACAATGGTGTTCAGAAAACCTCTGTTAGCTGGGAAGGCATGTGGCTGGCATCTGCTCCAGAGTTCTGGTTTCAAAATGACTTTCTCCCAGGACATTCCTCGCTAGGCTGCACTTCCTCAAAAATGTCACTCTCAGTTGCTCTTGGGGTATTTGTCCTCTCTTAGCTTCTCTGGAGCGAGTCTGCTTTCAATGGCCGTCTTCAAACTCTCTCTCATCTGCAGCTCCTGTGCTTTCTTCAAAGTGTCCCTCTTGGCTGTAGCTCCTCTTCAAAATATCGCTCACAGCTGCACTGAGTTCCTTCTGTTCATCAGCTCATCTATATGGCTCCACTGATCAAGGTCCACCCTGAATGGGTGGGGCCACACCTCCATGGAAATATCTCATCAGAATTGTCACCTACAGTTGAGTGGGGCACATTTCCATGCAAACAACCTAATCCAAATGTTCCAACTTAATCCCCACTAATATGTCTGCCCCACAAGATTGCATCAAAGACTATGGCTTTTTCTGGGGGACATAATACATTCAAACCAGCACACTAGGCAACTGACAGAATCCCCACAGTGGCTTCCTGACCACAGAGCGATGGCATTTAAGGTAAGAAGGGCTGAGTAGAAACACCTGGAGAACTCACTCCTTATCAAAATAATAAACCAAAAACAATACTGCATCCTTGCAGGGAATTGCTTACATTGAATTCTTTTTGGTAGGGGATGCAAGATGCAGCAATTGTCTTTTACCTTGGTTTCATTGATTTGGCATTTGTGAGACAAATTCTCAAAAAGTCCTTCTTGATTTAATAAAATTTGGTATTCGTAATAATCAGATGATAGTGTAAGACTTACCTCCATTGATTTCTTCCACACATAGATAAGAACTTATAAGAGCATATTCTGGTTGCTCCTAGGCTGAATTTATAAAAGCATTAGCTGATTGCTCCTGAATCTGGCCTCACCTACAAAGATAAGACTGGATATAAAAAGGTGTGGGAGGTGGGAGGAAGAAGATTTAGTTGCTAGGTTGCTCTGGAAAGGATTCTACCAAAGTAATCCATGGGTGTGCCAAGCCAAACAAAAGGGATTTAAAGACCCGTTGAGAGACCGGCTGAGACCTTGGCCCTCCTGAGAAAGCTAAATAATAGTAATAATAGCTAACGTTTATTGAGTACTTACTAGATGCTAGGCACTTTGCTTAGCATTTTCCATGCTTTATCTAATTTAACCTTCACAATAACCATATGAAGTAGGTACTAGCTGAGTAATTTGCCAAGAATTTGTAAGTGACAGAGTTGGAACCACATTGCAGTTTTATCTCCCCAAGAGTTGAGCAGAAGGAGCAAAACAAAATAAGAATATAACGTCAACCAGGCTCAAGGTAAAAGGAATCAAGAGAATGGAGTGAGTAGATGGATGAAGCAACTGAAATCAGGCGATTCAGGAGACAGCACTGGACATGTGAGAGCCACGTGTATCGCAGCAGGGCAGGGGGAGTTTCTGGGTGCACTGTGCAGACAGGAGCCAAGGCAGAATCTAAAGTATCATCCGAGGTCTGGAGGGCACGTGGGCCAGCGAGGCTCTACCGCAGGCCCACATGAGAAGATGTTCCTCTTAGGGTCTCTCGATAACGAAAGAAACACTAGAAGTCACTTTTAAAGACGCTTGGCTTTTGGATTTTGGACTACCCCTCAGAGTCACAAAGAAATAGAGATGTGTTCCTTCTCTGTCCCAACAACCACCAAAGTGGTTTCATTGTGTAATTCTGCATGGTTGATAGATCTCTGAAATACCTTGTATAAAGCTTTGCCATTGCTGGCCGGGTTAATGTAGAAAACATTCAGCTCACTAAATTCTCAGTAACATTTATTTTACAGAATGTAAAACCTGACCTCCTACAAATTAGGTTAGGATCCAGCCTTACACAATAGTCAAGCTGCTTTTAAAAAGTGTGCACATTTAAGTTTGGGGTTAATTAAATAGGATTTTAAATATCTGCTTAATCCAACTCATTGGTTCTTTAGGAATAGCAAAGAACAATAGCTTACATTTTTTTTTTCAGGTTTCATATTGTAAGTCAGCTTAGGGTAGGGAAAGTCTGAATTGGCCATTCTATTTTCAGTTCCACAGCAGGGTGCAAACCTTCCTCCTCTTGTCTGAGTCACTGTATTCTAACCTCAATAAATTAGTGATAAGAGGAAAGGGCACAAAAAGGTTATCAGGAGCCAGGGTTATCTGGTGTATTTGCTCTGCTCTCCCTGGCACCTTTTAGGGGTTGTGAGCACTCTCCTCTTTTCCATCTGTCTTTTTTTTTTTTTTTTTTTTAATTCCTAGTGTGCTTTTAGAATGGGAGCTCAGAAGGCATTTGGCTGAGGAATACTTGGAAAGACCAAACTAGAACTACAGTGGTGTCCAGGTACCCGGTGGCAGCCCCGACTACCAATTAGTGGGAAGTTGGGCCACACAGGGAAATCTCCATGACCACAGAGATGGGCACTAGGGAAGAACAGGCAGTCATTGTCAGGACAATCCAGCCAGGGAAACAGGTGGTGTTGCAAGAGGTGGGTGGAGTACACAGAAGGGATTTTGGGAACAGGAGATCCACGGAGATCCAGACATATAGACAGCGGGTTGTCTGGCGGCTTGGAGCAGGTGCTTTGTACAGGCCCTGTGGAGTAGTTGGGTACTCAGTCTGGTGGAGGCTTGTCTGCGAAGACCTTTCTTGTCATTCTCCATCCTGATCTGAGAGAAGCTGTGGGTGTACCAAGGGCACAGCAGGAGGATGGAGCCCCATCAAGTTGATCCAGCAAGTGGGAAGACTCATAATCATTAAAATGATTTTTAAATTAGGGTTCTTTTTTTCCCTTTGGCCTTCCCAGACTGTGCAGGTGTCATTCAGGAGACCAGCCACCCACTTTAGCCTTGGTGTGGAGATTGGCCTGCAAGGGCTCATCAGAGTTCTTATTTTCTTTTCAGGAGGCAGCTACAAGGAGGGCTGATGCATAGACCAGGTAAAGCAACCCAGGTGTCCTTGGCAATATCTGGTGGGAGGAAAAACACATGGGGAAAAGACTGAACTGACCGCTTTTCTGGGTGAGAAGATATATGAACACATTTTCTACTTCTAGTCTGGTGATGTCTGGACACTTAAGTAATATGGCAGTTACCCAGATCAAGGGGGTGACAGGGAGGGACCTAGGGTACAGAGGTACATGGGATAAAAGGTAATAGAGGGCATATGCTTTATGCCAAGCTTTAAGAATGCTGTAACTTGGGGATTTGTGAAGCCCTCAGTCAAGCAGAAGGATAAATGGCAGCAGGGGGAGCAAGTTTGATAAGAAAGTCTGGTGATCAAAGCAAGGAAGCAAACCCGAGGCTAATAAGGGACACTGAGTATAAAGCTGGGGACCAAAAATCCAGGGAGAAATCTTAGGGAATAAGCGCTATTTGATTCTGGATGGGTGAATACAGAGGGAGGTGGCCAGACAAATATCTGAAGCAGGGTCATGGCCCCAGGCTGATTTTTCTCACCTGTTTGAGGTGTGACATATGGTCAGGCCACTATAGCTAGAGGGACATAGACAGGCACAGCAACAGAATGAAACAAACAGCAGAGTCAGTTTAGTGCTGAGTGTTTTTGTCTGGTTAAAGACTAATTTCCTAGTTCCAAAGGTGGTACTGAGGGCAGGTCTTTTTTTCAAGCCAATCGTTTTAGTTTCCTTGGCTGCTCAAGCAAATACCATGCAATGGGTCGGCTTAAACAATGGGAATTTATTAGCTCATGATTTTGAAGCTAAGGGAAAGAATAAATCAAGACGTCAACAAGGCAATGATTTCTTCCTGAGACTGGCGTTCTGGGACTGGCTGCCAGCAATCCTTGGTCCTTGGCTCCTCTGTCACATGCAATACACATGGTGGCCTTTCCAAGCCTCTTCGGTCTCTTCTGGGTTCTGTTGAACTTCAGCTTCTTGCTTTCTGTTTTCTCTCTCTGTCTGAATTTCATTCTGTTTATAAAAGACTCCAGTAATAGTTTTAAGACCCATCCTGATTGGGGTGGGCTACACCTTAACTGAAGTAACGTCATCAAAAGGTCCTGCTTACAATAGGTTCATAACCATAGGAATGGAATAAGTTTAAGTATATGCTTTTCTGGGGTACATTCAGTCCAAACCAACACACCAATTAAAGACAACTGTTAAACCATAATTACATGGAACCTTGAATAGGGAGTAAGATCTTCTTGGTTTGTACAGGTTAGTGTAATGTTGCAATATTTCCCAGAGTAAATTAAGCAGAGAATAAAAATATATTTGCAAAGCCCCCTTGAGGGACTGGGGAAAAATGTGGAAATATTAAACTTCCCCATCTGGGGAATTCTTGATATTCTCGCAAGCATTGGAGACTACAAATTTAATAGGTCAAGCCTTTAATCTTGGGGCTTGCCCTTATGAAGCTTGTTACTGCAAAGCAGAGGCTAAGCCTATTTATAATTATGCCTAAGAGTCACCCCAGAAAATCTCTTTTGTTGCTCAGATGTGGCCTCTCTCTCTGAGCCAACTTGGCAGGTAAACTCACTACCCTCCCCACATGACTCCCAGGGGTGTAAGTCTCCCTGGCAACATGGGACATGACTCCTGAGGATGAGACTGGCCTGGCATCATGGGATTGAGAAAATCTTCTTGGACCAAAAAGGGGGAAGAGAAATGAAACAAAATAAAGTTTCAATGACTGAGAGATTTCAAATAGAGATCTGAGGTCATTCTGGAGGTTATTCTTATGCATTACATAGATATCCCTTTTTTGCTTTTAGTGTACTAGAATAGCAAAAAGGAAATACCTGAAACTGTTAAATGGTAATCCAGTAGCCTTGATTCTTGAATATGATTGTGTGTAACTATATAGCTTTTATGGTGTGACTGTGTGATTGTAAAAACCTTGCAACTGGCACTCCTTTTATCCAGTGTATGGACAGATGACTAAGAAAATAAAGACAATAAATAAATAAATAATGGGGGGGGGGAGATAGAGGGTATGGGACATTTGGGGTTTTCTTTTTTATTTTTATTTTTGTTCTTATTTTTATTTTTTTGAGTAATGAAAATGTCCAAAAGATTGATTGTGGTGATGAACACTATACGAGACAGCATGAACCACTGATTGTACACTTTGAATGATTATCTGGTATGCGAATATATCTCAATAAAATTGCATTTAAGAAAAAAAAATACAACTATTAAAGGTAAATACAAAAGCAGCTTGATTATTCCCTCTCTTAATCTCCAGATCTAATGGGCAGTAAGGGGGGATTCCCAGCCCAAGAGAGAATAAAGGCTTGCAGCTCTCACACCTCCTGGCAGGGTGCAAAGCATGCTCTCTCGGCAGAGAGGGGATTGTGCCATCCCAGCCTCCTGCAGGCACTGGGGCAGGCTGTGTCCAGATCCTCCAGTCTGAGAAGGGGAAACTGGTGAGTCACCAACTTTATAGAGGGTTTAACAGTAACAGTTCAGATGGAATTCACATTCTGTCACCTCAGACTTCCAGAGAGTAAAACTAGAGATCATCTCTGTCATGGGGCTGCCCAAGTACAATCCTTATCTTTCTGAGTACAGCCAGGTATTCTTAGCCTAGGTCTCCCATGCACAGGATGACCATATCATTTATCATTCAAACTGGATACTTTTGAGAGTGAAAGGGGGCATGATTAATTATGCTGGGAAAAAAATAGGTGTAAATTTGGATGTCTCTGGCAAATCGAGATTCGCTCATGCACTCATTGTGCCACTCAACTCATGAGCAATAACCCAATTCTTTCAGTTTTATTATGAAAAGCTTGTCATGCTTTTAAACTTAAATGTAGCATTCAAGTCTAAAGTAGGGTTGCTAGACAAAACAAAAAAAAAACAAACAAAAAACAAAAACAAAAACAAAACAACCAGGATGTCCAGTTAAATTTGAATTTCAGATAAATAAGTGAATAATTTTTTGTATAAATATGTCCTAAATATTGCATGGGATTTATGTATACCAAAAAAGTATTTGTCATTTATTTGAAATTTGAATTTAACTGGGCATCTACTATTTTATTGCTACTGGCATTCTAGTCTAATGTTAAACAACTGCAATACACCCCAACTTTATCATCTTGCTTACAACATAAGCCCTTTAGTCTTCAGCTGATTTAGGGCATAGTTTGGTTGCCAAAAGGAGAAAGTGGAGGGAGCTGTCCTTGGGGTCCCAGTTACAGAGCTACTGAAATCAGCTTCTTTAAATTTCTCTGGACCAGGGCTAGTTCCCAATGCTTAGTGTGAGCTGGGCTGGCTGCTTCTCCCTCTTTATACTCACCTTTGCTTGATCTCTTAGGCCTGTGGGGCTCAACCCTCATATCAGAATCACCTGGGGAACTTTTAAAAAACCACCTATGCCTGGGCCCTACTCCAGACCAATATAAATCAGGATCTCTAAGGGTGGAACCTGGCATCCAAGTTTTTCAAAAGCTCCCCAGGTGATTTTAATGTTCTAATGAGCATTATAGTCCTATGCCGTCCCTATGAACCCAGTGGCCTCAGTTCTGTTTGATTTCTTTCCTTCAAATACCCTCCCTGTAGTATTGTCAATTTTATAGTCCAGAAGACAGGACTAGGACACATGGTCCATGTCCAGCATGGTGGCATAGATAAGATGCACCCGGAAGGGGTCCTCATCCATCCAGGACTTTGTTCCATGCTAACTCCTGGCTCTAGACAAGCCTCCAACCTGCTCCACCCTCTCTTCATCTTTGATGTTCCCTGTGTCCTGTTTCTCTGTAATTCTCAGTTTGCAGCTGGTCTCCTCCTTTCAGGCCCATCAAAGGTGGGTCCCTTTGGCCTAGACCCAGGAGCCCCTCCAAAGAACTGTCTCTGCAGGCCATCCCGATGCCACTGGCTGCTCTCCTGGGCCACACCCCTCCCTGGCTCCTGTCCCAGAGGACCAACCCCTTGACACTTAGCCTCTAGGAAAACCAGATTCTGCTTTTCCAGAGCAGGGGTGAGCAACCCTTCAAGAATGGTGTGTCAAAGTGCCAATTTCCTTCCAACAAGCTGGGAAAGGCTCTGCTGACAGGCAGCAGGCAGGAGTAAGTAGTGATTTGCCTTCCAACAGTAGCTAGAAGGGCCTGGGAGTGGCACTCTGCCCACACATCACTGAAAATTGAATCTCCTGCTCTCTTTGGAATTCAACCCAATAAGCTCACATCCTTGATTTAGGCAATGACCAACTCAGTGCCCTAAGCAAGGTACAGAATTCATTCATTCATTCATTCACTCAACATTGATTCACTGAACGCCCACCACAAGTGCTATGCTATATGCTGGGTGTACAGCGGTGAACAAAACAAATATGGTCCCTGGAAACTAGGACTCCTGCCATCTCATCACAAATAATTGCAAAGAATACAGAAGAAAACTGGTATGAAAACACTTGAGCAGGACAACAGGGAGACTGAAGGGCCTGAACACGCACACAGTCTTGTCAAATGTGGCATTTCATCCAGTGAACAACCAACTGCACTGATCTCTGTGGCTCAAAGCTGCAAAAATTATTTAATGAAACAATAGTCTAGTGCAAATAGAGCTATTTCTTAAACACAGCACCTGCAAGTCTGTTTAGAAAGAAGCCTCCACCATTCACAACTGTCTATCGAACAGATGCTCCAGTATGTCTCTCACCACCAAGGTTTTAGGCAACAAGACAGAGCAGGCTTGAATGTCTGCAGCATCCGGAGCTTCGCAGGCCACATCTTGTCTGTGCCCAGAGGCTGCTGCCCCTCTCCCCTGTTCTTTTCTCAGAACAGTAATGATTTTTTAGAGGCATAATAAGGAGGGCTTGTGTTGAATTATTAAACAATGAGCACTAAAGAGTATGTTTCTTTTACCTCTAGCTTTTACCAGTCAGTATTCTTGTACTAAGGCAATGATTTGTATAACACTGAAGCAGATTATTTCTTCTTAGAGTATTTTATAAACTTAAAAAAAAATCTCATGCTCTCCCTTCGTTTTCTGAAATTCAGAATAAATTAAATATCGGGGGAAAAAGGGACTAGAACAAAGCACTGCTTTGTTTTCAAACCAGACGCACAACCTGCGCCCCTTGAGATCTAGCAGGCGAGCACGTGGGAGTATGAACTCCCCTCCGCCACCCCCAGTTCCTGAGAATCGTTTTAAGTGGTTATACTAGCATTAACTGTTTTCATTTGTGGGTAACTTTTCATTAGCATTTTTAGCGGTAAACATTTTCTATGTGAAATAAAATATGAGGTGTGACCAATGAAATAATGTCACAGACTTTAAACAAATAAACCAGAATTTATGGAACCAAATGAGCATTATGTGTTTGAAACGGCCACTTTGAGGGTCATATACATTTCTAGGGAGCCACCACTGCTCGTTTAGGTGTAGCTCAGGTAAGAAGCATGAGCTTTGGAGCCAGGTGACCTGATTGCAAATGAAAGTTCCGCCACATTTTGGCTGCGTGATTTTGACCTAGTTGCTGAACCTCTCTCTGAGCCTCAGTTTCCTTGCTGGTAAAATGAGAAAAAGGACATTTAAAAAAATGTACATAAAGTACCTGCACCTCTCAGGTAGTCAAATGAATAGTTATTGATATCATAATTATCACTAATGGCATGTTCTTTTGAATTGCGTTAAAAGATGTTTGAGAATGATTTTTTTGAAAATTCCAAGTCATTTAATGTCAAATTAGGAGAATAAAAGTGGATAATAAATGACTGACAATTCTAGTTTTGGTGGGTAAAAAATTTTTTGTTGCTATAGTTATGAGCCTAAATCTTTATGTGGCTTATATAAGAGACTCTGAAGTCAACTCCAAAAGATGTTTCCAACATATTCTGAACCACCACACTCTTTGGAGTTTGTGCATGGGCTCCCCGGGTGGCCACTTTGAAGTGGATACACCTCCTTTGAATGTTTATGCAAGCTGTGTAGTATTAAACAAATTCTCTTTGCTTTACAGTCACATCACATAAATATTAAGCCCCATACAAGCAGCTTAATTGTTGCAAGTTCGCCTTCCCATTTCCCCCATATTCTGATATATGTCTTTCCTTTTAAAACTGAGGTGTGTAATAACCAGACATTAAAAAAAAAAATGTCCTCCCTTTAATTTCTGAACCTTCATAATAGAAGCAGGAAAATTAGACCCAGTTCCTGCTACCAAAAACGACCATGATCATTTTCAATTTCAGGAGGCTTTCAGGTTTCCATTTCCTCATCTCACCCCAGATGCCTGGCATAAGTGATAGCAGCAAAAACAAAGTCTGTTGCATTTTTGGAATGATATTAATGCTTAAGCAGCCCGGGGACTGCACAGTTAGGAAGGGGCCCCTCCCCCACTATGTTTTTAATCCAAAGAGCACAGAGCAAAAATGCGCCTGAAGAACTTTTTCCAGGAAGAGTCACCCAAATGCATTCTAATCCACAATTATCCCCCTGCTTGCCATTCCCTGCCCCCACCATCTCTGTCTCTGTTTCCCCCAAGGAAAATCACTTTAAGTGTTAGGCAATGATATTACACAATAGAAATATTAACCCAGTGTTTGTCTAGGAAAATTTAAATGGCACCGCTGAACTCTACCCTCGGCTAAATCATGTTATTGTCTCTAAGTGGATTTTAAAATTGCTCCCCCTAGGGTCTTCTAGGGTTTGTAAATATGAAGGTATTCATCCAACCAAAAACATTTTATGTTTATAAGCAATTTAAGATTCAGCATGTCTGGCAATTCACATTATATTTTAAGGGTGTGAAAATGCAGCACTAAATGTGAATCTGTGTGCTGTGTAGGGGAACTTTTGAACCCTTTACTGTCATCTTGAGGCCTTTAAGATGGAAACTCTTGAAGATGTTGGATTATAAAGATCATTCTCTCGTTTCTGGGACTTGAGAACATTATGAGCTTAACAATTGCGAGATCACAAATGAAGGTGCTTTGAGCTCAATGGAAGAAGGGTTTATTGTCAACACAGATAATTCTATTTCTCTAGTAAAATCATACTGTGCCTCTTTTCATTAAAAGATCCGTATTCACCCTTCCCCTCCCCTAGAGCTGATAGGACTCATCCCCTGGATCTAGAGTGGTTGGCAGCAACAGGCATAATGAATCTCGCTGGTGTGGTCAGGAGGTTGGTTACAGGGGAATTGAGCAAAGAAGGAAGCATATTGAGGTTAATGGGATCCAGTGACAAATATGGAAAGAGGGAGGCTAGATTGAACCCTATGGTGTTGGACTGGAATTGAAGGTACTAGTTAGAACCCTTGGGTTTTTAATATCGATAGATTAGATAGAGAAATTGACAGATATATGTGTGGAGTGTGTGCATATGTATAAATATGTATGTATGTGTGTGTATAGGATACAAATAGCCTAGCTTTATCTGTAGAGCATGCTCGGAAGCAAAGACATCCAAATGTAACAAACCCACCTAGCACCCACATTGTGGTTTCAATGTGCCATTCTCCATTAAAAGGAACTAGGGCTCCTTCAAGAAATGGCTGATTCCAAGTTGTGGTAGGCTGAAATATACTCCTCCAAAACATATCTATGTCTTAATATCTGGAACCTGTAAATATTACTTTATTTGGAAAAAGGGTCTTTGCAGGTGTGATTAAATTAAGGATTTTGAGATGAGGAGGTTATCCTAAATGCTATCACAAGTGCTGTCACAAGTGTCCTTATAGGAGGCAGAGGGAAATGACAGACAGAAGAGCAGGAAGCAGAGTGATCGTGGAGGCAGAAACGAGAGGGATGAGGCCACAAGCCAAGGCGTTCCAGCAGCCACTGGAAGCTGGAGGAGAGAAGGAAGGCTTGACCCTAGAGCCTCTGGGAGCAGCGTAGATTTCTGCCCAATTACACAGGTTTGGAAATTCTGGCCTCCAGAACTGTGAGAGAATACGTTTCTGTTATTTTAAGCCACCACGTCTGTGATAATATGTTAGAGCAGACACTGAAAACTAAGATACAGGGCTAGGGCAGGGAATGAACAAAATGAACCTGGAACATCTCCTTGTGCCCGAAAGTAAGGTGATGCACAAAGAATGATGGAGCCATTTCAAAGGGATACAGGAGTCAGCTTGAAGGGTCTCCTGTTGGCCAAAGTGGGGGCAATCAATAAAAATAAATATCAAGAATATTATATTGTAACCCATTGAATAAAATAGGAGTCCTTGAGTCCAAAATGATATAAACAAATAAACAAAAAGGGAAACTCCTACCTCATAGTGTAATGCCGAATAATAAATATAGAAAGAATGATGGAATTAGAAAATCACATTTGGCAACCATCATAGTGAAAATTGATTTAGGCAACAATTATCAATGGATGCTAAAACTATTGGATGGATGTTTGATGACAAACAGGATATTTACGTCATCTCAGTGTATTGCCCAACAGAATATTTATTAATTGCTTACTTAATTAATAAGTTTAAAACAATTAACCTCACTATAGAGAGAGGACAAACACCATCTTAATTAAGTGACCAAATTTAACTTCACCAGTAATGGGACAAATCAACATCATGTGCCCCTTTGTTCTGAGAAGAACAAAACATCACTCTGTGATATTCCTGTCTAGATGCTTAGCCTAAACCTAATCGTGAGGAAATATCAGACAAACCCAAATTGAGGAATATTCTACAGAAGACTGCCCTTACTTTTTGAAAGCATAAAGGACATGCAGAACAGAGAATGGCTGAGAAAGGGTTCCACATTAAAGGAGGCCAAAGAGACATGACAACAAAATACAAAGCACAATCCTGGATTAGATTCTGAACCCATAACGGATGATATTGGGACAATGGTAAAATTTGAATAATGTTTGTGGATTAGATGGCAACATTGTATTAATGTTTCTACTATAGTTCTGTAGGAACGAGTCCTTGTTTTTAGGAAATTCATACAAAATATTAAGGGATAATATTTTAAGCCTGCAACTTTCTCTTAAATCCTTCAGAAAAATAATGTATATAAATACATAGAAAGAATGAGAGACAAATATGGTAAAATGTTAATTGGGGAATCTTGGTGAAGGGTATGTGGGAGTTCTTTGTACTATTCTTGCAACATTTTTGTAAGTTTGAAATTATTTCTAAATAAAAAGTTAACAAGGATCATTTTTCTACTTGGTACCTTATCACTTCTATTCAGAATATTTACAGAATGCCTACAGCATTGTAAAGAAAAATGAAAGGGCACTGGAGAGAAAGATGGTGACTCTGTGTCCCCCTTGGGCAGGTAACTGCAACCTCTCGGAACCTCAGTTTCCTTGGCTTTATTGTTCTCTTTCTATACCTAAAGCAATTGGTTTCACTATTTGGTTTATTTCATATTTTAAAAAGGTACCACCAATGGCATAGTTAAAAATCATCACTAGGTCTGTTGAAAGAGCTGAAAAAGAGTTCAGACTTCAATTAGAAATATGAGCAAAATGGATCTGGGTAGGACTAAGGCAAATCAGGCCAAAGGGTAAAGGATGATGCTGACTTTTGTGCGAGACCAAGGAAGGAGATGTTTATTTGGTGCAGGATCTATATTTTCTGTAGCACACTAGATAATTTAACTTCTATGATCAGTTTGTTTGAACATTATAGGTGCAGGGAGCTTTGAATGGCAAGTGAGATTTGGTAAATTTGTACAGGCTGGGGTGAAATCCCGATACATCCCAGAGTAATATGGACAGATAGTAAAAGAGTATTTGCAGGGCCTCCTCTGAGTAACTGGGGAGAAATGTGGAAATGTTGGTCTTCCCCACCTGGGTTATTGCTGATTTTCTTGGAAACATTGAGGACTGCCAATTTAGTGAGCCGAGCCCTCAATCTGGGGGCTTTCCCCTGTGAGGCTTGTTGCTCCAAAGAAGAGGAGGCTAAAGCCTAACTATAATTGCACCTAAGAGTCTCCCCCAGAGAGCCTCTTTGTTGCTCAGATGTGGCCCCCCTCTCTCTCTAAGCCCATCTGGCAGGTGAACTCACTGTCCTCCCCCCCTACATGAGATGTAAACCCCCCTGGCAGCATGGGAAATGACTCCTGGGGATGAGCATGGACCCAGCACTGTGGGACTGAGAGGATCTCCTTGACCAAAAGGGAGAAGAGAGATGAAACAAAATAAGGTTCCAGTGGCTGAGAGCTTTCAAGTAGAGTCATGAGGTCACTCTGGAGGGTATTATGCGCTATATAGATATCACTTTTTAGTTTTTGGTGTGTTGGAATGGATAGAGGGAAATACCAGAAGCTGTTGAACTGCAACCCAGTGACCTTGATTCTTGAAGACGACTGTATAACTATGTAGCTTGCGCAGTGTGACTGTGTGATTGTGAAAACCTTGTGGCTTGTACTCCCTTTATCCAGTGTATGGACAGATGAGTGGAAAAATGGGGACAAAAATAGATGAAGAATGGGGTGGGATGGAGGGGATGGAAAGACTTAGGTGTTCTTTTTTGCTTTTGTTTTTATTTTGGAGTAAGGAAAAGGTTCCAAAATTGGTTCTGCACAACTGTATGATGGTGCTGTGAATAACTGTACACTGTGGATGAATGTAGGGTGTGTGAATATATCTCAATAAAACTGTATTTTAGAAAAAGTAAATGAACAATGAGGGGAAGAAGAAAATGGGATGTTGGGGTGTTCTCTTTTATTTTAATTTTTATTAAATAAATTAATATTTTATTAAATAAATTAAATTTTGCACTTTTAATGTCTTGCACATAAATATTTGTTAAGTGAATAAATATGCCAGGCTCAATCCTACACATGTTTAGATGTAGCATTTACTTCTCATAAAACCCCAGGAGATATACTGATTTTATAAATGGGGAGACTGAGGCTCAGAAGAATCGCTTGGCAGGTCAAAGGCCACAGAGCTAGTTAGCAATGCAAACGGAAATCAATCCAGTGTTCCTGCCTCCCTGTGAGTTCCTATGGAGACAAATAACGTTTGTGGCTGTTATGGATTGAAATATAGATGCACCTACTCTGGAGTTGATTAACCTCCATGCTGAGTACACCGTCATAGATGTGTATTTCTTTTCTTCCTCCCAATTCCTGAGTCTGTGAACACAAGTCTAGGGTGCTTAACAAAAGATAGAGTCATTGGACGTTGTTTCTTTGCCTCCTCCTGGGGAAATGCTTTAATTAAGTTTTAATCATTACCAGTGGAGTCTGTGTTTCTTTACTTATCCACGCCTTCAGTGAACACTTATTAAACACCAATTGTGTGTTAATGTTAGCCTGATTCACATATGGACGCAAAGACCTCCAGTCATTATCAGAACCTTTTAATCTTTTCATTGGAGTCACAGGAGATTCAGCCTTTTGTCTAAGAACACAGTTACAAATGAGGAACAAACAGCAGAGCTGTGCCTGTATGTTCAAGGTTACATGTTATCATTGTTCCTCCTAAGCAAGGCGTGTAAACCCTTGTAATTGGAAACAGGTTTCAGGTACAATAAACAATGTGCTTCCTTAACTCAGATGCACTAAGGCATTCAGCAAGTTGTTTACCCCTCAGGTATTCCTTATTCAGCAGTTTTCATACAATAGTGATACCTTTACATTCTCTAATGCTCTACCTTCTCAAAGGTAATAAGAAATCGAAACTGTGTGCTGCTTAAATGAATTCATTTGTGTGGAGAACAAAGCCATTTTTATATACCCCGGCAATGTCCATTTGACTAGAAGCCAAAACATTTTACACAAGCAGCAGAATCCATCTCCTGAAATTGATTCAGCTTTTGTCTGATAGGAGGGGGGAGGGAAAAGAATTGCAGTTGGAAGCAGTCCCAATTACAAAAGCAATTCTTTAAAGTGTTTCTTCTCCTGGCTTCACCTTAAATTATGTTAATGGAGCAGTAAAGTTTAGTAAGAACAAACAGAAGTGGGTAAAGGAAAGCTGGGAGTTTTCATTTATTCAGTCAACAAATACTGAGCGCCCGCCATTTGGAAAACACCACATTTACCCTGTGGAAAGATTAGCCAGACAAAAGTTCTGCGTTCAGGGAGGGCATGATACAGCAGGCAAGTTAACAGACATGCACACTCACTGACACACACGCTGACATGCACACACACGAGTATATTACTCTCACTATTCACACTCACTATCTGAACTATTGCTTCCCAGACTCAAGAACTGAATAGATCCTAGATAAATTTTTTAATAAATCCATCTCTACCCAAACTTCTAATTCTTGCTTTCCAAAACTCAGGAACCTCAGATAATTTGTATCTGAACTCTCTATGCAAACAGTCTCCAAACTCAGGAATCTGATTGGAGTGGCTAGCAGGATGCTTGGTACACCTGTAAACATAAATGTTATCAAAGTGGCCCAAATGCCAGGAAGCTTGGAGGATTATGAGATACCTTCCTATAGGATAAATTTCATGGAGAAGTTATTTTAACCAAGCCTTGCAGGATTGTAGAATTTCTTGTCTCTAACCTCAATGCCATTGGGCGATCCTTCTATTTGTCCCTAATTGGCTCTCTCTCCAAAGTCCCCTGGCAGTTCTTCTAAACCTTTCCCTACTCTTTCCAAGTCCCCTATGTTAGGTTCAGAGCCATTCAAGAATCCACACAAATGCAGCGAGTCATGGTTTAAGTAGAGAGTTTAAGGTTTATTAGAGGAAGAAAGCAGAAGAAAGCAGGTGGGAGCCATCAGAAAAGAAAGAAAGGAAAAATGGCTTTGACCCTCTTTCTGAGAGCAGCATTTTTTAAAGGAAAAGCCCACGTTGGGTATTGGAGGGGAAGGTCCTGCTGAGGGTGTTCTGGGCCTCGATTGGGTGAGGGCGTATCAGTTTCTGCTGACTGGTTACTAGCGTTTTAACACACTACTCTTCTTTGGTGTGCACTATATTATCTATGTGGAGGAAGCAGGCCTTTTGGCTTGTTTGCGGTCATTCATCTTTATGGGCATATCTGATCTGGCCTTGTCTGCCTCCTGGAGTCTAGGTGCCACTGTGACTGGGATTCCTAAAACAGCCTTCAACACTTAGTTTATGGCACACCTGGTATTTATGAGATAAGCAGCAAGGCCCGTGGATCAGACATTGCTTCTATATGTTAGACTCTTTTTCTGGGGCCTGACACCCTAACTCTACTGCCCACTCATTCACTCTCAGCAAATGGCATTGCCTCTTACTTCATAGGGAAAATGGACAGGGCCTGGCAGCTGTGAATCACCTCATTTTCCCCACCACATTTCCTTCCCACCAACCTTTCTACATCTTCACTCATCCTTGTCTCATTCCTGTCTGTCTCAAAGGAAGGATCCCCTAGCAGGATGCTTTATTTGTCCTTTGAATTCCATCCTCTCTCACCCCCTGCTCCAAGTCTATGAGTCAGTGGTAAACATCTATCTTTTTTTCTGTCTGCCCGGCGTCCCTTCCTTTTCCAACTCCTCTTCCCCCTTTTCACATGGTTTGGGCTGTCAATAACGTGTGACCCTGCCTTCCCCAGAACTGGGTGGACCCATAACCCAAACAAGGCCAACTCAAGTCTGTTTTGAAGGTAGATGTGGTTACAGAAGAGCAGAGTTAGTTGCATTCTTTCCTGAGCTTGCCCGCTGTGAGATCACTGTATACCTAGCCCTCTTACATGCAGTGAGCCCACCTAAGAACAGGGCTAAGGAGAGGCAAATAATGCAATAAAATAGAGAGCTAATGTACTGACAGCTTTGTTTTTTAAAACCTTGGATTTTTCAGTTATATGAGCCAAAAACATCCCTTTTTATATATGGTTGTTTGAACTGCGTTTCTGTTGTTTGCCATCTAGAATTCTGATTAAACTAAGGTTCTTGCTCCATTAGTCATAACTTGGCTCTCTCCAGTAACTTAGGTCTCTCCCCTCAAAACTAATTCCTTCCTTTCAGCCTATACACATCCTTCAGACTCCACCACTCCAGGAAACTCTCTGATTCTATAGCCACTGCCTGCTCTCACCCTCCTTCCCTTTATATGCACAGGCCAGGCCTGGGTGGTGTCAAAGTTTTCACTAGTCTGTGGCAAAACAAAACAAAACAAAACAAAAAAAGGATACTGCAGCTAGGCTTTTTTTAAAGTTAGGTATATTGAGTTTTAATTTTATACAGCAGAATTCACGCTTTTTGGTTATTGTATTAGTCTCATAGCAAATTAACACACACCTGGTGGCTTAAAACAGAAATTTATTCTCTCACAGTTCTAGAAGCTAGAAGTCTAGAATCAAGCTGTCAGCAGGGCCACACTCCCTCCAAAGCTTCTAGGGAAGAATCCTTCCTCATCTTGTTTTGGTTTGCTAAAGTTGCCAGAAGGCAATATACAGAAATGTGTTGGCTATTACAATGGGGATTTATTAACTTACAATATACAGTTCTGAGCCCATGAAAATGTCCCAATTAAGGAATCCATAGGATGATACCTTCTCTGAAGAAGGGCTGCCGGCATCTGGGACACTTCTGTCACATGAGAAGGCACATGGCTGGCGTCTGCGGGTCCTTCAGCTCCTGTTCCGGTCACCTCCTCTCTGAGCTTCTGGGGTCCTCTCTTAGCATCTTCAGGACTTTTCTCTCTGAGCTCTCTGAGTTTTTCTGTCCTTTGTCCTCTCACAAAGGACTCCAGCAAAAAGGATTAAGACCCGTCTTGAATGGGCTGGGTCACATCTCAATCAAAACAACCTAATCAAAAGGTCCCACCCACTGTAGGTCACCCTGGCAATGCAGGATATGACTCCTGGGGATGAATCTGGACCCGGCATCGTGGGACTGAGAGTATCTTCTTGACCAAAAGGGGGATGCAAAATGAGACAAAATAGTTTCAGTGGCTGAGAGATTTCAAATGGAGTCGAGAGGTCACTCTGGTGGACATTCTTATGCACTATATAGATAACACCTCTTAGGTTTTAATGTATTGGAATAGCTAGAAGTAAATACATGAAACTACCAAACTCCAACCCAGCAGTCTGGACTCCTGAAGACAATTATATAATAATGTAGATTACAATGGGTGACGGTGTGATTGTGAAGACCTTGTGGATCACACCCCCTTTATCTAGTGTATGGATGAGTGGAGGAATGGGGATAAAAACTAAAGGACAAATGGGGTGGGATGGGGGGGATGATTTGGGTGTTCTTTTTTCACTTTTATTTTTTATTCTTACTCTGATTCTGATGTAAGGAAAATGTTCAGAAATAGATTGTGGGGATGAATGCATAACTATATGATCGTACTGTGAACAGTTGATTGTATACCACGGATGATTGTATGGTATGTGAATATATTTCAATAAAACTGAATTTAAAAAAGAAAAGGTCCCACCCACATGGGTGCATAACAGCTCCAAACAGCACATGCCACTTCCGAGGTTCTGGTGGCCCCGACATTCTTTGACTGTGGCAACAAAACTCCAATCTCTGCCTCCTTCTTCATATGGCATGCTCTTCTGTGTACAGGTGTCTATCCCTGTGTCCTTTCTCCTCTTCTTATAACAACATCAGTCATATTGGATTAGGGCCCACCCTAATCCAGTATGACCTCAATTTACTTGATTACATCTGCAAAAACCCCATTTCCCAATAAGGTCACATTCACAGGTACCAGCAGTTAGGACTTCAACATGTCTTTTTAGGGGACACAATTCAACTCATAGCAGATACAGAGTTCTATGAGCATCCAAAAATGTATACAGTTGTGTAACCACCACCACAATCAAGATTTAGTATATTTTCCTTATCCCCATTTCTCTCCCACCAAATTGCATCATGCCCCTTTGAAGTTAATTGTTCCCCCAGACCCTGGAAAACACTGTTCTAATTTTGTCCCTATAATTTTGCCTTTTCCAGAATATTATATAAATGGAGTTATACATTATGTAGACTTTTGTGTCTGGATTCTTTCACTTAGCATAATTATTATGAGATTCATCCATGTTGTTGTGTGTTTCATTAGTTCATCTTTTTAATGTACCACAATTTGTTTATCCATTTGTCAGTTGATGGAACATTGGGTTGTTTTCAGTTTTTGTTGATTATTAATAAACTGCTATGAATATTTGCATACAGAACTTTGTAAGGATATATGTTTTTATTTCCCTTGGGTAAATATCTAGGAGCAGGGTTGATAGGTCATATGTAAATATATGCTTAAATTTATTTTAAAAAAATCCTGCCAAACTATTTTCCAAAATGACTGTACAATTTTACATTCCTACCAGCAATGTATGAGAGTTCAAATTACTCCACCTCCTTGTCAGCACTTGGTATTACCTGGTTTTTGTTGTTTTTGTGAGTTTTGTTTTTGTTTTGTTTTTGCCATTCTAATGGGTGTGTAGTGATATTTCACTGTAGTTTTAATATACGTTTTCTTAATGACTAACAATGTTAAGCAAGCATCTTTTCATGAACTTATTTGCCATCTGTATTTCTTCTTTTGCCCATTTTTAAAATGGGGTTTCTTGTGTTCTCATTGAGTTGTGAGATTTCTTTATATATTCTGGATACATGTCTTTCACCAGATATCTTTTGGCAAATATTTTCTCCCAACACGTGGCATGTCTTTTAGTGACATCCAAAGAACAGAAGTTTTAAATTTTGATGAAGTCCAATTTATCAACTTTTTTTCTTTTATAATTCATGCTTTTCTTGCCCTAAGAAATCTTTGTCTAACAAGTGATTTTGTTTCTTTAAGTTCAGCTAGGCTTACTTAATGAAAAGCATTTTAAATTTATTCTGAGATTTTATTTCTTTCTTTGTTGGATTGAAATATCTTTTTAAAAATAGTAAAACAGTGACAATAAGGATGGAAGTTAGTATTGTCTGTGTGTGTGCACGTGTGTGTGCATGTAAAACAGAGTTGACTGATGATACCATGTTGGTGTCATAGGTCAGGTTCCCCAGGAAACAGATGGAAATTTGCATGCAGGAATGCATGCAGGAATTTTATTGCAGAGTGCTATCAGAAACAACTCCATGAAGATGTGAGAGAAGCAGGGTTGAGGAGAGGGAAACACTGAATTGAGATGTCGTTGCAGCAGAGGCCTCAGCTGACTCCATGGGGAGTCGTGGAGCTGTGATGGCCCTAGAGTAGTGGGCAGGGTCTGAACCTTTGTCCTTCACCCCAACCCCCCACCCCCCATCAAATGAGATAATGTGAGAAACTAATATAAAATGTGATACAGAGGGGGGAAATATTAAATATTTGAACTGTACAAAGTCTTGGTGAGCCCAAGGCAATCCTTCTATAAGAACAAATAAAACAATACCAATTGGTCATTTGTGAAATCCATTCTGTGGTTCTGTGAACTCTGCCGCCTAGCAGCCATGTATCCTGGCAACAGTCTCTGGGCTTCCTGCCTGGTTTGCATCATCCCCCCAGGGTAAGAACATCACTTTTACCTATTCTGTTCTTTCTTACCCTGATGTGAAAAGGAGCATCCATTTTATCTGACTGCAAATACTGTTCTTCTCAGCTGACAGATCTGGGTAAGAAAAAAACTCTCAAGGGGAAAAATTCCCAAGCTGAGTAGTGAATCCAAGGGGATGTGGACAAGGCGTTGAATGAAAATTTTAATAAAGAATATAAATCTTGATGATGTGTGGGAAATGCGATTTTGCTTGTTGTAATTTACATACTTGGTTGTCACCCATGTATCTTCAAGCTGTCTGCCCCACTTCCTGCATCACTGCCAGTCTCAGCAGAAAAGGCAAGCAAAGGCTCAAAGTCACCCACCTCCCAGTTTTGCAAAAACAAATCCAAAGCTCTAGTAGAAGAGTGAGAATTTTCCTTCTCCAAAGAGGTCATCCTGGCCCTTTTAGTCATCTCAGCAAAAAGTGTTCCTGAGAGTTGGCGCTGTCACAAGAGATGAGATCTATTTGCTGTCATATTTTTAATCTGATCCTCTCAAGAGGAGGAAACTAAGGTCATTCAACCAGCTTGTGGCAAAACCAGAATTAGAGCTATAAAATCAGAGCGATCCTTGATTCTCCAGTCTTTCCCACTCTCACATCCAATTAGTTGCTAATTTATGTTATTTTGACCTAAAAATATCTCTCAAATTTATCCCTTATCCCGTACTTATCATTGATGCTGCCTTTGATTGGTGCCACCTAATCTGTTGGACAGGTGCTGTGGCATCATAACAGGTCTCTGCCTTTCTTTCTTCCATTGCCAGTCCATCCTGCACACAGCAGCCAGAGTAATTGTTTTCAAGCATAAAACTGATAACTCGTTTCTCTGCCTAGTTCTTTCAATAGCTCCCATTCCCTTTCATGATAAGGTCTAAATTCCTTAGCAATACATATAAATGCCATCCTTAGGATGACAGCATTTGACTGCAAGCACAAATTAATAGTTTTTTTTAAATGTGATTTTATTGAGATATACTCACACACCATATAATCCATCCAAAGAATAGTAGTTTTAACTCTACGGACATTTATTGTTTTCTTAGCAAAAAGGCTTAAGGTAGGCAGTCTAACCATTGGTCTGGTGATCAGTGATGTTGTTGAAGATCCCAGCACTTTCTCTCCTTTCTCGCTTCCATCCTTGGTGTGTAGTTTCATCCTCAGGGCTCTCACTTGTGGTCACCAGGTGGCTGCTGAACTCTAGATAGCATGCCCTCACTCTCCACCATCCAAAAAAGGAATTCCTCCTGATACAAAAAAAAAATTTTTTTTTTTAATCAGGAATGAAACTTTTCTAGATGTCCTCCACCAGACTTCTTATATCTCTTTGACAAGCCTTAGACCAAGCACTATCATAAAAGGTAAAGGGAATCACTACAATTGGTTGATGTCAATTGTGACATATGCTCTGACCCTGGGCACTCTGCCACCTGAACAAAATCAAAGTTCTGGTAGCAAGAAGAAGGAAAAATGGCTCTTGGGGCACCAACCTACAGGGTGTGCTCCAACCTACAAGGTCCTTTGTGAGTTAGCCTCTACCTCTAGCTTTATCTTCTCCACTGTCCTTCATAACAGCCATTCACTCTAGACACATGGAACCATTCACACTTCCCAGAGCAGGCTTCCATGCCTTCCACATGCTGGTCCCCCTGCCTGGAACATCCTTCTCTACTTTATCCTCTTATGAATTCCTGTCTTCAGGGGAAACTCAGCTGAAGTGTTATTGCCTTTGTAAAGCCTTTCCTGATGATGCAAAGCACCATCAGTCACCCTTGACCTTTCCTGGTCCAGACAGTGCCTGGTACAATCTAGGTGCTCAATGAATCCTTTCATTGTTCAATTGTGCTGCTATTTTCAGCCTTCAGATAATTGGCACTGCTTGCAGCTTGAGTGAAATCATTACTTTCGTCATAGAGCTAATAGATTCCTTAGTATATAAAAATGTAAGAAGCTTTCTCATATGGAATGTGATTTTGAGGGAGCTGAAATACCCTAATGTAAATTTTAGTCTCATAGTATTCTACCCAATGATATCTATGATAAATAATTCCCTTTCACTCCTGCGTGTCTTGCATACTCTTTCTTGCTATCAGGCAAATTATTTTTATGCATGTTATATAGAGATAAGGACACTTAGAAATGCTAATTTGTACTGGGGTTAATACTAGCTGAGGTGTGCATACAGAAATTTATTCAAATGTAAGCAGTGAGATAGAATGGGAAAGATGACAGAATCTGAAGTAGAAAATGATAAACTGTCAGAGTGCAATTAATCGCAGAGTGTGGGAAGCAAATTCAACATAATTTCAGGTGGTAAAGAAATTTAACCTTAAATAACATTAATGTATGAGAAGCTTATTCAGTTTTCAATTCTCTCTATTCTTGTGGAAAAAATTCCCTTTGATATTGTATCTTTAACACCTTTCTAATAGCAAGTGGCTGGTTCATCAGGCTTCTATGTCTAAGACTCAGTGAAGTCTAAGACTCAGTAACTCTAAGAAATCCATTCAGGAATCAGGAGACTGAGGAGACAGAGTAGGGTTGACCTAAACTTAGGAAGTTATTCCTAAACCCCAGGTCCAAAGGACATTGTTTCCTCAAGGAATGATGGCTGAGAGTGATGGAGACTCACCTGGCAGGTGAAACTGAATGGAAAGAAGAGGAGACTGGAAAAAGCCAGATTCCATGAATATCCTACATAGTTGTAACTTGCTGAAATGTAGGTAGTTATAACTGTGGAAAAAGTGGAATAATAGCCGGCTGAAAGTGTGATAATTTGGATAATTTACTAAAGAAGAGTGGGAATAGCAAAAGAAATGAAGGGTTAAGGGTGGTTTAAAGGTTGTCCTTTAAAAAGTGCCTGCAAGAGAGATTCCAAAACGAGCCGAGAGATCACTCTGGTGGGCACTCTTACGCACACTTTAGACAACCCTTTTTAGGTTCTAAAGAATTGGGGTAGCTGGTGGTGGATACCTGAAACTATTAAACTACAACCCAGAACCCATGAATCTCGAAGACAGTTGTATAAAAATGTAGCTTATGAGGGGTGACAATGGGATTGGGAATGCCATAAGGACCAAACTCCACTTTGTCTAGTTTTTGGATGGATGTGTAGAAAAGTAGGGGAAGGAAACAAACAGACAAAGGTACCCAGTGTTCTTTTTTACTTCAATTGCTCTTTTTCACTCTAATTATTATTCTTGTTATTCTTGTGTGTGTGCTAATGAAGGTGTCAGGGATTGATTTAGGTGATGAATGTACAACTATGTAATGGTACTGTAAACAATCGAAAGTACAATTTGTTTTGTATGACTGCGTGGTATGTGAATATATCTCAATAAAATGATGATTAAAAAAAAAAAAAAAAGTGCCTGCAATCCAAAGACACATTAAAAAAATCATACACCATGACCAAGTGGGGTTTATTCCAGGCATGCAAGGATGGTTCAACATAAGAAAATCAATCAATGTATTACAACACATTAACAAGTCAAAAGGGAAAAATCAATTGATCATCTCAATAGGTGCTGAAAAAGCATTTGACAAAATCCAACATCCCTTTTTGATAAAAACACTTCAAAAGGTAGGAATTGAAGGAAACTTCCTCAACATGATAAAGAGCATATATGAAAAACCCACAGCCAGCATAGTCCTCAATGGTGAGAGACTGAAAGCCTTCCCTCTAAGATCAGGAACAAGACAAGGATGCCCGCTGTCACCACTGTTATTCAACATTGTGCTGGAAGTGCTAGCCAGGGCAATCCGGCAAGACAAAGAAATAAAAGGCATCCAAATTGGAAAAGAAGAAGTAAAACTGTCATTGTTCGCAGATGATATGATCTTATATCTAGAAAACCCTGAGAAATCGACGATACAGCTACTAGAGCTAATAAACAAATTTAGCAAAGTAGCGGGATACAAGATTAATGCACATAAGTCAGTAATGTTTCTATATGCTAGAAATGAACAAACCGAAGAAACACTCAAGAAAAAGATACCATTTTCAATAGCAACTAAAAAAATCAAGTACCTAGGAATCAACTTAACCAAAGATGTAAAAGACCTATACAAAGAAAACTACATAACTCTACTAAAAGAAATAGAAGGGGCCCTTAAAAGATGGAAAAATATTCCATGTTCATGGATAGGAAGACTAAATGTCATTAAGATGTCAATTCTACCCAAACTCATCTACAGATTCAATGCAATCCCAATCAAAATTCCAACAACCTACTTTGCAGACTTGGAAAAGCTAGTTATCAAATTTATTTGGAAAGGGAAGATGCCTCGAATTGCTAAAGACACTCTAAAAGAGAAAAACGAAGTGGGAGGACTTACACTCCCTGACTTTGAAGCTTATTATAAAGCCACAGTTGCCAAAACAGCATGGTACTGGCACAAAGACTGACATAGAGATCAATGGAATCGAATTGAGAATTCGGAGATAGACCCTCAGATCTATGGCCGACTGATCTTTGATAAGGCCCCCAAAGTCACTGAACTGAGTCATAATGGTCTTTTCAACAAATGGGGCTGGGAGAGTTGGATATCCATATCCAAAAGAATGAAAGAGGACCCCTACCTCACCCCCTACACAAAAATTAACTCAAAATGGACCAAAGATCTCAATATAAAAGAAAGGACCATAAAACTCCTAGAAGATAATGTAGGAAAACATCTTCAAGACCTTGTATTAGGAGGCCACTTCCTAGACTTTACACCCAAAGCACAAGCAACAAAAGAGAAAATAGATAAATGGGAACTCCTCAAGCTTAGAAGTTTCTGCACCTCAAAGGAATTTCTCAAAAAGGTAAAGAGGCAGCCAACTCAATGGGAAAAAATTTTTGGAAACCATGTATCTGACAAAAGACTGATATCTTGCATATATAAAGAAATCCTACAACTCAATGACAATAGTACAGTCGGCCCAATTATAAAATGGGCAAAAGATATGAAAAGACAGTTCTCTGAAGAGGAAATACAAATGGCCAAGAAACACATGAAAAAATGTTCAGCTTCACTAGCTATTAGAGAGATGCAAATTAAGACCACAATGAGATACCATCTAACACCGGTTAGAATGGCTGCCATTAAACAAACAGGAAACTACAAATGCTGGAGGGGATGTGGAGAAATTGGAACTCTTATTCACTGTTGGTGGGACTGTATAATGGTTCAGCCACTCTGGAAGTCAGTCTGGCAGTTCCTTAGAAAACTAGATATAGAGTTACCATTCGATCCAGTGATTGCACTTCTCGGTATATACCCGGAAGATCGGAAAGCAGTGACACGAACAGATATCTGCACGCCAATGTTCATAGCAGCATTATTCACAATTGCCAAAAGATGGAAACAACCCAAATGTCCTTCAACAGATGAGTGGATAAATAAAATGTGGTATGTACACACGATGGAATACTACGCGGCAGTAAGAAGGAACGATCTCGTGAAACATATGACAATATGGATGAACCTTGAAGACATAATGCTAAGTGAAATAAGCCAGGCACAAAAAGAGAAATATTATATGCTACCACTAATGTGAACTTTGAAAAATGTAAAACAAATGGTTTATAATGTAGAATGTAGGGGAACTAGCAATAGAGAGCAATTAAGGAAGGGGGAACAATAATCCAAGAAGAACAGATAAGCTATTTAACGTTCTGGGGATGCCCAGGAATGACTATGGTCTGTTAATTTCTGATGGATATAGTAGGAGCAAGTTCACAGAAATGTTGCTATATTAGGTAACTTTCTTGGGGTAAAGTAGGAACATGTTGGAAGTTAAGCAGTTATCTTAGGTTAGTTGTCTTTTTCTTACTCCCTTGTTATGGTCTCTTTGAAATGTTCTTTTATTGTATGTTTGTTTTCTCTTTAACTTTTTCTTCATACAGTTGATTTAAAAAAGAAGGGAAAGTTAAAAAAAAAAAAAAAAACAAGGAAAAAAAAAAGATGCAGTGCCCCCTTGAGGAGCCTGTGGAGAATGCAGGGGTATTCGCCTACCCCACCTCCATGGTTGCTAACATGACCACAGACATAGGGGACTGGTGGTTTGATGGGTTGAGCCCTCTACCACAGGTTTTACCC
Organism: Choloepus didactylus; assembly: GCF_015220235.1. Taxonomy (NCBI): domain Eukaryota; kingdom Metazoa; phylum Chordata; class Mammalia; order Pilosa; family Megalonychidae; genus Choloepus; species Choloepus didactylus. Next base: position 82,671,789 of record NC_051308.1, on the reverse strand, counting down.
TTGGGAAGATGGTTGCTGCAAAGGAGAGGCTAGGCCTCCCTATGGTTGTGCCTAAGAGCCTCCTCCCGAATGCCTCTTTGTTGCTCAGATGTGGCCCTGTCTCTCTAGCTAAGTCAACTTGAAAGGTGGAATCACTGCCCTCCCCCCTACGTGGGATCAGACACCCAGGGGAGTGAATCTCCCTGGCAACGTGGAATATGACTCCCGGGGAGGAATGTAGACCTGGCATCGTGGGACGGAGAACATCTTCTTGACCAAAAGGGGGAGGTGAAAGGAAATGAAATAAGCTTCAGTGGCAGAGAGAATCCAAAAGGAGCCGAGAGGTCACTGTGGTGGGCACTCTTACGCACACTTTAGACAACCCTTTTTAGGTTCTAAAGAATTGGGGTAGCTGGTGGTGGATACCTGAAACTATCAAACTACAACCCAGAACCCATGAATCTCGAAGACAGTTGTATAAAAAGGTAGCTTATGAGGGGTGACAAGGGGATTGGGAAAGCCATAAGGACCACACTCCACTATGTCTAGTTTATGGATGGATGAGTAGAAAAATAGGGGAAGAAAACAAACAGACAAAGGTACCCAGTGTTCTTTTTTACTTCAATTGCTCTTTTTCACTCTAATTATTATTCTTGTTATTCTTGTGTGTGTGCTAATGAAGGTGTCAGGGATTGATTTGGGTGATGAATGTACAACTATGTAATGGTACTGTGAACAATCGAAAGTACGATTTGTTTTGTATGACTGCGTGGTATATGAATATATCTCAATAAAATGAAGATTAAAAAAAAAAAAGACATAATGCTGAGCAAAATAAGCCAGGCACAAAAAGACAGATATTGTATGTTACCACTAATGTGAATTCTGTGAAAAATGTACAATGTTTTATAGTGTAGAATGTAGGGGACCTAGAGATACCAATTAGTGGAGGGGGAATGATAATCTAATAAGAACAGATAAATTATGGAGGGTAATCTCAATGTTATGGGAATGCTCAGGAATGATTATGGTTTGTAAACTTTCTTGGATATAGTAAGATCATGTTGGAAGCAATAGAGTTATTTTAGGTTTTTTTTTTCTCTTATTCCTTTGTTTTCTTAGGGGTTGTTAATTTTCTTGGGGTATGGTAGGAACATGTTGGAAGCAAAGTAGTTATTTTAGGTTATTTGTTTTCCTTAATCCATTGCTTTGTTTGAAATGTTGTGGGGTTTTTTTGGTTGTTGTTTGCCTGTTTGTTTTTAATTTTTTGATAAACAAAGTTAAAAAATTGAAAAAAAATCAGTAGAAAAATGGGAGTAAAAACTAAATGACAAATAGGGTGGGATGGGGGGATGGTTTGGGTATTCTCTTTTCACTTTTATTTTTTATTCTTATTCTGATTCTTTCTGATGTAAGGAAAATGTTCAGAAATAGATTGTGGTGATGAACGCATAACTATATGATCATACTGTGAACAGTTGATTGTATACCATGGATGACTGTATGGTTTGTGAATATATTTCAATAAAACTGAATTAAAAAAAAAAAAAAAAAAAAAGTGCCTGCAGAGGAAACCCATGGAGATCCCAGGGCATTTCCCTTTGGACCATTTCCCAAGAAATTTGGTCATGGCACCAAGTACAGCCTGCTAGGACTTCTCCTGTGACATCTCTGTTTTTTGTTGTTGTCGTTGTTTGCTTGTTAGTTTGTGTTTTTTACTTTTGCACATGAAAATTGTGTTCTGTAAACCTCAATAGGTCACATTTTGAGATTAGACATTGGAAAACTAGTGACTGCCAGATTTTAAAACATGAGGAGCCTCTAAGTCATCTCAACTACTTTCAAGCAGAAGTAACCCAAATTGAGCTCTCAAAACTGATTGCAAGACTCAATAAAAGTGCGATAGAACCTTGAACTCAAATGGTCTATTTCCACGTTACCAGGTTTAGTAAGTGGCATTCCACTTTCTACAGAATGACAGTGGCTTGGAGCCATTTAAACAAGGCAGGTAGTAGAAATCATTGGCATTCTGCTGCCTGGCAGGTATGGCCAGCAAATGAAAAGACACAGGAAGTGTCTATGTAGACATAGAACAGAACCTCGAGGAGGAAGCTACTCCTATCAATGGAATGAGACTTGGGGGGAGTATATATGCTTATAAGGAAGAACACTAGGGCTCTATATTAAAGAAAAAATTCAAAAAGAAGGAAGAGAGGAAGAAATTGAAACCTCTAGGGTTAAATAGGATGTATTAAGTTGTTTAGACTGTTGCTTCCAGGAATCTCTGCCTAATTTCTTTGAAATATGACTCAGCTCCTTACCCAGAGGCATGTCTGTCCTTGTTCTGCCAGAGCTTTAAAATATTTGCTTAGGCTTAGTTCAGGTGTATCTAGCCATCTCCTTTACAGGCCAAGAATCACAGAAGACCAGCATACTTGGCTCATACACACCTGAAAGAGGGAAGTTTTGATTCTCTTGTGACTTTCTTTGGCCCCGCCATCTGGGGCTGCTTCTGTTATCTTTTGGCTGCCACCATCCTTGTGGTCCTTGGTTTTCTTGGAATTTGCGTGGTTGAGGGCTAGGATCTGGGGGCAGCCTGGGCAGAAGAGGAGGACTGGGTAAACTACTGTGCTTGTTTAACGAAGGGCTGTCTAGCCACTTGTTCTGGTTTACTAATGCTGCCATTATGCAAAACACCAGAAATGGATTGGCTTTTACAAAGGGGGTTTATTTAGTTACACAGTTACAGCCTTAAGGCCATAAAGTATCCAAGGTAAGGCATCAACAATAGGTTAAACTTCACAGAAGAATGGCCAATGGAAAACCTCTGTTAGCTCGGAACGCATGTGGCTGGTGTCTGCTTGCTCCTGGGTTGTGTTTCAAAATGGAGTTCTCCAAAATGTTGTTCTTGGGGCGTTTTGTCCTCTCTTAGCTGCAGCTCCTCTTCAAAATGTCATTCTGAGTTGCTCTCAAAAATGTTACTTACAGCTGCACTGAGCTCCTCCTATTTGTCAGCTCATTTATATGGCTCCAATGATTTAATTCAGACCCACCCTGAATGGGTGGGATAACACCTCCATGGAAATTGTCCAATCAAAGTCATCACTCATGGTTGGGTGGGTCATATCTCTATGGAAACATCCAATCAAAAGGTCACACCCTAATCAAAAAGATTAACCAATCTGCCCCAACAAGACTGAATCAAAGATAATGGTGTTTGGGGGGCCATAATACATTCAAACCAGCACACTGTTTTAGTCAAATACCCCTCTTTCAATTCAGAAAAATTATATGTCCTTCTAAAAATCTCAGATCTGGAGTTGCTAGAGGGTGCCTGGCAAGGACAGTCAGAGCAAAACTACACAGGAGGAATGGTGGACTTTTAGTCTGGCCATCTCCTCTGGGTGAGGCTGTGTTCCTCTTACTCCCTCAGGGTACCCAGTGGACTCCACTGTCAAAACCTCAGGAATGAGCTAATGAACTCATTCACACAGGTGCTATTACAGGTCTTAAAACAAAGGGATTAATGATATTTTTGACATCCAGGCCTATTAGTACCAAGGAGAGAAAGGTGTTTCGGAGGCTAGGAAAGCATTCTCCGTATCTCTCTGATATTGCACCTCATAGGATTCAGCTTAGCAATAAGACTGGCTCTAAACCATGCCTGGCAGAATTTGCTTGATATTCAAAATAAGTACAGAGTCCCCTCTTTTCTGAACTAAACTCATAATGAGCACAATCAAAGCTACCCATTATTGAGCACTAACTAATGTCAGACAGTTTGCTAAGGACTGTATGTTATTTTTATTTTCAAAATTAGATAAAATATCATTTAGGATTCTCTTGATTAATTTGAACCAAAACACAAAGGGAATTTATTGGTCCAAGAAACTGGGAAGTCCAGGCAAAGGGCTGGCTTCAGATATGACTGAAGTCAGACAGTGTCATCAGAACCCAGTCTCGCTCCATCTCTTGGCTCAGACCTGTCTTCCTTTGTGTGTTGGCTTTGTTCTCAGGTTCTTTGTGGCGGCAGGTGGCTGGAGCTGCTCCAGTCAGATAGTATTCCAGTGTCTCTTTTCAGCAAGAAATACAGAGCCACACTTCTCAGGAGCTTCGTCCCAAGCGCTCAGATGCGCTTCCATTAGATGGTGTCACATGCTCAACCCTGAAACAGTCACGTGGCAAGGGGCGTAAAAGACTGTCCTGAGTCATGTGTTGCATTCCTGGAATGGGTTGGTGGAGCAGGTAGGGGTGGAGGGTCCCCAACTGGGTGAGCTACAAAAAAATTTCAAAACCTCTGTGTTAGTATTCCAGTTTGACATATGAGGAATGTGAAGCTGGGGTTTTGAGCAACTTACCCTAGGTCACAGCTAATGATTGGCAGAGCAGGGATTTGAATACCGTATGTTATAGTTAACAAGCCATAATTTTTGTTCCTTTTATTCAGAGGAAATGTGTTTTCTTTTTTTAATAAATAAAAACAAGAATGCATAATTAGAGTAAATCAACTAGTCAATGCCAAGTGTTCCATAATGAAAATCCCCCCTGACTTGTTCTGTAAATTCATCTCAAGGGACAGATTAGGAGCCCTCTAAGGAGATATAACTTTCTTTCCAATATGCCATTGGCCAAATTCTGCTGCCAAGAGAAAGAAGGGGAATGGCAATTGATTAAAGATACAGGACATGCTTTTGACTTCATCGTCAGAATGATCTGAACCAAAAACTCTGCTAACTTCAAGAAAATCAACATATTAAGTGAATTCTTAATATAATTTTGACCTTCTTAGACACTCTGAAGGGGCTCAGTCATTATTGTTTTTGTTCTGAACTCTCAACCACAAGCAGCCATAAAGTCTGTTATTAAGACCTTATCACATTGACTCAGGGCTGTGTCCTAACTAGGGTTGGGAGAGCTGTGGTGTGCTGTCCAGACAGACCACTCAATTTACAGTGAGCAGAGTGTCCTGGACCTGGCACTAATTCACTACTTAACCTCAGGGAAATCACCTAAACTTGCTGGTTCTCACTTTCTTAATCTATAAAATGATGTTAACATTTTCTTTTAGGTATTTATGAAAGTCAGATGTGAGAATGTTCTTTAAAACTCCAGAACAATTTTTAAACCCTAAAGCATTTCACAAATATGAAATATTATCATCCTCCCAATCCCATCATCCATGAACTTCATGGTTGCCTTTTCATATTAAAGCAGAGTCTTAAGAGGCAGGTCTAAATCAAGTTAGAACTGAAGTCTGCAACTTCAACAGCTGATTCTGGACTAGGTAACAACTGCCTATTTAATAAGGAAATAATGGCCCGCTGAAAAACAAAACAAAACAAAATAAAGCAAAACAAAAAACACTAATGTGTTTTATTAGATTGAAATGCAGAAAGAGTGTGATAGAAGTGTGGCATCGAGTTCTGAAACGAAATTAGCAGTTACCAAAACTCTGTATCATCTGTCTCAAAACTTGCGACTTCTAGATCTTTAACTCTTATCAAGGAGATACCCTAGGGTCCTCAGCACCCCAAGTCTATCACCCAAAATATGACCAAATGCTCTCAGCAGGGAGCAGGATGGAAGAATGACAATCAGTTTTACTGAGATCAAGTTAGAGCAGAATAGCAAACTATACCAAGAACAGAGACTTTCAGACACCAAAGTGCTCACTGCTTGGGTAGATCTGTGGCCAGGCCTACAGCTGGGAAGAGGATGACTTCCAGTAATATTGGGGAGCCATCTTCATTCCCAAACCTTCACCCCCTGCCTAGCTTCAGCAGAGCAAAAAGAACTTGAGCCAGATGACCAAAGTTAGTACTTCCTGGCCTTTCCTGACCTTCCTCACTTCTTAAGTGTTGACTGAGCACCATTTGTGTGTTGAATGGGTTGTTTATAGGATTGGAAGCAGAATGCCTACTGTGTTACCAGGTCACAGGCACTAGAGATAGTGACTACGAAGCAGAGGCTTTGACCTTAAGGAACTTCCCAACTCAGGGAAGACAGGTGGCTAGTTGGCCTGCAGAGATAGTGCCTCAACTAAGAACCAAGGAATGGATCAGATCCAGTCCCTTGGACAAGCAGTGAAAGTGAGGGGTATCCAAGGCCAAACAAAGAACACTGTGAGCTGAGGAAGGACACAAGAGACCAGAATGCGTTTGGAACTTTATATACATGTGGCTCTAGCACAAGCACACGTGGCTGAGAGGAGGCTGGAAAAGGAGGCCAGAAAGGTAGGCAGGGGCCAGATCATGAAGAACCTTGACAGTCACATTGTAAAGTTTGCCTTCATCATGAGGGCAATGCAAAGGCATTGTAGGGTTTTAAGCACAGAAGTGACATGATTAGATGTGCATTTAAATAATAACAAGAAATATGTGTACCAAATAAAATTTGGAAAATAAGAAAGTCACAAAAATGTACAATAGTTTTATTGAGTGTCCTGGGCATCCTATAGCTCTAGCAAGAAGTAATTTCTTTATTCTTTCTCCTGCTGTTCTAAAACACCCATTCTAGAATGAAAACCCTACAAAATCCCATAGCTTTTTTTGATCCCATTTAGTAATAAAAATTCTCTCATTTGGATACTGTAAATGTCCTGCCAAGTCTAATATTAAACATTTGATCTTTTATTTGTTTTAAAACTTCCCTCCTCCATCTAGCTAGGATCGCCCCAGCTTGAGGTGGGGAAGGGGTGCATGGGTGTTTTTTCTCTCTTCCTCTTCTACCTGCTAACTGCTCTTTCCTGAGTCAGGGCTTTGGGGAAAGAAAGGGAGCAAAGGGCACAGACACATGTGGCTGACACAGTTGTCATCTGGTGTGGCATTTGAACCTTGAGATCCTCATTCTAGGGACCCCTGGCTATAGTGCCCTCCAGCTCACTTCACCCTCCAGGTGGTTCTCTTGGGTGTTGTCCCTTTTGTGATGGCTCTTGATGGGTCCCATTCATTCCAAAGCCCACCGAGCAGCAAAATGCAGCTCGCTGCCAATGAGTTCTCTCTCTTCATTTGGCTGCCAGGCAGTTCCTTTCAGCTGAGGTTTTACATTGAACTACTCCTGATGACAGTCAGTCATCAGTCCCTGTAGTCCCTCAAACTCCAGGGGAAACATGCCAAGATCTGCAAATGGTTCTCATGAAGTCCCTCATTTTGTTTAAGGTGAAGGGATGTTTCCCGTGGCAGGGTGAGGGTAGGTGGATGGCTTGTGGAATACACAGCATCAGGAACACTCTCTGTAAAGAAACCCTCACTTCTGGCTTCTCATACTTCCCAAAGCATTTTTCTAGCCTCAATTCCATAGCCTGAAGACGAGTGATGGGCTAATACTGGCAGAGCCCATTTCACAATCTCTTTGCATACCCTGCACAGATAAGTGCTCTAGCACTTCATTTTAGGAATGTGAGGTTACCTGCCAGCTTAGGACCTACCACAGTATCTTTAGCCTGTGGAGGCTTGAGATAATTGGAGGAGTAATTTTCTGTAAAAAATAAAAATCACACATAATCTCACCAGATTTTTTCCTCCTTTGAAAACAGTTTGGTGTGTATCCTTCAAAATTATCTTCTGTGCTTGTACAAATATAAAAGATTAGATAGAGATGAGATAGATAGCTATAGATAGATGAAATGATGGAATGGGATAGATGAGACGATGAAAAGAGCTAGATGATAAAGATAAGTAGATTTAGATGAGATAGATGATAGGTAGAGAGAAGACAGAGAGATAGTTTAAAACACAGTTACAAATTATTTGACATTCCTCTCACTGAGAGGTGGAGTTTATGTTTCCTCTCCTTGAAGTGGGCTTGTGATTGCTTTGACCAATGGAATGCAGTGGAAATGAAGCTATGCGACTTCTGAGGCTAGGTCATAAAAGGCCGTGAAGCCTGCACCTTGTTCCTAGGAACATTAGCTCTTGAAACACTGAGGCACCATGGAAGAAGTCTGCCTACCCTGAGGCCACACAGAGGTACTCTGGTCGACAGTCCCTGCTGAACCTGTCCCCAGCATCCCAGCTCGGGTGCCAGACATGTACATAAAGAAGCATCTTGGTAGCAGATCTTGCAGCAAGTCATCCCAGTTAAAGTCCTAGATAACATAAGGCATGTAACGCCAACCATGCTATGTCCTGTTCAAATTCCTGACCCACAGAATCCGTAAGAATAAAATGGTGGTTGTTTCATGCCACTAAGTTTTGGGGTGGCTTATTATATAGCAAGAGATAACAGGAACAGGCAATTAGATATATACATATTTGGAAGTTCATTTAACTGCCAATGGTAAGGATGGATTAGAAGGAGGCAAGATTGGGGGCAGAAAGACAAGGCGAGAGGCTTTGCAGTAATCCACGTGAAAGATAAAGGCCAAATTGAGGTAGTGGTAACAGGAATGGAGAGACAGGGCCCAGCTGAGAAATATGCAGGCTCAATACATCTGCCCCACAGGCCAGTATCAAAAGTATGATGCATAAGAAATGGTAGAAGGTACAGGGTAGCTACCCCTCTTATACTGTGAATGTACGACTCCTTCAGCATATCTTAGCTTTTCGCTATGTGTAGAGGAAGCTTTCCAACCCCAGGCTATGATTAAATGGTTTAGTTCCACACACAAAGGGCTCTGATAGTTAGGCTGTAGATTACATTAATCAATGCATTTCGTTTTATCTTATACGCTTAGTTAAAAGCCTCTTATACTTAGAAAGAAAACATATGCAAAATAATGTACAAATTAGTAGAGCCTTGTCATTTTAAGCTGAGCCCTTACAACCCATCAGTGAACAAAGAGGCCCCTGGATGAGCAGGGTCAGTCCATAGCAATCAGTTTCTCTGGTTCCAGCCTCCTTGCAATAGGGCAGTGGGGTGGGGTGAGAAGGATCAAGTGTACAGAACCACAGAAAGATAGAGAAAAATTGCATCCAGTCACCTCGCTAACACGTTTCAAATGTCACTAGGCTTGGACTGTGTAACAAAATGTGCAGGGAGATACAGTTTTCATTCTTAAAAGGTACGTACATTTGCATAGACAAAGGGCCCAAAGCATACGTGCCCAGAATGGTAAAGGTTATTTTCTCTGGGGAATGAGGTTAATTCTGTTTTGGTTTGTTTGATCCTTTGGACTTTCTTGTGTTTCCCAAGTTTCCTGAGTATATATTACTTCCAACATTTTCAAAAAATGATGTGATATAGAAAATCATTAGGTCCTAGCAATTTCATGTATTTCGCCCATGCTTATCAGTGCTAGGGTCTCCTGCAGGCTCCACCTCAGATCATCCTACTATTCTTCATCTTACCAGACTAGGAGATCACAAATACTACTTCACAGACAAAGTTTAAGAGCCTTCTGATTTTCCATTTCAGAATTCTTTTCTGAGCATGTCTCTTCCTGCGGGACACTGATTACGTGCTTCAACTTGGCGGGCCTGGGCTGGGGGACCTGATCAGCCCCTGGGGAGGGTGGTGGGCACGGGCGACAGCGCCCTCCGCAGCCCCCCGGGCCTGGGAAAGTGAGGCCGGAGGCAGGCCCCATTTCCTCACCCAAAATAACACTGTTAGGGGAGGCTTGCCGGAGGGAACCGCCTTTTCCCCACCCCCTTATCTTGCCCGGACACTCCCTGTTGCCAGTGCAACTCCCATTACCACCAGTGCGCATACATTGTTGCCAGACACCGTTACCGGAGCAACTCTCGCCCCTTTTCAATCAACCTCCGCGCCCTCTCAGAACCAATCCAAGCCTTTAACCTCTACAGCTACCCCGCCCTCTAAACGCCTGATATAAGCTTGTACTCTCCCCTAATAAACTCTCTCTCTCTTGGCTTCTTCACCCTAAAAGAACCGTGTCCCGCCTGTTCCTTTCTCGCCGCCCTCCATACTTTGCACGCCACCCCGCCGGGGACCTGGCCAAGTCCCCCGCCTCGCCCTCGCCTCCGGGAAAGAGCCCCCGCCGCCGGTACCCTCCAAGCAATCCTGAGAGCCTAGGATTTAGCAACCGGCCGCCACCCCCCCCCCCCCCGACGAATCAACTGCGACCGCATCTTCCAACCTTCCCCGAGTGCTCAGGACAGCCTCTGGATCTCCCAGGACCTCTCTACAGTGCAGAGTCTGTGGTTGTGGTGCTCAGGAGCTAATGCCTTGTGTTCCTAAACCATTTCTTTCTATGGCACCTCCTGCATTCCCCCATCCCCCACCCTCCCCTCCAAATGCCTACTTCCTAGGTAGATCTCAGTTAGATGTCAGAAACGGAGACAGTAAATATCAAACTAATTCACAACATTTGAATAGCTAACATCTTTACACTCACTGGGTTTTAAAAGAGGTTGCCCAGTTATATTACTGTGTCTCCACTTGGCGTAGTAAAGCTAGTCAAACGCAGACTTTCACACTCCCATTAAATTCATGTATAGGCCGGTCACAACCTCTTTTAGCCAAGCAGGGAAGGTTTCCTGTCACCAGGCGCCACTGCCATTAATATCAGATAGAGCAGCAGCTAATTCAGTCATGTTGATGGATGTACAGACGGTACCCAGACTCATCTGCAGTCAGAGCTACAGAGCTGGAATGGGAGAAACAAATTTCCTTGTGGCCTGAAGTGCTCCAGGTCACCCCTAGTTACGAAGAAAATGATATGAGTCTCTGCCTCTTCTAAACCAGCTTATCCAGAGTGCTGCGCCCAGTTCAGCCACTAAATAAAATAGGTGGAGACAGACTGTGTGTTGTTTCACCCCATTAGTCCCAAAGAGCTAACTCTGAGCAGTTACAAAAAGCACATCAAGCCTATACCCAACAGGAAAAGAAATGCAGACAAGCTTCTGAGTTCTAGCCAGTGAGCCAACTCAAAATCAAGGCTGAACCTGCCCAAGGGAATACCTTCACTGGGGAAACTTCAGATGATCTGGAGGGTTTTCCGTGGTTTCTTTCTGTGGAGTAGAGGTGGGGATTTTTTTTTTTTTTTAATATGCCAAGATTTCAGTCATTAAACAAACATTTATCAGTACCTACTATGTGTCCAGTATTGTGCCAGCCACTGACACTTTAAACATGAATGTGGCCCAGTCCCCACTATGAAGGAAGCTACAATCTAGGTGGGGGTGGCAGTGTGTACTGTTGCAAATGATTAAACCAACAGTAATAAAATCAAGTCCTAAAAGAGATAATAGGAGAACAGAGTGCTTAAGTCCTCATGCCAAGGCGAGACCAAATGGAATGGGGGTGGGTGCACAGAGGGTTACTGTGAGGCAGGGAGGAGCAGACGACTCTGGAGTGAAGTCTTCAAGGATAATTAGTTAAGCAAGTGGACAAGTGAGGTGCAAGGAGAGGGAGGAGATGAAAGAGAATAGAGCATGTTTATCTACTAAGGATAGTTCCAGCTCTAGGTTTATATATCAGTTTATTTTTCTTTTCTTGCTTGCTCAGTTCTAAAAGTAAAACTAAGTGGGAGCAATATCCTATAATGCTTGAAATTGAAATGGCACAAACTGACCTGTTAATTTCACACAGCTAAGCTCATTCCAATCTTCACTCGTCTGCTGTTAGCCTTTTGGGTTCATACATGTCCTAGAAGACAGATCAGAAAAATGAAAAAATCATGTGAGAGTCAATCCTTTTTAAGCAGTTGGTTTATATTTTATACTCTACTTCCAAAGAGATTCAGAGGAAACAATTAATGTATCTGTTTAACTGATCTGGTTAAAAGCGTTGTGAAAAAGTTGGAAACTAAAAGCTACATTTCAACTTTATTTCCTCAAGCTATCCCTTTCCTCAATTATCCTGGTAATTGGGAGATAATTCTAGAATATGCCACATCCACTCCAAAGCATATTCACAGGAAAAATACCAGAGATGTGGCTCTCTATTCTTTCTCTCTAAATAAAGCCTTCCCAGATGACCTAAAGGCAACCAAAAATATTTTTATATGGCAAACTGAAAATACATTTATTCCTTTTAAACAAATTTTAAAAATTACAAGCAATATATGCTTATGGATTAAAATACAAGTACAAAAGGGAATAATAGTCATTCCCCAATAATCACAGTCAACAGTTTGGTGAATCTCCTTCCATTGTTCATATTATACAACAAAATTATACTGGGGATCATGGCATCTCCACAATTTCCATATTGGAGATCCTCAGAAGAGACAATCTGGAAAGGCTAGGGGAGAAGTTACATCTGCATAGTAAGTCGCTTGTATTTAGATTGATATTGATTTGGCACAGCTTGGAGCTGGAGGTGATTATAGGGTGAGCTAAAGGCCTCCCATGGCCAGCCACGGCAAGCACAACTTGCTTTTTCTATGTAAAAATTCCTTGGAAAAAACAACAACAGTGGAATAAAAGGCAACAATAAAAAATAATGAGGATACTCGTTGTATTCTGATACAGTTTGATCTCCAAGATATGCTGTTAAATGAGGTATAGAAGTATGTATCATACGTTATCATTTGTTTAAAAATCAGGAAAAAATTTGTATATTTGGTTGGTATATGCATAGCCTAAATCCGGATTTAGAAGCTGATTGTTTCTGGGGATAGTAACTGAGTGCCTAGGGACAGATGTGGGAAGGAATCTTTTCCTCCTATGCCCATTTGTACCTTTTACATTTTGAACCATGTGAATGTGTTATATATTCAAAAATAAAATAAAGAAATAATAAGTAAATATATGTTCTCAACATCTCACCATGTCACGAAACATGTATGTAGGTCTATTGCCTTCTTTAATAATAGTCACGTAGAATTCCATTGTATTTAACTAGTTTTCTGTTGTTAAACAGTTAGACTGTTTCCAGTTTTCACCAAGCCTTCTTGCATACACATCTTCTGCTCATAACATGAGAATTTCTGTAGAATAGATTCATGGAAGGGGAATTTCTATATTTGATGGAAAATGGTCCTGAATGACCATAATTTAGCATCCAAACCAGAACACATTTGAGAGAGAAAGTGGGTGCTATTAATTATTATGCTGGGATGACAGGCATAAACCAGGATTATCCTGGGAAAATTGGGACATTTGGTTACCCTACTAATTATTAGTGTAGACATTATTAATAAGAATAAGAGCACTGAAAATTTAAGACACCTCTGCAAACAGCTTAAGAAATTTCAATGATCCTCCTTTTATTCCTCCAAAACCTACTTTATTACTCCCACAGTATTACACTGAGAGTATATCAGTCCTGTAGCCAGTTACTTGTCAGATCTTGTCTTCATGACAGCAAACGAAAGATTTAGAAGAAAAAGAGAGAATTAGCTTCTACATATTTTGCACTATTAAACTTTTCATTTGAAAAGGGTTTCTAAACCAGGAATCGTGGAATAAGGAAACGATATGGGCAGAGAAAAAAAGTGTTTTGGAAAATAGTAATAGAATTTTATCACAAAACATTTGCTTCCTGTAAATCCAGGCTCAGCATTTCCTGATTAGCCCAGAAGTTACACAAAAGCAATGAAAAAGATCCTAGCATATTGAGTTTTCTGAGGGCTGTGACAAGTTCCAGCAGGTCAACTGTCAGGGAGTCCCTGGACTAATGTTGATTTTTATGGCTCAACCAGAGAACATATATTCTCTTTGGAGTCCTGTAAAATGCTTGCAGGTCTTGGCCTACTTCTTTGGTTCCATGTTGCAGGTCCAAAATCTGGAATGCTAGACATTTAGCCTCTGTGAGTGTGGTCTGTCATATGTGTCACTCTCCAAGACAGTTGGGAAAAAGCTTTTTTCGCTGCCAGGCAGGATCAATCTCTGGTGAAAATATGTGATTCAGGAGACGACTGATTGTTCCAAGTGGAAAAGGATAGCCCATCACATACCTTGTATGTGTGTGTTTCCATCCCTCTAGCAGTGCCCTTTGATGTTCATTAAGGATTACATTCCTTTTTCTGCCTGTTATCAGGCTTAGGAAGAAAGCCCTTGACGGGTTAATGAAATGCCCAGCACACTGAAACATCTGTCTTGTGTTTCTCATTGAGAGGCTTTAACAGATCAGCGCTGAGGTGTTGAGAAGTGTGTTTCTAGCTAATGGCAAGATGTTGAAAATGCCTTAGAGCCTTACACTCCACTACCTGAAGGCAACTCCATTCAGCTTTTGTCCGTTGACTGCTAATTCAAAATGTGGTCATGATTGCCTATCCCTCCCGCCCCCCCCCCCCAAAGGCTGAGTTAGCTACAACAACATACCGTTTTCGTAGTAGCAACTATTAACCTGTACCCTGATTTTTTTTTTTCAGGAATGGTGATGGGCTACAATATATAGCACTATCCCCACTTTCTCACCTAGACTTTGTTTTAATTAAGGTGTGCATTGCCAAAACATTTGAGAGGCATTGTTTCTGTGAAATGGATGTTTTTCCCCATCAAAAGGTCTCTGAAAGCTGAAATAGATCTGTTGGTTTTGACAAAGAAAGAGAAGTAAGGTGTTGTTAAATTAAAAAGATAAACAAAACTGGCTGAACAGTGTGTATGGCAGATCCCACTTATGTAAAAATATGTATAAATATAATATGTGTTAGTATATGCCTAGAAGAAATTTGTAAGACTATGAACCATATTATTAATAGCTGTTACGTCTGGAGGTGGGATTGCCAGGGCTTTTTACTTCCTAAGACATCTGCATGGTTTGCTTTTTATAAAATAAGCATCTGTTATCGTTCCAGTCTGAAAGGAAAGGGGGACACAAAAATAAAGTTACTCAGAAGGAGCAGACTGATTTGTATCTTAGTCCTATGATCAAACTAGCTAAGCATTTTGAGCTCAACATTTGAGATGAACATTAACAGTGGGGAATGAACAGACTGTGATGTAGAAGGCAGCACTATTATATATTAATAAACACATATAAATAAATAATATATATAATATAACAAGTATCGTAAATGCTTCTCAGGGCAGAGGAAAAGAACTAATGTCAGGGAGACAGAACGTTCTACAGGTATTTCTCATTAAAAATAAGCTTGTTTAAAAAATAAACTCATTTTATTCTGCTTCAAGAAGTTTTTCAAACTCGCAGAATTATTTGAGAAGAGTACTTGTTTTGGTAACATAATCCAAACCCTTGGTTTAGGAAGATTTCAGATAAAATATGTCAGGCATTAGTTAGTAGTGCCTGACAGCAAATTTTTGATACATAGAGTATAGCAGGTCTAACATGCTATTTATATCTGATCTATCATACTATTTCTCTATGATTTGTTTTTTTGTGTGGTGGACTACAAAATAAATAGGTTTTGGAGATTTAACCTGAGTTCAAATTTCCCCTCCATGCTATCCTTGCAATTTGATCTTGAACACATTCCTCAACCCCTTTGAGCCTCAGTTTTTGGAATTAAATGTATCCTGAAACAATAACTACACTGTTGTGTTGTTGTAAGGATGAAACTAGTAAATATGAAAAATAATCTGTAAAATGTATTTTGCAAACTCTAAAATGCAATGTAAATCTTCTTGCTGTTATTGTTGTTTCCTGTTCGTGGATGAAGGAACGAGTGAGAGAATATTATTCTAGGCTTTAAGCAGAGAGAAAGAGAGAGGGGGACAGAGAGAGAGAAATTGAGGAGGGAGGAGAAGGCCTCATTCTAGTACCTTCAGGTGGGGAGTTTCTTAAGCATGAAAGTGACTCAGGATTTAAAAAAGAAAAAAAGTAAGCAATAGTTGAATGAAGGTCCTAGAATTAGAACAATGCTGCAAAATTCTGAAATTGCAACGCACACGCACACACACACAAATCACATGCAGCACCCTCCATCCCTTAGAGCTCATCTCAACTGTCACAGCCTTTGGGAGGCCTTTCCTGATTTCCCTGGCTGAGTTAGGAACTCCCCCTACATGATCCACAGCAGGACCCCGGGAGGGTCAGTCATGAAGATGGCATGAAAATACTTGCTTCCATCTGACATTCTACTGCTCACCCTACCCAGGGAATCAGTTCTAGGATGTTCTTTGCACAAGGATGGCTTTTAACGGGACTTGGGGTTGGCTCCTGACCCAAGGTGTCCCATCCCATGAAGACCTGGTGCAAAAAAATTATCAGGGCCAATCAGATTCTCTTTCAAAGGAATTCAGATTAATAGTATCAACAAGAATTTGCCTGTTGGAGAGAGGAGCCACCTGCAGAGCCAGTTCCTTTAATGATATGCCCCAGAGTGACAATTCTGTGACCCAAGTCTACTCTTGGTCCCACAGTTAGGAAACAGGTAAAGTCAGGTATTTACTCAAGAATATCTTCGTTATCCTGTACAGGTGGTTTTGGAGTGTGTAAGTCCAAGTAAACTTTTCAGAGAGACGTTTAAAAGCCCTTCTTTTAGAAATAAGTTGATCTGGCAGCTTGTTTTTAGCTAAATACCTGTTGCTTTTTCTTTCCTTCTCCTGCAGCTCTGCCCACTTTTCCACTTCCACATGACACTTCTGATTAGCAATATAGACACAAGTAACGTGAGGCAGCTCAGAACCAAACAGTTCAGATGTGAGTCTGAAGGCCAGGAGAGAGGTGGGGACCAGGGATCTAGATGTGGAGGTGAATAGCAGAACTGTTGATTTAAAAACCATGAGAGTAGATGAGAATGCCCAATGATCACGCACGTGATTAGAAGAGCTTAGAACAAACCTGGTAGATATAAATGTTTAAACAATGGGCAGCAGAGGAGGAGCACTCAGAGAAGAGACCAATGTAGAAGTTATTAGTATTCTTTTTCTAAGAGGTTTGGAAGGTAGAGGCAGAATTCAGGTTGCAGTGTGTTTTAAAGTGAAGGTGAACTAAGAAAGTAGAGCAGTGATTGCTGATAACCCTTTTAAGGAGATTGGTAGAGAAGGAAAAGTGTCCACACAGGCTTGGCATCCTTAATTGCTCCTTTTCCACCCATAGCCAAGACTGCAAGCATCCTATAAATAGGGTCTTGACTCTGGGTGTCAGCACCTTGAGAATTCTCTTTCTGCTCTGGCTCCCATTCAATGTCACAAAACTTTTGGCTCAATCTTTCTATCCCTAACTATAGATCCTTAAATCGCATACATTGCCCCCCTTCTCTGTCCAGTAACTTTGGATTGATACAGTATTTAGCTGTCTCTTTGGTTCTCACTCCATATGACCTGGGATGCTATCTTCAGTTCCTTCTAAAATCCATGTCCTGGGACCCTACCAATTGGGCACCCAGACCCCTGGCTCTTGCCCTCCCTGAGCCTCCCACTTTGCCCAATTTGGAGAAGAATTGGTTTAGGAGAGAGAGTGAGCAGAAGATGGAGAAAGATAAAGTCAAGGGAGGGGTTGTCAGTTGGTTTCACTCTGAGAGAGACTTGAATGTGTTTAAAGGTTAAACAGAAAGAACCAGAAGAGGAGGGGAGGTTAAAGATAGGAGAGTGAAGGCAAAGCTGACAGGGCAAGTTTCCTGAGTGAGTGGGAGGAGGTTAAAGATAACGGTGGAGGCCTTGACCAGAGGACGGGAAGCCTGACCCTTTAAGATAAGAGGGAAGGTGGTCACAGTGAGGATGAGTGCAGTTAAGTTTGTAGAAAGTGAGAATCTGCTAAAAGTGAGGGGTGTGGAGGTTGGGCTGGAGGTTTGAAGACTTATGAGGGTTTGGACCTTCACTCAAGGGAAAGGGAGAGAGAACTAAGCAAGAAACAGAATTATTGAGTAACATTGTGGGACTAGTAGAAGCTGGAGACCCAGCACTTGCAGTGGGGCCTGATACACTACCAAGTAATTTTCTCCAGTGGTGCTTTAGCCCATGAGGACCATCTCTCATGAGTCAGTCTGACCATCAGTCCTGGTGGTAAAGACCAGAGTTCCCAGGACCTGCTTTAGTTCCAGCTCAAGTTCAGATGTCCAATCCTTGTGACACTGGAGGAGTCAGAATGGAAGAAACTAATCTCTGCTCAGCTCATCTCTTTACCTTGTGAAAAGGGAAGTGAATGGCCTACAGGCCATGTACATGAATTTGACAGGAGAATAGTAGGCTACATGGAGAAATTACTCTTTTACATGATCGAGCATCCCCACATGCTACGTATAAGCCCTTCCCTGACTGAGCCCTGACAGAGACCCAGCCTGGTTGCCAGGCTTCCTGCTTCAATCAGAAATTCTGATGACCCTCCCCCGGCTCCTCATTTTCCGGTGGAGGCTGAGCATGTGGCTTTCCTGGTCTGTTTGCCCACAAAGAGCAGGGCAGTGCCCTGAGTAAAATCTATGAGCCATTCTTGAGCAGGCTGCGCTTCATGAAGAGAAGTTTGATTCAAGTGGAGAGCACTCCTGGGCCATTCATAGGCTCCAGCAGGGTTAGGATCTGGTCAGCCCCTCTGAAGCAGGTCTCTGGATCCTGGCCGGTGAGCCGCCTGTAACAGCGCTGCTCAGCATTTTGTTTCCAACAATGTGGCTGGGCCCCTCCATGAGGAGCTGTCCCAGAATGCTCAGGCGCTGAAGGCACAGCTGCCATTGTTCTCTGGGATGAAGGACCACTCTGTACAAGGGTGCCCTGCTTGGAATGTCCTGGCAACTTTGTGGTTACATGAAGCCAAAGTTCCCTTATAGCCTCATGCCCTGTGAGCTCAGCAGTTTCACTGTGCTATTCATTACAGACCAATCTGGATACATGGCTACCTACCCACCATCCCTTCTTGAAGTGATGGAATGCTCCAAATCTACCTCTGGTGGTCATTGTGGAGTAAAAATCATTCTTTTGAAAATATTCTCTTTCTGATTCTTGCTGGTGCTGGGCCTGGCATGGCTGCCAACGCAAGACCTTGCCATGACCTGCATCCTGAGTGGACAGCTGCTCTTCTTGTAGGTTCTTCAACCATATCAGGCTCGCCCCACCCAGCCTGGTCTGGCCTCTAAATCAGGAGCGAATAGAGCAATGTTATGAGCAAAAGGCCAAAGAGTAGTGCCATTGTCCTCAGAAACCAAACTCTGATGAAGCAGTTCTATTCTTGGGCAAAACTCAAAGCCAGGGACCTTCAAGAATTAAGAGAGAAAAATCAATTCTGTTTTTCTTCGTTTGCTTACCATGTGCCAGGCACTGTGGTAGGCATTTTACTTTATTTTAGGCAAATAGTATGTTACCCTATTTAACCTTCATGACTCTCTGGTAGTTTTTACAGTTGTCCAAGGTCATCCAGATAGTAAGTGGCAGAGACAGATACTATCAGCTCCAGTCTGGATTCTTTTTACTGTGCTTCATTTTCTCCATGGAAGATGGTGGGAATGGAATGCTGGCTTCTTTTCTTCTCTTTTTTTTTTTTGACAATCCACTTGTGCCAGTGCTGTGCTTGATGAAGTGGGTACAGCTCTTTGAGGATGAGCTTCCTGCTTCTGACGGATCCTCTTCAAGGCCCTTCAGATTTGTATATAATCTCCACTGTTCACCCCAGTAATCTGACAGCCAAGGCAGAGGAGCTTGAACTCTGGTAGAGAAGTGAGCAGAATTGTTTCTCATTCTTTCAGACATTCATTTGTTCATTCACGTACAGTAACTGAGCCCTCCTCCTTTGCCCCCTGAGCTCCATGGCAATTGCCACACCACCTGCCCCTACTTCCACCTCCTTTTTGTCTCTCTGTGGCCAGCAGAATGTAATGAAAAGACAACTGAGAGGTTATGTGCATGATGAAAAGAAAATAAATTATTTCAGGGTAGCATGCTTTCTGAAATAAGATTTCAGTGTATTAAACAAACAAAAAATGGCCTGGTTGGCCAATTATCTTCTCTGTCCAAGAATTATTTTATTACTTAATTCAACCATAAGGTCCATGTAGCTAACTACCAACAGATAAAAGGAAGAGGGTCATAATGAAGCGGAGGCTGTGCAGTGAAGTCACTGATCCCTTTCCCTGAAGGTTATAACTGTGGGATATGTATAAATTCATGGCTGTATTTGATGCTGTGCCTAAAACATGGTCTCAAAAGCCAGAAATGCAAGTCAGTTTGGCAACAAAATAGCTAGGGAAAATGGCCTGTCTTGGAATCCGAAGATGCTACAGCTGAAGGAGTCTGTTGGTCACCTAGTCCAATCTTCTTGTTTGACAGATGAAAAAACTGAGGCCCAGAGATGCTAGATGAAAGACACTCACATAATTAAGGCAGAGTTGGGTCAGAAACCCAGGCCCCCTAGCTGCAGGTTTGGGGCTTTCCCACTACATCCTAATATTTTGTCTATGGTTTATTTTTGGAAGTTATTTTTGTTTACTCACTTATTTAGTTTGAAATGTCTGTTTTTATTATCTTTTTTGTGGTTGTTTTAAAAAGTTAACAAAAATATACCTATTGTAAAGAAATTAAAAGCTAGTATATAGAGTGAAAAGTAAATCTTCCCTTCACTTCTCCTTCCCAAGTATATTTTTCTCTCGAAGAAACCTCTGTTAATTGGCCAGTGTATATTCTTCCTGATTTTTTTCTATGTGTTGACAAGCATGTACATTGTTTCCTTTTTTACAAATGATATCATATCGTTTTGAGGCTTGCTTTCTTCATTTAACATTTTTTGTATCAGCCTAGGGACCTACCTCATTCTTTTTAAAAATTAAGATATAATTCACAAAACATAAAATTCACTATTTTAAAGTGTACAAATCAGTGGTTTTAGTATATTCATTATGTTTCATATGTTCCCTATATTCACAATAGTTGTCACCCCTATCCAGTTCCAGAACATTTCCATCACCCCCAAAAGAAAAAGAAACCTGCACCTATGAGCAGTGAATCCCAGTTTCCGCCTCCCCACCAACTCCCGACAACCACTAGTCTACTTTCTGTTGGATCTGCCTATTCTGGACATTTCATATAAATGAAATCATACAATATGTAGCCTTTGTGTCTGGCTTCTTTCACTCAGCATAATATTTTCAAGGTTCATCCATGTTGTAGCAAGTAACAATACTTCATTCCTTTTTATGGCTGAAAAATACCACATTTTGTTTATCCATTCATCTGTTGATGGACATTTGGATTGTTTCCACTTTTTGGCTACTACAAATAATTCTACTATGAACATTTGTGTACACGTTTTGTGTGAACATACGTTTTCGATTTTCTTGGGTTCATTCTTTTAAATTACTGCACAGTATTCTATAATTTGAATTTACCATGTAACCATTTCTTCTGTTGATAAGTATTTATGTTTCATTCATCTTTTTTTCTATTATAAATAATGGTGCAATACATATCTCTGTGCATATTTATTTGAGAAAGGTAGTAGAGTGGTGAAGTGAGCACTCTGAATCCTAGCACTGTTACTTAATATTTGTGTTAACTTAAGCAAATTGTTTAATCTCTCTGTATCTCAGTTTCCTCATTTGTAAAATGGGATAAAAATAGAATTTAGCTCACAGATTAAAAAGTAATATAAATAAAACAGATAGGGCTTGACACATGATATATGTTCAATAAATATTTCTGTAGGTTAGATTCCTAGAAATAGAATTGCAAGGTCAAATTATTTATATTTATAATTTTGAAAGGTATTGTTAATTGCCCTCCAATAAGGTTATACAAGCTGTAATGAAAAATGCCTATTTTCGCACACCCTTGCCAATTCTGGAAATCATTAAGCTTTTTGATTTTTTAATTTTAGTTTTATCTATCTCGTAGGTAAGAATACCACATTGTTCCTATAATTTGCATTTCCCTAATTACAACTGAGGTTAAGTATCTTTTAATATATTCACTAACTACTTGTACTTCTGTGAAATGCCTATTTACATCTGAAGGCACATTTTTCTATTGATTTGTAGACTCTATATATAGTTACTAACCTTTGTTATATCTTTTGAAAATATTTCATCTCAGTCTGGTTCTTGCTTTTCAACTTTATTAATGATGTCTTTTGCCATTTTGAAGTTCTTAGTTTTTTTGTCTAATATATCAATCTTTTCCTTTATGATTTCTAGGTTTATGCCTTCTTTGGAAGGCGTAAGGCCTTCCAACCCCAAATGTGAAAAAATATACTTTATTTCCTCCTGATACTTTATAACCCTGTTTTTACATTTAGCCTTTGAATTCATTGGGATGTTATTTTTGTGTATAATGTGAGGTGGAGATTTAACTAATTTTTTTCTTTATGGCTAGTCAATTGTTGTAACCTATTTATTGAAAGTCCATTTCTTCTCAATTATTTGAAATACCATGTTTAATATATGTTTATTGTAGTCATGCGTTCAAAAATGTTTAGTGCCTAGTATGTTCCAGGTACTATGAAGATTTGTAAAATTTTTATGAGCTTTTACAGTATTCTCTATTTTGCTATTACTCACCTCTGGAATAAACAGTCATTGATATCAAAGCCCGCTACATCCACACAAACAGAGAATTACTGAATGTAGCATCCATTTGCATTCTTTTCAGATTACACTTTATTCAACTCATTCTATCCAGACTACACTATTGTAATAATACATGTATAAAATTAGCATTCTTTTTTGCAGACCCCTAAGATGTACCTATGTCTGAGTACATGGGCACATGGCAATTTTGATTGAAAGAAAAAATTATGTGGTTAAAAATGTATGTCCTCCTCCCAGGGATATAAATCTCCCTGGCAATGTGGGACATGACTCCCGGGGATGCACCTGGCCCTGGCATTGTGGGATTGAGAAAGCCTTCTTGACCAAAAGCAGGAAGAGAAATGAAACAAAATAAATTTCAGTGGTTGACAGATTTCAAATAGAGTCGAGAGGTTATTCTGGAGGTTATTCTTATGTATATAGATATCCCTTTTTAGTCTTCAGTGTAGTAGAATAGCTAGAAGGAAATACCTGAAACTGTTGAAATGCAACCCAGTAGCCTTGTTTCTCGAAGACAAGTGTATAAGTATATAGCTTATATGGTGTGACCACGTGATTGTAGAAAACCTTGTGGCTTACACTCTCTTTATCCAGTGTAAGGACAGATGAGTAGAAAAATGGGGACAAAAAAGTAAATGAATAATAGGGGGAGATGGGGGAGATAGGCTGTTTTGGGTGTTCTTTTTTACTTTTATTTTTATTCTTATTTATTTATTTTGGAATAATGAAAATGTTCAAAAATTGTGGTGTGAATGCACAACTATGTGATGATACTGTGAGCAACTGATTTACACTTTGGATGATTGTATGGTATGTGACTATATCTCAATAAAATTGCAAAGAAAAAAAAAATGTGTGTCCTCTTTGTACTTTACAAAAATACTTTGCAACTATCTTTGAGATGGCTCTGATGGGTGAGCACAGCTTCCCTTGGAGAGGAAGCCAAAAGCCTTCCTTTGCAGCCATTGTGGAAGGTGGAAACCCTGCAAAAGGGCCCTCCAGACATCTCACCCTCACCTGCTCACCCACGAGAGAACCCCCTAGTTTCTAACTTAAGGACTCAGAACAGGGCTTTGCAGTCAGAGAAGCCTGGATCTCACTCCAGAGTCTGCTCCTTCTGCAGACGGCAATCTTAGACCAATTAAATTCTACAAGCCTCAATTTCCACATCTACTAGGAGGTGATAATAGTAGCTATTTCATACGACAGTTGGATGGATTAATCAGATAATACACATAAAGGAGTTAATACTGCATATGGAATGTAACTATTATTTGAGTAATGGTTAATAATAACCCCATAATGCAAAATTCTCCAAAAAATGTTATTATTTTCAAAAGTTAGTTTCACTGCTGCAAACTTGGTGTGAATTTCCCCATATTGTGAACTTATTTTGAATCAGTCAAAGGTGCCAGCAAATTATACTCCCTGGATATAGGGTTTCATGCCTTGAAACTTGAGCTCACAGAATGAAAAACTAGCAGGATATGCTCCATATGAAGGTTTGATGCTTATTTAGTTGATTCAAAAGAGTATTCATAATTTTCTTATTGAAATATATGGCAGTTTTAAACACAGTACCCCAAAGTAAACTAAACCAGCAATTTGGCCTATTGCAGAGTTGAAAATTAAATGTTCAAATGATTATCAGAATGTAATGTTTACAAATTTTGTTATACAAAAGATTTACTGATATGTAATTCACATAGCATACAATTCATCTATTCAAAGTATACAATTCAGACATATTCAGAGTTGTGCAGTCATCACAATGATCGATTTTAGAACATTTTCTCCTCCCCCCAAAGACACCATGCACCCATGAGCAGTAACCTGCACTTTTGTAATTATTTTATATGACTTTATTTCTTCTGAAGAAGCTGAGAGAATGAAGGCGATCAAGTATTTGTGACGTTTATTATTTACCTGTTCCATTAGCCATTTCTGATTTTCTTCCTGTGTTCTGGTGGATCTGAGTTACTCCCTGGCATCATTTCCCCACCTCTTTTGTGCTGTTATTGGCAAATATATTACATTTCTTTGTTACTGGACCAGCAATACAATTATATACCCATTGATTTATAAAATTGCTTTTTAAATCGGTCAAAAGAATAAAGGAGAAGAAATATGCATTAAAAAAAAATACTTTGCAACTATTTCTTGTTTTGGACTCTATAGAATTTAACAACCAGAGTGGAAGAATACCTTTGTGGGGCTATGAAGTGGAACTTACCTACAAAAAGAGAAATGGGAAGACTTCCTCCCTACGTGGGACCCGACTCCCAGGGGTGTAAATCTCCCTGGCAATGCAGGATATGACTCCCGGGGATGAATGTGGACCCGGCATCGTGGGACTGAGAATATCTTCTTGACCAAAAGGGGGATGCAAAATGAGACGAAGTAGTTTCAGTGGCTGAGAGATTTCAAATGGAGTCGAGAGGTCACTCTGGTGGACATTCTTATGCACTATATAGATAACACCTCTTAGGCTTTAATGTATTGGAATAGCTAGAAGTAAATACCTGAAACTACCAAACTCCAACCCAGCAGTCTGGACTCCTGAAGACGATTATATAATAATGTAGATTACAAGGGGTGACAGTGTGATTGTGAAGACCTTGTGGATCACACCCCCTTTATCTAGTGTATGTATGGATGAGTAGAAAAATGGTGATAAAAACTAAATGACAAATAGGGTGGGATGGGGGGATGGTTTGGGTGTTCATTTTTTACTTTTATTTTTTATTCTTATTCTGATTCTTTCTGATGTAAGGAAAATGTTCAGGAATAGATGGTGGTGATGAATGCATAACTATATGATCGTATTGTGAACAGTTGATTGTATACCATGGATGACTGCATGGTTAATGTGAGTATATTTCAATAAAACTGAATTAAAAAAAAAGAAATAAAGGGATCAAAAAAAAAAAGAGACAGGAAGAAGTGGGAGCTCTGTCCCTATTTTTAAATTGAAAGAGCAGTGGCTAAGGAACACAAATGTATGTAACTTCTGGTGGGTGGCCTCTCCATTGGCTATATTGTGAAGGGGTCCATCTTTGTCTTCTCTTATCCTTTTCCATTCCCTCCCTCCTTTGCTGGTTTTCTTTCAGATGCCCACATGTTCCTGTCCTCATGGGGGCCCTGCTTCTCATGACGTCCCTCAGAAGGAGTCGATCACAGGTAGACATGGGCTCTGTCCTCATAACCACTCAAGCTTTCAGGCTGATGAACAACCGCCATCTTGAATATTGCTGGTTGCCCCACCAGAGGGGAGAGACCTCTGGAAAGTCTGTCATTGGCAATTAAAAATTCAACCTGAAAATGTCACAAATTACTTCTGCTCACAACTCACTGGCCAGAACTGGTCACATGGCTCCACACAACCATGGAGGGACCAGAAAGTATAACCCTACTCTGTACCGAGAAGGTGAAGAATTCAAAATATTCAAGTGAGCACCTTGAATAAATGCCACAATGGTCTAAGTTAGAGAGAGCTGGAAAGAAACAAGGGAAAAAATAAAGGAGTGGTAAAGAAGTGTCAACATGCTTCTAGGTATCCAGCAGGTCCAGTTGAATTAGGAAGATGTGGCTTCAGAAAGGCATTTCATACTAAGTAAGCCTGGAACAGGATTCCAAGGAAGGCTGTGTTTTCTTAAGAAGCTGGTAGCATTTTGAGCAAAGAGTGCATAAGAATACTGTTCTTTCTCATCAGACATTAATTTAATCCTGATGTGAGGAGTTTGTATAGATCATCCAAATATTAAGTCACCAAGCCAGAAGGTATTTTGAATGCCTTTGAGGAAAGGCAGAGCTGTCTGTTCCTGAATAAATGTCTGCCCAACCCCCACCCTCGGTAAAGACCCTTAGTATGTGTGTGTGCACTTCCGAGAGAGAAAAATCAATACCTTCCTGGAGAGATGGAAATTGAGCTATGTCAAGGCATACATTCATTGTCTGACAGCACCTTTCTGCCAAGGATCTAATATATTGATCAAATTTCCCTAGCAGAGCATCCCTGCAATAAAAAATAGCAAGACAGGCTAATGGTAGGAATGTTGGCTATACATTTTTTTTTTTTTTTTTTGAACTGTCTCCTTTACCAGAAAAATTAAAACTTGAAATATCTATGCAGGGCACTGACCCTCCTGATGAGTGTCTGCAGTTTCTGGCAGAGGTCACAAACAACACGCTCTCTTATCTGTTTCTGCGGTCTACCTGCTCTTTGCTGAGGGTGAGAAATGGTTTTCTCCGTTGGAGCACTCCTGTCAAAGGCAGGGTTCCCCCTGTTCCTCTTCTTTACCCCACCTCTTCTGCCCAACCCCCCTCCTTCGCTGAGCCAAAGTAACATTCCCCTTTTCCCCAGTAACAGCAGCGGTGTGTGGGTGGCTATTTGGCTGCAGCTCTATATAGCTACAGAAGTTGTACCTTTCCATTGTGCACATGCTGTTTTGATTGCTCAAGACCTTTATTATGGTGGTGGTTGTTGTTAAAAGGTCGGGGTGATGATGGAAAGGAGGAGAAATGGCTCTCTGCGTGGCACGGCTCTTTCAGGCATGCTCATTCCCAGCTCAGAGTAATGACACACAAGCATGAGGGGTAATGGCTGAAACTGTTCACCCTTGATGAGACTGCTTTCAGCCACTAAAGAGGAAGGGACATGGAGAAGCACAGGGAGGATGTGCCTGTACTTTTAAATAAACTGCCTTGTGACGCAGAAGGCCTGTGAAACACAGTAGTTATTTAACCCTAGGTACATGGAAAATTACTCACATGATTTTGGGTTTTTTGGATTTTTTTTGGCCTAATGACTCTACTAATCCAAAGGGAAATTATTCCGATTAAATGACTAATCTAAAACACATTTTTCAACTGTGTCTTGGGCAAGGAAGTATCTAAAGAGAGATAATAATTTATTATTTAACATTTCGACAGGTCCACAGAAGTAGGAGTCATTTCAAGTGCAAATAAAGAACTGTGCTATTTTTAACACCTCCTAGATTTTAACAGAACCTAAACCAGGCTTTGTTAGAAGAAAAGACAGGTTTATGGTCTTTTCCTCTCAGGTTTTCAATAAAGATTTGATAATCAAAATAATACGTAAAAAGAAATTTCTGAATAGATGTACCTGTTAAAAGAGAGAAATTCTACAGATAGTTAAAGAAGATTTCAAATAATGTAATATTACTTTGCTATAATAAGGATATTATTTTCCTTTGTATATGAGAAATATTATCCTATTGGGACATATCATTCAATGTGCAACAAATCTAATACAGGGCTTTTAACTTTTTGCAATGTTTTCAAATATTTCATACACACTACTTTATTTGATAAGCATGCATTCTCATCAGATAGGGAGGGAGGGGAATTATTATCCCCATTTTATTGATGAGGACATGGAGACCAAGGTTGCAGAGCAAGATAATAATAGAGTTGGAACATACTTCCCAACAGCTAATGTACTGTAACATACTACATTTTTAGACCTAAAAACTTACCACATTTTTGTCATACACTTACCTTCATTTTCTTTCTTTTCTCTGGGACTGAATTTGAGCCCATAGAAGTCCTTGAAAAATTTTGATGTATAATGTTTTTATCATCTTTCTGAGGGAGTGACAGATGAGGTTTTCTTCTCTTTGTTGTGAGAATGGATTTTATGTTGCAACTTCACAGGCCCAAAAGGGGAGAATTAGCCTGGTTTTGCCTTATACTACTTTCCAGTACCATTGCTTGAAGTAACTTATACTGTGATTAATTTCAGTAATGATGGAGGGATTAACATGGGCATGTCAAGTTAGATTTTCACAACTCCAAAATAAGAGTTTGAGTAATAATACCTTTATGTAACAATCTGCTTCTTATCCCTTTTATTTTTCTTATACTGTGCAGTTTAACTTTTTACTATCGCACATATTTTGTTTTAAAATCTGGTTTCATCAATGTATCATAAATAAATTGAATGTGGGGGTTCTCATTTCTTTTGTATCCCTACATCTAAAATCTTTTAATCTTTAGCTTCCTCCTGAAACTTTCTCCATTTAAAAATATTTCATACTCCATTTTTTGCTGAATACTATGTATTTATTGCCTGCCTTCCACGTTGTCTTCTTAATACTCTGCAAGTGTCCATGCTAATTAATTCCTTCATTTATGCATTTAGACATCTCCACAGCTAACATGTATTGTGCTTCAATAATTCTTGTCACATTGTGCTGTAGTTATCTGTTTCTCCTTCCAGGTTTGAACTCTCTGACGGCAGATACTGTGTGTCTATAATCTTTTCATCTTGGGGAATAGCTGGTACATAGTTGGTGTTTACTGACATGCCAGGTACCTGTCAGGTAATGACTAAATGTTAATTAGTGGTAAAGAAACAACACTGATTTCTTTTACTTTCTGTTTTAATCATTTTTCTCATAAACGAAAGGCTTGAAATATTTAAAAGAATGAGACTCTACCTTTTGGGTGGAGTTTAAAATTGCATTACCTTGCAAGACTCCATTTAGATAAAACAAACAAACAAAAAAACCTATTTTTTGGATGGCTGGATATTGAATCCCCCTGAAGCTATTAAATATTTTATCAATAGGCATAATTTTTTCAGTAGGCTGATATATGCATATTATAATGGTAGGAAACCTTGGGTAGGAATCAATATATACTATATTTTAAATCCTGATAGAAGAAACAGAAAATGACTTTTAAAAGAAATGGATAATTATTTCTATGTTCATTTGAAATTCTGCCTCTGGTTAAAATCAAGTGGCCTTTTTGAAATCATTGGAACAGTAATAACATGCCACTAAATGCTTTTGCTCATTCAATTTTTCATTGGCTTTAAAACCTGGAAACTTTTGAAATACACATCAGGCAGGAGGGTGGTGTGGAGAATGCCTTGAGGTCAGGGCTTTCAGTCTCTTGGTTGCTGTCTGAGGTTTCTGCCAAAGGCCATGAAATATCCCTTCATTAACTGGTTCTTGGTTGCAAATATAATTAAGAACTAGCCATAGTCCAAAATGTTGTGAAAGGATAGCTGTCTCCTGTGGTGGAAAGATAGGGCAAAAGATGCTGCTACTGTAACAGGAGTCCTGTACAATCCCTCTCCTCATTGGTGAGGATTTAATTTAACAAAATGGCTTGGAATAAAGCAGATTTGTGATGCTGGTGGTTTCTGACAGATATCACAATCTTTTGCAGTGCTGGCATGTGCAGGGCATGGTGGCTTGATTCCACGGGGTGGCAAAACCCCTCCCCAAGAACTCTCATGGCAGGCCAGTTCGGTGCACGTTTGTATACACGGTGGCACAGCTATTTTTTTTTAAAGTCATCCCTTCTCTTCCCAGTTGTCCTGCACAGGTCACTCAAGGGTGACAGGAAGTTTACTCCTCCTTGAAGGCTGAAACTGCTGTTGCTGCCACTGCCAAAACAAACCTCAGAGAGACAAGATTTGAACCTGGCTCACTGACTGCTGTCTCTAGACTCTGTGGCACCACTCAGTTTGGGGAAGAAGAAAATACACCTGGTTGCGTTCGAGTCTAGAATTGTAATGAACTTAAGGTGTCCAGATGTATCCTTTTAAAGGGATTGACCCAGTGTTCCAGGAAGCCTTTTGAGAGTAATAAATTATTTACCTTTTCCAAAGGAGATAGGAATAAGAAATCTTCAATTGTGCTCATAGAGATTAGATTTTTAGATAGCAAGACCTTCTTCAAGCAGGGCGGAGGTAGCTGTTTATTTTACACCAAACACATCCTCGGTAGATCTTTGTTTTCACCTAGGTCATTAGTGTATAGTTCTGATTATTCCAAGGTCCCTTGAGCACACCAATTACACTTTGCTGAAGTTGGATGGCGTAGTTAAAAGAAAAATTCAAAACCATCCTGGGCTGGGAAGGAGGGATTTCAAAATACTAATATTTGCCCCTGCAGGATTTGTTACGGCTGATAACCCCTTCCATTATGCAACTCTCCCCTCCTTGGCTCACTATACAGACTTGAACCGTTTGCCAATACTTCTCTTCACAATCCTTGCACTAGTCAAACTGGTCTCCCTGCCATTTCCTGAACATACTATCGAATAAATATTTATCAAGTCCATGCTATGTGCCAGAAACTGTGGTACGTGTTCTACATAAACAGGAGCTCTTGAAGGTAATTCGTAATTATCCATTCTTTTATTTAATCAAGAAATACTTAATGAGTACCTACTATCTGTGAAGGATTCATAGGAATCAACCAAATGGCTGGGGTTAAGGGAAGAGTCTGGAAGAGTGAGAGCATGGCGGCATGGACTGCACAACAGCGTTCCTGGTTCAAATACTCGCTTTTTACTTACTTTCCTTGTAACTTTCATGCCTCTATTTCCCTATCTTTAAATGGGGATAGTAACAGTATTAAGCTCTTAGGTTTTCATCCTGATAAATGAGTTTCTGTGTGCCTGGTAAATAGTAAGAAGTATATAAGTTGCAAGTGTTATTTTAACAAGAAAATGAAGGTATTTTGAATTACTCTCTAGCCTAGAGTATAGCATGTAAGAAGCACAGGGAAAGAGGTGAGGCTAGAAAAGCTAATAGCACTTGGGTTATGAGGGGAGGGAAGGGTATCTTGTAAACATGTGAAGGACTTCCTTGATCTTTCCAGCTGTAGGAAGTCGTTGAAGGGTTTAAGCAGAACAGTGACACAATCACTGTTTGTATAGGCCAGGCTGGTGGCCGTGCAGATAAACCAAAGTGTGTGGGCTGGTAAGAAATCTCGGAGGTAGAATTAATGACAGTTGGTTATGGATAGAAAGTATGAATTAGGAGGAGGAAAGAATGAACAATGATTATCTGGACTAGAAAGGAGCCAGGCTACCTCTTATATCCACGTAACAGAGAGAAATCCAGCATACCTGTGGATACATGAGAATTGACAGGCTTGAGGTGAGAGTTGAGGGAATATTTTCCTAAGACTCCTCGTAGGAAATTCCTCCATAGGAATTGAGTGCACCTGCTAGGAGTGTGCTGGGAAATGAGGGTGTTGGACATTTGAGGAACATGAACATGATCTGAACTACAAGCTGCAGAGAATGAGAGAGAGCATTTGCTAGAGACTTGCTCTAGTGTCAAAACTCTGGTGAGGTTAATGACATTTAATTTTTAATGGCACTGACTGCCTATGTGTGAGGTTTTCTCAGCAGCTCTTGGCCTCTGGAATGCAAAGGAGACATGAATAGCTGAGAGCATTAGGATCAGGATAATCAGATGAAAATAATAATGATACTATGTAACATTTATTGAGGGCTTATTATACACCAAGCACTGTTTCGGTTTGTTTGTTTTTTTCCCAGACTCTCATTCTGTCTCACACACATCTATTTTTTAATTAGAGTGTGCTGTAGCTGCTGTTTGGTTACCTTTTTTCACTTCATGTATCTTGACAATTCTTCTTTCTCAATAAATGTAGACTCATTCATTCAAACTGCATGTTAAATTCCTTCTGTGTGTCAGGCTTTGTATTAAGCTACATCACCCAACAAAATAAAGACTCCTGCCCTCCTGGAGTTTATACCTGTGAGTGGGTCAGAGAGACAGATAATGAACAGCAAAAGTAGACTTTATATTATGTTAGAAGGTGAAGTGCTATGGAAAACAGAAAACGTAGAGTAAGGTAAGAGGGATCAGTAATGGAGTAGGGGCTCCATTTTATTTCCATTGTATGCCTAGGCCTTTTGCCTTGTTTTGTCCTGCCTCACCCCATCCTGCTAAATGACCAGGTGTGGAAGCCAGCCGTGACCATGGCATTGCACCCTGGGGTCCAGGTCAGTCAGACAGAGCCACCTGCGGAGGTCTAGATGGCATGAGGAAGGGAAATTTAGTTTGCCCATTTATAGAGTTCCAGCCAGGAAGGACCCCACTATCCCTCTCCTCTCCCTCTTGTAGCTCCAACATCTATTTCTGTTCTGACATGAACAATTCTATAGATTCACTACAGCATGGTGAAGTTAAGGGCATGGACCACTGTTGATGACTCAGTCCTATCTCCAATGTTGCCATTCTAATCTTCTTTCACAGCCCAGACCCTGGTCAGCAGTGTCTCAGATATGCTAACCCAAATTAGCCAGGTAAGTGTTGCCCATGATTTCCACTTTTGCCCCCACCCACAGTGCTTAGTATCTGATCTGCTCAGCTATCACAGAAGATGCCAGAGAGCAGAACCTGCCCTCAGGCTCAGCAGTATGTTCTGGAAAACAAAGCAGCTGTTTTCTCAGAATGCATCCCTATTTGCACATCTGGCTAGCCTCCTGTTCCCCTCCACAGCAGTCATAGGCAGTGCCCAGGGACATAATCCTTCAGAACCAGGCCAGAAGACCTTCTCATGAGGAATCTCACCCAGACACAGTGGGGCCCACGTGTTCTGACCTTCCCATGGCTCTTGCAGCTTGATCTCCAGACAGGAAATGCACCACAAAAGCCGAAGGGGAGTTAAAAAAGACAGCTCCACATACGAGTTCAGGAAGCTTTGTGTTTTATTGCCCCACCTTTCTCTCACTTCCTGTCAGCTGAACAGAGCAAGGAGCCAAGGACTGAGGCTTCCAAGCCAGGATGTCTTCCTCAGTTAGGGGAATAAAGCCACACCCTAAGGGAAAGAGGCATTCTTTTGACATTATACGCTGCTCCTAGTTTTTATCCCAGCATGATGGTTGGCCTGTGTCTAGATCTTCAGAGAATATGTATCAACTTCTATTAAGAACCACATTTGTTTGGGCTGAGGGAGGCTGCTGATTGAGAAAAATGAGGCCCCTAAAATAGGCCCCTTCACCTCTTTTCCATGGGCCTCTCAGAAACTTTTCTCATCCCCTGCCTTATGAACTTCAAACTTGGTTTCTTAACTGCCATTTCCAGACTTCATTGTATTCTAACGATCTTTTTTTAAAATGCAATTTTATTGAGATATATTCACATACCATAGTCTATCCAAAGTGTACAATCAATGGCTTGCAGTCTCATCACATAGTTGTGCCTTCATCACCACAATCAATTTTAGAACATTTTCATTACTCCAGAAAAAGAGAGAGAGAACCCAAAACATCCTCTACCCTTTATACTCCCCATCATTGACCCCTAGCATTGATGTGGTATATTTGTTGCAGTTGATGAAAGAATAGTAAGATATTACTGTTAACCATAGCCTATAATTTGCAGTAGGTGCTTTTTTTTTCCCATATACCCCTCTATTATTAACTCCTTATAATAGTTTTGTACATTTGTCCTAATTCATGGAAGAACTTTTTAATATTTGTACTGTTAATCACAGCAATCATCCACCACAAGATTTACTGTGTTATACAGTCCCATGCTTTAACCTCTGCCTTTCATTCTGGTGACATAAATGACTCTAAACTTCCCTTATCAACCCCATTTGCACACCATTCAGCACTGTTAAGCACTGTTTCAAGGGCTTTACATACATTATCTCATTTAATTAGATGCAGGCAGTTCTCAAAGTTGTGTGAAATGTACTAATTAATGGCACATTAAGTGACCAAATTCAAGTCAGTAATTAAAAGTTTAGCCGTTTGGCATGTTATTTATATGATTGTTAAATGTGAATTGTGTTTCTCTAGCCTCAAAAATCTGTGGGGAAAATGAGGGCCAAAATAGCAGAACAAAACAAAATGTTTCTCTGGCTCTGTCCTATTCACTCTGAAAAACTCTCCTCAAATTCTTTCCTGCTTGTTCTGAAAATCCACAGAGGTCATGATCTAGTCCTCTTATGTGCACATGCTTTTCCCCTCTCCTGTTTTGGTTTGTTACAGGATTGTCTCCCATGCTACCCCAAGGCCAACATACTGCTGGTAAATGCTTCCAAACATGCAAAGAAGCTGCCAGAGGGACAATGCTCACCAAAGGCACCAGTGTCTCCTTGATGCCGCTGCAGTGGGGTGTGCTCGTCTGCGCCTTCTCTGATCCAGGTGTGGCTGGTCTGCTGTGTCCATTCTCTCTCACGTGTCCACTGTGGCTTGACCCCCTATTTGTGTCTCCCCCACTTAGAATGCAAAGCATCACACTTTGTTTGTTTATTATTTTTTATAAAGATTTATTCACATACCATACAATCATCCAAAGTGTATAATCCGTTGTTCACATTACCATCATATAGTTGTTCCATTATTTTTTAATATTTTCCTTGTACCAGAAAAAGTGAAAGCAAGAATAAAAAGTTAAGAGTAAAAACAGAACACCCAAATTGTCCCTCCTGCCCTATTTTTCCTTTAGTTTTTTTGCCCGTTTTTCTATTCATCCATCCATACACTGGATAAAGAGGAGTGTGGTCCATATGGCTTTCCCAATCACATTGTCACCCCTCATAAGCTACATTTTTATACAATCATCTTCAAGGCTACTGGTTTGTAGTTTGATAGTTTCAGCTATTTACTATTAGCTATTCCAATTCATTAAAACCTAAAAAGGGTTGTCTATATTGTGCGTAAGAGTGCCCACCAGAGTGACCTCTCGGCTCCTTTTGGAATCTCTTAGCCACTGAAACTTATTTCATTTCATTTCACATCCCCCTTTTAGTCAAGAAAATGTTCTCCATCCCATGATGCCGGGTCTAGATTCCTCCCCGGGAGCCTTATTCCATGTTGCCAGGGAGATTTATACCCCTGGGTGTCAGATCCCACGTAGGGGGGAGGGCAGTGATTTCACCTTTCAAGTTGGCTTAGCTAGAGAGAGAGGGCCACATCTGAGCAACAAAGAGGCATTCAGGAGGAGACTCTTAGGTACAATTATAAGCAGGCCTAGCCTCTCCTTTGGGGTAATAGGCTTCCCAAGGGCAAGTCCCGTGATAGAGGGTTCGGCACATCAAACCGCCAGTCCTCAATGTTTGTGAGAACATCAGCAACCATCCAGGTGGGGAAGCCCAACACCTCTGCATTTTTCCCCAGCTCCTCAGGGGGGCTTTGCATATTGCACTTTGTTTTTGCCCACTCTTCTGCAGGTCCTGCTCCCTAGGCTCAGCTGGGCTGGAGGACAATTGAAGTGACAGATGCTATGTGGGATTTAATCATCCCTTCCCGTGACACTTGCTTTGAGCCAGAGTCCTTGAGCCAAACTTGGGAGCCTCACCTCTCTTTACCCTTAGTCAGATGGCTGTTATGATGCCCCTTGGTGCAAATAAAACCTCTTCTATACCCAGACATGCCCAGAAATGTCAACAGGAATCCTGGAGTGAATGTAGCTTAGCTTCTCAAACCAAGAGTACTGCTTCCTATGATATATATTTAAATTAAAATTTGTACAAAGCCTTGTGGCTCACACTCCTTTTATCCAGTGTTTGGATGGATGAGTAGAAAAATGGGGACCAAAAACTAAATGAAAAATAGGGTGGGGGGGATGATTTGGGTGTTCTTTCTTACTTTTTATTTTTTTATTCTTATTTTCACTTTTTCTGGTACAAGGAAACTGTTCAAAAAATAGATTGGGGTGATGATGAATGCACAGCTATATGACAGCACTGTGAACAATTGATTGTACACTTTGGATGATTGTATGGTATGTGAATATATCTCAATAAAATTGAATTTAAAAAAATTTAAAAAAAACTGTCTCTATAGAAAGAAGCTTATCATGAATAACTGTCGGGTTAGTCTGTTAACTGGGCCTGCCACTCAAGCTTTGAAATAACATCTTCTATCCTATAAGAAAGGACTTTCTCCATACACTTCAACTTTAGTTTCTACTCCTTCTAAGCCTGCTACGTTCAATGAGAGGTTTTATTTCAGTCTACAGCCCTTTGGTCAATCATATCCTCTCACTGCAGATAATGCATCCATGCCCAGTAATATTCAGCAATAGTACTTCTTTATTTCTTTTTCTTGTAAGAGTCTCTATCATTAAAGTAATTACAAATGTTTGTACCTACTCCTCACTATGACAGTTTTCACTTTTACCACTGTAAAAAAAAAGGTTGACTGTAGTCATACCTGGGTGTCTTTGATCTAATCTTCCTCCAGGTGTGATACCTTTATCCCTACCCAAAATATCAATCTAAAGTTGGTTAATCAAGTAACCAAAGAACAAATACTTTTCGAGTGCCTCTTATATGTCCTATACTAGCAGAAAACAGACACAAGGAAATTACTTTTTTGGTAATTGTTATTTGAAAATCTTCAAACTCAGAGGATTTAAATCTTCCATTCAAGAAACACTGAATACTCACTCTGTCAGGTACCATGCCGGGCACTAGGAGCTACAGCAGAAAGCAAAACAGATACAATCTCTAACTTCTTCAAGTCGACCTTCTGGTGGAGAACCCAGATCTTAAACATATAATCATACAAATAAATGTATTATCACAAACTTTAGTAAGAACTGTAAAAGAAATTTACAGGGTGGTATGTATGATAGGCAGAGCCTAAACTAGATTGGGCATGGATGGTCCTGATATTTAAGTTGAAGTCTGCAGGATGAATAGGAAGAACATCCCATGCAGAATAGCTCATGCAAAGGCCCTGAAGTAGAAAGGGGCTTGGTGACTCAAGGAAACTGGAGAAAAGACCAGTGAAGCTGGAGCACAGTGAATTAGGAGGAAGGTGGGACCAGATGAAGGGGAGAGAGGGCAAGCGCCAGCTCTGTAGGGCAGGGTAAGATTCTGGATTCTGTCATAACTGGCATCGGATGCACTGAAGGATTTCAAGTAGGAGGAAGGTGTGATCAGATTTAGGTTTTAAAAGATCACTCTGGCTGTTGTGTGGACAATGGAGTAGAGACGGAGCCAGAGTGGAAGAGGGACATCAGCTAGGAAGCTATTATTGCAGTCCAGGTAAGAGATGATGGTAGCTTTAATGAGGCTGATGCCTTAGAGACTGGGAAGAGGGAACAGATTCAAGAAATGATTTGGAAATAGATTCAATAAGGTTCTTTTTTTTTTTTTTTTTTTAAATTCAGTTTTATTGAAATACATTCATACACCGTACAATCATCCATGGTATACAATCCACTGTCCACAGTATGATAACATAGTTTTGCGTTCATCACCACAATCTATCTCTGAACATTTTCCTTACATCAGAAAGAACCAGAACAAGAATAAAAAATAAAAGTGAAAAAAGAACACCCAAATCATCCCCCCATCCCACCCCATTTGTCATTTAGTTTTTATCCCCATTTTTCTACTCATCCATACACTAGATAAAGGGGGTGTGATCCACAAGGTCTTCACAATCACACTGTCACCCCTTATAATCTACATTATTATATAATTGTCTTCAGGAGTCCAGACTGCTGGGTTGGAGTTTGGTAGTTTCAGGTATTTACTTCTAGCTATTCCAATACATTAAAGCCTAAGAGGTGTTATCTATATAGTGCATAAGAATGTCCACCAGAGTGACCTCTCGACTCCATTTGAAATCTCTCAGCCACTGAAACTATTTTGTCTCATTTTGCATCCCCCTTTTGGTCAAGAAGATACTCTCAGTCCCATGATGCCGGGTCCACATTCATCCCTGGGAGTCATATTCTGCATTGCCAGGGAGATTTACACCCCTGGGAGTCGGGTCCCACGTAGCGGGGAGGGCAGCGAGTTCACCTGTCGAGATGGCTCAGTTAGAGAGAGAGAGGACCACATCTGAGCAACAAAGAGGTACTCAGGGGGAGACTCTTAGGCACCATTACATGCAAGTTTAGACTCTCCTCTGTGGTAATGAACTTCATAAGGGCAAGTCCCATGCTCGAGGGCTCAGCACATCAAACCGCCAGTCCCAATGTTTGTGACAACATCAACACCAGTCCAGGTGAGGATGTCCAACACATCTGCACCTTCCCCCAGATCCTCGGGGCTGGGGAGGGGGAGGCTGTAAATATATTTTTTATTATCTGCCCAAATTACTCTGGGATGTGTCACTATTTCACTCCAGCCTATACTAACCTACCGTATCTCACTTCCTATTCAAAGTTCCATGCAATTGTGGTGTTTGAACAAATCGACTGTAGAGTTGTACCGTTTAGAAAATTTAGATCCTGCACCAAATAGATATCTATTCCCTTGGTCTCATATGGAAGTTGAAGTTTTAAAACACAATCAGTTTCAACCTTTACCCTTTGGCCTGGCTTGCCCTGGTCTTAACCAGACCTGCTTCATTCATATCACTAATTGAAGTCTGGGCTCTTTTTCAGCCTTTTTTTTTTTTTTTTGACAGTGGCTGTATGCACTAATACTGACATTCATATCTGCCGAGCTCTAGCTCTGAGTTTCAGGTGTCTCAGAGATATGCATTGTTCCAGAGACCAATCAGGTTATACGCTAGGGGATCAGCATCTCAAAGTTTAGAGATAGGCATTACAATTCAGGGATAGAGTTAACTGCTGTAAGAGCTTACAATCTAGGGACTATTACAATTATTATGTCCACATTAGGCTGTGTTCTAAGATTCAATTCTGAGTTTACACATTGTAGTTAATCCATATTGGTGAGGCATCATCCCTCTCACAATGTTTTCTCCAACACTTTTACTCCTATATATATATTTTCCTACAATTTTATAGAGTTGTATTTACAAACCATACATTTATCCACAGTGTACAATCAGTTGTTCATGGTATCATCATAAAGTTGTACATTTATCACCACAATCAGCACTTGAACATACTGATTACTACAAGAAAAATTGTTTTTTTTTTAGCAACAAGAAAAAAATGATAAAAAGAAAAATGTCATACAATACAATATACTAGTAAGGACAGCAAACAACACCACTACCAAGAATCCCATATTCCTCCCCTATATCCCCCTCTCATATACATTTAGCATTGGCATATTGCCTTTGTTACATTTAATGGAGGTATATTACAATGTTACTTTTGACCATAGACTCCAGTTTGCTTTGATTATGTTTTTTCCTGAATACCCTCCACTTTTCAACTTTCTACATGGTTGACATTCATTTGCTTTCCCACATGCAAAAACATTTTTATATTTCAACAAGGTTCTTTCTAGGGTAATATGAAAAGAAAGTATTAACGGCTATAGATAACTGAATTATTTAGGTTCTGACACAAATAATCAAAAGTTAGTCACCTGTTCAGTGGAGTCAGTACTGTCCCAGTACTTCTCAGCATATACAATTAAACAAGACCCAAATCCCCAATTTATGTGCACATAGAAAAATCACCTTTCATTGTAGTGCATGCCTTGCCTGGGGCTGTGTGGATTATTTCAGGAAGTTCATTTGAAAGTTGCTTTTATTTTTTTCGAGCTGTCATCAGAAACCAGCTTTTAGAGATATACAGAGAGCAGGACCAGGAAATGATGAATGTTTTTCTTAATTAAGAAGCCACTGTCTTGCTTGGTGTCTCCTCCCCCATTCTTTGCTTCTTCCTTGACATTCACTAGCAAGAGCCCGTAGGAGTTATCTTTAAAATACACCTGCCCAATAGACACTCAAATCTATATTCCTTACACACTCCCAGTTGCACTGACATACTCGCCCCTTTATGCAGACACACCCATCTCCCTATCTCCCCGGATCCAACTGATTCTTCTCATGGCCCTCTTTTCCCTCCTTCCACCCAGACCACAGTTCCCAGAATACAGCTGGAAAGACATAAGATGGAATGTACTATAAATTGGTGGGAAGGATAAGCTGGGCATCCCTTACCGGTTTTTCTTAATATCAATCTGTCATGCAAAGGAGAGGAACTCCACTCCCTTAGAGTCAATTCAAAACATCTCCCTGTTTTGATGGGAGTCAGGGCTTTTGGCAGCTTGTGGAGGGGACTTGTAGGAGGGGGTCTTGTCTCAGAGGCCTGTATCCCAGTGTCAGAAGTACTAAAGTCTTACAAGATAGGGATACACTTTAGCTCCAACCTCTAGCTTCCTCTAACTTCTCAAATATGTAAACTTAAAAAGACAAAGGAATTACAAATGTAATTCCAAATGTTGACATTAGTTCCCTCTGGGTGATGAGCTAGAAGCTCATTTTTTCTGCTTCTTTACACTTTTCTGCACTTTCTAAATTCTTTACAATGAGTGTGTATTCATTTGATAATTAAGAGAAAAAAAAAAACAGTATTCCCCTGAGGTTGGGAATTTTTGATTTGCTATCCTTCCCACAGAATGGAATAACAAAAGGCTCTTATGTATCCCAGTAGGACAACGGAATCACAGCGGCAGGCCTGATCACAAGACCCCCACTTCCTGAAGGCTCCAGACTTCTCATTCTCCTAGATAGTCTATTTTTCTTTGCTTGTAGTTCTCTCACTCCAACTGAAGTTCCCAACCATCCCAAGTACTGG
Source organism: Choloepus didactylus (assembly GCF_015220235.1). Lineage (NCBI taxonomy): Eukaryota > Metazoa > Chordata > Mammalia > Pilosa > Megalonychidae > Choloepus > Choloepus didactylus. The sequence continues at coordinate 82,631,281 of NC_051308.1, read as the reverse complement.
AAGGAGAGTCCAAATTCTGATGACATGTTTTTCTTAGAATGGATCTGAATGGATCAAAAAAAAAAAAAAAAAAAAAAAAAGGGCCTCCTTATCACTTGAGAAAAAAAGCATACAGTATATTAACGAACCTATTTACGTGCTATGTGGAGTCTACTATGTTAAGTGCTGTTAAAAATGAATAAAATAAGGATGGTTCCTGTCCCTAAGGAGCTAGCTGCAATTTGGGAAATATTATTTCTCCAACTTTAAAGACATAGTGTTGGCAGAAAACAGTGATTCTTTTTTTTTGATCAAGATGTCTGTGGGATTCTTAAAAGACAAAGCCATACCAAAGTGAACTACAGGATGGCTTGCAGCAATTTTTATAGCCTGGAAAACACACACACACACACACAGAAAAAGCTCTTTTAACTAAACAAAACAAATAATGCAAACCACTATTCCCCAATCGCTTTGATTCAATAACAAAATAACCTGTATCTTACACTTTTTCATTCATTGCAGGGTTGTTTTATTTGTTCTGTTTTGTGGTCAGTCTTAGGCACAGATAAACCACTCCAGCAATTTTAAGCAGCAAGGGCTGAAGAAAGGGAAATAGGTGCTTACGAAGTCATTGGAAGGGCTGGGGGAGTGGGCTGCTGTCTGAGGAATCAGGAAGGCCCTGGAGAAAGTCCTGGCTCCAGGGTGTTGTTCATGCCTCATCTAGTTTGGTCACAATATCACCTTGGTGCCCTGTAACCTAAATATAACTTACAAAGTTTACTACCTCCAACACAGCTATATAAAATATTACAAAAAAAGGAAAGAGTAAACAAAGGAAATTGGTTAATATAGACATAACAAAGCAAGGAAGAAAATTGGGGTAGCTAGAACAGACCTTATTTCTGGTCTCAAGCCCATAGTTGGTATTTAAAACTTTCTTTCACTCCTATCTCATGCTCCCTTTTTTTTTTTTTAACCCTCAGCCAGCTACTCTGTTAGTCATGTTACTGTGCCTAATGGGTTAATTCAAACCTTCATTCTGAGAGTTCTGAGTCCTAGCTGATACTGCCTATATTGGGCTATGTCTTCCAGTAACTTTCACCACTGGACAGAGCAGCACAAGGAAGGTGCCCTAAAGGTTCCCCTTGGTTACAGACCCAAGCGTACCTACCAACCCTCATCTGTAGCAGAAACTCTGTTACCCTTTGAAAATTGAGGCCAGTCACTTCAACAACATAGGAACTCCCTCTTGCTTGTTGGTTTAACATACTGAAGAGCTAATATTGGCTAAACAGCTGTCTCAACTCACTTTAATGGAACCACTGTTGAGTCCCCCAGTTGGAAACAATCTTTCCCTGGTTATTAAGCCTTCTAAACCAGCAGAGAGCCGAGAATCATGAGGAAGGGACATAAAAACTTTGTGATTGGGTCCTTAAGTGTAGTAGTGAGTGGTGATACTCCCATTCCACTCCTTTGCTTTTAGACTCATGTTGTCTGACTGGGAGAGGTAGCACCATATATTGGCTACTGATTAGAGCATCATCTCATTCTATACATAGCATCCTAACTTCTCAGAGTGGTATCTAATAGCCGGTACCATAACTGTCTACAATAGGCTATTCCACCAGTCCATAAGGGCATATGCTATAAGGAATAGGATACATAGTAAGACCAGGCATCTTCCTTTCACTTCTTCTGGAGAAGAAATATTGAGTGGGACACCGTGATGGTGAATAAAAGCATTCAGTAAGTTCACAGATGGTATTGCTGGTAGAAACATGGTTGGAAGAAAGGGCAACTCTATATATAGAATAAGCATCTATTCCAGAGAGAGTAAGTAGCTGTTTATTCTCATCCCTATCCCCCATGATGGAAAGAGATGAATGTAACCAGCCTGCTACCAGATACTTGAATGGTCCGGCCCCATCCAAACTATGGTACCATATTAGGGACTCAGCATTGGTCTCTGCTGCTGGCAGGTTGAAAAATTATCAGTTGGAAGATTAATTTTGATAAGGGGTAGGCCATATTTTGAGCCCTGAATATTCTCCATTCCTGCTCCTACAGCTCTTTATGCATAGCACATTGACCAGGCATTGGGGTGGCTGGGGAAAGAGGCTGACTGACATCCATAGAGCGGGTCATTACATTATGTGTATCCGATTATTGAGAGCCTGCTAGGCAACAGTCATGGGCAAATTTCTTACTCTCTGACCCATTCAGGGTTCTTGGCTACAAACATAAAACCTGACTCTGGTTAACTTAAACAGAAATCAATTTTATTATGTTAAGTAAAATAAAACGGCTGCCTGCAATGGGCATTGCTGGGAGGAACCCCCTTCTGAGAAAGGATTTTCCAGAAAACAAAAACAATTGAAAAAGCAAGGGTTTTCTGAGAATATGGAACAATGGAATGCACTCTACAGAACTGCATATAAGCAACACCTGGTAATAAACCAGTTATAGCCCATGAGCGACAACTTATCAGAGTGGACAAGCAAACCTTACCAATCAATGTGTATCTGTTCCTAACTTTATAGGACCTACCTATGTAAAATAGAAACTTAATGTCAGCCAATCGGAATATTTCCTCATATGCTTCTACATTTGCCTTGCATAAGCTCCACCTTTCTACTCCCACAGTAGAGCTTCTTTCTACTTTCTAGATGAGATGTTCTCTGATTCATGAATCTCTTAATAAAGCTGTGAGATCCTAAATTACATGAACAGTTTTTCTTTTAACAATTAGATGGCATAAGGTAGCTCACAGGATCAATGTGAAGGCAGGTAAAAGAATGTAAGAAGGCCGGAGCCAAAAAAGGCTCATAGCCAACTATTTGGTTAGGACCCTGCCTTTGGAAGTTCAACTTTGGATGCCATTTTCACTGTTGGACTCTTAATCTGTTGCAGCCTCTGCGAATCTGCTCTTTCTATTGCTGTGTATTTCAGTACTTTCTCATGAGGCAAAATCTCTGGCAGAGGCATCTGATTGGCCAAACCTGGGCCACCTGCTCCCTGCCAAGGTGTTGAGATGGGGATAACTGCCCACATTATGCCAAATGGGAGGTGGAGTCTTGCCTTGCAAGACCCAAGGGATGAGGGATTCTGCCATCTAGGAAGATAGCTACAAATGCAGATAGCTAAAACCTGGTGAATGCCTCAGTTTTCTCATCTGTATAATGGAGATCATCATAATTCCCACAGACTCACTGTGAGGATTCAACTAAATAATGCATGCAAAATACAATGAATCTTAGTTTTGTTATTGCTATTGTTTCTATCATTTTTCAATGTTTTATCTCCTTGTCCTGAGGGCTATTCCTGTAACCTTTAATCCTGGATCAATCCAACTCTCTTTTCCCTTAATTCCTATTCTTGGATTGCTGAGAACTGCTGGAGTAACTGGTAAAACCATGCCAGTTGATTCTATCACAAATGAATAGTTTCCAACCTCAAGGAGCCCTTATTGCTATTCACACATCTCCTGCTCAACCCTGCCTGCTCCCATTTTTCCAAGCAAATGGATGACCGGTCTCCTTCTTTAGAGCAATTTGGCCCCCAACTACACATCTGACCTCATCTCTCTTCTGCCCATCTATCTACAAATTCATATATCTGTACCTTCCCCGCACCCCCAACTCATAGGATGTCAGGTCTTTCCTCTCCTCACTCCTCCATCCCCATAGGTTTTCAAATTTATTTGCAAGTCATCTCCTTTAATTTTTTAATTGAGTTGGCATTCACATAACATAAAGTCAATCATTTTAAAGTGAAGAATTCAGTGGCATTTAGTACATTCCCAACGTTGTAAGTCCATTACCTCTATCTAGTTCAAAACATCTCCATTACTCCAAAATAAAACTTGTACCCTTTCAGCAGTTGCTCCCTATCCCATCCCCTCTTCTCCTTTTAAGGGCTAATTCCTTCCACTGTTTATACTCCTGATCCAGTTACCTTCTGCTTTCTCTGAGCCCTTGTTTGAGCTTACATTCCCTGAATTTTCTCTCTCTCCTGGTCTGCTGTGATTTGCAGTATCAAACGCTGCAGAGACACTTTTTCATGCTCATTGTACATCACTAGTTCTGGGGTTATTTAAATAGGACTTGTATTGTTTTTGTAAATTTGACAAATGTACTTTGTAAAAATTGAACACAACCAGAAAAGTGCAAGAAGTAAAAATCACTTGATATCGCTAACTCACAGATAACCATTCTGGACATCCTTCTTGATCCTGTCTATTTAAATGCAAGTATATTTTATGACTGGTTTTACATAAAGAAAATATGTCCCTTTTCTCTTCTGTATCATCCATTTTTCTTTCTACACTGAATCATTCCCATCAGAATACATACATAAAATCATTTTCCCATCTTAAAACACACACACACACACACAACTCTCTGTTATCACATTCCAATCCAGCTATCACCTGACTGCTCCCCTTTACAGAAACATTTCCTGAAAGAATGATCAATTCTCACTATATTGGCTTCCTTTCCTAATCTCTTTACTGTTTGCTCCAGAGCTCTGTCCTCAGACCTCTTCTCTTTTCTATTTACACTCACTCTCTGGGTGATCTCATCAGAGTCTTAATGGCTTTAAATTGCATTTTTACTTGGTTGACTCACAAATATATATCTCCATCCAGGGCCTCTCTGTTGATTTCCAGACTCCAAATTGTCTATTTGACTTTTCCACCTGGATATGATAGGCAGCCTCAACATAGCACGCCCCAAACTGAACTCCTGAGTTCTACTCCTTACCCCAAACTTGCTCTTTTTGCAATATTCCCTGACCCGATTTTTCTAGTTACTCAGGCAGAAAATCTTGGAGTCATCCTTGATGCCACTGTTTTGTTCACACCCCACATTTAATCTATCGTCAACTCCTGTTGGATCTATCTTCAAAACATATTCAGTTTCCTTTTGGTCCAAGCCATCATCATCTCTCCCTTGGATTATTACAAGTGTCTCTACTTACCTCCCTGCTCTTTCTCATCTCCCCTGAAGACTGTTTTCACACAGCAAAAAAATATAAATCATATGATGTCACTTAAAATCCTCCAGGGACCTGAATTCACTCAGTCTGAGTCTTAACCTTGGCCTACAAGGCCCTAAGTAATTGGGCTCCCAGCTACCCATGGGACCTCCTCTCTCTCCCTCTAACACTCTTTGGCCACGTTGACATCCTTGCTGTTCCTCCAGCACACTCAGCACGTTCCAGTTTCTGGGCCTTTGTACTCGCTGATACCTCTGCTTTGAAACCCCTTTGCCTCCCTCCACTCTTCTGCTTCCCCTATATCTCCAACCCATATTCACATAGTTCTCTCCCTCCTTCTTTCAGGTATCTGGTGAAAAAATCACCTCCTCAGTGAGGCCTTTCCTGACTACCCAATGTAAGAAAATTGTATGGCATTCTTTCTATCCTTTATCCTGCTTTATTTTTCTCCATAGCACTTATCCACATTAAACTGTTGCATACTGGTTTTTTTTTTATTGTCTGAATCCTTCCTTTTGACAGCATGCTTCATGAGGTCAGAGACTTTTATTCACTGCTGTATCCTCAGTGCCTAGAACAGTGCCTGGTAAGTAGTAGATGTTCAATAAACATACAATGAGTGAATGAACATTATAAATGCTCTTTTGTAATTTAGAAAATAGTCTAGTTCCTTAAAAAAAAAAACAAACAAAAAACCCTCAAGATGAATGTGATGATTAGGTTCATGTGTCAACTTGGCCAGGTGACGGTGCCCCGTTGTCTGGTCAAGCAAGCACAGGCCTAACTTACTGTGAGGACATTTCATGGACTTAAATCATCAGTAAGTTGATTGTATCTATGGCTGATTACATCCACAATCAACTGAGGGGAATTTCTTCGGCAATAATGGACATTTAATCTAATCAATTGAAGTCTTTAAAAGGAGAAGTGATGAATTCAGCAGTCAGAAGAGAGAATTTCCATCTCTACTTCAGCTAGCCAGCCTCTCCTGGGGAATTCATCGAAAACCTTCATTGGAGTTGCCAGCTTCCAATCTGCCCTATGGAATTTGGACTTGTGCATCCCTGCAGTTGTGTGAGACACTTTTATAAAATCTCATATTTACAGAAATCTGTTGGTTCTGTTTCTCTAGAGAACCCTAATACAGTGAACTTAAACAAAATTGTGCCAAAATAAAACATTTCTAGAAATAACTGAATTGAATCTTTTGAAACCTCATTTGTAAATTCTTTACATTAGATTTTTTCAGGGGAGGTGGTCATTGCCTGGGTACAATTGTCTAAATGTTTTTAGGTTGTGGGAACTTTTGAGAAATGAGGAAAGCTATGGACGCTTTCTCCAGAAAAATATCTATATAACACTCAAAATTTTGCATGTAATTTTAAGGAGGTTGTTCTACTTTGCTAATGCTGCCAGAATGCAAAACACCAGAAATGGATTGGCTTTTATAAAGGGGGTTTCTTTGGTTCACAGTTATAGTCTTAAGGCCATAAAGTGTCCAAGGTAACACATCAGCAATCGGGTACCTTCACTGGAGGATGGCCAATGGTGTCTGGAAAACCTCTGTTAGCTGGGAAGGCACGTGGCTGGCGTCTGCTCCAAGTTCTGGTTTCAAAATAGATTTCTCCCAGGATGTTCCTCTCTAGGCCACAGCTCCTCTTCAAAAGGTCACTCTCTGTTGCTCTTGGGGCATTTGTCCTCTCTTAGTTTCTCTGGAGCAAGAGTCTGCTTTCAACGGCCGTCTTCAAACTGTCTCTCATCTGTAGCTTCTGTGTGTTCTTCAAAGTGTCCCTCTTGGCTGTAGCAGCTTGTTCCTTCTGTCTGATCTTATATAGTGTGCCAGTAATTTAATTCAGACCCACCCTGAATGGGTGGGCCAACACCTCCATGAAAATTATCCAATCAGAGTCATCACCCACAGTTGGGTGGGGTGCAAAGAATTACAATCTAATTAACACTGATAGGTCAGCCCACACAAGATTACATCAAAGATAATGGCATTTAGGGGACATAATACATTCAAACTGGCACAGAGGTCATGGACCCTCTCCAGCCCATCTATTGAACCTCTATTCATTCTATAAATCTATCATATCTTGAAGCTGGGCTGTGCCCCGTATAATCCTGAGTCTGGGCTCCAGTGAGAAAATAATGCTTATTCAGCTTTGTTGGGAAGTGTAGCTTAAGATTGATCCCCCTGCAGGTCACCATGATCACCTGTGTCATTTTCTCAGGCAACACCCTGACTTTATATTTATCATACATAATTCTAAGTTTTAGAACAGTTACTTCGTGATAAGTATAACCATCCCAAAACTTAAAATTATGTAAAATAAACATAAAGTCTTCAGTTTCAGCACTCATGAATTTCTGGATAATAGCTGAACATGATACAGTCTCACTCCTGGTCATCTTACAACATCTGCACAGAGTGAATACAACTTGATATATGCAAAACCAAAATGCTGTTCACTGCTCAGTCTTCTGTAGTCCTTCATGCAATTAAAACCATTTTCTCTAAGGTTACTAATGACTCCCTGGTTGCTAAATCCAATGGCCTAGAAGTCGCCCTACTCAACTTCTCCATGACATTTGACATTGTTGATCACTGCCTCCTTTATGAAACTATCATCTTTTTATTACTTCCTTGACACTACTCACTCCTACTTGTCTTGCTGTCCACTCTGGCCACATCTCAGTCCTCTTCCTTGTCCCATCTTCTTCATCAGGCTCACTAAACAGGATGTTCCCTTGCCCCCTTTTCTATTCCATTCTAAGTTCTCTCTCTAAGCAGACTTAATAGAACTTAATTATCGCTTAAATGTGGATGGCTTCCCAGTCTTCAGCCCTAATCTCTCTTGCCAGAGCTCTTGATCCATATTTCCTACTACAATACTGCATGTCCCATTGATTCCTAATCATTTATACACATCCAATAATGACACAAATCTGCTCCTTTCTTTCATTGTCTCACTACACAGCATCAGCATCTACCCAGTCCCTACAGTTAGGGTCACATGTCACACCTCGCTCTGTCCATCACTATGACTGGTTTGTATTGTTGCATTAACAGTCAATATAATGTAGTGGTCAAGAGCAAGGACTCAGTCAGATTGCCTGGATTCAAACCCAGCTCTATCACTTACCAGGTGGGTGATCTTGAGCAAGATGCCTAACCTCTTATCTCCACATACCCACCTTTAAAACGGGGATGTCTTAGTAGCTGCCTCTTGGGGTTCTTGTGAGGATTAAATAACTTTGTAAAGCACTTAGAGCAGTGTCTGACAAAAAGTAAATGCTACATAAGTGTTTGTTAATAAATTGGTCTCAGTTTTGTCCCCATTCCAGTCCAACCTCTGCTTACAGAGGTTTTTGAGGGCCAGTGTGCTGGTTTGAATGTATTATGTCCCCCAGAAAAAGCCATATTCTTTGATGCAATCTTTTGGGGCAGACATATTAGTGGGGATTAAATTGGAACATTTGGATTGAGTTGTTTGCATGGAACTGTGCCCCACCCAACTGTAGGTTACTTACTGATGAGATAATTTTCATGGAGGCATGGCCCCCACCCATTCAGGGTGGGCCTTGATCAGTGGAACCATATCAATGAGCTCACAAACAGAAGGAACTCGGTGCAACTGTGAGTGACGTTTTGAAGAGGAGCTACAGCCAAGAGGGACACTTTGAAGAAAGCACAGGAGCTGCAGATGAAAGACAGTTTGAAGACGGCCGTTGAAAGCAGACTCTTGCTCCAGAGAAGCTGAGAGAGGACAAATACCCCAAGTGCAACTAAGAGTGACATTTTTGAGGAACTGCAGCCTAGAGAGGAACGTCCTGGGAGAAAGCCATTTTGAAACCAGAACTTTGGAGCAGATGCCAGCCACGTGCCTTCCCAGTTAACAGAGGTTTTCTGGACACCATTGGCCATCCTCCAGTGAAGGTACCTGATTGCTGGTGTGTTACCTTGGACGCTTTATGGCCTTACAACTGTAACTGTGTAACCAAATAAAACCCTTTTTATAAAAGCCAATCCATTTCTGGTGTTTTGCATTCTGGCAGCATTAGCAAACTAGAACAGCCAGTCATTGTGCTAAGTGCTTTATATGAAGAAACTCAATCCTCATAACTCCTTGTGAGGGAGGTGTTATTATCCCCATTTGAGATATGAGGAAACTGAGGCTTTAGTTTACTAGGTCATACAGCTAGTAAGTGCCAGTGTTGGGATTTAATTCATGTCTGTCTGTTTCCAGAGCCCGTGTTCCAAACCAGGAAGCTACACATTGCTGTTTTCCCAAACCTGAGCTAGTCAGTACTTAAACTCCTTCAAAGACCCACTCACTGCCTAGGCTATCATGACTATTCCTCCACAATCTTGTTCCAATTTAACTGTATTTCCTGCAGCTTCCCTCCATCTGCCCTGCCTTTCTCTCAACCCTTCCCTCCTGACCTCCCTAAGTGCTTTACAATGTTATTTAATCCTCACAAGAACCCCAAGAGGTAGCTACTAAAACATCCTTCCTTCCTTCTTTCTTTACTGTGCTCTATCAACACAGGCACCATGATAAATTGGAGAGAACAAGAGAAACAAACAACTTGTCTCAAGAAGCTCCTAGTCTGACATAAATTATTATTGACAATACAGAGCAATCAGGGTTATGTGGGAGCCAGGGAGTCAACCTACCCAGACTGACTTAGGGAAGGGAAGGAGAAAGGAGAGTGTTTTCAAGGAGGGAACATTTAGATACCTTAAAGAATATTCTGGTCAGACAACATCTTGCCTTTCTTTAACAGTCCCTATTCTTTTTGCTTTTTGCTTTTGAGATCCTTGGGGGGTGTTTTTCTCCCTGCCAAGATTGGATTTCAAAACCACCTTCTCTGTGATGCCATCCTCTACGTACTGGTCAGTTGGTTGGTTCTCCTTGTAGATAACTTAATTATATCATGTATTACACTGCTGTCTAGCTATTTGTTTACCTGCCTTTTTTTTTTTTTTTTTTTTTTTTTTTTTTTTTACTAGATTGTGATTTCCTCCAGGGAAAAGACAGAATCTTACTTGTTTCTAGAATATCATAGTGCTCTATCAAGTTTTGTTAAGTGAAGAGTTGTTTGCCCATTCACTAAAGAAAGTCTAAGGCAGAGGCACCTTCTGATTCAGAATAGAACCATTCAGAATATACTTCATAGTACCTAGCAGTATGTTCTGCAGAGAGTAAGTGTTCAACAAAGTATTTGTTGGTGCTTTTAGTGAAGCTCCATTATTGGAAATAGTGCAAGGGATATAGAAACAACTGTTAACTCAATTTCAGTAAATAAACTAACATTTTCATGTCTAATTGCATGGCAGGGCTCTGGATCATTCTTAGGAAAAATGAAGAATTTTTGGTTTTGGAACTAGTATTGAGGATTTCCTTTCTTGCCTAGGTTTGGCAATGGATCCAACATCTTCTGCAAAGTTAACTCATGGAGGTATGGAGCTGCTGGGAGTAGGAGTATGAAGAACATGTCATGGGTCTACAAGAGTTGCTGCCAAGAGTCCACCATTCCTGTCCACAGGGATCTGCAGGGTCAGCAGCCTCTGCTACTTTCATGTCTGGCTAAAGGCCTAGGACTCTCTCTAGCAGTTGCCCCTGGTGTCCGTCTTCCTAGGCACACTTCACATGCAGTTTTGCCTCCTTCCTGGAAGCAAAGCCCTCTTTAGTACCTGTCGCTATCTCCCAGCAACATTTACCTCCAGTAGAGAAGAATCTTTATGGTGGGCAGGCTAGCATGGGGCTGAGATGAGAGAAGTCCTCACTCTTTTTTTTTTTTTTTGGACCTTGATTACCCTTTTAAGAGGGATTTATGCTTTTGTTGTATAGGAAGACTCTTAGGCTATGCCTGTTTTTCATCATGCCTCATTCTTTTCCCAAGTAAAAGACCCCCTACTGGCAGGGAGAAATAAAAGACCCAAAATTGCGAGAGTTAAAGGACAAAGTATACATTTAGAATTGGTACATGGACAGTGAGTCCTCAATAAATGTTGCTATTATTACTATTCAGGGCTCCTCCACCCAGGGCAGGAGCTGGTTTCTGTCCCAAATCAAGCCCCCTAGGACAATCATTCCCACACTCAAAGTAGTGCCTAGCTGTGTGGAAGACTGCCCAAAGATAGTTCAGCCTTGATGTGATATCCATTTCTGGTCTTCCTGCAGGTAGAGGTTGCTACTGTTCCCTACCTAGGGGATTCTTCTTTTTCCCAACGTTGATTTTTCTCTCAGCACCACCAGCTCCCCTCAGGAAGCTGTGTAACATGTTCAGTTGGTATTCCCCAGTCCGGGCTTGGGTCCAGACGTTGTTGTTGTCCTTTCTGGCAGCCCTGGGACTAGACAATTGCATTGAAATTCAGGAGCAGCATGCAAGTTTGGGTACTGCTGTCTTTAATTAAATTCAACAAGCATTTATTGAGCACCTAGAGAGTGCAAAATGCCTTTCCTTAAAATACATTTGGCCTTTAACATTTGGTCTTTCAGCTACTCAATCTGGATAAATGCTAAGCCATTATTCTTTTATGAATAATAAATATTAAAATAGGAAAATGTTTGCACAACTCTGTGTAAATATAAACCTCTTGTGTGGATTATTGTTGCTACAGTATTAATATTAATTGCAATAACAACACGCTGCTTCCCAGGCAGGCGGTAGGGAGCAGCTGTAAGACTAACAGGAGCCAGACGGAAGAGGTCAGGGGAGGTGCTTCCAGCACGTCCGGCCCAGAAGGGGCGGGGCCTTAAGGAATGCACCCGAGCCCCTCCCCTTTCGTCGGTGCGGCGTAGGCGGTTACCATGGGGATGACGTCTAGTGGGCGGGGCGGGGCGGGGTTATGGCGTGGAGGAGGAAGATGGCGGGAGGGCAGTTCTGAGGAGACCTCGGCGGCGGCAGAGGAGGAGAGAAGCGTAGCGCCGCGCGGCGCCGGGGCCCATGTGGGGAGGAGTTGGAGTCGCTGTTGCTGCCGCCGCCTGTAGCTGCTGGACCCGAGTGGGAGTGAGGGGCAAGCAGCAGGATGAAGTTCGCCGAGCACCTCTCAGCGCACATCACTCCCGAGTGGAGAAAGCAGTACATTCAGTATGAGGTACCGGTGGCGGCCGGGGTGTGGGAGGATTCGGAGGGGCAGCGATCTCGCCCGTCCCGACCTCCTCCGCCGTCTCCGGCTCCTGCTGCCTCCCTGCACTCGGGAGGACTTTGACCGAGTGCCGCGGGGAGCCACTGCGGCATCCCCGCCGCGGCCGTCCCCTCCCCCCTCCCCACTGGCCCCGCTGTCCTTCCCCTCCCCCGCAGCCCCGTTGCCGCCGGGGTAACGGATATGCGGACGGCGGGCGGGGAGGAAGGGGCACGGCCGGGGCTAGGGAATGGGGGTGCGAGGGCGAGCCGCAGGTGGGGGGAGTCGCGGGTGCGAGGGCAGCCCCGGGTCGCGGCGGTTGCGTGCTAATCCCCCTCCTTCCCTCACAGCCTGACCTCTTGTCCCCACCCTGAGCGAGCGCCCCCTCGCCAAGGTTAGGTTTTGTTTCTCCTGGCTCACCTCGCACCAGTGAATCCTTCTCTTCTGAGATAAGCCCCTCCAGTGATTTTTTCGAGTCTCTGATTCTGTAGAGTCCACTTGCCCAGCAGTGACAAAGGCTTTGTAACAGGATTGAAACTTGATTTAAATGTATATCACGGGTACAGTGATTACAGTATGCAAACGTATGGTGATAAACTATTCTGATAATAGAATGGGGACTCTTCTTTTGACCGACTGCCTGAAGTACACAAAGTAATCGCATCTTTGGTTTTGGCTCTTGTGTTTTGGAATGGAGTGAAAGGGGAAGAGGAAGGAGCAAAGAGAAGAGAATTATTAAAATTCTCAGGTTTTTCTCTTCTTAGATTTTTGTTATTAAGAAGAAAATTGCTGTATTTTGAACAATGTGCTTTTAAAACATAGGTATGTATTATGGAAATCATGCTTCACTCTCCCCAACCCCCCATTTCTGTGATAACAGTTTCTGGAGAGTATTTATTAGACAGCGATGAGGAACATGCCATTACCTTACATTAATATAGGGAAATGTAAAGATAATGAACCCATTTATATACTTAGAAGGCAAGGTACCTGAAGGACTTTACTCAAGGGGTCATTGTCAGTAGCTGGTGATTCAACTCCTGGATAGAGACTTATCTGTAACCTCCAGGAATTCACATGTGTGTTAAATGAAGGAACAAAGAATACAAAATCAATATGAACACACATATGCCAACTGGATTTTATGAATTAAACTATTTTAGTTCTCTAATTTCTGTTTAAGTCCAGTGATAAGATGCTTAGGCAGTAGCAGGGAGTTTAGTCATGTAAACATTGTAAGAATAGAAGAAAGATAGGGAAAGGGATAAATTAAGGTTAAGATTGTAAAATAAATTCACTTGTAACATAAAAGTATTTGATTATTGCCAGAAATGAAAGGCCTAGAATTGATGCTTTCTTGTCACTTAATTTTCTTATAGTGTTTTGCTACCACATTTTGTAAATAAGAATGAAATAAAAGAATACTAAAATTTCAGCCTGTAGAGTTTTTGATTTATTGTTTCTAATAACATTCTGTCAGTTTTAAAACCTTGGCCAGAGTCCATACAATTTTTTTTTTTTTGCAAGAAAGGTATCGGTCTTTCATCTTTCTAGTAGTAATTTTCAGCACCACTGCCAGTTCTTCATAGAGGCATAAGCATACTGAAGTGACATCTTCCACTTGTTATATAGTATTGTCTGCTTGAATTGGGCAGAAGTAATAGTGACTGGATGTATATACTCTGATTAATTTTAAGTATTGCAGCACTAAACTGTTTCATAAAATTGTATCAATCTGGAATATTTAGTGCTAAAAGGGGAAGCATAAAATTTAGTTTGGAAACGAAATACCCCCTGATTTGTAGTGTCATCTTTGTGGCTGGAGTAACCATGGATTCTGGGATTCCTCATTCACACAGTCCATTTGGGTGCTAGCTCTAAATGGCTCCCCTAGGTTGGTCACAGAGGGACAAAATTCCTGAGCCTATGTGTGACTGAAGTGTCTTTCTTGGGCGGATTCTAAATTGTTTTTTGAAAAATTCGTTCATTGTGATAATTGAAATTTGATTCTGTAGAGAGACCCTAGTGTGTGACTCCTGACCTGGATAAGTGCATTGTTTGGAAGGCAAAATTAAGTAAGGGACACTTTTCCTTTGTGAGTTGGAGCTATTAAAGAAATTTTAATAGGTTTGGAGTCTGTGTTGTGTATTGTTTCTCAAGAGTTCCTTGAAAATAATAAAGAGGCAATAAAAAAAAAAAAGAGTCTTTAGAATCTAGGAATTTTGGCCACTTTAAAACTTTGGGGAATAAAGGACATCCATAAAAGGTGTGTTAGTCTTTGCTAGAGAAAAGAACCTTCTCATAATGCAATAATATATAGTTCCTCATAAAGAAAACAATGTTCTTGAAACACTTTTAGTAGAGGAGACATTTGGATTTGGTTTTTAAGCACTGATGGTGAAATTTTGGTGTACTATTCCTGATTTTTAGCCTTGGGTTTTTTTTAAGGCTGTGCACCAGCATGAGCTTTTCAGGTTCTTTGGTTTTTGTCATTTTGCTATATTAATATTATTTGAAATTAGCAAGGCATTGAGCATTAAACAGAAGCTGAAAAATTTGTTTTACATCTATAATTGTATGCAATCTTATGTGTATACATGGTCACACATTAAGTGCTAGTTCTTTTGTAAGTTAGCCATGGAGTCCTGGGAAATCTTTTTTTGCCTTTCCAGGGATCTCTCCTTTTCTATAAGAATATGGGCGTGGGGCTTTTTAAGCTTCATTCTAGTTCACTGAATGAAGTTCTATGATTTAACTTTTAATGTTTTTTATTCCTTGGATTGTTAAATTTTTTAAAGCTAGTGAGTCATTGATATCCTGAAAATTATTGTAGTTTTTAATTTGAAAATGAGTTGCAGAGTTCATAGATTTGGTCTCCTTAGGAAGAATAATAAAGCATAAAAGCATAGAGCAACATGGAGAAACCAAATAAAGAAAATGTATTTGATCCAAGTTTGTGAATAGTTTTTACAAATAAATACCAATGACCAGAATCTATCCCTTTCCCCAGTAATATATTTGTGTAAATCTTGACATATGAAATAGAGCATCGATAAATCTTTATAGGAACACTTTTTTTAAAAAACTTAGAATCGGTGATTATGTATTTTAGAACTCTATAATTGATTAATCAAGATTAATTTAGAGCAGTTTCAGCCAAATAAATGAATGACCATGTTAATATTTTGCAGAATATTAGCAAAACAAGCAAATATATTTGGTGCCTTAGGCTTCTGATTTGTGTTTTCTTTCCTAGGATCCTGTATTTCTTTGGTTCCTCACGAATCAGGAGTATTTTTTCTCAATATATTCTGTAGTTTTGCAAGATACTAAAATAACGAGGTTGGTAAATTAGAGGATTCTAGGGCTGAAAGGAAATTTAGAGATTATCTACCTTGTATTTTCTGGTAAGGAAACTAAGCTCTGGAAAGGTTATATTACTTCTCTAGGATTTGTGTGTGTGTGTGTGTGTGTGTGTGTGTGTGTGTGTGTGTGTGTGTGTGTATTAGTTTCTTGAGCATTAAATGTGTAAGCACTGGGAGTCAGGTCACATTAGCTTTGTGACTGATGAAATCATTTCTTCTCTCTTGGCTTTAGATTTTTCATCTTTAAATTGAGAGGACAGGACTTCTTGGTTATTAAACTCATTTTCTAAGGACCCATCCCTCTAAATTTCTGTGCTTTTAAACAATTTAATTATATTTAGTATATGAAGAGGACAGAACTTAAAATCTTATTATTGCATGAAGGGTATCCCTTTTAAAAATTTTGGTGAAATTTTAATCTGTGAATGGAAAGTGTCCCAGTTAAACTCTTTTATTTAGCTTAAATAACTAAAAGTGATAGTCATGGATTACTTCTTTGTTGCTGGGTTTGGAAGGGAGAGGTCCTGCATAACTGCACTTCCCTTATTTTCAAGTGTAAGCAGACATTGCTATAACATTATTATGATTTTCATTTATAGAACTTTCCCATGAGAACACTTGTGATGCAAGGTTCAATTTCCCAATGGTATTATCTTGATTAGTTAGGGTTAACTTGCCTTGCTGGGACTTGTTTGAAATTTCCAGTTTGGCCACCCGATGGGGCACAAACCACACTTTTATTTTAAGGCCCTTCCCTTGCAAATGAAAGTACAATATAATATATTTAAGTTAACAGTGTATATGATTGTGTCAGTGAGATGCCTGGCATTTACAAATGTTTCTGAAATGAATGAGTGAATGTTTTGTAAGACAGGAAGCTATAATTGTTCTTTATATCTTTGTGAAGTGTTTTAGGTTTAATATTCTGGAAAGATTTATACTTGTCCATTCATCCCTGAAGGTTGGTTTTCGATCAACTTATGGGTGAAGGCCCAGATCATAAGACCCTGAGAATCTTATTTGACCTGGGGTGACCAGGAAAAATTAGTCCTGGCTTCAAATTCAGTCCTAATCAGGAAAGCATTTGAGAGACTGATTGAGTTATAACGACAAGGGGTTTCAAATATATTTGAGTTGTAGGCCCCAGTGGAGGGTTCTCCAAACTCTGATGGAGTGAGAGAAGATAGTATTAGAACTCAGAGTTATGTTTATTTTTATGTATAAAAAAAGGGAGAAATAAAGTTTTACTAATATTTAATGAATGGATTGATATTGTACCCTCATTTACGAGGGAAAGAGAGGGAAGGATTGATAGTGATTCTGTCCTTTGTTCCCTTTCAAGCAAATGGCAATTAATTCAGTTTATGGATGCAAATCTAAACTAATTTTTGGATATTATTAGTTTTAATGAAACTGACCCTTATAAAATGGATATGACTTTATACTCCTGTAAAGAAACCTTAACAAATAATACCAAATGGCAGAACTGACAGTTTTACTTCTTGTATTGGCTTTTTGTCAGCAAATTACAGATAAAAAAACACTTTGATAAACCTGGCAAGAAGTTGGCCAAAAAATTTAAAAATTAACATAACTCTTTGAAATAAGATTTTACATCCACTGCCATCCACAACGAACTTCATCCTAAGTATATATTATATATTGTGAATATTCTGCCTTTGTGAGGTATATTTTTAGCATGTAGCGGTTATAATCAAGTCTTAAAATCACCTGAATCCTAAATATTGAACCTGACCTTTGAAATACTATATTATGTTAAACTAAGATTTTAAAAATAATGAAACTTCTTAGCTAACTTAGTCTCTAAAAGTATTATTGATGATTATTTTTGAGAGATCAAAAATATTTTCGTACTATTCATAAATGAAAGTAAAAAACATTTTATTTCATCCTTGTCTCATCTTTTTAAAACTTGTTTTTAAAACTTGTATGTTCTATAATGTGCAAAGTAGTAGATGGATGAAGATATAAACAACTGTACATATACTGGAGATGCATAGTAAACTTTTTTTGGAAGGAGTATGCTATAAAAAGTTTGGAAGACTTTACCCAAGTTGTGTGTCTTAACTAAAGCTGGTTTGTGGGTTGCCTGGTATTGAGCTGGTCTTTGGGATTGAGTGTTGTCACAATTCACCACGGTTCTTGCCCAGTTGTATTCCCTTTTTAGTCTTTCCCTTAATAAATAAAAGAAGCCAAGTAGTAAGAACTCATGAACAAATGCCATTAAAATTATTCTTTCATTCAACAATTACTTAATAGGAGTCCTACTATTTGCTACAGGCTGATTTATCATTGAATTCTAGCAGTTTCATTACCTTAAAAATAGAGAAAAAACAAAACACCGTGTTGTGTGTGTTTTGGTTTTGTACTTCATTTAACATCCAGTGTTTTCAAAATAAAAAAATCGTATAGAAGGGAAAGATTGCAGATTAAGGACTTGGAACATGGTTAAAAATTTGGATCATTGTGTAAGTGATATTGAAGACTTTCTCCTTTGCTTTTCAAACTTTTTTAAATGTTTTTTTTTTTTTTAATTTTATTTTGAAATAAATTCAAACTTACAGGAACAGTTGCAAAAACAATACAAACCCCATACAAAGAACTCCACCATACCCTGACCCCCCCCCAATACCCCGATCCACCCACTTTAACATCCTGTTACGCCACCATTTCTTTCTTTCCCTCCCTCACTCCCTATCATCCATCATCTATTGCTCTGTCTTCTGAACATATGAGAGCAAGCTGCACACATCCTTGAACCAACAATATAATTCACATATACATTTCCCATGAACAAGAACATTCTTTTATGCAATCCCATTAAGTGCAGCTAAGAAGTTCAAGACATTCAACATTGATACAAAGCTTACATTCTATATTTCCTTTTTTTTTTCTTAAGTCCCAACTGTGTCCCTTTGAGCTTCCTCTTCTCCATCCTCAGATCCCATCCAGGATCATCCTTGGCATTTAATTGTCATTATCTATTTAGACTTTTTTTTTTTTTTTTCCCAATTGTGGAAACATATATACAGTCAAAATCTTCACATTCCAACCCCTCCCTAGCATTCCATTAGTGGGATTAATCACATTTAGAATGTTGCAATGCTATCACCTTCCCACCATCCATTACTAGAAGTTTCCCTTCACCCCAAACAGAAACTCTATACTCATTTCTTAACTCCCCATTGCCCCTTCCCCCACTTCTCATAACTCATACTCTGCTTTTCATCTCTATGGTCATATTCTCTGATACTTCCTTTGTGTTTACTGTGGGGCTTAAATTTAGCCTCTTAAATCCATAACAATCTTGTTTTTCTTTGATACCAACTTAATTTCAATAGGACACATAGTCTGTTTTCCTATACTCCTCCATTCCCCCACCTTTATGTAGTTCTTGTCAAAAATTACATATTTTACATTGAGTCCAAAACCACTGATTTATCATTACAGTTTATGTATTTTTGATCGTGTAGGAAGTAAATGGTGGAGTTACAAATCAAAAATACAGTAGTATTGGTATTTATATTTACCATGTGATTGTTACTGGAAATCTTTATTTCTTCATGTGGTTTCAGTCATTTGTTAAAGGGAATGCTCAGTTACCTTTAGCATTTCTTGTAGGACTGATGAAGTCCCTCAGCTTTTGATTATCCGCGAATGTTTTCATCTCCCCCTCATTTTTACCCTCCAGTTGTTTGTGAATTTTCTAAGTCTCTGATGGTTATTGACTTCTATTTGTATTCCGTTGTGGTCAGAGAATGTGCTTTGAGTATATTGAAAATTTTTTTTTTTTTAATTTATTGAGGCTTGTTTTATGTCCCAGCATATGGTCTATTCTGGAGAAAGATCCGTGATCACTAGAGAAGAATGTGTGTCCTGGTGATTTGGGATGTAATGTTCTATATATGTCTGTTAAATTTCTCTATATCTCTCTGTCCTTTCTTTGTTTCTCTGTTGGTAGGGCTCCCTTTAGTATCTGAAGTAGGGCAGGTCTTTTATTAGCAAAATCTCTCAGCATTTGTTTGTCTGTGAAAAATTTAAGCTCTCCCTCAAATTTGAAGGAGAGTTTTGCTGGATCAAGTATTCTTGGTTGGAAATTTTTCTCTCTCAGAATGTTAAATATGTCATGCCACTGCCTTCTTGCCTCCATGGTGGCCGCTGAGTAGTCACTACTTAGTCTTATGTTGTTTTCTTTGTATGTGGTGAATTGCTTTTCTCTTGCTGCTTTCAGAACTTGCTGCTTCTCTTCAATATTTGACAGTCTGATCAGAATATGTCTTGGAGTGGGTTCATTTGGATTTATCCTATTTGGAGTTCGCTGGGCATTTATGCTTTGTGTATTTATATTGTGTAGAAGGTTTGGGAAGTTTACCCCAACAATTTCTTTGAATACTCTTTCTAGACCTTTATCCTTCTCTTCCCCTTCTGGGACACCAATGAGTCTTAAATTTGGATGTTTTATTTTATCTGTCATAACCCTGAGATCCGTTTCGATTTTTTTGACTTTTTTTCCCCATTCATTCTTTTGTTCTTTCATTTTCCATTCTGTGGTCCTCAAGGGCGCTGAGTCGTTGTTCAGCTTCCTCTAATCTTGTATTGTGAGTATCCAGAGTCTTTTTAATTTGGCCAGCAGTTTCTTTTATTTCCGTAAGATCTTCTATTTTTTTATTTACTCTTGCAATTTCTTCTTTATGCTCTTCTAGGGTCTTCTTTATGTCCTTTATATCCTGTGCCATGCTCTTCTTCATGTCCTTTATGTCCTGTGCCATGCTCTCATTGTTTGACTTTAGTTCTTTGATTAATTGCGCCAAGTACTGTGTCTCTTCTGATCTTTTGATTTGGGTGTTTGGGTTTGGGTTCTTCATATTGTCTGGTTTTATCATATGCTTTAAGATTTTCTCTTGTTTTTGGCCTCTTGGCATTTGCTTTACTTGATAGGGTTCTTTCTGGATATAAAAAATGTCGCTCTCTAATTTGTCAGATCTACAGCTTGGTGGTGTACACTTTCTCTAACTAGCCAGCAGATGGCATCTGCGAGTCACCTATTCCCCTCAAGTCAGTTTCCCCCAACTTTGTCTTTGTGGTGTGTGGGGATCTGATTCTTGTGGGGTTCAATTGGTGCACTTAGTTTGGGTGTGTTGTTGGTGCTGTCCGCCCTGAATGTGGGGCATGTGTCTGGGTGGTTAGGGAGGCAGGGCAGCTTTAATAATCAAACCTGGTGTTCCTGGAGATTTAAGGCTGTTGCAAGAGTCTAAGCCTTCATTTCAGTCTTGCCACAGATTGTCTCTGCCACAGACCCACAAGTCCTTGGCATTGGCGTAGGGTCCCTGGGGTTTCCGAGTGGGTCCCCCTTCCTAGCTGTGGTCTTCCAGGACCTCTGCTGAGGGAAGGCTGTGCCATGTCACAAGTGCGTGCTGGCACTCCAGGGAAGCCCTGGGCCGCTGGGCTGTGCAGGGGCGTTCCCAGCCTGCTGTAAAGATGGTTGAATTGGGCATGTTAATTTCCCCCTTTTTGCGCAGCTCCGCCTTCCCAGCTCCAGGACGATTAGCTGTGGGTGCACTAAAGGCCACTGTCCATGGCTGATATTGTGGCGTGTGTGTGGTGCTGTGGGAAACACTCCCTGTCACACTGGGTTTCTTGGCGTGGCTCTGGGTTGTGGGTCCGGCCCCAGCTAGGAGTGTTCCCAGCCCGCCGGGGTGATGGCTGCAAGGGGTGCGGTTTCTTTTTCATTTTGGCTCCCCTGGCCCCGAGTCAGTCAGCAGCGGACTACCCTCCACGCTAGACACCGAGAAGTTGGCACAGCCCGCCCCTGATGTGTTTCACTGTGCGGTTCTCACTGTCATAACCGCAGCTGCTCCCAGGTTATTTTTTTATAAAAAAGATATAATCTGTCTCCAAACGCCATCCCATGGTTCCCCCACACTGTAGCGCGGCCGCCGGACGTTTAGCCAGCTCACTCAATCGTTTCATAATGCAGACTCCCAGTTTCACCAAATGCACGGTCCCTGTGGATTTAGCAGACCTTATCCAGCTGGTGCATCACTGGAACTGGTGTTCTGGGTCACTTTCTGGCTTTTATCTAGTATTTTCACGGAGGTGTTTTTTTGCCCTGTCTCACCTAGCCGCCATCTTAGGTTCTCCCTTTTTTAAATGTTGTATGCGTTTAAATTTCAGTTGGTTATAGGGGGAAATTTAACCACCTATTCTCATCATCAAGTAAGTATAAGGACTTATTAGAAAATCTTTTCTAATTGATTATTTGGTAGAGGTCAGAGGAAAGTATAATTAACTTGCTGTAAACATAACTTACAATTTTCATATTCTCTGTAACAAGAGGGACAGTATGTTGATTAAGAAAACAGTGATCTCTTATTATTGAGGGTGGGATATAGTATAAAGACCTGGACCAGGGAGATCTGAGTCCTTAGCCTTGGTCTGTTACTGACTATTCATCCATAATTCATTATCAAGTGATTTTTGAAGATTGAGGAATTAAAATGTAATCATAGAGGAAAATGAAAAGTTTTTAGATTATTGTGTATCTAAGCTAAATTTGTCAAGTTGCGGTTTACAGAGTAATCCGTGTAGTGGGTAGGTTGTTTCCTATACCATACAGCACTGGTTCTAAAACTTTTTGGTCTCGGGACCACTAGAAACCTTTAACAAATATTGAAGATCCCAATATCTATCAATATTTACTGTATTAGAAACTAAAACTAAGAAGTGTGTTAAACATAAGAATATAGAGGCATACCTTCTACCGGCCATGAGAGAGGTGACATAGCATTTCCTGTGGCCTCTGGAAGACTCCACAGTATACTCATGAAAGAATGGGAGTGAAAAAAAGCAAATGAAGTTGTGGTATTGTGAAAATACTTTTGACCTCTTGGGTCCCCTGATAGAATTCTAAAGGGCCCCTGGACGATACTTTGCAAGTAGCTACCTTAAAGCACAGGATTCTTTTCATAAAGTTTGTAAATGGCCTCAGAAAAGGCCCTGTAGCATTATGAAGCACGTGAGAGGCTAAGGGAATCCCACAGGTGAAAATTCTCTGGTATTTGCTGCACAGCAAAGAACTATGGAGAAAAGAAAGTTTGGTTTACCTGGATTTCGAGGGATCCTCAGTTCCACACTCTTTATTTGAATTGAATTAGTGGAAACATGGTTCAGTTTATCATTAAGGAGGAAAGGAATTAACATTAATGTAACAGGTAGGAGCCAGGTGTCACCTGCTTTATATAGTATCTCATTTAATTTTTACTACAAGTTTTGCTAGATAGATGATTTATTATCTCCATTTTACTAATGGGGAAACTGAGGATTAGAGAGATCAGGCAATTTGAGCAAGGCTCCAAATCAAATCTGTCAGGCTATGGGGCTCTTGCTTTTATAAGGTTCTAGTTTGCTAATGCTGCCGGAATGCAAAACACCAGAGATGGATTGGCTTTTATAAAAGGGGTTTATTTGGTTACACAGTTACCGTCTTAAGGTCATAAAGTGTCCAAGGTAACACATCAGCAATCGAGTACCTTCATTGGAGGATGGCCAGTGGTGTCTGGAAAACCTCTGTTAGCTGGGAAGGCACGTGGCGGGCGTCTGCTCCAAAGTTCTGGTTTCAAAATGGCTTTCTCCCAGGACGTTCCTCTCTAGGCTGCAGTTCCTCAAAAATGTGACTCTTAGTTGCACTAGGGGTATTTGTCCTCTCTTAGCTTCTCTGGAGCAAGAGTCTGCTTTCAATGGCCGTCTTCAAAGTGTCTCTCATCTGCAGTTCCTATGCTTTCTTCAAAGTGTCCCTCTTGGTTGTAGCTCCTCTTCAAAATGTCACTCACAGCTGCACTGAGTTCCTTCTGTTTGTCAGCTCATTTATATGGTTCCACTGATCAAGGCCCACCCTGAATGGGTAGGGGCCACGCCTCCATGGAACTATCTCATCAGTTATCACCTACAGTTGGGTGGGGTGCATTTCCATGCAAATCTAATCAGCACCAAAATGTCTGCCCCACAAGACTGCATCAAAGAATATGGCTTTTTCGGGAGGACATAATACATTCAAACCGGCACATAAGGGAATTGTAAATAGCTGGTGAAAGTAGTGGTAGCAATAACAAGTCTTCTTTTTTGAGTACTTACTCTGTCAGACATGGTGCTGAGCATTTTGAAAATACTTTGTTTCATTTACAGGTGGGGGAAACTGAGTCTTAGGTATTATGTAACTGATTGTGTTGATTCTGTTAATTGAAGGTAGCAGAGATGAGATTGTAAGATCCCATTCTCTTAACTCCTGTGTCATACTGCCTTGTGAAAAATCAAACAATCAATTCATTCATTAATACATATATGCATTTAGGCCTGGTTTGACCTGTTCTCTAACAGCACTGTTTTAACCTGGCTAATGTTTTTAGTTCCAGGTCTCAGTATGAAAAGTGTGGCCTGGAGGGCAGATTTCACCTCTGTTAATTTATAGTTCCCTCAAGGTTATCAGTGTAACTATTATTGGGCAGGCAGCTGGTAAGGAAAGGACATCATGAAGATAAGCCATAAGAAAAAAGGTAATAAGATATAGTGATAAGTTTAAAAAGAGGAAGATCAAAGTGGATGCAGCTGTTGCCATGCCACAATTGAGGCATTTGACTCTAGATCATAGGTCATGTTATGTTAGACCTGTAAGGAACTCCAGAGGTTATTTAGCCCAATGCCCTTTTTTACTTAGGTGGCAAGTGAAGTCCAGAGAGGTTAAGCAATTCAGCATCACATGGCTAGTTTAGTGGCTGAGTTAACACAATCACTATGATTCATTTTATTGCTCATTATTTTACGTCTTATACTACTATATGTAAATAATAAATACAAAGCATGAACTCTGGAGCCAGACTACCTAGGTTCATATCCCATCTGCACAACTTACTTGCTGAGTGATCTAGGCCAAGTCACTTAATCTTTCTGTGTTTCAGTTTCCTCATGTGTAAAATGGGGATAATAATAGTGTCCATAGGACTATTGTGAGGATTAAATGAGTTAAACTATGAAAAGTGCTTAGGACAATATCTGGCTTATGATGAGATAAATAATTTGCTGTTAAAATTATTTCTCTTGCAGACCTCCAAGTTATTAAATAATGTTAGGTTAACAATATCTTGGATTCTCTAATTATCTTTGTGAGGAAACTGAGCCTTAAAACTTGTCCCTGTGGGTTTGTTCAGTTCAAGTTTTCTTGGAAAATAGCTTTGTTGATTTTAACTGTTACTTCTGTTATTTGTGACATTTATTTTAATAAACTGTCCTTAACCTTTATGTACATTGTAAGAAAACCAGGTGAGAACAATTATGTAATTGTGACTTGAGTTCTCCTTACAGCTTGTAACTTATATTCATTTCTGTTATAGGCTGTCTCTGTATTCTTAAGTATGTGTAAATGGCCTAATTAAGTTTTTAGTGAATATCTAATTTTAGTTCTTCTCAATTTTCTAGTGAATATTTAATTTCTAAATACATTTTTTATTGTGAAATTTAACATACGTAACAGTGATAACCTTCAAAGTACAATTTAACCAGTAGAGAGCAAATTTCAAAGATTGTTATGGGTGGTTACAGTTCTACAATTTCAGTTATTTTCTTATTGTGAAATACATGCAGAAAGGTGATAACTTTCTAAGTACAATTTAACAAGTAGTTATATAGGTAATTTCAAAGAATGTTAAGGGTTACAGTTCCACAGTTTCAGTTATTCTCTTATTGTGAAATATAAGATATATACAGAAAGGTGATAACTGTCAAAGTACAATTTAACGAATAGGTATAGAGCAAAAAATTTAACCCTAGAATTAGTTTTAGACTTCAAAAAGACCTTCCTAACCTGTTTGTTTCACCAATGAATAAATAAGTCAGGGCAGAGAGGCCCAGAAATGTCCGAGTCTCACAACTGGCTTATAGCAGGGCATGGAATAAGAATTTTGGGCTCCTACTCACTGTTATACCAAGATGAGGCTCATCACTGCTGCATAAACATTTATTTGCTTTAAACTTTATGAAGGAATTTTCTTTTTGAGTTAATGTGGATTTAAATGTTCTTGCTATTGATAATTCAAGTACTCTGCACCAATAAATTTATCTGAATCTAACCAGGTCACATTAACAACTTTAAGAAGTTCTCATGTGTGCCAATTAAAAGACTGAATAAATTATGAGATTCACATCTTAAAAGTGTTGACTGTTATTGTTTACTCAGCTATAGAAAATTACCCATTGCCCAGTTTAAGTATGGTTACAAGTAGAAACCTATCTTGGGTGAGGAGACAGACTGAGGAATTATGGTAAGACCTGAGGGATCAGGTAGAGATGAGAGCAGGACTCAGGAAAGTTGAAAAAGAATTTCTGATTCTTTCTCTGAACCATCCTCATATAATACAAGTTACCAAGCCAAAATCAGGCATATTTGACTAGGGAGAAGATCAGAATATGTACCATGGTAATTTAAATATTCATATGTCCTCTCTCATTTTCTTTCTTTTTTTTAATAATAAAACAATAATGATAATAAAAGCTAACGGTTATTGAATGCTTCTGGTGTGCTAGGCATTTTATAGTTAATCCTTACCCTCTAGGTGTTGTTATTCCTGTTTCAAGAAGGCAGTGAGTCTTCTCATAGGTCCAGAGTTAGAACTATAATTCAAACACAGGTGTGTCTTATATCAGAGCCTAGATTTTTAACATGTTATTATTTTTGTCAGGCATCATGCAAGGTGCTGGAGTAGTAAAGATAAGTAAGAATTATTCCCTTTTTAAAGGAGCTGATAACTGGGTAGTCGTAATCATAGTATACTGTTGATTTTGCAATGGAGAGCAAAGGAATTTGTCTTGAAAGAATTCACAGAGGTGGTATTCAAAGTGGGTACTAGAGGTTCAGTAGAATTTTGTCACATGGTAAAGAGGGGAAAGGGTGTGTTCTACAGCTCTATGTTATTTTTTTATTCTAATAATATATAAACAACCTAAAATTTCCCCTTTTAACCACATTCAAGTATATAATTCACTGGTGTTATATACATTCACAGTGTTGTGCTACCACCATCCATGACCAAAACTTTTTTACCACCCGAAGCAGAAATTCGGTACCAATTAAGCATTAACTCCTCAACACCCCATTCCTATTCCTACCCCGGCCCCTGGTAACTGTATTCTAGTTTTTGACTCTATGAATTTGCTTATTCTAATTATTTCATATCAGTGAGATCAGACAATATCTGTCCTTTTGTATCTGGCTTATTTGCTGAACATGATGTCTTCAGGGTTCATTCATACAGTCACATGTATCAGAACTTCATTCCTTTTTATGACTGAATAATATTCTGTTGTGTGTATATACCAGATTTTGTTTATGTATCTATTCATGGACACTTGGGTTAAATTTCCATCTTTTCTCGATTGTGAATAATGCTGCTATGAACCTTGGTGTTTGAGGTCCCTGCTTTCAGGTTTTTGGATGTATACCTAGAAGTGGGATTTCCGGTTAATATGGTAATTCTGTATTTAACTTTATGAGAATTGCCAAATTGTTTTCCACAGCAGCTGTTCCATTTTACAATCCCACCAACAGTGAAAGAGTATTTCTATTTCTCTGTATCCTCTCCAACACTTGCTATTTTGTTTTTTGTTTTTTTTTTAGTAGTAGCCATTCTAGTGAGTGTGAAATGGTATCTCATTGTGGTTTTGATTTGCATTTTCCTAATGACTAATGATGTTGAGCATCTTTTCATATATTTATTGGCTGTTTGTATATCCTCTTTGGAGAAATATCTATCAAGTATTTTTCCCCCTTTTAAATTGTTTTTTTGGTTTGCTTTCTGGTGTTGAGTTGTAAGGATTCTTCATATATTCTGGACATTAAACTCGTATCAGATATATGGTTTCCAAATATTTTCTCCCATCTTGCAGGTTGTCTTTTTACTTTCATGAAAAAGTCCTTTGATGTACAAAAGGTTTAAATTTTGATGAAGTCCCATTTATCTATTTTTTTCTTTTGTTGTTCATGCCTTTGTTATAAAGTCCAGGAAAAAATTGTCTGATGCAAAGTCCCGAAGATGCTTCCCTATATTTTCTTATAGCAGTTTTATAGCCCTGATTCTTATATATAGGTGTTTGACCTGTTTTGAACTGAGTTTTTTTGTATATGGTGTTAGGTAGGGATCCACCTTCATTCTTTTGTATATGGATATCCAGTTTCCCAGCACCATTGTTGAAGAGACTATTCTTTCTTAATTGAGTGGACTTGGCACCCTTGTTAAAAATCAGTTGGTAATAGAAACGAGGGTTTATTTCTAAACTCTCAATTCATAATCTACCTGTCTATCCTTATGCCAGTACCATGCTGTTTTGATTTTGATGGCTTTATAATAAGGTTTAAAATCAGAATGAGTCTTCCAACTTCATTCTTGATTTTCAAGATGACTTTGGCTATTCTGGGCCCCTTACCCTTCCATATAAATTTGACGATTGGCTTTTCCATTTCTGCAGAGAAGGCTGTTGGAATTTTGATTGGGAGCATTGAGTCTGTAAATCACTTTCTGTAGAATTTACATTTAAAAATATTTAGTCTTCCATTTCATCCACACGGAAGTCCTTCCTGGTTTAAATTTATTACTAGATACTTGATACTTTTAGTTGCTATTCTGAATGGTATTTTTAAAATTTTCTCTTCAGGTTGTTCATTACTGGTATATAGAAACAATACTGATTTTTGCATGTTGCCCTTGCAGCCTGCCTCTTTGCTGAATTTATTAGCTCTAGTGGCTTTGTTGTGGATTTTTCAGGATTTTCTCTCTCTACAGGATTATGTTATCTGCAAATAGGGAAAGTTTTACTTCTTAATTTCCAATTTGGATGCCATTTATTTCTTTTTCTTGCATAATTGCTCTGGCTTAACTTCCAGTTCAACCTGGAATAACAGTGGTGGCAGTGGACACTCTTGTCTTGTTCCTGATCTTAGAGAGCTTTCATTCCTTCATCATTGAGTATGATGTTGGCAGTGAATATTTTTCATAAATGCCCTTGATCATGTTGAGGAAGCTTCCTTTTATTCCTAGTTTTTGATGTGTTTTTATCAAGAAGGGGTGCTTCATTTTCTTTTGTCAATTGAGATGATCATGGTTTTTTTCTTTTGTTCTATTAATGTAGTTGTATAACATTAAATTGATTTTACATTATACCACCCTTGCCTACCTGGGATAAATCTACTTGATAATGGTGTATAATTCTTTCAATGTGCTGTTGAATTTGGTTTGCTAGTATTTTATTGAAGATTTTTGCATGCATATTCATAACGGATTTTAGTCTGTGATTTTCTTTTCTTGTGATAACTTTATCTGGCTTTGGTATGAAGGTAATGTTGACCTCCTTGAATGAGTTAGGAAGTGTTCTCTCTTCAATTTTTTTGAAAGATTTTGAGCAGGACTGATAATTCTTCTTGGAATGTTTGGTGAAATTCACCAATGAAGCCATCTGGCCCTGGGCTTTTCTTTGTTGTTGTTGTTGTTGTTGTTGTTTAATTACTGATTCAAAATCTTTGTTATTGGTCTGTTGAGATCTTCTATTTCTTCTTGAATCAGTGTAGGTAGTTTGTGTGTTTCTAGGAATTTGTCCATTTTGTCTAGGTTATCTGATTTGTTAGTGTACAGTTGTTTGTATTATCCTCTTATAATCCTTTCTATTTCTGTGCAGTTGGTAATGTCCCCCTTTCCTTTCTGATTTTAATTATTTGCGTCCTCCCTTTTGTTTTCTTTTGTCAGTCAAGCTAAAGGTTTGTCAATTTTATTGCTCTTTTCAAATAACCAACTTTTGGTTTTGTTGATTATTGTTTTTTATTCTTTATTTCATTGATCTTTGCTCTAATCTTTATGTTTTCCTTCCTTCTGCTTGCTTTCAGTTTAGTTTGCTCTTCTTTTTCTGGATCCTCCAGTTGTCTGGTTAGATCTCTGATATGAGATCTTTCTTCTTTTTTAATGTATGCATTTAAAGCTCTAACATTCTCTCTCAGCACTGCCTTTCTTGCATCCCATAATATCCCTTGTGATTTTTTTTTTTTGATGCATTGATTTTTTTTTAAGGGTGTGTTAATTTCCAAATATTTGTGAATTTTCCAGTTCTCCCTCTGTTATTAATTTCTAGCTTTATTTCATTGTGATCACAGAATATCATTGTAGGATTTCAGTATTTTTTAATTTGAGACTTGTTTTGTGACCTAACATATGGTCTATCCTGGAAAATGATCCATAGGAACTACAGAAGGCTGTGTATTCTGCTTCTGTTGGGTTGTTGTGTTTTATATATGTCTGTTAGATCATATATAGTGACCTTCTTTGTCCTTTGTAACAGTCTTTGACATAAAGCCTGTTGTATCTGATATTAGTATAGCCACTTGTAGTTCATGATTTTTTCTTCTGTCAGCTCCAATCTGCTGTTGAAACCCTCTAGGGAATATTTCATTTCAGTTTTTGTGGTCTTCGACTCCAGTATTTCTGTTTGGTGCCTTTAAAATTTTTCTAGTTGTTTATTGAAATTCTCCTATTGTTCATTCATTGTTTTCCTGATATCTTTAGTTTTTTCTGTTTTCCTTTATCTCCTTGAGCATATTGAGGATCATTTCTTTAAAGTCTTTTTTCGATATACCCACAGTCTGGTCCTCTTTGTTGATGGTTTCTTGATTTCTATCTTGTTCCATTGGATGAGCCATCATTTTTTGTTTCTTTGTCTTGTAATCTTTAAAATAATCTGTACATTTTAATATTTTAAAGTGTAAATTCTGGGATTTATTCATTGGGCTGTCTGTGCCTTAAGTTTGTATCCAGCTATTGATATGAGAGATTTCCCTTGAGTGCCAGGAGCTAACAAAAACCAACAAACAAATGCAATAAACACCTTTCACAAGTCTTTGCAAATTGGTTGGTACTCTCCTTCAGAGTTTATCCTCTTGTAATATCCTGTATCCTCTCCTATCAAGAAGATCAACCCAAGGCAATGTGAAATGAAAGGTCCTCTTTGTCTTTTGTAATTCTGTGTCTTTTCCTGTGCTTGTGCTGGCTCCTTGCCCTAGGAATTCATTTATAAGATTTTGAATGTCCCCTCTACTCCTTATGAGATGAACTTTCTCCCTCTTTTATGTGTTCTATTTTATGACAAAAAGCAGGTAATCTTTTGCCCCAGGCTGCGTTAACTTGTTTCTTAAACTGCTTTAGCTATTTGCAAGCTCCTTCTGCTTGCAGATCTAGTTCTGGAAGGGCAAGCCTGAAATGAGTTTTCTAGTTCAGTCTTTCAAGCTGCCACCCGATAGATTGGCACTGATGTACAGGCACTCCAGTATGCACATAGGGGTTACTTTGCTCCTTCTGGAACAGGGCTAGGGACCTACAATGAGAGCACAGAGTGACTCCACAATGCGACAGAGAAGGGAGTGGGGGGGTGGGCCAGGATGGGGACCAAGTGCTTCTCCTACCATTTTTAGAGCTGCATGTTCTTGATTAGGGGTGCACCCAATTACTGCAACCCTGTAACTGTTTTCTGGAGTTTTGAGGAAGATGGCTCTGCCAGTTTTTGCTGGTTGTTCAAGGATTCTCGAGCATCGTAGCCATCTTGGTCAACTGGAACTCTTTTCTTAATGCTTTAATGCTGACCTCCTCTCTTCTTCTTCACTTTTTTAAAGATATGTTAATACTGCCTAAACTGGTCTAAAAACCATTCTGTTGCTTAACTTTGCATATATCTCCAGATCTGTTGTTTCTGGTTTTAGAGTTTAGTTGAAATCCAACAGACAAATTGAAGTTCTGGTTTCATTACTTATCACTTGTTAGAACCTTTGGTTCTATCTGTAAAACAGTACAAATGCTTACATTTCTCTGTTATTTGTTATTGAGATATAATATGTAGGTAAAACACCAAGCCTGTATGTTGTAGGTAATGATACTATATTTTATTTATCAAACCAGGCCAGGTACTGACTGCTGTAGGTTTCATAATTGATCCTAGAGTTCCAGTTACAAGGTTGGCCAGTTCTCCAAAGTATTGCCATTGGCAGTCTTCTTCTTAACTGTCTTCTGGGGATGGCAGCATTGGTGATTGTCTTGTTTGGGTAGGTCTAGAACAACACTGTCTCAAAGAACTTTCTGTGATAAAGGAAGTGTTCCATATATGCATTGTCCAGTATGTAGTCACTAGCTATATGTGGCTTCTGAGCACTTGAAATGTGGACAGTGTGACTGAGGAACTGAATTTTTAATTTTAATTAAATTTTTAAATTTAATAGCAGTTTGTGTCTAGTGGCTATTGCACAGGTGTAAGACTTTTGCTACTTTTATAGCCATGACAAGGAGGACAAATAATCCCAATTTAGTTCCCTCTCACTGCTTTGTGTATGTATATACATGTGTGTGTATGTATCTTTCTCGTTCTGGAGCCCTCCTAGGATTTGTGGCAGCAGAGGTCAAGTTCCTAGGCCTGCCTATGCTGTTAAGTGGTGTTGGGGATTGAATCTTGTCCCCTACAAAAGGCATGTTCGGATCCCAACCACTGGTCTTGTGGATATGAACCCATTTGTAAACAGAACCTTTGAAGATGCTGTTAAGGTGTGCCCAGATTAAATGAAGGTAGACTTTAATCCAGTATTACTGAAGTCCTTATAAGCCAGGGAAATTGGACACAGAAGGAAAAAGCCATGGAGAGCAGCTAGAAGCTGGAAGGCAGCACAACCCAAAAGAGAAAGGATTAGATGCTGTCGTGTGCCAGATTGCCATGTGAAGCAAAAGCCAAAGAACCCTAAAGATTGCCAACTGGCCAGAATATACTGACCTCAGAACGAAGCCTCTGAAACAATGAGACAACAAATTCATGTTGTTAGGCCAACCCGTTGTTTTAGCAGTCAGATAGTTAAGACGTTTGGCAATGCCTGTTTAGCCTTGGATCAGGTTTGTTTGTTCATTTGTTTTTTAATCCCCTTTCTGGCTTCAATCTGATTTCTAAAATGTAGGGCAATGTTTCTCAAAGATTGGTTCAATGACCATTTGCATCAGAATTATCTGGATTGCTTGTGAAAATGCAGAGATGCTAACATCTGGACCCTATTAAATTGAACATTGGAACAAGACAGGCAGTATTCTAGTTTCTTCAAGTTATACTTTTCTGTCAGGCCTATGCTTACCTGTGGGTGTTATGGGAGTTAGATGGAGAAAGGAATGGGGATGGGAATTTGGTTGTTTACAGTTCTGTGCCTCTCACCTCTATCCTCTGTTGAGTTTGGAGGCCACCCAGTCCTCCCATCCTTTAATCTGATTTCTTCAGAAACAAATCTCAGGCTCCTGGATGTGGGGTAGGGAGGATGGAGGGTGTGGTGGTAGTGGTGCGAGGGTGGGGGGTGTAGTGTGAGACTGGGAGTGTGGGTTAACTCCACCTTCTAAGGCAACTGGTACTTCTAATTCCTGCAGTGTTCTGGGGTTTAGCAGCTGTAATTGGCTTGCTTCCTATCGGGATCCCCTCGGAAGGTGTTTCAGGTTGCAGCTTTTCAGTTCTAGGTCACTTTACTACTCTCTCTCTGTTTCTGTCTTCCAAAATTTTTTGAAACTCTTACCTACTATCTCCTTCCCTGTTCTCTTTTTCCTAATGGGTTTATGCTTTAAAGAAAAATTCCTGTATTGTCATTTTAGTGGGGCTTGGGGAAGGAAAGGAGATTAACGTGTGTTAAAATCTGTCTACTTTACTGGAATGTTGACCCCACCACTATCCCCCACCCCAAGTTTTTATTAACTTAGAGTTATTTTATCACAATATTATTACAGTTAATTGGAATAACTATGGGAGGCACTTTAAACTACATTTGAGAGTGATGATGTTTCAAGATTTGTCATTGCAAATGAATGTTGTTTTGATTCAGCTATAGTTTGCA
This sequence comes from Choloepus didactylus, assembly GCF_015220235.1. Classification (NCBI taxonomy): domain Eukaryota; kingdom Metazoa; phylum Chordata; class Mammalia; order Pilosa; family Megalonychidae; genus Choloepus; species Choloepus didactylus. The sequence continues at coordinate 82,597,857 of NC_051308.1, read as the reverse complement.
ATGTACTGCACATGAATATTAGGCATCCAAAAACATTTGGTTTGGTTTGACAATATTTAGTAAGATATATCAGAGTGGAAAAGGGGAGATTATTAGTTGGATTTGAGGTGAAAGCTTTGAACTTTTTATTTTTAATAACAGAAAGTGACTGAAAGGTTATGAAATCTGTCTGATATAAAAGGATGAGAAAGAGAGATTTATCAGAGCATAGTTAAAGACAGTAAACGGAGAAAATAAGAACATATCACATTTGTCCCCTACAGAGTGAGACTAGAGTGCTGAGAATGAATGACATTTTTAGAGCAGTTGCAGGTTTACAGAAAAATCATGCAGAAAGTAGAGTTCCCGTATATCTTCTCCCCACAGTTTTCTCTGTTATTAACATTTTGCATTAGTGTGGTACGTTTGTAACAATTGATGAACCAATATTGTTATAATCATATTATTAACTAAAATCTATAGTTTACATTAGGGTTCACTCTTTGATTCTTGATGGCAACCAGTGGTGTCATCCCAACGCCGCTCTATGCTGAGTTTTCTGGGAAAGTTACTTAGCCTTTCTGAGTCCTGTTTCTAGTGGGTACAATGGGGATGATAATTATAATACTTCCTGGGATAACTGAAAGGATTAAATAAGAGAATGGATGAGAGAACACTTTGTGAACTAGAAAGTAGCAGATACTTCCATTTCCCCCATCCACAGAGCACTGAAGTTAAGAGAGGGGCTTTGGAGCCAGACTGCCTGGGTTTATGTCCCAGCACTGGCACTTAACTAACTCTTTGTTTCTTGAGTAAGTCACCTAATTTCTCTATGCCTCAGTTTCCTCATCTGCAAAATTGGGATACAAAATTAAGGATACCTCAAATGGTTTTAGTGACAATTAAATAAATGAATTAACCATGCAAAGTGCCTGGTTATTAGTAAGCACTGTATCTGTTCTATTTTTTTTTTTTTTAAATAATTTCATGTTTATAGAAGAATTGCAAGAATGATAGATTACATTTTTTGAGTAAACATTTCTTTCTTTTTTTAAATGTTTGATTGTCATAGTTTATTTTATTTTTACAAACTTTTTGTTTTGAAATAATCTTGAACTCACAGGACACTTGCAAAAATAATATGTACTTCATGGGGAGAACTTTTCATGTATTCAGAAAACGTATCTCTATGTTCTCAATGGGTAGAACATATCTCTTCCCCGCTATGTACCCAGAGGCACCAATTTTAACATTTCCCCATCTTTGCTGTATCAACCTGTCTGTCTATATTTTTCTATCTATGGGTTGGTCTGTCTGTCTGTCTGTCTATCTGTCTACTGTTTTCTGAATATTTGAGAGCAGGTTACATGCATTGTACTCCTCGAACACATAATACTTCCTTGAATATTTCCTATGAACAAGGATGTTCAGTTATGTAATTACCTTAAGTTAGTTTTCTTTTTTTTTTATCTTCATTTTATTGAGATATATTCACATACCACGCGGTCATACAAAACAAATCGTACTTTCGATTGTTTACAGTACCATTACATAGTGGTACATTCATCACCCAAATCAATCCCTGACACCTTCATTAGCACACACACAAAAATAACAAGAATAATAATTAGAGTGAAAAAGAGCAATTGAAGTAAAAAAGAACACTGGGTACCTTTGTCTGTTTGTTTCCTTCCCCTATTTTTCTACTCTTCCATCCATAAACTAGACAAAGTGGAGTGTGGTCCTTATGGCTTTCCCAATCCCATTGTCACCCCTCATAAGCTACATTTTTATACAATTGTCTTCGAGATTCATGGGTTCTGGGTTGTAGTTTGATAGTTTCAGGTATCCACCACCAGCTACCCCAATTCTTTAGAACCTAAAAAGAGTTGTCTAAAGTGTGCATAAGAGTGCCCACCAGAGTGACCTCTCGGCTCCTTTTGGATTCTCTCTGCCACTGAAGCTTATTTCATTTCCTTTCACATCCCCCTTTTGGTCAAGAAGATGTTCTCCGTCCCACGATGCCAGGTCTACATTCCTCCCGGGAGTCATATTCCACGTTGCCAGGGAGATTCACTCCCCTGGGTGTCTGATCCCACGTAGGGGGGAGGGCAGTGATTTCACCTTTCAAGTTGGCTTATCCAGAGAGAGAGGGCCACATCTGAGCAACAAAGAGGCATTCGGGAGGAGGCTCTTAGGCACAACCATAGGGAGGCCTAGCCTCTCCTTTGCAGCAACCGTCTTCCCAAGTGTAAAACCTATGGTAGAGGGCTCAACCCATCAAACCACTAGTCCCCTATGTTTGTGGTCGTGTTAGCAACCATGGAGGTGGGGTAGGCCAATACCCCTGCATTCTCCACAGGCTCCTCAAGGGGGCACTACATCTTTTTTTCCTTGTTTTTCTTCTTTTTTTTTTTAACTTTCCCTTCTTTTTTTTTTTTTTTTTAAATCTTCATTTTATTGAGATATATTCACATACCACGCAGTCATACAAAACAAATCGTACTTTCGATTGTTTACAGTACCATTACATAGTGGTACATTCATCACCCAAATCAATCCCTGACACCTTCATTAGCACACACACAAAAATAACAAGAATAATAATTAGAGTGAAAAAGAGCAATTGAAGTAAAAAAGAACACTGGGTACCTTTGTCTGTTTGTTTCCTTCCCCTATTTTTCTTCTCTTCCATCCATAAACTAGACAAAGTGGAGTGTGGTCCTTATGGCTTTCCCAATCCCATTGTCACCCCTCATAAGCTACATTTTTATACAACTGTCTTCGAGATTCATGGGTTCTGGGTTGTAGTTTGATAGTTTCAGGTATCCACCACCAGCTACCCCAATTCTTTAGAACCTAAAAAGGGTTGTCTAAAGTGTGCATAAGAGTGCCCACCAGAGTGACCTCTCGGCTCCTTTTGGATTCTCTCTGCCACTGAAGCTTATTTCATTTCCTTTCACATCCCCCTTTTGGTCAAGAAGATGTTCTCCGTCCCACGATGCCAGGGCTACATTCCTCCCCGGGAGTCATATTCCACGTTGCCAGGGAGATTCACTCCCCTGGGTGTCTGATCCCACGTAGGGGGGAGGGCAGTGATTTCACCTTTCAAGTTGGCTTAGCTAGAGAGACAGGGCCACATCTGAGCAACAAAGAGGCATTCGGGACGAGGCTCTTAGGCACAACCATAGGGAGGCCTAGCCTCTCCTTTGCAGCAACCGTCTTCCCAAGGGTAAAACCTGTGGTAGAGGGCTCAACCCATCAAACCACCAGTCCCCTATGTCTGTGGTCATGTTAGCAACCATGGAGGTGGGGTAGGCCAATACCCCTGCATTCTCCACAGGCTCCTCAAGGGGGCACTACATCTTTTTTTTTTCCTTGTTTTTCTTTCTTTCTTTTTTTTTTTAACTTTCCCTTCTTTTTTAAATCAACTGTATGAAAAAAAAGTTAAAAAGAAAACAAACATACAATAAAAGAACATTTCAAAGAGACCATCACAAGGGAGTAAGAAAAAGACAACTAACCGAAGATAACTGCTTAACTTCCAACATGTTCCTACTTTACCCCAAGAAAGTTACCTAATATAGCAACATTTCTGTGAACTTGCTCCTACTATATCCATCAGAAATTAACAGACCATAGTGATTCCTGGGCATCCCCAGAACGTTAAATAGCTTATCTGTTCTTCTTGGATTATTGTTCCCCCTTCCTTAATTGCTCTCTATTGCTAGTTCCCCTACATTCTACATTATAAGCCATTTGTTTTACATTTTTCAAAGTTCACATTAGTGGTAGCATATAATTCTCTTTTTGTGCTTGGCTTATTTTGCTCAGCATTATGTCTTCAAGGTTCATCCATGTTGTCATATGTTTGACGAGATCGTTCCTTCTTACTGCCGCGTAGTATTCCATCGTGTGTATATACCACAGTTTATTTATCCACTCATCTCTTGAAGGACATTTGGGTTGTTTCCATCTCTTGGCAATTGTGAATAATGCTGCTATGAACATTGGCGTGCAGATATCTGTTCGTGTCACTGCTTTCCAATCTTCCGGGTATATACCGAGAAGTGCAATCGCTGGATCGAATGGTAACTCTATATCTAGTTTTCTAAGGAACTGCCAGACTGACTTCCAGAGTGGCTGAACCATTATACAGTCCCACCAACAGTGAATAAGAGTTCCAATTTCTCCACATCCCCTCCAGCATTTGTAGTTTCCTGTTTGTTTAATAGCAGCCATTCTAACCGGTGTTAGATGGTATCTCACTGTGGTCTTAATTTGCATCTCTCTAATAGCTAGTGAAGCTGAACATTTTTTCATGTGTTTCTTGGCCATTTATATTTCCTCTTCAGAGAACTGTCTTTTCATATCTTTTGCCCATTTTATAATTGGGCCGACTGTACTATTGTCATTGAGTTGTAGGATTTCTTTATATGTGCAAGATATCAGTCTTTTGTCAGATACATGGTTTCCAAAAATTTTTTCCCATTGAGTTGGCTGCCTCTTTACCTTTTTCAGAAATTCCTTTGAGGTGCAGAAACTTCTAAGCTTGAGGAGTTTCCATTTATCTATTTTCTCTTTTGTTGCTTGTGCTTTGGGTGTAAAGTCTAGGAAGTGGCCGCCTAATACAAGGTCTTGAAGATGTTTTCCTACATTATCTTCTAGGAGTTTTATGGTACTTTCTTTTATATTGAGATCTTTGGTCCATTTTGAGTTAATTTTTGTGTAGGGAGTGAGGTAGGGGTCCTCTTTCATTCTTTTGGATATGGATATCCAACTCTCCCAGCCCCATTTGTTGAAAAGACCATTATGACTCAGTTCAGTGACTTTGGGGGCCTGATCAAAGATCAGTCGGCCATAGATCTGAGGGTCTATCTCCGAATTCTCAATTCGATTCCATTGATCTCTATGTCAGTCTTTGTGCCAGTACCATGCTGTTTTGGCAACTGTGGCTTTATAATAAGCTTCAAAGTCAGGGAGTGTAAGTCCTCCCACTTTGTCTTTCTTTTTTAGAGTGTCTTTAGCAATTCAAGGCATCTTCCCTTTCCAAATAAATTTGATAACTAGCTTTTCCAAGTCTGCAAAGTAGGTTGTTGGAATTTTGATTGGGATTGCATTGAATCTGTAGATGAGTTTGGGTAGAATTGACATCTTAATGACATTTAGTCTTCCTATCCATGAACATGGACTATTTTTCCATCTTTTAAGGTCCCCTTCTATTTCTTTTAGTAGAGTTATGTAGTTTTCTTTCTATAGGTCTTTTACATCTTTGGTTAAGTTTATTCCTAGGTACTTGATTTTTTTTTTTTAGTTGCTATTGAAAATGGTATCTTTTTCTTGAGTGTCCCTTCAGTTTGTTCATTTCTAGCATATAGAAACCTTACTGACTTATGTGCATTAACCTTGTATCCCGCTACTTTGCTAAATTTGTTTATTAGCTCTAGTAGCTGTATCGTCGATTTCTCAGGGTTTTCTAGATACAAGATCATATCATCTGCAAACAATGACAGTTTTACTTCTTCTTTTCCAATTTGGATGCCTTTTATTTCTTTGTCTTGCCGGATTGCCCTGGCTAGCACTTCCAGCACAATGTTGAATAACAGTGGTGATAGTGGGCATTCTTGTCTTGTTCCTCATCTTAGAGGGAAGGCTTTCAGTCTCTCACCATTGAGTACTATGCTGGCTGTGGGTTTTTCATATATGCTCTTTATCATGTTGAGGAAGTTTCCTTCAATTCCTACCTTTTGAAGTGTTTTTATCAAAAAGGGATGTTGGATTTTGTCAAATGCTTTTTCAGCATCTATTAAGATGATCAATTGATTTTTCCCTTTTGACTTGTTAATGTGTTGTAATACATTGATTGATTTTCTTATGTTGAACCATCCTTGCATGCCTGGAATAAACCCCACTTGGTCATGGTGTATGATTTTTTTAATGTGTCTTTGGATTCGATTTGCAAGTATTTTGTTGAGGATTTTTGCATCTATATTCATTAGGGAGATTGGCCGGTAGTTTTCCGTTTTTGTAGCATCTTTGCCTGGTTTTGGTATTAGATTGATGTTAGCTTCATAAAATGAGTTAGGTAGTGTTCCATTTTCTTCAATGTTTTGAAAGAGTTTGAGTAAGATTGGTGTCAGTTCTTTCTGGAAAGTTTGGTAGAATTCCCCTGTGAAGCCATCTGGCCCTGGGCATTTATTTGTGGGAAGATTTTTGATGACTGATTGGATCTCTTTGCTTGTGATGGGTTGGTTGAAGTCTTCTATTTCTTCTCTGGTCAGTCTAGGTTGTTCATATGTTTCCAGGAAATTGTCCATTTCCTCTACATTATCCAGTTTGTTGCCATACAGTTGTTCATCGTATCCTCTTATAATTGTTTTAATTTCTTCAGGATCTGCAGTTATGTCACCTTTTTCATTCATTATTTTGTTTGTATGGGTCTTCTCTCTTTTTGATTTTGTCAGTCTAGCTAGGGGCTTGTCAATCTTGTTGATCTTCTCAAAGAACCAACTTTTGGTGATATTTATCCTCTCAATTGTTTTTTTGTTCTCTATGTCATTTATTTCTGCTTTAATCCTTGTTATTTCTTTTCTTGTACTTGGTTTAGGATTGGTTTGCTGTTCATTTTCTAGCTTCTTCAGTTGATCCATTAGTTCTTTGATTTTGGCTCTTTCTTCCTTTTTAATATATGCGTTTAGTGCTATAAATTTCCCCCTTAGCACTGCTTTTGCTGCATCCCATAGGTTTTGGTATGTTGTGTTCTCATTTTCATTCGTCTCTATATATTTAGCAATTTCTCTTGCTATTTCTTCTTTAACCCACTGATTGTTTAGGAGTGTGTTGTTTAACCTCCAGGTATTTGTGAATTTTCTAAGTCTCTGATGGTTATTGACTTCTAATTGTATTCCATTGTGGTCAGAGAATGTGCTTTGAATAATTTCAATCTTTTTAAATTTATTGAGGCTTGTTTTATGTCCCAGCATATGATCTATTCTGGAGAAAGTTCCATGAGCACTAGAAAAGTATGTGTATCCTGGTGATTTGGGATGTAATGTCCTGTATATGTCTGTTAAATCTAATTCATTTATCAGATTGTTTAGGTTTTCAATTTCCTTATTGGTCTTCTGTCTGGTTGATCTATCTATAGGAGAGAGTGATGTGTTGAAGTCTCCCACAATTATTGTGGAAACATCAATTGCTTCCTTTAGTTTTGCCAGTGTTCCTCTCATGTATTTTGTGGCACCTTGATTGGGTGCATAGACATTTACGATTGTTATTTCTTCTTGCTGAATTGCCCCTTTTATTAGTACGTAGTGGCCTTCTTTGTCTCAAAACATCCCTGCATTTGAAGTCTATTTCATCTGAGAGTAATACTGCTATACCTGCTTTCTTTTGGCTGTAGCTTGCATGAAATATTTTTTTTCATCCTTTCACTTTCAGTTTCTTTGTGTCCCTGTGTCTAAGATGAGTCTCTTGTATGCAACATATTGATGGTTCATTTTTTTGATCCATTCTGCGAATCTATATGTTTTAATTGGGGAGTTTAATCCATTTACATTCAACGTTATAACCGTGAAGGCATTTCTTGAATCGGCCATCTTATCCTTTGGTTTATGTTTGTCATATTTTTCCTTTCTGTCTATTAATATCCTTTATTGTACCCATACCGAATCTCTTTAGTACTGAACCTTTCTCCAAGTCTCTCTGTCCTTTCTTTGTTTCTCTGTCTGTAGGGCTCCCTTTAGTATCTCCAGTAGGGCAGGTCTCTTGTTAGCAAATTCTCTCAGCATTTGTTTGTCTGTGAAAAATTTAAGCTCTCCCTCAAATTTGAAGGAGAGCTTTGCTGGATAAAGTATTCTTGGCTTGAAATTTTTCTTACTCAGAATTTTAAATATATCGTGCCACTGCCTTCTCGCCTCCATGGTGGCTGCTGAGTAGTCACTACTTAGTCTTATGCTGTTTCCTTTGTATTTGGTGAATTGCTTTTCTCTTGCTGCTTTCAGAACTTGCTCCTTCTCTTCTGTGTTTGACAGTGTGATCAGTATATGTCTCGGAGTGGGTTTATTTGGATTTATTCTATTTGGAGTTCGCTGAGCATTTATGATTTGTGTATTTATGTTATTTAGAAGATTTGGGAAGTTTTCCCCAACAATTTCTTTGAATACTCTTCCTAGACCTTTACCCTTTTCTTCCCCTTCTGGGACACCAATGAGTCTTATATTTGGACGTTTCATATTATCTATCATATCCCTGAGGTCCATTTCGATTTTTTCAATTTTTTTCCCCATTCTTTCTTTTATGCTTTCATTTTCCATTCTGTCATCTTCGAGGTCACTGATTCGTTGTTCAACTTCCTCTAGTCTTGTACTATGAGTGTCCAGAATCTTTTTAATTTTGTGAACAGTGTGTCCAGAATCTTTTTAATTTTGTCAACAGTTTCTTTAATTTCCATAAGATCATCCTTTTTTTATTTAGTCTTGCAATGTCTTGTTTATGCTCTTCTAGGGTCTTCTTGATTTCCTTCATATCCTGTACTATGGTCTCATTGTTCATCTTTAGTTCTTTGAGTAGCTGCTCTAGGTGCTGTGTCTCTTCTGATATTTTGATTTGGGTGCTTGGGCTTGGGTTATCCATATCGCCTGGTTTTTCATATGCTTTATAATTTTCTGTTGTTTTTGGCCTTGTGGCATTTGCTGAACTTCATAGAGTTCTTTTAGGATTTGTAGACCAATTGAAGTCCTTGTCTCTAATTTATCAGATCTACAGCTTCGTGGAGTACACTTTCTCTAACTAACCAGCAGGTGGCGTCCACGAGCCACCTGTTCTCCACAAGCCAGTTCTCCCCTGCTTAGCCTTTTTGGTGAGTGGGGGAGTGAGTCTTGTGGGGTCCAATTGGTGTACCAAGCTTGCGTGTGTAGTTGGTTTTGTCTGCCCTGTATGTGGAGCGTGTTTCTGGGCAGTCAGGGAGGGGGGGTGGCTCTAACAATCAAATCTCCCTGGTGATCCTAGATTTTTAAAGCTGCTGCAATAGTCTAATCCTTCAGTTCAGTCCTGCCACAGTTTGTCTCTGCCACTGACCCACAAGTCCTTGGTATTGGCGTATGGCTCCTGAGACTTGCAAGTGGGCCCCTCTTCCAGGCCGTGCACCCCGGGTCCTCTGTTGAGGGATGACTGTGCTATGTCAGAGGTGAGTGCCATCCCCCCAGGGCAGTTCTGGGCTGTTGGGCTGTGTAGGGAGGCTCCCAGTCTGCTGAAATGATGGCTGAATGGGGCTTTGTTAATTCACACTGCTCTAGCTTCCCAACTCTGGGACAATCAGCTGAGGTTGCAGGGAAGGCTAATGTCCACGCCCAGTTTTGTGGTGTGTACCTGTTATTTGAAGCACTTCCATCACACTGGGTTGTCTGGGGCAGTTCTGGGCTATGGGTCTGGCGATGGGCAGGAGTGTTTCCTGTCCACCAGGATGATGGCTGTGAGCAGACACTCCCCTTTTCTTGGGAAGTTGTGGTGTTTAGTGAATTTTCTCAGCCACTGGATTATTGCGTTTTGTCTCAGAGCTCTCCTAGTTCTGCTCTTGACTTGACCTGCCCAAATTGCAAGTCTTTGAAGCTTTCTGTATTGGGCTTCTTACAGTAATTGTTTTAGAAAAAGAAAAAAGGATTAAAAAAAAAAAAAAAAAAAAAGGGCCCTCCTCAGAGATCTAATGGGTTAGAGACAAAGCAACCAGGGCCATTAAGGAAAGGTCCACAGGGCAGAGAGATCAGCTTTTCTTCGGGATTTGCATATGTGCCTCAGGGCCCTTCCCCTTTCTATGTTCACCAGAACTCCAAAAATCCTCCGCTTTTATTTTGGAGTTTTTCGTGTTGTTTTTTTTCTATGCCTGTCTCCTCTCTGCTGGGCTGGCTGCTCTCAGATTCTCTGGTGTCTGGTCTCAGTCTATCTATGGTTGGAGTTTGGATCAGTAGAATGAGTTTCCGATAAGGGCTGCCACTGCCGTTCTCCCTTCTCTTTCCTGGAGCTGACAGCCCCTCCTCCCACGGGACTGAGCCTGGCAGGGAGGGGCGCGGGTCCCCTGGCCGCAAAAACTTACAGATTTCGCTGATCTCAGCAGTTCCACGTTTTCATGAGTGTTGTATGAAGTATGCCCGAAGTCAGATTGCTCTGTGGTGTCCAGTCCACGCAGTTCCTGGCTTTCTACCTACTTTCCTGGAGGAGTAACTAAAACATACAGCTCACCAGTCTGCCATCTTGCCTTAAGTTAGTTTTCAAGTCCAAGAAATTTAACATTGATATAAAGCTTACATTCTGCAATTTTCTTGTGTCCCAGTAATGTCCTTTTGAACCTTTTAGATGCTGTCCAGTATCATATATTTCATTTAAGTGTCATTAATTCTTTAGTTTATCTTTTTTTTTGAATTGTGAAAATATATGAATAACATAAATCTTTTCATTGTAACCCCTCCCCCGAAAACCATTCAGTGGGATTACTCACATTCAGAATATTATAGTACCCCCGCCACTATCCATTACTAGAACTGTCCCTTTACCCCAAACAAAAACCCTACACTCATTTTACGTTAATCCCTGTTGCTCCTACCCCCTCATCCCTGTAAACCTGTAATCTACTGTCTGTCCGTATGAGTTTGTATATTCTCTGGTATTTTCTTTGTGGTTACCATGAGACTTAAATTTAGCACCCTAAGTCTATAACAGTCTCATTTGCCTTGATACCAAGTTAACAACTTCGGTGGCATCTATAACTATGTTCCTATACTCCACCATCCTCCCAGCTCTGTGTAGTTCTTGGCACAAATTATTTATTTATACATTATGAGTCCCAAATCCTTCATTTATCATTACATTTTAAGCATATACCCTTTAGATCCTGTAGAAAGTAAAAAGTGGAGTTTCAAACAAAAAATACGGTAGTACTGGTATTTATATTTTTCCATCTCAGAGATCTTTATTTCTTCATGTGGTTTCAACCAGTTGTCTAGTGTCCTTTACTTTCAACCCGTAGAACTCCCTTTAGCATCTCTTGTAGAGCTGGTCTAGTGGTGACAAACTCCCTGAGCTTTTGTTTTTCTGGGAATGTCATAATCTCTCCCTCATTTTCTTTTTTTTTGTGAAGTGGGTTTACTGAACAATCATGCATATAAAATACAGGATTCCCATACACCACCCCACCACACACTTGCGTTGGTGTGGAGAATTTGTTACAATTGATGATAGTACTTTTTTGTAATTCTACTATTTTTAACAGTAGTTATATTTGTTATAATTGATGAATGATTATTAAAGTAGTGCTATTAACTGTTGTCTCTAGTCTGTGTAGGGGTATTTTCCCCCCATATTCCCAACCTATTATTTATTATTATTTTTTTTTTCACGCATGTCTTCATTTTATTACTAATCTAAGGGGGTTGTCGGTCACAAGGTTTTTACAATCACATGGTTATTATAAGAACTGTATAGTTATGTAATCATTATCAAAGATCAAGGCTACTGAATTACTGTTTAGCAATTTCAGGTTATTTCCTTCTGGCTACTCTGATACACTAGAAACTAAAAAGAAATATCTATATAATGGGTCAATAGTCATACTCATTTGTTAAATCATAACTTTTCCATTACAACTCCTTGTCCTTTGATCATTCTATCAATTTTCAGGGATATCTGGACAGTGACTGTTCTAACTTCTTCATTCTAAAAAGGGGTGTTGACATACAGGGTAGAGGGATGAAACTGATGTTCTTGAAGAGACTTGTACCTCTGGGTTTCAGGGCTTATCTGGTATGGAAACAACCTGGAGGCTTTAAGTTTCTGAAAAAATAAACTTTATAAATACAACTTTTATAGAGTCTTAGATAGAGCACAGGGTATTCTTTAGGGTTTTAGGAATACCATTGGTTGGAGCTTGTCATACTTTGGCAAATTGCAGTATCTGACTGAAGCTTGCGTAAGAGTAATTTCCAGAATGTCCTCTTCATTCTATGTGAAATTTCTAAGCCAGTGAAACTTTATTTTGTTTCATTTCTTTACCCCCTTTTGGTTAAGAAGGCACTATCAATCCCATGATGCCAGGGCCAGGCTCGTCCCTGGGAGTCATTTCCCACATTGCCAGAGAGACTTACACCCCTAGGAATCATGTCCCAGGTAGGGGGTATCTCCCTCATTTTTGAAAGAGTGTTTTGCCAGATTTAGAGTTTTTGATTGACAGGTTTTTTTTTTTTTTTAAATTTCAACACTATATATGTCATCCTACTGCCTTCTTGCCTCTATGGTTACCAGTGAGAAATAAACATTTAATCTTATTGAGACTTCCTTGTCTGTGACATGTTGCTTCTCTCTTGTGGTTTTCAGGATTCTCTTTTTATCTTTGGCATTTGACAGTTTGTGACATGATGTGGTGTGGGTCTTTTTGGGTTTACCCTGTTTGGAGTTCTTTGAATATCTTGGATTTGTGTACTCATGTCTTTCATTAAATTTGCGAAGTTTTCTGCCAGTATTTCTTTGAATATTCTCTCTGCCCCTATCTTTTTTCTCCATCTGGGACTCTCACAATGCGTCTGTTGGTATGCTTGATGGTGTCTACAGTTCCTCAGACTCTGTTCACTTTTATTCATTCTTTCCTTTTTCTCCTTCTCAGACTGGATGAGTTCAACTGTCTTCTTCTGCCAGCTCCAATATTCTGTTGAACCCCTCTAGAGAGCTCTGTTTGGTTCCTTTTCTTTTTTAAATTTTTATTAAAAATTTTTTTATTGTGAATTTTAGCCTATATACATAACAATGATAGTTTTCAAAGTACGATTTCACTAGTAGTTGGAGAACAAAAAGAATGTCATGGGTTACAATTCCACAACTTCATCCATTTCTGTTATTGTAAAATATAACATACATACAGAAAGGGGTCATCTCTCGACATATAGCTCAACAAGCAGTCATATAGGTAATTTGAAAAATTGTTATGGGTTACAGTTCCACAGTTTCAGTTCCTTCCTTATTATGCTATACAAGGTATATACAGAAAGGTGAAGACCTTCAAGGAACAATTCAATGAGCAGCTATAGAGCACATCCCAAAGGATGCTACAGGTCAGAGTTCCACCATGTTATTTACCTCCTTCCAGCCATTCCAGTACCACAGCATCCAAAAATATATATATAATTACATAAAGTTTCTTATTCATAAGCCTTCGTTCAATCTTATTTTGTTTGCTCCTACCCCTTCCCCTCACTTAATCTCTTTCTCCATCTTTAGGGTGTCTAGGCAGTGAGAACCCTAACTTGTTCATATTGAAAGGGGGTGTCGACGGTATGGGGAAGGGGCCACATCTGATGATAGGTCTTAAGGAAGCTGTTGCCTCTGGATTTCAGGACTTGTCTGGTATAGACACACTCTGGTGGATTTAAGTTTCTAAAAGGTAAAACTTAGTGAGTGCGTCTTTTATAGAATCTCAGGTAGGGCCCTAGGTATTTGGGGACTACTTTTGGTATGGGCATGGCTCACCATGGCCATTTGGGATGTCTAGATGGAATTGCAGAAGAGACCTCTCCAAGATAACCTCTCAACTCTTATCGTTTTTTTCCCCCCACTTTGGTCAAGTAGGCATTTTCAATCCCATGTTGCCAGGGCCAGGCTCATTCCTGGGAATCATGTCCCATGTTACCAGGGAGATTCATTCCCCTGGGAGTCATGTCCCTCGTGAAGGGGGGACGTTAATGAATTTATTTGCCAAGTTGTGTTTAGAGAGAGAAAGGCCACATCTGAGAAACAATGAGGTTCCCTGGAGGTACCTCTTAGGCATAATTACAGGAGGGTTCAGCCTCCTATTTACAACCCTAAATTTCACAAGAGCAAGCCTCAAGTCGAGGGCTTGATTTAAGTAGTGGGATCCTAACTTGACTTAATATATATTCTATCCCAAGATAAACAGTCATTTTCTTCCATTATCTTCTCTTAGTTGTACAATCATCATCACTCTCAACTTGAAACAGTTATCATAACATAATACCACCCAGAGCTCTTATCAGCTGCTAATTATTCATCCCTAGTTTTAGTGTAGAGTTGGTAAGATATTTCTATTAAATATAGTCATTAATACGTAATGGGTAGTTTTTCTCATACCACTCTGTTCTTAACCCTCTGTATCCTCTAACACTTATTTAGGTTTGCAGTGCCACTCTGTGGGTTACTTGCTTTTAAACACTCATTTACGAACATGTTCACTTTCAATGCATCATTGATACTTATAATTCCATTAACGAACCATAGTCACTTCTGACCATTCCTATACCATTAAGATCACCCTCATTATCACATCTCTACATATTAGATTATTGTTCCCCCTTCATTAGTTTCTGACTATCTCTAGGTCCCATGTATTCTACATTATAAGATACGTATCTTACATTTTTCACAGAGTTCACGTTAATGGTAACATACAATATCTCTCCTTTTGTGTCCGGCTTATTTTACTCAGTGTTATGTCTTCAAGGGTCATCCATGTTGTCATATGTCTCACGATCTCGTTCCTTCTTACTGCTGCATAGTGTTCCATTGTGTGTATATACCACATTCTGTTTATCCACTCATCTGTTGAAGGACATTTGGATTGTTTCCATCTCTTGGAAGTTGTGAACAATGCTGCTATGAACATTGGTGTGCAAATATCTGTTCGTGTCACTGCTTTCAGATCTTCTGGGTATATACCAAGAAGTGAAATTGTAAATCGTACAGTAATTCTGTCTAGTTTTCTGAGGAACCATCAAACTGTCCTTCAGTGTGGCTGTACCATTATACAGTCCCACCAGCAATGAATAAGAGTTCCAGTTTTTCCACATCATCTCCAAGCATTTGTAGTTTCCTGTTTGTTTAATGGCATCCGTTGTGATTGGTGTGAGATGATATCTCATTGTGGTCTTGATTTGGATCTCCCTAATAGCTAGTGAAGATGAACATTTTTTCATTTTTTAGCCATTTGTATTTCGTCTTCAGAGAAATGTCTTTTCATATCTTTTGCTCATTTATAATTGGGTTGTGTGCTGGTTTGAATGTATTATGTCTCCCAAAACTCCATTATCTTTGATGTAGTGTTATGTAGGCAGACACATCAGTGTTGATTAGATTGTAATTCCTTGAGTGTTTCCATGGAGATACGACCCACCCAACTGAGGGTGATGACTCTAATTGGATAATTTCCATGGAGGTGTGACCCCACCCATTCAGGGTGGGTCTGAGTTAGTTCACTGGAGCATTATATAAGCTCAGACAGAAGGAGCGAGCTTGCTACAGCCAAGAGGGACACTTTGAAGAATGCACAGAAGATGAGAGAGGAGCTGAAGCTTACAGAGACATTTTGGAGATGGCCTTTGAAAGCAGACTTTTGTTCTGAAGAAGGTAAGAGAGGACAGACACCCCAAGAACAACTGAGAGTGACATTTTGAAGAGATGCTGAAGCCTAGAGAGGAACATCCTGGGAGAAAGCCATTTTGAAACCAGAACTCTGGAGCAGACACCAGCTACATGCCTTCCCAGCTAACAGAGGTTTTTCGGACTCCATTGGCCATCCTTCAGTGAAGATACCCCCTTACCTTGGACACTTTATGGCCTTACGACTGTAACTTTGTAACCAAATAAACCCCCTTTATAAGAGCCAATCCATTTCTGATGTTCTGCATTCCAGCAGCATTAGCAAACTAGAACAGGTTGTTTGTACTATTGTCATTGAGTTGTAGAATTTATTTATGTATGCAAGATATTGGTATTTTATCAGATTCCTGATGTTCCGGTTTGCTAATGCTGCCTGTTATGCAAAATACCACAAATGGGTTAGCTTTTATAAAGGGGGTTTATTTGGTTAGAATGTTACGGTCTTAAGGCCATAAAGGTGTCCAGGCTATGGTGTCAACAAGTATACCTTGACCGAAGAAAGGCCAGTGGTGTCTGGAAAATGTCTGTTAGCTGGGAAAGCATGTGGCTGGCATCTGTTGATCCCAGGTTGTGTTCCATCTCCTCTCTCAGCTCCTGTGCATTCTTTAAAGTGTCCCTTTTGGCTGTAGCTGCATCTGGGCCTGTGTGGCTGTTTTCAAAGTACTCCAGTGATTCAATAAAGACCCACCCTGAATGGGTGAGGCAACACCTCCATGGAAATAATCCAAAGAAAGGTCTAACCCACAGTTGATTGAGTCACATCTCCATGGAAACACTGAACCAGTAGGTTCCAACCTAATCAACACTAATAAGTCTGCCTCCACAAGATTGCATGAAAGAATGTGGTGTTTTGGGGGGCATAATGCATCCAAACCAGCATACATGGTTTCCAAATATTTTATTCCATTGAGTTGGCTTTCTCTTTACCTATTTGACAAATTTCTTTGAGTTCAGAAGCTTTTAATTTTGAGAAGTTCCCATTTATCTGTTTTTTTCTTTCGTTGCTTGTGCTTTGGGTGTAAGGTCTAAGAAGTGACCTCCTAATTCTAGGTCTTGAAGATGTTGCCCTACATTATCTTCTTGGAGTTTTATGGTGCTGTCTCTTTTATTGAGGTCTTTGATCCACTTTGAGTTAACATTTGTGTAGGGTATGAGGTAGGGGGGTCCTCTTTTATTCTTTTGGATGTGGATATCCAGTTCTCCCAGATCCATTGTTGAAGAGACTGTTACGTCTCAGTTCTTTGGATTTGGGGGCCTTATCAAAGATTAGTTGACTGTAGATCTGGGGATCTATTTCCAAATTCCTCATTCAGTCCCATTGGTCAATATGTATATCTTTGTGCCAACACTATGCTGTTTTGACTACTGTGACTTTATAGTAATCTTCAAAGTCAGTCAGTGTTAAGTCTTCCAACTTCGTTTTTCTTTTTTAGAATGTTTTTAGCAATTCAAGGATCTTTCCCTTCCCAATAAATTTGATAACTAGCTTTTCCAAGTCTGCAAAGTAGGTTGTTGGAATGTTGATTGAAATTGCATTGAATCTGTAGATGAGTTTGGGTAGGATTGACATCTGAACATTTAGCCTTCCTATCCATGAACATGAAATATTTTTCCATCTCTTTCAGTCCCCTTCTATTTCTCCTAGTAAAGTTATGTAAGTTTCTGTGTAGAGGTCCTTTACATCCTTGGTTAAGTTTATTCCTAGTACTTGATTTTTTAGTTGCTATTGACAATGATATCTTTTTCTAGAGTGTCTCTTCAGTTAGGTCGTTTCTAGTGTATAGGAACATTACTGAATTTTATGCATTAATTTGTATCCCACCACTTTGCTAAATTTATTGGCTCAAGTAGCTGTGTTGTTGATTTCTCGGGGTTTTCCAAATATGATATCATCTGCAAATAATGACAGTTTTACTTCTTCGTTTCCAAGTTGTGTGCTTTTTATTTCTTTGTCTTGCCAGATTGCTCTGGCTAGAACTTCCTGCACAATGTTAAATAATAGTCGTGAAAGTGGGCATCCTTTCTCAGTCTTGATCTTAGAGGGAAGGCTTTTAGCCTCTTGCCTTTGAATACTATGCTGGCTGTGAGTTTTTCATATATTCCCTTTGTCATATTGAGGAAGCTTCCTTCAATTCTACCTTTTGAAGTGTTTTTATGAAAAAATGATGCTGAATTTTGTGGAATGCTTTTTCAGCATCCAATAAGATGATAATTTGATTTTTCCTTTCTGATTTGTTAATTGTTGTATTATATTGATTGATTTTCTTACGTTGAACCGTCGTTGCATGCCTGGAATTAACCCCACTTGGTCATGGTGTATGTTTTTTAAATGTGTCTTTGGATTGGATTTGCAAGTATTTTGCTGAGAATTTTTGCATCTATATTCATTAGGGAGTTTGGTCTGTAGTTTTCCTTTCTTGTATCACTCTAATACCATCTGGTTTTGGTATTAGAATGACTTTGATTTCATAATATGAGTTAGGTAGTGTTCCATTTTCTTCAATTTTTTGAGAGTTTAAGTAAGATTGGTGTCAGTTCCTTTTGGAAACTTTGATAGAATTTCCCTGTGAAGCCATCTGGCTCTGGGCTTTTATTTGTAGGAAGCTTTTTGATGACTGATTGAATCTCTTTGCTTGTGATTGGTTAGTTGAGGTCTTCTGTTTCTTCTCTGGTCAGTCTAGGTTGTTCATATGTCTCCAGGAAATCATCCATTTCCTCTAAATTGTCTAGTTTGTTGGTGTACAGTTATTCATAGTATCCTCTTATGATTTTTTAAATTTCTCCTGATCCACAGTAATGTCCCCTCTCTCATTTATTATTTTGTTTATTTGGGTCTTCTCTCTTTTTGACTTTGAAAGTGTAGCTAAGGGCTTGTCAGTCTTGTTGATCTTCTCAAAGAACCAACTTTTGGTTTTATTCATTCTCTATTTTTTTTTGTTGTTGTTCTTTATATCATTTATTTCTGCTTTAATCCTTGTTGTTTCTTTTCTTCTACTTGCTTTAGGATTAGTTTGCTGTTCATTTTCCAGCTTCTTCAGTTCCATTACTTCTTTGATTTTTAGCTCTTTCTTCCTTTTTAATGTATGCATTTAGAGCTATAATTTTCCCCCTCAATACCACCTTTGCTGCATCCCATAAGTTTTGGTATGTTGTGTTCTCGTTTTCACTTGTCCCTGATATTTAGCAATTTCTTCTTTGGCCCACTGATTGTTTAGGAGTGTGTTGTTTAACCTCCAGATATTTGTGAATATTCTAGGTGTTTGATGGTTATTGACCTCTAATTGTAATCTATTGTGATCAGAGAATGTGCTTTGAATAATTCCAGTCTTTTTAAATTTATTGAGGCTTATTTTATGCCCCAGCATATGATCTATCCTGGAGAAACTTCCATGAGCACTAGAGAAGAATGTGTATCCTAGTGATTTGGAATGTAATACTGTTCTAGTTTGCTAATGCTGTGGAATGCAAAACACCGGAGACGGATTGGCTTTTATAAAAAGGGGGTTTATTTGGCTACACAGTTACGTCTTAAGGCCATAAAGTGTCCAAGGTAACACATCAGTAATCAGGTACCTTCACTGGAGGATGGCCAATGGCATCCGGAAAACCTCTGTTAGCTGGGAAGGCACATGGCTGGCATCTGCTCCAAAGTTCTGGTTTCAAAATGGCTTTCTCCCAGGACGTTCCTTTCTAGCAAGCTTGCTCCTCTTCAAAACGTCACTCACAGCTGCACTGAGTTCCTTCTCTTTGAGTCAGCTCATTTATATGGCTCCACTGATCAAGGCCCACCCTGAATGGGTGGGGCCATGCCTCCACGGGAATATCTCATCAGAGTCATCACCCACAGCTGGGTGGGGTACATTCCAAGCGAATCTAATCAGCACCAAAACATCTGCCCCACAAGACTTCATCAAAGATAATGGCGTTTGAGGGACACAATACATTCAAACTGGCACAAATACTCTATATGTGTCTAAGTCTGATTCATTTACCACATTGTTTAGATTTTCAATTACCTTATTGGTCCTCTGTCTGGCTGGTCTATCTATAGGAGAGAGTGATATATTGTCGTCTCCCACAAATATTGTGGAAACATCTGTTGCTTCCTTCAGTTTTGCCAATATTTGTCTCATGTACTTTGGAGCACCTTGACTGGGTGCATAGACATTTATGAATATTATTTCTTCTTGTTGAATTCTCCTTTTTATTAGTATATAGTGTCTGTTCTAGTTTGCTAATGCTGCCAGAATGCAAAATGCCAGAAATGGATTGGCTTTTATAAAAGGGGGTTTATTGGTTACACAGTTACAGTCTTAAGGCCATAAAGTGTCCAAGGAAACGCATCAACAATCGGGTACCTTCACTGGAAGATGGCAAATGGCGTCCGGAAAACCTCTGTTAGCTGGAAAGGCATGTGGCCAGCATCTGTTCCAAGTTCTGGTTTCAAAATGGCTTTCTCCCAGGATGTTCTTCTCTAGGCTTCAGCTCCTCAAAAATGTCCCTCTTAGTTGCTCTTGGGGCATTTGTCCTCTCTTACCTTCTCCAGAGCAAAAGTCTGTTTTCAAAGGCTGTTTTCAAAATGTCTCTGTAAGCTGAAGCTCCTCTCTCAGTTCCAGCACCTTCTTCAAAGTGTCCTTTTTGTCTGTAGCTCCTCGTCAAAATGTCACTCTCAGCTGCACTGAGTTCCTTCTGTTTGTCAGCTCATTTATATGGCTCCACTGATCAAGGCCCACCCTGAATGGGTGGGGCCATGCCTCCATGGAAATTATTTGATCGGAGTTATCACCCACAGCTGGGTGGGGCGCATCTCCAAAGAAACAGTCAAAGAATTACAATAGAATCAACACTGATAACATCTGCCCACACAAGATTACATCAAAGATAATGGTGTTTGGGGGGACATAATACATTCAAACCAGCTCAGTGTCCTTCTTTGGTCTCTTATGACATCCTTGCATTTAGTCAGTTACATCTGAAATTAATATTGCTACCCCTGCTTTCTTTTTGCTGTAGCTTGCATGGGATATTTTTTTCCATCATTTCACTCTCAATTTCTTTGTGTCACTGGCTCTGAGTCTCTTGTAAGCAAAATATTTCTTAATCCATTCTTCCCATCTGTATCTTTTTTTTTATTGAGATTGGTCACATTCCATGCAATTATCCAAAGATCCAGAGTGTTCAATCAATTGCCCATGATACCATCATAAAGCTGTGCATCTATCACCACAATTAATTTTTTTTTGAGTTTTTAGAACATTTTCATTACTCCAGAAAAGAAATAAAGAGAAAGAGGGAAAATAAAGGAAACTTAAATCCTCCCATACCCCTAACCACCTCCCCTCCATTATTGAATCATAGTATTGGTATAGTACATTTGTTATTATTGATGAAAGAATGTTAAAATACTACTAACTGTAGTATATAGTTTGCAATAGGTATACTTTTCTCCCTATATGCCCCTCTATTATTAACTTCTAGTTATAGTGTCATACATTTGTTCTAGTTCATGAAAGAGATTTTTAATATTTGTACAGTTAATCACGGACATTGCCCACCACAGTATTCACTGTTTTATAGATTCCCATCTTTTAACCTCTAATTTTCCTTCTGGTGACATACATGACTCTAAGCTTCCCCTTTCCACCACATTCACACACCATTCAGCACTGTTAGTTATTCTCACAAAATGCTACCCTCCCCTTTGTCCACTTTCAAACACGTAAGTTCAAGCTGGTTGAACATTCTGCTCATAATAAGCAACCGCTTCCCATTTTTTAGCCTTATTGTATATCCTGATAACTTATATTTCATGTCTGTGAGTTTAGATATTACAATTATTTTATATCAGTGAGACCTTGCAATATTTGTCCTTATGTGTCTGACTTATTCCACTCAAAATAGTGTCCTCAAGTTTTCTTCATCAACCCATTTTTTTTAAGACGGTTTTGTTCATACCACATACATTCTGCCTTAATTAAACAATTGATGGTTTCCTGAATAGTCACGTATTTATGTATTCACTACCCTCACCACTATCTATATAAGGACATCTCCATTTCTTCCACAAAGAAGGAGCAAGAGTCAAAGAAGGTAGAGAGACAAAAGAAAAAGAAAAAAGAAAGAGAGAGGAAACCAAACAAACCAAAAATAACAGAATATGACAGCTAGGAAACAACAAAAGGAAAGGTAGCATTAAACTAGAGTGGAATAGAGTCAGACAGGATCACCAATGCCAAGAGTCCTTTGCCCCTCCCTTATGTCCTCCTCTTATATGCATTTAGCTTTGGTATATTGCCTTTGTTACATTAAAGGAAGCATAATACCAAATTTCTGTTAATTATAGTCTCTAGTTTGCATTGATCGTATTTTTCTCACAGTACCTCCCGATTTTTTAACACTTTGCAATGTTGATGTTTTTTCTCCCTTGTGTAAAATCATATATGTACATTTTATCATAATTATTGAGCACTCTAGCTTTCACTGAGTTATACAGTCCCAGTCTTTATCTTTCCTCTTTCCTTCTGGTGTCCCACATGCTCCTAACCTTCCTCTTTCAACCATACTCAAAGTCATTGTTCTTCAGTGTACTTACATTGCTGTGCTACCATCACCCAAGATTATGTTCCAAACCTCTCACTTTTCTCTTCTCCTCTCTGTCTGTAGTGTTCCCTTTAGTGCTTCCTGTAGCGCAGGTATCTTGTTCACAAACTCTGTCATTGTCTGTTTGTCAGAAAATATTTTAATCTCTCCCACACATTTGAAGGACAGTTTTGCTGGATGTAGGATTCTTGGTTGGTGGGTTTTCTCTTTCAGTATCTTAGATATATCACAGCACTACCTCCATGGTTTCTACTGAGAAATCTGCACATAGTCTTCCTTTGTATGTGATGGACCACTTTTCTCTTCTTGCTCTCAGGATTCTCTCTTTGACTTTGACATTTGATAATCTGATTATTAAGTGTCTTGGCGTAGGTCTATTCAGATCTATTCTTTTTGGGGTTATGTTGCACTTCTTGGATCTGTGATTCTATGTCTTTCATAAGAGATGGGAAATTTTCATTGATTACTACATCTGTTATTGCTTCTGCCCCCTTTCCCTTCTCTTGTCTTTCTGGGACACCCATGACACATACATTCATGTGTTTCATGTTGTCATTCAATTCCCTGAGACATTGCTCGTATTTTTCCATTCTTTGCCTTATCTGTTCTTTTGTGTGTAGGATTTCAGGTGTTTTGTTCTCCAGTTCCTGAGTGTTTTCTTCTGCCTCTTGAGATTTGCTGTTGTATGTCTCCATTGTGTCTTTTGTCTCTTGTGTTAATCCTTTCATTTCCATAGATTCTGCCAGTTGTTTTTTTGAACTTTCAGTTTCTACATTATATTTACCCAGTATTTTCATCATACACTTCATCTTTTTTGCCATATCTTTCTGAATCCTTTTGAATTGATTTCACATTAGTTGTTTCAATTCCTGTATCTCAGTTGAAGTGTAAGTTTGTTCCTTTGACTGGGCCATAACTTCATTTTTCTTAGTGTAGGTTTTAGTTTTCTGTTGTCTAGGCATCTGGTTTCCTTGGTTACCCCAATCAGGTATTCCCAGACCAGAAGAGCCTCAGATCTCAGACGGGGACAGTATTCAGTTTCAGGTCTCCCTGAGGGTGTGTCTTAGAAGACTGACACATCCTGTGGCCTGAAGCCACAGTGCTTTTCCTAACTTGCACAGCATGTGGTGCCTGTCAGCTTGTAGCTCCTGTTTGGTATAAGGAGGTTTGGCCTTCTTAGTGCTTAGTTTCTGTTTTGGCTGTTTTCCCCCAGGCCCTGGGGTCTGGTTCTTAATGGGAGGCTGGTAGTAGGGCTGGGCACCACCTCCTTCCTCTTAGGTAAGACAGACCCCTTAGGGGGTTTTCCTTTGCATTTAAGTAGGCCCTTTTTCTCTCTGTCTCTGCTATCTCCACCCTTGTCTGGGTCAGAGAGCTGTGAACTGAAAAGGGCTGCGGCTTTCTCCTCTCAGCTGTGCAAGTTGAGAGAGAGAAAAAGGGAAAGATAGCTCCCCTTCAGTGCGAGTCCACAGTTCCCTCAGCTTTATCCTCCAGCCAGAGATAGCACCCGGTCCTCTGGGCTCTCGCTCCTGGCACAGAGAAGTCTGCTTGTATTGAGCAGCCCACGTTTGTTAATCAAAACCTCAGTTGGAGCTGGACTGAGTTATATTCAGTTGTTCAGAGAGTGCTGCTCTCTTTCATAGTGAGGTTTTGCAGTTTGTGCTGCCATGGGGGAGGGGCTCTTGGCGTGGGTCCACAGTCTTTACTTACAGATTTTTGCTGCAGTCTCAGGCATTCCTCTCACTCCAGGCTGGTGTATGATGTGTGGACAGTCACGTTTTTTCCCCAGCAGTTATTGCAGGTTATTTAATAGTTGTTCTTCATGGTTTATTGGTTGTTCCAAGGGGACTAACTAACTGCCATCTACTTTCTCATATCCCTATCTATATCTTTTAATTGGGGAGTTTAGTCCATTTGCATTCAGTGTTATTATTGTGAAGACAGTTCTTGAATCAGCCATCTTATCTTTTGGTTTTTATTTTTTAGATGTAATTTTTCCCCTCGCTCTATTTCCTTTAAGGTACCCTTACTAAAACTCTTCAATTCTTTGCCATTCTCCAGACCTCTCTCTCCTTTGTTTTTTTCTCAGCCAGTAGATCTCCCTTTAGTATCTCTTGTAGTGTAGGTCTCTTGTTAGCAAATTCTCTCAGCATTTGTTTTCCTGTGAAAATTTTAAGTTCTCCCTCAATTTTGAAGGGGAACTTTGCTGGATAAAGAATTCTTGGCTGGCAGTTTTTCTCTTTTAGAGTTTTAAATATGTCATACCACTGCCTTTTCGCCTTCATGGTGCCTGCTGAGTAGTCACTACTTAGTCTTATGTATTTCCCTTGTATGTGGTGAATCGATTCTCTCCTGCTGCTTTCAGAACTCTCTCCTTCTCTTCACATTTAACAATCTGATCGGAATATGTCTCAGAATGGCTTTATTTGGATTTATTCTATTTGGAGTTCATTGGCATCTATGATTTGTGTATTTGTGTTATTCAGAAAGGTTGGGTAGTTTTCCCCAACAATGTCTTTGAGTACTCTTCCTAGTCCCGTACTCTTCTTTTCCCTTCTGGAACACCGATGATTGTTGTATTTGTGTTCTTTGTGTCCTGTCATTTCCCAGAGATCTATTTCTGATTTTTCAGTTTTTTTCACCATTTGTTTTTTCATACTTTCACTTTCCATGATGCTATCTTCACGTTCACTGATTCTTTTCTCTGCCTGTTCAAATCTAGTCTTATGTCTCAAGACTCTTTAATTTGATCAACAGAATCTTTTCTTTCCATAAGATCTTCTATTTTTAAAACTTACTCTTGCAAATTCTTCTTTATGCTCTTCTAAGGTCTTCTTCATGTCTTTTATATCCTGAGCTATGATATTGGTGTTTGTGAGAACTTCTTTGGTTAATTGTTCCAAGTTCTGTATCTCCTCTGGCTTTTTTAATTTGGGTTATCCATATCCTCTGGTTTCTTCATATGGTTTATGATTTTCTGTTGTTTTTGGCCTCTTGGTATTTGCTTATCTTGATAGGGTTCTTTTAGGATGCACAGGCTTATTTGCACATTTTTCTGTAATTTGACAGAGTTACAGCTTGTTGCAGTGCACTTTCCCTAATGTACCAGCAGATGGTGCTCCTGAGTCACCTTTTACCTTCAAGCCAGTTCTCCCCAATTTTGTCTGTGCAGTGAGTGGGGGTTCAAACCATGTCAAGGTCCAATCAGTGCACCAATGTTCTGCATGCATTGGGGGCTGCCAGCTCTGTCAGTGGGGGGTATGCCCTGTACAGTTTTCCAGGGAGTCTGCCTTAGGACAGTCGTCCTGGCCATTCCCAGGGCTGCAAGTGGAATACTCTAGGGCTGCAGACCTGCATGTCTCCCCCTCCAGCTGAAATGCCACACTAGCCCTCTCTGCAGGGCTCCCACGAGTTCCTGGGATTGGGAGAAGGTTCCTGGCACTTCTGTGTGGCACCCCTCCCTCTAGGCTGTGCACACCACAGGCTTCTGTGGTGGAAGAATTGACGCCATCACAGGCCTGCTGAATCCCCAGTTTCCTCAAGGAAGCTCTCAGCTGTGGTGCTGTGAAGGGTTGTCTCCCATCTGGCTTCAAAGATAGTTGCTCGGCATGTGGAAAACTACCCCCTTCTGCAATTGTGTGCCTGCTGCAATGGCCAGTTTCTGGCATAGGGGCTCTTGGCCATGGGTCTGTGAAGGGTTATCACCCATGTCAGGTACAGAGTCGGGTGCCTGGGGCACGGAAGGATACTCCCCACCACACTTCTCTGCGGCTGTGGCTGCCAGTTCCCCTGTGGCTTTCTGGACTGAACACTCACCTGTCTCTGAACATGGCCTCTAAGTTTCTCCAAGTACACAGGCACTGTTGGTGTAGAAGTCTCTGCCCAGCCGATGGAACCCTGGAGCCGCTGTTCTGGAGCACTTTCTGTCCTTTGTCAAGTGTTTTTCATGGAGGAAAATTTTGCTCTTTCTCTCCTTACCGTCATCTTGGTTCTCCCTGGTTCCTTTCCATGATTTCCATCTCTCAGTTGATATTCTCTTTGTGTTCATCTATTGTTTTCCTGATTTCCTTTAGTTCATTGTTTATGTTTTCCTTTAGTTTCTAAGCATACTTAGGATCATTGTTTTAAAGTCTGTATCTGGAATGTCCCATATCTGATTGTCTTCATATATGGCTTTTAATACTTCAGTTGTCTCCTTTGCCTGGGTCATCACTTACTTTCTTTGTATGTTTTGTAATCTTTTTTGAAAACTGGACATTTTGATATTTTTATATGCTGTCTTTGGAATTTAGACTCTGAAGGGCTTGTTCCTTAAGCTTTTATCCTGCTATTGTCATGACAGAGCTTTCCTTGAATGCCAGGGGCAAACAAAAGAGAAAAAAAGAAGGGGAAAAAAGAAAGACTTCTCCCAGTCTTTGCAGATTTCACCTGTGGGAGTACTCTCTTTCAGAGCTTATCCACATAATAAGTTTAGAAAATAGCTCCAGCCAAAATGTAGGGGCCTCCCTGATCTCTCTGGCATGTCTCTTGTCTTGGGCAAAAGCCTGTGGTCTGAGGAATTCCTCTGTTTGCATGGATACAGATATTCCCTAGGAAACAGTGTCCTTGAAGTCCTGGACACCGCACTGTGTCCTGCAGCCAGCAATCCCTTGCCCCAGGCAGCATGACTTCACTGCTCTCCCACAGAGTTCTGTAGAAGAGCTTGGTGAGCCATATTCTACATGCAAGGTGTGTTCTGGGACTGCAAGCCCCTCAGGTCACCACCTGACAAATTGGGCCAGACATAAATGCTCCCAGAATGTGCATGAGGGTTACTCTGCTCCTTCCGGAACCAGGACCAGGGATGTGCATTGGAATTTTGGGCCTGCTCTACATCGAGTCTGTGAGGTGATAGCAGGGGGACCAGTTCGAGCACCATGAGATCCTACTGCTTTTAAGTAGCCTTTTTCTTGATTCAGTGCTTGCCTTGTTACTATAATCCTTTAACTGTTTTCTGGAGCTTTTAGAATGATGTTTCTGCTGGTTCTTGCTGGTTGTTTAATGTTTCTGTGGGTGGATGAAGCCCTGAAGCATCTCATTCTGCCATCTTGACAGGGCAGACCAACATTTCTCTTTTTTTAATAAGGTAAGTTTATGGTTTGAAATAGGAGTATCTCAGACTGTGCTGTCGTTAGATACTTGCTAAAGGGGACTACAAAATGTTTTCTCTAGGATTTCTTTGCTTAGTATCATGGCCTTTAAAAATTCACTTCTTGATTATTGGAAGATGGCAGACTGGTGAGCTGTATGTTTTAGTTACTCCTCCAGGAAAGTAGGTAAAAAGCCAGGAACTGCGTGGACTGGACACCACAGAGCAATCTGTCTTTGGGCATACTTCATACAACACTCATGAAAACGTGGAACTGCTGAGATCACCGAAATCTGTAAGTTTTTGCGGCCAGGGGACCCGCGCCCCTCCCTGCCAGGCTCAGTCCCGGGGGAGGAGGGGCTGTCAGCTCCAGGAAGGAGAAGGGAGAATTGCAGTGGCTGCTCTCATCGGAAACTCATTCTACTGATTCAAACTCCAACCATAGATAGACTGAGGCCAGACACCAGAGACTCTGAGAGCAGCCAGCCCAGCAGAGAGGAGACGGGCATAGAAGGAAAACAACACGAGAAGCTCCAAAGTAAAAGCAGAGGATTTTTGGAGTTCTGGTGAACACAGAAAGGGGAAGGGCGGAGATCAGGCCTTGAGGCGCATATGCAAATCCCGAAGCAAGGCTGATCTCTCTGCCCAGGGCACCTTTCCTTAATGGCCCTGGTTGCTTTGTCTATTAGCATTTCAATAACCCATTAGATCTCTGTGGAGGGCCGTTTTTTTTTTTTTTTTTTTTTTTTTTTTAAATCCTTTTTGCTTTTTCTAAAACAATTACTCTAAGAAGCTCAATACAGAAAGCTTCAAAGAATTGAAATTTGGGCACGTCAAGTCAAGAGCAGAAATAAGAGAGCTCTGAGACAAAAGGCAATAATCCAGTGGCTGAGAAAATTCACTAAACAACTCAACTTCCCAAGAAAAGGGGGGTGTCCGCTCACAGCCACCATCCTGGTGGACAGGAAACACTCCTGCCCATCGCCAGCCCCATAGCCCAGAGCTGCCCCAGACAACCCAGTGTGACGGAAGTGCTTCAAATAACAGGCACACACCACAAAACTGGGCGTGGACATTAGCCTTCCCTGCAACCTCAGCTGAATGTCCCAGAGCTGGGAAGGGGGAGCAGTGTGAATTAACAGAGCCCCATTCAGCCATCATTTGAGCAGACTGGGAGCCTCCCAACACAGCCCAGCAGCCCAGAACTGCCCTGGGGGGACGGCACTCACCTGTGACATAGCACAGTCATCCCTCAACAGAGGACCCGGGGTGCACAGCCTGGAAGAGGGGCCCACTTGCAAGTCTCAGGAGCCATACGCCAATACCAAAGACTTGTGGGTCAGTGGCAGAGACAAACTGTGGCAGGACTGAACTGAAGGATTAGACTATTGCAGTAGCTTTAAAACTCTAGGATCATCAGGGAGATTTGATTGTTAGGGCCACCCCCCCTCCCCGACTGCCCAGAAACACGCCCCACATACAGGGCAGGCAACACCAACTACACACGCAAGCTTGGGACACCAATTGGGCCCCACAAGACTCACTCCCCCACTCACCAAAAAGGCTAAGCAGGGGAGATCTGGCTTGTGGAGAACAGGTGGCTCGTGGACGCCACCTGCTGGTTAGTTAGAGAAAGTGTACTCCACGAAGCTGTAGATCTGATAAATTAGAGATAAGGACTTCAACTGGTCTACAAACCCTAAAAGAACCCTATCAAGGACAGCAAATGCCACGAGGCCAAAAACAACAGAAAATTATAAAGCATATGAAAAAACCAGACGATATGGATAACCCAAGCCCAAGCACCCAAATCAAAAGACCAGAAGAGACACACCTAGAGCAGCTACTCAAAGAACTAAAGATGAACAATGAGACCCTAGTACGGGATATGAAGGAAATCAAGAAGACCCTAGAAGAGCATAAAGAAGACATTGCAAGACTAAATAAAAAAATGGATGATCTTATGGAAATTAAAGAAACTGTTGACCAAATTAAAAAGATTCTGGACACTCATAGTACAAGACTAGAGGAAGTTGAACAACGAATCAGTGACCTGGAAGATGACAGAATGGAAAATGAAAGCATAAAAGAAAGAATGGGGAAAAAAATTGAAAAACTCGAAATGGACCTCAGGGATATGATAGATAATATGAAGCGTCCGAATATAAGACTCATTGGTGTCCCAGAAGGGGAAGAAAAGGGTAAAGGTCTAGGAAGAGTATTCAAAGAAATTGTTGGGGAAAACTTCCCAAATCTTCTAAACAACATAAATACACAAATCATAAATGCTCAGCGAACTCCAAATAGAATAAATCCAAAAAAACCCACTCCGAGACATATACTGATCACACTGTCAAACATAGAAGAGAAGGAGCAAGTTCTGAAAGCAGCAAGAGAAAAGCAATTCACCACATACAAAGGAAACAGCATAAGACTAAGTAGTGACTACTCAGCAGCCACCATGGAGGCGAGAAGGCAATGGCACGATATATTTAAAATTCTGAGAGAGAGGAATTTCCAGCCAAGAATACTTTATCCAGCAAAGCTCTCCTTCAAATTTGAGGGAGAGCTTAAATTTTTCACAGACAAAGAAATGCTGAGAGAATTTGCTAACAAGAGACCTGCCCTACTGGAGATACTAAAGGGAGCCCTACAGACAGAGAAACAAAGACAGGACAGAGAGACTTGGAGAAAGGTTCAGTACTAAAGAGATTCGGTATGGGTACAATAAAGGATATTAATAGAGAGAGGGAAAAATATGGCAAACATAATCCAAAGGATAAGATGGCCGATTCAAGAAATGCCTTCACGGTTTTAACGTTGAATGTAAATGGATTAAACTCCCCAATTAAAAGATATAGATTCGCAGAATGGATCAAAAAAAATGAACCATCAATATGTTGCATACAAGAGACTCATCTTAGACACAGGAACACAAAGAAATTGAAAGTGAAAGGATGGAAAAAAATATTTCATGCAAGCTACAGCCAAAAGAAAGCAGTTGTAGCAATATTAATCTCAGATAAAATAGACTTCAAATGCAGGGATGTTTTGAGAGACAAAGAAGGCCACTACATACTAATAAAAGCGGCAATTCAGCAAGAAGAAATAACAATCGTAAATGTCTATGCACCCAATCAAGGTGCCACAAAATACATGAGAGAAACATTGGCAAAACTAAAGGAAGCAATTGATGTTTCCACAATAATTGTGGGAGACTTCAACACATCACTCTCTCCTATAGATAGATCAACCAGACAGAAGACCAATAAGGAAATTGAAAACCTAAACAATCTGATAAATGAATTAGATTTAACAGACATCTACAGGACATTACATCCCAAATCACCAGGATACACATACTTTTCTAGTGCTCACGGAACTTTCTCCAGAATAGATCATATGCTGGGACATAAAACAAGCCTCAATAAATTTAAAAAGATTGAAATCATTCAAAGCACATTCTCTGACCACAATGGAATACAATTAGAAGTCAATAACCATCAGAGACTTAGAAAATTCACAAATACCTGGAGGTTAAACAACACACTCCTAAACAATCAGTGGGTTAAAGAAGAAATAGCAAGAGAAATTGCTAAATATATAGAGACGAATGAAAATGAGAACACAACATACCAAAACCTATGGGATGCAGCAAAAGCAGTGCTAAGGGGGAAATTTATAGCACTAAATGCATATATTAAAAAGGAAGAAAGAGCCAAAATCAAAGAACTAATGAATCAACTGAAGAAGCTAGAAAATGAACAGCAAACCAATCCTAAACCAAGTAGAAGAAAAGAAATAACAAGGATTAAAGCAGAAATAAATGACATAGAGAACAAAAAAAACAATAGAAAGGATAAATATCACCAAAAGTTGGTTCTTTGAGAAGATCAACAAGATTGACAAGCCCCTAGCTAGACTGACAAAATCAAAAAGAGAGAAGACCCATATAAACAAAACAATGAATGAAAAAGGTGACATAACTGCAGATCCTGAAGAAATTAAAAAAATTATAAGAGGATATTATGAACAACTGTATGGCAACAAACTGGATAATGTAGAAGAAATGGACAATTTCCTGGAAACATATGAACAACCTAGACTGACCAGAGAAGAAATAGAAGACCTCAACCAACCCATCACAAGCAAAGAGATCCAATCAGTCATCAAAAATCTTCCCACAAATAAATGCCCAGGGCCAGATGGCTTCACAGGGGAATTCTACCAAACTTTCCAGAAAGAACTGACACCAATCTTACTCAAACTCTTTCAAAACATTGAAAAAAATGGAACACTACCTAACTCATTTTATGAAGCTAACATCAATCTAATACCAAAACCAGGCAAAGATGCTACAAAAAAGGAAAACTACCGGCCAATCTCCCTAATGAATATAGATGCAAAAATCCTCAACAAAATACTTGCAAATCGAATCCAAAGACACATTAAAAAAATCATACACCATGACCAAGTGGGGTTCATTCCAGGCATGCAAGGATGGTTCAACATCAGAAAAACAATCAATGTATTACAACACATTAAAAACTCGAAAGGGAAAAATCAATTGATCATCTCAATAGATGCTGAAAAAGCATTTGACAAAATCCAACATCCCTTTTTGATAAAAACACTTCAAAAGGTAGGAATTGAAGGAAACTTCCTCAACATGATAAAGAGCATATATGAAAAACCCACAGCCAGCATAGTACTCAATGGTGAGAGACTGAAAGCCTTCCCTCTAAGATCAGGAACAAGACAAGGATGCCCGCTGTCACCACTGTTATTCAACATTGTGCTGGAAGTGCTAGCCAGGGCAATCCGGCAAGACAAAGAAATAAAAGGCATCCAAATTGGAAAAGAAGAAGTAAAACTGTCATTGTTTGCAGATGATATGATCTTATATCTAGAAAACCCTGAGAAATCAACGATACACCTACTAGAGCTAATAAACAAATTTAGCAAAGTAGCGGGATACAAGATTAATGCACATAAGTCAGTAATGTTTCTGTATGCTAGAAATGAACAAACTGAAGAGACACTCAAGAAAAAGATACCATTTTCAATAGCAACTAAAAAAAATCAAGTACCTAGGAATCAACTTAACCAAAGATGTAAAAGACCTATACAAAGAAAACTACATAACTCTACTAAAAGAAATAGAAGGGGACCTTAAAAGATGGAAAAATATTCCATGTTCATGGATAGGAAGGCTAAATGTCATTAAGATGTCAATTCTACCCAAACTCATCTACAGATTCAATGCAATCCCAATCAAAATTCCAACAACCTACTTTGCAGACTTGGAAAAGCTAGTTATCAAATTTATTTGGAAAGGGAAGATGCCTCGAATTGCTAAAGACACTCTAAAAAAGAAAAACGAAGTGGGAGGACTTACACTCCCTGACTTTGAAGCTTATTATAAAGCCACAGTTGCCAAGACAGCATGGTACTGGCACAAAGATAGACATATAGATCAATGGAATCGAATTGAGAATTCAGAGATAGACCCTCAGATCTATGGCCGACTGATCTTTGATAAGGCCCCCAAAGTCACCGAACTGAGCCATAATGGTCTTTTCAACAAATGGGGCTGGGAGAGTTGGATATCCATATCCAAAAGAATGAAAGAGGACCCCTACCTCACCCCCTACACAAAAATTAACTCAAAATGGACCAAAGATCTCAATATAAAAGAAAGTACCATAAAACTCCTAGAAGATAATGTAGGAAAACATCTTCAAGACCTTGTATTAGGAGGCCACTTCCTAGACTTTACACCCAAAGCACAAGCAACAAAAGAGAAAATAGATAAATGGGAACTCCTCAAGCTTAGAAGTTTCTGCACCTCAAAGGAATTTCTCAAAAAGGTAAAGAGGCAGCCAACTCAATGGGAAAAACATTTTTGGAAACCATGTATCTGACAAAAGACTGATATCTTGCATATACAAAGAAATCCTACAACTCAATGACAATAGTACAGACAGCCCAATTATAAAATGGGCAAAAGATATGAAAAGACAGTTCTCTGAAGAGGAAATACAAATGACCAAGAAACACATGAAAAAATGTTCAGCTTCACTAGCTATTAGAGAGATGCAAATTAAGACCACAATGAGATACCATCTAACACCGGTTAGAATGGCTGCCATTAAACAAACAGGAAACTACAAATGCTGGAGGGGATGTGGAGAAATTGGAACTCTTATTCATTGTTGGTGGGACTGTATAATGGTTCAGCCACTCTGGAAGTCAGTCTGGCAGTTCCTTAGAAAACTAGATATAGAGCTACCATTCGATCCAGCGATTGCACTCCTCGGTATATACCCGGAAGATCGGAAAGCAGTGACACGAACAGATATCTGCACGCCAATGTTCATAGCAGCATTATTCACAATTGCCAAGAGATGGAAACAACCCAAATGTCCTTCAACAGATGAGTGGATAAATAAAATGTGGTATATACACACGATGGAATACTACGCGGCAGTAAGAAGGAACGATCTGGTGAAACATATGACAACATGGATGAACCTTGAAGACATAATGCTGAGCGAAATAAGCCAGGCACAAAAAGAGAAATATTATATGCTACCACTAATGTGAACTTTGAAAAATGTAAAACAAATGGTTTATAATGTAGAATGTAGGGGAACTAGCAGTAGAGAGCAATTAAGGAAGGGGGAACAATAATCCAGGAAGAACAGATAAGCTATTTAACGTTCTGGGGATGCCCAGAAATGACTATGGTCTGTTAATTTCTGATGGTTGTAGTAGGAACAAGTTCACTGAAATGTTGCTATATTATGTAACTTTCTTGGGGTAAAGTAGGAACATGTTGGAAGTTAAGCAGTTATCTTAGGTTAGTTGTCTTTTTCTTACTCCCTTGCTATGGTCTCTTTGAAATGCTCTTTTATTGTATGTTTGTTTTCTTTTTAACTTTTTTTTTCATACAGGTGATTTGAAAAAAGAAGGGAAAGTTAAAAAAAAAAAAAAAAAAAAAAAAAGAAAAAAGACAAACAAGGGGAAAAAAAAAAAAAAAAAAAGATGTAGTGCCCCCTTGAGGAGCCTGTGGAGAATGCAGGGGTATTCGCCTACCCCACCTCCATGGTTGCTAACATGACCACAGACATAGGGGACTGGTGGTTTGATGGGTTGAGCCCTCTACCATAAGTTTTACCCTTGGGAAGACGGTTGCTGCAAAGGAGAGGCTAGGCCTCCCTGTATTTGTGCCTAAGAGTCTCCTCCTGAATGCCTCTTTGTTGCTCAGATGTGGCCCTCTCTCTCTGGCTAAGCCAACTTGAAAGGTGAATTCACTGCCCTCCCCCCTACGTGGGATCAGACACCCAGGGAAGTGAATCTCCCTGGCAACGTGGAATATGACTCCCAGGGAGGAATGTAGACCTGGCACCGTGGGACGGAGAACATCTTCTTGACCAAAAGGGGGATGTGAAAGGAAATGAAATAAGCTTCAGTGGCAGAGAGATTCCAAAAGGAGCCGAGAGGTCACTCTGGTGGGCACTCTTATGCACACTTTAGACAACCCTTTTTAGGTTCTAAAGAATTGGGGTAGCTGGTGGTGGATACCTGAAACTATCAAACTACAACCCAGAACCCATGAATCTCGAAGACAGTTGTATAAAAATGTAGCTTATGAGGGGTGACAATGGGATTGGGAAAGCCATAAGGACCAAACACCACTTTGTCTAGTTTATGGATGGATGTGTAGAAAAGTAGGGGAGGGAAACAGACAGACAAAGGTACCCAGTGTTCTTTTTTACTTCAATTGCTCTTTTTCACTCTAATTATTATTCTTGTTATTTTTGTGTGTGTGCTAATGAAGGTGTCAGGGATTGATTTAGGTGATGAATGTACAACTATGTAATGGTACTGTAAACAATCGAAAGTACAATTTGTTTTGTATGACTGCGTGGTATGTGAATATATCTCAATAAAATGATGATTTAAAAAAAAAAAAAATTCACTTCTTGATTGAGTGTGAGAGATTAGAAAATACAGTTGTTTAGAGATCACTGATACTACGATTTTGCAGTAACCCGATGAGCTTGGGTGTGTCATCTTTAAACTGGGGGTAATCATAAATGTAAAGTACTTAGAACAGTTTCTGGCACATATAAGTTATACGTAAGTATTAGTCATTATTATATATCTACCCCTGGTTATTTGAAACCAACAGTTGAGTAGTAGTCTAGCTGATTGATTTACAATTTTAAAGAGATGGGGTAGTGGTCAGTGAAACTATAATTAGGAAAGAACAATTTGAATACTGTTCATTCAACTATTATATGAATGGATGTTGAAAGAATTTTCCTTTTTTTCCTAAGGTGTGGTATTGCATAAAAGAACAGAAAGTTTATGTTGTTACTTGTTGGTTATTGATGGAAGGAAAAAAAAGATGTAATTTATGTATTTTTGAGTTTCTTTTGTTTTCTGTGGAG
Source organism: Choloepus didactylus (assembly GCF_015220235.1). Taxonomy (NCBI): domain Eukaryota; kingdom Metazoa; phylum Chordata; class Mammalia; order Pilosa; family Megalonychidae; genus Choloepus; species Choloepus didactylus. Next base: position 82,562,262 of record NC_051308.1, on the reverse strand, counting down.
ATGAAAAACAAAAGAAAATTGATAACTTTTTCTTTTTTCCTTTACACTTTTGTTTGAGAGCCTCGTTAGAATTTCTGAAGTGACTAGTGAGCATACAGTATTAGAGTAGAAAATGATTCAGGGGAAGAAAAGATTGCCAGATGCAGTATTTTGAAGTTCTCTGTGCCAGTTTGGATGTATTATGTCCCCCAAAATGCCATTATCCTTGATGTAATCTTCTGGGGGCAGACGTATTAGTGTTGATTAGGTTGGAACCTGTTGGTTCAGTTTTTGTATGGAGATGTGAACCACTCAAGTGTAGGTGATAATTCTGATTAGATCATTTCCATGGAGTTGTGTCCCTACCCATTATGTGTGGGCCTTGATTAGTTTACTAGAGCCCTATGTAAGTGCTCAGAAAGAAGGAGCTCAGAGCTTCAGCCAAGAGAGAGCAACTAAGAATGACATTTTGGACAGCTGCAGCTAAGAGAGGGCAAAACACTCCAAGAGCAACATTTTGGAGAATGCCATTTTGAAACACAACCTGGGAACAAGCGGATGCCAGCCCCGAGCCCTCTGAGCTAACAGAGGCTTTCCGAACACCAATGGCCATCCTTCAGTGACGGTACCCCCTTACCTTGCACAGTTTAGGGCTTTAAAACTGTAACTTTGTAAGCAAATAAACCCCCTTTATAAAAGCCAGTCCCTTTCTGCTGTTTTTAATAGGGTAGGTTTTATGTAATGTGCATTTATCATACTGTTGCTTGACCAACTTTAACTTTAATTACATTGACTTTAAATTTTTAACAATATATCAATCATTATAATAATGATTTAATGTATATTTTGTTAACTTACCCCATCAAACACACTGTCCCATTAAAGTAGTATCTTTTCTTCAAATTATGTAATTTGCAAATACACACAATATTACAGTACTTAGGTCTTTTTATTCTTATTAGTAATTGAAATTAAGTAAAAATATCATAGGAAAAGATAAACCTTTCAAAGGTTATTAAACACTTAACTTACCAGGTTTTAGTGTATGGCACAGTTATTTATGTAGGTGCTTCAATATTTAGGCATTATATGGAACTTTGATGACTAACTGTAAATAGGAAGTGAAGCAGAGAATTCATAAAACAATTTAAACCTAGGGAAGATGGTAGAGAGTAGTTACTTTGGGTGAGAGTAAACTAATAAAGTTAAATTATAAATATGCTGATTGTAGGTCTGAATGTTTACACATAGAGATGTGTAACTATAATTTGAAAAATTGTATCAAAATATGATTTATTATAATTGAGGTGGTAAAGTATTAATTCACTAAGGGTAAGTATGTAAGGCAGAAAAATAGCTAAGGGCTGAACTTTTCAGAGAAAATCTTGAAAAATACATTGTCACAAGAGTCAAAGATCTTAAGGATGAATGGATTTATCAGCCCTGATACAGCTGTAGAGAAGATAATGAGAATGAGTGTTGAAATTGTCACAATTTTACTGTATTATCTTTTAGGAATAAAAACTTTAACTGTTTTTATAAAGGCAGTCCAGAGATGTTGCTTATGATCTAATAACATGTGACATAAAAACGTTTGCCCAATATATTAGTTATCTATTACTGTACGAGAGATTACCTCAGAATTTAGTGGCTTAAAATAATAGTGAACATTTCTGTGTGTCAAGGCACACAGTTTCTGTACATCAAGAATTTGGGAGCAGCTTAAAGGTTTTTTTCTGATGCAGGGTGTTTCATAAGGTTGCAGTCAAGATTTCAGTTGGGGCTGCCATCATCCCAAGGCTTGACTGAAGCTGGAGGATCCAGTTCTAGCATGACTCACCTACGTAGCTGGCAGATTTGTGTTGGCTTTTGTCAGGAGTCCTCAGTTCCTTACCACTTGAAGCTCTCCATAGGACTTCTTGAGTTTTTTAATGGCTGGCTTCCCTCAGAGTAGATGATTCAAGATAGAGCAGCAGTTTCTTTTATGACCTAGCCTTGGAAGTCACAGTCCATCACTTCTACAATATTCTATTGATTAAACTGGTCAGCCCTATCAATATGGGAAGGGACTACACTGGGGGTATTATTGCTACCAGGAGGGAAGAATCCCTGGGGGTCATTTCAGAGGCTACCTGCCATACCTGACTTAAAAGCTACTGGTTTAGAAAAGTTGTAGAAGTTGAAGGGAGAGTATGAGATAATTGGGAGGCCAAATAAGAGATAAATCTTAGGAAATAAGATCTCATACCAAATAATGGACTATTCCTTGTCTTTTTCTTAAAAGAGACATTGATTATAGAATGAGCCAGACACTTAATAACCATGCTAAGTCTCAGGACTTCAGGAATCATATTTACCTCATAGAGTTGTGAGACTCTTTACACTTCCACCATTTCAATTCTTTCCTTCTAGTTATTCTAATACCCTAGCAACTAAGAAGAAAATTATACAGAGATTTAGTATGTATAATCCTTTGTTAAATTCCGTCTTGTCTTTTGCTACCCCTTCCTCTAGTTTAATCATTTTGCTGAACTTCATGGATGTCTAGGCAGTGACCACCCTTACTTGTTCTTGTCACAAAGGGGTGCTGACATGGGAAAAGGGAACACATCTGGTTGATGTTCTTGGAGAGATTGTTGCCTATGGATTTTGGAATTTAGCTGGCATATGAGTTCTTTGGAGGATTTAAATTTCTGAAGAATAAACTTAGTGAGTGAAACTATTATAGAGTCTCAAATAGGGATCCAGGTATTCTTCAGGGTTTTAGGGACTGCTGTTGACTTGGGTGTATCATACTGTGGTTATTTGGCAAATCTAGCTGGAACTTGCATAGGAATAATCTCCAGGACAGCCTCTTGATTCTATTTGAATTCTCTTAGCCACTGAAACCTTATGTTTTTTGCTGTTCTTTCTCCCCTTTTGGTCAAAAAAGGCATTCTCAGTCCCTCAATGCCATGGTCAGGCTCATTCCTGGAATCTGTGTCCTACGTCGACAGTACATCTGAGGAGTACTGTCCCACATTGTGGGGATGGGGAGAGGTGAATTTATTTGCAGAGTTGGGCTTAGAGAGAGAAAGTCCACATTTGAGTAACAGAAGAGGTTCTCTGGAGAAGACTCCCAGGCATAAATATAGGTGGGCTTAGCCTCCCCTTTACAACCATCAGTTTCACCAAAGCAAGCCTTAGGATTGAGGGCTTGACTTATAAAGTAGGGTGTTCCTGAGTTCACTTAACATATGTTATGTCCATGATAATCCATGTGTATCTCAAACTGTCATCACTTAGTTGGTGTAATCCTCATTTCTCTCCATTTTAAACAGTTCTCATGACCCAACACACCTCATAGCTCTTTTCAGCCCTTGGTTATTTGTCCTCAGTATTTGTGTGGTACTAATATGGTATTCCTATTAATTATCATCCCTAATATGTAATAGGTAGATTTTTCCCATATACCGTTCTGTTATCAACTCTCTGTACTAGTGTCATACCGTAGAAGTAAATCATGCAAGCACCTATCTGTATTTGCAGTGCTGATCTGTGGGATACATGCCTTTCAACTACCTCTTTCAACAATGCTTTTCAATCCTATTCACCTTCAATACAGCTCTGTTAATTATAATTCCATTAACAAACCGTCATCACCCCTGTCCATTCCCATACCTTTGAATTCGTCATTAACATATCTGAACATATTAGAGTATCATTATCCCTCACTAGTTTCTGTCTATCAGTAGGTCTCCAATTTTCTGCGTTACAAGACATTGATCTTCCATTGTTCAGGAAGTTCATAGAAGTGGTAAAATACAATATCTCTCCTTTTGTGTCTGATTCATTTCACTCAGCATTATATCTTCTGGGTTCATCCATGTTACCATATGTTTCAGGACCTTGTTGCTTCTTACAGCTACATAGTATTCCATTTAGGTATAGACCACATTTTGTTTATCACTTGTCTGTTGAAGAACACTTGGATTGTTTCCATCTCTTGGCAATTGTGAAAAATACTGCTATCAAATTTGGGTATATACCGAGAAATGGAATTGCTGGATTGTAGGGTAATTCAATATCTAGTTCTCTGAGAAACTGCCAAACTGTCTTCCACAGCAGCTGCACCATTATACATTCCAACCAGCAATGAATAATAGTTCCAATTTCTCCACATCCTCTCCAGCATTTATTCTTTCCTGTTTGTTTAATGGCAGACATTCTAATTGGTGTGAAATGATATCTCATTGTGGTCTTGATTTGGATCTCCCTAATACCTAGTGAAGATGAACATTTTTCGTGTGTTTTTTTAGCCATTTGTATTTCCTCTTTAGAAAAATACCCTTTCATATCTTTTGCCCATTTTATAATTGGGCTGTTTGTACTATTGTTGAGTTGTAGGATTTCTTTTTATATGCAGGATCTCTCTTATCAGATATATTCTTTCCAAGTGTTTTTTCCCATTGAATTGACCCACTCTTCACCTTTTTGACAAAGTCTTTTGAGGCACAGAAGCTTTTGATTTTGAGTAGTTCCTATTTTTCTATTTTTTCTTTGTTGAAGATACTTTGGGTATTAGGTCTAAGAAGCTACCTCCTATTACTGGATCCTGGAGTCATTTCCTTATATTATCTTCTAAGAGTTTTATTGTGGTGTCTTGTGTATTTGATCCACTTTGCGTTAATTTTTGTATAGGGCGTGAGGTGGGGGACCTCTTTCATTCTTTTGGTTATGGCTGTCCAGTTCTCCCAGCCCCATTTGTTGAAGAGACTGTCCCAGTTCTTTGGATTTGGTTGTCTTATCAAAAATCAGTGGATCATAGACCTGAGGGTCTGTTACTGAACTCTCATTTTGATTCCAGTGATCAGTATGTCTATCTTTTTGCCAATACCATGCTGTTTTGACCACTGTGGCTTTATAGTGGGCTTCAGAGTCCAGAAGTATTATTCCTTCCACTTTGTTCTTCTTTTTTTAAGGATGTTTTTGGCAATTCAAGTCCCCTTTTCCTTCAAAATAAATTTGATAACTAACTTTTCCTTGCCTGTAAATTAGGTTGTTAGAATTTTGATTGGAATTGTGTTGAATCTGTAGATTGCTTTGGGTAAAATGGTGTCTTAATGACACTTAGTCTTCCTAGCCAAGAGCACAGAATATTTTTCCACCTGTTTGGATCCCTTTTTGTTTCTTTTAGTAATGTTTTGTGATTTTCTGTGTAGAGGTCTTTCATGCCCTTGGTTTATTCCTAGATACTTGATTTTTTAGTTGCCACTGTGAATGAAGTTTTTTTTTTATTGCCTGTTCAGTTACGTCATTACTATATTCCTATACATTACTAATGTATAGGAATATTACTGACTTATATGCATTCATCTTATATCCCGCCACTCTGCTGAACTTCTTATTAGCTCAAGTTGCATTGTCGTCACATTCTCAGAATTTTCTAAATACAAGATCATATCGTCTGCAAATAATGACAATTTTACTTCTTCCTTTCCAATTTGGATACCTTTTATTTCTCTGTCTTGGTGAATTGCTCTGGCGAGAACTTCTAGCACAATGTTGAATAATAGTGATGACAGTGGGCATGCTTGTCTTGTTCCCGATTTTAGGGGGAAGGCGTTCAGCCTCTCACCATTGAGTACTATGCTGGCTGTGGGTTTTTCATATATACCTTTTATCATGTTGAGGACGGTTCCCTCAATTCCTACCTTTTGAAATGTTTTTATCAAAAAGGGGTGTTGAATTTTGTTAAATGCTTTTTCAGCATCTATTGAGATCATTATTTGATTTTCCCCTTGTTATTTGTTAATGTGTTGTATTACATTAATTGATTTTCTTATGTTGAACCACCCTTTCATGCCAGGAATGAACCCCTCTTGGTCATGGTGTATAATTCTTTTAATGTGTCTTTCAATTTGTTTTGCAAGTACTTTGTTGAGGATTTTGCATCTATATTCATTAGGGAGCTTGGCCTATAGTTTACATTTTTTTTGTAGTATCTTTTTCTGGTTTTGGTAAACAGTGTTGGTATCAGAGTGATATTAGCGTCATAAAATGAGCTAGCTAGTGTTCCATTTTCTTCAGTTTTTTGAAACTGAGCAGAAGAGGTGTCTATTCTTTTTGTTAAGTTTGGTAGAATTCCCCTGTGAAGCCATCTGGCCCTGGACTTTTATTTGTAGGTAGATTTTTGATGACTGATTGGATCTCTTTGCTTGTGATTGGTTTGCTGAGGTCTTCTATTTCTTCTCTGGTCAGTCTAGGTTGTTCATGTATTTCCAGGAAATTGTCCATTTCCTCTCAATTGTCTAGCTTGTTGGCATACAGTTGTTCATAGTATCCTCTTATAATTTTTTTTGTTTCTTCAGGATCGATCGTAATTATCCCATTCTCATTTCTGGTTCTGTTTATTTAGATCTTCTCTCTTATTTGTCAGTCTACCTGAGGTCTGTCAATCATGTTGATCTTCTCAGAGAACCAACTTTTGGTTTTATTTATTCTTTTTTTTTTCTCCAGCTATTTCAGGTTTAATCTTTGTTATTTCTTTTCTTCTACTTGCTTTAGGGTTAGTTTGCTGATCATTCTCTAGCCTCCTCAGTTATTCAGTTAGGTCTTTGGTTGTTGCTCTCTCTTGCCTTTTGATATATGCAGTTATAGCTATGAATTTCCCTCTTGGCACTGTCTTCACTGTGTTATAGCTATAAATTTCCCTCTTGGCACTGCCTTCAATGTGTTTATTGTACATTTGTTTGTGAAAGATCTGGTTCCTTCGTGGTTATGGTCAGAGGAAGTGCTTTGAATAATTACAGTCTTTTTAAATTATTAAGACTTGTTTTGTGCCCCAGCATATGATCAATCATGGAGAACATTCCATGGGCACTAGAGAAGAAGGTATATCCTGGTACTTTGGAATGTAATCATCTACATATGTCTGTTAAGTCTAATTCATTTATCATGTTATTTAGGTTCTCAATTTCCTTATTTGTCTTCTGTCTAGTTGTTCTACCTATAGAAGAGAGTTGTATATTGAAGTCACACACAGTTATTGTAGATGTGTCTGTTGCTCTATTCAGTTTAGCCAATGTTTGTCTCATGTATTTCGGAGCTCCTTTGATTGGGTGTATGAACATTTATGATTGTTATTTTTTCTTGGTGAATTGTCCCTTTTATTAATACATAGTATCCTTCTTTGTCTCTTATGACATCTTTGCATTTAAAGTCTTTTGTCACCTATTGGTATGTAGGTACCCTGGCTTTGTTTTGGTTGCAGCTTGCGTAGAATATATTTTTCCATCCTTTCACTTTCAATCTCTTTGCGTCGCAGGGTCTAAGATGAGTCTCTTGTAAAAAGCATATCAACAGGTCATAGTTTTTAACCCATTTTACCAGTCTGTGTCTTTTAATTGGAGAGTTTAATCCGTTCACATTCAAAATTATTACTGTGAAGGGAGTTCTGGAGTCAGCCGTCTTGTCCTTTTGTTTTTAGTTGTTGGATCTATTTTTTTCCCTCTCTGTTTTACCCTTAGTTTATCCTAATACTCTTCAGTTCTGTGCCCTCCTCTTGTTTCTTTTATTCTGTTTCTTTTATTCTCTTGTTTCTTTTATTCTCAGTTGGTAGAGCTGTCTTCAGTATTTCTTGCAGGGCAGGTCTCTTGTTAACAGATTCACTCAGCATTTGTGAAAATTTTAAGCTGCCCCTCAATTTTGCAGGAGAGTTTTGCTGGGTTCAGAACTCTTGGATGTCAGTTTTTCTCTTTCAGAATCTTAAATATGTCATACCACTACCTTCTTGCTTCCTTGATGCCTGCTGAGTAGTCATTACTTAGTCTTATGTTGTTTCTCTTGTATGTGGTGAATCACTTCTCTCTTGCTGCTTTTGACAATCTAATCAGTATATGTCTTGGAGTAGGTTTATTTGGATTTATTCTATTTGAAGCTCACTGGGTATCTTTGATTTGTGTATTTATGTTGCTTGGAAGGGTTGGGAAGATTTCCCCAACTATGTCTTAAAACGCACTTCCTAACCCTTTACCCTTCTCTTCTTCTTGGACACCAATGATTCTGATGTTTGTTTGCTGTATGTTGTCCATCATATCTCTGAGATCTGTTTCAAATTTTTTTATTTTATTCACCATTTGTTCATTTGTGTGTTCACATTCTATTGTCCTGTCTTCTAGTTCAGCTGTTCTTTCTTCTGCCTCTTCCAATCTGCTGGTGTGTCTCTAGTATATTTTTAATTTCATCCACAGTGTCTTTTTTTTTTTTTTTTTTTTTTTTAATTTTTGTTGGGTTGTTTAGATACCATACAATTATCCAAAGATCCAAAGTGTACAATTGGTTGCCCCTGGTACTCTCATACAGCTGTGCATCCATCACCACAATTAATTTTTGTTCAATTTTTAGAACTTTTTCATTACTCCAGACAAGAAATAAAGTGAAAGATGTAAAAAAGAAAGAAAAAGAAAAGGAAACTCGAATCCTCCCATATCCCTAACCAGCCCCTCTCAATTGTTGGCTCGTAGTGTTGGTATAGTACATTTGTTACTGTTCATGAAAGAATGTTGAAATACTACAAACTATTATATATAGTTTTCAATAGGTATATGTTTCTTCCGTATATGCCCCTCTATTATTAACTTCTAGTTGTATTGTCATACATTTGTTCTGCTTCATGGAAGAGTTTTCTAATATTTATACAGTTAATCATGCACATTGCCCACCATAGGATTCAGTTTTATACATTGCCATCTTTTGACCTCCAACTTTCCTTCTGGTGACATATGACTCTGAGCTTCCTGTTTCCACCTCATTCACGCACCATTCGGCACTGTTAATTATTCTCACATCTTGCTACCGACACCTCTGTTCATTTCCAAACATTTAAGTTCATCCTAGTTGAACATTCTGCTCATACTAAGCAACCCCTCCCCATTCTTAAGCCTCGTCCTATATCTTGGTACCTTATATTTCATGTCTATGAGTTTACATATTATAATTAGTTCTTATCAGTGAGACCCTGAAATATTTGTCCTTATGTGTCTGGCTTATTTCACTCAGTATATTGCCCTTGAGGTTTTGTCATCAACCCTTTTTTTTTTTTTAAGATGGTTTTGTTCACACACCATACATTCCATCCTACGTAAACAATCAATGGTTCTCTGTATGGTCACATCTTTATGTGTTCACCACCTTCACCACTATCTATATAAGGGCATCTACATTTCTTTCACAAGGCAGGAGGGAGCATCAAAAAAGGTAGAGAGGGAAAAGAAAGAGGAAAAAAAGGACAGCTAGGAAGTACCAAAAGGAAAATTAACCTTAAATCAAAGTAGGGTAAAGAGTCAGGCAACGCCACCAATGTCAAGTGTCTAACATGCCTTCCCTATCCCCCCGTCTTATCTGCATTTACCTTGGTATATCGCCTTTGTTACATTAAAGGAAACATAATGCAATGATTCTGTTAGTTACAGTCTCTAGTTTACATTGATTGCATCCCTCCCCCAATGCCTCCCCATTTTTAACACCTTGCAAGGTTCACATTTGCTTGTTCTCCCTCGTAAAAGAACATATTTTTACATTTTATCACAATTGCTGAATACTCTAGATTTCACCAAGTTACACAGTCCCAGTCTTTATCTTTCCTCCTTTCTTTTGGTGTCTCACATGCTCTGAACCTTCCTCTCTCAACCATATACATAGATATCTTTGTTCAGTGTACTTACATTGCTGGGCTACCAGCAATTGTGTTCCAAACTGCGCACTCCTGTCTTCTCCTGTCACTCTGTAGTGCTCAATTTAGTATTTCCTGTAGGGCAGGTGTCTTATTCACAAAGTCTCTCATTGTCTGTTTGTCAGAAAATATTTTGAGCTCTCCCTCGTATTTGAAGGACAGCTTTGCTGGATATAGGATTCTTGGTTGGCGGTTTTTCTCTTTCAGTATCTTAAATATATCACACCACTTCCTTCTTGCCTCCATGGTTTCTGCTGAGAGATCTGCACATAGTCTTATTAAGCTTCCTTTGTATGTGATGGATTGCTTTTCTCTTGCTGCTTTCAGGATTCTCTCTTTGTCTTTGACATTTGATAATCTGATTATTAAGTGTCTTTGCATAGGCCTGTTCAGATCTATTCTGTTTAGACTATGCTGTGCTTCTTGGATCTGTAATTTTATGTCTTTCATAAGAGATAGGAAATTTTCATTGATTGTTTCCTCTGTTATTGCCTCTGCCCCTTTTCCCTTCTCTTCTCCTTCTGGGACACCAATGATATGTACATTCTTGTACTTTGTTTCATCCTTAAGTTCCCAGAGACGTTGCTCATATTTTTTCTTTCTTTTCTCCATCTGCTCCTTTGCGTGTAGGCTTTCAGGTGTTTTGTTCTCCAGTTCTTGAGTGTTTTCTTCTGCCTCTTGAGATCTGCTGTTGTATGTTTCCATTGTGTCTTTCATCTCTTGTGTTATGCCTTTCATTTCCATATATTCTACTGGTTGTTTTTTTGAACTTTCAGTTTCTGCCTTATATATGCCCAGTGTTTTCTTTACAGCCTCTATCTCTTTTGCAAAATCTTCTCTAAAGTTTTTTAATTGATTTAGCATTAGTTGTTTTAATTCCTGTATCTCAGTTGAAGTGTGCGTTTGTTCCTTTGACTGGGTTATAGCTTTGTTTTTCTTAGTGTAGGTTGTAGTTTTCTGTTGTTTAGGCATCTGACCTCCTAGTCCACCCCAATCAGGTTTTCCCATATGAGAACAGGCTTAGGTCACAGAAGGAGATAATATTTCACTATCTGGTTTCCCCTGATGGCTTTTCTTAGAGGATTGAGATACTTGTGCTTTTCTGCCTGGCAGATCCACCTGTCAGCCTGTCACTGTCTGTGTACGAGGGTGTGGCCTGTGGCTCTCCTCCCCCAGGCATTGGGGTCTGGTTCCGGAAAGACTGAAAGATGGGCAGTTGAGCTGGGCCCCTCCCTTTCCTCTTGGGAAGCTGTGCCCCCTCCAGAGAGGTCATCTGAATATCAATAAATTCTTTGTTTCTGTGACTCTGCTGATCAAAGTGTTTTGATTTTAAAATGGCAGAGGCTGTCTTTACTGCAAAGTGCTGCGGGCTGAGAACCGCTGAGGTTTTCTCCACAGAGAGAGAAAGGGACAGAAAAACTCCCAGGTTCACCCGTCAGCCAGAGATAGTGCCCGATCCTCTGGGCTCCCCATCCTGAGACACATATGTCTCCCGACTCTCCCAAGGTCAGTTGTCACCAAAAGCGTCTGTCTGCTTGTTGAGGATTTGCTGTCTGTATTGAGCATTTAACATTAAAACCCCAGTTGGAGCTGGGCTGAGAGAGTGCTGCTCTCTAGCACTGCGAGGCTTCTGTGAGGGAGGGGCTCTCGGCTCTCAGCACGGGTCTGCAGTTTTACTTAGAGATTTTATGCTGTGATCTTGGGCATTCCTCCCAATTTAGGTTGGTGGATGATGAGTGGACAGTCACATTTGTCTCCCCACTGTTATTCCAGATTATTTGCTAGTTTTTTGGTCATTTATAAATTGTTCTGGGGGTGACTAACAGTCTTCCACTCCTCTCTATGCCGCCATCATAGCTCCTCTTTTCATCCACAGTGTCTTTTATTTACATAAGATCTGCTATTTTTCAAATTTATTCTTCAAATTCTTCTTTATACTCTTCTAGAGTCTTCCTGATTTCCTTTATGTCTTCAGCCATCTTGTTGAAGTTCTTTGGCAGATTTGTTTGTACTTCTTTAATTAATTGCTCCGTATTTTACGTCTCTTCCAGCTTTTTAATTTGTTTGTTTGGCTTGTCCACATTTTCTGGACTCTTCAAGTGCTTTGTGGTTTTCTGTTGGCTTCTGGAAATTTGCTTGTTTTGATATGGCTATTTTAGAAAATGCAGGATTATTTCGGCATTTGTACATAATTTGGGAGAGCTATGGCTTGCTGGAGTGCAGTTTCCCTATCTTACCGGCAGGTTGTGCTCTCAAGTCAGTCTTCCTTGAACTTCTGTGCATTGGGCGGAGTCCAAACCGGGGCAGGGGGTGGGGAACCAATCCGTGTACCAAGTCTTCATGTTCACTGGGAACTGCCTGACCTGGGTCTGCATTGTAGGTCCTGAGCAGTTAAGCATGGATTCCGCTCAAGGCACCTTGAAAATCAAAGGTGCCTCATTCCCTGACTCTGTGCACCTGTGAGTCTCTGGGATGTGGGAGGGGCTTCTGATGGGTTTGTGTGGCCCCATCTCCTTTCCCTGCCCCTTGCTGGTACATTCCCCCAGACTTCCATGGGAGGAGAGCAAACACTACCTCCCAGGTTCCCTCCCAGGAACTCCTGGCTGTTTGGTTGTGGAGGATCACCTCCCCAGCTAACCTCCAGGATAGGTGCACAGGAGTGAAGAGCTGCTGCTCACTCCCTTGCCTGGTGGTCCTCTCGCTGCTGTTGGCCCTGTACATGAACATGGCCAAACTCACCCCATCCCTCAAGTCACTGCCTCTTGTGTTTTTGTCTACCTCCTTTCCACGTACTATGGGGGACCCTTTATGGCCAGTAGCACCCTGAAACTGTGGTCCCAGGCATTCTCTGGCCCTTCTCTAGTTTCATTCACAGAGGAGAAGCCTGTTCTGCCTCACCTATTCCTCCGTCTTCCCGAAAGTCTTCGGGTGTAGGCAGTTTAAGTGACCTATATGTAGATGATTAAAATTTCCATTTTAATCTCTTACTCTGACCTTTCCATTCTAATCTCTTACTCTGACCTGTCTTCCAAAAGGCAGGTCTCTATTTTCAGTTTTCTGTGGACTGTCACATTTGTTTGGATACTTGAAGTAGTTTGTTAAAACACCTCTCTTGCTTTTGCCCATGTTTTTTATTTTATGTTTTCCTGCTTGTTTAATATTATCACAAATCATCCTTTTTTAAAACCTCATTATGCTTTGTTTATTGTTTTACTTCAGTACTTAACACATTGTATTATAATTTACCTACTTACATGTCTGTTGTCTTGTTTGAGTCATATTTGTTTCTTTAGGACTTTGCATAGTGCACGAAGTAGACATTTGATAATGTTTGTTGAATGCATGAAGGTTAGTAACTTCCTAAAAGATGATTTCCTTAACTAATCTAGAAATAGTTATGGTTTGCCTCTTATATACAAGTTACTATATAATAAGGTGGCTAAAACCCTGCCATTATAGTCAAATAGGAAACAAGTGACACAGATAAATAATAAAAATGTAAGGTAAAAATATTGAGTGTTGTAAGTGGTTTCAAATAGAATACTAGAGGACTTCAGAGAAGGGAAAGATGATATTTAGCTGAAGGAGTTGGGAAAGGATAAAGGATATTAAATTTGATCTGGATTTTAAAAGGTGGTTAAGATTTATAAATTTAGTTTTAAAAGTTGGGGGTGGGGGTGGATTCCAGGTGGAGATAATAACTGTAAGCCGAGGCAAAGATAGAAGGAATACTGAGGTCTCCAAAATAAGTAATAAGTAATCCATTTTTGCGTGAGGGCCATGTTGTGAAAATGAGAGTGGTTTTCCCCATTTTGGAAGCTAAGCCTGGAAAGATAAATTTGGACTGTTCTGGATGACTTAGAGGTTAGTGGAGGTGGATGGACTTTATTTTGTGGCCAGTAGGAAATCCTTATAGGTATCTGAGCAGGAGAATCAGACTGGTGCTTTGAAAAGATTGATCTGACAGCAGTTTGTAAGTTGTATTAAGAAAGATGAAAACTTGTAAATGTTAAACCAGTTAAGAATCTGTTGAAGGAGTTCAGGGAAAAGGCTAGTGACAATAAGGAGATAGGAGAGAATGAATACAAAAGAAGTTGTGGTAGTGGAGTTGACTCACCCAGGTCACTGAATGCAAGGGGATAAGAATGTTAATTCCACAAGGGCAGAATTTTGTGTTTTCCTTACTGATGTGTCCCAGGTAACTTAGAACAGTGCCTGGCACATAGTAGGTGCTCAATAAATATTTGTTGAATGAGTGAGACAGAGGTGACTTAGATTGTGAATCTGTGTTTGGGTACTGGAGATGACCTTTACAGACATAAAGAACATGGGAATGCTATTGCCCTGTTTTGAGGCATATAATTTGATTTATAGTACTGTCTTTTGCACTTTATTATCAGGAGTACATTACTCATTTCTAGATGAGACAGAGAAACCAGGTCAGGTGTAACTGACTTGCAGATTATTCACAGACTACTCAGTATTTTTGGTGAAAAAAAATAAAAAGGAAGTACAAAAAGGTGGAAACTGAAAGAGACAATTGGAGAATGTTTCTGGGGTGCTATAGATTAACACATAATGTGTATGTTTAAAACACACACACACACACACTTTATTATTCAGAAGTTCCATTTGGAAAAGTTCAGATTAAAAGGTGTCTGATGGAAATTTTATCCAATTATTAGGTACTGTAAACAGGGGTTATGACTCCTTTAAAGGTTTATGAGAACAGATATTTTTTGCCCTTTTCAAATGTTTGTGTTTACTTTATTGTTTATTAACCAGCTAATTAAATTGCAATGTGCTAATTTGAATGAATGTTGAAGTAAATGAGAAGGACATAGGTTAGATAGTTTACTGATGGAGGTGATCATATTTATAGGATATTATATGTGAGGCTAGTGGTGAGCTGATAGGGAATAGGTGTTTTTCTAGCTTCTGTTCTTTAAAATGGTCTGTGAAACCTGTCTGCATTGGAATATAGGTTAGAGATGGTCTACTGTGGGTCATTAAAAATTAACATAAAAAATTTGTATCGAAGTTCTCATTGAATATACATGTAAAGTTTAAACTATACCTGTCTTGTACGATAGATAAAACTTTTGAAAGTTTTAATAATTGTTTTAGATAGAATAATTTCATAGACCTGGGAGATCCTGTTATTTAAAGTATATTCAAACTGGGATCAGCATTTATTTTCTTAGGAGTCTCTACATTTCCTATGAGAATTAAAAATATTGTGTTTTTATGTCAGTGATCATCTAAGATATAATAGGAGCATGTTTTAGATCATCTGGGTGACCATCTTAGAAGCTAGTAATGCGAGGAGGTTGCAGTACAAATGTTTATTCATTTATGTTTGTTTGGTCATGTTGGCTGTATGTAGTACAGTACTACTTTGTGATGAGCTAATAAGAAGTGAGGCATATCTAATGCATAAATGATGTATACATACCAAGTAAAGGGCCAAATGATGCCGGAGGCCACTGTATGAAGTGAGTTTTGTGGTAGTTCACATTCTATTAGCTAACATACATTGAGCATTTTCTATATTCTTAGGTAGCATTCTAAGTACTTTTTATGTATAATTATAAATCATAATATATTACATTATAGGAATGTGTATGAGTTATTAATCCTCACAAGAGACCTATGAGGTATGTGCTATTACAGATCTTATTTTACAGTTTCTTATTTTACATGAGGAAACAAGTGCATAGAAGTTAATTTGCCCGAGGTTATTATGTAGCTATTAAGTGATAGTTTGTTTTCATACATATTGTCTGACTCCGTAGTTCTTAACCGCTCTGCTATGCTACCTCAGTTAGAGATAGATACTAGGAGAATTATGTGTCCTATTTGACACAAAGTAATATAGGCAATCCGTGATTAAAAGGATGTGTATATCAGCACTGTTTTCATGTTACAAGTTGAGAGTTTGTTTCAACAGAATAGCATCTTTTTTCCTGTCATATTAACATTGTCCCTTGAGTAGTACTGGTTTTGTAATTAGAATTGAATTTAATTTGTAAGATTTTACTGTTATATAAAGTTGTTTTAAGCACCAGGAGCTTTAGTTTGGTTTATTTTTATGCATAGTTCAATAAAATTGTAACAAATAATTCTAACGCTAATCAGTAGAGATACTGATGTAAAGGATTTCTTTGAAGCTTTTGGAATCAATGAAATCTTTTATAATGCACATGAGTACATATTTATTACACAAATTCAGAGTTTTATATAAAGTATTGGGTTTCTTAAAGTAAAACAGCATGGATTGAGAAAACTCTTTGAATATGTTGTTTTGTGTGTTTGATGTACTGCTTCCATCCCAGGCAAGTGCTCTGGGTGACTCATACTATGGACAAATATCCATAGGTACTAATATAGACAATACCTTGTAGATTTTTCCCCCCATTCCCTAGTTCCCATATGGGAGCTGTTATTTTGTAACAGGTATAGAACGATATCCTGTTTATGGAGTTCTGTAGAGACTACTTCTGCCAATAACATAGAGAATTTTATTCAGAGGAAAATTGAAGTAGAAAGAAACAAAAAGAGTTACCATTATTTCATTGTTTGGATTTAAATAAAATTGATTCATTTCATATATATATATATATATATATATATATATATATATATATATATAGTGAATTTTAACATACATACATAACAGTGATAACTTTCAAATACTATTTTGAAAGTAGTTAGAGAACAAATTTCAAAGAATGTCATGGGTCACAGTTCTACAAGTTCAAGCATTTCCATTGTAAAACATAACATACATACAGAAAGGGGTCATCTCTTGATGTACAGCTCAACAAGCAGTCATATAGGTAATTTCAAATATTGTTATGGGTTACAGTTCCACAGTTTCAGTTCCTTCCTTATTATGCAATACAAGGTGTATACAGAAGGGTGAAGACCTTCAGGGAACAATTCAACAAGCAGCTATAGAGCACATCCCAAAGGATGCTATAGGTTACAGTTCACCATGGTATTTGCCTCCTTCCAGTCTTTCCCAACACCCCAGCATCCAAAATACATACATACATACTATATATATGTATATATACACATATAGTTTCATTATTCATAGACCTTTGTTCAGTCTTATCTTGTTTGCTGCTTTGCTGCGACCCCTTCCTTTCACTTAATCTCTTTCTCCATCTTCAGGGGTGTCTAGGCAGTGAGCACCCTAATGTGTTCATATTGAAAGGGGGTGTCAACAGTATGGGGAAGGGGCCACATCTGATAGTTGATTTTAAGGTGGCTGTTGCCTCTGGGTTTTAGGACTTGTCTGGTATAGGAACACTGGTGGATTTAAGTTTCTGAAAAATAAAACCTAGTGAGCAAATCTTTTATAGAATCTCAGGTAGGGCCCTAGGTATTTGGGGACTACTTTTGGTAAGAGCATGGCATACTGTGGCCATTTGGGTTGTCTAGCTGGAGCTTGCATAAGGGAAACCTCTAGGATTGCCTCTCGGTTCTATTTGGGATTTCTCAGTCACTGTGACCTCAGCTTGTTACCTGTCTTTTTTCTCCCTTTTGGTTAAGTGGGCATTTTCAATCCCATGCTGCCAGGGCCAGGCTCATTCCAGGGAATCATGTCCCACATTGCCAGGGAGATTCATTCCCCTGGGTGTCATGTCCTGCGTGGTGGGGAGGTTAATGAATTTATTTGTTGAATTGTGTTTAGAGAGAGAAAGGCCACATCTGAGCAGCAAATGAGGTTCCCTGAAGGTCCCTCTTAGGCATAATTATAGGAAGACTCAACCTCCTATTTACAACCCTAAATTTCACAGGAGCAAGCCTCAAGTTGAGAACTTGATTTATTAAGTAGTGGGTTCCTAACTTAATATGTATGCTATCCCAAGGTAAACGGTCAGTTTCTTACATTATCTTCACTTAGTTGTACAATCGTCATCACTCTCAACTTTAAATAATTATCTTAACATAATATATTCCAGAGCTATTATCAGCTGCTAATTATTCATCCCTAGTATTAGTATACAGTAGGTAAGATATTCATATTAAATATAGTCATTAACATATAATGGGTCATTTTTCTATATTACTCTGTTGTTAATCCTCTGCACCAGTGTCATACCTTATAAGTATATCATGCTAACAGTTATTTAGGTTTGTGTTGCTACTCGGAGGGTTACATGCCTTTAAACAACCATTCATGGAAGTGTTTGACTTCAGTGTATCACTGATACTTATAAACCCATTATGATTCAGTTTTATAATCAGAATGAAGACCGACAGCATTTTTCTCTTTATAAAATCTTAATTTCTTTTTTTAAACTTAATTTTGTAAGTTTTCCTTTAGGAAATTTAATTTATTTTCATTATAGAAATTCTACTTAGTGTAGAATTTCTACTTAGAGATTCTGCTTAATGTAATTTGTTAATCATCTTTAAAGTAATTTTCTCCAAAGAAAATCTTCTGAATTCAAGAACTGTTTTATTGAGCTCATACTGTGTACAAGCCACTCTGTTGGGAATTGATGGTTTCATTTGGTTCCTGATAGCATCATTGGATTTTGGTACACATGACTGTTTTACCCCAGAAGTAGAAGAACTTGGTTCAGACATTCGAGTCTCTGATATGAAATAATAGATTTATTTCCTTAACTGTTCCATGGCTGGATTTATTTGTTCCTTTGTTCTTATATTTTTCTACTATTTTTTCCCCTCAGAGATTTCAATTTACTCTGCTTTCAGCAATCTTCTCTGCATTAACCCTCTTAAAATGTTCTATCAGATAACTGTAATATCGTTGCCATACTCCATTTGTATAGGACTTATTTCACATTTATTTATTTATTTATGTATTTATTTATTTATTTATTTATTTATTTATTATGTTTTACCCCCTTTTTTCTATTCATCCATCCATATACTGGACAAAGGGGAGAATATGAGCCATATGGCTTTCCCAATCATGTTGTCACCTCTCATAAGCTATGTTGTTATACAATTGCCTTCAAGATTCAAGGGTTCTGGGTTGTAGTTTGATAGTTTCAGGTATTTACTGCTAGCTATTCCAATTCATTAGAACCTAAAAAGAGTTATCTACATTGTGTGTAAGAGTGCCCATCAGAGTGACCTGTCGGCTCCTTTTGGAATCTCTCTGCCACTGAGGCTTATTTCATTTCCTTTCACATCCCCCTTTTGGTCAAGAAGATGTTCTCCATCCCACGATGCCAGGTCTAGATTCCTCCCCAGGAGTCATATTCCATGTTGCCAGGGAGATTTACACCCCTGGGTGTCAGATCCCATGTAGGGGCAAGGGCAGTGATTTCACCCGCCAAGTTGGCTTAGCTAGAGAGAGAGGGTCACATCTGAGCAACAAAGACGCTTTCAGGAGGAGACACTTAGGCACAATTATAAGCAGGCCTAGCCTCTCCTTTGCTGTCAGAGTCTTCCCAAGGGCAAGTCCCGTGTTAGAGGGTTCGGCCCATCAAACCGCCAGTCCCCAATATCTGTGAGCACATCAGTAACCATCGAGGTGGGGTAGTCTAACACCCCTGCATTCTCCCCCAGCTCCTCAGGGGGCTCTGCATATTTTTTCATTTTTTTTTTTTTTTTACTTTAATAACTATATCAAAAAAAAATAGAAAAAAATACAATAAAAATATTTCAAACCAATGAAAACAAGGGAATAAGAAAAAGACAACTAACCAAAATAACTACTGTACTTCCAACATGTTCCTACTGTACTCCAAGAAAATAACCTAATATAGCAACATTTGTGTGAACTTGTTCCTATAGTTATTTCTGGGCATTCCCAGAATGTTAAATTACCCACAATAGCTTATCTGTTCTTACTAGGTTATCATTCTCCCTTCATTAATTGCTCTCTATCACTAGTTCCCCTACATTCTATGTTATAAACTATTTACTTTGTGTTTTTCTATGTTCACGTGAGTGGTAGCATATAATATTTCTCTTTTTGTACCTGGCTTATTTCGCTCAGCATTATGTCTTCAAGGTTCATCCATGTTGTCATATGTTTCATGACATATATATACCACATTTTATTTATCCATTCATCTGTTGAAGGACATTTGGGTTGTTTCCATCTCTTGGGAATTGTAAATAATGCCTGCTATGAACATTGGCATGCAGATACCTGTTCGTGTCACTGCTTTCAGATCTTCTGGGTATATACTGAGAAGTGAAATTGCTGGATTGAAGTGTAACTCTATATCTCGTTTTCTAAGAAACTGCCAGACTGACTTCCAGAGTGGCTGAACCATTATACAGTCCCACCAACAATGAGTAAGAGTTCTAATTTCTCTACATCCTCTCCAGTATTTGTAGTTTCCTGTTTGTTTAATGGCAGCCATTCTTATTGGTGTGAGATGTTATCTTGTGGTCTTAATTTGCATCTCTCTTATAGCTAGTGAAGCTGAACATTTTTTCATGTGTTTCTTGGCCATTTGTATTTCCTCTTCAGAGAAGTGTCTCTTTATATCTTTTGCCCATTTTAAAATTGGGCTGTCTGTACTATTGTCATTGAGTTGTAGGATTTCTTTATATATGCAAGATATCAGTCTTTTGTCAGATACATGGTTTCCAAAAATTTTTTCCCACTGAGTTGGCTGCCTCTTCACCTTTCTGACAAATTCCTTTGAGATGCAGAAACTTCTAAGCTTGAGGAGTTCCCATTTATCTATTTTTTCTTTTGTTGCTTGTGCTTTGGGTATAAGGTCTAGGAAGTGGCTGCCTGATACAAGATCTTGAAGATGTTTCCCAACATTATCTTCTAGGAGTTTTATGGTACTGTCTTTTATATTGAGATCTTTGATCCACTTTGAGTTAATTTTTGTGTAGGGTGTGAGGTAGGGGTCCTCTTTCATTCTTTTGGATATGGATATGGATATCCAACCCTCTCAGTTCATATTGGATTTGATCCATACATTATACCTTCCTACAATTTCTGACACACCCTTACTGCTGGTGGCGTTGAGCATCTTTTCATGTGCTTTTTAGCCATTTGTATTCTTCTTTGAAGAGATGTCTGTTCAAGACTTTTGCCCATTTTTAAAACAGTTTTATTGACATATATTCACATATCAAGCAAGCCATCATTTTTTAGTAATGAAAATATTCTAAAATTGATTGTGGTGGTAAATGCATATACTGTAAATATACTAAAAGCCATCAGTTGTACACATTGAATGATAGCTGAACTTTTAGAATCCATTGTGTGAAAAAGTACACTGTGACAAAACAAATTACTGCATTTCGTGGATTCTGGATGCATGTTGTCCTATCCACATGTAATCACCTCTGAAATTGTGGTGCCTGTTACAGACATCATAGTTTAATTGGTACTGTTTTTCTTTCTTAATGGTACATAATGGGATTAGTTTACTATTCTTTTTCTTTTTCCTCCATGTATGCAGTTACGTCTTTGATTTTAGGTCTTTTTTAATGTGGGTGTTTAGTGCTATAAATTTTCCTCTCAGCGCTGTTGTAACTGCATCCCATAAATTTTGATATGTCGTATTCTAGTTTTCATTCATCTTGAGATATTTACTGATTTTCTGCTTTAAGAGTGTGTTGTTTATCCTCCATAGATTTGTGAATTTTCCAGTTCACTGCCTGTTAATTGATTTCCACCTTCATTCCATTATGGTCAGAGAAAGTGGTTTTTATAATTTTATCTTTTTATATTTTTTGAGACCTGTTTTATGACCCAACATATGGTCTTTCCTGGAGAATGATCCGTAAGCACTTGAAAAGAATGTATATCCTGCTGTTTTGTGGTGAAATGTTCTGTATATTTTTTGTAGATTTAGCTCATTTATCTTTTTATTCATATTCTCTGTTTCCTAATTATTCTTCTGTCTAGATGTTCTGTCTATTGGTGAATGTGATTTATTAAAGTCTCCAAATATTATTATAGAGATGTGTATTTCTCCCTTCAGTTTTGCCAGTGTTTGTCTAATGTATTTTGGGACACTGTGATTAGGTGTGTAAATATTTGATTGTTATTTCTTCTTGGTGGATTGCTCCTTTTATTACTATATAGTGTCCTTCTTTGTCTCTTGTTATGGCTTTTGCCTTAAAGTCTGTTTCGTCTGATATTAGTATAGCTACCCCAGCTCTTTTTTTGGTTTTTATTTGCATGGAATATCTCTTTCCATCCTTTAACTTTCAATTTATTTGTGTCTTTGTGTCTAAGATCAGTCATCACTAAAAGCCTCTATGTGCTTGCTGGGGGTTTGTAGCTTGTATTCAGCAGTCCACATTTGTTAATTAAAACCCCAGTTGGAGCTTGGTTAAGCTATATTCGCTTTCTGGGAGAGTCCTGCTTTCTACCACAGTGAGGTTTTGCATCTCAGCCTGCCATGGGGGGAGGGGGCTCCCAGCACAGGTCCGCAGATTTTACTTACAGATTTTATGCTGTAATCTCAGGCATTCTTCCCAATCCAGGTTGGTGTGCGATGGTGGACGGTCATGGTTGTCCCTAGCAGATATTCCAAATCATTTACTGTTTGTTCCTGGTTGTTCATTAGTTGTTCCAGGGAGACTAACTAAATTCCACTCCTCTCTATGCCACCATCTTGCCCCCTTCTGTTTCTGTATACTTTTAAAATGCGGTCTTTTTGGTTCCCCTGAGGTTTATATTACATGCTACATCTGTAACGCACTAATTTGAAAAGATACAAACTTAACTTCAATAGTATTCACGTTCTCTGCTCCCATATCCTTCTGTTTCCCCTCTTTACCACTTTATTTGTTGTTTTTGTCCCACTTTAACATTTTATATTTTACACATCCCTTACCAGGAAATATGCTTTTTTCCTATTCAATTATATTCTGACTCTTATAGGAATTAAATAGTAGAGTTGCATATTTAGCATGTAGTATTATTTGGGTTTTGCATTTACTCTTTTAGTTACCCTTGCTGATGATCTTCATTTCTTCACACTACTCCAAGCCACTTTATCTCTTTTCCTTTCAACTTGCATAATTCCCTTCCGTAATTTTTGTAGGGTAGGCCTTTTGTTGACAGACTCTCTCAGTTTCTGTTTATGTGTGAATATTTTAAATTCTCCCAAATTTTTGAAGGGCAGTTTTGCCAGATAAAGAGTTTTTGGCTGGAGGTTTTTCTCTTTCAGTACCTTTCGTATATCATAAAACTGGCTTTAGTCTCCATGGTTTCTGCCGAGATATCAGCACTTAGTCTTAATTGAGGATCCTTTATATGTGAAGAATCATTTTTCTCTTGCTGCTTTCAGAATTCTCTCTTTATCTTTGGCATTTAACTCTCTGATTAGTATGTGTCTTGGAGTAGGTCTATTAGGATATATTCTGTTTGGAGTACATTGCACTTCTTGAACGTGTAATTTATGTCTTCTGTAAGAGTTGGGAAATTTTTGGCCATTGTTTATTCAGATGTTCTTTCTGTACCTTCTCTCTTTTCCTTCTGGGATACTGATGATGCATATGCTTGTTTCCTTCATGCTTTCATTCAGATCCCTGGGACACTGCTCAGTTTTTTATATTCTTTTCTCTATTTGTTCCTCTGACTGTATGATTTTGATTGTCCTGTTTTCTAGTTTGCTAATTCTTTCTTCTGCCTGTTCAAATCTGCTGTTGTATGCCTTTAGTGTATTTTTAACCTCTGCCATTATGCCTTTCATCCCCATAATTTCTATTATGTTTCTTTTTATGCTTTCAAATTCTGCTTTATGCTCATTTTCTTAATATCCTTTAGCTCTTTATCCAATATTTTCCTTCATCTCTTTGAATTGATTTGGGAGATTTGTTTGAACATCCTTGAATAGTTGTTCCAAATTTTGTGTCTTTTCTGAAGTTTTAACTTGTTCTCTTGAGTAAGCCATATCTTCCTGTTTCTTAATATGACTTGTAATTTTTTGTTCATATCTAGGCATCTTATCTTGATGGGTTAATTCTGAAGGTCAGTTTCTCCCTCTTGTGTAGGGTCTTATTGTCAGTTGGCTTAGTGTTAAAGCTTTTCTTTGATACTTGTTCCAATTTATTCTAGAACTTCAGTGTTCTTGTTTGCTAGTGCTGACAGAATGCAAAACACAAGAAATGGATTGGCTTTTATAAAGGGGGTTTATTTTGTTACAATCTTAAGGCCATAAAGTGTCCAAGGTAAGGCATCAACAAAGGGTATGTTCACTCAATAAAGGCCATTGGCATCCAGAAAACTTCTGTTAGCTGGGAAGACACGTGACTGGCATTTGCTTGCTCTCAGGTTGTTTCAAAATGGTGTTCTCCAAAGTGTTGCTCTTGGAGCATTTTGTCTTCTTTTAGCTGCAGCTGCTCTTCAAAATGTTACTCTCAGGTGCTCTGGAAAATGTCACTCACAGCTGCTCTGTGTCTGGGCCTGTTTGGCTCTTTTTAATGTACTCGAGTGATCCAATAAAGACCCAGCCTGAATGGGTGGGGTAACATCTTCATAGAAATAATCCAATGAAAGGTCTTGCCCACAGTTGATTGAGTCACATTTCCATGGGAACACTGAACCAGTAGGTTGCAAAGTAATCAATACTATTCTGCCCCACAAGATTGCGTCAAAGATAATGGCATTTTGGGGGACATAATACATCCAAACTGGCACATTTAGAATAGTCCATTCTTTTAAAAAGTCAGTTTTATTGAGATATATTCACATACGGTACAATCATCCATGGTGTACAGTCAACTGTTCACAGAACCATCATATAGTTGTCATCACCCCAATCTATATTTGAACATTTTCCTTACACCAGAAAGGATAAAAATAAGAATAAAAAATAAAAGTAAAAAAGAACACCCAAGTCATCCACCCCATCTTACCCTATTTTTCATTTAGTTTTTGTCTCCATTTTTCTACTCACTCACCCATACACTGGATAAAGGGAGTGTGATCCACAAGGTTTTCACAATCACACTGTCACCTGTTGTAAGCTGTGTAGTTATACAGTCATCTTCAAGAGTCAAGACTAATGGGTTGGAATCTGATAATTTTCTGGTATTTTCTTCTAGCTATTCCAATACACTAAAACCTAAAAAGGGATATCTGTATAGTGCATAAGGGTGCCCACCAGAGTGACCTCTCAACTGCATTTGAAGTCTCCCAGCCACTGAAACTTCATTTTGTTTCATTTCGCTTCCCACTTTTGGTCAAGAAGATGTTCTCAATCCCATGATGCTGAATCCATGTTCATCCCCGGGAGTCATATCCTGTGTTGCCAGGGAGATTTACACCCCTGGGAGTCAGGTCCCACCTAGCGGGGAGGGCAGTGGGTTCACCTGCCAAGTTGGCTTAGCTAGAGAGAAAGGGCCACATCTGAGCCACAAAGAGTTACTCAGGGGAAGACTCATAGGCACAATTATAAGCAGGTTTAGCCTCTCCCTTGCAGTCACGAGCTTCATAAGGGCAAGCTGCAAGATAGAGGGCATGGCACACCAAAAAGTCAGCCCTCAATATTTGTGAGAACATCAGCAACAACCCAGGTAAGGAAGTTCAACACTTGCGCATTTTCCCCCAGCTCCTCAGGGGGGCCCTGCATATATTTTTTTATTCTCTGCCCAAATTACTTTGGGATATGTTGCTGTAGAATAGCGCATTTTTAACTGTCCAGAATTTGTCAGCACTTCATCATCTGATTCTTGCCCTGGATATGCATACAATTTTTCAGGTCTTTCTTTTTGTGCAGTTGTTTCACCTCCTTGAATAATGTTCCTTTCTTCAGTTCCATCCCTGAGAATCTTGATTTGTTCCGTTTGTTTTTCTGCAGAATTTTCTCCCTATCTCCTATGACTTGTTTAAATTCTCTGCTTCATTCAATGCCACATTTCCCTTACACTTTTACATTTTGGGACCCGTCGTCTCTTACAGAAGTTCATGTTAACCCCCTCCACCACCTTTTTTTTTTTTCTCTTCTTCTTTCTGTGAGGCTTTTCTACCTCTGATTTCTTCCCCGTTTGTGTATCCTGCTCTGTGTAGCCAGCTTGGGTCAATCTAGAAGGGTGGGTCACTCCAGAAAAGTCAGTTTTGCATTTAGGTGGCCCATCCAATAGAAACTGTATTGAGTGAGCACACTTCTTGCCAACAGTTCTACTGCAGTCCTCCCCACCCAGGGCCCTTTTGTGTGCAGCAGTCCTTAGTGGCTATGTTCAGCGGCTATCTTCTGCCCTTGGTCCCTGCGGACTTGTGTCTCGGTGCCCGGATATGAGTGGGTTTTAACTCACTGCTGTGAGTGCCTTTATATAGTATGTGCTCATGATGGGAGGGACCCATGCCGCTGCCTCTGACTGACTTCCAAGCTGTGTGGGACCAAGTGAGGGGGATGGGAATTGCCCGGTAGGTCTGGGCAGAAATTTCCTACATGATATTTCTTTTTCTTTGATTCGTTGTTTGTGGAATCTTTCTTCAGTCTCTACTGTCCTTCAGATGTAATTTGTCATTTTATTTGCTGAATCTCTGTGTAGCCATTTCAGGGGAAGCTGACAT
The DNA here is from genome assembly GCF_015220235.1 of Choloepus didactylus. Lineage (NCBI taxonomy): Eukaryota > Metazoa > Chordata > Mammalia > Pilosa > Megalonychidae > Choloepus > Choloepus didactylus. Next base: position 82,536,076 of record NC_051308.1, on the reverse strand, counting down.
TGCCATGTCGATGACATCACTGCTGTTACTATTTTCTTTTGACTAAATTTATAATCTCTCAGGTTATTTTTCATTCTTTTTCAAATGCTCATTAATTTTTATTTTTAAGGTGTACAGATTAGTTGTGCTCTCTCTTTTTCTTTCTCTCTCATCATGAGGGTTAGATAGTACTTGATTGATATGAAAGTCTATGTTTTAGTTTCCTGGGCCGCTCAAGCAAGTACCGTGAAATGGTTCAGGTTAAACAGTGGAATTTATTCACCCACGGTCTGAAGCTGGGAAAAAGTGCAAATCAAAGTGTCATCAAGCAATGTTTTCTTTTTGTAAACTGTGGCTTTCTGGGGCTGCCTACTGGTGATCCTTGGTCCTTAGCTCCTTGTCACATGGCAGTGCCTGTGGCAGCCTCTCCTGGCCTCTGTACTCTTTTCCATGTTCCGTTGAATTTCAGCTTCACCTGCTCCCTGTAGCTTTCTGCCTACCTGAATTTCATTCCACTTACAAAGGACTCTAGCAATAGGATAAAGACCCACTGAGGTGGGCCACACTTTAACTGAGGAAACCTCATCAAAACGTCCTACTTACAGTTGGTTCACACCCAATTGTAAGGAATGAATTAGATTTAAGTACATGTTTTTCTGGGGTACATACAGCTTTAAACCACTACAGTGTAGTATTTGGATTGTACCCAATTAAAGTTAATTGCAGTATTTCGCCAAATTCTTGATTTAGGGAACCATACGTAGTTTTTGTTTGGATATTGAAAGAAGTGATTGTTTAGCTTCATATGCCTTCAATATGAAGATTATTCATGATTTTATGTATTTGTTTTCTTTCTTTCTAATAGGCTTTCAAGGATATGCTGTATTCAGCTCAGGACCAGGCACCTTCTGTGGAAGGTAAGAGGGATTAATCTCTCAGTCATATAAAATCTCTTTTTAAGGAAAGATGTTTTAAACTGGGAAGTATAAAACCAATATGATAACCTGCCCTATTATGTAAATCTTTTTTTGTTTTCTATAATATGTATTTTGATCATTTTATATTTCAATCGAAATTTTCTTTTATCTATCTCACATTTACCCTGTGATGGATCTCTTATAATGCCCTTATATCACCTCAGGACTGTAAATCAGAGATACTGGTTTAGAGTCAAGGTTCTGATCTGGGTAGTTTTACCCATTGTATCTCTCTCACTCCTTGTATTTCTCTCTTCCTCTCCCTCCCTCTCTCTGTCACTCCCTCCTTTCTTCCTTCCCTCCTTCCATGTGTCCTTCAGTGTATCTGTAGTCCCCAATTAATCTGGGCAATATAGCTTTTCCCTTCTATTTATGTTATATCTTTAGAATGGGCCTTGGAAAACAATGGAGCATGTTTACTCTGTGTATGTGTGTGTATGTGTGCAAGCATGAATATGTAAGCATCTGCACATTCTGGCAGTCATGAAATAACTGACCTGAGAGTGGTAGTTGCCTCTAATTATCTTTATTGATCTTTTCTGTTGTCTCAACTTCTGCTTACCAGCTCATTCTTTATGGGTGAACCTTTGATAGATTTGGAGAGATCTAAGTAAAAGTTGTAGGAATACTTCTGTCAGTAAATAGTTATGAGCTAATTCAACAACTGTTATCTTTTTTTTTTCATTTTTGTGTGTTCTCATTTTATAGATGAGAAATATGAGACTCACAGAAGTTATGTAATATTCAAGAGCCCACATGTAGTAACTGTAAAGTCAAATGGGAAATATAGATAATTTTGAATCTCAAGTGCATGTTTTTTCTGTGTTACTGTTCCCACTCCCATTCATTTGAATCCCAACATCAGTCTATTGTTCATTTGTTCACTCAAAAAATATTAGTTTTCTTCTCTCTGGTAGGCTCTATGAAAGCAATTTTCTCATAAAACTTTTCTTGATAATTTGATAATACTGTTGGGAGATAATTCTTCCTGATTCTTTCATTTCTACAGAAGTCTTTCTGGGCTACTTTTTGTTTGTTTGTTTGTTTTGTTCATCATATAGGTTTGTACTCGTCAACCACAGTCAATTTCAGAACATTTTCATTACTCTAAAAAAAGTAAAAAAAAAAAAATAAAAAGGAACCTCCAAAACATCCCACACCTGTCACCCTCCCCCCATTATTTACATATTTTTTTGCTTTATTTTATTACTCATCTGCCCATACAGTGGATAAAGGAAGCATCAGTCACAAGGTTTTCACAATCACCCAGTCATATGATATAAGCTATATAGTTATGCGATCATAACTGTCGACAATCAGGGCTACTGCATTACAGTTCAACAGTTTCAGGTACTTCCTTCTAGCTATTTTAATACGCTAGACACTAAAAAGGAATATCTATATAATGTATGAGAATAACCTCCAGAATGACCTCTTGACTCTATTTGAAATCTCTTAGCCACTGAAACTTTATTTTGTTACATTTCTTTTCCCCTTTTTGGTCAAGAAGGCATTCTCAATTTCATTGTGCGAGGGCCAGTCTCATCCCTGAGAGTCATGCCCCATGTGGAATGAGGGTGGGGGGAGTGTGGTGAGTTAATTTCCAGAGTTGGCTTAGAGATACAGGCCACATCTGAACAATGGAAGAGGATTTCTGGGGGTGACTCTTAGGCATAGTTATAAGTAGGCTTAGTTTTGCCATTGGAGAAATAAGTTTCATAGGGGCAAGCCTTCAGGTTGAGGGCTTGATGTATGATATTGTGAGCCCCTATTGCTTAGGAGAATAATAGGAATTCCCTAGGTGGGGAAGTTTAATAGTTCCTTATTTTTCCCCAGTCCCTCAAGGGGACTTTGCAAAAACTTTTTTATTTTCTGCCCAAAATATTCTAGGATGTATTGGGGTATTAACATTAGCCTGTACAGAATAACAAGAACTCATTCTCTATTCCAGGTTCCATGTAATTACAATGTTTAAATAAACTTACCAGACAGGTTAAATTAGATGATGTGCTAAAGAAAAAGTAAATTTTGTACCAAATAAATCTCTTTTCCTTTGATCTAACACAGAAGTTGAGTTTTAAAATACAGCCAATATCACCCTTTACCCTGTATTCTAATTTACCTTATTCCTGACCAAGTCTGTTTCATTCATATATCTAATTGTAGTCTGATCTCCTGTTCAGCTTCTTTAAGAGTTGCTGTATCAACAACTATTTCTTGAGTGAGTGCTCCTTTTGAGGTTGGGTATTCTTTTAAAATTTTACATCAGAGTTTTTCAAGAGAGATGAATGACTTAGAAATTATATGCCAAAAATATTCTAGATAATCTCTCTATGAGACACCAAAGTAGAATAGTATGAAGTCATTCTAATGACAAATCATTGGGGTCTTATTTTTATGACATACAATAGATGCTGAAGTTGTTTAATAAAACTATAGATCAATTATTAAAAATCTCATTCTCTTTAATAATGTAGAAATATATATCTTTTATCACTGACCATTGGGAATTCAAAATGTGCTTTCTTCCAACATCTGAAGATATTTTCCCTTATATTTTTCACAATTTTTTTCTTTTTTTTTAATTAGAGAAGTTGTAGGTTTACAGAAAAATGATGCAGAAAATAAGAATTTCCCATATACATCCCCCACTCACATTTTCCCTATTATTAGTACTTTGCGTTACTGTCTTTGTTAAAATTGATAAAAGAATATTATTATAATTGTACTGTTTAGTTCATAGTTTACATTAGGGGCCATTGTGTTTGTTGTCCCATTTTTTTTTTCTTTTTTTTTTTTAATTTTTATTCCAGTAACATATGCAACCTAAATCAATCATATAATTCAGTGGTGTCTAATTATGTTTACATTGTTGTGCTGCCATCACCACCATCCATTGACAAAATTTTCCACACCTCAAGCAGAAACTCGGTGGCAATTAAGCATTAACTCCCTATTTCCCTTACCTTTTAAAAACAGGGTATTGACACTTAGGTATAAATTAGTTTTGTTAATATGTCACTGAATTTTGTGGTATACTGTACTGTATTTAATTCTGTAATATTTAATCTCAAGACACTTAAAATTTATAAAAATATTCAGTTTTTTATTGGTTTATTATATCTTATATGTCCTGAAGAGTGAGTGACTCCTCAAAATCTTTTAACAATGTAAGTAAAATGCAATTACTTGGAAGTTAAACTGATTTCCCCATTCTTTATAATTTGCTTTAATATTCGTTCTTTTGATTTTATTGTCAAGGTAGGGCTAGTTATCTTTAAATTTTTAAAAAGCTTTTCATAGGTGTTTAACAAAGATACTCTGAAATATGTTGAATATTATGGTGATCTTGATTCATCTCCTTCATGGAGAGCATGTTCCTAGTAACTTTTCACTTACTTTCAGCTATTATTGGAGAAAAACTTTTCTGTGAAAGCATGCCGAAAATGACAAATATTTATGGTTAAGAACTTTTTCTTTTATCTCATTGGCAGAGACATAAACTTCTTTGGACTCTTATTATACATGGGGTATTGTAGACTGATAAAGCAAGAACACTTGGGAAGTATTCTGCACTTGTTCTTTCTTTCTACTTTCATTTAAACAGGCTATAAGGCCATGTGGCTTTTGTCTTTTTAAACATGAATTTTGTTTTTTATTTTCTGCCCAAAATATTCTAGGATGTATTGGGGTATTAACATTAGCGTGTGCAGAATAAGAAGAACTCATTTATTGGAATGGAGTTTAAGGAGACAGTATTTGATATAGTGTTGTGGTTAGAAAAAGTTGTTAAAGGGATTGTAACTATGTCCTTCATTTATATTGTTATTCTGTATTAATTGACTGTCTTTTGAATGGTGCTTATTAATTTAGATGATAATTTCTGTATTTCTTTTATTCTTGTTAAAAATTTACTGGCCTTGTATTTCTAGACTTTTTTGTTTAGCAGGTATTCATGAAATAATACAGCATATGCACATTCATCAATAAAGCCCAAGATAGAACTTTAAACTTTTAACATGTTACAAAGAAAAGGAAATATTTATAGGTCTCAATTATTTTTTGAAAGTTGTCTCTTTTCTCCGTTCTCCTTTTTTCCTGCACCTTAAGTTTGAGGAGGCTTAAAACCTTGGTGCCAGAAAGCAAGTTTCTTTCAGTCTTAAAACTTTAATATACTATAAATTAATTAGTGGTTCTCAAATTTGGCTGCACATTAAATTCATCGGGGGGGGGTGTTTTGATAATTACAGATACTTTGTCCTCATCTTAGAGTGATTAAAATAGAATCTGGTTCCAGTCATAGATGGTTTTACAATCTCCCCAGGTGATTCTAATATATAGCCAAAGTTAAAAACTCTGTGTCATAAACCTTATTGAATAATGTTAGATTACTGTGGTTCGTGATAACCTTCTTTTGTTCAATAATTAGCCATTTGTTTATAGGCTTCTTAATTTCATTGATAGTTTGATTATTTTATAAGGTCCTGGGAGTATTTCCCTCCCTGATTATAATACCTAGAGATTTATTTTTAAAATGTTTGTTGTATTAAGGTGAATCTAATTGGTATAATAGATATACCTATTTAAATATGTTAAATGTAACAGCATCATAATTAGAATTAAAATCATTTTTACTCATTTGTTATTTAAGACCGGGTATATTAAAATAAAGTATCTGCCTCATATTTCCCACTCTAGTTTTGTTTAAGGTGGAGTGGATTTATAATTGAAAAAACAAAAGGTGACTTGATATGGATTCTTAGAAGTAAAATGGTTTATTAGATTATAGCATATTAGATAAAAGGAACAATATATGAAAGTTTTTGTCTATAAGAAATCACTACAGATACTATTTTTATAGCAGGAAATTATTTCCTTCTGTCTTAGTAGGGCATATCAAGATAATGGCTTTACTCTTCATTGATAAAGTGGGGTTTTTCCTATTTAAAAGTAAAAACAACTGAAAAGAATTTCAGTATATCAAGAAATCAAGGGGAGGCGGGGCAAGATGGCAGACTGGTGAGCTGTATGTTTTAGTTACTCCTCCAGGAAAGTAGGTAAAAAGCCAGGAACTGCGTGGACTGGACACCACAGAGCAATCTGTCTTTGGGCATACTTCATACAACACTCATGAAAACGTGGAACTGCTGAGATCAACGAAATCTGTAAGTTTTTGCGGCCAGGGGACCCGCGCCCCTCCCTGCCAGGCTCAGTCCCGGGGGAGGAGGGGCTGTCAGCTCCAGGAAGGAGAAGGGAGAATTGCAGTGGCTGCTCTCATCGGAAACTCATTCTACTGATTCAAACTCCAACCATAGATAGACTGAGGCCAGACACCAGAGACTCTGAGAGCAGCCAGCCCAGCAGAGAGGAGACGGGCATAGAAGGAAAACAACACGAGAAGCTCCAAAGTAAAAGCAGAGGATTTTTGGAGTTCTGGTGAACACAGAAAGGGGAAGGGCGGAGATCAGGCCTTGAGGCGCATATGCAAATCCCGAAGCAAGGCTGATCTCTCTGCCCAGGGCACCTTTCCTTAATGGCCCTGGTTGCTTTGTCTATTAGCATTTCAATAACCCATTAGATCTCTGAGGAGGGCCGTTTTTTTTTTTTGTTTTGTTTTGTTTTGTTTTGTTTTTTTTTTTTTTAAATCCTTTTTGCTTTTTCTAAAACAATTACTCTAAGAAGCTCAATACAGAAAGCTTCAAAGAATTGAAATTTGGGCACGTCAAGTCAAGAGCAGAACTAAGAGAGCTCTGAGACAAAAGGCAGTAATCCAGTGGCTGAGAAAATTCACTAAACAACACAACTTCCCAAGAAAAGGGGGGTGTCCGCTCACAGCCACCATCCTGGTGGACAGGAAACACTCCTGCCCATCGCCAGCCCCATAGCCCAGAGCTGCCCCAGACAACCCAGTGTGACGGAAGTGCTTCAAATAACAGGCACACACCACAAAACTGGGCGTGGACATTAGCCTTCCCTGCAACCTCAGCTGAATGTCCCAGAGCTGGGAAGGGGGAGCAGTGTGAATTAACAGAGCCCCATTCAGCCATCATTTGAGCAGACTGGGAGCCTCCCAACACAGCCCAGCAGCCCAGAACTGCCCTGGGGGGACGGCACTCACCTGTGACATAGCACAGTCATCCCTCAACAGAGGACCCGGGGTGCACAGCCTGGAAGAGGGGCCCACTTGCAAGTCTCAGGAGCCATACGCCAATACCAAAGACTTGTGGGTCAGTGGCAGAGACAAACTGTGGCAGGACTGAACTGAAGGATTAGACTATTGCAGTAGCTTTAAAACTCTAGGATCATCAGGGAGATTTGATTGTTAGGGGCCACCCCCCCTCCCCGACTGCCCAGAAACACGCCCCACATACAGGGCAGGCAACACCAACTACACACGCAAGCTTGGGACACCAATTGGGCCCCACAAGACTCACTCCCCCACTCACCAAAAAGGCTAAGCAGGGGAGATCTGGCCTGTGGAGAACAGGTGGCTCGTGGACGCCATCTGCTGGTTAGTTAGAGAAAGTGTACTCCACGAAGCTGTAGATCTGATAAATTAGAGATAAGGACTTCAACTGGTCTACAAACCCTAAAAGAACCCTATCAAGGACAGCAAATGCCACGAGGCCAAAAACAACAGAAAATTATAAAGCATATGAAAAAACCAGACGATATGGATAACCCAAGCCCAAGCACCCAAATCAAAAGACCAGAAGAGACACACCTAGAGCAGCTACTCAAAGAACTAAAGATGAACAATGAGACCCTAGTACGGGATATGAAGGAAATCAAGAAGACCCTAGAAGAGCATAAAGAAGACATTGCAAGACTAAATAAAAAAATGGATGATCTTATGGAAATTAAAGAAACTGTTGACCAAATTAAAAAGATTCTGGACACTCATAGTACAAGACTAGAGGAAGTTGAACAACGAATCAGTGACCTGGAAGATGACAGAATGGAAAATGAAAGCATAAAAGAAAGAATGGGGAAAAAAATTGAAAAACTCGAAATGGACCTCAGGGATATGATAGATAATATGAAACGTCCGAATATAAGACTCATTGGTGTCCCAGAAGGGGAAGAAAAGGGTAAAGGTCTAGGAAGAGTATTCAAAGAAATTGTTGGGGAAAACTTCCCAAATCTTCTAAACAACATAAATACACAAATCATAAATGCTCAGCGAACTCCAAATAGAATAAATCCAAAAAAACCCACTCCGAGACATATACTGATCACACTGTCAAACATAGAAGAGAAGGAGCAAGTTCTGAAAGCAGCAAGAGAAAAGCAATTCACCACATACAAAGGAAACAGCATAAGACTAAGTAGTGACTACTCAGCAGCCACCATGGAGGCGAGAAGGCAATGGCACGATATATTTAAAATTCTGAGAGAGAGGAATTTCCAGCCAAGAATACTTTATCCAGCAAAGCTCTCCTTCAAATTTGAGGGAGAGCTTAAATTTTTCACAGACAAAGAAATGCTGAGAGAATTTGCTAACAAGAGACCTGCCCTACTGGAGATACTAAAGGGAGCCCTACAGACAGAGAAACAAAGACAGGACAGAGAGACTTGGAGAAAGGTTCAGTACTAAAGAGATTCGGTATGGGTACAATAAAGGATATTAATAGAGAGAGGGAAAAATATGGCAAACATAATCCAAAGGATAAGATGGCCGATTCAAGAAATGCCTTCACGGTTTTAACGTTGAATGTAAATGGATTAAACTCCCCAATTAAAAGATATAGATTCGCAGAATGGATCAAAAAAAATGAACCATCAATATGTTGCATACAAGAGACTCATCTTAGACACAGGGACACAAAGAAATTGAAAGTGAAAGGATGGAAAAAAATATTATATGCAAGCTACAGCCAAAAGAAAGCAGGTGTAGCAATATTAATCTCAGATAAAATAGACTTCAAATGCAGGGATGTTTTGAGAGACAAAGAAGGCCACTACATACTAATAAAAGGGGCAATTCAGCAAGAAGAAATAACAATCGTAAATGTCTATGCACCCAATCAAGGTGCCACAAAATACATGAGAGAAACATTGGCAAAACTAAAGGAAGCAATTGATGTTTCCACAATAATTGTGGGAGACTTCAACACATCACTCTCTCCTATAGATAGATCAACCAGACAGAAGACCAATAAGGAAATTGAAAACCTAAACAATCTGATAAATGAATTAGATTTAACAGACATCTACAGGACATTACATCCCAAATCACCAGGATACACATACTTTTCTAGTGCTCACGGAACTTTCTCCAGAATAGATCATATGCTGGGACATAAAACAAGCCTCAATAAATTTAAAAAGATTGAAATTATTCAAAGCACATTCTCTGACCACAATGGAATACAATTAGAAGTCAATAACCATCAGAGACTTAGAAAATTCACAAATACCTGGAGGTTAAACAACACACTCCTAAACAATCAGTGGGTTAAAGAAGAAATAGCAAGAGAAATTGCTAAATATATAGAGACGAATGAAAATGAGAACACAACATACCAAAACCTATGGGATGCAGCAAAAGCAGTGCTAAGGGGGAAATTTATAGCACTAAACGCATATATTAAAAAGGAAGAAAGAGCCAAAATCAAAGAACTAATGGATCAACTGAAGAAGCTAGAAAATGAACAGCAAACCAATCCTAAACCAAGTAGAAGAAAAGAAATAACAAGGATTAAAGCAGAAATAAATGACATAGAGAACAAAAAAACAATAGAAAGGATAAATATCACCAAAAGTTGGTTCTTTGAGAAGATCAACAAGATTGACAAGCCCCTAGCTAGACTGACAAAATCAAAAAGAGAGAAGACCCATATAAACAAAATAATGAATGAAAAAGGTGACATAACTGCAGATCCTGAAGAAATTAAAAAAATTATAAGAGGATATTATGAACAACTGTATGGCAACAAACTGGATAATGTAGAAGAAATGGACAATTTCCTGGAAACATATGAACAACCTAGACTGACCAGAGAAGAAATAGAAGACCTCAACCAACCCATCACAAGCAAAGAGATCCAATCAGTCATCAAAAATCTTCCCACAAATAAATGCCCAGGGCCAGATGGCTTCACAGGGGAATTCTACCAAACTTTCCAGAAAGAACTGACACCAATCTTACTCAAACTCTTTCAAAACATTGAAAAAAATGGAACACTACCTAACTCATTTTATGAAGCTAACATCAATCTAATACCAAAACCAGGCAAAGATGCTACAAAAAAGGAAAACTACCGGCCAATCTCCCTAATGAATATAGATGCAAAAATCCTCAACAAAATACTTGCAAATCGAATCCAAAGACACATTAAAAAAATCATACACCATGACCAAGTGGGGTTCATTCCAGGCATGCAAGGATGGTTCAACATAAGAAAAACAATCAATGTATTACAACACATTAAAAACTCGAAAGGGAAAAATCAATTGATCATCTCAATAGATGCTGAAAAAGCATTTGACAAAATCCAACATCCCTTTTTGATAAAAACACTTCAAAAGGTAGGAATTGAAGGAAACTTCCTCAACATGATAAAGAGCATATATGAAAAACCCACAGCCAGCATAGTACTCAATGGTGAGAGACTGAAAGCCTTCCCTCTAAGATCAGGAACAAGACAAGGATGCCCGCTGTCACCACTGTTATTCAACATTGTGCTGGAAGTGCTAGCCAGGGCAATCCGGCAAGACAAAGAAATAAAAGGCATCCAAATTGGAAAAGAAGAAGTAAAACTGTCATTGTTTGCAGATGATATGATCTTATATCTAGAAAACCCTGAGAAATCAACGATACACCTACTAGAGCTAATAAACAAATTTAGCAAAGTAGCGGGATACAAGATTAATGCACATAAGTCAGTAATGTTTCTATATGCTAGAAATGAACAAACTGAAGAGACACTCAAGAAAAAGATACCATTTTCAATAGCAACTAAAAAAATCAAGTACCTAGGAATCAACTTAACCAAAGATGTAAAAGACCTATACAAAGAAAACTACATAACTCTACTAAAAGAAATAGAAGGGGACCTTAAAAGATGGAAAAATATTCCATGTTCATGGATAGGAAGGCTAAATGTCATTAAGATGTCAATTCTACCCAAACTCATCTACAGATTCAATGCAATCCCAATCAAAATTCCAACAACCTACTTTGCAGACTTGGAAAAGCTAGTTATCAAATTTATTTGGAAAGGGAAGATGCCTCGAATTGCTAAAGACACTCTAAAAAAGAAAAACGAAGTGGGAGGACTTACACTCCCTGACTTTGAAGCTTATTATAAAGCCACAGTTGCCAAGACAGCATGGTACTGGCACAAAGATAGACATATAGATCAATGGAATCGAATTGAGAATTCAGAAATAGACCCTCAGATCTATGGCCGACTGATCTTTGATAAGGCCCCCAAAGTCACCGAACTGAGCCATAATGGTCTTTTCAACAAATGGGGCTGGGAGAGTTGGATATCCATATCCAAAAGAATGAAAGAGGACCCCTACCTCACACCCTACACAAAAATTAACTCAAAATGGACCAAAGATCTCAATATAAAAGAAAGTACCATAAAACTCCTAGAAGATAATGTAGGAAAACATCTTCAAGACCTTGTATTAGGAGGCCACTTCCTAGACTTTACACCCAAAGCACAAGCAACAAAAGAGAAAATAGATAAATGGGAACTCCTCAAGCTTAGAAGTTTCTGCACCTCAAAGGAATTTCTCAAAAAGGTAAAGAGGCAGCCAACTCAATGGGAAAAATTTTTGGAAAACCATGTATCTGACAAAAGACTGATATCTTGCATATACAAAGAAATCCTACAACTCAATGACAATAGTACAGACAGCCCAATTATAAAATGGGCAAAAGATATGAAAAGACAGTTCTCTGAAGAGGAAATACAAATGACCAAGAAACACATGAAAAAATGTTCAGCTTCACTAGCTATTAGAGAGATGCAAATTAAGACCACAATGAGATACCATCTAACACCGGTTAGAATGGCTGCCATTAAACAAACAGGAAACTACAAATGCTGGAGGGGATGTGGAGAAATTGGAACTCTTATTCATTGTTGGTGGGACTGTATAATGGTTCAGCCACTCTGGAAGTCAGTCTGGCAGTTCCTTAGAAAACTAGATATAGAGCTACCATTCGATCCAGCGATTGCACTCCTCGGTATATACCCGGAAGATCGGAAAGCAGTGACACGAACAGATATCTGCACGCCAATGTTCATAGCAGCATTATTCACAATTGCCAAGAGATGGAAACAACCCAAATGTCCTTCAACAGATGAGTGGATAAATAAAATGTGGTATATACACACGATGGAATACTACGCGGCAGTAAGAAGGAACGATCTGGTGAAACATATGACAACATGGATGAACCTTGAAGACATAATGCTGAGCGAAATAAGCCAGGCACAAAAAGAGAAATATTATATGCTACCACTAATGTGAACTTTGAAAAATGTAAAACAAATGGTTTATAATGTAGAATGTAGGGGAACTAGCAGTAGAGAGCAATTAAGGAAGGGGGAACAATAATCCAGGAAGAACAGATAAGCTATTTAACTTTCTGGGGATGCCCAGAAATGACTATGGTCTGTTAATTTCTGATGGTTGTAGTAGGAACAAGTTCACTGAAATGTTGCTATATTATGTAAGTTTCTTGGGGTAAAGTAGGAACATGTTGGAAGTTAAGCAGTTATCTTAGGTTAGTTGTCTTTTTCTTACTCCCTTGCTATGGTCTCTTTGAAATGCTCTTTTATTGTATGTTTGTTTTCTTTTTAACTTTTTTTTTCATACAGGTGATTTGAAAAAAGAAGGGAAAGTTAAAAAAAAAAAAAAAAAAAAAAAAAAAAAAAGATGTAGTGCCCCCTTGAGGAGCCTGTGGAGAATGCAGGGGTATTCGCCTACCCACCTCCATGGTTGCTAACATGACCACAGACATAGGGGACTGGTGGTTTGATGGGTTGAGCCCTCTACCATAAGTTTTACCCTTGGGAAGACGGTTGCTGCAAAGGAGAGGCTAGGCCTCCCTATATTTGTGCCTAAGAGTCTCCTCCTGAATGCCTCTTTGTTGCTCAGATGTGGCCCTCTCTCTCTGGCTAAGCCAACTTGAAAGGTGAAATCACTGCCCTCCCCCCTACGTGGGATCAGACACCCAGGGAAGTGAATCTCCCTGGCAACGTGGAATATGACTCCCAGGGAGGAATGTAGACCTGGCACCGTGGGACAGAGAACATCTTCTTGACCAAAAGGGGGATGTGAAAGGAAATGAAATAAGCTTCAGTGGCAGAGAGATTCCAAAAGGAGCCGAGAGGTCACTCTGGTGGGCACTCTTATGCACACTTTAGACAACCCTTTTTAGGTTCTAAAGAATTGGGGTAGCTGGTGGTGGATACCTGAAACTATCAAACTACAACCCAGAACCCATGACTCTCGAAGACAGTTGTATAAAAATGTAGCTTATGAGGGGTGACAATGGGATTGGGAAAGCCATAAGGACCAAACACCACTTTGTCTAGTTTATGGATGGATGTGTAGAAAAGTAGGGGAAGGAAACAAACAGACAAAGGTTCCCAGTGTTCTTTTTTACTTCAATTGCTCTTTTTCACTCTAATTATTATTCTTGTTATTTTTGTGTGTGTGCTAATGAAGGTGTCAGGGATTGATTTAGGTGATGAATGTACAACTATGTAATGGTACTGTAAACAATCGAAAGTACAATTTGTTTTGTATGACTGCGTGGTATGTGAATATATCTCAATAAAATGATGATTAAAAAAAAAAAAAAAAAAAAAAAGAATACTTTATCCAGCAAAGCTCTCCTTCAAATTTGAGGGAGAGCTTAAATTTTTCACAGACAAAGAAATGCTGAGAGAATTTGCTAACAAGAGACCTGCCCTACTGGAGATACTAAAGGGAGCCCTACAGACAGAGAAACAAAGACAGGACAGAGAGACTTGGAGAAAGGTTCAGTACTAAAGAGATTCGGTATGGGTACAATAAAGGATATTAATAGAGAGAGGGAAAAATATGGCAAACATAATCCAAAGGATAAGATGGCCGATTCAAGAAATGCCTTCACGGTTTTAACGTTGAATGTAAATGGATTAAACTCCCCAATTAAAAGATATAGATTCGCAGAATGGATCAAAAAAAATGAACCATCAATATGTTGCATACAAGAGACTCATCTTAGACACAGGGACACAAAGAAATTGAAAGTGAAAGGATGGAAAAAAATATTATATGCAAGCTACAGCCAAAAGAAAGCAGGTGTAGCAATATTAATCTCAGATAAAATAGACTTCAAATGCAGGGATGTTTTGAGAGACAAAGAAGGCCACTACATACTAATAAAAGGGGCAATTCAGCAAGAAGAAATAACAATCGTAAATGTCTATGCACCCAATCAAGGTGCCACAAAATACATGAGAGAAACATTGGCAAAACTAAAGGAAGCAATTGATGTTTCCACAATAATTGTGGGAGACTTCAACACATCACTCTCTCCTATAGATAGATCAACCAGACAGAAGACCAATAAGGAAATTGAAAACCTAAACAATCTGATAAATGAATTAGATTTAACAGACATCTACAGGACATTACATCCCAAATCACCAGGATACACATACTTTTCTAGTGCTCACGGAACTTTCTCCAGAATAGATCATATGCTGGGACATAAAACAAGCCTCAATAAATTTAAAAAGATTGAAATTATTCAAAGCACATTCTCTGACCACAATGGAATACAATTAGAAGTCAATAACCATCAGAGACTTAGAAAATTCACAAATACCTGGAGGTTAAACAACACACTCCTAAACAATCAGTGGGTTAAAGAAGAAATAGCAAGAGAAATTGCTAAATATATAGAGACGAATGAAAATGAGAACACAACATACCAAAACCTATGGGATGCAGCAAAAGCAGTGCTAAGGGGGAAATTTATAGCACTAAACGCATATATTAAAAAGGAAGAAAGAGCCAAAATCAAAGAACTAATGGATCAACTGAAGAAGCTAGAAAATGAACAGCAAACCAATCCTAAACCAAGTAGAAGAAAAGAAATAACAAGGATTAAAGCAGAAATAAATGACATAGAGAACAAAAAAACAATAGAAAGGATAAATATCACCAAAAGTTGGTTCTTTGAGAAGATCAACAAGATTGACAAGCCCCTAGCTAGACTGACAAAATCAAAAAGAGAGAAGACCCATATAAACAAAATAATGAATGAAAAAGGTGACATAACTGCAGATCCTGAAGAAATTAAAAAAATTATAAGAGGATATTATGAACAACTGTATGGCAACAAACTGGATAATGTAGAAGAAATGGACAATTTCCTGGAAACATATGAACAACCTAGACTGACCAGAGAAGAAATAGAAGACCTCAACCAACCCATCACAAGCAAAGAGATCCAATCAGTCATCAAAAATCTTCCCACAAATAAATGCCCAGGGCCAGATGGCTTCACAGGGGAATTCTACCAAACTTTCCAGAAAGAACTGACACCAATCTTACTCAAACTCTTTCAAAACATTGAAAAAAATGGAACACTACCTAACTCATTTTATGAAGCTAACATCAATCTAATACCAAAACCAGGCAAAGATGCTACAAAAAAGGAAAACTACCGGCCAATCTCCCTAATGAATATAGATGCAAAAATCCTCAACAAAATACTTGCAAATCGAATCCAAAGACACATTAAAAAAATCATACACCATGACCAAGTGGGGTTCATTCCAGGCATGCAAGGATGGTTCAACATCAGAAAAACAATCAATGTATTACAACACATTAAAAACTCGAAAGGGAAAAATCAATTGATCATCTCAATAGATGCTGAAAAAGCATTTGACAAAATCCAACATCCCTTTTTGATAAAAACACTTCAAAAGGTAGGAATTGAAGGAAACTTCCTCAACATGATAAAGAGCATATATGAAAAACCCACAGCCAGCATAGTACTCAATGGTGAGAGACTGAAAGCCTTCCCTCTAAGATCAGGAACAAGACAAGGATGCCCGCTGTCACCACTGTTATTCAACATTGTGCTGGAAGTGCTAGCCAGGGCAATCCGGCAAGACAAAGAAATAAAAGGCATCCAAATTGGAAAAGAAGAAGTAAAACTGTCATTGTTTGCAGATGATATGATCTTATATCTAGAAAACCCTGAGAAATCAACGATACACCTACTAGAGCTAATAAACAAATTTAGCAAAGTAGCGGGATACAAGATTAATGCACATAAGTCAGTAATGTTTCTATATGCTAGAAATGAACAAACTGAAGAGACACTCAAGAAAAAGATACCATTTTCAATAGCAACTAAAAAAATCAAGTACCTAGGAATCAACTTAACCAAAGATGTAAAAGACCTATACAAAGAAAACTACATAACTCTACTAAAAGAAATAGAAGGGGACCTTAAAAGATGGAAAAATATTCCATGTTCATGGATAGGAAGGCTAAATGTCATTAAGATGTCAATTCTACCCAAACTCATCTACAGATTCAATGCAATCCCAATCAAAATTCCAACAACCTACTTTGCAGACTTGGAAAAGCTAGTTATCAAATTTATTTGGAAAGGGAAGATGCCTCGAATTGCTAAAGACACTCTAAAAAAGAAAAACGAAGTGGGAGGACTTACACTCCCTGACTTTGAAGCTTATTATAAAGCCACAGTTGCCAAAACAGCATGGTACTGGCACAAAGATAGACATATAGATCAATGGAATCGAATTGAGAATTCAGAGATAGACCCTCAGATCTATGGCCGACTGATCTTTGATAAGGCCCCCAAAGTCACCGAACTGAGCCATAATGGTCTTTTCAACAAATGGGGCTGGGAGAGTTGGATATCCATATCCAAAAGAATGAAAGAGGACCCCTACCTCACCCCCTACACAAAAATTAACTCAAAATGGACCAAAGATCTCAATATAAAAGAAAGTACCATAAAACTCCTAGAAGATAATGTAGGAAAACATCTTCAAGACCTTGTATTAGGAGGCCACTTCCTAGACTTTACACCCAAAGCACAAGCAACAAAAGAGAAAATAGATAAATGGGAACTCCTCAAGCTTAGAAGTTTCTGCACCTCAAAGGAATTTCTCAAAAAGGTAAAGAGGCAGCCAACTCAATGGGAAAAAATTTTTGGAAACCATGTATCTGACAAAAGACTGATATCTTGCATATACAAAGAAATCCTACAACTCAATGACAATAGTACAGACAGCCCAATTATAAAATGGGCAAAAGATATGAAAAGACAGTTCTCTGAAGAGGAAATACAAATGACCAAGAAACACATGAAAAAATGTTCAGCTTCACTAGCTATTAGAGAGATGCAAATTAAGACCACAATGAGATACCATCTAACACCGGTTAGAATGGCTGCCATTAAACAAACAGGAAACTACAAATGCTGGAGGGGATGTGGAGAAATTGGAACTCTTATTCATTGTTGGTGGGACTGTATAATGGTTCAGCCACTCTGGAAGTCAGTCTGGCAGTTCCTTAGAAAACTAGATATAGAGCTACCATTCGATCCAGCGATTGCACTCCTCGGTATATACCCGGAAGATCGGAAAGCAGTGACACGAACAGATATCTGCACGCCAATGTTCATAGCAGCATTATTCACAATTGCCAAGAGATGGAAACAACCCAAATGTCCTTCAACAGATGAGTGGATAAATAAAATGTGGTATATACACACGATGGAATACTACGCGGCAGTAAGAAGGAACGATCTGGTGAAACATATGACAACATGGATGAACCTTGAAGACATAATGCTGAGCGAAATAAGCCAGGCACAAAAAGAGAAATATTATATGCTACCACTAATGTGAACTTTGAAAAATGTAAAACAAATGGTTTATAATGTAGAATGTAGGGGAACTAGCAGTAGAGAGCAATTAAGGAAGGGGGAACAATAATCCAGGAAGAACAGATAAGCTATTTAACGTTCTGGGGATGCCCAGAAATGACTATGGTCTGTTAATTTCTGATGGTTGTAGTAGGAACAAGTTCACTGAAATGTTGCTATATTATGTAACTTTCTTGGGGTAAAGTAGGAACATGTTGGAAGTTAAGCAGTTATCTTAGGTTAGTTGTCTTTTTCTTACTCCCTTGCTATGGTCTCTTTGAAATACTCTTTTATTGTATGTTTGTTTTCTTTTTAACTTTTTTTTTCATACAGGTGATTTGAAAAAAGAAGGGAAAGTTAAAAAAAAAAAAAAAAAAAAAAAAAAAAGAAAAAAGACAAACAAGGGAAAAAAAAAAAAAAAAGATGTAGTGCCCCCTTGAGGAGCCTGTGGAGAATGCAGGGGTATTCGCCTACCCCACCTCCATGGTTGCTAACATGACCACAGACATAGGGGACTGGTGGTTTGATGGGTTGAGCCCTCTACCATAAGTTTTACCCTTGGGAAGACGGTTGCTGCAAAGGAGAGGCTAGGCCTCCCTGTATTTGTGCCTAAGAGTCTCCTCCTGAATGCCTCTTTGTTGCTCAGATGTGGCCCTCTCTCTCTGGCTAAGCCAACTTGAAAGGTGAAATCACTGCCCTCCCCCCTACGTGGGATCAGACACCCAGGGAAGTGAATCTCCCTGGCAACGTGGAATATGACTCCCAGGGAGGAATGTAGACCTGGCACCGTGGGACGGAGAACATCTTCTTGACCAAAAGGGGGATGTGAAAGGAAATGAAATAAGCTTCAGTGGCAGAGAGATTCCAAAAGGAGCCGAGAGGTCACTCTGGTGGGCACTCTTATGCACACTTTAGACAACCCTTTTTAGGTTCTAAAGAATTGGGGTAGCTGGTGGTGGATACCTGAAACTATCAAACTACAACCCAGAACCCATGAATCTCGAAGACAGTTGTATAAAAATGTAGCTTATGAGGGGTGACAATGGGATTGGAAAAGCCATAAGGACCAAACACCACTTTGTCTAGTTTATGGATGGATGTGTAGAAAAGTAGGGGAAGGAAACAAACAGACAAAGGTACCCAGTGTTCTTTTTTACTTGAATTGCTCTTTTTCACTCTAATTATTATTCTTGTTATTTTTGTGTGTGTGCTAATGAAGGTGTCAGGGATTGATTTAGGTGATGAATGTACAACTATGTAATGGTACTGTAAACAATCGAAAGTACAATTTGTTTTGTATGACTGCGTGGTATGTGAATATATCTCAATAAAATGATGATTAAAAAAAAAAAAAAAAAAGAAATCAAGGAGTGTTTACTTATTATTGCTTTTATTACTCATGCACTCACATGCAGATTCATGGTTATTTTCCCTCATTCATCCTTTGAGAATGAATTTCATGAATCAGTTTAACATTGTGGGAAGGGTCTCTCTATATTTAAAATAAATGTCTTGTAATTGTAATTAGGAAGTGCTAATATTTTGAAATAATATTTGTAATGAATGCTTAAAAACTTATTTTCGTGTAATCCATACCATTTTATAAGGAATCTCGTTTGATATATGTCATTGCCTATTCTGTGCTATCTCTCTTATTTTTGTGTAACTGTTTCTATTTGGAGATATTATATGATTGAGAAGGTGACTTTAAAATTCCATGTTCAAGATTATATAATATGTTGATTTTTAATAGTGCATAAATAAGCATTTTACAATTTATTTTGTTATTCTGTCTGCAGAAAGACTTGTAGAGACAGCAAACATGGCAGTGGAATGAGTATATTAAAGAGAACAGAACTGTGGACATTTTTTTAATGTGGAGGATTGCTATGTACAAAAAATTTATAGATAAGGTACATTTACATTGAAAGCATATTACTGTTTTGGGGAGATATATGAAATGCTGCAGTCATCTTTTTTTAAAATTTATTTTATTTTTATTTTTTATTTTAATTTTTTAAATTTTATATTATTTTGAAATAAATTCAAAGTTATAGGAACAGTTGCAAAAACAATACTAACCCCATACAAAGAATTCCAACCTACCCTGACCCCCTCCCCCGATAGCTCAATCCACCAACCTTAACAGGCTGTCACATCGCTATTTCTTTCCCTGCCTCCCTCCCTCCTTATCTATCATCCATCATCTATTGCTCTGTCCACTGAACACATGACAGCTAGCTGCACACATCCTTGAACATACACTATAATTCTCGTATACACTTCCCATGAACAAGAACATTCTTTTATGCAATCCCATTAAGCGCAGCTAAGAAGTACAAGAGGTTCAACAATGATACAAAGCTTACATTCTATATTTCCTTTACCTTATGTCTCAACTGTGTGCCTTTGAGCCACCTGTCCTCTATCCTCCAATTCCATCCAAGTTCATCCTTGGCATTCAATCATCTATTTAGACTGTCTTTTTTTTTTTCAGTTGTGGGAACATATATACAGCCTAAATCTTCCCATTCCACCCCCTCCCTAGCCTTCCATTAGTGGGATTAATCACCTATAGAATGTTGTAATGCTCTTTCCCACCATCCATTACTAGAAATTTCCCTTCACCTCAAACAGCAACTCCATCATCATTTCTTAACTCCCCATTGCCCCTTCCCCCATTTCTCTTAACCTGAACTCTACATTTCACCTCTATGGTTATGTTCTCTGATAGTTTCTTTGTGTTTGCTGTGGGGGTTAAAATTAACCTCTTAAATCCATATCAATCTTGTTTTTCTTTGATACCACCTCCACTTCAATAGGACACATAAACTATGTTCCTATACTCCTCCATTCCCCTACCTTTATGTAGTTGTATAAAATTACATGTTTTACATTGAGTTCAAAACCACTGATTTGTCATTAGGGTTTGTGTAATTTATATCATGTAGGAAGTAAATAGTGGAGTTACAGTTCAAAAATTATTAACTTCTATTTGTATTCCATTATGGTTGGAGAATGTGCTTTGAGTATATTCAATTTTTTTTTTTTTTTTTTTTTAATTTCTTGAGGCTTGTTTTATGTCCCAGCTTATGGTCCCTTCTGGAGCAAGATCTGTGATCACTAGAGAAAAATGAGTGCCCTGGTGCTTTGGGATGTAAGGTACTATATATTTCTGTTAAAATTCTCTGTATCTCTTTCTTCTTTCTGTTATTTCTCTGTTGGTAGGGTTCCCTTTAGAATCTGAAGTAGGGCAGGTCTTTTATTGGCAAAGTCTCTCAGGATTTGTTTGTCTGTGAAAAATTTAGGCTCTCCCTCGAATTTGAAGGAGAGTTTTGCTGGATAAAGTATTCTTGGTTGGAAATTTTTCTCTCTCAGAACTTTAAATATGTCATGCCACTGCCTTCTCACCTCCATAGTGGCCGCTGAGTAGTCACAACTTAGTCTTATGTTGTTTCCTTTGTATGTGATGAATTGCTTTTCTCTTGCTGCTTTCAGAACTTGCTCCTTCTCTTCAGTATTTGACAGTCTGATCAGAATATGTCTCGGAGTGGGTTTATTTGGATTTATTCTATTTGGAGTTCGCTGGGCATTTATGCTTTGTGTGTTTATATTGTGTAGAAGGTTTGGGAAGTTTTCCCCAACAATTTCTTTGAATACTCTTTCTAGACCTTTACCCTTCTCTTCCCCTTTTGGGACACCAATGAGTCTTAAGTTTGGACGTTTTATTTTATCTATCATATCCCTGAGATCCATTTTGATTTTTTCGATTTTTTTCTCCATTCTTTCTTTTGTTCTTTCATTTTCTGTTCTGTGGGCTTCTAGGACACGGAGATGTTGTTCAGCTTCCTCTAGTCTTGTGAATGTCCAGAGTCTTTTTAATTTGGCCAACAGTTTCTTTTATTTCCATAAGATCTTCTATTTTTTTATTTAGTCTTGGAATATCTTCTTTATGCTCTGCAAGGGTCTTCTTTATGTAGCTTATATCCTGGGCCATGGTCTTCTTGATGTCCTTTAAATCCTTTGCCATGTTTTCATTCCTTGATTGTATTTCTTTGATTAATTCTGCTAGGAAGTTTGTTTCTTCTGATAACTTGATTTGTGTGTTTGGAGTTGGATTCTCCATATCATCTGGTTTTATCATATGCATTGAGATTTTCTGTTGTTTTTGGCCTCTTGGCATTTGCTCTGCTCGACAGCGTTCTTTTAATTTCTAAAAAAAAAAACCTATCTAATTTTTCAGAAACACTGGTGACATACACTTTCTCTAACTAACCAGCAGATGGTGTCTGTGAGTCACCTATACCTCTCAAGTCAGTTATCCACCTTGTCCCCGCACTGAGTGGGGAAATGATTCTTGTGGGGTCCAGCCAGAGAACTTAGCCTGGGTGTGTTGCTGGAGCTGTCTGCTCTGAATGTGGGGCGCTTGTACGGGTGGTCAGGGAGGAAGGACAGCCTCAATATTCAAATCCGGGCGGTTCCCGGAGATTCAAGGCTGCCGCAAGAGTCCAAGCCTTCGTTTCATTTCAGCCCCAGCCCCTGTGTCTCACTGTCCCACAAACTGCCGGACTTAGTTTAGTGTCCCTGGGATCTCCAAGCGGGTTCCCCCGCCCAGCCACGCTCCTCCAGGACCTCTGCTGAGGGAATGCCATGCTATGTCATCAGTGCGCGCTGTCCCTCAAGGGAAGCCCCGGGCCGCTGGGCCAAGCCGGCTCACTTTCAGCGTTATGCAAAAATGGCCGAACGGAGCGTCTCCACACCCCCCTCCTTGCACAGTTCCTCCTTCCCAGCTCCGGGACAACTGGCGGGGCTCTGGGCTGTGGGCACGGCCCCAGGCAGGAGTTTATCCAGCCCTCCTTGGAGTGAGCTGCTAGCTGCGGGGATTCTTTCAGCTTCTGGCTCTCTGCTCTGTTTCCCCGGCCCCTGGGATATCTGCAGCAGGCTATCTTCCAGACCTGACACCGAGAGGCCGGCCCAGCCCCCTCTTGCTGTGTTTTACTGCGTGTTTCCCATGATCACACCTGCAGCCATTCCTGCCCCCCCACCTTTTTTTTTTTATTAAAAGAGCCTGTTGGTCTCCAGATGCCAAACCCTGGCTTCCCCGGATTGCTGCGCGACTGCGGGACTTCCAGCCAGCTTACTGACTCGTTTCAGAATGCAGACTCCCTGTTTCACCAAGTATACAGCCCCTGGGAGCTAGCAGATCTCGTCCAGCTGGCATATCGCTGTAACCGGTATTCTGGTTCACTCTCTGGTCCTTGTCTAGTGCTTTCCACGGAGGTGTTCCTTAGCCCTGTCTCACCTAGCCGCCATCTTCCTGCTCTGCAGTCATCTTTTTAAAGTCAGAATAGGGAAAAGTGAGGGAAAAAATACGTTATTATAAATTAAAATTTATTTCTATATTATGACAGGGAAGAATAAAAGGGGAATAAATATAAGAGGATGGGATGGAAGAAGAAAGCAAAATAAAGAGAGATGAGGAGCACAGAAGGAGAAAATGGAGACATTTAGAGAGAAAGATGGAAGGGCAGGCATACACTTAGAATCAGACTTTCATGGAATAGTTGTTGCAGTTTTGAGGAATTTTTGGAAAATGATGATAAAAACGTTTAAACTACATTGTGTTTTTGTAATTCCTGGCATTAGTTGGCATATTACTTCTTTGTATTTGGGAGAGATGAGATTAAACTACAAACTAGAGTTTCCGTTTCACACTTTAGGCAAGGCAATTTAATATAGATATGAAAATAATACTGCAAGCACACTATTTCTAATAGAAGGGCCCACCCAATCTGGTGCTACAAAGCAGAAACACGTCTCTTAGCGAGAAGGTGATTTATTGCGAATGCTCAAGCAAGGAACTGAGGGGAATCTTCCCAAAACCAGTTCAAAGTGAGGATGTGAGTTTGGGTTTTTAAAGGTAAAGGAAAGAGGTTAGGGGTCAAAAACTAAGGAATGGATGCATGAGCATTCTTGTCAGGTCAGCGATGACATTGGATCTTTGTGAGGAGAGCATTGTCAAATTTCTCAGTTTTCTGTTGTTTCAAGCATATCTTCTTGTCAGCTTCAGTGATTAGATTTAGATATTGATGTACAAGCTCTTATGTGCAGCATCTTCACGACTCTGTTCTTAGCTGACCGCTCAGGAATGTCAAACATGTCTTTTGAGGAGGAAGACACCAATTTAGTGGGCCACAGGGTGTTCTTTTTTTTTCCTCTTTGACATTCTTTATTCTATGTTATTAAAATGATGTGAACACATACAAAAACATGACAAAACATAGGAAAATGCGCACAATCCTTCCACCATATTGTAGCCAGTATTTGAGTTTTGACACAGATGAAACTTCTCTCAAATTTGGTCAATTCCATACATATCTTATTCCCACACTGTCCTGTGCTTTTCCCTTACCAGCCTGTAACTTTCCACTCCACACTAAATCTCTCTCGTACCTTCTGAAGTCCTTATTCTGTACTAAACAAATTACCCTACATCCTTCCCTAGTGAAGGAATAGTGCTCTTTCTTGGCTCACCTGACAGGCCACCACTTCCCCTTTAGTCCTTTACAGTAGAAGCCGATTGTTCTCTCATAACCAAGAACATACCAAGAACAGGAGATGGGTCATACCCTGTTCACTCCTTGAGGTAGTTGTTAACTCCATCAATCCATTACAAGAGTAGGTCTGTGTAAAAATGTCTGCTCTTTTCAAATTAATGCCTTAACACCCTCTTCTCTACCAGCCTGTCTCTGAAATTTACCAACCTGCCAGTTACTCCCCCACACTTACTAAAGATTGTGGCAGCTGATTAGTTCTTCCTCTTACCCCATATCTGATCATCATCCTGAGTGATTTCAAAGTCTATGTGGATAACGTATCTAATACATATCCTCAGAGGTTCTTCGGTCCAGCTCAACTCCAACAAACTTCGCCTTCACTTCACTTTGGCCACTGTCTACCATGTTCAGCACCTTATCACACAGGGTGTTCTTGATGCTCTTCTGTCTGGTTTGCTTTAAAATGTTATCTTATTCCTGTAAGCAGAACTGAGAAGGTCTGGTTAATGTCCTTCTTGGAACTAAGTACAAAGAGTACTGCTAAGATTGGATTAATAGAAAAGCAACTCAGCTAGGGCATTAGAGGATGTAGAGCTGCTTAAGTGAAGAAATTTTTAATAAGCATATTTCCAGCTATTAAAAACAGAACTCTTAACTGTAATATCTGAGTATCAAATTTACAGTGGTAAAGAACAGTGGAAAACAAATTGTATTTTCACCTTTTATTTCATGCTTTTTTTTGTTTGTTTGTTTTTAATTTGGTCTCTCTGTAATTTTATGGAATTAATCTGCTTGGGTAAAATGTTCATATCATTTTTGGGAAACTTTCTGTCCTCCCCTTTCCCGAGGATGCTTTTGAAAGCAGATGTATATAATTTATATGTTACATTTAATTAATCCAGTTTTGTTTTTAGTGTGTGAATTAATTTCACACATGCAAATTAATTTTCAACTGCTTTTTCCATCCTCTTTTTAAAATGTAGTGTTACGTTTTTTTAGAAGCATCAGTATTTTGCAGTTCTTTATTGTGGAAAAATATGACAATCTGAAGTCATAGACTTAAGAAATCATAGACATTTCTAATTGAAAGAGACTTTAAAAGATCATTTTGCCTATTCCTCATTTTAGACTTGGGTAATCTGAGACCAAAAGAGGTGAAGTGACTTGCCTAAGATTGCATGGCTCAGCAATGACAATCAGGGTTACTAATGCTTTATGTGACAACAAAAGGGGATTCAAAGGTTAATCTAACAATGAAATGTAAAAAGACTTTTTTATATTGAGTTTTCATTTTTCTCCAAATGGTGTCATTAAATAAGATTTTAATTGAACATTTCTTTGAGTGTCTGTATTTTCTTTTAAAATTTTGTTGTGGTAAAATATATATATAACATAAAATTTGCCATTTTTATTATTTTTAAGCATATAGTCCAGTGCTAATAATTGCATTCACAGTGTTATGCAATCATCACCACCCTTTCCAAAACTTTTTCATTACCCTAAGCAGAAACTCCATACCGATTGAGTGATAACTCCCGCTTTTCTCCTCTCCCCAGTCCCTGGTAACCTCCAACCTATTTTCTGTCTCTATTAATTTGCCTGTTCTAGATAGTGCATGTAAGTGGGATCATATAATAACTGTCCTTTTGTGTCTGACTTATTTCACAGAGCATAATGTATTTGCCTGTTCTCAATAGTGCATGTAAGTGGGATCATATAATAATTGTCCTTTTGTGTCTGACTTATTTCACAGAGCATGATGTTTTAAGGTTCATCCATGTTGTAGCATGTATCAGAACGTCATTCTTTTTTATGAGTGAATATTCCATTGCATGTATATACCGCGTTTTGTTTATCCATTCATCTGTTAATGGACATTTGGGTTGTTTTCATCTTTAGCTATTGTGAATAATGCTGCTATGGAACATTGATGTACAAATATCTGTTTGAATCCCCATTTTCAATTTTTGGGGGTATATACTTTATGAGTAGAATTGACAGGTCATATGGTAAAGGTATGTTCAACTTTCTGAGGACCCCCAACAGTGTTTTCCACAGAGACTGAACCATTCTGCATTCCCACAGCAGTGCATGAGGTTCCAATTTCTCCATACCCTCACCAACACTTATTTTCTGTTTATTTAATAATAGCCATTTTAGTGGGTACGAAGTGGTATCTCATTGTGGTTTTGATTTGCATTTCCCTAATGACTAATGATGTTGAGCATGTTTTTCTTGTGCTTATTGGACATATGTATATCTTCTCTAGAGAAATGTCTTTTCTGTAAGTCCTTTGCCCATTTTTTTTTATTGTGGTGTTTGTCTTTTTTTTTTGTTGAGAGCAGTTCTTTATATATTATGGATGTTAAATCCTTATTAGATACAAGTTTGCAAATATTTTCCCCATTTTTTAGGTTGTCTTTTCACTTTCTTGATAATGTCCTCTGATGTACAAAAGTTTTTAATATTGATGAAGTCCAACTTATCTACTGTTTCTTTTGTTGCTCATACTTTTGTGTCATGTCTAACAACCCATTGCCAGAGATTTACCATGTTTTCTTCTAAAAGTTCTATGTTTTTAGCGCTTATATTTAGGGAATTGATCCATTTTGAGTGAATTTTTGTATATGGTGGAAGATATCCAACCTCATTCTTTTGCATGTGGAAATCCAGTTTTCCCAGCAACATTTGTTGAAGAGGGTATTTTTTCTCCCACTGAATGGACTTGGCTCTCTTGTTGAAATAATTGGCCATAGATGTTTGGGTTTATTTCTGGAATCAAAATTATATTCCATTGGTCTGTATATCTACCCTTATGCCAGTACTACACTGTTTTGATTACTATAGTTTTCCAGTAAGTTTCAAAAAGAAGTGTGAGTCTTCCAACTTTGCTTTCTTAGAAGATTGTTTTGGCTATTCAGAGCTCCTTATAATTCATAAGAATTTGAAAATTAGCTTTTCGATTTCTGCAAAAAGGCCATTGGAATTTTAATAGGGATTGAATTGAATCTGTAGGTTGCTTTAAGTGGTATTGGCATCTTAACAGTACTAAGTCTTCCAAATCATGAACATGGGATGTCTTTTCCTTTATTTAGATCTTTCATTCCTTTCAGTAATGTTTTGTAGTTTTCAGTGTACTAGTCTTTCATCTTCTTTGTTAAATTTGTTCCTAGGTATTTTATTCTTTTAGATGATATTTTAAATGGAATTGTTTTCTTAATTTCCTTTTCACTTTATCTTTAATCTCCCTATACTATTTTTTTTTTTATTACCCCACTTAGTTCCCAGAAATATTGGGGAAGGTTTTTGGAGTTAGATATATTAGAAAAAAATCATTAGAGAGTTTAGAATAGGAGGAAAGTGAAGAAAGAATAGTGAGGTAAAGCTAGAGTAAATTTAAAACATAAACTAAATACCATTTGGATCCTGGAACAGAAAAGGGACATAAGGTAAAAACTGAGGAAAACTGAGCAAATTATGGACTTTAGTTAATAATAAGGTATCAGTATTGATTCATTAATTGTGTCAAGTGTACCATACTAATGTAAGATATTAATGATAGAGGGAACTGGTTGAGGGGAAATACATGAGAACTCTTTGTATTATCTTTGTGACTTTTCTGTCAATCTAAAACTATTGTAAAATAGAAGTTTATTTAAAAAATGTTACCAAGCTTGGGGCAAGATGGCGGCATAGAGAGGAGTGGAAGCTAAGTAGTCCCCCTGGAACAACTACAAAAAACCAGAAACAACTAGTAAATAATCCAGAATAACTGCAGGGGGACAAACGAGACCATCCACTCATCATACACCAACCTGAATTGGGAGGAATGCCTGAGAGCACAGCATAAAATCTGTAAGTAAAACCTGCAGATCCAAGTCGCGAGACCCCCTCCCCCATAGCCCGAGCTGCAAAGCCTCGTGGTGCCAGAGAGAATCTCTCTCCCAGCAGGCGAATACAGCTCAGCTGAGCTCCAACTGGGGTTTTAAGTAGCGAGTGTGAACTGCTCACTACAGGTACGCATCCCCAAAAAACAGACAGAGGCTTTGAGTGATGACTGACCTGGGAGAGCCGGAGGGTCGCCTTGGACTGGGTCTGAAGGGGACTATCTGTTTCTTTTTCGGCTCAGTGGAGAAAGCCCCAGTCATTTTCAGTTTCCAGGGCTGTGACTCTGGGAAGGGTGGAGACAGCACAAGCAGACAGCAAGACCATTGAAATGCTAATGACCTCCACCTGGGAGGTCTGTCTTCTCTAGGAGGAAAGGGGTGGGGCCCTTTCCATTCAGAACCAGACCCCAGAGCCTGGGGGAACATACCTCCTCACACCAGTGAAGAATTATAGGCTAACAGGCATCACCTGCTGGGCAGAAAAGCACAGTGACCCGAGGCATCAAAGGGTAGAGCAATTTTCTAAGACACACCCACAGGGAAACCAGATGCTGAATATTTCTTCCCTCTGGGACCTGAGCCTGTTCTGGTCTGGGAAAACCTGATTTGGATAACCAAGGAAACCATGCCTAGACAACAGAAAATTACAATCTACACTAAGAAAAACAAAGTTATGGCCCAGTCAAAGGAACAAACGTACACTTCAACTGAGATACAGGAATTTAAACAACTAATGCTAAATCAATTCAAAAAGTTTAGAGAAGATATTGCAAAAGAGATAGAGGCTGTAAAGGAAGCACTGGGCATGTATACGGCAGAAATCAAAAGTTCAAAAAACAACTAGTAGAATCTATGTAAATGAAGGCACAACACAAGAGATGAAAGACACAATGGAAACACACAACAGCAGATCTCAAGAGGCAGAAGAAAACTCAGGAACTGAAGAACAAAACATCTGAAAGCCTACACGCAAAGGAGCAGATGGAGAAAAGAATGAAAAAATCTGAGCAACGTCTCCGGGAACTCAAGGATGAAACAAAGTACAATAATGTACGTATCATCAGTGTCCCAGAAGGAGAAGAGAAGGGATAGGGGGCAGAAGCAATAATAGAGGAAATAATTAATTAAAATTTCCCATCTCTTATGAAAGACATAAAATTACAGATCCAAGAAGCGCAGCGTACTCCAAACAGAAGAGCTATGAATAGGCCTACGCCAAGACACTTAATAATCAGATTATCAAATGTCAAAGACAAAGAGAGGATCCTGAAAGCAGCAAGAGAAAAGCAATCCATTACATACAAAGGAAGCTTAATAAGACTATGTGTGGATCTCTCAGCAGAAACCATGGAGGCAAGAAGGAAGTGGTGTAATATATTTAAGATACTGAAAGAGAAAAACCACCAACCAAGAATCCTGTATCCAGCAAAGCTGTCCTTCAAATATGAGGGAGAGCTCAAAATATTTTCTGACAAACAGACAATGAGAGACTTTGTGAATAAGACACCTGTCCTACAGGAAATACTAAAGGGAGCACTACAGGGTGATAGAAGACAGGAGTGTGTGTTTTGGAACACAATTTTGTGAGATGGTAGCACAACAATGTAAGTACAGTGAAGAAAGGTAACTATGAATACGGTTGAGAGAGGAAGGTGGGGAGCATGTGAGACACCACAAGAAAGGAGGAAAGATAAAGACTGGGACTGTGTAACTTGGTGAAATCTAGAGTATGCAACAAGTGTGATAAAATGTACAAATATGTTCTTTTACAAGGGAGAACAAGCAAATGCCAACTTTGCAAGGTGTTAAAAATGGGGAGGCATTGGGGGAGGGATGTAATCAGCATAAACTAGAGACTGTAACTAATAGAATCATCGTATTATGCTTCCTTTAATGTAACAAAGGTGATATACCAAGGTGAATGCAGATAAGAGGGGGGGATAGGGGAGGCATGTTAGACACTTGACATTGGTGGTATTGTCTGATTCTTTATTCTACTTTGATTTAAGGTTATTTTTCCTTTTGCTGCTTCCTAGCTGTCATTTTTTTTTCCTCTTTCTTTTGCCTCTCTACCTTCTTTTACTCTCCATCCTTCCTTGTGGAAGAAATGTAGATGCTCTTACATAGATAGTGGTGAAGGTGGTGAACACGTAAATGTATGACCATGCTGAAAACCATCGATTATTTACTTGCATGGAATGTATGGTGAGTGAACAAAACCATGTTAAAAAAAAATGGGTTGATGACAAAACCTCAAGGGCAACATACTGAGTGAAATAAGCCAGACACATAAGGACAATTATTGCAGGGTCTCACTGATAGGAACTAAGTATAATATGTAAACTCGGAGGCGGGGCAAGATGGCAGACTGGTGAGCTGTATGTTTTAGTTACTCCTCCAGGAGAGTAGGTAGAAAGCCAGGAACTGCGTGGACTGGACACCACAGAGCAATCTGACTTTGGGCATACTTCATACAACACTCATGAAAACGTGGAACTGCTGAGATCAGTGAAATCTGTAAGTTTTTGCGGCCAGGGGACCCGCGCCCCTCCCTGCCAGGCTCAGTCCCGTGGGAGGAGGGGCTGTCAGCTCCGGGAAGGAGAAGGGAGAACTGCAGTGGCAGCCCTTATCGGAATCTCATTCTACTGATCCAAACTCCAACCATAGATAGACTGAGACCAGACACCAGAGAATCTGAGAGCAGCCAGCCCAGCAGAGAGGAGACAGACATAGAGAAAAAAAAACAACACGAAAAAACTCCAAAATAAAAGTGGAGGATTTTTGGAGTTCTGTGAACATACAAAGGGGAAGGGCCCTGAGGCGCATATGCAAATCCCGAAGAAAAGCTGATCTCTCTGCCCTGTGGACCTTTCCTTAATGGCCCTGGTTGCTTTGTCTCTTAGCATTTCAATAACCCATTAGATCTCTGAGGAGGGCCCTTTTTTTTTTTTTTTTTTTAATCCTTTTTTCTTTTTCTAAAACAATTACTCTAAGAAGCCCAATACAGAAAGCTTCAAAGACTTGCAATTTGGGCAGGTCAAGTCAAGAGCAGAACTAGGAGAGCTCTGAGACAAAACGCAATAATCCAGTGGCTGAGAAAATTCACTAAACACCACAACTTCCCAAGAAAAGGGGGGTGTCCGCTCACAGCCATCATCCTGGTGGACAGGAAACACTCCTGCCTGTCGCCAGCCCCATAGCCCAGAACTGCCGCAGACAACCCAGTGTGATGGAAGTGCTTCAAATAACAGGCACACACCACAAAACTGGGCGTGGACATTAGCCTTCCCTGCAACCTCAGCTGATTGTCCCAGAGTTGGGAAGGTAGAGCAGTGTGAATTAACAAAGCCCCATTCAGCCATCATTTGAGCAGACTGGGAGCTTCCCTACACAGCCCAGCAGCCCAGAACTGCCCTGGGGGGACGGCACTCACCAATTGGACCCCACAAGACTCACTCCCCCACTCACCAAAAAGGCTAAGCAGGGGAGAACTGGCTTGTGGAGAACAGGTGGCTCGTGGACGCCACCTGCTGGTTAGTTAGAGAAAGTGTACTCCACGAAGCTGTAGATCTGATAAATTAGAGATAAGGACTTCAATTGGTCTACAAATCCTAAAAGAACCCTATCAAGTTCAGCAAATGCCACGAGGCCAAAAACAACAGAAAATTATAAAGCATATGAAAAAACCAGGCGATATGGATAACCCAAGCCCAAGCATCCAAATCAAAAAATCAGAAGAGACACAGCACCTAGAGCAGCTACTCAAAGAACTAAAGATGAACAATGAGACCATAGTACGGGAGACAAAGGAAATCAAGAAGACCCTAGAAGAGCATAAAGAAGACATTGCAAGACTAAATAAAAAAATGGATGATCTTATGGAAATTAAAGAAACTGTTGACCAAATCAAAAAGATTCTGGACACTCATAGTACAAAACTAGAGGAAGTTGAACAACGAATCAGTGACCTGGAAGATGACAGAAGGGAAAATGAAAGCATAAAAGAAAGAATGGGGAAAAAAATTGAAAAACTCGAAATGGACCTCAGGGATATGATAGATAATATGAAACGTCCAAATATAAGACTCATTGGTGTCCCAGAAGGGGAAGAAAAGGGTAAAGGTCTAGGAAGAGTATTCAAAGAAATTGTTGGGGAAAACTTCCCAAATCTTCTAAACAACATAAATACACAAATCATAAATGCTCAGCGAACCACAAATAGAATAAATCCAAATAAACCCACTCCGAGACATATACTGATGACACTGTCAAACGCAGAAGAGAAGGAGCAAGTTTTGAAAGCAGCAAGAGAAAAGCAATTCACCACATACAAAGGAAACAGCATAAGACTAAGTAGTGACTACTCAGCAGCCACCATGGAGGCGAGAAGGCAGTGGCACAATATATTTAAATTTCTGAGTGAGAAAAATTTCCAGCCAAGAATACTTTATCCAGCAAAGCTCTCCTTCAAATTTGAGGGAGAGCTTAAATTTTTCACAGACAAACAAATGCTGAGAGAATTTGCTAACAAGAGACCTGCCCTACTGGAGATACTAAAGGGAGCCCTACAGACAGAGAAACAAAGAAAGGACAGAGAGACTTGGAGAAAGGTTCAGTACTAAAGAGATTCGGTATGGGTACAATAAAGGATATTAATAGAGAGAGGGGAAAAATATGACAAACATAAACCAGAGGATAAGATGGCTGATTCAAGAAATGCCTTCACGGTTATAACGTTGAATGTAAATGGATTAAACTCCCCAATTAAAAGATATAGATTCGCAGAATGGATCAAAAAAAATGAACCATCAATATGTTGCATACAAGAGACTCATCTTAGACACAGGGACACAAAGAAACTGAAAGTGAAAGGATGGAAAAAAATATTTCATGCAAGCTACAGCCAAAAGAAAGCAGGTATAGTAGTATTAATCTCAGATGAAATAGACTTCAAATGCAGGGATGTTTTGAGAGACAAAGAAGGCCACTACGTACTAATAAAAGGGGCAATTCAACAAGAAGAAATAACAATCGTAAATGTCTATGCACCCAATCAAGGTGCCACAAAATACATGAGAGGAACACTGGCAAAACTAAAGGAAGCAATTGATGTTTCCACAATAATTCTGGGAGATTTCAACACATCACTCTCTCCTATAGATAGATCAACCAGACAGAAGACCAATAAGGAAATTGAAAACCTAAACAATCTGATAAATGAATTAGATTTAACAGACATATACAGGACATTACATCCCAAATCACCAGGATACACATACTTTTCTAGTGCTCATGGAACTTTCTCCAGAATAGATCATATGCTGGGACATAAAACAAGCCTCAATAAATTTAAAAAGTTTGAAATTATTCAAAGCACATTCTCTGACCACAATGGAATACAATTAGAAGTCAATAACCATCAGAGACTTAGAAAATTCACAAATACCTGGAGGTTAAACAACACACTCCTAAACAATCCATGGGTTAAAGAAGAAATAGCAAGAGAAATTGCTAAATATATAGAGACAAATGAAAATGAGAACACAACATACCAAAACCTACGGGATGCAGCAAAAGCAGTGCTAAGGGGGAAATTTATAGCACTAAACGCATATATTAAAAAGGAAGAAAGAGCCAAAATCAAAGAACTAATGGATCAACTGAAGAAGCTAGAAAATGAACAGCAAACCAATCCTAAACGAAGTACAAGAAAAGAAATAACAAGGATTAAAGCAGAAATAAATGACATAGAGAACAAAAAAACAATTGAGAGGATAAATATCACCAAAAGTTGGTTCTTTGAGAAGATCAACAAGATTGACAAGCCCCTAGCTAGACTGACAAAATCAAAAAGAGAGAAGACCCATAGAAACAAAATAATGAATGAAAAAGGTGACATAACTGCAGATCCTGAAGAAATTAAAAAAATTATAAGAGGATACCATGAACAACTGTATGGCAACAAACTGGATAATGTAGAGAAAATGGACAATTTCCTGGAAACATATGAACAACCTAGACTGACCAGAGAAGAAATAGAAGACCTCAACGAACCCATCACAAGCAAAGAGATCCAATCAGTCATCAAAAATCTTCCCACAAATAAATGCCCAGGGCCAGATGGCTTCACAGGGGAATTCTACCAAACTTTCCAGAAAGAACTGACACCAATCTTACTCAAACTCTTTCAAAACATTGAAGAAAATGGAACACTACCTAACTCATTTTATGAAGCTAACATCAATCTAATACCAAAACCAGGCAAAGATGCTACAAAAACGGAAAACTACCGGCCAATCTCCCTAATGAATATAGATGCAAAAATCCTCAACAAAATACTTGCAAATCGAATCCAAAGACACATTAAAAAAATCATACACCATGACCAAGTGGGGTTTATTCCAGGCATGCAAGGATGGTTCAACATAAGAAAATCAATCAATGTATTACAACACATTAACAAGTCAAAAGGGAAAAATCAATTGATCATCTCAATAGATGCTGAAAAAGCATTTGACAAAATCCAACATCCCTTTTTGATAAAAACACTTCAAAAGGTAGGAATTGAAGGAAACTTCCTCAACATGATAAAGAGCATATATGAAAAACCCACAGCCAGCATAGTACTCAATGGTGAGAGACTGAAAGCCTTCCCTGTAACATCAGGAACAAGACAAGGATGCCCACTATCACCACTGTTATTCAACATTGTGCTGGAAGTGCTAGCCAGGGCAATCCGGCAAGACAAAGAAATAAAAGGCATCCAAATTGGAAAAGAAGAAGTAAAAGTGTCATTGGTTGCAGATGATATGATCTTATATCTAGAAAACCCTGAGAAATCGACGATACAGCTACTAGAGCTAATAAACAAATTTAGCAAAGTAGCGGGATACAAGGTTAATGCACATAAGTCAGTAATGTTTCTATATGCTAGAAATGAACAAACTGAAGAGACACTCAAGAAAAAGATACCATTTTCAATAGCAACTAAAAAAATCAAGTACCTAGGAATCAACTTAACCAAAGATGTAAAAGACCTATACAAAGAAAACTACATAACTCTACTAAAAGAAATAGAAGGGGACCTTAAAAGATGGAAAAATATTCCATGTTCATGGATAGGAAGACTAAATGTCATTAAGATGTCAATTCTACCCAAACTCATCTACAGATTCAATGCAATCCCCATCAAAATTCCAACAACCTACTTTGCAGACTTGGAAAAGCTAGTTATCAAATTTATTTGGAAAGGGAAGATGCCTCGAATTGCTAAAGACACTCTAAAAAAGAAAAACGAAGTGGGAGGACTTACACTCCCTGACTTTGAAGCTTATTATAAAGCCACAGTTGCCAAAACAGCATGGTACTGGCACAAAGACTGACATAGAGATCAATGGAATCGAATTGAGAATTCGGAGATAGACCCTCAGATCCATGGCCGACTGATCTTTGATCAGGCCCCCAAAGTCACTGAACTGAGTCATAATGGTCTTTTCAACAAATGGGGCTGGGAGAGTTGGATATCCATATCCAAAAGAATGAAAGAGGACCCCTACCTCACCCCCTACACAAAAATTAACTCAAAATGGACCAAAGATCTCAATATAAAAGAAAGTACTATAAAACTCCTAGAAGATAATGTAGGAAAACATCTTCAAGACCTTGTATTAGGCGGCCACTTCCTCGACTTTACACCCAAAGCACAAGCAACAAAAGAGAAAATAGATAAATGGGAACTCCTCAAGCTTAGAAGTTTCTGCACCTCAAAGGAATTTCTCAAAAAGGTAAAGAGGCAGCCAACTCAATGGGAAAAAATTTTTGGAAACCATGTATCTGACAAAAGACTGATATCTTGCATATGTAAAGAAATCCTACAACTCAATGACAATAGTACAGTCGGCCCAATTATAAAATGGGCAAAAGATATGAAAAGACAGTTCTCTGAAGAGGAAATACAAATGGCCAAGAAACACATGAAAAAATGTTCAGCTTCACTAGCTATTAGAGAGATGCAAATTAAGACCACAGTGAGATACCATCTAACACCGGTTAGAATGGCTGCCATTAAACAAACAGGAAACTACAAATGCTGGAGGGGATGTGGAGAAATTGGAACTCTTATTCACTGTTGGTGGGACTGTATAATGGTTCAGCCACTCTGGAAGTCAGTCTGGCAGTTCCTTAGAAAACTAGATATAGAGTTACCATTCGATCCAGCGATTGCACTTCTCGGTATATACCCGGAAGATCGGAAAGCAG
Source organism: Choloepus didactylus (assembly GCF_015220235.1). Classification (NCBI taxonomy): domain Eukaryota; kingdom Metazoa; phylum Chordata; class Mammalia; order Pilosa; family Megalonychidae; genus Choloepus; species Choloepus didactylus. The sequence continues at coordinate 82,499,481 of NC_051308.1, read as the reverse complement.
TGACACGAACAGATATCTGCATGCCAATGTTCATAGCAGCATTATTCACAATTGCCAAGAGATGGAAACAACCCAAATGTCCTTCAAGAGATGAGTGGATAAATAAACTGTGGTATATACACACGATGGAATACTACGCGGCAGTAAGAAGGAACGATCTGGTGAAACATATGACAACATGGATGAACCTTGAAGACATAATGCTGAGCGAAATAAGCCAGGCACAAAAAGAGAAATATTATATGCTACCACTAATGTGAACTTTGAAAAATGTAAAACAAATGGCTTATAATGTAGAATGTAGGGGAACTAGCAATAGAGAGCAATTAAGGAAGGGGGAACAATAATCCAAGAAGAACAGATAAGCTATTTAACGTTCTGGGGATGCCCAGGAATGACTATGGTCTGTTAATTTCTGATGGATATAGTAGGAGCAAGTTCACAGAAATGTTGCTATATTAGGTAACTTTCTTGGGGTAAAGTAGGAACATGTTGGAAGTTAAGCAGTTATCTTCGGTTAGTTGTCTTTTTCTCACTCCCTTGTTATGGTCTCTTTGAAATGTTCTTTTATTGTATGTTTGTTTTCTTTTTAACTTTTTTTTCATACAGTTGATTTAAAAAAGAAGGGAAAGTTTAAAAAAAAAAAAGAAAGAAAAACAAGGAAAAAAAAAGATGTAGTGCCCCCTTGAGGAGCCTGTGGAGAATGCAGGGGTATTGGCCTACCCCACCTCCATGGTTGCTAACATGACCACAGACATAGGGGACTGGTGGTTTGATGGGTTGAGCCCTCTACCACAGGTTTTACCCTTGGGAAGACGGTTGCTGCAAAGGAGAGGCTAGGCCTCCCTATGGTTGTGCCTAAGAGCCTCGTCCCGAATGCCTCTTTGTTGCTCAGATGTGGCCCTGTCTCTTTAGCTAAGCCAACTTGAAAGGTGAAATCACTGCCCTCCCCCCTACGTGGGATCAGACACCCAGGGGAGTGAATCTCCCTGGCAATGTGGAATATGACTCCCGGGGAGGAATGTAGACCTGGCATCGTGGGACGGAGAACATCTTCTTGACCAAAAGGGGGATGTGAAAGGAAATGAAATAAGCTTCAGTGGCAGAGAGAATCCAAAAGGAGCCGAGAGGTCACTCTGGTGGGCACTCTTATGCACACTTTAGACAACCCTTTTTAGGTTCTAAAGAATTGGGGTAGCTGGTGGTGGATACCTGAAACTATCAAACTACAACCCAGAACCCATGAATCTCGAAGACAGTTGTATAAAAATGTAGCTTATGAGGGGTGACAATGGGATTGGGAAAGCCATAAGGACCACACTCCACTTTGTCTAGTTTATGGATGGATGAGTAGAAAAATAGGGGAAGGAAACAAACAGACAAAGGTACCCAGTGTTCTTTTTTACTTCAATTGCTCTTTTTCACTCTAATTATTATTCTTGTTATTTTTGTGTGTGTGCTGATGAAGGTGTCAGGGATTGATTTGGGTGATGAATGTACCACTATGTAATGGTACTGTAAACAATCGAAAGTACGATTTGTTTTGTATGACTGCGTGGTATGTGAATATATCTCAGTAAAATGAAGATTAAAAAAAAAAATATGTAAACTCATAGACATGGAACATAAGGTACCAAGATATAGGACAAGGCTTAAGAATGGGGAGTGGTTGCTTAGTATGAGCAGAATGTTCAATTAGGATGAACTTAAATGTTTGGAAATGAACAGGGGTGTCTATAGCAAGATGTGAGAATAACTAACAGTGCCGAATGGTGTGTGAATGAGGTGGAAAGGGGAAGCTCAGAGTCATATATGTCACCAGAAGGAAAGTTGGAGGTCAAAGGATGAGAATGTATAAAACTGAATCCTGTGGTGGGCAATGTCCATGATCAACTGTACAAATACTAGAAATCACTTCCATGAACCAGAACAAATGTATGACAATACAATTAGAAGTTAATAATAGAGAGGCTTGTAGGGAAGAAGTATATACTTATTACAAAATATATACTACAGTTAGTAGCATTTCAGCATTTTTTCATAAACAGTAACAAATGTACTATATCAATACTATGAGTCAACAATTGAGGGGGGTTGGTTAGGGATAGGGGAGGATTAGAGTTTCCTTTTCTTTTTTTCTTTTTTCATCTTTCACTTTATTTCTTGCCTGGAGTAATGAAAAGTTTCTAAAAATTGAACAAAAATTAAGTGTGATGGATGCACAGCTGTATGAGGGTACCAGGGGCAAGTGATTGTACACTTTGGGTCTTTGGATAATTGTATGGTATCTGAACAATCTCAATAAAAATGAAAAAAAAAAAAAAAAAGAAATCAGTCAATTAAAAAAAAAAAAATGTTACCATAAGGTTGTCTACCATTGCCAGAAGTTAATTGGAAATTCAACTCTGAATTTTATGGAGTTCAGAGCATAGGGGAGAGTATGATTAATTTCTAAATTCACATAAGGTAAATTTATACCACTTTCTCAGAAAAAGGTCAACTTTTACTGATCATGAGAGTTGGGAGAAATTCTTCCTTTGGTTCTTCATGAAGAGTGTTTTCTTTGGTGTGGTGAAAAGTATACCCAAAATTTTACTTAAAGTACAGCAGTGAGTTTCATAAGGCGACTTCTTACAATCCAATGTAATGTAAAAATTTATTCTGTGACCTATAAGGCCCTAAATAATCTGGTCCTGTCCTTGTCCCTGATTTCCCCTTGTACCGTTTTCCCCTTTGTTCACTAGGCTCTAGTCACATTGTCTTTCTTTCTGAACCTAAATCAGGCCAAGCTTGCTCTTGTGTTAGGGGCTTTGCCCTTTCTCTCCTCTGAGAATCATTAGATCATTGCATGGCTGTGTCCTTCAAGAGGCCTTCTGAATATCCAATCTAATATGGCCACCCAGTCACTTTATATTACGTCACCCTATTTTATTTATTTCTTTGCACGGCACTTGTGACTTTCTTATATCTTGTTTTGTTATTGATTGGTTAATTCTCTTTCCCTTTGGAATGTAAGTATTTTGAGACCAAAGGATCTTGTTTTACCTGTTTATTGTTTTATACCAAATATCTAAAATAGCACATAGCTTACATTTTTTCTGGAGCACTCGATGAGTAGGAATAAAATATATGCTTTTGCCTCAATCTTCCTTGAAACCAAAGTACTATTTAGAAACGAGGAGTAAATCAACCTAGCTTGCTTTTTTATTTTTTAACTCTCCTGATCTATCTCCTTATACTCAGAATGTTTCCTTGCTGATTAGATGGCTAAACAAATTGTTTGTTTTTGTTGCTGTTGGTTTCACAGGGCTAACACTGTAATTTCGTGGGGCATGGTCGGAGGTGACACATGCAGCATTTTAGAAAATGTGTGTAGAGGCAGATAATATGAGATCCTTGTTTTACATGTTTTGTGTTTGTGGAATTTTGTTGTTTTGATGCTAAGCATAGTTTCCTTTGATTGCTAAGAAATAGAAAACATGTTCTAAAAACTATTGGTAGACTGTGTATTTACTTTTGCAAAGCACCCAACCACTTTTTATGTTTTTACATGTTTAGTATATCCCCTTCATGAGATAGACATATATATTTGATGATCATTTGTGGATTGTTGGAGGATTTTTTCTTAGATATCTATTTATTGGAATATATATTTTTAGGTTATTTGGATTCACAAGGAAATACCTGTTAATGCTTTGATTCTTTTTCTTTCAGATTTGCTTCTCATTACCTTATGCATTCCTTTTGATGGGGACTATAAATAGTTAATATAGCTGTCTGATACATTTAGCTTAATACAGCTGACTTTTGAAAATTAAATTAATAAATACAGCGAAGGACCTCCAAGATACTGGTTCTCTTAACTCCCTACCCAGTTCTGTGAACAAGTTTTGTTTGGTTGTTTTTGCTTAGGTTCCTTCTGCTTATTTCACTTGGTTACAGAGGTGTTACAGTGTCCCTAAGCTCCTTAGAATTCAGCTCTTAGTGGCATTGAAGATGAAAGTATGCCTGTAAATTATTCATTCTGATTATATGCTTGAATGTACAGGGTCCACTTTAGGCATCTTTTTCCACCTCACCTCTGTCTCCAGATTTTTGTTGCTTTAACAGATACAAGCTTGCTTTTTAGTTCTGGAGGGTGGAATATTGGATTGCGTTTCTAAAATATGTGAAGTACTTTTATGGGGTTATTGTCAAATATGTACATTCATAATACATTAATTTTCTGTCATTTATAATCTTGTTATCCTGTATCATTATCTCTAAAAAAATTATTTGCATGACTCTTCTGACCTAGACATAAAGCTATTTGATGTTTATAATAGGGAAGAGCTGTATCTAATTTGTTACATTTTCATTTGGGCTGTGGCAGAAGAGTAGCTTTACTGCATTCCACCTTTCTGTTATTGTTGTTTATGGGATCTTAGCCATTTGTTGTCTGTTTTCAAAAACAATTCTGGGTTAATAACTGCCTGAGAGGACTATACCAGGGATTTTTAGTGAGTTTAACTTCAAAAAATGAAATGCTAGATTCTTTTATAGCCACTGCAACCTTGTTTTAAGAGCCATAAAGAAATAGGGATGGCTAAAAGTAAAAGTTGAGACAAGGGTCAAGCCAACAAGATAATTATCATCTCTTTAAGAATAATATATTTTATCCTTCAGATAGGATGAAAAGACCTGATTGATATCCAAAACCATGTAATGGGGTTACTTCTGAAGAGTGTGCCTTATCAATTGCTTATTTCATGTTTACACTGGAAAAGGATTACATATTCATTTGTATTGTAGAAATGACAACTTCTAGATAACAAATTGCACCTTCAAAAATAGACTTGTGTATTTTTAAAAGATGCCACCAACTCAATCTAGTTCATTAATAGGAAAGATATATGTCTGAATACTGATAGTATTACTATTTGGGTTGAAGAAATGTCTATTTCTCTTTTGCTGAAAGACACTTAGATGTAATTTAATTTTTATTCCTGGGACATTAGATGAAGATATAAATAGGTAGTAAAATCATGTTGAATACATGATTAATTAAAAAATAAACAGAACTTTGAGTAGTATACAGGCTGGAGAAATTGAAGAAATTTTTTGAAGATAGGCTCATAATTCTTTGTGACATTGCAGAGTTATCTAAAATACCTTCAGAATTTAATATTTTCCTTTTTAAAAGTGTGTCACTCCCTTTAGCGATTGTATGGACAGATGAGTAGAAAATGGGAATAAAAAATAAAGGAATAATAGGGAGGGATGGAATGCTTTGGGTGTTCATTTTTTCTTTAATTTTTATTGTTTTTTTTTTTGCGGTAATGAAAATGTTCAAGAAATTATGATGAATGCACAACTATATAATGGTTCTGTGAACAATTAATTGTACACTTTGGATGATTATATGTGAATATATGTGAATATATCTCAATCAAATTGAATTAAAAATGTGAAAAGTAAGTCACTGTGTCAGTTATTAGATAGCTCTATTATTTGTTTCTTCTTTTGGTATTAGTAAGTTTGAGGGAAGGTCATGAGGAAAAGAGATAATTAAAAACCTTATATCATTCAGCAAAAAAGCTCTGGGAATTATTGGTGTAGCCTCTGTTCTCTAAAGGAAAAGATAACATACCAGATGAATGAATCTGGTGAGTACAAATGGAATTTCCTAGACCAGCTATTAGAAAAGCTAGAACAATTGTTAAAACTAAAAGTTGGCAGGTTTTATTTATTTTTTTAAACTATTTATTGAAAAATTAAAAAAGCAAACAACAATAAAAAACACATTTCAAACAAAACAAAGGATTAAGAAAAACAAATAACCTAAAATAACTACTTTGTTTTCAACATGTTCCTACCATACCCCAAGAAAATTAACAAACCATAACCAAACAATGGAATACAAAAAACAAATAATCTGAAATAACTATATTGCTTCCAACATGTTCCTATCATAACCCAAGAAAATTAACAAACCATAATCAAACAAGGCCTAAGAAAAACCAAATAACCTAAAATCTACATTGAAGTTATTTTTTTTAATGCAAAACTTGTTTTTTTTTTTTACTTTATCAAAAAATGAAAAAAAATCAAAACAAAGCAAAAGAATAAGAAAAACAAATAACCTAGAATAACTGCATTGCTTCCAACATGTCCCTCCCAAAGTAAGGGAAGCTCCTCTTTATGTTCTTGTTTTCTTTAGTTGGGGCAATTTTAGGTGTTTGGTAGAAGAATAACTATGAGAAAGGTAAAAAGAAGCTTAAGAAGTTATGATCAGAGATTAGGAGTTTTCCAGCACTAGAAATGATATCATTGAATAAAAGAAACAGAAATTCCCGTCCTCAAAATGGAAAAGCTACTTTGAAAATCATTTAGAGTAGGAACTAATTATTTCAGGCATACTGAAGAAATAATTAGGTAGTTAATAATTCGAAGAGTAGATAACCTCTATAAGTTTCCTATGGTTGCTATAACAGATAACCCCAAGTTTGGTGCCTTAAAACAATAGGAAATTTGTATCTTACAATTCTGGAGGCCAGAAGCTGGAAATCAAAGGATCAGTAGGGCTGCACTTCCTCTGGAGATACTAGGGGAGAATTCATTCTTTACCTCTTCTAGCTTCTGGTGGTGGTTGATTTCCTTGACTTGTGGCCATAGTCACCCCAATGTCTGTCTTCATCTTCACATCATCTTTCTGTCTGTCCTCTTCTGTGTGACATTGAATTTAAGGTCCACTTGGATAATCCAGGTTATTCTCGAGATTCTTAATTACATTTGCAAAGGTTGTTTTTTTTTTCAAATAAAATAACATTCACAGGTTCCAGGGATTTGACATGGATGTCTTTTGGGGGTCCATTTTTTCAGCCTACCATATCCGTAAATCCAAATTTAAAAAATACATTTTAATGGCCTCTTTCTTTGAATTGTGAACCAGAGCTAGAGGTCCAACTGAGGCATTTGCTTCCACATTCTAAGTATGCCTGCCCACTGTGTTGTGAAAGTGAGCAATCAAATGGTGTTGAAGAAAACTTCAGATATGACTCCCAGAATGTAAAAAACTGGCTAATAGAAGTCAGGCTTGAGTGTATAAAACACAGTTAATGACCATTTATCTGACTCTAATTAGAGTTACCTGCAAAACACTCCAAATCATCCCTCTTAAGAATTTTTTTCTTTATTTCCAGTATCCTTCCTGGGAAAACAAACAAACAAAAACATTTTTCCTAGCACATAGGTTAAGTCTCCTCCCTCCCTTAGCCTTTAAAAGTTTTTTATTATGGCAAGTTTTAAAGATGTACAAAAATGGAGAGAATGTGTAAAGAACAACATTTATCCATCACCCATCTTCAACCATTATCAATACGGTGACTAATCTTGTCTCACCTGTATTCTCCTCACGCCCCCACTCTGATTATTTTGAAGCAAATCCCAGAAATTATATAATTTCTTCTGTAAATATTTTAATATTTATTTCTAAAGAATAGTTCTGCCCCCAACATTATCAGAATACAATTATCACACCTAAAAATATTAACAGCATTTTAATATTTGTATCTGTTAGAGTTCACATTTCACTAATTGTTTTATACTTTTTTTAAAAAAAGATTTATTAGTTTGAGTAGGAATCCAGTAAGATCCTTCATACAATATATTATGATTGATAGGTCTGTTTATTCTTCATTGATCTATAGCTACATCATCCAGTACATAGTCACAAGCCACATGTAGCTGTTTAAATTTAAACTGATTACAATTTAAAAATTTAATATCCTGGTGCTAAGTTGTACTACCTAGATATCAAGTGCTCAGTAGCCACATATGGCTAGGAAGGGGCCATCATATTGGTCAACACTGATACAGACCTTACTATCATCACACAAAGTTCTGTTAGCACTCATCTGTAGATTTTCCCCTCTAATTTTTTTTTACTTGCATTTTCTCTTTTCCTTTTAAAAAATGTAGTATTGTTTTTATTATTTGATGGAGGAAGCTGGTTTATCTTTTTGTCTCCCAGAGACTGGATTTTGCTGATTGTACCTCTGTGGTATACATTAACATGGTCTCTGTTCTCTGTATTTCTTTTAAATTTGCAGATTTATTCCAATTCAGATTAGCTATTATTTGAGACTTAATCCAACTCAGATTAGCTATTATTTTTTTTCCCCAAGAATGCTTTAGAGGTGGCAGTACTATATATATGTGTGTATATGTTGTATATAGAATACTATGTGTTTATATATTTGTTTATATGTGTATATAATATCTGATTGTTTCTCTCTTTGTAGTAGTATTATGCATTGTTGATCAATGCTTAGCCCTAGAACCATTAATTTATTAAGATTTTCAAAACAGTGATATTCTAATGCTATTATTCCTTCTTTGATGACTAGCTGGAATCCTTTTATAAAGAGAAACTTCCCTTCATCAGCTGTATCCTTAGCTACAGATTGTATAGGAAAGGTAGGATAAATGCTTAATTCTTTCCTGTTTTTTCCAGTTTTCAAAATAATAAGTTGGTTGTCTACATTCTCCCAGAGTGACCAATGAAATTTTTTGTATCTCTGAGTCCATATATTTTAACATATAGGGTGTATTTTAGTTCAGTGCAGTTTCTGTTGTTATTAATGATCAAATTGTCTCAACTTTGGCCTGTGGGAGCCTCTTCAGTTAGTTTCTTTGCTGTTTTTTATATTACTCTAGTAGTCTTTGATAGCTTCTCTTCTATTTGATATGACAAAATTTTTCAGACTCATGTTTCCTACTCAAGATCTGGAATAATTTTTCCAAGAAGTCTTTGTTCTTTTAGTGATAACTGAGGAGTCTTCATTACTTTAGAAACTAGTCTGGGCACCATTTCAGAGGTGTAATTGTTACTGTATTAGTAATTATTTTAGGCTTTTTTTTCCCCATATGTTTATATAGTATTTATACATACAGGCACATATAAATATAAATATATAAATATATTTTAAAAATACCTCATTCTTTAAAAGTTTAGATTCATAGTGTACTTTGGGTTTGAAAACGTGTATGTATTCTAGCTGAACAGGTGAACTGTGATGATTCTTAGGGTCTGATAATATTCTTAGGAATGGAAACCATAAGTACAGCTGTTCCAGATTATAGTGTTGAGGGTAGGGAGTCTACCTATGCTGATTAAATTTTCATTTTCTTCCTTGAAGGTTGAGAGATGAAACACAGTTTGTCTCCTAGGAGACTGAGTGCTCATCTGTGGTTCCTGATGAGAAATTGACCAGCAATGTGCTTGTTACAAGAGGTGCAATCAGTGAGATTGGAAAAAAGGAAATTGAGTTTATATTGGTGTGTTATCACATGCAATTAATTTTGCCTAGACACCCGAGGCACATGAATCTTATTAGAGAGTGAAATATCTATACTTTCAATCAAGGCATTGCAAATCTAGTGTGATTAAATATATTTAAGAGTTTCCACAATTGCTGTGCAATCCCATAATATATTCTTATTAGGCTATTTACAAGGAAATCCTCTGGTCATTAAAATTAGAAAATGAAAATAGCTGATTTTGTGCATTCCTTTTTCAAAGGATATAACAGAATCAGATAATTTGTGTTGTAAGGTTTATTATTTATTTTTGTAATCCTATTTTTTCGTATGTGATCTCTACCATCTTAACAGAGCAATGCGTTGTTATCTTTCTAAAAGACAACAGCTTATTTCCGCTTAAGGAAAAAATATATGGTTTACTCTTGATATGGTAAATAAATAAATTAGGGTATTTACAGTAGAGAGGTTTTTTTGTTTTGTTTTTAAACAATACACAAATAACACAGTACATTATGATGATGGTCTCAGGAGCAGTTTATCTGCAATGACCATAAAAGAGTGTTCATAAATGATACAGTAAGAGAATGATTAATAAAGGAGGTGGGATTTGAACTGGGTCTTGAAGCATAGTTAACTAATATAGCTATAGAACGAGCAGGACTTCTGGGTATAGAGAAACAAGAGCAAAACCAAGCGGGGCCAAGTGCATGGAATGTTCAGAGGAGATTTGATAGAACACTTAAAATGAAACAGAGGGCTATTCCACGAGAGTAGTGTGAGCTGTAAGGATGAGGTCAGATTTTGGAGAGGCTTAAATATTTTTAAAAATTGGGCTTTATTTGGTAGACAAGGGGTATTGGCCTACCCCACTTCTATGGTTGCTAACATGACCACAGACATAGGGGACTGGTGGTTTGATGGGTTGAGCCCTCTACCATAGGTTTTACCCTTGGGAAGATGGTTGCTGCAAAGGAGAGGCTAGGCCTCCCTATAATTGTGCCTAAGAGCCTCGTCCCGAATGCCTCTTTGTTGCTCAGATGTGGCCCTGTCTCTCTAGCTAAGCCAACTTGAAAGGTGAAATCACTGCCCTCCCCCCTACGTGGGATCAGACACCCAGGGGAGTGAATCTCCCTGGCAACGTGGAATATGACTCCCGGGGAGGAATGTAGACCTGGCATCGTGGGACGGAGAACATCTTCTTGACCAAAAGGGGGATGTGAAAGGAAATGAAATAAGCTTCAGTGGCAGAGAGATTCCAAAAGGAGCCGAGAGGTCACTCTGGTGGGCACTCTTATGCACACTTTAGACAACCCTTTTTAGGTTCTAAAGAATTGGGGTAGCTGGTGGTGGATACCTGAAACTATCAAACTACAACCCAGAACCCATGAATCTCGAAGACAATTGTATAAAAATGTAGCTTATGAGGGGTGACAATGGGATTGGGAAAGCCATAAGGACCACACTCCCCTTTGTTTAGTTTATGGATGGATGAGTAGAAAAATAGGGGAAGGAAACAAACAAACAAACAGACAAAGGTACCCAGTGTTCTTTTTTACTTTAATTGCTCTTTTTCACTTTAATTATTATTATTGTTATTTTTGTGTGTGTGCTAATGAAGGTGTCAGGGATTGATTTAGGTGATGAATGTACAACTATGTAATGGTACTGTGAACAATCGAATGTATGATTTGTTTTGTATGACTGTGTGGTATGTGAATATATCTCAATAAAATGAAGATAAAAAAAATTGGGCTTTATTTGGTAGACAAGTATATTCCAGTATTTGGGGTTATTTGTCTAATGCAGATTGAATTTAGAGACCATTGTGAGTTCTTTGTTTCACTGCAACAGTATCCCAAAGTAGGCTTGGTGCTGGGGTTTTTTTTTTTTTTTTCCTTTAAATTTTTTATTTTCAAATAATTTTTTAGAGGATAGTCACAAAAATATTACAGAACCCGTATAGAGAACTCCAGTACACCTCCTCCCTACTCAGATACCCAGATGCACCGATTTTAACATTTTCCCACATTTGCCATATTCTCTCTCTCTCCCCCATCTCCCTGTCTCTCTCTTTCCCTTTCTCTCCCACTCCGTCCCTCCCTTGCTTTCTCCTTGTCATCTATTTTCTGGATATTTGAGAGTAGGTTGTATACATCATATACCTTGAATACGTAATACTTTGCTGTACATTGCCTTAAGAACAAGGATATCATTTTTGTATCCATCTTAAGAGCAGTTATCAAGTTCAAGAAATTGTAAAGTTTATAGTCTATATTCCAGTTTTTTTCATATGTCCCAATAATGTTCTTTTGAGCCTTTTCTCTTCCCTTGGTAGATCCCATTGAGGATCATGTTTTGTCTTTAATTGTCATTACCTCTTTAGTTGCTTTTTTTTTTAATTGTGGGACTATATGTACAATGTAAACTTTCCCATCTCTACCATTCCCAAGTGAACCATTCAGTGGGATTAATCACATTTACAATGTTGTGCTACCCTCACCACCATCCATTGCCAGAACTTTCCCATCACCCCAAACAGAAACCCTATACCCATTATTCACTGACTCCCTATTTTCCCTCCATCCCCATAATCTGTACTCTACTTACTGTCTTTATGAATTTGTACATTCTAATTATTTCATATAAGTAGAATCATACAATATCTGTCCCTTCATGTCTCACTTTTTTCACTCAGCATGATGTCTTCAAGGTTCATCCATGCAGTAGCATGTAATAGAACTTCACTCCTTTTTAAGGTTGAGTAATACTCCATTTTATCTATGAACTATATTTTGTTTATTCTTTCATCTGATGATGGACATTTGGGTTTTTTCCACCTTTTGGCTATTGTGAATAATGTTATGAACATTGGTGTACAATTTCGTGTTCGAGTTCCTGCTTTCAGTTCTTTTGGGTATATACCTAGAAGTGGGATTGCTGGTTCCTGTGGTAGTTCTATGTTTAACTTTTTTTTTCCTTCTTAAAAACGGTTTTATTCATATGCCATACAATTCACCCAAAGTGTACAGTCAGTGGCTCTCAATATAATCACAGAGCTGTGATTTCATCACCACAGTCAATTTTAGAACATTTCCATAGCTCCTAAAAGAAAAACTCTGCACCCCTTATAACCCCCGTTATTGACACTTAGCTTTGGTGTGGTACCTTTGTTGCAATTGATGGAACAACATTAAGATATTACTGTTAACGATAGGTCATGGTTTGCATTAGGTGTATTTTTTTCCATTGTCTCTAGTTTGCATTAGGTGTATTTTTTCCCATAGAGCACCCTGTTATTAGCACCTTGTAATTGTGACATACATTTGTTCAAATTCATGGAAGAACATTCTTATATTTGAATAATTAACCACCTTCATTATCCACAACATGGTTCACTATGTTGTATAGTTGCTTGTTTCATTTTCTAACTTTCCTTCTAGTGATATACACAACCCTTAACCTCCCTTTTAAACCCCAATGACACACTCAATTCAGCACTGTTATTTACACACATGATAATGTACCACCGTTGCCTCTATCCATTCCCAAACATTTATAATCAACCTGATTTAAAAATTATTTAAAAATTCTGCACTTAAGCATCAGTTCCCCACTCTCTATCCTCATTCTGTCATCTGGTAACTTGTATTCTAGGTATTAACACCGTGACTTTGCTCATTATATTTAGTTTCATATTAGTAAGATCGCACAATATTTGTCTTCTGGCTTATTTCACTCAACATAATGTCCTCAGGGTTCATCCATGTTGTCACATGCATCAGGACTTCATTCCTTCTTAAGTCTGAATAATATTCCATCATATGTATATACTGCATTTTGTTTATCCATTCATCAGTTGATGGACACTAGGGTTGCTTCCATCTTTTGGCAATTGTGAATAATGCTGCTAGGAACATTGGTGTGCAAATGTCTGTTTGTGTCCCTGCTTTCAGTTCTTTTCAGTATATACCTAGTAGCAGGATGGCTGGATCATATGTCAGTTCTATACTTAGCTTCTTAAGGAACTGCCAGATTGTCTTCCACAGAGGTTGTACCATTTTCATTCCCACCAGCAGTGAAGGAGTGTTCCTATTTCTCCACATCTTCTCCAACGCTTGCAGTTTTCTGTTTGTTTAATAGCAACCATTCTAGTAGGTATGAAATGATATCTCGTGGTTTTGATTTTCATTTCCCTAATATCTAGTGAAGTTGACCATCTTTTTATGTGCTTTTTAGCCATTTATATTTCTTCTTTGGAAAAATATCTATTCATGGATTTTGCCCGTTTTTTTAATTGGGTTTGCCTTTTTTTAAATTTCAATTTTATTGAGATACATTCACATACCATGCAATCATACAAAGTGTACATTCAGTTGTTCGCAGTACCATTATATAGTTGTGCGTTCATCACCAAAATTAATTTTTGAACATTTTCATTCCCACACACACAAAAATAATAAGAATAAAAATTGAAGTGAGAAAGAACAATTAAAGTAAAAAAGGGTGCCTTTTTTTTTTTTTTGGCCCGTATTTTTCTACTCATCCATCCATACGCTGGACAAAGGGAACTGTGGTCCATATGGCTTTCCCAATCACATTGTCACCTCTCATAAGCTACATTTTTATACAAACATCTTCAAGATTCAAGGCTACTGGGTTGTAGTTTGATAGTTTCAGGTATTTACTGCTAGCTATTCCAATTCATAGAACCTAAAAAGGGTGTCTATATTGTGTGTAAGAGTGCCCACAAGTGTGACTTCTTGGTTCCATTTGGAATCTCTCTGCCACTGAAGCTTATTTCATTTCCTTTCACTTGCCCCTTTTGATCAAGAAGTTGTTCTCCATCCCACGATGACCGGTCTAGATTCCTCCCCGGGAGTCATATTCCACATTGCCAGGGAGATTTACTCCCCTGGGTGTCAGATCCCACGTAGGGGGGAGGGCAGTGATTTCACCTTTCAAGTTGACTTAGCTAGAGAGAGAGGACCCCATCTGAGCAACAAAGAGGCATTCAGGAGGAGACACTTAGGCACAATTATAAGCAGGCCTAGTCTCTCCTTTGTAGCAACAGTCTTCCCAAGGGCAAGTCCCATGGTAGAGGGCTCAACCCATCAAACCACCAGTCCCCTATGTCTGTGAGCACATCAGCAACCATTGTGGTGGGGAAGCCCAACACCCCTGCATTCTCCTCTAGCTCCTTAGAGGGGCTCTGCATATTTTTTTCATTTTTTTAAATTAACTTTTTAAAAATTAACTATTAACTATATAAACAAAATTTTTTTTAAAAAACGTACAATAAAAAACATTTCAAACAAACCATAACAAGCGAGTAAGAAAAAGACAACTAACCTAAAATAACTACTTTACTTCCAATGTCTTCCTACTGTACCCCAAGAAAATAACCTAAATATAGCAACATTTCTGGGAACTTGTTCCTACCATACCCACCAGAAATTAACAAACCATAGTCATTCCTGGGCATTCCCAGAATGTTAAATATACCCACAATAGCTTATCTGTTCTTATTGTGTTATCATTCCCCCTTCATTAATTGCCCTCTATCGCTAGTTCCCCTACTTTCATATGACAACATGGATGAACTTAATAATAACTTAAGACATAATGCTGAGCGAAATAAGCCAGGCACAAAAATAGAAATATTATATGCTACCACTAACGTGAACATTGGAAAATGTAAAATAAATGGGTTTGTCTTTCTGTGTTGTCATAGGATTTCTTTATATAATCTGGATATTAAACCCTCGTCAGATATATAGTTTCCAAATAGTTTCTTCCATTGAGTAGGCTCCCTTTTTATCTTCTTGAGAAAGTCCTTTGAAGCACACACAAAAATTTTGAGGAGGTCCCCCTTTTTTTTTAACGTTGCTTGACGATCTTGAAGGTGCGTCCCTGAATTTTCTTCTAGGAGTTTTATGGTCCTGGCTCTTATATTTAGGTCTTTGATCCATTTTGAGTTAATCTTTGTATAAGGTATGAGATACGAGTCCTCTTTCATTCCTTTGGATGTATGAATATCCAGTTCTCCTAGCACCATTTGTTGAAGAGACTGTTCTGTTTCAGTTGTCAAAAATCAATTGATCATAGATGTGAGGGTCAGTTTCTGTATTCTCACTTCAATTCCATTTATGGTCAATATATGGTCATATATAGATACATGATCAATACATCTATCTTTATGCCAGTACCATGCTGTTTTGACCACTGTAGATTTGTAATATGCTTTAAAATGAGGAAGTGTGAGTCCTTCAACTGCATTCTTTTTCAAGATGTTTTTGGCTATTGGGGCCCCTTCCTAACTTCCACATAAATTTTATAATTGGTTTTTCCATTTCTGAAAAGTGAGCTGTTGGAATTTTGACTGGAATTGCATTGAATATGTAAATCTGTTTGGGTAGAATTGACATCTTAATGACATTTAGCCTTCCAATCCATGAACACGGAATATCTGTTGATTTATTTAGGTCTTTTTTATTTCTTTTAGCAATGTTTTGTAATTTTCTGAATATAGTTGTCTAATTTGTTGGCATATAGTTGCTCATAGTATCCTCTTATGAGCTTTTTTATTTCTATGGTGTCAGTGGTTATGACTCCAGCTCTAATTTCTGATTTTATTTGCATCATTTTTTTCTCCATCAGTCCAGCTAAGGGTTTGTCAATTTTATTGATGTTTTCAAAGAACTAACTCTTGGTTTTATTGATTTTTTTTTTCTCTCTCTCTCTCTTTTTTTTTTTTTTTTGTTCACAATTTCATTTATTTCTGCCCTTCTCTTTGTTATTTCTTTCCGTCAGCTTACTTTGGGATTAGCTTACTGTTCTTTCTCTGTTTCCTCCAGGTGTTCAATTAGGTCTTTGATTTTAGCTCTTTCTTCATTTTTAATGTAGGCGGTTAGGGCTATAAATTTCCCTTTCAGCACTATCTTAGATGCATTCCATAAATTTTGGTATGTTGTATTCTCATTTTCATTTGTCTTGAGCTCTTTACTGATTTCTCTTGCAATTTCTTCTTTGACCCACTGATTTAAATATTTAAGAGTGTGTTGTTTAACCTCTGTATATTTGTGGATTTTCCAGTGAATCACCTGCTATTTATATCCAGCTTCCTTCCGTTGTGTTCAGATAAAGTGCTTTTTATAATTTCATCTTTTTAAATTTATTGAGCCTATTTTGTGACCCAACATGTGGTCTATTCTGGAGAATGATCCATGAGCACTTGAAAAGAATGTATATCCTGCTGTTTGGGGTACAATGTGTTATATATGTCTTTTGGGTCTCATTCATTTATCATATTATTTAGGTTCTCTGTTTCCATATTGATCCTCTGTTGAGATATTGTATTTGTTGATGAGAGTGTGTGTTGAAATCTCCAACTATTATTGTAGAGACGTCTGTTACTCCCTTCAGTTTTCCCAGAATTGCCCCTTTTATTAATATATAGTGGCCTTGTCTCTTGTAACATTTTTGCATTTACAGTCTGTTTCATGTGATATTAGTATAGCTACCCCAGCTCTTTTTTGGTTATTGCTTGCATGGAATATCTTCTCCATCCTTTCACTTTCAACCTATTTGTATCTTTGAGTCTAAAATGAGTCTCTTATAGACAGCATATAAATAATTCATATATATATACATATCTTTTTAAATAAATTCTACCAATCTGTGTCTTTTGATTGGGTTGTTTAATCCATTTACATTGAATGTTATTAGTGTAAAGGCACTGCTTACTTCAACCATTTTGTCCTTTGGCTTTTATTTGTCATATCTTATTTTTTTCTATCTCTTATTATCCTTTTAGTTACTCTTACTGATAATCTTCATTTCTACACTTTCCTGCAGGCCTCTGTCTTTTCAGTCTGAAGAACTCCCTTTAGTATTTCTTGTAGGCCAGGTTTCTTGTTAACAAACTCTCTCAGCTTCTGTTTATCTGTGAATATTTTAAACTCTCTCATTTTTGACAGACATTTTTTCCTGATACAGAATTCTTGGCTGGTGTTCCAGTTTGCTAATGCTGCCCTTATGCAAAATACCAGAAATGGATTGGCTTTTTTAAAGGGTGTTTATTTGGTTATAAAGTTACAGTCCAAAGACAATGAAAATATCCAAATTAAGGAATCAACATGAGTATACCTTCACCACAGGAAGGCCAATGGTGTCCAGAAAACCTCTGTTAGCTGGAAAGGCACGTGGCTGGCCTCTGCTGATCCTGGGTTGTGTTCCAGCTCCTCTCTCAGCTACCATGTGTTCTCCAAAATGTTGCTTTTGGGGTGTTTGTCCTCTCTTAGCGTCTCCATAGCAAACTCTGGGCTAGCATCTCCAAAGTTTCAGCAAAAGTCTGCTTTCAGCGGCCGTCTCCAAAATGTCTGTCTTAGCTGCTCTCCAAAATGTCACTCTCAGCTGCTCTGAGGTCCTTCTGTTGTGAGCTCTTTTATAGGACTCCAGTGATTAAATCAAGACCCACCCTGAATGGGCGGTATCCACGTCTCCATGGAAATAATTCAATCAAACATTTTCAGCCACAGTTGATTGTGTCACATCTCCATGGAAACAGTCAAAGGATTCCAACACAATCAACACTAACACATCTGCCCCCACAAGACTGGATTAAAGAACATGGCATTTTGGGGGCCATAATACATCCAAACTGACACAGCTGGTAATTTTTTTCTTTTAGTATCTTAAATGTATTGTACCACTGCATTTTCATGCCCATGATTTCTAATGAGAATAGTACCTCATCTTACTGGGCATCCCTTTTATGTGATGAATCACTTTTCTCTTGCTGCATTCAGAGTTTTCTCTTGGCATTTCTCTCTTGGCTTCTCTTTGGCATTTGACATTCTGAATAGTATGTGTCTTGGAGTAGGTCTTTTCAGATTTATTCAGTTCAGGGTCTGCTGCATTTCTTGGACATGAACATCTGCCTTTCATAAGTTTTAGGAAATTTCTGACCATTATTTCCTTTTCCCTATTCTTCTCCTTTTGGGACACTAATGATGCATATGTTTGTGAGGTTCATTTTATCATTCAATTCCCTGAGACCCTGCTCAGTTTTTTCCATTTTCTCTTAACCATTCTTTTGTCTGTTCTAATTCAGATGCTCTGTCTCCCACCTCGCTGATCCTGTCTTCTTCTTGTTCACATCTGTTGTTATGTGGCTTTAGTATATTTTTAATTTCATCTATTGTGCCTTTCATTCCCATAAGATTTTTTTTTTCTTTGTATGCTTTAAAATTCTGCTTTATGCTCACCCATTATCTTCTTAATGTCCTTTACCTTCTTAGCCATCTCCTTGAATTGATTTAGGGGATTTGTTTGAAGATCTTTGATTAGTTGTTTCAGATTTTGTATCTTCTCTGCCTTTTTAATTTGCTCCTTTGACTGGTCCATACCTTCCTGTTTCTTAATATGGCTCATTATTTTTGCTGATATTTGGATATTGAATCTTGGTGAATTTACTCTGAAAATTGGACCTCTCTCTTGTCAAAGCTTTTGTTGTTGATTGGATTTATGTTAATGTTCTTCTTTCACATTCGGTTCATCAGCATTACCCAACCAAAGCAGGGCCAAAGACCCAGCAAGGGGATACACACCAGTTCCATGAGGACCTGGGAAGAGGGTCAGGTAAAGATGCCAAAAGGCTTTAATTCTGTTTCATAAATGTTTTCTTTCCTGGGTTGCCTAGTAGTTGGTGCTCTTTGTCCAAAAGCCTTTTAGTTGTCTTTTGGGAGGTGTGCTTCCCTGGCCTGCCCAGCAGATTTCACTTTTCGACAGCCTGTTCTGCTCAGCTCTCATAAGGCATGCTGTACTTAGCTCTCTGCTGGTTCCCTGGTGGAGTTCGAATGGTGCACGTTGAAACAATGGTGCTGCAGTGCCTGGCAGGTAGGGTTGAAACCGTGGAACCCAGCAGTGTAAATTTGCTGGCGAAAAGATGAACAGTGCTGGACTGAGGAAGGGCTGGTTTTAGATATGGTCCCATTTATTTTCTGAATTTTTGATTCTCATAATTGTGTCCTTGTCCATGTTGGGGTCTTCCATATGTGTGCTAGCAACAATTAGGACCAAACAAGAGTCTTAAAAAAGATTAGTAATTTTTTATTAGCTGTATAATCCAGAACATGCACAGAAGCAATAATCTTTTTTTCCTGAGGTGAAATTCACATAACATAAAATTAGTTATTTTAAAGTACAGTTTAGTGGCAATTTTTACATTCACAGTGTTACATATAAAATCCACCTCTTCCAAGATTAGGAATTTATGTCAACTGAAAACAAGGCTTAATATAAAAAATTTTTGGAATATGTTTTTGCTTGCTTCTTTTCAATTTACATCACTTTTGGAAATAAATTTCTTTTTTGATTTTGTATTTAGAGTTAAGATTTGTAATTTTGAAGAATTAACAAAAATAACCTTCAGAATCGAATTTTTCCTGTTTTTATAGTATTTGGAAGAAGAAGTAACAAAGTTAGAAGACCTGAACAGATTTTTGTTCACTTTTGAGTAGAATGAAGTTTAATTTCTAAAAAAAATTTTTTCATTTTGAAATAAATTCAACCTTACAGGAACAGTTGGAAAGACAGTGGAAACCCCATACACAGAACTCCAGCATATCCTGACCCCCCTCCCCTGATACCCCTATCCACCCACTTTAACATCCTCTCATGCCACCATTTGTTTCTTTCCCTCCCTCCCTATCATCCATCATCTGTTGCTCTGTCTTCTGAACATATGAGATCAAGTTACATACATCCTTGAACAAACAATATAATTCACATATACATTTCCCATGAACAAGAACATTCTTTTATGCAATCCCATTAAGTGCAGCTAAGAAGTTCAAGAAATTCAACATTGATATAGAATGTTATATAGAATGTTATATATATAGAAAGCTTACATTCTATATTTCCTCTTTTTTCTTTCTTTTGTCCCAACTGTGTCCCTTTGAGCCTCCTCTTCTCCATCCTCAGATCCTATCCAGGATCATCCTTGGCATTTAATTGTCATTATCTTTTTAGCCTTTTTTTTTTCAATTGTGGAAACATACATACAGCCTAAATCTTCATATTCCTACCCTGTTCTAGTTTGCTAATGCTGCCGGAATGCAAAACACCAGAAATGGATTGGCTTTTATGAAGGGGGTTTATTTGGTTATACAGTTACAGTCTTAAGGCCATAAAGTGTCCAAGGTAACACATCAGCAATCGGGTACCTTCACTGGAGGATGGCCAGTGGTGTCCGGAAAACCTCCGTTAGCTGGGAAGGCACGTGGCTGGTGTCTGCTCCAAGGTTCTGGTTTCAAAATGGCTTTCTCCCAGGACGTTCCTCTCTAGGCTGCAGTTCCTCAAAATGTCACTCTTAGTTGCACTTGGGGTATTGTCCTCTCTTATCTTCTCTGGAGCAAGAGTCTGCTTTCAATGGCCATCTTCAAAATGTCTCTAATCTGCAGCTCCTGTACTTTCTTCAAAGTATCCCTCTTGGCTGTAGCTCCTCTTCAAAATGTCACTCTCAGCTGCACTGAGTTCCCTCTGCCTGTCAGCTCATTTATATAGCTCCACTGATCAAGGCCCACCCTGAATGGGTGGGGCCATGCCTCCATGGAAATATCTCATCAGAGTTATCACCTACAGTGGGTGGGGGGCATTTCCATGCAAACAACCTAATCCAAACATTCCAACTTAATCCCCACTAATATGTCTGCCCAACAAGATTGCATCAAAGAATATGGCTTTTTCTGGGGGACATAATGCATTCAAACCAGCACAACCCCCTCCCTGGCATTCCATTAGGGGGATTAATCACATTTAGAATGTTGAAATGCTATCACCTTCCCACCATCCATTACTAGAAATTTCATTCACCCCAAACAGAAACCCTACACTCATTTCTTAACTCCCCATTGCCCCTTCCCCCACTTCTCGTAACCCATACTCTACTTTTCATCTCTATGGTCATACTCTCTGATACTTTCTTTGTGTTTACCATGGGGCTTAAATTTAACCTCTTTATAACAATCTTGTTTTTCTTTGATACCAACTTAACTTCAATAGGACACATAGACTATGTTCCTATACTCCTCCATTCCCCCACCTTTATGTTATTCTTGTCAAAAATTATATATTTTACATTGAGTCCAAAACCACTGATTTATCATTACAGTTTATGTATTTTAGATCATGTAGGAAGTAAATAGCGGAGTTACAAATAAAAAATACAGTAGTATTGGTATTTATATTTGCCATGTGATCATTACTGGAAATCTTTATTTCTTCTTGTGATTTCAGTCAATTGTTAAGTGTCCCTTCCTTTCAGCATGCTCAATTCCCTTTAGCATTTCTTATAGGACTGATGTACTGGTGATGAAGTCCCTCAGCTTGTGATTATCCGCGAATGTTTTCATCTCCCCCTCATTTTTACCCTCCAGTTGTTTGTGAATTTTCTAAGTCTCTGATGGTTATTGACTTCTATTTGTATTCCGTTGTGGTCAGAGAATGTGCTTTGAGTATATTCAAAAATTTTTTTTTTTTTAATTTATTGGGGCTTGTTTTATGTCCCAGCATATGGTCTATTCTGGAGAAAGATCCATGATCACTAGAGAAGAATGTGTGTCCTGGTGATTTGGGATGTAATGTTCTATATATGTCTGTTAAATTTCTCTATATCTCTCTGTCCTTTCTTTGTTTCTCTGTTGGTAGAGCTCCCTTTAGTATCTGAAGTAGGGCAGGTCTTTTATTAGCAAAATCTCTCAGCATTTGTTTGTCTGTGAAAAATTTAAGCTCTCCCTCAAATTTGAAGGAGAGTTTTGCTGGATCAAGTATTCTTGGTTGGAAATTTTTCTCTCTCAGAATGTTAAATATGTCATGCCACTGCCTTCTTGCCTCCATGGTGGCCGCTGAGTAGTGACTACTTAGTCTTATGTTGTTTCCTTTGTATGCGGTGAATTGCTTTTCTCTTGCTGCTTTCAGAACTTGCTCCTCCTCTTCAGTATTTTAGAGTCTGATCAGAATATGTCTTGGAGTGGGTTTATTTGGTTTTATCCTATTGGGAGTTTGCTGGGCATTTATGCTTTGTGTATTTATGTTGTGTAGAAGGTTTGGGAAGTTTTCCCCTACAATTTCTTTGAATACTCTTTCTAGACCTTTACCCTTCTCTTCCCCTTCTGGGACACCAATGAGTCTTAAATTAGGACGTTTTATTTTATCTATCGTATCCCTGAGATCCATTTTGAGTTTTTTGATTTTTTTCCCCATTCTTTCTTTTGTTCTTTGATTTTCTGTTCTGTGATCCTTGAGGACACTGAGTCGTTGTTCAGCTTCCTCTAATCTTGTATTGTGATTATCCAGAGTCTTTTTAATTTGGCCAACGGGTTTCTTTTATTTCCATAAGGTCTTCTATTTTTTTATTTACTCTTGCAATTTCTTCCTTATGCTCTTCTAGGGTCTTCTTTATGTCCTTTATATCCTGTGCCATGCTCTTCTTCATGTCCTTTATGTCCTGTGCCATTCTCTCATTGGATGACTTTCATTCTTTGATTAATTGCACCAAGTACTGTGTCTCTTCTGATCTTTTGATTTGGGTGTTTGGGTTTGGGTTCTCATATCGTCTGGTTTTATCATATGCTTCAAGATTTTCTCTTGTTTTTGGCCTCTTGGCATTTGCTTTACTTGATAGTGTTCTTTCTGGTTATAAAAAGAATCGATTTCTAATTTGTCAGATCTATAGCTTTTTGGCATGCATTTTCTCTAACTATCCAGCAGATGGCATCCGCGAGTCATCTATTCCCTCAAGTCAGTTTCCCCCAACTTTGTCTTTGTGGTGTGTGGGGATCTGATTCTTGTGGGGTTCAATTGGTGCACTAAGTTTGGGTGTGTTGTTGGTGCTGTCCGCCCTGCATGTGGGGCGTGTGTCTGGGTGGTTAGGGAGGCAGGGCAGCTTTAATAACCAAACCTTCCAGGTGTTCCTGGAGTTATAAGGCTGTTGCAAGAATCTAAGCTTTCATTTCAGTGTTGCCACAGATTGTCTCTGCTGCTGACCCACAAGTCCTTGGTATTGGCGTAGGGTTCCTGGGATTTCTGAGCAGGTCCCCCTTCCCAGCCATGGTCTTCAGGGACCTCTGCTGAGGGAAGGCTGTGCCACGTCACAGGTGTGCGCCAGCCCTCCAGGGAAGCCCTGGGCCGCCGGGCCGTGCAGGTGCTTTCCTAGCCTGCTGTAAAGATGGCTGAATGGGGTGTGTTAATTTCCCCCTTTTTGCAAAGCTCTGCCTTCCCAGCTCCAGGATAGTTTGCTGTGGCTGCACTAAAAGCCACTGTCTACGGCTGATATTGTGGCTTGTGTGCGGTGCTGCAGGAAGTACTCCCCGTCACACTGGGACCCTTGGCATGGCTCTGGGCTGTAACTCCGGCCCGGAGCAGGAGTGTTCCTAGCCCACCGGGGAGATGGCTGCAAGGGGCGCAGTTTCTTTCTCCTTTTGGCTCTCCTCTGCCCCCTGGCCCTGAGACAATGAGCAGCAGGCTGTCCTCCACGCCAGACACCAAGATGTTGGCACAGCCCGCTCCTGCCGTGCTTCACTGCGCGGTTCTCACTGTTGTAACCGCAGCCGCTCCTGGGTTGTTTTTTTTTTTATAGAACTAGTATGTCTCCAAATGCCAACCCACGGTTTCCCCATACCACAGTGTGGCCACTGTACTTTCAGCCAGCTCACTCACTCATTTCAGAACACAGACTCCCGGTTTCACCAAATCACGGTCCCTGTGGATTTAGCAGACCTTGTCCGGCTGGTGCCTCGCTGAAACTTGTTCTGGGTCACTTTCTGGCTTTTATCTAGTATTTTTCTCTGAGGTGTTTTTTTTTTTGCCCTGTCTCACCTAGCTGCCATCTTAGGTTCCAGGAAGTTTAATTTTAATAGAGGAATTGATTTTCAAATTAGAACTTTTCCTTGTTTGTCTTTGGACTTTGGAGCTTCTGCCGTTGTCAAGTACTTTCGCAACACTATCTGAAAAGGATTATGGTATATAATAGGACTTCATTTTCCTTTGTTCCCATTTATGGGTTGTGTGTTATGGACTTAGAACTTAGAAGGGTGAAGGTTGTACTTCCTGATTTTACTTTCCTTTTTCTTCTTTTTACCCCAATTGTCCATAAAATCTATACAGTTTTTATTGGAAATATCCCAGTAGAAGCAAAATATTATATGTAGAAACATAAATTCTGGGCATTTGTGCAAACTATTTTAGAAATATTTTAGCTTTTATTATTTAGTAGGATGATATCTTTCAGGGTTTTGATTATGCTCCTGGATAACTTCAATCTGTCTACAAATTTTGTTCTCATGGTTTCTTTTTCTGTCTGTGGAGATGTTGGTGTTGGTGCTATAGTAGTAACATGTTAGTGATGGCAGTGGGGTTTCTTATTAGCATTTCTTATCTAGGTGTTTTAGAACCTGGAATGTGAAATTTGAGTAAAACAAGCAGGTCGAATTAATTTAGAAAAGCTAATTAGACTATTTAGGGCACTATTTTCAGTCAATATAATACTGTTTTTAGATTCTAAGTGAAATTAGAGTTTGATTAAACATGTATTACAAATATGAATTTTCATAATTAAGAGTTAGTAGTTTTTCCCTACTGTTCTGGTGGATTGTAGCATCTGATTTTCACATCATCTATAATTTGCAATACTGGTTCTGAGTGTGATGGTTAGGTTCATGTGTCAGCTTGGCCAGGTGATGGTGGCCAGTTGTCTGGGCAGGCAAGCACTGACCTACAATTACTGCAAGGACATTTATGGCTGGTTCATTAAATCATCAGTCAATGGATTGCATTTGTGTCTGATTACATCTGTTATCAACAAAGGGAGTGTTTTCTTCAATGAGAGAATCCAATTAGTTGTATTTAATCCAATCAGTTGAAGACTAAGGGAGAAGTGAACTTTCATTTCTTTTTCAGCAAGCCAGCCTCTTTTTGGGAGTTCATTGAAAACCTTCATTGGAGTTGCCAGCTTGTGGCCTGCCCTACAGAATTTGGACTCATGTATCTCCACAGTTGCATGAGACGCTTTTATAAAATATCTTGCATTTACAGATACGTCCTGTTGGTTCTCTTTCCCTAGAGAACCCTAATACAAGAAGTATCTTCAATTTGTGTCATTCAGTAAACAGTAGTTACCTACTACGTGCTGTTACAGGGTTAGGACATATACTTTTTAATGTAGTTGATGAATTCTAGTATGTACATGAATTCCTTCAGTTCTGTGGTGTGACTCAATTTAAAAATCTTACCAGTAAATATAAATTTTTAGAATGATTTGTTTTTTAGTTTTAGTTCTGAATTTTTTAGTGAGGATTTTATTGCATGTGATTTTTTTTAACCTATACTCCTGGTGTAAGCAGCTTCTAATTTTAGCCAGTAAATATTCAAACAAAAAATGCCTCAGGAAAATGGAAGTCTGGCTATGACTTTCCTTCATTGTTTTCATGAATGTATTTGAAATATGCAATTAAAAATACCATACATCGTAAAGGTAACGTTTAATTTTCTATGTGGTAGAATTAAACATTTTGCTTTTAAACATAAAAGCAGTTTCCACCGGGATGAAATGGGGTCCAATTTGTTTTTTTAAAAGATTATTTTAAAATTCTTTTCTTGGTATCAGGGTTTTCCAGATATCAAATCATATCATCTGCAAATAATGACAGTTTTACTTCTTCCTTTCCAAATTGGATGCTTTTTATTTCTTTGTCTTGCCGGATTGCCCTGGCTAGCACTTCTAGCACCTTGTTGAGTAACAGTGGTGACAGCGGGCATCCTTGTCTCTTTCCTGATATTAGAGTGAAGACTTTCAGTCTCTCACCATTTAGTACTATGCTGGTTGTGAGTTTTTCATGTATGCTTTCTATCATATTGAGGAAACTTCCTTAAATTCCTCCCTTTTGAAGTGTTTTTATCAAGAAAGGATGTTGGATTTTATCAAATGATTTTTCAGCACCTATTAAGATGACCATTTGACTTTTCTCTTTTGATTTGTTGATGTGTTGTAATACATTGATTGATTTTCCTATGATGAGCCATCCTTGCATGCCTGGGATGAACCTCCACTTGGTCATGGTGTATGATTTTTTTAATGTGTCTTTGGATTCAATTTGCAAGTATTTTGTTGAGAATTTTTGCATCTATATTCATTAGGGAGATTGGCCTGTAGTTTTCCTTTCTTGTAGCATCTTTACCTGGTTTTGGTATTAGAGTGTAATTTGCTTTGTAAAATGTGTTAGGTAGTTGTGCCGGTTTGAATGTATTGTGTCCCCCAAATGCATTATCTTTGTGGTCTTGTGGGACAGACCTTTTGGTGCTGGTTAGATTTGCTTGGAATGTGCCCCACCCAGCTGTGGGTTGTGACTTCGGTGAGATACTCCTATGGAGGTGTGACCCCACCCATTCAGGGTGGGCCTTGATCAGTGGAGCCATATAAAACATGCTGACTCAAAGAGACTGAACGGAGTGCAGCTATGAGTGATGTTTTTAAGAGGAGCAAGCTTGCTAGAGAGGAACATCCCGGGAGAAAGCCATTTTGAAACCAGAACTTTGGAGCAGACGCCAGCCATGTGCCTTCCCAGCTAAGAGAGGTTTTCTGGACGCCATTGGCCATCTCCAGTGAAGGTACCCGATTACTGATGTGTTACCTTGGATGTTTTGTGGCCTTAAGACTGTAACTGTGTAGTGAAATAAACCCCCATTTTATAAAAGCCTATCCATCTCTGGTGTTTTGCCTTCTGCAGCATTAGCAAACTAGGACAGTAGTGTTCCATTGTCTTCATTGTTTTGAAAGCATTTAAATAAGATTGTTGTGAGTTCTTTTTGGAAAGACACCATGTGGCCCTGGGCATTTATTTGTGGGAAGCTTTTCGATGACTGGTCTGTTTGCTTGTGATTGGTTGATTGAGGTCTTCTGTTTCTTCTCTGCTCAGTCTGGGTTGTTCATGTGTTTCCAGGAAATTGTCCATTTCCTCTTCATTATCTAGTTTGTTGGCACAAAATTGTTCGTAGCATCCTCTTATGATTTTTTGAATTTCTTCAGGATCCATAGTAATGTCACCTCTCTCATTTGTTATTTTGTTTTTTTGGGTCTTCTCTATTTTTGATTTTGTCAGTCTAGCTAGGGGTTTGTCAATCTTGTTGATCTTCTCAAATAACCAACTGTTTGTGTTATTTATTCTTTCTATTATTTTTTTGTCCTCTCTGTCATTTATTTCTGCTTTAATCTTTGTTATTTCTTTCCTTCTACTTTTTTTAGGATTAGTTTGCTGTTCATTTTCTAGCTTCTTCAGTTGCTCCATTAGGTCTTCAATTTTAGCTCTTTCTTTCTTTTTGATGTATGCATTTAGAGCTGTAAATTTCCCCCTCAGTACTGCTTTTGCTGCATCCCATAGGTTTTAACATGTTGTTTTCTCATTTTTGTTTGTCTCTATATATTTAGCAATTTCTCCTGCTATTTCTTTAACCCACTGATTGTTTAGGAGTGTGTTGTCTAACCTCCATGTATTTGTGAATTTTCTAAATCTCTGATGGTTATTGACTTCTAATTGTATTCCACTGTGATCAGACAATGTGCTTTGAATAATTTCAGTCTTTTTAAATTTATTGAGGCTTGTTTTATGGCCCAGCATATGATCTATTCTGGAGAAAGTTCCATCTGCATTAGAGAAGAATGTGTTTCCTGGTGATTTGGGATGTAATGTTCTATATATGTCTGTTAATACAAATTCATTTATCAGATTGTTTAGGTTTTCAATTTCCTTAGTGGTCTTCTTTCTGGTTGATTTATCTATAGGAGGAGTGTTGTATTGAAGTCTCCCACAATTATTGTGGAAACATCTATTGCTTCCTGTAGTTTTGCCCATGTTTGTCTCATGTATTTTGGGGCACTTTGATTGAGTGCACAGGCATTTATGGTTGTTATTTCTTCTTGTTGAATTGTCTCTTTTATTAGTACATAGTGGCCTTCTTTGTCTCTCGTAATATCCTTGGATTTAAAGTTTATTTTATTTGAGATTAATATTGCTACTCCTGCTTTCTTTTGGCTGTGGCTTACATGAAATATTTTTTTCCATCCTTTCACTTTCAATTTCTTTGTGTCCCTTTGTCTAAGGTGAGTCTCTTGTATGTAACATACTGATGGTTCATATTTTTTAATCCATTCTGCCTATCTATATCTTTTAATTGGGCAGTTTAATCCATTTTCGTTCAGTGGTTGTTCTAGTTTGCTAATGCTGCTGGAATGCAAAACACCAGAAATGGACTGGCTTTTATAAAGAGGGTTTATTTGGTTACACAGTTACAGTTTTAAGGCCATAAAGTGTCCAAGGTAATGCATCAGTAGTCGGGTACCTTCACTGGAGGATGGCCAATGGTGTCTGGAAAACCTCTGTTAGCTGGGAAGGCACGTGGCTGGCATCTGCTCCAAAGTTCTGGTTTCAAAATAGCTTTCTCCCAGGGTGTTCCTCTCTAGGCTTCAGCTTCTCTCCAAAATGTCACTCACAGTTGCTTTTGAGGCATTTGTCCTATTACCTTCTCTGGAGCAAAAGTTGGCTTGCAAAGGCCATCTCCAAAATGTCTCTGTAAGCTGAAGCTCCCCTCTCAGTTCCAGTGCATTCTTCAAAGTGTCCCTCTTGGCTGTAGCTCCTCTTCAAGATGTCACTCTCAGCTGCAGCTGCACTGAGTTCTTTCTGTTTGTCAGCCCATTTATATGGCTCCACTGATCAAGGCCCACCCTGACTGGGTGGGGCCATGCCTCCATGGGAATATCTCATGAGTTATCACCCACAGTTGGGTGGGGCACATCTCCATGGAAACACTCAAAGAATTACAATCTAATTAATGATGCTGATAGGTCTGCCCACACAAGATTACATTAAAGATAATGGCATTTGGGGAGACACAATACATTCAAACTGGCACAGTGTTATTAGTGTGAAGGCATTTCTTGAATCAGCCATCCTATCATTTGGTTTAAGTTTGTCAGATATATTTTTCCCCTGTTTCTCTTAATGTCCTTTAATGTACCCTTACTAAATCTCTTTAGTTCTGAACCTTTCTCCATACCTCTCCTTTCTTTCTTTGCTTATCTGTCAGCAGGGCTCCCTTTAATATCTCAAGTAGGGCAGGTTTCTAGTTAGCAAATTCTCTCAGCATTTGTTTGTGAAAAATTTAAGTTCTCCCTCAAATTTGAGGGAGAGCTTTGCTGCATAAAGAATTCTTGGTTGGCAATTTTTCTCTTTCACAATTTTAATTATGTCATTCCACTATCTTCATGCCTCCATGGTGGCCGCTGAGTAGTCACTGCTTAGTCTTATGCTGTTTCCCTTGTAAATGGTGAATTGCTTCTCTCTTGTTGCTTTTAGAACTTGCTCCTTCTCTTCAGTATTTGAGAATCTGATCAGAATATGTCTCAGAGTGGGTTTATATTTATTCTTTTGGGGTCCTTGGGCATCTATGATTTGTGTCTTTATGTTGTTTAGAAGGCTTGGGAAGTTTCCCCCAACAATTTCTTTGAATACTCTTCCTAGACCTTTACCGTTCTCTTCTTCTGGAATACCCATGATTCTTATATTTGTGCGTTTTATGTTGTGCATTGTATCCCTGAGATCCATTTTGGTTTTTTTTTTTTTTCATTTTTTCCCTCATTCTTTCTTTTGTTCTTTCATTTTCTGTTCTGTTCTCTTTGAGGTCACTGATTTGCTGCTCAGCTTCCTCTAATTTAGTACTGTGAGTATCTAGGATGTTTTTAATTTGATTGATGGTTTCTTTTATTTCCATAAGATTGTCTGTTTTTTTTGTTACTCTTGAGAATTTTTGTTTATGTTCTTCTATGGTCTTCTTCATGTCCTTTATATCCTGTGCCATGCTCTTGTTGTTTGTCTTTATTTGTTTGGTTACTTGCTCCAAGTTTGTCTCCTGTGATCTTTTGATTTGGGTATTTGGGTTTGGGTTATCCATATCTTCTGGTTTCTTCATATGCTTTAAATTTTTCTGTTGTTTTTGGCCTCTTGGCATCTGCTTATCTTGTTAGGTTTCTTTTAGGATATGTAGGCTTAGCTGAGCAATTATCTCTAATTTGTCAGAGCTACAGCTTGGTGGATTGCACTTTCTCTGACTAACCAGCAGGTGGCGTCTGTGAGCCACCTATTCTCTTCAAGCCAGTCTTCCCCAACTTTGTCATTGTGGTGAGTGGGGGTCTGAATCTTGCAGAGGTCCAGCTCATGCACCCAATTTGTATTGGTGCTGCCTGCCCTGAATGTGCGGGGTTGTGTCTGAGCTAAGGTTAGTAAGGGGGGATGGCTTTAATAATCAAATCTCCCAGGTGTTCCTGGAGACTTAAAACTGTTGTAGGAGTTCAGACTTTTGGTACAGTCTCCCCCTAGTCTGTCTCTGTCTCGGACCCACAAGTCCCTCGTATTGGTGTATGGTCCCTGAGAGTTCCTTGCAGGTCCGTCTTCCAAGCCTTGCCCTCTGCTGAAGGAAGACTGCACTACAGCACAGGTGAGTGCAGTCTCCAAGGGAAGCTCTAGGCAGCTGCGTTGCTCAGGGGCATTCCCAGCCCGCTGAAAAGATAGCTGTATGGTTCATGGTAATTTCCCACTTTCACGTACCTCTGCCTTCCTAGCTCCTGGACATTTAGCAGCATGTGTGCGAAAGGCTATTGCCCATGCCAGATACTGAGACGTGTGTGCAGGTTGTGGGAAACAGTTCCCACCTCACTGGGCTGTGTAGCGTAGGTCTGGGCCGCGGCACCCTGCAGGGGCGTTCCCAGCCCGCTGAAAAGATGGCTCTCTGGGGCTGGTAATGTACCGTTTCGTGGACCTCCACCGTCCTAGCTCCGGGACAGTTAGCCACGGGTGTGCGAAAGGCTGTTGCCCACACCAGATACTGAGATGTGTGTGCAGGTTGTGGGAAGCACTTCCCACTGTGCTGGGCTGTGCGGTGTAGCTCTGGGCCACGGCGCCCCATAGGGGCATTCCTAACCTGCTGAAAAGATGGCTGAATGGGGCATGGTAATTTCCTCCTTTTCACCACCTCCGCCTTCCTAGCCCCAGCACAATCAGCTGTGGGTGTGTGAAAGGCTATCACCCATGCCAGATACTGAGGCATGTTCTCAGGTTGAGTTGTGGGAATCCCTTTCCGCCTTGCTGGACTGTGTGATTCTCATTGCTGGATCCACAGCCACTTTTGGATTTTTAAACAAATCTGTCTCCAAACACCATCCCCCAGTTTCTCCCAACCACAGCGTGGCTGCTGGTTCTCCAGCAGGCTCACTCACTCGTTTCAGAACACAGACTCTCAGTTTCACCAAGTGCATGGTCCCTTTGGATTTAGCAGACCTTGTCCAGCCGGTGCATCTCTGGAACTGGAATTATGGAGCACTTTCTGTCTTTCATCTAGTGTTTTTCATGGAGCCCTTTTTTTGCCATCTCTCCTAATCCACCATCTTAAAAACCCCTCCCCTTTCATTTTGATATTGGTAATTTGTGTCTTATTTTTCTTCCTGATCAGTATAATAAAGGTTTATCAATAGTATTGATACTGTATGTGGTGAATTACTTCTCTCTTGCTGCTTTCAGGATTCTCTGCTTCTCTTCGGCATTTGATAGTCTGATTAACATGTGTCTTCGAGTGGGTCTATTTGTTTTTTTTCTATTTGGAGTTTGTTGGGTTTCTTTGATTTGCATATTTATGTTTTTTATAAAGTTTGGGGAATTTTCCACAATTATCTCGTTTACTAAAAATTTTATTGTTGGTTGTATATATCAAGCTTCTTCAACGTTTAATACTTCCACGTACATGACCTTTTTCTTGATTTGTTGCTTTTCCTCTTACTGCAATCCTTTAACTGTTTTCTATAGCTTTGAGACAGGTGATGGTCCCAGTTGTTGTTTGATGTTTAAAGCTTCTGTGGGGGAGTGGATCCCTGGAGCATTTAACCCCACCACCTTCAGACACTTAAAATCTGTAATTGTAGGTGCTGAAATGCTTGCTTTCTTGCAGCATTGTCCACTAAAGATGTAATACCTGTGCACAGCTGGAGGCTGCCATCTCTATATGTTTTTAACACTCCTTTGAATATCTCTAGCAACTATTACCTGGAGGTCTGGCTCTGGGGGGAGAGTCTCCTCATATAGGATCGACCTTGGTCAGATTTTTCCAGACATGACAGGTCCAGGACCCACCAAGGGGGTGTAATCAGTATCAAGGTTTCCTGGGGATGTGACCTAGCTAGGTGCCAGTCTTTCTGTGAAGCTTCTTAATTCCATGCTTTTCCTGTCCTGCCTAGTCAATGGTGCTTATCAGCCCACTGCTCCGCCAGGCCTAAATTGTTACTGGACCTTTCTCAGCAGACCCTGTGCCTGCCAGGGTTGTGGTTGAGACAGAGGCTGAGGCTTAAGGTAGACTTTAACTATTTCTGTTTTCAAGCTCCTGGGGTCTGAATTCTCTAAATAGCAGTCACTGCTTGTGCTGGGCTTTGCCCCACCCCCTTTTGGGGGATGGGCTGGAGGAGCCACTCCTCAGCCGTTTGTTCCCTGCATGCTGGAAATGTTACGGGTCTCTCAAGCAGCCCTTTTTTCCCCACTCCCAGGAGCATGTTTGAGAAGGCTGGGCTCTGTTTTTTGTAGGGTGATACTGCTGCTGATATCCCAACCCTTGAGGGCTAAATTCTCTGAGCTGGGCACTGTCCCTCCCTTTACTTTGGGAAGATATGCTCTTTAGGGAACTATCTCCTCCACCTGAGTAGTTACTTTGTCTCTCAGTCATTCCTTAATTCCACCCTTGCCTGGGGCAGGGCTGAAAACTGAGAATGCCTGCTGCTTTCTTTAATGGGCTGCTAGAAAAAGAAAGAAAGAAAGAAGAGATAAGAAAAAAATAATTCTTAGAACTAGTCCCCAGCTCCCCCACCTCACAGGTTTGCCAATCAAGCTGGAATTGGTTCTGTGTTCCCTTTTTCTTGGGACATAGCCCTTTTTCAGTATTCTGAGCTCAGACAACTCCAGAAACAGCTCTGTGTTTTTGTCCCTCTGCCTCTACCCTATTGGTGGCAGGGCTGCTATGTATCCCCAGGATTCTTACTTGTTCGCATTGTAGATT
Source organism: Choloepus didactylus (assembly GCF_015220235.1). Classification (NCBI taxonomy): domain Eukaryota; kingdom Metazoa; phylum Chordata; class Mammalia; order Pilosa; family Megalonychidae; genus Choloepus; species Choloepus didactylus. The sequence continues at coordinate 82,466,034 of NC_051308.1, read as the reverse complement.
TATCTGCCCTTAGAGCTGGTATTCAGCAGTCCAGAGTTTTTAATCAAATCTGCAATTGGAATTTGGTTGAGCTCTTTTTCCTTTGCTCCTAGTAGAGAAGGCTTCTGTTTCACACTGACGAGAGACTCCGAAGTCAGCTGGCTGTGCCAGTTGGGGGGAGGCATCAGCCTCCACAGCATGGGAGAATTTACGTACAGTTCTGTGCTGTGATCTTGGCCTTTCCACTCATTCCAAGTTGGTGTCTGTGTTGTGTCTGGTCATGGAAGCCCCTCAACCCATGTTCCAGACAGTTTCTGGCTATTTACTAGCTGCCCTAGAGGACAAACTAAGTCCCCCCCACCCCCTACCCCCTGCCAAATGTTTTAACTATTACTTTTTTTGGATTAAGATAATGTGATGGGACCTGATAATATAGGTGATGTGATTTGTAAGTTAAGACTTGCCCCCTGCTACTGTTACATAATGGGTGTACCAATCCATTGTCATCTCAGCATTGTTTTTCTCACTTACATTATTAAAAAATTTTTACTTTCTCTGCAGAGATCTAAGATATAAAGAAGAGCCTCTAATGGGTTCACATACAGCATTGCTCTGTTTCCAGTGCATATAAAATAAATGCTCAAGTTATAAAGACCATGTAAGAAATCAAATCATTTTCAAATAAATTTTAAGTGTCAGAATGTATCTTCTTCTTTGTACTGCACAAAACCTCCTGTAACAGTGACATACATAGTAAAGGAATTCTTCCTACTAACTTCATAGGATTATTTTAAGTATATTTTCATAATGGTTGTATGTTTATGTGATCAAAAGGATAATATCCATTCATTTTTATTCTATTTGTCAACAAATAGTCTCCATATATCTACATTTTCCTCCTAATTATTTTAATTACAGCATAACATTTTATTGAAGTGATGTAATTTTTAGTTAGCTGTTTCTCCTTTTGTTAGACATATAAGTTGTTTCCACTCATTTTAACTTACATAACACTATGAGTTTTTTTGTCATGTTTTTTATTGGCTAATATAACGTACATACAAGGAGGTGATAACTTTCCAAGTGCAATTTAATAAGCAGTTAGAGAGCAAATTTCAAAGAACAGTATAGGTTACAGTTCCACAGGTTTAGTCTTTTCCTTATTATGAAATACAACATGTATACAGAAAGGTAATATCTTTCAAAGTATGATTTAACAAGCAGATATATAGGAAATTTCCAAAGTTGTTACGAGTTATAGTACCATAATTTCAGTTATTTCCTTATTGTGAAATATAGCAAATATACAAAAAGGTATAGGTTTCAAATTACAGTTTAACAAGTAGCTATAGAACAATTTTCAAAGAATGCTATGTATTACAGTTCCACCATTTCATTTCTTTCCGTGTAGCTATTCTAATACCCTAGCAACTAAGAGAAAGAAAATTATATAAAGATTCAGTATTCATAATTCTTTATTAAATTCCATCTTGTCTGTTGTCCTCTAGTTCAGTCACTTTCTCAATCTTCAGGGATGTCTAGGCAGTGACACCTCCTAACCTGTTCATGTTGAAAAGGGGTGTCAAGTTTATGACTAAAGGCGACATATCTAGTGGACGTTCTTGAAAAGGCTGTTGCCTCTGGGTTTGGGGACTTAGCTGGCATAGGAGCACGCTAAAGGATTTAAGTCTGTAATGAGTAAACTTTAGTTAGTGAAACTTTTATAGAGTCCCAGATAGAGATCCAGGTATTCTTTCAGGTTTTCAAAACTACTGTTGACTTGGGCTTATCATAGAGTGGTCATTTGGCATTTCTAGGTGAAGCTTCCGTAAGAATAACCTCTAGGACAGCCTCTTCACTCCATTTGAACTCTCAGCCACTGAAACTTCATTTTGTTGCCTTTGTTTTCCCCCTTTTGGTCAAAAAGGCATTCTTAATCCCTTGATGCTAGGGTCCTGTTCTACGTTGTGGGGAGGGGATGAATTTATTTGCAGAGTTAGGCTTAGAGAGATAAAGTTCACATTTGAGCAACAAAAGAAGTTCTCTGAAGTTAACTCCCAGGCACAGTCATAGATGGGCGTAGCCTCCCCTTTAGAACCGGAAGTTTCACCCGAGCAAGCCTTAAGATCAATGCCTTGACTTATAAAGCAGGGATTTCCTAAGTTCACAAAGCATATGTTATGTCCACGATAATCCATCCGTTTCTCACATTTTCATCACTTAGCTGTGCAGTCCTCATCACTTTCCATTTTAAACAATTCTCGTGACCGAAAACATCTTGTAGCTCTTGTCAGCCCTCAATTATTTGTCCCTGGAATTTGTGTAATACTAGTATGGTATTCTATTAATTATAGTTCCTAGTATGCAATATGTAGCTTTTTCCCATATTCCCTTCTGTTGTCAACTCTCTGCTCTAGGGTTATTCCTTAGAAGTATATCATGCAAGCACCTAACTATGTTTGTGGTGCTGATCTGTGGGGAACATGCTGTTCTAGTTTGCTAATGCTACCGGAATGCAAAGCACCAGAGATGGATTCACTTTTATAAAGGGGGTTTATTTGGTTATACAGTTACGGTCTTAAGGCCATAAAGCGTCCAAGGTAACACATCAGCAATCGGGTACCTTCACTGGAGGATGGCCAATGGTGTCCGGAAAACCTCCGTTAGCTGGGAAGGCACGTGGCTGGCGTCTGCTCCAAAGTTCTGGTTTCAAAATGGCTTTCTCCCAGGATGTTCCTCTCTAGGCTTCAGCTCCTCAAAAATGTCACTCTTAGTTGCTCTTGGGGCTTTTGTCCTCTCTTAGCTTCTCTGGAGTGAACCTGCTTTTAAAGGCCATCTCCAAAATGTCTCTGTAAGCTGAAGCTCCTCTCTCAGTTCCATTGCATTCTTCAAAGTGTCCCTCTTGGCTGTAGCTCCTGTTCAAAATGTCACTCACAGCTGCACTGAGTTCCTTCTGTTTGTGAGCCCATTTATATGGTTCCAGTGATCAAAGCCCACCCTGAATGGGTGGGGCCACACCTCCATGGAAATTATCTCATCAGAGTTATCACCCACAGTTGGGTGGGGCACATTCCATGGATACACTCAAAGAATTACAATCTAATTAACACTGATAGGTCTGCCCACACAAGATTACATCAAAGATAATGGCGTTTGGGGGACATAATACATTCAAACTGGCACATTCCCCTTCACCAGCTACTGTCTATCTCTAGGTCCCCAATATTTTACATTATAAGACATTGATTTTACATTGTTCACATAGTTGATGGAAGTGGTAACATATAATATCTCTCCTTTTGTGCCTGACTTATTTCACTCAAAATTATGTCTTCAGGGTTCAACCACGTTGCCATATTTTTCAGGACCTTGTTCTTTCTTACTGCTGCATAGTATTCCATCTTAGGTATATACCATGTTTCCATGTCTTTGCGATTGTGAACAATGCTGCTATGAACAATCCTGTACAAATGTCTGTTCATGTAGTAAAGGAATTTTGACTGATGAATGAAAAAGGGTTTTATTAATCCCCTTAGGTTATACTTATGACAATGTAAAATTAATTTAAATCCCTCGAAAAATATAAAGATATGTTTATTTAATTTCATGAGCCTTATTGTCTCTATTAGTCAGGGTGAGTAACATTAGTTTTGTAACAGATAACCCTAAATTCTGTGGCTTAACATTATAAAGGCTTAATTCTCATTCACACCAAACACAATGTAGATACTCAGGATCAGGACATTCTCCTTGGCAAGTTTCTTTCAGAGAGTGATTCTTGTATTTCTCTCATTTTCAACTTGTGACCTCCAGTGTCACCACAGAAGAGAAAAGAAAGTGAAAGATATTGTGAAGGAAATTTTAATTTCCATGCCTAAAAGTGGAAAATATCACTCCATCCACATTCCATTTGCCAGAACTCTGTCACAGGGCTCCACCTAAATACATGGGGTTTGGAAAATATGGTTTAGCTATGTACCCAGGTAGAAGACAAACTTATATTGGTGAGCACTGACATTCTTTGTCATGGTGATATTTAGTAAACTTGTTTATTTGTCAGAATTGTATGGTTCAATTGGCATTTATTGCTTGCCTTCTTATATGGAATATCATTTTGTTAAATGCAGGGATCAAAAACAAAAGGACTTCATAGATTTTTGGGGGGAGAACAAGAAAATACACATTGAATGACTTTAAAGAACAGTTTTTTGAAAGGTGCGAAATATATGTTTACCGAGCAAAAAATGATTGGAATGGATTGAGCATAGGGAATAGTGAGTTAATACTTGGTTCAAAACTGGTTTTAAATGCAATATTGGTTAACAGAGGAAAGCATAGAATTTTGCAGTTGAAGGATGACGTCTAGTAAGTAGAAGGTTAGCAGATAGATTAGTGAGAACTGAGGGATTGTGTAACAGAATTGGAAAGATAAGTTTGGAGAGGTATGTTAAAGCTCTGTTAAATGGATAAAAGTGTTTGAATTTGATACTGAATAACTATTGATGTATTTTGGCATCTTTCTGTAAGTTTATTTCTTTGGGATGAATAGAGCCTGCCAGAGTGAAAAGGAAAGTGGTTTTATAGGTAGAAGAAAAAAGGGGAGAGTATCTAGGACATAAAGAACAGTCCTTTTTTAATATAAGGAGAAGTTTATTATCTTTCAAGAATTATTAAAAGGAAAACAAACTTAGGTATCTAAACTAAACCAAAGCAGTGTCTTAGAAAATAAACCTGATTAATGAGAAATGACAAACATAATAATATACTGACCATGCTGGGTTGAAGCTGTTGTGTACCCCAGAAAATGCCATGTTCTTTTAATCCATCCCTGTGGGAGCAGACCTCTTGTTGGTAGGAACTTTGATTAGGTTGTTTCAATTGAGATGTGACCCAGCCCATTCAGCGTTTGTCTTAATCCTTTTCTGGGGTCCTTTATGAGAGGATAAAAGGTAGAGACATTTGGAGAGAGTATATATATAGAGAAAAGCCCTGGAGATGCTAAGAGAGAACCCACAGAAGCTCAGAAAGGAGACCACTGGAACCAGAAGTTGAAAGCTACAAGACCCGGGAGTGAAGGACCAGCAGATGCTGGCCATGTGTGTTGCCATCTGATAGAGAAACCCCAGATGCCACGTCCTTTTTTCAGAGAAGGTATCCTCTTGTTGATGCCTTGATTTGGACATTTTGATGGCCGTTGAATTGTAAAATTGTAAGGTGATAAACCCCGTTTGTAAAAGCCAACCCATTTCTGGTATATTGCATTCTGGCAGCTTTAGCAAACTGAAAGATTGACATAGGATAGAATTTCTGAAGACTTCCAAGTTCTAGTATCTAAGCCTTAGGTGAAGCGATAGCCTCTTAACCTTTTTGGGAATTCTCTTTTTTCGTAGAGATATAACATAACATATTTGAGGAAATAAGCCATGGTAATTATCTATCATCAAATAAAAGAAATTTGGAAACTGTTTGCATAAAATAATCTATAAATTAATGTGAGGGAGAATTTTGCATGAATGACATTTAACATATTTCTAGAACAGTGATTTTCAGAGTGTGGTCCCTGGACTAAGAACATCGGCGTCTCCTGGGCACTATTGGACCTCACCCCAGACCTACTAACTCAGAAACTCTGCGTGTGGGGCCTGGCCATCTGTGTTTTAACAAACTCTTCAGGGTATTCTCATATTGCCCTAAGTTTGAAAACCACAGACTTAGAGTATTATTGCCCTTCATTATACCAGCCAGTAAATCAAATCCTATGTGTGTTATTCTTTTCAAGAATTATGCCCTTATGGAGTGCCTTAATTGGTTACATCATCCACATCAGAATGTTTAAAAGGTAGAATTGATCAAAGGGTTGAATCAGAGCATGGTGTGATTAGAAGTTATTAGAATTTAGAAAGAAGTCTCTGCATTCTGCTCTGACATGGTGGAACAATCTGGGTTGTAAGATTTCAGTGTTTTAGATGAATTTATGTTCTTAGTTTTTTCTTTTTGATACCATTTGTTGACATTTAGCCAACAAGTCTGAGAGTGTTGCGTTTGACAGACTGAAGGTGGATTTAGGTAGTTGTTAGTAATCGGTCTATGATGTCACTAGGGGTGGTGTCAGAAGTAGGTCTTTGACAGGTCTTGGGTTTGAGCATGGATGGTTTGAGCATTTCATTCTGCCACTGGTTATGCGACTCATAGTCCTAAAGTTATTGTCCTAATGTATGTAAAATATGTCTTTCTAAGACACAGTATTTTTCCTCAAAAGGTGTAGATACTGTTATATGAGCACTTAAACAGAAAAGTTTAGGGAAGAGTTAAACTTTAGAGTAGAAGTGTTTAAGATGTTACTTTAAATCATTAATTTATATATTCAGTTGTATGTTTTAATTTTATTTAGAATTCCCTCATATTAAGTAAGGACTAAATGAAACTGTTAGGTGAGAAATGGGACTGTACATTTCATATTGGCCCACGGTGTATAATGATCTGATATAAAATTTAACTTAGTTGAACAAAAAGTAATTTTATCAGTTTGATTTTTAAGTTAATTTATAGTTATTAACCTAGTATTTAAATGTTCTTTTGAAAAATCCTGCCCAAGAAAGCTACATGCTTGACTATCAGAATACTGGCCCCCAAATAGAGTTCAGACAGCTTTTCAGTATGACCCAATTGTCTCTCTTGCTTTGCTTTCCCCCTGAAATGATGTTTCCATTTTGAGGATGGGAAGAGCTATGATTATTTATAGACTTGTGTGTTCTGGATGGGTGGTATGTTTATACAGTTCAGTGGAATTATCACGTCTCCCAAGACCTTTAACAGAAATGCATTTCATTTTTTCCTCACTTTTTGTAATTAAAAAAGCAAAATGAATGCATGGGTGAATGGTGAATATCCTTTTTAATTTTATATTTTAACAGTGAAGGTGCCCTATATATATTAGGAATTTTTCATTTTTTTGGTGATAGAGTTTTTGGTAAACCATGTATCTCTTTGTCATTGAAATTTTAAAGTCTGTTTCTGTATCTTAAAGAGCATATAAATTATAAATGTCTGTCCTTCCTCCCTCCACTTTCTTCCTTCTATTTGATAGTTTTTAGGGAGTCAGACCTTATAAGAGCTTAAAGCGTTCATAAATTATTGAAAATTTCCAAATTATATTTTAAAATTCCAAAATTACAGTAAAATCGTTAAGTAATATTTGGTAATACTGCAAAACAACTTTTAAAACTCCTGAAATTTAGCATGTGCACTTACTTTGATGTTATATTACTTATGTAGGTAGCCTTAGAATTGATACTCATAATATTGTAATAAGGCCACTTTGCCACAAAAGGAGCCAAATCAATTGGTACCAAATCAGATTCTTACAGTCAACCTATATATGTAACTGTCCATCTAAGGAACAACTTTTACTTTGTTCCTTTATTCCTTGTAGCAAAACCTCTGTTCATTTTATTCCTTTTTGAGAGCCCCTGGAACCAGCTCCCATCTGGTTACAGACTGGATGCCACAATATAGAAAAATATTGAAGGTATGGCCTACTTCTCTTCTTTTCCTCTTACCCATCATCAACTCCTGGAATATCCTTTCTCTGTCCTATGTCCATTAAACCCTGGTCATCCAAAGCTATATTCGGTTTTCTGCATTCTTTATTATACTAAATTAACAACTTATTTTAGAATCATCGATACTTCTGCCGGGCGAAGCAGTAAGCTTGCCTCTTGAGACATTTGGCTACTTTATGGTCTTGCATCACATGGTTGGAAACGTCTTTCTATCTGGATATCATTTGTAACCACTCTGCTCATCATTCTTTTCTGTTCTTACAGTTCCTATTTTCCCTTCCTTCTACAAACATAGATGGAGAGAAAAAGAGTGAGTTCTCTCCAGAATGTAACGCTTAGTTTAATTAAAAAACAAAACAAAACAAAATCAGAATCATGTGCCAAATCCTGGAGGTGAGAAGATGGTAAAAAAAAATGAGTAAGCCATGGTCCCTATAGAAGAGAAGATTCTTCAGTGTTTAATTCAGTGAGATAAATGTTATAAGGGAAAAGAGAGCCAATTGCTGTGAAAGTAAGCTTTGAGGCAAGTTTGGGAGGAGATAAAAGAGTATCTAGAGGAGGTGACATTTGAGCAGGACCTTGAAGGAAGGCCAGCTTATCCATTAGGCATAGTAAGCAGAGTGTTTACGGCCATAGTACTTTTAGGGTCCCACAAAATGTTTTAATTTTAATTAATTTTAAAGTCAGAATATATAATAATTAATCTGAATAATAATGAATATATAATAATTAATCTGGCCTTGATTATACTCATTTTTAGACAGTGTAGTTGTGTAATTTTTAATGTTTTCCTGTGGTGGAAGTGGCTCATGGAGCAAAAGTGCCTGGGACCCATAAAGTCATAATGTGGCCCTGCCTTGAAGGCTAAGGGTTTATGGGTGTGAAGGGTCTTACTCATATTGAGTAAGAAACTAAAATAATTAAGAAATTAAACCACACGCTCACTTTAAGGAACATTAATGTATATGGTTTCTCTTACACATGCTAGGTGAAGTGCAATGGTAACTAGAGAAATAAACAGGACTTAGCTAGAACTAATAACTACTACTGCATATGCTAAGCTTCTAATAAAGGTGCCATTAATTAGTTAATGAAATAGCCATTGAGTTGAGAGGCAGTACCTACTGGAATATTACCTCAGTTATCATCAGTTTAATATCAACTTTTCAGGACAAAATAAACAGATGTATAAACTGTATACATCATTGCTAACAAAAATGTTAAAATACGGTGATGTGGGGAATACATCTTCGGTTTTAGGATGCACTGTAGGTTATTGGTTCCACAAATCCATTGCCGTAAAACTCACATCTTAACAGATGTAGAATTAACCTCCACAGTGAAACAAAGATTTCTGACCTCAACTTTAATCACTATTATGATTTTGGTGAGGATCCCTAGAAGGTAGCATATATGAATATTCAAGCATAAATTTTTAGAAGTGCTGACATAGTGTGAGGTTAATTCCTTCACTTAAGTGCCTTGTTTCTCATAGGGTGGTCTTGGAGCATCTGGTATGTTTGCTAAAAATGCAGGTTCTTGGTACACATGCTCTAGACTTACTTTATCAGAATGGAACCTGGGATGTGCATTTTTATCATAATTTTTAAGGACTCAAAAGTTTGAGATCTGTTAAATTAGTGTGGATTTTTTTTTTTTTTTTTAAATCTGGCTAATCGTCCTGATGTAAGAGACTGAAGGGATTCAGGAATAGGAAGTTAAGGGTGAAAATTTGAAAGAAAAAGACGTGGAATGATTTGGTGATTTGTGATCCTTCCTTTCCCCACTCCCCTCAGAAAAAGCCCCACCTGTATCCATTGATCCTATATTACTTCAAAACTTTTCCTGTATTGTTGTCCGGAATCATAATTTTCTCTCACTCTTTAATTTTGATTACCCCAAGTAAATTATAAACTCCTTGAAGGGAGGAACCCTTTACATTCTCTTGTAAAGGGCTTCTCATAGTAACTGCCTAACTCATCTTTCTATCTTTCTTTTTTTCTTTTTTCGGTTTTATTAGAGCAGTTGTACGTTTACAGAAAAATCATGCAGAAAGTACAGAGTTCCCATATACCCACCTCTCTCACACAGTTTTGCTGTTACTAACATTTTACATTAGTATGATACCTTTGTTACAATTGATGAAACATTATTATTCTTATTCTATTAACTTTTGTGCTATGCAGTTCTATGGTGGTTTTGTTTTTTAATGGTAACTTATATCCAACCTAATATTTCCCATTTATCCACTTTCAGATATACAATTCAGTGGTGTTGATTGCATTGAAAATATTGTGCCTCCATCATCATCATCCATTGCCAAAACTTTTCTATTACCCCAAACAACAGAAACTGTGTACCAATGAAACATTAGCTTCCTATTCCCTGTCCATACAGGTGTGAGAAACAAACACTATTCCTAAAAAGGAATAAATGCTCACCCAATTGTGGAGAAGAAAAGAATTTATTCACGATCTTGCAAGAATGGGCGCCGAACCAAAATGTGGGGGATTGGTGCACAGAACAATCGACCCAGCAGTATTTATTCCCTACGCCTAACCGCAAGTCCCTCCCCTGGTTCTCCAGTGGCTGGATACTTCAGAGGTTACATTGTATTTGACAAGCCTAACTAGGTGCAAATTTGAAACATGCAGCTGGCCCAAATTGGAAACATTTGAAAAAAAAAGTGTCCTGCACAAACTGGGAACATTTGAAACAAGTCTCCACCCCTTTTTCCTTTGTTCTTTAACTGCAGAGCCAATCTGAGCTAGTTTGGTAACAACTTATGAAGCTATTTTAGGAACCTTTACTCCACCCCAGTCTCCACCTTGCAAGGACAGTGGGTGGATAAACAGGAGGACCAGCCGTGGATTATAGCTTGGCTTCTTGACCCTCTGTCATTCCCTTGAGCTTCCCCCCCCCCCCCCCCCCGCCGCCCCATGTGAAAACTGAACTTAATCTAATTCTCACACAGGGTCCCTGGTAACCTGTATTCTAGTTTCTGAATTTATGAATTTGCACATTTCTCTTACTTCATATAAATGAGATCATATAATATTTGTCTTTTTTGAGTCTGGCTTATTTTACTCCACATGATGTCTTCCCAGGTTCATCCATGTTGTAATGTGCATCAGAACTTCCTTTTTACAGCCAAATAATATTCCATTGTATGTACGTATGGTGTTTTGTCTTTCCATTTATCAGTTGATGAACATTTGGGTTCCTTCCACCTTTGACAGTTTGAACAATGCTATTATGAACATTGGTATGCAAATATGTGTCCAAGTCCCCACTTTCTTTGTTCTTTTGAGTATTTACTTAGGGATTTCCAGGTCATATGGTAATTGTATACTTTTTGAATAATTGCCAAATTGTATTCTGCAGCAGCTGCACCATTTTACGTAACCAAGAGTGTAGGAGGGTTGCTATGTCTCTACATCCTCTCCCACACTTGTTACAGGCATCCTCATGTATGCAGGCATCCCATGTATGCAGGTATGGTTCCAGTCTACTGTAGAAAAGCAAGCCACACGTATTATTTTGTTTCCAAGTACATATAAAAGTTATGTTTACACAATACCGTAGTCTATTAAGTATGCAATAGCATTATGTCTAAAGAAACAATGTTGTACATACCTTAATTTTAAAAGTAGTTTATTGCTAAAAAAATGCTAACCATCGTCCGAGCATTCAGCAAGTTGTAATCTTTTTGCTGGTAAAGGAAGGTCTTGCTTCTATGTTGATGACTACTGACTGATCAGGGTAGTGGTTGCTGAAGGTTGGGTGACTGTGGCAATATCTTAAAATAAGACAATGAAGTTTGTCATATTAACTGACTCTTCCTTTAATAATAGTAAGACCTTATTTGCCTTTTTACACATATGTACAGTGGAGTTCTCCAAAGGCTAGCAGAAGCAAATATGAGTATTCAGCTGTTTTCTATTAAATAAGACAGACATTAAAGAGATATATAAAATGTGAAATATGCCACTCTTCTCATCATTTTTTTTGTTTGGTTTGTGAAATAGTTATTTTTGTGTAAGTTATGTATGTGAACATTTATGTGATTTATTTTTGTAATATTTAAATTAATTGAGAAGTAAATATTTTGATATTTGTTTTAATTTTTATATAAAAAAGAACAAGGAATAATACAGTGCAACTGGAATATGGGGTGCCTGAGGAGGCTATATTGTAACCAGTCTTTCTTCTCTAAAGCAAAAGGTTTTACATTTAATATGGATCCAGACATGATTTTAAAGAAAATTGTTTTTAAAGAGATATGGCTGATGTAGGAGAAGGTTTTTAGAGGCAGGAAATATGATTGAAAAAGTGACACTGGCATATAATGGTAGTGAGGAGAGGGAGCTGATGGGGAGTGGAGATGAAAAACATGTTGATGTGATTTTACAATAATGGAAATAACTGAAATTGTGGAATTGTAACCCATAACATTCTTTGAAATTTGCTGCTTGTTAAATCATACTTTGAAAGTTGTCACTGTTATGTATATATATGTTAAAGTTCACAATAAAAAGCATTAAAAAAAGATATACAAAGTTCCAGTGGTCAAAACAGCATGGTGCTGGCACAAGGATAGACATATTGACCAATAAATTGAGAGTTTAGAAATAGACCCATGCATTTATGGTCAGTTGGTCTTTGACAAGGCTGCCAAGTCCACTCAAGTGGGACAGAAGAGTCTCTTCAACAAGTGGTGCTGGGAGAACTGGATATCCGATTCTAAAAGAATGAAAGAGGACCCTTGTCTCACACTTGTATCAAAATTGACTCAAAATGGATCAAAGACCTAAATGTAAGAGCCAGAACCATAAAATTCCTGGAAGTAAATGTAGAGAAGCATCATCAAGATCTTGTGGTAGGTGATGCTTTCTTAAACCTTACATCGAAAGCATAAGCAATGAAAGAAAATACAGATATATGGGACCTTCTCAAAACTGAAGACTTTTGTGCTTCAAAGATCTTTGTCAGAAAGGTGAAAGGGCAGCTTATGCAATGGTAGAAAATATTTGGAAACCACATATCGATAAGGGTTTAATATCCAGAATATTTAAAGAGATCCTACAAGTCAACAATAAAAAGGCAATGCAATTTAAAAATGGGCAAATAATTGAAGTTTCTTAAGAGGAAATACAAATGGCTATAAAGCACATGAAAAGATGCTCAACTTCACTAACTCTTGGGGGAAATGCAAATCAAAACCACAATGAGATATCATTTCATACTTATTAGAATGGCCACTATTAAACAAACAGAAAATTACAAGTGTTGGAGAGGATGTGGAGAAATAGGAACACTTAATCAGTGCTGGTGGGAATGTAAAATGGTACAGCCGCTGTGGAAGACAGTGTGGGTTCCCTCACGAATCTACGTATATAACTGCAATATGATCTCACAATCCCATTACTAAGGATATACTCAGAAGAATGGAAAGCAGGGGCTGGAGTAGACATTTGTATACCAATGTTCATAGCAGCATTATTCACAATTGCCAAAAGATGGAAACAACCTAAGTGTCCATCAACTGATGAATGCATAAACAGAATGTCGTAAATACATAGAATGGGATGTTGTTCTGATGTAAGAAGAAATGAAGTCCTGATGCATGCAACAACATGGATGACCTAGGAGGATATTACGTTGAGTGAAATAAGCCAGATGCAAAAGGATGTATATAAAGCAAAACAAAACAAAATAAAGTTGAAGTAGCTGGAAGCTGCAGTTGGTCAGTGAGAGAGTTGACCATAAAGTGATATAAGCAGTAATGACTTGAACTTAAATAATAACTACTGAGGGGAAATCTGTCTCCAGAAAACACAAACAGATAGTGAGGATCATTGGGTGATATTTATTCTGTTAGTACTTTTCATACTTTACTATGCATATGTATTACTCTAGGAGCTTGTTAAAGTGCATGTTTTGATTCACCGGGTCTGGGATGGAGTCTGAGTTTCTGCATTACTAATAAGAACCCAGAGAATGCTGAACTTTAGGCATCACCTGATGGGACATAGGCACTTCTGAGTTTGAGAAACATTGCTCTAAGTCATTGATTTACAAGTGAAGTATTGGAAGCTGTGAGAACCCAGTTGATTTGCTCAGGGCTCCCCACTTGGTCTGGATTCAAATCCAGATCTTTGACATCAGACTAAGATGAAATGTCAAAACTTGGAATTTATCACAATAGTCATGAAAATAATAATTTTCAAATTCTTGACTTTCAATCATTTTCCCAAAGAAAGGATTTATAGATGTTTCTGATTAATTCAATTGTTTGTTAGTATTTTAGCAAAAATTTATTTGAGCTTCTGTGTTCTATAGGAGATTATACAATGAATATGACACAGGTTCTGTCCTCCAAGAAGCTTAATGGAGAGTGTCTGAAAGAGGTGCCAAGATTTCCATGATTAGTTCTGTTCCCTGTACTTTAACTTTAGCCAAATAAAAGTTTCCGTCATTGTCTGAATATGTCCTGCCCTATCACAACTCCATGCCTTTGCATATTAAGCCCATTTCCTCCTTTGGCAAGTTCTTTCTTCTTTAAGATCCAATACAAATATCTTTGTCTTCTTGAACCTTTGACCCATTTTCTCAGGTAGATAGTTATTTGTTCTTTGTTCCCTAGTACTCTATTCCTTGCTTGGTTGTGGAATTTATTACATTATTAATATCTTGGATTTATTCAGATAAAGTTGTTAAACTGCCTTTCTACCCATTGGCAGTTTAGAATTATCAGCACTGATTTGCACTATCCAGTAGAAATATAATGTGAACCACATATGCAATTTTAAAATTTATGTAGATGGACATTTTAAAAAGTAAAAAGGGGAAGTTAAGTTTAATGATATATTTTATTTACCTAACACATCTGAAGTATGATAATTTCAGCACATAATATAAAAATCATTGATGAGATATTTAACATTTTTTTGTATTGTCTTCAAAATCGGGTATTTTTTTACATTAGAGCACATCACAGTTGGGACTAGCCACATTTGCAGTGCTCAACAGCCACATGTGACTGAACACAATGGCTACTCCATTGGGCAGCACAATCTAGAGCTTTTTTTTTTAGTGCAATTTTATTGAGATATATTCACATACAGTACAGTCATCCAAAGTGTACAATCAATTGTTCGTAGTATCATCACATAGTTTTCCATTCATCATAATTTTTTGAATTTTCAATACTCCAAAAAATAAGAATAAGCATAAAAATAAAAGTAAAAACGCACACCCAAAACATCTCATACTACTTTTCCCTCCCCCTATTATTCATTTACTTTTTGTCTCCCTTTTTCTAGTCATCTGTCCGTACACTGGATAAAGAAAGCGTGAGCCCCAAGGTTTTTACAATCACACAGTCACACTGTACAAGTTATATAGTTATACAATCATCTTCAAGAATCAAGGCTACTGGATCGCAGTTCAACAGTTTCAGGTATTTGCTTCTAGCCATTCTAGTACACTAAAACTGGAAAGGGATGTCTATATAGTGCATAAGAATAACCTCCAGACTGACCTCTCGACTCCATTTGAGATCTCTCAGCCACTGAAACTTTATTTTGATTCATTTCTCTTCCACCTTTTGGTC
Source organism: Choloepus didactylus (assembly GCF_015220235.1). Classification (NCBI taxonomy): domain Eukaryota; kingdom Metazoa; phylum Chordata; class Mammalia; order Pilosa; family Megalonychidae; genus Choloepus; species Choloepus didactylus. The sequence goes on along the minus strand of NC_051308.1, from coordinate 82,450,878 downwards.
AGGAAGGCTTTCTCAATCCCACAATGCTAGGTCCAATCCAAGCTCATCCCTGGGACTCATGTCCCACTTAGTGGGGAGGGTAGTGAGTTTACCTGCTGAGTGGGCTTAGAGAGAGAGGCCACATCTGAGCAACAAAAGAGGTTCTCTGGGGGTGACACTTAGGCACCATTACAAGTAGGCTTAGCCTCTCCTTTGCAGTAACAAACTTCATAAGGGCAAGCCCCAATATCAAGGACTTGGCCTACTACAATGGTATTCCCCAATGCTTGCAAAAATATCAGGAATTCCCCCAATCAAGTCCATTTTGTTCATATCTCTAATTGAAGTCTGATCTCTTTTTCAGCTTTTTAAACATTTACTATATGGGGTAATGCTGACACTCATAGCTGCTGAACTCTGGCTCTGAGTCTCAGGTGTCACACAGATACCTGAAGTTACTGGGACTGACCAAGTTATACACAAACAGCATCTCAGAATTTAGAGATAACCATTACAACTCATGAATAGTTGTGACTGCTGTAAGAGCTTACAATGTAGGAACCTTAACCATTAGCCTTCCACTGATAACCTATGCTGTCAGATTCAGTTCTCAAAGTTTTCACATTGTATTTAGTCCATATTAGTGAGGCATTATAGTGTTTGTCTTTTCAATTCTGGCTTATTTCACTCAACATATTGTCTTCAAGACCCATTCACCTGGGTACATACTTCACAACTTCATTTCTTCTTTCCTCCGCTTGGTATCCCATTGCATGTGTACACCACAGTTCACCATTTGGTTATCAGTCATTGTACCCTTAGGCCACCTCCATCCATTGTGAATCGTGAATATGGCTGCCGTAAACACCAGTGTGCAATGTCTGCTCATGTCCCTGCTCTCAGTTCTTCCAAGTATATGCCCCAAAATGGTGCTGCAGGACCTTATGGCAGTCCCATAGTTAGCTTCCTGTAGAACCACCACACTGCCCTCCAGCTGGTCTGTGCCACTCTACTTCCCTACTAAAAGGGAATAGGTACATCCTTCTCTCCACGTTTTCACTAGCACTTGTATCCCTCTGTGTATTTTCTTAACATTTTATTCACACACAATAGAATCCATAAATTCCCAGTATAATCACATAATTTTGCATTCACCACCACAGTCTATATTAGGATATTTCAGTCTTTTCCCCAAAAAAAGAGGAAAAGGAAAAATAGTAAATATAAAAAGTATATAAAAGATGGAAGGAAAGTAAAAATAAAATACAGTGAAAAAGTCAGACAACAACACCACCACCAAGAATCCCATATCACTCCCTTATATCCCCCGCTTATAGACATTTAGCTTTGGTATATTGCCTTTGTTACAATTAATGGAAGTATCTTTCAATGTTACCGTTAACTATGGACTCTGGTTTGCATTGATTATAATTTTTCCCCCATATCATCCCATTTTCAACACCTTGCAATGTTGACATTCATTTGCTGTCCCTCATTTAAAAACATACATTTGGAAACTTAGTCACCTTCATGGACCGCTTTAGGTTTCACTAAGTTATAGAATCCCAGTCTTCGTCTTCTGTCTTTCCTTCTGGTGCCATACATACCCCTAGCCTCCCTCCTTCAACCATACTCACACTCATCTTTCTTCAGAGTATTTACAGCATTGTGCCACCATCACACAGTATTGTGCCATCCATTTCTGGATTTATACAATCAATCCTGTTGAACCTTCTGTACTCCTTCAGCATCAAATGCTCGATCTCTAACCTCTTTCTCTCTCCTGTTCACCTCTGTTCTCAGCTCTCAAATTTCGCTAATCATAGTTAGTCCATATAGTGAGACCATACAGTATCCATCCTTTTGTTTCTGGCTAATTTCACTCAATATAATATCTGCTGTCAACCATTTTGTATTTTGCATTTTATATGTTATATCTTAGTTTATTTTAATTTTTTTCTCTCTCTTTTTACCCTTACTATAGTCTTCATTTCTACACTCTTCTCCAGACCTCTCTCTCCTGTCTCTTCCTATCTGCCTGTAGTGCTCCCTTTAGCATTTCTTGTAGAGCAGGTATCTTGTTCACAAACTGTCTCAGTGTCTCTTTGTCTGAAAATATTTTAAACTCTCCCTCATTTTTGAAGGACAGTTTTGTCAGTGTTCCAGTTTGCTAATGCTGCTGTTATGCAAATTACCAGAAACGGATTGGCTTTTTTAAAGGGGGTTTATTAGGTTACACATTTACAGTCTGAAGGCCATGAAAATGTCCAGATGAAGGCATCAACATGAGTACATCTTCACCAAAAGAAGGCCAATGGTGTCCAGAAAACCTGTTAACTGGGAAGGTACATGGCTGGCATTTGCTGATCCCAGGTTGTGTTCCATCTCCTCTCTCAGCTCCTGTGCATTCTTCAAAATGTTGCTCTTGGGGCGTTTTGTCCTGTTTTAGCTTCTACAGAGGAAACACTGGGCCAGCATCCCCAAAGTGTCAGCAAAAGTCTGCTTTCAGCAGCCATTTTCAAAATGGTTCTCTCAGCTGTTCTCCAAATTGTCGCTCTCAGCTGCTCTTGCAAATGTTCCTCAGCTGCTCTGAGGTCCTTCTGTTTGTGTGCTCTTTTATAGGGCTCCAATGATTAAATCAGGATGCACCATGAAAGGGCAGAGTCCATATCTCCATGGAAATAATTTACTCAAATGTTTCACACACAGTTGATTGAGTCACATCTCCACGGAAACAATCAAAAGATTGCAACCTAGTCAACACTAATACATTTGCCCCCACAAGAGTGCATCAAACAGCATGGCATTTTGGGGGGCATAATACATCCAAACTGGCACAGCCAGGTATAGAATTCTTGGTTGGCAGTTTTTCTCTTACAGTATCTTAAATATATCATATCATTGCCTTCTTGCCTGCATGGTTTCTACTGAGAAAACCGCACGAAGCCTTATCAAGCTTCCTTTGTACATGATGGATCACTTTTCTCTTGCTGCTTTCAGAACTCTCTCTTTGTCTGACATTTGATAATGTGATTATTGAGTGACTTGGAGTTAGTTTACTCGGATCTATTCTGATTGGGGTATGCTGTATTCTTGGATCTGTAATTTTATGTCTTTCATAAGAAATTGGAAAATTTTAGTGATTATTTCCTCCATTATTGTTTCTGCCCCTTTTCCTTTGTCTTCTCCTTCTGGGACACACATGAGGTGTATTTGTGTGCTTCATGGTTTCATGCAGTTCACTGAGACCCTCCTCATATATTTCCATTCTTTTCCCTGTCTGTTCTTTTGTGTGTAGGATTTCTGATGTCTTGTCCTCCAATTCATGAATCCTTTCTTCTGCCTCTTCAAATCTGCTATTGTATGTCTCCATGTCCACAATCTCTTCTATTGTGCCTTTCATTCCTATAAATTCTCCCGATTATTTTTTTCAAACTTTTGCGTTCTCCCTTTTGTTCACTCAATGACTTCTTTATATCCTTCTTCTCTTTTGCCATATCGTACTTCAATTCATTGATTTGATTTTTTAATTGATTTAGGAGATTTGTTTGATTAACGATTAGTTGTTTCAATTCCTATATTTCAGTTGAAGTGTTAACTTTATTCCTTTGACTGGACCTTATCTTTGTTTTTCCTAATGTGATCTGTAATTTTTTTTCTTTTTTTTTTTTTTTTTGGCATCTGGTTTTCTTGCTTTCTCCCAGTCAGGTTTTCCCAGATCAGACAAGCCCATGTCTCAGGAGGAGACTGTATTCAGTATCAGATTTCCCTGGGGGTGTGACCCGGCTGATTGTCAGACTTTCCTGTGATGCCTCTAGACTCTGTGTTTTTCTGTCTTGCCCAGCAGATGACCCTTGTTGCCTGCAGCTCCCCACCAGGGTAAAGTGGTGTGATGTATTTATTTCCCAGTGGGCCCTGTCCTTGTCAGGGACTGAGGGTGTCAGAAGCCAAGCTTAAGCTATTTCTTTTCCCCCCTACTCCCAGGCCCTGGGGTCTAAATTTTCCAAGGGAGGGCCACCACATGAGCTGGACCCAGGCCCCCTCTTTTCTTAGAGAAGATAAGCCCTTTAGGGAATTGTTTCTTGTATTTGAAGTTTTCCTTTGACTCTCTGACTCTCCTTTAGTGAATTATCTTCTACACTAGATTTTCTCCTTTGTCTCTCTGACTCTGTTAACTCCACCCTTGCCTATATCAGTGCTGACAATTGAAAATGTCTGAGTTACTTAGAATGAGAGAAAAAAAGGGGGGTGGGCTGGAGCAAGAAGTCCGCTTTTCAGAGTTAGTCCCCAGCCCTCCAGTTCACCAGGCAAAAAACGGAATTGGAACCCAGTTCTGTGTGTCCCTTTTCTTGGGGCACAAGCTTTTCCAGTATTCTGATCTTACTGGACTCTAAAAGCCCCTGATTTTTTTAATTTATGTATTGTTTTCTTCCATCAGCCCTGCCTCTTCTCTGTCCTGATAAACCTCCGGTTCCTTTCTTGCTTGCTCCAGGTTTATCTGTGTTCATAGACTGTATTCAGTAGTCCAAATTTGTTAATTAAAACTGCAATTGGAGCTTGGTTGAGCTACATTCCCTTGCTCCTGGCAAGGACTGCTTCTTTTTCCCATAGCAAAGTTTTGCAACTTAGTTGCTGTGCTGGTGGGGGAGGGTCGCCAGCTCTGCAGTTTTAGGGAGCTTTACTTGCAGTTCTATGCTGTGCTCTCAGCCATTCTACCTGTTCCTGACTGGTGTACAGTGTTCTCCAGTCACAGATGCCCCCCTATCAGTTGTTCCACCGTATTTTCTAGTTGTTCCTGGCTATTTACTAGTTGCTTTAGGGGACTAACTATATTCCACATCTCCGTATGCTGCCGTCTTGCCCCTCCTCCCTGATCTAGAGCTTTTAAAGATTTTAAAATCATATCTTTCAGATTTCTGAAACAAGGCACTTTGTTTTCAATATGTTAAGTAAAAATAACTTTCTGTATCTTGATTCAGTTTTCCTTTTCCTTTTGAACTCTGAGTTTCATATACTTTCTCGTGGCTATTTGTATCTTAAGTAATATTCTTTCTTGTCTTAGTTAGATTTCTTAGAAGCTAGTATATTTTTCTCCTGAATATTTTGCTACTAGATGATGTTCAGAGAATTTTAAGTAGATCTGTCTTTTAATTTAATGTTTCAAGAGTAGGCCTTCATGAAACATTAAGTGCTAAACTATTAATATAACAGATGTGATTTTTGATTGACAGCTGTTTTGCTTGGACTCTTCTAAATTATCAACTGACTTACAAACTCACAGTATCTCCTTGTCCATTCCTCAAGTTCAGTCAGTATTGTCCCGGATTTGATGGTTACAGACAGGACAAAAAGCACTATGATAGAGCTATGTACAGAAAAAGAAGCTTTTTTTTTTTTTTTTTTTTTTTTTCACTCAGTGCCTGACATGGCACCATTCCCTGAGTGACCAGTTGCAGAAATGAGAACTGTAATGGTTGTGAATATTTCCTCCTTGGTGTAAGTATGTTTGTATATATACATAAAGCAAATATCATTGTTCTCTTCCCTATCTTATCCCCTTATCATATAAAATAAGTCATATAAACTTTATGCTGCAGTATTTAAGTTATAGAATATTAAGTTTAAGAGTGACTATTATCCAAGGACCTGCACCCTAATCTGGGAAATTTAGTGTGTTTCTGGTTGTATGCAGGACAATTTAGTATTGTTGGGTGAGAATATGACTGTTATTGTTTTTATTTAGAGATTAAACATGGTTTAAGGAGATGTGTATGGGTGCCAGGTTGACAAGGAGTGGACTCTGATGTTAAGTTATTGTGTCATCTTGGCCAGGTTATGGTGTCCAGCTGTTTGTTCAAGCAAGCCCTGGCCTGATTGCTACTGTGAGGATATTTTGTGGATTTCAATAATCAGCAAGTTGATTGCATCTATGGGTGTTTACATCTGCGATCAATTAAAGAGAGTGCCTTCAACAATGAGAGAAGTCTCATCTAAACAGTTGAAGGTCTTAAAAGTAGCAGTGATTATTTCCTCAGTCAGAAGGGAGAATTTCCATTTTTACTTCAGCCAGCCAGCTTTTCCTGGGGAATTCATCAAAACCTTCATTGGAGTTCCCAGCTTGCAGGCTCCTCTGTGGAATCTGGACTTGCTAATCCCCACAGTTGAATGAGCCAATCCTTATAATAAATGTCATAATATTTACATAATACATATATATATATATCCTGTTGGTTCTGTTTCCCAAGAGAACCTGAACTAATTGAGTATTTAAATACTGAATCCATTTCAAATTAGTTTTTCTGTAAGGAGTATAGAAAAATTGACAATTTTCTTTACTGTTTTTCCATTTTCTATTTCACTATTGTTTTTTTTTTTTGCTGCTACTGTTTTTTTTTTATCATCATTTTATTGAGATATATTCACATACCACGCAGTCATACAAAACAAATTGTACTTTCAATTGTTTACAGTACCATTACATAGTTGTACATTCATCACCTAAATCAATCCCTGACACCTTCATTAGCACACACACAAAAATAACAAGAATAATAATTAGAGTGAAAAAGAGCAATTGAAGTAAAAAAGAACACTGGGTACCTTTGTCTGTTTGTTTCCTTCCACTACTTTTTTACACATCCATCCATAAACTAGACAAAGTGGAGTTTGGTCCTTATGGCATTCCCAATCCCATTGTCACCCCTCATAAGCTACATTTTTATACAACTGTCTTCGAGATTCATGGGTTCTGGGTTGTAGTTTAATAGTTTCAGGTATCCACCACCAGCTACCCCAATTCTTTAGAACCTAAAAAAGGTTGTCTAAAGTGTACGTAAGAGTGCCCACCAGAGTGATCTCTCGGCTCGTTTTGGAATCTCTCTGCCACTGAAGCTTATTTCATTTCCTTTCACATCCCCCTTTTGGTCAAGAAGATGTTCTCCATCCCACGATGCCGGGTCTACATTCCTCCTCGGGAGTCATATTCCACGTTGCCAGGGAGATTCACTTCCCTGGGTGTCTGATCCCACGTAGGGGGAAGGGCAGTGATTTCACCTTTCAAGTTGGCTTAGCCAGAGAGAGAGGGCCACATCTGAGCAACAAAGAGGCATTCAGGAGGAGACTCTTAGGCACAAATACAGGGAGGCCTAGCCTCTCCTTTGCAGCAACCGTCTTCCCAAGGGTAAAACTTATGGTAGAGGGCTCAACCCATCAAACCACCAGTCCCCTATGTCTGTGGTCATGTTAGCAACCATGGAGGTGGGGTAGGCGAATACCCCTGCATTCTCCACAGGCTCCTCAAGGGGGCACTACATCTTTTTTTCTTTTTTTTTTTCCTTGTTTGTCTTTTTTTTTTTTTTTTTTAACTTTCCCCTCTTTTTTAAATCAACTGTATGAAAAAAAAATTTAAAAAGAAAACAAACATACAATAAAAGAACATTTCAAAGAGACCATAACAAGGGAGTAAGAAAAAGACAACTAACCTAAGATAACTGCTTAACTTCCAACATGTTCCTACTTTACCCCAAGAAAGTTACATAATATAGCAACATTTCAGTGAACTTGTTCCTACTACATCCATCAGAAATTAACAGACCATAGTCATTTGTGGGCATCCCCAGAACGTTAAATAGCTTATCTGTTCTTCTTGGATTATTGTTCCCCCTTCCTTAATTGCTCTCTACTGCTAGTTCCCCTACATTCTACATTATAAACCATTTGTTTTACATTTTTCAAAGTTCACATTAGTGGTAGCATATAATATTTCTCTTTTTGTGCCTGGCTTATTTCGCTCAGCATTATGTCTTCAAGGTTCATCCATGTTGTCATATGTTTCACCAGATCGTTCCTTCTTACTGCCGCGTAGTATTCCATCGTGTGTATATACCACATTTTATTTATCCACTCATCTGTTGAAGGACATTTGGGTTGTTTCCATCTCTTGGCAATTGTGAATAATGCTGCTATGAACATTGGCGTGCAGATATCTGTTCGTGTCACTGCTTTCCGATCTTCCGGGTATATACCGAGAAGTGCAATCGCTGGATCGAATGGTAGCTCTATATCTAGTTTTCTAAGGAACTGCCAGACTGACTTCCAGAGTGGCTGAACCATTATACAGTCCCACCAACAATGAATAAGAGTTCCAATTTCTCCACATCCCCTCCAGCATTTGTAGTTTCCTGTTTGTTTAATGGCAGCCATTCTAACCGGTGTTAGATGGTATCTCATTGTGGTCTTAATTTGCATCTCTCTAATAGCTAGTGAAGCTGAACATTTTTTCATGTGTTTCTTGGCCATTTGTATTTCCTCTTCAGAGAACTGTCTTTTCATATCTTTTGCCCATTTTATAATTGGGCTGTCTGTACTATTGTCATTAAGTTGTAGGATTTCTTTGTATATGCAAGATATCAGTCTTTTGTCAGATACATGGTTTCCAAAAATTTTTTCCCATTGAGTTGGCTGCCTCTTTACCTTTTTGAGAAATTCCTTTGAGGTGCAGAAACTTCTAAGCTTGAGGAGTTCCCATTTGTCTATTTTCTCTTTTGTTGCTTGTGCTTTGGGTGTAAAGTCTAGGAAGTGGCCTCCTAATACAAGGTCTTGAAGATGTTTTCCTACATTATCTTCTAGGAGTTTTATGGTACTTTCTTTTATATTGAGATCTTTGGTCCATTTTGAGTTAATTTTTGTGTAGGGGGTGAGGTAGGGGTCCTCTTTCATTCTTTTGGATATGGATATCCAACTCTCCCAGCCCCATTTGTTGAAAAGACCATTATGGCTCAGTTCGGTGACTTTGGGGGCCTTATCAAAGATCAGTCGGCCATAGATCTGAGGGTCTATCTCTGAATTCTCAATTCGATTCCATTGATCTATATGTCTATCTTTGTGCCAGTACCATGCTGTTTTGGCAACTGTGGCTTTATAATAAGCTTCAAAGTCAGGGAGTGTAAGTCCTCCCACTTCGTTTTTCTTTTTTAGAGTGTCTTTAGCAATTCGAGGCATCTTCCCTTTCCAAATAAATTTGATAACTAGCTTTTCCAAGTCTGCAAAGTAGGTTGTTGGAATTTTGATTGGGATTGCATTGAATCTGTAGATGAGTTTGGGTAGAATTGACATCTTAATGACATTTAGCCTTCCTATCCATGAACATGGAATATTTTTCCATCTTTTAAGGTCCCCTTCTATTTCTTTTAGTAGAGTTATGTAGTTTTCTTTGTATAGGTCTTTTACATCTTTGGTTAAGTTGATTCCTAGGTACTTGATTTTTTTAGTTGCTATTGAAAATGGTATCTTTTTCTTGAGTGTCTCTTCAGTTTGTTCATTTCTAGCATATAGAAACATTACTGACTTATGTGCATTAACCTTGTATCCCGCTACTTTGCTAAATTTGTTTATTAGCTCTAGTAGGTGTATCGTTGATTTCTCAGGGTTTTCTAGATATAAGATCATATCATCTGCAAACAATGACAGTTTTACTTCTTCTTTTCCAATTTGGATGCCTTTTATTTCTTTGTCTTGCCGGATTGCCCTGGCTAGCACTTCCAGCACAATGTTTAATAACAGTGGTGACAGCGGGCATCCTTGTCTTGTTCCTGATCTTAGAGGGAAGGCTTTCAGTCTCTCACCATTGAGTACTATGCTGGCTGTGGGTTTTTCATATATGCTCTTTATCATGTTGAGGAAGTTTCCTTCAATTCCTACCTTTTGAAGTGTTTTTATCAAAAAGGGATGTTGGATTTTGTCAAATGCTTTTTCAGCATCTATTGAGATGATCAATTGATTTTTCCCTTTCGAGTTTTTAATGTGTTGTAATACATTGATTGTTTTTCTTATGTTGAACCATCCTTGCATGCCTGGAATGAACCCCACTTGGTCATGGTGTATGATTTTTTTAATGTGTCTTTGGATTCGATTTGCAAGTATTTTGTTGAGGATTTTTGCATCTATATTCATTAGGGAGATTGGCCGGTAGTTTTCCTTTTTTGTAGCATCTTTGCCTGGTTTTGGTATTAGATTGATGTTAGCTTCATAAAATGAGTTAGGTAGTGTTCCATTTTCTTCAATGTTTTGAAAGAGTTTGAGTAAGATTGGTGTCAGTTCTTTCTGGAAAGTTTGGTAGAATTCCCCTGTGAAGCCATCTGGCCCTGGGCATTTATTTGTGGGAAGATTTTTGATGACTGATTGGATCTCTTTACTTGTGATGGGTTGGTTGAGGTCTTCTATTTCTTCTCTGGTCAGTCTAGGTTGTTCATATGTTTCCAGGAAATTGTCCATTTCTTCTACATTATCCAGTTTGTTGCCATACAGTTGTTCATAATATCCTCTTATAATTTTTTTAATTTCTTCAGGATCTGCAGTTATGTCACCTTTTTCATTCATTATTTTGTTTATATGGGTCTTCTCTCTTTTTGATTTTGTCAGTCTAGCTAGGGGCTTGTCAATCTTGTTGATCTTCTCAAAGAACCAACTTCTGGTGATATTTATCCTCTCTATTGTTTCTTTGTTCTCTATGTCATTTATTTCTGCTTTAATCCTTGTTATTTCTTTTCTTCTACTTGGTTTAGGATTGGTTTGCTGTTCATTTTCTAGCTTCTTCAGTTGATCCATTAGTTCTTTGATTTTGGCTCTTTCTTCCTTTTTAATATATGCGTTTAGTGCTATAAATTTCCCCCTTAGCACTGCTTTTGCTGCATCCCATAGGTTTTGGTATGTTGTGTTCTCATTTTCATTCGTCTCTATATATTTAGCAATTTCTCCTTTAACCCACTGATTGTTTAGGAGTGTGTTGTTTAACCTCCAGGTATTTGTGAATTTTCTAAGTCTCTGATGGTTATTGACTACTAATTGTATTCCATTGTGGTCAGAGAATGTGCTTTGAATAATTTCAATCTTTTTAAATTTATTGAGGCTTGTTTTATGTCCCAGCATATGATCTATTCTGGAGAAAGTTCCGTGAGCACTAGAAAAGTATGTGTATCCTGGTGATTTGGGATGTAATGTCCTGTAGATGTCTGTTAAATCTAATTCATTTATCAGATTGTTTAGGTTTTCAGTTTCCTTATTGGTCTTCTGTCTGGTTGATCTATCTATAGGAGAGAGTGATGTGTTGAAGTCTCCCACAATTATTGTGGAAACATCAATTGCTTCCTTTAGTTTTGCCAGTGTTTCTCTCATGTATTTTGTGGCACCTTGATTGGGTGCATAGACATTTACGATTGTTATTTCTTCTTGCTGAATTGCCCCTTTTATTAGTATGTAGTGGCCTTCTTTGTCTCTCAAAACATCCCTGCATTTGAAGTCTATTTTATCTGAGATTAATATTGCTACACCTGCTTTCTTTTGGCTGTAGCTTGCATGAAATATTTTTTTCCATCCTTTCACTTTCAGTTTCTTTGTGTCCCTGTGTCTAAGATGAGTCTCTTGTATGCAACATATTGATGGTTCATTTTTTTTGATCCATTCTGCGAATCTATATCTTTTAATTGGGGAGTTTAATCCATTTACATTCAACGTTAAAACTGTGAAGGCATTTCTTGAATCGGCCATCTTATCCTTTGGATTATGTTTGCCATATTTTTCCCTCTCTCTATTAATATCCTTTATTGTACCCATACCGAATCTCTTTAGTACTGAACCTTTCTCCAAGTCTCTCTGTCCTGTCTTTGTTTCTCTGTCTGTAGGGCTCCCTTTAGTATCTCCAGTAGGGCAGGTCTGTTGTTAGCAAATTCTCTCAGCATTTCTTTGTCTGTGAAAAATTTAAGCTCTCCCTCAAATTTGAAGGAGAGCTTTGCTGGATAAAGTATTCTTGGCTGGAAATTCCTCTCACTCAGAATTTTAAATATATCGTGCCACTGCCTTCTCGCCTCCATGGTGGCTGCTGAGTAGTCACTACTTAGTCTTATGCTGTTTCCTTTGTATGTGGTGAATTGCTTTTCTCTTGCTGCTTTCAGAACTTGCTCCTTCTCTTCTATGTTTGACAGTGTGATCAGTATATGTCTCGGAGTGGGTTTTTTTGGATTTATTCAATTTGGAGTTCGCTGAGCATTTATGATTTGTGTATTTATGTTGTTTAGAAGATTTGGGAAGTTTTCCCCAACAATTTCTTTGAATACTCCTCCTAGACCTTTACCCTTTTCTTCCCCTTCTGGGACACCAATGAGTCTTATATTCGGACGCTTCATATTATCTATCATATCCCTGAGGTCCATTTCGAGTTTTTCAATTTTTTTCCCCATTCTTTCTTTTATGCTTTCATTTTCCATTCTGTCATCTTCCAGGTCACTGATTCGTTGTTCAACTTCCTCTAGTCTTGTACTATGAGTGTCCAGAATCTTTTTAATTTGGTCAACAGTTTCTTTAATTTCCATAAGATCATCCATTTTTTTATTTAGTCTTGCAATGTCTTCTTTATGCTCTTCTAGGGTCTTCTTGATTTCCTTCATATCCCGTACTATGGTCTCATTGTTCATCTTTAGTTCTTTGAGTAGCTGCTCTAGGTGCTGTGCCTCTTCTGGTCTTTTGATTTGGGTGCTTGGGCTTGGGTTATCCATATCGTCTGTTTTTTTCATATGCTTTATAATTTTCTGTTGTTTTTGGCCTCGTGGCATTTGCTGAACTTGATAGGGTTCTTTTAGGGTTTGTAGACCTATTGAAGTCCTTATCTCTAATTTATCAGATCTACAGCTTCGTAGAGTACACTTTCTCTAACTAACCAGCAGGTGGCGTCCACGAGCCACCTGTTCTCCACAAGCCAGATCTCCCCTGCTTAGCCTTTTTGGTGAGTGGGCGAGTGAGTCTTGTGGGGCCCAATTGGTGTACCAAGCTTGCGTGTGTAGTTGGTGTTGCCTGCCCTGTATGTGGGGTGTGTTTCTGGGCAGTCAGGGAGGGGGGGTGGCCCTAACAATCAAATCTCCCTGATGATCCTAGAGTTTTAAAGCTGCTGCAATAGTCTAATCCTTCAGTTCAGTCCTGCCACAGTTTGTCTCTGCCACTGACCCACAAGTCTTTGGTATTGGCGTATGGCTCCTGAGACTTGCAAGTGGGCCCCTCTTCCAGGCTGTGCACCCCGGGTCCTCTGTTGAGGGATGACTGTGCTATGTCACAGGTGAGTGCCGTCCCCCCAGGGCAGTTCTGGGCTGCTGGGCTGTGTAGGGAGGCTCTCAGTCTGCTCAAATGATGGCTGAATGGGGCTTTGTTAATTCACACTGCTCCACCTTCCCAGCTCTGGGACATTCAGCTGAGGTTGCAGGGAAGGCTAATGTCCACGCCCAGTTTTGTGGTGTGTGCCTGTTATTTGAAGCCCTTCCGTCACACTGGGTTGTCTGGGGCAGCTCTGGGCTATGGGGCTGGCGATGGGCAGGAGTGTTTCCTGTCCACCAGGGTGGTGGCTGTGAGCGGACACCCCCCTTTTCTTGGGAAGTTGTGTTGTTTAGTGAATTTTCTCAGCCACTGGATTATTGCCTTTTGTCTCAGAGCTCTCTTAGTTCTGCTCTTGACTTGACGTGCCCAAATTTCAATTCTTTGAAGCTTTCTGTATTGAGCTTCTTAGAGTAATTGTTTTAGAAAAAGCAAAAAGGATTTAAAAAGAAAAAAAAAAAAAAAAAAAAAAGAAAACAGCCCTCCTCAGAGATCTAATGGGTTATTGAAATGCTAATAATCAGAAGCTTTTAACCAAGAATGGAAGAAGGGTTAAACTGGAAGCAAGAAAAACAGTTCAGAATCTGTGATAATAATCTAGGAAAATAGAAGAGGCCTAAATTGAGGTAGAGGTAGTAGGAGTGCAGAGCAATAGACAGATTCAAGAAATTTTAAAGAACTGGGAAAGGCACACTTGTATCTGGGAAGAGGGAGGAATGTAGGACAGTTTTCAGATTTCGAGTTTAGGCTACTGATAGCCAGTTTAGGCAACTGCTTTTTTCTTTTACTGTATTAGGGAAATCAGAAAAAGAAGGTATTTTTGAGCAGAGGTAGAATATGATAATAATAATGAAAGCTGATATTTTAAGTGCTTACTTTATGCCAGGCATTGTTCTCAATGCTTTTCATACATTATTACATTTAATTTTCCTAACAATATGTTGAATATAGGTATAATTATTATTTCTGTTGTATAGATGACAGGAACAGTTAAAGAAAGATTGGAATTCTTGTCCAGTGTCAGACAGTTAATGAGAAAGAGACAGGGCCAGGATTTCAACCCATGTAGTCTTGATTCCAGAGCCTTTTCTCCTAACCATTACACTTCCACCTGGCTGAATTCAGTTTTAGACAGGTTGAGTGCTTATGGGGCAGGGCAGGCAAGGGAAGATGTTCAGTATAGCATGTAAGTCTGGAACTCCGTAGGTGGTCTGGGCCAGAGATAGAGATTTTGGTGTTTTCATTATATATTTGGTAGTGGAAGAGTGGGAGTGGATGAACTCTCCTAAGTTCGTAAGAGAACAAAGAGGGCTGAGGTGTAAACACAAACATTTAAACAATAGGCAGTGGACAAAAAATGTAAAAATGATAGCTTTAGTGGGAAGAACTTACCTGTGAAGATTGGTATCTTGGAAACCAAGGGGTTATGGGGAAGGGAGTTTCAAGAACTGAGCAGTCAGTATTGTGAAATGCATTATACGGTCTCAGAAGATGAGGACTGAAAAGGGTCTATTGCCTTAGCAACAACAAAGATGTCATTGGAGACTATGGCAAAGGTTAAGGTTTTATTTAATCAGCACAGCATCTCTTTATTATAGGGGAAATTGGAGGACAAAAAGGTTAACCTCAGAATGTGACTATTTAGAATGTCATCTACATTTTTAAAGGACTTTGAAGATCCTCTAGTTTCAACTCCCATCCATTGCATGAATCCCTTTGTTTTTATTTTGGCTCCATTGAATAATGATTGTTGAAGGACAGACACACATTCAAATATACATACTGTCAGAGAGAATGTCTCTGTTCTATATTCAATAGTTCAAGTTTATTTGAAAACTGATCAAATAGTGTCTTTTTAAATGGTTTTAAATAGATGTGGGTTTCTTTTATGGCTCTCTCTAGACATTTAACTTGTTTAGACTTTTAAAAAATTGATTTCCAATCAACATCAGATTTCATAAGAAAATATTAACTAAATAATTAATGCCTTGAAAGGACATGTATTCCAAACAGAAATAGTCCAACATCTGCTAATTCAATTGGGATGACAAGATTAAACTTGTTCCTTTAATTTTTATTTAAGTATTCAGAATTTTCATTTCAAACATCTTGTAAGTGTATTTATTGAATAGTATTGTGTCACATCAGAATATCGAGTATTTGATTTGTACGTAGTTATTATTTGTGCTTGGTCATTAAAAATTTTATTGATTGATTGGAGAAACTGATCAATCTGACATTCTCAACTTGAACTGTTAACTATTTCACTCAGCTGCAGTATAACAATAATTAATGCTGTTAATAAAACTTAAGTTTTTAAAATTGCCTTCTAAAGAAGCTAGTAAAGAATGAATTATGTTCAGAATAGTTTTATTATATATTCTACTGTATTCTTATTATTTGAAATCTTGTCATCCACATTATGATAAAAACATTTTAAAGGGCTTTGAAGATCCTCTAGTTTCAACTCCCATCCATTGCATGAATCCCTTTTACATTATTACTGAGATGGTCACACAGCCTTCTTTTTATCCCTCCAGGGGTGGGGAGCTCATTAACTCTTGTTCTGGTTTGTTAATGCTGCTGGGAATGCAAAATACCAGAAATGAGTTGGCTTTTATAAAAGGGGTTTATTGGTTACACAGTTACAGTTGTAAGGCCATAAAGTGTTCAAGGTAATACATCAACAATCGGATACCTTCACTGGAGGATGGCCAATGGGATCCATAAAACCTCTGTTAGTTGGGAAGGCACGTGGCTGGCATCTGTGAGTTCTGGTTTCAAAATGGCTTTCTCCCAGGCCATCCCTCTCTCAGCTTTTCTGCATTCTTCAAAGTGTCTTTCTTGGCTGTAGCAAGCTTGCTCCTTCTGTCTGAGCTCATATAGTGCTCCAGTAAACTAAACAAGGCCCACACTGAGTGGGCGGGGCCAGGCCTCCATGGAAATTATCCAGAGTTATCACCTACATTTGGGTGGGTCACATCTCCATGGACACTGAACCAATAGTTTCCAACCCAGTTCACACTAATACGTCTGACCCCACAAGAATGCATTAAAGAATATGGATTTTTCTGGGGGACATAATATATACAAATTGGCATAACTCTCAAGGACCTAAAGCAACCAGTCATGAGTGTCTACAATGTCTGAGACACTAGAGACATGGCAATGAATGAAACAAGCACTTGCCCTGTCTTCATGGAGTTTATAACCTAGTGATTCATGTAAGCACTGTGAAGAAGAAATACAGAATGCTATAGGAAAATATGACTAGATAAGTTACCTTAATATGGGAGGGTCAGACAATGTTGCCTTAAAATATTAATATTATAGCTGACAGTTGGAGGATGAATTAGCTAGGGAAACAGTTGGAAGTTCTTCAAGCAGAGGAAACAGCATGTGCCAAGATCTTGAATTGAGAGCATGGCACATTCAAGGAACCAGAAATAATTAGTGAGAGGGCATTTCCCTCATTTTTGCGTAAACCTAGCATGGCTTCTGTATATTGGGGACTAACGAAAATCTTTAAGGGTTTACACTTTTAGAGATTAGCATTAACAATGGTGAAGCATTTCAATGGCTTTGTAAAAATAGACATCAACAAAATAGGGACAAGATTTGAAGAATATAAGAACACTTGTGAGACATCTATGGCCTGTAAATAACTGGGGAGTGGAGAGTGGAGAATAAAAGGAGATATGATACATTGTTAAACAAGTAAGGACAAGCAGTAATTTTTTGGTATTATCAGTTAATATACTTTACACACTGGTAAGAACTGAGAAAATTCTGGTTATATAAACCCTAATAGAGCAAACGTTTTGACTTAAACTAGTCTCCCCCTCTTTGCCCTGTTTTTCTCTTGGCATGGGAAATGGTTTCTTGAAATAGGGATAATAGAAATTGATACTCTAATTTTGATTGCTAGACTTTTTAATTTTATTTTTTGTTACTGTAACAATAAAATTTCTCATTGCCGCTGTATAAAAATGTAATGGGTTTTTCTTTAACCTTTTTTTCACCTTTTTAATGCAATTTTATTAAATGTACAGTTTTTCACAGTAGCATCCTACAGTTGTACATTCATCACCACAATAAAATTTTGAACATTTTCATTACTCCAAAAAAAAGGATAAAAATAAAACTAAAAAAGAACACTGAAAATATCCCATTCCCCTCACCCCCCCCCCATTATTCATTTACTTTTTGTCCCTATTTTTGTACTTATTATTTGTCCATATACTGGATAAAGGGAATCCACAGGATTTTCACAATCACACCGTCATACTGTATAAGCTACATAGTTACACAGTCATCTTCAAGAATCAAGGCTACTGGACTGCAGTTCAATAGTTTCAGGTATTTTCTTTTAGCTATTCTAGTATACTAAAAACTAAAAAGGGATATCTATATGATGCATAAGAATAAACTCCAGAATGACCTCTCAACTCCATTTGAAATCTCTCAGCCACTGAAACTTTGTTTCATTTCTCTTCCGCCTTTTGATCAAGAAGCCTTTCTCAATCCCACAATGCTGGGTCCAGGCTCATCCCGGGAGTCATGTCCCATGTTGCGGGGAGGGTAGTGAGTCCGCCTGTCAGGTTGGCTTAGAGAGAGAGGCCACATCTGAGCAACAAAAGAGGTTCCCTGGAGGTTACTCTTAGGCACAATTATAAGTAGGCTTAACCTCTCTTTTGCAGTAACAAGCTTCATAAGGGCAAGCCCCAAGTTCAAGGGCTTGGCCTTTTAAATTGGTGATCCCCAATGCTTGTGAGAATATCAGGAATTCCCTAGGTGGGGAAGTTTAATATTTTCATATTTTTCCCCAGTCTCTATAAAGGGGGCTTTGCAAATATTTTTTTATTCTCTACCCAAATTTCTCTGGGATATATTAGGGCTTCACACTTAACTGTACAAACCAACCAGTTCTCTCTCCCTGTTCAAGGTACCATGTAGTTATGTTGTTTGAATAAAGTGACCATAGAAGTTAAATTGTATAATAGTGTGCTACAGAAAATAGAGATTTTACACCGAATAAACATCTCTTCCCTCGGTCTCACACAGAAGTTGTAGTTTAAAAATACAGTCAATATCATCCTTTGCCATTTAGTCTGATTTACCTTAGTCCTAACCAAGTCCATTTTATTCACATCTCTAGTAGAAGTCTGATCTCTTTTTCAGCCTCTTTAACAGTTGCTGAATGGGTTTGATTTTTTTTTTTAATGTGTTGACCTCATATCCTGTGACCCTGACCAAACTCATTTACTACTTCTAGTTTTTTTGTAGACTCTTTCAGACTGTCTATGTAATCAATCATGTTATCTGTCAAAAGGGGCAGTTGTATGTCTTCCTTTCCAATCTATATGCATTTCATTTCTTTTTCTTACATTATTATACTGACCAGGACTTTCAATATGCTGCTGAATGGGGGTGGTGAGAGGGAACATCCTTTCCTTGTTCCCATTTTAGTTGTTCACCATTAGGTATAATGTTAGCTGCATTATAGCTTGTTAGATGCCTTTTGTCAGGTTTTGAAGTTCCCTTTTATTCCTAGTTTGCTGAGAATTTTTAATTTTTTAGATGATTGTTGGGCAAGAGTTTTGCCAAATGCTTTTTCTGTATCAATTGATATGATTATGTGATTCTTCTTTATTCTGTTGATATGGTGGATTATATTGATAGATTTTCACCTAGCTTTGTCTTCCTGGGATCAACCCCACTTGGTGATGGTGTATTATTCTTTTTATATATTGCTGGCTTCAATTATATTTTGTTGAAGACTTTTTCCTCTCTGTTTATGATTGGTATTTGTCTGGTTTTCTTTGCTGTCTTTTTCTGGTTTTAGGATCTGGCTAATATTCACTCTTAAAATGAGTTGGAAAATAGTCCCTCCTCTTCTATTTTCTGGAAAAAATTGTGTAAAATTGTTGTTACTTCTTGTTACTTTTTAAACTGTTTGTTAGGTCTCACCATTGCAACCATCTGGGCCTGAAGATTTCTTTTTTGGAAAGTTTTTAATGAATTCAATGTCTTTAATAATTATAAGACCATTTAGATTGTCTCTTTTATCTTGGTGGGTTTTGGAAGTTTGTGGTTTTTGAGAAATTGGTCCATTTCATCATAGTTGTTCCTTTTTGGACATAAAGTTGTTTATAGTCCTCTGGTACTAATCCTTTTTAATATCTACAGGTTCTGCAGTGATATTCTATATGTCATTTTTACTGTTGGTAATTTGTGTCATCTCTCCTTTTTTCTTTGTCAGTCTTGCTTAAGGTTTTGGGTTTTTTTAATCAATTTTATTACTCTTTACAAAGAGCCAGATTTCAGTTTCATTGATTATTTTGTTTTTTTTGTTTTCAATTTCATTGATTTCTGTTATTTCTGTTATTTCTGTTATTTCATTGATTTCTGTTATTTCTGTTATTTCCTTCTGCTATGGGTTTATTTTGGTCACTTCTAGTTCCTTTATATGGATGCTTAAATTATTGACTTGAGACCTTTCTTATTTTATACTATGTATTTTCTTCTAAGCACTACTTTAATGCATCCTTCAAATTTGGATGTTTTTCACTCTATTCAAAATATTTTCTTATTACTGTTGAAATTTCTCTCGAACTCACAGATTATGTAGAATTGTGTTGCTTGATTTCTGAGTGGAGATTTTGCAGTTATATTTTAATATTGATTTCTAATTCCATCATGATTTAAGAAAACATACTTTGCATGATTTCAGTGCTTTTTTTTAAATGCATTTTTATTGTGAACTTTAACATATATACATAACAATGATAACTTTCGAAGTACAACCTAACAAGTAGTTAGCAAATTTCAAAGAATGTCATGGGTCACAGTTCCACAACTTCAGCTATTTCCATCATTGTAAAATGTAACATACATAAAGGTATTAACTTTCAATATACAGCTCAAAAAGCAGTTATATCGATAATTTAAAAAATTTTTATGGGTTACAGTTCTACCGTTTCAGTTCTTTCCTTATTATGCAGTATAGGATAAATACAGAAAGGTGAAGAGTTTCAAAGCAGAATTCAGTGAGTTACTATAGAGCAAATTTCAAAGAATGTTATGTGTTACAGTTCCACCATGTCATTTACCTCCTTCCAGCTATTCCAACACCCCAGCATCTAAAAAAATATATATATACTTATATAAAGTTTCACTTATCATAGACCTTTGTTAAATCTTATCTTGTTTGTTACTACACTCGTGGTGGATTTAAGTTTCTGAGAGATGAAACTTAGTGAGTGACTGTTTTGTAGAATGTCAGGGATCTAGGTATTTGGGGAATACTCTTGGTAAGGGCATGGCATACTGTGGCCCTTTCAGATGTCTGGCTGGAGCTTGCATAAGAGAAACCTCCAGGATCGCCTCTCATCTGTATTTGGGATCTCTCAGCCACTGTGACCACAGCTTGTTAGCTTTCTTTATTCCCCTTTGGTCAACTAGGCATTTTCAATCCCTTGCTGCCAGAGTCAGGCTCATTCCTGTGAGTCATGTCCCTCATTGTGGGGAGGATAATGAATGTTTGCCGAGTTGGGCTCAGAACGAGAAAGGCCACATCTGAGCAACAAAAGAGGTTCCTTGGAGGTTCCTCCTAGGCATAATTATAGGAGGGCTAAGCCTCCCATTTACAACCCTAAGTTTCACAAGAGCACACCTCAAGTTGAGGGCTTGATTTATTAAGTAGTGAGTTCCTAATTTCACTTAATATATATTTTATCCCAAGATAAACAGTTTCTTACATTATATTCACTTAGTTGTGATTTCAGTGCTTTCAAATTCATTCAAGTTCTTTGATCCATGATATTGTCTGTTTTGGTGAGTGTTCTGTATACATTTCAAAAAGAATAATAACATATATTTTGGTGGTGTTGGGTGAAGTGTTCTTTAAATGTCAATTAGATCCAGTTGGTTAGTGCTTTTGGTCAGTTCTGTGTTCTTGCTGATTTTCTGTCCACTCATTTTATCATTTACTGAAAGAGATGTGTTAAAGTCTTCAACTACAGTGGTAGATTTGTCTATTTCTCCTTTCAATTCTGTCAGTTTTTGCCTCATGTATTTTGAAGCTCTGTTGTTTGGTACATACATATTTAGGAATTTATGTCTTCTTGAGGAATTGTCTCTTTTATTATTATGTGGTATCTCTCTTTATCCCTGAGAATTTTCTTTGCTTGAAGTCTACTTTGATTGATATAATATAGCCTGTCTGTCTTCCTTTTGATTCATGTTTGCATAGTATATTTTTCCCATGTGTTTTACTTTTAAACTGTATCATGATGTTCTGGTTTGCTAATGCTGCCATCATGCAAAATACCAGAAATAGATTGGCTTTTATAAAGGGGGTTTATTTGGTTACAAAGTTACCATCTTAAGGCCATAAAGTGTCCAAGGTAAGGCATCAACAATAGGGTACCTTCAGTGGAGAAAGACCATTGGCATCTGGTAAACCTCTGTTAGTTGGGAAGACGTGGCTGGCATCTGCTGATCCCAGGATGCATTTCAAAATGTTGTTCTCTAAAATGTCTCTTTTAACTGCAGCTCCTCTCCAAAATCTCATTCTTAGTTGCTCTCGAAAATGTCACTCGCAGCTGCTGCTCTGTTCCTTATGTTTGTCAGCTCTTTTATATGGCTCCAGTAATTTAATTCATACCCACCCTGAATGGGTGGGGTAACACCTCCATGGAAATTATCCAATCAGATATCTTGCCCACAGTTGATTGAGTCACATCTCCATGGAAACACTCAATAGGTTCCAACCTAATCAACACCAATATGTCTGCCCCCACAAAATTGCATTAAAGAATATGGCTTTTTCTGGGGGATATAATAAAGCTGAACTGGCACACATGATATTTAAGTTGCATTTCTTGTAGACATCATATATTGGATCACTTTTAAAAGTCCATTGTGACAATGCCTGTCTTGTAATTGATGTGTTTAGATAGATCATTTATATTTAATGTAATTATTATGTTTGTGTTTACAGTATCATTTTCATATTCATTTTTTGTTCCCTCTTTCTTATTCCTGTTTTCCGTTTCCTGTTTTCTTGGATTATTTCAATTCGTATAGTTTTTGGTTTTTTTAAATGATTGCTCTAGTAATTATAGTTGACATACTTAACTTTTCACAGTTCACTTGGAATCAATATTTTAAAATTTAATGTTGGTCACAGAAAATTTAACACCAAATACTTGTGTTATATATTACATATATAGACATTGATGAAACCCACTAAAGTTATAATTTTTTATTTCAACCATCAAACATTTTAAAGAATTTAAAAGAAAAATAACTTATTATATTTAGCCAGATGTTTTCCACTTTTGTTGTATTTTCTTCATTCTTGAGGTTCCTAGTGTCATTATGGTATTTCTTCTCTTCTATCTGAAGAACTCCCTTTAGCAGTTATTTTTCAAGTGGTCTGCTGGCAACAAGTTCTCTTTGTTTTCCTTTCTCAGAGATTATCTTTATTTCACCTTTATTCTTGAAGATACTTTCACTGGATATATAATTCTGAGTTGACAGTTCTTTTCTTTCTGTTCTTTAAAATTGTTATTCCACCTCCATATCTTGCCTCCATGATTTCTTATAAGAATTTTGGTCATTCAAATTGTTGTTTTATAAGTAATTAGTTTTCTCTCTGGCTATTTTCTAGAGTTTTTCTTTATTTCTATTTTTATTTTCTTTTATTTTTATTTATCCAGTTTAATTATGATCTCTTTGGGCATGAATTTCTTTGGGTTTATCCCATTTGGAGTTTATTTACTTTATAGGATTGCTTCCTTGACCCTCTGTGTGTGTGTGTGTGTGTGTGTGTGTGTGTGTACATTATCCTTGATATCCTTTCCAGTTCTCTGGAGTTCAACTTTTTGGTCCTCCAGCCAGATAACTGGTACTTTATATACCCCACTTTGCCTAGCAATTCTGTGACTATCTGAGGCCGACTGGTGAAAGGGCAAGGAGAAAAACAGCAACGGTGATCCATATCTCTCACTGGGGAGAACAGCTCCTTTGACCTAAAAGGAAAGTTTGCCTCCCTTGTATTTTAGCCTCCTGAGGGCCCATGTTGTCACCGCTGTCACTGCCACCACTACCATAGAAATGCTTGGGACTTGGATGCCAGAAAATGGATAATAGAAAAAAAGACAAGGATTTTCCCTCTGAGGAAATCCCCTTCTTGCTCCTTGAGTCAGATTCAGAGGACTTCTGGTGCTCTCTCTGTCTGAATTGATGCCCATTTCCAGGTTTTGGTCTGCACTGAAGCAGATAACAAATAAGAAAAAAAGGAGTAACTAACTGCTGGTTTGGTCTCAGTTCAAATTCCAGTCTTCTTCAGACCACCTGCCCGTTTCCTTTTCAGAGTCCTCATATAACTGCTTCATGCATTCTATTTAGGTTTTATAAATGAATTTGGTGGGAGAGACAGGGAGTGTGCTTACTCTTCAGAACCAGAACTTTTTAATATCCCCTCATAGATCCGCTGGGGGTGGGGGGTGGAGGGAGAGAGGGAGAAAGGAAAGGAGAAGAAAAATGTTGACAAAACAGAGCTATTCTCTAATACATTACCTTGGGTAACCTTTATAAGTCTGTGAGAGAAGATCTTTTCTTGGGGTGGTGGAATTACTTAAAGAATTGTTTGTTTTTTTTGTACAGGAATTACTTAGAGAATTGTTTGTTGTTTTGTAAATAAAATGCCATTCTATCTAACTAGGTTTAAAATATATTTATTTTATGCAGCATAATGGTAATCAGCTTTATGATTTTTATGACTGATATTTCCAACTTAATTCTAATAATCCTATGGTTTTTATGACAAATAATTGTCTTCTTTTATTCTTAGTCATTAGCACTGAATATATACTTATTTTTGAAACTGTTAATATATTCCTCCTCTTAACCATTTCTTCATTCACTTCCCGTTTCAGTAGATAGATTCAGGAATCTAAGTGTTATAAGAGTTCATTGCCCCATCCTACCTCTAGGTATGTGATCAAAAGAATTGAAAGCAACAGATAAATGGGTAAACAAAATATGGTGTATACATACAGTGGAATATTATTCAGCTATAAAAAGGAGCAAAGTTTTGATACATTCTGTAGCATGGATAAACCTTGAACACATCATATTGAGTGAAATAAGCCAGTTACAAGGGATAGATATTACATGATTTCACTGATATGAAGTAACTAGAATATGCAAATTCATAGAGACAGAAAGTAGATAGCAGGTTTGTAGAAGAAAGAGGTTGGGAAAATAGAGAGTTAATGCTTCATGGGTACAGAAGTTCTGATGGGGTGATGAAAATTTTTGGTAATGGTAATGGAGGGTGGTGATAGTAGCACAACATTGTGAATATAATTAATACAACTGAATTGTATACTGGAAA
Source organism: Choloepus didactylus (assembly GCF_015220235.1). Taxonomy (NCBI): domain Eukaryota; kingdom Metazoa; phylum Chordata; class Mammalia; order Pilosa; family Megalonychidae; genus Choloepus; species Choloepus didactylus. The sequence goes on along the minus strand of NC_051308.1, from coordinate 82,426,358 downwards.
GTGATTAAAATGGGAAATTTGTATACTTTTTATTTTTTTTTAAGGAAAACTAGTAATCTTAATTTAGCCTCTCAGGGTAATTGTAGTTGGCAATAAACAGCTTTTGTCTCAATTGTTATCTTCCCTTGCTATCAAAGGTCCATTGGCCTTTCAGTGTTTTAAGGGTGTGGGAAAGAAAAGTACTTCATTTTAAGGCACTTATTGTTTAAACCTCTTATCCATTCCATTGATAATGCATTGTTCATTGGTACTTATTAGTAGATAAAGGTTCACACATAAATCTATCATTTAGTTTGTAAGTTGCCTTAATAATTAATGTTCTTAAGTGTATGGGTTATCTGATGTTTCTCTAGTGTTTACTATTTTCCACACAGTAGATACTCAGTGAAAATGAGTTGTTTGGAATTTGGATAGTGAAGATTTTTTTATTATTATAATAAGTTAGTGGGAAAGCTTTCTTACAAATTGAATATGAGATGGTACAGAAAGGTATTCTTATTTTAACTGAATTCTACAAAGCAGAAACAGAGATGATGTCAATGCCTGTAGAGAGTGAACAGAGCACAGGAAAACAGAGACCTATTCCATAAGAGGTAGGAAGGGCAGCCAGCCCCTAGAAATCCTCAGTTGCCCTGACTTTCTAGTTCCCATGAAGCACATCTCTGATGGTTTTTGTGGTTGGTTTCCAGGTCTCCAACCAAAGCCCTTATTGTCTGAGCAGTAAACCTTTCCTTATTTAAGATGATTAGAGTATTTATTCTTTGGAATCAGAAGAACTTAATAAATGGGTTTCCACATTTGTAATGAAAAAATCCTAACATGAATTCTAATTTTAAAGTTTGTTATCATAAATTATATCTTTGATAACTTGGTATGGTAGATAGAGCACAGATTTAGAGTCTACCATACTCCAGCTTGAATCACAGTGCAACTGTGTACCAGCTGTGTATTCTTGGACACATCACCACTGATTTTTATTTCTCTATCTGTGAAGCATTTATGTGGTATCCAGCCGGTAGTGTTTTTGAACTGGCTTGTATCAATTCACAAGATCCAGTTGTGGACTAAAGGGAGTGATGTTACCCAGATGGTGGCATGATATGCTCCAGGATTCCATCCCCCCACAGAATTTTTGAACAAAGCAAAAACTGGCAGAGCCATCTTTCTAAGAACTCCAGAAAACAGTTAAAAGGTGGCAGTAATGGGGAAAATGCCGAATCAAGAAAAAAGCAACTTGAAAACATTGGAAAACCTTATGATGCTTTTGTTGGCCTTTCTCCCAACCCTTCCCGCTTAGTGTGGAGCCAGCTGGTGTTCCCTAGGTGTGTCCCTGGTCCTGGTTCAGGAGGGAGCAGAGTAACCTTTATGCATACACAGCGTGCATGTTTGTCTGTACCAGTCTGTCTGGTGGCAGTCTGAAGGACCGAACTAGGACCTTGTCTCTGTCTGGCCAGTCCTGGAACTTGCTCAGGACATAGAAGCAGCTCGTAGGGTAGGTAGAATGCTGTAGGAAAACAAACTGCAGCTACCTGTGGCAAAGGATTTCCAAGACATACGATAGAGCACCAGCAACCTAGAGGAAAGACTGTGATTTCCTGGGAGAAGAGGGGCATTTAGAGTTTGTATGTAAGCAGGGGAATTCATAAGACCACATACACACTCCCAGGGCAAGGTAAGTGTTCAGAAAAGACCAGAAAGGATGCTTTGCTTTCTCATCAGGCTGTTTTTTAGGCTCATTGTAAGGCTGACGAATCTCTAAGAGAATACCATACAGAACCAGTCTACAAAGCAGAGGAAAGGTATTTTCTTTTGTTTCATTTCTTCCTCTTCTTCTTTTTCTTTTTCTTCCTCTCCTCGTCCTCCTTCTTTTTGTTAGCTCTTAGAATTAAAGGAAATTCTCTCATAACAATAGTTGGATACAAATTTAAGGAACATATACTTCAGTGACTAAATTCCAGAGTTAGCACATTAAAATATTAAAATGTCCATTGTGCAACAAAAAATTACAAAGCATGCAAATAAACAGAAAGCAATGATAATAATGTATGAGAAACCATCATCAAGGAGCCCAGACTTTGGGCATACCAGACAGATACTTTTAAAGTACTGTCTTAAATATACTCAGAGAGCTAAAGGAAAACACAGACAAAGAATGAAAGGAAACCAGGAAAATGATGTATTAACAAAATGAGAATTTTAGTAAAGACATAGAGATCATGTAAAGGAACCCAGCAGAAGTACTGGAGCTAATGACGAAAATAACCAAAATAAAAAAATTCCCTGTTGAGGTTCAACAGCAGGTTGAAATAAGCAAAAGAATCTGTAAACTTGGTGATAGGACAGTTGACATTATCCAGTCTGAGGAACAGGAAAAAAAAAATGAATTGAGAAAAATGAACAGAGTTTAATAGATCTATGAGTGTGTGATAGAGCACTTTTACTTTTACTAATACTATATTATCACTATTACTATTACTTTTACTTTTACTATGAAAGGTCAATACTTTATGTGAGTTCCAGAAGGGAAGAAAGAAAGAAAGGGGCAGAAAAATATTCAAAGGAATATAATGGCTGAAGACTCCCCAAATTTAACAATAGACATGGATATATATATCCCAGATACTCAACAGACTTCAAACTGGATGAACTCAAATCTACACTGAGACACATAATCAAACAGTTGAATGTCAAACATAAAGAGAATCCTGAATGCCATAAGAGAGAAGAAACATGTCATATACAACAGATCCTCCATAAGATTAAGTGCTACTTTCTCATCCAAAACCCATGGAGTCAGGAAGGTACGGAATGCAAAGGAAGTGGTGGAAGGAAAAAATTACCAACTGGCATAACTGTCTTTCATAAATAAGGGAGAGGTTAATAATTCCTAGATGAACAAAAGCTGAGGGAGTTTGCCACCACTAGACCTGCCCTACAAGCAATGCTAAAGGGAGTTCTTTGAACTGAAAGGAAAGGACACTAGACAATAGATTGAATCCACATGAAGAAATGAATATCCCCAGTAAAGCTAACTACATGGGCAAATTAAATGTCAGTAATGTTGTATTTTTGTAACTCCACTTCGTGCTTCTTATAGGATCTAAAATGCAAATTCATAAAGAGATGATAAATATCTGGTTTTGAACATACAATGTATAAAGATGTAATTTTTGTGAGAATAGCATAAAGGTGGGTAAATGGAGGGCTATAGGAATGTAGTGTATATACAGTTGAAGTTCACTGGTATCAAGGCAAGCAAGATCATTATAGATTTAGGATATTAAATTTAAGCCCCATGGTAACCACAAAGAAAATATCTGAAAAATATACACAGAAGGAAATGAGAAGAAATTCTAAATGATTTATTATAAAAGATCAATCAAATACAAAAGTAGACATTAATGGAAGAATTGAGGGGAAAAAAGGTATAAGACTTACAAAAACCCAACAGCAAAGTTGCAGAAGAAATTCCTATATATCGGTAATTACTTTAAATGTAAATGAATTAAACCCTCCAGTCAAAAGGCAGAGATTGGCAAAGTGAATAAAAAAGCATGACCAACTATGTGCTGTTTACAAAAGACTCAACTTAAATTCGAAGTAAATTGAAAGTGAAAGGATGGAAAAAAAATACTCCATGCCGGTAGTAACCAAGAGTGCAGTGGCTATGCTAATACCAGAGAAAACAGACTTTAAGTCAAAAACTACTACAAGGGACAAAAAGACTCTGTTTGATAAGATGTTCTGTTTATCAAGAAGAAACAATTTAAACAGATGTGTACCAACAGCCCCAAAATATTTGAAGCAAACACTGACAATTTTGAAGGAAGAAATCGATGGTTCTGTATTAATAGTGGGAGACTTAAGTACACCATTTTCAATAGTGAATAGAACATCTAAACAGAAGATCAGTAAGGAAGCAGAGTACTTGAACAATACTATAAAACTAGACTTAACAGATATTTATATATATCAAAAACATCACCCAACAACAGCAAAATGCACATTCTTCTCAATTGCACATCTGTCATTCTCTAAGATAGAACATATAGTTAGGTCACAAAACAAGTCTCAGTAAATTTTAAAAGACAGAAATTATACTAAGTATCTTCTTTAACCACAGCGGAAAAAGGTAGAAATAAATAACAGAGGGAGAGCTGGAAAATTCACATATGTGTAGAAATTAAAAACTGCATTGTGGAGCGATTTCTTTATGTGTGGCAAAAGCTGTGGCTTGCCTACACCAATAGCCACACTCCTTTATCCTTGCTAATAGAACTGTGATTAGAATGGAATGGAAGCAATCAGCTTTGTGCTTATTGGAGGTGAAGCTGTGTGTATTTGGGGGAGGGGCTAGGCCCCTTCATGGAGCCTGAGGATTGAATTTTGATTGAATAAGCCATTGGTTCTTTTTTTTTTTTTTTTTTTTTTTTTTTTTTTTTTTTTTTAAATCATCATTTTATTGAGATACATTCACATACCACGCAGCCACACAAAACAAATTGTACTTTCGATTGTTTACAGCACCACCACACAGCCGTACACCCACCACCCAAATCAATCCCCGACACCCTCATTAGCATACACACAAAAATAACAAGAATAATAATTAGAGTGAAAAAGAGCAACCGAAGCAAAAAAGAACACTGGGCACCTTTGTCTGTCTGTTTCCCTCCCCTACTTTTCTACACATCCATCCACAAACTAGACAAAGTGGTGCCTGGTCCCCATGGCCCTCCCAACCCCACCGCCACCCCTCACAAGCCACACTTTTATACAACTGTCTTCGAGATTCATGGGTTCCGGGCTGCAGCCCGACAGTCCCAGGCATCCACCACCAGCCACCCCAACTCTCCAGAACCCAAAAAGGGCTGTCCAAAGTGCGCACAAGAGTGCCCACCAGAGTGACCCCTCGGCCCCCCCCGGAACCTCTCTGCCACCGAAGCCCACCCCACCTCCCCTCACATCCCCCCCCCGGCCAAGAAGATGCTCTCCGTCCCACGGTGCCAGGTCTACACTCCTCCCTGGGAGCCACACTCCACGCCGCCAGGGAGATTCACTTCCCTGGGTGTCCGATCCCACGCAGGGGGGAGGGCAGCGATCCCACCTTTCAAGCTGCCCCAGCCAGAGAGAGAGGGCCACACCCGAGCAACAAAGAGGCATTCAGGAGGAGACTCCCAGGCACAAACACTGGGAGGCCTAGCCTCTCCTCTGCAGCAACCGTCTCCCCAAGGGTAAAACTTATGGTAGAGGGCTCAACCCATCAAACCACCAGTCCCCCATGTCTGTGGTCATGTTAGCAACCATGGAGGTGGGGTAGGCGAATACCCCTGCATTCTCCACAGGCTCCCCAAGGGGGCACTACATCTTTTTTTTTTTTTTTTTCCCCTTGTTTGTCTTTTTTCTTTTTTTTTTTTTTTTTTTTAACTTTCCCTTCTTTTTTCAAATCACCTGTATGAAAAAAAAAGTTAAAAAGAAAACAAACATACAATAAAAGAGCATTTCAAAGAGACCATAGCAAGGGAGTAAGAAAAAGACAACTAATCTAAGATAACTGCTTAACTTCCAACATGTTCCTACTTTACCCCAAGAAAGTTACATAATATAGCAACATTTCAGTGAACTTGTTCCTACTACAACCATCAGAAATTAACAGACCATAGTCATTTCTGGGCATCCCCAGAACGTTAAATAGCTTATCTGTTCTTCCTGGATTATTGTTCCCCCTTCCTTAATTGCTCTCTACTGCTAGTTCCCCTACATTCTACATTATAAACCATTTGTTTTACATTTTTCAAAGTTCACATTAGTGGTAGCATATAATATTTCTCTTTTTGTGCCTGGCTTATTTCGCTCAGCATTATGTCTTCAAGGTTCATCCATGTTGTCATATGTTTCACCAGATCGTTCCTTCTTACTGCCGCGTAGTATTCCATCGTGTGTATATACCACATTTTATTTATCCACTCATCTGTTGAAGGACATTTGGGTTGTTTCCATCTCTTGGCAATTGTGAATAATGCTGCTATGAACATTGGCGTGCAGATATCTGTTCGTGTCACTGCTTTCCGATCTTCCGGGTATATACCGAGGAGTGCAATCGCTGGATCGAATGGTAGCTCTATATCTAGTTTTCTAAGGAACTGCCAGACTGACTTCCAGAGTGGCTGAACCATTATACAGTCCCACCAACAATGAATAAGAGTTCCAATTTCTCCACATCCCCTCCAGCATTTGTAGTTTCCTGTTTGTTTAATGGCAGCCATTCTAACCGGTGTTAGATGGTATCTCATTGTGGTCTTAATTTGCATCTCTCTAATAGCTAGTGAAGCTGAACATTTTTTCATGTGTTTCTTGGTCATTTGTATTTCCTCTTCAGAGAACTGTCTTTTCATATCTTTTGCCCATTTTATAATTGGGCTGTCTGTACTATTGTCATTGAGTTGTAGGATTTCTTTGTATATGCAAGATATCAGTCTTTTGTCAGATACATGGTTTCCAAAAATTTTTTTTCCCATTGAGTTGGCTGCCTCTTTACCTTTTTGAGAAATTCCTTTGAGGTGCAGAAACTTCTAAGCTTGAGGAGTTCCCATTTATCTATTTTCTCTTTTGTTGCTTGTGCTTTGGGTGTAAAGTCTAGGAAGTGGCCTCCTAATACAAGGTCTTGAAGATGTTTTCCTACATTATCTTCTAGGAGTTTTATGGTACTTTCTTTTATATTGAGATCTTTGGTCCATTTTGAGTTAATTTTTGTGTAGGGGGTGAGGTAGGGGTCCTCTTTCATTCTTTTGGATATGGATATCCAACTCTCCCAGCCCCATTTGTTGAAAAGACCATTATGGCTCAGTTCGGTGACTTTGGGGGCCTTATCAAAGATCAGTCGGCCATAGATCTGAGGGTCTATCTCTGAATTCTCAATTCGATTCCATTGATCTATATGTCTATCTTTGTGCCAGTACCATGCTGTCTTGGCAACTGTGGCTTTATAATAAGCTTCAAAGTCAGGGAGTGTAAGTCCTCCCACTTCGTTTTTCTTTTTTAGAGTGTCTTTAGCAATTCGAGGCATCTTCCCTTTCCAAATAAATTTGATAACTAGCTTTTCCAAGTCTGCAAAGTAGGTTGTTGGAATTTTGATTGGGATTGCATTGAATCTGTAGATGAGTTTGGGTAGAATTGACATCTTAATGACATTTAGCCTTCCTATCCATGAACATGGAATATTTTTCCATCTTTTAAGGTCCCCTTCTATTTCTTTTAGTAGAGTTATGTAGTTTTCTTTGTATAGGTCTTTTACATCTTTGGTTAAGTTGATTCCTAGGTACTTGATTTTTTTAGTTGCTATTGAAAATGGTATCTTTTTCTTGAGTGTCTCTTCAGTTTGTTCATTTCTAGCATATAGAAACATTACTGACTTATGTGCATTAATCTTGTATCCCGCTACTTTGCTAAATTTGTTTATTAGCTCTAGTAGGTGTATCGTTGATTTCTCAGGGTTTTCTAGATATAAGATCATATCATCTGCAAACAATGACAGTTTTACTTCTTCTTTTCCAATTTGGATGCCTTTTATTTCTTTGTCTTGCCGGATTGCCCTGGCTAGCACTTCCAGCACAATGTTGAATAACAGTGGTGACAGCGGGCATCCTTGTCTTGTTCCTGATCTTAGAGGGAAGGCTTTCAGTCTCTCACCATTGAGTACTATGCTGGCTGTGGGTTTTTCATATATGCTCTTTATCATGTTGAGGAAGTTTCCTTCAATTCCTACCTTTTGAAGTGTTTTTATCAAAAAGGGATGTTGGATTTTGTCAAATGCTTTTTCAGCATCTATTGAGATGATCAATTGATTTTTCCCTTTCGAGTTTTTAATGTGTTGTAATACATTGATTGTTTTTCTGATGTTGAACCATCCTTGCATGCCTGGAATGAACCCCACTTGGTCATGGTGTATGATTTTTTTAATGTGTCTTTGGATTCGATTTGCAAGTATTTTGTTGAGGATTTTTGCATCTATATTCATTAGGGAGATTGGCCGGTAGTTTTCCTTTTTTGTAGCATCTTTGCCTGGTTTTGGTATTAGATTGATGTTAGCTTCATAAAATGAGTTAGGTAGTGTTCCATTTTTTTCAATGTTTGAAAGAGTTTGAGTAAGATTGGTGTCAGTTCTTTCTGGAAAGTTTGGTAGAATTCCCCTGTGAAGCCATCTGGCCCTGGGCATTTATTTGTGGGAAGATTTTTGATGACTGATTGGATCTCTTTGCTTGTGATGGGTTGGTTGAGGTCTTCTATTTCTTCTCTGGTCAGTCTAGGTTGTTCATATGTTTCCAGGAAATTGTCCATTTCTTCTACATTATCCAGTTTGTTGCCATACAGTTGTTCATAATATCCTCTTATAATTTTTTTAATTTCTTCAGGATCTGCAGTTATGTCACCTTTTTCATTCATTATTTTGTTTATATGGGTCTTCTCTCTTTTTGATTTTGTCAGTCTAGCTAGGGGCTTGTCAATCTTGTTGATCTTCTCAAAGAACCAACTTTTGGTGATATTTATCCTTTCTATTGTTTTTTTGTTCTCTATGTCATTTATTTCTGCTTTAATCCTTGTTATTTCTTTTCTTCTACTTGGTTTAGGATTGGTTTGCTGTTCATTTTCTAGCTTCTTCAGTTGATCCATTAGTTCTTTGATTTTGGCTCTTTCTTCCTTTTTAATATATGCGTTTAGTGCTATAAATTTCCCCCTTAGCACTGCTTTTGCTGCATCCCATAGGTTTTGGTATGTTGTGTTCTCATTTTCATTCGTCTCTATATATTTAGCAATTTCTCTTGCTATTTCTTCATTAACCCACTGATTGTTTAGGAGTGTGTTGTTTAACCTCCAGGTATTTGTGAATTTTCTAAGTCTCTGATGGTTATTGACTTCTAATTGTATTCCATTGTGGTCAGAGAATGTGCTTTGAATGATTTCAATCTTTTTAAATTTATTGAGGCTTGTTTTATGTCCCAGCATATGATCTATTCTGGAGAAAGTTCCATGAGCACTAGAAAAGTATGTGTATCCTGGTGATTTGGGATGTAATGTCCTGTAGATGTCTGTTAAATCTAATTCATTTATCAGATTGTTTAGGTTTTCAATTTCCTTATTGGTCTTCTGTCTGGTTGATCTATCTATAGGAGAGAGTGATGTGTTGAAGTCTCCCACAATTATTGTGGAAACATCAATTGCTTCCTTTAGTTTTGCCAATGTTTCTCTCATGTATTTTGTGGCACCTTGATTGGGTGCATAGACATTTACGATTGTTATTTCTTCTTGCTGAATTGCCCCTTTTATTAGTATGTAGTGGCCTTCTTTGTCTCTCAAAACATCCCTGCATTTGAAGTCTATTTTATCTGAGATTAATATTGCTACACCTGCTTTCTTTTGGCTGTAGCTTGCATGAAATATTTTTTTCCATCCTTTCACTTTCAATTTCTTTGTGTCCCTGTGTCTAAGATGAGTCTCTTGTATGCAACATATTGATGGTTCATTTTTTTTGATCCATTCTGCGAATCTATATCTTTTAATTGGGGAGTTTAATCCATTTACATTCAACGTTAAAACCGTGAAGGCATTTCTTGAATCGGCCATCTTATCCTTTGGATTATGTTTGCCATATTTTTCCCTCTCTCTATTAATATCCTTTATTGTACCCATACCGAATCTCTTTAGTACTGAACCTTTCTCCAAGTCTCTCTGTCCTGTCTTTGTTTCTCTGTCTGTAGGGCTCCCTTTAGTATCTCCAGTAGGGCAGGTCTCTTGTTAGCAAATTCTCTCAGCATTTCTTTGTCTGTGAAAAATTTAAGCTCTCCCTCAAATTTGAAGGAGAGCTTTGCTGGATAAAGTATTCTTGGCTGGAAATTCCTCTCTCTCAGAATTTTAAATATATCGTGCCATTGCCTTCTCGCCTCCATGGTGGCTGCTGAGTAGTCACTACTTAGTCTTATGCTGTTTCCTTTGTATGTGGTGAATTGCTTTTTCTCTTGCTGCTTTCAGAACTTGCTCCTTCTCTTCTATGTTTGACAGTGTGATCAGTATATGTCTCGGAGTGGGTTTTTTTTGGATTTATTCTATTTGGAGTTCGCTGAGCATTTATGATTTGTGTATTTATGTTGTTTAGAAGATTTGGGAAGTTTTCCCCAACAATTTCTTTGAATACTCTTCCTAGACCTTTACCCTTTTTCTTCCCCTTCTGGACACCAATGAGTCTTATATTCGGACGCTTCATATTATCTATCATATCCCTGAGGTCCATTTCGAGTTTTTCAATTTTTTTCCCCATTCTTTCTTTTATGCTTTCATTTTCCATTCTGTCATCTTCCAGGTCACTGATTCGTTGTTCAACTTCCTCTAGTCTTGTACTATGAGTGTCCAGAATCTTTTTAATTTGGTCAACAGTTTCTTTAATTTCCATAAGATCATCCATTTTTTTATTTAGTCTTGCAATGTCTTCTTTATGCTCTTCTAGGGTCTTCTTGATTTCCTTCATATCCCGTACTAGGGTCTCATTGTTCATCTTTAGTTCTTTGAGTAGCTGCTCTAGGTGTGTCTCTTCTGGTCTTTTGATTTGGGTGCTTGGGCTTGGGTTATCCATATCGTCTGGTTTTTTCATATGCTTTATAATTTTCTGTTGTTTTTGGCCTCGTGGCATTTGCTGTCCTTGATAGGGTTCTTTTAGGGTTTGTAGACCAGTTGAAGTCCTTATCTCTAATTTATCAGATCTACAGCTTCGTGGAGTACACTTTCTCTAACTAACCAGCAGGTGGCGTCCACGAGCCACCTGTTCTCCACAAGCCAGATCTCCCCTGCTTAGCCTTTTTGGTGAGTGGGGGAGTGAGTCTTGTGGGGCCCAATTGGTGTCCCAAGCTTGCGTGTGTAGTTGGTGTTGCCTGCCCTGTATGTGGGGCGTGTTTCTGGGCAGTCGGGGAGGGGGGGTGGCCCTAACAATCAAATCTCCCTGATGATCCTAGAGTTTTAAAGCTACTGCAATAGTCTAATCCTTCAGTTCAGTCCTGCCACAGTTTGTCTCTGCCACTGACCCACAAGTCTTTGGTATTGGCGTATGGCTCCTGAGACTTGCAAGTGGGCCCCTCTTCCAGGCTGTGCACCCCGGGTCCTCTGTTGAGGGATGACTGTGCTATGTCACAGGTGAGTGCCGTCCCCCCAGGGCAGTTCTGGGCTGCTGGGCTGTGTTGGGAGGCTCCCAGTCTGCTCAAATGATGGCTGAATGGGGCTCTGTTAATTCACACTGCTCCCCCTTCCCAGCTCTGGGACATTCAGCTGAGGTTGCAGGGAAGGCTAATGTCCACGCCCAGTTTTGTGGTGTGTGCCTGTTATTTGAAGCCCTTCCGTCACACTGGGTTGTCTGGGGCAGCTCTGGGCTATGGGGCTGGCGATGGGCAGGAGTGTTTCCTGTCCACCAGGATGGTGGCTGTGAGCGGACACCCCCCTTTTCTTGGGAAGTTGTGTTGTTTAGTGAATTTTCTCAGCCACTGGATTATTGCCTTTTGTCTCAGAGCTCTCTTATTTCTGCTCTTGACTTGACGTGCCCAAATTTCAATTCTTTGAAGCTTTCTGTATTGAGCTTCTTAGAGTAATTGTTTTAGAAAAAGCAAAAAGGATTTAAAAAAAAAAAAAAAAAAAAAAAAAAAAAACGGCCCTCCTCAGAGATCTAATGGGTTATTGAAATGCTAATAGACAAAGCAACCAGGGCCATTAAGGAAAGGTGCCCTGGGCAGAGAGATCAGCCTTGCTTCGGGATTTGCATATGCGCCTCAAGGCCTGATCTCCGCCCTTCCCCTTTCTGTGTTCACCAGAACTCCAAAAATCCTCTGCTTTTACTTTGGAGCTTCTCGTGTTGTTTTCCTTCTATGCCCGTCTCCTCTCTGCTGGGCTGGCTGCTCTCAGAGTCTCTGGTGTCTGGCCTCAGTCTATCTATGGTTGGAGTTTGAATCAGTAGAATGAGTTTCCGATGAGAGCAGCCACTGCAATTCTCCCTTCTCCTTCCTGGAGCTGACAGCCCCTCCTCCCCCGGGACTGAGCCTGGCAGGGAGGGGCGCGGGTCCCCTGGCCGCAAAAACTTACAGATTTCGGTGATCTCAGCAGTTCCACGTTTTCATGAGTGTTGTATGAAGTATGCCCAAAGACAGATTGCTCTGTGGTGTCCAGTCCACGCAGTTCCTGGCTTTTTACCTACTTTCCTGGAGGAGTAACTAAAACATACAGCTCACCAGTCTGCCATCTTGCCCCGCCTCCCGCCATTGGTTCTTAAAAGTGTGGTCCAAGAATACCTGAAAGTCCCTGAGACCCCTTCCAGGGTTTCTGCATAGCCCTCCCTTTTTCCAAAGACACAAGTGTATGAAGTTGAAATTTTTTCATGTATTTCAAGCAAGACAATATATCATAATGGATTGAATGCAGAAGTGTAAAAGAGAATCCAGCTGTCTTCTATTAAGCCAGGCAGTAAAGAGATATACAAAAAGGTAAAATAATGCCACTCATTTTAGTAATTTTTTGGGGGGGCGTATGGATATTTTTCTTAAAAGTAGTTTTAAAAAAAAATTTTTAATGTCATGGTAATTAATTACTATCATTTTAAATGAATTTTTAAACAATTTTTAAAATTTCTGTTTTATTTTTAATACAGCAAATATCAACAGCTATAACAAACATAAAAAAGCGTGTTAGGATCATCATCAATAACCTTAAAGGGTATAAAGGAATCCTGAGGACAAAGAGTTTGAGAACTGCTGGCCTAAGCCACTTATGATCGTTTTCCCTCCTTTTGATGGTGATTTTATTAGGAATGTGACAGAAATCTAGAAAATGAGACCTGAACTGATACGAACTACAGAGAAAGTTTTCTTGCTGATAAAAAGGAGCTGCATGGGAAGAAACAGTCTCTCTTCTACTCCACTGGGTTGATGTGTATGCATGTGATGCCTGGAGAAGCTACTGCCATCTTTGATCTAACGTTACAAGGCTAAGGACAAAGCCAACACACTGTAGATTGTGGAGTGGAGAGCAGGAAAGAATATGTGTCCTTGAAGACATTGTGAGCCTCTATGCAACCAATCCAGTGCCACATATCTCTGGATTTCCTATTTTGTGAAATAATAATACTCCCCCTACTAGATCATAAGATCCATGAATGCAGGGTTTTGTTTTGATATGAGTTATGTGTGTGTGTTTTGTCTGTTTTATTCAAAGTCGTATCTCTATCCTCTAGAAAATTGCATGGAACTTAGTAGCTGATACTTAAATGTTTATTGAATAACTGAATGAACCACCAGAGAGTTAGTTTTTAAATATTTATCAGCACACCATTGTTTCTAGCATTACAGCATGCTTTCATTAAATATTATTTTCTCCTTTCCTTTTCTCTTTGTCCTTTTCAAAGAGAATCAATATCTAGCATACTTAATGTAATCAGGAGTGGTGAAAGAAAACCTTATCAATAACTTTTAACTTGAAGGCTGTTGTATCCTCTAGCTTTATCATTTTCAACAGTACTAAAAACAACCTTCTCTAGAAAAACAGATTATAAGTTGGAGAGAGTGTGATTTTCTTTTTGTTTGTTTGTTTGTTGAATTTTATTTTGAAATAATTTCAAACTTACAGGACCAGTTGCAAAGACAATGCAAACCCCATACATAGATCTCCAGCATACCCCAGCCCCCCTCCACCGATACCCCAGATCCACCAACTTTAACATCCTGTCACTCTACCTGTTCTTTCTTCCCCTCTCTCCCTCCTTCCCTCCCTCCTTTGCTACCATTCATCATCTGTTGCTCTGTCTTCTGAACATACGAGAGCATGCTGCACACATCCTTGAACAAACAATATAATTCACATACACATTTCCCATGAACCAGAACATTCATTTATGCAATCACATTAAGCGCAGCTAAGAAGTTCTAGAAATTCAACATTGATACAAAGCTTACATTCTATATTTCATTTTTTTCTTATGTCCCAACTGTGCCCCTTTGAACCTCCTCTCCTCCATCCTCAGATCCCATCCAGGATCATCCTTTGCATTTAATTGTCATTATCTATTTAAACTGTCTTTTTTTTTTTTTTTTTCAGTTGTGGAAACATGTATACAGCATAAATCTTCCCATTCCAACCACACTCCCAAGCATTCTGTTAGTGGGATTAATCACATTCACATTGTTGGAGTGCCTTCACCTTCCCACAATCCATTACTAGAAAGTTCCCTTCACCTCAAAAAGAAATCCTACACTCATTTCTTATTAACTCTCCAATGCCCCTTTCTCCACTTCTTGTAACCCATACTCTACTTTTCATCTCTATGATCATATTCTCTGATACCTTCTTTGTGTTTAATGTGGGGCTTAAATTTAACCTCTTAAATCTATAACAATCTTGTTTTCTTTGATACCAGCTTCTCTTCAACAGGACACATAAACTATGTTCCTATACTCCTCCATTCCCCCACCATTATGTAGTTCTTGTCATAAATTACATATTTTATATTGAGTCCAAAACCACTGATTTATCATTACAGTTTATGTATTTTAGATCCTGTAGGAAGTAAATAGTGGAGTTACAAATCAAAAATATAGTAGTCTTGGTATTTATATTTACTATGTGATCTTTACTGGAAATCTTTATTTCTGCATGTGGTTTCAGTTAGTTGTTTAGTGTCCCTTCCTTTCAGCCTACACAGTTCCCTTTAGCATTTCTTATAGGACTGATCTGCTGGTGATGAAGTCCCTCAGCTTTTGATTATCTGGGAATGTTTTCATCTCCCCCCCATTTTTAACCTCCATGTGTTTGTGAATTTTCTAAGTTTCTGATGGTTATTGACTTCTATTTGTATTCCATTGTGGTCAGAGAATGTGCTTTGAATAAATTCGATTTTTTTAAATTTATTGGGGCTTGTTTTATGTCCCAGCATATGGTCTATTCTGGAGAAAGTTCTGTGATAACTAGAGAAGAATGTGTGTCCTGGTGATTTGGGATGTAATGTTCTATACATGTTTGTTAAATTTCTCTCTATCTCTGTCTCTTTTCTTTTTTAATCTGTAAGTAGTGCTCCGTTCAGTATCTCAAGTAGGGCAGGTCTTTTATTAGCAAAATCTCTCAGCATTTGTTTATCTGTGAAAAATTTAAACTCTCCCTCAAATTTGAAGGAGAGTTTTGCTGGATAAAGTATTCTTGGTTGGAAATTTTCTCTCTCAGAATTTTGAATATGTCATGCCACTGCCTTCTTGCCTCCATGGTGGCCACTGAGAGGTCACTACTTAGTCTTATGTTGTTTCCTTTATATGTGGTGAATTGCTTTTCTCTTGCTGCTTTCAGAACTTGCTCCTTCTCTTCAGTATTTGAGAGTCTAATCAGAATATATCTTGGAGTGGGTTTATTTGGTTTTATTCTATTGGGAGTTCGCTGGGCATTTATGCTTTGTGTATTTATATTGTGTAGAAGGTTGGGGAAGTTTTCCCCAACAATTTCTTTGAATACTCTTTCTAGACCTTTACCCTTCTCTTCCCCTTCTGAGATACCAATGAGTCTTACATTTGGACGTTTTATTTTATCTATCATATCCCTGAAATCCGTTTAGATTTTTTTTTATTTTTCCCCATTCTTTCTTTTGTTGTTTCATTTTCTGTTCTGTATTTCTCAAGGTCACTGAGTCATTGTTCAGCTTCCTCTAGTCTTGTACTATGAGTATCCAGAGTCTTTTTAATTTGGTCAACAGTTAATTTTATTTCCGTAAGATCATCTATTTTTTTATTTACTCTTGCAATTTCTTCTTTATGCTTGTCTAGGGTCTTCTTCATGTCCTTTATATCCTGTGCCATGCTCTTCTTCATATCCTTTATATCCTGTGCCATGCCCTCATTGTTTGTCTTTAGTTTTTTGATTAATTGCTCCAAGTACTATGTCTCCTCTGATCTTTTGATTTGGGTGTTTGGGTTATCCATATCATCTGGTTTTATCATATGCTTTAAAATTTTCTGTTGTTTTTGTCCTCTTCGCATTTGCTTTTCTTCATAGGGTTCTTTTAGGATATGAAGGATTATTGAAACCCCAATCTCTAATTTGTCAGATCTACAGCTTGGTGTGGTGTACACTTTCTCTAACTAACCAGCAGATGGTGTCTGCAAGTCACCTATTCCCCTCAAGTCAATTCTCGCCAACTTTGTCTTTGTGGTGTGTGGGGGTCTGATTCTTTTGGGGTTCAATTGGTGCACCAAGTTTGGGTGTGTTGTTGGTGCTGTCCTCTCTGAATGTGGGGTGTGTGTCTGAGTGGTTAGAGAGGGAGGTCGGCTTTAGTAATCAGACTTCCTGGGTGTTCCTGGAGATTTAAGGCTGTTCCAAGAGTCCAAACCTTCAGTTCAGTCTCGCCACAGATTGTCTCTGCTGCTGACCCACAAGTCCTTGGTATTGTCGTATGGTCCCTGGGATTTCCGAGTGTGTCCCTCTTCCCTGCTGTGCCCTTCTTAGGGCCTCTGCTGAGGGACAGCTGTGCTATGTCACAAGTGTGTCCCGTCCCTCAAGGGACGTTCTGGGCCTCCAGGCCATGCAGGGGCATTCCCAGCCTGCTGTAAGGATGGCTGAATGGGGCCTGTTAATTTCCCCCTTTTCACACAGCTCCGCCTTCCCAGCTCCAGGACAATTAGCTGTGGGTGCACTAAAGGCTGTTGTCCACGCCCGATATTGTGGCATGTGCTCATGTTGCTGGAAACACTTTCTGTCACACTAGGTCCCTTGGCGCATTTCTGATCTGTGGTGCCTGCGCCAAGCAGGAGCGTTCCCAGCCACTGTGAAGATGGCTGCAAGGGGTGTGGTTTTTTCCGTTTTGGCTAACCTCTATCTTCTTTGCTCTGAGACAATTAGCAGGAGGTGTACAAAAGGCTATCTTCCATGCCAGATATTGAGGCGTTCGTATAGCCTGTTCCTGCTGAGGTTCACTGTGTGGTTCTCGCTGCTATATCTGCAGCCGCTTTGGGGTTTTTTAAAAAAAGAACTAGTCTGCCTCCAAACACCAATCAATGGTTTCCCGACACTGCAGTGCAGCCACCGGACATTCAGCCGGCTCACTCACTCATTTCTGAACACAGACTCCCAGTTTCACCAAGTGCACAGTCCCTGTGGATTTAGCAGACCTTGTCCAGCTGGTACATTGCTGGAACTGGTGTTCTGGGTCACTTTCTGGCTTTTATCTAGTATTTTTCACAGAGGTATTTTTTTGCCCTGTCTCATTTAGCCACCATCTTAGGTTCTCCTGTGATTTTCTTTTAAATTCAGTGTACTGGGATGTTTCATTTGTAAGAACACCGATACATTATATTTCAAAGAGGATTATTACAAGTTTGAAGAATATAGTGTTTTTTGAATTTTGAAAAATGATTATGAGTCATAACACTTGTTAACATTTTCTTGAAAATGTTTTCCTAAGGAATGAAGAGAAAATAAGTTTTAGTTTTAATTTCTTTTTCATCCGTTTTCCCCTTTTCTGGGTTAATAAGGAAATGATTTTATAAAAAACATTTCAATATTGTATATGGTTGTGGGCTGATTTTCCTTCTCATTTACTCAAAAGGTATATTATGGATGCTTTGATAACATAACATTTTCCATCATTATGATGGTTTTTCTGCAGTTTTTCTTGCCATTTTTAATCTAGAATAAAACATTTTCTAAAGCTTTTCTTTTATAGTTTTTTTCTTTCACCTTCAGAATATATCATAGTAGTCATTATGACCTTACTTTCTTTACCTTCATCCAGTTTAAATAAAAGAAAAAGCAGCTGTATTTCTGAGGTGCATAGCTGATTGTTTTGCAGCTCCCAAAGGAGAGTAACTAATTGCTGAACATCGAGGAGATAAAACAGAGATTCTTGTCTGTGTGAATTTAATGTTACAAATCAGTGAAAAATAAGTGTTTAGTATTTTAGTCCTGTTATTTCCAAAATTATAATGTGGGGTAGGAATAGTGTTTCATCCCCATATGTGTTTGAGAATATATAAAGGAAAGATTGAATTATGTTGCCACTTCTGGTGAATATCAGTTGACCACATATATGTGGGTGTATTTCTGGGCTTGCTGTGTATTCCATAGGGTCCATCTGTTTGTCATTACAACACTTGTCTTCATTACCATAGCTTTATAGTAAGTCTCAAAATTTTAAGTCTTCTAACTTTATTCTTCATTTTAAAATTGCTTGGTAATTCTAGGATGTTTGCATTTCATATAATTTTTTAAATCTACTTGTCAGTTTTTGGAAAAAAAAACAAACAAAAACAGCCTACTGGCATTTTGATTGGGATTGCATTGAATCTGTAGATCATTTGGTGGAGAACTGATGCATTAACAATGTTGAGTATTCTAATTCATAAATGTAATATATTTCTCCATTTGTTTAGGTATTCTTTAATTTGTCTCAGTAATATTTTGTAGTTTTCCATGTACAGGTCTTACACATAGTTTACTAAATTTATCCCTAAGCATTTCAGTATTTCATATTTTTGGTGCTATCATTATTGTCAATGCTTTTAAATTTCATTTCTTATCATTTGTTGCTAATATGGAGAACTACAACTGAATCTTATGTATTGTTCTTATAATCTGAAACCTCATTAATTCCACTTCTTTGTTCTACCAGTGCTTTTGTAGATTCCTGAGTATTTCAACACACACATCGTATTGTCAGTGGGTAAAAAGTTTTACTTTTTTTCCTTTCTGATCCATATGCCTTATATTTATGATAATTTTATAATATTATAAATATTATCATTTTATAATATTATAAAGTATGAAACATTTCTTTTTCATATATGTATCTTATATCTATATCTATATCTATCTGTATATATCATATTTAATCATTAGTAACTTCATTAATTTGGAGTAAAGTAACTCTTTGGTATCGCTTTTCTAACCAAGCCAACCATTCAAAACATGTGTCTTATATTAGTACCTAATAATAATAGTTGGAATTTATTTATTAGAAAATGTGTTTCTAATTTGTACAGAAAACTGAAGCTCTTTTAAGCATCTTCTAAGCTATCTTGATTTCCCTACTGTAGTTTAAAATTCAAGACAAATGTTTTAGCAAGATATTTTATATTAGTAAATTCACTTTAAAAGCATAAACATTAGTTTTATACGTAAAATAGCAATAACAGAGAAGCCAAACCTACTGATAGCATTTAAGGAGTTTCCTTTTCTTCTTCCATAGTTGTCACAGTGCATTACAGTTTTTATGTATTTCCTGGAAAATTCAATAATCCAGAGGTAGAATAATTTAAACAAACCGATAGTTTAATTTATAGTGGCAGACTCTGTATCCTATAAAATACAAAGAGCAGAAGACGGCAGTAATCACTGAAATAAATCTCAGCAGCATGTCTATAATTTTAAGTGTGTAAAGGGTGATGAGCTCGTCTTTCACAAAGATGATTGAAAATTGCTTCCATCAAGGAGGAAGGAGAAAGGAAGAGTTAATGTCTAAGGGGAATAAATGTGTTGCCCGTAAGTCTGGACCACTTATAAATACAGAAAGCAATGTAATGATAGTATCATCTGTATAGAAACAAGGGATCTTAAAAAAGAGGAAGGAAATAGTATGAGTTAAAATAAGATTGAATCTTCAAGTGAAAGTTGAAGATTTATGGCATTAATTAACATTTACTTATAGACTCAGATGCTAGCCCTGGCTGGCAGAAGATGGAATGGGATGGAAAAGGAACTTTGGTTATAAATAAGAACAGAAGACATGATAAAATTAAAGATAGTAATTAGCTTGGAAAACTAAACGGAGAAAAGAATCCTTTTCTTCGGAATTATATTGCTAAATTTTTTGGTTCTCTTTCGCACAGTTTCATTGTAGATGCAAAAATGATTTGGATATGAAAATTTACCGTAAAGCATTAGATAGTATTAGTGTCTCCCTATTCTTATCCTCATCTTTTCTGAAAGTTTTAGCAGTAGATATCAATATTACCATAAGTCTTTATTTTGAATTTTTAGCCTGTGAAACTTGCCTGATTTTTTAATCTTCCATATGTATCTATTCCTTCCTTATTTCATTTAGAGGTTTTTAGGGATTACCCCATTGCCCATTTGGTCGCTTCCTATCTTAATTAAAACAATCTGCTTGGGGTGAAGAGGTTTGAGTGACTGTAATTGTAACTGAGAATTGACCCATTTTTATTTAATACATCCCAGAAGAATGACCTTCCATAGGTTGTGCCTCTGAAATGTCTCAGTTTTACAGTAAAATTGTCAGAGCATTCAATTATTCTTTTTAGAAATGCAATAATTGCCAAATCACAATCTTCTGGTTTGACCCCAGTTCAACAAAGACAGTATGAATGTACTTTTAAAGAGTCCTCAACAACAGAAAGTTAAGGTTATGGGTAATGATTTTAGATAGACATGATAAATCTGGAGCTAAAAAATAATAATTCTCATGTGTGAACTCTCAGAATTGAATCTGAGAGTATAGGTTATCAGAGGAAGGCTTATGGTAAAGGTTCCTAGATTGTAAGCTCTTAGAGTAGTCACATCTATTGATGAGTTGTAACAGTTGTCTCTGTATTCTGAGATGCTGAGCTATTTGTGTATAACCTGGTTGAGCCCTGGAACTTCAGGTATCTGTTTGACAACTGAGACTCAGAGCCAGAGTTCAGCAGTTATGAATGTTAGCATTACTCCATACAGCAAATGTTGAAGTAGCTAAAACAGAGATCAGACTTCAGTTAAAGATATGAATGAAATATCTTGATTAGATATTAAATATCTTGATTAGATACTTGATTAGAACTAAGGTAAACCAGACTAAAAAGAAAAGGATGATAAAATCTGTAGCACATTATGTAAATTAACTTGAATGGTCACTTTTTTCAAACCGTAATTACATGGAACCTGGAATAGGGGGTGAGATCTCACTGGTTTGTACAGGTTAATGTGAAACCTCCATACATCCCAGAGTAATTTGGGCAGAGAATAAAAAGTATTTGCAAAGCCCCCTTGAGGGCCTGAGGGAAAAGGTGGAAGCATTAAACTTCCCCATTTAAGGGAATTCCTGATATTTTTGCAAGCATTTGGGGACTACCATCATAGTAGGCCAAGTCCTTGATCTTGGGGCTTGCCGTTATGAAGCTTGTTACTATAAAAGGAGTGGCTAAGCCTACTTATAATGGTGCCTAAGTGTCACCCCCAGAGAACGTCTTTTGTTGCTCAGATATGACCTGTCTCTCTCTAAGCCCACTCAGGAGGTAAACTCATTGCCCTCCCCACTACATGGGACATGTCTCACAGGGGCATAAATCTCCCTAGCAACGTGGGACGTGACTCCTGAGGATGAGCCTGGACCTGGCATCATGGGACTGAGAAAGACTTCCTGACCAAAAGGGGGAAGAGAACTTAAACAAAATAAAGTTTCAGTGGCTGAGAGATTTCAAATGGAGTTGAGAAGTCATTCTGGAGTATATTCTTGTGCATTATATAGATATTGCTTTTTAGTTTTTAGTGTATTAGAATAGCTAGAAGGAAATACCTGAAACTGTTTGAACTGCAATCCAGTATCCTTGAGTCTTGAAGACGATTGTATAACTATATAGCTTATATGGCGTGACTGTGTGATTGTTAAAACCTTGTGGTTCACACTCCCTTTATCCAGTGTATGGACAGATTAGTAGAAAAAAGGGGGACAAAAAGTAAATAAATAATGGGGGGAAAAAGGAGTATGAGATGTTTTGGGTGTTCTTTTTACTTTTATTTTTATTTTTATTCTTAGTTTTGTTTTTCAAGTAATGAAAATGTTCTAAAAATTGTGTTGTGAATGCACAACTGTATCATGATACTGTGAATGGTTGTACACTTTGGATGATTGTATGGTTTGTTAATATATCTCAATAAAGTTGCATTAAAAATAATTCTCAATTTGATATAGAAGCATTAAGCTTTAGAATTTGATAGAAGTACCAGATATTATAGAATTACCATGTTTTAAAAGTAGCTTAATGATTTAAGGAAAAAAAATAGAATATAGTATAACTGCAGATTTTGTAGAGAGAATATTGTAACGACAGCAGAATCCGAATTTTCAATCCTGGATCTGCCACTTATGTTGACTCTTGACAAGTCACTTAATCAGTTTGACCCTCACTTCTCTCAGTACAAAATGGTAATTGGAGTACTGACATTTCAAGATTGGTGTATGAAGATCCCTAGGACAGGACCTAGCATATTATAGACACTCAGCAAATAGTTGACTCTCTTCTAAAAAAAAAAAGTAGAGCAGTTGGAAAGTTGGAAAGTTGAGGTGACCAACTTTAAAGAGGTAGTGCTGAAAACATTAGAATTGTCACTTTAGTTGCATTTCTAGTGAAAAAAATTAGCCGAGTGGAAGACTAATTTTCTTTTTTTGTAGTATGTATAGTACTCATTTCATCAACTACATGTCATTTTGTATTGTTAGGAATTTGAAATATGTCTACATAATCAACATATTGCATTTTTGCTGAAAGAAAGAAATCTCTTCTACTTTTAGTATGCTCCTCCAACAATGCTAACCATATATTCATATATATGGTCAACAAACCCATTAACATGTATTTTAAACTGTACTTTAAAATTTTCCTTTATGTTCACAACTGCTGTTTCTGTAGTTTTCTTGTAGTACTATTTTCCACCACTCAAACCTTCTTTCTGTTCTCAAATATGCCAGACTTTCTTTAGGGGCTTTGTATTTTCTATACCCTTTGCCCTCAAATCTTTGCATGGCTAGCTAGCTCCTTGTAATTCAGCTTCAGCCCAAATGCCACCCTCTCAGAAAGGTGTTCTCTGACCACTCAGTATAAAATCACTCTCCTTGTACTTGTTACACTGTCATATCACCCAGTTACATTTTCTTCGTAGCTCCCTTTACTATTTGAAAGTGTCTTTATTTACTTCTTTATTCTTTCTATGGAATGTGAGTTCCTTGAGAATAGACTCCTAGTATGTCTTATACTTTATAAATGACTTCTTGTGGAAAAGTTAATATCATTAATTTGACTATTATGTTCTTTTCCTATGTCTAATGTATTTGTTGTATTCCTGTAATTGATGGTTATATGATAACTCGTACTCATCCCTACTTTTGTAGATGTGTGAAATTTTCCACAATGAAAAGTTTTTTATAGGTCAGGGGCAGTTGTAACTGAATTATTGCCAAATGGGAACAGGGTTTCTCTTTGGGTTGATGAAGAAGTTTTGGTAATGGATGGTGGTGAGTATAGCACAATATTGTGAATGTAATATCACTGAATTGTACACATGAAAAGTTAAAATGGGAAATTTTATGTTGCATATTTGTTACCATGGTAAAATTTTTTTAATTTTGTATGAGGGATAAAACTAAATTTATGTTATAGAAAAATACTTTCAATAGCCGAATAGTTATTTTTATACTTGACAGAAGCTAGGAAAAATTTACTAGTATGCCAATCCATTTTAACAATATATAGGACTCATTTACATTTAATACAGAATGATGAGAGACCAAAGTTTTTCCTGTACTCTTTTCCTGTCTTGCATTTAAAAATACCTCTGTAAGAATGGGCTCTTTTCTTCCCTCAAGATTTTTAGGTCTTCCTTGTTTTAAAAAGTATTTTGTTTTCTCTTCCTCTTCCCTCTTCCTCCCCAGTCCCACACTCCTGAACAATTCAGTCAAAAAGCCATTAGTTAGGGAGATTTGGACAGGGTTGGGGGTGGGGAAAGTGAAGGTGGACTGCTGCAGCCATGGGATATTTTTTATACATTGAGGATTGCTCAGATAAGTAAATATGTTGAAGACAATGAGAGCAAGGTTTCTAACTTTTAGAGAAGGAAGTTACAGGTATGGAGAGGGAGAAAACTTGAATGAACCCTGTAATGCCAAATTGGCATTGGAGGTAAACTCACAGTTTTCAACCTGTATAGATAGATATGGTATGTCGGCATGTATGCATTTATTCTTTAGCTCTGTCCACTGAGATAGCCTGGGACCCAACACCCCAATAATGATAAGTACATCAGGCATCCAGAATTGGTTTTCTAAATCCAGTCAATTCTGCTATAACATTTGTTTTGAAAACAAAATTTGTTCCAATCTATTTAATATATTAGGGAACAGATGGAACACTGTGTGAATTTCATGATTATTAATGCAATTTCGTCCTCAGGAAAACACTATATGAACTTAGACACTGCACTCAGCTGAACTGAGCTGTGTAGAAATACGCAAATTGCACACATGTACATACCTCAAACATCTACCAGTTATTTCAGTTTATTGCTTGTGTCATCCCCATCTGGTTATTAAAACTCTTTCTGATTTCATATAACCCTCCTTCCACCACTTCACAATAATAAAGTCACATCTGTAAGCTAACTTCATGTTAATTTTCAAGGTAAAGTGTCATGTTTATTGTAGTATTTATGTATTTTTAACGTGTAAAACTGGTGACATTTTAATTAGGTTCCTATCTTTTTTTTCTTTTTAAACGTACCTGACAGAGGTTTTGAGTGTTGTGCCCTTAACCCCATTTTCCTCACAACCCCTGTGGTTTTCATTGCTTGACTTTGAATAGTGCAGTGATTTTTAGGAACATGTATGTCACTTTATAGAACTGACTGTATGTACCTTTCTTCACTGATTGAAGGGCTGCAGGAGAGGAGAGTACAAGATGGGCCTGGAATATGTTTTTGTGCTAGAAACTAAGGAAATGCTTGAAAAATGATGGGGATACGTCAGAAGGACACAAAAACCAGATTAAAGGGGCTTCTGTTGTGCAGACCTGGGGCATTTTGAGCATCAAAGTGAGTAATGTAGTAACAAATAAAATTGGGATCCAGAAGTCCATATGGCTATAAATAAATAAATGAGTAAATTTAAATTTTGCCAGTAAATAGGATATTTACATGGTCTCAAATTACTTCACAAAATATTTATTAATTGCAAAGGGGAAAAATGAAAATTTATTAACATTTAAATTTTTCAGGAATAGGATATTAATATGGTCTCAAAGAACCTCCTCACAAAATTCTTATTAATTACAAAAGGGAAAAATAATTGATTTACAGTGGAGAGAAACTTACCACTTAAGGCAGCATCTTCATCAAATAATCAAAGTTAAAGTCATCAGTAATAGGACATCTAAATTATGTGTCATCTGGTCAAATGCAGTGAGAACAGAGTAACGCTCCTGTGATATTTCTGCCAAAAGTGCATAACTTGAATCCAATCATGAAGAAACATGTTGCTAGTAAACTTGGTAAGCTCAAATTGAAGGACATCTTACAAAATAACTGCCTTGAAATCTTCTAATGTCCAGGTCATAAAAGTCAAGGAAAAATTAAAGAACTGTTTTAGATCAAAGAAAACTAAAAAGACATGACAGCTAAATACAACATGTGATTCTGCACTGGATCTTTTTGCTCTAACGCATAGTACTGGGACTTTTGGAGAAACTTGAAAAGGGTTTGAGGATTTGAGGTATAATATCAGTATTAATTTTCTTGTTTTGTGGTTATGCAGGAAATGGCATTGTTTCTAGAGATAATTTGAGGGTGATAAATCATTATTTTAGTATCTTACTCTCAAGTGGTTAAGGCAAATAAAAGATTTTTTTCTATTGTACTTATAACTTTTCTGTAAGTTGAGATTGATTGACAGGTAAACTTTTTTTTATAAAATATTTTTTCTGTACCAAATTTTTTTAAAGAATCTGCAAATTCTAGGTAAGAGAGAATTCCAAAGTTCCTCTACACAGGGAGCTTACTATTAAGTTTGGAAAATAAATATTAAATAACAATATAGACTTAAAAATAAGACTTAAATAACGTAATACACAAAATGAAAAGAATTGTCATAAGGCAGTAATACTTGCTGAATCTCTAAGTGTTTTTAAAAACTGTGGTTCTCATCAGTAAAA
The DNA here is from genome assembly GCF_015220235.1 of Choloepus didactylus. Lineage (NCBI taxonomy): Eukaryota > Metazoa > Chordata > Mammalia > Pilosa > Megalonychidae > Choloepus > Choloepus didactylus. The sequence goes on along the minus strand of NC_051308.1, from coordinate 82,400,391 downwards.
AGGTTTCCAGCATGTCCTTTTAGTGAATGCATATTTATTTGTGCCTATTAATATGATGTTCATTATAAAAATAAATAAGGATGAGGTGAAATTAGCAGCATTTTAAAACATAATTTATATTCTTTAATAGTACAAAGCCAGTTTTTTTTTTTAAATGAGAACAATGTGATAGAACGTACTTAATTTTTTCATTGACATAATTTACAGGCCATACAATTCACACAGTTAAAGTATAACAGTCATTGCCGTTTTTTTTTTTTTTTTGGACTTGAATTATGTCTTTTTATTTTTATTTTATTTTATTTTATTTTTACATTTTATTTTGAAATAAATTCAAAGTTATAGGAACAGTTGCGAAAACAATACAAACCCCATACACAGAACTCCAGCATTCCCTGACCCCCTCCCGATACCCCGATTCACTAACTTTACAATGTGTCACACCGCTATTTCTTTCCCTCCCTCCCTCCCTCTCTTCTTATCTATCATCCATCATCTATTGCTCTGTCTTCTGAATATATGAGAGCTAGCTGCACACATCCATGAACAAACACTATAATTCACATATACAATTCTTATGAACAAGAACATTCTTTTATGCAGTCCCGTTAAGCGCAGCTAAGAAGTACAAGAGATTCAACAATGATACAAAGCTTACAGTCTATATTTCCTTTTACTTATGTCTCAACTGTGTCCCTTTGAGCCTCCTGTCGTCCATCCTCAGATCCCATGGGTCATCCTTGGCACTCAATTGTCATCTATTTAGACTTTTTTTTTTTTTCCTCTCTATTGTGGAAACATACATACAGCCTAAATCTTCCCATTCCACCCCCTGCCTAGCATTTCATTTGTGGGATTAATCACATTTAGAATGTTGTAATGCTATCACCTTCCCACCATCCATTACTAGAAATTTCCCTCAAACAGCAACCCTACACTCATTTCTTAACTCTCCATTGCTCCTTCCCCCATTTCTCTTAACCCATATTCTGCTTTTCATCTCTATGGTCTTATTCTCTGATAATTTCTTTGTGTTTACTGTGGGGCTTAAAATTAAATTCTTAATTCCATACCAGTCTTTTTTTTCTTTGATGTCAACTTAATTTCAATATGACACATGAACTATGTACCTATACTCCTCCATTCCCCCACCTTTATATAGTTCTTGTCAAAAATTACATATTTTACATTGAGTTCAAAACCACTGATTTGCCATTAGAATTTGTGTATTTTATATCATGCAGGAAGTAAATAGTGGGATTACAATTCAAAAATTACTGACTTCTGTTTGTATTCCATTGTGGTCAGAGATTGTGCTTTGAATATATTCAGTAGTTTTTTTGTGGTTGTTGTTTTTTCATTTTGTTGAGGCTTGTTTTATGTCCCAGCATATGGTCCATTCTGGAGAAAGATCCGTGATCACTAGAGAAAAATGAGTGTCCTGGTGATTTGGGATGTAAGGTTCTATATATGTCTGTTAAAATTCTCTATATCTCTTTCTCCTTTCTTTGTTTCTCTGTCAGTGGGGCTCCCTTTAGTATCTGAAGTAGGGCAGGTCTTTTATTGGCAAACTCTTTCAGCATTTGTTTGTCTGTGAAAAATTTAAGCTCTCCCTTGAATTTGAAGGAGAGTTTTGCTGGATAAAGTATTCTTGGTTGGAAATTTTTTTCTCTCAGAATTTTAAATATGTCATGCCACTGCCTTCTCGCCTCCATGGTGGCTGCTGAGTAGTCACTCCTTAGCCTTATGTTGTTTCCTTTGTATGTGGTGAATTGCTTTTCTCTTGCTGCTTTCAGAACTTGCTCCTTCTCTTCAGTATTTGACAGTCTGATCAGAATATGTCTCGGAGTGGGTTTATTTGGATTTATTCTATTGGGTATTCGCTGGGCATTTATGCTTTGTGTATTTATATTGTGTAGAAGGTTTGGGAAGTTTTCCCCAACAATTTCTTTGAATACTCTTTCTAGACCTTTACCCTTCTCTTCCCCTTCTGGGACACCAATGAGTCTTAAATTTCAACGTTTTATTTTATCTAACGTATTCCTGGGATCCTTTTTGATTTTTTCAAATTTTTTCTCCATTCTTTATTTTGTTCTTTCATTTTCTGTTCTGTGGACCTCTAGGACACTGAGTCGTTGTTCAGCTTCCTCTAATCTTGTATTGTGAGTATCCAGAGTCTTTTTAATTTGGCCAACAATTTCTTTTATTTCCATAAGATCTTCTGTTTTTTTATTTAATCTTGGAATATCTTCTTTATGCTCTTCCAGGGTCTTCTTTATGTCCCTTTTATCCTGCTCCATGGTCGTCTTCATGTCTTTTATATCCTGTGCCATGTTTTTGTTCCTCAATTGTAGTTGTTTGATTAATTGTGCCAAGTACTGTGTCTCTTTTGATATTTTGATTTGGGTGTTTGGGATTGGGTTCTCCATATCATCTGGATTTATCATATGCATTAAGATTTTCTGTTGTTTTTGGCCTCTTGGCATTTGCTTTGCTTTATAGGGTTCTTTCAAGTTGTAAAAAAAAAATACCAATCTAATTTTTCAGAAATACAAGTTGGTGGTGTACACTTTCTTCAACTAATCAGCAGATGGCGTCTGCAAGTCACCTATATCCCTCAAGTCAGTTCTTCCCAACTCTGTCTCTGTGGTTGGTGGGGAAATGATTTTTGTGGGGTTCAATTGGTGAACTCAGTTTGGGTTTGTTGTTGGAGCTGTCCGCCCTGAATGTGGGGCATGTGTCTGGATGGTTAGGCAGGCAGGGCAGCTTTAATATTCAAACCTGCCAGGTGTTCCCAGAGATTCAAGGGTGTTGCAAGAGTCTAAGCCTTCATTTCAGTTTTGCCCCAGATTTTCTCTGTCGCTGACCCACAAACCACCGGCATTGATGTAGCGTCCCTGGGTTTTCTGAGCGGGCCTCCCTTCTCAGCTGCAATCTTCTAGGACCTCTGCTGAGGGAAGTGCACTAGCAACTACGTCACTATTGTGCGTTGTCCCTCAAGGGAAGCCCTGGGCCGCCGGGCTTGCAGGGGCGCTCTCTGCCTGATGCAAAGATTAGCCTATGATTCTTGACTAGTGTAAATTCTGAATGAAAGGCAGGTAGTAGAGGTGGGCCCCACCCCTTTCCTCTTAGTGAAGATAGATGCCTTAGGGGGAGGTCATTAGCATTTCAGTGGTCTCTCTCTGCCTGTGCCACACCCCTGTGTGGGTCACAGAACTGGGAACTGAAAATGCCTGAGGCTTTCTCCACTGAGTCGAAAAATGAACAGCGCTAGTCCGAGGTGACCCTCCGGCTCGCCAAGGTCAGTCGTCACCCAAAGCCTCTGTCTACTGGTTGGGGATTCGTACCTCGCTAATTAAAACCCCAGTTGGAACTCAGCTGAGCTATATTTGCTTTACTGGGAGAAAGCTTCTCTCTGGCACCACGAGGCTTTGTAGCTTGGGCTGTGGGGGAGAGGTCTCCCGATTTGGATCTGCAGTTCTTACTTACAGATTTTATGCTGTGATCTCGGGCAATCCTCCCAATATAGGTTAGTGTATGATGAGTGGACGGTCATGTTTGTCCCCCTGCAGTTTTTCTGGATTATTTACTAATTGTTTCTGGGTTTTTTTTCAGTTGTTCCAGGATGACGACTTAGCTTCCACTCCTTTCTATGCTGCCATCTTGGATCCTCTCTCATTGCTTTTTATTATATTCACAGAATTGTGCAGCCACCACTGCAATCAATTTTAGAACATTATTATCACTCTCACCATAAGCCCTATACATGCCCATTAGTAATCATTCCTCTCTCCCCATTCCTTCTGCCCCAGACCTAGGCAAACACTAATCTACAGATTTGCCTGTTTGTCTCCTTGTAAATAGTGACCACAGAATAATGATGCTATATATGGTTTCTAATGTTGATGCTATAGATAAAGATGTGGTCAGCTGAAAAGGAAAAAAAATGCATTCTGAAGAACTTACTTTTTCCTTGTTTCCTGTAGACATACATTCTTCATTTAACTGAATTCTTATTGAAGCCTACAAATGAACCTCTGAACATAAGAGGGGATGGAGGGTCATATCCTAATAAGTGAATTCCAGACAGTTTTTTGTTTGTTACTTTTCAATACAAAGGAATGTTTATGTGTTTTTAATAAACTTTTGAAATACAGCATTAAATAGTTGAATTGCTGACAGCTTAAAAGCAGTATGAGCAGAAGAGTTTTAATTATAAGAAAAAATATCCTACTCCCTCCAAAATAAAACCATTTTAGTAGGAAACTGAATTTAGATATCATAGGCATATTTAGTTAGAAAATATTTGAATTTTTTTTTCATTAAAATGGTAACAGAATTGATTTTAGTTTACAAGAGATAATAGACTATTAAAAGATCTATTCAGTCTTTTTGATATTGTAGAAATTTGTAACTACTAAAAATATATATAAACTGATAATTCTTAGTGCATTTCTCTTTTCTGCAGGATTCCCGTGGGGGAATATTAAGTATGTAGAAATTACCTGTGGCTTCTCATCGTATATATTTTTGATGACCTTTTTAATATAATTTCCACGTGGTCATTGCAAATAGTGGATTATAAAAATTGATGTGAATTAAAAAAATTGATGCGTAGGTATGTTTTCTCTCTTTCCTTCAGAATGTATGGTCATTTGGTTTATGATAAAGTTTGGACTCAAGACTTGGGCTCTAATCCTAGCTAAAGCTGCGAGAATGCAATATACCAGAAATAGTATATTTGTTTTTACAATGGGGGTTTATTAGTTCATGGATTTACAGTTCTTAGGCCATGAAAATGTCCAAATTAAGGAATCAAAGGATGATACCTTCTCTGAAGAAAGACTGATGGTATCTGGGTTTCCTCTGTTACATGGGAAGGCACATGACCAGTCTGGTGGTCCCCTCTGGGTTTAGCTTCTGATTTCTATGGCTTTCTCCAAAAAAGTCTCTGGGCTTCTGTCTTAGCTTCCACCTGGGGACAAACTCTGTATTACATATGTTAGCTTTTCTGAGCTCTCTCTCTGTCTCTCCCTGAGCTCTCTTAAAGGACTCCAGTAAAGGATTAAGACCACCTTGAATTGGGTGGGTCACATCTCCATGTAAACAACCTAATTAAAAGGTCCCACCCACAATTGGTCTGCCCCTACAGAGAACATAGTCTTTTATGGAGTATGTAATAGATTCAAACCAGCACAATAGTTAGGTGTATTTCCCCTCTTTCTTTCAGAAGGTATGGTCATTTGGTTTATGATAAAGTTTGGACTCAAGACTTAGGCTCTAATCCTAGCTCTGCCACTTATTAGCTCTGTGTCCATGTGCAAATTTTTTAACTTCTTTAGGCTTCAGTTTCCCAGGTTTAAATTGGGTTAAAAATATTACCTGCCCCATAGTTTTATTATAAATATTAAATAGATAATCCAGACAATTTACATTGAGTGCATGGTAAGTATTAAGTAATTACTAGCTATGATTTGATTCTCCCAGCTTCCCCATAAAGGCATCAAATCAGACATTATTATTTTCGTTTTACGGAAAAATTCAAGTGACTTATTCAGGCTCATGTATCTATTAATTGTTAGGAATTGGGACTTAATCACTGTTTTGATTTCTCCAAGTACAGTATGCCTATTTTATTTAAGAATATTTAAACCAGTGAGAGGACAGAGTAGGAAATTTAAAGATAAATTTTTCAGAAACTGTGAATAAATGACCTCTTTGGGCAATCTGTTATGCATCTTAGAAATAATTGCTGGTATTTTCTTAAAAGCTCCTTTTTAAAATTGTAAATAAGCTTTTACTCTGACTTTTATTATCCTGATAATCAGATTTATGTAAAAAAGATGCATGGGTAAGATTTTTTTTCACCTAGCATTACTTAAAGTAGCAAAAAATGTAAAAATAATATAAATTCTAAGTAATACGAAAATGAATGTCCACATGAGAGAACATTATGAAGCCACTGACTTTATAATTTTAAAGAATATATAATAACATGGGGAAGTACTTCTAACATAATATTTTATAGATATAAACTACTTGCACACAGATCATGATCCCAATACAGCACTTACAAATGCATGTATATTCATAAACAAAAGACTGTAAGAAAGTATGCCAAAATAGTGGCTGAGAATGTCATGAGTGGTAGAATTACTGATGATTTTTTATAATGAAAGCTTATTACACTTATGACAAGCAACTTTTGTTTTTTAATTTTCACTTAAATGTAGCAAGCAGAAATTTGACTTAAAAGTAAGATTAACTATAGAGAATTGTTTAGAGGGCTGTGTAAACACTAAACACTATAGTCTGTCCTGTTCCTAATTGTCTAGGAAGATCTGCTTCATTTATAGAAGATTCACAGATCTGTTTCTGGACTTCAGGTAGCCAGAATTGATGCTTCTGTATGAAACCTTCAGGTCCCAAATGATATTCATATCTGTTATATTTTACTTTTGGGGAATGCCACCTGAGTTTAGATTGGAGAAATGACTAAAATTACCTTTATATAATTCTTCCTTACTGTGAGAAGGATGAAAGAAGAGGATTTTTTTCAATAATAAGAATCAGCTATTTGACGCTGCATGATTTAGGCATATTACCTTTTAATAAAGTTAAATAGAAAATATTAAATGTGAGGCCAGTAAGTCTGAGGAGCACGTAAACTTTGCTACAAAAACTAAAGGCTCTTATACCACTGAATCTATTCCAGCCTCTTAGACATTTCAGATTCCTTTCTTCCAGGACTAGAGCCATATCTCAGTGTTCTTAAGGTTTCAAGTTATTGTCTTTCATAGTGTTTCTTTGAATCTTGCCTAAATAAAAAAACTTAACGTCCCTTTATGTGGATAAAAATTCTATGTCTAAAGATTTCATTAAGCTCAGAAAAGAAGCAATGCTTTCTCACTGGCTAACATTCAATAAGTTTGGTCAACAGCAGTCTGCTAGGACTAATTTGTTCCAGGCATCCTGAAACTGGAAAGAATTACAGTTGTATCCCCTTCTCTTTATTTCAGAGATTTTGGCATTCTGAAGCAGTGGTTCTTAACTTTCTTTAAGGTAAATGAACCACGTTAAGTATTTTAAGAAAAATGCAGACTATTTCCCAGGGTCTGTGACATTTTATATCCAGTTTGAGAAGGAATCCCTTTATAATCATCTGTGAATCTTGGGTTAAGAATACCAGTTTTAGGGGTATCTTTGCTTTTCTTTGTCTCTGTTTTTTGTATGTCTTGGGAACTCTTATAGTTTCTGTGCTTTTCTAAAAGAGAATTCCCACTCTGTTGCTTCTTAGAAATATTATCTTAACAAATGGTTTATATTTTAATATCTATTTTCCTTAATTAGTGCTTTTTAAATGTTAAACAAAATGTTTAACTTTCTTATGAAAGAGTGAGTGAGGTACTAAAAATGCATTTGCAGGGTTGAACATAGGGCAGGTGTGAGTTGGAACCCTGTATACATAGAGCATGTCCTTCTGTTTTGTCAAGGAGCAAATCATTACCTTCAGTTTGACAAAGTAAAAGTAGGATTAAATGCCTCTTACTCTTTAAGGTTAGTCTGGATTAGAAATTATTATTAAGTATGAATTGAGTAACAAGTACATGCTAATATTAGGCCCCTAGAAGGAATGTGGGAACCAAAGACTATATAGAGTCCAATGACCTCTTGGCACAAAATAAAAAAGCGTGCTAAAAGACATTTAGATAAATTGAGCATGTAATAACTGTGTCACCTGAAGAGAATGCAGTTTTACTAAGGAGTTTACTTGTTTGGTTTTAAGCTCTAAATTGTATAATAAAATTGTGTAAACATAGAAGTAGGCCTGTGCTGTCTCAGCTTTTCTTAACAAGTACTGTAATTCATCTAGAGACAGATATCCTAAATATAGGTAGAAATTAAGTCACCTCCTTGGTTGGATAATATGTTCCAATTTAGGTATAGTAATGATTATCTATTGAGTTCTTTCATTGCAAGCAACAAAAGTTGAATCATTAAGTAAAAATGGGGATTTATTGAAGGCTTATATGGTAGTACATATAATTGAAAGAATACAATAGCCAGATCTCAAAAAAGAAAAAAGCAGGGTAACTGGTCCTCCCTATGAAACTACTGCTCTTAAACAATGTGTCTCTAATTATCTGTTGCAGAAGATCAGTTTTGTAAATTTTTAGTTTGTCACAGATCGATACTTTTGTAAAAATGCAATAAAAATTAATATTAAAAAATAAAATGAAAAAGGTATGTAAGACCTCATATATTGAAGTACATTATATTTACATTTATATAATCAAAACAAACATGGAAAAAAGAAAAGAATCACAGAAAAGGCACATGTGTATCGAAAGTGTGTGTCTAGCTGATTAATATATTCTCCATATAATCATCATGTTCAAATCACCCATATATTGCAAAAATTGTCATGGTAACACTATCTCCTCATTTGTAACTTTGGATGAAAAATACTTTGCTGGCTTTTTTTGTTCTCTGAGTTGACCTTCCACATCATAAGGTAGTGACTGAATACATTTGAGCTGCGATATCATTTGAAAGTGGTAGTTGAACTGCCTTCTTTGCTGCAGATTCACTCACATTTCCAAACAGACATCTTGTTTTTATTATTAATGTGCCAAGCATTGTGCTTTACTTCATCATTATACCTCCCATTGAAGTTTCATTGTACCATTTCACAGATGAGGAAACTGAGACCCAGAAAGGTTGACTTACTTGACCGCCCAAGCTCATGGCACATGGGGGATAACAAACTGTTGGGCAGAGTGTGACCCTACTCCCTGTCCCATGCAGCCCAGCCGCCATGGAAAGATCCTGTAGACGGTGGTGACGTTGTTGTGACGTTGTTGTACCGGGCAAGCATGAAGGGCCTGTGCTGTGTGTGCTGAAGGTGGCGCTGCAGCCACTGGAGCGTGAGCAGTGCATAGCCCCAGACATCTTGATGTTGTCTGCTGCATGTTTTTTAGACTTAGCAGCATAAAGTGCTAATCTGTAAAAAGTACAGTTTGAAGTATTGACTCTGAAGTGTGTATCTGTTGGTCTTTTGATTCAGTGTTCGTCTAAAGAGTTCTTTTGGTTTTGAGCATATTACTATATTTATATGTAAAATACTGCTTAGTTTTGATGATTTTTCTACTTCATTTGCCAGCATATCTCTGCAGATCATCTTGAGGCAGTCTTTTGTTTCAGTGCTCTCTTACCTTCCTGGATTTGTGTTTTCTCGTAGATTTTTTGGCCCCTGAAGATTTCTCTAACTTTCTTTGAGTTATGAATTTAGAGGAATGTTTTCTAAATTTTATCCAGGAATTTTAAAGTTTTCTGTACTGTGAAGGTTCCTCGGAGTTTCTAGACTGCTTTGTTTCCAGAAATGAAAGCCTTAGTCCCCTCACCCTCATCTCAAAATAGTCTTATTAAAAAGTACATCAGACCATTTTACTCTTCTGCTTACAATGTTTTACATAGATAGCCGCCTTCCTCTGGCCCCTCCCTCTTTGTTCAGCCCCATTTTACATTCCATTCCATTTCTCTTGGTTTGCAGTACTGGGTTTCTTTCTCAAGTCACTCATGCTCTCAACTCCCACATACTATTCCTTTCATGTCCCACATCCCTCAGTTCCTTCTTTATATCTCAACTGAAGTGTGACTTCCTCAGGAAGGCTTCGTTGACCACATTATGCTGGGTTAGTGCCTGTTGTCATTCTCCTCCAGCATCCTATGGTTACCTTACCATGTAAATTGCTTAATATCTGTTTAATGCCCGTTTTCTCTCAGTGGTCGGGAGCTATGTTTATGTTTGCCTGCTTGATCACTATAACCCTAGCCACTAGCACAATGCCTGGCACATAGTAAACATTTAAAAACAAGTTTCAGTTTTTAACAATGGTGATGGAGGCACAACTTTGTGAACATAATTAACACCACTGAATTGTATATTTGAATTTGTATAAAATGGGAAATTTTATGTCGTGTATAAGTTACTAGTACAATTGCTCTAATAAAAAGTTTGATGTTGAATATATTACATTGATATTTAAGATTCATATTAGACTTATAGGAGTATTTGGGGAATTATATTAAAATTAAATCATTCTCTTGAGTAGGTTTGAATTGTTTTTTATTTTTTAATGTTTGTCTTCAAATCCTAGACAATTTTGAATGAATCTTTTTTTTATTTTGAAATAATTTAAAAATTAAGTTGCATGAATAGTAGAGGTTTATGTGTATGCTTCAGCTTTCCCTAATGTTAATAAATTACTTAAACATAGTACAATTATCCAAATCAGAAAATTAACCTGTTGATGGAATACTATTAACTAAAATATAGACCTTATTAGAATTTTACCAGTTTTCTCTTATTGCACTTTTCCATATCAGGATCCCATATTGCATTTAATTGTTATGTCTCTTTAGTCTCCTTCAGTCTGACAGTTCTTCCAGTCATGACGCTGAGTACTGGACGTTATTTTGTATAATATCTCTTTTTGTTTTGGGTGACATTTTCTCATTATTAAATTGAGGTTATAATTTTTTATAGTTTTTTGTCAAGAATACCATAGAAGTGATGTTGTGTCTTTAACAGCGCATCATTTAAGGGGGCACATGAAGTCAATATGTTTTATTTTATTGGTGATGTTAACCTTGATCACTTGTTTAAGCTGGTGTCTGCCCAGTTTCTACATTGTTAAGTTATTATTTTTTCCTTTGTATTGATTACTATCTTTGGGGGTACTTTGAGACTGTGCAAATATCTTGTTGTGCCTTAAATTTTCACAGAGGAATGGATCTTCCCTGCAACAGTTATTAATGTGGTATTTGCCTAATGGTGATTTTGCATTTCTCTCATTCCTTCTGCATTTATTAATTAATATTCTTCTATAAGGAAGCTGTCCCTTCTTCCACATTTGTTTTTTTATTCATTTATTTATATCAGTGTGGACTCATCGATATTTATTTTATTCTAGGGATTGTAATCTAATACTATCATTATTTATTTTGCTGCTCAAGTTGTTCCAGCTTTGACCATTGGGATCATCTGTGGATTGGCTCTGTTTCATTTTGACATGCCCCCCCCATCCTTTTGCAAGAATCCTTTATTTCCTGGTATCACAATATATTCCAAGTTAATCTTTTATTTTCTGTGCCCCAGCCATGGAATCAACCTCTTTTCCAATCAGCTTTGATTCCTCTTATTGGAGAAAGATATTTAGAAACCAAGATCTGGGTGGTTTCTGGCCTCTGGCTACGACAGAGCTAGGAAGTAAATGTGTGTGTATATTAATGCATGCATACACACATATCTATTTTTATTTCTGTGTCTGTATGTATATTAGCCATGTGTTCACACTGATACCTCTGATTCCAATCTAACACACAATGTTCATGCTAGCCCTTCTCTGAAATTTTCTGGTCTCCTATTCTGTGTCTGAAATTTACTTGGTGTTCCTTTGATGCTTATAGTCTTAGGAGATACAGACTAGTAAACAATAATTTAATGTTTTAAGTGTACTCAGGGTAGTTCTGTCCAGTAATGTCTCTAAGAAGGGTTTTTTAAGAGGATAAAAATATGAGGGAACTAGAGAGAGAATGTGGATATGGATGTTGTGGTTGAGAGAAGAGATAGTTTGGGGGGTGCTTAAAGAGAAAATATTTGGGCAGAACAGCGTACGTTAAAGTCCAGAGATTAGAAAAGCATGACTGGTTCAGGGAGCTGAAAGTAACTCAAGATAGCTATAGAGTTTGAGATATAGAATGATTAAAGCTGAAGAGAAATAGGGTCCAGCGCTTGAAAGACTTTATAAACTATGTTACAGAGTTTGAACGTTATCCTACAACAATATTGAAGTGTTTTAAGCATTCTTTACTTGTTCCTTTCCACAGTGGAAAACCATGTGTAGCATAACCTTTCATTATTAGACTAAAAAATGCAAAATTTTGTTTATATTTATGTGTATCCCATGTACTTCTACAAGGGTTTTGAGGTGATATATTTTGAGTCTTAGAGAAAGGAATTTAGCTATTCTTGAAAGTCAGTGAATGTGTCAGTGAAACATTGAGCATTATTTTCATCCCTTTTCTTATCTGTCACATGTCACCCTACCCACACCCCCATGTTTTGTTTTAAGAGAGATGGAGCTATAAAGTATGCCTTTGTTACTTAGATGGTAAATTTGTCTATAAATAATTAAGAGCCAAAAATGTAATTTTACATTGAAAATTAGTTACGGTTTTTGAATTTTGTTGAATATACTATTTTTCTTAAGGAAATAGAGTCTTTACTGCCTGACCAAAAGCTATCTAAGTGATTTTTAAAATTGCATTTTAGTAGCCAATTCTATGTTTCCTTAAGTTCATAGCTTTATATCGTCTTCCTTTCTTTTCTCATCTTTCTCTGTGTGATTCTTGGATGCATTTGTCAATTTTCTATCAGTCATTGAAAGGTTATCTTTGTCAGTTAATTGACTGACTTTCAGGTATAATTTGAAGACCACTGAAAAGCCCTAGAATATAGAGAAGGGGAACATATATACCCCTGGCAAGGAAATTTGAACTAGGAACTTAATTTTTTTTTGTTGGTATATTGCTGTGAGATTAGAATAAAATTTGGCAATTTTGGAGAAATTTTTCAACAAAAATGCAGTTTATGGATCTTAAAGAGTAAAAGATACCTTGATTTTTTTTTTCAATACCTTTTTTGTTAAAAACCTGTGTATCCCAGCTTTTTATATCTGCCTGGAATATTGAGTCATGTTCATCACAAATGCATTCTATCTTTAGCTATATGCCTGCCACTTCAGAGAGAAATAAGATAGTTACATAACTGTAGTTCTTTGAAAGCTTTTTACCTGGAATAAATAACCAAAGTGGTTATAATTCTTATGGTTCATTTTTGTACTCATCTTTTTTGTGTTTTTTTTTTTTTTAAATTGAGATCTCAGAAATAATCCCTCTTATTCAACTGAATTTCAACAAAAGTGTCAAGAAAATTTAGTGGGAAAGTCTTCTCAACAAATTGTGCAGGGACAATGGATATACATACATCACAAAACAATATTGGACCTGTACCTCATACTGTACATAAAAATGAGCTCAAAATGGATCACCGATCAAAATAAAAGAGCTAAAACTAAAAACTCTTAGAAAAAAATATAGCAGTAAATATTCATTATCTTGTATCAGGCAATGATTTCTTAGATACAACACTTAAAACACAAGTGATGAAAGAATACTAATAAATAAAATGAACTTCAAAATTTTAAAGTCTTTTTCTTCAAAAGACGCCTTTAAGAAAGTGGCAAAACAAACCACAGACTAGAAGAAAATACAGACGTATTAGATATATCTCACAAGATACTTGTACTCAGAATACACAAAGAATACGTACCAATAAATAATAAAAAGAGAAATCATCCCATTTTAAAATGTGCAAAAGATATGAATAGATATTTCTCCAAAGAAGATAAAATAATGGCCAATAAGCACATGAAAAAACATTCAATATTATTAGTCATGGAGTTGCAAATCAAAACCACAATGAGATACCATTTATTTCACACTCAGCATGATGGCTACAATCAAAAAGAAAAACAGTGCTAAGTGATGGCAGTGATGTAGAGAAATTGGAACCTTCACATATTGCTAGTGGGAATGAAAAATGGGTGCAGTCACTTTGAAAAACAGTTTGGCAGGCCCTCAGAAAGCTAAACATAGATTTACCGTAGGAATCAGCAATTTCACTTCTATGTATATATCCAAGAGAAATGAAAACTTATCTCCACACAGGCTTGTCTCATACTTATCTTTGCAATGACAAAACTGATAATTCAGTTAAACTGCTAACTATTCATCTTGGACCATCATCAGATATTTTATATTTGCTTTGTTTATAATAACTTCAGTGTTATTAATATATATGATCTGTTGTCTTTGGAAGAGTGAAAAAGAGACTGTGATTGTAGTAGTTCAGCTAAAGGTGGATTAATTAGATAAATCTGATGAATAAAGAGGCTTTAAATAATGGCATAAACTTTCATATATATAAAATAATTAAGCTAACAAAATTAGCAAATAGAAAACCTTCGGTAAAGAATAGATAATTCTCTTGAAAATATCATATATATATATTCTTATTAATTTTGTCAGGCTGGTTAAATGAAGAACAACGCTGGAAAAAAGTCTGTTTTGCTTATTTTTGTTTGTTGTTTTTTGTTTTGTTTTGTTTTGGTTTTTGGTCCTTTGTATTCTCTCTTGTGGGGCTTATAGAAATATAGTCAGTTTTCAAACTAAGATCCATAGAAGACTTTCCAAAAAATACATGCAAGCAAGGATAATTTAGTGGAATCAATTTCCGAATCTTCTGAATATACTAATTCCTAATATTGAACTGTCTGAGAAATTGTCTCCAGTCAAGGAGTCCCTTTCAAATTGTTTTTCCGTGTCTTGATAAAAGAGAGGCTTGTTTCTTACTCAGAGTTTTGCAATGATGCATTGCCTTTCTGACCCATAAACAAAGGAGTGCTTTGAAACACTTATATGTACTAAGAAAGTGAATGATTAACTGCGTAACAAATTCTTTTGCAAGTCAGCTTGTTTCCAATTCTTTGCTTTTAATGAAATTGAAGGAACATGTAATTTTCAGTTTATATATTAAAACTAATTTTTGAAAATAGATCACTGTGTTTTTGAAAATACTTGGAAGGAGTTTTAAGAATTGACATTGCTACAACAAATTTCCATTCTGATTTACTTAATTATGTGAATAAGCTTTCTCACCACTTACACTCACATTAATGAAAAATAGGGATAAAAGTGATTCTTGGTTGTCTCATTCTACCATGTTTGTAATATTCTAGCAAATAATATGATATTTATCATTGTAGCAAATAATGGATACATGAACTAAAGGCAGGGGGAAACTCTTTCCACTTAAATATGAGAATCATTTTTAAACTACCAAAAACATTTTACTTTTTTATGTTTAATATTTTTCAAAGTTTATTGCATATTTATGTTGTTATGATGAAGTGTGTTCTAATAGTTGTAATGATAGCCGCATCTAGAAGAAATGTTAATATTTAAACCTCTATGGGTTAGGAAAGCTTTGTATTTAAATTTTAATTTATATACATATTTAATAGCTAGGACTATGACAGGATGATTAATAAATGACTTTTAAGCACAAAAATATATTAGGGTAAAATTATGTAGTGTAAATAGAATGGAACTAGAAGTTCAAGAAGAAAAATGGAATGATATATAATTTCCAACTCTTGAAGAGCTTGTTTATGTATTTTATAATAAATGATGGCACTGCTGTTTTATCTTTACTTTTTTTTCATAATCTATATAACAGTTTGTGATGCTTAGGTTCATGTGTTAACTTGGCCTTGTGATGGTGCCCAGGTGTCTGGTCAAGCAAGCATGGGCCTAACCATTACTGCAAGGTCGTTTTTGGCTGGTTAATAAACCAGAAGGCAGGTTTATTAAATCATCGGTCAGTTGATTGCATCTGTGGCTGATTACATCAACAAAGGGAGTGTCTTCCACAATGAGAGAATTCAGTCAGCTGGATTTAATCCATTCAATGGCTTTTAAGGGAGAAGAGAGAGAACTTTCACTTCTTCAGCCAGCCAGCCTCTCCTGGGGAATTCACTGAAGACTGTTATTGGAGTGCCAGCTTGCAGCCTGCCCTACGGAATTTTCTTCAGCTAGCCAGCTTCTCCTGGGGAGTTCATCGAGGACCTTTTATAATTTACATATGTCTCCTGTTGGTTCTGTTTCCATAGAGAACCCTGACTAATACACGGTTGTATACTTGTGTGATTATTTGATTAAAGTCTGTTTCCTCAGGTAGACAGTACTCTCTCATAGCAGGGTTTATGCATATTTTGCTTACCATTTCTCCCTAGGACCTCAAAATGCGGGGTTCACAGGAGGTACTCAATATTTGTTGAATGAATGACTCCTGATTTAGTTCTTGTTCTACCACACCAATGGTTTTGGAGTAACGTTTTTACCTTTGAAATCTTCTTTGCCACATGCTTTATATAATTCATCTACCCATCTGTTGATGAACTAGCATATAGAAAAAAATTGAGTGTTATTCCTAGTTTGTAAATCAGTCTAAAAAAGAAAACTTTTTTTTTTGTTAAAAGCATGAAACCAATAGTGTTAAATATTCTTTTTGTATTTGATGGAGCCTAGTAATGTGTTTAATTTTTATTCATCAGCTCTCTTTTTTACGTGTAGGAGAAACTAAATTGTCAGAAACTATTGTGTATGGAATATAATAAAATGCAAAGAGGTGGTGGTGATGCTATTAAATTTGGCTCCTCTCAATCTCGTGTTCCACAGAATACTGTTCCTGGAGATTTTAATAGCTACTCTGTATCCCTTTCCTTTTCCTCCCTCTGCCATTAGAACTCCACCTTCACTCTCCCACTCCCAAGAAGGGTTGTATTCTTAAAAGTAACTCTGGGAAACACGATAAACTAAATCCCCTTCTCCTAGAGTAACAATGGATATTAGCATAGTGAAGCATCTTTTGCCTTAAAGCAGAGTTTCTCCTTGGCACTGTTGACATTTTGGGCTGAATAATTCTTTGTTGCGGGAGAGGGGTTGTGGTGGTGGTGTTTGTAGTGGTGTGGCATTACTGGATGTTGAGTGGCTTCCCTGGCCTCTACTCAGTAGACTCCAGTTACACCCTCCCAGTGCGACAACCAAAAATGTCTCCAGACATTGCCAAGTGTCCCTTTGTTTCATTGAGATATAATTCACATACCATAAAATTCATCCTTTTAAAGTATATAATTCAGTAGTTTTTAGTGTATTTACAAGATTGTACAATCGCCACTACTATCTAATTCCAGAACATTTTCATCACCTCCCAAGATGTAACCTTCTTCTGGCAACCACTGATCTACTTTATGTCTTGTTGGATTTGCCTATTCTGGAAGTTTTAGATAAATGGAATCATACAATAGATGGTCTTTAGTGTCTGGCTTCTTTCACTTAGCATAATGTTTTCAAGGTTTATCCATGTTGTAGCATAAATTAGCAGACTTTATTCTTTTTGTGGCTGAATATATTCCATTATATGGCTTTATCATGTTTTGTCCATTTGCCAGTTGATAGACATTTGGGCTATTTCCACTTTTGGGCTATTATGAACAATTCTGTTATAACCAATTGTATACAAGTTTTTTTTTTTATGAACATATGTTTTCAGTTCTCTTGGGTATTTACCTAGAAGTTGAATTGCTGGATCATACGGTACTTGATGTTTAACTTTTTGAGGAAATGGCAAACTGTTTTCCAAAGCAGTTGCACCATTTTACATTCCCAATCAGTAATTTATTAGAGTTCCAATTTCTCCATATCTTCTTCAGGATTTCTTGTTGCCTGTCTTTTTTATTGTAGCCATCCTACTGTGTGTGAAGTACCATTTCATTGTGGTTTTGATTTTTATTTCCCTAATGACTAATGATGTTGTGTTGGATTGAGTCTTTTTTCTATGATTATACCTGTGAATATTAATTTATGTACATATTTTTCATAAATGGGATTATGCTGTACATACTCTGCTACCTAATATGTATTTTAGATTTTTCATGTATACCAGTATGTGTCTATATCATCATTTAAATGGCTGCATAATGTTATGTAACATCATAATTTATTTAGCCAGTCCCCTTTTGTTGGCACCAGTTTGTTTTCTTTATCACTATTGAAAATAATGGTACATGAACATCCTTGTAGAAACATTTAATTTGTGCAGAGATTTCTTTAGAATGTATTTCCTACATACGGGGTTTTTAGATCATAGGCAAATACATTGAATATTTTGCTAACTACTGCAAAATTGTCTTCCTAAAAGGCTATACAAATTTACATTGCCTCCAACAGAGGTAGAGTGTTCATTTACCCTCACCATTGTCAAAATATCACTATTTAAAAATTTTTTCCAATCTAATGATTGTAAAACTATATTTCTTTAATTTGCGTCCATCTGACGTCTAGGAATACTCATTGTATAATCCATTCTTTTCTCTTTGATTTGAAATGCTCCTTTATCTCAGTCTTAAATGTCCATAATATATCTAGGCAAATCTGTTTCTGGAGTCATTTTTCTGTTCTTTTCGTCTTGTATTTCTATTTCCTTTACCATTAGTATACTTCTAACTACAGTAGTTTACAGTATCTTTTCAAACTTGAGAGGACAAGAACATTGTCCTTAATTTATTTTTCTTAGCTATTCTTGCAGGACATCTTTTATTTATAGTTATTATCCTCCTCCTCCTCTCTTAGCTATTACTTCTTACTGTTGTTGTAATCTTACTCTGCCCTCTTCTGATTTGTGGCTAAGTTATGTGTGAACTACAGTACTAGATAATAAACTGCTAATATTTTAAATAAAACAGGCTCTAAGGTGAGGAAGTTAAGGATTCATAGATTGATTCATGGGTAAATTCATTCTTTAATATGTACAGTTTATATTACATATGGTTTAGTTCCACAGAGGCCTGAATTGTTGTTTCTAGATTGTTGATAATATTTTAAATAGTTGATGTTGCTAAATATGCAACTTCTTTATAAACATTAATTTATGTTAAAATTATTTTAAGAACAGAAGCTATGTTTAAATCAGTTTGCTAAGCAACTTTGTCTAATTCCATCACCTCATATTATTGAAAGGAGTCTGTTAATAGGGAACAAAGTAAATATTGCCAAACCCATGTTTTGCTTGTGGGTTTTTTTTCCTAACAATACAATAAAGAATAAAATAAAAGTGAGATAATGTAGGTAATTCAATAGAAAAGCCCATTGCTCTTCTTATTTTAAATCACCTATAACTAGCTGCTGTTATAAAAGCAGCATCTGTTGCCATGGAGCTTCTTTAACCCAAGGTCTTCTTTAAAAAAAGAAAAGTTGTGTCCTGCTTTATGTTTTGAAAAAATAATTCTCAGTGGCCTTGGACAGCTATAGTCTTTATTGTACCTAAATTGCTGAGCTTACATGAGGAACTTAAGAGGCCTTCCCTTCTTTATTGCAAAATCAATAGAATATCCTGCATTATCTGCTCAGGTCTAAAGCATATGAAATAGAGAAGTAGGTATGTATAAATAAAATCACGGTTTTGTGCAGTGTTAATTTTTTATTACATTTTTGTAATTCAGATTAATGTAATAGACTCAACATGCTTTTTAGAACTTCACTTTAAGCTTTTTTCTTTACAATATCTCTCAGAGTATGAATGTATATGTATACATATGTATGTATGTATGTATGTGTATGTCTGTATATCCACATTATTCAGGGAAATACCATTTCCCTTATTCCTAGACAGGTGCATTATTTAAGATTTTCTGAGATTGCAACTAAGATTTGGGGTACCTGAGGGACAGAGGAGCCTATGCTCTGTCTGGACAATTCAACTTAATCTGCCCCATAAATCCAGAAATGGCACAGTTCTATATTATGGCTAGCATTTGGAGAGTCAAGTCAAATCTCACTGGGAAACAAAAACACCCTTTTATGCTTGGGGACTTAAGAACTACATATATCTGTACATATAATGTTAAGTAGATTGTTATGCTATATGACAAAAGTCACAAAGAGCATCCAGCCTACCGAGACATATATTGATTGTTAAACAGTGTTTATAAAATATCTGGATTTTTGGCTTCTCCTGAAAAATTAGATCATCTGACAATTAGATGATCTGATCATGTAGGCTCCATGTCATGACATGAAGCAACTAGATGGACATGTCCTCTCCAGTTTGTCATAGTCATATCTATTTTTATCCTGAAGGTGTTAGTTGCCATTTATCACCCTACTAGCACAATCACCCACTTGTTCAACTCATTTATGTTATCTACAGTTTTCATTTCCTGGCTGCTAAAACAAATACCATACAGTGGGTTGGCTTAATAACAGGAATTTATTGGCTCAAGGTTTCAGAGGCCAGAAGGTTTGCTTCCTCCTGTGGTCGGTATCTTCTGGCTGGCAATCTTTGGTGTTCCTTGGCTTTTCCTCACATGGCAATGCACATGCAGCGTCTTCTTTCTCTTCTGAGTTCCACTGACTTCCAACTTTTGGCTTCTCCTTATGGCTTCTCTCTTTGTGTCCAATTTCCTTTGCTTATAAGGACTTCAGCCATATTGGATTAAGGCCCACTGTCATTCAGTTTGGGCACACTTTAAATAATAACATCTTCAAAGGTCCTATTTATAAATGGATTCATGCCCACAGGACCAGGGGTTGGGACGTGAACATGCCTTTTGTGGGCGACATGATTCAATCCCCAATACCTACACTGCTTCTGAAGATTTTCCTCATCTAATTTGTACCCAGTAGTCCATTCCTTTCTCTGTATCTGGTGTAGCTGAAGAAAAAATAAGTGGATAACAATTTAACAAGAACAGTCATCTCATTTTCTCCAGAAACATCTTACATATTCATACATTCATACCTTTGCTATTGTGTTTTTTTCTTGCCTGAAATATTTAATGTACTCACTACTGCCCCTCATATCTGAATCCTACTTAGCTCCACCAACACCTTGAATCTTCCTTGATTACCCCTATCTACAGTAGTTTCTTACTTTTCTGAAGTCTTAGAACATTTATTTTCTCTACCATTAACTTACTGTTTATCATAATGTCTTAGAATTTTGGTGATAACGAAGAGCTAAGAGATCATCTCATTCACACCACTCTTAGAGTCCACATAATAAATTTGTTTAAACTTATTATAGTAGGGATTTAGAGAGTCTTATTCAATTAAAGAAAGGTTGTATTCCTTTGATGAGTCCTTTGAAGAGTCTTTTCTTAATATGCTTCACAATTCGTTTTTCGAGAAGTACAGAGTTGTATATGACTAAGAAAGTAGTAACTTTAATTTTTATTTCCATGGTTTTCCCAATTGGCTTTCAGACATTAAATTTAAATATTTTTTCCCTTGCCTTTCAGTTACAGATGAGGACACAGTAAAGAGGTATTTTGCCAAGTTTGAAGAAAAATTTTTCCAAACCTGTGAGAAAGAACTTGCCAAAATCAATACATTTTATTCAGGTGAGTTGTCCTTTTGGTACTTTATGTAAGAGATGTTTTCTGCTTCTAGAGAAGAAGAAATTCTAGCATGTAATTGTTTAAACCTCTGGTCAACATTTTTTTATCAAGGCTTGTTTCCTTTGCTGTACTGCACGCAAGGGATATTTTTTTTAACGGGTATGAACACATTTGGTACCTCAGTGTTTAAGCCTTATGTGGTCATTGCCTAGATTCTCTTGTAGTTACAAGGATTTCAGGCCTTCATTATGATAGAGCTTCACAATCTGTAACCCGATCCAAAGCTTTAAATAGTCAGAAACTTGATTTTATTGTTTACCAGAGCAGAATCACACAATTCCAGTTTATCAGTTATATCAGTTTTCTGTATTCATTACCTGCAACTCTCATATCTGTCTCTCTGGAGTGGTGGTCTCCAGAGTGAGATCTACAAGATACTTTTGGAGTGCAGGAAGAAAATATTAGAACTTCTTTTTATTTATGTCTGACCCTTTTACATTTTCTGAGTTTTATATATACATATGTTATAATGTACATAGATGTATTACTAAAACAATACATGTCAATAATTTATAAATAATGAAAATACAAGATTTTTTTTGGAATTTTTATTGTCTTAATAATGAAAAATTTTCAATAATGAAACCCTGCTCCAGAGCACTGCCTTCAGACAGCAAGATTCCTTTGAAGCTAGTTGATAATCATATTGTTTCATGAGTACGGAATCGGTACAAAGTGAATTAAATTCAGAGGGACATTTCATCTAGACTTTGGAAAAACCTTACTCATAATCCCTGTTGCACTATTGAATTTACACCCTAATAAATAACTGGAATACCTGTCAAATAGTCCATCTATTCCTTGAGTAGTAAATGGATAAGCAAAAATTGTTACCATATAAGTTTTTAGATTTGTTTTCCAAAAGATAAAATTACTCTAAATTTTCCCTTTTTATACTTAGTATACAAGTCACATTCCTGCTTATATTGTTATTGAATTAGAGGAAATTTTAATTTTCTTTTATATCAGCCATGGTTATTGAGAATATAATCTCATCTCTTGGTGAAGAATTTAGAAATATCATAATCTTATTGCTTGCATAATCATAAACTGAATGTTAGAGTGGGCTAATCTAAGGATGAATTGTTTCATAACCACTTCACTAGTTTCTTTTCAGATGATGATTTTTTTCCTAAGTTGTTCATAAATTCTGGAAGCATCTTATTCAACATGTCCTTTCTGTGTGCCTTCAGTGCAGGCTAATCATTCTGTTTATACAGATGACATAATGGGAGAAGGCAATAAGAAGGAGTTGCTAGAAGTCGGAGGCTGAATCCATTATTCTCTTAGCTCCCTATTGTTCCTTCCAAATCAGTATTTCTACATCTTCCTGTAAAAATGTATCTTCTTCTAAGCATCTACTATGCTATAGAGATTTCACTCTGCCATTCCTGTTTATTTATCTCCTGACCTCTTTGATGCTCATTGAGAACTTAGACACCTGATTCCCAATCTAAATCTCCACCTTAAATTTTTATATCAGCCTGGATGACTTCAGTGTCCATGTGGACAACCCATTTTTAGTTTTGGTCCACTTTGGCCGCATACTTCTATGGCTACATCCATCACTCAGAACTGCTCTCTTCTAAAATATTAAACTCTAATATATGAGCCAATGACCGCATCTCCTAGCCTTTAAGCTTTCTACTCCCCTGCTTTAACTTGTTTTTCCATCTCACAGAGCTCAATACTTTGACTCCCTTATTTTATTCCAGTCTGTCATGCCCCTCCCAGATTCACTTCCTTCTCCATCAATCATTTTAACCACTTTGTCCCCTGTGCTTTTAATACCTTTACCCTGATTGCCTTATATTGCTTCTGCATAGCAAAACTCCAACCGTGGACCAGTCCAGCCTTTTACTTTCATCATGCCTGCTCTCTCCCCACCACCACCCCAGGGGTGCTTAGGGCAATTGGAAAAAAAAAAAAAAATTGTACAGCAGCACAAATTGGAACCGCTATAAATTTATTATTGCACCCTCAATGGTACCCTGAAAGCTGTCTGTTGTTCCTAATCAGTACTCTTTTCCATGCTCCAAAGTGCCTTTTAAAATCTTTTATCATGCTCCTCAGTTCTCTAATCCCACATCTTCCCTTTCATGTTCATTTTACCCCCTGCTTTACAAATACAAATAAAGGCCATCAACTCCTGTTGATGTGTAACACATATACAGATCTATGCCACCACCACCCCTCCCAATACATATAGCCATTCTCACCCTTATTTATATTCCTGTAATATTTGTGAAAGAGATATCTCTCTTTGGTCCATGGCAAATCTCTACAACTATTGAGTGAATTCCAGCTCCTCGAGGCCTTGCTCTAGTGATTATTTCCTCTAAGAATTATTGAATAAATGTTTAACTTCTCTTTTATTTGCTCAGCCCCCTTATCAAGTCACTCCTTTTAAACAAAAAATATCTAAACAAACAAGCAAATTTCTTACCCCTGCATTTATGACTTCTTCCTAGGCAGAGGGAATAGTTTGTGCAATAGCACAGAGCTATGAAAGGGCATGGCATATTTGCATGTCTTTTTTGCTAGGTTGCAAGTATCTGCAAGGCAAAGAGAGCATAGCAATATTATTTGAATCCATGCAAATGGATAGTTTTTATGCAAAGGAGAAATGTGGAGAAGGAATTGCAGTATTCCAAGGGTGAAGATAATTTCCACAATTAGGAAGTAAAAGGATAAAGATGATCCAGAAGTGTAGATAGAGAAAGAGGGGGCAACCATGTGGAAGGAGGAGGAGGACATGAAAAGAGGAGGCATTTTACAATGGAAACAAGGATTTAGACTGAGAAAAGGCTATTGGATATCATCTAAGGCTGTAAATGAAAAAAATATAAGGTCAAGTTTGCTAGCATGTGTTGGGGAAAGAGTCATGTCCCCCACAAAAGAATATAACTACTTGTTAAATCATACTTTGAAAGTTATTACCTCTTTGCATATATGTTATAATTCACAATAAGGAAATAACTGCAACTGTGGAACTGTAACCCATAATATTCTTTGAAATTTGCTAACCTCTTGTTAAAATTGCATTTGGAAAGTTATTGCTTCTATGTATGTATGTTATATTCCTTAATAAAAAATATGATTGAAAAAAGGTAAGGCAAAAACATATTGACATATTTTCCTTTTAATTCATATTTCAAGTTTTCTGCTGTGAACATTTCCATCTATACTCTTGAAAGAGAAATTTTACACGAATAAAAAAATTGTACAAAAAAAAAAAAAGGCTTTTTTGGGTCCCAACCCCTGGTCCTATCGGTGTGAACCCCTTTGTAAATAGGACTTTTAGGAATATTATTATTTAAAGTGTGCCCAACTTGAATGAAGGTGGACCTTAATCCAGTATGGCTGAAGTCCTTATAAGTAAAGGAAGTTGAACACAGAGAGAGCAGCCATGGGGAACAGCCAAAAGTTGGAAGTCAGTGGAACTCAGAAGAGAAAGGAGAAGATACCACTTATGCATTGCCATGTGATGGAAAAGCCAAGGAACACCAAAGATTGCCAGCCAGCCAGAAGATACTGATCCTGAAAGGAAGCAAACTTCTGGCCTCTGAAACCTTGAGGCAATAAATTCCTGTTGTTAAACCAACCCATCGTGTGGTATTTATTTTAGCAGTTGGGAAATTAAATAGCATGATATGTATGTTTTTGAAGGATCTTTGTTCTCAACTCTAAATGGATAATTTAGATTACAAAGAATAGATAATGTTTCTTGGTTTACAAAGAAAAATAAGTATCTTCACTTAGCAGGAGACAAATACTTTTTCTATTTTGATTTACAGCAAAAATTTATATACATTATGACCTAGTATACATATGTAGATGTGTTTTATGTATGTTTGTACCTATTTTTGTATATATACAAAATATTTAAAAAATTTTAAATGTTTTCATGAAACAATATTTATCCTTACTGCTTAGTATGCTCTATTTTCCATATTTTTTTCTGTTTCTATTTCAGTTCTTAAATGCTGATTATGATCCACTAGATTGATTTCATGGCCCTCTATTAGATTACAACCCTGTTTGAAAAATTGTGTCTTAGAATGTATTGTATCTTGGTCACTTTTCCTAAATAGATTTAGTCTTGTTACTGTTAAAAATGTGGGGACTATCATTTAATGAATAGCCGTTTTCTATGTGTATTGGCAGGACCATTCGGTCATATCTCTTGATGTCCTAATAGAGTAAGTAGGAGTTGATAGTTTCCAGACTGACTTTTTGCCAGTTCAGGAAGTAATGGGTAATATGAAGACACGAATGACAGAAATAGAATTTGGCATTTCTCCTAGACAGTATTGTCTTTCTCTTTATTTAACTTTCTTCTCCAAGAGAGGTTGTCTTATAGACTGCAATCCTCAGATACCAGGGCACATGAAAAACCATAAATAATATAGGGGTAAATTCAGCTTATAAATCCACCTCCACCCACCTACATCTCACAAATTATTTAATAGTCAGCTAAAAGAGGGGTATTGAGGATAGATTGGAACTGAAAATTAGAGTCTCTTACTATTCAGTTTTTAAATAAGATATGTCCTTCACTGAAACCTTTGAAATACCCAAAACTATTGTGCTATTTCTAATCGCATATCGCACCAAAAAAAAAGAGCTGAACATACAAACTATGGTGGTTTGATGCCATATGTACCCCAGAAAGACATATTCTTAAGTTTAATCTATTCCTGTGGATGTGGACCCACTGTAAGTAGGACCTTTTAAGTAGGTTACTTTAGGTAAGGTGTGAACCACCTCATTCAGGATGGGTGTTAGTCCTCTTACTGTAGTCCTTTATAAATGGAATGAATACAGAGAGGAAGACAAAGCCATGGAAGCAAGAAGCCAAAAGCAGGGAAACCCAGAAGAGAAGGGCGAGACCAGCAGACGCTGCCATGTGACTTGCCATGTGGCAGAGGAGCCAACGATTACCAGCAGCCGGTCTTCAGGAAGAAAGCATCGTCTTGAAATGAACAAATTAAATCCTATCCCTCTAGGGTTCCACATTTGAAGTATCAGAAACTGTTTTCAATTTTTCAGAAAACCTAATGTATTTTATTGCTCTTAATTTTTTTATTACATATTAAATGCATATTTACTTAGATTTATAGATAAAAGGTTTCAGTACAGTATTTGAAACCATGGGAGGAGAGAAGAATTTTTAATAGGAGGGGTCTTTTTGGTGTAAACCATACTAATCACTGACCTAGAAGTCTCCCAGATCTCTTCTAGCACTAAAAATGGTGTCAGTCCTGAAGCCTGTAGTGTTAGAAATCTTCTTGTTTGTCGTGACCAGTAATGTCCTTTTCCATTGATAGATACTGATCACTTCATGTTGGAGTATCTTTCTCTTTTTCTGACCCTGTTTGCCTTCTGTCTCCATTTAAAATGCTTAACTTCTAAACAGTGTTTGTTATGTGCCTACATAAAAAAGTCTTAGACTATATATGTTGCTTTTAATATTCCTCCATTAAAACAGGCAGGCCCTTTTTATTGGTTGGAATGTTTCAAATAGCTAAATGCTTTTTCGTTTCCAGATAATTTAAGCTTTTCCTTGACCTTCCTGATTTTTTGTTTTCAGTTATTATGTTGGGCACCTATAGCAGCGTTATGTGCTTTTCCTTTCTTTACCAAAATGGAAGAAAAGGAGGAAGGAAAGTGCAGTAGTGTTATATAAAGTGGAAAAATTATGTCAATAGAAACATTTTTTTTTCAGGCTTAGTATAAATGCAAGACCAATTGGATAATAGTTACCCAGAACTATACCTATTCTATATTATTCCTTTTATCCCTATAATCTTGTTATATGTAGTGTCTTGTTATATATTTCTTTTTCTTTGTTCATTATTACTATATATTGTTTCTATAAAAGGAATTTGTGGCAATGTATATTTTATATGCAGTGAATGGTTGTATTTAAAAAGCCATCCGTTTGTGTAGAATGAAACATAAGCACCTCTTTCACTAAAATACTAAGTGATCTTTTTTTAAGATATGTATCAGTTTCCAATATCTAAACTATAGCTTGATCACTGGCTTTGCTCTTTGCACATGTGTGTGTTAAAATGTAGATTCAATATATATTTAATTATGTAGGGTAACCATAGATCTGTAATATTGTTTAAAATTCCCTTTGTTTTTACTAGCATTTCTTCCTACATCATGATTCTCTTGAGTTCATTACAGTAGAATCATTTACTTAGGAGCTATTAAAGGATTAGCAGGAGGAGTGAGGGGAAGTGAAATTTAACAACAGTCTTACTTCCTTGTAAAATAACACGTAACACATCTTATGAAAATTAAAACCACATTTACTTATGTACTATCCACAATAAATTTTTTCTTCATTTTGTTAAAAAAAAATAGTGATCAATAGGTTTCTATAAAAACAAGCCACATGAAACAAAACTCATTTTCTTTCTCTCTTCCCTTCTCTCTCCCTTCTTCCCTTCTTCTCTCCTGTCTTGCTTTTTCTTTCTAAGACAGGAAGAAAAGATGGGTAATATCCATCCATAGTCCTGGATAACACAGTTTCAGGATGGCATCTTCCCAGGCAAGCAAGGTAGAATGTAAATTAGTGTTTTTTTTCAACTGCAGGTTACAACCCAGTAAGTGGGTCAGGAAATTGAAAATCTGTCATTGCAGATATTTGGAAAAATATGAATCGTATATAATAGAATTAAAAATGTCAGAGTACATCAAATGTAGTAAAGATTAGATGTGTTATTTTATGAAAATATTTTTCAGTTTTATTGCTACATCTAACACTACTTATATATAAACTGAATTGATATATAAAATGCATATCATACCGTGGGCCACAAACAAAATTATTCAAAGGCACTGTGTGAGATGAATAGTATAGTTAAGGGGATTTTGTAGCTGTTTCAACAACTATGTCCAAATGTATTAATTAATTAATTAATCCTCTTTTCTACCTAAAAGGAAGTCTCTAGTGACATAACATAGGATGCTGTTCTTGGCCCTTTTACATTCAACATCTTCAGTGATAACTTGGATAAAAGTATATTAATCAAGATTAGAAAATTTGTGTATGACAGACACCAATGCTAGGTCATAAAATTAGAGTTTAAAATTATCCCAGGAGGCTAGTATTGTAGTGCTAAATCAGGAACATAAAATTTAGCAAATCTGCATGTAAGTTTCTTCACTTGGGTTTAGAAAAAATAATGTCAGTTATACTTATCAAAGGACTTGGGAGATTTAGCTAAAAAATATCTTGCCGTTTTAGTTGACTGTTAGCTCAGCATTAGCCAAAAATATGTAAATAAAATGAAAAAAAAAGTATTGTTCATCTGTACTGGTAAAAGTGTGACTGTTACTGGAATATTAGGTACATTTGTCAGGGATGATTAAAGGAGTTTCCTATACTGTGTGAAAGGTTTATTTCACAAACTAGTATCTTTTCTAACTCCAAAACTCTCTCATTCTTAATGAGATTACCTTATGAAAATAACTTCTCACAAGACCATTAGAAAATAGAACATTTCCACGTTATCTTTCTTCTTCCAGAGCACAATTAAACTGTAGTTTTTTGTTTTTTTGTTTTTTTAATTTCAAGACAGGAATGCTGGGCTCTGTTTATATACTGGC
The DNA here is from genome assembly GCF_015220235.1 of Choloepus didactylus. Classification (NCBI taxonomy): domain Eukaryota; kingdom Metazoa; phylum Chordata; class Mammalia; order Pilosa; family Megalonychidae; genus Choloepus; species Choloepus didactylus. Next base: position 82,371,622 of record NC_051308.1, on the reverse strand, counting down.
TGGTTTACTGGTTGAATAAGACAGTCTTTGCCCTTGTGGAACTCTCTAATGCAGGGGATAAATAATAAACAAATAACTGTGTATTAAGATATCAGGTAGTGTGTTACCCATGGGAAGCACTGTTTAAAGGGATCAGCCAAGTTGCAGTTACAGCAAAAAAAAAAGTAAAGGGAAAGTTGAAAGAGGTCCTGAAGATTGGCCATGGATGCAATGGAAGTTTAGGGAATCTGGAAGGGATGGGAGATTGAGACAAATTAGGGGATTTAGATCTTGACAGAGAAGAGAGTCCATTTTAGAGATAAAAGAGGACCTGAGAAGCTTGGATTTCCTTGTGGACTGAGATAAGCAAAGAGATAAAGTATGTTGGAATTAATGATTCCCATGGAAAAGTGAATAATGGGTTCTTGTTACAGGTTCCTTTTTAGGATTAGTCTCTTGGATAGTTGAATTTCACATACTTGGTTTTTCACCAGCTCTTGGGGAAAGTTATGGGAGAAACAAACTCTGTCCTTTTATTTTCTTGCTGTTACAGAACTGTATTCTATCCAAATCACTCTTAAAATGGCAGTTATTGAGTAAAACTGTTACTACAGAATAAGCACTAACCACTAGAAGATCCTCCTTGAGGTCAGGGACCTCTTTACTCCTTTATCCCTGGCACCTACAACAGTGGCATGACACATAGTATATATTTAATAAATATTGTACAAATGAATATGTGACTTAAAGAAAGAGATGGATGGATGGACAGAAGGAAGGGAGGGAGGGAGGCAAGGAAGAAAGGAAGACAAAAGAAAAGAAAGGAAATGAAATACTGGATACATTCCTACCTTTTAATAGAACTGTTAAGTTGTTTAATGGATAGGCTCTTTGTCCTTGAGAAGGAAGTGGGATGAAAAGAGTGTGTGGGCCTTCATTAGGAGTATTGTAGCCCAGCTTCCTATATTAAGTGGAATAATGAGCAAGATGATTTCAAGGCACCTTGCAATCCAAGAAGTCTATGAGTTCTTCTATATATTTAATCATCTATATAGTCTGATAGGACAGGAGATATTAGACTCTCTCTTTCTTCTTGGCTGAAATGTTAGGATTAATTAAATATTTACTTGCCTTTTTCACCCCTAGTGAGAATGTAAGATAAAATCACCAGTGATTTGCATCGGACTCATAGGTGATAACAGTCCATCTCGTGATGGAATAGAGGAAAGAGAATAAAACAAAGAAAGAGAATGAGAATGTAACATAGCAATCCAACTTCTCTCTGAATTGGGTACTTGCATTGTATTTACATTTTTTAATCTTTTTTTAAAAAAACTTTTTATTGAAGTATATAAAAAAGTAAAAAGACATAAGTATGCAGAGCAATGAGGTTTTACAAATTGAGCACATTTTTGTGACTGTGCCCCAAGAAACAAAACATTACCAGCACACCAAGAGCCTCCCTCATGCTCCAGTTATTACCCTCACCCAAGAATAACTATTATCATGACGTCTAACATCATAGGTTGCTTTTGCACCTTTCTAATTGCTAGCAAAGTTTAACACTTTGTAATGTGTTTACCGAGTATATCTGTTACATTTATAAAAAGTTTATGTGCAGTATGATACTTAGTATGTTAGAGTTTTGCAAATTACTGTAACTGACTTGAAGAAGTATTAGCTTTACTTGGATAGACAGAGAAGGATTGAGGAAAAGCCTCCAGAAGAGGTAACATTTAAATTGGGTCTTTGAAAATACATTGACATTTGCCAAATGCTTCTGGGGAAATATGTTTGGCAGTGGGGGTGCAGGGAGCTGCAGGGAGATGTAGTTCCAGACCAAGGGAAAAATAACCAGATACATGGTGATGTTGAAGTACACAGTGTATTTAGGGGCAGGGAGATTAATGAACAATCTGCTGAGTCTGGAATTCTAAGAAATTAAGGAGTGAATTGGTGATTAAACAGAAAGTGGAAGAATAGGATGTTTTAGTCACACATGGAGATTTTAGACTTCAGTATTTGAGGTTTAACAGTTCCAGTTGATAAGAATTCCAGATAAAAGCAGACTAAAAATTGCATGTAATATAACAGAACTAATTATCTTGAATCCTCTATAATGGTCAACATTCTTATAAATTTATATCTAAGATAACACTGAGGTCCATAAATTGAATCAGCAAGACAAGTAAACAATAAAAATATTCTGAGATATTTTATCAAAAATGGTTCTACACTGCATAGCAATATAATAGCTTTGCTATTCTGTAGATAGCTTGTAGTTTTGAAATAAATATTTTCTAAAAATAAAAAATATCTGGTAAAAACAAGAGTTCTTGTTAGCCCTTATTTAGCTCTTTGAATAACACATAGGTACTTTGAAGCTTCTCAATGGTTATTAGAAATTTTTATCAAATACTTTATTATATGAGAGCCTTTGCTGTTTTCATATGTTGTTATAATAATCTGTTCTTGTATTCAATACATCTCATATTGATTTACTGACATGAATAGAAATTGAAATTTATTACCAAAATAGGCGGCTTTCATCAATATTAATAAAATTGCTTAGAAATATTCATTTTCAGTTTTTGTCAGTGTATTTGTAGATTTCCATTCATATATCAAAGTACATATTTTAGGTACACATGTATCTTTTTCCAGGTTCTGTGCAGTTCCATGTTTGAATTTTTTGGATATCTGATTACTGAAAAACTGTGGTATCATTTCAGAATAGATTTGAGCAGTTGATATCAAAAGCAGTGTTTCTCATACTTTTAAAACATATGCCCCCTTTTGATAAGTATGAAAATTTCATACTATTGCTGTGTAATATTAAATATTAATTTTTTCAAACTCATATGCTTTATACTCCACTGCCCCTACCCACCTAGGGATTCTCATATGCCCTTCTAGATGTCATTGCTCATAAGGACAAAAGAATCCCTAGTTTAAAGAAAAGTAGCAAAATACAGCTGAAATTTTTATTTTCTCTTCTTTCCACATAGGAATTTAGATTACTAGAGAGAACTTTTTTCTAGTATATATTCATTTGTTCATTTAACAAACATGGATTGAGCCTACAATGTGCAAGCTCTTTATGATACATATATGAAGTTGAGAGAATCCTTGCCTTCAGAGAGCTCACAGTTTATTAATGAAGCTAACATATAAACACTACGTATGCATGTACATGGTCCCTTGAGAGCCCTAAACAGGGAGTTTCAAATTGTGATTGAGAGTTGTTAGTTAAGAAAGACTTCACAGAAAGTCTTGCATAATGAATTAGGTGTTTGCCGGGTGAAGTAGCATTCGTCTCTATGACTTATTGCTAGCATACACAATGTAACAGTTCCTCTTTCTTTATGTGTTTTTGGACTGCTCTTTCAGTAGTCATTTTTCTGGTTTGCTAATGCTGTTATGCAAAACACCAGAAATGGATTGGCTTTTATAAAGGGAGTTTATTTGGTTACAAAGTTATAGTCCTAAGACCATAAAAGTGTCCAAACAAAGGCATCAACAAGAGGGTATCTTCACTGAAGAACACCGATGGCGTCCGGAAAACCTCTGTTAGCTTGGAAGGCACGTGGCTAGTGTCTGCTTGCTCCCAGGTTGTGTTGCAAAATGGCATTCTCCAAAATGTCAGCATCAGCTTTCAAACGGCCATCTACAAAATGTCTCTCTAAGATGCAGTAGCACTGAACTCCTGTCTGAGCTTTAATAGGGCTCCAGTAAACTAATCAAGGACCAAGCTGAATGGGCAGGGCCACACCTCCATGGAAATAATCCAATCAGTGTTATCACCTACAGTTTAGTGTGGGTCACATCTCCATGGAAACAACCTAATCCAAAGGTTCCAACTGAATCAAGACTAGTATGTCTGCCCCCATAAGATTTCATTAAAGAACATGGCATTTTGGGGGACATAATACATCCAAACCAGCACAATCATGTAATTATGGCTCTAAATGATTATAAAATTTATGTATCAAAAATGCTATCTAAGCTGAACAGTTAACAGAGCCATATATTAATCCTTTTACAATAAAAACTAATCATTCATATTACCTATTATATTCTGGCTTTTGGCTCTTAGTAATTACCTAAGGCTTGAATCAGCAGACTAATTTATAGTTGATCTTAGAGAAATCCTGCCCTGTTCCATTATATATGTTTGTATACTGCATGTAATATATTTTCAAATGACTCCTAAGTGGTTAGGACATAAATACTTGTTAAGTTGTTTGAACCTAACTAGTTAATAAATGGAGTTTTTAGGTATTTCTTTTGGACTAGGAGCATCAAGAAAAGATTACTGAGACAATGAGAGCATATATGCACAAACACGTGTATATGCAGATATATCTAATATATTTTTTATCTTCTTTGATGGTCTTAGACTCTTCTTGTAACACCTATGTTGTAGAATTAATGAGATGTAGTGGGAAAGGCAGCACATTAAAAATCTAGCATTCAAATTCTAATCCTGTTTCTGTACTTAACTGATAAACTGGAGACGTTTCTTAATATGTGGCCTTTATTTCACTTACCGTAATGTCTTCAAAGTTCATCCATGTTGTAACATGAATCAGTACTTGATTTATTTTTATGGCAGAATAATATTCCACAATATAGATATAATATATTTTGTTTATCCATTTATCAGTTAATGCACCTTTGAGTTATTTCCACTTTTGGGGGCTGTTATGAATAATGCTGCTATTAATATTCATTTACAAGTTTTTGGGTAGACAGATGTCTTTATTTATTTGGGTATGTACCTAGGAATGGAATTGCTGGGTCATATGGTACTCTAGGTTAACCTTTTTGAGAAACTGCCATACATTTCTAAAGTGACTACATCATTTTAAATTCACACTCTTAATAGCTTTTTAAATTATATTTCTTCATCTGGGAAAATAAAGAATATACTTGGAGTTTTGCAGGGATGGCAGTATGGGGGTAGACTGAAAGGAGGGTGCTACACTACAATATTTTTTTGTACTCAGTTCGACATATTTCATGTGGCATTTTTTCCCTAGAAATTCTAGGGAAGCAAAGTTGAATAATTAGTAAAATTTCAGAAGTCAGTGAGAACTTCTGACAGCTTTTGTTATCTTGTTGATTTAACAATTCTGTTTTAATTCTTAACAGAAAAACTTGCAGAAGCTCAGCGCAGGTTTGCTACACTTCAAAATGAACTTCAGTCATCACTGGATGCACAGAAAGAAAGCACTGGTGTTACAACACTGCGACAACGCAGAAAGCCAGTCTTCCACTTGTCACATGAGGAACGTGTCCAACATAGGAACATTAAAGACCTTAAACTGGCATTCAGCGAGTTCTACCTCAGTCTTATCCTGCTGCAGAACTATCAGGTACTTAGATTCTTACCTTGGAGAACGAAACCTTTAAATAAATGAGAAATTCCAATAAATAGAATTACTTTGAGCTATACTAATGGGCCAATCCAAGAAGGAAAATCCTTATCCTGTCATTATTCTTGGGGTTCTTATTGGGATTCCAGGTGTCTTTATTGGCTTAAAAACAAAACAAAACATGTAAGAGGTGGTAAAACAATATTAACAAGACTTCTAATTTTGACGATCAGTTTTCTAAAAACTTTTTGTACCATATCCTAGAGTAGAATAATAGTTTGCTTCCTTCTTTTAGAGGCAGCTCTGGTAGTGTTGAGCAGAAATAAAGAATACTCAACCAATGTTGGCTATTTGAGAGCTTTTATATTGCTCCAACCTATGGCAAAATTTCCACAAAACAATTGAACAGTTAACTTTCTTGCAGCTGATACCAAGAATACAAATGCTCCTGACTTTTCCTTCCAATTTATTATTCATAGACTGCAATGTAACAAAATTAGAAAAAAAAAAGATCTTGAGACTGAAAATGTAGGCTATTATAAGATTTCAGTCAGTATTTTTAAAACCCAATCTGAAAAATTGAACTTCCATGTATGATAAATTATGGAAATGCAGAGCTTTTATTCATTTATAATTCTTATAAATTTGTGTATAATTAAATCTATAAAGAATTTCATTGAAAACCAGATTATTTGTTCAGTAATAAGAATTTAAATAGGCAAAAGCATTTCCCTAATCTTTGGAAGTCTTATGCACTATTCTTTTTCCATTTTATTCTTATGATCATTTCACGTAATCAGAGGTTAGGATCATCATAGGATTATACACTATGTATAAACTAAAGTATTACCAGGGGTAAATATTGGAATTTTAAAATAAAAAGTAATTAAAGTCTCATGTCTGTGTTAATGTAGGTTGTTAATACATGTAATTTACTTATTTCCATCCTTTCTTTTCATAAGTCTAATTTCTTCTTTGGTGATTTAATATTTTATCATTCCAAGAAGAAACTATTTGGAAAATAATTTTAGAAGAATAGAAAAGTAATTATATTAGATGTCTTTTTATATAACAGAAAATTCCTTTGCTTTGAAATTTATCCATTGCTTTATAATTTAATTTTTATAAGAAATAAACAAAAATGTTATTTCTTTTTCCTTATAATGTATAAAAATATTAACATTTCATATCCTTGTGTGTTACAGGAAAATAAATTTTCTTTTTAAATTTTCCCAGCAGGCTTAATTTTGGGTCATTTTAAAAATCTCCTTGGGAAAACAAAAGTAATTTTTAATCATAAAAGTTTTTCTTTATCCTCTATTCTTTGGGGCAGTCTATTCTATAAGAATAAGGGAACAAGAAAAATCAGTTAAAAGCAGTCTCCAAGTCATTGTGTATGCAACCCAAGAACAGTTTCAGATGATTTATTAAAGTATGAAAAAAATATGTAAGTAAAAAAAGAAGCAAGCCTATTTGGAGTGAGTGCTATAATATTTTTACAGATGGGGATATGTGATCAAACTTGAGAGACATCTGATTTACAGAGCCTTGCAAATCCAAGGTTCCCTGCTTCTTTGCATGTTGGGCAGATAGCAATGGAATTTGAAAATGTAGAAAAGTATAGCATTTTGATACTGTGAGACTTGAGGGAAGATAGGGGTTTCTACCTATTACCAACAGAGCCCTGTAAGTATGATCGCTTTTTCTTTTCTACTGATTCTTCTTTACATTCCCATCTTCCATGCTGATGTGGATGTGCTTGCATGATAGGGGGGAAATGCACTGCTGTATTTGTCCTTCAGAAAGCAAAGAACTAATAAATGTGTTCAGTGTATGATAAATCCAAAATATTTTCTGAAAGTATTTGTCCAAATCTTTTGACCAAAGCAGCAAAATAATATAAATTAGCTATTTTGGGAACAGTTTTACATAGAAAAGTGGAAATAAAAATATTTAGAGTTTAAGGACTTGAATTAATTTACTTGGAAGAGAAATGATAGCATTCATAGTTCAGAGTTCTTTGTGTTACTAATAATTAGCATGCAACTTTGAAATGAATAAAGTAAGAAGAGTCATCCTTTTAGTAGTGATTACTTTTATAATGATAGCATTGCTGTTTCCCTAGGTATTCAATCTCCATCCAGTTAGCTCTGTTGATATATAGTGCTTGTTACTTTTCATCTTTTTTGATGGTGGTAGAAATTATAGTAGTGTTCTCATTTCTTTCTGTAGAATCTGAATTTTACAGGGTTTCGAAAAATCCTTAAAAAGCATGACAAGATTCTTGAAACACCTCGTGGAGCAGACTGGCGAGTGGCTCATGTAGAAGTGGCCCCATTTTATACCTGCAAAAAAATCAACCAGCTCATCTCTGAAACTGAGGTACAATAATTCCATTTAACTACCACACATTTTTTTATAACATCCATGTCTAATTTTTAATGAAATAATTCCTTGTTTCTGTTCTCCTTTTAGAAGTAGTTAGCTGCTAGCTTTGAATATATATATAGCCTTAATCGTGATTTTTTTCTTTTTGCTTTATCAGTAAACATTCACTAAGAGGATATCAGAATACCATACATATAAATGGCACAGAATTATTTGTGTATCACTCACATATAGTATAACCTGTGACAAAATTTAACAACTTGTCTTTCTAGGCTGTAGTGACCAATGAACTTGAAGATGGTGACAGACAAAAGGCTATGAAGCGTTTACGTGTCCCCCCTTTGGGAGCTGCTCAAGTTAGTATTTGCTTCACATTTGTTGTTTTTGCCCACTTAATAATCAACACAATCTGTTTAGCTGAAATAATATACTGGTTTCGTTACATTTTGAAAAAAATATATTTCAGCCAGAGTTTATAAGTAGTTGCTTCTATTGTTATTTTTGTTTTTAAAAAAGTTAGATATCAGATCTCACTTCACAATGAAATATAATGTCTTTTCACCTTTCCTTTCTTACCCTATATTCCCTCTCTTGCTTATGCTTACTGATATGCTAACTTCTTGGTCTCACCAAATGATTAAGGTGAGATATTTATTTGATTAATATGGGGGGTTGGATTTGCTGGACTACTACGTAACTTCTTCCGAAACACAGTAGTTATACCATGGAAAAAAAGTTTGTTAAATGATCTCTGTACAATAGTTATACCAAAAAGAGGAATCATTAAGTGATATCTTCTGTGTTAAAGTGATAAAATAAGTCTCAATAGCTTTTAAATGATTTAAATCACATGAAGTGTATTGTCTGACCAAAGTGAAATGGAAATCAATAACAGAAAGTGCTTTCTCAAACTGATGAAAGAAATCTATGAAAAGCCTACAGCTAATAAAACTAATGGTGAAACACTGGATGCTTTCCACCTAAGACCAGGAACAAAAAGGAATACCTGTTCTTACCACTTATGTTCAACACAGTATTGAAGATTATAGACAGTGCAGTAAGGTAGATAAAGAAATAAAAGGAATCCAGATGTGAAAGGAAGATGTAAGGCTTTTAGTTTTTCCAAATGACATGATTTATGTAGAAAATCCAATGGAATCTACAAAATAACTACTAGAACTAAAGATTAGCAAGGTTGAGAATATAAGATCAATACACAAAAACCAGTCATATTTCTATATATTAGAAATTGCATTTTTAAGATGTCATTTCTTCCTAAATTGTTCTATAGACGTGTTCTGGTTTGCTAAAGCTGCTGAGTGCAATATAACAGAAATGGACTGCTTTTAACAATGAGGATTTATTAGGTTGCAAATTTATACAGTTCTCAGGTCATGAAAATGTCCATATTAAGGCATCAAGAGGAAGATACCTTCTCTGAGGAAAAGCCTATGGCATCCAGGATTCCTCTGTCACATGGGAGGGCCCATGGCAACATCTCCTTGTCCTTCTTCTCCTACGTTCTGGTTTCAAAATGACTTTCTCCATAATGTCTCTGGGCTTCTATCTCTCTTAGCATCACTGAATTTCTGTCTCTGAGCTCTCTTAAGGACTCCAGTAAAGTAATTAAAACCTACCTTGAATGGGCGGGGTCACATTTCCATGGGTATAATCTAATCAAAAGGCCCCACCCACAATTGGGTGAGTCACATCACCATGGAAACAACTTAATCAAAAAGTTCTCACCCATAATAGCTCTGCCTCCACAAGAGTGGATTTAAAGAACATAGTCTTTTATGGGGTATTGTGATGGTTAGGTTCATGTGTCATCTTGGCCAGGTGATGGTACCCAGCAAGCACTGGCCTAACTGTTACTGCAAGGACATTTGTGGCTGGTTTATTAAATCATCAGTCAATTGGCTACAGCTGTGACTGATTACATCAATGAATGATTGTGTCTTCCACAATGAGAGACTGCAGTCAGCCAGACTTAATCCAATCAGTTGAACACTTTTAAGCAAGATGTCTGATAGAAGACCTTCACTTCTTCAGCTGACCAGCAAAGTGTTTCCTGAGGAGTTCATCAAGGTTGCCGGTTTGTTGCCTGAGGAGTTCATCGAACATCTTTATTGGAGTTGCCAGTCTACTGCCTACCCTACAGAATTTGGACTCGCGCATACCCACAGTTGCATGAGACACTTTATAAATCTTATATTTATAGATATCTCTTGTTGATTCTGTTTCCCTAAAGAACCCTAACTAATACAGGTATATAACAGATTTAAACCAGCAGAAGATGCAACACAATCCAACTCAAAATCTGAGCAGGCTATTTTTGACAGAAATTGGTAAGCTAATTTAAAAATTTACATGGAAATGAAAGGACTCAGAATACCCAAAACAACTTTGGAGGAACTAAGTAGGAAGATTAACACAACCTAGTTTCAAAGTTTATATTGAAGCTGTAATCAAGAGATTATAGTACTAATGTCAAAATAAGCATAAATTTCAATGGAACAGAATAGATAGTCCAAAAATAGAGCTACCCATTTGTGGACACCTAATTTTTGATAATGATGCAAAGACAATTCAGTGGAGAAAAGATTAGTCTTATCAAAAAATGATGCTGCTACAATTACATGGAACTTTGAATAGGAAGTGAGCTCTGGTAGGTCTGTATAGATTAGAATGAAATAGCAACACATTCTAAAGTAATTTGGGTGAAGAATAAAAATATATATCTGGGGCCCTCCTGAAGAGCTGGGGGAGGATGCAGAGGTGTTGGACTTCCTTACCTGGATTGTTGCTGATGTTCTCACAAACATTGGGGACTGACAGTTTGATGTGCTGAGCCCTCTGTCTTGGGGCTGGCCCCTATGAAACTTGTTGCTGCAAGGAGAGGCTAAACCTGCTTATAATTGTGCCTAAGAGTGTCCCTCAGTGCCTCTTTTGCTCAGATGTGGCCCTCTCTCTCTAAGCCACCTTGGTGGATGATCTCGCTGCCTTACCCCCTACGAGGGATCTGACTCCCAGGGGTATAAATCTCCCTGACAACGCAGGATATGACTCCGGGGGATGAATCTGGACCCGGCATCGTGGGATTGAGAACATCTTCTTGACTAAAAGGGGGATGCGAAATGAAATAAAATAAAGCTGCAGTGGCTGAGAGATTTCAAATGGAGTCGAGAGGTTACTCTGGTGGACGTTCTTATGCGCTATATAGATAATACTTTAGAGGTTTTCATATATTGGAACAGCTAGAGGTAAATACTTGAAACCACCAAACTCCAACCCAGTAGCCTTGACTCTTGAAGATGATTGTATAACCATGTAGCTTACAAGGGGTAACAGTGTGCTTGTGAAAACCCTGCGGACCTCACTCCCTTTATCCAGTGTATGGATGGATGAATAGAAAAATGGGGACAAAAGCTACATGAAAAATAGGGTGGAATGGGGGGGGTGGTTTGGGTGTTCTTTTTTTATTTTTATTTTTTATTCTTATTCTGATTCTTTCTGGTGTAAGGAAAATGGTCAAAAATGGATGATTTTTGGTATGTGAATGTATCTCAATAAAACTGAATTTAAAAAAATGGTGCCGAAACAATTGGGTTTCCGTATGGGAAAAAAAAATTCCATGCATACTTCACACCATATACATAAATTAATTGTAAATATATCATAAACTGATGTGTGAAATCTAAAAGTACAAATTTCTAGAAGAAAATATAGGAGAAAATCTTAGTGACTTTGGGTTATGCAGCGATTTCTTAGGAATCACACAAAAGCACTTCTTCAAAATTTAAAACTTCTGCTTTTCAAAAGACACCATTAGAAGAATGAAAAGAAAACAGACTAGGAGAAAATATTTGCAAAACTTATCTGATAAAGGACTTGTATTCCCAGCTGGGGAATTCCTGATATTCTCACAGGCATTGGGGACTACAAACTTAATAAGCCAAGTCCTCGATCTTGGAGCTTGCCCTTATGAAGCATGTTATTGCAAAGAAGAGGCTAAGCCTACTTATAATTGTGCCTAAGAGTCACCCCCAGAGAACCTCTTTCGTTGCTCACATGTGGCCTCTCTCTCTAAGCCAGCTTGGCAGGTGGACTCGCTGCCCTCCCCACTACGTGGGACATGTCTCACAGAGGGGTATATCTCCATGGCAATATGGGACATGACTCCTGGAGATGAGTCTGAACCCAGCATTGTGGGATTGAGAAAGCCTTCCTGACCAAAAGGGGAAGAGAAATTAAACAAAGTTTCAGTGGCTGAAAGATTTCAGATGCAGTGGAGAGGTCATTCTAGAGGTTATTCTTATGCATTATATAGATTTATCTTTTTAGTTTTTAGTGTATTAGAATAGCTAAAAGGAAATACTGAAAGTGTTGAACTGCAATCCAGTAGCCTTGATTCTTGAAGACAATTTTATAATTATATAGCTTGTACAGTGTGACCATGTAATTGTGAAAACCTCATGGCTCGCACTCCCTTTATCCGGTGTATGGACAGATGAGTAGAAAAATGGAGACAAAAAGTAAATGAATAATAGGGGTGGGGGGTATGGGATGTTTTGGCTGTTCTTTTTTACTTTTATTTTTATTTTTATTCTTATGTTTTTTGGAGTAATGAAAATGTTCAAAAATTGTGGTGATGAATGCACAACTATATGATGATACTGTGAACAACTGATTGTACACTTTGGATGATTTTATGGTATGTGAATATATCTGAATAAAATTGTATTAAAAAAACTGATTATCACTGATGGATGCAACATGAATGACCCTCAGAATAATTATACTGAGAGAAAGAAGCCAGACCGAAAAAAAAAAAAAAAGTATATACCATATGATTCCATTTACTTATGACTAGAAAATGCTAACTAATATTAGTGACAGAAAACAGATCAGTGAGGGTAAGGCCAGGTGGGGTAAGAAGGAGGGGTTACAAATGGATATGAGGAAATTCTTGGCGGTAATAGGTATGTTCATTATTTTGATTATGGTGTGATTTCTTAGTTGTTTACACATATCAAAGCTTATAGAATTATACACTTTAAATATATACAGTTTATTGTATGTCAATTATATTTCAATAAAGCTGTTCAAAATAATAAAATTAATTTTATTAAGTTTAGGAATCCATGTAAAGGCAGTAAAGCTAAAGGAAACATGAAAATGGTTATTTCTGGTCAGAGGGGAAGGTTATTGTTCAGGGAAAGGTAGAGACTTCAAAGGTAATGTAATGTTATGGTTCTAAAGACAGATGATAGGATAGGGTGTTCACTTTATTATTTATTTTCTAAACGTCCAAATACATTATACACGCTTTTATATATGTGATGTTTATACAGTTTAACCAACATTAAAAAAAAAAAAAAAGACAAATGATCACCTTCCTTCTGGATACTTTAATTCTAAAACTGACAATACAGGTAGGTGCCTGTTATTGTTAAATAAGGAGTCTCAATGCTTTTTTCCCCTTAATGGACTATTTTTTAGAGCAGTTGTAGGTTTACATAAAAATTACACAGAAAGTACAGTGTTCCCATGTACCACCCCCAAAACACACAGTTTTCCCAACAAACATTTTGCATTAGTGTGGGATGTTTGTTACAATTGATAACCAGTATTATTACAATTATGTATCTGACTGAAGCCTATAGTTTACATTAGGTTTCATTCTTTGTGTTGCCCAGTTCTATGAGGGTTTTTTTAGTGTGTGTGTGTTTTTAAAAATTTTTATTATGGTACACATATACTACATAAAATTCCTCATTTTAACCCTTTCAAATATACAATTCAGTGGTATTAATTACAGTCACAATGTGTGCTACCATCGCCATCAATGCTTTTTTTGGTTAGAAGGTTTTAGAAAATATTTAAAATTTCTTAAGTTCCACTTCTAACAACACATTTTTATAGCATTCATAGCAAATAATTTGAGTCCCTAAAGTTACCTTTCTCAGTGTTTCTTACCCCTTTACTTTTAAAATCTCAGATTGTTTATTTTAGAAAACAGTAGTTTTAAAAACCACTTTCTAAACATAAAATTAAATTATAATAGAGAAAAGTGTTTTTTGAACCTACACACTCAACTTGAAGATTTTGGTACACTAGTATCTTGAGAATCTCTATCTTGAAAAATTCATATTCTGTTACCCCAGTATAATAGTTGAGTATAATCAGAAAATGGGTGCTCTTACTTTTACCATTGTCTCTAATTATTCATAGTACCAAATATATAAATTGCAATTGATTAATGTTGAGTTTCAAAATTTAAAGATGTGTACATTGTAAAAATAAAATTGCATCTTATATCTCCCCTATGAGAAAAATTCAGAATATAAATAAGTTGATGTCTGTAATTATAATCTGTCCCGTGATTCATTCGATTTCTGTAAAAGATTTCAAATAACTGGCAACTCTATTCTGGTATTATGAGATGATGAAGGATAATTTTCTGGTTGAGATTTATAAAAATTCTTTTCTTAAGATATTTTTATTTTCATAGTAGACCTTTGACTGAGACCTTTCATCTAATTTATTATAGCACATACTAAATGTAATCAATTTGTTACCCTATATCCAAAATGTTGTTTTCCTGTCCACAGCCTGCACCAGCATGGACTACTTTTAGAGTTGGCCTATTCTGTGGAATATTCATTGTGCTGAATATTACCCTTGTGCTTGCCGGTAAGTAGTTTAAATTTCAAATTAATTTATTCTTAGTTTAATATGTCTATATCATGTTCTGTCCCTCTGTAAGAAATTAACCATGCAGCTATCAGATCTACTGAAAGAGAAATCTGGTTTTGTTTTCTTTTGTTTTGCCCTTTAGGTATATTTATCCTTTAAAATATTTCTAGTTTAAGGGTCTTTTTCCTTCATCGTTTCCAGTTTTTATGTACAACTTCATAATTTTTCAGAGTTCAGTTATCAAGAACCTTAGACTCCTTGATCACAGATGATATTAAATAAGATATTTAAAAATTCATGCACTAAAGCTCATGTACTTTATTAGAGAGCCTGTCACTTCCTTTCCAGAACCTATTTAGAGGCACTTTGCATGTAGTTTTAAGAAGCTTGATTATATAATTTCCTGTTCTATAGGCATTAAAAGTTAGAAGAAGCTAGAGAGGATTGCTATAAGCAAGTGCACTCCCACCATCAAGAAATCATGTAACAGTAAAGGAGTCATAACTTCACTAAACCTCCCAAGAGTTTGACATACCCCATAGGCAGCATTTGACATTGTTGATGACTCCTCCTTGCAAGACTTTCTTTAATTAGTTTCACTAAGAAACCACACTGCTGATTTTCCTATTAAATAAAACTTTGCTGGCAGTTCTTTTCTGCCTCCTTTGCTAGCTCATTTTGTGTGTGTGTGTTATCTAAATGTTGGGAGTACCACTGGGCTCAATCCTCAGTTCTCTGTTGACTTTCCTTTCCAACGCAGTCAATCTTATTCAATCCTGTGGCTATAAATATTGTCAATATGCTAGTGATTCCCTAATTATCTCATCTTCCCTCTGAATAATATCTCATTGGCTACTTCATTGTCTAACAGGTATCTTAAACTTACATGGACAAAAGAACCCTTGATTTTTACCCCTAAGTATGGCATCACCAGAACACAACAAGCTCATTCACATCTAAGAGCCTTTGCAATTGCTTAGAAGGGTCTTCCTCAAGTTGTCTACATGACTTACTCCGTCATTTCATATAGGTCTCTATTCAAATGCCACCTCCTTAGTAAAGCCTTCCCTGATCAACCTACTCTAAAAATAGCCTGTTCTGCCCCTTTCTGTCCCTTTAGCCTGCATTGATTTTCCTCAGAGCACTTGTTATTACATGACATTATTTACATATTTGATTTCTTATCTGTTTTCCACTGGAACGTAAACTCCTCAATGCCTGAGCTTTTGTCTCTCCTGTTCACCATTGTATCCTAGCACCTGGAACAGTGCCTGGGACATAGTAGGGGATGAAAAAATATTGGTGGAAGTTTGAATGAATGGAAGAGAAGAAAAAAAATGAAATTAAATGATATATCAAAAACAAAAAAATCACACACAGAAAGTCTAGGACTTTTAATTTAAGGGCATGTAATTCTGTTATACCTCAAGAGTCTGTGTATTATATAATAAAAAATAATTGTGTTAAAATATTGATTACTGAATCATTAATGAGGAATTAAATTCTGCTCAATGAAGTCTGCAAAGAAACATGATTTAGAAATAAATGTTACTATATAAAATATCCATTACATTCTGTTTGGAGTTTTAGTAATTATGATAGTGCCTGAACAAAGATTTTTATCACTGCCATAATTACTAGAATTTGAGTTTCTTGATCATAGGAACTCTGTCTTTTCATTTTTTAATTTCAAGTTCCTAACAGTGCCAGACATATAGCAAATGTTCAAGAAAAAAATTTACTGAACTCATTATTACTCATAAACATTCTTCTTAATTAAGACTGTCAATTAGACGTTATCAAATTGTGACCCACATTGTAATGGCTTTAGGGAGCATGTGAACTTTACCTATTAACAATGTTTTCATTTTGCATTTTTAAAATTGTTCTTCCCACTCATTACTAAATATCAGCTCTAAGAATTACTGTTTACTATAACCTCATGATTTAATGTTGATACAATTTATGGTCTTACTTTATTCTAGTCCTGTTTCTGCAGGCTGAATACAGTCCACTTATAGAAAATATGGAAATATAAAACGAAACTAGATTGTCAGGCTAGGTATTGTGGAAAGAACACTGACTTGGATTCAAAAGGCCTGGGGTTTAGTCCCAGCTCCACTATTCGTTAGTTGTTTTGGTTTTAAGGACATGACTTCTGTGAAACAGTTTCTTCATCTGTTAAATGAACTTAATGCCTTAAATTGGCAGGGTTGTCTTGAATTCATTCCCCCATCCATTCATTCAAGAAGTAAATTTTATGTGTGTCACATAATTACGCTTAGTATCACTGAGTCTTTGCTAGGTAAGAGAATCCCTTCCCTTACGAAGCTTATTGTGTTAGGGCTATTAAGTCATATATTTAAAACAAGAAGAATACACTATAAAATAAAAAGTTTTAAATGTTCTAAATAGTTCAGGGGAACAAGTGCTTACTTTTCACTGAGGGTTTCAGGCAAAGATGTTATGGAACAAGTAGCATTTATACTGGAATTGATGGAATAAAAGGCAAAGAGATTCAGTTGACCAGAGGGGCTGGTGTTGGAGGAGGGAGTGGATTTTGTAGGAGAGAAGTGGTAAATTCGCCTAGGGTGAAGAGAGTATTAGATGACAAGAGTGAAAAGATAGCTTGAGATCAGCTCATCAAGGATCAGCTAAGACGTATAAGTAAAACTTGTTTATAATTACAGAGCACTGCATCAATATAAGGTATTTATGGTATATATGGTGGGGGGGGGCAGCTCTTTCTTTAGGAAAACACCTATTTGTGAGTGGAATTTTTTATTTCCAAGGAGATAGTGATGGTATCATAGAAAAAAATAAGCTTCTGCATTCTTGTTGTGTTAATGAACTGGAAAGAGTTGGTTTCTATTTAATTCAGGGAAAATTGAGGTTTTGTTCTCTTTGGTAAATATAGACTATGCTTTCATGAGACAATCTGTTTTGTTGTTTAATGGTTATGGTTTATGCATTTAGTGTTGTGCATTACGTTCTCTCACCTCAGAACCCTTCTTTGTTTGATCTACGTGTGTGTGTTAATGGAGGGGGAGGGTAAATTATAGCTGTCTATCCTTATTTCTCTCTCTATGGGTGCTGGAAAAATAACAGTGTTGAGAATTAGAGAGAAACACAGCAGTGGTAATGCATGTGCAAGCATGATTATCTACAAACATTTCATATCAAAAACTAATGTGCGTAATTGTTTTAGTTTCTCAAGGGGACACAGTCTGGTGTGATTTGTTTGAAAATCCTATGTTCCAGATATTTCATTTCATGAAGATGAAAAATTGCCTGTACAACATTATACTTTTTAAAAAATGTGTTTCTTTCATAGATTCCTAGTAACCATTACTTAAAGTAATTTGATACAATAATGACGTACCATATTTCATATATTGTTTTGATGAAGGTCAAAAAGTTTGACCATTTATAGTGAATACAGGGGTGTAAAAAGCAGGCACCCATACAATTGAGGTAAGAGTATTGATTGTTGCAATCTCTTTGGAGGATAATTTGGCAGATATCTGTAATATATTTAAATATGATCCATCTGATGAAGCAATTTTATTTCTTGAAATTTATCCTACAAATATACTTGTACATTAGTGCAAAGACATATATATGCAAGGAAGATATTCATTGTCATTTTATTTATAATAGCAAAATCCTAGAAACCTCTGAAATGTCCACCGATGGGGAACTGTTTAAATAATTTACATTATAATGGGATACTGTGAAGATATTAGGATGAATGAGGTAGTGGTGGAAGTGAAAAGTTGTACAGCACTTTGGAAAATCATTTGGCAGTTTTTACCAAAGTTGAATATATACTAATCTATGACCCAGCAATTCCACTCCTAGGTATATATACAAAGAGAAATACCTACAAATGTACACTAAAAGATATATGAGACTATCCATAGCAGTACTGTTTGTAATTGCCCCCAAATTGGAAGCAACCCAAATGTCCATAAACAATGGAATGGTATACAGTGGAGAGAACAGACTACAACGACATACAACATGGGTGAATCTTAAAAGCAAATGCTTAGCAAAAGAAGGCTGACACAAAGAGTACATTGTTTATATAAAGACCAAGAAACTGGTAAAAATTTATAATATTAGAAATTAGGATAGTGTTCACTCTTGAGAGGTGGGTAGCAACTGGAAAGGAGTATGAGGGTGGTGGACTTCTGGGATGATGGTAATGTACTGTTTCTTCTTGTGGTGCTGGTTCACTTTATGAAAATGCTATATGCAAGTGATACTTAAATTAAAAATTTACATTAAAAATGATAAAGATAGCTCTATCTGTGAGTACTGATATGTGCAAATCTCACTCCAGGATATGTTAAAAAAGAAAGATACAGAACAGCATGTATAGTATACTCCAAATTGTAATTGGTGAGTTGTTTGTTTTGTTCTTAAACATTTTCAGTGTATGTTTATATATACGAAGAATTTCTTGAAAGATAGATGAAATTATTAACATGATTTCCTCTGGGGGAACAAACTGGGGATCTGGAGTGAGAGGAGGCTTACTTTTCATATCTTGTATAATATTTGAGGAATTTTTTTTTCCATATACATATATTACTTATTAAATTTTTTAAAAAAGTTTCCTTTTACAAAAACTGATTTGGAGAGAGAACTTTTAAGTTTGTAAATTTTAAAACAACTGTTTGCTTTGTTTTTTTAAAGCAGAAACATTTGGTTTGTATTCAACCTAGTCCCATTGTTGCATGCATGCTCTAGAGCCAGACTGCCAGGGTTAAATCTTTGCTCTGCTACTTACCATGTGTTCCAGTTTGCTAGAGCTGCCATTATGCAAAATACCAGAAATGGATTGGCTTTTCTAAAGAGGATTTATTAGGTTATGAATTTACAGTTCTAAGGCCATGAAAGTGACCATACTAAGGTATCAACAGCCATTCACTGAAGAATGGCTGAGGGCATCTGGAACACTTCACACCTCTGTTAGCTGGGAAGGCACATGGCTAGCATCTGCTAATCCTTTGCTCCTGGGTTCTGGTTTCAAAGTGGCTTTCTTCAAAATGTCTCTGGGCTTGTCTTAGCTCCTCCAGGACAAATTCTGGGCTTCATCTCTTAGCTTAGCATCTCCAGACATCCTTCTGTCTGTGTCTTGAAGCATCTCCAGGCATCTCCAAGCATCTCTCCAAAAGTCGCTCTTAGCTGCTCTGAGTTCCTTCTGTCTGTGAGCTCTCTTATAGAACTCCAGAGATTTAATTAAGACCCACCCTGCATGGGCAGGGCCCACACCTCCATGGAAATAATTCAGTGAGAAGTTCCACCCTAATCAACAGACTAATCAGTCTGCTCCCACAAGATTGCGTTCAAGAATATGGCTTTTCTGGGAGACGTAATATATCCAAATGGACACACCTTATGACTTTGGGCAAGTGATACTAACCTGACTAAACCACAATTTCTTTATGTATTTACTGAGGAACCCTATTTATACAGTTGTTCTGAGAATTAATTGGATTATACATGTAAAGCACTGAGCACACTGCTTAGCTCAGAATAAATTCTTGATAAATGTTAACTAATTTTTTAAATTAAAAATTTATAAAGCCATGAAAAGTTTTTAATGGGACCATGTATGTTTTTTTTCCCTTGGGCGAGTAAATTGCAGAGACAATATGCTGTTCTTTAAAAGAAATTATTCTTTTGGATGGATTGTATGGTGTGTAAATAAATCTCAATAAAATTGCATTAAAAGAAGGAAAAAAAAGAAATGAGACTAATTCATTTTATTTTTAATTTCCTGGAGTTTTTCATAATGACCTTGTTAGCAAGAGTCATTGTGGGTTAATCCCTAATAAATCCATAAAAGGTTGCTCCAGGGAGATCATGCCAGAAAGAGCTCGTTGTCTTGCTTACCTTAGGTTTTAGATTTATGTGCAATTTGAGGTTTCTGAACTTTGAAGAATAACTTGATTATTTTCAGGTAAGTTTGACGTGTGTTTTTGAAACATTTGTAAACTAATCTGTTCATTAACTTAAATGTAATCTTGTTTTTCATTCAGGAGAATGTCTGTAGTATTTATTGTTTTACAAAGGTCCTAATCTTTTGTTGTTGGTGGTTGTGTTAGTTTTGTGTTTTGTTTTTGTTTTTGTTTTTTTTAAATTAACTTTTCTAACTGTGCAGTTCAAGGATCCTGTTTTTTTTCAGGATCATTAAGTAATTGAAAGCTTAGAGATCCTCTAGTTCTTATGTTATCAACTAGTACTTAGGTTTTGTAAATATGTATTTAGGTTTTATAAATATATATAGTATTTTCCTCCTCGTGGCCATTTTCTTTATATGTAGAACAGAATGCTACTAAGGCTAGAGTCAAGAATATTTGAACTCTAACCCAGCAATTTGGCTTTCTTTTGTCTATGGTCACAGGTGTTCAATAGAATTAGAAAATTTGGTGTACTAGAGGATTCCATCACTACCACTACTAAAACAGTTCAAAACATATGCCTAACAAAAGAATCAATTATTCTATCTTTAGATGTATTTACTATTTTTAATCTATTTTTTTTTATTGAGGTGAAATTCACTTAACATAAAAGTAACCATTTGAAAGTAAACAGTTCATTGGCATTTAGTACAGTCACAGTGTTGTACAACCACCAAATATATCTATTTCCCAAACATTTTCATCACTCCAAAAAGAAACTCAGTACTTATTGAGCAGTTACTTTCCATTTCCCCCTACCCTCAGCCTCTGGTACCATCAATTTGCTTTCTGTTTCTATGGATTTATGGATTCTGGATACTTCATATAAATTGAATCATATAATATGTGGCCTTTTGTTTGTGTGGCTTCTTTCACTTAATATGTTTTCAAGGTTCACCTACACTGTAGCATGTATCAGTTCTTCATTCCTTATTATGACTGAATAAAATTCCATTGTATGCATATATCAGAATTTATTTATCCATTCATCCACTGGTGGACATTTGGATTGTTTCAGCCTTCTGGCTGTTGTGAATTGTGCTGCTTTGAACATGTATCTACCTTTATTTATTTGAGTACTTGTTTCAGTTTTTGTGGGATTGCTGGGTCATATGGTAGTTACATTTTTAACTTCTCGAGGAACCTTCAAACTATGTTCTGCAGCAGTGTACTATTTTTCATTCCTGCTAGAAATGTACAAGGGCCCTGATGTCTCTACGCCCTCGCCAACACTTGTTATATTATTATTATTATTATCGTCATCATCATCATCATCCTAGAATGTGTGACATGGTATCTCATTGTAGTTTTGATTTGCATTTCTCTAATAATTTATGATGTTGAGCATCATTTCATGTGGTTGGAGAAATGTCTATTCAAGTCCTTTGCCCATTTTTAAATTAAGTTGTCTTTTTGTTGTTGAATTTTAAGAGTTTTTTTTTTTTTTAACATATTCTGTATATTGGACCCTTACCAGATACATGATTTGCAACTATCTTCTCATATTTTGTAGATTGTCTTTTCACTTTCTTATAATATCCTTTGATGTGCAAAAGTTTAAAATTTTGATGAAGTACAATACATCTGTTTTTTTCTTTTGTTGCTCATGCTTGTATCATACCTAAGAATCCATTGCCAAGTTTAATGTCATGAAGATGTTTTCTTCTAAGAGTTTTATAGTTTTTGCTCTTATATTTAGGTGATCCATTTTGAGTTAATTTTGTACATGGTATGACGTAGGGTCCAATTTCATTCTTTTGCACGTGGATGTCCAGTTGTCTCAGCATGATTTGTTGAAGAGACTATTCTTTCCCCATTTAGTGGACTTTATATCCTTATCAAAAATCAATTGGCCATCAATATATGGTTTTATTTCTGGTTTTATTTATGAGTTTATTCTATTTAATCCATTTAATTTCCTTCAGCAATGATTTATAGTTTTCCTTGTACAAGATTTCTTGGTTAAATTTGTTCCCAGATATTTGATTCTTTTAGTTGCTTTTGTAAAAGGAATTGTTTTCTTGATTTCCTTTTCATATTGTTCATTGCTGGTGTATAGAAACACAACTGATTTCTGTGTATTGATCTTGTATACTGCAACTTGGCTGAATTTATTACTCTAGTAGTTTTTTTGTTTTGTTTTTTGGGGTTTTTTTGAGGAATTTTTGGGATTTATATTTGTTTTGTTTTCTGAGTGTTGTAATATGGGAATATACTATCTTCACTTAGGAATCAGGATAACCTCCTAACGAATCTTCTTGCTTCCTTATCTGTTCCCTTGCAGTCTGTTCTTCATGTAACAGCTATACTAACCTTTGAAATCATTATTCAGGTCCTGTCACTTTAGGTGCAAAACCTTCCATTGGCTTTCTACATCAAAGTAAAAGCTTAAGTCTTGACAAAGCGTCTTACCACCAGTCTCTACCTGATCAGGTCCTACCTGATCTGTCACTGACAAACATTTTTCCTCTCACTCTTTCTAGTTGCAGTGATTTTGGCCTCCTTGTTGTTCCTGAAGTATACCAACTCATATCAATCTCAGAGCCTTTTGTACTTTCCCTCTACCTGAATTCCTATTCCTCCAGATTTCGCATGATTCATTTTCTGTTTCCTTAAGATCTCTGCAAATGCCATCTCCTGAGAGAAATCCCTGACCACCCCATGAAAAATTGGCACCTAACATCATCCTTTATCTCTTTAGCCTATTTTTTCTTCCCATAACTTACCACTATCTGATATACAGAAAGAAGTTTCCTGATTCTGAATAGACTTAAAATCAAAAATATTAATTCATTGAATTTATGAACAGGTAAGGATCTGCCTCTTAAATAGAACTTGAATTGGTAGAGAAGAAGAGCAAGGCCATTTTTAGGTACAGGAAACAACATAAGCAAATGAGAAAAAGTAAATTTGTTAAAAGGATAATAACATTCTTCTGCAGCTGAGAATTAATGTTTAGGAACACTGTGAGATAAGTATGGATAAAGTGAGTTGGATATCAGATTGTGAAGAACTTGAATGCCAGGCTAAGGTGTTTGCACCCTGAAAGTATTGGAGACCTGTAGAATAATAATGATACTGAAGATTTGTATGAGCAATTGGGCAATAGAATGTAGTAGTTAAAAGTGTGGACTTTGGAGCAAAACTGTCTGGGTTCAAATCCTGGTTATGCCCTACACTACCTAAGTTACCTTGAGCAAATTGCTTAATCTCTCTGTATTTTAGTTTCCTAATCAATCAAATGGAGATAACTGTTTTTATCTCATGGATCCATTCTGAGAATTAAAAGAATTAATATATGTAAAATATCTACAAAAATGCTTAGCACTTGGAAGTATTCTGTAATAAATATTAATTATTGTCATTTGTATGACATAAAAAATTTTTCACATTGCTCTTATGTATTCCATTTCTTTTCATTTTCATGGCAATTTTGTGAAGTAGATTTTACTATTTCCAGTTTAATGATGGAGAAAACAAAGCCAAAGGAATTGTGTCATGCTAGAAATCCCCAGCTGACAGAACTGATATTATGATTCACCATGACTCTCTGTAATCTAAGAAACTAATGGAACAATGGATTGACATGCTGAAATTCAAGTTTTAGGAAAATTATTCTGATGAAATGCTGCTGGGTAAAGTGAAGAAGAGAAAGAATCTAGAACAGGATTATTAGAATCTTGAAATAATCAAGGTTTAGGTTTTATTTATGAAAAATTCTATGCTAGGGTTGCATCATTGAGAATGAAAAGACAAAGGAGACATTTTAGATTTCATATCTAACCAATAAATTAATATTCTTTCAGCTGTATTTAAACGTGAAACAGAGAGAAGTGTGTGGCCCTTGATAAGAATCTATCGGGGTGGCTTTCTTCTGATTGAATTCCTTTTTCTACTTGGCATCAACACATATGGTTGGAGACAGGCTGGAGTAAATCATGTGCTCATCTTTGAACTTAATCCAAGAAGCAATTTGTCTCATCAGCATCTCTTTGAGGTAATCAAAACAATGCGTAAAGTTCCATGAATATAGTTTGCATTAGCTATATAGTGGCTTTAGTGGGTACTGGAGTCCATCTTCTACTGGAAGAAATTTATTGACTTTAGTAACTAAACATTTTACTTACTGTTCTAGTTTGCTAATGCTGCTGGAATGCAAAACACCAGAAATGGATTGGCTTTTATAAAAGCGGGTTTATTTGGTTACACAGTTACAGTCTTAAGGCCATAAAGTGTCCCAAGTTAATGCATCAACAATCGAGTACCTTCGCTGGAGGATGGCCAATGGCGCCTAGAAAACCTCTGTTAGTTGGGAAGGCACGTGGCTGGCATCTGCTCCAAGGTTCTGGTTTCAAAGTAGCGTCCTCCCAGGACGTTCCTCTTTAGGCTTCAGCTCCTCAAAAATGTCACTCTTAGTTGCTCTTGGGGCATTTATCCTCTCAGCTCCTCTGGAGCAAAAGTCTGCTTTCAAAGACTGTCTCCAAAATGTCTCTGTAAGCTGACGCTCCTCTCTCAGTTCCAGTGCATTCTTCAAAGTGCCCCTCTTGGCTGTAGCTCCTCTTCAAAATGTCGCTCTCAGCTGCACTTCAAAATGTCACTCACAGCTGCACTGAGTTCCTTCTGTTTGTCAGTTCATTTATATGGCTCCAGTGATTTAATTTAGACCCACTCTGAATGAGTGGGGTAATATCTCCATGGAAATTATCCAATCAGTCATCACCCACAGTTGGGTAGGGCACATCTCCACGGAAACACTCAAAGAATTACAATATAATCAACACTGACACATCTGCCCACACAACATTACATCAAAAATAATGACGTTTTGGGGTCATAATGCATTCAAACCAGCACACTTACCTTTGTTTCGTTAAAAATATTTCTGTGTAGACATAGGGGACTGGTGGTTTGATGGGTTGAGCCCTCTACCACAGGTTTTACCCTTGGGAAGACAGTTGCTGCAAAGGAGACGCTAGGCCTCCCTATGGTTGTGCCTAAGAGCCTCCTCCCGAATGCCTCTTTGTTGCTCAGATATGGCCCTGTCTCTCTAGCTAAGCCAACTTGAAAGGTGAAATCACTGCCCTCCCCCCTACGTGGGATCAGACACCCAGGGGAGTGAATCTCCCTGGCAACGTGGAATATGACTCCCGGGGAGGAATGTAGACCTGGCATCGTGGGACGGAGAACATCTTCTTGACCAAAAGGGGGATGTGAAAGGAAATGAAATAAGCTTCAGTGGCAGAGAGAATCCAAAAGGAGCCGAGAGGTCACTCTGGTGGGCACTCTTATGCACACTTTAGACAACCCTTTTTAGGTTCTAAAGAATTGGGGTAGCTGGTGGTGGATACCTGAAACTATCAAACTACAACCCAGAACCCATGAATCTCGAAGACAGTTGTATAAAAATGTAGCTTATGAGGGGTGACAATGGGATTGGGAAAGCCATAAGGACCACACTCCACTTTGTCTAGTTTATGGATGGATGAGTAGAAAAATAGGGGAAGGAAACAAACAAAGGTACCCAGTGTTCTTTTTTACTTCAATTGCTCTTTTTCACTCTAATTATTATTCTTGTTATTTTTGTGTGTGTGCTAATGAAGGTGTCAGGGATTGATTTGGGTGATGAATGTACCACTATGTAATGGTACTGTAAACAATCGAAAGTACGATTTGTTTTGTATGACTGCGTGGTATGTGAATATATCTCAATAAAATGAAAATTAAAAAAAAATATTTCTGTGTAATGGTCAAAATAAAAATAACAGTTTTCTCTCTTTTTGTCTTCCCCATTCCTTACCAGATTGCTGGATTCCTTGGGATATTGTGGTGCCTGAGCCTTCTGGCATGCTTCTTTGCTCCAATTAGTGTCATCCCCACATATGTGTATCCACTTGTCCTTTATGGATTTATGGTTTTCTTTCTTATCAACCCCACCAAAACTTTCTATTACAAATCCCGGTTTTGGCTGCTTAAACTGCTGGTAAGTCCAGAAACTTGTGTACTATTTTTAGAGTGGTATATAGGTCATTGGCTTTCTCTAGGGTAAAGGCAAGGCTGCTGGATTGCACAACTCCAGAAGTCACAACTCACATTGTAGTCTATGTGAGTGGTGCCCTTTCTCCAGGGGCAAAGAATACAGCGTGGCTCGTACCCACGATGTTGTGTAATGCAGTCGCCCCACGAAAAGCACTTGTGCATTTTTTTTCCTCCTAAAATGGAATTTGAAGTAGCTAGATGTTGAAATAATTTTGCAAATTGTAATCATTCATTACTTCATAATACAGATTATTTAACCAATTACAATAACCTGAAGAACCTTATGTTTAATTTTTTTAAGTTAGTAAAACAATTGTTATTTTCATGTTAAATTGATACAAATAGTCAACCAAATAATTTTATTATATGAAAGATTAGTTCTCAAAAAGCAGTAGGAATATCTTGCCAGATCACCAAGATTAATTTGGGAAACTGACTTTGATTCTTATTTAGAATAAGAAATTCCATTTCTTCTTAAACTTGACGTGTTTCTTAATGATTTCAAAATCATGCAGGCTCAGCATGAAGATACAGAATTTCCTGCAAAAACGGTAGCTGTACTTTTTTGTGATAGTGTAAAGATAGCTCTAGGAGGGGACGTCTGCTTACTCCTAAGTTAAACCAACTCTATTTTGAGAAACAATTGGGAATGCTTTCATATAATTATTTCTTAGATTATGAATTGCAACTACCAATAAAGTAAGGATTAATGATTAAAATGACCAATCTACACAAGCTTTTAGAATTCCCATAATTATTTTCACAACTCTTTTTCACATTATAAGTCTACCACGTTATAAACTGTAGTTTTTATTTCTTTTTCCTTTTGTATGCCTGTTTGGGTTAGCAGAAGTTTTTTGTTCTTAGTATTACACTAACTAAATTTTTTTACCTGAAGACATAAAATATGACTTTCCTATTAAAAAAAATAGTAAGCACTCAGCAAATGAAAGGCAATACACATCCCAACTAACACAAGAATTTATAGAAATTAGGAAAAGAAAATGTTCCAAATCTCCTTGATTTTTTTTTCTAGAGTTGATTATTTATTTCTGTTTTTTATGAGAATTTCACCTTCCACCAGAGTTTGTATTACAAATTCAGAATCTCCTGACTCCCCTCCAATGTCGTTGAAAAAAAAAAAGTGAATTTGGTGTTTGTAGAACATAAATGTACATGTATATTTGGATCAGTCATAAGTATACCATCACCTTTAATACATTTTGTTATCCCCTAGCAACATGCTTTTTAGAGATTTTGAGACAGAAGAAAAATTTGAGCCGTTTCTCTCTTCAGAGTTATACTAAAAAAAATTTCCAGTTAGTATAGTAGTATTAAGATTACCTTTCTTATTTGAAATTGTGTCATTTCTTTACTAGATTTTTGTGAAGTTCATAAGGTTTATTATATGCATAAAAAATGTAGCCGCCTTTTGGTTCCAAGAAATACCTTTCAGATTATAAACACCTGTTTTTTCCTTTCTCTACTAATGTGAAAATTTTTTTACTTTATTTTTAAATGATGTTTTGAAAGATTCTGAAAATTCAGGTGTTACCTATGGTTGCATCATTACAATATCAGGATAATATAGTTGAGTACATTATGTGCTAAGTGAGTATTTCCCTTGTGCATTCTTCTTTGTTTAAATAGCAAGCTGTGATTCATGCATGACCAGTTACTCCTATTAGCAGAATGATTCCCCATTGAGTAAACATTTATCTGTATATCTGTAGTGTTTTTTAACAAACAAGGAGTTGTGGATAGAATAGGTTGGCGATGATGGTATAAGAAGCAGGAGTAATAGAATAATAAAATGCACTATCAGAAGCAATAAAATACCAAAAGAAGCATTGTGATTTGCTATTTTCGTAAAATAGTTGTAAATAAGCAGAATGCTATCTTAGTTTTTTCAAAGCCTCATCCTAAAGTAAACCTACATTTTTTTCCCCTTCTTTTTTTCCCCTTCAGTCACCAGCTAAAATACAATTCAATTCTGACTCTACCCAGAGTTAGGCCAGATTCCATAGGTTAAGGGAAGTCCTGTACACATCTGCCCTCAGACACCAGTTGCAAGTTTGTTACCGTACCAAGGCAGTGGATTCTTTTGGCTGATGCGCTTGAATGACCAATTCCTGAGACACCAGTGTTTCAAAGAGAAAGAGTTTTATTGCTAGGTGTGAAGCAGGAGAACAGATAGCCTATCGGTCCAAAATCTGTCTCCCAGAACTGCAGTAATTCTGATAGCTTTATAGCATCAAAAGATGGGCAGGTTTTAGGATAATGAGTACAGTGGCTCCAGGTGATGTAATTAGAAGTGATCTAATTATTGAGCATGCACATATTGAATACATGCTTAGTCACAGAATGTGTGTAAGAAAATGGTGGCCTTTATATGATGATGGGCATGACTTTTAGTATTATAACAAGGTATAGATGACTTGTAGGTTAAAGTCTAAGCTACTATGCATGTCAGGCAGGTCCATTTTGATTAGATCCAGCTTCGGTTTTCAAGATAACTTTGGACTTGGGGTGGGTTAGTTCTGGGCTGACCCAAGACCCTTCATTAATAAACATTAGGGACTGTCTTTAGTGGTCATAAGACTTTGAGGTTGAAAAACTGGATAAATGGGTACAAGTGAAGGTTAGTTACAATGTTTTTGCAATCACAAGGGCACAAGATAAATGATATACAATCATTATCAGAAATCAAGGAAGCTGGGTTATAATTCAGGTTTCAGGTATTTCCCTCTGTCTAATATACCAGAAAGTAAAAAGGAATATCTATATAATGATTCAGTAATCATAATCAGTCCTTAAATCCTAACTTCTCAGTTACAACTTCAGGGATTCCTAGGGTCAGCTTCAGTTCTAACCAACTGGCTACAAATTCAGGGGGTTCCCACCACCCCCATGGGCTTGATAATTCTCTAGAATGACTTACAGATCTCACTGAAAATAGTATACTTAAAATTATAGTTTTACTGTATATAAAAATACATTTATCAGTTAAACCTGTTAGTTACTTGATAGAAGATGTGTAACTTTGATCAAAACTAGGGAAATATAAAAATTAAACTCAGAAAAAATGTTATTATTCATAAGTCTCAAATATAGAAACCAAGGCTTCATCTTCTTAATTGTTTATCCGCATTAACTTAGAAGATGATGTTTAGGAAGATGAAAGTTTGTAATAACTTATTAGTGGCTTTTTGTGTATGTGGGTAAAATATCAGGTATCCAGAATAGTCTCTAGCTTTCAATAATGCTATCACTCATGGATCATTTCCCCTTCTAGACACTGTAGCTCCACAATATCTGACATATAGTAAATACTTAAATACTTTGTTGAATACATAAAGAACTATAATTATATTTTTTTCTTCATTAATAGTATTACACCAACATTTATGTCTCCCTCCTTCCTTTTTTCTTCTCTTTTCTGTAAATTTTCCCTTCCTTCCAATTTTTTTTTTAATTTTTATGCCTCTCCCTTCCTTTTCCAATCCCATCCCTCCATCCCTTTGTTTCTTATTTAATTCATTCTTCTCTTCTGTTCTTATAGAGGTTTTCTGTATTAGCCAGGTTTTGCGGCTGGGTTTGGCAACTTATGAGAGTTATGGCCATCTGTCCCATGTCAGTTGAAAAGAAGATATGTGCCTTAGGCTACAAATTCATAACAGTCCATGACCAGAGATTGAATTAGACTAACTGATCTTTTGATGTTAAATCCTAAATTTACCACTTGTCTCTGTATCTTTGAATCCTTTAAGTCCATTCTACACCCTAGAGTTTCTTAAAACATTACATAAACTGGTACCGGAATCCCTTTGTGCATAGATGACTAGCATCCCCAACCCACCCCCTCACCCCCCCAAAAAAAAGAGTTTGGTGTGTCTGGAAGCTTATGATTGCAAATGTTATAGCCTTACTCTATAAATGAATGTAAAAATGAATATGAAAAAAATCCCATCTATTGATTTGTCTCTCTGGCTTATTGTACTTAATGAAAAAGAGATCGAGCCATAAATTCAAAATATATCAGCTCCCCAAAATAATATCTCAGAAGCCTGCATTGTGCCCCACAGATACCTGGTCTAGCATCCAAAGCTCCAAGCAGTATCTGTCATATGTATTTGACACCCAGGATTGATTCATAATATAGCCATTCATGTCCCTGAAATAGTAAAGGGAAATATTTAGAGTAAGGGGAAAAAATGGCAGAATTTGAGGGAAAAGAGAGCCATTAGACACCCAGGCTGAATATTCTACTAAATGAGTATGACTGGATGGCAGGGAAGCTAAGGATTTAGAGGCATTTTCTCAGAACTATTGCTTAGTCAGAATTCCTTATTTCAGGAGTCCATTTTCTACTGTAATGAGGAGGGGTCTGACAGGATGGGGATTAAAGATGCCTTTATCCCGTTTTTCATTTCACAGAAGGCCTGTCCATGCAGTCTGCACAATTGAGTCTGGTGACTGCTAATCCTTCCCTTTTCTGCAATGCAGGGATTTCCCCTTACAGTGGTAAACAGGCTTCCATAGAAAGGGTCAAGATGAGTTTGTTGTAGGTCCTCTGTAAAATGGAGATATAAATAGTACCTAGCTCCAAGAATTGTTATAAGGTTTAGGTGAGCTAATGCATATATAAGCACTTAGAAAAATATACAGCATGGGCTAGTGCTCAATAAATTTAAGATATTATATCATTGTTTTCATAACAGAGTGAGGGCTGATTTTTGTGGCCCAATATCAAGATAGACACAGTCATCACTATAGCATCAGTGAAACACAAGTGACTTTGATTAGAGGACAAGAGATGCCTTCAGAATGTGTACAACCTTTCCCTACCTATCCTTTGTAGGCAAAGAAGAGCTTTGTATTTAGGCAGCTAAGGTGGGAGAAAGTTACAGAAATTATATCATAACCCTTGGATCTCCTGCAGAATTCACCCTAGACTTCCTCTCAGTGCTTCTGTCTTCTGTCCCTCCCTATGCTTTAAGCTTACACTCTTCCTCTTTCTCTGCTTTCTATTTTCTAACTGTAGCTGCTCCTTTCTTTTTTTTTTTTTTTCTTTGTTTCCTTTCTTAGTTATCCATTCAACTCATTACACTCACTACTAATTCTCAACCTAGCCCCTGTTACCACGTCCTTTGTTTGTGATTGGTTCATTGGTCTCTATTTTATCAGCTAAACCAGTCATGCTGCATGGTCAGATGTGAATTAGAGAAATTTAATAGGACTTTTCTTGTTTTTGTGTTTTCTGATTTTTTTCTTTCTCCCAGTTTCGAGTATTTACAGCCCCCTTCCATAAGGTAGGCTTTGCTGATTTCTGGCTTGCCGATCAACTGAACAGCCTGTCAGTAATATTGATGGACCTGGAATATATGATCTGCTTCTACAGTTTTGAGCTCAAATGGGATGAAAGTGGGGGCCTTTTGCCAGATAATTCAGAAGGTAGGTTAAGAATGTGCATCCATACTACTGAACTGTCAACATAAACCAAAAAATATTGGGAATGATGACTGAGAAAATTAATTCATGGTGAAAACTCATCTAATAATATTACAAACTTAATTAAATGTATTTGGCATTCTTTTAGCAATCTCTTTATCTGATATAATTTGGCTCTTAAATTATATGTTATAATTTTAGCCATCCATTTGCCAAGAGATTTACATCTTACACATAAAGAATCCTAAGACTCAAAGTAAAGGAAAAAAAAAGTTCTGGTACATTGGTGGTTGGCACTTTAGTTGGCACTAAAGCATTGTTGGCACAAATGCTTTAGTGCCAACAATTTGCCATCACAGTATTGTTTTGTAATGTTGTATAGAGTTCAATAATAAAAAATGTTGATTATTTAGCCTTAGAGCAAGGGCTCTGAGAAAGTCATTATAGATTGTTTTTTAATTCTTATTTGGGACCTTGTTTTTCTTCTGGCTCTTTTTCCTATGCTTAGCTCATGCCAGTTATTAAGGAATTTTGCCTCAAATGATAAAGACGTAATTTAGATAGATTAACAAAGGTTGATGAAGCCAGTGCCGACACATTTTAATTGATTGCCAGAGGAGCACAATTCTGTGTAGGTTGATCACAGAATTCCTCGAATTCTAAGGCATTCTTTGATTTTAAAAAAAAGAAAAGTGCAATAGTATGAACAACCTCTGGTGGATTTATTATATTGTAATGGCTTGGAGTTCATGAAATTGACTAGAGCCACCAGTGAACTTTGTAGGTTTTCAGGTGTTTCAAATTACAGGGCCAGCCAGGTTTTTTTTCCTTTAGTTAGTTAGAGACTTTTCCTGTAGTGTTATCACATACTCCAAGACAGATAGAAATATGAAGGCAAATAGTACCAGCTATATATTTTGCATTCTCTCCCGGACTTATCTACCACTAAAAAGATTGAGAATATAATAGTTGGAAAGAAGAAAGTGATTCTGAAACCAAGACTCCCCGTTTTTATGGACTTGCTAGTGGTTACACTAGATGGCTAAGTGATGTGTACAAGTTATTTTTATCATTGTAACTTTGTCTTCTTTGAAATCTTCACAGAGCCAGAAATTTGCCACAAATATTCATACGGTGTGAGGGCCATTGTTCAGTGCATTCCTGCTTGGCTTCGCTTCATCCAGTGCCTGCGCCGATACCGAGACACAAAAAGGGCATTTCCTCATTTAGTTAATGCTGGCAAATACTCCACAACTTTCTTCGTGGTGACGTTTGCAGCTCTTCACAACACTCACAAAGGTATTCTATGAATCTGTTTCTTACCCTGGTTACTTTTTCATTTGTCATGTGTTGTTTTGGTTTTGTTTTTGTTTTTTTAACCATTGTAGTTGTGGTTCCTTTAGTTATACCAGTTTGTTATGTTGTGTCTGTTTGTTTTTTACTGTGGTAACATATTCAACATAAAACTTCCCATTTTAACCACTTTCAAGTATACAGTTTAGTGGTATTAATTACATTCACAATGTGTGCTACCATTACCACCATTTACTACGAAAACTTTGCCATCACTGCAAACAGAAACTCCATACCGATAAGCATTAACTCCCATTGCCCGCACACACACACCCATGCCTCTGGTAACCTGTGATCTACTACCAGTTTGTTCTTGAACACAGTTTTAGACTCATTCCAATAACAATTACCATTTGAAAAGAAGCAGAGTCACCCAGAATGGAAAGGATTTGTGACAATGTTTGAAATCCTGAATTGTGTTTAATGGGCTCTATCTATGGGTTTCGTTTGTTTTTTTAGACTTCCTTGTTCATTAATGAGGTTGGGAAATAATAGGTGAAAAAGATCCCCTCTGGCAATCATGTATATTTTTAATCGCTTTCCTTCATCAAGTGCAAGGGTTGTTTCCAGCCCATTTAACTGCAAATCTAGTTCTCTGATCCCTCTAGTTTCTTATTTCCATGGCAACCCGTTATAACTTGAGGCTGCTCTTCTGTCAGGAGGAGAAAAAAGCTTTTAGGTTCTGAGCCACATGCAGTCACTCTGTTTGAATTATTAACCTTTTTCTGAGAAACTGTCAATCACAGATCTCACTTCCTTTTACTAAAATGTATTCCTTCTTTGTCTATTTAAATTAACATCAACCTACACCTTAGAGGCTATACTTTCTCTTCTGTTAGTGGAAAAGAAATGTTACTAATAGAAATTATTAAAGCTATTTTTAAATACTTTGGTGACATTTTTTTCAGTGATTTTTTTGTTTGTTTTGTTTTTTGTTTTTGAGAGAGGCTGTATTTTAGGAGCCTTAGCTAGTGCTAGAAAACTGCTGCTTATCTAAACTATGTTTGATGGTCATGAAAGATGTATAGGGCATTGTTTTAATATGCCTTGAAATTTGTTCCAGCAGAACATGTTATAACATACTTCTACTTTTTGCAGTAGATCCAACTGTTGGAATAGTATTGATAAATGTGGCCAATGATTTTACCACCCTGTAGACACTTTTGTTAAATGCTGTAATCTAACTAAGTCCCTCAGTGAAGCAAACATCCCCAGAGCTTTTATATTTTTAACTCTTGCTAAGGAATGCTGTCATTTAGTCCAAGCGTGCATCATGATTCAGAAGGTTGTTACTGGAGAATTTATTAATCAGGCAACTGTTTTGATACATAGGGATGTCTATGACTCCTTTTACTGAATTATTAAGAACGCTTTACTTTTCTCCCATCCTGAGTAAAAATGAATACTGCTTTTTTACTGTTTGTTTTGGATGAATATTTTAAGACTTATTATATCATTAAATAAAGTGATACCATTCAGTAAGAGGCTGAATATCTGAATTTCTCATATCAACAAACACATCAAAGCTAGAGAAACAATGATTTGAATAGTATTGTGGTCTTTAGACATTTTTTGCTCATGTAACCCTTTTTTTAAACTATATTACCTCTTGCACATTTTTAAGTTGACGTGAAATTTTTCATCTTAAGTTTAATTACAAAGGGTGTAATTTCCAGGGTATTTTAAATATTCACATTTCAAAACGAAACTGCTAAATCTTTCTGTTAACTGTATTGAGGTAATATAAATATAAAAAACAGTTTTATAACCACCATGTGATATATTTTCTTTTAAATGAAGAAATTCCACAGTAGCCACAAATTTTACATCCCTTTCACACTGAATTTTATTTTTATGTAATATATCTTTATTTTAATGACTTTTGTCTGCTACATATATATGTAAATTAAATTGAATTATTGTTTATTTCATGTCACTATAAAGTGCTTAGAAATTAATTTGCTTTCCTTTCTGGATTTTAATCATTATCATTATCCTGATAATTTTCTATAATTGATCAAAACAACATTACAAAGTTATAAATTTTAATAAATAATTATCACACATAATTTCTTAATGGGATAAATTTATATTATTTATTGTTATTTCCTTTTTTAGTTCTTATGTAAGTAAATTCTGAGATGAGGATGGAAGAAGTTTGGTTTTTGCAGTGTTGCCCAATTTTTTTAATAACTTTCAAGTATGCACCCCAAAAAATGCATCGTGGTCTTTCATCAATAATTATTTTTAGTGATCTACCAAGTTTTCTTTGTTGAAAACGAATTAGAAATAACCTGAATGATCAAGGATTTGTTAACCAGTCAGTAGAGTCATTCTTTCTGGGCAGTATAGCAAAAATGCCTGAGTAGGACTTATCATATGGTTATTAATTTTAGAGACTTCTTGTTAATCTCAGTATATGTTTGCCAGTATGGTATTTTTTAATGAATTGCTTTTATCTTATCACGTTCTTTAAATGTACTTTTAACAAACTCTTGGAGCTGCAGATTCTGTCATCTAATTTATGGAGAAGAATATCTGCCCTATACCCTAATTAGAAAACCAATCAGCCAAATCAGAACAAGTTTTAACTTCATATTGACATGTTTATATACATTTCTTTGTAAACACCTCACTTCTTAATTCTAAGTTAGGTAGGTGGTTTTATTGAGTATTTATCGAGAATATTCTGTGTACCAGACCTGTGCTAGGCACTAGAGATAACGGCAACAAACAAAACACAAATCCTGCACTCAAAAGTTTATAATCTCGTGGTGGAGGAGGAGGGGGGTGGGGGATAAACAGGAGAAAAACTTAGCGTTTAAAGAGATGTGCTATGGACTAAGCAGTGTAACAGAACAGCCACAGCACAAATTCTTAACCCAGCCTGTAGGCCTTGGGGTGGGAGGTTTAGAGAAGACTTCCCAGAGGTAGTATGTAAGCTATACCTTATTATCTGTATTAAGTAAGGATCATTCCAGTTATGCCATTATGTATCTTGTCCAGTTTCTGAGTGGTAGAAGTGATAACTGTTTTCCCAGTCTGTTCATCTTCAGCCTAGGGCTTTTTCCTTCAGAGACAGCCACCTCTTTAAAGTGGAGATAATAGTACCTATTCTTTTTACTTCACAGGTTTGTTGTAAGAAATAAATAAAATAATGCACATGAAATCACCTATAAACTCTAAAATGCTAAATAAATGAAAATAAAAATTCCCTCTGATGCCTAGAGCCTGATATATGTATGTCTTCCTTTAAGGCAAGTCTTTTTAAGAGATACTGTTATGATTGCCTTGGGTGGAGGTAGGGTAGGTGTTGTTTTGGGCAAATATCAATTAGGAATTTGTTTGGCTTTTTGCCCAAGTAGCACAACAATTTACTCATTGAACACAATTTATGTTGCCAGTCTTTTTTTTTTAAAGCATGTTTAGAGGGATCATTGGTTATATATCTTAATCATATTCCTAAGAGTCAAAAACCTTTTATAAAGTTGCTACATGTGGAATATTTATGACTAAAAATTGTTACCAAGAAACCTTAAACAGAGGGGTAAAAATGGGAAAGACAACTCAGAGGGACCAATGCTTGAAAATTTGATATTGCATGATGATCAAAAGTGGAGTTTGATTTCTGTTGTTTTCTTGGGCAGTAGTCCAAGAGAAAAGGCATCAGAAAACATGGATTTTAGAAATAGTCATTGAGCTTTTATAAAGAATAGATTCAGTGTGGTTAATCAAATAGATAGTTTTCTATTAAATGTTATGCAAACTGTTGCAAAGGACACATTTTATGGAGTGAGGGAGAGTAAAAGGATGGTGAGGTGACCTTATTGAGACTCAGGGATCTGCCTGCAGCAGTTACCATAGTAACAGCATTATTAGGGACATTTTCAAGGTTATTTCAACGGTTATGTCTCCTATTATGCTGCATGATTTCTGAGAATGGAAGTGTAATAGTTAACTCTGTACCTAGAATCAATTTTCAGAAGGTGAAAGAGGTGATTTAGGCAGCCCATTTTAGAGAATTAAGTATGATATATTGCAGCTGGCCCTCCCTCACCTGTTGTATTAAGAAGGAAACACATTATAAACATTTTAGTATATTTTATTTTCCACCATTGATTTTAGCAACCAAAGAATTTAGCTGGCAGCCAATCTTCATATTTTAAGAATTCACATTTCATTACAAGGCTAAATTTGAATCTAACTCCTACAGGTTTTTTGTTGGAAATGGGATTGGAGTAGGCAGGAGAGTGTTTGAAATGGTTTTTTGTGTATCCTTGAGGTTTCTTGGCTTAGGCCAGGAAAAGCCTGTGGGAGGTACAATAATAGAAAAAGCCGTTATGTTGTTATTTCTCACCCATTGATGAGGGAGTGTACTTCCTTAGATTTTCTATTTTTTTTGTTTGTAATTTCTTACATTTCTTCGAAAATATTCTTAAATTCTTTGTGGATTTAGCTTCTTGCTGTTTTCTAAATATAGAGGGGAAATTTTTCTTTTAAAAATACTTCCTATTTACATTAGACTTTTTTGCTAGCATTTGCCAGGAGTCTTTCAAAAATACTTGGAAAAAAGAGATTCTCTGCTCACTTAAAAGCAGAGTTCATTTATCTTTGTTTGTTTGTTTGGCTGTTTTTCAGTGCCCAGATCCCTTCCTAGAGCCTTCTTGTTTAATATTCCCTAAAGGGTACCATGCGCGCTAATGAAGATTCCTCAGCAGTAGTTCAATGCCTTCAATACAAATAGTCGTTTCATTGTTTTAAATTGAGCACACATAGTCCTTAAGTGCTTCCTCTCTGGGATATGGCCGGTTTGTTACCCTCTTTCTACCTTGAATAATAGGCTGTTATGCCAGGATTTTCAAATTTTAATGTTGTTCTATAGTAGAAATGCAAATTGTTTTTTAATTCTCCAGGGAAATTTTTTAAAAACTAATTTGGATAAATGCTTTCATTCTTGGCTTACTATTTAAAATAGCTGAAATCCTTAACCCTTTTGAAAACTTAATGTATTTTGGTGTAATTTCTCTCTCTTAAAATAATGTAGAAAATAAATTTATTATTTTAGTATTCATCATTTGACAACATTGGTTTAAGTCCTGCTGGTGTTATAAGACCGAATATAATATTGTTTGCTTCAGATTATTAATTTAACTTTAATTCAACACATCTTTCTTGAGTGGCTTCTATCTACTTGGCAATGTGGTAATTTTAAATAGTTTTATAATTATTACATTAACAATCCCATTTATCTTCTTTGCTTGAGAATATATTCTTCATTGCTTAAAAAAAAAGCTTTAAAAGATAACACATAGGCTCACACCCTGATGCCATTTTGGTTGTCTTTTCTCTAGTGCCCTTTGATTTCTTCATTGCCTTTAGAACTGACAGATGTAGTTTGGTATCATTTCTCTGCACACAAGTTGTGTTGCTTTTGAAACATTTCATGCACAAAATCTTAAATACAGTCAGTACTATTTTATTGCTTGAAGTTGGGAAAGGATCTATGATGTTTATAATAAGCAACATTGAAAATGATTTATGAATTCAACTTATGGAACAGTTTGTGTTATTAGAAATTTAAAGACAATTGTTTGAAAATACAATTTAATTTTTCATTTTAATTTATATTATCATTTATATATAGTTTTGCTTGATGATACTAGTGAAAACCAAGGAAAGTTATTGTCTAGGTGTTTTCAGCAAAAGGAAAAGAAAGAGAAAAAATGAACAGCAGAGTGTACTATGAGGCCTTGAGTTCCTGCTGAGTATATGGCACTCTCTGGGTAGCGTAAGTAATAGAGTATAAGTGAATCTCTTTCCTTTAGAATTTTACACCCTAATACAATAAGTGTACTGATCAGTTATTGCTACATAATAAATCACCCCAAAACTCAGAAGCTTAAAACAATAATTTATTCTTGCTTATTAGTCTGCAGGTCAGCCGAGATTGACTGAACCGAACTGGACTTAGCTGGGTGGCACTGCTTCAGGCTGGTGTTGTAGCTGGGCTTGGCTCCTCACCGCAGGTTGGATTCAGATCTGTTCATTTTGGAGCCCAGGCTGAGAGGGCAGTAGTTACCCAGGGTAATCTCTTCCCATGACACTGGCAAAAACAATTACTATTGCACAAACACAGTTTAAACCTGTGCTTGCTTCGTTTCTGCAAACTTTCCATTAGCTAGTAGTCCTAGCCAAGCCAGAGGAAGTCTAGTCTGCCCAGCATGAAGCAAAGCAAGTCACTAAGCTCAGCATCAATGGGGCAAAGTAGTCTACTCCTCTCATGAAAGCAGGGTTCAGGGGAAAGGAAGTGAATATTTTTTCATTGTAATTTATAATCTATGACAATAAGAAAAGACAATTAAAACTCTGATTTTTAAAAAATTGGCAAAGATACAGATAATTTTGCAGAAGAAATAAACGTGATATTAGACATGAACATTTTTCAGCTTCACCAATAGCAAAAGAAATGCCAGTTAAGTAATATTTAAGCTTATGCTGACAAGGATATGGAGAGATGAACACTCATTCTGTTGATAAATGTATAATGGTAATTGATTCGGCAGTACTATCAAGAGTCTTAATATCATTCACCTTTTAACCTAGTAATTCCCTTTCCATAACTTTTTTCTGAGAAAGTAATAAGAGAAATGGGTAAAAATGAATATGTTTGCAGCATTATATAGTAAAAACTGGAAATAATCTAATAAATGCCAGCAATAGGAGAATAGTTAAATTATAATAACTGTATAGTGACTGGAATATTAAATTGTGCCTTGTAAAAGGTAATGCAAAGTACCTTATAGATGAAGAATAATGATATTATTAAAAACTATTTATTGAATACTTTTATGCACCAGGCACTATTTTAAGAATTTAAGATGTATTAAACTCATTTGATCCTCACAGAAACCCTATGAAGCAAGCATTTGATCCCCATTTTACATGTGAGGCATTTGAGTTCAGAGAAGTTAAATTACTTGCACAAAGTTATACAGTTAGGAAGTGGGGAACCTAAGATATAAATCTGAGTACAAACAATGTAACTCCAAAATCAAATAGTAAGTAGGTGACAAAGCTAAAATTCACACTCAGGCCTCATAATTATTTTCACTCTACCTTACTGCCTTCTAGCCTTCTACATTTATAAGATGCCATGAGCTAGTCCTATGGTAAAATGTTAAACTCAAGGTAAGCAGAAACAGAAAGATCAGGCATGGTAGTGTGATATCCATAGAAATGCCAAATAAATTCATGTTTGGGAAAGCACAAAGTTCTATTGTGGAGAATAATTCAAACTGTAATTTGATGGGGATAGACCTGCTCTCTGATCCTCTGGCTCTAATGGCCATGTTCATGGATAACCAGAGGCACTACCAGGAAATTGCACACTCTTGTTCTAGTAAGAGCAATATGAAGTCAGCCCCAATATGAAAATACATTCTTTCTACCAGAAAATTGGAAGTCATTCCTGAATTAAAGAGAAACAGAAACTAACATATAACATAGTAAGTATTCTTCCAAGTGATGGGAGAATGGTTGACATGATTAATTTTCTTAGAGTTATATTCTTTTTTAGGGCCTCAAAATTCACTTTTTAAGAAATATCAGGGATAATTAGGGTACTTTTTAAGCTGGCTGACTATTTTCTTAATATATATTGTTAATAAGCAAGGAATGTTACCAGCATGCTTCTTAGAACACGTGAAACAAAATATGAGAAGAAAGCCATTGAGCTAATACTTAGTTTCACTGATATGTTGAATGAGGGGTAAGATGTGGTTTTCATGGAAATCTTGAGAATGAAGAAATTTTCTTATACCTAAAGCAATTATTTTCTTCACATACATATTAAAAAAGTCAAAGATCTACCTACTATTTAAATATTAAATCGGTGTGTTGCATTTGATTTCTTTGTTTCCTCTTATGTGGGGTTCTCAGGGCTCTCTGTAAATACTTTTTAGTTGTCTCTGAACAGTACCCTAGAGCATAATACTGTTTGCAACTATTTTATCATTACCAGAAAGGAAGAGCTACCAAACAAAGTTTAATGCACAACGTGTTTCACAGTTGGTGTAGAAAAGACAGAACCACTGAAGAACAGTGAGCTGAAAGTTTAGGATCGTTTACCTAGTCTTGATACCAATTAAAAGCAGTTGGTTCTCTGCCCAATGCGCTCAAATGACCAATTCCTGAGATGCTGGGTTTAAAAAAGAGGAAGGGTTGATTGCTAGGTGCGAAGCTGGAGATCAGTCAGCTTATCGGCCAAAAAATCTGTCTCCCTGAACTCCAGAAACTCTGATAATTTTATAGTATCAAAAGATGGGCAGCTTTTAGGATAACAAGCACAATGGCTCAAGATGACAGAGTTAGAGATGATCTAATTAGTGAGCATGTGCAGACTGATTACATCCTTAATCATAGAATGTAAGAACATAGTGGCCTTAATATGATGATGGGCATGATTTTTAGTATGTAGTGAGATATAGGTTACCTAAAGTTTAAAATTTAAGGTACTGCACATGTCAGGCAGTCCAATTTTGGTTGATCCAGCTTTGTCTGGAAAGATAGTTTTGAAATTGGTGTGGGTTAGTTCTGGGCTGACTCAAAGCCTTTCATTAATAAACATCAGGGGCTGTCTTTAGTGATTGTAAGACTCTAAAGTTGAAAAACAGGATAAGGGGGTACAAGTGAGGGTCAGTCACCAGGTTTTTACAATCACGAGATAAAGGCTATATAGATAGGCAGTCATTATCAGAGATCAAGGCAGCTGGATTACAGTTCAGAGATTTCAGGTATTTCCCTCTGTTTATTCTAATATACCCTAAAGTAAAAATGAATATATAATGTTTCAGTAATGATAATCATCCCCTAAATCCTAACTTTTGTTATAGTCTTCCTTTTCCTTTTAACCAGTGGACACGACTAAGTCTATTTCCTTCCTCAAGAACTGAAAAAATTTTGATATTTAATGTTAATTCTAAAATTTTTTCATTAAGCTTTCTATAGGAGAAAGTGGGATGTCTTCATCTAGAAAGCCAGATACATCTCTCTGCAAGTAAGAATTTTAAAAGCACCATCTTAATAAAAGGTGCTATTTTGTGTTGAAAAAGAAAACATTAGCTTTGGAGTTAAGCAGATCTGGGTTAATTTAACCACTTACTAATTGTGTCACCGGGAAAGTGACTTAACTTCTTTGCATTAAAGGTCTCTGTTCCAGTTTGCTAATGCTGCTTTTCTGTGAAACACTAGAAATGGATTGGCTTTTATAAAGGGGGTTTATTTGGTTACAAAGTTAACAGTCTTAAAGTGTCCAAGGTAAGGCATCAACAATAGGGTACCTTCACTGGAGAAAGGCCATTGGCATCTGGAAAACCTCTTTTAGCTAGGAAGGCATGTGACCTGTGTCTGCTTGCTCCCAGGTTGCATTTCAGAATTTCATTTTCCAAAATGTCAATGTCAGCTTTCAACAGCCCTCTTCAAAATGTCTCTCTAAGCTGCAGCAGCAAGCTCCTTCTGTCTGAGCTCTTATATAGGCCTCCAGTGATTAAATCAAGACCCATCTAGAATGGGCGGGGTCCATATCTTCATGGAAATAATTTACTCAAATGTTTCACCCACAGTTGATTGTGACTTGATTGAGTCACATCTCCATGGAAACAATCAAAAGATTCCAACCTAATCAACACTAATACGTCTACCCCCACAAGATTGCATCAAAGAACATGGGGTTTTGGGGGACATAATACATCCAAACCAGCACAGTCTCTCATTGGTAAAATTAAGAAAAAAAATTTTACTTCATAAGTTTATTGTTAGGGTTAAAGAAGACAGTGAAAACACTCTATAACTGGTGGTAATTGGTTGTTGATAGCCTTTCCATGATCTGTGCCCTGAAAGTGTCAAAAACTCATATGCTGAATAATAGAAGGGTTTTAAAGATGTGGAGGAATTTAAAATAATTATAAGTAAATATCTGGATAAAATGGGTAATTTATTTTTAAGAAATTATAAGTTAACAAAATAAATGCCAGAAGACATAGAAAACCTGAATAATAGGCTAACAACCATGGAAGGAATAGGAAAAGTTGTCCTTAAAACTCTGAAACCTATCAAACCTTCAAGGAAAAGACAGTGTGTACCATTTAAACTGTTTCGAAACTTAAAGAAGGGGGGAAGCATCTTATTTCTTTTTACAAAATCAGCATAATTCTGAAAAAGATAGCACTCAGTAAAAACTACAGCCCAATCTTACTTATGAATATACATATAAAATTTTTAATATGTTAGGAGCTACAATCCAGCAGTTTGTTAAAAAATTAATATGCCATGACTAAGATACTTTAGGAATGCAAAGACATTTTAAAACCTTAAAAATTGGGTTTTACCATACCACTAGACTAAAGGAGAAAAGCCATGTGATTATCTCAGTAGATGCCAAGATGACACATACTAATTTTAGAAAAGAATATAAGGATACTTCTTAAATATAGCAAATACTATTAAAAAGAATATAAGAATACTTCTTAAAGGTAGCAAATATGATATATAGATATGTCTATGTATCTGTATCTCAGACCAACAGCTAGAAT
The DNA here is from genome assembly GCF_015220235.1 of Choloepus didactylus. Classification (NCBI taxonomy): domain Eukaryota; kingdom Metazoa; phylum Chordata; class Mammalia; order Pilosa; family Megalonychidae; genus Choloepus; species Choloepus didactylus. Next base: position 82,327,777 of record NC_051308.1, on the reverse strand, counting down.
CATGATTAGAGGGGAAACAATCTCATTAAAATCTAGACTAACATAAGGATGTCTGCAATCAAAAGTTATTTAACATTCTTCTGGAAATGCTGACCATTATTATTATACAAGAAAATGAAATAAGTAATAATAAAGAAAATAAATGAATGTTATCAAAATTTATAGATAATATGGTTGTCCATTGTTCTGTTTTTGTCCCTTTGTGAATTTTTTAAGGTGAGCGTGTAATTCTTTTATAAACAAGAGAAAAGTTATTTTCATTTTGAAAAATAAATTAAAAGGGTTGGCCTAGAATTTCTAAGGTGCCTTCAACTCTTTATATTCTATTATTTTAGTAGAGGTGTTTGGCAATATATAGTACATATGACACATTATTTGATTTTGAGCCTGATAGCAACCCTGGAAAAAAGTAGAATAGATGTTATTCTCATTTTTTACATAATAAATCAGAAAGGTTAAATTACTTGCCAAAGTCACACGGCAATGGCAAAACCAGAATTTTCACACTGAATCCATTACTTTTTCTAAAATGTTTCCAACAAGGCATCCTGACCTAATGCTATGATCCTCAAACTTTGAGGTGTAAATGAATCAACTTGTCTGCTCATTTAAAAATGCATAGTTCTGGGCCACTCCCACTCTGATTCTATAGGATTAGGATGATGATCTAAAAGTTTGCGTTTTTAAGAAGCTCCTCATAGTGCTTCTGCTAAAAGATGATTTAAATATTAGTAGAATGTAAAAAATGGGGTGTATAAGCAGATATGGAGACAAGTAAAACTGGGTTTGAAGACTGCTTCCTCCTACTGTACTATTTGCCAAGATCTTTGGCAGTAAAGCAATGAATGGTAGAGTGGCAACTGAAAAATATTGGATAAAAGTAAGAGGCTTTGGAATTACATGCAACCTGGGCATGTTACCTGATAATAATAATACCTACTTCTTAAAGAGATTCTAAGAGAATACACGTAAAGTTTCTTAGGAAGAAATGAGAAAGGGCAGAGACAGACCAGAAGTATTACTCTAATGGAAGTACCAACACAGAAACATCAGGAAAGGGAAACCCAGGGTATCCCACCAACAGAAAGATTCCCTCCTCAATTTTTATTTTGCCTGAAGTCTTTAAAGACTATTTAAACTTTTTTTTTTTTTCATTTAAATCTTAAAGTGGATTGGTGCTGCAATTGATGAGTTGGTTCCTAGATTAAATATTTGAATAGGTGTTTCAGAACTCTGAATCCTTATGGCAAAGTGTGAGATAATATAGGTTTTATTCAACTTCTAAAAATACCCAATTTGAAAGAAAAAGTCAAGTGAAAGTTTCCATAAAAAGGTATTATGGTTTTGGACTCTTTACCTCTGAGATTAAGAACTGGTTCAGATGGCTTTTATAGATCTGATATGTTATACTGGTGTAGAATATTGGCAGTCTGTGTGGAAAATGGTGGAAAAGCACTTTCCCTCTCTATGCTTGTCTCCATATTATATATATTCTTATTCCATTCTTTTAGGTCTGTTAACGAACTATAATGTGGAATATATATTGCTATTATTATATTTCTACCTTACACTTTCGTGTTCTGTATGTTTTATTCAACTCTAATTACTATATTCTGCCAATCACTGAAGAGATTATTTTGTTATTGAGAAGCCAGTAAATAAGTGTTCCAACCCAGTTTAGCCCTAAGACTAAAGAACACATCAGGCACGGAAGTGGACATGGGCTCAATTGGGATTACTTACAGAAGATGACAGTTTCACAATTGCAGCCAGCCATGGAAAGTGAACTGCACAGAAAGAGAGGAATGCCAGAGAGGATAGCTTATAAAGACTTAGGTCCACAGGGTGTGACAATGGAGTTTCAGCAGGGTCTCATGAGATTTGGGTATTAACAGTGATCGGAGGAGGGGCGTTTTAATGCTTTAACATACATTCTTCTGCCCCACTCCCGGGGGGGGGGGGGTTGTTGACTTTGACATCTGTTCGCATCATGTAGGCGGCTGAGTGCACTGAAAATGGGGGAGGGGGCGGGGCCCTGGATCCTCACAAAGGATCTACACAAATAGTAAATTGATTATAAATATAATTTAATAAGTGAATTACCTTCTTGACTGCATTCATCACATCCATTTTATTCAACATTTACAAAATACCTATACTGTATAAGGGACTATGCTAGATGCTAATCATACATAGATGAACATGATTTATGTTGCCTTTAAGATGTCCTCTTGGAGGTAAGGGAAACAGACAAATTACAATAGAACATGAAAAATGTGATAATACTGTATTACCAGTATTCTACATAGAGTGTGTATAGGGTACTGAGGTAATTCAAAGAGGGAGTGGTTAACTCAGTGAAGGTTTTGAGGAACAACCAAAATTTTTTTTTCGTTAAAGGTTTATTTTGAGGTAATTGTAGGGTCACATGCAGTGTTAAGAAATAATACAGAGAGAGATTCCATGTGGTGTTTACACAATTTCCTCCCAATGGTAACATCTTGCAAAAGTATACTACAGTGTGACAACCAGGATATTGACATTATACAGTCAAAATACAGAACATCTCCTTCACCACATGGATCCCTTATGTTGCCCTTTTACACATTCAGCCTTCATTTCTCCTGTCCTCACCCTCTCCTTAACCCCTGACAATCACAAATCTTTTCTCTATTTCTATAATCTTGTCATTTCAAGGTGTTATATAACTGAAATCATATAGTTATGTAACCTTTTGAGATTGACTTTTTTCACTCAGCAAAATTCTCTGGAGATTCAATCAGAGAATGAATCAATACTGTGTATTAATGGTTTATTCCTTTCTATTGCTGAGTAGTATACCATGGCGTAGGTGTACCAGTTTGTTTAACCATTCGCCCACTGAAGGACATCTGGGTCGTTTCCAATTTGGGGGCATTATTAATGAAGCTTCTATAAATATTCATATGCAGTTTTTTATGTGAACATGAATTTTCATTTCTCTAGGAACAATGCCCAGGAGTGCAATTGCTGGGTAGTTATGATAATTGCATGTTTAGCTTTTAAAGTAATTGCCAAACTGTTTTCCAGGGTGGCTGTACCATTTTACATTCACATCAGCAATTCATGAGTAATCCATTTCGCCACATCTTTGCCAGCATTTGGTATAGTCACCATGTTTATATTTTAGCCATTCAGATAGGTATGAAGTGATATCTCATTATGGTTTTTATTTTGTTGAACATCTTTTTCATATGCTTGTTTGCCATCTGTATATCTCTTCAGTGCAATGTCTATTCATGTCTTTTGCCCATTTTCTTATTCGATTGTCTTTTTTTTTTTCATGTAAATTTTTTTTTTTTTTCATTTTTATTGAGATTGTTCAGATACCATACAATTATCCAAAGGTCCAAAGTGTACAATAACTTGCCCCTGGGTACCCTCATACAGCTATGCATCCATCACCACACTTAATTTTTGTTCAATTTTTAGAAACTTTTCATTACTCCAGACAAGAAATAAAGTGAAAGATGAAAAAAGAAAAAAAGAAAAGGAAACTCTAAACCTCCCCTATCCCTAACCAACCCTCCTCAATTGTTGACTCCTAGTATTGATATAGTACGTTTGTTACTGTTTATGAAAAAATGTTGAAATACTACTAACTGTAGTATATAGTTTGTAATAGGTATATAGTTCTTCCCTATATGCCCCTCTATTATTAACTTCTAATTGTATTGTCATACATTTGTTCTGGTTCATGAAGTGATTTCTAGTATTTGTACAGTTGATCATGGACATTGCCCACCATAGGATTCAGTTTTATACATTTCCATCTTTTGACCTCCAACTTTCCTTCTGATGACATATATGACTCTGAGCTTCCCCTTTCCACCTCATTCACACACCATTCAGCGCTGTTAGTTATTCTCACATCTTGCTACCAACACCCCTGTTCATTTCCAAACATTTAAGTTCATCCTAATTGAACATTCTGCTCATACTAAGCAAGAGCATCTGCATTTCTTCCACAAGGCAGGAGGGAGAGTCAAAGAAGGTAGAGAGGCAAAAGAAAGAGGAAACAACAAAAAAAAAAATGACAGCTAGGAAGCAGCAAAAGGAAAAATAACCTTAAATCAAAGTAGAATAAAGAATCAGACAATACCACCAATGTCAAGTGTCTAACATGCCTCCCCTATCCCCCCCTCTTATCTGCATTCACCTTGGTATATCACCTTTGTTACATTAAAGGAAGCATAATACGATGATTCTATTAGTTACAGTCTCTAGTTTATGCTGACTGCATCCCTCCCCCAATGCCTCCCCATTTTTAACACCTTGCAAGGTTGACATTGCTTGTTCTCCCTCGTAAAAGAACATATTTGTACATTTTATCTCAATTGTTGAATACTCTAGATTTCACCAAGTTACACAGTCCCAGTCGTTATCTTTCCTCCTTTCTTGTGGTGTCTCACATGCTCCCCATCTTTCTCTCTCAACCGTATTCATAGTTACCTTTGTTCAGTGTACTTACATTGTTGTGCTACCATCTCCAAAAATTGTGTTCCAAACCACACACTCCTGTCTTCTATCACCCTGTAGTGCTCCCTTTAGTATTTCCTGTAGGGCAGGTGTCTTGTTCACAAAGTCTCTCATTGTCTGTTTGTCAGAAAATATTTTGAGTTCTCCCTCATATTTGAAGGACAGCTTTGCTGGATACAGGATTCTTGGTTGGTGGTTTTTCTCTTTCAGTATCTTAAATATATCACACCACTTCCTTCTTGCCTCCATGGTTTCTGCTGAGAGATCCGCACATAGTCTTATGAAGCTTCCTTTGTATGTAATGGATTGCTTTTCTCTTGCTGCTTTCAGGATTCTCTCTTTGTCTTTGACATTTGATAATCTGATTATTAAGTGTCTTGGTGTAGGCCTATTCATATCTCTTCTGTTTGGAGTACACTGCGCTTCTTGGATCTGTAATTTTATGTCTTTCATAAGAGATGGGAAATTTTCATTGATTATTTCCTCTATTATTGCTTCTGCCCCCTTTCCCTTCTCTTCTCCTTCTGGGACACCAATGATACGTACATTATTGTACTTTGTTTCATCCTTGAGTTCCCGGAGACGTTGCTCAGATTTTTTCATTCTTTTCTCCATCTGCTCCTTTGCGTGTAGGCTTTCAGGTGTTTTGTTCTCCAGTTCCTGGGTGTTTTCTTCTGCCTCTTGAGATCTGCTGTTGTATGTTTCCATTGTGTCTTTCATCTCTTGTGTTGTGCCTTTCATTTCCATAGATTCTACTAGTAGGTTTTTTGAACTTTTGATTTCTGCCGTATACATGTCCAGTGCTTCCTTTACAGCCTCTATCTCTTTTGCAATATCTTCTCTAAACTTTTTGAATTGATTTAGCATTAGTTGTTTAAATTCCTGTATCTCAGATGAAGTGTACGTTTGTTCCTTTGACTGGGCCATAACTTTGTTTTTCTTAGTGTAGATTGTAATTTTCTGTTGTCTAGGCATGGTTTCCTTGGTTATCCAAATCAGGTTTTCCTAGACCAGAGCAGGCTCAGGTCCCAGAGGGAAGAAATATTCAGTATCTGGTTTCCCTGCAGGTGTGTCTTAGAAAATTGCTCCACCCTTTGATGCCTCAGGTCACTGTGCTTTTCTGCCCAGCAGGTGACCCCTGTTAGCCTATAATTGTTGACTGGTGTGAGGAGGTATGGCCGTGTTCCCACAGGCTCTGGGGTCTGGTTCTGAATGGAAAGGGCCCCACCCCTTTCCCCCTAGAGAAGAGAGACCCCTCAGGTGGAGGTCATTAGCATTTCAATGGTCTCGCTCTCTGCTTGTGGTGTCTCCACCCTTCCCAGAGTCACAGCCCTGGAAACTGAAAGACTGGGGCTTTCTTCACTGAGCCAAAAAAGAAACAGATAGTCCCCTTCAGACCCAGTCCAAGGCAACCCTCCGGCTCTCCCAGGTCAGTAGTCACCCAAAGCCTCTGTCTGTTTTTTGGGGCTGCGTACCTGTAGTGAGCAGTTCACACTCGCTACTTAAAACCCCAGTTGGAGCTCAGCTGAGCTGTATTCGCTTGCTGGGAGAGAGCTTCTCTGTGGCACCACACGGCTCCGCAGCTCGGGCTATGGGGGAGGGGGTCTCCCGACCTGGTTCCGCAGGTTTTACTTACAGATTTTATGCTGTGTTCTCAGGCGTTCCTCCCAATTCAGGTTGGTGTATGATGAATGGATGGTCTCGTTTGTCCCCCTGCAGTTATTCTGGATTATTTACTAATTGTTTCTGGTTTTTTGTAGTTGTTCCAGGGGGACTACTTAGCTTCCACGCCTCTCTATGCCTCCATCTTGCCCGAGTCCACCTGTCTTTTTTTAATTATTGAGTTTTGATAGCTTGTTACATATTTTAGACATTGGTCCTCTGTCAGATAATATTTGCAAATATTTTCTTGCAGTTTTCGGCTTGTCTTTCTTTTTTAAAAAAATAATTAAGACCTTTTTTTAGTAGTTTTAGACTTACAGAGTAATTGAACAGATGGTACATAAAATTCCATATACCTACTTATCCCACCCCTATGTGCCCATCCCCATACAAAGTTTCCTGTATTAATACCTTGCATTAGTGTGCCACATTTGTTAAAATTAATGAACCAATATTAATACATTATTTTTAACTGTGTTCATAGTTTATATTAAGGTTCTGTCTTTGTGTTGTGCAGTTCTGTGGGTTTTGAAAAATGCGTAATTGAGTTATCCATCATAATGGTTTCATACAGAATAGTTTCACCATTCTAAAAAGTCCCATACTCCACCTGTTCATTCTTCCCCTCCCTCCTTCCAAAACCTTAGCAACCTCTGATCTTTTTACTCTCTCTATAGTTTTGCCTTTAAAATGTCATGTATTTGGAATCATACAGTATATAGCCTTTTCATACTGTCTGCTTTAACTTAGCAATATGCATTTAAGATCCTCCAGGACTTTTTGTGGTTTGATATTTCATTTCTTTTTATCACTGAATAATATTCCATTGTATGAATGCATGGCAGTTTGTTTATCCATTCACCTATTGAAGAACATCATGGTTGTTTTCAATTTGGGGCAATTATGAATAAAGCTGCTATAAACATCTATATGCAGCTTTTTGTATGGGTATGAGTTTTCACTCCAATTGAGTAAATTTCTAGGAGTGTGATTGCTGGATAATATGGTATAACTCTGTTCAGCTTTGTAAGAAACTGTCAAAATGTCTTCCAAAGTGGTTGTACCATTTGGCATTCCCACCAGTAATGAATGACAGTTCATGTTGCTCTACTTCCTCTCCAGTATTTGGTATGTCAGGTTTTTTTCTTGTTCTTTTTGTAGCCACTGTAATAGGCATTGAATGGTATTTCATTGTTTTAATTTGCAATTCCCTGATGACATATGAATTTGAGTAGCTTGCCATCCATTTATCTTCTTTGGTGGGATGTCTGTTCAAACCTTTTGCCCATTTTTAAATTGGGTTATTTTCTTATTGTTGAGTTTTAAGAGTTCTTTGTATATTTTGGATACAAATCACTGGATAATATTTGCAAATATTTCCTTCTAGTTTGCAGCTTATCTTTTCAACAGGGTCTTACACAGAGCAAAAGTTTTTAATTTTGATAAAGTTCAGCTTATCAATTTTTCCTTTTGTGGGTCATGCTCTTGATGTTAAGTCTAAGAATGCTTTGCCTATCCCTAGATCCCAAAGGCGTTGTATGTTTTTCTTGTAAGAGTTTTACATTTAAGTCTGTGATCCATTTTGAGTTACTTTTTGTATAAGGTCAAGGTTCATTTTGGGGGTATGAATGTCCAATTGCTCTAGCAATATTTGTTCAGAAGGCTATCTTTCTTCCGCTGAATTGCTCTTAACACCTTCAAAAATCAGTTGGGCATATTTGTGGTCTATTTCTGGGTTTTCTCTTCTGTTCTGTTCCATTGATTTATGTGTCTATCCTCCTGCCAGTACCAGTCTTGATTACTGTAGCTGAATAAGTCTTAAAATTGGGTAGACTGACTATTCTCACTGTGTTTTTTTCAAAATAGCTTTTGTTATTCTAGTTTTTTGTTGTTTTTTTTTTTTAATTTGCCTTTCCATATAAATTTTAGAATAATCTTGTCTATAGCTACAAAAGAATCTTGCTACAATTTTGATCAACCTCTATATCAATTTGGGGAGAATTGATATCTTTTCTATGTTGAGTCTTACAGTTCACGAACACATTGTATTTGTCCATTTATTTAGATCTTTTGGATTTCTTTCATCAACATTTTGTAGTTTTCAATATACAAGTCTTGTACATGAATTTCTTTTTTAGAGAGAAAGATAATGATGTTATTGTACTTTTTAAAATTTGGTGCCCATGCATTTGTTGCTAGTAGATAGAAATAAAATTGATTCTTGTATGTTTATCTTGTATCCTGTGACCTTACTGAATTTGTTTATTCATTCTAAGAGTTTTTGTGTAGAGTCCTTGAGATTTTCTACATAGACAATCATGTCATCCACAGGTAGGGCCAATTTTATTTCTTCCTTTTAGTTATTTATGGCACAGGCTACCAGTGCTATGCTGAATTAGAATGAGAGCAGACATCTTTGCCTTGTTTTCATTCCTAGAAGGAAGCATTCAGTCTTTTGCCAGTACGTATAATGTTAGCTGTAGGACTTTTGTAGATACTCTTTATCAAGTTGAAGAAATTCCCTCTATTTCTGAGAGGGCTTTTTAAAAATCATTAATGTGTGTTGAATTTTGTCAAATGTTTTTTGTGTCATTTGATATGATCATGTGATTTTCTTCTTTAGCCCATTAATATGATGAATTACATTGATTTTTGAATTCTGAATCAGCCATGCATCCCTGGAATAAGTCCCACTTGGTCATGGTGTATAATTCTTTTTATTATACATTCTTGAGTTCTATTTACTAATGTCTCATTAAGGATTTTTGCATCTGTATTCATGAGACAGATTGGTCTGTTTTTTTTTTGTTTTGTTTTGTTTTGTTTTTTGGTACTGTCTGTCTAGTTTTGGTTTCAGGACACTAGCTTCATAAAATGAATTGGAAAGTTTTCCCTCTTCTTCTGTTTTCTGGAAGAGATTGTGTAGAAGTGGTGCTAATTCTTCTTTAAAAATTTGGTAGAAACTATCTGGGCCTGGAAATTTCTTTTTTGGGAGTTTTTAAAGTACAAATTCAATTTCCTTTATAGTTATAAGGCTATTCAAATTATCTATTTTATATTGGGTGAGTTGTGGTGATCTGTGTTTTAAGAGGAGTTTGACCCATTTCATCTAACTTGTCAAATTTACGTGTGTAGAGTTGTCCGTAGTGTTCCTTTATTATCCTATTGATGTCTGCAGAGTCTGTAGTAATATCTCCTGTTTCACTGTTTCATTCCTAATATTGGTAATTCGCGTCTTCTTTTTTTTTTTTGTCAGTATTGCTAGAGGCTTATCAGTTTTATTGATCTTTGTCAAGAGAAAGCTCTTCGTTTCATTGATTTTTGTCTATTTTTCTCTTTTCAACTTCTTTGATTTCTGTTCTAATTTTTACTATTTCTTTCCATCTGCAGGCTTTGAATTTATTTTGATCTTTTTCTAGATTCATGAGGCAGGAGCTTAGATTACTGGTTTGAGACTTTTTCTGTTTTGTAATGTATGCAATTGTATGTATAATGTATGCGTGATGGTATATATTTTCTTCTCAGCATTGCTTTAGCTATGTCCCACAATTGTGAATATGTTGTATTTTCATTTTTGTTCAGTTCAATGTACTTTTTATTTGCCTTGAGTTTTCCTCCTTGATCAATGGATTATTTATTAGTGTGCTTAGTTCCCAAGAGTGTGGAGATTTTCCCATTATCTTTCTGTTATTGGTTTCTAATTTGATTTTATTGTAGTTGAACACACTCTGTATGATTTCAGTTCTTTTAAATTTGTTGAGGTTTGTATTAAGGCCTAGAATATGGTCTGTCTTGCTATATGTTCTGTAAGCACTTGTAAAGGAAGTATATTCTGTTGTTGTTAAGTGGAGTGGTCTTTATATGTCAGTTATATCCTGTTGTTTGGTGGTATTGTTGAGTTCTGTATCTTTCCTTATTTTCTGCCTATTTGTTCTATCAGTTTTTGAAAGGGGAGTGTTAAAGTCTTCAGTTATAATTGTGGAATTATATTTCTTCTTTCAGTTCTATCAGTTTTTGCTTCACGTATTTTGCAGCTCTGTTCTTTGATATGTATGCATTTAGGATTGCTACACCTTCTTGGTAGATTGACTCTTTTATCGTTATATAGTATCCCTCTCTGTCTCTGGTAACTATCTTTGCTCTGATTCTACATTATCTAATATTAATATAGGTACTCCTGCTTTCCTTTGATTAATGCCTGCATGTTATATTTTCTCCATTCTTTTTCTTTCATTCTACCTATATCATTATATTTGAAGTGAGTTTCTGGTAGACAGAATATAGTTGGGTCATGGTTTTTAATCCACTCTGCCAGTCTCTTTTAATTGCTGTATTTAGAACATTGACATTTAATTTAATTATTTATATATTAGGGGGTTAAGGCTTCCATTTTCTTTTTTGTTTGTTTGTTTTCTTTTTTCTGCCTTCCTGTGAGTTACTAAAATATTTTTTATAATTCCATTTTGAGTTAGCTGTAGCATTTTTGACCATGTCTCTTTGTATAGCTTTTTTAGTGATTTCTCTAAATATGCATTGTATAAACATGGTATCATAGCCTACCAGTGTCATCATTTTAGCAGTTTGAGTGAAGAACAGAAAGCTTACATCCCTTCCCTCTTCCCCATTTATAATATAATTTTTAAAAATATTTCCTCTGCATACATTTAGAACCACCTTATACAGTGTTATAGTTTTTTTCTTGAACCATCAAGCATAATTGAGAAAACTCAAGAGGAGAATGAAAACTTATTGTATTTACTTATATTTTTGGTTACTCAATTCTTTCTTCCTGTTGTTCCAGAGTTCCCTCTTTTAATGTTTTCTTTCTGTTTGAAAATTTCCTTTAGCCACTCTTTTAGGGTAGATCTGCTGACAACTTTTCTTAGTTTACCTTCATCTGAAACTGTCTTGATTTCCTCTTATTTACTGAAGGATATTTTCACAAGGTATACAATTCTGGGTTGACAGTTCTTTTCTTTCATTACTTGATAAATATTGTGTCACCTGTTTCTGGCTTCCAGAATATTTGTGATGAGAAATCCTCTGTCATTTGAATTGTTTTTCCCCAGTAGGTAGGGTGTTGTTTCTGACTCTCTGTCTTTAGTTTTCAGGAGCTCAATTTCTTGTGTTTGGACATGGACTTTTTATTCTATTTAGAGTTTATTCTATTTGGGGTTTCCATTGTGTTTTTCTTCTCTTCTATTGTGCCTTTCATTCCCATAAGTTCTGCCATTTGTTTTTTCAAGTTTATGAATTCTTCTTTATGGTCACCCAGTGTCTTCTTTATATACTTTGTCTCTTTTGCCACATTTTCCTTCAGCTCATTGATTTGATTTAGGAGATTTGTTTGAACATCTTTAATTAGTTGCTTCAACTCCTGTATCTCATTTGAAGTGTAAGTTTGTTCCTTTGACTGAGCCATGTATTCGTTTTTCCTAGTGAGACTCGTAATTTTTTGTTGTCTGGGCATCTGGTTTCCTTGATTACCCCAATCAGATTTTACCAGACCAGACGGGCCCAGTTCTCAGGAGGTGGGTGTAATCAGTATCAAGTTTCCCTGAGGATGAGACTGAGCAGGTTGTCTAACTTTCCTGTTGGGTTGCTTGCATCTTTTTGCAATTGTGAATAATGCTGCCATGAACATCAGTGTGCAGATATCTATTCGAGTCCCTGCTTTCAGTTCTTTGGGGTATATACCTAAAAGTGCGATTGTTGGGTATTATGGTAATTCTTTACTTAACTTTCTGAGGAATCACCAAACTGTTTTCCAAAGTGGCAGTGCCATTTCACATTCTTAATAACATGTATGAATGTTCTTATTTCTCCACATCCTCTTCAATGCTTTTTATTTTCCTTTTTTTTTTTTAGTAGCCATTCTGTTGGGTGTGAGATTGTATCTCATTGTAGTTTTGATTTGCATTTCCCTGATGGCTAATGACATTGAGCATCTTTTCATGTATTTATTGGCCATTTATATATCTTCTTTGCAGAAATGTCTATAAAATGTGTTTGTTTTTTTCTCATTTTTTAATTGGGTTGTTTGTCTTTTGGTTACTGGGTTGTAGGAGTTCCTATATATTCTGGATATTAAACCCTTATTGGATATGTGGTTTCCAAGTATTTTCTCCCATTCTGTAAGTTGTCTTTTTCACTTTCATGATAAAGTCCTTTGGTGCACAAAAGTTTTTAAGTTTTATTAAGTTCCATTGATCTATTTTTCTTTTGTTCTTAGTGATTTTGGTATAAAGTCTAAGAAACCATTGCCTAACACAAAGTTCTGAAGATGTTTAACTTTGTTTTCTTCTAGGAATTTTAGTTCTTATATTTAGGTCTTTGATCCATTTTAAGTTAATTTTTGTATACGGTGTGAAGTAGGGGTCCACCTTCATTCTTTAGCTTATGGCTTTCCACCTCTCCCGCACCATTTAAGAAACTTTTCTTTCCATACTGAGTGGGCTTGGCACCCTTGTCAAAGATCAGTTGGCCAAAGGTGTGAGGGTTTATTTCTGAACTCTCAATTCAATTCGATAAGTCTATATGTCTGTCCTTGTGCCAGCACCACTCAGAAACAGCCAGTTTTAAGCCTCAATAAAACACTCACTGAATTTGAAGAGATCAGCTGTATTCAGTTGTAACGTGAAAAAACAAAGAATGGCTATACAATGTTGGATATATATTATTAGAGATTGTTCCTGAAAGGCAAGGAATGTATATAAGGGGTTTCATTTACTTTTCTCTCTTAAGAAACAAAGATTCCTCATATAACTATAAGTCTGTTATCTGACTTTTTCACATCCAACTTCATATGTGTTTTCAGGGGCACCTTATGTGTAAGAATAGGCTGCCCAGAACCCATGTTGCCTTCCCAAATAGTCATTGGAAGGTAAGGCGTTATACAGATAACACAAAAATGAGTAAAACACCAGTATTGCCCTCAATTCAATTCAGCAAATATTAATTGTGTCTCTGCTACATGCAGTGTGATGCATAGGTCCTAGAAAAATGCCAACATGGGATCTTCCCTGAAAGGCATTACAATTTAATGGAAAAAGACAAAAACAGACAGTTTACTATAAAGTTAGAATTTTCAAAAATTGCTAAATAGCTCACAGTCTTATAGGAGAGAGTATGTGTATATACTTTTGATTGGCTTATAGTCAATATAATATATATATATATATATTATAAGCCAATCAAAATGTTTTTATGAGAATAATAAATATCATATGAAGGAGAGATTACCTTATTTCAAAAATTTAACTGTGTTGTTTTTTCCTTTGCTATGTGTATTATTAAATTTTAACTTATCTCAAAAATGTTAACTTGAAAAGGAGTCTTGTGATAACTCTCATTGCTTTTCTCAAGCACCTAACTCAGTACTCTTACAGACCACCTTATTTCTACTACCTTGAGAAAATTGAGCCTGTCAGGAGTCATTTTCCCTCAACTTCCTTCTACTTACAAACTTAGTTAATCCACACTTATTCTCACCACTTTTTTCCCAGTCTTGGGTGACAGTGTGTCCCTCCCCCTGTGCTGTAACTCATTTCTTCCAGTCTCATTCAGGATCTTGCTCTAACAGTCATCCCTTTTCTTTCCTATATCTCCAAACTCTTCATCATTACTGGCTCCTTCCCTTCAGCCTCTATACGTGCTCAAGAGTCTCTCACCCTAAAAAGACTTCCCCCAACCTCACCAAGCCATCTGGTCTAGTCTCTTTCCCTTTTCTCATTTCAACAGCTCAACAGTCATCTGTCTATATACTCCACTCTTATAGCTACAGTAACTTCATATTTAAGGCATATTTATAAATGTACATACATATAGGATTAGGATTATATCTTGAAAAGGGGATAAGGAAAAGCTCTCTACAATTGTACTTACACATTATATTTTTATTTACTTTATCTCTCTCCTCTTTTACACTTAGCCCTTTATGGTTCTTCAGTAAACCTCCATTCCCTAGAATATACCCAGTTACCCAGTAGACATTTAATATATGTTTGTCAAATATACAAGTGGGCAGATTTTTATTTGGAGTTAACCTCAGGTATTATATAATAAATAATGCAGCTTACATTAGAAACTCAGTAAACATCTGTTGAATAATTTAATTCCTGTGTACTACTTTTTCTTTTTTTATCATAAAAATAATATAGCAACATTAAAGGCTTGTTTGAATCATCTGTAAAATATCACCACCCTAATAGCATCTATTCTTTGCCCATTTTCTTCTTTTTCCTTCTTTTTTTAATTATGCCACAAGTAAAGCATGCATATAGTCTCACTGTAAAAGAAATTAAAAAATACAGAAATATGTAAAAAGATGTGCCTCCTTAATAATCTTACTCTCCTCAACAGAAAAACACCTGTCTTTTTTTAAGTTATGTTTTTCCACAGTATCTTGCGTTTTTTAATGTTACTTCATAAATTTATAGGACTCTTTCTCCATTTCAGAGTGGAGATGCACCTAGAGAAACAACTCTGTCTAATACAAAAAGTTTATTGGATGAGGATTTCTAATTCTGGTTCCCCCATTTATCCTTAGGTCTAATGATTTCCATTTTTGTCTGAATCATTTTAAGATTATGAAATTTTCTATAATCACAAAGTTGGAAAAAGGCAGAGTCTGCATTCAAACCCAGATCTTCTAACTTCATATCCATTTGTCTTTTCACTTATTGTCTCTCTGAAATTCAGTTTCCCTAACCATAAAATAGAAATAATGTCTGTCTTGCCTGCCCTGAAGGTCAAGGTGATACTCACCTGAGGGAGTAATACTTGTGACCTCACATATTATCTAAGAAGCACTAAGGGTTAGGGAAATATCTATATCCATTAATTTTTCAGAAAGATTATTAATTTTGTAATTCAGTATTTTATTCTTTTAGGAATAGAGAATGCACTTGTTAGATGCTAAACTCATTCATAACTCAGCATGTCTGTAAAGGTTTAGACTTTGAAAGCTGTGTCCTGTCAGCCTGCTTTATTTATTTTCATATTGAATTTCAGGTTAAAAACCACTAAACTATTCCTGAGTAGAAAGGTTTTAGTTGAAAAAAATCCATTAGCTTTCTTTTTACATGGTGCCACTTTTTTCATTTTTAAAATATCTTTCCTGAAGCATGGTTTTCTGATTTCTCTCTTAGCACTTTTCCTGACATATTCTGCTTTATCCTTCCTATGATGGCTATAGGTACAAAACAGTAAGAATTAATTTATTTTTTGTTTTGTTTTGTTTTAGATTCAATTGCTTCCGTTGCCATAAATGTGCCCAGTATGAATTATGCTTTGACAGTGGCAGGTGTGTAATAGATAGAAGCTTAGGATAGAATAGCAATGACTTGATTTTTTGTGATACTGAACAATACTAAAGGGGGTAACAAGGTTAGCCAAGAGAGAGTAAGATTTAATTGCTTGCCTAGAGTGATAATATCTTTCCAGTACATTCTCTGAATACCAATGAAGGCAGATGATTTCAGGGAGTCAGACTCCCCATTCAGGAGAAGAGAAAGATGAAATAAGGGGAATAATTAAAAGGAGACCAAAATGTAGCATATATAGAACAGGTATATGGTAATCATTGTTTGAATAAGTCCATAAGATAAAATGTTACTTACTCAAAAGATTCTGGAGCAATATTTGTTTTTTTTTTTAAATGTTAAGAAGTCCTAATGTATGTTTCGTAGACATTTTTAACTATTTTTAACACCTCCCCATCTCCCTTTATATCATAATTTTAACTCTTATTTCTTCAGTAGTTAAAGTTGGAAAGAAAGTCAGCTTTCAGTAGTAAGACTTGATATTACCTATAATCATTGGAGAAAAATTCATTTTGTTACTGCCTACTTAAGATAATCTATTACTCTATGCTTATGTCCTCACTTTTATTGGCAAATAAAAGTTTACTGTTGGGAAAATTAAATGGGATAATATGTGTAAAGAACTGGCACATAGTAAGCATTCAATGAGAATAAAAAGCTGCTAATGTAACTTACAGTTAAGTGCTTGTATTTATCTTTTTGTTTCAATCTTATTTTGAAAATATGAGAATGTGAGTGTGAATTTTATTAAGTTGCTGAATTTACTGAAGTTTGCTTTGCAAACCTTAGTAGATGAGTTACAGAATTTTTATAATGTGGCCATGGTGCTAATTGTTGAACAGCACTACTCAACCAGACCCTGTATCTGTCTGTAGAATGAAATAATCAGGTGTGTTGGAACACATCCAACTGAACTTAGATAGTAAGTACATATTTTATTAGGCTTTTTAAACTGATAATTCCTATTACACATACTGTCATATATTATTCAACCCAGTTTGTTTTTCAGAAGAAAAGTTTTTTGTGAAAATAGTTTAAACCTGAATATGACTGTTCATTAGAATCACCTGTAGACAATTTTAAAAATACCAAGTTGTGTTCCTCATCATTGGCTTTCCAGAAGAAGGAGCCAAACTGGTATGCCGGAAAATGTTTAACAAAGCAGCTCTTGGGTGGGGGTAGGGAACACTGATTTATAGTGTTTACCAATTTCCATGGTGTAAATACTTCCAACATGGCCAATTTTAAGCTACTAAAATGATAATATTGAATGCAGAATTGGGAAAAGATGCTCAGTAACACACCATTGGCTAGAATTTCCATTATACTGATATAATAAACATACATAACCTCAAGAGAATAGATGATAGTAAAATTTAATAACATAATTAGGAGATAATAAATTCTGAGTTATTTATTATCTTTAATTAATTGTAAGTTTATGTAATTTAATTTAAATAATGGCTGTCTTTATCAGCTGACTTACAAAATTTCTGAAAATCAGCTCTCATAAGTTGATACGAATTGACTCCAACACATCATTGGAGCTCTGAAGTCTCTGTATTTTTTTTTTTTATCTTCATTTTATTGAGATATATTCACATACCACGCAGTCATACAAAACAAATCGTACTTTCGATTGTTTACAGTACGATTACATAGTGGTACATTCATCACCCAAATCAATCCCTGACACCTTCATTAGCACACACACAAAAATAACAAGAATAATAATTAGAGTGAAAAAGAGCAATTGAAGTAAAAAAGAACACTGGGTACCTTTGTCTGTTTGTTTCCTTCCCCTATTTTTCTACTCATCCATCCATAAACTAGACAAAGTGGAGTGTGGTCCTTATGGCTCTCCCAATCCCATTGTCACCCCTCATAAGCTACATTTTTATACAACTGTCTTCGAGATTCATGGGTTCTGGGTTGTAGTTTGATAGTTTCAGGTATCCACCACCAGCTACCCCAATTCTTTAGAACCTAAAAAGGGTTGTCTAAAGTGTGCATAAGAGTGCCCACCAGAGTGACCTCTCGGCTCCTTTTGGATTCTCTCTGCCACTGAAGCTTATTTCATTTCCTTTCACATCCCCCTTTTGGTCAAGAAGATGTTCTCCGTCCCACGATGCCAGGTCTACATTCCTCCCCGGGAGTCATATTCCACGTTGCCAGGGAGATTCACTCCCCTGGGTGTCTGATCCCACGTAGGGGGGAGGGCAGTGATTTCACCTTTCAAGTTGGCTTAGCTAGAGAGACAGGGCCATATCTGAGCAACAAAGAGGCATTCGGGAGGAGGCTCTTAGGCACAACCATAGGGAGGCCTAGCCTCTCCTTTGCAGCAACCGTCTTCCCAAGGGTAAAACCTGTGGTAGAGGGCTCAGCCCATCAAACCTCCAGTCCCCTATGTCTGTGGTCATGTTAGCAACCATGGAGGTGGGGTAGGCAAATACCCCTGCATTCTCCACAGGCTCCTCAAGGGGGCACTACATCTTTTTTTTTTTCTTGTTTTTCTTTTTTCTTTTTTTTTTTTTTAACTTTCCCTTCTTTTTTAAATCAACTGTATGAAAAAAAAAAAAGTTAAAAAGAAAACAAACATACAATAAAAGAACATTTCAAAGAGACCATAACAAGGGAGTAAGAAAAAGACAACTAACCTAAGATAACTGCTTAACTTCCAACATGTTCCTACTTTACCCCAAGAAAGTTATCTAATATAGCAACATTTCTGTGAACTTGCTCCTACTATATCCATCAGAAGTTAACAGACCATAGTCATTCCTGGGCATCCCCAGAACGTTAAATAGCTTATCTGTTCTTCTTGGATTATTGTTCCCCCTTCCTTAATTGCTCTCTATTGCTAGTTCCCCTACATTCTACATTATAAGCCATTTGTTTTACATTTTTCAAAGTTCACATTAGTGGTAGCATATAATATTTCTCTTTTTGTGCCTGGCTTATTTCGCTCAGCATTATGTCTTCAAGGTTCATCCATGTTGTCATATGTTTCACGAGATCGTTCCTTCTTACTGCCGCGTAGTATTCCATCGTGTGTATATACCACATTTTCTTTATCCACTCATCTGTTGAAGGACATTTCGGTTGTTTCCATCTCTTGGCAATTGTGAATAATGCTGCTATGAACATTGGCGTGCAGATATCTGTTCGTGTCACTGCTTTCCGACCTTCCGGGTATATACCGAGAAGTGCAATCGCTGGATCGAATGGTAACTCTATATCTAGTTTTCTAAGGAACTGCCAGACTGACTTCCAGAGTGGCTGAACCATTATACAGTCCCACCAACAGTGAATAAGAGTTCCAATTTCTCCACATCCCCTCCAGCATTTGTAGTTTCCTGTTTGTTTAATGGCAGCCATTCTAATCGGTGTGAGATGGTATCTCATTGTGGTCTTAATTTGCATCTCTCTAATAGCTAGTGAAGCTGAACATTTTTTCATGTGTTTCTTGGCCATATGTATTTCCTCTTCAGAGAACTGTCTTTTCATATCTTTTGCCCATTTTATAATTGGGCCGACTATACTATTGTCATTGAGTTGTAGGATTTCTTTATATATGCAAGATATCAGTCTTTTGTCAGATACATGTTTTCCAAAAATTTTTTCCCATTGAGTTGGCTGCCTCTTTACCTTTTTGAGAAATTCCTTTGAGGTGCAGAAACTTCTAAGCTTGAGGAATTCCCATTTATCTATTTTCTCTTTTGTTGCTTGTGCTTTGGGTGTAAAGTCTAGGAAGTGGCCGCCTAATAGAAGGTCTTGAAGATGTTTTCCTACATTATCTTCTAGGAGTTTTATGGTACTTTCTTTTATATTGAGATTTTTGGTCCATTTTGAGTTAATTTTTGTGTAGGGGGTGAGGTAGGGGTCCTCTTTCATTCTTTTGGATATGGATATCCAACTCTCCCAGCCGCATTTGTTGAAAAGACCATTATGACTCAGTTCAGTGACTTTGGGGGCCTTATCAAAGATCAGTCGGCCATAGATCTGAGGGTCTATCTCCGAATTCTCAATTCGATTCCATTGATCTCTATGTCAGTCTTTGTGCCAGTACCATGCTGTTTTGGCAACTGTGGCTTTATAATAAGCTTCAAAGTCAGGGAGTGTAAGTCCTCCCAGTTCGTTTTTCTTTTTTAGAGTGTCTTTAGCAATTCGAGGCATCTTCCCTTTCCAAATAAATTTGATAACTGGCTTTTCCAAGTCTGCAAAGTAGGTTGTTGGAATTTTGATTGGGATTGCATTGAATCTGTAGATGAGTTTGGGTAGAATTGACATCTTAATGACATTTAGTCTTCCTATCCATGAACATGGAATATTTTTCCATCTTTTAAGGTCCCCTTCTATTTCTTTTAGTAGAGTTATGTAGTTTTCTTTGTATAGGTCTTTTACATCTTTGGTTAAGTTGATTCCTAGGTACTTGATTTTTTTAGTTGCTATTGAAAATGGTATCTTTTTCTTGAGTGTCTCTTCAGTTTGTTCATTTCTAGCATATAGAAACATTACTGACTTATGTGCATTAACCTTGTATCCCGCTACTTTGCTAAATTTGTTTATTAGCTCTAGTAGGTGTATCGTTGATTTCTCAGGGTTTTCTAGATATAAGATCATATCATCTGCAAACAATGACAGTTTTACTTCTTCTTTTCCAATTTGGATGCCTTTTATTTCTTTGTCTTGCCGGATTGTCCTGGCTAGCACTTCCAGCACAATGTTGAATAACAGTGGTGATAGTGGGCATCCTTGTCTTGTTCCTGATGTTACAGGGAAGGCTTTCAGTCTCTCACCATTGAGTACTATGCTGGCTGTGGGTTTTTTCATATATGCTCTTTATCATGTTGAGGAAGTTTCCTTCAATTCCTACCTTTTGAATTGTTTTTATCAAAAAGGGATGTTGGATTTTGTCAAATGCTTTTTCAGCATCTATTGAGATGATCAATTGATTTTTCCCTTTTGACTTGTTAATGTGTTGTAATACATTGATTGATTTTCTTATGTTGAACCATCCTTGCATGCCTGGAATGAACCCCACTTGGTCATGGTGTATGATTTTTTTAATGTGTCTTTGGATTCGATTTGCAAGTATTTTGTTGAGGATTTTTGCATCTATATTCATTAGGGAGATTGGCCGGTAGTTTTCCTTTTTTGTAGCATCTTTGCCTGGTTTTGGTATTAGATTGATGTGAGCTTCATAAAATAAGTTAGGTAGTGTTCCATTTTCTTCAATGTTTTGAAAGAGTTTGAGTAAGATTGGTGTCAGTTCTTTCTGGAAAGTTTGGTAGAATTCCCCTGTGAAGCCATCTGGCCCTGGGCATTTATTTGTGGGAAGATTTTTGATGACTGATTGGATCTCTTTGCTTGTGATGGGTTGGTTGAGGTCTTCTATTTCTTCTCTGGTCAGTCTAGGTTGTTCATATGTTTCCAGGAAATTGTCCATTTCCTCTACATTATCCAGTTTGTTGCCATACAGTTGTTCATAGTATCCTCTTATAATGTTTTTAATTTCTTCAGGATCTGCAGTTATGTCACCTTTTTCATTCATTATTTTGTTTGTATGGGTCTTCTCTCTTTTTGATTTTGTCAGTCTAGCTAGGGGCTTGTCAATCTTGTTGATCTTCTCAAAGAACCAACTTCTGGTGATATTTATCCTCTCTTTTGTTTTTTGGTTCTCTATGTCATTTATTTCTGCTTTAATCCTTGTTATTTCTTTTCTTGTACTTGGTTTAGGATTGGTTTGCTGTTCATTTTCTAGCTTCTTCAGTTGATCCATTAGTTCTTTGATTTTGGCTCTTTCTTCCTTTTTAATATATGCGTTTAGTGCTATAAATTTCCCCCTTAGCACTGCTTTTGCTGCATCCCATAGGTTTTGGTATGTTGTGTTCTCATTTTCATTCGTCTCTATATATTTAGCAATTTCTCTTGCTATTTCTTCTTTAACCCACTGATTGTTTAGGAGTGTGTTGTTTAACCTCCAGGTATTTGTGAATTTTCTAAGTCTCTGATGGTTGTTGACTTCTAATTGTATTCCATTGTGGTCAGAGAATGTGCTTTGAATAATTTCAATCTTTTTAAATTTATTGAGGCTTGTTTTATGTCCCAGCATATGATCTATTCTGGAGAAAGTTCCATGAGCACTAGAAAAGTATGTGTATCCTGGTGATTTGGGATGTAATGTCCTGTATATGTCTGTTAAATCTAATTCATTTATCAGATTGTTTAGGTTTTCAATTTCCTTATTGGTCTTCTGTCTGGTTGATCTATCTATAGGAGAGAGTGATGTGTTGAAGTCTCCCACAATTATTGTGGAAACATCAATTGCTTCCTTTAGTTTTGCCAGTGTTTCTCTCATGTATTTTGTGGCACCTTGATTGGGTGCATAGACATTTACGATTGTTATTTCTTCTTGCTGAATGCCCCTTTTATTAGTACGTAGTGGCCTTCTTTGTCTCTCAAAACATCCCTGCATTTGAAGTCTATTTCATCTGAGATTAATACTACTACACCTGCTTTCTTTTGGCTGTAGCTTGCATGAAATATTTTTTTCCATCCTTTCACTTTCAGTTTCTTTGTGTCCCTGTGTCTAAGATGAGTCTCTTGTATGTAACATATTGATGGTTCATTTTTTTTGATCCATTCTGCGAACCTATATCTTTTAATTGGGGAGTTTAATCCATTTACATTTAACGTTATAACCGTGAAGGCATTTCGTGCATCAGCCATCTTATCCTTTGGTTTATGTTTGTCATATTTTTTCCCTCTGTCTATTAATATCCTTTATTGTACCCATACCGAATCTCTTTAGTACTGAACCTTTCTCCAAGTCTCTCTGTCCTTTCTTTGTTTCTCTGTCTGTAGGGCTCCTTTAGTATCTCCAGTAGGGCAGGTCTCTTGTTAGCAAATTCTCTCAGCATTTGTTTGTCTGTGAAAGATTTAAGCTCTCCCTCAAATTTGAAGGAGAGCTTTGCTGGATAAAGTATTCTTGGCTGGAAATTTTTCTCACTCAGAATTTTAAATATATCGTGCCACTGCCTTCTTGCCTCCATGGTGGCTGCTGAGTAGTCACTACTTAGTCTTATGGTGTTTCCTTTGTATGTGGTGAATTGCTTTTCTCTTGCTGCTTTCAGAACTTGCTCCTTCTCTTCTGTGTTTGACAGTGTGATCAGTATATGTCTCGGAGTGGGTTTATTTGGATTTATTCTATTTGGGGTTCGCTGAGCATTTATGATTTGTGTATTTATGTTGTTTAGAAGATTTGGGAAGTTTTCCCCAACAATTTCTTTGAATACTCTTTCTAGACCTTTACCCTTTTCTTCCCCTTCTGGGACACCAATGAGTCTTATATTTGGACGTTTCATATTATCTATCATATCCCTGAGGTCCATTTCGATTTTTTTCAATTTTTTTCCCCATTCTTTCTTTTATGCCTTCATTTTCCATTCTGTCATCTTCGAGGTCACTGATTCGTTGTTCAACTTCCTCTAGTCTTGTACTATGAGTGTCCAGAATCTTTTTAATTTGGTCAACAGTTTCTTTTTTTTTTTTTTTTTTTAAATAATTAATCAAACTAATTTAATAGTTTGGTTACAAATGCAAATATGATTTAATGAAACATGTTTTTTAACTCATGTTAATGTCTTAACATGTCTTATTCTATTTAATTTTTTTTTAATCATCATTTTATTGAGATATATTCACATACCACGCAGTCATACAGAACAAATTGTACTTTCGATTGTTTACACTACCATTACATAGCTGTACATTCATCACCTAAATCAATCCCTGACACCTTCATTACCACACACACAAATAAAACAAGAATAATAATTAGAGTGAAAAAGAGCAATTGAAGTAAAAAAGAACACTGGGTACCTTTGTCTGTTTGTTTCCTTCCCCTACTTTTCTACACATCCATCCATAAACTAGACAAAGTGGAGTTTGGTCCTTATGGCTTTCCCAATCCCATTGTCACCCCTCATAAGCTACATTTTTATACAACTGTCTTCGAGATTCATGAGTTCTGGGTTGTAGTTTAATAGTTTCAGGTATCCACCACCAGCTACCCCAATTCTTTAGAACCTAAAAAAGGTTGTATAAAGTGTGCGTAAGAGTGCCCACCAGAGTGATCTCTCGGCTCGTTTTGGAATCTCTCTGCCACTGAAGCTCACCTCATTTCCTTTCACATCCCCCTTTTGGTCCAGAAGATGTTCTCCATCCCACGATGCCGGGTCTACATTCCTCCCCGGGAGTCATATTCCACGTTGCCAGGGAGAGTCACCTCCCTGGGTGTCCGATCCCACGTAGGGGGGAGGGCAGTGATTTCACCTTTCAAGTTGGCTTAGTCAGAGAGAGAGGGCCACATCTGAGCAACAAAGAGGCATTCAGGAGGAGACTCTTAGGCACAAATACAGGGAGGCCTAGCCTCTCCTTTGCAGCAACCGTCTTCCCAAGGATAAAACTTATGGTAGAGGGCTCAACCCATCAAACCACCAGTCCCCTATGTCTGTGGTCATGTTAGCAACCATGGAGGTGGGGTAGGCGAATACCCCTGCATTCTCCACAGGCTCCTCAATGGGGCACTACATCTTTTTTTTTTTTTTCCTTGTTTGTCTTTTTTCTTTTTTTCTTTTTCTTTTTAACTTTCCCTTCTTTTTTAAATCAACTGTATGAAAAAAAAAGTTAAAAGAAAACAAACATACAATAAAAGAACATTTCAAAGAGACCATAACAAGGGAGTAAGAAAAGACAACTAACCTAAGATAACTGCTTAACTTCCAACATGTTCCTACTTTACCCCAAGAAAGTTACATAATATAGCAACATTTCAGTGAACTTGTTCCTACTACATCCATCAGAAATTAACAGACCATAGTCATTTCTGGGCATCCCCAGAACGTTAAATAGCTTATCTGTTCTTCTTGGATTATTGTTCCCCCTTCCTTAATTGCTCTCTACTGCTAGTTCCCCTACATTCTACATTATAAACCATTGTTTTACATTTTTCAAAGTTCACATTAGTGGTAGCATATAATATTTCTCTTTTGTGCCTGGCTTATTTCGCTCAGCATTATGTCTTCAAGGTTCATCCATGTTGTCATATGTTTCACCAGATCGTTCCTTCTTACTGCCGCGTAGTATTCCATCGTGTGTATATACCACATTTTATTTATCCACTCATCTGTTGAAGGACATTTGGGTTGTTTCCATCTCTTGGCAATTGTGAATAATGCTGCTATGAACATTGGCGTGCAGATATCTGTTCGTGTCACTGCTTTCCGATCTTCCGGGTATATACCGAGAAGTGCAATCGCTGGATCGAATGGTAGCTCTATATCTAGTTTTCTAAGGAACTGCCAGACTGACTTCCAGAGTGGCTGAACCATTATACAGTCCCACCAACAATGAATAAGAGTTCCAATTTCTCCACATCCCCTCCAGCATTTGTAGTTTCCTGTTTGTTTAATGGCAGCCATTCTAACCGGTGTTAGATGGTATCTCATTGTGGTCTTAATTTGCATCTCTCTAATAGCTAGTGAAGCTGAACATTTTTTCATGTGTTTCTTGGCCATTTGTATTTCCTCTTCAGAGAACTGTCTTTTCATATCTTTTGCCCATTTTATAATTGGGCCGACTGTGCTATTGTCATTGAGTTGTAGGATTTCTTTGTATATGCAAGATATCAGTCTTTTGTCAGATACATGGTTTCCAAAAATTTTTTCCCATTGAGTTGGCTGCCTCTTTACCTTTTGAGAAATTCCTTTGAGGTGCAGAAACTTCTAAGCTTGAGGAGTTCCCATTTATCTATTTTCTCTTTTGTTGCTTGTGCTTTGGGTGTAAAGTCTAGGAAGTGGCCTCCTAATACAAGGTCTTGAAGATGTTTTCCTACATTATCTTCTAGGAGTTTTATGGTACTTTTCTTTTATATTGAGATCTTTGGTCCATTTTGAGTTAATTTTTGTGTAGGGGGTGAGGTAGGGGTCCTCTTTCATTCTTTTGGATATGGATATCCAACTCTCCCAGCCCCATTTGTTGAAAAGACCATTATGGCTCAGTTCGGTGACTTTGGGGGGCCTTATCAAAGATCAGTCGGCCATAGATCTGAGGGTCTATCTCTGAATTCTCAATTCGATTCCATTGATCTATATGTCTATCTTTGTGCCAGTACCATGCTGTTTTGGCAACTGTGGCTTTATAATAAGCTTCAAAGTCAGGGAGTGTAAGTCCTCCCACTTCGTTTTTCTTTTTTAGAGTGTCTTTAGCAATTCGAGGCATCTTCCCTTTCCAAATAATTTGATAACTAGCTTTTCCAAGTCTGCAAAGTAGGTTGTTGGAATTTTGATTGGGATTGCATTGAATCTGTAGATGAGTTTGGGGTAGAATTGACATCTTAATGACATTTAGCCTTCCTATCCATGAACATGGAATATTTTTCCATCTTTTAAGGTCCCCTTCTATTTCTTTTAGTAGAGTTATGTAGTTTTCTTTGTATAGGTCTTTTACATCTTTGGTTAAGTTTATTCCTAGGTACTTGATTTTTTTAGTTGCTATTGAAAATGGTATCTTTTTCTTGAGTGTCTCTTCAGTTTGTTCATTTCTAGCATATAGAAACATTACTGACTTATGTGCATTAATCTTGTATCCCGCTACTTTGCTAAATTTGTTTATTAGCTCTAGTAGGTGTATCGTTGATTTCTCAGGGTTTTCTAGATATAAGATCATATCATCTGCAAACAATGACAGTTTTACTTCTTCTTTTCCAATTTGGATGCCTTTTATTTCTTTGTCTTGCCGGATGCCCTGGCTAGCACTTCCAGCACAATGTTGAATAACAGTGGTGACAGCGGGCATCCTTGTCTTGTTCCTGATCTTAGAGGGAAGGCTTTCAGTCTCTCACCATTGAGTACTATGCTGGCTGTGGGTTTTTCATATATGCTCTTTATCATGTTGAGGAAGTTTCCTTCAATTCCTACCTTTTGAAGTGTTTTTATCAAAAAGGGATGTTGGATTTTGTCAAATGCTTTTTCAGCATCTATTGAGATGATCAATTGATTTTTCCCTTTCGAGTTTTTAATGTGTTGTAATACATTGATTGTTTTTCTTATGTTGAACCATCCTTGCATGCCTGGAATGAACCCCACTTGGTCATGGTGTATGATTTTTTAATGTGTCTTTGGATTCGATTTGCAAGTATTTTGTTGAGGATTTTTGCATCTATATTCATTAGGGAGATTGGCCGGTAGTTTTCCTTTTTTGTAGCATCTTTGCCTGGTTTTGGTATTAGATTGATGTTAGCTTCATAAAATGAGTTAGGTAGTGTTCCATTTTTTTCAATGTTTTGAAAGAGTTTGAGTAAGATTGGTGTCAGTTCTTTCTGGAAAGTTTGGTAGCATTCCCCTGTGAAGCCATCTGGCCCTGGGCATTTATTTGTGGGAAGATTTTTGATGACTGATTGGATCTCTTTGCTTGTGATGGGTTTGGTTGAGGTCTTCTATTTCTTCTCTGGTCAGTCTAGGTTGTTCATATGTTTCCAGGAAATTGTCCATTTCTTCTACATTATCCAGTTTGTTGCCATACAGTTGTTTCATAGTATCCTCTTATAATTTTTTTAATTTCTTCAGGATCTGCAGTTATGTCACCTTTTTCATTCATTATTTTGTTTATATGGGTCTTCTCTCTTTTTGATTTTGTCAGTCTAGCTAGGGGCTTGTCAATCTGTTGATCTTCTCAAAGAATCCAACTTTTGGTGATATTTATCCTCTCTATTGTTTTTTGGTTCTCTATGTCATTTATTTCTGCTTTAATCCTTGTTATTTCTTTTCTTCTACTTGGTTTGGATTGGTTTGCTGTTCATTTTCTAGCTTCTTCAGTTGATCCAGTAGTTCTTGATTTTGGCTCTTTCTTCCTTTTTAATATATGCGTTTAGTGCTATAAATTTCCCCCTTAGCACTGCTTTTGCTGCATCCCATAGGTTTTGGTATGTTTGTGTTCTCATTTTTCATTCGTCTCTATATATTTAGCAATTTCTCTTGCTATTTTCTTCTTTAACCACTGATTGTTAGGAGTGTGTTGTTTAACTTCCAGGTATTTGTGAATTTTCTAAGTCTCTGATGGTTATTGACTTCTAATTGTATTCCATTGTGGTCAGAGAATGTGCTTTGAATAATTTCAAATCTTTTTAAATTTATTTGAGGCTTGTTTTATGTTCCCAGCATGATGATCTATTCTGCAGAAGAAAGTTCAGTGAGCACTAGAAAAGTATGTGTATCCTGGTGATTTGGGATGTAATGTCCTGTATATGTCTGTTAAATCTAATTCATTTATCAGATTGTTTAGGTTTCAATTTCCTTATTGGTCTTCTGTCTGGTTGATCTATCTATAGGAGAGAGTGATGTGTTGAAGTCTCCCACAATTATTGTGGAAACATCAATTGCTTCCTTTATGTTTGCCAGTGTTTCTCTCATGTATTTTGTGGCACCTTGATTGGGTGCATAGACATTTACGATTGTTATTTCTTCTTGCTGAATTGCCCCTTTTATTAGTATGTAGTGGCCTTCTTTGTCTCTCAAAACATCCCTGCATTTGAAGTCTATTTTATCTGAGATTAATATTGCTACACCTGCTTTCTTTTGGCTGTAGCTTGCATGAAATATTTTTTTCCATCCTTTCACTTTCAGTTTCTTTGTGTCCCTGTGTCTAAGATGAGTCTCTTGTATGCAACATATTGATGTTCATTTTTTTTTGATCCATTCTGCAATCTATATCTTTTAATTGGGGAGTTTAATCCATTTACATTCAACGTTAAAACCGTGAAGGCATTTCTTGAATCGGCCATCTTATCCTTTGGTATTATGTTTGCCATATTTTTCCCTCTCTCTATTAATATCCTTTATTGTACCCATACCGAATCTCTTTAGTACTGAACCTTTCTCCAAGTCTCTCTGTCCTGTCTTTGTTTCTCTGTCTGTAGGGCTCCCTTTAGTATCTCCAGTAGGGCAGGTCTCTTGTTAGCAAATTCTCTCAGCATTTCTTTGTCTGTGAAAAATTTAAGCTCTCCCTCAAATTTGAAGGAGAGCTTTGCTGGATAAAGTATTCTTGGCTGGAAATTCCTCTCACTCAGAATTTTAAATATATCGTGCCACTTACCTTCTTGCCTCCATGGTGGCTGCTGAGTAGTCACTACTTAGTCTTATGCTGTTTCCTTTGTATGTGGTGAATTGCTTTTCTCTTGCTGCTTTCAGAACTTGCTCCTTCTCTTCTATGTTTGACAGTGTGATCAGTATATGTCTCGGAGTGGGTTTTTTTGGATTTATTCTATTTGGAGTTCGCTGAGCATTTATGATTTGTGTATTTATGTTGTTTAGAAGATTTGGGAAGTTTTCCCCAACAATTTCTTTGAATACTCTTCCTAGACCTTTACCCCTTTTCTTCCCCTTCTGGGACACCAATGAGTCTTATATTCGGACGTTTCATATTATCTATCATATCCCTGAGGTCCATTTCGATTTTTTCAATTTTTTTTCCCCATTCTTTCTTTTATGCTTTCATTTTCCATTCTGTCATCTTCCAGGTCACTGATTCGTTGTTCAACTTCCTCTAGTCTTGTACTATGAGTGTCCAGAATCTTTTTAAATTTTGGTCAACAGTTTCTTTAATTTCATAAGATCATCCATTTTTTTATTTAGTCTTGCAATGTCTTCTTTATGCTCTTCTAGGGTCTTCTTGATTCCTTCTATCCCGTACTATGGTCTCATTGTTCATCTTTAGTTCTTTGAGTAGCTGCTCTAGGTGCTGTGTCTCTTCTGGCTTTTTGATTTGGGTGCTTGGGCTTGGGTTATCCATATCGTCTGGTTTTTTCATATGCTTTATAATTTTCTGTTGTTTTTGGCCTCGTGGCATTTGCTGACCTTGATAGGGTTCTTTTAGGGTTTGTAGACCAGTTGAAGTCCTTATCTCTAATTTATCAGATCTACAGCTTCGTGGAGTACACTTTCTCTAACTAACCAGCAGGTGGCTCTCCACGAGCCACCTGTTCTCCACAAGCCAGATTCTCCCCCTGCTTAGCCTTTTTGGTGAGTGGGGGAGTGAGTCTTGTGGGGCCCAATTGGTGTCACCAAGCTTGCGTGTGTAGTGGTGTTGCCTGCCCTGTATATGGGGCGTGTTTCTGGGCAGTCGGGGAGGGGGGGGGTGGCCTCTAACAATCAAATCTCCCTGGTGATCCTAGAGTTTTAAAGCTGCTGCAATAGTCTAATCCTTCAGTTCAGTCCTGCCACAGTTTGTGTCTGCCACTGACCCACAAGTCCTTGGTATTGGCGTATGGCTCCTGAGACTTGCAAGTGGGCCCCTCTTCCAGGCCTGTGCACCCCGGGTCCTCTGTTGAGGGATGACTGTGCTATGTCACAGGTGAGTGCCGTCCCCCCAGGGCAGTTCTGGGCTGCTGGGCTGTGTAGGGAGGCTCCCAGTCTGCTCAAATGATGGCTGGAATGGGGCTTTGTTAATTCACACTGCTCCACCTTCCCAACTCTGGGACATCAGCTGAGGTTGCAGGGAAGGCTAATGTCCACGCCCAGTTTTTGTGGTGTGTGCCTGTTATTTGAAGCACTTCCGTCACACTGGGTTGTCTGGGGCAGCTTCTGGCCTATGGGCTGGCGATGGGCAGGAGTGTTTCCTGTCCACCAGGATGATGGCTGTGAGCGGACACCCCCCTTTTCTTGGGAAGTTGTGTTGTTTAGTGAATTTTCTCAGCCACTGGATTATTGCGTTTTGTCTCAGAGCTCTCTAGTTCTGCTCTTGACTTGACGTGCCCAAATTGCAAGTCTTTGAAGCTTCTGTATTGGGCTTCTTAGAGTAATTGTTTTAGAAAAGAAACAAAGGATTATAAAAAAAAAGAAGAAGAAAAAGGGTCCCTCCTCAGAGATCTAATGGGTTATTGAAATGCTAAGAGACAAAGCAACCAGGGCCATTAAGGAAAGGTCCACAGGGCAGAGAGATCAGCTTTTCTTCGGGATTTGCATATGCGCCTCAAGGCCCTTCCCCTTTCTAATGTTCACCAGAACTCCAAAAATCCTCCGCTTTTATTTTGGAGTTTTTCGTGTTGTTTTTTTTTCTCTATGTCTGTCTCCTCTCTGCTGGGCTGGCTGCTCTCAGATTCTCTGGTGTCTGGTCTCAGTCTATCTGTGGTTGGAGTTTGGATCAGTAGAATGAGTTTCCGATAAGAGGCTGCCACTGCAGTTCTCCCTTCTCCTTCCCGGAAGCTGACAGCCCCTCCTCCCCGGGGACTGAGCCTGGCAGGGAGGGGCGCGGGTCCCCTGGCCGCAAAAACTTACAGATTTCGCCTGATCTCAGCAGTTCCACCGTTTTCATGAGTGTTGTATGAAGTATGCCCAAAGTCAGATTGCTCTGTGGTATCCAGTCCACGCAGTTCCTGGCTTTCTACCTACTTCCCTGGAGGAGTAACTAAAACATACAGCTCACCAGTCTGCCATCTTGCCCCGCCTCCTCTGTATTTTTTTTTAACCAGCTAAGTAATCCTGATGCAAGCAACTGCCAACCAGTTATTTTTCTGAAATTTCCACATCTGATCATAAGACTAAATAAGGCATTGCATACTCAGACCCAATGTCTTTTCCATCCTCATTTCAAATCGATAACCCATCTCCTTACATTCTCAATATTTCATCTGCGTTAGACTTAGATTACTTGCAGCTTTTCAAACATAACCTTGCCACTTTCCAAACCCCCATGCCTTTTTCCATTATCTTCCTTCAGCTTTAATAATGACCTTGCCTCATCTGCCTGACTTATTCAATACTATTTATTTGTACTTCTAGAAATAACTCAAATGCTACTTCCTCTTGTTTCCTACCATTGGAAACATCCCCATTCTCCTTGATGTTCTCATAGCACTTTGTTTATGCTGCATTTGAGCACTAAATGTCATCAGTAACACTGATATAAATTTTCTAAAGGATGCCTTCCAGTTGTCCTGCCGCTTAACATATTAATACCCAAAAGGGACGTGGAGTTTTTCTATGCCTTTGGGAAACTGACCAAAATTCAAATTTATATTTGAATTAGATGTCTTCCTATTTGTTTTTTTCCTGCTGATTCTGAACCATATTAACAGTTATACACTGATATCCTACACATAGAGAATGCAAATAGCATCATAATTCCTCTGGAACTACCAAAAAGGAATATCATTAAAGAATATGAAAAGCATTTAAGAGGTCAAAAAGATATATATTAACCCAGTTTGCCAAATTATTTTATTATCTGAATTCAGTCTTTTCTTTATAGTGTTCCCAGCATGAAGTCAAATAAGACCTTTGTATCAATAAACAACCTCTAAAAGAAGCAAAAATATCATTCTTTGCTTTGTGACTTGAGAGAAATTAGCTTTCATATTTATGCATATAAGGGTAAATTCCTCATCACTCTGTTCCTTTCTGGCATTTTATCTAAAAATTAGAATTATCTGATTGCTTTACAATAAGTATTAACAAGATCTATGTGTATGAAGGAAATGTTTTTTCTAAAAAATAAAAAATTAAAAAATCCAAGGATTTCTTGAAGGAAAGACAATAAGGCACACATTCCTTTTTACTAAGGGATTTTTTTTTTCCATCTTTGACCCTATGCTGCCACCTGATGGCAAAAATCAGATGACATCTTTCTAAATATTTGAAACCTCATCGAAATTATCTGAATTTTTATATATTTATGATAAAGCCTCCAAAACTCCAAATGCATATTTGTGCAGATATTATTATGTATTCAGTAAATGTTTGATAGTTACTTTGGGCTTCAGGAGAATCAGTTTTATTATTTACCTTTGTTAGACGATAATCCTACTGAGGTTTCTTTAAGTCTTACTGGAGTGCTATGAAGAATCTGTTTTTTAAATTAGTTTTATGTAAAGAATTTTGTTTAAATCTAGTAATTTTCTTATCCCTTTCCTTTTCTTTTTCAGAACGAGGGTCACTCAGATACCATGGTATTCTTTTATCTGTGGATCATCTTTTGTATCATCAGTTCCTGCTATACCCTCATCTGGATCTGAAGATGGACTGGGGACTCTTTGATAAGAATGCTGGAGAAAACACCTTCCTCCGGGAAGAGAGTTGTCTACCCCCCAAAAAGTATGTACAAAGAATGTTTAAAAAAAAAAAAAAAATTCAGGTGTACCACCAGCTAAATCCCAATCCCAACCTGATACAATTAGAAAAAAAAATAACTGTAATTATCAAAAATATTAATTCATTCAATCAGCAAAAGTGTATCAGATGTTTACTACATGCTAGGCATTATAGGAAATAAAAACATAGTAAAATCCAGGTTCTTAAGACCATAAACTATATGCCTACACAGATAAGTAAAAATATAAGTGTTACAATGTGATGCAGACTGTAATAGAGGAACAGAGGAATGTACAAGTTGCTATAATTTATCATTTATTTTTGAAGATGCAAATGACCCAAGATGCCCTCTCTCTTTTGTCTAGCTTGCAACTCTGATCCTCCTGTTAAGAGATAGTTTTATTACTTTCTCTAGAAGCTTTTCTTCATTCCTCTAACGTATTTAGCCATTCATCCTGATCCCATTTTACCCCTATTTAAACCCTCTGTTACAGCAGTTATCCCATTGTATTATAATTATTTGTTTAGGTGTCCATACCCGTCGCTGCCCAGCATAGTTCCTAGTATATAGTAGGCTCCATAAATGTTAGTGGAATGAATGAATAAATGCTTGACTGAATAAGCAGTGCTATAAAAACACAAAGGAAAGGGAGTGCCTGACTGCTTGGGTGAATAAAGAAGGCTTCTGCTTTCATTTACTTCCATCATTTTTTGTTACAAGCAAGGGCCAATTTAATCAGAAAATATTGATAATTCCTAAGAAATGATCTTAGGAGTTTATCTGTGTGTAAGTACAAGGAAGAGAGAGACTGAATTAAAAAGTTAAAAGTATCTTTACTCAGATGTTTTAGAAAGGATAACTACCATGATTAGAGCTTGAAAGAAATTAAACAGTGAATTGGTGAATCTGGGAATCCTGGCAATGTGACTTTTAATTCTGCTTTCTCACTAACTAGCTATATAACTTTGGGAACCAAAACTACAGAGGGTTCTCTTCTATAAGTGAAGGTGTTGAACTAGGTTATCTCTTCCATTCTTTCCTAGTTCTAGAATACCAGGAGGAGGTATGGATGGTTCTCTAATCTTTTATCTATGTTGAATGTCACCAATGCCTCAAAATTGTACTTTGAAAAGTGTGTGAATGTATAATATTCAATTGGTGAGTAGGAAAACACTGTTTTCAAGCATGAGGGATTGAAGATAAATGACAAGTAGATATGCAGAGTAACTTCAAATGACCAAAGCAAATGAAGATGAAAAGGGGGAAATTCATTGACAGTCAATTTGTTTTAACCTACACTATGGCAATAATCCCAATGTGCAGATTATAATATGTGACAAGACACTAGACATATCTTTATAAATCTCGTTTAAAAAGAAAATCAGTAATGGTTAACATAAGTCAGGGAACAGACATGAGCTCAAGTACTTTTGAGCTCACCAAATGTGTGTGCTTTATTCCTCCTTATACTTTTCTTGGCTTACTGAGAATATAATACGTTTGTTTTTGTTTTTGTTTTTTATGATGGTTGCTTAGATGAACTGTTTGTATCTTTTTTGTAAATGTTAATCCATTTTCTCCTTTAAATAGTTTCGAACAGTTTGGTTTCTATGTAATAAATTAGTGAATAGAATCTTTCAATCATTTTCCTATTATATATTTTAATGATCCTAGAAGATAAAGTGTGTTTCTTTCATTATAATTTCCACCAGTTGTGATAAGAAAAATGTTCAGCTTGATCACCAAATCCTTTTAATTTTAAAAAGGCTAATATTGGAATAAAATTTATCTAGCTTGAAAAGGGAAGAACAAACGTTTATGGAGTCCAGTGTAGCTTCATTATAAAAACTAAAAACACAGGAATAGGAACCTTAAAATCAGTTCCTAGGGATTAACAGTGTATAATATTGAGCACCAACACCCAGAATCAGGAAAGCATTTTGTTATCTCCCTATTCAAACTTAACTTTTCTATGCTTCTTGACCTCGAGTGAGTATATTCCTTCCATTTTTTATAACATTCAGTTCCCATGTCTGTCAACTGTGGATCAGCTCTACACTGACTATCAAAGGCACATGAAATTGCAGTTCTTTATTTAACCCTTGACAATGAGTACATTGAATGTGGATTTTATCCAAAAATTGCATTATCACTTTATTGGGAGGATGACGGAGAAGTTACAGGGAGTTATGTGTTAGTATTTTAAAATCTTCATCTATCATGATTAGCCATCAATGGATAATGTCTAGAAATGATGCGTCAACATATAGCAGTATACACACATTATTTAGAAATATAGCATGTAAATATTAACAGAATTAACCACAATATTGAAAATATCTCTAAGGAATGGGAATAAAAAGTGGTAAGGGGGACTTCTGTTTTTTGTTAATGACCTGGTATCATAACTAATTTACTTTGTTAAGAAGTTTTAATAAAATAATACTGTGGCTTACTACATAACATTCCTATTTCCTAAAAGATGTCACAACTTGATATACAAATACATATGTTTAAAGAGCTAATATCCCCAGGGATTTATTAAAAGGCAAATTCATGAATTACATTTCTGGTCTTTTGGCGGTTTTTATACTTGGACTTTTGTGTAGCTAAAACTGAACTAAATCTTGGGTACTGGTGCCTGGAATTATTAGTTTAACACTGTCTTTCCCATGTAAAAATGGAACATTTCCTAAATTCAACCATGTTTGCAAAATCCAAGCTTAATTTCATTTACTGACATCAAAATGCAAAGTTAAACTTCCTTCAAATGTAGGACAAAGCAATTTGAAAATAAAAGTGCAAATAACACAGTTAATAAATATGCTAATTTTTCTAATTAGCTGTTGATTCATTGGTATTTCATGTATGTATTAGAATAGAATCTCAGTCAGATCAAGGATCTCATCTGGCTTGTACTTCTTGGGTCTACAAGAGAGCCTGGAAAACAATATGGGAATGAAATGAATTTGTTAATTGAGTATTGATATGTAGTAAAACTTCATTCTGAATATTGTACCATTTATGAAAAAACTAAATTGGTGGAATCTCCAAAATATAATATATACTTCTTTCCAAAAAAAGAAAAAAAATTTTAATGTAACTCTTTTTTCTCTTTAACTTGTGCTTATTGGTGAGTAATGTGCGAGTCTTCTTGTTGCTGTGATAAGCATGCTTATTTGTGAGACATATGACAGTAAGTAAGCACAATCAATTTGCTTATTGTTCCTCAGGCCTATTACTACTGTGCCATTATAGAGGATGTGATACTGCGCTTTGCTTGGACTATCCGAATCTCAGTTACCTCCACAACTTTGTTGCCCCATTCTGGGGACATCATTGCTACTGTCTTGGCTCCCCTTGAGGTCTTCCGGTAAGCAAACTACTGGAAAGTTTATCAAAGATTCTTTTTACTTGAAAAAATTTTTTTCTTTGAAAAATTTGAGTTTTCCAATTTCTCTCAAACTTCTCATCAGCTTCAGAGTTGGAAAATTCTAATTCAGGAACTTAGAGGTTAATTCTTACAAAGTTAAAGTAACTATTGATGATGGCACAATCCTTTTAGAATTAGATTCCGTTGGAAGGGTCATGGATGGAAATTGGAAGGTAAAAACTTAGAACAGAAATTAAAACCTTTTGAGAATCATTTCTTACAATTTGGCCATCTGGATTATTTGGCCCAATTTCTCATTTAAAACAATAAAAATGCCAGATAAAATGTTTTTTAAATCTTCTAAAAGTATCAGCAATCTAACAAGATAGCCCAAAATTTAAGTGAAAGCAGGAATCCCAAGGAAAGCAGAACACTAATGCCACTTTTTGCCCTAAAGCAATTTGCCAGACTTGGAGACTGAAATTCAGTAGTGATGACCATTTCAAATTTGTGTATACCTAATAAGATAGCTATGTAAAGCAAAAGTTGACATTGCTAAAAAGCAGAAGTAGGCACATTTACAATTACAGTGGAAGATTTTAACATACTTCTATCAGCAGTAGATAAATAATGGCCAAATTGGCATATATAGAACGCTATATCCAACAGCTACTAAATACACATTTTCTTAAATGCATATAAAATAGTTGCCAAAATTAATCACATATTGGGCCATCAAGCAAGCCCAACAATTTTGAGAGCACTAAAATCACAAAAAAAACTAAAAATTTCCAGATGTTTAGAAATTAAGCAGTACACGTCTAAATAATCCATGAATCAAAGTTGAAACTTCAGTGGAAATTAGAAAACATTTTGAACAGAACAAAAGTGAAAATGTGGCTAAAGAAAAAGTGGAATGCAACTAAAGCCATGTTTAGAGGAAAATTTAAAGCCTTAAATGTGTATATTAGAAAAGTATATAGCTCAAAAAAGTAGAAAAATTTTAGAACAGCAAATCAAACCCTAAAGAAAGTAGAAAGAAGAAAAATAAGGAAAGAATGTAAATTAATGGAAAAAAGGGAACATGCAATAGGGAAAATTAATAAAACAAAAGCTAGTTTTTTAAAAAAGACATACTGATAAAATATCCAATCAAGATTGAGCAAGGAAAAAAAAGAAAAAGAAGGCACAATTTGCAAATATCAAATAGGATTTTTTTTTTTAAAGAGTAAGACAATATTATCAGCAACTTTATGCCAATAAATTTTAACGTTTGGATAAAATGGACAAATTCCTGGAAAAGTAGTCTGCCAAAACCAATAAAAAGGAAATAGAAAATCTGATTGACTTGTACCTATTAAAGAAATTAACTCCATAGTAAAAACTTGCCCAGAAGAAAAACTCCAGGTCCAGTGAATTCTTCCAAATATTTGAAGAAGAAATGCTATCAGTTTTACATAAAACCCTTCCAGAGAAAAGGACAAGCCAAAAAGGAACACTTCCCAGTTTGTTTATGTGCCAGCATGACTTTGATAGCAGAACAAGGACATTCCAAGAAAGGAAAATTAAAGTCCACTCTATCTCATGAACAGAGCTGCAGAAATCCTGAACACATATTAACTAATAAATCCAACAATATAAACAAAAGATATAACATAACAACCAAGTTAATTTCATTTCAGGAATGAAGATTCAATATTGAAAAAGGGATCTGTGGATTCACCACCACATGAACAGAATAAGGGGAAGATATTTCAAAATATTAAGAAAAACCATTGATAAAATTCAGTACCTGTGCTGGTTTGGATTTATTATGTCCCCCCAAAACGCCATTATCTTTGATGCAGTCTTTGTGGGCAAGAAACTATTGGTGTTGATTGGGTTGGAGACTTTTGATTGGATGTTTCTGTGGAGATGTGATCACTCAACTGTGGGTGAGATCTTCATTAGAATATTTCCATGGAGGTGTGGCCCCACCCATTCAGTTTGGGCCTTGATTAGTTTTACTGGAGCACTGTATAAGCTCAGACAGAAGGAGTGAGCTTGCTACAGCCAAAAGGGAAACTTTGAAGAAATGTACAGGAGCTGAGAGAGTAGCTGCAGATGAGAGACAGTTTGAAGATGGCCATTGAAAGCAGACTCTTGCTCTGGAGAAGCTAAGAGAGGACAAACACCCCAAGAGCAACTAAGAGTGACATTTTGAAGAGGGAGCTGCAGGCCTAGAGAGGAACGTCCTGGGAGAAAGCCATTTTGAAACCAGAACTCTGGAGCAAATGCCAGCCACAATGCCTTCCAGCTAACAGAAAGTTTTCCGGATGCCATTAGCCATCCTTCAGTGAAGGTACCCCCCTTACCTTGGACACTTTATTGCCTTAAGACTGTAACTTTGTAACCAAATAAACCCCCTTGTAAAAAGTCAATCCATTTCTGGTGTTTTGCATCTGGGCAGCATTAACAGATTGGAACAGTACCCATTTATGAAAAAAAAACTAAAGGTTATGTACAAAAAACATAGAAGTTCATATTTAATGTTAAAATACTAGAAGCTTTCCCTGCAAATCAGGAATGAGACAAGTATGCCTGCTCTTTTACTTCTATTTTACATTGTACTACATTGTATGATAAGTATAGCTAGTGCAATAAGGGAGGAGAGCATAAGGGTTGGAAAGGAAGAAATAAAACTGTAATTATTCACTGATGATATGATTGCATACATAAAAAATTCAGAAGAATTTACAATAAACTATTAGAATGAATATTGCAATGTCCCTAAAGATAATTGATCGATGTAAATATAAATTAGTTGTTTTCTAAAATCCACCCAGAAACAATTAGAAAACCATACTATCTTCAATACCATCAGAATATATCAAATACCTAAAAATAAATATAATGAAAGATGTATATATGTGTGGGAATTGATAAGCCAGTTCTTCAATTTATGTGGAAACACAAAGGGTCAATAATAGTCAATACTGTCTTGAACAAATTTGAAGGCGTTACACTTGAAGATAGCAAGACTTATTATAAAGCTATTGTAATGAAGACAGTGTGTGAAAGAATACACACATAATCCACTGCAACAGAATAAAGAAAGTCCAGAAACAGATCCACACATACATTGACTTCCTGCTTTATGACAAAGAAGGTTACATAACAGTGGCAAAAGGGAGGTCCTTTTAAATAGTGGTAAGTCAACTGGATATCCACATAGAAAAAAAGTGAGTCCTAACTCCTGAATACTGTATGCACCAGCTTAATTCCAGATGGATTGCAGAGCTAAATATGAAAGGCAAATCAATCAACTCCTAGAAAATAACATAGCAGGAGGCCATAAGGCAGCTTCAGGTGTATGGTAATGTTCTATTTCTTATCCTGGATGTTAGTTACAATGGTGTGATCGCTTTGTGATAATCAATTATATTAATTTCCTGGCTGCTAAAACAAATAACCATGTAATGGGTTGGCTTAACAACAGGAGTTTATTGGCTCATGGTTTTAGAGCCTAGCTGGCTTGTTCCTCCCAGGGTCAGTATCTTTTGGCTGGCTGGCCATCTTTGGGGGTTGCCTTGGCTTTCCCTGTTACGTGGCAATGCACAGTGGCAATCTTGGTCCTTTCTCTTCTGGGTTCCATTAATTTCCAGCTTCTGGCTGTTCCCAGGGCTTCTTTGCTTTCTGTGACAATTTCCTTTGCTTATGAGAACTTCCAGCCATATTGGATCAAAGCCCACCTCATTCAGTTGGGCTCCCTTTAATACCACTTTCAAAGGCTCTATTTACAAATGGTTTCACACCCACAGGATGAGGGGTTAGGACTTGCACTTGACTTTTGTGGGGGGCATGATTCAGTCCCAATATTGATCAGCTATACACTGATTTGCACTCTTTTCTGTATGTATACTTCGGTTAAAATGCTTATTTCAAACAACAAAAAAAAAAGAGAAAGGCTTACTTTCAAAGAAATGGCAGTTCGACTCACAGCTGACTTTTCAACAGCAAAAATGAAGCCAGAAGTCATTGAAATGAATATCTAGTTTACTGAAGAAAATAACTGCTTACTTAGAATTCTGTACCCAGTGAAAGTATCTTTCACAAATAAGGATGAAATAAAGATATTTCAGACAAGGGTATAGCATACTTCTGAATCAGATGGGCAAACACTGTCTGATAATATATATTTGTAGTCCTAAAATGTAAAGATGGAACCTGGAAACATAAAAATAAACCTGAAGATAAAGGATGAACATGTAGACAGTGTACTTGCTGATATTAATGCTCTCCAAACCATTTGTCAGCCCTCCTTCCTTTCTTCACTTTCCCAAATGTCTGGATTAAGGACATGAAACTTTCCATCACCACCACCTTCCCTTTCCACTTTCTTTCTTTTCCATATATGCTGCTTCATAAATAAACATTTTTCCTAGTCAAAAAAAGTAGCTCAATAGTTTTTATTCTTGATAACTTCACATCTTTTTAAAAAAATCATTTGCATATAATAGAATCAGAATGTTTTATATCCCATTAAAGAAGAAAAAGAAAAACCTCCTTTGGCCTTCTTTCTCCCTCCACCTGTTCCCCATTTTTCTGCTCTCCCTCAAAGCAAACTCTTCAAGAGATGTCTGTATTCGCTGTCTACACTCTCATTCTCCCCCATTCTCTCTTTAATTCAACTTAAGTCTTTATTCCTAATCTTCAAATTAAACTACTTCTGTTAAAAATGTATAATAACAGCAGCAAACACTGATATAGTGCCTACCTGTGTACCTGGCACCTTTCTAAGCCCTTTACATGTAATTAACTTACTGATCCTCACAACTGTCTTAAACAAGAGGTACTATTATTATCCCATTTTACTGAGGAGGAAACTGAAGCATAGATTAAGTAAACTCATCCAAAATTCATTTTAGCTAGTAAGTGGTAGAGCCATGATTATATAATCCACCCAATTCTCCCAGAGTCTATACTCTTAGACCATACTGCCTTCCATTTTGCTAAATCCAGTGGTCAGTTCTCTATCCTTATCTTATTTTCCTCTCAGCAAAGTACGTCATTACTTCTCAGAAACTATGTGTTCCTGTCTCTTCCTGTTGCTTTTCATCTCCTTTGCTAGTTCTTCCTCATCCAAATGTGTAAATGTTGAGTACTTCACAGGTTAATCATCTGCGTCTTCTCTCCTCCGACACTCCTTCTAAAGCCCGTGACTTGAAATATTGTCCTTTTGCTACCCTCCAGCCCTAGCCTCTCCCTTGAATTGCAGGCTCATGTCCAACTATTTACAGAAATATCTATTGGGATGTCTGATGGGTTAGCTCTGCCCTAACAGGAACAACCCTAATTGGCTCTGATCTTAATAAATGATGCCACCATTCTTTCATAAATAAATCCCTAGTCTTTCTGCTTCTCATCACCTCTGTTATTACCACCAAATCCATCATCTCTTTCTTGGACTTCTACAACAGCCCCCTACTAGGTATCCTTCAGCTGTTCTTGTCTCCCTTTGATCTATTCACAGTGCAGCAGAGTGATCTTTTTAAAACAAATCACATCATTCTCCTGCTCAGACCTCTCGTTGTTTTTCCATCACACTTGAATTAAATCTAAACTCTTCACTTTGACTTATAAGGCCCTATGTGGTTCAGGCCCTTTTATACCTCTCCAACTTTATTTCCTGCCGTTTTAACCTCGCTGTTCCGGTTTGCTGATGCTGCCGTTATGCAAAATACCAGAAATGTATTGGCTTTTATAAAGGGGATTTATTTGGTTACCAAGTTACAGGCGTAAGGCCATGAAAATGTCCAAGGGAAGGCATCAACAATAGGGTAACCTTCACTGAAGAAAGGCCATTGGCGTCCGGAAAACCTCTGTTA
Organism: Choloepus didactylus; assembly: GCF_015220235.1. NCBI lineage: Eukaryota > Metazoa > Chordata > Mammalia > Pilosa > Megalonychidae > Choloepus > Choloepus didactylus. The sequence goes on along the minus strand of NC_051308.1, from coordinate 82,285,886 downwards.
GCTCGGAAGGCACGTGGCTGGTGTCTGCTTGCTCCCAGGTTGTGCTTCAAAATGGCATTCTCCAAAATGTGTCAGCTTTCAATGGCTGTCTTCAAAATGTCTCTCTATAATGCAGTGAGCATCAGGGGTCCACAACTCCAAGCATCTCTGAGCTAAGCCAGCCAGCGTCTGGGTCTGTGCCAGTGTTTTTTAAAGAACTCCAGTGATTGACTCAAGACCCACACTGAATGGATGGGGCCACACCTCCATGGAAATATTTCAGTCAGAGTTATCACCTATAGTTGGGTGGGTAACATCTCCATGGAAAACAACTTAATCCGAAGTTTTCCAACTTAATCAACACTAATACATCTGCTCACACAAGACTGCATCAAAGAACATGACATTTGGGGGGACGTAATACTTCTAAACCAGCACACTCACCTGCTCTACTTCAGCCCCACTGACCTTCTGCTATTGTTTCAATATAGCAAAGGACTTTTCAACTTAGAGCCTTTTATACTTACTATTTTTTCTGCCTAGAACACTTTTCTCCTGGGTTTTTACATGACTTGCATCCTGGCACATTGAGGTTTCTTCTAGATGCCATCTCTTCAGAGAAGCCTTCCTTAACCAATCTTATCACATCATGCTCTATCTATCCCCTTTCCTGATTTATGTTTTCCAGAGCACTTATATTTAGCTGAATGTTTGGTTACTTGCTTACTACACTGTCCTCACCAAAGAAATTATGCCCCTTCAGGGCATAATTGTCAGTCTCATTTAGTGGCCTTTCTCTATCACATAGTAAGCAGTAAATATTTGTTGAATAAAGTGAAAGAATCCTTTTCTTTTGCCTATTCCATTGCTTTATTTTCCCCCATGTTTTCCTATTTGTTTTAATATTCTAGACATTAATCATTGTGTGGAAACTTGATATACTGGGACGGTTTACAGGTAATAATAATATGTTCAAATTTATTATAATTAGTAATTGGGCTAATACCTTCTGACATAAACAAAATATTTTTGAAGTAATTTTGGATGTTATAAAAATGCTTATGCTTGCTCTCCCTATTTGCTAAGGCGGTTTGTGTGGAACTTCTTCCGCCTGGAGAATGGAACATCTGAATAACTGTGGTGGAATTCCGTGCTGTGCGGGACATCTCTGTGGCCCCCTTGAATGCAGATGATCAGACACTCCTAGAGCAGATGATGGACCAGGATGATGGGGTACGAAACCGCCAGAAGAAACCGGCCATGGAAGTACAGCCGAGCATATCCCTGCGACGACCTCGCCTCGCTTCTCAGTATGTATGCCTTCTGGTTCTGTGAGGGATATTTCCTTCAGCTTTTAACATGGGATAAATGTTAAGAAGCTATCCAGTTGAACCAGTTGAAAGGGGGTGATATTCAACCATTTTCTACCTACAAAAACCAACATAAATAGCACTTCCTATGATCCAGCCTATGCAGTGTTTTAATGAGCACATAGAGTAAACTATCATTAATGCATACCTACTATTTGGCATTAAAGATACATCGTCTGGGGGAAATATTTGTTGGGAATGATTTATTTGAAAGAACGCATTTTCAAAAATTGTTTAGATGTTTTGTATAAAAATTTTCAGGTTATACACCTTAGGAATCCTGGCTCTGCTGTTCCATCTGTGTACCCTTGACCAATTTTACTTACTCTTTCTATATATCCCTTATCTATAAAACGGGACTTAATATGGTCCCAGCTTATAGGGTTGTTAAGTGGATTAGATTCATTATTACATGGACTTAGACCATTCTCACAGAGAAGAGCTCAATAATTATAAGCTATTATTACTTTTATTTGCTTATTAAATACCTACAACAGTAATTTCGGCAGTCACTGACTTGTATGTTCTTAGAAGTAATAATCGTGTAGGGTAATATGGTAGATGCATTTGAAATTTAGAGACAGTAGATAGCACAGTGGATTGGAATGAAGGGGCATACTTAACTTGCATAACCAGGTTTTCAAGGGATTAAAAGAGTATTTGGATAGGCTAGAGGAATGGTATGAGTAAAGACATAAGGTGGAAGAAGGGCAGAAAGAAAAATCATGTAACTATAGTTGTTACCTGAGAAAAATTTAGTTGAATATATGATGTATGATTGTAGGAAGACTGAAAAGTTCAACCTTGATCTTGTAGGCAGTGAAGAGTCACAGAGAATTTTTTCATACGAAAAATGACGGCATGAAAGTAGTATTTTAAGGAAGTTTTTAGTAGTATTTGTGCAAGACATTGGGGAAAAGGAAAATTGAAGCCCAGAAGACCATCTAGAAGGCGCTATTGCAAGTATTAAGTAATGGGACAATGAGAATTTGGATTAGGATGCTTACAATAAGACTAAAAAGAATGTAAGGAAATGTTTTTGAAAGAAGTTAAAAAGCAGGAGGTGGCCCACTGGTTACAGGGAGCAGAGTAGAAATTCGCTCAGAACTTTAACAAATATAAGTAACGGAGTTAGAGATTGGAAGTTCTTTGAGGAGGGAGAAGATACAGAAAAGAAAAACAGCACAGGGAACTGAGTCTTAGGGAACAAACACAGGCAAGATATTAAACATGAAAGAAACAAAAGGAACAGAAAAAGAATGATCAAGAAGGTCAATAGGAAAAGCATCAAAATAAAAGCATGACATTATTAAACAAAGGGAAGAAGAGTTGAAGAAGCTGGGGTGGGTATGGGAGTAGCAAGGTAAGTACTACAGAGGACTGAAAGAAAGACTGAAAGACTGTGGTTATCTTCATTAAGCTCCTAAATGTGAAAATCTAATCCTTACTGGTCACCATCAGAGGGCAAACTAAACATATATACAATTTTCTGCTTCAGAAAACAAGGAAGCTCTTTGGCAGTAGACTATTACGCCCGGTTTCACTTGTTCAGTGAAAAAACACTGGGAAACGGGATTGCAACCAGAGGAAGACATTTAGAACAGTGGAGCAGGTTATGTGCAACAGAGAGAACAGGAAATTTAAAATAAGATCTGAGTTTGAATACTATGATTCATGCAACCTTTAACACATCCTTAACCTTTTTGAATGTCAGTTTCCAGCTCTGTCAAGCAGAAATAATACTACCTATTTCACCAAATACCAGTTTCACCTCATGGAACTCATGAGTTGCAAAATATTTTAAGATTATCTGATTCCATTTTTCATCTAATTCAGGGATCTCTTCTACAGCATCTTGAGTAGATGGTTATCTTAGGCTGATTGACAATCATCAGTGATAATGAAGTTCATTTTATATGAGACAGCCAATTTTATTATTCAGCTGTTATATTAATAGCTTATTATGGGCTGCAAAGTGCTTCATATAACTTCAACCAGTTGATCATGGTTGGGCTCTCTTAACATAATGTGGAAGGAATCTTGTCCCTTTTTCCACAGCATACTTTGCCAACTTTTTGAAGACAAACAACTGTCATGCCTCCCCTTAGGTCTTATCTTCTGCTGGCTGACTCTTAGTTTTCCTTGTGTACCCCAAATGGCATTATTTCTATCATCCTCATGCTTATATTTGTTTAATGCATTACTGATGATTTTTACATCCATTTTCTCATTTAGTCTTCAGACAATCCATGAAGTAAAGGTAGAATTAGGTGAAATAGGCATTATTATTCCTGCTTTACAGAGGTTGAAGCTGACCCTCAACAAGGTTAAAGATACATATCATAAAGATAAAGTCAAAATAATACGAGTGGTATATGGGAATCCTATATTTTATTCATAATTGTTCTGTAAACCTACAACTTCTCTAATAAAGAAAAAATCAAAGTCAGTACTTAGTATTCCAGATTTACTACTCTCTCCACGGCACACGACCTACCATTGTTCTTGTTGCCTTCCTCTGGTTGCAATCTAGTTTCTTAGTGTTTTTCCGCTAATACCAGAAAATGAATGTAAGACCCCAGGAATAACCCAAAGATTCTACAAGAAAGCTATTAGAGCTAATAAATGAATTCAGTAAAGTGACGGGGTACAAGATGAACACATCAAAATCAGTGGTGTTTTTATATACCAGCAATGAACAATCCGAAAAGGAAATTAAGAAACCAGTTCCATTTACAATAGCAACTAAAAGAATCAAATATCTAGGAATAAATTTAACCAAGGATAAACTTGAACATGGAAAACTACAAATCATAGCTGAAAGAAATTAAAGAAGGCCTAAATAAATGGAAAGATATTCAGTCCTCATGGATTAGAAGAATTAATATAGTTAAGATGTTGATATACCCAAAGCGATTTACAGATTCATTGCAATCCTGGTCAGCATTCCAACAGCCTTCTTTGCAGAAATGGAAAGGCTAATAATCAAATTCATATGAAGGGGAAGGGACCCCAAACAGCCAAAACCTTCTTGAAAAGAATGAAGTTGAAGGACTCATATATCCCAATTTCAAAACCTATTACAAAGCTACAGTAATCAAAACAGTGTTGTACTGGCACAAGGACAGGCATATAGACCAATGGAATAGAATTGAAAGTTCAGAACTAAACCCACATATCTATGGCCAATTGATTTTTTTATAAGAGTGCCAAATCCACTCAATTGAGGGAAGAATAGTCTCTTCAATAAATGGTGCTGGGGAAATTGGATTTCCACATGCAAAAGAACGAAGGTAGACCCCATACCTCACACCATATTCAAAAATTAACTCAAATTGGATCAACAACCTAAATATAAGGACTAAAACTATGAAACATAGAAGAAAACATAGAAAAATATTCTAGGACATTGTATTAGGCAATGGATTCTTAAACTTTAAGAGCATAAGCAACAAAAGAAGAAATAGATGAATTGGACTTCATCAAAATTAAAAACTTGTGAATCAAGGATATTATCAAGAAAGTGACAGAAAGTGGGAAAAATATTTGGAAGCCATATATCTGATAAAGGGTTACCATCTGTAATGTATTAAAAACTGCTACAATTCAACAAATAGACAAACAACCCAGTTAAGAAATGGGCAAGGGACTTGAATAGACATTTCTCCAAAGAAGATATAAAAATGGCCAATAAGCATATGAAAAGAAGCTCAATATCATTAGCCATTAGGGAAATGCAAATCAAAACCACAGTGAGATACCATGTCATGCCCACTATAATGACTATTATTTAAAAAATGAAAAAAATAACAAGTGCTGGCAAGGATGCAGAGAAATTGGAATCCTAGTACATTGCTGTTGGGAATTAAAAATGTGCAGCCTCTGTGGAAAACAGTTTGGTGGTTCCTCAAAAAGTTAAATTTGGAACCACCATATGATTCAACAATCTCTTTTCTAGGCATATGCCCAAAAGAATTGAAAGCAGTGTCTTGAACAGATATTTTACACCTGTGTTCATAACAGCATTATTCACTATAGGCAAAAGGTGGAAGCAACCCAAATGTTCATCAACAGATGCGTAAACAAAATGTGGGATAGACATACGATGGAATATTATTCAGCCTTAAAAAGGAATGAAGTTCTGAGACATGCTACAATGTGGATGAGCCTTGAAGACATCATTTTGCGTTAAATAAACCAGACACAAAAGGATAAATATTGTATGATCTCACTTGTGTAGAATATACAAATTCATAGAGTCAGAAATTAAAATACAGGTTACCGGGGACAAGGATAGACATGGGGAATGGGAATTAATTCTTATTTGGTACAGAGTTTCTGTTTGTGGCAACAGAAGAGTTTTGGTATTGGATGGTATTGATGGTAGCACAACATTGTAAATGTAATTAACACCACTGCATTGTATACTTTAAAGTGGTTTAAATGGGGTATTTAGGTTGTATATATGTTATCACAATCGAAATTTTAAAATAAAGAATGAAGTTCTGATACAAACTACAACATGATAAACCTTGAAAACATCATGTTTATGTGAAATAAGTCCAACACAGAAGGACAAATACTGTGTGATTCCACTTATGTGAAATAACCAGAATATGCAAATTCATAGAGACAGAAAGTAGAGTACCCATAAGGGGTGAGAGGGAGGGGGAATGAGGATTAATGCATAGTGGCTACAGGGTTGCTGTTTGAGATGATGGAAAGCTTTTGGTAATGGATGGTAGTGAGGGTAGCACAACATTGTGAACCTGATTAATGCCACTGAATTGTATGCTTAGAGTGGTTGAGATGGGAAATTTTATTTTGTGTATGTTTCTACCATTAAAAAACAGAGAGAGAGACAAAAGTTACAGTGACTGTTAAATGCAAGTCATGGTCCTGGACTGGTTCTAATAAGGGAAGAGAAAATACTCAAAAGGACATTATTGGGGCAGTTGAAAAAATTGGAATATAGACTATAAAATTTATATCAATGTTAAATTTCTTGAACTTGGTAACTGTACTTAATGTGGTTACATAAGTGATTATCCTCATTCTTAGGAAATACATATGAGAGTGTTAAATATATAAATATATATGGTAGTATTAAATGACTAAGGAACATGATGTATGCAACCTACTCCCAAATGTTTAGAAGATAGATACTTGGATAGATAAAACGAATGTGGCAAAATGTTAAAGGTTGATAAACCTGGGTATCTGGGTGGGGGTATATTGGAGTTCTCTCTATTGGCTTTGTATTATTTTTGCTACTGTCCTATAAGTTTGAAATTATTTCAAAATTAAAAAAAAAAAAGAAATAGTCCAACCAGTGCAGTATATAGTGCCTATGTGGGATTTATGTTTAATGGAGGTGAGATTAGAAATGTCATTAATATGAATGTGTCTATATTTCAGTAATGGACTAAGTGGTTTTTTTTTTTTCTCCTTTATTACCACTAGATCCAAGGCTCGTGACACTAAGGTATTGATAGAAGACACAGATGATGAAGCTAACACTTGAATTCTCTGAAGTCTTGATTAACATCTTGGTTTTCCTACTCTACAATTCTTTCCTCGACCAATGCAACCTCTAGTACCTTTCCAGCCGAAAACGGAAGACACAACACATTTTCCGAGCTCTTCCAGATCGGATCCTATGGACTCCAAACAAGCTCACTGTGTTTCCTTTCTTTTCTTCTGGTTTAATTTTAATTTTCTATTTTTAAAACAAATATTTACTTCATTTTGCCAATCAGAGGACATTTTAAGGAACAAAAACATAGTATCTTACAGATTGTTTACAATCGCAAGGACACAGATACCTATCAGGATGAAGAACAGGCACAGCTAGGACCCTCTGGTGGGATGGTACCGAGACATCTCGGCTTCTGCTTGACCCGGTTTTGACTGCTTAAAACCGGATACTGGTTTTTAAATTTTTTTTGTCAGTTTATGTGGAGAATTTTTTCCTTTTCTTCATACCCAGCGCAGAGGCACTGGCTGCACTTGCAGGGAAAGTGCAACTTAGAGCAGTACCTTCATTCACGAAGCTACTTTTTAATTTGATGTAACTTTTCTTATTTTGGGGAGGGTTGCTGGGTGGGTGGGAAATATGATGTCTTTGTTACATATAGTTTTATCATTATTTATGAAACTTAACCGTAAGAGAATGCTATAACTCCTGTGCAATGAAGGTGATAACAGTAAAAGGAAGACAGGGGAAACTGTCATTGGATGGCATTTATGAGGGTTCAATCCCGCAATACCTCTTTCATGAGACAACTTGCACCAGTTTGACTTTTTATTTCTTTTTAATTTTTAAGCCAAAGTTTCTATTACTGGTTTTTTTTTTAGTAACTGCTGTTTTAGAATCCTGAACATATTTCTCATAACAGGGCATCCACACTCTTATCACACAAGTTGAAATACATGTAAAAGGTTTTGATAATTTTTTTTTTTAATTTAAAGGAGCAGATATGGAAAACATTTGCCCCTATTTCAGCCATAATGACAGAAATTATGCCTTATTATGCTTCAGCATGTAGGGTAATTTCAGTGTAACCTTTACTAACTCTGAATTAGAAGACAGAGCTATTTCAGAGACTCTACACTTCCATTAAATAGTTTTTCTTCTGGGTTCACCTACTTGAGCCAGAGTTTGATCAAAGTAGAAGTCTGTCATAGGGTAACCATATTTTTGAGCACATAGAACAAATTATCCTTCCTCACATTACATTGATTAAAATAGACCTTGGCAGCCATTTCTCCCAGGAGTTTTAAGGAATGAACATTGAATTTCGTGCTTTCCCATCATAGAAAACCTGCTTTTCAACATTTTGGGTCTAAAGTTGTTAATACATAAAAAATATATTTCTTAGAAATTACAGACTATCATGGTCTCCATACAGTGCACATTTTAACTCTTTGTCTCATTTTTTCCCTTTGTTCCTAAGTCATCCAAATAAGCCCTAAAGCCATAAGGGATTTTACTTTCTTGAATATGGTCAACATTAAATTTAGCATTTCTTACCTAACAAAATTAATGTAAATACCAGGAAAAAGTAAAGTGTGTTTTAATTCTTCCCCAGATCCAGATGAAGATTTCAAAGTATCCATTTCTATTAGATTTATAGCAGTTGTCACACTGAGTGGTTAACATTGTTCACTTTTCTGTTCCTGATTATTCATGCTTTCAGAGTCAACATCAGTGGATTCACAAAAGTAAATTACTTGTCATTTTCAGCTTAATTTTTGCCAAAGGAACAAATAAGTAGAAAGGACAGCTATTATCACTTTCTTGGTCTTAAAAACATGTGGTTGCTGTCCTTTAATATGCCTTTGTCATTAGCCCTTCTCGTTATTACCAACATTCTGTCAATTAACTGACAGTTTGTTTTAAAAGGAGTTTTTCAATCTTTATTCTAACAATCTTCCAAAATTTGTTCCCTTTCTGAATCGAGAGTCTCTTTTTCCTGAAAAATCATCCAACTTGGTGATTTTCATTGCTTTTTTGTGCTTTGCCAAGCATGTCCCTTGGCCTAAAAACTGAAAAGGAAAATTTTTAGTTACTGTTTTTTTGTTTGTTTGTTTTCGTATTTAGTTTAAATAAACTGAATCATTTATAATAATCAGTGATGACAATTTAGTGACCCTTGGTAGATTAAAGTTGCATTATATATATTTGGGATTTTTTTTTCTAACTATTCTATTTTGTACTTTAAAACTAGGGGGGAATTCCCACTGGTCTGTCAAGAAATAGCAGCAATTATTACCGAGTATATAGATAAGTTAGTGGGACAGTCATTTCTTATACAAATAAAATTGGTGGTACTAATGTATATCCAGAGCCATTTGAATTGCAAACTTCATTCTCAGTTAGGAAATCTGTACGATGACACATGTAAACTATTACAGTTGACTTCTGGTATTTGAATTCCCCAATGTTTTTACTTCAGTATCTCTTATGGCCATTTTGGTCTTTCTTCAACTGTTAGAATTCTAGGCCCTAATCAGTATTATTTTTTTTAATAGATAATACAATATTAGAAAGTATTCCTTTTCTGATGTGTTTGTCATATTGGCATAATCTGTTCAAGAATGAAAAGGCTTAGGTAACTTTCAGCTTACCATGATAGATGCTCAAATATTTAGTTAAACATGCAGGTTTAGATTCCTCTTAAAACTATAAAAGAAAAGAGAACTCTTCTCACGAGGAGAGTTTGAGAGGGAGAATGTACATTTAAATTTTTTCCTTCAAAAAAGGCCAGTGCATTTTTCTCTCTAAGTTTTATGTGCCCTAGAATTTCTACAAATTCTGTGTCCTGCCTAAAATTTTATTGGAGACTCCTGTACATTGAAGCTCTCAATGGAACCCTTAGGAAATGAATATCACAGAGTCATTTTTAAAGGCGCAGCAATCTAACCAAAGGTAAAGTTCATCTGATTTAGGTTTATAAATTCTAGTTTTATTTTTATTTGAGAAACACTCAACTTATGATAACAATTAAAATAATCCCCAAAGAAATGAAAAGGTAGTATAAGAAAAAAAAGGGAAATTCATTTTTCATTTTTTTTTAAGATGATATGGAGAACAGTGATGTGTCTAGAGAAATTAGAACACCTAGAAAAGTGGTTTATTTTCTATGCCACATTAGTGGCTATATTTAAGGCTGCTTTTGCCATTACAATGGAATAATTGATGATTCATACTATGCAGAGACAATAAAATGATCAAAGATTAAATATTATTTAAGATATAATGGTCATTTGTAAGACTGGGAAGAAGTCGAAAATCCATGTGCAACTTTCTTTTCCAGTGTCTCCCATTTGACCTCTTATGCAAGCTCCTTAACTTCCGATTTAGCAGTGGTGTGAGAGGACAGGAGTCACCTCCGCAGTAGCCATGTATAAACCCTTAAAGAAGGAAAATGGGCAACATTCTAAACAGAGTTCTGAGATTTTTAACTGAGCTTTTACAAGATGTAGGTAACTTGTTAATATTTGGTATCCTTCCACCATGGTTTGACCAAAATACTGTCATGTTAACTCAAAAAGCAGTTCACCCATCTCCTAACAGGTAAACTAAGGCAAGATAAGAATTATAAAAAGTAACTTATTACTGAGTTTTAAAGTCATCAGAGTAACAGGCATTTAACTGAAGAAAAATTAAATCATTCTGGAGATAGCAGAGAAGAGTAAGAGGGTATTGGACCTTAGCAGCAGAAGTGGGGCAGTAAGGAAAAGTGTGAGCTTGGTGACATGGAGCTGATGCCTTTCCATCTCTTCTTTCAGTGGTTATTATGTTGCTGTTAGAAACCTGCCTTTATTTTCCTACCATTTTTCTCAATTACTTTGCATTATTTGGAAAATAGTTCTTAAAACCCAAATGCAGTTTTGTAAGCAATGACTAGAAAAGTGTCTTATTCTAAGGAAAAGAATTTAGAAAACCGTATGCATGGCATTATTTTATTTAAAAACTTAAAAGATTCTCCGAAGTGATTGCACTTTATTTGGTAGACAGATTTCATATTATAATTGTTTTTTTAAAAATAGTTTGCCTAATTCCCTAAAAAAAAAACAAGTACTTCTTACTATATAACATAAATTTTTAAAATTGAAATAGCTTCTCAGACTAAAAAGTAAGTAATCATGTTGAATCCATGGCTGATTCAACTACAAAATCACCAGACTTTTCTCAAATCTATCAAAAATCCAATGTCATTACAGATAAGATCTTTAGTTATGGGGTGAAGACAATAGAAGTTCTGGTAGAACTTTTGAAAAAATTAGGTTAAGGAAAATAAATTTATCAGTTTAGTTCATTTTCCTTTTCTGGTGAGTCTAAATTTTATTTCTTGCTTGTGATCATTGACTGAAGCAAGGAAGATTAAAGTAAGATTTTCTAAATTATTTAAACACATATTTCTGCATTTCATGTATCAGTCTTGATAGTAAATCCTAAAGGCTCCCAACTTTGCGGTGTATTTTAAGTCAATACAATGCCAGAGCACAGTGGCAATGTGAATGAATTGATTGATTATATTAGAGCATTAGAAATTTGTGCTAGTCAGTATTACCAAACCATTATTTTAATCAGCATTAAACCACTCTCTATACACAAAATAGCAAAAAAGTAAAAGCATCTCACTGGATTTGGAAGAGCTTAATTTAAGCAGTATGCAGAGTTTGCCTGGGAATGGAGAGGAGACCGCTGATTTTTGTATGGCTCATAATGTCTTTCTTGTATGAATTGTCAGAACTCTAATAATTGAATTACCCCATAAAAACAACCTTCCAGAACGTATTTGCTTACTTTTGGTGGAAGAAGAAGTGAGAGGGGCCAGATGAGGGTTCATCTGGAGTAGAGAGAATCATACTAAATTTCAACTTAAGTATGTTTCCTTGTTGCAAACCTTTGGTTTATTTTTATATTATATCAAAGCCTTCTTCAGTTTTTTGTGGTGCCATCAACCTAAGGAGGACAATCAAATAACCTATTGTTGGCCTTGGATTCAGTATGTCTACTAAGTACTTATACTGTCTCATCATCAACCAGTTAATTGACTAAACTTAACCATGTTACCTTAGTTCTCCCTATGCTTTTCCCTGTATCGTCACAAATCAAAGGGAAGACTACAGCACTACCAGAAAGCTGTGGACTTCTAGGGGCAAGGATCCATCGTAATATCCCTTGATCATTATCTCTGAAATCCCTACCTGCACTTCCCTGATTGTCCTGTCACAATACCGTCATGGTGGAAATAGGAAAAAAGATTGTGGGAAATCCCTAAAGAATAGTTGATCATGACATTACTCTTGAACTGTAAAATAAAATTGTGAGCCACTCACATTTCAGTTTGAAGAGCAAAACTCTTTACCTTTTATCACATTGTAAAGATTAAATTCTTGCTGTTTTACAAATTAGCACAGAACCTTGTGTCAATGAAGAGTATTTAGAAGAGGAATAAGGTGAAAAATGTATTTGTCTTTTCAAACCCTCTCCCTCTACTCGTGTTTCCTTCACCTCCTACCACACTGTGTTGGTCAAATGATACTGTTCTCTGAAACTCTGAGCTATAGTTGTCAAAAGTAACTATGGAATGTGATTAGTCCTCTGTGGGTGCTGCTTTCTTTTTTTTCCTCACTTTCTTTCTTTCTTGCTCTCTCCACTCTGAAAATTGGAAAAAGTGACGTCAAAGAATTGATGCTTGCTTGGACTCATGTTGTATCTGTGACTATGCTATTAACTGTCTCCTTATTCCTTATATGGGTAGAATTCTTATAAAGTATGGAGTTCCCTTCTTAATAAGTAGGTTAAATGCACAATGTGGTACTGTTTTATAGTTTCTAGATGGCTGTATAAAGCAAAAAGTTAATGTGGTTATGTGTTTTTAAAAAAAAAAAATAAGTGGTTACAAAGTTCTGTCCTTTTTTTCATTATTACAAGCTCTCTGTTTTCCAACAGTTTGCTGACTCCTTTGTCTTTGGCGAATGGTATGTGTGAGACTGTTTTTTCCTCAGGGTTTGTTGGATTCCCGAACATGAAACTAACTTGTATATGGGTTTAGGGCAAACAGATTTCAAGGGTGAAATTTTTAAATACTACTTTAGCAAATCAAAAATTTTAAATGGCCTCTTTTATTTAGGTAATATATAAGATGTGACTAAAGCAATGTGATTGATGCTCAAGTCATTATTTTTACTCACACAGAGAATGTCTCAAGTATTACATGAAATTTCATGTTCAATTGTAGGTTAGAGAGCTAGGCACCTGTTATCACTACATATCCATGCCCTGCGTGAGAACTTAACGCTTTCTGCAGAACTATCTGTATTTAATTATTACTCCATATATCAGTCTAGGCAAATTTGAGATTAATCCTAAAATGCAAAGAGAAAAATGTTTTATTGACTAAAGCATCAAAGCCTTTTATTTTAATGACAAGCTCATTACTATATATTTCTGTCTAGGCTAAACCAGGATATAATATGGAGTTTCCAGGGTAAAGTCAAGCTAGGCTGTGAATACGTATGAACCCCTAGATACTCAATACATTTTTCTGTGATTTGATAGTAATAATACATACTCAACATTTGCATGCCTATAGTATTTTATATTTTCCAAACATATAGCATCTCAGATGAATCAACTGCCCTTTATTCACTTTGTAATGAAGACCCAGAACTAGAGCAGCTGATTCTATAATCCCAGGATTCTAGGGAATCAGTTTCTCTTTTATCCATCTAAGACATATTCAGAAACCTTGGACTTTATTTAGTGAGCTGCATTTCTATATAGATAATTTTTATTAGATCTTTTTCTAAGTTTATGAGAATGATGATCACCCTTACACCTTCAGTTTCACTTCTCTTTCGAGCTTCCCACATTTTCCCTTAGAGGAATTGAGGTGTTTCTTGTATTTTTTAAAATTAATTTATTATGTATTTACTGAGTTCCTATTATATGCTAGACATTACTTTATCACTTTGTTTTAGTTGGAAGTAGTTTCATTATCATTTTATGGAGACAAGGAGAGAAAGGTGATAAAATTATTTCTTGACTACTTAGATCTGAGACCACTACCAAAAAGCCACACTATCCTATTACTAGATATCAGTGCCCCAGGGTGAACTGAATTTTCTGTATCAGTTAAGAGATTCCTCTTCACCCAGCCCAAGCAGATATTAAAGCCTATAATTCTGATTTCATAATCATTCTTTTTTTAATTCTATTTTACTGAGATATATTCACGTACCATACAGTCATCCAAAGTGTACATTCAGTTGTTCACAGTACCATTATACAGTTGTGCATTCATCACCACAATTAATTTTTGAACGTTTTCATTACTGTGAAAAAAAGAATTAAAGTAAGAAAGAACACCTGAAAACATACCACTACCCCCATCCCTCCCTATTATTCATTTATTTTTTGTTCTCAGTTTTCTACTGATCTGTCCATACACTGGATAAAGGGAGTGTGATCCACAAGGTTTTCACAATCACATGGTCACACAATGTAAGCTATATGGTTATACAATTGTCTTCAATAATCAAGTCTACTGGATTGCAGTTCAACAGTTTCAGGTATTTCCTTCAGCTATCCCAATACACTAAAAACTAAAAAGGGATATCTATATAATTCATAAGAATAACCTCCAGAATGTCCTCTCAACATTCTGGAAAAGAACAAGAAAAAAAAGTGATGACTAAAACAAAATTTCAAAAATACAATAAAAAGGTTAGACAACAGCACCAACACCAAGAATCCCATACCCCTCCCTTATATCCTCTTACATACATTTAGCTTTGGTATGTTGCCTTTTTTACAATTAATGGAAGCACATTACAATGTTACTGTTAACTCTGGACTCTAGTTTGCATTGATTGTATTTTTTCCCCAGTACCATCCCATTTTCAACACCTTGCAAAGCTGACATTCATTTGTTCTCCCACATATAAAAACATACTTATATTTGTACATTTACTCACAATCGTTGACCAGTCTAGGTTTCACTAAGTCATACAGTCCCAGTCTTTATCTTCTATCTTTCTGGTGTCATACATACCCCTAATTTTCCTCTTTCAACCAAAATCACAATCATCTTTGATGAGTATACTTACAATATGGTGCTACCATCACCCAGTATTGGGCTATCCATTTCTGGGTCTATGCAATCAATCCTTTTGAACATTCCATACTCCTTCAGCATCAAATGTCCAATCTCTACCCTCTATCTCCTGATATCTTCATTTCTACACTCTTCTCCAAACCTCTCTCTCCTGTCTTTTCCTACCTGTCTATAGTACTCCCTTTAGTATTTTGTACAGAGGAGGTCGCCTGTTCACAAACTCTCTCAGTGTCTGTTTATCTGTAAATATTTGAAACTCTCCCTCATTTTTGAAGAGCAGTTTAGTAAGATATAGAAATCTTGGTTGGCAGTTTTTAAGTATCTTGAATGTATCATACCATTGCCTTCTCATCTCTATGGTTTCTGCTGAGAGATGCACATTTATTGAGCTTCCCTGGTATGTGATGGATCGCTTTTCTCTTGCCGCTTTCAGAATTTTCTCTTTGTCTTTAACATTTGACAATCTGTTTAGTAAGTGTCTTGGAGTAAGCCTATTTGGATCAATTCTGTTTGGGGTGTGCTGCACTTCTTGGACCTGTAATTTTATATCTTTCATAAGAGTTGGGAAATGTTCATATTACTTCCTCTGTTACTCTTTCTGCCCCTTTTTCCCTTCCCTTCTTCTGGGACAGCTATACCAAGTATGTTCATGTGCTTTATGTTGACATTCAGTTCCCTGAGACCCTGCTCATATTTTTCCATTCTTTTCCATAGCTGCCCTTTTGTGTATAGGATTTTAGATGTCCTTTCCTCTAGTTCACTTATCCTTTCTTCTGCCTCTCCAAGTCTGCTGTAGTATGTCTTCATTGTGTTTTTCATCTCTTCTATTGTGCCTTTCATTACCATAAGTTCTGCCATTTGTTTTTTCAAGTTTATGAATTCTTCTTTATGGTCACCCAGTATCTTCTTTATATCCTTCATCTTTTTTGTCATCTTTCAACTCATTGATTAGATTTAGAAGATTTGTTTGAACATCTTTAATTAGTTGTTTCAACTCCTGAATCTCAGTTGAAGTGTTAGGTTGTTCCTTTGACTAGGCCGTATCTTCATGTTTCCTGGTGTGGCTCATGATTTTTTTGCTGTCTAGGCATCTGATTTTCTTGATTAGTTTATTCTGAAGGTTGTTTTCTCTCTTTTGCCTAGGGTTTTCTTGTTGGTTGTCTTTGATCTCTATCTTTTTCTCTCACTGACCAGTTGTCAGATTGGCTCTGCCCCCCAGTCTTCCTCCCAAAATCAGGCACCCACCATGACCTGCCACAGGGATCGGAGGTAGACAGTGGACACTCCAGCAAGTTCACTGTGTGTGGTAATACAAATCTGCTAGTTTCCAGTGGTGCTCTCTTCTTCCAGCCAGCAAGACCTGGGTTCGTTTTAGAGCCCTGCTTTAACATTTGGGTCTTCCATGTATCTCAGCCAAAACAGGGCTGGGTTTCCATACAGGGTGTGTAGACCAGCTCCTGTGGTCCTAAGAAAGGATCTGGAGCATCTTTTTAAGCATTTCAATTCCCCTGTACCTTCCACACTATCCAGCAGATGGTGCTGTTCAGTAACTTAATCGTCCTCAGAAGCTGCGTTGTCTCCAAGCACAAGCTGTATCTACACAGGTGAGCTGAAACTTCAGGATTCCTATGCCCTCGCTTTACCAGCCAAAATCTGGCTCAATGTAGGGCTCCACCTGTGGCAAAGTACTCCCTCAGCTGACCCAGTACACCAGCCATCCCCAAGGCAAGGGAACAGCCACCAACTGCTGCTTCCCTCAAAGGTGGGGGAAGGCCTTTCAGACCCAGGGCTGGAAACAGTCTCTGTCCATTTTCTCAGTCTCTTTATCCCTCACTGACTTGGGCCTTGAAATTTCCTCCCCTGTCTCCCAGGTCTTCAAGTAGTGAGGCTGTATCTCACTGCTGCTGGATATTTTGTACTGTGTGTCCATGGTGGGAGGGGTCCTTTCTGCTGACTCTGTGCCTCTCCCACACTAAGACTGGGTGAGGGGGAGGGAAGAGGACTGGCTGGTCCAGGATGGAAGATTCCTACCTGATATTTTTTCTCTTTCTTGAATTTGGCATTTCAGGGTCCTTCTCCAGTCTATGTCCTCCTCCAGAGTTTCAAACAATTAGGAATTGGCCTTTTTTTTCATTGAATCTCTGAAGAGAAGTTTTCAGTAACTGTTTATGTCACCATGTTGATGATGTCACCCCTTAATTCATTCTTTTAAAAATAAAAATATTAGATTCATCAATATTTGGTTCTTAAGAATTTCCTATTGCCAAACACAATTTATAATCTGTCACTGGTTCACTTAATTAAGAATGTCTTACCTGAATGGGGGAAGTTTCCCACACAATAATTAAATTGAAATGGTATCATTAAATAACCTGTTAGCATTAAAGTTCAACCATTGTTTACCTTTATAAAAAAAATTTTCCCCTAATCTTAAATTTTATATTGACTGCATAGCTGAATGGTAATGATGGTTTAGCATTCTGCCTTGCTCCAACTGGGGAAGCCCAGTGACTTCTTTTCTACATACGTGACTAGAGTAACCAAAGTCAACGTATGATTTTTGGGGGTAGTTTGCTATGCTACTTTACTTACTTATACTAACTTTCTAGGTAAGGAGAGAACTAGGTAAATTAAGAGAAATAGGAGTGTAACAGAAGAGAAGAAGAAGCAAGTTAAAAATATAAACTCCCAAACCTTGGCCTCTGTACTAAATTTCAAAATTACTATATTATCTCATTCTCTGGTTGAAGTAAATCAAATTTGCTTATTTGTGGTTTCTCAAACACTGTCTTCTAACTAGACAGGCAAATAAAATAAAAAAAAATTCAGTTAAACAGGGCTTCTGTATCCCTTCTATAAGAAAATATCAAAGATAATTTAGAAGCATCAGTTCTCCAAAGATCACACCTGTCAGCTATTGGATTAGACATTCTTTTCTGCCCTTTCATAGATGCTTTATAAAAATGTATTCCCTCCCTGAGCAGCCCTCACCAGAAGAATTTTTGACTAAGTTGTGTGCCCTGCCACCAGCTATGGAGCCTGTGAGGACACCCTGGTTTCCTTCTGTGGAAATGACCCAGTCTTGACCACACTCAAACTCCAGTAATAATACAATTCAGGGAAGAGGAGACATTCTTTTTCTGACTGTCCTCCATTGTCACCAGGAGAATACAAAATCATTTTTATTAATTTTAAATGCCTAGTAAATTGTAGGGTCTTAATATTTGTTAAACCAAAGGGTAACTTCAGGAGCCTATCAATAGATGAGCTGCTGAGTAAATTTAGAAGGTAAATTTAGGAGATAATTGGCTTATTTGATCTGTTATAGAAGCTACGCCTCTTACAAATGCTTACTCATTGCTAAATTCAACAGTTTCTTCCTCACTTTGTTACTTGTGAAATCTGGTTCTGATGCTGTCCTCACTGGGGCATTAGCAAATGCTTCTTTACCCTGTGGACTTTCTGTTCTGTCCCACAGAGAACAGACTAGGTCCCTCAAGGGCAGAATAATCATGGCTGACACTCATTACCTGCTCCGGCACATCTCGTTAGCATATGTTATGTAGTATTAGCCATTTACAGAGAAGAAAACCAAGATGCTTAATGACTGGCCTTGGACACTGCAGTAAGTACTGAATCTGGGATTCTCTCCCTTAATGAAAAAAAAAACAAAGATATGGGGAAAAATTATTTTCCAGTTTGGCAGCCAAAACTAGGAAGTGAGTTATGAATTACTGTTTCTTTCCAAAGCTAAACTTGGTCAGATTGGGAATACAGCCCCCAATCCCAAACACTCATACACACACACATGCACACACACACACAAATAACCATCTGTTCCTCAACAAACTGGATCTCATTGATTGCTGCTTTTGGGGAATTGCCTCTGCCCCTGCAGGAAGGACAGTTCTTAGGAAAATTTTTAAACGATGACAACAAACATAGCTACTGCTTTTCAGGAGTCCTCTTCCTTGAGTCAGTCATCCTCCTTAATTCCCCTTCCCTCAATTCTAATCTCCCCTCTTGTGCTGGTTTGGATATATTATGTTCCCTAGAAAAGCCATATTTTTTAATGCAATGTTGTGGAGGCAGACTGATTAGTCTGTTGTTCAGAGTGAACCTCTGATTGAATTATTTCCATGGAGGTGTGGAACCCTCCCATTAAGGGTGGGTCTTGATTAATTCACTGGACTAAAGAGAGCTCCAGAGCTGACGCTGATGCTTTGCCAATGCTTAGAGACTCTTGGAAATGCTGGGAGATGCAGACTGAAGAATGTTTGGAGATGCCAAGCTAAGAGATGAAGCCCAGAGTTTGCCCCAGAGAAAATAAGAAAGGACCCCCAGATGCTTAGAGAGAAATGTCGTGGGAGAAAGAAGCAAGGATGCACAAGAGCTAGGAGAAACCCAGAGACATTTTGGGGAACACCATTTTGAAATGCAACCCAGGAGCAAAGGAACAGCAGATGCCAGCCATGTGCATTCCCAGCTGACAGAGTTGTTCCAGACACCATCAGCCGTTCTTCAGTGGAGGTATCCTCTTGTTGAGACTTAGTTTGGACACTTATGGCCTTAGAACTGTAAATTTGTAAACTAATAATCCCCTTTATAAAAGCCAATCAATTTCTGGTATTTTGTATGATGGCAGCATTAGTAAACCATAACACCTCCCCTCTATTCCATTTGTTAAAACTCACCAGTGGTGAATTGGGGTTATGAATTGGAGGAAGGCAAGCACTTGCAATGCAGCAGGTATTAACAATGTAGGGAGGAAATAGTAGCTATAGAGTAAAGAGACTGAATGGCTATTGCTAAGTGACATTGATGAATGCTAAAGATAATCAATAGTTGAGGGCAAGTACCAGGCAATTGAAAGCCAGTTGTAAAAAACTGAGGGCCTATTTGATTGCCTACAGAGATGCTCTCTTCTCACACAGTGGGAGAGAAGAGAAAGCTTACGACTTTGCAGAGGCCCAAGCCCAGGACTTATTAGAAAGGCAAAACTCAGTTAAAAACCCAACCGAGGCAGGGCTATTATTCAAGGCCAGGGCCCCAATTGGGAAAACCTGGACTCTGACAACACATCAAATGGCAACATCTGGTTGGGTACCCCGAAAGAATTCGATGCCTCAAGACCCTTGGAATATTCTGAGCCTATAGACGGCCTTATTCCCCTCCTCAATAACATTTCCCATCCCCATTTCATGATAGAAGACAGTGGGAGGCCTCTCTTGTGCAAAGCAACATGTGCACCCTCGGAACCCTCTGTGACTCAACTCAGGACATGCTGGGCCTGCTAAGGGAGAAGAGGGACTGGACATTAAAGGAGCTGTGAGATGCAGTAGCATATAATGACAGGAGCTGAAGGAGACTCTACGGTGCTTGAAAAAAAGTGGCTAGAGCATAGGATTGAATAGAGAAGAATTTTTAACTTCTCAGTGCTCCCCCAAGATGCAGAATTTAACTCCCTAGCAAGGACCCGAGCATTTACCAAAGTTGAAATTCCAGGATTTCCTTGGCAGACAGCGGATGGAAGGGATTAAAAGCCTCATGGAAGGGGGTGTGCTGGAATGGATACACTATGGCCAGAAGGCCAAGACATACCAAGGTCATGAGAATGGTGAGTTCGGAGGTGACTCTTCTCTGGGCTGATGATAGGAGATGCCTTTACAGAACTGTTTTGGCTGATAGGGCTCTGAAACAATAGAGGTCTGGTGGCAACACATAACCACACCCAAAACTAGGCAGCTGTAGTTATTGTAATGGCTGGCAGGATCAGAGTGGTGGCCAAGAAGGTCAGAACCACAGAGAGTTACAGGAATGTTACTACAACACAGTGTCCCTAGAGACAAAATATTTGGGCAGTCACTTAACTTGTACTACTCAGCTTGCACTAACAGAAGAAATGGAAGATGGATGACTGGGAAGCTAAGGGCACAATCCCTTGCCCAATTTCTAATCCTGAGACAGTTTTCAGACCCAGAACTATTGACTGAGAGGTAGGTGTGTCCCCCCAAGGAAGAACACTGCAATAACATGGCAGGTATACATGGTAATTAGTCCCCTAGATCTTCCCCACAGGGACCTATCGCTATTTATTCTGGCTGGTAATTGTGCACTGGGGAAAAGAGAATCCCTAAATGTTTTGAGGACTATTGGACATAGGATCGGAGTTTTCAATTATGCCCAGCAAATATATATACTGACAGTTTTGAGGCTGTTCATGATTTGGGGAATAATGGAAAAAAAGCAAAAATAAAAAACAGCTCTTATGTTAAGGAATTTCCAGATGATATACTATTACCAAAGGCTTTGGCTATAATTAAAATTCCTGGTAATTCTTGGGAAAATATGGAGGAAAGCACTGACAACCATTATGGCAGTTACTGCTGCAAAAATGCAGTGACAAATTGTAGTTGTATTCCTATTACTATAATGACTTTTGAACCAAACAACTCTATTGGAAACATGGGAGGAAAAAAGGGAAAAATGCTGGTTATGTTTTATAAGCCTGCAGTTAAATCATGGTTTCACCCTAATGGTAAACCAGTCCTCCCTTCTTGCCTCCAGGAAACTGTTTTGGAAATTATTCATAATATGTCTCACTAGAATACTGATAAAATGGTAAACTGAGGAAAGTGGTATTTCCAGAAACTATCCACTAAAATAGGTATGAAAATATGCTACAATTGTTTAATTTGTCCTAAGCATAATCCAGGAAAATTTTTCGAGAGTGCTCAAGGACATTTTTCCCTTACATACTGGACCTTTTGAAATTTAGCAATTGAATTTTATTCAAATATCCCATCCCAAAGCTATAAATATGTTTTAATTATGATTCGTATGTACTCCCATTGGCTGAAGCCTTTCCCTGTAGACAAGCTACTGTGGCTACCATCTCAAAGGTATTATTAGAAAAAATAATTCCAAATTGGGAAATTCCCTCAGAACATCACAGTACCCGAGGAACCCACTTTACAGAACAAATTATGAAAACAATATGCAAAATCTAGACTATTTTGCAACATTATTTGTGCCTATATCTCCAATCATCAGACTTAATAGAAAGAACAAATATTGTAATTAAAACTCAATTAGGAGAGTCAGGGCAAGATGGTGGTATAGGGAGGTGTGGAATTTAGTTAGTTCCCTAGAGCAATTAATAAGTAGCCCAGAACAACTAGAAAATAGTCTGGAACAGCTGATGGGGGATATCTGTGACCAGACAACATTGTACAGTAGTCTGGAATAGGTGGAATTGCTGAGATTGCAGCATGGAACTGTAAGTAAAGCTCCCCAAATTGTGGAGCTGGTGACCCTCCCCCACCAGCCTGACAGGCTGAGTTGCAAAACTTTGCTATGGGAAAAAGAAGCAGTCCTTGCTGGGAGCAAGGGAATGTAGCTCAACCAAGCTCCAATTGTGGTTTTAATTAGCAAATTGAGACTACTGAATACAGGCTACGAGCACAGATAAACCTGGAACAAACAGGAAAGGAACCTGGAAGTTTACCTGGCAGAGGGAAGACAGGGCTGACAGAAAAAAAATACATAAATAAATAAATACAGAGGCTTCTGGAGTCTGCTGAGCTCAGAATACTAGAAAAGGGCTGTGTCCCAAGTAAAGGGGCACACAGAACCAGGTACCACCTCCGGTTCTTGCCTGGTGATCTGGAGGACTGGAGACTGTCTCTGAAAAGGAGACATCTTGCTTTTTCCTTTTTCTTTTCTCTCATTCTAAGTAGCTCATTAGAGAAAGCCTCAGTCAGCTTCAGTTGTCAATACTGGCCCAGGCAAGGGTGAAGTTAAGTTAGAGAGTCAAAGGAAAAACTCAAGTGTAGGAGACAATTCCCTAAAGGGCTTATCTTCCCTAAGAAATGGGGGGGGGGGCAGCACAAGTGGCGGCCCTGCCTCAGAGAACTCAGACCCCAGGGACTGGGGGGGGTGAGGGGGACAGAAACAGCCTACACTTGGCTTCTGACACCCTCAGTCCCTGGCCTGGACCGGGTCCACTGAAAATTAAATACACTATAACTCTTTATGCCAGTTGGGAGCTGCAGACTGACAAGCACCCCCTGCTGGGCAGGATAGAAAAAGCACAGAATCTAGAGTCCTCACAGGAAAGTCTGAAAACCTTCTTGGTCTCAGCCTCAGGGAAACCTGATACTGAATACAGCCTCCTCCTGAGACCTGGGCCCATCTGGCTTGGGAAAATCTGATTGGGGTAATCAAGGAAACCAGATGCCTAGACAACAAAAAATTAGAAATCACACTAGGAAAAATGAAGAGATATCCCAGTCAAAGGAACAAACTTACACTTCAACTGAGATACAGGAATTGAAACAACTAATTATTAATCAAACAAATCTCCTAAATCAATTCAAAAATCAAATTAATGGCAAAAGAGATGAAGGATATAAAGAAGACATTGGGCAAACATAAAGAAGAACTCAAAAGTTTGAAAAACAATTGGCAGAACTTAAGGGAATGAACGGCACAATAGAAGAGATAAAAAACACAATGGAGACATACAACAGCAGATTTGAAGAGGCAGAAGAAAGGATTCATGAATGGAGGACAGGAAAAAGAACAGATAGGGAAAAGAATGGAAAAATATGATCAGCATCTCAGGGAACTGAATGATAACATGAAGTGCATGAAAATACATGTCATGGGTGTTCCAGAAGGGAAAAAGGGCAGAAAGAATAATGGAAGAAATAGTCACTGAAAATTTCCCATCTGTGTTGAAAGGCATAAAATTATAAATCCAGGAAGTGCAGCATACCCCAAACAGAATAGATCTGAGTAGACCAACTCCAAGACACTTAATAATCAGATTACCAAATATCAAAGACAAAGAAACAATTCTGAAAGCAGCAAGAGAATAGCAATCCATCACATACAAAGGAAGCTCATAAGACTATGTGCGGATGTCTCAGTAGAAACCATGGAGGTGAGAAGGCAATGGTGTGATATATTTAAGACACTGAAAGAGAAAAACTGCCAAACAAGAATTCTATATCTGTCAAAACTGTCCTTCAAAAGTGAGGGAGAGTTTAAAATATTTTCAGACAAACAGACACTGAGAGAGTTTGTGAATAAGCTACCTGTTCTACAAGAAATGCTAAAGGGAGGACTATAGGCAGATAGGAAAAGACAGGAGAGAGGGGTTGGGAGAAGAGTGTAGAAGTGAAGACTACCGGTAAGGATAAAAAGAAAGAGGGAAAAATAAAAATAAAATAAGACATACAAAATCCAAAAGATAAAATGGTAGACAGTACACATTATGTTGAGTGAAATTAGCCAGAAACAAAAGGATGAATACTGTATGGTCTCACTAATACAGACTAACATTGATGAACAAAATTTGAGAGTTGGGAACACAGGTTATCAGGAGATAGAGGTTAGAGATCAGGCACTTGATGCTGAAAGAGTACAGAAGGTTCAACAGGATTGATTGTATAGATCCAGAAATGGAATGGACAGCATAATAGTATGCAAGGGTAACACAATATTGTAAGTACTCTGAACAAAGGTGAATGTGAATGCAGTTGAATGAGGAAGTCTAAGGGCAAGTATGACACCAGAAGGAAAGACAGAAAATAAAGATGGGATTGTATAACTTAGTGAAAACTAGAGTGGTCAATGGTAGTGATTAAATGTACAAATATAAGAATGTTTTCAAATGAGGGAGAACAAATGAATGTCAACATTGCAAGGTGTTGAAAATTGAATGGGATAGGGGAAAAATACAATCAATGCAAACTAGAGTCTATAGTTAATAGTAACTTTGTAAGATGCTTCCATTAATTGTAACAAAAGCAATATACCAAAGCTAAATGTCTATAAGAGGGAATATAAGGGAGTGATTTGGGATTCTTGGTGGTGGTGATGTTGTCTGACATTATTTTTATTTTTCTTCTATCTTTTGTATTTTTATTCTTCATTTTTCCCCATTTTCCTCTTTCTTTGGGGAAGATATGGAAATGACCTCATATAGATTGTGGTGGTGAATGCATAATTATGTGATTATACTGGGAATTATTGATTGTTTACTTAGGGTGGATTGTATGGTGTGTAAATAAAACTATTAAAAAAACAGAGGGATACAAGTGCTGGAGACAAGGTGGAGAGAGGGATGTCTGTTGGTAAGGGAGTAGAATGGCGCAGCCCAGCAGGATATTGTGGGTTCCACAGGAAGCTAACTATGGGGTTGTCGTATGGTCCTGCAACCTCGCTATTGGGTGTATACTTGGAAGAACTGAGAGCAAGGACATGAGTGGACATTGCACACTGGTGTTTATGGCAGCCATATTCACTATTCGCAATGGACGTAGGTGGCCTAAGGGTACATCGACTGATAAACAGAATGGTGAACTGTGGTGTATACATACAATAGAATACCAAGCAGCAGCAAGAAGAAATGAAGTTGTGAGGTATGCGCCTAGGTGAATGGACCTTGAGGATGGTATGTCGAGTGAAATAAGCCAGAACTGAAAAGGCAAACGTTTTAACGCCTCACTAATATGTACTAACTATAATGTACAAACTCTAAATTGAATCCAAAAGTATAGGTTATCAGGGGAAGGCTTGTGGTAAAGGTTTCTAAATTGTAAGCTCTTATAGCAGTCACGTCTATTCATGAGTTGTAATGGTTATCACTGAATTCTGAGATGTTGAGCTGGTCGGCCCCTGTAACTTCAGGTATCTGTGTGACACCTGAGACTCAGAGCCAGAGTTTGGCAGCTATGAATGTCAGCATTACCCCATACAGCAAATGTTTAAAAAGCTGAAAAAGAGATCAGACTTCAATTAGAGTTATGACTGAAATGGAATTGATTAGAACTAAGGTAAACAAGACAAATGGGAGAAGGATGATATTGACTATGTTTTAAAACCTCAACTTCTATGTAAGACCAAAGGAAGAGAAGTTTATTTGGTACAAAATCTATACTTTCTATAGCACAGTATATAATTTAACTTGTATGTTCAGTTTATTCAAACATCATAATTACGTGGAAACTTGAATATGGAGTGAGATCCAGTTGGTTTGTACAGGTTAGTGTGAAACCCCCATACATCCCAGAGTACTTTGGACAGAGAATAAAAAGCATTTGCAAAGCCCCCTTGAGGGCCTGGGGAAAATGTGGAAACATTAAACTTCCCCCCTAGGGGAATTCCTGATATTCTCACAAGCATTGGGGACTACCATTGTAGTAGGCCAAGTCCTCGTTCTTGGGGCTTGCCCTTATGAAGCTTGTTACTGCAAAGGAAAGGCTAAGCCTACATATAATGGTGCCTGAGAGTCACCCCCAGAGAACCTGTTCTGTTGCTCAGATGTGGCCTGCCTCTCTCTAAGGCCACTCAGCTGGCAAACTCACTGCCATCTCCCCTAGGTGGGACATGACTACCAGGGGTGTAAATCTCCCTGGCAATGTGGGATATGACTCCTAGGGATGATCCTGGACCCAGCATTGTGGAATTGAGAGAGACTTCCTGACCAAAAAGGGGAAGAGAAATGATAAAAAATAAAGTTTCAATGGCGGAGAGATCTCAACTGGAGTCAAAGTTCATTCTGAAGGTTATTCTTATGCATTATATAGATATTCCTTTTTAGTTTTTAGTACTGGAATAGCTAGTAGGATATACCTGAAACTGTTGAACTTCAATCCAGTATCCTTGATTCTTGAAGATGATTGTATAACTATATAGCTTATACAGTGTGACTGTATAATTATGAAAACCTGTGGCTCATACTCCCTTTATCCATGGTATAGACAAATAAGAAAAAGGGGGGGACAAAAAGTAAATGAATAAAAGGAGGGAAAAGGGTGTGGAGTGTTTTGGATGTTCTTTTTTATTTTTGTTTTTATTCTGATTTTTATTTTGGGGGGTGTTCTAGTTTGCTAATGCTGCCAGAATGCACAACACCAGAGATGATTGGCTTTTATAAAAGGGGGTTTATTTGGTTACACAGTTATAGTCTTAAGGCCATAAAGTGTCCAAGGTAACATATCAGCAATTGGGTACCTTCACTGGAGAATGGCCAATGGTGTCCAGAAAACCTCTGTTAGCTGGGAAGTCATGTGGCTGGCATCTGTTCCAAAGTTCTGGTTTCAAAATGGCTCTCTCCCAGGACATTCCTCTCTAGGCTGCAGTTCCTCAAAAATGTCACTCTTAGTTGTACTAGGGCTATTTGTCCTCTCTCAGCTTCTCTGGAGCAAGAGTCTGCTTTCATCAAGCCATCTTCAAACTGACTCTCATCTGCAGCTCCTGTGCTTTCTTCAAAGTGTCCCTCTTGGCTATAGCAAGCTTGCTCCTTCTGTCTGATCTTATATAGTGCACCCAATGGGCAGGCCAAAACCTCCATGGAAATTATCCAATCAGAGTCATCACCCACAGTTGGGTGGGGCACATCTTCATGGAAACACTCAAAGAATTACAAACTAACACGGATAGGTCTGCCCACACAAGATTACATCAAAGATAATGGCGTTTGGGGGGACATAATACATTCACAGGGGGTAAAGAAAATTTTTAAAAGTTTGATTCTGGTGATGAATGCACAACTATGTGATGATACTGTGAACAACTGATTGTACACTTTGGATGATTGTATGGTATGTGAATGTTTCTCAATAAAATTGTATTTAAAAAAACACAATTAGCTACCCTCCCTCCTATGTGGGACATGACTTCCAGGGGTGTAAGTCTCCCTGGCAACGTGGACATGACTCCCAGGAATGAGCCTGGCCCTGTCACCATGGGATTGACAATGCCTTCATGACCAAAAGGGGGAAAATAAATGAAATAACATAAGAGTCAGTGGCTAAGAGATTTCGAATAGAGTTGAGAGGTCATTCTGGAGGTTACTCTTATGCAAGCTTCAGTAGATACTGCAAATTGCCACAGTATGCCAAGCCCCACCCAACAGTATTCCTGAAAACTCTAAAGAATACCCTGGGCTCTAAGACTCTATGAAAGTTTCACTTATTGAGTTTATTTTTTCAGAAACTTAAAGCCTCCAGATTGTTTCTATGCCAGATAAGCCCTGAAACCCAGAGGTGCAAGTCTCTCCAAGACCATCAACCAGTTTCATTCCTCTACCCCATAATGTCAACACCCTTTTTCAGCATGAAGAAGTTAGAATGGTCATTTCTGAGATATCCCTGAAGATTGAATGAATGATCAAAGGAGAGGGAGGAGTTGTAATGGAGAAGTTGGGATTTAACAAATGATTATGACTACTGAATCATTATATAAATATGTCTTTTTAGTTTCTAGTGTTTTAGAATGGCCGGAAGGAAATACCTGAAATTGTTGAACAGTAATCCAGTAGCCTTGATCTTTGATAATGATTGTATAACTACATAGCTTTTATCTTATGACTGTGTGATTGTAAAAACCTTGTGATTGACCCTCTCTTTATCCAGTGTATAGTTAGATCAGTAATAAAATAAAGCCACACATGGGGGAAAAAAACTCAATTAGCTAAATTCATGGACTTTCTCAATCTACCATGGCCAAAAGCTATACCTATAGTCTTATTAAATCTAAGAGCCACTCCTTTTGGAAAACTTGTTATCCCCATTCAAAATTATAACAGGGAAACCTATGAAAATAAACTCTATAATATATAAGCCTTGGCTTATAAAAGGAAATATGCTAATCTATTGTCAGGAACTAATCAAAACCTTAAAGAAAATTGAAATCTTGGTAGAACAATACTTTTACAGCATGCTCCCAGGAATGAAGATATTCAAAATAACAATCTTCAGCCTGGCAATTTGAATATTGAAAAAGACACCTCCATAAAGGTGCACTCAAACCTCAATTGAAAGGATCCTATCAGATTTATTAAACTAACCCAGGTGCAGCTAATGTAGAAGGTATTGATTCTGGGATTCATATTTCTCATTTAAAGAAAGCTCCCAGCCCTGCGTGGAAATCCATTCCTACTGGAGACCAAAGCTCAAAATTACCAAGGACAAGAAGTAGAGAGCACTGATGTAGACAGCTCTCCCAAGACCCAGGGACAGGCCTGTGTAATTAATACTTACTGGTGATCTTAGGCTTAAGTTACCCAGAAGCATCTGATGTGAACAGCTAACCCAAGAACCTGGACAGACCTGATTTTCATTAGACTGAAATGATCTCAATAATGCTGCTATAATGTTCATTCCTATTAGCTCTCTTACTCACATTTTTATTCCTTCCTCACCTCTTCTTTTGTACTCCAGTCTGCTTATGTCCCTCCCATAATGAAACCTACTCCTTTAACCTCCTCATTCTCACACTTATCCTCTCTTTCTGGACCTTTGCCATTCACCATCCTTTTTTCCCAGCCATTCAAAAAGCTGCTGACCTTGGCAATCTTTCAAATTGCTCGATCTATGCTACCTCCCTACTTATGCTAATGAGCCAAACCCTCAATCTTGCAGCTTGCACTTATGGAACTGTTTCTGTAGTGATGATACTAAGTCTAATTAAAATTAATGCCTTAGAGTCACCCCTTGAAAACTTCCTTGTTGCTTATATGTGGCCTCTCTCTAAGCCAAACTACAAATAAACTCACTACCTTCCCCCCACCCCCCACCCCCAAGTGGGACCTGACTCCCAGGGATAAGCCTCCCTGGTGCTGAGGGATTAATACCAAATGTTGATAAGCAATGCTTTCAGAGACAGATCTTGATCAGAAGGGGTAAATGTTAAAAGAAATGAAACAAAATCGAGTTTCTATGGCTAAGAGTTTTAAAATGGAGTGGGGAGGTCATTCTGGAGGTTACTCTTTTGCAGAAATCAGTGAGATATTACAAACTGCCACAATAAGCAAAAGCCTCAAGTGACAAAATTCTTGGAAACCCTGAGGACATCTGGACACCATAAACAAACCACAAAGAACTGTTAACTATCTAACCTGAAGGACAGCTAGAGTACTCCAAAGATCCACCAACCACAAACGACTTGAGTAATCTTTTCCTTTAAAAACCATGGCCTGAAAATGCCAAGATGGGACATGGTTTGGGTTGTTTCCTGAATCTGTGCTCCCCAAATTGCAATTCTAAGACCCCAAATAAATGCCTTTATTGCCTTGCAGCTTAGTTTGTTACTTCTAGGTTGACAAGGTCAATTTTACTCTTTTCTCTAATTCTGAATGTTACCTGTCATCTCTTTTCAACATTTTGTAGGACACAAAGGCCCTTAAAAGTCTGGCCCCTGCCTGTCCGTCCACCCTCATCTCTTTTCTGCCCTCAGAATGGAAGTTCCAGGAAGGTAGGTCTCCCCTCTCCATGCATGAGGTTGACTCTCCAGGGAATTCTCCCCTCCTCCCTTCACCTGTGCAGTAGGTCCCAAAACAAACACTACCTCTTCACTAGCTCCCTCAAAATAACAATCTTCAGCCTTGCAAGTCTCACTTGCCCCCTTATTGCCCCTTATTGCCCCAGTACCCCCATTAGAGCACTTTTTATCTGTATTATGACTGGTTACTTGTCATTCTTTAACCACCATCCCCAAATTTCCTCCCATTCTAAATTGTTGTCAAGGGCAAAGATGCTACCTATTTTTCTATCCTCAGTGTCTGATCAAAATGCCTGGTAGACACTTACAAATATTAGTCGAATAAATGAGGTGACTTGTTAAAAGAAAACTTTTGAAAGAGGGAATGAATAATCATGACCGATACAGCTATAAGATGAACATGTGTCAGAGATTTCAGTTAATTCATTAATTAGAGAACCAGTGAGACGTTACAATCAGTTCAAAAGAGAATCTAAAGAGCAGACAAATATGTAAACATCTGGAGTGCTAAAAAGAATTTACAAGTAAATACAAGATTGACAAAACTGGTCAATATTCAATTGCATTCCACTAGACAATTTATACATTTTTATGGAGAATAATAATTTGCATTGTAATCAGTTTTTATACAACCCACAGAATTGTAAAATAGCTCAGATAAGCTGGAAGGTGCACTAGACCATTTCAAAGTCTTTCACATTTTCCCCCAAACTTTAATTAATAGTTAGCTTCCACTTCCACCCAAAATTTTGTGTTTATTTATCAGGTCATTGGACACAATTTTTAAAAAATGTTCTAAATGTTTAGTTCTCAATATCCTAGAGAAACATAACCTGGAGACTCAATACTCTCTGAGGCTGTTAGCTGAAGCCCACAGCCAAGTATAGGTGGTAGGGGTAGATGGAATCCATCAAACACCACAGTTCTAATAGGGTGGGGTGGGAGGGACGGTTTGGGTGTTCTCTTTTATTTTTATTTCTTATTCTGATTCTTTCTGGTGTAAGGAAAGTGGTCAAAAATAGATTGGGGTGATGAAGGCATAACTATGTGATGGTACGGTGAATAGTTGATTGTACACCACGGATAATTGTATGGTATGTGAATATATCTCATTAAAACTGAATTTAATTTAAAAAAAAGTAAATCAACAATGGGGAGAAGAGGGGAATGGAATGTTTTGGATATTCTTTTTTATTTTAATTTTTAGTTTATCTTTTGGAGTAATGAAAATGTTTGAAGATTGATTTGTGGTGATGAAAGCACAACTCTATGATACTATGAACAACTGATTGTACACTTTGAAGGATTGTATGTTCTGTGACAATAACTCAATAAAATTGCATTAAAACAACAACAACAACAAAATCATTCTCTTTTTCCTCTAAATCTTCACAGAAATGGCCCCAGTTCTTAATTATAAAGTATGTGATAGGGCAAGTTCCCTTCAATCTTTTTATCCCCACCTTCACTGTCCACCCCACACAAGGGGTCTTTTAGCAAAATACCTTGAACTCTGGGAAAGAGTCAATATTAGTAAGAGAAAAGATTTTTGATTTTTGTTTTGTTTTTGGCCTTAGATTGTCCATAATGAAGAATGAGTAAAAGTTAAATTCCCCTTTCAGTAGATTGTAGGGGTCTACTAATCATACTGTTCACCACTGCTCTCCTAGGCGAAAAGGACAAGTCTCCCGGGCCCTGCCAGCTCTCAAGGCTGCTGTGAAAATAGGGAGGTCCGGATGAGTAGACTAGAGGGGCTGCTCTGTGTGGACTGATAAGCATCTTGGGGGGAAAGTCACTACACATGAACCATAGCCTTCCTAGACATGGCTGCTTATAGAAGAGTGCTATGGGAACAATGGGGGAAGCAGTGGTTTTATACATAAAATTGGTGCCTTCAAGTGTTTGAAAACAACCAAACATTGGCAATGGGCTTTCTAGCAATTGTGCAGAATACACTCTGGCCTGATCCCTGACACACTGTCCTTCTAGGAATCCTTAGGGCTCTGTTCTCCTTGGCCCCGCCTCCCACAGGATGCTGAGACCCTTTCCCAGAACACTCTGGAAAGGGCCACTGTGTCGCAGCAGCCTCAGCACATTAAACAGATGCTTCTGCACATAACCCCAGCTGTCCTCCAGGGCTCCTTTGGGTGGCATCTTCCCTTGGGAGACCCTAACCTCCTTCACATCCTACTCATCCCTTTGCCCCTCCACTTTTAAACTGGTTTTGAACCCAACCTCTTGAGTCAGTAGCCCCTTGTCTTTTCTTTGCCAGCTGATCCTTTTATTATTTCCACAGATCCAAAGTTTGCAAAAATTTTTGTCCAACAAACCAACTACATTTATTACGTAACAATTCTCATCCCCATGACAACTGATATTGTCATACTTAGTTGATACAATACCAGTCAAAAGCAAAGACACTTCTCATGGGTAAATGTATAATTTCCATTAGACTTCTTTAAATATTGGAAATCTCTGTGGCTCCCTCCCCATTAGACACTGGGGACCCCAGGTTGGGAACTTCTGTTCTGAGGGCTAATGTGGAGTGGGTGCTGGACCAAGTCTCCCCGTTTCTCCCTTTTCACAGATGGGAAAACTGAGGCTGCTAGTTTTGATATAAGTTGGTGTAATCAAATTGACAAAAAAAAAATCAGAGTGGAAATTGATATTTAAAAATCTTTATTCTTTGGTCTTTTACCTGGATGCTGAGTCTCTACACATTATCCTATCTTTCCTCATAGCACTACAGTTTATAAAAAATAAACAGAAAACAAAACCGGAAAAAAGCTGGAATCAGCTACCACTTGCCCCCTGAGGAAGCTGTGTCTGTGGGATCTTGGAGTTGGCTGTAGAGCAACTGCCCCACTTTCCCCCTCAGTCAGGAGGCCTTGACTATGATGGCAGGAAAACCATGGGAGGTCACCTGGCCCAGGTTGTCCCATAGTGTGTTTCCTGGAACACTAACTAGTTCCCTAGGATGTGAATTGCCATTTTGAGGGAAAAGGCTTCTGTGGTCAATTACTTGTGAGAAAGGCAGCATTAAACAAAGGTAAACTGGTTTTGTTTTGTTTTTAATTTAGGACTTCCCTGAGCCTTTAAAATGCCTTTGTGTCTAATAACCTGCTGGGAGAGTGAGATATGTATCTCTCCAACTTACTAGAGCTGAATTATCTTTTTCATAGGAGCCGTATTAACACCTCACGGGACCATGGGTTTCCAAGGAACTTAGTTTGGGGGATGCTGGTCTAGCCGAGGACCCTCATTTCCAGATGAGGAGACTGAACTCCATGGAGGTAGAGTGACCTTGCTTGGCCCCGCAACTAGATGTGGCCCAACCAGGGCTGAACCCAAGTTGCCAAAGTCCAATCCTGGGCTTTTCAAATATGGGTCTTTTTCTTAATACCTCACCACCACCCCCCCCCCAGCTTAATTTAACCTGGGAACAAGCTTTCCAATAGACCGCGGAGGTGGATGGAATTCTGTTCAGCAAGGCTGCCTCTGAGGCTCGTTCTTGTCTTCAGCAAGAACTCCCAGGCTGGTAGAGTCGGGAGGGAATGGGGAGGCAGGGACCCCCACAGGATTTGGCACTGCACAGTCCAGGGACCAGAAAGTGCTTCGTTTCGGGTGTCCTCAGGTTACCATAGACATGGGGAGCCAGTCTGAGGCAGAAAACTCTGAAGGCAGCTTCCTCATAGACAAGAGCAGAGCTCACCCCAGGCCTGCAGACTGGGCCTCCTCTGGTGGGCTCCCCTCAAAACCTGCATGTTCTGGCAGCTGTAACTCATCACCCAGCATGGCACAGCCTGGGTCATTGGAGGCCACTGGGCTGCAGATGCTGGCAAGGGTTCCCAGTTGTCTGTCCCCACCACAGCAGGGATAATGTCTCCTGGAGGAAGAGAGGAGCTTGACAAGAAGTAAACCCAGTCAGAAGTGAGGGGTAGGCAGATACTCCACACCACCCTCCCACTTTGTTTGAGGCCTTGGTTAAGGCGCCTGCCAAAAGCAAGGCAGACTAGAGCTGGGCTCCCTGGAAAAATCAGCCTTGGGTGCCCAGCCCAGAGAAGGGACGCATAAAAGACAGAAAAATAAAGGGTTGGGGCAGTGATGCTGCCTTCCATTCTGCTAAAATGTGCTGCTTTTCCCTCTTTCCCCAAAGCAGCTTCTGAGACTCTGATAAGACCCTGCTCCCCACACAACACTGAGTCACTCTGCTTGGCAGGTTAAGAACTCTGTGGCAAAGCCAGACCTTCTCCCTCCCAGCTGCCCCAGAGAGTTGGGGCTAGGTGCCCAGTGAATCATTGTCCTTCCTGCTTGCGGTGACCATCCCCAGGGCAAGCTTTGTTTCCCCTTAAGCATTAGTGGGTGGGCTCTAATTTAAGAGGGAAGAACCCTTCAGTCACACCTAACTAGGAGCAATGGTCTGAAAAGCCTGCCATGAAACAGAAATGTGTTCCCAGGCCTGGAGTGGGGTGGGCACGTAACTTACCAGGCTTGTAACTGGGATTTAGCTTCTTCTCCTGCAAAACCTGACTTGGGGGGGGGTGGGTTGTTGGCCGAGATTTAAAGACTGTAAGGAGCTGCTCTAATGCACGTGCTGCTGTCTGCCTTTCACGGCAGGAGGACAGAGGCAGGTGGCAGTGTTTTAACTCTTGTCCCTGTGGACATGAGAAAGGAGCTGTGAGGGGAAGGAGGTCCAACACCTAAGACCCCAGCACACTGTTCCTAGGTGGAGAACCTCCTGACAGAGTTTCTTCCACAACAAAAAAACATTTCCTCTAATTACCTTCATCCACCTGATCACTCTCATACTCAGGCTGAGCTAGACCTTCCACCAAATTAGTGTCCAGATATCTTCTCGGAGAGCGACTTCTTGGAGATTGCAGTGTAAGGAAAAGGAGGGAAGGGGAGAGTCTACTTGAGCTTAGGGTTCCCTCTGGTTCTCGAAGGTAATGGAGGGAAATGTTTGAGCTAATCCAGGACTTACTTTTCAAGCCCCACCAACAAAGAAGTGGGGGATGAAATGGGAATAGGTGGGCCACGTGAACAATAGTTCTTCATACAGAGACTGGTTGGCCGCACAACCCCTTGACACGATCCTTTTCTAGTCGCAGACACCCTTCAGAGGCAGGCAGACCTGCTTGGAATCCTAAGACTGCCATTTACCAGCTGGAGGACCTTAGGCAAATTTATTTAGCCTTTCTGAGCCTCAGTTTATTCATCTATAAAATGGGGATGATCATATCAACTCTTAGGATTGCCTTGTGAATTAAACTAGGTAAAATATGCAAAGTCAGCTTGTTTCCAAACTCCAAGGCCTTAACCACCGCACTCAAAGACCTTACGGACTTGCAGAAGAAACAAAGAAAGAAACCCACCCAGGAGAAGCTGCAGACAGTGAGTGATGTTGGAACATGGGGAAGGGGTATTTTACTCAGGCTCGGGGCTGGTCATGAGGTCCCCCCGGGTAGGGAAGGAAGGGATATTCCAGGAGAAAGTATATGAACGTGTTCATGGAACTGCAAGCAATGTGATGTGAAAGTAGCATGGGGGAGCACACAGGGTGTGGAGGAAGTGAGACCAGAGATGAGGGAGAAGGTGGACTGAGAAGCGTTCAGTGCTGTGAGCCAAAGTTGTGAAGCACATTCTGATGGCCATAAGGAAGGCATGATCAAATTTTAGAAGGATCACTGGGTAGCTGTAAAGAAGAAGGGATTGTAGCAGTGCACACAGAAGGCAGGAAGGCAGGGTTGGATGCCAGTTCAGTTCCTGGATCCTGGCATCTGTACTGAGGTAGAAGCAGTGGAAATGAGGAGATAGGGGTGGCTTCAAGAGATGGGAGTGGGGAAGGATCAGCTGTCTATGGAGTGTGAGGAAGAAGAAATCATGTTGCAGGCTTGGATGATGGATGATGCCATTCGCTGAGAGAGAGTTCAGAGAAGAGTAAATGATCCATTCAGTTCCCAACATTATCACATTTAAAGGGTATAAACAGGTGGAGATGTTCTCCACTCAGCACATAGTAGGAACTTTATAAATATCTGCTGTACAAACATGGGGCCCAGGTCTGGAGCTCAGCAGAGAGGCTGCCTGAGGGTGCACAGGGAAGGTTTGGAAGCCTTGGGTTTAGAAGATATCCCTCAAGGAGTCTGCACAATGTCGGGGTGGGCAGGCCCTGGAGAACAGAGCAGGGGCAACAGAGAAGCTGAGAAGGAGCAGGCGCAGAGAAGTGAGGATAACCAGGAATGAGAGAGGTCATGGAAACTGAGGGGAGGGATAGATCCAAGGGGGCTGAGTGACAAAAACTGAGAGACCAGCAGCGCCTCAAATCCTTAGGGCACGGAACAGTCACAATGCAGCTGCAAAGATTATAGCTGTGGTTTTCTGTGTTTTTTAGATATAATTTTAAAACCATAAAATTATCCTTTTAAAGTGTGCAATTTAGAGAGTTTTAGTTTATTCACAATGTTGTGCAATCATCATCACTATCTAATTCTGGAATACTTTCATCACCCCCAAAAAGAACTCTCCACACCCACCTCAGCCTCTGGCAACCGTTAATTTACTTTCTGTCTCTATGGATTTGCCAATTCTGTACATTTCTTTTAAATATGTGAACTTTTGTTTCTGGCTTCTTTCATTTAACATAATATTTTCAAGGTTCATCCAAGTTGTAGCACAAATCAGTAAACTTCATTCTTTTCTATGGCTGAATAATCCCATTATATGCATATAGCACATTTCCTTTATCCACTCATTAGCTGATGGACATTTGTTTGTTTTTTCCACTTTTCGTTATTATGAATAATGGTGCTATGTACCATTATCTGTGTGAACAAATTTTTCAGTTCTCTAGAGTATACATCTCACAATGGAATTGCTGGGTCATTTGGTAACTCTATGTTTAACTTTTTGAGTAATTGCCAGATTGTTTTTCAAAACAATTGCACCATTTTACATTCCCACCAGCAGTGTATGAGGGTTCCAAATTCTCCACATCATTGCAAACATTTGTTATTGTCTGTTTGTTTATTATTATTATTATTATTGCCATCCTAGCGGCTGTGAAGTGGTATCTAATTGTAGTTTTTATTTGCATTTCCCTAATGGCTTATGATGTTAACATCTTTTCATGTACTCATTGGCCATTTGTATATCTTCTTTGGAGAAATATCTATTCACATCTCTTGACAATATTTTAGTTTGATTACTTGTCTTTTCATTTTTTAGTTATAATTCATTATATACCCTAGATACAAGTCCCTATTAGATACATAATTTGAAAATATTTTCTCCTATCCTCTGTGTTGTCTTTTTACTTTCTTGATAGTATCCTTTGAAACACAAATGTTTTATAATTTTTATGAAGTCCAATTTATTTATTTTTTCCTTTGGTTGCTTGTGTTTTTTTTCTTTTTTTTTTTTTTTTTTATCATCATTTTATTGAGATATATTCACATACCACGCAGTCATACAAAACAAATTGTACTTTCGATTGTTTACAGTACCATTACATAGTTGTACATTCATCACCTAAATCAATCCCTGACACCTTCATTAGCACACACACAAAAATAACAAGAATAATAATTAGAGTGAAAAAGAGCAATTGAAGTAAAAAAGAACACTGGGTACCTTTGTCTGTTTGTTTGCTTCCCCTACTTTTCTACACATCCATCCATAAACTAGACAAAGTGGAGTTTGGTCCTTATGGCATTCCCAATCCCACTGTCACCCCTCATAAGCTACATTTTTATACAACTGTCTTCGAGATTCATGGGTTCTGGGTTGTAGTTTAATAGTTTCAGGTATCCACCACCAGCTACCCCAATTCTTTAGAACCTAAAAAAGGTTGTCTAAAGTGTGCGTAAGAGTGCCCACCAGAGTGATCTCTCGGCTCGTTTTGGAATCTCTCTGCCACTGAAGCTTATTTCATTTCCTTTCACATCCCCCTTTTGGTCATCCCACGATGCCGGGTCTACATTCCTCCCCGGGAGTCATATTCCACGTTGCCAGGGAGATTCACTTCCCTGGGTGTCTGATCCCACGTAGGGGGGAGGGCAGTGATTTCACCTTTCAAGTTGGCTTAGCCAGAGAGAGAGGGCCACATCTGAGCAACAAAGAGGCATTCAGGAGGAGACTCTTAGGCACAAATACAGGGAGGCCTAGCCTCTCCTTTGCAGCAACCGTCTTCCCAAGGGTAAAACCTATGGTAGAGGGCTCAACCCATCAAACCACCAGTCCCCTATGTCTGTGGTCATGTTAGCAACCATGAAGGTGGGGTAGGCAAATACCCCTGCATTCTCCACAGGCTCCTCAAGGGGGCACTACATCTTTTTTTTTTTTTTTCCTTGTTTGTCTTTTTTCTTTTTTTTTTTTTTTTTTAACTTTCCCTTCTTTTTTAAATCAACTGTATGAAAAAAAAAGTTAAAAAGAAAACAAACATACAATAAAAGAACATTTCAAAGAGACCATAACAAGGGAGTAAGAAAAAGACAACTAACCTAAGATAACTGCTTAACTTCCAACATGTTCCTACTTTACCCCAAGAAAGTTACATAATATAGCAACATTTCAGTGAACTTGTTCCTACTACATCCATCAGAAATTAACAGACCATAGTCATTTCTGGGCATCCCCAGAACGTTAAATAGCTTATCTGTTCTTCTTGGATTATTGTTCCCCCTTCCTTAATTGCTCTCTACTGCTAGTTCCCCTACATTCTACATTATAAACCATTTGTTTTACATTTTTCAAAGTTCACATTAGTGGTAGCATATAATATTTCTCTTTTTGTGCCTGGCTTATTTCGCTCAGCATTATGTCTTCAAGGTTCATCCATGTTGTCATATGTTTCACCAGATCGTTCCTTCTTACTGCCGCGTAGTATTCCATCGTGTGTATATACCACATTTTATTTATCCACTCATCTGTTGAAGGACATTTGGGTTGTTTCCATCTCTTGGCAATTGTGAATAATGCTGCTATGAACATTGGCGTGCAGATATCTGTTCGTGTCACTGCTTTCCGATCTTCCGGGTATATACCGAGAAGTGCAATCGCTGGATCGAATGGTAGCTCTATATCTAGTTTTCTAAGGAACTGCCAGACTGACTTCCAGAGTGGCTGAACCATTATACAGTCCCACCAACAATGAATAAGAGTTCCAATTTCTCCACATCCCCTCCAGCATTTGTAGTTTCCTGTTTGTTTAATGGCAGCCATTCTAACCGGTGTTAGATGGTATCTCATTGTGGTCTTAATTTGCATCTCTCTAATAGCTAGTGAAGCTGAACATTTTTTCATGTGTTTCTTGGCCATTTGTATTTCCTCTTCAGAGAACTGTCTTTTCGTATCTTTTGCCCATTTTA
The DNA here is from genome assembly GCF_015220235.1 of Choloepus didactylus. Lineage (NCBI taxonomy): Eukaryota > Metazoa > Chordata > Mammalia > Pilosa > Megalonychidae > Choloepus > Choloepus didactylus. Next base: position 82,246,241 of record NC_051308.1, on the reverse strand, counting down.
TAATTGGGCTGTCTGTACTATTGTCATTGAGTTGTAGGATTTCTTTGTATATGCAAGATATCAGTCTTTTGTCAGATACATGGTTTCCAAAAATTTTTTCCCATTGAGTTGGCTGCCTCTTTACCTTTTTGAGAAATTCCTTTGAGGTGCAGAAACTTCTAAGCTTGAGGAGTTCCCATTTATCTATTTTCTCTTTTGTTGCTTGTGCTTTGGGTGTAAAGTCTAGGAAGTGGCCTCCTAATACAAGGTCTTGAAGATGTTTTCCTACATTATCTTCTAGGAGTTTTATGGTACTTTCTTTTATATTGAGATCTTTGGTCCATTTTGAGTTAATTTTTGTGTAGGGGGTGAGGTAGGGGTCCTCTTTCATTCTTTTGGATATGGATATCCAACTCTCCCAGCCCCATTTGTTGAAAAGACCATTATGGCTCAGTTCGGTGACTTTGGGGGCCTTATCAAAGATCAGTCGGCCATAGATCTGAGGGTCTATCTCTGAATTCTCAATTCGATTCCATTGATCTATATGTCTATCTTTGTGCCAGTACCATGCTGTTTTGGCAACTGTGGCTTTATAATAAGCTTCAAAGTCAGGGAGTGTAAGTCCTCCCACTTCGTTTTTCTTTTTAGAGTGTCTTTAGCAATTCGAGGCATCTTCCCTTTCCAAATAAATTTGATAACTAGCTTTTCCAAGTCTGCAAAGTAGGTTGTTGGAATTTTGATTGGGATTGCATTGAATCTGTAGATGAGTTTGGGTAGAATTGACATCTTAATGACATTTAGCCTTCCTATCCATGAACATGGAATATTTTTCCATCTTTTAAGGTCCACTTCTATTTCTTTTAGTAGAGTTATGTAGTTTTCTTTGTATAGGTCTTTTACATCTTTGGTTAAGTTGATTCCTAGGTACTTGATTTTTTTAGTTGCTATTGAAAATGGTATCTTTTTCTTGAGTGTCTCTTCAGTTTGTTCATTTCTAGCATATAGAAACATTACTGACTTATGTGCATTAATCTTGTATCCCGCTACTTTGCTAAATTTGTTTATTAGCTCTAGTAGGTGTATCGTCGATTTCTCAGGGTTTTCTAGATATAAGATCATATCATCTGCAAACAATGACAGTTTTACTTCTTCTTTTCCAATTTGGATGCCTTTTATTTCTTTGTCTTGCCGGATTGCCCTGGCTAGCACTTCCAGCACAATGTTGAATAACAGTGGTGACAGCGGGCATCCTTGTCTTGTTCCTGATCTTAGAGGGAAGGCTTTCAGTCTCTCACCATTGAGTACTATGCTGGCTGTGGGTTTTTCATATATGCTCTTTATCATGTTGAGGAAGTTTCCTTCAATTCCTACCTTTTGAAGTGTTTTTATCAAAAAGGGATGTTGGATTTTGTCAAATGCTTTTTCAGCATCTATTGAGATGATCAATTGATTTTTCCCTTTCGAGTTTTTAATGTGTTGTAATACATTGATTGTTTTTCTGATGTTGAACCATCCTTGCATGCCTGGAATGAACCCCACTTGGTCATGGTGTATGATTTTTTTAATGTGTCTTTGGATTCGATTTGCAAGTATTTTGTTGAGGATTTTTGCATCTATATTCATTAGGGAGATTGGCCGGTAGTTTTCCTTTTTTGTAGCATCTTTGCCTGGTTTTGGTATTAGATTGATGTTAGCTTCATAAAATGAGTTAGGTAGTGTTCCATTTTCTTCAATGTTTTGAAAGAGTTTGAGTAAGATTGGTGTCAGTTCTTTCTGGAAAGTTTGGTAGAATTCCCCTGTGAAGCCATCTGGCCCTGGGCATTTATTTGTGGGAAGATTTTTGATGACTGATTGGATCTCTTTACTTGTGATGGGTTGGTTGAGGTCTTCTATTTCTTCTCTGGTCAGTCTAGGTTGTTCATATGTTTCCAGGAAATTGTCCATTTCTTCTACATTATCCAGTTTGTTGCCATACAGTTGTTCATAATATCCTCTTATAATTTTTTTAATTTCTTCAGGATCTGCAGTTATGTCACCTTTTTCATTCATTATTTTGTTTATATGGGTCTTCTCTCTTTTTGATTTTGTCAGTCTAGCTAGGGGCTTGTCAATCTTGTTGATCTTCTCAAAGAACCAACTTCTGGTGATATTTATCCTCTCTATTGTTTCTTTGTTCTCTATGTCATTTATTTCTGCTTTAATCCTTGTTATTTCTTTTCTTGTACTTGGTTTAGGATTGGTTTGCTGTTCATTTTCTAGCTTCTTCAGTTGATCCATTAGTTCTTTGATTTTGGCTCTTTCTTCCTTTTTAATATATGCGTTTAGTGCTATAAATTTCCCCCTTAGCACTGCTTTTGCTGCATCCCATAGGTTTTGGTATGTTGTGTTCTCATTTTCATTCGTCTCTATATATTTAGCAATTTCTCTTGCTATTTCTTCTTTAACCCACTGATTGTTTAGGAGTGTGTTGTTTAACCTCCAGGCATTTGTGAATTTTCTAAGTCTCTGATGGTTATTGACTTCTAATTGTATTCCATTGTGGTCAGAGAATGTGCTTTGAATAATTTCAATCTTTTTAAATTTATTGAGGCTTGTTTTATGTCCCAGCATATGATCTATTCTGGAGAAAGTTCCGTGAGCACTAGAAAAGTATGTGTATCCTGGTGATTTGGGATGTAATGTCCTGTAGATGTCTGTTAAATCTAATTCATTTATCATATTGTTTAGGTTTTCAATTTCCTTATTGGTCTTCTGTCTGGTTGATCTATCTATAGGAGAGAGTGATGTGTTGAAGTCTCCCACAATTATTGTGGAAACATCAATTGCTTCCTTTAGTTTTGCCAATGTTTCTCTCATGTATTTTGTGGCACCTTGATTGGGTGCATAGACATTTACGATTGTTATTTCTTCTTGCTGAATTGCCCCTTTTATTAGTATGTAGTGGCCTTCTTTGTCTCTCAAAACATCCCTGCATTTGAAGTCTATTTTATCTGAGATTAATATTGCTACAACCTGCTTTCTTTTGGCTGTAGCTTGCATGAAATATTTTTTTCCATCCTTTCACTTTCAGTTTCTTTGTGTCCCTGTGTCTAAGATGAGTCTCTTGTATGCAACATATTGATGGTTCATTTTTTTTGATCCATTCTGCGAATCTATATCTTTTAATTGGGGAGTTTAATCCATTTACATTCAACGTTAAAACCGTGAAGGCATTTCTTGAATTGGCCATCTTATCCTTTGGATTATGTTTGCCATATTTTCCCTCTCTCTATTAATATCCTTTATTGTACCCATACCGAATCTCTTTAGTACTGAACCTTTCTCCAGGTCTCTCTGTCCTGTCTTTGTTTCTCTGTCTGTAGGGCTCCCTTTAGTATCTCCAGTAGGGCAGGTCTCTTGTTAGCAAATTCTCTCAGCATTTCTTTGTCTGTGAAAAATTTAAGCTCTCCCTCAAATTTGAAGGAGAGCTTTGCTGGATAAAGTATTCTTGGCTGGAAATTCCTCTCACTCAGAATTTTAAATATATCGTGCCACTGCCTTCTTGCCTCCATGGTGGCTGCTGAGTAGTCACTACTTAGTCTTATGCTGTTTCCTTTATATGTGGTGAATTGCTTTTCTCTTGCTGCTTTCAGAACTTGCTCCTTCTCTTCTATGTTTGACAGTGTGATCAGTATATGTCTCGGAGTGGGTTTTTTTGGATTTATTCTATTTGGAGTTCGCTGAGCATTTATGATTTGTGTATTTATGTTGTTTAGAAGATTTGGGAAGTTTTCCCCAACAATTTCTTTGAATACTCTTCCTAGACCTTTACCCTTTTCTTCCCCTTCTGGGACACCAATGAGTCTTATATTCGGACGTTTCATATTATCTATCATATCCCTGAGGTCCATTTCGAGTTTTTCAATTTTTTTCCCCATTCTTTCTTTTATGCTTTCATTTTCCATTCTGTCATCTTCCAGGTCACTGATTCGTTGTTCAACTTCCTCTAGTCTTGTACTATGAGTGTCCAGAATCTTTTTAATTTGGTCAACAGTTTCTTTAATTTCCATAAGATCATCCATTTTTTTATTTAGTCTTGCAATGTCTTCTTTATGCTCTTCTAGGGTCTTCTTGATTTCCTTCATATCCCGTACTAGGGTCTCATTGTTCATCTTTAGTTCTTTGAGTAGCTGCTCTAGGTGGTGTGTCTCTTCTGGTCTTTTGATTTGGGTGCTTGGGCTTGGGTTATCCATATCGTCTGGGTTTTTCATATGCTTTATAATTTTCTGTTGTTTTTGGCCTCGTGGCATTTGCTGAACTTGATAGGGTTCTTTTAGGGTTTGTAGACCAGTTGAAGTCCTTATCTCTAATTTATCAGATCTACAGCTTCGTGGAGTACACTTTCTCTAACTAACCAGCAGGTGGCGTCCACGAGCCACCTGTTCTCCACAAGCCAGATCTCCCCTGCTTAGCCTTTTTGGTGAGTGGGGGAGTGAGTCTTGTGGGGCCCAATTGGTGTACCAAGCTTGCGTGTGTAGTTGGTGTTGCCTGCCCTGTATGTGGGGCGTGTTTCTGGGCAGTCGGGGAGGGGGGGTGGCCCTAACAATCAAATCTCCCTGATGATCCTAGAGTTTTAAAGCTGCTGCAATAGTCTAATCCTTCAGTTCAGTCCTGCCACAGTTTGTCTCTGCCACTGACCCACAAGTCTTTGGTATTGGCGTATGGCTCCTGAGACTTGCAAGTGGGCCCCTCTTCCAGGCTGTGCACCCCGGGTCCTCTGTTGAGGGATGACTGTGCTATGTCACAGGTGAGTGCCGTCCCCCCAGGGCAGTTCTGGGCTGCTGGGCTGTGTTGGGAGGCTCCCAGTCTGCTCAAATGATGGCTGAATGGGGCTCTGTTAATTCACACTGCTCCCCCTTCCCAGCTCTGGGACATTCAGCTGAGGTTGCAGGGAAGGCTAATGTCCACGCCCAGTTTTGTGGTGTTTGCCTGTTATTTGAAGCACTTCCGTCACACTGGGTTGTCTGGGGCAGCTCTGGGCTATGGGGCTGGCGATGGGCAGGAGTGTTTCCTGTCCACCAGGATGGTGGCTGTGAGCGGACACCCCCCTTTTCTTGGGAAGTTGTGTTGTTTAGTGAATTTTCTCAGCCACTGGAATATTGCCTTTTGTCTCAGAGCTCTCTTAGTTCTGCTCTTGACTTGACGTGCCCAAATTTCAATTCTTTGAAGCTTTCTGTATTGAGCTTCTTAGAGTAATTGTTTTAGAAAAAGCAAAAAGGATTAAAAAAAAAAAAAACAAAAAAACGGCCCTCCTCAGAGATCTAATGGGTTATTGAAATGCTAATAGACAAAGCAACCAGGGCCATTAAGGAAAGGTGTACAGGGCAGAGAGATCAGCTTTGCTTCGGGATTTGCATATGCGCCTCAAGGCCTGATCTCCGCCCTTCCCCTTTCTGTGTTCACCAGAACTCGAAAAATCCTCTGCTTTTATTTTGGAGTTTTTCGTGTTGTTTTTTTTTCTATGTCTGTCTCCTCTCTGCTGGGCTGGCTGCTCTCAGAGTCTCTGGTGTCTGGTCTCAGTCTATCTATGGTTGGAGTTTGAATCAGTAGAATGAGTTTCCGATAAGAGCAGCCACTGCAATTCTCCCTTCTCCTTCCCGGAGCTGACAGCCCCTCCTCCCCCGGGACTGAGCCTGGCAGGGAGGGGCGCGGGTCCCCTGGCCGCAAAAACTTACAGATTTCGCTGATCTCAGCAGTTCCACGTTTTCATGAGTGTTGTATGAAGTATGCCCAAAGACAGATTGCTCTGTGGTGTCCAGTCCACGCAGTTCCTGGCTTTTTACCTACTTTCCTGGAGGAGTAACTAAAACATACAGCTCACCAGTCTGCCATCTTGCCCCGCCCCCCCCACAACTGCTTTTAAGGTCGTTGGCCCATGTATTCCTTTTCGATTTCTCTTCCTCTCCCCCATCTCCTCTTTCCACGTCCCAACTCCACCATTTCTTGAAGCGCACCTGGTTGCTTGTGTTTTAGGTATCATATCTAAGAAACCATTGCCCAGTCTAAGGTCATGAAGATTTACTCCTATTTTTCCTCTGAGTTTTTTGTTTTAGCTCTTGCTAGATCTTAAATCTATTTTGAGTTAATCTGTGTATATGGTGTGAGATAAGGATACAACTTCATTCTTTTACATGTGCATATCCAATTGTTGCAGCACTATTTGTTGAAAAGATATTCTTTCCCACTATTCGTTGAAAAGATACTCTTTCCCACTTGAATTTCCCAAGGCACCCTTGTTGAAAGTCAATTGACCATAAATGTGAGGGTTTATTGCTGGACTCTCAATTCTTTTCCATGGATCTAAATGTCTATCTTCATGCCAACACCACATGGTCTTGATTACTGTAGCTTTGTAGTAAGCTTTGAAAGTAGGAAGTATAAGTCCTCCAACTTTGTTTTTTTTTTCAAATTGTTTTGGCTATTACGAGTCCCTTGCATTTCCATATGAATTTTAGGATCATCTTATCAATTTCTGCAAGGAAGTTGGGACTTTGATAGGAGTTGCATTGAATCTGTAGGTCAATCTGGGAGTCTTACCATCTTAACACTTTTTAGTCTTCCAATCCATGAACATATCTTTTCATTTATTTAGATCTTCTCTAATTTCTCTAAACAATTTTTGTAGTTTTCAGTGTAGAAGTTTTACACTTATTTTGTTAAACGTATTCCTAAGTATTTTATTCTTTCTGATGCTATTGTAAATGGAATTGGTTTCTTAATTTCATTTTTGGAATGTTCATTGCAAGTGAATAGAAATACAATTGATTTTTGTATATTGATCTTGTATTCTCCAACCTTACTAAACTCATTCAATATTTTTTAGTGAATCCCTTAGGATTTTTTATATACAAGATCATGTCATCTGCAAAAAGAGATAGCTTTACTACTTCCTTTCCAATGAGGATGCCTTTTATTTCATTTTTCTACCCTATTGCTCTGGCAAAAACCTTTAGTACAATGTCGAATAGAAGTGAGGAGAGCAGAGACCTTGTCTTCTTCTTGATCTTAGGGGAAAAGCATTTAGTCTTTCATCATAAAGTATGACGTTAGCCACTGCTTTTTGGGTAGCTGCCCTTTAACAGGTTGAAGAAGTTACCTTCTATTTCCAGTTTACTGCAGTTTTTTTAATCATGATGAGGTGTTGGATTTTGTCAAATGCTTCTTCTGCATCCATTGAGATGCTCATACAATTTGGTATGGTGTATTACACTGATTTTCAGGTGTTAAACCAACTTTGCCTCCTGGAATCAATCTCACTCAACCAAGGCATACAATACTTTTTCTATGTTGCTTAAGTTGGTTTGCTAGTATTTTGTTGATGATTTTTACATCTTATTCATAAGAGATATTGGTCTATAAGTTTTCTTTCATTGTAATGTCTTTGGTTTTGGTTTCAGGATAATATTGGCGTTCGAATGAGTTAGCTGGTATTCCTTCCTATTCTATTTTTTAGAAGAGTTCATGAGGAATCGGCGTATTAGTTCTTCTTTGAATATTCACTACTCCCACCTAGTTTTTAAATTACTAATGCAGTTTATCTGTTTTTTGGTCTATTCAGATTTTCTATTTAAGTCGGTTTTGGTAATTTGTGGTTTTTCTATGAATTTGTCTAGGAATTTCATGTAGGATATCTAATTTGTTCACATACAATTTGTTCATAATATTCCTTTATAATTCCTTTCATTTCTGTAAGGTTCATAGTAATGGATCTTCTTTCATTTCTTATTTTTAATAATGTGAGCCCTGTCCCTTCTATTCTTAGTCAGCCTAGCTAAAGTTTGTCAATTTTGTGACTTTTTCAAACATCCAACTTCTGGTTTTGCTGATTTTCTATATTCTATCTGTATCTCATTTATTTCAGCAATAATCTTTATTATTGGCTCCTTTCTGCTTGCTTTGAGTCTAGCTTGCTTCTCCTTTTCTATATTGTTAAAGTGGAAAATTCAGTTATGATTTGAGATCTTTTGTCTTTTTTTAAATTGGCATTTACATGCATAAATTTCCCTGTAAGTACTGCTTTAGTTGCATCCCGTAAGTTTTGGTATGTTGTGCTTTTGTTTTCACTCATCTCAATGTATTTTCTAATTTCTCTTGTGATTTCTTCTTTGTCCCATTGGTACTTAGCAGTTTTAAAAGTCTGTAGATTGTTTTGGATTTTTCAACATATAAAATATGTATTCTGTAAGTAATAGTTTTATTTCTTTTTTAAAATTTGTTATACATTTTATTTCTTTTTTAGTGTTATTGTACTGGCTAGGATTTCCATTACAATGTTGAATAGATTATGATAAGTAATAAGTGAACATCAATATTTCACCATTGAGTAGCTTTGGGTTTTGGTAGATAAGCTTTCATCAGAATAAGAAAGTTTAGGGGTCTCTTTTTATATATCCATTCTATTGCATTGATCTGGTTGTTTACTTTTGCATCAGTTCCTTTTAATTATTATAGCTCTATAGCTTACTTTCATATTTCATAGAACAAGTTCCCTCTTCTTAAAAATTTTTCTTGAATATTTATGCTTATATATGGAGTTTTTACTAAAATTTACATTAAGTCTTTAATTTCCATAAGATCATCCATTTTTTTATTTAGTCTTGCAATGTCTTCTTTATGCTCTTCTAGAGTCTTCTTGATTTCCTTTATATCCCGTACTATGGTCTCATTGTTCATCTTTAGTTCTTTGAGTAGCTGCTCTAGGTGCTGTGTCTCTTCCGGTCTTTTGATTTGGGTGCCTGGGCTTGGGTTATCCATATCGTCTGGTTTTTTCATATGCTTTATAATTTTCTGTTGTTTTTGGCCTCGTGGCATTTGCTGAACTTGATAGGGTTCTTTTAGGGTTTGTAGACCTATTGAAGTCCTTATCTCTAAATTATCAGATCTACAGCTTCATGGAGTACACTTTCTCTAACTAACCAGCAGGTGGCGTCCACGAGCCACTTGTTCTCCACAAGCCAGTTCTCCCCTGCTTAGCCTTTTTGGTGAGTGGGGGAGTGAGTCTTGTGGGGTCCGATTGGTGTACCAAGCTTGCGTGTGTAGTTGGTATTGCCTGCCCTGTATGTGGGGCGTGTTTCTGGGCAGTCGGGGTGGGGGGGTGGCCCTAACAATCAAATCTCCCTGGTGATCCTAGAGTTTTAAAGCTGCTGCAATAGTCTAATCCTTCAGTTCAGTCCTGCCACAGTTTGTCTCTGCCACTGACCCACTAGTCCTTGGTATTGGCGTATGGCTCCTGAGACTTGCAAGTGGGCCCCTCTTCTAGGACGTGCACCCCGGGTCCTCTGTTGAGGGATGACTGTGGTATGTCACAGGTGAGTGCTGTCCCCCAGGGCAGTTCTGGGCTGCTGGGCTGTGTAGGGAGGCTCCCAGTCTGCTCAAATGATGGCTGAATGGGGCTTTGTTAATTCACACTGCTCCACCTTCCCAACTCTGGGACAATCAGCTGAGGTTGCAGGGAAGGCTAATGTCCACGCCCAGTTTTGTGGTGTGTGCCTGTTATTTGAAGCACTTCCGTCACACTGGGTTGTCTGGGGCAGCTCTGGGCTATGGGGCTGGCGATGGGCAGGAGTGTTTCCTGTCCACCAGGATGGTGGCTGTGAGCGGACACCCCCCTTTTCTTGGGAAGTTGTGGTGTTTAGTGAATTTTCTCAGCCACTGGATTATTGCCTTTTGTCTCAGAGCTCTCTTAGTTCTGCTCTTGACTTGACGTGCCCAAATTTCAATTCTTTGAAGCTTTCTGTATTGGGCTTCTTAGAGTAATTGTTTTAGAAAAAGAAAAAAGGATTAAAAAAAAAAAAAAAAAAGGGCCCTCCTCAGAGATCTAATGGGTTATTGAAATGCTAAGAGACAAAGCAGCCAGGGCCATTAAGGAAAGGTCCACAGGGCAGAGAGATCAGCTTTTCTTCGGGATTTGCATATGCACCTCAAGGCCTGAGCTCCGCCCTTCCCCTTTCTGTGTTCATCAGAACTCCAAAAATCCTCTGCTTTTATTTTGGAGTTTTTCGTATTGTTTTTTTTTTCTATGCCTGTCTCCTCTCTGCTGGGCTGGCTGCTCTCAGATTCTCTGGTGTCTGGTCTCAGTCTATCTATGGTTGGAGTTTGGATCAGTAGAATGAGTTTCCGATAAGGGCTGCCACTGCAGTTCTCCCTTCTCCTTCCCGGAGCTGACAACCCCTCCTCCCACGGGACTGAGCCTGGCAGGGAGGGGCGCGGGTCCCCTGGCCGCAAAAACTTACAGATTTCGCTGATCTCAGCAGTTCGACATTTTCATGAGTGTTGTATGAAGTATGCCCAAAGACAGATTGCTCTGTGGTGTCCAGTCCACGCAGTTCCTGGCTTTCTACCTACTTTCCTGGAGGAGTAACTAAAACATACAGCTCACCAGTCTGCCATCTTGCCCCGCCTCCCCTACATTAAGTCTTTAAATTAATTTGAGGGAAATTTTCAGTTTGATGGCATCCAATAAACATCCAGGAGCATTGAGTAATGTTTCTCCATTTGTCTAGGTCTTCTTTCATCTACACAGTAAAGTTAAAAAAAGATTTCATATGGTTTGTATATATTTTTAAAATTATGAAATATGTTTTACATACAAAAGTTTATATATATATTCAGTATAAAGAATAATAAAGTGAATATCCATATACTTACATTCCAACTTAATGTAACATTACCCATGCCTTTGAAACCCCCATGTCCTTTTCCCCAATTGCATCCAATTGCATCTTCCTTCCTTCCCACACCAAGGAGGCTACTACCCTGAATTTGGGTTAATAATTCTCACATGTGTGTGTGTGCCTAAGGGACATGGAATTTAATTTTGTCTATTTCCTCCTTGACTTGCTTTGTTTACTCAACGATATTACTGGGAATCAGCCACGTTGTTTTGTGTAGCTATAGTTTGTTCATTTTCATTGCTATATAGTATTTCATTGTACAAACATTCCAAAATTATCCATTCTACCTTTGATGATCTTTTAGGTAGTTTCCAGTTATTTTGTTTTATAAACAATGTTGTTATTAACATTCTTTTAAATGTCTTTTGGGGTAAAGATTGTTTCTAGATGGGCTATGTGTTATTTTTCTGACTGGAATTTTTCTTCTTTTCAATTCTTTCTCCTACCTGGTTAGGGCTGGTATGTAGGGAAACTAGATTTTTAATATTTATCTTGTGTCCAGACCCATTTAATTTGCTTGGAATTTTCATGGTAAACAATGATATCATCTACAAATTATAATTATATTGACTCTTCCTTTTTAATAATTATACATTTCAGAACATATAGGCTATTGTTAAATGAATACAGTGATGGAAAACATTCTTGTTCGGATCCTAATTCTGATGGGGACTACCCTGAAATTTCACCATCTTGTAAGATGTTGGCTGTTAGATGTTGAATTTTATTTTTATCACGTTAAGGAAGAAACTTTCTACTTCTAGGTGCAGTGTTTAATTTGGTCAAATAACTTTTTAACTTTCATTGAGATAATCATACTTTTTGATTGCACTGTTGGTATGATGATTATGTTACTCTATTTTGTCATAGTCTACCATGTGTATCAAGACCCTCATTAACATAGTACTGAGCACTTTCTGTCTTTCCTCAAGGTCAAAAATTGTCACAAATGTGACTTTGGGTCTCAGTCATCCTCCTCATCCTCATCCTTCCTCATTTTATAGATGAGAACATTGACTTGGCCAAGATGACAGGATTATTGAAAGACAGATTAAAGTCAGGTATCCTCTTCTTTTTTTGATGACAGCTTCTTATAGGCAGGCATGGAGGGTAAGAGGGAGAGTATTTGTATCAGTTAGGGTTCTCTAGGGAAACAGAATGAATGAGCAATATCTATGAATATAAAATTTATAAAAGTGCCTCACGGAACTGTGGGTAGGCACAAGTCCATATTCTGTAGGGCAGGCAGCAAACTGGCAACTCCAATGAAGATGTTCGATGAACTCCTCAGGAATGAACTGGCAACTTCAACGAACTCCTCAGGAAACGCTTCACTGGTCAGCCAAAGAAGTGAAGGTCCTCTACCTGTCTTCAACTGATTGATTGGATTAAAGTCTTCAACTGATTGATTGGATTAAACCCAGCCAACTGCTTTCTCTCATTGTGGAAGACACGCCCTTTGTTGATGTCATCAGTCGCAGCTGCAGTCAATTGACTGATGATTTAATAAACCAGCCTTCTGGATTATTAACCAGCCACAAATGTCCTCGCAGCAACAGTTAAGCCAGTGCTTGCTTGACCAGACAGCTGGGTACCACCACTGGGCCAAGTTGACACATGAACCTAACCATCACAGTATTCAAATATTTTCCTAATCCCAGTCATTTCCCTATGATTAGGATTACGAAATGAAAAGCTGCAGTTTGGCTTCAAGCATGGCAACAGATACCTGGCAGAGTCAGAGTGAACACACGGTGAGTGGGCATCGAAAGCAGTGAGTCATTATCTCCAGGGAGCGTCACTGACCCAAGCCTGTAGACTTCCTGCTTCCCAGCCTTGGGGAGTGGTGCAGGCTGAACCCGACCTGGTAAGAGCCACACTTCTGTTCTCCTTCTGCCTCAGGAGACTCGAGCTGGTGTGGCAGAAGAAAGCACTGTGCGTGCGTGTTTATGTGTATACGTGTATTGGAGTGTGGAAGGAGACAGCAAGAAAACAAGGAGACTGCTACTTGGTCTTGACCTAGTGGTCAGCTTGTCCGCTTTCTCAAAGGGGCATGTTCCCGACCATGTACCTCTGGTGTCCTCTCCCAGCCTGTTTTTCCACACTTCTTTCTCATTTTCCTCTCCCTCCACCATGACCTCCAATTCTTTTCCTGATTGCCATTTTGCCTCCAAATTTCCAGTCTCACTTGGAATTGAAATGTAAGGAATTGACATGTCATTGAAGTCTGTGATCAATGACCCTTTTTGGAAGAGGGAGGTGGGCAGGGGCAAGGAGGCCTGGGCATCAGCTATATATGGGGGTCAGTCAGGAGGCCTGGGGGCTCACTCTGGCCCTGCCAGTGACTGACTTTCTCAGGGCCTGGGACAGGACTGGCCATACTGAGTGAATGAACCAAATCTTTCAGAAATGCCCTTAATCCTCTTAACATGCAGTGGCCTTCTCTCCTCCTATTAGGCATCCTTACCTGATGGGAATTTTTTCCTTTCATAACCATTTTGCATTCAGTCAATACCTTGTGCTTATGTAGTGGGCACAGTGTTCAGTGTCAGGGGCACAGACAAGGATCGGGCATGGTGCTCGTCTCGGGAAGCTCTCTGTGAAGTGGGGGACACAAGCATTAGATGCTTACAACTGACTGTGGTAAGTGCTGTAACAGAGGGGAGTCCAGGTGCTCTAATACAGGTTGAGAGGACTGTGTAGGATGTTAGGAAAGGCTTCCCTGAGGAGGCGACATTTAAGCTGAGCAAGGAAGGCCTAATGGGAGTGTGCCAGTTTGAATGTATTATGTCCCCCAAAACACCATTATCTTTGATGAAATCTTGTGTGGGCAGATGTATTAGTGTTGCATAGATTGTAATTCTTTGAGTGTTTCCATGGAGATGCTATCCACCCAACTGTAGGTGATAACTCTGATTGGATAATTTCCATGGAGGTGTGGCCCCACCCACTCAGCATGGGCTTTGATTAGTTCACTGGAGCACTATATAAGCTCAGACAGAAGGAGCGAGCTTGCTACAGCCAAGAGAGACACTTTGAAGAATGCACAGGGGCTCAGAGAGGAGCTGCAGATGAGGGACAGTTTGAAGATGGCTATTGAAAGAAGACTGTTGCTCCAGAGAAGCTAAGAGAGGACAAATGCCCCAAAAGCAATTAAGAGTGACATTTTTGAGGAGCTGAAGCCTAGAGAGGAACGTCCTGGGAGAAAGTCACTTTGAAACCAGAACTTAGAGCAGTCACCAGCCACATGCCTTCCCAGCTAACATAGGTTTTCCAGACGCCATTGGCCATCCTCCAGTGAAGATACTTGATTGTTGATGCATTACCTTGGACACTTTATGGCCTCAAGACTGTAACTGTGTAACCAAATAAACCCCCTTTATGAAAGCCAGTCCATTTCTGGTATTTTGCTTAATGGCAGCATTAGCTAACTGGAAAAGGGAGACTGCCAAATTGGGATGGGAATGTGTGTGTGTATGGAGTGAAGCAGAGTGCTTCAGGCTGAGAAGCCTAGGCAGAGGCAAAGAGACATGAAACAGAGCAGACAGTCAGGTGAACTAGAAGTAATTCAATATGGCGGGGATGAAGGCTATGAGGGGTAGTGAGCGAGGAGGGTGGTGAAACCCACAGCCATATGCAGGCGTTCAAGCTTTAACCCAAGGACTTGTGCTTCCCCAAATCGACTGAGCCTCAAGAAGCTTATTAGAAAATGGCTTCCTGGGCCTTCCTTCAGCCCAAGGAATCAGAATCTCCATGGGTGGGTCCTCAGAATCAGCCTTCTCACCAGGAGAGCCTTCACAGGAGCTAGTCAGATGGCCCTTGAGAAACACAGGAGAGTTGTGGAAGGGTTTTAAGCAGGGGAGGGGCAGCCACATGGTTGACCAGTCCCTAAACTCTCTTGTTCCTCTTCTGGAAAGAAATGATAAGGGCCTGAGTGAAGGTACTGGGGAGGTATAGGAAGGACAGCCACAGGAGCTGCTGCTGGGATCAGTTTCCTTAGTGTGCTCCTTGGACCATGTTTTCTTATAGGACAGGAGTCACTAGGAAATTTGGGTCTCCAGTTGGTGAGCATGGACAGTCTCCTAAAGGGAAGTCAGAGGGGCCCCCTGACCCCATTCCTACCCTACCTGGCTCTAATGGTGTGACCTTTCCTTTCATCCTAAGTGAAACCTGATTTCCATACCCCCACTTGGCTCTCTATTCAGACTGAGGGCTCAGAGCCTGTTGGGGGGGGGGGGGTGAGATGTATTTTCATCCAGGGTAAATCAAAGAAGGTTTCTTGGGTTGGTGGGTTTCCTGAGTTGTTCAAGTGGAGGAAGAGAGCTACATGATGGCTCTTTACCATATATTTGTTTTCCTCCTAGATTTCCCTCCAAAAGTTGGTGGTGAAATGACCTGATAAATAAGGAAATAAGGTAGCTCCCCAGCATAAGGATGGCCACACTCAGGGCTAAGGCGTTACCTAGACCACCCTCTAGGAACCCTCCATTTGGCAGGACAGAGTCCCATCTCCAGCCCAGGCCCATACCACCCGTTTTCCAAGCCTCATCCCCCCACCCTTGACTTTCCCAGTTTGATTTTTACACTTAGTAACACTGAAACCAGGCAGTTTCACACCTGGGTGACTTTGTTTGTGCAACTCTGCCTGAAATGCCTTCTCTCACCCCTCCCTCTCTGGCTAATTCCCGCTGATTCTCCAAGACCAGTTCTCTGTGATACCTCCTCCCATCTAACAAACACACTTCAATCTAGCCCTTCCCATGAGCACCCTACACCATCACCCTATGCTGACCTCGATGGGGGCACTTACTAGACATACAGAAAGCCTGTTCAGGTGCTTGCTCCTGCCTATCCCTTGACCAGAAATTCCTCAAGGGCAGGGTCCATGGTGTTAACTTTTGTCTCTCCAGTTCCTGGCACATAATAGGAGCTCAACAAATATTTACTGATAATAAATAAACACAGAATCCAGTTGAATAAGAGGTAGCCTCAGACATATGGATGTCATGATTATTTAGCAGCATCCAAAGGATTTCCTTACTGGCTTTTAAAGGCTGTCTGTAGGTGTGACATCCCCCTACACACCACCACCACCACCACACATGCCTGCCAAAAGTTAAAAATAACAAATTTAACAGGTAAACTGAAGGTGATTATTCGCATCTCAAAAGGCTGGGAGTCAGGTTTCCTTTAAACATTAAGCCATTGCTGGAACTTTCAGAAACTTGCCTTATAGATCATTAACTTCTCAGGGGAGGGGTGGGGGTGGGAATTATGGAGAAGTTACTATTAAGAGTCTGAGCTCAAAGATCCCTCTGAGAAGCAGAAGCAAGGCGGGTGTTGAAATCAGACAGAATTGGGTTCAGATCCTGGCTGTGCTGGCTGCGTGGCCTCGGACAAGGCACTTAACCTGTGTGCAGCCCAATTTCCTTATCCCCGAAGTGGGGATGCATAATACCAACTTGGCAGGGTTGTTGTAGAAATTTAAGAGACTCCATGTAGACTACCAAGCTCATCGGAGATCCCTGATAACAGTAACAGTACTGTTTTTGTCAGGCTTGACACTGCTCAAGGAGGCGAGGAAGGAGTCACACATGGTTTACAGGATTTTAGCTTGATGGGCAGGAACAAGGAAGAGAGAGGGACCCATAAACGAAAGGCCAGACCACCTTTGCAGCACGTTTTGAGTATTACAGCACTTCACAATTATTTCAAGAATTTTTGGACTTTTTAAGCTAAATCTTCCCATGTTGAATGTGCAAGATGCTGGTGACAGCACTGTGCAATATGGTTGGCTCTGCAAGACCTGCTGCTTACTAACTCTGTGACCTTGGGCAGAGCATCTAGACTCAGTTTCCTTATGTGTAGAAAGGAGACAGTAAACAGCATCCATGTCTTAAGGTTGCAGCATGATAAGAACGTAACATGTTTAGCCCTACGCCTGGTGCACATACCTCCTCCATAGAATTCCCACGTTACTAGGTGACCAGTAGTAATAAATAGACAGCAGGACATGCCCTGTTGGAGGATCTGCTTGCTCTGGGAACATGGAGGGGAGAGGGGATTCACTGGGAGAGCCCTGAATCCAGAGTCTGGAGACCTACCTGTCACCAGAGCTGTGTGACCTCAGGCCCTTTCTTGCAGTAACGCAGAGAGTGGCCCTAAATAATCTCTCAGGTTCCTAAGTTAACCCAAGGCCAATCTACTTTCAGCTCCCCAAACAGCTGCTCTCAGGCCTGTGCCCACTGGGCCTGCCCAGAATGCCCCTCTTCCACACACACCCCCAACCCACCCTCCATCCCCACCCGCTGCCCGGCAATTCCTCTTCACTCAACCGGCACCCCCTCCCGCCCCCTGCGCGGGAAGCCTCCTTTCCTTCCGGACACCCCCTGCAGCACTTAGCGCACTGTGCCGTCCTTACTGCTGGTGACCGTAGGGCAAAGTACCAGTACGGGAGCAACCCTTTGCTTGGGAGTGACGCTTGTTGGCTGAAGGAAGATGAATGAGCACTTTCCCTTTGTAGAGATTTCCGGCATCTCCTGGGTTCACGACTCTCTTACTGTTTCCTGTCTTATGTGGAAAAATAGGTTTGGAAAAAGGTGAGGCTCCCTTTTCTCCCTCTGGGTGGAGAGAAAGAAAACTCCACTGACTTGGGCCACAGCCGCAGGTAAAACTTCCTGCTGCTACTTCTTTCCAGGTCTGGAAAAAGTGCCAGGGTCTCTCAGGGGTCCCCAGAACCCAGAGAACCGGTCCCTGCCCAAGGCAGCGGGCAGTGCAGGCACGGGGTTCTCCTCTTAGCACGATGGGGTGACCGGACCTCCGTCCCCTCCGGTCTTAACCCTCGCGGCTCTGGAAAGCGGAAACAAATGACCTTGACCTCGGAGGAAACGGTGCCCTGAGGAGATGGGGACGGTGCCAAGGAGAAGGGAGTACGGACTCCTCTAAAAAAAGTTGTCTGAACAAAGGGCATTCCTTAGCTTCCGATAGCCGAGCCTCCTCCCCTCCAAGCCTTGGGTGTAGAGTTTCAAGTCGCCCCGCGAGGTTCGGGAAGAACATGGTGTTTCCTTAACTTTTGCTCCAGTTGAGCCGCGTCCCGCCGCTCGGCTCTGCCCAGAGCCTCCCCTTCCCGCGCTCGCGGAGGGGCTGGGGCTCCCCGGGCGCTCCGAGCCGGCGCCTTCGCTCTCGGGTGCGCTGTCGTGCCGGGAAAGGGGTCCTGTCGGGCGCCCGGGAAGGCAGCCCTGAGCCTCCTCGGCGCCCGCGGCTCGCCCGGGGTCCTCGGAGCGCAACGCGTCTCCCGGGCCGAGCGGCTCCGTCGTTCCTAAACGCGAGGCCGGTTCCTAGGTTTTCTCCCGCCCCTTTGACGTGCGTGAGGAACTCACTCCCTCGCCGGCGCCGCCGGGAGAAGCAGCTGCACTTGGCTCGGGGGGTCTGGGCCGGGGCGGACCGGGGGCCGGTGGGCCGCGGCGAGCGCAGAGGGGCCACCAAGGCTGGGGGTAGGGCGGGGGAGGCAGAAGTCCCGGCTTTTCCAGCCCCTTCCGCTCTCCCCCTTCCTTTCTGCGCTGTCCCGCTCCCTCTCTTCCCTTCCCGGCCCCGAAACCCGCCAGGCTTGGCCTTTCTTCCCTTGATGGCAAAGCCATGAACTAGCAGCCGATGCCACTTCCTTTTCTGCCAGCGCCCGCCCCCGCCCGCCCCCGCTTCTCCTCCGCAGCCCGGACGGGAGGACGCGGCCCGCGGGGCGACCGGTCGGGCCGGACCCAGCCCGGGCCCGGGGGCTGCCCGGGGAGGCGGGAACTGAGCCCCGGACCCCGGGCCCGGCGCGCCCCGAGGGCCGAGGCCTGCGTGCTGCACTCCCGGAGACCCCGGCCCGAGCCCTCCCGCCCGGGATTCGGGCCTGCGAGTCTCCGCGTACCCCGAAGCGGGCCTGGGAGGGAGACAGGGCTGGAAGAGGGTCTCGCCTCCCCGAGGCATGGAGGGGATGGAGGCGGAGGAGACGGCGCCGGAGGCCACCACATCTGCCCGCGGCGGCCCTCAGTGAGTACGGAGGAGGCGAGGCGCGGCCAGGCCGGGCGGGGGTCGTGGGCCGCCGACGGCCGCACGCGGGGAGGGTCGTGGGGAGACCCTTCCTTCACGTCCATCTTCATTTCAGCTTTTCTGAGTTCGCGCAAATACAGTACTTGGGTCTCAGAATCTGGCGGCTCCACGCGGAACAATCTTCCCCGAAGCCTGCGTCCCACCCACCCCAATAGGAGGGGCTCGTTCCCTACCGTCTCCGGAGAGGGGTTATCTCTGGAATGTCAGTTCCAGCGTTTACCCCTCAAAAAGTTCCTTAAAGCTAACTGAAATTACTCATGTTATGCCCCTGATTTCAGGATTGGGCCTTAGAAGAGAGGAATAGGTGGCTGGACTGCAGAAAGAAACTTGGCAAATTCTAGATTAACTGGCGGAGTAAATGATCTCGGGAATGAAGTTAGTCCTTAAGCGTCGCTGACTTAAAGCTGATAAGATATTTTAAGCTGTGTGTGTATTTTGCTTTATAAAATACATTTGTTCCTGAAAAGTTGAGTAAAACTTGAGTGGTAAACAACTGCAGAGTGATTTGCCATTTAAAAGAATTCTCTGGTGAATCCTTGGTGAATTTATGACGTGAATAGTTAACTCCTAATTTGTAGTTTATGTAAACATGGATTTTTATTCATGCAGTGAATGCACTTCAAGTGGGCATATCTAGATGTATGAAATTTAAGTAGCATTTCCTCAAAGAGCAGAATAAATACTAAGGCATTATGGCATGTGTGTGTGCATATCACAAGCTGGGTGAATAAAATCCTGCACTCACTTTTATTCCCTATGGAGACATTAACATCAGCCGTGTCACTAAGGAGTGGTATAACTCTGGCAAGACACTTAACTTCTCCGGACCTAATATTTTCACCTATGGAAGAAGGGTAGGGTTAAATGATCATCGAGTGATTTGGAAGAGCCCTGGTATTGGAATGAGAAGCTTTGCATTCAAAATGGGGCCTTCCTTTGGCTCCTGTGAGACATAAAGCCTTTGAGCCTCTGTTTCCACATCTGTAAAAATGGAGATAATAATGCATTTCTGACAGTGTAGCATGAGGATTATTTGGGTGCGTGTGTTTGAAAGCATTTGCAGTCCTGCCTGGTACAGATTAGATGCCTGATGGGAGGTAGCAACTGACCTCATGCCCTGGTCCTGTGGCCCATGAACTGCGGACAGGGGTGAGATGGGGATGCAGCCCCTTCCAACAAAGGGTCATACCCTGCCTGATATTTTTCCTGGAGTCTGTCACCTGTACTGATTCCCCTTGGAAAGGGGAGAGCGTGTTGGCTGCTAGCAGACATGTATATCCTTCACTGAGACCATCCTTCAGTGACGCAAAAGGCTAGGGATTGGGAAATCTGGTTGCAGTTTTCACTCTGGTCCACCTGTG
The DNA here is from genome assembly GCF_015220235.1 of Choloepus didactylus. Classification (NCBI taxonomy): domain Eukaryota; kingdom Metazoa; phylum Chordata; class Mammalia; order Pilosa; family Megalonychidae; genus Choloepus; species Choloepus didactylus. Next base: position 82,226,098 of record NC_051308.1, on the reverse strand, counting down.
GCATAGGGATAGTGGTCCTTTGAAGCTTCATTTTGCCTCATCTGTAAATGGGGATAGAAAAACTAGAACAGCCTTGGAAGAAAACAATCAATAATAACGTATTTGTGCTGTCCAGTGGTTAGTGTTTTTCAAAGTGCTTCACATGATCTGGAGGTCCCCCTCTGCTCCATCCCCAGGTTACTCTCATCTGGACAGGGCTCAACACTGAGGCACTTGGAGGGTCCAGGAGGTTGTTGGAGCCCATAAAGGCACTGGGGCTCAGGAGCTCTGTCTTTCTTCTCTTCCAGAGGGCCCAAGATAGTGAGCAGAACAGCCATCGCCATGGAGGTGACCTCAGCTGTGGAGAAAAGTGGCCCCAAGCAGCAGCTGGATAAGGGCCACCTTCCGAGGCCCTGGTCCTGCCCTCAGGAGGACAGAGCACCCCACCGGACAGCCCCCCACCCTCCCACAGCATGGAGGGTACAGCTCCAAGGCCCTTCTGTGCTAGAGTCCAAGGTCAGGGCCTTAAAGGAGAAGATAGCAGGCAAACAGGGGGGGAGTCCAGGCCCCACCTCCCAAGGGCAGCCATCCTCCAAGAAACCCAACAGCTGCCGAATGAAGGCTAGTGGAACCAGGACCCCGGCTGAGGGGTCTTCTGGGCCTAATGCTGTGGTAGGTGCCCAGAGCCTGACTGACAGCACTGTCAACCAGGAGGAAGCCGTCAGGAACGACTGCCCCAGGCCTTCCAGGTTACCTGCCCCTGCATTCAAGTCCTGGAGCGGGAGGAGCCTGTGGCCTTCAGAAGCAACATGGATGCTGCCTGACCATGAGCGAGGGCTGCTGCCAGGGCCCAGCTCTTTGCAAGAAAGCCCCATCCACAGAGTGAATCCGAGCTGGCCTGGGGGCCCTGGTCCTTGTCACCAAATCACCCACACACCCAGTCCGAAGACAGGAAGGTCATGCCACCTGCGAGATGGCCCAGCCACAGGGGGCAACCCAGACAATGTGTCTGTGGTCTCTCAGGAGGACTTTGTTCCTAGGATGGCCCTGTTGGGGGGACTCTGGAGAGCTGGAGACCTGTGGGCTCTGGGTGCTGGGGACAGCCCCTTGTCCCTGTCCGACCAAGTGGAGAGGAACCGCCTTCTCCTGCAGGAGATGCTGAGTGTTTCGGGGCAGGGCCCCCCCAAGGCAGGGGTCCTGACCTGGACTCCATCCTGGGACCAAGCTGTACCAGGTGAGGCTTGGGTCTGGGTGGTAGGGACAGCAGGAGAGAGTTTAAGAGGAAGGGAATGAGAAGGTGGTGCCCAGGGAGGGGATTCTGTGGGCAGGAAAGGAGGGAGAGCAAAATAGCCTGTCACCAGCATCATCAGGATATCCTCTTACTCTTAGCTTTGACTTAGATTCTTTACTACCTCATAGCCACCCCTGTCTGAAGACCCCCGTGGCCCCCCCATGGTACCCACCTCTTCGCTTGGGGGTAGAGGCCATCATGACTGCCTCCCCCTGCTCATAACCTTTCCAGAGTGACTTTCTGCTCCTCCTCTCTGATGCTGTGTCCTCTTCTCCCAGTGGGCCTCATGGCCCCCATTGGGGAGGCAAGCACACAGGAACCCGTCACACAAAGAGGTAGGGTTCTCGCGGCTGGGCTGGGCTCAGATAGTAGCACTTCTTGATGGCTGTGCAAGTTCTCAGACCTGGGGAGATAGCCTTCTCCCTTCCTTCCTCCCCATTTCAAAAGTCCACTCTTCACACCCCATCTGGAAAGACCAGGTGGTCCTCTCAGCCCTTGGCAATGCCCATCAGCAGTCACTGCCTCCTCGTCTCAGTCTGAGACACAGGCAGGGTGTTGGATTTGCCTGGGAGTACACTGCTTCTGGAGAAAACTATCTGCTCGATATTCATTCAGCAGCAGCTGAGAGCCCAGCTTCCAGCTCTGCCCTCATCCCTGCTTCTGTTCTGCATCCTAGAACGACCAGCGGGGGACGTGGACTGGGACTCGGGCATCTCCCTGCAGGACTCAGACCAGAACAGGTAAGAGCTCAGAGCCTGCACTTTCTGTCCCTCCCTCCTTGCCAGTGTCCCCTCCAGTTACTCAGCACCTCATGAGAGCAAGGGGGCAGGCAAATTCCTGCCCTGGCAGACCCGTGGACAGTGGGCTGCTGGGGAGCATCATCCTGAAACTGCGTAAAGGGTTTAAGACACCCTCAGTGCCCGAGGCTGATGCCTACCTGCTGTCTTGAGCAGACCACTAGGGTAGAGGGTAGAGCGAAAGTATAGTGCACCCAAAGTTTGGGGAAATGACTACCTGCTGTGTGTCCTTAGAAGCCATTTCCCCTGCCCAGGCCACTTTATCTTTAAAGTGGGGGAAATAGCCTCTGTCACTAAAATGAGATAATGGATGTGAAAATCCTTAGAAAAGGATACAATTGCAAAGCTTTTACTTCATTAATTCCTTTCCCAATAAGGGAATGTTCTAGAACTGCATAAAGGGTTTCACCCCCTCCTGAGCTGGAGGGATTGACCTCCTATCTCACTGTAAAATCCCATAGACTTTGCCAACCCCTCTGCCCTCAGTGTTTGGGGGAAGGCATGCATGCTGGGGAGGTGGGCATGGAAGTGGGGCCTGTCCTGACATGGTAAGTGTCTTTGCTGGGCAGCGGGAGAAGGATTGGCTCAGTGGTGGGAGAGAGGGGCCACCTGTGGGCCTGGGCGGCTGCTGCTGCCTGCACAGGGGTTGGCCTTTGCCCTGCTCCTGGCACACGAGGCTAAGAGAAATCACAGAGCCAGGAGCTCCCGTTTCCCCAGCTGTACGGTCCTGTCACCCTCCTCAGGATCCTGTGCTTTCTCCTGAGGGCAGAGGGCAGCCTGGTCACTTCTCCATCATCATAAATTCCGCTCAGTTTGGCCCCCACTCTGGAATTGTGGACAGGGTCCCCCGGTCCTGCACCGTGATGTGACAAAGCGAAGGCTCTGCTCGTCTCCTTCTCAGTGGCTTTGGCCAGGGCTGGTGGAGAGAGGGACGTCCGGCTGCACCTTTCCTTCTCTCATTATGTATGGTTTGGAATCATAGCTGCCTCCCCTTCTGTCTTGGTCTCTTCTCCTGCCTCCATGGCCAGTTTTCAGCATCTCATCCCATCCCCACCCCAGCCCCAGAGGTCCTGCCCAGAGACTGCAGGGAGGGTTGGGGACCTCACGACACACTGCTCCCCTCTCTGCCTTCCCATCAAGCCCTACTTCCGTCCTCTCCTCCTTCCTCGTGGAGCCTTCAGTGGCGCAGATTTGGGCCGATGTACCTTGTGTCCGCAGGAGATGGTGCCTCATCTTGCCGCAGCTGCTCCTTGCCTACTGTCCCCACACCAGGCCCAGCAGGATGGCGATGCCACTGGGGATTTTGTTCAGAGGTCACTATTGAAAGGAGAAGCCAAAGCACCTGACTGTCATGGATAATAAGTAATAAAAACTACCCATTTTAAAGGGGTTGAACCTCAAGTATGGAGTAGGGAGGGATTTTCCTTTAGTCCTATCAGGAGGTGGCATTTGTGAAGAATCCTCAGGTCTGTGGTTTCTGGACTATTGTTTAAACTGCTGTAGCATCTGCATCATGTTAGGGTTCGGGTGGGTGGTGTGTGTGCATGTGTCAGATGTGTCGGGGCATGTTCATGTGTATTGTATGATGTGTATATGGTACGAGTATGGTGGGTGAATATGTGGGGTGGGGGAGGAGCGGAAGAAAGAGAAGGAGAAGGAGAGGGAGAAGGGAGACGTCCCAGTGAGCTCTGAACCCTGTTCGAAGACTGTTAACCACATCCCCCTTAGAATGCCTGGCAGACGAGGCATAGAGTTGGTGTGGGGGAAACTTTATCCTCTGGTTTGCTGGGGAAATCATCCGTGGTGTCCTGCTGGTCTCTGTTGACAATCTACAATCAGGTCCCTGCTGAGCAGACACTCAGGCTGAAGAGCCAGAGAACACGTCTAGACTCAAGGATGGGAGAAAGGTTGTTGTGCCTGATGCCTGCTCTGCTGGGCTCCTCGCTTGGGTCTCTACTCCTAGTCCTCTGGGCAGATAGTAACGTGGTCCACTAAGTGGGATGGCCTCACCAGTGCCACTTCTGTATAGCTGAACTTACAAGGCACCTTTGACAAAGGCACATGTCCCTCGGCTCTGTACCCTGGGAGCGCTGCATGGGGCCAGGGCCCAGGGCTTAGTGTCTGTACCGAGGGCTTAGGGACCCTGGGCAGAGTGGTGTCCTGAGGCTCTGGCTGACCACCGGTATTGCCATCCTGAAGGGCCCAGGGCGTCCTCCAGGACGTGCTCTGGCACGGCAAGGGGCAGGATCTCATTCATGGGGCAGCGGGGCCCCTCAGATCTCGGGGTTGGAGGAATAAATGGTCCTGCTTGACACTCAGCCAAGTTCAGTATCCATGGGTTTAGCGCTGAGATCAAATAACCTTCACGACCACATTAACACACATTTAATTATGTCCAAGATCACAACTGCTCTGCTTGGTAACAAGACAAGACGCTCCTGAGTGACGGTGGTTGCAGAGCCCACAATGGTGGTCAGGGCCATGGGGCTGGCCCAGCTTATTGCAGGGCAGTGAGAATCAGCCATGTGGGGAGGGCAGGAGAGTCACCCGAGATGCCTAGGGAACACCAGAAGTGACCCGGGAGCTTAAATACCAAGGGTCACATGCAGAGGGACCTCCATCCCCCTCACCCCAAGAGAAAGTTTGATCTTAGAGGATCAGCCCTTCCCTCCAAAAGACCATGCCAGCAGCTTCCATTTTCAACTCTTATTTTGTGCTAAGCATTGTACCTGCATTCTCATTTTACCCTCATAACAACCCCACAGATGAAGAGGTTAGATGAAGAGGTTAAAAAATGCTGGAGTCAGATTTGCACTCAAGGCTGCTTGCCCCAAGGTCTGTGCTCTGAGCATTGGGTGGCACTGCCACAAGTTGTCCTCTTCATGTCCCCAAAGGGCCACCCCTTGGGTTAGGGGCCTGGAGGTCTTCTGTCTCCCCCAGCCGGTTCTGTTCTCAGGTATAGGCAAAGAAGGGTGGGTAACGGGCTCCATGTTTCCCTCCTACGTAGCTCTTGGGATAGATTCAGGAAATGGGGTTTTGATTTGGTGGGAGAGGATTAGGTGAGAGGTTAGTACTTCAAATGGGGTAGATGGGATCGGTGCTGTAGGTGACTTTGGTCATGGGCTGTGTCTGGGAACTGGACACCTTAGAGATGGGAGAGGGGAGAAAGGTGAAGTGGGGTCCCTCCCATTGCCCCTGCCTGCCCTCTTCCCCCCAGGCTCTGGATCCAGGAATTTACCTCTTTGTAAAATGGTCACAACCAGCTCTGGCCTCACCCCTACCTCGAGGCTCTGAGAGAGCATACCAGGATTACAAATTGCCTTGGGATCCCAAGTGAATCCAGCGTGAGCTAAAAGTATGTGAATATGTGAAAGCAAAGCAGCATCAGCAGTCAATGCAATGCTTGTGCAAGGCCCAGCATGAAGGAAGTCAGCCATGCAGAAAACACTAGGCATCAGGAGGGCTCCAGGGCCACCCCTAGTCTTGTTTGAGAGGCAGTGCTACGTGACCCAGGCCCCCTCTGGTTCCAGTCAGGACCGCTGCATAATCTTGGGGGCCCCAGACCCTGAGGTGGGTCGGCAGGGACTTTAATTGTTAGTCTGCTATGGGAAAAATGGAGAGAGGGTCTCTGGAGTTTTTTCTTATTCACACTTTGGTGGTGAAGCTCAGAGACCTTTCTCTCCCCCTCATCCCTGCAGTGGAATCGTGCCCATTTATAGATACATAAGCTGAGGCTTAAGGCGGGAAGCCCCATCTCTCGTGTGCCCTGTGAGGCCCGCACACAGCCCTTCAGGAAGGAGCTTCTGTGTTCATAGGAAGAGAGGAACAGAGAGCCAGCTGAACAGCTCAGACATGGGTGGGTCCCAATTTCCAGGTCCCTGCTGGTTTGCTAGGGGTCAAATCACTGCCCTGCCCCCAAACAGTTTGTAAACTCTAATTTAAAGGTGGGGCAGGCAGGCAGCCCTAAAGAATTTCAGATGCCTGTGGCTCCAGGGTCAGGCCCATAGCTGCAGGAAAATCTCAGGGTTTTAAAAGTTAATTTTTTTTAATGCCATTTTATTGAGATATAATTACATAACATACAGTCATTCAAAGTGCACAATCAGTTGTTCACAGTATCGTCATATAGTTGTGCTTTCATCAGCATAGTCAAACTTTGAACATTTTCATTACTCCAAAAAATAAAATGAAAATCAAGATAAAAAAGAACATCTAAAACATCCCATTCCCCTCCTCCCCACATTGTTCATATACTTTTTCTTTTTCTTTTTTTAAAATTTTTATTGGGATTGTTCACATACCATACAATTATCCAAAGACCCAAAGTGTACAATCAGTTGCCCCTGGTACCCTCATACAGCTGTGCATCCATCACCACACTTAATTTTTGTTCAATTTTTAGAACCTTTTCGTTACTCCAGACAAGAGATAAAGTGAAAGATGAAAAAAGAAAAAAAGAAAAGGAAACTTGAATCCTCCCATATCCCTAACCAACTCCCCTCAATTGTTTACTCGTAGTGTTGGTATAGTACATTTGTTACTGTTTATGAAAGAATGCTGAAATACTACTAAATGTAGTATATAGTTTGCAATAGGTATATATTTCTTCCCTATATGCTCCTCTATTATTAACTTCTAATTGTATTGTCATATATTTGTTCTGGTTCATGGAAGAGATTTCTAATATTTGTACAGTTAATCATGGACATTGCCCACCATAGGATTCAGTTTTATACATTCCCATCTTTTGATCTCCAACTTTCCTTCTGGTGACATATATGACTCTGAGCTTCCCGTTTCCACCTCATTCACGCACCATTCGGCACTGTTAGTTATTCTCACATCTTGCTACCGATACCTCTGTTCATTTCCAAACATTTAAGTTCATCCTAGTTGAACATTCTGCTCATACTAAGCAACTACTCCCCATTCTTAAGCCTCATCCTATATCTTGGTACCTTATATTTCATGTCTATGAGTTTACATATTACAATAAGTTCCTATCAGTGAGACTCTGCAATATTTGTCCTTATGTGTCTGGCTTATTTCACTCAGTATATTGCCCTCGAGGTTTTGTCATCAACCCATTTTTTTTTTTAATATGGTTTTGTTCACACACCATACCTTCCATCCAAAATAAATAATCGATGGTTCTCTGTATGGTCATATATTTATGTGTTCACCACCTTCACCACGATCTATATAAGAGCATCTACATTTCTTCCACAAGGCAGAAGGGAGAGTCAAAGAAGGTAGAGAGGCAAAAGAAAGAGGAAAAAAAAATGACAGCTAGGAAGCAGCAAAAGGAAAAATCACCTTAAATCAAAGTAAAGAGTCAGACAACACCACCAATGTCAAGTGTCTAACATGCCTCCCCTATCCCCCCCCTCTTATCTGCATTCACCTTGGTATATCACCTTTGTTACATTAAAGGAAGCATAATACAATGATTCTGTTAGTTACAGTCTCTAGTTTACATTGATTTCATCCCTCCCCCAATGCCTCCCCATTTTTAACACCTTGCAAGGTTGACATTTGCTTGTTCTCCCTTGTAAAATAACATATTTGTACATTTTATCACAATTGTTGAACATTTTAGATTTCACCAAGTTACACAGTCCCAGTCTTTATCTTTCCTCCTTTCTTCTGGTGTCTCACATGCTCCCAACCTTCCTCTCTCAACCGTATTCATAGTTATCTTTGTTCAGTGTACTTACATTGTTGTGCTACCATCTCCCAAAATTGTGTTCCAAACCACACACTCCTGTCTTCTATCACCCTGTAGTGCTCCCTTTAGTATTTCCTGTAGGGCAGGTGTCTTGTTCACAAAGTCTCTCATTGTCTGTTTGTCAGAAAATATTTTGAGCTCTCCCTCGTATTTGAAGGATAGCTTTGCTGGATATAGGATTCTTGGTTGGCGGTTTTCCTCTTTCAGTATTTTAAATATATCACACCACTTCCTTCTTGCCTCCATAGTTTCTGCTGAGAGATCCGCACATAGTCTTATTAAGCTTCCTTTGTCTGTGATGAATTGTTTTTCTCTTGCTGCTTTCAGGATTCTCTCTTTGTCTTTGACATTTGATAATCTGATTATTAAGTGTCTTGGCGTAGGCCTATTCAGATCTGTTCTGTTTGGAGTACGCTGTGCTTCTTGGATCTGTAATTTTATGTCTTTCATAAGAGATGGGAAATTTTCATTAATTATTTCCTCTATTATTGTCTCTGCCCCTTTTCCCTTCTCTTCTCCTTCTGGGACACCAATGATACATACATTATTGTACTTTGTTTCATCCTTGAGTTCCCGGAGACATTGCTCATATTTTCTCATTCTTTTCTCCATCTGCTCCTTTGCGTGTAGGCTTTCAGGTGTAGGCCCCACCTCTTTCCTCTTAGAGAAGATAGACCCCCTAGGGGGAGGTCATTAGCATTTCAATGGTCTCTCTCTCTCTCTGCTTGTGCTATCTCCACCCTTCTCTGAGTCACAGCACTGGGAACTGAAAATGGCTGGAGCTTTCTCCACTGAGCCAAAAAAGAAACAGAACTAGTCTGAGGCGACCCTCTGGCTCTCCAAGGTCAGTTGTCACCCAAAGCCTCTGTCTGCTTGTTGGGGATTCATACCTGTAGTGAGCAGTTCACACTCGCTACTTAAAACCCCAGTTGGGGCTCAGCTGAGCTATATTCGCTTGCTGGGAGAGAGCTTCTCTCTGGCACCACGAGGCTTTGCAGCTCGGGCTATGGAGGAGGGAGTCTCACTACTTGGATCCGCAGGTTTTACTTACAGATTTTATGCTGTGATCTTGGGCATTCCTCCCAATTCAGGTTGGTGTATGATGAGTGGATGGTCTCGTTTGTTCCCCCCCAGTTATTCTGGATTATTTACTAGTTGTTTCTGATTTTTTTTAGTTGTTCCAGGGGGACTACTTAGCTTCCACTCTTTTCTATGCTGCCATCTTCCCTCCTCTCTGAAAAGTTAATTTTTAACCATCATTTTTGGAGAATCACCTGTGAACTAACCGCTGAGTGTCCACACCAGTATAATTTCAGATGCACTTGCCTTGTGTGCTGTCACTGTCCAGTCTGCCTGCTCCTGCTTTGGCCATCGCCGATGCCAGTGTATCTCCTCCTTGAGCTCTTTGAAAGCAAAAACCATGCCATGCTTGTCTCTGGGACCCAGTGCCTGCCTAGTGTCTGCACAGAACAATAAATGTTTGGCAGATGCAGGCTTGAAAGAGCATAGGTAAGGGCTGCCCAGCGGCTGGAGCTCTCCATGGGCTTCATAGGATCGGAATGGAGAGAGGAGAGGACATTGTAGAGTGGGGGAGGCCTGCAGAGATGCTGGGGAGAGGCCTGAGGTGGAACATGTGATGAAACCATCGGGTTTTCTCCTCCTCATGGCAAAGGGCATAAAAGTATAGGCTGGGAAGGCAACTGAGGCTGTGTGCAGAGAACTTAGAATTTAGATTTAAAGTAAGGAAGTAGGGAATGGAGACACACTGATGATCTTCCTCCTGCTCTCTTCCCACCCCCAGAAGCAGCAGGATGACTGTCTCCCCAGGGGTTCTGCGGCCAGCAGGGATGCTGGGCAGGTGCAGTGTCCTGGGGCCTGGCACTTGTCAAGGGCCAGGTTCTGAATCATCTGGGCCCTTAGTGTGAGGGGGTCTGCGTGGGAGAAGAGACCCTCCCGCGCCGTGCAGGACCCGCAGGGCTATAGGCCTGACTGAGGATGCCCTGAGGCACAGATGTGGCTAAGGAAGCTGAGCCTCCGCCCCACTTCCCACTTCTCCCCGCCACCCCCATTCTGCCCCCACTGACTCATACACAGACACAGAGGAGAACTAGGGGAAATCCCCTTACCGCTTCCAAACCCACCATGACTAAAACTAAAAAGAAAACAAACATTGAATTTCACCACTTAACCATGTATTCAAATTCTTAATACACTCCCAAATTACCTGGTGTTCTAAACCCCAAGTGGAAGGAAGGACGGTCACCTGGTCCCCCCCCCCCCCCAAAGCAACTACTGCCTGGACTTTCAAGTATATTACCTGTCTTAGTTTCCCAGGCTGCCGTAACAAGAGCTTAAAACAACAGAGAGGTATTGTCTTATGGTTCTGGGGTCTAGAGGTCCAAAAGGAAGGTGCTGGCCAGGCTGTGCTTCATTTGAAGCCCTGAGGGATGAGTCTGTCCCAGCTGTCCACGCCCCTCTCCTGGCGTCTGTGGTGGATCCCCGGCATTCTCCCACATCTATCTGTGTGTGTCCAGGTCTCCCCTTCTTATAAGGACAGCAGCCACATAGGATCAGGGCCCACCCTAATCCATTTGTTCTCATCATACCTAGAAACATCTTCAAAGACCCTATATACAATTAGTATCACGTTCACTGGACCATGGATGGGACTTGAACATGTCCTTTTGGAGGACACAGTCCAACCCAGTGCATTGTCTCGTGCCAGGTGGGAAGCTGGGCTGAAGGTGCTGCAGACACTTGCTCTGCCGTGACCACCTCGGTCCCCCATTGAGGCCGGGGGGCAGCCCCCAGCCTCTCTCAACAGGGGGCTTGCTAGTTGCTTCATGGAGGTAGGGACAGAACTGCTCTGCCCTCCAGTGAGAGGTCAGTGACTTAGGAAAGCCCGGCACCCCTCAGCCCAGATCCTTTTAAAGCTGTTATGTGAGGTGGGCGCTACCAGCAGCCCGTTCTTCAGAATGTCTGCCCTTTTCCACCAAGAGGATGCCCAGTTTATTTTTTTGGCATCAGCTTCCCTCCATTACTAAACAGCCTCCTTCTGCTCCCACTTTGATGGTGACTCATTTGAAGGAAATCGCCTTGTCTATGGAGCACTGACAGAGGCTTTTGAAAGTCTTGAGCAAAACTACCAACCCCTCTCTAGCTACAAGTTGATTTCTGTCTTCTGTATGCTCTGATGGGTTCGTTAGGCCATGCTTTCTTCTTGCAGTCAAGGTGCTCTGGCAAGTGATTTCAGTTAATGCCCGGGGATTCTATCCTTCCTTTAGTAAGGGAGAGTAATTTAACCAACAACAATGATGACGATGTAATGCTGCTGCTACTGCTGCTGTCATGATGATGGTGGTGTTGGTGATGGTGGTGATGATGGTGATGTCATGATAATCACGAATGTTAACATTATTCAGTCCTACCAAGTGCCCAGCCTGTACTAAAACTCTTTACAGGGAATCAGTCTCACTTATCTTAAGGGCAACTGAGCTCTTTTTTAGCAGATGTGGGAACTGAGGCTTAACCCCTAAGTAACCTGCCCAGGGTGCACAGCTCATAAGTAAGTGGCCTTCCAGGGATTAGAACCAGGCAGGCCCCAGAACCATGCTTTTAACTAGCCCCAGAACCCAGGCCTGCTGGAGTTTTCATCATTTTAATCCAGGATGATGATAAGATGGATGCAGAGAGAGGCTACCTCTGGCTGGGGGAAGAGTAGTGTTCTCCTGACTAGCGTCCTAGCCATGCTTTGTGCTGTCAGGAGCTGCAGTCCTGGGAAGAAGTTTTCTATGAAAGCACGCATAATAGCGAGTCTAACGTGAGGTCCCTACCGTCATGGAACACACGGTCCAGAATCAATTCTGGGCATACCTTTTCCTCCTGCCCTCCCCTGGGAAACTGCACACAGTTTGACAGTAAGAGAGCTCTATCCTCGGGCATCAGAAAGCTTCACAATATACAAAAACAGAACAAGGGCTGAGCAAAAGGGTTTATATATTTACTGAACACTATATATTTTCCCTGTACCAGCTGTACCCAGGAATCTAGGAATCTAGAGCACTTGCTACATTCCACAGTGTCTCTGATTAAGGTACCTGAGATGAAAGGGTTAAGCCCAGGCTTGCTGGAGTTCAGCATTTTAATCCAGGATTACAATGGCTGCAGAAAGAGGCCACTGTGTCCCCTTGACCTGAGTGGTGGTTCTCTGACTAGAGATGCTGCCCTGCGTGGCTGGGACGCCCTGCCACCACGAGACTGGCTTGGGTAGAGAGATGTGAGGGAAGGGCCCACATGCTGTCATTTGTCCTCGTGAAGCAGCTTCAGGTGCTGGTGGTTGGGGGGCAGTGGGAGGGGCCAGAATACGCACATGAATCTGTTATCTTCCCCAACAGTTAGCTCTTTGTTGTAGGTTTTGCTGCCCCTTGGGAGCTGAGTAGCTGTGGTGTGAACCCCCGAGAGAGAGAACCTCAAAGCCCTGCACTCCACCCTGTGGCACACCAGGCTGCATGGCCAAAGACCCAGACACACAGAGTAGCAAGTGAAGTTCTCTCCCATATCCAACTCCCGTGTTTACAATAGGGAAACTGAGGCCCAGGGAGGAGAATCCCTCAGCTGCCTTATCCCTGTGCCCTACCCATGGAGCTCATGAGCCCCAGATCTGCAGGCTTTCGAGAGTGGCGAAAGCTGCCTGTTCTTAGGTGGGAAACTGTGTTTCTCTTGGCCTGGCTGCCCGCTGACTGCCCTGGCCTTCCAGGAAATTCCTAGAGGAGTCATGGGAGCTGGGACTGTGGGTTACAGTCCATGGACTGTGTCCTTGGCAGAGGTCAGGGTCAGATTAGACTGGAAAGTGTCCCTCAGGTGGAAGAGTGTGAACTTGTCTGTCCCTTGGGTGGCCTCCCTGGGCCAGCATTGGGAGGTGGGAGGTGGGCAGTCAGACCGGGACAGGCTCAGCATCCCACAGAACCACGCCTATTGCTTCCTGCCTCTGGGGACGAAGACCACCTTCCGACGACAGGGCTGGTCAGGAGCCCCCTCTCCAGCTCAGCTCATCTTGGCTGCAGTCTGTGAAGGTGGCTGCCCCTCTCCTCTCCAGTCTGTTACTGCATAAATGCCTCCAGGCACCTAAAATGCCTTGCTTTTCTAATCAGTGGAGAAACTAGCTTTGTCTGCCAGAAACCAGAGCAGGGCAGCTGATGGAAAAAATATATACTAACAGCTCCAAATGGAGGGAGCAGAAAGGAAACAGCAAAGTAGGAAAATGGCTTACAAACCAAGAGGGCACAAGGCTGATCCTGGCAACATCTGGCCAGCTACCTGGGGGCTCTCCAGCCTGCTCAGCAGGTCTGGTGACAAATGCTCCCTGACAGCAGGGGAGCCACAGCTGTCACCGGAAGGCTCCAAGGGTGCGGGCATCTCTCCAGGCTGGTAACCTCATTATCTCTGCTGTCGGAGCAGGAGCCCCAGGGAGCACAGCTGCTCTCGGCTGCTTGTCAGTGGCGCTGCTCATTCGGGAAGCTGTGCAGAGAGGGGCCTCTCCTGCCACGGGAGGCTTCACCGGGCTGGCAAGCCTGGGGATTCACTTTCACAGTAAAGGCCTCCTTGTTCCAAAGCCATGCTGAGGCCCTGCCAGGGTTCATAGACACAGATGGTGCCTTTATTCTAGCAGTTCCTTTTTATTTCCCCTCCTCTGGCTCCAAAGCTGGGTAAGGTGCAAATAATGAGGGGGAAAAAAAAAACAAAAACCCAAAAAATGAAAAACCACAGTCTTCCCAAAGCTTGTCCAAGGATGCCCCAGGGAGGCATGTTTCACTTATGTCTCTGTCATGCAGGAGACCACCTGGTGCCTGCCCCTGTCAGGACAAGACCCCCTCTCCCAAGGTGGCACATGAGAGGGGTAAGGGTGGGGTAGGGTGGGCCACTGATTTGCGATCTAGGCCCAGCCGAGCCTCTATCTGCCTGAGTTCTCTTTCTCTGGACTCTCCCTGGTGAGGACAGCCCAGCTTATGTGACAGTGAGGGCAGGGGATGCTGAAGTCACATCACAGAGTGTGTCCAGCCCCAGCCACAAGCATCCTTGGCCTGTGCTGGGACCCTGGGAGGGGAGGGGACAGAGGGAGTGGGAGAGATGCAGGAGGATGTCATCTGCTTTGCTCTCAGTTGATGCTCGACCTTGAGCTGTGTGCCTTATGTTCCTCTCGCTCCGGAGCACCGTCATCTGTCAGGTGGAGAGAGCACCTGCCCTCCACCAGCCCGGCTGGAGAGAGCGAGCTCCGCGGAGAAAGCCGACTTGTCAGTGGGAGGCTGTGGGCTCCCATGACTGCTATAAGCTGGCGCGGGCTGCATGTCACCGTCTGGGAGACAGCTTTGAAAAAGGGCTGCTGTCATTTTCAGCAGCTCCAGACTGGCTAGGGAGGCAGCACATCTGGTAGGTGGTGAGGGTGGATAGACCCTTATTATTATGAAAATCGAGCCATTTGCTGACTTGGTTTGGGTCCAGCTTAATTTCTCTCAGCCCTGACTCTGTGAGCCCCAAGCTGATGCCTGACAGGTTTGGATCGGGACTAACACAAGAAGACACCAGGGTTTATAACAGTGTCATTTCCCCAAAGGACAAGAACTATGATGGGCGGAGCCCAGATTCCTTGTGTCTGCGGTGGGAGTGCAGGGTAGTGTGCACATGTGTGCTTGAGTGGGCGTGCGTGTGGGTGCAGACAGACAAGGAGAAGGTGAGGTGATGCGTGCAAAGGCCATCTGTCTGGGCACAGGCCCAGCCCGACCTCTCCAGGCCCTTTTCTCCCCCTTCCTCCAGGATAACTCCTGCTGTCTGCCAAGGAAGGAACAATGGAATAATCTGGAGACTTCGCTACCCCTGTCTAGATCCTCCTGGGGTCTCTGCTTCCAGTCCCTAAGCAGCTGCCCCAGGCCTGGCCATCTCCCCACCCCCACCCCAAGCTCAGGGCTCTTTCCCAGGTCCCCGGCCCCAGGCCTGATGCTGCAGCACCCTCTGTGTGGGAGCTGGAAGAGGAAGGCGGCACATGCAGGGCTTTTTCTGGCAGAGCTGGTGTTCAACACTGTTAAAGCCCCTTCTAATCCATGTTATTTTCTTCTAATCCCTCCCCTGTCTGCTCTGCCTGCGTGCTACCCTGCAGGACCTTTGGTCCCAAGCCGGAGCCCGTGCCAAGCCCCAGGCATGAGGAAGCCAAGCATCTGCTGCAGCATGCCCACGTGAAGGCCAGGACCCGGCCCCTCCGTGCCAGCCATGACATTGTGCCCACCATAGCCCAGGGAAGCCGGTGAGTACAGCTCAGACCCAGCTGGCCTGGGAGGGCTGTGGCGGGGAAGGGTGGGCAGGGAGAAGATGTGGGATCTAGCCAAAACGCTGCTGTTCGCTCTTCCCTTCTGCATGTTTTTTTTTTTTAATCCCATGTCAGGCACTCGCTTTAAAACATTAAGTTAGTCGGCACACATTTACTGGGGGCCGACTGAGTGTCAGGCATTGAGTTAGACGTTGGGGATACATAGGTAAATGAAACCTAATCTGAGCTCCCTGAGGGGATGGAGGCCACAGTCTCTAGGAGGAAAGACAGGCAAACCGATAATGGAATTCTGTGGACTATGGTGTAGTAGAGGAAAACTGTGCACACTCAGCAGGAAACTTGTAGTTCCTCCTGGGGAGGACATGTGAGGCTCTCCAGAGGAGGTGCCTTCTAAATTGGGACTTGAAGGAGATGTAGATACTTCCTGGGCAGATGAGGGAGGCAGGTGAGCATCCTAGGGGAACTGTGAGCAGAAACACTGCGCTCAGGATCTCCTGGGCTAGAGCACAAGGATGCACAGTGGGCATGATGTGACAGCTGGAGAGCTCTGTGGAGGCCAGTCGTGGAGGCCTCCAGGCCTGCTAACCAATTTGGATGTGTCCTCTAGAAGCTAGGGAGCCACTGCAAGATTTTAAATAGTGGGCGATGTGATCACATTTGCATTTCAGTAAAGCCTTTCAGGCTGCAGAGATGTGCTGGTTGCAGGAGCCAGGGGACAGTGGGGAGGCTGTGCCCCAGGCCTGGTGGGATGGGAGGTGCCTGACCAAGCAGGAGCAGAGATAGGAGATTCACAAGAGCCAGAAACAAGTAGGCTTACCAAGGTTAAAGCTCTGCTACATACTAGCCATGTGCTTTGGGAAGTCTCTGTGCCTCCATTTCCTCATCTGCAAAATGAGAACTATATAGTACCTGTCTTATAGGGTTGTTGTGAGGGTTATATGAATTCTACATAAACATTTAGTGAGTACTGTAGAATATTAACTCCTGCTATTAGTCGTTGAATTAACTGGATGTGGGAGGGATGAGAAGGGGAAGCAGCCAGAACTGAGCCTGGGATTCTGTTTGGATGTTTGGAGGGGCCTTAGCCAAGGGTGAAGCCTAGGCGCATGGCCAGCTTCCGAGAGGGATTGCCTGGGGCATCCATTGGAGCTGCTCATCAGGCAGTTGGATATGGGATCGATAGAGGAGGAGAAATGTCAGAGCTGCAGATTGATCCCTGATTTCATGGTGTTGGGGTCATGGGTGAGGGTGAGCTCACCCAGGGATGAAGAGACATGAGAGAGCAGGTTCAAGGACTCAAAGACCAGCTCATCACCTGCGTGACTGCTCACCTGGGTGACACACCCCACTCCCTTCATGGTGCCTGTCCTGTGTATGGTGTACCTTATAGAACCGCTTACACGAGGAGTTTCCCACCTGGGCCTGGGATGAGGTAGCCAGGCCCAAGCAGGACCCACCGCGTGGCGATAGAGGGAGTGAGGATTCTTTGTGCAACTGGACCACATGCTTTTTGATGGTGGCTGCTGAGCCTGCTCATTAGAAGCCCGGGACCTGTAAGGAACCATTGAGGTGACTCCATTGTGAGCAGAGGTACAGGCTGCCCTGGGCTGCAGCCCTCAAGAGAGAGCCCGAGAGACCCTAAATCCCAGCAAGGGATGTCGCACAGGCTACCATTATTTCCTTTTCCATGTTTTGTGCCTTGTCTCTCTCCCTCTGGCTGGTGGACACTAGTTGGAGATGGACATGGCTTATTTGAGGTGCCCTAACTATTATTCTCTGCATATATATGGGATCCAGAAGCCTTGAACTTCCAAGGAAGTTCTGCTTTCTACAGATACTGAGGCTGGGTTGAGTAGGCTCAAAAACAGCAAGACTATCTGCAAAACAGATTCTATTATGTAAATGACCCCAATCACTAACTTTAAAGTAGGTTGCCTTTTGCCTGGTTGTCTCCTGGCTATAGAAGTGTTGTCAAAATGCAAGGTGACCCACTTTAGCAGCTGCTGTGTCCAGAAAAGAATTACTATGACTTGCAGTGCTTGGTGAATCCTCAGAGGGTATAGCTGAAAAATCAACGCCAGATGGTTTGCTGCAGATGCTTCTAAAGGTTACGCTCTGTCAAGTCACCCCGGAGGGCCATGCTGTGTTAGATGCTGGAGGCCCCCCCAGCCCAGATGCATCCCTCCTTCCAAAGAGCAGCTTAGTGAAAGATGATGGAAGTCTGGGGGCAGGCAGAGCAGTCTCCAGAAGCTTTTCTTTGTCCTAGGTCTGGCTGGAGGTGTCTGGGACAAACCTGAACAGACAGGACTTTTCCAAGAGGTGAAGAGGTGGTTAGTAATAGCTGCATTTTCTAGAAGCAAATCAAACAGTAATTGAGAAGCTCCTGAAAGCACACGCTCTTGCCATTTGGGGGAATAGGCACACCTGGGTTGGTGATCCTAATCCTTGGGATGAGGGCAGCAAGATGGCAGGGCCTGGGAGAGTGACACCAAAAGTTCTCTTGTCCTGTGGCAGACAGTAGCCATGTGAAGACTCTGTGGAGCTTGCTTATCTTGGACTGAGTGTTTAGGTCGGCATTCTTGTAGAAAGCAGGACTCGAGAAAGGAGACTCCCCAGGAAGGCCATACAATTCCCGGACTAGAGCAGAGGCTCTGAGCTGAGACCGAAACCTCTCCGAAAGGGCTAACTGTTGAGTCACACCGGCTGTGGCCTCCTCTTGATAAGCTTGGCAGGCGTGGGCTCTGCTGGCTGCTTCAGTGCCTTTCTCCCTCTGCATTTGTCTCCAGAATCCTCACCCTACCTTCAGGCACTGTTCTCAGCACTGCTGAGGTGGGCAGGGAGCCTCTGGGTTGAATAATTGGGTAGAAGATACCTTAGGTGATTAATAATAGGCTCAAGCTCCCTTTCATTTCTTCTTTTAGGAAAAAGAAACGTTTATTTCTATCTTTGAAGTGAATTTCAGGGATGACTTAACTTACCATCTTGTATGTAAAAGTCACTGATGCGGCTGAAGGGACTGGAACCACCTTATTAGATTGGGAATGTCCCGCCCTTAAAGCTGGGCCCCGAAAGTGCAGCCCACATCCTGTCAGCAGGGCAGGGTTTCACCCGCTGGGGCCTCATAGCGGGTGTTGTGTCTGAGCTCTACAGAAACTCCGAGTGGGCACTTCCTGCCTTGGGTGGGGGTGTCCAGTCTGGGTGGCTGGGGTGGAGCTTGGTGGGGTGCTTGCCGTTTCTGGGGTTGAGGTGATGATGTGTCTCTGGCTAGGTACTGGAAACCCCAGGAAGAAATTCTGGGAGCAAGAATGCCTAGAAATCCTGACTTGGAGACTTAAAATGCACTCTTCCCATAAAACTTGGAGCAAATACATTATTTCCACAAAATCTCTTGTGGTCTTCTGTGATGCCAGATGGTCAGACCCCCTTCCTCTCCCTAAACATCCACTCACACACATATGCCCTTTGTGTCTTTGGTACCTTCCTTCTGTGCAATCCTGAGTTGAATGATGTTTCCTCTTAACTCCAGCTGAGCCAACACGAGAGGGAAAGCCACAAGTAAAGAAGGCAGCTGTCAGCTCCCTGACTCCCTCCCAGCCTGTGGGGGTAACCGTGTGGGTTGTAGTTATGCCGGAGCATGTGGGAGACAACCCCAGAGTGGAAGGGGCAGGTGGTGCCTGGGAGGGGTCTGTGCCTTCCTCGCCATCCTTCTGCCTGTGACTCCTCCTTTCTCTTCATCAGAGATGGCCGGAGGAGCCCCACCGTGGACCCGAGGATGGCCCTTGCCTGCAGAGACAGCCCCCAGAACGGGAACATGAGTGACTCCTCCAGCGGAGAGTCCAGCAGTGGGCAGTGTCCGAAGCGCAGTGCCTCCCCTTCCCACGTCCGCTTCGAGGATGAGTCTGCCTGCGATGCCGAGTTCCGCTACCTGGAGCGGCTACAGCAGCGCCAGCGCCAGGTGCTGAGCTTGGCGCTGCCGACCGGGGACCAGGGCCCCCTGCGCTCTAAGCCAGACCTCGCCGACTACATCAGCGGGGGCGTCCGGCGCAGGGATGCTGGGGAAGGGGCCCTCCACAGGCTCGTGGGCAGGCTGGACTGGAGGGGCCTCCCGGCCTCACCACCCACGCCCGCTGGCAGCAGCGAGAAGTGCCGAGCCTGCAGCAGGTGTACAGAAGGCTGCCGGCCTGCGGAGGGGAAGGTGCCCCCAGACCCGACGGGTCTCCAGGAGCTGGAAGCCGCCTGCGGGGTGGAGGGGGTGCTGGCGGAGCCCTGTAGCTCCGGGGGCCTGAGCTCTCCCCTCAGTCTCCTCCCTCCCGAGCAAAGACCCCGCCAAGCAGAATGGGTCAGGGAAACATACACCGGAGATAGCGTGCGCCTGGAGGAGGCGGACTCAGCCCTCGACAGCACTGACACCTCGGATAGCTGCAGAACCGACAGTGAGGAGGCTGGGGCCTCGCAGCCCAGCAGGGCACGGGGCCGACCCCGCAGCGGCAGCCCCTGGCTCCAGGGCTCCAGGTCTCGAGGAGGCCACAGGGGATCCAGGAAGACCCAAACAGAGCTGCCCCGGGGCCCTCAGACTGGGCATCCCCTGTCTGGGGTCAACCACCTGGAGGTGGGAGAGGAGGCAAAAGAAGACAGAGGACACACAAGGGAGGGGGCTTTTTTCCCAAGAGAAGATGCTGTTCCTAAGCCTCCTGCCCTGGAACCTAAGAGGGCTTCCCTGGGCTCCCAGCAGCAGCCTGGACCTGGGCTGGGAAATCACTGGGCACACCCAGCAGATCCCTGGGCTCCGTGCAGGACAGCCTGTGCCTGGACCCCTTTCATGAAGCTCAGACCATCGGGGCCAGGCAGGCAAGGGCAGGCTATAGGAAGCCCTGATTCTCCGGAAATTGCATCCACTTCCTCCCTGCAGCACAGCCACGCAGAATCCTCTGCCCCCCATCAAGCCCAGCTGCCAACTGCTTCACCGTCCCCTGCAGGCTGGGTGCCAACCCCTCCCTCTACAAGGAAAACCACCTCCCCTGTGCCTCGTAGGAAGGCAGCCCTGGCTCGGCCCTGCAGGGCAGGTGACCAGGGAGGCCCTGTGGACACTCCCCTGCCTCCTCCTACAAGTGAGGTTCCCAGGACCTGTGAGCTCACTTCCACACAGACCTCAGCCTGCAACCCCCAAATGAGGCACCGGCTGCTGTCCCTGTCCTCCAACAACTGCAACAACATCTCACCTCAGGGGCCACAGGACCCCTGGAGAGGAGCCACCCCTGAGGGCAGAGCGGAGAGGGGCCCCGGCAGCCAGGAGCCAGAGCCATCCCAGGAGAAGAGCAGGGACGGTAAGGGTTGCTGCTGGCTGGTATCCAGCTCCGCACCTAGGGCAGCCCTGGGGCGGGGGCACAGGCCAGTGTGGTGACACCTGGGCTTTCAGTCTTCACTTACCTTTCATCTTAGCAGTCAGATAACATAGGCCACAGTCCACTCCCAACAGCGTCTCGGAGCCCCTCGGAGCAGCCAAAGGTGTCGGGGAAGCTGGTGGAGCCCGCGGGCTGGTTGCAGGACACAACACCAGCCGGAGGGCAGACTGACCAGTTCCCCCTGGGGGAGGCAGAACTGTGGGGAGGTTGAGTTCCGTGGCTGTAGGAGGCCTGGGCTATAGGGAAATTTTACTCCCAACAGAGCAGGAAGAGGCGGCAGCTTCAGGATTTACTATTTGCTCAGAGCAGTACGTGGCCAGCGATTCCACGGCTGAGGCCCTTTGTCTTTAACACCTTCATTTCATTCATTCACCCATCCACTCTCCATTCAGCATGGAGTGAGCACCTCGTCTGTGCTCTCCTAGCGCTGTGGGGAATGAATGCATGGCTAACTCAGCAGGGGCCCTGCCCTGGGGGCCTCCGTGACCAGGCAGACGTGCCGTCCGGAGGACACAGTGACCGGCGGGGGGCTGGGGTTGCTCTCTGGTGCCTGAGCCCTCCCCTAGCCCCGGCCCCTGGGCTGCTGGTGGGTTAGGCCGTCACCTCCTTGCTCTTGCAAGGGTCCTCCGACTGAGGGCACACCTGGCCATCAGCTGCCTCAGGCTCTGCTCCCTAATGCTGTGAACGGAGGGCACCAACTCGGCCACTCACTTGAGGCCGAGATGACCAGATGACACATGTGTGGCCCACGCATGCTTTTTTAAGGTGTCTGCAGCTCTGGGACTGGGATGGCTGGAGAGGGATCCCAGGCTTGGAAACAGTGGGGGAGGAGAGGGCAGAGAGATGACAGATCAAAATGACCTCACTGAGGAGGAGAGTGCCAATTCCCCAGACCCCCAGTTGAGGGCAGTGTGCGGGCCATCTCCTCCACACCACACAGGGACAAGCACTTTCCACCTTGCTCTCTTGCTGACGCAGACCCTGCACCCTGAGGGAACAGGCCCTGCCCGCCTGAGATCCACCTCTCCGTGTCTGCTGGGGTGGGCCTGTCAGCTGGCTGCTGGCTCCCCTAACCACTTCCTGCAGGGCTTCCACTCTGAGCTCTGGTGAGCTCTGGGGCAGCCTGGACCCTCTCTTCCTGGAGGGCTGGAGTCTGTGTGCTGCAGGCATGGACCACGGAGGACGTAGCTTCTCTTCCCAGGCGGAGGGCTCAGCTTCTCTCACTACCTGTGAGGTTCTGGGAAACTCACTTAATCCCTCTGTATCCCAGTGTCCTCATCCATAAGTTGAGTATAACAATAGAACCTATATCCTAGGAATAAATGAAATAATCTCTGTGGAGGGTTTACTTTGCTACCCAGCATATATAGATGCTCCAAAATGGTGGGTATGGAAGCTGATAGAAATTACAATCAATAAAATTGTGTTTTTGTCCCAGGAGTACAAAATTTTCCTCTGCTCCCAACTACGTCTCTTGCTATAGAAGGGACAGGACTTACCACAATCAACCCCCTTCATTCAGCAAACCTGTATTAAGCATTGACTCTACCAGGGACTGTGCTGGGTGAGGGGGTTATGGCCGTAATAGGACCCAGGACCTGCCCGCAGATAGCTGACAGTCTAGAAGGCTCCCGACCCCCGACACTGAGGGAGGGTCCTCAGCCCTGATCTGTGAGGCCACCCCCCATCTTCTCAGGGTGCTTCCCCAGGTCTCACCAGCCTCTGCTACTCTTGGGGCTCCTGCTTCTTTTTGCCTTCCTTGCCAGGAATGCCCCCTTCCTCCCACCATGGCCTGGGGCGGGGGTCAGCCTGACAGGAGGGACACTGTGGTTATTTCAGGAAGACTCCAGGGCTCTCCCTGCTCAGCAGCTGTTGGCACCATCAGCAACACGGGCATCACCCTCTCCCTGGCCCCAGAGGAGCCAGAGTCCAGCCAGGAACCAGAAGGAGGCCTGCAGAGGACAGAGCTGAGTTCTGGAGGGTGCACACCGTCCCGGTGAGTGACAGGAGCAAGAGCCCTGGCCAGGGGAGGGGGAGGGAAGGAGATCCCCTCGAGTGGACACATGACTGACCTTACTGTCCTCCAATTCTTAGATTCCTTGACTTATGTCCAGGTCTGGGGCTCCTAACACTCCTTTCCAAATAATTTTTAGTCAAGAGTACTTGATTATTCATTCACTGAATGGTCTTGATCTCCAGGTGCTGTGCTAGACATTGGGGCACAGAAGACTGGACAGCCCAGCCCTCAGGGTGCCCCCAGATGGGGTTGTCGCCTGAGAGGACACACTCCTCGCTCTGTGCTTGGAAACCACCCCTGTTGCTGAGGAAAGCCCAGCATTCACATTTCCAGTCTGTCCTTCGGTCTTGAGGGTATGAGTCTTTGCCCTGGAGAGCTCCTTGGCCTGATGTCTAAGTCTGGGCGAGCCCAGTGCTCTGGCCGGGGTCTTCTCTTCTCCACCTAAACCCTATCCCTGGTGGCCTTCAGATCTCCTGGCTTCACATGCCACCGAGGGCCAAATCTCCACCTGCCTCTCCAGGAGCCCCCTAGAACTCCAGATTTGTACATTCGGTTTCCCCCGACATCTCTGGGGTGTCTGATAGACCTTCAGCTCAACTCAGACAAACTGAACCCTCCATTACCCCCAACAAATCGTTTCCCCCTTGTTCCAGTCCCAGCAAACACACCGCCATCCACACAGCACCCAATCCCCAAATCTGGGCATTGTCTTGTTTGCTCTCTTTCCTTCTCTCCTGCTCCATTCCATTGGCACATCCTCTCCACCTCCTGAATGCCCCATTGTCACCGTTTCTCCTGGACTAAGCCACATCACCTTTTGCTGTACAACTTGAGCAGCCTCCTACCTGCTCTCTGCCTTCCCACCTGCTCCCTACAATCCGTTCCCCACACGGTAGTGGAAGTTACCTTTTTTAAACCTTAATTAAATGATGTCACTCTCCTGCTTAGACCCTCTCCCCTAGTGGCTTTTCCTCTCACTAAGAACAGAATTTGAGCCTCTGCACCTCTGCTAGCCTGTCTGACCTCAGCTCCTCCCTCGATCCCCCTTTTTCATCGTGTCCAAGCCCCAGTGGCCTGGCCCTCTATGTTCTTGAACGTGCTGAGCCTCTTCCTGCCAGAGGGAACATCCCCACTGTTTCCCCGCCTGGAACACTACCTCCTGGGCTCTGCAGGACTGGACTGGCTCCTTCTTGTTATCCAGCTCTCAGTTTAAATATCATCTTCTCAGGAAGGCCACCAAGCCTAAAATAAACACCCGGTCACTCTCTACTTCACGCTCCTCAGTCGCTGATGGTTTGTCTCGTCTGTTCACTTGTCTGTTCTTTAGAAGGTCCTGAGTGTAAGGAACGTGTTTGTCTTGCTTAACATATACCTCAGTGCCTAGGAGAGGCTGGCACATAGGAGGACCTTAAGAAATATTGAATGAATGAATGAAGGACTGACTGAGTCATGATGATGGATTCCCTAAAAGCTCTCCAAGACAGAGGAAGTCCACTTGGCCGTTCTTCCTGCTGCCTGGTTGCTAGTTCCTCCATCAGGAGTTGGCACTGGCCCAGCTGGCGCCCACTGGACCCCAAGGTGCAGCCCTTCCTTGCCGCCCTCCTCAGGCCCTCCCCGGCCCGCCTCATTTCGACCCTTGTGTTCCAGAGCCTCACCAGGGGTCAGCGCAGGACCCAGCCCACCCTCAGCCGCCCCTTCGGAAAAGAACAGGAAAAGCAGCAGCAGCAGCACCTCCACCCTGAGGCTGAAAAGGTTCTTCTCTGCCCTGGGCCAAGGTACCCGGCCCAAGTTGGGCAAGTCCCACAGCTACAGTGTGGAGCAGCTGCAGCCCCCTGCGTCCGGCACGGCATCAAACACCAGCAGCCCCAAAGTGAAGAGATCCCCATCGCTACAATTCCTGCATCTGGTGAGTCCTAAGGGTTCCAGCCAAGGGTGTGTGAGGCCAGGGGTGGTGCAGCAACCTTTGGAATGGAAAGTTGGAGAAGCAAAGCACTGAGGATGGAGAAGCTACTGGCATCCCTACAGTTGATCCACGAGACTTGAGCACCCCGCACTTACGTTCCTCCACCCAGCACCCAGGGCTGGGTGCATCCTTAACTCTCCCTCCCCTTCTCCTCTGCCAAGTCCTGGGGTGTCTACCGCCTTTTCATTCTGTCTTGGTCACTTCGCACCTGGATTCCCTCAGCAGTCTCCTCGCTGGCCTCCAGAGTGGGCTTGGCCACATCCAGATCTGGCCCTACCACCCCCTTGATGACCATCTGTCACTTTGCATTTGCCAAAGGGCCCAGTGATGTGTCTGCTTTCCTCTCGGATCCTTCTCCTTCCAATGCTCTTGACTCCACTTATACTTGACTTCTGTACAGTTCTGTAATCAGGCTGACCTTGAAACTTTGCCTGAAATGTTTCTCCCACTGTCTCCAGCTGCTCACCCATCAGTACTTCCTGCCCCTCCAACAAACCGTCTCCAAACCTTCCTCGAGCTGAAGAAAGGGCCTCTGCTCTGAGTTCCCATCTCACCCTGTGCTTTCCTCCTTTGTGGAACTTGTCACACAGTATTTGAATTGATTTTTATCTGTCTCTCTCACTGGAGTGTCAGTTCTTCGAGGGAAGACCCCTTGATCTTTATATTCTCAACACTTAGTTACAGTGTACAGCACAGTGGCTGATGCAGTGTATGTACTCAATAGACTGACTGAATGAGTGAGTCAGGGCGGTTAGCCAAAGTCCTCCCTCCCCAAGGAGCATTAGCAAACCAACAGCTGTGCACTGACTCTCAACCAGGCCTCTAGGATCCTGTTCTAGGAGTTCAAAGGCTTTTTCCATGTTTTGTGTTTGTTCCTCTATCCACCCTCCCCACCACCACCACCACCATTCCCTGGGCAGAATGAAGCCAGGTAAGCTCCGTCTGGGGCACTGGAGCCTTTCACTGTTTGGGCTGCAGTAGCAGACAGAATGCACGTTGAATGAAAATCCCATTGGTTGTCTTGCATCAAGAGCAGGACTTTGTATGGATGCTCAATAAATATTTTTTGCATGAATTAATGGAAAGCAAAGAAACAGGGGCAAAGAGATCAGAAGCTGGGGAAAAAAGCAGGAGCAGGGATAAGTGCTCCGGGAATTCTCTTTTCTCTTGAAGTTGGACCTGTCCCATGTGTGTGAGAGCCATGGCCCCCAGATTTACTGCCGTCAGAGCGTCAATCTCTGTAAGCACCTCAGGGCAAAGATAGAAAGTCAGCTGACTAAGAAAGAGGAAGGGGGAGTCTAAGGAAGACTGAGCAATGGAAAGAAATTCTCAAGAACTGAAGAAAGAAGGGAATCTGTCCCACTCAGAAATATTTATATTCATCATATCTCAGGGGTGAAATGCTACCTGTTAGAATCTAGTGCTTGGTAAATGTTGGATGAGAGGGTGGTGGAGCTTCACTGGGTCTTGTTTTTGTTTTGCCCTCCTGAGTGGGCAGCCACCCTGTCCTCCAGGGGGCTGTGGCTCTTCCCGTTGGCCTTTGAACTGTATCTGGAAGGCTCTCCCCTTTGTTCCCTCTCTCCATTTTCTCTAGGAAACTCCTACTTGTCTTTCGGGTCTGAGTTAAGCATGACGTCTCCGGGGAAGCTCTCTTAAATGCTGATTCAAGGTCAGGCCCCCCCCTTAAGCTTCTTGATAATATGCCCAACTTTTCATTCAGAGCATGGATTCCAAATATAATAAATAATGTGTTCAGTCATTTGGTTTAAAAGCCTGCTTCTCCCTGCCCCTATCTCTACCACCCCAATCCCCACCTTCAGAATAGCTTCCACACTGGGCCTATTTCTAAAAGACAAATCTGATTAATCATGATTCTCATTACCATATTCAGTGGCCCTTTAGTGGGGCTTATAAAGTCCTTCCTGGGCTGGTCCCCTGGCTCCAGCCCATCTCCCATCACCTCTGCAGGCCACACTTATGCTCCAGAACACTCCAGGCTTTTTCTCCTCTCTCCATGTCTTTGCATGTGCTGTTTCTTCTATTGGAGAACTCGTGCTTCAAGACTTACTCAAGTGCCAGCTCTTCTAGTGTCCCCAAAGTCTCTCTCTGCTTCCCTAGGGTGTCGGCCATACTTTTAGTCTAATCCTTACAACATGCATCTAGGTCTTTCAGCTTATCTGTGCTCTTTACCATTCCCATCCTGGAGGGATTTTTATCTTATCCATCTTTTTATGCACAAGGTATTAAGGTACATGTTTAAATCACAATTTTTGAATGAAGGTGATACCAATGAATCACAAAATAACATTTAAGATTTTAACTCTAGAATTGAGTTCAATATTCTGTAATTAATTTGCTTTACTTTTCTGTTGAGGTTAACCTTAACATAAGAGTTTTCTATCACTTGAGATACTTACTATTATAGCAATAAGTTATTTCAGCTAAAATATTGAAGTTTCAGATTGCCTGGGTAGGTCTATCTCCTTGAGTAAGTTATATGATTCTTGTTGAGCACTTTGAAATCATGACAATAGCTTGTACCATTATTTTCTTGGAGGACCGTTACAACCCAGACTCCAGGTTCATGGTTGGGGCAAGTCATCTGTCAACTCCTTCCCAGGTAGTTTTTCTCACCTGCAATATTGAACCTTCCCCACCAGGTGTCACCCTCGAACCGACATCGGAAAGCTGCCTCCTTTCAGAACCTTCATTCTCTGCTGAGCAGCAGGGCGGACCGCTCCAGCCTCTACCTGGTAGGGGAGCCCGGGGACCACCGTGCAGCTGGCAGGTGAGAATGGACAAGTGGTGGCCGGAGGTCAGACTCAGAGAGGCCAATGGAGCTGCAAGCGGAATTCCTTTCAGCCTCAGCCAGCAGCCCTGAGTGGGGTTTCTTTAAGAGAAAGCAAGGCCCACTTTCTGACAGCAGATCAGATGGAGACGGAGGCCACTTGTGTGGAGAGACACAGGAGATTCTGAGCCTGACCCCAGTGCCCTTGCCCTGTGCAATTGCAGGTCTGCAGGGAGGTGGGGCTGCTGGAGTAAGTAGAATTGGCAGGTTTGGTTCCACTGTCCCTCTGATGTCTGATGATTTCTTGAAATCAGAATGTTGAGAGAGCTTCCTGGGTCCAGTTAAAGATCAGTTAAAGATTGCAAAGACTGGGACCCCCAAAAGAGGCCCTTGACCTGTGACCCTGCTTAGAGAAATCCTACCCTCTAGATTAGCTGCTCTTAACCAGGGCTCCGTAAACGGATGGATTTCAAGGTTTCCATTAACTCCTGGAAATTTAACATAAAATTTTAGCCTTCATCAGATTCTCATAGGGGTCTCTGCTCTTGGAGGAGCTTTCTGGTTCTGTGGCAGGCTCTGAGGAGCCTCAGGTCAGCTGTGAGAACCCATGGACCTTGGCCCTGGCCAGATTCTTTCTGCTGACAGAGATCAGTGGAGTCTAAACCTCCAGTGCTAGACCCTTAGGTTGAGAGGCCTTGGCTGCCTCTAAGCCAGGGAGGGGCTGGGCCCCAGCGCCCCGACCCTCTTTGCCCTCACTCATCTCCTGTCCCTTGCAGGCCCGCCAAAGCCCCGCCCCGGCGTGCCCTCAGCGTGGAGGACGTGGGGGCCCCCAGCCTGGCTCGCACAGTGGGCCGCGTGGTGGAGGTGTTCCCGGATGGCACCAGCCAGCTGCAGCTGCAGCGCTCCCCAGACAGCACCTTTGGCTTCTGTGTGGCATCCGGGAACGGCCCGCAGGGACCTCAGGTAAGCCCCCCTCCCCTCCTTGGGCCCCCGCAGCCCTGGGGACCTGTGCACACCTCAGGCAGTGCTTTCAGCCTGTCCTCAGTCCTCGGCTGAGCCCTGGACTCTGCATTCAGAGCCTCCCAGCAAAAGGACTGTCATTCTCCTCTCAGGGGCTTGTCTGAAGAGTTGGGAGCCACTGTGGAGGCTGTCCCAGTGCCCTTGTCCTATGCAGTCACAGCTCTGCAGGGTTGTGGGACTGCCAGAGCAGGGAGCGTTGGCAGGTTTGGTTCCCCTGTCTCTCTGATGTCTGATGAGATTGCAAAATCAGAATCGTGACGGCCATCTTTTCAGAGGAGAGCCAGAGGAAACTCTTTGTGCTTGTGGTTCTGGGGAATCTCTTTGATGTGGCTGATGTGTTTAAATGGCTCCTGTCCTCCAGCTGTCTGGCAGGTCTGGACGTGCGAACTGTGACTGCCTGTCTGTGCAGCCATCCCCTCCCCCGGGGTCAGCTCTTAAGGCTTACGTTCAGATGGGTCCTGGCCTCAGGCCCGCTGGGCTTGCTTCAGTAGTGGCAGGGCCGGTGAGCAGCTCTGGGACATTGTTCCTCAGTCCAGCTGGTAGGGAGGCGGATGGGGGCTGAGGGGAACGAGCTTTGCAGGGTGGAGTGGCTGCCCAGGCCTTGTCCAAGGGCTGTGGTCCAGACTTCATCTCAAGGCGAGGGACCCTGGAAGATATTTCCAGATAGATGAGTAGGGAGGGAAGCAGGTATGCTGGGAGGTGGGGAAGGAGGAAGAGAGAAAGGGAGGGACAGACAGACACATTCCCAGAGGCCTGCTCCGGGAGGAGCTCTGCAGGGGATGAGGGGTGCTTGGGCCTGTGCTTTGACCTACTTGGTCAAAGTCATTTAGCTTGTAAAAAAAAAAAAAAAATCTGCCTGCTGCCAAATTTGCAGATCTCAACATGAGTTCTATCAGTCACTGTTTCAAGAAATACATGCTGTTGTAGAAATGGGGGATACAGCAGTGAATGGAGCAGACGACATCTCTGACTTCATGAGCATACACGAGAGAGAGGGACTATATCTACAAAAATAACTTTTTATATATTATATATTCTATACTAAAAAGAAAATAAAAATAATAAAGGTAAAGCAGGGCCTGGCCCCAGAGAGTGGCAGTGTGTAGAGTGCTCTCGTGGATGGCATGGTCGGGGCAGCTTCTCTGAGGAGGCCTTGGAGCAGGGACCTGCATGGAGTGAGAGGAGCAGCGAGTGGATCTGGGGAAGAGCCTCCCAGCCAGGGGATGGCCAGTGCAGAGTTCCTGCGGGGTGGGAAGGAGGTTGGCCTCTTAGAAGAACTGCAGGGCGGTCTGGTTGGATAGAGCCGGGGGCAAGGGGACAGCAGGAGGAGCTAAGCTCTGAGCTGGGGAGGCAGAGGGGCTGGGCCCCGGCGAGGGCTGCCGACTCACAGAGCAGGACCCGAGCACTGCTGGGCTCCAGGCAGAGGACCGACATGCTCTGGTTTACATTTCTGACAGGGTCTCCGGCTGTGTTGGGAACAGACCGTAGTGGAGCAAAGGTGAAATGAGGGAGAGAGTTTTCAAGCTATTCCAGTAGTCCAGGAGAGAGATGATGGCGACATGGGCTGGGGATAGCTGTGAAGGTGGTAAGAAGTGGTTGGATTCTGGATGTGTTCTGAAGGTAGTTTTGACTCAGTTTGCTATTGGATAGGACTTGAGTGTGAGATAAAGAGAGGACAAATCTTTCCCCTTCTGGACCTGGGAAGGGTCATCATAAAGCACTCAGTGGGCTCCAGAATGAGATTCTTAACCTTCTGGGGATACCGTTTTCTGCTTCGCTTTTCCATTGGCTTCCTCTCTCCTTAGGTGAGTTGACATAGGCCCACTGGGAGGGGCAGTGTGAAGTCACAGAGTCACAGAACAAATCATGATTTGATCCCAGCACCTCTGCTGGTTGACTGTGTGACCTTGGGCAGGTTATGACCTTCTCTGAGCCTCAGTTCTCAAATCTATAAATTGAGGACAATAAAGCCAACCTGGAAGAGCCATAAGGAGCATCCGGTGAGATACATGTGAAAGTACCTAGTACTCTACTTCCCTTCTCTCTTCAGAAACAGAATGTGTATTTAGGGAGCAGAACCCCAGGTGGGGACCAGTGTGATCTGCATTCATCTGTCAATGTGAGATCATACACCCCACAGCATTGTACTCTGCCTCCTGAACCTCCAAAGTTTCTTTTGACCCCTTTGTAGGCCGTGGGAGTCCCCCCACCACCTGTCATGTACCCCGATGAGCAGGAGTCTGCCCTGGCCTGCTCTCTGGGATGCTCTCACCTGGGTAGTGAGAGCTCTCCCCTGTCACCCAGGTCATGCCCTGCTCCTCCTGCTGCTGCAGTTGGCCGCTGAATGCCTCTCAGGGATCCCCATGCACGCGGAATGCGAGTGGTGTTGGTGCCTCCTTGCCACAGGCTGTCCTCTGTCAACCAGGGGTCACTCCTCCTGGGCCACAGAGGGGCTGTGAGCTGGGCCAGTTTGCACTCCTTGCTAAAACTGTCAAGATGCTGGTGCTAATTTGCTGGCTGTCACGTCCAATTCTATATGAGCATGTGAGAACAGCAGGCTTTGCCTTCTGCTTCTAATTGGATACAACATAGAGATCACACATCCTTAACAAAGGCCATTTCCATCAGACAATAAATGCCTACAGTAGCAGTCTCTCTCATATTTTTGTCATGGCTTTTGGTTATGAAACCTACCCCAGAGTCACCCCAAAATGGCTGGAGTGACGCCTCTGTCTGGTCTCGCTTTGGCTGCATTCTTTTGGGTCTCATCATCGTCCTCCACCCATATCTTCTGCTGTACATGAGATGCCTCCAAGCTCACTCCCCGGGCCCTCCTTGACCTGCCCTCTCCCCACTCCACCGTCACCCAGACAGGGCAGGTGAGCAGGCAGATCATCCAGATAGAAGAGGTAAAAGACAGGTTCAGAGAAAAAGCCCTGTGCAGCCAAGATGCCAGACACACCTTGTCAGGTGGGAGGCAGAGCCTTGCAGAGAAGGCTCAGATTGGACAAAAGCCATTGGAAGGGAGAGCCACAGCTTAGACCAGGGAGAGGGGAGGTGTGCAAAGACTGGGTTCGCTAATACCTTCTGGGGCCTTGGAAGGAGGAGGGGATATCAATGCACTTTCAAACTCAAATTTCAGAGGGGAGGACTATAAAAAGCCTGACTTCTGTATGGTCAGAAGCGCACATTGGGGCTGGGTGGAGGCCAGCTAGATGGACCAGAGATGGAAGAACCACCAGGCAGACTTTCTGGCCCATTCTTAGGAACCTGATTCTAGGAAGAGGAAGTGGTGACAGTCATGCACGGGCAGTTGCTTAATGTTTCTCACTGGAGCCGGCCAAGCCTGGGCGGGAGAGCACTGAGGGTGTTTAAGGCTGCACTAAGCCGTCTCAGCAAATTCCCTGGTGGTGTCAGCTGCACCACGTTCGCACCCTGCAGTCCTCCAGCAAACACTGTGCTCAGACACCTGTATTCACTCAGCGGCCTGCGGGAGGCGCAGGTTCTGGCTTTCTCTGGAAGAGCCTCCTTTAATCTCTCAGGTGGAAGCAGCTTACAGGGCGGTTTGAACGTTTCCTAGGGGTGGTTTATGAGAGAGCGGCTCCTTCAGCTGGCCTCTCCTGCGCAGTGTGGCCACGACAGGCTGGGGGAACCCAGCTCTGATGTGGGTTCCTGGAGAGCTGGACCCAGGGAAATGAGCAGGGAAGGCTGAGAAGATGATACTGGTCAGGCAGGCCAGGACCTGGGGGTGGGGAGGAGGGTGCAGCTTTAAGTGTGTGTGAAGAGGACGGCTTTTAAGAATGTTAATTGGAATTTTGTTTTCCTGGGCTTTTGCCCAGATGCCTCTAAATCCCAAGTGAGGAACCATATGAGTAGGAGCAAGGCCAGGGCCAGTCCTGAGCAGACCTGTGAGGCAAACCACTTTTGCTGCTTCAGTGACGCCTTCCAACCACCCAGCTTTTAGGTCACCCCTGGGCTACTTGAGGGCAGCAACTCGCTATTATTTGCGAATCTCGCCTAGCACAGTGCCAGGCACCTAGTCGGTATTTTTTAAAAAAAATTATTTTCCTTTCTATTCTCCCAAAAAAAACTCATCTCACAGAAAGATGCTGATCCACAGTGAGGTATAAACTATTACGGGCTTAAAGCATTATTTGCAGTAGAGACATTTCCATTTTAAAAGAGGAGCTGGACAAAGGCCGTTATACATGGGGTGGGCACACTGTATCTTCTGCAGTTGTGGTTGTGAAGTGGAATAACGAGGGTGTGTGTGGACATTCCCTGGCTGAATGCCCCACCCCCTGCACACACATACACACACAGTGCCTACCTGGTCAGCATTCCATAGACATGCTTGTCTTTGCTTTGCATTGCAGTGGTTAAAGTCTCCTGTTTTCCTTTGCAGGCTTCTACGTGCAGGAGATGGCTGACGCAGGCACAGCCAAGCTGTATTCTGGGCTGCTGGGGGTGGGAGACGAGATCCTCGAGGTGAACGGGGCCAAAGTTGCAGGGCTGGGCTTGGCTCGCCTTAAGGAGCTCCTGGCCCACGCGCAGAGCTTGTCAGTGCGTGTGCTGAGGCAGAGGCCTGTGCCACGGTGACCCAGAGGGGCTCTTGCCCTCGCTGTCAGTGACTCGGAAGCTCTGAACCACCCCAGGGGAGCGGGCTGGGAAGGTGCTGCAGAGAGCTGCATTGTCGACCGAAAACACAGCTCTTTGGGCCTTGGCCGGGCTTCTGTAATCGACTATCTAGGGAGAGGCGAGCAGCCTGTTTGTATATTTTATTTAAGGCCACTAATTTATGCCGAACTGGGGGAAAGAACATATGGGTCTCTTTCCGTGTCCAAGGTGGTGTCCATGTCTTTCTTGAGGGTGGAGCGAGTCCTCCGGTTATCCCTGAGGGTCAGCCTCCCTGCTCTATCAAAAGCTCCCCGCTGCCTCCGGCCTTCCAGAACAAAAGTGCTTGGCCTTGCTGGCCTCGATCCTTCTCTTTTTCCATCTCCATCCTCCCCTCTCCCATTCACCATCTTCCCTCTTTATCCAGAAGTGGGCAGAGTGTTCTGGAGTAAGGGCCTTACAGCCATGGACCCTGCATCCCAAACCCCACATTGGAACATGTGGCCTGACAGGATCTCTCTGCCACATCTGGGTGATGTTATTCGGTAGCCAGAATATGAAAAATTTCTGGGAAATCTTGATGATATATAAGGTTACAGGGGAAAAAATGAATCTGAGACCAATTTCGGGGAAGTGGAGCAGTGGTTGCCACGATCCAGTCCTCCTGCCCCCTCCCCAGGTGGAAGCTGGCCTGGGAGGGCCTCTGGCTGAGCTCACTGATCAAGGTTCGGGACAAGGCTGCAGCTGGTGCCAAGCTGTCCCCCAGCCACATGCTGTCTGCCCAGACTCCCTGGCAGGCCATGGTGACACCACAGAGAGCAGCGGGTGTGGGGTCCCAACTCTGGCCCTCAATACTGCCCAGACGGTTGGGACACTGGGAGTGGATGGCCGTGTGTCAGGCATAAATTATTAAAAAAGCAAGGCTGAAGCTTCTCCCTGTCTGAGTTGCTAAATTCTGGACCTCTCACTCACTCGACCTCCACTGCTCCTGAGGCAGGAGCCTGGGAAGAGGGAGTGCAGGGCGAGGCAGGGCTGGGACCTGTGTGGCTGAGTTGGGCCGGCCAGAGGGGAAGGCTGAGGAGGCCCCTGGGTTAGGTTTACAGCCGTGTAGATGCAGACGCCTCCAGAGCGAGTCTCTGGAAGAGGTGCCCTGGGGGAGGTGAGTTTATGGGCAGGAGAGAACCAAGCTAGGGGGCCTGGCCTGGGTGCAACTGAAGGGTGGCGGAGGCAGCCCCAGGGCTGTTTTAGGATTTGGTGGGGCACAGGCTGAGGTAAAATAAATAAATAAAAAATAAATAAAAATCAGCATTCAGTAAAATCTGGTAAAAGGTGTCATGGACAGCTTTCAGCAGGCAAGGAGGTCCCTGAAGGAAAGGCGGTGGGGGCTGGGGAGGGGGCCATGCCGCGGGGTATATGGGTGAGGGGGAGTGCTCTCTGGTTCCAGGGCCCTGTTGGCTGCAGCCACTTAAAGCCCCTCTTCCCATTACTGCCCCTGGATGCTCCCTGAGCTACAGCACAGCAGGATGGGAGGCTGGGGCAGACCTGGGGGAGGGCATGGAGGAGGGAGGCTCGGGTGGGTGATCAGGTGGGCTAGTGGAACGAGGGCTTGGGGCTTCGGGCGGTGAAGAGGGCACCAGGACACCTCAGAGGCCAACCTGCAGCCCCCCCAAAGTGTAGAAATGGCCCCAGAGTAGGAAACTACAGGTGTAGGGAAACCCCGGCAGCTCCTGTACCCCAGTTCTTGGCCTTGGGGTCATGAATCTCTGGAGAACTTCACAGTGAGAAAACTTTCTGGGGTTAAAGGTGCCTCTGCTTTCTCTGGCATGGATGACATTCCTTATGCACAGCCCCATTTGGAAGGAGATGGAAATGGGAGGGGCCCAGGCTGGGAGGGTGCAGAGAAAGTTCTCTTAAGGAGCATTGAGCACCTGCGCGGTGCTGGACCAGGCTCCTGACCCGTCATATTTAGTCCCTAAAATAATCCTGTGAGGAGGGTCCTGCTTACTGTTTTCATTTATACAGGTGGGGAATCCAGTTCCGTGACAGTGATGGCATTTGAGCCTGCCCCTTGGACTCTGGGGCCCATTCTTCTCACTGCATCCCCCCCTTTCCTAAAAACGGTTTGACAGAGGCAAGGGAAGGAGGCATCCAGGACAGTGGCAGCTCAGGGCTTCTGGACTGTGAATTAGACCAGCCTTCCTCTACAAGGACCATGTACCTCTTCCACACTCCCCAGCTCCTCCTTGAGATAAACTGATACTGCAGCCTGAATTGTGTGGGTGGGAGGGGGCCTTGGTCCCCCCAGCTCGGCTCTGGCTGGGGAGTTACTGACCTGGAAGCTTGGTCCAGCTCGCATCACACTCTGATGCCTTACTCAGAGCCTTACTCCTTACTTAGAACATAGTTTATGAGTCATGAGGCAAGCCCTGGGCCAGACGGGAACTTCGGGACCTGAGAGAGACCCGACTTCGCCTTGGGGGCCACTGTCTAACCGGGAGACACAAGTTACCACAGGGCCTGGGTGAGCAGGAGGGCGGGAGGGAATGATCAGCTGGGGGCGGAGCAGGGAGAAGGCTTACCGGAGGGGGTGCGGCCCCGGCATGGTTTTGTAAAATGAGTAGGAATTTACAGGAAGGGTAAGGGAAAGGACTTAAGGCGCAGGAAATAAGTGGCATGTGCAACAGTGTGGGTTTTTCCTGTATCTAACGCATCTCCCTCCCACCGCATTTTAATGGTCTGTGTCCAGACCTCGGTTCACGGAAGGCATCTGACCTTGGCACTACATGCAACAGAAAGTGCTTTCTCTTGGCTCCAACTTTGGCCTCGGGCATGCCAATATCCTTATCATGACAGAGTGGCAATTTCGGAAGCCGGTCAACAAATGGATCATTTGCTTCCCCAGTGCTGCCAGAGGTGGCGGGCCCCGTGCTCCCGGAGCGGGCCTGGAGGAGACGGTCGCGCCGCCCTCTCAGCGGCGCGGGTTTTTACCCGTTTTTCTCAGGAACGCTGAGGCCGGAGGCGACAGCGCATCTCCTGGGCCGGGTGTCCCGGGAGGGAAGCCCGAGAGGCCCGGCCGGCGACCGGGAGGCGACAGCGCGCGGCAACCTCCCTTCCCGCCCTGTTCCCGGCCGCCGATGCCCCGCACCCCGCGGGGAGTCAAATGTTCTCCGACGCTCACGCCGCCTGCAGGTCGGGGCGGGCCGGGGGCGGCAGAATGTGCCCCCGGCGCTCGGGGCGCCTTCCCGTTCAGCCCGCCTCCCGGGAGGGCTCCCGCTCGGCGCGGGCAGGACACGGGCCCGCAGGGGCGCTCCCGCCCTTCCAGCCGTGGGCCGCACCCCACCCCCATCGTCGCCCGCACCGCCCCTTCCGGGGCTCCGCGGGGCGGGGACGGGGCACGGGGCGCGTTGCCCGGTCTCGAGGACGTCCGGGACTTTGTGCCAAGGCCACTTCCCGGCAGCAGGGGCTGGGCCGGGGGCACGAGCCCGAGGTTTGATGGTTTTCAATAGCCATTGAACAAACCGCTGCTCGCCGTGCCCGCGTACTTCGCTCGGCGCGGGAGACCCCGATGAAGACCCTGACTCCGCCCTCGAGGAATGCACAGTTGGGGAGAAGGGGAAATAGATTTTGGAGAACAGCATGGTGACCATGCTTTGCTAAAAGGTGGTGGCGGCGGCTTCCTGGAGGACGAGCTGGAGTTGGCGGACGGGATGGGAGGACAAATGAGGCAACCCAGGGCCCGGCACCCGGTGCGTGGGGCGTAGTGGGGAGTGGTGGGGGTGCGCAGGAAACGTGGGTACCGGGTGCGCGCAGTGTCCGAGGTCCTGGGCATGACAGAGGAACCGCAGGTACGGCTGGAAGTTTGGAAATCCAGGATGAACCTGGGAATCCGGGCCTGTGTCCTCGCTGTGCAGTCTCGGCCCTGTCCTGCCTGCTCTGCCAACATTCCAGAACTCTGCTGGGCACACCAAGGACACAATCCTTAATCCTTTCAGCAACTCTGCAAAAGGAGGGATTACTCATACCCGGATTACAAACGAAGAGTCCGAGGCTCAGAAAAGTTAAATCACTTGTTCAAGGCCACACAGCCAATAAACAGCAGAGGCAAGGTTTGAACCTCCACCCTGTCCAACTCCAGGTCTACGTCCTTCCACCCTCATGGGACCATCAGGATCACGGCTTTCAGAGGGCCTCGAGCGCCACCTGCCCACCTCATCTCCGGCCTGGAGGGCACTGCCCGGCGCCCGCGACCTGCTTGGGAGGCCAGGCTGGGCCTCTGCCGCCAACGACTTTTCACGAGGGCCGCTGGGCTTTTGCTTCCCTTTTTCATCAGGGCAAGGCAGTCAGAGTGCCCACCTCCCCACTGGGTGAGGGGAGAGGGCGGGCAGATCACTTCCTAGAGCAATGTTTCCAAACTTCAGTCACAACATACTCATGGGTTGTAAAATCAATTTTGTGGGTGAAGACTGGCATTAAGAAGTAGAAAAAAAAATAGAATAGAAAATATCAGAGTGCATCACATGGAGCAAGGGTTTTGTTTGGGAAATGTTTCTTTCAGGTGTGTGTGTGTCCTGGGTGGTAAAGTGTCATTGCTGCCCCTCCTCTTGAGTAGGGGAAGGAAAGCACTCTCACTCTCAGGGAGGCTGCTCTGGCACTTGTGGCTCTTCTGTGTGGGTTGAAGAAACCTTCCCCCGCCTAGGGGTGGGGCTCAGGAGGGGGCAGCACCCAGCAGGTGCTAAATGGCAGTTGTCTGAGTGGGCCGGACAGTGGGGGGTAAGATCCTACTTCCCTGTCGCCAAGAAGAGGTCCTTCACTAGAAGCACAGTTCAACAGACAGGACTCGATTTCCCAGGCCTCCAAACTAGCCTCTGGGCGCCCTCTCCGCTGGTGGCAGGATCCCCACGTGGGTGTTCATTGGCAGGAGGTGCAGTTGGTTGGTTCCCATCTGCCATGTCCCAGCCCTCTCAGGCATTCACTCACCCATCCATTTGCCTATGCTTTTTTCTGTCTTTGTTGGAAAGTCCTTCCCCTTGTCCACTTGCCACTCCCTTGGCACCCTTCAAAAATCTTAGCAGTTTCTGCTCTGGGAAGCATTCCATGAGGACTGCAGCCCCCACTCCTTAGCTTCCATAGAATCTTGTACCAACAGCTCTTTACTGTGGGTCTTTCATGTGGAATTGCTTGTTCAACCTCCACCAAACCTACGTGGCAACAACTGGTCTTTACTAGTCCATCTACCCAACCCATTTCCAATCCCAAATCCCCAGGCAGTTCCTGGGTATTCAAAAGACCCTGCTGTCACTCGATCCCTCTCCCTCCCTCCCCACCATCCTCTATGAAGCTTCCCTTTCTCACAAAGCCAGAGCACCTGCTTAGAAATGGCAACAGCCTTCCTTGGCAAGAAGCTCTGCCCAGCTCTCTCAGGCTGTGAGTTTGGCCAGGTCGGAGTGTTGGACCCGAGGCAGGGGCTGCTGGGATTGGCTCTGATCCTCTGGCCCATGGAGCCAGGGCTTCACAGCTGCCCTGCCAGTCCTGGAGGGGGTGCCGAGCTGCCTGTCGGACCTGCCTTTGTCTTGCTTTTCTGCCATCTGGGCTCAGTCCCTTACTTACATCAGCGTGGGGCTGCCGTGAAGGGTGTGGCCAGGTGTCGGGTGCTGGGGAGCAGCTTGCCCTGCCCTGGGGAGGCCCACATCCCCCAGGTGGAAAGAACCATGAAAATAAATGACAGACCAGTATGCCAAGGACTCCGACAGAAGCCCAAAGGAGGCTCCTGTCCACCTGGTGAGCAGAAAGGCTTCCCAGAAAAGGTAGTCCCAGACCCTTGTGGCCTCCAGGGACACTGGCCTCCATTCCAGCTCCGGTATTGAGCTCAGGAACAAGACCGCTATGGGTCGTGGGAGCTCAGGCAAAGTGTTCAGATGCCACCGTTTTGATTCTCATCTTGGTTTCCTGGACTGAATCTCCAGGCTTTTCTGAATTCCTACAATAAGGGATTTGACTCATTTTTTGCACACTTCCAGCTAAAATGACAAAAGCTCCAAAACATTTTACAGCAAGGCTGACCTGCCTGAGGTCCTGCAGCAGATTTCTGAAACTCTACAACAGGTTTGTAGGGGTTGAGACATCAAGGCCAAAGCGACTGGTATCCATGCTTTATCTATCTTGCGCACTTGGAGGAGTTACAATACTTCAACCCACCACCAACTTGTATAGCCCTTTTGCCTTTTGATCCTACCCCTCCTCAGCTTTACCATTTCTTAGAGAGAGGGTTTAGTTAGAAATATCTGCTTGCCACTGTTGAAATTAGAATGGCGTCTTTTTCCCTTCAAAGGAAGCCTCATAATGGTCCAATTAGACCTGGGCTCCAATTCTGACTTCACCACTTACCAGTTGTATTCTTGGGCAAATTTGTCAATTGCTTCATGCCTCATCTTTGTGACATGTAGAACGGGCCTCAGGAGTATTGTCTTACTGCTTTGTGAGAATACAGTGAAAACATGTTTTGCTCGCTTCCCACTGTGTCCCTACTGCCTTGGTCACAGACCTGCCCAGCACATCAGAAATTCTCTTCACATGTTGACCGGAAGTATTAGCTACTATTTAGAATACAAAATTTGAAAAATTTGCTCTTGGAAGAGAGTGGATGACCCCTTCCCAAAGGCCAGCCAATCTTAACCAATCCTAATGTGAATTTTTCCGGAGATGGAAAGCATTCAAAGGTGTGTGTGTGAGGGCAGAGGTAGTGAGTGAGGGGGAAATACCATTTCAAAGAGGGCAACAGTTGGGTTGGGGATACACATCCAAGGTGGCTTTTGGAGACCATCACTCCTCTCTGAGAGGCGTGTGAGCGGTGAGGTTTGTGCTCAGGCTTTGCCTGCACCAAACAAACAGGAGCAATTGTTAATTATATAACCTGCTTCCTTGGTAGGAGGGTCCCCATTTCCAGACAACTAACACTCCAGAGGTGCCGAGGATGTGGTCCACTGATTTGACAGACATTTGTCTTCTTGGACAGAGAACCATTGTGACAGTGTGGAAAGGTTTTTCCCTTTTTTATTTCGTTTTTGCCTCAGGCTTTGCCTTTTAACAGTTCCAACACGAGTTTTATGTAAGAATTGCAGCCAGTGGGGACCTTTTTATGACAGCAAATTACTCTTGCTGCACAGCAGAGCCATCAGTGGAATCAAAGGCGCTGAGACTGACGGAGCCGAAGCCCTGCGGCCTTGGAGATGCCCGCTTTCCCCCTTTGGCAGAGCCACACGGTTCACATTTCCCCTTGGCCGGGGAAGGTGATCTGCTTTTATCAAGGGGATACATATAACTATGTCCTCCTTCTAAATCTCTTCCCCTTCAGACACTAAGCCTAACTCTCAAAATCAGCACTCATTCCTCTAGCAATGCTGGAGGAATTAGTATGTTTATTTCACTTTCCCCCTTCCAGTTATTACAAGTTTTCGGAGAAATCAAACTGAGGACTTAGGAAGCACCACTGTGCCAATTTCTGCGCTAGGAACTGAGGGCGTAGTCCTCACTTGACTCTCCCACCACTAGCTAGTGATCTTGGGAAGTTACTTCTCTGGGCCCCCATTTCCTCAAGCCATTTTTAGCACTGTGTGAGTGCTTAGAACAAGGCCTGGCGCATAGAAGGTGCTCGATTAAAATTAGCAATGATGCTGCCAAATGGAATCCAGACTCCTGCCTTAGGAGCTGATGCAGCCACATCACCTTATCCTACACGGAATTTAGGGCAGGCTCTTTCAGCTGACTAAGTAAGAGGGAAATGAAGGACTGCCTTCCTTTTGTTTCCTGGCCTCTCAGCAGCCCCAGTATCCTTGTCCCAATGGAAACTCTCTCAGCCATGTAATATTTTGAAGACATAATATGGTTATTTTGGAATTTAAGGATTCACAGAACTTGCTTCGCCAGGAAAGCACAGTTTATATTTCAGATCTTCCAGGAGCCACAAACTTTTCCCACCACAGCCATATGCAAATGTCTATGTTTATTAGTGTGTGAGGGGAGGGAGCTGGGTTTAATTATAAGAGAACTAAAAACAAAACAAACAAAAAATCTCAGGACAAAGCTCATGGTCTCTCCATTTCTCTTTAATACTGAACAGTATTCTTTATACAATTTTAACACGATTTCAAAAGCAGAAGTAAGAAACATTACTGATAAGACTTCAGGGTGTAAAAATATCACTTTCAGGAATGGCTAGTTGATTTTTTTTTTACACAAGTGGTTTAAAAAGTTTTCAGGTTGATAGTGTTCATCAAATTTTGTTTTAATGTCAGGGTTACAATCAAGCCACAGGATGATGTTTTATTTCACAGGATGTGTTACTATAGCCTAAATTCCACAGTGCCTTAGCAGGGTTCTCAGACTTGCCCCCTAGAGGCGTGAAACAGGGTGGGGGCCCCATCCCCAGAGTTTCTGATGTAGATCTGGGGTGGGGCCTGAGAATTTGCATTTCAAACCAGTTCCCAGTGATGCTGACACTGCCTGCTGGTCCCACACTTATATATAGGAAACAAAACTCAACCCGCTGCCCAGGGTTGTAAACTCTGGCCCCAGGGCTCTGGTCCTCTTTCTCAGGGAGGAAGCACCATCTGTAAATCATCCAGGCATTTGCCAAATTCTAATGCTTGATCTTGCTTTTTCAGTTTGTACCTTCTAGTTATTTAAAATTAAAATGCCGTAGAGTGATTTCATCCGAGGGAGAAAAACCACCATGGTTTATTCCTACTGAATTTTGCCATATATTAAGCATTGTATTTCTGAATTACTCTAATTTTTCATTATAAGTGAGCCCTAGTGAAAGTGTATTTTCACTTATAAAAACTGAATCCATAATCATTTATGGCTTGGCTTCTTTGGCCCTTTCTTGGACATCGAAGTCCATCTCTTGAGAGCTGAGCCCAGTTCAGGTCAGTTAGGAAGTAATCATGTGGCACTTGAAAGTGGTTCCAAAAAGGTATGTATTAGTGGGACACCTGGCTGCCCTCTCCTCACCCCACACGGCTGACAGGGCACCGCATATTTTATTTTCCTGAGGAATAAGTAGGAGGCCTGCCTCTCCGGGAACAGACCCCGGCTGCAGAGCTGCACCTGCCATTCAGAAGCAGGGTCTCAGCTGAAACCTACTTTTTACAGAGCGGGAAAGAGCCCTGAACTCGGTCCACCCCAGGGCTGACAGATGCTTGGCTGGAGCAGAGTGCTGGGTGGTCTTATTTCTAACACCCCCTTAATAACAAGTGGCTATCAGGTCCGATACCTCAAAACCGTATAAAATACATTTGCTCACAAGGGCCTGGCAGCAGTTGGCAAACCAGGTCCATGAAATGTGCGTGTGAAACCCAAGCAGCAGGGTGGGCAGGCAGGGCACTCACTACCTAAGCGCAGTCACCATCCACACAGCCGCAGGGAAGGCCATTTCTGGGCAAAGGTCACATCAGGAGGAAAATAGCACCAACATATTAGCTCATGTCCAAGGAAAACCAAGTTCTTTTTTTTTCCTTCTCTCCCCTCAAATACCGGTATTAGTACAGACACTAGTGTAGAATAAAGAGTTCTCAGATACACAGAGAGCAAGCAACCTGTCCAGGGTGTCACAATAACTTTCAGAGTTTCAGTGTTGCTTAAAGGGCAAAAAATATCAAATTGCCTGGGGTGAGAAGTGAGCAGACAACTCAACCTACTTTCAGCCCACCCTAAATTAGGTCACCGAGGTCAGCTTTCAATGCCTTAGCCCGTCCCAGAGAGCGTGCCGGCTCCCAGCGGCCTAGTCCAGAAAGCAATGCCCCGAATGACTGCCACGCACGATGGGGGGAGCTGTAACTGTTTCATCTCTAAAAGAAGAGGATTGAGCAAAACGATCTGCAGCCCCTCTAAGAGTACGGATGGTAACTACCGAAATCAGCCATTTTAGAGTTTCACCCCCACCCTGGGGTGACCCAGCAGCAGCACTGTTCAAGACTGGAGGGCTGTGCTCCCAACTCGCTGGGTTTTCTGGATCTCACACGAGCAGCACACCTTCCCAGTGAGAACAGCATCTGCATTTACATACAACAGACCCACGAGGGCCTAATGACAAGACCTCATAATCTTAAGCATATTTTTTTGAAGGCTGGATATTAAAGAAAGACACCCAGATTCTCTCTGGCCATCCGTATGACTGACCTTCCTGGGAATTAGCCGTGGAGGCCCTGGGAGGCCCGCAATGCTGTGCATCCGGCTGCCCCACTGGCCTTAGATCTGAGAACCCTCTGGTTTCACCTTCTTGCTACTTATCGTGGGCAAAGAACATTCTTTTTCCCTGGGAGGGAAAGAAATGCCAGAGAGAGGAAGGCAAGGAGGGAGAATTAGAGGTAGTGCATTCCAAATTTTAGAACGTTAGCTTTCCAGACAGCCTCGATTTCGTTTCATTTGCAAATTCGTCCTGTGGTACAAGGTGAAGCCAGACAGTCCAAAGTCCACAGCATTGAAAAGCAACTCCTATTTGTCATTCCATTTTTAGATCTTCAAATGCTATGAATTCTCTAAAAGGTTAATAAGGAATAGATGTCCCTCTGGTCTTATTTTATAACCGGGAAATTACCAAAAGAAAAATCTTGGCTCCACTGCCTTTAATTACAGAAGGTAAAACACTTAACAGAGACAGATTTCTGTTGCAGTTAGACTAGATTTCTTTTCACAGCCCTTAATCTCACGAGGTGAGAAGGAGTGGAAGTTGCCAAGTCGTTGGCTACCAGACCCATCAGTCTGTTTAACTCTGGCTAAAAGTAGGGAATAATGGGCAAGTCACCAATTTCTCCTGCTTCAGCTCTGGCATGAATTCTGAAATTGTGGAAGATCCATGTAACACACACATTGCAACTTCCAATTGCCACACAGTATAGAGCACTGCATTTGATTTTTCACAGCCTACACAAAGGCAAGACCAAAAAATTAGGACTAAGACAAAAGGTACTATTTTTGCAGTTAGAGTCACACTCTGGCAAACTCGCTTCATGTTCACTTCCCATCCTATCCCCCAAATCAGCTGACAAGTAAAATGCTCTTCCAATAAACATAAATTGAGCTCTTTCTCTGTTATCCATCACATTCTGCCAGGTGTTTTTAAAACGATGAATGTGGGACTAGGTGCAAAAGGCTGAAGGAAAAACTATGCGCCTTATGCAAGGATGGGCTGTAGGGAGCACGGGAGTCACTGCTGTGTACTGACTCTCCACAGGGCAGGGGGAAGTTTCCCTCCAAAGCCTGGTACCGTTAGCATCATTGATAGGGAAATATCTGTCCTTAAAAGAAAACCCAGCCTTGGTATGGTGCCTGAGTGCAGGGCCTTCAAATTATCACTAGTTCTGTAGTGACGGCCCAGTCAGAGGACACCAGGAACAGACCCAGGACCAAGTAGGCTTGGCCAGAAATCAGTTAGGGAAAGGCTGATTCTGCCGAGTAAATCAAAGAACAGCTCCTTGGAGGCAGGAGAGAGCACAGAATACCATACGGTGCCTGAATTTTAAGTAATCTTTCTCTTTTTCAAT
This sequence comes from Choloepus didactylus, assembly GCF_015220235.1. Classification (NCBI taxonomy): domain Eukaryota; kingdom Metazoa; phylum Chordata; class Mammalia; order Pilosa; family Megalonychidae; genus Choloepus; species Choloepus didactylus. Next base: position 82,181,641 of record NC_051308.1, on the reverse strand, counting down.
CTTTTCCTATTCAACGTCACCCTGATTCTGGTCTACAACAGCCACACTCATTAGCAAACACCTTAAATCAGCGAGGTCAGCATGTGGATTCTAAACATATCCAAAATTTTAAGAATTAAGCCTTTGGGGTCATAAAACTGGGCCCTGAACTATCGGGAACATCTTACTCATTAATGACCAGGCATCCTTCAAGCAGGGCCCAGTGTACAGTCAGTCTGGTAAGAGCAGGACACCAGCACAACTTTTAAACAGGGTAATCATATCATTCCTTAAAACACTGGCTGTTTCCTGTAATGGGGAGACTGTAGAATACAGCACAGAAACAGGTCCACATTTATTTTTAACAAAAGACTTCTATTTTTTAATGAAATCTAAGGACCATACCTGCTCCAAGCTTATAGAAGGCAATGTAAGTCTTAAAATTTTATAAAACATAAATAATCAAGTACCCTACATCAGAAGCCCTTTGTAATCTTTTTTTTTTTTTTTTTTGCTAATTTGGGAAAAAAAATAACTTATTTATATATCAAATGGAATTGAGTGTAAACATGGATGCCAACCACCCCTTTAGATTTATAAATTTGCTTTTAGCGCCATCAACAGGAAGACTGATTTCCTTACCTACCATGACTCTAAACGAGAAAATATCCTTTTAAAAAAATTGTTACAAATATTTATTAAAAAGTGCAATTCACAAGTTAGCCGAGCAAGCACACCATTGCCAATTACAAAAAAGGGGGAAAAAAAACCAAACCAAACCAAACAAAACAAAACAAAACCCAAAAGCAAAAATCTGAGAAATACAAATAAGAAAACGAAAAAAGTTTTAAAAAAAAAAAAAAAAGCATACTGAGGAATGCACCCAAAAATGGGAAGAAGTCAAAGATAGAACTTTATCCAGATGCTGCTGTTCTTTTCAAGTACAAAACAAAATGGTGAGATGAGACTCGCACCCTCTCCCAGCAGGCTATGGCTCTGGGTTCAACTGCTCCCAGGTTATTCATCAGCTCATCAGGAAAGTTACAAAAATATCCTATATATATGTGCACGTCTGAGGCAATTAAAAAGCAATCAGAAGCTTAAAGGTCAGTGTCTCAGCAGTTTCAGCTATTTAAATTTAATCAAAGCATCTGTTATTTAAATTTGGATTGGCTCAGTTATTTGAATGGATGATAAAATTGAGTTGTCATCTTAGGGAAAAAGAGAACCAAGTCCACCTACCCATCCTCACCATTACTCACAGGAGAAGAGCCTGGTCCAGAGCGAGCCTTTTGTCATTATCGTTTCCAAGAAAATGTACTAAATGTACGACCAATTCCCAATCCCCCATATCACCCAGCAACAATGTAGAGGACCACAGGAATAAAATAACTGGCAATAAAGATAGTCCAGTATCCTAATTCATGTAAGGACACTGCTGAGCTGATCAGCAGCCATATATTTAAGGGTCTTCCTAAAAGTGCAAGTTGCACTTCTCGGGGGGAAGCCCTGGGACGACATATAAAAGCAGCCAGCCTCTGGCTTTGACCTCCAGGGACCTCATCAACCCTTCCCAGTGCTGTGCAAATTCAGGGCCATGCTGCTCTTTCCTCTGTCAATTAAAGGCACAAGTTGTTAGCACCCCCAAAGCCCAGTACTTTTCCTCATTCTCCATTAGTTATTTCTACCACATGAAATGTGCCGGGAAAAGCAATTTTATCCTAGTACTTACCCCTGAAAAATAAATCACTGCATTTTTGGTCATAAACTGCTTCTGAGCCTTCTAACCCCCATTAAAAATCAGCAATCAGGGACTAAGAAATACTACAGCAGTGGGAAATGAAACATATCCAGAACCCCACATTCATGACAGGTTCCTTTCTGACAGGACACTGGTGCAGCAATGTCTGAAAGTGGGAAGGGGGTGAGCAGGAGAAAACAGCTGCCACAGAGGCATGGAATGAGCAAGAGCAAAACACTAGCCAGGTTGACTGATTTTTCTGGATTCCTCAGAGTTCCTTCCACAGGAGACAAGGTCTAGGGAGGCAAAGCAGGATGGGCAGCACGGGGCTTCTGTTGTCCAGCCAGTGCCAGTCGTGTGCAGTCCTCCACTTCCTCTCCCCAAGGGCCCTTCCCGTGCTGGGAGGGAGGAGCTGTCTCAATTGTGGGGTCACAAGGAGAGAGTCAGTGCAGCGGCATGTTTCCGGGAGAGGAATGTGAGCGAGTAGGCGGCAGCATGGTGCGTGCTTGCTTCTCCTCCTCTCAGGTTCATGTGCAGGAGGAACTCACACCCAGGACCTTGCCATCACAGCACAAGGAAGAGGATCAGCACCACCAACAGGACTACAAAGAGGACGACTATTGCACACCATTGGCGCCGATCTGGAAGGCAGGACACGCGAGTTAGCTCTCTCAGGACAGAGGGGCATAAAGTGAACCCCGGGGACTCTACGTTCCCCAAGATACGGTGACCTGAAATTTAAGCAACACCTTTGAAGCAGAAAAGGGACAGAACAAGCAAATGATGGAGGCAGAGAGGACCGTGTTGCCCAATGCAATTTCCATGGCTCTGCTCCCCGCCGGCACTGCAAGTGCAGTCACTTTGCCAGTAATAAGTACCTGCTTCAAGTCTCAGGTCTTTAATTAAAATCTGTGGATCTTAGCTTTCTGTTGTTTGTTCCTGCACCCTGGAAAAGGTGTTGGCATTGGTATTACAGATCAGAGCCTGCCTGCATTAATCTCCCACCCAAAGTCAAATCATTTAATTCAACAGTAACCATGATCTTTCCTGAAAGAGCGCTCTGGGAGGATGGAAGGAGATGAAAGCTACTGCCAGTCACTTCAGGAGATGCACAGCTGAAATCGCCAGCTCCAGTGCCAGAGCCTGATTAAGCTTATACCACACCTGGTCAAGAAGCTCACTGAGCCAATAAACATGCAAAGTAATTTACACCGCTCATCTACAATGGGAAGTGGCATATCTTTTCTGAAACTTTCTGCCTTCCAACAGTTTTAAAGAGGCACAGGAAACAAATGGTCCGAGTCCATCCAAATGGCTGAGAGCAGGGAGGCCCTGTGGAACAGAAGACCCAGACAGACCCTGGAGGGAAATCCAGGCTCCAGCACTAACTCCTGCTCCCACCCCTAATTCCACAGCAGCTACCCCGCAGGCTGTGGTGAGTAGTTCAGAGCGCCGGGGCAGTCACCCACCCTGCAGCACCAGGCTCGAGGCAGAGGGGGCGCTGTCATCACCTCTAATTTAGGTAGACCCAGAAAGAACATGCAGTCTTTCTATAGATGAGCCCTGGTGTTTTCCACTGAGGGCCAGATTGATATAAAAGAATTTCACTTTCCTATGAAAATGCAGCATTAAGAATGCCAATTAAATAGAAATATAAAAGGTATACCAACTCATCGAAAATTATTTGAAAGCCTGCAGATTTTAGCACATCATAGCTATGGAGAATCACATTATTTTAAATGTCATAGATATCAAAGTTTTAGAACTGGCCAAAAGAACCTTCACCAAGTCACAGTAGGTAAATTAAGTACCTTCTCAAAGGGGATCCCCTTGAACTCCTCAGGCATGTCAGGAACTATTTTAGTAACTGTGTGATAAGGTCAAAGACCTCAAGTCTACCCGCTCCCTTTCTGAAGCATGACTCTTGCAAAGGAATGAGGAGGCAGAGCTGCCTAGTACAGAGTACACCTTTAATCTCTTGAACCATCACTTCAACGGCCAAGTAAACTTGAGCACCCAGCATTCGGTTTCATTTATTTAAAAATGTTTATAACCGTTTAAAATCATTCACATTAAAATGATTAGCTGATACTCTTCCTGGACAAAATGAGGTTAAGGAATCTGCTGCCCCCCGCCCAACCCCACCTCACACATGCAGGCTGGGTTTACCCCCTGCCCCCAGGCCCCCACCATCCTCAGAGCCCCAGACTTCCCACACTGATCCAGCTTTCTATCTTACGACTTTCTGTCAGCCTGTAGCCCTCCTCTGCCTCCCACTCCCAATCACTCACTTTCTCCTCTACAGTTGTATCAAACAGGAGTTTTCAACAAGGAAAAACACACATCACACAACTCAGCACAACCCAGGAATGCTCTTTTTTTTTCCACAGCACAAGTTTGGTTTAATGATAATGAAATACGATAGGATCTTTATGTTTCAAAATTTTGTAATATTCATCCCCAAACAAACAGATAACAATTATTCATTCTGCAATGCATGAGCATGTCGGTAGGTGGGTGGGGGCATAAATGAGTAAGTGGGCAGCATTTGCAAACTCAAAGAGAGGATTCAGAGGCTATAATGGGCTTAGTACTGCTATTTACAGTAATGAAGCATTTTCTCTGCTTTCTGGATTCATATCACTAAATTATTTCCTCTGCAGGTCACATATAGATTTGAAGCAAAGTATAAAACATTTTCCAGCAACAAAACAACTGACTCCTAAGAAGCAGCTGCCAACTTTTCTGAATAAGAAATCTTGGTCTGGCTTGCCTAGAGTCATCAGAGCATAGTCACTGATATTCTCAACCTCTTCCTAACCTTGCTAGGCCCTCTGTACTTCATGTTTCCCCAACACTACTGTTGAGAATCACTGTACTAGCTTTGCAACCTTGAGCAAGTTACTTAACTTCTTTATGCGTCAGTTTCCCTTGCTCTGAAATTCAGATAACCATAGTAACTACCTCATGGAGTTGCTAATGAGGATTAAATGACTAAAGTTCTTAAAAGCAGGCTTTGGCACACAGTAAGCACTCAATAAACCTTAGTGTTACCAGTATTGCTGCTATATAACCAAGTTTTTCTCTGGTAACAATGATGAATACTTCACTCACTTTTTCTTTTTTTCATAAAGCTAAGCCTTAGTCCAGAATTTCCAAGTATCTTAGCAAGCTATGACAAGGAAACAATCTTATTTCTACTGTCTGACCCTTTAAGTTTTGATCTCAAGAATGAGAAGAACTAACTGAAGCCATTTCATTGAATCTAGAATTTTATATGCTTTCTGAAGCATTTTACATTCATTAATTTATTTGGGTCTCCTAACAAGTCTGTGAGGGAAGTATAGCAATTTTTATAAGCTCAGTTTTATAGAACTGGGACACAAGTCCAAATGGCAGCAAGGACTAAATGCCAGGATTTATGACCCCCAGGTCAATGATCTTTCAACTCCACAAGGTAAAATATTCCAAGATTCCTTTAGAGCAGTTGAAACCATTCTATTTATTTATTTTTATTAATTAAAATCCACACTTTATTCAGATTTCCTTAGCTTTTACCCAATGCCCTTTTTCTGCTCCAGGATCCCAGATTACATTTAGTAGTCATGTCTTAAGCTCTTCTTGGCTGTGACAGTTTCTCAGACTTTCCCTGTTTTTAATGGCCTTGACCGTTTTGAGGAGTACTGGTTGGGCATTTTATGGAATGCCCCTCAAATGGGATTTGCCTGATGTTTTTCTCATATTAGACTGGGCTTCCGGGTTTTGGGGAGGAAGACCACAGACATACAGTGTCATTCCCATCACATCATATCAAGGGTACACACTATCAACATGACTTATGATGCTACTGACCACAGTCACCTGGCTGAAGTAGTTTGTCAGTTTTCTCTACTGTGAAGGTACTCTTTCTCCCCCCTTTTCCATACTGTACTCTTTGGAAGGAAGTCACCGTGTGTAACCCACACTTAAGGAGTGCGGAGTTATGTTTCATTCCTTGGGGGCAGTATCTACATAAATTATTTGCAATTCTCCTGCACAGCCTATTGGTCCATTCTCCCCATTTATTTATTCATTCAGTCATTTATTTGTATCAGTCTTGACTCATGGATATTTATTTTATACTTTGGGCTATAAACCACTACTACTTTAATCTACTGCTCAAATTGTCCCACATTTGGCCACTGGGAATTCTTTCAGTTGGTTCCTATATCCCCATGACACATCCTTATAATTGTGGGTTTGTTTTGTTTTGTTTTTTTTTTTTTTTGCTATTGTCTGTTTTAACACTTCCTCTTTACTTCGTGGCACTACAAGATGCTCCAGGCTTACCTTCCATAATTCCTGCCCCAGTCCTCCTAGAATCACCATTTCTTCAAGAAGCTATGGTTCCTTTTATTAGAAAATGGCATTAGAAACTAAGTTTGTTTCCATTCTAGTGATTTTTTTAGCCACAGACAGTTAATAAAGATGCTTTATTTTGGTTGCACTAATGTGTACTCAGCCCTACAGAGTAGCAACCCCCTAAATTACTTTTTCCTTCAAAGAGGAGATAAGTCTAAGTTGGAAAAAAAAATGCAAAGAATTTTTACTACAAACTAAGGCAAACCATCAGGCTTGCTGGCATTGTAAACCAACCTGACACAGCTACAACAGAACTGCAGAAAGATCCTTAGAGTAACAGTCATCTGTCGGGGTCAGCAGGGAAGAATACTGATAGGATCTTCGGCTTTGCCACATAACACACACAGCAGGGTATACTCCTGAATTCACCACGGATGCTGAATGTGTACTCATGCCTGGCTACGTGATAACAACTCTTACAAATATCAGAGGTAACTGTTTCTTTTCCATCTTCCTCTTTCAAGGATTTGTTTGTGATCAGCATAAAATCCCACTTGCTGCATCCTGCGCAGCCTGTAAGGTGCAGCAAGAAAGATCCCTTCTTTCTTGGCTGGGATATTACCCCAGCTAGGATATTCCTTCTCCACCAAGTCCCCACATATCAAGCCACCACCACCAATAGTAGGGAATATCCTCCAGCGCTGCTTCCCTGCTTCCGGAAGAGGAAACCTCCAGGAATGCTCTTTTAAAGTCATGCTCCTTTGAAGTAGGAAGTTAGTTCTATGAAGTGTGAACTGCATAGCCCCACAGATCTGTTACTTTTCAGACTCTTCCCCAGCACTTACCTGTTGCAAGGTTTAAAGCAAAGAAGAAGCAGGTACTAACCACAACAGCTTTTATAACTCTGAAGTGACAAGTTGAAACAGCTTTGCAAATAAAACAAGCTTAGGCTTCTGCCTCAAAAACTCAGAAGGAAGCAAAGGGAACGACACTGGTAGGTTTTTTTTTTTTTTCTCCCAATATATTTTAATTCCCTAAAATGAAAAGATGAGTGACAGGATTCTGGAAAGTGAGGGAAAAAATTCTCAGTATAACTCAATATACCTTCTCAACAGAGAAAGTTTCTCAATATACCAATCAACAGAGATTCATTTCCCTCTTAGTCATTCCAAAAAGTAAGCTTGGAGTCTTCACTGCTTTTTCCCAGGTGAAACAGCCTTGAGGAGGGAGAGATGTCCTGCCTCTCAAGGACTGTGGAAACTGGATGCTCAGTTACTGCTTAATCAGACTGCAGTGTATCTTGATACACTTTTTTTATATGCAGGTTTGATTAAAAGCAATGAATGTTCCCAAAGGTTATGGAGAATAGAGATAAGTACAAATTTCCTGGTCATCAAATTGAAGCAGACACCATCAAGAAGAAGCCCATAATTAGTATCTCCTTTAGTGACAAGCAAAGATTAAAATGAAAACTATAGGCAAACTGTCAAAAATGAAGGACCCTTTCAGGCTAAATGCTTTTTCTTATACAAACATAGCCAAGGTTCTTACTTGCTCCCCAACTTTTCTTTTGGAAGAAAATAGAACAAAGCATAAGCAAGCAGTGCTAATTATACACAGTGAACTGCTTATAACAATGCAAGTACTTTTCTAAATTATTCATACCCAGAATGCAGGGAAACAAAGACAAAGTGCATCTTTGTTCATGTGCTCGTTCGCAAACAAAAATGGTGCTGAAGTAGCTACTTGACTTTGAGGCTAACACATACACTGATGAGAGGCCTGGTGTTGAAACTGGTTATATAATACTTCATTAAAAGTTGGTGTTTTTTTTTAAAGCAGAAGTACATAAGTGGAAGAGGAGAGAAAAGAAGGAATCAGAAAGAAGACATTGTGAACCTCTCTCTACATGTGTGAAAAATGAACTAAGTTGGTATCTACTTCTCATATATGCACAGCTCCAGGCAATGTAGAGTCTGTGAGAAGCCTCTAGATATTTATCCCTGGAGAGAGAGAAGGAAATCACTCCAGCTTTGTGCTTCCTTTTATTTTGGATATAACAGATCCTTTGCCCCTTAGGGCCACATGCTGCCTAGCTTACTATTTTTAAAAAATAAACATTTGCTTAGTTTACAAATACATGGTTGACATAGTTAAACACTTCACATTAAATATCTCATTTAACCCTCACAATGACCTTGAGAAGTGGGTATCACCCTATGTTTACAGATAAAAAGTAGAGCCCCAGAACTGTCCTGTAACTTGTCTACAAGTTAAATCGCTGAAAAGCACATGTGCATATACATTTAAATCTTGCCTCAAAAGGCTAAGTAAACTATCAGAAGCTATACCATGTATCTGACAGGGAGAACACATGTAAGAATGAATAAGGTGGCAAGAATGGGGAGGGGGAGGGGAGGGCTGCTATGGCTCAAGAACACTCAAATTACCTCAAGGAGTATCTCAGTTTCTCCCTCCACCAAATAAAGAAATAGAAGAGATACTGGATTTTCTTCGATTTAAAATACATTATATTTCATGTAATGGGGGGTGCGTGGGTTGTAGTAATCCAAAAATGTAAAGAATCACTGCAACACATTTTCCTATATAGTAAATAATTTGAAAAGTGTTACTTCTTCATTGCCATCATGGGGCAAATTTGTTGGACTTTTCACTCTGGATTTAAAGATAAGATTAACATTAGATCTGCAAGGCCATTTTATTTTTAAAGGGTAGGGTTTACCTTTCAATGAAAGAAAGTCAGTGCAGAAGAAACAGTAACTGACTGAATTAACAGTGATAGTTTTAAGAGTCCCATTTTGGCCAGGGAATAGGAAAAAAATAAAAATGGATTTTGTAATTGCAAAGAAAGTTGGTCTACTGGGAGAGAACACCAACCAACAACCATCGCTATGCTTGTGGAGGGGAGAGCAGTCTTGGGAAGGTGAGTGCCCTTCTTTGCCAAGACCTTTTCCCAAGTTAAGGCTATGGGAGAAGCTAAGGCCAATACATACTTTCTTCCATTCCCTGATGCTACAGCATCACAAAAAAAATGTACCACAGGAAAGGGATGTGAGTGGGCACCCATGTGAGAGAACCTCTACAAACACTGTTTCTAGAATTAAGTATGTTTCTTAAGCTTTAAACACCATATACATACCACTGGTCATGTGAGACACTTTTGCAAGTTTTTTCATCACATTGTCCAGCCGAGACTGAGTGCTCTCCAACTCATGAGAGAAATCATCCAACATACTAGAGAAAGAAGCAGACATATAAAAGAGCAAGTAAGCATGAAGCCTCTGCAGTGCACTGGCCAAAGAATTAAATCAGGATCTAGACCTCAGATTTAGCAAACGTAAAACCGCCAACATTTGGGATCCAGGCTACCCATCCCTTACCTAAAATTCCCGGGCCCAGATAGGTTTTTCTTTCAATTTGGGGGGTTTTAAAAAAAAGTTATTTATTTACATACAATGTGTATTAGCAAACACCATACCAGGGACTGGGGCAACCCCTATAATCAAACACATTAATATTTTTACAGAGAAAGTTCTGAGAAATCATTGTCACAGTCAGTTTATGTCAGATTTCCCTGCAACACATGCTTGCTGCCAACTTAAACTTTGGATTTTTGCAGCTCTCTAGATTTCAGAATTGAAGACAAGGAAGTGTGGACCTGGCTACAGTATAAAGCAAATTCAGTGGCAGTGCAGTGCTGCAGACAGAAAGTCGTCCGAAGACAATCAGACTTTGCCACTTGCTCACTTTGGACAAGGCACCCTACAACATTTTGGAACTGTTTCTTCACCTGTAAAATGGAGTAACCCTAACAGCCCAATTTCCCTCATGAGGTTCTTGCAAAGACTATATGATAATACAGAAAACACTTTATAAAAAGTGCACGTTCATAAAATCATATTCTCCATAAAGTCTCAAGGTTTTACAACTAAAATCCCTGATGAGTGTGCTCCTCCCTTGTTTATAATTACAGAGAAACCAGTGTTTTCCCATTAAGATAACTGGCTCCAGTATACTTACACTATCTGCTATCCAAGGTGCAGCAGAGAAGGAATACACTGAAATACTCTTAACTCTAAGCAGTGTTTACTTCATAAATTATTAAATAAAACATTGCAGACTTTTCAACTTTTGATTGACATATGATTATTCTGAGAAGGGAATGGAACATACCAATGAGTACCAGGGGTGTTACTAAAAGTCTTTATTACTCTGACAGCATCAATGGCAGCTAGAAACTGCTGATCAACACTAGTTCAGGGCACCTAAGTCCTCATTAAGTAAACATATTAAATAAACTGTTTTGACAACTAAATCAACAGGTCTTTGCCCCTTATCTGAATTTTCAAATTAAAACATTTTTAGCTCTTAGATCCTGTTAGCTCTTGCTCTACAGCTGGCAGATCTATCCAGGCAGACCAAGCACCGAAAAACAAGAGCTACCTTTGTGTGTTGCCTGTGGTTTTTCTTACTGAAGAGAAAACAAGCAAGTTATTCACCCTCCAGCCCAAGGACACCCACTAACCAAGTGTCTAGCCCAGATCTATCTGACTGAGAGCTGTCCAACAGAAATATAATGCAAGCCACATATGCCATTTTACATTTCCAGTAGCCACATTAAAGAAACAGAAATAAACAGGTGAAACTAATTTTAATAATCTATTTTATTTAGCCCAACGTAGCCACATTATCATTTCAACATGTAATAATATAAAAATTAGCAGTAAGCTATTCTACATAATTTTTACATGATTTTTTTTCATATTATGTCTTCAAAATCTGGTGTGCATTTTGCACTTAGCGCACATCTCAGTTCGCACTAGCCACTGTGGCTAGTAACTGTTAACACTGGATGGCACAGGTCTACGCCCAAGACCTATGTTTTTTCCTTTTCATTTAATTTTTATGAAAGTTTTTAGATTATCAAAGTTACACATACACAGTTTAAAGAGATAAAAAGTCTACAAGGCTTTTTATGAAAAACAAAAGTCTTTTCCTGCTCCCTAGGGCAACCACTTTCAGCTCCTCACACTGTCTTTCTCCAATTTTTTTTTTTTTTTTTAATAGTATCAGTACCTTCTTTCACCTTTGGACTTCACCTACGGACTTACACTTACTCTTTTCACTTCATTCCCCATCTCAGCACTCCTCCCACTTTTCTTCCCCCTTCCTCCTAAGATAATTGTGTCATAATTTGATTAGATTAATATCTGGTGTTTATATTATGATGATTGAATACATGCTATTCACAGCTGAGGGGGTTTTGTGGTGTAAATCACATTGCTTCTTGGCTTTCCCCACTGCTGGCTGAGGATTCAGCTTTTCCTGGTCTGTTGAGCCAGTAACCATTCATCTATCTGCTTTCCAAGTTCTAAAATGTTATAGCTATTGTTTCTTATTCCATGTTCTACGTCACCATAGGTGTTACGTACACGCTGTTAAAACTATCATCCTAGTGGGTTTTAGAGAGGGAAGGGAGATAAAGGGGGTGTGTTCAATCCATTATCTTCAACTGGAACTCTCTTAGGCTCTTTCTGTCAACTACCCAGTAGAGTGCCTAACCAACAGAGGAGCTCAGGCAATCAGTCCCTTCCCATCCCAAAACTAGGATTTTAGGTTACAAGTCTGTTTTAGACAGAAATGAAATGTGTATGCCTGGACCTCTGCTATAGCTTCCAACTTGATCTCCCTACCTCTAGTCTTGCTCCCCTCTGGTACATCGTCTGGTACAGATGGGCCTTTCAAACTCATATATCTGATCATGTCATTTCTCCTAATATGACCTTCACAGGCTTCCCACCACTCTTAGAATAAAAGTCCAACCTCCTTAACATGGCTTACAAGGCCCTCCCCTATCTGTCCTCTGCCACCCTATCCTGATTCCCACAACTTTTACTCGCGATCCCCCATGCTCTAGACACTCAACTTTTCTGTTCCACGCACTTTTGTACCTCTAAATCTTCCTGTGTCTTTTCTTCCTCCTGGTACTCCCTCCCCACTGCTCTATCCCCCTCCACTGACACTCACCTCACCTGGCCATCTTCCATTCCTCCTTCAGGATGCTCAAACCTCTCTTTCTCAGCGACCTTAGACTAGGTTACATCTACCAGCTTAGGCACCAAGTACGTCCCCCATCACAGCAGTCCTCCCCCTTCACTGTCATCACTTATTTAATGACTTGCGTTCATTCACATAACATCTGTTTTACCCTGTAAATGGTAGCTCTCTGAATGGCAGAGACAGTGTCTATTCTGTTTGTTCCTCTATTCCCAGGGCCTCCCAGGGGGTCTGGCATAGCACAGATACCCAGTAAGTATTTACATGAATGAATGTGTAACGCAGAACACAAGATTAAGATAGGAAAGCTTCTGAAATATCCTAGTGAACTGTCTTATTATTTGGGGAGGTTGAGGGGGTGGGGGGTAATTTGTAAACCGGTAAAGGTATTATGGGCAGCAATTACAAGATGTTGTTTTTAGGGTCATACTTCAGACCTGAAAAAAGTCTGCAAAAGAGACTGTGCTTAAAAACAATGACTTTGCTTCTGGAGAGGCTAGTCTATAAAACGGAGTAAAGATGAAGCTGTAAATACAACAGCTTCTGGTTGCACTAACCATGTAATTTGTGAAGCTTTTTACAGGTCTCACAGAATGGCTTTTCCCCTCAATTTCACTCCAGTAAGAGGGCGCCTCAGTACTCACACTGCCTGTTCCTCCAGCTCCCCTCCAATGCGCTGGGACATGTTCTTCAGCACCCCAATGCTGCCAGAGACCAGCTCCAACTGCTCATCCTGCTGTTCCACAATCAACTGGTGCCAGAGAAATGGGAAATAAGCAATTAAAATCCATCTTACCTGGTTCCAAGCCCAGCACTCTAGCAGCTGCTAGCTTCTTTGCCAACTTGGGACAATTCGCATTCAGAAGCAAAGCCCAGAAATCAAAGGACCAGACCATCGCCTCCAAAAACACACTGCTCAAAAGACTAGATTGTGGAGCTACTGATATCTCTTGCTGATCCAACTTGTGAACAGTCAGCAGGGCTTGAAACCACCAAGAGAGATTTACTCTGGTTGGCTGAGGTCCAATTAGGGAATAGACAATGACCAAGAGCATATGTGCAGATGACCATTGAGATATGGCAATGTTTGGGAAGAGGAAGCCCATTGCCAGGAGCAGGGTCTCAATCCACAATAGGCTGCCACAGCTTAAACAGAAGAGAGTTTGGCAAATACGGGGATGTAGGAAAATTATGCGCCGAGTCCTTTCTTCCCTCCTCAAGGACAAACCAGGGGGGGCCCTGTGGTAGTAAGTTACCTCAAGAACAACTACTGACTGACAAATAATATTTATTATTTATTTTTCATTGTGTGGTGTCCTCCTCACTTTTTTTTTAAGTTTGATTGGTTAATAGCAATTTAAGTAGACAACTGATTAAGCAGAGATGCCAATGGAAAAAGAACAAAACAATACAAAACCTACATGGACACATAAAAATAGTATTTAAGGATCAATGGTTTAAATGGGAAGGCAATCGAATCAAACTGTATTAATACAATACACATCAACATCAATAATATACACATAATCAACCACACTTTCCTTCTACCCCTTAACCTCCACCAAAGCAACTAGTTTTATATATAATGGTAACAATGAATAATTTTCAATGAAGAAACATTGACCACTGAATGTTTTAAAATCTGTTTTTTTGGAGAGTGACTTTGTTGAAATGAACAAAAAATGAGTATAAAAGTGGAGGCCAGGGGATGTTCTTTTTAAATCAATGGCCTTGTCTGTCATTTATGGATTTCTGGTCTGCTTTTTGTAAGAGACTTAATAGAGCTTCTTTCTCTTGGAACAGTTGTATTCTAAAGGAGGTGTTTAAAACCCTTCATACATGCACAGAAGCATTACATATTTAGACAGAGTCAGCCCTAGGAAAAGCTCTGGTCCAACCTGCTTGCATTAAGCAACCACACCCCACAGCTGATTGAGGAACGAAGGGAGGTACCTGGCCTCCATGGGTTCTGTGGGTACCTGTTGTTGTGCCTGCTGCTCCTCGATGAAATGGGAATTGGCTAACTGCAGCTCTCGGTCAAGGTGTCCATATTTATCCGTCGTTCCAGTGCTCCAGCTCTGACCACCACTTTCTCCTAGCAATGCCTGAGTGAACGGGGCAGCCAGAGTCAGGAGAAACAAATAGTTACTATCTCTGAACAAATGATGCATCACAGAGGAATAGAAGGAGACCTGGTATTTCTCATCATCTATTTTCCCCCTGAGCCAGGCTTTTATATAGCAGCATAGAGTGGTGCTCGTGTGGTGAAATTTAAGGAATGTCAGGAAGGGCTCTCTCTGTCTCCAAGCTCTCCCAACAGACTGCAAATAAGTGTCTACTTTAAATCAGCAAACACCCATTTGTATACTGTTTTACAATATAAAAGCACTAGGCCTCTTTTAGATGAATTCTTAAGACCTGGTACCCTTGGAAGTTCACCAGAGACTCAAAGGTTCCAGTCAAACTGATGTGACTCAGAGATCTGGAGTCCTTTTTATTTAAGTACGACCCAGGAAGTTTTAGTGTGGGGGTGGGGGGGTGTCTTTAGACTGACAAGGTAATTCACAGCCTCTCACACACAGATCAAGCACAAGAATAGTCACACAGATCAAGCACAAGAATAGTCAATAACTTTTGAATTTAACCCATGAGTAAAACCCAAAGGCTTTAAGTTTAACTAAAAGTCTTGGGCTTCCCAGATGAGAACCGGGGGTTGTTTCACTAGGCAAAAGTGACCACAATGAGTGGTCCTGATCCTCATAACCCAGGTGAGTACTGGCCCTACATCAGACTTCTCCACCAGGGCAGGGGCCAAGGTTGGTTTCCCAAGTATGTATTCAAGGAGGCTTATAGCCCAAAACAGGTAAGTTAGAGAATGTTTTCCTTATACAAAGAGACCAGCCGGGAATGCCAAGAGGTCAGTTTAAGCAGCTGATTCTTACTGGGATCTCCACAAGCCTTTTCAACTAGTCAAAATAATTGCCCACGCCAGCCCTGCACAAAGAAGCAGAAAAGATGCTAGTGACTATCAATGGAGTCTTTGTCCTTGCAGAGTTGCCAAATCTTTGGTACTCTTTATCTCTGGAACTGTTAAAAGTCTGCCTGATTACTTGATTTTCTGTCTGACAACTCCCTCAACAACTCTTTCCCCCATCCCCATCCCGCCATCTTTCTCAACGTAAATACTGACTGATCTCCTCGCTTGATGTTCAGGGGTGATTCAGACAAATGTTTGGCGTTCAGGGGCTAGGTTTGGGGAAGACTAGGGTGCAAAGCACTAAGTTCTGAGGGTTATTAGAAGGGCCAGAACCTCTGAGAGCTTTCAGCAAGCCAGGGCTTCAGTTCAGTTAAAAGGGAAGACAGTGATTATTTCTGGTGCAAAGCAGATCCAAGGCTTTGTGTGAGTGGCTCTGTGCCTACCTGGTCTTAGGGCTGTCAAGATTTAAAAGATCCTGCTAATTTCTGAGTCAAAGGCTCTAAGGACCTCTAAGAAGGGTAGGGGGACCCAGTGACAATGTTTTTTACAGTGAGAGAAAGATTACAGTGCATCTTTAGACTGCAGGCAGAGAACTGGCATCCCACCAAGGCCTTGGGGGCTCCTGGGGCCATAGTCAGGGCTATTTTTTCCTTGCTTATCCATGGCCTTCACTTAGCTGGGACATGTTATGCTGTTAAGAGTCATCTATGCTTTATTGTGAATTTGCTTAGATCTCATCAATCTGACCCACTGGAGTCTGTCTTATGGGGAGGTCCTGGCTGAGCAGAGAGTGAACAGCTTCTGGTGCCTGGTACCAACCAGGAGAAAGGCAGCAAGGCAGACTCTGCGCCCCTCCCCTCTCCAAGTGTTTGGAGAACCCTGGCCCCACCAAGCTATGAAAATTTGTGATTTATAACATTTCACTTGTGGTATAAAACACAATTCCAAGCCATACTTGAAAAGGTGATACACAAATACCCATTTTATTTATGTTAGTCTGACTATACTAAACTAGAGAATAAAAAACTGAAATTAAGAGTAATTGAGGATATGTGTTACCTACCTCACTGTCACAACTACTTCAGGCACTGTCATTCAACTTCTTCTAAGCTGAAGTAGAAACAAAAAGGGGACTCCAAAACTAGCCAGCTTGTGGCCATTCACTAGCTTCTTTCAAGAATTAGAACCGATGGAATGGGCTAGCTAGAGGCTTTTCCTAGCTGTACTGTTCAAAAAAAGAGCAAGGGAGGTGGATAGGAAGAAAAAAGAACAACGACTTGAATAACGAAATGCAGGGAAGGGAAACAGGAAAATTAAGTTGGGTGATTTTTGTAGAGCCCTCCCCTTCTTCAAGGTTTTATAATACTTGTTTTTAAAATTAAGTGAGTCAACAAACACCAGGTATAAAGGATTTATATTATAAATTACTGATTCCTATTTAGTAAAAATGGTGAGCTGATTTTTTGAGTTAAGAGGCTACCAAATGGACTACTAGTAACTTTCTGAAATCTGCATAAAATAAGGTTATGAGAAGTCATTTAAAGCAAATAGTATCATTTATCATGAAGTCTTTGTAACAGGTCTTACCCTTAAGCAAAATGGATAGCCACAGAATTTATAAAAAAACGTTTTTGGCACAAAATCACCTGACAGTTCAGCTGCAGGCAAAAACATTCTACCCCACTAAAAGATTCTAAATCAAATTTAAATATAAATCAAATCTAAATTGCAGGTGACTATCATATATTTTTTAAAGGACTATTTTAAATAGCTGTAAAAAGAGTTCCTAGCATAACTAAAGTGCCTAATTTTTAAAAGATACTCAAAGTGAAGAAAGATTTAACACATATGTTTAAGGTCCCTCACAAGTCTTTACATCAAATTGCAATCATTAAATGTCTAATGAGTTCTGTGTTAGGCAATGCAGGAGTGGCTAGATAGTTAATAGTAATAATAATACAAGACTGTGGCATAATCCTTTCCTCAACTTCAAGGAGATGGGGGTCCAGCAGAAAGACAAGTAAATAGGTAATTATAGCTGTTAGCAGAATCTGGCCTCCAGAATGTGCTCAAGAGGTGCAGAGTTAATACATGAATAAAGTACTGCGTAATAAATGTTATATAAGTCCAGAGGAGAGAACCAAGGGGTGTAAGGGAGGGAAGGAGAGAGGAAAGTTGACTGTACTGGGGCTGATCATTTTCACAAAACCTCCCAGTGTCACTCCAAGGACTGCACATAGGAGCCATGGGTCTCCTGCTTAATAACACGATACATGGATTGTCAGCATTCTTTAATTCCAAATATCTAACCATGTATGCCTTTGATTGATACTGTGTATTCCAGTGTTTTCTCACCTGTCTATTTTTTCTTTCAGTTAATGCCTGCACAGATGAAGTTGACATCTGATCCTTCATGTCCTAATGAGGTAGAAGACCAGAAAACAAACAAAAAAATCCTTAGATTAAACAAAATCATGATTAACATTTTGTAGAGGCGCAAAATACACACAATTTATAACTCTTTTTTTTTAAAACAAAAAGTATTCTTTCATTTTTATTTTCAGTCTCAAAATTAAAGGAAAAATAAAGAGAAAGACTTTCTCTTAAAAAGAGGTAACTTGGATATTAAATTTAAATAGGAGGAAAGAGGAAGGGAACTTACATTTACTGGGTACCTACCATAAGCCAGAAACAGTGGTAAACACTTCCACACGTTATTGGTTAATTTTCACAACAACCCTGTGAAAATCGTGTTATCTCCATTTTATAGCTGAGGAGACTGAGGTCCAGAAAGGTTAAAATACTTTCTCAAGGTCACAGAGCCAGTAAATGGCAACCCTGAGGTACAAACACAAAAGCCTGCACTCAAGGGCCACCATCTTCAAGCAAAAACATGTGGGGGAAAAAAAAACACACACTTCAGCAAAAGATGTATTTACCATTAGAAACCAGATAATGCTTTCCACAGTGGTTCAACTGATCGCTTAATTTATTTCTGAGTTGAAGTCATGTGAAGTACAGACTATTTCTAACACCAGAGTGGTTTCCACAGTGGTATCAAAAGTAATTTTGCATGAAAAGAGAAAGGAATGGACCTATTACTTAATTTGAAACAAAATACTTTATTAAACTTGAACCATTCTGCTGTCTGTTGGCTTATCATATTTAACCACAACCCAATAATATACCTTAAAATGATTTTACCTGAGTTCATGATTGCAATAAAATTTTTTCTTAAGTCTGTCAAAAAGGCTGTCAAAATACTTTAAAATTTTCTGTTAGCAAGCAAATCATTTTATAGATGCAAATGTGAAAGCATTAGACTTTTAAAAATTTCTTCCAAGACCCCTGACAAGTGAGCAGTGGATCACAGCACCACAGCTTTCATGATTCCTACTGGGGTAAGTAGTCTGAATAATAACCACTATGCTTCACCTTTCCCAAAGTACACACTCATTCATTCATTAAGCAAATGATGACTGATGCCTGCATGTGCCAAACAGCAGTGACATAGCCATGGATATACAACAAGGCCCTACATTCAGGGAGCTTACATCATGGCGGAAAAGAGGCAAACACATAGAGATAATCACAGATAATAAGTGTTACAAAGGAAGGAAATAAATAGGGTTGGAGTAGAGTAGGTGATGGGTGCCACTTGAGAAAGAAGGGGATAACACTTGAATTGAGACCTCAAGATGAGAAGGAGCCAACCACTGAAAGAACCAAGGGCAGAGAATTTCAGACAAAGGGAACAGCGAATGTAAAAGCCTGACAGCGGGAAAAGACTCTGCTGTTTAGCAGGAAGGTCATTGTGGCTGAAGGAGCATGAAGTGTGTGTGTTTCTTTCTTGGGGGGATTATGAGGGGAGGGGAGATACAGTTGGACAGTCAGGCAGAAGCAAAACATGCAGGGCCTTTGGTCTGCTTGGAATTTATTCTAAAGCTGGGGTAGGGAAACTTCTGGAAAGGACTGGAGAGTAAATATTTGATCTCTGCCACATAGCTGTCTTTTCGTTTTTTTACATCCCTTTAAAAAATGTAAAAAACTATTCTTAACCCCCAGTCAGTACAGAAACAGGAAGTGGGGCATAGTGTGCCAATCCCTGTCCTAAGGCAATGGGAAATCCTTAATCAGTTTTAAGTAGGGTCAAGGAGTATCCTGATTCATGTTTTAAAAGATCACTGGCTATTCTGTGGAAAAAATGCTGGTGAACAACCAAAGTAGAAGTAAGATCACCCTACCACAACCTGTCAGCAGGTAAAAGTGCTGCCCCAAGTAAGATAGGGTACACCCAGAAGGAGCAAGCAACCTGCGTTGGGTCCATTCAATAAGAGGGTACTGAGCCCCTGGAAATGACACTGGGAAGGTAGGACATCTGGGGTGTTTCACCTAGGGGCCAGTGGAATCCACAAATTCTAGGATTCACTACCTCTCTGATCTACTCAAAAAACTCAAGAAACAAAAATAAAATACCTCCCACTAGAAACTGTGAGGACAATATACTTAGCAAAAAAGTATTCACCATGAAAACAAAGATATATTTGTACATTTAAAAATATTAAGCTCAAGGACCATTCAGTGATACAAGCCACTGTTTTGAGTCACTTTTCTTAAATGTTTGAGATTTACCTGCATTAGTCACTCGAGATATGATTAAGAAATGCAGGTTCCTAGATCCTACACAGACCTACTAAGTAAGAATCTTTATGGTGGAGCCCAGAACTTTGTATTTTAGCAAGTCCCCCAGGTGATTTTTATGAACACTGAAATTTGAGAAGCTCTGATGTACACGAACATGATGTAGTAATCTCAAAGTGAGATCACTGTGTTACTATTCCCTGGACTACAAGATTCTTTTTTAAACTACCAACTGAATTATAGTTTAAGATGACAGTCTGATGTTCAAACAATATGAATAGTACAATCCCATTTATCTACTATTATTAATAATATCTACGTAGAACAAATATCTGAAATATTCACTGGTAGGATAATACATGCTTTTTAAAATGCACTCCATGCATTTCACAAGTCTTTTTTTTTTTTTTAATGAAACCTTACTTGCATAATGAAAATATCAACACATATGGACAGAAAAATGATTCTAGGCTTTTGAACTTTATATGTAGAATGTGTTTTTGCTATTACAAGTGAAGATGGTGTGTGGGGTGGGTAAGAACTGTGTGGGAGCCCAAAGAGGCTTCTGGGTGCTGGTAACATGGTGTGTTCAGTTTATAAAGTCATCGACCTATATATTTAGGACACATGTACTTTTCTGTAAGGTTATACTTTCATAAAAACATTTTTAAAAATTCTGCTGATCCAAACAATGGATCAAAGTTAAACTAGACCAACCCTTTCAAAATAAACTTGGCATTTTGTACCAAGAGCCTCAAATTTTCACTGTGCTAAGTAATCCCACTAATAGGAATTTATTTTAAGGAAATAAATTTGGTGAATAGACAATTCACAGAAGAAACACAAACAATCAAACAGGAAAAGATGCACTGACCCATTAATAATCAAAGACATACAAGCTAAGAGACAGTTTTCCCAATTAGATTGGAAAAGCTGAAAAAGATTGATAATACTTAAATGTTGGTGAAGGTGTTAAGAAATACATAATCTGATACTCTGTTATTAGGAATATAATTGAGAAGGTCTTTTTGTAGGACACTTTGATACTAATATTAACCAATATTTTAAATGTGTATTCCTGTTTAACTCTTTACTACTTGAAATAAATATCTAGGTTATACTGCTCACAAAGATGGTCACTGAAGTATGGTTTGCAATCGCCAAAAATTAGCAACAACCTAAAAATCTACAGTAGGCAATGATTAAACAAATCACAATAGAGCCAGGCTAGAGAAGAGATTAAGGGAATGGTCTTTCATGTCAAAGACCTGGGTTCCAGACTTAGTTATGCTTTTTAACTAGCTGTGCAAAGTTTGGCAAATTACTCAAGCTCTCTATTTTTTCTGTACATTTGAAACATTATTACTTTGGAGGGTCAATATGGGGATTAATAGAGATAATACATGAAGAGTGTTTAACAGTACCCAATAAATGATAACTATTATCATCATATAAAGTATGCAACCATTAAAAATGATAATCTAGATCTGCTCTGTCCAATTCAGTAGCCACTAGCCAAATACAGCTAATGAGGACTTCAAATGGAGCCAGTGCAACCAAGAAACTGAATTTTCAATTTTATTTAAATAAAAATTTATTTAATTAAATAAATTTGAATTTTCATATTTCATAATTAAAAGTTCTAGTTTTTAAAGTTTTCTGCTCAATAAAAAAAATAGCTGGTGTGTTGTGTACATGTGCGTGTGCACATCTGTCTGCATGTGTGTCCTCTGATGGTCAGTGAATTCTTCAGCATCTGTATGGTACACATGATGTATGTGGCCCTGGTTGAAGATAGAGCTACAACTTTTATTCCTATGATGGCATTTTAAAGTCTCCAGATACCATACAACAGAACACCTTTATATTAGGTTTTGGATTTTAAGCTATGTTACTAAACAACCTAAAACAATTTCTAACAACCTGTCATGTAAAAAACATAATTACTCATCTTCTTTCTAACACATGAAGTTTAGAACCAGCAGTCAAGAAGCAGTTAGTCCCAATAAAATATGGGTCATCTACCAAAAGAACAACAAATGTTCTGGTTATTTATGCTCCTGTTTCCATTTCACACTGTTTTCTCAGCTGAATGAATCAGACACCATAAATCCTGTGCTACCCACTCAGAGGTCTCATATCCCAATGTCACCTGTACCCCCACTGGCTGCCTGACCAAGGCCATTTCTATCTAGACTTAACTGGGGTAGAGTTTTTTTGGGGGGATGGGGGAGTCGGTGGGAATATAGCTTTGACCATCTTTGTAAGTTAAAATAAAGTCAGAGAATGTTAGTGAGGATAATTTCGTGGATAAAGAAAACTGAGATTCAGAGAGGCTGAAAGACTTGCCATAATTAACATTTATTAAAGTCACAGCTGAGCCTAGAACTAAGTCTCCTGACCCCTCACCACTGTTCTTTTGTCCTACACTACAAAACCTTTTATTATTAAAGTAAACCAAAAGCAGTTCTGGAATATAGTTCCACAACACCAAAATTTCACATATGCAATCTATGATGTATATGCAACTCCACAAATGTAAAAATAATTTCCTCAAAAATATCAATGCTATTTACACAAAAACAAGAATATTTTGCTTTCTTTAGTAAAACTGCTAGAAAAACCTCAGTAAAAACTACAAATTTAAAAGATGCCTGGAAAAATATACTCTTTCAACAAGGGATGCTTACTAAAGGCATAAACCAAAGGACAATAATTGAAAATATCAACAGGATATTTACTTCTTTAGGCAGAACCAAAAAAAAAATTTTTTTTGTGGAGTATCACTGAATACTCTGCCTAAGAAACAGAAAGCACAATTGGCACACATTATTTTAAAAATAGTGTATCAAAATACATTCCCTTTGGAGCAATATTAAATGAAAACCTACTGATAACAGCAACAGAAGAGCTTACCAAACTTGTGATATACAAATTCCTAATCTGAGCTTGGTTTTGTCTCCATTCCCAGATCTGCTCTCTGATCCCTCTCTAACAATTTCTTCCACCCAGAACCCAGAAATCCCTGTATACAAATACTGATCGGCTGGAATGCAGTAATACTGAATCAACACACAAGGTGATTTTTTAAAATCAAGTCAGCATATCATTCCTATAGAACTTTCTCTTCTACAGAACTTTCATTTAGAATTTATTAAAATCAGATCAACCAAAGGCTCAATTAGGTACTTTTAGCCAATCACTGGCAAGGAGTTCCAAAAAGGAGTCATAAATTAAAACAGAAACAAGTAAACTGGGCTTAAAAAAGAAATCCTATATTAAAAAACAAAATATTCAGATGGATCATATAGTCAAATGCGGTTTAGATCTCAACTCTAGAAGGACCGCAACATTTTGAAATACTAATTTGACTTAGGATACTTCTTCTCTCAAAGAGTGTATTTTAAAAAGCTTTCACAGATACCAGAAAACAAACCTTAGATCCTATTTCCAATTATACCAACTAACCTAACTTTTTAACATATTGAGTTCTGAATGTCAACTGTAAATCTTACAATTTCATAGTATTACCTTACAGAAAGAACAAATATAATGATTAAGGTCAAGAATACATTTCACTCCAAGGTACCATTTAAATACTAACACCTACAGAAGTGTCCTTCAGAAAACCTATTACAAACAAAACAAAACAAACCCCACATTTTCAAAATAAATAACTGGGGAGTTATTTAGCTTCCAAAAAACATGTCACCTAACAATAGGGTTTCCTTATCAGAAAAGCATTTTGAACTGGCTACAAATTAGGGGTGTCCAATCCAAATGCTCTCTGTATAGATGGGGATGTCCCTTACATACACATTACAGAAAGGTCACTGCCCATTAAAATGAAGGTATATTTATACACAATTTAGTTATACATATAAGGAAAGGCATCTATTGAATAAAACAAGGAATAAGAATATTTCAAGTTCAATGATAATGACTACCATTTGAAATAATTTCAAAAGGAGATCACACAATATAAAGTCTTTGGCAAACACATTCCAAGGTTTCTGCCCAAGATGACTCTTAAAAAGCCATATGTTAGCACTGGTATGATCCCAAGTCTTTTTATTCAGGGAAGCTGCTTTCTAGTACATATGTTAAAGACAGCTGGTTCTCTTACATCTAGTTATGCTAATCAAATGGCTTAGCCATATAGTTTCAAAATGCAAAACATATCTTAATGACATAAAATTTTACTTAAATGGTATTTTCTCTTAGGTTCTTCAGAAAAGGTATTATCTAAATAATTTGAGACTAAAGATTTGCTCACTTGGTTCAGTTTTTTACACTGATAGATATTTGCTTTCTCTGTGTAACTCCTGAAAGGCTGTCAAGCAGTTGTATAAGGAAATGTCAGTAACTTGGGTTGCAAGAGTTCCAGAAGCAATTCAGATGGCAGATCCAAACAAAGTAAGAGTCACTCTTCAACAATGCAAAGTGATTACCAATCAATCAAGAAACCAAATGGTTCCTATGATAGTAAGTCTTCCTTTCATCCAGCAATAGAATATACTAAGAAACAAAGGAGAAAAAAGGAACTGGTCTGGTGAAACCAGAGGTATAGACAAGTACCATTAAAATAAGCTTCCCAAAGCTAGCCGTTTACCGTCTTGTCTTGGCCCTAAGAAAAAGCTTGACAATATTAAAAGAGATTTCTGTTTTCTCAATCAAAGAAATTACACATGTGAAACTGGCATTTAATGCATAACAAAAAATGGTTTCAGAGTTGACCTATTAGTTTACAATTAAGGAAAAGAGTTCTAAGAAATTTGGCTTTTCTTAGACACTTAAAATGAGATCATTTTCCTTACCCTGACAACTTGCCGAGTACTTGTAATGAAGGCTTTTCTTATACGCAACTCAGTTGCATCGAGGTTGAATTTTCTAGGATTTGCTTCAACTATGCGTGAGTCAAAAAGTCAAGGTAAAGCAATTTCATCATGAAAAACCTAACAAACAAGATACCATTAATAAAACCACAGAACTTCTCACATGTGAGAAATAAAATCTGGCCCAAATTTTCTGAAAATATAATCAACTTAACAGTAATCATTCTCAAACTTTCTCTGCCCATCAACTATGTGAGGATCCTTATGCCACAAGGTGGAGATGACCTGCCAGTTTAAGAAACACATCTGAGTGGGTTCACTACAAATCAATGGCTATCTGATCACAACAGAGCTGGGTTCTTCTGGATGCTTGCCAAAGCCTTGTATTTATCCTTTTTTGATGCCAAGTCACTTTTCTCCTAACAGCTTTTACAAACTGTTTATATTTGCCATACCAAATCATTTCCTCATATCCCAAGGAGCTAACCCTGCTTCTTACTCTAAAGAGTTTAAGGCTTTTTCAGGGAAGCCTTCCCTGACCCCTCTACCTTCCTCTGGCCTGGTTAGACATTCACATAGCACTCTGTTATTTTCTCTCATAGTCTGCAAGTAAATATTTGTGTGATTATTTAAAATATGTTTCCCCCACTAGGCCATAAGTTCCATGAGGACTGATAACAATGCTCTGCTTATCACTCTAATCTGAGTAATTAACAAAATGCGTGGCATAATAGTACACTCTAAATACTTGTTGAATGTATGACAAGTATTTATTAACCTAAGAGGAAATATGTATTTCCTCTTTATTTCTCAATTTCTGTATCTCCTCTAATCTTTTTCCTCCCCTCCTGTCTTAACGGAAGAAGTATTCCCCTGTAACTCTGCTTTTGATCCCACCTGTACACATATTTTGTACCACTAATCTTAGGGAACTTATCTGTTAATGACTTAAAAGGTCCCTGGGGTCATTATGATGATTAGAAATTATATACTCTACATAGCACCTGAACCTGAACCTACGCTGACTATAGAGTGATCCTGACAAAAGTTCATTTCCTTGATGGTTTATCTCACTTAGAGATTAAAAACAAAAACAAAAGAACTCAGAACATGTAACTGGCACATTTTTTTATCCAAGGTTTTAGTTAAATAGGATTCTAGTTGACAAAAGGCCACAAAATTCAGTTTTTACAGTTCTCTGGTTCATCATTCAGATCAGTGGGCTTACTTAACATCAATAATATGAATTAGCAATATAGAACTTCTTTTACTAAATGTAATTTCATGGTACAAGGTGCCTCTTCAATGGACACTGGCATTGTAACTTCACTTCTTAAACAGGAAAAAGTCTACAAAGTCTACAAAGGATTTTCTTTTGCTCCTAATTACCAATGTATAACATTGGTCTGTATATACCTCCTTGCAATAATGATATCTAACACTTTTACAATGCCAGACACCATTCTAAGATCTTAACATGTTTAATATTCATAACAACCCTATGAACTAGGTACTATTATTATCCTAACTTTCTACTTAAGAGGTCAAGGAACATGCCCAAAGTCACAGAGTTAGTGACTGGTGGAGCCAGTACCAGATCACCAGAAGTTTGACTCAAGGGTCTGGGCTTATAACCATTATACCATGCTGCCTCTATATTGCAGGATGTGTCATACCCTGTAAAAGAATTTGGCTATACTACCTTAGTTTACTAGGCAATTATTTAACATGTACCGTGGTACAAAAAGAGTAACACTAATCAATTATAAAAGGGAATATATAATCTATGTCTTGAGATGTTTGGATAAAAACTTTTCCATTTGTCTATTTACCCCAAATGGCATGGACACCACTGAAAAGGATATTGATAGTTTCATCAAGGTCCTCTAGATCCCACTCTATGCTCCGGAGGTTGTTTCTTAGTTCGTTGGTGGTCCAGTCGATTTCTTCCCTTGTTGCTGTGGAGGGATCCTGGAGGAGTTCTGTCCATCTCTGAAACAATCCCTGGGCAGTGTTGACTGCTTTCTGTACCTCTCTGTAATCAAGGAAGGAGAGAAATCAGAGACAACATATTCCATGAACAAGTTACTGCATGATCATATACTATGCTTAGCAACCAGAATTCCCATAAGCATTTTTAAGTCTTTATGGAAGAAGTCCTTCAAGGAAAAATATCAAAGTTTAAAACTTTAAATAACAGTCTGAGAATAATGTTCTGAGCTGATATTTGGAAGAACAGAGCCATTATTTATGCAGCTATAATATCGTTTATTTGAGAAGCACAAAATTTAATTCTTCTCCCAACAGTCTATACTTAAAAGTAGTAGAGAAGCAACCCTATGGCTTAACTAAAGAGACCATCACATTCTCATATGTTTCCATTTGATGTGATGATCATTTATATTTAGATGAAAAAGTTCAAATACAGTTTTTCTTTTCTTAGGGGATGGGAGTGCAAAGGGTGGAGGGAGGGTTACTCTTACACAGTTAGTCTTTTATAGGTTAAGAATTTTAATCTGAGACATTTTAAAACCTAAAATCTCCTTAGAAGATTTTTAAATGTTATTAACTTTCCATATTCTACTTTGCTGAATTAAGCAATGGTATATGGCAGATTAGTGTTTTCTCGTTTACAGAGTGCCTAGGCCATTAAGTGCCACAATCTAATATGCTTTACTAGGTTAGACAAAGTCATAAGGTTTTAAGCCTCCACTCCCAACCACCACCACCACTAATGAGCTAATATCTACCAATTAAATGTTATAACCTAATACTATTGCATAGAAAAGCCACCAAAGGAATTATTTTATGGTAATATGGCCTCTCATGTACAAAGACGACCCACCCCACTGCTCCCAAACTAAGAGATATGTTTTGATCTATCTATGATTTCTTAACCAACATGCCTGGAACAAACAGCACAAAAATATGTTCCAGCTGATTTGTTATCTCTGGCTTTAAGACAGAATTTGCAAGTACCATATTTCCTCCTGACTTTTCAAGCACCAGAAGAGAAAGCACTAACAAAAATGAATGAAAGTGCCTTACACTACTTAGGTTCATACATACTGATGAGAGCTATAAGGTTGAGTGTTAAATATAGAATATAGCTACTGGCTTCAGACTGAATAAACATGTGAGCTATATGGCCAACACTCAATCTACCAAGGCAAGTCTATATCCAGTTTACGGATTAGGCAAATCCTCTCACTGGTCCTCTCACATCAGCCTTTAGACTTCCATTGCTAATGAGAAACTCTACTTGAGATAAAAAGGGGGAGGATTAAGAAAGTGAGATGTAAATCCACTCTCTTTACTCTTTATTGAGATTCCTGGCAGATTTGGTAGAGGAAGAGGTACACATCTTCCCATAATGTGAGGTACTTGGTTTACTTGCTGAATATCTTCTATGATCACAGAAGACAGAGATAAAGAGCTGCCTCCAATGATACATTTTAAAAAATAAAAAATTTATCAATTCTGTAAAGTAAGGATGAATTCCTTCTTGAAAACTGGAAGCCTCAAACCTAAGAAGCCTGTCGCTACCACCAGTACACAACTGTGATACACAACTATGAATTAAATTCTCCTAAGTAGTGATCCTTAAGCTTTTTTGGTCTCAGAATTCCTTTGCACTCTTAAAAATTGAGGAACCCAAAGAACTTTGATTGATGTGGACTGTATCTGTCGCCATTTACTGTTTTATAAATTCAAACAGAAACTTAAAAAATAGTAATTATCTTAAAATAACAATGAACGTATTACATTTAATGTAATGTTTTTATTACATAACAATTTATAAAACAAAAACTTTAGTGAGAAGAGTGGCGTTGTTTTACATTTTTATAAATCTCTAATATCTGGTTTAATAGAAGACAGCTGGATCATCACATCTGCTTCTATATTCAGTCTGTTGACATACATTTTGGTTGAAGTGTATCATGAGAATCCAGCCTCACATAGACATACAGGTAGAAAAAGGAGGTGTACTTCAGCAGTCTTTTCAGATAATGGTGGATATTGTTTTTTCACACTACACCAAAACTCAACAAAGTGTAGTTTTTTTAAAGGTTAATTATAATGTGGAACCTGAAAACACAGCAAAGAACTTTTTGAACTCTCATACATTATAATCCATTGGTCTATCTTGTACTTTGAATAGATCCTTTACCCATGAATGATTTTATAAAATCATGTATCGGTCATTTGGAAAATATTAGTTAACTGAGTACTGCAGGTCTTCCAAATGTTGACTCATTTCAATATACAATATTCAAAATCACATTTGTTAACATCACCATCATCTCATCAGAAAAAATTAAGTACTGGAAGACTATAAGATCGTAAGAGTGAATATAAGTTTTCTAAAATTCTGTTTTTTTAAAAAAGCTTTAATTTTATCATTGGCAAAAATACTGTTAAGATTTTTTTCCCTTCAAGTGACAGGTTCAATTCATTCATTGAGAAAACAGCTCAAATAGTTTTGAGACAGTTCTGAGATTTGAGAAAATATGCAAGTCTGAATAATCAGTTTGTCTCAGTTGTTTTTTTCAAGTAAAAATGAGGTTCTACGGGGGCAAACGAACCAGCTATTTCAGCTTGAAATTCAATCAAAGAAGTGCTTTTCCTGAAGACAACCATCTTACTTCATAATACGGCAAAAGTACTTTATGCACATTTCCCATTTTGCCAAATAGCATACTAAAATGTGCATTAAGACAGGGAGAAAATATTTGCAAATCACCTAGGTGATAAATGACTTGTATTCAAAATATATAGAGTTCTCGAAAGTAAATAATAAAAAAACAAACACAATTTAAAAACGGGGAGGACACCTGGCCACTATCCCAATCAAGATGGTGGACAGAGAAGATGCAGGGCTCTGTCCCCAAAAAGAAGCTTTGAACAGTCAAGAATTGGCAGTAACATCTTTCTCAAAACTTCAGAAAACAGTTAAAGGACTGCAGTAACAGGGAAAGCACCAAATCAAGAAAAAGGTTACTTAAAAGCAGTATGATCTTCCAAACCCTCATCAGCTCAGCGTGGAGCTGGCCCATGCTCCCAGTGCAGATTCCTGGTCCTAGTACTAGAGGGAACAGAAGAACTCCTGTGTACATACTGGGAGCTTCTGTCTGTCCCAATTTGTCTGGTAGTGGCCCAAGGGATTTGCTGTCCCAGAACTTGCCCTGAATGTAGAAGGCAGCTCACGGAACTCTCCAACTGAAGAGTAGAATGCTGTGGGAGAGGAGACAAGTTGTGCTGCCTGGGGAAAGGGACTGTTGGCTGTAAGACATGAAGTGTAGTGCCTGGGACCAGGAGGAAACCGTTTCCTAAGGAAGAGGGGAAACTTGTAACCATGTAAACAGGGGAATTGCTAGGGCCACATATGTATCCTCAAGACAAGACAGATGTGCAGAAAGGATCCAGGAGGCCCCTACAATTTGACCTAAAGCTATTGTCTAAACTCATTGTATGGATAAGTCCTGAAGGAGAGCACTTGCACAGGTCAATGTGAAAAGACTGGGAAAGGTGTTTTCTTTTCCCCCTTTTTTTTTTTTTTGTTACTTTCTGACAATCAAGGAAAGCTCTGTTATAACACTAGCTGGATAAAAGATTAAGGAACAGACACCCTGGTGTGGACTAAAAACAGATTGGCAGTTACCAGATGATAGGCATAGGGGGAGGGGTTGGATAAAAGGGATAGAGGAAAACTTTTAGGGTAATGGATCTGTCCTATATCTTACTTGTGAAGGTGGTGGTTACATGACTATATACATTTGTCACATCTCGCAGAATTGTACAATAAAAAGGGTGAATTTTGTTGTAGGTAAATTATACCTTTAAAAATGAAGAAAAGTATACTTGAGGGTCAAGACTTAATAAAATTAATATTTGTGCTGTCATGAAGGATATTCTTAAGGGAAAATGCCTTTTTTTTTTTTTTTTTTTTAACTAAAGGCAGGGTGGTAAGAAATACAACTGCTACTATAGTTTGGTGCCACTGCCTTGATTTATGCAAATGCACCAGTAGTTTTACCTGCCACTACTTTTGCATGATCAGTACAACTGTCAATACAGTACAAAGAGCAAATAACATGAAGTTTTGACCCAATGGACTCACTCTGAAAGGATCCTGGGACCCCTTAGGATCCACAGACCACATTTTCAGAACCACAACTCTTAAGACATTTTAAATACTCAAATTTGGGGGTGGGGTTGGATTCTAGTAGCACTGAATGAGAAATCAGGAAGTCCTTAAGCATGCAAGAATTTAATCATGTCCTGTGGAAGAAATGAAAGAAATGGCAGGAATTAGAAAAATGTTACAAAGCAATCTCAAGATAACATTCAACACCCCACAGGCCTGCCCAACAAGTCAGCTTATTCTCCTCTAAAGCTTTTGTCTTTAAAAAAGCATTCATTTTTAGTTTTCATTTATTACACAAACTTAAGATAGGCAAAGTAGTCACTTATTTTAGGTTTCTAAGACAGATGTTTTAAAGGATCACAAAGATGGGAATGCCAGGAATGGCTCAGATCTTAAAAGAAAAGTCAGAACTTGCAATGTATCAAAGAATCCGATCTTAGTAGCAGTCAACTTCTCTCCTTTCAATGTCATTTTAACTGAGCACTAGCCTGGAAAAGAAGAAATAAATAAAGACTAGAAAATGACATTAATTACTAATAAATCCTATTTTTAAGCTAAGTAATTAATGGCAACCAGAATCTCCTAGAGAACCTGGGATTTTTAAATAGTTTTAAGAGCCACAAGACACAGTTAAGATGTGAGACTAACCAGTGAGACAACCCTTTCAATTTTGAAACCACTTGTAAGCACGTGGAACTAAATATTTAGTATTACTTGGCATTTCAAGTAAATCAATTAATAAACCAGAGGCGTATATCATCATGTACAGGCACACCTTGGAGATACTACAGGTTTGGTTCCACACCACTGCAATAAAGCAAATAAAGCAATAAAGTGAATCACATGAATTTCATTCCCAGTGCATGTAAAAGTTATGTTTACGCTATACTGTAGTCTATTAAGTGTGCAATAGCATTATGTCTATAAAAAACAATGCACATATCAATTTAAAAATACTTTATTGCTAAAAACTGCTAACCATCATCTGAGTCTTCAGTGAGTCATAATCTTTTTGCTGGTGGAGGGTCTTGTCTCCATGTTGTTGGCCGCTGACTGAGCATGGTGGTGGTTGCTGAAGGTTCGGGTGGAAGTGGCAATTCTTAAAATAAGACAACAATGAAGTCTGCCGTATCAACTGACTCTTCCTTTCACAAAAAATTTCTCTATAGCATGCAATGCTGTTTGCTAGCATTTTACCCACAGTAGAACTTCTTTTAAAATTAAGAGTCAATTCTCGCAACCCATGCTGCTGTTTTATCAACTAAGCTGATACAATATTCTAAATCCTTTGTTGTCATTTCAACAGCATTCACAGCATCTTCACCAGGAGTAGATTCTATCTCAAGAAACTACTTTCTTTGCTCATCCATGAGAAACAACCCCCCATCCACTAATCATGCGAGTACAGCAATTCAGTCACATCTTCAGGCTCCACTTCTAATTCTAGTTCTCTTGCTATTTCCACCCCATCTGCAATTACTTCTAGCGCCGAACTCTTCAGCCCCTTGAAGTCATCCATGAGGACTGGAATTGACTTCTTCAAACTCCTGTTAATGTTGCTATTTTAACCTCCTCCCATGAATTACAAACCAGGAGGTTTTCAATCAACTTTGCCCAGATCCATCAGTGGAATCACTAGCTCTGCCAGCTATAGTCTTAAGAAATTTATTTCTTAATAAGACTTGAAAGTTGAAATGACTCCTTGATCCATGGGCTACAGAATGGATGCTGTGTCACCAGGTTTGAAAATAACATTAATGTCATTGTCCATCTCCATCAGAGTTCTTGGGTAACTAGGTGCATTGTCAATGAGCAGAGATATTTTTAAAGGAATCTTTATTCCTGAGGTCTCAAAAGTAGGCTTAAAATATTCAGTAAACCATGTTGTAAACAGATCTGCTGCCATCCAGGTTTTGTTGTTCCATTTATAGAGCACAGGCAAAGTAGATTTAGCATCATTCTTAAGGGCCTACGATTTTCAGAATGGTAAGTGAGCACTGGCTTCAACTTAAAAGTCACCAGTTGCATTAGCTCCTAACAAGACTTGAGTCAGCCTGTCCTTTGAAGCTTTGAAGGCAGGTACTGACTTCTTCTCTAGCTCGAAAGTCCTAGATGGCATCTACTTCCAATAGATGACCAATTCATCTACATTGAAAATCTGTTCTTTAGTGTAACCACCTTCAACAATGGTATTAGCTAGATCTTCTGGATAACTGGTTGTAGCTTGTACATCAGCACTTGGTGCTTCAAAATGCACTTTTATGTTATGAAGATGGCTTCTTTCCTTAGACCTCATTAACCAACCTCTGCCGGCTTCAAACTTTTCTTATGCAGCTTCCTCACCTCTCTCAGCTTTCACAGAATTGAAGAAAATTAGGGCCTTCCTCTGGATTAGGCTTTGGTGTATAGGAATGTTGTGGCTGGTCTGAACTTTTATCCAGATCACTAAAACTTTCTTAATATCAGCAATAAGGCTGTTTCATGTTATTTGTTTGTTCACTGGAGTAGCACTTCTAATATCCTTTAAGAACTTTTCCTTTGCATTCACAACTTGGCTAACTGTTTAGCACAAGAGGTGTAGCTTTCAGCCTATCTTGGTTTTTGACATGACTTCCTCATTAAACATAATCATTTCTAGTTTTTGATTTAAAGTGAGGGGCATGTGACTCTTCTTTTCACTTGAATACTTAGAGATCATTGTAGGGTTATTAGTTGGCCTAATATTGTTGTGTCTCAGGAAATAGGCAGGCCTAAGAAGAGAGACAGAGACAGGAGAACAGCTGGTCTGTGCTACAGTCAGAACACAGGTAACATTCATTAAGTTCACCATCATACGGGCATGGCTCGTGGAACCCCCAAACAATTACAATAGTAATGTCAAGATCACTGATTACAGATCACCATAACAGATACAATCATACTGAAAAGTTTGAAATATTGCAATAGTTACCAAATGTGACACGGAGACACGAAGTGAGCACATGCTGTTGAAAAAAATGGTGTTGACAGACTTGCTGGATGCAGGGTTGCCATAAGCCTTTAATTTGTAAAAAAAATTAATTAATTAATTAAAAAAAATAAAGCATAATAAAGTGAAGCATGATAAAACGAGATATGCTTGTAATCTGTTTGCTATCTGTGAGCATTGTAACAAGAGAAAGAGATGTGCACATCTACTTTGCTTCTCACCATTTTCTCAGGAAAAGAAGGGTGCTATTCCCATATCAGTTGGCTAGTTACATCACACAAATACACACTCAGTATTGTTGTCTGTTCCACACAATAAACCCATGTGAGTGCTTTACTATGAGTGAGCAGTTGTATCTGATGATTCCTCAGGCCACAGTGATCAAATGTTATCTATGCTCTCCAGAAAAGTAAAAAATCATGAGTATTGTTTATCTAGTTTCAGGATTTTTCCCCCCAACTCTGTAATGGGAATGATTAAAGGCTACACCCAGGATTTTCCATGAAAGATCAGGTACACCTTGAAATTCTGGAGCTCTTTAGCTTAGCAAAGATGTTGAGAAATCATCTGTTCACAGAAAGCTTTGGGAGTTGTGTCTGGCACCATTTCACTGAAAACTTGCTAATTACTTTCCTAGAAATTATAGTTTGAGCTCCTGACCCAGAGAAGGCTCTTTCAATTCCTTGAAGGAGAAAGATGGATTACCTCCACATGAGCCAAGTGAGTTTCTGCTCCCACATCTGTTGCATATGCTTCCCAAATCAGTCTTGTTTTAAATAGGCAACGTTTCATGGGCAAGAAGAGCCACGATAACACCAAGGGATAAGGCTCTTCCCCTTTGCTGTTCACCAAACAGGCTATCAAAATAATGAGACCTCATGTCCTCATGGATTAAAGTCCCCATGAACACCCAAATGAAGGTCCTTCTGTGCAATCCACCACGATGCTCACAGAAGCACTTGTACTGCAAAGCTTCTTATCCAGAAAGCAACTGTCAAAAATGAAAACACAGTCTTCATCTTCGAGAAAAAATCTTTTAGGCAAAAATAAGGTCATCTTCTTTATCCAAAATAAAGAATATTCAAAACCACATTCTTCCATTCCTCCACATCTTCTAAATAAAAACTTGACACTGGCAGGACTAACATAATTTGTTTTTGAAGCCTGACCAATATTGACCCCTTGATAACTTTCCAACCATTTGGGGCTACAGGTAATATGTCCAGAAATTCATAAAATCACAAAGTTTTCTTATTTGGATCTAAGCTAGTGTACCAAGTAAAATAGGAGGAAGGAATGTCTCAACCATTAGGGAACTTCTGTGTCCCAGAATCTGTCGTTCATTTGTACCACCAAATTGCTTGATAATTGTAGCTGCAGCCTCCATCATCCTTCTGATTTCTCCTTTCTCCTTTAGTCATGCCGGATTGTCATCTGTTTGCAGTTATTAAGACTGTTTAACACATTACCCCCAAATGGAATGGTGTAAAACAACCATGAATTATGTTCATGAATTCTGTGGGTCAGGAATTTGTATTGAACACAGCAGGGATGACTTGTCTCTGCTCCACAATGTCTGGGGCATAAGGTGAAAAACGTGTAAGGGGGTGGGGGCTATAAGAGTAGGAGTTCCTCAATACTATCTACCTGTCTCTGTGTAGCCTCTCCCATGACCTCTCTAGCAGAGTGGGTACAGCGTAGCCTAAGACTTCTTACATGTTAGCTCAGGGCATGCTAGGCTTGTGTTCCAAGATGGAAAGAGCCAGATAAAAGCTGTACAGGTTGCCTTTTATGACTTAGCTTCAGATTCAAACAGTGCCAATTTTGTCTCATTCTGCTGGTCAAGGCAGCAACAAAGGTCTGTCCAAGTTTAAATGAAGGGAATGTAGACCTCAGGTCTTGAAAGAAATACCAGTGTCACCATTTAAGAAAAACAAGTGGGAAAGTACATATATGTGTGTGTGTGTATATATGTGTATGTATATACGTATGTGTGTGTATATATATGTATGTACGCATTAGTGTGGCCAGCTTTGAAAAAATATAATCTGACACAGCATCTGTATCTGAGACAGCACTCATTCTGTAAGTCTCTTTACAGAGAAGTCTCAGTTTCATCACTATATCAAGAGAGGTTAATAAAGGCAGGTATTTTCCATTCTAATAACAAAACTTGAAAAACACAGGTTGTGCAAGCCTCTGCAACATCACTCTCCCACACCTCACTCTCTTTAACCTGGCTCCTACCCCATACTCCACTAGCCCTTATTCTACCACCAATCACCAGGGCTAAGTAAGGGAGAAGCTTTTTATATTGTTTTGACTTCTACACTCACACTCTTTACTTGACCTTGCTGCCATTGCCAAATTCAACCCTACTGTCATATCTTTTGTAACTGCTGTAATGAAAAAAAAATTGTCTTTACTTAGTTACCTACAGTTATATTCAATGTTTGGCCCCAGTCTGTCTTTGCTCTCAGAACTCCCCCGTGACACTACTACTGCCACCAATGACACTGTTGATAAAAGTCAGCAAATTTAACTTATCCATCCTCATTTTCGGTGCACTCGACATTATACCCCACCATATCTATTTTCTTGACACTCTCACTTTGCTTCTATGGACATTGTACTGTTGTAGTTTTCTACTGATTTTCTCTTTCTTTTACTGTCACTTGATCCCAATATTTCTGAGCACTGTTTTTGTGACTTCTATGTGCTCATCATTATCTAGAAGTTTAAAACACCCCTTTAAGCTGATGATTCCCTATCATCTCCAACCCTAACCACTCAGCCAGGAATAATTCTTACATTTTTAGTGGCTTATAGGATCAGTCCATTTGCCAAAAACCAAAGTAATCATATTCTCCTTACAAAAAAGCAAGTATTCAACCAAAAAAATTAAAAAGAAAAATCTGCTTCCCTTTCTAACTTCCCCATTTCAACCAATACTGTCATCATTTTCCAAGTTTTGAAACTTGTCTAGACGAAAATCATCTTTGACCCCTCTTCCTACTTCTCAGTGTGTACAACCTCTACTTAAGGCTGATCACTGTAGAAGGCAGGAGAGGGACAGATAGGCAGGGGGTGTATTCTGGAGGGTAATCTCATATTATACATCAAAAACCTTGAAAATATACATGACCTCTGAATTAGCAATTCTGCTATAGGAATACAGGTTATGGAAATAATCAGAAGCACTAATAAAGACCTATGACAAGGAAGCTTATGATAATTTTAATTGTAATAGTGAAAAATTAGAATCATCCTAAATGTCCATCCTGAGAGATACATTATATTACAATTATATGACAAACCTCTATGCAGTCATTAAAAGCCTTCCCTCCCCTGCCGAAGACTTTTTAGCAATATAAGGAAATACAGATGAAAAGAATACAAAACCACATATATGGTATGATCCCAATTTCTAAATGATTATTAATAATAATATAAGCTATAAACCCTGGCCTTTCCACTTAGAAGCTATGAACTTAGACGTTTTTTAATCTCTAAGTTTCATTTCCTCATTTGTAAAATGACAGAAACAGTAGTACATACTTCATAAAGATTAAAAAGACAATCCCTGTTTAGTTCTTAGGCCACTGCCTGGTACATAATAAGTGATCAAAAACTGGTAAGATTTATTATTACACAAAACTATTAATAGAAACAATGACTGAAAAGAAAGATATCAAAATTTCAACTAATGATTTCCAGATGGTAGCATTTCAATAAATTTTTATTTTCCTCTTTATACTTTTCTTTATTTTCTAAGTTTTAAAAAATAAGCATATATTAACATTATTTCAAGTGTCACTCAAAAAACAATAAGAGGCTTCTGGTCAACCAAGATGGAGTCATAAGATGCTCCAGGGTGCCAATCCCCCATGGAATCTTTGAACAACTAGCAGTAATTAACAGAGCCATCTTCCTCAGAATTCTGGAAAACATTTAAAGGACTGCAGATTGGGCAAGAGCCAAACCAAGAAAACACAGCTTTAGAAAAAAAGATAGGAAAAACCCATGGCACCCTTTCTGGCACTTCCCCCACCACCTCCCGGGTGCAGTGTGGAGTCCGCCTACAGTCCCACCATGCACAAGGGAGTCCCAGTAAGATTAAAAGCTGAATTCTCATCAGAAATTATGAAGGCAAGATGGCTGTGGAATGAAATACTTAATGTGCTCAAAGAAAACAATTGCCAACCAAGAATTTCATATCTGGCAAGACTGTCTTTCAAAAATCAGGCTGAGATTAAGATATTCCCAGATAACAAAAGCTGAGGAAGGCATTCATTATCACTAGACCTGACCAACAAGCATTGCTAAAGGGAGTTCTTTGGATTGAAAGAAAATGACACTGGCAGCGGAC
The DNA here is from genome assembly GCF_015220235.1 of Choloepus didactylus. NCBI lineage: Eukaryota > Metazoa > Chordata > Mammalia > Pilosa > Megalonychidae > Choloepus > Choloepus didactylus. The sequence continues at coordinate 82,143,564 of NC_051308.1, read as the reverse complement.
TGAAGTAGGATAAAGAAATAAAGGTCTCTGGTAAAGGTAACCATATGGGTAATTAAAAATGCAAAAACACTAGACAGTGGATCAAAGAGGCATAAAGAAGTAGAGACTACTGGAAAAGGCAACCATTTGAGTAACTATAAATGCCAGAAGTACTGTATTGTATTTTTTGGTAGGTAACTCCACTTCTTACTTCTTACTGGTGCTAAAATGAAATCAATAAAAAGTAATGATGAATGTAGGTTTTGCACATACACTGTACAAAGATATAATTTGTAAAAGTACAAAAAAAAAGGTGAGGGGACAGAAGGGTATAAGAACAGTGTATATGTATACGCTATTTAAGTCATGTTGGTATCAAATAAAAAATAAATGTTATATATTTAAGAAGTTAAATTTTAACCCCATGGTAATCACAAAGAAAATATATGAAAAATACACCCAGAAAGAGATGAGAAGTGACCTGATATGGTCCAATACAAAAAAAAATAAATAAAAATAAATAAATATGTAAGTAGGCATTAGCAGACAAATTGGGGGTCAAAATAAGGTGTAAGACTTGCAAAATCTAAATAGCAAAATGGTAGAAAAAAAGCCCTGAATTAACAGTAGTTACTTTAAATGTTAGTGGATTAAACTCTCCACTCAAAAGACAGAGACTGGCAGACTGAATAAGAAAGCACAGCACAACTATATGCTGTTGACAAGAGCACCTTAAATTCAAAGACATAAGCAGGTTGAAAATGAAAGGATGGAAAAAATATACCACGCAAGCAGTAACCAATAGAGAGCTAGGGTAGCTATACTAACATCAGATAAAACAGACTAAGTCAAAAACTGTTACGAGTGGCAAAAAGGGTAACTATATTCTGATAAAGGAGAGAGTTCAACAAGAAGACCTAACAGTTATAAATATATATGCACCTAGTGGCAGAGCCCCAAAATATATGAAATTATCAACAGATTTGAAGGGAGAAAAAAATAGTTCTACATTTATACTAGGAGACTTCAATATAATGCTTTCGATAGTTGATAGATCCTCTAAACAGAGGATTTATAAGAAAATAGAAGGCTTGAACTATAATCTTTTGATTTGGGTACTTGGGTTTGGGTTATCCATATCGTCTGGTTTTTTCATATGCTTTAAAATTTTCTGTTGTTTTTGAGCTCTTGGCATTTGCTTTACTTGATAGGGTTCTTTTAGGATGTGAAGGATTATTCAGACACCAATTTCTAATTTGTCAGATCTACAGCTTAGTGGCGTACACCTTCTCTAACTAACCAGCAGATGGCATCTGCGAGTCACCTATTCCCCTCAAGTCAGTTCTCCCCACCTTTGTCTTTGTGGTGTGTGGGAATCTGGTTCTTGTGGGGTCCAATTGGTGCACCAAGTTTGGGTGTGTTGTTGGTGCTGTTCGCCTTGAATGTGGGGCGTATGTCTGAGCAGTCAGGGAGGCAGGGCAGCTTTAATAATCAAACCTCCCAGGTGTTCCAGGAAATTAAAGGCTGTTGCAAGAGTCTAAACCTTCATTTCAGTCTGGCCACAGACTGTCTCTGCTGCTAACCCTACCCACCCCGTAGGGTCCCTGGGTTTTCCAGGTGGGTTCCTCTTTCCAGCCTTGCCTTCCTAGGGCTTCTGCTGAGGGAAGGCTGTGCTACGTCACAAGTGTGCGCCGTCCCTGAAGGGAAGCCCTGGGTCGCCAGGCAGCGCACGGGCATTCCCAGCCTGCTGTAAAAATAGCTGAATGCGGCGTGTTAATTTCCCTTTTTTCACACAGCTCCACCTTCCCAGCTCTGGGACAATAAGCTGTGGGTGCACGGAAAGCTATTGCCCATGCCCGATATTGTGGCGTGTGCGCAGTGTTGCCAGAAACACTTCCTGTCACTCTGGGTCCCTTGGCGCAGCTCTGGCCCGTGGCTCTGGAGCCGGGCAGGAACATTCCCAGCCCGCCAGGAAGATGGCTGCAAGGGGCTTGGTTTTTTCCCCTTTTAGCTCTTCTCTGCCCTCCCCACTCTGAGACAACTAGCAGTGCGTGTGTGAAAGGCTATCTTCCACGCCAGTTATTGAGGCGTTCACACAGCCCTTTCCTGCTGCGCTTCACTGTTTGGTTCTCGCTGCTGTATCCGCAGCCACTTTTGGGTTTTTTTAAAAAAGAACTAGTCCACCTCCAAACGCCAACCCACGGTTTCCCTATACCGCAGCATGGCTGCCCGACATTCAGCCAACTTACTCACTCGTTTCAGAACACAAACTCCCGGTTTCACCAAGTGCATGGTCCCTGTGGATTTAGCAGACCTTGTCCAGCTGGTGCGTCGCTGGAACTGGTGTTCTGGGTCACTTTCTGGCTTTTATCTAGCATTTTTCACAGAGGTGTTTTTTGGCCCTGTCTCTCCTAGCCGCCATCTTAGTTTCTCTTTGAACTATACTATAAAGCAACTCTACCTAATAGAACTATACAGAACACTTCACCCAACAGCAGCTGGATACATTTTCTCAAATATACATGGATCATTCTTCAGGATCATTCTTTAGGTTACAAAACAAGTCTCAATAAATTCAAAGATACTGAAATCATACATTGTATCTTCTCTGATCACAAGGGAGTGAAACTATAAATAAATAACAGAGGGAGAACTGCAAAATTCACAAATATGTGGAAATTAAACAATGTACTCCTAAACAACCAATGAGTCAAAGAGGAAATCACAAGGGAAATTAGGAAATATCTTGAGGCAAATGAAAATGAAAACACAACATAACAAAACTTATGGGATGCAACAAATGGAGTGCTGAGAGGGAAATGTATACCTCTAAATTTTTACATTAAAAGGAAGAAAGATCTCATATCAGAAACTTAACCTCAAAACTGGAGAATCCAGAAAAAGAAGAGCAAACTAATCCCAAAGTGAGCAGAAGGAAGGAAATAAAGATTAGAGCAGAGATAAATGAAATAGAGAATTAAAAAAGATAATCAACAAAACCGGAAGTCAGTTATTTGAAAAGATAAATAAAACAGACAAACCTGCAGCTGACTGACAAACAAAAAAAGAGAGGAGACAAATAACTAAAATCAGAAATGAAAAGGGGACATTACTACCAACCTCAAAGAAATAAAAAGAACTATAAGAGGATTCTATGAACAACTATACACCAACAAATCAGATAATCTAGAAGAAATGGTCAAATTCCTAGAAACACAATAACTACCCACACTCACTCAAGAAGAAATAGATCTCAACAGACCAATAAACAGTAAAGATATTGAAGCGGTAATCAAAAACCTCCCAACAAAGAAAAGCCCAGAGCCCAAAGGCTTCACAGGTGAAATTGATTAAACATACTGTTCTAGTTTGCTAATGCTGCCAGAATGCAAAACACCAGAGATGGACTGGCTTTTATAAAAGGGGGTTTATTTGGTTACACAGTTACAGTCTTAAGGCCATTAAGTGTCCAAGATAACACAGCAATCAGGTACCTTCACTGGAGGATGGCCAATGGTGTCTGGAAAATCTCTGTTAGCTGGGAAGGCACATGGCTGGCGTCTGCTCCAAAGTTCTGGTTTCAAAATGGCTTTCTCCTAGGATATTCCTCTCTAGGCTGCAGTTCCACAAAAATGTCCCTCTTAGTTGCACTTGGGGTATTTGTCCTCTCTTAGCTTCTCTGGAGCAAGAGTCTGTTTTCAACGGCCGTCTTCAAACCATCTCTCATGTGTAGCTTCTGTGCATTCTTCAAAGTGTCCCTCTTGGCTGTAGCAAGCTTGCTCCTTCTGTCTGAGCATATAATGCTCCAGTAAACTAATCAAGGCCCATTCTGAATGGGCGGGGCCACACCTCCATGAAAACTATCCAGTTAAAAGTCATCACCCACAGTTGGGCGGGGCGCATTTCCAGGTAAACAACCTAATCCAAACGTTCCAACTTAATCCCCACTAATATGCCTGCCCCAAAAGACTGCATCAAAGAACATGGCTTTTTCTGGGGGACACAATATATACAAACCAGTACACATCCCAAGAAGAATTAATACCAATCCTGCTCAAACTATTCAAACAATTAAAGAGGGGGGAACACTTCCTAACTCATTCTATGAGGCCAATATCACCTTGATATAGAGTCAGATAAAGATATGAGAAGAAAATAAAATTACAGACCAATATTCCTGATGAATATAGAAGCAAAACTCTTCAACAAAATACTAGCAAACCAAATCCAACAGTAGTTTAAAAGAATTATACATCATGATCAAGGGTGAATCAACAAAAGAAAATCAATTAATGTAGTACAAAGAAATTTTCTCAACAGGATAAAGGGCATATACGAAAAACGCACAGCTAACATCATACTCAATGGTGAAAGACTGAGTGCTTTCCCCCTAAGATCATGAACAAGACATGGATACTCACTGTCACCGCTGTTATTCAACATTGTGCTGAAGTTCTAGCCAGAGCAATTAGGCAAGAAAAAGAAATAGGCATCTCAATTGGAAAGGAAGAAGTAAAACTTTCCCTATTTGCAGATGAGAAGACCCCATATATAGAAAATCCTGAAAAATCCACAGCAAATCTACTAAAGCTAATAAATAAATTCAGCAAAGTGCAAAAATATAGTGTTCCTATATTGAACAATCTGATGAGGAAATCAAGAAAAATAATCCACTTACAATAGTAACTAAAAGAATCAAATATCTAGGGATAAATCTAACTGAAGATGTAAAGAACTTATACCTGGAAAACTAAAAAACATTGCTAAAAGAAATCAAAGAAGATCTAAATAATGAAAGGACATTCTATGTTCAAGTATAGGGAGACTAAAGATTCTTAAGATGGTAAATATACCTAACATGATTTACAGATTCAATGCAATCCCAATCAAAATTGTATCAGCATTCTTTGTAGAAATGAAAAATCATCAAATTTACATGAAAGCATAAGGGATCCTGAATTGCCAAAACCATCTTGAAAAAGAATGAAGTTGGAGGACTCATACTTCTCAGTTTTAAAATTTATTTCAAAGCTACAGTAATGAAAACGGCATGGCCCTGGCACAAGGACAAACATCAATGGAACTGAATTAAGAGTTCAGAAATAAACCCTAATAACTGTGGCCAGTTGATTTCTGACAAAAGTGCTAAGTTCACTCACTCGGGAAAGAATAGTCTCTTCAACAAATGCTGCTCAGAAAACTGGATGACTATATGCAGAAGATGAAGGTGAACCCCTACACCTCATATCATATACAAAAAGAAACTCAAAATGATCAAAGACCTAAATATAAGAACCAAAACTATACAACTCTTAGAAGAAAACATAGGAAAGCTTCCTCAGGACCTTGTGTCAGGCAAAGGTTTCTCAGACTTTACACCCAAAGCATGGGCAACAAAAGAAACAATAGATAAATGGGACTTCAAAATTTTAAAACTTTTGTACAAAGGACTTTATCATGAAAGTAAAAACAGAATCTACAGAATAGGAGAAAATGTTCGGAAACCACATAACTGATAAAGGTTTAAATCCAGAATACATAAAGAAATTCTGCAACTCAATAAAGAAAGACAAACAAATCAATAAAAAAAAATGGAATGGGCAAAAGACTTGAATAATTTCTCCAAAGAAGATACACAAATGGCCAACAAGCATATGAAAAGAAGTTTATCATTAGTCATTAAGGACATGTAAACCAAACCACAATGAGATCACATTTCATGCCTACTAGAATGACTAGTATTAAAAAAAAAACAGAAAATAACGTGTTGGCAGGGATATGGAGAAATAGAACACTCATTCATTGTTGGTGGAAATGTGGAAAAGTTTGCTGTGGAATAGTTTGGTGGTTCCTCAGAAAGTTAAGTACAGAATTACCATATGACCTGACAATTCCACTTCTAGGAATATACCCAAAAGAATTGAAAGCAGGTACTCAGATATTTGCAGATGGATGTTCATAGCGGCATTATTTACAATTGCTAAAAGGTGGAAGCTCCCCAAATGTCCACCAATTGATGAATGGGTAAACAAAATATGGCATATACATATGATGAAATATTATTCAGCTGTAAAAAGGAATGACATTGATTTATGTGACAACATGGATGGAACTTGAAGGCATCATGTTGAGTGAGATAAGCCTAAGCCAGACACAAAAGGATATTATATGACCTCACTGATAGGAAATAATTAGAATAAGCATATTCATAGACTCAGAAATTAGAATACAGGTTAGCAGGGGCTCGAGTAGGAGAACAGATGGGGAGTTAATGCTTAGGTGGTAAAGTTTCTATTTGAGATGACAGAAAAGTCTGGGTAATGAATGTAGCACAACATTGTGAACATAATTAACAGCACTGCATTATATATTTGAATGTGGTTAAAAGGGGAAATTTTAGGTTGCATATATGTTACTGGAATAAAAACTACAAAAAAACAAAAAACAAAAAACCACAACAACATAGGACTGTACAACACAGTGAAACCTAAAGTAAGCTATGAAGATATTTAACAGTAAAATTATAATAATATTGTTTCATCAGTTGTAACAAATGTACAAATTACAAATGTTAACAAATTAACAAAAGTGTTGCATGTATTGGGGGAGGGGCATAGGAATTCTGAATTTTCTGCATGATTTTTCTGTAAACCTGCAATTTCTATATAACAATAATTTCAATTAATTTTTTAAAAATAAGACATGGATTTTACTCTCAGAAAAGGAAGACTTTTTGGATAAAAACATATAAAAAGGTATTAAAAGGGAAAAATGGAATACTTACTGAAAACTTATTATGTGCCCCAAAAATGTGCTTGGCAATTTACATGCCATTACCTCATTTAATCCTCATAACCTATAAAGTAGACATTGCTAAGCCTATTTTGTACATGCAGAAACAGGTTCATAGAGGTTAAGTGGTTTTCCAAAAGTAACTGATAGATATGAGATTCCAACTCCAGATGAGCCTCATTACCAAAGCCCAGTTCTTTCCAGCAAACTTCACTGCCTTCCAAAGTCATGTGGAAAGAAAAATTACGCCCAGAGCATGCATTCCCTTTCCTCAGAATTATTCTTCTTATAGAATTGACTAACACTTGACATATTTATTTGCTAATCTATTTACCGCCTGTCTCTTCCTGCTAGAATATAAGCTTTCCAAGGGCAGTGATGTTTTTTGTTCACCGCTGTATACTCAACTCCTGGCACAAAGAAAACAGACACTCGATAAATATTTTAGAACGAAGGATTCTGAATAGAGGAGTGACCTGATCAAGTCTGTCAGCACGCCTGGCAGCAGTAAGAACAGACCAGCAGCAAGGAGGCTTGCTAAAGCAGCTCACAGGAGCCCACAAGAGAGTATAAGGGCATGAACTAGAGACAAGTAAAAAAAAAACAGAAGAGATGAGCCCTGAGATATCTGAGGGGCGGCACAGATATGGTACAATGACCAAGTGGACTGGGAATTGAAGGAGAGCAGAGTAAGAATGAAGAGGGCTAAGAGGAGGAAGCAGTGGTCAGGCATTTGTAGGGATGGGGATGGAGAAGGAAGGGAGGAAAAGAGGAAGATAACCAGTCCATATGGTGGAGAACATAAAATTACTAATAGAAAATGCAGAACTGGCACTCAGGAAAGAGCTGGGTCAGAGTTATCGGGGCAGAGGAAATGCACAGACATACAGGTAGTACTTGAAGCAGTGGGAATGGACAAGGGCACCCAGGAGAACACACACGAGAGGATCAACCCAGAGAATGCTACAATTTAAGGAGAGTCCGAACTGGAAATGCAGAAAAAACAAATAGCCCCAACCATTAGAACTCATATATATATTTTTAATATGGTTTTATTGAGATATATTCACATACCCTACAATCATCCACAGTGTACAATCAATTTTTCAGAGTACCACCATATAGTTGTGCATTCATCACCAGAATCAATTTTTAACATTTTCCTTATTCCAAAAGAAATAAAAATAAAAGTAAAACAGAACACCCAGAACATTCCATCCCCAAATCCCACCTTATTTTTAATTTAGTTTTTGCCCCCATTTTTCTACTCATCTGTCCATACTCTGGATAAAGGGAGTGTGAGCCACCAGATTCTCACAATCACAGTCACACCATGTAAGCTACATAGTTATGCAATGGCCTTCAAGAATCAAAGCTAAAAGGGTTGCAGTTCGACAGTTTCAGGTGTTACCTTCTAGCTACTCCAATACACTAAAAACGAAAAAGGGATGTCTATATAGCACATAAGAATGCCCTCCAGAGTGACCTCTGGACTCCATTTGAAATCTCTCAGCCGCTGAAACTTTATTTTGTTTCATTTTGCTTCCCCCTTTTGGTCAAGAAGATTTTCTCAATCCCTGGATGCCCAGTCTAGGCTCATATTCAGGAGTCATGTCCCATGTTGCCAGGGTAAGAGTTCCACCCCTGGGAGTCATGTCCCATGTAGGGGGTTGGGCAGTGAAGAACTCACATTTTAATACAAAAGGCAGCCAGAGGAAGAGGTGAAATAATGTGTTATAGGTGCCAAAGGAAGCACTTCCTGGAGCCAGTTAAGATACTTAAACTTAATCTTGAAAGTCGAGTGTGTGAATGAGGCGCAGTAGGTGCAGGTGGAAAAAGAGCATGCAGTGACTGCAGTCACTGTACTGAGTCTGACACTGCAGGAGCACTGAAATTGAGCTTGGGCAGAGTAAGCAGAGGTGAGAGGAAGGTAGAAAAGGGGCTGGATCCTGCAGGTCATAAAGTATTTAGAATTTATTCTGTAGGCAACAGTCAGCACTAAATGATATTAAGCAGTGTACCCCTGCTTGGGTTCTGGAAAGACTCTACCTGTGCTCTCCAACATGGAAGCCACATGTGACTACTGAGCTCTTGAAACATGGCTAGTTTGACTAATGAACTGAATTTTAAATTTTAATTGATTTAAATTTTAAATATGATATGCAATTCAGTTATTGGAAAACTTTTAAGCATGTGTGGAATAATTTGGGTATGTGAATCTACTGTTTCACCTGTAGATCTAATGAAACCAAAACACAGATTAAGTATTTCTAATGAAAATTGAGCATCTGCAGTAAGATACACTACAAATGTAAAATACACACCAAAGTTTGAAGACTCAGTATGGAAAAAATGTAAAATATGATAATCTTTATATTAGCCACATGTTGAAATAATATTTTGAATATATTAGGTTAAATAAAACAGAATCAATTCCACCCATTACTTCCTACTTTTTAAGGATAGCTACTAGAAAATGTAAATTACCTACGTGGCAGGCATTATATTTCTACTGGATAGCTGGTCTAGACTGATCCAAGGGCAGATCAAAGAAGTAAAAGAATGGAAGCAGGAAGACCAAGTAAGAGCAAATCAGCATTTTCACATCTAAATGAAGGTAAGGTGAGGAGAAACTGTTCTAGGGAAAGGTTAAGAAGTAGTATAAATACACTTTACTGTATAACGGACACTAGAATTTTCACCTAAAGTACCACTTAAATATTCTGAGAAGAATGCGAAAACTTTTAACAACAAACATACAGCTTTGACCACTACAGAAATAAGACGCTAGAAGCAAATGGCTGAAAGCAAGGGACATTATTAGTAGTACTGATCTTCTGGGCCTCTGTAGTTCTCAGATTTTTAAGTTTGACATTTAAAGCACTGAACTCGCAAGTTATCAGAAATAAGTCACAATATCAGAATCAAATCTTTCTTGCATTTGTTTAATGGTTAAGAAGTTGATATAACACAGTGAGATTCAGGTTTCCATCTCCAAACAATCGCGTCATCAAAGATGGATCCATGACAGCTAACAGAGAAAAATAAATTAAGGCAGTTCTATTCTGAAAAGCCTAAAAAGAAGAAATGGGGGAAACCTGTCAAACAGCCTGGATGAAATCAGGGAGTTAAAAGAAACTACTCATTTCCTTTGGCACTGTGGGAAAATCCCGGTTGTTAATGGAAAGCTGAGGAAAGTTTAATTTGGCTGATTTCATTCTGTTTTCCTTCCAACATCATCACTGAGCATGAACGACTGTTTTCCTCTCATCACAGCACTCAGTAAAAACTCCCCCACAGAACTGAGTTGTCTTCCGGTGCAACACGCCCCCGCCTCCCTCCTTCCAAACGTGCTCAGGCGCCTCTGGGCATGTTGTGGTCCCACCAGTCTGCGGGTGAGCGCTCCAAACTCAAAGGACAATGGGAGCTCACTCCCGTCAACGTTAACTACAAAGCTCAGGAGGTCCATTTCCCTTTTCCTGCCCAGAAGATGTTTTCCCTCCTTCGAAGCAGAGTCTCCTACTCTAGAATCCCAGTTTTGGCCAGGACTCGTACTCCCTCCCCACTTGCGGAGCTGCTAAACCCCTCGAGCCCCAAAAAAGTTGTGCCGCAGCGCGAAGGCCAAAACGGGCCCCCCACCAGGGGCTGGGTTAGGGCGCGAGTTTCACAGTCCAGGTAGGAACCGGGGGGATGTTTCTGGACGCTTGGTCATGGCTCTCAAGGCTAAACAGTCTCAACTTGCCTCCCCTCCCCCTACAGCGACAGCAGCGGGGAGGTGCGGGTAGACATCACAGACGCCTCCTCCTCCAGCGGAGCCCTCGGCTGACACTCACCCTTTCACCACAAAGAAGGGGTCCTCCATGGACATGGCGTTTCGGCCCCCAGCCCCCTCACGCCTGCTCTGCGCACAGGACGCCCGCGCCCTCCTGGCCTCCCTCCGTCCACCCCACAGGCCTAGCGCAGCCTCCGGCGCCTCGGCCTTGGGGATCCAGAGCAGCGGGCGCGCACACAAGCCGGGGTACACGGGACCGCCGCCAGGTCCAGCACTAGGTCGCCACCGCCGGGATAATCCCAGACTCCGGCGCCGGCCCCCGCATCACCCTCACCCCCAGCTCCTCCCGGCGCGTCCTGCGGCCCTAACCCCGCCCCCGGGACGCTAAACTGCGACCAACCAGGAACGCAGCCCTTAACACCACTTCCGTGCCCCGCGCTCACGTGACTAGGGCCGACTCCGCCCCTCGTGGACGCGGCCGGGACTCAGCGCCCTGCGACCCTGAAGGCGGAGCTCTATGGGCGGGGCTCTGGGGGCGGCGGGGGAGGGGCGACCTGCTCCCTCCTCGCTCAGGCAAAAGGGGGTGGGGCAGCTTGTTCTAAAGCAAGGCCATCGTGTTTTCAAGATAAGTAGTGGTTGTACCTGATTTGCACAATCCTTTTACCTTTCCTCTACTTTTAATAATATACTATTTTGATAATATACGATTTGTAAATCCATCTCTTCCTCAATTTACAATAAAGCACGGTAATTTGCATTATCTGATTATGATAATTTTACACGAGATTATGTAGGTCTTACCATGTCAGGGAACATGCTAAAGTCTGTGTTATGCATTATCTCAATATTCTTGTGGGGAAGGTATTATTATTACAGAAAAGAAGCTGAAAGAGGTTTCAAAATTTACTGTGGTCACACAGCCTGGACAGGGCTGAGCCACAGATTCTGTGCACCTTCCACCAGAGTTGCATGTATTTCTCTGCAAATGAGAATGTGACCGCACAAGGTAATTTTTTCATACAGCATATAGTGCTTCCCAGAAGCAAGAAACTTTGGAGAATTAAGAAGGGGCAAGCTTTGGCAATTTCGTTTCAACTATGGTTCAAGGACAATTCCAGAAAGCATTTTGACCAGGGTGATTAGCCAACTCATATGATAAATATGCCATGGAATTTATGGATGGGAGTTGTGGACTTTAATTGCCAATAATCACTGAGTGACAGGCACTGTGCTAAGTTATCTCAGTTGCTCTCACAATGAAAAAAATTCTGTTATCCCATTTTTGAGGTGAGGAATCTGAAACATTGAGAGATTAAGTGACTCGCCCAAGGTCATTAGTCTCTTTGGAGATGGCAGAGCCCTCGAGCCAGACAAACCCAATTTGCACTTGGGTTCTATCATTCATTTCCTCATCTATAAACTGTAAATAATAATATCTATCTCAAGGGTTGGTGTATGGATTAAATAAGAATGCATATAAACCCACAAGCCCTAAAAGAGTGAGGTAGTAAAGTCAAGAAGATGTGAGGTCAGGAAGCTGCTGTGGTCACCTGGTCATGAGGGAAAGTGAAGGCCAGACCAAGATGATAGCAATCACAAGTGGAGAGGAAGAAGCAAATCTGATAGAAGTTTCAAAGGAATTAAAAAAACAAAAGACCTAGACATGATGAAAGATTGAATGAGGGTGGGGAGGGGAGAGAAGAGGAGAGAAGTGAAAGTCAAAAATGACTCCATGCTTCTCTGAAACCCTGGAGAAGAAGTAAGGGCAGAGGTGGAGAAAGGCAGCTTTTGGGAGAGAATTGTTAATTTGGTTATGGAAGTATGGTGAAGGAAGTAAAACTGGAGCATCATTCACTCAATCATTCATTCATCAAAAACGCTATATTGAAAGGCAGATGAGCATAGTGATTAAGAATCATGCTTTGGAGACAGACTGCCTGAGTTCAAATCCCAATTCTGCTGCTTACTGTTATACCTGGGTGTTTTTGGTTTCCCAGCTGCTAAAACAAATACCATACAATGGGTTGGCTTAAAAACAGAAATTTATTGGCTCACAGTTTGGAGGCTAGAAGCAGCCAAAATTGAGATATCAGCAAGAAGATGCTTTCTCCTCAAAGACTGGTGTTTTGGAGCTGGCTCTCAGCAATCTGTGGATCCTTGGCTTTACTGTCACACGACAATGCACACAGTGGTGTCTTCTCCTTTCTCCTCTGGGTTCAGTTGACTTCCAGCTTCTTTCCCTGTAGCTTGTTTTTCTGTGTGCAATTTCCTTTGCTTATAAAAACTTCAGGCATATTGGATTAAGGTCCACCCTCCTTCAGCTTGGACACACCTTAAATAATGACAAATGGGTTCCAAGGACCAGGCATTGGGACCTGAACATGCCTTTTGAGGGGGGATATCATTCAATCCACAACACTTGGGCAAGTTGTTTCATCTCTCACTGTACTCAACTGTGAAATGTGGACCATAAGAACCCCCTTCTTCCTAAAATGTCACAAGGAAATCAGTTGATGTGTGAAAAGTGCTTAAACAGTGCCTGGCACATATTGAGCTCCTACTATGTGCCAGGCACTGAGAACACAAAAGATGAACAAGGAACTCTTAGCCTTGTGGGAGAGACAGGCAGTTAGACACAACGAGAGAAGGGCACAGGTTGCCATAGAAACACAGAGCCAAGATACGCATTTATTTGTGTTGGGGAGGTGGCGGCTCCAAACAGTGACTAGAGGCAGCTGGCAGAAGGGGACTGACAGAAAGGGGGCATTCTAAACAAAGGCACCATGATGTGGAGCAGCCTGATGACCTGTAGGGGAGCCATGCAGAGGGAATTGCTGGGATGGAAGGGATAGGGTGGTGGTTGCAAGAGCTGAGGCTGGAGATGGGCAGGGCCAGATTATCAGGGCTCTTGATTGTGATGTTCAGAACTTTGTACTCTCCTGTAGATCACGGGGACCGAGGGAATTGATAGGGTCAGATTCACATTTGAGACAGATGCTGTGATGACTGGGGTGTCAGCTGGGAGGTCATGATCCAGGGGAGGGGGATAGTGGTAACATGAGCTAGGCTCACAGCAAGTAGGATGGAGAGGAGGGATATATTTGAGAAATATTTTAGAGGCAAAATCAGTGGACTTGGTGACTGATTGGTTTGGGGTGAGGGAGAGTTGGTGAAAGAGAAGGGAAGAAGGCTTGCAGGATTCTCATGTTGTAAGAGGGTGTTAGCTCCACTTTCCCAAGAAAGAGATTACAGGGAGAGGATTAGATTTAGGGTGGATATAAATTAGCTGCTAGCATGTTGGTCTTCTGTACTAAACTGTAAACTCCTGGAGGGAGGGGATACTATGTTTTAATGTTATCACTTCAATGTCTGGCACAGCCTCTTATTATATGTTGCATGAATTTATTAATTGGACCACAAATAAGAGGTCAGGTTTTATAAATAGAAAAATAGAGGATTGAGGACAGAGGCTTACAGAATGTGCATAATTAGGGATTTGGAAAAAGTTCCAACTATTGAGGCTATGGAGGGTTGAGATATGAAGTATACTACATGGGGGTGGCGGGAGGGGTGGGTGTCTCTTTGTTTAATATGTCACCTCCCTTACCCTCTTGCAAACTAGACCTTGGCCTACCCTGCCCCAGGGAAAAGGAAGCTATAGCCAAAATTCAAGGAGAAACAAAGGAAGTCATTTCTTGCTTTTTTAGTTTAACAGGCCCCAGACCCAGGCATAAACAATAGCTTGGGAAGAATACTCAGCATAAAACCACGGACCCACCCTACTCCCCTCCCCAGCAAAAAAAAAAAAAAAAATTAGAAATTCTTATAGGATAAAAAATCAAAACAAGGGTTGCCTGGTGGGGAGAAAGAAGGGTGACTGGGAAGGGAAATTTTCTGGGGTGATAGTCTTGATAGGGGTGTGGGTTACAGGGGTGTATGTATCAAACTGTAACACTTAAATTGGGTTCATTTTGCTGAAGGAGACCGACATGCCAACCTAAGTTTTTTGTAGAGGCCTGCCAGGGGCATCCAGGAGAACTTCTGGTGCCTAAGTGAGCCTTCAAAGTTAGGAGAGAAAACTATGGAGGAAGCTTCCAGGAGTCCTGCAGGGCATCTTGTGCTGGAATAAGGGGATGCCAATGCAGAGAATAGGGCACAGGTGGCTGGGCCATGGATCTGGTGAGGATAAGGCTCAGAAAGGATCAAATCACTTCTCATTGCAGAGTATGCTAGGATAGCCCTGAGAGAGTTAAGGACAGGTAGCCACTCTCACCCCTACAAGCTGTGGGATTTCCGTAAGACCCCCACAAGGGGATCTCCATTACTCTCAAATGGGAATTATAATACCCAACCTGCTCCCTTGCTAGGTTGTTAAACCGATCAACAGGGAGGATATATGTGAAAGCATTTTGCAAACCACCGTAATTCCTTTTTGAAACAAGGTAGAGCAAGGAAGAAAATTCGTTACATAGATATAAAGGATTATACTCTTCATTATCATCCCAACCTTTTAAAAACCCTGCTTTGCATGTGTGTGTTCTGGGACAGTCCAGGAAACATTTGCTCATTGGCTGCTGATGATCCGGCTAAGTCTGTCCACATTTCCTACTCATACTGCAGGATTCTTTCCTCTCCTTGGTTACTGCCAACACCCACATCCTCACCCTCTACACACTGACTTAAAATAAACAAGGAGAAATTCTAGTCAACTTATATATCCAACATTAAAGAAATAATTAAGGATTTATGGTATGTCTGTTTGATGGTCATTATAACTGTTGTTTAAAAGTATATAATGAAGTGCAGAGAGCTTTAATCTATCATTGGAAGAGCATCTTTGCTTTGACTAGCGACTGCCACTCTTCACTGGGCAGTGGAAGAGGCTTGAGTGTTCAGAGTTGGGTGAAAGAAAATGGCCCAAACCAAGTAGACTGCTTGTAAGCCCACTAATGGGAAAGTAGCCCCCACAAGCAGCTGGCCACTAAGGCTGCCCAGAAAAGTTTCCCTTCTACTGGTGGGGTGAAGAAACCTCTTCATTACAGGCCTGGAACTGTTGAGCTTCGAGAGATTCATCTTTATCAGAAATCCACTGAACTTCAGATCGGAAACTGCTTTTCCAGAGGTTAGTAGGGAGATGGCCAAGGATTTCAAAACCGACTTGAGTTTTTAATGTACGACCATACATGCGCTTCAGGAGGCTAGTGAGGCATGCCTGGTGGGTTTATTTGAATATACTAATCTGTGCCTCATCCACCCTAGGGGAGTTCTCATCATGCCCCAAAACATTCAGTTGGCTCACCACATACACAGGGAGAGAGAGCTTAAGTGAAGGCATTTTGGCATTTTGTAGTAAATTTTGTAAAATACTTTGGTTTAATTTGTGACTTTTTGGTAAGAAGTTGTTTATAATATGTTGCATTTGTACTTAAGTCGTTGCATCTTTCACTCAGGGTGAAGGCGGAAAGTGTCTGTGCACAGATCCCAAGGGACATGAGCACTGTAGTTCAGGAGTGACAAGTCACTAATGTGCAGAAGTAGTGGGTGATATTTCTTGCTTCTGGCAATGCACATTTCTATATGTTAATGAGTTGCTGTGTAGCTGTTAAGGTACTAGAATTGATAAATAAATATGTACAGAGTCCTTTTCCACTAAAATTGCTTATGACTTGATTCAGGTGTTTAGCATTTGGGGCTACATCTGATGTCCATCACTGTGGTAGAATGTGGACCTTTTTGAGGGTGAGGATAGAATCTTAACCACAGCATAACTTACAGTTTCCTAATTAAAAAAAAAAAAAAAAGTAAACCTGGCAGCTGTAGTATACACTGTGTGCATTTATAACAGATATTTTATATACTATAGTGTCAATAATTTTAAATTTAATGTTTTACATTAAAAAAGTGTATAATGACATGGGAATGGCTTGAGTGAAAATGAGATACAAAATTGTATATAGGATGTGATTTCAACTCTCTTCATTTTTATATGTAGAAAATTTTTATACATAGAAAATGTATATGTATAAGAAAGGAAATGCATTAAAAGGTAGGACCTTAACTCATCCTTTATGATTTTGTGGTACACAGAGAAGGAGAAATCATAATCTCTCCTGGTAAACTGGTGAATAGCCATAATAGTAATAATTATTGCTAACATTCATTTACCAGGCATTGTCTAAGGGCTATACATGCATAATCTTCAGAGGTGGCCCCCAGAATTTCTACATGGGACAGGTTTTAGAATGTATTTTGTTTGGCCTGCCAGTCTATGGGGCTTGAATTGAAGTTGCATTGCACACCTACTGTTTTTTTCTTAAATTGTAGATTTATTTGGGATGGCTCAGAAGGGCTGGTTGCATTAATGTGTGTGTAGCAATAGTGCTCTCAAGTCCCAACAAATGACGCTTCACCTTCTTGCTTCCACCATTGCTGATTTCATTGAATCCTCACAGTAGCCTTGTAGGGCAGAAGTTGTTCTCACCCCATTTTCCACATGAGAAATCTGAAGCTTAGAAAGATTATTAACTTGCCCAATGTCACAGAGGTAGGAAGTAGCTGAGCCCCATTTGAAAACAAGTTTGTCTGACCCCTAAATCCATGTTCTTTGCCAGAGTACTCTGTTGTCCATTTGTGTAAGGGCTAGCCTTGCCCCTGAATTGGCAAACGGATTTTACCTAAGCACAGAGAATGGCTCAGGCCAGACTTGAAACACACATTTGCGTGTGCGCGCGCACACACACACACACACACACACACACACACACACACACACACAGTTCTATTGAATTAAAACAAAAATAACTGGGAGAAAACTACTTATTGAACATGATAAAATACATTATACCGAAATCAACACTATTTAACAAACAAGACCCTTTTACTAACTTGACGATTTGTCTTTTGGTTTTTGAGGAAGAATCATCCCTTTTGCAAATGAGTCAGATTCTTCAAAAGGGTCTTAAGATACATATAATAAATCATGTATTAAAAAGCCAAAAACATAGTAAAGGATCTGTAGTGAGCAAGGTAAACACAGCCACTCTGAAAGATTCAGCCTGATATTCTTTTGCTCAGAGGTAGGGCTTGTTTTTCCCAAGGAGAAAGTGAAGGATCACTCTTTTATTGCTTATATTTCTCCTTTATCGCTTCCCAGGTTAGTGGAGCAGTCTTTACTTGTCCTTCAAGATCTTGGTTGCAATTGAATCTATTTATTTAAAATTTTACTGATTTTAAAACTGTGCAATTAAAAAATGGTTATTGATATTGAGAAATTACTAAGTGTAAAAGTATTTACAAAACAGTACTAGGAAGTGAAAACATTTTTTGGCAAAATGAACCAAAAAAAGGTGGGGGGGGATGTATATATATACATGCATTAAAAGTCGTAGCAAAAACATTGAAAAAGACATATCCTAAAATGTTAACAGTGATTTTCCTCTGAGAAGTGATATGTTTCTTTATGCATTGTAATTTCTGCATGTGTGTGTGTTTTCCAAGTTTTCTAGATTGTGTTTACTAACTTACAGTTAGAATAAAATGATTAAAAAATGAAAGTCATAGTCACTGTGGTGGTTTGCAGGTGTATGTACCCCAGAAAATCATGTTTTAAAATATAATCCATTCCTGTGGGTGTGAACCCATTGTAAGTAGAACATTTTGATGAGATTACTTCAATTAAGGTGTGTATGGCCCAGTCCAATCAAGATAGGTCTTAATCCTATTACTGGAGTCCTTTATAAGTGGAATGGATTCATGTATGAGAGAGAGAAAGCTACAGGAAGCAAGAAGCTACATAATGGAACCCAGAGAAAGGAGAGACCAGGAGATGCTGCCACACACCTTGCCATGTGACAGAGGAGCCAAGATCGCCGGCAGCCAGCCCGAGAATGCTTGTCTTCGGAGAAAAAGCATCACCTTGAAATTGCCTTGATTTGTACTTCTTTTAGCCTCAAAACCGTAAGCTAATAAATTCCTGTTGTTTAAGCCAACCCATTTCATGGCTTTTCTTGAGCAGCCTAGGAAACTAAAATAGTCACCATACCTACTTTTAATGTAAATTGCAACAGATTGTGATTCTGTATGCAGTTTTGGCACAAGATGTTAACAGAAATCCAAAGTGACAAGTAACTCTGCTATGGAACTCCAGTGCAAGAAAGA
Source organism: Choloepus didactylus (assembly GCF_015220235.1). Classification (NCBI taxonomy): domain Eukaryota; kingdom Metazoa; phylum Chordata; class Mammalia; order Pilosa; family Megalonychidae; genus Choloepus; species Choloepus didactylus. The sequence goes on along the minus strand of NC_051308.1, from coordinate 82,124,864 downwards.
GACACCTGGGACTATTGGTGGATCTGTGGAAGGGCACATGGGTACCCTATAACTCTATCCTAAATGAAGAATGAAGGGAAGAAGGAACAGGGGTGGAGGAAGGAAAGGAAAAAAATATACAAAGATGAGAGAAGAGAAGGTGCCAGAAGTTGCTGAGCAATAAGAGGTTGCCAAATATTAATATAATTATTTGGCTTCTTTTTTTCTTTTGGGATATGAAAGGTGTATTAGTTTCCTGTTGTTGCTATAGCAAAACTTAGTGGCTTAAAACAACCCAAATTCATTCTCTTATAGTTCTAGAAGTCAGAAGTATGAAAATGGGTTTTATAGGCCAAAGTCAAGGTTTGCCTTCCTTCTGCAGTCTCTGGGGAAATATCTGTTCTTTATCTTTTCCAGTTTCTGGAGGCTGTCCGCATTCCTTGGCTTGTTCCCCCTCTTCCAGTAAAGGCATCCCTCTGATCTCTGCTTCCATTGACACATCTCCTTCTCTGACTCTGAACCTTCTGCCTCCCTCTTGTAAGGACACGTGTGGTTATTTTGGGCCACCCATTTAACCCAGGATAACCGTCCCATCCCAAAATCTTTTAGTCACTTCTACAAAGTGTTTTTTGCAATGTCAGATAATATATTCACAGGTTGTAGGGCTTAATAAGTGGACTTCTTTGAGGGACTGTTATTCAGCCTACCACAGAAGGAAACCAATGTGTATAGTTCTACTATCTACTAAGTATATGAATATATACCAAGTATACCAAAAATAAACAGGACCTCTTCTAATCCTTCAAAAATATTGTGAAATACATTCCTTGATTTCCTTTTAAAGTGAAGAAACTGAGCCTCAGTACAGTTTGGGATTCTGTCCAATATCAGGTACTGGAATACAAACTCAGTCTCCCAGCTCTTATTGCGCTGGGTGCTGGAGCAGCAGGGGAGAGAGCATAAGCTAAAAACTGCAGGACAATCTGAGGTGATAAGTGCTATATCAGACGCATGGACTATAGCATTAGAGGAAGCTAAAGCAAGGAGTTTCAAGCCCTGGAAACGTTGTGTGAATCTTTCTCATTGACCCTCGGGCAAAATCTAAGATCCAAGGAAGAAGCAAAGGCAGCAAATTGAGTTCCCTGGGGGACCAGATATTATTCATCTTTGTGTGACTTGCACATAATTGTGCTCCATAAAAGTTGGGAAGAACCAAGACAGGCACATCAAAAGGAACAAGCCGTGTGTGAGACTGACGAAGGGCTGAAAGTTACCGTGGAAAGCATTCCGCGCTTTCATTTCATCTCTCTGTTCTACCTAGCAACTGATGACGCTAATTGTTTTCCCTGTTCTTATTGGAAGAGAGCCCTATGTGCCAGTCAGTTGCTAAATCACGGAAGTGTGGAAACGCTCCGCAGGGACTTGTCAGTGTTTGGGGTTAAAAGAATTCGAAAGAAAATTACGTCAGGGAGACTGATGGTGCGAGCCCCTGTTACCGCTCATCATTGTATTAACGGTGAAGCACAGTGATGCGCGTGAGTATCCCAAGTTCTCTTTGCTCCTAACTCGGAAGCTGAGGCAGCCTGGAAGAACAGCTTTTTTTCCTGAAACTTGTGGTGAGATAATGAAGAAGCCAGGGGCAGACACGAGTATTTATTAAGTCTAGGACTTGTAGGAGTGATGGACTAGCACGACCATTTTCCACTTCATGTTTGCTGTCACCGCCTGAGGGAGTGGAAAGACCCTGCTGGTAACCTCCTCACTTTCCCTCTGAGCACTACTCCCCTTCTTTTCTGCTCATATCCTTTTTTTTTTTTTCTACTTTTGTTTCTCCTCTTCACCAGCTTAGTTTGTCTCACAGGGATGTGGTCAGAGTTTCAGGGGCATTAAGTGTAGAGCAGATTCATTGTTTAGATTTATTTATGGTTTTCCTCCTCCCCACACACCCTAACTAACACAAGATTCAATAAAGATAAAACCCTGGTTCCAGGCCTGTTTACTGGGTGTGAGAAATATCAGTTGAGTAGAAGGAGGAATTTTTCATTGTTTTGGAGGCTTGCTCACTGGGGAAGCAGATGCCTTCTGTTGCTCCCAGTACTTGAGAAAGCCCGTAGGCTGTAAGCACCAGGCTTCTCTGCCCCAAGTAACTACTCTCCCAGTTGGGAGTCTGCCCTGAGAATGGGGGCATTGGCCGCCAGTGTCCCGGACACAGACTGGGTCACCACAGTCGGTGGTGATTCTCATGAACATGGCAGGAAAAAGCCCCTTCAAATCATCTGTGTATTAATTCCACAAACATTGATTGATGGCCTACTATGTGCAAGGTACTTTTGGGGATATGATTGTGAACAAGACAGATGTAATACCTGCTTCTATAGAAATTTAATCTAGACTCACCATTTCAATCAGAAATGGGAAAAGTTGGGAATAGGGTAACAGACAAATGATGGAATAAGGAAGGAGGGAGATAAAAGGTGGTATTTCTGGAAATTTTAAAGCTTATATATTACCTACATATGATTCTCAAAGAACTGTCCAATAATATGATGACAATGGTCCCTAAACATATTCTCTCAAGTGATGGTCTCACTAATCCTTTGTGGTAGGCTAAGGCTATATCCCTATTTAAAGATGAGGCAATCTAGGCCTAAAGAGACTGACTAAGCTCATGTTATGAGCAGAGTCCAAAGTGGAACTCAGGTCTTCTGGCCCTCCATCCAGGGCTTTTCCACAATATTGCAGCACCTCTGGATGTGGACACTTGAAACTTTGATAATTGGTAGAATGAGAACTAAAAAAGAAGGTTATAAAGGTTAGGGAAGGTCACTTTGTGCTCGTTATTCTCCTTTTGACTCCTTAGATTTATCTTCCATCTTCTCTGTTCTGCTTTGTGTCGTGAGAGGAAGTTGCTACAGACTTCGTCACCCAGTCTCTCTTGTGAGCTGATTTCTGTTTGGGTTTAGCCAATGGGAGACACCGTTAAGAAATTAGAGATCAAGAAGGAAAGAGGTTGGGGTATTTCTTTCTTGCTCCTTCCCCTCTTCATATGACATCTCTGGAAGTGGCTCTGTCCCTCCACAATATAGCTTTCCCTGAATGGCCCCTTCTTCATGGTTCTAGCTCCCATTGGACTTGGGTAACCCTGATTGCTACTCTTTTCAACCCTAGGGGTGATGGTAACGGCTTACCATAGTTGCCTATTTCTAGGTACCTCATTATCCCTTCTTTGTTCCTGTACCTTGCAAGGCATCCCTTCATTAAGTTCTCATCATCTGACCTATCTGGGGTGGTGGTTGTTTTCTGCTAGGATCCTGACTAAGTATTCTCAACCTCTAAGTGATGCTGTCAGGGAAGGGAGATGGGGTTATGAAAACAGACTCAGTTGACTCAATATTTGTGCTTAGTGCTCGCTCTGAATGGGTGCTTCTATACTCTATACCATTGATAGATGGAGGAATGCAGGGAGGAGATACTGGAGTGACTGAGGGTCACAATTCTAGGAAATCTCAAGATAACGCCAGTATCCCTTCCAGGGTGTCACTCTCTTCAACTCCATAACCAGCAGCTGACTGCTGCTTTCTTTGTGCTCCCATAACTCCTCTTCACAGCACTATAATTTTCCATTTACAAAAATCTTCCTTTGAGGCTCTGATCTCCTTGAAGACAGGGAGAGACCTCCTCATTTTCCTCTCCTTTATTTTCCTAACACTACCTGGTACACAATAGGTACTTAACAAATGCTGAGTGAAATTTATGTTTGTCCCTATGAAATTGAAGTTATCTGACTGTGAGCCACGGAGGACTTGGGCAGCAATAATAACTGCAAACTCACAAATGTGGCTTACCATGGTTGCAGAATTTTTATATATACTATATTCTCTATCTATCTTTCTATCTGTCTATCTATCTAATTTGTATAAAGATTTTTGTGCCTTTATAACTCATCCTGTTCTTCATTTCAGCCTTTGTGAAACTGTGAACTGGTGATGTGAGTGGATGTACTTGCATAGCTAAATGTGGTTTGTGTGTTTAATCCTGAAATAACCAAGGTCAGTCTCTTAATATTACTCATAATTTTGTGGATGTTTCAATCTGCTGTACCAACCTGCTTTATAAATGGTGGAGTCCTTCACAGACAAGGACTGATGATGACTAAGCCTCCTAAACTGCAAACTGGCCTAGTGTTAAAAGATGGACTTGCAGATTATCTGCTTAGAAATGACCTTGAGTTCAAAGAATTAACATAAGAAAATACAGACATTTGCTATTGACTTTATTAGTCTGTTTCCGTGGAGCTGTTGCTGAGGTACGTGCATGAGAAACTTCTCCCAGACAATTGTTTCACTCCTCTAAGGCCCTTCTCTTGGTTGACATTGAATCTATCTAAATCTGATAATTTCAGCTAATTTGTGGGTTTTCTTCTGACTAGTTGGGATTTCTGTCTATTCTCACTTAAAAACCATTGGCCTCAATCTTCATACCCCAGAGGATTGCCAAGAACTGAAAGGAGGTTAAAGATCAAACACATGGCCCTTCAAACACTATTGTTTTATGAAACCCAAATTGAGAAAGATGACAAAGGACATTCTTTCTGACATCTACAGTTATATTTATTATGTAAAAGCTTTCAAAGGATACATATTAAATCACATTTTGTTACAACTTCAATCTAGCATTCAAAAAGTTCATAAAATTGGGACTCTTCTGGTAGACACATATATGACCATCATTGCATAGAGAGTACAGAAGAAAAAAATCACTGAAACTCATCCATTCTCCAAGGCTGAACATGATCCTACAGTGGTCTCCTTTCTATTCCTCAAACATACTGAGTATGCACCCTCTTCAAGGACTTGGACTTACTGTTTTTTCCGGAAGTTTCTTCTCCTATGGCTCATTTCCTTGATTCACATCTCTGCTCAAACAGTACTTCCTCAGAGAGGCCTATTCTGGTCTTCCGTTCTAAAGAGCAGCCTTCTTCACCCTCTCTCCCCTTTCTCTGCTTTACTTTTCTTCCTAATCTTTGTCATCACCTGACCTTGTATTATATATTATTTATTGTCAACGTCCTTTTTAGAAATTAGCTCAGAGGGCTGGGACTTTGATTTGTTCATTGCTGTATCCCCAGCAACTAGGGCTATGCCTACTGAATTTCAGAAAATAATAAGACCTGTACAAAAGGAGACATTGGTAGCCTTCAAAGGGGCAGTCTCAAAAGAGTAGCCGAGATGTCAGACTGTCACATTCAGCTCTTTTTTGGCCTTCAAAAGTTCTTGTAGTTAGATCACTTGTTAAGAGAGAGGACTAACAGTTCATTCTTGCTGTGCATAAAACCACCCACTTGACTGCGCAGTTTGAAAAGTGCCCAAAGTTCCTCTTAACTAAAAATATCACTATCTACTTCCCCTACCCCCCATTCCCACGATGCCTGAAATTCCAAACAGTAGTTCCCAGGAATCATAATCATCTTGACCATATTAAGACATTGGGTACTTGGGAAGCCCAACAAGTAATCTGGACTTTGGTGACCTGGTTATCCAATCAGGTCCTGTAGGAAGTTCTGGGGCCTGGGCCCCTGGGGCTGGGAAGTTGGGGACAGTGTGTCATCCTTGACACAAGGGGGCACGAGAGAGCAACGATGGTCCTGAGGTGAGGAGCCTGGAAGAGTCTGGACTAAGAAGGGTGTGCCCCTGCCTGAGGGTAGGTTGGTAGTCTTACAGCCTGTGGGCCTCCCATCTGAGAGATCGGTGTGAGAGTGTTAGTGGCTCCTCCACTTAAGGATCTAAGGATGATCTTGGGCAATTTATTTAATCTCTCTCTCCCATTTTCTTTCTGTGAAATGGGGATTATAAGACCTACCTCAAAGGGTTGTTGTAAAGGAGTAAATGAAACCCATGTTTTTCAGGGGCTTGGCCTGGTCCCTACACATGATATGTGCTCAGTAAATAAATGCAGTTCTGATGGTTATGATAAGATGCCCACTGATCTGCCACCTCCCCCTGGGAGCGTTTCCACATCCCCTCACACAAGAGCAGGCTCTCCTCTGAGCTGCCCAATCACTCCATCAGTGCCTCTTTTATGGCCCTTACTGCTTGCTGCCACTTTTATTGCATTATATTTATTTATGTTACACGCTTCCATTCCTCCGTAATGCTGCAAATTCCTGGAGGAAAGAATCTGTGTTTGATTTGTTTTTCTTCTCCTGACATTCCTCATGATTCCTTGTACATGGCAGACAATAAATATAAATTGCCCCAATGGACAGACGATGGGGTTGTAAATTATAGATTTCAGTTCAATAAGTGAGTTTATGCCGCTAATATGTTCATGGAAAGGGAGAGAGAAGCCTAATTTCCTAACTATTGGAGCAAGAAGAGGGAATTGAGGATTAGGTTGAACTATATGAAATTACCATTTTTGTAGGACAGAAATGATCAAATATCAGCCTTTTCAAATGATTCCACCTTAATAGTTATATTAGAAACCTGATCCCCGGGCAACATACCCTGGTAGGATATAAATTATCCCAAAGTCTAAGGTAGTACAAGGGAGACAGAATGTCATGGACTTTTCTCATACTTTCTGTACTGAGTTACTGACTTAACATCTGTCAACAAACTATCACCACTGAGGTAATAATGTGGAGACCCACCTAAGGAGCAAAGTTGACTTGTAGCTATGGAGGCACCAGATGGGTAACTGGGCCCAAATGAAGAGAAAAGGCTGTGTGTGATGCCCTGGAGCAGAGCCACACATGGGTGCACAAGGGATAGAAGTTCAGATGACAGGCAGATGGAGTCTGGCTGTCCAGCCTGTAGGGGCCGAGCAGCCTTTGCAGTCAGGGCTGGCTGGAGGAGAACAACTGCTCCCAAACCAGGCATTAGACTGAGATTAGGGTTGGAGAAAAGAACATTACACTATACTTGGATAGCATTGTCAACAGACCGTATTTGTCTCCATCCACCTTTTATAAACTCTGGATAATGCCTATTTATGTGGTTATATTTTTACAAGAAAGCGAAATTAAATGAATTGTGAATATTCTGTTTGGAGATGAGGTTGGTGATACTCACCTAGAATAAATTTTCTCTCCAGACAGTAATTCCTCAAGTTGTTAATACCCTTTTTGCTGGTTGGCAGCTATCCGGAGGTCATAACAGGACCCACCCCCCCATACACACGTTCTGAGGAAAATTCTTTACCAATTCAACTTAGCTCAGTAACATGGCATCTTTCTTCCTTCTCCTCTCTTCATCCTTTAGCTGGACTCCGCTTTCTGAGTTACTGACTTAACATCTGTTTCTGCCTTTGAGTAACTGTGGGAGCTATTTCTAGCTGTTTCTTTTCTCCTCACTCCTGCTCCAGCCACGACACCTTCTTGCTCTCCAAGAACATGCCAGCCATGTTCTCTCCCAGGGGCCTTTGTGCTGTTCCCTCCACCTGGACCGCTGTCCCCAGATACCTGCGCGGCTCCCTCACTCCCCGCAGGTACTTGCTCCCAAGTCACTCTTCTCAGAAAGCCTTCCCTAAGTAGCAAAAAGCTAAGCCCCTTTTAAGCCCTAAGACCGAGAAGTGGCTAGAAGGTGAGCAAAGATAAATAGAATGGACAGCAGAATATAACTATTGTTTGTGGGACAGAGCGTGTGCATCTACGTCAACCCCTGGCCTGTGCTTTCCTAAGAGCCGATGCTATTAGGAAGAGAGACCCTCTGGGCCCACCTTTGAGTGTGTATTGCCTCCTACCCCCAGCTCCCACCCCCCAGGGTAAGTGAAAGCAGGAGGTAAAAGCCAGAGAAATACAGAGGCCGGAGAGAGGCCTTATGCTCTGCCCAAGCCTGGGTAGGCCCAGCCTCCTTGCTCAGCACTGTGGCTAACAAGCAGGATAAAAACCTCCAGGGAGGGAGCGCATGGAGCTGGGTGCCCTCTCTGAACTTTGCCGAACTCTCGCAATCCCAGTGCGTTCTGCAGGAAGGGACACTTAAACTGGTTTTGTAGAACTGGTAGTGTCAGTGGGAAGGGTCTCAGGAGGCCTGTTTCACTCACCTCTGGCCTTGGGGTCATCAATTCTAAAAGATGCCTGCATGGCATGAATTCTTTCATAAACAGTTTTAGAGAAAGGGAAAATACAGTGTTGCTTGCACAAAAGTTAATCCAATCATTTCTTTATTAAAGTGCTATTTCTTTATTAAAGTGTTTTTTTTTTCCCCTTAAATATGTATTTTCAATGAAGAAGAAGGGCTGAACATCGTAAGTGGTATTCAACATGGAAAACAGGAAACTGATACCCACCTGAGGTTCTCCATGGTGGCAAGAGCCACTTTAGAAGATCCATGTGCTGGAGGAATTCAAAAGGAGAGACAGCCTTGGGTTCAATAGTCTGGAAGGAATTTGGGGAAGTGTTTTCCATGACCACACGTACACACAGGCAAGAGAGACTCCCCAGACATGGCTCCCCACTTTGGAGGGCCCTTTCTGGCCCTTCTCTGTCCACATCCCTCTCCAAAGGCCAAGGAGTTCGTGAGGCCGGGGAGATGTGCTCACCTGTGTCTGTGCACCTCCACTCTAGACCACACGCCAGGCACCCGGGAACCTGGAGTTCCCCACCCAGATGACCCAAGATGGCTTGGGCTCACACAGGACTCTTCCTTTGGCCCATCCTCTGAAGGGTGGACTGTGCGGAAATGGCAAGGAACCTCCTATGCTCTAGGGATAGACAAAAGGCCGTGTTTGTGGGGCACATGGATGGAGCTTGAATGAACAGGAGTGTCTAACATGTGGGCACAAGACCCTTGGTGGTGCTAGATGGACCCAGGGTGGGAAGAGGACACAGACCAGGGACTGGAGGATGGGAGCCTGCTTTCTCTGTGTCACCACATTCAGGTGCAGAATTTAGAGAAGGCTGAGATTTCTAAAATTGAACTTGGCTTTTGAAGGCATATGAAGAAATATTTGTCCAGGTAGGAGGATGGAGCATATTGTATTTAACAGTTAGCTTGATTTATTCCCTTTACATATTTAGACCTCTGCTATATGGGCCCCATTTGTCCTCCTGACTCAGCCATGCAAATGTCAGGTTCATCCTAGGTGTGTCTTTGGAAATGGGTTTTGATGACTGGGAAGAATTTTGATGGGAAAGATTGGCAGGAGGTAATAAGAGTAAAGGCTAGGTACAGGTTTTTTCCCAGCACTATCAGCTAAGGATTGTTTAATATATGCAACAGCCTTAAACCCTAAACCAAATCTGTAATAAAATTAATATTATTTCACAACTATAGTCAATAAAGTGAAATGTTTTTTTTTTAAAAAAAGAGTAAAGGCTCGGTAGAGCCCCAAAATATATGAAGCAAATATCAAAAGATTTGAAGGGAGAAATAGAAAGTTCTACATAAATAGTAGGAGATCTTAGTACACAACTTTCAATAATGTATAGAACATCTAGATACAAGATCCATGAGAAATAGAAGACTTGAACAGTACTATAAATCAACAAGACAGAGCAGAAATATATAGAACGCTTTACCCAACAACAAGAAAACACACATTCTTCTTGAATGAACATGGATCATTCTCCAGGAATAGACCGTATGTTAGGCTACAAAACAAGTCTCAATATATTCAAAATATTGAAATCATATAATGTATATTCTCTGAATGCAATTGAACGAAGCTAGAAATCAATAACAGAGGGAGAAATGGAAAATTCACAAATTTGTGGAAATTAAACAATGTACTCTTAAGCAACCAATGGATTAAAGAGGAAATCACAAGGGAAATTAGGAAATATCTTGAGGCAAATGAAAATGTAAACACAACATACCTAAACTTATGGGTTGCAGCAACGGCAGCACTGAGAGGAAAATTTATAGCTCTAAATGCTTACATTAAAAAGGAAGAAAGACCTCAAATCAGAGACCTAACCTAAAAATTGGCTGATCTAACCCAAAGTAAGAAGAAGGAAGGAAATAACAAAGATTAGAGGGGAGATGAATGAAATAGAGAATAAAAAAACATAGAATCAACAAAACCAAAAGTCAGTTCTTTGAAAAAATCAATAAAGTTGACAAACCATTAGCTAGACCGACCGAAAAAAAAAAAAGAGTGAGGACACAAATAACTAAAATCAGAAATGAAAAGGGGGACATTAAAACTAACCCTGATGAAATAAAAAGGACAATTAGAGGATACTATGAACAACTACATGCCAAACAAATGAGATGAAATGGACAAATTCCTAGAAACACACAAACTACCTACACTGACTCAGAAAATAAATAGAAGATCTAAAAAGACCAATAACAAGATTTTGATTCAAAATCAAGATTTTGAATCAAAAACCTCCCCAAAAAGAAAAGCCCAGGACCAGAGAGTTTCACAGGTGACTTTTACCAAACATTCCAAGAAGAATTAACACCATTCCTGCTCAAACTCTTCCAAAAAATTGAAGATGAAGGAACACTCCCTAATTCATTCTATGAGGCCAACATCATCCTCATACCAAAGCCAGATAAAGATACTGCAAGAAAATAAAATTACAGACCAATATTCCTCATGAATATAGATGCAAAACTCTTCAACAAAATACTAGCAAACTGAATCCAACAGCATATTAAAATAATTATGCATTATGATTAAGTGGGATTTATCTTAGAGTTGTTCAACATAAGAAAATCAATTAGTAATACACCACATTAACAGAATGAAAGGAGAAAACCACATCATCCTCTTAACTGATGCAGAAAAGGCATTTGACAAAATCCAGTACCCTTTTTCGATAAAAACACTTAGTAAACTAGGAATTGAAGGAAACTTCCTCAACATGATAAAAAGTATATATGAAAAAATCATAGCTAACATCATACTCAATGGTGAAAGATTGAAAACTTTCCCTCTAAGACCAGGAACAAGACTAACATGTCCACTGTCACCATTGTTAGTCAACATTGTACTGGAAGTTCTAGCCAGAGCAATTAAGCAAAAGAAAAAAATAAAAGGCATTCATATTAGAGAGGAAGAAATAGAGCTTACCCTATTTGCAGATGACATGACCCAAAGATAGAAAATCCTGAAAAATCCACAACGAAAGTACTAAAGCTAATAAATTCAGCAAAGTGGCAGGGTACAATACCTCAAAATCAGTAGTGTTTTTATGCAGTACTAATGGGCAATCAGAAGAAGAATTCAAGAAAAAAAATCCATTTATAGTTGCAACTAGAAGAATCAAATATTGGAATAAATCTAACCAAGGATATAAAGGACTGGTACACAGAATAATACAAGACATTATTAAAAAAAAATCAAAGAAGACCCAACTAAATAAATTGAAGTATTTTCCATGTTCATGGATTGGAAGACTAAATATTGTTACTATGTCAGTTCTTCCCAAAGTAATTTGTAGGTTCATTGCAATCTCAATCAAAATTCAAACAGATTTCTTTGCAGAAATGGAAAAGCCATCCATTAAACTTATATGGAAAGGTACGGGGCGCCAAATAGCCAAAACCATCTTGAAAAAGAAGAATGAATTTGGAGGGCTCACACTTCCCAATATTAAAACTTATTACAAAGACATAGTAATCAAGACAGGATGGCCCTGGCACAAGAACAGACATATAGACCAATGAGACTTCAGAAATCAAACCTCTTATTTATGGCTGTTCTAGTTTGCTAATGCTGCCGGGATGCAAAACACCAGAGATGGATTGGCTTTCATAAAAGGCGGGTTATTTCATTACACAGTTACAGTCTTAAGGCCATAAAGTGTCCAAGGTAACATACCAACAATTGGGTACCTTCACTGGAGGATGGCCAATGGTGTCCGGAAAACCTCTGTTAGCTGGGAAGGCACGTGGCTGGGGTCTGCTCCAAAGTTCTGGTTTCAAAATGGCTTTCTCCCAGGACGTTCCTCTCTAGGCTTCAGCTCCTCTCCAAAATGTCACTCTCAGTTGCTCTTGGGGTGTTTGTCCTCTCTTAGCTTCTCCAGAGCAAAAGTCAGCTTTCAAAGTCATCTCCAAAATGTCTCTGTAAGCTGAAGCTCCTCTCTCAGTTCCAGTGTGTTCTTCCAAGGGTCCCTCTTGGTTGTAGCTCCTCTTCAAAATGTCACTTTCAGCTGCACTGGGGTATTTGTCCTCTCTTAGCTTCTCTGGAGCAAGAGTCTGCTTCCAATGGCTGTCTTCAAAATGTCTCTAGTTGGCAGCTCCTGTGCTTTCTTCAAAATGCCCTCTTGGCTGTAGCAACTCACTCCTTCTGTCTGATCTTATATAGTGCTCCAGTAATTTAATTCAGATCCACCCTAGATGGGCGGGACAACACCTCCATGGAAATTATCCAATCAGAGTCATCACCCACAGTTGTGTGGGGCACATCTCCATGGAAACACTCAAAGAATTCCAATCTAATTAAACACTGATAGGTCTGCCCACACAAGATTACATCAAAGATAATGGCGTTTGGGGGGACATAATACATTCAGACTGGCACAATGGCCAACTGATTTTTTAATATAGTTTTATTGAGATATATTCACATACCCTATAATCATCCACAGTGTACAATTATTCATAGTACCATCTTATAGTTGTGCATTCATCATGACAATCAATTTTTGAACATGTCCCTTACTCCAAAAAAATAAAAATAAAAATAAAAAAGAACATCTAAAACATTTCACCACCCCTTTCCCACCCTATTTTTCATTTAGTTTTTGTCCATTTTTCTACTCATCTGTCCATACACTGGATAAAAGGAGTGTGAGCCACAAGGTTTTCACAGTCACACCATGTAAGCTACATAGTTATGCCATCATCTTCAAGAAGCAAGGCTACTGGGTTGCAGTTCGGCAGTTTCAGGTATTTCCTTCTAGCTATTCCAATATACTAAAAACTGAAAAGTGATATCTATATAGCACATAAGGATGCCCTCCAGAGTGACCTCTCAACTCTATCTGAAACCTCTCAGCCACTGAAACTTTATTTTGTTTCATTTCACCCCCCCCCCCTTTGTTCAAGAAGATTTTCTCAATCCCACAATGTCGGGTCCAGGCTCATCCCCGGGAGTCATGTCCCATGCTGCCAGGGAGATTTATACGCCTGGGAGTCATTTCCCATGTAAGGGGGAGGGCAGTGGGTTGACCTGCCACATGGGATTAGAGAGAGAGGGGGCCACATTTGAGCAATAAAGAGGTTCTCTGGGGGAGACTCTTAGGCACAATTGTAAGTAGGCATAGCCTCTCCTTTGCAGTAACAGGATTCATAAGATGGCCAACTGATTTTTGACCACTCAATTGGGAAACAGTGTCTTCAACAAATGGTCTGGGAACGCTGGACCTCCACATGCAAAAGAATATACACAACCATATACAAAGATATACATACACCATATACAAATATCAATTCAAAATGGATCAAAGACCTAAATATAAGAACTAAAACTGTAAAAGTCCTAGAAGAAAATGTAGGGAGGCATCTTCAGGACCTTTTGTTAGGCAATGGTTTCTTAGATTTTATATCCAAAGTACAAGCAACAACAACAACAAAAATAGATAAATGGGATCTCATAAAAATTAAAAACTTTTGTGTATTAAAAGACTTTATCATTAAAGTAAAGCAACAGCCTACACAATGGGAGAAAATATTTGGTAATTGCAAAACTGATAAGGATTTAAAATCTAGAATATGAAAAGAAATTATTCAACTTAACAACGAAAAGACAAATAACCAATTAAAAATATGGGCAAAAGATTTGAATAGATGTTTTTTCAACAAAGATATACAAAAGGCTAAAAAGTACATGAAAAGAGGCACAGCATCATTAACCATTGGGGAAATGCAAATCAAAACCACCTTCTTTGCAGAATAATAAAATGCAAAGTGTGAAATAATGAGGTACTATTTCACATCCAATAGAATGACTACTATTAAAACAAACAGAAAATTACAAGTGTTGGAGAGAATGTGGAGAAATAGGAATGCTCATTCCTTGTTGGTGGGAATGTAAAATGGTGCAGCCACTGTGGAAGACAGTCTGGTGATTCCTCAGTAAATTAAGTATAGAATTACCATGTGACCTGGCAATCCCACTGCTGGTATAGACTCAAAAGAATTGAAGGCAGGCATTCAAACAGATATTTACAGACTGACGGTCATAGCGGCATTACTAACAATTGCCAAAATGTGGAAGCAACTCAAGTGCCCATCAACCAATGAATGGATAAACAAAATGTGGTGTATACATACAATGGAATATTATTCAGCCATAAAAAGAAATGACATTCTGATTCATGCAACAATATGGATGAACCTTGAAGACATCAGTCATTTTGAGTGAAATAAGCCAGACACAAAAGGACAAATGTTGTATGTTCTCACTGATATGAAATAATTAGAATAAGCAAACTCATAGAGTCAGAATCTAGAATACAGGTTACCAGGGGCCAGATTGGGAGTAGGGAATGGGCAGTTAATGCTTAATTGGTATAGAGTTTCTATTTGAGATGATAGAAAAGTTTTAGTAATGGATGGTGGTGGTGGTAGCACAACATTGTGAATGTAATTAACAGCACTGAAATATATATCTTAATATGATTAATAGGGGAAATGTTAGATTGTACATAAAATAACAGAATAAAAAAATTTTAAAAATCCATGGAACTATACTACGCAAACAGTGGACCCTAAGTTAAACTATGGTTGTGCTTCCATCAATTGTAACACACTAATGCAAGATGTCAGTAATAGGTTGGTATATGGGAACCCTGTATTTTATGCATGATTTTTCTGTAAATCCACAACTTCTCTGGAAAAAAAAAAGAGTAAAGTCTCAGAGATAGGATTTTTCAGCAAGTGCATAGCAGAGAGGGAGAAAGCCATTCGTTGCTATGCACCTTTTTTATGGCAGCTCTTTGGCATGGCATGGAAGGATGTGTTAAGGTTCTCTAGGGAAACAGAACCAACAAGAGATATCTGTAAAGATTTTATAAAGGTGTCTCACGCAACTGTGGGGATGCACGAGTCCAAATTCCGTAGGGCAGGCGGCAAACTGGCAACTCCAATAAAGGTGTTCTGTGAACTCCTCAGGAGATGCTGGCTAGCTGAAGAAGGAATGAAGGTCCTCTCTTTCTCCCTTAGAAGTATTCAACTGATTGGATTAAATCCAGCTGATTGAAGTCTCATTGTGGAAAACATGCCCTTTGTGGATGTAATCAGTCACAGGTACAGTCAATTGACTGATGATTTAATAAACCAGCCTTGTGGTTTATTAACCAGCCATAAATGTCCTTGCAGTAATGGTTAGTCCCATGCTTGCTTGACCAGACACCTGGACACCATCACCTGGCCAAGTTGACATGTGAACCTAACCATCACAGTCCACCCTTGTCAACTTGGCAGTTACACACATCACCTTAAACCATACTTTATCTCTAAGTAGAGAACAATAACAGACATATATTTCACCTAACAATACTCAGCAGTCCTGCATACAACTGGAAATGCACTAAATCTCTCCAGAATAGGGTACAAGTCCTTGGGTGACATTGACTCTTAAACTTGATTTCCTTTAACTTAAAATACTGTGAAATGAACAATACAGCATATGTCATATGATAAGGGGATAAGATAGAGAAGAAAACAAAGATATTTGCTTTATGGACAAATGCAAATGTAACAAAACAAGGAGGAAATATTCATGCTCTCGTAGTCCTTGTTTCTATAACTGGTCACATGGTCCTAGTTCATATTTATCACTACCTTCTTCCACTACCATTCCATGTTCCCTTTACCCTCAGCAAGCACTTCAACTTGCCAGGGTTTTTGCCTCATGTGGTGACCCAAACCTTCATTCCTGAAGTTTCTTGGCCATTGGTAGTCCTGCCTGGATTGGGTTGTTGCAGTTTTCCATTGACTTTAATAACAGGGCATGGTAGGACTAAGAGATACCCTAGGGGATCTCCTGTATTCCAGGAAAACTCTTCTTTACCTCCATTGTGTAGTTGAAATGCTATTTCCCCTTGATAGTCAGGATCAGTCACAGCCAGTACAGTAATCCCCTTCCTTGCCTGTTGATTCAGAGGCATGAGAAGCCCCAAGTGGCCAGGTGGCAGCCTTAACTTCCAGTTCAACGGGATTATTGTTGTGTTTATTGGTGGAAGCACTCCTCCTTTTGACCACTGAACTACAAGACCAGCAGAGCTTAAGGTTGCAGGGACAGAAAGCAAAAATTTTCCTAGTGGATCACTAGGAGTGATAGTGAGTGGTGCCACTCCTGTTTCCACCCCTTGATTCCTGGACCCATGAATCCTGGCTATGGGAGAAACAGCACTATAGAGTGGACGCTGATTCACAGCATACACAGCCTCCTGGGAGAACACTGATCCAGCCATGTAAAGTATTGCCACCTACCTGGTGCCGTAATTGAGTCCTCAAAAGGCCATTCCACCGTTCTGTCAACCCAGCGGCCTCTGATGATGGGGAACCTGGTAAGACCAGAGAATTCCATGAGCCTGTGCCCACTCCCTCACTTCACTTGCTGTGGAGTGGGTTCCTTGGTCAGAAGCAATGCTGTGTGGAATACCATGATGGTAGATAAGGCATTCCATAACTCCGTGAATGGTAGTTTTGGCAGAAGCACTGCATGCAGGGAAGGCAAACTCATATCCAGATTATGTGTCTATTCCAGTGAGAAAAAATCACTGGCCCTTCCATGACAAATCCATTCTAACATTCCAATCTCTCTAGGCCTTTGAATCCCCCCCTCTACATTATACCAGGGCAGTTCTGGCATTTCGACATCAGGTAATGCTGGCCACCTTTTGATCCATGTTGTAGCCAACCACCCAAACAAGCTGTTAATGCCCTTTCTAACCCCTTGAGCTATAACACTGAATGCAGAATCTCTGCTTAGTGGGCCCATATCAATAAATTCAGCCTGATCCAACTTTATATTCCTCCCACCATTATTCTACACCCTTAACATCTGCTCCCATACATATTCCCCTGATTTTTGTCTATAAAAATTGGAAAACTCATGCAGTTCTTTTGGAGTATAGCATACTTCCTCATTGGTTACACTTTGTACCTTACCTTTCGGGGCCTGTTGGGACTTTAGTTACAGGTCTTGAAGCAAAGACTGGTGGTAGGGGTGGGTCATGAAAAGAGTTAGAAGTATCCCTCAAGCCATTTACCTCAGAACATTCCATTACAGTTTCATCTTGTGAAACAAGATTAATCTTTCCAGACAGAGGAGTGAGGGCTGCTTCCTCAGGGGAGGTGATTATAGGTTTAGCAGTCACTGAAGGGTTAATCTCTCTAGGTGGAGGTTGGATGGCAGGCTCCTTAGGGCAGACTGGAGGTTGGGCAGGTGTTTCCTTAAAGCAGGCTAGAGGTTCGGTAGCTGTCTCCTCAGGGCAGACCATTATAGATATATCTAGCAAAGACTCAACAGAATCCAGGGTTCCAGTGTCCTCACTGCCATTATTATCAATCCAAACATCTCCATCCCAAGTTTCAGGATCCCATTCTTTTCCAATCAATGCCTTTACTTTAACAGCAGACACCCTGTGAGTTTGAGATTTTAGTTTAAGTTGTAAATCTGCTGCTTGCACAATGAGACTCTGGGTCTGGTTTTCAGAAATCTCAAGTCTGTGGCCACAGGAATAAGTTTTTCTTTCAAGGCACACATAGAAACCTTTACATCTGTTATATGACATTTAAGTTTCAAATTTGAGGCCTTTAGCTTCTCCTTTTCTCATAACTTTATCCAGTGTATCTAAGAGCAACCAGCCAACATCAATACAACTCTTAACTCCACACAGCTCTGTTAAGGTGTCAGAAACACTGTCACCCATGCAAAATTAGATGAAATAGTTTCAGTGGCCGAGAGATTTCGAATGGAGTCAAGAGGTCATTCTGGTGGACATTCTTATGCACTATATAGATAACACCTCTTAGGTTTTAATGTATTGGAATAGCTAGAAGTAAATACCTGGAACTACCAAACTCCAACCCAGCAGTCTGGACTCCTGAAGACAATTATATAATAATGTAGATTACAAGGGGTGACAGTGTGATTGTGAAGACCTTGTGGATCACACCCCCTTTATCTAGTGTATGGATGAGTAGAAAAATGGGGATAAAAACTAAAGGACAAATGGGGTGGGATGGGGGGATGATTTGGGTGTTCTTTTTTCACTTTTATTTTTTATTCTTGTTCTGGTTCTTTCTGATGTAAGGAAAATGTTCAGAGATATATTGTGGTGATGAATGCATAACTATGTTATCATACTGTGGACAGTGGATTGTATACCATGGATGATTGTATGGTGTGTGAATGTATTTCAATAAAACTGAATTTAATTAAAAAAAAAACACACAAAAAAATACTGTCACCCAGAGCCCTGCTTCATACAAGAATATGATTAGGAGAATCAAGTGGTGATATTTTGTGTATCTCCATTGCCAACTCATGCCATGGACTGTCAGTGCCATTTTGATTATTGGAAATGGAGTCATTAGTGCCTTTGAATCTAATTAGAGTAGAAAACAATTGTAAAAGCCCATTTTAAGATTCTGTTTTTCAAGAACTACCAAGCTGTATTAGTCAGGGTTCTCTAGGACAACAGAACCAACAAGAGATATCTGTAAATATAAGATTTTATGAAAGTGTCTCACACAACTGCGGGGATGCACGAGTCCAAATTCCATAGAGCAGGCAGTGAACTGGCAACTCTGATGAAGATGTATGAGGAACTCCTCAGGAAACACTTCACTGACTAGCTGAAGAAGCGAAGGTTCTCTCTCTTTCTCCCTTAAATGTCTTCAACTGATTGGATTAAATCCAGCTGATTGAATTCTCTCATTATGGAAGACACACCCTTCATTGATGTAATCAGTCATAGGTGCAGTCAATTGACAGATGATTTAATAAACCAGCCTTCTGGTTTATTAACCAGCCATGAATGTAGTTGCAGTAATGGTTAGGTCAGTGCTTGCTTGACCAGACACCTGGACACCATTATCTGAGCAAGTTGACACCATCACCAGACCAAGTTGACACATGAACCTAACCATCACAAAGGCCTTTCCAGCCTGGGTTCTGCTTCTGTCTCAGACATCCTCTTCTCAGTTCCCCTCTGTTATGCTGTGCTCCAGTGTCCTGGGCCATCTGGTTCCCACATGTGGCTCTTTCTCAGACCTCCTGCCTCTGCACACAGGTTTTCCTCTCTGCTCCCACTGCCTTCCTTCCTGTATCCTTGGCCCAGGCTGACAACTCCCCTAAGACATCACCTTCTCTGAGGACCCAAGCCCAGTACAGACACCCATCACACTTTTTTGAAACTGCTTTTGTCTGTCTCCACCAGACAGTGAGCTTCTCAGAGGAACTGAGACGAGAAGTTCAGAGTGAGGGTGGCAGAAAGGTCAAACAATTTTGTTTCATTTTTAGCTTACCTTTAACCTTTAGTGTTTGTCACAATCCTTACAGTAATACTTGGCCATAAGAAAGAGTAGGAAAAAAAAAATAAGAAAATGGTGGATGGGTGTGGTTTGGTATAATCACAAAAGCACTGTGCCTTTAAAAATATTTTTCTAAGGAGGCCTGAGTTTCTATGCTGCTTCTCCTTCTGATTGCTGTGTGAGAAAGAGATCATGCATCCAGGGATAGGGGGCCCTTCATTGGTAAAATAAGGGTTTGGGTTATCAGGGGTTTCAAGCCCTCAGTTTCTGAGCATGCCCTCAAGGACAGCTGCCCCCAGGAGGAACCTTATGAGTGGTCTCTTCCCTTCTCCTGCAGACCACAGTCATACTCTGTTCTTTACTTAGAGGTTGAAGTTACCTGTAAAATTTTATCCTAATTAAGAATGATCAAAAGAAGGTCAAGACAATAGGCTATAGTTCTAAAGTCCTTTCCAGTCTCCAATTCCTGGGGTTCTGTAATTCATTAAGAGGAAAATAATAGCTGGGGACTGTAGGTAATGGATGCATCTGAACACAGGGCACTGATCTGGGATGCACTTTATGGATTTGACCCTCTGTGACCCTAAATACCTTCTTTCTCCCTCCTTTGCCTCCCTCCCAGGGACTCATTCTCTGAGATATTTTTGCCTGGACATTTCGGATCCCGGCCATGGGATCCCTGAATTTATTTCAGTTGGATATGTGGACTCCCACCCTATATCACCACATATGACAGTGTCACTCAGCAGAAGGAGCCCCGGGCCCCCTGGATGGCAGAGAACCTTGCATCTGATCACTGGGAGAGGTACACTCAGCTGCTGGGGGCTGGCAGCAGGCATTCAAGATGGAGCTGCAGTATCTGCAGTGTCGCTACAATCACTCAGGTAGGGAGTGCAGCAGAGATGTATGCTTTTCTTCACTAGCTCCCACCCCAGCAGAGAGGCCCCCGGGCTGACAGCGAATGTGAGCAGTCACTGAGTTGTACTCTCCAAGGCTTTTGGCAAAGCCTGGAAAATCTGGGTTGATGGAGTTCAGTGCCTACCATCTGCCCTATGCATCTTCCAAATTGTCTGTCTCTTCCCCAGGAGGCCTTTGTTCTTTGCTCCCCCTACAACTTACCCCCTCCCCATTCAGGCTTCTGATCTGTAGCTTCTTTCCCATCCTAAATTTGGCCATTCTGTGTCTCATTTCCTGACAGCCAGGCTTAGAGATTTGCTTGCTTATGCATAATGACTTACTATGTTAACTTTCCCCAGGGGTATTTCTGCATCTTGCATCTCTCTCTCTCCCCCACAGTACTTATAATAACCACAAAGTTTATCAATTAATCATTCACATTATAGTGTAATTCCCAAAAGCTGGAATTACCATGCTCTTTTGGCATGTGGTAGGTACTCTGCAAATATCTGTTGATAGATGGACTTATATAACAGGGACCTCCTGGAGTCTCCGTGATGTCCTGGCAGACCTGTGGGGTGATTTATTCTAGGGCAGAGGATCCTTCCAGCCATGCCCCATGTTGTGCCACATGGGTACCTACCTCCTCAGTCCATGTATAAGCCCTTCCTGGCCTGCATGTGTGTTCCAGGGTTTCACACCTACCAGAGAATGATTGGCTGCGAGCTGCAGAACGGCAGCACCACAGGATTTCTCCTGTATGCATATGATGGACAGAATTTCATGATCTTCAATAAAGACACCCGTTCCTGGATGGCTGTAGACAATGTGGCTTCCACCACCAAGTGGGCATGGGAAGCCAGTGTGCATGAGTTACAATATTAGAAGGATTGGCTGGAAACAGAATGTATTGCCTGTTTGAAGAGGTCCCTGGAGTATGGGAAAGATATCCTACAAAGGACAGGTAAACAGAAGAGAGAACACCTTTTCCCCTCTTCTCCAGCACCGTCAGTTTTATACTTACCTTCCTCTGATCTAGGTAATAGTCACACTGTTTGATGTCAGTCTCTTTAATTGACTATCATGATTCATAACTCCCCATGAAAAGCTTTTCTTGTTGCTTTTGGTTAGCATCTTGACAAGATTCAGCAGCTCTCCTTTCCTTGATAGAGTGGAGTACCTCCAGGGAGACCTCCTTTTGGGTGATCCAGTGAGGCAAATCCTTCTGTTTTCTGCCAATAATAAATTGGGAAATGCTTTGGAAGGTGGAGTAATTCTTACAAGTTGTTTAGTAACTAAGGGCTTACATAACACCAGGATGAGGAAAAATCTGTATTTACAATGGAGGCAGAGTCATTGTTTAATTAAAGCATTTATGATAAGTTTCCTTTCAGTGAGGAGTTCCTCTTATTCATTTATCGTATGATTCAATTGATAGACTTCTAGTTAATACAGAACTTTTCAGGTGTAATCTTCAAAATGAATTACACTTGTGTTACATAATAGAAAACTCCTAGACAGAAGTTGCCTTTTCCCAAAGGAGTAATCTATAGTGGTGGGTCTTACCAGAGCTGTGGTTAGCCTGTAGGGGAGGTGTCTTGGCCGCAGTTAGGAATAGGGACTGCCAGTCTGAGATCATAGGCTGTGGGGACAGATGACTAGAGTTTGAACTCTGACTCTCCCATTCACCAATTAAGCCTCTTAATTTGGTTAATGGTTGTAGGCAACAGAAACCTACTCCAACTAGCTTAAACACCAAGAGGAAAGACATTGCAAAGGTAGTATCAGTTGTGTTAGGGCAATTGTGGGGACCTGAGGACACAAAACTAAGATTTGAACTGCCTTCTCCATTAAGTAAGGGATGTGGCTGACAGTTCCTATCACATCCTTATAGCTTTACCAATCCGGAAGGATGGGCTTCTCTCTCCCAGCTCTAGTTACCAAAAACAAATAAACAATAAAAAAAAAACAACAATAAAAAAGACTCTGGTCTGGGTTGCATCATGGGCCAGTTTGGACCAATCACTCTGTCCATCAGGGTGCATTTCTAAGATTGGCCCTGACAGTCAGAGACCTGGCAGGAGCTGAATGGCACACTCAAAATGGCTTATCTGAAGAGAATTCAATGAAGGGATTATTTACCAAGGTATAATTAGGACTGAGAAAACCAGTAAGGGATGGTAAAGTACCTAGAAACTGGCAACGATGAGAAGCGTTACACGCCCTAGACTGAAGGGGCAAGGGGAGGGCATATCGTTACCAGAACCCAGCCGGAGCTGGGCCCTGGAGGAGAACCTCCCAGCAAGAGCTGTGACTGTGAGGAACACGGCCGCTGGCAGAACCCTGGTGAGGTGGGGTGGGGAACTGATGGTGAAAACCCCAACCTCTCTCTCTCCTCCCTTCTGATGTCTTACTGAGGATGCTCTTCCCAGTGGTTACACCCAACCAGAAGCCAGAAAGCAAGGGAGCCCTGGAGATGCAGTCTGATGAATATAGTCTCCTGGGTTGCAGAGCAGGACACAGAAGGGCAGATCCCAGATCTGGGGGCTGGCAAAGAGAGAATAACCGGTACACGCAGTTTGGGTGGTAGGATTAAGATTGGTAACTGTTAACGGAAGCACGTGTTGCAGTGGGAGTGGACTAATTTTCCAAAATATGGTGTGTGTATGGCAGGGAGGGGATTGCTGTTCTCAGAAAAAGTGGGACTAATGGATGCTGGGCCAAAAAGCAATAATCGTGAGTGAAATAAATAGATGTGATAATGCCCATCTCACCAAAATTAAGGTGAAATAATGTACATGAAAGCACTTTGTAAACTGTAGATTTCCATTCACACATTAAAGGTTTTTGTTGCCAGACTGAAGAACTTTTGACAGCTTAGGACCTGGTTGAGATCAGTGGCCAATTTGGGGTTGTACAGGACCCTTAATCACTGAGTCATTTTAGGCTGAGACTAGGCAGGTATGGGGAGGTGTCAGGAGTTTCAACTTCCTGATCTTGATGAGTTGCGTAGACATTGACTGCAAATGACAAGAACCCTCAGTTGCCTGGGAATCCAACACTGGGGAGAGAGTAGGGAAACTGAGACAGAGTTGCCATGAATTGGAATTTGCTGATTAAGACTAATCTTGTTGACTCTCTTTGGCTGTGAGGAGCTCTCAGAGAAATGGGGGAACCTGGGCAACTATAAAGTACAGGAAGTTTGACCTCTATACCTGCTCCCCCTTCTAAGCCTCCTTTCTGGCTACAAGCAGCATCTTAGTAGGGTCTCAACTCTTCTGTCAAAACTCACTCTGAGTTCAGTTTCTTACAAGCACTGTCAAAAAAGCAGAGCGTCTCCCAGTGGTATTTATATTTTATTTTTAATGTCAGAGTGAAAGAATTTTTCTACTACTAAATTTCATGCCTCGGTTAAAAAACAAGGGAGATGATGTTGCGCTGGAAGGCTCTTCCCTGGATCAGTGGTGGCAGGTGGAAGGTGGAGGTGAGGAGGTCAGTCTTAGAGATGAGCAAGGAACAGACCCTCCAGATAGTGCTGTCAGGCTGTATATGTCTGATGTCTGCATGTGACCTGATCTCAGCAGGAAACGTTAAAGATAAGACCATATGAAAAATGAATAGGGTAGTCAAGAGGAAGTGGGATCATAAAGGGAGAAGTTCTTTGTTGTCATCTGCTGAGCCCCTCCATATTATGAATCCCCATACCCCCATCCAAGGACACAACTATGACATGATCTATTACATATATTTGTGTCTGTTGACAACCACCAAAGTGTCATCCCACTTGCCTTGAATAGACAAGGCAATTCTGAGCCAAAGCTGTACTGAGATGACTGTGTTATTTATTTACAGTAAGCACAGAACTGGGAACTTGGAGTACTGAGTTCTAATCTCCATCTTGTTGCTAAATTAATTATTAGGAACAGTCACACAATTTGTGGTTCACTTTTTCTGTGACTCACAAAGGTATTTCAAAGTTTAATAGTAAGCAGTCCCAACACACTTTCCAACTACTCAGAGTTGTAGGCTGCAATTCACATTCTTCATTCTCTAGTACAGAGCCCTAGTAGAGAGTGCACAATAAACAAGTTTATTGTTGATGAATGTAGATTCTGGGTCATCCTTGATTTTAGATGTTTCCTGTAATGACGAAAATTTATTGGGAACCTCTGTTGCCAAGTTCTAATATTGTATACTCTGTCCATGAAATATTTCTCCTATTTAACTTTACTTTCTTCTTTCTAGACCCCCTCCTGGTCAGAATAAATCACAAAGAAACTTCAGGGATTTCAACTCTTTTCTGCAGAGCTCATGGTTTCTGCCCCACAGAGATTTCCATGACCTGGTTGAAAAATGTGGAAGAAACTGTCCAAGAAATTGACTATGGAGAAATTCTTCCCAGTGCGGATGGAAGCTATCAGACGTGGATATCTGTCAAGAAGGTCTCTTGGAGCAGTGTCAGTGACGGCGTCCATGTGGTTCTTCAGGTGCCTGGGGGTGAGGACGGAGGTTGCGGCTGTCTGTGGTGGGAGATGGAGGCAAACGGGCAAGCGGGAAGCTCTGCTACCTGCCGGGTAGGTGGGGCTGGGTCTCTGCATTTCACATGGATGCTTTAGAGTAGGTCTTTGCAGCCAGTGGTTCCCACACGTTTTGTCCTCAGGAATCCTTTATACTCTTAAAAATTACTGAGGAGCCCAAAGACCCTTTGTGTATGGGTTATATCTGATGCTATTCACTATATTACAAATTAAAAATAAGAACATTTTAAACATTAGAAAACTCAAGAGCATATCCCATTAGACTTCAGAGCTATGAGTTCATCAAATGTTATGTAGCCGCTAGAAAACTCCGCTGTGTGCTGAAAGATTAAGATTAAAAAAGATAAATCACATTAAAAATATAAATAGATACATTTTTAATTAATTTTTTTCTAAAATAAGTAAGAAAAATATAGATAAATTTTAAAAAATTTAAAAAGGCAAGTCATGACTTAGACCTCATGATGGACTCCCTGAAAGGGTCTGAGGGGCCCATCTGGGGTCTTCGGACCACACTTTGAGAACCTCTGTTTTGGTTTATTGCCCTACCCAGGAACTGTGAGTGAGAGGCTGCAGAAAGAAAAGTGCTGTTGGGTTTCCAGACGATCACAGGGACAGTGTGCCAGAATGTTAATATAGAAAGGGAGGGGGACTTGTGGGTTTTTCCTCATTTGCTCTGTTTCAGAGTCAGGAACTATCCCTCTGGTGATGAAAGCCATCACTGGGTCCACTGCCCTGGACATTGTCCTGGCTGGAGTTCACGTCCTAGCCTGGAGAAGAAGACCCCAAGGTGAGAGGCACATGGAAGGGTTGTGGGGGGCAGCAGACTGTTTCTTTCCTGCAGCTTCAGAGTTTTATTTTCTGCACCTGCCACTCATATCTCCACTTAGAACTCGGTTGGCCCTTCCTTTGGATTTACAGAAGGGCCTGGGACATCTCTTCCACAGTATGGGGAACCCACAGTATAGAAAATGTTTACAAGGAAAGTGGTCTGTTTTCATAGGTGATGGCTGACATCAACAAGTAGTACAACTATCCAGGTGAATTTCCCCTAGAAGTTGGCTCACAGAGGCTACAGTGATTTTGTATTTTTCCAAGACATATTCTTATTATTAATTACTACTGACTTCTAACGGAATTTTGTCCCTTGTTTCAAGACTTCAGTAAATTTTCTCATTTCGACAACCATTTTTCTGCCCTAATCATAAGAAATCTCCTTTCCTTCTAAATTCATTTTCAGCACATGAAATGTTGGATGCTTTTATAAAATGGGACTGGGGGTAAGGAAAAGGGGAAAGAGAAATGGAAGATATATAAACTCTTGATGCCTTGGGAGGGGGGAATAAATTCATTCAGTAAATATGAGTTAAATACCTACCATAAGCTAGGCACTTTACTGCATGCTGGAATATAGCAATGAAAAAAACAGACATGATCCCTGCCATCACAGGGCTTATCGTCTAGTCTTGTAAGGTCTTTTCCCTCTCTGGCTTCACTAGTTGCTCAGGTTGATCACAGCATAATATTGAGGAGACCTGGATCATGGATTTGAGCCTATTGTGGGCCAGGAGCTTGTCTTTGCTTCATAGCCACAGACTTCAACCCCAATTCAGATGATAATGTATAAAAGCATGTTGTCAGATCAAAGCAAAGCCAACTCATTGCTAGAGAATCAACTTAGAAAGCTAGTGGGTCATTACTGTTTTCTTTATAAATAAAGTATCGCCCCAATCCCAATCCAATAAGTGATAGCTGTTAAAGCAAAAATGATTTTTTTTTAATTTTTTTTTTTTACAGTAACACACCTCACTCAAGAAGGCTGTGAGTTCCTGCTTTTTATCTTGTGGAGTTTGTGAATTTGAGTTAAAATGTGTCAAGTACTAAGAGAATCTTTACCAAGCAAGCTACACGTGTCAATGCCTGCATCTCAGGTTTGCCAAATCATTGCATGCTTTATTTTTGAGCTATAAGGAAACATGCACCATAATGACTAAGCCCTCTTTTCCTTTCAGGGCAAAATGGAGTCGTCTACCTTCTTACACAGGTCAGTGATTACAGATACCCCTTTTCCAGTTCTCTTTCCTCACAGGAACCATGGTCTCTTCTATCCTTCATGGACTGAAATATCCTTCATGGACTGAAATCCACACCCACAATACACATGGGTATTATAGGATTGAGAATTTGTGGCAGAAAGATAGGAGTCACAAAATTTTCTTTGTTCCTTGGCTCCAAAAAGACTGCCAACTTTCAGGCTCCTTGGATGGGCTCCTTCACCACATTTGGCTTTAAGTCCTCCTTGTCTCATGACACAACACTTCCCTACATCCCATTTGTCAATGATGGTTTACAAGTAGATTAGCGCTGGAAGGAAACTTCCTATCCAGGTTAGGAAATGTCTTCTACAGTGCCTCTGACTTGGACTTCCAGCCTCCACTTGAATACCTCCATGAAGGGCCACTCTCTACATCAAAAGTCAGCCTTTCCCATTCATCTTCTCTCATGAGAATGTTTATTACACAAAAGCTTTGAATATGGTGGCTGCCGTGATGGTGACCCTATGGACAGTGATGGACCACTCCATGAAAGCAGCCAGCAAGTTTGTGCACTGGTGTTTGGATGGCCTGATTATTTTATACATTTTCTGGGCCTGAAAGAAAGCAAAAGTGTCCTGTTCTTCACGGAAACTCTTCCTGGTAGCTTGAAATCTTGGCTATGTGACTGGTCGGATCCATGGAGGTGGCCTCACTCCTTGTGTCTTTTGTGGAAGATTAAGAATAATTATAACATGTATTATCACCTTCAGTGGAACTACAGAGACCTGGACTCAACTGAAACATTTTTGTTTCCAACTGCAACATTTTAATATAAAAATGACAGTATGTTTATCTCTCATGACAGAGCTCAATTCTAATTTCTGTCCATTCGATACTGGCTTATCTTAGGTGGACCTGACTCAGCCTCATATATATGCACTGGGAATAAATAAAAACCCCACTGTGAGAATTAACATCTCCTTGATCTTCCTTACTCTCCGCAACCCTCCAAAAGCCTCACCATCATCTGCCTCTTGTCCTGCCATGTGTAGCTGCTTGTCCCAAGGCTGACTGTCAGTCATATGTTCATCCGCCCCATACCTCTGACCCTGCTTGACTGCACACCTCAGCTTTGATACTCATTTCAGTGTCAACTTTGACAACTGGCTTTGGACATGTGCCTCAGGCTTGACCTCTGCTCTCCCTTGACCTTGACCCTGGCATTTGCCCTGTGGCTTTAATCACCACAGCCACAGGTAAAGATACTGTTGGGGCACCACATGCCTTGAAGAAACCCCCTGCTGGACCTGCTCCTTGCTCTTCTGTTCCCACCTAGTTCCATGGATTATGCTTTCATTGTACATCTTTCTTTTCCAGTGTCAGTTGAATAGCACGGGGACACAACTGTCATATTTTGTTTTTAGGGTTGCCAAGGTTACTTTTCATACCATCCTTTAAAGCAGTGTTGCACTGTGAAGAAAGCATATGCACTTTTTTTGAGAATGGTTTCTTCTTACAATCAGAATAGTTAGGACAATGTATTTTTGGATGCACATTTACAAGGATACAGTGATGTATATATGTATATGTCTTATTTCTCTAACTGTATTGCACTCTCATCAAAGACATGGATGGTCAAAAGCCTCTTTGTGCTCCCAGGACCTTGCCTTGTACCTAACACGTAATTATTATGCCTAAATGGATGAAGAAGAAGGAGGAAGATGTGGTGAGGAGAAGGATGTTAAGGAGAAGACATTCTGTTATGCGCTTGCAGCATTTCTATTTTTTCCTTGGGGATTTATAATATAAAGAGAGTTATGAGTGATTTTTTAAAATACCTAAAATGTTGCAACCTTCATTTTACTTCTGGTTCAAAATGAAAGTATTTGTTACTAAATTTTGACTTTTTGCCTCTCTATTAATTGGTGTTTCTTGACTACAAATGCACAGTAATCAGAATCTTTGAAATATTTGATAATAAAATCTAAACATTAAAAACAAAGAACTGTGCTATACCACAATTATGTTTGGCTTTGAATTATCTTTTCTGAAAAATTTAGATCAAGAACACTGGAAAAGAAAGCTACTCAACAGTTCTAGATTTTTAACTCTGCTACATTTATTATCCATTTTCTCTTTAAGCATATCCAGACCGTGGAGCAGCATATATAATTGGCCGGGGTAAGAGGAAGGGGAGTGTGGAAGGCAATCAAGGGGTCCTGGGCCACTCCTCTGGCTTAGGGGATTGATACTGTCCCAGCAGAGGCCTGACTTCCTTGGCCTCTCTCTTCTTCTCCTACTATTTTCAAGTTCTTCTAAGCCTTCCCTTATTTCCAGGGAACTATTGGGGCCTCTATTTTTGTTCTGGGAGAAGACTGTTTTGCAGTTATGGCCATGAGGAATAGATATACACTAGGGAGGCTAGTGGAACATTTTCTGGAAGGCCCTACAGAATGGCCAGACCTTATTTTTATTACCGTTGTCCAGGGTCTTTGTCCTCAGATGTGTATGTCCAGTGTCCCCACTGGATGAGAAGATGGACGCATAAACTGAAGTGCCAAACTATTTATTTACTGGGAGAAACACACTTCTCAAGTGAGTCGAGAGATATGTCTCAGCTGGTTAGCACATATTAGCAGGAAAGTCTTTATGAGAACAACCCAATCATGATCAGAAGGGTGTTTGGTTACCCTTTTCTGGGCTTTGCTATTATTTCACATGATTGGTTATTTCCCAGAGCTTCTCCATTTGCTTAAGGCCACATGCAGTGAGCAGCAGAGCTAGAAGGGAGTCCAGGGCTTCCTTCTTTCAGTCTGTTTTAGTTTTTTAGGCTGCACAAGCAAGTACCATGAGATGGGTTGACTTAAACAATGGGAATTTATTAGCTTATGGTTTTGAGGCTTAAAGAAAGTCCAAATCAGGACACTGTCAAGGCAATGCTTTCTCCTCAAAGACTGTGGCTTTGTGGGGCTGGCTGCCGGCGATCCTTAGCTCCTCTGTCACATGGCAAGGCATTCAGTGGCATCTCCTGGTCTCTCCCTTCTCTTCCAGTTTCTGTTGATGTAGCTTCTTTATTCCTGTGGCTTTCTTTCCCTTCTGGCTGCATCCTCTGTGGCTTTCTCTCTCTCTCTGAATTTCATTCTGCTTATAAAGGACTCCAGTAATAAGATTAAGACCCATCCTGATTGAGGCGGGTCACACTTCAACTGAAGTAGCCTCATCAAAATGTTCTACTTACAATGGGTCTGCACCCACAGGAATTGATTAAATTTAAGAACATGTTTTTCTGGGGTACGTTCAGCTTCAAACCACCACACAGTCTAAGTGTTTTTCCCCTTGCCTGCATTGCCCCACTTAGTGGATTTTTCTCCCTTGCCTTTCCTGAAATATTTTCATCACCTCTCCCTTTTTGGACACTTACCTCTTCTTAGCCTTCTGTCTCTCCATAACATCGCTACACCTCTCACTCTGGGCTCCCTTCTCCAACATTCTTCTAGCTTCTAGTTGCCCTAAATCCTACAGATGGTGTAACAAATCCTCAAACCTTGTGGCTGTAAGCAACAATCATTTTATCATCTTTCGTGGTCTCTGTGGGTCAGGCATTTGGGAAGGGCTTAGCTAGAAAATTTTGGCTTGCAGTCTCTCGTAGAGTTGCAGTCAAATGGTGACTGAAAGAAACAGTGCAGGACCGGAGCAGCTGGGGTTTAGCCAGGCATTTTTCTCTCCATGCAGTCTCAGGGACTCTGTGTGGTCTCTCTGTGCAGGTTAGTTTGGATTTGTTTCTTCACTGCAGGAAGGCCTCAGGGCAGTCAGTCTGCTTAAATGGCAGCTAGTTCTCCTCAGAGCAAGCATCCCAAGAGATAAGCCAGAAGTGCATACCATTTTTATGACCAAGCCTCAGAAGTCACATGGTATCACTTTTGCCGTACTTTAATTGACGGAGGGAATCACAAAAGCCTGCTCAGGTTTAAGGGGCGGGGACATAGACTGCAATGCTCATGGAAGGATTGTCAAAGTGACATTGTAAGAAGAGCACATGGATGGGTGATATAATTGTGGCCATTTTTGGAAACATACAATCTGTCACAACCGCCACACCGCATCTTCCTCTCCCCATTCCACTCCTACCAATGCTCTGTAGGCTCCCCTCAATCCCCCAAAGCTCCTTTTGCTTCAGTGGAAGAGCTAGAAGTTAGGAAATCCAGGTAATCAGATGAATTCACCCTACAGTAAAGTTGACTGGTGGTCTACCTCATCTTTAACTTAAATCTCCATAAAGGAGTTAAGTCAAATTAATCTGGTAGAATTTGGGATGGTTCTAGAAGGGCTTGGGGGGGGGGGGCAGTGATCCTCCTTTAAATCACACCACTTAGTTTTCTTCCAGTTATAAGGTTGAGCCCCCACCCCCTGCAGGACAAGGAAAGGTGTTCTTGGCCTCCAACCTCCGTCCCTGATGGTGAAAGGAATTACTTACAGATCTACTTGCCCAACAGCTTCTCATCTAGAGCCAGAGCTTGTCAAGTCTTTGTTTCTCAGTAAGAAGGTCAAGTTCTACCAGAGGGGGAGGTGCTGCTTCCTTTCAGTAGGTTAAATATGAGTTGAGACCCCACTCAGGCTGTGCCCAGCCCCCACCCACCCCCCGCTGAGGAAGAAGCCCACACTGTGGCTCCAGGGGCCCTCACTGAGGCCTCACTGTGGTCTCCTCCTCCAGTGAATTCTCTTTTTGGCTTCCCATAGCTGGCTTGGCTGAGTAAAAAGAACATGGAATATAGTCCTTTACAATGAGTGCCATTTACAATGAGTAGCAAGATAAAACCATATATGCCATTAAACCCATATATGCCAAATAAATTAAATATATTTAATTATGATAAATTATTTATATATAATAAATTAAATATATTTATTTATATTAATAAATTAAATATATATTTAAACTATATTAAATAATTTATTTAGCATATAATAATGTATATGCCAGACAAAACCATAGATGTCATATAAGACTATATATGCCAAATTACTTACCATTTACAATGAGTGACTTACTGTATGGCAAGATAAAACCATATATGCCAATGAATATATCTATGTTGTAAACCTTCTTTGAATATACCACCAGTCTCTGCCCATTTATTCTGAGGACATGAGCAGGACCTCAGCTAACCCATACAGAATCTCTGTGTGAATTGGTGCTGTTTATGTGGTAGGCACTGACCCAGGCCAGGGGACATGGCTTGGCCAGCAGAACATAGAGTGGATTTCAGCCCCATTCACCCCTTGGCAGGATATCCTTGTGCCTGCACAGCCTTACATGGCAGCTGTGGTCATAATATTAGAAAATTGATGGAAATTGGCTGTAGACCAGAATGAATTGATTTGGGAGGAAGGAGATGGTAGGGAAAAAATGGTAGAAATGGAAGCCCTGTGTAGTATAGGCAAACAGTTAAAATTATCTGAAAAATGTTATATAATCTTAACGTGGTGTTTATTTATAGTAATCTATTTTTAAAAATGTGTGTAAGATTACACAGTCTGTTTGCATGGTGCCTTGGGCGTAGTGGGAACTCAGTAAATACTTCTTGAATGAACCAGTACAGTATTTTAATTAGCTGGTCCTCATGCATTGGTGTAAAAGAACAGTGTCATCTTACAGCTGAAGTCAGAGGGGGAAATATCCCACTCGGGATCACATAACATTCCACATGCCTGGGATGAATGCACCAAGGACCCGTATGGATTCTTCAAAGGTTTCATCAACATTAACATTTGTTATTTAAACTTTATCGTGTCATTGCCTTGCCTGTGAGATTAGGGATTCCAAACATTTTCACCACAGTCCTCCTCCCCTACACACATATTAGAGACAAGGACTCACCAGTTTTTACATGTGACACCACTTCTCTTGATGGCTATGAAGAGGGGTGCAGAGAAATGAGTTCTCAGCCATTTTGGGGGTCCAGATATCTAGTAATGTATGTATTTATTTATTCTTGTGGCCAGTAGAGCTGTAAAATGGTCTGAATTTTATTTTCCTTTCTGTCATCATTTGGGCATTTGATGAAAATTCTTAAAAAGCAAATGTCAGGGCGGGGCAAGATGGCAGACTGGTGAGCTGTATGTTTTAGTTACTCCTCCAGGAAAGTAGGTAAAAAGCCAGGAACTGCGTGGACTGGACACCACAGAGCAATCTGTCTTTGGGCATACTTCATACAACACTCATGAAAACGTGGAACTGCTGAGATCAGCGAAATCTGTAAGTTTTTGCGGCCAGGGGACCCGTGCCCCTCCCTGCCAGGCTCAGTCCCGGGGGAGGAGGGGCTGTCAGCTCCGGGAAGGAGAAGGGAGAATTGCAGTGGCTGCTCTTATCGGAAACTCATTCTACTGATTCAAACTCCAACCATAGATAGACTGAGACCAGACACCAGAGACTCTGAGAGCAGCCAGCCCAGCAGAGAGGAGACAGACATAGAAAAAAAACAACACGAAAAACTCCAAAATAAAAGCAGAGGATTTTTCGAGTTCTGGTGAACACAGAAAGGGGAAGGGCGGAGATCAGGCCTTGAGGCGCATATGCAAATCCCGAAGCAAAGCTGATCTCTCTGCCCTCTGCACCTTTCCTTAATGGCCCTGGTTGCTTTGTCTATTAGCATTTCAATAACCCATTAGATCTCTGAGGAGAGCCGTTTTTTTTGTTTTTTTTTTTTTTTTAAATCCTTTTTGCTTTTTCTAAAACAATTACTCTAAGAAGCTCAATACAGAAAGCTTCAAAGAATTGAAATTTGGGCACGTCAAGTCAAGAGCAGAACTAAGAGAGCTCTGAGACAAAAGGCAATATTCCAGTGGCTGAGAAAATTCACTAAACAACACAACTTCCCAAGAAAAGGGGGGTGTCCGCTCACAGCCACCATCCTGGTGGACAGGAAACACTCCTGCCCATCGCCAGCCCCATAGCCCAGAGCTGCCCCAGACAACCCAGTGTGACGGAAGTGCTTCAAATAACAGGCACACACCACAAAACTGGGCGTGGACATTAGCCTTCCCTGCAACCTCAGCTGAATGTCCCAGAGCTTGGAAGGGGGAGCAGTGTGAATTAACAGAGCCCCATCCAGCCATCATTTGAGCAGACTGGGAGCCTCCCAACACAGCCCAGCAGCCCAGAACTGCCCTGGGGGGACGGCACTCACCTGTGACATAGCACAGTCATCCCTCAACAGAGGACCCGGGGTGCACAGCCTGGAAGAGGGGCCCACTTGCAAGTTTCAGGAGCCATACGCCAATACCAAAGACTTGTGGGTCAGTGGCAGAGACAAACTGTGGCAGGACTGAACTGAAGGATTAGACTATTGCAGCAGCTTTAAAACTCTAGGATCATCAGGGAGATTTGATTGTTAGGGCCACCCCCCCTCACCGACTGCCCAGAAACACACCCCACATACAGGGCAGGCAACACCAACTACACACGCAAGCTTGGTACACCAATTGGGCCCCACAAGACTCACTCCCCCACTCACCAAAAAGGCTAAGCAGGGGAGATATGGCTTGTGGAGAACAGGTGGCTCGTGGACGCCACCTGCTGGTTAGTTAGAGAAAGTGTACTCCACGAAGCTGTAGATTTGAGAAATTAGAGATAAGGACTTCAACTGGTCTACAAACCCTAAAAGAACCCTATCAAGTTCAGCAAATGCCACGAGGCCAAAAACAACAGAAAATTATAAAGCATATGAAAAAACCAGACGATATGGATAACCCAACCCCAAGCACCCAAATCAAAAGACCAGAAGAGACACACCACCTAGAGCAGCTACTCAAAGAACTAAAGATGAACAATGAGACCCTAGTACGGGATATGAAGGAAATCAAGAAGACCCTAGAAGAGCATAAAGAAGACATTGCAAGACTAAATAAAAAAATGGATGATCTTATGGAAATTAAAGAAACTGTTGACCAAATTAAAAAGATTCTGGACACTCATAGTACAAGACTAGAGGAAGTTGAACAACGAATCAGTGACCTGGAAGATGACAGAATGGAAAATGAAAGCATAAAAGAAAGAATGGGGAAAAAAATTGAAAAACTCGAAATGGACCTCAGGGATATGATAGATAACATGAAACGTCCAAATATAAGACTCATTGGTGTCCCAGAAGGGGAAGAAAAGGGTAAAGGTCTAGGAAGAGTATTCAAAGAAATTGTTGGGGAAAACTTCCCAAATCTTCTAAACAACATAAATACACAAATCATAAATGCTCAGCGAACTCCAAATAGAATAAATCCAAAAAAACCCACTCCAAGACATATACTGATCACACTGTCAAACATAGAAGAGAAGGAGCAAGTTCTGAAAGCAGCAAGAGAAAAGCAATTCACCACATACAAAGGAAACAGCATAAGACTAAGTAGTGACTACTCAGCAGCCACCATGGAGGCAAGAAGGCAGTGGCACGATATATTTAAAATTCTGAGTGAGAGGAATTTCCAGCCAAGAATACTTTATCCAGCAAAGCTCTCCTTCAAATTTGAGGGAGAGCTTAAATTTTTCACAGACAAAGAAATGCTGAGAGAATTTGCTAACAAGAGACCTGCCCTACTGGAGATACTAAAGGGAGCCCTACAGACAGAGAAACAAAGACAGGACAGAGAGACCTGGAGAAAGGTTCAGTACTAAAGAGATTCGGTATGGGTTCAATAAAGGATATTAATAGAGAGAGGAAAAATATGGCAAACATAATCCAAAGGATAAGATGGCCGATTCAAGAAATGCCTTCACGGTTTTAACGTTGAATGTAAATGGATTAAACTCCCCAATTAAAAGATATAGATTCGCAGAATGGATCAAAAAAAATGAACCATCAATATGTTGCATACAAGAGACTCATCTTAGACACAGGGACACAAAGAAACTGAAAGTGAAAGGATGGAAAAAAATATTTCATGCAAGCTACAGCCAAAAGAAAGCAGGTGTAGCAATATTAATCTCAGATAAAATAGACTTCAAATGCAGGGATGTTTTGAGAGACAAAGAAGGCCACTACATACTAATAAAAGGGGCAATTCAGCAAGAAGAAATAACAATCGTAAATGTCTATGCACCCAATCAAGGTGCCACAAAATACATGAGAGAAACATTGGCAAAACTAAAGGAAGCAATTGATGTTTCCACAATAATTGTGGGAGACTTCAACACATCACTCTCTCCTATAGATAGATCAACCAGACAGAAGACCAATAAGGAAATTGAAAACCTAAACAATATGATAAATGAATTAGATTTAACAGACATCTACAGGACATTACATCCCAAATCACCAGGATACACATACTTTTCTAGTGCTCACGGAACTTTCTCCAGAATAGATCATATGCTGGGACATAAAACAAGCCTCAATAAATTTAAAAAGATTGAAATTATTCAAAGCACATTCTCTGACCACAATGGAATACAATTAGAAGTCAATAACCATCAGAGACTTAGAAAATTCACAAATACCTGGAGGTTAAACAACACACTCCTAAACAATCAGTGGGTTAAAGAAGAAATAGCAAGAGAAATTGCTAAATATATAGAGACGAATGAAAATGAGAACACAACATACCAAAACCTATGGGATGCAGCAAAAGCAGTGCTAAGGGGGAAATTTATAGCACTAAACGCATATATTAAAAAGGAAGAAAGAGCCAAAATCAAAGAACTAATGGATCAACTGAAGAAGCTAGAAAATGAACAGCAAACCAATCCTAAACCAAGTACAAGAAAAGAAATAACAAGGATTAAAGCAGAAATAAATGACATAGAGAACAAAAAAACAATAGAAAGGATAAATATCACCAAAAGTTGG
The DNA here is from genome assembly GCF_015220235.1 of Choloepus didactylus. NCBI lineage: Eukaryota > Metazoa > Chordata > Mammalia > Pilosa > Megalonychidae > Choloepus > Choloepus didactylus. The sequence continues at coordinate 82,088,130 of NC_051308.1, read as the reverse complement.
TTCTTTGAGAAGATCAACAAGATTGACAAGCCCCTAGCTAGACTGACAAAATCAAAAAGAGAGAAGACCCATATAAACAAAATAATGAATGGAAAAGGTAACATAACTGCAGATCCTGAAGAAATTAAAAAAATTATAAGAGGATATTATGAACAACTGTATGGCAACAAACTGGATAATGTAGAAAAAATGGACAATTTCCTGGAAACATATGAACAACCTAGACTGACCAGAGAAGAAATAGAAGACCTCAACCAACCCCTCACAAGCAAAGAGATCCAATCAGTCATCAAAAATCTTCCCACAAATAAATGCCCAGGGCCAGATGGCTTCACAGGGGAATTCTACCAAACTTTCCAGAAAGAACTGACACCAATCTTACTCAAACTCTTTCAAAACATTGAAGAAAATGGAACACTACCTAACTCATTCTATGAAGCTAACATCAATCTAATACCAAAACCAGGCAAAGATGCTACAAAAAAGGAAAACTACCGGCCAATCTCCCTAATGAATATAGATGCAAAAATCCTCAACAAAATACTTGCAAATCGAATCCAAAGACACATTAAAAAAATCATACACCATGACCAAGTGGGGTTCATTCCAGGCATGCAAGGATGGTTCAACATAAGAAAAACAATCAATGTATTACAACACATTAAAAACTCGAAAGGGAAAAATCAATTGATCATCTCAATAGATGCTGAAAAAGCATTTGACAAAATCCAACATCCCTTTTTGATAAAAACAGTTCAAAAGGTAGGAATTGAAGGAAACTTCCTCAACATGATAAAGAGCATATATGAAAAACCCACAGCCAGCATAGTACTCAATGGTGAGAGACTGAAAGCCTTCCCTCTAAGATCAGGAACAAGACAAGGATGCCCGCTGTCACCACTGTTATTCAACATTGTGCTGGAAGTGCTAGCCAGGGCAATCCGGCAAGACAAAGAAATAAAAGGCATCCAAATTGGAAAAGAAGAAGTAAAACTGTCATTGTTTGCAGATGATATGATCTTATATCTAGAAAACCCTGAGAAATCGACAATACACCTACTAGAGCTAATAAACAAATTTAGCAAAGTAGCAGGATACAAGATTAATGCACATAAGTCAGTAATGTTTCTATATGCTAGAAATGAACAAACTGAAGAGACACTCAAGAAAAAGATACCATTTTCAATAGCAACTAAAAAAATCAAGTACCTAGGAATAAACTTAACCAAAGATGTAAAAGACCTATACAAAGAAAACTACATAACTCTACTAAAAGAAATAGAAGGGGACCTTAAAAGATGGAAAAATATTCCATGTTCATGGATAGGAAGGCTAAATGTCATTAAGATGTCAATTCTACCCAAACTCATCTACAGATTCAATGCAATCCCAATCAAAATTCCAACAACCTACTTTGCAGACTTGGAAAAGCTAGTTATCAAATTTATTTGGAAAGGGAAGATGCCTCGAATTGCTAAAGACACTCTAAAAAAGAAAAACGAAGTGGGAGGACTTACACTCCCTGACTTTGAAGCTTATTATAAAGCCACAGTTGCCAAAACAGCATGGTACTGGCACAAAGATAGACATATAGATCAATGGAATCGAATTGAGAATTCAGAGATAGACCCTCAGATCTATGGCCGACTGATCTTTGATAAGGCCCCCAAAGTCACCGAACTGAGCCATAATGGTCTTTTCAACAAATGGGGCTGGGAGAGTTGGATATCCATATCCAAAAGAATGAAAGAGGACCCCTACCTCACCCCCTACACAAAAATTAACTCAAAATGGACCAAAGATCTCAATATAAAAGAAAGTACCATAAAACTCCTAGAAGATAATGTAGGAAAACATCTTCAAGACCTTGTATTAGGAGGCCACTTCCTAGACTTTACACCCAAAGCACAAGCAACAAAAGAGAAAATAGATAAATGGGAACTCCTCAAGCTTAGAAGTTTCTGCACCTCAAAGGAATTTCTCAAAAAGGTAAAGAGGCAGCCAACTCAATGGGAAAAAATTTTTGGAAACCATGTATCTGACAAAAGACTGATATCTTGCATATACAAAGAAATCCTACAACTCAATGACAATAGTACAGACAGCCCAATTATAAAATGGGCCAAAGATATGAAAAGACAGTTCTCTGAAGAGGAAATACAAATGGCCAAGAAACACATGAAAAAATGTTCAGCTTCACTAGCTATTAGAGAGATGCAAATTAAGACCACAATGAGATACCATCTAACACCGGTTAGAATGGCTGCCATTAAACAAACAGGAAACTACAAATGCTGGAGGGGATGTGGAGAAATTGGAACTCTTATTCATTGTTGGTGGGACTGTATAATGGTTCAGCCACTCTGGAAGTCAGTCTGGCAGTTCCTTAGAAAACTAGATATAGAGCTACCATTCGATCCAGCGATTGCACTTCTCGGTATATACCCGGAAGATCGGAAAGCAGTGACACGAACAGATATCTGCACGCCAATGTTCATAGCAGCATTATTCACAATTGCCAAGAGATGGAAACAACCCAAATGTCCTTCAACAGATGAGTGGATAAATAAAATGTGGTATATACACACGATGGAATACTACGCGGCAGTAAGAAGGAACGATCTGGTGAAACATATGACAACATGGATGAACCTTGAAGACATAATGCTGAGCGAAATAAGCCAGGCACAAAAAGAGAAATATTATATGCTACCACTAATGTGAACTTTGAAAAATGTAAAACAAATGGTTTATAATGTAGAATGTAGGGGAACTAGCAGTAGAGAGCAATTAAGGAAGGGGGAACAATAATCCAAGAAGAACAGATAAGCTATTTAACGTTCTGGGGATGCCCAGAAATGACTATGGTCTGTTAATTTCTGATGGATGTAGTAGGAACAAGTTCACTGAAATGTTGCTATATTATGTAACTTTCTTGGGGTAAAGTAGGAACATGTTGGAAGTTAAGCAGTTATCTTAGGTTAGTTGTCTTTTTCTTACTCCCTTGTTATGGTCTCTTTGAAATGTTCTTTTATTGTATGTTTGTTTTCTTTTTAACTTTTTTTTTCATACAGTTGATTTAAAAAAGAAGGGAAAGTTAAAAAAAAAAAAAAAGAAAGAAAAAAGACAAACAAGGAAAAAAAAAAAAAAAAGATGTAGTGCCCCCTTGAGGAGCCTGTGGAGAATGCAGGGGTATTTGCCTACCCCACCTTCATGGTTGCTAACATGACCACAGACATAGGGGACTGGTGGTTTGATGGGTTGAGCCCTCTACCATAAGTTTTACCCTTGGGAAGATGGTTGCTGCAAAGGAGAGGCTAGGCCTCCCTGTATTTGTGCCTAAGAGTCTCCTCCTGAATGCCTCTTTGTTGCTCAGATGTGGCCCTCTCTCTCTGGCTAAGCCAACTTGAAAGGTGAAATCACTGCCCTCCCCCCTACGTGGGATCAGACACCCAGGGAAGTGAATCTCCCTGGCAACGTGGAATATGACTCCCGGGGAGGAATGTAGACCCGGCATCGTGGGATGGAGAACATCTTCTTGACCAAAAGGGGGATATGAAAGGAAATGAAATAAGCTTCAGTGGCAGAGAGATTCCAAAACGAGCCGAGAGGTCACTCTGGTGGGCACTCTTACGCACACTTTAGACAACCTTTTTTAGGTTCTAAAGAATTGGGGTAGCTGGTGGTGGATACCTGAAACTATTAAACTACAACCCAGAACCCATGAATCTCGAAGACAGTTGTATAAAAATGTAGCTTATGAGGGGTCACAATGGGATTGGGAATGCCATAAGGACCACACTCCACTTTGTCTAGTTTATGGATGGATGAGTAGAAAAATAGGGAAAGGAAACAAACAGACAAAGGTACCCAGTGTTCTTTTTTACTTCAATTGCTCTTTTTCACTCTAATTATTATTCTTGTTATTTTTGTGTGTGTGCTAATGAAGGTGTCAGGGATTGATTTAGGTGATGAATGTACAACTATGTAATGGTACTGTAAACAATCGAAAGTACGATTTGTTTTGTATGACTGCGTGGTATGTGAATATATCTCAATAAAATGGTGATTAAAAAAAAAAAAAAAAAAAAAAGCAAATGTCATCAATTCTCATCAATGACCGTAAGCTAGGAAATACCTGAAATTGCTTTTTCCAAGGACATTTGATTGTGTATGCTTTTTTTTCTCCCCCTTTCTCCGTTTAGTATTAGCTGAAGCCAGCTGGGCTTCTGCATTTGTCCTTTGGCAGGGGTTGGCTGTGAGAGAATGTTTGGGACCAGAAAGTTCTGAGACCTTGGAGCTGAGTTGCTGAGTGGCAGCTGGAAGGCTGGGTTGGCCTGGAACCCCTGCAAGCCAAAACTGGGTCTGAGGCAAGTGCAGTGGCAGCAGCCAGACCTCTGAAGAAGCAAAACAGGGGCCAGCAAGTGGGAACAACTGAGGAGAAAAACAGCTTCTGGGAGAAGGGCTGCTCAGTGGAAAATAAATACAGAGAACAAGAGACTTCAGAATGAAATGGGAAGCCACCAAAATGAAAAAGGAAGTGAGACATTCAACCCCAAGCTGAAGCAGTCTTTCCTTTTTTTTCCTTTTTGATGTATCAGTGCACATTCTAAGGTGAATCTGTTACTGGAATTGAGTAAAAACATTTTTTTTTCCTTAGAAACATGACATAGCATAAATAGAGAATTCTGGGAACACACTAAGAAGGCTCATACTCTAAAAGGTGACAATTCCAGGGAGATTTGAGGGGCTGGAATAATAAAAAGTAAATCATTTGGAGCCCCTCCAGCTGCTGAAATATAGCCCTCATGTACTTTAAAACTTGAAAGCATGTACTTTGCATATTACTCACAAAACAGCTATGAACACATATTCTGTGCATTACACACAACAGGAAGTTGCCAAACCAGATGTAACCCCCAGGGGCTAACTACATGGGCTGCCCTCCACTTCACTTTTAAAAGACTGAATTAGTCATTCATCTCTCAGGATCAAGGAGGGTTGAAGATGAGAAAGGCAGCAGTCCTGATTCAATTCAGGGCTTTGTAACTGAAATTGAGACCAAATTTTAAAAATTTACAAACTAGCCCAGTTTCATAGACTTGAAATCAGTCTACAAGAAAAAGTATTTATAGGCCTGATGATGAAATTTTCAAGGATTGTCCCGTGCCACAACAAATTATTTTCTCTGTATGACAGTGTATACACTATGTTTTCCTTTAAGCCATAGAGTTTGTTTAGGCCAATGTCTTACTAACAATCTGCCGCAAATATTAATTTTGAAACTATATTCTTATGGCCTTCATTATTTAATCAGGCATTCACAGAATGTATGTTCCATGAGGCCTGAGACTACTCCAGTGCCTGGCCTGGCACATAGCAGGCACTCACTATATAAACATATTGACTAAATGAACTGCTGTGACACCTACACAGACTATACAGGCAATAGGGCCCAATGATGTTGTGAAAATTAGCAAGTAGGCAATAGTGCAAAAATGCCCAACATATGCTAATAAGCAGACCCAGCTCACATTACAGAAAATGATTTTAGGAAAGGTAACCTAGAATGCATTTCCCTAAAATAGACCCTAGGTTTTCCATTAACAGTAGGAATAAACTCTGACAGTGACTTTTCATTATAATGCTGAAAAACACAGGTTGGATAACACTTCAGAGTGAAATGGGAGAGTCTGCATATAAATACTCCATTTACTGAAGGAGGAGGAGGAAGAGAGCAGATGGACCCAAAGAGCTGCCTCCCTCCTTGCAGCAGCTGGGCTGGGCTTCTAGGACCAACTGACAGTTGTGATGGTGACATCTAGGAACTCAGAGATGTGCAACGAGTCAGATTGAGTTCTAACCCTCTAGTTTCCTTTTGCCTTCCCCAACTGCCCAATCCTCAGAAATAACTCCCTCTCCAAACAGCTAAGTGCTTTTCGTCTCTGCCATTCAGCTGGCACTGAGATCCTCTATTTTGATACTTACCTGCTTCTGCACAGCTTATCTCTCCGGCTAGACTGTAAACTCCTTAAGGGTCCAGATTGAATTCCATCTCCTTCACTTAGCATCAGGATGTAAGTTTTTTAACCTCTCTGAGCCTCCATTTTCTAAAAGGAGGAATGGTAAATATCCATCTCTCAGCATTAATGTGGGAATTAAATGAGATGATACACGTGAAAGCATGGCCCACGTTCTGTCTCTTCCTCTAGGTATTCTCCAGGGCCCAGTCACACTGTCCGACACTACTGTAGCTTCTAGTTGTTCAAAGCTCCTCACATCGCAAACAAGCTCACCCAGGGTAGACTTATGGGCACACAGAATTTTAGAGATGGAGGGCTCTTTAGGGATCAAACAGTTCAATTTCTCCATTTTATGAGTGAGAAATTAAGGCTTAAGAGAGTAAAATGATTTGCCAAAAGAAACCCTGAATCCAATTATAAACTTCATATTTTAAACTAAAGGTGTTCACCATCACTAACCATTAGGGAAATGCAAATGAAGACCACAATGAGTTAATACTATACATCTATAAGAACAGCTAGGATTAAAAATAGTGACAACACCAAATGCTGGTGAGCATGCAGGGAAACTGGATCACTCATACATTGTTGGTGGGGATGTAAAATATTACAGCCACTCTGGAAAGTAGTTTGGCTGTTTCTTTAAAAACTAAACCTACACTCACCAATCAGTTTCACTCCTGGGCATTTATCCCAGAGAAACGGAAATGTATGTCCCTATAAAAATCTGCGCATGATTGTTCATAGCAGCTTTATTTTTGTTAGCCCCAAGTTGGAAACCACTAAAATGTCCCCTAATAGGTGAATGGTTAAACAATGGTACATTCGTACCATGGAATACTACTCAGCAATAAAAAGAGATGAACTATTGATACATGCAACAATTTGTATAGATCTTAAGAGAATTATGCTGAGTGGGGAAAAAAAAGCCAATCTCAAAAGGTCAGGTACTGGGCAATTCATTTATATTATACAGATTTTTAAAATGACAAAATTATAGAGATGGAAAACAGATTAGTGGGTGTCAGGAATTAGGAATGTGACTATACAGAGGTGACATGAGAGAAATCTTTCTCATGATGGAATAGTCTTGTACCTTGACTATGGTGGTGGTTACATGAAACTACATACGTGGTTGATAGATTCTACACACAGACCCCCCCCCCCCCACATATTTTACCAGCATCAGTTTCCTGGTTCTGTATGTAATTACGTATGATGTAACTACAGGGGAAAACTGGGTGAAGGGTTCATGGGACTTCTTTGCACTATCTTTGCACTTTCCTGTGGATCTAAATTGTTTAAAAATAAATTAAAAAAAAAATGAAAGACAATGCAGCAATGCATTTCTGTTATGATACTTGTAATTATCTGACTTAACTACATGCATGAAACTAGTTAGTGGGAAGTGTTCCACGTAGAAATCAGCTAAGTGATAGAATTGACTGACAGTTCTAGTTTTTTGAAGTAAACTGTGCCTGTCAATGTAGCTTCCCCAAAACTCTTTTTTAAAATCCCTCTTAGTTTGCAATAGGTAAATTGTAAATTAAGATACTTAAGAGGACTCATTAACTGTGGAAAAATCTAAAAACAGCTGTATTGTTATAATTTGGTAATCTCATAAGCGTAAACATCATCTGTTTAGGAAGAATTGGAAACTACATTTCCATTGGTTTAAAACTCCATAGAAGAAAAAGACCAAGATATTTGGTGTCTGGATCTTGCTACCATCCTTCATAATTTGAAGATGCCACCATCTAAAGTGAGCACCACCTACCTGCGTGACTAAAAATTCTCCTTACTGGGTGGTGAGCAGCCCAAGACGATCTGAACTTTAAGCCTTTCTTTGCACAGGCATAAGCCATAAGATTGACTATTTTGATGGTGGAGTTCTCAGCTGGTTTCTTGGCAGCAGTTGTCTTCTAGCTGTTTACAGCAATACCCTGAGTCTACAGGTAAATTCTGTGTTTTGTTTGTTTGTTTGTTGATGTTGTTGTTTTTTGCTGCCTAAGTGGAATGACTGATGCTCCCCGTTGTGACTGCACTGGTCACTCTAATGAGCAAACTCCAGTTCACTGCATATTTCCTTAGGGGAAGTTCCTCATGGAATTTTATCCACATATTTGGTTGGACATGGTGACCAGAGTCTCAGCTCTGCTGAGCATGGAGTTATAAAGCTAACCCTCATCATTTTGTCCTTAACAAGTGTTCCAAACTCTCCTCATGCCCTTCCTGCTCCCTGCTTTACCCCACCCCATTTTCCTCCAACTTCACAAAGAAAATGGAGGCTGTCAGAAATAAAGCCTCCTAGCTCCCCAGCCATCCACAAATGGACCTGCATCCTGCCTCTACTCCTGTTCTAGACTGGTCCTCCTCATGGGCTCTAGATCTCATCCTTGACTGACCCCTTCTCCTAAGACCTAAATCTACCAATTATCCCCTCCCGCTGCTGTAGCTTCATCCTCATAGACTGCTATAGGTGCTTATGGAAAAGAGCAGAGATTTTACAGGATGAAGTTTCTTCCCCTTTAACAAGCCTCTCTCAACTTTCAGAAACCCTCCCAGGTTGCTGGATCTCTCTCTCTACACATCCAGTTTTTCCTCATCTCTACAGTCATGGTTTTTAAGAGCAAGCTGTCTGATAGCTGTCTTCCCTCCTTCACAGTCACTCCTCAGTGCCTTGCTGACTGCCTTCTGTCAGCCCCACTACAATTATGCTTTTCCTGGAAAGGATACTGGGACACTCCCAACTAACCAATCTATTTCTCAGTCTAATTTCACTTGTCTCTTCTGCAATACATGGCATGAATTAACATCACTGACTTTACTTTCTTTGCTGAAACATATTTCCTCGGCTTCTTTAATGTCACTCTGTAGCATTTTGAATTGGTCAAAAAAGAAGGCAGTTAAGGATAAGGTGAATAGGGGATTTGTTTTAGATTACACCTTTTATTCATTCATTCCTTCATTCATTCAACAACTTTGTTTTAGCACTATATGCCAGCTACTCTCCTAGGTGTTAGGGATATCTCAGTGAACAAAACAGACACCTGTAGTGCCCTAAGCATGTTTCAGGGACAGATGCTACTTCAATAAGGCTTGGGTAGTGGCTGAAGCTCTCCCTACCCACTCCATATTTCTGTATATTTATCCTCTTCTGCAACCAGTAGAAGAAAACATAGTTCAACCTCTTTCTCTGGTACTATGAGCCCTGTCCCAGCTCTCCCCTTGCCTTCCTGTCCTGCATCAGTATTGCCTTTGCCATCTTTGATCTCATCCTTGTCCTTGCACATAGTCCTATTATAGGAGTGACAAATGTATTTCTGTTATATTCTAACCTGTCTCCCCACAAGGAGGTGAGCTCCATGACAGCACAGATGGTTGGGGCCTTACTCATCTTTGTGTTCCCAGGGCCTGAGATAGTGCCTGACACATAGTAGACAACCAGGGAATCTTCACTGGATGAATGAAGTAGAATTGTTTAAGTTAATTAGCTAGAATACTCTAATGACTCTGTCCTCTTATACTTTATTGGTTTAGAACCTGGTTTTAATTAGCCCAGAAAACATTTGAGAAACTCCTCAATATCTTCTGCCTGAAATATTCCTCCACTACGCCTAATATGGCAAATGAAAGTTGGGCTACTCAAAGTCTATTTCATTCCTCTTTTAACGGGGTTATGCAACTGGAAGGGATCCCAAATGAATTTCCTCATTTCACAGAGTAGGACCCTGAGGCTCTGTGTAATCCCATGGTTTACACAGGGTGACACAACGGGCTAGTTGTAGAATCTCACATGAGAATCTGATTCCTGGTTCAGTGTTCCTTTCACTATACTATCTCTCAAAAACTCAGGGCAACAAATATACACATATATCTATATATATATATCTATCTATATATATATATATATATATATATATATATATATATATGCTTATTAGATGGGCTGGGTTCTACTAGAGAGACAGAGGCTAAAAAAAAGGTCTCTACCTTGAACCTTTTTATAATCTGCTAAGGAAAACAGACATGCATGTAGAAATTGTAGAATATACTCCAAAAATAAGGTGCATGAAAAATCCATGAAGCAATGAATTCCAACTTGAAAGATTGACAGAAGATTTTGGAGTAATGGTGGTATCTAAACAGTGAACCCTCTCTTTTCCTTTGAGAGATGGTTATGAGTGTGTGGAGAGGGGTCATCACATCCCTCACTGATCCTAGAGACCATTTCTAGCACCACTGCTAGAAATGGGAACACTGCTCAGTCCCATTGTGTGCTTACAGGAGAGGCCAGAAACCAGGACGATGCCCAGACCAACTGCAAGCTTTCTGAGAAAGGAGGATAGAACCTGGCTCAGTGTTTCAGACACGTTTTTACAGCCTTATCTTTTCTTAGCCTAAAATATTCCTGAACATGGGCCTTTTGAGCCAAGAATCTTAGTTTGCAATTCTAGTCAATAAAACTTGATTTTGTAAAATACCCTCCGGAAATGTTTAGGATATTAAGCGATACTAGACTACAGAGAATAGTTGGTGCTAATGAGGTACTAACACAGCTTTTTCAGGATTAATACATTCAGGAGCCAACCAATTAACTGCCCGTTCTAATACCCCCCAGGCATATTTCTGTGTTCATAATTCAGTAAAGCTCCTGACCCATGCAAATCTCAGCTCTCCTATGCCTTTTGTTGTTTTCGTGGGGACTGGGGAGGAGGAGGAGGAACTGGATAAATGAATGGCCTTAAAGCTAGCCAAGTGACTAACCCCAGATTGAGCTATCTTGTTGTTATACTAAATGTTGGTTATATAACTGCACAATCATAAATTTGTTTAGCATTGTCCCAGTCCTTCATGTATTCACATAGCCTTTCCTCTACCCCAACTTGGTTCAGAGGAAGAAACTGTCCTCTCTGCAAGTATTCTATCTTACTTACTGTGATGCTTAGGTTCATGTGTCAGCTTGGCCAGATAATGGTACCCAGGTGTCTGGCCAAGCAAGCACTGGCCTAACCATTACTGCAAAGACATTTGTGGCTAGTTAATAAACCAGAAGGCTGGTTTATTAAATCATCAGTCAATTGGCTGCAGCTGTGACTGATTATGTCAACAAAGGGCGTGTCTGTCTTCCACAATGAGAGAATGCAATCAGCTGGATTTAATCCAATCAGTTAAAGACTTTTAAGCTAGACAGATAGAGGACCTTCAGTTCTTCTTCAACTGACCAGCGAAGCATTTCCTGAGGAATTCGTCGAAGTTGCCAGTTTGTTGCCTGAGGAGTTCATTGAACACATTCTTCGGAGTTTCCAGTTTGCTGCCTGCGGACTTCATCAAACATCTTCATTGGATTTGCCAGTCTGCTGCCTGCCCTGCAGAATTTGGACTCGTGCATACCCACAGTTGCATGAGGTACTTTCATAAATCTTATATTTATAGATATCTCTTGTTGATTCTGTTTCCCTAGAGAACCCTAACTAATACACTTACTATTCTGCATTGACCATCCTCTCTAAATTAATATCCCCTCTATCACACAGAGTCTTTGCTGGTGTAAAAAGCACCTCTGGATCCAAACATCTAACAGTTGAGTCAGCCATAGATGCCTTCGAAGGTGGGTCCTTTGGAAATATCACACCACATATATATTCCCATCTTCTCTCCTTAATTTAAGAATGCTTCCAAGCTCTCCAAGATATCCATTCTCTCCACAAGGTTTGGTCTTCTTTGAGATGTTTCACAGAGTCAAGGTTGGAAAAGATAATGTCATAACTTGTTTTATATTTGGATCATTATATACCATTCATCCATTCCCTCTCCTGAGAACCTCTTCTTTAAGGAAGAAGAGCTGTTTTCCTCCTCTTTAAGTCATTAATTCAACAAACGTGTGCTGAATGGAACCCTGTGCATGCCATGTACAGCACTAGGTGCCAAGGAGGATATATAAGGAGTAAGTCTTGTTGGAACATCAAGGTTAATCATATCATCTCTCTATTTCGCCTATCTGTCATAAGAAAGTTTGCCTATTTTACATTCCCTTTTCTAGAATATAGGGAGAAAAAGAGATGGTTTCGGAGTATTCCAAGTGTTTGCCTCCACTACCTATTTCCCCATCTATCTATCCATCCATCCATTCACTTACCCCTCCACCTACCCAGCATCTGACTGCCCCTTTTAACCAAGTGCTGTGCTAGGTACTAAGGATATACACAGGATAAGACCTGACTTCTGCACTCAGGGAACTCCCAGTCCAGAGGGACAGAGTTCTATGAACAAACCACAAAATACAATGTTATTGGTAGAGTGGAAGTTTGTACATGATGCAAAAGTATCCATGTCTGTAGTTTCTGGCAACTGAGGTGAATTGTGAGTTTGAGATTAATTCATGGAACAGATTCTTTTTTTGATGGCCACTTTGATTCCCTTGGAGTATATTTTCAAGGATATTTTAAAACAACAAAATCCAGAATCCAATTTGATATATATATACAATCTTTTATTTGTTGGCGGCATATTTTGGTCCTGCCATTTCTGCACTTTCCTCCTTTATTGTCACACTTCTGACCTTCTCAAAGGCGTGTTGCTAGTCTGTTCCTTTTATTTAGCTTATCGTGTGCTTTCCCTTCCCATCCACATCCCCACTCATGACAGAAGACATTTTAAGACCCCAGAGAGCCCTGGCTGGCAGAACAAATGACATGTGGGAGTGTAAGAGGCAGTCTTTCAAGCAAAATGAAGAGGAAGAGGTAAAAATGGTAGGCTAAGAGAGCAGAAAAAGGAGAAAGGGAAACAAGAAAGAAAGAGAACAAGTCAGAAAATAAAGAAGGAAAAAGAGAGAAAGCAACTCCAGTCCTAACCAGGTCTCTCAAGACCTGGTGCTGAGCAATTTCTCTAGCTGGGGACCCAGGTTTATAAAAGGCTGGCTAAACAGTCCTTCCAAATATGGAGGCAAGGCAGAAGAGAATTGCAGGGATACCAGCAGACCTGACTCATTCCCTGAATGACATCTTAAAGGGCGATTTTGCTACTGAATTATGAACTGGGCGAGAGAAAACCCTCCCAGCATCCATCATGTGCTGCTTTTGAAAATTATTATTTTGGAGCACAAGCTGTTTCCTGTCTTTAAAGCCTATTATCTATTTCCCTTCCAGGTGGAGCCTGGGCTGCCTGCTAATTTAATCCCCTGGGTTTCCCCCTCTGCTTTCGAGATCTCGCAGATGATTCAGGCTTCATAAAGAGGGCACCTTTGTGTCTCCCTCCCCTGAAAGCCCCCTCTACCCTGGCAGCAGAGGAGATGCTATTTTGGGAAATGGCAGCTGAGTTGGGAGGATTGTTAATTGTTTGTCAAACCCTTCCAGTCTAGTTAGAGCTCATGGAGAAAAAAAGACAGAGAGAGCGCAAATCCATACTCCTCCCTTCATTCTATTTTACACCACCATCTGTGAGAGGGGAGGTTAAAAAAAAAAAGAAGAAGAGGTGTGGGAAGTTCCTTATCCTCCGTAGGCACAGGCACACAGCTATGTTTTGTTTTTGTTTTTTTTTTTTAATAAATGTAATTCTCCTACCCAATTGGAAGCACATAAACAAACATGATATTGGCCCAGGAACCAATCAACGTAGTTTTAAAACCATTTATAGGCTGCAGAAAACAACCAAGCAAAAAAACCCCATTATAACAGAAAAGAGACATCAAGGGCTCTGCCATTCAGTCTGACTATAGAATTTATTCAAACCAGTGCAGCCAAATTGACTAAGCAAATCCAACACCCACTGACACACTCCAACACAGTTCTCCAAGCACACTAATCAGAACATTCATGATGACACACACTAACTCCATCATGGCATAGGCAGATTCAAAATCAGAAAAATTCCAGACTGATAAAAGGCTACTCAGGACTCTGACCACAGGGGCCCCTGTGTGACTCTGAAACAGCCTGTGAACTGAAAGAAGCAAGAAAAAAAGAATACTAGGAACCAAAATATTACGCTTCTTAAAAGGGCAATGCTGCAAAACATTTTATAACTAGTTAGAAGTTCTTTCTTCCTTGACCAGTTCTCGTATGGAAGGATGTCTATTCCTACCTGACTTTTAAAGAGCACTCCCCCCCTCCCCGCCCACAATGCCTTTTTATATTTTCAGGGAATGTCAAAAGGAATTATCTCATTAAGACAGGAATTGGACTCACAGAATTTTATAAGTGATAATGATGAAGGGAAGGATATGAGAGTGCTGCATAGTTTACAATCATTTCTTCCTCAGAAGAGTTCAGATTGCCTTATAAACAGAAGTCTATTAATCCAAACGTTAGTTCCTGATTAGACAGCAGATCTGAAACTTCCAAGTCTGTGAAAATACTCAGAATTTGCTTAGTCAAAATGAGCATGAGATGGATGAGTGATTTCGGGTTTTTGAAATGAATAAGGATTCATAGAATTTAGATCAGCTGTGTTGATCTAACATGGGCTTGACTGATGAATTAAAATTTGTTCTATTAGCTACAGCAATTAGAATGGGAGTGGGGTAAGAGAGGCAAGAATTTCCTGCTGACTGAAAAATATATAGGTTTTCCTAAGTGAAGTGATGATACCAGTTGGGTTTTCACTATATCGCTAACCAGCAATAAATGATTAATTAGAATAGAGCTGGCAAATAATTATTTTTTCAGTAATAGCTTTATACATTTGTTAACAGCATGTCAGAAAAGGCAAATAAGTCTATCTTAAATCAACTTATTTTATGTGAAATTTTACCTTTTATAGGAAAATGGTATAGGTTAGTATGCCAGTTTGAATGTATTATGTCCCCCAGAAAAAGCCATATTATTTGATGCAATCTTGTAGTGCTGATTAGATTGGAATCCTTTGAGTGTTTCCATGGAGATGTGACCCACCCAACTGTAGGTGATAACTCTGATGAGCTAATTTCCATGGAGGTGTGGCCGCACCCATTCAGCATGGGACTTGATTACTGGAGCACTATATAAGCTCATACAGAAGGAGCCAGCTTGCTACAGCCAAGAGGGACACTTTGAAGAATACACTGGAACTGAGAGAGGAGCTTCAGCTTACAGAGACATTTTGGAGATGGCCTTTGAAAGCTGACTTTTGCTCTGGAGAAACTAAGAGAGGACAAATGCCCCAAGAGCAACTAAGAGACATTTTTGAGGAGCTGAAGCCTAGAGAGGAACATCCTGGGAGAAAGCCATTTTGAAACCAGAACTTGGAGCAGACGCTGGCCACATGCCTTCCCAGCTAACAGAGGTTTTCTGGACACCATCAGTCATCCTCCAGTGAAGGTACCCAATTGTTGATGTGTTACCTTGGACACTTTGTGGCCTTAAGACTATAACTGTGTAACCAAATAAACCTCTTTTATAAAAGCCAATCCGTTTCTGGTGTTTTGCATTCCAGCAGCATTAGCAAACTAGAACAGTTAGGGTCATGAATAATTATGAGCTAGAGTAAGAGAAAATGTACTTGTGGTGATAGTTTGGTTAATATATCACTAGAATAATTTATTTGGAGTACTCTTTTTCCCCCTCTAATTGGCTATTTTTGAATATTTTAGAAACCTATTAATTAATTTGTTTATCAAATATTTATTGATCACCAGCTAGGTACACAGCAATATTCAGTGTGCTGGGGCAGGGATGGGGAGGGATACACAAAAGTGTAATATAGCATCTCCTAGCACTTTATAATGTTTTTGGGAAATGAGAAATATACCCATATAAAAGTTAAAACTTGTAAGTAAATAAAATACAAAATGGAAATATAAGAGTTATCACAAGTTAGTGAGTGGTACTGTGGTTTTTAAGTGCCAAATTAATGTTAGGTTATAAGAGAGAGGGTATATGTAAGTGAGCAAACTGTAAACACGAGTGGGGAAGGAAAGATTCCTGGAGAAAGTAGTTGCACAGAAGTTGAACAGGAGACAGGGCATTTTGTTGAGGAAACAGGAGACAGGAAGTATACTTTTGAAAATTGTTCTTAGAGTAGTTGTAGGTTACAAAAACTTCATGCAGAAAGTATAGAGTTCCCATATACTCCCCCTCACACACACAGTTTTCCTTACTATTAACATTTTGCAGTAGTGAGGCAACTTCGTTGCAATTCGTGAAGCAATATTATTATAATTATGCTACTAACGTTAGCCCACTGTTTACATTAGGATTCACTTTTTTTTGTTGCATAGTTCTATGGTTGTATGTGTGTTTGGTAACTTACATACAACCTAAAATTTCCTTTTCTATCCCTTTTCAAATATACAATTCAGTGGTAATTACATACACAAAGCTGTTCCTCCATCCCCACCATCCAGGGCCAAAACTTTTCCATCACCCCAAACAGAACCTCCACACCAGTTAAACATTAACTCCCCATTCCTCTCCTTCACTCAGCCAAGATGTATACTTTTCATTAGACTTGTCTAGCTGGGGAAAAGGCAAGGCATTTGAGTTGCTCCACGGAGTAGAAAAGCTGGAAAGATAGTTTGTCTAGATTCATAGAATCATAGAATTTTAGACCTAAATGGTCATAAAACAATCAAGCTAGTCTACTGGTTCTTGAACTTGGCTACACATTATAATCACCCGTGGAGCTTTAAAAAATTCTGATGTCTGGGTCCCACCTCCACAGATTCTGATTTAAGTGACTTGAGGTGGGGCTTGGGTTTCTGAATTTTTAAAGGTTCCCCTGGTGGTTCCAATGTGCAGTCAAAGTTTGAGGATCACTGGTTTAGTCCAACTCCGCAATTTTACAAGATAAGGAACCCTTCCAGAATTGGCCCTGCACGGCGGGTAGATCCCAGGACTCCCAACTGAGCCCCAGGCTCTGTTCACCATTACAGGAAGTTTCTCTTTGACAATGTATTATGTAGCATTCTGGAGACCAGGCCAGAGAATCTGGATATTTGGCATAGTGGTCATGAGGAGCTATTGAAAGTTTTTGTACAGGAAAACAGCACATTGAAAACAAATGGTCTGGCTACTTCCAGGTGAATGTCAGAGTTGAAAAGAATAGATGCACCCTAATAACCTAGGAGAATGATGTTGTCAAAGAGGATGCTCTCTCTGAAATATAATTTTGCATGTTTGTATTTTGAATTTAAAAAAACATTGTGAAAAAAATAATAAAAATTTTAAAAATGTGATAATTTCTGTCATTACTATATTCAGTTAATTAGAATTGTGCTTCTCTATCTCTAAAGTTCATTCGCAGTTCTAGAATGAACTTTCTTCTGGCTAGTTCACTCTTTTTTTTTACATTTTTATTTGATTTTCTCCTCAATTCCAAGTGTTCTATGTTTCATTTCTTTTTTATTTTTCTTTATCTTTCCTTTCCTACTTGTCCAATCAAGGATATTTATTAATTGCCCACAACAGACTAGCTCATGCATATTTATATGTCCCCACCTCCCATCCCTCTATTGTCCCTAGGGCAGTGTTATCCAGTAGAAATATAATACCAGCCACATATGTAAAAAAGAAACAAGATAAATTAATTTTAATGATATGTTTTATTTCCAGTAGATTCAAAATTTTATCATTTTAAATTGTAATCAACATAAAATATTGAGATATTTCACTTCATAATTAGGTGTGTATTTTACACTTACAGCACATATCAATTCAGATGCTAAATTTTCAAAAGTTAAAATGTGAAATATAGTTCTCTCCAAATAATACATTTGAGTTTCAGGAAAAATAGTTTATACTGCTTCAATTTTTAAATTTAAATTAATTAAAGTTAAATAAAAATTCAGTTTCTCAGTTGTACTAGCCACATTTCATGTACTCAATTAGCTATATGTGATAGACAGTGCAAGTTTAGGGTTTCTTTGGGGATTGAATCATGTCCTCCAGAAAAGGCATGTTCAGGTGTGGGAACCCATTTGTAAACAGGACCTTTGAAGATATTTTTAGTTAGGGTGTGCCCAAGCTGAATGAAGCTGGATATTAATCCAATATGGCTGAAGTTCTTAAAGCGAAAGAAACTAGACACTGAAGGAGAAGCCATGAGGAACAGCAAGAAGCTGGAAGTCAATGTAAACTGGAAGAGTAGAGAAGATGCTGCCATGTGCATTGCCATATGACAAAAAAGCCAAGAACCCAAGGATCGCTGGCAGCCAGCGTCAGAACACCACAGTCTACAGGAAGAAAGCATTGCCTTGCTCAGACCTCGAATTTGGACTTCTCCTAGCTCAAAACACAATACGTTCCCATTGTTTAAGCCAATCCATTGAATGGTCTTATATGGTGTTGTTTTCTCACTCTGTGGCGGGAGAAGATACTAGGCTAATTCTTTACTGAGTTTGATTGCTCCTCTTATTGAGGAATTTATTTTCCTTGGGAGTATTAAAGGAGTCAGAATATGGGACAGATGACCACAAAAACTATCCCCTGGACAAAGTTATAAAATCTAGGACAAGAAGGAGGGCAGGAGTTGCAGATAGTTTAGGAACAGAAATGATGAAGAAGAGAAAAGATAGGCAAGTTTTGGTGCCCACCCTTAGTCAAATGCTATTTGAAGATAAAGAAATTCTACAGAAGTCAAGTAGCCAAGAGAAAGCAGATCAAAAATATGCCAAATAGTGAGAGAGAAGGGATGAATTAAAAACGTGGATTATAAAGCTGTCTGCTCTCAGCAGAGAAAGTATTGCTTATGCAAAATGCCAACAATGCATTTTTATAGAACATTTTCCCTAAAGTATTCAGGATTTCATACAAATGATTATTCAATTGTATTAGGAAATTTGACCAAAAAAAAAATTCCAGATTTCTTAATATTGAAAGGTAGGTACAGTGCAGACAACTTATTTTTATTCTACCCACCCATCTCCTTCTAGAACACTTACTAATTGTCACTTCTCATATAGCTACTATGTACATAATCCAGAGTGGGTTGGCATTGTTTCTATACAGACTAGACTTAATTTAAGGCAATATAAGCGCTAATCATCTGATAATGAATGCAGACTTCAACTAGTCACACAAACAAGGGAGGAAGTAAAGTCTATGGCAGCAGGCAAACGGCTTCTGCGATGAAATAAATCCTGAGGTGGGCACAGTGACCATGAGAAGGGAGGCTGCTGACAGTCTGTGTACCCTCCTGCCAGTGCCCAGTGGAGGAGATGAGAGTGGAAGGACAGAAAACACCTGATGGACGGGCTGTGGCCACGTCTTCCAGAGTTGCTGCATCCTCTGTCTCTGAGACCCGTAGTGTTTCTGATCATACCACCAAGTTTTAGTCTTTGACCATGGCAAATTCTAACTCCATTACCTGCTTTCTAAAGCTTAGAAGAATATGCTGCATACCTTCCCACATTTTTTGTTAGGTGGAAGTGAAGTTTCCTGATCACCAGAGCCCAGGTACTATTTTGTTGGCACAGGATTAGAGGAAATTCTGATAATAATAGTGATGATATTCTATTTTAAGTCAGTAGGCATCCATTGAGCACCTATTACAGAGTACAAAGAGCATTCAAAATTCAACAAGTACTAACAGAGTTCCTACTATGTGCTAGGTTCTATGCCAGGCCTTAGTTTAATAACAACAACAACAACTAGAACTCAGTAAGTGCTTATTTGGTGTTAGGGACTATTCTAGGAACTTTAGAGTAGGTGTTTTTACTATTCTCATTTACACAGGGGGAGACTGAGGTACAAAGAGGTTAAATAGCTTGCTCATGTTATATAACTAGGGCATGTGTTTCAACCCCAGGCAATCTAGATGCAGAGCTGCCTCACACTCAAGCTTTAGCATTAAATAGATTCAGAGTTGAAACCCACCTCCTCCAATTACAGCTGTATGACTTTAGGAAAATTGCTACCTATCTTGAGTCCTAGTTTCCTTATTTGTAAATGGGGATAATAGTATCTATGTTCAGAAATTTATAAGGATGCTAAATAATACAAATACAGTGACTAGCAAAGTGTCTGGTAGATAATATCATTACTACTAACTAAGCACATAGTTACTCACTATGCACTGGTATGGCCATATCAGTAATTAAAATATTGAAATGCTTCCATTATCATTGGTAAAACCTCTGCCCCAGGCCCCCCAGTGTTCTCCCCTTCCATCACCTTGCCCCTGTGGGAGATCTCCATAACCCCCTGGCTCTGTAAGGGCCTCCAGAACCCTGTTCCGATGGCAAGTGCCTGTATAAACCAATTGTTAAATATTTTTCACTCTCATCTGGCTACAAATATGAGGCAGTTCCTGCCGCTGATGAAGGAACAGTCTGAGAAAGTAAAAGTAATGGGGGCATCATAGGAGAAAGTGATGAAAGTAGTGATGAAGGAATGTGCTGGGTACAGTGGTGGCTCTGAGGATTGTGACTCAGGAAGGTTTCATGAAAAGCAGGAGGCTTTCACCATCAGTGACTAGTGGGGTGCATGTGTTCTAGATCATCCCTAAAGTTCCTTTGTCTCTGGGTTTTTTCATTCTTGTTACCTCTTCCTTAGTTCAGGTCTTCATGACTCTTTGCCTAAACTCCTGCAAGAGCTTCATAATTAAGTGGTCCTTTGAGAACCAATCATTCTATCCACTCTGTGCTTCCCTCACTCGGCAACCTTTAGTAGCTCCCTATGGACCCATCTCTTCATTGAGACTTTCATGACCCACTGTCATGTAGCCCCAGTCTCTGCTTCTGGACTTTTCCATTTATTTCAAGGAAGGTGCTGGGCACATCTGACAAATGGGATGCTCCTTGTACCAGACTCCACTGCTCTTACTGCTTGGAACTTGTAGATCCTAACTCAGGGATTTTCAGCACCTTCCTCAAATACAACTTCTTCTGTGAAACTTTCTACCATCTATATTCCTTCCCTACTCAGACTCTTCACCCACCCCAAAGTCATGTGTGGAGGAATGTATTCTAACAATTAACATATTTTGATAGGTATTGTATGCTAGGTACTATTCTAAGAAGTTTATATATATATTACTTTGTTTCACTCTCATAAAAACTCTGAGACAGGTACTATTAATATTTCTATTTTCAGATGAAAAATACTGAGGCACAGAGAGGTGAAATAACTTTCCAAAGGTCACACACAACAAGCAAAAGATGGAGATGGGATTCCAACCCAAGAAGCTGGTCTCCAAAGCCTGTGCTCTTAACTTGTTTTACAGTAACTACTTACTTTCAAAAAAAGAGAAAATAAAAGAAAAATCTTTCTCATGTTATTACTTAACATATACTGGTGGTGTTGCAAACATTCATGTAGTTATTTTTGTTCCTCTATCCAACTGAAAATCTCTAGAGAGAAGGAACTCTGAGCCTGATAGCCTGCTGCCTCAGATTTACCATCAATAAGTTGTAGGCAAACAGAGGTAGTGCTTTGGAGCCACCACGTCCTTTGGAGGAAGCCAGATTGTGACATGGCCCGTGATCAAGCCTGCCGTTCACTAGCATTCCTCCTAACTAAATGCACCACTGGCCAAATCCTGGTGTGGAATCAGGTCAAAGGTTACCGGTACTCTCAGGAAGCCGTGCTTAGTTCTTTGATTTGGATTGTGGCTAGAGAGTTGTCATTTTCTCTTCTATAATAGGGCATATTTGTATGATTTCTCCTTTTTAGAGTGGCAGAAACTGAAGCGTCCTGCGGTTATTTGCTCAGAGTCGTCAGGCAGGTCTGTGGTGGAAGTAGGTGGGACCAACTAGACTTTGACTCTCCTTGTTCCCAGTCCAGGACGCTCGACAACCCTGTGTTGATACTGCCCTGATGCCATGTACTAAGAATTGGTAGATGGAACAGGTCGTTGAGGGACCAGAAAATTCTGGAACACCGTTCCCCTATATTTTTACCTTGACACAAAATGAAATTATGACATCATGATGAGAACACAGAACTTCTCTGTTTGTATTTTTAGAACTTGCTAGATTTTTCCAACGGTGGACTGGTCAATCACGGTGAAGAAAAATCGTTGTAGAGAACCTGTAACACTTTCCACTGTAATGGATGCGTAACAAATGGGTACGTTCTAGAATCTAGACAACAAAGGGATAAATGCTGGCTTTGGCGGATAACGGTAACTTTGTACCTAAAAACAATTTCCTCATAAGAAGCTAAAAACTCAGGAACTTTCAGAACCCCACTTTTTCTTTCTTTGGGGTTGGAACTGACAGACGCTAAGGGTGTGTGTACCATTGACTTGAGGGAGCAAGGGACTCATCAAAATTAGTATCCGTCAAACATGTAGTAACGCTATCTGTGTGACTCTCATCCCGGGGTCTCCTCTGCTAATTGCTAACGTCTCCATTCCGTCGAGGTTGCCTAGGAGCTGACTGGAGGGTGCGGCCCAGAAATGGAGGCTCGAGGAGGGGCGCGAAGGGGGAGGGGGGTGCCGACGCTGATCTGGACTTCAATAAAGTTCGGGACTTCTTTGAGTAGAGTCCGCAACCTGATATGGTTCTGGCAAGCCAGCGCACAAGCCAGAATCTTTAACTACAAACAATACTAGGCGCTGTGTGAGTAAGCCGCCCCCCGCCCTGGGATCACCAGCCCTCGTCGGGGGCAAGCCGCACGCAGTCGCCCCCTTTAAGAACCTGCTCCGCGGGACTAACGTTCGAATCTGCCCAGGCGCCCCTCCTCGGCCTCCGATTGGCCAGACGTGGCGCACGAGGGCGCGCCGACCCGCCCCGGAACGGTTGGACGCTCTTCGTGATTGGCTGGCACTCGAGGAGCCTATATAAGGCGCAGGGCGGACTCTCTGTCCTCAGTTAGCGACCGGACCGGAGGTGGGCAGTTGTGTTGTGTCGAGAGGTCCAGCGGGTCAGCGCGCGCGTCACTGGAGTCGTTTCTCTTCCGAGTCTTCTAATTTCTGGAGCCCACCTAAGGGGCGGGCTTGTCTACGCCTCTCTTTCCTCTCCCAGCCTCCGAACGTGCGGCCGGGGCTCGCCCTCCCCTCACCTCCGCACCAGCCTTGTGAAGGGAAGCAGGATGGAGTTCAAGCTGGAGGCTCACCGCATCGTCAGCATCTCCCTGGGCAAGATCTACAACTCGCGGGTCCAGCGCGGGGGCATCAAGCTGCACAAGAACCTACTGGTCTCGCTGGTGCTGCGCAGCGCCCGCCAGGTCTACCTGAGTGACCCGTGCCCTGGCCTCTACCTGGCGGGACCCGCAGGGATTCCGGCGGCGCCGCCTCAGCAGCCCGGGGAGCTGGCGGCCGGGCCACCCGCCGGCTGGGGGGAGCCACCCCCGCCGGTCCCTCGCGCCGCTTGGCCGGAGACCGAGTCGCAGCCGGAGCGCCCCGCTGTCCCAGGCGAGCCGCGACCAGAAGACGCGGAGCTCGCGGCCACGATGACGGGAGCCGAGGCCACTTTGCAGGGCGGAGAGGCGGAGGTGGCGGAAGCTGCCTGGCGCCGCGTAGAAGGTCCGCGAGAGGCTGCGGCCGGAGGAGCCCGGGGCCCGGCCGAAGGCTCGGACGCCTTTCCGGAGGGGCCGGGGGCCGCGCGCCACCACTGCTGCAGCCCCCGAGGCGGGGAGGACAAGCCGGGGGCGCTGACCCGGTCCCCCCGCGTTGACTGCTGCTGCGCGCCCCGGCCCGCCCTGGAGGAGCCGCCTCCGCCGGCCGCGGTCTGCCCCAGGAAGCGCGGCGCGGCGGGGGTGGGCGGCGGCCCCGCGGGCTGCCAGGCGCCCTGCTCGACCCCGCTGAAGAAGCCCCGCCGGAACTTAGAGGAGCCGCCGAGCCGGGTAGAAGAGGAGGAGGAGGAGGAGATGGAGACCGGGAACGTGGCTAACCTCATTAGCATCTTCGGTTCCAGCTTCTCCGGACTCTTACGGAAAAGCCCCGGGGGCGGCAGGGAGGAAGAAGGAGGAGAGGAGGGCGGTGCGGAAGCCGCCGAACCCGGGCAGATCTGCTGTGATAAGCCGGTGCTGAGAGACATTAACCCTTGGAGCACAGCCATCGTGGCCTTCTGAGCCCTCTGGATCCCCGTTCAGGGAGGAGGTTGGAGCAGCGGGCATCCTCGAAGTGAGGGCGCCCCCCAGACCGGCGGCGCTGTGCGCGCTGGGGAGACTGGTTGTCGCAGGGTAGCAGAAACTGCCCTTGGCCTTGGCAGCCCGACTGTGCCGTGACTTTGGGAGTTTGAGGGTTATTCGAAGAGGACGGTCGTTAAGTTTTGTGTATGTGTATGTATGTAAGTTTGTCTTGTTGAATTAAGACTATTTTGTCCTTCTTGAATGCATCATCCTTTCCCCGGGGTTTCAGAGCTTTGGGGCAAACAGGGACTTTCCTCTGCCGGCAGCATTGAGAAGGAAGCGGCAAAAAGGGTTGGGGAGTTCCCCGTCCCTTCTCTGGGGAGGAAGGGACTTTACACACACCCTTCAGATGAAAGCTAGCACCGCACCAGGGCCGGGAGTGGCGTTTCCTCCCAGGATTTCCTCAGACTATAGGGATTTAGTCTGAAGCTAGAGACTTGTATTATTTTTTCTCCTTCCCCGCCGTTCGCTCTCACTGAAGAAACGTTTATATCCTGTGATTACTCTGGGAAAGGGGAATATTAACAGCCGTCTTCCCCACAGGATGAAAAAGCTTGATGAACTTCACAGAAGAGTTCAAGCTTGGAAATATGGAGTTTATAGAGAAAAGATTTATTTTTAAAAGCTCTAGGTCAGTACTACACAGTGCTTTTAAAAAGTGTTTAATGAAACAAAGTTTACAGACAGAAGCCCTAAGTGGAAAGACCTAATGGTTTTGTAGATATGGTGACTCCAGTCTTTGTTGTATAAAGGTTGGGGGAGCTGATAAGGTTTTTGTACAGTATTTTCTCCTTTGGTGTATTGATTTTTGTATAAAAATGTAACGTTACGTGTCTAACACGTATTAAATATTTTGAAACAACTTCACTGCCTCCTTGACTGTTATCACCTGTCTGGGTTGGGAGGAAAGTGAGAGGAAGGGAACCAGGGTCTGGGCTGGAAAATTGAGGGTGTGGTTCTTAATCAGTCACACACAGACTTTGGACATTGTTTGCTGACTTCATTAAGTATCAAAAGAGACACCTTTAAGATTCCCCCAGGCCCACCCAGTTCAGAGGACTGCTATTTGATATTAATATCAGTGGCCTGCCTGTTTCTTGAAACCTGCCACTGCAACTGCCTTTTCTAAAGTCAATTTAGGCCAATTTGATTTTCTACAACCCAATCTGATGGTGTCTGTTTAATATTAAATAACTTAGACACCAACTCTCAAAGCCCTTCCCATTGGCAAAAGTGTTTTTCACCAGAATTTTCTTTGGGTCTCCTGTTAAACTATAAAACATGGGTCATCTTTCAGCTTTGCTACTGAAAAATTGTGTAGCTTGTAGTTTACATCAGAAACCTAAATGAGGAAGCTTATGAGACTTGGCTTGTCCAACTGGTCAGATCCACCTCTGCATTCCAGTGGATGTCAAGATGAAAATTTTCAGTGCTTTTCCTTCATTTTATTTTTTATTGTTGTATCAACAGAAAGTAAATACATCAGTGAAAGAGAAGTTGCTTGTGTCAAATCAGAAAAGGTAGGAGGCCAAAGAGGACTGGGCAAATTTAGCTTCTCACTTAGCAAAACTTCCTGATTTGCTTTTGTCACCCAATTGGTGACATCATTGGTAAATACTTAAGATGGTAAACACTCAAAAGGATGACAACAAAGTCATCAGTTGATTTTATTAAAATTACTGCATTCAAGAAAGCAGTCAGGACAAAATGTTCGATATTTGAAGGTTATTCAATAATCTATTTCAGAAGCAAACCAATTAGAGAATGGTGTCTTAAAATATGGTGGCTAATACTTTAAAAGATGGTAGTGGTATATAATAACTTATGAGTAAATAGAGTGTTAAAGATATGGGTGAAACTGAGTAAAGATTAGGCAAAGTTTCAAGTTAAGGTTATGGCCTTGGAGCAAAATTATGAATGGGTGGGTGCCTTGGCTATTTTATGTGTGTATATATATATATATATATATATATATATAGTCTTGACTACTACTGAGTTCTGTCATAGCTGAATAGGTAAGTGGTTTGATATTTTTGTAAATCTCTTAGTGATTCCTTGAGCGTATGGTTCAAAAAGAACTTTTATGTCCCATCACCATAATAATATATTCATAGAGTTAAACATTCTCTAATCAGGCTCTTGTTAAAATTGACTTGCTTTTGTTTCAGAGATTAGCTACTTAAATTCTGATAAAACCACAAAAGATTCTTCTGAGTGCTGACTGTGTAAACTGAAGAAGGTGTCCAGAGCCTCAATCATGCAAGCATTTCCTGTTGTGAGAAAGTAATTATCATACTCAAACAGTATATCTCAATGCATTTTTTATATCTGAGAGGGGATACCATTTAGTGTGTTTAAGAGAATTGATGTGTTTTGAATGAGACTTAAGTTTCTGTTGATCTCTGGTTTCCCATTAAGATGAACCATGAGACCACGTGTCTGCTTTATTTAGAGAATGTAAATTGGCATATTTGACAATTAAGAGGATACAGCTTTGTAGGAAATTAGAAAAGATCACATTACTTCTATTTTGTTGCAGAAGCTGTATGTGTAGTTAGCACATGGTCTCCAGAGCCAGACTGCTTGGGTTTGGATCTGGGCTCTGCTGCTCATGAGGTATGGGATCCTGGACAAGTTATTTCATCCCTCGGTGCTTCAGTTTTATCAAATGTAAAATTGGGTAATTGTTGCCACTTCATAGTATTGTAAAAATTAATGAGTTGGTGCATATAAAGCTCTTCAGAAAGTGCCTGATACATAGTAAGCACTGGATTATTATGTTATAATTATTGTTAATGTAAAAATGAATTGTTTATAAATCAGATATATTAAGGTTAAAGAATTGTATATATGTGTAAGGAAGGAGAAGGGAGAATCTATTTTTAAATTATCCTGTCTGTGATAGCTGGGTTCTTTTATTCTTTTTTTGGCAGTCACTAAGCTTTGTTCCATCAGCACAGTTTTGCTGCTATGTATGTCTCACACCAACCCTTTGACTTTCCTGATTTCATCAAACAACTCTATTTTCAGGAAGGAGTAAGCAGGAGTGAAAACATTCAAGGAGCAAAGATCTTGTTGACATACAAATGCTTTCTGTGGATGAGTAAAGAAAGCCCACAGAATTATTTTAGCCTGAAGTGCTCAGGCATAGATTGTTTCTTAAGCCATGCTAATTGATAGGTCCTGGAAAGGAGCCTTTCCAATGCCAGGATAGTTTATCACACAGAAATCAGATTCATGTGACTAGAAATGAATCCATAGTTTTAGTACCTAATCACTTCCTTGACCACTCTGGGAGGGACCTGGTTTCTTGATCAAAATAGCCTTTGCTCGGGTCTGGAAAAAATTGTTTGACTCCCATGTAAAAGCCAAATGTTTAGAGTGCTTTTCAGCAAGTACTCCAAGAAGATCACGTAGGGAACAAAGGTGATAAATGTTAGTACAGTCCTTCTCAACCAAGCCGCTTTAACGACAGGAATAATAATGCAAAGCTTGAACGTGCTCTCCAAAGTGACTGGGTTTTCTCTATGGCACCTAATAGAGCAATGATAATCCGTCCATTATTTCCATTTGTCACTGATTGGATTTGGGGGTGAGAAGTGGGAGGGAATGGGTTAGTAAAACAACTTTGGAAGAAGGCATTTCTCAGATCTCAGAATAAAGATGAGGCAAATATTAAGAACAGGATTAAAAATGAAAAAAATGCTTCATTTTGATCGCTGAGTTCGTCTGAAACCCTCTTACCTCAACTTGTTAGGCAGGCAACCCAGCTTATAAGCCTTTAAGAAGGTTCGGAAGGCTAATACCTACTGTGACATGGAGTTGGATGGACATTTATTACCTTATACTTTTTTTTAAAAGTAGTTAGTATAGTTCACTGAATAACCAGAGGACTTCTGATCTCTTGCCCTAAATATTTTATTCTTGTCCTGTTTTTGAATTTTTTTATTCTCCTAGGCTTGCTTTTATCCCAGCAGTTACTGAAAGAATGAAAAGTAACACTGATCCAACCTTCCCCTGACTGTGAAAGAAGCCATCACTATTAGGGGGCCGTGCTTTGGTGGGGAGTGAGGTCTGCTTCCCAGGATTCCTGGCACTCTTTCCAGTAATGAGCAGTTTATCCCTCAGCCTTTGAACCATTGTTCAAATTTAAAATTCTACCCAGTTGGAGGAAAAACAGTGGAAGCAGAGTTGATGTTAGGAATCATCATGATCTTAACTCATGCCCCTCGAAGTTTTTCAGTAGCAATTCTTGAGGATACGATAGAATATTTGAGAGCAGAACATGTAAAATCATACGCACATCTAGTGGAATCCTCCTTCCTGATCTAAACACAGTTTTCCCCATGCGGGCCTGCCACCCCCTCAGTGGGAATGAGAGTTTTAAAAATAAAATCCCTCTAGCAATTGCTCTCTCCCAGAGGAATATAACTCAAAGCGTCTTTGCTGGACTATATCCTGGGGTTTGTCTCAGACCTTTGGAATCCTGCAAGCAGGGAGGGAGAAGCCTCGTGGGGCTGCATTCCTGCCTCTGTCTCTCCCCGACTCTCCCAGCCAGCAGCAGCCTCTACCACTGGATGCAGCTTCACTTATGGGCAGGTGAGAAAGAGTATTGGCTACCAGCTTTTGGAAGCTGCAGGAAGAAGGGCTGATCCCCATCACTGCCACTGAGCATCTCTAGCAGGTGATTCTCTTAGGGGACTGGCATAGAGTAGCCCTGTGACATTTGTTGGCAAGTCTACTTATTAAAGAGTTTTATATAATAAAGTCTTCTGGGACCTAGTCACAAGAAGCCCCTATGCCTGTGTGTAAGCTGTATCCCTTACTTACAAAATGGTGAGACTCGGCTTTCCCTTTTCCATTCATTTAGCATCAGAGCAGCCCTGGCCCCAGCCAACTGTTTCCTGTTTCCCTATGAACTGGGTGTCTGCTGGGCTGCCACAACCTAATTATTCCAACCAGATGCCACAGCAAGGCCCCTTTCAGGTTTTCTAGAACTCAGGGATGTGCTAAAAGCCTTGTGTTTCCATCTGCTTATTCTTTGACCCATCTTGGGGCAGGGCAGCTGCCGGAAACTTGCTCTCTCTGAGGTAAAAGGAAAATCATTCTATTCCCTTTGTGCAAATCTGTGTTCCTTCTGCTCAAAGCATTGAAGTTGTCTCTGAGGTTGCAGGTGTTCCTGTCTCTACTGCCCATACTTGATCACCTTCCTGAATCCAGGATACCTTCCATTAGAGGTTTTTTCCAGGTTGATCCACATTTGCTTGGGCATTTCTTTCTAGAAGGACACTCACACTTATTGTTTGCTTCGGAAAGCTTCTGACTGCTCAGGGAAGGGCAGCGTTTGGGAGTGCTCGAGTCCTCGAAGAAGGAGCGAAGAGTTGGATTTCCTGACCATGAGACTTGCAGAATCTTTAGAGAGTCTCTCTGATCCCTGGGGATCAAGCCACAGCTGTGGTGGTTAGATGTCATCCTCTCTCTGACTCTCATCAGATCCCCCAATTCCATCTTAATAGCAGGAGGTGGGTAAGGAGTATGCATCTGAGAAACAGGAGCAGCAGCTTGGCTTGTGGCCAGCTGCAGGGAAAGAGGTAAAGCCAGGGGAGCTATACTTTTAGCTAGCCCCAAACGTGGGCTACACAGCACATTGGAATTGCATGTGCTGCTTTCTAGAACAGATAATGAATCACAGAGCTGCTCAGACAGAGAAATCCAGAAAGTGCCTCTTTGCCTTGTCTCCCCACCTCTAGGCTTTGATTGATAAATGGCGATTTTTACAGGGGGTTACTAGAAGTGGGGGGTGGGGCAAAGGTTGTAACGCACTGTGACTGTGCAACAGAGATGACCTGCAGAAAGTGAGCAGAAGGATTCTGAAGAGACACTGAGAAGGTGTATGTGTGTCTGTTGTGTGTGTGTATGTGTGTGTGCATATGTGTGTTCGGGCAGTCAGCAGGAAGAATTGCTGTGGGCAGGGTGAATTCAGGGCAGTAATAACCCCACCAGTTTGCTGCCGCACCCCCCTTCCCCCGACTTTTCTCAAGCTACACGATAACCTTCTGTTTTCTTCAGACAATTTCCGAGTTTTACTTGGGGTTTGGAAAAGGTTGAAAGTGCCTTGGCATCTGCATTCATCAGCTCACACACTGTCTGTGTGACCTACTTGAGAGACTGGAGCGGCTTTTATTTTTATGGCCATGGCAGAAATCTCTAAAAGCAGATTCAGTTTCAGAAGCTGAACGTGAGATACACGGGATGCTGTGCTGGGGTTGTTATTGCTCTACGATCTCTGTGGTTTCTGCCTCCACCTTACCCTCTTTTCGAAATGTCTTTTAAAAGGCACACCTAGTCTGCACTGCTGAGAGCAGCTGTAAAGATGCAGTGTGTGGGTGATTCTGGCATGTGGGCCAGCCCAGCTGTCTGCTTCCCAACCTTGCAGTCACCTCGGCATCAGGCATCTGGCCTCCCCAACATGCAGCACACAGCTTCTTAAGGCTCCTGAATGCTCCTACAAGAGAGGGAGAAGGGAGAGTCCCCTACTTACCAGACAGGAAGAGTAAGCGCGGTCCAGAGATGAGGAGGTCATCTTAAATGGTCAAGTGAGGATGCAGCAGACAGTGTTTGAATTCACTTCTAGACTGGTTCCTTGGGAGCCCCCTGAGCAAGGCGGGGACTTGTGGAGCTAAATCTGAAAATGTGACTCACTACTTGGAAAGTCATTCATCTTTCTTGGTTCCTATTTATAGTTTGTTTTTTTTTTTTTTTTTAAAGACCCACTTGACTCACAATTGTGATTTGAGGATAAATTAGTGTTCATAAAATAAAGCTAGAAGATATAAACAGTTAAGCCCAGGCCACATGAATTCATTATTTTCTGGAACACTTGGGAATTGCTCATCGATGGGGAATACAAAGTGGCAAACAACAGAACCTGGCCTTCAGTGTGATTACATTCCAGGTGAGATGCAAAAACAACTAAGAAAGCCCCACAGAATTGGATAGTAGATAAGTAAGTGTGATCTAACCTCTTGTTTCTCAAAGTATGGTCCATGGACCAGCAGCAATGGGCCTCATCTGAGAGCTTACCAGCAGGGCAGAATCTGAGGCATACCCTAGACCTAACCGAATCTGCATTTTAACAAGACCCTTAGATGATTTGTATGCACAATAACGTTTAAAAAGCAGGTATTTCCACTGATCTCTGGATGAAGTGTGAACTTCTTGGCTTGAGACCACTCAAGACCCAGTTCCCTCTTGCCTTTCCCTCCCTCAGGCACTGCATCCAGCCATATGGAAATATCTGCAGTTTGGGTAACTTTCCTGCAGACCTCTGGACCTTTTCATATGCAACACCCATAACCAGCAGGCATGTTTAAGTTTAGAGACGGTCCTTATAGCTGTGAGAATAAAGAACCTTTCCAGGGAAGAGAGAAGGGCAGAAAGCTAAGAACCTAGTGATGGAGAAGCCTAGAGGTAGGGGCTAGAAAAGAAAGAGGGCAATGTCAAGGGGAACAAGTTTGTGGAGAGGTGCAAGTAGATCGAAGAGAGACCAGAAGCAGAAAAGTCATGGAAAACAAGAACAAAGGAAATATAATTGAACCATGGATTGTCATTGGTGATATTTGAGAGAGACTCTGGTCAAAGATGAGGGAGAAAACCAGGTTAGAAAACCAGTTATAAAAAGAGTGGGTGGAAGGATGTGGAGGTTCTGGCTGTAACCCCTTCCCCAAGAAATTTGATATAAAAGGCAAAAGAAAACCAGAATGGTAGCTAAAGAGAGGCTAAAGAGCCTGCACGTGTCTTAAGACAGAACTAATGGATGTCCAGAAACAGCTATGACAGTGAGAGGTGTCATGTGAATATATAAACTGCTAAGTGTGGGTCTCTTATCAGAAGGAATAAACACTTTCCTTTCCTTCTCCTGTCAAACAAAAGGAGAACAAAGACAGTAATCAGTCACTACAGGAGCCTTGTTAGTATCAGCAGTTCACATTTTCCTCCTCATTCTCAGCTCAAGAAGACCCTTGCATAACATTCAGCAACGTAGCAAACTTCTATAGGATCCTGGAGAACAAAAGGATCACTCACCCAAACCCTGGTGTCACCAGCTACCTATCTAGGAATATAGATTTCTGATGCTTCATCCCCTTTATGTATTAGGAGGTCACAACATATAGGAATTCAGGCATGTGCTATGAGGAAAGTGGGATTTGGAGTTTTTGCCGGTAGAACACACACACATACACACACACACACACACACACACACGTAGTCTGTTCTCATTTGGAAAGCCAGTTATGAATGAGCATAGCTTCCTGGGTAAGTAATTCTCTCCTCTTTCCCTCCCCACCAAGTCTGACCTCATCTGTCATTTTCAGTGTTATGGAGGATTAGTCTGAGGTTGAGAACATGTTGAGACATGTCCAAAAAGAGGCTCTGTAGATTGAGAGAAGACGGAGGGAAGCCAAGCAGTGCTAGGTCTCTTAAGGCAACTGATGAGAGGGTAAGGATAGGAAAGTAGGAGTGGGAGAGGAGAGTGGGGTGGACGGATGGGGAAGGCAAGAGAGAAAGACATCTGTGATGATTTCAAGAGAAACAGAAGACTAAAATAAACTCAGAGTCAGAAAACAGGAAGAATGTGAGAAGGAGAAAAAGGTAATGGACTGAGAACTGCAGTGTATTTGATAAAACATAGCCCCTTCCAGATGGAGAAACATTACTCCTCAGCAAAGTCCTCTGGAACATGGGGGAAAAAATCAAAAGAATAAATAGCTCTACTTGGCAGTGGGATCAGTTAGTGCTAAATCTTTTAAGAGTGGTTTACAGAGCAGCATCATTACTGGACCTTCCTCACAATTTTCTGAAAGGAAAAGCTGAGATCTTAACTTGTTAGTCTGCATGCCTGGACCACCCAGAGACAAAACTCAACCCAAAGCTTGAAATTCCTCCAGTCTGTTTGCTTTCTGTCCATGATTAGCTGAAGCTATTTCTAAAAACAAATAGATCATCTCTCAGATTCCCTCTCTAAAGCCTTTTCTCCACTGCTTTCTGCACCTAGTGCCTTTTCCTGACTTCTGTCTGATTCTTTTATTCACATTCCTTCTTAGGCACCAGGGCTGCCAACCTTGGCCTCATCTCCTCCCCACACCCTCGCTTGGCATCTTGCCAACACATCCAAACACTTGCTAAAGCTTCTAGCATTACCTTCACAATGTTAACTCATATCCCTGCCTGCTTTCCAGTTCCCACTGTCACCACCTTGGTTTACTTCCAGCCCTTATTACTTCTTGCCTGATATTCAGTCTGTTCTCCCCTCTCTTTCAACCCTCCCCTTGCCCCCAGCTCTACCTTATAGCTAGTAGATTAATCATCTTACAGCATAGTTGTAGTGATGTTATCAGTCTCTGACTCAAAAATCTCCAGTGACTTCTTCCCATATTCTCTATGAACTCTTCTGTTTGCCCTTCAGCCTTTCATTCAACCATCATTTATTGAATGTCTACTCTGTGCCGGGTACAAAGGTCAATAAGGAACTTGATGTCTATTGGGGAGAGGGATGGAAAAACTAATCATTACAATTCACGTTTAATACCATGGGGATATAGGAATTCTGTTGAAGGGTACTTATCCCAAACAGGAGTGTCAGGAAAGAGATTATTATTGTGCTGAGGTGCAAAAGATAAATTAGAGTTACAGGCAAGTGGGGAGGGAGTAAGGGGAAGGGCATTCCAGGCAGACAGAGTGGCAAGGGCAGAGAGCTGGGTAGTGTCTGGGTATTGCAAATGCTTCATTCTGATTGGAGCATAGGTATGGCGTGGGGCATGACCCCAAGGATTAAGAGGGGTCAGACCACAAAAGGCTAGGCATATCATGCTAGGGGAGTGTTTTCATCTTGAAAGATGTGGGAGAGCCAAAGAAGGCTTCTAAGGGGTGGGACCCAATCAGATTTATGTTTAGATCTATTCGCTGGCTATAATGTGGAGACAGCACTGAGAGTGGGAGTGAAAACTGGAGGCAGCGAGAGGCAGGGTGGCCAGTTAGAGAGCTGTTTAATAATCCAGGTGAGAAATTATTGGGGCTAAATAGCAGTGGCATTTCTCCTGAGGCGCCCATTGCATATTGCCTTGTATTGTTATTTATGTCCGTATTTTTAAATTTCCTGAGATTCCTTACCTCTCCTGTCCCCAACAGGATTAGATTATAAACTCTTTGAAGATAAGTGCTGGACCTTAATCTTATCTAGGTAAGAGGCTTTACACACCAGGATCTGCTCTGATATCCAGTAGAACCAGAGAACGTGGGGGAAAAAAAATCAAAAAAACGGGGACTGGCCTGGAAGCAGAAGGCAGGAGGGAGTTCCTGAGCCATAAGAGAGAAAGGAATGTGAGGTTTCTTTCACTTCGACCCCACACTTCCTGCAGCCCAGCTGGGTTCCCGTTCCAGTTTCTGAGAAGCAAATTCTGAGTCACCTCTTTCTTCTTAAACTCCTTTCTCCCCCAAAGGGATTCGAAGGCTGTAGGGGAATCCAGGTAGGGAAGGGAGCAGTCCCACCTGATTCTTTCCTCTTCTTACAGTATAGACAAAGTAGCAGTGATGTTGACAATGGCCAAGCCCCTAAGAATCTAGCCAGAATCTAGCCATCTGCCTCTCGGCCCTGGGACCTTGCTTCCAATGGGGGTGGAATTTCACTTGGAAGTTAGGTTGGGGGTGGTGAAATTAGTCTCGAGAGGGTGGGTAGGATGGGGGGCTTGAGGGAAGGCAGACGTCTTCTCAGGCAGTGAGTGCAATCACATCATCTAAGCCACTTCTTTGGTTACCGGGCTTTCTTTTTGGTAATTGCTTGTTTACCCACTTCCCAATTCTCAGAGGCTGTTGGACTCCTGCTGCTCTGGGAGTTGTGGGCTTACCTGACTCCCCCTTCTCTCCTCTCACCTTCTCCACTCTATGAAACCCGCTGGGAAGGAACAAAGACCAGAGTTCAAGTCCTAATGAGGTCTCCAGTGAGGTAGAGAGATGCTGAAATCCCAGAAGCAGCCCTTAAATTAGTTCGTGGCCCTGTGCTCTGATTGAGCAGACCTCCGAGACCTGGTTTCTGGGAGGAGGGCTGCAAGTGCAATAGCTGTGGACTGTCCCCACTTCTCCTCCTCCAACCAAATGTCCTTCCCACAGGAAGGGGATTTGACTGCTAAGATTTAATAAATCCCCAAAAGTCAGCATGGATTAAAAATGTGATAAACACAAGCATGCAACTTGTACCCATAAAAAGAAAAAAACAGTAGAAGATAAGTGAATCCTCATATCTGACTATAACTTGTAATAACTTGGACTCATGTTCCCAAAAGGGAACAGATGTTAGTCCCTCCATTAATGACCCTCCTTATCTGCAGTTCTATTGTGAGGGATGATCATATATTAGTTTAAGTAAGACCTTGTGCCTCTGGAGACCAGCGACTCTGAAAACACTGACAAGGGTAGGACCTTGCCAGAAAAAGCCATAGGTGTGCAATTCATATGTTCTAATTCAAACACATTATCGCTTACTTATAAATGGTTAGGGCTGTAATAAACCAGCCCTTAGGAGGCCTGAGGTCAAACAAATTACTCTAGCATGTCAATTGATGCTCTAATCTACGTATTTGCTGTGGCTTCTCCTTAGGGACATCAGGTCCTTAAGGACTCAGCCCTGATCTCTTCTCCCCTTTGGCCAGGGTCCTGGGGAAGCAATCAGAGCCCTTGTGCAGAGGGAAGAAGAATAAGACTCTCCGATGGCATCCAGGGCATCACCTCCCCTTCCTTTCCTACATTACACCCTGCTTCTCCCAAAACCCATGTTTTCCCAGACTTCCTCTGCCTGTATCGCTGTCTCCATTTACTTATTGGGCCAATTAATTCTTGCAGACATTGCTCCTTGCTGGAATTATTTGCTCCTTTGTGCCCTCCCCACCTCTAGATCATGTTCATCCTTCCCCATAGTCTAGCCCAGCACCTGGCACGTGGTCACTTCTTAATATTGGTTGACTAGACATTGTCTGGGGAGACAAGCCCTTGCCTCACCATTGGCAGTTCACAATCTGTATGACTTTCAGCAAGTCACTTAATCTTTCTGAGGCTTAGCTTTCTCATTTTAAAATAAATACTGCCAACTCTAACTCACACGGTTACAAATTTAAAATGAGCCCACTGTGGAAGTGAACAGAATGCCAGGTGGTGGCGGTGATGGGAGGAGGAGCACTCAGCTCCAAGAGAAGATATATTAAAGGATATTCATCAGCATATAGAACCTTTACCCCCAGACCCACACTGCCTCCCAGCTTGCAAATCTGGCACCCGCCCCGAGTCCAAGCTTCTTGTTTTGCTCTCCTCCCCTGGACAACAGACTGTCTCTTTCTGTTCTGCATTTATTCTTTTATGACTCCTTATCTCTTATTTGGGCTGTTCCTCTGGGCTTGGGTTTTGGTGCCTTTACTTGGAGTGTAGTTGAAGGGCATCTTTAGGTTAAGAAATAAAAGGGAAGTCATCGGATGTTTTAATGCCAAACTGAGCTAGGGATACAGGAGTTATCTGGAAAAGATACCGAATTTCTGGCCGAATTTCTTCCCCAATTCAGAGGAGAATGGAAAGCGACTGTCTGTATCTTACTCGGGTACCTGGAGAAATAACCAACAAAGTCTTGGGAAAGCATTTTTCAGTCACAGCATATGAATCATGACTTGTATACGAATTTATAAACATCCCAATAACTAAAGCATTTGTATGACATGTTCTGCAGCTTACAAAGAATGCCTCATACATTGTCTCATCTTGTCTTCACAACAGCCATTTCACAGGTCAAGAAACCGAGGCTTAAGTAGTCTAGCCAGGTCTTATGTCTAAGTTCTCTAGTTCTTTCCACCATTCCAGAGTACCCCACTCTACTCACTTCAGAGAAAACAGGACTCTAAGAAATGCCAAGTCTGAGTTTCAAGTAGCAAATATATATGAAATGGGGTGACATTCATAGAGGAAACGACTTTACAAATGCAAAGTGTTAATATTTTATTCTTAGGTACGTTTGATTTGGAACTAATCAAAGTACCCTGCATATTTTCTCAGTGTATTTCTTTGGGATGCACTGCCCACCCAGGACAAGTGAGTAAGGCACTGTCGGGTTGTAATCATATCCATTCACTAAACTTTAATCCATGTGCCAGGGACTCTGTCCAGCAAGAGCTCACAGTCCAAATAAGTCAGGTGTAGATTCTGCCCCTGAACGGACTGTAGGAATAGAACCAGCTCTGGTCTACCCCTTTCCTTCCTCCTCTCCTTACCTCCACCCCCACCTGACCGGTCAGAGCGTCTCAGTTCTGACAGGGTCACCGTGAGGGCTGGAGACACTTTTTCGGTTCTACAATACTCCCTCACCACAACCAACCAAACAAAACGCGTGAGGGCCATCCAAGGGTCCAACCCGTCCTCTCAGGGGGGTGGGCATTCCAGTAGGGAGAAACGGGCTTTTATTCACAGGGTTCACTGAACGTGGAGGGACTCCCTGGAACGCACAGCCCCAACTCTGGAAGGCGATTCCCGCTCTATCCCGGGGTCGCCTGGTCCACACCTCCCGGATTTTCCCTACCCCAGGCCCTCGGGCGGGAGGGGGGTTGGACACTTTTTCTGGATCCCGCTTTCATCTGGCCACGCTGGTGCGGGATCCTCAGCCAAGGTCTCCTCCCAACCTAGGAGGAAGGGCGGGATGATCCGGGGAGGATTTAAAGGGGTCCGGAGGTCAGGCGAGGCCGCGGGAAGCTCGGCAGAGAAGAGGCGATGAGCGCGGCCGCGGAGCTTCCTCCCTGCTCCCGCCTTTCCGGGCCGGACGAGGGGGAGGGGAAGCTTCCTGCGCCGGCTCCTGCGGCGCCTGCGGCGGGGGCGCCTCTGGGGCCCCGCCCAAGAACCTCCCAGGGCCGGGGCACCCGCCTAGGCCGAGAGCGCGGCGCCGCGGGCGAAGTGGGCGGGGCCGGGCAGCGTTCAAAGTCGCCTCCCGCGCGCAGCGGCCGCGGTTGCCAGGGTTACCGGGGGGCGCGGGGGGTGGGGTAGGTGGCCGCGGCGGGAGGCGGCTGGCCGAGCGCGGCGGGCGGGGCAGGGAAGTCCGGGGCGGGCTGGCGCGGGAGTCGCTGCTTTGTCGCCTTGGGAACGGCACAGCTATTTCCAACCCCCGGGCCGTGCCAGTGGCGCCGTGCCAAGGTGCGAGGGTATTGCAGGACAGCGGCAATCTGCTGCGGCCTGGGGCGTAACAATGCGCTCCTTCTGCAGCGCGGGGCCCGCGGCCCAGAGGCCACGGCTAATCGGAGGGGCCGAGACCGTCCCCCGCTCGTCGTGCCCCTTCCTGGGCGCTCCCCGGCGGGGAGCCTGACTGCTGAGGGGTCTCTCGGCTGCACGTGCTGCCCCCGCCGCCGGCCTCGCCAGACAAAGCTGGGGCCTTTCCGGGCGCGTATGCTCGGCGCCCCCAGTCACTCGATGGGCCCTTTGATTTCTTCCAACTTTCGCCTTCATCTCTCACTTCATTCCGTCTCTCTCAACTGCCTCCCGGAGTGCCATCTCTTTTGTGCTCCCTCACTTCAACTTTGGCTCTCTCTTCAAAGCTTGACTTTAAAAAACAACTCCGTTTGACCTTCCCCCTCTCCCGACTCGCTCATCTCCTTTGGTAGTTTAATAATTTGTTATTAAGGTGACTACTTACTTCTCATGTTTTTCAGCAATTAACCTTTTTCTATCGTCCTTTCTCTGTCCTATCAGAACCTACTTTAGGTCGTCAGTCTTTTCAAGACTCTTCCAGAAACCCTCTTGACATCCTAGCCTGTCTTCTGTTTTCCCTTCCACCTTGTTTTCTCAGGCTGTGGGACAGCAGAGGAGAGAGTGCAAATGGCTACCTGATTGAGCCCCCTTTGCATCTCACTGACACCTCCCTTTTTTCTGCCCCCCTGAAATCACATTGTTTGGGCACTATCGGTGGAAACTTAGGTGGGAGTGTGGGCGCTCTGCTGCTGTTGCTGCCATTAACAGTCGCTTTGCTGGGAAGCTTAAGTAAAGGAAGCCTCCGGGAACTGGCCAGACACCTTTAAAATAGAACTTGAGGACTAAGCATTCTGCTTATTCCATCTTTGCCTGGTAACTTTTTGCTTTGTTTCATAAACCAGCTGCTGCTGCCCACCTATGGACTCCCTTCACTCCTACCCATCTGCTCCTGCCCCTCGCCCCCCAACAGTCACATTGTTCCTCCCTTTGGCACCAGCCCTAGAAGAGGAAAGGGCAGGTCCTCCTCTCCAGGAAGGAAGGTGGGGTAAAGTAGCTCCTGCAGGAAGGGAAGGAAAAAGGAGGGAAGGAAGGATGTGGCCAACAGAAGAAGGTGGAATCCGGTGGGAGGGCTTTTTCATTGTTTTAACTTCTTTCCCTTTTAGCTCTGGAAAGTCAGGCTGAAGGCCATCCAGAACTGAGGTTCTGCTGCCACCTCTCAGAACCCCAGCTGGCACTGCCTGCCTGCGCCTGGAGGGGACAGTCAGAGATTTTGGCAGGCACATTTAAGGGTGGTGGGCAGAGTTCAGTGTATACCACAAATTGTAAGTGCTTACATTATTTATGTCTCTGTTTCCTTTTGTTTCTTTCTTGCCTAACAAAGTCAGCTTTTATCTTGTTTTTACTCCAAAAACGTCCTAGGGTGGAACTATGCCTCAGTTAAAGAAATGTATCTAACGTTCACGTGTGAGTCTACTCTTCTACACGATAATACTTTATATTTACATATTTAAATGCAAATATATAAACACACATATACATATATAATAATACCTATATTTACATATGTAAATACATATACATAGATCATAAATGTGTGGATATAATGCTATATTTACTTATGTAAATGCACATAAATATAGGGCTTTAAAGTTTATAAAGAGCTCCTGCTTATACTACCTCATCTCAACCATTATTATTACCCCTGCATAGCTCCTTTCAGAGCTTCTTTCACAAGCTTTAAAACTCAGCCTTTCAGGGAATAACTTCTCATCAATATTACTCTCCAATATTGCTTTTACTCTTAATCTGACCTAGGCCCAGGGCCAAAATGCAGGCTTCAGGAGCACAGGTAAGGAAGTGCTTTGGTCCGTTCTAGGCCTATCACCCAGGACCAGAGTTGCTTAGTTATAGACTAAAAGAGAGTTGTCCTGTGTGACTTTTATTTTGTATGGTGTATCTCTGCATCTCCATTCACGTAATACTCAAATGCATAGAAAACTGGCATTCAAGTTCTGGCTCCCTTGGCAGCATCTTGTTCCTTGAAATCCCCAGAGTGAAATAAATTGACCCATACTTCGTAGGACCTTTTTTGAAACCCTGGTCAAAGTTAACCTGTCATTTGTCTTCTGTCTTTCTGGAATAGTTGACAGTGTCCTGAATGCTCTGAGCAGAGGGCAGAAGTTTATGTTTTTCTCATTCTCAGAAAGCTCATCTTTGTTCTCTGTAAGCATGTCCTTCTGGTAAGAGAGCATTAGCAATGTGTCAGTGCTCTGGGTTGAGGGTGGGAGTGAGACAGGGGGCCCCACAATTCTATGATTCTTTTTTGGGGGGAAGGGTTTAAGTTGCTGTCTTATAAGTGGAGGAAGGGGTGGAGACCTGGCTTATGGAATTGGGACAAGTATGGGCAGAGCCCAAGGTGAGGCTTGGCTTCCTTTCCTACTGTCTCACTTCCCCAGTGGATAATATCGCTGGGCTCTAGAGGAAACTTGCTACCACCTTCAATCAGCAAACCAATCTGCAAGCCAGTTTTCCCTGGGCACATACTCTGGGCATGAGTTGGGATACATCAGGGAGCTCCTACTTTCACCAAAAATACACAAGCCCTGTGAATAGTTCTGTGGTCATTGTATAGAGGGTTGTGGTGTGCAGAGTGGGGGAGGAGGGATTTCTGGTAAATAGAAAAAAAGAATTTTTTCATAACCAGAGATCTCAACAATGAGATGGGCTTTGGGCTTTCTCAGGCACCCACAGTCACAGGCATGGTCAAGGAACCCAGGCTAGATGTCTGCCGGTCAGATTCTGCATCGCAAGAGTTCCTGTGCTGGGTGGGGAGGTGAAATAATGACCCCTATGGTCTTTTCTAACTTCAGGATTCTGTAATTTTTATCCTAGGCAGCATATGATGAATAGCTCAAGCTTTATAGGAATTCCACTCATCAGATAGTAATTGAGTATGTGCTTTGTACTGCTGCTCTGCTCGATGTCATGACAGATTCAGAGATGTGAAAGGTGGGGTTCAAGATCTTTGTAGAGACCACTAATACTCAAAGCAAACTGAGGCAGGAAGCCCTCTGGGACAGAATGAACATTCTTGTCCTCATTTCTTCCTAGTCAAAGCCCAGAGTCTACCATTGCCCTAGGATTTGTTTCTTCCTGAGATGCTGGATTTAAAGATTTCCAGTGATGGTCAGGCTTTGATCTGTAGGGGAGGGGCAGAAAAGAGAAATGATATTAATGCAGAAAGAAGAGCAGAGGGAGCAGGGTTAGGGGGCGGGGGTTGTGTCTGCAAGGGCCAAGGCTTGAGGGATGATGGAAGCCACTGTGTCAGATATGCTAGGATGGGGACAGGAGTGAGAACCAGGAGGAAAATGAGGTGGAAATGAATGGACCCCTGTAGGAGGGGGTAATGAGGTGAATCAGAAAAATCTGTCACAGAGAGCCAAGAAGAGACTGGGGAGGAGGGTAGGGAAGGTGGTCTTTCCTGGTTCTTTTAAAAGATGAGGTGTGTCAGTTAGAGGACCTGGACTGATGAAGACAAATCTGTTTGGTTGACTTGTATCAGGAGCACAGGGCTGGAGCAGGTGGGGGCTTGCCATGGCTGCTGTGGAAAGAGGATGCAATCCCAGCACTCAGGCAGCCTGGAATCAGCTCTGGGGCTCTTCTCTCTTTTTCTGTCTTTGGTAAGAGGAGACCTGCTGAGCCCCAAGAACTCCTTCCCCGGCTCGTGCCTAGCTCCACACACCGTCATCAGCAGCCCCCTCCGGAAGAGTCCAGTCACCTGTAGGGATTCTCAGGGCCTGTAAGCCAGGGAGAGTGGCATGTGGGAGTTGAATGGAGTTGATGGCTCCAATGGTGAGTGACTGGGGAAAATGGTGGGGTCCCTTTCAAGGATTCTGATTTGCTTTGTTTTTTTTAGGGGAGCAACACAGGAATCAGTTTAAGTAGAGTCCTTGGCATCCTTGGGGATGGAAACCTCTGTGTTCTTGGTTTATGTTTGTGTGTCCTGGAATAGCCTCCCCCTACCACAGCCATGGACACTCTCAGAATCTTTTGCCCAGAATGGCCTTCTGGGGGTCATTTCTTTTGGCTCTAGAAAGACCTGGATGTGTGATTCAAAGGGCCCGTTGAGCACTCACATGCCCCTAACCGTCTCTCCTACTAGCTTGCAGCTTCTATTGGGACACTGTTGAGGCAAGATCTTCAGGACTCATTGAAATTCAGTGTTGCCTCAATGGGGATGAGGGATGATGTGCCCATTTGTCTGCTCTAAGGGGCAGACCTGGGAGCAGGAAAAGGCCTTGAAGTACAGTCTAGGAGCCTGAAGGAATGGGATCCAGGACCAGGGGATTTTGATGGAGGTAGGGATGGGTCAAGGGAGAAAAAAAATCCAAACACCTGGGTTAGGGTTTGAAACCACCTTTGCCATCTTCACTCCGTCTCTGGTGAGCTAAAGGACTCTGAAGCTGACCCCAGGTCCTGGGTGCATGCCAGGGGTATTCATCTACCTCGGAACTGGTGACTGTGGCCTGGGATATCTCCAAACGTTACTGGGGTAGATGGGTACTAGAATAGGATTTCACTCTATCCTGAATTTGAGAAGAGGAAGGCTGCTTCTGGGAGTTTTTCTCTTGTCTGCTTTCAAATCATCTCAGGCTTCTTTGCTTTGAAGAATGAACAGAAGCCAGGGGCTCAGTTTGACAGGGGCTCTGCAGGGGAATTGTGGGATGTGGTTGTGAGCTGCAGGAAGCTCTTCTCCTGCCTGGAAGATGGATGTGACGGGCTTCTGTGAAAGAGGCAGCCAGATGCTGCTTGCTTTTCTAGTATTGGCTCTGGGTGGTGGAATTCAGCTGGAAAGCCCTGGTAAGTATTTCTTGCAAGCCAAATGAGAGTCAGAGGCACCTCGCCTTATTCAGGGTCCTCAATGCCACAGACACCTGAGAGGCAATCCTTGGAATTCTGCCTGCCAAGGGCAAGGCTATAAAAGGGAGGGTCTGAGTTGGAAGCTGAAAGAGATGGGGGAGATGCTGGATTCTTCAACCTCAGAGGATCTGTCCTTTAGGCTAGTGCACTGGCAGAGTGACCAAGAGTAAGTCATATTCCCACTGTGGCTCATCAAGCTTCAAGAGCTGAGTTTGTTCATATGTAATGCAGGCAACTCAGATCCGGCCATTCTTGGACCCTCCATGGCCATTGGGCCCTCCCTAGGAGCCTCCACACACTTCTCACCTGCAACTACCAACCTCTACGTTGGAGTACTTGGTTTTATCTCTATCCTTGGTTGAGATGTTCAAGAGCTGATTGGGCTTAGAGGATAAAAGAGTCTCACCTTTACTTTCAGAATTAAATCCAAAAGCTTCAGTGTTAGATACTGAACCCTTTGTGGCCCATTCTCTACCTACTTTTCCTGCCCCATTGCTTGACACCAGCCGGCATGTAGAGTATCTCTAGTCACACTGATTTATTTATAGTTTTCCCGAGCATGGCATAGGCTCATTCCTCTGTGTCTTTGCCCATGCTATCCCCTCTCCCTGGGGCATACCCTTTCCGTCCCCCCATTCCAGAGATGCCTAGCTCATCTTATGAGGCCTTCAAAAGAGCTTGTGTCTCACCTTTTCCAGAAAGCCTTTCCTGATGCTTTTCCGCTCACCAGTCTGGAATAAGGTGCCCCCTCTTCTCTGCTTCCAGAGGATCATATGCATACCCCTAATCACAGCAGTTACCATATTAGATTGTGGCATTTGGCTCCTACTTTCTTCTGGAGTTTCCCGGTGCTTAGCACAGTGCCTGATATACAGTCAGCACTTGTTTGTTTGTTTATTTGCTTATCCATGTCACCCTCCCCCAACTCCACCCCTCCCCCCACACAAATTTAGGCTCTATGGAGGAGTAAGGACCCTTCCTTATTCACTGCTAAATCCCGGTGTCTAGCACCTAGTGGGCCTGCAATAAATATTTGTTGAATGAATGGATGGAAGTCATGGGCGGTGATTCACCTTTTGGCTCTTTCCCCGAGTTCCTGGGTGATCTTGTATATGTTACTCACCATACCTAGGGTGGGGTGGTGGGAATCCGTGGACTGGAGCCCAGTGCACTGCTCTTAT
Organism: Choloepus didactylus; assembly: GCF_015220235.1. NCBI lineage: Eukaryota > Metazoa > Chordata > Mammalia > Pilosa > Megalonychidae > Choloepus > Choloepus didactylus. Next base: position 82,043,751 of record NC_051308.1, on the reverse strand, counting down.
GCACTCTTTCAAGTCTTCTCTGCTTGGAATCTTATTTCAGCCTCTGCTGCTGTGACCGGTTTGCTGCAGGGTTCCCAGTTTTATGCATGTGCAACTCAGAAGTACAAGGAAGCTATTACCCTGCGGTGCATCCTTTGACCAGTGGGGAACCAGGGCCCATGGATAAATGCTTTTCCCCCTTGATTCTCCTGGTGCATCCTGAGCTGCATTTCAAAGTTTTCACAGACGGTTCTATGGGATTAGTTAACTCCTAGCAATAGAGAGCTTCATGATGCATCCTTGGGTTGGCTCGCTCTCCTTCCCTGTATCTGCCTCCTGGGATCACATCCCCAAATACACTACTTGCTCTTAAGTCTTTGTCTCAGGCTCTGCTTTGGGGGAACCCAGACAGAGACAGTCAGGTTCCACTCCAGGCTCTGCTACCTGCTAGTTCTGTCTTTGAGTAAAACCATTTAACCTTTCTGATTCTGTTTCCTCAGCTGATAAATGGGCGTAACAATCCCTACCACACAAGGTCTTGTCAAATCTGATCAGGTCATATATGTGAGAATGTCTGATTCAGTCCCTGCACATACGAGGCACTCTCTAAAGGTTTCTTTCTTTTCTTCTTGTCCATTTTTGTGAAAAAGGCAAGTCTAGGAAGCCTGGTTGACCCCTGACTGTGAACAGATGCTGCTGAGCTGGTGACCAGACCAGATGATCTCTGCTCTGGTGGGAAGGGCAGACCAGAGGCGTGAAGGGTGACTAGGCCAGATGAGTCAGGGATTTGGCAACTGGATAATTCTTCTTTGGGACATTCTGTAAACATCGGTCGATGGAGTCTTGCAACATGCCTGACAGGTGGAAGGTGGGAAGAGGCAAGGGTGTGGAGGTGGTGGAGGTAGGGAGGAGGCCGAACCTGTTGCTCACAGGGGCTGAGGGCGGCATGTCAGAGGACACCTGGTGTGGAGCCTCTTGGGGGGAGGGTACAGACTTCCCACATTCCCCTTCTGTCCCCCACTTGCTCTCCTGTCAACCTCACACCCTCTCTCAGATGGCATTCTTTAGCTGCAGAGAATCAAATCCCAGAGCTCTTCATGCCCTTCTGCAACCCCTCCAAAATAGCTTAAGGCCCAAAGCAATGAGCACTAAGAGTACAATTTCTGGCCCTACTATAGGGGATGAGAGAGGGATTTGGGAGCCAGGGTATCTGCCTGGCTCCCCTCTACATTGTACAATATATGCCTCCTCAGCCTACAGGTAAAGCAGGTTCTGGGCACATGTAGCCCATTGGTTACTGGTAAACTCTTTGGGAAATGACTCAGGAGGGCTGGGTCAGCTTTCTTGGCATGGAGTCATAACCTTTTTGAGTAGTTAGGCCCCTGTTTCCCATCCACTCTGTGGGGCTCAGCAGCTGGCCAGCAGCAGACCTTGCTCATTGATTTGCAGAGGGATTGTGTTTCTCTCTCCTCTGCTGCCTCCCCCACTCCAAGGCAAAGTGGGTGGGGGGTAAGGGGGTGGTGGTGGGTTGTAGGGCATGGGGGGTGGGAGGGTAGGGCCAGGGCCCCTTCTCCCAGCTCCACTCTCCTCTACCTCCGGAGGGACTAAATTCCTGCCCTTCCGGAAATCTGGCTGACATCTGGCCCTGTCTGGGCCCTTTGGGAAGGAGCCTAGGAGAGGAGAGGGGGCAATCGCCAGCAGACGACCGCAGCGGCTCCGGCTGCGCCTTTGTGTCTGCCGTCTTCCCCCACCTCCCGGTCCCCGCCTTGCTTTTCTGCCGCGGCCCAGCAACCCGCTCCCACCTGGCGGGCGAGTCACGCTCTCTCAGCTCATTACTGCGCCTGGCCGGAGGTCTCTGCGCCTTGCTGTCAGGTGCGTTTAGAGACCCCCGCCTTGTCTCACGCTGCCGCCCCTCGCTGACTTCCCTTCCCCGCCCCCTAGCCAGCTGCTACCCGTCAGGGAGCCAGGGGACACTGGCAAGCCAAGGCTCGGGAACCTTCTCTTGTGGGAGGCGGGGAGGGAGGAGCGGGGAGGAAGAATGAAAACAGGAGAGAAAATCAGAGAGAGGTAGAAAGAGAATTGTCGATTAAGTTGACAGGGGCTTTCATCTCGAGGCTCCCATTTCCCAAATTGCTTCACTTATCTGTGGGATGAGCATCTAAATAGTCACGTGTGTACACTACTTGCACATGCCGAGTTTCAATGTAGATGGCTGGCCCCGACCCTCCTTTCCATGCTCTCTGATCTTCCCCATGCTCCATGAAGCATGTTGCTGGCCACGGATTGAGTGAGATGTGTCCTTTATCACTGTGGTCCTCAAAGTGTGGTCCCTGGACCAGCAGCATCAGCAACTTGGGAACTTGGAATGCAAATTCTCTGGCACACCCCAGATCTACTGAATCAGAAATTCAGTAGATTGGGGCCAGGGCCTAGCAGTCTGTGCTTATCAAGCCCTCCAGGGGATTCCAGTGCTTGCTAAAGTTTGTGAACCAGTGCTTTATCACAAAGTTTGCAAGAGTCTAAGCAAAGAAATCCTTGTCCAGAGCAAGGAGGCTGAGGCAGGTCCAGGTAACTGCTCTAACTGGCTGGGTACTGGGCTAGAGCCTGCAAAAGGTGCTAGCGGCTCCCACCCCATGGCAACAGAGGCATCCAAGAATGTTGAGTGGGCACTTCTCTCTGACATATCTCCCACTGGGGGTGGGAATCAACAGAGGAGTGGAATGCTTTTCCCCAAGGGGTTGAGGAGCTGGGGGAGAGGGGAAGTGAAAAGAAGAAGAAAGGAAAGAAAAGAAAAACAAAAAGGCTTTTCAAAGATGAAGTGCAGGGAACCAGTAACTTGCACCAGGAAGCAGGTTTGCTGAGAATTAACATGCAAAGGTGGTTCTGGCAGTGTGCCCATGCCTCTTCCCTGGGAGGAAGCCGTTTGGTTAGTTGGGTGCCTCTGGGTGACTGCCTAATTTTAGAGGCACACAGAGAAGTTGGAAGAGGACTGAATAAGGAATCAGGAAACAAACTCTTCTTCCCACCTTTGACACATCTTCGTGGTGATTTAGGGCAACTCTTTCTGGCTTCAGTTTACCAACCTAGAAAATGAGATTAGTATTATCAACTTTATTTACCTGAAAACAATACTTTGAGGACAGCATAAAACCCCCGTGAAAACTTTTTGAAAAAGTTTAAAGTGTTTGGCATCTAACCCTATATATGTTTCTGTGGTCTGAACCTGAAGTGTAAGTAGAGTCCAGGGTTAAGTGTGTTGGAAAGAGCAATTTAGTAAAAATCAGGGAGCTTGGACTTCAGTTTCAATTTCGCCTCTAACCAGGACTGTAATCCTGGGCCAGCCACTTCCTTCTCTGGGCTTCAATTTCTTCATCTGTAAAATGGGGACATTAGACTACATCGTGTCTAATGTCATGCCAAGATTCAGCATTCTGTAAGCCCATGATGGAATGGTTGGTCCTCATGGGCTTGATTCCCAAACAGTCTCCATGATATTCTGGCCCTTGCCTCATGGAGAAAAACCTAAGAAGAGATGGGATGCATCAGGATATTGCTGCTACAGCTAGGATTCAGGAGACAGGGGATGTGGGATGGAGACAGAAGGCACAACTGGGAGGTTGCCTGGAGGGGCGACATGTCTCTCTCAGAGAGACAGTTTGCTGAAAGTCTCAATGTTTTTCTCATCCGTGAAGCTCAGGATGGCAACTCATGAACAAGGGAGTCCCCAGGAGAGAGAAGCAAATGGACTGGCTTTATGGACCTCTGTCCTCCTTCACTGACTTCATGACATGGATGGAATTCCTTTTTTTCTCTTCCCTACCACGGTTAACTGAGCTTTTCATAGACCAGAAGGGTTCTCAACTCCACATCTATTCCTCACTCTTAGCCTGGCCCTGGGTGGGTCACTCAGGAAGGAGGACAGTGAGCAGGCCACGGGCCTCAGGAAGGGAAAAGAGTGTCCAGCACCCCTTCAACAAGACAAGCTCCCACTTCTAACTTAACATCCACCCCAGGCATCATCTCTGGTTCCCTTGCCATTGGACACCACCCCCTCACCCTCCCACCCCCACCCCACCCACACATAGGCCAAGGGCGTGTGCCCTGAGCCTCACTCACATCCTTCCTTCTGCCTCTTTGGGGGCCACTCACAGGTTTGGGGAGCAGCTTAAGTGGCAGAACCGGTACCCTCCACCCTGGGGCTTTCTGAGGCTGCAGCTTCTACTCCTGGGAACTGCCTGAAGCTATTTCTACTCACTTAGTCAGCACTGGGTGGGAAGGGTGAGGGCCTGGGAAAGGCCAGTGGTGTGAGCTTCTGTAGCTATTGCTCTTCAGTAAATACAATAATAGCAGGCCTGGGACTATGGTTGTAACCCCTGATAATTATCAGCTGCAGCACATTCCCCCTTAGGTGGACCACACCAAGCGCATCACATCACAGGGGGCTGTGAGTAAGCTCTGGATTGCCCGTATATCTTTCTACAGTTGCTAGGCAACTGGCAGTCTTTGCTGGAAGGGGGATCTCATTTAGGAAAATCTCCCCAGGTCTCCCGAGTCTCTGAAGTCTAAAGTGATTGTTCACCAAGAGGAGACCTTGGATGACTGACTTCTCACCTGGGAGGGTCAGAGGCTGGTCACTGAGCAAGGGGCCCAGCTGGCCCAGGGGCAAGTGGCGGAGGGGAGGCTGTTCTCTGGCAACCCTTTTGCAGAAATTCCATAACCATTGTGTAGGACAGGGGGCTGAGTTATCCTGCTTTACTGCCAAAGCTGGTTGGTCACTGGCTTGATGAGAAGAGGGCTGTGGGTGTCTGCCTTATACTGGCCAGAGAGGTCTAAGATGTGACCCAGCAGGTCTAGAAAAAGAAGATGCAGAACAGAGGTGGGCTTGTGTTGGTTGGCATAGATTTAGTGGCCAGCTTCTGCGGGTGTGTTACAGAGCAGGCCCCGGTGTCTTTTACTCCATTCCAGTGTTCCACAGATCACTGTCTGAGGCCATGGAGGAGGAGAAAGCTCTTGGAGCTGCCTGCATTTCTTGCTGAAGCTGATGTAATTTGGGGGATGGTGAACTGAACCTTATCCATTAAAGGACCCAATGCATTGTCCCAGGCCTGACTTGGGAATCTACTCAAGAGGTCCTTCAATCTCTGCATCATAGGTTGGGTCAGGTGCACAGTTGGGGAAGAGGAGGAGGAAGCAAGGGCAGGGGCTATTCACCCTGGGCCCTGTTAACCTTGACCCAGCATGATATTTTCCCATTGAGTTTTGAGACCTGTGTCTGATTCTACTTATCTGTTTGGAGATCCTGGCTCAAAAGCAGAAACCAAATACAAAGGAATTAAACTTCAACAAGCCTTTCTTGACCATGTGCTCAGGTGGGCACTGTTCTAGGTGCCAGGAGGGAAATGAGGAGCTGTGGGACCTAGTTAGTTCCTGCCCTCCAGGAGCTCACAGTCTAGCCAGGGAGGTGTCACACATACCATGGCAATTGGAGGTAATTTTTCTTCATGGGAGCAAGCTTCCCACAGCAGTCAGAGGTTGAGGCTCTGTCCAAAGGTGGAGGTAATAAAAACATGTTTATCTTCACAGAGTAACACTGGCCTCAGGGCCCCTGCTTGTCAGAAACAGGGAGCTCAGTTTGCCTGAATCAGGCTGGTGAGCACCTCCTAGTCTTCAGAATCTGGTCAGGCAGGGACACTGTGGGGGAGGGGGAAGAGGTGAGGCACCTCCCCATCATGGGAGCTGAGGACGTGGGTCTCCCAGCAACCCTGACCATGGTCCTCTCCACTTAGCCAGAACCATCCTGGGAAGACTGGGATAAAAAGAGCTAGCCACCTGCACACTCATGGTGATAGTATTTAAACCAAGATACATTAGTGATCGTGGTTATCTTCAGATTCAACCAATATTCATGGAGTTCCAACCAGGCGCCAGCCTATGGGACTTGGTGCTTACCCTCAACTCTCTTATTTCGTCTGCATTCTCCAAATAATCCTGTGATTATTAGCCCCATTTTACAGGTGAGAAAATAGAACCTAGGGGGCCTAAGAGTACCTACCTAGTGACATCTTACCAGATTCAAGATGGAACCCAGTCCTGCTTGCAAGTTCTATTGGACAGCACCTAGATGTCCCTCAAGTGTTTCAAACTCATTTTCTCTAAAACCAGGTTCACCATCATTTACTCTTCCTGGGTCCTTGTCTCAGTAAATGGCCACTGGCCCAGCTGCCTGAGACATGGAAGTCATCTAGATGCCTCCTTTTCTCTTGTTCTTACCTTCTGTGTTTTATTTTCCTTACCACCCAGACGTCTCTTGAACCCATGTCTTCTTTTCCATTCCCAGGCTGCTGTCCTAATCCAGGCTCTAACAGTTCATCAGCCAGAGCATCACAGTGGGCACTAGGCTAGTCTCCTTGCTTGGCGCCTTCCTCTCCCTCCCCCATCCAACATGCTGCCGAGAGGGCCTCCCTGTGACCTTCAGGGCAAGGGCAAACCCATTATCTTGAAGAAAGGCCCTTTGGGACTAGACCCCGCTTATTTGTAGCATTTCATCTCCTATCAAGTACTTACACACACACTTCTGCTCTCCAGCCACAAGGCCTTTTGCTGTTCCCCCAATGTGCTGTGTGTTTCCCCACCTCCATGTTGTGCTCAAGCTGTTTTTTCTTTCTGGACTGCTCTTACTCTCCCCCATCTCCACCCACCTCCCCAGCTCCTACTTATGTCTTCCACCCAACCCAGGCCTTATCCTTGTTGCATTTCCAGACATCCTAGGTTGAGGTAGCAGCTCCTCCCTTGTGCTACCTGGTTTCAGAATGGAGCTTGGGTCTCTACTGACCAGAGTGGAATTATCTGATGATGGACAACTCTAGGGGTTATTTGACAAAATGAGCAGCCTTAGAAAATAGTGTTTTAAGTGGAGGGGAAACTGCAACATACCAATTATAAAAATAAATTTTATAAAGCTCTATGTTTGTATTGTATGGTTCAGTCGATTAATCGAAGAAACAGAGTTAGCATTTATCAAATGCCTACTATTGACTCTGGGGCCTTTATGTAAGTTATGTCATTTTAATTAACATTTCTGGGACTGAGGCTCAGAGAGTTGAGGTGGCCCAGTTGCAGTTACTCAGCAATTACATGCCACACCTCAGGTTCACATCCAGGCAAGTTCTCTGCTCCTTCCTTTTGTCTCTTCTATTTGGAGGCAGGTTATCCAGTGTGAAGCTTATCTTTTGGCCATTTTGGGGGTCATCAAGGACTGTCACAAGAGAGGGGACAAAGGATAGGGGATGGGAAGGGAAGAGAGAGTTGTTGATGCTGAGGGCCCCATGACTCAACCTCCTGATTTGTCTGCTGCATTTCTGCCGCACTTCACCGCCTCTCTTCTAAAGCACAATTCCTACAGTGGGGTTGTCACAAGGTGGCCTAAAGGCTGAGATTACTGTGACTCAATATGCCAGTAGCAAGCATAGAGGGCCCACAATCAGCGTGTAGAGCGGGTTCATGGGGGCCGTCCCAGGATTGCTGGAGGGGGGCCCTGTATATCCACCTGTGTCTCTCCGCTCTAGCAGAGCTGGCAGCATTGTTGCATACTTGAATGAACAATTAGAAGAGTTCCAGACTACCATCCTTTTTGGGAAGGAGGAGAAGGGGATATTTTGCCTCTTTTTTTTTGGACATCTGTCCCTAAGGTCAGGGACATTTTCACCATCAGAACTAAACATTCCCTTCACTCTGCCCTTCTCTTCTCCCTTCCTCACCCCTTGTTTCTAGTGTCATCACCCCACCTGGGTGATTAGCGTCTTGTTTTACTCTTGCTAGCTTTCAGGTCTCCTCTGGGATGATTTATGAAACACTTATCCACCAATCATTTATTGGGCTCCCTCTCTGTGCTCAGTAAGTGTGACGCTGTGGGTGTAGAAAAATGATGGTATGCGCCTTGCCCTCCAGGAACTAATAGCCCAGGAAGGGAGCCAGATAGGTCAACAGGCAGTTACAACAGAGTCTGACTGGGGGACAGCACAGTGAGGGAAGTCCAGTAAGACTTGGATAGATGGGGCTTGGGGAGGGCTTCCTGGATGAGGTGACATTGAGCTGAGTTCTGAGCACTTGTACGACCCTAAGGGTGAGTACCTCCTTACATTTTGTGCCCTAAGTGCCTGCCTTGCCTCACCTTAGAATTATCTGATGATGGACAACTCTAGGAGTTATTTGACAAAATGAGCAGCCTTAGAAAATAGTGTTTTAAGTGGAGGGGAAACTGCAACATACCAATTATAAAAATAAATTTTATAAAACTCTATGTTTGTATTGTATGGTTCAGTCGATTAATCAAAGAAACAGATTTTTTCTGATTACGAGTAGGGGTAGGTAGGAAAGGGGAAGAGAATGGTGGTGAACAACAGGGACGTGTCTTCCTTGTAAGGGCAGTCACATGGAGCAGAGCCCTGAGGCATGAGAGCCCTGGTGCTTTTCGCAAGGTAAGGGCTAAGGCCAGGAGCCCACTTAAATTCCTCCTGACTTGCCAAGATGCTGGGGCTAAAAGGCTTGATCTTACATCTCTATCTCTCTGGACGATGAGCATAGCGGCTGGTGCCTGTTCCTCATCAGCTGTGCCCAAGAGCCAGAGCACTGTCCTCACACCCAAAGTTACCAGTGCTCTTGTTGGGGAGAAAAGGTAGTTCAGCATGGCATGGAATCCACGATCAAGGGCTCTGATGTCTGTCATGGCACTTTTCGCTCTTCCTCCTGGAGCAGTAATAATAGCGGATGCTTAGCTAGTGCCGACCATATGCCAGGCACTGTTCTAAGTACTTTGCACATATAAGCTCAGCTCTGTGAGGTAAGTACTAGTGCCATACATTTTACAGATGGGGAAACTGAGGCATGGAGTGGTCGAGTAAGGCCACACCCAGGCAATCTGGTTCCAGAGCCCATGTTCCCAACCCTTCCTTGTGACACCTCCACACAACAGGAAGGAGTGAATACCCCTTGGATAGCTTAAAACGGCTACTACAGGTGTGAAATTTCTGAAAGATACTTTGTTTTAAAAATTCGTGTACATGTTGCATCTATTGCGAAATAAATTCTTGTTTGCTTAACAGAAACAATGCCTCCCACCAAATAATCAAGTAAAACTGATGCTCTGGACCTCCTCCCTAGGTGGGACCTGACTCCCAGGGGTGTAAATCTCCCTGGCAACGCAGGATATGATTCCCAGGGATGAATATGGATCCAGCATCATGGGATTGAGAATATCTTCTTGACAAAAAGGAGGATGTGAAATGAAATGGACTAAAGCTTCAGTGGCTGAGAGATCTCAAATGGAATCAAGAGGTCACTCTGGTGGGCATTCCTGTGCACAATATAGATAACGCTTTTTAGGTTTTAATGTATTGGAATAGCTAGAAGTAAATACCTGAAACTACCAAACTCCAAACCAGTAGCCTTGACTCTTGAAGATGGTTGTATAACAATGTAGATTACAATTATGGTGTGATTGTAAAAACCCTGTGGATCGCACTCCCTTTATCCAGTGTATGGATGGATGAGTAGAAAAATGGGAATAAAAACTAAATGAAAAATAGGGTGGGATGTGGGGGATTATTTGGGTATTCTTTTTTACTTTTATTTTTTATTCTTATTCTGTTTTTTTTCTGGTGTAAGGAAAATGTTCAAAAATAAATTGGGGTGATGAATGCACAACTATATGATCGTACTGTGAACAGTTGATTGTACACCATGAATGATTGTACGGTATGTGAATATATCTCAATAAAACTGAATTTAAAAAAAATTGATGCTCTGGAGAGAAGTGCCACATTTATCCCGAGACTGCACATCCCCAGGGAAACAGCCTGCAGGGGGAGAAGCACAGCCAAACACAGGTTTCCGCACAGGAAGGGCTCGGCCCTGGCTGGAGGAGCCAGGAGGGCACCAGGGGCAAAGAGACACGTGAGCATTTTCACAGTGGTGCTGGATTGCCCACTCTCTCCCTGTCTACACCCACACTCTCTGGAGTCAGGGTGCATGCTATGAATATCGGCAGAGATTTCCCCGTGTGACCTTCACTGTAAAGGTCTTCTGGAAACTAGCTATTCCCACTTATGGTCACTGAGCTGCCTTGTTCGCTGCTGCTGTTTCTCCTGCTCCTTCTTTCCTTTTACCTTTCTTTGGAGGAGGCCTCCCTGAGCCCACACACGTGACAACAAGCTCTGGGGAGCCTCTTCCACTTTAGCCCATAGCATCCAGCTGTCTCCATTCTTCCAGTTCCTCTATTTGGTGTTTGCTCATGTTGAGCTGCCACAGAAATCCCCGTGAGTGCTCTTTAAAAAAATCACCACCACCTCAAACTCAACATTTGTATTCTCCTTTCTTTACCCTTCCAATTTCCAAGTAGTTCTCCTGCCCCAGCCAGACCATTGACCGGCCTTCCTGACGTTCCAGATCTGATGTGCCCTCCTGCCTGGCTGACTGTGGAGCTCATTATAAGCAACGTTTCTATATTGCAGGCGAGACTCCCCCAGCTTCCCTCTCCTCCGACAGCCTGCTTTTCAGCTCATCAACTCTGGAGTATTCTTTAAAAAAAATTTTTTTTTATTAGAGAAGTTGTAGGTTTATAGGAAAACCATGCATAAAATGCAGAGTTCTCATATACTACCCTATTATTAACACCTTGCATTAGGCTTACAATTCATGAGAGAACATTTTAATAATTGTACTATTAACTGTAGTTCATCGTTTACAATAGGGTTCACTGTGTTGTACAGTCTTAGTTTTTTTTTCCAATTTTTTTATTCTAGTAGCATATATACAATCTAAAATTTCCCCCTTTAACTGCATTCACATATATAATTCAGTGCTGTTAATTACGTTCACGATGTTGTGCTACCATCACCACCTTTGTGAGTAAAACTTTCCGATCAACCCAAATAGAAACTCTGCGCAATTTACGCATTCACTCCTCTGAGGTCTTAGCATTCATTTATTCACCTGCAATTTGCCAGGTGCTGCTCCAGGCACGGGAATGCCATGGGGAACATGACAAGGTTCTCTTGTGAAGGTTACACTGTGGGTGAGGGCTTGGGTACCAGAGACAGACAGACAAACGAAAAATCCAATAAGTAAATGAACAAAATACTTCCAGATAGTTATAAGTGCTATGAAGGAAATAAAATAGAGTAACATACAGTGACAAGAGGAGAGAAGAAGGGAAATCAAGTGCGAAGAGCCCATGGTAGGAAAAAGCTTGAGGAACAGAAAGGAGGCGGGTGTGTCTGAAGTGTAGAGGCCCAGGGGACATGAGATACCAGGTGAAGAGGCACCAGACCACACAGGGCTTTTCATGGGCCACAGTAAGGAGTTTAATTTTATTTTCTATTCAGTAGGGGAGTAATATGACCTTAAAAAGACCACTCCAGCCATTGTAGAAAATGGATTGTAGGCACGAGGAATGGGAACAGGAGACTAAGTTAGGAGGCTGGTATAGTGACCCAGGTGAGAGGGGATAGTGGCTTGAATTAGGATGGGAAGAGGGAGAGAAATAGATTCAAGAGAGATTTTCAAGAGGAAGCCACCGTGGAATAAAAGCTGCTCTGGTCTGGGATCCAGAACTTCTGGGGTTGAATCCTGAGTTCCTGATCCACCCCTCCCCAACTGTGGGAGCTTGTGGGAATGACTTCTCTGTCTTCTCGTCTATAAGGTGAAGGTCATGGCACCTGCCTCCGATTTCTCAGGAGGGTGATGTGAAAGGTGCCCACATGATAGGACCTCCACCATGTTGCTTGTAAGAATGATGTAGGGTGGGATCCACTTTGGAGGGGTAGCTCAGAGTTCCAGCCATTTTCTGTAGCCCACTTCTCCTCTATTAAAAGGATGAAAAGGAAAGGTTCTCTCCCAGGCTATTGGGAGGAGGCCCAGCCTCACCGTAATTCAACCCTTGGTGTTCACAGTGAAGGGCACATTTGGAGGTCATTGCATTTCAAAGTGGGGAGGCAGGGTTTGGCAGGAGCCAGGAGATGCCCGGGCTGATGGGAGAGAGTGGTCTGAGTTGCCGGTGGTGGCTGGATAGGGCCAGAGGGCCTGTACCTGAGGGCAAGAGGCCGCGCCATGGGCGGCTTTGGTGGATGAGGAAAGGAAGGCTTGGGAACAGTTTCATGGACTAGTAAGTTTCCAGAAACTCTCAGCAAGGATGGGTACTGACCTTTTATAGGTGGAGTAGGTTACTTTCAAGCCCTTTCCATGGAAGTTATGACAGCAGAAGTCCCAACCCTGGAAATCCCCTGTCCACGGCTGGGCTGTGTCGAGCGGTTCCCGTAGCCCTGTGGGAGCCAGCTGACCTTGGGTCAGGGTACACGGATTTTATCAAGGCCTGAATCAAAGGACAGCGTAACACGAACAGCATTCATGGGCTACGCCCCTTTCTCCTTGGCTTTCTTTATGAAGTCTGGACTCTGGAATCTCAAGTTTCTGAAGGGAAATGAAAGGGAGAAGCTACCACACACTTGGCATGTTGCCAAGCACCATACAATGCTCATGACACGCTGGTGAAGTAAACACCATTATCTCCATTTTCTTATACCAGGAAAATGAGGCTCTGAGGGATAAAAGTACCTTTTGCCAAAGTCATGTGACTGCACCCAGCTCCACAGCGCCAGCTCCTACACCCAGGTTTCCTGCAGAGGTGGGATGTACATACATCAGGCCCTCCTGAGGAGGGGTCCTGGAATCTTGATTTTTTTTTAAGCCTCTGAGACACTGGCAATGGGCAGCCAGGATTGGAAGCTTCCACTCTGCCCTGTGCAGCCTTCCTGAAGGCCTTAGTGGAGCATCTGGAGCAAAAAAAGAGTGGGCACCCACCTCGGAACATTACCTTAGCAGAACTTAGAGAATCTTAAGAACTGGAAAAGGAGCTTTGAGGTGTTCACTGGCTATCTGATGCTGCTTGAGGCAAGTCATGTACCTCTCTGAGCCTCTATTTCCTTGTCTGTAAAATGGAGACCAAAATAGTTACCCTGCAGGACTACTGCAAAGATTGGAGATAGTTCTGTAAGTGATCTGGTGTAGTACCTGGCTCAAGGTAATTACGTAATAACTGATGGCCATTAAAATCAAACGCAGCATCATCAAACCTTCTTTTTTTGGGGTGAGGGGGGATTGAGGGAATTGTTAGTTCCTCTGTGGCCCAGTCACCCATTGCTGAGGCCCCTCCTTGACACAGTTCATCCCATAGAAAGAGCGGACGCCAGTCACGCCTCTCCTCCTTGCCTCTGGTGCTCAGGGCTCTGATACATGGTGACACTCTCTACTTTTCAGCTGGCAGGTGTGCCCCCTCCTCGGGCTAGCCCTGGGGCAGGCTGGGCAGGGGGCCTGGACTTGTGCTGAGGAGGCTGGCTCTGTGCCTGGCTCCTCTGCCAGCTCCCCCCACACTGGGACGGGCAGCAGCTTGGATGAGCTCGAAGGCCCAGCAGGGGCGTCTGTGGGCAGCCAGCCTCCGTGAGCCCCTCTGTTAGCACGGGGCCATCTGGTGCCTCTGTCCCCTTTTGTGTGCCTGTGAGGAGAGGAAGGGAGGGAAAGAGGGAGGGGACAGGGAACATCTCTGGCCAGGTTTCCTCCAAACTGAGGAGAAGGAGGAGCTTGAAATGGGACCAGAAACAGGTGGAGGGTCTGCCAGGCTGAGGACTCAGGGGAAAATAAGGGGGGGTGGGGTGGGGGGTGGGGAGGAGATTGAGGCACAGAAGTCCAGAAGGAATAGGTGCTCTGGGGCCTGGATAAGAGAGCCAAAAGGGAAAGAGAGCACAAGAAAGAGAAAGCCAGGAATGGAAAGCTGTGTGGACAGGAAAAAGTGAATAGCACAAAGAGGGAAAAGAATAAAGAAATATCTCCAAGTCCAGTGTGTTATGTCGCTGCCGTGTTTGCGTTCTGGGAAAGAGGAACCGAGAGTGCGTGGGTTGGAAGCCCTTCCCGGGCCGGGCTGAAGGTGACGGAGGAGGGGGTGGCGGGGCTTCCTGTCAGAGCAGCCTGGGGCCCACCCGGCTTGCCCAGCCCCGCAGCTGTGCAGGTTGGATGCGGTCAGAGCTGCCAGGACCAGCAGACTTCTGAAAAGGAATGTGATGGCTTCGAGGGGCGGGGAGAAAAAGTCATATTGACAAAATATCCCTTTGATGTGGTTCACTCGGAGAGTACAATTGTGCATCCCTTAGGGCATTAGGGAATTACCCTAATTTAAAGAAGTTCACCTTAGGGATTTTACAGTGGCTTTCAAGGAGCTTCCCCTGCCAGGTGGCAGAATATCGCTCCTCCTCCATGCAGCCCCCCAGGCAGCAGATGCAGAAAAAACAATGACAAGAGTGTGCGGTGTGTCTCTGGTGTCATTCTTCTTTGTCTGGTCTCACATTCTGCATGCAGTGAAGTCAGGAAGGACACAGAATCATGTCTGTGGGGAGCAGGGTGGACCTGATTCATATCTATTTTCTCTGCTGGGGACAATACAAATCAGCCTTCGGTTGGAAGCATCCTCCCCCTCGGCCCTTGCCCCTCGGACTCCATTCCTGGAGCCTACTCAGAATTAACTCCCCTCCCTACATGATGGTCCCCCTCCCACCCCCCAACACACACACACCCCGAGCCCTGGCTCTGAGATGTGGGCTCGCCATCCTGTTCTCCCAGTAACCTGTCCTGTCACCTGCCTTACCAGAGTCTCTCTTCCAGATCCATCTGGAAGGTGGGACTAATCACCGTTACCTTCCTCGAAGCGAGAAAATCTGAGTTACAAACTAATTCATGACTGAGATGCTGGAAGAGACATTAGGATGTGATAAAGCTAAGTGTGATTAATTTGGTGCAAATAGGTTCATTTAGTATCAACCAAAGTGGGATGATTTTTTTTCTCCCCCTCACTAATGTCAGTTGAAGATCATAGTTTGGCGGCTCCAGGAAGCACTTTACAAGGGTGTGGGGGTGGGTTCCCTGTTCTGCCCCAAAGTGGATACATGTGTCATGGCGCCAGCCCTGCAGGGCTCTGGAGGAGAACGTGCCTCTGAGGGTTTGGTGAGCAGGTGTGAGGATTGGGGCAGGCGAGCAGGGAACGCACTCACCGCCAGAGATGCTATGTTCACCTTGAGGAAGGTTGGGCTGTGGCTCAGAAAACGCTGAGCAAGGTCACCAGATGCAGCAGATGGATGGCTGAAAATGAGCAGGGCTCATTGGAGGTGTCCATTCAGGCATGGCTGCAGGCTGGCACACAGAGCAGACTGGCTCACAGCTGGCTTGGCTGAGCCACATAAAGAAGGGAGAGACGAAACTGTGTTTCCACCACTACTTCTTGAGCGTTTATAAGTTCCTGGGCATTGTACTATGTCTTGTCACTATTAGTCCTCAAGCAGACCTGAAGGGATGAGTGGGGAAACCATGGCCCAGAGAGGCCAAGGGATTCTCCCAACATCACAGAGCAAATAAACTGTGGCCAGTGAACAACAAAGGCCAGGCATTCTCCACTGAGTCTTACTGCCAGCCATACAGAGGGAAAGCCGGGCTTGATGGGAATTCAAAGGAGATGTACAGCCATTTGGGATGCTGCTGGGGAGGGGTCAGGAATGGCTTCATGGAGAAGGCCTCTGCAATGGCCCCAGGAATGATCAGGATTTGACATTTGGAAGGGGGTGAGGGTAGGACTTTCTAAATGGAGAAAACAGCAGGCACCAAGGCACAGGGTCCATTGGGGATCTGGGCCGAGAGCAGAACGTGGGGAGACGTTTGGAAGGAGGTCAGGCTAGGGAGGCCAGTTGGGTCCATTTTGTGGAGACGTAATGCCACTTGGGGAGTTTGTAGTTTCTTCAGTGAGGGGTGGGGGCCAAATGGGAGTTTTTAATGAGAGTCTCATGATCAGAGCTTTTCTGGGCAGTGGTCTCGTTGGCAGGGAAGGGATTGAAGGAGAAGAGGTCAGTGGCCAGGGACCAAGGTGGTAGACCATTGCAGCAAGTAGTGGAGAGGGCAAAGATGGAGCCGTGTGAGGGCGTGTGAGGGGGCCGTGTCCGCAGGGACACTGGGGTGCGGGGCTTGGGGGGAGGAGGGTGGGGATGGATGGAAGGGAGGGTTGGGGGCCAGGAGGAATAAAACATGTTGACTGTGGTTGGCTGGCAGGATGGTGGGGTTATTTATAGAAATGGGGAAGTCGCAGAGAGGAGGTGCCATTTGGGTGGGGGCAGGAACTGGCAGGAGAAGGAAGGAGAGGATTTTTATTTTGAATCTGTTAAGGGTGAGTTGTTGACTGGACACCCAGGCGGAGAGCGTGAACTGCAGGGGTTTCCTGACGATCAACCGTAAAACTGATTGGGATTCTTGGCTTCCTATTTCCTCTGCCTGACTCCCAGTGGGACCAGAACCGAGGACCCCCTGGGAGCTGCGGGGCCCCAGTCACCAGCTGGTGCTAGGGCTAGGGACAACAGCTCTGCATTCCCTGCTTGCCAGGGGCTTAACTAAGGCCTCCGGATATGGGCTTCTCAGACCTCCAGGGAAGTTACATAGAAAGAATTTCCCTCGAGAGGCTCCTGGGTGCCCACTCCATCTGTTTTTCCCAGGGAAGACTTACTGACCCTTGGGCAGCCCCAGACCTTGTGGGAGTGTGGGCAGCCTTGCCTGGACTCCGGCTGGTGGGAGCACGGAAGCAGAGGGGAGAGAGTTTGGCTCAAGGGGCCATGGCAACTGCACTGCCTGAGCTGGGGGAGGAGACAGCTTCCTTTGGCTAGCTTTTCCCCTGGATGGGGATGGGGGTGGGGGTGGGGGTGGGTGGGGAAGCCGCGTTGGCTGTCTAAGACTCTGGTTCCCTGCTCTCGCCAGTTTTGGCCTTGTTTCAACCACTCATCTGCAAAGGGAAAGACCTTCTGAACCCAAATTTTGGATTTGGATTAATCCCAATTCTTAGTGAGAAGGTAGAGATGTAGGAAGAAGTGAATTATAATGTAAATAAGATTCATTCATTCATTGTTTCCATCCAGTAAGTATCTATCTAGTGTCTACTAGAAGCATCTGATGTGCTGGGCTAGATAAGCTAAAATGATAGATAAGCTAAAATCCCACCCCTGAGGAGCTAAGATGGGAGGATATAGAGAAGTAAAGAGATAGGGAGAGCTTGGTGCAGAAAGGGCTGTAATAGGGAAGTGTGGGGTGCTTTTGCAACACCCAGGAAGGGCCCTTCACTCACATTTGGGGGAGTCGGGGAGTCTTCCCAGAGGAAGTGATGTGTAAGCTAAGACCCTAGGTAAGTAGGAAACGATCTGGTGAAGGGGGTTGAGGGGAACAGTGTTCTAGGCTATGGGAACAGGAGGGGTGAAGGCTTGGATGCAAGAGTGACCCTGGCCCCACTGAGGAGCTGGAAAAAGTCATCTTAAGGGAGCCAGGTGTTCTAGACCCCAGCCCAGTGGTTCTCAAAGCTAACTGCACATTAGAGTTGACTGGGGAGCTTTAAAAATACACAGCCATCTGAGCCTCACCCCCCGAGATTCTCATTTAATTGGTCTGGAGTATGGCTAGGGCACTGGCATTTTAAAAACTCCCTAGATGATTCAACTATGCAGCCAGGGCTGAGAACCACCAACCCATCACTTGCTTGTTGGTGGAATTTTGCTAATTATAGGCTGATCTCATTCAAGAAAGGAGTGGAAGTTGCTGAGTAGAGTGGGAAGAAGTGAAACAGCAGGTCTTTAAAATTAGCCTTCCAGTCCGCCTGATATCCCTGAGGGGCCTGGACCAGTGGCTCTCGGAGTGGCCTGTGTGTGTGTGAGCCACTTTCCCGGGCACCAGTGTCTCTGCATTTCCCCTCCTCTCCATTCCCGCTGCCACCACCTTTCTCAGGCCCATCGCCTCTCTCCAGATTTCTGCCATGGTCTCCCAACCAGTACCCTGCGAGAAGTCAGCATGACCTTCTCTCCAGTTCCTTGCCTTAACTAGATGTTCCCGTCTCCCACAGGTTTCATCAGAGAGAGCTCTTTAACTGTGTGCCTTCAGCCTTCCAGTTCCACTCGTGCCACACCTCACTTCACAATTTCTCCTGTTGTGCAAAACCCCTGCCCATGTGCCCCCCTCCACCTCTGTTCCCCACCTGGAAGGTTCTCCCCACTCTGGACCCTCTGCTTGTCCTTCAAGAAGCTCAGGTGCAACCCTGAGGCATCGGCCTCCCTACCTTTGCTTCCACCTGCGTTAAGGTCCCTTTCTCTGCTCCCAGCATCCCTGTGCACACCACCCATGTTGCATGTGGAGAATCTTCTAGCAACCACTGGCCTTTGCTCCCCAGGCCTAATGGTGTACAGCAGATAGTAGGTGCTCAGCTACTACTAAAGATGAAGACGAGCTCACCAAGCAGTTTGAGTTGCTCTCCTCGTTTTAAAATGAGGAAACTGTGCTTCCTGCAAGAAGAAGAGGGACTTGTCAAAGGTCACTCTGCAGATGACAGTCAGCATGTAAGTCTCAGTTTTGGGAATGCTGTCTCAAGGGTTTTTTCTGACTTTGTGTTGACAAAACCAGACCTCCGTGGGGAGTTAGGGGGGAGGAGTAGGGAAGCTGCTGTGGCACCCCTATCTCTCCCTTCTGTCCTCCATCCCAAGAGTCCTTAGGCCCCCAGCTGTTTTGTCTCATTTGTCTGATTTTATCTTTGGCTTTAAAAACAATGACCTCTCCTGAGAGCCCTTCTGACAATTTCTGAGACTCTAGGGAAGGCTTGTGTTTTAAATTGCAGTCCCTGCCAGGAGCCAATTTCTTCGGGGCCTTGATCAGATCCTGTCTTGGGAGCCCGGAGGTGTGCCCAGCCCATGGGAGGGGACAGCCAGGCACGGGGAGTGACAGGACTCTGCAAATTCTCTGCTAGTGGAGTGCTCCTGCCTGTGTGTCTCTGTACCTCTGCATTTGTGTGGCAGCAGCCCCGCGTGAGGCTGAGGGCGAGTGAGACATGCCTGAGCATGCCTGCGGGGCAGACGGGCCAGTAATCCACTCGCATAAAGGGGAGGAGATCCCTGAGTGAGGTGACTGGATTCTGAGGCCTGGGGAGCTGGGCTGGAAATAAAGCCCTTGTCAGGGGAGGGGAGGAGGGCTCCTGCTCTGGGGGAGCAGCCAGAGGGACTGAGGATGATGTGATGGGGAAGGGGGGGGGGTGTAGATGTCATTTACTGAACACTTACTAGGTGCCAGGTACCGTGCTGGATCCTTTCTATGCATTACGCCATTTTATCCTTAGAACAATACCATGAGGTGAGACTTATCACTGTTTTTCAGATTTTACATTTGCCATTTATAGATGAGGAAAGCAAGGCTCATAAGGCCAGTCTTCAATGAAGCCCCCATCTGCTCTCAGGAGAATCCTTCTGGGGACATGCAGGAATACCCGGTGGGCTTTGCAGGGTGGGCTAGAGCAGGTGTAGCTCAGAATCAGTCAAATCTGGGTTCCTATACGTCTTGTGTCTCAGACCGGCAGGGCCTGGGAAGTCTTGGGGTGCATTTATAAGTCCTAAAAACACTGAATCGCTTTCACTCTAGGCTCTGAAACAATATACTTTCTTTAGCCTTTGCACATAAGTAGGTATTGCTTTCTTTAAAAGACTCCTTTAAAAATGTTTCCTGCCATGGCTCCTCTGGGCTCCTCTACTACGAATTGGCACAAAAACAAGTAACTTAAACCCTTCTGGGCAAAACTACAGGAGAAAACAAATTCTGGAATGTCACAGTTGGCCACAAGCTGAACATGAGTAAGCAGCAGAGATACTGATTTGTAAGAAAAACTGGATTCTTGACAGAGTGATATGTGAAAAGGGAATTAACCCCTCCCTGAGTTGGGGTAAGTCAGAGAAACTAACATGAGTTGGTGTCCAAGGGTTTACTAAAGGTCACTTGTTAGGAACTCAGAACCCCTTCCCTTGCAGAATTGATGTTATAAACGGAGGCAAAATTCTGAAGCTAGCTCAGGAACGCCCACCGGACACCCCTAGGAGAAAACACTGGGAGAAAGCAATTCAGCTGTGGTGTGCTGTTAATTTTCACCATTCCTTTGTTGTGGCCGGCGAATGCCCATGGGACACCTGACGGGGGAGTGATGGCCTCGCCACCGAAGCATAGCTTCTTTTTAATTTCCAGATTGTCCGTGTTTGGTGAGACCGGGGCCTCTTCCACCCTGCTGGATCTTTCTGGAAGGCCTTCAAGCACTCCCCCAAATCCACACTCACACACAGAAGGACTAGGCCTCTCACGGTTCCCGGGCCTGTCAGCCGCACGCCCCCTCTGCTCACCCCAGTCTGTCTGACTCCCAGTGGGAGACGTTCCTTCCTACACCTTCCTACTCTGACAATGACAATATGACTGTAGTTAGTCCCACTTCCAAAATATATCACCATCCATCCACTGCCTTTTGTCTTCCTTACCAACGCCCTAGTCGAAGGTACCACCATTTTTCATCTATACAAGGGCAACAGCCTAACTGGGCTTTTTACTTCCCACTACCACCCCCGCCCCAGGCCCCAGGTCCATTTTCCAGAGCATAACCAAGATGACCTTTGAAAAATTTTCACCAGTTCATGCCGCTTCCCAGCACGTAGAATCAAATCCAACTCCTACCCTGACCCATTCGCCCTGCATGTTCTTTCCGCCTCTGGCCTCCTTTCTCCTTCTCTCACCCACCACTTTCACTGCATGAAGACACCAAGCTTGTTGCCGGCTCTGGGTGGTTGCCCTTGCTGTCCCCTCAGCATAATGTGCTTTTCCTCCCCACATTTTACATGGCTGTCTCTTTTCATCTTAAAGGTGTCAGTTAAATATTAGCCCCTCCTCAGGGCTGCCTTCCTGAATCTCCCTTTCTAAAGTGGCCTCTCTTTGTAATCTCTTATATGCCTCCCGCTTCAGAGAATGTAATCATGATCTGCAGTGATCTTGTTTATTTACGTGTGTCCTTGTCTATTGTGGGTTTCCTCCGCCAGAATGTAGCTCTGAGAGCCTGGCTTTGTCTGGTCTGTTGGTCATTCTAGCTGCAGTGCTCAGAGGGTGCCTGATGGCGCAGGTGTTCATAAATGTTAGCTGAATGAATGAATGACTCTAAAGTGCATTAGAGAGCGCAAATGAATAAATGTTCCCATGACAGGGAAATTTTATGGAGTGTGACGGGATTTTAGAAGGTCGACACTGCAGTAAGTCCAGAGAATCCTGTTGACTGGGGACTGGCTCAAAGTTGCACACCAGGCAGATTTGCGTGCAGACCTTATGGTTTGGAGAGCATCTGCTGAGCTAGGGGAGGGTGGAGGTTCAGAAGTACCAACCCTAGTGTCAGTGCCCAGGTTGGTAAAGTGTGGGGAACTGATGCTTCTAGAAGGGTTATGGGGAGGTAGGGCCAGTGGTTTAGACTTTGCTGCAACTATGCTCATAACAAATTGGGCTACATGGTTTAAACACATACAACAAACCTCACTTTGTCACCCATATTAAGTGGATCGAGAATAATATGGCTGGGGTGGAAATAATCACAATTTAATTGGTTTTAAATATGCTAATGCCTGCACTGGAATACGCTGATGTGAGCACATTTTTGGGAGTGTGACTTTTATGCCACAAGGTGGGGTGACTAATGAGTGAAGTGGAACCTCAAAAGAAATTTAAGGATGTATTTATGAAGAATCAAGTAGAAATCGGTGAGAAACAAAATTTGGGGCTGTGCTGGTTTGAATCTATTATGTCTCCCACAAAAGCTGTGTTCTTCTAATCCAGCCTTGTGGTTGCAGGCTTATTATGGCTGGGATCTTTTGATTAGGTTGTTTCCATGGAGATGTGACCCACCCAACCGTGAGACCTTTTAATTAGATTATTTCCATGGAGGTGTGACCCTGCCCATTCAAGGTTGGTCTTTATTAGTTTACTGGAGTCCTTAAGAGAGCTCAGGGGCTGACACAGATCCAGATGCTTGGAGATGCTTGGATATGCAGACAGAAGGATGTTTGTAGATGCTAAACTAAGAGATGAAGCCCAGAGTTTTCCCCAGAGAAGCTAAGAGAGGACTTCCAGAGGCTTAGAGAGAAACACACTGGGAGAACAAGCAGAGATGCACAGGAGCTGAGAGAGAAAAACTAAGAGAGACAGAAGCCCAGAGACATTTTGGAGAAAGCCATTTTGAAACCAGAACCCAGGGGCAAAGGACTAGCAGATGCCAGCCATATACCTTCCCAGCTGACAGAGGTGTTCCTGATGCCATTGACCTTTCTTCAGTGAAGGTATCCTCTCGTTGATGCCTTAGTTTGGATACTTTTATGGCCTTAGAACTGTAAATTTGTAAACTAATAAATCCCCTTTAGAAAAGCCAACCCATTTTTGGTATTTTGCATAATGGCAGCTTAAGCAAACCAGAACAGGGATGCATGAAGGATCTGTTGGTCAGGAGGAAAGAGAGTGTATGAGGATGGGAGGCAAAAGAAGTAAGTCCTTCAAATGTTTGTCTTGGCCGTAAGAAAGAAATTAGAAATTATTTTTGAGATATTAAAATAATGGATTTCAGTCCCAGTAACCAAGGCATTCTTACTCACTGAATCAGTGAGGTTGTGCTTTAAGGGAGCCCCAAGCATCCTAGAACAAAGAAGTCTTGCTCACCTTTGCATTTGAAATCAGATTTAAAAAACTCTATAGCAAGCTAGCTAATAATCAGTAAACCTTGAGAGACTGGTTGTTGAGAGAGAGAAAGGTTTTCTATTTTCTGTGATCCTTTTTTCTATATCTAGAGCAAAGCTTGGGGATCTGCACATGAAACAGTGTGATAAGCCATAGTATACAGAGAATAGAGCCGCAACACGAAGGGAGCACCTGTCCTGCAGGAAGGAAAGAAGCTCATCTGGTGCTGGAGAAGCTGGAGGGAGGCACAGAAGGAGGCAGGTGAGGTGTAGTGTGCTCCGCCCACCACCCACAGCCTCAGGGTGGGGGTGGGCAAGGTGGTAGGAGCAGCCCAGATAGGTTGAGAGGAAGTGGAAGGTGGAGGGGCTTATGCCCCACTTCACGTTCTGATCTGTGGCAAGAGAATCCCTTGCAGGGGTCTATACAGGCAGCCACAGTGTGGTAGAAATAGTGGCAAATTGTGTTTCAGCAGAGAGAGGGCCTGAGACATTGGCCCCTGCTTCCATGTGGCTGCATGGGGATGTGTCCAGAACTCCCCAGGTGACCCTGAGAATGAAGAGCTAGACTGTCTGGTAAGGGGTGACTGGGCCAGGGTGGCCAGCCGGGGCTGGGGTCAGAGGGGGGATGTGGCTGAGCCCTAGGGTGTCAGCAGAGTCAGGGAGCACTGAGAAAGGGCCCAGGCAGCAGAGAGGTGGCCAGACCACTTCGGAGCCTTTGTTAGGCCTTGCCTACATGGAGGGAACAGGTGATGGATGTCCCAAACCCAGGTGGACAAGAACAGGGGTGGGTGTGGCTTAGGGACAGCACATGGGAAAGGCATTTAAGAGTTTTCATCCATGAAAAGATCAAGCGAGTTCCCAGCATATTAAGACCAGTAAAGCAAACAAGTGGGTTCTGTTCCTGTCAGGGTAGTCTGCACCCATTCTGACCCAGGCTGGTCAGCTCCCTTCTGGAAGATGTTAGTCATGCTGGGGTCTCACAGGAGATTGAACAGACAATCCAGAGTCCATAACAGAGCAGAAAAATGAGAAGCCTCCACATTAGACTAGGCTGAAAGGAATTGAAGATGTGTCGTCTGGAGAAAGACAATTTAGGGTCGACACTCTGCTTGGGTTCTGTGTGTTTTCAAGGACAGACATTATAGGGGGAGAGATTTCAGCTTTAAACCCTAAAGAACAGTCTAATAGTTCTTCTAAGCTGGCATGGGCTGAATTGGAACATAACACACTTCCTGGAATTGGTGTACCCAAGCAGAGGCTGGGATGCTATGCAGCAGATTCAGATGTTTATTCAGGGCATGGGCCTAGACGACCTTCCAAATTTCTTCCAACCGTAAGATTTTGTGACTAGCTGAATGAAATTCCAATTTTGTAATTTCTGACTCAGAGGTGGGGGAAGCTGTTACTTTGAGTCAGAGAATCCGAGTGGAAAGATTCCGGCTCTTTGGAGTCAGATGGACCAGGCTCCTGAGACTGGTCCCTTCACTCACTAGATGTGCGATGAGGAACTCCTTCACCTTTCCGAATCTCAGTTTTCTCATCTGTAGGATGGGGATACTGTTGGCATTAAGTGAATCAATACAATGAAAGGTTAAACCATGGCAGCTAGCGTGTGTGGGGGTATGTGTGTGAGTCAGTGTGGGGAGGGAGAATACGGAAACTTCAGGGTGCTGAAGAATCATGTTCCCTCCTATTAATTTTTTTTTATAAGACCAGCTTACAGAACAAGAGAACATTGGGTTTAATGAAAAGATGTGATAGACTCCCACGTGGTGTGGAAAGATTCTGGCCTGAGCCGACCTCCTCTGGGCCAGGTCCTGACCGCCTGAGTGCCGGGGCACAGTGGTGAACAGACAGGCCCAAAGCTCTCCGGCAGGGGGTCTTCTGATAGGAGGAAGTGAGTGGGCCCTGCCTCAGGCCTCCAGCAGCTGAAGCTGACTCAGTGATTCCTGGAAGGTGGTGATGTCACGATGACATAGCAGTTCCCCTCCCAGCCAAAGTCAAGGGGAGAGTGAGGTGACATACGTCTGTTGTCTGCACCGAGGCCCAAGGTCCCTTTCAGGAGTGCCCAAGTCTCCTGGCTTGTGTGGGCCACTTAACACCACCTTCAGGGTCCCAGCTCCAGATTCCTGCAGCTGGGACCGTCCGTCCCTACAGTGACTCACATTCTGGATTTCCAGGGCAGACTTGGTTTTAAACATTCTGACCCCCACATGTAAACAAGTTCACAAATTGTAGAAAATTATCCCTGTTCTGACCACATATCCTGGGGTTTTGTTGGGAAACATGGAGCCACCATGTTTTATCAAACAATAAAGCATATGATGATGTGTATTCTTGTATCTTTTCCAGTTTCACATCTATATGTCTTTTCAACAATATTAATAGCTCCTTAAAGTCAGGGCTGTGTCCCTTTATTTCTTTGTCTCCTCCAGGATTCCCCCATGGAGCTGTGGGAAACTCACAAAAAAGCTTACGGAAGGGGGACGGTGTGTGTGTGTGTGTGTGTGTGTGTGTATGTGTTTGTGTGTGTGTGTGAGAGAGAGAGGGCGGGGGGTGGGGGCAAGCTCACACCTTGTTCTTGTGGGCGCTCTCCTGTTACTCCATGGGAGGGCAGGGAAGGAGCATTTGCAAAAAGGTCGGTAGGGAGATGCTGAAGGCACGCCTCTCCCTTGGCCATGCGGAAGGGCAACAGTTCTGGTGTGGGTCTGGAAAAAACCCAGCTGGACTTGCTGGGGCGGGGGATGCTATCAGAAAACCACTACCTGCTCCCTTGTTCAGCAAAGACCCGACTCCCTGGGAGGCTGCGTGTCAGACTCAAGTGGAATAAAAAGCGTCCTTTGTCAGCCGGAGTCTGTGAATTCAAACGCCTCTGTGGTCCCTCCCAGACCGACTCCGGCGTTTTACAAGGGAGCCACGGCGCTGCCTTCCACTGCCCGATGCTGCCCCCTGCAGAAATTACTTGGGCCGCGCAGCCTGCACCACCGGGTTTGCACGCTGAGCCTGGGCGCCTCAAATGGTGGCTTTTCGTCACCTGAAGTTGTCAGAGCAGCTAATATGGCATGAACAAGAAGAAAATTAGGCTTCTCTAAGTGAACTGGGTGATGAGAAAAATGGAGATAAATGGTAGAGATAAATGGTGGAGGCAGTGAGAGTGACTGATGGAGATTCAAATCTGAAATAAATTTGGGAGACATGGGAAAAGAAGGAGCCAA
Source organism: Choloepus didactylus (assembly GCF_015220235.1). Classification (NCBI taxonomy): domain Eukaryota; kingdom Metazoa; phylum Chordata; class Mammalia; order Pilosa; family Megalonychidae; genus Choloepus; species Choloepus didactylus. The sequence continues at coordinate 82,017,935 of NC_051308.1, read as the reverse complement.
TGTTTAAGGAGATCATCTCATTTAAATCAAGACTCACAACAGGCCCCAGAGGCAGGTGTTCTGAGGTTTTATGGATGATGGAATCAAGATTTTAAAGGTTAAATAATGTAACCAAGTAAACGGTGGAGCCAGGACTTGAACTCAGTGACTCCAGGACTCTGTGACATCTGGTGTCCCACCATCCCATATTAACAGAGCAGAATTCTGCCCAGGAGAAATATCCCTTTACTTATGGTGTGAACTGGGTTCTTTGGAATGAAGGTGGAATTTCAACAGCATTTCTTTCACTAACAGAGTTTTTAGCTGCTCAGCTAAAACTTGGTGAGTGCAGCCTCCCTGATGTGACTTGAGGGATGCTGGGAAGATCTTCCTACCTGAAAATACTTCCCCAACTTGTTACCACATTGCCTGGAGTTTTGCCATAGAACGGTTATTCCTTCGATTAAGATTGGCTAAGTAGCACACTTGTTAAATGAAAATAGGATTCCTAAGGGAGAAGTCACACCTTGAAACTTTAAATCCCAATTCTATCTCAGTGGGGAGGAGCTTCTCAGATTGCTTAATCCCTGAGATAGAGAATGAAGGGTGTGGGGGAATGCAGAGGAGAAGGGATGTGTCAATTCCCCGATTTTGCTACTGGATATCTCAGAGACTCCTCAAACTGAAAATGTCACAAACTAAATGCTTTACCTTCTCCCCCACCCTGCTCCTTTCTCTTCATCAGGTAGGCCCAGAACTCTTCTAATTATCCCACTCCTCCAGCTACTTGGTTGTGAAGTCACAGGCTTTGCTTGGCTCTCTCCCATGGTCTGTGGCCTGAGCAGGCCCTCAGCGACTTGTTCTGCCTCTGGGCCTTCTCCTTTAATCCAACTCCAATGCAGCAGTGAAAGCGAGCTTTTGAAAATGCAAATCGGATAATGTTGCATTTCTGCTTAAAGTTTAACTCATTGCCTTAGGCTAAAGTGCAGACACCTGAGTGTTTAATACAAGGTCCCTGAGGACCTCATTACCCGCCTCTCCAACAGCAACTCTCTCTCCTCTTCTTGCTGTACTTCCTTCCATCATCTCTCTCCACCCCATTTTCCATCTTCTTGTCCTCTGGCATGTTCATTCACATCTCCCTGTTTTTCCCCACACTTTGCTTTTGTCAGGAAAGCCCTTCCCCTTTGGTGGTCAGTAGATTACCCCTAGGAGAAGCCATCCCTGATTCCCACCCCCAATCCCCAAAGAGTTGAGTTAATTCTCTGTGTCTCTGGATATATGAATGAATGAATGAATGAATGAGTGAAAAGGTAAATGAAGTCATTTCTTATGAGTTGATGAGTAAACTATCCAATTCAAAGAATGCACTGATTTTGAAATAAATACAAACCAAACTGTGGCTGCATTTACAAATGTTGCTGTGAAGCACCAAATGTGGATGTGTGTGCATTGGTGGGATATGCTGGCTCTGTTATGATAAATAAGTCAATACTCACACAAGCAGGATAGTTTCAGAACATTGCCATGGAGACAAATGAGGACTCAAGCAGCAGGGTACCACTTAGGCAGTGACAGATTTTACATAAAATGGGCTTAGATACACCTTTCTTGTCAAAAAATCTCCTGGCTAATGGGAAGAATGCTTTAAGACAGAATAAAGCCTTACACCCACAATGAACATAGGAAAACAGGAAGTAGCAAGTTGGGAAAAAGATCCATTCTTGGCTAGAGATGGAAAAACAAAAGGAGAATAAGGATGCTGAGGCCCTGGCATGATGATGGAGTTTGGGATGTTATCGGAATACAAACTGAGGTGGATGATGTTTCGAGCCCTGTCAGGTGAGGTGACAGAATACCACAAAGAACATTTAGAGCTGGAGGAAACTGGCCTTTGGGACCTCAGAAGTGTCTACGGCAAAGTGTTAATAATTTATTACATAACAAGAACTAATATCTTCTAGTTCTTTTTAGTGTGCAGGGAATGACCTTCCTTGCCCATTGACAGCTGATTCTTCCCAAGTCCAGCTCAAATGGCACTGCCCTGGGCACGAAGCCTTTTCCAACTCTCCAGACAAGGTTAACAACTTCCTGCCTGTGGCTTCTCGGAGCTCAAGCCCCTCTGCTCATTGCCTGCATCGTGGTGGTCCTTGCGTCAGCTTCCACCAGACTGTGACCCACTAGAAGACAGGGCCCTTGTCTAGGTATCTTGATACCCTGACGTTCAGTGTGGTGCCTGGTGTGGAGAACTTCCTCCGTAAAAGTTGGCCAGATGATGGTGGAGACATTAGTTAGGGGAAGAGGAAGATTTTGTTGAAGATGTTAGGAATAGAAACTCCAGGTAACCAGGAAGGCTCAACCCTGCAGAAAAAGCCACATGTGTGAATGGGAAGCTGAGTACCCTGGCCAGTTGTAGGTTTATATATATGTATATATTTTAAACTTTTAATAATTTATTTCAAAATAATTTCAAACTTTCAGGAAAGTTGCAAGAACAGTATAATGATTTACCATATCCCAAATGCAAACTTCCTGTTAACATTTCACCACATACTCTCTCTCCAGGTATATACGTGTGTGTACACATATATGTACACGTATGTATTTGTATGTGTATAGGTAGGTACATGAATACATATTCTCATCATTAGTTTTTTCTGAACTATTTGAGAGCAAGCTGCAAACACAATGCCCTACCACTTCTAAATACTCCAGAGTATATTTCCTCCAAACAAGGATATTCTTCTGTGTAACCACCTGTTTTAGTTTGCTGAAGCTGGCAAAATTCAATATACCAGAAATGGGCTGGATTTGAACAATGGGAATTTATTGGTTTACAAACTTACAGTTGTGAGGCTGTGAAAATGTCCAAATCAAGCGTCATCAAGATGATACCTAGACTCCTCTGTCTGATGGCAAGGCACATGGTAGTGTCTGCTTGTCTCTCTCTTCCTTCCTGGGTTTCATTGCTTCAGCCTTCTGGCTTCAGTGGTTTCTTCTGTGTTTCTGGGGCTTTCTCTCTCACCTTCTATGTCTTTCTCTTTTAACTTCTCTCTGTTTCTCTGAATTTCATCCTCTTATAAATGACTCCAGTAAGAGGATTAAGACCCACTTGGAGCACACCTCAACTGACATAACCTAATCAAAAGTTCCCACCCACAATAGGTCCACACCCATAGGAATGGATTAACTTTAAGAACATGATCTTCTGGAGTCCATAAAGCATCAAACCATCACACCCCATACAATGCTCCAAGTCAGGGAGTGGACTTTGAGAGAATAACATTGTCCATTCCATAGACCCCATTCATAGTTTGCCAACTGTCCCAATAAAATTTTCCTTTCTGGTCTAAGATTGCATCCAGGAATACTTGTTGCATTCTTTTCATGCCTCTTAGGTCTTCTCCAATTTGGAAAATTCCTTAGTCTTTCTCTGCCTTTCATGCTCTCAGAGGATGACCTCAGCCTGTGTCTGTCTGGTGTTTTCTCATGGCCAGGCTTGGATAATATTTTCTTGATAGAAGCATGTTTTAGTTTCCTGGGCTGCTCAAGCAAATACCAATGCAATGGTTTGGCTCAAACAATGGGCATTTATTTTCTTACAGTTTTGAGACTAAAAGAAAGACCAAATCAAGACCTCATCAAGATGATGCTTTCTCCCTGAAGGCTGTGTTGTTGTGTGGCCAGCTGCTGGTGACACTGGGTCCTTAGCTTGGCACATGGCAAGGCACATGGTGGCATCTCCTAGTCACTCCCTTCTCTTCCGGATACAGCCTCTTGTCTCCTGTGGCTTTTTCTCTGTCTGTCTGAATATCATTCTGCTTCTAAAAGACTTCAGTAATAAACTTAAGATGCATCCAGATTGGGCTGGGCCACACACCTTAACTGAAGTAACCTCAGCAAAAGGTCCTACTTACAATGGGTTCACACCCACAGGAATGGATTAGATTTAAGAAGACGATTTTCTGAGGGTACATACAGCTTCAAACCTCCAAAGAGCACCTCAGAAATGATGCTGTGCTCTTCTCAGTGAATCACATGGGGTGGCAGGGAGAGCACACGATGTAAACCTACCCCACAACTGGGAATACTAATCTTGATCGCTAGTCATTTGGTGTCTTCAGCTTCCTTCCCTGTAAGGTTGCCATTTTCTCCCTTTGTGATTGATTGGCATTGTTGTTCCTCATCAAATTCCACCCGCCAATCTTAGACTCCGTCAATAACTCCTGCCCAAATCAAACACCACTGTGATGGTTTTCTATTTCCATCATTCCTTCTACTTTTACCTGGCAGTACTAATAAGTACTACTTTTGTTACTGTCAGGAAGAGCTTCCCTATTTTTCCTGTTTGTTTATATATTTATTTCAGTAAGGACTCCTATTTTTTTCAGTGGGTTGCATTTTATTACCTTTTTGTCCTTGTTTTGATGTTGAAGATGTTTCAGATATGGCCAAAGGGAGTCTCTTCAGGGTGGGCCCCACATCCCTCTGACACATCTCCATCAGCTATGCTCCAGGCTCTTAGGTTCTTCTTGTACTTTCCTTGCTCCAGCCTGCAATTAGACATTTCTCTGAGGAGCCCTGCTTTCTGTCCGTGGAGGATGGTGTTTAGAAACCAAGATCTGGGTACTTATGTGCTCACTGCTATTAGGTCCTCAGAGTGGCTAAGAAATATATGTATGTATATATGCACACATGCTATATATACACAGATACATCTACAACTATTTCTTTATCTATCTGTGTTTATATATTAAAAAGCCGTAAGTTTATACTGAGACCTCCAATTCCAATCCAACCTCAGAGTTCTTCATATGTTTCACCTTCTCTGTATTTCTAACTATCTCCTCCAATGTGAGAAACTTGGCTCTCCTTATCTTCAATATATGTACCTGTTTGCTCAATAAATTTACTTATTTGCTTAACATCATCCAGCTGCACCAGCTGTGCCCTTTACCTCTGCTCCCTGCCCTCAGCCCCAGCACTCTGTCTCCTTGGACGCCAGCAGGCACACTGCAGATGCACCTCCACGTGCAGCAGCCTCCCCGTCAACACCTGGGGAGCGCCCACTGCTAACTCTTCCATGTGGGGAAGGTGTTACAAACAAGCATTATACCTTAAAAACACTCAACTGGTTGTGGAGGAGAAAAGAATTTATTCATGATCTTACGAGAACGCATGCACAGCCAGAAACATGGCAGGCATGCTAAACAATAGAACACAGCAAAAATGTATATCCTAGGCCTAAACACAAGTCCCTCCCCTGTTCCTCCATTGGCTGGATACTCCAGAGGGTACAGTCTATCCGAGAGAGCTAACTAGCCCGCCTTTGAGATTTTGAATAGTACAGCCTATCCAAGAGAGCTCATCCAGTTTAAATTTCCTGCTGAGAGTCCCCACCTTTGACCATACCTCCACACTCTTTTACGGTCCAGTAACCCTGGTTATCTTTCCCATATAAGGAACTGGTGCTGATTCTAGACTTCTGTCATGGCGCTCTCTCTCTTTTTCCTTCCGCTCACTACGGGGCTAATTTAAGCCAGCTCTTCCACCCAATCTCCATTTTCTCTATTCCATGTGATCTTTATGTGAAAGCTAAACTTAACCCTTTCTTACAGAAGGGAATGGAAGGACAGGGGAAAGGAAGGGAAAAGGAAAGAGAGGAAGAGAAAAGGAAAAAAGGAAGAAGATGACTGTGTAAACTGTTTTAACTGAAAGCTAACAGGAAGAAGATGCCATTTTACTGCAGCAGAAAATCTCACCTGTACCAGCAAATGCTTTATCAAGTATTGATTAATATAGATTGATGCACACTCATGTATGAATATTGCTTTAATAAATGGCCTACTTATTTACATTTAAAATGTAGGACCCTGTGGCATTCCTCTCTTCACAAATGCCATAAAACCTTGTAGATGGGGTGGGTGGGGCACATAAAGTAGCAGTGACAAGTCCACAGAAATACCCAAATGGCAATTTACAGTTGGGTGCAGCCTAAGTTAAGGACACTGCTCAGTACTTGGGGGACAAAGTTAAATACAGCTTATCACCTGAATTTGAAGTCAACAAAAATTAGCTTCAAATGAGTGAAATTAGCCACCTCTGGGTGGAACCATCTTGAAAGATGACTTGCAATTTGCTGCTGGATGTGACCAGGGTGCTTTCCAAATCTCCTTCAAGAAGACTAGAGAGTCTTCAAAACCTGCTTGTGCCATCATTCACTCATTCAAAACTTGCCACATTGGTGTCTACCAGTTTCCTCCCTTTCAGTCTGCTGTGCACAGAGGGATAAACATAGAATAAACAGGGTCCTTGTTCTAGTTTGCTAATGCTGCAGGAAGGCAAAACACCAGAAATGGGTTGGCTTTTATAAAAGGGGGTTTATTTCGTTACACAGTTACAGTCTTAAAGTGTCCATTAACAAAGGGTATCTTCACTGGAGAAAGGCCATTGGCATCCGGAAAAGCTCCGTTAGCTGGGAAGGCATGTGGCTGGCTTCTGCTTGCTCCAAGTTTGCATTTCAGAATGGCGTTCTCCAAAATGTCTACGTTAGCTGCCAACGGCCATTTTCAAAATGTCTGTCTCAGCTCCAGCTCGCTGTGAGCTCCTTCTGTCTGAGCTTATATAGTGCTCTAGCAAACTAAACAAGGCCCATGCTGAACAGGTGGGGCCACACCTCCATGGAAATTATCCAATCAGAGTTATCACCTATACAGTTAGGTGGGTCACATCTCCATGGACACTGAACCAATAGGTTCCAACCCAGTCCACACTAAAGCGTCTGCCCCCACAAGAATGCATTAAAGAATGTGGCTTTTTCTGAGGGACATAAATATACAAACCGGCACAGTCCTCATACTCAGAAACTTCATAGTCTGGTAGGGGAGACAGAGCAGTGACTAGGCCGTTTCATATATATGTATGTGTGTAAAGTGCCTGGAGAGGAGTGAGCCCCAGCTCTGACTTCTGAAGAGTGTAAGGAAAGGATTCCTGGAAGAGGTTACGCCTAAGCTGAGACCTGTGGACTAGTGGGAGTTAGCCACGAGAAGGGGAGAAAGTAAGGGGAGAGAATATTTCAGGATGAGTGGCCACATGTTCTGGGATCTGGAAAAGAGAGAGCACTTAGAGCACTCAGGGACTGGCAAGGGGCTCAGTGTGGCTGGAATGTCAAGGTTGAAGGGGGATGGGGAGACATGACAGGGATTGGATCATCAAAGGTCTTGGAAGTCATATTTAAGTATTTGGATCTCATCCCGAGGGGAGTGAGATGTCCCTCAAGTGTTTTAGGCAGACATGTGATATAATCATAGTCCCATTTTAGAAAACCTCTCTGGCTTTGTGTGGCTATTAGACTAGATGAGAGCAAGGCTGGAATCAGGGAAATCACTTAGGTGGCTGCTTCAGAAACCCAAGGAAGAGAACATGGGACTGAGACCAATCAAGAACAGAAGGGGTGGATTTCACATCCATTAAGGATAGAATGTCAGGGCTTGGTGGTTAATTGGTTAAGGGGCAGTGATGGATGGGGAGGAGTCAAGGATGATGGGCCAGGGTCTGGCCTGGGCAAGTATTTGGTTTGGGGCTGCAGTTTGCCAATGCCCTGGTTTCTCAGTCTCCTGGTCAATCAGCCTAGCACCATGCTTGGCACATAGGAAGCATTCAACAAATATCTGTTGAATGAAGAATGAATGAATGGGCCCATCTTCTAGCAAAAGAAGTGATGTTAGGACCCAGGCTGCTGCAAGAGCACAGACCAGGCTCAACAAAGGTTTATTGTCCACTTCTGAAACAGAGCCACATATCGGCTCACCCATCTTCAGCAACTGGACACTTCTGCCTTCCATGTGGGACACTTACCCGGACAGTTAATGTGTGAAATAAGGAAGGCTCAATGCAAGTTGTGAATTTGTTCATTTGAAAAACCAGACACATACACTGTTCTGTTGGAGAGGCTTGAAAAGGGTGTGTGTATGGGCTTGGAATGGAACTGGGATGAGTGTTGGGGAGGAACTTTCCATCCCCTCTCTTCACATTTCCTTATGGAGGAATTTTGATTAGGGAGACACTCCTGGCTTTTCTCTGTCCCTTACTCTCTTCTCCCAAATAGTTTAACTGCTTCATGAGCTTGGGAAAAGGAACTGAGAGTACCTGGCTCGGCCCCTTCTTCCCTCTGTCTTAGGTTTTGCCCTCCTGCAGAGAGTGTGTGCTGTGCCGGCTGTCAGCCTGACACTTGGCTTAGGGAGGCAGGCCCCACCGTGGGAGGCCTGTGGTTATGCTGTCGTGGTGGTAGCTGAGTCCGCCTCATCTGGGAGGCAGTGTTAGGAAGTCGACTGCTACCGTCACCTAGGCCACATTTCCTGAATCAGTTTTATTATTAATTAGGTTGTAAAAGAAGGATGTTATTTATTGCCCTGCACCTCCCACCACTGGGCCCCCAGCTGCAGGGCAGATGCCTGTCGCCAGCTTGTCATCCCCTCATCACCCTGCCCCGGTTCCCTGGGTGGTGGTTTTATGGCTCCCTGGGACCCTCTGTTCCATTTCTTTTAGAGAGCTTCCCCGCATCCTCTTGTGCTTGAGGTCTAGACGGTCTGAACTGGGATTCGGGTAAGGGCTGCGGGATTACAATTTCTCACTGGTTTGAAGAACTGTGAGGACAGAGGAAATGACAGGGCCTGACACAGTACTTGGTGCTCAATAAATACCAGTGGATGCCTGTGGGAATGAACTGTGCAGGTACTGGGTAATATTGGTGTTGGTGGACCTTGGGCATGATACCAGTGGACTTGGCCAATATCTCGGTCCCGAGGTGTTGGCTGCACCCAGGTGCATCTGGGGACTTTTCCAGTGCTAGGAGCAAGTGCTGTTTGTGACATCATACAAAACCTCCAAGTCCAAACGACTTAAACTTAGGGACAAAGGTCACCTTTGGAAGCTTATTCCTAAGTCTCTCCTGAAAGGTCCATGCTGTGGTGAAAAAAGGGGTGAGTTGCTTAACTGGAAAAAATGCTGTAAAGTGGAAGGAGGGGCTTAACTATATAAAGCTATAAAACTTTGTTAAAATTATTACTTTAATCTAGACTTTAGAAGTCATGCACCTTGTCCCACGATCCTGGCAGGCAGCGCAAGGTCAATTGGCCTAAGAATTTGCCAGCTGCACTGGCAGGGTCAGAGGGCTGCAGCAGGGAATGAGGGCCCTGTTTCTAGTCACGAGCAGTCCAGCTCTGTTCTTGGAGCCTGATTTAAGGGTGGTCTTGGCAACACTGCATGGTAGAAGGAAGAACATAGACTGCAGCGCCAGGTAGAACTTGGTTTGAATACTGCCTCTACTGTGTGACCTTGGGAGTATAGCTTAACCTCTCTGAGCTTCTCTGAGCCACCGTTTTCTTATCTGTCAACAACTAGCACCATGCCTTGTTGACATTCAGTAAATGCGAGACCCTTTTTCTCAGGATCTATCCTGATTGCATCAGGCTCTACCAGGCTTGGTGCCCATGTGTTCACGATACTCCTTTCCTCCAAGAGGCCTGCTCTGACCTCCAGATCCCAGCGTGAACTCTCTTCTAAACGATCCAGCCTTAACAGTTGCATGGATATCGTGCTTTGCTGAGTGAGTTTCTGTTCCTATGTCTGCATTTTACTTCTTCAACTAGGCGTAATCTCTTTCAGAGTGGAGACACTTTCATCATTTTTTTTTTTTATGTTCCACTTTTGAATCTTAGCAAAGTGCCTCTGCACATAGCACTTGCTCAATAAATAGAGATCGACTGGTCCTGCACTTAACTTTTGTCTCCTAAATATCGCCCCAGAGCTCTGCCCTGAACCCAGCCTATAGGAGGTCATTACTATAAAGCAACAATGTGTTTATTAATTTATCTGTTTATCTAGCAGCCCTACCATGACTCATATATCCAAATGAGGACTGTTTCCTTATTAGGAGGCACTTTGAAGGCTAACTATTTATTCCAAGGAGCCTGTCACCTCTCAAAGCACATTTGCAACTCCTGCTCTGAATCAGTGCCAGAGTCAGAGAACTGAATCTTCATGCCTCCTGGGTGGAGTTATTTTTGGAAACACCAAAAGTCGTCTTGGCTAAGAGTGGTAGGTACAGTCATCCAGGGGCTGGGTGAGTGTAGAGAGTGTACAGAGTGTAGAGAGGGTGCCCAGTTAATATTTAATTGAGTTAATATTAATCAGTTAATATTTAATTGAGCACTTTTGCAGTGTGTCCGACACCTCATAATAGAAGCCTCTCTCATTTTAATCCTCATCTCGACTCCATGAAGCAGGTGCCGTTATTTTCCCCATTTTACAGAACCCGAGGCCCAGAGAGTGCAAAATGCAAGGACCCCACTGCCTTTTTCTCATTACTAAGCTAGTGTTAGGAGGCCAGGAAGCAGGCAGTACAGGCTGACCCGAGTGGCGCTTCTGCACCCCAGCAGAGACCAGGGGTGTGGCTGCCTCTCTTAAAGACAGCAAAGCCAAGAACAGGAATAGTTGAATCAAGCTATGTGGAACTGAGGACCCCCTGGGGGGCTGAGGAAATAGATCAGGTCAGCCAGCATGGGCAAGTACAAGCGCCCTGAAGGCCCCTCTGGGAGAGATTAGAAAAGGGGGAGAGAACTGTTAAATGGCTGGGGATCTCGTAGTAGGGTGGAGATGTTCACTAAAATCCCAAGCGGAAGGAATACCTTTTATGCCTCTCTTTTTCTTTCCTAAAGTTGTATTAATGCTTGCTGACTATAAAAGGAATTAAGTTCATTGTAGAAAACTTGGAATATATACAGAAGTATAAAAGAAATAAAAAATCATCTATAAATGTTCCCCTTCCCCCAGATCTTAGACCTTGCTAAGAGGAAAGTGCTGTGGTGTTCCGCACATGGGGGGTTATTTATAAAGCTGCCTCCTCCCCACCCACCCACTCCCTTCTATGCCTCGGCTGGAGAGAGGCCCTCAGCCCGGACATTCCCTTGCAGCCTACTCAGGCTGCTATATAAAGGACTGCCCTTCTAGGGGCTGGATCAGAACGTTCCCATCTCTTGGTTCCAGGGCTCTGATAATCTGCCTGGCTGGCAGCTCTCGGGGATCTGCCAGTGGGCTCCGACTGCTGATACAGGGTCTTTGGCAACTTTGCGGTCATCTTCCCTGGTGACCATTGAAACCTGGCCAACGGCATTAACTGAAACCTCAAACGTAGGAAGATGTTTGCTTGTTTCATTAACGGGCAGTTGCCAGCAGCCAGGGTGAACTGGACGGGCTTGGCAGGGCGATGAGAGTGTCTGGAACGTGCAGGCTCGTGGTCAGTGCCGATGGGCCATCAACGGCCACGGTGTCCTCTGAAGCAGCTGTGCCTGCCCCTGCTCTCAGGCCTTTCCTAACTTCCCTCCCCTCTCCCTTCATTAGGGTTTGGCTCAGAGTCTTCTTCATCCATATGGCTTCTGCAGGCAAAGGCCTTATGTGGCCGGGTGGCCTGCTGTGTTTCAGTTCCAGAATTTCAGGCTGGACGCCTCCCTAATTGGGAGGGGACTACAGTGGATGTACTTGCTCAGCCTGGAAATAAGTTTGCCAAGAGAGGCAGAAGCATCCTGTTGCTGCAAGTTGGGGCAGAGGGGAGACAAGAGACGCAGGGTGGCATCCTCAAAAAATGCACAGGCTTTAGAATCAGACAGAGCTGGGTTGAAACCCTAGCTCCTTCACCTAAAAAACCAAAAAGGTGTGATCTTAAGCAAGTTATTTAACCCCTCTGAGCCTCAGTTTTCTTTGCTGTAAAATGTAGAGTATGATACCTACAACTTAGAATTGATGTAAAAATTAGATAAGATGACATATATAAAGCACCTGAAACATGTATCAGATGGTGTTATGGTAGCTGGTACAATTATTGTTAATAATATTATTTATAATGGTTTGGATGTGGAGAGAGAGTGGTGACAAGAGTCTTCCTCTTAGATTCAAGATAGTCCTGGGGAACTCTTGATCTCTGTAGTAAGAAACCCAACTAGGGAGGTAGGTGCATGCTTCTGCTGATATTTAGATGAATTTTTTTCAAGTTTTGCAGAATCCTTTCAAAGCAACTCTGGGGCCTGAGGAGGTCCTTGCTTGCCTTTGTATTGGCTCCTTGCAAATCTGATCAACCTTATATGAAAAGGCAAGTAGTTGTACTTCTTGCCTGGCCAAAACTTAGTAGCAGAATATTCCTGCTAAAAACTATAAGTTACTTCCAAGATGGAATGATTATCTATAAAATAGCAATAGTGAAAACATTACTTATCAGAACTTACGAGTTACAGTTAAAGCAGGGTCCAGAAGAATATTAACATGGATTAATAAAAAATTAAATAAAAATGAAAACACTGCAATAAGCATCCAACTGAAGTAGTTAGGAAAAAAGCAATAAACCTAAGGAAAGCAGAAGGAAGGAATTAATAAATGTTAAAGCAGAAATTAGTGAATTATAAAACAGAAAAATGTTAGAACTAATAAATTCAAAAGCTAATCCTTTGAAAAAACAATAAAATTTATAAATTGTCTGCTAACCTCATCAAGAGAAAAGAAGGTAGAAAGCACAAAAAAGAAACGCTAAGGGAAAAATAACTACAAATGGAGAGAATTGAAAGGATCTTTATGGACTATTTTGCTCAAGTTCATGTAAATAAATTTTAAGGCTTGGTAAAATGGATACTTTTCTGGGAAAATATAATTCACCAAAATCTGATTCAACATCATGAAGACGTCAGTTTTGCCTTAGTTAATGTATAGGACTTTCAAAGAAATCCCAGTAAACATCCAATAAAAATAACAGGTTATATGGGAAAAGAAATAAGAAAAAGAACGGGAAACTGTGCTTACAAGATACAATGTATATAAAGCTACAATAATTAAAATAGTGTAGGACATCTTGGAGTGGGAACAGAATAGGAAGTCCAGAAACAGACCAAAATTTATTGGGAATTTAGCTTATGATAATGATGCCATTTCAAATCATTGGAGAAAGAGATGAATTATTCAATAAATGGTGTTGAGACAACTGGGTAACCATCTGGAAAAAAATTAAGTTGGAGCCATACCTCGCTTCTCAGGATATATATCAGGAGAAATGAATGATTTAAATTTTGAAAAAGTGCTAGAAGAAACCACGGGAGATTAAAAAATAATCTTATGACCATTTTGGAATAGGAAAGAATTTTTAAAGTATGGCATGCATACTTTAAAAGTCATAAAGAGGAAAAAAGATAGTTTCTATTGCATTAGTAATTATATAAGGAAAAATCAGCACAAGCAAATTCAAAAGAAAATGTCAAATCAGGAAAAAATTTGCTAATCCTAGTGCATAAAGAACTTTTACTAATCAGTAAGAAAAATTATTCATTCTATGGTAAGAAAATGGGCAAAAGATATTAACAGAGAGTTCACAGAAAAGGAAACTCAAAACATTTATAATCATATAAAAAGCTGCTTTATCTTAATCATTACAAGGGAAATTGTGAAACGAAACTACAGAGAGATAGCACTTACCATTTTTCACTTACCAAATTGATGGAAATCAAAAGTTCATTCATAAATTCAGTTGGTGAAGGTCTGGAGAGCAGACACTTATGTTGTTGATGGAAACATTTAATTCATACAACCCCTGTGGATGACAAAAATTATAAATGCACTTACCTTATCCTAAAGCATCCAACTTCTAGGAATTTATCCTAGAGTTTTAATCATTTTTAGATGAAATTAAGTATGTGCAAAGGTTATTCATTGCAGCATTGTTTGTGAGAGTAAAAGATTGGACACCCCCTAAATGTCCATCAAAAAAGGACTGGTTAAATAAATTCTGGTGCATTGAGGCAGTGGAACACTGTGCAGTCTAAAAATCAATAAGGAATCTATTTATGAACTGATAGGGGACTGAGCGCCTAGATACACCTCCAGTGTATTAACATGCAGAACAGTGTGTGTGTAAAACAGTGTGTTTTTGAAAATGGGACGAAAAGAACATACACAGTGGTAAAAGCTAATATGTACAGTCAGGACACCATTCAGACTCATTCTAACTCTCTTGTTTAACCTCACAACGATCCTATGAATTGGGTACTAGGATTATTCTTGTTCACAGGTGGGAGTGACTGGGGCACAGAGAAGTTGCCCAGGGTACATGGCTGGTAACGGTGGTGCTGGGTCTTGAACTGAGGCAGGCTGGCTCCAGAATTTGTAGTCTTAACCACCATGGCCATGCTCCTGTGCAGGAACACATGTGCACACATGCATATAAATGCTTGTATATCCAAACATTACCTCTGGATGCCTAAGAGAAAGCTATGGGGGGGGTGGCAGTGGTGGTGGTGGTGGTGGGAGGTATTTTACTGTATTCTCTTTTGCACATTTTGACACTGAACCAAGTTTTATCTTTTAAAACATTTTAAACAAACAAATAAATTCATGATTGGGGGCAGTTGGGGGGTATATTGTGCAGGAGCCAGGTTCCCTGAAGGCAGAAGTAAAATTTCTGCCTGGGTACCAAGGCCAAAGGTCACTACCTACCAACCGTGTGGCCTCCCAAGGCTCGGATCCACTCACAGGGCTCTTGTAAGAGTGGTGGGGTGGAGGTGAGCGAGGAGCCGCCTGGGTCCTACCTGCGGGAGGGCTGCGCCAGCAGCCCACCTGCCTCATGCCAACTCTGGGGTCCAGGCTCAAGGAGGTGGGCATCAGGCTGGCACCTCTGCTTGGGTCCCTGCCGTGATCAGTGGAGAGGAACCCCACCCAGAAGCCTGCGTGCTCATCGCCCCCCGAGGCTATCGGGCCTGGCTTGACACATCCCCAGGCAGTGGGATGGGACAGGGTCTATTTTTGGTGGTGCAGATAATGGGTTTCTGCACAGGAAATCTGTTCCTGTGAACGGAGGTGGTGCTGTGTGGAGCAGCACCTTAAGGTTTCCACGCTTCCGCTCCGGGTAAGCGGCCTACACGGCCGTGCTGGGGAGTCACTGCCAGCCAAAGAGCGAGGGCTGTGGGGCTGGGGTAGCTCCTGTGTTCCTCTCCAACATTTGCTCGCCTGGAGAAAACTTCCTTTCTCTGCAGCGCCCTTCCTTTTCTTTTCTTTTTTTTCCTTTTTTCTTTTTTTCCTGGGCACAGCCTGGATGCTACAATGTGATGAGATGATGCCAGATGTCGAGAGCCACTCCCGCTCCCCAGCAGCCGGCCTCCTCCTCGGTAATGCCAGCGACCGCCAGACACGGACAACTGCAGCAACCTCTCAACCGCAACGACCACACAACCACAACCGCAAAACCCATCACAACCACAACTGCCACAGCCATGTTACTTACATAACCCAACACCCACACCAACACAGCATCAGCTGCCATTCTCCAAGTGTGTTATGTTCTCACTCGGTCCTCAGAACGACCCTGAGAGGGAGGCCTCCAGAGCTCTGGCTGCAGATCAGCAGAGGCCTAGGGAAGCTGGGTGACTCTGGAGGACTTTCCAGCTGGAATGCCTGGGGCTGGTTTTCAGATCCGGTCTGCCTGACGCCAAAGCTGGCTCATGGTATTGTCTCCTTCTTCTCTGAGGGAAGGCAGGGTCTGTTTCGGACTTCCATTTCAACTTGCTTATAAGCCCCTGAGGATGGGGCATCTTCCTTATTTTCGCTTCCTGAGATGGGCGTCTTTTTATTTTTTTCTTTCCGGTGGGTGCCTGTGCTGCCCAGCGCTGCCCTCTCTGGTCTCAAGTACACGGGAGCAGGCAGGCGTGTTCTCTCATCTCAGCATTTCATTTACCCTGGCACTTCACGGTAGAGGCAGATCTCTGGCCTTCCAAAAAACACTTTCCAAAAGGGGAATGGGGCAGCACGATGTTGAAGAGAAAACCCTCAAATATTGTCAGCACGCTCCTATAGAAAGCCTCTGTTCTGTGTGGCCCAGTACGGGCTGCTGGCAGTGCAGCTCAGCCAAAGACACACAGGACTGACCAGGAGTGTGGGGAGACGGTGTTTCAGTTTGCTAAAGCTGCCAGAATGCAATTTAGCAGAAATGGGTTGGTTTTTACAGTGGCGATTTATTAGCTTACAAATTCACAGTTCTAAGGCCATGAAAATGCCCAAATTAAGACATCAACAGGACGATACCTTCTCTGAAGACAGGCTGCCAACATTTGGGACACCTCTGTCACATGGGAAAGCACATGGCTGGCATCTGCTGGTCCTTCCATCCTGGGTTTCATTGCTTTCAGCTTCTGGCTCCAGTGGCTTCCTCTCTCAGCTCCTCTCGGGGCTTTTTCTTTCTAAGTTCTCTCAGCTTTTTCTGTCTTTCATTCTCTCGAAAAGGATTCCAGTAAGGCAATTAAGACCCACCTTGATTGGGCTGGGTCACATCTCAATAGAAATAACCTAACCAAAAGGTCCTGTCCATAATTGGTCCACACCCACAGGAATAGATTAAATGAACATGGCCTATTCTGGGGTACATAAGAGCTTCAAACCACCACAGATGGGATGTGCACAGAAAGATAATTTAGACTCTCAAAGCAACCAGTGATCCAAGGGAGGGAATGCAACTGAC
The DNA here is from genome assembly GCF_015220235.1 of Choloepus didactylus. Lineage (NCBI taxonomy): Eukaryota > Metazoa > Chordata > Mammalia > Pilosa > Megalonychidae > Choloepus > Choloepus didactylus. The sequence continues at coordinate 82,001,413 of NC_051308.1, read as the reverse complement.
AGGAAGTGCTGCCAAAGGGCGGGAAACGGGAAAACGCTGATGCTGGGGGTCCTCAGGAAGGCTTCCTGGAGGAGATAGGCTTGATCTGGCTCTCGAAGGAAGGATTTGGCTTACCCAATAGAGAGAAGGAGGAGAGGGCATTCCAGGTAGGGGACCCTGCATGAGCAAACCCCAGGGGCAAGCCTGTGCCTGTGGCGGTTTGGTGGTCACTAGGAGGAGAACATCTGGGTAGCTGGGGTCACCAGAGGTCAGACAGGGGAGGGTCTCCCCTGGGTAACGGGAGACCATGGAAGTTTTCAAGAGAGGGGTGGGTGGTGACATGTGCACAGCAGGGTTTCAGAATTTTTTTGTTTTGTTTTTGTTTTTGTTTTTTTTTAGCAGCTCTGTGAGAAGTCAAGTGATAAGACTCTGAGGGTGTTGTGGGGGAAACAAGTTAGACCGAGCAGGAGGCTGAATCTCAGGCTAAGCTGGCAGCCTGGGGGTGGGAGGTAGGGAAGGGATGGACGTGAAGGACAGGATGACCTCTTGGGTTTGGGGGAGGATGAGGCAAGGATGATGACTCCGAGTTTTCACGTTTGGCTCCTGGAAAGAAGCAGGGACATTCTGAGGGTTTGTTAGTTTGCGGGGAGAGCAGATGAGCTCCTGTAGCACTTGGGAAGGCTGTGGCCATAGGTGAAGCCCTGCTGGTAGTTGGTGATGTGGCCAGAAGCTGGGGAGAAAGACCAGGGACGGTGGCGAGAGCTGGAGGAGAAGAAGGGCACGGCAGTTGGAGAAGTGCCAGAGAGAGAACGGGGCTTCTCCAGGGAGGGGGCAGGAAGACGGCCAGCACCCAGCTCCCGACACAAAAGACTGTGAGAGCATGAGGCTGCAGGGGCGGCGAGAGGATCGGCTTCCGGAAGGGCCAGCTGGGGGGCAAGGCTTGACCTCAGCGGTCCAGCATGTCCGGCAGAGGCCACTGTCCTCCTCCGCTCCTGTGTCTTTCCTCCTGCTCCGTGGTCATCGTAGTCTTGCTGTGTGGTCATCTGTCCACCCACTTCCCTGGAAGCCCTGTGAAGCCTCCTGTCTTCTGCAGCTCTGTGTCTCTGTGCCCCACACAGGACCTGGTGTTTAGCAGGTGCTCAGACAATGGAGGAAAGAATGTACCGGGCAGGTGGGACAGGCCCAATGAGCTTTTTGCTGCTGGTTGGTGTGGGCAGTCCTGGAGCATATTTGAGCAGCAGACTGTGCCAAGAAGCAGGGTCCGGGCCCCCAGACCCCAGTGGGCAGCCAGTGTCCCTCTTGGCCGGATTCTCTAGCTTCCTCTCCTGGGCTGGTCAGGAGCACCATGTTTTGAGGCAATTGCTCGGTCCTGGGCACAGTGGGCGAGTCCAGTGACCAATGGCCAGAGTTTCCTCACTGTTCGTTCAGTTTCTTCTGCCTATTAGGGGCCCAGGTTGATATTAAGGAGAAAGAGAGAAGAAGGCAAGCAGGGCAGAGAGTCACTGTCTAAGACAGTGGGGGGGGGGGGGAGCTGGAGTGGGAGGAGGGAGGGAAGTGATGGGGGTGGTGAAGGGGGAGAGGTGGGGATGGGTTTGGATCTGAGCTTTAAGTTTGAAGCCTGTCGTCAGAGGAGGCGATGGGGATGGGCGGCCTCATGTGCGTGGGGGTGGCGTCCCCAATCCCAGGAGCCATGGGTGATGGAGGAGAGGAGGGGTGAGGTAAGGCTAAAAGAAGACTCGCAGCCTCTGCTGTGGAGGTTGGGTTTTACGTAATAAGCAACTGGGAGTCACAAACACAGAAAGACGATTCAGTCAGCACATAATGGTGCAGGATGAATTTTCGTAGCCACCGCAGCCGGGCCTGCTGCACCCTCAGGCGTTAGGCAGGATGCTGAAGGGTCAGGCTGGCTGATGGGTGGTGTGTGGTGGGAGTGCAGGAGCCCAGGAGAATGCCTCAGGGTGCGGGGCTGGGGCAGGGGTGAGGCTGGGGGTGAGGGAGGTGGGAGTGAGACAGGCCAGACCACGATTTAGAGGACATTGGGGACAGAGGAGGAGGAGGCATAAAAGGAAGAAAGAGAGAGAAAGGAAGCCAGAGGGAGAGATTAAGAGAGTGACAGAGAAACTGGGGAGAGAAGTGCTTTCTAGATCTGAAGGAATGAATTTATCTGCACATTTCTTTTGTCTGGGTCATTTTCACATGGGGCCGTGCAATTGAGGAACTGCACTGTCTCCTCACACAGCCCCTAATCCTTGCCTTCTGGACTACAAATTTGGCCAGTCTCCAAGAGGAGAGAGCACTGCCCCCCTCCACTTCTGCAGACTTGTTATTTTTGCTGACCGGTCCCCTATACTTCCTCTTTTCCAATTTCAGAGAAGAGCCACACTTTTCCTTCACGGAAAGGGGAACCAGCTCCCAAAGCTGGCAGAACAGCGGGCTCTGAGGTTTGCCAAAGTGCTTGGCTTGCCCTGCCTGTGGAGAAGGGCTGGCAGGGTCTTGTTCCCAAATTCAGCTTGTTGGAGCAGCAAGAACATTTTCCCTTTATCTTACCCAGTTCTCGGCCAGTGGTTCTCAACCCTGGTTGCACATAAGAATCACCGGGGAACTTTAAAAAGGCCTTTTGCCCAGGCAGCACCCCAGATCAATTGGAACATGAATCTTTGGTGGGGAGTGGGGGTGTTGGAATGTTTGAAACCTCCTCTGGAGATTCCAGGGTGCCAGCCAGGGTTGAGAACCTTAGGTCTAAGTGGGTGGTTTCCGTAAACACCTCTTTATTTACAGCTTGAAAATCTAGTTCTGGCTATAAGCTGGGCAGGTATTCTTGATATTGTAGTATTTATAATGAGGCCCAGGCCTGAGGGACAGGTGGCAGATCTGCAGGGAGAGTGAGTAGGGCAAAGGGAAACACCAGTGTGAAACACTTCTGAATTAGAATGCTGCCCACCGCCTCCCTATCAAACAACTCTTTGTATCTGGCACTGGCCACCTATTTCTATTCTGAAGGGACAATAAAATTACACCTGTACCTCCCCTTTTTGCTTTATCTGCTCCCTATCTTCATATAGACTTATTTTCCTCTTTATATACAGTTGTACATATGTACCTTTATGTACCTTGTTGTACCAAAAAGTTTTCTCATCCTTACAAAGGGGTTAACAATACTAATTCATAACCTGATTTTGAGGGCTGAGAAGCATCTGCTTGGAAAGTGCCTAATATAATGCCTGGCTCATAGCTGGAAGGAACACATCATAGCTATTAATATTGTTGTTGTTAGTTATTATTATTATTATTGTTTAGATATGTAGTGCTTTTGTTGTTCAGTCTAAATTTGTAATTTCCCCTTTGATTTCATTCCTTTACCCTGGACCCGTGGGCTGTAATTTCTTTTAGTCATGGTATGTCTGTAAAGGTACATATATTTTCCTTTCACCCTTGAATGAATAGTAGTTTAGCTGGGTATAAAATTATATGTTCCTGATGACTTTCTCTAGTGACTTTACAGAGTTACTCCTGTGTTTTCTGGCATCTGTTGCTGATGAGAGCAGCACCATAGCTTTTTTTTCTTTTGTGGGTAACAGTATTGTTTCTTTGGTAAAATTCTTTATCCTTAGATGTCTTGCAGTTTCATGATGATGGATGGACACTTTTATACATCATAGTGAGAATGCAAGTTCCTGTGTATCCATATCTAGAGTCTCAGTGCTGAGAATTTATAACTTTAATACTGGAACACTTCATGGTATTGTCACTTTGAACATCACTTCTTATTCCTTCTATTCTTTTCTTCTGGAATTCCTATTAGAAGTATGTTAGTGCCTGTCAGTCTATCATTTATGACTCATAACTTGCTCATCTGTATATGTAAATACATTTTCTTTCTTTGTGCTCTGTTATGGGTGAATTCTTCAATATTGCCTTCTAAATGAATCTTTCTTCCCTATAACTTCATAGAGTTTATCCAATATTTTCAAGTTTATGTGCATTTCCTTATATTTTTCATTTCCAGAATCTCTAATTGGTTGTTTCATATCAACTTGCTTTCATTTTATTTTGCCTATTTGTTGTTTCATAATGTCTTATTGTTTTATAGATGATTTTGTCATTTCTTTATATCTTTGAGGATTCTGAACATTTCTTCATAGCGCTGTTACAACTTGGCATTATATTACATAATTTTAAAAACTTGTCTTTATCTTTCACTAGAATGTAAACTCCATGAGGGTAGTCACTTTTTTTATTGTTGTTTATTATTGTGTCAGCAGTATCTAAAACAATGGCATGGACATTGTAGGCACTTAAAAATATTTACTGAATAAACAATAAATTCTAATTTTAAAAGTCAATATTAGATTGACCTGCTATTTGCTTCATCTGACGTGAATTTGGTCCCTACAATTGCATATTTTAAATGGCATGTTGACTCCATTTCCTAGTCTCTCTCTTGGGGGAGTTATTATTGTTAATGCTAGTCTCCTCTGTGCTCACTCCTTCCCAGCCCAGGGACTTTGCAGTTGCCTCCTCCTGGCTCCCCGTTTGGAACTAGACTGTCTGTTGTTGGCTGAGGTATCCATGCTGTCATGATCTGGGGACCCTGCTGACCCCAGCACTGGGCCAGGCTGCTCCTTGATGGGAGGTAAGAGACTGTATAAAGCTGCAGCACTGGCCACAGCTTGTTATGGCTCTTTTCATGCTCGGATTCTGGGTGTGGGAGCCCCACAGAGTCACTGGCTTGGGGACACCTCCTTGCATGGTAGTTCCCATGTCACCTCAAGAGAAAAGTTCCTGGTCCCCTCTGCCTGCACTGGCCTGTAGCCTGACCATCCCACAGTGTCCCCCTGTGGACGGAGCTGTGTTTCCTGTGTTTCTGCTGCTCTGATCCTTGGAGACGTTGATCTTTTTGAGCAATGCCATGTCTTTTAAACTTTTTATGTGTACATTTGATCTATTATTATTCAGTGGGTTATTAAAGCATGAACTTATCATACCATTGTGCTCAGAAGTCCTGTAATTGTTACTCTTTAAACTCCCCATTAAAACTTTCATAACACCACGCCCACAGGGTTTACTTTTGAAAGTATGGAATGCTGAGGTTTGAAGACACATTTAAGTTTACCTCGTTCCACCTCCTCATTTATAGAGGAAGAATTGAGACCCAGTGCTTGCTTCATATCACACGTTCTGTTAGAGGCAGAGCTGGGGAGGGGAACCTGGCCCTACAGCCTGGGCCTTTGAACACCCGATTTCTCTCACATAGAACGGCCTCCCTGTGAGGCTCTTCCTGCCTGAGTCTCACATTTTAAGGTCCAGCTCAGCTTCGACCTAGTTCTCTGGCACATGTGTGGAGAGGGCAGGGGAGTGGGGGAAGGTCTTCTCAGTTAATGTTTGGTTCAATGTTCGCATCTTGTATGCACTACTGCCCTCTAGTGGCCAAAATAGGTATCAAATGTGTAGCCCTGAACAGCAAGGAAAGTCACCCAAGACCATTTGTAGCAAAAATTAAAGTTCTTGTAGTCATAATTACTCTACCTGCATGAAAACATAAATTCAAGTACACTTATTTGGCATGACATTAGTAAATATATAGAACATATATTTATGTGATTAGAAGCTATAATCTACCTCTAATCTAAGGTTCTCCAATTGATGCTGATCATTTCAGCAGCGTTGTCCCATAGAAATCTAATGTGAACCACATGTCATTAGAAATTTTCTAGTAGCCACATTAAAAAAAAGTAAAAAAATGTGAAATTCATTTTAATGATATATCTTATTTAAGCCAACATATCCAAAATATTATCATTTCAGCGTGAACAAAATATAAAAATGACCAATGAGGGTATTTTGCATTCATTTTCTTTTTGCACTAAGTCTTTGAAATATGGAAAGTTTTGTACACTTATAGTATGTGTCAGTTCGGCCCAGCCCCATGTCAAGTGCTCAGTAGCCATGTGTGGCCACTGTATTAGACAGCCAGGGTGAAAGGCAGTGGCTTCCAAACTCTTGCTTCTGTTACTACATTGACATTTGTAACTCCATGAGGAAATTTTCACCAATTTGCAGCAAAATGAGAAAAATATGAACAATGTGTTGTACATATAACATCGATGTAAGATCACGAGCTTTTTTTTTTTTTTTTTTTTTTTAGGGGTGCTTAGAGATTGTCCTTCTGTCTTGGTGTTAATATGTTCATTCTTTATGAAATGACAGTTACAGCAGATGATAGTTTATTGATCAAGTATTATTTTGCAAATAAAAGCACTCGCAATCCTTCAGGTCCCCAAACTTTGTACGGAGATGTTTGCTAGTGTGTGATGTATTAAATCCTGGGAGTTGTTATTGTAGGCAGCTTTTTTCCTTGCTTAGATGCTTGCAAATGGGACAAATGCCTGGGTGGCGGGCTAGGTTACTGGGCAATTCTTGGCAGGCATCAACTCCACACCTTTCTCTCTGACTCACAAAAGCGTAAGGAAGTGCAGGTGAGTGAACATGGTATGAATATAAGGGTAACTTGAATTTGCTCTAAAAAGTGACAAAAAGAGGAAATCATTTGCAAAATTCAGTTCTTAGCAATTAATTACTAACACATTACTAGTCAATTGATCATACAGTCTTTGTTGCCCACCCCCAGCAAATCCCTGAAGATGGCATTTGCAGTTTTGTTGTACCTGTTTTAGATATAGAGCAATGGAAGATAATACAATATGAACAGAGAAAGCCACCTGAGTCAAGAAACCAGCAGAGGTTGAGGCTGTAGGAGCTGGACATCTAGAGACAATCATAGCAGATGTTTTATGGGAAAGGTCAAGCCCTGGTTGTTTAATATCTTTCCAGGATTTATAACAAACAAGCCTGTGTAAGTGTTTACCTGCAGGAGCTCTGAACTGCGGTCTGGTCTCAGGGTCCTGTCAGCTCTAACTGGTGCCCCTGTTGGTTTCCACGTCAGCCCTGTGTGTCCTGGTACTTCACAGCCTTATCCTAGGCTTTCTGACTGAATTTCAAGGTGTCCTTAAAATACGTCTTCCGGCCACCCTGTTTGTAAACGCAGGCCTTTCGTTTCCTGTTCAGCAGTCACTAGAATATTAATAAGCAGTTGTGTTTCTCTTTCAAATATAACCTTTCTGCTAGAGCCAAGTAATGCAGAAAAAATGCTAGCAAATTGAAATTTTGTAAGTCAAATAATTTTGATTGCTCTGGGAGCTCACTATTTAAGGAATCCTATGGCGAATTCCTTTGTAAATTGTTTCAAAAATTTAAGTTAATATATTATCTTGCCTGAGGGGGATGAGTTTGCTTGTGTTGAGAAATAAAAAAGAAGCAAAGAAAAGAGCGTGTCCTCAGCACTCCCCCTCCTCATTTAAATGGTGGTGTGTAATCACAATTATCCCCACTCTCAAGCAATTACACTAAGTATTAATGAAGGGACCTTATAAAGTCACAAAACTGTGCCCTGGGGAAGCGTCTGCTGGAAAGTCAGGGTTAATGGCCCAGCAATTGTTTTAATGGATTTTCAATGAAGTGTGAAGATGACAGGCCAACAAGGGTGAAGTTAGATAAGGAAGCACAATTAGCGCCTGGCCATTAGCACCCTGACCTTTCAGCTTTTGTTTCTTTGTGAGCCCAGTGAACTGGTTCCCTGAATGTTTATTTGTTAATTATTTATTTATATTGCATACAACCCATAAAACCTTTAACTCAGAGCAGAGGCGTTCCATCCTGGCTGCTTGGGTGGGAGGGGTGTTAATACAACTTCATTTTATGGGAGGGCATTAATGAAGCCCCCCATAAAGCTGCTTTGGTGGTGGTGGGGGGCAATGTCATGGATGCGTTTCTGCTCCCCACTGTCTCTCTCCAGGCCCTCTGTCCCCTAGTCCTACCCCCGGGGGCAACAGACACCTGGAGATCTGTCCCTAGACGTCCAGCCTGGCAACCGCACCCCGGCCTTGTCCTCTGCTGTCCTCTTGGCTCTAGTAACTGGGCCGCTGTCCTGGGAGGCGTGGAGCTAGTGGTTCTGAGCGCAGATTGGCTGGGCGTGAGTCCTGCCTCTGCTCCTTGTGAGTCTTTTGGCACGTCTCTTGGTCTTTCTGTGCCTCAGTTTCCTCATCTGAAGATCGGTGCCTAGTGCCTGTGAGTAATCGATGTGTGTCTCACGGAGCTCCGCCAGGGCACTCTCTGTCTTCTTCTCTCATTTTGAGTCCATATCTCTGAGTCCAGAGGCCTGCCTTAACTTCTGGGAACTAAAATATTGTGCCTGATCTCTATTTCTGTGGCTAAAGTCCCCTCTCTCAGACAGGTTGCATACATTCTTTTTTTCTTCTTTTAAAATTTTATCTTCTCACCTAGGAGTAGGCAAACTACCACCTTTGGGCCAAATCTGGCTACCACCTGTATTCATAAATTGTTTGATTGGAACGTAGCCACGCTGTCACGCTACAACAGCAGATTTGAGAAGTTGCGACAGAGCAACAATGGCCCGCAAAACCTGAAGTATTTACTATTGGTCCTTTATGGAAAAAAAGCTTACTGACCCCTGCCTAACCAATTATTTTGTTTTGTTTTCCTTATTCCGCATCGTTCTTTTACTTAACACATTTGTATGTGTGTTACAGTCATTTCAAAGTGACCTTCACACATATTGTGTTCTTATGAGTTGCTCATGAGGAAGTAGGGCCAGTGGCCAGCTCATCTAACCCATGACCCAGCTAAAAGACAAGGGAACTTGCACAAGGTCATCACGTGAGGAAGTAAGTGGGGGAGAACTAGTAGTCACTGAGGGCTCCATGCATGCTTTTCCCACATTATCATGATACCCCCCCAGCCCAACTCCCACAACCAACCTGAGAAGTAGTCACTGAGAAGCTATACTAGTATTCAGATAGTTAGAAATGTAAAGGAAGCTTATTTTCTTGCCTCCCCTTCCCCATCTCTCTTGGGCTTCTCAAAGCAGAAGAACTTGAAGGAGGTTTAGACACCTACACCTCCAGCCTTGGAGGGCCCCATTTGGAACCAGCGAGTGCTGATGTGGAACATTTAAGGAAGTTGTTTTATCAAAGGATGACGCCGACTGCACTTACCAGTTGCGTGGTGAAAAGAGACAAGACAGCTCCAGAGACCTCTCTTCCGGGCCCTGTGGGCTCTGGCTCGACCCACCCGGCTCTCCATGCCCTGGGCTGAGAGGCAGAGGGCTGCAGGGGATGGGCAAGGGAACAGGGGGGCCTGAGGCCTCTCCTCCCTGTCCCGCAGTCAGGAAGTTCCGGGGGGCTGTGCGGGCTCTGTGGGCTCTGCTGAGCAGGGGTAATGCCTCAGGTGGGGCCTTCCCTTTGCCCAGGGCAGAAGAGAGCCGAAGCCAGGTGCTATCTGCCCCTGACCCTACGGATCCCGCCCTCCTCCAGCAGCTGCAGGGCTCACCAAGCCGTGGTGCGACAGAGGCAGCTTCCATCACCTGAGGAGAGTTTATTGAACACCTATTACATGCCGGGGACCTCTCTGGGGGCTAGGACTCTAGCGCTGACCAACACATGACACATAGTCCCCTGCCCTCATGGCGCTCATATTCTAGTGCAGAGGCAGGTAGTGAATAGGCAGTGTAAGTGCTGGGGGAGAAATTAGCGACGTGAGAGAAGGGATGAAACAAAACGGAGTTACTAGGGCTAAGAATTTTAGATTGGAGGCCATTCAGGAAATTCACGCTTACGCACGTCTCAGCCAGATAGCACACACTGCCAATGTGTGCAGAACCGAAAGCAATGATATTGCTAAGGACATCCAGACACCACGAGCAAACTACCAGATAAAGAAATCGGCAAACTGTCTCACTTGAAGGACGTTTGGAAAGTCCCGAATATCCACCACCCGAATATCCACCAATCATAAGTCTTTACAACAACTTACGTAAGCTTCTTTTTCTTTAAAAACCCTTGCTGAAGGAGAGGCTAAACCTGCTTATAATTGTGCCTAAGACTGAGCACCTCTTTGTTACTCAGATGTGGCCCTCTCTCTCTCTCTAGCTAAGCCAGCTCGGTGGGTGAACTCACTGCCCTCCCCCCCACATGGGACCCGACTCCCAGGGGTGTAAATCTCCCTGGCAACACAGAATATGACACCTGGGGATGAATCTGGATCCGGCATCGTGGGATTGAGAACATCTTCTTGACCGGAAGGGGGATGCAAAATGAAACAAAATGGAGCTTCAGTGGCCGAGAGATTCCAAATGGAGTTGAGAGGTCACTCTGGTGGGCATTCTTGTGCACAATATAGATAACACTTTTTAGGTTTTAGTGTTTTGGAATAGCTAGAAGTAAATATCTGAAACTACCAAACTCCAACCCAGTAGCCTTGACTCTTGAAGATGATTGTGTAACAATATAGCTTACAAGGGGTGACAGTGTGATTGTGAAAACCCTGTGGATCACACTTCCTTTATCCAGTGTATGGATGGATTAAAAACTAAATGAAAAATAGGGTGGGATGATGGGGATGATTTGGGTGCTCTTTTTTACTTTTATTTTTTTATTCTTTTTTTATTCTTTCTAGTGTAAGGAAAATGTTCAAAAATAGACTGGGGTGATGAATGCACAACTATATGATGGTACTGTGAACAGTCAATTGTGTACCATGGATGATTCTATGGTATATGAATATATCTCAATAAAAGTGAATTAAAACAAAAAACAAAAACCTTGCTTGGAAGCCCCGAGACAGGACACAGTTTGGGTTGCTACCTGAATCTGTGCTTCCTGAATTGCAGTTTGAAGACCCGAAATAAACACTTTCGTTGCCTTGCAGCTCAGTCTGCAATTTCTCAGTTGACAAAGGGAATGGGATAGAAAGTATGGGGAGGGGGTGAAGAGGGAAAAGGGGACCAGGCAGGCCTGAAGATCTGATTTGAGCCACAGAGATCTCTAAAGGAAGAAAGAGCATTCCAGGCAAGGACAAAGACTTGGAGACAGGAGCACGCTGGGCTCACTTACGGATAGCCAGGAGTGGAATGAGGCTGGCACGCAGTGAGCAGCAGGGGGAGCGAGAGCAGGTGAAGTGTGTGTGGACAGCAGATGGTCTGGGGCCTCGGGGCTTACACTCGGCCTGACAAGGGAGCAGCTGGGGGGGGGGTTCCTCAGAGGAGTGAGCTGTTCTGAGTGTAAAAAGGATCCCTTGAGAAGACCTGAATACCTCCTTGCTCTCCTTGCAAACTAAATCTTGAGGAAGACAAAGAAATCTTTCTGACTCTGCCCACCTCTTTCTTTTCTCGTTTTCCTTCCTTTGTAAATCACCCGGCCTCTGCAGGATCCTCTCTTCTTTTCATTTGCATTGCAACCCCAATACCTTATCAGTCACTTACACTTTAGTGAAATAGAGGATAACTGTCCCACTACCCTTCCCATGGGTATTATCTGTTCTAGGGTCTTATTTCTAACCATGAAATTTAAGATTTTATCCCAAAGAATAGCTCCACATTCTATTAGCCTACTAATCAATCAGACTTTACCTGAAAATAAAAAACACGCTTTGTTTTCTGGGAGGCTCCGGGGCTGCCAGGGAATCCAGAAGGGCCCATTTCCCTCTGCCTGCAAGTACTTACCTTCGGGGAGGAGAGGAGCTGGGGAGGAGTCCTTCTGGAGCCCTGCGCCATGGCTGGGGTGGGGTTGGAGAGCCACTTGATGGGGTGTGGCTCGGGGGATACCACAGGTGTGGGTACTGGGGAGGGGGTGGACACAGGGTCTTATTCCTGGGCTGTGGACAGGAAGGGGTGTGTACCAGGGGCCTGGAGCTGAGGAAACTAGATACCAGATCTTTGTCTTTTATCTACTTGTGTGAGGATTAAACTGCCCACAGATATTAATTACTGAGCCCTTTTCTGTGCAAGTCTGTTCACAGGCCAGGGATATAGCATTCTAGGAGTGGAGACAATCAACAAAGACAGTTACTTACTGTAAGTGCTATGAAGGCAAAAAAGGAAGGCTAGGGGACGGAAAGTAACAGGAAGGGCCCTATCATATAGGGTGGTCAAGGTTGGCCTTTCTGATGAGGTGACATTTGAGCAGGATGTGTGGGAGAGAGCCCAGCAGATGGCTCGAGTGGCAGCAGAAAGTGCAAAGGCCCTGAGGCAGCATTGAAGGTGAGATCAGGTAGGTCCCGTGGGCCGACGAGACCTGGGAACCTCTCCAGCATCATGGGTGAAGGGGAGAGGGACATGGGTAGAAACAAGGAGGCCAGCAAGGAGGCTGTTTGCAGCATGGATTTGCTTCTGGAGAATGCACAAGGTGAGAAGGCTATAAAAGCTTGCTTGGCTGTGTCAAGTAAAACTAATTAGACTTCTACAACAGCATCTCCCCTGTTCTTGATTAGTGATGATTAAGCAGATCTTTAACTAAGTGAGGATTTTTGTTGTGCTTTTGGAGTACAGCGCCTAGATATGTTCATTTATTTACTTTTCATTTGAATTTATATTAAATGACATTCTGTGTTTCAAATGGGTCTCCCATTCTCCTCCGCCCAGAGCTCCAAGTCACCCTTGCCCTAATTCCTTTTTCTCCATTGCACTTATTTATCACTACCTGATGCAGCATGTATTTGTCTGTTTATTTGTTATCACCTGTCCCCCTCGAGATGTAGCTCCCCCAGGGCAGAGTCTTTTTTTCCTCCACAGCTGTGTCCCCAGTGCCTAGGACAGCGCCTGGCAACAGCAGGTGCTTTGTCAGTGTCAGCACTGCTCAGTGGATAGTTCTTCATTGTTCCTGTTTATTTTCACATTGCTTGATTGTTGGCTCAGCCTGAAGTTCAAGGATGAAAGAAAGAAAGAAAAAAAGAGGTGCCCTGGTCTTATCTGAGGCTGAGAATTTTCCAGTTGGGCCCAGTGTTGTAGATTCTGTGGAGGAGTGTGTGTTTATCTGCAGCTGGAAAAAAAAAAAATCTGTGTCAGTGAAGAAAGGTTGCGGATTTAAACTGAAGTTCAAGTTCTCCTAGCAACCCACACGCCCCCGGCTGCTGGCTGGTGTAATCCAAATACGTGCAGCTGGGGCAGTTGGTGTTGCTAGGGGAACAGTGACTCCTGCTCTCACAGCCCTGGAGTGCAGGTTGTGGCATTGCTAGGGGCGCACAAGGTGGGCGCTGCCTTTTGTTTCCCCAGTAATTGTTTTAAAGCAGGGTGAGGGAGGGGCTGGAGAGGGAGGAGCGAGGAAGGAAGCATAACCTCAATTTTTGCTTGTTTGTTTGTTTAGGAACTAGTGGTTAGAGAAAGGCCTCCTGTTTCAGAATGTGTCCCAAATGGGTTTGCAATTAGGGATGGAGTCTGCAGGAGCTTGTGAAACAACCAATTCCCCATACTGTTTGGCTCTCAGCATCCACAGACCATCTGGATCAGCTGAGTATGAAGTGTGGGGGAGTGGAGTGGGGGTAGGGCCCAGGAATGAAAAGCATCAAGCTGGCATTGCTTGTGGGGGGGTGGGTGGGGAGAAGGGACTTGGATCTCCAGATTTTGCATCAGTTAATGACATTTACAGACTGTCCTGAGCTCGCCCCTCTGTCCAATTGTTGAGCCCGAGTCAGCCCTGTTGACCAGCTGAAAAGCAAATCAGAGTGTCTGCGGCAGCCAGGAAAACACTCCACCCTCCTTTGCAGCACTTGCTCTTGCTTTGTCTGTTGGCTTGGAGTGACATGGTCGGCGGATCGGAGAGCAAAGGAAGGAAAGCCAAAGAAAATTTTCACTAACGGCTGCCCTTTGTATGTTGTCTCCAATTCTCAAGGCGAAGCAGAAGCAGAGAGGCAGACCTGCCCAAGTAAGGGACAAAGCTGAGCGCTGAGCCATTCCAAAGACCACCTTCTTTTTCCCACATCTGCTGCCCAGGAGGGATGAGACTTATTTGCTATAGGATTTGAGTGGCAATACATGGAATTTGGTTTTGAATCTACTTTCTAAGAGCATGTGGTAAAGCAAATACATTTGAGTTTTTGAGTTCCTTCCAGAGAAGCCTCTGCTTCAGAAGGATTAGGTAGCACAGATAATAATACATGTTCATCATACTTGGTTAATTTTCCTCTTGAACATGTGGAAAGGCTCTATTTCTGAGCTGTGGCTACGGTCAGGTGGGTCATATCACTGTGTTCCTGGCCAATGGCAGGTGGGCTAAAGGGAGAATACCCCTTTGGGCATGGCCCTGGAACCTGTCATTGATCCTAGGTGTGCTCTCTTCCCATCTGCTGCAGGTGCAGAGAACCCCGAGCGGGACTCTGAGGTCCTGGAAGACGACGGAGCTGCTAGGAAACGCCTGGGGCCCTGAACAGAATGGCCCCTGCCCTTGACTCACACTGGACCGTGACATGAGTCAAAGATAAGCTTTGTTGTGTTGAGCCACTGAGTTTCTGGGGCTGTTTGTTACAGCAGTTAGGCGATTCTGATTAATATGCACATCCATGAGGGTGTGTGATAAGATCATCCTGGTCAGGGGGAGAGATAATGGGATTTGGCAGGGGTGTTTCCATGGGGAGATGTGGAGGTGCCTTCTGGGGATGGAGAGGTAAGGTTTAATTGGCCATCCTAAACTGAGGAAAGGGAACCAGTGTGTGTGTGTGTGTGTGTGTGTGTGTGTGTGTGACTTGGAGTAAACATCCTTCTGGTGGGGCCCTTTCTGAACTGTAATTAAGGATAATAAAAATAAAGGTTAATTTTTATTATGCACTCACTTTTCTAAGTGCTTTATTTCATTTATTCCTCACAACAATCCAATGAGGTAGAAACTATTAATAGTTGATAGTTAATAGATGAGGAACTTTCCCCAATGTCATCAGAAAGTGAGTGGCATGGGGAGGGTTGGAATCGAGGCATCCGGGCTGTCCCTGCTTCTTTTTTTTTAGTTTTTTTTTTTTTAATTATTCATTTTATTGAGATATATTCACATACCACGCAGTCATACAAAACAAATCGTACATTTGATTGTTCACAGTACCATTACATAGTTGTACATTCATTACCAAAATCAATCCCCGACACCCTCATTAGCACACACACAAAAATAACCAGAATAATAATTAAAGTGAAAAAGAGCAATTAAAGTAAAAAAGAACACTGGGTACCTTTGTCTGTTTGTTTGTTTGTTTCCTTCCCCTATTTTTCTACTCATCCATCCATAAACTAGACAAAGTGGAGTGTGGTCCTTATGGCTTTCCCAATCCCATTGTCACCCCTCATAAGCTACATTTTTATACAATTGTCTTTGAGATTCATGGGTTCTGGGTTGTAGTTTGATAGTTTCAGGTATCCACCACCAGCTACCCCAATTCATTAGAACCTAAAAAGGGTTGTCTAAATTGTGCGTAAGAGTGCCCACCAGAGTGACCTCTCGGCTCCTTTTGGAATCTCTGCCACCGAAGCTTATTTCATTTCCTTTCACATCCCCCTTTTGGTCAAGAAGATGTTCTCCGTCCCACGATGCCGGGTCTACATTCCTCCCCGGGAGTCATATTCCACGTTGCCAGGGAGATTCACTCCCCTGGGTGTCTGATCCCATGTAGTGGGGAGGGCAGTGATTTCACCTTTCAAGTTGGCTTAGCTAGAGAGAGAGGGCCACATCTGAGCAACAAAGAGGCATTTGGGAGGAGGCTCTTAGGCACAATTATAGGGAGGCCTAGCCTCTCCTTTGCAGCAACCGTCTTCCCAAGGGCAAATTCCGTGGTAGAGGGCTCAACCCATCAAACCACCAGTCCCCTATGTCTGTGTGTCCCTGCTTCTTAACCCCTCTGTTTGTCTCTGTGGAATGTGCACTAATACCTCCTTCAATGAAGCTGAGGAGTGCTGTTGTCATGCTTTGTTGTCTGAAACAAAGGCAGAAATAATTTGGGTGGCCAAAGCATTCCAGGTTGCTAAAGAAGCCATGCCTTTTGCTACTTTGAAATGGTGCCAGATATGCCTTGGAAGCCTCCCATAAAGAGCAGGGAGAGTGGGCAGGGGAGAGGCCAGCCTGCGTCCACTGCAGGCTCCAAGGAAGGGTCTTGGGTAGCCCTGTGCCCAGGCAGAAAGGGCCACCACGGCTGACATGTGCTCTGGGAAGCTCTCAGAAGCATGTCTCTAGCCACGGTGGGTGGGCCAGCCCTGGTTCTTCTGCAGAGAAGTGGGTGGCTCCTTGGTGGGCAGAGAACTGGACCATCCTTTCTTGACTGTATCCCAAGAATGGGAACAGGTCTGAAAGTAGGAGGCATAGCCAATGCATCGTTGTATCTTACACAGGAGTGGTGCTCAACAAGTTTGTGGAATCCACTTAAATACTTACTAAGGGCCTACTGTTGGCAGGGGCTGGAGGGGCTGTGATGCACCAGGGACTGGGGATGCAGTAGCAAGCAAAATAACATGGTCCCTGCCCTCATGAGGCTTTCAGTCTAGATTCTAGAAGATGGCTGTTTTGTTGAAGGACAAGTTGGGGGTCACAGCCACTACAGGGTAGTGATGCGGCAGGGAAAGGGCTCCAAACAGAGAATCCGGAAACCTCTAAAGTCAACTAACACAAATCTGACTGTAGTGGGCCTGTTTACTCACAACTGTTGTCAGACAATTAAAAACTGTTTGTAGCAGTAATTTTGTCCAGAAGAACTGACAAAGGGCATTTCAGAGGTGATGCTGGTGAGTAAAGGAGCTCTCACCTGGGCTGGCTTCCCTCAAGGAGCCAGAAGGGAAACTCTGGAGTAGAAATTTGGATAATTTTTTTTTTTTTAGGACCAGCAGAAACTATGCCCAGAAAAGGCTCTTTTTGTTTTTGATGTCACTCTGGGATCTACATTTGATTTTCTCATTGCCAATAGGCACTCTTCAGGTGGAGCTGGAGTACTTCATTGAATTAGGAAAAAATAAATTTGTTGGTCGATCTGGGGCCTGGAGACATAATCTGCTGCCTGGGACACTGCATGGACACAGCCTCCCTTCTCCCAGCTGCCTCTATTGCTTCCTTGAACAGGAACATTCTATAGTGTAAGTGCTTTTTGTTCAATTTATGTTTGGCCCTAGGGTGCAGGCAGACTCAATGTCCTAATTCCTAAAACAGGATATATTCGGAATGAAGCAGTGTTGGAAGCACAGAGGCAATGCAGAGTGAGCCGTGTCACTCATTTTTCTCATGTTCCCTCTCGGCTCTTGGACACCCCCCACCCACCCACCCCTCCATGTCAGGTTTAATGCAACTCATGTTAACTTACAGGTGAGTGAGCAGAATTCCAGAAATGTCTATCCTTTATGTGATCCTCTCCCCTGAGCTCCAGCCCTCCATTCCCTGCTGCCTTCTGGATGTCCTGTACCACTCTGAAATCAGCAGGTCCTGTCTTCCCATCAGTCATCATTTATTCAGAGCCAGCTCCGGGCCAGGTCCTGCCAGAGAAGAAGATAAAAAGTAAAAGAAGAGATGGCCCCCCTTTTGTCAACAGTTGCTGTTTAACTGGTCACCTCTTCCTCCACTTGACTGGGCATTCCTTGGGGGAGGGACTGCATCTTGCTCAGCACCTGGGAGTTAGAACATAATAGATGCTCAATAAATATCATTGCATATATGTTGAGTATGCAAAACCCCTGTCCTCAAAGGGGTGTGGGTGAATAATAAATAGATAAGTGACCCGTAGTTGAAGGACACCCAGCACAAGCATTAGGATGGAGGTGAGCAAGAGGTAATATGGAGGGATGGGGGTAGGGTGGGGATTTAACTAAGCTGGGGCTGGAGCTCAGGAAAAGGCAATGCTGAAGAATAAGTGAGAGTTAACCAGGTGAAAAGGGGCAGGGGGATTAGGGAAAGAATATTCCAGATGTTCACAAAAGCTGTGCAGGGGCACTGACTGGCTGCATATTCTAGGGGCAATGATAAGGAGATGTGGTGGGGAGGCTGGGGCAGGTGGCCAAGCCCATCTTTCTGCAAACCAGCCAAACCTTCCCTGACTTCCCAGTTTCTGTAGACTAGATTCTAGAAGATGACTGCCCTACCCTTGTGTTTTGTTTGCCTGAGTTACTATACTAGCCTCCTAACTGATCCTCCCAGACCTTGTCTTTTTGGCTCCAATTCATCCTGCATGCTTTGGCCAGATTCTTTCTAGAGCTCAGTGCTGACCACAGCCCTCCCTTGCACAATAGCTTTCAATGGCTCCCAGGTGTCTGCTAAATTAGGTAAAAACTCCTTGACTCAGCATTCCAGATCTCCAACCTATAGTTGGACTGTGCTGGTTTGAAAGAGGACAGGCCATGTTCTTTTAATCCATTCTTGTGGGGGTAGACATATTGTGAGTGGGACCTTTTGATTAGATTATTTCCATGGAGTGTGACCCAACCCATTCAAGGTGGGTTTTGATTAGTTGACTGGATTCCTTAAGAGAGCTTAGGAGCCGACACAGACCCAGACTCTTGGAGATGCAGACAGAAAGACGTTTGGAGATGCTAAGCTAAGAGATAAACCCAGAGTTTGCCCCAGAGAAGCAAAGAGAGGATTCGCAGATGCATAGAGAGAAACGTCCTGGGAGAACAAGCAAGGACGCACAGGAGCTGAGATAGAGATGCTAAGGGAGACAGAAGCCCAGAGACATTTTGGAGAAAGCCATTTTGAAACCAGTACTCAGGAGCAAAGGACCAGCAGATGCCAGCCATGTGCCTTCCCAGCTGACAGATGTTCCAGATACCATTGGCCTTTCTTCAGTGGAGGTATCTTCTTGTTGATGTCTTAGTGTGAACACTTTTATGGCTTTAGAACTGTAAATTTGTAACCTAATAAACCCCCTTTATAAAAGCCAATCCATTTCTGGTATTTTGCATAATGACAGCTTTAGCAAATCGGAACACTGACTATTCTCCCATTGTCAACATTCAAGCAGCCAGCGCCACAATGAATTCTGTCTCTCTTTTTTAAATCTATACCATGTATATTGTCACATCACCTATTCTACACATTTTACAGTGATAGATATTTATGTATACTGCCGTTGGCAATAAATACTTTTGCTCTCCCATAGTAGGCTGCAGGTCTCAAAAGCAGAAGTCCTGAATCTCTTAACGCAGCATTAAAAAAACCCTTCTTTGAAACCTCAGAATAGTCTTTCAGCAGACAACGTCACAAAAAAGAGTCAAGACATTTGTTATTTCTATTTATTTCTCTTTTTTGGGAGGGGTGCCAAAAAGTTTGGTTTTTGTTTCAAAGAGCTTTCCCAAGGAGTGGTGATTCATTTTCATGACATGTCATCATGGACAAACACTGTTCTTCTGCCTTTCACAACAGTCTGAATTCAAGGTAATGAGTGTATATGCGTTGTTCTGAAATATGGAGCATGCATCTAGACACGTGGGGGTTATTTGTTCTCTTGTTCTTATATGAAAAGAACTGGACTCTGGCTTCAAGAACAAGTTTAAAAAATCACAAATGCAACTTGTCTTTGATTTGAGTATGGGCTAATTACTAAGGGACCATTCAGCAATAATGGTCTCAAATATTTAAATGCCCTATGAAACTGCAATTAATTAAGGGACTACTGATTTTAAGAACTATGCAACCAATAAGAGAATGAGGTAAGGATTAGAAGCCTAGATGCTAAGTTCAGAGCAAAATATCAATAATCTTCTCACCTTTGCAATATCTATAAAGTGGAGGGAAGAGAAAATAAGAATTATATGAATAATATTAAATAAAAATTGCCTATAGAACTGGAAATTTTTTTCATTAAATTTGTCACTTATTCCAATTTGATAAAATGCTAGTAAAGAAAAATAACAACTTAAGGCAGAAGACTAGTTATATTTTTGCTGTTCAGAACTTCTTGAGAGCAAAGGAATGGATACTGATCAACTTTCCTGGTTCGAACTTAATTACTTGTCTTAAAATTTGCTATTCTAAACTTAAACATCTATGTCATGCCTTAAAAATTCAAAGCAGAAAATAAAATCATATAGAAAGCCAGAAACTTCATTACAACTAGACAGATATTTGCTTGTAGTTTTTGGTATCCAAAACCTTTTTCCACACATTGCACGGATGCCATTTTTATAGGCACAGCCCTAACAGCAATGAGAACCTGGTTGGTGCACAGAACTTTGACAAATTCTGCAAGTGGAGAATTTATTCTTTCCATATGGATCAAATCTTGCTTTTTTTTGACATCAAAGCTTTGTTTTCATTCAGCTTTCTTCCACCACTTTCTGTGGTGTTCCTTGTGCCATCTTTCCAAGTATCTGGAGTGATAACAGTACCAAGTTTCTTTTCACATTTCTCGCACACCATCCTTTCACTGATGATTCTCAGAAGTAGCCCACATTGAACTCTTTACTATTCTTTAAACACTCCCAAGTTCCTTCTGCCTGGAATATCTGCCTGCACATCTCCAAATCTCTATGGAGTCCTAGGTATGTGTGAAGGGATGTCTTAAAACTCCACTCTCCCCATGAAGCTTTTCCTAACTCTGTAATAAAACTTTATGATACTTACGTGTATTGTAGGGCTGTTCTAACCTTCTGGTGAACTGTTCCCCCTGGAGATTGGATGCTAATTATTAGAGATATAGGTAGTATTGAGGTGCTAACACATGTTATGTCTGGGGCACCCTGGCGGACCTAATCCCTACTCTGTTCATAGCAACCCTATTGGGGGTTGAATTGTGTCCCCAAAAAGATATGTTGAAGTCCTAACCGCTGGTACCTGTGAATGTTCCCTTATTTGGAAATGGGGTCTTTGCAGATGTCATCAAGATGAGATCATACTGGATTAGGGTGGGCCCTAAACCCAATGACTAGTGTCTTTATAAAGGAAGAAAGGTTTGGAGACACACAGAGAGAAGATGGCCTTGTGAAGATGGATGCAGAAATTGAAGTGATGTAGCTACAAGCCAAGGGATGCCAAGGGTTGCCAGCCACCACCAGAAGCCAAGAGAGGCAAGGAACAAATTCTTCCCTAGAGCCTTCAGACGGAACATGGCCCTGTTGACACCTCAACTTCTAGCCTCCAGAACTGTAAGAGAATAAAGTTTAAGTCACCCAGTTTGCAGTAATTTGTTACAGCAGATAGGAAACTAATACAAACGCTATCCACAAAGTCCCAGAAGTAGACACAGAGGAAGAAAGGAGAGTTGTACTTGGTGGAAACCCAGCTTGGATTCCAAACTCCAAGCAGAGATCTGGGGTCAGGTGGGCTGAAGCTCATGGTCCAGGCTTGAGGCCTGGGGAGCCTCGTTCTCCCTAAATCTCTGCTCTACACATGTTCTTACCGGTGCTCTGGTCAGTCATATGGAAAGTCGGGAGATGGCCTTAGCCTGGGCTAGAGGACAGCAAAGGCCTGGGAGTGGAGGAGAGAGGGACTGGCCAGCCACAGCCCCGCCCACGTTTTCGGAACAGTGTCCACACCCATATAGACCAATCATCATCCTGCAATAATGACCAATCAGATGAGAGTTCTCTGCCTTTGGGGAAGAACCAAGGGAGTCCTGGGAGTTTCTTGACTCATCCTCGAAGTCCCCAAACACAGAGCACAGAACCTAAACCAGAGGAGGCGCAATGAGGACTTGTTGAATTAGTCTGAAAGCAGTACCACCCGCAGGAGACGGGTGTGGGCCGGGTCTGCCCCTCACTTCGGAGTCCCAGGACTGGAGCCTCTAGGCAGGATGAGACCCGGCATCAGAGCGAGGTCAGTTTGCCCGGCAGGGGTCTCATCCTCTCCGGGCCTCCGTGCAAGTGCACACATAGTGGTGCTCAATAAATGCTGACCAAACCCATCGGGCATGGAAGATTCAAAAGAGATGTATAGTTAGGCTCACACCAAAGATCCTGACACTCCCTGGGGGACCATCACAGGGGAAATCGACATTGCACGGCACTATTGATCAAGGGGAAGAAAAGCCTGAGAAGCTGAACAAATCAGGACAAAACAACTGGGGGAAACAGAGACTCACAGGCTGTGATAGTGACCGTGACCCTCTCTGGTTAGGGAGAGAGTAAGAGAGGGGAATGGGAAGAGGAGGCCATTAGGACCTGCCCAGGGACTCTGCACATCAAAGCGGACCTTTAGGAGCTGTGCTAAGCAGAGGAACTGAAATCCTGAAGGTGGGTCTGCCCTGCCAGGGTCAGCTTGCCTCAATCCTCTCTCCCGACAGCTCTGCTCCCCATATACAGGCCGTGAGCAGATGCTGATTGGCTCACTGCTCCGTCTTGGGGTGGGGTTGGAGCAGGTCCTGGGACTCCGCAGTGAGGGCAGCTTAGTGCTCATGGTACCTAGCCAATGGTCAGGGGCCTGGGGTCACTTCTATGGAGAGCAGAATAGGGCCAGTGGCTGGATTTGTTCTTGGTAAGGAATATCCCTCTACGCGTGGACTCAGGAGGTGTTCGCACACTGAATAGATGCGGCTGCCAGGGCTGTCAGTGGCCACGGTAAGATTCCACGATTCTACTTTTGAAGTGGTTCTGAGTCGGTTCCGGGATAACTCTTTTGGCTTCTCCTTCATCCTCCAAATGTTTTGGGGGATCGTAATGACTATTCCACTACTTTCCTGAAGAGCGAGCTGTTGTTTAAATTCCATATAGTAAAATCCTTAAGACACTTGAGTATTTAAATTTCCCATACGCAACCGTGTATTTTTGGATCACAACTGCATGTTCCTTTCTTTCCCCTGCAAGTAAAATTTCACCTTTGAGGAGTTTTTGATAGTACTTGATGTTCTTATTCTTTATGCAACTGTATTTGCCTATATTTCACATGCTTGCTAAGGTCATTACGGATCAGAAACTTTAAAAGATAGTTTGGTTCTTCTAAACGCATTCATCCGCATTGTCTGGTTGAAGCCTCACAAACCCCTGTGTTGGGTGAGTTTTTATTTTTATCATCTTCTTTTCACAGATTAGAAATCGAGGCCGATGAGGGCATGAAAGGAGCCACGGCGGAGCTGGGATTAGAACCTGGGCTCTGCCAGGTGCTGTTCCCAGAGTCACAGGCAGGTGGGCAGGCAAACGCCGCTCCAGGCATCGGTCTGCAGGGTCCCACTCTTACTGTCTCCCCATGAGGGCTGGAGGTCTCCCAGCTTCCCCGGAGTATAATAGGCCCGGGTTAGGGAAGCAGGGATTTCAGGGAACAGAAGCTTCAAACGCAAACCAAATATTCTCGTGTGGGAACGGTAGGTGGTGGTGTTCAACGCCCCCTAACCGGCGTCCACGCAGCCTGGCCGAGGGATCAGTGCGTTCCCAAATGAATTAATTACTCCGCGAGCTAGAGCCTGCCAGTCCTTTTGGTGATAATCCCTGCACCCGCCAGCCTCCCTTTCCGTTTTCCTTATCTCCCTTTTGTCCCTCCGGTAGCCCCGGCAGCCAGGGCACCCTCCCTGCCTCCCGGCTCCGCGGAGCCTTCCAGCCCTTGGCCTCTCTGCCGCCGATTCCGCAGGTCGCCACTGGGTGGCGCAGCCGCCCGCGACGTGCGGCTCCAGTGGCGGCTCATGCTGCAGGCGGCAGACCCTGCGGGGATCGCGGCTTCCTGTGGCCGCTGGGAGAGGAGGAGGGAACGGGGCGCCTTCTGAGAGCCTGGCGTGGGGGGAGGCTTCAGGAGCTGGCGGAGCCGGACAAGGCTCAGGGTCATTAAAAAAAGGGCCGAGGTGGTGGGTCGGGCTGCTGGGGGCTGGGGCGGGGAAGTTTAGAGAGAGGTGGGAGAAAGAGGGTGCTGGAAGCTCTGCCAGGATTAACAGCTCTTTCCCCTCCAGGGAAGCCCTTCCTGGTGTGGATTGGGCTGAAAAATTGCGTTCAAAGAGCAGAGGAGTGAACTTCTGCTCAGAAGAGAGTGATTTGGGGAGCGGGAGTTTCCTTTCTATATTTAACAAAGTCTTCCATAGCACTTACTATGTGCCAGGCACTTTACAAATATTAACTCATTTAATCCTGATAACAGCCACACGAACCCCATTTTACAGACGAGGAAACTGAGGCACAGGTTGTCCAGCTAGTAAGTGGGGGAACCAGGATCCCACCCGAGGCAGTCTGGCTCTCAGGGCTGGGCGGTGAGCTTCAGCTACCCCCTGTCCCTCATAGGGTGGAATATGCTGAGGAGGGAAGCAGGCTGGGCTTGGCAGCTCTGTGTACAGAGAGCCCTGTTGCCTTGTTGCATCCGTCACTAATTCATTCATTCATTCAACAAACGTGGCTGAAGGGCCTCCTGCTTGCCAGCATGGAGCTTGGCTCTTGGGCTACTGTGATCAGCAAAACCAGCCACAGTCCTTGTCCTTGGGGAGATAGCTGAGGTGGGGGATATAGATAAACAAACGATCACAGAGGTGATGTTCACTGAGATTAGTACTCTCAAGAAAGGGTCACAGCGCTCCCCCTTCAGCCCCTACTCTTCCTCCTGGCCGCACTCCATCCCCTGCCATCCTTGGATCCCTCTCCCCAGCTCACTTGCCTCTCTGAGCCCTGATGAGTCCGCTGAAATACAACTTTATAATTGCACAGTCCTTCATGACTTTGAAGGCAGGACTCATCCAGTGCCGTAATTTGCCTTGTCTACGATGGGCTGATGTGATTCCCCTGGGGAGTCAATTTTTGGAAAGGAGTGCTTGATTTTGGGGACACTGTGGAAAAAGCACAGTCTTGATTTTCAAATTTGGGTTTGAATCCAACAGGTGATGGTCTGGTAAAGTGGTTCTCCGGGGGTGTGGGTGGGAAGCCCTGATTTGTAGTGTTTGCTGATTTCTGTGGCCCATCTGTTGGCTGATTTCCATCAACATAATGCCATTGAAGGAGGAGTTGGGTGAGATGCACACAACCCTTGCTCAGAAGCCTGTGTGGTGGGCTCCAACATACCCCTGGCAGATCCTCTTGCTAGTTGTGTGAACTGAGGCAAGTTATGCAACCATTGGAACCTCAGTTTCCTCATCTGTTAAATGGGCAACGTGTTGGTGTGAGGATTAAATGACTTTCTGTTGTGCCCACATACCCCACTTAATCCTTAGATTGCCCTTACTAGTAGTAATTATTTCCCTAGTGAACTCTGAACTCCTTGGAAGCAGTAACCATGTCATATTCATCTTTGTATCCTCAGTGCCTAGTATGAGGCCTGGCACATAGTAGGTGCTCAAGAAATGTGTCCATTTCAAATCGAAAGGGATAGATGGTTCTGTGAGAGCAGCTCATGCGGTGGGGACAGTATATGAATAATAGCCACTCCTAGAGAGGGCCCTTCTTTTGGGTCCACCTCTGGGCTCCTCAGCTCATGTGACTTGGGGTGTTACCCACCCGTCGGTCTGGGCTTTTTCTGTATGTAAGACTGGGGAGGGAGTACTGCAGGGTCAGATATCAACTTTCCAAAAGCCAGTGTACCATGATGTCAGCTGAGAGCTGGTTGTCAGAAGGATCACAGCTGAGTGTGTCCCTTGGGCCATTTGGAGTCCCTTGCCCAGGCTGTAAATCTGGATGCTGGCAGGGCGGACACAGGTGGAAGTGGGGGTGGTGGTAACAACTATGAGGAGCTCCTTTCAGGAGGCTCCCCTGGCACCTCCCCAGCTCTCTCTAAGTGTCTGGAGTGAGGTGGAGGGGATGCCGGGGTAATATTGCCACCCATAGAATCATGTCTATACATGGGAAAAGAAGCCACTCAGGCCCTCTCTCCACGAAGCAACCATTATCACTCTAGCTGCCCTAGCTCTGCTGCAGCTGGAAAGCCTCCCCATGAGCTTCTACCCATGTGAGATGGGCCCTCCCCAATCTCCTGTGTTCCCTGACACCTCGGCTGCTGCCAGCAGCCCCCAGCTTGGCACTACCCACTGCCACCCACAAGGCTGCAGTTCCCTCTCATGCCTGTTTACCTCCGTGCTCTCCATCTCCAGGGGTACCTCCCTGAGTTGAGGGGCTGGGTGACGTGATGAGCAGGGAAAAAATGGTGCAGGAAGGTTGTCTGATCTCTGCAGGAGGCTGCAATCACCACTTATTTTCATCACTATTTACTTTTTCTCACCAGCCTTCCACACCAGCACTCATTCTTCCCCACAGCTCTGCTTATTGAGGATACAAAGACTGTTCTCCAGGGTGGGCATGTGGCTCCTGCTCTGTTCCAGCTACTGTTCCAGGCTCTGGGGATGTCACCATGAGCAAAATAGACAAGGTTTGGAGACTCCTTGGGGCCCCTCTCCTCCAGGGTGTTCCCAGGGTCCCCGGGGTAAGGCATGCATCCTTTATTTTGGCTTTCAGAGCTCTTCGGTTTCAGCCCAAGACTATTTTTGCAGCCCCTTGTTTTCCATCTTCTGCACATGTGCTCTACATTCTCCAGACACACCCTGGGATTTTTTTTGGCATTGAATGCCGTCCTTTGCCTTCTCCTTCTGCATCATGGCCCGCAGCTCCAAAGGAACTTCCCTGGCATCCTGCACTGTGCCTTTCATGTAATTGGTGCTCCTTAAAGATATATTGAATTATCAGAACAACCCTCCGAAGTGGGTAGAAGTAAGGCCCAGAGAGGGTAAGTAACCAGCCCAACAGGGTCAGTCACTAATGAGGGGGGTGAGGTGGGGCCAGGGCTCAACCTGCCTGGAGCCGGTGATCTGATACCTTAGAGATTGGCTGCTGACGGTTTCCTAGCCAGCAGAGCAATTCCAATATTTCTTTTCCTTATTCTACCACTTTTTATTTTTTGATTCCTGTCTTTTACCAATAATTTTTGGTATAATTTTTCTCTGTGTTTTAATTGAAACCAGTAGGTAGAGGAGGTACCCAAGAAATTTTTAAATTATAGGCCTTCATGCTATACTCTTCACTACACAGACTTTTTTTCTGGGATGTAGCAGAGTCAACAACAAAAACAGCAAGCCCTTGTATAGGGCTCACTAAGGCAATTTCTAAACAGAGACAGGATTCTAATTAGAATAAAACATAACGAAGGATATAAAGAGTTAACTCCCAGGACTTCAGGTGGTTTGATAAGGTTAAATCTGGTGCCTCTCAGCTCAGTTTTGCAAAACAATTGGTTTTCCAAATCCATTGACCTTATTAGATATGGGATTTCAGACCTGATTTAGGAAGTTCTTTGGAAGAAATAAATTCTTTCCTAGTCCTGTGTTTTGAGAGGAATATGTCATGGTCTTCTTTGAGTAAGAAGACTCAAGTACCATGGCAGTTGACAACATTCATTCACGCAACAAATATTTATGGCAGTTTAAAAATAATGCAGATGCATTTTCCATCGACTGTCTTCCTTTAGTGACTGTAATGGGTGCCTGATATGTATGCTGCATTCATCTCTGTTGAAGCAAATTCTCTGTCTTGCTTCGTCACTTTTAAAAATTAGCTGAAAAGTTATAGTTGAAACATCTTATTTAAAATCTAGACTCACTGGACTAGAATTGCGGTTCATTTGGCTAGACTGGGCTCAAATATTCTCAAAGCACCGGGGCTCAATAAGGGGTTGCCAACAGTCAACCCCCAAAATTGGCGTTACTGGAGTAATTACAGAATAAGCACTTACCTCCCTCCCTGTGCTTCAGTTTCTCATATAAAATGGGGACACTAATAACAACACATATCATGCACTTGCCAAGTGCCAGGCAAAGTTTTAAGTGCCTTACATATTATTTTATGTAACTCATTTAATTCTCACAACAACCTTATAAATAATAATATCCCCATTTCACAGTTGAAGACACTGAGGCCCTCAGAGGTTAAGTGACTCCTGGGGTTGTTCAGCCAGTAAATGGTGGAGCTGAGGTTTGAACCTAGGCCGTCTGATTCCAGAATATCTGTTCTTATAATAGTGATACCTCCTCCTCCCTTCTTCCCCTTCCTTTTTCTTAACTGCTGAAATGCTAATTACCAGTCAATCTGATTCATTCCTTTAAATAGCTCCACTATTTCTTTAGTTTAGTTAACTGGGAAGCTATGTGGTTCAGTTGCCTTTCCTTCTGCTCTCCGTCTGTCCATCCATCCACCTGACTGCCTGTCCATCTTTCCATCTGTCCATCCATCCATATAAGACCAATGCAATGTAGATAGTTACAAGGATGCCACTTACCAGCAGTTAGTGTCTAACCTCCCTGAACATCAATTCATTCACCAGTATAAAACGGTATCGTAATATTTACCTTGCAGACTGGTTTTGAGAATTAAATCAGCTGTTTTATGTATAATGTCTAGCTTTGAGTTCAAATTACTCCCTGTAGCTGAAAGAGACATAATTGCATTTCAAAAATTCTACAACAGGTGGAACTGAAGATTTCGCTGGTGCTCCTACCTTTACATTTATTCTAAATCAGTGATACTTAAAAATTTAATCCTGCTGCACCCTGGGAGAAGGTAATCTCCCAAATGTTGAACTGACTAGGAGGCTGGACATCCACTTTGGCCACCCACCCCTTCCTGTATCGAGGGAGCCATCTGCTCACCGACTGGCAGGGATTCGGGCACAGAGAGGTGGCTCGTTCCCTCCCTTCCTGAACTTGCTGGGGACAAGTCTGGGCTGCCTGTCCCTGGAACAAGAAGGGCAGCAGGTTACAGAATGGGGCTGGCCTCCTTCTCCAGGGAGGCAGCGGAGGGGGAGCCCCTCGGAGAGGTTGAGTTGGCTTGGCCCTGGGGCAACTGGAATATCATCAGCTTCTAGTCAATGTTCCAAAAGCAGGGCCAAGGGCAGCTTTTATAAATTTCTAGTCTCTTGAGCTTTGATCTTGGATATAGTAGGGGTAGGGGCAGACAAAGCATTTGGCCAGAGAGAACTTAGCACTCAGGATCCTGCCATCTGGGTTGTGAATGCTGTGTATATGTGTGTGTGTAGATGTGTGCCTGTGCACAGACGAATGTGAGGAGGTCTTAAACCAGGGGCAGGGGAGTCCTTGATCAGTTATTTCCCCAACTGCACCCTCAATCCTGCCCTTTTCCACAGATTAAATGTAGAACTAGGTTACAATGCAAAAGAAGCTGAATTTTCGTATATATGTTGCCTCAAATCTATCACACCAGGTAATAAACTTTGGAAAGACAGTCTATGTTACATAATAATCATCAGTGGTAAAACAAAGAAACAAACCAAAACAAGAAAACAAATAAACAAGCAAACCAAAGTCTCAAACCATCTGCTTCAGTGACCTCCCCTAAGAAGGCTGCTGGCATTTCTGGGTCACTCTGCTGCAATCAGGGGACAGGAGGCTGTGTGGTGGGTGGTGGTGTGGGTCAGTGGTCCAGCTGCCCATTGTGTGGGACCATGGGCCAGCACCCTGCAGCCGCGGCTGAGCTGAAAGCTTGGCTGGCTTCTTTCCATGGACGGGTGGGGAAAGGAGGGGTCTTGATGAAGGGAAGTGACATGGAAGCCCATTCAGGACCGTTCCGAAGGACTCAGAGGCTGAGGTCCCTCCAGATTCGATGTACAGCCCATGTTGGAGCATCCACACTGCCCACCCAGCTGGAGAGGAGCCACCCATTGCTTCTGTGACCCTGTGAGTCACAAACCCTATGAACAGTAAAGGCAACATTTGACGATGACAGTGTAGCTGTAGAAGGAAATTGCAGTTACTGGCAAGCATTTATCAATTATCTAGGTCCCTGTTTAACCTGGAAGAGCCCAAGATTCACTCACTCAACAGGTATTCATTGAACATTTACCTGTGGCAGTCATTGTTCTAGTGTTGGAGATACAGCATTGTACAAAGCGATAACCCTGTCATCAATAACCCTGCCAAGAATGAGCTTACTTTCTAGTGGGGTGAGGCAGACAGTAAATAAGTAAAACATAAGGCATGTTAGCTAGAGATAAGTGTCTGGAGAAATACAAAGCGCAGAAAGGCAATGTTAGTGGAAAGACTGTGCAATTTTAAATGGGGTGGTCACAAAAGGCCCCACTGAGAAGGTGACATATAAGTGCAGATCCACAGGAGGTGAGGGAATGAGCCTTATAGATATCTAGGGAAAGAGTGG
Organism: Choloepus didactylus; assembly: GCF_015220235.1. NCBI lineage: Eukaryota > Metazoa > Chordata > Mammalia > Pilosa > Megalonychidae > Choloepus > Choloepus didactylus. The sequence goes on along the minus strand of NC_051308.1, from coordinate 81,971,580 downwards.
CAGAGAGAATGGCAGGTGCCAAGGCCCTGTGACAACGCAGGCCAGTAGGTCCAGAGAAGAGGGTCCAGAAGGGAGACTGGAAGGAGGTGATGCAGAAGAGGATCTTGATGCAGGACCTTGTGGGCCGCTTCAAGGCCTTTGTTTTTATCTTGGCGAGAGATGGGACACCACTGGAGCAGAGGAGTGATTTGGGGTTTTATAGGGTCACTTTCATTGGTATATTGAAGAGAGACCAAAATACGGTTTGGCCCCAGAGATAGGGGTGTGGTGAGATGGTTCTGCAGGGGAAGGCTGGGGACACCTTCAAGTCAGACATGAGCATGGAGAAAAGTGTAGAAGGAAACAACCTGTGATGGTTTAGTTTCAGCAGCCCCTCATTCCTGTTTGTTCCGAGTCTAGGGAAATGCGGCCACAGAGCATTTTCCATCTATGCTATGAGTTAACTAATGGCCCATCTGCATCTCTCCTAGTTCATTACTGTTGAGAGGTGGCACGTTACATAAAGGAAGTCAGCTGGAGATTCAGGGCCGAAGCTTATCAGACGCCTGATTAAAACCCAAGGAACAGTAAAGGAAGGAGCGAGCGCCACCTCCTAGAAATTCTGGGCCTCGGAGCAACACTTGATCCCTCCCACCCCACCCCTTTTCAAGGAGGAAATAGAAAGATCTTCAAGTCTTCAGAAAACAGAGCGAGGAGGAAGAGGGGCTGGGGCTGTCCGGGTCTGAGCCCTGCTTCCCTGCAGAACCACATCCCATGAATAAGTAATCCTCCAACAAGCTGAGGAACTGATCTTCAGTGAGTAGAGATTTCATGAAAATTTAACAACCTGCGCTGAAGCAGGTGCTGCCTGTGGGTTTAATGGTGGCTTAGACCTCTGTGCAAACCCAAAGTCTGGGGACCTCCTATCGAGGCCGCTATGACATCTGCCTGGGTTTCCTGGACTCCTGAGCCTCTGGGAGTCTCTGCCTGGGAAAGGAGGCCGACACCTGAAGGTGCGGACACCCTTGGATCCCCCTGCCGCGTCCCTGTGGGCGGGTTACAGGTGTTCCCCAAAGCAGTGGCTCCACACTGTCAGGTTACCAAGGCAACCCTACTCCTCCTGGGACAGCGGATGATGGGTGTGCTGACAGAGTGGATTCATGAGCTGTCTTCCATAGGATCCAGGCTAAAAATACCCCCACGATTGGCACCCGCACTGCTCTGGGAGCCTCTGCCTTGTGTCTCAGTGCCCTTGGAGTTCCCTGGGGGTGTTCTTGTCCTTCTGAGCAGGGCTGGGCACTGACCGGGGTGGAGGGGGGCAGGCACTTCGTAAAACCGGTGATTACTTTGATGGCCATGGTGCAGAGGCAGGGGGTAAGCTGGAGTGAAACGGAGGGTAGCTGCTTTCCTGGCAGACCCAGGGCCTGCCTCATTTTATATCAGAGGTCATGAGCTCCACTCACTCCTGGGCAGCCTGCTTAGAAGAAGAAAACCATGGGCGGCTCCCGAGGGCACTGGAAAAGGTATAAAGTGCAGAGGCCCCCTGACCAGGCTCTTGAGCTGGCCCACCCTCCCTGACCAGCTGCAAGGCTGAGAGACCCTCCCAGGTCGCTGACAAGCCTGGGCCAGGCCAGCTCAGGCTTTGCCCACCCTGTTTCCCTGTGCTGCAGGGACACACACTGGAGGCAGAGAGAGTGGCCCTTGCTACCCCTTGGCTCCCCAACTGTGCTTCCAAAGGCTGCCATACTCTGGGTTTAACATGGTAAGAGAGCTTAGGTTGGCACATTGGCAACTCAGCCCCATAATGTTGTGGGCTCGAACATGTCCTGGGATTCTGGAACCTGGGACTCTCAAACTGATCAGGACTTCAGTCCATTGATTACAACCTCTATGCCCTGTAAGAGGGTTTGGTGGGGACTCGAAGCTGTGCCTTGTGACATGCCACCCCCAGGCAGTGCTCAGGAGACCGTGTGGCTGTCAGAGGGGTGACTCCGGTGAGCCCCAGTGCTCCTCAACCCCTCTTGTGCCAAAGAGTCACCTGGGATCTCATTAAAATGCAGATTCTGATTCGGTAGGTCCGGGGTGAGCCCCGAGATTTTGCATTTCTAACTAGCTCCCCGGAGAGGCTGAGGCTGCAGTTCTATGGTTAGCAAGGCTCAAGAACAGTGGTTCTCAAGTAGGGGTGCAAGAAGAGTCCCCAAGAAGCATTTTGCTGCTGTTTTTTAAATGCATTTTTACTGACATATAATCACACACCGTATAATCCATCCCAAGTATACAATCAATGGCTCATACTTTCATCATATAGTTGTGCATTCATCGCAAATCAATTTTAGAACATTTTCATTACACAAAATACAGAAAAGAAATAAAAACAAACACCCAAACCATCCCACACCACTTTCCCCCCAAATTATTAATATCTATTTTTTTGTCTTTATTTTATTACTTGTCTGCCCGCACACTGGGTAAAGGGAGTGTCAGTTATCCAGGAAGCATTTTAAAACTCTACTCCTGGGCCCCCTATAAGGCCACCTGAACTGGAGTCATCATATGGTGCTATGTCTCAAAAGCTAACTTCGGTGATTTGATGCCCGGCTTTGATTTGCAACCACGGTCCTCGAGCCTTCAGTGGACTGTTAGGAACGGGAGAACCGCCTTCCCAAATCAGTTTGGTCCAAACATTTCCTATTTTTAGGAAGATTTGCCCTTTTTGAATATGGCCCTCCATTATTCATCCTTCAACAAATATGCCAGTGATTACCTTGCTGGCCGTGGTGCAGAGCACTTTCTGTGTTTCCATAAGGGTCAAGGGTCTATTCTTTCTCTTCTAGCAGGACAGACAGACAACAGATGACAGCCTCTGCTGCATGCCTCCAAAGCTGCAGAATGGAATCAGAGAAATCTCCAGAGGATTAAGGTTCACCGGGTTGGTTTCCTTACACGGTTACAGAGTTACTAATGTGTTCTTAATGAGCTGCCATTTACTTATGCAAATAGCAGGGCCAGCTGCCTGGGGTATTAGGGCTTGGCAGGGAGATGCGCCTCTGCATATCACTCATGTTTTAACACAGCAACTGCTGTCCTCTGGGGCCTGCTCCTGTTTTTCATCTTTAATAGCTGCTATGCAGGCAGTTTGTCTGTGTGTGTGTGTGTGTCTGGGGGTCTCAATGGTACGGGGCCTCCCCTCCTAACCAGAGGCCCAGGGTTGGGGGAGCCAGTTCTGCCTACCCAGGCTCCGTGATGGCCCGTGAGGGTGGGAGGCCAGCGGCTGTTGAACTACACGGTCTCACGGGCTTGCCAGGTCCAAGGAGGAGTGTGAACTCCGTTTCCGATCTTCATGAAAGACTTTTAGAAAAGCTTCTCTTGCACCTTGTAAAAGACAAAAAATTAAAAGCACTGTCTTCGTTTCTCTCCTGTTCTCCCAAGAAGCTTCCCCATCACTCAAGAGGTGTGCTGAGAGTGTGACTGTGTGATGTCGCTTCGTCTGTGGTTGTCTCATCGGCACCATCATCATCGTGACCACAAAGAACTGCTGTCGAGGGGCTAGTGGCCTGTGGGGCTAGACTAGACATCCTCCAAACAGAACTGAACAGGCACGTCTCCTTATTTTTAAGAGCTTTTGGAACACATATGGAAAAGCTAAAACCTATCTGGACAAGCATGGGGGTCTGTTTGAGACGTTCTCGGGGAGAGCTGCATCACACTTCTGCCGCTGTTTTGCTGCCACCCTCTTTCTTCTCTGACAATCGGGTGGAGGTGCTTTGGGTATCTCTGTGCTGGCTCATCTACGCAGCCTGCCCCACAACCTGGCAGGAAACAGCTGCTGCCTGAGAATCACAGATGCTGCCACGTGAGGCCCCTCACTTAGCTTCCTGTAGATGCCACACTCCTAACACGCCGTTCCCACCCCCATGCCCCAGCACCCCCCTCCTTCTCCAGGCCCCAGCCCACCTCTTTGTCTCTCTGTGGCTCACTTCTCTGCTGTGTATCTTCTTCCAGGGAACCCAGCCTGGTGGGACCCCCTGGCGGCCAGGAAGGTGTGAGCCATATTTGGCCTGTGTCTCATTCCCCAGCCCAGGAGTTGGCCCTTTTCATCAGTGGGGCGGACTTGAGCAGGGGGAGCCATGCCTGGTCCCCCAGGGGAGAGAAGGCTGTGAGCTGGGGCAGACGTGGGAATGCACTGTGGTTGGTGACTGTGTGGGTTTAAGCCATTCATCTCATTTATATGCTGACAGACATAAATCATCTTGGCTCATGGGGCTCTGTTTCTTCATGTCTAAAATAGGCAGGTTGATGTTGCTTTATCTGGCCCATACTGATTCAAAAAACCAAAATCACAAACAAAAAACATGTGAGGTAACATTTAAAAGTCATAGGTTTCGTATAAAATTGTGGATTTCTTCCTTCTCTAGAAAAATTAGCAGCTGTGGCCACATGGCTACCTCCCTGCTTGGCAGCAGTGGGTTGGAGCAGAGTGACTGCCATTCTTTTCCTGGCAGGCTCTCCAGTGGTCCTGTCCCTCCCTCAGGCCCACTTCCCATAATTGCTCATGCCATTGTTTTACCTATTTGGCTGTCTTGGCATGTGTCTTAGTTTCCCAGGGCTGTCATAAGAAAAGACCCTGTTCTGGTTTGCTAACACTGCTCGAATGCAAAATACCAGAAATGGATTGGCTTTTATAAAGGGGGTTTATTTGATTACAAAATTACAGTCTTAAGGCCATAAAGTGTCCAAGGTAAGGCATCAACAAAGGGTACCTTCACTGGAGGATGGCCAATGGCATCCAAAAACCTCTGTTAGCTGGGAAGGCACGTGGCTGGCATCTGCTGATCCCAGGTTGTGTTTCAAAATGGCATTCTCCAAATGTCAGTGTCAGCTTCCAATGGCCATCTTCAAAATATGTCTCTCAGCTGCAGCTCCTCTCAGCTCCTGCGTGTTCTTCAAAGTGTCCCTCGTGACTGCAGCAAGCTTGCTCCTTCTGTCTGAGCTTATATAGTGCCCTCATAAACTAGTCAAGGCCCACACTGAATGGGCGGGCCAACACCTCCATGGAAATTATCTAATCAGAGCCATCACCCACAGTTGGGCGGGGCACATCTCCATGGAAACAACCTAATCCAAATGGTCCAACCTCATCAACACTAATACATCTGCCCCCACAAGATTTCATCAAAGAACATGGGTTTTTCTGGGGAACGTAATATATACAAACTGGTCCAGACCCCAATCAGCAGAAATGTACTCCCAGTTTGGGAGGTTTAGAAGTCTGGGATCAAACTGTCATCTGCGTCATGTTCCCTCTGAAGGCCCTAGAGAGGAATCTGCTCCATGCCTCTCTGCAGAGTCCGGTGGTTGCTGGCGCTCCTTGGCGCTCCTTGGTTTGTAGGTGTAGCACTTCCTTCTCTACCTCTGTTGTTTATGGCCTTGTCCCTGTGCGGATGTGTGTCCAAATTTCCTCTTCTTAGGACACTGGTCATTGGGTTAAGACCTGCCCCAACCAGTATGACATCATCTGAACTTGAGACATCTGCAAAGATCCTGTTTCCAAATAAGGTCACATTCTGAGGTTCTGGGGGGTCATGGATTTGGGGAGGACTCTATTCAACCCAGTAGAGCGTATGAGTGGGCAACCTCTGGACTCGCCAAATTTCTAATATTCCTCAGGCTCTCACATCCTCTGACTCATTATCCTACTGACTTCTGCCCTTGCTCTTCTTTATCTGGATAACATTTTCTCTTCTCCTTCACCTCTCTGGATGGAAAGAGGAAGGATCACAGCCTTCTGGTCTTGATTTGGACACTGAAGGGGGTGCACTGGGGACAATCATCACCCTTCTGGGTGTTTTGTTTCCATGAGTCATTGCAGGATAACAGAACCTGCCCTAGACCCTCCTAAGTCTGCCTTGAGGAGATGCTGAGACAGGATACACATTTTTGCCTGTGAGGAGCAGCCCTTGGTGGTACTGCCTCTGATAATCCTTTGCCTTGCTTGCTGTAGGGTCACTTGTCCTTCCTGTGGGCTCCCCTAGCACCTTGGATGTTTCTTCATCCCAGCGCTTAGCTACTAAATGGCAATGAACTGTTTACAGACCTGTTTCCTCTCTAGACTTTGAGTCCATAAGATCCAAGCCTGTGTTTTCCATCCAGACATTCAGCCAGGAGCAGGGTGGCCCCTGAGTAACATCTAGTGAGTGGGTGCTGCTTCAGGGAGCTCTACCCACTGTCTCACCAGGTGGGGTCGCCCAGCCCCCAGCCCTTGCTCTTCACGCCACAATAGGTCTAAAGCTGCTGCTGCACTTCCTTGACTGCTCAAGCTCCTGACTCTTTTAGGGTCTATCAGTCTGAAATGGGTGGAAAATTGAGAAGAAATGGGCTCCCCCTTGCTACCCATTCTTACTGCCAGGACTGATACTCTGCATTTTCTTGTTTCCTTTCTCCAATCCCCAATCCTGTTGAATAGCAACATTTCCCTTAATTTCCAGATGGCATATACACCAGATTTATCTTCAGAGATCGGATGCTGCCCATCATGGTCTGTCTAATTTTGGCAGATTTCTTGTTCTTTGTCAAGACCCTTAATCTCAGTGAGGCTCAGTTTCCCCATCTGCTGTATCCATGCTTCATGCATTCATTTTTTTTATTAAATTCAGTTTTATTGAAATACATTCACACACTATACAATCATCCATGATATACAATCCACTGTCCACAGTATGATAACATAGTTATGCGTTCATCACCACAATCTATCTCTGAACATTTTCCTTACATCAGAAAGAACCAGAACAAGAATAAAAAATAAAAGTGAAAAAAGAACACCCAAATCATCCCCTCATCCCACCCCATTTGTCCTTTAGTTTTTATCCCCATTCCTCCACTCATCCATACACTAGATAAAGGGGGTGTGATCCACAAGGTCTTCACAATCACACTGTCACCCCTTGTAATCTACATTATTATATAATTGTCTTCAGGAGTCCAGACTGCTGGGTTGGAGTTTGGTAGTTTCAGGTATTTACTTCTAGCTATTCCAATACATTAAAGCCTAAGAGGTGTTATCTATATAGTGCATAAGAATGTCCACCGGAGTGACCTCTTGACTCCATTTGGAATCTCTCAGCCACTGAAACTATTTCGTCTCATTTTGCATCCCCCTTTTGGTCAAGAAGATACTCTCAGTCCCACGATGCCAGGTCCACATTCATCCCCGGGAGTCATACTCTGCGTTGCCAGGGAGATTTACACCCCTGGGAGTCGGGTCCCACGTAGAGGGGAGGGCAGCGAGTTCACCTGTTGAGATGGCTCAGTTAGAGAGAGAGAGGGCCGCATCTGAGCAACAAAGAGGTACTCAGAGGGAGACTCTTAGGCACCATTACATACAAGTTTAGGCTCTCCTTTGTGGTAATGAGCTTCATAAGGGTAAGTCCCATGCTCGAGGGCTCAGCACATCAAACCGCCAATCCCAATGTTTGTGACAACATCAACACCAGTCCAGGTGAGGATGTCCAACACACCTGCACCTTCCCCCAGACCCTCGGGGCTGGGGAGGGGGAGGCTGTAAATATATTTTTTATTATCTGCCCAAATTACTCTGGGATGTGTCACTATTTCACTCCAGCCTATACTAACCTACCGTATCTCACTTCCTATTCAAAGTTCCATGCATTTATGGTGTTTGAACAAATCGACTGCAGAGTTGTACCATTTAGAAAATTTAGATCCTGTACCAAATAGATATCTATTCCCTTGGTCTCATATGAAAGTTGTTTTAAAACACAATCAGTTTCAACCTTTACCCTTTGGCCTGGCTTGCCCTGGTCTTAACCAGACCTGCTTCATTCATATCACTAATTGAAGTCTGGGCTCTTTTTCAGCTTTCTTTTTCTTTTTTTTTTTTGACAGTGGCTGTATGCACTAATACTGACATTCATATCTGCCGAGCTCTAGCTCTAAGTTTCAGGTGTCTCAGAGATATGCATTGTTCCAGAGACCAATCAGGTTATATGCTAGGGGATCAGCATCTCAAAGTTTAGAGATAGGCCTTACAATTCAGGGATAGAGTTAACTGCTGTAAGAGCTTACAATCTAGGGACTATTACAATTATTATGTCCACGTTAGGCTATGTTCTAAGATTCAATTCTGAGTTCACACATTGTAGTTAGTCCATATTGGTGAGGCATCATCCCTCTCACCATGTTTTCTCCAACGCTTTTACTCCTATATATATATTTTCCTACAATTTTATAGAGTTATGTTCACATACCATATATTTATCCACAGTGTACAATCAGTTGTTCATGGTATCATCATAAAGTTGTACATTTATCACCACAATCAGCACTTGAACATACTGATTACTACAAGAAAAATTGTTTTTTTTTTTTAGCAATAAGAAAAAATGATAAAAAGAAAAATAACATGTCATACAATACAATATACTACTAAGGACAGCAAATAACACCACTACCAAGAATCCCATATTCCTCCCCTATATCCCCCTCTCATATACATTTAGCATTGGCATATTGCCTTTGTTATATTTAATGGAGGTATATTACAATGTTACTGTTGACCATAGACTCCAGTTTGCTCTATGTTTTTTCCTGAATACCATCCCTTTTTCAAATTTCTACATGGTTGACATTCATTTGCTTTCCCACACATGCATTCATTTTTTTCATTAAACATCTATTGAACTCTGATTGTATGCTAGGTGATGTTCCTCTTGCTAGGAATAAAGTGGTCAATGAATGAATGCCATACCCATTGTCATGGACCATTTTTTAATTTAAATTGCTACATGCTGTAAAAGCTAAACACATGGTATTATGAGAGCAGCCGCCAGAAGGACCCGACCCAGCCTGGAGGGTTAGGGAAGGCTCTCTGCCTTGCCATATGGCGTTTGAGCTGAGATTTGAAGGATAACCAGGACGCTGGTTGGTGGGGGTGGGTGGGGACAGAGAGTGCAGGGAAGAAGACACATGGAGAACTTGCAATGGGAGAGAGGGAAGATCAAGAAGGAGCGAGGGAGAACAGTGCTGCTGGAGCTTGCAGAGAGGCCAGAGAGACAATGGGGGCTGGATCACACCAGACCTTGTCAGCTTTGTTAAAGATTTGGTGCAATGGGAAGCCACAGAATCACTTTTTTTAAAAAAAATTGTAGTAAAATATGCTTAACATAAAATTCACCATTTTAACCATTTTAATTTGTACAATTCAGTGGCATTTAGTACATTCACAATATTATGCACCCATCACCACTATTTAGTTCCAAAACATTTACATCATCCCAAAAGGAAACCCCATACCCATTAAGCAGTCATTCTCCCCTCTCCCCTAGTCCCTAGAAACTACTCATTTGTTTTCTGTTTTTATGGATTTGCCTATTCTGGGTATTTTATATGGTATCATATAATATAAGGCCTTTTGAGTCTGGCTTATTTCACTTAGCAAAATGTTTCAAGGTTCATCTATGTTGTAGCATGCATTAAAACTTTATTTTTATGGCTGTATAATATTCCATTGTATGACTATAAAACAATTTCTTTATTCATTCATAAGTTGATGGACATTTAGGTCATTTCCACTTTTTGTCTATTGAGACTAGTGTTACTATGATCATTTGTGTGTAAGTTTTTGTTTGAATACCTGTTTTCAATTCTTTGGGGTAAATAACTAGGATTGAAATTGTTGGGTCATATGGTAATTCTATGTTTAACTTTTGGAGGAACCACCAAACTGTTTTCCACAGTGGCTGAAACATTTTACATTCCCCACCAGCAGCAATGTACAAGGGTTCCAATTTCTCCACATCCTTGCCAACCCCCATTATTTTCCAGATTATAGTCAGCACAGAAGCATTTGAAGCAGGGGTGTGACATGTCCAAATTAGCATTTTTAAGAGCTTACTCTGTAGGGTGGAGGATAGATTATTAGGAGCAAGAGTGAATATGAAGATACCTGTAGGAGGCTATTGGAATTATTTTGAGCAAAATTTAATGACTGCTTGGACTGAGGTGGAGGCAGTGATATGGGGCAAAGGAGGTGGATACGGGTGGTATTTAAGAGGTAAGATGGAGCAGACTTGGTGCTGGACTGAATCTGGGGGTGGGGGGAGAGGGAAGGGTCAAGGATGACCCTGAAGTTTCTAGATGGTGGCGTTCGTCAGGATAAAGAACAATGGGTAAGAGCCAGAGCTTTTGAGGGGTGGGGGAGGTGGAATCAAGGGTTCAATTTTGAGGTTTTTGTCTTGTTTTGTTTTGTTTTTATTGTGAAACATATATACATAACAGTGATAACTTTCAAAGTATAATTTCACAAGTTGTTAGAGAACAAATTTCAAAGAATGTCATGGGTCACAGTTCTACAACCTTAGCCATTTCCATTATTGTAAAATATAACATACATACAGAGAGGTGTCAACTCTCTATGTAGAGCTCAACAAGCTGTTTATAGGTAATTTCAAAAATTATTATAGGTTATGTTTTCACAGTCTCAGTCTCTTCCCTATTATGCAATACAAGGTATATGCAGAAAGGTAAAGAACTTCAAAGCACAATTCAACAAGCAGCTATAGAGCAAATCCCAAAGGATGCTATAGGGTACAGTTCCACCATGTCATTTACCTCCTTCCAGCTATTTCAACACTCCAGAATCCAAAAAAATATATAATTACATAAAGTTTCAGTATTCATAGACCTTTGTTAAATCTTATCTTGTTTGTTGCTACCCCTTCCTCTCACCTAATCTCTTTCTCCATTGTCAGGGGTGTCCAGGCAGTGAGCACTCAAACTTGTTCATATTGCAAGGGGGTGTCAACAGTATGGGGAAGGGGCCACATCTGATTGTTGATCTTAAAGAGGCTGTTGCCTCTGGGTTTTAGGACTCGTTTGGTTTAGGAACACTCTGGTAGATTTAAGTTTCTGAAAGATAAAACTTAGTGAGTGAATCTTTTATAGAATTTCGGGTAGGGGCCTAGGTATTTTGGAACTACTTTTGGTAAGGACATGGCACACTGTGGCCATTTGGGATGCTTAGCTGGAGCTTGCATTAAAGAAACCTCCAGGTTAGCCTCTTGACTCTATTTGGGATCTCTCAGCCACTGTGACTTCAGCTTGTTACCTTATTTTTCCCCCTTTGGTCAAGTAGACATTTTCGATCCCTTGCTGCCAGGGCCAGGCTCACTCCGGAGAGTCGTGCCCTGTATCACCAGGGAGATTCATTCCCATGGGAGCCATGTTCAAGGGTTCGGTTTTGGATATAACCACACTTATTTCCTGGGACTCTAGGGAAGGTCTTTGTCCATGAAAAACCTGGGGCTCTTTAGAGATGCCTCTGTGGTTAGATTCAGAGACAAGATGCTGTGTTACCTTTTCCCTTACCTGAGCCCATTCTGACTCTTGCAAAAAATAGTCACTGAAAACCTGCTCACTTGGGGGACTGTTAAAAAATGATGGTTGCCTTGTGTCTGGAAAGAGTTAAATGTTCCTCCCACAGAGAGCCCACTCCCTCTATCCTTACTGAAGTCACAGGTGGGGTAACTGGTATTCTCATGAGTAGGGCAGGAAGCAGCGGTCAGCCACTGATTTGCTCTGTGAACTTGGGAGATCACTTCACGTTTTTGAGCCTCTATTTTTGATGGTGAGGATCAGATAAGACCATGTGGCTGAAAGGATTTTAGAAAGTTAAACATTATATAAAAATATAAGGTGTTTTATTGTTGGCACTGAGGCTTCAGCTCCCTCGAGGAGCTGTCTGCTGCTGCTTTCAGACAGAAGGTGATAAGACTTGTGTCAATGACCATGACCTTACTTTCTCCACTGGAGGTGTCGGCTGTCAGCACTGCTTCCATCATGGTCATGCAGCCAGATTTTTATTACACATGACCTTCTCCCTGTCCAAGAATTTTGCAAATTCATTACATGTGACACCATCCTTACCTAAGAATTTTGCAAATTCAGTTCCTTGAGACACAGTGCCAAATTCCTTCAGTAAAACTGAAATCTTCTGCATCTGCTCTGTTCCTTTTTGTCACTAATTTTGGTAATTTGATCACAGAGAAAACTCTCTCTTTCGGAGCTTTTCTGCTCTGGGTGAGGAAGCTGGTTCTGCCTGAAGTGCTATCTTCTCTCCTCTTGAGAGGTTGTTTTTACTTCATGTTTTGTTCTTGAGTTTAGAAAATACAGCATTGACATCAGTTGCAGTGGGCAAACCATCTCCTGTTCTTTTGAGAGCAGGACAGGGGATGAACAAATAAATACATTCAAAAATACATATATACGCACACACATATATACATATAGACACACATACACATATGTGTGTGTGTATGTGTGTGTATATATATATGTATACACACACTCTGGGCAAGTGCTTCTGGAAAAAGTCAATACCTACGTGTGTTCCCTTTTTCTCCAGTGTCACAGCTGTCTTACTCACTGGTGCTGGCAGCCCAGCCTGGCTGTTTGAGTTGTGAAACCATGAGCAGGTCTTTGGTGTCTCTGGCCTGCATTTCCTCACTTGTACAAGGAACATTGGCCCAAATGATTTCTAAATTGCCCTTTCTGACTCAGAAGTTCATTCATCCATTCAACAAATATCTGTTCTAGGAGCTGGGGGTGGGTGGGGTGTACCCGTGAATAAATCAGACACAACTTCCTGGGTTTGAGTAACCTAAAGCCCAGTTCTGTAGTCTGATTGTTCATTCATTCAGGAAATTGTGGTTGAATCCCTGCTGTGTGTCATGCACTGTGCTGGGCACTGGGGAACCTGTGGTGGCTCGTGGAAGTGGGCAGCTTCAGGGGAGCTTGCAGCCTGAGAGGGAAGACAGCTCTGAAAGAAGTCATGACAATAAAGCACCCTCTTGCATTATGATAGGCCAAAGAGTAGGGTGCTAGGGGAGCCAGAGTGGGGGGCTGCCCTTGTCTGAGGAGAGGTCTGAGCTGACAGGAAGGCGGAGAAGGAGGGGAAGGAGGAATGGCTTCGACCAGGGAAGAGCCTTTGAAAAGGCTGCAAGGTAAGAGGTCACCATGTCTCAGGAACTAGAGAAGTCTGAGGTGGCTGGAGCTGGGAGAGTGAGGGCAGTGTGGCAGGAGGAGGCAGGGGATCGAGGCAGGGGACAGCCTGCTAGAGCTGTGGGGCCTTGGAGCCTGGGGGCTGGGCCCTCAGGACCCTGCACTGAGTGAGGTGCCCCTAGTGGCAGACTCTGGCCAGGGTGGGACTCACAGATTCAGGGTCCTCTTCAGTCAGCCCAGTTCGCCCTCAGTTTACAGTCAGGACCCCTGGTGCCTTCTGGGCCACTGGAACACACCTTTTATATTTGGCCTACCCCAACAAATCATTCACCTCTAAGTTTTTTGAACCTCTTTAAAGTTGTTATTTTTTTTTCCTGAAGAGATATTTACGGGGTTTGATGCGTCAGAGATATTTGATATCATGAAGGAGATCTTTTGCAACTTTGTAGTCTTTTTTATCTAGTAAGCGTGTATCTTTTTTCTGCACATTTTCCTTGGAAGGTCCTGCTGGGGGTTTGGCCTGGACTTAGCTTTGGTGGGAGGGCTAGGTGGATGCTGAGTGGGGTGGGGAAGGACAGATGACGAGTCAGCCAGTCCCAATGCTGAGAAGGAGCCACAAACAGTCCCTGCTTTGCAACTAAGAGCTCATCCAAACTGTAACCAGGCTGCAATTAAACAATTTGAAACAAGGATCTCATTTTAAAATAAAACACATGGTTTTCCCTATGAACAGCACTCCCTGGGCTTCAGCCACACATGGCTGCTTTTGGCTCCTCAAACACACCACAGCCGCTCCCTCCTGGGGCCTTTGCAGCTCTGTGCCTTCCCCTCCCAGCAGTCTTCCCTTCACCTCTTACCCTTCCAGCTTCCTCTTACTCATCCTTCCTAGATCAACTCAAACATCACTTCAGAGCAATCTTCCTTGACTCACCCAGGCTAAATGGGGTCCTCTGTTATATTCTGCCATAGCTCCCTGTTCTCTTCCTTCAGAGCATTCACCTTAGCTTGTAGTTACGAATTTGTGATGTGTTTTGATCAGAGCTTGCTGCCCCCACTAGACTATAAGTTCCCTGAGGACAGGAACCGTATTGGTCGGACTTGCCATTGTATCTTCAGCACAGAGCACAAAGCTAGGCACATAATGAATGAATGCTCCATAAACACTTGCGGAATGAACAAATGACCACAAATCACTATTTCCTAATGGTCGTTTGCCATTAGGGACCTAAAGTTAACAAAAGTGACACTCTCTTTTGATGGCTCTCTTGTCAGTGCTTTTGTGAAACATGGGCTGAGACAAGCCTGACAGGAAAAGATATAGATGTGTTTTTGTCCACATTTGATAACAGCTCTGGTCAAGCGGGAAATGAGTGGAATCTTTGGGGGTCAGGGAACTCAGTGCCACGAGGAGAAAGGTAAGACATTTTGGCAAAGAGCTGGAGGTGCAACTCTATCGTGGCTGAGGTAGTAAGCACTCATTGAATACCCGCGTGCTCCCTATATAGGCTGGCTTCCTTTGTAATTACACTGGGACCATGTGCCTGGTTCTTTCCCACAGACTGTGGGTGGAAGTGATGGAAGTCATCTCTGTGCTGAGGCAGGTAAGATGCAGTGTGCCCTTTTCGTTTCTCTTCTCCCTTACTTTGAAGGCCATGTGTTCCCTATGACATAGTTGCAAGATAGAGTAGTGCCTGCTGACATGCCCCAGGGTTTTTGTGGATGGGAAATAAATCTTTGTTATATTAAGCCTTTGGGATTAAATTAATTTCATTAAGATTTGCAGATTATTTGTTACTGCAGCTTATCATAGACTGTCCTGACTAATAATCTTTCATCATAGTAAACCTTCCTCAAGATTCAGTTTTTGCGAAAGAAAAAATTTATTTCCCTTTACATTAATATCTGTTAACCAGATGGCTTCAGATTTTTAGAATTTGTATTAAAAATCCACTCCACCAAAAAAACAATAATTCAGACATCCACCATCGAATTTCAGACACCCCAGCTCCTGCCAACATTTGGTTTTATTGGTCCTCTTCTTACAGTTTCTCCTCCAGCAACAATGTTTCATGTTAAGTAAAAATGTATCCTAGTTCCTGGTGGCATTTCTGACAGCTTGTAGAAGAGGGAGTTCCACCTGGCAGATTCTTGGAGTGTCTTTCTCACCTTTCAAGCTGACCCCTCCCAGCTGAGCCTGGGCAGACAGTGCGCCCCTTTCAGAGCCTGGTCCTCCTCCAAACATTCTGCAGACTCAGAACTGAGAGGCTCAGAGCACACAAATTAAACAGTCATTTATAGTGTAAAGGAAGCTCCTCTCTGTAGTAGCTGCTGGGCAGCAGCTCTGGGGTCCTGCTTCTCTCAGTTTGCTCCTTTGAGAGCCCTGAAGGAAGGGGCTCCTGCTTGCCCAGCCTGCACCGAGGTGTGGGAGTTGGGCTCAGGTGCTTGCCTCCAGGTCCGACTAGCTGGCTGAACTTGAACAAACCACGACACTTTCCTCATCTATAAAAGGAGGTGTGTGTGTGGTGTGTGTGTGTGTGTGTGTGTGTGCATAGGGATGTGTACATGTGTAGCACTCAGTAGCTTTCAACTTCTGACCTTCAGGAACCACAGTGAGGATAAATGAGGGCAAAGGACTCTGGCCTCCAACCTGGAAAAGCGCTGCTTTTATTTCTTTCATATGTGTGGTGGAATAACCCAGTGATATATTAACCCATCTATTAATTTGTACTTCATTTTGGTGGCCACAAGAAACTACAAAAAAATGAGGTGAGTGTCCCCCCCTTCCCCCCCAAATCTTAAGAAAGTAGCCAGACTTTCCATTTGGAATTCTGGCCTCCATGCTTAGGGGTTTGTTAACAGCTTTGGAGTTTCAGGGCAATAAAAAGTGATGCATGGGGAAGACCATCCACCACCAACCAATGTGTTTTTTGAGGGGAGGTGATCCTCCTGGAGGAGAGGAGAGAGAGAGCCCCAAAAGGGAAATGGTGTGGTGGTGGGTGGCTGCTGTGTGTTTCGCTGGGGGTGGGTCTCTGTGGACAAGTGTGGTTGGTGAAGGGAATCTCCAAAAGGGACATTTCTGTGTCTTCTTGAACAGCAGGGTCTGAGGGAGGGCAGTGCTCCCTTTGCAAGAAGTGTCAGTAAATGAGGAGCGGGCAGAGCCTGTCCCCAGTGACCGAGGGGTGGGAGAAGGAAGAGGTGGCTCCAATGGTTGGATATTATTGACCTTGGACTTCTTGGCTACCATGGTGAATAGGGATTTGGGGCCAGATTTAATTTCCTTTAGAAGAATGAAGTGTAGTGGGACCCCTGGAATGTGCATGATGCGGTGGGAATCCTGCTCTTGTTTAGTCTTCTAGATTAGAGTTCTTTTGGAGAAAGGATTTTGTGACTAAACATTTGCACCCCCTGTACTGAATGACCTCTAGGTTTCTTTCCAGAGCAGGCAGTCCACAATGCCTTAGCTTCAATGGTCACTTGAGGGGCTGGTGTCCCAAGCTGGGGGAAATCTTCTCTTATGTCCTCCCTGGCCTGGCTCTGCACCAGCAGGCACTTTTCTGGAAATTGTACAGTTACTGCCATGGTTGGGGAGTCAAATAGAGTCCTCCTACAAATGTGGGACACAGTTCACGGAGCACACATGAGACTTTGAGAGTGGCAGAGCCTGATGCCTGTTTGGAGATCCTGGACCCAGCCCTGCTTGAACCAGCACTGATCCGATGAGCTGGAAGCGCTCTAGTGAAATCATACGTTCAGCATGCTGGGCAGCTTTGCCGCCATTACCCAAAGGCACAGCCTCTGCCGAATCGGATGAGTCACTGGCTCTACTGGAGGGCTCATTGAGGGTTCAAGTGACAGACGTGCCCACAAGAGTGGTCACCCAAATGTATAAATGAGTTGGAAGTTCTTATGTGCCCATTACATCAGTAACTGTCCTTGGGCTTTCACTTGCCAGCAGGGTATAAGGGGTTCCAGGGTCTGCCCCACAGGCTCCTTCTGTCCCCAGAACTTAAGTCCAAATACGTTGTTTGCTTGCTTGTTCTCAGGCTGCATATTTACCTGGAATTTAGGGGGCTTAGGCTGCAGGCCCTGTGAGTCCTAGGGGCTGTAGAATGTTCTAAGTGGGGAGAAGGAGGAAGATTGAGACCGGGAAGCATTCCTAGGTAAGCATTTCTGGTAAATCACCTAAAGAGATCTTGGAAGAAAAAGTCCTGAATCTCCAACTCCAATAATAACTTTTATTACTTCTTATCTTTTTCTAAATAAATGCACTCTTTCATACCCAATTTTATACTAGCAATTTTGTGTTTTTTTTCTTACAGATGGTACCAAAAACTGGGTAAGATTTAGGCATTATGAAGTCCAGCTCTGCCCCTGTTTCTGCTAATACATGTGTGAGCCTGAACATTAGTTTGCAATCAGTGACAGGACAAGAGATGTGTCCAGGATGATGCATTTTGTCCATCACACACCGTTCCACCCAATCCTCATGGCCATTCCAAAGCTCAGGTCAGGGAAAATGCCTGAAACTCTTCTGTCCAGTCTTAGCTAGGTGTAATGTTTTCCTGTTTTGAACTGTTCTGGACGTTTTCTTTGAAATTTATATAGTAAGCTCTCATGTGCAACTTTATGATATTTCTTCTGTTGTTTGCCTTGAGTTGAAATTTCAACTCCAGATTTTTATTCACCCTTTTATATGTTATAAAACTTTTTATATGTTGTATGTCTTATCTCTCCAAATCAGAGTGTAAGCCCCTTGAGGACAAGGACTACCTTTACAAAAAGAACTTCATATTTCCCAAGGAGTCTGGCTCACAGTAAACATCTCAACAAATATCTGCCCATTTACTTGAATAATAATAATACCAACCATACTTTCAAAGTTTTAAAAAATCTATTATCTTATTCAATTAAAAAAAGCCAGAACAGGTAGATATTTTCTCTGTCTCATCTAACTGAAAAATTTAGCTTAGACACAGCTCAAGTAGGAACCAGACATAGTGTTCTAATATAAAACAATTATAAACCATTTTAGATAGGTGACTCCATCTTCTTTTAAGTTCTTCCAAGAAAGTAAAAGTTTACAGCAAGTTCTTTTCTAGCTGGTCCAGTTCATCAGAATGCTTTCTCTTGCAGGTTGCCTTAATATTCCTTTGCTGTGATTTAAAGTTTGCATTTTCTGCCATGCCATGAGAGAGATCTTTTCAAAACACTAATTATGTTAGCCTCCTGCTTAAAACCCTGCAGTAGCATCTACTGAGTTGAAAGAAGCCCAGCCTCTCCCGTGACTCACCGCCCTGGGGGTGCTGGCCTGCCTGCTTTCCTAGCCCTGCTCTAGTCACACGGCCATCCTTACGGTTCCTGGGACACACCAATGCTTCCAGCCTCAGGGCCTTTGCATGTGCTGCACCTCTGCCTGCTGCTCCACCAGCTCCTTATCCTTTGGGTCTCTGCTTGAAAATCACCTCCTCCAAAGGGCTTAGCTGACCACCTTTCACACGTAGTCTCCTGCTCTTCCAGACTTTATCACACTGTATTCATTTCCTGGACAGAGTGCTTCACTGTCTGAAATAATTTTAATTACTGGCTGCTTCCGCTATTTATGATCTACTTTCCCTATGAGACGTAAGTTCTTTGAGGGCAGCAGGGACCCTGTCGGTTTTATTCACCCCATCGCCCATTCATGCTTGTCACCTGGAAGGGGTTCAATACATGTTTGTCAACTGGAGGAACAGAAACGTTTAATTTGTTGATTTGGGGTAAAGGAGGGCTCAGGACCTACCCTGAGAGTGGTTGCATGGGGCTTGCCGGCATCTGGAGGCCGTGGCAGGGAGGCTGCCTGATGGCCTGTGACCATCTTTTTTTTTTTTTTTTTGGCTTGTATATAAAGGGGTTTATTTGGTTACACAGCCACAGTGTTAAGGCCATAAAGTGTCCATCAACAGAGGGTACCTTCACTGGAGAAAGGCCATTGGCATCCAGAAAACCTCTGTTAGCTGGGAAGGCACGTGGCTGGTGCCTGCTCCAAGTTCTGGTTTCAAAATGGCTTTCTCCCAGGACTTTCCTCTCTAGGCCACAGCTCCTCTTCAAAATGCTGTGACCATCTTTTGATCAGCTCAGTGAGCTGGCCTGGCTGACAGGGCCCTGGTCTCCTTCTTGCTCTCTCTGTTCTAACCCCTTTTCTAGACACTCCCCAAGTCATAAGGCACCATTCCCCTGCCTCTGTCCAACAGATCTGAGAAAATGCCAGTGGGGAGCTGGTGAGCCCCAGGGCCTGGGTATCTGGCTGGGTGGTCAGGTGTGAGAGACCCCCCACCGCCCCTCACAGCCCTTGCTTTCCCCGAGGCCTCCAAGGGAGAGCGTTTGCTACTCAGCATGGCTGAAGAAATAGACTTAACAGTTTGTCCTCTCGAGGGAGGTGGATCAGGTAGATGAATCCAGATGAGATTTTATAAGATACCATTGTCTGAGGTGACAGCAAACAGCCGTTTCAGGACCCAGGGTCTCACCTGGGATTTGGTGGATAAAAGAATGAGAAAGGGAAATCAGCTTCTGAGGCTTTTTCCAGCTGCTCAGCCATAATACAGTCCAAGAGTTGACCTTTAATGTGGGCGTGCGAGGGCAACCTGCTGGGACAGACCAAAAGAATCAAGCCAAGAGATACTGATGGCAAATCTAAAAAAGCCAAGGCTGGAGCAGCCGGGAGCAGCCTTGCAGGCAGGGCAGCCAGAGAGAAGGGAAAGCAAAACGGCAATCAAATGTTTGAAATGAGACCAGTGAGTCTAGAGGCCTTTCGTGGAGGCTTGAAAATAGTGGGAGCTACACCAGGCCTGAAAGCCAAACAGGCAGAGCTTAGGGGTGGGAGGGTGTGATCATCCCAACTCCCCACCCTGCAGTAGGATGGGCAATGGGAGAAGGAAACAAGGCAAGTGAGAGACTCTTGTAGGGAGAAGGAAGGGCAGTGTTTGAGGAAAGAGGGTTGGAAAATATCACCCTCCGCTCCCCGGAGCAGAATGGGCAATGCTGGGGTTGCCGGGTGATGGGTGTCACACAACCTCAAACGGCATTTAGTGGCACTTGGCAAAGCCCATTTCATGCAATTGACCTAATTCAAACCTATGAGGAACCTATTATCATCTCCATTTCCTAGATGTGGAAAGTCAGTTGAGAGCACTGTAGCTCAGGAACGGACTTAGGGATTCCAAGTTGACCCTCTCACCTGGCAGGTGAAGAATCTGAGTCCCAGAGAGGTGAGGTGACTTGTTCCAGGCTGCACAGGTGCCTTGGGAACAGAACACTCCCCTGCATATAAGCCTGCCCACTCCCTGTGCAGTTCAGATGGGGCTTGCTGGGTTGGTGGGGGTCTAAGCACATGGGTGGAGGCCATGGGTGGGGTGTGCTCCACAGCCATGGTCTTAACCTCAGTACTCCGCTGCCTCTTGGCTTTTTTCCACACACTCCTCCAGGGCCTGAGACTGAGTAAAAGACCTTAATGTGGGAGGCAGTCCCCAGAGTGACTGCTTTACCTTTCAATAAGGGTCTCCTGGCTCTAAGTGGCAGCCAATTGCTGCTTTCAGCTGCCAAGGCCCAGGGGTCACTTCTGAGCCCTACAATGCCAATCTGGTCCTGTTCCCAGAAAACTGTGGCATGGCCCTCAGGCTACTCAGGCAGTTGCATTGCACTCCAGGCACTGGCATTGCCCAGCCCTCAGAGGCTGAGAAGCCCCCTCTGTATACCGGAACCATCGTGCTGCCAGCTTCATCTCTTGCACATCTATTCTAGAGGTGGGCCAGGATGCCAATCCCTGATGGGCAGCCGGTGTGAGTCTGCACGTGCATTTGTGTATGTGTGCAAGCTTGTGTGCATGTATGTGTGAGTGTGGTGGAATGAGACTGCAGTTGAACATTTCCAGGGTATCTGTAATAAGGGATCTGTGAAGCTCTCTCTCTTTCCTGGAAAGAATAGGATGTGTTTAATGACTCTGTTGTGCTCTTCAGTATTTCTTCTGTTCCAGAGTCTCCCACTTGCTTTGTTTCCTTTTCATCCCCTTCTTACTGGAAGTGCAGTAATTAGATCTGTGCCATGAGAATCAGCCCAGTTACGGGAGCCGGGGAGAGCAAGGGGAGGTCTGCGGCCCCAAGTCCCGCCCAGGCCCTTTGGCTGAGCCCCTATGGGTCAGCATCCCATTTCCAGGCCTCAGAAGAGGTCTTGGGGTTCCTGGGTGGGTTGGCTGGTCGACAGAGAAGCAGAGCTTCAGGCTGCTGCAGGAAGACTTTGTGCACCCTCCGGTTCCTCAAGGCACTTTGTGTTTTGGTTCTCCCACCCTGGGGTGTTCTCTACACTATCCCACCCCAGACACTAGTATTAGAATCTCTGGGGGAGAAGGCCAGAGCAAAGTACTTTTATAAAACTCGCCAGGTGATTTTAATATGCAACTGACACTGAACCACTGCTGTCAGAGACGAATCTGTAAGAGCAGCCTGTGAGAACTTTGATCAGATGCTGGTTTGGGGCACATGCCGGTGAGGCAGATCTGTGGTTTGAGACATCACCTCTAGCAGGCTGAATAATGGTCCCCAAAGAAATCAGATCCTAGACCCTGGAATCTGTGCATGTTACATTATAAGGATAAGGGCCTTTGCTGATGTGATTACGTTAAGGATCTGGAGATGGATTATCCGGGTGGGTCCTAAATGCAATCATGTGCATTGTTATAAGAGGGAGGCAGATGGAGATTTCACACACACACGGGAGGAAGTGATGGTAAGATGGAGCAGTAAGAGATTTGAAGATGTGGGCCTTGAATCTTGGAGTGATGCGGCCACAAGCAAAGGAATGCCGGCTGCCACCAGAAGCTAGAAAAGGCAAGAGACAGAGCATCTGGAAGGAGTACGGCTCTGCTGACACCTTGATGTTGGCCCACTGAAACTAGTTTCAGACTGCAGGCCACCAGAACTTTGAGAGAATAAATGTTGTCTCAGGCCACAAAGTTTGTGGTGATTTGTTACAGCAGCCTTGGGAAATGAATACACTGACTGCCCATCAGGGGAGGCCCTTTGGCCTGTCAAGCCAGTGTTACCCCTTCTGGGTCATTTACCTCCATCCCCTAGCCCAATGCACAATGCACATGAATCTAATCCGTTAGCCAACTGGCCAACTAGTAGAAGCAGAGACCAGCCCCATGCTGGATACAATGGCAATCACCAAGCACGATGGGTGCCAGTGTGGAGCCCTGGGCAGGGCTGGGGCTGAGTCAGAACTCTTCGGTTGGCATCACTGTTGCTCTTCTATCCACTGGTCATGTGATGCTCCAGGAGAACTTTAAATAGACCTGGAAGAGTTTATATAGGCAGGGAGAGGGGGCTGTGGTTAACGAGATGGCTTCTTTGCAGGGGATAGGCAAAAGTTTGAAGATAGAAATGTGCAAACATTCTGCAGAAACAAATGCATGGCACAGCTTGGCTGGAGCTGAGACTTTGAGGAAGCAGGTGGTTCTCAAACTCCTGTGTGCCAAATTGCTGGAGGGGTGGTGCCTAGGAATCTGGACACTCTTTGCTTCTCCGGAGAAGCCTCTTTATACGCTTCCAAGAGGGCTTTCATGCTACATTTGAATTGACTGTTAATCAGTCTCAGCCTTTTATTGTATCTGTCTAGTGCTTCACAAAGTTTAACAATAGCCATCTGTGGAAGCAGAATAAGGGCCCCGTTCTAGTTTGCTAATGCTGTCAGAATGTGAAACACCAGAAATGGATTGGCTTTTCTAAAGGGGGTTTATTTGGTTACACAGTTACAGTCTTAAGACCATAAAATGTCCAAGGTATCAACAATTGGATACCTTCACTGGAGGATGGCCAATGGTGTCCGGAAAACCTCTGTTAGCTGGGAAGGCGTGTGGCTACTGTCTGCTCTGGAGCTCTGGTTTCAAAATGGCTTTCTTCCAGGATGTTCCTCCCTAGGCTTCAGCTCCTCAAAAATGTCACTCTTAGTTGCTCTTGGGGCGTTTGTCCTCTCTTAGCTTCTCCGGAGCAAAAGTCTGCTTTCAACGGCCGTCTTCAAACTCTCTTTCATCTGCAGCTCCTCTCTCAGCTCCTGTGCATCCTTCAAAGTGTCCACTCTTAGTTGCTCTTGGGGCATTTGTCTTCTCTTAGCTTCTCCGGAGCAAAAGTCTGCTTTCAATGGCCGTCTTCAAACTATCTCTCATCTGCAGCTCCTCTCTCAGCTCCTGTGCGTCCTTCAAAGTGTCCCTCTTGGCTGTAGCAAGCTCGCTCCTTCTGCCTGAGTTTATATAGAGCTCTAGTAAACTAATCAAGGCCCATGCTGATGGGTGGAGCCACATGTTCATGGAGATCATCCAATCAGAGTTATCACCTACAGTTGGGCAGGTCGCATCTCCATGGAAACACTCAAAGAATTACAATCTAGTGAATGCTAATATGTCTGCCCACACAAGATTACATCAAAGAACATGGCATTTTGGGGGACATAATACATTCAAACTGACACAGCCCCCAAGGATGTCCACAGCCAAATCCTCAGAACCTGACGCTATGTTACCTTACATGGTAAAAGAGACATTTCAAATGTGATCAAGGTTATCTGAGGGTGGAAGGTCCCCAACCTCACCAAATGAGTTCTTAAAAGCAGACAACCTTTCCTGACTGCAGGGAATCAGAAAGATGGTGGCACGAGAAAGACTGGACCCATAACTGCTGATTTTGAAGGTGAAGGAAGGGAGCCGTGAGCCAATGAATGTATGCACTCATTAAAGGTTGGAAAAGGCAGGGAAGCAGATTCTCCCTTAGAGTCTCCAGAAAGGAATACACCTTGATTTTAGCCCATGTCAGACTTCTGACCTACAGAATTGTGAGAAAATAAATTTGAATTGTTTAAGCCACTGAGTTTGTGGTATTTTGTTAGAGCAATGATAGAAAACTAGAATAAATAGGAAAACTTTGGAAGACAATGGCTCAATGCTTTAAAAATTCTTAGGGAAAAAATCCTGCTTAGAACGCTATATTCAACCAACCTATAAATCAAGAGGATACATCAAACATAAAACATGATTATATATCAGACATATAAAATCTCAACAATTTTACCTATCATGCACTCTTTCTTAGAAAATTACCAGAGGATGTGTTCCAGCAAAACAAAAGAGTAAGTAAGGAAAAAGGAAGACACAGGATCCTGGAAACAGAGGCTCCAACACGGGAGAGAAGCAAAGGGAATTCCCTAAAATGATGGTAAAAGTTAACAGGTCTACAATCAGTGGAAACTGTGGAGGAGCTGTTCTCTGGATGTGTATGAAGAAGTGGATCTGAGCTGCAAGAGGTGGGCTGTAGTGGACATGGAGCTTCCCTGCCCCAAACCCTCTTCAAGGACAGGCTTCAGCTGTCAGCCCCTTCGCAGAGTGCCTCAGCTGCAGAGAGCCATCTTGCCCAAGGTCACATAGCTTCCTTCTGCGGTTAGCCCCACCTGATCCAGGCAGGGGCATAAAGGTGGCCTTTTGGCCCAATCTGGGCTAACTCTGATGGGCCATTTCAGTTCTTGCTCACCTTGGGTTTGGCTGAGGCTGTCAGTTGCATCCTCCACCTTTTTCCCTAGTATTGGTCCCACGAGCACTCCCTAATAAATACTCTGAACACTAAACTCTGTCTCATAGTCTGCTTCCTGGAGAACTCAAACGACAAGACTTAGAGTTGCACCGCCTGTCTGGTATGCGAATAGTCACTTAATCTCCTGGTGTCAACGTGGTTTCACTAACCGTGGCTGGAACTGGACCTCTTTGATTCAGCCTCTCCAGAGTAAACCTTTTGTCTCTGTCCAAGAGATGGGCAGTGTTTTCAAATCACTTCTTACACAGTCACTTTCTTTGAGTGAGAGAATAATCGTGGAAGGGTGTTTTCATTTTCTACTGCTGTGTAACAAATCACAACATGAATTTATTATCTCACCATATCTGTAGGTCAGGAATCTTTCCCTGGGTCCTCTACTTAGAGTCTCACCCAGGTGGGGAATCAAGGTGTTGGCCAGGGCTGTGATCTCATCTGAGCCTTGAGATCCTTTTCCAAGCTCACTGGTTGTTGACAGAATTCAGGTTCTTGTGATCATAGGATGGAGTCCTCGGCTCCCAGAGGCCACCCATTGCCCCCTGCCAGGTGACCCTTTCCACAACTGGCAGTTTGTGCCTTCATTTTCAACAGGTGGGCATCTCTGCTGCTTCACATCTCTCTGACTTCCTCTGTCTCTGACTTCTAGATCCACTTTTAAAAGGGCTCCCCTGATTGTGTCAGGCCCACCTACACTTATGGGCATGGCATTACACAGGGCTTGCACACTGGGAGCCAGGAATCTTGGGGCCATCTAGAATTCTGCCTACCACAGAGGGTTTTGAGCAGAGGAGGGGTGTGATCTGACTCATGTTTTTAGGGGGATCATTCTGGCTGCTGTGTTGAGGCTGTGGGGAGCACAGGTGGAAAAAAGTAGCCCAGTTAGGAGGCTATAGTAGGTTGTTGGGATGCAAGAGGGCTGGGAAATAGATCCTCCTGGGAATGTGGGTTGAGAATATTGATAGATACCTCTGCATGGTCAGGGACATCCTTGGAAGCCCAGCAGGGAAGCTGGGATTCTGCTTTGCTGGCGTTGTAACTGAGAAGTTCGAATTTAACAAATGATTGTGATTACTGAAGCGTTGTATAGATATTTCTTTTTATTTTCTAGTATATTAGAATAGCCAGAGGAAAATACCTGAAACTACTGAACTGTAATCCAGCTGCCCTGATCTTTGATAATGATTGTATAACTATATAGCCTTTATATTGTGATTGTAAAAATCTTGTGACTGGTCCCCACTTGTATCCCCTTATCCTGTTTTTCAACTTTAGTCTTATGATCACTGAAGGCTGCCCCTAATATTTATTAAGGAAGGACCTTGAGTCAGCCCAGAACTAACTCACCCCATTTCCTAAACTATTTTGCTAGACAAAGCTGTATCTAACCAAAATTGGCCGCCTGACATGCTCGGTAGCTTAAATGTTAACCTATAAGTGACCTATATCTCATTATAATACTAAAAATCACGCCCATAATCATATTGATCATATTAAGGCCGCTGTTTTCTAACATGTTCTGTGACTAAGTATGTAATCAGTCTGCACATACTTAATAATTAGATCATCTCTAACCTCGTCATCTCAAGCCATTGTGCTCATTATTCTAAAATCTGCCCATCTTTTTTGTTAATGCTATTTTACTGAGATATAATCACATAAGATTCAATCATTCAAAGTGTACAGTTGTTCACAATATTGTCATATAGTTGTGCATTCATCACCATGATCAAACTGAAAATTTCATTACTCCAAAAAATAAAATAAAAATTAAAATAAAAAAGAACATCCCAAACACCCATGCCTCTCCTCCCCCATTGTTCATTTACTTTTTTGTTAATACAGTTTAATTGAGATATATTCACACATCCTACAGTCATCCACAGCATACAATCAATTATTCACAGCACCATCGTACATTTGTGCGTTCATCACCAGAATCAATTTTTGAAACTCTTCCTTACTCCAAAATAAAACAAAAGCAAAAAAGAACACCCAAAACTTTCTATCCCCTCTGTGCCACCCTATTCTTCATCTAATTTTTGTCCCCATTTTACACTCATCTGCCCATACACTGGATAAAGGGAGTACGAGCCACAAGGTTTTCACAATCACACGGTCACACTATGCAATTTACATAGTCATACAATCGTCTTCAAGAATCAAGGTCACTGAGCTGCAGTTCAAGTTTCAGGTATTTCCCTCTAGCCATTACAACACACTAAAGACTAAAACGTGTTATCTATATAGCGCATAAGAATACCCTCCAGAGTGACTTCTTGACTCCATTTGAAATCTCTCAGCCACTGGAACCTTATTTTGTTTCACCTCTCTTTCCCCTTTTGATCAATAAGATTCTCTCAATCTCACAGTGCTGGGTCCAGGCTCATTTCCAGGAGTTATTTCCCATGTTGCCGTGGGGATTTACACCCGGGAGTCACATATCACATAGGGGGAGGGTAGTGAGTTTACCTGCTGAGTGGGCTTAGAGAGAGAGGGGGCCACATCTGAGCAACAAAAAGGCTCTCTGGGGGGTGGGGGTGGGGGATTCTGAGGTGCAATTATAAGTGGGCTTAGCCTCTCCCTTGCAGCAACTAGCTTCACAGGGGAAAGCCCCCAGATCGAGGGTTCATAAAACCTGCCCATCTTTTGATACTATAAAGCTATCAGAATTACTGCAGATTGGGGAGACAGATTTTTAGGCTTATAGGCCACCTGATCTCCTGCTTTGTACTTAGCAATAAACTTTCTTTCTTGAAACCCTGGTGTCTCAGGAATTGGTCATTTGAGTGCATCGGGCACTGAGCCCACTGCTTTTGATCGGTATCATTATAAGGCCATAGCAGCACCCTGAGCTGGGAGATATATAACTTTAGATTTGCCAAAGCACAAGTGCTCTGATGCTCCTTTGCCCTCTCCTGTAAAAGAACTTGCCTGCAGTGGAAAGCACAGTATCGACCAGCAGGTGAGAGGTGTCCCGAGCAGAGGTGAGTGAGGTGTGGCTGGCTCTGCTGAGGGTGGCTGCAGCCAGGAGTGCCAGGTGATGCTGGGGAACCCACAGCCCCTGAGAGCCCCAAGAAACCCTCAAGCTCTGATCTGGGCCAGCTGTTCTGAGCTGCTCTTGTCTTAGAACCACCTGCCACCCCTTCTTTCCTACTGTCAAAGAGGACCTGCCACAGGATTCCACAGAATAAAAGGCAGCAACGGTTCAGATCTGTGGAAGGCAGAAGCAGTCTGAGAAACACAGCAGGGATCTGCCTGTGACTATCCACTGTCTGTCTGAGACTTGTCACCATTCCATCAGAGAGTGAGGAAGATAGTGGATGAGGATGGATGGGTGAGTCAGGGTTGGTTGAGGGCTAATGGAAACTCAATGTGGAAATACCTAGCCCAGTGCCTGGCAGAGCAGCCTCTCAAGAAATGTTGGCTATTGACTTTGATTCAGAGATATTTGTTGAGGAGTTTCTCTGTGGGCCAGGTGACTCAAGCTCAGACCCTCCCTCAAGGAGGTCATGATACCAATGGAAGTGAGTTCTCAACTAGCTTGTGTGCAAAAAACAAGCAAATGTGTGTGTGCATGTGCACTTTAAAGCCAGACTCTGTGGTTTTAGATCCTGGCTCCCCCACTTTGTTGTATAACTCTGTGCAAATCACTGAACATTTCTGTGCCTCCATTTTCTTCTTTGTAAAATGGGTTGGTGATAATAGTACCTTTCTTCAAGAATTGGGATAAGTTTTACATTAATTGCAAGAATGAATATTTCTAAAGTGTTTAGAGCAGTGCCTGGCACATAGGTGCATTATGCAAATTTGATAAATAGAAAATGTGAAGGTGGAGCTCTGAAACAGTGTCTCCTCATCTTACAAAGTTCTTCCCCATTCTCAGAACCTGCCTTGTATTGGGCTGATGGACTCAGGGTGGCACCTTTTGCGTGAATGAAGGAGGGATCCCAGGCGAGCCTTCCTTGGGGGCTGGGAGATGTCAGTCAGTGGTTACCCCCGTCTTGTCCCCAGTCGGGCTGCCAGGTTGGACTGAACGTGCCTTCAAAGCTCCATCCCAGACTACTGAATCCCAGTCTCTGGGGTTGGGAACTGGAAATGTGCTTTTGCCTTAGTTTGCCAGGCTACTATGACAAATTCCACACAATGGGTTGGCTTAAATAACAAGCATTTATTGGCTCCTGGTTAGGGTGCTAGAAGTTGAAAATCAAGCCATTTGCAAGGCCATTCTTTCTCCTCTAAATCTGCAGCATTCTGGTGCTGGCTTGCTGTCATCCTTGGGGCTCCTGGACATCTGCCTCCTGTCACATGTCGATCAATCTTTCCTTGTGTCTGCTCTTCCAGTTTCCACTGACTTCAGGCTCCTGGCTCCTCCCTGTGGCCGTCTCCAACTGTGGCTTCTGGTTTCTTCTCTTTATAAGGCCTCCAGTAATATGGATGAAGACCTACCTCAATTAGGTTGGCCACATCTGAACTAAAAATAACATCTTCAGACGGTCCTATTTACAAGAGTTCATACCCCAGTGCTGCAGATTAAGAACGTGTTTTTGTGAGGTGCATAAATCAATCCACCATAGATTTTAGAAGGTGTTTAGGAGATTTTGACATCCAGCTAGCTATGTAAATCACTGATCTGGTTACTTTGTCTTTTCTGTCTGCTTTTTATTTTGATTTTTGTCTGTGGAGGGCGAGTATGAGGTAATCCTTTACCATCCACCTGCTCTGGCAGAGTTATTGTGATGACTGGTTTGGATGTGGTTCTTTTGTACCCATGCTCATTCCATTGTCAGATTGGTGACTAAAGCTCATTATTTGTTCCTGTGCCACTGTGAAGATGGAGAAAGCTTTCCTGTTCTCTCCCTCTCTATGCAGTAGATGTGCGAGCATGTAGTACTGGTGATGACGCACCCTTTCTGACCATTTCCTACACTCCTTTCTGTGTCAGGTAGAAACATTTGACAGTCAGCAGTACTGATAAATGTCCTAGGAGGTCCATGAGAGAAGCAGAAAGACTAGCCTGAACTTGGTGTGAGGAAAGGAGAGTTTCTGAGAAGTAGAGAAAGAAAGGCCCTTCTTGAGACCCATCCAGCCTCCTGGAGCTGCCAGGGGGGAAATCAAGTTGAATAACCTAGAATCGCATCTCTAGTGGGCTAATCAGAACCAGAATAGATAATTCAGAATGGAGCTGTCTGTCTTTTGGACCTTCCCTGATTGCTTTGTTAGTGCTAGTGGGTTGATTTCCAGTTACATAAGCTCTTCTCTGTTAGATGAAATCTCATTATTCCACCGTGCAATGCACATCCCTTCTGAGTTCATGTTGAGCTACCTGAGAGAAGCCAGGAATGTGCTGCTTCTCATTATTTACATCCAGCAAGAGAGTGGGAGAGAAAGAGCTACACCCAAACCAATTATGGTGGAGGCCTTAGGGGCTGTTATGTAAGATTCCAGGAGATGGCGGAGTGGAGATGGCATCCCAGTGGGTGTGTTGACCAACAATTTCCTTTCCTCACTTGGCAAGTCTTTGGCAAGTAAGTTCTTTTTCAAACCCAGAGGATTTTGAGGTGCATTTGTATGGGGGTGGGGATCCTAATTTGACTTAAGATTTTTCTTGTAACCAAATAATCAAATAAACAAACAGTCACTAAGAGAGGTCTTGCTTTCAGGCCTGCTGGCTGCCATATTTTGGGTCCAGCATGAACTCTGATCCAGACAAATTCAGTAACCAGTATGACAGCTCCGAAGCAGGTACAGACTCCTGTGGGAAGAAGATGCCTTGGTGAGATGCCAAGGCCTTGAGTCCTCCAAGACAATTGGAGGGGCAGGATGGCTTGATGGGAAAGAGTCAGGGCTTTGACCTCAGCAGAACTGGCTTGGATCTTGCTCCGACACTTACCAGCAGTATGATCTTGGACAAGTCACTGTATTGGTCAGGGTCTAGTAAGGAAGACAGAAACCACTCTAAGTGTTTCAACAGAGAATATGTAATGACATAGGCAATGGAAGAGCTGAGGAACCAGGAGGCTGCCATCCTCTCCTAGGACTGGAGGGACACAGGAAGTGGCTCAGGTGCCAGGGTGGTCTGTTAGGAACCAGATCCATGGAGGAGCTTCCCAGTGGGAGCTAGGATGATAGCAAGAGGGCATGTCATAGGGAGCTGGAATTATGGGGAGATGGCTGGGAGATGCCTTTCAAAGCAGAAAGAGAGAGGAGGCATGCCCTGGCTTCTTCCTGCCTTCTACCCTCCAATCTTCCACCAGTGACCCCAATGGCTGAAACTGCAGAGGGTAGAGGAGCTTGGGAAATATGTCATCTGAGAAACAGACCAGAGCATGGAAAGGGCAGGGAATGATCCAAGAGTAAATAGGTGCATGACCTGCATAGACACTCAGCACTTTGAATAAATGGCATCTAATATTAATGACTACCACCATCTCTGGGGCTGAGGCATGGATGGAGTGAGAGCTGGAGTACCATTGGACACTCGGTTGTCTGGGAGGAGAAGGTAATGCAATGTTCACCTCCCATGAAAACAGCACTACAGCCCCCAGTGACAACCTTGAGGGGGCACAATAAATGTGATCCTGTGCTTTTTCATTTAGTGCTTTGTTTCTTTCTTTTAGAATTCATCTACCTCTTCTAAGAAGATTTTCCAGGCAAAACCAAGATCCACCTGAGCTACCAGAAAAAGAGATTTGAGGGAGGGAGAGGAAAATCAATATCAGATGGTGTATGCACAAAGCATGTCAGATAAACCTGCTCCTCCAGCTTCCTATCTTAGCTGATGGTCAGGAAACCTTGGTCCATCTTCACCTCCTCCTTCTTCCTCTCCACTCGTTTTCCACCACCCCATCTCTCTCAGTATGGGTCCCAGTAGGAAAGAGATGGTTCAATTGAAGGAATTTTAGTGAAGGGCCTATTTATTTGAGGATGGAGTTCAGGGAACCCACAGAAATGGTGAAGCACTACAGACAAGCAACAGCTGAGAGCGTTACTACCCACAGGCTTCCAGAGCCAAG
Source organism: Choloepus didactylus (assembly GCF_015220235.1). Lineage (NCBI taxonomy): Eukaryota > Metazoa > Chordata > Mammalia > Pilosa > Megalonychidae > Choloepus > Choloepus didactylus. Next base: position 81,939,962 of record NC_051308.1, on the reverse strand, counting down.
GGAAAGGAACTGTATTGCTGGAGCCCCTGGAGAGCTGGAGCTTGGAAGAGGGGTTGCAATCATAGAGAAATGCAGCCATTACCAACATCATGGCAAAACATGGAGGAAGCAGGGGGAATAAATACCAGGTATCTCTGTCTTGCTGCCTTCTAATCTCATTCTGGTGCTTTACATTGGTTAAACCAGAAATTGGAGGGCAAGGATTCACTAGAGAAGCAGCCCATGGAGGCCAGCTTTTTGAGGTCAAAGAAGGGTGGAGAATGGATTTGGAGGACAAATGGAAAATAATCAGCGCAGTCTGTCCACTTTGTCATTTTTGGGGATGTAAAGATGATTCAGAGACTGCCTATTTTATTTCATATACAGGGTGTAGGTATTAAGAAGCTAGAAATGGATAATTCACCATAAAAGAAGCATGTTTAAAAGACATAAATTTAAATATCTTAGTGTCATGTTCAAGTCTCTTCACAGTCTTGTCCCAAGTTATCCTTCTGGACTTGTTTTCTAAGACTTTGTCCTATGCATTCTCCCATGTGCCTGGATCCTAGCCACACTGATTACCTGACATCCTTGACTGTGCCATCCATGATCAGGGTTCTCTGCTCCTGCTGCTCCCTCAGCCTGGAAAGCCCCTCTCAGAGGCCTCAGGAGATGGTCTGATCAGTCACTGACAAACAGGAGTGACAGGAGGGCCAGACTTCTGGAGCCTCAGGGTGTAGTCCGTACACCAGCAGCATAAGCCTCACCCTGGGGCTTGTTAGAAACAGCATCTCAGCCTCCACCTCAGACCTAGAATCAGAATCTGCATTTTGCCCCCAGGAGATACCTATGCATTTTAAAGTCTAAGAAGCACCAGATGCATGAGTTACTTATGTGGGGTTTGTAGCTTGAATGTCTTTCTAATTTGGGAGATTTATGAAGAAGGTACCTGCGACGAGGGTAGCTTACCCCTTTACCTAATCTGCTGAGAATAAATTACAAGGGCTAAAGTTTTGTCACTTACAAATCGTGTGTATGCGTCTGTGTTTTAGATCCCAGTCTAAGCAAGATCCGCTCATTGGAATTGAGTCTGTCTCTTAAGGAACTTTTCGCTTTGTTGTTGTTGTTATTGTTAGAATTGCTGTTTTTGTTCTGGCTTTAGATCTGGTTCACTTCCTTTACTTTTTGATTCATCTTTTTTTTTCTTCATTTAAAAAAATTAAGACAGTTGTAGGTTTGTTTACATAAAAATCATGTAGAAAGTACAGAGCTCCCATACACCCCCCTCCAAGTTTTCCATATTATTAACATTTTGCATTAGTGTGGTATATTTGTTACAACTGACAAAAAGATATTATTATAATTATGCTATTAACTATAGTCCATAATTTACACGAGGCTTTATTCTTTGTGTTGTACAGTTCTTTTTTTTTTTTAATTTACTCTCATAACATATATACAACCTAAAATTTCTCACTTTATCTACTTTCAAATATACAATTCAGTGGTGTTAATTACGTTCACAAATGTGCTACCATCACCACCATCCATTACCAAGCTTTCCCATCACCCCAAACAGAAACTCTGTACCAATTAAGTCTTAATTCCCCATTCCCTACTTCTGCCCCAAACCCTGGTAACCTGTATGCTCGTTTTTGACTCTATGAATTTGTTCTTTCTAATTATTTCACATGAGTGAGATTATGGAATATTTGTCCATTTGTGTCTGGCTTATTTCACTCAACATGATGTCTTCAAGGTCTGCTTGTGTTTTTAACCTTTAAGTTATAAGGATGAGGGAGTCTAGCAAAATGGTTAAGAGAATGGATTTTAGCCTTGTATCACCGTGGGTTCAAATTGCTTCTTTACCACTTATTAGCTTGGAGATTTCATAAAGTTAGTTAACCTCTCTCAGCCTCAGTTTCCTAAAATATAATGTGTTAATGATAGTACAACATAGTTGTAAGGATCAAATGGGATAAGACATGTAAATTGTTTAATAAATGTTAACTACATTTGTTACTTTACAAACACATGAAGCAGAATCATTAGGAAAGGATCACTAGGAAAGATGCAAGAAGCAAGAGGCCCTTGCTTAGCCATCTTAGCCGGTTAAGGTGACACGGCAGGAGCCCAAGGACTTCCGAGTAGCAAAACACAAGAAACAAAGGTATATGCAAGAACAGATTCACGTACCTGATAGAACAGACACTCCCCCAACAGAACTATGTTCGTGGGTGCTGTCTGGAAGGTAGAAGGCATCCTGGCGGGCTCCCTGGAGGCAGGGTTGTGGCAGGTTAGTGACTCCTTCCCTTGGGGTATGAAGTCAACTGTGTCTGATCAGACAGGACTAAAAAGGAGATAAGGAGATATGTGACTGTCCTCATCTTGAATAACAGCCACCACCTAACGTCTGACTACTGCTGTACCATTTACAAAGCACTCTCTTTTCCACCGTCTCTTTTAATTGGGGATGTGACAGGGCTTAGCTTGCTTGTTTGCGTCTCTCATGACTCTCCACTTCTGCTGATTCACACAGGAAAAATAATCCATTCAGGGGTAGAAAAACAAACCTCAGATGCGTCTCTGCAGATTTTGACATTTTGAGTAGGAAATGGAAGGACTTGTGGGCTCATAAGGGGTTTTCATCTCTCCTTCCTGTTGAAGGTTGTGACTTTGGAAGAGAGGAGGCTGTAGGATGTGAGCAGCTGCCTCTGGGGAGGGTTTTCGAAGTATGGAGTCAATGGATTTAACATACCAGGGTGATGGGTTGCTGGCAGGGACAGAACGAAAACCCAGGACAAGTAGGGTTTTAGCCTGGATGATTGCTTACCCCATTGTGGGGACTTTAAAAGGGCATTTGAGACTGTGGAGAAAAATGGCCATAAAAAATGTAAAGGTCAATACTGTTAATTGCAAACAGGGCAACTTAGAAGCAGTTGATTAATTTTCAGGTGAAAATGAGAAGAAAGGGATGGGGAGCACGATTTGCAGACTCCAGACACAATGGCATAGCATATGGGCCCCAAACAATTTACTTGAATGTTAATGCGGGAAAGTAAATACACATCTGGCTTTATTTTCCTGGTCTTGTAGGCCTGTTTATGTCAAACTGACGACTGTCTTCATTGCTGAGAGGATATAACCCAGTGGATATGCCATATATCCTCTTCCAAAGAGGCAGCACTGCCCAGTGGCGGGGTCTTGGCCTTGGGAGATCAAAACCTGGGTCTACCACTTTCTCTCTGTGTGACACTGGGCAAGTCCTGTAACTTCTCTAAGCTTTAGTTTCCACACCCATGAAGTAGTAATAATCATCAGGTCTACCTCATAGGATTAATCAGAGGATTCCATGAAATGATGTATGTAAAGGTTACCATCTGACACACAGTAAATGTCCTTCTATTGTCACTGGAGCCTTTCCTCCTCTGGTGACTTAAGCTGGCCCTTCCAGATGTTCACTCCAGGTCTCCGCCGTGGCTCAACAGCTTTCCAGAGGCAGACGGAAGTCACAAAGGTCCCCGGAGTCACACAAGATACCACACTAGGAGAGAAGGAGCTGCCAGGCAGGAGACTGAGAGGGAGCTGACAGTGAAGTAGGACGAAAACCAGGGAAAAGTGGTGTCTTCAAAGACAAGTTGGGATAAATTTTCATGAACAAGGAATGATCACTGTCACAGGGCACAGAGAGGTGAGATGGACCCCCTTCTTAGGGTACAACAGACAAGCACCCCTGAACCTGGAAAGTGCAGAGTGATGGGAAGTGGGGACCTGGAGCCCAGCCCCATTCTGCTATGATCCTAGAGAAGTCAGCTGCCCTCTCTTCCTTGGTTTCCCCAACAGCTATGGGGCTGAGGGAAAATTAAATGACTTGTTAAGTTTTTGTTAGCATTAACATTATATGATTCTGTGATTAAAGGATTGATTTCCAATTGGAAATTGTCTCAATTCAACAGGCATTTGTTGAGTACCCAGAGAACTCAAGATACTTACTGTGTTCAAGGCACCGTGGGGAACACATACCTAGTTTGGAATCCTGCATTTGTCACTCACTATATTTGGATCTCAGATGAATCGTTCAACTTTCTTGACCCTCAGATTTTCTACATGTTCAAGTAGTTTTGAACACTGATGCTGCCCCATCAGGGCAGCAGCCGCTTTCAGTTAGATGATCTCATTTGAGACTCACAACCCTGTAAAGAGTGAATGGGTGAGAAATAGGATGTAGGGAAATCACATAAGATTCCATGACTGTGGGTGATGGAGCTGGGAGTTGAGCAGACGTCTGCTTTCTCCCTGAACATGCTGCCATTCCAGGCCTGTCTGCCGGCTTCTCTAGCAGCAGAAGAGCACTGACAGGGCTATGGATATCTACCATAGAGCAAACCTAGCAGATTATATTTATTTGTTCAACTGTCTTTCCTGTTAGAGGAAAGAGTCTTAAAAATACAAGCCAAAATCTGAATTACCTTTTTATATTTCTAGAATCTGGTAGAATATCTGGTACATAACAGGGGTTCAAGAGATGTTGAACCAGCCTCTAGGTCAGGCACTGGGGATTCATGGGTTAAAAGTCAGTGTCTCTGCCCTCAAGTGCTCCCAGTCTAGTGGTGATATGGAAGCACAACGACATAAGGAAAATGCAATGAGGTGTTTACTCTAATGGAGGTCACGTTTTCTTTTTCTTATGATTATTTTTATTTTAGTGAATATGTATTTTATTTTAAAAATTAAGGTAATTTTTATTATGGAATATTTCAAGCATACAGACAAGTATATGTTCACATATTGAACATATGTGTATCCCCTAGCTTTATTTAGTCTTTACATATTCCCTACTTGCTTCAAATTACAATGCATGCACACACAATGGGTGTTAGAGATTAGCTGAAGGCCCCCATGTATTTCCTTCGGAACCCAATCCCTTCCCCCTCTAGAAGTAAGCATTAATCTGAATGTGGCATTTATTATCCCCATGCATGTCCTCATACTCTATTACTATACATCCATAAACAATATATAATATTTTGTGTGTTTTAAACTTCATATAATTGGTATAAAAATGTATGTATTAATTCAACTTCCCTCTGTTGCTCAAAATTATTGTTTGAGATTTATCTGTGTTGTTTTAATATAGCCCTAGCTAATTCATTTTACCTGCTATAGAGTATTACATATCACAATTTATTTTGAATTTCTTTAAATAATGAAAGTAAAAATAATGCCTGTGGCATTAAGTCAAACAATATGGATGCATATGAAGAGAATCACCCTTCCCCCTTCCATCTTCCAAGGTAATTGTTTTGTGGGTGTCCTTCCCTACATTTCTTCTTTCTTTCCTTTCTTTCTTCTTTCCGTCTTTCAACTTTAAGTACAGGGGGATCCTACTAAATGCATTATTCTGAGACTTGCTTCTTTCCACTAATCTTTGCACTTATTGAATGAATGGCTTACTTGCCCCTCACCTTGTGTTTTGTAGAAGTGAGAGGTTAGGGCAGGGGCTATGCCTTTCACCAGGGGGATTCCCTCTCTGCCCTTAAATCGCTAGAGAAGTTTCCCAAGAAAGACAGCGTGGTTAAGAGGCGGAAATGCTCCACCAGGCCCCCGGGTGCACCGGGCTCTGGAGCAGGAGGGGCCTGCATGATGACCTCGAGCAGTTCTCCACACAGGTGGGTGCATTTGAGTTGGAAGTAGGCTGCAAGAAGTTTTTGATTTTGTTTTGTTTTTAAAATAATAGTTAATCGAATCTTTAGAATTTTTCATTCAAGTTCATCCCTGGAGAAACATCATTTTTCGGTAACCATGGGTCAAATAAATGCTCTATTCAGGGTGAGCTGGGCTCTGGGTAGCGAGGGGACAGTGATGGCAGTAAAAATGAAATAGTTCCCAACTCAAGGAGCTTCTAGTCCAGATGAAACACTGATACCTGAAAGATCTCTAATACTGACAGTAACTGTAAGGACTAGGTAGCTCCTCTCTAATTTTAAATTCTGGGCAGAGGACCAGTTTCCATGAGCAACCAACAAGCTCTTGTTTTTAGCTCTTACTCTAATAATCAAATAAAACTTACAACAAAGTTAGGTTGACATTGCTTAAAGATCTACATAATTGTTGTGCTGCTGGTAATTAGGCAGAAATGGTAACCATTCACATAAATGAATGTAATTAGCATTATTTTTACATAGTCAAACAAAATTTTTAATTTTCTATATTACTACAGATAGTTCACTGGTTGTTACTCTTGGCTCCAGCCATAACTAACATTCAGTTCTCAGGTGGGCCCTGGTCATTCCATTTTCCCCTCCTGTTCCTTCAGGACTAAGTGTGATGTCAGCTTCCCATTGTTGTTAGTCCTTGGGTGCCTCAAAATCTCCTCTTGGTTTCCTTTGTAAATAGTACCTTCATTAAAAGATCTCTTCAAAACCTGTAGCCGAGTGTTCTTTCTATCTGCTTCCTGCGAGGGTTCTCTGATATGGTAGGTGAGATGATCCATGTGACATTTGATGTGACAAATGACATCTGAGGAGATGACATTTGATGTGAGGGAGAAAGCTAAGCAGATATCTGGGGGAAGGGCGGTCCAGACACAGAGAAGACCTTGGGGGTGGGGTGGGGAGAATGGGGCTTGGCACATTGAAGGAATAGCAAAGAAGCCAGTGTGGTTGGGGCTGAGTGAGCAGAGGTGTGTGTGAGGGGAGTGGGGGAGTGGAAGACTTAAGGTTAGAGAGATGGAGGCTCAGATTACAGGTAGTGGGAGGGACTTTGGATTTTACTCTGAGGACATAGGAAACCAGGAGGTTTTCGAAAAGGTGAGTGACATGATCTAGACTTACAATGCAAAAGGTTCATGCTGTGATTTTATGAGTCAAAATGGAGGTGAGACTAGTTAGGAAGCTAATGCAGGTGACTCGGGGGGAGATGCCGGTGGTTTGGGCCAAGGTGGAAGCAATGGATTGGTGAGGAGTGGCCAAATTAGGGTAATATTTTAAAGGTAGACATAACACAGAAGTAGCTGGTTGATTGGATATGGAGTATGAGAGAAAAAGATGGGTCAAAAATGACTCTAGGATCTCTTATGAAAGACATAAAATTATGGATCTAAGTGCGGCATACCCCAAACAGAATAGATCTGAATAGTCCTACACCAAGACACATAATAATCAGATTATCAAACATCAAAGACAAAGAGAGAATCCTGAAAGCAGCAAGAGAAAAGTGATCCATCACATACAAAGGAAGCTTGATAAGAGTATGTGCAGATTTTTCAGCAGAAACCATGGAGGCAAGAAGGAAGTGGGGTGATACCTTTAAGACACTGGAAGAGAAAAACCACCAACCAAGAATCCTATATCCAGCAAAACTATCCTTCAGATGTGAGGGAAAGCTTAAAATATTCTCTGACAAACAGACAATGAGAGAGTTTGTGAACAAGATACCTGCTCTACAGGAAACACTAAAGGGAATACTGTAGACAGAAAGGAAAAGACAGGAGTGAGAGGTTTGGAACACAATTTTGGGAGATAACAATGTAAGTACACTGCTCAAAGATGACTGTGATCATGGTTGAAAGAGAAAGGTTAGGAGCATGTGAGACACCAGAATGAAAGACAGAAGAGAAAGACTGGGACTGTATAACTCAGTGAAACCTAGAGTGCTAAACAATTGTGATAAAATGTACAAATATGTTTTTACGTGAGGGAGAACAAATGAATGTCAGCATTGCAAGGTGTTAAAAATAGGGTGGGATTGGGGAGGAATACAATCAATGCAAACTAGAGACTATAATTAGCAGAAACATTGTACTGTGCTTCCTTTAATATAACAAAGGCAATATACCAAAGCTAAATGCATATGGGGGGTGGAGGGGGTGGGGAATAGGGAGGGGTATGGGACTCCTGGCTTTGGTGATGATGTCTGTTTATTCTACTTGAGTTTAATGTTATCTTTCCTTTTGTTGCTTCCTAGTTGTCATGTTTTGTTTTGTTTCACTGTTTCTCTTTCTTTTTCTTTTTCTTTTGTCTCTTTACCTTCTTTGACTCCTCCTCCTTCTTTGTGGAAGAAATGCAGATGTCCTTATACAGGCAGTGGTGATGGTAAATACATAAATACATGACTATGCAGGGAACCATCGATTGTTTACTTAAGACAGAATGTATGGTGTGTGAACAAAACCATCTTAAAAAAAATGGATTGATGAAGAAAACTTGAGGGCACTACATTGAATGAAATAAGACAGACACATAAGGACAAATATTGCAGGGTCTCACTGATAGAACTAATTATAATATGTAAACTCATAGACATGAAATAGAAGTTACCAGGATATAGAATGAGGCTAAAGAGTGGGGAGCAGTTGCTTATTATGAGCAGAATGTTCAGCTAGGCTGAACTTAAATGTTTGGAAATGGACAGAGGTGATGGTAGCATGTTGTGAGAATGACTAACAGTGCTGAAAGGTGTGTGAATGAAGTGGAAAGGGGAAGCTCAGAGTCATGTATGTCACCAGAAGGAAAGTTGGAGGTTAAAAGATGGGAATGTATAAAACAGTGAATCTTGTGGTGGACAATGTCTGTGATTAACTGTACAAATATTAGAAATCTCTCTCATGAACTATAACAAATGTATGACACTATAACTAGCAGTTAACAATAGAGGGGCATATAGGAAAAAAATATGTACCTGTTGCAAACTATATACTACAGTTAGTAGTATTTTAACATTCTTTCATCAACAGTAACAAATGTACTATACTGATACTATGAATCAATAATGAAAGGGGTTGGTTAGGAGTATGGGAGGATTTGAGTTTCCTTTTTTTTTTGTTTTGTCTTTATTTCTTTTCTGGAGTAATGAAAATGTTCTAAAAATTGGAAAAAAATAATTATGGTGATGGATGCACAGTTGTATGATGGTACCATGGGCAATTGATTGTACACTTTGGATCTTTGGATAATTGTATGGTATGTGAACAATCTCAATAAAAAAATAAATGTATTAAAAAAAAATGACTCCAGGGTTTTTGGCCTGATCCACTAGGAGGACAGAATAGCCATTTCCTGAGATGGGAAGATGGAGGGAAGTGCAGTTTTGGGGGAAGGTGAGGGTGGAAGTCAAGTGTTCAGTTTCGGACATGGTAAGTTAAAGATACCTGCCAGCTATCTAAAGGGAGATGTTGAGTAAGTGGTTTAGAGGGCAGAGGACAGAGCTGGAAATGAAAATTTTGTGGCTTTCTGTGGCAGGAAGTGTTTAAAGTCAAGAGAAGGATGAGATCCCCTCGGGAGTGAGAGCAATAAGTACTGTATGATCTCACCGATATGAAACAGTTAAAATAAGAAAATTCATAGAGTCAGAAACTAGACTATAGGTTACCAGGGGTTGGGGTAGGGGTGAGGAATGGGGAGTTCGTACTTAGATTGTACTGAGTTTCTATTTAGGTTGATGGAAAAGTTTTGGTCATGGATGGTGGTGATGGTAGCACAGCATTGTGAACATGATTAACAGCATTGAATTATGTATGTGAGTGAGGTTAAAAGGGGAAATTATAGGTTATAATTATGTTATTAGAATAAAAATTAAAAAAACAGGGCTGTTCAACACAGTGAACTCTGTAAACAATGAACTATAGTTAATAGTACAATTATAAAAATGTCCTTTCATGATTGTAACAAATGTACTTCATTAATGCAAGGTGTTAATAATAGGGTGGTATATGGGAACTCTGTATTTTATGCATGATTTTTCTGTAAACCTACAACTTCTCTAATAAAAAAAAAAAAGAAGAAGAAAAGTCTGAAGCCAAATCCTGAGGCATTCTAATATTTAGAGGTTGGGAAGGTAAGTAGATTAAGAAGTGACTGGAGAGGAGGAAAAAACTAAATGAAGAAAGTGTTTCAAGGCAGAGAGAGTGATCAACTCTAACAAATATTGAGGAGAGATTGAATTAGATGAATTCAGGCCTTAGCTCCACTGTCTCCTCCTCCAAGAAGTCAGCCTTACCCCACTAGAGGTGGTGTCAGTAGCCTTCCGTTGTGCTCTCACACACCTATTGCTTATCGTATTATAATTATTTCTTGTCATGTCCATCTCCCCCACTTTACACCAAGTTCCTTGAGGGCATGTGTTGGAGGTTGAATCACATACCCCACAGAAGACAGGAGAAGCCATGTGATGGGGCAGAAATGCAAGCCAAGGAACCCCAAAGATTGCAGCAAGTCAGCAATTCTGGGAGAAAGCCTGGCCTGTTGAGACCTTGATTTTGGACTTCCAGCTTTCAAAACCATGAGGCAATAAATTCCCATTGTTTAGGCCAACCAATTGGGTGGTATTTGTCATAGCAGCCCTGGCAATCTAATACAGCAGAGGTGGTATTTCACTAATGTGCGCTGAGCTCCATGTGATGCATTTAGTGATGTTAATCTTTGTTCACAAAATACATGACTCAAGATGACTCAGTCAAGGTGAGGTGTACAGCTACACACCTACACACACACACACACACACACACACACACACACACACACACACACACACTCTTGTCCAAGGCTATAGATTTTATTCCCCAAGAGCTGAGGTTCCCAATTTTTCATCTTACAGAGGCCAGAAGATTTGTGGGCTTCTCTTAAGCATTCCCATTATAGTAGTTGAGAAACCAGTGTCTTCCCTCTACGGTGCTGAGGGACCCTGGGACTGTTTCCACTGGTCAAACAACCTGGGTACCACTGGGTGGGATAGCAGATGCAGATTTCTTGCCTTAGTGTTCACTCATTCATCACCAAGAAAGAGAGAGAAATGGAGGGAGGGAGAGAGGGGCCCAAGACAGGGGTAGTGGCACAGTATAAAAGAGGTGGCTCTGGGGAAATGAGCTTTGTCTCCTCTGTCATCTCCAAAACTTGAGGCAGAAGAAAGGATGTGTCTGGTTAGGAAGAAAAAGTGGGGAAAGGATGGGATTATTAACCCAGGGCCTTAAACATGACAAAATTAGAAACAACCTGGATGCATTGTTAGAACTCATGGTTGCTTTAGAGATGGGTTGGTTTAACTCCCTCATTTTACCAAAAGGAAATGAGACCCAGAGAATTGAGTGAGTTACTCAATATTTTAGAGCTGTTTTTGTGGTAGAGCTAACCTAGACCGTATCCCTGTGTCTCCCAGTTCAATGTACTTTCTGTAACATGTTCAGTGTACTTTTGGAGAAAGGAATAGTTGTCGTCTTCCCTAAGAAAATATCTTTTCTTCTTGTTCAGTGATACCTGGAACTGCTTCAAAAGATAATCTTCTTACACTACTAATAAGAGAAGAAAGACTAAAATTACAAATGTCAGAGGAGAGTGGAGGGGATGCTTCTCTGTTAAGGGATCATGATGATAGATCCTTAGGTGAGGGGCACGATCAGGGGAGATACCCCAGTGCCCATCTGGGAAGAAGGCAAGGAAAGGATAGAAAGGAATGGCTAGAGTTGTGGAATTTAAACTGAAATTGGGTGGGTGGGGGGAAGCAAATCAAGCTATCCAACCTCTCACGAGCATGAATAGACCCATTTCATGACGGAGTGACTTGACCGAGCACACTTGAGAAGGCAGAAGAAAGGAAGAGAGGCCCAGGTCTCATCAGTCCTATGAGTGATGAATATGAATCCCGATTCCTATCCTATTAGAAAACAAATTGTCTGCCATGGGAGGCTCAGGTTAGTGGAGTTCACGCATGACCAAGTAGGATGTGAGCTGGGACTTTCTTATTCTGGTGGCTGCTTCAACGTTCCACCTGCCATGTTGGCCATGTGGCAGATGTTCTAGCCTTGATGAGATCTGCAAAGCCGGGTGGCCCTGGGATTGGGCTGTGGGTTTAGTCCTCAGGACCATGAGATGATTGTTCTCGGATTGGCCCAAGTCTGGGGGCTTTGCCGGACTCTCTGTCACCTAGCTCTTTCTAACAGTGCTAATTTCCACACCCAATCATTTCCACAAAGAGCCTGGTGGCATCACCTCCCTTCTCAGTGAAGATTTAGTATCAGAGAGCTGAAAAGGGTCTTGTTGTTAAGCCTTCATTATTTCCACAACATATACTACAGGGCTTCCACTAATATACCACGAGGCATTGTCCTAATTAAAACTAAATGACTCATGTCAAATTAAATGAGCAGTGTACATTGGGTTAGACAGGGCTTTGCCTTGCAATTGCGTTTGTTTACTTGTTAATTGGCCAGGTTCAATAATCTACAGCAGCCTTTTCTTCTCATCAATACAAATTACTGATGCTTCATACTTGGTCTATTGGGGAGTCCTGGCCTGGACACTGGACAATTAGTCCTCCTATGTGATCTAGAACCAGCTGTTGAACCTCTCTGTGATGAGGTTTTCCTAGGGTGAAGGGAGCAGAATCATCATCCACTCACTTCTTTTGGATGCAGCAAGGCTGCTGTAAAGTGGGAACATCTAAAGAGTCCCTAAGTGTATTCCCCCCCTTGAAGAGCTTTGGCCTGCTTGGTCTAGGGGCCAGAAGGACTTGGAAGGTGTTCTAGTTTGCTGATGCTGCAGAATGCAAAACACCAGAGATGGATAGGCTTTTATCAAACGGGGTTTTATTTCACTACACAGTTACAGTCTTAAGGCCACAAAGCATCCAAGGTAACACCTCAGCAATCAGGTACCTTCACCGGAGGATGGCCAATAGCGTCCGGAAAACCTCTGCTAGCTAGGAAGGCAGCTGACGTCTGCTCCAAAGCTCTGGCTCTCTCCCAGGACGCTCCTCTCTAGCAAGCTTGCTCCTCCTCAGAACGTCACTCACAGCTGCACTCCGTTCCCTCTCTTTGAGTCAGCTCATTTATATAGCTCCACTGATCAAGGTCCACCCCGAATGGGCGGGGCCATGCCTCCATGGGAACATCTCATCAAAATCATTACCCACAGCTGGGTGGGGCACACTCCAAGCAAATCCAACCAGCACCAAAACTTCTGCCCCACACAAGACTACAAAGATAATGGCATTTGGGGGACACAATACATTCAAACTGGCACAGAAGGCTAGAATCTGGAGGCAGTCATCTGATTTAGCAATATTTCCTATGCTTGACTCAGTTGGATAGAAACTAATGCTATAAAGTTCATGGGTTTTGCTCAATTTTAAGAGAAAATTCCCTTCCACATATTTCATACATTCATACTTCCATCAGACACTATTTGGAACACTTGCTGGGTGCCAGGCACTGTGCTAGGAACCAGAGGTACATATAGGGATAAGCCATGGTTAGTCTGTGCCCACAGTGTGCTTGTGGTCCAGTGGGATGTGAGTACATACACAGAGGTCAGTGTGGTGAGTGCAACAAGAGATGTGCATGTGGCTCTCAGGGTGTCCAGGCCAGGAAATCAGAGGAGGCTTCCAGGAGGAGATGATGCCTGAATATGGATGGATAGGGGAAGGGGAGGAAAAGGAGACATGGGAAGAGAGAGCATTCCAAGCAGAGAGGACAGATAGCATGAGCAAAGGCACAAAGGTGAGGGATGACATGGATTCACCGGGGACAGTGAGCAGGTCCGTGACCCTTGAGAGAGAAGTGTGATGTGGTAGAGGGAGTGAGGCTGGGAAGAGGTTGTGTCCCCAAGAGCCTCATAGACCTGGGGGCAAAGCTTGGACTTCTCTGTAAATGAGGAAAAGTGACTTGATCATATCTGCATGTTAAAGAAACCCCCCGTCTCTCTCTAAGCCAACTTGGCAGGTGGACTTGCTGCCCTCCCCCCTACATGGGACATGACTCCTGGGGGTGTAAATCTCCCTGGCAATGTGGGATATGACTCCCGGGGTTGAGCCTGGACCCAGCATCATGAGATTGAGAAAGCCTTCTTGACCAAAAGGGGGAAGAGAAATGAAACAAAGTAAAGTTTCAGTGGCTAAGAGTTTTCAAATGGAGTCAAAAGGACATTCTGGAAGTTATTCTTATGCATTATATAGATATCCCTTTTTAGTTTTTTCTGTATTGGAATAGCTAGAAGGAAATACCTGAAAATGTTGAATTGCAATCCAGTAGCCTGATTCTTGAAAACGATTGTATAACTACATAGCTCACACTGTGTGACCAAGTGATTATGAAAACCCTGTGGCTCACACTCCCTTTATCCAGTATATGGACAGAAGAATAGAAAAATGAGGGCAAAAAGTAAATGAATAATAGGGTGGGATGGGGGATATGGAATGTTTTGGGTGTTCTTTTTTACTTTTATTTTTATTTTTATTCTTATTTTTATTATTATTTTTTGAATAATAAAAATGTTCAAAAATTGATTGTGGTGATGAATGCACAACTATATGATGATACTGTAAACAACTGGTTGTACACTTTGGATGATTGTAAGGTATGTGAATATATCTCAATAAAATTGCAGGAAAAAAAAGGTGCCCCCTAGATTCTGTTTGTGGGGGAGGGTGGGACTAATGAGGGCAAGACTAGAGAGTGGAAGCCCCATTAAAAGCTATTGCAATAATCTAAGCTAGGTCAGACTCAGGGTAAATGCTTGCCTGCCTCCCCTACCAGACTCTGAGCTCTCGAGCACCCACTTGCTTCAGGGTGGGTGGTTGTAACCGTGTCAGTGGGCGATAGCCCTATGTGCAGCTGGTTGCAAGGAGAGCCTCTTCTTTACAGCAGCATAGCCCCTCATAACTTACAGCTGATACCCTGATTTCTACAGTTTGGAATTTAATTCTTTGGGTTTAAGGCTCCCGTTTAGTGAAAAAAGGCAAATACCCATGGGAGGTACATTTGCCACCTGTTATCGTTTTCACTTTCTTGTGAATGAAACCTATTAGGTTAGAACTTTCTCCAGAGATGCAGCCCTCTCTCATGCGGAAGGAGACGGAGCCTCAGGGAGGGAAGCAGCTGTCTAAGATCCCGCAGCTGCGAGGTGACAGAGCCGGGGCTGGAACTCAAGCCCTTAAATATCCCCTATTGTGTGATGGATGGACAGACGGTTTGATTGGGTGGGTGAGGGGGGATCCCTTGTGGTACTGGGTGCCTTGGACCAGGAGGCCGCTGTGGGAGATCCTCGGGCAGGAAATCCCAGCAAGGAGGAGAGGGTTCCCACAGAAAGGGGCCTGGGCTATTCCCACTGATCCGCACACAGGCCACGCCGTGGGGCCCTCTCTCTTGAACCAACACAGGTTGCTGGTAGAGTGGATGCCCTTGGTAGTCCAGAAAGTAACCTAGACTATCATTAATCAGTTAGCGTAATTTTGAACTAGCATGAAAAGGAGGAAAAGAGAAGGTGAAGAACGGAGCGAGTTGGCACAGGAGGGAGACAGGGCATCCCCTGGACGTGTTTCCCTGAGTCTGTACCAGTGTTCAAGTTACGTGGAGCTGGAAGCTGCAGCCAACGTTTGGTAGCTGCAGAGCCCCAGGCCTGCTGTGGGGAAGGAGGAGCTTACAGCGGGCAGGGAGTCAACGTGCCCCGCTCTGCACAGACCATTCGGGGAGATGTTAGGTACAATTCAGTGCACTTGGCACAAAGGCAAAAAGATGTGTAAGGGATCCCGGAACGTTCGTTGCTATAGCAACACCTGCCTTTATTATCACCTCAATCCATTCACTGTATAAATATAGTAACTATTTGACTTCCCCACCCCCACCTCCATCCATTTAATAGGAAATATTTTTTGAATTGTGGAAATTAAAAAAAAAAGGCCAACAAATTGACTTATCGTGCATGTGCATGTGTGTGTGCAGGGGCTTTAAGAGGAGGGGAGAACATGAGATGTTTGTGGGGAGGGGCTGAACCTTCACATGTTCCGAGTTAGGGGAGATGGCTGCGCCTTACAACCAATTCAGAAGGGGGTGGGGGCGGAATTCCGAGAATTGATGGGCCCAACTTCCACATGGAATGTTGAAGGAAGAGGAATGAAGTAGGAGAAGTGGAGGAGAGGGGAATGGTATTATCGTGGGAAGAATTCTAATTTTTAAGGTCAGAGCTGGGCTCAAATCTTGGCATCACTGCTCACGATCTCAGTAACACTGGGCCACTTAATCCCCTGAGCCTCAGTTTCCTCATCTGCAAAATGGGGAAACCATGTCCCTATGTCAGCATCATGGACCACTTACATGGAGCCAGAAGACCCTATCCCTAACATTGGGCCGGAGCTTGAGATCTGGTCCCTGGGAGGAGTGTGTTGCCAACGCACCAGCTCTGTTCTGGGTAGGGGAAGGAGACAAGGAGCAGGGCCCTGCAGGGTGGGTGAGTCTGCAGACGTGAGGGTGGCTGCTCCTGGTGCCAATCTGGACCGGGAGGCCAGGCCATCTGCAGAGAGCAGGGTGGGGCAGGACCTGGCGGGGCAAAATAGGGGGTGGGGAGGAGGAGCCTCCTGCTAATGGACGTTCCACAGCCTGTTTTTCCTTTTGAAGACCCAGTTTCCATATGTGGAGCTGTTAACCAGGACTGGATGGGGGTGGAGAAGGAAGCCACGGGCAGAAATTCAGCACCCAACAGCCCTTTATGGGGCTCCCGCTGTGAGCTGGGCGCTGTGCTGGGAATTGTGATGTGAAGACAGATGGACACGGTACCTGCTGAGGCCAGAGAGACTCCTGCTGCAGAAAGGGCAGAAACTCTTCTCTCACACCCATCCTGAGCAGCCCCTTCCTCCTCCTCCTCCCTTCCTGGTTCCTGAGATGATCCAGTCCTTTTTAGAGTCCTAATAACAATAGAAAACACTTACATAGCACTCTCTACTCACTGTTCTAACTGCTTTACACATATTGATTCATTTAATCCTCACAATAATTCCACAGGGGAGGAGCTAATATTAGCCCCACGTGGCAGATGAGTAAACTGAGGCACAGGGACGCTAAGTAACATGCACAGGAGCAGTGTAGTCTGATAATATTCCGGACCCAAGGGTGAGACAAATCTGAGAGCTTCTTTTTGATGTTTCTCATGAGAGAATATGCACCAGGCATTTAACGTGCACCTGACCCACGTTAAATTCTTGTTGCATCCTGGCCACTTCTGCTGCTGGGGTTATCCTCTGGCGGAACTACCAGCAGATTCATGGCATGCAACCTTTTAATCTCTTTTTGGAAATGACTCTTTGCCCCCAAAGTCTCAACTTAAGAGATGCTTTTCCTTTGGGACCTCAAGTCTCTGGAAACAAACAAATCTTGCTAGGAGGGAAGGGGCAGGTGAGACAAGAGCAGGAATCTCTGATTTAAAGCCAGGCAGCAGGACCAGGCAGATGGTCAGTGGTTCCTGTCTCAGGTATTATTAGCTATGTGTGTTGGGGCAAGTCACTGAAACCCCCTGAGTGCCACTTGCAGTGCCATTGCCACGACTGAATGAGAGAAAGCATGGAAAGCCCTCAGCAGGAGGCTTGCTCCGTAGGAAGTGCTTGATAAATAGAGCTGTGGCTATGACTGGGACGGCAGTGCTGATGGGGAGTGTGGTGATGATGAGGATGATGGCTTGAACTCTTCCAGCTGCCACCTCTTTTCTCTCTCTCTGCTCCTCAGCAGGCTCCTGGAGACACGTGAAAGCAGTGAGCTTCTTGTGCAGGCTCCGAGAAATTCTGCAGTAAAAGCATCTGTTTCCTTGTGTTGAACCCAGATTTTCCAAAACTTATTTGAGCAGATAACTAACTCTTTGAGTAGAGAACCTGGGAGACAGAGGTGTCCATATCCAGGACACCATCACCCCAGCCTGCTATGGCATCCCCTGGGTGTAAGGACAGTGACTGTGAATCTTCCTTCCCCCTTTGTCTGGCCTTGGAGGGGTGTGTTGACCTATGAGGGGGGTGGAGGGATTGTTCCCACTGGAAGTGTTAGAACTAGGCCGACCAACTGAACTGGTTTTCACTGGAAAAACCAGGAAAGTCCTGGGTCTTGGGGACCTTCTTAGTCCTGGGCAAACCAGGATAGTTGGTCACCATGGGACCATCTCTCCACCCCTGTCATCTCAATGAGGCTAGATTGCTTCAACTTATAGGAAGTGCAAAAGTAATAAGAGGGAATACAGATGAGAACACAAATATGCTGATAATTCAGAATATGATAGTAACTTTGGATCCAGATGGAAACCCAAGTATGATAATAACTGAATATATAAATAAAACTGCAACGCTGTCATAAGGAAACAGCTTCTGGGACTCCCCAAACCACCTCAATTTCTAATAATCTCCATGGCCTCCAACTAGCTACTCCTTTCCCCCTTTAACAGTCAAGCCATTAATCTTTTTCATGCACTGAGAGCAAGGATGGTTTGCTGAGCACTACAGGGGAGGGAGGCAAGGAGGAGCCCTGGTGGAGCCTAGGTTGGAGAGAAAATGCTGAGATGAGAACAAGCCAGAGGGACACAAGACTTGGGTCCCAGCTGGCTGGAAAATGTGTGGGTGGGTGGCGGGGTGTCACAAGGTTTTTTTTTTTTTCATTTTTATTGAGATTGTTCAGATACCATACAATTATCCAAAGATCCAAAGTGTACAATCAGTTGCCCCTGGTACCATCATACAGCTGTGCATCCATCACACTTAATTTTTGTTCAATTTTTAGAAACTTTTCATTACTCCAGACAAGAAATAAAGTGAAAAATGAGAAAAGAAAAAAAGAAAAGGAAACTCTAATCCTTCCCTATCCCTAACCAACCCCCCTCAATTGTTGACTCATAGTATTGGTATAGTACATTTGTTACTGTTTATGAAAGAATGTTGAAATACTACTAACTGTAGTATATAGTTTGTAATAGGTATATAGTTCTTCCCTATATGCCCCTCTATGATTAACTTCTAATTGTATTGTCACACATTTGTTCTGGTTCATGGAAGTGATTTCTAGTATTCGTACAGTTGATCATGGACATTGCCCACCATAGGATTCAGTTTTATACATTCCCATCTTTTGACCTCCAACTTTCCTTCTGGTGACATATATGACTCTGAGCTTCCCCTTTCCACCTCATTCACACACCATTCGGCGCTGTTAGTTATTCTCACATCTTGCTACCAACACCCCTGTTCATTTCCAAACATCTGAGTTCATCCTAATTCAACATTCTCCTCATATTAAGCAACCACTCCCCATTCTTAAGCCTCGTCCTATATCTTGGTACCTTATGTTTCATGTCTATGAGTTTACATATTATAATTAGTTCCTGTCAGTGAGACCTTGTAATAATTGTCCTAATGTGTCTGGCTTATTTCACTCAGCATATTGCCCTTGAGGTTTTGTCATCAACCCATTTTTTTTTAATATGGTTTTGTTCACTCACCGTACATTCCATCCCAAGTAAATAATCGACGGTTTTCTGCATGGTCATACATTTATGTGTTTACCACCTTCACCACTATCTATATAAGAGCATCTACATTTCTTCCACAAGGCAGGAGGGAGAATCAAAGAAGGTAGAGAGGCAAAAGAAAGAGGAAAAAAAAAATGACAGCTAGGAAGCAGCAAAAGGAAAAATAACCTTAAATCAAAGTAGAGTAAAGAATCAGACAATACCACCAATGCCAAGTGTCTAACATGCCTCCCCTATCCCCCCCTCTTATCTGCATTTACCTTGGTATATCACCTTTGTTACATTAAAGAAAGCATAATACAATGATTCTATTAGTTACAGTCTCTAGTTTATGCTGATTGCATCCCTCCCCCAATGCCTCCCCATTTTTAACACCTTGCAAGGTTGACATTTGCTTGTTCTCCCTCGTAAAAGAACATATTTGTACATTTTATCACAATTGTTGAATACTCTAGATTTCACCAAGTTACACAGTCCCAGTCTTTATCTTTCCTCCTTTCTTCTGGTGTCTCACATGCTCCCCACCTTCCTCTCTCAACCGTATTCATAGTTACCTTTGTTCAGTGTACTTACACTGTTGTGCTGCCATCTCCCAAAATTGTGTTCCAAACCACGCACTCCTGTCTTCTATCACCCTGTAGTGCTCCCTTTAGTATTTCCTGTAGGACAGGTGTCTTGTTCACAAAGTCTCTCATTGTCTGTTTGTCAGAAAATATTTTGAGCTCTCCCTCATATTTGAAGGACAGCTTTCCTGGATACAGGATTCTTGGTTGGCGGTTTTTCTCTTTCAGTATCTTAAATATATCACACCACTTCCTTCTTGCCTCCATGGTTTCTGCTGAGAGATCCGCACATAGTCTTATTAAGCTTCCTTTGTATGTACTGGATCGCTTTTCTCTTGCTGCTTTCAGGATTCTCTCTTTGTCTTTGACATTTGATAATCTGATTATTAATTGTCTTGGCATAGGCCTATTCATATCTCTTCTGTTTGGAGTACGCTGTGCTTCTTGGATCTGTAATTTTATGTCTTTCATAAGAGATGGGAAATTTTCATTAATTATTTCCTCTATTATTGCTTCTGCCCCCTTTCCCTTCTCTTCTCCTTCTGGGACACCAATGATACGTACATTATTGTACTTTGTTTCATCCTTGAGTTCCCGGAGACGTTGCTCATATTTTCTCATTCTTTTCTCTATCTGCTCCTTTGCGTGTAGGCTTTCAGGTGTTTTGTTCTCCAGTTCCTGAGTGTTTTCTTCTGCCTCTTGAGATCTGCTGTTGTATGTTTCCATTGTGTCTTTCATCTCTTGTGTTGTGCCTTTCATTTCCATAGATTCTACTAGTTGTTTTTTTGAACTTTTGATTTCTGCCATATACATGTCCAGTGCTTCCTTTACAGCCTCTATCTCTTTTGCAATATCTTCTCTAAACTTTTTGAATTGATTTAGCATTAGTTGTTTAAATTCCTGTATCTCAGTTGAAGTGTACGTTTGTTCCTTTGACTGGACCGTAACTTTGTTTTCCTTAGTGTAGATTGTAATTTTCTGTTGTCTAGGCATGGTTTCCTTGGTTATCCAAATCAGGTTTTCCCAGACCAGAACAGGCTCAGGTCCCAGAGGGAAGAAATATTCAGTATCTGGTTTCCCTGTGGGTGTGTCTTAGAAAATTGCTCCACCCTTTGATGCCTCGGGTCACTGTGCTTTTCTGCCCAGCAGGTGACGCCTGTTAGCCTATAATTCTTGACTGGTGTGAGGAGGTATGGCCATGTTCCCCCAGGCTCTGGGGTCTGGTTCTGAACGGAAAGGGCCCCACCCCTTTCCTCCTAGAGAAGACAGACCCCCCAGGTGGAGGTCATTAGCATTTCAATGGTCTTGCTCTCTGCTTGTGCTGTCTCCACCCTTCCCAGAGTCACAGCCCTGGAAACTGAAAATGACTGGGGCTTTCTCCACTGAGCTGAAAAAGAAACAGATAGTCCCCTTCAGACCCAGTCCAAGGCGACCCTCCGGCTCTCCCAGGTCAGTTGTTACCCAAAGCCTCTGTCTGTTTTTTGGGGCTGCGTACCTGTAGTGAGCAGTTCACACTCGCTACTTAAAACCCCAGTTGGAGCTCAGCTGAGCTGTATTCGCTTGCTGGGAGAGAGCTTCTCTCTGGCACCATGAGGCTTTGCAGCTCGGGCTATGGGGAAGGGGGTCTCGCGACTTGGATCTGCAGGTTTTACTTACAGATTTTATGCTGTGTTCTCGGGCATTCCTCCCAATTCAGGTTGGTGTATGATGAGTGGATGGTCTCGTTTGTCCCCCTGCAGTTATTCTGGATTATTTACTAGTTGTTTCTGTTTTTTTGTAGTTGTTCCAGGGGGACTACTTAGCTTCCACTCCTCTCTATGCTGCCATCTTGCCTGAGTCCTCTGTCACAAGGTTTTGAGGGGTGGACTGTTTGCCAAGTAGGTGAGGCACAAACCAAGGACCTCCAGTGTCCCAGCCCATTTCCTCCCGAAGCAGCAGCTTTATTCTCCTTGCAGTTTTCATGGGAACATGTCCTAAAATTAGGAGTAATAGAAGCATCTATTTAAGCCTTCTACACTCATCTGTGGAGCTAACTTGCTCTTCTCATCCCCCCACACCTTCTTTTACTCAATATGTTTTGTTAAAATTATGATCAAGGCTTAATATGTCTTTACAGCCAACCTCTTTAGACTGTGTTCTGGCTATCTGCAGTTGTGTAAGAAACCACCCCAAACTTAATTTGTTCATTGAGTCTTCAGATCAGGAACTCAAACAGGGTACAGTGCAGATGGCTTATCTTTGTTTCATGATGTCTGGGCCCTCAGCTGGGAAGATGTGAATAGCTGGGAGTGACTCAAAAGGTGGGGGGCTGGAATTATCTGAAGGCCTCTTCACACACATGCCTGGTGCCTTGGTGAGAGTGGCTGGAAGACCGAGCTCTTGGGGTTGTAAATGTGAGAGCCTACATATGGCTTCTCCAGCACAGGGGTTGGTGGCTCTAAGAGTGAGTGTTCCAGCAAACAAGGCAGAAGCTGGATGGCCCTTTATGACCCAGCCTTGGAAGTCACATACGGTGACCTCAACCACACACTAGCTTAAAGGAGTCACAGGCCCACTCATAATCAAGGGGAGTAGGTATAAACCCCATCTTTCGATGGAGAGTGTTAAATAATTTGCCTGATTATTCAACATCAAGAGGCTTGTTCACAAGGCAGAGAACTGAAATCTCAAAGATTAAGCCACAGGCATGGTTAACATAATGTGGACAATTTGCTCTTTGTCGAAATTTTCTCTCAGAAATCATTTCTTTAAATTGCTCAACAAAAAGAATATAATAAATGATAGGTAGTATTTCTAGCATACAGATTCTTAGAGCCACCTGGAAAAAAAGGATTCTGTGGCCAAATTAGTTTGGAAAACGTTGCATATTATTTTGCACACACGCACACACAGCTCCCTCTTGGAGAGGCATGCATATTGACACATCAAAGGCTCTGCGAAGTACTGCAGTAAAGATACATTTATTTTACTTTATGTCTTTGGAGCTTAGATTTTTCCAAAATTTATCTGAGCACAAAACCTTTTAAATTTTCTTTTTTATTGTGTAATACCTGTTAAAATCTTGTCGAACTAAAGTTCCTTGGAGCTGTCTTTGAGAAAGGCTGTCTAGATTCTAGACTCTAGAACAAGCTTTCTCAGGAGAACCAGTCTTAAAATATTATTCAGTAATTTTTTCAGTAATTCTCAGCTGTTGATTTGAATAATAAATCAGACTTTTTGGAGGTGGGGTGTGAACATCTGAGTTTTTAAAAAGCACCCCAGTAATTCTAATGCGCAGTTAGGTTGAAAACCATTGACTTAGCCTATTATTTCAGAGAATGACTGTTTATTCTTGGGAGGTTGAGCACTTGTTGGAAAATTGGGAGAACAAAGAGGCATATTTGAAACTCTCGCTGAAGGGGGAATCACAAAAGAGACCAAGCCTGGGTGTCCATACTCATCCTGATCTGCTCTTTGGCTCTTGGATTGCCAGTGCCTGCCTTTGCCCATCCCCTCCAGATTGTATTGCCAAAGCCATTATAGTCTGCCTGCTGCAGTCTGCCCTCCTCATCCTGCCCTTCCAACAAACACTTTATTAAAGAATAAATAGTTCAGTTTTGGAGAAATGCACCACTGGAGGAGAGGAGACCAACTTCTATGGATTAGAAGAGGGATTTCCAAAACTTAAGTGGAGATTCAATGGGAGAAGGATAGAAAAGAGGGAAGACATGGGGATAAGGGAGCATAAATAGAAATGTGATGTATCAGTGGGAGAAATCCTCCTCCCATCCATGAAGGACTTAAGTTTTAGAGTGCTGACCCCACAGACTGGGGAAAATTCATATAGTATACAGTTTTGGGTTCTCTATTCCTATTTATAATTTTCTTTAATTAATCCAACCTTTTAGTAAAAACTGCTGCACTCACAACCTTGTGGGGTGATGTGTGAAGAATAAAGTGAACGGTCAGTAAAGAGAAGGGTGACTGACCCCAAATCCAGCCTCCATTGTGCCCTTGGAGGTGGCATGTCTGGGAGTTCCACATGGAGACCATCAATGAAGTGAAAGATGGTCCATGATGGAGCTGAAAGTGGCAGGACAAGCATCTTGAAACCCTTAGGATAAAACGTTCTCCTTCAATCACATAATAGAGGAAGGAGACCTTGAAAATGCAGGGCAGTGATGGAGTGGGGAGATGGGAGGCCCAACCACTGAGCTACACAAGGATATATCATTATTTATTTAACCCTTCCTCCTTTGTTCAACATTAATTTGTTTCAGGATTCTCCTGCTTTGAACATTTGCTATGAACATTACTGCATGTAACTCCTAGTCTGCTTATTGGAGTATTTCCTTGTGATAAATTCCCAGGAATGGGATTACTGGATCAAAGAATATGGATATTTATTTTTTATTTTTTAATAGTTTTATTGAGACATAGTGACATACCCTACAATCATCCACATTGTACAGTCAGTTTCACAGTACCTTCAGATAGTTGTGCATTCATCACCAGAATCACTTTTTGAACATTTTCCCTACCCCCCAAAATAAATAAAAATAAAAGTTGAAAAAAAAAAAACACCTAAAACATTCCATCTCCCCCCATCCCACCCTATTTTTCATTTAATTTTTGTCCCCATTTTTCTACTCATCTGTCCATACACTGGATAAAGGGAGTGTGAGCCACAAGGTTTTCACAATCACACAGTCACACCATGTAAGCTACATAATTATGCAATTATTTTCAGAACATGGATATTTTTAAGGCTTTTGACATATATATCTTACTCAATATCCCTTAGGAAATTTGGATCAATTTATACCCCCATTAGCAGTATACAAGAGTACCCATTTCCCCACATGCTCATCAACATGGGCATTATAACTTAAAATATTCCATGGTGCTTATTGTTCCTTTGATTGCTCCCTCTTTGGTTTATTTTTTGAAAGAGAATTCTAATTGGATGAGTTAAATCACGTGTATTCTCTTTAGTCTATTTTCTGTTCAAGAAGTAAAATGGCAAATATCTCTTTGCTTTAGAAACCCGACTAAATATATGCATATATATATATATATATATATATTTTTTTTTTCCTTTTTTTCTTTTACCTCCTTTCCCCAGTCAGAAGTAGTTAACTTTCAGGTTGCTAATAAGGAACAAGAATCTCCTTCTCCTTAATGGATTTTGCAAATAGCAGATGGTTATAGAGATTTCCTTAGCAATGGTCTCATGTGGCCGCCAATTTTACAAGGTCTCAGCAAGTCTCAAAATTTTATTTCTGAGAGCTCATCTCCCATTCTGAACATGCCTCTTAAAATGAATTTTAAAGAAGTGCTCTTGATAGAGATTTAAGTGAAGCCATGAGTTAGTGCCTTCTGTTATTGGTTCTTCTGATTATCTGGATATTTATTATATGCCTACTAAGTGTCTTGCACTTACTGGATGCTGTGCAGTGTATCAAAAGGTAACAGTGTACCTCAGGAGATAAGAGGAACACACACAAAACAAATAAAGTACAACCTAAACAGTAATAGCCAAACAAACAACAAAGGATGGAAAAATCAGGGTGAGCTAGAGGAAGGCTTTGTGGAAGAAGTGGCCATAAATCTGGGCTCTGCAGAATGAAGAGGATTTAGGCAGGTGCAGGCAGTCAAGAGTAGGAGTGGATAAACAGTATTGTTTGGGGAGGACAGATTGTAAGCCTATTTGCTTGAATATGAGGGTTATTTTGAATCTAGGGCATATGAGAAGTAAGGTTGGAAAAATAATTTGGGAAGAAGTTATGAGGGAGGCTCCTGAAAGTGAATCTGGGGCTTGCTCTTTAGATAAGTAGTTTCTTTTGTTACTGTTTTTTTTTGTTAAGGTCAACTTCATCGATGTTTTTGAGATTCATCCCTGTTGTATTTCTGTGGAGATATGTTTGCGTTTTTCTTGGAGAAATACCTAAGAGTGGAACTGCTGTGTCATATGCTAAATGTATGTATAACTTTGTAAGAAATTGCCAAACTATTTCCTAAGTGGTTAAAACATTTTATATAAGCCCAGCCATGTATGCGAATTCCAGTTGTTCTACATCCCCCTAATACCTAATATAGTCACTTTTTAATTTTTTTTTTTACCATTCTATTGACTGTGTAGTGGTATCTCATTGTAATTTTAATTTATATTTCCTTTATGATTAATGATGTTGAGCACCTTTTTCATGTATTTAGGACCTGCGTATTTTATTTTGTGAGGTATCTGTCCAAATACATAGTATTTTAAAAATTGGTAGTTTGTCTTATCATTGGGATCTAGATGTTCTTTAAGTATTGTATATACCAGATTTTTGTCACTTATATGTACTGTGAATTTTTTTGTGTGTGTCTTGCATTTTCATTTTTGTAGTGGTGCCTTTAGAAGAGCAGAAATTTAAACTTTGATGGAGGCCAATTTACTGATAGTTTTCTTTTATGATTCATTCTTTTTGTGTCCTCTGTAAGAAATCTTTACCAAAAGTCACAAAGATTTTCTCCTGTGTTTTTTCTTAAAATTTAAAAATTTTGATTTTTACATTTATATCTATGATCCATTCAAGTTAGCTTTTTTTGTATTATGTGAGGGAAGGATTGAGGTTCATTCCTTTCTAGGTGGATATCCAGCTGTTTCAATGGTATTTGTTGAAACAACTATCTTTTTCCCACTAAATTCTCTTGACACTTTAGACAAAAGTGACAATTGACCACATATGTGTGGCTCTATCTCTGGACCTTCAATTCCACTCCATTGGTTTATATGTTCATCCTTATGACCATATCACACTGTCTTGATTACAATAATTTTATAGTAAGTCTTGAAATCAGTGTATGTTTTCCAACTTTATTCTTCTTTATCAAAATTGTTTCGGATATTGTGCCAGTTTGAAACTGTTATGGACCCCAGAAGAGCCATGATCTTTTAATCCAGTTTTGTTGGGTGGAACCTTTTGATTGAGTGTTTCCATAGAGATGTGACTCTGCTTGTTCTGGGTGTGTCTTAATTAGACCACTGGAGTCCTTTAAGAGAGCTCACAGAGAGCAGAGAGCTCAGAGAACCTGAGAGACATTTTAGAGAGAAGCTAAGATACATAATCCAGAGTTTGCCCCTGGGAGAAGCTAAGAGCTGACACAGACCCAGACACATGGATACGCTGGGAGATGCAGACAGAGGGATGTTTGGAGATGCTAAGCTAAGAGATGAAGCCCAGAGTTTGCCTGGGAGAAGCTAAGAAAGGACCCTCAGATTATTAGTGAGAAACACCCTGGCAGAAAGAAGCAAGGATGCACAGTTGCTGAGAGAGAGGAGCTAAGACAGAACCCCAGTGACATTTTGGAGAAAGCCATTTTGAAAACAACCCAGGAGCAAAGGACCAGTAGACACCAACCACATGCCTTCCCAACTGACAGGGGTGTTCTGGATGCCATCAGCTTTTCTTCAGTGAAGTATTCTCTCATTGATGCCTTAGTTTGGACACTTTTATGGCCTTAGGACTATAAATTTGCAACCAAATAATCTCCTTTATAAAAGCCAATCCATTCCTGGAATTTTGCATAACAGCAGCTTTAGCAAACTGGGACAGATCTGATAAGTTCTTCAAACTTCCATATAAATTTTAACATCAATTTTTCAAGTTCTACCAGAGAGACTGCTAGCATTTTCACTGGACTCCTATTAAATCCATAAATTAATTTGATGAGAATTAACATCTTAACAATATAGAACCTTCCAGTCCCCAAACATGGTATGTATCTCCAATTAACTTTAAAGCAATTTACTTTTGTTTTTCCCTCTCCTGTTCTTTATGTTATCACTGTCATAAATTTTACTTCCACCTATGTTATAAACATCACAATAAATTGTTATTAGTTTTTCTGTTAATTATCTGTTACAAAATTAAAATATGAAAACATTGTGTTTTTTTTTTTTGTATTTATCTTCATATCTACCATTTCTAATGTTCATTATTCCTTTATATAGCTCCAAGTTTCCACCAGGTATTATTTTCCTTCTTCTTGAATAACTTCTTTTATGTTTCTTGTAATGAAGGTCTTCTGGCAACAGATTTTGTCAGCCTTTGTTTGTGTGAGAAATATTTATTTTGCCCTCATTTTTGAAGGATATTTTCACTGTACTTGGAATTCTAGTTTGACAGTTTTTTTTTCTTTCAGCACTTTAAAGATGTCACTCCATAGTCCTCTGGCTTGAATAGTTTCTGATAAGTCTTTAGAATTCTTGTATTTGTTCTTCTGAGTGATATGTCTGTTTTTCCTCTGGCTCATTATAACAGTTTTTCAGAAATTCATTTATGAGATGCCCTGGTGTGGTTTTCTGTGAGTTTAGACTGCTTGATATTTGCTGAGCTTCTTTGATCTGTGGAATTTTATTGTTTGTAAAATTTGAATAAATTTAAATCATTATGTCTTCAAGTGTTTTTTTTTTCTTTCCTCCTCACCACCCCTTCCTGGGACTCCAAATAAATATATGTCTATACAGTTTGATTTTTTTTGTTTCTCTGCCCTTCATTAGGACAGGTGCTACTGCTGTGCATTCAAGTTCATTGATCTTTTCTTCTGCTGTATCTAATCTGCTCTTCATCCCATCTGGTGAAGTTTTCATTTCAAGTAATGTATTTTAAATTTCTAGATGATCCATGTTTTTATTTATATTTTCCATCTCTCCTCATATTTTCATATATTTTTTTTAAACTTGCTCATAGTTATGACATTTATAATTATTGTTTTATATCCTTGTCTGAAAATTTTCCATCAAATCTACCCTTTCCAGGTCTGTGTCCATTGGCTGATTTTCTCCATGATTTTTGGTCACAATTTTCTGCCATTTTTGCATATCTAATAATTTCTTATTAGAAGCTGAATATTGTGAATTTTACTTCATTGAGTTCTTGATTTTGTTGCCTTCCTTTAAAGAGTGATTGACTTTGTTTTGGCCAACAGTTAAGGTACTTGAATATCAAACTGATTTTCTCTTGAGGTTTGCTTTAAGCTTTTGTAGGGCAGGTCTGGAGTATACTTTATTCTAGGGCTAGTTTAGCCATGGAATACCAAATCAGTAATGACTACATCTATTACCCTCAAGAAAATTTCAATCCCTTTGGGGGAGGCAAGGCAAATATGGAAGTTTAAAATAATCATCATAATAATTCATTATTTTGGTAATATCTTACTGCTCTAAGTGAATTTTCCTACATTACCTTCTTTAGTCAAAAAAATAAGCAACATATTTTCTTACAGATTGCCCTTATGCTTTAGGGAAAGAAATCAATAGTGTGCGATGGCATTAACCAGAGAAGACTTTTCAGAGGAGAGTTTTTGAGTGTTAACTTGAAAGGTATGCTGGGTGGAGGTTGCTGAAGAAGAAGCAGGAGATACTTTGGGCTACAGGAATTGTCTTGCATTATCACAGGTGTTTAGGCTGATCCATCCAGAGCAGAAGTGGGAGGTATGATTGAACCAAGGCAGGACTGTGGGAGACATGATTGAATAAAGGGCAGACTCCAGGTAATAGAAGTCTTTAAACAGAAGTCTTTAAAGCCAGGCTAAAGCATGTGGACTTGATGCAATCATTGAAGAGAGAGCTGTGGAAGGTCCTTTTGCATTGAAGTGATGAAAGTTTTTGCCCTATGTTTTTCTATTCCCTTTCTCCCACTTCTGTGTGGGCTTATTTTTAAATTTGCCCTTGATGCTAATAAGATTTTAAAATCAGCTTTATGCTTCCATTTTATTTTTTAACAAGCTGCAAAATAGGTCCTCATCACAAAAAGTGTAATAAAATTTTATCACATAACTATTGACTTAATATTTTAAACTAGTAACTGAACACACTTCTTTTTTTTTTGCTCCCAGACATAATGCTAGTCATTGAGATGGATAAAAAGTGTCAGAACTTATTCATTCATTCATTCAGTCAATAACTTACGATGCTTAAAGACATAGTCTGTGCCTTCAATGTTTCAGAGTCTAGTGATCATTAGGGTCTGAAATAGTTTGCTGGTTGGATTCAAGTTTCCTCTCTTCCTCAGCTACCAGAGAGGGTCCTTGTCCCACAGGGCCTCTCCATAGTTCTCGGATTGGTTCATGGGAATTAGAAGGGAAGTCAGGAACAGTGCTGGGCTCCTCTGGGGCTGCAGAGGCTTTATTATCATATCACAGAGCTCCTTGCTGATTATCCTAGACATCTTCCCATGGAGATTTCTTGGGCAGAAGAAGTGTTTCTTTTCCTAGGTTGTTGGAATAGACATTTGAACTGATAATTGGGGCTCAAGTAGGAAAGATGGAAAGAGCATGGAAGATGTCACTTTCTTATGTGGTTTCTAGGATACCGCCCAGCTGTGTGAGGGAGGCATAGTAAATGTAGATCATTTATTTTATCAACAGGTAAGAAGCATTTGCAGCTAAAGGCTTTTGGTCTACAATAAGCACAGTACAAACAAGCCATGCCATGTGGCATGCAATCTTTGATTGTATTAATAAAAGTAGAGTATCTAAATATCTAAAAAGAAGAGTTTCTATTTTACTATGCATTGATTGGTTTATTTCTAAAGTGTTATATTTTACCTTTAAGGACCAGGTTTTAGAGTGATTGAAGGATCACTTTTGAGGTCTGTTTGACTCTGTTACAGTGAGTTTGGGAATTCTGCTGCTGATGACACAAATCTACTCGGAGTCAACAATATCACACAGACACACAGACACACAGACACACACCATGATTTAGGCTAATACTTTCTCATCAGAACAAATAGAAAGTTTTTCAAGAAGCCACAGATGCCTGCTAATTCCCAAGAGACCAGAGGGGGAAGCCTAGAGGGCAGCTGGAGCCACTGCAGGAATTTACAGTGAGATGTGACCTTGCACCCCTCATCTCATTGGCACTTTTCTTGCTCCCACTGGGGAAGGTCTTGCGTAAAGAGCAGGCAGTTTAGCACTCCTTAAGGGAGAGACTTATCAGGCGAAAGCTGAATGCTCATGTATGGGGAGAAACCAAGGAAACCACATTTAAAAGGCTGCATGTGGACAAAATAATAGAATCCAAAACCCTGTTCTTGTATTTTAAAAATAACGAATCTTGGCAGGTAATGGGAGCACACCATGATTTAATTGCTTTTAGTATTAATTAAAAAGGATAGAACAGGCTTTCAGGGAGGGATTTTCATGACTGTAGGAGTGTTTGAGCATTATCTGTGTGTGTGTGTGTGTGTGTGTGTATCCTATAAATCATGAAAACTGAATAAGTAGAAGAAGCAGCACAGGAGGTTCATTTTACTGCCAAAATAGATTGTTATTTGCAATAAATTGTCCAGGCTTCCCTATGGGAGCCTGTGTTAGGCAGTATTCTAATAATATTTAGCCTTAATTTTTCCTTTCTTGATTTCAGCTTGCTCATCCCTGTTGTCCAATTATCTTCCCTTGTGCCACTCATATTATTTTTCATCCTCATACTTAACAACTGTAAAACACTAAACCATTGTCTTGTCCCATACTCTCAAGTAATTGCCGACAAAGCTAACCTAGCTGCCTGGGCTGTTTGCTCCTTCTTCAGTTGATCCTTATATTTACCTAAATCATTATGGTTACTTTTCTCTGGGACACTTACAGGCTTTTTATGGCAAAAGCTAAGATCACCGTGAAGAAACATTCTGTTTCTCCTGGTTCTAATTCTCTTGGGAGTGCTGAACAGCCTTGTGTCATTTTTCTTCTGCTTTTCAGATGAGAGAGGGTCAACCAAGTGTCTACTGCTGGCCCTAACTAGCTGTGACCCTGCTCAGGGCCACAGATTTCTCATCTTTA
Organism: Choloepus didactylus; assembly: GCF_015220235.1. Lineage (NCBI taxonomy): Eukaryota > Metazoa > Chordata > Mammalia > Pilosa > Megalonychidae > Choloepus > Choloepus didactylus. The sequence goes on along the minus strand of NC_051308.1, from coordinate 81,908,350 downwards.
AAATGATGGATGGGTTGGCTTGTCTCTAGAGGTTCCCTTAGTGCTACCATTCTGTGATTCTGCTCCAGCTTAGCATGCTTCACCCATGCTCCATACTGTAAGTCACCACAGGTGTCACCAGACCAAAAATGGTTGCATTTCAAGGGGAAGAGCTGAGTCTGAGTGAGCGAAATGGCATTTGCAAAGCCCTGAGAAGCTGAGCCCTGCAGCACTGAAGAGAGAATATGCTAATCAATTAAAATTTCAATGTCTTGAGCATTTTATAGGAAAGAGCTATATGCAGCCAATGCATAAATGATTCTTCTTTCTTTCTAATTCATAAGATTTCCATAGGCTAAAATGAGACCTCACTCTAGCTGGTTAAGATTTTTGGATTCTTTTGTTTTTAGTGCTGTTTAAAGGCCATTTTAAGAGCAGAAGAGGGACAGAGCTTGTCTAGGGATGTAGGATTTGGGGTCGTGGATGTGGCAATAGCCTGTCATTGGGCACAAGCTGCAGATAAAACCTGCTTTCCTCACTGATGAACCAGAGTGTTTAAGAGTGGGCAGTTTGCTTCAGCTTCCATATTACAATCTAGAGACCTGGAAAAACAAAGATAATCTTCATGGAATCCTAGAAAGGTCATAATGAAACACATGATAGAGTATGAGCTACTATAACACAGGACATATGACACATGCTTGGAGAGACAGAGAATACTAAGCACCTTTAACCCAGAAAAGAGAAATCTCAGGAATGGCATTGGAGTTGTTTTCCAGTACTTAAATAAGACTGTCGTTCGGAAGAAGAATTAGACTTCTTTTGTGTGGCTCCATAGTACATTATTGGTGGAAGTTACAGATTTGGTTCAATTTTAACAAAAATTTTTCTAATGGAGTGTCACAAATCTGGATAATATTTATATTTTACTTCATAGTATTTTACAGTTACAAAAGTGATTTTTCTACCTAATGTAGCAGCACTGTTAGGTAGGTAGAGCAGGTATTATTGTTATCATCATCATCATCATCATCATTACCATCACCACCATTGTTTTAGATTGGATGTGAAAACAGAGATAAAGGTGTGTTCAATGATTTGTTCAAAGTCATAACATTTTTACATGGGAACGTTTAACTCCAAAACCTAAGCTTTTTACAAAATCTATGTGCGTGCACACACACACACACACACACACACACACACACGCCTTTTCCTCCAGTTCTTATTGCTGTGTAACACACCAACCAAAACTTACTGGCATAAAACAGCTATTTTTTATGCTCACAGATTCTGGTGGTCATTAGTTCAGACAGGGCACAGTGGAGATGCCTCATCTCTGCTTTATGATGTCTGGGGTCCCAGCTTGGAAGACTCAAAGGAGATGACCTTCTGATTGGGAATTAGACTCACTAGAGGCATCTTCATTCACTTGTTCTGTGGTTCATGCTGACTGTCAACAGAGACTTTAGCTCTCCACATGGGCTACTTTGGGCTACCTCACAATATGGAAACTGGGTATCAAGAGCATGTGTCCCAGGAAAGTGAAGGAGAAGTGTATACCATTTTTATGACCTAGCCTTGGAAGTTGCGTAGCATCTACTTATTGGTTGAGGTAGTCACAAAGGCATGCTTAGATTCAAGGTGAGGAGACATAGACCTTACCTCTTGCTGGGAGGAATGTCAAAACCACATTGTATAAAGAGCACATGCCGAGGAGGATAGTAGGAATCTCCAGAGATCAGTCCCTCCACCAGAACAACTATTAAGCAGGGAGGAAATGTCTGAATCAACTAGTTTGAAACTCCTGAGCCCAGTAGAACACTGTGCAGCATCCAGGGAAAAGCAGAAGGAAAAGGCTGATAAATTACAGGTAATACCAGTAAATCACTCTTTCCATGTGTCAGTTACTGTCACCCAGCCTCTATTCTCATAGCAGGCAATGTAGCATGCTGGTACCAGAAAGGGACATGAAAATCCACTTCTCCAAGATCAAGGGTGAGCATGGGTTGATTGCCCATTATGGCTCTGGATTAACTACTTTGGATCACAGGAGGCCCAGCTCTGAGAGTAGCCATCATTCCAACCCATCCAGGCAAAGGCAGTGGAGGAGACTTAAAGACAATATACTTCCTCAGAGCCATGGAGTACAGTTGAAGGGCTGCATTTGCAGGGCATGTCAAGAAAGTGCAGCTTTGGGGAGCCGTGGAAGAAGGTCCTGGGACCCTTCCTGGCCACCCTCTTAACCTCTCTCCAGGGCAGTTTGGAGCCAGTCAGCACTCCCTTTGTGGGTCCATGGCCTTGCTCCAGCTAGGAAAGACTGACTTGGGAAACCTCTCCAGTGTGCCCTTCTCTCCCTCTCCCAAATTTGCCCTCCAGGCAAAAGCAGCTCAAGACAATTAAAGCAGTATAAGAAACAATTGATGTGATGGTCCAGGGCAAATGCTCATGTTTTAAGTTTGGCAGTGAAACACTCAGGAGAGGGAGATGGCCTGTGTCTTGGGAAGTAGGAGTGCATTTAAATTCCTGTAAACAGAATTCCCAAGCTGCTAGCAAACACAAGCCCAGGAAAAGACACAGGCCTAGAAAAGACTGGGAGGACACGGCACTTTGCATTTACCTTGGACGGACCTTCCTGATAGGAAGGCTGACATTCAAGAAAGGCTGTTCAATCATCAGCTGGTTACAAACTCAAGAAACAGACATCTCAGGCAATAAATCCCAGAGTTAACATTTTAAAATATTAGAATATACAGTGTGCAATAAAAGATTACAAGACAAACAAAGAAATAGGAAATGGTGGCCCATCCAAAAGAAGAGGACAAAAGTCCAGAAAATAAGACCAGATTGCGGCCATATTGGACAAAGACTTTAAAAAAATCATCTTCAGTATGCTCAGGGAGATGAAGGGAAATACAGACAAAGAGTTAAAGGAAATGAGGGAAACAATGAATAAACAATATGAGAATCTCAATAAAATGGTAGAAATTTTAAAAAAGGAACCAAACAGAACAATCGGAATTGAAGACCACAATAACCAAAATGAAAAAGTGCTAGCAGGGTTTGAAGAGCAGATAGGAGCTGGTAGAAGAAAGAAACAGAAAACTCAAAGACAAGATAATTGAAATGAGTCAGGCTGAGGAGTAGAAAGAAAAACGAATTATAAAAAGTGAAAATTACCTAAGAGACCTCTGGGAGACCATCAAATGTATCAATATATGCATTATGTATATCTCCCAAAAGGAGACGAAAGAAAGAAATAGGAAGAAGGAATATTCAAAGAAGTGATGACAGAAAACTTCCTAAATTTACAAAAGATGTGAATACACACATCCAAGAAGCCCAGAGAACATCAAATAGGATAAACTTGAAGAAAAATGCATCTCATCACATATTGATCAAACTGTCGAATGCCACAGTAATCAAAACAGCATGGTACTGGCCCGAGGACAGATAGATAGACCAATGGAATAGAATTGAGGTTTCAGAAATCAACCCTCACATTTATGGCCAACTGATTTTTGACAGAGAGTCGAAGACCACTCAATTAGGAAATAATAGTCTCTTCAACAAATGATGTTGGATAAACTGAATCTCCATTTGCAAAAGAAAGAAGGTGGACCCCTACCTCACACCATATAGAAAACTCAATTCAAAATGGATCACAGAGCTAAATATAAGAGCCAGAACTATAAAATACCTACAAGAAAATATAGGGAAGCATCATTGGGACCTTGCATTAGGCAACGGCTTCTTTCTTTCTTTTTTTTAAAAAAATACAGTTATATTATATTTTATTTTTAAAACAGATTTTACCCAAAGCACAAGGAATAAAAGAAAAAATAGATAAATTGGACTTAATCAATAATAAAACCTTTTACACCTCAAAGGATTTTATCATGAAGGTAAAACAACAACCTACACAATGGGAGAAAATATTTGGAAAGCACATATCCAACAAGGGTTTAATACCCAGAATATAAAGAAATCCTTCAACTCAACAAGAAAAAGACAAAAAACCCAATTTAAAAATGTGCAAAAGATTTGAATAGACATCCCTCCAAAGAAGATATACAAATGGACAAAAAGTACATGAAAAGATGATTAAAATCATTAGCCATTAGGGAAATGCAAATCAAAACCATAATGAACTACCATTTCACGCCCACTAGAATGGATATTATTTAAAAAATGGGAAATTACAAGCGTTGGTGTAGGTATGGAGCAATAGGAACACTCATTCATTGCTGGAGGACATGTAAAATGGTACAGCCACTGTGGAAGAGATTTTGGTAGTTCCTCAGAAAGTTAAGTACAGAATTACTATATGTCCTGGAAATCCCACTTCTGGGTATATATCGAAAAGTATTGAAAGCAGGGACTCAAACAGATATTTGCATACTGATGTTCATAGCAGCATTATCCACAATTGCCAAAAAATGGAAACAATCTAAGTGTCTATCAACCAATGAATGGATAAACAAAATGGGGTATATACATACAATGAAATATTTTTCAGCTATAAAAAGGAATGAAGTTCTGATACGTGTGACATGAATGAACTTTGAAGACATCATGTTGATGGAAAAAAGGACAAATATTGTACGACATCACTGATACAAAAGAATTAGAATAAGCAAACTCATAGAGTCAGAATCTAGAATATAGGTTACCAGGGGATTGGGAGACAGTAGGAAATAGGAAGTTAAGGCTTAAAATATACAGAGTTACTATTTGGGATGATAGAAATCTTTTGGTAATGGATGGTGGTGATGGCAGCACAACATTGTAAATGTAATTAACGACACTGAATTAAATATTTGAATGTGGTTAAAAGGGGAAATTTTAGGGTATATTTATGTTACTAGAATAAAAGTAAAATACAAAAGGAAGAGCATGTGGGATGGGAGATGTAGTGGCCCTCTTTGGAAAATAGAATATGTTTCTGCGTATATTATATGTGTGCATTTCTGAACTAAATATCAAACATGGTAAACAAAACATCCACCTTTCTGATTTGTGAATTTATTAATATGTATGTGTTCTAAAAGTAAGTTTTATTTATTTATACTTGTAACAAATTGCCTTAATTTAAAAAGCTAAATTTCTATTCTGTTTCTAGTAGATTGGCTGGTAGGCTGGATGCCTCTTTGTATAGAATACCTAAAAATGCTGGATGAAATTTTAAAAACACATCTTTAAATGCATGAATAAGCTGGTGGACAGGTAGAGGAAGTCCTTGGAGGTCAGTTATGACATGAATCACAACTTGGAAAGGTAACCTTTCTACTCTGGTGTGTGCGTGACCTAGTCCTTGAGTTTTAGCCCTGGGTGAAATCCACATGGATCTGTCTCAGTCTAAATCTCAGCTTAAAACATGTCAGATCAAGGCACCGGTGGGTGGATTGGAAAGCCCCACATAAAGTCAGCAGGACCCTCAAATGCTGTGCTCTTGGTGAAAAAATAAATCCTATCTTGCAGAGTGAGGTAGGGGGAGGGATAAGCGCCTCTCTCAGCCTCTGTTCTGGGTGGAGTGGAAAAAAGAAAACAGCCCCACCAGGAATTTCTAACCACAGGTCCGTCGTCTCACAGACTCAGGGATGGAATTCACTTCTTTCTGACTCCCCAAAATCATCATCTGAAAGTTGTTTAAAATGGTCTTGGATTGGTTGTTTTCCAGGAGCCTGTCAGAAGCAAATGCACACCCTCTTTGGAGATCTCAAAGAATTTCCACAGATCCAGTTCCAGGGAACGTGAATTCACATGCTTGCATGCACACACATGCACATACACATTGAGGAAATAAGATACGTGCTGCCAAGTCTTTTAAAATTGTCAGTCTGACCACACTATTCTCTTTAAACACTTCCTGGAACTCTGACAGCTAACTCCAGGGTCCTTCGACTCATTCTGCACGGGCCTAGAAGGGCCTTTTTCTAACTGGGGTTGGGATCATTTGGGAAGGATTGATGGGTGGCACTGAGAGCCTGCAGCTTTGAGGCTAATTCAGGGTCTAATTTGTGGGGGCCCCACAGAGCAGCTGAGTACACCCCAAGGTACACAGCTGGTTTCTCATAGTGTTGCTATTATAGGATTATTGGAAATGGCAAACAAGCATCAAGCAGTGGGGCTTCTTTTCTCAGATTCTAAGGAAAATTAGCAGCAATAGTCCATGCCCTTGGCAATTTTGGGCCTGATGAAAGGGGAAATGGGTAGATGGTGGAGGAGGATGATACTAAGCTCATTTTAGTGAGGAAAGGATGGAGTTGTCTCAGCTCAGGAAGATCCCTCCTTTTAAAGATATCCAAGGATTAAGTCCATATTTTTCTCCAATTCCTAGACAATTTCTGAAGTTTTTCATTTTGTCCAAACCAACTATCTCTTGTTGACATTTAGCAAGTTGATGATTCTTACTGAGTAGGCCCCCTGTGGAAAGGGTAGAGGAAGATGCAAATGAACCCATGCAGATGCTCACTGACTTTAAGGTGTATTCAATTTCAGTTTCCTAAACGAATAAAGAATTACAATTGTTGGGCTTATGATGGAAGTGTCAAAAGTACATGAAAGCATCTAAGCTGGGAAATGTAAGTATGCTTCTATTTTTTATATGACAGACTTAAAAAAGTCATGCATTTTTAATGTCAAGATCGAAAGCAAAAACAAAGAAAATCATGTGCATTGAGGAGCTGGCCAGGAGTAAGTATGGTTTGAGCAAAATTATGCCCTGAACTGCAACTCTGGTACAGGCCAGGCACAGCCTTCCATCTCTTGGGTCTTTTCTTCCTTTCTAGCTTCTCACTCCCACTGGAGGTAAGAGTAGACTATTTCTCTCCTATCTTGTTTGAAAGCCTTAAAATTGTTATGTCCTGAGAGCCTGTCAGTCCCAAAGCCTTCTTTTCTATTTCTCTTAGCTGGCCTTGGGGTCAGGTCACCTTGCAGCCTGAGATGGTTTTGCAGTGAAGCCCTGTCCGGACAACCAATACAGATGCCAGTAGCTGCAGGCAAGTAGCCTGTGGAGAGGGCTGCTAATGTCCGGAAGTGCCCTTCAGGGAAGGCACCCCCCTGGAGGAGATGGGCTGTGAGTAATGTCCCCCTGGTGGTGACTGTCTTGGATTGGGGAGCAGGAGGATAGAGACAGAACATCAGTGGGAGCAGGGCAGAGCTAGGCTTGAGCATAAGAAGAGAGGGGGCAGACATTATTCAGCTATTTAGAAGTTGAGCTCCTGCTCCTACCCCTACACTTCCTTTTCTCTTTATTCTCCCTCACGTTTAGGCTGTATGATTAGCTTTTTATTACATTGTTCTCAGGGAGCGGATGGATAGAGCTAGAACCAAGAAGTCCATTGGATTACTGAATGAATCTTCTTACTTGCCCAGCATAAATGTTATTCTTAAAGCTATGGCTTAGTTATTTATGTTTAATTCTAAAAAGCTTGACTTTAAATATCAAGAACCAAAGTCCAGAGAGTGAGGTTTAGCAGGCAGGATAACACAGTTTTTTCCACTCAAAAGGAGATAAAAATTCACCAGTTGGGGGAAGAACCAAAGTGGACATTACTAGAATTTCTGCCTGAGATTCTGTTAAGGGACTCAGCATCCCAACCTCTGGGCTAAATTACGGGGGATGGGATGGGATTGGGTAATAGAAACTGTACATTGAAAGGAGCTCCAAGAGCTGCAGACATTTGTGCCTCTCTTCCTAGACTGTGGCTGCAAGGCCTTGTAGACCTGTCCCCCAACGTGGCACCTGGGCTGTAGAGTAGTAATGGCTGGGGACTTTCTAGGTTGGCAGGTCTGAGAACAGCCACATGGAGCCCCATTACATCTTTCGCTCTTCACAGTGATGCCAGGGCATCCAAAGAGTTTCCATGGCACCTCAAAAGGGCTACAGTAGTATCAGGGAGCAAGCTGGTAGGCTTGGAGTTGGAGCCTGCAATGAAGATGCAGAATACGTGTACTTTCTTGTGAGAACCTATAGCAGGACAACGGCTGGTTAGGATCAGCAAGTTGAGGTTCCCTTCAGAAGGGTCAGTCAGGACAGGTCAGCTCACAGGTCAGATGTCCTTCCCCAGAAGCTAGGGAAACACATGCACCAACCTTCCCCTCCCCCAAATAGGAATTTAGAACATTCCCAGTAAGAAGTGAAGGAGAAGAGGATGGAAGAGAATCTTGAGTATACTAAGTGTACATCTTGAATAGACCATATTGAAATCCAAAGAGGCCAAATTGAAGAGATTAAGATTTCTGCTGCAGAGGCATAAATGAGGACTCATGAGTGAAGTTCCGGTACAGACAATTTAAAAACTGCATGTTTGCACAGTTTAACTTGCCATTCAGATTTGCCTAGATGGGGTGAAGGCACAGAAATGAAGTGGAGTAAGAGAGGACTGTAGACACCTCTAGAGGGGAAGCTCAAGGCACATAGAGTCCAATGTGATGAGAATGTCACTAGTTTCCAAGAGGGGACTGAGAATGGGAGAAAGTATGTTGATGCTGGATGTTTGCACAGAGCAGAATGTAGGTCCAAAGTAGAGAGGGCTTCGATTAGACACCAGTCAACTTTAGTTTTCCAACATATTGATCTGTTTAATTGGAGACCGTGTCATGTTCTCAAGAACAGCTTTAGGCTCCCCCGGCTCTGAGCATGCAAAGCCTATTAGTGCCGTGAGAGTGACTCCCATTTTAAGACATGGCTGAGCTGTGCTAGCTGTGTTTCTGTGAGGACCGCATGTGACTAAAAGGAGCCAAACCTAGAAACCACCCAGGCTTCATTCTCCTGAAGGGTCTGCGATGATGAGGGGGCAGGAGAAGGTGAAAGGAACTTACTTGTTATGGATAGTGAAAGAGCCCAGTTGGTATATCTAAAACCAAACCACCAAAAAAGCACTCCTGCTTCTGATCACTGAGTAGCCACCTATGAAATTTAATAAGAAAATTATCTGTAAGTTGGTTGTCTAGCTCAAGACAGATTTGCATGGGGATAATGGGATTTATGGCACCATTGCCTGAGCTCTGTGGTGGGGGAACCTGTTTCCCTTTTCTTAGGTTCTCCCCCTACTTCCTTGGTCTGTGTTATTTTTGGCCTTTATTCCCCCCATCCCCCTTTTTTGTTTGCTCTCCCCTCCTCCCAATTGGTTGACCTTCAATTGTGATTCCCTGAGTTTCAATTTTGCATTCCAGGAAAAAATGGGATCCCTCTCCCCTAGGAAGAACTGGATTTTTCTTTCTAATTTCCTGGATTTTTGTTAAGTTCAGAGAATAGCCTTGGCTCCTCTCTTATGAATTCTGAGTTTCACCTTCTTGCAGCAATTTTGCTTATGGCACAGGTTTGTTAGACCAGTGTGAGCTCCTGCTGGAGAAGAGAAGGATTCCGAAAGATTTAGCACATTAGCAGACATTGATTAAACTACTTACAGATGCTGTGACCTCAGGGCTGTAAGGGAATAGGGACAGGGTAGACACAAGTTTTGAAGGGGCAGAGGGACCCTTACTTTTCTACTCTCTGATAGACGGTAATAGTATTCACGAGGCTTTCAGTTATGATGCCAATGAGTATGTTACATATAGAACTCCCTGAATTACTTTTTGAATGAATAGTCATGATCTTTTATTTTTATTCATGCATTCTATTTCTTTGTTTTGGGGGAGGGATCTTTGGGTGTAGAGAGTCGCATTAATCATCTTCCTCTGTTCGGGAAATAGAATTATCATTGCTCTTTACAAAGCCATTTTCTTGTATTATCATTTTATTGTTTTCTTGATTGTCCCAAATTCCCACTCCCATCCCCCTCCCCAACATTGACAGTTATGCTAAAGTGCTCAGTATCTGACCTTAGTATGTGTGTATCTATGAGGAATTTTGTATACATGTCATTTGAAAAAAATATTATAGAAAATTTGAAACATATACAAAAGAAGAAAGATGGCACATTGGATCTTTACCTACCTATCACTCAGCTCCGTTGATTATCGACTCATGGTTAATATATTTCCTTGATACTGTTCCCCTTCCCCTCCCTGGATTTTTCCCCAGACATCGTATTATTTAATCTATAACTATATATGTATTTATAGAAGACAGATTCCCCTTTTAAACATAACCTAAAGCCATCATAGAACATAAAATATCAACAATAATCCTTGATATCATCAAATATCATCTGATCAGGGTTCACACTTTTCTGTTTGTACACTATAAATGTGCTTTTCTTTTTAAAATGTTTATCTCATTTTTACAGTTTGTTTGAATCATCATCCAAACAAGGTCTATACATTACAATTGGTTAATATGTCTCTTAATCCTCTTTTAATCCGTAGATTCCCATCCCATTTCTTTTCATCCTTGGCAATTTTTTTTGTCGTTGAAGAAACCCAGTGGTTTGTCTTGTAGAGCTTCCCACAGTTGGCTCGTTGATTCTATCCTTGTGATAGTGTGGTAACCACTGTATTTCTGTAAATTAGAACTAAGATCTGGAGATTTGATCAGATTCAGGTTTGATTTTGGGGGGAGCAGCCTACTTCATAGGTGGTACCTGTACTTCTCTCAGAAGGGATATAAAGTCTAATTGTCTTTTTGTGATATTTGTTAGACTTTAATGACCATTGCTTATATCCTTTAAATCACTAGAGGTTGCAAAATGAGGATATATGTGATATGGCAATTTGCCTTGCTTGAGTTTCAAATATTAAATCAGCTTTGCATTTTTGGGATAAGCCTCATTTAGTCATGATGTATTATCCTTTGGATTTCATTTGCTAAAATTTCATATCTATGTTTGTGAGGGATTCTTTTCTCGTAATATCTTTGTCTGGTTTTGTTATCAGGAAAATACTGGTTTCATAAAATGAGTTGGGAAGTGTTTCCTCCTCTTTTATCTTTTGGAAAAGTTTGCATATAATCTCTAATAGTTCTTCCTTAAATGTTTGGTAAAATTCACCAGTGCAGCCATCTGGGTCTGGAATTTCTGTGCATGTTTTCTCTAAAATTCAACCTCTTTAAGAGATCTAGGGTAATCCAATGATCTATTTCTTCTTGGGGGGCTTGGACAGTTTGTGTCTTTCAAGGAATTTGTCAATTTTATCCAAGTTCTCAAATTTGTTGTCTTAATGTTGTTTATAATATTCTCTGCTTACCTTTAATTCACCTAAACATCAATTACTAAATGTTTGTAGGATCCGATATTGGTGATTTGTATCATCCCTCTCTTTTGTATTGATCCGTCTACATCGAACCTTATTAATTTTTTATGTTTTCAAGGAACCAGTTATTAGTTCCTTTGATTTTCTACATGGTTTTTCCATTTTCTATTTCGTTTATTTCTGCTCCTGTCTTTAATATTTTGTTTCTTCAATTTACTTTGGGTTTAATTTGCAATTTTTGTAATTTCTTAAGGTAGAAATTTAGATAATTGATTTTAGATCTTTCTTCTTTTCTAATCTAAGCATTTAAAACCATAAATTTTCCCTAGGCACTATTTTGTCTGAAAAACACAAAATTGGATTTGCTGTATTATCACTGTCATTCAGATCGAAATATTTTCTGATTTCCTTTGTGATTTCTTCTTTCACTTATGGATTATTTGGAAATGTGTTGTTTAACTTCCAAATTTTGTTTTTTTCCCTAGATTTCTTACTATTGTTGATTTCTAATTTCGTTCCATTGTGGTCAGAAAATATACTCTGTATGATTTCATTTTCAAAAAATGTTTGTTGATATTTGTTTTGTGGACTGGCATATGGTCTATCTTAGTGAATATACCATGTGCACTTGAAAAGAATGTGTATTTTAATGACATTAGGTGTAATGTTCTAAATATCAATTAGGTCATTGTGGTTGTTCTGTACTGTTCAGCTCTTCTATGTTCATAATGAATTTTTTTCTAATTGTTCTGTCAATTACTGAGAGAAAGATGTTAAGATTTCCTTCTATGGTTGCATAAATGTGTATTTCTCCCTTTAATTCTGTCAATTTTTCCTTCATGTACTTTGAAGCTCTGTTATTAGGTGCATATATACATGATTTTTATTATTTATCCTTTTATCATTATGAATGTCCCTCTTTATTTTTGGTTATACTTCTTGTTTTGAAGTCTATTTTACCTGGTGTAAATATAGCCCTTTAGTCCTTCTTATGATTACTGTTTGTATATTTTTCTTATCCATCCATTTACCTTCAAATAATCTATGTTTTTGTATTTAAAATGTATTTTTTCCAGTCAGCATATGGTTGGGGTTTTTTTTTTTTTTTAATGGTATAAATGGGCCTTTTTATTATTAATTTATGAAAATAAAAGATAGAAAATTCTGCCTGGCCAGCTTTAATTAGGCAACAGAAAACATAACCATGGCATTAAGTTGAGAGATTTTCAAATGCAGTTATTAGAAGGCTTCTAAAATCATAAAGATTTTATATATTTTCAAACAGGCTGTGTGATGACCATGGACAGTATACTTTGTCACATTAAAACTAAATCAAAATGAGCAAAATGAGAAAACCACAGCCAATTTCTTCCTTACATGACTCAGAAGACCCATCGCTGAAAAACAGGTCTCATAAAAATGGTTATTAAAAAATAAACTTTGACAAGTCAATGCTTATTACAACATGGCATAATTGGTGTGGTTTGTAAATCTCCAGTTTTATCTTGTTTTATCATCCATCCTGCCCTGACTGGGTAGGAACTAGGAAATGTTGGAAAATGCAAAATGTGTTTACTAAAAAAAGTTTCCTTTTTTTTTTCTAGTATGAATATGAGGATACTGAGCTTCTGTCAGGAACCTGACTTGCATCCCTTCCTTTGTACTATTACCTTCTTTAGTCACATTCAGCCTATCCTGTTCTTTGTTGTTTATAGTTCTTACATTCTTTCTTCCTTTTCCAGAATTAATTGATTGTGCAGAATAATAGAATTGGTTTCCTTTTAGTACTTTGAAGATATCATTCCCTTGTCTTTTTTTTTTTTTTAATCTTCATTTTATTGAGATATATTCATATACCACGCAGTCATACAAAACAAATCGTACTTTCGATTGTTTACAGTACCATTACATAGTGGTACATTCATCACCCAAATCAATCCCTGACACCTTCATTAGCACACACACAAAAATAACAAGAATAATAATTAGAGTGAAAAAGAGCAATTGAAGTAAAAAAGAACACTGGGTACCTTTGTCTGTTTGTTTCCTTCCCCTATTTTTCTACTCATCCATCCATAAACTAGACAAAGTGGAGTGTGGTCTTTATGGCTTTCCCAATCCCATTGTCACCCCTCATAAGCTACATTTTTATACAACTGTCTTCAAGATTCATGGGTTCTGGGTTGTAGTTTGATAGTTTCAGGTATCCACCACCAGCTACCCCAATTCTTTAGAACCTAAAAAGGGTTGTCTAAAGTGTGCATAAGAGTACCCACCAGAGTGACCTCTCGGCTCCTTTTGGATTCTCTCTGCCACTGAAGCTTATTTCATTTCCTTTCACATCCCCCTTTTGGTCAAGAAGATGTTCTCCGTCCCACGATGCCGGGTCTACATTCCTCCCCGGGAGTCATATTCCACGTTGCCAGGGAGATTCACTCCCCTGGGTGTCTGATCCCACGTAGGGGGGAGGGCAGTGATTTCACCTTTCAAGTTGGCTTAGCTAGAGAGACAGGGCCACATCTGAGCAACAAAGAGGCATTCGGGAGGAGGCTCTTAGGCACAACCATAGGGAGGCCTAGCCTCTCCTTTGCAGCAACCGTCTTCCCAAGGGTAAAACCTGTGGTAGAGGGCTCAACCCATCAAACCACCAGTCCCCTATGTCTGTGGTCATGTTAGCAACCATGGAGGTGGGGTAGGCGAATACCCCTGCATTCTCCACAGGCTCCTCAAGCGGGCACTACATCTTTTTTTTTCCTTGTTTTTCTTTTTCTTTTCTTTTTTTTTTTTTTTTAACTTTCCCTTCTTTTTTAAATCAACTGTATGAAAAAAAAGTTAAAAAGAAAACAAACATACAATAAAAGAACATTTCAAAGAGACCATAACAAGGGAGTAAGAAAAAGACAACTAACCTAAGATAACTGCTTAACTTCCAACATGTTCCTACTTTACCCCAAGAAAGTTACCTAATATAGCAACATTTCTGTGAACTTGTTCTTACTATATCCATCAGAAATTAACAGACCATAGTCATTCCTGGGCATCCCCAGAACGTTAAATAGCTTATCTGTTCTCCTTGGATTATTGTTCCCCCTTCCTTAATTGCTCTCTATTGCTAGTTCCCCTACATTCTACATTATAAGCCATTTGTTTTACATTTTTCAAAGTTCACATTAGTGGTAGCATATAATATTTCTCTTTTTGTGCCTGGCTTATTTCGCTCAGCATTATGTCTTCAAGGTTCATCCATGTTGTCATATGTTTCACGAGATCGTTCCTTCTTACTGCCGCGTAGTATTCCATCGTGTGTATATACCACAGTTTATTTATCCACTCATCTGTTGAAGGACATTTGGGTTGTTTCCATCTTTTGGCAATTGTGAATAATGCTCTGTTCGTGTCACTGCTTTCCGATCTTCCGGGTATATACCGAGAAGTGCAATCGCTGGATCGAATGGTAACTCTATATCTAGTTTTCTAAGGAACTGCCAGACTGACTTCCAGAGTGGCTGAACCATTATACAGTCCCACCAACAGTGAATAAGAGTTCCAATTTCTCCACATCCCCTCCAGCATTTGTAGTTTCCTGTTTGTTTAATGGCAGCCATTCTAATTGGTGTTAGATGGTATCTCATTGTGGTCTTAATTTGCATCTCTCTAATAGCTAGTGAAGCTGAACATTTTTTCATGTGTTTCTTGGCCATTTGTATTTCCTCTTCAGAGAACTGTCTTTTCATATCTTTTGCTCATTTTATAATTGGGCCGACTGTACTATTGTCATTGAGTTGTAGGATTTCTTTATATATGCAAGATATCAGTCTTTTGTCAGATACATGGTTTCCAAAATTTTTTTCCCATTGAGTTGGCTGCCTCTTTACCTTTTTGAGAAATTCCTTTGAGGTGCAGAAACTTCTAAGCTTGAGGAGTTCCCATTTATCTATTTTCTCTTTTGTTGCTTGTGCTTTGGGTGTAAAGTCTAGGAAGTGGCCGCCTAATACAAGGTCATGAAGATGTTTTCCTACATTATCTTCTAGGAGTTTTATGGTGCTTTCTTTTATATTGAGATCTTTGGTCCATTTTGAGTTAATTTTTGTGTAGGGGGTGAGGTAGGGGTCCTCTTTCATTCTTTTGGATATGGATATCCAACTCTCCCAGCCCCATTTGTTGAAAAGACCATTATGACTCAGTTCAGTGACTTTGGGGGCCTTATCAAAGATCAGTCGGCCATAGATCTGAGGGTCTATCTCTGAATTCTCAATTCGATTCCATTGATCTATATGTCTATCTTTGTGCCAGTACCATGCTGTTTTGGCAACTGTGGCTTTATAATAAGCTTCAAAGTCAGGGAGTGTAAGTCCTCCCACTTCGTTTTTCTTTTTTAGAGTGTCTTTAGCAATTCGAGGCATCTTCCCTTTCCAAATAAATTTGATAACTAGCTTTTCCAAGTCTGCAAAGTAGGTTGTTGGAATTTTGATTGGGATTGCATTGAATCTGTAGATGAGTTTGGGTAGAATTGACATCTTAATGACATTTAGTCTTCCTATCCATGAACATGGAATATTTTTCCATCTTTTAAGGTCCCCTTCTATTTCTTTTAGTAGAGTTATGTAGTTTTCTTTGTATAGGTCTTTTACATCTTTGGTTAAATTTATTCCTAGGTACTTGATTTTTTTAGTTGCTATTGAAAATGGTATCTTTTACTTGAGTGTCTCTTCAGTTTGTTCCTTTCTAGCGTATAGAAACATTACTGACTTATGTGCATTAACCTTGTATCCCGCTACTTTGCTAAATTTGTTTATTAGCTCTAGTAGCTGTATCGTCGATTTCTCAGGGTTTTCTAGATATAAGATCATATCATCTGCAAACAATGACAGTTTTACTTCTTCTTTCCCAATTTGGATGCCTTTTATTTCTTTGTCTTGCCGGATTGCCCTGGCTAGCACTTCCAGCACAATGTTGAATAACAGTGGTGACAGCGGGCATCCTTGTCTTGTTCCTGATCTTAGAGGGAAGGCTTTCAGTCTCTCACCATTGAGTACTATGCTGGCTGTGGGTTTTTCATATATGCTCTTTATGATGTTGAGGAGTTTCCTTCAATTCCTACCTTTTGAAGTGTTTTTATCAAAAAGGGATGTTGGATTTTGTCAAATGCTTTTTCAGCATCTATTGAGATGATCACTTGATTTTTCCCTTTTGACTTGTTAATGTGTTGTAATACATTGATTGATTTTCTTATGTTGAACCATCCTTGCATGCCCGGAATGAACCCCACTTGGTCATGGTGTATGATTTTTTTAATGTGTCTTTGGATTCGATTTGCAAGTATTTTGTTGAGGATTTCTGCATCTATATTCATTAGGGAGATTGGCTGGTAGTTTTCCTTTTTTGTAACATCCTTGCCTGGTTTTGGTATTAGATTGATGTTAGCTTCATAAAATGAGTTAGGTAGTGTTCCATTTTCTTCAATGTTTTGAAAGAGTTTGAGTAAGATTGGTGTCAGTTCTTTCTGGAAAGTTTGGTAGAATTCCCCTGTGAAGCCATCTGGCCCTGGGCATTTATTTGTGGGAAGATTTTTGATGACTGATTGGATCTCTTTGCTTGTGATGGGTTGGTTGAGGGCTTCTATTTCTTCTCTGGTCAGTCTAGGTTGTTCATATGTTTCCAGGAAATTGTCCATTTCCTCTACATTATCCAGTTTGTTGCCATACAGTTGTTCATAGTATCCTCTTATAATGTTTTTAATTTCTTCAGGATCTGCAGTTATGTCACCTTTTTCATTCATTATTTTGTTTATATGGGTCTTCTCTCTTTTTGATTTTGTCAGTCTAGCTAGGGCCTGTAAATCTTGTTGATCTTCTCAAAGAACCAACTTTTGGTGATATTTATCCTCTCTATTGTTTTTTTGTTCTCTATGTCATTTATTTCTGCTTTAATCCTTGTTATTTCTTTTCTTCTACTTGGTTTAGGATTGGTTTGCTGTTCATTTTCTAGCTTCTTCAGTTGATCCATTAGTTCTTTGATTTTGGCTCTTTCTTCCTTTTTAATATATGCGTTTAGTGCTATAAATTTCCCCCTTAGCACTGCTTTTGCTGCATCCCATAGGTTTTGGTATGTTGTGTTCTCATTTTCATTTGTCTCTATATATTTAGCAATTTCTCTTGCTATTTCTTCTTTAACCCACTGATTGTTTAGGAGTGTGTTGTTTAACCTCCAGGTATTTGTGAATTTTCTAAGTCTCTGATGGTTATTGACTTCTAATTGTATTCCATTGTGGTCAGAGAATGTGCTTTGAATAATTTCAATCTTTTTAAATTTATTGAGGCTTGTTTTATGTCCCAGCATATGATCTATTCTGGAGAAAGTTCCATGAGCACTAGAAAAGTATGTGTATCCTGGTGATTTGGGATGTAATGTCCTGTATATGTCTGTTAAATCTAATTCATTTATCAGATTGTTTAGGTTTTCAATTTCCTTATTGGTCTTCTGTCTGGTTGATCTATCTATAGGAGAGAGTGATGTGTTGAAGTCTCCCACAATTATTGTGGAAACATCAATTGCTTCCTTTAGTTTTGCCAGTGTTTCTCTCACGTATTTTGTGGCACCTTGATTGGGTGCATAGATATTTACGATTGTTATTTCTTCTTGCTGAATTGCCCCTTTTATTAGTACATAGTGGCCTTCTTTGTCTCTCAAAACATCCCTGCATTTGAAGTCTATTTTATTTGAGATTAATATTGCTACACCTGCTTTCTTTTGGCTGTAGCTTGCATGAAATATTTTTTTCCATCCTTTCACTTTCAGTTTCTTTGTGTCCCTGTGTCTAAGATGAGTCTCTTGTATGCAACATATTGATGGTTCATTTTTTTTGATCCATTCTGCGAATCTATATCTTTTAATTGGGGAGTTTAATCCATTTACATTCAACGTTATAACCGTGAAGGCATTTCTTGAATCAGCCATCTTATCCTTTGGTTTATGTTTGTCATATTTTTCCCCTCTGTCTATTAATATCCTTTATTGTACCCATACCGAATCTCTTTAGTACTGAACCTTTCTCCAAGTCTGTCTGTCCTTTCTTTGTTTCTCTGTCTGTAGGGCTCCCTTGAGTATCTCCAGTAGGGCAGGTCTCTTGTTAGCAAATTCTCTCAGCATTTGTTTGTCTGTGAAAAATTTAAGCTCTCCCTCGAATTTGAAGGAGAGCTTTGCTGGATAAAGTATTCTTGGCTGGAAATTTTTCTCACTCAGAATTTTAAATATATCGTGCCACTGCCTTCTTGCCTCCATGGTGGCTGCTGAGTAGTCACTACTTAGTCTTATGCTGTTTCCTTTGTATGTGGTGAATTGCTTTTCTCTTGCTGCTTTCAGAACTTGCTCCTTCTCTTCTGTGTTTGACAGTGTGATCAGTATATGTCTCAGAGTGGGTTTATTTGGATTTATTCTATTTGGAGTTCGCTGAGCATTTATGATTTGTGTATTTATGTTGTTTAGAAGATTTGGGAAGTTTTCCCCAACAATTTCTTTGAATACTCTTCCTAGACCTTTACCCTTTTCTTCCCCTTCTGGGACACCAATGAGTCTTATATTTGGATGTTTCATATTATCTATCATATCCCTGAGGTCCATTTCGATTTTTTCAATTTTTTTCCCCATTCTTTCTTTTATGCTTTCGTTTTCTATTCTGTCATCTTCCAGGTCACTGATTCGTTGCTCAACTTCCTCTAGTCTTGTACTATGAGTGTTCAGAATCTTTTTAATTTGGTCAACAGTTTCTTTAATTTCCATAAGATCATCCATTTTTTTATTTAGTTTTGCAATGTCTTCTTTATGCTCTTCTAGGGTCTTCTTGATTTCTTTTATCTCCCGTACTATGGTCTCATTGTTCATCTTTAGTTCTTTGAGTAGCTGCTCTAGGTGCTGTGTCTCTTCCGGTCTTTTGATTTGGGTGCTTGGGCTTGGGTTATCCATATCGTCTGGTTTTTTCATATGCTTTATAATTTTCTGTTGTTTTTGGCCTCGTGGCATTTGCTGAACTTGATACGGTTCTTTTAGGATTTGTAGACCAATTGAAGTCCTTATCTCTGATTTCTCAGATCTACAGCTTCGTGGAGTACACTTTCTCTAACTAACCAGCAGGTGGTGTCCACGAACCACCTGTTCTCCACAAGCCAGTTCTCCCCTGCTTAGCCTTTTTGGTGAGTGGGGGAGTGAGTCTTGTGGGGTCCAACTGGTGTACCAAGCTTGCGTGTGTAGTTGGTGTTGCCTGCTCTGTATATGGGGCGTGTTTCTGGGCAGTCAGGGAGGGGGGGTGGCCGTAACAATCAAATCTCCCTGGTGATCCTAGAGTTTTAAAGCTGCTGCAATAGTCTAATCCTTCAGTTCAGTTCTGCCACAGTTTGTCTCTGTCACTGACCCACAAGTCCTTGGTATTGGCGTATGGCTCCTGAGACTTGCAAGTGGGCCCCTCTTCCAGGCCGTGCACCCCGGGTCCTCTGTTGAGGGATGACTGTGCTATGTCACAGGTGAGTGCCGTCCCTCCAGGGCAGTTCTGGGCTGCTGGGCTGTGTAGGGAGGCTCCCAGTCTGCTCAAATGATGGCTGAATGGGGCTTTGTTAATTCACACTGCTCTACCTTCCCAACTCTGGGACAATCAGCTGAGGTTGCAGGGAAGGCTAATGTCCACGCCCAGTTTTGTGGTGTGTGCCTGTTATTTGAAGCACTTCCGTCACACTGGGTTTTCTGGGGCAGTTCTGGGCTATGGGGCTGGCGATGGGCAGGAGTGTTTCCTGTCCACCAGGATGATGGCTGTGAGCGGACACCCCCCTTTTCTTGGGAAGTTGTGGTGTTTAGTGAATTTTCTCAGCCACTGGATTATTGCGTTTTGTCTCAGAGCTCTCCTAGTTCTGCTCTTGACTTGATCTGCCCAAATAGTAAGTCTTTGAAGCTTTCTGTATTGGGCTTCTTAGAGTAATTGTTTTAGAAAAAGAAAAAAGGATTAAAAAAAAAAAAAAATGGGCCCTCCTCAGAGATCTAATGGGTTATTGAAATGCTAAGAGACAAAGCAACCAGGACCATTAAGGAAAGGTCCACAGGGCAGAGAGATCAGCTTTTCTTCGGGATTTGCATATGCGCCTCAGGGCCCTTCCCCTTTCTATGTTCACCAGAACTCCAAAAATCCTCCGCTTTTATTTTGGAGTTTTTCGTGTTGTTTTTTTTTCTCTATGCCTGTCTCCTCTCTGCTGGGCTGGTTGCTCTCAGATTCTCTGGTGTCTGGTCTCAGTCTATCTATGGTTGGAGTTTGGATCAGTAGAATGAGATTCCAATAAGGGTTGCCACTGCAGTTCTCCCTTCTCCTTCCCGGAGCTGACAGCCCCTCCTCCCACGGGACTGAGCCTGGCAGGGAGGGGCGCGGGTCCCCTGGCCACAAAAACTTACAGATTTCGCTGATCTCAGCAGTTCCACGTTTTCATGAGTGTTGTATGAAGTATGCCCAAAGTCAGATTGCTCTGTGGTGTCCAGTCCACGCAGTTCCTGGCTTTCTACCTACTTTCCTGGAGGAGTAACTAAAACATACAGCTCACCAGTCTGCCATCTTGCCCCGCCTCTCCGGTTGGGGTTTGTTTTTGATCCATTCTAATAATCTCTGACTTTTAATTTTAATATTTACTCCATTATTGTTTTCTGTAAATACTGATATGGTTGGATTTAGGTTGACTATTTTATTACAAATTTTCTTTTTTTTTTTATGCCCCTGTTCACCCTTTTCAGCCTTCTTTTGGATTATTTCAATATTTTTAAAACTTGCATTTTAATTTGTCTATTGAATTTTCAGGTATGCCTTTTTGCATTTTTTTTTTTTTAACTTTATGGTTGCTCTAGGGATTATAATATAGACCCTTAACTTTTCACTATTTACTTGGAGCTAATGCTGTACCACTTTTCCTAAGATTTAGAAAACTTATAACCATATAGATCCATTTACTACCTCCCCACAGTACTTTATGTTAGAGTTGCCATAGATATTGTATCTACATACATTATAAATATCACAAGATAATGTTATAATTTTTGTTTTAAACATACAAAAATTCTTTTTTTTACTTGTGTATTATCATTTCAGATCCTCTTCATTGATTCCTGAAGACCGAGTTTTTCTCTCTGGTATCATTTCCCCTTGTCCTGAAGAACCTCATTATCATTTCTTGTCATAGGGTCTGATGGCAACAAATTTCCTTATTTTTCTTGGCTGGAAATGTCTTTCCTTTATCTGAAAATGCCTTTATTTCACTTTCATTATGGAAGGATATTTTCACTCTATATAGAATTCTGGTTTGATAATTTTTATTTTTCCTTGCAAACTTGAAAGATGTTGTTCTGGCCTCAATGATTTCTTCCTTGGGATTTTGAGTTATTGTTCCTCTGCATGCAAAGTTTTGTTTTTCTTTGCTACTTTCAAGATTTTCTCTTTAGCTGTTGTTTTTAGCATTTTTACTCTGATGTGCTTGGGCTTGATTTTCTTTGAATATTTTCTGCTAGTGGCTTATCAAGTTTCTTGAATTTGTAAATTTATGTCATTCACCAAATTTGAGATATTTTAAGCCTAATTCTTTAAATATTTTTTATTACCCATTTACTCTTCTTCTTTGGAAGTCCAATTAACCATATTTTAGGTCTTTTGAAATTTTCCCATAGATCCTGGAGGCTGTGTTCATTATTTTCTCAGTTACTTTTCATAGTCTTCTTCAGATTGGGTTATTCATGTTGACCAATCTCCAAGTTAAATGATTCTGTGTCATTTCTATTTTGTATTAAATCCATCAGTAAATTTTTTATTTCAGATATTATATTTTTCGGTTAAAATTTCAATTTGGGTTTAAATATTTTATTTCCTTGCAGACGTTTCCTACCTTTTAATTAATTACAAGCATATGTTACGTTTTCTCACTGAGCATAGGTATACTAGTTGCTTTAAAGTCCTTGCTTGAGAATTCCAACATCTGGGTCATTTGGGTTGGCATATGTTGATTATTTTTTTCCTTGAGAATGGGTCACATTTTCATGGGTCTTCTTATGTTTACTTTTATATTGTCTCCTGGTTATTGTGAATGTCGTAGATAGAGACCACATTTTGTTTTATTTTCTCCAAGGAATGCTGATGTTTTTTGCTTTGGCAGATAATTAACTTGGTTTAGATTCAAATTGCCAATGTCCTACCTGAGTTGGATGGTGGCTCACGTTAGTTCTGTAATTCAAGTCACAGCTGTAAGCTGACTTCAGTTTGTTTCATGTGTGCATGGTTCAATGCTCGGACAGAGACTTGGGGTGGGTTTATACATAGAATTTTAGGTTCTCCTCTTCTTGCTCTTTTATTTCTAAGGGCTCTCCTTTACTTTCTGGCAGCCTGGTTATCCTGGGCATCTTTCCGGGTTCATCTGGCCAGAAAGGAGGTGGGCTTTCCATGAGAATTTAAGCCATCATGTACTAGTTCTTTTTTTTTTAAATCTTCATTTTATTGAAATATATTCACATACCACGCACTCATACAAAACAAATCGTACATTCGATTGTTCACAGTACCATTACATAGTTGTACATTCATCACCTAAATCAATCCCTGACACCTTTATTAGCACACACACAAAAATAGCAAGAATAATAATTAAAGTGAAAAAGAGCAATTAAAGTAGAAAAGAACAGTGGGTACCTTTGTCTGTTTGTTTGTTTGTTTGTTTCCTTCCCCTATTTTTCTACTCACCCATCCATAAACTAGACAAAGGGGAGTGTGGTCCTTATGGCTTTCCCAATCCCCTTGTCACCCCTCATAAGCTACATTTTTATATAATTGTCTTTGAGATTCATGGGTTCTGGGTTGTAGTTTGATAGGTTCAGGTATCCACCACCAGCTACCCCCAATTCTTTAGAACCTAAAAAGGGTTGTCTAAATTGTGCGTAAGAGTGCCCAACAGAGTGAACTCTCGGCTCCTTTTGGAATCTCTCTGCCACTGAAGCTTATTTCATTTCCTTTCACACCACCCTTTTGGTCAGGAAGATGTTCTCCATCCCACGATGCCACGTCTACATTCCTCCCCGGGAGTCATATTCCACGTTGCCAGGGAGATTCACTCCCCTGGGTGTCTGATCCCACGTAGTGGGTAGGGCAGTGATTTCACCTTTCAAGTTGGCTTGGGTAGACAGAGAGTCCCCCTTCTTTTCATAAAGCCTTTTCTAATTGTTACCAGTCCTAGTCTCTAAATCTCTCAAAGAACTGAGTATCTGTTGACTGTGTTATTCCTTGTGTTGTCCTTTAATAAATTCACGTGTACATGTTCTGCCATCTCTACTAGTCTGTAATAATTTTGAGGGATGGGTCCCGTTTCTTAAATATTTTATCTCCCCAGCAGTGCTTAGTACATGACATGTTGTAAAGTAGAGTTGGATTGAGCTTGAAACTGGGAACCAATTTTGATAGCTCAGAGTTCTAGTTTGCAGCAGAAAATAATGTGTACAAAATAATGCCTATAAATTTCACAGCAGGAGATCTTAAAACCAAACTAAGAACATGCCAGGAAGGACAGAGTAATTTTATCAGCTCAGGGCTCTGAGTTTGCAGTACAGGATATTAGGAGTGAAAGTTCCAAATAAATCAGTAAATAATGAACCTACGTATCTGAAGATTACAACTTAAGTAGAGGGGCTTAAAGCCAAGGTAAGAATTATTAAGAAAGTGAACAGAGATATTTCAACAGCTTAGGGACTCAACCAAGTTAAATCCTGGGGCATGATCCTGACAGTTTAATTGAAATTAAAGTTTAACATCAGTAAAGTAAGGATACAGCACTGAATAAGGGCAGCACTTTATTCCCATGCAGCACACTAAATGTCAACCTGACTCCTTTTCCCAAAAGCCTCTGCTAGCCTAAGGAATTTTCTGAACAGGGTGCCTCTGTATCAGCAACTATGGCTACATTATTGCTAATTAGTCACAGGTGGGTTTTGGACATTCTGCATCCATCATTTTGTTCCCCAACTCGGTAGGACATACTCTTTAAATTGTTTTGCCAGGAGTGCTGTAGCTTCGCTTTATTTCACATGCTTTTTCTCCAGATCCATCTTCTAATAATTGTCTCTACTGCCTCTAGACTCATCAAGTCATGTTTTCAAAGCTCACCTAGTCACTCAAATAGCACATTCATATTTGTGAAGCTCATTTATGTAATATATGAAAAAACCAAGGCCCGGAGTGCCATAGTCAGTTTCCTAACAGTAATTGGAGAGCAAAATTGTGCCTAAAATCCGAGTCCTCACTGACAGTTCAGTATGATTTAAACACATGGCACTGTCCACACTTACTATTATTATAAACAAATAATAACAAAAACAATGATAATAATGTGATACTTTTGTATAATGCTTTACACTTCATTTCTTTAGTTATTTTTTTACTTTTATCAGGGTAATACTGATTTGGCTTGAGGGCTGGCCTCCGAAATAGATAGGACACCATTGCCAATATTTGGTCCTAGACATTATTTTCTAGTTTTGGAAGGGAAAACTTATTTGGACTTTCTACAGCCCGGATATAATATGCCAACACCGTCCTCCTTCCCTTGTCATGATTAGCCTTCTGACACTGACTAATTTGGTCTTTCAGATATACTGGTAGCAAGATGGAGGTACCCTGGCTAGAAAATTGGAGTAGCTTACCCCTGGGCCTGGAAAGGACAATCCCTTTATAAATTAATAACCTGACTTTCCTGTTTTTCAGTCTCTGGAAAATATTTCAAGGGAGCTGATAAAACTGAGTTTCTGAAACTGTGGAGCTGAGGCCGGTGTCCCTCTTGGTCATTTATGATGCTTTCTTGAACTGCAACAGCTCCAACTAGTCACAACCTTTTGAAGAGCAACTTAATTTACATTTTCTGTTTGGCACACCCCTTTTTTATGACAAGCTAAGATACTTTCACGAGTTGAGTTTGGTACTGACCAGCCCTGATTAGGAGGTGTCAAACTACTTGAGAATAGGCTAAGAGCACCCCTGCCTCTCCCGTCCCCCCTCCCGCAGTCCTTGAAAGCTGTGAGATGAAGGGGAAGCCTGGCTTTTCATTCAGGTTAGGGTGGATTCCAAAAAACAAAACAAAACATAAGCCTGGAGCCAGTGAGATTTACATACTGTTTACCAATTCTTAGAAATATCATTCTCACTACATTTAGGATAAACAGTAAATGGGCTTGTACTGTCAACTCCTAACACAATAATACTTTGTCACAAACACCCCCCAAACTCAGAGGACTTAAAGCAATAATCTTTTTATTCTCAGGGACCAGTAGGTCAGCTGGGGCAGTTTTACTCAGACTTGCAGTGGCTACGGTAGCTCTGCTGAGCAGAACCATCAATAACCAAATCAAAGATATCAAGGAGGACCATGGCTAGGCTGACCGGTGGTCCCTGAGTGGGAAGTGGAGGGACATCTGGTGAGTCTGTCAGAGCATCCACGGGGCTCAAGCAGAGGCTGCAGGGGGGTATTGCCAGCTGTTTCCAGGCCCCGAAACACCATCCCTCCCGATCAAAGGAAATGAATTCCTGCTTATCTTATTCTGATGTCATTTAGATTAACTCCCCCATTTCTCCCTCCAATTTTTCTCAACCTTCCGCATGGACAGAATGGATAATAAATCAGATCAGTTGTCCTTGGAGTGAAGGGACCTGGGGGCTGGCTTCCTTCAGAGATCTGATGGATTAACAGGGACAGGAAAATGAAAATCTGAAAAGCCTCAAGTAGGCTAAGTGGGAAGGAAGGAAGGAGAGGACCTGCTGAGAACAGTTCACAGATGCTGATGGTTTTGAAAAACAATGAATACTCTGATCTTGTATCAAGTAATCAATATGTGTGGATTTTAAGTTTTAAAACTTTGCTAATATTCTCTGAAAGGTAGGAAGGCAGTATTCAGACTTCTGTGTCATTTCAGACCTAAGAGAGCATGTGAAGTTATCATCCCCATTTCCTTGTTTGCGGGCAAGATCACCCAGATACCTGACTCCTAGTTTTTTTTTTGTTTTTTTTTTTAATTTTTAAAAAATTGCTCAGCTTGTCTTTGTGATAATAGCTAATATTTATTGAGTGTTTTCTATGTTCCAGGCACTGTTCTAAGTGCTTGACAGGCATCATATCCTTTAATCCTCACAATTTCCCTATGAGAAAGGTATTATTATCCATGAGGAAACTTAGGCACAAAGAAGTGCAGTCACTTGTCCAAGCTCCCATGTTATTTAGTTAGCCACAGAGCTGAAAGTGAACCCCAGGGAGGTCTCACCACAGACCCTGGCCTCTGGACCGCTACCTGGTAGCTGCTCCTCATGGTTTCCCTTCAGTACTCCCTGCTACAGTTTTGTTTCAAGAGATGGAGAATGTGAAGTCCACAGTGATTAAATTGCCTCTTGTTCCTCTCTTCTGTATTTCCCACCTTGCTGCTTTACTCTCAAGGTTGTCTTTTCCAACTGGTAAATTCTCCACACTGTTTTTTTCTCCACAAATTTTCTTAATGTATCCAATTTCATGTCCTGCTTAGTATGTAGTGGAATTCAAATTGAAGGCATACTACACCTAATTTTACTCTTTCCTCCTACTGATTGATAGATATTGTCCATTCTGGGTTGGGGGGAAAATTTAGAGTAGAGATGGAGGAGATAAAAGGGTATTAAAAAGTATGGACATTTGGATTTTTATCTTAATTTACCATTCGGGTGCCCCCTTAACACTTGAGCTGGGTCCTTTTTGCCCTACACCATATGTTGAATATGTAGAAGGACTTCTGTATGTGGAAAACTATTTGGGACCCCTAGAAACCCAGGATCATAGAAACATAAGTGGCCGAGGCTCAGGAAGGCTAAGAGTCTCGCTTGAGGTCCCAGTGCTGGTAAGCAGCTGAACTGGGACTGGACGCTAGGTTCCCATTTACCACCCAATGTAATGGGTCTCCTATTCCAGTCCACAACCTGAGCTGACCACATGCTTCCACAGCCTTATATAAAATTATTTCTTTTCTCTACTCCTTTAAATCATGAAAGTCTACAGAAGGGACTGGCAATTAGTTCCCAGTGGTTCCCAGTTGTATTTGTCTTGGTAAATTCATCAGAAGAAATGAGGCATTTGCATTTAAGGTATGTTAAAACATTTTATTTAACAAGCCGGTTTGAACGGTTTCCTGTATGGATAGATGGGACCATGCCTGAGGTTTTCAGGTATGTAAGATAAATTGATGTAAGATAATCATTTAGAGGTCTTCTGTGTAGAGAAGGAGGTGGAGAGGAGAGGAAAGGAAATTCCTGTGTTATATCAATGTCTCCATTCTTGTGGGTTTATGCTGGCCTTGGTCTCTAGATTTTATTCTCTTAGAGCTTTTATGAACTAATAAATATTGCTTTTTCCCCCACGGTGGGGGAAAGAGGGTGGGGCTACTTGACCTTGGCTGCCCCACACCCTGATTAGCCTGAGACTTTTATAGGGGAGCCTCTATGCTGGAGTCAGAGTTTTCAATATTCTCTTTCCAAGGTAAAACCAGAGCCCTAGGAAGGGTTGGATTCTATTATAAGTAATTGACTGCATACTGTAACTAAAAACTAATGGTGATAAAATGTAGACAGAGCAAGTGAGTGAGCAAGTGAGCATGCAAGCAGTGAGCAAGTGGCATCTGTTGAATGGTGAGGCCCAAGAGTTTCAATTACCCCAGTTCCCTCCACATAGAGTAAACCATGGAAACCTCATAATCCAAAGCATCACCCAGTCTCCAGGTAAAACACACACCACACACATACACATACACAGAAAGGCAAGCATGTCCCAAGCAGGGAAGTAAATATGTATGAGTAAGTGTTGCATGTACCCATGTTTCAGTTATGTGTATGTGGGGTGTGTTTGTGCAGTGGTCTTGACAGTTCTGTGTGTTGTATATATCACAATGAATTAGTATGGGCGTTTGCTCCCACATGCTTTCCAGTTCTGTTCTCAGGGGTGATTAAGAGCGTTAGATTTATCCTAATGTTTGGGTTGCTGCATTCAGAGCTGGTTAGCGCATGTGGGAGAGGACATGCATTTTCAGTGTAGCAGAGGGTAATGTGTGTGGAATGGCTTGGGTATACAGGAGGGTTGTTTAAACTTATTTTTTTTTCCCATATCAGGATTCTATTGCACAAAAGTGTGCAGAAGTTGGATTTCTTAGCAATTGGAAGATAGTATTCCCTGGGATGGGCAAATTCAGTGTGGAACCATATTGAACTTCTGAAACAATCTAGCCTGGGTGCAAACTTAGGTTTGACTGAATTATTTTTAGAAAGCAGTGTCTTTTTTTTAGGGTATGTGCTGTTTTATTCCTTTTCCTCTTCTAGGTTTCTGCTTTAAATCCCACCTCTTTTTCTGAAGCTTGGAACTAGGCTTGCCTATTGCATGAGGGATATGTGAATTTTGTACTTGGAGAGGAGGCGGGGGGCAACTCATGGAAGTCTGCTAAAGAAATGTGCCATTCAATATGTGCATGATATCAAGAAGTTTGCATGTCACTTGGCAGATCTTTGAGGGTGCAGCAACTCCGTCTGGACCTAGGGTTTACTTGGGGAAAAAGTTGTCTGAAGACTGGGGCTGTAGGCAGGCCTGCCTGGGTTCCTGTCAGAGTGATGAACGGGGGTTGCACACCATGCTAAACCCGGCCCTGCGCTTGAGGCTGTTGCCACTTTTAAGGAGTTCCATGCACTCAAATATGAGGGTTTCTGTGTATATGTTCATCAGTTCTGTCCCTCCTCTTTATGTAATTGTATGAATGAAAGAGAATTCATTAGCGATCACTGAGAAGAAATCCTTTGTCTTCAAAATTCTTGCCTTTGATTCACATTTAAAACTAAGGGCTCTTAAATGGATAGGTCCTGTTTGTCCATCAAAAGATGACTATCAAAAGAATATTTTCTTTTCTCTTTTTAAAGCAGCCACTTCCAG
This sequence comes from Choloepus didactylus, assembly GCF_015220235.1. Lineage (NCBI taxonomy): Eukaryota > Metazoa > Chordata > Mammalia > Pilosa > Megalonychidae > Choloepus > Choloepus didactylus. Next base: position 81,879,254 of record NC_051308.1, on the reverse strand, counting down.
AATGACAGAAATCCACACTGGCATCTTCCAGCGGGGGCCTGAAACTCTGCCCACATGCTCAGCTGGGGCCCATGGGCTTCTGGCAGTACCAACCCGGCCTCCGTCTGCTTTCCTTGTGACCCTTCTCACAGCAAGGAAGGAGCCAGGATAAAAGGCTGGGAGATCTTTTGATGTCAGGCAGTTGCTTGAAGCTCTGACACCTTGGAGGGAACTCCCATGACTGGATGTGAAGTCACCTTTTGAGTTTGCCTAAACGGTGCCAGAGCAACCCCAGAAATGGTGTTCTATTTCCCCTTCCCTGCTAGAGCCCATCCTCCTTCCCTCCAGGAGCTGTTTCCATTCTGGATTGTTTGTGTCAAGATGTCTGAAAGGGCCCCTTGCTCTTGGATTACCCCCTAATCCATAATTGCTGGAAAGGAGAGCTTCTCCTGCACCCCATCCATGGTAGTACAAGGGGAGGCTGTGCTTCTTCCAGGGCATGCCTTGAGTCTTTAACAAACAATAATTAGAAACTCTGTGGTTACAGGTTATAATTTACCCTTTCACTCAACAAATCTTTCTTAAGTATCTCTCAAACGGCGTACTGGGGATACAGCAATGAACAAGGCACCATCTTTGCCCGTAGTGAGCTCACACACTGGTGGAAGGTTTGAACAGATGAATGGGCAATTACAGCACAGTGCAATAGTGGCACAGGAAGGGTTAACCTAGGGCACTATGGGAGCTTATAAGGGGGGCAGCTAACCTTGTCTTGGGGGGCAGGGATGCTTCTTAGAGGAACTGATGACTGATCTGCAATCTGAAGGATGAGAGGGAATTAGCTGGGTAAGGGGGATGAGGGGATGCTTTCCAACAAGGGCAAATGGCATGTTTGTTAAAAACACAAGATCAAGGGAGGTTACTTCATAAGCGAAACCTGACAGCAAATAATAGTCACGAGACAGAGAGAGACAGGAAGAGATGAAATGGAGAGACACAGAGAGAAGCAAATAGGCAGGGAGTGATGGAGAGACAGGGACAGAGCTGGACAGAGAAGAAAGGCTGGTGGGTGGAGAGATGACAGAGAGGATCATAGAATCATCATGCATCGTCAGAGCTGGAAGGAACATAGCAGACCTCCACAAGCTCCTCACTTTACAGATAAGAAAACTGAGGCAAAAAAGGCTAAGGAATTTGTCAGCGTCACAAAGGTGTTTAGTTGGAATGCTGAGTCAGCATCCTAGATCTCCTGGCTTCCAGGAGGTTTGAGAGAGGAAGAGACACAGAGAGGTGAGATGGTGAGGGAGAGATGTCAGAGATGGAGGGAAAAGAGCTGGGGAGAGGCAGCGAATCACAGACAGCAGAGATTCATTGCCATCGCGCTGTCAGGATTACCGTGTGGAGTGAAAGCGGGGAAAGTTTAGATGAAATCTGACTGGGTTTTTCTTTTCCTGTCCTCTTTACCTTTTTCTCTTTCTCCCCCTCTCCTTCCCCTTCCAACCACATTCTGCCTACAACTAGATGTCAGGGATCTGGTTGCCATGGCTACTAAATGGCATTCAAGCAGGCTGAATTATTAAACCGGGGTCTTTTCTTTGAAGCCGAGGCCCCAGTACGAAGTCCCGTTAGGGGGCGCAGGGTGGGGAACAGGTCTGGGCCCCGGCCGTCCAAAGAGCTCCCTTGCCCGGCCCAGCTGAATACAGGGGGTAGAGGGAGGGTGAACTGATCACTGGGCCTTTTTCTCCTGCTGGGTGTAATAGTGGGCTGGAGGAGGGGAGGGTACATCTGCTGGAGTGGAGGGTTAGCAGGAGGCAGGCCCTGTGTGCTGAAATGAACTCCTGCCTCCCAGCGTGCTTCTCCCACCTCCTCTGCCCACAGTAAAAGGCACTAGACAACAGCCACAACTCATTCAAATGGGATAAGAACCAAAACCAATATTTTTGTTATGCTTGAAAGGACACCATATTGTTCTAATTAGTTGTTATTTGTAGCCAAAAACACAAGAAAGGAAATAGCTGATGTGTCTGAGGGGTCGTACTTGGGCCTCCAGGATTGTGACACCCCCCACCCCCACCCCGGCATCCTTGGATGGATGACAGGAACCATGCAGATGGTGGGCGGTCCTCCCCCAACAGTACGAATGGACCTTCAAGGAGAGTCTTGTTTGAGGGCACAATTGTTTTGATGCTCTTCTCTTAAGGAGATTTCAAGCCAGGAAAACCATCAGCCTTCTGGTATCCTAGCTCTTTAAACTTTTTCATTACAAAAAGGGAACCCAAACATTGTAGTGTCAATGTTTCTGCTTCTGAGCTGATGGGAGAAGGACTTCAGTAGCAGCATTGTGTCGGTGTGTGTATGTTGGGGTGCCAGGGAATGGAGATTTTGTTTTGGGGTTAATGGCGTCTCCTTTCCCCCTCTCCAATGGCTCCTGAGATGAATTTCCTAAAGGTGGAAAATTTCATCCTTCCCTCTCCCCCCACCCCATTTTGTGTTTCTTCTCCCTTGGGAGGCTGGGTTGCTGATCTCCCTTTGTGTAGGGGCTTAAGATCTCCACCAGAGAGGCTCCCACGGCACTCTTTAGGCTTGGGCAGAAAAAAGGAGAAAAAAACAAAAAAACAAAAAACAAAACATCTCTTAACAAGGGAAACCAGATCTGCAAGATTGTTTCCAAAAATCTGTCTGGCTCTGAAAAACTGATGCGTGGCTGTGATGTTTTTCCTAATGCCCAATTGAACATTTTTTAATGTTAGGGCAAAAGATGTGCCTTTCCAGAACTAACTTCTTTTCAGGTTTGGTGATAATTTTCAGGACCCTAGGATCCTTGAGTTCTGGGTGCTCAGAGAGCCAATCAACCAGATCTTCTGGGTTCTAGCCAAGTTTGCACAGCCCTTAGCTTTTCGCTTCCTTTTGCCCACTCCAAATAAGAAGAAAGGTGAGAGGAAATACTGAACTTGTTACGTTCACTGCATGTTTTCCGAGTCTCTACAATGTGTTAGCCCTGGGTGGGTGGGGTGTACAGGATGCAAAATGGACTATAGCAAAGTCCCTGCCCTTAGCCATGGGAGCTCCTGGCTAAGTAGGAAAGGCAGACTGTCCTCATACAACTCTGGCAACCCTCAAGCCCAGGCTTCAGAGGACCTGCCCCATCTCTGCCAGGTCTACGCCTGAAGGACAAGAACACAGGGGGAGAGAACCCTCCCCTTTCTCTTCCTCCTTCTTCCCTGCTTCTTCCTTTCCACTTCTCTTTTTGCCCCAATCCATAGGATCCTCACCCTCCTTTCTCTGGGGCCCCTTTCTGCTCTACTTCGAGCTTCTGGGGGAGGGTGAGTAGTGCTTTTAGCCACCTGGCAAAGCCCCTCTTGAGGACCCTACTGGGACCCAGAAAAGATGGGCTGGTGGGACCCAATGTCTTCCCCAGCAGGGTTCAGGGAGGCATTTCTGTCGTTCTTGAGGGACGGCTAGGCAGAGAGCTACAGAAATGGGGGTGTAGGAAGTCTCCAAGACACCAGTTTGACTCATCTTTTAGGGCTGCTTATTTTTGGGCACCCCCAGGGAAACAGGGTCTTCCTGAGAACCCTTGGCTATCTCTTGGAGACCACCAGAGCGCTCTGGGTTCTTCTGAACCCGCGGAAATGTGCCCCGTTCTGGCCGGGACCCCCCATTTCTTGGGAAGCCTTTGACTCAGGAACTGATCACCCCACATTTCCCTCACCTTCTTAACCTGACCCTTAAAGCCCCCAGTTGTCTTCCAATTCCCTTTAGATGTCATCATACTCTTACATATTTAGATGCAATCATACTCCCCTGTCCTGTGATACCAGCGGGCAGAACAGCGGGCAGAACCCCGGAGTCGGGGTGAGGTCCAGCAGCAGGACCTCGGGAGGGAGCCGCTCCCGCCCACAGACCGGAACCTGGTTCCAGAGTGGGAATCACCCGCGGAAGTTTGAGGTCATTGAACTTTTCCGCAGAAACCCTGACCTAAATTTCTCGACCCCAGTCTGTTTGCTACACAGATCGCGGCACGTAAATCTTCAGCCTCCCGGCTGCCCCCCGCCCCCAAGCCCCGGGTGCGCGCGCTCACGCGGGCATTTGGTCTCCGCACCCTCCCCACCCTCCCCGCCCTCCCCGCCCGCTGCCTCGCCGACTCGCTCGTGTTTCCCGTGCCTGGACATCTATTTCTGCTTCTGTTTGGATACAGCTCCAGTCTTCCCTTCTCCATTGTTATTCCCGCTTCTGCCTCCTCTGGGGGTTATGTGTGCGAGTTCTCTTTCTGATTGTCAGAAATTTCTTTTCCACTGTGTGGGCAGGAGACAGATATATATTTTCTAACTGTCTCCCTTCTCTTTTATTTATTTTATTTTCCGTTTCGCTCCCTTTACCTCCTCCTGCCTTCCTTCCCCACTTCTTTCTTTCGATTACCTCCTTCCTTACCTCTTCAATTTCACCATCTTGCTTCCGCCTTCTCTTCGTCTCCCCCCTGCCCCACCCTTTTGTTCTTTAAAAATAATTCAATAATGTCTCGGGAATACTAGCACACCCTCCTCATTCAGCTGAGCGTGGGACTCCTGCATTAATTCAAGGTAAGCCCCGGCTCTCGCTGCCGAGGAAACGGTTGTCTGCGCCCTGGCGCCCGCTGGCTGCGGGGCTGTGCTGCCCTCCCTGGCGGCGCCACGGCTCCGCTGAGGGTGGGGAGGGGGGGGTGTGGATGGATCTTGGAGATTTCTAGTTTGCCTAAACCTTCTCGGAATCTTCCCCTGGGCTGGTTCTTCCTTTCCCACGCGCTTCCCTTTCCTTTGCAACTTCCGTGGCAATTTCCCGGGCGTGAAAAAGCCCCCGCGCCGCTTGGCGTCTTGGGGTTTGACTGCTGTGCCGCTGGCCAGGGCGCTCAAGGGTGGCATCTCGTTCGTGGTTGCACGTTTGCTCACCTCGCAGCAAGGGAGGCTCGGGCGCCGCTCAGGGGGAGCCGAGCCAGCCTCGGAGCAGTGCCGGCCGCGGGCTTCCGCGAGCTCGGGCCCGCCCCTCCTCCTCCCTTCCCTGTCTAACCCGCCCCGGTCACTTGCCCGAATAGCGGGCTTTTCCTCGCGGCTGGTTCGGTCACTCCCCGGCACGGGGAAGTTTTGTGAGGGAACCTCTCGAGAGGGAGGGCTCGCCGAGCAAGGGGTAAGCTTCCAGCGAAGTTTCTCTGAAGGAAACTGCGTGCGCCCAGGGAGGCGGCTCCGGCTTGTGTAGGGTGGGCTGAGCGTCTCTGGAGCGGTCTCCGGAGCAGGCCGGAGGGTCCCTTTTCTGGACGGGGGCCAGGAATTGGGGATCAGTGGAGGGAGGGGAGTGCGGAGAAGAAGCCAGGCCAATGAGACCGCCTTGCTTTCTGCTGGAGTTTCGGTCTCCCTGCCCGAGGGCGGTTGTGTGTCCTCCCCCAGGGATGGAACACCGAGTTCTTTGTGCCTCTTTGCTTTGTGCCAGTGCCCCGGAGAGAATGACGGGAAAGCCCCCTCCACAACCCTTCCCCCTCCACCACTACCTCCCCTCTCCCTTCAGCTCTATTCTGGGTAGCATGGTGGCATTTTGGCCACTTGCCCAAGGTGGGGATCCTCCAGAGCAGGTGGTTCAGACTGAGTGGATGAGTGGATGACCCAGATCTGGGGGCTAGTAATGATTCACACTTTTCCCTTAGGATGTCATGGTGTTGGAACATTGATTCTTACTCTTGGGGGCAAGAATTGCACCATGTCATTGAGATACCATCTCTGAGAAAAGGCTGAACGAGCCAGGATGGCTTAGTTCACAGACAAGGCTGGGAGACCTGCACCCAGAGAAGTGTTTTCATGGTGAAAGGATTTGTCTGATGCTTAAATAAGAGCATCACTGAATCTCCACTGACGTCAGAACTGGAGAAAAAGGGGCTTTCTTAACTAGGCTGGGGACTAGGATAGGCACCAGGGAAAACCTTCTGGTTGGCAGTTCCAAAAGGAATTACTAATGGAAAATATAGAACTTCTTCTGCCTTTGAGTGGTTCTTACAGGATAGTGCAGCCATCTCTCGAGTCTAGAAGATGACCTTTACTTGTTGTCTGATTCTTTTCTGTTGTTCACTGACATGCCGTGTCTGGCCAGATAGGACGTTTTTACCACTTTGTAATATAGTGTAACCATACAATTTATACGCCAAACTGGGACACTTGAGAGTGTGTGGAGGCCTTAGTAATAGTGCCAACAGAGACCGTTGGCCAACACATGGCCAACAGAGACTGTCCCTGACAGGTAGGGACAAACGGTCACCCTAACAGGGTCTCTATAGTCAGAGGTAGGGACAATTCATGAGGCAACATGTGATTGCTTTCTTGCCATTTGGATCTTGCATCTTCCATCCTGGCATGGTTCTTCCTGACCCAGATCCCCCAAAGACTTTATTTCAGTTCCTTCTGTCCCCCAATACAAATCTCTTTCCTGGGTCAGCTCCTCTTTTCCCCAGATCCCCCAGTCCCTCTTGCTCCTCAGAAATTCCCATTGCCAGAATGGAACTTCATTCTTTGACTCTGCAGGAATTACAAATAGAGGGTGATTCACATAGAGCTGTTTCTTTCCCTCTGTCTGCTTCCTTGTGGTATCTATGAGCCTGAGGCTCTGGGGAGGCCATCCTTCTGCCAGGAATTGTGAGTGCTGTGTTGATAGCAGCATGATATACTATGGCCCTCTGCAGTCACACAGTTGAGCATAACTCCTCGGCTCCTCCGAGATGGGGTGGGAAGTATGTGCTGGGTGTGAGGGAAGAGGAGGGAAGGGAAAGAAAAGACTGCCTAGGCTTCAAACTGAGAAAGTCATTTTCAAGGAGAATCCTACTGCAGGGAAATGTCTGGCTTTTACTTCCTTGCTTGTGTGAGGGAGTGATGAGAATTCTTATGGAATGTGTCAGTCACACTTCATCCCCTGGGAGCCGGTGGGTCTGCTTGACAGCCAAGTCTGTGCAGGATTTTGGAAAGTTTAGCTATCATTTATTGAGTGAACACTTACTGCTTTCCTGATATTATATTATATATTTTCCAGACATTCTTATAATTAATCATTCCATAATCCTATTAAGTAGGTAACTAATCCATGTTATAGGTAAGGAAACTGAACCCTAGAAAAGTTAGTTTAGGTTCACCCAGTTTATAAGAGGCAGAGCTGGGATTTAAACCCAGGGCTAGCTGACTGACTCCCTGCACACAAGACTGCCTCTTTGTGCTGAAGGTGATGGGCTCAGCATTTGGCTCATGGATTTAGTCTCAGCTGCTTAGGGCCCTGGGGAGTGCATGGCCAGAGGATTGGACATCCCAGTTGTCCATCCTGCTAGTTCTTAACTCATATGACCCCTGTTCTTTCTGTCAGCAGTGTCCTTGCTTAGTGTGCTTGACTAGGTGTCCCTCATCCCCTTCCCTGCTTGCTGGACAACCCGAGAGGATTTTCTCTCCTGGATCCCACTCTTCTGTGCTCATGAAGGCCTAGGGTGGTAGGATTGCCCAGTGGAAAGGCAGAGCAGATGCCCTCATTCATCTTTCAGGGCCTGCCTCTCTCTGGATCACAGTTAGGGGAATTCAGGTGTCTCAGAGGCTGACCATGGCCTAGACTTGGAGAAGGCTCCCCACCCCTTGGTTTGCCCAGAAACAATTCTGTAGATTACAGCAGGGGAATCTGACCATACTCAGCTAACAGTGACTTGGTACCTCGGATCCTTTCTCCATCAAGTTGGCACAAATAGAGTGTTAACTAGCTAATTCAAGACATTGTTTCCACTATTGCATTGCTCCTATTTGCTCTGTAGCATCGTAAATAGCCAGACCAAGAACAGGATGACTGGGACGAAAGGGGGCAGGATGGTCATCATGGTAGGCTGGGGTAGATAAAAAGATTGGTCTGGGTGACTTGGCCTCTGGGCAAATCACTAACTTCCCCAGGCCTTCTCTAGCTTACCTGGAAAGGAAAGGTTGAGCAGATGCTCCCAAGGTACTTCCTAGCTCCAGCAGGCCAAGATCCCACAATTCAGGGTGGCTTTGGGTGCTAAGCAGAGTTTCTCCTTCTCTCCTCCCCTGGCTTGCTGGGGGATGGGGCAGGGAGAAGATGGGGCTGAGGGATAGGAACTAGAGGGAGGGGTGATGGAAGAGGCATCCTGAGAAGGAGCAGTGAGTGCTCTTGGTGCCCTGTGGGCAGCCTCAGCCCAGTTCTGGTCTGGAAGAATGGAGTAGTTCATCTGGCCAGGGGAGAGCCGTCCCTCCTGCCTGGCTTTGTTATCTTGCATCCCTAATCAGTGAGGAAGAAATGGGAAGATTGAGAAAAATGGAAGAGCAGGAAATATAGTGCTATGCTGACAAACATCTACAATATGCCTTGGGTGCTTTGCTAAGCATGGAGGAAGGAGGTGGGGGTGAGGGGATAGGAGAAAGGGGGAAGGAGGTATGTAGAAAAAATGGGAGACATGGTCTTTGTCCTCACAATGCTTACAGTGTGGTGGGAGCCTGCATCTAGGCCATTGAATAAAGTATACACGCTACAAACTATAAAGCCATTTGGAACTACAGAGCCCATTACAAAACCGTTTGTTAGAGTACAGAGTTGGTTATGTGCAACTCAAGTATCTTCCTGGTAGAAGTGTGGTGGTGTCCTTCTCACTGTAACCCGGAAAACTCATATTAGGAGTGTGATCCTCACTCCCGACATGAAGATTTTCAAGGATTCTGCTGTCTGATGTCCATGCATGGACTTTGTGGAATTGTAGTGAATGAGGTTGGAGAACAGAATTGGGTTTAAAAAGGAACGACTTTCCTATTTATGCTCATGTGGGATCACAGGATCTTTACATTGACCACATTTGAAAAAGGTCTTTCCCCTTAAACACTGACCTGAGACTGGGGAGAAGAGAGAATGCTGTGGGATTCTCAGTATAGGGTTGGCAGGGATGAGCCTGGCCCTGGCATCATGGGATTGAGAAGGCCATCTTGACCAAAAGGGGAAAAAGAAAGGAAACAAAATAAACTTTCAGTGGCTGAGAGATCTCAAATAGAGTTGAGAGGTCAATCTGGAGGATATTCTTATGCACTATATAGATATTCCTTTTTAGTTTCTAGTGTATTAGAATAGCTAGAAGAAAATACCTCAGTATGTTGAATGGTAATCTGGTAGACTTGATTCTTGATGATAATCTTATAACTATGTAGCTTTTATTGTGTGACTCTGTGATTGTGAGAACCATGCGACTCACGCTTCTTACCCAATGTATGGGCAGATGAGTAATAAAATAATGCATAAATATATATAAATAATGGGGAGGGGATAAGGGGTATGGGATGGTTTGGGTGTTCTTTTTTATTTCTATTTTTTCCTTTATTTTGGTGTAATGAGAATGTTCTAAAATTGACTGTGGCAATGAATGCACAACTATATGATGATACTGTAAGCTGTTGAATATATACTTTGGATGGATTAAATGATGTGTGAGTATATCTCAGTAAAATTGCATTAACAAATATATAGGCTTAGGAGTGGCAGTAGTGGCTGAACAGGTGCTGGGAGAGGATATAGCAGCTGGGGGAGTCAAGGACAAAAGTGTGATGCTGTGCTTGATAGAAGCCAGGCACTACAGTCTGTGGCAGGGGAATGTGTGATCCCTGTGGGTTTTTCTATAATTATTTCTACCTGGCAAAACAAAATCTATTATTACTCCGAGGAACACATCTTTTTATTTATGGAAGCATCACTGTAGCTGCAAAAAATGCCATGTGATGTAAAAGTAGCTCCCTGTGTCTTTCTGTATTGGACGGAGGGTCCCTGTGCTTATGTCTCTGTGTACCTTTTTCCTCTTCCTGTCTGTCTTCCTCCTCTTTCTCGTGAACCAAATGGGTAAACAGCTTTTTGCTAGGAGCAACGGGAAAAATAAAGATGAAAACGACATGGTTCTCTCTCCAGAAAAATTCGTGTCTAGTACTTTAAGAAAGTATTTCTTTTACCAAGTTATGTGTTCTCTGAGCTTGGCTTAATGGATTGTGCCTTCCTCCATCTCTCACTGGCTGTTCTACCCCAGGAATTATTGATCCTTTGGGCCTCGGCTACCTTGTCAGTACACAGGCACAGTACTGTACCTTTCAAAGAAAGGGGCCTGGACCCAAGGGCTGTTTGAGGCCCCTTCCCATTTTAAAATCAATGATGGTTCTAGGATATTGTCTCTTATTCCTTCTCTCTCTCCCTCTCTTTATTCTTTATCTCCCCCTCTTTCCCTTGATTAGTCATACAATGGAATTTTTTTTTGTTTGCTATATTTATTGAATAAGAATTTTATTCTTTCTTTGTAATTTAAAAAGTGATGTGGAACATTTTATGTTTCTGCCTCTTAAAAGAAAGTAAATTGAGTCGCTTTGACTTATTTGGTTCTTGATTGATGTTTTCTTGAGTGTAATGATTATAAATACAGAAAAACTTCCACCTCTTTCTTGGTGAAGAGAGTCATAATGACAGGTGAATACATATCCAATTTCCCACTTCTCTTTTCTTCAGATCTCAGGTTCTGGGTTAATGAGCTGTTTAGCCCTGAAGTTTGAGAGGCCTGAGTGTTGTACCTGCCTCTGCACCCTGGCAAGGAAAGTCGGCCTGCCAACCTCAGAACCTGGGCACCGGCATGGTGCGGTCCCCAAGGCGGGTGGAGAGGAAGGAGCCTGGTGGGGATCGAAGCCCCAGATGTGAGCCTTGGCTCTGTCACTTAGTGGAAGACTCACTTAGCCTCTCCCGGCTTCACTCTTCTTTCTCTCTTCCTATTTCCCTCCCTCCCACTCCCCCTTTTCTTCCTTCTCTTCTTTCCTTCTACAAATGTGGCCCAGACACTGATTTAGTACTGAGAATACAGTAGTGAACAAGACAGACAAGTTTCCTATTTACATGAAACTTATATTCTATTCCAGGGAGAGAGAGAGACAGTAAAAAGACAAATATATTAAAAAAAATCAGACTGTGATAAATATCATTCAGAGAATTAATAAGGGTGATGATGTGGCAGTGATTGGGTAGCCCTTTAGACTGGGAGTTCTGGGAAGGCTTCTGAGGAGGTGATTTTTAAGCAGGAGGTCAGAATGGCAGAGACTGAAATAAGATGTGTATCAATTCCCTATGGTTATTGTAAGGCATAAGTAAAATTATATATGAAAGTGTTTCATAAATGATAAAATAAATGAGCACATTTTGTATCTCATTAGGTAAAATTCCTTGAGGGCAAGCTGTGTGATGAATTAATATTTGAAATCTCAATGCCTAGCATGGTAGTAAATGTGGGTTGAATTAAATTACATATATGGAATTGGAAGTTCAGAAGAGATTTTTAAGAAATGCAGTGAGATGATGTCTGTGGAAGGCCTTAATAAAATAAGGTAATTTTATTCCAATCTTAAGACTACTGGCCTTTCCTGGAAATTTCCATACCAGATGCTCTGGGAGAGATGTGCAGGTTCTCTGGGCATCCCCAGGGTGGAGAGGGATGGACTGGGCAACACTGAGCTTCTGGAGTTCAAGAGGAAGTTCCAGATTGCTCTTCATGCTTTTTAGGGTCTTCTTACACAGAGCAGAGGTTGACTTGACTGTAATTGGGAAGTGATGCCCCGTCCTCCCCCCTCCCCCTGCCCCGCCCTCCACAGCTGGGAGGAAGCTTCCCTTCCCATACCTCCCAGGGCACAATCTGCATCCTTTTGCCATCCTGCCCTGCTGGGGCCCCTGTTCATTGGGGGCCCAAGAGACTTCAGTGCCTTCCTTGACTGTTGGCTGTGACTCTGCCAAACTGCTCCCCCCACCCTGCCACCCTCCCTGACTGCTGAGTCAATGTAGCCCACCTACTGTATCTATGAGTCACAGTCTTTCAAACATGGAGGTGTGAATCACTCAACTTCTAGACCCTGAGATGTCTCGGGTGACAGCTGAGGGAGAAGTCTCTGTCCCCTGTCCCCTGCCCCTCACTTTCCCATTGCAACCTAGAGCGCTAATCCCCAGCCTTTGTCTCGGGGGGCACAAGACCTGTCTTTTGGATAAGAGGACTTGGTATTCATTTACATCGTAGGGACCTTTCAGGAGGAATACCCTGTCCCAAAGTGTGGTTCCTGGACTGGCAGCATCAGCATCACCAAGAACTTCTTAAGCTTTCAAATTCTCATGCCTACCCTAGACCTCTGGGATCAGAAACTCTTGGGGTGGGACCAAACCCACAGTACGTCTGATGCACGTTAAAGTTAAAGTGATAGATAGATGAAGGGTCTTAGAAGTGCTGTTCACCCACCATGTGCCAGAAACTTGGCATATCTTGCAACTCTTGGAGGTGTAGGAAATGTTAGCTTTGTTTTATGATGGAGAAAACAAAGTTCTCCAGAATCCCAAATCACAGTAAGTGGTGAGGCCAGGATTTGATGCAAGCCTGGCTCCAAAGCCAGAATCACTGTGAAGTTTAGACCCTTAATTGAAATGCAAATATTTCTAGAGACAACTGTTACTAACCATTACTTTCTGGACTGTTTGCTCCGGACTCCTGGAAGAAAGCTGGAGCTCACTGACCTGCGGTATCCTGGGTACTTTCACCTGCTTGGCAGTTTTTTCCTCTGGTTAACTCTGGCTGGGTTCCTTCTGCAGAAGGGAGCTGCGTGACTGATCCTTAAATGTAGGTGCTTCCAGGTCCCAACTCTTCACCCTTCACTTCTTATGGTCCACACTCTCCCAGAGGGATTTCATCCTGTCCTTTTGCTTCAGCTGCCACCCATATGTTGATGACTTCCAAATTTGTTTTCCAACCCAGAGTTCTTTTTCGAGCTACATAATTTCTCTCTGACTCCCTGCTGGACGTTTCTATGTTAAAACCTCATACCTTCAACACCTCATCTTGTTGAAAAGTGAACCCATCATCACTTACCAAATTGTGTCCTCCTCCCATCTAGGTTCTTTCAGCAAACGGTGCCTCCAGGCATCTAGTCTCCTAAACTAGAAACCTGGGAGTCACCTGTAACTCCTCTTTCTCCTGTTTGCCCTGTCCCCTCACCAAAATCCAGTTAGTGAGGATGTTCTACTGACGTTTTCTCCTAAATACCACAGGATTAACCCCCCCCACTACCACTGCACTCATCATCTCCCTCCTGTTCTGTGCACCAGTCTTGTCTCCCACAATCACATGCTCCATCACTGTGGCCACAGGGTCTTTCTAAAGCACAGATCTGAGATTTGAGCATGCCATTTGTTCCGGTTTGCTAATGCTGCTGTTATGCAAAATACCAGAAATGGATTGGCTTTTATAAAGGGGGTTTATTTGGCTACACAGTTATAGTCCTAAGGTCATAAAGTGTCCAAGGTAAGGCATCAACAATTGGGTACCTTCACTGGAGGATGGCCAATGGTGTCCGGAAAACCTCTGTTAGCTGGGAAGGCACGTGGCTGGTGTCTGCTCCGGAGTTCTGGTTTCAAAATGGCTTTCTCCAAAATGTCAGTGTTAGCTTCCAACGGCCATCTTCAAAATGTGTCTCTCAGCTGCAGCAGCTCCTTCTGTTGGTGAACACTTAAAAATTTTTTTTTCTATTGGGATTGTTCACATACCATACCACTATCCAAAGATCCAAAGTGTACAATCAGTTGCCCATGGTACCATCATACAGCTGTGCATCCACCACCACAATTAATTTTTTTTTCAATTTTTAGAACATTTTCATTACTCCAGAAAAGAAATAAAGACAAAAAAAAGAAAACTCAAATCCTCCCGTATCCCTAACCATGCCCTCCCTCCATGATCGATTCATAGTTTTGGTATAGTACATTTGTTACTGTTGATGAAAGAATGTTAAAATAGTAATAACTGTAGTATGTAGTTTGCAATAGGTATATTTTTTTTCCTATATGCCTCTCTATTATTAACTTCTAGTTGAAGTGCCACACATTTGTTCTGGTTCATGAGAGAGATTTCTAATATTTGTGTGGTTAATCATGGACATTGTCCACCACAAGATTCACTGTTTTATACATTCCCATCTTTAACCTCAAATTTCCTTCTGTTGACATACATGACTCTGAGCTTACCCTTTCCACCACTTTCACACATCTTTCAGCACTATTAGTTATTCTCACAACATGCTACCATCACCCTTATCCATTTCCAAATGTTTAAGTTCAGCCTAGTTGAACATTCTGCCCATAATAAGCAACCGCTCCGCATTCTTTAGCTTCATTCTATATCCTGGTAACTTATATTTCATGTCTGTGAGTTTACATGTTATAATTAGTTCATATCAGTGATACCCTGCAATATTTGCCTTTATGTGTCTGTCTTATTTCACTCAATATAGTGCTCTCAAGGTTTCTTCTCCAACCCGTTTCTTTTAAGATGGTTTTGTTCACACACCATGCATTCCATCCTAAGTAAACAATCATTGGTTCCCTGTATAGTCACATATTTATGTATTCAGCCCCATCGCCACTATCTGTATAAGGACATCTCTGCTTCTTCCACAAAGGAGGAAGAATCAAAGAAGGCAGAGAGACAAGAGAAAAAGAAAAGGGAAAGAGAGAGAAAAAAGAAACAACAACAACAACAAGACAGCTAGAAAGCAACAAAAGGAAAGATAGCATTAGCCTAAAGTAGAATAAAGAGTCAGACGACATCACCAATGCCAGGAGTTCTATACCCTTCCCCATTCCTGCCCCCCCCATATGCTTTTAGCTTTGGTATATTGCCTTTGTTACATCAAAGGAAGCATAATACAATGTTTCTGTTAATTATATTTCTAGTTTGCATTGCTTGTATTTTCCCCCCAATCCCACCCTATTTTTAACACTTCACAATGTTGACATTCATTTGTTCTACCTCATGTAAAAGCATATTTGTACCTTTTATTACAATTGTTGAGCACCCTAGGTTTCCCTGAGTTATATAGTCCCAGTCTTTATCCTTTGTCTTTTGTTCTGGTGTCCCACATGGTCCCAACCTTCCTCTTTCAGCCATACTTGCAGTCATCTTTGTTCAGTGTACCCATATTACTGTGATACTATCTCCCAAAATTGTTTTCCAAACCTCTCACTCCTGTCTTTTCCTTTCTGTCTGCAGTGCTTCCTTAAGTGTTTCCTGTAAAGCAGGCACCTTGTTCACAAACTTTGTCATTGTCTGTTTGTCTGAGAATATTTTAAGCTCTCCCTCATATTTGAAGGACAGTTTTGCCAGATATAGGATTCTTGGTTGGTGGTTTTTCTCTTTCAGTATCTTAAATATATCACCCCACTTCCTTCTTGCCTCCATGGTTTCTGTTGAGAAATCCACACATAGTCTTATCCAGCTTCCTTTGTATGTGATGGATTGCTTTTCTCTTGCTGCTTTGAGGATTCTTTCTTTATCTTTGATGTTTGATAGTCTGATTATTAAGTGTCTTGGCATAGGCCTATTCAGATTTATTCTGTTTGGGGTATGCTGCACTTCTTGGATCCGTAATTTTGTGTCTTTCATAAGAGACGGGAAATTTTCATTGATTATTTCCTCTCTTATTGCTTCTGCCCCTTTTCCCTTCTCTTCACCTTCTGGGACACCAATGACATGTACATTGCTGCATTTCATTTTGTCTTTAAGTTTCCGGAGACATTGCTCGTCTTTTTCCATTCTTTTCTCTATCTTTTCTTTTGTGTGTAGGCTTTCAGGTGCCTTGTTCTTCAGTTCCTGAGTGTTTTGTTCTGCCTCTTGAGATCTGCTGTTGTATGTTTCCATTGTGTCTTTCATCTCTTGTGTTGTGTCTTTCATTTCCATAGATTCTGCTGGTTGGTTTTTCGAACTTTCAATTTCTACTTCATGTACACCCAGTTTTCATTGCACAGTTCATCTCTTTTGCCAAATCTTCCCTAAACTTTTTGAATTGACTTATTATTAGTTGTTTAAATTCCTGTATCTCAGTTAAGTGTAAGTTTGTTCCTTTGGGCCATAACTTTGTTTTTCTTAGTGTAGGTTGTAGTTTTCTGTTGTCTAGGCATGGTTTCCTAGGTTACTCCAATCAGGTTTTCCCAGACCCAGAAGGAAGAAATATTCAGTATCCAGTTTCCCTGAGGGTATGTCTTAGAAAATTGGTACACCCTGTGAGGCCTCAGGTCACTGTGCTTTTCTGCCCAGCAGGTGGCACCTGTCAGCCTGTAACTCCAGACTGGTATAAGGAGGTGTGGCCTGTGGCTGTTTTTCCCCAGGCTCTGGGGTCTGGTTTTGAATAGAAGGGGAGTAGTAGAGCTGGGCCCCACCTCCCTCCTCCCAGGGAAGACAGACACCCTAGGGAGAGGTCATTAACATTTGAATATTCTCTCTCTCTGCCATTGCTATCTCCACTCTTGTCTGCGTCAGAGCACTGGGAACTGAAAATGGATGAGGCTTTCTCCATTGAGCTGAAACAGGGACAGAAAGCCCCCTTCAGGGTCAGTCCTTGGCCACCCTCCAGCTCTCCAAAGTCACTTGTCATCCAAAGCCTCTGTCTGCTTGTTGGGGATCCATAGCTTGTATCGAGCAGTTCATGCTTGTTAATTAAAACCCCAGTTGAAGCTCAGCTGAGCTGTATTCACTTGCTCAGAGAGAGCTGCTCTCTAGCACCACAAGGCTTTGCAGCATGGGCTCTGAAGGGGGCTCCCAGCTTGGATCTGCAGTTTTTACTTACAGATTTTATGCTGTGATCTCAGGCATTCCTCCCAATTCAGGTTGGTGTATGATAAGTGGATGGTCATGTTTATCCCCCTGCAGTTATTCTGGATTATTTACTAGTTGTTCCTGGTTGTTTATTAGTTGTTCCAGGGGGACTAACTAGCTTCCATGCCTCACTATGATGCCATCTTAGATCTCTGTGCTGTGAACACTTTTATAGGAACCCAGTGATTCAATTAAGACCCACCCTGAATGGGTGGGGTAACACCTCCATGGAAATTACCCAATCTAAGTTCTCATCCATAGTTGATTGAGTCACATCTCCATGGAAACATCCAATCAAAAGGTCACACCCTAATCAAAAAGATTAATCAATCTGCTCCCACAAGATTGTGTCAAAAAACATGGCTTTTTCTGGGGGACATAATATATACACACCATTCTTCTGCTTTACATCACTTTTTCAGGATAAAGTACGTGTGGCACACTGTTCAAAGCTTTTCATGATCCAACCCCCTGCCTGCCTTGCCAGTCTTATTTCATGACATTTCCATCCACCTTGCCCTTCTACTGTGTCCACTGAACTACTACAGTTACCCAGGCATGCCTTCCCCTTTTATGCCTTGATGCTTTCATCTCTATTACTTCAGCTTGTCCTGCCCTGGCCTCTCCCCACAAGAGCCAGGCTCATGGTTGCTCATTCTGCCAAACTCAATGTCACCTCTTCCAGGAAGCTCCTTTGATTCCCTTCAAGCTGTATTGGATTCTTTTCCTTTGTCTTTCTTGGCATCTACTTCTGTCTCTATCAATGATCTTATTATGTTTTTTGTTACTGACGGCCTCCACCTAGCTGTGAGGGCCTTGAGAGTTGGGATTGTGTCTTTTATCTATGTCTTCTCATGCCTTGCACATAGGAGGTCAATGGTAAGTTTATTGAATATATAGACAAGTAAGGAAATCACTCTGGAACCTTTGGCAGGTCCTGATTCACCTTCCCTTTGCTTGTCACCAACAATGACTTTGACAGGTTCCTCATTACTTGTTGACTTTGACAACAGGGGTCCTCTGATAGGAAGTGGTGAAGTTACTAAAGGCTGTGTTGTCATGGAGTGTCTATGTTTATGTGTGTGTGTGCACGGATGTTCCCCTGAAGCCTGAAGTGGAAGAATCCAGGCAGAGTCCATATTTCTGACAACCTTCTGTCCAACAATTCATAATTTATAGAAAGTTAAAGAAGACTTTTTTGTGATTACCCCATTTTTTTCCCCTTTAGGGTAAAGATTATGTTTCATTAATCACTGTATACCCATGGTTCCTCAGCATGTTGTCTGGAACACGGTTAAGTACTAAATAAATTTTCAGAAAGGGCATTGGCTAATCTCAAGAGTCCTAGAAAAGATTTTAGACTGGGAGAATGAGGGCAGGACCTACAAATCCATAAGACCAACTCATCCCATGGCTTTGGATACCATCTTTATACCCTCCAAATGCTTCTGTTAGTTAGCTTTTACTGTGTAATAAATGATCCCAAAACCTAGTAGCCTTAAGCAATAGACATTTATTATTTCTTACCATTCCATGGGTTGCCTGGGGTCTTTTGTTCTGGGTGAGCTTGGCAGGAGTTGGATGGTGAGCTTCACATGCCTGGATCATCATCGAGGCAGTGGGATAGCTAGGACAGCCAGACTCTCTTTCCTCATGGTTTCTTATCCTCAGAAAGGCTGGCCCAGGCTTGTTCACAGGGTGGCAGAAGAGTTCCCAAGAGCAAGAGTAAGGGCAAGACCCAATACACAACCATTTTTTAATCCTCTTAATGTCACATTGGCTAACATGGGTCACATGGCCAAGCTCAGACTCAGTGTGGAAAGGGGACACCCAAGGGCATGGATGCAGGAAGATGTGAACAAACTGGGGGTCTGTGTTAGCTTGGAGAAACACCTATGAAAGATAATGAAAAGGGAGCTGGGGAAGCTCAGAATTGCCGTCAGACTGTCATGGAAGTCTGACCCTGAGATAGGGGGAAGGAATTTTGTGGGAAAGGGTCCAGGCTTGCTGTGCAGTCAAAGGATGCTTAGCAGGGATGTTGGGAAGCCCTTCAGCCTAAGTTGGCCACTACAGAGGCCCTGTGTCTCCTAGGAGTCCTTCGTATCCCTGCCCTGGTCAATCACTGGCCAAGAACAACTTGTGAGGAGCATGGCCTCTGAGCAAAAGCGGTGATGGCTTTCAGAGCCCAGCAGCCAGGACTCTTGGTCAATAAAGTTCCTGTAGTTGGAGGTCTGCCAGGCACATTCTCATGGCCACTACAGTACCATTACTCAGACAATTTATCACAACACGCAGATTTATACTTCCAGCTCAGGCCTCTCCTCTCTTAAGCACCAGACCGCTATATCCAGTGGCTGTCTCAGTGTTTCCACTTGGCTGTCTCACAGTCATTGCAAACTTACTATGTCCAAAATGGAACTCTTGATCTCTACCTCCAAGTCGGCTTCTCCTCCAACTTTCTTGTCTTAGCAACTGGGCACCATCACCCACCCAGAAGCCCAGGGGTCAGTGTTGACATGTGACCTCAGTACTCTCTTAGGCAATCTTTTATGAAATCTTGTTAATTTAATGCCTCAATATTTCTTGAACCTGCTCTCTTCTCTCCCCCTCCACTGCCACTGCCTGGACCAAATCACCATCATCTCTCATTCAGACGAGCACAGCAGCCTCCTAACTGATCCCTCCTCTTCCTCTCTGGTCCCCTTCACAGCTCCAGGCTGCACATGGTAGCCCACATGATTTTGAAAAATAAACAGGGTCACCGCTTGAAATCCAAGATCTTAGCCATGATGTAAGTGCCTTGCATGTTTTAGCTATCTCCCCTCTCCAGCTCCAACTCCTGCATGTCTCTCCACGTTTAGAACGTGCCAAGCTTTTTCTCACCACAGGACCTTGGCACATGCTGGCCCCGCTCTCTGCAATTCTTCCATCTTCTAACTCCCATTCACCTAGTTAGTGTCTATTTATCATTCAGTTCTCAACTTAAATGCCATTTCTTTAGTGAGATCTTCTCAGACATTCCCCACTTACAGCCTTCTAATTTTGGTCCCTCCATTACACTGTCTTACAACATGTATGCTTCTCCAGCACTCACCACAGTTCATGTGTGTATATTTATTGACTTGTTAGTTTAATGTCTGTCTCTTCTCAGGCAGAAGAAAGTTCCCGAGATTTGGGACCACGTCTGTATTGTCCACTGTGTTGTCCTGGAGCTCAGCGCAGTGCCTGGAACAGGCCGTAGCTCAATAGCTGTTGGTTGAATGGGTCCAGGCCCAAGGGGACAAAGGGAGGTGGGGGAGAGACTGGGTCTCGTGGGGATTCCCCCTTCCTGGTCCCAGGCTGGGGGTGGGAAGGACATGGGACTCCAGGAGGAACTGAAGCTGCTCTGGTTCTGAGGATATGAGCTCCTGTAAGGGAAAATGGGTCAGAACTTAGCCCTGTTCTTCTCCCTCCCTGCACACTCCTCGTCACCCCCTCCCCACTAGACTGGCGATCCCTCCACACCCATGCCCCCAGAGATGTGCCGGTCAACTGTGCTGGGCGGGCCAGGAAAGCTGGGGCCTCTTCCTCAGGTCACCCTCTGACCTGTGAGGGTCTCCGGCTCCCAGGTCCATGTTGTATCCACCATCACTGTCCTCCTTCCACCTTCTTCCTTCCCCTCTTCTCTGCCTGCCTCCAGTTCTCTCTGGCTGAAACCAAAGGCTGAAGCATCTCAGAAATGTGGAAGCAGCTAGTCATTTTGCTGAAGCCTGCTGCCTCAGGGGCAAGAGGAAAGAGTGCTTGGCCAGGTCAGGCCAAAGGAAGATGCCTGAGGAGCCCCTGAAGCCCAGCTCTGAGTGCTGTGTGGGCAGCAGCTGCTCTGACCCCAGATCCTGTCATGTCCCCACCCCTATGGGGTGGAGGCAAGTGCTGCAGGGATCCTAGAGTTGTCAGGTTTTTCTTTTCAACTTATGAAATTTTTCAAACATGCAGAAAAGTTGAAAGAAGGATATAATGAATACCTTATACTCTTAACCTAGATTCACCAATTGTTAAATTTGTACCACATTTGCTTCATCTTGGAGAGACCCGGTTTTCAATCTAGGTTCTGCCACTTCCTCACTGTGGGTGACCTTGGCCTAGCTAACTTTTAGTTTCTTGCCCTATAAAATGGGATGGGCGTGACACCTATCTTATAATCATGACTTAACTACAGCGATCTCCTCATTTCCCTGTGAAAAACCCTTCTGACTTCCCAGGGCATTTAGAATATAATCCAAACTTCCCCTTGGGCCAGAAGGCCCTGCTTTATTGAACGAGCAATAAGGAAGTATGCCTAGCATAGTACCTGGGACATAGTCAATGCTTTAGAGATGTTATTCTCTTCCTCACTCCCTCCCCGGTTTTTACGATATTATGCTGGCTGTCCATCCTGTCTGAAGCTTTACACTCTCATTTGATGTTACCAGCCCTGTCAGGGGAAGCCTGGACCAGTGCTTAGCCTCAACCTCTCAACCCCCCGACACCCGCACCACCTTCCATACTTATGATTGATATTCCTACTACAGAATTTTTTGGGGGAATGGAGAGGAGGCATAAATTAAAGAATGAGTAACAAGCTGCCCTCACCAACGTGTGACACCTGGCTACTGTCCGGCCTCAGGAACCCCCCCTGCTCCCTGTGTGTCAGCCTCTCTGTCCCTTCTTTCCTGCCAGCCTCCTTTTGCTTATCCCTATTAAGAGCTTTGTCCTTTCCTGAGTACCTGGTTTCTAGCCCTTCTTATTCTGCCCCTAGATTTTTTTTTTTTAATTTAGTTTTATTGAGATATATTCACATACCCTACAATCATCCACAGTGTACAGTTGTCACAGTGCCATCATATAG
The DNA here is from genome assembly GCF_015220235.1 of Choloepus didactylus. Taxonomy (NCBI): domain Eukaryota; kingdom Metazoa; phylum Chordata; class Mammalia; order Pilosa; family Megalonychidae; genus Choloepus; species Choloepus didactylus. The sequence continues at coordinate 81,857,730 of NC_051308.1, read as the reverse complement.
TTGTGCATTCATCACCAAAATCAATTTTTGAACATTTTCACTACTTCAAAAAAAATTAAAAAAATAAAAGGAATAAAAAATGTAAGTAAAGAAGAACACCCAAAATATCCCATCCCCTACCCTCCATCCCCTCTATTATTCATTTACTTTTTGTTCCCATTTTCCTGCTCACCTAGACTTGGTTTTGAAACTCCACTGCTAGAATGTAAAGCTGCCCAGGCCCCTGTGACAGGGTTTGCTTGTGAATGGTGAGCCCAGCCTGATGTCGGGAGAGCCATAGCCGGGCAGGTGGGCTGCGACTCAGGGCGGAGAGTGCCTGCGCTATGATCAGGCAGCTGGGGAGAAGGTCCTGGATCCCTGTTTATTAGCTAAGTGGCTCTGGCCAGGTGACTTATTTTCTCTGCGTCTCTTTCCTTAATGAAAGTAGGAACGGTGCTTACCTCATAGGATTTGTGTAAGTGTAAGCAGTCAACAAACATAAACTAGAGATGGTGGAGGCTTGTTTGGGGACAGGGGATGGTGTTGAGCTCTCAGGAGAGGGGAGAGAAGGCAGGAATTGTCCTTGACGTCCCTCTTCCTCTGCTATCCCAGGGCATCTCAGAGCCAAGTGGGTGACTGGTAAAAGTAGATTAAATGCACTTATAAAATGTTTGAGGGAGGCACACAGTGCAGATTGCCTTGGATCTCACATCCTTTTTTTTTTATGACTGTGAGGGAGAGTGTGTGTGTGGGGATGGGGGTGGGGGCTGAGGTTTTAATACTCCTCTTTCCTCCTTTATTTCTCTTCTACTCTGTGAAGTACAATTCTTCCAAAGAGTTGCCTGTACTCATTGGGTCCAGATTCTCTCCCTTTATTCTTTGCTTTTTAAATTAACTTTTTATTTTGGAAAATTTCAAACATATGCTGAGGTAGAGAGACTAATGTAACAAAATCCTATTTACCCACCACCCAACTTCAGTAATTATCAACTCATGGTCAATTTTTTCAGCTAAATCTCCTCACTCTATCTCCCCACTGACTTATTTTGAAGCAAATCCCACTCACCATCCAATTTCATCCCTAAAAACATTAAGAAGCAATCTCTAAAAGACAGTGCGTTAAAAAAACACATATAACCATAGTGTCATTATCACATTCCCCCAAATTAACTATAATTTTTTATCTTCAGATATCCAGTTGGTATTCAGATTTCCTCAATTGTATCACCAGTTTTATTCTGAAGTTGGTTTGTTTGAATCAAAATCAAAATAAGGTTCACACATGACATTTGGTTGAAGCGTTTCTTAAGTCTCTAAATCTGTAAGAGACTTCTCCACTTCGTTTTTTTGTAGATTTTCCCATAGTCTGGATTTTGCTGACTGCATACACTTTGTGCAGTTTAACGTTTCTGTTTCCTGTGTTTCCTATAAACTGGTACTTAGTTGCATCTGATTCAGGTTTGAGTTCTGATTTTTTTGCAAGACTACTACATAGACGGTGGTGTGTGCTTCCATCAGAGGTGCATAATGTCTGCTTGTTTCCCTTCCTATGACCTTGGCAGTCACTGAGGATAGCTGCCCAGGTCAGGGTCAGCAAACTTTTCCCATAATGGGTCAGATAGTAAATATTTTAGGCTGCGGGCCATGTGGTCTCTGTCACATCTACTCAACGCTACCATTGTAGTGAGAAGGCAGCCATAGCCAACATAAACGAATGGTATGGCTTCGTTCTGAGAAAACTTTGTTTACAAAACCGAGTCATGGACCAGATTTAGCCCAAGGGCAATGGCTTGCCAACTCTTTCCTAGATCCTTTACTTCATTAGAGGCTTGCAAAATGGTGATATTCTAACTACCATTCCTTCTTCACTTGTTAGTTGAAATATATGTACAAAGAGAAACTTTCCCTGGACTATTTGGCTTCCATTCTCTTGGAACCCTCTTTAAGGAGGCTCCAGCACGACTACCACTCCACTCAAATCGCTCCTTCCGAGAGCATCACTGACCTTCCTGTTGCTAAATGCAATGGTCATTTTTCAGTGCTCATTTTACTTGGCTTAACAGCAGTTCCTGAGGGAGCTGATCACTCCCTCCTCCTCGAAATGCTCTCTTTGCCTGACTTTCAGAACACACCACCTCTCCTGGTTTTCTTTCCACTCCGTTTGTGGAAATGTCAGTGTCTTGGTTAGTTTTTCCTTCTCAATGTCTTGGTTAGTTTTTCCTCAACAACCAAGCTGTGAACACTGAAAGCCCCAGGGCTCAGTCCTCAGACCTGTTATCTGTAACCACTCACCCAGGGCCATGATTTAAATGCCACCTATTTGCAGATGACTTCTAAATATAGAGCTCTACCCTGGGCTTCTCCTATGAACACTACATGTGTCTATTCAGTTGCCCACAGGACATTTGCATGTGGTTGTCTGTCATGTCAAACTTTACATGTCCAAATTCATATTTGGAACACTTGATTTTCCACATAAAACTTGTTTCTTCTTCAATATTCCCCATCTCAGTTAATGACAACGCCATCCTTCTGGTAGCTCAGGCCAAAAAATCTTAGCGTCTTGACACCTCTCTTTCTTTCACTCCCCACATCCAATCTGTTAACAAATCCTCTTGGCTCTGTCTTCTTTCCACCTCCGCTGCTACCAACATGGTTCAAGCCACCATCACCCTCTCCTGGAATGTTAACACAGCCTACTGCTAAGTGGAGCTTGTGGTCATGGTTCCATGCTGGAATGTGTTCCCAACCCAGCAACCCAGGGAAGCCTTTACAAAATATGAGTTAGGTTATCTCTCCTCTCCTCCAAAACCCTCCAGTGGCTTCCCATCTCATTAAGAGTAGAAGCCAGATTCCTTAAAATAGACCTACAAAGCCCTATAGGAATGAGCTGAACTGGGAGGCCTGTCCTTCCCTCTGTCCCTGTGCAAGACAACCTCAAACTGCCCCCCTCCAATTCTAGAAGGAGACCTGTTTTCCTCAAACTCTCAAGTTTTTTCCTCAAGTTCTCAAGCTCTGCTGGGTTGGTGGACTAGCTGTGGTGTTCTGGAACTGAGGTCTTGGGTGTGTGTGGGGGATACTCCCTTTGGATTCACAACCAGCCTTGGGGTGTTTTCGTTCAAGTCTTCACTCACACATGCTGCTTCATTGTCTTCTTCCAAGGCCTGGAGCATGGAGCTTGTGCTTGCCCAGTGAAAGGCAGTAGTTGCCCCCTCTTTGGGCTGGTCTAACCCCTCTATCTGTTATCCAGTGATGGCCATGTCTCAGCTCCTTTCCATTCATCTATGAGAAAATCATGTCTGTCATTTTGAATTTGAATCCACGCCTGACATATGGACACTTCTGGTCCCTGCCAGGGAGAATTTGGATGATGTCATGAAGCAGAGATGTCTGGCTGGCACCCAAGGATCTTTGCCCAGCCAAGCTGCTTATAGTCCAGTGCCTGACCTCCACCTTACAGTGTCACAGCTCTGAGCCAGATGGGGTCATGCTGAGCATCTAGTCTAACCCACTGGATCTCTTCTGCAACATGTCTGGGAAGTCATTATCTAGACTACCTGTTAAGATGGCTCATTCTGTGTTCAGATAGCTCTAATGTTGGAAAACATATTGGACCATCAATGTAATTGAGTCTCTTGATTTTCAACTTGAGGAATACTTCATTGTGACTTTTCAATACTTACTCCTAAAGTGAAGACTCGAGTGACCATAGAATCAGTTAAGGTCTCATTTTACTAGATGGTGAGGTTCTTAAGAGTGGGAACCGATCCTTTTCATCTGTGTTTTCCTGGCACCTGTCATAGGGCCTGGATATAGTAGGTGCTCAATAAATGTTTGTTAAAAATCTTAAGTAACTAATATTCATTAAGCACTTACCACATGGCAGGCACTACTCCGAGTCCGTTATATGCCTCAGAACAACCCTGTGTGGTAGGCAGTGTGTTATTACTGTTTTATGGATGAGGAAACTGAAGCTTAGGAATGCTAAGTACCTCATCTAAGGTAACAAAAGGGAGCAGAAGGATTCAAACCCAGGTGAATTGGCTCTAGAATTCATACTGTTCTTTGTGTCTTATTTAAAGTTTCTTTCTTTCTTTGTTTTTATTTTTAAAATTTCATGTTTTTATGAATAGGTAGTTTCTCCACACTGTGCTACAAGGTATATAGTGAAAAGTAAGTCTCCTTTCTATCCAAGTTCCCCAGCCAACTAGTTCCCCTCCTAGAAGGCAACCATGATTACCATTTTCTGTGTATTCTTCCATTTCCAGGTATATAAATAAAATTTTAATGTGTGTTTTCTTAAAAAAATAAATAGTAACATACATAATTTACTGTTCTGTGCCCAGATATTTTCCATTTAATAATTCATCTTGGAAATCTGAGATCCTTCCAAATCAGGACACTCAAATCTGCCTCTGTTTTTTTAAAGGCTATAGTCATTCCATAATTATTTAGCTCGTCTCCAACAGATGGACATATAGAGTTGTACAAGCTTTTGTATTATATACAATGCCTGAATGAATAAACATGTAAACATGTCATTTTTACACATGCAAGTACACATGAAGGGAAATCTCTCAGAAGTAGAATTGCTGGAACAAAGGGTGAGTTTACATTATTTCAGTATAGTCCCAAATTATCATCCATGGAAATTGTTAAAATTTATCCATTTACCAGCACAGTGCCTGTTTCCCTGCATCCTTGCCAACACTATGTGTCATCAAACTTTTTTGGCCATTGACTATCTAAGATGAACAATGGTATTTCCTAGTTTCAATTTATATTTCTCTTATTGTGCAGTCAGACATCTTTTCAAATTTTAAGAGCTCTTTGTATTTCCTTTTCTGAGAATTGACTGCTCATATCATTTACTCATTTTTTTTTTTTTTTGAGGTTGTTGAACTTTTTTCTATTGATTTGTAGAAATTCTCTCTCTATATTAAAAAAGTAGTCCTTTGTACTATAGATGCTGAATATGTTTTCCCATTTGTACTTTGCCTTTTGAAGTCATGTTTTTTATGGCAATTTGTAGACTTTTACATATTTCAATTTGTCTTTTTAGAACTGTTTCAATTTTGTAGTATATTTACAAAGGCATTACATCATCAAAATTATACATTTTTCTATGTTTACTTCTAGCATCTTAGTGGTTTCATTTGCTACATTTGAATCTTTGATACACTGATAACTTTTTTTGGTATGTGACTTCAGGGAAAAACCTTAGTTAATTTTTCTTACATGTCTACCTAGTTACCTGAGCACTATTTATTGAATAATTCAACTTTTGTCCAATGACCTAAAATGCAATATTTTTCATAGATATTTGGGTCTATTTCTGCATTTTCTATTTTGTTCTATTGATCTATTATTACTTTTTCATTCTTATGCCATATGTATATTTTAATGCAGTTTTGAAATCTGCTTTAATGTCTGGTAGGGCTAGTCATCTTTCCATAGCATTTCTTTTTCAGAAATTTCCTGGATATTATTGCTTATTTATTTTTCCATATGAACTTTAGATTCAACTTATCTAGAGCCCCCCCCCCCCCAACTGGTAATTTTCTTAATACCTTCAGTTTATAAATCAACTTCAGGGAAAATTTACATCTTTATGATTCTAAATTTCTTTATCCATGAACATGGTTTAACTTTCCATTTGTTCAGATCTCCTTTGTGTCTTTAAATAGTGTTTTTTAATGCAATTTTATTGAGATATATTGATATACCAGATAATCATCCAAAGTGTATGATCAGTGTTCACGGTATCATCATACAGCTGTGCATTTATCACCACAATCATTTTTGAACATTTTCATTACTCCAAAATAAAAATAAAAATAAAAAAGAATACCCAAAACATCTCATACCCCTTATCCCCCCTATTATTTATTTACTTTTTGTCTTTATTTTCTTAGTCATCTGCCCATATACTGGATAAAGGGAGTGACACTCTCAAGGTTTTCACAATTATGTAGTCACAATGTAAAAGTTATATAGTTATATAGACATCTTCAAGAATCAAGGCTACTGGACTGCAGTTCAAGAGTTTCAGGTATTTCCTTCTAGCTATTCCAATACACTAAAATCTAAAAAGAGATATCTATATAATGCATAAGAATAACCTTCAGAATGACCTCTAGACTCTATTTGAAATCTTTCAGCCACTGAAACTTTATTTTGTTTCATTTCTCTCCCCCTTTTTGGTCCAAGAAGACTTTCTCAATCCCATTATGCCAGGGCCAGGCTCATCCCTGGGAGTCATGTCTCACATTTCCAGGGAGATTTATACCCCTGGGAGTCATGTCCCACATAGGGGTGAGGGCAGTGAGTTTACCTGCAGAGTTGGCTTAGAGAGAGAGGCCACATCTGAGCAACAAAAGAAGTTCTCTGGGGGTGATCTGTAGGCATAATTATAAGTAGGTTTAGCTGCTCCTTTGTAGGAATAAGTTTCAAAAGGGCAAGCCCCATGGTCGAGGGTTTGGCCTATTAAATTGGTAGTCTCCCATGCTTGCAATAATATTAGGAATTCCTCAGGTGGGGAAGTTTAATATTTCCACGTTTTCCCCAGTCACTCAAGGGGACTTTGCAAATACTTTTTTATTCTCTGTACAAACTACTCTGGGATGTATTAGGCCATCACATTAACCTGTACAGACCAACAAGAGCTCACTCCCTATTCAAGGTTCTGTGTAATTATGGTGTTCTAACAAACTGACCATACAAGTTAAATTAGATAGTGTGCTACAGAAAATATAAATTTTGCACCGAATATCTCTTCCTTTGGTTTCACACAGAAGTTGAAATTTTAAAACACAGTCAATATTGTTCTTTACCTTTCAGTCTTATTTGTCTTAGTCCTAACCAGATCAGCTTCATTCATATCTCTAATTGAAATCTGAACTCTTTTTCAGCTTTTTTAATAGTTGCTGTATGAGGTAATGCTGACCTTCATAGCTTCAGAACTCTAGCTCTGAGTCTCAGGTGTCACACAGATAACCAAAGTTCCGGGGAACTACCAAGTTACACGCAAAAAGCCCAGCATCTCAGAATTTAGAAATAACCATAACAACTCAGGAATAGATGTGACTGCTATAAGAGCTTATGATCTAGGAATCTTTACAATAAGCCTTCCCCGATACCCTATGCTCTTAAATAGTGTTTTAAATGAAACATTTCTTCATACACCTTGCATATTTCTTATTAAATTTTCTTGGGGTTTTTGTGTTGTTTTCATTTGTTATTGTAAGGATCCATATTCTTAACTACTAGAGATCTCGCACTCTTGGTATTTATACTACTGGAAGTCTCCCAACCTCCTGGCCTGGGTGCTGCAAGTGTCCCTAAAAAAAATCCTCCCAAACACTACTCCTTATTCCAAACTTGGCCAGTGATTTACTATCTGTTTTTACTTTCTGGAGAAGTCTGTTTCAGGCCCATTGTTGTCATCTTACATTTGTCTACAAAGCTCTTTTCATTTTTTGTGATTTCGTTTGATCCTTACAAAAACCTTGAGATGTTGACAAAGAGGGCATTTTGAAGATGACGTCATTGAAGTCATTGACACTTGGGGAGATTAAGAAGCCACCTGAGGTCACACAGGTAGGAATGGACTGGGACAGAACTTAAGCCTCTCGCCTTCCAGTCCAGGTCCACCCAGACCCTTCCTCTTTCCTCCCTGTGACTCTGCTCTTCTATCCCACCTCCAGGAGGATACCTTCTGTTCCCCACCCCAACCCTCCCTCACTGCAGCCCCAGACTTGATGCTCTGGACCCTAAACTGCTTGGAGCACACCCCACAGCCTGGCCGAGAGAGAACAAGGGCTTGTGCTGGCTTCTGTTGCTCCTGGGTGTTTGCTGAGGCAGTAAATGGGGAAGTTTGTCATTCCTAGCCATCATGTGGCAGGTTGACAATCTGAATCATCTCATACTGTTGCCTTGACTTTTCAGAGAGAATACTGATACACCCCTACCTTCCTCTCTCCTCGTCTAGACAGGGATCAAAGGCAGCTTCACTCATTCTGCTACTTGAGCAAGGGTTGACTTGTGCTGTGAAGGAGGTTCAGTGTTCTCTACCTCACAGGGAACCTTCTCTATGGTTCTCAGCCTGCATGGGGCACACAGCTCTCCAGTACACCAGAGGCCAGGCCTGCAAGGGGCAAAAGTGAAACCCTGGGCCCAGAGAACAGAACACAGTGCCGATCAGCATTCATCTCCTAACTCCCTTCCTTTCTTCATTTTTTCCTTTGTTGTCTTCAAAAGTATTCACTGCTCTCTATTCTGTTCCCCCTTTCCCTCTCCCTCCCAGCTTGCTCTAGACCAGTTATGTGACTATGTTTCCTGGACCAAACATTTATTCATTCATCAAGTTTTTATTGAATGCTCACTGTATGTCAGACACTGTCCAAGGTGCTGAGGATGCAGCGTGAACAAGGCAAAGTCCCTGAGTTCAGGGAGGTGGGAGGAGATGAACAATAAACAAGTAAACAGACCCATGACTGAGATGGCTTTCCTTCATGAAGAGTGCTGTGAAGAAGACAAAACAAGGGAATGTGAGAGTCTTTTGGTCTATTCCAGATTAGGGGGTCATGGGAGATGTCTGAGGAGATGATATTTGACCTAAAACTTGACTGACAAGAAGGAGCCAACAATGCCAAGCTCTGGGGGATAAGCACAAGTGTGAAGGCCCTGAGGTAGGTGTGAGCTTGGCATGTTCCAGAAACAAAAGACTAGGGAGGTGGAAGCATTGTGAGCAAGGGAGGTGGAAGCATTGTGAGCAAGGGGGACTGAGGTAGGAGATGAGGTCAGAGAAGGAAGCAAGGGCCTTGTAAGTCCCAGTAAGGAATTTGGATTGTATTTTAAGTATAACAGGAAGATTTTAGTGGATTTTGAGCAGAGTGATGAGTTGGTCTGATCCATGTTTTAAGACTGTTCTGACACTGAGAGACATGCAACAAACTCTTCGTAGCAGGCTTATTCACAATAGTTGAAAAACTGGAACAACCCAAATGCCCAACAGTGGAATGGATACATAATGAAATACACAATGACATGAAAATGAACAAACGACAGCTACACACACAACATTGATGAATCTCATAAACATTAACGCTGAGTGAAAGAAGCCCAGCACAGAGGAATATCTGCCATATGATTCCATTTATATAGAGTTCAAATACTAACCAAAATCAAAACTGAGGCTTTTGACACATGGTTTGGTGGTAAACGATAAGAAAAGTCAAGGAAGCGATTACATTAAAAGGATAGTGGTTATCTTTGGCAGGGAAGGAGAGACATTGCTAGGGAGAGAACACAGAGGGGGCTTTTGGGGGGCTGGTAATACTGCTTTTTTTTTGACCCGGGTGGTGTTTGCACATGTATTCACTTTGTGATAAATCAGAGTTGTACATTTTTGTTTAGGGTACTTTTTGTATAAACATATATTTCACAATACAAATGTTTAAAGACATCCTTTTGGCTACTGTGTGACAAATGGGTAGAAAGGAACCAAGAGTGGAAGGAGAGCGACAGCTTAGCAGACTCTGCAGAGGTTCTAGGTAAGCGGTGAGTGGGCTGGGGCTGGGGTGGTCTCTACGGAATTGGATTGGGGAAGTATTTATAGAGGTGATGTCAGCCAACTTGTGGATAGATAGGATGTGGATAGTGGTGGTGATAGGGAAACAGAAATTAAGGATGCCTCCTGGATTTTTGGCTTGAGCATCTGGGTGGATGAGGGTACCATTTACTGATAAAGGGAGGCCTGGTGGCAGGAGAGGGGATGCAGAAAACAGAGTTGGAGGGGGATATAAAGAATCCCTGTTTTGCTCTGCGAAGTTTGAGATATTTATTATGTATTTACCTACAGGAATCAACTAGGCAACGCTTCCTAATTGGCCCCCTTGATCCCATTCTTGGCCGTGTGGTGTAAGCGATCTATCCAAAAAGTAACTCTGGTGATACTGCTTTTCTTCAGTATCACCTCCAATGACCTCACAGCCTGACTGGCAGAGGCCGAATTTCTCATTGCAGCCTCTAGGCTATGCCTGATTGGGTCCCGCCTCTCCAGCTTTGTTTTCTTCCAGTTGCCGCCTCCATTACTCCACACATACATAAAATGACAGCAGGCTTGTGTGAGTACTGTGTTCTCTTTATCTCCAGGTCCTTCCCTCGCCCCACCCCTTCATCTGGCCATCCTGCTCGGCCTCCAAGTCTCACCTTAGGTACCTCTTCCCCCAGGAAGCCTTTCCTGTCACCGTGTTATCAGCCCTCAAGAGTCTCAGACCCAGTTCATTGAGCACTCCTGTTAGCCCCCATCCCACTGCTCTGTAGTAAGAGCCTCTTCATTTCTGTCTCCTCTTTGCCACTGTGAGTTTCTTCAGGGCAATGACCAGAGCTTATTCACAGTCGTATCCCAGCAGCTGGCATCACATCTGTTGAGGCAACCTCTCAATAAGTACCTCTTGATAAATTAATACTTAGTACACACTCTGCCTTGCACACATTCCAAGCACTTGCTCTTTCTCTTCCAACAGCAAAACTTCCTTTTGGACTCACTGTTCACTCCAAGGCACATTTAGTACTGCTCCTTTCCCAAGGATGCCGTCTCAGGCTTTGAACTGAGGCTCGAAGGCAGACCCTCAGCGTGGAGAGGCCATTGGGAGTTTGGTTCCACCCCTGAAGTCTTCTGAGAGTGCAGGTGCTTTTTTTTACCTAAAAGTCTTGGAAGAATCACCACAGAGGAGGCAAAGAGGTTATAGGAGCAGCTGCAAGAAAGAGAGGGAAGAACTCAGTCTTCCTGGTGCCCCCTGCCCCCTCCTCAGACAAAAGGACTGAAAAATTGCTGTAGGGGGAAAACCAGAGGTCTGGGTTGTTGACAGTGATGTTTGTCTTAGGCAGACATTGGGTAAGGCCGGCCAAGTTGCACTATGTATGTCTTCCCTGCCCAACATCCCTACCTGCATTTCACATGAATTCTAGAGGATTCGTTAAATGGAAAAGGAGCCACATAGAGGGTGGGCTTTTGTTGACTGATAATAGTGAGGCTTCTGGACTGACTGTTTGCCTGGGAACCTTATGTCTTTTTCTTAAAGTACCTGCAGGCAAGAGCCTTGACTGTCTCCCTGGGTTACACTGCCCAAGTCAGCCTCGGTGTTTATCAAGACGGGAGGCCATTCTTCCAAGTTAGCCAAGTCCCTCCCCCTTATCTACTCTTCCTACCCATGATCCACAGGCCACCGTATAATAAACTGAATTTTGTCTGTGTAAGGAAAGGTGAACCAGGCTAGACACTGGGATTAAAGACAGTGCAGTGGGGCTGTCAGAACTTCCAGTAGTCTTAGCCAACTCCCTGTTACCCAATTTAACAGGGGTGCCAGTCCAGGAGCCCCTCCTTGCCTCAGACTTGTTGAGGGTGAGCCGTCAGGGTCTATGGACTCAGCTCTGCTCTCACTCTCCAGTGCTCCTTGGCGAGTGGAGGCAGGGAGAAGCTTCTTTTCAGGGTGAGCTATAACCTTATAACCTGTTATACTGATTTGCGATGATTACCTTGGAATGTGGGTGGCTAAATTCCTTGTAAAGCTTTTTCATACGAGCACTGCAGACCCTGAGATTGGAATCTCTCACAGTCAGTGTAAACCCTGGGAATATTAAATGCTGGCTCACGAAGGACTGACCATACATGGAATTGCTTCACTTCTCCTCATCGTGCAGTGCAGCCACAGGCCAAGTCCATGGATGGGTGGCTGAAACCGTGGTGTGAATTGGACACTGAGAAGCCTGTGGGCCTGAAAATAATGCCTTAGGGTATGTCAGCTTCTGAGCCTCTTCTGGGCATTGTGCATGGGTAACTATATGGCCTGGCCACTTTTAGAGTGTCAACATGTTGCCTGAGAGGAGAAACAAGTGACCATGCTGGTGAGGATGGGTTTATTGGCAGAGAGTGAGGCTCACCGTGGCCTGGAAACAATGGTGGAAACAGTCTACTGAAGTTCCTCATTTTGCAAGTGAAGAAGCCGAGGCCCAGGAAGGTCTGATGACTTGCGCAGGATTACCAGCTTCTTGAGTGGCTGAGCCAGGGCAGAGCCTAGATCCACCTCCCAGCCCAGGGTCCTCTCAGGACCCACTGAACAGAGCTTTTCCGGGTTTTGATGGAGGGGAAGAGAGCGCAGGGAGCCCATGAGGCCGCTGGGCTCCTGGGGGACTGACTGCTGCTGCAGGGAGTGAAGGGGAGGTCACAGGAAAGAGGGGCTGCAGGCACTGAGGGCAAGCTTTGCCTCTCCCACAGCTGTCTTGTTGTCATCCTCTCTCTTGTGAAGGACCAGGTGTTCCTGAAGGAAGGGCACCTGACATTTTAGATGGGCAATTGGATAAGAAAGGGAAAAGCCCAGGGCTTTGCCTAAGGTAGACAAGCTCTGGTAGGGTGTGTAATGCAGGCCCTTGCATAGCTGAAGGGGGTAGCAGGGTGACAGAAGTGCTGGGGGGTGGGCAGTGAAAGGTCAAAGAGGTCCACAAGTGCTACGTCCATGACCCCATCTCTTACAGCTCTCCTGCCCATTCACCTGGTTCTGGCCAGTGCTCTCCTCCCTTTTCCTCCTCTCTCCTCCACACCTGCTGTCACTAGCTCTTCTCTTTGTCAGAAATGCTCATCTTTGGACCTCTCCTACCATGAGTCAGCCAAACTGTGAGGTTAAGGGTACAGTCGTTCCCAGATTGCTAAGTCTGTCCAAGACTTCAGATCCCAGCTGCAAGGAGTTAGTGTCCAACCACAGAGTTAGAGAGAAGAGTGCACACAAGCTCCCTCTCACTTCTGACACCAACTGCCAGTTTGGAGTTTTCCCCAAACCACCCTCAGATTAGATAATTTGCTAGAAAGACTCACAGAACTCAGTGAAAGCTGTTATACTCATGGTTATGGTTTATTATGGGGAAAGGATACAGGTGAAATTTAGCCAAAGGAAGAGATGCATTGGGCTGAGTCAGGGAGGGTTCCAGATGTGAAGCTTCCGGTTTCCTCAGGATGTATTACTTTCCTGGTATCCAGTGTGACAATAAGCCTGCTGTATTCCCAGCCCGGGAAGCTCACTCGAGCTTGGGGAGTCTGGAGCTTCTGTTGGGGCTTACTGATTGCCTACATGGTTGAACTCAGTCTTGAGCCCGTGCCCTCCCTGAGGGTGGGCTTATATCACAAGGCCCGAGAGGTGTGGCCTGAGGAGCCCTCCATGAACCACAAAGACACCCCTGTCACTTAGGTCCAAGGGCTAAGAGGTTACCTCCTATGTGCTGGGAATAAAGGCCAGGCCTTTCTTTGGAAAGGTCAAATTCTTTACTACACATCACCACAGTGCAATTCCTATTTTCTTCAAATCTTCTCTCATAAGTAATTTTCTCCCAAAGGTCTTTCTTGATCTTCTTTTCTAAACTTTTAAGCCAACACATCTCCCTGTTTTATCTTTTCCTCCTTAGCCTTTATCACCCTCGAAATTGCCATTTGTTATACTTTTAAAAATCTGATCTGTCATTTATATCCCCATGAGAATGTAGACTGTAGACTATAGGAGGGCAGGGGTCTTTGTGTGATTTGTTTCTTGCTGTAAGATGAGATTGCTGGGCAGTCCCCAGTGGAAGGAAGAAGGACACCAAGGGGGTCATCTGGATTTCCTCTGACACCCCATCACTTTCCTTGGCTGCTCTAGGTTCCTGCTATCGGTCCCCATTCTCCCTCATTAGTGCAGGTTACTTTAGACCTTTCCTAAATCCTTCCTTGCAATTCTTTGGGCAGAGTTCTTTTCTCTGATGACTCTTCCCTGAGTGGAGAATAAGCTAATTTGAGGTGTAGGTTAAAGCCTTTCTTTAAGGCTCTTGAAATCACATTCCCTTCACGTAAAGGGGAGGCTCTCTAATGGTGGGAATTCCAGAAAGGCTCTGGGCACCAGGTCTACTGTCAGTTGCCTTTCAGATACTGGGAGAAAGTGGCTGGGAAACCCATCTCCCATGGAACCACTTCTGGGACCATCATGGGAGTCATTGTACAGAATCAAACCCTGGGCAGTGTACTCCGAGGGCTGCCTTCCCTGGATCTGGGGTACAGAATCCTCTGAAGACTTTCTGAGAACAGAGCCAGTCACCTAGTAGGCACCCAGTAAATACTCACCAACTGAATGTCTTGATCTAATCAAGGATGACTACGGTTTTTTCGGGAATCTCCCTGCATTGCCATATAGCCAGGAACAAGGAAATCTTTACCTTTCCAAATTCCTCCATTCAGATCCCTTCTTCTCATTTTGAAAATGGCTGCCACCTTCTCAGAAATGAAGCGTCCTCCCAGGCCTGTTTGTTTTAGCTCTAACCTGAGTTTTCCTGGAACTAGTCTAATTTGTTTTGTCAAGCTTGACTATCAAGCGAACCAGCCAGTCTCAAGAACCTCCCTAAGCTGAAGAGGTAGAAAATAAAGAATGAAAGAATAAAACTATTTCTAAATCGTCTTCTCTTTTCTTCCTTTTCTTCTTTCCTCCCATCCCAGTTGGTTGCTTGGCTTTTTTGACCGTGAATCAACATGCAGCTTGTTTTTGCATGGTAAGATGGACAAGCTTCTTACTCAAGAAGACTTGCACCCAAAGAGCTTCGGAGTCCCCTCCCCAGGCTGCCACCCCAGACTAAAGAAGATCAGTAGCAGCCTCTGCCTCCGCTCCACCCCCAGCAGTGATCCGTGTCTGTCGTGACTCAGGACTCAGGCCCTCATTCACTTTGCCTGTTTCAGCCGCTGGTGGGGATTATGGCAATCTAAACTCAGTGACTCTGTGAGCTCTCCCGGGTGACTGAGGGGGTGACAGCAAGCAGGCCTCAGCCGTTGGGTGGGGTGGGGGTGGCCGCTTCACCACAGAGGGCTTTTCTGGTTATTGTGCTGTCATGTTTCCACTCAGAGGTGCTCTAAGATGGTAAATATTTCACCTTCTTATAAAAAAATAACAATATCCCAGTTGAAGGCATAAAAGGCACTTTGCATAGGCATTAATTACCGAGTCTGTACAACAGCTCACCTCCGGGTGCTTGAATCCTTACTGGCAGGAACACAAAGGAAACCTTCCAAGAGTTGCCTACCCAGGGCCAGGCTGGGCCGGGGAGACGGTGGGCTCTGTGCTCTCACCTGCTGAGGTGGGCCGGCAGGCGATGCTTGGCCACCGTTGAGAGTGGCTGATGTTCTGCTGGACCACTCCTTGGTTTGCCACCACTCCTTGGTCATTAATGCTCATGTTTCTGGGGTTTGGCCTTAAGGATGGAGATGGGTAGGGTCACCTTCTCCAGATACCTCCCACCCTGAGACTTGTGGTTCCTAAAGTGTGTGCAGTTTGACCCTGAAACAGCAGACTCAGTCCCATTCCTTGAAGTCCTTTGTTTCAGTGTGGGGAGGGGGTGTTGTCCCTTGTGCCCCCCACAGGAGGGCTGTGCTTGTCCCAGATGGGCACACATGATCACTAGAGAAAATCAGGGTCACATCTAAACTTGGAGCTTCCAATCCAGAAGTCTGCCCGTCGTATGTGAGGCTGGTTCTCACCTTTCCTGTGTCCTCCCTGCATCTCGTCCCTTCCTTCATTTCACAGCTGAAGGAAACATCAGTGATCTGAGGAGCTGACTTAGAAGGATCAGTATAGTTTGCTTAATGGCTGTCCCACTTGTTACTATCTCAATGCCCAGTCTTGCTGAGCCTCAGGGCTCCAGATCTAATTAACCATTGCTGTGCTCCAGAGAAGCTGCTCCTGGTGGTGACTGAGTGTGTCTTTGTGTTGGGTGGGTGTATCATTGCCTCAGCTTTTTCGGGCCTTCTGATGCTTACTGCACACCCTCTTCTGGGAGATGCAAGCCAGACTGAAAGGAAAAGGGCTAATCTTCCTCCTTCCCCTCTCACCTGCCCCCTGCCTGGTCCCAGACCTTAAAGCCACATTCTGCTTTCAGCTACTGTACTTGGCATCCATGCACGGAGACATCAGTGTCTACTTAAGACTTAAAAAAGGGCAGGTGGTAGAGCCTGTAGGTAGCAGCAATAGAATCCCATGTCCTCATTTAACAGATGAAGAGTCTGAAGTGGGAAAGACAATGGGATGTGGCCAAGGACCCAGAGCCAGGTGGTGATGGATGCAGGACCAGGACCCGGTGCTCTCCCCACCAGCCTTGCTGCTCCTCACCCCCAGGGTGAGTCTAGAAGGTGGGCAGGGACTGCAGCGAGCTGCCTCAGGATTCTTCAGGGAGCAGCATCCTTTGGGGGCCCTTGGGGATATGAGGGGAGAGAAGGGAGGGACAGGCCTGGGTGAGCTGCTGTTATGGGGCAGAGAAACATCACAAAGTGGAATAAAATAGCCCGTGATGGAGTTTGTGCCAGTTTTTTTTGGGTAGGGTCAGAGGCACAGGTCCACTGTGGGGCTTGGCCAAGGTCACAAAAGTGAACAAAACGTGGACCTGAGTCCCTGGTCCCCCAGGAGCAAGTGGTTATGGGGCTTTCACTCCATGCTGGGCTCTGGGGAGGTTCCAAGAGGAACCCTTGTGGAATCTGCAGGCTTGTTGGGAAGACAAGAGGAGACAGGGAAGAATTCAGGGCTAAACTGTGTTCTACAAAAACTCCGAGTGCTTGAGAAGTTCAAAGAAGGGAATGAAGCACTGGGTTCAAAGGGAAGATCGTAGGAAGAGAAGGAAAGACCCAGGGATGGTGAATTGGAGAGACAGTGAAGTACAGGCCTTCCAGGTGGGCAAGCATCTTGAACAAAGGCTCAGAGGTGAGATGTTCATGAGTTATTGAGGGGCAGAGAGGAGACAGCTGGTATAGAAATGATTCGTGTGTGTCTGTGCTGTGTGTGTGTGTGTGTGTGTGCTCACGCGTGTAGGGGATGTTATGTGTGACGGAATAAAGTTGGAAAAGGTATTATCCTGCCATCAGGAGATTTGAATTCCAGTCTCCACTTCTACCTACTAACAGCTGTGTGACCTCAGGCAAATCGCTTCCCTGCTCTGTACCTCAGTTTCCTGGGCATAGTTTCCTTTTCAGATCCTATCCAGCCCTAAGTTCTAAGAGACATTTTTGAACAAAAAACCTTGACTCCTCAATTTTGCTGCCCCTTAGTACATCCCTGAGCATGGCAGGCAGCGGACTGAGAGGAAGGGGTGGGGGTCCTTTATGGCCTCACACCCTGCTCAGGAGACTGCCTCACAACCACCTGCGTTTATTGGGGAAAATTTAGTGACATTCTCATGAGCCTGTTGCTCTCAGCCAAACCAGAGTCTGAATTAATGCTTTAATTATCTAGGCAGCCTTCCCTAAGGCCTTGTTCTCCATTTTAATTTTGGGAAACTCGTGTATGTGATATTCTTCTTCTCCTGATCTGTCATCAGCCAGGCTGAAAACACTCCCCAGAGCCCGATGGGGATGTAAGTGATGGCTCCAGGTGCTGGGAGCCCTCCATCAGCCAGAGACGGCTTGGGTCCCTGGAGACTACTCCCCGAGAGCAGGGGGGCTTCTGTGACAAAGGGAGGAGGAAAGCGGGGAGCCCGGCTTTGGGGCTTTGAACACTCCCCCTTCTCCCTTTCCTTTATTGCTTTTCTCTTCCTCACTCTCTTTGTAACCAAGGCCGGGCATATGCTCCAGCTCCTGGGTCTTGGCGCTAACCTCACCAGAACACACAGACCTGAGGAGGCCCAGGACTGGGAACCTGTAAAACTGGGCCAGTCCCTCTGCAGTTTGATTTACCTGTCATGTGCGTGTGCCCGCCCTGACCCCTGGGTGTCACGGTCACCTTAGGAAAACACCCCTGCATAGAGGTATATTATGGATTGAACTGTGTCTCCCCAAAAGATATGTTTAAGTTCGGACCCCAGACTTGTGGATGTGAGCCTTTTTGGAAATAGGATCTTTCAAGATGTTATTAGTTAAGATGAGGTCAAACTGGATTATGGTGGGCCTTAATCCAACATGACTGTCACCCTTATAAGGAGAGGAAATTTGGATACAGATAGAGAGAGATGGCCGTGTGATGGAAGCAGAGATCGAGTTATGCCACCACAAGCCAAAAAATGCCATGGCTTGCTGGCCACACACCAGAAGCCAAGTGACAGGCCTGGAATAGATTCTCGCCTTTAAGAGGGCACTGCTGACCCCTTAATTTTGGACTTCTTGCCTCTAGAACTGTGAGACAATAAATTTCTGTTTAAGCCAACTTACTTTGTGGTACTTTGTTACTGCAGTTCTTTGCCAGCTCTGGAAAACCAAGACCAGGCATTTCCAACCAGCTGAGGAGGAAGGAAGCATGATCAAGAAGCAATCAACCAATGAGAAGGTGAAGGATGCATTGAGTGGCCCAGAAAGTATGTGATTAAGGAGTTGGCTTGGAGGAGATCAGTGTGGACTGAGCAATGGAGTATGAGGACTTTTTCAGTTAGGACAGAAATTCAACTCAGATGGCTTAAATAAAAAAGGCAGGTTTAAACTCACATAACTGGGAAGGATGGGGTGGATTTAGCATCAAGGTCAACTGGACCAAGATTTCAAACAATGTCATCCTTCATTTTTCTCTCCCTTACCCTCACTCACTCTGTCTCATGCTTCTCTCTGTATTGATTTCATTCCACAGTATTACAAATAGGCTTCATTTGAGTGATGAGAAGATGGTATTTCCAGGTCTCCTAATCCTGGTCTGGCAACTTCAGCAAAAGGGGGAGCTGCTCTCATTTTGTATCCATAGATAACATCTCAGGGAAGGACTCTGATTGGCCCAGTTTGGCTCACACACTTGCCTGTGGACCAATCAGTTCATGAGAATGAGCTCCTTTGGCTGGACCAAGTCATATTCCCAGCCATGTGGCTGAAGGGCTCACAGATGGTGCGATGGCTTTTCCCTTCAGACTCACAGGACTGAGGTGGGGCGGAACAGAACCTCTAAAGGAGAGAAGGTGCTGGTCAGACATGGCAGCTGGTGTCCATTGTGGGGTTTCAGTGGCCCAGATATAATGGTGGCAGCTTGGCTCTGAGGTATTCAGGAACCCAAGCAGCAGCTGGTGGGAGGAGGAAGAAAATCTGGGATGGGGTGATCTAGGTTAAGTGTGTCTCCTCTGGCTAGGATCTTGGTGGAGAGTGACCAACATTCTACATCAGTGTTCGAAGGGGCATAAGGATTTTGATTCTGATCTGGTTCCAAGAGCAACTCATGAATGAGCGCATAGCAGTCAGGGTTTCTGGGAGGTGGGCATGCTTACTGGGTGAGAGGGAGTGTGTGCAGGTGCTACGGCCCTGTCTTCTGACAGCTGTCTGGATGGGAGTGGTTTCAGACACTGAAGCACACATCAGGAAGTGGAGGCAAGAGAGCAGCTTAAGAAGTGTTCAACTCTCGCAAGGAAAGAGGGAAGGCTACCAGTTCAGGAAGCCTGTGAGACCAACTCTCTGCACATAAATCCTTGGTGTTATGAGAGTCCTTGGGGGGTGAAGCTGCTGTGGTCTTCTCCATCCTGACTGAGGGGCTGGGCTGAGGCTGTAGGAGGTGGAATAGAGGACAGAGCTGGGGGCTGGCAGGCCTTGAAGGATGGAGGGAGGAAAGAGGGAGGGTAGAAGCAGAGGCTCAGAGTTAGAATGAGCATGGCATGTGTGGGTCATTGAGGGCATTCACTTTCATCCTGGGCTAGACCCCCAGTCCATCGAGACACTGGCTCCAGACCGTCCAGGATGCCCCATGACTCAAACTTGGAAATGGTTGTAAATGCCACTTCCCCTTTTGTCCTATATGTCCCCACTTTCATTTATATCCTTTACACTGAAGAGATTAATTAATTCAACAAGTATTTATTAAATGCCTGCCATTTACTAGGTACTGTATTGGTGCTGAGGATACAGGGGTGAACATGACAGATAAAGTCCCTGCACTTTTGGAGGGAGGTAGCCAAAAAAAAAAAACAACTGCAAAACAAAACCAAACAAAAAACAACCCATACGCAGCAGGTAAAAAAGAAAATAAATAATATAACTATAAATGTTGGTAAGTCCTAAGAAGAAAGCAAACAGTTGACAGAGAAAAGCAGGGGGAGAGCTCTTTTTGACAGTGTGTTAGGAACAGCTTCTCTAAAGGTGACATTTAGTTTAGATCTGAGGAAGGAGCCAGTCATGCGACGAGTTGGAGGAACAGAATTCTGAATAGAGGCAATGGCTGGGGGCGCTGGTCTGTATAATTGAAGGAGGACTAGCCTGTCTGGTTCCTCTCCCGTGAGCAGGGTGGGGGGTTCCTGCAGTGACACGTGGACGTGCAGGTTCAGTCTTCACCACCTCTGGGACCAAAGTGTCCAGGTCCACAGGAAGTGCTCCGTGTCCATGGTTTATCATGGAGCATGCCAGGACAAAGGGGGACACCCCCCTGGACCCTCCAAGGCTGAGGGGAATGGCTACAGATTCCCTGCAGCTACAGCATTTGGAGTTTCCTCTAGGGTGAGAAAGGGATTTGGATATTGTATTAGTTTCCTGTGGCTGCTGTAACAAATTACCTCAAACAAGATGGCTTAAAACAACAGAAATTTATGCTCTCATGGTTCCACAGGCCAGGAATCTGCAGTCAGCACCACTGGGCTGAAATCAAGGTGTTGCCAGGGCTGCACTCCTTAGGCCCTTGGATAATCTGTTCCTTGCTTCTCCCAGTTTCTGGTGTCTGCCAGCATTCCTTAGTTTGTGGCCACCTCACTCCAATCTCTGCCTTTGGGGTCACATCACTTCTCTTGGTCAAATCTCCCTGTGTTTCCCCCTTATAAAATAGGGCACTTGTGATAGCATCTAGACCCACTTGGATAAACCAGAATAATTCTTCATCACAAAATCCTTAACTTACTCACACTTGCCAAGTCCCTTTTACCAGGTAAGGTTACATTCACAGGCTCCCAGGATTAGGAAGTGGATGTCTTGGGGGCCCACCACAGGCATCATTGTAGAAGAAGAAGGTGATGGTGGGGAATGAGGGCAGGCTCTATGCCCCAGCATCTGGAGTAGGCAGAGCTTGCCACCTGGCTGGAGCCCCAGTAAGGATCAGCCGGAAGCGATTCCAGGGAATCCTGCCATCAGCTGGAGGTGACGTGCTTGTCTTTGGCTTAGGGCCCCAGTTATGATATTTTAAGTTTTAAAATAATCCTGTCACTCCCAGGAGGGGATTTGATCAGCAGGAAAGAGGGATGGTAAGTTTGAGGTGGCAAAAGCCCAAGGCCTTCGGTTGCGACAGCTCTTTGTGTTTTTAATAAAAAGCCTTCTGACACGGAGTAAAAGGGCACCGAGCAGTGGGAAATGACAGTGTCTGAGCGAGTGGGGATGGGTATGGGTGAGGGAGAGTCGGTGCTTCCATTTATGTTAACAGGGTCCTTTGCTGGCTTCAGTTCCAATTTATATATTGCTGGATTTTAGGAATTCATGGACTTAAATAACTACAGGAGACAAGATTAAATAAATTAGAAAAATACTGTATTTCCTGGATCTGTCAAAGAAACATTAAAGTCTCCTACCTAGACAGTTTTTCCAGTAATATTGAATTTCTCTTTATTATTTCTGGAGTTAAACAAGAATAAATTTGAATAATTAATACATTGGTCTCTCTCTTCACCGCCTCCTCTGCCACTTGTTATCATCTGTATCATCTTAAGGTGCTGAGGTAAGAAATGGAGCAGAGAAATGGCAGTGCAAATTGTAGATGTCAACTGAATTGCTCTCTGGGCTTGTGGGTGGAGTTGGGGATCATGACTAGCACTGAGGGACCCTTGCCCGAAAGCTCCTAGTGGTATGGGCCGAGGTCTGCTCCCTTTGATCAATCAAAGTGCAGGACCCAGGCTGGTGGATCCTTTAAAATAAGACATCCTTTCCAATTGGGATGGGAAGCGGGGCTACGTGTGGGCTGGGAGAGAGGAGCAAATGGATTGGCCCCAGGCAGGACTAGTGAACACTGTTCTGAGCCGAGGGACTTGGATTGGCCTTCAGTGCCCCTCTGAGTTGTCTTTGGGGCTCCAGGAGGCTGCCCTGGATTCTGGATGACTGTTGGTTATTGGCTGTGCCACTGTTGCTCTACCTAATGGAGATTGCTGCCAGCTGCACATACCAGGAATTACTGGGATGCTTCTGTTTCTTTGTGGTCCTGTCCTTCATTTATATATCCCCCAAGCATTTAATGGGAACCTGGAAGCATACTATGGGCTGAGCTCTGAGGATGCCAAAGGCATGATACAGACTTGGCCCCCAAATAGTTTTTGATCTAGTGGGAGAAACAGATAAGCAGGCAGTGAGACAGAGTATGATAAGGGCTGCTACAGGGCTGAGTGAGGGTGATCTGGGAGCACATTCAGGAGGCTGAAACCCAGCTTGAGGGTTAAGGGTAACTTTTTGGAGGAAGTCATGTCTATGTTGAAATTTGAAGGATTAGTAGGGATTAGTCAAGTAAAAGGTAGACGAGAGCATTTCTGGATAGAGGGCACAACATATGGACAAGCTCTTAAGAGGGAATGAGCATGATGTGTTTGGGAACCACAGTAGTTCAGCATGAATGCAGTACCATGTGGAGGATGGGGCGGGAAGAGGCCCAGTGAGGCTTTAGGACAATGAGGAAGGTCATGATAGTGTTTAACCATGGGAGTGATGTGATCAGACTTGCATTTATTATTATTTTAGAAAAATCAGTCTGGCTGTAGTATGGAAAATGGTTTTGGGGTTGAGGTTAGAATTCTTTTAGTAGGTAGCTGTTGTATTCATCTGGGTAAAAGACATTGGTGGTCTGGGCTAAGATTTCAGCTTTGGGGGTGGGGAGAAGAGACGATATATGAAAGATATAAAAGAGTAGAAGTGACAGAACTTGGAGGCTTTGAAGAGTGAAGGAGTAGGAGGAGTAGAGGATGGCACCCAGGTTTCAGTTTTGGGTGACAGGTTGAATGGTATTCCTATTTGCTAAGATAGGAAATAAGAGAGGATGAGGAGACTTTTCAGGAAAGATATGCTTGTAGGGTATTCAAGAGGATATGACACTGGTCCTGAGTGCAGGAGACACACCCAGGCAAGAGACATAGTTGGATTTTTGGCATGTAGATGGTCACTGAGGCCAAGGGAGGGGGTGAGAGCTCCCAGGAAGAGTGCTGAGTGAGGGCACATGAGGTTCAGGTCACCTATTATTGCATAACAAATGACCTTCCAACATAGTGGCTTAAAGCAGAACTATTTTATTATGTTTCACTATTTGTGGGTGAAGAATTTGGGCAAGGCTTAGTTGGGTGAGTCTTCTGTTCTGTATGGAGTTAACTGAGGTCATTCAGTTGTATTTAGCAGGCGGAAAGACTGGTCAAGAATGTCCAAGAAGGCTTCACTCATACATCTGCCGTCTTAGTGGAGATGGCTCAGCTGGGACTCTCCAGCAAGAATGTCTCAAGGTGGCTGAATGGAAACCCCTACGTGGCAGCTGAAGATTCCCAGAGAAAGTATTCCAGGAGAGAGGAAATAGAACAATCATTTTCCCAAAGCCTAGACCCAGAAAGTAGCACAGCATTATTTTGGTGCAATTATTTGGCATTGTACTGGCCAAAGCAACCACAGAACCACCTGCCTAGATTCAAGGGCTGTGGACATAGACCCCAAGTCTTAATGGGAGGATTGTCAAGGAAATTTTTAGCCACCATACTGAGGAAGGAAGTGAAAGTTGTGGGAGACAAGGCCATCCTTATACACAGGCAAGGAATTTGAATAGATTCCCTGACTACTAGGGTTGACAACCAATTGGTATGTACCCATACTGTCATACTGGTTTGTTAAAAATGAAAGTATCTCCAACCGTATTTGATAAATAGACACGTTTCTGAGCCTCTGAGTGCCTTCTAACTGCCCTGGCTAACTTTTTTTTTTTTTTTTTTTAATGAGTTGAGTTTTTATTTAGCCAACTCCATTAGTAAAGATACATTCATTGCAAAGCAGTTTGATTAACAATTCACTTATCAATAGAGGAGGAATAAAAATGACATTTATATGTGAGTTATTTTCCTAGCCTGAATCAACTTGGAGATAATTTCTATGAAGAAACAATCTTGGATTAAATCAAGAAAAGGCAAGAGAAAATCCAGGGGAAGTTGAGCTATGCTTCTGCTTGTCACTCTGATTATCTGAGAAAGCTATGTCTGGTGAATGAACAAGATCTGGAGTTCTCTGAGATGAAAGCCCTAATCTCTGATGAATTCAGGGCAGATATCAGTCTACACTTTGTTTAGAAACCTTAATTCACTTCATAATTACAGGCTATTCTTTTTTGTTTGTTTGTTTGTTTTTTATTGTGAAATTTAACATATATACACAATAGTGATAACTTTCAAAGTACGATTTAATAAATAGAGAGAGCAAATCTCAAGGAATGTTATGGGTTACAGTTCCATTCAGTTCTTTCCTTATTATGAAATACAAGATATGTACAGAAAGGTGATAACTTTCAAAGTACAATTTAATGAGTAGCTACAGAGCAAATTTCAAAGAATGTTATGGGTTACTTTTCCACCTTTTCAGTTATTTCCTTCTAGCTATTCTAATACCCTAGCATCTAATACCCTAAAAATTATATAAAGATTCAGTATTTGTAATCCTTTGTTAAATCCTATCTTGTCTGTTGCTACCCCTTCCTCTTGTGTAATCACTTTCTTGATCTTCAGGGGTGTCTAGGCAGTGACCACTCTAACTTGTTCATATTTTTCAATATGTCAACATTATGGGGAAAGGGATGCATCTGGTTGATGTTCTTAAAGAGGCTGTTGCCTCTGGGTTTCAGGCCTTGTCTGGCCTAGGAATACTCCAGTGGATTTAAGTTTCTAAGAGATAAACTTAGTGAGTGAAACTTTTATAGAATCTCAGATAGGGTCCTAGGTATTTCAGGGCTACTGTTGGTTAGGGCATGGCATACGGTGGCCATTTGGGATATCTAGCTGGAGCTTGCATAAGAGAAACCTCCAGGATAGCCTTGCAACTCTATTTGAGATCTCTTAGCCACTGAAACCTTATCTGGTTACCTTTCTTTTCCCCCTTTGGTCGAGAAGATATTTTCAATCCCTCGATGCCATGCCCTGGTTAACTTGATTCCTTCTCTGGAACATGCAAATTTGGATTTGTATATTATTTAAATTTAATATCTATCTACATATCAGGCTGAAAGCTGAATAAGGGCAGAGGACATTTTTTTTTTTTTAAACAGAGTATTACAATAGTGCTTGGCACCTGGTGGGCACCCAATTAATATTTGCTCAAGGAATAAGTGACTGAAACAAGTATGAATTGAGTACTTCCCATGTGTGAGGCACATTGTGGGGACAGAGGGAGATAGATCAAACAAAATAAACAGGTAAAATCTATGGTTCGTTAGAGAAAGCCCAGGGCAGGAGGAGAGGGAATGTCAAGGAGAGGCTTCTCTTTTAAATGGGGTGGTCAGGGAGGGCCTCATGGAGAAGGTGACCTTTGAGTCAAGACCCGAAGAAATGAATAAAAACTTACATGGTTGGTTTGGGGATCCCTGGGGAGACTACCGTGTCTGGCTCAGTACCCTCCTTGCCAGCTTCCTGTTGTCAGAAAGTCACAATTAGAGATTCCTTCCTGTGGCTCAGGTTGTCTGTACCCTACCAAATGGGAATACTGAGCTGTAGATTCAGTGTGGAAAATTTGACTCAATCGCACCCCAAGAGTAGGTTTTTATATAGCGTGAGAGGAAAAGAGCATTAAGGCCCTGCTGCCTGAGAGGTTCCAGCGGGGAAGAGGGAGTAGAGGGTTTAGGGGAACTGAAATTCCATCAGGAAAGTAGAAAAGAGGGAAGGGAGAAAAGGAGGATTTTGCATATGAAGAAACCAAAACAGAAAAATTAGAATGATCAACACCAGGCCAAGTGAGTGACATTAGCCAATGAGGTTCAGGATCTTATGACCTCCCTGAGCCAGTCTCCAGAAACTCTGGCTTTATCAGTTGTGTGATGAGACCCAAGAGGGCTGGGACACTGGCAGAGGCTGGCTGCTGGTACTCTGTTCCATAAGGAGACGAGCCTCTCCTTGAGGAAACACTACAGAGGAAATGCAACATGCCACAAAATAGGACAGTCCCCAGGGGAAAGCATCTGGTGAAGTGGATAGGCCTGGAGACACCTGCTTGGGTTTGAACCCCGGCCCTGCCACTTGCTAGCTAAGTGACCTTGGCAAGTTCTTTATCCTGGTGAGCATCAGAAAAATGTGGAAAAAGAATAGGACCTACCTCATCGGGTGGTAGTGAGGGTCCAATGAGACGACATGGGCAAAGTACTTAGCCCAGGGCTGCTGCAGATTAAGTACTCAATTTATTAAAAATCACAAAAAAGATCAGTAAAGGCCTCCTTTATAGGAGAGCTCTCCTGCATGGCAACGCTTGTTTATGGATCAGTCACTGCTTGACAATGGCTGGAGGACAGAGCATGTTAAAGCTAAATTGACAGAAGGTGTTGCCAAGTGTGGAGTCATCAGAAATGAAGGTAAAGTATCTCTGAGACTGTGACACAAACCGACAGGGAATTTAAGACCCAAATTGTAGCACAGTTAGTTTGCATACTACTTTGGGATCCAAACTTATTGTACAATGCACGCTGGGTTGTTTTAAGTGGTTCATTTCCCTCTTTCTTTCTTTTTTTTTTTTTCAATACCCCTCTTTTATCTTTTCATTGACACCACCTCCCTGTGTTAACCAGGAGTGCTTCCTTTTGTACCTTTCTCTTTGTCATAGTAGCATTTTAAAACATATAAATGCATAAATGGGGGATTATTTTTGCCATTGTGTTATAAAATGAGATGATAGTGTAATGCACTTTTCTGCATCTTGCTCTTCTCATTTAATAATATGGCTCATGACTACTTATTGAGTAAAATGAGGCCTCTGGGTGGGCAGGAATGCTGCTGCCTGCAATGCAGTCTTATACAATCCATGCAGCGATGAGGGCTTGTGGGCATTTCTCGTGAGAGGAGACCTAAGAGCTTCCGAGCTGACCCTGCTGCTGCTGAGGCCAAGACAGTGCTTTTATGGACAATCCACTTGCCTGTGAGCCCCGTGAGGGTGGGGGTGGGATGGTTTTGCTTGCCTTCGTATTCCCAGGGCTGCTGCAGTGCCTGGTACCCAGTGGGAGTGGGCATGCTGAAAATGCTTGGCTGGCATTGGCTCGCTGACCACCATGCGGGGTCCTTGACTCGTGCAGGTAGATGTGCTCTCATGGAAACCTGTATCCAGGGTATCATGGGTGACTTGGAGATTCTCGGGGCAGAGTTATTTTTCCTTGAACTGCTAGGAATGGAGCATGAGGATACAGGGGAGGAGAAAAATAGCAGGACCTTCTCCAGCCAGCCCGTTCCCGGATGTTGCCTTCCAATTCTGTCTCTCTCTTCCTCTCAATCTCTCAATCTCTGTGTGTATGTGCGATCCCAAAAGGTAGTTCCCGTAGCATCTCTTTGCTCTCTATCTAATCCATACCATTCCCCCTCTCCCTAATTTGACACTTGGTTTTGAGTCCCCTCTGCCTGACACTGGGGACACAGAGATGCATGGTGGACCCTTGGCCTGACTTGGTCCCTTAGCGGATGGACCCTTCCAGCCCTGCTGTCCCTAGAAGACTTGGATGCTCTTACTTTTCCAGGGCCAGTCTCGAGACCTTGCTGGGAGAAGAGAGCTAGGCCTGCTCTGACGGGTGCTGTGGCTTGGCAGGCCTTGGCCTTGTTCACACTCCTCTGCCTCTGGCTTCAGAGTAGGAGTCTTCTTGGACGAAGCTGCGTCAGTGGAGGCTGTTCCAAGCTCCATTGCTGTGCCTCATGTCCTACCAGGGCAGGTTCCTGCTGCATCTGGGAGTCTCCTCATCCCAGAGTTGGGTGAGGGGGTAGGGATGGGAGAGGTTAGCTTCTCAACAACCTTGTCTCTTCCTCCTTCCTGCTCCCAAGCCCTGGCAGGAGCTCTTCAAGTATTCTTTGGCTCCAGTGGACAAAATAACCCCGTTGCTCAAATCAGTTCTAAATATAACAAGAGCAGCAAAGAGGCTCAGCTAGAGTGTTTGGAGAAGTTGCACTTGGGTAAAAGACTGTTTGTTTCTGATTGTTTTATCAATAATTGGAGCAGCCCCCTCTCAGGCTTCCTCTTCTCTTTTTTAGCAGCGAACATGATCGTTTCCGTTGAAGCTCTTCCCCTCCTGCTTTCCACCTGCTGCTTCCTCCCTCACCCCTGCTTGAAAAGAGTCCTTACTCTTGTTCTTGTTCTTGGATTAGCCCCAGCAGCTTGCTGAGCAGAGAGGCCTGGGGAAAGCCTCTGGAAGGCCTGATGGCAGCTTCCTGCCCTCTGACAGAGCCGGCACCCACTCCTCCCTTTTCTCAGTTCAGAGTCCCCAAGAAACCAGCACACCCCTCATTATTGCTATGCCCCGAAGTCCTCAGTGAGGCAGTTTGGGGATTTTTCACCTCTGAACTGCTATTTATTCCCATCTGCATATGGAAAAACCAGGTAGATGCGCAGATCTGACTCCTTACAGGGCACCTGGTGAGCAGAACTGGTCCCTGTCTCTCCGTCTTCTATCCTGCACTACTACCCTCTGTGGTGAGGACAGACTCCTATTCTTGCTTCCCTGTTTTTATTTGTTTCTTTTTTTGAGATAAAGGAAGCTGCCGGGCACCCTGCATGGGCCCAGTTAGAATTAGTTGATGATGACAATTCATAGGCAAGATTGCTTGGGTATTTCCCAAAGAACACCTCCTCCCTGCTCTACAGGAAACTTCAGCCCTGCCTCACTCATCACTCTTCTGTTTGAAGCAAATAAAAGGCTATTTGTTTTTTCCCTGAATTTCACAGCTATGCAGAGTAACCCCAAGCAGCTGTATTACCTTAGATATCTAGATGCTGTGAACGGTCACCTTGGGTGCCCATTCCCCCATTAGGCATTGGAATCTCTGCCATTTGGCATCACGAAAGAGGGTGGCAGGGAGGTCCAGGCCACTCTGTGTTGCGTCTTCCTGCTGCCCATTCATGGTGAGTGGAGAGGGTGGGTGGATCCACTGATGTTTGCCATTGAAGGAGGTATGGGATGTGTTGGCGGAGGTTTCTCTCCTTCATGAAGTGGGAGGCCTGGTCAGCTGCCTAGTGTAAGGAGAGGTGGTAGGATGGAGACTGAGGAGAGGAGCGAGGGCTTTTGACATACCCTTTGGGAGAACAAGAGAGGGCTGCCTAGGAAACAGACCAGACTGTACCCACGCTGGCTCTCCATGTGGCGTGTGGCATGTGCCGTAGCCTCTTGAGTGTGGTGGCCTAAGAAGTCTTCAGTTCCTCGGCTTTTGGGTGCATCATTCTAGGGGTAGCTCTTTCCTTGTTTGCAGTGGGTGAAGTCTACCCGCTCCTCCACTTCCTCAGTTGGGAACTATCTCTGGAGATGTAACCAGGAGCTTGGAAGCATGCAAAATCATGCTTAAAGTTCACACACTTAGTTGTGTTCTGCGGGAGGATGCAACAATGGAATTTGTAATTATTTTATATTACAATGTATAAAGGGACATTTTAAGAAGTATTTGGTGATGTCTTTTTTGGTGTGCAATCTTACGCAGACTATACACGGTGGCAGGAGGAGTTTATTAGAAAAGGCTTCCTTACTGATGGCTGGTGATCTAATGAACTAAGAAGCATTCAGGCTTATCCTTCCATGGAGATTTCTTGAAAAAGCCTAGACAACTGCTTTTTTGCAGTGGTTTGAACATGGACATTCTATTTTGTAGGAGGAGTGTTGATGAGTAGGGAACCTTCCCATTGCGGAGCTGTGTATCAGATCTGATTTATTCATAATGAACTATCATTTCACATTAATGTAAAGCAGACTTCTATAAACTGTCCTCCCTCAGAAGTACACCCAGCACACTACATAATGTCCTTGTAACATTTTTTTGCCATATGTCTCTCCCCCAGACACCCATTCTAATGCATATGCCAGTGACGTTCCCCACTTGTGACATTTCCTTGCTTTTACCATTTCATCAGAAACTCAGGGAAGCAGTTTGGGACTAATGGGGATTTTAGATGCAATTAGAATATTTATTTGGATGGAACTTCTGGCCAATCCTTGGAAAGCATCCTGGATGTGCTGGGTTCGAGCACCAGCTCAGCCACCTGCTGACTGCTGGAATCCTTCATGAGGCCCTTACCTTCCTGGCTGTAGCGCCCTCACCTGCCTAATAGAGGCCTCGGTTCATCAATTCACTTGGCAGATATGCATGGAACATCTGCTCTGTGCTAAATACATGGGATGCACAAATAAGATACCATCCCTTCACTGGAGGGACTTGGAGTTTGGACAAAAAACGGACATGTGAACAAACAAGGATAATGTAAGGGGTACAACCTGCTGTGGGAGCTAGATGAGAGGTGGATTTATGTTTCCTGTGAGGGTCAGAAGGTGACTCACTGAAGGTAGTGACATTTGTTCTTGGCCTCAAAGTAGGAATTTTTTTGGTATGCAAGGTAGGAAGGCAGAAGGTACAGCATGGGCAAAGGCACAGAGATCTGAGCACGTAAGAATCATAATTGTTTTGCTGTTTCCACAACACCTAAGTTTGGGTAGCTTGATGGGGCGTCATGGATGTGAGGAATAGCAAGTGATCCAGTGTGGTTGAAGGGGGAGGTGATGTGAGAGAGGAAGCTGGAAACAAGCTGAGCCAGATGTAACAGGCAGTTCTAAGGAACGTGGGCTTCCCAAAACTCCCACTGAGGGGCCTGCTAGCTCTGATGTTATGGCTCTGTGCTCGGTTCAATTTACTTACTCTTCTTGGGGATCTGTACCTAAAGGCCTGGATGACAGAGTGTTTTGAAATGCCACATGAGCTTCCTTGGTCTGTTCTCTGAGACATTCGAAGATTAACTTGTGTTTTGAGTGGTTATCTCTATTCACCTATGTATGCAAGAGATGTAATTTTATTTATTTTTCTGTAATTCAACTTAATTTCTATGACCAGTTCCCATTCTGCTAGAATAGGAAACTTAATCTCACTGAATTTGGAGCCCCTTCCTTTTTATAGGGCTGTAATCTAAATTTGGGATACATAGGGAGAAGATCTGTTAGATATTAATGCTGGCAGTTTCTGAAATGTCTACATTCCTGTCCAGCCTTGGCAGTTTATTGCTGAGTAGTTTCTACTTTTCCTCTTTCAACAGTAAAGTCTTTCAAGTCTGGCTTGCTCCCTCTTGGCATATAAGAATCATAATTGTTTTGCTGTTTCCATTACACCTAAGTATGGGTAGCTTGATGGGGTTGTCAAAAACCCTATCTCTGGTGCAGCAGCTGTGGAAAACAATTTAGTGGTTCCTCAAAAAGGTAAACATAGAGTTACCATATGCCCAGCAAGTCTACTCCTAGGTACATAACCCAAAGAACTGAATATAGGCATTTTAACAAAAACTTGTACATGAGGATTCATAGCAGCATTATTCTTAGTAGCCCCAAAGTGGTACCAATCCAGATATCTGACTGATGAATAGATAAACAAAATGTGGCATATCCACACAATGGAATATTATTCACCCATAAAAAGAGATGAAATACTGAACATGGATGAACCTTAAAAACATTATGCTATGTGAAAGAAGCCAGACACAAAGGCCATATATTGTATGATTCTATTGATATAAAATGCCCTAAATAGCAAAATCTATGGAAATAGAAAGTAGATTAATGGTTGCCAGGGCCTGGAGGAAAGAGATAATGGGGAGCAACTGTTAACAGGGATGGGGTCTCTTTTTTGGGCAGATGGAAATGTTCTGGAATTGGATAGCGGTGATGGTTGTACAAAATTGTGAATATACTGAAAACCACTGAATTGTATACTTTAAAATAGTGAATTTTATGTTATGTGAATTACATCTCAATGAAAAATTGCAAATACAAAACCAAACCCTGTACCTCTGGACACCTTATACAACCATTTCTTCTCTGAGATTCTGCCTACTCTACCTGGGAAAGGGGGCCAGGACCCCCCACTGCTCTCAGATTCCCTAACCTGTGGGGAAGGAGGTTCCAGTACCCCCCAGGAATAGGGGGCAGGGCTCAGGATTCCCCTTCCCAGGGACCCGCTGCTTTCCTCTTCTCCTTTGCTCCTGCCTTGATACACCCCCAGTCTTCAGAAGCTTTGAGCTTACCCTTCAGGAAGCCTCCTGCACTTAAGGTCTAGGTGCTGAATCCTTTCTGTTTCTCTTTCTGGGGTCTGGGCTTTGAAAACTTGAAAGCCAAGGGCTCTTTTCCTTCCTCTGAGATTCTGCTGTGTCCTCCTTCTCTGAGGCAAGGAACACAGACTGTCTAAACAGACCCAGCGAGGGAAGTTTGCAGAAGTGTAAGGAAATACGGAGGTGGATTTCGAAACCTTGGTTCTTATTTCAAAATATTATCCTACCACATGTAGACCAGCCTTTGGCTTTGTGCAGGGCCCCCTCCTCCCCGATGTAGGAGGGAAGCTCTCAGAGACTTCTTTTGCAAGACCCTCTGGGAACACTCATGGGTCATCAATAGAAGTGAGAACGGAGTCGTCACTAGAGGACTGGCCCTGGCCAGAGCCAACATGAAAAGGTGCCTTATAATGCCCCTGAGATCACCCCATAGAGACAGCTGCTAACTCTCCTCTGCCCTCACCTGCAAGTGTTTCTTCCCCAGCCGCCTGTCACCCTCCTACAGCGCCTGCCCAGTGCCCGTGGGTCTGCCTGTGATTGACTCCTGCTCCATGCATGCCTGAGGATGTCGTGGGAGGGATGTGAGACCGGTCTGGAAGTCAGAGTGGCTCTGCTACCTACAAGCTGAGTGCCTTTGGGCAAGTCACTTAACTTTTCACAAGTCTCACTTTCCACCTCCATAAAAGGTGATACGACTACTTAACTCAAACAGCCTCTCTGGTCTATGAGTTAAGGATTATTAGAGTTATTAAGTAAATGTATGTATTACTCAGCACAGTGTCCAGTGCATAGCAGGAGCTCTGTAAATGGCAGGTATAATATTTATTGTTATTACTAGATGTGACCTTAGCCTAGTCATTTACCCTCTCTGAGCATGTTTCCTCATCTATAAAATGGGGCTAATTTTACCTCATTTTACAGGACTGTTTTGAAGACTAAATACATGCAAGTTGGTGTTAGAGGAATCTTAATCCACCATATATATATATATTTTTATATATATATTTTGGAGATGTTTTGTCCCAGTCGTGATCTCGCGGCTCTGGGTCTACTGCACTCCTGGCTCTCATTTGCTCAGAATGTCTGGTGTCTGGGTTTTTTCCAGTAGGTGCAGAAATGAAAGAACGGACCCACTGTATCTTGTCTGCTGTGCATGACGGCAGGGCCTCTTTGTGGGACAGAGACTCTGCCTTTACTGCTGCTCCTACACGGACCTGCTCTCCATCTAGCTCAGCTGAGTAGGTTATGTGGTCTCTGGCAGCCACTCAGCTTCTCCAGACCTCAGTTTCCTCGTCTGTAGAATGGGGACGATGATCCTATTTGCCTCACCCATGTTAGAGGATCATGACTGGGATCTAACTGAACAGTGAATGTTAAAATACTATGCACTTAGTGAAATGCTGTACAGTCATAAGAGATTATTATTCCAGATTCTCTGACTACCTAAAGCTCGCCAAGCCTCTTAAAGCACAAATATCTCCTAGAGGCATCTCACTTGAGGCTTATATCGGCAGAGATTAGAGCAAAGTGTGACAGGCATAAGATTTAGGAATGCAGATCAAGGAAGAGAAACTGGGGAGTTGGGGAAAAATGTGAAAGAGGACATGGGAAAAATCAAAGATAGACTCTTGACCTTACAGTTTTGCCTTGGGCTGACCCTACCCCTAAGCTGTAATCCTCACCTTGGGGGCCCTTTCTAGGAACCCCATTATGAGTTCTCTGAAGAGAATGGGGGTAGACTAAAATGGTATAAATATCCAGTAGCTTTCAGAGCCCTGAAAACATGCTTCTCCTGGGTCCCCGAAGGCCCGGTGGGCCCAGTTTTCCTTTGGAGCACAGTGCAGCCTTGTATCCGAGTCCAAGGTGCATAATGCAGATGATTGCCTCACATTTCCTCCCTTGAAGGCCCTTCCTCCATGTTGCTGCACCATGTACAGGAAGCGAATAGACTTGCATTCATGTCAGGTTCTATTCACTAAATCTCAAGGACATATTTTTTGCCCAGACTGGTTCCAAAGGTTATAAAGAAGCATAAAAGACTATCACTGCTTCCAGTGTACTTGCAAAATCACCAGGCAAATAAGGAATAGATAGATGAAAACAGTTCCGGAAGCCTATTTGTTAATATCTGCCACCGTGTGTTTGTGTGTGTGTGTGTGTGTGTGTGTGTGTGTGTGTGTGTGTGTGTCTATGGCTACAGTAACTCAGAGGGGAGAGACAGGGCTGGTCAGAATGGTTGAGGAAGGAAGTAGAGAATCCTGGTGGGAAACGGTGGGAACTATATTTGGATAGTGTCTGAGGTGGATTTTGCAGAAGCAGTCCCTGGAATAAAGATTGGTGTGCAAGTGATTTAACCAGGAAGTGCTTCCAGGATAAATGGTAAGGGACCGGGGGAGGTAGGACAGGGCAGGGAAGATGCCAAGTAAAAGTTCAGTCTCAGGTGAGGCCCTGGCCCCAGACTGATTGCTCTGGGAGGTCTGAAGCATAACTTACACAGCAGGGTTTGTCCAAACTCCGGGCAAGGGACGTGGGCTTCCACGGGCCCCCTTCAGTCAGTTCCTGACTATAGGCTGCTGCAGGGTGGGGACACAGACTCCCAGGTACTTCTGGCTCTCTGCATGGGCTGAGGGATCTCAGTAAGTTTGCAAGTGCCAGTTTTTCAAAAACAAAGGTATGTAAAAACCGAGTGCTGATACACAGAATGGGGCAAGGGTACCTGGGCAGAGCACTAGCAGTGTCCACTACGGAGGGAGGGGTGG
Source organism: Choloepus didactylus (assembly GCF_015220235.1). Lineage (NCBI taxonomy): Eukaryota > Metazoa > Chordata > Mammalia > Pilosa > Megalonychidae > Choloepus > Choloepus didactylus. The sequence goes on along the minus strand of NC_051308.1, from coordinate 81,822,807 downwards.
GCCCGGGGTATGGGATGTCTTCAACAGTAGAGTTAGAAGTCTGTACTTGTTCCTGTATTCAACGTAAGCCCTCATGGATCCCTGGGTCGGTGATTGGCAGGAGGAAAGCAGAAAGATCAACCCAACCTTGACTCTCAAGGCAACTGGAGGTGGCAGAGCCTACTGGTAGGGCAGGCCAAGCAACCCCTCCCTTTAGGGCCTTTGCTCTGGCTGGTCCCGGTGTCTGGAAGGTTCTTCCCCCATGGATTTGGTTGTTTTACTCCCTCACCTCCTTCAAATTTTTGCTCACATCTCACCTTGTCACAAAGGCCCCTCCATTGAATCCTGCACCAGGCCCTCCCTGCAACTTCCACCCACCTAATCCCCTTCATCCTGCTCTGCATTTTCCTTTCTCCATAGCATTTACCAGCTTCTAATGTATTTTATAACCTATTTATTATGTTTATGTTATTTGTGTCTCCTCCTTAGGATGTGGGTCTGTGCGGGGGTTCTGTGCGGGCAAGGATCCTTGTCGGGCTCTCCAGTCATCCTGAGTGTGTGCACCTGGCACACAGCAGGTGGTCAGCGGACGTTTCCTATAAGGAGTGGATGAGAGCAGAGGGAGGATGGAAACTGTCAGAGAAGGAGCTAGGCGGCTAGGAAGGCATGATCTAGGAGACGTTCTGGAGAAGAGGCCATAGAGACAGATGGGGTCGACCGGGGGGCTGAGTTGGAGGAGGGCACAAGAAAGAGTATGAAGATTTGGGCAAGGCAAAGTAGAATGAGGTTGCGTCATTGGCAAGTAGCCCTGCCAAGGGTCAGTGTGGTGACATAAGGGGAGAGTCTCGGCAGGGCAGTGTGTCAAAGGAATACACACCAATGTGATCCCAGGGAAGAAATTTTCCCTTGAGGGGGCAGTGGGATGTTGGAGGGCTTGTGGCTGCCTTAGGATCCAGTGGAGCCTGAGCCTGCCGCTTCCTCTGGGGAGGCTTTCCTGCTGTCCTGCCTGTGATTCCTTCCTGCTGGCAGGGTTACCGGGACCGGGAGTGGTTCCCCAGGCCTCTGCTCTGCACAGAGCCCTTTGCAAATGTTCATAGCCACCACCCCCCCCCAGCTCCCACTGAGGGGTCTCAGTGGATTTCATTCACTCCCGGCCTGGTGGGGTAGCAGCCCTGAGCGTGTGTTTTGGGGGAGACGAGTCAGTTAATAACACTGTGTGTGCATGTGTGGAGGAGGTGGGGGCAGCCTCCTGCTGGGATGGGGATCCCGGCCTTTGAGAGCTACCTGGAGTTCCCAAGCACCTGGGTAAATCTGACGAGCTGGCGGGGGGCCAGCTGGAGCCTGTTGTCATGATTTGTTGTTCTGAAAAATTAGCAAGGGGCGAGACTGGGGCTGTGGTGAACAGCTCAGGGGCCCCTCAGACTCTGGGAGCAGACTCCAGGGGCGTGAGGTCTGGGCAGTAGAGGGAGGGGGCGCCTCAGGCGGAAGCTCGAGGAGTTGTGTTTGCTTTGGTGGGCGGGAGAGGCTTTCTCCCCGTGCCTGTGTGCTGCGGGCCTGGTCTGGCATCGTGAAGTTTGGCAGGAAACGGCACCCCAGGCATAGATGACGGTCTTTTTTTTTTTTTTTAATTCAGTTTTATTGAGATATATTCACATACCATACAATCATCCATGGTGTATAATCAGCTGTTCACAGTACCATCTTATAGTCGTGCATTCATCACCCCAATCTGTTTTTGAACATTTTCCTTATTCCAGAAAGAATCAGAATAAAAAATAAAAATAAAAAAAGAACACCCAAATCAACTCCCCATCCTACCGTATTTTTCATTTAGGTTTTGTCCTCATTTTTCTATTCAGCCATCCATACACTGGATAAAGGGAGTGTGATCCACAGGGTTTGCACAATCACACTGTCACCCCTTGTAAGCTGCATTGTTATACAATCGGATGATGGTCTTTTGAGGCAGAGGGGACAGTGCACCCTCACTTGAAGTGGATGAGGGGACCAGGTGGGAGGGGAAGACTGCCCTGTGGTAACTGGCTGGTCAGCACATGGGAGATGGCTCTTGGGGCCCTTCCACTGTAAATGGGGAGACCCCCCCAGGAAACGAAAGGCCTGTCAGAGCCTGTGAACTTGGAGGCATAATCTTAGACTCCACACTCATTGTTTGGTGAGAGATGGAAAAAGGCTGTCAAATGAAACCTGGGATTGGGGGCACCAGAAAACAGCGTCCCCCTCAGGGATCTGGTTCTCATTTGACTTTCCTCTTGAATGGCTATTCCCGAATTACACCCTCTGTTTTAATGTTGAGGGAAAGGACTGACACGCGTCTTGAACATTACATCTGTTGTGTTGCATCCCTCCCCTACCTCCTCTATCCCCCCCGCCCCCTTTTTTTGTTTTTTTGCTACAAGGGGCTGTGATACTCTGTGGTCTCTGTTATCACACACTGGCTCAAAGCCATGCATTGCACCAGAAGCTGATTGCATCCACTTAGGTTGTAGGTTGCATGAGGCTGAAGACCTGGTTACCTCAAGACTGAATAAATACATCCTGTTGATTGATTTGACCCATGGAACTTTGAGGATTCCCAGTGTAATCTAGTTGTCTTCCTCTGCTTTCCTGGTTTATCCCTTTTTTGCAACTTGAGAGGTGAGGCAGCAGCCTGCCAAGATAACTTTAAGCCGGCAGGGATGGCATTTGAGCTGAGGTTTCATAGGCAGCTGCTGTGGGAGGGGAGAACATCCTAGCACTGTGGTGGGCTGAGTGGCAGGCTTTAAAGGCAAGGGTCAGCCGTGTGAGTCCCGGCTCTGCCACCCATTTGCTGTGTGACCCCAGATAACTCACTTCACTTCCCTGAACCTGAGACTTTTCTCAAAAAAAAAACAGAAGACTGAGTAACTGGAGGGATGATAGAATAATACTGATAATAGTAGTAGCTATCATCTCTTGAGGGCATGTTTGTGTAGCTGCTTACCTGTGTGAACTATAATCCTCATGACAGCCTACTGAGGCATTTTGAATCTCTGTTTTATAAGCAAAGGGACAGTGGCTTGGAGCATTGTGTCACTTAAAACTGCTCCTCTTTCCATTATGTGATCTTGCACCTGTGCTGAAGGAGGCATCCCCCTGCCTAACATATCCTCTTAGCCATTTGGGGGCTAGCAGAGGTGGGGGCCTAGACAGGGCCCTGGACACCCAGGCTTCCTGGGACTGACCTGCCTCTCCTGCCAACCCCCTCCATGGAGGGGTGCCATTCAGAAGAATACTGTGGTCTCACCTTCTGCTCTGGGGACCCTGTTGCTCCTCAGAATCAAGGCAGAAACTTGGCAAAATTTGAATTTGTCAAAGATCCTTGGGCTGGTGCCTGATCCAAAGCAGTGCTTAAGAAGCTAAGAAACTCTTTTTAAATTGAATTGGCACCATCTCATCTCTCTTTCCAGGTTTTCTTTTTCCCATCTTGGGCCCCAGGAATTTTTTTTATCTCAATCTGTCCCAGGACTACCGAAGTATTTGTCCTTGTTGTGCATTGTGACCTTGAGAAGCATTTAAGAATCTCTAGCTTGCCCTCTCAAAGGGGTACAGAATTTGTAGTATAGAGAAAAATTAATAAAAAATGAATCAAAATTTGAAGCTTTCCAGATGAACTCAATTTAGGTTAATAATTATGCTCAGACTAAAGTAACAAGTCAAAATAATGGAGGGTAACTAGTTGACCACTTAAAAGACTACCTTGTAAGGGACGGGTAAAATATGATAAATTGGCTTTTATATTTTAATCATTTTCAAATGTAATGAATATAATTCTGTTCCAGAACCATGAGAAATATGACAACTTATTTGTAATTTACTCTGCTCTCCCTAAGAACAATGCTTTATTTCTCATACTGTTTTCAGAATAACCCCACCAATGCTTTTGATAGACTGTCTTGTACTCGGGAAAAAGAAAATGCATCACAGATCTATCAGAACAACCAGAAAGAAGGTATTTATAAATAGGTGACAAATGAGCGCTTATTTCCGCAGAGAACCAGCAGTGCAAATTTTATTGTGGCAAAGATTTGCAAAAAGTTATTAAAGATTTCTGAGTTAGACATAATAAAATTAATCCAAATTAGACTGAAATAAGAATATCAGTTTGAATGAGGAAAAGGTTGTTCGGTTGTATAACAGGAACAATTTAGACATCCTTCTGGAGCTTCAGTAAAAGCTGCTTTTCAAAATTTACATCTGACATTTTCCCTCTCCTGCCTTGTGAGGACAGAGGAAGGCAGATGGGAGTGGTGAAAAGAGATGTGGAAGACGGGGTCAGTGAGGAGGGGGCAGTGTTGTGCCCACAGTCAGTCAGCCTCAATACAAGTGGCCATGGGACCAATTATGAAAAAAAATCCACAAAAACTATATAATAGAAAGCAAAAAAGAGAAAGATTTCTTTGGTCTATATTTACACAGAATTTGTTTCCAACTTTCCAAGAAGGAGAGAAATGAAATTATCTTGGAGGCAGCCAGTTACGAATGAGCATGGATTTTGGAATCAGATTGCTCGGTTCCATATCTGCAGACTGGACCTCATGCTACCTCCATTGTAGATTCTTAAAGGAATAAAGATGTATGTAAATCATTCAACACATGGTAGTTGTTTTTAAGTTACCACTATGGTTTTTTATTAATGATGAGTTAGCAAGACGATACCTCTAAGATAAAAGAAGCACGATCAAGAAGAGGCGAAGCACATGCTGTAGAACAGAGTGAATTCTATTCTTTTGTCTAAGACGCTACCAGTTCAGGTTGGGGCATTCCTGACATAATTATGCAGGCCTGCAAATGCACCAGGGAATAGTTGCATGTCAACATTTCAAAGCGAGTTGGCTCCACGGTATTTCTAGCTTGGAAATTTCCACTAATTCAAGCCTTGTACAAAATATAGTGTGGAGGTTGAAAACCGGAGAAATTACCTGGCTTGCTGCCAAGTTTTTTTAATGGCAGCATTCTTCAGTCTCTGTTTCCTGGGCTGCCTGGCCACAGGAAAAGATGGATGATTGTCGTGTCTTTAGCCCTGCTCTGTCAATCATATGCCCCCAGAAGGAGGGCATGTCATTCTCTGGGCATGAACTAAGGAATTCTGGGGCTTGTGGAGCTCCAAGTCACATCACAGGACCTCCTCTCAAATGATTTTGTTGAATGAAAGTCATCCTGTAGTTTCCATAAATCAGCTTCAAAGATGAGGAACTGTTCTGGTTTGCTAAAGCTGCTGGAATGCAATACGAATGGATTGGCTTTTAAAATGGGGGTTTATTAGTTCACAAATTTGCAGTTCTAAGGCCATGAACATGTCCCAATTAAGGCATCAACAGGACCATATCTTCTCTGACGAAAGGTTGATGGCATTTGGGGTTCCTCTGTCACATGGGAAAGCACATGGCTTGCTCTGCCAATCCTTTTTTCCCAGGTTTAGCTTCTGGTTTCAGTGGCTTTCTCCAAAATGTCTCTGGGCTTCTGTCTCAGCTTCTCCAAGCTCTCTCCAAAATGTCTCTCACTGCCTTTTATCCTCCCATAGAGGGCTCCAGCAAGGGGATTAAGAGCCACCTTGAATGGGCAAGTCACATCTCAATGGAAACAACCGAACTGAAAGGTCCCACCCACAATAGGTCTGCACCCACAAGATTGGATTAAAAGAAAATAGGCTTTTCTGGGGTACATAACAGCTTCATACCAGCACAAGATCTCATACCTGGAGGCACTTTATTGGCAGCTGGTGCCAGCATCATGCCCAAAAGACCCAAGAAGTTCCAGCTGCTCAGGGCCAGCCCAGCCAAGCCACGCTGTGCTGGAGACCCGTGGGGATCTGGGGCTCCTTTCTCCAGTGCCATCAAGATGCCTAAGTGCCTCCTTGAATTCAAACACCATGTAATTAGTAGGAGAGGAGGGGAGAAACAGCCTTTATAGGATAGTCAACTTTGAATTGAATGGATTTTCGCCACTAAAAGGCTGAAATAACTTAAAGAAAACTGTTTTAAGTTGGTAGAGTAGTCTAAAATAACTAAATCCCCACACTAGGCAGAATAAAATAAATGTATTGTTTAAAAATGTTTTTAATTATATATTTTTATACATCTGAGTTGTGTGTATAACTATTACACCTCCGCATCTACCAAATTATAATAAAGATAAAAAACACTCCCTTAGAGTGAAGGGAAAATAATGCAGCATGGTTGGTTAAGACCAAACAAAAAGCTGGAATGCTGTGTGGCGTAAATGACTTCGTGGTTATGAAGTGGACTGCCAGTTTGGTTCTGTGCTTCTTCGCAGCCAGAATAAAAAGAGAAGCACAGTTAGTCACAGGTGTCACATTTTCAGAAAGCTAAAGAAAAACAGTTGCTCAGGAGAAGGTTTCCAGACACTAATGAAGGAAAGATCACAAGGTGGTGAGGGATGTAGTGGGCAAATAACACCCACAGGGAAACAAACAGTGGGAGTTTGAGAATTCATTCAACAAATACTTATAGATTGTGCCTATTATGCCAGCATGCCAGGCTCCAGGGATGAAGCAATGAGTAAGACTCAGAACTTGCCTGCACGGAGCTTACAATCTAGCTGAGTTTTAGATAGTTGTTTATTCCAGGTTTGTCAGTGCAGCCCGGCAGCAGAAAACCTTAAAATTAGTTCTGGCACAGGAGGTTTTATGAGGGGTCAAATCCATGTGGGTTGGATTTGTAGCTCATTAATAGTCCTGGCTGGTATTTAAATTTTGATAGGAGATGCTGTAAACTGGAAAGGCATTCATTTATTCATCCTGAAATATTTATTTGGCACTTACTCTGTGCCAGGTACAGTGGGAGACACTGAGAATACAAAGATGTGTCAGAGACATAGTCAAGGCTTTCTAGGAGCTCACGTGAGAGTGAAGGAATTGCACATGAGCAAACAAATCTTAGGGGATCATGGCAGGTGTTGCTACAGAGGTGTGAACTGAGACCTCTGGGCACACTCTTCCAGAGGGAGCCAGGGAGGACTCTCTCAAGAGGAGAAACTTGAGCTGGCTCCTCCGGGATCAGGAGCAACCACAGTAACAATAGCAAGCTTTTACTTGGTGTTTATTGTGCCGGCACTACTTTAAGCACTTTGCACACTTTAACTCACTTCAATCCTCATAGAAACTCTGAAGTAGGAAATGTTATTATCCCCATTTTACAAAAGGCATAGATAGGGAAGTTAAACAATGTGCTGATAAGTGATGTTAGGGGATGGACACCCCTCCCCTACCCTTTTCCGTGCTCCCTTATTTTCTACTCATCCTCCTCATCTCAGCTGGAATTCCCTTCCCTGGGTGGGGGGGCCTTCCTGATGCCCCAGATGAGGCTGGCTTTCCTGGTTGCACTCTTTAACAGCACCGTGTACTTCTGTTTAAAACTTACCACGTTGTGTAATTACATGCTTATGTGTGCAATTATTTATTTAATGCCTGCTTTCTGCTGTAGATTGTAATCTCCATGAAGGCAGAAACTCTTTGGGCATTTTCTCACTATTTAGTCTCCACTCTAAGAGTTTGGCAGGGGCAAGGGACTCAAATATCGGTTGAGTGAATAGAGTCAGGAAAGGGTCTGGGCTGTATGAAAAATTCATGGTAGACACTTAGGGAGACTGGGAGGGTGCGAGTGGGATTTGGAAATATCTTGGGACAAGTGTTCTACAAATCATGCCATCTAGGTGTTGTTTGTTTTAAAATAAACCCTGACCAGGACTACCCACTCAGGAAGGTAAGCTATTTACCTTTCTGTAACAAGAGACAAAAACGGAGAGGAGGGTTGGATGCTACCACTTCACAGTCCATGCCAGCGTTGGTCTACCAGATGTTTCCCAAGCCAATCTAGCAGTGCTAAACCTGCAGGGACAGATTTTTATATCTTAACTCTCCTTCTTCCTTCAGTCTCTAGGAGACAGAAGCAGAGAGGACCTCATGCTGGGAGATGGTTGGTGACACACCTTCCTTTGTTCCCTGGTTTCTGAGTGCCTTTTGGAAAGGTCTCTCACAGCTTGGGGTGGAGACTGGGGAGTGTTTCCTACTTCCTGGCTTCTTTCTTGCTGGTTGTAGGACTGGCAGGAACGGGGTGGGTTTTTGTCCTTTGACATCATGCCACTCTTTGCATCCTGAGCTTTTGCTGCCTCCCAGTTTCTATTTCCAGAGGAGAATGGTGGCTGAGTCTATATGTGGTGGGATGTTCTGCTTCTCTTTGGCATATTTGACTCAGTGAGGCTGAGTTAATTAGACAAGTTCAAGAGCCCGGAAACAGGCAACTGGAGTTTTGTGGCCTTTGCTACTTCTGTACCTCCTGAGGCTGCCAGGGATAATGTGGCTCAGTTTTTCTTGCCATTTCCATGATGAGGAACTTAGTTTCTTCCAGGAGGAAAAACTGGCTAAGCAAAGAGTTTACTGTATGGCCCTTCACCTTGAATGTCCCCATTAGTTCTCTGAATCAAATGAATTTATTTTCTCATCAAGCAGATGTTTATTGAGTGCCTTCTAGAGGCATAAAAAGGAAGTAGATAGGACAGGTCATATGAAACTTATGAATGGTTGCTGCCAAGGTTGTTGAGAGGACATAGAGATTGTATACATTTAGAGTGATCAGGGCAGGTGTTATAAGGAAGGTGGAGTTTGAATCTGACTCTTAAGGATGGATAGGATTTTGATAGGGGTAGACTTGGGTGAGGAGTGGGACTAGAAAATGGAATCCCAGGTGGAAATGACTGTGTGAACAAAGGCTAGAGAAAGATGTATTTGGGGTCTGGCAAGTGGGTCAGTGTTACTGGAGCAAGGAGTTAATGTGGGGAAAGAAAAAGAGTTTGGAGGTGAGAGCTGGCTCTAGAGAGTGGGAGCACTTTGGGGATTATATGGGGAGTCAGTGTAATTCTTACAGTAGACAATCTAATAGCCTTTTGCTTCTCATGAGCTCCCAATTTTGCAAAACTATTTTATTCAGGGAAAAAAAAAATCGCTCCCTCTTTTCCCCATAATGAGTGACCAAGGGAGCTCAGGGCTTCCTCACCTATAAAATTACGATTTCTGGGTTTCCTTATTTTTCTAAAATGCTCCTTTTCAAGTGTCTGCTCTCTTCCTATAGCCTTTATGCTTCTGGCTCAAGCCTTTCCCAGACCCTTCCACATTCTATTCTTTGCCTCTGTCTTCAGCCTTAGCAACGTCTTTTGCTTCACTGACTCTTTCCTCTTTAACAACAACTACTCACAAGTCGTCTCTTAAATTTTACAAATATAAACACCAACAGTGAGGTGAAAGGATCCTGTAGACAGCATTTTGAGTGAAGTACACCAGAAACAAAGGCAAACACTATAATGCCTCATCAATGTGGACTAACTACAATGTGTAAACTCAGAATTGAATCTTAGAGCACAGCTTATCAGGGGAACAATTATTGTAATGGTCCCTAGGTTGTAAGCTCTTACAGCAATCACATCTATTCCTGAATTGCAATGGCTTATCTCCAAACTCTGAAAAGAAAAAACAAAAACAAAAAACAAAAAACAACACCAAAACAATTCCTTCCCTGGACTGTTTCTGTCCTTCCTTGCATGGCCCAGTGGTCATAGGAAATGACCCATTTCTGCTGCCACACTCATGCTGCATGCCCTGCACCCTCTCCAGCCCAGCTTCTGTCCCAACTTGTCTGCCGAGATGGCTTTTAGGAATATCACTATAATGACCCTCTGTGCAGCTGCAAAAGGGTGGACTCTGGGGACAGGGCAAATCTCTCCTTCTGTCTGGGCAAGGAGAGGCTTAATCATGACATATGGTTCTTCTCTCCTCACCTTTAAATTCTAGCCTCTTACCTCCTTCATTCCCAAGGTGTCATGAGAGTTAAAAGTTTGTAAATTGCCTTGAATCCCTTGGGGATAACTAGCAAGTGTAAAGAATAAAAATCATTTCATATAAAACTGTTGAAAAACAGGCAGTGAATTGATTCACAGTCTCTCCCATTGGGCTATGATTATGAGTGTCTCAGATGAAATATCACATTTCAGCAAGACAGGTGATGCCTGTGTTAGGCTGTTAATTGTAATACAAAGCTTAATTTGCACTTCCGTCTATTTCTTATCCCACTAGGTTGGGGAGCAGGGGGGTGGCAGGGCTGGGGCTATTCAGGGAGGCTTTATAAGCCTGTCCTTGAGTTGGTGATAGAAGGAATTGATTGTTCTAGCATTGTGTAGTCAAAGCTTGATTGCTTGGTTCCATTAGCTCTCCAGCTATTCTGTGACTCAATAACACCATCATTTTTCCTGTCTCCTGAGCCAGAAACTTTACATCTATCATTTTCCCACCTACCTCTTCCTTTCTTTTGTTTCCCTCCCCTCCTCTCCCCTCCCGTTCCCTCCCCTCCCTTCCCTTCCCTTCTTCCCTCCATTCCTCCCTCCCTCCCATCTCCCTCTCTCCTTTCCTCTCATCCTCCCTCCTTCCTTTCCTTCCTTTTTCACTTCATTTCTTTTGCCATCATTCCTCAATAATTTTGATCATCAACTACACTGAAGGGACAAGAGATAAGATGATGATAAATGAGATAAACAGGGTTTCTGCCCTCTTATAATTTGTAAACTATCATGGTTGACAAACAATTATGCAAGAAATTCTACCAAAGTGTTATTTATTCATTCATTCATTTAACAAATAATTACAGAATGCAAGGCACAGATCTGGTGAACAACTTCTTGGGGACTATGATGGGCACAGTACAGACTTCTCTGAGAACGTAAAGCAGAAAACGAGTCTCATCTACAGGGGCAGGAGGGCGCTCAGAGAAGGCATGCTTTGACTGCAGTGAGAAGGAGTTAGGCCGGCACAATGGGCCAGGGGAAGTGGTTCAGGGAGCTGCTGGAGGGAGCAGCATGTGAGGAGGAGGGAAGGAAGCTCAGTGTGGCTGGCATATGTGGCATGCGAGGTCAGTGACGAATGATGAGTCCTGAGAGCTGAGCAGAGTCTGATAACAAGAGCCTTCTAAGCCACGCTGGTGAGCTTGGAGTTTATTCTAGGGCATTCAAAGGGCAATGAAATGTGTGAGGCAGTCTAGATTAGAGTGGTCTAATAGAACTCTGTGATAATGGAAATTCTGCTCTGGCCAGTATGGTAGCTACTAGCCACAGTAACTGTTGAGCACTTGAAATATGACTCTTGTGTCTTCGGAACTGAGTTTTAATGTAATTTAATTAAATTTAAATTTAAATAGCCACAGATGGCTCATAGCTACAGTCTTCGACAGTACAGATCTGTAGTATCTGCTCATCATATCCAAAATATAATCCAGTTTCTCCTACACAGCACCCCCAGGAGGGTCCTTTGTTCCTCTTCAGCCTTCCCCAATAGCAAAGGCCTGTTCATCTCTTGGTTTATGGGGTAGCTGTTTCCTAACAGTGTGTTCTCCTTCCTTCTCAGTGAGTCCTCACTCTCAAAGTGGGGACTGCTGCCTGGACTTTTGTTTTCATCCCAGGACAAGCCACATAGACTGTGTTCATTGAATCGTATTCATTTGATTCCCATTTTCCTTCTTGGGCCAAAGAGTAGAAAGCTCAAGGGCTCAGATGCCACCTTTGCCTATGGGCTAACCCATGGGGTCTGTGTGCCCCAGCCTCTGGGGGTGCAGATGGGATGTCTGCTCTCGAGAAGCCAGGCTGCATGGCCTCTGGAGCCTATTCTAAGTTGCTAATGCTGCCAGAATGCAAAACACCAGAGATGGATCGGCTTTTATGAAAGGGGGTTTATTTGGTTACACAGTTACAGTCTTAAGGCCATAAAGTGTCCAAGGTAAGGCATCAACAATCGGGTACCTTCACTGGAGGATGGCTAATGGTGTCCGGAAAACCTCTGTTAGCTGGGAAGGCACGTGGCCAGTGTCTGCTCCAAGTTCTGGTTTCAAAATGTCTTTCTCCCAGGACATTCCTCTCTAGGCTGCAGTTCCTCAAAAATGTCACTCTTAGTTGCACTTGGGGTATTTGTCCTCTCTCAGCTTCTCTGGAGCAAGACTCTGTTTTCAATGGCTGTCTTCAAAATGTCTCTCATCTGCAGCTCCTGTGCTTTCTTCAAAGTGTCCCTCTTGGCTGTAGCTCCTCTTCAAAATGTCACTCATAGCTGCACTGTGTTCCCTCTGCCCATCAGCTCATTTATATGGCTCCACTGATCAAGGCCCAACCTGAATGGGTGGGGCCATGCCTCCATGGAAATATCTCATCAGAGTTATCACCTACAGTTGGGTCGGGTGCATTTCCATGCAGATCTAATCAGCACCAAAACATCTGCCCCACAAGACTGCATCAAACAATACGGCTGTTTCTGGGGGACATAATACATTCAAACCAGCACAGAGCGCTTCTCGAATCTCTCACTTATCCAGCTCTTGGGCATCTCAGTGCTGTGAGTGAAGTAGGGTGGAGGGCTTCTCTGCTTCCTTGCAGAAAGGTGAGGTGTCACCCCCTGCAGAACTATTGGGCTCCTCTTCCGAATGCCTCACAATAACAGGGAGCTTGCTTTCCATCCTTCGATTTTCTCTTAACAGTCGAGTCGCTTTCCCACTGAAGTTTATAGTTTTGAAAGAATTGGAAAAGGGTCTTATTTCCATGCTTGTGTTTTCAGCTCAGCTTGAGGCTTGGAAGGAAATGTCCTTATGGTAGTTGCTCTGAATCAACTTGGGAGTAACTGATGATCCACCACTTCTTGAGCTTCCCTAAGACACTGGCACCAAAAGTGGGTGAAGCTCCTGCCTGAGGAGTTGCTGTTCCTGAGCAGAACTCCCCTATGTGACAGCAGAAGGCCCACATGACACAGTGTCCAGGGCTAGTTCTCCTCTATCTGGAAGCGCAGATGGTATCACCCAATTTTCAGAGTACATGGAGACCAAAGATGGAATTTTAGAGATGAAACAGGGATTTTGCTCTGGCAGCATTTTGGGTTCCCACTTGGGGAATCTATTTTGGTAGAATCACAGATCCCCAAATATTGTTTAGTCAGTGCGTGCATTCTTTCAAATAGCGTCCCCTTCTGGTAGCTGTCATTTGCAGTGATAGGGACCTCTCTACCATATGAGGCTGCCCTCTGTTCTCTGTCAGGCCCTTCTGACTACTGGAACACAGTTCCTTGGGCCAGGCTAAAATCTGCTCCTTTGTAGCTTTGTAGCTGGGTACTGACCTTTCTCTTGGGACACTATAAGCCAGCCTAATCATCCTCCATATGAAAGCCCACAGGTATTTGATGATAGCCATGTCTTTGCTTCTCCAGATAGGCTCCTAGAGTTCCTTTAAGGATTTCTCAGAGGATGAGCTATCAAGCCCTAAGGTCATCTTGACTGACAGACTTCAGTTTCTCCCCAGAGAGAGGGAGCACCCAGAACTAAAGATCATGCTTGGGTGTTGGTCCAGCAGAACAATAGATTGGAGCCACATCCTCCTTATTCTAGATGCTCCCCTTCTTTAACGCCACATGAGAACCGCAGGAGACTATAGTGCTCCAGTCACCGCAAGCATGAGGATGAAGTAGAAATAAGCAGGTGGGCTTTATGGGGAGATGTGGAGAGTGAGTGCCATGGGCAGACCTTGTGTGAAATTCCCGCATACATGTATCAGAGGGAGGTGCAAAGCAGTGGCCACCTGCAGAGCAAGTTGTGTCTTACTTTTTGTCCCATGTCCTCAGCTGGGCTCTCAGCTCTTGGAAGACAAGCCTCTCTTTTACATCGATGGGGTCTGGTGCAGTGTCCCACACAGAGCGGGCACTTGGTATTTGTTATTGGGGCTGCTGGGGATGATATCAGTGCTTGTTTAGACTGGAGGGAAGCAGGGGAGAGAATGAAACCAGACAAAGGATGTACCTAAGTAAGACCTGAGGGGTACTTAAAATGAGGACATGGAACTTTAGACTAATTAAAAAAAAAAAAAAAATGAAGAGGCAGAGGAAGGAACTGAAGGAGGGGACTGAAGTGGATGCAGCCACAGAACAATGATTTTAGAAGAGGCAGGCTCTGTGTATTTGAATGGGACCGGTGAGAAGCAGAGGGCTTGTTGTTTTCCATTTCCCCAGGAGGAATTTCATTCTTAAAAATAAGAGGCCTCCTTTTTTACATAAATGATCACTACTCTTCATACAAGCTCCCCCGAGACCGAGCTGGTATGTCCACTATTCAGGTGAGCAAAGGGCCTGGAGATCTTAAGTCACTATTCCATGGGGACAGTGTTGGAGACAGGGCTCCCCGGCCCTGACCTGACCAAATTGGGAGCAACTCCAGCTGAGTTCAGTGGTCACCAGAGGACAGGAGACCATGTTCTAAAAATGAGAGCTTAGGAAAGTGAAGGAAGTTGAGAGGGTTTATAAAAGAAGATGTGCTATTTGCTGATACCAGTTTGATTCAATTCAACAGGCATTTGTTTAGTGTCTGTGTTACACAAGGCCTCTGTGTGTCCTTCCTGCTGGAAAGGATGGAATCCTATGTTGGGCAGAGAAGAAATCTTGGCATGAAGGTCAATACCAGCTGCCCATAAGCAAGGAGGTGGGTTTAATCTGTGAGTTGGAGAAGGGCATCACATGCTGTTAGCAGGGGCCCAAAGTGGTTGCCACAAGCCGTAAGCTTTTGTACAGGGGGAGCCTGGGGCTTGGGGTCTGTTGCCCACAGGTGATTCTGTCGGGCGGCCCTCTCAGTGCTTTTGCCCCGTGGTTCAGCATCAGAGAGGGCTGGGAACTGCGGAGGTCACAAAGATGAACAAGATACAGTGAGCTAGAGCAAATTACACTCTTAACAGGGGACATAAGTCAAATGAACATGTCACTACATAATTACAGTATCTCCCCAGGGTCATGTTGATTACAAAGGTGGGAGAAATTGCTTCCTTTTGGAAGGGTTGTTGGAGGCTTCATGAAGGAGGAGACAATGGACTTGCTATTTGACCCCCAAACTGCCCCTGCGCTGCTCTTCCCCATCTCTGTACTTTCTGCAGTTGCTCAAGCCAAAATCTTACAGGAGTCATTGCTGATTCCTGCCTTTTCCTCACCCCCCACAATCTAGCACCAAGTTGCTTAGCCTCTATCTTTAACATATAGCTTGATTCTATCCATTTCATTCCGTATCCATTGCCACTGTGGAAGCTCTGGACAGAGCCATCTGTTGCTGGGACTGGGAAGGATCCCCCTTGGTGCTCTAAAATCCTACTCCTCTTCCCCTCCTATCAGTATCTTATGCAGCAGCAGGGTAATTAAGGGCAATTCAAGACCCTGATACTCCCCTTGCTCAAAAACCTTTGTGCTTTCCTGTATTTCTCAGGGTCCAGTTAGTGAAACAACTTTAGGCATTTCAAACAGGGAATATTAATAGGGGTGAAGAGAGGATGGGGGCATCCCAGAGCAGGAAACCATTACCACCTCTAGGTTGGAGGGACCCCCGTCACAATACCCAGAAGCTATTCAATCTTGGTGGGTCCTGCCTGCTAGGAGCTGGGACCTCGAGGGAGGGGCTGGTTGGGGGTGGCGGTGAGCTGTAACGACAAAGGAGACACCTCCATTGCCATTGAATGCCAGTTAAAGCCAAGAGGGAGAAAGAAATACTCAGGCTTCTCTCTTCTTCTATATTACAGACTCCCCCAGGGCCTCTCATTGGCCAAAACTTGCCAGGAGCCAGTCGCCAAGGGAGTCTGGGAAATGCTGAAGGGCAGGAAACTGATCTGATGAGGAATAGGTGACCACTGGGGCCCTCCAAGCTCTCCTTTAGGCCTTATCTGGCCCCAACTTGCCTTGCATCAATCTGCCCTTTCTCTTAGCATCCCAGCCACACCAGTCCCCTTACTAGTTCTGGAGCTCCCCAAACTCTTTCTTCCTCTCTCCTCTGGATATTGCCCTCTCTCCCTGGGATACACACCCATTGGCTACCCTCATGGCTGGCTCCTTCTCCTCCAGTCTTAGCTCAAATGTCACCTTCCCCGAGGGGCCTTTTCTGGCCACCTCATCTAAAGTAGCTCCCCTAGCCATTCTAATATTACAGTGTGCTATCATCTTGGCACTTCTTTATGGCACTTGCCATAATCAAAATTATTTAGTTCATTTGTTGTTTATCATCTGTCTCCCTTCACTGAAAAGAGGCTGTGTGATGGCAGGGCCTTGTTTGTTTCCCTCACTGTAGTGAACTGTTGTGGACATTCCCAGCACCTAGCATGGGCCAGACATAGTATACAATGAGTGAATATATGTGGCAAAAGTAAATGAATAGCATTGAAGCCGAGTCGAATCTCAAAAAGCAGTGATGGGGGAGAAGAAAGAACATTTTCAAACAAGGGAATAACATAAATAAAAGTAGAGATATTGGAAAGGCAACATTTTGGGAAACGTGAGAACTTTGGATTATTTGGAGTGTAGAGTACATGACAAGGGGGAGTTAAATCTG
Source organism: Choloepus didactylus (assembly GCF_015220235.1). Lineage (NCBI taxonomy): Eukaryota > Metazoa > Chordata > Mammalia > Pilosa > Megalonychidae > Choloepus > Choloepus didactylus. The sequence goes on along the minus strand of NC_051308.1, from coordinate 81,806,407 downwards.
AAAAGGCAGATCATGGAAGACCTCAAAGGCTGTTAGCAAATGTGTTCACTTAGGTAATAGGGAGCCACGGAAAGTTTTTGAACTGAGGGCATGACATACTCAGAATTGTTCTTTGAAAGATACATAGAAAATATCCAAAGACTGAGCTCATTGCTAATACCAGTGAAAACTTGTTTAGCTATCCTAGAGCCATAATTTGTATAAACAGAGGGATGACATTAGTAAAGCATCAGAAAAGGGCTGATAGACTTAAGAGGAATCCTACTTCGGTTAATTGATTGAAATATTCATTCAAAGAACCAGGCTCTGCCCTGAGCCAGAGGAGAGATATTTGAATGTAAAAACAGCATCCCTTCCCTTGGGCTCACGGTCTAATAAGGAAGATAGAATCTGTTAACAGATCATTACAATGCAGTGTGGTACATGCTAACAGAATTCTGTGCAGGGTGCTCGGGCCAGAGCAAGAACAACCAGCTGTTCCGGGGGGCGTCAGCGAAGCGGCTCACATCAGAGGACAAGCGTGGAAGGTGAGCAGGCGATGGCAGGTGAACAAAAGGGTGAAGGGAAAGAAAGCAGAGGGACGGTGTAAAATCCAGAGGGGGCAAGAGCACGGCTGTCTGGAGAACAGGGAGCAGCTCTGTGGGCAGGGGCAGGGTTACGGGGCCTGGGGTGGGTAAGGGGATCATGAAACCGATGACAGATAAGAAGTCGGAAAGATGGAAGGGGCTGGGTGATAAAGGGCTTTCCACACCCCCGAGAGGTTTTTGAAGAGGTGACTCTTTCCTATTGCTCCCTGACTTCTGTTCTTAGCAGAAACAGTCTCTTCATGGTCCTCACACAGGCAGTTTTCATTCATTAATTCATTCATTTTTTTCAACAAATATTTAACAAGTTCCTATTATTTTGCTAGGCACAGTTCTAGTTTATGGCCTGGGGTGGGGGTGGGGGAGGAAGTAACTTGTGTGTGCATGCACATGTGAATTTATTTTTTGCCAAGTAGTGATTAGTTTCATGAAAAAAAAACCTGTGTAAGGAATAGAATGTGATGGGAGAGGAGTACTGTTCAGCTTGGGTGGTCATGGGAGGCCTTTCGTGGAGGTGACAGACCTGAATGTGACTGCTGTGGGGAAGAGTGTTCCAGGCAGAGGGAACAATAAGTGCCAAGACCCTGAGGCAGGAAGAGCAAGGAGGACCGTGAAGCTGGAGCACGGTGAGTGAAGGCAGGGGGCTAGGAATCAAAGACACAGTCAGGGACCAGTCATGGACGCTTGGCTTTGGATTTTATTCTAAATGTGATGAGAAGTCATTGGGGGGTGAGCTGGGGATTGGCGTAATGCGATTTACATTGTGAAAGAATTTTGCTGCGTGCTTGTGGAAAGTAGGCTCCAGTGAGACAAGGGGGAAAGCGGTGAGGAGGCTATTGCAGTGAGACGGACAGGTGAGAGACGGTGGTGGCTCGGTGCAGGGTAAAAGCCATGCTGGTGAGAAATGGTCAGATCCCGGATGTGTTTTGAAGGTCGAGACAACAAGATGCGCCGATGGATTGAATGTGGTGGGTTAGGGAAAGGGAGAAGTCAAGGATGATTCCACAGGTTTCTGACCTGAGCATCTGGGTGAACTGTGGTGCTGTTTACTGAGATGAAAAACACTGACCAGGGGGCAGGTTTGGAAGGGGCAGAGAGCAGGGAAATCAAGTTTTAATTTGGAGAAGCCTGTCAGACGCCCACGTGGAGATGCACGTGGGCAGCTGGATGCACCGGCCTGGAGTTCAGGGGTGAAGTCAAAGGTAGAGATGGTCATTTGGGAGTGGCAGATGGTAGTTAAATGTGGTCTCTGAGTCCCAACTATCTTCTCAGGACCAGGGTCAGTGCTGCTGACCTAAAGCAGATTAGCGGGTGCCAGGGACCAGGGGGAGGAGGGAACAGGGAGCGACTGCTTAATGGGTTCAGGGTTTCCATTAGATAGTGGTGATGAATGAACAACACTGTGTGTACTTAATGCCACTGAACTGTACGCTGTAAAAATGGTAAATTTTATGTGTATTTTACCATAATTTGAAAAAAAAAATTCATCAGGGATGACAATTTCTACAGCCCTCTCATTCTGTTCTCCCTTTTGCAGCCTCCCCTCTTCTACTGGCTCCCTCCACTTGGGCCAGACTGGGGACTGGGGGCTGGGGTGGGAAAGGCTGGATGTTCAGGGCTGGGGGCTGGCACTGACCTGCCTTAAAGGGAAATCTGGCCATTTGTAGGGAGAGGTGGAAGAAGGCAGGGTTGGGATTGCAGAGCAGGTTGGATATTCTCCCATCTAACTTTAAGGTCTAGGGTGTAGATGAGGTTGGGGCAAAAGCTGACTGGAATGGGACCTTGGCAAGCTGGCGGCTATGATGGCAACTCATTTCTGGTCCATTTGACACCAAGATTGCCATGACACCCTCTCTTGCTAAGCCCCTGCTGCCAGAGGCACGTGGAAAAGTCTAGGGGTCTTGGTGCTGATGGTGCAAATTCTTGCCTTTCTCTTCCCAAGGCAGGTGAAGGAGCCTGGGAGGGGATGGCTCAGAGGATCCCGTGGGGGCTGGGAGAGACTGAAAAAGCAAAGACATCCCTGATAATCTGATTACTTGCCTTCTATTAGAGTGACCACACTGGATGCTCAGAGAGCAAGTTGCTGTGGGCTGTGATTTTGGGGTTTCCTAAGGACCCACTGACTTATCGAGCACCTGACATTCCCACCCAGGCAGTTTTACTTTGTGGCATAATATTGCCTTTGGCAGACCCCTGAAAGTACCTGTTACCTGGGAGGTGGAACTTGTTAGCTATTGCATTAGCATGGATGAGTTTATCAGCCTAGGAACAGTCACAGAGGGCACTGAGGGATCAGGATGAGGAGGACAATTGCATCTCCATGGGAAGAGATGAGGGTGATGGATGTGGAAATCCAGAAGAATCTGAACTATGGGGACTCCTCAGAGAAGGTGGGCAGAGGGGAAACTGCTGGCCCTTTACTGCTGGTGCTGGGCTACTTACTTCATGGAGGTTATATTCAGCCTCTGGGTGCTCAGCTCTGTACCTTGGCCATTGACTCTGGGCAGGGGAATCATGACCAGGGGGGCCCAGGAGTGTTCCTTGTCCTGGCTCTGGCCAGGTCCTGAGGTCTGGAGTCCATGGCAAATAGGTGGTAATCCAAGCAGTGAGACTGAATGAGGCCCTCAGGGGAGTGAGCATAGATAGAAAAGAAGAGAGGACCAAGGCAAGTCCCAGGGCCTTCACTTAAAGAGGTTGGGGAAAAGTAGGAGAACCAGTGAAAGAAGTTGGTAGGAAGTCATCTGTGAGGAAGGAGGAAGACCAAGAGCATGTGGTGTTCTGGAAGCCAAATGAAGAAATTGTTTCGAGTAGGAAAGAGTGATCAAGTGTGTCAAGTAAAGTGATGGGCCAAGGATATTAGTTCTCTTTTGCTGTGTAACAAACTACTCCCAAACTCAACAATTCAAAACAACCAATACTTGTTGTCTTACAAAGTTTCTGAAGGTCAGGACTCTGGAAGCAGCTTATCTGGGTGATTCTGATCCAGGGTGTCTCACAAGGTCACAATCCAATGTCGGTCAGGACAGCAGTCATCTCAAGGCTCAACAAGGGCTGGAGAATCCTGTTCCAAACTCATGCTTATCGTTGTTGGCAGGCTTCAGTTCCTCGCCATGTTGGCCTTGCCATAGGCTGCTCGAGGGACTTCATGACATTGCAGCTGGCTTCCTCCAGAGCAAGTGATCCAAGAGAAAAAGAGAGAGCACAAGAGAGCACCCAAGACAAAGTCACAGTATTTTATAACTTCATCTTGAAGTGCTGTACCATCGCCTCTGTGTGCCCTTGTTCACCCAGACCAACCCTGGCTCAATGTGGGAGGCTGGGGATACCAGGAGACAGGGTCCTTCTTGGAAGCTGGCAATCACATCAAGTATGACAATAACAATTGTTCATTAGGTTTAGCATTGTGGAGGTCCTTGTGACCTTAACAAAAACAGCAGGGAGAAAGGTTGATTAAAGTTGTTGTAAGGAAGAATGGGAGGAGGGGAACAGAGACTACGAATATTGACAATTCTTTTGAAGGGTTTGCTGGAGAGGGGAGCAAAGAAATGGGGTAATATCTGGTGAAGGAAGTGGTTTTCCTAAGATGGGAAAAATAACAGTATATTTGTGTGTTGAAGGGAATAATCTAATAGAGAGTAAAAAATTGATGATGTAGGAGAGAAAGAATTGCTGGAATATTGTCCTTGAGTAGGAGAGAGGAATAGGCCCTTGTATCAAGAGGAGGGGCTGGGTTAGATGAAGACTTCATCTAGACGAAGACAAACTATGTAGGAGATGGGCAGATTTGATTGTGGGAGTTTGTGGACTTCTCTTTTGATTGCTTCATTTTTTTTCTCAGTGAAGTGGGAAGCAAGTTCTTCAACTAGACTTGGCAGTAGCCTATGTATTTTTTAAACGACAGTTTTGATACTCATGATGATTTTGATGATGGAGGTGGTTGTGATGGTTAATGATGGTCTCAGTTAATGACCCCTGCCCACAGTTCCCAGAAATGCTTGTAGTCAAAAGTGGAACTTTTATTCTCAAATTTGTCCAGATGGTGGGGCATCTGCAGAGTCACAGTACTCTCTGTGCAATAACACAGAAACATGGATCTACTTGACCCAAAGTAAATACTTTATGCTAAATCAGATAAATCACCCACGATACTCATATATAGGAAAGAGGTAACTTATCTCAAGAGTTTTAAGGGGAAAAGTACAGGAAAGAAATCTTAAAATTAAAAAAAAATTCTTTCCATTAACAATTTTTTTTATGGGAACTGGAAGAAGAATGAAATTTTTTAAAAAAATTTATTTTGGGAAGGAACATTTCTGTCCAGCCTATAAAAAGTGCCTGATTTGAAAACCTGTGTAATGAACCTGGCAAGTGGAACAGCTCAGACCAACTTGCAAGCTCCAGCATCTGCTTTTTGTTCAGAGCTCTGAAAATAGTCAGATTTTCTGCCTTCAGGTGGAGGAATTCCAGAGTTGACCAAACAGAACTGCTTAGTGAAAAGTGTGAGGGCCTGGAGTTGCTCTCAGAACGTCTCTGGAAGAGCCAAGAGCACAGTCCCACGCCAATGCCTCCCAAACTCCCAGCAGGCCTTACATTATTACTATTATTATTATTATTATTATTATTATTACATTATTATTATTACAAGGGAAATCATGCATAAAATACCAAGTTCCCATATACCACCTTATTATTAATACCTTGAATTAGTGTGGTACATTTCTTATAATTGATGAATTATGTTCATTTTTATAAGTGTATTATTGTCTATAGTCCATGGTTTACATTAGGGTTCACTGTTTATGTTGTACAGTCCTGTGGTTTTTTGTCTAATTTTTATTCAAGTTGTATATGTATAACTTAAAATTTCTCCTTCAACCACATTCAGATATATAATTCAGTGCTGTTAATTGCATTCACAAGGTTGCTACCACCATCACCATCAATTACCAAAACTTTTCCTTTAACCCAAATAGAAACCGTACAATTTAAGCATTAGCTCCCCATTCCCTACCACCATCCCAACTCTTGGTAACCTGTATTCTGGTTTCTGACTCCATGAGTTTGCTTGTTCTAATTGTTTCATATCAGTGAGAGCCTAAAATATTTGTCCTTTTGTGTCTGGCTTATTTTACTCAACATGTTGTCTTCAGGGTTCATCCATGTTGTTGCATGTATCAGAATTCATTCCTTTTTATGGCTGAATACTATTTCATTGTATGTATATACCACATTTTATTTATCCATTCATCAACTGAAGGACACTGTATTTACTTCCATATTTTGGCAATTATGAATAATGCTGCTATAAATACTAGTGTGCAAATATCTGTTAGGCCTTATATTATTGTATCTTCTCCTCTTACTAGATCTTACCACAATAAAAAATAGATAGGACTCTGCCCTGGACCCCTAGTGAGCCCAGCTTCTTACCTGAGCCAGGTGATTTAGTGTCCTCCTCAGGCCAACAGCAAGGCTCTGGGAAAAAGGAAGAAAGTGAGAAAGCTTTTGAATGGACCACATCTGTGATGTTTAGAATTCAGCTTCAAGATCTGGCATCTTGCTTTCTCCCCTCTCACTCCACTGCCCTGTTTCTCAGCCCCTAGGTCTCTGTGTGCTGGCCTGGGCATGGGTCAGCCCTTGTTCCTCTTATCCTGTAAACAGATCCCATGGACACATTCATGGTTCTCAAAAAGCCCATGCCACATTGGCTGGGGCCAAAAGTAACCCTGGAGATCCGGGATGCTCCTCTAGCAACTGTGCTACAGCTGGTGGCCACCTCCTTTTTCCACAGGCAGATGCTCCTGTAACAGGAGTAAGTAGATTAGCCAGCTTGATGCTAGTGTGCTAAAGTTGCCTTGTCCAGCTGGCCCTTGGCTAAGGGAAGCCGCCTCTTCCTCCTGCCCTGCTCTGGCACTCAGTTCTCCGTTGTTGCTTCAGCTTCCAGTTTCTGAGGATTCCACGGTCATTGGATTCCTGCAGTGGGCTGGCCACTGACTTCTGCCTCTGCTGAGTCTGTTCTGAAGTTGGTTGTAAAGTGAAGCTGCTCCCATCTCAGCAGAGCCATCTTTGAAAAACCACAGGCTCTACCCAGACACATTGGCTGAGGGGAGGCAGCTTAATTCCTCTGCCACAAACAAGGGTCTCTGGAGCTTGAGGATCACGTATTCTTTTCTATGCTGTTTCCTGAAAAATAGGAAAAGGAAGTGGTGAATATTTAAGTTATAGTAACAACAAGTTCCTCCATAGGCTTTGTAGCTTGGGAAATGCTTTGTCCCACTATCTTATTTAATTCTCATTACAGAGCTGTTGGAGGCAGGGACAGTTACTTCCATTTTACAGATGAGAAAAGTAAGGCCCAGAGAAGCTGCCTAACTTACCCAAAGATGTTGAGCTGGTAAATGGGAAAGTCATGGCTGTAAGAAGCAGAAGCAGGGACAGTGAGGGTGGTTCAGATTAAGGGTGAACGCTGGAGGGAATACTGTTCTGGAAGCTGGAAGGGTGAAGTGTGCTTTCTCCTTGGGGCCTCGCTGAAGGAGACCTGGGGTTCCATGGAGTACTGACACCTCTCTGCACCCCCACATCCAATTCCCCGTTTCCTGTGACAGCTCTCCACTCGGTCTCACCTTTAGGGAAAGTGTCTGAGCAGTGCAGCTGGGCCAACTCTAGTGTTAGTTTCCAGGGCTTTCGCTTCAGCACACAAAGAAGACCACCTCTTTGAAACCTGTCACCACATCCCTAAAACCCAGCTTTACAGCTTAATCGAAGGGTGCAAGGCAGCAGAGAGCCAAAATGGAATTCCCTCCCCACTCCCTGGCAGCCCTGCTGTATAGAAAGCTACTTCAGAAATGTGCCTAAGCCAAGAGGACACAAATATCAGGGAGAATCTCCTCTCCAGATTCTAGGTAACCCTTGATCCTTCGTTGAGTACCCCTACTCTCCCCTCCACCGCCGAAATCCCCCAAAGACTCTTCCTAATATTGTGACCTCTAAAGTCATGGGATTTGACTCTTCTCCAAATAACCTGAACCAAAAACCGATGGCTTGCAGGAAAGTTACAATTAACTTCTCACTGGGAACAAAGCTCTAAAGAGACGTTTTTTAAAGGAAAACAAGAGGAAGAAGAAAGAGAGGTGACCAAAAAATTTTGCGTCTTCTGAGCCAATTGAGAAAGCCCTGAATTATTTGAGTGGAGAGTTATTCCAACAGGTGACACATTGATTTTTGGCTTCTCTTCATTGCTTTTATTGATGATTATATCCTCCTTTTCTAGATTTTCAGCAGTGGCCAGAGGTTAGAATGAATTGCTTTTCCTCACAGTCCATTGATTTCTGTGTTGACACAGATCAATTTCAGCTCAGAATAAGAACGAGCATCCTAATAGAGCTATCTAAAGTGGAAATAGTTGCCTTGGCAGGCAGTAAGCACCCTGTCAATGGAGGTGTTAAAACACAGACTGAATGTGCAGGAAATATTGTAGAACTGACTCAAGCGATGACTGGCATAATAGATTAGGTAATATTTAATGTCCTACCTTGTGTTCAACATCCATACCTATGATGACATTAACATTAAATAGATGCTGCGTATTAACCAGGACAGTGTTTCCCAATGTGTGGGACAGATATCACTGGTGGCATGCTAGATGATTTGCAGTGGTGAAGAAATGAACTTTAAAATTTTTATATTAAAAATAAGCACAACAAATCATGATCTCATGGATATCATCTTCCAGGATGAAGCTAAGGTAATCAATTCCATGGTAACCCACTTTAAGATGGCAAAAATTATGGGTGAGATCCTATAAGACCTGCCCTTGAACATTCAGAATGTCTTATTGTTGAATTTTAGCCTTAACTGTTCAGACGAATGGATAGTGCAGATGATCCAGATCAATAATATGGAAATCTTATCTACCGTATTTCTTTGGTGAATCTCAGCATTCTTTTCTATGAGACATTGTGAAGCAGACTTGAACGGTCACAGCCATAAAACTCAGGTCCTCAGCCACTTTAGTGGGAATCAACTTGACCTTTTCAAATCCCATGGTTTTCCTTAGTTGTAGCCAGAAAAGTTCTAGTTAACTCACGATGTATCATGCTTTTGATTAAATATACAGTCAACTCACTATTCTACCTCTTCACCTTCTTCCCTGGAGCTTACTTGGCTGACCCTGGAGTGGGGCATCCCTCCCGGGAACCAGCGCTCTCCTCACTGACGCGGCTGGAGCACCATCAGGGGGTCCTCCTGTCTGTGGCCACTGGCGCCCGTCCCTCCTGCATCACTCCTGAAGCCATACCTCCTGTCTCCTGGTGCACAGATCCCATCTCCTCCTTGCCTGATTTGAGGCCCCTTCAGGTCAGTGTGCAAGATGTCCACACCCCTCCTAGAGGAACAGGAGTGTGTGGAGCATATGGAAGAGAGGCAATCTTCAGAGATTCTTCTGCCCCACTCAGGAGCATTAGGGATGGGGAGGGATCAACTCAAGTCCTCTCTCTGTGCCTCTACCTGGACCTGCCCTGCCTGCATTTTACCTCGTGGCATGTTGATCTTGTGTTCATCACTTTGCAAGGCTTGTCTTTGCCCAGAGTGCAGGAGAGAAGTAGCCACTCTTTACTGGATTATTGCTTAATAGTTTCCAATTACTCTCCTAACCTCTTGCCCTGTTCCTGAACAGTTTATTCTCGACAGCAGCCAAAGAAGATTGTTTCATAACTGCTTAAAACCTTCTAGGGGCCTCCATTTCACTCAGAGGAAGACAAAGGTCCTACATGAGCTGCCCTCCACGTTACCCCCTTGACTTCATCTCCTGACACTCCTGCTCCTGCCGCACTGACAGCCTCCTTACTGTCCCTAGATGAGCTAGGCTCACTCCATCATCAAGACCTTTGCATTGCCTTTTCCGTCTTCCTGGATATCTGATTGCATAATCCCTCACTCAAATGTCACCTTTCCAAATAGCCCTACACTGACCACCCTATTTAAATTGCAGCTGACCTTAACTCTCTCCCTCACTGCCTGGCCGACTCTTGTGTAATGCAGAGTTTCTGCTTAAATATCCTATAATATCCTGTTCTCCAAGGAGGCTGCCTCCTCTGACTCCCCAAGGCCTTCTGTGGACTCCCAAAGCACCTAATCTTTTTTTCCTCATTTGAGCACTTTTCATGGTGTCAGAATCTGTTAGCAGGTCTGTTTTTAGCCCTGGTGCCTAGCACAATGCTTGTTGCATTTATTTTACATTCAATAAATGTATTGAATAAAGCAATGATTGGATAACAAATGAATAAGTGGATGGAAATTGTTGTGAAGTTCATTAGAAAGCCTATGAAGCCTCTAGTATGGTGCTTGGGTCAAAAATACTGTAAGGGGAGGGCTTCTTGTCACCGAGCTTCCAAATTTTTTAAATTCAGCCAGCCCCAGTGGAAATTGCATTGAGTTTTGTATAGGAGAAATCAGGTTGTTATATATATATATATATATATTATATTACAGTATCAAGTCTTTCTTATACTCAGCTGAGGCCCCTCTTCTTGCCTCACATCCTAGAGTCACTGCCTAGCTATCAAGCAGCCCAGCCCCACAGAACACTGGCCTTAGAGTGTGCTAATTTATTTAAGTGATGTTCATTTCACCTCTAACAGGTGACTGGCCCTGGGGGAACTCAAGTTTTGGTTGGGAAACAAGGTAGAAGAAAGGTAGCACATGCCACTCTGGAGCATGCATGTGACCACTAGATAGACGAGCTTTTCCAGTGCTCCTCCGAAGTCATGTAATTATATTTTTTCAGCAAAAGTAATATGTGAGTATTACTAAATGACATTGACTTTTGTAATTTGAGGACCCATTTCTTATATAAACATTTGCAAGTCAGAAAGAAAATATACATTTTTTTTTCATACAGGTTGTCCAAATTTTTGGATTGAAAAGTAGAGGTGACACTACAATGGTGAACGTGGTCAGGAATTTGTGACAGTTCGAGGGCAGTGTAAGGTCCTTGGCAGCTGGGAGATGGAGGTATAAGGTGACAGGAGAGGTGGAAAGGATCTCAAGACTCATGTTGTCCATTCACCCCTTGCTTCATCTCAGAGCCAAGCTGAGTCATCACTTGTGTCTTGTCAGGTGCCCACTCCTCCTTCCCTGGGCTCACGGGGCAGCCCTAGAGGAGGCCCTGTGGTGATGCTGCGTGATGCTGCTGCATCAGGACCAGCCAAGAGCATGCTCTGCCCAAGCAGTGCTTTGCCACTGACCACAGCTCTGCCTCTCCTACAGACCCACATAGAGACATAGAGGCAGGCCTGGGAAGGCAGGGAGAATCAGGTGCAAACATACACAAACTTATTACCCCTATGCTCATATGCATATGCAGTCTCTGAAACATGTCATATGATCTTGACTATTTGAGGTCCCATCCACTTTCAAAGTGCAGCTTAAATAATCCTTTTTTCAGCTTCCCAGAGAGACAGTGGGTGAGGTATCAGATGACCCAGGTTCGAATTCCAGATGCAATGTTTACTAGCTCCGTGATCTTGGGTAAGTCCTCATGCCCTGTTTTCTTATATCTGAAATGGGAATAGTCAAAACACTTACCCTACAAAGTGGCTACTAAACATCAATCTTCAGCCCTGAGAAAGTGCTTGGTAAGTAGAAAATATTCTTAGAGCTCAGCATCATGCAGTGGATGACAGCAGAGGGTATGGAGTCAGATCTGGATTAGAATCCTGCCTCCACCATTTAATGACCTTGTGACTCTGACCTTCGGGGTATTATTGAACTCCTTTAAATCTCAATTTCTGCCTCTAAAATTGAGTTAACAATAGTAGTTTCATAAGATTTTTTGCAAAACTTAAATAAAATTTTAAAGGATTTATTGCCGTGATGGCTCTTAATACAGGTATCTGTCATAAAATAAAAACTCAATAGATAATAAATATTATTTTTATTGATGATGATGATGATGCCGGTGTCTACTATGATCTCTAAATCTTTTTCAACTATGCACAATTACAGCTAGTCCTTTTCCACACTATACTATTTCAGTGTTCTCTTCCTCACCAAAAACTTGCTTCTTGCCCAATTAACTAAACTTTATTCAGCTTGGTTTGAGTCATTTTCCCATTACACCAAGGGCTCCTAGAATTAGAATGCTAGCCTCAAGAATTTTATGCAAGAGTCAAGTCCCAGTGTCTGTGTATAAAAGATGAATAACAGTCAAAAAGTACAAATAAAAAAAAATTATATGGAAGGGTATGAGAGAATTTTCCCCCTGCTGTGACCAAATCATTAAATGGTTATGTAGGTTTGTGGGGTAGTTAAAATCTTATAATTGTGCAAGTGGATAGGGGAGCTCCTCTAGTTAATTTGCTTTGGGGTACTAGTAACAAAAAACCTAACTCAAAGGGACTTCAGCCATAGGGAGATGAACTGGCTCACAAAGCGTGTGGTCTAGATGTGGGATGGCTTCCAGGTTAACTGAGGCTGGTGGCCTTATGTCCGTTTCCTGTGATTCCCTTTGCTCTGCTCTCCTCCGTTTGGCATCTTCATCTTCAGGTTGACATGAGTGCCAACAGTAGTTCCAAGGTCCACATTTGTGCACTACATTGTCCAGAAGGAGAGGAGCCACCTCTGTCTCTAGTCTTCCCTTAAAAGCTGGGGAAATTTTCCCAGAAGCCCCAGCAAACTTTACCTCACACTTGACGGGCCTCGTGTGGCTGGGATCTTGAGGCTGGGGTTCTTATGTGCCCTTTCATTAACTAATCTCTGGCAAGAGAGACGGATCACCTTGATGGGTTTAGTCTGATTGGAACCCACCCCTGGAGCTGAGACCCATCCCCCAAACTGTATTGGAAAGAATGGAATGATCTTGAAGAGGTAACCATAATGTTTATAACAGTCTTCTTTTTAGCTTGTTGGAAGTATGCAGACACTTTCAATTTGATTGTTAATTGTTGGTATAATCTTACAAGTGCTCTGTGTCATATTGCACAACTTCAGGGGACACCAGTCTGAGCTGCATGTCTGTAATTGTCAACATTGTGCCCTGTGTATATATATTGAAGAAAAAATCCTTCAGGTGATAATTTCCCTGTAAATGCAAATTTTGTTCATCATGAGTTCTTTGCCTTATAATTATAATCTGTCATTATTAGTAATTATGTTATAAAATAAGCAATAAATGACCAGAAAGAGAAGCATAAAAATGAGCAGCTAGAGAGCGCAGAGATGAAGGTGGGATGAAGTGAAGATTCTAGAAGCTTGCAGAAGTCATTTATGCTTTGGAGGTTAAGGATGTCTTTCTTCCATTTCCATCAGCATCTGAGTAACCAGATCATAACCTGTTGTCCTTCCACCTGTTGTCAGGCTTCTTTCCATGTATTTGATCGCAGCTGGAAAGGTGGGTGGACAAAGGCTAGGTTCTGAGACCGGCCTGACAGCTGGGCCTGACCACCAGGAGGGGCCAGCCCTAGCAGACAGGTGGGGCAAAGCTCAGTTCTGGAAGGTGTGGCTACCCATCAAGGGGCTCACAGCTGCCAACATCTAGGGCCATAGGGTGGTCCTAATGCCAGGCTAGGAGCTTCGCACTTGTTTCTCTAGGCAGCGATTCTGACTGACTCTACCCATCCATACCAATTTCCTTATGCAGTGTAGTGAGGACCCACTGTGGACTAGCATGTTTGAAAGCCTGTGCTGATATTATGATCCTGCTCGGAGAAGAGCTTTGGTCTGATGGCACAAACAGTGCTGTCTCCTATCTACAATTTTACTGCAGCAGTAACTTACTCCTCTTTAAAAGATGACTTCTAAAGAAATCACTTTAAGTAATCTTAGCCTGCATGGGTGGGAGCGATATAATCAGGTACTAGTTGGAGATCCCGAGTGCTCCAGGGATTGACACTTGAGAAATGTTTTGATAGAAAAGAGGCAATTGGAGGTTATTGCAGCACTGTTGGTTTAGTTTGTTGAGCTTGATGCTGCAGTGGTTTGGAGAAATATCTTTCAGGGAGTACGTGGGGGCTCACGGGAGCTAACTGCCCAGCCCTTTGGTATCCCAGGAGAGCTAACTCTGGCACTTCTACTTTGTTTCTGCAAGTCCAGGGTTTATAGCATTTTGTTTTCTTTCCAGCTATCTTCATTACCGATTCTAGAGACTATCCCAAAGTAATATGTTATTCTTAGTTTTATATTTCCCTTAAAGTCCTCAGAAAAAGTACCCACCCCCCGCCCTTTATGTAACTTTACACTGTTTTCTTTTCTTTTTTTTTTTTTTGAATTAGAGAATTGTGGGTTTACAGAAAAATCATGCATAAAATACAGGGTTTCCATATGCAACCCTATTATTAACAACTTGCATTGATGTACATTTGTTACAATTGATAAAGCACATTTTTATAATTGTACTATTAACTATAAACCACTCAACATGATGTCTTCATCCATGTTGTCACAGGTATCAGAATTTCATTTCTTCTTACTGCTGAATAATATTCCGTTGTGTGTAAATACCACATTTTGTTTACCCCATTCATTGGTTGATGGACATTAGGTTGCTTCCATCTTTTGGCAATTGTGAATAATACTGCTACGAACATCATTGTGCAAAAATCTATCTGAGTCCTTGCTTTCAATTCTTTCAGGTATATTCCTAGAAGAGGGATTGCTGGGTCGTATGGTAATTCTATACTTAACTTTCTGACTCCAACTGTCCCGAACAGTGACTGCCCCATTTTACATTCTCAACAGCAATGAATGAGTGTTCTTATTTTTCCATATCCTCTTCAACACTTTTAACCAATTTTAAATAATAGCCATTCTAGTGGGTGTGAAATGGTAGCTCAATGAGGTTTGTTTATTTATTTATTTTTTAAATTCAGTTTTATTGAAATATATTCACATACCATACAATCATCCATGGTATACAATCAACTGTTCACAGTATGATCATATAGTGATGCATTCATCACCACAATCTATTTCTGAACATTTTCCTTACATCAGAAAGATCAATGAGGTTTTGACATGCATTTCCCTGATGGCTAATGGGTTTGAGCATCTTTTCTTCTCTTGTGCTTTTTGTCCATTTGTATTATTTTCTTTGGGGAGATGTCTATTCAAGTCTTTTGCCCTTTTTTTTTAATATTCATTTTATTAAGATATATTCACATACCACACAGTCATACAAAACAAATCGTACATTCGATTGTTCACAGTACCATTACATAGTTGTACATTCATCACCAAAATCAATCCCCAACACCCTCATTACCACACACACAAAAATAACCAGAATAATAATTAAAGTGAAAAAGAGCAACTAAAGCAAAAAGAACACTGGGCGCCCTTGTCTGTTTGTTTGTTTGTTTCCTTCCCCCACCTTTCCACTCATCCATTCACGAACTAGACAAAGGTGTGATCCCCATGGCCCCCCCAATCCCACTGTCCCCTCTCATAAGCCACATTTTTATACAATTGCCTTCAAGATTCATGGGTTCTGGGTTGTAGTTTGGTAGTTTCAGGTATCCACCACGAGCTACCCCAATTCATTAGAACCTAAAAAGGGTTGTCTAAATTGTGTGTAAGAGTGCCCACCAGAGTGACCTCTCAGCTCCTTTTGGAATCTCTCTGCCATTGAAGCTTATTTCATTTCCTTTCACATCCCCCTTTTGGTCAAGAAGATGTTCCCCATCCCATGATGCCGGGTCTACATTCTTCCCCGGGAGTCATATTCCACGTTGCCAGGGAGATTCACTCCCCTGGGTGTCTGATCCCACGTAGGGGGGAGGGCAGTGATTTCACCTGCCAAGTTGGCTTAGGTAGAGAGAGAGGGCCACATCTGAGCAACAAAGAGGCATTCAGGAGGAGGCTCTTAGGCACAATTGTAGGGAGGCCTAGCCTTTCCTTTGCAGCAACAGTCTTCCCAAGGGCAAATCCCATGGTTGAGGGCTCAATCCATCAAACCACCAGTCCTCTATGTCTGTGGGCATGTTAGCAACCATCGAGGTAGGGCAGGCCAATAACCCTGCATTCTCCACAGGCTCCTCAAGGGGGCTCTGCATATTTTTTTCCTTGTTTATTTTTTATTTATTTTTTAAACTTTTTTTTCTAAATCAACTGTATGAAAAATAAAAAAATTTAAATAAAAAATTTTAAAAAATACAATAAAAGAACATTTCAAAGAGACCATAACAAGGGAGTAAGAAAAAGACAACTAACCTAAGATAACTACTTTACTTCCAACATGTTCCTACTCTACCCCAAGAAAGTAACCTAATACAGCAACATTTCTGTGAACTTGTTCCTACTATATCCATCAGAAATTAACAGACCATAGTCATTCCTGGGCATTCCCAGAATTTTAAATTTACCCATGATGGCTAATCTGTTCTTCTTGGATTATTGTTCCCCGTTCCTTAATTGCTCTCTATTGCTAGTTTCCCTACATTCTACATTATTTTACATTTTTCAAAGTTCACATTAGTGGTAGCATATAATATTTCTCTTTTTGTGCCTGGCTTATTTTGCTGAGCATTATGTCTTCAGGGTTCATCCATGTTGTCATATGTTTCATGACATCGTTCCTTCTTACTGCTGTGTAGTATTCCATCGTGTGTATATACCACATTTTATTTATCCACTCATCTGTTGAAGGACATTTGGGTTGTTTCCATCTCTTGGCAATTGTGAATAATGCTGCTATGAACATTGGTGTGCAGATATCTGTTCTTGTCACTGCTTTCTGATCTTCTGGGTATATACTGAGAAGTGCTCTTTTGCCCTTTTTTAAATTGGGTTGTTTGTTTTTTTGTTGTTGAGTTGAAGGATTTCTTTATATATTCTGGATATTAAATCCTTATTAGACATGTAGTTTGCAAATATTTTCCCCCATTGTGTAGGTTGTTGTTTTACTTTCATGATAAAGTCCTTTGAGACACATAAGTTTTTAATATTGATGAGGTCTTATTTATCTATTTTTTTCTTCTGTTCTTTGTGCTTTGGGGTGTAATGTCTAAGAAACTGTTGCCCAACACAAGTCCTGAATATGCCTCCCTACATTTTCATTTAGGAGTTTTATAGTTTTGGATCTTAAATTTAGCTCTTTGATCCATTTTGAGTTTGAGTTTTAACAAATGGAGATACAGTTTTCTCAGCACCATTTGTTGAAGAGACCATTATTCCTTAATTGAGTCATCTTTGCCACCTTGTTAAAAATCAGTTGGCCATAAATATGAAGCTTGATTTCTGAACTCTAAATTTGGTTCTGTAATCTATCTGTCCGTACTTGTGCCAGTGTCATGCTGTTTTGATTATTGTGGCTTTGTAGTAAGTTTGAAGATTGGGAAGTTTGAGTCCTCCAGCTTCTTTCTTCTTTTTTAAAAAGGCTTTAGCTAATTGGGGCCCCTTACCCTTCCATATAAATTTGATGATTGATTTTTACATTTCTGCAAAGAAAGGTGTTGGAATTTTGATAGGGATTGCCTTGAAACTGTAAATAGCTTTGGATAGAATGAGCATCTCAGCAATATATTTAGTCTTCCAATTCATTACTAGTGTATAGAAACACTACTGATTTTTGGGTGTTGCTCTTGTATCCCACCACTTTGCTGAGTTTATTTATTAGTTCTAGGGGCTTTGTTGCAGATTTTTAAGGATTTTCTGTTATAGGATGAGGTCTTTTTCTTGCCTAATGGCTCTGGCTAGCACTTCCAGTACAATGTTGAATAACAGGGGTGACAGTGGGCATCCTTGTCTTGTTGCTTATCTTAAAGGGAAAGTTCTCAGTTTTTCACTATTACGTATAGTATTAGCTGTGGGTTTTTCATATATGCCATCTATCATGTTGAGGAAGTTTCCTTCTAGTCCTAGTTTTCTAAGTGTTTTAATCAAAAAGGGGTACTGGGTATTGTAAAATGCCTTCTGCATCAATTGAGATGATCATATGGTTTTTGTCCTTCATTTTGTTAATGTGGTATATTATATTAACTGGTTTTCTTATGCTGAACCACCCTTGCAAAGCTGAGATAAATCAATTGATCACAGTGTAAAATTCTTTTAATGTGCTACTGGATTTAATTTGCTAGTATTTTGTTGAGTATTTTTGCATCTAGATTCATAAGGAAAATGGTCATAGTTTTCTTTTCTTGTGGTATCTTAAATTGTTTTTGGTATGAAGGTGATTTGGGCCTTGTAGGATGAATTCTGGAGTATTCCCTCATCCTAAATTTTTTGGAAGAGTTTGAGCAGGATAGATGTTAATTCTTCTTGCAATGTTTGGTAAAATTCCTCTGTAAAGCCATCTGGTCCTATGTTTTCTTTATTGGGAGGCTTTTGATTACTGATTCAGTCTCTTTACTAGTTACTGGTTTGTTGAGATCTTCTATTTCTTCTTGTGTCAGTGTAGGTAGTTTGTGTTTCTAGGAATTTGTCCGTTTCATCTAGGTTATCTGATTTGATGGCATACAGTTGTTCCTAGTATCTTCTTATAATCCTTTTTATTCAGTGGGGTTGACAGTAATGTCCCCCTTTTCATTTCTGATTTTAGCTATTTGTGTCCTCTCTTTCTCTTTCTTTGTCAGTCTAACTAAAGGTTTGCTAATTTTACTGAATTTTTCAAAGAGCCAACTTTTGGTTTTGTTGATTCTTCATTTTATTTTTCTTTCTCCATTTCATTTATCTCTGCCCTAATCTTTATTTCCCTCCTTCTGCTCACTTTGGGTTTAGTTTGCTCTTCTTTTCTAGAACCTCCAGTTGTAAGGTTATATCTCTGATTTGATATCTTTCTTCTTTTTTTATGTAAACATTTAGAGCTATAAATTTCCCTTTCAACTCTGCCTTTGTTGCATCCTATAAGTTGTGGTATGTTGTATTTTCATTTTCATTTTCCTCAAGATATTTCCTAATTTCCCTTCTGATTTTCTCTTTAACCCATTGGTTGTTTAAGAGTATGTTGTTTAATTTCCACATATTTGTGGACTTTCCATTTCTCCCTTTGTTATTGACTCCTAGCTTCACGCCATTGTGGTTGGAGAAGATACAATTGTATGATTTCAGTATCTTTGAATTTACTGCAACTTGGTTTGTGACCTAAGATATGATCTATCCTGGAGAATGATCCATGTACAACTGAGAAGAATGTGTATTTTATTTTTCTTGGGTGAAGGGTTCTATATATGTCTGTTAGGTTTAGAGTGTCAGTCACGTCTTGTATTTCCTTACTGATCTTCTCTCTAGACGTTCTATCCATTCTTGAAAGTGGTGTATTAAAGTGTCTTCTACTAATGTAGACCTGTTATTATTTTGTCTCCTTGTTGAACTGACCCTTTTATCAGTTTCTAATGACTGCCTTTGTCCCTCATAGCAGTGTTTGACTTAAAGTCTATTATATCTGATGCTAGTATAACTATCCCAGCTCTCTTTTGATTACTACTTGAATTGTCTAGCTTTCTCAATACTTTCACTTTCAACCTACTTATGACTTGAAATGTAAGGTGAGTCTCTTGTAGACAGCTTATAGTTGGATCATGCTTTTTTATCCATTCTGCCTATGTCTGCCTTTTAACTGGACAGTTTAATCCATTTACACTTAAAATCACTATGGATACAGGACTTTCTTCTGCTATTTTCCTATTTTATATTTGTAACTTTTATATCCTTTTTGTCCCTCAATTCTTCCATTAATGCCTACTTTCATATTTATTTGATTTTTGTATTGTATCATATTGAATCCTTCTCATTTCTATCTGGATATATATTTTTATATATGGTTTCCATGGGATTAAAATTTAACATTCCAAATATAAAGCAATCACATTTGTTCTGATACCAACTTACCTTCAACAGCATATCCATACATTGTATACCTCTCTGTCCCCCCCACCATTTTTTTGTGCTTATTAGAAATTATATCTTTGTACACTGTATGTTGAAAACCATAGACTTATCATTACATTTTATGAATTTGCATTTTAGCATCTGTAGGGAGTAACATATCAGAAATATAATAGTACTAGCATTTATAATTGCCCAAATGGTTACTTTTACCAGAGGTCTTTATTTCTTTCTGTTGCTTTGAATCACTATCTAGCTTCCTTTCCTTTTACTCTGAAAAACTCCCCATTGCATTGCTTTTGTAGGGCAGGTTTAGTGGTGATGAACTACCTCAGCTTTTGCTTATCTGGGAATGTCTTAATCTCTCCCTCAAGTCTCACCAGCTATGAAATTTTTGGTTGCCAATTGTTTTCTCTCAGCGTTTTCTAGGTATTTCCACCTACTGCCTTCTAGCCTCTGTGGTTTCTAGTAAGAAATCAGCATTTAATCTAATTGGGACTCCCTTGTACACATGTTGCTTTTTTCTTTCAGCTTTCAGAACTCTCTCTTTGTTCTTTGTATTTGACAGATTGATCAATATGTGATGTGATTTATTTTTTTTTTTTTTTCAAGTTATCCTATTTGTTGTCCTCTGGCTTTTGGATGTGCATATTCACATCCTTTGCTAAGTTTGCGAAGTTTTCTGTCATTATTTCTTTGAATAGTCCTTCTGCCCCTTTTTTTCTTCTCCATCTGAGACTCCCATAATGTATATATTTTGGTCTTTATGATTTATTTTTCTGCTCCTCAATCTGACTCATTTCAAACCTCTTGTCTTCAAGTTTGCTGATTCTTTCTTCCACCAGCCCAACTGTTGTTGAAACCCTCCCAGGAGTTTTTCATTTCAGTTATTTGGTCAACCCAGTAGTTCTGTTTGGTTCCTTTTCAAAAGTTCTTTTTATTGAGATTCTCTTATTGTTCATTCATTGTTTTCCTGATATCTTTAGTTCTTTATATTTTCCTTCATCTCCATGAGCATACCACCTGTTTTCCTTTTATCCTTTTCCTTTCTCCTTGAGCATATAGAAGATCATTTTTTAAAAAAAGTCTTTGTCCAGTATGTCTACAGTCTTGTTTTCTTTGTTGATATTTTCTGGATTTTTATCCTTTTACTTTGGATGGGTCATCATTTCTTGTTTCTTTGTCTTGTAATCATTTGTTGAAAATTGTACATTTTAATATTTTAAAATGTTAACTCTGGTATTTATTCCCTGAGATGTCTGCTTCTTGAGTTTGCTGTCAGCTGGGGATATGGCAGAGATTTCTTGAGTGTCAGGAACTAATAAAGCCAAACAAATTTAAGCAAAAACGTCTTTTAGCATCTTTGCAAACTGGCTTTGCTTTGGCCAATGCTCTTTGTCTGAATTTAGCTTTCCTATCAGCAAGAACACCCAATGTGTATTCAAACTTCAGGTCTTCCATGTCTTTTCTGGACCTATGTCTTGTCCTTGATTTGTCCTTGCTAATGGCTTTAGAAATTCTCCTATTTACGGGAGTTTGAATGCCTTGTGTACTTCCCAGGAAACAGATCTTCTCTCTCTTCGGTCTTCCATTATGGACTTAAAACAGGTTAACCTTGCCCCAGGCTCCAAACTGTCCTAGAGAGAGGGAAAGGTTGGAATCAAGAAGGGTGCCAGGAGCTCAGTCCAAGGCTCCCCAAAGCTGTGCTTTCTTGACTCAGCCTTTCCCAACTAATGCAGCTGTTTAATTGTCCTCCACAGCTCTGAGAAAGTGTACTCTTCCAGTTTGCTAAGGCTGTCATTATGCAAAATATCAGAAATGGACTGGCTTTTTTTAAAGGGGGTTTATTTGGTTACAGATTTGTAGTCCTAAGGCCATAAAAGTGTCTAAACTAAGGCATCAACAAGAGAATACTTTCACTGATGAAAGGCCGATGGTGTCTGGAGCACCTCTGTCAGGTGGGAAGGCACATGGCTGGCGTCTGCTGGTCCTGGGTTCATTTCAGTTCCCCTCTCTTAGCTTCTCTGGGGCAAACTCTGGGCTCGATCTCTTAGCTTAGCAGCTCCAAACATCCCTCTGTCTGCATCTGCAACTGTCTCCAAGTGTCAGCAAGCATCTGGGTCTGTGTTGGCTCTTAGCTTCTCTCTTAAATACTCCAGTGAACTAATCAAGACCCACCCTGAATGGGCGTGGTCCACACCTCCCTAGAAATATCTAATCAAAATGTTTCACTCTAATCAAGACTAATAGGTCTGGCCCCACAAGACTGCATTAAATAACATGGCTTTTTGGGAGCCATAATATATCCAAACTGGCACATGTACTGTCTCTAAGTCTCATTCACTGCCTTTGTCAGGGGTGAGTTGGAACATTCTCAGAGCTGGGCCCCCAGTGATCTGAAGTAGCTAATTAAAAGCACTGATCACTGATCTGCTTGTACGTCCCCTCCCTACATTTGGGGGAAGTAGATTTTTATGTCCTTCTCTGGCACCAGGAAGCTACTCCAGGGGCTAGACTCCATTGCTGCTTGCCAGAGAGAGAGCAATTTACTGTATTTACGGTAATTTACCAGCCTCTTCCTTCTCTTCCCTGGATGCTGGACCATGTTCTACTAGACTCCAGAGTTTTGAAAAAGTTGACTCAGACAGTTCCTGGCTGTTTAATGGTTGTTCTGGTGGACAACTATTCATTAAGGACAATATCTCTTACCATCTTAGTAAAACCTCTCAGGACTATATGCTGCTTTTAGGACAGTTTCTCAAGGCAGGATCCCTGGGGAGGTAGAGACAGGGAGAGGATGGGACAGGAGTGGTGCTTATTTAAAAACTGTAGATTTCTAAGCCCACTCAAAATCTACCAAATGAGAATCTCTTCAGGGAGGTCCCAGGTATCTATATTTTAAAATGAGCAATGTTAATAGTTCTGGTGTACACTAAGGTTTGAGAACCACAGTCTTAGGGAGTCATGGCAAATTCCTGGAGCTTCCTACTCTGCCATCTTCCCACAATTTTTTAAAACTTCAGTTTAAAAAAAATACACTCGGAGGATCTAAGATGGTGGCATAGAGAGGAGTGGAAGCTAAGTAGTCCCCCTGGAACAACTGAAAAAAACCAGAAACAACTAGTAAATAATCCGGAATAACTGTGGGGGGACAAACAAGACCCTCCCCTCGTCATACACCAACCTGAATTGGGAGGAATGCCCGAGATCACAGCATAAAATCTGTAAGTAAAACCTGTGGATCCAAGTCGCGAGACCCCCTCCCCCACAGCCCAAGCTGCAAAGCCTCGTGGTGCCAGAGAGAAGCTCTCTCCCAGCAAGCGAATACAGCTCAGCTGAGCTCCAGCTGGGGTTTCAGTTAGCAAGTGTGAACTTCTCACTACGAGGTACGAATCCCCGACAAACAGACAGAGGCTTTGGGTGATGACTGACCTTGGTGAGCTGGAGGGTCACCTTGGAATAGCTCTGAAGGGGATTTTCTGTTTCTTTTTTGGCTCAGTGGAGAAAGCCTCAGCCATTTTCAGTTCTCAGACAAAGGTACAGCACAGGCAGAGAGAGACCATTGAAATGCTAATACCTCCCCCTGGGGGGGGTCTATCTTCTCTAGGAGGAAAGGTTTGGAGCCCAGCTCTACTATCTGCCTTCCATTGAGAACTAGGGAAAAACAGCCACACCTTCTTACACCAGTCAAGAATTACAGGCTGACACACACCACCTGCTGGGCAGAAAAGCACAGAAACCTGAGGCATCACAGGGTGTACTAATTTTCTAAGATACACCCTCAGGGAAACTGGATACTGAATATTTCTTCCTTCTGGGACCTGAGCCCGTTCTGGTCAGGGAAAACCTGATTGGGGTAACCAAGGAAACCATGCCTAGACAACAGAAAATTACAACCTACACTAAGAAACATGAAGTTATGACACAGTCAAAGGAACAAACTTACACTTCAACTGTGATACAGGAATTGAAACAGCTAATAATAAGTCAATTCAAAAAGTCTAGGGAAGATATGGCGAAAGAGCTGAACCATATAATGAAAACACAGGACATACATAAGGTAAAAATTGGAAGTTCGAAAAACCAACTGGCAGAATCTATGGAAATGAAAGGCACAACACAAGAGATGAAAGCCACACTGAAAAAATACAACAGCAGATCTCAAGAGGCAGAAGAAAACACTCAGGAACTGGAGAACAAGGCACCTGAAAGCCTACACACAGAGGAACAGATAGAGAAAAGAATGGAAAAATATGAGCAGCATCTCTGGGAACTTAAAGACAAAATGAAAAGCAAGAATTTACGTGTCATTGGTATCCCAGAAGGAGAAAAGAAGGGAAAACAGGCAGAAGCAATAATAGAGGAAATAATCAATGAAAATTTCCCATCTCTTATGAAAAACAAAATTACAGATCCAAGAAGTGCAGCGTACTCCAAACAGAATAGATCTGAACAGTTCTACACCAAGACACTTAACGATCACATTATCAATGTCAAAGATAAAGAGAGAATCCTGAAAGCAGCAAGAGAAAAGTGAGCTATCACATACAAAGGAAGCTTGATAAGACTATGTGTGGATTTCTCAATAGAAACTATGGAGGCAAGAAGGAAGTGGGGTGATATATTTAAGATACTGAAGGAGAAAAACCACCAACCAAGAATCCTATATCTGGCAAAACTATCCTTCAGATATGAGGGAGAGCTTAAACTATTCTCTGACAGACAATGACAGAGTTTGTGAACAAGATACCTGCTCTACAGGAAACACTAAAGGAAGCATTGCAGACAGAAAGGAAATGACAGGAGTGAGAGATTTGGAAAACAATTTTGGGAGATAGCACAGCAATGTAAGTACACTGAACAAAGATGACTGTGAATATGGTTGAAGGAGGAAGGCTAGGACCATATGGGACACCAGAACAGAAGATGAACAATAAAGACTGGGACTGTGTAACTCAGGGAAACCTGGGGTACTCAACAATTGTAATAAAAGGTACAGATATGTTTTTACATGAGGTAGAACAAATGAATGTCAACATTGCAAGGTGTTAAAAATAGGGTGGGATTTGGGTGAAAATACAATCAATGCAAACTAGAGGCTAGGATTAACAGAAACATTGTGTTATGCTTCCTTTGATGTAGCAAGGGCAGTGTACCAAAGCTAAATCCATATGGCGGTAGGGGTGGGGAATGGGGGAAGGGTATGGGACTCCTGGCATTGGTGATATTGTCTGACTCTTTATTCTACTTTAGGTTGATGCTATCTTTCCTTTCATCACTATCTAGCTATCAGGTTTTGTTTTTTTTTATTTTTGTTTTTGTTTGCTTGTTTTTCTCTCTTTCTCTTTTCTTTTTCTTTTGTCTCTCTGCCTTCTTTGACTCTTCCTGTGTCTTTGTGGAAGAAATGGAGATGTCCTTATATATAGAGTGCCAATGGTGCTCAATACATAAATATGTGACTATACATGGAACCAATGATTGTTTACTTAGGACGGAATGTATGGTGTGTGAACAAAACCATCTTAAAAGAAATCTTAAGATGATGAAGCAACCCTGAGGGCACTATATTGAGTGAAATAAGACAGACACATTAAGGCAAATATTGCAGGGTCTCACTGATATGAACTAATTATAATATGTAAACTCATAGACATGAAATATAGGTTACCAGGATATAGAAATGAGGCCAAAGAATGGGGAGCAGTTGCTTATTTTGAGCAGAATATTCAACTAGGGTGAAATTAAACATTTGGGAATGGACAGAGGTGATGGTAGCATGTTATGACAATAACTAACAGTGCTGAAAGGTGTGTGAAGATGGCAGAAAGGGCAAGCTCAGAGTCACACATGTCACCAGAAGGAAAGTTGGAGGTTAAAAGATGGGAATGTATAAAACAGTGAATTTTGTGGTGGACAATGTCTGTGACTAACTATACAAATATTAAAAATCACTCTCATGAACTAGAGCAAATGTATGTCACTATAACTAGAAGTTAATAATAGAGAGGCATATAGAGAAAAAGTATATACCTATTGCAAACTATATACTACAGTTAGTAGTATTTTAACATTCTTTTATCAGCAGTAACAAATGAACTATACCAAAACTATGAATCAATAATGGGGGGGTGTGTGGTTAGGGGTATGGGAGGCTCTGAGTTTCCTTTTTTCTTGTCTTTATTTTTTTTCTGGAGTAGTGAAAATGTTCTAAAAATTGAAAAAAAAGATTGTGTTGATGGATGCGCAGCTGTATGGTGGTGCTGTGGACAGCTGATTGTACACTTTGGATCTTTGGATAGTTGTATGGTGTCTGAACAATCTCAATAAAACAAAAACAAAAACAAAAACAAAAAATATACTCTACTTTCTAAAATTGGAGTGTTATACATTTACCGAAAAATCATGCAGAAAGTATATAGTTCCCATATACAACCCCCCATACTCACAGTTTTTACTATTATTAACATTTTGCACTAAAATTATATCTTTGTTACAAATCATGACACAATATTATTACTATTATGCAATTAACTATAGTCCGTGGTTTAATTAGGGTTCACTCTTTGTGTTGTACAGTTCTATGGGTTTTAAAAAATTTTTTCTGGTATTGTATATACAACCTAAAATTTGCCACTTTTTTCTACTTTCAGGTATAAAATTCAGTGGTGTTAATTACCTTCACAGTGTTGTGCCACCATTACCATGATCCGTTGCCAAACCTTTTTCATCACCCCAATCAGAAACTCCATTCCAATTAAGCATTAACTCCCCATTCTCCACTCCCACCCATGGTAACCCGAATGATATAGTTTTGGACTCTGAATTTGCAGTGAAATAAGCCAGACACAAAAGGACAAATACTGTATGAGCTCACTTATATGAAATAATTAGAATATGCAAGTTCAGTCACTTCTCTTTTTATATTTGTCTGTTTGTTTTTGTATAGGGGAGCAATAGATCAACAAACACTGGAAAATTCAAATGTTCAAGGAATCTCAAGATACTTTTTTAGTGGTACTTTTTGGTGTGTATTAAAAAGTAGCTGTGCTGGGCCTAACTCTTTGAGCTTCTTTCTTGCCTCTTGTTGTGGTACCAGAAAGAGCTTCCAGGGCCTTTCTCAGTTCCCCACATGTGGAAAGCACTCAATCAATTTTTGATTAATGGATCTGTTGTCCTTTTCTATCATGATTTTTGCACAGTGGTGTATTATGTCTTTCCTCCTGATTAAAAAGTCTTCTTTCCTTCTCATCCAGGTAAGTCCTGTGGAGGTTCTGAGCAGCCTCTTAAAGCAGAATAGGAAATGTGAATATTCAAGCAAATTGGAAAGTTTAAACCAAAACCCCTTAAAACTACTCTTACCCACACAAGTGTAGTTGTAAGGATTTCTGCAGAAGCTGACTCTTAAGGAGGGCTGATTTACCATGGCAGCAAAATTATGGTATGGGAAACTGCAGCACATCTTTCTCCCTCATTCTCCTTTTCCCTCCCTTTCCTGTTCCCCTATTCCTTTCTTTTCTAAATATTTATTGAATGCCTACAAGTGCTGGGTGCTAAGGATCTAGCAGTGAATAAAGCAGATGTGGTCTCTGCCTTCATGTAATGTAAAGGCTTGTGGGAGGGGGTAGTCACTAATCAAAGGAATGCAAAGATACATCTGTCTGTGATGTGAACCCACTATATCACTGATTAGGTCCCAACAATGTTGAAAATTTTTGAGGTCTTGTTTCCTGAACCCTTGGTGCTTTAACTGATTGTCACAACACTTAGGATTTCTCCTTTTTCTTTTATATAAAACATATCTGTTTATCTAGCTCAATATACATTATGATGTGGCTAATTTTCAGCAACTGATTAATGCACACCCCTGCCCCCGTTAGATTGGTCAGTATTTAATGTATTTGACATATTTACAAATATCTGCATTTGTACTTACTTTTGTGATGATACCACAGTGCAAATACTGTCATGGAAATGGAGACTGCTAGTGCTTATCCGTACAGGTTTTCCCCTTCCTAGACTCTACTTCTGCTCTCCTGTAGTTAAGTAGGGTTATATGACTGAGTTCTGGCTGATGGAGGGTGACTTGGCCTCTAAACCTGTTGCAAGATCCTCCCTCCATGTGCTTTTTCTTTTTCCTCATCTCCCAGCTGGAGAGGGAAAGTCCAGTGGATGACTCAGGCCCTAGGCTCCGTGTCAGCCAACTATAGCCTTCAGCACAGCTGCCTGTATTTGTAAACAAAGTTTTATTGAAATCCAGCCATGCTCATTTATTTTTGTATTGTCTATGGCTGCCTTTGCATTACAAAGGCAGAGTTGAGGAGGAGTTATAGCCAAGATGTTATGGCCCTCAAAGCCTGAAATATTTACTATCTGGCCCTTTAAGAAAAATCTTGCCAACTCCTGCCCTAGGGGACGGTAGAGCCACTGAATTGAAGGAACCTGGGTCCCTGAATGACTGTGTGGAGCAGAGCTTTTCCTTCCTAACTTTCAGGACAACTTACATCCATCATCAGACTGTGACATGAGGGAGAAATAAACCTTTATTTTGTTAAGCCACAGATATTTTGGGGTTGCTTGCTACATTACTTACTTTAATAAAAACTTAAGTCATTTTACATTATTAAAATGATAGCTAATAGTCACTGGGTATTTTGTATGTGCCAAGTACTGTTCTACAGGCTTCACGCAACAACCCTGTGAAGCATCTATTCTTAATGACTATTTTACATTAGGGAATGAAAAGTTAAGTAATTTTTGCCCAGGGATTCATAGCTGGGGAGAGGGGAGCTGGGATTTGTACTTACCCAGACAGCCTGACTCCTGAGTGCAGGCACCTAACCTCTGCTCTTTCTCCCATATTTACATAATTTACAGTCCCCAAGTTCTTTCCCAGATGCCATCTTATTTGATTCTCACCGCAGACTTCTGTAGGACAGGTTATATGATTATCCTCATTGTTCAGGTGAGGAAACTGACCTAGAGGAAAAAAGCAATTTGCCAAAGGTTACATCACTAGCAAGTGGTCAAATTGTGACTTGAACCCAAAGCTTCTGACTCCATATCACAGGCTCCACATGAGCTCATGCTGACTTAGTGAAAACTCCATATTTGAAGCGGATTATTTCCCTTGGGTCTTGGTTTACATTCCAAATGCACCAGCCTGTAAAATTCCTGTTGGACATTAGCCCATCCTTGAACAGTAACCATAACAACATAGACATATGGAGAGGAATGTGGGATGGACAGAGAATGATGCCAGGATGGATGGAGCTTTGCAGGGAGTGGGGGTGGGTCAAGGAACTCCTCTTGGATGTGCTTTGCTAAGTTCCTTTCACGATACGGGCTGAAAATCACTGAGAGGGACACTGTTCTAGGGGTCTTTAATATCCGAATTCATTCAAGACATCTCCTGCCATCCTAGTACAGCCTCTCAGGACTATGTGCTGCTTTTAGGGCAGTTTCTCAAGGCAGGATCCCTGGGGAGGTGGGAAAGGGTGGAGGATGGGATAGGAGTGGTGCTTATTTAAAAAATGTATATTCCTAAGCCCCACTCAAAATCTACTGAATGAGAATCTCTGCAGGAAGGTCCCGGGAATCTGTATTTTAAATGAGCAATGTAGATGGTTCTGGGTCCACTAAGTTTTGAGAACCACAGCCTTACAGAGTCATGGCAAATGAAAATGACACCCCACTTTTACTCCTTCTTTGGTGGTCAGGTCCCAAGCTGCCTCAGATAAGAAAATTCCCTAGATGACTATTTATTTCTCACTAGGAATATATCCTTTGAGCAGGGGTGAGGGTGATGAGTAGGATCAGGCCCTGCCTCTCTTTTGATTGGGCAGGAAACTCATTATCTTCATTAGTTCTCCTCTCAAAAGAATGTTTTTAGAAAGGAGCTCAACATAGTATCTTAACTGTGTGGTATCATACCTTAAAAATTGTTTCCTTCTTGTGATTTTTAATTTCTAACACCTGGGAGTTGAGGCCCTTCTGCCCTATTCTTGCCCAGGGGAGATAAAGAAGAAAAGAGCTGGGATAGCTCAGGGCTGGCGTGGAGATGCCATGTGCCTGCCACTCACCTTTCAGTGCCCATCTGTCCCATTTCTGTCCTCTGTCTCCAAGTCTATGGTGTTGGGTGCTGTAGGCAATGGAGAGTTCTTCCTCCTTACTGGACTCAAAACTTTCTAGGTGTGAAGACAATAAATTCACAAGAGCATAAGCTTTGTAGACTCCTAGGTGCTTCTGTTTCTCGTGGAGGCTGCACATGATCTGGAACAATTCAGAAGTAAGGGATGGAGGGTAGCAGTGCAGGGGAGGAGGGTGGAGTGGCCTCAACATGGTGGACTCACCTGCAAACCAAGGGACATGTGGGTTATTATTTCTAAAGTAAAAATTGAAACCATTTATAGGATATAAAACACAACAAAAAGAAAGATGGTGCAAAGGACATAATGTTACATGGACATGATGGTTAGGTCATGTGTCAGCTGGGCCAGCTGATGGTGTCCAGTTGTTTGGTCAAGCAAGCACTGGCCTGATTGTTACCATAAGGACACTTTGTGGACTTAAATCATCACTAGGCTGATTTCATCTGTGGCTGATTACATCTACAATCAATTGAGGAGATAATGAGAGACATCTCCAGTCTTCACTTTGACTTGGAAGGGTGAGAAGGGAGAAGATTTTGGAGACAGTCAAGAAGATAACTAATGGTTCAAGCATCTCTGGCAGTGCACAGTGCTTGGAATAGGGGTGGAGGAGAAGGGCCTTACCCCCAAACCCATTGTCCTCTGGCACACGATGGAAGAGTTTTTCTCGGGCTCCTGGGCTGCAATTGTGCCACTAGGCCCTCTTCCCCATCAGGATCACGTAATTTAAAATCACATCCCTTGCCCATTAGCAAAACATAGCCATGAAAAAACAAAAGAGAGGAGTAGGTGGAAAGCAAGGATTAGAAGAATGAGACAAGGGCCTGGGAGCTTGCACACCCTCTTTCATGGGCCTGTATCTCAGAGCAGCAGGATCTGCTCTCCCTCCATTAGAGGGTGGGGGTGAAGGGCACGGAGAGCCACTTTGCTTTCAGGAAGCTTCTTACCTGGTGCATCCTCCCAATTCTGTTTTGTGGCTTTCCATTTTCTCCTTTTGCCGGGTTCTCTGTAGAACCTGCCCCCTTGGCATAACTGAATGATAATGATGGAGTCCAGGAGATACGGTTAAAAGGCCAGCTAGTTCAGCTGCCTGCCTGTAGCACTCAGACTCTTACTGAATGATAATAATGTCCAAGAACTTATTATATGCCAGGCTTTCTTTTTAATACTTTATCTTTCATCCTTCCAAAAAAAATATAAAAGTAGTTGTTTTTATTAACTTCACTTTAAAGATGTGGAAACTAGGACAAGAGAGGTTAACTTGCCCAAGATCCTGCAGCTGGTATGTATGTAGACTGGAGAGGAGGCTCTGAACATTTAGCAATCCTTCCCTGCTTGGTTAGGTTGTGCCTCTCCGGAATTTCTTAATCCACCAGTCTTGAGTGGAAAGTGTATCCCCTCCTGACCTGGGACAGAACTGTTTATCCTCCAAAGAATGTGTGGCATTGAACGTGGGTCTCATTTTATTAACAAAGCACTCTTTAAGCACTGTGTCAGTCAAGATAGGCCAGGTTTTGCTTCAGTAATAAACAGCCTTAAAATCTCAGTGGCTTAAAAAAGGTTTATTTCTCACTCATATCCTACATCCATAAAAGGTTAGCTAGGGGTTCTCTGGCACGTTTTCATTGTCCTCACTCTGATTCCTAAGCACAGCTACCATCTGGAACATTGGCAGTGATTATGGCAGAGAAATAAAGAGTGCTCTAGATCAGGGATCAGCAAACTACAGCCCACAGGCCAAAACTGACTCCCTTCTTGTTTTTGTAAGTTAAGTTTTATTGGAACAATACCACACCCCATTCATTCTGGCTGCTTTAATGCCTCAACAGCAAAGTTTAAGAAGTAGTTGTGACAGACATGGTATGGATTGCAAAGTCTAAAAGTTTTACTCTGTCCCATTACAGAAAGTTTGCCAACCTTGCTCTAGAGGGTCTTGAGCTGGCATTTAAATGCTTAGCCTCAAAGTGGCATGCATCACTTCCACTTACAGCTCACCGACCAAAGTGTTCATGTGGCCCCACTCAGCCACAGGAGCCACATGTATTTTGTCCTCCAAAACGCCATGTTGTTTAATGCAATCTTGTTGGGGCAGACATATTACCACTGATCAGGTTGGAATCTTTGGATTAGGCTGTTTCCATGGAGATGTGACCCACCCAAACGTGGGTAATACCTTTGATTAGATTATTTCCCAGAGGTGTGGCCCCAACCATTCAGTGTGGGTCTTAATTAAATCATTGGAGTTCTTTAAGAGCACACAGACAGAAGGAGCTCACTGCTGCAGCTGGGAGAGACATTTTGGAGATGGCCATTGAAAGCAGACTTTTGCTGACACTTGTCTCCAGAGAATCTAAGAGAGGGCAAAACACCCCAAGAGCAACATTTCGAAGAGTGCACAGGAGCTGAGAGAGGAGCTGGAACACAACCCAGCATCAGCAGATGCCAGCCACATGTCTTCCCAGCTAACAGAGATTTTCCAGATGCCATTGGCCTCCCTTCAGTAAAGGGTATACTTGTGTTGATGTCTTAATTTGGACATTTTCATGGCCTTTAGACTGTAGATTTGTAACCAAATAACCCCTCTTTATAAAATCCAGCCCATTTCTGTTATTTTGCATAATGGCAGCAGTAGCAAACAAGAACAGGGGCGAACGAGAATATTTGGCAAACAGCACTAATGATCACCACAAGCACCTACTATGTGTTGACCTCCATGATAGGTACTAGATTCAGAAAGATAAACAAGACAGAATCCATAGTCTTAGGGAATTCATGGAATATCAAAATTGGGAGGCTGGGGTGAGGGCAGACTCAGTATATAGATTTAAGTGCCCTTCCCTGGAGGACAGAGATGGAGACTGTCTTGTCTGACTTGCCTGCGATGGAAGATGGTTCTCTCCGTGTGATGACAGCCACACCTGGGGACTGGCCGGCTTGGCAAGCAGTGGGGGCAACAGATTCCCCTGATGAACATTTATATCAATAATAGAAGGGTTGTTTAACAGGAATTCTTAAGGGAAAGATGAGATAATTTCATGTTTTGATATTCATAGAATTGATTCAGTTGAAGCTGAAGCTCTGTAGTGCATATTATTGCTACTGTAATTTTGGCAAAGATGTGATTCAAATTGGCAAAGTGTCTGGAAGGGGAAATGCAGTTAGGAGAGTGCGGGTGGGGCGGGCCAGGACACAGGCGACGGGCTGTGCCAGGAGCCCTGTCGTGGAGGGACACGAGCAAGGGGGCTGTGGGAGGTGGAGCCTGAGACTACCTCGGGATGCAGGTGGGAGTGGAGCAGCCTGGGGAGGGGTGCGTGCATGTGTGTGGTGAGGGAGAGACATTTAAACATCGTAGGAATGAGGGATAATTTTAAAATCCATCAAGTGATTTGAGACAGAATGACAACGTGAGGAGCATGAATCACTCTTTCTCAGGACCCACCCAATCGTTTGCAGGATTTGAAATGCCTTTTGCCTGTATTTCTCCATTTATCTCTCCAACCAAGCTCATCCTGGACCCTTTTCCTCCCTTCCCCTGGTCTCTTGACCCAGACTTGAGAGCCGAGGATCCAGCTCATCCCAGGAGCCTTCAGCTCAGCACCACTGAGGCCTTGGGGTGTCCCACTGGTAGGGCTGGGGAGACCAGTCCAGATGCTAGAAAGGGAGAAGGAGACAAATCAGGATGGCTCCTCAGGGTCCACTCTCCAGGGAAGCCAGGATTTATATAACATTCTCATCAGGCTTTACCACACATGCACTAAAAGCACCTTGGCCTTTTCTTGTATATTTTCTACCTTAGTGTAACGAGAAGGGGGACTGGAAGAGGCTTCTATGGATTCTGCTTTATGTGGCAGAGACAGTGTGATTAATATAGTGGGACCAACGGTGAGCTGGGACTTGAGACTTGAGTGCACTCCCAGCTCTGTCTCTCATTGGCAGTGTGACCCTGAATGGGTTTCTCTACTCTCTGGACCTCAGTTTCCTCATCTGTAAAATAATAGGGTTAGAACATGAAGGTCCCTGCCCATTTGAATATTCTTTGATTTTATGATTTGCAATTTGACTTGCCATCCCGACCAGGGAAGGTGGGGGCTGGGGATTGTGATTCTGGAGGGCAGCATTCTGGGAGGCCCAGGGGCCCAGCACAGTCCCCTCTGTGTAGTGGGGACTCACCAAGCGCTGGTTAGATGATTTGGATGCCAGGGATCCTCAAAGCATGGAGAACAAGTGGCACTTCGTATCGCCGACAGAGTGTGTGTCCCATCCCCTCCAGCGTGACTCGGGGCAGCTACTTGTGGTATGGTTGTGGGTAGAGAAGGAATTCAGGTGTTGTGCTCTTGGCAAGGTGGTAAGTTCAGCAACCCTCAGCCAGAACGACTGTGCTCCAGACAGACCTCAGGCCTGCTGTGGGAACTTTTTCTGAATCCTTTGGGTCCCCTAAATCCTCTGTGGACATGCTCTTCCTTTGCCTATAATTCTCCCTGGTTCCTTACCCGGTAAGCTCTGTGTAAACCCAGGTTAATGGTCATTTCGTCCGCAAAGCTGTCCTGACCACACCCAGACTGGCTTAGGTGCCCTCCTATGAGCTCAGAAGCCTGCCAGGCCTGCTTCAGTCATCACACATCATGCTGGCACAGGGCCTGGCCCATGGGGGGCCCTCAGTAAACATTTATTGCATGAGTACCTCTTTCAGAGGCAAATCTGGCCACCGCCCCCTCAGCATGGAAAAGGAAAAGGAGCCTCATGGGAGCTGGCAGGGGCACCTGATTCCCACGTGCTCCCCTATCGTGCGGCGGAAACAAGCATTATTAGGAAAGGAGGAAACACCCCATATAGGGGACCCACTTGTAGAGCACAGACAAGCCTTGTGGCTGGTCCTGGGGGAGAGTGTGGGAGTCAAAGCAGCAGGTGGTGGGTGGAACTCCCTGAGAGGTGTGGGGACACTGGGAGAGGGCTTCGAGGGATTCTTTCACCAAAAATGGGAGAGAACAGCCAGGAAACTGCCCGAGGTGGGGGCTGAGATGGACAGCCCTTGGAGATCTCCTCCAAAGTAGCACCTTCATGCACTTATCACAGTTGTGTATAGTTGTTTCTCTAATATTTCTTGAATCACAGTCTGTGCCCTGGACAGTGGAGTTCGTGAGGGCAAGACTCAAGTCCAGTTTGTTTAACTCCGGAAATGGAGCACCTGACCCAAGGCATGGGGACAGTCGCCTTTTGAGCTCCTACTGTGTGTGCCAGGCCAGGGATGTAGCACTGGGCAAGCCAGAAACCTTGCCCTCAAGGATAACATCACTCACCTCTCTCTCTCTCTCTCTCTTCTGTTTCCCTCCTGCCCATACCCCCTCCCTCAACCCTTCTTGCCCTTCCCATCCCTTATCTCTCGCCCACCCCCGATTCCCCCGCGCAGAGCAATGTTCTGTGATGGTGCCCGAGATGCGTGGACTGAGCCCAGGCCGCAGGCTGCCCGCGCCCCCCTGCCCCGCCGCGGGCCGGAGCCCTGAGCCGGGGACCGCGGGCCGCCGCCGCCGCCACGTCCTGGCGCTGCCCGAGGAGGAGGCATGGCGGCCCCAGCAGTGCGCGCTGCTCGAGGCCGACGCCTTGGACGAGGCGGGCGGGCTGCCGGCCTCCCCGCGCTCCGCCGCTGGGGGCTTCGACAACTTCTTCCCGGTGCAGGAGGGCGAGGGCCCCGGCTGGGAGGGCGGCGCCACCCTGGAGGCCGGCTCGAGCCCCTTCCTCCCGGTGAGCCCGGAGGTCATGAAGCGGCGGCGCGGGGGCCTCATCGAGCAGCGCGACATCATCAAGGCCCACGAGGCGCACAAGATGCAGAGCACCCCGCAGGCCCGGCGCAAGGAGTGGGAGTGAGTAGGGGCCCGGGGCGGCCGGGGCGGCTGGGCCCAGCGAGGCAGCCTGGGACCGGGGGGGAGGGAGGAGGGTCGTGCCTGGGGCGGGCAGGGGTCCCCAGGGGGCTCAAGGGCCTACGAGGGTGTCAGGGAGGGTGCTGCGACTACAGAGACGGTTGACCCCACCGGTGCGGGCTCTGCGGTCAGCTCCTGATGTAACAAACCAGCTTTAGGACGCAGTGAACCTCTTGGGGGTCTACCGCTGTCATATGGGGGGAATCAGTTTGGAAACCCCCACCCCCACCCCACAGCGCTCCTGTTTTACAAGATCCTGTGCAGATGGAACTGGGGTCTATGTCACACTGGATTTCCCTGAAAAGAGGAATTCTATAAAATCATGAAGAGTCTGTCAAAACATGAATCATCGATCTCATCTTTCCTTCAGGAATTGCTGCTAACCCCACTCTCTCTCTAATGTCATCCTTGGATGAATGATTCCATTTTGGAGCAGGTCTCCTTATCCCGTTGGAAGAGACTTAGCAAGATCTGTGGCAACCCATGACTTTATCTCTGTTTTTGTGTAGAGCAAAAGGATTTAGGTTCTGTCTTAGGTGGACTTGAACCTAATTAATGTCTGTTTAGGACTTGGGCTTGTATTCCTGAGTCATGAATTAAAGGAAGATGGTATTTCTCAATCATCGTGGGATTTTCCCCTCTGTTAGTACTTTGTCTTTTAGATAAAGTGTTTATTCTGCACATTTGCATGTCCTGTGGTCTGTGTGTCTCCATCTCCTCTTGCCTCAGATAGCTGAGTTGTTAGATGTCATCACATGCAAAAAGTCTAGTAGTAGGTGTTTTTTGATGTGGTGGTCACAGTGGAATTTACCTACCTAGTTTCAATGGACATTCTGGATAGTGCAGGTTTAGGTAGATGAGCTGGTCTCTGGGAGTCTTTTCCTAAGGGTGCTAATATGTTAGTTGATTCCTTCATTCGGGGAGCCCTGGTAGGTGCTGGGCTCCTGGGATTCAGAGAGGAGCTGGGCATAGTCAGCACTACAGGAGACTTCTATCTTGTTCATCTTTCAGCTCTATTTGTCTTTAATAATAAAACTTCATATAGTTCCCTCTAAGTGCCAGGCAACCTTTTAAGCCCTTTACAGATATTAGCTCATGTTAATCCTCAGCATAATCATGAAGTGGATATGATTATTATCTCCATTTTATCGATGAGGCACTGAGAAGTTAAATGACTTTCCCAAAGCCACTCTGATAATAATTGCATCGTAGTGATTTGAATCTTGGCAGTTAGGCTCTAGAATCCATGCTTTTGACTCCTTTGGCACAGTGCCTGTCATTCCAATTCCCATAGCCCTTCCTCTCTCAGCTGCCCGGTGTTGTGCCGTAGCAAGAGTCCTGGCTCAGAGGGTGAGAGACGTGGGTCTAAGTTCCAGGGAGGCAGAAGTAGTACTGTCCGTGAGTGAGCCACCTCGTCATGGCTTTGAAACATGAGTAGGAGGAACTAGATGACCATTCAAATACCTTCCAGCTCTGATCGTTTGTATTTCTTCATATTCAGCATTACTGTATTTTTATGTATCCCTGTCTTGTCTTTCTAAGAGGGATCTGAACAGCTTGAGGGCAGAGACCATCTTACACATTGTTCATGTCACTCAGTGCCTGTCATTTGGCCTAACCTAGCTCCCTGGTTCAAGCCACCTTTTATTTTTACTCCACGAACTCCGATGTGGTACTTTCTAGGTGTCAGGCACTGCTCTAAGTACTTTACAAATATTAATTCATTTAATTTTTATAACAATTGAATAAGCTTGGTACCCATTTTTTGCAATTGATGCACAGAGAGTTTACGTAACTTGTAACCACTTAACCCTCTCCCTGCCCCTGCTTCCACCTGCTCCCCCTACAGTCTATTTCCCTCACTGCAGCCAAGATTCTTTTCCTTTTTTTTTTTTTTTTAATTTATAGAGGAGTTGGAAAGGTAGTACAAATAGCTTTCATCAAAGATCCTTCAGAAATTTATCATGTCAGTCCTCTGCTCAGAACCTCTAGTGGTTTCTCATCTCACGCAGAACAAAACCCAAAGTCCTTAGCAAGGTCTTATCTCCCTCCTCTACCTCTTGGGCTCCCAACCCCACCCTGGCATTCCTCTCTTACTCTCTCCCCCCACTGATTCTGTCCAGCTGCAGGGCCCCTGCCGTTCCGTGG
The DNA here is from genome assembly GCF_015220235.1 of Choloepus didactylus. NCBI lineage: Eukaryota > Metazoa > Chordata > Mammalia > Pilosa > Megalonychidae > Choloepus > Choloepus didactylus. The sequence continues at coordinate 81,768,796 of NC_051308.1, read as the reverse complement.
CTGTGCTCAGACCCCACCTGCCTCAGGGCCTTTTCCTTTGCTGATCCCTCTGCCTGGAATGCTCTTCTCGTGCACCTGCGTGGCTCCTCCCTCCCTTTGTGCAGGTCTCTGTTCAGAGACACCTTCCTGGTCACCCTGTAGAAAATAACATTTCCCCATTGTCACTGTCTTTCTCTCTTGATTTCGGTTCATTTTTTGTCATCCCTTACTGTGGTTCTCCAACACAGACACACACACATGCACACATATGTTTGTGTGTGTCTGGCTGTCTGTCCCACATTGGAGTGTCAACTTCTTGAAAGCAGGGACTTTGTTTTATCTCTAGGCTTCAGGGTCTAGAATAGTGTTTAGTATATAGTTGGCTCACAAAAAGGATTTGTTGAATGAATGATAAAATAAAGGTACTAAGGAGAATTGTTACCTACTCCAGTCAGCTGTCTTCCTGGAAGGACGCAGCTGAGTTCCCTGGGTCAGCTGTGTGGTTGTGCGGGTTGCTGATTGCTTGGAGCCCTCACAATTGATCAACCAACCGAGGAAGGGAGGAATCTGTTCTCTCCCCTTCTTCGGGGCTGCTCAGCAATCTGTGTCTACTACTTACCTTGGAGAGATGGAGCCTTCTCTTCCCTTCCATCTCCTGCCTTCTGGCTTCTCCTGACTCACATTCTATATACAGGATTCTCCTTGGCACTAGGAGAGGGGCCGCCTGGTCCTTTCTCAGGGTGCGGATTTGCTACAGTAGGAAATCAGGAAGGGTTCTTCGTGGGCCAGCCCTGACGGCTTCCTGACCCTCCCTCTGCTCCAGTGCCTCCCAAGGCCCTGCACACCGCCCACCCAGCTGACAGCCCACGTGCACGCTCTGCTCCCCTCACCACACACACACACACACACACACACACACACACACACACACAAACACACTCACACACACACACTGCCAGCTTTACAAATCCTGTATCCTTGGCACTGGGTCAGGATTCTAGTGAAGCATGAAGCAGACTAGAAACCAACTGGGGAGGCTGCCAGCATTTTTTGCCTTTGGCTGGGCGAGCGGATATATCTTAGATGTTGGGAAGAGAAGGAGTTGAATGTCCAGGAGGAAACCTGAAGTGAAGGGTCACCATTTTCTTATGGAAAGTACTTCAGGAGATTCAAGTGAAGCAGATTTTCTTGTGAAGAATTTTATTTGCCTTTAAAAGGTTTCCTCAGGCCCAGCCTATGGGTCAGGAGAACCTCCTGGTTAACACTGTGTTTCCTGTGTGCTGAGTGTTGCAGCTTTAGTGAGTGGGATGAAACTGTTTTTACTAATACTTTAGCATAATTTCCTTCCATCTTACAAAATGCTTTCATATATACCATCTCACCTGACCCTCACAATGACCCCATGAGCTGGCTATTATTATTCCTGATTTACAAAATAGAAAAACTGAGCCCTATAGTTGGAGGAGGTGCTGGGTCAAAAACCCATGTCTTCATTATGACACCACCGTTGATTGAGTACTCAGTGTGTACTAGGTGTTTGCATACATTATTTGTTCAAATGGAAATAGATACTGTGATAAGGAATAGAAACATTTCATATATGACTATTATTGCATATAGATATGAAAGAGAGGAAATTATGTGTAACTCTAAAGTCTACGTAGGTTGGTACAGCTTACTCCAGAAAGATGGAAGTGGCATTTCCATCATCATAGCACTTATCACACTCTATCGTAATTGCCTGTTTACAGGTCTGTGTCCCACACTAGACTATAAGCAGAGAAGTCTGTCTGCTCCCCTTTGTGTCTCCATCACTTAACACAGTTCTGGCACATAATAGACTTTTAATGCATACTTGTAGAATGAGAAAAAAGAAAAAGAAACACCCCAACAGCTTTATTTCCTACACTAGGAAACTAGGGCTCGAAGATGTTGAGTTACTTGCCCAATATCACATAGCTGGTGAGAGGCTGAACCAGCGTTTACACCAGTTTCTCTGATGCCAAGACCTATGCTTGTTCCACTAAGGCATCCTGCCCACTTTAGCATCCCTTGTTGTAACTAGCACAGCCCTAGGCAATTGAGGGAACCCAATAATACTTATTTTGGGGCTTGAATTCTTATGACACTACTTGTAAACTCTGGGGCTTTAGACAAGTTGTAATCTCACGGAATTTTTAAAGTGAATGTGGCTGATAATACCTATGTTGCAGATCTGTTGTAAAATTTGACCACATTTATTAGACACATATACTGGGGTGGGTCCTCAAAATATTGGTGAACCCCAGGGTTATTCTGAGCCTCTTCTCTTCTCTGTCTACGCATTCTCTCTGGGTGATCTGAACCAGGTCCATGTATCTGCAGTTGCTGTCCAAATGTATATCCTTAGTACCCTTAATTCTTGTAGACAAATGCTTGCCATGCATCTCTGCACTGTGGTGTAATGAGCATCTCAGACTTACCATGGCTGAAACAAAACTCTGGATCCTCTCCTGATCCAACCTTGGCTCCTCAGTGCTTTACACCACATAAATGGCACAACCATCTACCCAATTGCTCAAGCCCAAGGTTCTCATTGTCCTTTATTTCTCTTTTTCCTTTTCCCTCACTTCTGATAAGTTTTCAAGCCCCATCAACACCATCTCCCAAGTATCTTCTGAGACTAAGCCCTTCTCCATTCCCCACTGTTATCCATCTCCTCAACCCGCTGTCCCTTGAACCACTGTGATGGCCTCCTAACTGGACTCCCTCCCTACATCTTTGCCTCCTTATACCAAACTATTCACACGACAGACAGGAAAATTCAAAAACAATGTCGTTCTGGTTGCTAAAGCTGCTGTTATGCAAAATACCAGAAATGGATTGGTTTTTATAAAGGGGGTTTGTTATGTTACAAATTTATAGTTCTTAGGCCATAACAGTGTCCAGACTAAGGCATCCAGGGAAACATACTTTGACTCTGAAAAAGGCCAGTGGTGTCCAGAACACCTCTGTCAGCTGGGAAGGCATGTGGCAGGCTTCTGCTTGTCCTTTGCTCCTGGGTTGCATTTCACAATGGCTTTCTCCAAAATATCTCTGGGCTTCTGTCTCTCTTAGCGTCTCTCAGCTCTCTGCTTGGTTCTTCTGGGGGCATTTCTCTCTAAGAATATGGGAGTTCTCTCTTAGCTTCTCAGGGGCAAACTCAGGGATTCATCTCTTAGCTTTGCATCTCCAAACGTCCTTCTGTCTGCATCTCCCAGCATCTTCAAGCATCAGCGTCTGTGTTGGCTCTCTTGCTCACTTAAGTACTCCAGTGAACTAATCAAGACCTACCCTGAATGGGTGGGGTCCACACCTCCATGGAAATAATATAATCAGAGCTCTCACCCACAGCTGAGTGGATCACATCTTCATGGAAACACTCAATCTAAAGGCTCTACCCTACAAGATTGGATTAAAAGTCATGGCTCTTCTGGCGTTCATAACAGCTTCAAACCGGCACAAATGTATACCAGATCATGATATTATATAGCTTCCCTTTGGACTCACAGGAGAATTTGAGCTCCTTTCCCTGGCTCACTGAAACCTGCACAGCCTGGTCTTTACGTGACTCCTGACCTCGCCACCAGCACTCTCCTGTTGCCCCCACGCTCCTGCCACTGGCCTTCCTTCAGGACAGGCTGTTCCTGCTTATGTTGTGCTCTTCCCTCTCCCTGGCAAATTCTTTCTCCGGATCTTCACACTGTTGGCTCATTCTTCTTTTTCTTTTTCTTTTTTTTCTATAAGGAGCCCTCGTTTCTTTTATTGAAGGATAGCGTTTAAAAGCTGTATCTGGAAGCTAAATGTGCTCTTTGCTACTTGGGTGTCCCTGCCCAGCCCTCTCAGTTGACAGTGCCAGGAAATTTATGTTAGTATACTAATCTGTGCATGCATACCTAGCTACTATAAATATTTCTATGTGGAGCAATCCATATTTACATTAACTGAATCATGAGTTCATACCGATTTCTCTAACTCTAGTTGATTAGCACATGGGTCGTTCTGGCCTTCCGGCTGACTTGTTGTCCACTCCAACAGTGCGAAACCTGTCTCCCACCATCTGCCATCTATTTAATTGATTGTTTGATTCCACATGCTTAGTGGCTTCACAATTGTTAGCTATTACCCCCACGCACAAGAAATTTACCAATTAGAGGCCACTGCTTATTCACAGTTCCTTTTGTTTTCTCTGCCCCTGTCCCCAACCTTTCACTCTCAAAATTGTGTCAGTTGGATGATAAATTATATATGGTCACTTTATATAGCGCATAGTCTCTGAATTGGAGTGCTTATATTCAAATCCATGAGCCTTCTCTCTTCTAGCAGTGTGAGTCAGTAATTTAACTTTTCTTTTCCTCAAGAGCTAAACGTCAGTGTCCAAGATAATAGGAAAAAGCACAAATATTAGCATATTCTGAGAGCAATCTTTCACTGATTCTTTTTTTTGTAATTTTTTATTTTGAAAGAATTTCAGATTTACAGAAAAGTTTCAAGAGTAGGAGAATATGGAACTTCCATATACTTTTTACTCAGATCCCAAAATGTTGCAATTTTACCACAGTTGATTTATTGTGCTCTCTCCCTGTCTCTGTCTGTATTCAGTGTATACTTCTGGAAAGCTAAAGACATCTTGTCCCTTTATCCCTAAATGCTTCAGTATATTTTTTCAAAAAACAAGGATATTATCTCATATAATCACAGTAAAATTATAAAAATAAAAAAATTTACATTGATATAGTACTATTTTCTAATATACAGACTCTATTCCTATTTCTCCAATTATTCCACTGATATTCTTTTTTAAAAATTCAGTTTTATTGAGATATATTCACATATCATACAGTCATCCATGGTGCACAATCAACTGTTCACAGTGCCATCATATAGTTGTGCATTCATCACCCCACTCTATTTTTTGAACATTTTCCTTATACCAGAAAAAGTAAAAATAAGAATAAAAAATAAAAGTAAAAAAGGACACCCAAACCACTCCCCTCCACCCTATTCCTCATTTAGTCTTTGTCCCCATCCTTCTACTCATCCATCCATACACTGGACAAAGGGTGTGTGATCCACAAGGTTTTCACAATCACACTGTCACCCCTTGTAATCTACACTGTTATACAATTGTCTTCAAGAGTCAAGGCTACTTGGTTGCAGTTTGACAGCTTCAGGTATTTACTTCTAGCTATTTCAATACCTTAAAACCTAAAAAGGGTTATCTATATAGTACATAAGAGTGCCCACCAGAGTGACTTCTTGACTCTATTTGAAATCTCTCAGCCACTGATACTTTGTTTTGTTTCATTTTGCATCCCCCTTTTGGTCAAGAAGATGTTCTCAATCCTACAATGTCAGGTCCAGACTCATCCTAGAGAGTCATATCGTGCTTTGCCAGGGAGATTTACACCCCTGGGAGTCAGGTCCCACATAGCAGAGAGGGTGGTGAGTTCACCTGCCGCGTTGGCTTAGCTAGAGAGAGAGGGCCACATCTGAGCAACAATGAGGTACTCAGGGGGAGACTTTTTGGCACAATTATAAGCAGGTTTAGCTTCTCCTTTGCAGTAATGAGCTTCATAAGGGCAAGTCCCAAGATAGAGGGCTCGGCACACCAAACTGCCAGTCCTCGATGTTTGTGAGAACATCATTGATTCTTTGTTTTTAAAAATTTAAATTTTACAAATACATACACCCCCATCCTACCCCCCCACTCCCTTGGTAACCTCTAGTCTGCTTTCTATATCTGTGAATTTGCTCTTTCTAGTTATCTCTTATAATTGATATCATACAGTCTTGTCCTTATGTGCCTTGCTTATTTCACTGAGCATGTTTTCAGGGTTCTTCCATGTTGTAGCATGTCTCATAACATCATTCTTTCTTATAGCCAAATAATATTCCATTGTGTTTGTGCCACATTTTGTTTATTCATTTATTTGTTAATGGACACTTGATTTTTTTCCCCAGCTATTTTGAATAATACTGCTATAAACACTGGTGTATAATTATCTGTTTGTTATCCCTTCTTCACCCTCTTTGGGTATATACAGAGAAGTGGGATTGCCGGGTCATGTGGTAATTCTGTATCTAACTTTTTGAGAAACTGCCATGTTGTTTTCCATTTTACGTTCCTGTGAGCCTAATGATTCTTCCTCAGAGAGGTTGCTCTTTACCACACAGACTCAAATAGGCATCCGGCCACTAAGTCTCATCATTCTATGCAGTTGACTGTCTCCCAAACAAGTAAACAAGTTCCACAAGAACGGTGACCCGGACTTCGTTGTCCATTCCATGTCCCCAGTGTTGAGAGCACTGACTGACCCACACACCATCAGTACATTTGTGAATGAATGAGTGAACACATGAGTAAACAGTTCATATGGTTATGATTATCATCTAGATGTCACATTGCCTCTGGCAGACCCGAGCCATTTTATCAGGTCTAGTTTAGGAAGCTCAGGATACCAGAGGCTCCAGCTCCAGGCCAGGTTCAGACCTGGGTGTGGGGCCTCATGGATGGTGGACACTCAGCTTAGCTAAGATGTAGGTTGTGTGGACACCATCCTCCTTGAGAACTTGTTTGGTCCCACTGAACCATATACCATTTGACTTTGGGAAAATTAGTTAACCTGTCTGAGGCTCGCTGTCCTCATTAGATGTGGATGAGGAGGACTACCTTGCTGACCTGTAGGGAAGAATAAACAACATGTAAGACACTTAGTCCCGAGTTTGGTTGGTTTTTCCTCTGATATCTGGCTCCCCACCATCAGGAGCCTGTCACTTGTCATTGCTGTCTACAGCAGGACTTTGGAGAGTTGGTGATACCCGTGGTGCAGAGGGTGCAGCCAGGGTTGGGATCAGCTGTACATCAGTAGAACATAGCAGCTTACGGGAGAAACCAGCTTAGCAAGTGTTTCTACCATCTCAGAGCAGGAAGGATCTTTGAAGTAGTATGGGGTTGGGGTTAAGAAAGTGGGCCTGGAATTAGATCTTGTTTGGAGTCTGACTCCCCTATTCTCTGTTTGGCTTTGGACAACTTAATTGTGCCGCCGTTTTCTCATCAGTCCAATTGGGATCACAGGTGTACCTACTCACTGGGTTGCTGTGAAGATTAAATGAGGAAATGCACAGTGCTTGGCACATGGTAACCAGTCAAATGCATATTTATCCATCATCTTCATCATATAGTCCCTGTTTGACAGATGAGGAAACAGAGGTCCTGAGAGGCTGGGTGATTGCTGGAGCTTTACATGAACAGTTCATTCTGTTTGTAAGGTGGGGAGGACTGTGTTGAGTTTAAAGGCCTGCGGGAACCAGCCCTGTAGATCCCACTTCTGTCTCCTTTGCCCTGCAGTTATGCTGACTTCTTGGAGGGCAGGGAAAGCCAGATGTGGAGAGATAACTCAGATGTCCAACCAGCATTCTCACCAGTAGTCACACCACACTTAACATCTACAACAAATTTGTAAGGAAACAAAGGTTTCAACCTTGAAACTTTCTGGCTGAATTTTAAGGCCATTGGTCCATTCCATTCCCCACCCCGCCCACCCCCAGCCTCTTGAAAAGCCGCCAAGCCCCAGGCAGATCTAGTCTAAGTGAAGAAATCATTACATGTGCTGCCACCTGCCGGCAAAAACAAGCATCACTTGGTTCGGTTCTTGGGATACTAGAATCTATACAGTGTGTTTGCTGTAAGGACTCAGGGGCTGAATTTGTTGGAAAGGCTTTGTTGAATGAGCCCATGTTGTTAATACAGTTTAAATTGGTATGCTTTTAGGAGGGGCATGGACTCTCCAGATCTCTACTATCCCTACCACTCCCTCCTAATTAGCCTTAGGCAGGGCTCATTTACTTTTTTAGATAACTACTTGGCCCTGAAGGCACCTGAGTTTGCAGCCCTGCCTAATGCCACTCCCTTATTTGAAGATGAAACATTTCAGGCTCTTAGGATTGCAGAAACCAGAACATGTGCCAACGGAAGACAGAAATCACGAGCCTTCAACACACTGTGTTTTCACTAGCCCAACAACACACTTAACAGCCGCAAACCAAGAAGGGACCTATAGCATATGCCCTGCCTTCTTGGAACTCTGAGCAGAATAGGAAGCCACTGAGAATCCAGAGACTTGGGCTTCCCCTGGGAAGTGACATGATTTGGTTGACTCCTAGAGATTTGCTTTAAGTGGGGCCCTTTGGGGAACTTCACCACGCTCCTATCCTTGGGGAATTTTTTTAAAAAGTTTCTTTCTAGGTCTGGTTTCTGGTGACTTCTTTTCCCTGCATTGTTTTCCCCTTCAAGCCTTTAAGCAGTTCTAGAAAAGCTTCCCCTAGAGTTCAGGCTGTGGGAAGACGCAGGACGACAAGACGGAGCAGCGCGGCTTTCCCTGCGTTGTGGCTGAGGCTTTCCTCCCGTTCAGCAGTGCTGTGTAGACAGCGTGACCGCCCCTCACTCAGAGCCTGACATAAAGAATGAATGCACAGCCTTTCTGCTCTTTCAGGGAAGCAGCTGGATGCTCGGAGAAAACACAGTGTCCCCATGTTTTCCCCAGAGCACAGTGCTGGGAGCCAGGACTTGGGGGATCAAGAACGCACATCTGTGGTGCAGTTCTTTCTTTCAGAGGCCACCCAGAAGGAGGAGGTCAGTGAGAAGAGTTTGTAACCTTGCAGCCTGGTTGTTAGATCTGGTCTGCCCCAGGACTGTTGGACTTGTTGGACAGAGGCTGTGTTGATGTCTTTGCTTCTTTCCCCATCAGAGTCTTGTCCTTGTATTGGGGTGGCAGGTGAGCAAGTCCTTTCTGCAAGGCTACCTCCACTCTGCCAGCATGGGTCATGTCCCCATATCTTCGGAAGGAGAAGCTTTCTGAACATGTCAAGATCTGAAGAGATTTTACCTCCTTAGGTGTCTTTTTGAATGGGCAAAGTGGGGCCCTCTAGTGTCTGCTGCACAAGATGTCACATCCCCTCTTTCTCTCGAGATAAATTTTCCTGTTTTATGGTGCCCCCAAGTGGTTATTTCTGTGTATTGCACCACAGTGTTGTCACTTGGAGGCTTGAGAGGGGCTGGAGCAACCCATGGTCACCTGTCACATCACAGGAAAGGAAACGGCAGGCAGAAGGCAGACGGGCCTTGTCAGAGCAGGGTGAGTGCCCAGGGATTCCCGCCTCAGTCCAGGTTTCCCTCCCTCACCACCCTGCTCCATCTTTCTATCCTCAAAGACCCCACTTGGACGCATGGCTGCAGGTGATGAGTCAAGGGTGTTTTCTCTTGGGTGTGACAGAGTGAATGAAGACACATGTAGAAAAGGAAATACCCAGTGCTGAAGAGGTGAGCATCACTGAAGGAATTTGCTCTGGATTTCTTTTTGGCTAATTATACACACACATATTTTTTATATATGTGTGAAATTGTTGAACACATACATAAATATACATACACACAATTTTTGCATATATACACACATTTTGTGTGTGTGTGTGTGTGTATACATATATATACATATATATGTGTGTGTGTACATATGTATATAAAACTATAGGTGAACACCTATAGTATCTCAGGCACAGTGACAAACGAGACTGTTAAAAAACATCATTCATATTTTTCATTTAAAGTTAATGAGAAGTAGATGTTCCAGCCCCAGGCCATGCAGCCAGTACACTGGAGGCAGACCCTCGGAATCCGCCTGTTCTTTTCCCTGGCAGCACCTCCGTTCAGGACATGGTGTCTCTCTGGGGACTGCTCTGTGACCGGGCTCCTACCTCACCTACACCATCTTCTTCCTCATCTCTGCTGCTTTTGGCTCCTTTCACCAGCTTTCTCTGTCTCGTTTTCTCTCCAAAGCCCAAAGTGGAGCGGGAATGAGCAAACACAGGGTTGGGGTGTGAATGAAGGAAGGGGCCCCTCTCTTTTCGCCCTCTCTTCCTTTCCTCCACCTCTCTCCTGGGAACCTCCCTGCAGACTTGCTGTAGCAATGCACATGGCATGTTACCCAGTCGCACTGTTCTCACTAATATGTAATTTCTTCATCTACTGATGCTAGTGATGAGAAACCTACATCTCTTCCCAAATTTAGAAAGAAAACAGTGAGGAATTAGGTAATTCCCTTTTTGCTCTTAAGAGTAGGCCAGAACTGTGGTCAGTTCTGAGGGCAGTGTTCTTTGATGTGGGGTTAGTGTTGGCCCCACATACCACCTTCATCTCCCTTCCCTCCTCATCTAAGCCTCTGCCCCGGCTACTCTCCAATGTGGTTGCTTCTCTCCTAATTTCTTTGCGTGTGCCTCTCTTCAGAAACCTCTGCCTCTCTTTCTGTCAGGAAGATGGCATCATATTACACATACAGATTTGCATTTTTCATTTCTTCTATCACTATCTAAAAATTAACAGTATTTCATGGGCCTCTTTCTTTGGCATTTCTAGAAAGATGTCCAGAATATCTTTTTAATGCTGCATAATATTCCTTAGCATGCCTGAAATGTAATTTATTCAAGCAGTCCCCTCTTAATGGGAGTTTCCAGTTGCTTTGCAATTATTAGCAGTGTGGCGGCAAATCTCCTTGTCAATGCATTCATGAACTTGCACTTTTATTTCCATAGGATAGAGTCCTGGATAAGCAGGTCTGTGGGAGGAGACATTCCCATACTATGTCCTCACTGCCCCCAAGGACTAACACTTCTTCTCAACACCCCTCCTCTGCATCTCAGCCTCAAATTGAAATGTGAACTTTCACAGTCTGTATTATCTCCCTGGCCCCGCTGGAGAGGCCGAATGAATTAATAATATGCCAGCAGGAAACAGAGAGATGGAGTCATTAATTGTCAATCAGTGTGCCCAGCCTCTCATGGTCCCTAATTAGCACGCTGACAACTTCAGTTTCATCCAGAGCCAGAGCAATGCTTTGGGGACGCTAGCAGCTCAGCTTGTGGCATCCGGCACAGAGAGGGGATCACTTGTGCTTTCCTGGGAGGGGGTGTGGGACTGGAGGTGGGCTTGCTAGAGGCCTGCTCAATTCACAAACTCCCTGTATGCCTCCTGGTGGGTAGAGGGGATGGAAATGGGGCAGGATGGGGTGGGCACAGGGTTTGTATGCTGGTGGCGCTGACTGCGGTGTGCTGTTCTCAGGCCCAGGTGGCAGGTTTTTGAGCTGGATCTGCTGCAGGTGAGTGACACTTGCCAAGCCATGTTGGATGAAGTCATCTCAGGAAGGTGCTCTACCTTCAAGCCACAGGCTCCTTTGATGGGGACGTGGCCCAGGAAGATCACCTCAACGTAAAGATTATTCTGACCCCCCATCCTCTTTCAGAATACATCCATTCCTGGGAGGGGTCTCATTAAGTCTGGCACCTGGCAGAGTGCCAGGCTCACAGAGGGTCGCCGTGGTGGGGTCTGCCCCCAAGAAGCCCCTTCACCTCTCTGGGCTCCCTGAAGCAGATCAGAGGTGGCCCTGGGTTGCTAGGGGAGGCAGTGTGGCATAGTGATTGGGAGCTTAAAACACCGACTTGGACTGCCTGTTTTCTATCCTGGTCCCCCAACCTGTAAACTGAGCGACTTTGTGGAAGTCTCTTCCCTTCTCTGGGCCTCTGTTTCCTCATCCTTTTATTACATAGAGCTAAAATTAGTTTGATGTTGAGGTGAACTCCAATATGATGAAAGCCATTTTTTCCCCATGTTTGTAAGCTGTTTTATCAGATAGAGTCCAGATGAAATCTTGTAGGCCACCATGGCTGGGACTCAGCCCTCCTCTTCCCAACTCCACCCCTCTCCCCCATCTTTCCAAGCAGACTATGGAGCCACTTTGGAACCATATTGTCTGGCCTCCACTGCTTGGCTCTGGCACCCCTGAGGGCCAGCCTCTGTCAAGCTCACTCTCTGTCCCCCCTTTGCAGGACATGTGGACCTCCCTCCCACATTGCTCACTGGCCTCTGATGTGGGGAGGTGGAGGCTGCCTTTTGCAGGCTAGGCTCTGGGAAATAGACTCTGAAATGGAGATGAGCATACAGGGAGTTTATTAGAAAGTGCTCTTGGACCAACATCTGTGGAAGGGGAGAGAGCAGGATCAGACAGAGGGAGGAGTTGGGCTATGATGCAGTCTGAACAACGTCCTCGGGTGACCTCACTGGGGAGGTTCAGAGTGTGGATGGCCCTTCAGAGTTGTCCCAAGTTGGGGTGAGTTGCCCAGGCTTTTATATTCCCATTCTGGCCAGTCATTGCATACGGACTGGTCCAGGAAGACAGCGTGACCTTGGTCCAGGATTTCATCTTCAGCCAAGGCGCCTCTTGAGAAGGTTGACAGCTGTGGGCTGTCTGTCGTCGGCTTTTCCAGCAGCTGGGAGAATGGGCCCTTAGCACCGAAGGCAGATGGGGATTACACCACAGCATCCAGTCCACTGCTTTAAGGGCTGCTGGCCTGGATATTCCTGCCACCACACAGAGGGTCGCTGTGGATCCCACCATGCCCAGAGCTCAGCCCTGCCTCTGCTCAGATGCTCAGAGGGAGGCTCTGCAGAACCGTCCGGAACACCATCCAGGATTTGCTCTTGGAGAGCATGCTTCTGCTGTGGATGGCTTGCCTCTGCCCTGACCTCTCTCCACACCTCCTGTGGACATGGTTAAAACCTTTCTGTGCAGAGTCTGTCTTTCCTCACTTTCAGCAGTGAGGGTCGTCTCCCCAGGGTTCACGCTTAGCTCTGTCTCAGAGGTTCCTCTTAAGACATTGCAGCAGCCGAGCTTAGTGGAAGCTGAAAATTTTTGGAATTAAGTGTTCCCAGATCTGTCACTTAATAGTCTGGACACGTCCCTTAATCTTTCTGGAATTCAGAACATCAGCATCTCAGGGTATTCTGAGAGGTTCTTAATATTATTTCTGATGTATATTATTAGTGTTTCTCTGTCCTGTTTTCTCTGGACTGTGGCTGGGAAGGCAGAACAACCATCTGCACAGATGAGGCCATCCAGTGACTCCACTGTCCCCCATTCCTGGATGTCCAGACTCCAACCTTAAAAAATTCAGATGATTAGTCTTAGTCTTAGGTGAACTCTGGGTATCAGTATTTTTTTTACAAGCTCCTCGGGTAATAATAAGATGGGAAACTCTGGTCTAGACCAGGGCTGCAGGGCCTGTGGGCACAAGGTACTTCCCAGCCCTTGTTGGGAGGATAGGCCCTCTCACATCTTTCCAGAGCCCAGTGGACTGTTTGCGGCTGTCTCCTGGTGACCTCCACATATTCTTCCTTGGGGCAGGCTTCTTTCCTGGCTCAAGACCCAGAAGGCAGTTATAACAGCTCTGAGATGATATGGATCTCTGGGTTATATGTAAAATAAAGTAACAAGACTCACTGGGTGGTAATTTACATCCCTTAGATGGAGTCTAAGATTGCGGCTGTGGGAGGTAGGGAAGGCTTATGTGGACTTGAGTACAGTTTGAGTCCAACAATTCTTAGCTGTCTGATCTTGGTAAATTACTTGAGCTTCTTGAACTCACTTTCCTCATTTGTGGGACAGTGTGTGATTTACAGTAATAACATTACATTTCTGGAACATTATAGAGTTGACAAAGCACATTCACTACCTCATCTAAGGTGAACTTTTAACAACCTGGATAAAATAAAAGGCTCAGAGAGATTAACTGCCTTACCCAAAATCACATGGTGGAGCTGGGACTTGAACCCACATATTCCTTTACCTTGCAACTTTGCTGCAGATGCACTTTGCAATTCCATATGGATGTAAATATGCAAAGTCCACAGATGGATCAGGGACTAAGCTGCTGTTATGAAGCAATAAGGCTACATACAATTACGTTTCCATAGATTTAGAAATTGTTAGTTAGACCTAGAGCTTTCCAGGGTAATGGATTCTTCCAAGAATTACATGAAACCATGGAACTCCTTGACCTCGGAAGCAGACATACCCCAACATGAGCAGTTTTGTCTATAATTTATGAAATTGATTTTTTCACATATGTGAAATAGAAAAAAGATATTCTAAAGAATTATGCCTCTTACTTGATTTTTCATGTAAAAATTAATGATCATTTTCTAAAAAAGTTAAATAAATTCAGATTGAGCAAATAAAATGAAAGGTGAGTTTAAGCTCTGCTTAAAAACAAATTTCAATGCAAAATTGTTGTTGTTTGCCTTGAATAAGGAGCTGAAATTGTGGAGTGAATTTTGATGCGGCAGTGTGTAACTCATCTTTGCTATCAAGTTGCTTTTGACTTTTGATGGAAGCATATACTGACCTTGAATCTCAAAGATACGTAATTTATCATTTTGAAGACATATGGAACTCTTGAAGTTTCAAAAAGGGGCTCCCAAAATAGGAATTCTTTTGAGATGGAATTGGATTGATCTAAGCCAATAAAATCTAGGGGTTGGCTGAATGGCTAGATCTGGGAGTTTTTGACAGTTACAAGTTGTAGAAAAAATGTCATGGCTGCTTCAGGATACTAACAAACAGAAATGCCAGTGACTCTGGGTGCTTGATGTGACTTGACAGAGGTGTCACTTCCATTTTTTCCCCCTGTTCTAAGCCAAAAAACAAGTTAACCATTTCCAGTGCACAAGGCTTCAAGAAGGTCTCTGCAGCAGCACTTGACCTCTTTTGCTTGGAAATCTGTAGGATTCTCTACCAGGTTTTTTCCCTGGACAATATCTGACCTTTGGGGACGTTCCTGCCTTTTAAAATAGAGTCTTCTCATAAAACCCATTTCATATCATGTGATGGACAGAGGCATAAGATGCATCTTAAGTTTTGTGGGCTCCTGTGTCAGAAATTAAGTTTGCCTAATAAACACAGAGCCCCAAAGAAATGTGTATGAAACAAATTGGGGTTTTACTTTTCTCATTTCAGGAAATCTGAAGGAGGCAGCCTGGGCTGGTGAGGCAGTTTCTTGATGTCATGATGGTCTTTCCCCCCTGCCATCTTTAGTGTGGGCTTGTTGCCTTGTAGCCCAAGATGGCGGACCTGTGTCCAGTGTGCCGGACAAGACAGGCAGAAAGAAAAGGAAGGGCAAAGGGCAGAAGGAAGCAGGGTATTGAAGTCAGCCCCTTTTTGAAGAACTTTTCCTACAGCCTCCACCTACTAACATTCACTTATATTTTCTTGGTCTGCCCTGTGTCCCATAACTTCCCCTTGCTGAAAGGGTTGCTGGAGGGTATAGATTTGTTAGAGGAGCACTCAGTGCTGTCCCTTACAAAATTAGGGCCCTGCTAGAAAGAAAGAAGGCGAGAATGGCTATTGGATGGGCAACTCGCAGTCTCAGCCCCAGTTTCATGCTTCCCCTGGCAAGAGCCTAGACAAAAGCAAGAAGCAGTGCAGCATTGCTGCTTTATGTTTGACAATGAAAGTAAACCCAGAATGTATGTAGGCTTTGTCCTATTGTAATTTTTCAACTTGAAGCTGGATCTGGTGTAAAACATGAATGATATCCCTAAGTGCAATGTCAGGATCCAGTGTAATTTGTATCAGTGGAAAACTGGAGACCTCATTCCCAGTGATGGCTGTGACTGTGGACCATCCCACACCACCTTACGGCTTGCTTGGGTTAAAGTGATAACACTAAGGAAAACATTTAAAGAATGTTTTCACAAGGACAGTTTTTAAAGTAACAAAAGGACATTGGAAAAAATAATTTCTAGTTGTTCCAAGTTTATAGACCCTCAGATGACAATGACCTCAGTTTTCCTTAGAGAGACTAAATATACCATTTAAAAACCCACCAGAATCAAACATGCGATGCGTATGTTGAGTTGAAGAGGCAAGAGTGCTGGATTGGGCGGCAGAGGGTTTTTGCTCCCATCTTTCTCTAATTAGCCATGCGGCTTTCACTGTATAGATGTAGTCCCTTAACCTCTCTAGCCTCAGCTTTGTCATCTACAAAATGAAAGAGTTATCTAGATCATTGCAGTCCAGTGGAAAGATGATCTGAGCCCAATGCAAGCCACTGGTATAATTTAAATATTTTTAATAGCCACTTTAAAAAAGTGAAAAGAAATAAGTGAAATTAATTTTAGCCATATATTTTATATGATCATGTATACCCAAAATATTATAATTTTAACATGTAGCCAATAAAAATCATTAATTGGGTATTTGGCCTTCTTTTTCATGCAAAAATCTTTGAAATTGGTGTACATTTTATGCTCACAGCACATCTTAGTTTGGACTAGCCACATTTCAAGTGCTCATCACCCACATGTGGACACTGGCTACTGTTTTGCAACCCTAGGCAGTCTGATCTTGGTGGTTCTAACCTGGGCACTCACAGTCTCCTCTCTGGCTCAGTCTTCAGTGTCCCATCCCCTTTTGCCGGATGCCACCTGCCACCCAGAACTTAACTCAGAACTTCAGGTATGGGGTGAAGGAATCAAGCCCCCAAAGAGAGCCCCACCTCCTGTCACCTCTGACTTCACCTTTTCCTCTCTGCCCATGCTTTCTTCATTTTTAACTCTTCCTTCATTGCTTTATCTCAGGCTAAGGAGCAAGGCCTTTATCAGTGTGTCCTGTCTTGGCCTGGCCCCTGGAGAACCCCCAGCAGCCTCCCAGTCCTGCGTTATCTGCCCTGTTTAATGTTCTCTCAATTTCACATTCCATTACCTTTGAAGTCTTTGAACCAATTTTTAAAATATAATAATCTAGATTTTTTTTGTCTCATTGCAAAGTCATGCTCATTGGGAAACAATTGGAAAATACAGAAGAGTATAAAGAAAAATAAAAAAAAAAATCACTCAATCCAATCACTGCTATCCAACTGTTAATATCTTGGTGTGTTTCCCTGAGGTCCTTTGCTAAGCATTATATATACATATAAGTATATTTTTAATTTCCCTTTTTTCTTCCAAATTCAGGTCTTGAAGAATACATAGCTTTCTATTTTTCTTCTTTCACTTTTCATTATACTGTGAGCATCATAACAGTGTCATTACCTTTTGTTTGAAAACCTGATTGTCATGGTTAATGGTTGATGCTACAGAGAGTTTGGGGCTTTTATGCTGTTGTAAAGCTAGGGACCCAGAGAAACTCAGTTCCTCGCCTGCTCCTTATTCGCCCTCCCTGAAGAGCTCTGGACCAAGGGAACTACAAATATAAAGAGCAGCAGCCAAATGTGAAATAAGGAGCTACTTTGCTAATAGCACAACAAGCACGGTGCTTCCTGCCCCACATTTCTGAAATTTCATTTGGTCTAAGCAAAGCCTTCCAATCCCCACCCCTGGAATCTAAGATGAGCCGGGCCCAGGGAGCAGACCTGGGCTGGATGTTAACTACTTGGCTCTGGGAGGCTTCAGGCAAATTACATAACCTCTCTGGGCATTTCCTCTTCTGTAAAATGGGGATAACAATAGTGCTCACCCCATAGGGCTGCTGAGCAGAGGAAATGAGGTAAACATATAAAGTGCTTATTGCAGGGCCTGGCACGTGGAAAATGACCAATAAATGTTAGTTTTACCATTTCCCTGTTGTTGGACAATGAAGTTTTACATCTTTCACCATTATAAAATTAATCAATTTATCATTATTCAACAAATATTTATTGAGTACTTACTATGTGCCAAGCATTTTTCTAAATGCTGAGAGTTACAGGGGTAGCCATTACTAGACAGGGTATCTAGGCAAATTCAGGTGGTGATGAAGTCTACAAATAAAATAAAATAAAACAAGATAGTATACTGAATGCAGGCATGGCAACCTGGGAAAGGGCGAGTTAAAAGGCCCTGTGCTGGGAGTGAACCTGGGGTTTAAGTCAAAATTCAGAAACAGTGAGTGGGAGAGGGGATGGGAGGAGGCGGTCCAAGAGGTGGGCAGGCACCACTGGTCACAGAAAGTTTCAGAGGTCGGGAAAGGGTGTGGATTTTATTGTACAGTGTGATGGACCTGCGGGAGAGTGACACAAACTCGGTGGTGGGCTGGCTCGTCTGTGCTTGAAAGAGCCGATTGTGGACATCTCTTCCCAACTCTTTGTTCAGCACCATCACTTTGGTAACTTGAAATTGACTGTGGTGAGGTTATTTTCACCAAGGAAGTTTGTAGCAGATGCTACAAATCAGTGCTTTCTTCCCCCAGAGAACAGTTGTTAAAACATTTATCAGCACACCACTGGGGCATGCTGATTTAGGTTTTAAAAACACCTCTTTAGCTACTCTGTTGAGAATGAATTACAGGGAGGCAATACTGCAATGAACGTTCTTGAACGTATGGTTCTGACCATAGTTCTGAGAATTTCCTTTGGATAAATTACTGGAAGTGAAATTTCTAATTGCTCCCCCTACTGAAAATTTTCATGAATTTGTACTTCCAACTAACAGGGAGAGGCCATTTCCCTGAACCTTTGCTAACACTGAGTATTAGTCAAAAATTTTTGTAATAAAATAATAAATTTGCTAGATAAATAATGTCTCATTTGGTTACTAATGATTGAATGTTTATGGATCATTTGTATATCTTCTTTATTGAACATTTATTCCAGTTCTATGTTCCCTTTTTCTATTGTACTTACGTTTTTCTTATTGATTCATCAGCGCTCTTTACTTTATATATTAAAAGTATTAATCCTTTGTCATTTATGCCGTATTTTGTTTAGTTTCTTTGCCCTTCTAATGTATTTTTTAAAAAGATATGGAAGTTTTACATTTGTATGGAATAATATCTATGTTGTTTCTTCCAGTACTTCTATGTTTAGAAACTCTTTTCAATCTTGAGGCCAGATGAATAGTCACATATTTTATTTAAATTCTTTTAAAAATACATCTTTAATCTATCTGGAATTTATTTTTGTTTAAGGTCTGTGCCAGTTTGAGTGTATTGTGTCCCCCAAATGCCATTATCTTTGTAGTCTTGTGTGGGGCAGAAGTTTTGGTGCTGGTTGGATTTGCTTGGAGTGTGCCCCACCCAGCTGTCGGTTGTAATTTTGATGAGATGGTCCCATGGAGGAACATCAAGCTCCTCACAACTCTTCCAGAATCTTCCCCTTATCCACTTAAAAAGCCGTTCCAACATGTTTGGTATTTGCAGACTCAGCAGCAAAAGCACCCCACTTCTCTGGTACCAAAATCTGTCTTAGTTTGCTAATGCTGCAGAATGCAAAACACCAGAGATGGATAGGCTTTTATAAAACGGGGGTTTATTTCACTACACAGTTACAGTCTTAAGGCCACAAAGCGTCCAAGGTAACACCTCAGCAATCGGGTACCTTCACCGGAGGACGGCCAGTGGTGTCCGGAAAACCTCTGTTAGCTAGGAAGGCAGCTGGCGTCTGCTCCAAAGCTCCGGCCTCAAAACAGCTTTCTCCCAGGACATTCCTTTCTAGCAAGCTTGCTTCTCTTCAAAACATCACTCCCAGCTGCACTCTCTTTCCTCTTTGAGTCAGCTCATTTATATAGCTCCACCGATCAAGGCCCACCCCGAATGGGTGGGGCCACGCCTCCATGAGAACATCTCATCAAAATTATCACCGACAGCTGGGTGGGGCACACTCCAAGCAAATCCAACCAGCACCAAAACTTCTGCCCCACACAAGACTACAAAGATAATGGCATTTGGGGGACACAATACACTCAAACTGGCACAGACCTTAAACAAAAATAAACTCCAGATAGATTAAAGATGTATTTTTAAAAGAATTTAAATAAAATATGTGACTATTCATCTGGCCTCAAGATTGAAAAGAGTTTCTA
Source organism: Choloepus didactylus (assembly GCF_015220235.1). Lineage (NCBI taxonomy): Eukaryota > Metazoa > Chordata > Mammalia > Pilosa > Megalonychidae > Choloepus > Choloepus didactylus. The sequence goes on along the minus strand of NC_051308.1, from coordinate 81,749,133 downwards.
AACATGGAAGTACTGGAAGAAACAACATAGATATTATTCCATACAAATGTAAAACTTCCATATCTTTTTAAAAAATACATTAGAAGGGCAAAGAAACTAAACAAAATACGGCATAAATGACAAAGGATTAATACTTTTAATATATAAAGTAAAGAGCGCTGATGAATCAATAAGAAAAACGTAAGTACAATAGAAAAAGGGAACATAGAACTGGAATAAATGTTCAATAAAGAAGATATACAAATGATCCATAAACATTCAATCATTAGTAACCAAATGAGACATTATTTATCTAGCAAATTTATTATTTTATTACAAAAATTTTTGACTAATACTCAGTGTTAGCAAAGGTTCAGGGAAATGGTCTCTCCCTGTTAGTCGGAAGTACAAATTCATGAAAATTTTCAGTAGGGGGAGCAATTAGAAATTTCACTTCCAGTAATTTATCCAAAGGAAATTCTCAGAACTATGGTCAGAACCATACGTTCAAGAACGTTCATTGCAGTATTGCCTCCCTGTAATTCATTCTCAACAGAGTAGCTAAAGAGGTGCTTTTAAGAGACTGTTTGTGGAAATATGGACTCTAAAGATACTTCTGATGAGGACTTGAGCAGAAATGATGAATAATGTTGTTGCAAACTGGAAGAAAGGTGATCCTTGTTTTAAAGTGGCACAAAATTTGGCAAAATTGAGTCCTGGTGTCAGATGGAAGGAAGAATCTGGAAGCAACAACCTGGAATACTTAGCTGAGGAGATCTCCAGACTACGTGTGGAGGACATATCCTGGCTTCTCCTTGCAGCTTATAGTAAAATGCGAGCAGAGAGAGATAAACTTAGAACTGAACTCTTGGGTTCAAAGAAACCAGAAGTTGATGGCTTGGAAAATTACAGGCTTCCAGGGGGTGGAATCCCAGAAGCTACAGCCCAACGTGAGGATGTAACCAAACATGGAACCCAGCCGCCATTTCAGTACAAGCCAAGATTGGAAAAGGAGTTAAGCAGAAAGGACTTGTGGAAAATCCTATTGTCTGATGGCTTTGACCCCTGTGTGCTTCATGCAAAGCCAACAGAATTTTTGCGAGATCTTTATAGACAGAGCCATTGCCGGTCTGGACTGGAGGAGACAGACAAGGAAAAGATTAAAGGAAAAATCTCTTCAAAGACAGAGCCATGGAGGTTGAGGTCTGGAGTCAGGAGGTCTAGGGCTGAGAGAGCGGAGCAGCCCACATGCAGGGAAAGGGTGAGTTTGCCCTGGAGGTCGAGGGCGGGCCTTCCGCCTCATTGCTCAGGAAATGTCCTGCCACCCCAAGCCCCAAAGAGGGTGGAGCACATTCCCAGGGAATTGGGGAGAGCCTGGCTGCCACCACGCTGTTCTGAAGGGGTTGAGCGTGTGCCCCGGAGATGGAAGGGAATCCAGGAGCTGCCCCGAGGTTTGAGGAGGGTGGAGCCGAGAAGGTGGTCTCCCCAATGTGTGGATATGTTGGAGCACTCACCCAAGCATTTGGAGAGGAAACAGCTGCCAAAAAGGCCCTTAGGAAGGGTTAGGCTCCCACTCTCTCAAGCCCCAAGGATGCAACGTTGTTTTGTTAATGACTCTCAGACTTTGAAATCTAATGGAGTTTGTCCTGCAGGTTTTAGGAACTGTTTTGCTCCTGTTAACCCTGTTTTCCTTACTGTTTCTCCTTATGGCAATGGAAATGTTCATCCTATGAATGTCTCTCCTTTGTATATTGGAAGCACATAACTTGTTCTAGGTTCACAGATCCACAGCTAGAGGGGAATTACGCCTTAGGACTAACCAAGCCTAAATTGATTTTGATGGGATTTTGTACTTAACTTTTGTTACTGAAATGATTTAAGTTTTTGTGATATTGTGATGAAATGAATGTATTTTGTATTTGGAAAGATAATGTCATTTTGGGTTCCAGGGGGTGGAATGTGCCAGTTTGAGTGTATTGTGTTCCCCAAATGCCATTATCTTTGTAGTCTTGTGTGGGGCAGAAGTTTTGGTGCTGGTTGGATTTGCTTGGAGTGTGCCCCACCCAGCTGTCGGTGATAATTTTGATGAGATGTTCCCATGGAGGCGTGGCCCCACCCATTCGGGGTGGGCCTTGATCGGTGGAGCTATATAAATGAGCTGACTCAAAGAGGAAAGAGAGTGCAGCTGGGAGTGATGTTTTGAAGAGAAGCAAGCTTGCTAGAAAGGAATGTCCTGGGAGAAAGCCGTTTTGAGGCCGGAGCTTTGGAGCAGACGCCAGCTGCCTTCCTAGCTAACAGAGGTTTTCTGGACGCCATTGGCCATCCTCCGGTGAAGGTACCCGATTGCTGAGGTGTTACCTTGGACGCTTTGTGGCCTTAAGACTGTAACTGTGTAGTGAAATAAACCCCCGTTTTATAAAAGCCTATCCATCTCTGGTGTTTTGCATTCTGCAGCATTAGCAAGCTAAGACAAGGTCTTAGGTGAGAATTAAATTTCAGATGATTCTAACTAGTTAACCAAATTTCCCAGCACCATTTATTAAATAAGTGTTTCTTTCTTCAGTGACTTTAATGTTACCTGTGTCATCTGCTGCAGTTTTATGTATCTTAATGTCTCTTTCTGTCTCTATTTGGCTCCACTGGTCTATCTATTATCTGCTCATTATCATATTGTTTTAATTTTGAGAGCTTTAAAATATAGTAGACTATCTGATAAGGCAAGCCCCCTTAAGTACTTTATAGAATCAGTTTGTAATAATACAAAATATTAGAATTTTGTTGGAAATTACAACAAACTTCAATTGGTTTGATTTGAAAGGACATTTTATAATATTTGCTTCTTCCTTTTAGGAATATGGCATTTATTCAAGGCTTCTCTTACTCTTTGCAGTAAAATAGTTCCCTTCCTTTATGCAAATCCCATATCTGCATATTTCTTGTGAAGGTTTTTTTTCCTAGATATAGTTCTCATTGCTATTATGAACACGGTACATTTTCTAACAGATTGTTGCTGGCATATAGGCAAGGTGTTAATTTTTGTACGGTTCTGTTGAACATTTATATTGGTATCCCACTGAAACTTACACTTCCAGGGCCTGCACAGCTCTTCCTGATCTGGCTCTGCCTGCCCCTCCAGCCTCATCTCCTACACCTCATCCTTATCCTCTCCCCCTTTCTCAGGGCCCTCTGACTTCCTCTAACTTCCTCTGACACCCTTAGGGCATCTCTTTCTCTACACTTTAAGCAGACTGTTCCTCATTATCTAGAACTTTGCATTCTTTTCTCTTTGCAGCTGGTTCCTCTTTATTCTTCAGGTCTGGGTTCACATATCCTCTCTTCCAGGAGGACTTTTCTGACCCGTATCAATTTGTAGTCATTTATTTGCAGGAACCATGGCCATTTTATTTATCAAGTTACTCCAACTACTTAGGATAGTACCTGCCCTATAATAGGCTGTCACTGTATGTTCTTGGAATGAATGAATGTGTCGGGCTACCTTTCTGAATCCTTGCATTGATTCTAATACAGTCACAGGAGTCCTTTTACTTGGACTGTCCAGGATTGGCCTATGCTGACTTAATGATATTTTTGGGTTTGCAGTCTCTTAAGTCCAAAAAAGAGTTCAGTGATTGATAAAATATTACAATGCACCTTCAAAACATCTGTTACCCGTTAAACTATGAACAATTAGAAACAAGCACTAATTGTGTGCTTCTTGGTGAGATTGCCTGGACTTCCCAGAGCGCTCACCAGTGGCATCGCCAACTGGTTACCGTGGAGCTCAGCAGATCACACCCTTACCGTGTGCCGCATGTAGCCTCATCTCACCACAGACTTCCCTTCTCACTGCATGGCAGATGTAAGCAGTCTAACTTCTGACGCTTTCATATGATCCTTTGAGAATTCTCCACATTTGCTCTAGATCTCATGCCTTCTTCCCGAACTTACTGCTAGGTCATTTCTATCAATGTAAGGACATGCTATAGAAATTCACATTAAAAAAAAGCCCTCCCTTGAACTCATACTCCTCTTTATGCTGCATCCCATTTCTCTGCTCTTCTTTACAGCAGAATTTTTTTTTATTAAATTCAGTTTTATTGAAATACATTCACACACCATACAATCATCCATGATATACAATCCACTGTCCACAGTATGATAACATAGTTATGCGTTCATCACCACAATCTATCTCTGAACATTTTCCTTACAGAATAAAAAATAAAAGTGAAAAAAGAACACCCAAATCATCCCCCCATCCCACCCCGTTTGTCCTTTAGTTTTTATCCCCATTCCTCCACTCATCCATACACTAGATAAAGGGGGTGTGATCCACAAGGTCTTCACAATCACACTGTCACCCCTTGTAATCTGCATTATTATATAATTGTCTTCAGGAGTCCAGACTGTACAGCAGAATGTTTTGAAAGAGATGCACATAGTTGTTGTCTTCACTTGGCTGTGGGTTCTTCCTGCGGTGCTGTCCTTCTAGGGTAGGCATGCCTCAGAGCTAGACTGGGTCTACTTCTTCTCTCTTCTATCCTCTCTCCCTGGGATTTCATCCCCTCCCATAGCTTTATATAGATCTACATGCAGATGACTCCCATATTTATAGATCCAGTCTTCATCTCTCTTCTGGGCTCTTGAGGTTTAAGTCCAACTGCATAGATGACACCTTAAATCAGGTGTGTAATGGGCACCTTCAGCTTAACACATCCAGAGCAGAGCTCTTCATTTTTCCCTGCCTCACCCTCCAACCCAGTCCTCCCCCACAACTATCACCATCCATAATATGGCTCCAAACCCAGAATATACTGAAGAGTTAGGGAAGGCATGTGGTGGGACTATCAGTTGCACCCCAAGAGTGGTGTCACCAGGGCATGTCCCCTCTCTGCTGTTACCCCCCTCATCTGCCTGTACATCTGAACCCAATGTGCACAGCCAGTTCTACCTACTACCCCCATTTCCTGTCCTTTTTATTCTTAGGAGATTTGGACTCCTAAGGGCTCTAGAAGTGGAGGCACTGAAGGCTGGTGTGGGCAGTGGTGTTCTGTCTACTTCAAAAGTTACACCCATGCAAGAGAAGGTTGGCTTTCTGGTTTTCTGGATAGTACAATACCTGTCCCTGTGATGTGGAGCAGGAATTTTTGATAAGGAATGATGCATTTATGGAAGTCTCTCAGGCCAGGAGATTTGTTTTGTTCCAATTCCACTCAGTTTTTGTGCCATTTTTTTTTGTCTCTTTTTCTCTATCACATGGGTATTTTGTTGGGGAGTGGAAGAGTCCAAAAGATTGTCAGTAAGATGGTATTTTAAACTAGAAACCCCAGAGAAATGAAAATATGAATGATTATACAAAATTTCTTTTTACCTATCAGAATGACAGAATTCAGAAAGGAGGAAAATACCAGTGTTAGCACTCATGGAGAGAAATGGGAACTTTTGTGTACTGTTGGTGGGAGTGTAATTGTTAGAATATAGTGAAATGAAATGTGTGTATGACATATGATCTAGTGATCTTGGGTTTATATATCCTAGCAAAAATTTTTACACTGGTTTGAAAGGACATGTACAAAATATTCGTTGTAATATTACTTGTGATAGCAGGGAGATAAAGGTGGCCTAGGTGGTCACCACAAAGGAAGGCAATAGATAAACTAACTGTGGTGGATGCAGCTATGGAATTCTGTGCAGTAGAAAAGCAACAGCTTAAATACACCTACAACAACATGGATAGATTTTAAAAACAGTGTTGAGTAAAAAAAAATTAGAAACTGAATGAAGTTCATAACATATTATGTCTTAGGTAACTTAAAAGCACACCTACCAAACATTACGTATTTTATATGAATGCATGAATATTTACGGTCATATATTAAAAGTGTCAGAGGGGGTGCCCTTACTTGGAGGGGTTTGAAAGTGCGTATTAGGGTATTAGGGTTGCCTCTTGAGTCATCTCTGTGATAGGGGATATTGACATATATAAGGTCAAAGTCAGAACTTTCAGATTTGAAATATTTTCCCCATGAGTTTCAGAAGGCTGGATTTATATTTCCCAAATGTGGGAAGTTTTTGGGAAGAACCACCTTTGAAAACCCAGGTCCATGAGTAGCTTGAGTAGGCCCTGCCTTTGTCTGGAGCAGTTAGGGCTGGACTCGATCTCTTCTCTGCCCCAAAGTGCCTTCTCGCTGCAGATGGCACCGTAAGCAGCCACCCTGCTGTCTGGAGGATGATTCCATTCCCTACACTGTCCTCAGCACCTAGCGCAGTGATTGGCAGTGAATGGGCTCTCAGTACTTGCTTGTCACATTTAATTTCATCACTTCCCTAGCAGCCTTCCTCATGTATATGCTTGCCGTGGCAAGAGGCTTATCAAGACATGTCCCCCATAAAGGGCAGATATTGCCCAGAGATGATCTACCAAGAGAATAACATCTTCTAGTCACAGGTATAAAAACATTAAAATGGATTTTCTTGGGTGATGGCCAACTCCCTTCCCACAAGGAGGCAGCAATTTTTCTGTGTAAGAGATACCTTTTTGGAGTTCAATTCAAGTTAATCCAATCCCACAAATATATATCAAATGCCTACTAAGTGCCAGGGGACAGAAGCATAGGGGACAGTTCCAGCAAGATGTCCAAAATGCTCCAGATTGAGTGGCAAATAGAGTGTGGTACATTGAGTACAATCCTTTATGTAATAATCGTAATAATAGGAAATAATAACTTACATTTATAGAATGCTTTATACTTTTCAAAAATACTTTCACATCAATTATCTCAGCATGGTTTGGCTACCACAGTCTCAGGCAGTACCTGTGATCAGGTAGATATTTTCTTTGAAAAACAGACTCCAGCATTGGGCTACCTATTTTTTTAGGTTGCGTGAGTGTGTGGGGGAAAGAGGCAATTGTCATAATCTTCCATAGAAGGAGATGAGCAGCTGAGACTGAAAAGTTTCCCATCTCTGGGAATGAAAGCTCACATCAGCGATTCCCAGACCTGCTTATTGATTCCCAGGGGGTGTCTTGAAATTCTTCAAAGGAAATTAATTGTAATTCACTTCAATTTTTAAAATACACATATATGCTGCATAGTACAATGCTTCTGGGCAGGGGTGGACCAGGGGAGGTGGACTGGAAGTTATATGTGTGTCAGAGAAGCTGTCAGTCAACCAAGGAACAATAGAAAGCTGAAACTGCCCCAAATTTCCAAGAGTGATTGGTCTGTGTTCACACCTGTGGGTAGGCAGAGGCAAAGGGGGTAGTGTTGGTTATTGAAAAAGTTAGAATAGCTTTTTGGTTTACTGGGGAGACTCCACACTCTGAACAGATGATGCTTTGACTGGGGCAGCTGCCACTAAGATGCCCAGCTCTTTCTAGAGCCTGTAAAAGCAGGATTCCTGGCCCCCATGGGGATATATCAAATCTATATTCCACACAGGTGGCTAGTCCCCATTTTACCATACGTTTCAGTTTGCTGAAGCTGCTGGAATGTAATATACCAGAAATGGGTTGGCTTTCACAATTGGGATTCATTAGCTTACAAGTTACAATTCTGAGGCCGTGAATGTGTCCAAATGAAGGCATTGACAGGACAATATGTTCTCTGAAGACTGGTTATCAGCGAGCTTGGGCTCTTCTGTCATATATAGCAAGGCACATGGCGATGTCTGCTGGGCCTTCTCTCTTGGGTTTAGTTGCTTCCAGCTTCTGGCTTCAGTGGCTTCCTCTCAGCTTCTGTAGGTGTCTCCTTGTCTCTCAGCTTCTCTGGGGCTTTTTCCATGATCTTCTCTTAATTTCATCTCTTAGCTTCTGTATGTGTTTTATCCTCTTATAAAAGACTCTGGTAGGGTGGGTCACATGTCAGTTGAAATAACCTAATCAAAAGGTCCCACCTACAACAGGTCTGCACCCACAGGAATGGATTAAAAGAACATGGCCTTTTCTGGGTACATAACAGCTTCAAACTACCACACCATTATTTTAAATTTATGATTAAAATTAATGATTAATTAATAAGTCTTTTAAAAATTTGTTGTTGATACCAAGAGAGGCCGTTGGGTGGCTGCTTGGCTTAAGAATGCAATGGTGTTGGCCCTTCTTTTCCTTCCTTAACCAAGTAGGAAAAGCCAAGTTTACTGGTTTTGCAGCATCTGGTTAATGCAGACACTCGAATCATGTGTTCTTGTGCTCAAAACTTAAAAGGCATCCCACTGGATGTCGAAGAGCTCACTGAAAACTGGGCCTCAAGCACTGCCTCTGCTTTTCTCTCCCTGCCTTGCTGGGTTTGCTTGGGAACTGGGATTTGTGGGCAGCTGCAAGTGTGTTTGGGCTAAAGGCAAATTCTTAAGTGTTCCTAGTCTGATTCTACACAGAATGGTAGGAAAGGGGCCAGGGAAAGAGGCTGGCAGTAAGGAGAGCCTCTGTTTGGGGAACATGAAGCAGCATGAGAGAGCGTGGTGGAAGAAAGGAGGGGGAGCCAAGAATCAGGGAAGCCTTAATTCATTTTATCCAACAGTTCAGTAACAGAAGTTGTCATGTCTACTGATTTGCAGGTTGTGTTGTCACAAAATCACAGCATTTTGGAGCCCATGGGGCACTTAGACTCTGGCATATCATGAACTGGCTGGAAGACGTATCAACTTAGCTTCCCATTTCACTGGGGTACATGGGGGAGAGGAGGATTGGGTTCGGGGAAGAAAGGCACAGGTGTAAGGGCACAGAACTTCACCTTTACCCCCTGACCCCCACTTTGTTCTTGAGCCTTCTCTTTTCAGCTGCTGTAAAATAGCTCCCCAGTAGCCTGCCTCCCCACTTCCTCTGGTGGAAGTGAGCTAGCAGGGCCTGCCATGCATTGGCAGGGGGCCCTAAAGGCCTTTTCCAGTTGAAGAATTTACTGGTTCTGTGATATCCTAGAAGGAATTTGAAGACATGATCATTTCCTGATTCTTAATTTTCAGATAAACTCAAATTTCCCCAATTGTCAACTCTTTCGCACCTTTCTTTTCCCTTTCTATCTTCCACCCATTAGAAGGTAGCAAATGTGGTGTGCCAATGGGTTCAGCTAGTGTTGTTTCACCCCATGCAAGAGAAAGTGTCTGCAGCATAGTGGCAGTTGTCTCATAGGCTGCTCCCTCAGAGAAGGAAGAGTAGAATCTTCATAAACCAAGGAGAAGGAAAGGACAAATGTGGATGTACAGGCCAAGTGCAAAGGGGCAGCATAACTTAATAGGCAACGCACTAGACGTGGCTTTGAGTCTTGGCTCTGGCTTTGCAAGCTATATAAGCTTGTATGAGCCACTTCGCCTTTTTCAGACTCAGTTTTTTCATCTGTTAAATGTGGAAAACCATTTCTGTTTCTCTACGTCACAGAACTAATTCATCTAGCAGGTGAAAGCACTATGCAAAGACTTAAATACCAGATGAAAGTAAGGTACTGTAGGAATTGTCCAGCCTTGGGCCACAGCTCCAGGTCTACTCTCCTGTTCACCACAAGCAGACACAGTTTGTGGTTTCTTTGTCTCTTCCCTGGATTTTCCCCATCTGTGAGAGAGTGATTAGAATGTTTGCTTTGTTTCTAAGATATTAGAAGTGACTAAGAAAATATATTAAACATGTTTTGAGCCCTGGCACTTTAGAACAACATGAGTTACTGAGCAGAAGTACAGGGATGTTGCAGGCTGTGTGGAGAGGTAGACAGCCTGCTTCATGCCCAACCACCAGCCGGCTCATCCCACTACCAATTCACAAGAACACCCAGGTCTTGAGATGGGGTGTCCCACAAGAACTATGAAAGGCGGGAATTGTTACCCTGCTTTGCAGTTAAGAAAACTGGGGCTTTTTGACCAAACGTCATTCTGATTGGTAAGTGGTGAGGCCAAGATTTGATCCCAGGCCTGTTAAGCTCCAAAATCCAATCTTTCCCCACTGTAGCATATTATACTTGATTATGCATGTAATCTAGATATGACTGGTTCTCATTCTGCACCCTCTTCAAAGCAGGATTTAGCACTTTGATGAATCTGTTAAATAAGTTCAGCTACATAGCACATGCATTTGAAATGGGGCTTTTACTGAAGATTTTGTGTGGCCGGATGAGGAAGATATTTTATGTTGTACATCATCAGGAAAACCTTTCTCAAATTCCTTCTTAACATCTCTGTTCATTTCCCTAATGCTTTTCTCTCAGCTCCACTTCCAGAGTTGTTTTTTCTGATTTCTCTCACTCTTACCTCCTGGCTCCTTGGTACTCCCTATATTTTCCTTAGGAATCCAGCCCTCACCCTCAGCTTGCATTAACAGGGTAACCAAGCAGAAACCCTAAGGTTAGTTCAACCGACCTCCTTTGATAGCAATCTGGTGAGCATCTGCAGTTATTCTAGCGTGTCCCCAGTAGTTTATCCAAGTATTCACCCAATGGAGCAGCTGTCCTCCAGGGGTCAGAAGGAATATGCTATGAAAAAAAAATAAGATTTTTCTTTCTATTGTTTCTTGTGGGGCTAAGCTATGGGAAAGAATAGCCAGTAGGAAAAGAGAGGGGCTGGAGAGGGGGAAAGGACTGATATGAAAAATTAATAGGTAGAATTATAAGATTTGGTGATCATCTGGGGAGACAGAAAAAGAAAGAGAAGGGATGACTCCTAGGATTTTGGCTATAGCAACAGGGTAGAATGAGATCATTTTGGAAAATAAACAGATTTGCAATGGTGTGAGAAGAATAATTTGGAGGAAGATAATATGTTTTCTGAAGGTAGGGCTTCCTTGTTATCCACTTGGGACATGGCCCTGCCTGTCTGGCTCTGACAAACCCCTCCTTGCTGATACAGCTCAGCACCAATGGGGGACATGGGGCAGACACGCAGCTCACGAGCTCGGAATACAGTTCCCCAGTTCACCACCACAGGAGCGCTCCTTGGATCCATTGACTCTGCTTTGAGTCTCCAGGAACCAATCCCACCTCTGGGGTATCCTCTTCCATTTTTTCGTTCTGTGATTCCTCTGTCTTCTTTCTCCATCCATTTGCACCCACTGGCTTTCTATCTTTTAGACATTTCTCAGATCTCTGGTTCACTGATGGCATTCTTGCTTTTCAGCACTACTTACAAATGTATTCTCAAACAAATCAAAATAAAGGGAAAGGAAAGAAAACATGTACTTAGACTGCTTTCTTGATCAACTCTCCAATAATTATTTATTTTCATGTCTCATTCCCCTTCATGAATTTGAATTCTTTGAAGGAAGGAAAAATGGCCTATTCATCCCTTTGTTTCTTAGCACTAACTGATTGTTCTTTTAAATGTAATAGGGAACTTAGCATTTAAGAGATTTTATGATTACTCATTTTGTAAACTAATATATATATATATAAATACATTACATGATTTCCAAACTCAAGATGTCCCCCCCATCTTTTCAATTCAACACTGTTTGTGAGTGCCGATTCTGTGGTTAGCATGGAATTAATCAAACATGAGGGAAACATGAACACACCGGACGACCTAGAACCTTCAAGCTCTTTCCCCCTGGGCTCCAGGGCTGGAGAGGATGAAGCATGGCCAAGTTTCTGTGACCTGGAGCAGTTCCTGCTGTGGCTGGCTGGGTTGTGGTGAACCTCCCTCAGTCCACCCACATGTCTTTATTGCGTACCTGCCCTGTGCTTGGCATTACACCAAGGAGTGAGGTACAGCAGGTGATGCACCACCCAGGGGCCCTACCCTCGGGGAGCCAGAGGGATAAGCCTGACACATAGGCAGCAGTTGGGGAACATTCCAAGTGAGAGATTTAAAAATTACAGCATTTGACAAATCTGGTCCCAGCCCCACCTCACTTACTAAATTAATGCTTCATGTAGTGAGGATCATTCAGATTCTGAAACGGGAGACATCAGTGTGGGAAAAGCATCTTCATATCTTTGCTTATGGCTCCTGTATTTTCACTGGTTCAAAAAGATCCTTACCCTTTGGGAGGTGATTGCTCTCACAGCCCACCGGGCTGAGCACCCCCTGTGTGCAGGGAAAGAAGAGGAATGTAAGAAAATATGCATGTTCATCTTTCTGCAACGGACTATCACTAAGTCATCTTGGAGCCCACCTGACAGCTTGCTCTTGAGGTAAAATAGCATTTTTTCTTCTAGTCTGGCTCCTTAAATACTCACCAGCGGGACTGACCTCGGATGCCTGGGGCAGGCTTATTTACATTGCTAGACTGTGGTATTCTTTAGGGGGACTTCCGGGACTGGGAGAGGAATATGGCAGAAGCCACTGGACCACGGGGTGGTGTGGGGCTGCCTAGGATTTGTGAGGTTGCTAACAGAGGTGCCATCCTGGCTTTGCAGCACAGCCTGAGCCTTCTTAGGTCCTCAGCTGATAAAAGGTTGAAGTGAATCCCAGCCAAAGGGCTCTGGCTTGCTTGGTGCCAAGAGCTGCATTCAGAGCACGTCAGTATACAGTGGGCCTAATGGATAAAGCTATTGTAGACGATCTAATTAATACAGCAGACCGCTGTTTCATTGCAGGGGCTGTGGCTCCCGTCAGCTCACCCTGCTTAGAGTTGTTGCTGTCAGCTTCTTCTTGTTCCTGACATTCTGGTGGCTAATGCACTATAGGAAGATTCAGAGGCATTTAATATGATCAAATGCTGTGCTGAATTAATGTTTACAGCTTCTTGGCTTGAGCTCTCAAAATCTGCAAGTACTCAAGATTGAAAACTGAGAACTTGTCTTGGTCCAAATGCCCTCTCTGCCCAACCCAGGTTCTTTGATTGCAGTACATGCCGTAAGGAGCTCTTGTCTTTCTTCCCAGTTGCATGCCACCCAGTTGCAGAAAAGATTTCATCATGATGGGAGACACCTGAAATGTGCCTTTTGTGTCACTGGGAAAGCTCTTTTGGTGACTGTGCACCTACTGGGTCATTGTGCTTCTCCCAGGTACTTGTGTCTGGAATAAATGGCATCTGGTTGGTTTCCCATCTCCAAATCACACCATTCTTTGAAGTGTTGTTCCTTGGAGCTGCACCTGTTGGAGGCTTTCATATTCCCAGAAAGATTTGAGTCGCTCCTTTCTAAGCTTGTGATGTTATTCTACATTGTAGTGTGACGTGGGCAGGCTACACACCCAAGACTCTTAAGTTCTTCCCAAATTTTGTGCCTCCTTTCACTAACTGTGCCCAGGAAAAGGGATCTCTGGATTATAGTCTTGGGGTTCACATATCCAGAATATTCAGGCTTCCATTGGGGTTGATTAATTGAGTAAAAGAAACCTGCTTGTTATTCCAATTTGGGTTTTTTCCAATAAAAATAAAACTCTATTAAAAAGTTAAATCCATATATTAAAAAGTATAGTATATTAGTTTTCTATCGCTGCCATACAAATGACCACAACACAAACTTATTATCTTATTGTTCTGTAGGTCAGAAATCTGAAATGGTTCTCACTGGGCCAAAAATCAAGGTGTGGGCAGACTATATTCCTTTCTGGAGCTCTAGGGGAGAGTCTGTTCCTTGCTCATTTTGGTTGTTGTCAGAATTCATTTCCTTGTGTCCCTAGGATTGTGGTCTCTGTTTTCTTGCTACCTATAAACCGAGGACTATTTCCTGCTTCTGGAGGCTACTGCGTTCTTTGGCTCATGGCCCCCTTCCTCCATCATAAAAGCCAGCAGTGACAGGTTGAATCTTTTTCATGCTGCATCTCTCCAACCAGCTCTTTGCATCCCTCTTCTGCTTTTAGGAGCTCATCTAATAAGGTTGGGCTCACTATGATAATCCAGAATAATTTCCCTATTTTAAAATCAGCTTCTTAGCCACCTTCATTCCACCTGCAACTTTAATTCCCTTTATTAACAAGTGCTGGAGATTAGGAAGTGGAAACATTTGGGGGGCATTATGTTGTCTAACACATATAGTTCTTCAGAAAGCCCACAGTGCATTTAATGTAAATTCTAGAGGTTACAATGGAGAGGGATGGAATTAACATTTATTAGCATCTTTGGTATGCCAAGCACCATGATAGACCTGCCCATGTGTTATCTTATTCTAACATCTCAATAATCTGATGATGTAAGTACCATGCTCATTTTGTTAACCTGGGGTTTAAAGAAATTAAGTACAAAAGCTAGTAAATGACAGCGTCAGGATATGGGCCCAAGAAAGTAAGACTCCAAAGTCTGAACATTGCTCTTTCCACCACATCATATTATTTCTCCTAGGATCTCAACCAAGAGCCTCAGAAATAAAGCCTTGTTTGAATATGCATGTGTTCTCTAGGTTGACTAATAGTCTGAGGTCAGAATTTGAGGTGGAGTGCAGATTATCCATTTCCCCCTTTTTCAGTCTCTGATAAGCAGCAGGACCAGTTTTATGTTGTTAGAACTTGGAACAGAGGCAATTGATGAAATGAGGAAACTTTTTGGTTCAAGGCCTTTGGTTGAGCAGAGCTCTAAGTTACTGAAGAATGGCTTAAAGTGGGACCAGGTATCTTATTTCTGTAGTGTCCGACCCTGGGTGTGAAAGGTGGAGGCTGTGATATTTGGAAAGCTGGTTCTGGTCTGCCCTCTGTCCTGGTCATCTCAGCCACCTGGGACTCTGCAGGGAAGTTGCTCTGGTGTGAGCAGCTCCTTCTATCACCTCTGACTGCAAAGGAGAGGGTTAGAGTAGCTGGGTCAGCTAAGTCAGAATTGGATGAGCTCCTTAGAGAAAACCCTTCCAGGAATTGTGGGGTTGGAAGGAGACAGAGTGGAGCAGAGGGAGTGCCAGGTTTGGTGTGACTGTTGAAAGGGCATCTGGAAGCCTCTGATTCTGTGAAACACCCCAGAGGTGTGTTAATTGATTTCTTGCAGATGCAGTTGGTTTGGATCTGTAGACTGCTGATGCTGAGTAAAAAGCAGCATTTGGGAAGCTCACATTTCAAAGCCAGGGATATTTGGTACATGCCTCAGTTAGGAAGATCCATGGAGACACTCAGTTCCATCCCTAAGATGCCTGCCACAATAACAAGTTGGGGAGGCTGCAGCTATTTCAATCTCATATATTCATATATGTATACTCAAACACACATTTTTTAAATATTTTATTTTGAAATACTTTCAAACTTACAGGACAGTTACAAAAATAATACAGACCCCTTCAGAGAACTCCAACATACCCTTACTCCCCACCCCACCCCTGATACCCAGAGTCATCATTAACATTTTACCACATTTGCCATATCATTCTGTCTATCCATCTACTTATCGTCTATCTATTTATCTATCATCTATCTATCATCTATCCATTTTCTAAATAGTTGAGCATAGTTTGTATGCATCATGCTCCTTGAACACTTAATACTGCCATGTACATTTCGTAAGAACAAGGGTATTCGCTTATGTAACCGCCTTATCAGTTATCAACTTCCAGAAATGTAACATTGATACTTTGCTTACAGTCTATATCCCAGCTTTTTCATATGTTCCCATAATGTTCCTTTGAGCCTTTTCACCTCCCTTGCTAGATCCCTTCCAGGATCATATATTGAATTTAATTGTCATTGTCTATTTAGTTGCTCCTTCTTTTTTTTTTGTTTTTTTTTATTTTTTTAAGGCACTCCTACCAACCTTAGTCCCCAGCATGCAGCAGGTAGACCCCTCCCATACACCACTCTGCCGTCAGCTCTCTGCACCAGTGCCACACCCCAGAAGCACCTCATGCAAGCCCCTGTCTACACTTGCAATGCTGATCTGTGGGATACACACCCCCAAACAATCCCCATCAATCCTGCACATCCTCAATGCAGCTCTGACACCCACAATCCCATCAACAACCATCACCCCCATCCATTCCCACACCTTCAAATTCACCCTCATTAACATATCTGAATATATTAGGTTATCATTAATTGTGGGTACATATATACAACATAAACTTTCCCATCTCAACCATTCCCAAGTTTACTAGTCAATGGGATTAACCACATTCACAGTGTTGTGGTACCCTCATCACCTTCCATTACTAATACTTTCCCACCTCCCCAAAACAGAAACCCTGCACACATTATACACCCACTCTCCCAGTCCCCTCCCTACCCCCAGTAACCTGTCCTCTATAATTTCTGTCTCTATGATCTTGCATATTCTCTGATATTTTCTTTGTAGTTATCATCAGGTTGAAATTTAACATCCTAAACCTATAGCAGTTTTGTTTGCTTTGATACTTACTTAACTTCAAAACTATACACAAACTATGTTCCTATACCTCTCCACCCTCCCACCTTTATGTAGTTCTTGTCACAAATTACATGTTTATACATTACGAATCCAAAACCACTGATTTATCATTACATTTTATGCATTTGCCTTTTAGATCTTGTAGAAAGTAGAAAGTGGAGTTACAAACAATAGTACAATAGTACTGGCATTTATATTTACCCATGTTGTTGCCCTTGCTGGAGATCTTTATTTCTTCCTGCAGCTTTGATCTTTTGTCTATTGTCCTTTCTTTTTGTCTTAGTTTGCTAATGCTGCAGAATGCAAAACACCAGGGATGGATTGGCTTTTATAAAATGGGGGTTTATTTCGCTACACAGTTACAGTGTTAAGGCCACAAAGCGTCCAAGGCAACACATCAGCAACCAGGCACCTTCACCGGAGGATGGCCAGTGGTGTCCGGAAAACCTCTGCTAGCTGGGAAGGCAGCCGGTGTCTGCTCCAAAGCTCCAGCCTCAAGACGGCTTTCTCCCAGGACGCTCCTCTCTAGGAAGCTTGCTCCTCTTCAAAACATCACTGCCAGCTGCACTCCCTTTCCTCTCTTTGAGTCAGCTCATTTATATAGCTCCACTGATCAAGGCCCACCCTGAATGGGCGGGGCCACACCTCCATGGGAACATCTCATCAGAATCATCACCCACAGCTGGGTGGGGCACATTCCAAGCAAATCTAACCACCAAAATTTCTGCCCCACACAAGACCACAAAGATAATGGCATTTGGGGGACACAATACACTCAAATCGGCACACTTTTCAACCTGCAGAAGTCTCTTTAGCATCTCTTGTAGGGCAGCATAAATGGTGATGAGCTCCTTCAGCTTTTGTTGATCTTGGACATCTTAATTTCTCCCTTATTTTTGAAACACAGTTTTACTGGATAAAGAAGTCTTGGTTGGCAATATTTTGCTTTCAGCACTTTAAACATGTCATTTTATGGTCTTCTTGCCTGCGTGGTTTCCAACAGGAAATCAGTATTCACCTTATTGAGGCTTCCTTGTATGTGACACATTGCTTCTTTCCTGTGGCTTTCATAATTCTCTCTTTATCTTTGGCATTCAAGAGTTCAATTATAGACTTCTGGGAAGGCAGTAGATTAAGAGAGACAGAGAAAATTTCTCCTCTTTGAAAAACACTAGATAAAGCACAGAGAGCACTCCAGAACGGCAGTTCCAGGGTTCCACTGGCTGGGAGGGACTTTTACACCACATAGTGAGTATGTGGCTGGAGAAGCCAAGAGACTACATTTAACATGGGTGAGTGGTCGGCTTGGAACACTGTCAGGGAATGGGCAGTTGGAGCCTGCTGACAAGTGCGGAGGGGAGCAGCATTCCATGCCCCGTGCATCCTCCTCAGCACTTGACTGGGGTGGTAACCCTTCACATCCCTGTGGCCAAGAGCTTCCTTGAGGGAATTCGGGATTTGGCAGACTTGTGACAGCACCCACTCTTCCCCCATGGAAGACCACAATGTGCACAGCCTAGAGGCAAGGGCACTGCATGGAAGTGCAAGCCCCTCCTCCATCCGAGGGACTTGCAGGTGCACAGCAGGCAGGGACTGTGGGGCATTTCAGTGGAAGGTGAGATGCGCAGGTCTGCAGCCCCAGAGTACTCCAGCCACAGCACCAGGAATGGCTGGGACCACTGTGTCCTGGGGCAGACTCCCTGCCAAACTGTGACGGGCAGGGCCCCCCCCTGCCCACAGGGCTGGTAGTCCCCAGTGCACATGGAAAATTGGTGCACTGATTGGACTTCCACATGGTTTGGACCCCACTCAGTGCATAGATGAAGTTGGGGGAGAACTGACTTGGGGGTAAGAGGTGGCTCAAGAGCACCATCTGCTGGCAGGACAGGGAAAGTGCACTCCACCAGGCTTTAGCTCTGCCAAATTATAGATAAATGTTCAAATAATCCAGCATATCCTAAAAGAACCCTATCAAGATAAGCAAATGCCAAGAGGCCAAAAACAACAGAAAATTATAAAGCATATGAAGAAATCAGAAGATATGGACAACCCAAATGTCCAAATTAAAAAGCCAGAGGAGACACAGAACCTGGAGAAATTAATAAAAGAATTATACACAAACATTAATGTCATGGCCAAGGATATAAAGGATATCAAGAAGACTCTAGAAGAGCATAAAGAAGAATTTGCAAGAGTAAATAAAAAATATCAGCTCTTATGGAAATAAAAGATACTGTTGATCAAATTAAAAATATTGAGACACATAACAGCAGATTTGAAGAGGCAGAGGAAAGAATTAGTGAACTCAAGGACAGAGCAATGTAATGAGAAAGGACACAAGAATGAGTGGTGAAAAAAATTGAAAAATTTGAAATGGAGCTCAGAGAAATGATGGACGACATGAAGTTCACAAATATGAGACTCACTGGTGTTCCAGAAGGTGAAGAGAAGAGCAAAGGGCTAGGAAGAATATTCGAAGACATTGTTGGGGTAAATTTCCCAACCTGGCTAAATGACATAGATAGGCAAATCAAAGATGCCCAATGAACTCCAAATAGAATAAATCTGAAGAAACCCATACTGAGACATACTCTGATCAGATTGTCAAATGCTGAAGAGAAGGAGCAAGTTCTGAAGGCAACAAGAGAGAAGCAATTCACCACATGCAAGGGAAGCAACATGAGACTAAGTAGTGACTACTCAGTGGGCACCATGGAAGCAAGAAGGCAGTGGTATGACATATTTAAAATTCTGAAAGAGAAAGATTGCCAGCCAAGAATTCTTTATCCAGAAAAGCTCTGCTTCAAAATTGAGGAAAAGCTTTAAATTTTCACAAACAAATGCTGAGAGAATTTGTTAACAAGAGACCTGACCTTCAAGAAATACTAAAGGGGGCTCTACCAGCTGAGGAAAAAAGACAGGAGAGAGAGGCCTGGTGAAGGAAACAGAACTGAAGAGTATTAGTAAGGGTAACTTAAAGGAAATACAGAGAGAGAGGGAAAAAATAGATCGGACAACTAAAAATCAAAGGATAAGATGGCTGATTCAGGAACTGCCTTCACAGTAATAACATTGAATGCGAATGTATTAAACTTGTGAATTAAAAGATATAGATTGGCTGAATGGATTAAAAAATATAACCATCAATATGCTGTTTACAAGAGACTCATCTTAGACCTAGTGACACAAAGAGATTGAAAGTGAAAGGATGAAAAAAAAATATTCCACGGAAGCTACAGCCAAAAGAAAGCAGGGGTAGCAATACTAGTTTCAGATAAAATAGACTTTAAATGCAGGGATGTCATAAGAGACAAAGAAGGACACTATATACTAATAAAAGGGACAGTTCACCAGGAAGAAATAACAATCATAAATGTTTATGCACCCAGTCAAAATTCTCCAAAGTATATGAGACAAATATTGGCAAAACTGAGGGAAGCAATAGATATATCCACAATAATCATGGGGGAGTTCAATACACCACTCTCTTTTATAGATAGAGCAACAAGACAGATGACCAATAAGGAAATTGAGAACCTAAGCAATGTGATAAACAAATTAGACTTGATGACATATGTAGAGCACTACATCCAAATCACCAGGATACACATTCTTCTCTAGTGCTCATGGAACTTTCTCCAGGATAGATCGTATGCTGGGGCATAAAAAGAGCCTCAATAAATTTAAAAAGATTTAAATTTTCCAAAACACATTCTCTGACCACAATGGATTGCAGCTAGAAGTAAAAAACATCAAAGATCTAGAACATTCATAAATATCTGGAGATTAAACAACACAGTTCTAAACAATCAGTGGGTGAAGGAATAAATTGCAAGAGAAATTGCTAAATATCTAGAGATGAATGAAAATGAGAACACAACATATCAAAACTTATGGGATGCAGCAAAGGTGGTATTGAGGGGAAAATTTATAGCTCTAAATGCATACATTAAAAAGAAAGAAAGAGCTAAAGTCAAAGAACTAATGGAACAACTGAATAAGCTAGAGAATGATCAGCAAACTAATCCTAAAGCAAGTGGAAGAAAAGAAATAACAAAGATTAAAGCAGAAACAAATGATATGGAGAACAAAAAAACAATAGAGAGAATAAATAAAACCAAAAGTTGGCTTTTTGAGATGACCAACAGGATTGACAAACCCTTAGCTAGACTGACAAAGCCAAAAAAGAGAGAAGACCCAAATAAACAAAATCAGAAATGAGAGGGGGTCATTACTGAGGATCCTGAAGAAATTGAACAAATCATGAGGATACTATGAACTACTGTATGCCAACAAACTAGACAATTTAGAGGGAATGGATAATTTCCTGGAAACACATGAACAACATTAGACTGACCAGAGAAGAAATAGACCTCAACAAACCAATCAGAAGTAAAGAGATCCAATCTGTCATCAAAGAGCTTCCTACAAATAAAAGCCCAGGGCCAGCTGGGGAATTTCTCCTGGTAAAATTCACAGGGGAATTTTACCAAACTTTCCATAAAGAACTGACACCATTCCTACTCAAAATCTTTCAAAAAACTGAAGAAAATGGAACACTACCTAACTCATTTTATAAAGCCAACATCACTCTAAGACCAAAACCAGATAAAGATACTACAAGAAAGGCAAACTACAGGCCAAACTCCCTCATGAATATAGATGCAAAAATTCTTAAAACCAGATAAAAATACTACAAGAAAGGAAAATTATGGACCAATCTCTGTAATGATATAGATGCAAAAATCCTCAACAAAAATACTTGCAAATCAAATCCAAAGACACACTAAAAAAATCATGCACTATGACCAAGTTGGGTTTATCCCAGGCATGCAAGGGTGGTTCAACATAAGAAAATCAATGTAATACAACACATTAACGAATCAAAAGGGAAAAATCAAATAATCATCTCAACAGATGCTGAAAAAACATTTGACAAAAATTCAGCATCCATTTTTGATAAAAACACTTCAAAAGGTAGGAATTGAAGGTAACTTCCTCAATATGATAAAGGGTATGTAGAAAAACCCACAGCCAGCATAGTACTCAATGGCAAGAGACTAAAACCTTCCCTCTAAAATCAGCAATGAGACAAAAATGCCCACTGTCACCACTATTATTCAACATTGTGCTAGAAGTTCTAGCTAGAGCAATCTGGTAAGACAAATAAAAGGCATCCAAATTGGAAAGGAAGAATTAAAATTGTCATTATTTGCAGATGGCCTGATCTTATATTTGGAAATCCTGGGAAATCAACAAAGCTGCTTGAGCTTATAAACAAATTCTGCAAAGTGGCAGAATGTTCCTATAAACTGGAAATGACCTATCCAAAGAGACACTCAAGGAGAAGATTCCATTCACAATAGCAACTAAAAAAAATCAAGTACCTAGGAATAAACTTAACCAAGGATGTAAAATGCCTCTACACAGAAAATTACATAACTTTATTAAAAGAAATAAAAAGGGACCTAAAGAGATGGAAAGACATTCTGTGTTCATGGATAGGAAAGCTAAATGTCGTTAAGATGTCAATCTTACCCAAACTGATCTACATATTCAGTGCATTTCTAATCAAAATTCCAACAACCTACTTTGCAGACTTGGGAAAGCTAGTTATCAAATTTATTTGGAAGGGAAAAGGGCATGAATTGCTAAAAACATTCTAGAAAAGAAAAACAAAGAGGGAGGGCTTACACTTCCTGACTTTGAAGCCTACTATAAAGCCACAGTAGTCAAAACAGCATGGTATTGGCACAAAGATGGACATAGTGATCAATGGAACCAAATTGAGAATTCAGAATTAGACCCCCATATCTACAGTTGACTGATTTTTGATAAGGCCCCCAAATCCACTGAACTGGGACAGAACAGTCTCTTCAACAAATGGGGCTGGGAGAACTGGATATCCATATCCAATAGAATGAAGGAAGACCCCTACCTCATACCCCATACAAAAATTAACTCAAAGTGGATTGAAGACCTCAATATAAGAGACAGTACTGTAAAATTCCTAAAAGATAATGTGGGAAAAATCTTCAAGACTGAGTATTAGGAGGTAGATTCTTAGACCTTACACCCAAAGCAGAAGCAACAAAAGAAAAAAATAGGTAAATGGAAACTCCTCAAAATCAAAAGCTTCTGAACTCAAAGGAATTTGTCAAAAAGGTGAACAGACTGCAAACACAATGGTAGAGAATATTTGGAAATCATGTATCTGATAAAAGACTCATATCTTGAATATATAAAGAATCCCTACAACTCAGCAATGAGTACAAACAGCCTAATTATAAAATGGGCAAAAGACAAGAAAAGACATTTTTCAGAAAAGGAAATATAAATGGCTAAAAAAACACATGAAAAAATGTTCATCTTTACTAGCTATTAGGGAGATGCAAATCAAGACCACAATGTGATATCATCTCAGACTATTAAGAATGGCCACCATTAAGCAAAGAGGAAACTACAAATGCTGGAGAGGATGTGGATAAATTGGAACTCATTCATTGCTGGTGGGACTGTATAATGGTACAGCCATTGTGGAAGGCATTTTGTCAGTTCCTCAGAAAGCTAAATATCGAGTTACCCTACAATTCAGCAATTTAACTTCCCAGAAGATCTGAAAGCAGTGACATGAATAGATATTTGCACACTGATGTTCATAGTGGTATTGTTCACAATTGCCAAGAGATGGAAATAATTCAAATGTCCTTCAACAGAAGAGTGGATAAACAAAATGTGGTATATACATATGATGGAATATTATGCAGCAGTAAGAAGGAATGAGGTCCTGAAACATGACAACATGGATGAACCTTGAAGACATAATGCTGTATGAAATAAGCCAGATACAAAAGGAGAGATATTGTATGTTACTGCTAATGTGAATTCTGTGAAAAATGTAAAATCAGTGTTTTATAATGTAGAATATAGGGGATCTAGAGATAGAAGCTAGTGAAGGGGGAATGATAATCTAATACGTACAGATGTGATAATGAGGGTGATCTTAATGGTATGGGAATGGTCAGGTGTGACTACGGTTTGTTAGTGGGATTATAAGTATCAGTGATGTTGAAGGCAACACATTTGTAAATGGTTGCTTAAAGGCATGTAAAGAACAGAGTAGCACTACAAACCTAAATAAGTGTTAGGATGATAAATTTACAAGGTATAACACTGGTGCAGAGAGTTAACAACAGAGTGGTATATGGATAAACTACTCATTACATATTATAGACTATATTTAATAGGAAAATGGTCCCAACACTACACTAATACTAGGGATAAATAATTAGCAGCAGATAAGAGCTCTGGGATGTTTTATGTTATGATAATTGTTAAAAGTTGAGAGTGATGTTGATTGTACTACTGTGTTGGTTTGAAAGTATTATGTTCCCCCAAATGCCCTTTTCTTTGATATAATCTTGTGAGGGCAGATGTATCAGTGTTGATTAGATTGTAATTCTTTGAGTGTTTCCGTGGAGATGCGCCCCACCCAACTGTGGGTGATGACTCTGATTGGATAATTTCTATGGAGGTGTTACCATTCAGGGTGGGTCTAAACTGAATCACTGGAGCCGTATAAACAAGCTGACAAACAGAAGGAACTCAGTGCGGCTGAGAGTGATAATTTGAAGAGGAGCTACAGCCAAGAGGGATACTTTGAAGAATGCACAGAAGCTGAGAGAGTAGCTGCAGATGAGAGACAGTTTGAAGATGGCTGTTGAAAGCAGACTCTTGCTCTGGAGAAGCTAAGAGAGGACAAACACCCCAAGAGCAACTGAGAGTGACATTTTTGAGGCACTGCAGCCTAGAGAGGAATGTCCTGGGAGAAAGCCATTTTGAAACCAGAACTTTGGAGCAGATGCCAGCCACATGCCTTCCCAGTTAACACAGGTTTTCCAGATGCCATTGGCCATCCTCCAGTGAAGGTACCCGATTGTTGATGCATTACCTTGGACACTTTATGGCCTTAAGACTATAATTATGTAACCAAATAAACCACATTTATAAAAGCCAATCCATTTCTGGTGTTTTGCATCCTGGCAGCATTAGCAAACTAGAACAACTACTGAGTGAAGACAATGTAAGAAACTGACCATTTATCTTGGGATAGACTATATATTAAGTGAAATTAGGAACCCAGTAGTTAATAAATCAGGCCCTCAACTTGAGGCTTGCTCTTGTGAAACTTAGGGCTGTAAATGGGAGGCTGAGGCTTCCTATAATTATGCCTAAGAGGCACCTCCAGGGAACCTCTTTTGTTGCTCAGATGTGGCCTTTCTCTCTGTAAGCCCAAGATGGCAAATAAATTCATTAACTTCCCCCCAACAAGGGCTATGACTCCCAGGGAAATGAATCTCCCTGGTGACATGAAACATGATTCCCAGGAATGAGTCTGGCCCTGGCAGTGAGGGATTGAAAATGCCTGTTGACCAAAAGGGGGAAAAAGGTAAAAAGCTGAGGTTACAGTGGCTGAGAGATCCCAAATAGAGTCAAGAGGCTATCCTGGAGGTTTCTCTTATGCAAGCTCCAGCTAGACATCCCAAATGGCCACAGTATGCCATGCCTTTACCAAAAGTAATCCCCAAATACCTAGGTCCCTACCTGAGATTCTATAAAAGATTCACTCACTAAGTTTTGTCTCTCAGAAACAAATCCACCAGAGTGTTCCTATGCCAGACAAGTCCCAAAACCCAGAGATAACAGCCTCTTTCAGAAAAACAATCAGATGCACCCACCTCCTTGCCCATGCTGTTGACACTCCCTTTCAATATGAACAAGTTAGGGTGCTCACTGCTTAGACATCCCTGAAGATGGAGAAAGAGATTAAATGAGAGAAGGGGTAGCAACAAACAAGATAAGGTTTAACAAAAATCTATGAATACTGAAACTTTATATATATATATATATATATATATATATATATATATTAGATTCTGGAGTGTTGGAATAGCTGGAAGGAGGTAAATGACATGGTGGAACTGTAACCTATAACATCCTTTGAAATTTACTCTATAGCTACTCATTGAATTTTTCTTTGAAAGTCTTCAGCTCTCTGTACATACCCAAATTTCATAATAAGGAGAGAACTGAAACTATGGAACTGTAAGCCATAACAGTTTTTGAAATTACCTGTATCACTGCTTGTTGAGCTGTACATTGAAAGTTAACACCTTTCTATATGTATGTTATATTGTACAATAATGGAAATAGCTGAAGTTGTGGAATTGTGACCCATGATACTCTTTGAAATTTGCTCTCTAACTGCTTGTTAAATTGAACTTTAAAGGTTATCACTGTTATGTATATATGTTAAAGTTCACAATAAAAAATGCATTAAAAAGAGTTCAATTATAATATGCTACAGTGTGGGTCTATTTGGGTTTATCTAGTTTGGATTTCTTTGAACATCTTGGATATGTATATTCAAGTCTTTTTTAAATAGGGGAAGTTTTCAACCATTATTTCTTTGAATAGTCTCTCTTTTTCTTCAACCATTTCTTTCAATATTCTGTCTTCTCCTTCTGGGACTCCCACAATGTGTATATTGGTATGCTCGATGGTGTCCCACAGGTTCCTTAGGCTCTGTTCACTTTTTTCATTCTTTCTTCTTTCTGATCCTCAGACTGAATGATTTCAATTGTCTTATCTTCAAGTTCACAGATTATTTCTTCTGCCAGCTCCATCAGCTGTTTAACCCCTCTAGGGAATTTAACATTCCTGTTGCTGTTGTTTTCAGCTCTGTTTGGTTCTTTTTCATAATTTCCAGCTCTCTATTGATATTCTCTTTGTGGTCATCTATCACTTTCCTGATTTCCTTTAGTTTTTTGTCTATATTTTCCTTTAGCTCTTTGAGCAGATTTAGGACTATTTTTTAAAAGTCTTCTTCTGGTATATTCTAAGTCTGATTCTCCTTGTTGATGGTGTCTAAATGCTTTAATCTCCTTTGATGGGGCCATTGCTTCCTATTTCTTTGTATGTTTTGTAACCTTTTGTTGAAACCTACACATTTTGATATTTTAAAGTGTTATCACTGGAATTTGGACTCTGAGCCATCTGTTCCATAAGCTTGTATCCAGCTAGTATTATGACAGCGCTTTACTTGATTGCTAGATACTAACAAAAGAAAAAAAAAAGAAAGAAAAGAAATAGAAAAAGAAGGAAAAGAGAAAACGTCTTTCCCAGTCTTTGTAGATTGACCTGTGCAAGCACCCTCCAGGGATAATCCATAAAATGAGTTTAGAGAATAGTTCCAGGCTGAAGTGTGGGGGCCTCCCTGATCTTTTCTGTGCATGCATCTACATATCTTATCTTGGGCATGCATGTTTGGCCCTAATAATTCCCTTGTTTATGGTTGAAATGTCCCCTCTTTCCTAGGAAACAATTTCCTCATGGTTCCAGGAACTACATTGTATGTCCTACAGCAAGCAATCCCTTGCCCCAGGCAGTATGACTTGAGTGCTGAACCACAGCATTCTGTAGAGAGCTCTGTGATCTGACTTCTACATGCAGGCAAGCTCTGGGATGACAAGTCCTTCAAGCCACCACTGGGCATATTGGGCCAGACATACCTGCTCCCAGTATGTGTGCTAGGGTTACTCTGCTCCCTCTGGAACTAGAACTAGGGATCTGCACTGGTAGTGTGGGCCAGCTCTGTGCCAAGCTGGTAAGGGGTAGGGGAGGGGCCAGTCAGACCACCATGAGATCCTACGTCTTTTAAGTAGCTCTTTTCTTGATTTGGCACTTGCCCTATTACTGCAATCCTTGAACTGTTTTCTGGAACTCTGAGAAAGATATTTATGCTATTTCTTGCTGGTTGTTCAAGTTTCTGTGGGGGAAGGGGGAAATAGAGCCTTGAAGCATCTCACTCTGCCATATTCAACAGGGAAAGTTTTATGCATACAGTTAAATAAAGTGGTCAGCTTATTTCCTGCTTCAGTATTATTATTTTTTTTCTTCCAATGTTTGTATTGCTCTGACCGGCAGAAAGTGCAACATGATTCTGCCTTTTCACATTGATTATGCCAACTGTGACATAACCAGATTGAGAGTTGTTAACTTTTTTTTGTCCCTGGCTGCTGAGGAATTTATACCATCTATCCTAGTCTCTCCCTCCCTCCCCCCTAACCCCCTTTTCTTTTGCATGGAGAGTCAGCAGAGCTGCAAGAAATGGTGTCAGTTTCTTTCTGTTTGTCCAGGAGGGTAGGAAGCCCCATTCAGGAACCTGGGTGAACAGACATCTGGGACTTCTTTCTGTTGCATGGCCACTACCTCCCCACAAACCACCTGCAAGTGAAGTACCTGGGCTGCAGGCCTATTTGTTTCTTTTCAGCAAACACCGATTACAAATCTACTCTGTGCCAGTTTCTGGGCTAGGTCTGGGGATTCAAAGATGTTAAAAGGCAAATCCCTCCCTCAATTTGAAAGACAGTATTAGAAATTCTACCAGGCCGGAGGTAGTATACTGCATTATGGGGGCACAGAGGGAGGTGCCCAACCTAGTCTTAGTGGAATTCTTCTGTAAGGAATTGACATAGACTCCAAACCTAAAAACATATAGGAGATATTCAAGTGAGAGAAAGGGTGTGTTTGAGTGCATGTATGTACTTATGTGCATGTGTTTATGGGGAGGGAGTTCAAGAAGAAATAAAGAAGAGTTCCATGCAGAGTAAATATCATGGGCAAAACCCCAGAGCCCAGATTGAATTTTGCAAATGAGAGAGCTAGAAAAAGAAAACTCTGGATGGGGCTTAAAGGGCAGTAAGAGCACGGAGGGGGGGTGGGGCAGGGGTGGCAGGAGATTAGATATGTGGGAACTAAGAAACCAGATTATCATCTGTAGACCAAGTTAAGAAGTTTGTACTCTAAGCTAAGGGTAATGGAGAGCTACTGAATAGTATATGATTATAAGAAGAGTAGTTGCATGATCAAATTTTGGTTTTATTTTAAATAGATTATTTTAGCTTGGATGTGAAGAATGTATTGGGGGTTGGGCAGCACCAGGGCCAGGGAGGCCCACTGTTGTAGTATAAGTGAAAAATGATAGTAGCTTGATTTAAGGACTGGCAATAGATATTGAGAAAGTGTGTGAACTGGAGAGATATTTGGTAATTACAAATGATGGGAACTGGTGATTGTTTGAACAGTGTTGCAGGAGAGGTGGCAGCAATAAGAAGACCCAGATTTCTGGGTCAGGCAACTGGATAGATGGTACAGCCATTCACTAATACCGTGACATAGAAGGCAGAACAAGTGTGGGATGCTGGGGTACAAAAAGTGAGGTCAGTATGGACATGTTGAATTTGTAGGGCTTGTGGAATAGTCAAGATTTAGTTTCAGTTGGTATCCACTCATATGGTGGGCTGGTTATCAATATTGAAATACATCTGAAATGTTGAAAACTATCAATTACATGAACGCTCCTCCCCCATGTTTTTTTTTGTTACCTTGTTTGTCCTAGATAACCCAGTCCCTAGCACCTCCCCAAGATCCAGAAGCTAAATGGTTAATATGTGGCATAACAAAGGGTCTCCTATTCTGACAAGATGGGTTGGTGCCCTTGCTGTAGCATATACAAATGTAGGTATTTTTGACATTTCATCTTAGAGATAGATAAGTGGAGATGTCCTGTGGGCAAGTGGTTATTAAAAGTCAAGAAAGTATTTGCTTTTGGTCAGCCAAGATGGTGGAATAAGATGCTCAAAGGAGATGTTCCCCTACAGAATCTTTGAACAATTAGCAAAAACTGGCAGAACTTTCTTCCTCAGAACTTCAGAAAACTGTTCAAGGTTTTCAGTTACTGGATGAGTGCTGAATCAAGAAAACACAGTTTTAAAAATGGTAGGAAGAGGTGGGGCAAGATGGCAGCATAGAGAGGAGTGGAAGCTAAGTAGTCCCCCCGGAACAACTACAGAAAACAAGAAACAACTAGTAAATAATCCAGAATAACTGCGGGGGGACAAACGAGACCATCCACTCATCATACACCAATCTGAATTGGGAGGAATGCCCAAGAACACAGCATAAAATCTGTAAGTAAAACCTGCAGATCCAAGTCACGAGACCGCCTCCCCCATAGCCTGAGCTGCAAAGCCTTGTGGTGCCAGAGACAAGCTCTCTCTCAGCAAGCGAATATAGCTCAGCTGAGCTCCAACTGGGGTTTTAAGTAGCGAGTGTGAACTGCTCACTACAGGTACGCATCCCCAAAAAACAGACAGAGGCTTTGGGTGATGACTGACCTTGGAGAGCCGGAGGGTCGCCTTGGACTGGGTCTGAAGGGGACTATCTGTTTCTTTTTCGGCTCAGTGGGGAAAGCCCCAGTCATTTTCAGTTTCCAGGGCTGTGACTCCGGGAAGGGTGGAGACAGCACAAGCAGAGAGACCATTGAAATGCTAATGACCTCCACCTGGGGGGTCTGTCTTCTCTACGAGGAAAGGGGTGGGGCCCTTTCCATTCAGAACCAGACCCCAGAGCCTGGGGGAACACGGCCATACCTCCTCACACCAGTCAAGAATTGTAGGCTAACAGGCATCACCTGCTGGGCAGAAAAGCACAGTGACTTGAGGCATCAAAGGGTGGAGCAATTTTCTAAGATACACCCACAGGGAAACCAGATACTGAATATTTCTTCCCTCTGGGACCTGAGCCTGTTCTGGTCTGGGAAAGCCTGACTGGGGTAACCAAGGAAACCATGCCTAGACAACAGAAAACTACAACCTACACTAAGAAAAACAAAGTTATGGCCCAGTCAAAGGAACAAACGTACACTTCAACTGAGATACAGGAATTTAAACAACTAATGCTAAATCAATTCAGAAAGTTCAGAGAAGATATTGCAAAAGAGATAGAGGCTGTAAAGGAAACACTGGGCATATATATGGCAGAAATCAAAAGTTCAAAAAAACAACTAGTAGAATCTATGGAAATGAAAGGCACAACACAAGAGATGAAAGACACAATGGAAACATACAACAGCAGATCTCAAGAGGCAGAAGAAAACACTCAGGAACTGGAGAACAAAACACCTGAAAGCCTACACGCAAAGGAGCAGATGGAGAAAAGAATGAAAAAATATGAGCAACGTCTCCAGGAACTCAAGGATGAAACAAAGTACAATAATGTACGTATCATTGGTGTCCCAGAAGGAGAAGAGAAGGGAAAGGGTGCAGAAACAATAATAGAGGAAATAATTAATGAAAATTTCCCATCTTTTATGAAAGACATAAAATTACAGATCCAAGAAGCGCAGCATACTCCAAACAGAAGAGATATGAATAGGCCTACGCCAAGGCACTTAATAATCAAATTATCAGATGTCAAAGGCAAAGAATCCTGAAAGCAGCAAGAGAAAAGCGACCCATTACATACAAAGGAAGCTTAATAAGACTATGTGCGGATCTCTCAGCAGAAACCATGGAGGCAAGAAGGAAGTGGTGTGATATATTTAAGATACTGAAAGAGAAAAACCGCCAACCAAGAATCCTATATCCAGCAAAGCTGTCCTTCAAATATGAGGGAGAGCTCAAAATATTTTCTGACAAACAATGAGAGACTTTGTGAACAAGACACCTGCCCTACAGGAAATACTAAAGGGAGCACTACAGGGTGATAGAAGACAGGAGTGGTTGGTTTGGAACACAATTTTGGGAGATGGTAGCACAACAATGTAAGTACACTGAACAAAGGTAACTATGAATACGGTTGAGAGAGGAAGGTGGGGAGCATGTGAGACACCAGAAGAAAGGAGGAAAGATAAAGACTGGGACTGTGTAACTTGGTGAAATCTAGAGTATTCAACAATCGTGATAAAATGTACAAATATGTTCTTTTACGAGGGAGAACAAGCAAATGTCAACCTTGCAAGGTGTTAAAAATGGGGAGGCATTGGGGGAGGGATGCAATCAGCATAAACTAGAGACTGTAACTAATAGAATCATTGTATTATGCTTTCTTTAATGTAACAAAGGTGATATACCAAGGTAAATGCAGATAAGAGGGGGGGATAGGGGAGGCATGTTAGACACTTGACATTGGTGGTATTGTCTGATTCTTTATTCTACTTTGATTTAAGGTTATTTTTCCTTTTGCTGCTTCCTAGCTGTCATTTTTTTTTTCCTCTTTCTTTTGCCTCTCTTCCTTCTTTGACTCTCCCTCCTGCCTTGTGGAAGAAATGTAGATGCTCTTATATAGATAGTGGTGAAGGCGGTGAACACATAAATGTATGACCATGCAGAGAACCATCGATTATTTACTTGGGATGGAATGTATGGTGAGTGAACAAAACCATATTAAAAAAAAATGGGTTGATGACAAAACCTCCAGGGCAATATACTGAGTGAAATAAGCCAGACACATAAGGACAATTATTGCAGGGTCTCACTGATAGGAACTAATTATCATATGTAAACTCATAGACATGAAATGTAAGGTACCAAGATATAGGACGAGGCTTAAGAATGGGGAGTGGTTGCTTAGTATGAGCAGAATGTTCAATTAGGATGAACTTAAATGTTTGGAAATGAACAGGGGTGTTGGTAGCAAGATGTGAGAATAACTAACAGCGCCGAATGGTGTGTGAATGAGGTGGAAAGGGGAAGCTCAGAGTCATGTATGTCACCAGAAGGGAAGTTGGAGGTCAAAAGATGGGAATGTATAAAACTGAATCCTATGGTGGACAATGTCCATGATCAACTGTACAAATACTAGAAATCGCTTCCATGAACCAGAACAAATGTATGACAATACAATTAGAAGTTAATAGTAGAGGGGCATATAGAGAAGAACTATATACCTATTACAAACTATATACTACAGTTAGTAGTATTTCAACATTTTTTCATAAACAGTAACAAATGTACTATACCAATACTACGAGTCAACAATTGAGGGGGGTTGGTTAGGGATAGGGGAGGATTAGAGTTTCCTTTTCTTTTTTTCTTTTTTCATCTTTCACTTTATTTCTTGTCTGGAGTAATGAAAAGTTTCTAAAAATTGAACAAAAATTAAGTGTGATGGATGCACAGCTGTATGAGGGTACCCAGGGGCAAGTGATTGTACACTTTGGATCTTTGGATAATTGTATGTTATCTGAACAATCTCAATAAAAGTGAAAAAAAAATCGGAAAAAAAATGGTAGGAGAAGCTCGTAGCACTCTGGCTAACTCCTTTCCCATGCCTCCCTGGTATGGTGTGGAGCTTGCCAGTGCTCTCACTGTGGATCTCTGGTCCTGCTCCAGAAGGACCAAAGTAATCCCCATGCACACACTGCAGTGCCTGTATGTTGGTACTAGTTTTTGGGTAGCTGCCTGAAATACTGTGCCAGGAAACTCATCTCTGTCTCATCCTCCCAGATCTTGCCCTTCAGGCAGAAGCAGCTTGAGGACAGCTAAAACAGTGTAAGAAACAATTAAGTCAAAATGGCCTGGGGCAAAGGATCACCTGCTAAGTCATGCAGTAGAGTACCCAGGATGGGGGAGAAAGTCTATTTCATAGCAAGTGGAGGGGGGCATTTTAATTCTTATAAATGAGGGAATTCCTAAGGCCTCGAGTAAGCATGAGCCCAGGACAATACACCAGCCCAGAAAAGATGGAGAGGACCTTGCTTTTAACATTCATCTTGGGCTGATCTTGATAGGAGAGCACCAACCAACACAGAGGCAATTTGCAGACTGACAGTGTTTTTTGGTTAGGTTCTTTGTTTCTGTTACCTCCTGGAACTCAAGGGGATCTCTGTTATATCACTAGCTGGATACAAATTAAGGAACAGACAACTCAGGGACCAAGGTCTAAAGGTAACATTTAAAAATATTAAAATATACAGTGTGCAATGAAAGATACAAGACAAGCAAAGAAATAGGAAATGGTAGCCCATCCAAAAGAACAAGATAAAAATCCAGAAGCCATTAACAAAGAAGACCAGACTTTGACTTCCTCCTCTACCTGTGATTTTCTCTCTCCCTGTCTGAATTTCATACAGTCTGTCAGGACTCCAGTAATCCAAATTAAAGCCCAACCTGATTCAGTTGGCCACATCTTAACTAAAAATAACATCTTCAAAAGGCCCTATTTGCAATGAGTTCATACCACAGAAATAATTAAGATTAAGAACACCTATTTGTCTTCTGAAACTTAGTATTGCTATAATAATATTGGTTTAGACTTTCCATGCCATTCATTGTAGGATTTTGTACTATTTAGTATTTAAAGAAAGCAAGAGTTTTTTAAACCTAGTATATTAATAGTATTTTCTTAAGAGATTTTTTTTTTGATACAGTATGCTCTTACAGGTGAGCTACATTTAGGGAAAACTAGGCTACTTGTTGACCCAAATACCTTCCTTCTTCACAAGACACTTTTCTGCACAACTACTCATTGCAATACTTTTTAACCAGACCTTCAAGATTCTGCCTCAGGAAATTCCTTCAACCTGGTCTTCCTTGTATCTAGGTAACAGTTTAGCTGCAGGTCTTGGCTTCCTCTTTTTACTTGACCATGTTGGGATATTGTTTCAGATTGTTTACTTTTGCCTTGACTGGCAACTTCTTGTTACTTCTGACAATTGTTCATCAGGTCCACATTCTACAAACAAATGCAATAAATGCCCTTTCCCTATACCCAGCCAGGCCCACTGGACATTGCCAGCCAGAAATATTGCCAGCACTCCTTGAGAAAAACATTTAGAAAACTAGGCATAGAAGGCAACTTCATCAACATGATAAAGGGCATATATGAAAAACCCATAGGTAACATCATATTCAGTGGTGAAAAACTGAAAACTTTCCCCCTAAGATCAGGAACAAGGCAAAGATGCCCACTGTCACCAATGTTATTCAACATTGCTGTGAAGTCCTAGGTAGAGCAACTAGGTAAGGAAAAGAAATAAAAGGCATCCAAATTGGAAAGAAAGAATGAAAACTTTCCTTATTTGTGGATGGCATGATCCTTCCTACAGATAATCCTGAAAAATCCATAACAAAGCTACTGGAGCTAATAAATAAATTCAACAAAGTGTCAGGGCACAAGATCAACACAGAACTCAATAGTGTTTCTATACTCCAGTAATGAACACTCTGAAGAGGAGATCAAGAAAAAATTCTATGTACAATAGCAACTAAAAGAATCAGATATCTAGGAATAAATTTAACCAAGGATGTAAAGGACTTATAAGCAGAAAACTATAAAACATTGCTAATAAAAATCAAAGAAGACCTAAATGAATGGAAGGACAGTCTGTGTTCATGGATCGATAGACTAAATATTGTTAGGATGTCAATTCTACACAAAGTGATTTTACAGATTCAAGACTATTGCAATCAAAATTCCAACAACTTTCCTTGCAGAAATGTAAAAGTACATTGTGAAGTTTATATGGAAGGAAAGCCAAAAGCATCTTGAAAAAGAACAAATGTGGAGGACCCATACGTCCTGATTTTAAAAATTATTTCAAAGCTACAATAATCAAAACTGCATGGTACTGGCACAAGGACAGACATAAACACCAGTGAAATCAAATTGACAGTTCAGAAATCAACCCTCAAATTTACAGCCAACTGATTTTGACAAGGGGCAAAGATCACTCAAATGGATAAAGAATAGTCTCAACAAATGGTGCCAGGAAAACAGGATCTCCACATGAAAAAGAATGAAGGTGGACCCCTTCCTCACACCATATGCAAAATGAACTCAAAATGGATAGAAGTCCTAAATGTAAGAACCAAAACTATAAAATTCCTGCAAGAAAACATAGGGAAGCATCTTTAGTACCTTGCATTAAGCAATGGTTCCTTGGACTTTATACTACAAGCCAGAAGAACAAAAGGAAAAATAGGTAAATAGGATTTCATCAAAATTAAAACTTCTGTGCATCAAAGGACATCAACAGGAAAGTAAAAAAACAAAACAAAACAAAACAAAACCAGAAAACTACAGAATGGAAAAAAATATTTGGAGACCACATATCTGATGAGGATTTAATATCCAGACTATATAGTGAAATCTCACAAGTCAACAGCAAAAAAGACAGACAACCCAATTCAATTGCAAAGTCTTGAGTAGACATTTCTTCAAAGAAGTTACACAAATGACCAATCAGCACAGGAAAAGAAGCTCAACATCATTCACCATTAGGGAAATGCAAATAAAAACCACAGTGAAATACCACTTCACACCCATTAGAATGACTACTTTTCAAAAAAGGAAAATAAAAGTTTTGGAGAGGATGTGGCAAAATAGGAACACTTGTTCATTGTTGTTGGGGATGTAAAATGGTGCAACCGTTGTGGAAAAGTTTGGTGGTTCTTCAGTAAATTAAGTATAGAATTACTTATGAACCAGCAATCCCATTTCCAGGTATATACCCCCCAAAATTGAAAACAGGGACACTAACAGCTATTTATGCCCACCAATGTTCATAGTGGCATTATTCACATTTGCCAACAGATGGAAGCAACCCAAATGCCCATCAGCAGATGAATGGCTAAACAAAATGTGGCATATACATACAGTGGAATGTTATTCAGCTTTAGAAAGTATGAAGTCCTGATATATGCAACAACATGGGTGAACCTTGAAGACATCACGTTGAGTGAAATAAGCCAGACACCAAAGGTCAAATATTGTATGATCTCACAGGTCTGAAATAATTACAATAAACAAATTCATAGAGTCAGAAATTAGAATACAGGTTACAAAGGGATGGGGTAGGGGAGGGAATGGAGGAGTTAATGATTAATTGGTGCAGTTTCTGTTTGGGGTGATGGAAAAGTTTTGGTAATGCTTGGTGTTGATGGTAGCACAACATTGTGAATGTAATTAACACCATTGAATTATATATTTGAATGTAGTTAAAAGGGGAAATTTTAGTTTGTATATATGCTACAAAACAAAACTATAGGACTGTATAACACAGACAGTGAACCTTAATGTAAACTAAACTATACAGTATAGTTAATAGTACAATTATAATAGTATTCTTTCATCAATTGTAACAAAGGTACCACACTAATGCAAAGTGTTTATAATAGAGGTAATTGTGTGTGTGTGTGTGTGGGGTGGTGGTATATGAGAACTTTGTATTTTCTGCATGATTTTTCTGAAAACCTACAACTTCTCTAAAAGAAATTTTTCTTTAAATACCAAGAGCTTGGGAGAGAGGTCAGGGCTAGGAATGCTGTCTTTGGGAGTCATCAGCCTAAGCTTGAAGCCTTGAAGTAGACGACAATCTCCAGGAAGTGTATGAAGTGTGGGAGAGGTCCTGGGGCTCAACAGTTTGAACTTTACCCTAGAGGAAGTGAGGAGCCAATAAAGCATTTTAAGCAGGGTCATAAGGCAACTGGCAGATACAGGGGATTAAGGAAAATGCCAAAGAAATCTGTTAAGGTTGCTGTCTTCAAGGAACTTACAATCTAATTGAGATAGACAAGATAAATACTGCCCCTTGGAAAGGAACTGGCTCACCAGGGGGTGATGATAGATAGCAGGTGAATAGCATAGAGAGTAAGGGGGTTAATTGTTTCCAGAGAGCACACCATAGCCTGGAACCCCAGTGGGAAGGGTCTTCTTCAAACTATTGGGAGCTGCTGAGAGCTATTCAATTTGTCTTCGGTGGAATTGTCAATAGAAGAGATTCCTCCTTGGGGGAGATGATGACTAAGTCACTTGAGTTCCCTTTCAAAATCTTGAAGAAGTAGTTTTATTGAATACCTGCATTGTAGGTACAAAGCCTCGTGCTAGACTCTGTAGAGGATACAAAGATTTTAAGAAATGATTTCTTTGGTCCCGTGGGAAGAAAATATTTTTTAATGACACTGCAGTTTACAAAGCCCTCTGATCCCTTCAGCAGTTGAGTTAGATGATGTAGTCATAAGAAAACTGTAGACACGAGGAAACTGCAGCTCAGAGCAGTTGGAAGTTAATAAATTTTGGAGCCAGGTTTCATAACCAACTCTGTTGTATCCGAAAGTTGGCTTTTTCATGCTTCCCCAGTGTTCTACAAAGTGTGTTACTTGGAGCTCCTTCAGGGACTGCCTTGGGGTTGCAGGTGATGGGAAGCATCAAGGAAGCAGGGCTCCAGCTCCTACCCTACCTCAAGCAGGCTATCAGGCATTTGCCAGTTTTCTATACCAGCTTTCTTTGCAAGCTTCCTCTGGAGGGAACCTTTTCCAGTGTGGGGAACCTATACCGTCCTGTCTAGAAGACTGTTTCTAGGTAAGTCTGTCTCTAAACCATCCTCCAACGGTGGTGTTGATTCCTCTGCTTAACCACACTCAACATCTAGCATAAGCCGCCTCCTTTGTTCCTCTAATACTATCCCTTGTGGAGCTGGGTTTTCTCAGCAGGATGTCTGTTTGCTTTCTGACCTGTCTCCCCCTGCCCATGGTCTCCTGGCACTCCAGACACTGGAAAAGTGACCATAAAATTTTACCAGCTTGGATTTGTTCCCAGACACACGTTGTTGCTGACCCTGTGACCCTGTGCCAGACAGTTTTAGTGTCTTCAAATCTTGATGGACTTGTATTTGGACACTTTGTGGCAGTGTTTTCCTGAAACCAGTGCATCTCAAGCATTTGAATCTACCAATTCCCAAATTCCTCAGAAATTGTACCTTCATTAGAATAACACTTTTTCTATTAAAATTTTTTTAGAAGACTACTGTTCATCCTGATGTACCAGTAGTTATAAGTTACAGGGTAAAGAGAAAGGGCCCAGAGGCAAAGATATCATTTTACTTTCTAATTATGCAGTAAAATTAAGAATTAATATGTCTGCAGTTTTCATTTCTGAGAACTGTCTAGAATTTAGTGGCAACTTCCCTACTCTCAATTTGAGAAACATAAGCCTAAACCTTTCTCTTTTTCTCAACTATTTATTGAATACCTGCACTGTAGTTACAAAGCCTCGTGCTAGACTCTGTAGAGGATACAAAGATTTTAAGAAATGATTTCTGTGGTCCAGTGGGGAGAAGCAGTATATATTTAAATAATATTAGGATGCAGGGAGGAGTGGGTGGAGTCAGGGCTGAGAGTGGCCTGAAAATGGAAGTAATCAGTCTATTTCGTTTCCTACTTAGCACATTGGTGTTACGACAGACGACCCTTTTATCTCCTATTCCAGAGGTGTGGGGGTTGATGACAGTGTCCTACTGGGGCAGAGGGCAGGAAGCAGAATGGACAGAAGGTCCTGCAAAGGAAGGCTGATGCTTTTAAATCTGGTTCCAGCTGCTGGAGTGGTTGATGTGAATTCTAGACTCAAGTGGAATTCTGAAGCTTGGAAAAACTCAAGATGTTTTAACTGTGTGTTTTTGAAAATCTGTTTAATCATTAGTAGCCCTTGATCTCTTTGCACTGACTGGCCGTACCTCCTGCCATTCCTGTGGAACATCTCACCTGCCAGACCCACCACTAGGAAGCAGTGTTGCATTGAGTAGTGGATAGAGCATAGGCTCTGGAATCAGAACAGGGTTGAAATCTTTGCTCTCCTTTCCCACTCTCAGGTTCGTTGCCTAACTTCACTTGCTTCAGTTTCTTCACAGTGCAAAGGGGAAATAATACAGAGAAAGTGCTTGGTGTATAGAAGGCACTCAGTAAATATACTTTATTGCCTTTATTATGAATCCAAGGGCTTCGTAGTGGATTCAAGGACCACAGGCTGTGGTGGCTGAGCACAGATGTTACACTTCACTCTCACAAGTGGTCAGGAAAGCCATGATGTGTGGTGGAGTGTGAGCCTCGAGTAGACAATCTAAAATAAGGACACTTATAAATAGGAGAGACAGCTGAGGCCTGGAAGAGGTGAAATGACCCCCTACCCCAAAGGCAAAGCATGGAATGTAACCAAAATAATGTTCCACCTCTGTACAGTTGTTTCAAAACTAGGTGACAGCTTCAATCTACCTGTCAGGGGTTTGGGAGGATTCGCCAGCTCATGCATCTTGAACTACCACACTTATCATAGGCAGTTCTTTTTTTTTGTCAGCATCATTCAAGCATTCATAGCATAAAGGTATCAGAGAATGTTAGCAGAAATGTCCTGTCTCTCCCCTCTCTTTTTATTGCTTTATTCCCTTCTGTCCTTTGTTTCCTTAATTTTTTCTCTGCTCACGCATCATACGTTTTAGGCGTTATGTACTATGGGGGATACAAAGAACTATAGGGATCTTATTATCTAGCATGTGGAGAAGACATGGACAATTGAAAAGTTGGATACACAATACAAGAAAAAACAAAACCAAACAAAAATGCAAGAGGTATCACAAGGTGCTTTATATTTAAATGTTAAATGGGAAATCTGTATCTGTGGTTCCCAAATGCCAATTTATGGATAGTTCCTATTGATGATAACATGTTCATCAGTCAGCTATGAAATGAGAAAAAAGGGCAAGTAGGAATTATTTCATAATGATACATCTATTTATTTTATAGAATTTTCTGAGATTATATACTTCTGATGTTTCAGTGCTAATGCCTTTTCTTTTAGGAAATGATGGGGTAGAAATAGTTGTGGTAGTTTTGCGAAGTTATACTTAGCAAAAAAAAAAAAAGTTGGGCCATGTTACATTGGTTTCTTTTAAAATTTTGCTGGTCCTTGAAATCAAAAGTAAGGAAACCACTGGTGTGCACAATGTCTAGAGTCAAGGAGAGGAGCAATTATTATTTTTAATGCAATTTTATTGAGATATATTGACATACCAGATAATCTTCCAATGTGTACAGTCAGTGGTTCATGGTATCATCATATAGCTGTGCATTCATCACCACGATCAATTTTTGAACATTTTTATTACTCCAAAAAAAAAATAAGAATAAAAATAAAAAAAAAATACCTAAAACATCCCATACCCCTTATCCATCCCTATTATTTATTTTTTTCTTTATTTTCTTACTCATCTGTCTATACACTGGATGAAAGGAATGTCATTTGCAAGGTTTTCACAATTACATAGTCACAGCATAAAAGCTACATAGTTATACAATCATCTTCAAGAATGAAGGCTACTGGATTGGAGTTCAACAGTTTCAGGTATTTCCTTTTAGCAATTTTAATACACTGAAAACTACAGAGGGATATCTATATAATGCATAAGAATAACCTCCAGAATGACCTCTTGACTCCATCTGAAATCTCTCAGCCACTGAAACTTTATTTTGTTTCATTTCTCTTTCCCTTTTTGGTCGGAGAAGGCTTTCTCATTCCCACGATGCTGGGTCCAGGCTCATCCCCAGGAGTCACATCCCATGTTGCTGGGGAGATTTACACCCCTGAGAGTCATGTCCCATGTAGCGGGGAGGGCAGTGAGTTTACCTGCAGAGTTGGCTTAGAGAGAGAGGCCACATCTGAGCAACAAAAGAAGTTCTCAGGGGGTGACTCTTAGGCACAATAATAGGTTTAGCCTCTCCTTCGCAGTAACAAGATCAAGGGCTTGATCTTCTAAATTGGTAGTCCCCAATGCTTGCAAGAATATCAGGAATTCCCCAGGTGGGGAAGTTTAATATTTCCACATTTTCCCCCAGGCCCTCAAGGGGGCTTTGCAAATACTTTTCTATTCTCTGCTCAGATTGCTCTGGGATGTATTGGGGCTTCACACTAACCTGTACAAGCCAACCAGATCTCACTCCCTATTCAAGGTTTCACGTAATTATTGTGTTCGAATAAACTGACCATGCAAGTTAAATTAGATAGTGTGCTACATAAAATATAAATGTTGCATCAAATAAACATCCCTTCATTTAGTTGAGGAGCAATTACTGAGTCCTGGAATGTTCAGGGAAGGCTCCAAGGAAAGGCTAGACAGTGATAAGGAGCTGGAAAGATGGAAGAATTTGATAAAAGTGGAGAGGCAGGGAGAGGGCCTTTCCTTAAGGGAATAATGTGAACAAAATTTTGGGAGCAAGAGTGGAGAATTTGTTTAGGGTAGCAGGGAGAAAAGTTTGGAAGCCTTGTCTATTTCCCCATTGTGTCCATGAAAACATTCACTCTGCTGTTACCATAATAAAAACAGACCTCTGGCTCCCTGGGATGAACCAAATTACTGTCCTGAACAACTTGTGCAGTTGTGGAGTCAGTGACTCCAGGCACCTTGTCTTCCAGTTCTGGCCTTCTGCCTCCCAACCTGTGTTTGACCTTGGCTTAACCCTCCCTTCTGGTGTGCAGTAACTCTTCTCCAGTTCTGACCTCTTGCTTCCAGCCTTGAGCACAATTAGGACTCATTTATTGGGTTAGACTGACTTTGCTTTTCTGGACTTGTCCCTGGGATCTATACCCTAGACCGTTCCTTTGAAGGCAGCGCTTACACTGAGGTGGTCTCTGTTCTTTGAGGAAGACCCAGTGAGCAGGGATGCACAGGATGCATTGGCGGGGAGACTAAGACTGGAAGAAGGCTCAACAGGGCATGATGACTGGGTGGAGAGGAAGGAACCAGTGACCCAAGCCTGGGTGCTGGGGCTGTGATGGTTGACTGTTGACTGAAACAGGAAGGGAGCCTTTTTGGAGGAGAAGATGAATTTGGTTTCAGGGATGTTGAGCCCAGGAATGGGAAAGCAAGAGAGAGAGAGAAACAGGAGAAGGTAAAGGGAGGCTTGAGGAGAAGGACAGGTCACTGGAGCCAACAAGGATTCATGATCAGAAACCTCTGGAGAGA
Source organism: Choloepus didactylus (assembly GCF_015220235.1). Classification (NCBI taxonomy): domain Eukaryota; kingdom Metazoa; phylum Chordata; class Mammalia; order Pilosa; family Megalonychidae; genus Choloepus; species Choloepus didactylus. The sequence goes on along the minus strand of NC_051308.1, from coordinate 81,707,323 downwards.
GAATTTATCATTGCTATAGGACCATGTATATGTGGGGAAAGAGGAGACTGAAAAGGGTACAGCTTCGCATGAGTGCAGGGGGACTGGGCAGGTGGGCTAGAGAGCATGAACTTGGGGCTGGAGGGGGATCCGTGCTTTCAGGACTGGAAGTGTGCTTTGCTGTAGCAGCCTGAGCGCGGGGGAGAGCAGGGCTTGCTCTGTGAGCCTCCATGTGATCCGAGGCATTACCTGGGCACGTATTCAACCCCCCGCCTGCTTTTCTTGGTTTCTTTGCCCTTCCCTGCCTCCTCCTCCTCATCCTCCTCCTCCTTCTCAGGGGAAAGCCCCTCCTTCCAGGAATCAAGTACAGAGAGAGGTTAGGGGCCAAGGGGCGACCCGTTCTTTAGGCCTCCCTCATGGAGGATCCATTTGAATGTATTTATGTGCCTGGAGTTGAGAGCCCATGTTTTGCTTATTCAACCAGCTTCCCACACTGCCAGGAAGGTGCTAAGCAGTAGAAATTCATATTCACCCTCCCCACCCCACCCCCCACTCTCTGGTATTCTTCAGCTCCAACGGGAGCTAATATTTACCTGCAGCATTAGCTTTTGGGCTGTGGGATGTGACAGCTGGGGGTGGAGAAGACTTTTTTTTTCTCTCTTCCTCCCCCACCCATCTTTCCCTAGAGGTTTAAAAAGGGGAAAAATTGTAATTGTAATGTTTAAGATTGCCTGGTTGAGATTTCAGAGGTTGCTGGGAAGGAAACGGTGGAGGGATCTTGTGTTAGTTTCTCTACTAAAAGGAAGGAAGGAAGATAAGTTTAGTGGGCAGATGGCTTTTGGGAGATGCCTTGGATGCCCAGCCACTGGGCAGTCCAGGAAGGGGAGGAGCTGTCAGCCAAGGTGCATTGTTTCTTGTGCAGAGTGGAGCTGGAATTCCAGTGCTGGGGACTAGCAGGCATGCCTGACAGAGACTTACCTGGTGCTGTTCAACCCAGGCAGCAGCTTTTACAGAGGAGGCCCAGTGGGTTTCACATTGTGAGGTACATCGTGCAGGGCCAGAGCCCCTAGCTGTTCACGGTAGGAGCACGGGAGCTGGGAATATGCAAAAAGGGCAAGTTCCCTCAGCGCCTCCCGGGCAGATGACTCACTGCTCCTTGGTGCTCTCTCAGCCCGAGTACTCACCTGCTCACCTATCAGTCAAACATACAGTAAGTTAAACAAATGGCCAATTCCAGGAGTAGGAGAAATGTCTCAGTGCAAAATGGTTTGTGAATGACTGAAAGACAAGTAACTGGTGATGCTCTGAGATCTTGTTACATTCCTGCCATGGGAAAGATGATTTCCCAGTGTTAAAATAATATTAGACAAGATTGGGATTTTTTAAAAGCAGTTTATGATTCATGACTCGGATAATATCCAAACCACAGGTGGAAAGGAGCTTATGTAGGGTAGATGCAGAAGCAAGTGAGGAAATGTTCTGATTGGCTGATGCTAAGTTTCCATTTTACATGGGTAGGGGGTCGTACATGGTGGGAGCAGATACACATTGATTAGTATGGTATGCTTGTCCATTCTGATAAGCTACCTCCACTGGACCAAAATTGGGTTATCACCAGGAGTTGCTATCTGGGATTCTGTAGGATGCATTCCATTTTTCTTTTCCAGATAAAAACAAGTTGTTTTTGTCTTCTGGAAAATCTTTTGTTGGAAAGGGATCCCTCCCAACAATGCTCAGTGTAGGCAGCCATTTTATTTTACTTAACAGTTTCCCCCTTGATCATTGGAAACGTGAACAAAACACTCCAGTCACCACCATGGATTTCTTTTCTTGGCAGGCAGTCAAGTAGGCTTGTTCAGTCTTTCTGTTCCTTTTTTCCTTTCTTGATTGCAATGAGGGTCGTTGGGTGACTGTTCAATGACATTTAAGACCCTTGGTGTGGGGTTACTTTCTCAGTTGAGCAGATTACAGGTACAGCCCTCTCTCTGAGTCAGGGTGGCTATTATTTTTATCTTTAGTCTCAGTCTATTAGAGACATTCCCATTTCTAGCTCATTTTCTTTCTGATTAGCTATCTTAAGAGCAACCATCTGTCTTGATGGTGACAAGGAATTTGAACAGAATCTTGGAACACAGTTGTACAACAAGGAATAAAAACATAGAGTGATAATCACAATTAAAAGCATAAATCCAAAGTGTCCTATATACCTGTTGTTGCCGTATTCCATTAAACCAAGAACCTAGGTCAGGAAATAGGTCTGTCATTGAAATGTTTGAGCCTGACTGATATCATGAAATACCTTAACTTGGTGCTTTAAGTTATTTAGGTTATTTATCACTGTACCAGACTTATTAACACAAAAGCAACATTGTTTGTGGGCCATCAGTGTATACAGAGCCTGTTTGTTTTGCAAGATCACTGATGCTCAGCTGTCAAGTTCAGCCTGGAGGGCCTGAAGAGCATTTGAGGGTGGTGTTAAAGCTCTGTTTCATAACCTTAGATATATCTATAACTGCTCACTCCAAGTCATATGTTCCTAAGGAAGGTATGATTGTGTGCACGGAAGAGTGGAATCCTGCATTACGGTAGATCAAGGGATGATACCCTCTCTTGTTGGTTTGAGGCCTGATGTACAAAAGATCCTAAGTTAGCTATGTGATGGTATTTAGGGTAGACAATATATGCAAGACCACAGGATCCAGTCCAATTTAAGGGAGGTGACAAAACCATGCAATTATCTGCAGTTTACAAAGGGGGTACAAAATAGCTCAGACAAGGAACAGTAGAAGAATCTGATAACCCACAGGAATGTGCTATAGTTTTCTATCGAAACACAAAATTTCTCTCTACAGTCACTCTCCTTTTTATCAAAGATAACCCTCAAAGAAAAGTTATTCTTGATCATAAAATAAGGTTGGTTTCATTAGGTTTGGCCTGCTTATTTACATAGATTCAGAAAGAGTGGTGGTTTACTGTAAGTTTGCCTGCTGGAAGTTTTCAAAAGGAACCTCAGATTGGAGTTGCAAAAGTCTCTTGAGGCTAGGAAGCCAAGCCAAGAATGTGACACCAGATTTCACCTGCAGTATCTAGAGATTTGGGTGGGTTCCTCTTTCTAAGGTCCCCAAACTTTCATGTGGTTCCTATGCCTGCCAGAAAGTGACCTTCCTTACTTACCCATAAGGCTGGGAACCCTGGAGCCAGACAAGTTTTTTCCAAGATGATTTTGTAAGTTTTGGCTCCATAAAGTCACCCTTTAGTTCCTTAGAAGTCCCTGGTCATGTTTGATTAAATAAGCATCATTCTCAAATACGACATTCCCGTCAAAGCCTTGGTTATATAACCAGTGTCTCCAATTATGTCCTGTTAACAAGGAGGACAGATTCTTACTGAACCTATGAATGTAATTGTTTTGCTATAAAAATAAGAATATTCAATAAGAGACTCCAAATTCTGGAGGAATCAGGAAAGGAGATAAACATAAATGTTTTATGATTTATAGATAGCTTAGAGGGGAAGAATAAGGGATTCGTTTTATCTAGAAAATAGAACATTAAAACATCAACAATAATCCAAAGAAAACCTATAGTCATTTTTTATCGGTTCATTCAGTCCTAGGTAATTAATCCTTGCTCTGCTCAGTCTTGTGTTAGCAGTCTCATGAACTCATACGCTTCTTCACTAGAATTCTGGAGATCTTGACTCAATACAGTAATCTCAAAATTATTTAAGCAATGCCCTTAGGAGCCTGTGCCCTAGAGTACCTGGCATAGTCCTTTCCATGGGTCTCTGAGGTAGTCCTTCTATTTTTGAAGATGATGCGCTCTGGCCTGTTTCTGATTGCAACTGTTTTCAGGGAAGCATCAGAATAAAAACTGTCTATAGATGATGAAAGATTTAAAATGGCTGTGGTTAACTCATTACTCTTATACAAAAGTGAACGATCTGATGAAAGTTCATTAAGCATTTTTTTTAATAGCCAAAATTACACTAACAATGCTATACTGCTGTCTTAATATCAGGCAGATCAGTACTAGGACATCTCAAGGACAGTGAGGACATGGACAAGTTTCTAGGAACTTTATAAAATTCCTGAAATATTTATGTTAATAATATTTTAGTTGTACAAATTTAACCAACAGAATGTTAGAAAATAATTTTTAATGTGACAACACTTCCCAGTCAACTCATAACATATCATGTAAAACTATTTCTAGACCCTCTCTTTTTACAAGTGAAAGAACAAATCCTTTGTGATTTTCCAGGGCTCTCAGAAAATCCCAAAGGCAGTTCGAGATCAAGAAGACATCATTTAGTGTTTGATTTTGGGAAGGTGAAATGTCAAAAGTTGTCAGATTTGAACATTTTATTGAACAGGATCATGGGTCACTGTGAAAAATACTTGCTTCCCTATTTAACCAAAGTGACAATAAAAGATTTAAAAAGTAAATACAGTAGTTAATATGGTTGTTTAAAACAAAAACAAAAACAAAAACAAGAAACTTAGTTCTTTTGAAAGTGAGAAGACTATTCTCTAAAACAATAGAGGATAAGGTTAATATACAGTAAAGGAGATAATTCTGATAAGATACAGAATCTTTGCCTTTTAGGCAGATTACTCATATGATTAAGAAAATGTTTTGACAACCTCTTACTGAGAGCAGACCAATAATTGAAGAAAATTTTGTTATTTTAACAAAGAGAAAACCAATTCTAATTTTACATGAAGATACTGACTGGTAAAAAAAAAACCTCTTAAAAATCTTATAAACCTATCAAATCTTGGCCATCCTTGAACATGACAAGTGAACACAACAAATAAGATTCTTTTTCCACAAACCTTCTGCAACTTTTTATATCCATGCAGGTTTTGTCCTACACATTCCTGTTTCTCATTCTGCAACAGTCGTTTTACTTTAGGACAGAATACTGTCTTCAAGCCAACATCCTGCAAAAACAATTACTCCTGAAATTAATTTTGTCAGAATAAAAATTCAATTTGGTTAAACAAAAATTCACATTTTTCATCATCTTAAACTTCTAGTAGATATAATGCTAGTTTATTTGATCAACAAACCTGTATAACTTTAGAAGAACATACCCAAGTAGGATTGTATGCTTGCATTGTACTTAACATTGATAATTTAAGTACAGACAGAGCTGTTTTTACTTATCAATATTAAACTAGTCCTATCTGTTAAAGTTTACCTAAATTATGTGAACTTGAATTTTTTTTAAAAAACATTTGGGTTTAGTTCCATAAATACTCTTTTTTTTCATTGGAAATATTAGAAGTTTGGTTTCTTTATTTCCTGGACTTTGGGAGTATTAATTTTTTATAAGTGCTTATTTACCTTTAAGCTGATTTGAATGTATTTCTTTTAAGATACTATAAGTTAATTTGGTGATACCATCTGGAGGTAGGAAAATAAAACACATCAAACATATAGACGAACACAAATAGAGAACTTATAGTTTCATTATAAAAATTTTCAGCCACGATTCAGACATAAAAACACAGAAACACAGAAAATGTAGAAACATGCCTTCTGTTCTTGCCCTGGTCTTTTTTTTTTTTTTTTTTTTTGAGCTTTTTTTTAAATTCATTTTATTGAGATATATTCACATACCACGCAGTCATACAAAACAAATCGTACATTCGATTGTTCACAGTACCATTACATAGTCGTGCATTCATCACCAAAATCAGTCTCTGACACCTTCATTACCACACACACAAAAATAACAAGAAGAATAATTAAAATGTAAAAGAGAATTAAAGTAAAAAAGAACACTGGGTGCCTTTGTTTGTTTGTTTGTTTTTTTTCTTCCCCCATTTTTTTACTCATCCATCCACAAACTAGGCAAAGGTGAGTGTGGTCCTTATGGCTTTCACAATCCCATTGTCACCCCTTATAAGCTACATTTTTATACAGTTGTCTTCAAGATTCATGGATTCTGGGTTGTAGTTTGATAGTTTCAGGTATCTACCACCAGCTACCCCAATTCATTAGAACCTAAAAAGGGTTGTCTATATTGTGCCTAAGAGTGCCCACCAGAGTGACCTCTCGGCTCCTTTTGGAGTCTCTCTGCCACTGAAGCTTATTTCATTTCCTTTCACATCCCCCTTTTGGTCAAGAAGATGTTCTCCATCCCACGGTGCCGGGTCTACATTCCTCCCTGGGAGTCATATTCCATGTTGCCAGGGAGATTCACTTCCCTGGGTGTCTGATCCCACGTAGTGGGGAGGGCAGTGATTTCACCTGCCAAGCTTAGCTAGAGAGAGAGGGCCACATCTGAGCAACAAAGAGGCATTTGGCAGGAGGCTCTTAGGCACAATTATAGGCAGGTCTAGCCTCTTCTTTGCAACAAGTCTTCCCAAGGGCAAGTCCTGTGGTAGAGGGCTCAGCCCATCAAACCATCAGTCCCCTATGTCTGTGAGCACATTAGCAACCATTGAGGTGGGGAAACCCAATACCCCTGCATTCTCCACCAGCAACTCAAGGGGGCTCTGCATATTTTTTCTTTTCTTTTTAAATCAACTATATAAAAAATTAAAAAAAAATAAAAAAAAATAAAAAAACATACAATAAAAAAAATTTCAAACAGATAATAACAAGGGAGTAAGAAACAGACCAGTAACCTAAGATAACTACTTCCAACATGTTCCTACTCTACCCGAAGAAAATAACCTAATATAGCAACATTTCTGTGAACTTGTTCCTACCATACCCATCAGAAATTAACAGTCATTCCTGGTCTTGCCCTGGTCTTATATTTTTTATCAGAATTTGCTCTTGGCAGTTGGGGCATGTTGACGTTAGCTGCTTCATGTGAAGGTTAAAGCTTTCCCATTGATATTTGTGGAGGACATATTTAAGATTTCTCTTTGCCTTGATGTGTAATCGTGTAGAAGCTTTGCCATATTTCTCAGGCCTTTTTGACCCTCAGCTTTACTGTGGAAAGAGGGATCCTGTAGGTCCCTTTCTGGGTCAGCCCAATCAACTTTTGCCTTCCAGGATTTAGCATCTGAGGTTCTAACCAACATGTGTACATATGTACCCAAAAGAATTCTAAATTCTTCTAGGAATAATTATGCCTCTGAGTTCTATATCTTTGAACAGAGGCTAAAGGTGGTGGTGGCTGGAATGCCTGGGACTGTGGAAGGTCTAACCTTAAAAAACATCTGGGTCCTGGGGCTGCATCGTGGGCCCCAGGCAGTAGGCAGGGAGCCTGATCAAGGGCACCCGGCAGGTGGAGCTTGGGCCCTGCCTGCCGGTTTCCTGCCTGCCCCGCACCCGCGCGTCTCCGAGTTGTGGGAGGGGCTCCTGATAGCCAATATGGCGCCTGTTCCCTTCCCCGCTTCTCACCGCTGAACCCCAACCCGGACTTCCTGGAGGGAGATCAATCGCAGCCCTCCAGGTTCCCTCACAGGAGCTCCCCGCTGTCTGGCTGTGGAGGATCACCCCCCCAGCAAACCGTCAAGTTCCTTTCTACCTTTTCCCACGGACATTTCTGGATTTGAGAAGGATGCTTATACCACTAGGATATGACCCATGCTCAGATTCCTTATTCCTTGCTCCCAGAAGCAACTGGGAGAAAAAAAGTGAAGCAAAGCAAAACAAGAAAAACAAAAGAACCACATAGGAGCTGCTACTATTTACTAGGTAAGTTACAAAATGTATTCAAGAAAAATTGGAACTGGTAGGAATTGCCTGAACAGAGAAATCATATGCCTTAGAATCTAGAGTACATTACCTGAGAATTCAAATTTTATTTGCTGGAGTTTTTCCAAGTAAAACCTTGGTGGAATCATTTTTAGAAATGGACTCTAACAATTAGTATTATCTGATCAAGATAAACATTTTAACTTCTTGTCAATTCCAGTGACCTTATCATCTATACTCAAGAGACCCAAGCTTCAGGATCCAGGATAGTTTTAATATAAGAAGTAATTGTGGCAAACTGCTATTTATTTGAAGATTGAGAAAATAGAGTATTAATTAAATGCACTGGTTCACTGGAAGTTACCATATGTAAATTATAAGTTTACCATTACCTAGAAGAGAATTGAAAGTACATGTAGAACTGAGCAAAAGAAACTCAGCCTTCCTTAGAGGACTTTTGCAATGCTTTAAGCCAGGCTGTGTATGTGAAGACCCATTATCTCATCACAGGGCTATGTATACAGCAGGGAATGGACCATTATGGGTTGAACTATGGCCCCCCCCCCAAAAAAAAATATGCTGAAGTGAACGCAGTACCTGAGAATGTGACCTTCTGTGGAAATAGGGTCATTGAAGACGGAATGAGTTAAATTAAAATTGGGTCCGATAGATTAGGGTGAGCCCTTAATCCAATGTGACCAGTGTCCTTATAAGAAAAGGAGAGAAGACTCAGAGAGAAGCTGTCCACATAACAATGGAGTGAGAGCTTAAGGTACTTCATCTACCAGCCAAGGAACACTGAGGGTTGCCAGAAACACCAGAAGCTGGAAGAGGTTGGGAGATTCAACCTACAGATTTCAGAGGGAGCACGGCCCACTGACACCCTGGATTTCAGACTTCCAGCCTCCAGAACCATGAGACGATACATTTTTGCTGTTTTCAGCCACCCAGTTTGTGGGACTGTTATAACAGCCCTAGGAAACTGATTCATGGTTCTTAAGCCAATATCTACTAATAACTAGTTACCATCAATCTCGGTTTTCCAAGATACTCCCAACTTCATGTCTTTTCCCCCCGATATATGCAATTCTTTAAAAGAGCAGCTAAATATGACTTACTTTTCTACCTTAATAATACTAATGTCCAGGCAACATTCACAAGTCAGAAAAAAATTATTCTTGTCATAATAGTTTATGCGCCATATTTAATTACCACATCATTGTATTTTGTTTGAAGAAAAATGTTCATTACACGTATCACATACCTCACAAACTGCCTTTTAAAACCAACTCCCTAAAAAAATGGAGAAAGCTTTATGGAGAAAATATTTATGACAGCATTGTTTATAATAGCAAATAAAAATAGAAAAGAGAAAAAAAGGAAGAAGAAAATGACCTGAAATGATGAACAAATAAAATAAATTATGATATATCTACACAATGTAGTTATTTAAAGTAATAATGTAGATCTATATACTTAGTGAGAAGGAAACATATTCACAATCATTTTAAACAAAATGAAAGAGGCAATATATGGTATGGCTCCAGTTTTGTTTATATGTGATTCCATTTTTGTTTTATATACAATGTTGTATATCTAGTTAAGTACATATAAACATTATATTAGATACTATTCTATTTTCTGATGTTATGTATTTGTACAGGATGTTCAGAACCTATACACCAAAACTAGTAGAAGTTATATTGAGAGGGAGAGGAAGGATTTCTGGTGATATCCTTTATTGCTATTTATATATTTTCCATTTTTTAACCAACAAGCAAGAAGTAAATGACAAGGAAATAAACTTGCATCAATTTAAAAACAAACAAACAAACAAATATCTGTCCTAGTTGCCTTTTCGTCCTTACCATCAAAGTCAAAGGGTAAATGGTAAAGCGGATTAGTAGACTCAGGGTAATTAGGCAAAGGAGGATAAAGAGAAGGGGCTGAAGGCACAATCGGAATCAAGTCAGTTTGTCTACAGTCCTCACAGGTTGTCTTGGCTTCTTGTTTCTGAAGTTTTTTTATTGGCTATTTTATGTTCCAAATTTATTTTATTTTATTTTCCAAATGTCCTCTGAGGAAAACTACTTTAAACTAAAACTACATGATTAAGGTCACTGCAATTCTAAATTACCCTTAGTAAAGTCTGAAGATTTTTGTAAAAATAGACAAGGGTACATAACTTTTAAAAATGTACCCAGCTGGCATCCCAGTTGGAGTACCAGTTTCTGAACTTTTTGACAAAGAAGAACCTATGTTACTTATTTAAGAGCTCAAGTTCTTTTGGTATGATCCCCAGACCTAATTTATCTAGACTCTAACTGGACCCTTAAACTGATCCCCAGATTTTAGCACTGCTTTAACAAAGTCAGATCACAGCACAATTTACAGAGCTCAGATTGAAGAGGAACTTACCTGTCTACCTCCGGGCTCTGTGAGAAAGCAGAAAGCACAAAGGGCTCATTGGGTACCTTTTAACCAGTCTTCTTGATGCCTTTGGGGACAGTTGGTGGTCACCTTTGGATCCCACTTCTGACACCAAAACTGTTAAAAAATATTAGGCAAGGTATTATTTATGGGAGTTTATTTGAGCAGCTTATGATTCATGAATCAGGCAGCATCCAAACCATGGGTGGAAAGGTGCTCCAAGGGGGTGTGTTCTAGTTTGCTAATGCTGCTGGGAATGTAAAATACCAGAGATGGATTGGCTTTTATAAAAGGGGGTTTATTTGGTTACACAGTGTTCTAGTTTGCTAATGCTGCCAAATGCAAAACACCAGAGATGGATTCGCTTTTATAAAAAGGGGGTTTATTTGGCTACACAGTTACAGTCTTAAGGCCATAAAGTGTCCAACGTAACACATCAGTAATCGGGTACCTTCACTGGAGGATGGCCAATGGCATCCAGAAAACCTCTGTTAGCTGGGAAGGCACGTGGCTGGCGTCTGCTCCAAAGTTCTGGTTTCAAAATGGCTTTCTCCCAGAACGTTCCTCTCTAGCAAGCTTGCTCCTCTTCAAAACGTCACTCACAGCTGCACTGAGTTCCTTCTGTCTGAGTCAGCTCATTTATATGGCTCCACTGATCAAGGCCCACCCCGAATGGGCGGGGCCGCGCCTCCATGGAAATATCCCATCAGTTATCATCTACAGTTCGGTGGGGCGCATCTCCATGCAAATAACCTAATCCAAACGTTCCAACTTAATCCCCACTATTATGTCTGCCCCAAAAGATTGCGTCAAAGAACATGGCTTTTTCTGGGGGACATAATACATTCAAACTGGCACACACAGTTAGTCTTAAGGCCATAAAGTGTCCAAGGTAACACATTAGCAATCGGGTACCTTCACTGGAGGATGGCCAATGATGTCCAGAAAACCTCTGTTAGCTGGAAAGGCACATGGCTGGCATCTGCTCCAAAGTTCTGGTTTCAAAATGGCTTTCTCCCAGGATGTTCCTCTCTAGGCTGCAGTTCCTCAAAAATGTCACTCTTAGTTACACTTGGGGTATTTGTCCTCTCTTAGTTCTCTGGAGCAAGAGTCTGCTTTCAATGGCCATCTTCAAAATATCTCTCATCTGCAGCTCCTGTGCTTTCTTCAAAGTGTCCCTCTTGGCTGTAGCTCCTCTTCAGAATGTCACTCACAGCTGCACTGAGTTCCTTCTGTTTGTCAGCTCATTTATATGGCTCCAGTGATTAATTTAGACCCACCCTGAATGGGTGGGGCAACACCTCCATGGAAATTATCCAATCAGAATCATCACCCACAGTTGGGTGGGGCACACCTCCATGGAATCACTCAAAGAATTACAATCTAATTAAAATTGATAGGTCTGCCCACACAAGATTACATCAAAGATAATGGCATTTGGGGGACATAATACATTCAAACTGGCACAGGGTAGAAAAAGGAGCCCTTGTAGGCCACAGGCAGAAGCAAGTAAAGAAATGTTCTGACTGGCTGATGTTAAATTTCCGTTTTTACATGTGGGGAGCTCTTACAAAGTGGGGAGCAGGTATACATTGATGAGTATGGTATGCTTGTCTATTCTGATAAGCTAGATCTACTGGACCACAACTGACGTATCATCAGATGTTGCTTACTTGTGATTCTACAGGGTGCATTCCATTTTCTTGGAAAGCCTATGCAGGTCAACTGCTTTTGTCTTCTGGAAAATCTTTTCTTGGAGGTGGGGGGGGGGGTGTCCCTCCTGGCAATGTCCAGTGTAGGTGGCCGTTTTCTTTTACTTAACACCAGGGATCCTGGGGTAAGGGATCTGCTGGGGAGATGAGGTAGGGGTGGAAAGAGGAACCTCAAAGTTGGGAGTTGGTGTCACCTTGTGTAGATTCTGAACATGGTGTGAGTCCATCTGTGTCTGTGAGCTGGTTCCCTGCAGTGGGCCAGATGCCCTCCTCTACCCACTCTTTCAGCTGCCTTTTCCTGCCTTTCCAGCAAGCTTACTAGAAGGTCTGTTCCTGTTGTTCAAATTGCTCTTTTAAGTTGTGTGTCATGGTTTTTTTCTCACCCCAGTTTGTCCTCTTGTTGCCATGGTAGTTGGCTAGGGATGTCCTGCTGGCAGGGCATGGAGACTAGAGAAGGCATTCTCAACATGTGATCCTGGGCTGGTGGATCTTGAGCTCTTTGTGCCATATGCCCGCCTTTAGCCCCCCACCTCCCTGCAGTTCCAACAATCTCCTGTGCCCACTAAAAGGTAAAATCAAGGGAGAAAATAATAGCAACATTTTTCTTTGATCTGGCTATTTTAGAAACAACCTAGCAAGACATGGACTGCCTCTGTCAGGGTGGAGCTATGGCTGTTTGGGGGAAAAAACCCAAGCATACATGATGGGCTGACTTGTCCCATCCACAACTAGAGACAGAAAAGGAAGCAGTAGAGAGGGAGCCAGGATTTAGTCTATGGAAAGCCACTTCTAAGAAACATGCAGAATCTGACACACTGTAAACCCTTGATATCTGTGAGCTAAGCAACCCAAAGGTGGGAATCTCCGAGCTCATAAAAATGGGTCAATTACAGGCTCTTGATTTGCCTTTTGAGGGTCCTGTGCTTTTGGAGCATTGTGTTACCCCATGAGAGCCTTTTCAACTTTCCCTTCATTTTTCTATCACTCTCCATGGATATTTTCCACAAGATGCATAATAAATAATTTATTTACTCATGTATGCATCTACCCATTCATTTGTTCAATAAACATCCAAGAAATAATTGTTGCCTCCTATATATGCACTGTTCCAGCTCTGGGGATACAACACTGAATAAGATTGTGGAAGTCTCTGCTCTCCAGGAGCTTATGTTCTTCTGAGATAGATCAAAAGCAGGTAAACAAAAAGTGGAAGCAGGTGGCCAAAAAGTAGAAGATGAACACAGAGTGGTGTCATGGAGTGTGGGACTGGGTGGTCCAGGAAGGTCTCTCTGAGAAGGTAGCATTTAAGCATCAGGAAGCAGCCACTATGGGAAGTTGGGGAAGAGGATTTCCAGCACAGGAAACAACCAGCTTAAATGCTCTAAAGCAGAAACAAGACTGGCATGTGTGAAAGATACCAAGTGTGAGTGGAGTGAGTGAAGGAGAGTGGGAGAGATTCAGTCAGAGAGACAGTGTGTGAGATGCCGCCTCTTGGCCTCTCTTGTCTCTGGGATCTTGGGCTGTTTGTTCCTTCCCCAGCTGCTGCTGCAGAGACCAGCTCTGTGTGGCCTCACCTCATGCCCATGCTGTGCACTCTCTGCTTTTAGCCTGGAGCTTCCCTGTTGACACCAAAGTACAAGATGCTCTGGACTGTCTTGGGCAATCAGAAGTTGGAGAAGGAGATTAACTCCCTAAGTGATGGTCTTTGACCAATGGGAGCTGGAATCCAGCAGGCAAATTTTTCTCTCTCCCTAAATGGACTGTCCTGAGGTAGTTACCCTAGCTTTTAGCAGTGGCCAGCTTCGTGATGCACCTTTGTGTTGGCTCTCCCTCCTCTGCCTTACTTCCCTTTCCCCTCACTCATGCTCCTGTGGGCTTGGACACTTCGAGAAAGGTACCTAAATGCCTGTCTCGGGTTTGCTGTTCTGGGGATTCCAAGCCTGGACAAATAGGCAGACATCCAGTGATGATAAGGTGTTTAAATTTAACTCTGAGAATTAAGGGAGATTACTAGAGAATGTTGAACAGGGGAATGACACGATCTGATTTACTTTTTTATAAAGCTGATTGAAGGAAGGCTAGAATGGAGTGGAAGCAATATGAGCAGAGGAGAGGCTATTACTATAGTTCACGGAGGATGGCTTGAACAAGAGTGGGAGCAGGGAGATCATGAGCATCGTGTGCCTGTGGAAAGGGCTCTCCCAAAACAAGGCTATGCTGAGATGGGTGCCGGCTGATTGGCAGGAGGCTCTTGGGAATGCACTTATCTCTTCACAACAAACTTTATGCTTGGAATTCAAATATGTGCTTCAGCAAGATGATGAATTACAGCCTGTCACGGGCCTTCATTACCTCTTGAACATAGAGAGGCTTCAGTGTGGGGCCCTTTGCTGGGGAAGACTGAAGATTTTTAAAATAACCTCAAGATAGTGCTTTTCAAACTGCTCCCTGGGGTCCCTTCAGGAGGAAGGAGCTTCTTTGCCTTCATCTGTTTAATTTGTTTACACTTGGCGTTGTATTTCTTATGCAGGAAGGGGTCTATGGCTCAGTATGTAAGGAAATACTGATTCCATTAATGAAAAGTAATTTAGCTTTGTAAGAAGAGATTGGATCTTGAATTCAGATAGCACTGATTTTCAATTCCACCTTTACCAGTGTGTGATTTTGGTCTAAATTTCCTAATCTGCAGTGTGGGATTAATAAACAGCACAAACTGCCTGGAGTTGTGAGAATTAGAAGATTTGAGTGTGTGAAATGCCTGGCACATGCTCTTTTCACCTCTTACTCCACCAGTAGCTTCTTAAATAAAACCTGTGGGAAAGAGGAACATCAGTGGATACTGAACTGAGGCAGGTCCACCTGTGGCCTTCATCTGGGTGAACCTTTCTCAGACTTAGCCTGGAGGTTCTGGAGTTTGTGCCTTTAAGGGAAGTAGTATATCCCTATAAAACATTCCTTCTGGCATCATTCAGGAGGCTGGAATCTAGTGCTTTCTTTTGAGAGGCTCAAAGCAGCATCTGTCTATGAATTACTATGATGGTATTCCTGTGAGATAGTTTGAGACAAGTGTTCAATCAATTTTATAGATGGAACTTTCTGATATGTCAGGTGGTGTGCCTTCCCACTTTGCAACCAAACTCTAAGGCATTTTCCCTCTTGATGCTGTCTTCTTCTCTTGCTCTACTAAAAATAATGCCAGCTCTTCCAGAATAAATCATCAATCCTTGAGGGTGGCTGATGTGTATAATTCAGACCCATCTGAGATTTAACAATGCTTTATTGAAGTTACAGATGTATTTTATGTGTATTTTTTTAAATATTGAAAAGCACAGAAAGAAAAATAAAGTTATCCATAATCCCATCAGGTACAATTAACCACTAACACTGGGTGTCTGTTATTTTAGGTTTTTCTTTCCCACATAATACACATGTATCCGCACACACATATACCCTCATACAATTTCTTATACCAAATGAGGATTATAGTGTGCATCACTTGCTTTTTTTAGCCTGCTTTGTCTGATTAATCATATAAGCAGTTTCCTATGCCATTAAATATTACTTTACCATATAATTTTTAATAATTGCACAATATTTCACTATATGTACTATATGTTAACCAATTTTATTGTTAATTTATCTTGTAGTTTTTTATATTCAAATTAACAGTTCAATATCCAATTTTATACATGTGTCTTCAGTGCAAGTATGATGATCTTATAAGGAGAAATTCCTAGTATTGGAATTATTGGGGCATAGGCTATGTGCATATTTAATACTCTTGGGAAGTGTTGCCAAATCTCCCTCAGCAAAGTTTGTACTAATTACACCCCTGCCAGTAATGGAGGAGATTGCCCGTACCCTTGCCAACTCTGGGTATTTTAATTAGTGAGAATATCTTCTGGACTTCTTGTAAAGATTTATTTTAATTATAATATATTTCAAACATTTAGTAAAGAAAACAATTTAGAGATTCATATAAAGATGACCAAGATTAGGGGGATAATAATGTTTTGCCATATTTGCTTCATCTCTTTCATTTTGAAAGAAATAAAATGTTACAGATGCATTTATGCACTCTCATCTCTTGTCTCCGCCTCCAGAAGTTCCCACTCCTCTGAAATTGAGATTTCATTAACATGCATATTTTTGTAATTTTACTACATATGTATGTATTAATAAAGTAACTGTCTGAATTTCTTACGAGTTTTGTATAAAGGATATATTGAGAATGTCCTTTTGCAACAAAGTGAGTATTTTTTAAAAAAATGTACTGATGTGATTTCATGAACATTTGGTTCATTATTTCACTGTTCACCTAGAACTCCATTGTATGAATAAGTCATCATTTATTAATTAATTTCCCTTCTGGTTGGTTGCACCAAAATTTTTTGCTATTACAAACAATGTTAAAATGATAATCCTAGTATGTGTATCACTGGGCTCATGTGTGGGATTTTCCTCTTGTGTAGATACCTAAAAATGGAATCACTGGACTTAGAAATGTGTATTTTCTAGGGTGGTTGTGCCATTACTTTCCCATCATTTGTGGAGGCCCCATTTCTGTTTATCTTCTACAACATTTGGCATTATCAGAGTTATTAAAATTTCCAAATCTTATAAGTGTGGAATGGAATCCAATTATTGCACTAATTGCATTTTCTCTGGTTAGTAATGAAGAACTAATAAAATAATGTTTATTGGCCTGGATTTCCTCCCATGCGAATGAGAGGCTCATATTTGCCTATGTTTCCATCATGAAGTTTGTGTTTTTCATGTGATTTGTAGAAGTTCTTGTGACTTATACTAGATATGATTTATGGGTTGTAAATATTTTCTTCCCGACATGGCTTGTCATTTGCACTTTGTTTATAGTGCTTTTTGTCACACAGAGTTATTAATTTTAGTGTGGTGAAATTTATCTCCTTTTTTTCTGTATGGTTCTTGCTCATTTTGTCTTGTTTGAGAATTCCTTCCACATACTGAGATAAAAGAAGTCCTAATTTTTAACTAAAATTTTTATAGTTTTGGCTGGTTTAATCCATCTAGAATTTATTTTTGTGTATAGTGTGAGATAGGGTCTAATTTTATCTTCTTTCCCCTCTGCTTAGTTCTTTGTCCCAACACCATTTAGTGACCAGACCGTTGGCTCCCACTCTTTCTGGTTGCCTGTTTGTGTCCCCTTGTATATGTCTTCTCACCTGTGTCTCACTAATGTAGTTTTTATAAGCTTTGTAGTTTTGATATGTTAGGGCAAATTCTCCACACCCCTGCCAAATTGTCTTGGCCATTGGCTCTTTACTCATCCAAATGAGATTTTGATTGGCATTGAATGACTTCATAGATTAATTTGGAAGAATTGCCATCTCCAAACTATTTAGTTTTCCCAATCCTCACATGACATATTTCTTTCTATGTTTAACTCTTCCTTAATGTCCCTCAAGAGAGTTTAAAAATTTACTCCACATCTTTTATTGTACATATTTTATTAGATTTGTCTTTAGGTGCCTTATAGTTTTGATGTCATTGCATGGCATATTTTTAACAATATATTTTCTGATTTTCTGTAAGTGTTTCATAACTTATATTTTTGTACACTGATTTTATATCCAGCATTCTTGTAAAACTCCCTTATTACTTGGAATGTTTTTTTTTGGGTAGATTCTATTATATTTTGTATGCAGACAATATAATAGTGACTAATGACAGCTTTGTTTTCTCTGTTACAGTCTGTATACCTTATTTCTCTGTCTTTACTTATTACAATTAACTATTCTTCCAGGACAATATTAAATAGAAGCAGTTTAAGTGGGTATCCTCGTCTCATACCTCACTTCAAAGATATGATTTGAACTAAAGTTCTGTACTTCCTCTGAACAATACCTTTCCTCTGATCACCCCTCCCACCTTACATAGTATTGTTGTCTAGTAATTTAGTTCCACTTTGTTGTTATAGATGCATAAATGACAAAATAAACATTATTTATCTACACCAATGTCTTTATATCTGCATATTAGATTTACCCTCGCATTCACCAATACCTTTGCTCATTATGCCATTTTCTTGCATGCCATTCTTTCCTGCTATTTCAATATCCTTGGGGGAATTCTTCTCATACTTATTTCATCTGAACCTGAGAGGTAATCTCTTCTTTATTTTTCTGAGGGAGTCTTTATTTCAACCTCAATTTTAAGTAATAATTTAGTTGAGTGTTTTTAACACCTGAAGATATTATTCCATTACCTTGTAGCCTTGATAACCTTCTAGCATTTACCATCTAATTGCTATTTCTTATAGACAATCTGACTTTTCTCTCAGAATATTTTAAAGATTTTTTCCTTCATAATTTTTGGTCTTCTGATATTTCACTAGCATGTGTATATAGATTGGATTTACTTTTATTTATCCTGCTCAGATTTCATTGAAATTCATGACTCTGAGAATTCATACCTTTTGTTAATAATGGAAAATTTAACCAACCTTTAGCTCTTCAAATATGGTCTTTCCTCATTCTATCCATTATCCCTTTCTAAAACTCCCACTAGGTATATTTTATATAGTTTCATTTTTTCCTCCATATCTTTTAACTTTATTCATATTTTCCATCCCTTTATCTCTCAGTGCTCTATACTGGGGAATTTCCTCAGATGTATCTTCCTATTCACAAATTCTTTCTTTAGTTGTGTCTAATCTAATAGCTAACTTACCTACTGCATTTAATTTCAATGACTGTATTTTTCATTACTAGAAGTTATATTTGTTACTCTTTCAAAGCCATCATCTTTTTACTGTAACATTGTTTTCTTTATATAGCTTTTCATTCATTAGATACTTTTTCTATTATTCAAGCACTGAGAACCCTATTCCTCTTGTTTTATTGTATCTGCTAACTTTTCCCTGTTATGTGTTATGTATCTCCCTATTATGTTTTCTTTCATGATTTTAAAATTTTGCTTGTAAGCTCAAGTTCAATGGTGCTTGTTTTACCTATGAAAATGCTGTATAATCTGGATTGTGGGAGTGGCTTCAGAGAGTGGTTTTGTTTGGTTATCTTACTTGATCCAGGGATATTACTAAGATTAGTTTGTGCATTTAATTTCTTGGCCTCAAGTTTCCTGAACTACCAGTGTGGTATAAACTCAGACCATAAGTCCATGTAACATAAATACTTTTGTTTTCATTTCTCAGGGTTTTAGTTTTCTCACTTAGGAGCAAGCAGAGGCAGAAATTCTCTTGTGCTTTTGAGTTCAATTTTATACAGCTGACTCTTTACCAAGGAAGTAGTAGTCCTTCAAGTGTCCCAGCTTAATGCAGAGTCTTAGTTCCAACTCCTGTCTACATGTGCTCTTAAGACCTTATTTCCTGCACCCAAGTGGGCACTACAGTCCACCCATTAAATTCTTTAGGTTACCAGGACTAGCCACTGCCCCTAAGACTGTTGTAGTTTCAGTTCACGTGTTTATCCTTTTGTTTTTCATTTCCTCCTGGGGATTTCCTTTTATCTCTTGCATGTTCAGCAATATATCTTTAAAAATATACTTGAAGATATATTCCTGTACTTTATCTAGTTTTTCTAGAAATTTGTAGCAAGAGGGTTTCCGTATTCTGCCATCTTGCTAGAGTACTGGATCTTTGAATGACTTTTACAAAGAGAATATTCTAAAATAGGAAAGCATCAGATATTCCCTGGGGAACATATGGAATCTTTCTAGACTTTACAAATGTGATGTTCCTAATGGAGAGTTAGTAGGAGTTCTGGACTGAGCATAGAGGAAGATTTGAGGAAGGAAGCCGAGTTGAAGCAGCAGCACATTAATGGGAATTCCTTTCTGTACCTCAGATGGTACAGGAGTGTGTAGCTAATGGCAGTTCACTTAGGAGAGTGACCGCTGACAAGTCCTTATTAGCAGCTCCCTCAAATATTTTGCCTGAAGTGATTGAGTCTTTTAGGAAATGAAATAATCAGAATCACCAATCACTAATCATTTGGTTTTCAAGTTCAAGTGAAGATGAATTCTAGAAACAAAGTGGGAGTGACAGGGGTGTTGGTGACAGTAAGTTTAAGGACTTTTGCTATCTTCCAGCTTTAAAAATTAAAAAGGAAAGCAAAGAGAAGGTGAGGGTGCAAGGGGTTGAGTTGAAAACATTAGTGCAGGAGATTTTACTGGGGGCAAAGGCAATTTGGAAAGGGAAAAGCTATTCTTCATGGGGCCTCATGGCTGCATTTCTTAGTATTCAAAGTGTCAGGAGAAATCCTGTCTGAGAACCATTTGCTAAGCCTTAAGCCAATGATGTTGGATTGTGATTACCCTGGTGGTAGCTTTCAGATTGGGCTCTCCCTCCAGTCTCTGCTAAGAATATGTTTCTTTTATATGGAGGCATGGAACTCCATGTAGGGCTATGAGTCTATCAGAAAAACAGAGGTGCAGCTTCTACCTCTGGGTTCACTCCACCTCCCAAAGATTGTGACTTACCAGATAGGAAGGAGGAAAATGAAAGGCAGTGCATAGTGTGGCAAGAGCAGTCCACTTGGAGTTACTTCATTCCTGGTTATGATGTTGATGAGTTGTGTGATCTTGAGCAAATCATTGGATCTATACCAATGGTCTTGACTGGGGTGATTTTGCCTCCCAAGGGACTATTTGGCAGTGTCTGGGGACATTTCTTGTTGTCACAACTAGGGGGTTGCTTCTAGTATCCAGTGGGTAGAGGCCATGTATGCTTTAAATATCCTTCAATGCATGGGACAGACCCCCACAACAAAGAATTATCCAGCCCCAAATATCAGTAGTGCAGAGGCTGAAAAACCCTGGTCTATACCTATTCTGGTTTGCTGAAGCTGCTGTTATGCAAAACACCAGAAATGGATCAGCTTTTATAAAGGGAATTTATTAGGTTACAAATGTATAGTCCTAAGGCCATAAAAGTGTCCAAACTAAGGCATCAACAAGAGGACACCTTCACTGAAGAATGGCTGATGATGTCCGGAACACCTCTGTCTGCTGGGAAGGCACATGTCTGGTGTCTGCTGATCCTTTGCTCCCAGGTTGTGTTTCAAAATGGCTTTCTCCAAAATGTCTCTGGGCTTTTGTCTTAGATCCTGTCTCACAGCTCCTGTGCATCCTTGCTTCTTTCTCCCAGGGTGTTTCTCTCTTGTGTCTGGGGGTCCTGTCTTTGCTTCTCCGGGGCAAACTCTGGGCTTCATCTCTTAGCTTAGCATCTCCAAACATCCTTCTGTCTGCATCTCCAAGTATCTCTAAGCATCAGCATCTGTGTCAGCTCTTGAGCTCTTTAAATACTCAGGTGACCTAATCAAGACCCACCCAGAATGGGCGGGGTCCACACCTCTGTCGAAATAATTTAATCAAAGTTCTCTCCCACAGTTAATTGAGTCACATCTCCATGGAAATACTCAATCAAAAGTTCCACCCCACAAGATTGGGTTAAAAGATCATGGCTTTTGTGGAGAGCATAATATATCTAAACCAGCCCAATACCTATTTTCTCATTTATAAAATAGAGCGATTAGAAGAGATGGTCAGGATGAATGTGACTGGATTTGATTAGGTCCATATTCAAATTATCTGTCTATCTAACACAGACCACTTTTACCCACATCACAATTAGAGAGACATGAATCAAATTAAATAAGTCGAAAACATTCCCCTCTTTTCTCCTAATGAACAAAATCTTGTGCTTAAGATGCTGTGAGATTTGCAGATTTACTGTGTCTGCCTCCACACTCTGGGTCGTTCAGCTTGTCATTTTGCATTTGCAGGTTGCACTTGTTCCTGTGAGATGATGGTTGAGGAGTTAAGGAGGGTCTTCCTGAACTGAACTGAATACCGTGAGCAGGTCTATCACATCCAGCTTTGCCCACATCATGTTCCCAACATGGCTCATATCCTAAGAGCCCATGTCCTCTTGTGTCCACTTGGTTTTGCATTAAGTTATTCATACATTCATTTAGTGACCTTGAATTCAGCACCCACAATGCATAAGGGAGCACATTTGTTGCTATGAATAAGTTATGGCCCTTGCAGTGTAGTGGCGCTAAACAAATCCGTACAACACAGTATCTGAGGCAGAGCAGAGTATCATAAAGTGCCAGAGTTTCTCAAAGGAGAGAGAGGTCACTTTTACCATATGATCATAAAAGACTTCATAGGGGAGGTATCATGTGAACTGGGATTTTAAGTCTTAATAGTCTTTTTAGAGTGGAATATGGACACAGGGGGAAGGAAGGGAAAAAGAACAAAAGGAGAAGCAGTATGAAGGAGGAACATTTTGAGGTGCATTTAGGGAGTGGTGAGCAGTTGTGCTGCACTGGAACAGGTCGTGGGTGCTGCAAAGTAGTAAGAGAGAGCACTGGCTGCATAGGTGGGTGGGGGATTGAATGACGTTTAAGTTTGCTTTCAACCTGAAGATGCTAAGATCTCACAATTCCATATGTTTAATAGGCACTAGAAAACTCATTCATTCATTCATCCAACAAAAATATTTGGTCAATTATTATTTATTAGCTCCTCCTCTAGGAACAGGGGCTGCAACATGAAATAAGCCCCTGAATTCTATTGCTCTGAAGGGTGGGGATATGGTCAGAGTTGTGCTATGCAGCAAACTGTTATGCTAGAAACTGGACTAGGAAAGTGGACTAGGAGCCTCTTCCCATCTTCTGAGCAGGAGGTATAAAATTCTGAACTCAAGTGGTGGTGGTGCAAATGGAAAGGAAATGAAGGTTGTGAAAATAGCACAGAGGAAAAAAGAAGTGACAGAA
The DNA here is from genome assembly GCF_015220235.1 of Choloepus didactylus. NCBI lineage: Eukaryota > Metazoa > Chordata > Mammalia > Pilosa > Megalonychidae > Choloepus > Choloepus didactylus. Next base: position 81,684,760 of record NC_051308.1, on the reverse strand, counting down.
CTTGGGAATGGTTGGTGTGAGAGGCAGACAGGAGGAAGAGTCAAAGAGGCATCCAAAGTTTTGTGTCTGAGTTCGGGGGAGAGTATGATACTGCAAACAGAATTAGAGACCTGGAAAGGAGCTGGTTTGGAGGGAAAGATGGTGAGTTTGCTTTTAAACCAGTTGATTCATGGTTCTTTCTGGCCATCTAGGTGGAAGAGTCCATTGTGCAAAAAAGAACTGGGCTGCAGAGAGAGACTTTGGAGACTTCCAGCTATTAGCTTTAGTTGAAGTCATGGGGATGGATGAGATCACTGAGAGAGAGTGTTTACATAGAGAAGAAGGTAGAAAACAGGCTCTGAGAATGTGCACAGTTAGGAGGAAGAAGAAGAAAAAGTGCAGAAAAAGATGAAGGGGCAGTTAGGGAGGTGGGAGGCAGACAGTGGATTGGAGATGCTTAGGAGAAGAAGCAGGGAGGCGAGGGAAGCCAGTTCACGCTGAGTCCTGGAGGCATCAGAGCATGCACACACCCTAAGAGCCCTCGGGGAAACAGACTCCAGTTTTTAAAAAAAATCCCGTGCAATGTATTTAGCTGTAACAGTGTTTAGCCACCTGATCACTTCATCATTTCTTAGTGCCTCAGCCAGAGGGTGAGGAGAGAGAGGGAGAAGAGGAGGCTCTAGAGTGAGTCATCCCTCCTGAGTGTTAGAAGTTCTGCTTAAAAGGTTTACCCTGAGAGAAGGCTGCTTGATTTATTTTATAATAGGTTCCTGGAGCACTGTAGCAGCAACAAGACTATAGAAGCTACAGCCTTTGCCCCTGAGAGGTAACCCACCAAGGGAAAGACATTGGGAACTGTCTGTGATTCATTCTATCTGTGCCATCCTGTTCCCCATAGCCTGCATGGCTGAGAGGCTGTGTGGGGATTTGTAGCTCATACATATCCAGGCAAAGAGACTTTTAATCTTTTTCTTCTGGGTCCTGGCACAGAGGAGTCTCCGTGCCCTGCTGCTTGACCTTCATTGACTTCTGATTGACTTCAAGCTCTTCCACTCTGGGCCTTTTGTCTAGCTGTCAACGTCAGCCTTCAGGCCACGCTTACTCCTTCAGATTCTGTCTTGCAGGAAGGTGTATTGGTAAGTGTGTGATCTCAGGTATCAGGCAGGTCTAGGTCCTAAGTCCAGCTCTCTCACTTACTGGCTGTGCAGTCTTAGCTTAAGGACTTAGCTTCTCTGATCCTCCCTGGCCTCATCTGAAAAGTGGTGAAGCTAACTGTATCTAGCTCATAGGATTCTTGTGCTGATTAAATGCTTCAACACATGTACAGTGCTTGGCCCTTTCATAAATGTGCTATTGCTGCTTTGAAGCTTTTTTTCTTTCATTCTTCTGTTTCGTTGTCTTTTCTGGTGAGCTGTTTTCAGAATTTCTTTCCTCCCTCCACCACCCAATGTTTTTCACTAAAAAAAGTAATTTAAGTAATTTATTTGAAGAGAATTATAATTTAACACCCCTTAGCCAGCCTCTGTCTGGCATCCCAGGCAAATGTTTTGGTTGTGTTGGTATCATTCGCTCTTGGAAAGAGGGAGCTGTCCTTTGACATCCTGTATAATGCCTGCTGTCTGTCTCTGCAAATATAACAATATACCACTCACACTGGTGTGACACTCTAAGTTCACAATGCATTTTCACACACATCATCGCAACAAGCTCAGTATCATTCTGAGATCTAGGTCTTTCACCCCCAGCAAGCTGGTGACTGTCTTTAGTTTTTAGACACACGCGTGTGTGTTTGAAGGATTGTTTCTTTTCTTTTAACACAAAAAGCTAACGTTTCAAAGCAGGTGGGGTGTGGGTTAAACACGGTTCTAAATGGCAGGCCTGCTGTTCGTGGGGAGGAAGAGTGGCCTGAAAGTTTAAAAATAACCTGAACATTATAGACTCCTGTGAATTCTACAGCCCAGAGTACTGTGAGTCTGTGGGTGTTTTACCTGCTGGAGTGCAGGCAGGAAAACAACAAGTTGAGAGTCAGGAGGATTTACATTTGCTGAATTCTTTGGTGGCACGTGTTGGCAGCAGAAGTATTCATGAAAAAAAATTAAAGCTATACCTGATGATCAGGATCAATGTTTCGAATGGTAGGAGAAGTGATATCCTTGGATTTGCTGAACACAGAAGCACTGGATAATATTTGGGTCTACCATGCACTGGATCCTTGTTTTCTGCTACTGAATGACTGTCTATCTACCCGCTTTCCCCTCCCGCCTTCCCTCTTGACCCCTCCAGAGTTTGGCTGATAGCTTTGCTGGATAGGTACTGGAGACTAACCCACCAGGGGGGTCAGGGATTGGGACATTTCAGGTAGATTTGGCCATTCATTGAAAAAACAAGTAAATAGTGTGTAAAACCACGTTCATCTTGAGTCAATTAATTGTAGGCAATAGCTTACCCTTTGGATTCTAAGCAGCTTTTGAATTAGGACATCGCAATGCAGAACTGCAGCAGCAGAAGCTAATAACTACATATTAATAAGTAATAATAACACCCTCATGTTTTGGAATATCATGGACTTGAGAATCTATGGTCTCATTTGGTCTATCAACAGACCCTTGAGATTCAGAGTACAGGTATTATTGTTACCGTTTTTGATTGGAGGGTTATATACCCAAGCAGGACTAAAGTGTAAGTCTCCTGGTGTCATCTCACACCCTGGTGACTTGTTTATTCTGAGGCTTCTCAGCACCTGCTGTAGAGTCTGGACAAGTTCTTGACTCTTGAAATTGTAGGATCATCATGAAATAAATGACTAGTCCATATCTCTATTAATGATATCATTGAGAGTCCCTTTAATGGGTTGGTTAAGATAATGGGTTTTGGAGACTGCTATGTCACTCACCACCATCTGACCTTAAGGGAAATCAGTTAGTCTCTCTCAGTCTTGCTTATCTTATCTGTAAAATGGAAATTATAATAGTACCTACCCCACATAATTGCTCTGAGCAACAAGGAAAGTAAAGTGCTTAGCCTCTACTTTTCCTCATAAATGTTCTTTACTTGTTGGATGCATGTCCACTTTTCTCTGTCTTTTTTATAGCCCTGAAATTTGAAATACGAAGTTATGACATTAGAGAATAGAACTGATTTTGACAAAGGGCAAATGGCATAATAGGAAGCTTTGGGTTATCATACTAATACTTGGCTACTGTACATGTGGTTGTATTGCTTTGAAGAGTGCAACCGAGTTACGTGAAAAAGGTTGTCTTTAAGGGAAAGGGTGTACTGTAAGTCTCTCTGCATAGTGTGTGTCCAAGGGGTTGACTTGTTAAGGGTCTTAGAGAGGAGTATTTCAGAAATTGAGAATTGTGTTTCCACCTTTTTCCTTTTTAAATGCCACCATTGGGAATATTTACAAATATTCAAAAGAGCTTGTACTTCTTCTAATTGGAAAGTACTGTATTAAACCTGTTTGAAAACTCCCAACAGCATAGGAAAATTACTTGCATCTATTTATACAGTTGGCTGGCAGAACTCAAGATCAGATCGGCATCTAGTGCACCTCTTTGCATATAGGCAAAAGTATGTGTATGTTTCTTTTACATGTAACTTCATAAGATCAAGAGGCATGATGATGACATTTGTCTTTTTTGTAGAGAGAAGAGATAGAACCAACTAAGACTGTAGTTGATTTTTTTTAAGCAGAATTTTATTTGTCTACATTTCGTTTTCCATAAAAAAGGGATCTGAGAAAATATTCTTTATGTGGGGGGTCTGGATGTCTCTTTTTAGTAACTGATTCCCCAAATCTTGTTTTGGCCATGTTTTTAAAGAGCAGGAAAGACTTTTTGTAAGAGAATGAACCCTCTAATTTAATGATTGGTAAAATGAGGGTGAGGCTTTTATTGTGTTTGTTGCAATAACTAACTAGAGTTAGTCACCTGACTCATACAAGAAAAGTATACATACCTAGGTATTCTTGATATAATAGGAGGATGATTAGTCAACCCAGGAGGAATAGCTGGGAACATCAGGCAACAGGGCAGAGACTCTGGGTTAGAGTCAGAATGTGTTAGAGGAGGAACAGTCCCTCAGACAGGGACCAGATACATGATTGATTCCATTCACCCAGAAAGAGTTGCATTCATTCACTATGTATTTGGTAAAGGTCTACTATGAGGACAACATAATGCAGAACTCTAGATAATAAAATGAAGGAGAAGATGTGTCCCCTGTTCTCAAGAAACACACACAATAGTTGAGGAGACAAGGCATAAATAATTGACAAATTAAATAAGAACATAATGGTTAAGTTACATTTCTGAACCTGAATCTGTTGAACTATAATCCAGTAGACTTGATTATTTTTTTTTAAATTCACTTTTATTAGATATATTCACATACCATACAATCATCCATGGTGTACAATCAACTGTTTGCAGTACCATCATATAATTGTGCATTCACCACCCCAATCTATTTTTGAACATTTTCCTTACACCAGAAAGAATAAAAATAAGAATAAAAAATAAAAGTAAACAAGAACACCCAAGTCATCTTTGCCATCCCACCCTATTTTTTGTTTAGTTTTTGTCCCCATTTGTCTACTCATCCATCCATAAACTGGGTAAAAGGAGTGTGATCCACAAGGTTTTCAATCACACTGTCACCCTATGTAAGCTACATAGTTATAAAGTCGTCTTCAAGAGTCAAGGCTACTGGATTGCAGTTTGACAATTTCAGGTATTTCCTTCTAGCTATTCCAGTACACTAAAACCTAAAAAGGGATATCTATATAGTGCATAAGAATGCCCTCCAGAGTGACCTCTCAACTCTATTGAAATCTCTCAGCCACTGAAACTTTATTTTGTTTCATTTTGCTTCCCCCTTTTGGTCAAGAAGATATTCTCAATCCCATGATGCTGGGTCCGGATTCATCCCTGGGAGTGGTATCCTGCATTGCCAGGGAGATTTACTCCCCTGGGAATCAGGTCCCAGGTGGGGGAGAAGGCAGTGAGTTCACCTGCTAAGGTGACTTAGCTCGAGAGAGAGGGCCACATCTGAGCAGCAATGAGGTACTCTGGGGATGACTCTTAGGCTCAATTGTTACTCCTTTGCAGTAACAAGCTTCATAAGGGCAAGCCCCAAGATAGAGGGCTCGGCATACCAAACCGTCAGTCCTCAATGTTTGTGAGAACATCAGCAACAATCCAGGTGGGGAAGTCCAACACCTCTGCATTTTCCCCCAGCTCCTCAGGGGAGCCCTGCATAAACATTTTTATTCTCTGCCCAAATTACTTTGGGATGATTCGCTATTTCACACTAATCTGTACAAATGTACCAGATCTCACTTCCTATTGAAAGTTCCATGTAATTATGGTGTATGAATAAACTGACTGTATAAGTTAAATTATTTAATGTACTACAGAAAATGTAGATCCTGCACCAAATAAACATCTCTTCCCCTGGTCTCACATGGATGTTGAAGTTTTAAAACAGTCAATATTGTCCTTTACCCTTTGGCCTGATTTGCCTTAGTCCTAACCAGAGATGCTTCATTAATATCTGTAATTGAAGTCTGGACTCTTTTTCAGCTTTTTAAATGGTTGCTGTATGCGCTAATACTGACATTCATATCTGCCAGGCTCTAGCTCTGAGTTTCAGGTGTCACACAGATATTCAAAGTTCCAGAGACCGACCAGGTTATATACAAAGGGATCAGCATTTCAGAATTTGGAGCTAGCCATTCCAATTCAGGAATAGATGTGACTGCTATAAGAGCTTACAACCTAGGGACCATTACAATGTGTTCCTCAGATAAGCTGTGCTCTAAGATTCAATTCTGAGTTTACACATTGTAGTTGGTCCATATTAACGAGGCATTATAATGTTTGTCTTTTCATTTCTGGCGTACATCACTCAAAATGCTGTCTACAAGATCCATTCACCTCTTTTGTGTCTTACAGCTTCACTCCTTCTCACAGTTGCTCAATATTCCATTGTACGCGTAAAACACAGTTCACCATTCTGTTCATCAGTTGATGTACCCTTAGGCCACCTCCACCTGTTGCAAATCATGAATACTGTCTCCATAAACACCAGTGTGCAAATATCCATTCATGTCTCTGCTCTCAAATCTTCCAGGTATATATTCCATAATGGGGTTGCAGGACCTTATGGCCCCCACATATTTAGTTTCTTGTGGAACCACACTTAGACTTGATTCTTGATGATGATTGTATAACTATATAGTTTTTATTGTGGGACTGTGTGATTGTGAAAATCTTGTGACTGACACTCCCTTTATCCAGTGTATGGGCAGGTGAGTAATAAAATAAAGACAAAAAATACATAAATAATACGGGACATAAGGGGTTTGGGATGTTTTGGGTGTTCATTTTTTTTTTTATTTTTTCTTTATTCTGGAGTAATAAAAATGTTCTAAAATTGATTGTGGTGGTGAATGCACAACTGTGTGATGATACTGTGAGCCATAGATTGTATACTTTGGATGGAGTATATGGTATGTGAATATATCTCAATAAAATTGCATTAAAAAAAGTTACATTTGTGACATTAATGAGAATGAGTAAACAAAATGGCATATGAATGATATAGAAGTTGTGTGAGTTTGTAGGAAATGGAGATCACAGAGTTAGAGAGACTATGTAAGTCTTCACGAAAGAGGTAGAATTCAACTGGACAGTGTCTTGAAGGATGCCTAGGAGTTGAATAAACAGAAAAAGAGGAAAGCTGTTCTTGGGCAGGTACTATGTGCAAGGGATTTGAGGCAGGAGTAGGTATGTTGTGTTTGTTATAACTCTGGCTGGAAGGGAGACTTGATACTTCAGTACATGGGGGGATAAAAATTGCAAGGATAGATTGATGTCAGATTGTCTTGAATGTCAGGCTAAGGAGTTTGGCCATTTTTTTCAGGCAGGGGGAACTACTGAAGTTAAGTGAATACATGACAGGGAGAATCCCTTCATGAGGGGGATTTTGTGCTGAGGAACTGTAATTTATATATATATATATAAACACTGAGTTGATGTGATGGAAGACTATCCATATGGAGATACCCACCACTTAATTGGACATTTGGATCTGGAAGTGAGGTGAAAGGTGGCAGTTAGAGATGAAGATGTGGGCATAGAAGGGATAATTGAAACTGTGGGTGAGGATATGACCTCTAAGGGAGAAGAGTCAGAGAGAGAAGATAAAGGGGTTGATAACAGTCTTGTGGGATGTTCCCATAATTAAGGTAAGAAAAAGAGGGGTAAGAGAAAGAAAGTGACAAACTGGGAAGTGTGGTGATTGGGATTCTGAGAGGGGGACCTCTAAGGAGAGGAGGTCACAGTGCCAAATGCTGCAGAGTGGTCAAGGAAAAGTGGGTAAAACAAGGACCATTAGGAGGCCAGTGGGCAGGGGTGGGGGTGGGGGTATCTTATTGCAATTTCTGGGAAGTAGAAGGGGCAGAAGCCTGCATATGCCCTGCACCACATTCTTTAAAGCCCAGGTGTACATTTCAAAACTGGCCTTAAGTCCATATCATATGGGAATGTCTTATTCACTCTGATTATTTTTTACCAGGTGGGTGTAAGCAGCTGCTCGGTGTAGGAGAGCGTGGCAGAGAGAGGGTGTGTTGATGGACAGGTGGTGGCTTAATTGGCTGATGATTTCAATCCAAAGGGCCACGTAAGAGACAAGATTGGTAGGTGTGCAGGGATCTAGTGCTCTCATCTATTCCTTCAGGGTCTTCTGGGCTCTGTTTTGGTCATGAGCTGCTCTTCCTGTCATTCCAACATATCTCCAAGAGCACAGCTTGGCGGTTGGGTCAAGACAAGCAAGTTCAGAATACAAGCTGGGCACCTCCGCGTCCTAGGTACTGCCTCCTTTGCCTCAGCACCTGACACAGTGCCTGACATGTGGAAGATGCTCATGTTGTGTTTGTGAATGAATGAATTAGCCTGAGCCCACCCCAGGCTGAGCAAGCTTTGCCATGTGTGGGCTGTGCTTTGTTTTGTGAGTCAAGAGGCCAAGGGGGTGGATGGATGGGGGTGCTTCTGTCAATTTTCTCACCCTTATTCTGGTGCACCCTCCGCCCACTCTGGGGAATTGTCCTGCCTCACTTTGTCTTAGCTGGGCAGCAAAGTTGGACCCCAGGGGTGGGAGTGAGATGGACAGTGAGGAGACAGGGATCCTTTGCTGCCTTGGGCTATACCCCACACACTGAGTTTCCTAATAGGGGTTAATGTCTGTTAGGTTATAATCTTCGGTTGTTGTCCAGGCTGAAGAGTGACAAAAGAAATTGAGGTGGTTAATAGATACATTGAATATCTAGATGACATATATAGATGATCCTAGATATGTTGCAAGAAAATAAAAACGGTGACAGATTAATCCCACACATCTCTCCTACTCTCCACATCCTGGGTACTCATGCTTCACCCTGCTTCTCCATGCCTCCAAAGTGTCTCCATGCTTTCTCCAAACTGCCCTCATGAGAGGGTCTGACTCATGCAGTCTCTGCGAAAGAAGGTGAAAGGAGGTGAAATATGTGTGTTCCTGGTTGACTTTACAAAGGAATAGGGATGTAGATTTTTCTCTGGAATTCCCCTGTTACAGAGCTGCTGCTGCTCCTGGTAGTTGGGAAGTCATTTGGATGAGATCCACAGAAGCAGACCGCCTGACCGGGCTCCTGAAGGTCAGGTCAGTGTGATCTGGGGCCTTGACCATCCATGCACATAGGATGGGCAGCCTGAGTTTTAGATCCTATAGGATTATTTAGGGAAACTGCCTAGCAAGGGAATTACACAGTGAGGTTGTGTAGGAAAACTGAATAGGGAGTTGTATAGCAAGACTCCACATGCAAAGAATAATTTTGCACAAATTTTTTAGAAGCAAATGATACCCAGCTGCTGAGTTATAAAGGGAAGAACACATAAAGCCCTACCCATTCTCCAAGGCCCAGCTCCTATGGTGTCTCTTTCAAAGGGTCCTCACTGATTCCTCCCTTCTCCTGCTTCCTCCAGTGGGAGGCTGTCTTCCATCCCTGCTCTCCTAGTGTGCTCTCTTACGGTGCACTCCATGTTCTGCCTTGCATTAAAGCCCATCATGAGTATGTTTTCCCTTCTCCTCTTTTAAACTGTACGCTCTTAAAGGCCGAGACTGTGTCTAATTTATCTTTGAGCTCCAGAATTCCTGAGAACAATGTGTGGCACATAGAAAGGGCTTAATGAGTGTTTGTTAAATGCCTTTATGAATTCTTGCATAAGTAAAAAATGCATTACCCTGGTCTCTAATATTTTTCCTTCCATTCTCTTCCCCCCCCCATTCCTCTTTCTGGCCAAGTCTCAGGAACTTTCACTTCTGTGCTCCTCTGTCAACTCCACACACACCAAAGCCAGCCCTGAGCTGCACTTCCGAATCTACTTTCATAAACAGAAGGCCACTGGATGAGCAGTGTTTGCTGTGTTTTACTGTGGTCACGGCTATGAAAGTGGAGATATATTTAACAAAACACTTAGGTAGCATTCATTGTGTGCCAGGTACTGTCTTCAGAACTTGACTCACGATAACTAATTTAATCTTCCTAACAGCTGTTTGGGCCAGGGTAGTATGCATTCCTAGAAATTTAACCCTCTGAGAGACTCTTTGGGTCAAGGTGACGTCTTACTTCTCCAAGGCCTAGGGGATCATGCCTAAACCTGACCCTTAAGCAAGGAAAATATTATTTTGACATCCATTATGCTAATAGTGTCCCCATGTTGTAAAGAATCATGGCCTTGCTATCAGGAGATCTGACTGCTATTTCCTAGCTCTGGGACAAGTCGCAGTCCTGCAGTGAAGACGTGATGGGATAGGATAACATCGCCACAGTTGGCACCTAGGAAATGTTGAGTTGTCATAAATGAATGGTTTTAAAGACACTCAGCAAAATTTGGGGATCTATAGTTAGCCGATAGGGTGTCAGAGCTGCGGAGTTTATCAGGCATAGTTTTGAGAGATGCTGGTTCTAGGGATGGACATTACATAAGGATGTGAAGTTATGTTTTCACCCAAGTAAGAGCTACACGGTATTGTGGAAGCCACCAGATTCCTGAGATGTCTGCACTGCCATAATGCTTGTCTGCTCTGCTAGGCATTTGCACATGGTCTCCTGACAACTTTTTTCTTAAGAACCCACTCCCAAATCCTCTCTGCATTATGTTCCTTAGAGCACTGTTTTGCATAAGAGTCTATTTCTTGGAAAAGTTCAGCAGGGGAAAAATAGAACAAAAGGGGCTCTGATGGCTTAGGCATAAACTATCTGAGCATAACTAGCAGGGTAGGGGGAGTTGAGGGAGAAGGGCTGGTCGGAGGGGCACATAACTTCTGAATGAGGTACAGATTTGCAGACTCCTCAGTGATGGGCTAACATATCCTATGAAAATGGACCAGAGCCTGACAAATCTGGGAAGAGCTTTATCAATGAGGGGAACAGGCTAAGTGCTTCTCATAACCTTGCCAGACACATCTGTCTGTCTTAGTACAAACTCCCTTGGTCTGCCTGGACTGGAGGTAACGTAGCTACCTTATTTCCTTCACTTTCCAGAGGAGGGTGGAGGGACTGTCTATCCGTTTCCTCTCTAGCCCCTCCCCTGCCCTTTCACGCCTACTTCTGCTTGCACCTTGGATGGTATTTTGGAATAGAGGGGCTACAGGATGAAGGCTTTAAGATTTAACTGTCCACATGGGATTAACAATCTAGAAAAGTTTTTCTCTTGTTTGCTCAGCTCCAATTGGATTCCTATCTCAGGAGTTTGTAGGACACTCCTTACATAAAAAAACATTGGGGCATTGGATGCCCCATCGCAACTTCCTGTGAATGTGTGTGTGTGTGTGTTTGTATGTGCAATTTCCAGTGAGATGGGGTGGTTGCACTGTGGCGAAATTTTGGGCTTGGACCTCAACAAAATCCTACAGTGGTTACCTCTTTTAGAACATCTAGTCTCTAAGATAATGGTGCGGGGGCTGGGCTGCCAAGTACCTGTGCACAGTGATGTAAGAAGTGACCAGTAGATGGTGCACTGACAACAGCAAAATTCAGCTACTCCACCAGCTCCTCCTAGGCTGGAGAGGGATTTTCCGATGGTCTTCGAACTATTTTCTAATCAGAGTTATGATCAGTTTCTGATTTTTCACATTTCCATTTGTGGGTTCTGAAGAAGGCAGTGGAATTAGGGACATGGGAAGAAGAATGTCCACCAGATTCCCCTTATGAAGAGCATTATGACAATGACCTGATCTTGGAGTTTTTCTAAGGACTCCGCTGAATCTCAAGAGTAATAGATGTGTTACCTGTTAAGCACCATCCCAGCATAGTGCCAGGAGCATTTGGCTACTGACTAAATTCAGTTTGAGGCTGGCAAACATTGCATTTCCACAGGCTTAGAGTGACTGCACAGTTTTTTCTCTTGACCCATAAACAATTTGGAATTATTACTTTCCTGAGGGTAGCATGGGTATTAGAAAGAGCCATAAACTGGAAGTTAGAAGACCTGCTGGAAGTCCAGGCCTCTTACCAGATGTGGGCAAACGATTTAACATTTCTGAAACTCCACTGCTTTTTCTGCTAAATCAGGATCATGACACACCTGTTGCCAGGCTGACCTCAGAGGTTTGGAGTAAGGGTCAGCTGTGGGGTGTGTGTAAACTGAAAACCATTAAACACATACATTAGTCAACCATTAAAACTGTAGCCCTCTTGTGGGCCGGGATAATGACTGGATTGGAGAGCATGAAACCAGTTTAGAAATTAATAGATCTCAAAGGTCTCAAAGAGGGAAGGATGTCAGAAAGTGTGTTTTCCTTTCAGCATTGTTGTCCTTAGGCCAAGTCCATTTCCAAAGCCATACACGTGCCACTGTTTGCCTCTATCCCTTTGGGCTGCACCCTCAAAGAATTCTAAGCTTCTAACTCCCCTACATAAGTGCTCTACAACCCAGTGTACTCTACACAATCCCCAACCTTTGCATTCCTGTCTCCTCTGGGGGCAGGAAGGAAGGCTCCAAACCCAGTGAGTCCTCACATTTCCACATATAATATCCTATTCTGGGGAATCTAGGTCTCTAAAGAATTACAACAGCCTCAATGTCCGAGAACACAGAACACTGTAGAGAGAGGAAAGAGAATTCGTACTGGTTCTCTGCTGAGTGGGTGAAATTGAGAGGAGACAAGTCAGGGGTTCATGAAACATTCTAGTCAGCAAAGTGATAGAATCTAAGTTAATCTAAGAAATGGATGCAATATTTTTGTCATAATCTATTTTGGTCATTATTATATTATCAGTGCCTAAAACAGTGCCTGGCACATGGAAGGTGCTAAAAAGTATTTGCCAAATGCATGATTCAAATGAATTTTCTGCCATTTATTATGGTCCTCCCTGAAGACAGGGACATGGGTTTGATGATTTCTGAAAGCCTTTTCTAATCCTATGAGTTTACACAGTTACTGAGACAGCCACTGGTGACTGGTTCTGAGTGACTAGCAAGCTGATGAGACTTCATGGTTGTAGGCACCACCTCCCGTTTTACTTCTGACTAGGTGTTCACACAGAAGAGGACTCTCCAAGTAAAATAGGTGGAGGGACAGAATAAAGCAGTCAATGGAAATCAAAATACTAATTAGAGCTGAAACACTGTGAATAATTGGTGTAATTTGGTCTGAAAGGGGCTTCACGGAATCAAAAGGTCAACACACTGTCCCAAAGGGCATCAGTGCTTTCTGGGGGTGGATGTGTTGTGATCATTTCTTTGAATTGCCAGTACCCAGAGAATTTTCGTTCACACACACATTCACATACCATCTCATACAAGCACAATAGACACGTGTCAGCGCACACATGGCCTTGCCTACACAGGCACATACACTTAGGAACACACACGCCTCTCACTCAGACGTCACCTCACTTTTCACCAATTAATCTCACACACAGATATGCTGCCTTTCACACACACTCATCCGTGATCTCCAACCTCTGGGCCTTGGTCAGTCTTCTTGTTTCTTTTTCCAGCCTTTCTTCCCTGTCTTCCCCTCCATTGCTCAGGTGAAGAGGATTTGGACAGGACTATATGTTGAAACTGAAACAGGAGAAAGCAGAAGAAGGTGTGTCCCAGCTAGTGTGGACATGGAAAGGGACAGCTGGTCCTTGTCCTCAGTTTAAACCACTGACTCACTTGTGGGGAAGGGATTGGTCGCTAAACCTAGGAGCTCTTTCTCTGTGGTTTGGAGTCTACCTTTTCCATTTCAACAGCTCAGGTACTAATTCTGCTTTTTTCTTCAGTAATGGGGGTTGGGTTTAAGGAAGTCAGTGGACCTGAGTTGGGGTAAAAAAAAAAACAAAACGCTGGCGGGAGGCTGTCTCTCATCGTTAAGATTTCAAGGAGAGTGGTTTTAGCCCAGAACTCACAGTCTGGGGCCCAATATCTGGCCCACACTTCCAGAATAGGAGGAGTAGGACTCTGCTAGAACTGGACTCAGGAGGCTGCCCCAGATCGCCTCAGTTTGGAGATTGAGGGCAGAAGCTCTTGCCAGGAGCCGGCACCGGCGACAGAGCGCGGAGCCCCCAGAAGTCTTAGTCTCTCTCCATAGGGCCTACAGCTGCCAGGTGGGGAGAGAGGGAAATCGGGTGCAGCCTTTCCAGTGGAAATCCCACGGCAGCGTTCGAGGGGCTTGGGAAGTGCGGCAGAGCGGCGACAAGGCTGTGGTTCGCAGAGCGCAGGGCGCGCAGGCCCCACCTCCAGGGTAAGGTGGCAGCGGGCCGGTGACAGCACCGGGCACCGCGCGGGGAACCTCACTAGCCGGACGCAAGGCGCCATGCGTGCGCGCGTGCGTGTGCGCCCTCCGCCCTGTCCCTGCTGTCTTGCCGAGACTCTGCCGCCGCGCCACCAACTGCGGCCACTGATCTCTTCGGCATTCCTTGTGGAAAGGCGACTCTTGACAAGCCTTTGCAGAGGTGGCCGACTACCCTTTGGCTAAATAAATAAATAAGCCACGCCAGCATTAAATCCCAGCAACCTCTAGCCGCGGTTGGCCGGGGGTCCTTCCGGCTCCATCCTCGTCCCCTCCCCCGCCCGCCTCTCCCCCGCCTCTCCTGGAGCTCCACTGCGCGCCTCGCTTCGCCTCTGCGCTGTCTCGCTCCCCTGCTTTCTGGCCTCCCCCTCTCTTCTTTCCGGTCTTCTCTGCTCCTGGAGGGGGCCGTCAGGGAAGAGGCAGCCCGAGTCATTAGTGAGGAAGTTCAGTCCCTGGACAACTCGAGTGTCAGGCTACCTCTAAGCCCGGCTGCAACCTGTTCCTCCCTCGCCAGTGCTCGCCGGGCTCGCCCGCCCGCTGGCTCGCTCACTCCCGCCCTCTCCCTGGCGCAGCCGCGGATCGCTGTTGCATGCTGATCCGGGAAGGCGGCGGCGGCGAGCGCTCCGGGCGGTTGCTGGCTCTCGGACTTCGCTGCTCTCTGGATGCTGCTTAACTTCTATCCCAAGCGGAGGAAGCTTTTAAGTCATTTGCCCCTTTCGCTTTGGAATGACTTCTTATTTTGATATTTTGGGCGTTGCGGTTTACGCAGGAACCTCAATACCGCTCTCCCCCTCCCTCTCTCCAACCTTTGGATGCGTCTGTTGGCAGATTTAAAGACCCAAGTCTTGGCTGTGGAATTTCTTAGATGGGCTTGGAGGGACTGGCGTTATAAAGCATGTCATCGTGATCCCTTCCTCATCTTTTTAAAAAAAGTTCTTTTTAAAAAATTTTTTTCCTGTCTCCACGCCCTTCCCCCAACCAATAAATCACCAAACTGTTACCTAGCGGGCCGGTGCCTGCCTCTCTCCCTGAACTAGGTAGTGCGTCTGCCAGAAGAGGAGCTATGTTTGAAGAGCAGCCTACTCCACCCCTCTCCTCTCCAGTCCGTGAACGCCACCACACACTGGCATTTTGAAAAAAAAAAATTGCCTTCAGAAACTGAGCACCCCAAGTCCCCCCCCCCCCATTTTTTTTTTTTCCCTTCCTGAGGAATGGAGCTTCGCAGAGGTTGTATTTAGATTCAACAGTTCAGAGCGGCGGGGCTGCTGCTATCGCCTCTCCGAAGAGCTCGTCGGGCTCCCAGGAGACGGTGGTCCCCGTGCCCGTCTGGATGCGGCTCTGAGTCTCCGTGTGTCTTTCTGCTTGTTGCTGTGTGCCGGTGTTCGGCCGCGATCACGTTTGTGTGTCTTCTGTCTGTTTGAACTTCAGGATGGCTCGCTTCGGGGAGGCGGTGGTCGGCAGGCCTGAGTCGGGCGATGGAGACTCGGATCAGAGCAGGAACCGGCAAGGAACACCCGTGCCGGCCTCGGGGCCAGCGGCCGCCTACAAGCAGTCGAAAGCGCAGAGGGCGCGGACTATGGCTTTGTACAACCCCATTCCCGTCCGGCAGAACTGTTTCACCGTCAACAGATCCCTGTTCATCTTTGGAGAAGATAATATTGTCAGGAAATACGCCAAGAAGCTCATCGATTGGCCATATCCTTTCTTGCCCACCAACTCCCCTTTTCCCCTTTGCATTTCTTCTGGTGAGGGGGTGGGGGAGGCTAGCGTGGGATTTATCCACCACCACCTTCCCGGTGCCAATTTGCCCCTTTTCTGTAGTGCACTCTTTACTTTGATGCTTCTAAGGGGTGAGCTTGGTGCATCTAAGGGGTGAGCTCGGTGTGTTAGAGACTGTTTTGAGCACTAGTGGTATTCAAGGTAAGACTTTTGGCTTTTGATTTTTCCTATGTGGAAATCTGTAGCACCCCTGGGCGTGTGGTGTTTCTGTGTCTGCCCCTTTCTGGGCTGGGCTTTATCTGATTCCCAGGCCTCCAGTTCTTTCTCAAGCTGCAGTCTGCATAGATTGGGTTGCCCCTAATAACCTCACGGCTTCCTTTCATAATCACTTCTCCTTTTTCCTCCCTTTAAGCCATCCCACCACACCCAGTTGGGGAGACACCTGCACTGCCTGCTTGTGGGGAAGTTGAGGCACCAAGAGGGCATTTATCAGGTCAGATGCTCTAAGAGCTCTGGGCCAAAACTGTATACAAACAGACAAATGCATAAATAAGGCAGGCTTTTGGTTGGGGACCCAGCTAACTCTAGGGACAAAGTTTAAGTTCCATTGAAAGTGGAGTGAGTGTCTGTCAGGGGAGGTGATCTCTAATGCCACAGCCCCAGACAGTTCAAAGTTGGAGTTCTATTGTCAGCCAAGGAAGAACAGCTTGTCAGGGCCCATCCTTTCCTTGGTGTCCTAGGTTGGGTACTCCCACTGTCTAATGTTTGACTCAACTGAGTGTTCTCCCAGCACCCAGGATCCAGGCCAATCTTCTGGATCTGAATTCGTCAGCTGGAAGCCAGAGGTGTGCGAGCAATCTGTCTTTCTTTAGCTCCAAAGGATTTGCCCTCTACAAAGAGCTGGTAGGGGTGTCTATGAAAGTGACAGTATCAGGGTGAAATGACTGCAACGAGCTTCTTTGCAGGTTTAACCAAGTGCATCAAATGCAGGCTGCTGTTAGGTATGTTCTTATTCTTCACAAGAATTTGGACATCTGGCAAGAACTTTAGGAATCAGGGGTGGTGGGTGGTGAGGGTGATTAGTAGGAGGCAAGGCAGTGATGTGTTAAATACGGGGGTAGGCTTGGAGACACGGGACTTTGATGCTTGTGGAGGGAGATTTCTTGAGAAGTATGCACCTGCAAAGGAGGCTCCTCCCCTTCTCCCTCAACCTCCCTCCTCCCCCACCCCCACTCTTCAGGTGTGCAGCAGTGAGACAGCTGGAGCTGCATCGTGCGTCGTGTGTCGTGTCTTTAGTATCAGTCAGGCATGCGGCTAGCTTCCCCCAGGGCCTGGACATCTCCCTGTCCCCCTCCCCCCAGTCTGTGGCCTTACCCTCCTTCCTCCCTAGTTCCCTGCTTTAGCAGCACCGCGATTGGCTGGCGCGTGGTGCTTCTAGGCAGCACCCTTCATTAGAAACGAAGGAGCATCTCTAAGCAGATATTCTCTCTACTGCTGCTAGCATCCTCCCACAATCACGCCTGGCTACGCTTCTCCCTCTTCTCCTCCCTACACGCCCCTCCCCCGTATTCCCGCAGAGTGATCCCTAGGCCATACAGCGCCTGGGTTGAACGAGTCTAGGGAGGGGACTTGTGGGCGGGGGTGGGAGGTCCGGTCCCTGCAGTCACGCCTGTCGGTGTGCTGCACAAAGCGGACAGACCTCATTGTGTTCCGTGCTGCGGCTGCAAACTCTCCTCCAGGCTGGTCTCTACTGATTTTCCCAGCGCCCGCACCCCCCTCCCCACGCTCTCTACAACTCTGTAAATCCTCCCCTTCCTCCCCCTGCCCGCCATCAGGTGCTGTCTTGCTGTGCCCCTCTAAGGGGCGTGTTGTTTCCCCACTGTAACAGAGCCGCCCGGCCACCCCGCCCGTGGCATAGTGTGACGGCAGCCGCTCACTGGCCCCTGGGACAGCGCCACCGAAACTCCGCCGGCCGCGCTGGGCCCCCCAGCGACCCAGGCTCAGCCCCGGGGGTGCTTCGGGCGTCGAGGCCCCGTCTCGCGGGCTGGGGAGTGAAGCACGTTTCCCACACCACGTTTTCTCCTCTCTCCACGTTTTCGCTTCCGCTCGGAAGACTCCGCCTTTCCACCGGGCATTGCGAATGCTAGGTGTGGTTGTGGGTCTTACGCCTTCTTTTCCGTGTCTTTGGGCAAAACCTATCAGAGAACCAAAGGAGAGACGCTTGAGGGAGTTGACTTCAGCATCGTGCCTTGGCCGTGTGCCCTGTCTCAGTGATTTCTTGCACCCCTGATAGTTGGAAGTTTCTCAGTGGTTCTACAGCACGCAGAGAACATTTGCTAAGGTCTTTAGAGAAGCCCAATTGGAAAATCTAAAATACACCACGTATACTTATTTTTTTTTTTTCTTTCTTGGCTTTACAATGTAACTAATAAATTCCCTCTTGTGGGGACCACGTGGAAACATTTTGCTTCTGTGGTTTCTGAATTTTCTTCAATACCGCATCTGAATTCCTAATCTCACCTTCCGAAACTATCTTGCTTTTTCTTATTGGGAGTCAGTATGAGTAGTGGTTCCAGTAAGGTTTTGGACCTAGGCTGTCTGGGTTCAAGTCCCAGTTCCTTTACCTATTAGCCCTGCTACCTTGAAAAGTTACTTAATTACTTTGTACCTCAGTTTCCTTTATCTATAAAATGAAGATGATAATCAGTTGCTGAGAGAATTAAATGAATTACTACATGTAAAGTGCCTGGAACAGTGCCTAATTAATCAGTAGGCACTAGTTAAAGTTAGTAATTATTCAGAAATTTCAGCGTATCTGAAGGGAGGGGTTTTATTTCAAAATGAAATCTTCCAGATTCTTATCTTTCAAAGAGAGCAAGCAGCAACATCCATGTCACCTGAGAACTTGTTGAAAATGCAGGAACCTGTGCCCCACTTCAGACCTACTGAAGCAAAATCTGCATTTTAACAAGATCTCAGGTAATTCTATGCCTATTGAAGTTTGTAAAGTACTGCTTAAGTATTTCTGTTCTTTGTAAGGGCCTCATTTCCCAAAAAAGAAGGTTGTCATGTCAAAACCTGCTTAGGTACTGATAGTGCACGTGCTACATGCTTGAAGGTTTTGATTATTTGTGTACAATGCCTTTTGAGACTTAACACATCTTTTATTGGCTGGAGAAAGTCCCTGGGCTAGGAAGATAATGTGCACATTTGTGTGCTGTGTTAGTGGCCTCTTAATGTTGCATATTACTGGTCTTTAGTGAGATTGGCCTGGAAAGATTGGTTAAATAAAATGAAAAGGAATGATTTAATTTATGCTCACAGGACCCTCTGACTTGAGGGGGTGACCTTATCCAGTTGTTAATAGGGGAGGTCTAGTTCTTAAAGGAAGAAATGCCTAAGAGAACCCAAATTTGGCACAAAAGGTGGTGGCAAACACTATGAATGTGTTTCCGTTTTCTTGGAAGCTACGTCTACATAGGGAGATAATTTTATTTTTTTTATGGCATTTTCTTATGCAGCGGATGCCATAACCTTTTTGGAAATGTTAATCTGATTTGAAATGCGATAGTGCATTTTTTATGATTCCTCCTTTTCATTTCTTGCTTATCTAATATATCTAACAAAAAGATTCTCTTCTTTTTGGGCAATTGGCTGCCTACGTGTCATCCCACGTTCTCTATGCCATCTGCCTACCAGCTCCAACTCTAATGTGCCCAGGGCCACTTACCCTGTGGACTTACACGATCTCGCTCATGGTTTGTGAGCTGCCCCATACTTGATTGTGCTTTTCTAGGTCAGGGAGTGAGGGGAAAAAATACTGTCTCTGACTTGAAAACTTTGTGCATAGATGGGCAGTATGAGAATTTTCCCCACCCATTTGGTATGGGTCATCTTAGCAGGGAAACATGTTTCATGTGAAAATGAGCATGGCTTAAAGCAGGAAGATCAAATGTGTTTGCAGGCACTGAGATGGCCTATCTCATTATAGTGAACCTGTGGATATTCATCCATGATTTCTTGTTGTGGAGAATTTCTTTGTAGCCCCAAAGCACTGTGACTGTGGGTCAGAGATTGTATGCTTTACGATGGTGATTTTTCCCATTGCAAATTATCCATTTCTTTTGGAGGGTTTGAGTCAGTATTACTGAAGTCTTTATTTCCCAAATCTCCTGTTTTGTCATACACTTTTGTTCTCTTTTGGTTGCCTATAAATATATAGCATTTTGCAGAATTGTAAACTGTAACCCTGGTAAGAATTTCAGGTTTGATGTAACTCGAAGTGAATCACCAGCTAGAGTGTCTTGATTAGGGCACAGGGTGCCTGCTAACAGGGATACAGTCTGTAATTATATTTAGTGATCAGAAGATGCAGAAAGACTTTACATCTTCTGTATACTTAGGGACTGATGCAGACAGTGGAAACAGATAACGAATGTAGCTGGCATGGAGGCTGCAGGATAAAGGTCTTTGTTTTCTGGGACTCCCGGGACAATCTCTAAATTGCCTGTCGGCTTTGCCCTTGAAAGGAGGTGTGAGTAATGTTTTCTCCAGGAACCCAGGCAGTGACTTTTTGTGGGGGCCAGTTGTAATTGGGATACAGCCTGGAAAGCGAGTTCGAGTGAAGAAGTTTGACAGAAATGAAATGACTTGAGGATGGAGACAAAAATATCTTGGATGTGATAGTTTGGTCTGTTGGTTTGCATTTCATTATTTCTCCATTTCCCTCCACTTGCTTTCCCTGCAATAGGCGCAGTGCACACTATGAATTAAAGGAGGGGGAGGAAAATAATGAGAACAAACCTTTTTCCCCCCTTCTTCTGAAAGATCCAGACTCTGGGAATGTTAGCTTCATGAGAAATTGCTTCTCTCTTTTTAGCTGTTGCAGTACTCAAACTCTGCTGCTTTTTCCTCCCTTTACAGGAACATCTGGTTTCTTTCAACCTTCAGATTCTTAATTAAAATAAAACTTGAGTCAAAATTCGCTAAGTTACCAGAACTCCTGCAAACGCTTTGACTTTATGCTGTTGATCAATAGATCAGTAGCCTCCCCACGTCAATCGCGTGTCTGCCTGGGAAGCTGCAGTTCCCCAAAGCTGGGTGGTGCAGCCCACCCCATCAGAAGCACTCTGCTGATCTGATTTTGTTTGACACTGATCACAAAGACATGAAAGAAGAAACCTGAATGTGTTTGTAATTAATACCCTTTTATTTGATGGGAGAGAGACACCGGACCTTCACTTTCTCTGTCTGCCAAATTCTCTGCCCCTCTTTCCATTTTTCTATACTTCTCCTTCTCATTTTTAGGTTCAGCCTTTGTGAATAATTCATTGTATATGCGGGTTTTTCTTAGGACTTGCAGAAAAGGAAGGCTGTTTGTCTTCCTTTTAGATATGAGCAGGGCCTCTTGCAGAGGGCCACCTTTAGAAATCAACTTTTTCTCCAAGTCCTATGTTGTTTGCCGTGGGACTGTGACAGAAGAGAAAGGAAGTGAGGGGGGGGGGGATCTCTCTTTTAACATGCTTTTTCTTGCCATTTTTAAATGATTGCCTCCTGCCCAGCCTTGTCTACATTTGGATGCCCCATAAATATACAGCGACTCCCCACCTGTAGTCAAAGATCTTGGTTAACTAGAGGATATTGATGTGCCCAACTACTTGTCACTCTGAATTCTGTCATTATCTTGGGTCTTGCTGATAAAATGCTAAGCCACTGAGCTAAGAAGCTGGCTTCTGTAACCATTTCTTCTTGACTTCCAGCGTGAATTCATATAGGGAATCATGGTAGCAGTGGGGAGTGGTGTATTTGTAGGCAGGGAATAATCTCATCGTTTGTGGGGAGGCACTGAAATTAGTGTCTAACTACCCCCCTCCCCCCACACACACCATGTGGCTTCTAAAGCAGTCCTTTCCATAGAGGGATAAAAATGTCAGAGACTCGTATCAGTGTTTCTCTTCCTGAGCATTCTAAACCTACACAGCAAGGACTCATGCGTGGGTTCACCCGTTGTGTTTCCAGCATCACTCTTAATTAAGGACAGAAAGTACAGCACAAAGTTTTTAGGTCCCTCCAACCTAGTGGTCTCTTGAATGTTAAGCCTGTTTAAGGGAGATGTCATTGTGTGTTTTTGCTCACGTGAGTACTCCGAGTGTGTTTACTTGTTTTCCCATTCCCTGTATCTTTGGCCAATCTTCTTTATAAAGCCCGATGGGTCCTGGTGCCCCTATCATGGAGAGGAAGGAGCAACTAAAACGCATGTCCTCAACAAGGGGAAATGGCACCAGTTAAGGAGGACAGCACTGAATGACTTCAAAAGTTGTCAATTACCCCATCTCCATCCCCGGGCAGAGTGGTGGGTAGTTCTTAGGAGCTTCTTTTCTTATTGCGATTTTGAGCTCCAAATTTGTAGGACTAAACAGTTCCACTCTTAGCCCATTGCAGTTTTTTTTTTTTTTTTTTAAGGCTTAAAATAGATCTATTTTTTAAAGTGGTAGTTCATCTTCCAAGCCGTTAGTCTTGGGAATGTAACTCGTGAATAGGCTTCAGCCACAGGCTCCTGTGGCCCAGCCATGTGAGGGGCTTCTGAATGAACCCCTGTGCCAAGCGTGGTCTTTTCGTCTGTGGGTGGTTGATTGCAGATGACAGGTAATGTAGAATTGCCATCGCATCTCTGCATAATTTTGAGGCTGCATTTTTTTTTTCCCCATTTGGTGCCCCCATCTCTGGAGAATTTGGAAAACCTCTCCCAGATGTATGCTTTAGTTTGCCAAAGGCTCGTGTCATTAAAACAGGAGGCATTTTTATCTCCCATGTAGACTTTCCTCCTTCTTTTTTTTTTTTTTTTTTTTTAATCATCATTTTATTGAGATATATTCACATACCATGCAGTCATACAAAACAAATTGTACTTTCGATTGTTTACAGTACCATTACTCCTGCTTCTTTTCCTCCTCCCCTTTAGGGAATGGATAGAATGGATGTAGCTGGATGGTATGTAACAGGGTAGAGAGGAGAAGAAGAAATGCTCTTCTCTGTGGCCACTCATGACCAGAGGCTTGTAGGTGATCAGAATCTAGTTTCATTTCCATTTCCGAGATGTTCTGGACATCGTGAGTGGCCTCCTGGCACAGAGAAGAAGCTCTGAAAAGCAACACAGGAGGAAAATTAGTTCTTACAAGTATTTCCAAACCTTCTCCTAAGCAGTAGGTTTGAAGTTTTTTGAACTTTCTGTGCCTCTTTCTCAGTTTCCACACCATTGTCTCATGGGGCTGGTCGGAGTCAAAAAGCATGAAATGGATTTTCAACAGTCTATTCACTAATGTTCTGACAATTTCCAGCTGTGTGCTCTTGGGAACACTTTTGCCATTGTTATGTTTCAGCTACTTTTCCTTTCAGCAGGTGATTTCCATCAGCATCAAGACTAATTCCTCATTTAGTCTCTTTGTGTCGAAATCATACATATATACTCTCCCTGATTCATCAACACCGTTGGTTCTCAAACTTGAGCATGTTTCAGAATCATGTCTTATGGAAATACAGATGGCTGCTCCCAGACCAGGAGTTTTTGATTCAGTAGGTCTGAAGTAGGGCCCAAGAATGTGCATTTGTTACAGGTTCCCAGGGGATACTGATGCTGCTTGTCTGGGAATCATACTTTGAGAACCACCGTTCTATGTAGTGTTGCTGTCTGCCTGACAAGGTCTCTAGAGAAGGCCAGTCTCACAGACTGCTGAGAATCTCCCCATCCTCAGTCCCTTCCTCACATACCAGCCTGAACCCTGCTAATAACAAAAATTTATTCTTTGGGTTTAGTTAGTGATGCTGTGAGACTTCCCTATCAAAATGCATATGATCTTGGAATTGGGGATGTATTAAGCTAATATATGACATTGTCTACTTAGAGTTAGTTGATCTTATTCTTTCTAGCCTTACAGCCTAGAGCAGGTTCTTCTGAAAATGGTCATGGGACAGACATTCCCCATCCATTTAATTCCAGCACTGAACAGAGTTGCTGGCGTATGGTGAGCATTCAGTAAATATTTGTGGAATGAATTAATCAGTTACTTTTGGTTTAACAACAAACATCAATGAAGTGATTATGATGTGCCAAGTGTTGAGGTGCAGCCCTGGTGGGTGGAGTGGGGTGGGGCTGCCAGGAGAGCACCAGACATTTGGAAGAGGATTGAAGGGTCATTGCATGGGAATTGGGAGATTGTAAGAGATAAGCTTTACCTACTTCACAATTTGCTAAGGATTGCTCTAGTCTGTATAATACACAACACAGGCTTCCCCACTGTGGAAAAAGCACAGGGTATTTGTTGTTATCTGGCATTTTGTTATACAGAACTCTATTAATTGGCACCCAGAGATCTGCAGTATAAGGACAATTGAGATTCGTAAAGATGGCCCATAGGCACCACCAAATGCTGTAGTGCTTTCTGAGCATTGCCAGTGAAGCATTCATTATATTACATTATATTACATTACATTATGTTCAACTTAGTTTGAATGGTGTGTGCACTTTATTGTATTCTGTTTTGCAAATTATAATCCATATTGGTTATATAAAGTAACTCTATATAACCTTTTTTTCCCTAACCAAAGCACTCTTCTCCAGCTACACTAGGTAACAGAGAAATTGCTGAATTGTTCTAGAATTCAGCCCTCATCTCTAGAAATATGGTAGGACCTTGGTGCGATTGTCATACTGTCAGGTGGTGGTTAGAACAAAGGCATTAATAATTTTTAATGGATTGATACCTCAGCAGGCTTTAGATTTACTTCCCCAGCTAGTAAGCTGGTATAATATCTGACTGAGTGTGCTTGTTCCTGGGGGCTAACATTGAAAATGAACCACCAAGATTTCCGAGAGGACTTTCAATAAGCATCTCAGCAAGAGGGTGCCGGATGATACCATCTCCAGCTTGCTCTGAATTATACAAATTTTGTGCCTTGGGCTTGTTTCTGTGCTCTAGTATACTCTCATCTCCGTTCTTCTTGATTAGGGTCATGGAATGTTTAACTTTAAAACTATTCAATTGCAGGGTGAGTCTTTAGATGCTTAAGGGTCGGTGGCAATCTAGATGACTCTTTAGGAGTATTGGGACTAGAGTGTTTATTTGCTTTCCATGTTGGAATCACAGATTCTGTTGAAATTTGATTGATACTGTGAACCCCTCTCCTTAAAAATATATATACAATTTTGCATTCAATTTCAGGAGGGGCCTATAGATGATAATTGTAAAGCACCTAGCGTGTTAGAAAATTCCCACATTCTGGGATGTTGGGATGCTGGGCTGTCAGAGAATACTGATTCCTAGCAAAACAAGTGTGACAGGAACTTCATGTGAAGGAGATACACAGATAAGTTTGTGCCAGGAAGAGAGCAAGCATACTAACCAAAGACCTTTAACTCAATATAGGAATTCTTTCTGTGTCACCCTGATAGATGGTCATCAAGCTTGAGCACTTCCAGTGACAGGGTGCTCTTCTACTATTAGAAAACTTAAGGAATGAAGTTGGAATATCCTTCCTCCTAACTTCCACCTACATTTCTCATTTCTGTCCTGCAAAGCAATAGAGAACAAATCTACTTCTTGTCCACCCAGTGGTTCTATGGCATAGAACAGCGCTGTCAGATGGAACTTTCTGTGATGATGGCTGGGTGTTTATCTGCGTAGTTCAGTACGGTAGCCACTAGCCACATGTGGTTCTTGAGCACTTGACATGTGGCTAGTGGGACTGAATTTTAATTTTACTTAATTTTAACTAATTTAAATTGAAATAGTCACATGTGACTAGTGTTCAGTACAGGGCAGAGCAGGTAGAAAGGGTAGATAATGAACCAGATAACCTAAATTCCTGTTTGGGTTCTGTCATTTACTAACTCTGTAACTGGGGAAGTTTCCTCAGCTTGGTATGCAGGGCTTCTCATGATCTCCTCTGTACATCTCCCCAACCCACCTCAACTACCCAAAACACCTCTCAGCTGTGTCAGCAGGCTTGCTAATCCCTGAAGGCACCCTCCTCCTTCATACCTTTGCACTTCTGCCTTCCATCTCCCTTCTGTCCTTCCGGCTCGAAGACTTTGTTCCGAGGCCATCTCCTCTGTGAAGCCTTCCTTGATTTCCCTCTACAGAGAACAGCTGACTCCCTCCTCTGGGCTCCCATATGGCCCCTCATCTGTTTGTTATAATACCACATAACTTTGTATTGGTTTAAATTAATTCCTGTAAGGGGAGAGGTCATTATTTATTAGTTTTTGAATTAATAGAATGTAGGACAGTACACATCTGCTTTTTGCTGCTTAACATAACTTTGTTAGTTTTTTTTTTTTTCCATAAGAAGTGACATTTTATTTCTGGCTTGAATTGAGGTTGTAGTCAGCTAAAAACTCTGGATCTTTTAAACATGAATTGATGACATAGTTAGTTTTCCCTCATTTTGTTCTCATTCAATTTAATTTTTGAATTTAAATTCAGGACTCTGTGTCTATTTCAGGAACATTTTATCTCCTTGCATTAGGTCCAACAGTCCACCCTGTAGAGTTCTTTTTTGAGCAGGGAAACGGAACTAACATTGGTTGAGTACCTAAACGTCAGGTTCTCTACATTTAGACCAAACAACAGTCCAATGAGAAAAGTGTTAATATCCACATTTTAAACATAGGGAAACTGAAGTTAAAGAAGATAAGCCACTTTCCCAAGGTCATCACCAGTGAACTTGAGCCCAGGTGGCCCCGCTCTAAGGTTTCAATGATTTCCCTTACACAAGGTCTCTGGACTCTGCTGTGTAGTGAATGAGCTTCCCCACTGGGCTCTACATCATCTGCAGATTTGATAAA
Organism: Choloepus didactylus; assembly: GCF_015220235.1. Lineage (NCBI taxonomy): Eukaryota > Metazoa > Chordata > Mammalia > Pilosa > Megalonychidae > Choloepus > Choloepus didactylus. Next base: position 81,658,395 of record NC_051308.1, on the reverse strand, counting down.
CAAATGCTTTGGGCTTTCATTTAAGTAATTGATAAAAATGTCATTAGAATTGGGGACCTCCCTTCTGCTTATCGTCAGTGCATTAGTCACTGCTCATCAACTGTTCAGCTTTTGTCACATCCCCTGAGCTCTGCTTTAGCCAGCTGACATTTCTCTTTTTTGTGTGCAAGAATATTGGGTGAGATATCCTTGTCACATGCTTTGCTGAAATCAATACACATTTTTTATTACTATTTCATGTCTATTTTAGGCTAGTATGTAGTGGCTTGTGGAAATGATACCCACTTTTGGTATCATTTCCAGGGAGTCACTTAGTACTTTATTTCTTCACTAGACAATGGATGCATCGAACCCTAGAATCTCAAGAGTTGGAGGGGTATTAGACGTTGTCCAGTCTGATCAGTGCCCAGCTGATGGAAGCTTTGCCTTAGAGTTCAGGAAGGGTTTACCAGCTTCTGCTTGGAAGCATTTAGAATGTCATGTTTACAGACATGTCTCCTGGATCCAAATCTCACTGCTACCTCTACTACTTCCTAGCTGAGTGCCTTGAGTGAGCTATTTAAACTTTCTAGGCCTCAGATTCTCAAACATCAAATGGAAATAGTCATTTTTACCTATAGGGTTTATCTCATGGGATTGTCATGAAGCTCAGATGAGACAATCCAGTAAAATGCATAGACCAGTTCCTGGCACCTAGTAAGCAGTGAATAAATCTTATTTGTTAGTATCTGGTTAATTCTGGATGAGTCAACATTAAACTTCTGCAGTGAAGTGTTTTCATTCTAAGAACTCCATCCTTCTCTTAACTCTTACCAGGTTTCTAACCTGAGCACTGCCAGATGTTTGCATGACCTTGCGTTGGTGTGTGATCTCTCTGAGCCTCCATGTCTTCAGTGTGAGGTGGAGCTCAACTGTCTCTGATTTACCTACCTTAGAAGGCTGATGTGCAGCTAGCACATCATTTATGAAAGCCCTTTGAATATGTTGGGTATTAATACTGGTGTTAATATCAGTAGAGTTATAAATATCTGACATTTATTGAAAATTTACTATGTGCCAGATACTGTGCTTAGTGCTTCCCATGGATGATTGCGTTTATTCCTTATAACAATCCAATGGCAATAAGTACTGTTTTCTACAGTGGGCCTGGGGGGTGGGGGGGGATCAAGACGTGGAGAGGTTAAGGAATTTTCCCAAGGTCACAAAGCAAGTGAGGGACAGAGGCCTGGACCCAGAGCCCATGCTCTTAACCACTGCAACTAGATGGTCTTTTCATGTTTTTTTTTTGGTCAAAATTAAAAATAAAATTTTACGTAACTACATCAAAATCTTTCTTTGCATGTTTCTAATGCCAGTTTTACACCTCTCCTGTCCCTAGGGACGCATTCAGATTTACAACCGAGAAAAAGCATCTTCAGGAGCAATAATAATGCATGATTTCCCCAGCAAGTTCAAGTAACTTGATAAAGGCAGATCCGATACTCAGAACCATCAACATCCTGAAACAAATGCACTGATTTTATTTTTGTTTGTACAAAATTGGTAGCCCAAATTTTCGGCTTGGCCTGATTGATGGCAAATGGAAGGATTCCTCCTAGTGTCCCAGCTTGACCTCTGGGCAGTTTTCTTTTCAGGGGTTGCAAGCCTTCTAGCTAACTACTCTATGCTGCTCACATTTCTCATGTGTTTCAGGTCTCTATCTGTCTTCTGTCCAAGAAGGGAATCAGGCTGGGACTCCATGAACTGTGGGAAGGGTTGGGGGGAGGCCACAGGAGATGTTGGAAATTTGCCTAATGAGCTTGTTGAAGCTCACCTGACCCTGGGATCTGTGCGACTATTTTAGTTCTGGAACAGGGTACGGGTGTGGATGTGATAGAGAACTAGGATGTGTTACTTGGCTTCAAGAAACCAGGCAAAGACTCAAAAGAAATTAGGGAGTGGGTCTAAAAAAAATGAAGGGAACTGCCTCTTTTTTCTGCTAACTTTGGATTTTATTTGCATGGAAATTTTTATTTGTGAAATAACAGGGCCATATGGATGCATGTGTTCTAGTTGTTGATCTGAGGAGCAGTTGAAGGGTGTGGGATTGTCTGGAGGTGGAGTAGGTGGGTGGATGTGGTAACATGAGGAGGGGGCAGGTCTGGGGAATGTGGGCCTGTGTAAATTCAGAGGATCTGGGCATTTTGTCAAGGTCATTGCTCCCTTCTCTTAGTTAAGCATTATATGTTTACTTATTTTTTAGAGCATCACCCCCTGAAGTTCTATGGATAAGGATCCCTGGGTGGTCTCTTTCACTGGCGATAATTAGAAAGTGACAAGTGCCCAGCCCTGAACATAACAGACTCAGAAAGTCTGAGCTCATTTCTGCTGCAAACGTCAGTAGGCAGACTCCAAGAGGAAAGCAAATAGATTCTAGGAAACGAGAACTGCCCAGCAGCTTTCCACACTTTCACTGCAAGAGAGGCTGAGTTTTGAACAATCCCTGCACCGTCAGGTTTATCCTCTCTCTCTTTCTCTTACTGTCATTGAATCTTGAGCATATAATTTTAGTGACCTTCTTTCTCTAGGGACCATAATCCAGGCCTGGAGAGCCTTCCCTTCCTCAGTCAGTATGCATCCCTGGGAGTAGACAGCGGAAACTAACCTCTAATGAATGCCTGTTATTTGACGGGCATGCCTCAGTGTACTTTAGAGATGTATATCACTTAATGCATCACTGTGTGAAGTGGGTATTATTCTCATTTTGCAGATGATTAGCCCAAGGTCAAGGCTGATGTGGTCTGACCAACTCCATTGACGACTCTCTTTCCACTGTACCATGCTGCTGCAGGTCAGACCTCCTAGCAGGCCAGTGGGTACTCTTCCTTAACACAGCATCTTTTTAATGAAAATATGACCTGCCTGCCTATGTCTGCAGCGCCCATGGGGTATGAGGCTGAAACCAAGAGAGAGTGAAGGATCAATAGATGGGTGAATAGCAAAGATCTCTTACTCCTCATCATGATCATCATGAAATGGATCTGAGACATTTTGCCTTGTGTCATTGGAATGTGAGCTTGGTTTGGAGTCTTGGCTCTTTGCTGTTTTGTCTTCCCTTCATTAAAAGCTCCACAGCTACATTTTCCTCATCATTCTGCAGAGAGCCTTTGATTTGGAAATGCCAGTTCCCTTTTCAGTGTTAGCATGTAAAGTCCTTTTTTTCTTTTCTCCAGCTGTAAAGTAGCCCACCCTCAGCCCTCTCTTTTCTGGGGCACCCATAGGGTGTGAGTTGCAATGCAGAAGAGACATCTTTAATGACTTTTTTTTGAACTCTCTGAATGCTTCTGCCTTTGCAGCTTTTTAAGGAAAGAGTGTAACGGGAGGCTGCAGAAGAGACTCCCATATCCCATTAGAGAGACTAGAAAAGAATTACAGTGGGTTATAGAAAAGCAAACTTGTATTTATCACGTTTTCCCAGCCGCCGTTATGAGGATCCAACTAACTCATGGAGAGGTTTCTAGCTAGTCCAGCTTGTTGTGGAACTCCTACCTACTGTTCTTGAATATTCAGAAATATTTCCATTGATTTTAGAAACTTTAAAGGTGTTCCAAGGTGTGCCAAGATTTCTGTTTTGAATACGTTATTGTTGGGTGTCCTTATTAGTAGATGACTTCTCTTAATTGTAAAAAATGACTTCTCTTAATTGTAATAGTTGGGTGCTGCTTCTTTCTCCCTCATTTCCCTTTATGTGCTGTTACCTAGTAGCATGATGGAATGATAGAATATTAGAGGTTTAGGAACCTAAGAGAACCCCTAATCATCTTATTTCTTATCTGTAAGCAAACTGAGGGCCAGAAAGATTAGATGACCTGCCACAGTTCTCTCAGTAAATGGCAGAGCAAGGTCTAGAACTCAGCACTTTTGACATTTGTCACATTTCCTCTTTCCCTTCCTCTGTCTCTTCCTCTGCTCAGTCATCTTCCTCCTACTCCCTTTTGTCCTCTTCTGTGGTTTTGTCATCTTTTTATTAGTTAGCAGGTATGCTTTTTAAGTGTTTCTCTTGGGTTGGGGAATAGGGAGCTGAATATAGGGATCGTGATTAATAAGAAAGGACTTAATTAAGAAAAAGTAGGAATGGCCAAGAAAAGGATAATTCATAGGGGTGAAGCCAGCCAGCACTGATCCAGTGATAATGGAAAACAGTGATTTCAGAACAATGGTTAAGGCTTGTTTTCCCAAAATGTTCCTAGAGAGAATCCCCTGTGAGTTGCTGGAGAACTTCATGAAATGATGGTACAGTGCTCAGTAGGTAACAGACTTCAACCCAGTGTGAGACCAAGACCAGGTCTCGGGAGATGGAAGAACGGGTGCTCAGGGCAAGCATCACTTCAGAACGTCTGCTGGGCTCTTCAGTGGCCCAAAGGAAGATATACCTCTAGATCCTGCCTTAAGACATCTGCCTTTTGAGAACAATCAAGTAGTGCTGAGATGGAGGAAATAAGGTCAAATAAAGATCCCTTTCTTTTAGAACCCTCAATTCAAGCCAGGAAGCCAGGGTGCTCTATTTGATTGTCCTGATCTTAGGTTCCTAAGCTTTTCGGGGTTTTGAACTGAAAGCCCAGAGATGGGTTCTAGACAAGTCTCATCCCTCCTCTGGCTCTGGACAAATTTTATCCCCACCCTGGCCTCAGTATGTGCCTCTGTAAAATGAGTCTACTGGGATACCTAATAGAACTCTAAGGCATCTTTCAGTTCTCATTGTTGTGCCTATAGGATTCACCACATCTAAACTCTGTTCTTTTCCCAGGATGCACATTAGAATCAGGCCGGGAAATTCTAAGAATCCTGATGCCCAGACTGTATCCTAGACAAATTAAATCAGCATCTCTGGAGATAGGACCAGGTCTCCTTAATTTTTAAAAGCTTCCCAGACAATTACTGTGCAGCCAAGGCTAAGATCCACTGATCTTCTATACTGAGAGGTGAACCTCTGACCTGATTTGTTTCTGTTTCTTTTTGATTGTGCATTATTACATGTTGTGACTGATTCCTCTCCGTTCTCTTGCCAGTTACAGTGAAATGGCAGGGGTCTCCTAAGACATCCCAGAATTCACCCTGAGAGAATGGGTGATTATTTCTTAGGGTTTTCACTACACCTTTAAAACCATTCACCTGTGGCTGCTTCTGGCACAGCCAGCTGCACAGGTACCAGCCTTCTGTGAGAAGGGCAATGCTCTAGACTTCCTGAAGCCAGGGCTGGCTCCTTAGGGCAACTTGAGGCCAAGGGGCGGAATGAGTAATGCTCACCTAGGAGGCCCTTAAGCAAGTGGCTGAACACCCTTTGACCATTCCTTCCTATCTGTGTGGATACCCCCCTTGTACAGATGCAGGTTGCTCTAGCTTGATTCCCATCAAATACAGGAATCTCCTACTCAGCATCCTTGACAGTCACCCAGAAACATGGTGCTTAAACTCAGTGCTGTGCTGCAGCTGGCTCATCCTGGCTCTTGAGCATCCAGTGTGTGTATCTCTTCTCAACTTCATGTTTAGTGATGTCAGGTTGGTAGCTTGGAATTGACCATGAAGAGTATTTACCATTCCCCCCACACCCCCAAATTGGCTACAAATCAGGGCTTTCTGTCCTTGGAGAGCTAGTTGTTAAATTCTTTTTAGTATAAAACTGAGCTTACCACTTAATAAAATAGCCCATTCACTTGTGGGACAGTGGAAGTTCTTCTCTATATTGCCCCCAAATCCAACTTTGGGTGGGTGTTCCACCCTTTGATCTTAGTTTCACCCTCTGGAATGACTTAGAAAACATCTAAGTCCCCTATCACAAGCTAACCCTTCAGATATTTGAAAACAGCTATGATGTCTCTCTAACATCTTCCCTTTTCCAAGCTGAGTATCCTTGGTTCCTTCAGCATTTTCTCACGTGGTTTGCAGGCTCAGTAGGTATCTTGGACACTGGGGTACAGTTACGGGTTTTTCAAAGGAAAACAAAAAATCTCCCAGAGATGATCCATGGGCTCTTTCATAAAAGGCATTTCATTTTCTTTATATATTCAGAGCACTGTCTGATGCCCATGAAGCAGGTATGGATGTGAAGTAGTGTCTAGTCTTGGGTGTGGCTGCTGATTGCAGCCCACAGTCTTCTTTCCCTAAAATGCAGATTGCTGCCAGAACTCTTGATGGGCTCAAAATCGTCAGAGTGTCATCAAAACACACATTATTTTGGTTTCTGAAACAGGTAATTTTCCCAGTGTGGTTTTGTTTTCTTCCAGAGGCTTTTGATATTCCCCTTTTCTTTCTTTCTTTTTCTGTAGCATTCAGTCATTTGTCTCCTGATCACCAAAACTGTGTCAAATGACAGCGTTTTGAGTGCAGGATCCAATGGGACAGGTAACAGTGGATTTGTTAAGACTTATCCAGCTGAATGTAATTGAAAGGGGCACAGGCAACAGAAGAGCAAGGAAAGCCAGTGCTGTCTTAATTTCTCAGAACTGCCACTCCCCATCTTTTTGGAATTTAGGGCTCAGATGAATCTGGAACCGACCTTAGTACTGGTTAACCAAAGTAGAAGTGATGTGAACTTCCTTTCAGTTGTTTTTTGTAGAGGGCAGGGTCAGGGGAGTCAGGTGGGAGTTCTTTGGTCTAAAAGCAATGAGAAGTTGGATGTGAGTTCATGGCCATTCTTAATAATGCTAGGAATTTTTTGTTTTGAGTAACTGAGTCCATTGACCTCCTAAGAGAGCAGTGGGACTGTACCAACAAAAAGAAAGCCTTTTTGGGGGGTTCTCTGCCTCTTTGTTAATGTTCTTGATATTGCTTTCTTTGTCTTTCATTCATTAAGTTTTAAGTCTTTAGGAGTAGGAGTAATGGCATTTCTATCTTCTTGACAGCCAAGAGAGAGGGAGGGAGGGAGAGAGAGGGAGATGTGTATGTGTGTTCAGGGCTGCCTGTCAGATGGTGGATTTGAACAGAGGCAGCTGTTGTCATGGTGATGGCAGGTTGCATCCCACCACCATGGAAACCAAAGTTAAAAAACTGATGTTAAGGCTGGAAGTCACATGATGCAATTTTGTTTTGTTTTGTTTTAAAAAAAGAAAAGGGGTTTGGTTTTTCAATCTGATTTTTTTTTCTTTTTTTAAAGGAAGAGGTTGGGTGATGAGAAAATTGCAATAAGGAAAGCAAAGCAATGAGATAATGAAATAGGACAACATGAAGTATGTAGAGCCTTCCACCTCATTTTTTTCCTTATTAACAGTGCATTCCTCCTGAAATGGGGGTGGGAAGGAAGGGAATACACTGTGAATTTCCAGATACGCAGCTAGAGTTGTGCACTAACTGTTCACATGTAGAAGCACAGGGGCTTGGCCCTCCTGCCCTTGGCAGCAGATGTTGTTCACCATTTGTCGATCAGCCCAGGATAGAGATTGAAAACCTAAGCTTCAAGGACTGAGAAAGGAGATGGAAATGGAGTTGAGGGCTTCACTTACCTGAAATATGAGGGCAGGGCAGAGATTGATAAATTCAGAAGATTAAAATTTGTTTTCAGGACATTGGAAAATCCACCCATAGTCGTCAGAACTTTAAGGAGTACGGTCTCCCCTGTTTATTCCCTTTTCCAGGTTGCTTTCCTTTGGGCAGGCTTGTCCTGTGAGGTCAGCTGTAGGAGTGAGTGCAGAGAAGTCAGAAGTTGCCCATCCAGGAGCGTATCAGTTTCTAGGACGCAGACTCCTGTGATTTGCCTCCACCTGGGCCGCCTCCATGGGGTGGCCAGGAAGGAGAGCCGGCTCCTAACAGGGGTGGTTTTAATTTTCTTTTTGGTCTATGAAGACTTGGAGTGTTGCACTCATGGCATCTGTGCATAGGCTAGGAGGTAGATATTCCTGTAAGAAGCTTATGGGAAGGGTGAGGATGATCATTATGGATGCAGATACCCTCTGTTGAAGTGATGGTGGTAGTTATAACTGTGTCTGGGTTTTAGGCACAAGGTCCTATCCCGTCACTATTACCTGCCCCTCCAGGACAGATGGAACTTTCTCAGTGGGCTCATGCGAGGGGGATGTGATCTCACCAGCGTGATCTCACTGGATTTCCATCAGGGTCTGTAGGAGCTGGAGCCGGACTTCTTAGAGGGTTCAACCCCTTCTGTTCTTAGCCCTGGCCTTGGGTGTGATTAATGTCCCTTTTAATCACTGGGAGAGATTGCATCAGAGCCATCAGCTTCATAAATCCTCCTCTGGGGACTAGTGTTTGGATGTGCTTTCCATATTCCCAGAAGGTTCTGGGCCAAATGTCCTTGCTCTATTCCCGGAGGCCCATTACCATAATTTTCTTTTAACTCCCTTGTGGGGTGGGTCTCTTAATGTCAGCCCGTGGCTGCAGCCAGCCAGCCCACTCCCAGAGGCTTTGACCACTAACAGATGCTTTCTCCAGGGCTTTTGAGCCACAGCAGATGCTTAAAGTCTGATTTATTAGGCTAATAAAAATGTGCATTTTTGTAACACCTTACCGTTTTCACAGGGCTTGCATGTTCGTGTTATCATTTTAGGCTTTGATTCTTTTTGGATTTTCCTATGGTTCTTTGGGAATGGATGGCAGTGGCCTTCCCCTGACTCTGTAGTCTCAAGTTGCAGCAGCTTTTGCAGTGAGAGCCCTGGCTCTGGTTTTCCACTGCCAGCTATATATTCTTCATTGCATTCTAAGTCTCAAGGAAGATTCTTGATTCTTCTCATATAAAAAATAGGTTGATAGCCTTGGATAGCTATATTTTACTATTGTGCATATTTAAAATGTCTCTGGTATAGTGCCATGAGAGAATCACAGACTAGACAGGGCCCCTCTCCCTGTTACTGACTTCTAGTCAAAATCCCGCTTGTTAGAATATTTATATGCAGGTAAGGGAGGTGTGCATCAAAAGGCACAGAGATGTCCTGGCCACTTTCTGAAACTCTTACATCTCTTAGAAGCAGGCATCCAAAACCAAGAGGCTGAGGAGAGGGAAAGGAGAAAGAGCTTCCTGTGGGGAGATTGTTCTGGGCCTTGGGTGAGGGGTGGAAAAGAGAAAAGGAGACTGATACTTGCCTCCTGAGGCTGTGGAGTTCACAGGAAGTTCACAGGAAGTGCCTGAGTGGTCACAGGCTACTCTCCACAAAAGCACATCCTCCATTGGGACTGGAGTGGCAGAGAGCACACCATTTCTGTCTGCTTACCTATCCCTGGTGGCCCTTCGGCCCCTCAGAGCACATTTAGTCTCCTTAATGTACTGATTTAAAAGGCTCTGGAGGAGATGGCCGAGAGCTGGAGGGGTCTAGGAGAAACATCTGGTAGAGATGGATGTTTCCCTTGGGACACCCTACATTTCCTGCCTGAGTCCTAAATCCTTCCCAGTCCTGCACCTGGAGAGCTATACCTGAGAGGTGGTGGCAGGGGAGGCTGCACTGTACTCAGCTCTAGGCCAGGCCCCAGGGCTCTGTGGACAAGCCCTCGCCCTTGCCCCGGCTTTCTGTTCTTCAGGAAGGAAATGAACAAATGGCAGGTGTGCAGGCCGAGCTGCACTTCTCAAATTAGCTGTGTTGCTAAGGAAACAAGTCAACCGTTGGAAGGAAAGAGCATTGGGTAAAGGATATAAATCAATAAGTGAACCTATTTTTATCATTTCCCTAATGGTTGTCTTGAAGTTGCTAGACGGAAAGGGAGAGTTGGAGTGACACGGGTCCTCATTAATGGGCTCAGAGGGAAAGAGGAGGAAAGGGGTGTTTGGGGAGATGGCCAGGAAAGTTTACGAAATGAGGCCTTTAGCGAGCAGACAGTGAGACGGGTGAGGGAGAGGAGGTGTCTTTACAAATTTCAAAGCTCTTTCATGGTCATTTCCTCATTCAGCCTGGTCCCTTTATTCTCTCTTCTTTGATCCTTTCAGAATTCTTGTGCTAATTTCCATGACCCAAACCTTCTTTACCCTCAACTTGGGATGGGTTTTATATTGTTTTTTTCTTTTCCAGAATAAGTGCAGCTTTAATTGATTTTAGATTATAAATTAATACTTGCTCATTATACTACCCAGACAATGCATAAAAGGAATAAGGAAGAAGGTGAAAAATAACCTACCACCTGGAGATAGCTCGTTATCCTTCCTGCAAAACAGATTTTTTTTTCCTGCTTTTTTTTTTTTAACATTAGAAGGATCTTCTGTGCATGTTGGTTTCTTTTCTTGAATAGGTAATGTGTGTACACAGTATATAGTATAAAAGTTCAAATGAGTATACAGTGTAAAGAAAATCTGGGATATCTGGCTCTGGTTTCCCTGTGCTAGTCATTTATTAATTGATTTATTAATTAAAAACAGTTTTTGATTACCTACTTTGTGTCCAGCCTAGCGCTGGGCAGCAGGGATACAGCAGCAAACGAGCCAGGCAAAGCCACTGCCCTCAGGCTCCCAGGCCTTGCTGCTTCATTAGCTTCATCTGTTCAAGATCTCCAAACGCGAATCTACCCCAGGCATAGATGCTGTTCTCTAAAATGTGCTCAGTGTCAGGCCCAGAGTGTAATGGAAGTCACTGAATTTCTGGACAGAAGGGAAGGAGTCATGGTGCTGAACAGACTTTCATCCTGTCCCTGATGGCAATGGTTACGAAAGGTGTTGGACGTTGAGCTCTTCTTGGAGCTTCCCTTGACCTCTCTGAGGCACATCTTTGTCTAACCTGCAAGATGCATTAGCCTGACCTATGGACCATTACTGCTAGGCCAGGCCTTCTCCTTTGAAGATGCAGCAGGGCCATTGCTATTGGGGTTGAAGTTCTGCTGGCAGGAAGAAATGAGAGTGGTGCCCCTGAGTCAGCACCCAAGGTGGAATGAGCAGGAGCCCCAGCCGGAGCCAGCATGGGTGACTGCAAACCCTGTCTTCAATGCAGCTGCTCTTCAGGGGATGCCTCACGTTCATTCATACATTCATTCAACACTGATTAAGTTCCTACTGTTTCATTCAACACTGATTAAGCTTCTACTGTGTACCAGGGGCTCTGCTAAGCACCACCAATGGAGAGATGAATGAAACATTGCCCCTATTCTAAGATACACTTTCTTGGGGCAGACACCTATGAGAAGAAATAATAAAATTCCACATTGCAAAAAACTTTGGGGCATAGGGAGAAAACTTCATAGAGAAGGTGACACACATTAGTATTAAAGACTCCAAGAAGTCCTGCTGAGAAGAAACCTGCTTATCTTTACTGAATCTGGGCTCACCTCATTGATTTGATTTCAAGTTCCTAGGGCACCAGTATTCCATGGCCTACACGTTAGGAACAACCACCCACGATGTACTCAACTTTTCTTGTCATTTGGCAGTGACTTGCAGGAATGTCATCAGTTTCCTTTTGGGCCCTGTCCCCTAGGCATGCTTTCAGGGAAGTGCTTGGATTCCCAGGCCATCCCTTCTACTATGTCCCATCTTCATTTTACCAATTGGCGATTCTGGGTGTCTAAATGAGGCCCAGCACAACCCAGCCTCTTGAGAGGGCTTAAGGGACACTGGGTCCTGGTGTGGTCTCTGGTTACTCTCCATTTGTTCAGAGCTGTAGGTGAGAGCCCATTGAGAGAGGAGGAGTACTGCACCTTATATCAGTGGGCACTCGTGGCCCTGGGTGGGGGGAGGTGGCCCTGGGGACTTGTCCTGAGAAGATGGGCATGCAAATTAGGAGGGCACTTGTGGTGTGTGCCAGCCTGGATGTTTAGCTCTTGAGGCTGGCTTGGTACCCAGAGAGATTGAAAGAGGAAGAATGCCTAGGTGTGCTGAGACCTCTCCATGCAGTGAGGCTCCCCTCTACCTGGGAGGGTTTAAGCACAGTGGGGTGCAGAGGCAGGGGGCTGGCTCTCATGGCCTCTGAGCCCCATCCAATTGTCGGAACTGGTGGTTGAGCCACAGGGCACAGAGGCTGGCACAGCTGTCCTAGTGCATGTGTCCTGTGTGCGTGTTGGTGTGTGGGAAGGAAGGAAGGCCAACTGCTGGAGAATGGGCTGTTACTCAGAGATGCATGGTGATGGGGAGGAGATGGTGATGCCACATGAAAATGAAAATGACCCAAGGTCCAGGTATAGCCAGCCCCTCACCCCTGCAGCCTCTCTCTCTAGCACCAGGACAGAAGCACTTGGTGGGGCAGCTCACATCTCCTTTCACATGCCACTTCTGCCAATGTAATGTTCCCTTCCCTGTCCCTTCCTCAGAGCTGCCCTGAATGTTTATTTAACCTTGATGCAGATATGGTGGGGATAGGAGGACAACATGGTGTGTATGTGTGATTTGCCCTCCTGATGTGCTCCCTGGGGAGGGCTCTGGGCTCTGCATCCTTTACAAGCCAGTCTGGATATGTGGGGAGACAGGATAACAGTCCTCCCCTTCCCTCCACTTTCCCAGAACTACTTCTCTTCTCTCCTGCTTGGATCTCAGAATCTGCCAGAACACAGGCAAGACCAGTGGCAACAGCTAGCTTGTGTTTGTCATAACGATAGTTACAGAATGAAATCAAACGTGCAGAATGACTCGGCTGTGGGAGCCGGTGATTCCCTCTTTCTCTCTCTCCTAACAGGCCCCCACCAACCTCCCCCTGAGCTTGCAGCAAAACCTCTCTGCGGGAGTCAGGATGCTAGCACTTGAGTCATAGTCCTGTTTTTCATAAAGGTGCAGGGAGCCCCCTCACCTGTCTTCAGAAAAATGTAAAAGAATGAAGGCGGAATTCATTATCCATTCATTTGTAGTTTGGTTTCTAGCGGCATGGACTTTGCTCTCCTGGATTCAGACTCATGATGCGTCTCTCTGTTTCCTGGATGCAGATGCTTAGGCAAAAATAAGATGGGCCAAAGCAAGCTTCTTCTGGCCCTTAATGAATTGGATATTAAAAGAGAAGGGAGCTCACTTGGAGAGAATTGTTCTTTTCCAAGGGCTCTTCCTTTACTGGCTTGAGCAGAGGTTCTAGAGGAGGGGACTCCAGGTATGAGTCCTGGAGAAAGCCAACTGACAGCCGCAGCTTGTTTCTTGTTAAACCATCTCTATACACTCCAGTGGTTTGAAGCCTGGGGAGAACAGGGGTAGAGGGCATTGGTCATGTTTCTTCCTCCCTTCTTCCTCCCTCCATTTCCAGCCCTGGCTAATTTCCAGATGTCACTGAATTCACGAAAATGTGTGGAGTGTCTGCCATACATCTAACTATATATTGGCTGCATACTTCCTTTCCTGGGAGGTGTTTTGTGTTCAGAGCGCAGTCAGAAGCAGTTATGGTTTTATATGCTAAAGGACCATCCACTGTCCCGTCTGCCTGTTAATGTAGATCTTGCAAAATACCCGTATACAACTTGGGTTGGTGAAGTTGTGTATTTACATGCGAGGCCATGTGGGAGGCTGCGTCCTTCCCTCTTTGGTGAATTTGTTCCTTAACTCCTCCTCTCCCACGCCATTCGAGTACATGATCTTGGCCACCATCATTGCCAACTGCATCGTCTTGGCCCTGGAGCAGCACCTGCCCGAGGACGACAAGACCCCGATGTCCCGCCGGCTGGTATGTGCTTCCCTCCTTCTTACCTTTCGGTCTCCCTTGTCTTTGTCTTCCTTGGTCTTCCTTCTCCTTTGTTCCATCACCCTCCCACCCTCCCTCCTTCCTTACCCTACAGGTCTGTGAGGAGTTCATTCTTTGCTAAGGTAAAAGCGACAAAACCTATTGGATTCACAAGAAAAAGAGAGCTGGTCTTTTAAATATCTGATTCCAGAAAGTCTTGCAGGCTTTGCAAGCACTTGTGTACATACTGCATGACAGGCAGATGAAAAGAAGGGCACAGGGTCCTTTTGTTTTGCTCCCTTTTTCTCGGGTATTTCAGGTGGAGAGAGAGAGAGGACAAAGGGAGGGTAAAGGAGAGAGAATGAAGGATGCTCAAAGTCTGTGTTTATTCATGGTCATAAACTTCCCAAATGCAAAGTATTAACTTTGAGAAATGATTCATGTATCTAAGGTAATTCTCTCTAAAAAGAACAAATTGCTTAAAATCCAAACGTGTGGGTAAGTGGCTCCAGTCTGATTACCTCTGGATGAGAACTTGTAAGCTTCCAACTTATGTGATGGCCAGCAATGGAAAAACAAACTCCTTCAGGACAAAACCAGCATGATCAGTGATCATCAGGGAAGGAAGTCTGGTCCCTGGTCAGACTCCCACATCCATCCATTTCTACGGCTGCTTCCCTTCTTGTGTACTCCAAGAGTCAGAGAGAGCCTGCAGCCCTAGGCCTGCCTTCGTCCTTCAGCTCTCTCACTTCCCATCTGCACGGGGGACTGGCCCAGCACAGATGTCCACGTGTTCCTATAGGAGAAGAAAAAGGGTCAGAGTAGAGGGGGTGGCCAGGGTGTGTCTTTGCCTGTGTCTGGTGAAGCACAGAGCTCTCTTACTGGTGCCTTTGCTCCCTGTCCCCACAGGAGAAAACAGAACCATATTTCATTGGGATCTTTTGCTTTGAAGCTGGGATCAAAATTGTGGCCCTGGGGTTCATCTTCCATAAGGGCTCGTACCTCCGCAATGGCTGGAATGTCATGGACTTCATCGTGGTCCTCAGTGGGTGAGTTCTCTGTCTCTTTCTCCTTCTTTGTTTCGGGGCCTGTGGCTTCGTGAAGTGGCAGTGAAAGGGTAGAAACAGCAGTCTGTGGAGTGAGGACCAAGGGAAAGAGTTAAAGGCTAAGATTCCCCATGGGGCCAAAGATAGTTAACCCACCTGAAGGGGAGGTGGGGGCTCCATGGAGGTACACATGGCATTACATGGAAGCCCCGGAACTCTCAGTAAGGTCTGGCTGCTGCTTCTGGTTTCCCAGTCAGCTGACAGCTTGGCCTGACCTGAGGGACACCCCTAAAAGATGGGCCAAAAGATGCAGTCAGTTGCAATTTCTTTGGGGTATTGGAGAGACTCCAGCCGTATTTTTTTTTCCAGCCGTATTTTTTGAACTAGTATTTGAGATGGTGTTCTGACAACAGAATTTTTGATGATTTGCACATTTATTAATATGAGAAAGTATAAAACTATTTCACATTTAAACATTTGGTGTCATTCCCTTGGAAATTAGTGTAGTACTACTACATTGGGGCTGACCCAGTGCCATTGGCAGCTTAAGTGATGACATTTCATTTATTTAGGTATTTGATAACTCATTCCTTTGGAAATGAATTCAGTACTACGACTTTGGTGCTGGCCCAGCGCCGTTGGCGGCGTATGCGATGGGCCTTGGGAGTGGAGTGAAGGGCCTGCCTCCCTGGGCTTTTGTGGCTTCCTGCTGGCCTCTGTGTCAGGTGGCTCTTGGTGGCTGCAGGGAGGGGAGTGGCCCAGGCCCCTAGAGGGGGCCCGCATGGGTGCAAGCGGCATGGCGTGGAAATCCCCTTGTCCAGCCACCTGGCAGGCGATTGATCATTCAAACCTTCCGTAAGGAAAAGAAGAGAGTGGGGTAGAAAGGTGAGGAGGGGAGAGATAGGGCCATTATGATTGACCAAAAGGAAAGGGGAGCATTTAAGGGGAGAAAAAGGAAATTTTTCCCAGGGAGTAGGCAGAGGAGTGGAGGTAGGTAGAGTCTGAGAAGGGTAAGGGCTTGGAAACATTTGTGTCCGTTTATTGTCTCGTGGAATAGACATTTTTAAACCGGTCCCCCAGTTGTGATTCCAGTAATACACTGGAACGTATGAATGGAAGCTCGTAAGCATGCCTCGATACAGGGGCTAGATGGATAGGGACAACTATTCATGTTTAAAAATATCTGCAGCTTTATAACAGGATTTTCTGAATATTTTTTTCTAATAGGAAATTAGATACTACATTTTAAATATGAGTTCATATATAAAGAAGCAACTTATATATAGTGTTTCAGGAATGTATTGTCATAGAAAGTACAGCACACTTGGTTGATGTTTTAATGTCCCTGAAATATGACATGCTATGTTAGAAAAGGCCTAAATGAGAATCTGAGCCACTTAAGAAATGTTATAATTCTGTTTAGAAGAAAAGTACTGTAATATATATGTTTTATATGTTAAGATTGTGGGAAATCTTTGTCCCACTGAGTCTATTCGTGTCAGATGCCATTTGAAACTTCTTGTCTATCCATAAATTTTTATTTTAAACTATTATATGTTCATTAAAGAAAATATGGAAAATTTACAGAAAAGCCATAAGAAGAGAAAAATGTTCACTGATTAAGAAAACTTCATTTTGTGGTATTTTCTTCCAGCCCTTTTATTCTAAGCTTGCTCTCTTTTTAAATGGCTGTAATTTTGCTGCCTTTCCTCAATATGGTATGTGCATATTATATGCTACTCCACATTTTGGTAAAAGTTTGTAATGGCTGAACAGCAGTTCATCAAGGAGATGTACACAGTTTACTTCTCCATTTTTGCAATTATTGGACACCAGTTGCTTGCTTTATTTTGCTATAGTAAATAATGATTAAAGATGCTCCAATGTACATCTTTTGGATGTTGCATTTTAAGAGGCATTTTGACAGAATGAAGTGTTTCTAAAGGAGAATCATGCCATTCTGGGGGTGCAGGTTCTGGGAACCATGATGGTGAGGAAAGGTGGGGGAACTGGAACCCTCTAACCTGGACAAGAGAAGACTCTCCAGAGTTGTAATCAGTGCCTTCAAATAAGGCTTTTTGGGTGGCTGAGGGAGCTGTTTGTTTTGGCTTTCCCTGGGGTCCTTGTGGTGGACCCTGGCCTGCTCACATGGGGTGCACATGAGGGGCTGTGGGTGCTGAGCCCCTGACTGTTGTTTGTTCTTTCTGTTCTGTCCACACCACCTCACATCTCCCTTTCTTAGTGGCTCTTAAAACTTTGCTGGCTCTGCAGATTGCCTTTGAAGGTCACTGCTCCCCTGGAACCAACAGGACTTTGCCCCTTTCCTCCTGCAAACCTACCCACTCCTGCTAGCCCTCTGCCCAGAGAGCTTCCCTGATCCCTTTCTCTCTCCCTGATTTCCATGTGAATGTGCCTCAGGGGTAGGGGCTTAGCACTCTGGAGATCCATGCTGAGGGGTGTGGGTCTTTCTCACAGGAATGAAGAATCATAATTATTCTTATCTTCACTTGGGGCTTTCATCTACCATATTGCATCAATTCTAAGATGCACATTTGCACATTTGACCATCTCTAAGATCAGGTTGTGTCTGACAGTTGATCTCATGATATAGCTTAATTGGCAGCATTTTTTCTTTCTTTCTTAGCAGTACATAAAATAATGGGGCATCTTACAATTTATCGGATCTTAGATTGAGTGAAATATGTAATGTTATATAAGCCTCTTACTAACCCAGTGAGGCAGGCAGAGTGGGCATGACAGCCCTGTTTTAGGAATTAGTTGTCTAGTTCTCAGAGAGGTTGAGTCATTTGCTCAATATTACCCCATTTCTTGATGTCCAGGAGTTGGTGCCACGTCTTTTGATCTGGGGCTGTGCTTTTAGCCCTGCCTTGTGCAACCTGCTCTCCAAGCCACACAATCTTCCCCTTTGCCTTCTTGACACTTGCACCCTCAGCAGTTCCTGCTGACAGCTCATATTTCCCACCTGATCTTCAGGTGTCACCTCACATTCTCCTCCTGTGCTCAAGGGGAATGACAGGTGCTGGAGCATGACACAGTGCCTCAGGGCTGAGGCAGTGCAGCTTCTCAGCAGTCAGTGTGACAGGAGGGTGGGGAGGTGGGTGCTGAGGTGCCAGACAGAGCTGGCTCAGGGTGAGACTCATCATTGACCTTTGCTAGAAGGCAGGTAGTGGGGGACCTGAGCCACCTTGTGACCTTTAGTCAAAATCCCTGCAGACTGAGGGAGTTCATGGTTTCAGAAGTGTGCTTACATTCATTACTTCATCTAATCCTCATAATACTATAAAAAGGATCTTTTTATCCTCATTGTACAGATGAAGAAACTGAGGTTCAGAGAGGCTACATGGACTTATTAGTAGGTCCTAGATTCAGGACTTGAGCCCAGATCTTCTGGCTGCAAGTTCCTTCTTCACATTCGTTTTCTCACATTGTCAGTTACCTCACAAACTCAAGAGCTCCATGGTTCTGTACAACCATAATTAGGCAAATGTTCCCAACCCAAAGCTGAGGCTTCGTGAGTGGCTTGACGAGGACCAGAGTGTTATGTGTCCATCCTAAGACTTTTTTCTTGGACTTGGAATAAAAATCCCTTCTCTCTGTGTGTGGTAAAGAAGGTACATTATTTAAGTCTCAGCATAACGTGATTTAATACATAAAGGACTCTATCCAGAGTTCCAGTTGATTTCTTCATTAATCAGTTTGTTTATGCATTCATTAATTAAGTGATTCATTTATTCAATGGAAGTAGCATTTTTGAATGCTGAAGCAAATGCTGAGCCTAAGAAACACCAAAGTGGATGTAATTTCTGCTGAAAGACAGTTAATGGAATTTGCTACTCCTTTAACAAACTTTTACCTTACAGAACTTGGGATCTCTCTTGTATTGGCAATGATTCAGGAGATGCTATTTCTAAATACATGTCAGGCTACCTGGAGAACTCTAAATTATTTGAAGTCATTATTATATATTAGTCTTAATAAGTCATAGAATCTGGAATACATGGGCAAATGAATAGGGGATGAGGGGAGCTCAGTGGCTCTCCTAAACCATGGGTAAGAACAGGGAGATAAGGGAGAGGGCTGCATCTTAAGAGCCTTATTCATCTCTTCATTCCAGTGCCTGGCATGTAGTAGGTACTCCATAAATGCCGATTGAACCGAATCACATGCCCCATCCCTGGATTCTCTTGCCACCATGATAAGAGAAAGTGCTGAGGGAAGCTGGGGCTGGGGGTAGGGGGGGGTTGTCTATTTCCAGCTCTCCCCATTGGTCGGCTGAGCCAGGCAGTATCTGCATTTCTCTAATGTGATATGGTTGCTTAGTTTGTTCACATGCTGATCACTCGGGGAGGGAAATGAAAGTTGGGAGCTCAATCTCCAAGCCATTAAGAGGTATTGGGCTTCCAGTCATTTGTGCCTTTTCCCCAGGTTGTCAGTGGCTACCACTTGGGGGCTGCTTCCTAGGAGATGGGGGTGGGGTAGGGTGAATATTAAAGACCCAGCCTCCTAGAGGTGGCTAATGGTTGGGGGGAGAAGGGGTAAGGAGAAAGCAGAGGTATCACTGGGCATTAACCATAGGATCAAGGCTACCATTGATTGAGCCAGATGCCAAGGATGACTTAAATATATATATATAATTTCAAATCCTAAAAATGGTACCCAGTAAATATCAGGCCTGATTACTATCCATACCTCTTTTACAGATGAGTAAGCTTGAGCCACAGAGAATTTAAGTAACTTGCCCAAAGTCATATGACTGTTAAATGGTAAAGCCAGAATTTGAACCCAGTCCTGTTTGCCCCCAGTGTCTGGGCTCCGTCTCTAAGCTGCAGTACCTCTCAAGCTCAGTGACGGCACCACTGCTCATTTGCTGCCCTAGAAATTTAGTTGTCTCTCCTTATGTTCCCTGGGCTTCTTCAGGTTCAGACCAGATGATGAGAAGCATGCTGTCCCTTTCTTTTTAGGGAACCTTTATTTTCCATTGTATGTTAAGGTATTGGTGATATTACAGAGTCACTCTTGTCTGTTTTCCCATTAAAAAAACAAAACATGTTCTGCCATCAGTTTTGCTAGCTTTGCGGTGGGAGATGGCCTGTTTTGACCCTTCTCTCTACTGTGGAGTGGATAGTGCACCCTCTGGAGAGTGGGCAGGTGTATCTGAGCCTAGGGGCTCTTCCTCCTTTCTCTACTAAGGTCATTATCCCAGGGACCCCTGTTCTGGAGGCTGGACTGGCCTTTCTCACCTGGAGTCAACTTTGAGGAAAGGGCAGCATGCGAAACAGAAGGGAGCCATCTCCAGGTCCTAAGCTGCAGTTTGGTAGAATGTGGATAACCAAGCAGGGAGAGGGAAGGCAAAGAGAAAAGGGAACAGGGAAGAGAAGAGCTCAGAAAGCGCTGCAGAGCTGGGAGCTGCCGTTGTATGTGCCCGGCTTCCCTCCAGGGGTGCATGCTGCGTGGTTCAGCCTGAAGCCTGTTGGTAGGAGGAGAATATCTGGAGCTAAATATATATCAATAGGTATTTTTAGAGGTTTTTCTGTAAGGAGGCCGCCCCAATACACGAGTTTCCCAAGCAGCTAAAGATCGAGGAAAGCACAGTTTTCCTCTTGGAGTGCTGTCTCTCTGGTGCTGAAAATGTGGGGGAGGTGTTGCAAACGCAATCCCGGGGCCCCCAGCCCAATTTAAGTCTCTGTGATAACTGTATGATGACACTTGGTATTTATATAGCATCTCCACGCCAGTGCCTCGTGAGATTTCACAGACCTGTCATTTACTCATCCTCTCTGCTCAAGGTGGGTGAAGGGGGAAACAGGATGCAAGGAAAGCATGGGTGGAGGGAAGAGGCATGAGAGTTTGGAGGTGGGGAAACCAAGGCTGAGTGAGGAGATATGAAGGCCTTGGGGCTGCTCAGAGGAGCTGAGTCAGTAGAAGGAGACGAGGTGTTCAGTGCCTTAACGCTATGCTGGGGGCCTCTCCTAGCCCGGTGGCTACTCCTTTTGAAATTCTTTCTCGCAGTGTAGTTGGTGGCTGCTTGGCTAATGGACCACCTCCCCCTCTCCTCACTGGCTGTTTGTCCATGCATTGCTCCACTCTGAGGGAACAGGACTGCTACTTGCAGCGTCTCCTTTTGTCAGACTGCATTATTTCTCTTCCAGTCACCACTTCCCCAGATGGGCGAATGATGAGAAAGAGTTGGAATATGGAATTTTGATTCAGGGGAAGAGGAGGCTGTATTACTCAAGGGTTCTCCAGAGAAACAGAATAGACAGGAGGTAGAAGATACATATATGTGTGTGTGTGTGTGTGTGTGTGTGTGTGTAATATAACATATATATATATAAACAATATATACAAGCATACCTGTATTATATATTTATATATACACACACACACACACGCACACACACGCACACACACACACACACACATAAATGTTAAGAGATTTATTACAGGAATTGGCTCGTGACCATGGGGATTGGTAAGTCCGAATTCCGTAGCACAAGCCTGAAACAGGAAACTCCGATAAAGGTGATTCTGAAATCCAGCTTGTCTGAACCCTGAAGGGCAGGTTGCAAACTGGAAACTCTGATGAAGGTGACGTTGAATTCCACAGAAGAAGTTGGCTGGCTGAAATAGAGGCAGAATCTCTTCTTTGTGACTTTTGAAATCCTTAGTTCTGGCTTTAAGACCTCCAACTGTTTGGATGAGGAGATTCCCCTCATTGCTGAGCGCCATCACCTTTGCTGATTGTAGAGCAATCAGCTGTAGGTGCAATTCATTGATTATAAGAGCAAATCCATCGGTGAAATACCTTCACAGTAACAAATCAGGCCAGTGCTTGCTTGACCAAACGACTGGACACCATAATTTAGCCAACATGACACATGAAATTAACCATCACAATGGGCAAAAGGCCTACTAGCTCTCTGCTAAGGAAAACCTCATTTCCCTCAGGGGTATTCCAGGTGAGAGTCCTAGTTAGTAGTTGAGTGGCAGTTGAGTTGGATTACTCCTTGGGGGGTAGATATATGCCCTCTGTATCTTCTTTCTGTAACAAGATTCATCATTGATTCATTCCACAGATATTTATTGAGCATGTACTGTGTTCTAGGTGCAAAACATTGGTGTTGGGATGGTCTCTCTTTCCTTTCAGGTTTCTTCTTGCCACCCCCATGAATTGACAGAAGCTTAATCTGGGTAGAATCAAATGGGAGCCTGAATTGGCCTTGGTTTCCACAAGGAGGAGGGAAAGCCAGAGCGAGCTTCACAATCCCTGGGTGGATTGATTTGGGCCTTTTTTTCCCTGAATTTACATTTATTCAGGGGTGATATAAGGGAAAAAAATTATAGCAGGGTGCTTCTAAATCAGTCCACCCTCCTGGGCATGGAGCTCCTATTTTAAGGCAGTTAAATGCATGCACTCTTATGCATGTACATGAATGTGTGTGGAAAAGGCTGGTGGGGTTGAAAATGTTTGCAAAGCAGAGATGAATATAGTGCAAATGTTCATTCTATAGTTTTACAAGATAGAATTGAGAACTAAAGAAAGAATTTAACCTTCCCTTCTGTGGATGATATATATCTACCCACTTGAGTAGATATTTGTGTACTTGTTTCTATGCTATAAATATAGTCCATAGTTAAGTATAAATGTGTCAGTGTGAAATATGAAAATGCAATGGCACCATTCAATATTTGTATCATGAAGTCAGGAAATAGCTGACATGATGATTGCAGAGAGGTTACCAAAGGGAGGGAGCAAGGTAGACCAGTGGAGATGTTTAAAGGAAAAATGGGGTTTGCTGGCCTAAAAGAGAACATATCAAGAAAACTAAGTCTGAGGTTGCTAAAGCTTCCAGGATTCATACAATCCAGGATTTTAGATTGGGAAGAATGATAAATTTGGTCAACTTTCCCTTGTTTATTTATTTATTTTTTTTCACAGAAGAGAAAACTGATGCTCAAGTGGTTAGGCAACTTGCACAGGGTCTTATAGGTGGTGTTTGGTGAGCTGGGGCTTGGATTCTGGTTTGTGTAATTCCAAATCCAGGACTGGGTTTCAGTTATACTCCATTATCCCTGGCAGCAACAATCTGCTGCTTCTTTAATGTATGCATTGTTAAACAAAATACAGTTTTGCTGGTATATATATATGTATAGGCAATTTATATGGAGACAGGTTCTAATCTAATGGACTAAATGAGAGTCGGGGCTTTGTGTTGTATTCCTGACCCTGCTATACTCGAGCACAGTGACACTAGTGGATACGGAACCCAGCTCAGCCTCAGCCTCAGCTTCCTTATTTTGAAATGAAGGTAATTAATACCTACCTCACTAGGTTTTACAGTAAGCCAATAAATAAGATGATGATGCTGATGCTGATGCTGATGATGACAGCTCCCACTTTACCAGGAGCTTGCATATGTTATTTTAAATATAGAAGGTTTCATGTATGTTATAGGCACTTTCATATATTATTTTAAATATAGAAATGCAAAGCAAGGCACATATCTCTTTTTTACAGATGAGGAAACTAAAACTCAAAGAAGCTAAGTGACTTGCTTGAGGCCAAATAGCTATTAAGGGGAGGGACTGGCATTTTAATTTTAGTATCAACGATTCCAAGGCTTATGCTGTATCTACTGCACAGCACAACCTCCTCAGCAAAAGTGCTTTGAAAAACAATAAAGCAGTATGACAAATCAGCAAACAATACCTTCTCCCAAGACAGTGATGTGATGATGACAAATATTAAAATGCACTTAAAGCATCTTGAAAAACACTGTGTATATAAATTGAAAGTATTCAAAATACTTTGATTCTGTAGACCTCATTGAGTAGTCATGTGTCTCCATAAAACTTGCAAGCACAGAACCAAATTTCACTGAAACCAATGCAAATTACAAAACCATGGCTAACTTAAATACTCCCATTAGTTGCCATTTTCTTTCAAAACAGAAGTCTTACAAGAAACTGAACATAGGATATATCTTATTTTCTTTTAGTAGCACACCTAATTTTATCAAAATTTGTCAAATTCTCCTAGTTATCATCATCAACAATAACAAAGAAATTCCAAGAGTAAAAGTTGACACGAAGGCCTTCATTTTTAACTTTATCAACCATGAAAATATTACATTTCCCAGATTCCCATCTGTTTGTCTTCTTTTTCTCCCCGCTTGACATAAAGCATACACAGGTCAGAAGAGTCTGGCCCTTTTCTCCCACGTCTGGATGTTGTAAAGGAAGGCCGAAGAGAAGGCCTTTTTTCATTTGTGTTCCAGTCCTCCAGAGGAGTGTCAGATCAGAGCGACCCGAGCCCAGAGCTCCAGGTGTCGCCCTGGGGAGAGCTGACAGGAACGGCTGAGCTCTGACTTCCTCCCCCTTGTCTTTCATTTCCTTCTGACTTGGTGGCCGCTCTTCTGTCAGGAGCCCTGGCCTTGGTGACAGAAAGGTTAGGGACGGGGGGCAGAGTCAGGGCTTTTCTCTCTGGCCTCCAGCTCTGGGACAGAGACTGGGAAGTAGAGTGACAAGTGTGGCCGCTTCACACTCAGATCACATTTTCCAGGACATCTTGTAATTTTCATCACTCTGGGGCTCCCACGCCCCTCACATCCTCCCCCACCCCCCAGCTGTTTCTCTAGGCCTGAGCCGGTCCGTGGGGAGTCATTCCTTAGCCCAGGCCCACTGACTGGCCATGGGGGAGCTGAAACTGGAACTGAACTGGAACTGAACTGGCTTGGAGTTTCAGTCTTAATCAAAATGCTAGGTGTGAATGGGGAGGTAACCAGAATGATGAGCTCTTGGCCCTCTCCAGGATGAACATGCCTCATGCCCATATGTGAAGCGTAAATTATGGGAGATGAGAAGACAGGTGGGAAGGAAGGAAAGAAGCAGCAGTATTAGTTGAGTACCTCCTA
Organism: Choloepus didactylus; assembly: GCF_015220235.1. NCBI lineage: Eukaryota > Metazoa > Chordata > Mammalia > Pilosa > Megalonychidae > Choloepus > Choloepus didactylus. Next base: position 81,633,882 of record NC_051308.1, on the reverse strand, counting down.
CATTTCAAACACTGTGCTGACTACCAGTGATTCAGGAGTGGACAAGGAGTTTCTATTCTCCCAGAGCTTGTTCTTTAGCCAAGAAGACAAGTGTTAAATTAAACTTAAAATTCATTAAATCATTACTGGCATAAAAGTGCTGCAAAGGGTTAGAGTTGTGTGCTAGAGAACTTTTAATTAGGAACCTTAATCCAGTCTGGGGGGACGAGGGTCAGGAAACAGGTGTTGATGTTGAAGACCTGAAGACTGAGTAGTTGTTGGCTAGGAAGGGGACAGGATGGAGAGAGTTTTAGGCACAGGAGAGGGCAGGTGTGGAAGGCTGGAGAGAGGAGAAGGTGTGGCAGGCCTGGGAAATAGGAAGAAGGCCAGTGGGGCCTGTGGTGTGGTGACTGCGTGAGAGTTATATGCGGGAGGCAGGACTACCTCAGGCAGGGCCTTGCTGACATCTCCAGGGATGTTCAGTGGGGCATCCTTGAACGGTCTGAAGCAGGGAGGTGAACAGATTTGCAGAGAATGAATGGGGGTGGGCGATGTTGCTGAGAAGAAGGTAGAACAACTTCCCTGAATGACTATGCCTGCTCAGAATTAGGGAAGTAGAATTAATGTCCTCAAAGTGTCCATCTCTTTCCTCTTGCCTTCTCCTTCCAACACTGGCCCTCAGCTATAATTTTGTTTAACCTATTGGAGCTGTACCAACACCCTGTCTATGGACCTTATAATCTAACCCCATTACATGCTAAAGATCTGTTAACCCTGCACAGAGTAGAGACATAGTCCCTGCCCTCTGGGATCACACTCTAAGCATCCCCTACTGATTCAAATAATGGGTAAGAATTGATGAGTGTGTGGGCTTTTATTTTTGATGTTCAGTTGAGAAATTATTTTTAAAAAATGCTTTGCTGAGAACATTGCTATATGATTATTATGATTTTATTTCTCTGATAGAACAATAGCCAGCAGATCAAGCCAACCCACATGCTTGTTTATGGGATATTTCTCTTTTGCTTGCTCCTTAAACCCATGACACATCATGATGCTGAATCTGTATCCTATTCACTTGGTTAATAACCACCATAAATGTAACATTGTGTGATTTAGGGGAGCTCAGAAGTGCTCTGTAATTTACCCTCTAGCCACTCCGCATCTGGGAAGGGGAAATAGAGTTCCCCCAGTTCCTTTCCGAGAGACAATGTTGTATTCTCTGTTCTAAAGAATGTCACCCGGGTGGATTTTTCGCATCTGGATTCTGGTGCTTGAGATGGGGAGGTATTAAATGATTACCCCAGCCTTTTCTACTGACTCCGTAAATTCCACATTCTGTCTTCAGCTAAGTGCAACCAGCTATTCAATGTTTCTGCCTTCTGCTCCCTGCTCTTTCTCTGTCCTCTCCTTATTCTCCCTAGCCCTTCTCTGTTTTCATTTTTTACCCTTTCAAAAGGAAAGGGTGGATGAGTTGGGGGTAGGGCCCAGGGAGGGTGGTGCTAGTGCTATGCTTGTGCTGTGTGTGAGAGTTAGGCTTGTTGGAATGGCTTCTAATTAGAGCTTTACCTATTAGAATAATTCTGACATCCCCCTGCCTTCTCCAACAAACAAATAAGTGAACAACCAAGTCCAGATGTGGGGCAGATTCTCCCTCTGGGGAATCTGATCAGCTCCAAGTTTGACCAGCGATTATTACAAAGGAAGAGGAGCCCTCATGATTTCAGCGCTCTCCAACTGTGACAGTTCTGAAACGAGACTAAAGCTCAGCACCAGGAAGCCACCCAGGAATTCTAACTTCAGAGTCACACACTTACGGAAAGTTAACAGCAGGAATAGACCTGAAGAGTCATCTTGCCGCTCCCCTGGTTTTCAGCCGTGGGCGTGGGTCTCTGGAGATGGCTGGAATTAATGCTGTGGGCATGCGGGTCTGTGGCACACCCAGCATTGTCCGTGGCCTGAATAATGCTTCCCGTAAGTATGCACCACAGTGTAATTTTTCAACAGTATGTTGATACTGTTGTGATTTATAAAATATAAATACATTAAAAAGCATTTTGAATAAATAGTGGCTTTTCAAAAATTTTTTAGTTGGTGTAAGTATAGTGGTTAACAATTTGGGCTTTGTAGACAAGCAAATCAGAATCAGTCCTCTGCTCTGCTATTTAGTAGCTTTGTGGTTTGGGGCAAGTGACCCAGCTTCTCTAAGCCTCAATGTCCTCATCTATATTTTAAAAAAGGGAGGCAGGGGGAGGGTGGTAATGACACCCTATTAATTGAAATGACTCCTCTAGGGGCTGGAGTGGGACTTGAAGTTTAGACATTATGAAGGGAGCCTCACACGAGTAAGGAGAAGAACTGCCGATCCGGTGTACCCCATTATTATAGATGAAGGGGTTGAGGCCCAGAGAGGGCTTGAGGAGCCCGAATTCCAACCTGTGCCTCTTGTCTCTAGTGGAAAGCCCTTGCCTGGTACTAAGCCTGATTTTTGTCAAGTCTACAAGTATTTCTGGTATTCAGTCTGCTGTAGGTACATCAGGGGAAGTAGAAGTAAAAAGTTGCAGACCTAGTGGTTGCATTCATGAGCAGAGCAATCCAGAGTAGAAGATAAGTATGACCATAACACAGCAGATAGGACACAGCTCAGTTCTGGGCTGGGTGACTCAGGCAGTGGGTTTTTTAGGAGTCACTAGAAGGGGTATGAACTGGGCCAGTGGGACCCAGATCTCTGCCCAAGATTAGGTGTTCCACAGTCAGTCTGGGTTTCTTTGTCTTTGTCACTGATTAGAAATAGTGTTTTGGATAGTTCTCTTTTACTAGTTGCTTACCTGTCTTTCCTCTACCCTGCATATATACACACCTTGTCTATCTTGTTGTCTTAAAAGAAAGGTATATCTTTTTTTCAAACTTTTTCAGTTTGGTTGTAGATCTTGATTTGATTACTGCTTGGGAGGGGAGAGCAATTTTAGATCTTTAAAGAGATACCCCTGTTCCCCGAAATTTACCAATGGAAAGTGATAGATTCATAGCAAGGTTGAGAGAGACATTGTAGGAGAACTGAACAGGGCAAGAAGGTTTATTACAGAATCTACAAACATGGGGACAATGGGAAAAACAAATATCCTGAAAGGTATGGTGGGAGTGTGTTGGAAGGAATGAAGTTATTTCAGGATATTTGTTTTTCCCATTGCTTTGCTTTGTTCTGTTTGGAAATGTTTTTTTTATGTGATAAATAAAGTAATTTTAAAATAAAAAAAAAGAAAACCAACAAACCATAGTCACACCTGAGCATTCCCATATCATCAAGATCACCCTCAATATCTTGTCTGTTCTTATTGGATTATCATTCCCCCTTCTGTAGCTGCTATCTCTAGGTCCCCTATATTCTATAATGTAAGACACTTATTTTACATTTTTCACAGAGTTCACATTATGGTAACATACAATATTTCTCCTTTTGTGTCTGACTTATTTCATTCAGCATATTCTTTGAGATTCATCCATGTTGTCATATGTTTCACGACCTTGTTCCTTCTAACTGCTACGTAGTATTCCATCATGTGTATATACCACATTTTCTTTATCCATTCATCTGATAAAGGACATTTAGGTTGTTTCCATCTCCTGGCAGTTGTGAACAATGCCGCTGTGAACATCAGTGCACCAATATCTGTTCGTGTCACTGCTTTCAGATCCTCTGGGTAAATACCGAGAAGTGAAATTGCTGGATTGTAGGGTAATGCAATATCTAGTTTTCTGAGGAACCACAAAACTGTCTTCTAGAGTGGCTGAACTATGATACAGTCCCATCAGCAATGAATGAGTTCCAATTTCTCCACATCCTCTCCAGCATTTGTAGTTTCCTGTTTGTTTAATGGCAGCCTTTCTTACTGGTGTGAGTTGATACCTCATTGTGGCTTTGATTTGCATTTCCCTAATAAGCTAACGAAGATGAACATTTTTTCATGTGTTTTTTAGCCATTTGTATTTCCTCCTCAGAGAAATGGCTTTTCATATCTTTTGCCCATTTTATGACTGGGCTGTTTGTACTATTGTCATTGAGTTGTAAGATTTCTTTATATGTGTAAGATATGAGTCTCTTATCAGATACATGGTTTCCAAATATTTTCTCCCATTGAGTTGGCTGCCTGTTCACCTTTTTGACAAATTCCCTTTAGGTACAGAAGCTTTAAAGTCTGACGAGTTCCCGTTTATCTATTTTTTCATTCATTGCTTATGCTTTCTGTGTAAGGTCTAACAAGCGTCCTCCTAATATTAGGTCTTGAAGATGTTTCCCTACATTATCTTCTAGGGTTTTATGGTACTGTCTCTTATATTGAGATCTTTCATCCATGTTGAGTTATTTTTGTATAGGGTGTAAGGTAGGGGTCCTCTTTCATTCTCCTGTACATAAATATCCAGTTCTCCCAGCCCCATTTGTTGAAGAGGCTGTTCTGTCCCAGTTCAGTAGATTTGGGGGCCTTAGCAAAAATCAGTTGACCATAGATCTGGGGTTCTATTTCTGAATTCTCAATTAGATTCCATTATGTCAATATGTTAATATATGTGCGAATAACATGCTGTTTGATTACTGTGGCTTTATAGTAGTCTTCAAAGTCAGGCAGTGTTAAGTCCTCTCACTTCGTTTTTCTTTTTTAGAATGTTTTTGGCAATTCGAGGCATCTTTCCTTTCCAAATAAATTTGATGACTAGCTTTTCCTAGTCTGCAAAGTGGATTGTTGGAATTTTGATGGGAATTGCATTGAATCTGTAGATCAGTGTGGGTAGGATTAGCACCTTACTGTCATTTAGCCTTCCTATCCATGAACACAGAATATCTCTCCATCTCTTTAGGTTTCCTTTTATTTCTTTTAGTAGAGTTATGTAATTTTATGTATAGAGGTCTTTTACATCCTTGGTTAAGTTTATTCCTAGATACTTAATTTTTTTTTAGTTGCTATTGTGAATGGAATCTTTTTCTTGAGTATCTCTTCAGTTATGTTATTTCTACTGTATAGGAATATTACTGACTTATGTGCATTAATCTTGTATCCCACCACTTTACTGAATTTGTTTATTAGCTCAAGTAGGTGTGTCATTGATTTCTCAGTGTTTTCCAAGTACAAGATCATATCATCTGCAAATAATGAGTTTTACTTCTTCCTTTCCAATTCGGATGCTTTTATTTCTTTGTCTTGCCCAATTGCTCTGGTTAGAACTTCTAGTACAATGTTGAATAACAGTGGTGACAGCGGGCATCCTTGTCTCATTACTATTCTTAGAGGGAAGGCTTTCAGTCTCTCACCATTGAGTACTATACTGGCTGTGGGTTTTTCATGTAAGCCGTTATCATATTGAGGAAGTTTCCTTCAATTCCTACATATTGAAGTGTTTTTATCAAAAAAAGGATGCTGAATTTTGTTGAATGCTTTTTCAGCATCTATTGAGATTGTCGTTTGATTTTTCCCTTCTGATTTGTTAATGTATTGTATTACATTGATTGATTTTCTTATATTGAACCACCCTTGCATGCCTGGAATAAACCCCACTTGGTCAGGGTGTGTAATTTTTTTAATGTGCTTTTGACTTCAATTTGCAAGTGTTTTTTTGAGAATTTTTGCATATTCATTAGGGAGATTAGCCTGTAGTTTTCCTTTCTTGTAGCATGTTTATCTGATTTTGGTATTAGAGTGATGTTGGTTTCATAAAATGAGTTAGGTAGTGTTCCATTTTCTTCTGTTTTGAAAGAGTTTAAGTAAGATTGATATCAGTTCTTTTTGAAAAGTTTGGTAGAATTCCCCTGTAAAGCCATCTGGCCCTGGGCTTTTATTTGTAGTAAGCTTTTTAATAACTGATTAGATCTCTTTACTTGTGATTGGTTTGTTGAGGTCTTCTATTTCTTCTCTATTCAGTCTAAGTTGTTCATGTGTTTCCAGGAAATTATCCATTTCCTCTACATTGTCTAGTTTGTTGCCAAAGAGTTGTTCATAATATCCTTTTATGATTTTTTTGATTTCTTCAGGATCTGTAGTAATATCCTCCCTCTAATTTATTATTTTATTTATTTTTGTCTTCTCTCTTTTTGGCTTTGTCAGTCTAGCTAAGGGTTTGTCAATCTTGATCTTCTCAAAGAACCAATTTTTGATTTTATTTATTCTATTGTTTTTTTTGTTTTCTGTATCATTTATTTCTGCTTTGATCCTTGTTATTTCTTTTCTTCTACTTGCTTTAGGATTGGTTTGCTGATCATTTTCTAGCTTCTTCAGTTGTTCCATTAGTTCTTTGATTTTAGCTCTTTCTCCCTTTTTAATGTATGCATTTAGAGCTATAAATTTTCCCCTCAAAACTGTCTTTGCTGTATCCCATAAGTTTTGATATGTTGTGTTCTCATTTTCATTCATCTTTAGATATTTAGCACTTTCTCTTGCAATTTCTTCTTTGACCCACTAATTGTTTAGGAATGTGTTGTTTAACCTCCAGATAATTGTGAGTGTTCTGGATCTTTGATAGTTACTAACTTCTAGTTGCATTCCATTGTTCACGCTCCTTCTTGCAGCTTAATGACCCGTCTTCTTTATGGGGTTCTGCAATTGAATCTAAGAGAGCTGTCTTTTTTCAAGGGAGGAGGCCAGTTTGGTCCCAAGTTCATGACCCTAAGGAAAGGTGATTCAGAAAAGAGTTGCCCAAATTATTCAACCTCCTTGGTATTTCCTATGCACAACTCCGGAAAAGGGCTCCTTGATTCAGCAGTTGGCCTTTGTTGTGGTGATACCAGGCCAGGTGGTGGGATGGGGTGGGGGTGCTGGAGGTTTAGAGGGTGAGGTGGGGGTGGGGGTTAGAGAATGGACAAGAGAGCTGGGATCTCCTGGTTATTCAGGATTGCTGACTTGGTAAAAGCTGGCAGATGGTGTTAAGTATTGCATTAAACATTTTAAAGAATTTTCTCATTTAATTCTCACAACAACCCTATGAGGTAGGTTCATCACCACCAGAAGAGGACCCGAGGCTTAGCTGTCTCAGTAACTTGCTCCATGACTCACCACTAGTAGATGGTAAAGCCAGATTTCAAACGAGGCAGTCTGACTCCAAAGCCTGTGTTTTTAACCACTATGCTATATTGCCTTCCTAATTTATAGCCTGTGGAAAGTACCCATATTCCATGGTGGCTGCCTGCCCTGACCTTTTGTTACTCCTGATGCATCTTAATTAACAAAGGTTAAATGATGTGTCTGTTGGTGTGTCAAAATCCGTTCAGGGGAAAAGGAAACTCACTACTTGGTATTAGTTTTTGGGAAAAAAAGTTCTTCCACTGAAAGAGATTTCGAAAACAATGGATTATTAGATTTTCTGTGTCATTTTGATCTTGAAATCATTTTGGACATATTGCCCTTTTACCCCTGTAAAATAGGCTCATGTTACAGCACAGGACAGCTTGGCAGAGAGGAAAGAACAAAGGCCCTGGAATTAGATTCTGCATTTGAAGTCAGAATCTGGCTTTAAGACCCTGAGCAAGCTTTTTAGCTTCTGAGCCTCAGTTTCCTCAATGGGAAATTAAGGGCTTGGGGGATCTGCAAGCATTTTGCGAGGATCAAATGATAATGCTGTATGTAAAGCACCGAGCCCAGTGATTTGCACATAGTAGTATTTCAATTAATATCTATTACTATTTCCTAGATTATTGATGAGAAAAGGGAGGTACAAAGTGAGAAAATATATTCTCTAAATTACTCTATGCTCCACAGAAACTCTTGGTATGTTGTGTTGAGGATGATGCCCCTGTATTTTCAGTCTGTTGTTACTTGCACTGGGTCATACTAGCTTTTAGAATGTACTGCAATCTTGGGGCTTCAGGATCCCATAATCACTTTGTATCTGATCTGTGTTCACAGCTATTAGTTTACCCAAAATACAGGTACCAAATTCTAGTTAAATAATTACGATCCCTTGATGATAATAAAACAAGTCTATCCCTAATAAGGCACAATATCAGTTGGCCATGAACAGTAACAATACTAGGCTGATATATGTGGTTCTCTTTATCTCTCCTAATTCTTTTTGGAATTCTTTTTCCAATTCTGGTTTTAAATTTACCTCCTCCAGAGTATCTATCCATTATTATTTCCTTCTTAGCTCCTTATTTCCCTTCCCTTCATACTTATATATTCAATATCATATGCTAGGTCTGTGCTTTTTGCATTGCTTTTGGATTACTTGAATCGTCTCTTTTAAGAGAAGAACATAACACATTATTATTTATTGTAATAAATGATTTATTTGCTTTCATTCATTTCATTTATTATAGGCTTTATTATTGTTTTGTCTTTTCTTTCCCATATACTTTTATTCCTCTGTTTCAATCAGGTTTCTTATAATTACCAACTAGATTATTAAATTCTTGTGGTGAGTTCTCTACTTTTTATCTTTTTGTTGTTGTTGTTGTTATATCCCCCATCCCCCCACTCCCTTGCAGGCTTGTAAGCCTGTATACAAGCACAGCACCAAACTTGGTGCTGAGTTTATAGTAGATCCTTAATATTTATTGTTTAATTGACAGTGTGATAGTCATACTCATTTAACTCAAATGAGAAATTGTGTGTTGTAATGGAGAGCTCATCCATACTAAAATTGACCAAATTCTTGTACTGGTCCTTATGGGTGGTATGATTATAAGTCTAGTGGTTAAATCTTTCTGAGTCTTGATTTTCTGCTCTGCAAAAAGAAGATAACAATGCCTGCCTTACAGGGGTGTTAAGGAAATTAAAGGGAACAGCATATGTGAAAGTGTCTGGCACCTTCCTTGCTGTACCAGAGACATGCATTTCTTTGGATTTCATGACAATATGAAGAATCTAAATTTAAGAGGAAAATGAGAATACACCACTAATACTATTTACGTGATTCAGTTCTTTGGAGCAGAGTCCACAGAGACTACTTTCTGCTGCTCTGTCCGTCTGCCTTCCTCCTAGTCCTTCCACTCTTCGGTAGAAGGAATCTTGGGAGCACCTTATGCAGTTATCTGTATTCAGGCCATGGTGCTGCAGAGACTGGACCCCATTAAAGTTTGATGGTGCTTCCCGGAGCTGCTGTGCAGGAGAGGTGAGATGGAAAGAAGGAAAAGAATAAGAAATTTGGCAGCTCTTGAAGAAGGCAGGAGCAGGCTTGTTGGTTTATGGTGCATATGTGTGCCTGCCTATGGGCCATTTTTAATCCTGCCTGAGGCTGCATCAAAGTATATCTGCATCTATACTTTTCATCCATACCCTTCATTTATTATCCTAAGGAGAAGGCTTGAATGCAAATAGTGTAGTAATTGTATTCCCTTAGTAGCTTTCCTTCTTTATCAATGATTTGGTTAAAAGGCTTTATTTATATCAACAGCTCCAGGGCTGGAGCCCCCTAGTCTTTCTTCAAGCTGCTCCAAGGTAATCTCCCTTTTCTTCTGGCCTCCTCATAAATAACCCTAACTGCTCACCTGACTGGTTTGGTTTTTCTTTGCTGAGAGATCCCAACTGTAACGATTTACTGGGGATAAATTCCCCAAGTCATCAGTCCTGTAGGCAAAGCCCAAGCCTGGGTGAACATCTGAAAATGAGTTTTTGCAGCAAAAACATGACTCTGCCCGAATTTTCCTCATATGTTTCTGGCTTTCTATATAGGAGCAGACTCATTTCCCAGCAGGGTGAGCTGAGACCATCTTCTCAGTATTTTTGTGAAGGGAGGAAGGATAGCCTGTTTGATGATTTCTAAAAGGCAAAATCCCTGCAAACTTGGTAGTATATTAAAAACAAAAAAAGGCAAGCGAGTACAAAAAGGAAGATGATGGTGATGATTATGATGATGATGGTGATGCTGTGTGTGTCTTAGTGCAAAGAGACATTCCAGAAAGTGTATCTGCATGTACTACAGTTTTAAACTTTTTCTACATCCTTGACTTTTTATCTTTGAACAGGAGATTGTTTCCTACAAATGACTCCCCTTTCCAGCATCACCGTCTCTGCCCATGTTGTTGATGGTCTGTGTGGTCACAATGGAGTGCTGGGTCTCCTCCAGGCTCTGCCAGCCCCTGTGAGGGACCTCAAGCAAGCTGCTTAACTGCGTCAGGCTGGAGTTTATTCAATTGTAGTCTGGAAGTTTTGTATGGATGCACTTTAGGGAGTCTTGAGCTACCTGAAATTGTGTTCAAAGTATGTGTATATGACCATTTCCCACCAGGATTTGATATCTTTCATCCACAAGCATATGATGCACATTTTAGGACTTTTCTATTAAATCATCTCTTGAGAATGTATTCGAATCTTCTTATCTTTCCTGTTACCAATACTTTTTGGATATATTTGATGTCTTCATCCACCCTAAAGTATAGTTGGTCCCTAATACATTATTTTGCTGTCTTTTTCTACCCTCTCTCTCTTGACTGGACCTTCATCAAGTCCTGCAAGGTTCCATTCCCTGTAAAAGCAGAGTAACTTGAATCCCAGCCTGAGGTTATCCCTGCTTTGGTCCATTATCACACCTTCAATTGGATAACCTCTTTCTCTCCCAAACAGGAACTTTGGGCAGCTTTTCCTTCCCCATTTGATGTGGCAGGAGGAGCTCTTTAGCACTCTAGCTTGATACTCCATGCTCTCATCAGCTGGAATCTCTTCCTCCCTGCCCTTGTGCCGTTGCCCCTCCTGCCTCGTTACTGTCTCTCAGGGCTCCTGCACCCCAACAAGGCCAGGCTCCGTGTTCTTTCTCATCTCAATCCTCTTCGTCTGTCCCTTTACCTTGCTGTGGTTTTGTTTATATCCTTCCTACCTTTTACCAACCCATGTCCGTGATGTTCTGTCTTGTGGGAACCAGCTCAAGATCCATTGACTACTCTGGAAGATAGCCTTCCTACTCTGTACCCACTCAGCATTTATCTGCATTTTCCCTCCATAAGCAGATACTGTGTTCCATCTTCTGTAATTCTTCAGGACCTCTTATTTGTACATTGATATTGAGGGTGGGAGTCATGTTCTCTTTTCCCTGTTCTCTAGGGTGATTTGAATATTCTCAAACATGTAATAGATAGCTGACAAATGCGGGATGAGTGACCGGTGAAAAGCAAAAGTCTGTGCATACCTGCCTGGGAGCTGAAGTGGGAGAAGGATGTGTGGGACTCATGGACCCATCTCAAGCCTTATCCTACAGGTCCATTCATACTGTCTCCAGAGTGTACTTCCCAGTCCTGAGCCCAGGTAGCAGGAATAAAAATATAGGCAATGACTGATACTTAGGCTCAGTAGCAGTATGTGTGTGGGTGCTGAGCTAAGCTGAGGGTAGAGAATCGGGTAGCATGGAGCGGAGTCCTTTGATTAGGACCCTGGGGTTGGGGAGAAACAAATCCTGTTTCTCCTCCTGTTTCAGACACAGTCCGTATTACTTATCCAGTTAACTTAGAGGAGGCTATTTTCTTTCTCTTCATGTCTTTTTTCCCCCAATAAATGAAACATTAATGCTGCCAGTTGTCTGCATGACACAGATTCCTTTTCCTTCAATCTCTCTCTCTCTCTCTCTCTCTCTCTCTCTCTCTCTCTCCCTGCTCTTTCCCTCCCTCCCCTTTCCTGAACAATTAGCGAAGTGTTTGGTCTTTGGTTTGGATGAATAATTGATTTCGAGGCTTTGTGAATGATTCATGGGCCATATGCTGGGACAACAGGATGTGTGTGTGTGACACCATCACCTCGTTGAAAGTTCAGAAGCTTCTCCCTGGCTCCGTGGAGGGGCTGGCCATTACCCGGGAGGAGGGCAGGCTGCCTGTGGTCTTGCCCTCTGTATTCTTTCAAAGGTGAGAGGGCTGGAACTTCTCCCAGAAGGGCAAGGCTCTTTACGGGTGTGTGCATTTCAGTTCTTCCAGACTAGTGGTTCTGTTTTTGGTCAGGTTAACCAATGAATTGGAGTTTATCCTCTTTAAACCAGCTAACCTCTCTTTCTAAGACAGGATGATTAATTTGATTTTCAAAGTGTCCAAGGAAAGGAATCATACTCTTTGAATCAGAGTCTTTCAAACCTTGTAAGTCAAGGGACATTTTTTTTTTCCCTTTGGGTCTTAACCTAGATATTCCCCGGTATGACGCTAAAGCTGTTTCACTGGAGCTAGAGAATACCTGATTGTCATTCACGATATAATACTTCCTTGTCTTTGAAGACTGTTATTAAATACTGGTGTACAGGAGACTGAGACGGTCCCTTTCTACAAATCATGTCAATGTTATTCTTCTTGGAGGGGAAAAGGTGGGGCTCCTGGATATGCCCTGATCTTTGGAAGCCAGCTACGGGGGGCCAGAGTGGGGGAAGGTTGTTACATTAAGTCTTGAACGGAGGCCATTGTCTCATAGGGAGTCTAGCTCCACGTTTTATGATAGGTAGTCGAGACAGAGGCAGCATGTGAGTAAAATTCAAGACTCTGATGGAGATTCGGCCGTGTGCTTGTTGGTCATTCAGGTTTTTACAGCAAGATCATAAAGATAGTCCTCTGTATTTTCTAGTAAAAATTTAAGATTATGCTTATCATATTTAGGTCCTTAATCTGTCAGGAATTTATTTTTGTGTGTTGTGTGAGGTAGAAAGTTATTTGTATGTTCTTCCATAGTTTCCCAGTAGCATTTGGTGACTAGTATATCCTTTGCCTACTGGTTTGTAATGCCAAATATTCCTATGTAATGCCACTATGCACAAGTTCCTATATATATGGTCTGTTTTTAGGCTATCTGTTCTATTCCTGTGGTTATTATTTGTCTATACTATTAATGACTATATTTTTATAATGGTTTTTGATAACTGGCATTGCTAATCATCTCCTCCTCATTTATCTTCAAAATTGGCTAATCTTGGGCATTCCAGTTTTATATGAATTTAGAATCAACTTGTCAAAATCTTAAAGTTTTATTTGGAAATGCAGTAGATTTCCTGACTAATTTGGAGAGAAATGACATTTTCACAATGTTGTAATATCTTACCAACAATATCTCTCCATTTGTTTGGGGTATATTTTAGGTTCTATTAGAGTTGGAGATTTTTCCATCTAGGATTTGCACAGTTTTTATTAAGGCTATTCCTATGTATCTTATAATTTGATTGCTATTGTGAATGGATTATTGTTACTATTTCGATTTCTAATTGGATATTGCTAGTGCATAGCAGCGTTACTGCTTTAGTTTGTTGCTGTTATATCTAGCAATCATGTCAAAGCCTTTCATTAATTGAAATCATTTGTTTGTAAATTCTCTTGATTTTCTATGTAGAAAATTACCATAATTGCAAATAACTACAATTACTTTTTTCTTTCCAATTCACCTACCATATATTTCATTTTCTTACCTTATTGCACTAGCTAGAACTTCCAGAAAATTATTGAACAGTGGTAGTAGTAGACGGCTTTTCTTATCTTGTTCTTGACATTGAAGGGGATATTTTTGAAGTTTCACTATTAAGATAGATGTTTGTTAGAGAGTAGTGGTGGATACCTTTTATAAAAGAAGTAAAGGGTAACAAATTAATTTGAATAATAGCATAGTATTTTCAGTTAATACATGAACCCAGAGGTTTGGAAATTCATTCTGTAGAAGGCTAAAGACTGAAATTATTGTGAATGCTTTTGAAAATGCTGTTAATAAGTTTGACATTAATGATAAACTTATTTTTACAGTGATAATATGCATAGAGTTTTGGTGGAATATGATGTTACTGTATAAACAAAGTTTTCACTAAATTGAGAAACCTATGAAACAGAAATCTAGGTAATGGGTTGTGATGGGCACATAATTCTTAATCACAGTCAAACAAGGTGTATTATTCTACAGGTTGAAATAGAAGTTGTAGGCAAAGAGAACCAGTAGGCAGATAGAACCAGTAAATGAAGAGTAACAAAGAAAATTCAGAAAGTCTATCAATGAGCAAGACAGGAGGAAAAAAGAGCAATTAGAAAGTAAGACAAATAGAAAATATGACAGCAGAAGTAAATCTTAATAGCAATCAGAACAAATGCAAATAGATTAAACTTACCTTTTAAAAGACAGACTCCCTGTGATTTTTTCATCCTATGTATGTATAGCACTCATCTAAGTAAAATGACACTGAAAAGTTGAAAATAGAGGGGATGGTAAAAGATATACTAGGCAAATGCTAACTAGAAGAAAGTGAAGGTAACTAATTTTTTAAAAAAAGAATCAAGGCAAAAAGTATTAAAAGGGACAGTGATAACGATTTCATGCTGATAAAAAGAAAATCGTTCAATAAGATTGAAAAGCTGTGACTATGCAACCTTCAGCATACATGTCTGTTAAAAATTTAAGGGTTATCACTAGATAAAGAAGTTTCCAACTGGTTTTGAACAAAATGCAACCAAAAATTAGAGGTCTTTATATAAAGTTCAATACCATTTTAGGCACTTAGTCTGATTTACAAAGTAGAGCCTCAAAGTCTTGAACAATTTATACAAGCTGAATAATGGTGAGCAGCAAAGAGTAAAAGCATGCACTGCAATTCTGACATATTCTTTTTTTATTTGCTATCAGTCTCTTCACAAAACTTTTGAAATTCAGTGACTCTTTGCATTTCTAAAAGTATATGAAACTTTTGATGAAGCTACATCATATATATGTGTGTATGTGCATGTGTGTATTCACATGTGTATAAATATATGACAAACACCCCCTACCCTTCCAACCTCATCACATATACAATTTATATATATACATATATGCTCTAGTTTTAACAAAGGTTTCGAATACTTTGAGAAATGCATATGCACACACATGATTACTTTTACAATTTTAAAACACTTATTGTCCTTTATCCTTCATAGTTCATAACAATTCTAATGTCAACCTGTTTATTTCCTTAAATAAACTTTTATTTTTAGCTCTCTGGAAACTTTAGGATTTTTCCTTTATTTTTGACATCCTAAATTTTCAGTAGTATATGTCTTATCTTTTTATTTATTTTTTATTCTTCATGGCAGTGGGAGGTCCTTTCAATGCAAAGATTTGTATCTTTATTCAATTTTGAGAAGTCATTTTGAATTGTTTCTTCTTTCCTTCAAATTTCTCACCTAAAAAAAATTGACTTCTCACCATTTCATCTCTTCTCTATTTCTACTATTCATTTTAGATGATGTTGGAACTTCTCTATATATGCTGTATCTCTTTTAACTTTTAAAAAATACTTCCCATCATTTTATTGCTCAGTGTTGATTTCTGGTAAAATTCCTCACTTCTCTTTTCTGGGTCTCTAATTCAGCTCTCTATTTTTCCATTCAGTCTATTGAATCATTTTTATTTAAATTTTAGTTTTCAAAATTTTAATTTGTACTATCTCTGCTTAATTTTTATTAAATGCTTGCAGCATCCTCATAATCTTCCCTAAGGCTGCTAATTATATATGTTATAATCTTAACACTCATTTAGTGTAAATTCTTTTTTTCTCATTTAAATCCTTATTTTTAATAGCTTGCATAAATGTGGTAACTTCAATGCAGTTGCTGAAAGAATGTTATTAAAATTGAAAATTGCACTGTTAATTCAGGCCATATATCTTGTTAGGGTTCATATTTTTTGTTGCACAGTCCTATGTTTATTTTTTGTCTTTATTTTTTTTCTTTTAGTTGCATATATCCAACCTTATATATCCCTTTTAACCACTTTCAAATATAGAATTTCTGTGTTGCAACTTATGTCCATGATGTGCTATCATCAACACCACCAATTACTGAATCTTTTCCATCATACCAAATAGGAATTCCTGTAGCGATACAGCATTAACTCCCCATTTCCTATCTACATGCCAGGACCTGGTAACCTGCATTCTAGTTTCTAACTTCATGTACTTATGTATTCTAACTGCTTTATATCAGTGAGATCAATACAATATTTTTTTTTGGATTCTGGCTTACTTCACTCCACATAATGACTTCAGGGTTCATCAGTGTCACATCCATCAGAATTTCATTTTTTCACATTTTTTATTTGAAATATAATATATACAAAAAAGTGATAAGTTTCACAGTATGATTTAATAAGTAGTTAGAGAACAAATTTCAAAGAATGTTACGGGTTACAGTTCCACCATTTCCATTATTTCCTTCTAGCTAGTCTAATGCTCTAGCAACACCCCCCCCCCAAAAAAAATAAAAAAAGCATTTATAGAAAGATTCAGTATTCGTAGTCTTTTGTTAAATCCTGCCTTGTCTGTTGCTACCACTTTCTCTCATTTAATCACTTGCTTAATCTTCAGGGATGTCTAGGCAGTGGCTACCCTAACTTGTTCGTATTGAAAAGGGGTGTTGACTTTATGGAAAAGGGGGATGCATCTGGTTGATGATCTTGAAAAGGCTATTGCCTCTGGGTTTTGGGACTTACCTGGCATAAGGAGAATACAGAGGATTTAAGTTTCTGAAAAATTAACTTAGTGAGTGAAATTTTATGGAGTCTCAGATAGGGACCAGGGTTTTCGAGACTACAGTAAGGCTTGTCCTACTGTGGCTATTTGGCGTATCTAGCTGAAGCTTGCGTAAGAGTAACCTCCAGGACAGCCTCTCAACTCTATTTGAAATCTCTTAGCCTCTTAAACCTCATTTTGTTACCTTTCTTTTCCCTCTTTTGGTCAAGAAGACATTCTCAATCCCTCAATGCCATGGTCAGGCTCATTCCTGAGAGTCATGTCCCATATTGCCAGGGAGAAACACTCACCTGGGAGTCATGATCCATGTAGGGGGGAGGGTGATGCATTCATTTGCCAAGTTGGGCTTAGAAAAAGGCCACACTGAGCAACAAAAGAGGTTCTGTGGAGGTGACTCCTAGGCATAATTGCAGGTGGGCTTAGCCTCCCTTTACAGCCGTAAGTTTCACAAAAGGGCTTGACTTATTCTCAAGATCAAGCACTTGACTTAATAAGTAGGGGGTTCCTAATTTCAAATAGCATGTATTCTGTTCATGACAAACAATTAGTGTCTCACATTACTTCGCTTAGTTGTACGATCATCATCACTTTCAATTTTAAACAATTTTCATGACCCACAATACCCCAAAACTCTTATTGGCCCCTAATTATTTATCTATAGTATTTGTGTAGTACTAATAAGGTATTCCTATTAAATATAGTCCTTGGTATGCAATAGGTAGTTTTTCCCATATACCACTCTGTTGTTAATTCTTTGTACCAGTGTCCTACCTTAGAAGAATATCATGCAAGCATGTATTTATAGTGCTAATCCATGGGATACATGCCTTTAAACCACCACTTTCAATCATGTTTGCCTTCAAAGCAGCACTGATCCTTATAATTCATTAATAGACAATCATCACCCCATGTCCATTCCCATACCTTTAAGTTCACCCTTATTAACATCATTTCCCCTTCACTAGCTTCTGTCTATCTCTAGGTCCCCTATATTCCACATTATAAGACACTGATTTTACATTGTTCAGAGAGTTCACATTGGTGGTAACATACAATATTTCTCCTTTTGTTTCTGACTTATTTCATTCAGCATTATGTCTTCAAGGTTTATCCACGTTGTCATATGTTTCATATATATCTCATTGTGGTTTTGATTTTCATTTCCCTGATAGCTAGTAGAGATGAGCATTTTTTCATGTTGTTTTTAGCCGTTTATATTTCCTCTTTGAAAAAATTTCTTTTCATATCTTTTGCCCATTTAATAATTGGGCTGTTTGTACTATTGTTATTGAGTTGTAGGGTTTCTTTATATATTCTGGATATCAGTCTCTTATCAGATATGTGTTTCCTCCCATTGAGTTGTCTGCCTCTTCACCTTTTTGCCAAAGTTTTTTGAGTCACAGAAGCTTTTGATTTTGAGAAGTTCCCATTTATCTATTTTTTCTTTTGTTGCTTGTGTTTACAGTATAATACCTATTACTAGGTCTGGAAGATGTTTCCCTATATTAGCTCCTAGGAGTTTTATGGTACTGCCTCTTATATTTAGGTCTTTGATCCACTTTGAGTTGATTTTTTTTTAGGGTGTGAGGTAGGGGTCCTCTTTCATTTTTTTGGATATTGATATCCAGTTCTCCCAGCTGATTTGTTGAAGAGACTGTTCTGTCCCAGTTTGTTGGACTTGGGGGACTTATCAAAAATCAGTTGACCATAGATCTGGGGGTCTATTTCCAAACTCTCGATTCTATTCCACTGAACAATATGTGGCTTTTAGTAGGCTTTAAAGTCAGAAAGTGTAAGTCCTTCCAGCTTGTTCTTCTTTTTTAGAATGTTTTTTGGCAATTTGGGGCCCCTTTCACTTCCAAATAAATTTGGTAACTAGCTTTTCCAAGTCTGCAAAGTAGATTGTTGGAATTTTGATTGGAATTGCATTGAATCTGTAGATCAGTTTATGTAGAATTGAGATCTTAATGATGTTTAGCTTTCCTATCCATTAACATGGAATATCTTACCACCTATTTAGGTCCTTTAGGATTTCTTTTAGTAACATTTTGTAATTTTCTGTGTAGAGTTCTTTTACATCCATGGTTAAGTTTATTCCTAGTACTTGATCTTTTCAGTTGCTATTGTGAACGGAATTTTTTTCTTGATTGCGTCTTTAGTTAGGTCATTATTAGTGTATGGGAACATTACTGACATATGTGCATTAAACTTGTATCCCTCCACTCTGCTGAATTTGTTTATTAGCTCAAGTAGCTTTGTTGTCAATTTCCCAGGATTTTTCAAATGTAAGATCATATCACCTGCAAATATTGACAGTTTTACTTCTTCCTTTCCAATCTGGATGCCTTTTATTTCTTTGTCTTGGCAAATTACTCTGGCTAAAACTTCTAGCACAATGTTGAATAATAGTAGTGACAATGAGCATCTTTGCATGGCTCCTGATTTTACTACTATGCTGGCTCTGGGTTTTTCATTTAGGCCCTTTATCATATTGAGGAAGTTTCCTTCAAGTCCTGCCTTTTGACGTGTTTTTATCAAAAAGGGGTGTTGAATTTTGTCAAATGCTTTTTCAGTGTCTATCAACATGATCATTTGATTTTTACCTTTCAACCTGTTAATGTGTTGTATTACATTGATTGATTTTCTTATGTTGAACCACCCTTGTATGCCAGGAATGAACGACACTTGGTCACTGTGCCAGTTTGGATGTATTATGTCCCCCACAACACCATGTTCTTTGATGGAATCTTGTGGGGGCAAATGTATTAGTGTTGATTAGATTGGAATTCTTTGATTGAGTGTTTCCATGGAGATTTGACTCAGTCACCTGTGAGTGAAACATTTAATTGGATAATTTCCATGGAGGTGTTACCCTGCCCATTCAGGGTGTGTCTGAATAAAATCACTGTAGCCATATAAAAACCTGAAAAACAGAAGGAACTCGGAGCAACTGAGAGTGACATTTTGAAGAGGAGCTGCAGCCTAGAGAGGAACATCCTGGGAGAAAACCATTTTGAAACCAGAACTCCAGAGTAGACACCAGCCACGTGCCTTCCCAGCTAATAGATGTTTTCTGGGCACCATTGGCCTTTCTTTGATGAAGGTATACTTGTTGATGCCATAGCGTGGACACTTTTATGGCCTTAAGACTGTAACTTTGTGACCAAATAAACCCCCTTTATAAAAGCTAATCCATTTCTGGTATTTTGCAAATGGCAGCATTAGCAAACCAGAGCAGTCATGGTGTATAATTCTTTTAATGTACCTTTGAATTTGATTTGCAAGTATTTTGTTGAGAATTTTTGCAACTATACACTAGGGAGATTGGCCTGTAGTTTGCCTTTCTTGTAGTATCTTCATCTGGTTTTGGTATTAGAGTGATATTAACTTCATAAAATCAGTTAGGTAGTGTTGCTTTTTCTTCAGTTTTTTCAACAAGTTTGAATAGGAATGGTATCAGTCCTTTTTTGAAAAGTTTGATAAAATTCCCCTGTGAAGACATCTGTCCCTGGGCTTTTATTTGTAGGAAACTTTTTGAAGATTGACTGGATCTCTTTACTTGTGATTGGTTTGTTGAAATCTTCTGTTTCTTCTTGAGTCAATCTAGGTTTTTCATGTGTTTCCAGGAAATTGTCCGTTTCCTCTAAATTGTCAATTTTGTTGGCGTACAGTTGTTCATAGTATCCTCTTATGATTTTTAAAATTCCTTCAGGATCCATAGTAATGACCCTGCTCTCATTCCTGATTTTGTTTATTTAGGTCTTCTCTCTTTTTGACTTTGTCAGTCTAGATAAGGGTTTGCTAATCTGTCTTCTCAAAGAACCAACTTTTGGTTTTATTTATTCTCCCAATTGTTTTTTGTTCTCAAGATCAATTACTTCTGCTTTAATCTTTGTTATTTCTTTTCTTCTGCTTGCTTTAGGGTTTGTTTGCTGATCATTCTCTAGCCTCTGTAGTTGTTCAGTTAGGTCTTTGGTTTTAGCTCTTTATTCTTTTTTGATGTATGCATTTGGAGCTATAAATTTCGCCCTCAGCACTGTCTTCACTCTTTCCCATAGATTTTGAAATGCTGTGTTCTCATTTTCATTTGTCTCTAGATATTTACTAATTTGTCTTGCAATTTCTTCTTTGACCCATTGGTTGTTTAGGAGTGGGTTGTTTAACCTCCATATATTTGTGAAAGATCTGGTTCTTTGGTGGTTATTGATTTCTAGTTGCATTCCATTATGATCAGAGAATGTGCTTTGAATAACTTCAATATTTTGAAATTTATTGAGGCTTGTTTTGTACCCCCAGTATGTGATCTATCCTGGTGAA
The DNA here is from genome assembly GCF_015220235.1 of Choloepus didactylus. Taxonomy (NCBI): domain Eukaryota; kingdom Metazoa; phylum Chordata; class Mammalia; order Pilosa; family Megalonychidae; genus Choloepus; species Choloepus didactylus. The sequence goes on along the minus strand of NC_051308.1, from coordinate 81,613,164 downwards.
TGGTCCATGAGTGCTAGAGAAGAATGTATATCTTGATAGTTTGGAGTGTAAAGATCTATATATGTCTGTTAAGTCTAATTCATTTATCACATTGTTTAGGTTCTCAATTTCCTTATTGGTCCTCTGTCTAGTTGTTCTATCCATGGAATGAGTGGTGTACTGAAGTCTCCCACTATTATTGTAGAAATGTCTACTGCTCCCTTCTGTTTAGCCAATGTTTGTCTTATGTACTTTGGAGCTCTTTTATTGGTTACATAAACATTTATGATTGTTATTTATTCTTGGTGAATTGTCCCTTTTATTAATATATAGTGTCTTTCTTTGTCTCTTATGACGTCTTTTCCTTTAAAGTCTATTTTCTCTGATATTAGTATAGCTACTCCTGCTTTATTTTGTTTGCAGCTTGTATGGAATATTTTTTTCCATCCTTTCACTTTCTTTGTGTTGCTGGGTCTAAGATGAGTCTCTTGTAAAGAGCATATTGATGGGTCATGCTCTTTAATCCATTCTGCCAGTCTGTATCTTTTAATTGGGGAATTTATCTAGTCACTTTCAAAGTTATTACTGTGAAGACAGTTCTTGAACCAGCCTTCTTATCCTTTGGTTTTTAGTTGTAAGATCTATTTTTTCCCTCTCTCTCTTTTTTTCCTTTTAAGTTACCCTTACTAATACTCTTCAGTTCTGTGCCCTTCTCCAGACCTCTCTCTCCTTTCTTTTTTTTTCTCAGCTGGTAGTGCTCCTTTTAGTATTTCTTGCAGGGCAGGTCTCTCTCTTTTTTTTTTTTTTTTAATTTTTATTGGGATTGTTCACATACCATACAATTATCCAAAGATCAAAAGTATACAATCAGTTGCTCCTGGTACCCTCATACAGCTGTGCATCCATCACCACACTTAATTTTTGTTCAATTTTTAGAACCTTTTCATTACTTCAGTCAAGAAATAAAGTGAAAGATGGAAAAAAAAAAAAAAAAAGAAAAGGAAACTTGAATCCTCCCATATCCCTAACCAACCCCCCTCAGTTGTTCACTCATAGTGTTGGTATAGTAAATTTGTTACTGTTTATGAAAGAATGTTGAAATACTACAAACTGTAGTATAGAGTTTGCAATAGGTATATATTTCTTCCCTATATGCCCCTCTATTATTAACTTCTAGTTGTATTGTCATACATTTGCTTTGGTTCATGGAAGAGTTTTCTAATATTTGTACAGTTAATCATGTACTTTGCCCACCATAGGATTCAGTTTTGTACATTCCCATCTTTTGACCTCCAACTTTCCTTCTGGTGACATATATGACTCTGAGCTTCCCCTTTCCACCTCATTCACGCACCATTCAGCACTGTTAGTTATTCTCACATCTTGCTACCAACACCTCTGTTCATTTCCAAACATTTAAGTTCATCCTAGTTGAACATTCTGCTCATACTAAGCAACAGCTCCCCATTATTAAGCCTCGTCCTATATCTTGGTACCTTATATTTCATGTCTATGAGTTTACATATTATAATTAGTTCCTATCAGTGAGACCCTGCAATATTTGTCCTTATGTGTCTGGCTTATTTCACTCAGTATATTGCCCTTGAGGTTTTGACATCAACCCATTTTTTTTTAAGATGGTTTTGTTCACACCCCATACATTCTATCCTGAGTAAACAATCGATGGTTCTCTGTATGGTCATATATTTATGTGTTCACCACCTTCACCACTATCTATATAAGGGCATCTACATTTCTTCCACAAGGCAGGAGGGAGCATCAAAGAAGGTAGAGAGGCAAAAGAAAGAGAAAAAAAAATGGCGGCCAGAAAGTAACAAAAGGAAAAGCAACCCCAAATCCAAGTAGGGTAAAGAGTTGGACACTACCACCAATGTCATGTCCAACACGCCTTCCCTATCCCCCACTCCTATCTGCATTTACCTTGGTATATCGCCTTTGTTACATTAAAGGACGCATAATACAATGATTCTGTTAGTTACAGTCTCTAGTTTACATTGATTGCATCCCTCCCCCAATGCCTCCCCATTTTTAACACCTTGCAAGGTTGACATTTGCTTGTTCTCCCTTGTAAAAGAACATATTTGTACATTTTATCACAATTGTTGAACACTCTAGATTTCACCAAGTTACACAGTCCCAGTCTTCATCTTTCCTCCTTTCTTCTGGTGTCTCACATGCTCCCAATCTTCCTCTCTCAACTATATACATAGCTATCTTTGTTCAGTGTACTTACATTGCTGTGCTACCATCTCCCAAAATTGTGTTCCAAACCAGGCACTCTCGTCTTCTCCTATCACTCTGCAGTGTTCCCTTTAGTATTTCCTGTAGGGTGGGTGTCTTGTTCACAAAGTCTCTCATTGTCTGTTTGTCAGAAAATATTTTGAGCTCTCCCTCATATTTGAAGGACAGCTTTGCTTGATGTAGGATTCTTGGTTGGTGGTTTTTCTCTTTCAGTATCTTAAATATATCACACCACTTCCTTCTTACCTCCATGGTTTCTGCTGAGAGATCTGCACATAGTCTTATTAAGCTTCCTTTGTATGTGATGGATTGCTTTTCTCTTGCTGCTTTCATGATTCTCTTTGTCTTTGACATTTGATAATCTGATTATTAAGTGTCTTGGCATAGGCCTATTCAGATCTATTCTGTTTGAAGTACACTGCGCTTCTTGCATCTGTAATTTTATGTCTTTCATAAGAGATGGGAAATTTTCATTGATTATTTCCTCTATTATTGCCTCTGCACCTTTTCCCTTCTCTTCTTCTTCTTCTTCTGCCTCTCGAGAGCTGCTGTTGTATGTTTCCATTGTGTCTTTCATCTCTTGCGTTGTGCCTTTCATTTCCATATATTCTACTGGTTGTTTTTTTGAACTTTCAGTTTCTGCCTTATATATGCCCAGTGTTTTCTTTACAGCCTCTATCTCTTTTGCAAAATCTTCTCTAAAGTTTTTTAATTGATTTAGCATTAGTTGTTTAAATTCCTGTATCTCAGTTGAAGTATACGTTTGTTCCTTTGACTGGGACATAGCTTCATTTTTCTTAGTGTAGGTTGTAGTTTTCTGTTGTCTAGGCATCTGACCTCCTAGGCCACCCCAATCAGGTTTTCCCAGATGAGAACAGGCTCAGGTCACAGAAAGAGGTAATATTTCAGTATCTGGTTTCCCTGATGGCTTTCCTTACAGGATTGAGACACCTGTGCTTTTCTGCCGGGCAGGTGCACCTCTCACTGCCTGTGTAAGAGGGTGTGGCCTGTGGCTCTCCTCCCCCAGGCTTTGGAGTCTGGTTCTGGAAAGACTGAAAGATGGACAGTAGAGCTGGGCCCCTCCCTTTCCTCTTGGGAAGCTATGCCCCCTCCAGAGATGTCATTTGCATATCAATAAGTTCTTTGTTTCTGTGACTCTGCTGATCAAAGTGTTTTGATTTTAAAATGTCTGAGGCTGTCTTTACTGCAAAGTGCTGCAGGCTGAGAACAGCTGAGGTTTTCTCCACAGAGAGAGAAAGGGACAGAAAAACTCCCAGGTTCACCCGTCAGCCAGAGATAGCACCCGATCCTCTGGGCTCCCCTTCCTGAGACAGATATGTCCCCGGACTCTCCCAAGGTCAGTTGTCACCAAAAGCCTCTGTCTGCTTGTTGAGGATTCGCTGTCTGTATTGAGCAGTTAATATTAAAACCTCACTTGGAGCTGGGCTGAGAGAGTGCACTGTGCAGCTTCCGTGAGGGAGGGGCTCTCGGCTCTCGGCTCTCGGCTTTCAGCGCGGGTCCGCAGTTTTGCTTACAGATTTTATGCTGTGATCTTGGGCATTCCCCCCAATTCAGATTGGTGGATGATGAGTGGACAGTCACATTTGTCTCCCCTCTGTTATTCCAGGTTACTTACTAGTTTTTTGGTCATTTATGAATTGTTCTGGGGGGGACTAAAAGTCTTCCACTCCTCTCTATGTTGCCATCTTAGCTCCTCCCCTGGCAGATATCTTTTTAACAATTCTCTCAGCATTTGTTTATCTGTGAACATTTTAAACTCTCCATCCATTTTGGAGGAGAACTTTTCTGGATAAAGAATTCTTGGCTGGGAATTTGTCTCTTTCAGAACCTTGAATATGTCATACCACTGCCTTCTCACCTCCATTGTGCCCACTGAGTAGTCAGTACTTTGTCTTATGCTGTTTGCCTTGTATGTGGTGAATTGCTTCTCTTTTGCTGCTTTCAGGACTTTCTCCTCTTCAGCATTTGTCTTATCGGTATATGTCTCAGATTGGGTCTGTTTGGATTTATTCTATTTGGTGTTCATTGGGCTTCTTTGATTTACATATTTATGTCATTTATAAGGGTTGTGAAGTTTTCCCCAACTATGTCCTCAAATACTCTTCCTAGCCATTTACTCTTCTCTTCTCCTTCTGGGACACCAATGATTCTTATATTTGTATCCTTCATGTTGTCCTTTATTTCCCTGAGATCCATTTCACTTTTTTTTTTTTAATTTTTTTCACCATTTGTTCTTTTGTGCATTCTCATTCAATTGCCATGTACTTTAATTCACTTATTCTTTCTTCTGCCTCTTCACATCTGCTGTTGTGTGTCTCTAGTATATTATTAATTTGATCCACAGTACCTTTTATTTCCAAAAGTTCTGCTATCTTTAAACTTTAGTCTTTCAAATTTTTCTTTATGCTCTTCTGAAGTCTTTGTGATGTCTTCTGTGTCTTTAGCCAACCCAGTGAAGTTGTTTGGAGATTTGTATATATTTCTTTGATTAATTGCTCCAGGTTCTGTCTCCTCTGGCTTTTTAATTTGGTTGTTTGGCTGGTCTCTATCTACTTGGGTCTTCAGAATGTGCTTTGTGATTTTCTGTTGGCTTCAGGGCATTTGCCTATCTTGATAAGGTTATTTTGGGATATGCAGGATTATTTGAACATTTGTATATAATTTGGCAGAGCTACAGCTTGCTGAAGTGTACTTTCCCTGTCTTCCAAGGAGATGACACTCTTGGGCCACCTCTTACTCTCAAGCCAACTTTCCCCCAGCATCACCTATGTGCTGTGCAGGCTTCAAACCAGGTGGAAATCCAATCATCACACCAGTCTCCATGTGCACTGGGGACTGCCAGCCCTGTGTGTGTGGGGTGGGCCCTGTGCAGTTTGGCAGGGAGTCCTCAAGACCATGGTGGGTTTGGTAGTTCCCAGGTATCCAGGTGGACTGCTTTAGGGCTGTTGGGCTGCGAAGGCTGCGAGTCTCATCCTCCAGCTCCGGTGCACCTCAGTCCTTGTCTGCTGTGCACCTGCATGTCTCTGGGGTTGGGGAGGGGCTCCTGGTGCTTCCGTGCAGTGCCCTTGCCTCTCCCTGCCTCTCACCCATGCACATCTTGGGCCTCCATGGAAGAAGAGTAAATGCAGGCACCACAAGTCTGCTGAATCCCGAGTTACCTCATGGGAGCTCCTGATTATGGGACTGTGAAGGCTTATCTCTACAGCCAACTGCTGAGATGTCTGCACAGGGAGTGGACAGCCGTTCCTTCCCCTGCTTGGCAGCTAGCTCTAGCTGCCAGCCTCTGGCAGTAGTCCTGGTCGAATAAACTCACCCTGTCCTTTCAGACACAATTTCTCCACTTTTTCATCCAAATCCTCACTATGTGTTATAGAGGTCCCTCTTCAGCTGGTTGCATCCTGGAGCCACTGTTCTGCATGCTCCCTGCCCCTTCTCCAGCCCCTTCCATCGAGGAGAAGTTTGCTCTGCCTCTTCTATTCTGCCATCTTCCTGGAAGTCTCTGTAAATTCTCTTTTGAATTTGTTTTGTCTCTTGGAGTATTGGGCTTCCTCAAGGGTTTGGTGATTTTGTAATGTCATCTTCTGTCAGTCATATCTGTTTCTGCAAACTGCTTGAAGGGAGAAGAAAGTGCTGCAAGGGTTATAGCCCAGCAGGAGAGTGGGAGGGGTGACACCTGCTGCTGGGACAGTCAATTTGATGGCCTGTCATCTGGGTGCATGCACTGCTTGTGCCTCTTAGGCACTGCACCATCCCTCTCACCCAGCTTCCATGCCCATTGCCCCAGTTGTAGGCACATATTCCTTTATTACTGTTTTGTACAAAGTGGGTAAGGAGGAGCGAGTTAAAGCACTTACCTTAACCTTTCTGTTATGGTACCCAAACTGTCACATCATTGTTCACCCCCAGAAGTGGCATACTCGTGGTGCCAGACCCAAATTTTATAGCAGTCATATCCACATTCGGGTGATATGTCTATGGTTTCCTTTTAAAAATCAGATTGCACCTACTTCTGTCCTGAGGATTTTCTTCTTGATACCTAGCCTACCAAAGGTTTGCTTTGCTCCTTTTTTCCAGTGTGATTACTTTATGTATATATAAAATGATTTCTGAGCATTTAGGGAAGGAGGAAGAAGCTACATTGTGTCCTCAGTTTGCTGTCTGAAGAAGAAGTTGGGTGAGTTCATTTTACTCATGTTCAAAATGAGATGATGATGATGATGACAGTGACGATGAAGATGATGCTATTGTGGTGGTGTTTACCTAGAATGGTACATGTTAGGCACTGCTGTAATTGCCCATTCAATTCTATAGCAACCCTGTGATGTATATCATCTTATTATTGCCATCTTATAGATAAATAAGCTGAGGTCTAGAGAGGTTAAGTTGGAAGTCAAATCCAAATAAGCAGCTACCTATAAAGCACTTAGCATGGTATCTGGAGCATATTAAAACCACAAAGCATGGTAGGTATTCTTTTTTCTCAGAGCTAGCAATGGAGCTGAGTGATAATGGCTCTCTTTTCTCAGAGCTAGCAACAGAGCTGACTGATAATAGGCACTAATATATGTCAAATTAATGAAAAGACACCAAAAAGTTATATTCCATTCCATCTGCAAAATATCTGCTGTAGAAGTAGTTGGATAGGGAACATTGTCCAAGTGCTTAATAAAAAAACTACGGGTTTCTGGACATTGGTCACTTGATCTGTACTCCACCAACTTCCATTTTAGATTTTTAGATATTGAATTGTTGGTTCTTAAAATCGTTTTACTTTTTCCACTTTGTCATGTTGTATAATCACAAATAATTTAACCAGGTTTTTTTAAAAATCAATTTTTAATCTCTCATGTTCAGAGTACTGAAAACCATATTAACTTCTTTAAGGGAATTTACAATCTCATTTCTTTCTATATATTACATAAACATTTCTATATACCACGTGAGAAGTATTCTCTTCATTCAGTAGTACTATATTGAGTACCAGCATCTTATTGGCACAGAGCAGGTGTTTGATAAAGTGCTGCTTAGTAAATGGAATATTTCTCCTGTGTTGTATGTAAATATATATATATATACAAATTAGGATGCTAGTTTCTGCTTTCATGAGTCTCATAGTCTAATGGAAGGGAGAGATTTACAATAGCTAACTGGAATATAACACCACAGTCATGCTTACTGAATATATCCTGGGAGCATGGAGGAAGGAGAAGGTAACTGTGTTTGGGGGAAAAAAATCACAGGGGAGATTATGTTTGTTTAAGCTGGTGTTGAGGATGGGTGGGAGGTTGCCATGGAGACTGTGGAACAGGGCATTCAAGCAGGGAAGGTGGAGGAAGGAGATCACCAGATAAAAAGGGTACGAAGCAACCTGAGTAACAAAGTTTTGAGAATCTACAAAGTGAAAATCTGTTCAGTGATACAGTGTTAATCTGGAAAGGCTTCTGTTGAATTTTGAAAAAGATCTTGAAGATGATGATAACCATGGATTTGCAAAATGCAATATGGTTATGACATTCCTTGCTTAACACCCTTCAATGGTTTGCTGTTGTCAGCAACAGAATCCAAGAGCCATTCTAAGTCCTTCCTAACCTGACCACAGGCATCCTGCCTTCCGGCAATACTGGAGTACTTGCAGTTCCAAGAATTTAGTGCCTTTTCGTGCCTCCTCCCTTTTGATCATGCTCTTTTGCCTGCTATTATAAATCCTTGTTAACCCTCTGGCTAAGTGACTATGCTTTCTCCTCATAGCCCTCCACCTTACCTTTCTCCCTGGCCAGGGTCATTCTAAAGCTCTCATAGTCGCTCTCATAGTCACTCTCATAGTTGACGTTATTAGTGCCTCTTCCACTAGGTCTCCTTCACCATATGGGAGCTCACTGAGGCTTTGAGGACTCTGAATTCCTTGTGTGCCTAGCACTTAGTAGTCATGCAGCAAAAATTGCTGGATGAACAGGTGAGTGAATGAACAAATGAATGAATGAATGAATGGCACTTATGAAAGGGAGGGAAATTTAGAGAGGCAGGCAAAATAGTTCAAGGATGTTCCTGAGGCCAAATGAAGAAATGCCAGGTTGATCTAACCTTTGCCTCCATGGGAGGAAGACTATTCATTCCCAGGATCCTTCCCTCTCCCTGAGTCATCCCTGTAACATTTAATAATCCCTTAGACGGGCTGGCCCCTCAATCCCATGAGCCCCACACTGTCTGATGCCCACTAAAGCCTCCCTTGAGCTGAGTGAAAGCAGCCTGAAAAAAAGATAAGCTTTCTTTCTTAGTTAATAGAAATCCTCAGAGAAATAACCTCTGAATAGTAGATGTAAAACCACCACACGACGGAATGGATAAGGCTCCTGGTAAAATTCATTTCTCCACAGGCATATAGACTGAGTCTAGACTTTGCTTCCCGCTAAGAAGCGATAAACACCGAGGCTTAATCATTTGACCCAGGATCTTAAATGAAAACAGGACAAAGTTGAAATTAGAAACCAAGATGTCCTATAACAAATATAAAATTGTCCTATTTGGTCTGTATCTTCCTTGTCAACAGCATCAACAGACACTTAATGAACGCCTACTGTTTGGGTTCAGTATCCTGTTGTATTCTGGTGATATAATGCACAATTAGTGTCTTCAGGTTGTTCATGATAGGAGTGATAGGGGATATTCACAAAATTCCCATAAAAAAGTTTCCTAGGTACCTTCTGGAATTGATCATAATTATGCACATACACACAATACAAATCAGAGGCCTTTGATTGGGTGCCTCATCATCTGGCTTTTCCTGTATCCTCATCTCCCAAACCATGGCATAAGGCTGATTTTTATGTTAACTACCATAGTCTCTATGCTGTGTGGCAAAATGGTATGTGTTATATGGTTTTATATAAGTTCATTTTTACTATGATGTGTGCATCCTAAGATTTAACAGGGTTTTTAGGCAAAAAGATTGTACTCCCACTTTGAAAGGAACTGAGGCTTTAAATCTAACATTCTGCTGCTGTAACAGCAGCAGTTAAAGATATACCTAAAGACAGACAGAAGGAATTTCTAAGGAATAGGGTTTTAGGAACTAGAAGTACAAGGAGTTACGAGTCTCCCAATTAGATACGTGGACAATGAAAAGGAAAAAAAAAGAGGGGAGGCATGACTTACAGTTTAGCAGTAGCAGGATTGTTAAGAGCAGATACAGAAGTAAATTGATGCTCATCACCCAGATTAGTTAAGAACAGACTAATTAGTTAATGAACAGTTCTAGTCCTGTATTCTGAAGAGCTGGGTTTCTGGGCAAGCTGCAGTGCTTAGCACCAGCTGCACAAGGGTGTGGACATGCTCACACCAAGCAGAGGAACATATGCTAAGTTCTGACCTGCAAAGGCTGGTCTTTTTGAGTTACACATTCTTAAAGGAATATCAGAGAACTCATTTGGGCAGATGAACAGAAAAGCAGCAGGGCACAGTGGCATGGACTCTGGAGCCAGACTGCCTGGGTTCAAATCCCAGCTCTGTCTCTTACTAGCAGAGGGATTCCTGTTTCCTGATCTTTGCATCCTTTGAGGTTTTTCCCACATGGTATCAGGGTTGGTCTGTGTGACCAGGAGATCACAGCAGAAGTGAAGATGTGACTTTTGAGGCTCGGTCATAAAAGGCACAGCCACTTCTGCCATGCAGTCTTGGATCACTTGCTGTGGGGGAAGCTAGTTCCTGTGTCATAAGGACACTCAAGGAATCCAGTGGGGATATCCATGTGGTGAGAACCAAGGACTCCTGCCAATAGCCACGTGAGTGAGCCAGCTTGGGGAGCCCAGAACTAGTCAGGCCTTCAGATAGCTGTGGCCCCAGCTGACATCTTGCCTGTAACCTCATGAGAGAGCCTGAGCCAGAACACCCAGCTAAGCTACCCTCTGATTCCTGCTGCACTGTGTAAGATAATAAGTACTTGTTGCTTTCAGCCACTAAATTTTGCTACACAGCAATAAATAGCTGAAGTAAAAGACTTTGTAAAGAGCTAGTTTAAAAGATGTTGTGAACGAGAGGCTTGATTTAATAAAGAAAATAGTTGCATATTCTTAATTTCTTTCACAGAATATTTCTGAAGTAATATTTCCCAAAGTAACTTCTGTGGAATGCTAGTCCATGGAAGTCCTGCAACATGTCCCATATAAAAGGGGTTTGATGCTTATATAAGGTTGGAAAATGCTGGATACTAGATCCCCTTCTTGAAAAAGCATATCAAAGAATCTGAAAAGTCCTAGGGACTTTTTTTTAGCCCAATGTTTCACAAACTTACGTTATTAAGGAATTTCTTTATATAATAAAACTTGTTAAAATAGCGGGGAACAACCTGTAAGAAACATTGTTCTGTGTTACTGGTTGTCAGACTTGGAGTATATATCACAATCACCTGGAGATCTTGTTGGAACATAGATTGCTGGGCCCCACTCCCAGAATTTCTGATTCAGAAGATCTGGGGTAGGGCCTGAGAATTTGCATTTCTAATGAGAGTTAATAAGATCCCTCTGCTGCTGCTGCTGCTGCTGCTGTTTGAACACTCCAGGCTCCTTGGTAAAGACTTTAAAGAATGAGCGTGCAAATGACCAATAAGCAGGCACATGAAAAGATATTCAGCATCATTAGCCACTAGGGAAATGCAAATCAAACCACAGTGAGACACCACTTCACAACCACTAGGATGGTTATAATTGAAAGACAGACAATAACAAGTGTTGATGAGAATGTATAGAAATTGGAACCCTCGTACATTGCTGGTGGGAATGAAAAGTGATATAGCATTTTGGGAAATAGTTTGGCAATTCCTCAAAAGGTCAAACACAGAGTTACCATATAACCCAGCAATTTCACTCCTAGGTATGTGCTCAAGAGATTTGAAAACATATGCCCACACAAAAACTTTGACATGAATATTCATAGCAGCATTATACTAGCTGAAAGTAAAATAGTGGTTGCCAAAGGCTGGGGTGGGGGAGCAGGAGATGGGCACTGAGTGATGATTACTTTGGGGAGTAATGAAAATAAGACATTGGTGATGGTTGCACAACTCTGTAAATTGTACTCTTTAAAAAGGGTGAATTTTATGGCTTATCAATTGTATCTCAGTAAAGCTGTTATTAAAAAAATGAGTATAGCCTCTAAATTAAGACAGCAACAAAAATACAAATATCCAATTACAGTATACATTATAACTCTATTATAATCTACAGGGTGCTAAGACATACCTCAAACAGAGGCAGTAGTGGCTGGATATGGCCCGTTAGCTCTTTTCCTTCCCTCCTGTGGAAATAATAAATGTTTTTGTTATTTTTATTGCGGCTCTGAGTGAGCAGAGGGAATGATGGGGAAGCAGCAGGCTGGCCCTGGGCAGTATTGTAAATGGAGAGTATAAGACTGGCTTCACACGCGTCATTCACACAGGGCAGTAACAGTTTAAAGGGTTACCCTTCCCAGGTTTGGTTTGTTTGCTTTGGTGTTGTCTGTTTTGCATTTTAAGAAGGCTTAAAGTTCTAACAAAAGAGGCTCCCAAAGCTCTAGGGTGCATCAGAATCACCCTAGGGTTCTTGTTTAAAATGCAAAAAATTCTGGCTCCTCCCCCCCAAAGGTCAGGGATCTGCATTTTAAGCAATCACCCGGGTAATTCTGATGCAGGTGATTCATGGACCGCATGTGAAAAAAAACTGATCTAGAAAAACACTTACCTATGGTGGGAGAGTCCTTAAATGTGTATGGGGGTGACAACACCGTCTCCAGGACATTGGTTACTCTGGGAAGGAGGGGCAGAAAATCGGAGGTGGGGTGGAGCCGTGGCAGTATCTGGAATGTTCGTGTCTTTTAGAAAATGAATTGAAGGAAATATTAAAAGTTAAGCTGTATGAGATTTAGGGCTACGTACGTTGTATATTTTCCATTGCTTTTTGAATGTCTAAACTACTTCATAATGAAAGTATATAAAAATATTGTGTAATCTTTGGAATTTTAGATTTTAAGGCCATTTCAGGGATGGCTCACACTGAGACAGGAGGTTCTGTATGCCGGGGCTCTGTGTATCCTGCAGTGTTGCAGGTTATGGCTTGGCGCCAACAGTGTCCTTCCACAGGCCCGCTGGGTGTGAGGTCCGGGGTGGCTACTCCTTGCTAGACACAGGCTGTCAGTCAGGGCAGGATGCGGGAGCTCCAGAAGCTTCAGGGTGGAATTTCCACTCAGAACAGGGAAGGGAGCAACAAGGAAACTGCAGCCTGCCTGCTTTGTCTGCCCTGGGAGTTTGGGAGGATTCCCTGTTTGGATCACAATACCTTCAGTTGTCATCTCCCTTCCTTTCCTCCCATAGTTTTCAAGATCCCCTGGCTTTTCCCCGGCCTCCATGAGAGTTTTTTTTTTTTTTTTATTTCTCATCCAAACGCTAACTCAAGGACTCTCAGTCCAGTCATTTACTTTGCTGTTTTCTTCAGATATATTCTTTCCTCTGTCGCCTTTTACATACGTGAATGAGGTCACCAAATAAACCTCCAGAGGTGACTTCCTGCCTGGGGGAGGGACAAATTGGAGGCTCTGAGTCAGCTTGGAAGTGAAGGCGAAGCAGCTGGTGAGCCCGAGACGGTTTTGTAAATGGGGAGTACACATCCAGCAGACACAAAGCTTGGTTTGGAAGGAGATGAGTGCCAAGTCATCAAGCTTTAAGGCAGCCATGGGCCAACTGGGAAGCCGGCCAATGAGTGCCATCCCCGAGGAAGAAGGAGGTCTGGCAGAAAGTGCTCTGTCCTGAGAGTTAGGAGGTTCAGGCTCTTGCCAACTTCTTCCTTCCTTGAACCTCTGCCCTCCTGTCTAAGAGCAGGCAGTGCCCTCCATCTGCCTCACGGCATGATGAGAATAAATCAAGGCCTGTAGAAGACGGATGCTTTTTAATTATATAGTTACTGCAATGCCTCACCCCACTGTTACGGATTAGATGTGTCCTCCCAAAATATGTGTTCAAGTCCTCACCGCTCGGTTCTTTGAAGGTAAGCTTATTTGTAAATAGGATCTTCGAAGGTACTATTACTTAAGATGACGCTGAACTGCATTCGGGTGGACCCTAATCTTACGTGACTGGTGTCCTTATTAGGAGAGGAGATTTGCACGGAGACTAATTGATGGCCATGTGATGGCGGCAGAGGTTGAGTTATGTTGCCACAAGCTTAGGAACGTCATGGCTTGCCCGGCCACCCATCAGAAGCCAGGGGAGAGGAATGGAGGGGATTCTCCCCTTTAAGAGGAAAATGGTCCCGCTGACACCTTGATTTTGGACTTCCATCCTCCAGCACCATGAGATAAAAATTTCTGTTGTGGTAAATTTGTTGAGGTACCTTGTTACAGCAACCCTGGAGAACTAAGACACCTGCTAACTTGCCTCCTGCCTCCCCAACTTCTTGCTGCCATTGGTCTCTCCACATAAGCCCTTTGCTGGGGTCCCCTTCTGTTTTTCTATCTCAAACTTCTCCCTTCCCCTCCCAGATATACTCTCTTTTATGTTTGATGACTTTTACAGTTTTTCAAGTTATCTGAGGGCTCAGAGTGGGAGGAGATCCTCAATGAAGAGACAGCGACTAGCTCTCCACTGTGTGCCAAGCACTGTGTTAGCTGCTGTGGGCCATGCAGTGTTCACTTGGTCTCTTCTCCATTCTAAGGAATCTTTGGAGACAGTGCACCCATCAGATCCTCTTCTGCCTCTTCATGTAAACGGCCTATCTCGTGGGTCTGGAGATGCTCTTGGCAGGGGTGTGAGGCTACCCTGCAGACCCTGAGGGTTTGAAGTTGGGTGTCAGCCTGGGGTCAGAAGTGCTGAATAGGGATTTTGTTCACCACTTTTCTGCATTCTTCATGCCTAATTGTTTCCCAGTTCCTGTCTGTCCTTTTAAAGCAAGTGATCTGTTCTTCCCTTCAGTGCCGTTCTCCCAGCCACCGGCCCAAGCCCTCATCATCAAATACATTAAATTTCATGGCTCCTTGATTGGCTTCCTGCCTTCATTCCCTCCCCAGTTTCAGTCTGTTGGACTGTCGTGAGAATCTCCCTAAAGCCTTCTCTACAGCATGGCGCAACCCTGAATGAGAACCTAGAATGACTTCCTGTTTCCTTTTGCCTCATCTGACCTCTTCTGCATGGACTTGGAAACCTTCCTCAGTTTCTGTGTTGCTGCCTTTACTCTATGTGTCCCCACCACTGCCCCTGTCCCCCCAAACTAGCCAGCTGCTTGGCTCTGTTTTCTTAAACACACCTCCATTACTCTGACTTTCAAATTCTAGCTCAAGATCTGCCCTTATCTGAAATCCCTCTATTCTCCCTCCTTCTTCACATCCTGTGCACCGTTCCAGTCTCTCTCCTCTTTTGAAGCCTTCCGTGATGACTTCAGGAGTCCTTTTGCATTCAGAACCACAGCTCATTAGAATTGGAGGGGACTCTGGAGATCCTTGAGTCCAGCCTCTATCCGGAGACCCTGAGAGGTGAAGTGACTTGCCTGTGACTACCTAATTCCAAAACCAGGCCTGTTGGCTCCTAGTCCAGTGCACCCCACGTCTCACTGTGCTGCCTAATGATGCAGAGGAAGTGTTCTCGCCCACAGCTAACCGGGATGCTGTCATCCACGGCAAAGGAGAAGCAGTGGAAGTAAATTACACTGTTTGTGAAGGTTTTCTTATTCATGCCTTTGCCATGCAATTAGCACTTTATTATAGCCTGTTCTCATTCTTATTGTCAGTTCCACACATTGAGCCCTTTATTATATCAGAATACACCACTGCCTTGTTGACTAATTATTTTATGCATGGAAGTCAAAACTGTCTTAAATATCTTCGTAGCCCATAGCATCTTGTGCAGTTCCAGGCACAGAGTGGAACCCGCTAGCTACTTATTAATGCACTGAATTCCAAGAACAATTCCAGCCCAGGCTCCTAGTTGAGCTGTTAGGTGTGGTGAGGACCTGCCCACCCACACCATTGTTGGCTTTGCCTTAATTCTTGATTGGAGGCTTCCCAGAACCTCCTGGCTAGAATTAGTTATACCTCCCTTCTGTTCTCACAGCATTTTGTTAGTACCTTTATTGTTGTTCATATCATGTGGATAATTATGAACAGCCCCCGTCTCCTCCTGGATTTTGAGTGTCGGGGACAATAGAAGGTTTTCTTTGTATAGCCGATAGGTCCTAACACTTTCTTTCACATGGCTGTATTCAATACATGGTTGTTCAGTTGAACGTTATGATTAATGACACAGTTAACAATGTCTTGTTCGCATGGGGTCTGTCTGCAGAACCCAGGGCCTCCTTCTACACTGTGGCCAAACCCCAGGCTGGGACTAAGGCCAGGCTGGGAGGACTTGGGATGGCTGCCAGACGGGCAGAGCTAGCCATGCGTCTCTGAATATGTCTCTAGCCGCATTTCAAAGCCAAATATACAATAAATTACTTTGGTCTTATCCATCATATTTAGTTGGCCAAGTCTCTTCCTTCCTCCACCAGCCCAGATAATGAAGAGGTGACTTTTTTATTTTTTACTCTGTGGCATAGAGAATAAAGCAACTTTCCAGGTAACAAGGCACAGGCAGCATTTTCCATTCACCCAAACCAAAACTGTCTGGGAAGGGAAGGTGTGTCTGGGGGAAACAGAAAGGAAAAGCCAGACAGAAAGATGAGACATCCTTCATTGAACTAAGCCTCAGAATTGTGAAGTCTAACCTCATTTTACAAATAAAGAAATTCAGGCATAAAGAAAGCAAGCTAGCTCAAGCTCACAGGGGTGCTGAAGGGGTAGGGTCAGTAATATCAGAAACAACTCGGGACTCCTGGCCATTGCTCTGGCCACCTGTATGGTTTTTCTTAATACCATAGCTGCATCAGGTCATTAAGAGAAATGTCAGACGACTGGATTGTCAAGCAGTGCTTTGAGGTCATTAAGAAAGGAACAGAAGTAGATGGGTTAGAATGGGAGTGCAAGGAATCACCAAGAGGCAAGAGAGGGAAGGGAGGAGGATGGGCTGAAGAGAAAGGAGTCCGTAATATTTGCTTCTGATTCAGGATACTTTCCTTCTCTGGAGAGAGGAATAAGTAAGATAATAAGAGAAGGCCCAGATCATGCCTTAAATCAGCAGGGGTGGATGGGTGTAGATGCAACAGCTCACCTCCAGGCTGCTTTCAGATTCACTTATCTATTTTCCTTATAATTTTACTGCTCTAATTTTTTAGAACTTTCTGGAAACTTCTGGGGATTGTATCTGCCCAAGGTGGGAGAAAGGAAGACGAAGAGTTGTCCCTGGGTTCCCATCGTGCTTGCTGGAGCAAGGGATATTGGTAGAGGAGCTGTTGCTAAGTGGAGCCCCAGGGGGCCGGGCACGTGGCTTCTGGGGATGGGGGTGGGGGGGGGGTGGAAAAAAATGATTAGATTAAAAAAAAAAAATCCCTAAATAAGTGTATTCATAGTCCTAAACAAATACCAAAATGGAAAAGGGGAATTGTAAAACCCTGAGTTAAGATTCTATAACCAAATAACTTAAGAACCAGATAGCAGAGCTGGTCATCGCTAGAAGTTTAAGGGTCCAGATAAAGGGCAATAAAGTACCAGTGTACATGTGCAGGGGACCTGTGCATTAAAGGGATATGGAAAGTTTGGACAACCTGGGGTGGAGTCTGAGAGGGAGTGGTCAGAGAGGGGAGAGGCAGATTAGTGGAGACTATTAGCAGGGAAGTGAAGGGAGAACAGAGTAAGTTAACAGGGTCAAATGTGAGGAAGAACTCACTGCTGGCTTTTGCTTGGGAACCCATGACATTTTCCCACTCTCTTTCTGGAAATCAGAATCTTTTCTTGCACTTGGAAGTGACACACAGGGACCCTGCCCTGATGGAATGGAATTGCCATTTCTCTGTCTGAGATTCCACCCAAAGTCCTTTCTGGTTTTAGGCTTTTGTCAAATAGCAGGGAATAGCCATCCTCAGGCAGTTTGCACGAGAGGAGGAGGGGTGTGGGATTACTGCCTTAATTTTAGCAAGATTCTGGAGCTCCTTGGACGGCAAGCTTTTACATAAATAGAAAGTATTATTATTATGATATCCTCATGCTTTATCAGTGCCAAACATTGGAGTTCTCAATACTGTATTTATTTTTCTGGGCTTTGGAAGGGGTGGAGAAGAACGGGACATTTAGGTTGCTAAGTGATTGTGCTTCTAAAAATAATGAAAATTCCCCAGTGGTTCCTTCTCCTGTTTTGGGGGTATAGTAAAAGGATGCCATAGTCAAGTTATGCACGACCAGCTGTCTCGAGGTGGCCTCGGGGCAACCTGTTGGGAAGGACAGGATAAACTCTCCCTTTCTGGTGCTCCTGTCTGCATCCCCTCCGGGCCCTCTACTTTGGGAAATGGCAGGAACAACTGGGCCTCCCCCTGCTTGAGTTGAAGAGCTTTGCTGAGGTAGTCAGCCCCAGTGATTGATATGGTGATGGTGGGTGGTTGAGGGGAGGTAGTGATGCAGCATTTGGCCTGCAAAGCTGAGGTCCCCAGTGCAGGCTGCTTGGAGCCCTGGCTCCTGATACTCTTGACAGTTTGTTTAGGATTCCAGAGGGCACGTGCTGCAGTGTTGAAATCTTCAGAGAGGCCAGCCAGCTCTGCCAGCTGAGCCCTTCGTTGTTAAGGATGCATCTCACAGGTGAAACTTTGGCAGTGTTCATAGGATTAGGAATGCCACAGTGACCTTGACAGGGGAAGGAGTGTGCTGAAGATAGCTCTGCAGGGGCAGGGGCAGGACAGAGACTCTGAGAATTGTAAGTGATCTTCAACATGATCTTGTGCATCAGCTTCTCCTCTTCCTTTTGAAGGGGACCCCTTCAACAACATCCCTGACATCTGGTCACCAGGCACACACTTGGGACTCTCCCTGTGATGGAGAGCTCACTACCTAACAAGGCACACCGTTCCATTGTTTAGTATGGGCCCAAGGTTTTTTTTGTTTGTTTGTTTTTGTTTTGGGCAAAATCTGGCCCTCTTCAATTTGATCCATTGGCTCTAGTTATGCCTGGAAGAGGAGAAGTGTAAGCCTTCATGCAAGTGACAGCCACTTACACCCAACAAGATATTCATACTTTCCTTGACTGCTCCTCACCTGGCATTGTTTCAGAACCTCCCGTGTCCCCGTCCTCCCTAAACTCCAGGGTTTTCTGTGTTGCTCTTAAAACATGACTCCCAGAACTGAATACAGTACTCCAACTGGTCTGACTAATGCGGAGCACTTTAGGATGATACCACATGTCTGTGAACACAGCTTGAAATGATTTTTTAGCCCCCTCATCACACCATTGGCTAATATGAAGCTTGTGATTATCTATCATTCCCAGATCTTTTACATATGAACAGCTGCCACCATCTTCTATTTTTGTACTTTTGTGTGATTATCCTCTAAGCTGTTGATAAATATGTTGAAATGAACAGAAATAAGGATAGAGCTCAGTGGCACACCTCTAGAGACCTCCCTGCAGCTTGAAACGACATAATAACATTGATAGTGAACATTTGTTGCCTGCAACAAATATATATATATATTCATGAATGTATATATGTGGGTATATATATGTATATAAGTTCACATTGGCCTTCTGAGATGGTTGCTATTATTATCCTTATTATGCTGATAGGGAAATGGAACCATAGAGAGGTTAAGTAAGTTGCCCAACATCACAGAGGATCTAAATAGTAGGATCAGTTTTGAATTCAGTTTTTATTCACTGATTAGTATGATCTAGGCAAGAATTTTTAAATGACAGACACTTACCCGTGGTATTCTCCACCATGCTGACAGTGTAGCATAAGAGATTTTGTCCAGGTTCTGTCTGAAATCCAGGTATATCAAGCCTTTAGCATTTTCCTGTTCTGTTTGTCCAGTGACCCTATCGGAAAAGGAAACGAGATTAGCTTGGATCGGTTCTTTCTAACAAATCCCGGGCTAATTCCTGGTCATAAGAAACAATGATGACTGTGATGATAACACTCCCCACACGTCCCGAGCTCTTGCCTGTGCCGGGCACTGAGCTAAGCTCTTTCCCTGCGTTACGATCATCTTGCTTTCTCATTTCTCACAAGCTATTTACCACTATATTGCTGAATTCTGCCAGGGTTGACATTATGTTCACTGATTATAATTCTAGAATCCTCTTTTTTGGAAATTAAAACATTTGCTTGGGTTTCTTAGGCTCCTGTGTATATCCCCAGTTCCTCACAGCTGCTGGTTTGTAGTTCTTTCATTTCTGGGTCTAAATGAGCATTGAACTTGGGACCTGGAGACTATGTTCAAGTTCTAGTTCTGTTAAATAGCTTTTTATCTATGAGACAAACAGCAAATCATTTAACCTTCTTAGGCCTCCATCTTCTCATCTCTAAAATGGGAACAAATAATCCCTGTGCAGCATATTTCCAGGGATGTTGGAAGGCTCATGTGAGAAAATGTTTATGTAAAAAGTGTCCCTTAGAGTTTACAGTTCCATATTTGACCCATTGTTAATATTTAAAATGGTTAGTTATGCTCCCTTATATCTTATCTTTATAGAATTTGTCCTCCCCTTGTTAGTATGGCTGAGTACTGGTCACCAGCCCCAGAAAGGGATACACCCACCAGCCATCTCCTCCACTGATTTGTGCTTGAGGTGGAAGAAAAAGAGTTGCAGACTTAAGGGGGAGAAATGTTCATTTTTTCCTATGTGAATTCCCTCATCCAGAGTAAAGCTTCTCTGCCTGCCCTCAATCAGCAGAAGGCCTCAAAGAAGCAAGCCACATGGATCCATGAAAGGGGATTGAATGCACTGATTTTCTTTTTCTTATTTTTCATTTCACCCTTCCCCACTCAGTGGGATAATCTGCTGCTACCTGTGATTTCTTGTGGTGTTATACTGGGAGAGTGGGTTGCATACAGAGAGCAAGCAACTATTTTACCCTGTGTCACCAGCAGCCCCATTTCCTCATTGGGAGAAACTAAGGCACACAGGAATGGGCAACAACTTACATGGTGTCATAAAGTCAGCAGAGCCAGGAGCTGCTCTCTTCCATCCTGGTCCTGGGTCTTGGAAGACGTGGTCCACTAGATCTTAAGCTCTAAGAGATCAGGGACAGTGACCATCTTGCTTGCCATTGCATCCCTAGCTCCTCACATTATCTGACACCAGATACATATAGAATGTAAATAATCCTACATGCAGGAATACATAAATGAATAAATGAAGGAGAGAATTCTTTTCCACTGGAACTGTATCTTGCTCCAGCATGAACAGCATGCTGCCCTTCTTAATCTTTGTGAAGAGGAAGCCCAGAGAGCAGTTCAGAAAAGCTCCTCTAATCTGTATTCTTTAAACCATGTTTAAAAAGAATGAAAATGTTCCAAGACTGTTGGAAACATGGGCTAAGACAAGAAAATGATTTTTGAGTGATGTAGGTGTGCTTGATTCTCCAGCTGCTGTCACCTGCTTCATTGTACAAATGTACACGTGTCCTCTCTCACTGCTGAGGATACAGCCAAAGTGTAGTGTGCTGCAGTAGTTAGGATGCACGAGAGATTTTCTGGCTTCAAATCTGGTTGTATTCTGGAGTGGACCTCTTCCTGGATGTCTTGCAGTTTGGCACTGACTCCCCTCATCTCTCTGGAATGAAAGGGGTGCAGTTTTCCTTTGTGTGGGGTTTACACCAAATACTGCTGATCCCAGGGTGGTGAGTTCTCATATATTTTCATTCCACGATTTCCATGAGAGATGCTCATGCCTCCTCATGCTCCACAATTGCCCCTTCTATAATGAGTATAAATAAGGAATTAAGACCGCAGGTTCCCTTCACAGTCAACAAAACTTAACTGCTGGAAGGGACACAGTGAGGGGGCAGATGTAGGTGGAGGAGGCAGGGGTGGGGCATTCTCCCCTGGGCAGCTTGTCCCCAGAGAACCCGTCTGGGCATCGGTCTTTTGATTGTCAGTATTTTGATAATACCGAACAGGACCTTCTCCCCCCAACAAGGGTCACCCTGAACTGAGAATCAACTTCCAGTGTCACATTTGCTTGGAGGGTGTATGGCTTCAGAAGGCCACATTTTGGGGCCGGTGGGAAGAAGTGAGGGGGAGGCTGCTGTGGCCAGACAATGGTAACAAAATGCTAAAGCTTCCAGTTCTGAAGGGCTGAGGTTCCTAATTACAAGTGTGGAGACCAAAATGTGTTCAGCACTGCTGCTGCTGCTGCTGCTGCTGCTACAAGGAGGTGTAAAATGAGAGTTTGGAAGGAGAACCAGGGATAATTTGCTAGTTCACAGCCGTTCTCACACAGTTCACACGGAATTTTTAGTACTCCTACCCCCACCCCCACCCCATTTCTTTTCTTTTAAATATGTCAGAGAAGGTGAGATCAGCAGTCACAGAATATCACGGGGTATATGCACAGGCCCCACGCTCCTTGGCTCTGGGAGAAGGGGCTTCAGTCTATGGGGGAGTGTGAGATCAGCATTTCCACGGCTCTCCTCCCTGTGACCCTGGGGTGTTTCTGGCTCCTGGAAAGCTCAGCCTGCCTGTTCTCAGCAGGGCTTTTCCAACAGTGCCATACAAGAGACCCTGATTGTGAGGTTGCTCAAAGGGCAGGGGGGAAGAGGTGAAAGCTGTAGTGGGTGTCAATGGAAAGGGCTGGCTAAGAAGCCCCTGTTTTTTTTCTCGGGAGCAGCTCCTGATTTTCTTCCTTAGTTTTACCCTCTGGAAAATTGCACCAGCAACTCTAATCTTCCTGCAGTCACCCTTTGCCATACAATAACTGCCTCAATTCCCTGTGACAGCTTCAGACATTTTAACGATCCTTCTGCTGACAACCATGTGGAGCAGGCACGTCCTGTCAGTGTGCTGAGAATCCTGGGACAACTGAGATAATGAACTTCCTTTTTGTCCCAGTTACTGCCACTCAAGTTCAGAACCTCATTACCTTGCAGCAGGGCTATGGCAGGAGCCTCCCCCTTCTTCCCTACCCAGGCGTCCCTCTCCTTCCTGTCCGTTCTCTGAACCACTGCTGGGTAACCTTCCTAAAGCACAGCTTTGTTCATGGTGTTCCCCTGGTTGAGAACCACCAATGGCTCCCCACGCTCCTGAGAGGAGGGAGCAGAGGTGGCTCAGCAGCTCTTGGTGGGGAAAGGCCTCTGGATGTGTTTAGAGGGTGAAATGGGATAATGCCATCAGAGTCAGCTTTAACAAGATTCAGGGTCTGGAACAAGATGCAGACTGGCCTGTTATTTTTTTCTTTATTAGAGAAGTTCTGGGTTTACAGAATAATCATGCACAAAATACGGGATTCCTATAGCCCACCTTATTAGTAACATCTTGCATTGGTGTGGAACATTTGTTACAATTGATGATAGCACATTTTAATAATTGCACTAATAACTATAGTCCATGATTTCACTTAGGCTCACTCACTGTTTCTGTAGTGTAGTTCCATGGATTCTTTAAAATTTTTATTCTGTAACAATATATACAATCTAACATTTACCCCTTTTAACCACATACATATATATATTTCAGCGCAGTTAATTATGTTCACAATATTATGCTACCATCACCTCCATTCATGACCAAAACATTTCTGAGGCTAACAACATGGGGTCATTGTGGGAAGATGGTGGAGTAGGGAGCTCCAGGATTCTTTCCTTCCATTGAAACAACTGCTAAAAGGAAGGAACTGTCTGAAATAGCTGTTTTGAAACTTTGGAGGCCAGAAGAAGACTGTACAGCATCCAGGGAAGAGCAGGAGGAAGAGGCTGATAATTGCAGGAAAGAATAGTAAATAGCTCTCTCACATTGTGGGTACTGGCACCCATGCCCTCTCTTGCAGCAGGCTGCTGTGGGGCCCAGCTGCTGCCTACCTCGCTGGTGATGGAAAAGTACATAAAAATCCTCTTCCCCAAGGCCAGGGGTGGGCATGGTTGGTCACTGATTGTAGATTTTGATTAGTGAATTCAGATGGCTGAGGGTCTGGCTCTGAGGACAGCCGTTGTTTCAGTCCACTCTGGACAGGAGCAGTAGTGTAGATGGCACCCTTCCTGATCCCTCCCCAGGACACTTGGGAGCAGGTCTGTGTCCCCTTTGTGTGCCCCTGGCCCTTTATGAGCTGGGAAAGACTGACTTGGGAAAGTCCTCTCCTGTGTGCCCTCCTCCCAGAATTTGCCCTCCAGACAGTGAAACAGTTAGCTTGAAACAATGAAAGGAGTGTTAAAAATCTATAGAGGCAGACAATCTGGGACAAAGGCCTGCCAGCTTCAAACACCCAGAAGAGGGAGGCCTGTTCCTGGGAAACAATGGGGACAACAAAACTCCTGTAAAGAGGGGAATGCCAATTCAAACAAGAGGCAAAAGGCCAGGATAAGACAGAGGCCCAGAAAGACAAGAAAACCCTGCTCACTGCATTCACCTTGGGCAGGCTTTCCAGGTAGGAGGGTTGAAGCTCAAGAAAATCTCTGTTTTTTCATCAGCTAGTTACAAAATGAAGAAACAGACATCTCAAGGAATAAATCCCAGAGTTAACATTTTAAAATATTGAAATAGACAGTGTACAACAAAAGAGTACAAACAAAGAAACAGGAAATGATGACCCATCCAACAGAAGAGGATAACAATCCAGCAAACACCAGTGAAGAAGTTGAGAACATGAACATAAAGAACAAAGCCTTTTAAAACATGGTCTTAAAAACACTCCAGGATTGTTAGTCTTCTAGAGCAACTAGTAAATAGCCAGGAACAACTAGTAAATAGTCTGGAACAACTGATGGGGGGGCATCTGTGGCTGGACAGATGTTGTACACAAGTCTGGAATGGGTGGAATGACCAAGATCTCAGCAAAAGAACTGTTAGCAGCTGCAAGCTGACAGATGCCACCTGCTGGGCAGGATAGGAAAAGCACAGAGTCTAGAGGCCTCACCAGAAAGTCTGAAAATCTTCAGAATTTCATCCTCAGGGAAACTTGATACTGATTACACCTTTCTCCTAAGACCTGGGCCCATCTGGTCCAGGAAAATCTTATTGAGGTAATTAAGGAAACCATATGCCTCGACAACAAAAATATTTTGAGTCACAGTAGGAAAAATGAAGATATGGCCCAGTCAAAGGAACAAACTTACACTTCAAATGATATACAGGAGTTGCAATAACTAATTAAAGATGTTCAAACAAATCTAAATCAAATCAACAAGCTGAAGAAAAATGTGGCAAAAGAGATGAAGGATATAAAGAAGAATTCGTAAGCTTGAAAAAACAAACGGCATAACTTGTGTGAATGAAAGGCACAACTGAAGAGTTGAAAAACACAGTGGAGACATACAACAGCAAATTTGAAGGATTCATGAACTAGAGAGCAGGACATCTGAAATCCTACACACAAAAGATCAGATAGGGAAAAGAATGGAAAAATAGGAGCCACCTCTCAGGGAATTCAATAACAACATGAAGCACATGAATATACTTGTCATGGGTGTCCCAGAAGGAGAAGAGAAAGGAAAAGGGGCAGAAATAATAATGGAGGAAATAATCACTGAACATTTCCCATTTCTTATGAAAGACATAAAATTTCAGATCCAAAAAGCACAGCTTATGCCAAACAGAAAAGATCTGAATGGACCTACTCCAAGACACTTAATAATCTGATTATCAAATGTCAAAGGCAAATAAGAGGATCCCCTAGAGAACCTCTTTTTGGCTCAGATATGGCCTCTTTCTCTCTAAGCCCACATGACAGGTGAACTCACTGCCCAACCCCCTATGTGGGACATAACTCCCAGGGGTATAAGTCTTCCTGGCAGTGTGGGACATTACTCCCGGGGATGAGCCTGGACCTGGCATTGTGGGATTGAGAAAATATTCTTGACCAAAAAGGGAAGTGAAATGAAACAAAATAAAGTTTCAGTGGCTGAGAGATTTCAAATGGAATAGAGAGGTCACTCTGGAGGGCATTCTTATGTGCTATATAGATACCCTTTTTAGTTTTTAATGTGTTGGAATATCTAGGAGGAAATACCTGAAACTGTTGAACTGCAACCCAGTAGCCTTGATTCTTGAAGAAGATTGTATAACCATGTAGCTTACATGGTGTGACTGTGTGATTGTGAAAACCTTGTGGCTCACACTCCCTTTGTCCAGTGTATGGAGAGATGAGTAGAAAAGTGGGGGCAAAAACTAAATGAAAAATAGGGTGGGATGGGGGGGGGAATGGAACGTTTTCATTGTTATTTTTTACTTTTATTTATTTACTTATTTATTGGAGTAAAGAAAATGTTCAAAAGTTGATTCTGGTGATGAATGCACTACTATATGATGGTACTGTGAATAGTTGATTGTACACTGTGGATGATTGTATGGTATGTGAATATATCTCAATAAAACTGTATTTTAAAAAGAGGAAAGGAAAAAAATTGAGGGGATGTATATTATCCATTCCAAATTTACAGGAAAAAAAATGTCAGAGGCAAAGAGAGAATTCTGAAAGCAGAAAGAGAGAAGCGATCCACCACATACAAGTGAAACTTGGTAAGACTATATGTGGATTTCTCAGTAGAAACCATGGAGGTGATAAGGCAATGGCATGAAATATTTAAGATACTGACAGAGAAATACTGCCAACCAAGAATTCTATATTTGGCAAAACTGTCCTTCAAAAGTGAGGGAGAGTTTAAAATATTTTCAGGTAAACAGACGCTGAGAGAGCTTGTGAATAAGATACCTGCTCTACAAGAAATACTAAAGGGAGTACTACAGGCTGATAGGAAAAGACAGGAGAGAGAGATTTGGAGAAGAGTATAGAAATGAAGACTATCAATAAAGGTAAAAAGAGAGAGAGAGAAAAAATAAAAATAAAAAAAGATATGATTTATAAAATCCAAAAGACAAAATGGTGGACAGTAGACATTACATTGAGTGAAATTAGCCAGAAACAAAAGGATAAATACTTACTAATATGAACTAACATTAATGAGCGAAACTTGAGAGTTACAGTTGAGAACACAGGTTATCAGGAGATAGAAAGGGGGTAGAGATCGCACATCTGATGCCGAAGGAGTACAGAAGATTCAACAGGATTGATTGTATAGATCCAGAAATGTGTAGCAAAATTCTGTGTGATGGTAGCACAATATTGTAAGTACTCTGAACAAAGATGAGTGTGAGTATGGTTGAAAGAGGAAGGCTAGGGTCATGTATGAAAGTTACAAGATAAAGACTGGGTGGGTATATCTTAGTGAAACCTAGAGTGGTCAATGATGGTGATTAAATGTACTTATATAAGAATGTTTTTACATGAGGGATAACAAATGAATGTCAACATTGCAAGGTGTTGAAAATTGGATGATATAGGGGAAAAACACATTTAATGCAAACTAGAGTCTATAGTTAATAGTAACATTGTAATATGCTTCCATTAATTGTAACAAAGGCACTATACCAAAGCTAAATGTCTATAACAGGGGGATATAAGGGAGGGGAAAGGGATTCTTGGTGCTAGTGTTGTTGTATGATCTATTAATTTAATTTAATTTAATTTTTTTCTTCCATCTTTTTTTTTTTATTATTCTTCACTTCTTTCTCCTCTTCCTCTTTTTTTTGGAAGAAATGGAAATGTCCTTATATAGATTGTGGTGGTGAATGCATAACTATGTGATTGTACTGGGAATCATTTATTGTTTACTTAGGATGGATTGTATGGTGTGTGAATGAAACTGTTTAAAAAAATGCTCAAGGAAATGATGGAAAATACAGAGAAAGAACTAAAGGATATCAGGAAAACAATGAATGAGCACTATGAGAGTCTTAGTAAAGAAAAAGAAACTTAAAAAGCAACCAAACCTAACTACCAGAGTTGTAGACCACAATAACTGAAATTAAAAATGCCCAGGAGGGTTTCGGTAGCATATTGGAGCTGAGAGAAGAAAGAATCAGTGAACTTAAAGACAAAACACTTGAAATGAGTCAGGCAGAGGAGCAGAAAGAAAAAGGAAATATTAAAAGTGAAAATAGCCTAAGACACCTTGGGGACACTCAAGAGCATCCATATACACATTATCAGAGCCCCAGAAGGAACAGAAAGATAGAAAGGGACAGAAGGAAAATTCAAAGAAATAATGACAGAGAATTTCCCAAACTTAGCAAAAGACGAGACTAGGCACATCCAAGAAGCCCAGAGAACACCAAACAGGATAAACTTGAAGAAAAATACACCTCATCATATATTGATCACACAACTGAATGCAAAGGACAAGGACAGAGTTCTGAAAGCTTCAAAAGAATAGCAAAATATTATGTACAAGGGAGTCAGTCCCAATTAGAAAAAGTGCTGATTTCTCATTAGAAACCATGGAGGCAAGAAGGCAGTGGTGCTGAAAGAAAACAACTGCCAACCAAGATTTTTTTTTTATCCAGTGAGATTTTCTTTGAAAAATCAGGGAGAGATTAAGACCTTCTCAGATAAACAAAAGCTAAGGGAGTTCATCGCCGCTAGATGTGCCCTACAAGCAATGCTAAAGGGAATTCTTCAGACTGAAAGAAAAGGACACTAGACAGTATTTTCATCACCCCAAAAGTTCCCTCCAGCTGTTTTATAGTCAATCCCCTCTCCCCATCCCCAGCCCCTGACAACTGCTGATCTATTTTGTCTACCTGTACAGTTTTGCCTTTTCCACAATGTCGTATAAATGCAATCATTTAATATATAGCCATTTGAATCTGTCTTCTTGTATTTTATCATAATGCTTTTGAGATTTGTTCATATTGCTGCATATATCAAGAGTTCATTCCTTTTCGTTGCTGACTGGTAATCCATTTCATGGTTATATCACAATTTTTTTCATTCTCCAGTTGATGGACATTTGAATTGCTTCCAATTTAGAAATTATGAATATAGTTGTGATAAATATTCATGTACAACTTTTTGTGTGGACATGTGTTTTCATATCTCTTGGGTATGTACTTAGGAGAGGGATTGTTGAGTCTTTTGGTAAGTGTAGTTTAACTCTAAGAAGCTGGCAAACAGTTTTCCAAAATGGCTATGCCATTTTGCTTTCCCACCAGCAATATATGAGAGTTCCATTTGCTCCACATCCTTACCAGCATTTGATGTTGTCAGACATTTTAGTGTATTGCTTTGTTTTTATTTTAGCCTTCAAATAGGTATGTAGTGGCATCTCATTATGGTTTTAATTTGCATTTCCCTAATACAAATAATGTATCTTTTTATGTGCTTATTTGCCATTCCTATCTCTCTTTGGTGAAGTGTCATTGGGTTGTTTGTTTTCTCCTTATGTAGTTGTGAGTTTTTTTTACATTTTTTTTACTATTACAGATAATGCTTCAGTGAACAACTTTTTAGGTAAAACTCTATCCTCATTTTGGAATGCACCCTTTAAATATTTCCCTAAAATGACTGAGTCAAAGAGAGCAAGCATCTTCAGTGTCTTATATAAACCTTGTCCAATTGCTTTTCAAAATGTTTGCATCTATTTACTGTCCCTCTAGCAGTGGTAATTTGATATGCAGAACAGGCTATTGTGTTGTTTTAATTTGAATGTCTTTGATTATAATGTTATAGAACTTTTTTGTATAATTATTCAACATTCTGTATTTTTTCTTTTGTGAGTTTTGTGCCTTATCTTTTTTATGCTAGATTAATACAGAGTTTTATCATGGCTATTTTTATATAGGGTCACTTATAGAGGATGTGAAGCACAGTGCCAAGATGGGTGGTTTACAGTATTTTCATAAAATATTAACTTGATCTCAGTCTGTTTTCTTTCAAGCCCACAGCTAACATGCATAGCTTCCAAGGTAAAAATAACTTCAGAGCTGAAGGTAAAGATCATTGCAATCGAGTTAAACTTCCAGCACTTCCATAAGGGGTAGCAGGCCCTTTCTCTAGACTCTATTACTAATAAACACCCTCTTTTGTTCCTTTAAAATAGAAAAATGTGTTGTTTTAAATTCCTCTCTGAGAAAATGGCCATCCCACTTAGTTCTTATATTGCAAGAGTGAGTAACCGCTTGATTCCTTCAACAATTCATCATTTTATTTATTCACAATGAAAGTACAATTAAAACCACTTTGTTTTTGCTTGCATATCTTTGTCAAATAGATTGGTAACAATTAAACAGTTTCTGTATATAGACAGAATCCTTTTTAATTATTAAAATTGCTTGTATTTTATTGTATTACAAATAGGTGGTATGGGATGTGATATGACTCAGAAGTACTAGAATGAGTTTTGGTTTATGACGCCTAAGAAGTAAAAAGCATTTTGTTTCCTCTGACAAATAGCTCTGGTTCATTTTGGGCCTCTTCAGACAGTTAATATTTATAAAAACATTATGGCTGCCTTCTCATTAAACACTATAATTGTAGGTTTGTCTTCTATGCAAGTATGGGAAATAATCTGGGTATTTTGTTTATATTTGTCATCCTAGAAGACAGATAGCAAATATATCTGTCATGCAAATCAATCTCTCATGCATTAAAGACAAAACTAGGAAAGTGCAACAATGGAAAAATACATTTCAAATAAAATTTATGGACCCATAATTTGTCTGGAGGAGTTACTGATTTGAAAAGTTTTATAAATGCAAACAGATCCTTTTTGGCAGATATTTCCCAGGCATCCAAAGAAACATAAGAAGGTGAAGTTTTATTATTTAGGTTTTTCTTTTCCTTCTACTTTGAAGGATCCCTTTGTTAACACTCTGTCCATTTTAAGTTAACCTACACTCATCAGTGTTTGATGTCTTTGGAAGAATCTGGCTTTCTCCAAGATCATGACTGAAGGTAATTTTTCAATTTTTTTTTTATAAGCTGAAGAGGGAGCATTTTTTCAGTATCTTAGGAATTAAGCCACTTGCTAAGGTGATATCAAGTATGAAATGTGTGCATTCTTTAATTGGTATATATCTCTGCCAGTGACATGGTTCTGAGTTTTTCCTTTTTTTTTCATGTATCTCTCTTAGCTCTTGTAGGTCTGATCATGCCAATAACATCAGCTTTCACTGTGGCTTCTTATCCAGGTGGTATTATCTGTACAGAATAGGTGAGTGGGTCATTATGAGCTATAGAAACCTAACTTGGACTAGTTTAAGCAAGAAGAGGCTGTTCAGAGAAGGGGTGTCTCACAGAACCATCAAGCTGCAGAAAGCACCAGGAAGCAGCCGAGTCTCAGGACTCCAACTCCAGCAGAATTCTTTTTCCTTCTTTCATTCCTTCTCGCCTCTGTGGGGTCAGCTTTCTTCTTTATTGCTGCAGCCAGCTATCTTCTGTGGGAGAACACGTGGACAAGGACAGCTCCTAAGCCTTTTATTTAATGGCTTCAGCTGCTTCGGAAGAGATCAGCCCAATGCTATTGTCTCAAGTCCAGACATCCAGAGAAGGAACTTCCTGTCTCAGCTTGGGTCAGATGCCTGCCCTGCACCTATTAATTGTGGCCAGGGGTGTCACGTGAGAATATAGCAGCTTTTGGAAAGACCTGTAGGGGTGGTGTGTTGTTGTGAGAGGAGGAGGAGGCACTGGGAATACAAACAATAGGTGGCCACACTGTGTGAGCCACTCTGTTGGACTGTATGGTTAGTCTTTGTAACCGGATACTGGGCATTCATGCATTCTTCTAAGATGACGAACATGAGGGGGCTTGGCCCCCACATGGATTATTAGCTGAGCTCTTTTCCTCAGCTAGGTTCTATTCTGTCCTTGGCTTGCCATCTCACAAATGCTTGTTTTTGGTCTTGGAGGGGAACCTGGTGAGAGAAAGTGTGTGGGTGGTGGATCAACAGAAATCCCTCACCACTACTAGAAAAGAACTCAGAGAACGTGTATTTACGTTAGCGAGTTCTTATAACGTGGGATTTCCCTCTCTAGCAATTCTCCTTGTTCACCAACTCTCTGAAGCACTGTTTTTGGTAACATTTATATGATGCTGCAATCACAGGCCCCTATAAGGCTCTGCAGAGAGGCAGCTCTGCGGTCATCCTGAAGAAGGCATTTGTCAAATATATGTGCCTTAGGGATATATTTCTAGCTATTAGCCCTTATCTTTTGGGGCTGCTGAAAGCACTCCAAATTTGCGATCTAAATTTCTGGGCTTGAGTCTCAGTTTGATCATTTACTGTCTGAGTGACCTTGGGCTAGCCGCTTTATTCATCTGAGCCTTAATTCTCAGAATTATAAAACAGGGATAATGGTACACCTGTATGAAACAGGGCCATGTAAACTGTGAAACAACTATGAGGCATTTTTCTTTTTATTAGCACCATCATCATCTGGACCTGAATGACAGTTTTAAAATTTTTACCCCTCTCTTGGCATTTCTCTTTACTGTGTCTGAGTGAATAATCAGGGACTTTCTCAAAAAAGAGAAAGAAACTCAGAGCCATTGGTAGAAACTTGACCTTTGTTTCCATTGCACTGAGGTTAAGCAAATAAAAGCTTCCTTTGTACATTTCAGTGTTCTTCATCTTACATCATTTGGGGAAACTCTTCTTTTAAATTAAGGTTTTCTTTGGAAATATTTTGAGGCCAAGCTTTTTGCGGCCCCCTAAGAGGTGTATAAAGAAGAAAGTGGAAAGATGTATTTATGAATCCTGACAATCCCTCAGAATTATGGTTTGTGACTGGGAGTCATTGTGACAACCTATTTATTTCTGAATAACCTGAGAGGGGCTGTGTGTGTTTTATCCTAGTATGGATAGGTACTAATTGTGGAACATGTGGCCGTTGTATTTAATCACACCATTAAGCATGTTCAGTTTGAAGGCTGCTTTCTGAGAGATTTATTACATCTCAGCCAGGGATGGTTTTGCCTACGAGGGTACATTTGGCAATGTCAGGAGACATTTCCAGTTTTCACAACTGGGTGTAGGTGCTGCAACTGGTATCTAGTGGGTAAAGAAGAGGGATGCTGTAAGCATCCCACAGTGCACAAGACAGTTCTCTACAATAAAGAATTGTCTGGCTCCAATGTCATTAGTACTGGGGTTGAGAAGCTGTCTTATCACCTCCTCTTCTTGGTGTAAACTGGTTTGATTGTTGAGCTCTCAGGTGGGGAAGGGAAGAGAGGATTTCTAAGCTGTGACTTATGCTTAAAAGGCATATTTTGGGTGTACTTTATGTCCACTAAGATTCCTCTGAAAAACTTAATTGGGAATCCCACTTTAAATTCTAGAAAAGTTTGACTTACCTTTGTTAAATACAGAATCACTTGTTCCCTCCTGGAAATAGCAGAGATCCACTCATTGGAAAAGGAACAAGTTGGCCCTACCTTTCTGCTCATCCTCCCCGCAAATATTAGGGCTTCTTGGCTGTCATGTATTATCTGTGGGCTTAGAAGAAAGTTCATGCTCTACTTTAGCCATACATTAATTCAGACCCATAAATATTGACCATTACACTCCACCAAGGCAATATATATATATATATTAAGCTATGATAAGAAAATGAAATATTTTAATCAAACAGAAACAGATAACTGCTGCATGACTGTTTTAAGTTAGCTTCTATGTGTGTGTGTGTGTGTGTGTGTGTGTGTGTGATATCTCTTTAAGACTACCCATTCTGGAGGACAGCAAAATATTGGTGCTACTTCAGGTACTATTGTAGGGAAAGAGTTTCTCCTAGAATGCTATGTCTGCAGTTCTTGGAAAAGTGCAACAAAACCCTTCAAGGCAAACTGTTTCATCATCCTGGGAAAACACTAAGAAGATGTATTATGCTATTATAGCAGCAATTCATGTTGGGCCATCTTGTCCTCTTTAGAACATAGCCTCCTTAGAGAGAATGAAGGTATGTATTAGCTAGTCTCTATAACTGGGTTTCTTAAACTGTGGGTCATTTCCATTACAATCACGAGATCAATTTAATTGGTTGCAGCCAGCATAAAACAAAAGCAAGAAAGGA
Organism: Choloepus didactylus; assembly: GCF_015220235.1. Classification (NCBI taxonomy): domain Eukaryota; kingdom Metazoa; phylum Chordata; class Mammalia; order Pilosa; family Megalonychidae; genus Choloepus; species Choloepus didactylus. Next base: position 81,579,968 of record NC_051308.1, on the reverse strand, counting down.
ATAACTGAAAATAAAATGTAAGAGTACATCACATGTAGAAAGAGAATCATTATTTTATGAAACACTATATACATTATATATGTATATGTGTACTGGTTTGTGATGAAAAATATATTTCTTACTGTAGTCTATGGTCACAAAATGTTTGAAAATGATTACTGTGCCGGTTTGAGTGTATTGTGTCCCCCAAATGCCATTATCTTTGTGGTCTTGTGTGGGGCAAACATTTTTGGTGCTGGTTGGATTTGCTTGGAATGTGCCCCACCCAGCTGTGGGAGATGATTCTGATGAGATGTTCCCATGGAGGCGTGGCCCCACCCATTCAGGGTGGGCTTTGATCGGTGGAGCTATATAAATGATCTGGCTCAAAGAGAGGAAAGAGAGTGCAGCTGGGAGTGATGTTTTGAAGAGAAGCAGGCTTGCTGGAGAGGAGCGTCCTGGGAGAAAGCCGTTTTGAGGCCAGAGCTTTGGAGCAGATGCCAGCTGCCTTCCTAGCTAACAGAGGTTTTCCGGAGGCCATTGGTCATCCTCCGGTGAGGGTACCCAATTGCTGAGGTGTTACCTTGGACGTTTTGTGGCCTTAAGACTGTAATTGTGTAGTGAAATAAACCCCCGTTTTATAAAAGCCTATCCATCTCTGGTGTTTTGCATTCTGCAGCATTAGCAAACTAGGACAATTACTTTATACAATTTTACTTTTTTCCTAAGAACAGAGGTCAATTGAAACCCTGCAGCATATTTTCCCTCATATGTCTTTGGCCTGAGTTCTGTCACCTGCCCATTCCTAAACCAGTCACCACCCAGGAAAATGGAATGAAAATGATTTACTTAAACTAATCTAGATTCATCCTCTATTATCAAGGAAGATGACTGTAGGGGAGGCAAGCAGTAGCATCTACCCCAGGAGGGACCTTTGGGGTTAGAAGGTACAGAGACCAAATAATAACTCTTTTATACCACTTGGGACTGGAGCTGGGGCTAGGGCAGTAGTGAGAGACCAATGGTGAAATTAGGGAAACTCTATCCAGCTCAGAGTAGCAGCATGGTTGACCTGATATTCCATCATTAAATTTAATCCTGGAGCTCTGTGAACACTGTCCAGGTGTAGTCCAGACCCCTAACACAGCCTGCACAGTGTTTCCTTATTTGATATTTTCCAGTCTCTCAAGCCTCCTCACTCTCCCCTCTCCTCAGACTCACTTACGTTCCAGCTACACCAGCCTTGTTTCAATTCTTCAAATATAGCCATCTCCTCTGTGCCTCTGGACCTTCTACACATGGTTTCTCCTGCCTCTGGGATGCTCTTTCCACAGTGTGTCTTCTGGCTACCCATACTTCACTTTTGAGCTTTTATGCCATTTCCACTGCGAAACCTTCCTTCCCTGACCTTGCACTGATTGTAATTGTGGTCTGTTTAACGTCTGTCTCCTTCATTAAGTTTCATGAGGACAGTCACCATCTCCATCTTGTTCTCCATGGTAACCCCAGTATCTGTTATATAGAATACACCCAATAAACACCGTTGGGTGTAGATTGAGTCCTGGGCTCTGGGACAGCGCTTAAGGGGTCCCAGCATAGGAGGTGAGGAGGAGGACAAGGCAGCTTGCAAAGACAGGGATAGGCTGAGCCTGACATCTTTCCCAGATTCATCCTCCTCCCTCAAATATATTTGGCTTCAAGTTGATTTTTGGGGAGCTTGTTTGTACGTGACAGTTTAATGCACAGAGACTTTTAAAAAAATAAAATGAAAAAGGAAGTCTTTAGAAATTGATTCCCAAATCAAATTGCACTTCAATTATTTCTTTAAAAGAACTGGAAAGCAAAACGTTATGTATAATTTGGTATATTTTTGATCGCTCATAATTATTATTTACATGTGTGGTACACCTCCTTCAGTTTGGACATCCAATTAAATAGGTGTCCGTAGGCTCAGCTATATGTATCTGTGGATGAGCCTGTCAGTCTGCTCCAATGGGAATATATTAACACCCATTTGTCACTAAGTTGAGGACATTTCTTGAGCACTGCTGTTGCATATGATGAAGGAAGAGGTCATGGTAGATGGAAATGTGAAAGGCGGTTTCTGCCATCGGGGAGCTGGCTTGTAACTGAGTTGCAGGGATCAGACTAATTATCATTGAACAGTTAGATAATGATATAGGAACAGGGTGAAATCAGGTGTTAAATGTTGCACTGCTCTCTGGGTGTCCAGAGAAAGGGGAGGTTGGTGTGAGCTGCAGAAATGTAGCACCTACTGGCAGACTTTGGCTTACAGAGTCTTCGAGTCAGAAGGAACAGAGAAGTTCCTCTTTCTGACCATCTCATTTTACAAATAAGAAAACCGATATATTCTTTCTCTGCAGTTTATTATTTTCTATGAGCCAGGCTGTGTTAGACTTTTTTTTTTAGCTATCCCTTATCCAGCTTCCTCTTCCTGATGGCCACGTCTCCCCCCTGGGAGTATCTTTTATTGGATGTGCCCTTGGTGGGTGTCTTGCTCACCTTGAAAGCAGTGGAGGACCATTCTAGTGCATCCAGATTGGGGGGAAGGGGACACGTGACTTAAGCTCAATCAATCTCTTGCTTTTTACCATGACTTTCACTTCTCTTTTTTTTTTTTTTTTTTTGCCAATAACTTAATAGTTTATTAGTCAGTCAACAATATTACAAATATTTAAAATTTGCTTAATATAAGTAATTGGCAGCAAACTATTACATTACAGAGTTAAATTACCAGTGCAACAGACAGACTGGAGATTTAGATATCTGGAAGATAACAATAAAATAAACTAAAATATTTAACAAAAAATTTAAGCTGAAGGCATTTACCTAGTGTCCATAAAAACATGGGCTCTCTTTTTATTTAGAAAAAAATGAAAAAATGGCTTTAACTTTTTAGTGACACCATGACAACAGGACATTGGCAGTTATATTCATAGCAATAGCCACAGTGGCCTGAGAACCCAATTTCCTGGAACCTGACCTTGACCAAGTGCATTCGTTTCCTATGGCTGCTGTAACAAAAAATCACAAACTTGGTGGCTTAAAGCAACACGTATTTATTTTCTTGCAGTGCTGGAGGTCAGAAGTCTGAAGTCAGTTTCATTGGGCCGAAATCAAGGTGTCCTCAGGGCTGCCTTCTCTCCAGGGGCTCTAGGGGAAAATTTGTTTCCTTTCCTTTCCCAGCTCCTAGAGCTGCACTCCTTGCATTCCTTGGCTATTGGCCCCTTCCTTCTTAAAGCAGTCCCGCAGCATCTTGGTTCAGTCATGTTGCCGCCTTCTTCTCTCTAGTCACATTTCCCTCTGCATCCCTCTTATAAGAACAGTTGTGATTGCATTAAAGCCCTCTTAGATAATCCAGGACAATCTCCCCATCTCAAAATCCTTACTTTAATTGCATATGTAAATTCCCTTCAGATGTATCTGGCAACATTCACAGGTTCTAGAGATTAGGACCTGGCTATCTTTGGGGGGGCATTATTCAGCCAACCACACCTTCTTTCCCGTTTTCCCATCCTAGACTTCCATTTTGTCATCATCTGATATCCTCTCAATATATGTTTTTAATTTGTTTTGTGTTTGTTTGTTTGTGACAGCTAAAATCAGTTCCTGTTACTTACAGGCGGAAACTCTACATGGTATATCAGTACCATGTGAGGAACTTTACAAGCATAACCTTTTAAAATCTTTACATTAACCCTTTTAGGAAGTTACCAGCCCCATTTTACAGATATGGAAATTTATCTCTTTTTCCTGGGCATAATTTATTCTTTTTCTTTTTCTTTTTTTTTTGCACAGGCATAAATTAGAATCTGGAGATAAAAATTTAAGAACCCATTGTGCAGCATTTGTGACAGGAGAACACACAAAAAAACTTGGTTGTATGGGCAGGGACAGGGGCATTGGAGGTCCAGAGGACCTCGCCTCCACTTCGTTCCTTTTCCATCCTTCGGCAGCTGATTTGGGGCTCAGCCCTGGACCTAAGGGCACCTTCCTGCAAAACAGCCCTTTCTGCCCTCTTCCCAACAGGCCAGAACCAGTGGATACAGCTAGAAGCAATGTCCCAAACCCCTGTTGGCACCCATGTTACAAGGAACTGAATACCACCAAAACCTCACCGAAAGGGATTAGGAATCAAGCCCTTAGCTCCTCTTTCAGTTAAAAATACAGAACAATTGCATAAGGTCAAATGCAAAAAGTCAAACAGCTAGTAAATGATGGAGCTGGGATTTGAAACCAGCCAGTATGACTGGCTTAGCAACTGAATCCTAGTTCAAGTTTCTTTTTATTATGGACCATTTTCAAGGAGACGGTAGGATGTCTTCTGAGCCTTGAAGTCTGGATCATATTGTGTAGGTAGGGGAGAGAAGGCAAGAGAGGGGCATTCTGGTAGGAGAGAGGCTGGAGATTAAGAGGTGAACCCAAGAGGTACTTTAAAGGAAGAATCTTACTGACTTTGGTGCCTCATTGAAGGTAAAGTGGTGAGAAATGAAAGAACCAAGAGATGATGGAACACAGCAGATCATTTATGTTGACTACCCATAGGAATGATATCAACTCAACTCATCCAAGATGAGTTAGGGCCCTTCTTGCCTCCTCAAGGTCTCCTAATAACTTGTGCTGGTTGAACATCAGTCAGCTTTTTCTCACAGCTGCTGATGAGCAGCTTGCCTTTCAAATGCTAATTAAGTTCTCCTTTTGGATTTATATGGGCAGAGGCAAACAGGTAACTTCTGGAACTCAGGAGGGAATTCTGTGCCTAATGCTAACAGACCCCTGACTTGATTCCACAGAGAACTTGCAAATTTGTTCAGGGCGGGGGCAATGACTAAATAAGGAGCTCTTTAATTGATCTTTTCTGTTTACCACCTAAGTAGAATTGCCAGATTTAGCAAATAAAAATATAGGGTGAGTAAATTTTTTAGTATCATTATATCCCAAATGTTACATGGCATATACTTAGATTAAAAAAAAATTCACGTTTTCAAATAATCACGAATTATCTGAAATTCACTTTTAACTGGGCAAAGTGTGTTTCCACTGGCAACCTTAAACCTAAGCCTGCTACATCAAGGCATTTTCAGTCATGGACGCGTACAGTATAGTGAAAGATGCCTGTGAAAGGAGACGGTCAGACCTGGATTCAAAAGGAGGCTGAGATGAATTCAAGGACAAAATGCATGCAGGGTTGAAGAGTTCTCTGGGTGACTGACTTGCCCAGAGCATCACTTCTTTGCAGTGGTGGCCACAACTGGGAGGAGTGTTGCCACACCCATCAGAATCACACCAGCTGACAAAGAAAAGCAGAAACACTAGAGGTAGGACTAAATGATAACCTCCATCAGGAAATAGTTCCTGAACAGTTACTATATGCAGAACATGACATTTATGCTGGTGATGGTCATCAGTTTGCTTTGCTTTGGGGGTGAAGTAATAGTTAACGCATTTCTCTGTGAACAGAGCTCTTCACCTGGCTCTATGCTTGTAGTGACAAAAGAAATGGACAAACAAAATAGCCCCTGCTCCTGAACAACTCATGCATATGCCTCTTCAGACAAGGAAGAGCTTAGGCTTTCATTAATTCAAAATTGTAGATGTCTTCAGTGGCCTCACTCTGATGTGTGGCATGTGTGTCTCTTAGTGTGTATATATGTAAATATTGCAGCAGCCGCGACCTGTAATTTAAGCTTTGTTTTTTGCTGTAATTGGGAGAAGTGCAAGGAGCATTGTACTCCACTGGTCCTGAGTGTGATCAGAGGCAGATCTGTGGGGACGGGTGGTTTGTGGCCATGGAAGGAAACAAAGTTTACTAGCCTGTTCTGAGACCAAACACTGTGACTGTGATCTTTTTAACAACACACTGGGCTATGGAACAGTGGGCTGACCAGTGCTGAGAAAATATTGCACAGTATGACAGAGTGGAAAAAGGATTGGTTTTGACATCAGATGAAAACTGACTTTAACTACTGGCCTTCCCATTTATTAGCAATTTAATGTTTTTCTGAGCTCCAGTTTCTTCTTCTATGAAACGGAGACAGTTGTAATATTCCAGTATTTTTTTGAGAATGTAACGAGATAATGTATTTGAAAATGCTAGCAGATAGTAAGCACTCTGTAGTTCCTCAAAGCACTTTTTAAACACTTTTGTTATGATGTTTTTCATATTTCATCATAATTATTCATTTCTATGTCTGCCTACTTCCACTAGATGGGTGGCCAAGGGCCATTTCCTATTGCTTTCTTTTCCCCTGGCCTCCTCCATTGGGCCTACTACAAAAGAGGCACATAGTTTTGCTGAGCTGTTTACACTTCCATATTGAAGTTTTGCTGGGAGGTGAGCCTTCCTATTTTGAGTCTTTTTCCTTCCCTACCTCTCCGTCTAAGTATCCTACTGAGGAATGGGCAGATCCTAGCCTGAAGGATCTGGTTTGAGGGCAGGAGTCTTAGAATACATTGGAAGATCTTCCCTAGACTATAAAATGCTTGAGAACGAATTTCCAGTACAGTCCAGTATGCCCAAACATTTGTGTTGAGCAACATCCCAGCTTTGCTACCCTGCCCTTCTCACTAGTAAGTTCTAGGATTTCTGTGGTATTTCTCTTTGCTTGATCTCAGCATAAAAAAATTATTAATTTCATCAGCACAATTCAATCCATGAAGCATTTATTGAGTGCCTGTTACTCTCCGGACACTGGGCTAGGTGTGGGAGATATAGAGATGAGGTGTTTCTGATCTAGTAGGAAAGGCAGATGAGTAAACAGAATTTCTCTAGATGTGGCAAAGGCAGCAATGGAGGTGGAAACACTTTTATGGGAGCGCAGAGCAGGACTTTTTAACTCAATTTCCTTTTTCCCTTAAGAATACCATTGCCCCTGATTCTAGCAAGTGGACAGGGGGACAAGTTATTATTCCCATCCCCAGGGACTGTTTGAAAAATGGGAATTAGGAAGCAGCCAGTGGCTGATAGACATTAGCTAAAGGCTAACAAACAGCCCCTCTGCAATGGAAGAAAGACGAGATGTTTATGAGGGGCAGGAGAGCTGGGGGCCACAGGCTGCATGACCCTGGCTGCCATTTGGTTACCCTGGGAGGAATTTGGGGAGCATGTGAGTTCAGCAGAGGGCTGCACTGGGAGAACAGAGGATAAGCTCATCTTGTGCCTATGAGAGGCTCCTGCAACAAATACTGTATTTTTACTTTTCTCTTTCATACTGGCTTTAGTTTTGTTCTCTTTCCCATGTGAGCTTCCTTACTTCTCTGACATTTGCTTCTTCATCAGCTTTTATCTTTTATTTCCCATCTTGTTTTTATCTCCGTGCTTGCTTTCACTGCTGTGCCGGTTTGAATGCGTTTTGTACCCCAAACGCCATTATCTTTTATGTAGTCTTGTGGGGCAGACTTTTGGTGCTGATTAGATTTGCTTGGAATGTGCCCCACCCAGCTGTGGGTGGTGACTCTGGTGGGATACTCCCATGGAGGCATGGCCCCACCCATTCGACGTGGGCCTTGATCAGTGGAGCCATATAAATGAGCTGGCTCAAGGAGAGGAAAAATGGAGTGCAGCTGGGAGTGATGTTTGAAGAGGAGCAAGCTTGCTAGAGAGGAACATCCTGGGAGAAAGCCGTTTTGAGGCCGGAGCTTTGGAGCAGACGCCAGCTGCCTTCCCAGCTAACAGAGGTTTTCCGGAAGCCATTGGCCATCCTCCGGTGAAGGTACCCAATTGCTGAGGTGTTACCTTGGATGCTTTGTGGCCTTAAGACTGTAACTGTGTAGCCAAATAAACCCCCTTTTTATAAAAGCCTATCCATCTCTGGTGTTTTGCATTCCTCAGCATTAGCAAACTAGAACAACTGCTCACTCCCCTACCATCCATCTCATTCTCCTTTGTCTCTACCATATCTTCTTTGTTGCTACACTTGCATCTTCTTGCCTTTTAATTTTGCATCTCATGTGTATCTGGGTATCCTAGGAAGCAGAACTCTGGTTTCTGAACTGGGCTTATTTCTGCCCACTGTGTTTGTAAGACAGAGTGAACCAGGGAGAAAGGAGTTTCCCAGCCATGTCGTGTGGAGCCTCCATTAGACAAGGTGGTGGAACAGTGACTCCATTTCTGTGGGTCTCTACCACGACACCTATCCTTGGTGTTTTTCCCTCTCTCTCTCCTCTCACCTTTGTTTTTTTCTGTGTGTCATATTTTTCAGTCCTGTTTCCCATGTTTCTCCTTTCTGTCTCTTCTCTTTAGTTTTTCCCAACTTATTAGAAAGAATCTCACTCCTTTCTATATTAGTTAGGGTTCTCCAGGGAAAGAGAACCAACAGTAGATCTCTGTAAAATATGAAATTTTATAAAAGTGTCTCATGCAACTGTGGGGATGCATGAGTCCAAATTCCATAGGGCAGGCAGTGAACTGACAACTGCGATGAAGATCTTCAGTGAACAACCCAGGAGACGCTGGCTAGCCAAAGAAGAAGACAGTTCTCTCTCTTCTCCCTTAAAAGTCTTCAACTGATTGGATTAAATCCAGCTGATTGAATTCTCTCATTGTGGAAGACATGCCCTTCATTGATGTAATCAGTCACAGCTGCAGCCAATTGACTCATGATTTAATAAACCAACCACAAATGTCCTTGCAGTAATAGTGAGGCCAGTGCTTGCTTGACCAGACACCTGGACACTATCACCTAGCCAAGTTGACACATGAACCCAACCATCACACCTTCCCTATTTTGTCTCTTTGGCCTTGAAAGGTAAAGTCAAAAGCAGTGTCAGAGACCCTGCTCGCCGAAGTCCCCCCCATCTCAGAAAAGGGGATGGGAGTTTGGGTCAGGAGAGATGGAGAAGACTTGTAAAGCTTGGCTGGCCTGATTCTTTATGATAGTGGGATTTCTTTCTGAGGTATATATAATATTCTATATTAATATTACCTTATTTTTGAGGTAATATTAATATAGAATTATGTTAAAGTTGAAAGAAATTTCTACTGGTCCTCTAAATCAATCTCCATCCCAGTGCAGAAACCCTCTTTACTTCTTAATAGATAGTTCCACAGTCTATTCTCAAGTATTAAATGTTGGGATGTGTACTACTGGATAACAAAATTTATTTTATTGCTGGCCAGCTCTACTTGTTTCAGTGTTACTGCTTATGATTGCATTGTTCTGAATCTGTGTTATTTGTACTCCTAGACCCTACATTGCTTTCTAGAACTGCATAGCATAAAACTTTATTATAGTTATCTTTCAAGGGTTGAAGACACATCAAGTACTAAAGTCTTTTAGAGTGATTTCCACCAAAAAATCATGAAACAAAATAAACCACTCCTGCAATCCTTTAACTACCCTTCAGTTTTCTGAATGATTCATTCCCCAATGGTTCCATACAGCCAAGACTTTCTGGTACAGGTTATGAAGGAAAAAAAGAAAAATGCTGTCCCACAGAAAGAACAATAAAATCAGCCAAATTTGCAAAACCAATATTATTAATATTCATGTTATTAAGCATAATGTCTATTTTGCACATTATAGCTTACAGAGCACTCTTAATATTCAAAGGCATGTCATTTTAATTTTTATATTTTTATACATAGGGAACGGTACTCCACATTTTTCAGAGGAAGGTGGGACTCATATAGGTTGAGTGACTGGCCTCAAGTCACCCAGATCTCCAGTGAATGAGTCAGGACTTATATCCAGTTCTTTTGACTCTTAGTCTTGTGCTGTGCCTTTCATAAATACTCACGTGTCTTCATGTCTTTAAAGTACCTGCAATCTCATGGGATTATATGAAATAAATTGTTTTTTCAAGATGAAGTACTTGGTGTACACAATCTAATGGGATTGTTATGGGTTTGTGTTTTGTGTGTGTGTGTGTTTGTTTCTGGATTTGGCCATGAAAGGTGAAAAACAGAAGCAAAAAAACCTAATCCAGGTCCCACATGGCTTTCAGCAATTAGAAAATTACTGTATAGGGACCAGTGAAGTTATTTCCCAATTGTGAGCATCAGTGTGATTGATTTGTTTGGTAAAAATTTCAGTGTCAAGGTGGATTACTGTAATTAATCCTGAGAAATTTCCTGAAGGAGACAGGAGACAGGGGAATCCAAGAATATTTTGAAATAAGAATGTGAGGACCTTGGTAAGATGGGAAAGGGGAAAGAAGGTTGGCAAGGGACAGAAAGGATAGTAGGGGACAAGGTTTGGGGGCAGGAATGGGGCCTGTGGGGACCTTGTGCTTCGTTCATAATTTGGAATTTTGATGATCAGTTTTCCTTCCTTGCAAAGGGAAACCCAGATGGCTAAATTTAATTCCACTCAGAACCACTGGTGATTCACCCAAGTTCAGATGCGCCCACATGCGGCTGGCACTGGATTTGTGCCTTCCAGGCTGGCCCTGCTTCAACCCACCTTCATCTCCGTGTGGAGCAGAGGGTGACAGCCAGGCTTTGGTAACCTGGACCTTTTTGTTTCTCCATTGCAGCATCCTGGCCACTGCGGGGACCCACTTCAACACACACGTGGACCTGAGGACCCTCCGGGCCGTGCGTGTCCTGAGGCCCCTGAAGCTTGTGTCAGGGATACCCAGTGAGCATCTCCTTTGTTCTTTCTTCTCAGCCATGGCTTTACTCATGTGTCCTCAGCAGGATCCAGGGCCTCAGAGAAAAAATTCCTACTGGGAGGAAGCCCAGTGGTAATTAATAGTGGGGATGCAGCAGTCTGGTACAACATTTTGTTTTTAAGTTTAACAATTTTTTTTTTTACTTATTTGAAAGATAATGGGAGATATTCATAGAAAATTTAGAAAGTAAAGAAAACTCTAAAAAGAACAATGAAAAGCACTCATTATCCTATCATTCAGAAATAATTTTTGGATAATGTTTTAGTATATATTTTTGTTTACTTTTTACCTGTGCATTTGAACATAATTGGGACCAAATGGCATATATCGTTTTGGATCCTGTCATAGATACTTGTTTTCCTGACATCAAAAATTATTAAAAAATATGATTTAAAAAATCTGTATTATAGTCTTTCTTATATGTGTCATGACTTATTGAACCATTTCTATGTTGCTGGATATTTAGGTTATTTCCAATTTTTGCAACCATAAATAATGCTGCAAAAAATATCTTTTTACTTCAGTCTTTATTCAAACCTCTGATTATTTTCTTCTGACACATTATTAGGATACAATTGTGGGGCCAAGGGTATGGCACTTTATTAATAATGATTGTACTAACTGTGCTTACCTGGCAATGTGTGGGAGAGCTGGTGGGAAGACAGACCTTGTGCCTGTTCTCATAGGACTTACAGTCCAGCAGGAAAATGCCTGATTTCCTTTAGGAAAGGAGCATATCCTAATAATTTTGCTCTATAAGAGAAATCCAGGGGACAGGAAACAAATGAAGAAAGGGTCATGAGCCTGCAGATGATCAGAGAATGGCGAGGAGGAGGAAGGCATTGATTCCTGGGGGAAGGGGGGAGGGCACTCTTTGACTTGATGTGTCTGGGTTATCCCACTGGGATGTCTCTTCATCATCTCAGGACCAACAGGTCTTTTCCCTCAAAGACCTGCTCCTCTTATCCTAGGACAGGGTCAATGGGGCGTCCCCTGTGGCATGGTGGAGAGTGAGCCTCCCGTCTGCCATTCCCTTCACTTCCTTCCAGGCCTGCAGATTGTGCTGAAATCCATCATGAAGGCCATGGTGCCTCTGCTCCAGATCGGCCTTCTGCTCTTCTTTGCTATCCTGATGTTTGCCATCATTGGCTTGGAGTTCTACAGTGGGAAGCTACACCGGGCATGCTTCATGAACAATTCAGGTAGAGTCACTACTTCCTGCCTTCTTTCTCTCTTCCTCTCTCTTTTTGTCTTTGGGGGAGGTGGGAGAAGTATGTCCTGTCCTAACCCTGGGATTAGAATCAGAAGCTTCCTAGTCACCAAACTTTTGAGGCACAATCAGCCTAGAACAATCACCATTTGACACTGATATTGCAATATAGACAACCACTTAGGTTTTTAGTTGGAGGGTTTCAAATAGGAAGTCTCGGCATCCGCATCCTATGGTATGGGCTGTCAGAATGCACTTAGAAAGCCAGGTGTCTGAAGAAATACCCTTTGTACAATGGCCTCTTTACCCACAGGCCATTGAGTTGCAGGAGTCTAGAGCTCTAGAGAGAAGGCAGACTAGGGCCCCTCCAGAGCTGTGGAGACGTTTTCCCTCCATGCTCATCTCATGACTTTCCCCCCTTTCTGTGGTGATCCACACAACAAGTGTGGAAGAAAGGAGGGAGCTCTGAGCTGGGCTTGGCAAGTGTGCTTGGGAGATTGGTGGGGAATGCCCCCCCCAAATTCTGGTTTCTTCCTATCTTCTGTGTTCTTTTTGAGTTGAGGAGAGCCCTCGGAGGAAAAGGGGCAAGGGAGAGGTTGAAAATGTGATACAAAAATAGGTATCATGTTTTCTTTATGAAAAGAATCTTCAAAGGACACCTGCTACCTTGGGTTTTTATTTTCTTATTTTTGCCCTTTATTCAAGACCAGGAAAAGGTTAGAAAAATGAGTTAAAACTTAAGGAAGGGACTGTAGTTCGTAACTGCCTCCAGGATACTCAAGGAGGGCTCAGGACCTATCCTGGAGCCTGAAGTTAGAAAACCAGTAGGTTTCTGCCTTCACCTCAAGCTCTTCAGTGTGACCTAAGACTGTAAATTCCTGAGGAACTGCAGGTGAGGGTAGAGGGTGTGGCCTGCAGAAAGTGAGGGGCCATGTGGAGAAGAGGCTCCATTCTCGGAAGAAATTGGAACAAATTGGGTCTGAACACACAGTATATGTGTGCTGTGAGGAATAGAGACTCCAGAGGGGAGGGAGCCTGGGGCCAAAAAGGGCTGATCGCTTTCTATGGGAAGTAGAACTGCTTGATTGTGGCCTCCTGGGGTCATATCCAGCTCATGCTAAGCGCCATGTGACTTATCCCCACCCTCCAAATGTGTCTGCAGGTATTCTAGAAGGATTTGACCCCCCTCATCCATGTGGCGTGCAGGGCTGCCCAGCTGGCTACGAGTGCAGGGACTGGATCGGCCCCAATGACGGGATCACCCAGTTTGATAACATCCTTTTTGCTGTGCTGACCGTCTTCCAGTGCATCACCATGGAAGGGTGGACCACCGTGCTGTACAATGTGAGTGGAGCTGACTGGGAGGGACGGGGAGGAAGAAATCTGGTATGAGACGTCTGGAGTTGTTTGGATGTGGCTAGTTGGGGAGAGGGAGGGCTGCATCCAAGAGCACAATCTAGAATGGCCACTGACTGTAAAGAAGCAGTTTAGCTGTGCTGGTACATACTGTCTAAACATCAGGCTTGGTTCTGGGGGTGTTGATGTATGTGTGAGGGGGGTGAGACTCAACTGTGGGAAGTCCTAGCAGCTCCTATCCCTCCATTGTCTGGCAGTTCACAGCTTCTTAATACAATTAGGAAATTGCATTCCATATTGGATGGGTTAATGAGACTAGTTAAATCAGATCAGTTTAGCACTTAACCAGTGTGGTGGGGTGCTGTGAAGGGTACCAAGAGGTATAGATTTCTGGTTGCTGTCTTCAAAGAGCTTACCATTGAGTTGGAAAGATACTACAGTAGTTCTCAACCCCGGCTGCATATTAGAATCAGTTGGGAGCTTTGAAAAATTTATACTGCCTGGGCTCCACTCCATACTGGTTAAATAGGACTACATAGGGGCAAGGGCCATTCAGTAATTATTTTTCAATCTTCCTAGCTGATTATGATATACAGCTACTGTCAAGAACTGCATGATGTGCATGTAAGAGATATGCTTAATTGCAAGACTTACCACATGCTTGTTAAAAATTCAGATTTACAGACTCCTTCTCTGGAGAGTCTGATTTTGTATAGTTGTGTGTATTTTGTGAACTGTTCTTTTTATAAGTGTCCCTGGTGATTCGTATGACCAGGCATGTTGGGGAAGTTCTGAGCTGGTGCACAAGACCAAGTTGTCAAATTTCCTGCTAGGGAATTCCTAACAGGGACAGAAATTAGACAGGGTAACCGCTGAAGTCTCTTCCACCTCCAGAATCTGATTTTAATAAGTTATCAATGGCATGGTGCGAGTCTAAGTTCTAAAATGAGAGTAGGAGAGGTATGTGGTTTGATGCATATGGAGCTAGGGTGGGTAACGCAGTGGGGCAGGTTCGCTTTGTAAATGGGTGTTGGAAAAGACTCTTCCCTTATGTGTGTTCAGTCAGCTCACCCCAGGTCAGATACCTTTGGAATGATCGTCCCCTCTTACCTGTGCTCCCAAAGCCTGACTTTACGCTAATGTGCTCTTTGTTTTCTTCAGTTCTTCTCTTGAAGATCTTTTAAACCTGATTCCACTTGAATAAAACTTATTGGAGGGGGGTGGGTTGGTGGCTTACTCAAAGCACCTTTTAGAAGGAGCTCTGAGTGTAATTTATACTTGAGAGAAAGAACACAATATGTCTCAGGAGAGATTCAACCAGATTGTAATCCCCAAAGAGCAAGGGCTACATAATGCCTGTACAAGTAGAGGCTTAGTAAATGTCCTTACTGACCTGGGTCCATTCTCATACGAGATAGGCAAGGTGGGACCAAGAAGTTTTGCAAAAAGGAGCCACGGACTTTTATGCCAAAGCTCTAAAGGGCAGTGAAGAATTTCCAAGGGCCAGTTCATGCCCAGCAAGACCAGGGATTAAGTGCAACTCAGAAACACCTTGAGGACACTTTGGAATTCTCACCAGTTGGGGGTAGGGGTAACGGGAAGGAGGGAAGTGAGAAGTGAGGCAAAGTTGATGGCTCTTCATTTGAGATATGAAGGATGTTTGAGGCCATGTCACACAGATTAGCCAGGTGCCTCTGGAAATCACAGCACTGGCCCCGCAGTGACTGGTGTCACTAGTAGGGCTTTGGGAGTGATGTATTTCAATTATATGTGTAGACTCACCTAATGGATGTGATAAATGCATTGAGAGCCTGAAAGGAGAAGTGTTGCATTTGAGGATGCAAGTGCGATCTGTTGTCCTCTCTAACCAAGGCTCAGATGGTACTGAGACAAGCAGGAACACAGCTGAGGAATCACTCATCATTGTCATGTTAGTTCATTTGTTCATTCATTCATTCATTCAACAAATATTAATTGAGCATCTGCTATATGTCAAACACTGTGCTAGGCCCTAGGGATACAGGGGGAGAGAAAAGTGCCAAGATACCTGCTTTTCTGGTGCTCTCTTCAAACTCCTATCCCTTTCCAGTTCTCTGTCTACTGAAACCTTAGTGGTATGGAGAGATCACGTAGAAACAATGACCTTGCTCCCCTCTTTAGTTTTGCTTTATTAAGGAAATGGGAAAGAGAAGTGGTCAAACTGCAGATCCTCTGAAACCTTGCATGGCATTGTCTCTCAGGACCACAGACTCACACTCCCTCTGACTTCCAGCCCATCAGTCATTGAACGTTTCTTGAAGGCCTCCTGTACTCCTATGGCTAGAACCAGAGCTAGGGGAACTGGTTGAGTTGTAGGGTTGGTTCCCAAGAAGTGACTAGCTATTCATGGGCAGGATGAACTCATGTCCACTCCTGAAATGGCATTGCTTTCCAGAGGGTCAGCTCTAGGGACTGGGGCATAGACCCCGGAATCTGCAGGCAGAGGTGATAGTCATGGTTAGGTGGATAACCAACTATACCTTGATTCAGGAGAATTTGGATGATAAGGCGTGCAGTGTTCAGCCAGTGGAACAAGGCCAGTCTGTTCTCTGGGAAGGCTGGGCTTCAGTTGAGCGGGAACTGGTACGCCAGGCAGGATCCAGGTAGAGACCTGTTATGTGAGCTGGACACACATCTTGATGTGTCTGCTGCTTGAGGGGCAGGTTCAGGGTAGTGGACCCTACATCCTTTTGACCATAAGACTTACAACATGCAGTAGAGTCACAGCATACCAGTTTTTAATTTACCCAAATTCAACCATTTGGGTAGGAAAGGAGGGTAGAGAGGAGGTAGGGAGGAAAAAAATTTAAATAGTTCAGACAAATTCACCTTTCATTCCTTTCAGTGAGCTCATGCCCACTGAAAGTGTGGGATAAGAGATGCCCAGGATTCTTGGCTTAAAAATTGCAGATTGTGGTAGTCTGTATCAATAATACCTAAATATTTTTCATTTTTATTTTTTATTTTTAACTCAGGACTTTGTAATGACAGAATTTATGTATATATAAAAGAACTGGTCACATACCATGGAATTAACTATGAGCAACCAAGTAGCCAACTTAAGCCTAATAAATAAATGTATGCACCTATATGTATGTTTATGGAAATAGAAAAATCACTGCTGCACCATTTCCACCACCACTTACAAGACACAGATGTAAGTATATTGGCTTCCTTTTATGCTACTCTTTATTCTGGGAAGGCCCAGTTCACCTGGCTGCTGTATTTTCTCCAGTCCCAAACCAACTCACCTAGGCCACAAGAAGAAGGGGAATCCCCGTTTCCCAGCCCAAGACCCCTTCTATTCAGTAATGGCAGCAAATATGTAAGATTTATTGGTGCCAGTTATACCCAAACCAGTAGAACCTTCAGGTTTACATAAGACACAGGAACTCTCTTAAGCATGTGGTCACCGTTTAACCTTTTTATACACAACTCAAATGCTTCCCTCAGGTTGCATCCCTTTTCTGCTGCACAGACTCTTCCTAAATGCCTCCCCTTGACCTTGTGTTGCTCTGCCATTGAGAGCTACTAACTTTATTTGCATGAGGCTTTCTCTTTAATGTCATTATCATCCTAAGTGGGAGAGGTTTCCCATTGTTAGGGTAACCTGGAGTCATAGCTGCTCAATTTAGTCTCTACCGGAACTTCATCTCTACTTGCTCAAACTCCACCTCTATTCTTGGCTTCCCTTCCTCCTGTGGTGGAAAGAATGCAAAGCAGTTTAGAGTTCTGCTGGCTGCAGCTTCTTGAATTTGACTCTCTCTCCAAAGGTCTCCTCAACTTGTTAACTACCCCCTAATTTAACTCACTTTATTTCTCCTTACCTTGATAGGTGTTCCTTCTCCAGCACAATACATTCTCCCTCTGATCAATATCATTCACTCAACAGATGTTACTGTGGCTCTAGTATTAACTTCTAACTGTCTTCATCTGGGCTAGACGTGGCTAAGAGAACTGGCTTTCTTCTGATTATGGTCTGAGTCATTTCTCTATCATTCTGGATTTATCTGCTTATCCAGTTAGCTGTTTTCTTGTATCAGGAGTAATATACAGATTGCAGACTTGCCTCGGCTACAATTGTTGAAATCTCTGCCCTTAAAGTCCAGTATTTCTCCTCACTATTTCTATAAGCTATTTGTCTTCTCACTTGCTATTGATAAATTCATGCTGATGCAGAAATTTCTTGGAGGTTTGCTGGGTTTCTCCAGCCTTGCATGTGATACCGGACAAAAGCAGTGGGTTCTCTGCCCTTATACTCATTAACAGCTAATCCATAACACTGGGGTTTCAAAGAGAGAAAGAGTTCATTGCTAGGCACAAGGCAGGAGATCAGATGGCCTATCAGCCCAAAAATCTGTCTCCCTGAACTCCAGTAATTCTGATGGTTTTATAGTATCAAAAGATGAGCAGGTTTTAGGATAATGAACACAGTGGCTTTAGATGATGAGGTTAGAGGTGACCCAATTACTGAGCATGCACAGATTAATTATATGCTTAGTCACAGAACATATCTAAGAAAATAGTGGCCTTAATATGATGATGGGTGTGGTTTTTAGTATTATAATGAGGTATAGGTCACTTATAGGTTAAAGTTTAAGCTACTGTGCTTGTCAGGCGGGCCCATTTTGGTTAGATCCATTTCCGTCTATCAAGATAGCCTTGGAGTTGGGGTGGGTTAGTTCTGGGCTGACTGAAGGCCCTTCATTAATAAACATTAGGGACTGTCTTTAGTGATCATAAGACTCTAAGGGGGTAAAAGTGAGGGTCAGTCACAAGGTTCCTACAATCACAAGATAAAGCTATATCGTTATACAATCTTATTAGAGATCAGGGCAGCTGGATTATAGTTCAGAGATTTCAGGTATTTCTCTCAGTCTAATATACTAGAAAGTAAAAATAAATATCTATATAATGATTCAGTAATCATAATCATCCCCTAAATCCTAACTTCTTGATTACACAGGAATGCCTGCTCTAACTGTTGTGACTGCCTAGGATACTTTGTGTTCCTGTGATAGAAGAGGTTTTACTTCACTGGCTTTTGGCAAGAAGAGGCAGCATGTAGTCTGGATGCTTTCTGAGAGTCTTCCTCTCTCCTCAGAACTCCTTTAGTTGGCAATTAATGCCTAGGTTCTCTTTACAGTTCCTTTCTTCCAACTGCACATGGTCAATATTTGTTAAGTGATTTACAGCTATTCACTTTTTGCCTGGCTGAGATTTTATGTGTGTTATGCATAAGCACCCTGAAAGAAAACTACCATAACCCAGGGTTGATGAAAAACTGCCATCCTCTAGCTTTTTGATGTTTTCTGGTATCTACAAAGGATGCTTTTGGCTTTGGGGTTCTTTGAACTAGGGAATGTGTCTTCCCATCTTTGTATTAATTTCCCCCCACTCCTGTCTGTGTGCCCTGGGAACAATAGAACATACTCAAAACTCGTTTGCCAGATGAGGGATCGGCGCCTATGATTGTTGTATGGTTATTGAGCAATAAGGTGTGCCAGCTGACCTAGGATCAGGCATATACAGTGGGTAAAATTTGCAGACACCTGTAGCCAGGACCAGTCATGCTCTGGAATAGGCTGTCAGTCAGACTGCTATATGGACTACCATGTCCCCAGGTCCTTGTGAGGCAGGAACCCTGTATTACAGATGGCACTTGGAATCTGATACCAGTGTCTGTTTACCTGTGACTTGTCTTATCCACAGAAGGATTAAGTGGGTACTGGAAGTTAGTCTATCTCTGTTCCTTAAAGGCTGGGAGACAGGAGTGTGTTGAATAAGGGAGCTATAATGTTAATTTCTGGGGTGGCTGATAGGACAACTTGCTTGCCAGGATCATCCAGGAGGGGAGAGAGTAGAGGGAGGAGGAAGCTATTTCCTGAACTCACAGTAAAGGTTTCCTATCCTCCACCTTTTTCTCTGCTGGCCTAATATTCATACGTAATTAGAGATTCATTCATTAACTCATTATACATATTCAGCAGATATTTTTATTAAGTGCCTATTATGTGCTGGGCATTGTTCTACATGCTGGGGATACAATAAGGAATAAGATAGATAAGTCCCTGCCTCATGGAGCTTATATCCTAGTGGAAAAATACATGCAAAATTAATAACTAAAACGTATGGTATAGTGATAGGTGCTTTGGAGAAGAACAAATCAGGGAAGGGAGATACAGAATGCCATAGTGGGCAGGGAGAGGTTGCAATTTTAAATGGAGAGGTCAGGGGAAGGCCACATTGAGAAGACAGCATTTAGACAAAGACTTGAAGAAGGTAAGGCAGTGAGTCCTGTGGATATCTGGGGAAAGAATGTCCCAGGTAGACGGGACAATGAGCACAAAGATTCTGAGCTGGGGATGTGCCAGTATAACTGAAGAACAGCAGAGAGTCTGTGGGTGGAGTGCAGTGTGTTAGGGAAAAGTAGGAGGAGATGGAGCAGCCAGCCAGTTCATGTGGAGCCTTCTAGGCCATTGTAACAATTCTGTTTTTTTTTACTCTGAGTGATACGGGGAGCAACTGAGTGGTTTTGAAGAGAGGAGTGACATGATCTGAGTTATGTTTTAAAAGGATCACTCCAGCTGCTTTCCTGAAACAGACTATAAAGAAGCAAGGCTAGAAGCAGTCAAACAAGTTAGGAGGTGATTGCCATGGTCAGGGACAGCAATGATGGAGGCTTGGACCAGTGAGGCAGCAGTGGAGGGGGTGAAAAGTAGTTGGATTCTGGAAATATTTTTAAGGTTGAGGCCATGGGATTCTGTAGGAGATTGGATGTGAGTGTGAGAGAAAGCAACTGAAATAATGGAGTTGATATTAACTGAGTTGAGGAATATGGTGGGTGGATAGGTTGGGAGTAAGATTAAGAATCTAGTTTGGACATGTTTAATTTGTGATGCTTATTTGATGTGGAGATGTAAGAGGGAGTTGAATAAATGACCCTGGAGTTCAGGGTGGAAGCCTGGGCTGGAGATATAAATTTGGGTGTTTTCCATGTATAGATGGTACTTCAAGTCATGAACCTAGATAAGACCACTGAGAGAATGAATATAGATAGAGAAGAAAAGAGGCTGAGGGTTGGTTTCCAATGTTATGATGTTGGGGAGATGAGAAATCAGGAAAGAAGACTGAGAAAGAGTGGTGAGGGAAGTAAGATGAAAATTGGTAGTGAGTGGTATCCCAGAAGCCAAGGGAAGTGAGAGGGTCAAGGAGGATGAAGTAGAGGGGCGAGCCATTGTGTCAAATGCTCCTGATGAGCCAAGTAAGATGAGGGCTAAGAATGAACCATTGGATGCCAGGAGTTGTTTGAGTGGAATGATAGGGGTGAAAGCTCAATTGGAGAAGGTTTAATAGAAGACTGGAAACAGCCGAGTATAGACCATTGGGTTGTTTGTTTTAAAGGGGAGCAGAGGAAATGGGACAGATGGAAGAAATAACAACATATTTGTATGCTGATGGGAATGAGCCTTTAGATATAAGAAACACTGATGATGATGATGGTGAGGGAGGAAAATTGCTGGGCTAACCTCGTAAGAGAGGGGATGGGATTCAGTGCACACAGGTGGAGGGCTTGGTTTAGGTGGGAGCTCAGATGGTTCATCTATTGCACTAGGAGGGAAGGCAGAAGAGTGGGCTGCAAAGGCTGGTATGCAGGTTGGGTTGATGTGGTGGCAGAAGCTTGTGGAAATTCTCTTCCAATTGCTTCTGTTTCCTCAATGAAATAGGAAGTAAAGTCATCAGCTGTGGGTAGCAGGAGGAGAAGTATAATTTGAGAAGAAAGTATAAAATTGTTTTCTAGGAGAGTGAAGGAGCAAAAGGACCCAGGAGATGTATCTAATTGCTAGGGAGCATTCAGAACGCACTTGGGGTTAGTGGTGATGAATTTGAAGTGAGATCAGTCATCATGGTATGCTTTCCTCTCATCATTTCAGCTGCTTTAGGTATGGGCGGGGAAAGTAGGTGGACAGTTGGCTTTTTACCAGAGTGTAGTTTTACTAGATGAGTACAGTGAAGCGAGAGATGGTCAAGAACATGATGGTAGTACAGCAGCAGGATTTGAACTAAGTTAAGGAGGAGAGAGATGGGGCGGAGACTGTGAGAAGGTAGTAGAATGGATGATGGGCCCCTTCAGAAATGTTGCTCTTAGATCTGCTGGACAAATGCAGTCTATGGAATAGGTTGAAAAACTTATCTCATTGTACACGATAAGAGGTGGGTTTTGAAACCAAATGTTCTGATTTTTAATTTGGTGCTCTGACTGCCTCCAGGAGAGAGAATGAGTGAGCGAGTGAGCGAGGTGCATGTGTGCGTGTGCGTGTGTGTACATGCACAGAGCAGCTGTGACCACACGGCGCCTGCACCTCTGGTGCCCTCTGTGGCTTCATTCCCAGGCACCTGGCTCTGCTCCAGGTGGCCCACGGCTCAATGCAGAATGTTGACTTGGGAACATTTGGGGACTGAAACCCACCAGGCCTGCCCACCTACCTCACCAGCATTGTACTCTGTAATCTTGTTTTCTTCCTCAGAGTATCTGTCTAACGCTTTTTTTAAACTCATTTACGTTTGCAGCTTCTGCTGCTGCCTTTGGCAGCCTGTTCTCCATGTTAATTACTTATCCTCTTGCTACCCAATGCAGTGCCATCCTCCTGAGCCCTGCCTGCTGGGCAAGGGACCCTGGGTCCTTGGCCCTCCGCCCCGTTTCCCTCTGTGGGAGGAAGCTGTGCTTTTCTTTCTTTCTCACACTCATGCTTTACCAACCACAACTGTCTCCACCCCTGAAATTATTCCTACTTTTTGCATATCCATCTCAGTTTCTTAATAATTTGCCAGACCAGAGATGCCAGCATGTTTGGGGTTTATTCCAGATGTGGCCATTTGCCTCTTGATCTGGCACCTGGCCAGTTGTCAGAACTTTTGTCTGTGCAGAGCCATTAGGCTGGCTCAGGGTTTCTTTTCTTTCTTTTAGCCCACTCTAATATACAGTTTAATTTCTAATCTGTGACCAGAGACCTCAGGTGCCAGATGCGTCATGCAGCCTTTGGCTGTGATCTCTCTGCTCTGAAGCAATGCCAGGCCTTTGCACAAAGGGGTGGAAATTAGCTAGAGGTGGTGTTTCGGGTTCCTTCCAGTGGATCACTGTGGGGCCCAAATCCTTATGGAATCTTCATCAGGCACAGTGCCAATCTCTGGCACACTGTGCAAACCAAGAGGTCTCTATTTATTTTTTTCCCTCAATTTATCACCCGTTGGAAAAAGTATTTGTTGAGCAATTTCTTTCAGTGTCTCTCAGAGTATGGTCCACATTAGAATCACCTGGGGACCATCCGTATAAATGCAGATGCCCGGGCCCCACCCCGGATCTCATGAACCAGGATCCCTAGAGGTAGGGTGAAGGAATCTGTCTTTTCCACAAGTTCCCTCATGAAGTTTGAGAACCACTATTCCATGTGGCCATAATTGCGAGGCATGGGGAGGGCAAAGTGGGAGAATATGGATGAAAAAGGCTCACTTCATACTTCTAGCCTGTCTCCCCCACGAGGTGGATTTCCATGAGGTCGTGCTCTGTGCCTGTTTGATATAAAGAGATGGGTGTAGAGTGGGTTCTCAGGAAATAATTAATTTATTGGCTTGAGTCTAGAAGGGTTGGTTAGCTGGTGCATGAGCACACATACATTCTTGTGATAAGACAAACTAAATGAGTGGTCAGGAGACAGATAAGCAGAGATCCCTTGGAGAGTGGTAAATTTAAAGTGAGCTTCCAGAGAGCCTCAAAAGGAGCCCAAGAGTGGCTGCTCTGTGTAGACTCTGGGCCCTGTTTTAGTGCAGGTCAGTGAGCTCAAAGGGGTTGCTGGGGCAGTGATGCTGGATTCCAGCCTTTACTGCTGTGGGGCAAAGAAGTCAGAGCCCCTGAGAGTAGATCAGGGGTATCAGTTGCCCACTGGGTGCTTAGATGCTACTTGACATTTTTGTGTTTCTCAGGGATAAAACTCAAAAACTAACTTTGAAAGGGGGAAAAGGAGTTGGGAATACTAACTTTCTCTTATTTACCTTTTCCTTACCCCTTCCTCATTTTGCGTCTATTCAAAAACATTATGCATGGATGTACATATTTTTGCCTTCCTCCCGTCTTATACTTCTCTTCAGTGATGAAGTTCTGGCTGATGCCTTCTGCCCCACTTCCACCTCAGTTATCTCCCAAAGGGGAGGAAGGATTGAACAAGAGCCTCTTTCTTCCAGCATGATAGCTACTTATGGGCCCCATTTACACTGCTGCACTTCTGGAGAGTTCTTTCTTTCAGGGACTCCTGAGAACCCCACTCTCCACAGTCCTTTTCACCCCCTTATGTGGGCTCCCGTGTCTGTCCACCAGAGCAAACAAAGAATTGTCTCTGCAGTCATGGGGAGGCAGAATAGTAGAGTTAATCAGAAGAAAAATATTTCATATGTGACTCGTGAGTATAGTTTTGCTTTATCATCTGCGTACTAATGTCTGATGTTCTGGGAAATCACAACACTTCAAGCACAATCAAGAAGCCACAGGGATGACCTTGGATGCCATCTAATTTATACCCCCCTCAGCTTCTCCTTGTTTCCCTCTTCCTGAGAAGCAGCAACACAATGGGGGCGTGGGAGGGGGCGTCTTCCTGTGTGCAGTCTCCTTCACCCTGCAGGCAGGTCACAGCACCTTGTAAAGGTGAGAGAGAATATTTGCATTTCCCTCCTCCTGCAGCACTCTGCAGCACCTGCTCCCCCTCCCTCCCAGTCTCGCTCTCACCCCTGCGTCCCTCACTGCCCTTGCACTCTGGATCAGGGGTTTGTCAGCTGAGTTCCATGGATGATCTTTGGTGGCTTCCACAAAATTTGTTGTTCAAATTTTTTTTTTTAATGTAGTTTTTAGCCACCATATTTTCTTGAACCCAAGATGCCATGGATTATATCTACCAAAAATATAATAACAGAATTTCTGAGGGGGGCGGGAACTCACTACACTCTACATGTATGTATTCATATATTCTGAGTTCCTAAACCTGCAAATGCAAAGAAAAGTGTATCTTAGAATTGAGGAAATAAAAAATTAAGAAAAAAAACTAATTAAAAAAGCCACGCATAATCAATGTGATACAGACCAAATTTTCAAACATGGAGACCACCCCTGGCATTGCCAGCTTAATTCATTTTTGTGCAGACCTTGGAGTAAAGCTCCTTCTGCCATCTCTGCCTTCATTTGAACGTGCTGTAAATGCGCTATCGATTAGAAAGCTTGTAGTTCTGTTGTTAGTCTTTTAAAAACTTCAAGCCTGAGCTTGTTTGCTCACATAAAGTGATATAAGTGAGCATGCTATTACTTTTCTGTATGATTCAGGATTTTCTCAGTACGGTGAAACTAAAACAAAATACAGAAATAAACTAGATGCCAAAGCTGATTCAAGACTGCTACAGTCATCTATAACCCCAACTTCCAATTTTTATCTCCCTAAAAGCACCCTCATTCTTTTGAGTAACTGTATATTAAATTAATGCTCTTGTATTATTAATTCATATTAAATATATAAAATATGTTTGTGCCAAAGATGTCCCTTTTTGTAAGCTTTAGGTATTGCTGTTCTGATGAAGATCTTGTCTAAGAAAATGATTCTCGATGTTGGAGGTGGTATAATATAGTGGTTAAGAATTCTGGTCCCACCTTTACTATCTTTGGGACTTGGACAACTTATTTAAACTCCATGACTTAGTTTCCTCATCTGTAAAGTGAGGAAAATTGTGGCACCCATCTCATAGGATTGTAGTGGAAATTAAGTGAGGTACTTTCACACTAAAGTCCTTTGCATTTGCTTCGCAAATAGTAAGAACTATGGTTTTAGCTGTTATTTTTTTTTAACTGGGGAAGCCACCCATCTGGAGTACACAAGTGTCTTCTTCCACTGCTGCCTGAAAAGATCTGCTCCTCTCAGGCCCATCCCTTTGTGTGTCTTATGCTAGCCCCTTTGCACCTTCTCTTTGCATTTTTGCACCAAACATTACCAATCTTGAATTCTTTGAATTACACAAGTTCAGTTTTTCCTTCAAAACCCTGATCAATTGCCACTTTCTCCACAGAGCCTTTTCTGACTATCCCTGAGAAACTCAGAGGAGAGGAGAGCTTGCCTCCTCTGAGCTCTCTCTCCCAGACCTAAATGTCCAGAGCATTCATTGGCCACTTTTCCCCAGATTCCCTTGTATGATCAGTTGTCTTTCATGTGTGTAAACATTCTGTCTTCCAGCATCAAACACAGCTTCCTAGACATGGTTAAGCATTCAGTGAATATCCATTGATTGACTGACTTCGCAGAGAGGTTCTATGCACCCGCCAAGATGTCCTGGCTTCCATCTTTGGAAGTGCCCTGGCTATCAGGGCCTCAGACTCACACTGTTTTCAGATGAGTGAGCTGCTGTCAGGAGGAACACAGTGCTTGACAATGGGCTGTCACCTCCACAGCTGCAGTCTCTGCTTTTCCTGCTTCACTCCAGCTGAGCTCCCTGTTTCCCTCCCATCTCCTGTGACTGATAGAGGGAAAACAAAAAACAAAACGAAACAAAACCTAGTGAAAAGCAGGGGACCAGGAATTAGTTTCAGTGTTTACAGACAGGTTTGTGTGTAATTAGCAGTTTATTTCTGTGACGCAGTTGGCCTCCCGGGCTTGACACCTGGCTCCGAAATGCTCTTAAAGTGGCCCATATCCGGGCAACTTGAGAGATGACTAGGTTTTTGGAACAGAAGGAAGGAAAAGCATGCCTTCTCTGAAAAAAATGACCCAAACAGCCCCCAGTCGAAGATTCCCTTACCCTTCTTTCTTCCTCTCTGACATACACACTCATATGTACACATACACATGTGTGATTTGATTTTTGAATCATGTTCTGTGCTGAATCCACCTTTGACTTGGATCTTTTACATTCTCCCATTTTGTACTCTTGTTAACATCAGCTTGGGAATGGATATTACACCAAGGAGAGGGTGGTGGCCCCTGCTGTACGAATGAGCCCTGGATCCCCTCCTGCTACAAAACACTTAACCACTCTTTTTAAACATTGAGTAGATGAATAAATAAATGTGCATCAGTCTTCTCATAAGTGTCATAGGGGATAACACTATCTGCTGTATCTGCCTCTAAAGAGACTTATAGGAATTACATGAGATAATGTAAATGTATGTGTCATGAAAAATACATTCATCCCTTGCTGTATGAGTGCTCTTTTCATGGTATGGACTGTGCAGTTATAAACGTAATTTTGCTAAGTGAGCAAAAAAATTTTTTTTTTCCTGGCGCATTCAAAGAGGGCGTCTGGCTGCTTTCTTCTCAAGCTGCTTGTAAGGCAAGTTCTCCCATCAGGCTTTCTTTCCCTAACATCTGTTTGATGTAAGTCTCTGTTTGGTGTACTGGGTACTCTAATGTCCTATGTTCTTGTTTAAAAATACAGTGTTGTTTATACCCGTATTTGGTGAAAAAAAATGGCTTCCAAGTGCATTTTAAGTAGTAATGCCAGATCTTGCTACCTTGTGCACCCTCTGAATAACTGGTGAAATGCTGATGTTGCAGCTGCTACCAAATTCTGTTGTGCCTCAGGACTTTTTACATTTTGTAAGTTTTAGGACAGACCTTCACCTTCACTTATA
The DNA here is from genome assembly GCF_015220235.1 of Choloepus didactylus. Lineage (NCBI taxonomy): Eukaryota > Metazoa > Chordata > Mammalia > Pilosa > Megalonychidae > Choloepus > Choloepus didactylus. The sequence goes on along the minus strand of NC_051308.1, from coordinate 81,553,092 downwards.
TCTACAGTAGTGTTCCCAAGTGGACTGGTGCTGAGGCCTTGATAAAGTTTTTATCATTCTGGCATAATGAAAAAATAATGACAATGTAGTTTTCCATGAAACTAAATTTGTTCAACTTGACATTGAATTTTTAAAAAATTAAATGTTAATGTTCTTCTTTGGCACAATAAAAAGTTAACAGCCTTTTTGTCATATTCAAGTTCTTTTGTTTTTATTTTGTCAGAATTTTCTATCTGTGAAAGACAGAAAATCCGTGATCTTTAATATGTTATTGTGAATACATAGTTTTGCTATTACCAGCTTGATACGTGAGCTTTCTTTTCCACTATAGTGACTTTGAGTTTTTGCATTAATTTTAAAAGGAATTAATGATTGCTTATGTGAGTTGTCACTGAAGAATGAATATCTCAGAAAATCAATTAGGCTGTTAGCATTTACCTTAAGGATGAGGTAGTATTAGACATTGGACTATACTTGGAAGACCTAGGTACAAGTACAGGTTTTGGTTTAAATCTTTTTCGGTTTGCTAAAGCTGCCAAAATGCAATATACTAGAAATGGACTGGCTTTTACAATGGGGGTTTATTAGTTCACAAATTTACAGTTCTAAGGGCATGAAAATGTCCCAATTAAGGCATCAGTAGGACGACACCTTCTCTGAAGAAAGGCCGGTGACATCTGAGGTTCCTCTGTCACATGGGAAGGCACATGGCGACCTCTCCTGGGGTTAGCTTCTTGTTCCATTGCTTTCTCTGGGCTTCTGTCTTAGCTTCTCTCTCAGCTCCTGTGCGTCCTTGCTTGTTTCTCCCAGGGCCTTTCTCTCTAAGTGCCTGTTGGTCCTCTCTTAGCTTCTCCAGGACAAACTATGGATTTTGTCTCTTAGCTTCTCTCCTGGTTCTGGTTTCACCAGCGCAGGCAGGGTCATATCTCCATGGAAACGATCTAATGAAAAGGTCCCACCCACAATAAATCTGTATCCACAAGAGTGGATTAGAATGTAGTCTTTTATGGGGTACATGACAGATTCAAACCAGCATATTACCCATCCCCCTCACCCTCCTCCAGACCTTGGGCAAGTCACATGACCTCCACGAGACCCATTTTCCTCTTCTGTTCAATTGGAATTCCAGTCCAGTATTCAGTTCCTACTGTGGTTGTAAGAATCAAATAAGAATGAACGTGTGAACGTGCTTTTTGCTCTCAGATGTGCCTCATAAATGTAACTTATTGTTAAAATACTTCAAGGTGATGAACAGTCGCTTTAGGAGGATTTCTATTATTGAGCTTCACAATGCAGATGTCATCTTCAAATATATTTTGACAGATATGGTCAATGAGGTCCCTTGAATGAAAGGCAGAATATATATTCAAATATTGTTAGGATCTTTCTCTTTCCTTTGTGCACACAACATCATAATAGCATGACCTTTTTCAACTATTTCCATGAAGATGTAAAAGAAAACCACCATTGCCTGAGTAATTTGTGTAAAAACAGCAGATTTCTAGGTGAAGCAGAAAGAAAGGGAGTGCGGGAGCTTGCGTCCTTTCCCCAGGGATGCCATCTTTATTGGAATGATTACAGGTGAGCACCCCACCTGCCTTTGAGGATATCTTACATGGACGCCACCCACCTCCCAGCATTGCCTTATTGAATCAGAGAGGCTGCCATTAAGGATTTGGAAGGACAGGCAGGGCTCAATGGGCAGCAGAGGCATGCCCAGGTGGTTACAACTTCCTTCACTGCCTCACCCCATATATTCAAATTTTTGGCAGCACATGTTCTCCAAACACAGGTGGGGTTGGGGTAGTCAGGTAAGTCAGAGGCTTCCCCTAATCCCACTGTATCCAGTCAGGCCGGTATCTCTCCACCTTCCCCAATTTCCCCAGGTTTCCCATGCCCCCCTCTCTGTGACAGGTTGCTCTTCCTTGGCAAGTTGCATTTGAGTGGTGTGACAGCCCCTCAGGGAGCATGCCACCTGACCCAGTTGGAAAGGAATAACAGAGAGGCATGCATGGCTAGCCAAATTACAGAAGTAATGCTCCCCAAAAGAGGTGGGTGTCCCTGGCTGGGACTACACATTTCATTGCCTCCTTGAGCCAGTAGTCTTAGTCTACCTTCTAGGGCCTCGTTTTACCTGGGAACGTGAACCTGGCCTGCCATCGTGTGCTACTATAAGTACCGAAAATACCAGCATGCCACGTCTGGGAAAGGTTACCGCAGAGAGTAATTGCTGGTGTTTAGTCTGTGCGAGCATGTGTGTGACAGAGCAAGAGGGAGGGCGCGTGCCTCTCTTTTGTCCCTAAGTTATTTATTGCATTTGTCTTACGACTTCCATTTAGAGCTAAATAAACTGCAAACTAGGTTATTTAAACTGGATCTCAGATGCCTTCAGCAAGCGGGAAAGTGGGCGGTGAAGAGGCAGAAAGATTGGAGACGGGGCTGAGGAAATTCAGAGAAAGGGGCCAAAGAAACGCAACATGGCTTTTTTCCTCCCTTCATTAGGGTAAGGCCTGGGTGTGCTGTGGCTGGTATACATAGATATCCTTTGCTAGAGGATCTTGAAGAGCTTTCTTTACCTCGTGCATCTGGGAATCAGCCTTCTGTAGTCATATCTTGTTTTACAATTCATAAATAAAAAACAAAAAATTGAGGCATGGCCTAGTACTGTAGATTGCAGTGCCTGCAGCAAGCTCCCCTACCTGGAAAACTAGATCCTTGTCTCTTTGCCCTCTTGTCATGATTACATCCCCTACCTACCTGCCCTGGCCTTGCATAGCCTAACTGATGACAGATCTGTAAAGAAGAATGTCCCTGGGGCATAGTGCAGTCACTCTGTCCAAGTGAGATTTTGGAGTGGTCTCATCTCCACAGAATAGTGCCCTTTCCATGCATGCACACGTGTTTGTGTATATTTAAGCTCACATTCCCTAAAGGTCTTACTTGCTCTTTGTCATTTCAAGAGGCTCTTGGATGATCAAAATCACTCACAAATTCTCTTTTGTACTGATTTGATAAAGAGTCTTTCTTGAGTACTAGAAGTACCGCACATAATTCATAACATGAAGCAAGATGGAGTGAAGTAGGCAGAGTGAGAAAAGATAATAACTGGATGATTAAAAGTTTTAAGCTTTGTTATAAGCTGAGAGTATGAGTCAGCTGCACATATGTCTTGAGGGAGAGCTTTTCGCAAGGCTGGGTTTTGGGGTAGGGGCCTAGGTGCCCAAAACAGGAGGAAGAAAGATGCCCAGGAGGAGTCAGAAGTGGGGGGTGTGGAGGAGATGGGATGAAGGGCAGGGAAGAAAGGGGCAGATTGTGAGTGGGGTGACTGTTGGCTCTGCCCAGCCTCCTCCCTTCGCCTCAAAGAAAAGAAATATCCTGGGGCTTTAATCATCTCCCCTTCTCTCATTTCTCTCCTGGTTTAGTTAAATTTCTGTTCTAATTTGGAAGAGCTTGCATATCCTTTTCTGCTGTGGCAACCAATCTCTTTTATGAGGTCCACGCTGGCACTCAGAGGACCGCGTGACCTCCATGTGGTTTGGACTCTCTGTGGCTTCTGCAGTCGCGGTTAGTCCAGGAGTGAGCAGAGGTTGGCTTGAGAAGAAGAAAGGGGATATCTTGCTCCTGTCAGAGTCATCTTCTTTCCCTGGCTTCACACTCTGCCACCTTCCCTTATTAACACCTGGGAGGGAAGCGTCTCCTCTTGTCCACATACCTTTCCATCTTTTTCATTGTGTTACCTCTGCTTTCTCAGGACAAAGCACACTTTGTTGGGATCTCTGAACATTAGATAATGCTGAAGAGAGAGATGAAAGACATGAAACACATGGCTGATAATACAGCTACCATTCATTTCTGCTTACTGTGTGCCAGGCACTGTGCTGGAGACTGTATACACATGACCTCGAAGGTGACTCTGATCATTCCTCATTTTATAAATGAGGCACAGAGAGGTTAAGTGACCTGCCCAAGCTCACACAGCTATTAAGATGGGAACCTGGACTGGAACCTAGTTTTGCCTAACTAGAAAAGCCCAGGCTCTTTCCATACTGCCATATGTTAGAGTAGAATGGGAGAGGAGATATTGGATGATTTGGGCAATTCAGTTCAACTTAATTTGCACAGCCAACATTAGAGTACCCACTAATTGCTAGGACCTGTGCTAGGTGTTAGAAGGTAGAAGAGATTTTGTTTCTGCCCTTAAGGAGAGAAGACAGATGTGTGTTCAATGGATGACATGCTAAAGTATTATAATCCTTTTCAGGATTATGGACCAAGTGCTGTGGGGGCATAAAGAAGATGCCCAGTAATTTTGTTTGAAGTGGTCAAGAAAGGATTCATAGAGAAATCCCATAGGGAAAAAAGATTTTCACCAGGTAGAAAAGGTGGGTGGGAAGGGGGGTATAAAATTTTTACATTACGTTCAAGAAGTTGCCACAGTTTAGGGGGTGGGAAATATCCAAAGATGAGACTGAGAAGGAGATTGGGGGCTATTATAAGGGGCTTTGAATGCCCTTGATGTCTACAGAATTTCTTCTATCAGGGGAATGGCCTCGTTACTTGATATTGTCAGTAACTTGTCTGTACCGCCTTCATTTAGGCTCTTGGCAGTGATTCTAAGGCTCAGATGTGGAATTGATTCAATGAGCCTGAGTCTGTACTTTTCATACTTCTCATAATCTTTAAAATTTCTTTTTAAATTTTATTGTGGTAACATATGTATAACACAAAATCTGCCATTTAAACCATTTTTAAGTGTATAACTTAATTGCATGAGTTACATTCACAATGTTATGCTACCGTCACTGTCATCCATTACCAAAACTTTTTCTTCACCACAAACAGAAGCTTTGCACTTATTAAGTAATAACTCCCTGTTTCCCCTTCTCCCAAGCCCCTGGTAACTTCTAATCTGCTTTCTGTCTCTATGAATTTGGTTTTTCTAGATATTTCATAAGTGGAATCATTACAATATCTCTGCTTTGTGTCTGGCTTAATTCTCTTAGCATGTTTTCAAGATTCATCCACATTGTTGCATGTATTGAAACTTCATTCCTTTTTTAGGACTGCATAATATTCCACTAGATGTGTATACCACAGTTTGTTTATCCATTTATCTGTTGATAGACATTTGGGTTATTTCTACCTTGGAGCTGTTGTGAATAATGTTGCTGTGAACACAGATGTACAGTGTCTGTTTGAATCCCTGTTTCCATTTCTCTTGGGGATATACCTAGAAGTAGAATTGCTGGGTCACATGATGTTTAACCTTTTGAGTAATTGCCAATCTGTTTTCATCATTGGCTGCATCATTTTACATTTCCCACCAGCAGTGCATGTTGGATCCCAATTCTTCACATCCTTGCCAACACTTAGGATTTTCGAGGTTTTTTTTTTTAAATATAGCCATCCTCCTGGGTGTGAAGTGATACCTAATTGTGGTTTTGATTTGCATTTCCATAATAACTAACTATGTTGTGAATCTTTTAAAATGTTTATTGGCCTTTTGTATATTTTCTTTGGAGAACTGTCTATTCAAGCCCTTTGCCTATTTTTCAAATGGGTTGTTTGTCTTTTAGTTGTTGAGTTGTAGGTGTTTCTCATGATCTTTTATTGTGGCCTACAAAGCCATGATAATCTTCCCTGCCTGTTCTTCTGTCTTATTTCAGGCCCCTGCCTTCTTCATTCACTGTGCTCACAGTGACCTCTGGCTCTGCAGCGTCTTTCCCAGTTCCAGGCCTTTGCTCAAACTCTCCCCTTCCCGTTCTTCATCTGGTCAACTCCTACATATCCTCCAGGTCTCAGCTTAATTGTTACTCCCTCCTTTAGATTGAGGCTCTTTCCCTTCATAGCATTTACCACTATTTGTCATTGCATGTGTATTTGTGTGATTATTTGTTATTTGTCTGCTCTGTTAACTACAATGGAAACTCCATAAAGGCAGGGATATCTGTTTTTTCATGTCTCTAACCCCAGAATCCGGCACAGTGTCTGGCATATAGTAGATGCTCAATAAAGAGCTGGCGAATTACTGGATGGATGGAGTAATAAATTAATAAATGGCATAGCATCAAGCTGTCAGCAAGGAGGTTCCTTAGGCTAGGTGAGAACGCAAAACCTGTATTAAACTGAGCATATTTGCTGGAACTTTCCAATAACTGCATTTGTTTATTAAACAAATATTTGTTGAGCACCTATGTGGCTGGGCACCATGCTGGGTGCTGGGAATATAGTGTTGAACCAGCAAAATTCCTGCTCTCCTGTGCAGAGTGATCTACTCTCTCCCACCTGATTCTCACTTTGTTCACATGTGAAATACCTGTTATCTCATCCTTAGACACAGAGGCTACCAAATCTTGGAACCATAATTGACTTCTCTCTTTTTTTTCCTCACCCCACATTTAATTCATCAGTAAATCCTGTTGGTTCTATATTCAGAATTTGACCAGAATCTGACCACTTCTCCTCATGACCTCCAGCACAAACCCCAGGCCAAGCCACCAGCATCTCTTGCTGGAGTTACCGCAGGGTCTCGTAACCACCCTCCCTGACTGCACCGTTGCCCCACTTCAGACTGTTCCTGTGCTCCTGGTAGATGCAAACCAGAGCACATCACTCCTCTGCACAGGACCCTCCAGTGGTTCCTCATCTGCTCTGAGTAAATGCCGGTTCTCACAGAGGCCTCCGGGCTCCCACATGCCCTGCTCCCCACTGTCTCTGTGCATTGCCTCTTTTTGGCCTTGCCAACTCTGCTCCAGCCACATCAGGTGTACTCCTGCCTCGGAGCCTGCTGCTGGGCTGTCTTCCTGGAATGTTCTTCCCCAGTTTCCAGCATGGGCTCACTCCTTCCCCTCCTCAAGTCTTTACTCAGTGAGTCCTTTCTTGACAACCCTATGTGAAATTGAACCTTCCCCTTCCTGCTCTGTTTCTCTCCAGAGAACTTATCACCATCTACCAGAGTGTAGTCTTTATCTGTTTATTTTGTTTCTAGGCTAACTTGTCCCACTGAGTGTAAACTTCAGGAGGGTAGAAGTTTTGTCTCATTTACTGCTTTGAACAGTTGCTATTCAGATCAATACCTGGTACAAAGTAAGCATTTAATAAATATTTGCTGAGTGAATAAATGACAGAATATGAGTTTATGTTGGAGGTGGCAGTGTGTCAATGCACTGTTATCTTGCCCTGTTACTCCCCTGTGCTTTGTACCGGACCCTCTGGTGACCAGTGGGGTGCACTTGTGTGAGATGGGTAGCTGCAATTAGGGATCCCATCCTTGCTCTTAGGACAGCGTCCCCACAGGAGAGGCCCCTGGCCCCGCCAGGGAGGAGCCATTCACCTGGGTGTCCTTAGTATTACTAGGCCGGTTGACCATCCCAGCTTTGGGGTTAGATGAACCTGCAGAGGGGCTCTCTGAGGTTGTATCAGCACAAGCAGTAGTCATTCATTGAGCGCCCACAAGACCTATATTCATGCTTAGAGGTGACTGTGAAGGCGCTGGCTGGGAGCTGGGATCAGAATTCCCAGGGAAGCCCTCTCGAGTCCCTCACGTAGGCTCAGGGCTGGAGCCACCGCAAGACTCAGACACCACTGGGTAGAGTGGAATCTGTGAACAAGTCAGACATAAGTAAAACTTAAAACCAGAAAGGAATACCTACTGGCTTTAGGAGTTGGGAGACCTCTTGCTTATTCTGTCTCTGGTGATATTTCGTGTGGAGAAAAGACCAGGGTGAGGTGTAATATAGGAAACACTTACATAGAGCCTATTGTGTGCCAGGCACCATTCTAAGCACTTTACAGAGATCAACTCATTTAATTTTCAAAACAACCCTTTGAGAAAAGACTATTATATTATATTTCCGTTTTACAGTTGAGAGAACCAAGGTAGACTGTACTCTTAGCCATTATGCTACAACTGTCTCAAAGTAAATGTTGTTAGAGAGGCTTTTAGAAGGAATAGAGAAGTTGTTTAATATTCTTATATGTTACATTCTGATTTGTAATATTGTTGAGGGGAGTAGCTATGTGTGAAAACTGACTTTTTTTTTTATGAGGCATGAATGTGTGAACACTGTAATTAGTATTTGCAAGAGAGAACAGGTTTTCTTTTTTTCCCCCCACTGCACCTAGCTGGAAGCCTTGCTCATGACACATTTTTTTTTTTTTTTGTATTTTCATAAGAGAGAATGTTAAAGTAGGGCTGTCCTTTTGATAAAAGTAGTGGAGGGTGTGGGACACTTGAAGACTGGTCAGAGGCTATTGGGCATGTTTCACTTTGATCTCCTGTACTGAGGAATTCTTGATCACCCAGGAATGATTCTGTGGTCCACAGAGGACCCAATTTCACATTGTCTCCCGAGTTTTCCTCTGCCCGTCTGTCTTCCGTCTCTGATAATGTTCTCTGTCTCACTGGAAGGTGGCCAGGGGAAAGCGGAGATGGGTTTTGCCGCAGTCCACCATGTGGGCCTCTGTTGGCAGCTTAGGCAGAAGAAATGAAGCTTGGGGATCACCCTCGGAGGCGTTCCTCTCCACGCTTTGCCCTCTCCTCTGGGTGACAGAGCAGGTCAGCTCTTCTCTTTCTGGAAGCACTGATTTTAAGAGGGGGGCAGGCTTCCTGCATTTGCTAGCATCAACCTGACTTGAGAGGAAGGTCCTTGCTGACCCCCAGGAATGGAACCCAAATGCCCAGTCTCCCAATTCCATTTCCTTCTGAGCCTGTAGCAGGTGGGCAGCTCCACCCTGACCCTGTCTCAGAGTGGGGTCCCATCTCTTTGCCCAGGTGTGGGCCTTTGGGGAACCCTCCCTTCTCTGTCTACCTTCATTTTGGGTGAGAAATCAGGACCCTCACACCTCTCTACCTTCTTCTGGCATAACACACAGAACTTCCCACCCTTCTTCCAGGCAGGCTTGAGGCAATGCCTTATGTGGAAAGGTCAGCCATGGACTTGTTGGGAAAGAGGCACTGAGACTGGCCCCCAGAGGCAGCATTTACCTCAGGGCCAACAGTTCTCTGCGTGGTGCCAGGCCGCATGCTGCAGGTAATTAGGCTTCCAGTGCAACTTTCTCCTGACACAGTGAGGCAGCTGCCAAGCCACTGGAGATGAAACTGGGTCACCTGTCACATTTCCTGAGGGACTGAGGTAGAACTGTGCTTACTACACACCTTGCCCTACTTTCACCTCAAGCTGGACCCAGTCCCGTGTTCCAGGTCTCTGGAGGAGAAGCAGCCTCTGCGAGCCACTGTGATCTCCTCAGGGTGGGGACCATGGACCGGGGCGGGGACCTCACTATCCTACTGAGTTTCCTAACAGAGGTCAGAGTACATCTCTGACAAGGGGAGGACAGTGACCTTAAAACCCTCCCCAGGTGGGAGAGATGAGAAAGGCCCCATTTATCGTGCTGCAGGTGGAGGAAGGGACAGGCTGTTATTCGCCGTCTCTCAGAAAGCTGTGCTGTCTGGATAGCTGTTCCTTGAGACTGGAAATAAGAGGTGGTGTCCAGAGAATGAGCAAGGGAGGGGAAAGAGAGAAAATAGAAAATAATTTTGAGTGTATGCATGCATGCCCATACATTCACAGGTGTAACTTAGAAGGCAACTGAGGAGGAAACAGAAAGAGATTAGAGAACAAGCCAGAGGACAGCCGAGATGGGGGAGAAGGAGGCATGATGTGGACCAAAGGAAGGATGTCTGAGGAGGCCATGTCTTAGGTTCCTCCCCTGTCTCACAGCTCTGGAGGCAAGGGGTTTGAAATCAAAGTGTGGGTAGGGCTATGCTTCCTCTGGGACCTGTAGAGGAGAGCCCTGTCTTGCCTGTCCTGGTTTTGGGGTTTGCTGGCAGCCCTTGGCTTTTCCTGGTCGCCTCTCCAGCCCTTCAGTCTCTGTTCTCCCCCGTGTTGTGTCGGCCTCACCATCTGTCCAGATTTCCCTCTTCTTACAAGGACAGCAGTCACTGGAGCAGGAGCCCAGCCTACTCCAATATGACCGCAGCTTAATTAAACTAATTCCATCTGCAGTGACCCTATTTCCAAATATGGTCATATTCTTAGGTACAGGAAGTTAGGACTGCAACATATCTGTTTGGGGTACACAGTTCAAACCATAACAGACAGTGAAAGAACCACATTTGGGGGGGGGTGTGAAGAAGCAGGAGAGGAAGGGAGGAGTTGGGGAAGAAAGCAGGTGGGGGTTGGGAGGTTGTTTTACAGGGGATGTGACACCACCTATCCTCTAAGGCAGAGCAGTGCCTCTTAGCAGCAGTGAAACCATAAGCCAGAGCACATACGAGAAAAGAAGCAGCCCTTTTATTGTGTTTTCTTTATGTTTTTGAAACAGGAACATTATAACCAAAACAGAAATACAAGGGAAAAAAAAAGAGGAAGGGAAAAAACTCTGTTATGAAGGTATGAAAATTTGAACACCCAGTTCTTAGCACTTTGGGAGCAAGCGCAGACCTTATCATTTATGCAGCTATTTCTGTCACCTCCTGGTGACCCCCTGAGCAGCACCCACCACTGCCCAGAGTCTGGGACACTGAGCCTGGGACCCCATTGTTCCAACTTAGCCAGCTGTGGGGGTAAGGAGAGGGTGATCTTCTTGGGGAGGTTTCAGCGTGCCGAGATTTCAGATTCTACCTGGTGAGAATTTAATGTAGAAGTTCATCCTGGTGGGCTGGGTATAAACTTGAGTAATTCAGGAATTTAAGACTCAGCATGACCCCTTCAGCATAGGGATCTGTGTGTCTCTCTTTCCCTGCCAGCGGCATTCACTCAGCTGACTCCTCCCTCTCCTTGGCTTTAGCACCATCACGTGCCCTGTCTCCTTTCGTCTTTCTCGCTGCTCCCTCTCCTTTGGGGCCTCTTTTCTTCTCACTCCCTAGGGGATCTTGTTGAAAGTCCCTTGACTGTATGCTAATGACTTGAATTTATATTTTTAGCCAGAACTCTCTTCTGAGCTCCTTGTATCTAACTGCCTACTGTTAGCACAATTTCTAAGTCCATCAGACCAACAAATCTGAAAATGAAGTCTTGATCCCCCTGCTATTCTCTTTTTCCAGTCTACTCCATCTCAGTAAAATAGAACCGCCATTATTAGTTACACAAACCAAAAGCTTCCATGTCGTCCTTTGTCTCTTCCCATTCCATCACTCTCTGCTTGCCTGAAACACCAAGTCTTATGGATCCTCCCTCCGAAATTCAGTCTGTGTCCAAATCCCCATCTCCACAGCTACAGCTCCAAGCCACTGTCATCTTTCCCCTGGAATACTGCAGCTGCATCTTGACCATTGTACCAGCTTTCTTTCTTATTCCTCTTCCATCCATTCTCTACCCTGCAGCCAGAAAGATCTTTAAGCAATGCACATCTCCCATGTCACTTCACTTTTATGGCCCTTCTGTGGGTTCCTGTTGCTCTTTGAGATATAGACCAAAGTCCTAAACAAGAGCCAGGAGGTATTTGGCCTCTGCCAATCTTTCTAGCCTCACCAGCCCTTGCTTTTTGCACCGTAGCCTCTCTGGCCTTTGTTGGATGCTCCTACCAACCACAGAACCTTTGGACTTGCTGTTCTGTATGCATGGAAATTTCTTCCTTTGGTAGCCCTTCTCCCCTTTCTGTTTATGTCCTACTCATCCTCTAGATCTCACTTTAGAGGACATATCCTCAGGAAAATCTCCCCTGACCTTTGCCCCAAACAAAGTCAGCTCTCACCAGAAATCACACTCATTTCTTGGAGAACTTACCACGATTGTAATAGCCTAGGTATATGTGTAGCATTTTATTTAATGCCATTCCTCCTACTAGATGTAAACTCCATGAGAGTAGGGTTGTATCTGTCTTGTTCGCTGTGCCAGGATATGGCATAATGCCAGGCCCATTGAAGAGACTGAACAAATAAAATGTATCTTGAACATCTCTGTGTGTGAAGTTTTGATTCAAGCACAGGGTGAGGGTAAGGTGGGGCAGGATGTTCAAAAAGGTGTAATAAGGGCCCCCTCTTAAGGCACTTAAGGTCCCTGTCTTACTGGGCCCCATTCTACTTTATGTTATTATCAGCTTGTATAGGTTAATATATGCATTTTTTAAATAGATGTGATGGGATTTTTGAAGATTTTGTCTGACACTTGGTTGTCACATCATCTGGACTTTACTTTCTTTGACCCTGTATATCTGAACATACCTCCCAGCCCATCTTGTCAAATGCATCTTCCTCCCCTTCCTTGCTGGCCTACATCCGGGATCTCAGCGTGCCCCATGGTCCATGCTGCCTGACTGTGACAACCTAATAGCTTTGTGTTCTCAGCTGTGTCTCTTCTCTAGCAGCTTCAGCTGTGTGCAAAATGGGCATGAGATTACTGATGGCAGTAATACCTTGTCTATCTCTCAGGGTTGTTGTGAAGAAAAGACGAACCCATTTATGTCAAATACTCTGAAAACCATAGAGTTGGAATTAAGTAAGGATGTTGGGGAGGGCTGAGAGATGAGCAGTCAGTCTTAGTGGAGTGGCAAAGAAAAGTTCCCGGAGGAGGTGGGATTTAGATTGAGACTGGAAAGATGGTGTGTCCGGCAGCATCCTGTTAGGGAAGAGAAGGCACACTCAGCCGGGTTTTCGCAGAGGATTTAATGAAGGGAGTACTTAAGAGATGTGGACAGGAATAATGGAACTGAGCGGTGTTGAGGCCCTTGGTGATGTTTAGGGGCTAGCTGCACTGGGAAGTTGTTTCCACTGCTTTTTCTGGAGGGGCAAGCTGAGGAAATGGAGTTACCAGAGCTCAGCAAGAGCTGGAACCAAGGAAGAAGGGCTGCTGACCATGGTTATAGAGGGGCCTTGCCCTTGCCGGAACTGACACACCCACTCCAGGGAGGCGCGTGGAAAGACATGCCCCCTGCTGACTCCTGCTGATGCCTCCCATTAGAAGCTAGAGGGCAAGGGAGCCAGGTGACCTGGTTCTAGACGTTAGCTTCTCCGGACACAGAGAAGGGTGGGAATTAGATGGGGGGAAGGGCAGGCTGATGGAGAATAATCAGCACAGATGGGTATCATTTGGGAAAACAGAAAGGTGCAAGGAGTGGTGAGGAAATCCAGGTCAGGGATATGGGTGTGACAAAAAGGAGAAATGCTGGAAAGCATTTAAGGAGAATTTGAAGAAATCCATGGAAAATAGGAAGTAGGGAGGTTGGACCAAACCATGAAGGCTATTGAATGTCAGGCTCAGGAGTTTGGGTTTTATCCTACAGACACAGTGGATGTTTAAACAGACAAAATTCATTTTGAAAACTGTGTTTGGGAAAAATGTTTTTAGCAGAAGTATGTGGGTGGAAGGTTGTGAGGAGTGACTGGAAAGCTGTAGTAAAGGGGACAGATGTGAGGGGACAGAAGGCCTGGAGTGGAATGACAGCTGGATGGGAATGGAAAGGGCTGGGTAAACGTGAGGACTGTTGTGGATGGATGAGACTTGGATGTGGGGTCATTGGCAATTAGGTCCATTGGAAACCTGGAGGCAGAGTCTCCAAACCCTGGCATTCTGGGCAGGATACCTTGGTTTGACCCCTTCACCTCTCCCTTTCTTCTATTCTAGTCCAAAGCTAGGGTCCTTGTGACTTTTCTGTTTTTCTATTCTCTTCCTTGGGACATCTCTTCTCCTGCTGCCTCCCTTCTTATTTCTGGAGACTTCTACATTCCAGATTGCAGACTCAGGAATGAGGGATCAAAGTTTTGGAGCCTGTGGGGCTGGTGCAGCTGAATCTCCTGATTGTGTTTTGACTCTTCTGCCACAGCCTGGCTCAGGCAGACAGCTTTGACGCAAAGGAGACAGCCACACCCAGAAGCAGGCCCCCAGGATCCTCAAAGGATATTAAGCTTGGGATGAAGAAACCGAGAGAGAGCATTTGTCTTTCTTGGCTTTTGCCTTGCACCTGAATAAATGCTTTACTCACCAGGGCCACCTCCTGCCCATCTATCTGGTGCCATTCCTTTATTATAGTGCCAATTCTTACTTAATATCTGCGGAGCACAAAAGGTGCATCAGGGCCTTGTGGAAAAGAAAGCGAACTACTAGTGGCTCTCCCTGGGCTTCAGTCTGAAATAAAGCAAACAAGAAAAAAAAAAAAAATAACCCCAGAAGATGAGGGCCCCAGGAGAAAGAATGGCAGTGGGGTTTAATTTATTTTTTCTGGCTCTCCAGCCCTCTGTCTTTCTCTTCCTTTTCTCTGCCTTCTCTCTCTTCCCTCCCTTCCCTCCCTTCCCTCTGAGAGAGGTTTGTGTTGTGTTTTATTTGGCCAATGGTATGAGAATGGACACAAGATGTTTGCAATGGATGAATTTTGAGGGAGGATGTTAAACAGAAAAATAATTACCCATGGTTGCTAGGAATGGATAAGGAGTAATTGCCCCAAATGAAGGAGAATAGAAGATGGGAGAAGAAGAGAGCGGGCACATGAACAGGGCCTGTTAGATTCAACGTTGTAGAATGAGATCAGGGACAGGGTGGGGAGTTTGTGCAGGCTTTGCATGGATGTCTGTGTGCGAGCTTTAAGAAAATTTCCAGTAAACCAGTACAAATCACAATAATCATTTATTCATTATATCTTTAGGCACCGTGTTTAGCGCCTTTATGCATTATCTCATGTAATTCTCATTATCTCATTTAATATCACAACAAGTCTATGAGATGTAACCACTCTTAACCTCAGGTTATAGATGATGAAATTGAGGCTAAAAGTAAGTAATTTGTAAGTGGCACAGCTGGACCTCAAACTCAAGTGGGCCAAACCAGTATTGTCAAGGGGATGTTCCATCTGGATCAGGCTCCTAGGCAAGAACCCCTAACTGGCTAGGACAGAGCATGCCTCCACTTTCAACTCCTTCTACCTCTCAGAGTTGGCCCATCTGTTATGTAGCACAGTGGCCCAGAGACACCAACACAATGTCCATTAGATGGATGGTCAAGAAAAGGCTAGGAAAGTCATATCTATTGAGTGTGTACAGAGAGACTTCCTAACCTTGGACATGTCCTTTTACTGTAAGAGCCATGACATTTTGTTTTCCACACCATGTAAGAGAAGGAGGGAAAAGCTCTTTGTTCCCAGTACAAAAGGGTCTGTAGCTTGGGTTCGTCTCCGGAAAGCCAGCGTTTTCGGAGTCCTTGCACATAAGTGCCACCTGGCTAATTTTTCCAGCCCTTTTCCGCACTCCCATCTCAAATCATAGAAGGTTGAGAAGAGAAGAAGTCCTTGGATAATTAGGGGGAATTGATGGGATATAGATAAGGAGTTATTGGGAGATACATAAGAACATATATTTTTCTATAATACTTCCTACTTTTCCTGTCCTCTAAAAGATAGCCAGCCTCTGATGGGGATATCTAATTAAAAACAAAATCTTCTCCCAATCCAGAAAACCTCAGTACAAAGATAGAAAAGCAAGAAAAGCAATTTTATTATTGAACAAGCATTAAACTAGAATGTGATGCCTCACAGGCAACCCACCAAATAGACTGCGAAGTCAGAAAGAGAGCTCACTTTTTGTATAGCTAAGTGGATACAACCCATTACAGACACACTCTTAAGATATTTCTCATATCTTTATGACCAGAGGAAGGTTTGCAATTTGGAGTCAGGTGACTACTGACATTAGGCCCATTCCCCCAAGAAATTGGGAGAGTGAGCATTATCTTCCTCAGTTACTGCATTTTAAAGAGACGGCTCTAAAGTCATAGAGTAAACATCCCTGAGTTGTGACACTGACACTGGGCTTATTTAACATTTGACCTTACATCCCAGAGCACACTACTGTGTACCTTTGGTTTTGAAGTTTAACATGGCAAATATTCTAAATCATACGTTGCAACAGAGAAAAAAGTTCTGATCCCAACATTGTTTCTCATGCTTAAATCATCAAAAAAGGTTCAAAGCAGAAGGCTTTGTGTATTTGATAATCCAAAGTCTTATTTTCAAAGATATGTACTCAGGTAGCTAACCAGCACTGGCACTCTGAGACTCAAATCATACTGGTTCACATTGTGGTGAACTCCTCAGCCTCAGGGCATCATCTTGGCTCATTCCGATGAGGCCAGACCGTGGCCAGCACAACAGCATGGAGCTTTGCTCTGGCATAAATAAAAACAATGGAAAACGGTTATTCGTCAGTGAACTTTTACTATGTTCTAGGAGGCACAATGTTGAGAACCTTAAATACATCATCTCCAACTCTTACAACTTTCCAGTATATCATTATTACAATTTTTTTGATGAGGTCGCTCAGCTAGTAGGTTTGTCTGAAGATCCCGTAGACCATGCTCTTAACCTTTACCCAGTACTGAAAGACCTGCTTTCTGCTGCTTGTCTCTAGAGGGAATAGTTCAGATGCATGCTCATGAGCTTCAGAGCCAGACTTTGGGAAGCTTAGTACATAGTCAGGTATGTCTTCTAGCTGCCAGCATTCCTTTCCTTTCCTAGTAAACTCTTTTTTAAAACTCCCCACTCCCATCACTACCATCAACAGGCACTTTAGTTCTCAGGGCCCTCCCCATCAAATTATGTTTCCCTTTCATTCATTCATTTTGTCAACTGATATTTATTGCATGCTCACTGGGTGCCAGGCCCCATTGTGGGCACTGTTCTAAGGGAACGTTAAGTCAGTGTTTCCTCTTGGAAGCAATTCATACTAAGGATTTACATCTAACTGGAGAATGGAAGACCTTGTCAATTGTCAAAGGAACGTGAGCCATCAGCAGGCAGATGGTGAGGTGTTTTGGGCAGGTGCCCTCCTGCAGTCAGGCAGACAGCTGTTGCGGTCGTTATTGACTCTTCTGGGGGGGGGTGGCGGCCGGTTGCTAAATCCTATGCTCTCGGGATTGCTCGGAGGGTACCGGCGGCGGGGGCTCTTTCCCGGAGGCGAGGGCGAGGCGGGGGACTGGGCCCAGTCCCCGGCGGTGGCGTGCAAGGTGTGGAGGGCGGCGAGAAGAAACAGGCGGGACACGTTTCTTTTAGGGTGAGGAAGCCAAGAGAGTTTATTAGGGGAGAGTACAAGCTTATATCGGGCGGTTTAGAGGGCGGGGTAGCTGTAGGGGTTGAAGGCTTGGATTGGTTCTGAGAGGGCGCGGAGGTTGTTTGAAAAGGGGCGGGAGTTGCTCCGGTAGCGAAGAGGGTGGAGGGTGCGGGTAAGGCACGGGGGGGGGGGGGTGGTGGTTTTCTCCGGCAAGCCCTCCCCAACGGTTGTACTTTGGGGTGAGGAAATGGGGCCTGCATTCGGCTCCACTTTCTCAGGCCCGGGGGGCCGTGGAGGGCGCTACCACCCGTGCCCCACTACCTTTCCTAGGGGCTGATCAGTTCCCCTGGCCCAGGCCCGCCAAGTCGGAACTCGTAAACAGTGTCCCACATTTCCCCCTTCTTTTCTAATTAGAGGAAGAAGCTTACCGGAGAGATCCGCCAAGGGATGAGGGAAAGGGGAGGTGGGGGAAGGGATAGGGGTAGATGGTAGTCAGAGAGGCTGGAGCTTGACGTTGGTGTGGCGCCCGGGCGTTCGAGAGGGGCCTCGCTGCTTGCGGGATGGACGAGGGTGGTGACGCTGCGGAGGGTTAGTTTCTTTAGTAGAGGCGAGTTGTTGATACTGGATTTGCACAAATGATGAAAAGACAGCATCGGCTTGGTTCTTAGCAAGCTGGACAATTCTGCGGATAATGCAGGGCCCTAGGGTGAGAGCTAGAATAATCATTAGTAGGGGGCCGATGAGAGGGAGGAGGTATGGGAGGAGGGGGGTAAAGATGTGGGACCAATAGTTGGTGGCTTCACGGTTTCTTTTGCGCTGTTCTAGTCCCTCTCGGACCTTTTTTAGGCTGTCTTCGGCGAGACCTGTGGAATTGGCATATACACAGCACTCTTCTCCTAGGGCGGCGCAAAGGCCTCCTTCTTTGAGGAGGAGAAGGTCGAGACCTCGGCGGTTTTGGAGCACGACCTCAGAGAGGGAGTTGACAGAATTTTTAAGATGGGAAATAGCGTTTTGTAGGTGACGAATGTCCTCGTCAACAGCCGCCCGGAGGTGACTTAGGGCGGAGCCTTGACTGGCTAATGCAGCGATTCTGGTGCCAGCGCCTGCAAGACCTAGGAGGGAGGCAATTGTGAGGGCGGTGATGGGCTCTCGCTTTTGCAGTGGGGCAGGAGCTGCAGTTTTTTCCAGGCGGAGGAAGAAGTCTTCCTCGCTGTGGTATAGGACCCTAGGGATAAGGACAATTAGGAGGCAAGTTTCATTAGTTGTATTAAGGGTCTGCACGTTAAGGCAGGGGGTAAGTCCTGTAGAGGAGCAGAGCCATTGGGAGGAGTTGTGAGGAATAAGAAATTTGGCAGAGCTGCTGGGAGATGAGTAGTTGGCACAAGCTGTGAGGTTGGGAGAGTTGTTTGAGCGAGGGCGGATACACTTTCCTGTAAAGGAGACTGAATGAAAGGTTAGGGGGACGGCAGAGGTATTCCAATTGCATTCCGAGGGGCTGTTCTCTGTATTTTCTGAAAAGGAAAGGTTGGAGGCGACGGGCTCATACAGGGAGGAAGAGGTGGAGAGGCAAAGCCAACAAGAGGAGGTAAGATTGGGGTTGGAGGAATTCACTGAGTTGAAGGCCGCTTGGATAAGGTCGAGGAGGGGAGAGGAGTAACGAGAGGGGGGTAGGAAAGGTTGGGGCGGTGGAGTTGGCGATGCATTGTTTGCAGCTGAGGTGCGGCTGGAGGGCCATGGATTAAGGGGGTTAAGGACTTTGTTGGGACCTATGCCAGAGGGTGTTTTTAATGCAGTATTTTGGCATGGTTGGCTTACAGCCTCCTTTTTTATGAGAATAAGTGATCCTCGGTCGGCTCCTTTCTCATAGATTCTGAAGCCCCAAGTTCGACCGAGTAACCAGGAGGGATCAGTGGGGAGCTGCACTGTAAGATTAAGATGTGTGCAGGATCCCTCGCTTTCTTGGCCGAGCCAGTTAACTGTAGGGAGTTTGCACCCTGTAGGGGCCCACTTTAAGGTAAGGTATACAAGGGCTTGGAGTGCAACTAATTTGTGCGTGGGAAGGGGCCACTGCTCCACCCATATAGGTTCCTCAGTATCCCACTGCAGAGGAACGGGCGCTGGAGGTGTTAAACGAGCAGTGGCGCACATTATTGGGGGGGCTGCATGGTAAGCACTGCCCCAGAGGCGGCGAGGATATCACGGCCCCATAAAATTTGGTCTATGGTGTGTAGGAATAACGGGCGGAAGGTGCCTGAGTGGCCCTCTTCATCCTCCCACTTAATGGGCCCTATGGCCTGAAGAGAGGTGGAGGTACCAGTGGCTCCCACTACTGAGGGACCATCGAGAACCATGCACATGGTGGCATACTGAGCGGGCATGCAAGAGACTTCTGCCCCTGAATCGAGCGTGCCCATGTACCATTGCCCCCCTATTTTTAATTTACGGGTAGGCTTTTCCGGAGTGATAGGGACTGTCCAGAGAAGCGTTTTATTGCTGGTGAGGTGATTAGTTTTATTAGAACCGGCCGGCACGCTGCCTCTTAGGGGCGGGGCTGAGGCTTGCCCCGCTTGGAGTTTAAAGCTTGCTCAGCGTTTTGGCGCTGATTAACACCAGGGCAGCGGCAGAGGGTTTTGGGGTTATTTTTGCAATCGCGCGCCCAGTGATAGCCACGCTGGCAGCGTGGGCAGGGAGTGGGAGGGGGGCGCCCATTGCGCTGCATGAAAGGTGGGCGGTTGACTTCTGCATTGGGGCACTCCCGGGCAAAATGACCGCTCTGCCCGCACTTAAAGCAACTGGTGGTGGCGGCTAAGGCGGCAGTGACAGCGCCAGAGACAGCCTGGGCTAGGGACGCGGCACTGGGTCAAAGGCGCTGCAGGCGAGTACCCAATCGTATAGGCTTTTCTCCCGCAAGGGAAGAATAGCCTGCTTGCAAGGGGGATTGGCTCCCTCGAGAATGAGTTCTCGAGCGAGAGCCAGTTGGGCCTGGGGATCATTAACCTTTCGAGCACAGGTTTCTTCAACCCTAGAGACAAAGGTGGTAAAAGGCTCATTTGGCTCTTGGAGGAGCTTGGTGAATTTAGTAGGCCGACAGGCGGAACAGTTGGCAAAAGCTCGCAAGGCGATTCCCCGAAGGATAGGCCAAAAGGTGGCAGGCGCATTAATATAGGCGGATGCATTTATAAACGCTCCCGTGCCCAAGTAGGCTTCGGGGTGATGATAGACTCCAGTGGCTGTGTCTTGCTCGCTTTGCTTAGCTGCTTCCGCCTGGAAGTGAGCACGCCAATCAACAAACTGGCCGGGGTTAAGAATGGTACGGGCAAGCGAGGCCCAGTCTTGGGGGAGGCAAAAGTCCATGGCGATATCCTGTAGTAATTGGGAAGCGTATGGGCTACCTAACCCGTCTTCCTTGACGGCCCTACGAAGCTGCTTGATAGTATCTGAGTCAATGGGATACCAGTCGTATGGTTTCTGCGGTGTGGGGGTAAGGTTAAGAGGAAAGCAGCGAAAAGCACGAGAGAAAGGAGGACGCGCTTGCAGAGGGCCTGGCACAGGGGTGGGGGCAGGGGCAGCGTTGTCCCAAGGGTTGCCTTGAGGTGTAGAAGGCAGCCAGGGGTTGTTAGTCGGCAGGGTGGGAGGAGCGGCGGCAGCTACCAGTAGTGGCTCCGAGGGGGAGCTCGCCGAAGGGGGAGGTGGAAGTGGGAGGCCCCAAGCGTCGCAAGATGGCGGCGCGGTAGGCGTGGCTAAGACACAAGATGGCGGACTAGCTCCGCCCTGTGAAAGGGCGGGGTCTAAGGCATAAGATGGCGGACTAACTCCGCCCTGTGAAAGGGCGGGGCCTAAGGCATAAGATGGCGGACTAGCTCCGCCCTATGAAAGGGCGGGGTAAAGCGCATGCGGTTTCCGGCCCGGCTTAGGGCTGACGTCATCACTAGAGCACTTCCTCCCCTCGGTGGAAGAAGAAGGAGGTAGTTCGCCATTTTGGAGAGGCTTAGTATTGCTTTGTTTTTGGGGGGCGACTTCGAGCGTGCTGTTAATTTGCTCGACTAAGGATTCTGTGTCCGAATCGTGGTCCACATTAGTATCGCTGTCTGAATCTGTTAACTGGGTTGATAGGGCCTCCTTGGATTTAATGGGGCCTCGATCAGGGGGGAGGGAGCCTTGAAGGCAGGAGCGGACGGTTATTAAGGTGGGGAGCAAGCCAGGAGGGAAGCGCTTGCTCTCATGTTCCATGGCGTTGGTGACCCGATCAATAAGGCGATTATAAGTGACAGGGTCCCAAAGATGGCAAGTGGTGAGCCATGGGTTAAAGGGCAGCAGGAGGTCCCAATATACTTGCAGCTGCCGGACAGACACCTTACAGCGATGTGTGTCTAGGAGACCCGCTAGAGCGCGAACTTGAGGTGCTTGGCGTGCAGATAGACGATTACCCATAGCGGAGGGAGAAAAAGAAAAAAAAAAAAAAAGGGGGGGTTGATTATTGAGTAAAGAAAATGAGGTAAACCGTGGCCGCGAGGCCGAAGGAGACGGCGAGAATAGAAAGCAGGACCCTCTGGTAGCGAGAGCAGTTTGGGGGGGGGGGGCGGTTGTAAAGAGGCACACGGCGCCAAACAAAGAAACAAAGACACAAAGGACCACAGCAAAGTAATGAAGGGGAAGAGGGAAAACTACTGGAGGAAGAGTGTTAGGAGGAATGGGGGGACATAGGAAGAGAAGACGAGAGGTAGTTGGGGGCAAAAGCCAGGTTAATGAGGGAAAGGAAGAGTGGCCCCGGCGCGGAGCGGCGTGGGAGAGGCGGCCCTTACCTTGCAGGCGAGGAGAAGGGGAGTTGGAGAGGCGTCCGGGCGAGCGGGTGGTTTTACTGGACCGCTGCGTGGAGAGGACCTGCCCCACGTTGGGCGCCAGTTGCGGTCGTTATTGACTCTTCTGGGGGGGGGGTGGCGGCCGGTTGCTAAATCCTATGCTCTCGGGATTGCTCGGAGGGTACCGGCGGCGGGGGCTCTTTCCCGGAGGCGAGGGCGAGGCGGGGGACTGGGCCCAGTCCCCGGCGGTGGCGTGCACGGTGTGGAGGGCGGCGAGAAGAAACAGGCGGGACACGTTTCTTTTAGGGTGAGGAAGCCAAGAGAGTTTATTAGGGGAGAGTACAAGCTTATATCGGGCGGTTTAGAGGGCGGGGTAGCTGTAGGGGTTGAAGGCTTGGATTGGTTCTGAGAGGGCGCGGAGGTTGTTTGAAAAGGGGCGGGAGTTGCTCCGGTAGCGAAGAGGGTGGAGGGTGCGGGTAAGGCACGGGGGGGGGGGGGGTTTCTCCGGCAAGCCCTCCCCAACGGTTGTACTTTGGGGTGAGGAAATGGGGCCTGCATTCTTTCCTAGGGGCTGATCAGTTCCCCTGGCCCAGGCCCGCCAAGTCGGAACTCGTAAACAGTGTCCCGCAAGCTGTCTTCTCTCCTCAAGGGTAAGATTGATGCAAGGTACACCTGGGTGAATTCAAGCATGATTTACATCCTCCTCCATAGGCTGTAGATACCATTTGATGTTTTGCAGATTCAAGAGGGACAGGGTGCTTCTTCACATAGAAATAAGGCCTCCCTCTAAATTTCAGTGCACAAACCTAAGAGAAGAAACTTCTAAATCACTTTACAGAATCTCTCTCCCAGGAGAGAGACAACACTGTTAGGGAATTATCATATCAGAATAAAGTGTGGCCATCAGAAGAGGTGCTGGCCCTTGTGGAAGCAAGGGAAAGAGGAGGCTCAGAGGAAAGCATAGGTAGGACCTACCTCATCATCTGTAGGGGAGGGAGGTGCTCTGCCCAAGGGCTATGTTCAGGTCTCTCTGGAATGGAGAGCTGAGCCATGCTAATCCACTGACGATTCTAATCACTCCCCTTGCTCTGAGCAACCTTCCAATTATGAAGTGGCTTCATGTGTATTTTGCCTCTGGGAGGGTGATGGGTTAACCTGAGCATAGCTAGGGTCTGCCTCCTGCTTGATTTTATTTGTCATTGGAGAGCTTGGTCATGAGGAGTCTGACCTGAGAGACAAATCTACTCTCAGGGCTGATGCATCTGGTAGATGGACCACCCATGCTAGGAGCCAGATTCTGGAGTGTATGGAGCTTACAAAGGGAAATGCATCACTGGGGATTCTTAGGAGAGGCCTGCCTGGCCCTCGGGCAATAACCCTTGGCACTTCCCTTCTCTGATTTGATGCCGCCCGGCCCTCTGGGTCTTCTTAGGTGGGAGTCAGTGGAGTGTAGAGTCATGCACAAAGCCTCTCTGCTCTTTCCTGCACAGCCTCTACAATCTGCAACACCAAGCAAGACAGCACACCCCCTCATTCACATTCTGAGGATACACAAAACTGCCAGACTGACTGAGTGACTTTGCCTACCCCAAGGTCATGAAGATATTCTCCTATCTTATTTTTCAGGAGATTTATTGATTTACTTTTCACATTTAGTTTACAGTCCACCTGGAATTGATTTTTATGTATTTTGTGAGTGGGAATTAAGATTCTTTTTTTTTTCCATATGGATTGACCTAGCACTATTTATTGAAATAACCATGTTTTCTCTATTACAGTCTCTGTCACCTTTATCATAAATCAAGTGACTATGTATATATGAGTCTGTTCCATTGTGTTTCTTTGTCTCTCCTTGCATCATTACCAAAATTTCTTAACAGCTATAACTTTATAATAAATTTTGATATGTGATAATGTAATTCCTCCAAATCTATTCTCCCTGTTCAGATTTGTCTTGGCTATTTTTTAAAAATGCTCTCAGCATTTCCCTATATATTTTTGAACCAACTTGTCAGTTTTCACCAAAAAATTTCTGCTGGGTTTTGGTTGGGACTGCCTTGAATTTGTAGATCACTGGGGAGAATTAATATCTTTACAATAGTGAGCCTTCCAATTCATGAACAAAATACATTTACCCCCATTTATTGAAATTTACATTAAATTTTAATGTTGTACAGTTTTATGTGTCTGATGTGTTTTTTAATGTTTTGATTATTTG
Organism: Choloepus didactylus; assembly: GCF_015220235.1. Taxonomy (NCBI): domain Eukaryota; kingdom Metazoa; phylum Chordata; class Mammalia; order Pilosa; family Megalonychidae; genus Choloepus; species Choloepus didactylus. Next base: position 81,529,100 of record NC_051308.1, on the reverse strand, counting down.
TAATTGGTGTTATTTTTAAAGTTTTGTTTTCTAAATTTTTGTTACTAGTAATAAAGATAAAAATGAATTGTGTATATTGAATGTATATCCAGTTATCTTGCTAAATTCACTTATTAATTTTAATAATATATCTGAAGATCCTTTTGGATTTTCTATCTACATAATCCTACCATCTGTGAGTAATGGCAATTTTATTTCTTCCTTTCTAATCATTACACTTTTTATTTCTCTTTCTTGTCTTATTGTGTGGTTAAGATCTTTACTACAAATTCAATAGAACTAGTAATAATGAACATTCTTGTCTCATTCACAATCTCAGTGGAAAAGCTTTCAATATTTCCTCATTAAATATGATGTTTGCTGTATGTTTTTCACAGATACCCTTTTCCAGTTTAGGGAAGTTTCCTTCTATCTCTAATTTGCTTAAGTTTTTGTCAAGAACAGGGGTTGAGATTTATTTTCCTCCATCTATTGCATTGATCACATGATTTTTCTCTGGTATTCTTTTTTTTGCAGTCCTTTGGTTTGGTTTTATTTTCTGGAATAAAAAAGTATAGGCATGTTTACATTGCCCTCTTGATGATATCCTTTAAAATAACTTATCAAATGGCTTATTTCACATCTCTTGATTATCAGTATTCATCAGTGTCAATGTCAGCCTTGATTAATTGGTTGAAAATTTCTGAGCAGAATAAGTAGCTTTGTGAATATTTCCTCAATCCCTGAGAATCATAATCATCACAGAAATATTTGATCCCTTCATCATAAATCTCTGGAAAGTAGTTGAGTTGGTTCATTGTTAATAGGGCAAGGACAGTGTCATAGAGGGTTAATCCTTATAAATTGGCTTCCACCCGTAAAGATATTTTCTGGAAGTGTGCCACAATAGGAAGGCCCAAGCAACTCAGTAATCCAAGCACAAGGCCAGTTTTGTTTAATTTGATGATACGATTTTCTTCAGGATTCAGAGCTTGAACTTGCTTATAACGAACATAAATGGGAGCAACGCATAAAACTGCGGTGACGTTTAACATTGACCCAGACATGCATTTTTCTGGAGCTGCTGATGTCACTGATGTAAGGCAAAGCCGGGTCAACCTGGTGGAGCCTTTTATTGCAGTAATGTATGAAAAGGTAAAGTCAGCAGCTCTCCAAATTACAAGGGCAGATGGAAGAAAAGTGAGGTCTGGCTGAAACCACCACATCTCAAACAAGTCTTCTGAATTGTTTGGTTTTATCTTCCTCGCTAAACTTTAAGTTCTGTGAGAGCAAGAACCATCTGTTTTGTTCACCGTTATTATTTCCAGCTTGCCTGGGTGACTGGGGCAGTGCAGGCGGCGGGCCCTGGGGCCTGCCCGCAGGGTGGAGACGGGGCGGGACCCTGAGGCACCCTCCCGAGCAGCCTGGCCAGTCCCTGGGCGCGCTCGCTGGCCGCTTCTCTCCTGTTTTCTTTTAATATGGCAAATTACATTGATTTGCCAGGTTAAACAACTTGTAGTCTTGGACTACTGCCAACTTTGTTGTGCTGTATTGTGCTTTTTCTATATCACTGGATTTGATTTGCTATATTCTTGTTTAGGCTTTCATTGTTTAAGCTCATAATAGAGATCAGCTTGTAATTTTCCTCTTTTTTCTGAAATGCTCCTGTCAGGTTTTGAGATCAAGGTAGGTTCCCCAATGAAACAAGTCAAGATATGTTGCCTCTTTTTCTGTTCTTTGGAAGAGTTTGTAAGATTGGAATTTTATCCTTCCTTAGTATTCACTCATGAAGGCATCAGGCTTACAGGATTTTTTTTTTAATTTTTGTTTTGTTTGTGGCTTTCTTCCAAGTTGCAGGTTGGTGTAACAGTGGAAAGTCAATCAGTATAATTCACATATTAAACAAATAAAGGAGAAAAATTATGTGATAAATTTGATAATGTAGAAAAATAAATAATAATGAAGTTCAAGTTTTATTTTGTTTATCTTTTGTGCTTTTTTAAATTACAAATTTAGTTTCTTTGATAGATACAGGGCTGTTCAGTTCTCCTACTTCTTGTGTCAGTTATTATAAGTTTTGTTTTTTAAGTAATTTTTCATTGCATCTTAATTATCATATTTAGTTGCATAAGGTTGTTCATAGTCTCTTCTTACTATCTTTTTAATGTCCATAGACTCTGTAGTGATATTCTTTTTTTTCATTCCTGATATTGGTAACCTCTGTCTTCTTTCTTCTCTTTTATTGATTGATGTATTGACTGACTGGTCTTGCTAGAGGTTTTAAAGATTTTATTAGTCTTCTCAAAGAACCAATTCTTGACTTTGTTGATTTTCTTCATTGTAAATTTATTTTTATTTATTTTAATTTTGTTTGTATTTTTATTATTTTCTTCTAATTTGGGGGGTTTAATATGCTATTCCCTTTCAACCATTCTGTGCATCTTAATGTCTAAGGTGTGTTTCTTTTAAGGATATTTTGCCCTTGAGTTAGAGTATTTAGTGTCTCCTTTGTCCATCATGAGGTACCTGGAATAGTACCTAGCACTTCCTAAGTGTTCCACCAGAAAATATTTAATGGAAGAGTGAATGAAAAAAAAGAAAAAAGAAAAAAGAAGAGTGAATGAGTACCTATGTCTTTGCTTGACAAAGACGATTGGCAGGAGATTGGGACTGAGATGATCTGAGCCTTACTAGAGAAAAGTGAATTAGTGCAGCTCTCTTGGGGGCTCTTTGTTCCCTGTTTTCTTGCCTCAGACTAAGATTTGGCCAGTTTTCATGCTTGTCGTTTCATGCCAGCCCTCCTGTCAAGGACCTCTGCTTCTTCCCAGCCCCCCCTCCCCGACCCCTGTCACTCACAATTATAGCAGTGAGAGTTGCCGGAGGTTTAAATATATAGCATGTCCTTTGCCAACGTTCCCGACAGTCCCTCCTTTTCACTATTCTCTCAGGGAAAGATTGCCTCCCACACCTCTCTCCTTTACAAAAGAGCCCAAATGATTCTGGGTATTTTAAAGGGCACAACGTTGTGACAGTGACAGAGTGATGTGCTATTACCACAGTGACTCCATTGGAAGTGCCATTATGGCTTTTCATGTCATCTGGGTGAGTGCTGCTTTGTCCACGTTTAGCTTGGTGAGCCCCAAAGCTGAGGGAGTTTATTTTCAATGTGGGAAGAAAAGCTTTTGGATCTGCCTGGCAGCTCCCTTTTTTTAAGACTCTAAACTCGATATGGCTTTTACCCCCTGCCTTGCTCCAGAAACCCAAAGCTGCAGGCAGATGAGTCCCTGCATGCTATTTAATTTGGTGTTTTGAATGTTACAAATGAACCAACTGTGAATTGGCTGTATGTCTGTATTAATGTGGATACGTGAGACAGAGGAACTAGATGAACCAGAGAGAACTGTTGTTGGAAAGAGTGGAAAGATGCCAGAGAAGGGATAATGGTAGGCGTGGCAGGTGAGATTAAGAGTGGTAGAAGGGACATCAAGAAATCACGTGGTTGACTCCTGTTCTGGTTTGCTAATGCTGCCAGAATGCAAAACTCCAGAAACGGATTGGCTTTTATTAAAGGGGGTTTATTTGGTTACACAGTTTCAGTCTTAAGGCCATAAAGTGTCCAAAGTAACACATCAACAATCAGGTACCTTCACTGGAGGATGGCCAGTGGCATCTAGGAAACCTCTGTTAGCTGGGGAGGTACGTGGCTGGCATCTGCTCCAGAGTTCTGGTTTCAAAACGGCTTTCTCCCAGGACGTTCCTCTCTAGGACGTTCCTCTCTAGGCTGCAGTTCCTCAAAATTGTCACTCGTAGTTACTCTTGAGGTGTTTTCCCTCTCTTGGCTTCTCTGGAGCAAGAGTCTGCTTTCAATGGCCATCTTCAAACTGTCTCTCATCTGTAGCTACTCTCTCAGCTCCTGTGCATTCCTCAAAGTGTCCCTCTTGGCTGTAGCTCCTCTTCAAAATGTCACTCTCAGCTGCACTGAGTTCCTTCTGTTTGTCAGCTCATTTATATGGCTCCAGTGATTTAATTTAGACCCACTCTGAATGGGTGGGGCAACACCTCCATAGAAATTATGCAGTCAGAGTCATCACCCACAGTTGGGTGGGGCACGTCTCCACAAAACACTCAAAGAATTACAGTCTAATCAACACTGATATGTCTGCCCACCCAAGATTGCATCAAGGAACATGGCTGTTTCTGGAGGGCATAATACATTCAAACCAGTAAAACTCCCCTGTCCTTGAGTAGGTGAAGTATCCTCACCTGTATTTAATATATAACAAAATTGAGTTCAGAGACATTTTGTTACTTGAAGAAGTTGAAATCTGATTGTGCTGGACTGCAGATTTCCAGGGTCAAAGACTGTATTTGCCTTGATCACTGTTGCATCTCCAGCATGTAGGTGCTCCGTAAGTATTTGTTGAATTAATACCAGGTACATACTTGCTGCTAGAAAAACTTCTTTAAGGCTTCTCTCTTTAAGCTCTTTAAGTTATTCTTCAGAGTGTCTGGTTAATCTGGCCCTAAAGTACTTCAATATTATCAAGTTTTTGATTCATAGATAAAATATGTTAATAGATAAAATAAGCTGCTCTAAGTTAATTAAATTAAGTTTCATTCATTTAACAAATTTTTATGTGTATCTATTATGTGCCAGGTACTGGTTTGGGTACAGGATATAGCAGGGAGTGAAACAGTCCAAATGCTTGCCCTCATGGGACTTAGATTTTAAACAATGTGAGAAGCAAAATAAACAATAGATACAGTGTGTTAGATGGTGGTACAGTCCAAGGGGACTTGTATCAAGGAGGAGAATGATCAATTTTGGTAGGAGGTCCCGATGGTGTCATTTTATATAGGGAGTCAGGAAAGGCCTCAAGGAGAATTTGCTTTTGAATGGAGACCTGAAGAAAGCTAGGATTGAGCCATGTGGATACCTGGTGAACAAGTACTCTGGGCAGAAGGAACATCACGTGTGAAGGCCCCAGGTAGGACTCTGTCTAGCAAGGTTGAGGAAGAGCTAAGAGGCCAGTGTAGGTGGAGCGTGGTCAGTGACGGGGAATGGTGTGAGGTCAGCCATGAGGAGCCAAGTCACGTGTCGTCCTGTAGGCCATGATGAAGCTTTGATTTTCAGCTGCGGTGCTGTAGGAAGCCTTGGAATGTTTTAAAGAAGGCAATGACAGGATTCAGCTTGCACTTTAATAGGATCACTCTGGCTGCTCTGTTGAGAATGGACTGAAAGATGGCAAAGGCAGAAGCAGGAAGATCAGCTAGGAGGCTGCTGCAGTAATCCAGGCAAGAGACAGTGATGGTTTACACCAGGGTGGTAGCAGTGGTGAGAAGGAATCAAATTCTGGATGGGTTTTGGAGGAAGGCCGATAGATTTATTGGCGGACCAGAAGTGGGATGTGAGAGACAGAGAGGGGTAAAAGGTGATTGGAAAGTTTTTGGCCAGAACAACTGGTAGGATGGCATTGCCACTGACTGAGATGGGGAAAATTGTGAGAGGAACAGGTGTGTGAGGGAAATATCAGGAACTCAATTTTAGACATATTAGGTTTGAAATGGCTGTTGGACATACAAGGAGGATTCTGAATAGGCACCTGGACAGGACTCTGGAACTCAGAAGAGAAGTTTGGGGTGAAAATATATATATCAGAGTTCTCATAGCATATAGATGTTTTTTAAGGCCATAAAACTTAGCTGTGAACAAAGCTGACAGCTTGAGTTCCATTAATATATTACCTAGATAGGTTTGCCTAGTTTGGGACCACTGGTTATTTCAGGGCCACTAACCCAAGCTAGCTGTGTAGCGCAAGTGTGTGGTAACTCTTCAGGTGACCCTGGTGAGAGGAGGGGAAGAGATCGGCACAAGCCAGACTCATTATTGGGAAAGAAGTCTCCTGTGATGAGTCAGCTATGCCATCGTCTTTGCTGTGAAGGGGAGCACATCTTGATTGTTATTACAGATATGCAGATATGCTTCACCTGAATAATATCATCTTGCCATGCTGACACCCTCATCTGTATGTTGAGACACGGGCCCACATATGCAGTTGAATTCATTTCTTGTTTTTCTTAGTGTTCACTCATCTCAAGGTGAGTCTAAAGTTGGCCAGAGGTAATGCAGCTCAAAGCAAGCTTAGGCTACACTTGACTGCCCAGGAACTCTGCGGACACAGCTGCTCTCAATATGTTGTCAGAAGGCATCCCCTTCCAAAGAGTCTCCAATGGATTGTGTTATGTTTATAGCAATATGCTGTGTACTGGGGGTGCAGAGAGGTAGAAGACATGGAAATTTCCCTTAAAGGACTTATTTTTTTTTGGATTTACATGGAAGGTAAAATAATAAGGCAAGATGGCAGGGGCATGGTGTAGGCAATATGTGCTATAAGGAATTCAGCTAAGAGAAAGATCCTGAGTCAGGAAAGGCTTCGTTCACTCAGTAGATGGGCCTTGAGCTGGCCTTTGAGGGATGGAGGGACTTAAATAAAAAGAAAAAGAAAGAGGAGGAGGGCTGTCCTAGGTGGTTGTGCAAATAGTACATGGACATATCTACAGCAGCATTTATATCATAATCCATGTGCATAATCAGTGGTCCCAAGATGGGGAGACACTCCAGGAGGAAAGATCAGCATGAGCAAAGCAAGGAGGGAGAATTATGCGTGGAATGTTCATTTGAGCGATGCTGGTCGAACATCCATCCACTTATTCAGCAAACACTTCTTGTCTGGCGTAATTGAGCATGCCAAATTGACTGGAGCATAAGGTTCATGTGGGAAAGTGGTGACAAATATGTGTGGGTTGGTGCTCCATTACATGAGGCCTCAAATGTAAGCTAAGGAGTTAGAACTTTGCTCTATGGACAGTCAGTAGCTATAGAAGCTTTTGGATAAGGGGTTGAAAGTTTTAAAAATATTGCTGTGGAAAGATAGCTTGGCTGCAGTGTGCAGGATAGCTTTGGTTGTGAGGGAGTGAAGGAAGACCGTAGGCCAGGAGAAGAGTTGGGAGTGTTAAAATAATGCAGTGTAAGGATAACAGAAAATCACAGAACCAAACAGAACCACAGGGTTGACTGTACACTAGCTAAGTAGGTAACTGGCAAGTGCTTAATGCATCCATGGTTTCTTATACATGTGAAGAAGAGGCAGAATAAATAAATGGTTTTCTCCCTCAATGGTCCAAAGTTTAAGTGAGTATAAAGTGCATGTCCACATTGATAATGTGGTCAAGTGCAAGTCAGCCTGCCAATAAGTGAGGATAGAACTTAGATAAGCAGAAAGAGATATGATGGGTAAATTTAATAATCACTAAGACAATTAGCATTTATTTTGCTCCTAAATGGTTTAAAGCATGATCCTATATTGTCACACTGGATTGCCATTATAACCCTTTGAGATTGATATTATCACTCCCAATTTCTGATGAGGAAACTAAGATGCTGAGAGGCTGAATGACTGATCATGTCAACTGCCCTATAAGTGGCAAGGCATGTCTTAAGCTCTTGTCTGCTAACTCCAGAGATGGTGCTTTGTCCACTCCCAGGTGGCCTTGTGCTACATTTTGTGAATTTCCTCTGTAGCCATGGGAGACTCTGAGGGTAGGACTTTATGTGTTGGGGAGTAGGGGGTCTTTATCCACTGCCAGCTCTATTTTTCATGGGGTAGGTCCTGACCCTTGGCAGAGCCCTTGCCTCTGCTAAACCCACTCTTTCTACAATGGGTAGGAGGGATGCTTCTACCCACAGAGCCAGCTTTGTCAGCTATAGTAAAGGTGACACCCAGTTGAGTGTATCTCCTTGTCAAGCGGTATTCAAGACCTTTTTGAGCTGAGACATCTTGTACAGAGCCCTGGGTTCCATTATCTTGCTGCCCAAATGCTCCTGGCTGTAATGACAGGGTCCCCACTCTGCTCTTGACCAGTTTAGGTCAACAGGGACTCCACCAACTCTTTTTGGCACTGATTCATCAGAGCTGCCTTGCATCCATTTCCATTCTCAGTTATGTTGTAGGAAGCACTGGTATATCCAAGGTTAGATCCTGTATTTTCTTTCCCTGAGTATCTTCCAAAACCACTTGGAGCTCTGGTAAAGCCAGCTCTTGGCTTAGTGGAGGGCTGTTTTCTTTGAAGAGGTCTTGGCCCTTTCATCCTTGAACCTTCCAAGTTTATGAAGGCAATTTTAGAGTAGTTGAAAGGTAGTTCTTCCCCATTCCACACTTAATCTTCCTCTTGCCTCTCCCCCTACCCCTTTTCCTGAAAGTCCCTTTGAGGCTGGATCCAGAAGATACAAGGGTGGAATTGGACATGGTTGCTTAAAAAGACTTGATAATCCACTTCACTTGGGAAGGTGCTTCATCTAGGACCTCCCAGCACCAACCACCCACCTCACAATTGGACTTCCTGTGGTGACAAAAATTTTCCAATTTTCTTTGTTAAGCTAATTAGGGGAAAGTAAACAACAAAAAAGACTTTTCCTTTGAAATCAGGTATTGCAACTGGGACACAATGATTACCAACCATCATCAGCTGCAGTTAACATTCATTTGGTCATTCAACAAACATTCTCCTACCCCATTCCCACTTTTCTGATTATTCAACCTCTCAATTAAAATCTCCAACATCTCAAGAAGCTTTCTCAGATTAATGTGGAAAAATTAAACTGCAATAACATGTATTCTAAATTTTAACAGTATGGAACAATCCCATCTTTCTTAGATGTGTGACATAAAGCAAAGGACACTGGAACAATTTTAGAGAACCTGAGTCCCGTTTCCTGCTCTGCCCTTCACAGGCTTTTGGACCTTGGGAAGTTACTCAGCCTCTTTCAGGATGTTTCACCATCTGAAAAATGAGGGGATGGAATCTCGGATAACAACTAGGGTTTACCTTTTCCTGCAGTTTTCAGTTAATGGATATGGTTGTCTGGAGTATTGTATTGAGGAAGGATTCTGCTAAGCCCATTTATGAATAGTACCTTTGATTGCTTAGCCATGTCTACAGGAGGAAGGAAAGGTGGCATAAGTAGAGTTGCTTTCTGAGGTCCCTCTGAGCAATAAAGTTCTGTGAATTTATGATTCATAGGAAGTACTTCAGAAACTTGCTTGCTCCTGTAGTCATCACTAAGAACATTTGTTTGCATTGTATGTTGAAAAGTAGGAGTGCTCATTAGTAGAGATTTCTGGTCAGCCAAATGCTGGGTACGTACATGGTATACGACTTGGTCTAAATTCAAGAAAATGTGCTCAGGGTGTTGGATTTCCATATGTAAATTTGTTTAATTGCATTGAGGTAAAATGTGCAATTAACAGAATAGTGGAGTGGTTATCTCTAGGTGATGATTGTGGATAATTTTCCTGTTTATGCTTTTCTGTACTTTTCAGATGTTCATGTATTATTTTTATAATTAGAATAAAAATCCTATTAAAAATGATTACTCACCTTAGCAGGGGAAAAGAACAATGGAAGTATTCACAATTCAGTTCTGTTCATTCCAACAAACATTTATCCGTATCCTTTGATAAATATTTACTTAGCATTTACAATGTCACAGTTACTGTGGGGGTTACCAATAAATATGATTCAGATAGCAAGCTGTTCACAGGACAAGATACACAAAAGAGAAGGCTATTGCATTAGGCCTTGTAGGAAGAGTTAGCAATGTATAGATAGAATATGGAACGTGGACATCTCAGGCAGAGGAAACAGCACCTGTATCTAGAAAATGTAGGGTGATCAAGAAACTGCAAAAGGCCAGGTTTAGGTATGTGGGAAGGATCTTATCAGTGAGTGTGGGAGATAAGGCTCAACAGACAGTTTGGGCCCAGATTTGTGGGCAAAGTGGAGCCGTGCAGGGCTTTGAGCAGAGGAAGGCCATAATGAGAGCAGTGCTGAGAAAGCTGACAATGACTGCTGGTGCATTAGAGGGGACTTGTCAGGCCATCATGGTGTTCAGGTATAAATGAATGTTGGTCAGGCATCTCTAGAGTTTTCAGAAAAAGGCCTTTCAAGGTGGTAGATACCTTTGTGATCACCAGGCATCTCTCCAGTGTTCTTAATTATTACAAATTAGGGAGAACGAGGGTTAAGTTGTGTCACTAACATTCTCATTTGGTAAGGCTCAAGATTGCTAAACATTTTGGAATTGTGGTGCAATTATTTCATTGGTTTTATGTCTTGTCTTCTCAACTCACTTCTGCTTTCTCCCTCTAGCTTTATTTTGTTTTCATTTTAGTACCAAAGTGGGTAAATTATTTTTTATTGAGAAATTCACATTTGAGATTTAGAAATGTTCTATAATGTTGTAAATCACAGTTTTTAATCACGTGGCTGCATAAGCCATTTTTACAAAAGTAACATCATTAAGGATCTTTATGGAGATGATGAGGTGTTGCAATGGGCTGTGTGACTCTCAGGTGAGTGGTTTTTGTCAGTAACCTTTGAACACTGTCCTAGGTGAAGAGCTCAGCTGCCTCACCCCAAATTCGTGTTTCAGCTCCTGAGCTAGCACTGGTGATCATTGGGAAAGTCTCAGGAACATTCCATATTCACATATTTTATAGCAATCTACCAGGAATGGAATGGATACATAGGATCACGTGTGGGAATAAGTGTCCATAGCAGTTATAGGGTGAAACAGTGGCTCTGTTTCTATAGAACTATGTGTAACCACGTTATCTTTTCTTTTATCAAAAAACTAAAATCCTTTCCCCAGAAAATCATTGCCAGTGGCCTTCATATGTAGTATTATAGTCAACCCAAAAGTATATTGCTTCTGGAAGACATGAGCTTCTAGAATGCTATCACATAAATCATTCTTTATCATAGAAAAGTCTTTTAGGTGGGGTGTTGATGTCGAGATGAACTCAGAGAAAATTGGCTGCACTTAGGGCTGAATGATAGTGATCATTCCAAAACTCATTAAGAGGCTGAAAGATGAATATTTAGACTTTATCCTTGACCAAAAACCATTTGTCCCAGAGTGAAATATGGTAGCTACAGAATGGCAGCACAGCAACCCTGAAGTGTAGGCAGGCCTTTCTTTATGAACCAGTCATGTTCGTGAAATATTGTGTGTCAATCAGCTTTTTGTAAATAGAATCCATTTTTTCCCCATTAACTTACCCTGTAATTTTGGCGACGTTTAACATTCATTCCTGATTGATTTTGAGTTGGCAGTTAACTGCTAACATTCACTTTCGGATTTTAGTGCTTCTTTCTTGATTTCTTGCCTTTTCTCTTTGCTCTCTTTCGTTCAACATGTATTTAAGGAGCAAATACTATGCGTAAGGCACAGAAATAGGTTTGGGAATATAAATAAGAATGACAGTAAGTAATTACCATAACCATCATATGAGGCCATAAGTGCATGTATTGGGTTGAATGGTGTTGCTGTCTACCTGGAGCCTCAGAACATGACCTTATTTGGAAATAGGATCTTTGTAGAGGTAATTAGCTAAGTTAAGATGAGGTCATACTGGATTAGAGTGAGCCCTAAATCCAATGACCTGGTGTCCTTATAAAAAGGCCATGTGAAGACACAGAGACACAAACACACAGGGAAGAAGGCTGCATGATGGCGGAAGCAGAGATGGGTGTGATGCAGCTACAAGCCAAGGAATGCCAAGGGTTGCTGCAACCACCAGAAGCTTGGAGGAGGCAAGGAAATATTCCTCCTTAGAGCTTTCAGAGGGAGCAGGGCCCTACTGACATCTTGATTTTGGACTTTTAGCCTCCAGAACCAGGAGAGATTAAATTCTAAACCACCCAGTTTACGGTAATTTATTACAGCCACTCTAGGAAACTGAGTGCAGTAGAGAGGAATGCAGAAAAGCCTGCAATAGTGCAGAGTACCTCCAAAAAGGGAGAAAAGGGAAAGCTTCCCTGGGTAGGTGCTGCTTGAGCCGAGTGCCAAAGGATATGAAAATAGGAGGATCTTGCATTCTGGGGGATGCCCACCCAGAGATGACCAGGATCAGAGGCATGTTGGATTTGACCAACTGAAAGGACTTTGGTGTTGAGTAGATTCAGTGTGGGACAAGCAGTCTGTAAGTGGTGGACTTTGCTTAGCTTTCTACATGGAATGAAGTTTGGTGAAGAGTTGTTTGAAACCTTGTGTCCCTAGTGGTGAGGGAAAGGTTATTTTAGCTTATTTTCTCCCACCTTTTCTGTTAAAATACCCTTGCAGAGTTTCTATAGTGTGAATTCTTTTCTCTTAGTTCAATCTGCAAGATTAAAATCTTACTTTTCATAAAGTAGGGTGCACCCAAAAAGATTGAGAGGGGAAAGCACATGAATATTTTAATATCCAGTGGAAATTTTTACTAATTGATTCAGCAACTTTAAGAAGTGATTATATACAAAGTACAAAATTTCTTTTGGAAAAAGACACCGTAAGTAAAATCAAAAGACAATAGACAAGAGAAAAGTGCTACATAAAACTAAGTTCTAAGTGTACAAAGAGCCTCTACAACTTTGTAAGAAAAAGACCAACAACCATATAGAAAAATGGACAAAGGATATGAGTAAGCAATTCAAAGGAAAATAAATCCATATGCCTAATACTCTTCTGAGAAGATGCTACTAAGAAATGCAAATTAAAGTGATAAATAGGACCTATTTTTCATCCACCACACTGGCCAGTACCTGTGAGGATATGGAGGAAGAGGCATTCATGAATTTTTGGTGGAGTATTTGGTGGACTGCTTTGGGGAATATTTGATAAATTCCATTAGTATTGAAAATCCATATACCCTTTAACCCTGTCAGCCCATTGTGGAGACACCCATCTATTGAAATAAAAGTGTCAGTTGGTAAAGATATAAAATATAGGGAAATGTTTTGCAGCATTGTTTACAGCACCAAAAACAAACAAACAAACAAAAAAAGAGATCAGTGGGATGTTTCCTAGCTTGTTGTGTGTGTGTGTGTGTGTGTGTGTGTGTGTTTTAGTGAGTCTGATCTTTGTGTTTGTACTGGAGGGACATTCATAATGTGTTTTAAGTAAGAAAAGCAAGTTCCAGAGTAATGTGTATAGAATGATCCCATTTTTACAAACAAGCAAATAGCAAAATGCTATATATGTTTGTATAAGTTGAATATGCACAGGGATAGGTGGGGGGCATACACATTAGGCTGCAAACACTTAATCACAGGGCCATGGAGTCAGGGGAAGGGGTGGGGGGTGAAACTTTTTCTTTGCAAGATTTGACTGTTACTACTTGTTCTAGTTTGCTAATGCTGCTAGAATGCAAAACACCAGAAATGGATTGGCTTTTATAAAGGGGGTTTATTTGGTTACACAGTTACAGTCTTAAGGCCATAAAGTGTCCAAGGTAACACATCAGCAATTGGGTTCCTTCACTGGAGGATGGCCAATGGTGTCCGGAAAACCTGTTAGCTGGGAAGGCACGTGGCTGGCGTCTGCTCCAAAGTTCTGGTTTCAAAATGGCTTTCTCCCAGGATGTTCCTCTCTAGGGTACAGTTCCTCAAAAGTGTCACTCTTAGTTGCACTTGGGGTATTTGTCCTCTCTCAGCTTCTCTAGAGCAAGAGTGCTTTCAACGGCCATCTTCAAACTGTCTCTCATCTGCAGCTCCTGTGCTTTCTTCAAAGTGTCCCTCTTGTCTGTAGCTCCTCTTCAAAACATCACTCACAGCTGCACTGAGTTCTCTCTGCCTGTCAGCTCATGTATGTGGCTCCACTGATCAAGGCCCACCCTAAATGGGTGGGGCCACACCTCCATGGAACTATCCAATCAGAGTCATTACCCACAGCTGGGTGGGGCACATCTCCAAAGACACACTCAAGGAAATCTAATCAAAACTGATAACATCTGCCCACACAAGATTACATCAAAGATAATGGCATTTGGGGGGACATAATACATTCAAACTGGCATACTACTAGTGCATATTGTCTCCGTAATTTAAAATTTTAAAAATTTACAAATACAATTTAAATAAAGTTAAAATAAGTACTTAAAAATTAGAACAGATTAGGATGCTCCTTGTGTTACTGTCTGGCCATAATGTTCAGATCAGTGAGGTAACAATTATATGATACCAATTCATGAATTCAGCCTCCTCTCACTGGCTTTGTCATCATGCATCGGATAAAGCAATGTAATTAACATTAACCCTCCACTCCTATTTTAGCCAACCCACAGCCCCCAGCATTAGAACCTAATATTCTTTCATTCATTTCTTTCTTTGGTTCTCATTTAAAAAGAAAGCATTTATTAATTACCTACAGGCTTTCCATGTGTGCTGTCTTTGAGCCCTGCTCACCTCCCAGGTATTTTTTTCCAACTCTGACCTAGCTCCCCCAATGCCAGGCAGGCCAGCACTTTCTGGAATTGTCCTCAGGCACCTGGAAGGCAAGATAGAAAGGAGCCCTGTTTTGTCACCCTCAGCTTGGGTGGTTGCTCCTTGGAGGCCTGCTCTCCAGGAACAAACAAACTTGGCCTGATGCTGCGTAACAGGGGTGCTTTCACAGGTTACAGGCCCAGGGTGCAGAGCTACCAGCCAGGTGCATGATCCTCAGATAACTGGGTGATTATGCACAGTCCCACAATCCAGGGCTGTGTGCTAATGAGCCTGGGCTGAGGTTGGAGACCTCTGGGTGAGAATGGAATTATTCTGGGAAGAACTCTAGTATTTAAGGTTCCAGGATGACTTTTATCTTGATATGAAGTCTGGTAGGACTGGGACCACTCAAGCCCTTGGACCGAAAGACCATATTCTTTTCCCCTGAATGTCTTATTTTAAATTTATGTCTCTATATCATTCGTTATGCCTTGATATATTGTAGTTGCAAATTTCCCTGACTGTATTTTTAATGCAATTTTATTGATATATATATATTCATACACCATACAAACCATCCAAAGTATATAATCAATGGTTCATAGTATCATCACATAGTTGTGCATTTGTTACCGTGATCAATTTTAGAACATTTTCATTACTCCAGAAAAGAAGTAAAAAAGAAAACCCAAATCCTCCCGTACCCCTACTCCCTTCCCTATTATTGACCCATATGTTGGTGTGGTACATTTGTTACTGTTGATGAAAGAATATTAGGGTAGTACTGTTAACTTCAGTCCATGATTTGCAATAGGTACATTTTTTCCCATATACCTCTCTATTATTAACTCCTTGTAATAGTATCATACATTTGTTCTAGTTCATGAAAGAATTTTTTTATATTTATACAGTTAATCATATTCATCATTCCCTGTGTTAAACATTCCTGTGTTTGAACCTCTAGCTTTCCTTCTGGTGACATCCATGATTCTAAAGTTCCCCTTTCTACCACATTCACCCACAGTTCAGCACTGTTAATTATTCTCATAACATGCTATTGCCTTGACTGGATTTTAAACTGCCTGAGGTCAGGGCATGTCTTCTAACATCCAGTCCTTCCCCTCCAAACATAGTGCTTTGGGCATAGGTGGTGCTCAGTAAATAGGTAGGAGCCAGAAGTGCTTTCAGGATTCTGGGAGAATGTCTTGAATTGTATTCCCATAAGATGGTGGCCTCCTGGCGGGATGGCTGGGCCGTGGGGTCGGACCTCTGACCATCCCCTTCAGCCTGATGGAGCTTTCGGTGTGAAGGGAACTCTTGAGCAGTAGAGGGAGGAAGAGAAGAAGCTGGGTGCTCGGCTTCCAGGGACCAGATGGCACGTGCACCTGTTAAAATACCGGTTGTATTCTGTCTGGCCCACGCTGAAAGTAGAGTTGAGAAACCCTCACTTTTACCATTTTATTCTGATGGATGGGTCTGCTGGAGACACCTGATGCACACGGCTTTTACAAGGTCCCTTGTCTGGCTCCACAGGCTCGGGAAGATCACATTTACCTCAGGTTTCACAGAGTGTTAGGAACACTGCTCAGTGGATCCCAGAACTCCATTAGAAGTCAGATTTTCAGAAGATTTCAGAGTCAATGCCCAAAGCTCAGGTGACCTGTGTAAAAAGCAACAAATCTGTGTGGGGAGTTCCAAGGGAAGAATTCATCCTAGTGTGACCCCAAGGACTTTAGATGGAACCAGATTCACCTTGGAACCATGTAAGCTGACACAATGTTGGCAGCTATGCATTCTGCATTTGAGACATCTTCTCTCAACCTCTCTCCATCCCGCACCCATCACAGTGATACCATTGAGGAATATAAAGAGGGGGGTGAGCTGACCTGTTCCATTGCACTGAAAAAGCAATGTTTGTGCACTTTCCCTTTTCTTTTATACTGCTCTTTCCAGAGGAGCCCGTTATACAAGGTGTAGCCTAACCCAAGAATACAGGTTTGGGAATAAGGGAACTAGCTTCTATTCCTAGCACTGTCGCTGGCTTTCTGTGTCACCTTGGTAGAAGGCGAGGTGGAGGGAAAATCCTGCTGGGGATTGACTCTCCCCCAAGAAGTTTATAAATTCTCTCACAGGGATGCTGGAAGATCAGGTCAGCAACACCTGTCTTTACAGATGTGATCTTTGTTTAATATTTAATTTTTAAAGAATTAATCACAATAGCTCATATAGCCTATTTCCCTGGTTTGCTTTCTGTGGCCTGTTTTTACAAAGTTACTCTATCAGAGGAATTTCATTTATAACATCTGTTATTGCTCTACATGCCCTGGTTATGAGCCATGTGTGTAATGTTGTGGAAATGAAATTCATACACCCCAAACCAGGCAGATTGATTTGATTCTGGGCTGACAGAACTTAGCTTGTACAAGTTGAATTTGTTTCTGAAGATCTCCTGTCTAAGATGCTTGGAGGAAACATAAAGACATCCAAGACACAATTCCTCTCCTCAAAGAATGTACAGTCCAGCCAACAATTTTATGAAGTTTCCAGGAGTCAAACATACAATATCATAGTCATCTGAGTTTAAAGACTGTTATTATTTCTAAAGTCAGCTACTTTCTATTGCGCACCCACTGAGACACAGGTATTATCTTAGATTGGGTACCCTGGAAATTGGGCATGGGAGAACAGCATGCAGAATGTTTATTAGGGTCTGCTTTTGGGAGATACACCTGAAGGAAGTAAGGAAGGCAAGGCTACACAGAAGGAGAGGCTGACCCGAAATGCTGGAGCTGGATTGCCCTTCAGAATTGTCTGAAATTGAGGCAAGGGCAATTCCAAGCAAGAGGTGCAGCTGTGCCAGTGGTAGATGTTTACAGCAGCTGGGGATGGGAGCCTATGCCCTAAAGAGGGGATGGGGCACCATGGTATCCACTCCAGGGACTTGCATTCATTATCATCACCATGGCTAACACTTACCGAATACTTTCTGCCGGCCATACCTGGAGCTGAGTGTCAACTGCGTTATTTCTAATCTGTCCATTTTATAGATAGGCAGTTGAGGGGCAGGAATGTTGGGTAACTTACCTGAGACTGTACAGCTAACACATGGTAGGTGGGGGTGGGGGTGGGGGAGAGGTTAGCCATCACACTAATCAGTCTCCATAGTACTGTGGTAGGGATTATCATTTCCATTTTACAAATTGGGAAACTGAAACACTGAGAGGTTGGGTGATGTGCCTGTTGTCACACAGCTAGTGAGAGGTGAGTCAAGGTTTTTCCCATCAGACTATCTTGCCTCACAGAGATAACCTGCCCAGTAAGAGACACCCACTTTGGGCTGGAGTATGCAACACAGCCTAGGAGTAATTTGTGGCTGTCTTCTCCATTATTTGGACAAAATCATGTCCTATGTTGTGTGTGAAAGAGCATGGTCTTTGAAGTCAGGCAGACGTGGGTTTGAATCCTTACTCTTCCTTTTACTACTTTATTTCTGCTTAACTTCTCTGAGCTCAGTTTCTTTCATCCATAAAATGGGGGGTAATAACGGCAGTTCCATTTTGAGGATTAAAAGAAATCAGATATAAAAAATCTCTCAGCACATTCTTCTCCCCTCCTAAAAGGAAGGGTTCATATCTGGGCAAGGACTTTAAGGGCAGAGACACTGAACATAGAAGTAGTTTATTGATTCAGCTTTTCCTCATTTGCTTCTTTCTCTCACATGGAGAGAAAGTGAGACTTAAGTCTTCTAAGCAGGTTGCTCAGAATTCTAACACTCATCTGCCTAATGACAACACAGTTCTTCTTGGAAACAAACATAGCAACAGCAATTATATCTTACTTTTACTGTCTAATTGGCTGTAAACTCACTTTTACAGTTATTTCCATCAAACTTCTGGAGCATAGTGCATTCATCTTATCTGTGTCCTCCTCCTGCGGCCGCCATGTTGCCTTTATTAGTTGGCTTTGTGGGTTCCCTGCAGACTCCAGCTGTTCCCTGCACTGGGCTCTGACAGTCGTGTGGGTCTGCTCCTCATTTCCCCACCAGAGCCTCTGACCTTGAATCTTTAGGTGATTCTGTTCCTGTTCTCCTTCCCCACATAGGTCTTCTTACCCGGCTTCTGGAGGAACCCTATTCTGGTTTCTGAACCCTGCCTCCTCTGCTTTTAACCCAGCAGTCCTGTCAGGCTCTCTCCTTTTGTTCTAAGCTAGTGCTTCTTTCTCTCAGCAGGTTCCTCAGGGCAGCCATGCCATCCAAGCCAGGCTGTGTTAAAGGTGGGAATTGAGTTGGAGAGGGGCAAACCCAGGTGCTTCTACTTTGATTTTCAGCCAGTTATGTCTTCACTTCTTGCCAAGACTGAAAAGCTCTCTTCTGCCCTCACAAAGAAGCAGCTTTCCAGGAACCCAGCCAGGGGCCAGAGGCTTTGTTGGGAGATTTTTCCCGTAAGCTTTCCCCTCATTTTTTCCAACTCACTGAAGCTTTCAGGAACTCAGTTTCTAATGACTGGTCATCCTAGGGGAGGGAGAGGGGCTGCACCTGTTGCTATGGCAGCATCCAGCTGAGGTCAAGAACCCAGTTCATTCATTCCCAGGCAGTAGTGAGGTGACTCACTCTCTTCTCCTCACCCACACTTCTCTTTCTCCAGCTCTCCCCACGGCCTTCTGTCATCTTTTCTCCTCCCCACTCAAACTCATGCTTCCTCCTTTCTCAGATGCCTCTTTTCTTCCCAAGAAAAATAACATATATTTATTATTTTTTTACATACCTCTGTAATACCTTTTTCTTCTTTTTGTCTGCATATTCTTTGTTCATCTCTTCATAAGACAGTGATTTTGTAATGTCATTTTCTGTGAGTGAATAGAGATAATTCAGTCTTTGATTAATCCATGTGGTTGATCAAATTTTGATTTTTCAAAATACTGATAGTTCATTTAATTCAGCCTCACCACATTATTGTAATGTGATTTAAATTTTAAGAAATATTGTCAGATATAGAAAAACCTCTCTCAAGGTTGTGTGTGTGTGTGTGTGCTTTGCTTATTGTCTGATAACTTTTTTTTGAAAGTAGTTGTAGGTTTTCAGAAAAATAATGCATAAAATATAGGATTCCCATGTACCGTCCTATTATTTACGCCTTGTATTGGTGTGGTACATTTGTTACAGTTGATAAAAGCACACTTTTATAATTGTGCTATTAACTAAAGTCCATGGTTTAAATTAGGATTCACTGTGTTGTGCAATTCCATGGATTTACAAATTTTTTTGCTAGTAACATATAAACAACCTAAAATTTACCATTTTAACCACATTCAAATAAATAATTCAGTACTGTTAATTACATTCATAATGTTGTGTTACCATGACCACAATCCATCACTGAAACATTCCCTTCTCCCAAATAGAAACTCTGTACATTTTAGGCCTTAGCTCCCTATTCCCTATCCCATCCTGGCCCCTGGTAACCTATATTCTAGATTCTGACACTATGAGTTTGCTTATTCTAATTATTTCATATCAGTGACATCATACAATATTTATCCTTTTATGTCTGGCTTATTTCACTCAACATGATGTGTTCAGGGTTCATCCATGTTGTCACATGTATCAGAACTTCATTCCTTTTTAGGGCTGAATAATATTCTGTTGTGTGTTAACACATAT
This sequence comes from Choloepus didactylus, assembly GCF_015220235.1. Taxonomy (NCBI): domain Eukaryota; kingdom Metazoa; phylum Chordata; class Mammalia; order Pilosa; family Megalonychidae; genus Choloepus; species Choloepus didactylus. The sequence continues at coordinate 81,509,161 of NC_051308.1, read as the reverse complement.
TGTTTATCCATTCATTGATTGATGGACACTTGGGTTGCTTCCATCTTTTGGCAATTGTGAATAATGCCACTATGAACATCGGTGTGAAAATATCTGTTCGAATCCTGGCTTTGAGGAACTGCCAAATTCTCTCTTGGATGCATCTTTTTTACTCTCAGATACATTAACAAATGACTGAGCCACCCAAGGCAAACTTCCCTTTCTTCTAACTAAACCAGTAGTTCCCAAGCTTCAGTGGCCATCATTATTACCTGGAGGGCTTGTTAAAACACAGATGGCTGGGCCCCATCCCAGAGTTCTGATCTGGAGAACCACTAATCTTTGAGAACCACTGTTATAGACTGTGTTAGCCCAATTTGAATTAGTTGTAGTTGGAATATTCCTCTAGATTTTGATTCTTAATGACTAGCTCATTCATCCTTTCATATAGTAGATGCTTACTGAGCACCTATCAGTGTCAAACACTGCTGGGCACTTGCCATACAAAGAAACATAAAATCCTGCCCTCCAAAAGCTCACAGACTTGTATAGGAGACAGACAAATAGATAAATAATTATTAAATGGTGTGATAATTATTATAATAATCAGCAAATAATAAGAGATTTAGGAATAGACATCAGTCTCGTTACTTAAGCAAGTAAAATATTTGGGTGAAATAAATATAAATAACGGTAGTTTATTCTTTTTTTTTTTTCCTTTACCAAGGATTGAGTAAGGGGAACTGAGCTTAAAATATGGAAATAATAATATTAACATCCAGTGTTTATGGGATGTTTGTTGTTTCTTATACTGTCCCGAGTACAGAGCATTTTGGTGAAGAGTGCTGGGGTCTGACTGCCTGGGTTATTGTCGGGCCCTGGCACTTACTCTTAGTGTAACCTCAGGCACGTTACTCAGCCGCTCTGTGCCTCAGTTTCCTCATCAGGGAGAAAGGCTCAAATCCTGCTTCAAAGGATTGTTGAGAAGATTAAATGAGTTAACATAGGCAAAATTTACACAGTAATCACTCCAAAACATTGACTTTTATCAGTATTTTTGAGAATGACTTGATGTTAAATATCAATGAGGTGGTCAAGAGAAATTCATACCTTCCAGAATAAAGCCAGGATTTAGCAAGAGAATGGGTAGGGGATGGACCTGAATTTGGGATTAGAGGATCCCAAACTGGCCTGAAAAGCCGCTGGGACACCAAGAAGCACCCCTAGCTGGGCAATCAGGGCATCAGTTCATTGAGGAGATGGAAAGGACTTAAGAGGATGGCCAGGCTTTTGACAATGAATTTGGGTGGGATGGGGGTGGAGGTGTAGGGGGTTTGTCAGGATTGAAGTTTAAGAGCCTTTCCAACAGGAGGAACATCTCTACCCAACACTGGCTGAAAGAGGGCAGAGCCCCCAGGTTGGGATCTAGGAAGTTTCAGGTTTAGTTTAGGCCCAGCCTCGCCACTGAGAACCTGGAAAGGTGTCCCCTGAGACAGGCTTTCTCCTGCATCACCTTCCTGCCCTAAAGCTGGCGTTGTCTGCATTAACTGGTTATTTCCTAGCTGTGTCCATCAGGCAAAGAGACTGTGCTTTCTGCTGCTTTTCCAAAGGGGCTGTATTTCTTCTCTTAGATATTCTCCACCCTTCCCTGGGAGATGTGGTACCCTATTCTTATTCCCAGTTCAGGGAGACATTCCTTAATCTCTGAGGCCCACAGGAACCACAGTCTACATTTGTACTGAGCGTGAACCCTGTCTTTTCTGCCTCCCTCTGACCCAGCGTCACAGGTGAAACTGTAGCTGTAAGAGAAGACAGTCTGCCGGTTTTGTTTTAATCCTTTTCTGAGCTCTGTCAGAGGTAAGAATGACAAAGCCTTTCTTCTTCTAGATAGAATTATAGGATGAAGCCCTTTGTGGCAAGATACACCTGGGAAAGGCTTATTAAGTGATAATCCCTGATAAACCCCTCTAATCATCTACTAATTCTTCCCTCTTAGTGATGAAAAAAACCTCTAGGCATTTAATTAACTCTTTGAGAAATCCTCTTGCTCATCATTTTTTCTTTCTCTTCTCCCTCCTGCTTTGCCCTAGATTTAATCAGAGCCATACATTCAGCTTATTAAGTTATTCATTTATTTATTCATTCAACAAACCCTTTCTGAGCATCTACTGAGAGCTAGGTTGGATTCTGGAGCAGATTCATAGACAACTAAAACCTACTTCTTCTCAAAGGGTATCATGTCGTGTAGAGGAGGGTGATTTATAAGCCAGCGTCGATGGCGGTACAGAGTTATGAGTGGTATGGTGGAGTTAAGTGCAGGGAGTGATGGGAATGACTGACTCTGGAACAGTTTCCTAGAGGACCATTTAACATTAAATCAGGGTATGAGTAGAGGCTTTCCAGGTGGAAAAGGTGGGGAAGACATTCTTGGCAGTAGAGACAGCATGAGTAAAAGCATAGAGGTATGAAAGAACATGGCATATGAGGGATTGCAAGATGCTGGGTGTGGTGTGTGACTTGGTGCACAGGGGGCCATGGACTGGCAAGAGATGAGCTGGGGAGGTTAGTCATGACAGTGGATTTGGCAAGAGGAGCCACTGCTGGGTTTTAAGCAGGGGAGAGACATGGTGAGATATACTGGTTAAAAATGACAACTCTTCCCTTGCTCTGAAGACTGAAGCCAACTGTGGCTGAAATTGCTTGTCCCTCTTGACTGGTGTTCAGAGCTCCCTGGTAACAGGATGGCAGTTGCAGAGCTAGCCAGGGAACTTGTTGTGACATTCTCCCAACCCTATCAGTCAGACATCCAGGGCAGAGAAAAAAATCACAATAGATAGCAAAGCTGTTGAAACAATAGGTTCTGCTAACATGTGGACAGTATTAACAGTATAAAATTGGTCAGAAAGTATTTTATCTGCTGACATAGCTATTATTAATATCTGCATCCAGAACTCTGTTCTCATATATGTTCCAACTCAAAATAACATTTTTATTTGATTTTTCTCCCCCTTCCCCAGTCCCCATCCCCGAGGCAACACAGTGTGGTATCTTGAGAAGAAACAAAATCTGAGGTTTGAATTCTGGGTCCACAACATACTAACCATAGGTAGGACCTTGGACAAGTTCTCTGGCTCTTCTGAGCCTGGATTTAATCATTTGTTTTTTAATGCGTAAAATTACAGTAACACTTCTCTTTTGCAAGTGGTTATGCAGATTAGAATTAATGTATGTTATATACCTGGCTCAGTCTTCAGCACAGCAAAGATGCGCAGCAAGTGGAAGCCATGATTCTTTTTCTCTCGTAATTTGGACTAGAGCCTTAGGGTCTAAGTCACCAGAAAATGTTTAGAGAAAGATATTTTAATCAGGTCTCCTTAGCACTTCCAGGAATAAGTCTAACTGGGTTCATGTTGGGTCTGTCATCCAACAGCCTATTTAAATTCTTGTATTTCTCACCCGTCATCATTTATCTTAGTGAATTCTACCCCAATGAACAGTAAAGAAAGTTGTGGAAATAATGGAAAAAGTAAAAGGGGAGTCTTCCCAATGGTTCCCAGATTTGGAGAAACAATGAACATTATTTTATTATCTGTATTCTGTTACAACCTTGTTGTACCCCAAAACTAGTGGGAATGTCAGTTGGAATGAGCTTTATGTATCTTGTGGGAAAGAGGATGAACCAAGATGAATTGCTAGGAAGGCAGCAGCAGAGTAAATAAGACAGTAGAAATCAAGAGACGAGAAAAGGGAAGTGGTTTGGGGAGTGGTCAGATTAGAACCTGAGAGTTAGGGTCCGTGAGAGAGAGAAGCAAAGTAAGGAATATGGAGTTGGAGTTGGAAGGGACCTTACAGCTGTCATCTGATGTAGGCATCTACTCCAGGGAGGAACTCCCTCCCCGGTGTCCCTGACTGGTGATAGTCTGTCACAGCGATTCCTATTCTCTTTCACATCATGGCATACATAGAAACTGATAACATTTATACAGCACTGGGGAAAATGGGCAAGCACAAAACTTCTCAAAAGTGGAGATGACCCATCCAGAGATTCTGGCTGCCCCAGGTCTGCCAGTGACCTTGAGGGCTGAGGGGAGTAGTATGTAGCCTATTATGACACCCCAGTAGGCTGTGAGGAACGTAGGACCATCTCAGAGAGCCTTGCTCTTGTACTCTCAGCTCCTCAGGTGATAAATAGGTACCTAAGACTGGGCATTTCATTACCACCAACAGCAACACCAATGGACATTTACTGAGCATATTTTCCAGAAGGGCTATCTTGGCTTTTGGAGATACAAAGACTTAAAAGCCATGTTTCCTTGCTTTCAAGCAGTTCTTACTAAGGAGTAAGAGTGCTTCCTGTGGCCACAAAATAAATGAAATTAACTGGCCTGGGGCTTCTTCAGGGAACCAACTGAGCTAACCACCCTTACATGATAAGTATTTGACACACAATCATTAATTAAAAGAGAGATGTTTGACAATAAATTAATTCACCTCCTGCTCAGAAACCATCAAGAAAGGAATAATGAAAGCCAAGACAAATGATTATGTGGAGCTGTTTTCTTGTTTGTCTGCTTTTATATGCTGTGTGGAGTATTTAAGGTAGCTAAGTATACTTGCTATATGATAACAGAGATGCCATTTTACCAGGTTATACCTTTATTTCCAGAGCAGGAAACTCATATAGGCCTGTGAAACAGAAGATTTTATAATCTATTAGTCCACACCATTATTGAGAATCTTCTATTTGTAGAATAATATTTCTAGGCATTAGTAGAATGAACAGAGAAATAAAGGATGCAGCTTCTATCTTTGAGAAACATTCAGCCTTAATGGAAAGGGAAGACTGATATGTGAAAGAGACAGAACACACATAAAGAAAGTCTGTAAATAAGTATAAATATATATCTAAGTGCAGCACTTAATGTTCTGTTTTTTATTACAGGTATTTGTACTCATGACTTAGCCTTCTTATGGATAACAAAACCCTTGAGCACTGTTTTCCTTTCTCATTTATCTTGTGCAGAGTACACACTCAGACGTGTTGAATGAATATGTATGCTACTGTGCGGGCATGTCTAAGTGCTGGGGAAATTCAGGAGGGAAATAATGTGCCCAGGGGAAGCCTTGTAGAGGCTGAGCAATGTTTTCAAGTATGAGAGGACTCGTGGCTTGACAGAGAAAGGGGGCAGGAGAGGAAAGAAATAAGGAAGAGCTCATGGGGAGTGAGAAAATCCAAACAGTTGAGGCTGTCACTCAGGGTCTTCCATGACCTGCTCTTTGTCTTATCCTGCCGTGCCTGCTACTGCCAACTGCAACACTTTGTGGCCTCATCATTACCAGCCTCTTCCCTCTCCTTGGAATGTCTTCCTCCATTGATTGGCCAATCTAAATCTTCCTTCTATTCAAGTCCAGGTGAAGGTAAATGTTCTGGTTTGCTAATGCTGCCATTATGCAAAACACCAGAAATGGATTGGCTTTTATAAAGGGGGTTTATTTGGTTACAAAGTTATAGTCTTAAGGCCATAAAGTGTCCAAGGTAACACATCAGCAGTTGGGTACCTTCACTGGAGAATGGCCAATGGCGTCTGAAAAACCTCTGTTAACTGGCATCTGCTCCCGAATTCTGGTTTCAAAATGGCTTTCTCCCAGGACATTCCTCTCTAAGCTGCAGCTTCTCTCCAAAATGTCACTCTCAGTTGCTCTTAGGGTGCTTGTCCTCTCTTAGCTTCTCCAGAGCAAGAGTCTGCTTTCAACGGCCTTCTTCAAACTGCCTCATCACAGCTCCTCTCTCGGCTCCTGTGCATTCTTCAAAGTGTCCCCCTTGGCTGTAGCAAGCCCGCTTCTTCTGTCTGAGCTTATTTAGTGCTCCACTAAACTAATCAAGGCCCATGATGAATGGGCAGGGCCACACATCCATGGAAATTATCCAATCAGAGATATCACCCACAGTTAGGTGGAGCGCATTTCCATGGAAACAACCTAATCCAAATGTTCCAACTTAATCCCCACTAATATGTCTGCCCCACAAGATTGCATCAAAGAATATGGCTTTTTCTGGGGGACATAATGCATTCAAACTGTCACAGTAAAGCTCCAGGAAGCCTTCCATGACATCTTTAGCCCCCTTCGCTCCTTTCTTCATTGAATCAGTTAACAGTGTTTGCAGGTCTGAGCTGAGTGCTCTGGACCTTTAGAGGAAGTGAGAGACACGATCATAGTCTTTGACCTCATGTAGCTTCCAAGTGAGATCATGAAGATAGACTAATTGCATTCAAAATAATCAGAGGAAACACGGCCATATATAATTAAGTACTCAACTGAGTGGTATAGAATAGAGGGGCTGTACAGAGTGGACTGGAGGCCAGAAGTCCTGCATTCTAGCTCTGCCTCTGTAACCATCTCATGCAAAATCTTTTGGCAATCACTTAGCTTTCGACTTTCAGTTTCTTCATCCATAAAATGGGGGTTTGTGCAAGATGCTGTGATCCCTTCTAGGTTTACTATCCACAAGATGACGTAGGTTAGCGTTCTTATATTAGATTGAAGAAAATTAGTTATTGCTTAGCTGGAGAGTCAAGAGAACCAATGGAAAAGCAATAAATAATGGCATAGGAGGATTAATTAAGAAGGATTATGCTGAGGACCATGGGATAGGGTGGAGAACCAGCTAGGGACTGGTTGAAGACCTGTTAACCTGGTATATACAGTATGTTCTTTCTGGAATGCGATGGCCCCTGAACAAAGCTTTGTGTGGAGGTCTGTCAGGCCTAATGTATTGTTATCTTTGCCCCTGGACCTCAAAAGAAGGATCTTCTGAAACTCACCTCTTCTGTCATTGAGCCCTTTTGGTGTTTGACTGTCTTAAAAGAGTGTGTCAAGTTTACCACCAGCAAGTTCTACAGAAGGGGTGATGTGTTATAGCTGGGTGCATCCTTTTTAATTCCTTCCTTAATTTATCTGCTTTGGCCAACCTATGTGTGATGGTGTCTGGGTGACCCACTGAACTGAGGCACAATACACTTGCTTTTTCCCCCGAGCAAAACTTTGGATCAGCTGCCTCTTTTTGTGTCTCCCAGCAGCCCCAAGAATGCTTGTTTCATCCTGTGCTGCAGTTGCAGGGCAATAGGGTCTTCTTGTTAATTATTTTTAAAATAATCTTATTATTTTCTTTAACCACAAAACAGCGTATAGTTAATGCAGAAAAGTTGGAAAGTGTAGAAAAGTATAAAAAAATAAAAAAAAAATCACTCATTTCTGTCCCCCGACTTATCATCGTTAACATTGTTCACTGTTTTGACTAGAAAGGGGTCATCTTAATCTGCTCACTGTTTAAGTAAACTATTTAATAAACTAATAAACTATTTGATTTTATTTCACAAAACTTTTTAGCCTTTTATTGAAAACTTCCAACATACACAAAAATATAGGGAATGGTATAACAAACCCCCATGTAACCCAAGTCCGGCTTTAGCAATTACATGACCTTTTTTAAAGGATCCATTATCTCCGTGTTGGGCTTGTGGGATAGAGCCCAGAAAGAGATGTGCCAGGATAAACATCACATGACCATATTGATGTTGAAATTATTAGGATTTAACCAAAAAGATTTTAAGCAAAGCAGGGCCCTGAGCCATGTGGTGTCGATGCTCTTGCTTATATGAACATAGTAATGGCAGCTGCTTACTCCCTCAGTTTGATATTTACTCTTGATTGTCATCCTGGGAGTGTGGATGGATTTACACCTGTCAATACCTGTTCCCAGCACCGCTGGTGATTAACCGCTTGCATCCAGCATGAGAGGCAGTGTTTGGCCATGACGCTGAACAGACCTTCTGGGCTTTGAGCTCCTGACCCTCATGAGCATCAGATGGCTGTGGGGCACTTTCTTTCTCAGACACTCCTCTTTGTGAAACTGATTCTGCTTTGTTTTCCCTCTGGCAAGAGAAGGGGAAGATTAGGTGGTGAAATGTCCACAAAATAAGTTACTCCTTGAGGTACTTTAGCATCTGGAGCAAGCCCCAGTGACATCCTGTTTTAGTTTCCCAGCTGCTAAAACAAATACTATACCAAGGACTGGCGTACACTATGGGAATTTATTGGGTCTTGGTGTTGAGGCTGCAGAAGTCCAAAATCGATGCATCAGCAAGGCATTGCTTTCTCCCCAAAGACTGGCATTCTGGGGCTGGCTGCCGGCGATCCATGGTCCTTGGCTTTCCCATCACGTGGCAATGCACTTGGCAATGTCTTCTTTGTCCTCCAGGTTCCACTGGCTTCTGGTTTCTTTCTCTTCCCATGTCCAACTTCCTTCACATATAAGAACTTGTGCTGTACTGGATTAAGGCCCACTCTCATTCAGATTGAGCACACCTTAACTAATACCATCTTCAGAGGTCCTATGTGCAAATGATTTCATGCCCACAGGACCAGGGGTTGGGACCTGAATATGCCTTTTGTTGGGGACATGTTTCAATCCCTAATACATCCTCAGTGCCACCTCAGCGACAGTCACCTTACTATTCAGACAGTGAGGAGAAAGTGACTGCTAGCCATCAAGCCAAGGGGGATTGGAACAACCAGAATGTGTGGGAAGCTTTGATTAGTTATAATGGGCCCCTGGCTAAGCCAGATGCTGCCTTCAGAGCTTGTTTGTATGGGAGTCTTAGTGTGTGTATTAAATATGCTCAGGCATCTGAGACATAATAAAATGCTTTGCCTCCCAGGACTGACAGGTTCAGCCTCCCAGCCTCCTTGCTGGGTGGCAGCAGGTGCTTATGTTTCACTTGAAGCTTTCTGTCCTCACTCTTTCCACCTGCTTCCCCACCCTTTTTTCTTGCCTGGGGGATGGAAAGACAGCTCTCTTTTCCCTGCTGCCAGATCCTAGAGTTGACTTGGCTATCTTGTTCTCCTCTAGAAGGTGGTCACAGTGTGGGTAGGATTGCTTTTGAGAGACATGGGACTAAATGGTACAGAGAATCAAGTGTTCTCAAGATGTTCACCCACCATGGTTCTAGACTGTGGTCGCAGGTCTGCTGGTACTATAACTTGTTTATATCCTCAGAGAAGTCTTCTATCAAACGATGCAGTGGGACAACGCATTCTCATAATCCTCTTCCACGACAGTCATTGGGCATCTGGTATGCAGGAAACCAGGCTGGACCTTCCACAGGTGTTTCACTGCCCAGTGACTTGCAGAGCAGGCTATGAGCTGTGTCCTTCCCCAGATGGTAGGCATGGTGAGAGGAATACAAATGGCTCTGCCCTTAGAAACACCATCCTACTGGCAGGACTTAGGAGAAGGGTGTCACCAGCTTTGTCACGACCCTGATGAGAAAGGGTTAAGTTAGGTTCCCTAGAAACTGGCTCTGGGACAGGGATTCTTGAGGGACTCCTCTTAGGAGAAATTGTAAGTATGTGAGGGAAGCAGGATAGGTCAGGGGGTTGGGAAACAAGTCAAAATTGTGGTTTCAGAAGTCTTAGCCTGAGCCTGATCCCACCTGCAGCCCTGGAGTGTGCCGTGTATCACAGAGGTTGAACCACCCATATGAATGGGGCTGGACCATTGATTGCCCTGAATCAGTTAGGGCACCGCTGGTGAGGTGGCTCTGTCAGCCAGGGGCAAGCCTTCTGAGAAGGGGAGAGGTGTCAGGTATGAGCCGTTAGCAGCCAGCATGTGTAACAGGGGCTGGGAGTGGGGTGGGGTGACACATCTACCCATGATGGAGACCTGGGCAGGGACCGCAGAGTCTGCCACATACAGGCTGCTAAGAACTGGACAGAAAAGGGGCTGAGAGGCAGGGTGGGCGAGGACTGTTCTGAATGTTTGGATTCCTTTAAGTCTTGAGCAAAGAGGGAAGGTAGATGGCTTAGCATATGTATGACCCGGTTAGGTCAATCTAATTGATGTAATTAGAAGTCAGGATGATGTTACATGTGAAGGGGGACATGGCATCTAGGAAAGGGCATGAGCATGAGGGTGGCACTCGGGTGTTGGTTATGTTCCATTCTTTTATCTGGATGCTGGTTGCACAATTAGGTACACTTTGGGAAAATTCATCAAGGTTTACACTTAGGATTTGTGTAAGCTTCAGAATAATATCCATACAGCGGTCTGGAGGGGCTTCTGTTGCAAGGGTGGCAGAGTTCACTCTGAAAGGGTCTTCTCTACCCACATGTTCTTTCTTGGATGTCCCCCACCTTTTGGCACTTTTTAATCTTAATTTCTTTTTTCCCTTTCTTTTTCTACCTCTGTAATAAACTTTTTTTTTTTTTTTTTGTCTTTCTGACCTCTGCTGTCTTATTCAAGAAAGTTTCCTAGATTCTCATATGATTCTTTGCTCTGAAAGTTTCAGCAAACCCTTTCTTGAACTCCTGGACCAGAATGTACCCACCTGTGTGTCAGTGTCCTGTGTCGTCCCTCCATAGCTTTTATGGCAGTTGAAGTAATACATTCACTGGGTGGTCATGTACTATAAGCTCCAAAGGGCAGGGCCTGAGACTCTTTTGCTCACCATTTATCCCTAACACCTAGGAAAGTATCTTTCATAGTAGGTGGCCCAAAAATTTGTAGAACAAAATATGGCCTTTTAGCTCTGAGACATGGAATCCTGGTCACTTGGTTTAAGAAAGGAGCTATCCCACTTGACACTGGAATGCAGTGGGGGCCATGAGGAGAGCAAGCCAGCTGATTAGGTCTGGATGGCATTAAGCCCTTGAATCAGCCCTCAGCTTCTGTCCCTTTCCTTCCCCCTGATTGCCCTCTCTGAATTTTCCTTTCCCTGGGAGTGGTCAGCAGAGGCTTTGGACAGATGCTTTTGCTGAGACGAATGGCCTGGTCTTTTTGACAGATGAGGATGACTGCTCCAGCTATCTCCTGAACTGAGCTCAGTTGATAATTAATGAAGCTGAAATCTCTGCTTGAGGTGGAGCCTCTAGGTCAGCAGTTCTCGTTTGGAAGACATTTGGAAATTCTGGAGACATTTTCGGTTGTCACAACTTGGGGAGTTCTCCTGGCATATTGGGGATAGAAGCCAAGGAGGCCGCTAAACATCCTACAATGCACAGAATGACTCCCCACAACAAAGAATTTTAATTTTAAAATTAAAATATTAAATTTTTGTACTGCCAAGATTGAGATCGTTTTGTTTGGAAAGGACTCTGGAATCTGAACCCTTCTTATTTCTGGACCCAACCAGTTCAGCATTCCCATGCAGTCATTTGTAATTCAGCCTCCACGGTCAGAGTGACTGTGAAGGGAGTATATGTACAGGGGGCTTTTGGCATGTTTTCTACAGAGCCCTGTGCAGTCCAATTTTGAGACCTTATTCCCAGAATGGGGGGCTAGTCCTGCTCACACAGACTCAGCCTCAGACCAGACCCCCTTCCTCCTTTTTTTTTTGTTTTTGCTAGAGAAATTGTGGGTTTACAGAAAAATCATGCATAAAGTACAGAGTTCCCATATACCACCCTATTATTATCACTTGCATTAGTGTGGTACGTTTTACACAGTTCATTAAAGAACATTTTTATAATAGTACTATTAACTATAGCCCATCATTTATATAGAGTTCATTGTGTTGTACAGTCCTACATTTTTAAAAAAATGTTTATTCTATCATAAACAACCTAAAATTTCCCCTTTTAACCATATTCAGATATATAATTCAGTACTGTTAATGTTGTGCTACCACTACCACCAAAACTTTGCAATCAAACCAAACATAAACTCTGTACAGTATAAGCATTAGTTCCCTGTTCCCTATCCCTATCCTGACCCCTGGTAAATTATATTCTAGATTCTGACTCTCTTGATTTGCTTATTGTAATTATTTCATATCAGAGAGGTCATATAATATTTGTCCTTTTGTGTCTGGCTTATTGCACACAATATGATGTGTTCAAGGGTCATCCATGTTGTTGCATGAATCAGAACTTTATTCCTTTTTAGGGCTGAATAATATTCCATTGTGTGTATATACTAGATTTTGCTTATCCATTGGATAGCTGCTTATCATTGGTTGATGAACACTTGGGTTGCTTCCATCTTTTGGCAATTGTGAATAATGTTTCTGTGAAGATCTGTGTGCAAATATCTGTTCTAGTCCCTGCTTTCAATACTTCTGGGTATATACCTAGATGAGGAATTGCTGGTTCATATGGTAATTCTATACTTAACTTTCTGAGGAATTGCCAAACTGTCTTTCACAGCTGCTGCACCGTTTTACATTCTCACCAATAAGAAGTGTTCCTATTTCTCCACATCCTTGCCAACACTTGTAATTTTCCATTTTTTAATAGTAGCTATTCTAGTGGGTGTGAAGTGGTATCTCATTGTGGTTTTGATTTACATTTCCTTAAAAGCTAATGATACTGATCATCTTTTCATGTGCTTTTTGGCCATTTGTATATCTTCTTTGGAGAAGTGTCTATTCAAGTTTTTCACCCATTTTTAAATTGGGTTGTTTGTCTTTTTATTGTTGAGTTGTAGGATTTCTTTATATAATCTGGATATTAATCCCTTATCATATATGTGGTCTCAAATATTTTCTCCCATTGAGTAGATTGTCTTTTTACTTTCATGTTAAAGTCCTTTGATGGACAAAAGTTTTAAATTTTAATGAGGTTCCATTTATCTATTTTTTCTTTTGTTGTTTGTGCTTTGGGTATAAAGTCTAAGAAACCATTGTCTAATACAAGGTCCTGAACATGCTTCCCTATGTTATCTTCTAGGAGTTTTATAGTCCTGGTTCTTATGTTTAGCTATTTGATTGATTTTGAATTGATTTTTGTATATGGTCTCAGGTAAGGGTCCACTTTCATTCTTTTGCATTTGGACATCCAGCTTTCCCATTACCATTTGTGGAGAAGACTATTCTTTACAAATTGAGTGGACTTGGCACCTTTGTCAAAAATCAGTTAGCTATACTAGAAATAAATACCTGAAACTATCAAACTACAGCCCAGTAGTAGCCTTGACTCTTGAAGATGATTGTATAGCAATACAGCTTACAAGGGGTGACAGTGTGATTGTGAAAGCCTTGTGGATCACAGTCCTTTTGTCCAATGTATGGATCTATGAGTAGAAAAATCGTGACAAAAAACTAAATGAAAAATAGGGTGGGGGGGAAGATTTGGGTATTCTTTTGTATTTTTATTTCTTATTCTTTTTTTCACTTTTTCTGGTACAAGGAAAATGTTCAAAATAGATTGGAGTGATGAATGCACAACTATATGATGGTACTGTGAACAATTGATTGTACACTTTGGATGATTGTATGGTATGTGAATATATCTCAATACAAATGAATTTAAAAAAATCAGTTAGCTATAAATTTGAAAGCTAATTTCTGAATTCTTAATTTAATTCCATTGGTTTATATGTCTGTCCTTGTCTCTTGTAAACAACATATAGTCAGCTCATGTTTTTTTTTTTTTTTTTTATCCATTCTGCTGATGTATGTCTTTTGATTAGGGAATTTACTCCATTAACATTTAGTGTTATTACTGTAAAGGCAGTACTTTCAGCCATTTTGTCCTTAGGTTTTTATATGTCGTATAAAAAAGTACCATGCTCTTTTGATTTCTGTGGCTTTATATAGTAAGTTTTAACATCAGGAAGTGAGAGTCCTCCAACTTCATTCTTCTTTTTCTAGATGGCTTTGGCTAGATGGTAAGGGAAAGGTCCCTTACCCTTCCATATAAATTTGGTGACTAGCTTTTCTACTTCTACGAAGAAGACTGTTGGAATTTTGTTTGGGGTTTTGTTGAATCTGTAAATCACTTTGGGTAGAATTGACCTGTTCACAATACTTAGTCTTCCAATCTATGAACACAGAATGTCCTTCTATTTATTTAGGTCTTCTTTGATTTCTTTTAGCAATGTTTTCTAATTTTCTGTTCTCAAGTCCTTTACATCCTTGTTTAGATTTATTCCTAGTTATTTAATTCTTTTAGCTGCTATAGCAAATGTATCTTTTTTTTCTTAATTTCCTCTTCACATTGTTCATGACTAATATATAGAAACACTACTGATTTTTGTATGTTGATCTTGTACCCTTCCACTATGCTGAATTTGTCTATTAGTTCCAGTAGCTTTGTTGTGGATTTTCAGGATTTTCTGTATATAGAATCATGTCATTTGCAAGTAGGGAAAGTTTCATTTCTTTCTTTCCAATGTGGATGCCTTTTATTTCTTTTTCTTGCCTAATTGCTCTAGAAGGAACTTCCAATACAGTGCTAATGTGGTGATGGCAGTGGGAATCTTTGTCTTGTTCTTGATCTTAGAGGGAAAGTTTTCAGTCTTTAACTAGAGAGTGTGATGTTAGCTGTGGGTTTTTCATATATGCCCTTTATCATGTTGAGGAAGTTTCCTTCTAATTCTAGTTTTCTAAGTGTTTTTATAGTGAAGGGGTGCTGGATTTTGTTAAATGCCTTTTCTGCATCAAGTCAGATGATCATGTGTTTTTTCCTCCTTTGTTCTGTTAATGTGGTGCATTACATTAATTGATTTTCTTATGTTGATCCACCCTTGCATACCTGGGATAAATCACTTGATCGTGGTTTATAATTCATTTAATATGCTGTTGGATTTGGTTTGCTAGTATTGTGTTAAGGATTTCTGCATTATATTCATAAGTGACATTGGTCTGTAGTTTTCTTTTCTCATGGTAGCTTTATCTGGCTTTGGTATAGGGTGATGTTGGTCTCATAAAATGAGTAAGGGAGTGTTCCCTCCTCTTCAGTTTTTCAGAAGAGTTTGAGCAGGATCAGTATTAATTCTCTTGGAATGATTGATAGAATTCCCCTGTGAAGCTTTTCTTTGTTGGGAGGCTTTTGATGACTGATTCAATCTCCTTACTTGTGATTGATCTGTTTAGGTCTTCTTTTTCTTCTAGAGTCAGTGTGGGTTGTTTGTGTGTTTCTAGGAATCTGTCCATTTCATCTGGGTTGTCTAATTTGTTGGCATTCATTATTCATAGTATCCTGTTATGATCCTTTTTAGCTCTGTGGGATCAGTAATAATGTCCCACCTCTCATTTCTGATTTTATTTGCATTTTCTCTCCTTTTTTCTTTGTCAGTCAAGCTAAGGGTTTGACAATTTTATTGATATTTTCAAAGATCCAACTTTTGGTTTTGTTAATTCTCTCTACTGTTTTTTTCTTCTCAATTTCATTTATTCCTGCTGTAATATTTGTTATTTGTTTCCTCCTGCTTGCTTTGAGATTAGTTTGCTGTTCCTCCAGGTAGTGTAGTTAGGTCTTTGATTTTAGCTTTTGTTTTTAAATGTAAGCATTTAGGGTTGTAAATTTCCCCCTCAGGGCTGCCTTCACTGCATTCCTTAAATTTTGTTATGTTTTGTTCTCATTTTCATTCGTCTCAAGATATTTACTGATTTCCCTTGCAATTTCTTCTTTGACCCACTGATTATTTAAGTGTGCTATTTAATTTCCATATGTTTCTGGATTTTCCAGTTCTCCATCTGTTAATTGATTTCCAGCTTCATTCCATCATGGTCAGAGAATATGCATTGTATAATTTCAATGTTTTTAAATTTATTGAGACTTGTTTTGTGACCCAACATGTGTTTTGTCCTGGAGAATGATCCATGTGCACTTGAGAAGAAAGTATGTCCTACTGTTTGGGGGTGCAGTGTTTTGTATGTCTGTTAGGTCTAGTTCATTTATCATATTATTCAAGTTCTTTGTTTCCTTATTGATTTTCTGTCTAGATGTTCTGTCTGTTGATGAAAGCGGTGTATTGAAGTCTCCAACTTTATTGTAGAGGTGTCTATTTCTCCCTTCAGTGTTGCCAGTGTTTGCCTCATGTATTTTGGGGCACTGTGGTTAGATGCATAAATATTTATGATTATTTCTTCTTAATGGATTGCCCTTTATTAATATATAGTGTCCTTCTTTGTTTCTTGTAACAACTTTGACTTAAAGTCTATTTTGTCCTATATTAATCTAGCCACCCAGCTCTTTTTTGGAAACAATTTGCATGGAATATCTTTTTCCATACTTTCACTTTCAACTTACTTCTGTCTTTGGGCCTAAGGTGAGTCTCTTGTAAACAGTATATAGTTTTTTGTTTTTTTGTTTTTTTTAATCCGTTTTGCCATTCTGTGTCTTTTGATTGGGGACTTTAATCCATTAAAATTTAGTGTTATTACTGTAAAAGCAGTACTTTCAGTCATTTTGTCCTTAGTTTATGTCATATCTTTTGTTGTCTCTCTTTTCCTTTCTTGCAGCCTCTTTTCTGTATAGTTGATCTTTTGTGATGTATCTGACTGATCCCTTTCTCATTTCCATTTCTGTATATTTCTTAAATACTTTCTTTGTGGTTACCCTGGGGTTTATATTGCACAACCTATATCTATAACCTACTAAGTTGTAGAGATACCAACTTAACTTCAAGAACATACATATTCTCTGAATCTTCATTTCTTCACAACTATTCCAAATCACTCTCCCCTGTCTTTTCCTATCAACTTGCAGAACTCCCTTTAGTAATTCTTGTAGGGTAGGCCTTTTGCTGACTAACACTCTCAGTTTCTGTTTATCTGTGGATATTTTTAACTCTCCCTTATTTTTGAAGGGCAGTTTTGCCAGATAAAGAATTTCTGTCTAACAGTTTTTCTCTTCCGATATGTTAAGCATATCTTACCACTATCTTTTTGCCTCCGTGGCTTCTTATGAGAAATAAGCACACTTAGTCTCGTTGAGAACCCCCTTGTATGTGATGAATTGCTTTTCTCTTGCTACTTTCAGAATTCTCTCTTTATCTTTGGCATTTGACATACTGATTAGTAAGTGTCTCAGAGAGGACTGTTAGGATTAGGATTTATCCTGTTTGGAGTATGTCGCACTTCTTAGGCATGTATATTTATGTCTTTCCTAAGAGTTGGGAAATTTTTGGCCATTGTTTCCACAAATTCCCCTTCTGCCCCCTTTTCCTTCTGTTCTCCTTCTGGGACACCCATGACACATATATTTGTGCACTTCATGCTGTCACTCACATTCCTGAAACACAGCTGAGTTTCTTCTGTTCTTTTCTCTAGCTGTTCTTCTGACTGTATGATTTAGAGTACCCTGTCTTCTAGTTTGCTGATTCTCTCTTCTGCCTGTTCAAATCTACTGTTGTATGCCTCTAGTTTTTTTTTTTTTTAAAGTAATACAGGATTTTATACTTACCTATGTAATTACCTTTGCCATTCTTTATTTCTCCTTATGGCTTTGAGTTACTGTCTAGTGTCCTTTAATTTCAGCCTGAAGTATCCCATAAGCATTTCTTTTAGAGCAGGTCTCTAGTAATTAACTCTTCCATCTTTTCTTTATCTGAAATGTATTAATTTCTCCTTCATTTTTGAAGGATAATTTTGCCAGATATAGAATTCTTGGATGACATTCTTTTTCTTTAAGGACTTGAAATATGCCATTCCACTGTCTTCTGGCCTCCATGGTTTCTGATGAGAAATCCACTGTTAATCTTATTGGGGGTCCCTTGTATGTGTCAAGTCACTTCTCTCTTGATGGTTTCAAAATCCTCTCTGTCTTTGGATTTTGACAATTTTACTATAATGTGTTTTACTGTAGATCTCCTGGAGTCTATCCTGCTTGGCATTCATGGATCTCCTGGATGTGTATTTCCATATTTTCCACCAGATTTGGGAAGTTTGGGACCATTAGTTCTTCATATGCTTTTTCTGCTCCTTTATTTCTTTTCCTTCTGGACTCCAGTAATGCGTATGTTGGTATGCTTGATGGTGTCCCACAGGTCACTCAGGCTCTCTTCGTTTTTCTTTTCCCCCTTTTTTAAATCATATTTTTATTGTAGAATATAATATAAACATATAAGTGATAACCTTCCAAGTGCAATTTAACAAGTAGTTAGAGAACAAATTTCAAAGAATGTTATGGGTTACAGTTCCACAATTTAAGTTATTTCCTTGTTGTGAAATATAACATATATGCAAAAAGGTAATATCTTTCAGAGTATGATTTAACAAGTAGCCATATAGGAAATTTCCAAAAATGTTATGAGTTACAGTACAATAGTTTCAGTTATTTCCTTATTGTGAAATATAACATACAAAACAAAAAAGTGATAGCTTTCAAATTACAATTTAACAAGTAGCTATAGAATAAATTTCAAATGATGCTATGGGTTACAGTTCCACCATTTCAGTTCTTTCCTTCTAGCTATTCTAATACCTAAGCAGCTAAGCAGAAGAAAATTATATAGAGAATTAGTATTCATAATCATTTGTTAAATTCCATCTTGTCTGTTGCTACCCCTTCCTCTAGTTTAATCACTTTCCCAATCTTCAGGGATGTCTGGGCAGTGACCACCTTAACTTTTTCATGTTGAAAAGGGGTATCAACATTATGGTTGATGTTTTTGAAAAGGCTATTGCCTCTGGGTTTGGGGACTTAGCTGACATAGGAGCTCTCTGGAAGATTTAAATTTCTGAAGAATAAACTTAGTGAGTGAAAATTTTACAGAGTCCCAGATAGGGATCTTGGTATTCTTTATGGTTTTCAGGACTACTGTTGACTTGCGCTTATTATACTGCAGTCATTTGGCATATCTATCTGCAGTTCCCATAGGAGTAATCTCCAGGACAGCCTCTCAACTCTATTTGAAATCTCTTAGCCATCTAGTGTGTTTTTAATTTCTACTATTGTGTCTTTCATCCCCATAATTTCTGTTATGTGTCTTTTTATACCTTTAAATTCTTCTTTATGCTCACACATTGTCTTCTTAATATCTTTTATCTCTTATTTTCCTTATCTTCTTGAATTGATTTAGGAGATGTGTTTGAACGTCTTTGATTAGGCATTCCAAATTCTGTGTTGCCCGTGAATTTTTAACTTGTTCCCTTGACTGAACCATATCTTCCTGTTTTTTAGTATGGCTTTTAATTTTGTGCTGATGTCTAGGCATCTTATTATCTTGATGCGCTAACTCTGAATGTTCAGCTTTTCCCTCTTGTCTGAGGTTTTGTTGTTGATTGGTTTTGTGTTAAGACTCTTCTTTGACACTTGGTCCAACTTATTCTAGACATTTAAAATAGTCCAAGTTTAACTGATCAGATTTTCTCAGCTCTTCTTTATCTTATTCTGCCCTGGATTTGTGGTACAATTTTTAAGATTGCACTTTTTGCATATAATTGTTTCACCTCCAGGAGAAGCTTCCTTTACTCTTCCTTCTCTGGGAATATTGATCCATTCTGTTTGTTTTTTACAGAATTTTCTCCCCAGCTCCTATGATTTGTGTAAATCCTCTCCCTCACTCAGTGACCTGTTTTCTTACACTTTTCATTCTTGGACCATCCTGTCTTGCAGCATTTCAGTTTAACTCCCTTTTTTATAAGTATTTTTTCCTCCATAAGGCTTCTCTGCCTCCAGTTTCTTCTGCATTAAGTTATCCCACCCTGGGGAGCCAAATGAGGTCAATCCAGTAAGGTGAGTCACTCCAGAAAAGTCCATTTTGCATTTAGGGAGTCTTGCCGACAGCAACGGGCTTCGGTGAGTGAAGCACTTGGCCACTGTTTTGCTGTGGTTTTTCTCTTTCTTTTTAATCCTCCCCCTGGGGGCCCTTTTGTATGCAGCTCCCCTCAGAGGCTAGTACTCCTCTAGGGTGCTCTGTGGACTTGGGTCCCTGTGCCTGGATTGTGTGGGGTTCTAACTCACTGCTGTGAATTGTCTATAATCTGTGTCTCCAGTGGGAGGGATCTGACCCACTTCCGCTGGAGAACTCCAAGCTGCACGGGACCAAATGAGGTGGAGGGGAAAGGACTGGCTGGCCTAGGACAAAAGTTTCCTACTTGATATTTGTCTCTTTCTTCAATTTAGCATTTGTAGGGTCCTTTTCCAGAACTTCTGTCCTCCAGAGTTCTGAGCAAGTAGAATTTATCCTTATATTCACTGAATCTTTGAGGAGGTTTTTTCAGGGGATGTCTAGAGTCAGCTTGTTGATGATGCCATCTCCTGTCTTGTAATCTTTTGTATACACTGTACATTTTAATATTTTAAAGTGTTAACTCTGTCAGTTAGTTCCTGAACTGTCTGTTCCTTAATTTTGGATCCAGCTAGTGATAATGACATATATTTTTATGAATGCTACAAGTTAATCGAAGCAAACCAAAGCACAAAGCACCTTTCACTGTCTTTGTTAATTGGTTCTGCTGTGGCTGGTGGTCTCCTGCAGAGTTTGGCCATCCTGTCAAGATCATCCTGAGGCACATGAGAAGTGCAGGGTCCTCTCTGTCTTGTCTGAGCCTGCATGGAGCCGGAGTCATGGAGCCTGCTTCTCTTCCTGGGTTTGTGCTTCCTAGAGGCCTTAGGAATTTCCTGTTTACATTTTACAGGAGTTCAAGCTAACACCCTCTCTACTTCCTTTGAAATAGACCTTCTCCCCTTCCTGGGTGCTGTCTTGAGTGACTTAATGCAGATAATCCTTTGGCTCAGGCTATTTCAACTTAATTGTTTCTCACACTGTACCAGCCTTCTGAAAGCTGTTTCTCTACCCTCATGACAAACTCTGGGTGGATGAGTCCAAGACAAGTTCCCCAGCTCAGTCTCTGGACTTCTATCGGATAGATTGGCACTGGCATACATGCACCCCAGTATGTGCACAGGGCCACTCTGCTTCCACTGGAACAAGACCTGGGACCCACAGGTGGAGTTCAGGCTGGTGCCACCCTGTGTTGTGGGAATGGTGGGAGATAGGGAGGAGCCAGCAAAGACACCAGGTGCTTCATCTACGGCTTGTGAAGCTGTGTTTTCTTGATTCAACACTTATCAAGTTAGTGAATTTCTTCACCTGTTTTGTGTAGTTTTGAGGAAAGTTACTGTTTTTAGTATTTCTATGCTGCCTTTGCCCTTAGAGCTGACCCTCAGTGAGTGAAAGTAGCTGATCAATGGTAAAGATCTGCAATCAGATACCCTGGAGTGTGGAGGGCTATTCTTTATGTCCCACCTTGGCACCAGCAAGCTGCGCCAGGAGCCCGAGCTCCAGTCCCCACTGCTGCCTGCCATGAGGCTGGGGGAGGGGGAATGGTAGCTGCTGCAGGAAGGGTGAACTCACCAGTATTTATTGCAATATACCAGCCTCTATCTCCTGCTCTTCCCTGGATGCTGCACAGTGGTCTGCTAGACTCCATAGTTTCAAAATAGTTGACTCAGACAGTTCCTGCCAGTTCAGTAGTTGTTTTGGTGGAGGGACTGATTCCTGGAGCTTCCTATTCCACCATCTTCCCACAATCCTCTCCCCATCCACTTCCTCTTGCTCTCACCATCTCCATCTTTCTCTCTAATTGTGTTCCTCCCACTCCCACTTTCCACCCATCTCTCCCCACCCCCCAGAGATTAATGTGATAATTGCCACGTGTGCCTGTTTACACAGGGAGTGGGTGAGCTCACTACCCCCACACAGGCAGGTTTCCAAAGGAACACATTCTCACTGTGTCAGGACTGATACCTGCTGAGCACACCCTGTGCAGGTGGGCTGCCACCCCCAAACTGCTTTCCCTGTCTGTCATCACCCCTGTCATGTGCACATGTGCATGTGTGTGTCACTCAGGGTATCAGCAGGTGAGGAAGACAGAGAGCTATCAGCATGCCAGTCTAGGGGAAGGGCTGGGCAGGGAACATGCTGGGAGCTCCTTAAATAAGTTGACATTGCCACAAAGAAAAGCTGTCTTCTGCAATGCCCGGCCCATAGTAGTTGGTCCATAAATGGTGTGGAATGAAGAGGCTGACACTCTTTGTGCAGCATTCTTTGTAGGATGCAGCCCTGATTTACAGACGATAGCGGTCTGGGCAGAGAAAATTCCACTGTGAGATTCCCCTGGGGCCAGAATCCAGCAGAGCATGTTTTAGAAGCTCTGAGTCTCCTTCCCCAGGATCTTGCATGTCTGTCCCATGCTCCTGAAAGGAGAGTTGCTGGGGAAAATAGTGTTATGATCCCCCCAGGAAAGCACCTTGCAAGAATTGCGCCTCTGTCACAGCAGCAGGGGGGTACGGTGGAGAGAGAACAGGTGGGAGGAATTCTCCGTCTCACACAAGCAACCCTCCTCTCTTCCACTTCTTGTTGTGAGACAGACGCACATGCATACCACAGGAGAGAAAACAGCCACAGCTCAGGTTGAACTGGCAACTGTCTGCTTGGCATTCCCCACTGTCCCTTTGCACGGCATCCAGGCGCTCGATGCCTTCAGAGCTGTTGATTACTTCATCCTCTGGTTCTTCTTTTTTAGTTTTTAAATCTCAAAAGATACTTTAGTTGTTGTCTCTCCTACACTGGACAATTTTAAGGTTTTAATAATGATGAATCAGAATAGATTGAAGCCTTAATTAGCATCAGAAAGAATCCTGCCGTTTTGGAGGAGGGAAGTGTGAAGTCCTTTGCTGGCGCACTCCCTGCTGAGGTGTGTCCCCTTCTCCTTCTGGACAGGTCGGGGATCCATTGATGAGCAAGTGGGGTGAGGGTGACTCCACCCAGCGAGGAAGGATAGGAGGAGAAGGGCTGAGATGAAGAAGAGGGGGAAGAGAGAGGTGTAGAGAGGGTGTGGCACGTCTATTAAAAGGTTTGTGAATAATCTTGGGGGGGGGGCTGTCACACTGTTTTTGCAGAAGGACCTTTTAAGCTGTCACTCATCTTTGATAATCCCTTAGGGCATAGTGCTGCAGGGGCTGGTGTCTTCCCAGCTCTTTTCTCCTTT
Organism: Choloepus didactylus; assembly: GCF_015220235.1. Lineage (NCBI taxonomy): Eukaryota > Metazoa > Chordata > Mammalia > Pilosa > Megalonychidae > Choloepus > Choloepus didactylus. The sequence continues at coordinate 81,486,461 of NC_051308.1, read as the reverse complement.
TCTCTTTTCTTCTCCTTTTCTCCTCGGTCTTCATCCAAAAGGCCCCAGGGCTGTAATGGAGAACATTTGAAGCAATTCAGACAAAGCTCCACCAATTGGGAGGGGAATATCAGAATGAATTTTTGGGGTATATATTATCTTATTAAAATTGTGGTCATTTATTGATTAATTGAACATCTATGTGTGCCAGACACTGCACTAGGTACAGAAGTGAGCATAGTTCCTGCTTTCACGTAGGTTAAAGCAAAACCAAAACATTCTCATAAAACGCTGAATTAAAAGTCATGATTGATCATCAGTACATTATAGAAGATTTGGGAAGTGCATTCCATACTCCAAGCTAATGAGGGAGTTCTTTTACCCCTGTATTTCCCAAGCAGTATTCCCTGAGATGTTCACTGATTTTCTTTGAAAAGGGGGGTTCCATTATGAATTTATGATGCAGGAAACAAAGTAAATGATATTGCTTTGTTGCAGATCTTCTCAGAAGCTAAGAGGAAAATACACTCTGCTGTGTTTCCCAGGTTTCTTTGGTTACAGAATCCCATTTTTCACTGGACACATTAACATCTTGCAATCAGAAGAACACAATGCAGGAAATGCTCTTTATCCCTGCAAAGACTCATCCAAATGCAATTGCTCTGAGCCATCCACGGCCAGCTCAGTCACTCCTGGAACCAGAGACACCTTAAAAGTAACAATTTCTTCATTACCATTGGTTATGCCAACTAATGTTTACTGGCAGCTGAGTCCTGGTGTAGGTGCTAGAAGCAGACTCAGTTCTTACCAAAGAATGCACACTAAAAGTGGACGCTGGCTGAGCCAGAGGGTGAGTGGAACACCACTGGTGAACCATCCGAGCTAACTGACCTTTGCAGAATGTTTGACTTAAAATCATGAATAAAGATGATGTTAGTTATTCATGTATCATTCAGTTTATCCTCCATCTCACAGGAAGGGCCATACCTCATCTATCTCAGAAAAATACAGTTTCCTATTTCCATTAACCCCCCTCACTATCCTTGGCATTTGGTTCTGCATTTTGCTTCTGATCATCAGGAACAGCTTTCTCTGAGGTCTGGCCCATATCCTCCCTGCTCCCATTCAACTGACCAGACCTCGTCGAACCAAAGAGCTATATCTTACACACTGAAATGCGAAGGTCCCTGCCTTTGTCCCATCCAGTTCAGAAGTGTTTTGTTTTGTTTTGTTTTGTTTCTGGCTGGTTTATTTATTTTTTTTTTAATTCAATGCTATTGAGATATACTCACATACCATACAATCATCCGAAGTGTTGGTCAGTTTATTTTTAACTTTTATTCTGCTTCAGTTGCAATCACATCTCTCTGAACAGCATAGGGGCAAGACAAAAGATGCACATTTGCTGAAAGGAGATTGCCTTAACAGCTATTTGTAATGAAGCATCTACTATATAGTAATAGCTGCACTGTTGAAGGAATTGGATAATGCATGATGACTAGATTGCTGTATCCTATGGATTGAAATATTTGAATGGGAGGCAGAGAAAAAATTAGATAATTAGGGAGAAAAACAAGATAGAATGTTATAGAAGTCCAAAGGAGGCTTGAGGACTGAATCAAAGGAATTTTGCAAATTTTACTATTTAGGGAAGAACTGGGTAAGTCACAGGGACCAGAAACACTTTGCTTTGGAAATTCTGGGTTCAAATATTAATTCTAGTAATTTAGCATATGAATTTTAGGCATGGCATTTAACTTTTATGACTCCTTTCTCCAAAAGATTTATGGATAAAATATCTTTCTCTCCATGTACAATTGTGCTGGGAGTTTCAAACAGTATTAAAGAGTGAGGGTAGGAATTCAAAGCCCTGCATGTGGAAAATGCAATTCAAGAAGACTACTTGGTAAGACTAGGGGTGATATCATGAGGAAGATGAAGTTTGAGAACTCTTAATTGAGAGGCACAAGTGTTACGACTCTTTCAAAATGCTTCCGAGAGCTATCTCAAGGTCCTAAGAAGACATCCTGCCAAGAGTTGCTTCTTTTGGCTAAGTCATGTGATATAATCCTTCCTCAGCCCTCTACCATTCAAGGACTGTGCACCCAACTTGTGGTCCAAGAATCTAGAAAATGGATTTCCATGCAGTTTTCAGTTCACTATGTATTAGCATTAGAAAGAGAGTGAGAGACCACTATATTTATTGGTCTTTATTCCTTTGTCATTTTTCTGTCCACAGCCTTAGAGGGGCCAGGCCTGAGCCATCTCTGTGCTGTCGTGGAAGAAAAAAAGCCAGAGCCCAGTGTCAAGGGCTGAGCAGGGTACGGATGGCCCTAATTTCCCTCAAGAAACCCTGCCAAGGCCTTTGCCAGTGCCCGGGGAATAGAGTATTGGCATGGATGGCCTCTGTCTCTTTGAGAATCTGTCCAATTTAGAGTGCTAAGGCTTAGAAGCCACACCCTCAATCACAATAAAACCGATGAGTGTTCACATGACCTTGGACAAGTATTTGACCTTACTGGGTTCAGTTTTCCCATCTGTTAAGTGAGGGTGTTAAAGATATTTTAACTCAGGATATTATGGTGAGGCTGATGCAATGTCATTCATTCACTATGTACATAAGACAATATGATTTAACACACAATAGTATCAAACTGGGAGTGGAGTGAGGTAATGCATAACTGTAACTGCTCTGTGCTTGTTACACCACCCTGTGTGTGAAACTGCAGGAATGAATGCAGACCGCCTTATGGTAGATGGTTTTGATTGATTAAATATTAAGGAATCATTTTTCTTCCTTTCAGACCAATGATGCCTTAGGAGCCACCTGGAATTGGCTGTACTTCATCCCCCTCATCATCATTGGATCCTTCTTTGTTCTCAACCTAGTCCTGGGAGTGCTTTCCGGGTAAGTCAGATGTTTCTCTTTCCTCTTCTCTGCTAACTGTAAACCAATGCCTCCTGTCTCATGGCAGATTCATTAACTCAGCCTTCATTTAGAAGCCATTTACTGAGCAGCCCCTGTGCATCAAAGACTGTTCTGGAGCCTGGAATGTAGTAGCGAACAGCCATTTTAATCACCTTTATTATTTTTAGGACTCAAAAAAAAAATCTTTTCATCAAGTGCAACTCTACACATGGTATCCAGTGAGAGTTCATTTATTCATCCATCCTTTTCTCCAGCCACTTAACTGTGCTGGTTGTTAGGATATAAAGTTGAATAAGATATAGGATTTGCCTCCAAAAGATTCCTATTCTCAGCTCTGGTGGGTATCAGATCCCATATTTGTGACTCAAATTAGTTTACATCAATCAGAAAGTACTCAATGTTTCATACTGCGCTAAATTTTGCAGGGAGCACATGAAGTATGAGGTAGGCATGGTTCCTGCCCTTAAAAAGCTTATATTTTGTTGAGAACACAATATAAACACTCAAAACAGGTGGGGAATAGGAGTTATTTTAAGGACTAATACAAGGTGCAGATCATTTGTTTAGGGGAAGGGACAGATCTATGTATTCTGAAGTCAGGGATGACTTCAAGAAGAATTAGGATTTTGCTTGGAGTATAAAATAAGTTATAGGACAAAATAGAGTATGTGGAAATGAACATTCCAGGAAGGGAAAAACATAAGCAAAGATGCAGAAATGGGACTTGTTTTGGACCATAAAGAGATTGTAATGAAATCTAACTTAACTAGAGTGGAAGTTTTACTTTGGAAACAAAGAGTATAAAATAGGATGGTTAAGACAGGGATAGATTTTAGAGGATCTTACATTTTTCTAAGCAAACCTGAATTTAATTTCTTGTCGGAGCATGCCACCATAAATTCTTCCAAGGGAAATTTGGAAATTTATAAGGTGGTGATTATGGTTAAACATGGCAGATTGAATCAAGTGGTCATCTTTTATAACTCCACTAACACAGGAAATAAAAATTTTAAAAGGGACAAGGAGGAGAAATGACAACAGATGGGAAATGTCAATAGAATTTTTGAAGATACAGAGTAAATGGTAACTGACTTGGTGGTAGAAAGCTGAGGTTTAATTGCCTGCAGTGGAGAATGCCAATTAAAAAAGCAAAATGCTTGCCCTACATAACAATAGAGGCTCAGGGATTAGAGGCATCAGGTGTCTCTGAAAGCTGGAGTGTGGGTGGCACTCAGAACATGAGTATTGGTTGAAAGTCTTTGTAAGGAACACCCAGATGCCCCTCCTCTCAACCTCCTCTCCCCACTCCCCTGCCTTGTCAATACCTTAGATCTCTACCCCCAGACAATGCTGACAGGTGTCTGCCCCACCCACCTCCCACCAAGCAAAAGTCAAGAGACTTACTCTCTGGAGAGGCTGAATCAGAGAAGCTTGGAATGGTGACATCAGGAACATGTGAGGATGTGGGTGATAGGTTGTACTGAAAATGGAAGAGTTAAATGAAAGTCCACGTACTGGATGTCAATACTCCCAGCCTGCTTCTTCTTTTCATAACTGTAGCAATCTGGCAGGAGTTTAGAGGATTCCTTTCTGTGAAAACCATCTATCTTAAGAGACAAGACCTATGTAGACTGACCAGAGAAGCAGGTTTCCATCCTGTCCCCCTCGGTGAGGCTCACCATGTTAGCTTCCTAGGGTGACAATGACAAATCAGCAAACTGGGTGGCTTGAAACAACAGAAATTCTGGAGGCTAGAAGTCCAAAATTAGGCGGGACCATGCTACCTCTGGGGCTCTAGAGTAGAATTTACTTCCGTCCTCTTCTAGCTTCTGGTGGCTCCAGATGCTCCTTGGCTGGGGGGCCTCATCAGTCTAATCACTGCCTCCCCTGTGTTTGTGTAGGTCCCTCCTATAAGGACACATGCTCTTGGATTTAGGGCCCATCTGGATAATCCAGGATCATCTCTTTATCTCAATATCCTTAACTCAATTACGTCTTTAGAGAGCCTCTTTCCAAATAAGGTAACATTTGCAGATTCCTGGAATTAGGAATTTTTTTTCAACCTGTTTCACCAGCCCCAGCCATGCACACAGAACTTCTGGTAAGCTTTCTGTGCCTTGTTCTTAAATATGAGCATACAACAAGGAGTCATCAACATTTGAGAAAATGTCCAACACAAAAGGCCAGAAACAGAGAAAAGGAACTTGAGGGAATATGAACAATGCAGGGAGCAGAAGACAACTTAAAAAAATTGTTAGCAGAGAGAGAACAAATAATTTCATCTGTGAAATAATAACAGGTTGCTATAAAGAAGAACATTGAGAAGTTAAGAAGGGCTCTTGGAAGTTAAAAATGTAATGAATAAAAAGGTAGTAAATGCTTGGAATATGAAATTGATGAAATCACCTAGAAAGTAAAACAAAAATAAGAAAATCAGGATTGGTCCAACATTCAACCAGTAGGAGTTAAAGAAAGAGAACCAAGAAATTGGGAGGAAGAAATAAGCAAAGAAAAATGAAAAAAGCAAAAGGAAAGAAACTTTCCTAGAAGTGAAAGACTTGCATTGCCAGATTAAAAGATCCATTGAGATGTGTGTAAGAACATTCTTTCCAGCATTGTTTGTGGGCAGTGGGGAACTGGAGACCACTGGCAGCCTGTACCTGGGAGAGACAGGTGCATTGCGGGATGTGCATCATGGCGTTCTCCACTGCACTTAGGAGCAACAAATACCATGTGCACAGGGCAGCAGAGAGTATCTTAAAAACATAGAGTTTAGTGAAAACAAGAAGGAAAAATTGCAGTGTAACATAATACCATTTACATAAATAAAAATACATGCAAAAAACATAATACATACTTTGTAAAAATACATTCAAATAAAAATATACATTCACTATATTGTAATGATAGTTTGTAGGGCAGGGAAATGGGAGGTGGGTTTGGAGATAAAAGGGAACAAATACTTTTAATTAATTAATAGTGAACCCTCCCACCAAGGACTCAGTACAACTAATGAAAAGAAGATAAGTTAGCATGAAATTTCAGAGCATCTGAGTAAAGAGAATATCTGAAAAGCTTCCAGCCATTGGAAAGAGGATGGAGTTTACCCGCAAAGAATCAGGAATCAGAATGGCATTGTAATAGCATTCTCAAAGACAACACTGAGTGTTAGAAACCAGTAGAGAAATTCCTAAAACTTTCTGCAGGAAAATAAGTTTCAAGATAGAACTCTATACGGAGCCAAAATACCAATTATTTGTGAGGCGGGAATAGCAGTATTTTCAAACACCTTTTCTCGAGAAGTTACTGGAGAATACGTTTCCCCTAAAATAAGAATGTAAATGAAGAAAGAGAAAGACAAGATACTTGTGGAAACAAGGCATTCAATAGAAGAGAAAGGCAAAGGAAATTCCCAAGATGATGGTGAAGGGAAGTCCTAGGATGAAAGCTGTCTGGTAGGACTAGGAGGCATCAAATTCAGATTTGAATAGGATGACAGAGGGCTCTAAAAATGATATCTTGAAGAAAAAAATGAAGCTGTTATATTTCCTCATGTGTTTGATTTTATTTAGGAGGGTTTTATGGTTTTGTCAAAACTATATACAAACACACATATATAATACATACACACATATAAATATATAAATGTGTGTATGTATGTATTTGTGCTCAAACACATACATACTGATCTAAGCAGTTAATTCCACAAAATTCAAAAGTGTTACCGCTAAAGAAATATAAGCATAGTAATTCCTTTATGCAGCTGGGCTGTCAACCAGGTTTGCATTTTTAAGGCTGAATCTTGAGATACCCCTATATGGTGCTATAATTGCCTGAAAGGATGGGGGAGGATAAGTATGGGGAGGAGAAAGGGATGTCAAAAACTAGAATCTTAGCTTCCACAGTAAGGAAGTCATTACGCAATATTTAAAATGGAAAGATAAAGAAATTGCAATTTAAGTATGTTATTTAGAAACCCTGCACCCATTATGCATTAATTCCCATTCCCCTTCCCCCCTCCACCCCTGGTAAGCTGTACTGTACTTTCTGTCTCTACGAATTTGTATATTCTAGTTATTTCAAATAAGTTGAATCATAAAATCTCTGTCCCTCTGTGGAGTTTTTCACTCAACCTGATGTCTTCAAGGTTCATCCATACTGTAGCATGTATCAGGACTTCATTCCTTTTTATGGCTGTATAATATTCCATTGCATGTATATACCACATTTTGTTTATCCGTTCATCTATTAATGGACATTTGTGTTGCTTCCACTTTTTGGCTACTGTGAATAATGCTGCTGTGAACATCTGTGTACAATTATCTGTTTGAGACCCTGCTTGTCAGATCGTATGGTGAGATTGCCAGGTTATATGGTAGGATTACCAGATCATAGTGGTTCTGTGTTTAAAGTTTTGAAGAACCATCAAACCGTTGCCCACAGCTGCTGCACCATTTTACTTCTCACCAACTATGTACTGGGGTTCCTATTTCTTCACATAATTCCCAACAGTTTTTCTTTTGTTTCTTTTTTTAAAATAATAGCCATTCTAGTGGATCTGAAGTATTATCTCATTGTGGCTTTGATTTGCATTGCCCTAATGGCTAATGATGTTGAGCATTTTTTCATGTGCTTTACTGACTATCTGTAAATCCTCTGGAAAAATGTCTATTCAAGTCCTTTTCCATCTTTTAAGTTGGGTTGTGTTTTTGTTGTTGGGTTGCAAAGTTCTTTATATATTCTGGACATGAAACCCTTATCAGATATATAGTTTCCAAATATTTTCTCTTATTTTGTAGGAGTTTTTCTCTTTCTTGATAATGTCCTTTGATGCATAAAAGTTCTTTTTTTGTTGATGAAGTCCAATTTATCTATTTTGTTGTTGTTGCTTGTGCTTTTGGTGTAGCAAAGGAGTTCTTAATAGTATTTATGAAGGGAAGGGAGGGTGTTAAGACATAATGGGATACCTTAAGGATTTGTTATATATTTATTCATTCAGTGAACATTTTTTATGATAAAGTAATTTTTAATAGAATTAAATTAATTTTAATTTAACTTTAACTTCTCTCTTTTTTTTTAGAGAAGGTGTAGGTTTACAGAAAAACCATTCAGAAAGCACAGTTTCCATATGTATCACATATTATTAACATCTTGCATTAGTGTGGTACATTTGTTATGATTGATGAAAGAATATTGTTATAATTATACTATTAACAGCAATCTATGGTTTACATTAGGGTTCCCTGCTTGTGTTGTACAGTCCTATGTGTTTGTTTTGTTTTTAAATTTTATTCTAGTAACATGTATACAATCTAAAATTTCCCCTTTTAACCCCACTCAAATAAAATTCAGTGCTGTTAATTACATTCAGAATGTCATGCTGCCATCACCACCATCCATTATCAAAGTTGTTATTCATGCTCAAGCACTGCTCTAGGGAATTCTCTCCACATAGCCTGTACCTGCAACTCAAATGTTCTCCCTTAGCTACTCTACCTGTATTAGTTTCCTTGGGCTGCCATAATAAAGTACCAAAAACTGGGTGGCTTCAAAATGTTAAAATTGGTGAATCTGGGTACCTAGGGTGGTACAGGGGTATGCTGGAGTTCTCTTTATGGGGTTTGTATTATTTTTGAGACTGTCCTATAAGTTTGAAATTATTTCAAAACAAAAAGTTAAAAGAAAACAAAACCTGGGTGGCTTAAAACAACAGAAATGTGTTGTGTTGCAGTTCTGGAGGCTAGAAGTTTGAAATCAAGGTGCCAGCAAGCCCTGCTCTCTCTGAAGGCTCTAAGAGAGATTCCTGCCTTGCCCCTTTCCAGCTTCTAGCAGTTACCAGCCATCTGTGGCTTGTGGCAGCTTCACTCCAATCCCTGCCTCTGTCTTCACATGGCCATGTGTCTTCTGTGTCTGTGTGTGTGTCCAAATTTCCCTCTTATTAACACACTATCATATTGGATTAGGGCTCATCCTAATCCAGTATGACCTCATCTTAACTGTTTACATCAGTAAAGATCCTATCTCCAAATAAGGTCACACTCAAAGGTGCTGGGAGTAAGGACTTGAACATATATTATTGGGGCGGTATGATTCAACTCATAACACTGTCATCATCACTGTAACAATTCAACCCAGAACATGGAAGAGACCTGTCCATAGACGTCTTTCTTCATGTATTCCCACTGAGGGTATAATCTTTAGTTTGTCTAATCTTCTCTGATGTTCTTTACTCTTACTCATATCCTAAGTGTGTCCATATTTTAGTTTAGGAAATTCAAGTTGGACTCTTACTATTTGAGAAGAGAGAAAGATAGATGGTGTGCTAACAAAAGTCACTGGTGGTACAGATAAGGCTCCAGTATGGGGTCAAGATGTTTCTTAACCTAGCTGGGAATGGGACGTAGCAGCTGGTGTCTGACCGTATTCACCCTGATAGACTCTCTCTGGTTTGGAATTAAATCATTTCATTCTCCTACACCCCTCTCAGGATGGGAAAGAATGGCATATTGGAAGAAGCACAGGCTTTGGCCTCTGAGGTTCCTGGGTGAGGAGCCTAGCCCTGCCACTTATTAGCAGTTTGCATTTGAACAAGCTCCTCAGTCATCTGGAAAAGGGCGCAGCGAGATCCTTCTCACATGCAGAGGTGTGGCCTGGGGTCTGGCATGGAGTAGCTCTTAGCGCTTATTAAACAGCTGCCAAAACCCTTTGATGATATTGACATTCATCCTTTCCACCTGGAAAGCCCAGGTGGCTGTTGTCTGAAGAGCAGCCTGTGGATGATTGGCCTGAGCCAGCTGTGGGGCCATCAGTCCTCTCCACCTGGGAGACAGCCTCCTCAGGTTGGGCGATGTCACACAACTGGAATGGCAGGTGCCTCCTTAGCACTTCTGGAGAAGCCTAGGAACAGCTGGTGTGAATAAATTCTGACGTTTAAAGGAGTGTTAACAATAGGGGCCTTACCTATGCACAACACATCTGGGGGTTTTCACTGTTGTCGCCAGGGGTTCAGCAGCAGCTGGTCCTGTGTACAAGGGGGACCATGGACTCTCCCTTCTGCTTGTTCATGCTCTCAGTGCCTCCTTGGAGTGAGGGTTGATTGGGATTTGCCCTCAGAGGCTGCCAGGGAAATAGCTGGGAAGGTTTTTAGCCCCAGGAACATGTTCCCACTGACTTGCAGGCAGTTTGGATGTTCTTATGAGGCTGCGCCTAGAACAAAGAGAGAAGACAGTAGAAGGAGATGCATAGGTGGTGCCCATGCTGGGCAAGTGGTGAAGACAGTCTGGAGCCAGGAGGGGCAGGGAGCTTGTTCTGGTGCTCAGGGACCACTGGATGCCAAGTGTGGAAATGACTGGGGCACTCATCCTGGGGGCACAGGCACTGGGGAGGTGGGCTGTGATGCATGTGTTTGTTGGCTTCAGTGTGTTTAAGGAGGAAGTATGGATAGAAGCATTGTAGCATTTTTACGTGTCTCAGAGGAAATGGGATTTGATGAAAACCATTAGCTTAGGCTTGAAGAGAAGCAGAGCTTCCCGTCTCCATGGAAACAAACCAGGGCTGCAGAAGTGTGTCCTATGATACCGTCAGGGGCTCCAGGGCAGGAGACACACAAACATAAAATGACCTTGAGCTATCCCACTGCCTCTATCCACTCCTTCTCAGGGCTTCTGCAGAAAGCAGATGAGCTGTCTCCATACCAGGGCAGGGACAGATAGGCCAGCGGCTGCTGACATATGCACACCAAGAACAGTGTGGAAATGTCATAGTTTTTTTGTGTTTGTTTCTGTAAGCAGTTTTATTGAGATATATTCACACACCATACAATCCATCCAAAGTGTACAGTCAGTGGCTCACAGTATCATCACACAGTGTACAGTCAGTGGCTCACAGTATCATCACACAGTTGTGCCTTCATCGCTGCAATCAATTTTAGAACATTTTCATTACTGCAAAAAGAAAAGCCCCATACCTCTTCCCCACCCCCGTTATTGACTCTTAGCATTGGTGTGGCACTTTTGTTAGAGTTGATGAGAGAATATCAAAATATTACTAAAATAAAATATTAAAATATTTTAGTTTGCATTAGATATATTTTACCACTCTATTATTAAGTCCTTGTAATAGTTATGTACCTTTGTTCTAGCTCATGAAAGAACATTCTCATATTGGTACTATCAACCACAGTCATTGTCCACAGCAGGGTTCACTGTGTTATAGAATCCTATGTTTTATCCTCTAGCTTTCCTTTCAGTGACATACACACCCTTAACTTCCCCTTTCAACCATAATCACACACATAATTCAGTGCTGTTAATGACACTCATCATAATGTGCATAATGTCATGGTTTTTAAAGCACCTTTGTTTCTATGACCTTATTCATTCCTCACAATGACTCTGTGCAGTAGATGGACATTATCTTTATTTCTAGATGAGAAGAGGGGGTTTAGAGATATTAATCTCTAACTAGTTATTATGGCAGAGACAGGGACAGAGGTAACATTTCCCAACTTCTGGTTAGATGCTTATTTAATACATCAGGCAGCCTCCATCCAGGAGTTCTGGTACAAATAAAGAAAGACTGACAAGGTTTAGCCCAGAATATCATCCTGACTATACCAGTTTTTTTTCAAGATACTTTTTATTTTGAAATAATTCCAAATTTACAAGGCAATGCAAAAATAATACAAACCCTGTACAGAGAACTCCATCTCCAACATACCCCCACTCAGATACCTAGATCCACCAACTTTTAATGTTTTGCCACATTTGCCATATCATTTTTTCTATCCATCTTTCTATTTTCTAAGCATGTGAGAATAGATTGTATATATTATGCTCCTTGAACACTCAATAATTCTGTGTACTTTTCCTAAGAACAAGGATATTCACTTATGAACCTCCATAAATAGTTATCAAGTTCAAGAAATTTGACACAGATATAAAGCTTTATAGTTTATACTCCCATTTTTTCATATTTCCAATAATGTCATTTGGGGTTTTTTCTCTTCCATTATTAGACCCAGTCCAGGATCATGTATTGACTTCAGTGGTTATTGTTTCTTTAATTTCTCTCTCTCTGTCTCTCTCTCTTAATTGTGGGCACATGTGGACAATGTGGAACACGTGGTAATGACATGCACTTCCCCATCTCAGCCACTCCCAAGCACACAGTTCAGTGTGATTAATCACCTACATGATGTGCCACTCTCATAACCATCAGTTTCCAGAACCTTCCCATTACTCCAAATAGAAACCCTACACCCCTTATGCATAATCTCTCTTCTTCCTCCTCCCCCTCCTTGGTAACCTGAACTCTGCTTTTTGTCTCTATGAATCTGCATACACTAGTTATTTCACACAAGCAGGTTCACACAATGTCTAGCCTTCTGTCTGACTGTATTGATTTTGATGTGTGCCATCTGCACATGCACTGATACAAACAGCCTTTGCATACTACACCATGACCTAGTACATACAGGGTAGAAGATGTCTGGGCCACTTGCCAGATTCTTCCCATCTGCTAGTCTTGCCCCTGGTTTGTGTTCCACTGCTGTGATTTTCTGTACCCACTGGTCAGGTCCTCTTGCCCTAACAACTATTGGGGAATTGTGAACCATCCATACTAGAGGAGAACTTTTTCTGGTTGCATCTCTTTAATGAGCAGAGTGAGTCCCATAATAGCTGCCTCTCTGGCAACCAACTTATTTGCTGGCTAGGTTTGAAGATTCAGTGCAATTCAGCAAATGTTTATGCAGTGCCTACTATGCACAAGACACCTTGCTGGACTCTTAGATTACAAAGATGAGTAAAATGTGGTCCCCACTAGGAGCTCACAGACTAATTAAGGAAATCATTCAAAATACATATAATGTAAGTTCAAATAGATCCTGAATTCTAGGCCCCTCAAAAAGCTATTTATGTATGTTGCATATTTTGAACACTTACTGTTTTGCAAGGCATTGCTAAAGATAGGAAGGTAAACAAGACATAGATCCTGACCACAAGGAACAAACTAACAAATGCATCTTCAGTGTTAAACCTTGATTTCCTGAGTCACCTGCCATTGCCCCTCTCTGTATATTAGGAGGTGGCAAGTGAGTATTTCCCAGACTTGGCTTGAGACAGGAAAGGCTGATGGTCTTAAGAAGGAAATTATTCATGTCCAGTTCAGTGGTCCAGACGAGATCTGAGGGCTGTTGGCAGGTAATAGTTTGACGTGTGTCTGATCCTCCTGAGGCAGGCAAACATCAAAGGCGACTGGCTAAGAGGAGCACGTGGGTCCACTGCACAGTAATTCTTCTGGGATTCTGACACTGGAGTCAACCAGCAGGAATTCTGACATTCACTCGTCCAACAGTTACTGAGCTGGAGACACCAGACCAAACAAGGACCAAGAGGTGCTACCTTCAAGGAGCTTGTAGTCCAAGTAGAGGGACAGCGTAGGGGTGGCTATTTAACTTAGAAGGGGACAAGGATCAAGTAAGACCAACTAAAGGAGGTGACATTGGCCCACACTTTTGAAGGATAAGTAATGGCTAGCTGGGATGGCTAGCTAGGTGAAAAAGGGAGGAGGGCATTCCAGTACAGGGAAAGGCAGGTAGAAAGTCAAGAAGGCATAAAAAAGCCATATGAGCATTGGGCATGCAAGGTTAAGTATAGAGGATGAAGCTAAAGGGGTAGTCTGTGGTTCATCATGGAGGCCCAATGTGCTAACCTAGTGAGTTTAAACTTGATCTCAGAAGTTCGTGGGAGTTACTGTGGTATTAAGGGGGAACTTGTCCAGATTTGCACTTGAAGATGATCACTCTGGAGAAAGTATATAGAGTAGCAAGGCTAAAAGTAGGGAAACATGTTAGGAGGTTGTTGACAACAACCCTGGGGAGAAGCAGTGTGGCCTGAAGGAGTACAGGAGTGTGAGGACGGAAAAGCATGGACCCTGGAGATGTTGATGGCATGGGGTCCACAGGACTTGGTGACTGTATGGGTGTGTTTGAGTGTGTATTGGGATGGAAATAAGGGTGAAGTCTCTTAGGCTACTTTTAGGTTTCTGAGTTGAACCACTGGGTGGCTGGGAGAGAAGCCTGGACAAAGAGTAGGTTTTAAGGGAAAGAGTTTATTTAGATTTTGGACCTAATGAGTTTGGGAAAGCATAACACACTTCATGCCTTTTGGCTGGTTCACAGCAGTAGAGTAGGGTTTGTTTTAGGTCGATTGTTTTTTTAAGCTATAATTTATTGAGACTGTGTTATGTACCAAGCATTGTGCTAATCCCATGACACGCATTGTTTCATTTAATCCTCACAACAACCCTACAAAGTATTACTATCCTCTTTTTATAACTAGAGTAACCGACAGGGAGTTTGGTAATTTGCCTAGGCTCACAGAACTATTAAGCAGCAGGTTCAGAATCTGGACTGAGGTTTGCCAGGCCCAGAGACCTCTGCTTTTAAATACATTCTCCATGTAGTTTAAATGTCCTTTTAAGAAGCAACTTACCTGGCATCCAGTACAGAAAAAGCTGACATGAATGAAGAGCCCTTTGGTGGTGGCGAAGACACAGAGAGCTTTCTGGTCCTGTAAACATGACTTCATGTTAAACCCGGTTGTGATTCCCAGAATAGAGTGTTTATATTTCCTCCTTTGACTAGATGGACACTTTCCTGGGTGAGCTGCACAACCATGGGGATCAAATACAAAGTTTATGAAAGAGTCTTTGTTGAAAAAGGCTGTATTTCCCCAGATACTGCTTTGTATTTCAATAGTAAAAATTGTTTCTTAAAGTAAGATAAAACTTACTTCTCGTAGAAGGGACTATATAGATCCTTGCTCCTGGCCTTCATGTCACAATTGAGGAGACTCGATCAGAGAGTGAAGTGATGCTCAGGTGACATGCAGCTACTTAGTGGCAGATTTTGACTAGAGCCTAGTCAAAAGCTGTCCAAGGCACTTTTTCCTCTGCTCATCGGTTATAGCCTAATACAGTTAAAAGGCAGACTCTATAGACATTGTATCTTGGTTCAAATCCCACATCTATCACTTGCTAGCTGAATAACATTAGGCAAGTTATTTCACTTTCTATATCCTCAGTCACCCATTTACAAATAAGGATACTAGTATGCACCATACTAGTATGGGATTATTGGGGAACTAAATCAGATCCTGCTTGTTGAGTGGTTAGTATCTGGGAAAGACTAGATACTTAATACTGTCAATGTTAGCTCTTGGTAGCAGATTTCTTCTCTCCAGAGTCTGGTTTATACCACAGTGGGTGGTAATGACAAAGAGCCATTCTTCTTATCCACCAGGTGCTCACTGATTAAGTTAGCATGAGCTCAGATCTTTTCAGATACCACTGGTAGGTCCGACCATCCTTGGTACCATCATGGTACCATCATGAAACATTAAAGATGGACTGTGCCCCTCTGCCTCCTACTTGGCCATCCCCTTAGATACCCAACCACTTGTAGTTCCTTGGAAATGCCCTGGCTTTGCTGACCTCTGCTCCTGTGGCCTGGAGTCCCCCACCTCTTAGTTCTCTCACAGCCTATTTCACCTTTGATCTCCTTCCTGAGATCTTTCCAGATCCATACCCCCACTCCCTTCCATAATTGGAATTAAAATCCTTCTCCCCCATGTTCCCGTAGCACTCTGTATCTGTCCACTGTAGACTCTGTTACTAATAACGTTATAGTACTGTTATAGAATTTAAAAACAGTAACGCTGAAGATAAGGGCTAAAATTTATTGAGAGCTTGTCATGTTCCTAGTACTGTACTAAATTTTATACATTATTTCAGCTAAATTTTGATAGCAGCTTTGTGAGTTAGGACCATTGTTTACCCATATTATATGAGGAAATGGAGGCCGGGAGAGGTTGAGTTTTGCCTAAGGCAGCACAGTTAGTGATGGCAGAGCTGTCTTCTTGATATTGGAGTTAGGAATGTTCCCATCACCTGTTAGGTTTTGTTTCTTATGTTGGATATGGCTTTCCACATAGTTGTATCTCCCCTAACATCGTAGTGGCCTATTCTTGTGCTCAATGGATGATTGCTGACTTGAAGGAAAATCTAGTAAAAACAGGCCCCTCTTAGCAGGCTCTGCACCCCTTTATGACATCTCGGAGAATAGAATTGCAGAGAGCTGTGGAAGAGGCTGGTATCTTGAAAGTCAGGAGCATAATCACTGGTGTTGGAGATGCAGGTAAAAGGTCCAGAGAAGCTGTTTCCTTAGCTGTTTACTCTGCAGAGTCCTGTTCTGTGAGATCAATACCATCTCCCAATATTAAAGGATGATCTCTGCTTAGAGCTTATGGGGCTTACAGTCAAGCAATTATCACAGGTTCAACACTTTTCACCTACATACTGGTAATTTTTTTCTTTTAGTTAATTGTTTATCTCCTTTGCCCATTTTCCTATTGGCATATTTTTCCTTTTCATATGGACTTAAAATGTTTATTTGTATATTAAGGATAATAAGCCTTTTACATCATATGTGGCAACTATTTAGGGAATAATCATCCCTAAAGGATAGCTAAACCTGTCATCCTATTGGGAATTGTGGGCAACCAAAGCTGTTGGAAGCAGAAAAAGACTAGATAGTTTTTCTTTTACTTGTACAGCACTTCATTTAGAAAAACATCTCTTGTGTATTCATTCGTTTGATTCTCACAACAATCTTAGGAAGTGCATAGTCATTATTTTACAAATGAGGAGAATGAAGCCCAGAGTGATATACCCTAAATTATAAATCCGTAAGAGTGGTTTCCTGAGGCTCAGTCCACTGCTCCTTGTTACACAAAGCACCATTTTCCATTTAGAGTCAGGCATTTCCGGTAGGATCGTTGCTGCTTGACCCGTATTCAGAACTTAGAGGTGTGATTTACATGTCTACTCCAGCAAACCAAAACAGTGCTCTTTTCTATCTATTAATTCAAGAAATATTTACTGAGCACCTACTATGTGCCAAATACTGTTCTAGATGCTGGGGATACAAAATCCCTGCCCTTGTGGAGCTTATATTCTGTGTTGCAGACATAATCTCTATTTTATAGAATATTAATTGTAGGACTCATTAATATACAAAGAAGAAGTATAATCATGCTGATGTCCTGACATTGCCCTGGGTTGGTTACAACTGATCTTATGGGCTGAGATTTGGGGGATGTGAAAATGTAATTAAGATAAAGAAGGCTCTAATTATCTTATTTTGTCTAAAATTATGTCCCCTCTCAAAGATCAAATTCTAGTGCACTCTTGCTCTTACCCATCTAGGGGAGCAGAAGCTGTGCTAGGGTAGGAGGCTCTGGGGGCCTGGGCCAAGGTAGGAGGTTCATTGCCTAAGGATACATGGCCAGATGGAAGGGTGAAATCGTATCTGGGTGAAGCTGCAAGTCATATCCAGAAAGATCAAGTCTGAGAGGCAGGGTGAAAGTGATAAGGAAAGGGAAAAGGAAAAATCGCTGAGTAGGACAACCAAGACAAATAATCAGAACAGGGTACTTTTTTACATGGATTCATCCTTTTTATAGAGAGAGTCAAGCTATTTGATTTGGGATTTCATTAGGTGCCTTTTTTGTGTGTGGCAAAGACAGCTGCCAAAGATAGAAGTGCCCCTATTCTGCGTTGAAGAATTTTTCACACATATGGAATTTCCAGTTGGCTGAAGTCTGGGTGTCTCCTCAGCCAACTAACTTAGTGTAGATTCATTCTCTAATGCTCCGATACCTTTTCGTGCATACACATACACATCTATATACACACACAAACACATACATATACATATGTATATAGATTTTCATACATGTACATGCTGTTTTATATTCAAGCATAAACTCTAATACACATATACTCTGTGTTCCAGTCGTTGTCCTTCCAGGAAGTACTTAAGGACCTGAGTAGATGACTGTACCATTTTCTGAATTTGCTTTGCTCTGTGGCTATATTTAAACCTATTTCAAGAATGTTTCTGACTTAAAATCCCACTTTACTTTTCTATTTTTCAGAGGAGGAACTAATTTTTACTTAGCATAGTAAAGTAACATGAATTAGTAATGTTTTTGAAGATAGCTTTGCTAACAGACAGACCTGGATTTAATTTACTTCTTTGCCACTTAATACATGTGTGATGACACTGGGCAGGTTCCTTAAGAACGCTAAGCTTCAGCTCCCTCACCAATAAAATAGGATTGTTATGAAGATTAAATGAGATGAATTCAAGGCATATAAAATGCTTAGCATAGTGTCTACCACACATGGGTGGGAAATGTTAGTACTATTAATATAAAAATCCTAAACATATATAATATCACAACATTAATTGTAATGATTATAACCAGTCTGACTCTCATTTTCTCCCCCAAGCGTGATTTTATAAACCCTCTGTATGTTCTACATGGTACTGACTCCCAAGTCTCTGTTCTCACTTTATCCTAGGCATTATTCTAGACCAATACCTAGCATGTCACAGATGCTCAATGAATATTTGGGCATGATGTGTTGATAGCCTTTCCTTTTGATCTCTTTTCTCAGCTCTAAAGGGCACATCTTCACTTGGGTATCTCAAAGTGAATTTTTTCTCCTACCACTCCACCAAACACATCCACTACTCTTCCATATTCTCTCTCTGTTATCATTCATAACATTCATTATCCAAGATAGAAAACTTAGTCAATTTTGATGCATTCTTCTCACTTATTCGCTGCATCTGATTGCTTATCAAGACCTATTGCTTCCATTTTTGAAAGGTTTCATGAACTGTATCCTGGCCTACAGCAATTGCCTTTTTAAATTTTCTCCCTACTCTAATCTAACCTATTCTCCATGACCAGAGCAGTCTTTCCAAACCAGACTTTAAATTATGTATTTGTGTGCTTTAATTATTTATAATGGCTTCTTATTGCCTAAGAATAATGTAATCATCTATTTATTCATTTAAGTTTTTGACAAATAGGTATAGGGCTCTTCTATGTGCCAGGCAGTGTTCTGGATGATGGGACTATAGCAGAGAACAAAACAAACAAAAATTCCTCCTTTCACAGAAATTGCATTCCAGTAGAGGGAGATTCTAAGGGAGATATATTTTGATTTAGGTAAATGAAAAGATTAACCCTGTTCTTGAGAAGAACACTTCAAATTACAAAGAAGTCTATTTTCCTTACTTTTGTTTTTTAACTTTACTGTAATATTCATCAAAACACAAACTAGATTTTTACTTTACTAACTTATGTTAAAATTTATCTGAAGATACAGCATGTAAAAATTGTCAGGACATACCTTAAAAGGAACAATGAAGAACAGGGACATTTTCTAACAGGTAGTAAAATATATTATAAAGCTACAAATAATTGATACAAGGTGGTATAATGCAGGAATAGAGGGATCCAAAGGAGATCCAATTAGATATGTGGAAATTTACAATATTATAAGAGTGTCATTTTAAATTAATGAATCATTCAATGAATGGTGTTAAGACAACTAGCTAGTCATTTGAAGAGATAAAAGATTGAGTGGTATCTTCATCTCATGTCTTATACCAAATAATTTGCAGATGGAGCAAGTACATATATTTTTAAAATTAAACCATAAAAGTATTTAAATATTAAGTTGAGGACAATTTTAAAATCTTTAAGGGGAAAGGCGCTTTTTAAGCATGCTACAAATCAATAAGCCATAAAGGAAACAATTGATAAATCTAAATATGTAAAAATAAACATACATGCATACCATAGTAATTCTAAGGAAGATCAAAAGTCAAAAATTGAGTTACTTTTGAATTTTAGATTATTTGGAGAGGAGATAAGGTGGTTAAAAAGGAGGGTTGATTAGTAGTAAGTCTACAGAAAAATTCTATTTGAGGGTGAAAAATGAGGCTTGTCTCAAGCATTGATCGCTGAAACGTAGAGGGAAAAACAGAAGTGAAGATTTTAGGTGGTAAAATAGTCAGGACATGGCAAGTGATTGGCTGTAATTGATGAGGGGAGGTCATCTAGAATAGATGTTGAGATTCAGTTGTGGATGTCTTAGAAAATTTTGGTTCCATTTACTGAGATGAATAATAGAGAAAGAAGAAAATCTGTTGTCTTGGGAGAAAGATAAGTTTGATTTTGGACATAAAGAGTTTGAGACTCAGAAGGGCCAAACAAATAAACAGAATCAGCCAATATCTGGGTGCTAAGAATGAGGGTGAAAAGATGTGACATACTGCCTGTTAGAACATGACAGAGAAAATGGTGCACATAGGTGAGGTTATCCATGAAGGAGATGTGGAGAAGAAAACGCAGAAGGCTAGGGACAAAAATCCCTGGAAACACTGACCATTAAAGAGTTAGAATATCAAGATTGTTCAAAAGGATATCAGAAAAACATCATGTCATTGAGGGCAAAGAACAGGGTTTCAAAAAGGAATGAGAAGACCCTAAATGCAGAGTGTGATACAGAGATCCAACACAAAAATGGCTAAAAATATAGCTGTTGAAGTTGGCAATGTGGCAGTCCTGGCTGGCTTTTTTTTTTTTAAAAACTTTTTTTTTTTGATTTTTGAAATAATTATAGAGTCACAGAAGTTGTAAAATATATATGTGTGTGTGTATGTATATATGTATATGTATATATATATATGTATGGGGCGGTCTCATGTACCCTTCACCCAGTTTCCCTCAGTGGTAACATCTTGTATAACTATAGTATAATGTATCAAAATCAGGACATTGACATTAGTATAATCCATTAGTATAATTTACATTATTATAATCCCTAAAAGTATTTAGAGTTCACCAGTTATGCACTTATTTACACGTGTTTGTGTAGCTCTTTGCAATTTTATCACGTGTAGATTCATGCAACCACTACCACAATCAAGATATGAAGCTGTTCCATCACCACAAGGCTCCTTCACATTACTCCTTTATAGCTTTGCCTACTGCTTTCCACCCCAACCCCAACCCCTAGCAACCACTAATCTGTTCTCAATCTCTGTAACTCTTATTTCAAGAATGTTGCATAAATGGAATCATACAGTGTGTAATCTTTTGAAACTGACTTTTTCCCTTCAGTATAATTCCCTTGATTTCTATCCAGAATGTTGCATATATATATCAATAGTTCATTCTTTTTTGTTACTGGGTGATATCCCATGGTATTGGTCTACCAGAGTTTGTTTAGCCATTCACCCTTTGACAGATATTTGTGTTGTTTTCTGTTTGGGGCTGTTATGAGAATAAGGTTGCTGTGAACATTGTGTACAGGTTTTTATGGGAACATAAAATTTCATTTTTCTGGGATAAATGCTGAAGAGTACAAAGAGTGCAGTTGCTGGGTCATATACAGTAACTGAGTGTTCAGTTTTGTAAGAAACTGCCAATCTGTTTTTCAGAGTATCAGTGCCATTTTATAGTCCCATCAGCAATGTGCGGCAGTTCTGGTTTTTCCACACCCTTACCTGCTTGCTTAAAAAAATTTTTTTTAATGTATATCATGCAGTAACCATTGACAAGTGTTACAGATTTATGTTGGAATTATAAAACAATATAAATAATGTAGACCAAAATATTATGGCCCAGTAAATTCTTAGCACAAGAGAATAAACACACAGAAAACCCACCAATATTGGGTGGATAAAAATGGTGAATAAGAAGTTAATGATTTTAATTTTAGTATTTAAAGGCTTTAAATCAATTTAATTGCAAACAAACCCTCAACTTCTGGCTTGTCTCACCATCAATTTATTAAAGAAAGAGCCCAAATTAATGTTCCTTGTCTGGCATGACCTCTCAAAGCTGAGCCCCAATCTTTTTACTTTTCCACCCCTATGCTCCCTTTTCTTTAGCCGTGCCACACAATTCACTGTTTCTGGATTCCCCTTTTCTTTGTTAAGAAATAACCAACCTCCGCAACCACAGCCATCTCCACCCACCTGCCTTATTTGCCTGAGGAACTCTGACTCATCCTTCAAGGTCAAATTTCCCGGAAGTTTCCTCATCCGTGTTTGCATCGCTCTAAGACCCCCTATTATAGCACATAGCATTTCATATTATAGTCATTTGTGGAGCTCTCTGCTCCTTTCATGGGATCATGAAGGCAAGCACCATGGAGAATTTGTTTTTGTGTCCCCATGCTTAGCAAGCATAGCTAACAGTCTACATAGTAGGCTCCCAATAAATGTCCTCAAGTGAATGAAATTAAAGGCCTGCTTCCTGTTTGCAGGATGTCTGTATTCCTCAGAGATTCACCTGAGTTCCTAGACATTGTTTTCACTAAGTATAATTCCCCTGAAATCCGAGTTTAAAGCTAGATGAGGAGCAAAGCACAGAGAACTTTAGTAGAACCCCAGCATTTTGCTGGGGTCAAGGAGCAACTTTAGAACTCTGCCGTAGACCTTCTCCTTTACATGGGGGAAAGGGACCATTTGTCATTGTCATCAGGATGGACATGGCCAAGGGCAATCAAATCGCCGCTGTAGTGCAGGGCTTTTTAATGGCCTTTTTGCCGTCACGATTTATCCCATGTTCACTTCACTGTAGCTTTGTGCCAAAATCTTATGCTTTTCAAAATTAGGAAAGTGTTTCTTTGCTTGAATGTATGTCTCTTTTTCTGGTCTGTGGAACCTCATAGTAATTAACTTCACTACATGGAAATTTGTAATAGTGTCAGAGCCTCGCTTCTTTCTGAGTTTATAACCCATAGTCAGGTCCCTGTAATTGGATGTGTTTTCTGTGCATTTGCAAACACGTGCAAATGGAGGTGGTTGAAATAATACCTCCCAGTTTCCCTGGTTGATAACCACAGTCTTTACAACCTGGCTATATACTGGGTGCTTTGCATTTCTAGCTTTTAAGTTTGGAGACTGTTAGAGTTGTCATAAAACTAAAAGTTCTTTATTTTCTCCTTGGTGTCAAGTGCATCACTACATTCTCAACACTTAATTATCATTGTGTCCCGAAATATTCCTCATTTAACAAAAATATTGAAATTACTCTTTCCCACTGAAAAAGCAAACTCTGAAATGCAAGGAGAGCACTGGGACGTCATGTTCCACAAAGGACCCAGGAAATGAACAGCAGTTGAGAGCATTCAGGGAAATGGGAGGAACCCCAAAGCCTGTTAGAGGGGCCACACCACTCTTACCTTTATTAGACTGAACTTGACAACAGATCTGTTAACCAGCTGACAAGCCCATAGACTGAAGTTGTTCCTCAGGGTTTTTAGGTCCACCAGTGTTTGCCATAGACAACTGAAGTGGAAAAAGAATGGGACATGACCTTCCTTCTGCACTCCCCCATGGCCTTCTGTGCTGTACACAGAGAAGTGTCTGCATCATCTTGCCACCACAGTTTCATAGTATACCATCCATTTAGATCAAGGCACCCATAGGATAGAGGGATGATCTTATTACTGGCCAGTCATACCTCAGCCAACAGGTGTCTGAGACCAAGAACTGAGGGAAGAAGGCATAAGCCTTTTTTTTTGTTTGATTTTGTTTTTGTACATAAAGGAAGGTGAAAGGGAGAGACATTTATTTGATCATTTGTTAAAACATTTATTCGGCCAACATTTATTAAGCCCCCATAAATGCTGAACACTCTAGGCTTAATAGTGAACAAGGAGATGTGTTTGCTAGCTCTCATGAACTTCATGTTCTAATGGGTAAGAGAGAAAACAAGCAAGGAAACAAATAGACACATGACAGTAAATTTATGAAGACTATGAAAAGGCCTTGCATAGCAGCTTTGGCTCTCATCTTAGGAAGAAATAATCCAGACTTGAGAGAATTGCTGCCAGAGCCCCACTGTCTGTGTTGGCATGAACCCTGTGTGACTTTTATGGCTACCCTTTGCTCAGCTGACACAGCGCCCCCTCACCATTCCTCACAGGAGAGATGACGTAAATGATGTCTTTTTCTCTAGCAGACAATGTCAGTTACTCTGAAAATGAGATTTCCCAAACATCCTGGCTTAAAGAAGCAAATAAATAAATAACAGAGCAGCAGTATCTTGAATGTGTTAATTAACCTGTGTTGAGCACACCCTGTTCTGCACTGGGTGGAGTTAAAGTGGATGCCTCTGAGTTAACCAGCAGTGAAAGTTGCCCTAGTGGATTAAGGAACCTAATATTTCTAGAGATAATGAGGTAGAATCTGGCCTTAAACGGTCAGAGGGAACCTCAAGGTCAAGTTTGTCCTAGATTGTGAAGCCCCAAGAGAGGAGATTATTATTCAGTCAGTCTCTCATTTCTGACCTCTTTTCTCAGCGCTGTCCTCAGAAGTAGTATCTGTTTCTAGGTTGGGCTGTGCCGGTCATTTTTACAGAGCAGTTAACCAAAAATTATCTCTTCTTTCTAGGAATTTCTTGTCCACATAATCTTTCAACCCTGGTCAAGCTTGCTCTAGCAAAATTTGAGAAGGAGGTGGTATTTCTATTTGAGATTACTCACCTTTGCTCTTCCCCAGTTTAGTGCCACCCTCTCCCCTCCCCATCCTTTTCTCAGGGAGGAAAGTTATCTGATGACTAGAGTCTTGGTCTGGGTTCCACTGAAAGAAGATTGTAAGAAAAGGACTTGGGTATAGACAGTTTATTTGGGAGGTAACATTTGGCTACGTAAGGGAAAGAGGGGAGAAATAGAGGCAGAGAAGAGGAAAAAGCCAAAAAAGCCTGTGTTAATTGGGAGGGTTACCAGTATGGACTGCTGAGGCTTAATCCACTGGGAACCCTCTAAGGAACCAAGTAGAACATTCCTCAGGATTGCCCCACCAAGGGACTGGGAACTTGGGGTACATACATCCATTATCTTCTGTCCCTCCTTGAGGGATGACACTTTGGAGGTGCCCTTCTTGTGGTCTGAACAAGCTTCTGGAAAGGTCAGAGAAGTATCTTAGGTGGAGAAGGAGAGAGATGAGGGCACTTGAAGTGGGAGCTGTCGGAGTCATAGGATCTTCAGAACTTCAGGTGAACTCAGAGGTGGTCCAAGGGGAGACAGGGCGGGGCTTCCAGAGCACACCCTGCTTGCTGTCCCTTCAAGGAGTATTTCATTGATTCATTCACCATGTGTTGATCACCCAGTATGTGCCAGGAACAGTTATTTTGAAGTTAGTGACCAGAAAGGTTGAAACAAGTAAGGTGAGAACAGAACTGAGGTATTGAGTAGGCTGAGAGAACAGGTGGTCCACTGCCCAGAAAGAGGACGTCCCTCAAAAGGCCAGGGGTAGGTACTCTAGGGATTGGTATGATGCTTAGAAGCCATGGGCTGGGCAGGACACTCCTGTTACACCCCATGAGGCTTACCAGGGTCCCCAGATTTTCAGTTGATGTAACCCCACCTCTGTCTTGCAGCCTGACTTCCTCCTCCCTATTCCATTCTTCTGCCCATTCAGCCATCAGTGCCCTGATGCTGACCTTGCCAGCTCCAGGTCATTATCCATTTCTCTTCTGACCTCTCTTCTCCCCAACACACCCATGATTCCATTTGATCCCAGTGTGCATGTGTCCTGCCCAGCCTTTCTGCCCTTTTCACCTTCCTCACCCCTAAGTACAGTGTTCTCATTATCATTATTTCATTCCCTGTCTATGCAGCTAATTTTATTAAGGGCCAATTTGTGCTGCACTCGAGTCTGGAGCTTGGGTGACTTAAGCAACTGGAATCTCTTTATATTACCGATGATGGACAATGTAATAAGTAAGCGGAATCTCAATTAAAATGCTCATCAATCATGTTTGATGTCAGAGTCTAATCTCAAAGTCAGTAGGTCTGTAAAATTTTAAAAATATTGGGTGTCAGTAGCCAGAGGGTCATTCTGTCTTAGAGCCTTTGAACACTGTCCCCTGAATCTGGGTCAGGCTTCATCTGTTGATTTCATAACCCCCTCAGCCCAGAATTCCTATGTTTTTGGCCCCAGTCATCTTACCTCTCTCTGGTGGTAAGTGCAACAGAGGCAGGGGACAGCGGGAGGAAGGGGGCACATTGCTGCAGGCCACAGTGGCTGTGCCTGCCTGTACCACCTCCCCTGGCCACCTGGACCTCAACACGGGAGAGCCAGAGGAGGTGCTGACCCCTCGGGCACCTGTGTATTCCAAGCAACCATTTCACCTGCAGATGCCCCCTCCGCATGCTGGAATACCGATGCTTCCTTCCCAGGAGTGAATCAACCAGGTGGGAAGCAAGCAAGCCATCAGCCTTTCTCAGCCTTGCTCAGGGTGGAAGTTCAGTGTGGGAGATGGCTTGCGTTCACTGTGGAAGCTCAGGATCTCTCTTCCCTGTTTTGGTTTCTGTTCCCTCTCTGGCTCCTCCCAATTTTTGATAGCAAAAGTTAATGTTATAATTAAACAATCCATTTAGCAAGTTGTCTTTGTCTTGGGATTTCGTTTCCTTTTGTTTTGGCAATTCTAGCTCCTTTGCTCTCCAGAGAGAGATCCCCTGTGAAGCACATCTGAGGGGCTTTCACTTTCCCTCCTCTACAGTTATTTTAATGCTGTTTTCAAGGGCTAACAAATGATAGATAAGATACAGTACGTCCATGGTTTCTATAAACAGGAAGGAATGTATCTGCTTCTCTCTGCAGAAAGAAAGAAGGAGGAGAGGAGAAGGAGGCACAGCTAATGGCTGTTACCCACGGTCTTGCTCCCAAACATCACAGGCAATTTGGAGTCAAAGAATATTAACTGAAGACACTGAGATCAGGGCCAATTTCATGTACCCAGTAGGGATGTGCTGTGTTGAAATGGAGAGTATGTGAGAAAATTTTACCCGGTGATAATATTGGTATTATTTTCTTCCGCATTTTCTCTCGTGCTAAACCTGTGTGTGTGTGGCAAGAGATGGGGATGGGGAAGGAGAGTTCATGGAGGGGAGAAGAGGAGGAGAAATAAACTTTGAAAATTCTCGTTGCCATGACAACACAATCAGCTCCAAAAGTGGTATCTCTGAAACAGTTTTGCATTGGAAGGCAGCGGAGCCCAGAAGGGAATTAAAATAATAAAGCAGTGATCACTCAGCAAAGGGCACATCTGAAGAGGCTGTTAGCACTTCTTGCCACTCTCCCTGGACCTGGATTGTTGAAGCTGCTTGTTCTTGGCGGATCGTGGCAGAGACCATTCTGGGGCTAGAATGCTTTTTGCAGCCTCCTGGGCTCTGGACAATGCGCAGCTAAGGGTTCTGACAAAAGAAACTGCATTGTGTGTGAAGCCCATTGTGCAGGCGATCCCGCTGAAAGCCTGGCTCTCTTCCTGTTCTGTTTCTCCTTCCTTTCCCCCTCCCTCCTCTCCCTTCCTACCTTCCCACCCTGTTTGATAGCCCAGCTTTGCTCCTTTAAGAGAATTTCACCGTAACCCAAGTGACAGTGTGTGCTGCTTCTCTCTCAGCATAACAGTTTAGAACATAAAGTCCCCATCCCTGGGCACTCGTAGTGATCTGGCCCTTCTCTCCAGTTAAGTGCCCCCAAGCTGTGTGGGGTTTATTTAAAAGGAGGAAGCGTTTAGAAGCATAAAATGTGAAGGCAGAGAAGGATTTGAGAACAATATTTTGTGTACCATACTCAAATTGGAAATGTGCCCAAAGCCTCTTAGAGTTGTTTACTGTTAAAAAATGTATTTTAACAAAGATGTCCCTCGGCAGTCCCTTGGCTTGGTTCAAATATTGTTCCGTTGTTCCTCACTAGAATGTCTATGGACATTGTAATACATATCCTTCCGTCATATAATCAGTGTTTGTCTAACAGCTTTTTGAACCAATCCATGGCATCCGCATACTTGTGCTTAGAATTGGTTGAATTTGGGGTTCCTGCTGCCACCTTGTGCTTATATGATATTGGTATCTGCTAGACTGTATCTATTCTTGCACACCATTGTATCTCTACCACCAAGTAAGGTATCTGGCATACCATAATTATTTAATGCATGTTAGTTGAATGAATGAATGCGTGCTTGATTATGGTTGAAATACCAGGCCCTCCGTTTTATACGTGCTCTGGCTAGACTCCAACAAATGACCGTGTGGCACTAATCCACGGCAAGCTCAGTCCCCCTAAGGAGGACAGCACCTGTCACTGAAATAAGCAAATCACTGAGTTCTTTGGATTGGCAAAGACCAAGTTTACGAATTTTCTGGGTCCTTCTTAACCAGTTAAATTGTTTGTATTTGCATAATGATCTCTATATTTTAGAGCCTTCTTTCCCCTGGCATCAGTATAGAGGAATTTCCCTCAGGAGACACTTTAGGCCTCTCTCACCACCCCTCATTCATTCTTCCTGACTCATAATTGCTGAGCTTAGAAAAACTGGATAAGTTCCTTTCAATCTCTTTCTATTTTTCAGACCTGGTCTGCCCTCCAGATGCCTGCATCCTCTACTCCTTTATGCTCTGTGTATACGGGGCAGCCCCGGAGGGCAGGCCTGGGCCCCTGTGGTTGTGCCTGTGACTCTGTGGTTCAAAGTCTGGAGTAAACATTAGTGAGGCCATTAATCCATAGATCTAAAGCCACATCTCCAGTTGGCTTTCTCAGAAACAAAGCTGCTGTTTTGTCTTCACTTATCTGGCTCCTGTATCTTCTGTGTCTCTGTTCCATAATCAGGAGGAGAATAAAAGGGCAATTATATATATTGGTCCCCATAGTACTGTTATGCTTGATTAGAAAGTCCTTTCCCCCCCTCTAAATGTGTAATTTAAAATGGTGCAATACAATCTCAGATGTGATTTTTGTCACATTGAAGGAATCCAGAGATTCCAGTGCCACACACCTTAGATGATCATATTGAAGTTAAGTTAGGAAAGAGTCATCATAGATTAGGAATTATCTTTATAGCACATTTAACTGGCATGTGAACTCTGGTCACCAAATACAAGGGAATTTGAAAAAAGTATGAGAACTGATTCTTTCTCTTGGGGGACTTATGTCCTTCCTAGGAGGCTAAAAGTAGCAACATTATTTCATATCGATGGTTATTGCAGTAGGCAACAATGACTAAAGAGACCACTGTGGCTTCTATCATAAGAGACAGCTTTGTGGAAGAGGCAGGATTTGAACTGGACTTTGAAGGGTGGCTAGAATTGCAGTAAAGGCTGAGGGGCGGTGGGGTGTGGGTTGGATGGGGTGAGGGGAGTTCATTTAAGGCAGGAGGGACAGGATGGGCATCAACTTTGAGGCAGGCCCTAATTTATTGCGGGATAGAGAGGACATTGCACCTGAGAGTGGAGGAAACAAGGTTGGCTTCTTTGGGTCTGACCAGGTTATGACGGGACTCACATCAAAGGCCATTAGGCTTTATCCTGCAGGCAGCAGAGCGTTGTGGGTGCTGGATCGAGGAAGCAGGCTCACCATGCCGGGACTGGTATGTTAGGAAGATTAACTTGCAGACCTGTTCTGCGGGCAAGGACACCTCTGCTGCCTCCCCGACTGTCATCTAGGAGCTCTGGGCAGCCCAGACATGCCTGGCCCAGCAGTTAAGTTAGGCTGCTTCCAAAAGAGGCCTGAGAGAGCATCTTTTCCCCCCAGACCACGACACTGAGGTTGGAAATTGTGATGCACATTGTTTCAAAAGAAAGGGGTTTTGTTTGTTTGTTTTTAAAATTAATTTAAAAATAGAAACAATAAAATCACCATTCACCTGTATAACCCACCACTATCTAGGAGCAGTAGCAACGGGCTGTATGTAATAATAATGGCAATAATAGCAGCTAATATTTATCAAGTGCTTACTGTTGTGTCAGGACTTTGCTTGCTGTATTTCATTGCATCTCTAACATGCATGTCTCTAACGGTGTGTCTTTAACAAAGACATATGAACAGGGATTAGGATTTTCTAGTGCCAGGAGTAAATATGAACAAAAAAGGCATCCCGTGATTTGAAAACTTTGGAAGGGCCTCTTCCCAGAAGTGGGAAGTGATCTAGCATGATAGTGTAGGAATGAGAGGGCTTGAGTTGAATCCTCACTCTTCATTTAACCAATTGTGTGACCATAAACAAATTTTCTAACCTCTCCCTTTCCCAGTCTATAAAATGGGGATCATAATGTTTCATAGGGTTTTGTAGTGTATATTAAGTGAGACAATGGATGCAAAGAACTTACCACACTGCCTGGCATGTAGTAGATGTTCAGTAATTTATAGCTATTATAATTATTTTGGACCTCCTATGAAACCTAAATTTTCTATTATCCATTTTATCTTTGAGGTAAGGATGTATAAGAGCCTCTAAATAACTGCAATATATAACATATGGTTAAAGTTACACATTTCTTCCCTCATGCCCCTTTAACACCTTTACATGATTCATTTATTAGCACCTAAGAATGACAGAGCCCCAGGAGAGAGGTATCCAGGCAGAGCAGAATCATTTTAATAGCTAGGGAGTTGTAAAGGATGAAGGAATCTGGAGGATGGGAGGGGAAAAAAAGAGAAAGTTAACATAAGTATTAAATAACCACAGTATACCAGGAATTTAAAAAAAAAAATACATTATCCATTTAATCCTCACAATAAGCCAGTAAGATAAGCTATGTTGTCCCCATTTTACAGATGAGAAAATTAAGGTCTGAGGGAGAATAAGTAATCTGCCCATGTATTCCCAGCTGATCAGTGGGGAACCAGGATTTGAATTTAGGGCTCTGTAAATCCAGACCCCATGTGCTTTGTACTGTGTGCTGCTGCCCCTCAGAGCAGCATTGCCTATTGGAGGAAGGCAGACTCAGAGGATCAAGAGTCCTGGGGCAGGCTGTGGTAGAATGAGGACCTAATGCCTAATATAAATATTTAAGACAGGGAAATGGAGGGAAGGTATACTTTCACAATCTACTTCCAGCCCCCTTGGGGCTGCCTCTGTCTAGGGAACAAAGAGAGTGAGCCCTTGACCGCACTAGCAAGGACAAAGCAGCAATGACTCGGGTTCTGGGAGGTCCTTAGTGATGCCAGCCATCAACAGCCTTCCCTGTCAGTGGCTGGGTGAGAAGCAGGCCTGACTGGGCAGTGACCGGGGAGCTTCAGACAGGCAGACACCTGTTAGATACCGTAACAGTGCAGAGGCAACAAATAGATCCATGTCCAGAAGGGGACCAAAATCAGAGTGAGGGCCATTGTTCCAAAGCTGCTTCCCCAATCTAATGAGCTGGACAGACAGCGGGAGTCAGGTAAAAGCTGGAGGAACCACTGGGTAGGAAAAAGGCAGTGAGTGAGGAGGATCAAAATGGGCACTTTGGCAATGGTCCTGGAGGTGTATTCCCTGGGCAGAAAATGGCTTTTAATACAGTTCCTGTACCCTTGGTGTAGAGGTGGGATGGGCACTTTTCAAGGAGCCAGGTCGGATGTGGTATGATGTGTGAACTCCCAACCCTTGGGGTGACAGCTGTGATTTGGGATGAGAACATAAGCCAAGGATATGACATACAAAAGGGTCTGAGTAAGTAAAAACTGCCACACTGAAATGTGTGTAGGCTGCAAACCAGCAGGGCCAAGAGAGTCAAAGAACTGTGTGTTCCTGTGTTCCACCAGCACATATTTTCCAATTCACATGCAAACCAGCCCCAGCCCACCCTGCTTCTTGAGCTCCCTGTCTCCAAGCACCAAAAAAATTAAAAATCTCCTAAGAATGGTTTTTACGTTTTGCCAGACATAGGTCCACTCAGCAGCAAGCCTCACCACACCCCCTTTCCTGTTCTCTGTTGTCATCAATGAATCCATGTGGTCATATCAACAGTCTCCTTGAATCATGATGCTCCTTCATCTCCTTGAAGCTTTTGAAAATGTTGACAACATCATTGAGACCTTTCCTCTTCCCCCAGGTCTCTCTTTTCTTTTTTTCCTACATTTCTGACCACTCCCTCTCAGTATTAGTCAAACTGCTTTAGGCTATGTTGCTGAAACAAACAATCCCACAACCTCAGTAGCTTAAAACATCAGTTTATTTTTTGCTCAAGCTCCAAGTCACTTACCATAGATGAAAGAGACTCAGACTGACAGAGACTTTATTATTTTATGATGCCACTATCTCAACAAGTGCTTCCACAGTCACCCTGGCAGAAGAGAGGGGTTGCAGAGACACTGGGAGTTGAGTTCTTTAGCATGTAAGTGCTACGTAACAATTCTACTCAGATTTCATTACTCAGAACTAGTCACATGGCCATCTAACATCAAAGGAGAAGAAGAGCAGGCTTTGTGTGCTTGGAAGTAGTGGAGAACTGGAGATAGGTGAATATTAGTAATGTGAACCTCACTCTCTTTGCTGATTTTTCTCTAGACTCCTGTGAAACACTGGCTCCCCATAGAAACGTAGGTATCCCCATAGAGAACCATTCTGAGCCTTGTCCTGTACTTCCTGGGAGCTCTCATTGACTCCTACAGCTGTGAGCCTTTTATGTACTGATGGCCCCTGGGTCCATGTCCCCTACCCCTGTCCCTCTTCTGCACTGCAAAGCCATGTTATCAGCCACCTGATAGATCTGAGTGAATTACTTCAAGCTTACATACCTCAAACCAAACTGATTTCCCAAACCAAAACCCCACGTTTTCTTGTTACTGGTACTCTTTACTAACACAACCACTTTAGCCAACTTGGGGGCCTTTAGAATTCTTGGTTCTTCCTTATCCAACTATAAAATCCTTTTTGTTCTATAAAATGTCTGTTGATTCATCCATCTTCCTTTCCATTTTCAATGCGCTTATTCATGTCAGGCCCAGGTTCCTACACAGCCTCCCAAATAGTTGTCCCCTCCTCATCTTTAGCGTTTTGCACAGAAATAGTGATTTTCCCTAAAAATATCTAATCATGTTGCTCCCTTATGTAAACACGTTTGAGAATGTCCTGCTACCCTCAGAATAAAGTATATCACATGAAGTCCTTGGGTTGTATTTGAACCGAGTCAGACAACGATTTTAATCCTGGTCTACCACCTACTAGCTGTGAGTAAGTAATTTAACCTCATTGACTCTCAATTTTCTAATCTATAAAAAGAAAATAATGATACCTGCTTCACAGGATTGCTTTATTTTTTTGTTCATGTTACATGTCCGTCATGCGGTCAGCTGGGGGCTCCATTCTGAGTTACTATTGTGCTTGGTCAGGAGTCTAAGCAGGTGGAGCAGCCACCCTCTGACCTCATCACCCCCCCCCCCCCTTGCCTACTCTACTTCAGCTGCTCTCGTTGTGGCAGAGAGGAAAGAGAGCTGGAGGTTCTTGCACTGGCAATTAAATATTTGGCCTTGAACATATTGGCCAGAAATGGTCTATGGCCCCATTTACCCTCAGCGGCCAAGAAGGCAGAGAGTCAAGAATATTATGTGAGTGGCATTAAAGACCACCCCAGCACCCTACAGGAGTTCCCTCAAAACCTTACCCTTTGAATAGCCTCCTCTCTCCATTTATAGCATGCATCATTTTTAGTGGCTTACTCATATGTCTCCCCGGAAGATTGGATTTCCACGAGTATAGGAAAGGCATCTCATGTGTCTTTGTATTTTCCAATCTAGCAAGTGGCACTTTATCCAGTAGTACTAGCTAAAATTCTGTGACTGCATGATTGTGAAAAAAATTCCCACAGCTACCCAAACAGGCAGTGGCAGATTTTCTACCAAAACTGAGGACTCCTGATTCTTATTTCCAATCACTTTCTACTGAATTTTATTCAGCTTGAAAGTTTGTAGTCTAATACTGGATTGTGTCCCTTATTCTTAGGCTCAGGTTTAATATTCACCTTATAATTTTTTAGTCTCTTACAGGATTGTGTTCCATGCTCCTATTTAAGAGAATCATATTTTCTTCATCTATTCCTCATTAGGTTTGCCAACTTGCTTCATTTGTTTCGTGTTTAGTCCTGATACCACATCCCATTCAAGATTGCTGATCTCCCTAAACAAAAGGTTTTTCCAATGTTTTTTATGGTTTCCTTTTCAGTGTTATATTCAGAAAACATAAACAAGTCAATTCTAGTTTTCAGTTGACAGCTTTTGATTTAAGGAGGTCTGTATGGTTTTTGGGGCTTAACTATGTTGCAAAAACTAAGATACCCTTTGTGAAAATGTTTTGTAAACTTTAAAGTAATATAAAACTACAAGTATTATATGTGACATCCAGTACAGTGTCTGGTGCATAGTAGATACTGAACAAGAATTTGATGAACAACTGAAGCTTTGCTTTTTTTTTTTTCCTGGAAGCATACTTGTAAGTTAAGTGTTTCTTTGCCTAGCTGGGTAGCACATCATCCACTTTTAACTTTTCTAATTATTTTTATGTTTCTTATTTCATGCTGCCCTCACAAGCTGTTTTGCCACCACAGATTACACCCTGCACTCAGACAAGCTGTGTTGTGAATGCCTTTTACAGTTCTCAAGGGGAACCATGTTAGACACTGGAGAACTAATGTGCTTTCTGTCCCTTAGCAAGGGATAGCATGTTCATTACACCATCTTCCTTCTTGGAAGTCACCCACCATACCCCCACTGTGATGCCTCCTTTTTCTTTCTGGAAGGGTCCCAGCCCCTTCTCCTAATGCTCCAAATTGCAGTGTTTGGGGCAGGCATTTCCAACCGTGAAAGTATATCAACAATTCCCTCTCTAACAGATGTTCTCGGTCCTGGTCTCACTCATTCAATAAACATCTATAAAGTCCCTACTATGAGCCAAGTGCTACATTAGTTTCTGTGGAAAAGCATTAATAAACTTACTTTTTGAGGGACATTCTCAAATTTTGTCTAGAAGACTGGGGAATAATTCCCCTAGATCCCATAGTTTTATTACCCATGGCTTCCCAAAGCATGCTCATTAGTACCCCAATTGTTTTGCATCTTATATAGCAAGAACCTTTCCTTCATACTCTTCACCTACTGCATCCTGGTTCTCTAAATTTCACTTCCTGGCAGTAATCAGATGTGACTCCCATTGGGTTTCACTTGAGTTATAACCATAGAGTGCTCAGGCTAGAATGGCCCAGAGAGAACATTTTATAGTTGAGAGAAAGGCCCCCAAGTGGTCTTGACCAAGGCCCACATGAGTGGCAGAGGTGGGGCCGTCATCCCAGCCTCTGGACTCCTAGTCAGTTCTCTTTGTCCTTCTACCCTTGCCAGATGGAACATTTGACATTTGATTTCCATTCTTGTTGTCTCCTTCTCCTAATTTGGTGCTGAGACCATGGTCTCCATCCTTCATTAGATCCCATGACAGTGAAAACCTAGGTTTCCAAGTGATAGCTTCATGTCTGTGAAGACTGGCCTTTCAGACTGACATGCCATCAAGGCTGACATGGCTGGTGTCAAGATGATGAGGTCCTCTTAACCCTTATTGATATCCAGATAATGCTTCTTGGGTTGCTGGTAATAGGAATTATGAGGCCCTCCTAATCCAGTGAGGACATGTTCAGAGGACAGTACAAGGTGGGGATGGCAGTGGGATGTTCATGTGGGAGCTCCCCTGTATTGAGGTGCTTGGGAAGCAGGCTTCTGGGTAAGGAGCAAAGAGAGCCATGGAAAGGCTGTCTGCCTTGCTGACTTTTCTCTCCTCACTTCAAAGAGAGATGGAGAACCTGGGTGACTCCTGATGCTAATTTTTATTGTTATGCCTACTGGTACTATAGGTATGTCTTTAGTTGGCTACTTGGCAAGAGAAATGTGATTAGTCTGATTGGGAGCAGGAGGCAGAGGGGGAGGTTCCTCAAGCTCCCCTTAATTTACAGATTTCACAGAAGCATGTGGTGGGAGTGCAGAATGCTTCCCATTGATGAGAGGCGCGAACCAGCCAACGTACACTAGCCAGAAGAGAGCTGGGACCCCAGAATCATGGGGGCAATGGGTGTCCTGGTAGGGAGAGGGCTTTGCTACTGACTTAGAGGGCCTGGGGCAGGGGAGGGTTGGTCACCCGGTTCCTTTGGGCCGGTCACGCCCACCCCTCAGCTGGCTAGAGCTTGAACCTTGAGAAGGTGGTTCTGTGCACAGCTCAGGCAGAAGGTGTGCCTCAAGTTCAATTTAACCTAATGCAAGTCTGCTGGGTCTGAGAGCCCTAGAGGTTCACATCTACACTTTATGAGCTTCAAAATACAGGTGGTTTCTTTCTTCTTTTATGACCTTTTGAAAAGTGTTGTACAACTATGTAATGGTACTGTAAACAATCGAAAGTACGATTTGTTTTGTATGACTGTGTGGTATGTGAATATATCTCAATAAAATGAAGATAAAAAAAAAAAAAGAAAAGTGAAGGGGTATCAGGGCTTTGTAAAAGGATGTAGCTGACAGACACAGTTTCTTGGAATGGAAGAAGAATTATTTCTTGTTTGTGGTTTTAGGGTTTTTAATTTCATCCACAATTGTATATTGTTTATTACAGTTTTCAAAACACCTTCATATGCATTTTCTTCCTTTGTCTTCACCAAAACGTTAAGAGACATTATTATCCCCATTTTGTAAGAAACTGAGGCTGATCCATGACTTATCCAGAATCACATAGCTAGAATATTTCAGAGTCAGGTTTGAAATTAGTTCTAGTTGTTTTCCTCCAACTCCAATACATTCTATTTTTTTCCTTTTAGTTTTTAATTAGAGAAAGTGTAGGTTTATAGAAAAATCATGCAGAAAATACAAGGTCCCCATATATCCTCCCCGCCCCCATGCACACACACATTTTCCCTATTGTTACACTGCATTAGTGTGGTAGCTTTGTTACAATTGATGAAATATTATTATAATTATACTGTTAACTATAATCCATAGTTTACATTAGGGTTCATTGTTGTGTTGTAAAATCCTCTGGGTTTTTTTTTTTTTTTTTATTCTAGTAACAAATATGCAACCTAAAATTTCCCCTTTTAACCGCATTCATATATATAACTCAGTGGTAATTCCATTAGTAATGCTGTGCTACCATAACCTCCATCCATTACCAAAACTTTTCCATCACCCTAGATAGAAACTTGTACCAATTAAGAATTAACTCTTTGTTCCCTACCCCAGCCTCTGGTAACCTGTTTTCTAGTTTCTGACTCTATGAATTTACTTATTCTAATTATTTCATATCAGTGAGATCATACAGTATTTGTCCTTGTATTTTTTTTTATTATTCATTGTAACTCCCTCATAACCAAAATGCAGTGTGCTTTCACGACTCATTGTTCATTGACTTTAAAAAAACTTTTCACCTGAAATATTTCATATTTACAAAAGAAAAAATATATATATTATTTTATGTATGTTTTGTGCCATATATGTGGTACAAGTTAAATGAAATGACTGTCTGGGTACTCACAAAGAAGCTTAAGGATAGAACATTAGCAATATAGGAAAGAAATCAAATGGCCCTTCCCCAGCTATACCCTGTCCACCTCCCCCTCAAGGATATTGCTTGTTATTACTTTGCTTTTCATTTAGTTTTAATATCTCTGTATGCCTTCCCACACATCATTGTTTGAATGTTATATGAATTGTAACACACAGCATATATTTTTAGCTCCATTCATGTTGATTCATTTACTTTCATTGCTGTGTAGAATTCCACTGTATAAACGTGCTACGAGTTATTTACCCGTTCTCCACTTGGTGGCTCCTTCCAGGATTTTGCTAATGCAAAGATGCTGCCCTGAACATTCTGGAAGTGGGTTTCTTGGATCCTAGAGCATATGTGTGTTCAACTCCACAAGTTCATGCCCAACTGTTTTTTAAGGTGTTTATGCCAATTTACAGCATTTGTAAAAGATCCTGTTGTTCTACATCCTTGCGAACACTTAAACTGTTTGACTTAATTTGTGCCAATTTGATGTGTGGAAACATCTCATGGTTTTAATTTGCATTTTCTTGATTATTAATGAGGTCGAGCATATTTTCAAATGTTTATTGCCCATTTATATTTCCTCTATTGTGAAATACTATTTCAATTTATTGTCCATATTTCTTTTGGATTGTTTGTCTTTTCCTTATTGATTTCTACAAGTTCTTTATATGGTCTGGATAAGCATTAGATTTTTTTGTGGTTGTTAGTTTTATGTCTTGCAGTAACTTCTCTCAGTTTGTGACAGGTCATCATTTTGTTCTATGGTACCCTAACTATGAACAGAAGTTTGAAGTTTTGATGTACTTGTATTTATCCATCTTATT
Source organism: Choloepus didactylus (assembly GCF_015220235.1). Classification (NCBI taxonomy): domain Eukaryota; kingdom Metazoa; phylum Chordata; class Mammalia; order Pilosa; family Megalonychidae; genus Choloepus; species Choloepus didactylus. Next base: position 81,448,509 of record NC_051308.1, on the reverse strand, counting down.
CTTTATGGTTTGTGTTTATTTTAAATCTTGTTTTAAAATCCTTCTGTGCCCCAATATTACAAAGATGTTCTCTTCTAAAATTTTTAAAGTTTTCTTTTTACAGGTAAGTCTTTAATGTACTTAGAATTGTTGGGTTTGTATGTTGTGTGATTTGAGATAGGGACCCATTTTCATTTATTTTCCATGTAGATAGTGAATTGTCCGGCACTATTTATAAGAAAAATCTTGGCTGTTCTTGGCACTTTTCTTTTTCATGTAAATTTTAGCATCCTTACCAAGTTCCAAAAAAAACCTCTGTTGGCATTTTGATTGTAATGCTTTGTATCTATAACTCAATTTAGAGAGAACTGACATTTACAATAATAGGTCTATCCATGAACATATGGTTGTCTTCATTTATTTGTGAATAAATGAAACCTTCTTTACTGGTTTTCAATATAATTTCATAACTCCAGGAAGTTCTTGTACATCTTTTGTTAGATTTATTCCTACATATCTCATGATTTTTGTTGCTATTGTAAATGTTGTCTTTTTATTAATAAGTTTCTAACTGTTCTGGTATCTAGAGTTTCAACTGATTTTTCAATATTGATTTTTTATTCATCAATCTTATACTGTATTAATTCTATTAAATTATGTGTACATTCTCCAGGATTTTCAACATATAGACAATCTTATCACAGAACATGGTTTTTAGATATTCTTTTTTCCACTCTTTCTGCTCTTTTATTTCTTGTTTTACTTCACTAGCTAACCTCTCCATCATTTTTAAGGAATACTTGTTTTGTTTTTATTTCATTAAGTATAATGCATGCTATTAAGTCATGAAAGTTCCTTCTATGTCTAGTTTGATAAGTTTTCTTATCACTAATCAGTGTTAGACTTTATAAATGCTTTTTCTGCCTCTTGAGATGATCCTATAGCTTTTATCCTTTAACCTGTTAATGTTGTCAATTGCATTGATAGATTTTCTAAGGATAAGCCAACCTAATCTTCCTCTGATAGACCCAGGTTGGTAATAATGTATTATATTATTTACACATTACTATATTTTATTTTAGGATTTTTCTATCTGTGTTACTGAGTGCGACTAATCTATAAATTTATTTTCTCATACCATCCTATCTTTGTCTGATTTTAGTATTAATGGTTAGACTAGCTTCATAAAATGTTTCCTCTTTTTTATTCTCCCCCTGAAAGATTTTTTTACATGGTCAAAAAATTATCTGCTTCTTGAAAGTTTAGTAAACTCACATGAAAAATCATTTGATCCAGATGGGTTTTTTTGTGTGTGTGGAAAATTTTTAACTGCTGATTCGATTTAATGGTTAAACAACTTATTTCTTAAGTCAGTTTGGTTCATAACTTATATTTTCTATAAATTTATCCATTTTGTATACCCATTTAAATTTATTGGGAAAAAGTTATTCTTAATATTCTATCTTTTGAATCATTGCTGTATTTGTAATGTGTCTTCTTTCCCATTCATAAGCTTGCTTATCTGTGCCTTCTATTTACTCCTGATCAGTCTCACTAGAGGTTTATCAGTTTCATTAGTCTGTTCAAAGAAACACCCTTTTGCTTTTCTGATTATGTCTGTTAAATCATTTTCTCTTTGATTTCTTTTTATTCATCTTTCCTCTATTTTATTTGTTCTTTACTAACTCGTTCTTTTTCTAACCTCTTTGAATGCTTAATTATTATTTTCAGCCTTTCTTATTTTCTGATATTCACATGCACTGTTATGTATCTCCCTTGGAGGACCATTTTTAGTGGCATTCCACAAGTTTTGATGTATATAATTTTCAATATCATGCAGATCAAAGATTTTAAAATTCTCATTATAATTTTTATCTTTGACCTATGAATTGCTTAGAAGTTAGGTTTTAAATTTCTGAATGTATAGGGGGGTTGGGTTATCTTCTGTTATTGATTTCTAATTTAATTGCATTGCAAATAGAGCATGTGGTCTAGATGCTACCAGTTCTCTGAAATATGTTGAGATTTACTTTAAGTCTTAGTAAGCGGTCAAGTTTTTTTAAAGTTCCAAGTGTGCTTAAGAAGAATGTTGGGGTGTTCATTAAATGAATATTTTAAATTATGGTTTTTAAAATCTTCTATATCCTTATTACTTCTTTTTGTATGTTTGATCTATCAATTACTGAGAAAGGCTTTGTATTAGTCAGGGTTCTCCAGAGAAACAGAACCAATGTTCTGATGAGATAGAGATAGAGATAGAGATAGCGATAGAGATAGAGATAGAGAGGGTAGAGATAGAGATAGAGATAGAGATAGAGATGATAGATAGAGAGGTAGATTTACTATAGGAATTGTCCTGCAGGAATTGGCTCACATGCCTGTGGGGATTAGCAAGTCCAAATTCCATAGGGCAGGAAAACAGTTGGAAACTCTATGAAGGTTGATGTTGAATTCTCCCAGGAGAAGCTGGCTTTATGAAATAGAGAAACTCTTCTTTCTGACTGCTGAAGTCCTCATTTATCCCTTTAAGGCCTCCTACTGATTGGATGAGAAGATTCCTCTCATTGCTAAAGGCACTCTCCTTTATTGATTATAATGTAATCACTCGTAGATGCAGTCAACCGACTATTTAAATCCATGACATACCCTCACAGTAACAATCAGACCAGTGTTTTCTTGACCAAACAGCTGGACACCATAACCTAGCTGAGTTGACACATGAAATTAACCGTCATGGGCTTGTTGAAATCGTCCACTAAGATAGTATGACCAGCTTCTCCTTATATTTCTACCAATTTTTGTTTTATTTATTTTGAGACTATTTTATTAGGTACATACATAAAAAGAAGTGTTAAGTCTTGTGAATTCCACCTTTATCCCAGTAATAAATTTGTCTTAAAGTCTCCATGAACTGATACATTCATATCATGTTGCTTTTCCTTTCTTTTATTTTCAAACTTAGACCCTATGTTTTGGATTTATCTCTTTTTCTGGATTCCTAAAATCTAATCTGATTGTCTCTTCTATAAATTGTATAGTTTAACACATTAATTTTTTTGTGAATTCTAAAGTATTTGGATTTATTTTGGACTCAACTGTTATTTCTATTTTAACTACTTTTTCAGTGCTTCTCTTTTCTTCACTTGCAGCTTCCTATGATTGATATTTTTCTTATTCCACTTATACTCTCTATCAGTTTTGAACTTAACATTCTATTTCTGTTCTCTTGGTGGCTATATTTTAATTTTTCCAAGCATTCTTAAGTTAATGAATTTTTTTTTTTTTTTTTGTATATATAAACCTAATACCTTAACTCTTCTGTCACAAAATCTAAGAACTCAGTGTCTTATCACCCTGTTTGGGGGCTTGCAAGCTATTACTGACTAGTATATATGTCTAATTTGTATTTTTAACCAAATGTATTTGGTTAGATTTACTCACATATCTACTAGGTATTTTGTGTACCATGCTTTCTTCCATCTTAGACTTTTTCTTTTCAATTGTTTTCCTTCTTTCTAGAATATATCCTTCAGAGATTCCTTTAATGGAGAGTTTTGGTGCATGCTCTTTCAGTTTTTATTTATGTGAAAATAAGTTTTTCAAGATTTACACTTAAAAGGTGACAATTATTTTGTCCCAGCATTCTGAAATTATAATCCTTGTTTCCTGGCTTACATTGTTGCTGATGAGAAGCAGTTTTCATTCCTTTATAAATCATATGTTTTTATCTCTTAGGCTCCTTTTAAAACTGTCTTTTTGGTGTTCTGTAATATTTCCCTAATGATTCTAGTTATGGATTTCTTACTGAATCTGTATATGTTGCATTTTTCATCAGTTCTGGGAAAATTTGGCCATAATCTTTTCAAATATTACCTCTCTCTCTACCCCCTCTTTTTACAAAACTCTGACTAGATCTATATCCTCCTCTCTAACATTTCTGTGAACTTCCCTTTCATTTTCCCAGTCAGTTCACTGACATTTTCTTCAATACTGTCTTCTCTGCTGTGTAATTTATCTCTGAAATTTAAATTTCAGATTGAAAGTGGGAAAACACAAATTATAAACATTAGGAATGAAAGGGGCATCACTATAGAGCCTACAGGCATTAAAAAGATAATAAGGCTATATGATGAATAACTTATGCCAGTAAATTCAACAACTTAGAAAAAATGGCAAGTTCCTTGAAAACATAAATTTCCAAAACTGACACAAGGGATAGAAAATCTAAATAAACCCAAATCTGTTAAAGAAATTGAATTCATAAACTAAAGACTTTACATAAAGAAAGCTGCAGGCCAGATGGCTTCACCAGTCAACACACTTTAAGGAAGAAATAATTCCAGACCTTCACAAACTCTTTTAGAAAGTAAAGTAGAATGGAACACTTCTCAATTAATTGTATGAGGCAAGCATAACCCCAATACCTAAATCTGACAAATATAAAAAAAGAAAATTACAGAACAATATCCATGATAAACATTGATGCAAAATTCCTTAAAATATTATCATTCAAAGCTGGCAGAATATAAAAGATGACCAACTGGCATTTAATGCAGGGTTGGTTTAGCATTTGAAAATAAATCAGTGTAATATACCACATTAATAGTGTGAAATAGAAGAAGCATATAGGTATTTTAATAGATGCACAAAGAGAGCTTAAGAAATTTCCATAGTCCTTTATGATGAGAACTCACAGTAAACTAACAATAGAAGGGAATTTTCTCAGTCCAGTAAAGGTTATCTGCAAAAATCCTGCAGCTAAAATCATAACTTAATGGTAAAATATTATTCCTTTTTCCCCTATGATCTTGGAACAGGCAGGGGCTTTCATTTTTGCCTCTTCTATTCAACATTGACTACAAATTTTAGCTATTGTAATATTACAAGAAAAGGCAACACAGGGCACATAGATTGGAAAGGAAAAAGTAAAGCTGTAATTTTTTCAAGACAACATGATTGCATATTTTGAAAATCTACCAATAGGAACTACAAACTACTAGAGCTAATAAGTGAACTTAGCAAGGTCAATATAAAAAAAATTGGGTTATATATACTTTCAAAAAACAATTTAAATGTTAATTTAAATGAATTAAAAATGAACTGATTCTCCAATCCATGAACAAAAAATACCCTTCCACTTATTTAGGTCTTCTTTGATTTTTTTTAGTAATGTTTTGTCTTTTTCCATGTATAAGTTCTTTAAATTTTTGTTAGATTTATTCCTAAATATTTGTTTCTTTTAGTCGCTATTTTGAATGGGTTTTTTTCCTTGATTTCATCTTCAGGTTATTATTAGTGTAAAAAACAATATTGATTTTTTGCATGTTGATCTTATACCCCACCACTTTGTTGAATTTGTGTATTAGTTCCAGTAGCTTTTTTGTAGATTTTTCAGGATTTTCTGTATATAGAATCATTTCATTTGCAAATAGAGAAAGCTTTATTTCCTCCTTCCCAATTTGGATGCCTTTTATTTCTTTTTCTTGCCCAATTGCTCTGGCTGGAATTTCCAGTACAGTGTTGATTAAGAGTGGGGACTACGGGCATCCCTGTCTTGTTCCTGATCTTAGGGGGAAAGTTAGTCTTTCACCACTGATTAAGATGTTAGCTGTGGGATCATGGACCTCGATGTAAAATTCAAATCCATAAAGTTTTTTTCTACAACAGAATATAGGAGGATATCTTTGAAACCTCAGAGAAGACAAATATTTCTTGAGCAGAGTATAAAAAGCACAAACAATGAAACACAAAAATTGATGTTTCAATTTGTCAAAAAAAAAATCTCTGCCAATCAAAAGGTACTGAAGAACATGAATATAGACAAGCTGCAGACTGGGGGAAAATATTTATATCACATATATATTTTTTTGTCTTTTGACTTTGGAGATTTCTCTTACTTTCTTGCAAGCTCAGTAATGTATTAACCAGCATGCTTGTTGTAATTTATCCAACATCTGGATACTGTTGCACCATTCTGCCAGACATAGAAGTCAGTTCATTTCCTTTTCATATTCTCTATAAAATACAGTGATTTTCCCATAAGTGTTAGATGGAAATATAATTATAGCATCAGAATGACTATCTGATGTATTTCATACCTAAACAGAATTATTTAGTCAAATCCTGTCTAATTACCCCTTAAGAAGTAAGGCCTGTACTTATTAGTTTCCCAAGTAGGAGGCATTACAAAGTAGTCGGTAAACCTCTGAAAAAAATGTTGGCATAGTCTGTCTTCTCAGGTGTTGGTCTTCCTATGAGTGGGGCTCTGGATATACACATATCCATATATGTGCATGTACGTTGTCATGACTGGGGATATATCCACTGTATTCACAGGTAATCTTTTCAGATAAGATACATTTTCAGGTAAGAATGAAGATGTGGAAAGAAATAATTTTTTTTAAATTCAGTTTTATTGAGATATATTCACATACCATAAAATCATCAATGGTGTACAATCAACTATTCACAACACCATCATATAGTTATACATTCATCACCCCAATCCATCCTTGAACACCTTCCTTATACCAGGAAGAATCAGAATAAGAATAAAAAATAAAAGTAATAAAGAACACCCAAATCACCCCCCCATCCCACCCTATTTTTCGTTTAGTTTTTGTCCCCATTTTTCTACTCATCCACCCATAGATTGGGTAAAGGGAGTGCGATCCACAAGGTTTTCACAGTCACATTGTCACCCCTTGTAATCTACATTGTTACACAATCATCTTCAAGAGTCAAGGCTGCTGGGTTGGAGTTTGGTAGTTTCAGGTATTTACTTCTAGCTATTCCAATATATTAAAACCTAAAAAGTGCTATCTGTATAGTGTGTAAGAATAGCCACCAGAATATCCATTTCCAAAAGAATGAAAGAGGATGTCCATCTCACACCTTATACCAAAATTAACTCAAAGTGGATCAAAGACCTAAACATTAGCACCAAGACCATAAAACTCTTAGAAGAAAATGTAGGGCAATATCTTAAAGATCTTGTGATAGGAGGTGGTTTCTTATACCTCACACCCAAGGCGCGAGCAACCAAAGAACAAATAGACAAATGGGATCTCCTCAAAATTAAACACTTTTGTATATCAAAGGACTTTGTCGGAAAAGTAAAAAGGCAACCTACACAATGGGAGATGATATTTGGAAACCACATATCAGATAAGGGTTTCATATCCCGAATATATAAAGGAATCCTGCATCTCAATAATAGAAAGACAAACAATCCAATTAAAAAATGGGCAAAAGACATGAACAGACATTTTTCTGAAGAGGAAATACAAATGGCTCAAAAACATATGCTCAACTTCACTGGCTATTAAGGAAATGCAAATCAAAACCACAATGAGATATCATCTCACACCTACCAGAATGGCCATTATCCAAAAAACAGAAAATGACTAGTGCTGGAGAGGATGTGGAGAAAGAGGCACACTTATTCATTGTTGGTGGGAATGTAGAATGGTGCAACCACTCTGGAAGACAGTATGGAGGTTCCTCAGGAAGCTAAATATAGATTTGCCATATGACCCAGCTATTCTATTGCTAGGTATATACTCAGAGGAACTGAAACTTAAAACACAAACAGACATTTGTAAACTGATGTTTATTGCAGCATTATTCACAATTGCCAAGAGATTGAAACAGCCCAAATGTCCATCAAAGGATGAGTGGATAAACAAACTGTGGTATATACACATGATGGAATATTATGCAGCTGTAAGACAGAGCAAAGACATGGATCATGTAATAATGTGGATAAACCTTGAGGACATTATGTTGAGTGAAGTTAGCCAGAAAGAAAAGGACAGATTCTGTATGGTCTCACTAATATGAACAGACATTAATGAACAAACTGTGGGAGTTAAAAGCTGACAACACAGGCGACCAGAAGATAGAAAGAGGGCAGAGACTAGCCATTTGATGCTGAAGGACTACAGAATGTTTAGGATTGATTGCATAGATCCAGAAATAGATAGCATAATACTGTGTGATGGTAGCACAGTATTTTAAGTACACTGAACAAAGATGTCTGTGAGTAAAGCTGAAAGAGGTGGGATAGGGAAATGTATGACACCAGAGGTAAAGATAGATGATAAAGACTGGGACTGTATAACGTGGCAAAAACTGGAGTGGCCAATGACTGTTACTAAATATACAAATATAACAATGTTTTTGCATGTGGGAAAGCAAATGAATGTCAACCATGTAGAGAGTTGAAAAGGGGATGGTGTTCAGGAAAAAACATAATCAAAGCAAACTGGAGTCTATGGTCAATAGTAACATTGTAATATACCTCCATTTAATGTAACAAAGGCAATATGCCAATGCTAAATGTATATGAGAGGGGGATATAGGGGAGGAATATGAGATTCTTGGTAGTGGTGTTATTTGCTGTCCTTACTAGTATATTGTATGATTTTATTTTTCTTTTTATCATTTTTTCTTATTGCTAAAAAAAAGACAAAACAATTTTTCTTGTAGTAATCAATATGCTCAAGTGCTGATTGTGGTGATAAATGTACAACTTTATGATGATACCATGAACAACTGATTGTACACTGTGGATAAATGTGTGGTATGTGAATATAACTCTATAAAATTGTAGGAAAATATATATATAGGAGTAAAAGTGTTGGAGAAAACATGGTGAGAGGGATGATGCCTCACCAATATGGACTAACTACAATGTATAAACTCAGAATTGAATCTTAGAACATAGCCTAACGTGGACATAATAATTGTAATAGTCCCTAGATTGTAAGCTCTTACAGCAGTTAACTGTATCCCTGAATTGTAACGCGTATCTCTAAACTTTGAGATGCTGATCCCCTAGCGTATAACCTGATTGGTCTCTGGAACAATGCATATCTCTGAGACACCTGAAACTCAGAGCTAGAGCTCGGCAGATATGAATGTCAGTATTAGTGCATACAGCCACTGTCAAAAAAAAAAAAGCTGAAAAAGAGCCCAGACTTCAATTAGTGATATGAATGAAGCAGGTCTGGTTAAGACCAGGGCAAGCCAGGCCAAAGGGTAAAGGTTGAAACTGATTGTGTTTTAAAACTTCAACTTCCATATGAGACCAAGGGAAGAGATACCTATTTGGTACAGGATCTAAATTTTCTAAACGGTACAACTCTACAGTCGATTTGTTCAAACAACACAATTTCATGGAACTTTGAATAGGAAGTGAGATACGGTAGGTTAGTATAGGCTGGAGTGAAATAGTGACACATCCCAGAGTAATTTGGGCAGATAATAAAAAATATATTTACAGCCTCCCCCTCCCCAGCCCCGAGGATCTGGGGGAAGGTGCGGATGTGTTGGACATCCTCACCTGGACTGGTGTTGATGTTGTCACAAACATTGGGACTGGAGGTTTGATGTGCTGAGCCCTCGATCATGGGACTTGCCCTTATGAAGCTTGTTACTGCAAAGGAGAGTCTAAACGTGCATGTAATTGTGCCTAAGAGTCCCCCTGAGTACCTCTTTGTTGCTCAGATGTGGCCCTCTCTCTCTCTAACTGAGCCATCTCGACAGGTGAACTTGCTGCCCTCCCCCCTACATGGGACCCGACTCCCAGGGTTGTAAATCTCCCTGGCAATGCAGAATATAACTCCCGGGGATGAATGTGGACCCGGCATCGTGGGACTGAGAGTATCTTCTTGACCAAAAGGGGGATGCAAAATGAGACGAAGTAGTTTCAGTGGCTGAGAGATTTCAAATGGAGTCGAGAGGTCACTCTGGTGGACATTCTTATGCACTATATAGATAACACCTCTTAGGCTTTAATGTATTGGAATAGCTAGAAGTAAATACCTGAAACTACCAAACTCCAACCCAGCAGTCTGGACTCCTGAAGACAATTGTATAATAATGTAGATTACAAGGGGTGACAGTGTGATTGTGAAGACCTTGTGGATCACACCCCCTTTATCTAGTGTATGGATGAGTAGAAAAATGGGGATAAAAACTAAAGGACAAATGGGGTGGGATGGGGGGATGATTTGGGTGTTCTTTTTTCACTTTTATTTTTTATGCTTGTTCTGGCTCTTTCTGATGTAAGGAAAATGTTCAGAGATAGATTGTGGTGATGAACACATAACTATGTTATCATACTGTGGACAGTGGATTGTATACCATGCATGATTGTATAGTGTGTGAATGTATTTCAATAAAACTGAATTTAAAAAAAAAAAAAAAAAAAGAATAGCCACCAGAGTGACCTCTCAACTCCATTTTAAATCCCTCAGCCAGTGAAGCTTTATTTTGTTTCATTTAGCATCCCCGTTTTGGTCAAGAAGATGTTCTCAATCCCATGATGTCGGGTCCAGATACATCCCCGGGAGTCATATCCTGTATTGCCAGGGAGACCCACACCCCTGGGAGTCAGGTCTCACTTAGTGGGGAGGGCAGCGAGATCACCTGCCAAGGTGGCTCAGTTGGAGATAGAGGGCCACATCTGAGCAACAGAGAGGCACTCAGGGGAAGACTCTTAGGCACAATTATAAGCAGGTTTAGCTTCTCCTTGCAGCAACAAACCCCAAGACAGAGGGCTCAGAGTGTCAAGTCATCAGTCCCCAGTGTTTGTGAGAACATTGGCAACAATCCAGGTGAGGAAGTCCAATACCTCCGCATCCTCCCCCAGCTCCTCAGGGGCCCCCGAATATATATTTTTATTCTCCACCCAAATTACTTTGGGATGTGTTGCTACTTCACTCTAACCCATACAGACCTACCATATCTCACTTCCTACCCAAAGTTCCATGTAATTGTGCTGTTTGAACAAACTGACTGTAGAAGTTATATTGTTCAGAAAGTATAGATCCTATACCAAATAAACATTTCTTCCCTTGGTCTCACATGGAAGTTGAAGTTTTAGCACACAGTCAGTTTCAACCTTCACCCTTGGCCCAATTTACCCTAGTCTTAACTAGATCTGCTTCACTCATATCTTGAATTGAAGTCTGGGCTCTTTTTCAGCTTTTTTTCTTTTTTTTTTTTTTGTCAACTGTTGCTGTATGTGCTAATACTGACATTCATATCTGCCGAGCTCTAGCTCTGAGTTTCAGGTGTCACACAGATATCCAATGTTCCAGAGACCAATCAGGTTATACGCCAAAGGATCAACATCTCAGAGTTTGGAGATAGCCGTTAAAATTCAGGAATAGATTTGACTGCTTTAAAAGCTTATAATCTAGGGACCATTACAGTAATCATTTCCCTGTTAGGCTGTGCCCTAAGATTCAATGCTGAGTTTACACATTGTAGTTAGTCCATATCAGTGAGGCATTATAGTGTTTGCCTTTGTTTCTGGTGTACTTTACTCAGAATGCTCTCTACAGGATCCATGTACCTCCTTGCGTGTCTCACAGCTTCACTCCTTCTTGTAGTTGCTCAATATTCCCTTGTGTGCATACACCATAGTTCACCCTTAGGCCACCTCCATCCACTGCAAATCATGAACACTGCCTCCAAGAACACCAGTGTGCAAATGTCCATTCATGTCTCCACTCTCAGATCTTCCAAGTACATGCCCCATAATGAGGTTGCAGCACCCTAGGGCCCCCACATACTTAGCTTCCTGTGGAACCACCACAGTGACCTCCAGAAAGGCTACACCATTCTGCCTCCTCATCAACAGTAAATAGGTACATCCCTCTCTCCATGATTTCTCCAGCACTTTTACCCCTATTTATATTTTTTCCTATAGTTTTATAGAGATATTTTCACTTAACATACTATTATCCACAGTGTACAATCAGTTGTTCACAGTATCATCATATAGTTGTACATTTATCACCACAGTCAGCACTTGAACGTATTGATTACTGTGAAAAAGGTTTTTTTTTTTTTTGGTGAATAATAAGAAAGATAATAATAAGAAGAAAAATAAAGTATCATACAATACATTAGTAAGGAGAGAAAACACCACCACTACCAAGAATCCCATATCCCTGCCTTATATCCCCCTCTCATACACATTCAACTTTGGTATATTGCCTTTGTTGCATTTAATGGAAGCATATTGGAATGTTACTGTTGACCATAGACTCCAGTTAGCTTTGATTATGTTTTTTCCCAGAAATAATATCTTAACATGAACTTAGAATTCATTGTAATGTTTGGATGCAAGATGTCTGGAAAAAATGATCAGGATTTTATAAGCAGAGCATATTTTACTGCAAAAGAATATGGCTATCATTTATGCTATTGAAAATTAGTGATTTTATTAGGAATCCATTTCTAGTTAACTACTGTTGATAATACTGTAGTAAATTTCCTACTTCCTGTACACAATGAGAATGTGAATTTAAAGCCTCTTATGACTACATGCCCTCAACTCTGCAAGGCAGAGACATAAAATATCTGTGTCAAAGTGTTATAAAAGTCGCTAAGTACTTATACTTTCTGCATTTATCTTAGCACAGATTGATAGCAAACAGTTTGTAGAAGAGCATCAGTCCACAGACCATACATTGAGTAGCACTGCTCCAGAACCCTCCCAATACTGTTTCTAAACATCTGGTATAGTCATATTGTGTCACCTGCAGTCAAGCCACAAGTACTTGCCTTGCTTCTGCTCTAAGGAAGTCCATTTCCCCAGAGAAGGAAGTCAGAAGATCCACACTCATTGTTGATTCTTCACGCCCTGGACCCAAACATCTTCAGGACTGACCTGTAACAGGAACAAACTCAACAGTGTTCCTGATTTTAGGGGGAAACTTGCAGTTTTTCACCATTAAGTAAGATGTTACAGGGAGGCCTAGGCACAGGGCATATTTCCAACACCACGGACCCTCTCCCTTCACTTGTTCCCAAATCTGAAGTCTTTGTAGGTGGCTGCCTATAGTGCATGGTGCATGTTCATATAGAGGGCATTTACTGAGCAATCAGTCTGTGCTGGGACAGTGGGTGTGACGGCGAGTAGCAGTGATCTGCACAGTGCCTTGTCCTCACAGAGTTTACAGCATAACAGGGTCACCAGCAACTGAGTGGGCAATTACACAGGAAGGAATGGGAAATGATTGAGGTACAGCTGCTTCTAGCATAGACTGTGTGATTTGGGGCAAGTCCAGTCGCTTTTGTAAGCCTTGAGTTTTCTGTCCGAAAAATGAAACCAAGTCTGAGGGGTTTTCAGCTGTACCCTAAACGTGTCAATGAATGGATGCATGAATGAAAACTCCTATATATCCCATCATGGAGATAGTGAAAGGAAAGTGAGTGGAAAAGCCTGTTCAGCGTTAGCTCACCATGTGCCATGTCTCTAAATGTTCTTCTCCTCCCTTCAGGGGTCTCTCCTCATTAGGCTCTCTCTGGCCCATTTTCTTCAGGTTTCTGCTCCTCAACTCACTCCCCACCATTCTCTTTCTCTTAGCGTTGGACCACCTGTCTCGTTCCACTTGTGCCACCTCAAAGCATAAGAAAGGGCTTGTTTTGACCTGCTATCTGCTAGGAAAGGGGAGAGAATCTTCTATGGCTAACCCAGGAGATTTTACCTTCCTGAGAGGAATCTTTAATGTTTAAATGATCTGGGGATTTGAACTAAGGATTCTGGGAAACTGAAGGCTTTTACAAAGGAGACAAATGCCCACACAGCCTTAAGTGTGCAAAGGCTCAGCCTGGGTCACTCAGTCACTCGCTTGAACATGGTCACACCCACTCCTCAGGCACCTCTGAAACTTTGGGTCAGGGGGTCCTTGCCACTTTCTCAGAGGAGTGCGAATGTGTCTCTCAAAAGAACACAGCCATTTTGTTCCCTGTCAAGATGCCCCTTCATACTGTAATTAGAGTGTGATGAGGGTGTAAGAGGGAGAGAAAGAATATGAAATGCTCTTACTTCCCCATGGCTCATTCTTCCTGCACCACAGGCTTTGAATCCACTGAAACATACACTATTGTATACAGATAGAGAAAGAATGCGATGTGTGTGCCTCTAAGTTCATGCCTTCATAGAGCTGTGTGCCAAAACGAGGTGGCACAGGCTGGTGGATCATTAAATGGCCTAAGTAGATCTGAATTCTGCTTGATAAACTCTGCCCTTCGATAAGTCACTTTGACTCTTAAGGCCTTCATTTTTCCCATCTGCAAAATAGGAATAAACTTATGTTCTCCTAGTTCTCTTCTTAAAAGGTTGTAAAGACAAACCTGTGAGAACTCATAACCTTTCACAGTATTCGCTGTGCCTGCTGTTTACTGATCATCCCAGCTAATGGAAAGGAATGATGAAGTAGTCGGAATGAAACAGCGTGGCATTCAGGAATACTCATGTTTATTTTTTGTTTTGTCTTGAATTTTATTTGGAGCAATAGCAACAATTTCTTGATTATGTTTTGCTGAAAATTCAGTTAATTATCTTCCTAACACACACACCAGCAGGGGAGAAGAAGGAAAGATAGTGGAATCAGTCTAGGATGGCCCTATTTTATTCACAGCAGATAATCATTGAAGCGGGTATATCTCAGGTGAATAACAAAGAACTGATGCTTTGGAACCTAACAATTTTCAATATAAATGTGTCAGGATAGCGGCTGCCTACTTAGTTGTCTGGTAGACATCTCAAACTTAGGTACACAGTGGACTGCTGATCTTGCCCCCAAAACCTTCTCCTCCCAGCACCTTTTCCATCTCTGTTAATTTAATTCCACCCTTTCCATTGCTCAAACTGAAAACCTCAGGGTCATCTTCGACTCACCTCTCTCTTGTACTCCTATTTGCTCCACCTTTGCAATATATTGAGAACCCAGTATTTCTCAACATCTCCATTCCTATCACTCTGGCCAAGGCCACCATCATCCCTAACCTGGAAAGTCTCCCTGCTTCCACCCCTCACCCTCGTCAGTCTACTCAGCAGAACAACCAGAGACATTCTTTAAAAACTTAAAAGCTTGAAACTTTGCAAAAATCATGTATTCCTCTGATGAAAACCCTGTCAATGGTTTCCTGCTCATACCAAGTAGAAGTCAAATTTTTACTGGGGCCTCTAAGGCCCTCCATCTCCATGCAGCCTGTTACCCACACTGACCTCATCACACTGCTTTTCCTTTTATCAGCCCTCTCTAGCCATATCAGCCCCTTTCAGTTACCCAGAAGCTCCTGCAGCAGGCTCCTACCCAACATCTCCTGCCCTGGCCATCACCTGTCCCTAGAATCCTCTTCCTGGGTTCCGCATGGTGCATTCCTCCACACCTCTCATGTCTTTTCTGGCTGCTCTACCCAAAATTCCAGCTCATCTCCCCCCCACATATTTGCTGTCCCTCTTTTCTGCCCTATTTTTCCCTTTGCATTTGATCAGTATATGGTGTATCTTATACTATGCTTATTGACCTAGTTTATCATTTGTGACCTCCTTTAGAATGTAAACTCCATGGAAGCAAAGATTTTGCTGTTATGTTTGCTGCTGTACCCCCACATTCCAAAACAATGACTTCCATATCATAGGCACTCAATGAATACTTTTTGGAGGTTGAATGAGCATATAGATGATACTATACTGTGATTTGCACTTTCTATCCATTATTTAATTTAATTCCTACAACAGCTCTCTGAGATGGGCAGGGTATTTAGTCCCATTTTAAAATGAGGAAACAGAGACTCAGAGAAGCTAAGAACTTTCCCCAGATCACACAGTGGTGGAGTCAATCCCAGGTCTGTCCAACTCCAGAACTTTTAACCATTGTGCTTTAGCACTCTGTTGTACCAACTTTAAGGTTAAAAAATCTAGCAAACAGGATACATATTTCAGCTCCTTCATTGTCCCCTTTACATTAATTGCTTTCCCTTTCTCTGGAGCCACTCAAATAAATAAACAAAGCAGATCTCAATATCAAGAACAGAAAAATAGACCATCCTAAAACAATTAGTCTCCTTTGAATCCTCCTAAGTGAAATGCCTTGAAGACATTAAATAGCAGTGGCTTTGGAACTCAGAGATCTAAGTGATTTCCCCAGGTCAGCCACCACACACTGTGAATCTAGGGCAGGCAAGTTGCCTGACTTAGTTTCCCTGCATGTGAAAGGCTGGCTTGAACAGGTGATATGTCACTTCTGCTCCACTTGATTCTCTGGTCTCTGAGATTGTTTCCTTTCTTTTGTGATTCTGGGTGTAGGGCATGGTGTGGGATGTAGCACTATGTGTAAGGCCATTTCTTTGTCTTCATCACCTTGAGGAAGGATTTCTGCTCTTCAGAGGGGCCCTCCCAAAGCTCCTGATCTCTACGGAAGAGTAGTATAGCGTTATATGGTGCCTGAGTGTTGGCAACCTTCACCCACCTAGATGCCCATCCTGCTTATTAGAGTCAACACTGGGTGGGAATTTAGAACACTAGATTCTGTTTTGGCCTTTACTTATTGACATCCTAAGTCTCCTTAAATCCTTTCTGGAACAAGTCAAGGGATAATGCTTAAAGAACTGTAATACTGCTGAAACCGTGTGACCTTCAGTAAGGTGTTTACCTTCTTGGGGATTGTGTTTGCTCCTCTGAAAAATGGGAGAAAGAGGATCCCCAGGCTCTTATAAGTGCTGAAAAGCTGTCTTAGCCCCAACCCACCACCCTTCTTCCAGAGGGACTGAAATTAAACCACCGTCAATACACAGCTGCCTATCTGACCTGCCCCCCCACCTCCAGTTTCTTTGTTAGCTTTAGGACATTTACGGTTGAAGAATTTTTTCTTGACATCTAACTCAAGTTCCTCATTCCAGAAGCAGCCATTTTATGGGGACACTGGCAGAGCTTCCTTGAGAGCAGTGAAGCCCTCTGCAAATGTGGACTCTGAAGATTAATAGGAATATGCCCATGTAGCCGTTGGTGTGCTTGGCAAAGCTCATCTACATATGGTTCTGTGTGCCGGTGTGAGCATGTGTGTGTTCATGCCAATGTGTGTGATGAAGCATAAAAGTGTGTACAGGAGTGTGAGTAAACAGATCGTTGAGTCACACAGGGCAGCCCATCCTGGCGGGCTTTGTCTTTGTTTTGGTTGCCATGACAGCAGGGAGGGCCTCTGCATCAGTAAACAGAGCTTCCTGTCTGTGCTGGAGGAAGGGTCCGGAGCCTGAGCCAATTTGTCCTCCAACTGAGGTTTCTTGCCATAGCAGACCCACCGGGACATCTTCCTCATTAGATAAACATAGAGACACCTGTCCAGGTGCTTTGTGACTCTGAGGTGATGTAACGTGGGCAGGAATTTCAGATTTCGGTGAACCTCATTTATCATCCCCAAGAGTTAGAAACCTCATAGCAAATTCTAGAAATATGAATGATCGAAACCCTTCCCCTCACCATATGGGCTAATACCAGTTGCTTTCATTTATTAATATACAGATTAGCTGCCTTGTGAATTATCCATAGCAATTGCTCCTTTATATGCCAATAAATTTATAAAATATAAATCAATTTTAATATTAACCTAAAGATTATTCAGAAGACAACTCTGCCTTCTCCCCCCATACATCCCCGGTCACACATAATAAATGTACTGGATGGTGTGCCATGTCTGAGATTATCTATATAATTCTTCTGCTTCATCTTATCATGAATAATATAGACTTGGCTGTGTCTGAATATTTGATTTTTACAAATTGTGCCTCTCATGTAAACTGCCAGAAAACAAAAACAGTCACAAATGTAAATTCAGTGACTAAAAGGAAAGAAGAAAATTGTACTTAGCCATGCAGTGCAAGGAGACCGGCTTTCCCCTGGGAAGCAAATTTAGAGACTCAAACCTGGATATGTATGTGAGAACCACAACAGAGGCTCATCCAGGCTTGACTCCAACTTACCTTATGTTCATGTATATAGGAGTTGCCTTGCAAGGGGACCTGCAGGTTATCCTCCCAAGGGAAAAAAAATAGCCTAAAATTATGACCAACAGAAATGGGAAAGGTGAGGTATCAACAATGGAACGCAAGCTGGATTTTTGTCATGTCACAGTCTCATACGAGAATTCAGTCAGGACTCCCAGAGTAAGCCCGATTTGTTCTTGCCTATGGTTATGAGCAGAGGGTTTTTATGTGTCCTCCTAATGTTAGCTCTGCTTGACGAGGAAACAGAGGCAGCGAGATTATTCCCCACCATATTAGCAGCGGAAGAAAACCAAGTTTCCAGGCTCTGAGGAAAGACCTGGTATTAGTTCTGCTACATCACACAGGAATTTCTTTTTGTGCCCCTTGTTTGGAATTCTAAAGTCTAGATGCCTCCCATCCTGAGTATGTTACATATGTGGGTGTAGAAATGCTGGACGGAGCAAATGAAAAGGAGCTGGTCACCATTCTCCTCCCCTAGGCCACAGGCCAGTGCCAAGAGGCCTTAGGTGGGGTGTGCATACTCTCCTAATGTAAGTCAGATTTCTTCTTTTTAATTTCCTGTCACTTGTTCTGAGGGAGCTGGATAATTTGAGATAATCAGATGGCTACTCTTTGAGGTTCTTTTCAATAGGCAGTCTGGCAGTGGTCATCTGATTAACTGAGGTAAAGATCGTAAGCTTTTTCTGTGTAGCCCTTGCAAAAGTATCATCAGGACATTCAGGATCCTCTGGGAAGAGGAGACACTTCTCAGATCACCAGGGACGAGAGAGGGCCCAGTGCAAGGAACTGGGTACTTTCCAGCACACTTCCCTTTTCCAGGCCTGGGCCAGAGGGCAGGTGGAATCAAAGTTAGAATATTCACTTATTTTTGCCAGATAATAAGAGTTGAATTCTGTTTGCCCTTGTTCTCTTCAGAATGCAACATGCACATAAATAAATGAGAACAATCATATGGACACAAAATCAAGTAGTACATCACCAGTTTAACTAATGCTCTGAATTTTATTGTCTTCTAAATTATTTTTTTACTGTGAAATATAACATATATACATAGAAGTGATAACTTTCCAAGTGCAATTTAGCAAGTAGTTAGAGAGCAAATTTCAAAGCATATTATAGGTTACAGATACATAGTTTCAGTTATTTCCTTAAGGTGAAATGTAACATATATACAAAAAGGTAATCTCAAAGTATGATTTAAGTGGCTGAGAGAATTCGCAGAGTCAAGAGGCTGTCCTGGAGGTTACTCCTATGCAAGCATCACCTAGATATGCCTAATGACCACAGTATGTGAATTTTATTTTAGATCCTTGTATTAACTCAACATAGAGCAATGGGCTTATATGCTTCTGTATCAATGAAAAGACAATTCCTTTAAAAAAAGAAAAGACAACTCTGTTTTTATATTCTTATTTTCCTCAATCTTGAGCTGCAACTAAATCCCTTCTGTAGGTATGACATATTGCCTTCTAGATAGCATGGAAGACATTCTTAGGCATTGTGGGAACAGCACTTAACCTGGAATAGAAATTGGTTTGAATCCCATCTCTGCCTGTTGCTACTTGAGTGGCCTTGGGCAACTAAGGAAACCTTTCTGAATCTCCCAAGTTTGTGCACATGCAAATGAAATAATTTACATGTAAATGATTTGTAAATTAAAGTTTCCACAAATGTGTTATACAAATATTAGCTGCTTTTAATACTTTATTTCCATAATCTGTGTATTTATTCCTCTACTCAGAGGTCCTCGTTGAAATATATGATGTGGACTTTGCTTGCCCTCCTGGAGTCTGCAGACTAGTCAGGGAGATAAGCTATGGGCATAAACAGTTATACAGCAGAGGAGAGAGTGAGAAGTTTCATGAAAGAGGCAGGTGCCCAGGCTTTCTGTCTGGAGCTCCCCAGGAAAAAACAAACAGAAAAGGCCCCTTGGTACACCAGCTGCTTAATAAAGAGGGGCCCCACATACAGCTCTTCCTTCTCCACTCTGGAGCAGGAGCTGCTTAAGAAGGATTCTCACCTGTGCACATTTCCAGCTTTACCCCTTTTAGCCAGGAGACTTCTCGGAAAGTCCAGGCCTGATTCATTGGGCTCTGGACCTGTGCATTTCAGCAAAGGTGCCAGGTGAGAAGGTGGGAAGAAATGGAGGCCTGCAGTGGCAGAGGAGAGCCGGAAAGCCAACTGGTAAGACTAGAGCCAGGAAATTTCCAAATACACAGAGATTAAACTGGGATTTGTTGGCCTGTCCCATTGGAAGCCAAGCTACACAGTTATTCTGGGGGCCAGATGGAGGTGACATATTTTATGCCTAAAAGACAGATTCTGCAGAGATTTAAATGGAGCTAAACAGAAGAAACTTGGTGGCAGTGTCCAGGAGTTACCTAGAAATTACTGCCTTTCAGCTAGCTCACCTGGCTCCTTTTGGGTCAATGTAGAGAATGGAGGGCCTCATCATTTAATCCTTTGGGAACATGGACAGAGTAGCAGTGTGCTCACCCAGTAAGCCTGATATTTTTAATTCAAAAAAAAAATCTATTGAGCATGTACCATGCACCAGGTCTATGTGAGACCAAGAGAACACAATGTTGAGTAAGATGCAGTGTTTCCACAGAAACTCAGGTAGAGGCAGAGGTGATCACACCTGCCATCTCAATACAGGTCTAACTGTAAGATAAGCCCTAAAGGAATAGGGGAAATGTTGAATGGGGGCCAGAAGACTGGACAGGGTGGGCAAAGGAAAGCTAAGTAGAAGAGATGACATTTCAACCTGGTCTTCGAGAAGGATGTTGACAGACTCCAACAGATAAGAAGGGATTCCAGAAGAGAAGCAACATACGTAAGTCTTGACAGCTTGCATTGCGTTTTCAGGAACGATGAGCAGCCTGCTGTGGTTGAAGCATGGGCTGTGATGGGCTGCAGGCAGGGGCTGAATAGGAATGGTGGGAGATGAGGTTTGAAGAGAAGGGTTGGGTTCAGATTATGAGAGACTTTAAAGAGCATGTTGAGTGTTTGTACTTCATTCAACAGCTGGTGGAGGAGGCTGTCAAGGAGGCTGGGTTATAGAGTGGAAAGAAGATGGAATTTAGATGATGAGAGTTGTGTTTTCTCCTATTTATTTGTCCTTGCACACTTGCCCTCTCAAAGAGCCATGTAACCTTTCTTAGGTTCTTTTTTCTGAACTGGAAAATGGGGCTGATGATAATAATGCATGCTCTATATGCCAAAGGATTATTGTCCTCCTCTGGCCATAGCCTGTTTAAATTCCACTTCTTTTTCAAGGTCATGTTGAAAATATTACCTCCTTGTTAAACCTTCCTGGATTCCTACTGAATTTTCTTGAAAAATCAAGACATGTGCATATGGAAAGATAATGCCACTGGGCTAGGCAGGTACGGAGTGTGTGCAGAGTGTGAGCTTTTAGAGAAACCGGCAGGGTTCCAATCCTGGTTCTATTTCTTACTTGAACTTGAACAAGTTACTTTTTTTTTTTTTTTTTTTTTTAAGTAGAACAGTAGTAAGGTATGTAATGTAGGGAATTAGGGACTTACAAAATCCTGAGGACGGGGGAGCAAGGAGTAGGCTTTAGCCCGAACCTCCAGACATAGCTCCCACAACGATCCCAAAGAACCTGTCCTCCAAGGGAAATTGCTGCCTCCATCACGATCAGGAATCTCCTGGCCCAGCTGCTGGTTCCAGAACCACACCACCTTAGCTGCAGTTTGGGAATCAGGAAGCTACTCGCAGAACTTCTCTTCCCACTTAAGTCAGTTCTGAATCCAGGGTTCTCCTGGAGCATCTGATTAGTGAAATCAAATTCCAGTCTGGAACCCCATCTTCAAGGGAGTCTGTCTTTAGCCTTCCAGTCTTGAAGGAACTACCTTGTTGGTGCTGTGAAGTTTCCCAAGGTCTGAATTTTGCAGATTGCATCTCGATGTTAGGGGGAATATTTTCTCGTCCTCTATATTTTCTGTAAATTGGTAGTGGGAGCAAAAGGTTTGACCAGATTCTGGTTTAACCTTTATGTCAAGAATACTTTGTTGGCAGTGTCTGTTCCTTCATTTGGAGCCACATAAAGTCTGGGTGTTTAACTTAAATTGAGGATGATAGTACTTGTTCTACCCTCTTCTCAAAATTGTAATGATTAAATGAGCAAACTATATGAAGGTGCTTTGGTAAATTAGAAAGTGCTCTATGAACATTGCTCATTACTGTTACTATGTTAAGTTTGGAAGTGATAAGATCCAATCCACAAAATAGATGATTTTACTGTGAGATGGGTGGACTGAAGGCGGGAGATGGGTGGTTGAGAGACTAGTTAGGCGGCTATTGAAGTAGTCCAGGGAGAAGAGGGTGAGGTCCTGGACAGAGGTTCAGACAGTGAGGGTGAAGAGTGAGGCTGAATTTAGGTGCTCTTTTGAAGTTAGAACCAACAGAACAATAGCACTAATTGGGTATGAGGGGTAGAAAGAAGCCAAAGAGCCACAGGTAAGACTTTGGTGGATGGCAATGCTGTGAACCAAGCTAACCTCTTATTACCTTTGCTGAATTCCAGAAGAAAAGGAGAAAAGGAGGCACCCCAGGTCTTGAATTTTGTTACCATGATCCTCACTGGCCCTGGTCACTCCTCATTTTCACTTTCTCTCCTCACAAGCACATTTACTAGAACCTTCTGAACATGAAGCCAAGTCTAGGAGAATACATTTCTCCTTCCAGTGTGCCTGGGCCCCATGCCTTCCCCCTGGCTTTAACCATCGTGGCAGGTGGCTGTGTCCAAGGAAGCCAGCTCTGTCTGGACAGGAGATGCCAGGTGAGGCATAAGCAGGTGCCTCTCTGTGTCACGGTAGACAGGTACGTCACCTCCCCTGCCCTGTGGCTGAGGCACCTCCCTCAGCCCCTGGCTCATTTCTCCCTCCCATGTTCAGGCTGCAGCTGTTTGTTTATGGGGATCTCCATGTATAAGTGGAGCAGCTTCCAGGGCAAGAGGAGAGGGCCTGTGCCATGGGTAGAGGGCACTATGCTAGCAAGGGGGCATTCTAGCTTGGAAGGGTATTTGGAGTTGAGAAGGGCACTGGCAGAGGTGATTTCTGGAAGGGTCTATTAGCAAATGAATATTTCTTTATTACTGTTTGCGTGCCCATTGAATGTTATCATCTTCCTGTCTTCCAGGGAGCCCCCATCCCTTTGCTTCTTTCCTCTTTTTCCCATGGGGCTTTACCCTTCTCACCCTTTTGTGCCACAGAGTAGCCTTGGTCCTCTGTGCCTGTCTGGACTTTGTCTTCTGCCTGACTGTCACCCTGGCTTTCCCTTTGTCTTACTATCACCCCCACACCTCCCACACCCACCCCAGCTCTGCCCCACCTCCAGGTAGCATTTCAGCCCTTCGAGTCATTCGTATCATTGGTCTTCAGTGCCAGCCCGTATTGGGCACCATGGGAGCCAACACACTAGAGGCAGCACAGCATGGTGATTAGAGTTCAAATCCCAGCAAGTTACTTCACCTCCTAAATTTTGGTTTCCTCATCTGTTAAATAGGAATTCTAACAGTACTTACTTCAAAGGATGGTTGTGAGAATTAGGTGAGTAAATGGGTATGAGAAACTTCATCCAGGGCTGGAACATAATTGGTCACTGTACATTAATCTCTGTTGTTATTAAAAGCATAAAGGGAGCTGTGCCCCTCAGTGGGTTCAGGGCTTATGCTGTGGCTAGAGAAATGGAACATAGCTTTTGAGATCAAGTTTGTCAAGAGCCATGTCTAAGACAGCACCTTTCAAATAGAGCAAGCAGAGGGTGTTTGTGCTGAATGGCATGAAACTCATCTGGGAAGGCTTCCTGCGTGGGGCTGAAGGAAGTGCTTTCCTGTACAGTGTTTTCAGGAGATCACAGTTGCAGCCAGGGTCAAAGAAATGGGTGTACAAAAGTGCCTACCCAAACACTCTCTCTCTTTTATTTGCTTCTCCATTTCTCTCAGTCATGGCACTATCCAAACCCAGTGAATCTCATCTTCCTTGTCCACAGGGAATTTGCCAAAGAGAGAGAGAGAGTAGAGAACCGAAGAGCTTTTATGAAACTGCGGCGTCAGCAACAGATCGAGCGGGAATTGAATGGCTACCGTGCCTGGATAGACAAAGCAGGTAAGGTGGCTAGAGGAGGGCGGTGAGCGGGCTGCCCCCTGCACAGACATCAGGGACCTCTCCCTCCCAGTACTTCCATTCAAAAGGGCAGCCTAGACTGGAAAAGAGAAAAGCTCTGGACACCTTGTCTACTTTCTCCCTTTTGGGGCCTAGCTGTCCCCATTTTTCATAAGGCAGGCCTTTTGGCAAGGTGACCTTCCCAGAGCTGAAGTAGTGCTAGTGACACTATTTTGCCTGCCCAATCCCCACCCCCCACCATCCTAAACATTGATTGGGTGCTCACTTTGTGCCAGGTCCTGTTCTAGGCACTTGGGATACAGGCATGAACAAAACAGATGGCCAACACACCAGAGCTCTCCCCTTGTGGACCTTGTTCTCTTGTTGGGGAAGGCAGCAATAAACAAAAATAAGCATCTCATAGCATATGTTATAAGGTGATAAGTACAATGGAAAAATGCATCAAAGTAGGCTTATGAGGTATGGGGTGGGTTGCAGCTTTAAATAGAGTGATCAGGCTAGGCCTGTTTGAGGAAAACTCAAAGAGATGACAACATGAGCCAGGGGAAGAAGGCCTGGGGAGGAGCATTCCAGTGCCAAGGCCCTAATGAGGGAGCTTCCAGGGGTGTTGAAGATGGAGTGAGCAAGGGGAGAGCAGCAGGAGAAGGATCAGAGGGAGAATGGGGGAAGTGGGCAGCAGATCATGTGGGACCTTGGGGGCCATTGTAAGGACTTTGGATTTTACTCTGAGGGAGGCAGGAACCCTTGGAGGGTGTTGAGCTGAGGAGTGACATGCTCTGACTTCAGTTTTTAAAGGATCGCTTGTTTGCTGCATTGAGAATCAACTGTAAGAGGGCAAGGCCAGAAGCAGGGAAGCGGCTGCTGCATTCCAGGCAATAGCTGATGGTCAGAACCAGTTCTTTCCTACATCTTGAACTGTCATAGGTTCCTTACCCTGTGGTTCAGCTTCAGGAATAGTTCTTGCCCAGCTGTGAGAGTAGGTACAAACCCGTCATGATTTCATTAGTCCACAAAACTGCTGGATTCTGGTTTGACTGTGCTCAACTCCTTATGAGAGGCATCTGTCACCCCATATTTGTCAATTAAAAGAATGCATTTGGTTTCTTTATTATTTTAAAGGCTGGATTGCATTTGTGTTATATATCTTCATTTTCTTTGGGAACAAAGAGTACTTTTTTTTTTTTTTAACGAGAAAATGCATATGACAGTCAGCATCTTTTTTCTGTTCCTGATAGAAAGCATAGCATAAATGTGAGCTCTGCCAGGGAAAATTTGGAGTGTGAGTCAGTGCTGAATTGCCTGAGCCTTAACCTTCTACAGAAGCTTTGGAATGATGCTATGACACTTGTATTCCGACCACCAACACACAAAAGCTCTCTCTGAGCTCTGCAGTCAACTTTTGATTACAAGGAGAGAGAGTGTGATCAATGTGTGATGGAGGGCACCTTTTCAAAGCCAGATTAAAAACCACCTCTTGTTTGGGACCGTTTGCATTTCCTCACTGCCTCTGTACGCATGAGCGATGTGCCTTTTCTGTGCTTCCATTTCGCCCTTTCTCCTGCACGGTCGTTGGGGGTGGAGATGGGGGTGGGGGTGAACGTGAATCTTCCCAGAATACTAACTCAGCCTTAACCAGGGGGAGGGTGGGCAGATTGGCCACTAGGCCAGGCAGGCAGCGCAGTCTTGACTTCCTCGTGGAGGTGCCGTCTGACAGGCCACCGAGCAAGCTGGCAGCAGAACCGAAAGCCCTGCTGGCCGGCACCGTGACCCCACACAGGGGCAGGCGGTGCAGTCTGTGGCTCCTCATGGCTCTGCTTTCCAAATTCACACAAAATCCCAAGGCTTCACTTTCTTCCAGTTGGCAGAGCCAGCTTTCTCCGCCTTCTAAGAAAAAAGACGCACAGCGACGTCAAATTGTGCTTCCTGGCCCTTCCCTTTACAAATGGAGCTTGAGTGAATCAGAGACATATGGGTTACATTTCCCTGGAAAGACTCGAGTTCAAAAGCGAACTTGGCAAAGGCACTGGGGTGGGGGAGGGGGGCGGTTTCATCACATTCGGAGTCCTCGAAGACGTTTCAGAGGTGCCGGGCGGCACCACACCCCCTGGCTCTGCCTTGAGGGTCCTCAGAAGGCCCAGACACTGTGCAGAGCAAACATGCCTCTCTAACGGAGGCAATTCATGTTGCCAAGAGGTATTTTAACAGGTACCTAATTTTAAAATGATGCCCTGCAGATGTGCAAAAAAAATGACCTAAAAACCTTCTGTGTCTGCATAAAGAAGCACCTCACCAATAACATTTGATCTGTTAACTTAGAGTTTCACCAGAGGCTGTACTTAAAAAAGGAAGCTAAGCGTTTATGATTTGGAATGATGGCCATCCTATGCGGTACCATCCAAGCCTAGAAATGGCTCCCTCCCTGGGGAATATATTACAGACTCTCAGTTTCATATGCAGGTGAAATGGAAATGGCGTTACCCTGTCCTGTTTGTCCTTTTACTTGTTCCAAGTACTTAAATTAAATCATTGTTTAATAGGTTCTGCCACAAGCTTTTTCCCAGCAGCTGGGATCTTGGGGATGATCCCAGGCCTATGAGCTAAGGGAGGTGGGGATCAAAACCCAAACACTTCACTCAGGATCCCACCCGACTATGGACAGAGGGGCTATTTCATTGGTGCATTTGGAGGGATTCTAGTGAGGTTCATTCCAACCAATCTTGGTAGAAAATGGTGCCCCTCTGATTGCTTGCTCCTTGGGGGGCTGAGAGGAAGAAACCCACGGGGTGGGCCCAGGCCTCTTTAGCTCAAGTTCTGCCCAAAAAAGGCAGGATGGAGGTGGTGGGGACCAGAGGAAGCAAACCCACAAGTCCTGCCCCTGCCTTTGATGGCCTTCACCCATCGTCCCCTATGCTTCTTCAAAAAAGTAGACAGGATAGACTAAAACAGGAGGGAGTAGATGTTAGACACAGAGAAGAGAAACTAAGGAACTTCCCATTGCTAGAAGAAGGTTTAAGGCGCTAGGAAAGACAGGAACTTGGGGGGAAGAAAAACAGAATGGAAAAATTTAATTCCTATCAATTTAGGGGATTTGGTTTAAAAAGGTCGCCTCTACCTGTCCCCTCTGTGTGTCCCTGGAACAAGTGTGTCGTGCACTGAGCTGAATTCCACCACCATGCCCAGGGCCTCTTGCTGAAGAACTTCTGTTCTTATGTGCCCTTCTCCAGAGCTCCCTCTGTGGCCCTTGATTCCTTTCCGATGCTGCTGCCTGTGACCGGCTCTGAACTCTTTGCTCTCTTCTTGTTGCCCTGGAGCCAGCGCTGTCTCTCAGGGATTTTCATTTTACAAAATCATTTGGCATTTACAGACAATTTACTAAACCATTTGTTTCCATATAGAGGAAGTCATGCTTGCTGAAGAAAACAAAAATGCTGGAACCTCAGCCTTAGAAGGTAAGGAGGTGCCCCAACACCTTCCTCCGTTTGCATTTGCCCTCTCTTAAGCAAGGCCCGTCTCTCTTCATCAAAACAAGAAAAAATAAATAAATAAAAAAGGAGGCGTCCTGGGATTTGAAATGAAAATCTCTGTCATTAAATCCTTCATGCTTTAAAATGAAGAATTGAATCAGAGATTTAAATGCCTCTGACGTGGTGTAAATGGAATCCAGGAGTTGCTTTGTTTCAGGGTGTGTGATTGATAATGTACATTGAAAAGACCACCCCATAACTAATGGTATATGAAGGGTCTTCTTTTAAAATTTACGGGGGTCATCTTGGGACCACTTTCATTTCCAGGAAGTAGCATTGTTTATAAAGAGCCAGAACAAACAGATAAGGAGTATTTGTTTACCTGCCGTCTTTAGATAAGCTTTCACTGGAATTCCAGAGCCCTTGGATTCCAGAAGGCACTAGGGAACACGAGACTCATGTTTATAGACATCCCTGATTTCTGTAATTGGCTCAGGTATTAGGGGCAAACACCAGTGTCACAGGGACTGGGCACAAGGCCTCTTGCCCACAGTCATCAAAGCTTGGTCAGAATGATCTGGCCGTCCTGGTGGCTGCTCACTGGCCTTTCCCCTTCCCTGGTGTAGTGCTTCGAAGGGCAACGATCAAAAGAAGCCGGACCGAGGCCATGACCCGAGATTCCAGTGATGAACACTGCGTTGATATCTCTTCCGTGGGTGAGTGGAACCAGTTAGGTCTTCTTTTTCTTCCCTGAATCTTCCATAAAAAGGAAGATCCTGCCTTTTGAGAAGCATTTCTTCTGGCTACGAGGGGAAAGAGAATCCAAAGAAACCATGACTCGAGGATATAATCAGGGAAGGACATAGGACTCTAATATAGTTAATGAGTTACAGAAAAAACTGGACCAGGGGATGGTGCGTTAATAAAACGAGGATTTCAGAGCTAAGAATCCAATTCAGGTTCTTCGGTTTTGGCAGGTGTATCACATTTGTAGGGTGTGATAATGAGAACCTATGTTGAGACATTCTTCAAAAGGATCCTGAGGGCCTACTGCTTCTAGACTAGTGCCCTAAATTGGAGAAGCAGAAGTCATTTGCTTAACTCAATAACCCCCAAATGCTTCCATGGTGTGATAGTAAATAATTTCTATTAACAACTGTTTTACATGACTGGCCGTTCTAGTTTGCTAGACTGCTCAAAGCAGATACCATAAAATGGGTTGGCTTTTAGTAATGGGAAATTATTAGCTAAGAAGCTTTACGGTCTGAGGCTGTGAAAATGTCCAGATCAAGGCATCATCAAGATGATACCTTCCTCCTGAAGACAGGCTGCCGGCTCCTGGACTCCTCTGTCACATGGCAAGGCACATGGCGGGGTCTGCTGGTCCTTCCCTTCTCTTTTGGGTTTTGTTGCTTCCAGCTTCTTGTTTCCATGGCTTTCTCTTTGTGTGAATTTCATTCTCTTATAAAGGATTCCAATAAAAGGATTAAGACCCACCCTGAATGAGGTGGGTCACATCTTAACTTAAGATCCTACTCATCAGAAGATCCTACTTACAATGGTTCCACACCCACAGGAATGGATTAACTTTGAGAACATACTCTTCTGGGATGCATACAGCTTCAAACCATCATGACTGGTGTTCAATCCCAGGTTCTCATAGAGATTCTGGCTGATGGCAGGTTTTTCCTCCCCAGAAAAAGGGGAAGTTGTCACTTCATTCTTAAAAACAGAAGGGATTTACAGAGCTTACTGCTGCTTTATGCTGTCAGTGGTAGAAATATCACAAATGCAGCAGATTCCAGTGCCTGAAGCATATTTAATAGGAAAGGCTAGAGAAGAGCCCAATCTGTTACAAACATAAACATGATCCTATTAGGATTCAAGATGTTTGGTGTTTGCCTGGTGCCCTGCAGGGAATCTGTCAATTTCCTAAAACCAGGAGTGCCAAGAGAAGAAAACCAGGGATCTCTGCCTGTGCAATGACTTAGGCTACAAATTTGGGATCCTCCAGGCCTGCAATGAGGCAGTTCCCTAGCCCTGAGCCTAAAGCTGCCCACCTAGCCTTTGGTCTGTCCCTTATCATGGAAGCTGATCTCCCATAGGAAATTTTGCAGCCTCATTCTTCCTCTTTATTTCTCCCCCGACTAGGCACGCCTCTTGCCCGAGCAAGTATCAAAAGTACGAAAGTGGACGGGGCCTCCTATTTCCGGCACAAGGAGAGGCTTCTGCGCATCTCTATTCGCCACATGGTGAAGTCCCAGGTGTTTTACTGGATCGTGCTGAGCCTTGTAGCTCTCAATACGGCCTGTGTGGCCATCGTCCATCACAACCAGCCCCAGTGGCTCACCCACCTCCTCTGTAAGTGAACGGTGACTGGTGTGTGGTTGTAAGAGGACAAGCCTCCAGGCAAGGCCTGGCAGTGGTTTCTGCCAGCCCAGGGTTGTGCCTCTTCACCTGACCTGAGGGAGATTCTGAGGGAGGCCAGAGCTATCCTCAAGAGGACTGGACTGTCACAAACACGTCTTTGCTGATGAGTCAATAAGATAGTGTTACACCCTGGATGAGATAAGGCCATCTAGTTCCCTCAGGAGTCACAGTGGTATAGGGAGTCTTGGTCACCAAAGTCCTGTGGAGAAGGTTTCCTTGGGGGCAATGGATGCCAGAGGGACCCAAATGGAAACTTACGGGTCGGCTCTGGGTAAGGCTGCCTCTGAGTGTGAGCGGGGCCAGGAGACTGTCAGTGCTGGGGGTGGGAGAGAGGGCTCCAGCTCTTCCATCAAAGCCACAGGAAAGCCCTTTCTTTCTCCTCTGAGGATGGTCTGCCTTGTAAAGGCCAATGACAAACCCACCTGTTGAAAGAGAGCAAAGCTCATCTGTTGAGTGTTCCCAGAACTCACCCTGGGTCAGAGACTATTCAGACATCATTCGGCTTTGCCCGGCACTGATACGATATAGTCAGTGAATGTACTCACATACGTGTGGGTCCTGCTCATGTCTCGTGTCCCTGAGAGCTCCTTGTGTGGGGTACATTAGGTTGAGGAGTGGAGAAGCGCACACCAGCTGTGGAACAAATGTTTCTGCTTTTAATGCTTTCAGACTATGCAGAATTTTTATTTCTGGGGCTCTTCCTCTTGGAGATGTCCCTGAAGATGTATGGCATGGGGCCTCGCCTTTATTTTCACTCTCATTCAACTGCTTTGATTTTTGGGGTAAGTGTTCAGAAGCCTGCCCATTCTTCTGCTTCATGTTGATGTGCCAAGGTTTTAGATAAGCAGCTTGCTGTGTTGCTCAGCATGTAGCACTGCATTCAGAATCTGTAAAAGGAGACTAGATAAGATTAGGAGAGTTCAGGAGGGAGTGAATCCTAGCCACAGAGGGGTTTGTTTGGGTTTTTAAAGCTTTTTTTAAAAACAGCTTTTATTAAAGTGTAACATGCATACTATAGACTAGTACATGTTTCTAAGTGCATAGCTTGATGAATTTTTACAAAGCAAATACAGCCATAGCCGGAATTCCAACCACTTATTTGGGGGGAATCCTGGTGGGATAAGGGGAGGATGGGAGAGAAAAAAGGACTCAATTTCCAGTAGGTGGTTTGATTCAGAAGAGAAGTATATGTGTTTCTTTGTATTTCTTGTTCAATTTAAATTTGGGAAAATGATCCAGATGTACTCTCATGTAAACACACACACATACGTCCATTAGCAAGTCCACACATATTGTTTAACGCAGATCTCCCATTTCCAAATAATATTTACATACACATTTGTATTTTGCTAACAGCTTTCAAGGTGTTTTCGTGTCCATTTTTACCTCCTCCGTTCCTTACAAGTCTTAGGCACTATATTATGTTATTAAGTGTCAGCCTTCCCATTTACACATGAGTTAATAGAGGCTGACTTGTGTAACTTCACATAGTTAGTTAGCAGCAGAACTAGGCTGCAGAACTTTGGGCTCCTGAACCACTTCTCTTTATGCCAAACCCACGTCTCCTTCTGCCAAATCTTCAGTTAGGTGCTAAAGATTTTGAGCACTTGCCAATCTACATTTTAATTTGGAACATATGGTTCTGGATACAGAACACACAATTTTCAGGCATAACAGCCAGTGAAAGACCATTTTAACTTTAGTTTCCTCATGAGCAAGTTGGAAATGACACATACTATTCAGCGTTGCCGTGAAGATTAATTTTTATTAATTTTCCTAGCACAATGTCTAGAACCTAGTAGACATTTAATAAGTATATAGTAAAAACAAAGCATAAGTTGAATTGTTAATTTGAAGTTGGTATTTTTTATAGCAGTCAGACTCTGTGTCAAAAGTATTGTCACATTGAGGTACATGGGAACTGAGTGACTGAAAAATTTTTAATATATAGTTGGCCAAAACATTTTTGTTAGCACTAAATTCTAGGATGATGAGAGAATGCGGACCCTCTCTCAGAGATTTTGTATTGGAACTCAACCCGTATTAATTCAGATTTGTTGCCCAGTTCGGGGTGGTGCTCCTCTGTGTGTCTGTTCCTGGTGTTACCGAGTAGTAACAGTCATGGCTGCCTCATTAGTGCAGGAGATGGGACTGGCTGTTACAGTTTTCACTAAGGACAGGACTGGAGTCAGAAAACCAGTCTCCAGTATGAAGGATTAAGATTAATAAGGGGAATGGAGAGTGGTGAAGAGAAAGGTGGCCGAGTCTCGTTTTAATTTGGCAGACTGCACAAATGGGTAGACCTATCTGGAGAGACGGCTGAGTGGGGAGGGGAGAATTTTAATTTCACCATTGCCCAGTGGAAGCTGTTGGTTTTGTGCTAAATATGAAGATGTTCCTCTCTTTTCCTCTTTTTCTTCCTCCTCTCGCTGTGGCTGGGCTCGGCTTCTTCAGGTCACTGTGGGCAGCATCTTTGAAGTGATCTGGGCAATCTTCAGACCTGGGACATCTTTTGGAATCAGTGTCTTGCGAGCTCTCCGGCTTCTAAGAATATTTAAAGTAACCAAGTAAGTGATCAGAATTTGAACACCTCCCACCCACTTTTTTTTTAACATTTTTTAAATTGTGAAATATAACATATATACAAAAAAGTGATACATTTCAAAATACAGTTTAACAGGTATTACAGATCACTTTTCAAAGTATAGTATGGGTTACAATTCCACAGTTTCAGGTATTTCATTTGGGTTTTTCTAATATCCCACCCACTTTTGAAAGTGGAAACTCCTCTCTGCCTTGTTGTATTTCTCCTTCCCTTTCCAAAGACCCCTTACCCCATATTTCCCTTATCTGCCCCAATCCCCTGCCTCTACTCTTCAGCTTCTCCTCCTTTTCTGAAGATCAAACCATAAAAATATGTGTAATGCCAGATCCTGTACCACATATCCAAGTGAACAACGTATGGCTGCCATCTCCACTTCCCAGGAGTGTACAAATGCCACTTCTCTCATGGGTCCCCAGGCATGTGCCCAGCTGGACCTGGAGATGACTCAGCCCTCGGTGTCCGCTGCTATAATGTTGTCTGGGTTTTCTAGGTATTGGGCATCCTTACGGAATCTGGTGGTCTCCCTGATGAGTTCCATGAAGTCTATCATCAGTTTGCTCTTCCTCCTCTTCCTCTTCATTGTTGTCTTTGCTCTCCTAGGAATGCAGCTGTTTGGAGGCAGGTAAGCACAAAGGCTTTCCATCTGAAGGAGCCGCTCAGTGCTGTGCCTCTGAACCCCATCTTTAGCCTGTCGTTAGTTTGGTCACCATGTTACCATTTTGTTTGGTCTTGTCCGTGGCCCAAATCTACCACTGAATCCATCTGTGGAACAAATGTCTCTGCTTTGAATCCGTTCAGACTATACAGGATTCTCGTTCCCAGGACATGTCCTTTTGGAGTTGTCCCTGAAATGTACAACAGGAGCCATGTAACTGAGGATCAGCCAAGCCCCTTTTTATGTCCAGCACCCTTCAAAGTGCATAGTCCATCAGTAGAAGTCACTAATATCATCTTTCTAAGTTACATGGAACTGGGAAAAAGTAGGCAAAGGGGGGATGTGGAGAAAGGGGGAAAGAAGTGATGCAAACTGTGTAATCTTGGGAAGGGGTTACTTGATGTAAGAGATTTTTCATTCCATTCTTCTTTCTGGATTTCCTTTTTAGGTTTAACTTTAATGATGGGACTCCTTCCGCAAATTTTGACACCTTCCCGGCAGCCATCATGACCGTATTCCAGGTATGAGGCCATTGGGCCATCAAACAATGTTTTGGGGTCTCTTGGACCACACACTACAGGTTTAGTATTAAAATGTTAGGAGAATCCTGTTTTTCCTCTCCGGACTCCTACCAGGGAATATTAAAAGAGCTTTACTGTGATTATCTCATTGTCCTACCCCCTGCACTTGTGAGGTTACAGCAGCTATTGAATCTCAGACTTTCTCTCACAAATCACTTTTATACTTTCCTGGAATCTGGAGGCATCTTTTAATCCATGTATCTATTTAATGAGGTATCTTTTTCACACCCCGAAAGATTTTTAAATCATGGTACAAACTCACAATCAGTGGTACCTTAGAGTTAAAGAGAAACACTGTTGAGCCAGAATCAGAGGCTAGACCAGAACCCAGGTTTCCTGAACCGGAGCTCAGGAGGCCCTTCTCAGTGATGCTGCTGCCTCAGGAGCTGTAGCCTGGCATCTGTGGGACAGTCTGCTGATGACCTGACCACCTTGGCTGTGTGAGTTCCACCTGGGCCTGCTAAGGTTGGAGGGTGCAATGGCTTGGCAGTTTGAGGAATAGCATCTTACTTTTCTTCTTCTTCTTCTTCTTTATTTCCTTTTCTTTCTCATGCTTCCCTTCTGTTTTCAATACCTAAAATTCTCTTTCATGTCAAAAGGAAGTTTAGGATTGTTCAAGGAAGTATTGGTCTTTTCTCCCTGGCAGGATGGTCGCGCAAGACGGTAGATGGAAAAGACCTGGGCCCAGAATGCTGCCCTTTATAGTAGCCCCATTTTCTCAGTCAACCCAGGTCTCTGATCTGTCTGTTGTTTGCTTTATGTAGATCCTGACAGGCGAGGACTGGAATGAGGTGATGTACAATGGGATCCGCTCCCAGGGTGGGGTCAGCTCAGGCATGTGGTCAGCCATCTACTTCATTGTACTCACCTTATTTGGAAACTGTATCCTTTTAGAGGGCTCCTCTTTGTGCTGCCTGCCTCGTGAGCATTGCAGAGGTATTGGTATTGGTGGTGGAGCTGGGGATGGGCAGGGAGGGAGGGAGGGCAGACATTGCTTTAGGTATTGAGGGAAACAGGGATCCTGATCTTAAGGGTCTTACCCATTAGTTGGGTAAAGAAGACAAATATAAACAAAACAGAGTATCATCCAAATCTACAGTGTACATACACAATAACATACGGGGCTGTTATATTGAATGGTTGGTGATACCATGAGCTAGGGAAAATAAGAAGGGACAGAGGCCAATATAGGCTGTACTAGTAGACAAATTATAATACTAATGAATTAGTTGCATGTTAATATAGAACAGTTTCTGCCACATAGCAATATTTCAAAAAAGTTAGTGTTAAGACTGATACTACTGATACTACTAAGTGTAACTAGTATTGATTGTATTTGTGTTACAGGTGAGACCCCATATGAAGTACTTTACATGCACTGTTTTGTCTAATCTTCACCCCATAAAACTTATGAGAAACAACTTGATCAAAATCAACAGTTAGTAAGTTGTAAAAAGAGACTAGGAATCAAGTCCTTCCGAGTCCAAAGCCCATGTATGGTCACTGGATCTATACCAGGAAGATTTGGGTTTGAATCCCAGCCACTCTGCTCTCCAGGTGTGTGACCTCTGGAGAGTCACTTAATCTCTCTGAGTTTCTGTTTTTCATACCTGAAAGGAGTATAACAATGTCTGTCTCCTTTGTTAGTTGTTAGTTATGTGAAGGCTATTAAATGAGACAGTACATTTGAATGGGTTTTATGAACTTCAAATTGCATAGTCCGTCAGTAGAAGTCACTAATATTATCTTCCTACGTTACATGGAACTGGGAAAAAGTAGGGAAAGGGCGGGGGCAAATATCATTAGATATTTGGGAGGCAATGGGACTTGCCTTGAGTTGAAATGGTAGAGTAAAAAGGGAGAGCCAGGTAATGCAGCTATATTTTTGCATTTTCCATAGTCTTACAGAGAAGAGATGTTCCTTTAAGTTTTCTACCCTGAAAAGCTTCTAGGGTCCACAGCTGACTATAAACTAAACATAAGAAACTCATAAAAAGAAAGTCATGTGGTGAGTCACAGAAATGGAAAGTCAGTCTGTCACCCTGACACCTTGATTTCCCTATTATTCTGAGGGGAGTCAGACCTGGACTTTCATTCTAGAGCAGATTCTGTGCACCACAAAACATAGACCTCAATGGCAGTTGGAAAATTGGAATTTTGGGGGTGAGAGCGTGGAATAGAAATAGGTTAGATGGTGATTCTTGTCTGTTCTGTGACATTTTGTTTAATGAAGTATGGTAGCTAGGACCTTGATAAGACTGAGCAACGTAAGTTAGCAGCCCATTATTGTTAGCTGGTCAGTGATGGAAGCTGTAGGATCTCATTTCTTTTCATCTTTAAAGACAGAATAGCATGATGCTCATTTGTCTAGGTGTGCTACAATTCTAGCCTCCCAGAAAGGAGAGATGGAACTCGTTGAGCTGCCTATGCATCTCGTTGTTCAATGAGGCTTATTTGTTATTGTCAAGGGTAGAGACCGTAGCTATCTGAAGGGCTCCTCACCCCATCTTGGCCCCCTGGGTGGTTTGATTCAGATATTTCCTTGGTCCTATGCAAAGAGATATGTGTGGAAGGAGGGAAGACATATCCTCTTTATCCCCCAGAGTTGTAGAACATCTCCCTCCCTTCTCTCAAAGTCCTTGCTTAAATGACTTTCGGGGGTAGCTTCTGTTCTTGTTAGTGTCCTAGGCAGGAAAGACAGGGAGGTGCCCTCTCAGCCTTGCTGAAGCCTGTTGCTTCTCTCACTTGCCCATCCTTAACTCATCACCTCAGACACGCTGCTGAATGTGTTCTTGGCCATTGCTGTGGACAATCTGGCCAATGCTCAGGAGCTGACCAAGGTAAGCTTTATTCCCTAGTACCATTGTGTATACTCTGGCCTTTGGGACTTCCCCCAAAAGTCTGCCTGGATGGGAGTAGGAAGACCCCTTCTGGAAGTCTCTGGACAGTTGGAGGGTCACACACCCACAAAGGAACCTCAGACTGGTCTGGGTCTTTGTGGGATACAGAATATAATGACTCAAGCTCCATGAGCCCTCAGAGGGGTCCTTTGCAGGATTATGACATGAGTAAAGAAAACACTAGATCCCTGGATTCAAGTTCCTCTCTGCTGCTGTGACCTATGGCTGTGTGACCTCAGCCATATGCCTTAACCCCCTGGGTTTTGGTGTGAGAGAGGGCAGGGCCATCTTGAGTTCTCTGAGCCCACCTAACCTCATACTGCTTTGTTTAACCCCTTCCCTGCTTTCCTCGCTTCATGTGGTCTTCAGAACTCCTTCTGGGTAAAGCCAAGGGAAGCTTCTCTCCTTCATGGGGATCTCTGCTTTGTGTCTAGGATGAGCAGGAGGAAGAGGAGGCCTTCAACCAGAAACACGCACTGCAGAAGGCCAAGGAGGTCAGCCCGATGTCCGCACCCAACATGCCTTCTATCGAGTGAGTCGGCTGTCCCCAGCTCACTGACCCCTGTGCTCCTGTGGTAACTGCCAGTTCATCAATTCCAAAAGCTGTTTATTATAGGAGTATGCCTTACCCCATGCCAGGAACTGTTCCTGGGATAGAAGCAGTGAGTAAGACAGAGTCTCTCTTCTCATGGAACTTTTATTTCATTGAGGGAGAGAGAGAGATAATAATAGATAATAAGGGGAAGTACCTTAGTTAATGCAATCTGGGAGAGATTCTCTGAGGAGGCACTATTTTGCCAGAGACCTAAATGAGTAGCAGGAGGCTGTCATATGACATTTGAGAGCTGAGTATTCCCCACAAGCTCATCAAAGTCCAGTGTGGCTGGTGTGTAGTTGGAACCTGGGGGGATAGAAGGAGACGAAGCCAGGGAGGTAGGTATGAGACAGCTTGTGGAAGTCCTTAAAACTTAGCCTAAAGATTGTTTAGCTTTCATTCTCATTCCAACCACAGGAAGGTACAAAGTGGAAGGATGGTTATATGATTTACACTTGTAGAAGATCATTCTGCTCTGTAGAGAATGGAATGTAAGGGTCACGAGCAGGGGGGAGACCAAGTTGTCTCCTAAATTAAAGTAGGTGAGAAGTGACAGCAGTTTAGAGTCGGATGGTGGCAGCTGAGGAGATGAGAAGTGATCTCATTCAGGATATGTTTTGCGGACAGAGCCAATTAGATGAGCTAAAGGAGTAAATGTGGTGGGTACTGGGATGAAGAAAAGAAAAGAGACAAAAATGGTTCCCAGGTTTTAAAATTTGGGATCCAAGCAATGGGTCGATGATATTCAACAATGCTTTGGAGAATGGTGGGAATCAAATGTTCAGCTTGACCATATTAAATTTGAGATATCTATCACTGAAGTGGAGATGTGGAGTAGGTCATTGGTTATGTGAGTCTAGAGCTTAGAAGAGAAGTCAGCATTAGAAATAAAGGTTTATTTAGATGGTATTGAAGCCATCAGCATGGATGAGATGACCCAGGGAGAGTGGGGATGGAGAGGAGAAGAGCTGAAGCAATCGTGTTTCTAGGTCTGGGCAAGGAGAAAGCAGCCAAGGAGATCAAGAGGGAGCACCCAGGAGTCTGGAAAAAGAATAGGGATGCATGGTGTCCTGGAAACCTATAGAAGGAAACTTTTAGGAAGGAGAGAGTGGATAGTGGTGTTAAATACTGTTAAAGGATCACATAAGATGAGGACAGAAAAGTGCCCATTGGCTTTGGCAAAGTCAGAGTTTCTTAATGAGGTTTTGGCAGCACGGTGGGAACAGAGACCAGTTGGAGTGGGTTAGGGAGAGAATGGGAGGTGAGAAAGTGAGGACCCAGCCTGGATGGTTAGTTGGTAGCAAGGTAGGGGCAGTCAGCCTGGGCCCTGGGTGGGACTGATCTCTGCATGTTGAGAGAGGAAGGTGTTGAAGGAGAGGCTAAGAAGTGGCTGTAGAACCAAGAAACTCCCATTGTTGCTTCTGGATCTGCAAGAGGACTGTGAGGACTGTGTGTGACCCCAGGGTGTTTATGCAGGGGACTGAGACCCCAGGAGGGTGGAACTCTATCCCGGCACAGACCCCATCATCCATTACCTGAAGTCTGTAAGGAAGGAGCCCTTGACGCGGGTTGCCAGGGACTCATGCGGGGGGCTCTTGAGCGGCCCCTGCCTCACCTTACGAGGTCATTCAGGAGTTATATGGAGGGCTCCTTTACCTTTGGCCATCATCTTGCACTCATCTTTCACAGGCCTCTGTGAGTGAGAAAAAAAAAAAATCTCCCCCAAAGCATTAAAATTAATGGCGAAAGGCAAAACCTCTCCCTCCTGTTGAATATTCTGTAGGCCTTGAATCATTGCTACCCCACCTTTCCTGAACTCCCGAGTTTGAATTAAACAACACACACAAGTATCTAAAAGGGTGATGTAGGATCGCCTGTCACTCAGGGCTGTCGGGAGCGGCGCCGTTGTTTACTGCAGTGCGACCGCCTGGGGGAGGAGTGGCTTGGAGAGGTGTGAGTGGGAAGAGGCTCAGCCCAGAGTAGAAACTCAGCATGTATGAGCTGAAAGAGCTGTGGGGACCGAGCGGCGTGTACACCAGGGCCCACGAGGTGAAAGGAGGTGCTGCTTACAGTCAGTTGCAGCCAAAACCCGGGCTTCAGTTGTGGAACATGCATTGTGAGGAAGGACGGGTGCAGCTGGCATCAGCTCCCCCTCGGAGTGTGCGTGGGCTGCGTGGGTGTGTGGGCAAGACCACCATTTTCTAGGTTGCAGTGTAAATAAGTGTGAGTGTGGATGTCTGTGGAGAGACACAGGAAGAACGTTGTCAGAAACCAAGAGGCCAGAGCACTAGTCCTAGTTCTGTCACTAAAATGCACCGTGACCTTGGAGAGCCACTCAGGCTCTCTGAACATCTGTTTCCCCATCTTTGAAATGGGAAGAATCACACCCGCCCTTCCTGTTCCCTGAGGAACAGGGCTATACACAAGGTCCTGTCTGCAGGAGTTGGAGATATATGGATGTTTCTCTGTGTATTTTTAAGTACGAAGGGATGCGGATGCTGATAAGGGTGTGAATTTGAATCTTTGCATTTATAAGTGGACTGGTGAAGGGAAGTTTGTGTGTCTGATTTGTATGGGAATGAGAGGTGTGTCTGTCCTTTGCGTGACCGACCTATGCGTGTGTGTGAGTGTGTGTGTGTGTGCATGTGTATATGTGTGTGAAAGAGAGAATTCTTCCATGTAATTACACTCTCACACTCATGCTTTCGTAGGGCTGGCATTTGGATATTTGAGAATTTGCAAATAGATGGTATAATGTGCTTTTCCTGGTGGGTGTGCATGCTGGCTGTCTAGAGTATATGCTTCTATTTCTATATGCTCCCATGCTTCTTGGCACACACCCCCCGCCTCCACCTGTGCATTGTTGCATGGCAGGGATGTATTCAGTCGGGGAGCACACAGGCATCTCCACCATGATGCCAGTACCAGTGGGTGTGTAAATTCTGCCCGTGTGTGGCTGCACACGTGTGCAGACACCCAGAGTGAGGCTCCAGGCCAGCTGCCTCTCCTCCCTCAGCCCCACCCTTGTGTCAGGCTCCTCTGCAGACATGAGACATGGCAGTTGAATTGTGAGTTTGCCCGGCATGTGCTTCACTGATGGCTGTCAATTTTATCAGGGAAGGAGTGGCATTTGCCTACCTCCCAGGTCCAGGCAGGGCCCCTTGTGCCAGACTGGGTCTGTCGGCCCCAGCCATGAGGCAGGTTTACTCTGAGGGTGTTTCAGAGGTGATGTCTTCCACATGAGCCTTCACCCTGTACCGAGAGGATCATTTTTCCAAATATCCCCTCGGCTTTTCCAAGTGCTGCCCACACTCACTCTGACCTTCCACTGACCTCGTGTTTGCTTGTGAGGGCACAGTGTATGTCTGTGAAACAGTATTTTTCTCTCTGCAAAGCTAAGAAGCTTAATACTGTGCTTTTTCAAGCTGAGCACGCCCAGCCTTCCAGGCCTGTAGCCAGGGCCACTGCACAGCACAA
The DNA here is from genome assembly GCF_015220235.1 of Choloepus didactylus. NCBI lineage: Eukaryota > Metazoa > Chordata > Mammalia > Pilosa > Megalonychidae > Choloepus > Choloepus didactylus. Next base: position 81,407,860 of record NC_051308.1, on the reverse strand, counting down.
ATGCAGAAGGTACCATTCACATCATGGAGTCCATGAATAGTGGCCACAGAGTTGTGGCCCTGCCTGTGGCCATGGGCTGCTTTTCTTCTGCCCGCAGTGACCTCAATTGTGTGCACAACAGAGCATTTGTTCACCTGTATGTTTTGTGAGATTGAGACACAGGGTCTTCTGTGTTTGTGATGCATGGGGGAGTCACACACATGTGAATATGCAATGCTGTCCTAGAAATGCCCGGGGAGAATAACTTCATTCATCACCACTTACAGGATTTGCAAAATGGGCCGCTGCAGATATTTAGGTGAAAGTGTGAGAGCCTGTGGGGCATGAGTTTTAAGCATCTGAAGCAGTATAATATATGAAATGGTGTATATCCTTTGTGTCTCTGCATGTGTGCTCCAAAAACTAGATCAATGTTTTTGCACGTAGCAAGGAATCAAAAGTAATTCCCAGGGAGAATTGGAGGTTGAGAGTCTACAGAGGGTAGGCAGGCATATAAAAAAATATCGGGGCATGTAGAGGACTCTGCACCTTTGTCTGGAAATCTGCTGGTGGCTGTGGGGCTTGAGATTCCTAGAGGTTGGGGTGAACTGAACCTGTCCGTTTTTCTTTCCCAGAAGAGACAGAAGGAGAAGACACCACATGTCGATGTGGGAGCCACGCAGCAGCCACCTGTATGTGTGTACCGGTTTGCGTGTTTGTGAGTGGTTACGTGTGGGTGTGGGGACTATGTGTCTTTGTCCTGGCCATGGACAGAGCGGCACTGGGTGTGCATATCAGTGTGTGCTTCGGTGTGTGTGTGTGTTCTGTGCACATGGTTTGTGGATATTCTCGTCCGCACCTTTCCGTGCGAGCTTATATCCGTGTATGTCTAAAGTTCGTGGACCTGTGTTGTTTGTTCTTGTTTGACCTGTGAGTGATCACGCATTGGTGTTGGGAATTAGTGTTGGTGGGTGTTCCTTGTATGTAGGCAGTTGTATACAGATATGTGTGTGCCTCAGTGAGGGTGTGTGTGGTACATGTGAGTGTCCCCTTCACCCTTTGTAAGCGTGTGCCCACAGGCATAAGTGAGTGAAGGAGGAGGTGACTGCCCTCTGCCATGTGCACCTACTCGTGTGCTCTTCTGTATGTGTCTTGTTTGTGTGCTCCTGCTGCCACGTGAATGCTCGACTAGGCCCCTGAGCCTGAGGGGCTCCGCACATACACTCTTCTGGGATTTTAATTCGCTGTTGTGGATTAGACCTACAGCACCCCTATCTTTAGAGGGTGATGCCAAGACTTCTTTGAACATGGGTCTGCTTGCCACGGTCCTTGTTCTTTGATAGTGTCTGACCTCTGTACATCTCAACCCTTGCTATCCCAACTGTAATCTAAAGGGGAAAGGAGAGGGAGAGGAGAGGTGGAGGAGAGGATCTAGTGGCCTCGAATTAAGGGCCATTGTGGGCACAGAGTAGGTTGATGCCCTAGAAGCAAAGGAGAGCAGGGAAATGAAGACCTGGTAAAAGCCTGGTTTTTTGTACTGCCTGCCTTACCTGCAGGATGAAAGGCTCCTTGGCTCTTGGGGACATGGAACTCTCAGTCCTGGAGCTGCTTACCCACTCCCCAACCCCCATCCAGCCCCACGCCTCAGGGACTGCAGAGCAGGGATGAGCGTGGGAAAGCCAATGACCTGCTCATGTGTGGCCCACTCCTGCTCCTTGCATTTTTCTGTGCTTCCGTCTGCAGGTCCCAGGCTCTCCCCTTTGCTCTCCCCACCCTATGTCCTGCCCTTCTGGCCTATAGCTGCCAGGCTCTGACCACGGCCCCCGCCCTCTCCCCTTTGCAGGAGAGAGCGGAGGCGCCGACACCACATGTCGGTGTGGGAGCAGCGGACGAGCCAGCTGCGCAGGCACATGCAGATGTCCAGCCAGGAGGCCCTCAACAAAGAGGAGGCCCCGCCAATGAACCCCCTCAACCCCCTCAATCCACTGAGCCCCCTTAACCCGCTCAATGCCCACCCCAGCCTCTACCGGAGACCCCGACCCATCGAGGGCCTGGGCTTGGGCCTGGGCCTGGAGAAGTGCGAGGAGGAGCGCATCAGCCGCGGGGGGTCCCTCAAGGGGGACGGAGGGGACCTGCCAAGCATCCTGGACAACCAAAGGAGCTCCTTGACCCTGGGCAAACGGGAGCCACTGTGGCTGGCCAGGCCCTGTCATGGGAACTGTGACCCAACCCAGCAGGAGGCTGGGGGAGGGGAGACTGTGGTGACCTTTGAGGACCGGGCCAGGCACAGGCAGAGCCAGCGGCGCAGCCGGCACCGCCGCGTCAGGACGGAAGGCAAGGAGTCGGCCTCGGCCTCCCGGAGCAGGTCCGTCAGCCAGGAGCGGGCTCTGGACGAAGATGTGCCCGCCCAGGGGGAGAAGGACCGGGAGCCCCGGGGCGGCCGCGGGGGCAAGGAGGCAGCAATCCAAGAAGAAGAGAGAGCTCAGGATTTAAGGAGGTAAATTAGAGAGTGTCCGGTAGGCACTTAGCACAGGCTGGCTTTAAGAACTTCAGTAGAGGGCCTTCTGAGGCTCTGTTTGGCCACCGCCCATTGGAAATGGGTCATTTAGGTCCGTATGGTGGATGGATGGACTGAAATAAGGCAGTGGACACTGCCCACAGGCCATAGCTCGTCTCTGCCAGCCTGGGTGAGCAGTGAAGTGAGAGGCTGGTGGAAGGCAGGGGATGCTACACGTTCCCTTCATCATTCCCTCGTGCCAGGTGCATCAGCCACCTGAGACCTTTATTAAGGTCCAAGCACCAGCTCTCTGTCCCTCTGTCTTCACAGAACTAACAGTCTGATGGTGCCCAGAGGCTCCGGGCTGGCAGGAGCCATCGATGAGGCTGACACCCCTCTAGTCCTGCCTCATCCAGAGCTGGAAGTGGGGAAGGATGCGGCGCTGACAGAGCAGGAGCCGGCAGGCAGCAGTGAGCAAGCCCTGCTGGGGGACGTGCAGCTCGATGTAGGCCGGGCCATCAGCCAGAGTGAGCCAGACCTCTCCTGCATCACAGCCAACACGGACAAGGCCACCGAGAGCACCAGCGTCACTGTGGCCATCCCTGACGTGGGCCCCTTGGTGGATTCGACGGTGGTGCACAGTGAGAGCACGGTCCCTGCCCCTGCTCCCCCAGGCTGCCCTTCCCACCCAGGGCTGGGGACACGGTGTGTGGGAGCCAGTCCAGCAGAGCCACATGGCAAGCCCCACCCGCTGAACTAAATCATTCTTCCACAGATACCAATAAAAGGCAGTTTTCTCCTAGATTGCAGGGAAATAAGAAGTGAGAATTTTCTTGATCTTAACTTTTGTCGATATGATTTCTTTAAACCTTTGGCCCCTGTGAACACACTACAAGCTTCTGAGAGATCATATCTGATTTAGTTCTCAGTTATATATTCAGCTATTTTGATTTAATGTATGGATATTTGATGGCATTTGTCCTGACCTCAAAGGTGCTCTGCCACCTGGACGGGTTAGGGAGCCTCTTTTGTCATGACAGAACCTGGAGTGAGGATGGCAGGAGGCTGGGTTTTGGTTTTGTCTCTGCTTAGTGACGGACCTCGCAAAAGCCTCTGAGTCTCTTGAGTCCTCAATTCGTCATCTATAAAATGAGGGCATTGAACTAGATGATCTCTGAGATCTTTCCCTGTACTAACATTTTATGATTGTATTACTCTTATCAACTCTTTTTCTCCTAGGAGCCTTTATTCACCTTCTCTCAATCCCAGTTCCCTCAGGCAACAGATCTTAATCTAAGAGGCTTTAAAGAGGAAAACAGGAAAAAAAAAATCACTTAACCTATTACCCCATACCTGTGCTAACCCCACACCCCATACATGAACTAACCTCACACCCCATCCTTGCACTAACACCACACCCCTTCAATGAACTGACCTGCTGCTGCCCTGATCACTGAATTGTGACAACAGAACTCCACCCTTGCCCTTTTTCCTCCCTGGCTTTTTCCATATTTTTCTCTTTTCAAATCATAGTCATTTCGCTCACTCCCTGCTCTTCTTCCTTCCACTGTTCCATCTCCGATCCTTCACCTTCACTATACTGAGAACAACAGCATTGTTTTAAAAGTGAAATCCCCATGTCCAGTTCTTTCTGGGGTTGACCTGGACATGTCTCAGGATCTCAGAGTTGGAACCTCTTTTGGTCTTTGCTTTATTTTATGTTCTAACTAATAAGTGCTTTGTACCCTAGGGCTCTACTCAGAAAAATTTGAATCTCCTTCTGTTCCCATTCTGGGGCTAGTCTGTGGGCTTGGTCATAGGTAAGAGGGTGTTATCAGAAGGCTTTTGGATACTTCCTCTATCTTACCCTTTAGAAGGATGAGCCATGGGACAGGACAATAGTGGTTTGTTTATACAAGGTTCCAGGGTTGAATTATTCACTAAATAGAGAGCACTGAGAGAGATTTACTTGATCCCTTTCCCTATCCCAATAGCCTCAACTTCTTGCCAACTTAACCAACACTGTGACTTGGCTGTGGAAACAGAGTAGCAGCCTCAGGGCTCTGCTAACATCTCTGGCTCCTTCACCCTCCCAATCCTGGAAGGCAGTCATGGACCCATATTTATATGAACATAGCATTCTCATTTCTTCATTCATCATGGCTGAAAAACACACACAGCCAGAAAGCCAGCTGCAAACAGAGTAATGGTTTTTTGAAGTCTTCCATTGCAGTGTGACTTCACTGAAAGGATGTAGGATTTCAAATCAGGAACCCATATAGCTATATGACCTTAGGAAAAATAATTCAATTCTCTGAACTTCAGTTTTCCCATCCATATAGTGGGGAAAGCAGTGCATGTTGCTCAAAGCTGATGCAAAAACTTGATAAGTAAATATATACAAAGAATCTAGTATGAAGGCAAAACTTTATAAATTGTACAACAAACCATAGAAGAGGAAAACGTGATCATTATTATTTTTATGGCATAAAAGGCAATACCAAATAAAATTAAGGAGAGGGTAGGGATAAGAGGAGAGGAGGGGCTTAACTCAGTGCATTCTAATGAGTACTCAGCCCTGCTGTTTGCAGGGCACCTTACCAGGAGCATCCCCATAGCCTTGTACCAAACTGTTCATCCCATTCCCAGTTGAAAATAAAGGGCACTATTCTCATATGTAGCAGGGTTTCTCAATATCTGAACATGTTCCTCTTGCAGTCAGCAACAAGACTGATGGAGAAGCCAGTCCTCTGAAGGAGGCAGAGATCAAAGAGGATGAGGAAGAGGTAGAGAAGAAGCAAAAGAAGGAAAAACGTGAGACGGGCAAAGCCATGGTGCCCCACAGCTCCATGTTCATCTTCAGCACCACCAACCCGTAAGATGCCCTCCATCCCTTCCCCTTCAGGGTCAGGGTAAACAGCCAGGGCTTGGGCCAGGATGGGTGATGGGGAAAAGGCAGGATGAGACCATGTCATCTACCTGAGCCTTCCCGGTGGAGTGGTCAGGCCCCCGAAGCATCCAGGATGCCCCCCGGGTGAGGTGGGTTACGGAATTAAACCGCCTCTGCATCCTGTGTCCATAATCTCAAAAGTGCCTTAAGACAGGAAGCATGAGAGGGAGGAAGGAGATCTACTTGAGGTTGGAACACTGAATATTCCAGAGGTGGACAGAGCCAAGAATGTGGAGCCCAGGATGACCAGGTCATGCATCCATTGGAATTTAAGAGTATTGGTCCCACTGACCTACACATGGATTTTGAAATAGCTTCTTCCTCAGAGCAGAGGTTGGGCATGAAGTGGGGTATCTTAAAAGAGTCTAGAAGGTTAAAATCAGGAAAGATGGAATTCTGAAAAGGAAGCTGACTTCTGCCCCTGAAGTGATCAGGACATGCATGAAGAGCAGCTTCTAGGGCCGGGATGACATGAAAGCTGTCAGTGACTACATGGGCAGGGTTCAGGCAAAGATCTAGAAAGGATGGAACCCAGTTTGACATATGTCAGGCAATCAGAGGCTAGAATATAATCTATAGAATATAATTACTCTAATGACAATGTTTGGGACTGATGAAAAACCTGTTACTGTTTTCATCAGGAATTTTAGAATTAAGGTCTGTGTTTATATATTTTCTAGTTCCTTATCATTTTTGGTGTGCCCAGTTCCCTTGCAGTAGGGGAATCAACATTGAGATACATTGGAATGTCTCCACGTATACCCGCCCCAAGTTTGTCTAGTCTGATGCTGGCTGCAACCCATGGATCAGACACACTTGCAGCTAATGTATCTTGGCTTGCGTACTGCAGCCGCTAACCAATCTGATTACCTTCCCCCACTGGGGCTTTAAATCAAGGAGGGTGCCTGAGAAATTAAATTGTTCTCCCTGGCGGCTTCCTCTGGTGAGGGCCTGGCTGTCTGGAAAAGGCTGGTGTGTGTGTGTTGGGGGCGGGGTTGGGGTTAGAGGGTGGCAAGTAAGAAGGATGGGTCTGGGAGGGAAGTGGGGCCAGCTTAGCAGGGCTCCCCCAACCCACAGGATTCGGAGGGCCTGCCACTACATCGTGAACCTGCGCTACTTTGAGATGTGCATCCTCCTGGTGATTGCAGCCAGCAGCATTGCCCTGGCGGCTGAGGACCCTGTCCTGACCAACTCTGAGCGCAACAAAGTGGGTACACAGGGGCCATTGACCCGCCTCCTGAGTGGCCTGGTACCCATCCTGTCCCAGCTCCTCCCCGTCCCAGCCCTGGAGGTGAATTGAGATGGGTGGGAGGAGAAGGCCAATCCTGGGAGATAAGGAAGGTCTGAGAAATTGTCCATCCACATTCCTCAGGGTGAAGTAGGAGTCATTCCAAGAACAGCCCCTCCCTGGCTGCACTGCACGCATTTATGCCTCAGCAGCGGGCCTCATGCCCAGAGCCAGCCAGGCTATGAAGGGGCCGCAGCAAGCTGTGGGCTCAGATGCGGGGTCTTACATGGGGTCCTGGGTGATCTGTATGACATTCGGTTGCTGCAGTGCTACCACAGAGTTGAGACATCTCCTGAAGGTCCCAGGGAGGTGCAAGGAGATGTGAGGGAGGTGAGGAGGAGAGAAGCTGGCTAGGATTCCTGGCTTGAACCAGAACTGGAGGGAGAGGATTGTGGGCCATTTCAGACCCAAGAAGTTAAGTTTTAGGCAAGGGGAAGAAAGGGCCAAGGACCAGCCATGGGTCATTTCGTTCCAGTAGGTTCCATGGCCCCTTTCCTCCCTGCATCCATCCCTCGCTCCTACTAGGGGTTATTATCCCAAGCCTTCATTCTGAGATAGAAATGAGCGGGGGTTGGGGTGGCATGCAGGACTGCATGTGTCTGAGGCTAGGTGGGGGTGTGTGTGGGGCCTGGTGACCACATGGGGTCCTCTTCCCCTCCCCTGCCCTATCACCATATGTGTCTTACAGGTCCTGAGGTATTTTGACTATGTTTTCACTGGCGTGTTCACCTTCGAGATGGTTATAAAGGTAAAAGCCTCTAGAGGAAATGGGGGCTTTGGGGCTTGGATGGGTCATCTGTCTATTCCTCTAGTGTAGGGCTCTCCCCCAATGCTGTCACCTGCTAGCCAATGACCAAGCTGCAGGAAGGCCTCCACTGACCCCTTTTCTGGCCTCAGAATCCTGGCGAAATTGATCTTGGCAGGACACAACCGTGTGGATATGTTTAGTCTGTGGCCACAGTAGGAGGCTGGTCTACTCCCAGGCAAGCAATAGGAGGTGCTTGGGCTTGGGGCCTGCATTCCCCTCCCCGGGGGACTTCCCAGTTGGAGCCTGAGTGAGTGCCAAGGCAAAGCGTTGGGTAGAGATGGGTCTTCCAACACTCCGTCTAGTCCCAACCGCACTCACTCCCCTCCAGTCCATTCCCTACCGCTCTAACACCCTACATTTCTATCTTATTCCTAGTCCTCATCTCACCATAGGAGAAGCACCCATCTGAGCTTTTATCCATCTGTGCCTGTGGGGATGCTTGGTGCTCTGAGCCACTAATGAATGGAGGAATGTGGCAGAGTTCTGGGACTGCCAGAGTCTGGTTGAACCCTGGGCAGGAATGAGATGGTGCCTCGGTCCTCCCAGTTGTGTGGAGAGAGCCTGTTTGACCCATTCTTCTCCTTGTCAGATCCCACTGTAGGACTGTAGAGATAGTGGCACTGGAGGGACTGCCATGATGAACCCAGAGCTCAGAGTAAGCACTGTCTACACCTCCTGGGCTCATCTGCAGCTATTCACAACTTTCTCTTGCAGATGATAGATCAGGGCTTGATCCTGCAGGATGGGTCCTACTTCCGAGACCTGTGGAACATCCTGGACTTTGTGGTGGTGGTTGGCGCATTGGTGGCTTTTGCTTTGGCGTAAGTGGCTCTTTATTCTCCTGTTCCGTTCCCTTCCCTACCCTCTTCCTGGAGACTCTGGCTGATTTGAGGCCTTTTCTAGGGCCAGCCTGAGAAAAAATGCACTGAGAATGATGCTAAAAAGTGCTGCCCTGGAGCCCTTCTTCATTTACCCTCAGCAGAGCTCCTGAGAACCTCACAGCTTCGGCTCATGTGCCCTAAGTGGTGGGACAGGGGAAGGGGGAGCAGGGAAAGTGGCTAGAGAAAAGTCACAGGCCCTGGGATTTCATTTCTTGGAGAAGAGTAAGAAAGAGCAGGCCCTCACCTGTGTGGGTAGTACCTCCAAAGGCCCAGGAATGGACTCAGAGACAGCTGACATGCCCTTTCATTGCTCGATTCTGTCAAACAAAGGAGCAGGTTGGAAGAAAGCAGGGTATAGAAGGTGAAGCATGATTAGGGCCACAGAACCCTGGGCATGGGTTGCTTTTCTGCCCATGAGCACAGGTATCCCAGACTCATTCTCTGGACATAAAAACCATAATAATATGCTTCATCTCCAAAAAGAAAGATGTTCCCAACCTTCCTTGAGAACACACTTAGGAAAAAAGTCTTAAACTGCTCAGATAACTAAACCATGTTCATTACATTTGGGGATTTTTTTTTTCAAACATTGATTCAGTTCTAGTGGCTTGATAACCATATTATGACATTTTCTGTGGAATTCACCCCAAGGACAGTGCTCTCCCAGATTTCCAGGGTGTAGCTAGGGACTAGGGATGCTGTCAGGGCCTTTTCCTAACCTGGTGCCTAAAGTGTTGCCCAGTAGGATGAAGGGCAGCCTTTTGGCTCTGTCTGTACCTTGTTCTACTACCTGAGCAGTTTCACCCTCTTCCCAGATGGCACAGAATTCCCAAACCATCCCCCCAGCTTCTCTGAGTACAAGTGGGAGCTATGTCTTCTAAGCAAGGCTCTAACTACACTGTGTGATAGGGCAGAAGGAAATGTTCAGGAGCTGCTGTCATTTCTGGAAGCTGCAAAAGGGAAGGAACAAAGGTTTGCTCTTCCCAGGTCCATGTGATCATTAAGGGGTCGTCCCATTCTGCCTTCTCTCCAAGCACTGTCCCCTTCCATCCCTTGTCCATTCTGGCAGGGAAGGAGGTGGGGTGAGAGGTCAAAGAAATTTTTCCCCAAGTGGCCTAGGGCAGGGGTCTCTATATAGAAGAGGAGAAAGGTCCACAGCTGTGCTGAAGGTCCAGCATCTCCCAGAACGTGGAAATAGACTGTGCCCGTTGTTGCCCAGCTGTGGGGGCGACCCTCCAAAGGAGAGCTGGGTTGAGTACGGTTTGTGGCCCTGAGCCAGGCTGGCGATGAGGACAACTCCAGTGTCCCTCGTTTCCATGTGCACGAGTGTATTAATCCCATTGGGGAGATGTGGAATCACCCCTTCCCCTCACAAAAAGGAAGCCTCCCACCAGACACGGCTGACATGGTCCTGAGGAAATTTCACAGAAGCACTTGGCTCCTGCATTGACTCTCACAGCAAGCTGAGAAGAAAGGCAACTCTGGCTCCTACCGAGGGGCCTCCCAGCTCCTCTTCCTTCTTCCTGGAAAGAAGCATTACATCTGCCTTTGTCCTAAAGAGGCCCACCTTTTTTGTTAGAGATAAATATTACCCATGGATTTTGAAAAGGTCAAGTTCCCTTCTTGTTGTATCAATTCATTTGCACATATTAATTACCATACTGTTCTTTTCTATTATTTGGATGTCAGTAAAACATTTTGTTTCTCTGAAGAAATGCAGGAGGAAGTGAGGGAAGCATATAGGAAACAACCCACCCTGTCTTTAGGATGAGCAGGACTCACTGGGCAGTGACAGGACAAAGTAGCAGAAAGAGCATAGGCTCTGGCACCAGGCAGGCCCCAGTGGGAATCCCAGGGCCTCTGCTTTGCAGCTGTGTGTCCTTGAGCGAGTTATGAACCCTCTTAGCCTCACTTTCTGCACCTTTAAAATGGGGACAAAATAATGAGTGTAAAGTGCTTCTCACAGGGCCTGACAGAGTGAGCAATCAATAAATGTTAATTCCCTGCCTTATCCTTCCATTCTGCCGTCACATCATGAAGTCTGAATATTGGAGCAAGGTATAGATGAAGATGAAGCTAGGCTGGTGTCCAAGACTTGGTCGTCTTACATGCGCACACGCACGCCCATGCATGCCTGTGCCTGTGCGCTTAGTAACCAGGTGGCGCAGGTAGGTGGGTGCAGTGTGGGGAGTGTGGGGGGAGGTGCACTTTAGAGGGACCTCTGCATGCCCCCTCTTTACAGTCCAGCTGTCTGTCCTCAGATCCAGACCAATGACAGTATGTCAGAGGGTTGTCATCTGTCTTGTTCTTTCTTTGTGCCCCTTGAAACATGGCGGTGGTGGCTTTGGTGCTGGTGGCATTGGGAAGCCTTAACAGCCCCAGAGTCGAAGACTTTCTGTTGGTCCTCAGAACAGGTACAGTGCAGGGGGCACCAGAAATCGCCTGGTCCTGGGGTCCACGCTCAGATGATGGATTGAGAGCTTATGATCCATCATTTGCTTTTAGTGACGTCACTTCTTGAATTTTTTTCTTCATTTCTCTCTGAAATGCAGATGGTTCTTGCTAACCCTTCTCCATCCACTCTCTTATGATCACCCTTCCGAGCTTGCCATGCACATTTCCTCTCCCTTTCACCTGCTCATGAAATAGGCTCACCCTCTCCTCTCCTCAAGTCTTTATCACTTTTGCTGCGGTCCAGGTAGTGCTTTCTTGCCTGTACTTCCTAACTCCACTCTCTCCCTTTTGTCATCAAGAGCCCCAGAGAATTCAGCTCTTCCATCACTTTGGTAGGGCTGGCAAGAGCCTGGCCTGGGGCAGAGAGTGAAATGAAGTCCCCAAGCCTATGTCCCACCAAAGGGCTCAAGCCAGCAGGAAGTCAAGTCTGGATTTGATATGTCTGAGGCTTTTCAAGTATCTCCCTCCCTGTGGTTACAACATTTCTTTTATCCTTGTGGTTACAACTTTTATCCAATTTATTTGCCCCCTCTGAATGTTTACCATTCAGACAATCTTACTTCTATATTGGCCTCTTTCCTTCCTCCTTGAAATTGAACCTTGCCATACTGGGGCATCTGGGAAGGCTGGTGTTCAGTCAATTTGAGCAACTAATTGTGGGACTTGTGAGAAATCAGTGGTGACTTGGCCCTACCTCCACCAACACCAGCCAGAGCCTTCTCAGGACCCAGCCCAACTCCCAAGACCCAAAGCCCCTAACCAAGGGAAGGGAATGGCCTCTAGCTGAATTCTCAAAGAAAGCAACTTTGTCCACTGTGTCCTTCTATTGCAGAGGCCTGCACAGAGATGGATGCACCTGCCATCATGTATGTTTTCTATAAGCATATATGTGTTTATGTAGCAGCTGAAGAGAAATCTATGTTCTCTATAGCTGCATACATCAAGTAAAGGGATTCTTTATAATGTAAACCTGACAAATTCTGTTTTGGAACCTTAATTTACTTTAGAGGAGGAGAAAAGGGGATTTATTTTATAAGCATGGGTATCAGGAGATAAGAAAATAAATGGAAAGATAGCCCTTACTGAAATTTTTCTGCTCTTCCCAATCCACTTTTACATTATAAAGCATTTATGAGAGCACTCAGGTCTCTTTCTTTAAGCCTGACACCTCTGTAGGGAGGTGGGCAGAGTTTTGGCAAAGGCTGGGAACTGTTCTCCCTCATTCCATTGTCCTCACAACACCCCACTTTCTGGGCCATATGGAGACACAGTGTTTGCCAACTATAAATGTCCCGAGCTGTGCCTTTTCCTCTTTGAGGTTTCAAGAAAAGTCTGGTGAGTGGCTAGGTCTATGAAACCTTTCTTTTATACTTTTCTTCCTAAAGAAAGGGGATTCTTCTGTTTGATCATCATTTTATACTGAAGGACCGGAAACTGCTTTTTCCGGCTTCCTCACACCCTGTTGTCATTGCTTCTGCTTCCCATCCTCTTCGGTGGGAAGGCAGAGATGGCTACAGCCTTGGCATTTCTGGATATCTGCACCTCAGGCACATTTCCTCACTGCAGGGCGCCCCCAAGAGTCAGCTGCCTGGTAGGGCAGTCACGTGAGCACCAGGCCAGCTCGTGTTCATGAGCCTTATGGGATCCTGCACATTGAAGATGAGACTGCTGTATCGTCGTGTTTTGGGTCTTCAGTGTTTAGTGAAGTGATGTGGGCAGGCAGGTGGTCAGGGACAGGAGCTTGGAGAGGGCTAGAACATGTGTATTTGTTTGTGTGTGTGTCTAATATTACACCTGCACCCCAGCCCAGGACCCTCACCCTCTACATTTCCATTGCTCCCCAACATGTTACTTGACTAACTCAAGTCAAATCGGCAGGTGAGATATTCTGGGTTGGATTCTAAATAGTACTCTCACAGTTTATAATTGCTTGTCAGCACAGACAATTTAATAGACGATAACTAGCCATTCTCCTCCCACCTCCTCCCCCACCTTGGGACATTCTCTGGCCTGTGCCTCAGTCCGAGTCGTGCAGGCTCTCTGGAAGCTGATGCCAAAGGCTCCCATTGCCATTTGCCATCCTAGCAGGGCATGAGGTGAGGTCAGGTCTCCTTGACATGTGGGATCTGGATCACAGCCGCACTTGGCCTTTTGTTATTCAGTCCTTAGCCAGAAAGGAAAAACATGAGTCAGTCTGCCTCTTGATGCCAGAAGGCACCAGAGTTCCCACATTAGCTTTCATTACATTCTTTTGATTGAAGTATGTCACTTTCCTAACACTTGACACTCTGCCCTAGTGTCTAAGATGGATAAGGTCTGTTGAAAGCATTCAGAACCAGCCACAGCAGCAGAGCTGGTTCTACATTCATTCAATGAAATTCACAGTCACAGACAACAGAATATGCTACTCTGGTTCTGGTTTTGCATGTAGGTTTGTGTTTGTTAAGGTGTGAATGCACACACATAAGAAAGGAGTAAATGCTTGTACCTGCCACACTCAGCCAAGCATAAAAACAATACAACAAACACTTCACCGTATACCTGGCTGTCCCTTGCACCTTTTTTTCACTATTTCCCTTTGTTCAAGGCAATTCCCCTCAAGCCTTATGCTTTGCTTATAGGACTTCTTTCTTGACAGCCTCTATTCTTCTGAAACTGAAAGGGCAGTCTCCCAAAGGAAGCTGTGACTACACATTAATCTTGTAGGAAAATTTAAAAAGCAAGAGTGGACAAAATCCTGCTTCATGCAAAGAAGACCCATTTACCACTGAGCCAGACAGGCCATCCAGTTCCACCGCTCTGTGGAAGAGAATGGAAGATTAAAATTAAATTTAGCCATCAGGTAGTCCATTAACTGTGGATTTAGGAAGCCAGCTGAGAAGGAATTGGAAATTTCCAGCAATGGGCAGAGAGTAGGATGTGTTGTTCCTTGAGGCTCCAGCTTTGTTTTGTTTTGTTTTTTAATGTAATTTTATTGAGATTTTTCACACACCATACATTCCACCCAAAGTATACAATCATTGGTTCACAATATCATCATAGAGTTGTGCACTGATCACCAATATCATATTTAGAACATCTGCATTACTCCAGAAAAAGAAATAAAAAGAAACCAGAAAACCCCACACATCCCATACCCCTTATTGCCCCCTCCCCCTTATTGACCACTAGTATTGTACTCTACCTAGTTTTAAGACTTAACAATAGAGGTAGGTTAACTAAGACAGTGAAGTATAGTCTGAGATAAATATATAGATCAGTGGAACAGAACAACACATTCAGAATTAGATCCCTACAAACATGGGCAACTGACTTTTTTTTTCTATATACTCATATAATCATTATCAAAGATCAAAGCTATAGGATTACAGTTGTTGAACAACTTCAGGTATTTCCTTCTGTCTACTCTAAAACACTAGACACTAAAAAGAAATCTCTATATAATGACTCAGTAGTCACAGTCATTTCTTAAATCCTAATTTCTCAGTTACACCTCCTCCCTCTCATTTGATCTTTCAATCTTGAAGGATATCTGGGCAATGACCATTTTAACTTCTTCATGCTGGAAAGGGGTGTTGACATTTTGGGACAGAGGAATGAAACTGGTTTATGTTCTTGGAAAGACTGGTACCTCTGGGTTTCAGGGCTTATCTGGCATGGGATCAATCTGGAGGCCTTAAGTTTCTGAAAAAATAAACTTGCTAAGAAAAACTTTTATAAAGACTTAGATAGAGCCCAGAGCATGCTCTAGGGTTTTCAGGAATACTGTTAGTTGGGGCTTGACATACTGTGGTAGTTTGCAGTATCTGGCTAAAGCTTGTATAAGAGTAACCTCCAGAATGACCCCTCAACTCTATTTGAAATCTCTTAGCCACTGAAACTTTATTTTGTTCCATTTCTTTTCCCCTTTGTGGTCAAGAAATCTTTCTCAATCCCAAGCTGCCAGGGCCAGGCCCATCCCTGGGAGTCGTGTCCTACATAGGAAGGAGAGTAGTGAGTTTATTTACAGAGTTGGCTTAAAGAGCAAGGCCACATCTGAGCAACAAAAGAGACTCTCTGGGGGGTGACACTTCAGAATAATTACAAGTAGGCCTAGCTTCACCACTGCAGAAACAAGTTTCATAAGGGCAAGCCTCAATATTGAGGGTTTGGCTTATTAAATTGGGAGTCCCTAATGCTTGAGAGAATCAGGAATTCCCCAGATGGGGAAGTTTAATAGTTCCACATTTTTCCCCAGTCTCTCAAGGGGACTTTGCAAATGCTTTCTTATTTTCTGCCCAAAATACTCTGGATGAATATCTGGGTATTACATTAACCTATACAGAATAATAAGGTCTCATTCCCTGTTCTAGGTTCCATGTAACTAAGTTGTTTGCATATACTGGCCAGACAGGTTAAATTAGATAGTGTGCTACAGAAAATTTAAATTTTGGACCAAATAAACATCTCTTTCCTTTGGTCTCACACAGAAGTTGAAGTTTTTAAATACAAACACTACCCTGCATTCTGATTTACCTCAGTCCTAGCCATCCAGCTTTGTTTTAGAGTCACCTCAAAAGTGACTTCATCTGAGTTTGTGTCCAGGCAGTGTCACTAAGGCAATTAATGCCATGGGCTCTGGGGATACTCACTGCTGCATTATAGCTTAGCTGTCTTGAAAAGTGGGTTTGGGAGGGAAAAAGGGACAGAGTGGAGGCCACATGGAGGGAAGGTCTGAAAGAGAAGTTCCCAGTCTATTCACTCTGGCCATTAAGCTCAGCATCCTTGTTTTTTTGGTGAACACTGGAAAACATGCTCTCTGTTGCATGTGGCATGGGTGCTGCTGAGCCACGCTCTGTAGAATGTGCCCCTGGAGACCCAATGGAGGTGATGGGTGTGAATGCCCAAGTCTTTCTCTTTATCAGCAGCACAAATCTGGGGGATGGTTGGTTGGAAATGGGATCTCAGCCTGTGGCCGCAGAGCCATGGGAGATGAAACGTTCTGATCAGGGAACACAGCCCCATCCACATGGTAACCAACAATTGGGCTCATGAGATACAAAAAGCACCCTGTACAGGAAGTGAATCTTCAAGAAGGAAAGAAGCCAGTTCTCTAGGACTAGTGGGAACCTACCACAGTGCCCTCCAGATTTAAAAGTGGATTTTGAGTAACTTAGGGTCAGGAAACCTCATGATGAGACTCAGAAAGTATCATCCCAGGTCCTGTGAGCATCCAGTTATCTGCTTAATCCCTAAGGGTAGGGGGAATGTCTAGCATTACGAATTAGTCTGCAGTTGTGGGAGTAAATTGGCTGTGCTTCAGCTGGCGTCAAGCCTGTTAGAAAGATCAGCATATACAGGGTCTTTGGGTATCTTTAGAATGTGAAGATTGAGAAGGAGGGTAAACCAGGTCACTGTTCACTAGAACAAATAACAAAATTGCAAGGAGACCAGCAGATGCTTTGCTGTATCCTGCTGCTGCTTAGTGCTGGGACAAAAATACCTTCCATTTGGGTGACAGTGCTATGTATTGCAAAGAAGAAAGTTCACAAAGGCTCTGATGAATATGTATGGGTTGCTTATTGAGGTCCATGTGCAAGAAGGAAAGGACTATGCACCAATCCTATAGCATATAACTGGCACTCTGGTCACAGAGAAAAGAAAGCACAGTAACAAAGGATTTAGGGCTCCATGGATGACCTCAAGAAAAGCTAAGGCATAGATCAGGAAAAAGTTTCCCAAATGGCAGCAGCTGAGCAGAGACAAGGTCAAAGTGCTGAATTTAAATTCTTCACACAAACAGATGAACCTGATCTTTCATGCAGGTCCTAGAGAATTCGCTCTCCAAAGACAGGCATTGCCAATGCAAAGGGAAAAAGTCCTCCTCATTTCCATAGGCCTTTAGAAATAAATGCTTTCTCTTTATTTCATTTGTCACTCGACAAGTCCTGTTTTACAAATGAGAAATGGATTTGTCTGAGGTTTTGTGGCTAGCCCAATTTCTTTTGACCAGTAACTGGCAAAGCCAGTTCTTAAACACCAATGTAGGTGTTCTAATGGCAAATTCAGTGCTTTCTCCATTATGTGAAGCTCCCTTGTACCTCTGATGTCCTAGTAAGTTCTAAGCCATTAACCCCTGTAGGCTCAGAGTGGTGGCTGGTGTGATGGATCTCTCCTCAACCTACAGAGCCTTCTGTCTGCTTGGAGACAGACAAGACCCATGAGCCAGATGGAGAAGGACATCCCTGACCTTGTCTGTCATCATGCTCTGACTTTTTCTTCCCATGAGTACTCATGGACCCTAGATTGGTTAAAAGGACTAGGACAGATAGCTCAATATTTCAGTTCAGAAATGCTGACTTTCTTTGCTGTTTCCTTCTCTAGGTAAAACCGTCCAATGCTTCACATTTCAAATGGCATTGCAACATAGTAGGCGAGAGCACAGGCTTCCGAGTCAGGCAAACTTAAGTTTGAATCCAAGCACTATAAATTATTAGCTGCCTTAATTTCTCTGAACCTCTGCTTCCTCATCTGTAAATGGAAACTAAAATAACTATATTGTCTTGTGAGAATTAAACAAGGTAAAGTATGTTTAGTGTCCAGTATATTGCCAGGCCCTTAACAGATATGTAATAAATAGTAGTTATCATTGCCTACCAAATAGTCCAGATCCTCTAGCAAGGCATTCAAGACTCCTCACCCTGTGACCCCCTCCTCCCACCTTACACTCCAGCAAGCCTAGGGTACTTAAAGGATGAAGGGCTCTTCAGAAACTGCTGCCCCTCCTCTGGCCCCATGGAAGGAGAGGCAATTCCTAGCAGAAATCAACTTGATAGCCTGCCCTTTGAGGAAAGGGGGATCTAGGAGCTGAAAAGCAAGATTACAGTGAATGATGGGTGATTACAGATGAGAGATCTAGAGGGCAACTTGACAATTGAGCTGGAAAATTCTCATCTTTTACTGATGAGACAAGAGACGCAACATGGCACTTTTTCTGGAAAGCAGCTAGGAACTCACCAAATAAGTAGGAAATAAATGGGAAATAGGTGTCCCAATTGAGTCCCAATTAGCGTGGGACCAGTGTACCCTAGTGTGTGGAATTATCCTCAGATTTTAGCATGAGAGTCAATTTTTAAACCTGATAAAATTTCACTAATTAGCAAGGCAGTGAGTCTAAAATTCTGAATTTAAAGATATTAAAAGAAATTCTGGTTATACATTTAGTAGCATAGACTAGCAAAGTATCTAATCTAATGATTATATTTAATGATTTGTAAAAAGCACGGGAATTATTTCCAAAATAATGTGCCTTGATTGAAGTGCTTGAAGAGTTTGTCTTCCCTTACAATCTTGTTGATCTTGATAATGAATAAACCAACCCTTGAAAATATGGATTTGGAAAAGGTACTTTGACCTACCTCATAACTAAATTGTGATATATTTTAATTGATGACCAAATAGTAGAGATTTTTCCTGAACCTATGTTGGCAAAACCAGGGATGTAAGTGGGATGCAAGCGTATTGTTTTGCAACCATTCAAAATCATAGCTTTCCAGTGGTTCCTCTACAGTAAGAGACCTGTTTATAAAGATGTGCAGAGCAATAACTAATCCTTATTTCACTTTTGGTCTATGCCCAATTGCTGTCTCAGGTTTAGATCTGTGGAGTCAGAATAGACCAAATAGCCCCCCAGTACTTTGCCCATCACAATCAGCTCTTAAGATCTTAAGATCTTAAGGAACCCCATTTTCAAAAACAAGAGAAGCACACACACACACACACACACACACACACACACACACACACACACTATGGTCAGAAATCCTCTTTGTTCCATAACATGATATTTTACTAGTATTCTGGGACAGAACTAATTATAGGAAACAAATTCTGCCCTTTATCCAAGTGTATTGGAGGAGCAAGAAATACTGGGTCTTCCTTCATAAGATTGATGCCTGTGAGCATGACTTCTGAGAACCCATTCAGATGCTCCTGGGATAAAAAAGGCTTTGGGTTAAGGACCAGGGCTAAGCAGAAGGTTAAAGCCCAGAGTGTGGATTTCCCCTATGTTTTTAATTTTAGGAAGATGGAAGATCCTCCCTTGGTTTTTTCAATCAAATGAATCTATTCATTTGCACTCAGCATACAATTATACCTTTATTTATTTGCTGTTTACTTAAGTTCTGTCTTTCCTGTTTTGAGAGGTTAGGGACCTCATTTGTTTTGCTCACTACTGTGTGTCCAACACCTAGCGCAGTGCCTGACATGTGGAAGGACTCCATAAACGCTTGTTATAAGAATGAATGAAGGTATATTTGGCTGACCTACCAGATACCCAGTCTTGTGTGGGAGAAGCCCCTGTTATAACTCAGGGGAAGATCTGATCTCTGCCCTCTGAACACTTGGAGGTTATCCCATTAGGCACTTAAGATTTGTTAGGCCTTTTGGGTATAATTCCCAAATCATCATTCAATTGGCATTTACAGTGTAAATTAATATAATTTTGAATATGGGATGGTTGACCAAGTAAAATGGTCATTAGAAGTCTTTGCATGTCAGACATGGTGGTGTAACACAGGTTTGTGGTACATTAAAAAAAATAAGAAAAGAGGGAAGGTAACCTTTATAGAACCATCACTTTTACCCTAGAAGATCTCTTTTTCATTCTCAGGGTCCCTCTTCCTACTCCCCAGCAACTAAGAACCAAAGCCCAAACTCTGGCCACTTCTGCATAGAAGCAGCCCAGGGTGGGCAGCCATAAGATAGAGGTTCACCTCTGGCACTGCAGCTCACATGCTGAGTAATCTTATGCAGCGCACTTCTTCCTTGGACCTCAGTTTCCTCCACAGTTCAGTGAATGTTGGGGTCTTTTCCATCTCCAAAATCCTGTGAGCTGTTTGACAGAACTTTGAACCAGCCCCTGCTGGTACAGAGGTGTGGTGGTGAAGAGCTACAGCTCCTTGCATCATACAGATTTTGATTCAAGTCCCAGCTCCACCAACCATACTAACCCTGGGCACCCTCTAAATCTTATCTGTGAAGTGGACATAGTAATACCTGCATCATAGAGTTATTAGGGGGTTCAATAAGTAGTGCACTAAAAGTGCCTAGCACAGAGCTAGCCCAGAATAAATATTCAAAAATACTCCCTCTTATTATTTCTGTCTCAAGAGATATTTATGCTCTGACTCCTTTTTCTAGCTAAGCCTCACCAATAGAGCTGGGATGATTTTTCTTCAGGTTGCACAGTAAACAGATCATAATGGACAGTGGGTCATTTAATTTATCACATGGCCTCTTTTTGTATCACATGGCACCAGGGCCTGGATAGACAAATGCTCCCCTTCTTAATTAGAGGTGACTTTATGGTGAGACTCATCTGCACTTTGCAATAAGCCCTCTTAAAGTGGTTATGTGTCCTTCCTTAAATAAAACCCTTCATAAGCATAAATATTCCACTGTGACTTGCAATTAATACATTTCCCATTAATACAGTTTTGGGCCCAGAAGAAGCTTAATTTCTCTATTCTGGTTTCTCATAAATTCCCTGGAAATAAAGTTTGTCTAAAGTTTACTAAGGAAATGAAAGTGAAAGCCTACATTTAGGAAAATCCAATTAAAGAGGCTCCATAGAATAAAGTACAATACCTGGAGTGATATCTAGTTAGAGAGAGACACGCTAGGGCTTGCAAAGGAATTTTGCCCTTGCAGGTTGGAGAGATGAATTTGGAGCAAATGGTGGGCTGGCCCTTCCTTTCACAAAGTGTGTGGTCTCTACAAGTGCCAACTCTGTGGGTGGGTTCCTTGGGCCTGTGTGTCTTCAATTCCTTGACCTTGTAGGCTCTCTTTTTCTCCCTGAAGTTTTCTGACTGTCTTCCTTCTCTCCACTCTTTTCTTGACTGCTTTCTGATTGGATCCTCCATAGAAATGCTTTGGGGTAAATATTTTCTTCCTTTTTTTTAAGTAAAAAACAAGGTGGGGGGTGTTGAAGGAGGGAGGATCTATGGTTGGGAGGGAAGGGGCCGGCTCATTGAGAAAGGAGTGGTGAGTTGATAATGTGTTGTGAATTTTCATTGAAATCCAAGAGATGAAAAATGAGAAGCCACCAAGCCTTCTTGGGAACGTGATCATTCTTATTGTTTTGGATATATTACCTCTTTTAGATAGGTAGCTAAATGAACTTAATACAATAAAAGAGTTTAGAAAATATACCAAAGCCCCTGGGTTTAAAAGACCATATATATGTGATATTTGGGGATTGGCTATATTCAGATCCAGGGTTGAATAAAAGTGACTTGTAGGTCATGGCCTATAATCATTAAGAAAGGCTTAAAATTAACATTCTGGGCAAAGTCAACATTCTTGGGATTACCTTAAGTGTCTTCCTACCTTGCATTCTGTGAAACAATAGATGGATTTTTATCCCCCTCTCTGGGGGATGGGTGTATTAGGAAGGGCAAAGCACAGGGGGCAGGAGGAAGAGCCTGTAGTAGTTCCCACCTGACGTTCTGGTTCCCACTTCCTCTGATTTTGGTGTGATGGTAATTTAAACCAACAAGAGGAAACAGCCAGAGCTTGAGTTCACAATTTAAGGTCTTATGTTTTCACCATCTGCGTGTTTCACAAGTTGCAATTGTTTGAACACAAAGATATCAGGAGATGAGCAGGGTGCAAAGAGAAATGCAAGTTGATGTATGCATTTCATTCCTGAAAATAAGAAGAGAAATATATTTCCTTTTCAGAGCAAACATTTCCAAGAGACTGCATGGGTTGGGGTGAGGGGGCATTAAGCCTCGGGGCAAGGATAAAGGTGGGCAGGGACTGCAGTGTATGGCTCTCTGCAGCCTGTGCTAAGTGCAGAGTATCAGATGGGAAGGGACTCTGTGGGAAGACCCAGCCACACAGGTAACTGAGGTGTGAGCCAAGGTCCTGGCAAGAAGCCTGCTTGACCTGCTCCCTCTAGAGCAGCCCAGCACCATGAGGGTTTTCATATCCCCCGCTGCCCTGCCTCCCCTTGTCTCTCCCCCGCACTAATGAACTGTGCAGAGGTGACAAGGAAAGTGCTAGCTCAAGCCTTCTGATGAGACATGCTCTCAACTGTGGGTTCCTATTCCATTCAAACATTTGAAAACCTAGTACTGGCAAAACAATGGACTAGGCACAGTGAGATTCAAAGTTGGTTACCAGACACGTTCCTGAGAATGTATTCTCCTATATTCATTTTGCCAGTGCAGTAATGAGCAGCATTGGACTGGCTGTTAGGGAGAGGAAGAGATTATTAACATCTGTGCAGGGATGCCTCTGTGGGTGTGCACACATGCCTGTGTGTGCGAAGCGCATGTGTGCCTGTGCTCCTCTGTGGGTGTGTACGTGGGTGTATGTCTGTGCCTGTAGCTAGGCCGGGGAGTGATTTGAGAATTTTCCTGTAGCATTTTCATATGAAGTCCCCCTGAAGAAGGAATCTATTCTCACCCCATTTCTGACCTCTTGACTGTATATCTCCTCGTACCCTGTTGTCACTAATGCAGTCGTGGGAATGTCAGTTTTCTTTCTCCCCCATATTCTAATGATTGCCTGGGTGCCTCCCCCGCTGCAGGACCAACAAGGGACGGGACATCAAAACCATCAAGTCACTGCGGGTTCTCCGAGTTCTGAGGCCTTTGAAGACCATCAAGCGGTTGCCCAAGCTCAAGGTAAGGTTTTCAGAGTTTCTTCCTATCAGATCCCCTTCTCCCGTCTTCTCTAACCATGGCTGGCCTGCTTTTGGAGAATTAAGCCTGGGAATATTCCTTTTTCCTCACATTCATCTGCCTGGGCTAAAGGTCTTCGTTTCAAAGAAAGCCCAAGGGACCTATAAGGGGCTTTTGCCTCTTGAGTCCAGACCCACGAGGTATTTTGCAGTCTTGCTATGGCGTGCCATATGGAAGAATCCCGTGCGGCTTTGCCCTGGCATCTCCTGTGTGCGTAAAGTGGGCCCGGAACACCAAAACTAAAGCAACGGGGAGCCTTCCGTATGTAATGGAGTCTGCACACCACAACAGGCCAGGTGACCTGGGACATTTCCTTTTCTCTTCAACCTAGATGTGGAAAGGGTCTTCTAGCCCTAACTGTTCTTATTTTTGAGGCTCAAAAACTTAGAGTACATTTTTAGCAGAAGCAGAGAAAAAGTGGGGAAGGGAGTGAACATGAATTAAGTTCATCCTATTGCCAGGCCTTGAGCTTTAATAGGTGTCTGTCCAGTGATCTCCCTCCCAACCCCAGTGGGGCTTCTCCCTCCACTGGCCTCCCTGCCTCTCATTACCATTTGAGTCATGTTTCCATGTTTCCCAGCATGTTAAACCCCACCCCTACCCCCACACACATGCACACTTGGCATTACTGCTGTCGATGGAAGCTGGCGCTCCAGCCTGAATTCCTTGAATGAGAGCCAGCCAATGCCAGGGAGAGGGCCAGGGCTTCCGGTTCACAGTGCCCTCCTGCTGCTACCCAGGACACACAGCTGAGCAAGCCTTGGTCCCAGGCCCAAGCCCATGTCCAGGTGCTACTCTGGGATGCGTCCCCAGAAGCAGATTTAATTACCCATCTGCAAAGTCACGTGGGATAGTGCAGTTCTTCTCAAAGTATGGTCACAGATGTCTGTATCAGGGTCACTTCTTTTTTTAAATTTTTATGTATTTTATATATACTATAAAACTTGCCATTTTATCCATTTTTAAGTGTACAATTCAGTGTCTTACATTTACAATATTTTGCCACCATCAACACCATCCATTACCAAAACTTTTCATCACCCCAACAGAAATTCTGTATCCGTTAAATTCTGTATCCCCTTTTCCCCCTTCTCCCAGTCCCTGGTAACCTCTAGCCTACTTTCTGTCTCGATGAATTTGTACATTCTAGCTATTTCATATAAGTAGAATCATTCAATATTTGTCCTGTTATGTCTGGCTTATTTTACTTAGCACAATATCTTCAAGGTTCATCTATGTTGTTGCATGTTTCAAAACTTCATTCTTTTTAAAACCAACATTCCATTGTATGTATATACCATGTTTTGTTTATCCATTCATCTGTCAATGGACACTTGGGTTATTTCCACCTTTTGGTCATTCTGAATAATGCTGCTTTGAACACCGGTGACAAGTATCTATTTGAGTCCCTGATTTCAATTCTTTGGGGATGTGGATTGCTTCTTAAAATGCAGATTCTTGAACTGACCCCAGCTCAACAGAGTCAGCCTCTTAAACAGGCTCCCAGGTGGTTCTTAGTATAGCACAGTTGGAGAACTCCCATCAACATAAAAAGAACCCACTTGAGTGCAGGCTCTGGTTTGGGACTTAGGAGCTATGTGACTCAGGAAAATTACTTATCCTTTTACCTTCTTTGAGCTGGAAGATGGAGATAACCTTGTAACCCACACATTTGTGGTATGGACAAAACAAGCTGACATAGTGGACCCTGAAAAAACACCCAGCAATTCCTCTGGCATGCCAGGGCCTGATCTCCCAAAACTACCACAGAGGGCAAAGCTGGGGGAGGGGTCTTAACAACTGTGCTCTCCCCTACTTCCCGATCAATCCCAATTTCCCATTAGTTCTCATAACTGCTAATACCTCCCAAACACCAACCCATCCCACAGGAGCTTGGGAGATTGCTTCCTCTTTCACCCTCTGGCTCTGCAGAGAAGAAGACTAATGAACAAGGTTGCTCAACGTCTGG
This sequence comes from Choloepus didactylus, assembly GCF_015220235.1. Classification (NCBI taxonomy): domain Eukaryota; kingdom Metazoa; phylum Chordata; class Mammalia; order Pilosa; family Megalonychidae; genus Choloepus; species Choloepus didactylus. Next base: position 81,383,305 of record NC_051308.1, on the reverse strand, counting down.
GAACAGCATGGCTTCCTCTTAGAGCTCATGGCCCCGGCCCACCCAGGGACTCCATCAAGGGGGAAACCTTTATGCTCCTGAGGAAGTGTTCTCTGTGACCTTGCCATAGCCTTAGGCAATCTTTTACACAGGGATGCTCGTTATAATCTTCCCCACCTGGTAACAAGGCTCGGAGTGGGTCAGAGACTGGAAATACTCATTCCTTTCTGCTGGTCTCGCAACAGAATCTGGGCAGCATGCCTGGGGGACGAACCATTGTTTGCTCAGGCTCCAGTGGTATCATCTTCTCTTAGTTGTGTTTGACTCCAGAGGAGCCTGCAGACAGCTTGATGAGATTAGTCAACAAGCTGGAGAAGGAGACACCAACCTTGGTTAATTCCATTATACGAGAAAGTGCTGGATTCTCCGTCTGCAGCTCAATAACCCGAGGGAAAAGTGGGCGGCTCTGATGATTCTGCAAGGCTGCGTGTCACTCACACTACCTGCAGTGTCGAACTAATCAGACCAGTGATGCTTCACCCAGCACTGGGAGAAGCAGGTGCACAAATGCAGCTTCACTGTGGGGCTGGACTTGCCAGCGAGCTAAACCTAAAAACCTAGAAAATAACCTAAAAATGGCTTGAAATGTATCACATTTCCATGTAGCTCATCACAGCTTAGGGCCTAGATTGGAGGTCTCTGGAGATCCATTACCTTTTAACTGAAGTGTTAGTTCCTGATTCTGTCCCCCCATTCCTCCCATTTCTAAGAGAGGGAGGATATCAGCCTCTTCCCACCTCACCTCTGTTAAATCTTCATCCTAAATGGTTAAGTGCTTAACTTAATTGGAGCCAACGTAAGAACTCATTACAAAATATCATTAAAATGGACAAAGATGGTAGTTCATTATTACTCCCTGTTCTGTTTAGAAAGCTAAGGCAAAACACAATATATTTTCAGTATACAAATTTCAGTATACAAATCTAAGAATGTCACCAAAGAGACGTAAGTTCAGAGACAAGCTATTTAACTTCCCTGAACTTCTCTTTTCTCACTTGTAAAATGAAGGAAATGGGTTTAATAATCTCCATGATCCCTTTCAGCTCTAAACTCCTGTCTCTCCCACCAAGTGGAGTAGCCCTCTCAGGATCCCACAAAGGACGCCCTCGGTTGCCTGATGTCATCTAGTCTCTACCGTTTGATTTTATTTTCAGATTCAGAGCATGCGTTTGCTTCCCTCCCTGGGTGGTGGGGCCTTGCAGTCTTGACCAGCGTGGAAGCCAGCTCTTAATCCCATGATGTTGCCTCTTACGGGGGTGATGCCTCCTGGGTTACCTTCTCCATCCAGCTGGGTGGCAGTGGTGTGGCCCCACCCCAGCTCTTGGCAGATGTACAGGCCCATCACAGGGACCCCCACACCAGGACTCTTGGCTTCTCTCCACAGGCTGTCTTCGACTGTGTGGTGACCTCCTTGAAGAACGTCTTCAACATACTCATCGTCTACAAGCTCTTCATGTTCATCTTTGCTGTCATCGCGGTTCAGCTCTTCAAAGGAAAGTTCTTTTATTGCACGGACAGTTCCAAGGACACAGAGAAGGAGTGCATGTAAGTACAGCCATCACGTCCCGCTCACTTTCTGTACAGCATGTCCTGGTGAGGCCTGCTTGACCTCCCATGTATCTCTTCTTTCTCCTTTATCTTACCTATCTCCATTCCTGTTTTAGGGAAATGAGAAAATAGGAAATCTGTTAACTTTTACTGAGTATCTCTTTTGTGTCAGACATAGTAAAAGGCATTTTACATTCAGATTGTCATTTTAAATCCTTATAATTACCTTATAAGATTGGTTTTATATGCATATTACACATGTGAAAATTGAAGCTCAGAAAGTTTAAGTTGCTCAAGGTTACAGAGCTGACTAAAGAAAGGGTTAGGATTTGGTGCTATGTTTCTTGGGTGCCAAACCTCATTTTTAATTCACGATAATACCATGCCTTCAGTAAAGTTTCTTCTTCCTGGCGTTAGTTATCTGGTCATTATTACCTCACAGAATTGAAGTCCATAGATTTCCTTTTCTCTTCCATGAGCTATAGTGAAGCAGCCCTATATTATTTCCTCTCTGGTTTTAGAGGCAACTACGTAGATCATGAGAAAAACAAGATGGAAGTGAAGGGCCGGGAATGGAAACGCCATGAATTCCACTACGACAACATCATCTGGGCTCTGCTGACCCTCTTCACCGTCTCCACAGGGGAAGGATGGCCTCAGTGAGTGACAGGTTTGAGTTGGCATGCTTGTGGGTGAGCTGGGATAGGGCCACGTGGTCACCTTGAGAAGCTGATTCAAGCTAAACAAAGCTAACCCTTTGCTATTGTAACGGAAAGTAAGTGGTTGTGAGTGGGTGAGACAGGCAGAAGATAGGAAGAATGAAAATTCTTAAGGCAGAAATCAAGAGGGAGAAGACAAAGTTGGAAAAATATTTGAAACTCTTGATGTTTTAGCCAATAATTGAGGAATTGAGTGGAGCCATCTAACACCCATAGAAGAGATGAGTTTTGAACAGCTCTCCACTCCTTGGACAAGAGGAGGTACGTTCCTGCGGGCCATTTTAGACATGTATCCTCCAGGTTGGCCCTGCACTGAGAACCTGAGGATTGAGGGTTAAAGATGAGTTGTCAGAATACAGAGACACTCCCTATGATCATAACTCTTATGAATAAGATAACAGAATGCAGTTTTATCTGCTGCCCCTAGCTGAAGGCTGATTTCTCAGAGACTTGGCAATTACTAAGACCACTTTCTGTTGGCAGCCCAGTCTAGTTGACAGCAAAAGGCCAGTGGTAATTCAGGAGTCTGTTGGTACTGGGCGTGACAGCCACAACTGCAAAATAATGCCACCCCATTGCTTAGGAGCTGTATGCATGGTGGAACAAGGCTAGAAATAGTGGTGGATTCAGTGCAACTAGGTCTTTACCAACTTGGTTATGGATCCCCAAAATTAGTGGAGGATATGCAAAGTCAAGACAGTCAGATGAAAAATATAATAGGAGGCATGTCTCCCAGTGAAGTCTTGAGTCAGAGCAATTGCCAAGACTGCCTTCCACCATCCGTGCCTCCTGTTTCTGTCCCCACAGAGTTTTGCAGCATTCTGTAGATGTAACGGAGGAAGACCGAGGCCCAAGCCGCAGCAACCGCATGGAGATGTCTATCTTTTACGTGGTCTACTTTGTGGTCTTCCCTTTCTTCTTTGTCAATATCTTTGTGGCCCTTATCATCATCACCTTCCAGGAGCAAGGAGACAAGATGATGGAGGAGTGCAGCCTGGAGAAGAATGAGGTAACAGCAGGTGATCTGGAGTGTGGGGCAGCAGGGGTTCTAGAAAGGACTCTCAGATCAGCAGAGTTAGGAAGGAAGACTGAATTTTCTTGACTTTATTAAAAGTGAGAGACAGAAGATGGGAAAATTAATCATTCAGTCATTAAATAAACATTTTTGAGCACTACTCTCCTTAAGGCCCAGGTGTAAGGTGTAGAGAGCTGGGAGGTACATGAGGTGTTTAAGATATGGTTCCTACCTTTAAGCAGCCTGTAGTGTAGAGTGGGGATAAAAGTTGTGCACCAAAATGATAACATTAAGACATCTGCTTACCTGGCTGTGTCCCCCAGTAACGTGTATATTTGCTTTAAGGGCAAGGAATGTATCATACGTATGGCTGCTTTTCCAGCAAAAGCATAATTCTGGCACACTGTAAGGTTTTGATAGTTTTGTTTTTGTTTTTTTTTTTTTTTTAGAATTCTACTGAGCTAGTAATTGTTAGGAATCATAAGAAAAAAGCAAACAAAGTGCTATGGAAATAGGTAAGGAGAAAGATTTTTACTTCTGCCTGAGACATCAGGGAAAGCTTCCTGCCTACGTAAGACAAAAAAAAATTACACTGTGTAAGGAAAAAAGTATTATTAATAACCATTAAGTCTTTGCCCCACGTGGCAGAAAGCCCCAGTTCTGTGCATTCATTTAAGGTGATATATTGCCCAGAGTTTTGTCCAGATAATCTCTGTTGCCAGTTTTCCTTCTGTTTGTCCAAGCCTTACCATTTTCTTTTCATACACCATCCTCTTCTTCTAACCATCTAATGGAGAGCACACCGATGTGCCAGGTTTAGGGGATTTGACGTTGGACTAATAACCCTGGCTTTCCTGCAGAGGGCATGCATTGACTTCGCCATCAGTGCCAAACCGCTCACCCGCTACATGCCGCAGAACAGGCACACCTTCCAGTACCGCGTGTGGCACTTTGTGGTGTCTCCGTCCTTTGAGTACACCATCATGGCCATGATCGCCCTGAACACTGTCGTGCTCATGATGAAGGTGAGGATGGCGAGCGGGAGGGCGGAGCAGGCTGACCACTTCCTCGGAGAGCAACTGGGTGTGCTCCTGAGACACTGGGAATACACTCCAATTCACCAATCCAGGGCTCCTCACGTAGTTTTCCATCCGGCAGTCTCTTGTTGATCTTACTCAACAGCCCAGCCCAGGGCCTATTAGGGTTCAGGGGGTCAAACTGCAGTGAAGAGTACAGTTAACAGCCCAGAGGCTTCCAAGACCAGAGGTGGTGATGGAACTCAGAGTCAGACAAGGGTAGAAAATGTCAGGGCACATAGATAAAGGTCTGGTTCTAAAGAATTGTGGAACGTTAAGAGAGGTTTGATCCTGTTTAACCCTATGACCCCACAGGCTGACTGATTAACTCGAGAAAATGTTTCTACCCTGCCCACCTCCATTTCTCTAGGAAGACTGGCTGTTTTGCTAAGTAGTATGGGTGGGACATGGGAATGTGTTTTTATTTGTTTTATTCTGTTTTGTTTTGCTACATAGGATTTGTAGTTGCCCTCTCCGGCACGCCACATCCACATCTCCTCTGCACCACTCACCAGATTGTCCCTTTGGGCAGGGACGACTGATGGCCGGCCTCGGTGACACGCATCATGCTTCTCCCCTTAGGCTTTGATCTCTTTCTCTTCCTCTCTCCTCTTCCTGGCAGTACTACTCTGCTCCCTGTACCTATGAACTGGCTCTGAAGTACCTGAATATCGCCTTCACCATGGTGTTTTCCCTGGAATGTGTCTTAAAAATCATCGCTTTTGGCTTCTTGGTATGTCTCTGAATCTGTCCCACCCTGGTCCTGTCTTCCCTTCCTTTCAGGTGTGTTCCCAGCCTTTGTGGGAAGAGAAGTGGTGACTGCTATTTCAGGAACGGTTCACACACCTGGCCACCAAACTGTGGGCTCATTGTGACTGCTCAGTAAACTGTTGTAGAGACAAGAGGATGCACGAAGGTGTTTGCAGAAAGGGCAAAGGGAGCCAAATCCTCAGCTCCACACTCACCTAGCCATCAGCCCTGGTCCTCTCAAATTCTGTCAGCCGTCAGGGGAACTGTCTTGGTTTTACTAGAACTGCAATTTATGTGTCAGTAAGGAGGAAAACAAGGATTGCACTAATAAACCTTGAGTGCTTATTTACTGGTAAAATGTATAAGAATTGTGTAACTCAAACAGGCAAATAGCTGTCCCTCTTAGCCTCAAACATGACAAAAAATAGATTTTACCTGTAGTCCTCCTCCTGTTAGTTACAAGAAGAGTAATCTTTGCCACCCAAAATAAATGTTTACAATTACAAAGGCTAATGACTTTTAAGGTGTGTGTGTGTGTGTGTGTGTGTGTGTGTGTGTGTGTGTGTGTGCATGATGGTATTCTGGAATTGGATTTTGGAGGGTTGGGGGTAAATTTTTCTGGCATGAGCCCTCCTTTTACTTCCTCAATTACTAATTATAATTGTTTCGCAGTTGCTTGCATCTGCTCTCAACAGTGTTAGGAAAACCCCTAGCTCTTTGCTTCAGTGTCCTATAAACAAAATAATCCCCTCTGCCACCCCCTCCCACACTGCTTCACCATGTTCAGTGAGATCAGTGGGTACAGATAAGCCCACTCGACAGCTGTTTCACACTTATTTAGGGTGTGTGCTACAGTTTCAAATTATATGTATATATGACTTTCCCCACAAGAAGTAAAACTTGGCTTATTATCTGAATAAGTGTTTGGTAGCAGCTTTCACAGGGGCTCTGGGTTGGATTTGGTAATTGTTAACGTTGATTGTGGGGATTGCTTTTGGTCTCCTAATGGTTCTTTTAAAAATCATTAATTTGTTTGTTTTGGGTGGAGAGTTGTCCCATTTCTTGCAGGTGGCTGCATTGTTGCTTGACTCCCTTTTGAGTGTTTTGAGACTTGAGGGAATAAAAAGTACAAAGAAACTACCACAAACAAGGTGCTTTTATAATACAGTCTAGCCCTGAGCAGGGTGAACTGAAAGAGAAGGAGATGCCAGCACCACAACAGGGAAAGTTTTTCTATGCATCTTGATTACTTGCTTGTGGTATTGACATTGGCTGAGACTTAAGTCCCCAATTATGTCTAATTATGGTGAATGCTGAATGCATACTTACAGGCTTAACTAGATGATTCGGCCCCAAACCCTGCCTCCTTCCCACCCTTACCCCCCATATTTTCATTCAAGGTTCTAGAGGCATTTTCACGGTATAAAGGCACCACTAGTTCCCAAATAAGTCCATAGCACTCTAGGTTTTCAAAATGCCCCTATATGTTCCATTTTGTCAGATCTTCTCAATTACTCTATGAATTAGGCATGGCAGATTGCGTCTTTATCATTATTATCTTTATTGTTATCATTTAAAATGATGACATTGAGTTCAGAAAATTATATTGTTTCTAAAATTGCACAATTAAAAGGTAGTAGAATGGAAAGAAGTGTGAAATAAAAAGGAAAGGGAGAAGACAAACAAAAGAAAATTAATATATATATATGCTGCCCAACTCTATTAGATAGGTATTATTATTTTCTTTTATGAGTGAGCTGGAGCTCAGAAAGTTTGAATAATTTTCCCAATGATAGTAAAAGACAGAACCAGGATTCAGATCTATCTCTATCTGACTTCAAAAAACATGCTTTCCCACCATCATCTGTTCTGTACTATACTATGCTATTCTATACCATTCTATATTGTAAAGCATCCTCAAGTGGAATCCAGGGATTCTGGTCCTCTGAGGTCTAGACCTGTGTTCTCTCTACTATAGCTGAACCTATTCAAAAATCAGGAGTGGGCAGTGGGAGGGGCCCTGAGACTTGAGGAGCTCAGACACTCAACTTGCTCCAGCAGTGATGGACTAGGTATCCTAATAGGCAGTGAGCTTATGGGGCTGTCCTACCTCAGTTTCTCTTCATGCCACACACATAAAATGAGGATAAGAATAGCTACCTTATAGGGTTGTTGTTTGCATCTAATTAGGTAATGTACAGGAGTCCAGCCTTGAGGAGGTGCTCATTAAATGTAACTCCTCTCTCGCCACACTCCATTTCTGTCTCTATTGCACATCCCTCCTCCCTCCCCTTGCCAACCCTACCACTCAGTACTTTATGAATATAGTGTATTTTTCACTACCTGCCTATAGGATCTATGGGAGGACTAAATGAGTTGAACTAATGCCAAGGGGCTGGCCCACATCTAAAATATATAGTACGGATTCAATAATGCTAGTTCCTGTCCTATAAAGATGCTGTGAGGATAGGAAGGGACATACTTTTGCAGCCTTCTGAGCGTTTCTTATGAGAGGTGCTACCCAAGAGTAAGAGGATGACTTTTTGAAGACCCGAGCGTCCATTTCGTTTAAGGAATATGGTCCAAGGTCTGTTCACTGGATCCTGGGGGATGAGAGCCGAACCCACTCGATCCTATTAAATGAAGTGTTTTCTGGTGGGTGGATTTTCTGGGTCCTTTGTTTCTCCTCCATCACCTTCAACCCACTCGTTTTCTCACTGCTTTCTTGTATTTTATTTAGTTATACCTCGGTGCAAGATAAAGCAGAGCAGGAGGGAAAAGATGAAGCCCATTCACCCTATTGACAAATCAGCAGTTGATTTGAAAAGGCTCAGTGGCATGCCTGTAACCTTTAGTTACTTATGAGCTCTGTGACTTTTGTTGATTTTTGCAAATCAGAACTGTATTTTATAAGGTCACATGAAACAATACAGATAATTTAAAAGTCATAGCTGTAGGAAATCTTGGAGTAACATTGAAAGTAATTTTATAATCTTCTGGGTGACAATGATGATCTTTCTTCTTTGGATTTTATGATGTTTTTGGCCACAGATCTCTTTCTTAACTATGAGCTTTTTAGTGACGTCTTAAAAATAAGACCTTCAAGTAGTTATGGAACTGCTTTCCAGATGAGAAATTCCCAAATTAGTGGAAGAGAAAGAGCACTTTGGGTTAGAAATAGGAAACGGAAGCCAAAGTTAGAATGAGCTGGTGCATGAATTGACAAGTTTTAATTCCAAGTTATGTAATGAAAGATGCCCTTTTTCCTTTTATCTCCCTTTTTCTGATGTTCCCATGGCTGAATTCACTCGGCAGAACTATTTCCGAGACACCTGGAATATCTTTGACTTCATCACCGTGATTGGAAGCATCACAGAAATTATCCTGACAGACAGCAAGGTAAATGGCTCATAAGACCCTTCCTTGGCTTTAAGCTTGGCTCTGAAGCAGCAATTTTACAAAATCCTTTGCATATTCAGTCCATTTTAAACCCATCAAGCCAGGTATACTTCCCTAAGTGTTGGGAGTTCACCGCCTCACTCCTGAGCATTAGCCAGAGAATGCAAACATTGGTTCCATGGAAGGTTTTGTTTCATTTGCATAGCTCAAATAGCAGGCATCTAACAGGGTGAGTGGAACAGAGGGTGTCAGAGAGGTCCATGTGCACAGTGTTCTGCTAGATATTTTGGGAGATGCAAAAGAGGCTCAGTGTCTTTGCCCTCAATGTTCTTAAAACTGAATTATTTCCCTAAATTGGTTCATCCTAAAGAGGACTTGGACAGCTAGCTCATCTTTGAATATTGGAGAGCCACCATGTGCTAGAGGGATTACAGGATTTGCTCTCTTTGGCATCTAAGTCCAAGTGAGGAACACTCGGTAGAAGAACAGGAGGCCGGCTTTGTCTAATGTGTGCAGGGTGCTATTCTGGGAGACTCCTCTTGGCCCTTTTACCTGGGAATAGAGGGAGACCTGGGAAAGACCTCACTGGCCTGTCACCTGAGTTGGGATTAAAAAGGAAAGACAGAGACCATGTCTAATTTTATGATGTAAAGGAGAGAGAAGCATGCAAATACCAATGGTTAGATTTTCTAAATGACCATGATGCCACTAATTGTATGTTTCCCTTTGTTCCACCAGCTGGTGAACACCAGTGGCTTCAATATGAGCTTTCTGAAGCTCTTCCGAGCTGCCCGCCTCATAAAGCTCCTGCGGCAGGGCTACACCATACGTATTTTACTCTGGACCTTCGTGCAGTCCTTTAAGGTAAGAGGGCAGAGGTGGCCCTGTCACAGCAGACGGCCCAGCATCAGCATCAGTGCTCAAGTCCCTTCACCTCCGAGAAGTTGAAGCTTGTAGAATGGGCATTTGTCAGAAGCCTTAGATAAACACAGCAGCTCTTAGTTACAGCATGGCTCTGCCGAGCAGTGGCAGCTTATGTCTACTGGATAAAATCTCATCCTAGAAAAACACCTCGACCTTGTCACACAGGCATCCTCTGTATCCCCTGAGGTGCTCTCCCTCCCTAGGTGTTCCAAATTGCCCTGAGCAGTCCCTTCCATGTAAAGAGTGAGCCATCTGTGGTCAGATGTCTCCTGCGTTTCCAAGGAACTTGTCAGTGGTTTCATTCATACAATAGATTTCCAAAGGTGTCCTTGAGTTGTGTTTCACAGCAGATGCCTCACACCAGCCGCCCCACCTATATGTCTTCATCTGTGTGTATTTCCTGAGCCTCTGAATGTATGGCATGCTAATGCTCACCTCTGTGTCCTACAAACAAATAGGAGTGTCTGTCAAGGTTAATATGATGAGCGTCTTCCAAATGACGCTGTACAGAGGTGTCATAAATGAAAGTTGAAAGTTGACACCTGAGACCCACTTTAATGGCAGAGACTTGTAGTAAAAGAAGTTTTCCAAATATATCTTCAGGCTCTACCAAGTATCATAATTAGTTGTTTTTAAGGTTTGGGGGACCCAACTGCTGTTCAAATGCTTACTATTTTGCTCTCTTATCAAAAAAGAGTTTTTCATTGAATTTGTTTTGAAAATAAATTTGACAGCATTAAGTGACTCAAAGGTAAAAAGTCATGAATTCACTGAATTGCCTTTTCTATTTTAATTATTTATATATTTTAAGTAGAAATTAATCTAAAGAAGGCAAGCCAGTGAATTTGTGGTTTCTTGTTATTTAGAAAGATCATTATTGATCTATTTCTTTATCAAGGACTAGGGTGTTTGAGGTGTGAGACAATTTGTAAGGATGTTCAGGCTCTTTGAGCTCCCTTGACACTTTTATCAAATTTCAACTCCCACAGAGGCCTCAATGAACACTATTTTCCCAAAGCTAGATGACAGAGGAGAAATCTGAAACCTCAGCAAGCGTTTACCATCTGAGTCTTGGTTGAATTTGGAGTTAGAATTTGAAACACAAGGTGCTCTTAAAACCTTCTTTAATGAGACGCATTTCTTGATCTCTTTAGAAATATGCATCAGCCTGTCATGCTATTATGATCAACAATTCTCTGTAAAACTATATTCTTTTGAGGAAAAAGAAATGGATGTCAACAATTGACAGCCAACTGGTTGGTTTTTTCCAGTGAGTAATATGGAGAACAGTGAAGACAGGGGAAGCTGCCTCTTGGTGACACTGTCATAGATAGGTATTTTCTTTCCAGGGCAGTTCTGGGACATAGTATAGAAGTTGTTTCTTAATGCGAACTCAACAAAAGCTGTCTCTGCAAATACATAGTAGAGAGCCATAATAATTTAAAGAAAACAAGAAACAGCCTTGCCATTTCCTGTACCTGAGCAACACCCAGTTCTCCACCACTGGACCCCACTCAGAATTTCTTCCCTCTTTTCCCTTATTTTGTGTTAGAGTTTATAACATGATAAGAAAGAGCAGAATGACTATTTGGTCCTCTCTCCAAAGTTGGGGGTAGAAGGAGATGAACTAGGAACTGAAGGTGTTGAAGTAGAGAAGGACAGGGAGAAAACGATAGAAGGTGGCAAGAAACCTTGCCTCCCTATTCCGCCCTTTCAGCAGAAGGAATATTTACATCAACACTCCTTTTCACTCTCACAGGTCTTGGGTATCAGCATGTTCTAGTTTGCTAATGCTGCCAGAGTGCAAAACACCAGAGATGGATTCGCTTTTATAAAAGGGGGTTTATTTGGTTACACAGTTACAGTCTAAAGGCCATAAAGTGTCCAGGGTAACACATCAGCAATCGGATACCTTCGCTGGAGGATGGCTGATGGTGTCCGGAAAACCTCTGTTAGCTGGGAAGGCACGTGGCTGGCGTCTGCTCCAAACTTCTGATTTCAAAATGCCTTTCTCCCAGGATGTTCCTCTCTAGGCTGCAGTTCCTCAAAAATGTCACTCTTAGTTGCACTTGGGGTATTTGTCCTCTCTTAGCTTCTCCAGAGCAAGAGTCTGCTTTCAGTGGCCATCTTCAAAATGTCTCTCATCTGCAGCTCCTGTGCTTTCTTCAACGTGTCCCTCTTGGCTGTAGCTCCTCTTCAAAATTTCAGTCACAGCTGCACTGAGTTCCTTCTGTTTGTCAGCTCATTTATATGGCTCTACTGATCAAGGCCCACCCTGAATGGGTGGGGCCACGCCTCCATGGAAATATCTCATCAGAGTTATCACCTACAGTTGGGCGGGGTGCATTTCCATGCAAGCAACTTAATCCAAACATTCCAACTTAATCCCCACTAATATGTTTGCCCCACAAGATTGCATCAAAGAATATGGCTTTTTCTGGGGGACATAATACATTCAAACCAGCACACAGCACTTCATCAGAGAGTACTTTATTAGCACCCATTTTAATTTGCATTTTAATTTTATCCTTTATTCAAGTTGTAAATAGACTCCCAAGACTCTCCATTTAGTCCTTCAGTTGATAAGCTCTGCCCTGCTCCTCATGCCATCTAAAAGCCTTTGATCCCATCTCCTAGGATTCATGGTGTGCACTCGGGACAGAGGGTAGCGACTCGTTTTCTGCCAGGGAGAAAACTGGATGGTAAAGAAGGACTTCCATGTCAGTGCTAAAATCACTCCATAGTTACAGAGGCCCACCCTGGCCCTAAATCCGAACTATTCTATAGTCTGCCTTTTCCCCAAACCACCAAGGACAGTTCCCTGCCTTACATTCCTTTACTTGCCCCACCCCCCATTCCTATAACCGAAATTTTATTATCCCAAAGTGGCAGTAAGCTGACACAGTATAGAATTTGGTGCCATCTGGATTTTTGTAGGATTTTGTGGTTGCTAATACTAAAGCAGGCTTTTTTGGAATTTTGCATGACACATAGTGGAATTTTGCGTGACACACAGTGGAACATCAGGAGGCTTCAGCATTGAACAGTAATGTTTCATCAGAGGATGAAAGAACTGACAAAGGAACAGTAATGTTTCATCAGAGGATGAAACAACTGACAAAGGAGCCCCCAGCCATTTTGCTTTGCTTCCAGATTCTCCTTCATGAGCTTCACATTGGGTGTGGGAGTCAGATGGGATAATACAGCAATTTGGAAGCCAAAGCTAGATGCTTGCTGTGTAATTTGCATCACAATTACCCAGGTTATTAATATTCTGCTTGCAAAGTGGGAAGAATCCCAAGGCCAGGAAGTTTTCCTAGATCATCTTGGAGATACGGGCTGCACTTATGGGTGAGTGGATATTCTTGACAGAAGGTAAGTTATAAGGTGCTCTGGCTAACAGCTTCCATAACTGTTAGAGTGGGCATCAGCTCAAGCATCATACCCGAAAACTAAACAGCCTGAGGGAATAGAAAGTCTCGGTCCTCTGAATAAGTCAGCTTCAGGACACAAGAATTCAATGACTGCAAGTTGTTGAGCCTGAAAGCTCTCTACCTGTTAACTAATGGTCCTATCTCTGCTTTCTTTCCAGGCCCTCCCCTATGTCTGCCTTTTGATTGCCATGCTTTTCTTCATTTATGCCATCATTGGGATGCAGGTGAGCTGGTGGGGAACAGCTGCTCCCCAGGTTGTCTCTGGCTCAGAAGCCTGAGCTTGCAGGCTCAAAGATGCTCTAAACCCCTTCTCGCCTGAGGGGCACTCTCCCAGGATCTTGCTGCAGTGTGACCTTGCAAATCCGCATGTGCTGTGGTTTCCCATTCAGGTCTCCCAGGGCACCAGGTACTGCAGTGCAGGGGCTTCATCTGAGGTTATCTGCTTGTAATCTGACTTATAAGCAGCTAGGCTTCTGTGGCGGAAAGTAATAGAACTAAAGTAAAGAGGACGCCATTTTTCTTAGCCAGAGGGAGCCACCATGAGGCTAGGGAGGGAGAAGGGCTTATGATGACCAGTTTCTCTGGATCTCAGGTACTTGGGATAGGCCTCAAAGGTCAGATGGTTGCTCTCTGTACATGGTGACACCACAGGTGTCTGAGTTAGGTCTTGAATGGCTGAGTTGTTGCCCTAAGACCTCCTCCTCCCCTGCTGTGAACAGGCCCTGGAGTTCCTAGCAGCCTGCCCATTTTTAGGGAGACTGAAGGGCTACAATCCAGCTAATTCCTCTCTGAAAGGAGCTTGCAGCTTGCTGAACAGTTCCTTGAGTTACCACATCCCGTCAAGTTTCAGAACCTGAGACAGGCACAGGCTCCCACCCTGGATACTTAAGCAGGTAGCCAGAGGCCTGCTGAACAGAAGAGGTCAAAAAGGGACTGTTTCAAAGGAGACTCTCACTCGTGGTGGGTGAATTCCTGCTGTAAACAACCAGCAACACCTCCCATGCTCTTATCCAGTTGGAAACGTAAGTTTGCTGCTTGTCTCAGGGAGGCTGACTCTCTGAAGCAAAGCTCCTCAGTTTGGAGACACCGTGCTTAAACCCCGGCAAGGAATGTCTGCCAAGCTGCAGTCTCCCGCAGTCAGGCAGTCTGGCTGCCTTCGGACTGAGGGCCGTCTCCTCCATGGCACCTGCCATCTGGAGTGGCAATACCATTTCCTGGGCTTGCTGCATCAACAGCCCTTTCCAGAGCATCTCTGAAATGTCTCTCCTTTTTGTTCCTCTCTCTTGCCTGCCCTTCAGTTTCATTCTTCTTCTAACTCCATTACTGGAGAGTTTTGTTCTCAAACACAACAGAATGTCGAGGGTCAAAAAACTGTGCACCTTGGTTGAGAAGTAATGAGGGCTCCTTAACGGAAGATTTTGCAGTAGAGGATTAATGTCTGGGGTTTTATAAGCAGGATTCCTGCTGAAATTTAAAGCTGGATTGATGACCTCTCTTAAGTCTCTTCTCACTTCCAGATATTTGAATCTAGAATCAAATATTTGTGTTCTTGAATACCCAAATAAAAACTTGATTACATTAATGTATTTTTGGCCACACTTAAAATAGTTCTTACTCTCCTTTCATCTTCAGGCAAAGTAATCTAGATGTTCCAGTTTGCTAAAGCTGCCATTATGCAAAATACCAGAAATGGATTGGCTTTTATAAAGGGGTTTATTTGGTTACAAATTTACAGTCTGAAGGCCATGAAAATGTCCAAATTAAGGTATCAATATGAGTAAACCTTCACCAAAGGAAGGCCAATGATGCCCAGAAAACCTCTGTTAGACGGGAAGGCACGTGGCTGGTATCTGCTTGCTCCCAGGTAGTGTTTCAAAATGGCGTTCTCCAAAATGCCAGCATCAGCTTCCAACGTCTGTCTTCAAAATGTGTCTCTTAGCTGCAGCACTGAGTTCCTTCTGTTTTTCAGCTCTTTTATCTGGTTCCAGTGATTTAATTAAGACAAACTCTGAATGGGTAGAGTAACACCTCCATGGAAATTACCCAGTCAAAGGCCTTGCCCACAGTTGATTGAGTCACATCTCCATGGAAACTCTCAATTGATAGGTTCCAACCTAATCAACACTAGTACGTCTGCCCCCACAAGATTGCATCAAAAAATATGGCATTTTGGGGACATAATACATGCAAACCAGCACACTAGAATAAGACCATCTTCAATACTGACCTCCTGCTGCCAATACTACTGCTGCTGATGATGATAATGCTAATTACCATTACCTTAATTCCTTGGTGTGCCAGGCACCAGGCACTGTACTTAATATGCATTCTTCCCCTTCCCTCCACTGTCTTCCTTCTCAGCCCCCTCTCTTTCTTCATGTATACTCAAGATGTATGAAGAGTGTGTGCAGGAGTGATATGACAATGTTTATAAATGGGATTCCTTGTCTCTGTTGATGCCTACCCTGGTTGGGTGACTTATAAAATGCTCAAGTTCTCAAGTACTAAGGGAGAGAACTGAGATTTTGACTCAGCTCAATTTACCCAGAGTCCCTGTGCTTAAGTCTCCTCCCACCAAACAAAGGAAAGTATTTATTTGACCCATTACTGGGAGGGGGAAGCTGTTCAGTTATGAGATTGTAATCTTCCCAATCACTGTGGTGTCTAATATATTATTCCCCATGGACTTCTTTCCAAAAGATAAGAGCACTGTCTCCATTTCACAAAGATGTGATGGCTTTCCCACTGTGACTTGCCTTTAGCTAACCTTCCTCTTGCTGGTCCATGCAGAGACCCAGCACCATGCACAGAGCCGACACTAGAGACTCTATCCAGGGTAGTGATTTTTTAAAAAAGAGAGAGCAGTTCATACAAATACAAAGTAAAAAGGGTAGGACTCAAGCTTTGGAAAAAATATAAATAGCAACAGGATGTATCTAGGAAAAGGACTCTTATATTGAACTTTCAAAGTCTTCTTGGAAGAGGAGAGCTTTGCAGAAGGATCTGAAGATGGAAGGAAGGAATAACTTGCTGGGTTGTGGAAAGAGCCCTGAAGCTGTTAGGGGATGAGGTTTTCAGCCTCAGTGCTGCAGTTGACCAGCTGTGCAAATTTGTTGAAGTCACTAAACCTCTCTTGGCCTTAGTTTTCTCATCAATACACTACAGAGGTTGGATAGCTTCACAGGTCCTTTCTAGTTCTAAAGTTCTGTGATTCCAAGTGAAAATGGATTTAAACCTATATTCTTGATATGCTTTCTTATGGGTCTCAGCATCCCTTCTTTCTGTTACATCCCCTTTTGATGTAGGAGATTGTGCTGGTTTGGGTGTATTGTGTCCCCCAAAATGCCATTAATCTTTGATGCAGTCTTGTGTGGACAGGAAACATATTGGTGTTGATTGGGTTGGAGACTTTTGATTGGATGTTTCCATGGAGATATGATCACTCAACTGTGGGTGAGATCTTTCATTGGATAATTTCCATGGAGTTGTGGCCCCGCTCATTCAGTCTGAGCCATGATTAGTTTGCTAGGGCACTATATAAGCTCAGACAGAAGGAGTGAGCTTGCTACAGCCAAGAGGGACACTTTGAAGAATGCACAGGAGCTGAGAGAGGAGCTGCAGCTTACAGAGACATATTGGAGATGGCCTTTGAAAGCAGATTTTTGCTCCAGAGAAGCTAAGAGAAGGCAAACGCCCCAAGAACAACTAAGAGTGATATTTTTGAGGAGCTGCAGCCTAGAGAGGAACATCCCAGGAGAAAGCCATTTTGAAACCAGAGCTTGGAATAGATGCCAGCCACATGCCTTCCCAGCTAACAGAGGTTTTCCGGACACCATTGGCCATCCTCCAGTGAAGGTACCTGAATGTTGATGCATTGCCTTGGACACTTTTTGGCCTTAAGACTGTAACTGTGTAACTGAATAAACCCCTTTTTATAAAAGCCAATCCATTTCTGATGTTTTGCATTCCAGCAGCATTAGCAAACTAGAACAGAGATTTTGGTCAGTAACAAGTGAAAAGCTAACAAAAGATAGTAAAAAAAGTTTTAAAGGCCACTGTTACAATAAATATACATTTTTGGCATGGAAATTATCTTAGATTTAACAATAGCTTTAGTTTCTTTGGCTGTTACACACATGCCATGTGCAAAATGACAGGAGGCCCTCCAAATAGTTCATGATTGGATGCATGTTTGAGAAAATCATGATGAGGACAACTAATGATGACTTCAGGAGTGTTATAGGGAGAAAAAAACTGTGTAGGTTGTGTGTATGTGGTAGAACAGGGAAAAACCATGGCTTCTGTACCAAGACGGTTGAAAAGAAAGCAGAGAGGAGGAGATGTGAACAGTGGCAAGGATATATGACAGTTTCCTCCTGGGGTATCCACAACTAATTAGATTAGGTTGTTTGGGTAGGTTTTTTAAATGCTACTATTTATCTTTTTTGGGAGAGGGGGCTCTACCTTCTTATCCTCCTCTTTCCTTTCTTCCCCACTGCAGCAAGGCTGCCACCTCCGTGCCCCCTGAGAGACAAGTAGTATTTGGGTCTTGAAAAACAACATTGAGAACAAATTCCCAAAGCAGGTGTCAGTGGGAGTTATTTGAGCAAAATAGCTGGGGGCAGAGATTGCTCCTCAATTGCACATTGTAAAAAGTGTTAGGGGAAAAAATGTGTTCCATTTAGCATACATTAGATAAACTGAAGCCTGTTAAATGTAGGCTGAATATTATCTCAAATGGCTGGAAAAGTAACCCAGAAAACCTTCAGTTGTACAAACTTCAACTTGTGGAGGAGATCCTGATAGCTGAAACATGGTTGGGGATGAGGAGTGCGTGGGTAAAAGCACCATTTTCATCCGAAGAGACTAAGGGTTGATCTTGGCTCCAGGCAGTCTGTATCAGGTAGTTTGTAATTATTCATTGTCTATGGATAGCGATCTCTGGGTGGTCCTTCTTTCTTCATTTGAATTTGCCCTGTGACCTCATGCTAAGCTCAGTGAGAGCAGCAGAGTAGTAAGATTCACCGTTTGGCCAGATCTATCCAAAACTTTTTTCTTTTTCCTATTCAAAGTATCCAGTTGTCCTTACTATCTCCTCGTATTGGTCTGTACTTTGTTTTAGCTTCTGCGTAAGTGGTCACCTTTGGATGGGAATTGGGTCTGTTGGAAGGTGTATGTATGTGCATGGATATGTGTGTGTGTTTGTTGTCATGGACTCTAGACCATAGACCTCTTGACCTGAGATTTGACTGCCTGGATAGAAATATGTTCCAGGAACATAGAGATCCCCCTCTCTGATGAAGGTTGCTTGCAAATTCCAGGGCAGCATCAGCCCAAACCATAAATCACATCTTATGCAAATACAGATGTTCCCTTCCCTCCTACCTGCGACAGGAAGAGAGAGTGACTCCTTCCTTGCACTCCTGTTACGGGGTAATGTCTTTGACAAACTGCTTGAATGCCACGGTGACAGGTACTATGGGAATAAAGACACCAAATTAGGTGTGGGCAGAACCACATGCAGGCAGAATGACTTCAGAAGACCTTGCCTCCTGCAGCCCTTGCTAGCGTTAGTCTCCTCTATTCTACCAGAGCAGCAGAGAATATCATTACTGCTACATATCAGGCCAAGAAGAGGATGCCCACCAGCCTCTCTGGGTTTGAGTTATCTGCTTCACATGCATGGATTTGCCAACCCTACAGGTTCATCCCGTGTCCATGTGCTGGACACATCACAAAGCTCAATAATTCTCATTGCTTTCTGTTTCTTTTCTCCTCAAGGTATTTGGAAACATAAAACTAGATGAGGAGAGTCACATCAATCGGCATAACAACTTCCGAAGTTTCTTTGGGTCCCTCATGCTGCTGTTCAGGTACCCGGATGCATAACTTTCATAGCTGGGGCTCTCCAGATGAGGTCTGCCTATTCCTCTTGTCTGCCTTTGTCTCTTATTCTGCTTCCTCTGCTCCTGTCAGGATGTACAGTGGAGTTCCAGGGAGAAGGCGGGCAACCACAAAGTTTTTGTGAAACCGCCCTGATAACATTAGAAAAGTTATGTAATTCCTTTGCCCCCGTGGTTAATTTGCAAGTTGCAATTTCAGCGTGGCCTCCAGGGTTCTGGGAGGGGAAGGTGAGGACAATTGCTTGCAGACCAAATTCCATTTAAGGGCTGAAACCGTGGATGTCCAGATTGACTTGGGAGTCTTAGAGAGTCCCACCAGTATCTCCACCACTATCAGCAGAGACCCCTCAATAACAGAGAAGCAGTGGGTGAGGTGGCACAACTCATGAGAGACCTCATTGGCAGGCCTCATCGCTGGGTTAAAAGGTACCTGTTGGGGCCTCAGACAAGAGAAAGACAAGCTGGGTGAACTGGCAAAGAGCTGAGGCCAGGATGGAACTTGCAGACCTGCTACTGCTGACCACAATGTCTTTGGGCTCAGGAGCGCAACAGGTGAGGCCTGGCAGGAGATCATGCTGTCGTGCCTCGGGGAGAAAGGCTGTGAGCCGGACACCACAGCGCCATCAGGCCAGAGCGAGAACGAACGCTGCGGCACCGACCTGGCGTACGTTTACTTTGTCTCCTTCATCTTCTTCTGCTCCTTCTTGGTGAGTAACATTATGCTCTTGGTTGGAGACCTGGCTCATCCCATCCCACCCCCAGCCTCTCTGATAAATACACAAGAGACGTTTCCTCCGAGTATATTCATCCATCTCTCTCTCCCTCTCTCTCTCTCTCTCACACATACATACACACACACACACACACACACACACACACCAGCCTGTGTTAAGAAATAGGTCCTCAAGAGAGCTCTTAGAGACCCAGGTGTTTATTCTGCTCCTGGTATATGGCTCTAAATGATTGAGAAAAGTCTTTGCTGCTTCTAGGGCAGGATGGTTATGAGAAGGGATGATGAGTGGATTACAGTTGAGTGGATAGAGCATCAAGCTTCATATTAAATCTGTTGTGGCCCAGAATAAATCCTTTCTTCTCTATGCCTCAGGTATTTTATCTTATAAGTAGGGGTGAGAATATATTACCTCTCTTATAAAGACTTGAACTGTTTGAGAATAAGTACCTTGAAAATACAAGGTGATAGCATTAATAGGAGAATGGTGATAATAACAATGTCATAAATGTGCGTCTCACTTGACTTGAGATGTCATTACATTTTATGACAATCGGCCAGCTAGATAGATGTGATAGGATATGATTGATTTGAGCATTAGTAAATATTGAGTAATATCTGTGGAGCACACCCACTTATAAAGTGACGAGAAGCCCGAGGTGACTTCTTAATTCTTTCTTTTGGGAGAAAACATGAATCAGCATGCTAGCATCCAGATATTGTTACCTCGCACAATCAGACAAGCAGTGATAAACAGAGTAAATGGATGAGACGCTGCCAGATCAATAAACAGGTCAGTCTGGTGTTTCTGGCCACCCTGACACCATTTAGCTCAGCTTCACTGCTCATGCCACACTGGCTGTGCAAAAGTCAGATGATTGAAACAAGGATGCCACTGAAAATTGGTCAATTTCATGGCCATGCTTCAAAAAGCAAATTAATTGTCTCATGTCCAAGGCATTTCTAGCTCTCTATAGTGAAAGGAAGACCCCAAGGGACTATTAAGTGTAGCTGACAGGTTCATGCAGCAGGGAGTGAGTGCACTAACTGGAGACTTGGGTCACCTAAATGGCAGTCTTAGCTTTGCCGTTGGTCTAGCCTTGGTCAGGTCTCTTTCCCTTTTGCAGCTTCTGTAAAATGGGAGGACAAATGACTTGATAATAAGAGTATATATATGCATGGTGAGCTGATACATGTAGTTGAATACAGTCCCTTCTCGTGTGTGAAAGATTGTTCATAAAAAAAGAACGCAAATAGTAAACCATTTAGAACTATATGAGTGTAATGTGTAATGAAAATAAATGAAAGAGGCTTTGGAATGATGATATTAATTGGAGTTTTAAGTATTATTCATGTTTTCAGCACATTTTTACTGAGTGGCTATTATAAGCCTTGCACTGAGCTAGGCACTGCATGTAGGACTGTCAGCATGACAGGGAGCCTCCTTCGCCTTCTACTGAAGGGTGAAACATGCAAATGGAGGTATCAGCACTTGATGATGGGGTGAAATGTAGCATATAGAATGGCATGTGGATGACTCGATTTTACCCTACGTGGTTTAAGTGCTTAATAATAAATATTTAAAAGAAACCAGATATAACTTCAAAATTAGAGACTCTAAAGGTAGTTTAAGAATTTGGAGATGGAGATGTGCTGCATAATTCACATTACCATTCTTTTTGAAGAGACTTCATTCAGTGTTAGGTGAGCTGCTTTCAAATCTTGGCCCCACATGAGAATGACTTTGTGACTTTGGGAAGGTCACATAGCTTATCAGTTCAAATCAACCACTCTACAAAGATTTGCTGATGCCCTTTGAGGTGCCAAGTTGTATGCTTGGAGGTGAGAATACAAATGTGAACAAGAAGCAGTTCTGTCCTCCAAGGGCCGATGGTAATTAACCCTACCCCACAAAGTGTTAAAGCGAGCATTTTAAATAACTAATGGGTATGGATGTCATAACGTAGTATTAAAGACTAGACAAATGTAAAGCAATAATGATTGTTTTTGCTTACATTAATATGTAGGTACTGTGAATGAGGTATAAAAGAAATGTGCAGGGACATAGGAAACCCTTTATGACCCCAGGCAGTGGTTAAATTAATTCCCTGCAGCT
The DNA here is from genome assembly GCF_015220235.1 of Choloepus didactylus. NCBI lineage: Eukaryota > Metazoa > Chordata > Mammalia > Pilosa > Megalonychidae > Choloepus > Choloepus didactylus. Next base: position 81,361,652 of record NC_051308.1, on the reverse strand, counting down.
CCAATCTCAATGACAGAAAGGCCCATGTTAAGATTAAATTCAGCTGCATGAGACAGAAACCCCCAAATAACAGAGGCTTGACCAAGATGAATGTTGATTTCCCTGCCACATCAGTAAAGTCTGGAGGAAGGCAGCACATGCCTCCACTGGTGGCTCTACAGAGCTGTTAGGGCCCAAGACTCCTTCCTGTTTTCTGCTCCATCACCCCCAGGGAGTGGCCCTCATCTTCATGTTAGGAATTGATGGCTAGATCTCCAGCCATTCACTTATATTCCAGGCAGCAGGATGGAGGAAGGAAGGAAGAAAGGAAGGAAGGAAGGAAGAGAGGAAACTGGCTATTAGGATGCAGTCAGCATTCTCTTTGCACTACAGAGCAGATTTAAACCATTTCCTTCTTCTAGACTTTCTCCTTATCCTGTGTACCCTGTCTGCCTATCTGGGTCCTCCAGCCAGCCAGCCACCTAATCTGGGATTGGCAAACAGACTCCTATTCTCTCACCCCAACAGCCAATTTGTTGTTATAAGGCAGGAGTCTTTCACGTGCAAGTGACAGAAAGCCCGGCTAAATCTGACCTAAGCAAAAGGGGTTCTACAGGCTCATGTAAATGAGGAGTCCTGGGGCAGGACTGGCTTTGGCAAGGCTTGATCTCATGACATCACCAGGACCAGGTTTCTCTCTCTATTAATAGATCTCTTGGCGCTACTCTCTTCCATGTTAGCTCTTTCCTCAAATATCCCCACTCCATGGCTCCAAGTTGGCTGCAGCGGCAGCTGTAGACTGCACATCCTCATACATTTAAGACAAACAGGGAAGAATGAGTCTTTTGCCCAGGAGGTTCAATACCATTTCAGTGGCTTTCACTGGATCACCAGTGGCCCAGGGGAATGGGATTCAATGACTGGTGGAGGCCAAGGTCACAAGTGGTTAATGAACCATATTAACTGGGAGTAGGCAAGGGGTGGATCCCCAAGAAACTAAGAGTATAGGAAATGGGTGGCCCAAACCCGGTAAAACAGTGCTGTTCACAGTGGTCATCAGCCTTTTGGATTTGACCAGCTCTAACTCTACTCCTGTCTGTCTATGACCCTGCCACTGGCTTGTTTGGGGAGCACTGCAGCACCCCTGCCCAACTACTCTCCAGTCCCCTGTGCATGTCCCCCTTCTGCCTTCCCTCCACACTGCTACCCAGGGTTCTTTCTGAATACAAATATCCTTTGTTCTCTCCTAGTTTAAACCCCTTCCGTGGTTTCTATTGCCTACCGAATAGTCTAGACCAGGGTTTGGCAAACTACCACTCACAGGCCAAATCCGTTGTCGTATGGATGCCCCAAGAGCTAAGAATGGCTTCTACACTTTTTAATGGTTGGGAAGAAATTCAAAGATGAATTTTTCCATAACATGAAAATTATATGAAATTCAAATTTCAGTGTCCACAAGTAAAGCTTTATTGGAATATAGCCATGCTCATTCGTGTATGTGTTGCCGATGGCTGCTTTTGTGCGACAGCAGCAGAACTGAATAGCTGCAGTAGAGACCATATGGCCTACAAAGCCTAAAATAGTTGCTATCTGACCAGTTTGCCAACCCTTGGTCCAGTCTCTTCAGCCTGATTTATAAGGTGCTTCTGCGCTTGGGCACATGGAGCCATCTGCACTGCCTTCCCTGCAGCTCCCTGGATGTCCTGCCCCTGCCCCTCTGTGTTCTTGCTCTTTCATGCTGCTCCTCTGCCTAAAATACCCTCCTCTTATGTCTGTGTCTACTTGGCAAACAGTTCTTGGTCTTTCAGCACCCACCTCAAGCATCAACCCTGTTACAATTATTTTTTTTTTTTTTTGGCCAGGAGGAATTGCCTTCACACTCCTTTCTGCTGCCACCGTAGCCTGTATATACTTCTTTCTTGGCTTTTAAAATTTTTGTGGCATTCCTGTGTTTCCTTATATGCCATGCTCTCTACTAAATAAGGCTTTGAGAGTATTCAAATACCAACACTTGCAGAAGGCCTGTGATGCTTTAAGCACTGTGCCAGGCATGAGAATGTATCTCTGGACAAGAATTTCCTTCTCTCTCACCCTGAGCCCCTGGAGCTCTGTTTAGAACATCCTGGGAGGACAATAAAGGTTTGTTGAAGAAATAAGTGAATAAACAGGCTCCTGGAAGCCATGTAAGAGTGATAAACAGCTTCTAGTCATCACCTAGTGAGCCAGGCATTCAGCTCTGAGATTTCTCACCAGTTCTCCTTTTTGCTTCCTTAGTAGAGCAATGATGGGGAAGGAGGCTGAATCCAGCCTTGAATTCCTCCAGCCTCTGAGAATGCCATGGCTGCTGGTGCTCCCCCTGCTGCTGCAATAGTTATTAAATAAGTTGAACAAATAATAAAAATGACCAGAGTACTTTGCAAATGTGACGTGGCATGGAAAAGTGAACAGCAGTGTTTGCACGGTGAAACGTGTGGTTCAGATAATCAAAACGTGTTGCATTCAGTAAGATGAGCAGTGCTTTAGTTAAGAACTTCAGCCTTGCAATCTCTTGAATACTTTCTTTGCCTCGAAGCCTTTTGTCCTGCTTCCTTTGCTCGTTCCCATGACTCCTCTTCTCTTCCTTGTCCTTCAGATGCTTAACCTGTTCGTGGCCGTCATCATGGACAACTTTGAGTACTTGACTCGGGACTCTTCTATCCTGGGGCCTCACCACCTGGACGAGTTTGTCCGTGTCTGGGCAGAATATGACCGAGCTGCATGGTGCGTAGGCCTCTTGGCCACCCTGGCAGGGCCCATGGCAGGGGCCTCAGTTGTTCTCAAGGAAGAGGTTGGAATCGGAGCCACCCAGGTGCTTGTCTGTTACAGAAGGAGAAGAGGTTTCTCTTAGCTGTGGCCTGAGGAAGAGGCCTAGTCCTCAGCTTGACTCTGGTATCAAGTCAGTTCTCAAAGACTAGTCTGTTTTTATCTCCCTTGACCTTCTCTTCTCTTTCCTTCTGTGACAGGAACTTCCCTTTCTTTGCCAATCCCACCCCACAGACCTCACCCCAGAGGGTTTGGGTGAACACACAGAGGACCTCTAATGATCTCTCTCTCCTCCCCTCCTCCTGCCGATGGTCGCTGGACTCCTCTGCGTCACCAGGGGTGGGGGGGGTTGACGAAGGTTGGGTGGCCGGACATCTGGTCACCTGGCTGGCGACATCAATGTCGTTTAGCTCATATCTCTGAATATACATTTAAAGAACCTGGCAAGTTGTTCTTCAACACTTGTTGATTTTTATTGCATGGAACTGAATTAAATGGCAGGAGCTTGCAGGGATAACCTTCCTGGGGTCTCTTCCACTACTCTCATTCTGAAGCGATGTCGCGGTTTTTCAGGCTTCAGAGCAGGGACTGGCAAACTACTATCTGTGAGCTAGATTCGGCCCACTGCCTGTTTTTGTAAATAAGGTTTTATTAGGACACAGCTACACCCCATCATTTATATTTTGTCTATGGCTGCATTTGCCCTACAAGGTCAGACTTGAGTAGCCTTGATAGAGATGGTAGCCACAAATCCTAAAATATTTACTATATCTGCCCCTTGACAGAAAATATCTGCTCGCCCATGCTTTAGAGTACCACAGGGCAGCCTGTCAGCTCTCACAGTTGAGGACAGGGTGAGAGCTCTTATGAATGCTCACTCTACCTGGGCTTTTCTGACCCTGGTCATCTTAGCTTTAGGATCTCAACTCACCAGTCAATCCATTCTGGTCCCCCTCTGAAAATAATTCAAGAAATATCATCCTCCTTTATGGGAGTGGGCCACGTTGCTTCCACCTGGAACCCCCTTCATAATCTGAAGCTCTCCCCAAAATCTGTCCTCTCGTTTGGCTGTTGAACTTGGGTCAGTGCTCTTGGCTGAAAAGTTGAATTATAATTCCTCCATAATCATTAATGACTTAAGACACAGAGTCCTTCTCTAAAGTCATGCCTGTTATAATGGCTGAGAAACAGCTTTTACTTGCTGGGCTTACTTTATAGTAGCTAGCCTCCTTAAAAAGGAAAAGGCAGTGTGTTAGTGGGGAATACAGCCAGGCCTGCATCTTACCAGCTCTGCGGCCTTGGATGAGTCATTTAACCACTTTAAGCTTCCTCAACTGTAAAATGGTGATAATGATATCTACCTTGAAGGGGTGGGAGTGAGAATTACATTAACTCACGTATGGAACTGTTGTTGTCATGGTCAGTGACCTTGTGGGAATACAGCTGGAATGCAGGGAACACTGAGGAGAGGCATGAATGGCTGGCCATGGAGCTAAAGACTGAGAAGGGACCTCTTCACTCCCCTGAGAGAGGGGAAACCAACTGCTAGCAAAGGAGTAGCTCATCTGCTTCACTTAAGTAACGTTGGCACTTAGAAGACCCAGCTTCCTGTGCTTTCACATTGTCTTTGGATCCAAGTGTCATGTGCCCTAAAAACTTGCTCCTCCCCACTCGTTCCTACGTCTGGGAAGAACTAATTCCGTGAGGACTGATAGGAGACTGAGACACATGAACTAGCAAAGAGGTAAAGGAAAACCTCTTCATGTCTGCTTTGAAATTCACAGTGTAACTCATTCTGATTAGACTCATTGGTCTTATCTATGAGATGATGGGGGCAGGACGGGTAGACTCTAACAGAACCCGAATGAGCCAGTGTCTTCAGAAGGAAGACTGAATACAAGTTGTAGTCTACAGCCACTGCCAGCTGATCCATTTCCAATTTCACTAAGAAACAAAATAAAAGAATAAATGGTTAAAGTACCTCTCAAGGGTTCAGAGACTTGGAAGTACTGATGAGCTGCTGTTTGGAAGAACTGGAGGCATCAACACCAAAATCAAGAAAAGTCTATAAATTAGAGTGAATCTGGGGCAAAGCTCTAGTCTAGCCATGGCTGCCGAGAGGTGAAGGCTTAGAGGTGGGGACATCGTGTGTATAATTTCCAGTGGAAACCCTGCTGTGTACCGGGGTTCGTCTAGACCTGGAGATTCCTGACCTGTTGCTGCCTTGTTCTGGCCCCTGACGGGGCAGATGTTTGAAGCTCCTGAAAATAAATCCCTTGTTAATTCTAACCCTTCCACAGGGAGCCAGAACTTTCTAGCAGGCTCCTGGAATTCTGACCAGATGCAGCCAAGCTGCCTGTGAGCTGGCGGCAGGAGCGGGACTGGGGGAGACTTCACACAACCCTTCCCAGGGCACTCTCTGAACACAGATCCCAGCAGGCTCCCACCGAGTAGACACAAGCTTGTCCAAGCTGGACTAGGGAAAAATCCACCACAAAGAGAAGCAAAGCCCTTTACAAATTCCCTCCTGCCAACGGGGCTCCTGGTTAATTAGTCTAATGGGAGATTTGTCTCCTGCAGTCTGCAGAAAGATGCTGACTTCCCACTGCCCCTGACAAGCGAGTCTGAGTAACTGAATGTGATCAGTGTCTGTGAAAAGCAAACAGTCCTGCAGTCCACTTCGTGGCAACCTGACATCTGCTCTTGACAGCTGCCAGAAGCATTTGCAAATTGGCGTGCTTTGCTTCTGAAAGGCCCCTCTCCAGCCAGAGTCCAGCTTCTGCATCTGGCCAGGGATGGACAGATATGTATCTAGGGGTGCTCTCGGTCATTAAAGCCGTACCTTTTGGCACTGAATAGGTTCTGATTTCCTATAAAAATTGTGTGTGTGGGGGGGGTGAGTTGCAGTGCAGTTCAGCAAGGTGTTGGTTCTCTGGCACTTACTGTTCTCAGGCTCTCCTGGTCTGGCTTTGCTGGACCCAAGGAAAGAAGCTGTTCTTACCTCCCCCAGCCGTCTCCTTCATGGCTCAGCTGCCATTTCTTTCCCACCCTTCTCTGCGTGTCCTTATTAATCCACCTGTGCTTCCTTTACAGCGGCAGGATCCCGTATAAGGATATGTACAAATTAGTGCGGGTGATCTCGCCTCCTCTGGGCCTGGGAGAGAACTGCCCCTACAGGGTGGCTTGCAAGGTTTGCCTCCCAGTCCCCAGCCATGACCCAGCGGTGGGATGCAACGTCTAACCTTCCTCTCCCTCCTCTGCTCCACCACCACTGCTCCACACAAGGGAACCTTCATGTTGCTTTCCTTTGAGTTTAAAGAGGTCCAAACCCTCCCAGAACCAGCAGCTGTTTATAAGGAGGAGGGGTACAACTTGGGGGGGAGTCAGAAGAGAGTTCAGGACTTAATAATGAAGGCCAATTCGACTTCTCTCACTTTTTCTTACATAGTTGCATGCACAGGCACGTGCACACACACATACACACATGCACGCACAACCCATTCTTCTTTAATCTGTGGATTAAACCAGAGGGACCTTTCCTTCTTCCAGAGAATGCAGATGTCTTTGTAATCCAGCAAAGAGTGCTGGTTTCCCTTCGCTGGAGACAGAGAAGTCTCACGTTAGCAAAATGACATCATCATCATCCATATACACTGTATCAAGGCATAATTCTAGCCATCCCTACCTCTGCCCACCCTCACGTCTCCTGGATAGATTAGCCTGGAGTGATTACAAAAGGATATAGTACAGAAAGGAGGTGAGAAACAATAAAGAATCAGAGCAAGAGGCGAGAGTAGGTAAAAGAGGCATAGATTTGGTGGTGTGTGGAAGAATGAATTTAATAGCTCTGAGAGCCTGGGAAGGTCTCAGTAGAAGGTGAAGGGCTACTGAGAAGATTCCTTGCCTTAGGGTCCTGCCTTTTATTGTTGTGATGGGGCTGTGGGGTCTGTCATAGTTGCCAGATCACTGCTTGTGTGTGGAACCAAAGACATTGTTCAGGGACACACAGGACTTCCCTCTCCAACCCTGCCTTACCCATGGGACTTCCTACTATCCCACCAGCTCTGCCGAGCCCCATGCAAGGCCAAGCCTGCTAGGTAAACTCTCCAGGTGCCACAGAAGGGAAGCGTGGGCTCCCTGGAGCACAGCACAGCCCAGGCCAGCTGGAAGAAGACATAGGCCCAGGAAGGATGGCAGCCTGGGCGGTGGGAAGGAGATGGCTTGGGATGGGGACAGTGATTCCCATACTCGGGAGGCTCAACAGCTGCCTCTGCTGAGACTCTTTAAACTCCACCCTGGTGAAACCTGCAGCCGCATGTGGGGAGAGCCTGGGAGGGCAGCATGGCATGCAAGATTCTCTTCCTCCTCCTGGTTTTGTTTCTTCTGTCCCCAGCATGCCGTTGGCCTGGTGCATGCTGGGGAATAAAGAGCTCTTTGCCCCACAGAGCCAGGTGGAAGCAACTCAGCCACCCCTTTGACAAGCAGTCACAGCCCATCACATTTCTGTGCAAGACGCTGCCTCCTGCTGCAAACACACCAGAGAGAAGGGGATACACGACGTTCCGCCTGTGGGTTCAGGGGAAGAGAAGGGCCTGACTTCCAGGCCAGCACCCCAGTCCCCACTGGGGCCAGCAACTCCAAAGGCCTGACTTCCGGGCCAGCACCCCAGTCCCATGGCTGGAGCACCGTCTATCTGGTTTATACCGCTCGCGCACAGCCCTGGGAATTGAAAACAACCCTGTGTCATGTTGGGGATGGATGACGCGAACCAGGAAGCCAGGGTCCTGCCAACCCAAGAAGAGACAATGAGTCCTGGTGACGGTGCACAAGGAGAGTCAGAAGGACCAAAGGTTCCCACTGGTGTTCCCGGGTCTGTGTGGGGCGAGATATAAATCCGCACCAGGATGGAGTCACATGTATGATTTGCCTTGATTAACAGGTTTCCTATTCTTTTCCTGTTTGTCCCTTTTGGTTTTTTTGTTTGTTTGTTTTTCTTCTGTTTTCCGTATTACTTTGTTTGTTTGTTTATTTGCTCTCTGGGAATGCCTGTTCTCCTCTCCTACCTGTTTGCATCCTTCTCCCCGCCACCTTTCCCTTTCCCTGCCACCCTTCCTGCCCTGCCACCCTACCCCATTCCGACTTACCACCCCTCCATGAGCAGTGGCCGCATCCATTACACTGAGATGTATGAAATGCTGACTCTCATGTCACCACCGCTAGGCCTCGGCAAGAGATGTCCCTCCAAAGTGGCATATAAGGTAGACCACCCCTTCCTTTGTTCTGGGATAGCAACCAACAGGAAATGGGGTCCAGCTGTGGGGAGGCCAGATCACGGGGAGGAACCTGGGCTGGGGAGGTGGAGAGGGGACGAGGAAGGAAAGGAACGACGAGCCCGAGGAGTCAGGAAGGTTCTCAGAAGGATGAAGTCATCAAACAATGCAAGGGATGGTTTGCAAAACTATCCAAAATTTGGGTTTTTTTTTTTTAATGTGTTATTCTGTGTTTCTTCAAGTGCGTTGTTTCTTGTGGTGGATTACTAGAAAGCAAGTGTTAAACAGAGTGTTCCACTCCAAGGAAGCAGAGTGTTGGCCTGCAGGATAGCATATATGGGCAAGAAGGAAGCCTACAGCAAAATAGCTATAAGAACTGATAAAAAGAGAAACATGTTCAAACAGATTAGCCAAGGAAATAATGCAGAAATGTCTCTAACATGCTTCAAGGAGGAATTTTTAGGAGAGAGAAACTCATAACAAATTTCTTCCTCCAAGAATAGGAAGATACCCTGACATAGGTTCCTTCTAGGTATAAGATAAAATGGAGCATGTCTTCTATCCCATGATGTACTCAGGAATGCAGCTCTCTTCCCCCATTAGCCCAGCTACCCAGTTCTCTTAGAAATACTCAAGAGAAAAGGTGACGATGGGCACAAGTTGCATTCAGTACTGGATTCACCTTGTTAGCACAGCTGAGTCTTGGGGACTGGCATTGCAGTGCTGGGTGGATCCCCATGGCTTGCCTAGAGCAGCGGTGTACTTTGAGAGTCACCTGCCATTGGGGTGCTCATAGCTTTGGGGCATAAAATTTTTCCTTCACACATTAGTAACAGAGTCTGTTCATTCTCCTTTGGTTTTCAAACTGACCCCAAACTCTGGATCCCACCTCAGAATGCACCATAGTAATGTTTCCACTTCTTAAGAAGTTTAAAGAAGTGGGAGAGAGGTGGAACTCGGATCCAAACAAGAAACTGACTTTAAACTTTAAAGCACCATGTCTGTGGAATCACTTTAAGCAAGATGCCCAAATGAAGTATTAGAGACCCTCCCTTGGCCAAGCTGGTGGTTCTGCCAGAGGACCTTCTGCTGCTACTTCCAAGTTGTGTCGCTCCAGAAAATGTCTCATTGGAACATGGGCCATTGCATTCCACCCTGGGACATGGCTATTCATGCACAACTTAGAGGCTGGTGTCCTTTTGGCTCATGATGGCCACATCCAAAAGTACTAGGCAGTGGAATGTGGCCTTGAGTTCTTTGGATTTCTGGGGCGAAGCTTGGTGGGTGAAGGGGTATGGGGCTAGGAGGAAAAGTCACAAGAATTCCAAATGCAAGATACTCTCTGGAAAGTGGATTTGGCCATTTCAGTTTGATCCCTTACTCTGGGGGAAGGGAGCAAGGCCTGTCCATTCTGCTCCTGCCTTGGACACCCTTCTCTCATTTTCTTTTCTCTGCTCTCCCCATCCTTCTTCCCCTAGACCCTGTTTGCACTCTCCTCCTTTTCCATCCTGCTCCACCTCACCCTTGGATAAGTTGGACTTATGCATGTTTGGTCATGTGCTGGCAAATTCCATCTCTTAAAGACTCAAAAAGGGGGCACCAGGATGCATCTTTCAAGTCAGATGAACAAATCAAAATCTCCCCCCTCAATATCTTTCCTTCAGAGTTTTGGGGGTATTTAGGAGACAAGTGGAAATACGGGGCTGCTTTGAAATAGAGAATGGAGCCACCTCCCTGAGCTGACTCCTTTCCCTGAGCCACTTCTCTTAGAAATCACTTCCATTCCCTAATAAAGACATTCTTAGGACTATGGGGGAGTCCTACAGAATAATTAGGGAAACACTTTCCCCTGGCATTTGGCATCATTCCCTAGGGAAAAAAAAAAAAAAAAAACAGCAGCAAATGATACTTAAGTGAGAGGTAGAGAGAGTAGGACTGGGAAAGGGGCGGGAATCCTTGCCCTTCTTTTTTGTCTGTGCATTTGACCTCTGCAGTTCCCGTCCTTCTCACCAAGGTGTCTTTCGATATCTGCTTTGCCTGCTGTTTTTCTGTCTTTCACACAGAGACTGGTGCTGATGAATATGCCAGTAGCTGAGGACATGACAGTCCACTTCACCTCCACGCTTATGGCTCTGATCCGCACTGCTCTGGACATTAAAATTGCAAAAGGTAAGCTTAAGAAGAGGGGTGGGGGTGGGGGAGAAAGAGCTTCTGGAACAATTCACACAAGGTGATGAAGAATGGAAATGCTTGAACTTTTATCCACCTGGCTGGTAACACACCAGTACAGTACAGTGACCTGGAAATCAAATGACAAGGGTCCTAGTTTCACCTCTGACCATCAGTAACTGCGATATTTGTCATTTCCTCCTGGTAAAGCAGATGGCTTGATCATCGCTAAAGCTCCTTTCATCCTGAACAGTACATGATCTTCAGTGTGTGGCACATAACAGGCATTCTAGAAATATTTGTTGATGGAACAAGTGAATTTTAATTATGTTCTTTTTTATATGGTGTCTTCTCTCTAAAGTCTCAGAAGGCTTCTTTGGCAGGTGCAATCATAGAGCCAAGGTGATCCTTTGCTCGTCTTGATTTCTAATTCAGTGATTTGGGAGAGAAAAGACTTAACCACTTCCAGATGAACTGTCAGCACTCTGCTCTTGCTAGATCCAAATCCTTTTTTAAAATTAGGCTACTCAGACTGTGGAGTTAGAGTCGCTGGAAGAATATATGTCCATAGAATGAAGCAGGGAGGCTTGCTCGTGGCTAATTCCAGTTTCCCTTCTGACATATTGAGCACCTGGGAAGCTTTTAGATCAATGAGGAAGTTGATCTTGGTCTTGGGCCTCAGATCTCTGTGACAGGATATCCCTGAGTCACTGGAAATGAGAGCCAGCATGAGTTCTGCTTCTTCAACAGGGAGACCCAGTATCGCAAGATCCATTGTAACTAGGTGCCAAGAATTCCTCTCAGAACATGAGCTGCCTGCTGATTCAGATCCCACCCCACCCCCACCTATTCCCTCAGTCCCTGTTATTTCTGTGCCTGATCCGTTTTATTTATTCGTAGTCTATCTGATTCTAGGTGGTGCAGACAGGCAGCAGCTAGACTCGGAGCTACAAAAGGAGACCCTGGCCATCTGGCCTCACCTGTCCCAGAAGATGCTGGATCTGCTTGTACCCATGCCCAAAGGTGCGGGGGCTCCTCCCATGTATCCTGGTTACTGTGGGTTCGGCATGCCAGGGCCAGCTATTTTGGGGGAACACAGAATGGTCAAGGAGATAAGAAAGGTTGCTCTTTTATCCTTAGGAAAACTAAAACCCCCTGCTTCATAAGCCCCTTTTGTTTTTATTAATTGAAATTTATTTTCATAAGAAAGGGCACTGTAGTTGTGGGTGAAACCTCTTGGGTGCATAGCTGTCTCCCTACACATGATGCTGTTCAGCAATCCCTCATGCAGTTGGGGGTTGCTCCTTAGATATGGAAATCTAAAAGCATGTGGTGATGCTTTATCATCAGTGTCATCACCATCAGTGGGTATCTATATCAACCCCCAAGGACAGAGATGGGAACCTTTTCACTTTGCCTCTCTGGTGCCTAGCACAGTGCCTGGCACGTAAGGAGCCCTCCATAAATGTCAGATAAATGGGTAACTAGGGTGCAAACCCCCTTCAGAGAGTGCATAACAAGGCTTGTGAGGTGTCCTCTTTCTTTCCCACCTGACTTCTCCCTGTTCACCACCATGCCACGTTTGTGTTTCTAGCCTCTGACCTGACTGTGGGCAAAATCTATGCAGCAATGATGATCATGGACTACTATAAACAGAGTAAGGTGAAGAAGCAGAGACAGCAGCTGGAGGAGCAGGTGAAGGTCTACCACAGCATGGTGGATGGTGGGTACATGAGATACTTTAGGGCCACGAGGAGTCACGTGAGGGCTCCACAGGGACAGTCCGGGCATCCCTGGAGCATAGTGCCCTACGAGTGCTTAGAAGCAGAGGTAAGGGGTGCAGCATCTAGGAACCCTCCAGTGACATGTGGGATTAGAAACTATGGGCCCACAAATGAGGGGTCAAAGGTAAACTAGCCAAATGAAAAAGGTATCAGTCATGCTCCTATTTTACCCAAGTAAATGGCATTCTCCCTTCCCTCCCTTCCTGCCCCCAGTGTATCCCACAAAGTCACTTGAGTTCCTTTTCTCTCCCCAACTTTTCGCACAGAAAAATGCGCCCATGTTCCAGCGCATGGAGCCCTCGTCTCTGCCCCAGGAAATCATTGCTAATGCCAAAGCCCTGCCCTACCTCCAGCAGGACACCGTGTCAGGCCTGTGAGTACAACCACATGGTTCGCCTACCCGCAGACCCATCCCCCAGAGGAATAACATAATTCTAAACTAAATACCCTCTCCAGGAGGTTAAGCAGACAATATTTTTGCATCTTACGGTGGTTTTGCAGCAGGGTTAAGAGGAAGGCAAACTAAGCATGGTTAGTACAGTGGCCAGTTCCAGAGAGTGAACACTGTGAACGGACAAGGGAAGAGCAAGTTTTGACTTTTTCTTTTTTTTTTTTAAATGTACTAAGGAGGGTCTTAGTTGTAGTTCTATTGTGAAGAATCATCATTTTCTAATCTAATTCTTGGTTATGGCTTCCCTGCGATTCTAGTGTCCTGCTAGGAAATATAACTTCCCTCACTGGTGCAATGTTTGCTAAATGAAAAGGGGGAAAAGTACCAACAGTTACTGAATATTTCCTCTGTGATGGACACTTCCAAAAGCACCATTTGCATTATCTGACTTCATTTTCACTACAGTAGCCCACCATACCCTGTAGGAATATTAAGTATCCCTACTTTACCAGTGAAGAAACTCTAGGCTAAGAGAGGTTAAATAAATTGCCACAAGCCATATAGTGAGTAAGAAACTGTACTTTGATTTAAATCAGTTATTTCTGACTCCAGAGCCATGTTATCTGTACTGAACTAAAAGAACTTAGATGAGGCAAAAAAAAAAAAGGTTTTTAAATTTTCTATAACGGGAGTGGAAATCAAACTCTTATTAAGGAATTTGCCAATTCTTCTAAGTTTCAGGCCTTAGCCCCAATTTAGTTGTTAATCATAAATGATCTATTATAGCATACATGCCTCATTATAATATTATAATATTATAATGCACCCAAAAGGCATGAAACCCTCTACTCAATGTAAATGAGTTTTTGTGGTTGGGTTTAACACATCCTCACACACATGGAACCAATAATCGCTATTAGCACAACTTAAGTAATTAGCAGGAGAATGAAATCCAGGGCTTAGGAAATGTCGAGACCTCTGTTGGAATGCCATTTGGAAACTCTTGCACCATTAATTTCTTTCTATCTGTGGTCTCAGAAACCTGTTTTTGAAAAGCATAGTTTTCAGAGGTCACACACTGGAAGAGAAGAAGAGGACCAGAGTCTTGACCAAGTCACTTTTACAAACAATTTCATGTATCGAGGTAGCTGGGTGTGAATTCTGTCTGCAGAAAACAAGTAGCTACTTATCTTTGGTCTTTGCAGAAAGGAGGTAGGGATGTTTGGTGGGAGCAGTGGGGCCTCGTCATTGAATGGATTTACAAATTTTTCATAGAGATGGAAGCACAGCCCCTCCCATCTGTATCTCTCTTTTATCTCCAATAACTTGCTGTGCAAATTAACCCCCACCAAAGGATCACCCCAGCCTCTGTCCTGTATATTTATTGACTCATTTATTCATCGACCAATGAATGAATTGGTCGATTCATTCTTGAATGCAGTGTAAAGAATGGATTGGAGGGGAGCTTCATTTAGTAGTTACTACAATTGTATGAATAATCAATGATTGTAGTTTGGACTAACAGGATAGAAATGGGAAAAAGTGCAAAGATTTCAGAGATACTTGAAGATAAAAGGGATAAGGCTTGGTGATTGATTTACTACATAGAGTGAAGGAGAGGGAGGAATCGAAGATGACCCTCAGGTTTCTGGTTTGAGCCTTTGAATGGATGTTGGTGCATTTACTGAGGTGGGGATCCTGGTGGAGCAGCAGGCTGGTTTCTCAGAACCAACTGGATCCTGTGTGTGTCTAGATCCATGTATTGTTCAAGGAAAGACTGGGCTGGGAATCTGGTGGTGGATGTGAGAGGCAGGACCACTGCCTTCGCTATGCTTACACCTGAGGGAAAACCAGACATAAAACAGCTGATTGGAAAGAAGGAAAGTTGTCATTTTCAGTGATTCAGTTACAGTTCCAATAAGTGCTAGGAAGGAAAAATACAATATGATATGAGTGCATGTAACAGGGAGATCTGACCAGTTATTGAGTGAGGTGGGGTCAGAGAGGATTTTCTTAAGGAAGAAACTTTTGATGAGAATTTTAAAGAAGAATGTTGGAGAATGAAACTTAAAACATGGAAAGAGGGGTTTTTGTTTTTTTATTTTGGTGGGGCAGAGGGAGAGTTAGAGAGAGGCATTGTATGCTTTGAGAATGGCATGTGTTAAAGTCTTGAGGCAGAAAGAAGCCTGGCCCATTCAAAGACCTGAAAATGGTCAGTGTGTATGGAATTTAGGGAGCAAGAGGGAAAGGAAAGTGATGCAAGATGAGGCTGGTGAGTCAGGGACCAGATCGTGAAAGGATGGAGGCTACTTACTGCCAAAGCAATGAGAAATCTGACAAAAATTTTAAGTAGGAGATCCCTCTGGGTTCAAATTACTCAACTCCTTGAGGTTGTTCAGTGATTCTACAGGGCCTGTCTACCTTCCAGAAGTTCTACAATCACTCATTCTCTGTAGGACTAAAAGGAGCCCAGTTCTTATCAAAGCCGTGCTCATCTTGTTCCCATTGGTTCTCAGGAAAGGCAGGCTGAAGAAGATGACTGACATTTCAGCAGGTCATTTAAATATCAGATCGCTCTGTAGCAGCTGTGAAAATTCAGCTAAAACGCTCATTGGCATCTGGGGGACAGATTAGGTGATTCTCTACTCTTTTCCTCTTTCCCTGGGATCCCAATTTAAGTAAGATTGTACCTGCTGATTATTTTCAAGTAACTTGCAATCCTTGCTCATGCCTCAAAATTTTCCTTTAGATGTGGAGTAATTCACAGTGGATCTAACTCATGAAAGTGGCTCTGTCTGGAAAGATGGGGTTCCATCTCCCCCCCTAGCTCCAATATATCTGACAGAGCTGCTTCCCAGCCAGTGACCTCTGTCTCTTTCCTCCTCATCAGGAAGTCAACTTTGGGTCCTTAAACAGATCAGATGGGTACCTGTCAGCTGTTACAGTACTGATGGAATAAATGGCAGTGGGAGCCAAATCCTCAGGAAAAATTATGCCTTCTTTCTCTCCTACCTAACTCAGTGGATCCCATTGGCTAAGAGTGTCAGGAGGTACCAAACAGAGATTTATGAACAAGCTCACTGTGTCAGCTCCCATTGCCTCCATTCAGAGGCCTTTAAACACTCGGCAGACTTTGTTCCTGTCCCCTTCCCTCATCACCATCTAAGCGTCCTCCTACATAGCCATCAACCCAGAGGTTTTCCATCCTCAGCCCACCTCTGAAATCATTCTACCCAATTCATGAACCACTGGGCACAGTGTCTGGCACAGAGTAGGCCTTCAATAAATGTTCATTAAATCGAATTGAAGTTTTTAGTTTGGCCAGGGATGTTGGCACAATAAGGCCATATTTGTACCGAGAGTGGGGGAAAAATTTTAAAGACCGTGATTGCTTAATATTTAAACAAACTGTTCACTGTTTAAACTATGGCATTTTTCCGCCAAATGAAAACAGGTTTAAAATCTAGCATTGATCTCCCATATGGCTGAGTGTGACAAATGATGTCATTTGTCACAGATATGATAGTCTCCAGCAAATGATGAATGATTCCAAATGCAAGTTGAAAACAACAGTTTCTCTTTTTTCCAATGCAGTTTTTTTTTATTTTTTTTTTTAATCTTCCATTCTAGGGTCCAACACCTATAAGTTACCAGGCTTACAAGCCAGCTGAACCTAAAGGGCATTGCCCTTACTGGGAAAGGAGGTCTTGTCTGGAGTGGGAATTGATAGTAACTATGCCATGACTGCTTTTCTCTCTCTCTCTCATTTCTTCTTAATTTGGCATCATTTTTCAGGAGTGGTCGGAGTGGATACCCTTCAATGAGTCCACTCTCCCCTCAGGAAATATTCCAGTTGGCTTGTATGGACCCAGCCGATGACGGACAGTTCCAGGAACAGCAATCTCTGGTGAATGACTGAATCCCATGACCTCAAAAGTACTTCCTTGTTTTCCCAATCCCTTCCACTCTCATTTTCAGATTTTATTTCATAGCCACAATCAATCAGAAAATTCCTTTCTGGTAGTCTAACCAGTTAACCCTGGGAGCTTCTTGTCTGTCATTACCCCTTTCATAGCCAACTTTCTCATATTCTCTGACAAATGCTCACTCTTAAGGTTCCAGAACAGGAACTTACATTGCTTCTGCCCTCTTAGTTTATGCCCCTGAGTCTCAAGTATAGAAGCAAAAGCCACATATAAAATCTTGCCTTTGATAGGGAGTCTTGGGGTGAATCATTATAGAATGAATGGCACCAACAGTGTAGCTTAGGGTAGCAAGGTGCTGCTTGTGGGAACACAGAAATGCCCCACACCAGCCATTAGGGATGACTGCCTCCTCGAGCAGGTAGAAATTTATGTGCAGCAGTGACTAGGTATCCTTCAAGAGGGACGGAGGAATCTCTTTCCTTTGCTCTGTGTGGGTTCAGGCAGATGGGCCCTTTTAGTCACAGTTCTACAAGGTCACATACACTCTAACAAGTCCCTAAAGTCACTTTCCTTTATGAGTTTGCCATTAGCATAAATGATGAAATTCTTGAGACACCTATTGAGTCATATTATAGCTTAGAGAAGAGAGAACAGATTGAAGTTTAGGTTTTGCTAATACAAAGTTGAAATTCAATTCCCAAAGATAATAGACTTTGCCATTATTCCTAGTTCAGGGGCCATGAGAGCAAGTTTCCTCCTGAGCTTAGAATTAAAGCCCGTGTTCATTGGCCTGGAATGAAAAAGACAGAACCCCAGCCTTCGCAAAAGTCCATATAGACAGCTTGCAATAAGTGAGTTCCACATGACTTTGATTATAATACATATGTGATTTTTCTCTCTCCTTCATTTCTTTCCTGATCCCTCCCTACTATTGTGTACCCCAGTGCCATCCTGAATGGATGATGTGGATGGAGTGTGGGTGTGGACTGCTTGTGGAGCACACATCTGCTGGAATGGGTACCCTTCAGAGGTGGAGCAAGCAGCTCAGTAGCTCAAACAAATGGGTGATTCAGTCTGTTGTGATTGTTGCGACAGAGAACTGTGCATGGTTGTATTTGAAGAGATGGCCAGGTCAGATACCCCTAGGAAGTAAGTGACTGCTGAGGCTGTTCTTGAGGAGGAGATAGTAATTCTTGGTGTAATCCCCTGCCTTTCCCTCTGCAGAACTTAGCACCAAGGCCCAAGGAATAATTGGTACACATAATCTGATTGTTAGAAGGGTCTCTCAGTGTCCTTACAGCTTGCCTGCCTGGCGACATACGTGGTGGGAAAAATCTCAGTAATCTGTCCTTTCTTTCACAGGGAGGCTTTCTTTATTGTAACATCATTTCTTCGGATTTCCCAGGGCTGAACCATAGTGCCAGGACTTTTTGGATATGTGTTCATCTCATTGTCAGTACTGGTGTCTGTAATTCAATTCAGATGTCAGCCCGTGCTATGCACTCACCACTGTGTACCCCTGGCCATCCCTAGGGTCCCCGCTCCACATCCTGAGGTGTGGCCTTGACTTGAGTGTGTGCATATGGAGTGTGTGTATGTGTGTGTGTGTTTCACACTGCCTCTAACACCTGTGGACTGCAGTCTTGTTTCCACATCTGTTTGGAGTCGGACCTGTGTGCTGTATAAAGCATGTACTGCAAACTGTTAATCCCTCAAGTGCACATATCACATGACCTAAGAAGGCACACATGCCATTCACACCAGAAACCACTCAGCCAAATGATCATGGAGGCTGAGGAACAGCTTGGGCAACTTTTCCCTTGGGCAATGCCCTACTCATACATCCATGCCGTTTCCTAAAAATAAAGTAGCTCTTCTTTGGTATAAGCTCTAGATGTCTCAGATGTCCCTAGGTCACTTTCTTTGGTGATCCATGTAAAGCTCTCTAAGGCGGCTTCATTCTTTACTCAGTGACACTGTCTGTCTGTAAAGAACATAATACATTTGCCAAATTAACATTCTTTAGCCAGGAAAATAATATGAAAGAGTTGATCAAGACCTTAGAGATTCCCAGTTTAACCTTCTAATGCTCTATGGTGGTGCTCTCCAAAACGACAGCCACTAGCCACATGTGGGTACTGCACACTTAAAATGTGGGTAGTCTGAATCAAGACATGCTGTAAGTGTAAAGACAGATTTCAAATTCAGTATGAAAAAAGGAATGTAACACATCTCATTAATTTTATATTGATTACATATTGACATGGTAATATTTAGAAATATTGGGTTAAATAAAGTATTTTGCTAATATTTCATCTGTTTCCTTTTACTTTTTAAATGTGGCTACTAAGATATTTAAAATTGCATACTCAGCTTGCATTATCTTTCTATTGGACTGCACTGGTCTAGAGCATCTCTGACAGGTGGTTACATTTCTGGATAGTTTCAATCATAAGAAAACTCCTACCTAATAAAATTGTATATTCTAAGACTTGAGAAGATATCTGTTACTGACATCCGAATTGGTGACTTCCCTTAAAATCTTAGTTTCTATTTAACTGATAAAAGCCTTCTTCAATTAAAAAAATAAATAAACCCAACATTACCACCTCTCAGAAAATAAACTTGACATATCTAAAAGTTTTCTTACTGGCAATGTTTGTTTCATAAAGCTATAAAATCTGAAGCAATGCTCAGTGAAAAAGAGGTTATTGTTGACTAGAAAAGGCTACCTTAGCCTCTCAATCCTGGTTAAGGAAATTTAATTTGTAAATGAGGAAACTTAACTGAATTTGGAGTATATTCCTGAGCTGTCTGTTTGGGACATCTGGTATACCACCTATGTGTATACACAGATGCACATGCACACACAAAACTGAAAACTTAAAAATGCAGGTCCATTTTTCTGAAAGCCATTCTTGGTATGGAGGAAGCAGAATCATCCGCTAGAGGGAAGAAGCGATGAGATGGAACCAAGTCCCACAAGCTTGGCTGTGTGTTTATTTCCAGGAGCCAGAGGTTAGTGAATTAAAAAGCGTGCAGTCCTCTAGCCATGGCATCTACCTTCCTTCGGACACCCAGGAGCATGCGGGATCTGGGAGGGCATCCTCTATGCCACGCCTGACCGTGGATCCCCAGGTAAAAGCCACCACCACCCACCAATTGCCGTGGCTTCCCGGGCTATATTGAATTGGTGGGTTATGAAATAATATCTGATATTTTCAGGTGCACACTTGACTTGCCTCTACCCCTTTCCTATCAGCAGAGGCCTCTTTAATAGACTCTGCATCTCCACGGTGTATTTGCAATGAACCCCCAACCACAACAGTCTAGCCAGCAAGATGGCATAACTCCATCCGGATGGGCTAAGCAATCTCAAGACTCAATCAGCCATGCAAGAAACATTTCCCAGGATTTTCTCCCTATATTTTTCCTTTTCTCTTTTCCTGGCTCCCCAAGCACATGTGCAGTTTCTTATACACAAAGCTCTGTGTCAGGACTGTCTGTCCTAACCAGCTCAGGCCATGCCTCATTTCTTTGTCTGTTTACCTGGCTTCTTTTTTTCTGTCTGTCTGTCTTACATCAAGTTTTGACAGAGACGAGAAGTTTTTGTGGATCTGTTTTTGACATCTGTGGCAAATCAAAATGCCAGAGTTTAAGGTGGGGCTGGGGTGGGATTGATGTTTAGGGGAGACCAGTGCATTCTTAGTAGATGTTAAATAGCAAGCTCTCTTAAGCTTTAGTCCTATAGGACGGGGCTTTCTCTAGCAAAGGCAACAACAAAGGCAGGCAGAGCCAAGATTCTTTCATGGTTTAGACTTTTTGACCATTGTCCTCCCATATTTCAAAAGAGGTTCAGTGTTTGCTGCAGGTTCTGGCCGGGCCCTTGTAGAAAGCTCCCACAGTGCCTGCCTGCATTCTGCTTGGCGTTGCCCTAGTGGATTCGGCTGTTTGCCTTCCTGAGCATGAAGACAAGACCTTGGACCAGTTCCAGTGACTGTTAACATGATCTAAGGACACTCTCTGGAACAGCCTCCTCTAGCTAAGATCTGAGCAAGAGGGATTCAAAGGAATGCCGCCTTGAGTTTACAATTCGCAACCTTCAACTGTCTCAGTCCACTTCTTCCTTTGCTTTAGACCCTTTCAATAATTAACCCTGTCCTTGTGTTCCTCTGGGGGTTCGTATATCCAGGTGGTGACCGACTCTAGCTCCATGAGACGTTCTTTTTCCACTATTCGGGATAAGCGGTCAAATTCATCATGGTTGGAGGAGTTCTCCATGGAGCGAAGCAGTGAAAACACCTACAAGTCAAGGCGCCGGAGTTACCACTCCTCCCTGAGGCTGTCAGCCCATCGCCTGAACTCTGACTCAGGTGAGGAGCTCTTCAGTGTTGGGTTTCTTTGTCAGGCAGTGGACTCCTGCCCAGGGACCAATTCTGGCAAGAGCTGCGAATCACTTGGAACAGAATTCAGGTAAAGATAAGGAGAGTAATGGAAGGAAGAGGGCTCCTTACCATAGGAGTGCCTGTGTGAGACGTATATCCTGTAACAAGCCAAAGCCCTCTATATTCATCTCAAAGGCTGCTGAGATGCCCTTTCTCAGCAGTAGGGATACAGAATAATTAGCATGCAGGTTTTCACATGGCCTTCTGCAAAACCGCTGGGGTTCCCTGGGAAGGCATCAGAGACTCCCTGATGAGGAGCAGAAAAAAGAGAGTAAAACAGACTGGGCTTTGGCCACCAACTCCATTGCAGACAAAACAGTGCTACCTGAAATTGTTTTATGTATTTGAGTTTCATTTAAGATTTTGTTTGTTTGTTTGTTTGTTTAAGGAAGAGGGGTTATGCTGCTAGGAAAGATTATAAAATCATTGCTCTGATTCAACTTCTTTATTTAACTAGACGAAGAAATCAAAATGAAAGAGCAGTGACTTGCCCCATATCATAGAGCCAATAAGTAGCAGAATTGAGACTAGAGTTGAGATCCTTTAACTTCAAGCCCAGAATTCTCACTGTGGCATTACATTAAATATGTCATTATCTAATTTATAGAAAATTTCCTTCTTCAGGTGCCATCCCCCACCCCACCCCCACCCCCCACACACACCCAAAAAGTGACATGCCTGTGTTTAGGATATAGAGAGTTCCTGGTTCTTATTATTGGGAAGATTCTATCTTTATTGTGTCCAGGGTAAACAGAAGCAGAAGAGAACAGATTGCATCTTTTGATGTACATGTCTTTCCAGTGGCAACTTGCAAACTTACCTTTTGATCACATAGGGTTTGCTGGCTTCTTCCTCCTGCCTCCCTTTTAGATCACCTGCTGACATGACTAGTAGCCAGGGTTCCTTAGGGGCCCAGTCCCAGGTGTGGTGTGATACCTGGTGAGACTTTTCTTCATCTTCAGCAGCAGGTGTGGGCTGAGTTATGACCTGTCACTGTTGTCGTCTCTCACAGGCCACAAGTCTGACACCCACCGCTCAGGGGGCAGAGAGCGGGGGCGATCAAAAGAACGAAAGCATCTTCTCTCGCCTGATGTCTCCCGCTGCAACTCAGAGGAGCGAGGGACCCAGGCCGACTGGGAGTCCCCAGAGCGTCGTCAGTCCAGGTCCCCCAGCGAGGGCAGGTCACAGACCCCCAACAGACAGGTGAGCATGGGGAGGAAGCTGAGACTTCAGCAGGAAGACAGGCAAGGGTGGTCATAACATTAGGCATCTACGAGCCACTTTTAAGCACCTCCAAAAACCTCAGCTTCACAGGGACCTACACCCAATGTGCATAGAGATTAGCTACTTAATGCTGTGTAATCAGAAACAAAGTGAATTCTCAGAAAACCAGTTTTTCCCCAAAGAACGATAATGGTGTCTAGAGGTCATCTCAACCCACTCCTCAAAATTCATAGGTACAAAGTCACAACAAATAAGTTCATAAATGTCTCTGCCAGATTTGGAAGGAAAGAATCGTCCTTTAGCTGAGAAGATTTCTTTGACCAGTCACTTGATCCTTAATTTTAGTGGGAATGGTGATTCATCCCTCAGCCCAAGATTCATAAGCTAGAGCAATTCAACCTCATTTTCCTGCTTCCAGCCATCCCAAGAGGAAAGCCATACCTCTCCTTCCAGGCTTTTGCTGAAACACCAGTCTCTGCCTGAGAAACAACTGCCAGAGCTGTGTAAAAAAATTCTTCAGCCCAGCTTTGCTCCTCCCTACCATCCCTCACTCCAGCTCTATCTCCCTTCAGTGATCTTTGAGCCAAGATTGGACACCCTCTCAAAAAAATGATCAGTGTATAAAAGGATGGCTGCTGCAGCAGACTTCCCGAGACAGGCAGTTGAGAAGTTTATCTTGTAGAGCAGTGGTTTTCAAATTTCCATGCAGGGCAGAGTCACCTAGGGAGCTTGTTACAATGGCACATTTCTGGGACCTCAGGGATTCTGTTTTAGTACTTGAAAGTGAGACCCAGAAATATGTATTTTAAAGGACTCTTCCCTAGGAGAGCTTAAGCAGGTGGTTTATAGGTCACACCACTCTGAGGAACGCTGCCCTGGAGGTGCATTTACAACACCCAGGCCCAGGTACCTTTGGGGGGAATAGGTAAGGAGGTCAAAGAAGGCCTGATCCAACAGAAAGCATGTGGGAGGTAGAGGATGAGTTAACCCTGTTCTTACCCAGAGCAAACCACTGAAGACCAAGAAGTCAAAGTGAGAGGATGGAATTCGCAATTGCCATAAACCTGCTTCCCAAGAAGGGTTTCCTACACAGAGCAACTTCAGTACATACATTCACTTTTAATACAGTTGTCTTTCTCAAAATTTTAGTCTTTCCTTCTATGTGCCACTTGGTATATTTGGAGTTTCCTGATCCTTGATATTCAAAGTGTTTGTTGGACCAGTAGCATCAGCATTGCCTGGGAGCTTGTTACTTGCTAGAAATGCTGAATCTCAGGCCCCACCCGAGACCCTCTGAGTCCAGGAAGGTTGTTTATACATTAAACGTTGAGAAGCCCTGGCTTAGATGACACTGATTCCCCCATGTCCTTTAATCCCTGTGTGAATCCCTGTCTCGCTGAGTAGATGAGCATTGTAGTAGAGAGGGCTCTGTCACAACCTGAAGCTGAGCTGAGAGCAGGCTGAGCTGCCAGGTGTCAAGGTAGCCGATTAAAATAATCAAGCCAAAATGAAAGTAACAGTTATGCCTTTAGTCACTTACTGTAATAGTATGAGCAAGAGGTTAAACTGAAGAGGATGTCAGCTCTCTCCTGTTTTATTTTGCTCATGAAACTGTGCCACTGTTAGAGGGTCAGATGAATCAGCATAGACGTACTGAATACTGAGTCAAAGTGGATAAATATATCTTCAGAGTCTCTGCACCCTCCACTCTGGGCCACCAGGAGGTCTTAGCAGAGTCCCCCGAGGAGGGCCTTGGTTTTGAGCCCGTGAATGAGAAGGCTCTGAAAGAAGGTGCCTGTGCTAAGAATGCAAATATGCACAAGAGCAGTCCTCAGCTGCAAACCCCTTCAGAAACTGCAGTACCCTGGCTGTGCACCAAGTCTGGTGTGGGGAGGGCAGCTTTCCCCCCAGGGAGGCCTGTCAGTTAAAGTCTGTAATTGTCTGTGGTTGGGCCTGAAAAATCGCCCATGAGGTTCTGGCCATGATTCCATGGGCTCCAGCTCAGCCCTCCTCTCTCGCAGAAGTCAGACTCCATGGGCTCTCCCTAGGAGGGATTCGGGACCCTAAACAGGGTCCCACATGGGGATCACACCAGCCCAGACTGACATGCCATGTCTCTCCTGCTGTTTAGGGCACGGGTTCCCTGAGTGAGAGCTCCATCCCCTCCATCTCTGACACCAGCACCCCAAGACGAAGTCGTCGGCAGCTCCCACCAGTCCCTCCAAAGCCTCGGCCCCTCCTGTCCTACAGCTCCCTGATGCGGCACTCCGGGAGCATCTCCCCACCCGCCGATGGAAGCGAGGGTGGCTCCCCGCTGACCCCCAAAGCCCTGGAGAGCAAGGACGCCTGCCTGACCGCGCCTTCCAGCTCCCCGCACGCCAAGCAGAGCCAGCACTCCTCCCCGCAGCACCACATCTCCGAGCCCTACCTGGCCCTGCACGAAGACTCCCACGCCTCGGACTGTGGCGAGGAGGAGACGCTGACCTTCGAGGCTGCTGTGGCCACGAGCCTGGGCCGCTCCAACACCATCGGCTCCGCCCCGCCCCTGCGGCACAGCTGGCAGATGCCCAACGGGCACTACCGGCGGCGGCGGCGCGGGGGGCCTGGGCCCGGCGTGATGTGCGGAGCCGTCAGCGACCTGCTCAGTGACACGGAGGAAGACGACAGATGCTAGAGGCTGCTGCCCCCTCCGATGCATGCTCTTCTCTCACACGGAGAAAACCAAGACTGAGTTGGGAAGCCAGTGCGGCCCGGGGGGGGGAGGAAGAGGGAGGAGAAAGATGGAAGGACACCACGCATTATCGGAGAAGAAGACAAAAGGAAAATCTGTCAAACCCACCAAATGGCTTCATTTCCCTTTGCAAGATGGGCACTGCCATAGTTCTGCCTCTTTGCTGGGGAAAGGAAATGCAGGGGCACGGAGGGCTCTTCCCATGGGAGAAGGGACATGAGGATGGCTTCACTTCCCCCTGCCCCTTCCCAGTTTTCTAAAAGCGGCGGAGGGATCTAGGTGTCCTGGGTCTATGCCCATTGCCCTGAGAAGCCTGGAGGACGTGGTGGCTTATCTCTGGGGAGTAGTGGGGAGTAGACGGCTCCCCTCCCTCACCGATGCCTGCTCCTCGGCCAGCAGCAAGGGTAGAGGCAGGAAGAGAGGAAAAAGCTGAAGTGGAAGGGGTCAGGGTGCTGTGACAGCAGCAGCGAGGGCTGGTCTGCTTGAGAAAAGCCATAGCCCAGCACCCTATACTGTGGACGGAGAAATGGAGAATGGGCGATGCTGGTGGGTTCAGACGTGCAGTTTTGAGACTTGTTGCACACACAGGAGGTGCTGTGAGCATTGGTTAGGAGAGGCTCAGGAGGGCTCTCGGGCCACTGAGGTGCCCAAGGCTCTGGCAAGGGTGATATTAAAAATTTTAACAACCCGTATGGCAGGGCAGGTTGTGGCCAGAGGGCTGGAGCCACGCTTTAACTGATTAGGTGCTGGCCATGGGGGACTCCTGGGGGTGGGGGTAAGGTAGCAGGGAGCCCATAAGGGACTCAAGACAGAGTCTATTTGCCGGCCTGTCTAGCAGTAATTCAATATATGTACCAGTGTTATGGCCATCCCTGTGCATTCCGGCTCAATGTCAGCCCAGACTCTGGTTGGAGGCGGTGTGCCTCTCCACCAAGCAGCAGGCCAGTGCTGTGCCAAGCCCAGGGAGACAGCGAGAGGCCCACCCTTCCCTCCCACTCCCCTGAGAAGGCAGAACACACATATTCAAGATGGGCCACACATCACCCAATAAGGACTTCTATAAAGACAGGTATGGCAGATGGATTGATACGAGAGGCTTCAATGAGACAATCAGTCTCAGTTTACTGAGGACCTCCCATGAGAAGGGACGCTGCAGCCTGGCAGCTTCTGCAGCTGGCTTGTAGTTGAGGGTCAGTTTGTCAGGTTGTCTCTAAGGTGATCAGTAAATATACCTCTACTTAGACCTGGGCTTCTGGTTCCAGCAAAACAGACTGTGATGGGGTCTCGTCACACATGTGACAAGACAGGGGCCCCAGAGGCCCTGAACATTTCCCTGGGGCAGGACTGGAGTTTACCCCTCTCCAGAGCATGAGCTGGGTAGAAGACAGCCTCAGGCCATTTATGTCATTCCCAACACCCAAAACTCAGAAACTCCAAATTCCGTAGCTAAGCAATGCCCCTTTTTAGAATATCCATCCATTTGGTTGAACAAATTGCTGTCTTTGTCTGGGACAGTTCTGAGACATGCACCGTCCCATGAAATCCCTCCCCAGTCCCCCAGCACCCTCACAGTTGGTGGAAGGATCCCCCAGATGGGTGCCAGCTAGGGACCTTCCCCCCCAGCCAGGAGCAGATGGAGCCTCATGGGATCCCCTGGGGAGACTGAGCAGCCCTGAGCTGAGACCTCAGTGGCTAAGTACTCGTGCACCTCCTCTAGCTTGGACAGACCCACCTCTCGGGTAGGAGCAGTTCACAGTTATTTTTCTTAGAAAGAGCCTCTTTTCTCCTTTTTTTTTTTTTTCTGTTGTTGCTAAAATAGAAATAAGGCATAGTGACATCAGCTCTGAACACCAAATATGACTTTGCAGCCACAGAAACATTTGTCTTGGCCTCTCCTTGTTTTCTAGATATTGATGGCACTTCATGGCCCATGGTCAGCCCCCAAACCAAGGTAGTCCCAGGACCAGAGGCCAGTGAGGCAGAGACCAAGTTCTCCCCCTCTCAGACCCTCTTCTCTTTTCATTTTCCTCTCCCACTTAGCACGTGTTTGCTCAGGGGTAGCTGGGGCTGTGAATGTGACTATACAGCATCCAGATGCTAACAGGCATGATTGTTACATAAGACTCTGACGCTGAAAGTTGTATTGTTTTTAAGGTCTCTTCTGCGCAGTGTCATTTCATACCAAAGTGCTGCTATGGGCTGCTCTGTGTGCACAAAATTGCTTTCTTCCACCTCGGAAATGCAGCTTTCCCAAGGGAAAAGCCTACAGCAGGACAACCATTCTGAGCCAGCAAGTCTATTGCATGGTGTTTTGAGACAGAGAATTGAAATCATACCTTATGCCATTTCAACAGTAGGAGAAATTTAGGCTGGCAGAGCAATTACCAGAAATGGAATTTGGCTGCAAATGACATCATGAACACTAAATTTATTGTGCCAAGAAATCTTCCTGGATGCCTGAACTCCTTGAACTCTCTCTCTCTCTCTTTCTCTCTCTCTCTCTCTCTCTCTCTCTCTCTCTCTCTCTCTCTCTCTCTCTCTCTCTCACACACACACACACACACACGCATGCACGCACACATGGGCACAGAAGCATTTAAATCCTGAATAAAGTGTTGAAAAGCAATGCAGATGTGGTCCCCTGGCAGACTGGCTGATTTTTCTAGTACTGAAGAACTTAATGGACTCATTTCTTTTATTCCTCTTCTCCTGATCAAGGAGTCTGGTTTCTTTTCCCTTCACCTGCAGTTACCCTTTTATTAAGACCAGAAAATAAGAGAATTCTCTGTTAGATCACAGAATCCATTATGACACTCTTCTTCGGTTCCCTTTGCTTCTGAATAAATGTGAGCTCCAGTGTTCCCTGAAGTAGTCAACCAGGACAATCCCTTCCTTTTTTTTTTTTTTTTTTTATCTTCTTTTTATTGAGATATATTCACATACCACGCAGTCATACAAAACAAATCGTACATTCGATTGTTCACAGTACCATTACATAGTTGTACATTCATCACCTAAATCAACCCGACACCTTCATTAGCACACACACAAAAATAACAAGAATAATAATTAAAGTGAAAAAGAGCAACTGAAGTAAAAAAAGAACACTGGGTACCTTTGTCTGTTTGTTTGTTTGTTTCCTTCCCCTATTTTTCTACTCATCCATCCATAAACTAGACAAAGGGGAGTGTGGTCCTTATGGCTTTCCCAATCCCATTGTCACCCCTCATAAGCTACATTTTTATACAATTGTCTTCGAGATTCATGGGTTCTGGGTTGTAGTCTGATAGTTTCAGGTATCCACCACCAGCTACCCCAATTCTCTAGAACCTAAAAAGGGTTGTCTAAAGTGTGCGTAAGAGTGCCCACCAGAGTGACCTCTCGGCTCCTTTTGGAATCTCTCTGCCACTGAAGCTTATTTCATTTCCTTTCACATCCCCCTTTTGGTCAAGATGTTCTCCGTCCCACGATGCCAGGTCTACATTCCTCCCCGGGAGTCATATTCCACGTTGCCAGGGAGATTCACTCCCCTGGATGTCTGATCTCACATAGGGGGGAGGGCAGTGATTTCACCTTTCAAGTTGGCTTAGCTAGAGAGAGAGGGCCACATCTGAGCAACAAAGAGGCATTCAGGAGGAGGCTCTTAGGCACAATTATAGAGAGGCCTAGCCTCTCCTTTGCAGCAACCGCAGGACAATCCTTAAGTTTCAAATGCTGCCTCTGCTCTTTGTCTTTCAAAGAGGTCCCTGGAGATGTCAAAACCCATACTTCTCTTAGGTTTAAAAATTATGTCAGCTTCTTGAGGAATTCCACACAAAAGAAGATTACTACTAGACCTCTGAATATTTGAGATATATAGCAAAATCAACTTTTGGAACTGGAAGTCCCCTCAGAAGATTCTTTAGCCATGTGGTCAGTTTCCCTCACTAGTGTTAGTTTTCAACACCTCAATACAGGAAAGAAGAGAGAGGGAAGGAGGAGAAAGAATAAAGAAAGCGAAAGAGGGAGGTAAGGAAGGGAAGGAAAAAAAGAAAGAAAACCAAAGTAAGGAGATGTTCTAATTAGGTTTGTGTTTAAATACTTCTCTCTTTGCTTAAGGCTCCAGAAGTACTTTTGGTAGAGAATGCATCTCTGTCTGTTTCTCTCTCTATCCAAAAGAGCAGAGTGCCAGCAGACTTCCAGGCCTGGGGGTAGAGCTCTAGGCTCCAGGCCAACGTGCCCTGTGAGCCAGGTGCCCCTACCCGGGAAACAGGGTGCCCTCCAAGGCACGCCCCAGGCTCCACATGAGCCATGAGCGCGGTGGCCGATTTGGAGTGGTAACACTGTTCTGGATGAGGAATCCTGTTTCTGCTCCAGGCTTGACTTCTACCCCCAACTTGATGTCCCCAAGGATTACTGAGATCATTTCTCTGAAGGTATTCTTTGCCCTTTCTTGAATCCAGGGCCACAAAGAGAAAATTCCATATTCCACCACTCTGCGAGCATCTCCTCTTCCTACACACATTTACACACACACACACACACACACACACACACACACACACACACACACTCAATAACCTATGTTATAAGACTGACTGACCTTTTCTGTCTATTCCCCCATCCTGGCCCTTGTTTTGCTGCATGTTAGTATTGGTCCAACTCCTGAGATGGTTAAATCTATCGGATGCAAGATTATTTGCTGATCTGATGGCCTCTGCTGCCCTCTGTGTTACTGTATATGTTCTCTTTCTTATGAAAAACAGTTTGGAACTCACCATCTGATATTCGCAAGGTGATCTGAAACAGGGTGCAAGGTACAGGGACTGTTGGGGGGTGTGCATGCGCGTGTGTGTGTGAAATGTCAACATTACTAGATAAAAACTGCAGGGAAATTAGGTCTCTTCTGGCATAATAGAACAAAATTTTGAAATAATTTTGATTTTGTAGGGAAAGTTCTCAATTTTTCATTACACCCTATTTATAAAGTCTACTCTGAATATTTCATTTTGGGAGAGAGTGTTTCCTTAGTGGGAGGAGACAGGGATAAGTTTAGGGATTCTTTAGCTAATTTCTCAGCTCAGTTATAATACATAAATGTTAAAAGGTATGTGAAAAGTAAGTGCATATGTATAGCCGGGAGAGAGCAGATAGTCACCTCCCCTTGCAGGGGCTTTGTGAGACTTGAGGTCAAGGAATCTTTCACTGCTGTTTTTATTTATCAGTTTCACCTCTGTTGGGTTTTGAGAATGCCCTGGTCTTAGTGTGCACAGAGAATCATGGGAAGAAGAGGTACCTCCATGCCTTGGGGTAGACTCTTCCCTGCTGTCCGAGAGGCACAGGGGAGAACTTTAGGATGCAGGGAAGAAGCAAGAAGAGGGCTCCTTACAAATGGCCAGTTGGGATATGAAGGTTACACTCCAGACAGAAGCCCTATAAAGAATCAGGTCCTGGTTTGGATAACGTTATCTTTTAAATATCTCCACACAGACTTTTATTTTAACAAAGCCAAACAAAATTAACTCAGGGGTTGTAACCTAATCTTTTCATGAAGTGATCAGGGGAGATTCTGAATTAATAAGCACTGCCTGAACCAGACACTTTGTGTTTTTTTGGTTGGTTGGTTGATTTTTTTTCCTCTCTGAACCACGCAGTACATCATAGCCGGATCTACCCCACAGACAGCAGCTGCAGGGGCCTTCCCTGCTGGCTACGGAGAGAGGTCTCTGCTACTGACTGCTGAGGTCTTTTGTCAGCTGTCATATGCCACAACCCACCCAAAGTACATAGAAATGGCACTTGGAAGGACAGAGGACTGAGAATAGAAAGAACGATCTCTGTTTTTTTGGTGGCCATCTTTTTCTTCCTTGAGTCCTCCTTTCTACTTTGACCTTCTGAGGCTTAGGCCTCCCAGAAAGGTTACACCAGGCCAAAGAGAATGGATTCACAGATTGCCCCAAATGACCTGAAGATCTGAGAATGCGCATCTTAACAAAACTGAAGCCAGGGGTTTGGGAAGGATGAATGGGACTCACAGCTGAGTCTAAGCAGATGGCCAGTGAGGCTGAGGTGTCCCAAACTGCCCTCTCACTTTTGCACTCTGCTACCTACTCCCCACCACCTCCTCCAGCCAGCCCCATGCTGTAAATAATAGAGTTAGTATCTTGACCTTCTAAATGCAAAAAGAGATCTTATGATAAGCCATGTTATTATGTAAAAACATTTTTGACATTTGATTTTTTTTATTTCTGGGTATATGAAAGGGTTGAATAGATACGGTAGAGAGAGGTAAAGGGATTTAATTTTATTTTTGTTTGTTTGGATTTTTTGTTCATTTGATTGGTTTGGTGTTTTGTAACATACCTGCTCGAGGACAGCAAAGAAAGATAAATTTGTGCTCTGCCATGTTTCTGAATCAGCTTCTCTTTGGTAATTAATTTCTGTCAAATGTAATGATATAATATTTGGGTCAAAAATCTAAAGTTACAGTACTAGCTCTGTCTTCTCTCTGGGTCTGTTCTTTGTCTTTCTCTTTCTGCCTCTCTAAGTCTGTCTCTGTA
Organism: Choloepus didactylus; assembly: GCF_015220235.1. Taxonomy (NCBI): domain Eukaryota; kingdom Metazoa; phylum Chordata; class Mammalia; order Pilosa; family Megalonychidae; genus Choloepus; species Choloepus didactylus. The sequence goes on along the minus strand of NC_051308.1, from coordinate 81,330,392 downwards.
TCTTGTCTCTCCATGTTTCTGTCTCTTCTCTTTCTAGGAACTTAAAATATAACCTAGATTAATGAAAAACTGACAACTTCAGAGAAAGCCAAGGAAATAGAATGGATATAGAAAATTTTCAGGACATCTTTAACCAATAAAATAAAAAATTTAAGTCTTGAAGGGAAGAAAATTTTTAAAAATAAAATTTAAAAAGTGTAATATCTAGTAAGTGAAAATTATTGGGAGTCAAAAATAATAAATTATATTCTAGGCTTCTGTACTAACTTGTTTCTTCAGCAAGTGTGTGCACCTCTCTCTACTTTCTTTGCCTTCTTGGGAAAATTGAAATACTAATGCTTGGCTAGTTTCTGGGTGTGTCAAATGTTTGTAAGTAAGGTAGTTAAAGCATTTAGTCTGCACAAATCAACACAGAAAAACCTTCACTCTTGATATCCCACAAAGGATCATGAAATTCTTGGCATTGCTATAAATATTTAATTTCTTTAAAGAAATGTTATGTTTAGTAGAATCTGAATCCATGATCTGCTTTAATTTCATACTCTATTCCTCCCATTTTTTCATTCTTCTTTGTGTTAGCTCTCTAATTAAAAAAAAAAAAATCTAGACTTTTTATGTTTTTTTAATCCAGGAAACATGTTAGCTTTCCATGCTCATCTTGTTTCTTGTTTACAGGTATAATCTCTTTGTGGACATCAACACCAGTCATAAGTAAATAACCACAATCTAACACTTACTGACTTCACCCATACATCTTCTCCAATCTAGCATTGACATAAAGACAAATCCTTTCTCTCTCTCTTTGTACTGCAAGTTTGCCTGAAATGAGAAGGTATTGCTCTCTCTGTTGAGGAACCAGATCTTAGAATTTGCACCAGAGAGTGCCACCTCCTCCTCATTTCACTTGGGGGATTGCTCTAAAATTGAAAATGAGATGAAATCAGTCAAAGCTGCCAAGTCTGAATTTGACCTTATTTGGTGACTCAGTTGTTTTCTTTCCTGTATTCTAATTTCTTATAGCAATGACTTGCACCCCTCAAGAACCACCACTCAAAGCAAGTCTATTAGAATCTTTATAAGGGATGAGCAGGAAAAACACACTCCAAAATTTCAAAGTGCCATTAATTAATTTTTAAAAATAAAGGTAATATGAAATGAGGGCTAAACAATGTATACTAACTGCCAGTTAAATATACAGTAGTTCTGGTCTTAGTTACATTTGATATGGAGTTATATAACATTAAGCAGATCCCAACAGATTTAGTAAAAACACAGGTTTTGAATTTTAATGGCTACCAGTGGAGCTATACACTTAGCCTGCAGTCTGTACTTCAGTCAATGGTTTTATATACTGGTGTTTTGTGAACAAGCCAAAATTTATACAAAGCCAACCTAAGTGCTGCAATTGCATTGGAACCTCCTCTTGGTGACATTAGAGAGCAGTTCAGCTTCACTCAAACCGAGTCCAAGATTTGGAACTCACCCAGAAACACAAATGGAGGAGAAAAACAATGCACCAAGTGTGCTTGGCATTTCATAGCCAGGACAATGGGAGTAGAATATAGGAAGACAAAGTATAGAACAAAGATAAGGTTGAGGTAGAAAATACCAGCTGCTCCCAGGAAGAAGCCCAGCTTAGTGATATGTGACCTTGATTCCTCTTTTTCACTTAGGTAATGGATAAAGCTTTTAACATGATACTGGATTCAGAGAGGTTCTTACTGTTACACTCACCTAGAGTAGTGGATTCAAAGGCCTCAGAGGATTCATAGATCATGAAAAACTTTCCCAGACCTCGGAGATGGAGAGAAAAGACGGTCTTTCTTTAAAGCAGTCCAAAGACAAACTTTATGGCTTTGACTCTTCAATAGGGCAGTGGCAATAGTGAAGAGATATTGACCTCTCAGATGGTGTAAGAGCCAGAGGAGGGGAGAGGGGCCAGTGAGTGGGACAGGGATGGGCTTTATCAGGAATAGATTTCAGACTCTGCCAGGTGCACAGGTACCAGCTTCTGAGGACAACACTTCAAAGAGGTGGACCACAGGGTGTCTAGCTCTGTCCTTTGGGACATAAGGTTAAGCCGTTCTCTCCTTGATTTGCTCTTAAAGGATGAGCAAGTTAGATGAATTCAAGAAGGAAATTGGGTGCTTTGCCTCGGGCTGTTCAAACGCTGTACCTGCAATTCAAGATGTGGGAGTTAAGGCCCATGGGACACCTCCTTACCAGCAGCATCCACTGTGGCATGGCAGCCTGACACCCCACCAAGAATGGTGTTTGTTGACTGGCCACCAATGCTGGCGCATCCAGAGTATCAGTGCATCTCTCCTAAAGCCAGAGTTCAGCACTGCATGTTGACCAGGTGGAGATGGATATCCTGTAATATAAAATGCTCGTTTGGATCCAAAAGGAAAATCATTACAAGTAAAAGAAAGATGAACAACTTTAATGTTTTTTTGGGGGGGAGGGAGGGTGGAATCAAAGAAAAGATTAAGTAAATAAAAACTTGTTGTAAAGAATTAACTGGCCTGATTCCCCTTGATTGATTTGTTTCTTTGCTCCTACTAAAAAAAGGTAGACCATGGGAGGAGAGCTTCCCCAGGATCTCGGGATGACTTGGCAGCAGGTTTTGCAGGATAGTTGGTTGAGATCTACTCAGCCCAACTAATTATAAGGAAGTCTGGAGTTTCTCAAAGTTTCAAGGACATCCTGGACTTGGAGAGTTTTCTTTCACTAAAAAGGTCCTTTACTTTGGAGGAAAGGAAAATAAAAGGCCTCCAGATAAACTGGTTCCCTGAAAAATTTGAGCAGATTTTCTAATCAGAAAAATAGTATCTCCAGATGAGGAGTTTATGAAGGTAGGCAGAGCATCTCTTCATGGAACAGCGGGGCTTCGTGACTAATGGAACCATGACCAGCCTCTTCTCCAAAAGAGAGTGAGGTTTATGGAACACTGACTCACCTGCAAGGTGCAGGAAAGCTGATCCCCAAGACTCTCAGGAGATATGATCCCTTCTGCTCTTTGCCTGTATCACTGCTCACTTACCTACCATAGCTTCCTTCATAAAAGGAAAGAAGCAGGCCCAGGATCTGGTGATTCATTTGATTCTCCATTCTGAAAATGACACACCTTCCTTTAATCCTACTGCCACGTCTATTATTTTAATATGAATATTTCTTTTATCAATTAAAGAGAAACCAGAATTCTATGGGAAGTCATCAATTTCTGAAGTTCGAGCAGAGATACCTCCTTGAGTCCTAAGATACATGATTTTATTAGATAAAATATTTTTATGATCAAAACCACCCAACATGTGGCAGGTGGCCATCTCTCGGGGATGGTCTAGGTCCTGAGGGGCTGGATTGGAAGTCCCTGAGATCCTGCCCATCTCTTACATTTCATGTTATTTTCCAATTATTTCTTTCTCATGCCTTCCTCTTCACTAGAGTTGAAAAGACAGAATTTGAGCAATAGTTTCTCCCAATTTAATACTTTAGTGCAATGACTAGTGTGTTTGGGCAAAGGTGGGTCCAGCATATGGGTTGAAGAGTTTTTCTTGTTTCTTTCTTAGGTCCAGAGTGTTTCATGGGCAAATTGGCTCTAAGAAACACACGAGAAAAAAATAGACACTTCTGAACTTCTTTCTGGTGTTTCTGTATTATACTTCTGAGCATCTATTGGTTATCTTTACACAAAATATCCCTGAGCTAAATTTTGGGATATTAGAAACTTTCCTTTACAGTACATTACATTACTAATGAGCTGGGGAAATTCCCAAACCAAAAATCAAGATTTAAGTTCCTCAAATATGTAAACAAAAGCACTGGGACCAGTCACAGGTGCACATTGCTCTGAAACACCTTAAACATAAGAGGCAGCAGAGAGAAGGAGAAGAACAGAGGTTATAAGTTCAAGTGCAGGAGTCAGGCCCAGCAGGGCTCAGATCTGTGCACCATCATTCATTAACTATGAGCCCTTGAGCAAAACACATAACCTCTCTAAGACTCAGTTTCTTCATCTTTAAAATGGGAGCAATAATAACAAGTATCACATGGGTGTATTGTGCAGCAAGAACAAGTTACTACATAGAGAGCAGCCAGTGTCTGTCCCGTAATAGGCATTCAATAAATGCCAAGTATCACCATCATCATCATCATCATCATCATCGTTATAGAAAAGTCCATTCCCCAGGGATAACTATAAAACCCACCAAATCTAAAGAACTGAACTCTTACGACCACATTCTAACGAGAAGAATGGGCTGGGTGGGTGTTCACCTTCTGTTAATGAAACACAGAGGACAATCTGATCTTCAGACAGGTTTCTAAGGCAAAGGGAATAAATTAGCTTTAAAAAGCAAGCAAATCATTATTATGTATCTATTTTTAAATAATGCCTCCACTCTTGTCTCAGAAACAAGCCTTAATTTGCTTATTCTTCACTTCTAATTTCCATGTTCATTTAATAACAAAATGTGAGAAACATTAGTGGGAGATAGTAATTGTAAAAGTAGCAATAAAGTTAATGGCGACATTAGAAATACTGTACACACATAAACATAGCAATATGCAAGGCAATTTGAAATATCAAGTAACTCACAAATTAATGGCACATGTAAGTGCATCATAAATTCAGCATCAATGGCCTGAGTGTTACTCCATTAAAAGGAAGAATAAAAATAAGAATGATCCTTTTAAGACCTTTCCGAGATGGTCAATAAAGAACGATTAGTTCATAAGGCATCAGTTCTGGACATAAGTAAATGTGTGCAAGCCCTCATGGGGAACAGCTGGGGAAATATTCATATTTGGGATGCCACAAAGGCATCCACGAGAACCCCCATGCCTCAGGCCATTGCTTCCAGAAACTTCTGTCCTCTGCCTCTGCTTGTAAAACCATGTGGGTGCATAAAAGTAAAAATAATAACTACATCCTCCATTTGCTGATATTTAAATGATTCTATAACACACAGACATCACAGAAACTAGATGGTTAGAGCAGGAAGGAGCCTAGATATCAATTCTAGTCCAGTCTCTTTTCTTATATGTGAGGAATTTGAGATTTAGAAAAGCTCTAAAATGGGTTTTTCAGAGGTCAGAGAAGCATCCCACATGAGTTTCCTGTGAACCTGGAAAGCCTTATCAGGCTACTGAGGTGGCCCCAGCAGCCCTAGGACAATTTTGAAAAAAAAAAAGAAAAAAACCCAGAGAAACACCTCAGGAGGCCCATTTGGCTAACATTCCCAGAAGACTCCCTTGAGAATCTTCTGAAATCTATAGACCCTCTCCCCAAATCAACAAGATCTCAGTGTTCACAGCCCCCAGACCCACCCCAGGGCCTGGTTATAATCCCAGCCACAGTTACAGGACATTTTAGGGAAAGACCAGGCACAAAATGGAGCTACTTGCCTCAAAGGAATTCAAAGGAAGAGCTGTGACCATCAGATCAAACAACTCAGGCCTGGAAATAAAGGGGAGCATCCAGACTGGTTTCTTGGTCATGCGGGAAACAATGCTTTCCTCAGCCTCCAGCATCAATGGCTCAACTTGATTGGGAGAGCAGTGTGGACAGCTGCAAGGGAGGCAGAGAGAAAAAGAGCACCTCATATAAGTACAGCTTAGAAAATGTGCTGTCATCTACTGCTAGATAAGTCTGGGTCCAAATTCCAGCTATGCATTCAATAATAACCCCAGCCATGGTACGTAGCCTCTGACCCTTGATTCTCTCAACTGTTGACCTAGGTTAATGATACCAACCTTGCACGGTTCTATTTAAGATTAAGTAATATATATAACTGGTACCTAGGAAATAGCAAGCCGTCAATAAAACGTGATTGTTATTATTATGAATTAAGTGGTACCTAGCAAATAGCATGCTTTCAATAAAACATAATTGCTGTTATTATAAATCCATTCATTCGTTTATTCACTCAGTGTTATTTATTAATCACTTCCTATGATGCCAGGCACCAGGGTTTCAATAATGAACAATACAGATGAAGTCCAAGTCCTAGAATTGTCCACAACCTGACGGAAGCTAAAGACAGGAAAACAAGCCATTGTTGTATGATCCCTGTTGGGGTAGAGAACTCTCCAGGTGCTGTGAAAGCCTCTAGGAGGAACTTAGGGAGTAGAAGTGGCTTCCTGGAAGATCAGGCACTTGAGCTGAGGCCTGACGAATGACAGGAGTTAGCTGGGTGGCGAGGATGGGGGAGAGTATGCCATGCAGAGGTATGAGAGGAACCAGCTGGCTGTAGTTCAAGGGCAGATTTGAGGGGGCATATTAAGAGCTAAGGCTGGAGGCTTAGGAAGGACTTTATAAACCATGTACAGAGTTTAGCCTCCACCTACGTATTAGATCACGAGAAGACTAGACACAGGCATCATGTGGGTAAACCAGAGTGGGCTTACCTAAGTGATAAGGAGGAGAGTCAGTGTAGTGAATATACACCACAGAGAAATACTGTTCTCCAAGACAGATGGAGACACAAGATTCTGGCCACTGAACTCCTCTTTAGAGGGCACACTGCAGAAGATGACAATGTCTGAGTGAGTGAGTGTCACATCAGACCCTGTGGAGGTCTGTCTCCTCAAAGTTCAGCTCATGAACATGACACTGAAGCACTTCTTGGTGTAGGTTAATCTGGAGGAGTGCCAAGGTACATCTCAGCTGGCACACCTCATCAATCTTGAAGTTACACTGTGTACCGTGTGGGGACAGGGCTTGTATAGTACGGAACCCTCCGACAGGAACACAGTTCTCATTTATCACCCTTAGCCACCCCTGCCCCCCACCTCCTAACACCTTCACAGTGCATCACTCCAGTCCCCTCTTCTGCCGTCATCACGTCACCTTCTCCCTTGGGTCAGACTCCTCCTTCGTCCCTCACATTAGAAGCCTTGTGATCATATCAGCCTACCCGGATAATCCAGGATAATCTCCATCTCGAGATCTTCAACTTAACCACATCTGCAAAGTCCCTTTTTCTATATAAAGGAACATTCACAGCTTCCAGGGATTAGAACGTGAACATTTTGAGGGGCTGTTATTCAAACTACCGCAGATGACATCCTTCACTCATTTGAGCAACGGCAGCTCCACGTGTCTGCACCCCCAGTGGAAGTCAGGGAATGGGCTTGGCCAGTGCTGGTCTCCCCTACCCAGTTCTCTGCTGCCCATAAAGACCCAAGAGACCCTTGTGGGATAGCTTCCCAGTTTCCAGTAATGCCATATATAGCTCTGTCATTCACGTATTCAGCTTCTTTAGACCCTTTATCATAGAGCAAGACAAGGACCAAAAGAAATGAGATCACAGTCTCGTTTTCTAATAAGTAAATTCTCTGTCAGAATCCTAACCAGTGTTTGAGATAAATTACAGAAGCTTGATTTATCTTGTCAAAGCATTCTTTGTTTCACGAAAGGAAAACAGTGTTCCCTTTATATGCTATGTAATTTTGTTTACAACAGATTGATTCATAAACAACTTTCAGGAGTACTTCTTAAGCATAAAGTGAAATGCACATCAAGCATTTGTCTCAGGAGAAAGCACCTAGTTACTTAGGTAAAAACTGGTTGAACAATTGTACTTGCACCCAGTTAAGGCATTAAGTCCTTGCAAGGCCTGGGACTCTCTCGCCCTGTAGGATCTGCCCCAGACCCGTCTGATAGCCTTTCTTTCTTAACTTCCAAGTATTTGGAAGCTGTCTTTTCTCTCTCAATCACTTTCTTTTGCTTTGTAACTATGGAGTATTCAGTAAAAATGGGGGGAAGAGTCTTCACAGGTAAATCTTAATTGTGAACTGTTCCTGCTGAAGTTTTAAATAATTCCTTGCTTGCTTCTTAGAACCAGTTCAAAATGAAGCATCTTGGGTGGGCATGGGTGCAGTTCTTCAGGGGGATTGCTAACCCTCCCCAGCCAGGTACTAAGGGGTGGGAGGGGTTGAGCTATCAAGGGGTTCCCAGGCACTGAGGGAACCACTTGGCTCCCAACTGAGGCAGCCACAGGTGTGGCTTTGCAGACTGAGCTGGGCACTCCCGGGCAGAAGCTTCTGCCCCTCGGATCTTTGTTGGAACGTGGTGACTTCAACCTTGGGCAACCACTGGAGCTTCATATGCTGGCTGCTTTTGAAGATTGAGGGGCTAATAGAGATTTTGTGGCACCACAATTGGAAAACTGTCTTCATAATTCCAGCATACATTTCTTTGAGAAAGGGAAAGCAAAAGGAGCAGGAGAGGAAGAAAGGGGAAGGAGGGCTAGGGAGGGAGAGGAGGTGGAGGAGGATAGGGAGGAGAAGGAGAAGGAGACGGAGAAGGAGAAAATTATTGTATTGATGTAACCAAAGTACAACTCCGACGTTGCCATGCATCACAAACTAGTCGTCAAGTGAGGAAGAAAGGCTCTTTTTTAATTAGAAAAATAAGAGGGTTAGTCACATACTAATAGAGACCTATTTTTGCTTGAATTAGGTCAGTCTTCGTTAAATGCCTCTCTCGAAATAGGCGGAGGTCGAATCCCTCACGGGTGGCTTGCACTAATGCAGCAGAGATGACTCAGGTTCCCTGGTCTCACAAGCTGCGCAGATGGCTGGGAGCAGCTGATGGAAGCCTCCCTGCCAACGCCTCCTCCCCCCGCCTGAATGAAGTCCCCTCCAGCCCCCCAGTCCCCCACCCCCGTCATCTTCTCCAGGAGCCAGGCAAATGGACTGCTCAGTGGGCAAGAGTGGTTTCTGAGCTGATCCTCACACCAGAGGACACAAAATCTCCTTGATCCTTTGCTATCAAAGGGCCAGGGGAATATAATTCTCAGCTAGATGTGTGCTTGTGGTTGGCACAGAGCAGTTGATGGCATTTTGGGGAACTGGTAGGTCTCTCCAATGATATAAATAATCATTGCATTTGAGTCCTCGTAGGGTGGCCGACTCCTCTCAGTTTGCCAGGACCGTGTCTGTTTTAAAACTGCAAGCCTTGAATCCCAGGAATCCTCTCAGTCCTGGGCAAACGTGACAGGTGGTTATCCCAGGCCTCTTCACAAAGGGGAAGATGGAGGGCTAAATATTTACTTGCAAGATACTCCAGGTTCTCCACAGTAGATGAAAAATTATTGAATGAAAAACTTTCAAGCTGAAAGAGTATCAGTAACTATCTGATCTGGTAGTTTTCAAACTTCAGTGCACATCAGAATCCCCTGGGCTGTTTATTGAAAATGTAGATTCCTGAGCTCTATCTCCAGAAATTGCTGATTCTGTGGGTCTTGGGTGGGGCAGCCAAATTTGCAATTTTACAAGTGGTCCAAGGATCCATGTTTGAGAAACAGAGTTTTAATTCCAGCCCCTCATTCTATTGATAAGAAAACTGGGACCAAAAAAAGATCATGCTGGTTGTCTGAAGCCACTCAATCATCCAGTTTCAGCCTGATCTAAAATAACCCCTCAAATACATAAATCCCTCCTAGACCAAAGTTATTTCCATTTATAGCATTTATAGCTATATGGTCCTTTCTTCTTGCAAAAGTCCATTTTATCCTAGGAAATAGCATCTACCTTAGAAAACATTTGACAGAAAGGAAAACTGAGACCTCACAAGATGTTGCCACGCCATACAGAGTTTGCCGTTTTTTCTGTTTGAGGAGCTGATGTCAGCTTCAAAGGACCAGAAGCTATAATATCTTTTTTTTTTTCTCAAAGAGTTTCTTAGAAGTGCCAGCTTCTTTGATCTAGTTTGCTCTCGTATACATGCTTTTGAGACCTCATACTGATGTAGCTGGGCAAGGAGATGTTCATTGTAAAGGTACTTGGAATTAGAAACAAAAACAAACTCAATTTAGGCTCCCAAACTGTTACTCTACAGAACTTGACCCAGGACTGTTTGTGTCAGTGTGTTTCATCTTTGGTTCCCCCATACCATATAGAACCAGTTTTTAAATTTCAGGGCAAAAAGTAGTATTTTAATATGGTTTGGGTTATAAACGTGGCAATTTGAGATGGACCCCATTTCACACTGTTTTATACTGTTTCTTTCCCTATTCTTCCTCTTTCCCTCCCCTCCCCTTCCCTCCCCTCCCGTCCCCTTCTCTCTCTCTCTCTCTCTCTCTCTCTCTCCCTCTCTCTCTCTCTCTCTCTCTCTCTCTCTCTCTCTCTCTGCCAATTAATTTTCACTCATATTTTATATTTTGCTTTCATACCTGAAAACCTACTGCTAGTCTTCAGAAATCTCCCTCATGTAACTTTCTCCTCTTATTCATAAACTTGTCTTCTGGAGCTACCCAAGTCTAACTTCCCTTCCAGAGAACATTTTTTCAAATATTTGAAGATGGTTATCAATATTTCTCCAGGCTAAACAGGCTAATTTATTCAGGTGTCCAGGCTCCTTTCCGAGCTCACTCTTCTCCAGTTGTGATCTAGAACACTTCTGCCCTCTTAAAGTATGTCATCTGGAGCTGAACCCAGTTCCCCAGCTCCTCTCACTCCCCCACACCCCGCATCCATCCTTATATCTGGGTGAGAAAGGTGAAGAGGAGGCTTACGTCTCACATGGAGGCTTGAAGACTTCCAAGACCAAAAAGTCTGCAAAAAGGGCTCCAGGCAGGGAATAGAGGTGGGAACTACCAGGGGATGACAGAAAAACTTTTAACATGGGGAGAGGGAAGGAAAAAATGAGAGTCTGGAAGGGACACACGGTGAGTGCAAAGAAACATCCATTTGGACACAGAGTCTGGTCAAAGATCTGGAATTCTTACATTTCGCATGGAGATGGTTGGATAATCGGAGGTTGGGATAGGGAGAGGCTACTTTTCACATTCTTTTGGTTTCTATGTGTCTTCAATATATTGCTGTGAACCTGAAGAAAAGAAGTGATTAAACTTTTTTCAATCTCCGATTCATATAGCAGAGAAAGGGGAGAAGGCACATCTTCCTCTTACCTTCCAGGAACGGACTGTGGGTTGCTTTAGCTGTGATTACAGCATATTGAAGTCAAGTGGAGATGTGAGGAAACCCTAAACATTGGTATAACTGAAATCCTGAGCCATGTTTTCCGCCAGACTGAGTTGCATAAGATTCCAACAAAAGCATAATAGAATTTTTTCAATAAAACATTGCTTGCTCACAGATTATAGAGTTTAATGTTTTATCTTTCTTAAATAGTTTTATTGAGATACAATTCACATGCCACACAATGCAACTATTAAGTGTACAATTCAATAGTTTTTATTCTGGTCACTAAGCTGTGCAACCATCACCACAATCAATTTTAGAACATTTTCATCATTTCAAAAACGATCATCAAAATCAATTTATTTCCTAATCATTTTCACCATTTATAGAACATTCCCTTTAGGCAGTGATACATGGTCATCCAGTGAGATACTACATATTTTAAGAATTTAATATGAAAGTCCAAGAAGAAAAGTTTTGTATAGCGGCTAACAGTTGGACTCTGGAGCCAAACTGGTTGAGTTCAAATCCTTGCTCCACCACTTACTGACCTTAGGAAAATCAATTCCTTCTGTAAAATGAGGACAATAATTATATCTACCTTCTATGATTCTTGTCTTAGTTTTCTAGGCTGCTATGACAAATACCACACAATGGGTTGGTTTAAACACACAAATTGATTGTCCCACAGTTTCAGGGGCCAGAAGGCTTGCTTCCCAGGGTCAATTGCATTCTGGTGATGGCTTACCACAATCCTTGGCATTTCTTGCTTGAGTCCCTGCTTTCTGTGACATGGGGATGCTCTCTCTTTTCTCTTCCAGGTTCCAGCTGATTTACAGCTTCAGGCTCCTCCCTGTGACTTTCTCTGACTATGTCTGAATTTCTTCTGCTTATAAAGGACTCCAATAATCTGGATCAAGGTCCAAATTCATTCAGTTGGGCCACACCTTAACTGAAAATAACATCTTCAAGAGGTCTATTTACAATAGGTTCACACCTACCAGAATGCAGATTAATATTAAGAACATATCTAAATTGGGGAACATAATCCAATTACCACAATTTTATAAGGATTAAATAGATTAACATGCAAAGCATTTAGAACAAAGCTTGGTTCTCTATCAGTGTTTGCAAATCTTTTTATTACTGACCTTCTACCAGGGTAGTTCTTTATGATGATCTGGGCTCAGAGATTTTTGTTACCTGTACATCTAAACCACTAGTGATTCAGCACACATCAAGAATCTGAGGTTAGAATTAAGTACCTGTGAAGTTATTGGTTATTGTATATCTTACTTGGAAGAAAATTTAGAGATACTCCAGTCTAGTTTAATGAATGAAAACTAATGGTACTCATCCAAGTTCACACAACTTCAGAATGGCAGTTCTTCACTTAGAAACAAGGTCTTCTCACTCCCATTCCAGTTTTCCAGGGCTCACAGTGATGACTGGTACATAATGAGCATTAAATTTTTTACTGAAAATAATGAATGATTCACTTAGAATGTATTGGAATTATATTATAGAGTCACTGAGCTTTCAGTTTCATTATTGCAACATGTCCACTAACACCTCAGGACTAAAGCAAACATTTTTATTTACCTCAAAAATCTCTCCCCACTATTTTTTGCCTAGCTTCCTACTCAACCTTGAGGAATATCTGAAGTAGGAACCCTTTCCAGATGCTGTAGGTCTGGATTAAGCAGCTGTTTTATGTGCTCCCATAGGACTCTGCACTTCCCCTATGATCACGATGGCACATGATCACACCAAACTGCAATGTTACGCCACTCCAGTAGAGTGTAAGCTACATGAGGGCAGGAACTGTGTTGATTTTTAAATTCCTGGCACACAGGGACCTAGTAACATTTTTGGTGGTTTTTTTTGGGGGGGGTGGTTATAAATGTTTATTGATTGTAAAATAGATGAACTATAGGAAGTAGGATTATATATATGAAGTTGTATTTTAGGATATGTGTCTTTATAGCAAAAACGATTTTGAAATGCCACATCCTACTTAAAGGACCCCCCAAAGCTGTGCTATAACTCTTAAAACACATTTACTTATGCAGATGTTTCATAAATCATAATAGCAGTGATATTTCCATCAACAGGCATAAATGGAAACAAGAGGTCTTTTATAACAGAGTGGGGAATTCTATATATTGTTAACTATTTTCATCTCAGGGTAGAATGGTTGATTCCCTTTGCCTTCATTTGTTGGACATTTGGAGAATGCAAATGTATTTTGGTTAGAAACCATGAAAGAGACTGCTGATTGTTTCCCAGTACTCGTTCTCCTTATTCCTTTTAGAAATAGAATTGCTCCCAGTATTTTAGAAGGGCAAATGACTTCCAAACCAGAAACAACATTTCCTGGACAACATTGCAGATAGATGGGACCACTGACTAAGTTTTTTACCAATGAAATGTAAGCAGAAGTGATATGTACAACTTCCTTAAAAACAAATCTTTGTCACTGAGAAAGAATCTGGGCTCCTGGATGATCTTTAGAGTAGGACTGCCTGACCTACCGTGGACTGGCTGCCTGGCTTTGCACTGTTAAATGAGGAAGATGTATTACTTTTCTATTCCTGCTGTGACAAATTACCACAAACTTAGTGTCTTAAAGCAATACAAATTTATTTTCTTAGCAGTTTTGTAAATTAGAAGTCTGACACGGATCACACTAGGCTAAGATCAAGGTGTCCTCAGGGTGCATTCCTTCCTGGAGTCCCTATGGAAGATCCATTTCCTTGCTTTTTCCAGCCAATAGAGGCCTCCCTCCTTCCTTGGCCCTTGGGCTCCTCCTCCATCTTCAAAGCCATCAACAGTCAGCCTAGCCCTTCCCGTGGTGCCATCTCCCTGGTTTACTCTTCTGCCTTCCTCTTCCATCTTTAAGGACACTTGTGATTATGTTAAACCCAGATAAACCAGGATAATCCCCCTGTTTTAGCAACCTTAATTCTATCTGTTCCCTCAAATCCCGTTTGCTGTCTAACCTAACATGTTCATGGATTCTGAGGATTGGGGTGTGGACATGGCTAGGAAAGCCATTGTTCGCCTACCACAGGGAAGCCATGGATAAAAATTTGCTGTCCCCTTATGAAGAGCTTCTCCTATGTTTTCTTCTAGGACAAAAATTTTGAATTAATTTTTTGTTTATGGTATTGAGTTAAGGGTTGAGGTACATTTTTTGCCCAGATGCATATCCAGTTGTTCCAGCATCATTTGTTTAAAAGACCATACTATTGTCATTGAATTATCTTGAATCTTTATAAAAAAATTAACTGACCGTATTCTTGAAGGTCTGTTTCTGAAATCTTTATCATATTCCATCGTTCTGTATCTCCACCTTCACACCAACACCACACTGTCTTGATCACAACAGCTTTATGATAAATATTGGAAGCAGACAGTGTTGGTCCTCCAACTTTTTCCTTTTTCAAGATTATTTTAGCTGTTCTAAGTCTTTATATGTCCATATAAATTTTAGAATCAGCTTGTTAATGTCCTCAAAAGTAGCTTGCTGTGCCAAGGATTGGGATTGCATTGACTCCTCTTTATACATTGCTGGATTGATTTTATATATTGCTGAATTCAATTTGCTAATATTTTACCAATATTTTTACATTTATCTTCATGAGATACATTGGTTGGTAGTTTTCTTTAATATTTTTGGGATAAGAGTAATGCTAGCCTAATAAAACAAATTGGAAGTATTTCCTCCTTCACTATTTTCTGAAAGAGTTTGCATGTGATTCATATGAATTTTTTTTTCCTTAAAAGATTGATGGAGGGGCAAGATGGCAGCATAGAAAGGAGTGGAATTCAGTTAGTCCCCAGGAGCAACTAATAAACCACCAAGAACAGCTAGTAAATAATCTGGAACAACTGCTGGGGGACAATCATGACTGTCCACACATTGTACAGCAACCTGGATTGGGTGGAATGCCTGAGATCGTAGCATAAACACTGCAAGTAAAAACTTCAGAAATACGCTGGGAGCCCCCTCCTTCCACGGCAGGCTGAGCTGCAAGACCTCGCTGTAGGAGAAAGCAGCATTCCCGGAGCAAGCAAATATACTACAACCTAGCTCCCACTGGGGTTTTAATTAACAAATGTGGACTGCTGAATACAAGCTACAAACATAGATAAACCCCTAACAAGCAGCAAAGTACCCTGAGGTTGTTCCCAGTGGAAAGGAGGTGGCACTGACGGAAAAAAAAAATTAATTAAAAAAAATACAGAGGCTTTTAGAGATGACTGACCTAATAGAGAGCCGGAAAACATCTGTGCCCCAGAAAAGGGAGCCCAGAAGACCAGGTGCTCTCTTTGACAGAAGGGCAAAACTGGGGGGCCATGACTGGCTCTGAAAGGGGGCTTTCTTTCCCTTTTTCTCTCTCTCAACCTAAGTGGCTCAGTGAAGAAAGCCCCAGCCATTTTCAGTTCACAGTGCTCTGACCCAGACAGGAGTGGAGTTAACAGACTCAGAGAGACAAAGAAGTAAATTAAATGCAGAAGATAACTCTTTAGGGAGTTATCTTCCCTAAAAGGAAGGAGGTGGGGCCCAGCTCTAGCGCCTGCCCTCCCAGGGCCTGGGGGAAAACAGAAACAAACTAAGCTGAGAATTAAAGGGGCCACACCTCTTTACACCAGTGGGGAGTGACAGGATGACAGGTGCCACCTGCTGGGCAAGTTATGAAAATCACAGTGGCTAGAGGCCTCACAGGAAAGTCTGTCAATATTCTAAGACACACCCTCAGGGAAACTTGACGCTGAATATAGCCCCCTTCTGAGATCTGAACCTGTTCTAGCCAGAGAAAATCTGATTGGGGTAATCAAGGAAACCAGATGCCTAGAGAACAGAAAGCTATAACCTACACTAAGAAAAATGAAGATATGGCCCAGTCAAAGGAACAAACTTACACCTCAATTGAGATCCACTTTATTTTTTTTGAGTCCAAAACCATGGATTTATCATTACAGTTTATGTATTTTAGATCCTGTAGGAAGTAAATAGTGGAGTTACAAATCAAAAATATAGTAGTATTAGTATTTATATTTACCATGTGATCATTAGTGTTACCCTTTATTTCTTCAAGTAGTTTCAGTCAGTTGTTTAGTGTCCCTTCCTCACAGCCTGCTCAACTCCCTTTAGCATTTCTTATAGTACTGGTCTACTGGTGGTGAAGTCCCTAAGCTTTTTTCTCTGTTGATAGGACTCCCTTTAGTATCTAAAGTAGGGCAAGTCTTTTATTAGCAAAATCTCTCAGCATTTGTTTGTGAAAAATTTAAGCTCTCCCTCAAATCTGAAGGAGAGTTTTGCTGATAAAGTATTCTTGGTTGGAAATTTTTCTCTCTCAGAGTTTTAAATATGGCATGCCACTGCCTTCTCGCCTCCATGGTGGCCACTGAGTAGTCACTACTTAGTCTTATGTTGTTTCCTTTGTATGTGGTGAATTGCTTTTCTCTTGCTGCTTTCAGAACTTGCTCCTTTTCTTCAGTATTTGACAGTCTGATCAGAATATGTCTTGGAGTGGGTTTTTGGATTTATTCTATTTGGAGTTGGGCATTTATGCTTTGTGTATTTATATTGTGGACAAGGTTTGGGAAGTTTTCCCCAACAATTTCTTTGAATACTCTTTCTAGACCTTTACCCTTCTCTTCCCCTTCTGGGACACCAATGAGTCTTAAATTTGGATGTTTTATTTTATCTATCATATCCCTGAGATACATTTTGATTTTTTGATTTTTTTCCCCATTCTTTCTTTTGTTCTTTCATTTTCTTTTCTGTGGTCCTCAAGAAGGCTGAGTTGTTGTTCAGCTTCCTCTAATCTTGTATTATGAGTATCCATAGTCTTTTTAATTTGGCCAACAGTTTCTTTTATTTCCATAAGATCTTCTACTTTTTATTTACTCCTGCAATTTCTTCTTTATGCTTTTCTAGGGTCTTCTTCATGTCCTTCATATCCTGAGCCATGCTCTTGTTGCCTGTCTGTAATTCTTTGATTAATTGTGCCAAGTACTGTGTGTCTTCTAAACTTTTGATTTGGGTGTTTTGGTTTGGGTTCTCCATATCGTATGGTTTTATCATATTTTCTGTTGCTTTTGGCCTCTTGGCGTTTGCTTTACTTGATCCCTAATTTGACAGAACTGCAGCTTGGTGGCACACACTTTCTCTAACCAACCAGCAGATGGCATCCGTTAGTCACCTATTCCCCTCAAGTCAGTTCTCCCCCACTTTGTCTTTGTGGTGTGTGGGGGTCTGATTCTTGTGGGGTCCAATTGGTGCACCAAGTTTGGGTGTGTTGCTGGTGCTGTCCACCTTGAATGTGGGGCATGTGTCTGGGTGGTTAGGCAGGCAGGGCAGCTTTAATAATCAAACCTCCCAGGTGTTCCTGGGATTTAAGGCTGTTGCAGGAGCCTAAGCTTTCATTTTAGTCTTTCCGCTGATTGTCTCTGCTGCTGACCCAGAGACATTAATGTAGGGTCCCTGGGATTTCCAAGAGGTTCCTCCTTCCCAGCTGTGCTCTTCCAGAACCTCTGCTGAGGGAGGACCACACCACGACACTAGTGCATGCTGGCCTCCAGGGAAGCCCTGGGTCGCTGGGCCGTGCAGGGGCACTCCCAGCCCGCTTCAAAGATGGTTGAATGGGACGCATTAACTCCCCCCTTTTCACCCAGCTCCGCCCTCCCAGCTCCGGGACAATCAGCTGTGGTGCATTAAAGGCCACTGTCCACGGCCGATATTGTGGAATGCAGGAAAGATTCCCCATCACACTGGGTTTCTTGCCATGGCTCTGGGCTGTAGGTCTGGCCCCTGGCAGGAGTGTCCCCTGCCCGCTGGGGAGATGGCTGCAAAGAATGTGTTTTTTTTTTCTCCTTTTGGTCCCTCTGCTCCTCTGGTCTTGAGACAATCAACAGCAGGTGTGGGAAGAGGTATCCTCCACGCCAGACACTGAGGTGTTAGCCCAGCCCGCTCCCACTGTGCGCCTCTCCCAGCTGTATCTGCAGCTGCTCCTGGGCTTTTTTTTTCAAAGAACTATTCCATCTCCAAACGCCAGCCCACCATTTCCCCACACCACAGCACAGCCATGGGACTTTCAGCCGGCTTACTCACTTGTTTCAGAATGCAGGCTCCTGGTTTCACCAAATGCGCATTCCCTGTGGATTTAGCAGACCTTGTCCAGCTGGTGCTATGCTGGAAGTGGTGTTCTGGGTCACTTTCTAGTTTTTATCTAGTATTTTTCACAGAGGTGTTTTTTTGCCCTGTCTCACCTATCCGCCATCTTAGGTTCTATCTGTTTCACTTTAATGAAACAATCAATTAAAGATTTTCAAATAAATATGCTAAATCAAATCAAAAACCAAATCAATGAGTTCAGGGAAGATACAACAAAAGAGATGAAGGCTATGAAGAAAGGCGAACATAAGGTAGAAATCAAAAGTTTGAAAAACAACTGGCAGAAGCTATGGAAAATGAAAGGCACAACACAAGAGATGAAAAACACAATGGAGACATACAACAGCAGATTACAAGGGGCAGAAGAAAACACAATAACTGGAGAACAAGACACCTGAAATCCTACACATAAAAGAACAGATAAGGAAAAGAATGGAAAAATATGAGCAGTGTCTCAGGGAATTAAATGATAACATGAAATGCATGAATATATGTGTCATGAGTGTCCCAGAAGGAGAAGAGAAAGGAAAAGGGGCAGAAGCAATAATAGAGGAAATAATCAATGAAAATTTCACATCTTTTATGAAAGTCATAAAATTACAGATCCAAGAAGCTCATTGTACCCCAAACAGAATAGATCTGAATAGGCCTATGCCAAGACACTTAATAATCTGATTATCAAACATCAAAGACAAACAGAGAATTCTGAAAGCAGCAAGAGAAAAGTGAGCCATCACATACAAAGGAAGCTTGATAAGATTATGTGCAGATTTCTCAGTAGAAACCATGGAGGCAAGAAGGAAGTGGTGTGATATATTTATATGTGCAGATTTCTCAGTAGAAACCATGGAGGCAAGAAGGAAGTGGTGTGATATATTTAAGATACTGAAAGAGAAAAACTACCAACCAAGAGTCCTATATCTGGCAAAACTGTCCTTCAAATATGAGGGAGAGCTTAAAATATTCTCCGACAAACAGACAATAATGAGAGAGTTTGTGAACAAGATACCTGCTCTACAGGAAATGCTAAAGGGAGCACTACAAACAGACAGGAAAAGACAGGAGTTTGGAACACAATTTTGGGTGATGGTAGCACAGCAATGTAAGTACATTGAACAAAGATGACTGTGAGTATAGTTGAAAGAGGAAGGTTAGGAGCATGTGGGATGCCAGAAGGAAAGAGGAAAGATAAAGACTGGGACTGTATAACTCAGTGAAACGTAGAGTGCTCAACAATTGTGATAAAAGGTACAAATGTTTTTACATGAGGGAGAACAAATGAATGTCAACCTTGCAAGGTGTTAAAAAGAGGGTAGTATTCTGTTTATTCACAGAAACTTTGTATTATGCTTCCTTTAATGTAACAAAGGCAATATGTCAAAGCTAAATGCCTATAAGAGGGGGACATAAGGGAGGGCTATGATACTCTTGGCATTGATGATGTTGTCTGATTCTTTTATTCTACTTTAGCTTAATTCTATCTTTCCTTTCATTGCTTTTTAGCTGTCATGTTTTTTTCCTTTCTTTTTCTTTTTCTTTTGTCTCTCCACCTTCTTTGACTCTTCCTACTTCTTTGTGGAAGAAATGAAGCTGTCCTTATGTAGACAGTCATGATGGTGGTGAATACATAAATGTGTAACTATACAGGGAACCATTGATTGTTTACTTAGGATGGAAAGTATGATGGGTGAACAAAACCATCCTTAAAAAAACGGTTGATGAAGAAAACTTGAGGACGCTACATTGAGTGAAATAAGTCAGACACATAAGGACAAATATTGCAGGGTCTCACTGATATAAACTAATTATAATATGTAAACACATGGACATGAAATGTAAGTTAACAGGATATAGAATGAGGCTAAAGAATGGGGAGCAGTTGCTTATTTTGAGCAGAATGCTCAACTAGGTTGAACCTAAGTGTTTGGATGTGGGCAGAGGTGACGGTAGCACGTTATTGTGAAAATAACTAACAGTGCTGAATGGTGTGTGAATGTGGTGGAAAGGGGAAGCTCAGAGTCACATATGTCACCAGAAGGAAAGTTGGAGGTTAAAAGATGGGAATGTATGGAACAGTGAATCTTGTGGTGGACAATGTCTGTGATTAACTGTACAAATACGAGAAATATCTTTCATGAACTAGAACAAATGTATGACACTATAACTAGAAGCTAATAATAGAGGGGTATACAGGGAAAAAATATACCTATTGCAAACTATGTACTACAGTTAACAGTATTTTAATATATTTCATCAACAGTAACAAATGTACTATACCAATACTGTGAGTCAATAATGGGGGGGGGGTGTAGGGGTAAGAGAGGAACTGACTTTTCTGTCTTTATTTCTTTTCTGGATTAATGAAAATGCTCTAAAAATTGGAAAAAAAAAATTACTGTGGTAATGGATGCACATCTGTGTGATGGTACCATGGGCAATTGATTGTGCACTTTGGATCTTTAGATAATTGCATGGTATGTGAACAACCTCAATAAAATGAAAAAAATGAAAAAAAATAAACATTAGGTGCTGTCTTTAGTGACCATAAGACTTTGAAGTTGAAAAACTGGATACAATGGGTACAAGTGAAGGTTAGTTCACAAGGTTTTTACAATCACAAGAGCACACGATAAAGGCTATACAATCATTATCAGAGATCAAGGCAGCTGGATTATAGTTCAGGTTTCAGGTATGTCTATTCCAATATACCAGAAAGTAAAAAGAAATAACCTGTATAATGATTCAGTAATCATAATCAGTCCTTAAATCCTAGCTTCTCAGTTATAGTAGGATCTCAGTAAATGTTTATTTAGTGGATGGATGGATGATGAATAAATTCTCTTATCATATCCCTTATATACATCCATAATTGAATGAGTTATCATCTGATGGGGGCAAAGGCTGGGAATTATAAGGACACTCATAAAATAATTCGGCCTTTTGTCTATGCTTCAGGTCTGTGCAGGCCAGATATATCAGAGAGAAATGTTCCCTGATGATTTTCCCAAAAATTTTCTGCAGGCATAAACAATGTGTTATTTTAGAGTGAAATAATGTGTTGATATCTCATTAGCTATCAATATTAGGCACACTTTGGCTCTCTACCTGCAACACACATCCAGGAAGCATGGTTCCTAGAAAGCTGTAGCATTCTAAGAAGGCAGATGGAGAATCCAATCTGGACACCAAGGAGAATGCTGGGAAAAGAGAACCAAATAATTTTCTGATACTGAGAAGTTCTAGAGGAATGTAACTTCCTCTAGGAGGCTGTAGGGACTTCCATTCCATCCCAGATAGAACAATAGGGAGCATATTTAGCCTCCTCCTTGAAATAACAACAGCAATAAAATACCAAATATATAATACAATTGCTTGCAAGCTACTGTATATAAGGCAATGAAAGAGAATGATTCCTGAGAGAACAGAAATAAGTGAAGTGAGCACTAGAAATGTCTCAGGTTACTGCCTTCAGAAAGTTTTCAGGCCATATCTCAGGGAGGAGAGCCCAGTGAAACGACCTGAGTTATGGAGGAGTGGAGAATACAAGGAGACCATCAGTCAGCAGAACAGAGTATCAGAAAGGAAAGAGTGACACAAAGAGAGGACACTGGGGGTCTTCAAAGTGTCCCCCTCAAGTACTGAGCTGAATACTTGATCATCACATGTAAGTGAGAAAACTACCCAAAGCTGGGGGAAAACCACTGGGAATGATTAGGGGTAACAGTGTCTGGTGCTCACATGGAGTTGAGCATACTGTCTGTTGCCACCAACCAGATTGGAAAACCAAAAGATTTATGGTCATTGGGTAGAGTATACAAAAGACTCTTGCCTCAGTAGTGGGGAGTACTTAGCCTAAGTCTGATAACTGCTCCAGTCAAGATCTTAACTTCAACCCAGAACAAAACTCCAGGATATTTATGGGGATGCATAAATATCCTAGACACAAGAAGATAAAATTCATGAAGTCTGGCATCCAATAAAAAATTACCAGGATGCAAGGAAGCAAAAAATATAACCCATAATGAGGGAATAATTTAGTCAATTGAAACTTACCCATTCTGATACAGATGTTAGAATTAGGATACAAGGACATTAAAACAGTTATTATAGCTGTGTTCCATATTTCAAAACATTAGGAAGATATATGGAAGATATAAAGTTACCCAAATTAGGTTTCTGCAGATGAAAATTACAACATGAGAGATGAAAAAATACACTAGAGGAGATTAATAGCAGATTAACTTTTACAGAAGAAAAGATTGGTGGACTTGAAGACATAGCAAGATAAAATATACAAAAAGAAACAGAGAAAAAGAGAATTAAAAACATGATAAAATGAGAGTCAGTGGTCTGTGGGACAATTTTTATTTTTAAATAAACTTTCTTGGTTGTGGAATATAACATATTTACATAGAAGTAATAACTTTCCAAATACAATTTAACAAGTAGATAGCAAATTTCCAAGAATGTTATGAGTTACAGTTTCATAGTTTCAGTTGTTTCCTTATTGTGAAATATAACATATATACAAAAAAGTGATAACTTCCAAATTACAATTTAACAAGTAGCTATAGAGAAAATTTCAAAGGATGCTATGGGTTACAGTGCCGTCATTTCAGTTCTTTCCTTCTAGCTATTCTAATACCCTAGCAACTAAGAAAAAGGAAACTATATAGAGATTCAGCATTCATAATCCTTTGTTAAATTCCACCTTGTCTGTTGCTACCCCTTCCTCTAGTTTAATCACTTTCCCAATCTTCAGGGATGTCTAGGCAGTGACCACCCTGATTTGTTCATGTTGAAAAGGGGTGCCAACATTATAAGAATAGGGGAAGCAACTGGTTGCTGTTCTTAAAGAGGCTGTTGCCTCTGGTTTGGGGACCCAGTTGGCATAGGAGTTCCCTGGAAGATTTAAGTTTCTGAAGAATAAACTTAGTGAGTGAAACTTTCATGGAGTCTCAGATAGGGACCAGGTATTTTTCAGGGTTTTCAGGACTACTGCTGACTTGGGCTTATAATACTGTGGCCATTTGGATATCTGGCTGAAGCTTGACTAAGAGTAACCTTCAGGACAGCCTCTCGACTCTATTTGAAATCTCTTAGCCACTAAAACCTTATTTTGTTGCCTATCTTTTCCCACTTTTGGTCAAAAAGTCATTCTCAACCCCTCAAAGCCAGAGACAAGCTTATTTTCAGAATCTGTATCCCACATTGCCAGGGAGACTCACTCACCTGGGGGGTCCTGTCTGTGGGACAATTTTAGGTGGCCTAATAAAAGTGCAATTTGAGTCCCCAAAAGTAGTGGGGGAGGGACAGAAAAATATTTGAAAAATAATGGTTGAAAACTTTCCAAACTTGATAAAACTATAACCACAGATTCAATAAGCTAAATGAACCACAAGCACAAGAGATATGAAGAAAACTACACCAAAGCACATCATAATCAAATTGCTCAAAACCATTTCTAAAAAAAAGAGATGATACACATGGAGTGTGGGAGACATAATAATGGTCTCCCAAGGATAATCATGTCCTAATCCCCAGAACCTGTGTATATGTTAGGTTACCTGGCAGAAGAGAATTAAGGTAGCAGATGCAATTAAGGTTGCTAATAATCTGCCCTTAAGATAGGAAGATTATCCCGGTGGCCCAATGTAATCACACGGGTTCTTAAAAGTGGAAGACGTGGCAGAAAAGAGAACCAGGGAGATGTCAGCGTGTAAAAGACTTGTCCCAATATTGCTGGATGTTTCTGGCTTTTAGGATGGAGGAAGAGGGCCATGCACTAAGGAATGAAGCCTGCAGAAGCTGGAAAAGGCAAGGATTCTTCTTTGAAACTTCAGGAAGGAAAGCAGCCCTGCCACCAACTTGATGTTAGTCCATGGGACGCATTTCAGGTGTCTAACCTCCAGAACCGTAAAATGATAATTGTTATTTTAAGCTGTTACAGCAGCAAATAGAAAACTAATACACAGGAAAACAAAGATAAGCATGACAGCTGAGTGCTCTACAGAAGCAATGCAAGAGAGAAGACAAAGTGGAAAGACATCTTTCAAGTACTCAAAATCTAGAATTCTATACCCAGTGAAAATATCTTTCAAAAATGAAGGCAAAATAAAGTTCTTCCTTGAAGCATATAAAACCCAAAAGAAGAAATATTAAAGGAAGTCTTCAGGTGGAAGAAAATGGCACTGGATGGAAATATGGCTCTACACAAAGAAATGAAGAACCCTGGAAATAACTGCATCAGTAACGATAAAATGTTTTTTATTATCCAAATCTTTATAAAAGATAAAGGTTTAAAAATAATAACAATGTATTCTGTAGTTTATAACATTTAAAGGTAAAATGTATGACAATAGCACATAGGCTGGGAGGGGAAAATGGAAGTATACTATTGTTTTGTTATACCAGAAGTTGTATAAAATCACTTGAAAATATGCGCTTAAGATGGTTACATAACGAAATTTCCTTCTTGTTAGGAAATGCATATGGCAGTATTAAGAGTACAAGGAGGATGTTATATACAACCGACAACAAAATCATCAGAAAATTGATAGATATATCAGACAGACAGATGGATGGATAGATACATAGATGATTGGTAGATGAACAGGTAGAATGATGATATGGCCAATCTGGCAAAATGTTTAAATGAGTGCACCTGGGTATATGGTGACCCCATATTAGGTATCTCTGTAAGGGGTTTGTAATATTTTTTGCAACTGTCCTATAAGTTTGAAATTATTTCAAACTAAAAAACTTTAGAAATTGTTGCAGCAGGCAATACTCAGCAGTAGAATGGAAACAAGACTCTTATACACTATTGGTGGGTTTATGAATTGGTACAAGCTACAGTATCTATTAAAACTAACATATGAACACCTAAAAAGACAGCAGTTCCATTTCTAAGTTTATATTCCACAGAAATGCACATCTGTGTGAACAAGAATGTTTAGAGCAGCACTATTGTTTTTTTTGTTAGACATTTTTTCTTGTAAACCACAATTCACAGAAAATTAATAATTGTACTACCAAGAATGAATCTTTCTATTATCAATATATTAATATTTCCTTCATTTGTTAAATAATAAACATTTTGAGATTTTTTTAAAAAAATAACTTGAAAATAGACTGTGATAATTTAAGTATGTATAATATAAATTCTAAAGCAACCACTAAAATAACAAAACAGTTAAGTGAATAAGTCAACAAAAAAAGTTTTTGAAAGTACTCAATTCATCCTAAAGAAGGCAGATAAAAAGAAAAATGAAATGAAAAACATATGGAATAAACAGAAAGCAAATAATAAGATGATAAATGTAAAACCAAATATTACAATGATAGCATTAAAAGTATGTAGTCTAAATATCCCAAGTAAAAGGTAAAGATGATCAGATTGAGTGAAAAAAACCCAACTATATTCTGCCTACCAGAAATGCCCTTCAAATACAAATACACAAATAGATTAAAGTGAAAGGATGGAAATGATAGCAATGCTAACAGTAGTAAAAAAAAAAAAAGTTATTTTATAATGCTGATGTGGATAAACTAATATCAAAGTAGATAGCGGAGCAATTATTTATCATAATGATAAATGGATCAATTCATCCAGAGGAAATAGCAAGCATTATTCTATGCATTAAATAACTGAGTTTCAAAACACATGAAACAAAACTGATAGAACTGCAAAGGTAAATAGACATATTCATAATTATTGTTGGAGATTTCACAATAATTGATAAAAGTAGACAGTTAACTTGAATAACACTATAACCTAATTTGACCTAATTGAAAATCATAGAATACCCCGCATAGCAATAGTAGAATACAAATTATTTTCAAGTGCACAGGCAATATTTACCAAAATAGATCAAATTCTGGACCTTAAAATAACTATCAATAAATTTAAAAGGATTCAAATCATACAAAGTATAATATCTGATAACAATGGAATTAAATTAAAAACCAATAACAGGAGTAATGAAAATGTTTGAAAATTGATTGTGGCAATGAATACACAAATATATGATGATACTGTGAGCCACTGATTGTATACTTTGGATGGATTATATGGTGTGTGAGTACATCTCAATAAAATTGCATTAAAAAAAAAACCAATAACAGAAAGATCTCTGGAAAATTCCCCAAATATATGGAAAGTAAATAACCCCTTCCTAAATAATACATTAGTCAAAGAATAAATCCAAAAGGGAAGTTAAAGAGTATTTTGAACTGAACGAAAATAAAAACAGTATACATCAAAATGTGTGGGATGCCACTAAAGCAATATTTAGGGGGAAGTTTATAACAGTAGTGCCAATATTAGAAAATAAGAAAGCTCTCAAATCAGTGGCCTCTGCTTCCACCTTAAGCAACTAGAAAAAGAAGAGAAAATTAAAGCCAAAGGAAGTAGAAGATAAAATAGAAAACAGGAATACAGCAGAGGAAAATCAATAAAACCAAAACTTGGTTCTTTGCGAAGATCAAGTGGTAAATCTCTAGCCAGACTAATCAGTAAAAAGAGAGACGATACAAATTACTAGTATCATAAATGAGATAAAGAACATTTGGGCTAGTTTGGAGCTGTTATGTAGCCGCAGAAAAGCCATGTTCTTCAATGTGATTTTGTGGGGGCAAACTTATTGTGGATGGGACCTTTTGATTAGGTTGTTTCCATGAAGATGTGACCCTACCCTTTCTAGGTGGATCTTAATCCTTTACTGGAGCCCTTTAAGAGATCTCACAGAGAGAGAGAGAGAGCTCAGAGAAGCTGAGAGAGATGTTTCAGCAAGAAGCTAAGATATGTAATCCAGAGTTTGCCCCTGGGAGAAACTAAGAGAGAAGCTAAGAGACAGAAGCCCAGAGACATTTTGGAGAAGCCACGGAAACCAAAAGCTAGACCTGGGAGAGAAGGACCAGCAGACTCCAGCCGTGTGCCTTCCCATGTGACAGAGGAACCCCAGATGCCAATCAGCCTTTCTTCAAAGAAGGTATCTACCTCTTGATGCCTTAATTGGGACATTTTCATGGCCTCAGACCATAAATTTGTGAACTAATAAACCCCCATTGTAAAAGCCAACCCATTTCTGGTATATTGCATTTTGGCAGCTTTAGCAAACTGGAACATTACTACAGGTTCTACAGATATAATAGATTGATAAGAAAATATTGTGACTAAATTATGCCAATAAATGTGTTAACTTTAGAATGAATTTTGTAGGTAAAAACCGTCCTACAAATGAGAGAAAACAGTCTGTGTTTGTGGCAACCTCCTTTCCTCCCGCAGGACTTTGTCTCTTAAGCACCACAAAACTGTGAATTATTTCACTCTTCCTTTCCCCTCGCCTCTCACCCTTCAGCACACAGCCCTAGAATGCAGAAAATGTCTAGTGGGGAAAATGGGCCTTGTATCTAAGCCTCCTCTGGTTTCTAATTCATCTTGTCAGTGCCTTGTGACCACAAAAGTTCTGCTGGTTTCT
The DNA here is from genome assembly GCF_015220235.1 of Choloepus didactylus. Lineage (NCBI taxonomy): Eukaryota > Metazoa > Chordata > Mammalia > Pilosa > Megalonychidae > Choloepus > Choloepus didactylus. The sequence goes on along the minus strand of NC_051308.1, from coordinate 81,302,795 downwards.
GTTTCCCCCAGTAAACTCTCCCAGCCTGGACCATGCCCGAAACTCAGTCATTTTCCTGGTTTAGAAAATGGCCCCAGGAAACAACATAACTGGCCAATATCAGTTTATATTGGAAGACGTCTTCTCCCTGGAGTTTTAGTTTATCTAGTCCTTACTGTTTCCACATTTTCCACGTTTTCCTGTCTTTAAAAATCATTTTTTTGCAGTTTGTCCATTATTTCTTAGTTGTTGCAGAAGGGATGCCAGTCTGCTGCTGTTATGGCCTATTTGATGTGGAAGTCTCCTTGTATTACTTCTTACTATAAAAATATTAACTAAAATAAATTAGCAGCATAATTTCAGAATTTGGAAAGATGAAACATCCACTTACCATAATGACATTTTATCTGGATGTCTGTGAAAATAAATGAGGAATTTTATAAGAAATTTTAATCAGCGTTAAAAGATAAAATTTCAAACATTTTAAAGACACATCATATAGGAATATTGAGAGACAATGAGATATGTTAGTTGTTATATTTATGCCTTGCTTATATTAACAAAGTAATTGTGTTTAGACATTTAAGATGGGGCAGACATGAATTAAGATGCCATTTTCAGCTCCCTATGAGATATGCTTCTAGATCTCCATCCTTGGTCTCCTCTGAACTCACTGAGCTGACACAGTACCATGGCCATAACCTTGAACAGCGGCATGCTGGCAAATGCCTAACATATGAGTCTTCAAGGAAAAAAGAAAAGAACTCTGATTTGCAGCATCTGTAAGTTTCTGTGATGTTAGTACCCCCACCACGTCCAATTTCGAGTTACCAACACGAAGTTATTGAATGCAGGATTTGGGAAGAGATGTGCACAACTGTCTCACATGAGCCAATGCAAACCGCCTCCAGCACAGCACTGGGTCTTAGAATTGACTGAGCCGAGGGTGCTGGGAGGGGATTTTTTCACAAAGGTCATGCAAGCTCATGTGAAGCCTTTCCACTGGCCATTCTGCTGTGGTTGGAGTGGGAGGGCCCGCTAGGCTGCCTTGAGTGATTCGCATCTTGTGCCCTGGGTCATTATTTATTCTGCCAGACAATACAGAAACCTAGCAGCTTCTACAGAAACACTAAGGTAATTATAACAATAAAATAAAAAGGTTCCTAAAGGCCAGGAGTGCTGTCCCAGCTGGAACATTTATTAAAATGGTAGACACAGATTTCTAGTGAGACCCAGCTGCTGTCAGTGGGAAGGGAATCTCAGCAGAAGAGAGGGAGAACCCACTGATAAAATGGAAACCTGGAACAGCTGCTGGACATAGAGTTACCCCCAGGAAGAGTGGCAGAGAAGCTGCTAGAGTCTCCGGGTTAGATGAGCTCTCAGGGATCACCTAGCCTTACCTCCCACTCAGACAGGGTTCTCCTCCATAAGAGAATCTGTATGTTCTCTGGGATTTAGGGATTTTTTCTAACTCTTTACTCAGTTCCTCTACTCTCTAATCAGGTATTTGGCCTGAGAAAATCATGACTCAGACAAAACTAAAATGTATTGAGAATCTATCTCCTGACCAAATATGGACAAAACTTACAAGAGGGCTAAGAGTGCTTTATGTTGATGGCAGACTTCGGATGACTAACTCAAGTATGGTCCATACGTGTTGCCTGCCAAGGACACAGGAAGAGGCAAGTAACTACACTAACATCAAAGTCTGTCATCTCTGGCTTAAAGAGTCTGCTCCTTTCAGGTTCCCCTACATCTGATAATGGATCCTCATAGCGTTAAGGGAGTAGAAGTGAGGAGAAACCTTAAAGAAGAGGGGAGTTGTTCCTTTCTTTCATGCAGTTCTTCATCTTTTATAATTCATAGGTGGGACATAGATATAAAAATAAGGCACCATCAAGAATTTAGAAAGAGAATAAAATTGCCTCCCAGAAGTATGACTCAGCACCTAGTAGATTACAACAGAGATACCCAAAATGACTTACAAAACAGCAAGATTTGATTGTAACCTAAATGGATGTATAAGTGTACTTGAAGAAAGCATACAACAGTCAGAATGGCATTGCTCAGCAAAGGAAACTTAGAAAAAGATAATTCATAGAGGATTGATGTAAGCTACACAAAGGGGACAGAAAGTACAAAGCAAAAGGTCAATATTGCAGAATTTTCTAGCAGTGTCCAGAGCAGAAGAAGGTCTGCCTGTAAAGTTGGATTAGTGTGATCCTGGAAAGGCCTCTCTTTAGTGCATTAAAGGGTTTCTAGCCTTCCTAGCTGAGGAGCAGAATCTCATCTAAATAAATGCCTTTATTCTGTCTGCCTGTTCATACAGCCCTTAGCTTTCTGTATGCAACTGTTATTTTGAAAGAATTTGGTCAACCGGGGGAAGGAGGTTGTCTGAGAGAGTTGAGAATAAGGGGAGAAATATTTGTTGCTTTAATCACAATATTATCACCTTCTTCAACCCTGAAAACTGTTTGATCATTTGTCCACATGGTGTGCAAAGTGCTATGAAAATAAGCAAACAGATGACCCTGACTTCTAGACTGACTATCCCCTCAGAAATCTTATTAGCACACTTGAATTATGTTCTCTATGAAGAATGAGTTTGTAAATCAAAGGTAAACCTCAGGGCCTGTTCAAACAAATCCCTAATCAATAAAGTACTGGGAAGCCTGAAAAGGTATTTTTAGAAATGTTGAGCATTATCCAAATTATGATTAGGGCCAGTGGTTGCCTGTGTGGTTGGAAGATTCCCTATCAGAGTCATAAAATTCCTCCCCACCCCTGACCCAAGATAGCCAAGTTAACGAGAGTATTTTGTGGAAATATCCAGAAGGAACTAAAGTGGATTTTTTTTTTTCCTAAAGAAAACAGAGCCTACCAAAATTTCCAACCTGACTACATTAAATCTGATTTGGTTTCTTGAACATTTCTCCCAAAGAATCTAATAGGTAACAAAATTTCCAAGTGAAGTAGGTGGTTTTATGGCTTGTGGCATACAGAGACTTCTGTAGTAGGTAAGCAGATCTCAGTGGCTTTGTCTCTCCAAATGAACCTGTCTCTCTAGATTTCAGGGTGGGATTTTGCCTGAAACCTCAGTTCTCTGTTGAGTCCAAGAAAAGTTGATTTTCAGTTTTCCCAGCTTTTTCTTTTAAGGATAGGAGGGATAACTTTTGAAGCTCATTACATGTCAGAGCTGAAGCTGAAAATTGATATAGTCTCTTTTAAAGCAAATCTTCATTTACACTGGAAGCCTGAATTTTAATTTTTTTTCTTCTACTTCTTCATACCTTGTCACTTTATTTAGTTGGATAATCTTCACACTCAGCCTCCTGGAAGTGCAAAGAAAACTTGTTCCAACCTAGAGGCTTGTACCCAGAGGAGGTAGTGTCTGTGTTTCTGTTCATCTTATGTTATGAAGAGAGTGGAAAGGGTATTTCAGGTAGAGAATAGCATAGTCAAAGGCAGGGAAGTGTAACCACAGTTTCATGCCCTGGTCACGGAGGAAGCTATAGCTGTGAGAGAACAATAAAGGGATACAGAACATTAATGAGAACTTGGGAGGAAGAAAGGAAAGAAAAAGGCACAGGGGTAAATGACAAGGGACAAAATGGGGGGCTGCCAGAGTGTTGACTAGACCTCTAGGCTGGTGTACCCCAAAGAAACATATGACAGTAATTCATAATTCATAATGCCTTGAATCAATTTAGTGATTTACAGGTTCCAAGGTCATTTCCCATCTATCTTCTCATCTAAACCTCCCAGCTTCCTTGTGAAGGAGCTGCTTTCCCATTTTATAGATGATGAAACTAAGAAGCAGAGAGTTTACGGGGCTGACTTAGATCAAGCACCTAGTAAATGACAGAGCTGGCTTAGAGCACAAGAGTTACTGGCCCCAGCGTGGGCTATTTCCACACCATGTCAATTCCAAGAAGCTATTTAAAGATCCTGTTGCCCTGAGAGGGGTCAGCTTGCTGGTCCTAGCACAACCTTTGACAGCACAGGCTGTGACATGACCCTTTATATATGCGGAGATGTAGATGCAGTTCTCCAAAGTATCAGGGTAGCAAATGTTTTAAACATGAGCAGCCAGTCCATGAGAAAACTCACCTGCTCATCCCTGAGGCTTTTTTCTGAAAGTCTATCATTGGAAATTGTGATCCATAGAGCCCCTATCTGAAGCTGCTGTGATATATTACACAAAGCTATATATCTAGCCAGGTTGGGATGGACTCAGTAGAGTGGACTATCATTATTTCAGGTGGATTAAGTGTTTGAAATGTGCAGGTCTGAAGTGTTTGTAAGTGCACTTGCCCAAACAGTGGCTAAGGATCATTCTTTTCCCAGGGGGAATATGACTGTCTTCCTAAACCATTACCTGAACAGACCATTGCCAATACAAACGGGTGAAGTAGATAAACTTTGTCTTCCATGACTCTGCTTCCAGCTCCCCCACCCTTCCTTTTCTCCAGAGCAGCAGTGGTGGTAGGCAAATTGCAAAGGAGTCAGAAGATCTGCTTGTATTTGTATATTCATGTAGTCATGTATTTATTCATATTCAGCAAACAGTTAATATGTATCTTATAGGTTCCCAGGGATAATTCATTTAGTTGACAAATATTTGTTGAGTGTCTGCCATGTGCTAGAAACTGGTCTAGTGCTGGAGATGTGGTGGTGAATAAGATAATATCCTTGTGGTCACGTGAAAATGCACTTCTCAGATCTCCTTCTGCAGGGAATGTAATTAACTGACAGCCCTAGGTGCTGTGCCCTGAAACCCATCATGACATTCCTGCTAAGGCCAGGCTTCCCACAGGCTGCCCCCAGTTAAAGACTGGGTGTGGCAGAAATACTAAGGAGGCCAGTTCTGGGGAGGAGTGGGGTCTCTCTGATGGGTGACTTTGGCTCCAGAATGCTCCATGATCCTTGGTGAAACTTTCTTAGAATTTCTCTTCAAACTATTGTCTTCTTTCTTCTGTCCTTCTCTCTGTTCCACTCTCCTTCCTGCCTCTTTCTTTCCCTCTCTTCCTCACAGGGATCAGAACTGCACCATGGTCTGACTACTCTTCCAGCTTCCTCCTGTGTCCTCCCCGTATTCCCTCACTGGCATTTCTCTCAGCACATCTCCTGCATATCTAACCTCATCCTGGCATCTGCTTTGTGGAGGACCCTGAGTAGCACAGTGTGTACACACACACAAACACACTCTCTCACACACTCAGACACTCATATAACTTGATCCACTTCAGTTATCAAAATTCTGATGGCTTGAAAACAGTAACAACAATAATAACAACTAACCAACCACTCTGTGATTCTCAGTTATCCAAAGTGTCACTGAGTTCTGTTTGGTTGAATTTGATTGTGGTCCAGTTGGTCTGACATCCATCAGTGGGTCTCTTTCACAAGGGGCAGAGTCTGATAACTACTCTGTTACGTGACAGAGCCTGAAATGCCAACTGGTGGGAGTGGGGTAGTGGTGGTATCTTGACTTGCATTGTAATCTAATGTGGAGGCAGAGGACACTAAATTTTTGCATCTTCAAGGTCCTAAGCAGTTACCTAGTTCTCCTAAATACAGAGCTAACTCTAACAGGCCGATTGCCAAATCTCAGGATCTCAAGTTTTATCATTCATGAAATGGGGATAACATAAAACTTTCACTTAGGCTTCAGGTGTCTAATTGAGTGAGAGCTTCTCTGGGGGATTCCCTTGAATCTAGAGTAGGGACACAGTGAGGTTTCCAAACAGCTTGGATATCCTTTTCTCCCACAGTTCAATGAAGATGAAAAAAAAAAAAAAAAAATCCCCTTTAACTGGATTCCTGAGGAGGGAGTGATGGCTAAAGTGGTGAGCCAGCTAGACAAGCTGCTGTGTTTTTATCCCAAATTAGAGTCCTGAGGACAAGAATAGCTTTTGCAGCAGCACTCAGCTGGGTGAAATTACAAGGGACATCAGTCTACAGGTCTCGCACCACAGGTTGACAGTATTCGACTCTCATGCAAGGGCTGTGTTCCTTCCTCTGTTAAAATCTATGGGCTCCCAAGGGAGCCAAGATATTTGATTGTTAAATTTGCCTCTGGTTAGGGTTGGGACCCTTTGCAATTTATTGGTCCTTGGACCTCAATTGTTCAGTCTTCAGACTAAAGCAGCATAAAATTGACACCTATCTTCCTCAAAAGATGGTTAGCTTTGCTAGGAATCATGAGTGAGGGAGGGAGAGGGCAACTCAGAGCCAGATAATAATAGAGTACACAATTAAGGAAACACTTCCTGGAAGGTTCGCATTGAAGGAAGAGAATGTAGGATTGACTGTGCTTTAGGTGATTCGAAGGGCCATAGCATCATCAGAAAGGAAATATTTTCCAATTTTGGATTTTCAAGGAAGGAAAACAGGACTTCCCTACATTGTATTGCTTGTTTGAGTATGGGAATGGAAGGTAACATTTTTATTGAGGTTGTTCTTTAGCCTAGATAGAACTGTGTTCTCAGGCTTGGCTGCTCATCAGAGTCACGTGGTGAACCCAATCCTGTACTTACTGAAAGCATCTCTGCAACTTCTGCTTCTGGGTAAGATGGAGTAATAGGGACAATATTTATTCTCTTATACAAATCAACCAAAAAATGAAGAAAATATGTGAAATAATGTTTTCTAAGATAATGGACACCAATAAATGAAGGACAGTGATCCCCAAGACAGGGGAGAGAGAAAAAGGGAAACCTTATGATTACCCCAGCTTGCCACCTTGAGTGAGTTTCTAGGCTTTGGTGCAAGGTGGATCTCAGTGGACTCAGGGAGACAGGGAGAGAGGGCTGGGTGTTTTGTGAGAGAAAAATGGTAGAATTCTTAGGACAGTTCCAGAGGAAAGAGCTGCACAGAGAGAGAACATTGGATATCTGTAAAGAGTACCTGTTAGCTTCATCTGAGTATTGATCAATGCTTATGTGTACAAAAACAACCTGAGGCTGGGACAGACCCATCTGAAAGTTTTAGAGGTGACAGGAAGTGGTTATATAAAGTGTGATATATCCACAATGAAATACTGCTCAGCAATAAAATAAAAAAAAATCAACTATTGATTTAGGAAACAACATGGATAAACCTCAAAATAGTTATGTTGAGTAATAGAAGACAAATAAAAGATTACAAAGTGATTTCATTTACATAAAAGTTTTGGACATTCAAATTAATGTATTGTGTCAGAAATCATATAAATGATTGTCGGTAGATGGGGATTAGAGGAAAAGATTACAAAGGAGCATGAGAAGACTCTTGGGGGTGATGGATATGTTCATTATCTTGATTGTGGTGATGGTTTCATGGGTATATACAAATGTCAAAACTTTTCAAATTATCCACTGGCAATGCTGTCTGGCCTTGTGATTTTTTTTTTAATTTTTATTTTGGATAATTTCAAAATTTATAGGAAAGTTGCACACATAATACAAAAATAATAATCCAGAACATCCAGTGTACCACTGCCCAGATAACCAGATTTACCAATGTTTAATATTTTGCTGCAATTGTAGTATCATTCTGTCATTTATTTCTCTTTATCTCTGACTATCTATCTATCTATGTATCTCATCTATCTATCTAATCTTCTAAACATTTGAGAGTAGGTTACATACATATACTCTTTTATCATTTAATAATTCCATTACATTTCCTAAGAAAAAGTATATTCACTTATGTAACCATATTAACTACAATTATCAAGTTCAAGAATATAGCATTAATATAAAGAATACAGTCTATATTCCAATTTTTAATGGTTTCTAATGCTTTTATTTCTTGTGCTGGTTTGAATCTGTTATGCACCCCAGAAAAGCCTATGTTCTTTTAATCCACTCTTGTAGGGGAAGACATATTGTGGGTGGGAACTTTTGATCAGGTTGTTTCCATGGAGATGTGACCCCGCCCATTCAAGGTGGTTCTTAATCATCTTTACTGGTATCCTCTATGAGAAGATAAAAGGCAGAGACATTTTGAAGAGAACTCAGAGATGCTTGGACAAAAACACCCCAAGAGAAATAAGCAGAGAAGCTAAGCTATGTAATCCAGAGTTTGCCCCTGGGAGAAGCAAGCAAGGACCCACAGGAGCTGAGACAAAAGCCCAGAGATGTTTTGGAGAAAGCTGCTGAAACCAGAAGCTAAACGCAGGAAAGAAGGTTCAGCAGAACCAGCCATGTGCCTTCCCATGTGACAGAGGAACTCAAGATGCCATTGGCCTTTCCTCAGAGAAGATATCTACCTCTTGATGCCTTAATTGGGACATTTTCATGGCCTTAGAACTGTAAATTTGTGAATTAATAAACCCCCATTGTAAAAGCCAATCCATTTCTTGTATATTGCACTTTGGCAGCTTTAGCAAATCAGAACATTGCTCCTTTGCATAGACTATTGCTTCCTGTTTCTTTGCATGCCTTCTAATCTTTCATTTCACACTGGAAAATTTAATATTTTAATGTGTTATCTCTGGAATTTAGTCACTGAGGTGGCTATTCCTTAAGCTCTTATCCAGCTAGTGTTATGACTGAGATTTCCTTGAATGCCAAGAGCTAACAAAAAAATAAAAAGAAAAAGGAAGGAAGGAAGGAAAGAAGGAAGAAAGAGAAAGAAAGAAAGAAAAGTAAACATCTTTTCCAGTTTTTTGCAGATCAGTGTGTGCAAGTGCTCTCCTTTAGTGCTTAGTCATCATAGCAATGGGTCTAAAGAATAGGTGAAATTCTAGGGTCTTCCTGGTCTTTTCTGAGCTTTCACCTTGTCCTGGGTATACACATGTGGCCTTAGAAATTCTCCTGTTTGCACATATCTGAATTCTACTTTTCCTCTAAGAAAGTCTTTCCTCCCAGCCCTGGGTGCTATTGTATGTCTTAAAGCCAGAAATCCTTTGCCCCAGATAGCTACAATTTGATTGTTTTCTTACAGTATATTAACTGCTTTTTGGGCCACTCTACATGCTGGGCAAGTTCTGGGATGGCAAGCCTGCTACAAGTGTCCTGGTTCAGTCCTTCAGGCGGCCAACAGGCAGATGTGTAAAGAAATGCATGCACCATAGTATGTGTGTAAGGGTTACCCTGCTCCCTCCAGAACTGGGACCAGGGACCTACACTGAGAGTGTAGGACAGCTCCACACTGAGCAGGGGAAGGGGAAGGGCCACAAATGGCACCATGAGGTTTTCCTACTGTTTTTAAGTTATCTTTTTCTTGATTTGGCATTTGCTCCAGTTACTGCAAACCTTTTACTATTTCGTGAGCTCTGAGAAGGATGGTTCTGCCTTGGTGTTGAAAACTTCTTTAGGGGAATGGAACCCTGGAGTGTCTCACTCCACCCTCTTGGAGATGACACTCTTTGTGATTTTTTTAGCATAATATTTCCATGTGTCTTCTGAACTCACTTGTAGGTATCCAATTTCAGTTTGTCATGAAATAGTTGCTTGGATACCTATCCAGCAGTCATCTGTCCTAAACATACCCACTACAAAAGATTTGTATGCATCTAGAATTGTGAAACTGCCAAATGAGTTTTAGTGGGAATATCCTTTTAATCCCATATAGGTTTGTGTTTCCTTCCCCCATCTCTTACTCACCATCTCCAGAGAAAGAAGACGGTTGGTTTGTTTCTTCAGTGGAAACCAGAAAATAACAGTTATACTACCTCATGACAGTAATTTAGAAATTTTTTCAAAAATATTAAGACAAATATTTGCCCCCCACCCCCCAAAAAAATCCTCCACAAAAAATATTGTAGGAGGAATATGTTGTCTTTGGGAAGTGTTTTGTGGGTGTCATAAAGAGTCTGCTGAGACCCATCAAACCTTCTAATGTCTTCCAGCCCCTATGATTCCTGAATGTAGGAATGGCTCCATCAGGAAAAATATAAGGATGCACTTCTTGGATTTATGAAGTCCTTGGGCAAGTAACAGAAGCCCGGCAGAGTCTATGGTGAGGGATTTGGATAAGGTACATTCTGAAAAGTGAACAGTCAGCTGTTCTCTTACCAGAGTGACTACGATCCAGACCTCCTGATCTGAGTCCACAGCCATCACTGGACCCTTAGTTCGTCCCAGCTGCCCTTCCACAAATCACTAGTCAATATTGTCCTTTGTGTTTCCCCATCTGCATGGGGCTATTTCAGACCTTCTCCATCACTCTTCAACCTCTGACCCTACAATGTCCCCTCACAATATGTGAATGCCCATCTCAGTGCCAGAGTTGGCTCTTAGTTCCAAATAAGCATCTGCATAAGCAGAGGTGGAGGAGGAGGAGCTTAGCAATAGCACATATGACAGAGACTTGGGAATTACAAGACAGGAGGCTGAGGATGAGTCAGTGCTCTGTTTTGTGGCAGCCAAAGAACAGATTCAACTTTGGCAGCATTGACATGAGCTATGGTATTTGCAAGAGGAAGGTGGAGTCTTTCTATACTCTGCAGCTGTTGGACCACACCTGGAGCATTGTGGTCACTTCTAGACTTTGAGCTCTGAGTGTAATAAAGACAAGTGAATGACATTCAGTAGAAAGTAACTAGAAAGATATTGGAACTTGAAAATATGTGAAGTGTGGTACTATTGAAGCCCCCATCTAGAAGGCATAGACTGTCTTCAAATAAAGAAGATTCCTCCCAATCCTGAGTTTCTATTGTTACAGAACTTCTGTTTCTTAATCTAAAAATGCACAGTGCATAAAAGACAGTGATGGAAGGCAAATATATTTGCTGGATTGATCAAGGTTACTTTAGCTAATATTGAGTGTTATTTTTTCTGTTCTTTTTTTTTTTTTTTAACAGCAATAGGCTGAGTGGTTTTCTTATCCCTGTTAACGCTGCATAGTTTGGATATAATTAAATACTATTTTTATTTTTCTCAATTCCTTGCCATCCCTTGGTGGAGAAGAGAGGACAATTTTCTGACTTGGGGCAATTGGCTTCTGGGATTTTCTTTGAGAAAGTAGATTATGGGCAATGGTGCTTAATTACCTTCCAGGCTCTCTAAAGAGGTGTGGGATTCCAAGCTTTACAGTCCTTGATAACCGTAGCCATCTTATGTAAAACTGCTCAAATTAGCTCCCCCAGACAGCTAATTTCTTCTTTCTTTTCTTTCTGAGGTTTTCTGAAAGCTTCTGAGATGCAGCATTTGAATGTCCAATGGGTATGCACATCCTGTAAATGTGTGCTGGGTGTGAAACAGAGCGCCCAAAACAAGGTGTCTGCCCTTGGGGTAAATTAAATGAGATACCAAATGTAGTGGAATACTGCCTGTGGTAAGTGCTTAACAACAGTTGAATCTGGTGGTAAAGGACTGTCTTGCCCCTAGGCCTTATTTTTGGGAATCAGCTCTAAATATTTGGTAATTTTCAATGAATATAGGCAATACAAATGAATCCAGTATAGACAGGAAAAAAGTATCTGCTCTTGGATCTGGGGGGGTCTCCCTTCCCCCAGTGCACACTGTGCAGGCCTTGGGTATTCTTTGGAGAAGAAAGGGTTGGAAAAAATGGTTATAGTCATGGTGCTAGTAAAGCTCATGGCTCTCACTCAGGAGGCATTTTGAGACAAGCAGTCTTTCACATGTAGCGCACAGTAGACGGAGACAGACATCCTCACTCAACACTATTTACAGGGAAGTGGGTAATACATTCATACCATGTGAAAATTGTTCCATGAAATAAGAACCCAGAAGCCAGGATGGTCAGCGTGATCTCTATGGATCGCTGATTGGTTGATTGGCAGACTGATTATTCTGATAAGAGCTTTTCTCTTGAAGGGTTTAAGATGTTCATCATATAATTTAGAACAAATTAAGACCACTTGCTAAGACTATATAGCATTGGTATTGAAACTGCTGGAATGTGGCAAATTCTTTAAATATTCATAATGGCAAAATTCATAGTTTGTAATCATGTGCAAAGTTTTTGTCATAGATTCCTAATAAAGTTATGCAATGTGATTATATACTTTCTGGCATCTACAATAACAACAAAGTTCAGATTTATTGAATGTTTGCTTTGTGCCAGGCATGGTGCCAAGAGCTTGCACAGATTGTCTTATTTAGTTATTATAACAACCATTTGGAGTAATGATTACAAGTAATGATTTAAACACCTAAAATTTAGCACTTTTTATGTACCATTCTACATACATAATTAGCCTTATTGCATTTAATCCTTTTAAGTAAAATTATCCAAAATTTGGAAATAAGGCATCACCTTTCAAAGTCTTACAGAGCCATGTCTACCAGATCTGACTAAGTGTCACATGATTCTCTAAGGGAGGTTACTTTGTTTGACCTTCCATTTACTATTGATCAGGGCTCAGGCTCTGTAAAGTTAGTTTTTAACTTATAGAAAATTTGACATGCTACAAATGGTTTTTGTCCAGTAGAGATGCAAATTATTTGTCTGATAGAAAAGGTGACCACAAGATCACAGTTCTTTACTTAGGATATTAACAAATTTTGCAAAATATCTTGCAATCCTATTCCAGCATTCTGTCCATTTTGTAATGACTATGATAAAAGAAAAGCTTAATCTGGTTTAGGATCTCCCAGCATTGTTGAGTGATTCATGAATCAGGCAGCATGCCATTCAAAAAGCAGAAAGGAGCCCCACCAAGGGGGTGGAAACAGGAAGCCAATAGAGGGTGAACCTGGACACAAGTGAGGAAATGTTCTAATTGGCTGGCATTGCTTCTGTTTTACTTGGTGGTGGTGGTGGGGGGGGGCTGTCTTACAAAGTGGGGACCAGATATACACTGATTAGTATGGTAGCCTGTCCATTCTGATAAGCTATCTCTACTGGACCCAAACTAGTTTTATCACCAGGTGTTGCTTAGCCATTTCCTCAGATAGCCCCTGCAGGTCAATTGTTTTTGTCCTCCGGAAAAGGGATCCCTCTCGGCAATGCCCAATGGAGGCAGCCTTTTAATTTTACTTGGCTATATATCTCAGTTTCTTTTATCCTCCTTTAAACCAGTTTTGTCATCTGCTGCTTCCATCATTAATGAATCAAATAACTCTTTGATACAGTGCTTACCATATATTTGTAGGAGAGTTATATTTTTTTAACTTTTTGAAAATTATTCTTGGCAATCCTCACAACAATCCTGTGAGGTAGTTGTTATAGTCCTTATTCCCGTATTAAAGTTGGGGAAACTGAGACAAAGAGGACTTAATTACCTGCCTAAGGACACATGAATAGTAAGTAAGTTGGGATACAGACCCAGGTAGACTCTTATCAGAGCTTATATGCTTAACATCTGAGTTTTCTTTTCACAAGGCTGAGGCATTGGAAGAGTTAAATAAATGGCCTACTAAGACAATGCTGTAGAAAGTATGAAAGTTAGGCAATTCCAGCTCTCATCCCACGTGCTTCACTTCTCTGTTTTGCTGTATATCACTTGTAGGCATTGCACACAGACCAAAGGAGTTAATTCTTGAAGGGGATGAAGTTGGATAGAAAATAAATCTTCTTTCCACTGCCTATGTTAACTCTATATGGGTTACATCGAGAAACCCAAACCAAAATAAGACAACAAAACCAAACACACCAGTCCAGAGAAAATAAAAGTGTCAGAGTACTTTTCTCTTCTATATCAGCTTTTTGTTTTTTTAACGTTTGCCAAGTCAACAAATGAGTTTGCTAATTGCCAGAATTCCAAGCTCTTGGTTTTGTAGTCATTCTGATTTGCATTTCAATGCCATTAGGGAAGATTCCTGAATAAGAGTTTAGTAGATGAGTCCACTGCTGGTGCCTATGCCAGAGAGAAAGGCAAGTTTACTTTTTACCGAGTGAATCAGTGTGAGAAGTAACTTAGTCGCTGTTCTAGTTTGCTAGGCTCCTCAAAGCAGAGACCGTGAAATGTGTCGGCTCTTACAATGGGAATTTATTAGCTAACAAGCTTATGGTTTCAAGGCGGAGAAAAATGTTCAAATCAAGTCTTCAGCAGGCGATGCTTTCTTCCCTAAGACAGGCTACTGGCGATCCTAAACTCCCCTGTCACCTGGCAAGGCACGTGACAGCATCTGCTGGTCTCTCCCTTCTCTACCAGGTTTCCTTGCTTCCAGCTTCTTGCTTCTTGGCTTTCATGGCATTCTTTTTTTGTCTGAATTTCATTCTCTTATAAAGGACTCCAGTAATAGGATTAAGACCTACCCTGAATGAGGTGGTTAACATCTTAACTAAAGATCCTACTCACCAAAGGATCCTACTTACAATGGGTTCACACCCACAGGAATGGATTACCTTTAAGAACATACTTTTCTGGGGGTACATACAGCTTCAAACTGTCACAGTGACACTTTCCAAATAGAGATTTTCAGGTTGCCAGGAAAACATGTCTTCTGCTAACAGTTCTGCCAGTTCCCTAAGTTTGGGATAACTCAGGAAGACTATGGGTTAGAATCTTTCCCACTCTGTATTTGCTCTTCCCATGCTTTATGTAACCTAGAGACATGTAGTGCATCTTAAACCAAGGGTTTACGCCCGCAGGGAGGTAACTAGAGTGAGGGAGCCAGGTGGGGACCGTGGCCTTACCAGGATCAAAGGGGGCCTCATCCCTTCCTTCAGCTGGCTGCTGACACATATTGGCCCAGGCCTAGTATGACCACATTGCCCCATTTTTAAAGGGAAACCCGAACTGCAGATGTTTGTGTGAAAATTCCTGCTTTTAAATGTTGGCAATTACTCAATTTTTAAACACTGTGCCAACTTAAAACATAACTGAGGTCCAAATTTAGCTGAGGGGCTACTGGTCTGCTACTCCTGCTTTAAATAAGCCTGTAATGGAAAATCTAGATTAATGCAGAAATTAAAGTGGGGCATAAATATTGTTAAAAAGATTTATCAAATGTTCCTTTAGGGAACAAATTCTTCTCTGTACTTAAAATATTTACTAGATTCAGGAAAACTTAATTTTTAGACTCATTCTAGGGAACATATCAATTATGTAAAATACCTTATTTATGGGGACTACCAAATCTTGCTTAGTTCTATCCTGGTTCTTTGAATTCAGAACACTTCCCATTATGTGTAGCACTTCACTCATTTATCAGGCATGTTATTAAGTGCCGACTAAATGACAAGAAATTTTCAAGGTGCCAAAAATGCCAGGGTAGATAAGATTTGGTCCTGGAAAAGCCCATGTTTAGTGAAGAGTAATATGGGAAAAATAATATCACCATTCTAAGAAGATTTCACTAGCATATGTGAAAGCACTAAGCAAATAGGTGTTCAATAAATAATTAAGTAAGTTAAATATTCCCCAAAATCCTGTTGTGTTTTTAAAAATTTTATTGTTGTTAAAACTTTCCATTTTAAGTATTCTGGTGGATACAATTCAGTTTTGGCATTAATTATACTTATGATGCTGTGCTACTATCACCACCATCCATTACCAAAACCTTGTCATTACCCCAAACAGGAACTTTGTACCTATAAAGCAATAACTCCCCATTATCCTCTCCCTCTAGACCCTAGTAATCTCTCCTCTACTTTCTGTCTCTATGAATTTGCTTATGTCAAATATTTCATATAAGTGGAATCATACAATATTTGTCCTTTTGTGTCTGGCATGTTTTACGTAGCATGTTTTCTAGGTTCATCCATGTTGTTGTGTGTATCAGAACACACAGATATACTACATTTTTTAATCCATTCATCGATTGATGGAAACTTCTCTTTCTATTAAGCAGAAATTTTTTTGCAAGTGACATAAACCCAACTCAAATTGATTCAGCAAAAAAGTGGGCTTTTGGGAAAAATACCAAAATAATTCATGTAAGAAAAAGGGTTGAATAACCGAACCACAGGAGGGGCAGGAGAGTGTCAGGATGGAAGCAGGCTTGGAACACCCCCAGTGCTCTCTCCATGTCTCCTCTCTGTATTTTTTTTCCAGTTTGCCTTCCTCCACATGGTAGCGAAGATCCCACTGATAGTGCCCGAGCCTCACATTTCATGGCTTTTAGCCCCAGAAAAGGCCAAATGGCCAAAAATCTCAGCCCCGTAGGATTTGATGCAAGATATAAGCAGTTGAATTCCCTTCCCACCAAGAATATCTACCTTAGGAGAGAAATAGTGCCGCTAAAGGAAATGCCAGTGCTTTTAGGAAGAAAGCAGGGCTTCTAGGGGTCAAGAAATGACAAATATCTACCAGATGTGTTATTTTAAATTATAACGTTACACACTAATAAGTTGGGCCAGGTTTTCTGCTCTCAGCTAGTATGATTCTCCAGCTAATGTGCCTTTTGGAACTCCTTTCTCCTCCATTCCCTACTTCCTACAGGAGGTTCTACCTGATAAATCCACCAACCCTCCAGTATAACTACAGTCTTCACCCCCACCTTTCTTCATGTGCATCTAACAATAAGATCTGACTTGGGAGTGGTTATCAAACAATTTCCCACAATTATCTAATTAATTTGATGCTTATAGAAACTTCACAAGGGGAAGAATGAGTATTACCATCCCATTTTATAAATGATGAAATAATTCCACATCAGAATACAGAGTCAAATCAAGATCTAAGTCTACTATACGGTATAATTTTTTATGTTGAATCATTTTATGATGAGGCTGGCTTGCTTTTTTCATTAGATTAATAAATTCCTCTAAGGCCTAGGATCTCCTTGACACTAAACCCTGTTCCCAGGAACACTGAGCACAGGACTAGATTGGTTGTGTGGCATGGCAACCCATCCATAGATGATTCCAAGGATGTCTGCTTCACCTCAAAAACAATCCTAGGCTGCAGCTTCCGAATGCTCTAGAGATGTCACCAGGCGATACTGCAATGAATCCAAAGTCCTGTGAATCCATGTGTGCGGGATGATACACTGTTTCTAACTGTGCACTGAAAAGGTATCTCTTTGGATACCACTCCCAGGCATTTTTAACTGCTTTACTGAGGTATAATCAACATCTTATAAACTGAACATATTTATAGTGCACAATTTGATGCTTTGGCATATTTAAACACTGTGAAGCCATCGCTACAATCAAGATGTTGAACATATCTATCACTCCCAAAAGTTTCCTTGTGCCCCTTTGTAATCCCTTCCTCAGTCCCCTCCTCCCCTCATCTTGAGGCAAGCAGGAATCTGCTTTCTGTCACTATGTTCTAGTTTGCATTTTCTAGAATTTTCTAGAATAAATGGAATCATACAGTATTGTGCCAGTTTGGATGTATTATGTCTCCCAAAATGCCATGTTCTTTGATGCAATCTTCTGGGGGCAGATGTATTAGTGTTGATTAGGTTGGAATCCTTTGATTGAGTGTTTCCATGGAGATGTGACTCAATCAACTCTGGGTGAAACATTTGATTAAATATTTCTATGGAGATATGGACCCCACCCCTTCAGGGTGAGTCTTGATTTAATCACTGGAGTCCTATAGAAGGGCTTACAAACAGAAGGACCTCAGAGCAGCAGAGAGTGACATTTTGGACAGCAGCTGAGAGGGACATTTTGGAGATGGCCGCTGAAAGACTTATGCTGACACTTTGGAGATACTCGCTCATTGTTTGCTCTGGAGAAGCTAAGAGAGGACAAAATACCTCAAGAGCAACATTTTGAAGAAAGCACAGGAGCTGAGAGAGGAGAAATCACAGGAATTGAGAAAGGAGCTGGGATCAGCAGATTCCAGCCATGTGCCTTCCCAGCTAACAGGTTTTCTGAATGCCATTGGCCTTCCTTTGGTGAAAGTATACTTGTGTTGAAGCCTTAATTTGGATATTTTTGTGGCCTTCAGACTGTAAATTTGTAACCAAATAAACCCCCTTTATAAAAGCCAATCCATTTCTGGTATTTTGCATAATGGCAGCATTAGCAAACCGGAACAAGTACGAACTTTTTAATTCTTTGCTCCTATCCCTCAGCACAATTATTTTGAGATGCATTCATATTGTTAAGTGTATTAATGGTTCATTGCTGGGTAAGTACTCCATTGTATGGATATACCGAACTTATTCATTCATTCGCCTGTTGATAGACATTAGGGTTGTTTCCAGTATAGGGCTATTACTAATTAAGCTTCTGTGAACAGTGAGCAAGTCATTTTATGGACATACTCTTATTTCTCTTAGGCAAATACTTAGGAATGGAATACCTAGATCATATGGTGGATGTATATTTAACTTTTAAGAAACTACCAAACTGATTCCAAAGTGATTATACCATTTTACATTCCCACCAGCAGTGTAAGAGAGCTCCAGTTCCTCCACATCAGTACAAACACTTGCTATACTCAGTCTTTTAAAGTTTAAACATTCTAAAAGGTGAGTAGTGGCATATCATTGCAGTTCTAATTTGCATTTCCCTAATGACTAATGATATTGAGCATCTTTTCATGTGCTTGAATGCCATCTGTATGCCTTCTTTAGCTAAGCATCTGTTAAAGTATTTTGACCATTTTTCATTTGGGTTGTTTATTTTCTAATTACTGAGTTTTAAGAGTTCTTTATTCTATAGACCAGACCTTTTATCAGATATTTATGCTTTTCAAATATTTTCTCCCAGTCTGTGGCCTATTTTCTCATTGTCTTAACAGTGTCCTTTGAAAAGCAGAAGTTTTTAATTTTGATGAAGAACAATTTATCCATACGTTCCTTTATAGATCTTGCTTTTGATGTCAGACAGGTTTGAACCTTTAAAACCCCATTTGTAACTTTAAGCAGGAAACTGGGGATTATAGTGAGGAGTAGGGAGTAAGAGGGAGAAAGGATTTACTAAAATTAACCAATGATTTGGCTGCAGCTAGCAAACTGTTTTCTGAACGCATTACAATGCTTTTGTTCTGTGAGTCTCCCCCCGCCACACACACAGAGCTGTTTATGCACTTTCCAGAAAAGTTGAAAATATTTCCAAACAGTGCTTCTGGCTAGTGTTGTCAAACCAATTGGCTTTATTGTTTTGTTTTGTTTTTTTTTTAATGGTTCCTCTGCTTTCTTCCTGACACAGATATTCAAAAGGTTAGTTTGGATTCAGAACACATGTAACCAAAATATGGTCTTTTGGGGGCATTTCTAACAGCATTCAGCCAAGCTTGATTTAAATTCTGTGTTATTGTCTGTAAGTAGTTGCAGAAAAATCCATCTCAGTAACACTGGGCAAGTTTGGGGAGGCTCTTCTCATGTTAGTTCCCAGGAGTGGCAGAACAGATGTTGCATTGCTGCAGTACCTATGTTTAGTACGGAAGTTAGATGGGATAAGCACCTTGAGCAGTGCAGCAAGGACTCAGAGCCGTGTTCTGCACCTGCATCACCGGATCATTTAACGGTGTTTTGATTTGGTGCCTGATAACATAACCACCCAGTGGTGTCCCCCACTGGAGTGTGCCCAGATGCTTGGCAGGCCAACGAGCTGCCTCACTTTACAATTAATCACTTCTCTGGGGCCCAGAGGCAAACTCAAAGGCTCAGTGCATGCTCAGTGTCTTGCAGCATCTTGCAGTACATTGCAGCTTCCCGTGTGGTGTGTGGCTACAAATCAGCATCACCATCTGCCTGTACCCCTGCACTGAACTGCAGGCGGGTGTTCTCCAAGCATCAGCTGTGATCTCCCTGCGGGGCCTGGGATTCCCCCACAGGCTGCTGCGAGTCAGGAGCAGTATTGTGGGGCGGTCCACAAAGGAAGCACACATCCTATTTCAGAGTCATCTGCAGTGTGCTTGATTGTCTGGAAATGCCCGGGGGGTGGTTATGTCAATTTTCCCCCCAAACTGCCATCCATCATGCAAGCTTATTTTCCTTCCTGGGGTGGAGAAGCCCTGTGTGACTGCGAAACATTGCCCAGAGCCAGAAGTTATATCCACCTCTGTCCTACTGGATTACAGTTGATCAGGTTAAATACATCATGGAAATTATTTGACTGGAAGAGGGTGGGAGAGAAAGAAAAAAAACATGTATCTGACAGATTAAAATAGCAACAGTGTAGCAGGGTGCTCTCTGGTGGAGGCAAAGAACATTTTTTTCTCCTGCCTAGAAATAATCTTAAAGAGCCCATAAAGTGCTCCCTAGTGCTGTGCTGTATCTGGTAAGCATCCTCCTAATCTTGGAGGCCTTCAAGAAAAAATTTAACCAAATATGAAGAGGGGGGAGATTCAACTTTTTGGAAGAAATAATCTTGCAAACCTTGAGAGAAACCCTGACAAGAAACCACAAGACACAGTCACAGAATAATAATTCTGGAAAAAAGTGTGGCCAAGGACTCTAAGAATGATGCTCTGAAATGAAAGAAGGCAAGTCTTGGTAGACATGGAGAACTAGGGGAAGATGCCCAGCAAACCTTCGAGAGTGCCCTAGAATGAAGACTCCCTGATGGGAAAATTTCCTTGAAGTAATTCTTGGAGAAGGCAGGAAATTACCATTGACTGAGGGCCTACATGTGCCAGATAATGAGCACACAGGATGCTTATCCTGCACCCAATCCCAGAGAGGATTTTACCTAATCCAAAGAATAATACCATGAAGTAGGTGTGACTTCCCCCATTTTAGACTGATACTCAGAGGAGTTTCTTTAATTCATTCACTTATTCTAATGTCTGCTAAGCAGCTTTTAGGTGTCAGCACTCTGCCCATCAGCACTGGAGATTGAAAGATGAATGAGACACAATCCTTGGCTTTGAGGAGCTCACAATCAAATCAGCCTGTTTCGTGGGGATGGACATGTACACAGAAAAATTACAATGCAGTGCTCTGCAATATATTGTTTTAGCTCAACTGTGCTGTTCAGTCCGAGTGGTCATGCAATGTTATGACAGAGCTAAGATTACAGGAGTAATGAGTTGTTGGCCTGAACCAATTATGGAAGGCTTCTGAAGGGCAAAGGAATTAGCTGGGCAAAGACTGGAGGAGAAGAGGTTTCCATTGTCCTGAGCTACCAAATCTCAGACTGGCTTTTGAGCCCAGCCTTATCTGACTGTAAAGTCTTTGTCTCTCTGTTCCACCAGCATGTAGGGTCTTAGCACTTAGGGTCCCAGCCTTGGAGTTCGTGAGCCCCCAGAACCTGGCTGGCTTTGAAAGAGGAGGTACGCCCCTAATCAGAGCAGAGGTTTCCAGAGGGGAGATGAGCTCTGCTTATCCCATTTTGACTGTGCTCCTAAACTAGCAGACTAACTAACTTCTGAAACCTGTCAGGCAGACCCTACGCACCTCTAAAACCAGGACAAAGACCCCTGAACACTTCCACCTTCCAGGTGGGGCCTGATAACAGTTTAGTCCTCATGAAATTGAATGAGTTACTTCTTAGCATCTTAGTACATTGCATTTTGTTTTGGTTTGGTTTTTTTTTTTTTTTTTTTTTTGATGGCTAGTGAGTGATTACTAAGTGCTAGGCACTCTCCTTCATCTTTACACATATAAACTCTTTCAATACATGCATGTAGTTAAATATATTCCTTATTCAATAGGTGAGAAGAATAAGGCACAGAGAAGTCAAATTGATCTAGTAGGACCCAGGTACTGAGACTGTGTTAGCCCATTTTTTGAGACCCAGCACCAGATTTGTTAAGTTTGAGGAAGCTTTAGAGATTAACCCTCAGGATGGGACACCTCTGAGCACATATTATGACTCAGAACAATGCACCAAATGGAACACCATGCCATTTTTCAAAACCTGGTTGGGAGAGGCTCCCATCATTGCAAGTACCAAGTCGCTGGAGGTAGCAGCTCACATGCCTCTCAGCAAAGGAGAGGGTAGCATGTCCACTGCTGCTGTGAGTGATTCAGATGCTAAGATATTGTATCTGAACAGCACCTGCATCACCTTCCTGTCCTTGATCTTCAAGAGAACCTGAGAAGGCTCCTGGTAGAGAAACCTTACTCTTCTTCCACTTACACCCCACCAGCTGGAAGTTAGTCCTTTGGGACACTGTCCCCCCTTTCCACACCTTCAGGGTTTCCCTTAATAGTCACTGATATGGGATTTCACAAAGAGCAATTTGCCCCAGATTCCACAATTCCCCAAAGAAGGCCTTGTTATAGTTGGTGTTTTGCACGTATTGGATGTCCTGTCCTGGGCATGATCATGTTAGGATAATTCAGATACATTCATTGCTGGTTCCTTAATGCACAGGGTTGCAGAATTGACTTACTGACCTCCACTTAAAAGGTGTATAGATATTTAGCTAGCAGAACACTGCCCTTTCCTGCAGAAGCACCATGGGTAATGACTCAGTTGAACCTCACCCTCAAGGTAAGTTTTGCTTCTTTCAAATTCTGACTTTTGGAATCCTTTTCAGGGTTGAAACTGATACATCTCCCCAAAGCACTTCTGTCCCCTCCCCTACTCCAGATAGAGACAAGGCTGTCAATTCCTTTCTGGTTGCCCCTGGCTCGACTCCTGGTTTTCTCTTTTCTTGAGCCTCAGTAAGGGAGCTGCTGGATCCATCTCTGCAGAGAAGATATGCCTCTTGACAGAGTCCTGTTTTTCGTGGCTTTTAACATAGAAATACCCTGATTAATCTGGGAATGCTCCATTTCTCTGATATGTATCTGATAATTAAAATATGCAAATTCAGCAGTGGAACAATTTAGACCACACACAGGTTTGTATGTGAGGCTGGTTTCTCTGGATCAAATTCTTTTGAAGAACTTGCTGGACTACTGAAAACGGGATTATGGATCCCTACGTCAAATCTGAATAGCCAGTTGGCTCAACCAATTGTAGGTCAACTGTTGATAAATTAATCAAATTTAACAGCAGCCAGTCCACCCCAGTCATCTTAACAGTTACAGAATAGGGGATTCTCCATATTAGTATTTCTCAACCTTGACTGCAAATTAGAATTATCAGGGGAGCTTTTAAAATAAAAATAAAAAACCCAAATCTGGGCCCCACAGCAGCAGACCAGTCAAATCAGAATCTTTGAAAGTGTGGCCTGGATAGCAACATTTTCCAAAAATTCTCCATGCGATTCTAATGTTCAGCCAAGATTGAGAACCACTGTTCTATACCAACTGAATTATTAAACAACTTGACAATGGGCCATTAGGATAGCTGGTTAATACCAAATGGTTAATGTAAAATTAAAACTTTGGATTAATTTGGAGCTGTCTTGACTTTAGGACATAGTGTCCTGGTCTGAGGCAGTCAGTGTCTGCTGCTTACTGCTTCCCAGAACTTCCAAAACTATCTGGCTTCCCCGTTATGGTTCCTGGGTAGACTAACCAGATGATCTAAAGACCATCCTCTACTCTCTCCACCCTGTGAAAACCAAAGAGCACTGGAGACTCTGATAGGTTGCAAGGGGAATGTTTTCATTTCCATTCTGGTGGAAAGTTGGAGATTACTCTCCAGCCATAAGACATGCATGTATCAGCTTCTGTTGGAGTTTGAACACAATGCCAGGAGGGAGTTGATGCACCTAACTTTGGGCCAAGATGCTTGTTCTTTGTGAGCCTTCTAGATCCCTGGCCTCACTCTATACCCTACAATCATTGAGATAAGCAGTGGCAGAGCCGTTCGCTGAAATGAGCTGAGGCCTACCCGGCTCCTTTGTATTTCTGTAGGTCCCAGAAGGAGAAGCGGATGTTCCTCAAGAATCCTGGAGGTTTCCATAAAATCCTGGGGAGGGGAGAATAGTCTCCAGGGAACTCCACACTTGGCTGCTGAGGTGACTGGCACACCTTCCAGGAACTTCTGTTTCAGAGATCTCATGACTTACAGGGTGTGAGACCTTATTTTGCATGGATGTTTGAAAACTGACTATGGCAAATCTCTCCTGTCTATCTCAGGTTTTCTCTTGCCTTTTTTTTCGTTTGTTTGTGTTTTTTTTTTTTTTTTTTGAACATCTGAAATGACAGTTTTCTTGGGGGAAGAGAAGTATTAGGGAAAACATTAGATTGGCTTTCCCAAGGTCACTTAGAGGCCATCTTCATATTCTCTTATATAAGATGTCCTAGGTATCAGTAAATCACTTCAACTATCATGGAACCAAAAAATATTTGAGAATCTGTAAAATAATAAGGGTAGCAGCAGTAGTAATTCCTTAGCATATTATTGTTTTATAAAGCATTTTTTCACAGCCCTGCTAATGATAGCCAAAATTTTATGAGCACTTACTTTGTGCCAAGCACTGTGGTGATTTACATGCATTTTCACTTTTAATTTTCACAAAACCTATGGAAGTAGGTGCTATATTCCCTAGTTCACAGGGAAAAAAAGGTGGTGGTAGTGGGGAATTGGAAGAGATGTTAAGTTGTTTGCCAAAGTTTCCACACTGATAAATGATGACGCTTGGTCTCTAACTTGGGCATGTCTGACTCCAGAGCTGGCACCGCTAACCTCCCTAATGCCTACAAGGGGCAGACAGTTGATATAAAAGGGGGAGTCCAGATGTGAAACAATACTCTCTCTTGCTGGATTCTCCTGGTCTCCCCAACTTGTAAATGTCAAAGATCCTCCATGTCTTTGGGCTCTTCTTCTCTAGCCACACTTACTCGCTAAGTGATGTCATCCAGTCCTATCTATACACCAAGTATTCCCAAATTTTTAACTCAGTTCCCAGTCTCTTTCACACAACGAGACTTGTATGTCTAATGCCTATTGTTCCTTTCCACTTGTATGTCTAACAGGAATCTCAGACTTATGTTCAAAACCAAACCCTTGATTCCTCTCACTGGAAACCAAACATCTCTACCCCAGTGCCTCCTGTGTCAATAAATAGCACCACCATTCACCCATGCACTTACATGAAAACCTTTGCAGTCATCCTTGTTTCCCTAGTTTTCTCACACCCCCAACCAATCCTCTAGTGATTCCCTCCACTCTACTCTCAAAGGCTATCTCAGATCTGACTCTCTAGCCCTGCTTCTCTGCTATCATCATAGTTGAAGCCACCATCATCTCTGGCCTGGACCACTGTACTTTCCTCCTAACAGTTCTCCCTGCATCCTCTCCTGTCAGCAGTGCTTTGTCCTCCGACCTATCCATGCTGAGAGCAGACATGCAGTTGGATAAGAAAGAGACTATCAGCCCATGGAATATTTTAAGCTCTGTTGGTTCGACCTATATCCTCCATCTGGTGCACCTTAGGATTTGTCACTCTCCATGGCATCACTCCCACAGTGGCTGCTGACCACTGGGCTTTTGCATTTTGTTCCAAGTTACTCCTCTGTAACCATGACAGGGTCATTGGGTTGTCCCTTCTGTACCACCCCCCCCCCAAAGGTCCCCCTTCTAATAATGGGGCTCTTGTGCCCAAGTTCCTGGGACCTTCTCCACCATTGCCCTCGACCTTTATGCTGTGTGTCTCAGTTTGTATGCCTGTGTTTATGCTTCAGTCCCCACCCCACTTCCCTGTTCCTGGAAGCTGTCTGTCCCTTCAGTGCCTCCTGTGAGCACCAGGCCCCTGCATGCCTTTCCTTGGGAGTTAGAGATCCATGTCTGAATCTGTGTGGGGGCTAAAGTTCTATTACTGAGAAACAGACATCTCAGCAGAACCAGCTAGAATTCACCAGGCTTCCTCCTACCGATAAAGACATCAACTCTAGGCTCCTGCCCTGTCCACCATCTGCCTACCCCACCAATAGCAACAATAATATTTTTAGCATTTATTGAGCACTTACTATTTTTCAGACATTATACTAAACACATCACAACTATTATGTTATTTAATCCTTCAAAATGACTATACAAATGGTTCTGCTATTATCCCCATATTAAAAATAAGGAAACGGAGGATTATGGGTGTTTAAGAACTTTCCCAAGATCCCCAGACCAAGCTGCTATTCAAACCTCAGTCTATGTAACTGCAGAGGTCCAGCTTTAGCCATTGTGTCATACTGGCTATACTGGTGGCATTTCTCAAAGGGTGGTCCTGGGAACTCCTACATTAAAATCACCAGGGACAGTTGTTAAAACATGCAGATGCCCTGGAGACTGGGGGCAAAAAATCCATACATTCAACAAAAACCTCAAGTCATTCTTATGTGCTCTGAAGTTTGAGAAACACTGCTCTTAGCTCACTGCCTAGCTTGCTGGTGACTTCCCTGATAGCTGTATGACTCTAGGAAGCCCTTGCAATGGAACCGTTTTCTTTATTCAACTGAATATGGTCTCCTTGTCTAGGGAGGGATGAAAAAGTGACAGCAATTGTCTTGTCGGAACTACACTGGGGGTGGCTGCTTTGCAAATGGTTCTCCCTAGCCTAGCCCTCAAGGCCAGGCCCAGACTGGTGCTAGGCAAGCTTCTGCTGGGTGCTGGGTAGCAAGGTAATAACCCCACTGATTCATAGAGGGCCTGTCTGCTCCATGCATCTGGGATGCTATATATAACAAGGAAAACTCAATCCGCCCAAGGGGTGGAAGCAGCCAGTTCTCTAACATCTCAGGCCAAGGTGCTCAGATGGGCATGGCTGAGCAGCCAGGGAAAATATGTTATAGGGCTGAATAAATTTCACTTAGGCTCAAAACCTAGGAATTGGCTATATAAGAAACACTCTCAAGAAGTAAACAGATGGGTTAGAGCCTACAGACCTCTGCCTTCAGGACAACTGTGGCCTGGAGCTCTTAAAGCACTTGGAAGAGGGGGTTTATTTTTCAAGGTGGCACGAGAAGCAGAGATGGGTTGGAGATGTAGAGACCACTCTGACTGCATCTCCCCTGAGCCCATGGAGTCTGCA
Source organism: Choloepus didactylus (assembly GCF_015220235.1). Lineage (NCBI taxonomy): Eukaryota > Metazoa > Chordata > Mammalia > Pilosa > Megalonychidae > Choloepus > Choloepus didactylus. The sequence goes on along the minus strand of NC_051308.1, from coordinate 81,276,199 downwards.
GAGAAAGGGACTGAGGACAGGCTCCCTTCGGACCCAGGAGGAATGAGCTTGTGGCCCAACATTCTCTTGTAGAACTTCACAAGCACCTCCTTAGACACTAACCCATTTGACCTTCTTAAAACTCCAGTTAGCCAGGTGAGGCTGTGGGCTTGTTTCCTAGGGCTGTGGTAACAAATTACTGCAAACTGGGTGGCTTAAAACAACGGAAATGTATTCTCTCCCAGTTCTGCAAGCTGGAAGTCTGAAATGAAGGTGTTGGCTGGGCCGGTGTCCTGGAGGCTCTGGGGGAGAATCCATTCCAGGCCCCTCCTGGCTTCTGGTGACTGCCAGCAATCCTTGGTACCCCTTGGCTTGTAGCTGCAAACCCCAATTTCTGCCCCTGTCTTCACATAGTCTTTCCCAGTGTTTCCTCCATGCTTGTGTCTCATAAAAACATTGGTCATTGGATTTAGGGCCCACCCAAATCCAGGGTGATCTCACCCAGCAATCCTTACCTTAATTAATCTGCAGAAACCCTTATTCCAAATGAGGTCCCATCCTGAGGTGCTGGATGGAAATATATTTTTAGGGCACCACTCTTCAACCCACCATAGGCCAATATATATTCCTATTACATAGATCAAGAAAAGAAGGCTCCAAGAGGTTAAATCACCTCACCCAAATCCAAAAATGATTAATGAAAGTACCAGAATTGGAACAGAGAAGACATGGCATACCACTTCTCTGGGGACACTCTGTGGCATTAGGATTCCCAATTCCTTGTTTGAGCTGAAAGTGGATGTCCCAAGTTTATGTGCTGCTAATTATAGATGAAGGAAACATCTTTGGCTAAAAATTAAGGTATAATACCAACCCCAAATCAACTTTATATATTTTCAGTTAGTTGTCTAGTTACTTTCAACAGAATTTCCTTCTCAATTTGTGGATGGTTTTCTTTAAAGCTATGGTCCCTGAAAACACACTTATTTTTAGGTTACTTACTTACATTCATGTGACAAAGATTTATCAAGTGTCAGACACTGTTCTGGGCAGCATGGATAGAAAGATGTGTAAGTCATGGCCCCTTCTGCAGGATGCTTACTATATGGTGATGAACACAGCTGTCTAATAGACCATTTTGGTTTAGAAGAAAAGAGATGATAATATTAGAGGATGTTCAAAGCACCAAGGAAAGGCAAAAAATTCTGAATGGTCAGAAATTGAGCTTGAAGACCAAAAGACAGGGTTGAGGAGGTGGGCTTTGATGAAGTCTTGAAAGGAAAGTAGTGTTTCCCCAGGGAAATAAATAGGAAGAGGATTCTAGATTGAGACTAGTATGTGCAAATATCTCAGAAAGCTCAGGTAATTACAAGTAAGTAAGTAAGGCACTTTTTGGAGGGGATGAGATGGAGGAGTAGTGTCTATTAAAAGGTTGAAAAGGTAAGTAGGAGTCATACTGTTCATAGCGCTGTATACTCAACTGGGTATTTGGGTTTTATCCTAAACCACAGGAAACTGCTGATTAGTTTTAAGTAGAGTGAAGTGTGTGCATAGATGAGTGTGCGTAATTAGAGAATATGTAGGCAGAGGGCTTATCTGCAGACAAGAAGGCCATTTAAGAGGCTTTTGGAATAGTTCAGTTGTCAAATGCTGAGATCGTGATGGCAGACAGTGGCACTGGGGATGGAGAGGAGGGATGAGCTGAAAACCTCTTTGTTGTTTGCGTATTCCTTTGCGCTCCCACGACACTCCTGGTATAACATATTGTTCATGTGTCACAGTATGTCATATTTTTGCTTTGCAATTCTGCTTCAATCATTAATCATGGGTTTCTTCAGACTATGCTTTATCCATCTTTGTTTCCCGGAACCTAACAGAGATGCCCAATAAATACATATTGATTGAATTTTTTAATGAGGCAGAACCAGCATAGAGGATAAGAGGAAAGGAAGCATCTAGTATGACTCCATAGGCTTTGCTGTGTGGCTGGGTAGGAGGTAGTGCCATTGCTAGTACAGAGAATACCAAGAATTCTGGCTGGCCTTGGTTTATTGTTATTTTTAGTTCTTGAGGGAGGACCAGCTTGGTACTGCCATAAATACATAAAAAAAAGTTTTGTTAGGTTGAATTGCCTGATGGAGGAAATCCCACCATCTAATGACTAAACATAACTGGACTTGGATTCAGGAGAACTGAGCTCCACCACTGTGCTACTATTGTGCTACTGACTAACTCTCTGACTTTGGACCCGGGGTCCAACCTCTCTGACTGAACAGCATCCTTGTAAGCCCAAATGCTTCAAATGCTACCTCCTCCTGGAAGCCTTCCCTGATCTCCCAATTTAACATAATCTCTACTTCCCATCAACCGTAGTCTTTTTTTCTGTATCTCTCATGGTACTTCCATCATTCTCTATTTGGTGGTATAATTCAGCAAGTGCATGTCCTGACTCCCTTCATAGATTAAAGAGCAGGCTTCATGGCAGATTCATTCACCTACAGTATGGAGCATAACAATAATTTTGGTGAATAAATGAATGAAACTTATTAAAAGGGAAAATGAATATGTAAGATTCCTCCTGGTTTTTATGTTTCTTTGACAACTGTTGTCTGGCCTTGGGTTTTTTTGTTTGTCTGTTCATTGCTTTTTTGTTGTTGTTAAAGCAGAAATTTATTAAAATCCTTTTATATAATGTTTTCCAGACCTCCCCCCCCCCAAAAAAAATGTATAGAGTCTTCAACATTCAGGCAATCAGCTCTGTTCTCAGAAATACTTTGTGAGAAGACAGAATTCTTTGCCCTACCCCCAATAAGGTACCTGTTTATACCCCTGAAAATGATGCATTTACTTACACCACCTCTTACAGAAACACTCTCTTTGAGATCTACAACAGCCTCCAAACCTCTGCAGAGAGTGGACAGATGTGAGCAGAGAACCTTGCCCAAATGCAGTGCCTCATGGCAGAGGTGAAGTGCGAGAAGAGACACAAAACGACAGCAGCTTTAGGAGTGCGTGTGTGCCCTGTGGGTGGGCGGGCAGACTTACGGGGGAGGGGGGAAGGACTCAGCCTTCCCCATAAACCAGGGCATCCTAAACAGGTAGCAGCCACTCCCCTCGTGCTCTCCTAGCTTACATAATAATAGAATGAGAATCTGGACCACTGTCAAAAAAAATTGACAAAGACATTCAGGATGGGGCAGAAAGCTGGTTCCCTTAATTTCTGAGAATTTTCCCTTCAGCTGTCTCCCTGACTAGTCAATGACTATGCTTTCCATTTTACAGCCTAGAAAACCCTCTAGTGTGGTTTAGTTGTTTGTTTCAGCGTCCAATTATCCAAATGGACTCCGAGAAGGATTTCCTCGGTGGATTAGGGTCACAAAAAACCCGATACCCACACCCACACCCTGGCAGAATCCTGGCTAGAGCCCGCCCTGTCAATGAAAAGACGCCCCCTAGCGCAGCTCTTAAACCAGCGGCTGCGGGGGGCGGCTGTCAGTGCCGCAGGCTCCTCTGCGTTGTGAGGGCTCATACCCAAGGCTGTGATGACTCAGGACCGCCTGATATTTGCCTAATTAATTCTGGCTGTTAAATTCCCGCTTTCCTGTCTTGAAGGGGCGGTTGGAAGCTGCGGGAGAAGGGGGTGCTCCGGGAGCTCCAGGTTAATGTGTGGCAGAGCCAGTGAGGACACAGCGAAAAGGGGGAAGCCCGAGAGGGGGCCCTCGAGGGGAGAGGCGGGCAGCCGGAACTGGGACCAGCTGACGTCTCTGCTGCCCTGCTGGGAAGGCAGAGCACCAGAGGGCCCTGCGGGGAGGACATCGGAAGAGGGAGGTGGGGCGGGGCTGCCTTTGTAGTATCAATCTGATATTGACACAGACGCACTCCTGGCAACGAGGGCATTGCTGGGGAAATTGGTCAAGCTGAGGGATTGACTGGTCTACATTGTGGGGCCAGAGATGTGTGAGGAGGTGCTCCTTCTCCAGCTTCTGAGCTTCTGGTCTGGATCACCAGCCCTGGCCAAGCTATTGCTCCAATTGGAAATGTTTTGATAGGGAAGAGAATGCCATAGAGAGATTTAGGCCCCTGGAAGCAACAGTTTTTACATTTCTGTATGCATTAGAATCATTAGGAAGCTTATGAAAATGCAAATACCCAGGCTTGGCTCCCCAGAGATGCATTTCAGGTGTTGCAAACTCCAGGGTGTTTCTGATGCAAGTAGTCCCCAGAGCAGCTCAGACATTCCTAGAGGGAAAATTGGGCCACATGGTCATCCCAGCATAAGAGGTTTCCCTTTCAGAAGCCCTTGTAGCCTCCTTTGATAGGGCTACTAATTTTCTCAGCAAACCCATGCAGCAAAACCAACACCAGATCTATCCAATTGAGCACCTTCTTGTACCCTGTACCTGGGACGCTGAGGGCTCTTGGATAAGCACATACCTGGGCAGACTGGCTGCCGTCACAGCAGGGACTTAGCTGAGCTGTGACCCAACCATCACGCTGTGGCCCTGGTCACCTCCCTCACCTATCTCACACTTTTGCCACTTTTCCCAACTCTGCCTAGACCACCTGCCCACTCCACTCTTTGCAAACTTCTGCTTCACAATAAAATAAATGCCCTTAGGTTGGAAATAGATTATTTCCCCAACCCACTTAGAACCTTCCTTTTTTTTTTTTTTTTTTTTTAATCTCTAGAACTTTGTAGAGATAACTTAAGAGATCACTTATAACTGACAGGATATACTATAAACATTGTACATTTTATTATAGGAATTGGCTCACGCAACTCGGGATGGGCAAGTCTGAATTCTGTCTGGCAGGGTGCAAGCTGGAAACTCTGATGAAGGTTTTGATGAATTCCCCAGGAGAAGCTGGCTGGCTGAAGTAGGGACCGAAATTCTGCCTTCTGACTGCTGAAATGATCAGTTCTCCTTTTAAGGCCTTCAACTGATTGAATGAGCCTTCTCTCATTGTTGAAGTCCGTGTCCTTTGTTGTTTGAAGATATAATCAGCCATACATGCAATTAACTGACTGATGATTTAAATCCATGAAATAGCCTGCAGTAACAATCAGGCCAGTGCTTGCTTGACCAAACAACTGGCACCATCATCTAGCCAGGTTGATACATGAACTTAATCATCACAATTTATGTCTTCTTTTTCTTTTTCCCTAAACAAACACTACCCCTTTCACCGTCCACCCATCCTCTGGGGACCTTTAATCTACTTTCTATCTGCAAATTTACTATTTCCAGTCATTTGTTGGTGATACCATAGAACATTTGTCCTTTGCTTATTTCACTGAGCATAATGTTCATGGTTCTTCCATGTTGCAACTTATCTTAAAACTTCATTCTTTCTTATGGCCAAATAATACTCAATTGTGTGTATTTACCACATTTTATTTATCCATTCATTTGTTGATGGACACTTGGGTTATTTCCACCTTTTGGCAATTGTGAATAATGCCACTATGAACATTAGTGTACAAGTATCTGCTTGAGACCCTGTTATCACTTTCTTTGGGTATATACCTAGAAGTGGGATTGCCAGGTCATATGGTATAGAGCCTCCCATTTTGTGCTCCAGTGTCAGGGGAAGAGCTCTTGGTCCCTCTCCTTCCTCAGAGTCTTAATTATTTTCTCTTTCTCTCCATCATCTTTTCTTAATTGGCTCATTTTTCTTAACACATGTACATGTTCAAGTCTCTCAATCTTAAAAATTTGACCGCAACTTCATGCCTTCCTATGGCCATACTAGGACTTTTTTTCCTTTACCAACTTTTTGAATGAGTGGTTTTTACCTCAGCTATCTGTGCTTTCCACTTCCCATTGACTCCTCAATTTGTTATGCTCCAATTTCTCCCCTGCTATCCATCTGAAAGTGCTCTTATCAAGATAAAAAATGTTCTTCAATCGCCAAATTCAATTGGCACATTTCTCTCCCTCTCCCACTTGGCCTCTGGACAACTCTTGAACCTGTTTGCTTCTTCCTCCTGGCACTGTCTTCTTCCCTGGAACTGCCTGCTACTTTTATTTCTGTATCTCTGACTATTACCTCCCATTTTCCTTTTCAAGCTCCTTTCCATTACCTGTCTCAGGAGAGCATTTTTCTCTGGATTCCTGTTTCCTAGCTCCTCTTCATGCTCCACACACTCTCATGGTTTCAACCACCATCCATTGCCTGATGTCTCTCAAACTGAATCCTGAGCCTGGATCTATTCCATGAGCTCTAAATGGGTGTATTCAAAGGATATTTGAATATTTTGTCTCAGAGTTCTAACAGACAGGTTTAACTCATGTCCACAACAGAATTTACCACCCCTTTCAACCTTGCCATTTTTCCATTCTGTAACTTTTTCTTTATTTTGCAATTCAGTGTTTCTCTAAGTGCTTCATTTATTTTTTTATAACTCAGCTTAAATGTCACCTTTTCAGAGAAGATTCTCCAACTACCTTATCTAAAATAGCAACCCTACTCCCACCTTCCACCGAGCTCCAGCCCCTTATTCTGTTTTTCCTTCATAAGAGTGCATCACCACTTAAACATTGCCATATATATTTATATTTGTAGGTTTATCCTATGTCTCCCTCACTTAAAGGCTCTGGGAAGACAGCTTTTGTATCTGGAAAAAGAAGACAAAAACCTGACAGCTGATTCTTTCTTTAGTTTAAGGATTGTCTATTGAAAGAGGGAATAGATGGTGTTTTGGTTTGAAAATCCTCAGTGTTGAGAATGATGCCTGGTACAGAGTAGGTGTTCTGTATCTGATGAGGAAATTAATGAAAATGTGGTCTTGGAACAATGTGAAAGAATCTACTGTGGTGGGCCCAACTCCACCTACTAAACCAGAATCTCTAGAGGTGGAGCCCCCAAATTAGCATTTTTAAAAAGCTCTCCGAATTAATTCTTATATGAATTACTTTCTAACAAAGATGAATGTCACTGCCACTGACCCACAGCCTGCACATCCTCTCGAACTCCTCCTTGTCCCCTACTGTGCAGATCCAGTCATTCGCCATGTCCTATTTCTTCTCTCTCTCCTGTCATCTTGTTCCATCTACTCTATTGTTTTTTGACATAACTTAGATCCATACTCTCTTATTTGCCAATGTCATCACCTTCACACCATTACCATTTTTGTCTGTTACCTTGGAATGTTCCTAATTGATACCTCTACCTCCAGTCTTGATCTAATGCAAACTGTTTCACAATCCTTACCTCAGATTGATCTTTCTAAAATGCAGATATCAGCACATCACTCCCCTGTTTGAGATCTTTCATTCATTCCTGATTGCCTTCAAAATTAGGCTCAAATTTGTTATTTCACCTGACTATCACATATCTCCAGCATCAGCCTTTCTGAGTGAACCACATCCATTTTGCTCCAATGAAACCAGAGAACTTGTACAGGTTCATGTATACCATCTCCCTTCACACTTCTTTGTTTGTAGCTGCTGCTACTTCTGTCTGGAATGCCCTTCCCTCTGCTTTACTCCCCAGCCAACTCCAATTATTTGCATCCTTACAGTGAGGTTTGGGTCCTCTTTCAGAAAAATATGCACCCCTAGGTCATAGGGTATTGGAGTGGTTTCTCTACTAAACTGTAAGTCTCTTAAATGCAAGGACTGTACCTCTGAGCTCAGCATCCCCAGCATCTACAGGGGATGTTCTTATAAGAACACCAGTCATATTAGATTAGGGTGTGTAGTAGGCAGCTTGCACCTTTTGGGAGAGGCAATTGTGCACATATCTTCCCAATTCCACATTTACGTTGTCAGCTTGCAGTCAGCCTGGGAGGGAGTTTCTACACCACACTGATTGGTAAAGGGTATGTGCCAATTTGGATGTATTATGTCCCCCAAAATGCCATGTTCTTTAATGCAATCTTGTGGGGGCAGACATATTAATGTTGATTAGGTTGGAACCTTTTGATTGTTTCCATGGAGATGTGACCAGTAACACCTCTGATTAGGGTGTGACCTGTTGATGGGATTGTTTCTGTGGAGGTGTGGCCTGCCTATTCAGCTTGGATCTTGATTTGATGACTGGAGCCCTACAAAAGCTCAGAAACAGAAGGACTTCAGAGTAGCTGCAAGCTTAGAGAGACATTTTGAAGATGGCCATTGGAAGCTGATGCAGACATTTCGGAGAATGTCATTTTGAAATGCAACCTGGGAGGAAGCAGACACCTGCCATGTGCCTTCCCAGCTAACGGGTTTTCCAGATGCCAATGGCCTTTCTCCAGTGAAGATACCCTATTGTTGATGCCTGACCTTGGACACTTTATGGCCTTAAGACTGTAACTTTGTAAGCAAACCTCCCTTTAGAAAAGCCAACCCATTTCTGGTGTTTTGCAAAACAGCAGCATTAGCAAACTGGAACAGGGTATAAATCAGGATTTATTTTTTCTGGAGAGCCAGTTGTTCCATATTACCAGCATACCACTTCATACAGGGCACCATGTCTAACACCCAGTGCATGTTCACTTTAATCAATATTTCTTGGGTGAGTGAATGAATGTATGAGCAAATAAACATTTTTGTCCTCACTGGGAGTCAAATTCCATTTTTGAAACTTCCAACTTCTTACTTTTTTCTTGGATGACATATTACCCATCTGTATTAGTTTCCTAGGGCTACTGTTACAAAAACTGGTGGCTTGAACCAATGGAAATTTATTTTCTTATAATTCTGGAGGCTGTAAATCTGATATGAAGGTGTCCACAGGGCCATGCTCCCTCTGAAACCTGTAAAAGGGAGCCCTTCCTTGCCTGTTCTAGTTCCTGGTGTTTGCTGGCAATCCTCGGCATTCCTTAGCTTGTGGGAGCATCACTCCAATCCCTGCCTCCATGTTCACATGACCATCTTCCCTCTGTGTCTCTGTCTCTCTCCTCTTCTTATAAGGGCGCCAGTCGTATTGGATTAGGGTCCACTCTAATTCAGCATGACCTCATTTTAATTTGATTACATATACAATGACCTTATTTCCAAATATGGTCACATGCACTGATACTGGGGGTTAGGACCTCAACATGTCATTTTGGGGGATGCAATTCAACCCGTAACCTCATGTATTCCTTCTTTCAGAAGTTAATCCTTAAACTAAAGAAACAGATGTTATGTTTTTCTTCAGTCTTCTGTTTCTCAAACAAGAGTTCCTCAATCCTTCAGTGATTTCTTAGGGCCCTCATTGCACTGGCCACCTTCCCGGGAGAAGCTCTAGTGTATCAGAATTATTTTCTTTCTTTAAAATTGTGATATATATATATATAAAATCACAAAATTTCCCATTTTAACCGTTTTTAAGTGTATAATTCAGTGGCATTAATTACATTCACAATGTTGTGCTACCTTCACCACCATTCATCTGTTGTTGGACACTTAGGTTATTCCCACTTTTTGACTACTGTGAATAATGCTGCTATGAACATGGATGTACAAGTATCACTTTGAGTCCCTGTTTTCAATCCTTTTTGAAAAACCATAGTTCCCAGATGTGACACAAGGCTCTAGCAGTGGTTTGACCAGTACTGAACACAATGAAACCATGAATTCCAGTAGCTGGGGTGTGGTGCTTCTGTCGCTGAAGCCTGAGGTTTGAGCTGTGCTCCCCTCCCCTGCCCCAGAATGTGTATGCACACATACTCACACAAATCCATCATGTCCTTGTGCTCTAAGTGGATATCGAGCCAAAAATGACAGTTTTCACATACGTCCCTATTCAATTTTATCTTGTTTTTTTTTTCAGCTCAATGTTCCAATTATTGAGTTGCTATTTAAGCTTGACTCTGTCATCTCTTGGTGTTTTTCTCTGCCTTGACATCTGGGTTCTGAATTATGCATCAGAGATTCCTGAGTAGGTAATAGAAGAGGAACCACAGGAAGAAAAGAAACTAACATTCATCGGGGGATGCTTTCCATGCACAAAGTATTGGGCAAGATATTTTCATATATTTTGCCTCCTGTAATCCTAGTAACTACCTATAAGGTGAATATTGATGTCCCCATATTAACATATGGAGACAGGAGAGAACTCATGGTGGTTCAAGGAGTTAAAGGACTTGTCCAAGGTCAAGCAGGTTGTAAACAGAGCTGGAACTGGAATCCCTGTTTGTCTGAGCCTAACATCCACTTTCCGTGGACCCCACTGCACCATATCCAGTAATAACTAATAATTAATGTTAGCATTTGTTATGTTTTCATAGATATTTTCTCTTGAGATGCTTATAATTTTATGAGGCAGTTTCTATTCCCCCCCTCTCTTTGAGAGACATAATTCTTTGGCCAAGTTCTGATAATCTCCTCATAGTGCCCAAGAATGGCCCATGTGGCCTGACCACAGGTAGAACTACCAGAGTGGGCAGACTGATGCTGTCCACCAGCCAAGATGGTAGTGATAAAGCGACACTATCTTCTCAGCATGTGTAGGGCACTGGTATTCCAGGCTCAGTGGAGCTTGCCATCTGCATTTTCTTGGTAACAGTTCATACAAGCCTAAGAGAAAGTTTTACTATTTTACATATTTTCTCAGTTTGGAAAACTAAGACCTGGAGAAGTTAATTCATCTGTCCAAGATCATAGCTAATAAAAGGCAGGGCTGGGACTTGAGTCCAGTCTGCTTGTCCTCTGCACCCATTTTCTTACCCATAACACTCAAGATCCTTTTTCACCTGATGGACTATAAAAGCTCAGATTACCTCATAGGCCATATGGAAAATTCCTGGCCTCATTTGACCTTTTCTCCAAGATACTCCGGATTTTCTAAGGGCAATTCATGGTATTTGCAATTCAGTAATACCCAGATCCACGTCCAGATTTCCTTTACTGTTTAAATCCATCAAAAAGAGAAGGAAAATAAACAGAGGAAGAGGAGAAGGAGAGGAAAATTTGTACCTGTCCATTTCAGAACCACGGTTTTCTGTCTAATGTTGTTGATCTGACTGTGTGAGTCTAGTTTCTTCCTGCATGTGCATATCTGATGATGTCAAAACAGTCAATCATCCAGGCTCTCAAGGCTGTCTGGATTCTGACAGCATTCAACGTCATGTCAATGACCCATATAGGCCAACAGATTCCTGACAGGTTTATTAGCTCAGTTGGTTGTATAATCCCCACTCACTCCTAAGAAAATGGTATATTTTATCCTTCACTTGTTCTCTTAAATTCTCTCTCCTACCCTGGACAGGTCCTGACTAAACACTGACACCACTGTGAATGGTAAGCTGTCAAGCAGAGTCAAGTGTCCTACAATAGGGGCTTTAGCTGGAAATGGGAGACCAAGATGGTAAGAAACAACCCTTCCGAAACCAGAATAGCTAAGCAGAAACCAGAATAGCTAGGCAGAGAGAAAGACTGCTGGGGCTTAGGTGTTTGGTCCAGACCAACTCTTTCAAGCAGCTTTGTTTGATCCTACACATGCCAGGCACCTAGTAAAAGGAGCCCTCCCCACTCTTGATTGACAGGGATCTCATTCCATCCTCTTCTCATGCATCAGATTGGATGCACATAATTGGTTCCCAGGTATGATTTCAGTTCCTCTTATCTCTGATTCTGCCTCACAGCCTGGTACCACCTGCTCATACTGTCCAGAATCATGACCCTCCCCACCACATTCATTTGCTCCCAAACACACTCTAACTTGGTGAACCTTTCAGTGGTTCAGGCTGCTGTCCCAGGCTGACTTTCCACAATCAGGATCCTCCAACTGAAAGTTGATAATTCCAGGTTATTAATGGCTTCTTGGTCAACAGTTTGAGTTGTATTTCTTTATTGCCTGACTAATGGGGAGGGGGCAGTGTTATTTACCAACTCATATAAGGAGAGTGCCCCACATTATCATTGTCAGCTATATTCCCAGCAGGAGACTTGAACCTAAGACCTCTGCCTATGTCACTACTGGCCCCAAAGGTCACTGGAGGCTCTTCAACCCAGCTTTGCGTGGCTTTGCCAGTAGAAACATGTTCTTCATTAGAAGGAGGCATATAAGTGTTTCTGGGGCCAAGGAAAATTCATGGCTTGAGAGAATGCAACACTCAATCCTGATCACGCCCCAACCTCTATCCATGGAGAGCCATCCTCCCAGAACCATGACATCATGCTCATCCTGAATGACTTGACGAAAGTAATCTGATTTATCCCTTGTCCCAAGGCCACCTTTAGTTCCATACCATGCTGACCTGTTCTTGAGGGAGGTAAAAAAACCCATTGCATATCCCACCTTTGAAGGACATTCTTTAGGAAAGGTCTGCAATTTCACTGCTCTCCCTACCGTGGAAAGATGAAATAGTATCTAGGAGAATACTTTTGTTTAGGGGCTTTCTTGCAGGCATTGCAACTGGGCCATTCATCTCTCCACGATTGAGTTCACTTATAAAAATCACTGTCTGACTGCTCAATTCAACATGCATTTATTCATTCTCTAGGTATTTGGTTCTGGGCTAGATCTACAGAATGTAAAAGTAGATTACAGGACTCCTTTACTCGGGCTGTTTATAATCCAGTAGGAAGAGCCAAACTTCTTATGTAATCATATTATGTATGCAAGAAAAAAAGTATGTACAAAGTTCAAATGCAAAGTGCTATAAAGAAGGATGCTGTTGAGTTTGTAGATGTGGGGGCAATCAAGGAGAGTTCTAACAGGAAGTCATTCTGTACAAGGATTTGAAGAATAGATATGTGCTTCTTTTTAAAATTTGTGGGTTGAATACACACTATTCTTACTATGTCCTGAAATACTACTAAGATGATTTTTTAAAATCCGTAAAAACAAAGAGGAATGGAAAAGAAACAACACCAAACACATTATTTGTAAATGGAAATGCAGATCTACAATTTAAAACAGACTCAGCAGAGCTGAGAAGCCTGAAACCTAAGCTGGCAAGGGGAAGCCCAGAAGCATCTGCAATGCAGAACCTGTGCAGGTACAGGAATATCTCTGATGGAGTGGGTAAAGATGAAGCAGAAAGCAGAAAAAATGGCTGAGACTTGGTTTCAGAAACAGTAGGACCTAGAGATACCTTTCGCCCACCACCACCTTTTCTCTCCCACACATCCAGTTAGCTCCCCTCCTCCACCACAGTAGAAGATTCTGAAGAGGGTGAATTAGAAGGCACTGTATTGGGGACAGTGGTACAGCTGAGGGCAGAAGACTCTCCTGAAACCAGGGGAATTAATGAAAGTCTGCACATAAGATGGTAAAAGTCTTCTACACTCTGCGACCAGCACGTTAGTGCCAGGCTCACTCCCTCTAAGAAAAGATCAAAAGATTCTTTTCTGAGGAAATGGACTAACCCAAGAGAAAAGACTTAAAGGGTTCCACAGTGACACAGTCCAGCCAGGCACCCAATGGTGAAGCTCACTAGTCAACAGACCCTGCTGTGAGCATGTAGCATTTTAGTCTCCTACTCTTAAACCAGAGAGGACAGTCCAGTATTTCCAGACACTTGAGAAGCACCTCTCATATCAAAGGCCCAAACAAACAGGAACATATGAATATAGAGGAAATGGAAGATAATTAATGGAAATGAAACCTATAAAATTATTTATATTTTTTCAATATCTTTAGAGAGAAGAGGAAGAGTTGTATTGGTGAAACAAAAACAGGATATTCTACAAAAGGAGGGGCAGTCAGAGGACAAAATAAAATCTCTTGGAAATAAAAAGCATGAAAACTTAATAAACATTTTAAATTGAATAAATCTCCCAGACAAAAGGACACAAACTATAGTATAAGAGATAGAAAATAGGAGAGAAAAAGTATGAAATTAGATAAACAACCCAGGAATACAAAGAATATTAAAGAGATGGAATGGAGAAAAAAGAAGTTATCATATAAATAATTCAAGAAAATTTTGCAGTGCTGAAGTACATCAACTGCTAGATCATAAGGGTGTACCAAGTGGCCAGCAGAATGGAAAAATATGACTCATACCAAAGCACATCACCGTAAATTTTAGAACACCAGGACAGAGAAGATGCTAAATGTTTTCAGGGAGGTCACATACAAATGACCAAAAACCAGAAAAGCTTCCACTTGCTTCCTGTTCTCTGCACTTACCACTAATCCATTGGCAACAGAACTAGAAGCTGGAAAACACAGAACAACGCCTTCAAAATTCTGAGGGAAAATAATTTCCAACCTAGAACTCTATACATGGCCAAACTATCAATCAAATCTAAGAGTAGAATAAAAGCATTTTCAGGCATGCAAGTTTTCAAAAAAATTGCATTCTAGTGTTTGTTTTCTCGGGAAGCTACTTCGGGATGTGATCTGGCAAAGAAAAGGAGAAATTAAAGGCAAAGACATGAGATCCAGGAAACAAGGGATTCAGCACAGGAGAGAGGTAAAGAGAATTCTAGATGATGAGGAAGAGATAATTCAGGAAAATAGCTGCTTGGTAGGCCCACACTGCAGATAGTACAGATTGGAGAGGAAGGGTAGAAAGTGTCTGGAAGGAGTTCCCAAGAAGATGAAATGATGGAATATCTAGCATGCATGAATATATTGAGAGGAAATTTGCGTATATAGAAACATGTCTAGTTGGAATTAGTGGTAGATGAAAAGGAAACTATGCAAATGAAGAAACAAGACAATTAGTAACTCCAGGGAAAATTAAAAGTTGTACAAGAAAGGAAATATAATCATGTTTTATTAGATGGGCATGCTGTGAATACAGTCATAATTATGTAAACACTGAATACTGATCTAACTAAAAATGATGATATAAGTCTATTGGAAGGTTGGGGAAGGAAAATTGTGAAGGTGGGTGAAGGAAGTGCTAAAGAGAGCTAAATCCTCAACTTTTATAGTGAGAATTCAGTCGACAATTCCTAAAACTGACAGATCAAGAGGTCTGGAGTATAAACACATTATTTAGCAACATGGAGGTAAATGCCCAAAGAAACACTTAAAGCAGTTGAGAATGGTTGGCTGTGGGAAGTGGGAATTAAAGAGGGAAAAGGGGAAGTTCAGGGATCTGCTCTTTTTCATAAGATTTATAACTATTTGACATTTTAGAACATGTGTAACTTGGATTAAACTAAAAATTTAAAAAAATAGTAAGATTTCCCTCAGTGAAGAGAATGGAGAAACAGTCTGTAAGGCAGAGAAACAGTGTGCACAAATACACAGATATGTGGTGCCATGTGGTGTAGACTGGAATTTGCCCAGGAGCTCTGGAGTGTGGAAGAGAGCAAGGAGGCAGCGGGAGAGCTAAGCAGAAACCAGATCATGAAGGGCAGCGGACACCATGGAGCAGGACAGGTCACTTCCTCAGCTCTTGTGAGAAATCTCAAAATAGACTCCTGAACTGTGGATAATGAGAAGTCCCAGGGTGCTTAAAATTGACAAATGTTGATCTGGTTTCCAGAAAGGGGAAAGAATTTGGTACCACAGAGTAACAGCCCATGGGTCAGGTTACATTCCAGAATGAACTTTCAAATGAATGGTTTTAGGGAGGAAAGGGGTGATTTCAAGGAATCAACATGAGTTCCTGAAGAAGGCGCATCAGACTAATCTTTCTTCCTTATTTGGTATGGTTATGAGATTGAGAGACCAAGGGAAAGTTGTGCACACAGGGTCTCTTAATTTCTATTAAGAGTCTGTGTTCCTTAGCTAGAAGTAAATACCTGAAACTACCAAACTCCAACCCAGCAGTCTGGACTCCTGAAGACAATTATATAATAATGTAGATTACAAGGGGTGACAGTGTGATTGTGAAGACCTTGTGGATCACACTCCCTCCATCTAGTGTATGGATGAGTGGAAAAATGGGGATAAAAACTAAAAGACAAATGGGGTGGGATGAGGGGATGATTTGGGTGTTCTTTTTTCACTTTTATTTTTTATTCTTGTTCTGGTTCTTTCTGATGTAAGGAAAATGTTCAGAGATAGATTGTGGTGATGAATGCATAACTATGTTATCATACTGTGGACAGTGGATTGTATACCATGGATGATTGTATGGTGTGTGAATGTATTTCAAAAAAACTGAATTTAATTAAAAAAAAAAAAAGTCTGTGTTCCTGCTGTCCCTGTGGATGAGATGAAGACTCATGTGCTAGGTTATAAAACAGGAGGTGACCGTGTAACTGGCTGACCACAAGCAATGGTGTATGTTGGATGTTCAAGGGCTCAGTCTTATGTGATTTCTGTCCCAAGAAAATATTTTTTTTTTAATCATCATTTTATTGAGATATATTCACATACCACGCAGTCATACAAAACAAATTGTACTTTCGATTGTTTACAGTACCATTACATAGTTGTACATTCATCACCTAAATCAATCCCTGACACCTTCATTAGCACACACACAAAAATAACAAGAATAATAATTAGAGTGAAAAAGAGCAATTGAAGTAAAAAAGAACACTGGGTACCTTTGTCTGTTTGTTTCCTTCCCCTACTTTTCTACACATCCATCCATAAACTAGACAAAGTGGAGTTTAGTCCTTATGGCTTTCCCAATCCCATTGTCACCCCTCATAAGCTACATTTTTATACAACTGTCTTCGAGATTCATGGGTTCTGGGTTGTAGTTTGATAGTTTCAGGTATCCACCACCAGCTACCCCAATTCTTTAGAACCTAAAAAGGGTTGTCTAAAGTGTGCGTAAGAGTGCCCACCAGAGTGACCTCTCGGCTCGTTTTGGAATCTCTCTGCTACTGAAGCTTATTTCATTTCCTTTCACATCCCCCTTTTGGTCAAGAAGATGTTCTCCGTCCCACGATGCCGGGTCTACATTCCTCCCCGGGAGTCATATTCCAGGTTGCCAAGGAGATTCACTCCCCTGGGTGTCTGATCCCACGTAGGGGGGAGGGCAGTGATTTCACCTTTCAAGTTGGCTTAGCCAGAGAGAGAGGGCCACATCTGAGCAACAAAGAGGCATTCAGGAGGAGACTCTTAGGCACAAATATAGGGAGGCATAGCCTCTCCTTTGCAGCAACCGTCCAAGAAAATATTTTTAATCATGATTTGGATGGTGGCATTTTTTTCCCCAAGTTCTTGCATGTAATGAAGGGTAACCTCCTAAATAATCTTGACATGTTGGAATGATGGGCTGAATCTAACAATCTAAACTTAACAGGGGCAGGTGTAAATCCTTCTACATGGTGTTTGTATATGGCCCTGACATCACTGGTCCCTGACTACCTGTCCAGCTTTACTTCTGGCCACATGTTCCTTAGACTTTGCACAAAGGTAACTATTTGCAATTTTGAGACAGGCCTCCTTTGTATCTTTACAGACTGGCTTTTCTTCTTCTGTTTGAAATGTCCTCCTATCCTCCCACCCCCAATATACCTATTCAACACAAACTCAACTCACAGATTCAACTCAAGTTGCATCCTCCAAGAATATTTTGCCCACTACATTCTTTCTCTCTGTCTATCTCAATTCCAGTAGAATTTAGCATTCCCTCTTTTGCCTTCCATAACACCCAGTTGATGTCTATCGGTGTAGCTATAGCATGTTAGTTTTTCTTTCTTTCTCTTATTAGAAAGGCAGCTTAGTGTAATAGTTAAACAGCTGCTGGATCCAGACTAACCAGGTTCAAATCCTGCTTTGCCATTTATTGGCTGTGTGATGTTGGGTAAGTCCCTTAACCTCTCTGTGCCTTGGTTTTCCCATCTCTAGAGAGGAGGTGGTAATAGTTCCTGCCTCATAGTTAGGGGGTTAAATAAGTTAATATTAATAGTCAGCTCATGGTAAGTTTAGTTGTTATTTTTATACAGTCTTTCTTTCAAAAGTCATTGGCCACATTATCATTTGCATCTCTGAATCTCAGCATTTAATGCAGTACCTGGCTCATAGTACGGCACCCGTGTAAAACCCTGCGAAGGCTCTCTTGGCTCCTTGGAAAGAGGCCAAATTCCTCAACCTGCTGAGAGTTCCTCATGATCTGGCGCTGTCCTACCTCACCAACCTCCATTCTTCCCACAACACCCCTCAGATTCTATGCTCCAGTCCTGCGAAATGAATGTTGGGTGGTCAAAATATCTTAGGTACTGACCTCCTCCAGACCTCTGTCCTGGGACAGTCTGCCCCTCTCCACAGCAGGGTTCTGACCGGAGCCTCTTTCATGGCCAGCAGAGCCAGGATGGGCAGAGTCAGTCTCTTTCTTTGTGGGGACATTCTTGCAGACCAGGTCCTAAACCACCATCAGGCTCTTCCTTCCCCTGAATGGCTTCTTGAGAGCCTATTGTCACAGTGACAGATCCCTCATCCCAGTGTAGCTGTTGATCCCCAGGACAGCTTTTGCAACATGTCCCCATCCCTTCTCAATGCAGACACACCAGCTAGTCCAGTTAACCTGGGACTATTCTAAGAGTGAATCGCATTAACTGCATCTGGGGATGCTGGCTGAGAACAGCCTGGGTTCTCTGTCACCCTGTCTGAGAATGAAAGGTCTCTGAGGTCAGGGACAGTCAGCTTCACCTTCTGAATCTCTCAGATCCCAGCCCAGAGCCACAGACTTGGGAGTGGCTCCTGAACCCCTTGTTGATTTCAATAAGCTGAAAGCCTCCTACTTTGGGGTGCAGTGAAAGATGGCCTTTGGGCTGACAAGAAACTAGACTTTATATTAGCCTTTACAGCAGTCTTTAATCATTACTTTATTAAAATAAAAATAAATTAAAAAGTACTGTGGAAATCACCCAGCTTTCCAGGGAATGTGGGCTTTCACAAGCTTGGGGCCATTTCCTGAGGTAGTGGCTCAGGTCGCCTCTGAGTGGAACAGCACTGCCATCCAGTGGCCACCATGCATAACAGCTGCTCCTCCATCTTCCTGCCCCTGCACTTTTTCCTAGTGATGTTGACCATGAATTCTCAGTTCTGTAGTAAGGAAACCTGTTTTCCCAAAGTAATTTTGGGTATGCTGCATTTTTGTTTGTTTGTTTAACCTCTGTTAATCTTTTAAAGAATTAGTGTTCTGTGGAATTTCTTTGAGAAACAGAGAAATGCTGCTTTAAAGCAGCACTTTTCAAAGTATGGTCCAGGGACCTCCGGGTAGTTCCCTAAAACTCTTTTAGGAGGGTAGTATCGTTATAACAGTGCTAAGATATTATTTACTTTTTCATTCTCATTTTCTCATGAGTATACACTGGAGTTTTCGAGGGGCTACATGACCTGTAATACAGCATCAGATTGAATGCAGAAGCAGATTGGAGAATCCAGCTGTCTTCTGTTAAGTCGATATTAAAGAGATTTGTGAAATTGTAAAAACGTCACTCTTTCAGTTTTTGGGTTTGGAAGAATACAGTTCTTTTTAATAAAACATATTATATATATTAATATAGAATTGGTTTATTGTTATTTTAAATGAATTAATAAATACATATTTTTAAAATTTCTGTTTTAATTTTGAGTATGGTAAATATTGATACATATTACCCACACATGTACAGAAAAGCTCTTTGGGGTCCTCTATAATTTTTAAGAGCATCAAGGAGCACTGAGACTAAAAGTTTGAGAACCACTGCTTTAGAGACTTGGTTGAAATTTCAAAATGTGTCATTGTTTCATTTCTGACCTGAATGTACGCAGTTCTCCCTACCTTCTAGTGGACGTCTATGGCCTCACTGACATAATACACAAAGTTATGTGGACATATTTTTTTCTCAGGAGACGTCACTTAGCTTTCATTAGGTTTTCAAAGCTATCCATGGTTAGGAGCCACAATGGTTGGGAACTACTTGATAGTGGATTGTAGTAGGTTGAATCATGTACCCCAGTGAAGTCATGTTCTTAATCTGGGTGTGAACTCATTTGTAAATCAGACTCTTTGAAGAGGTATTATCATTTGTGAATAGGATCTTCTAAGATCATATTTAGTGGGGTCCATTAGAACCAGGGTGGGCTCTAATCCGTAGTACTGGAGTTCTTAATAAACAGAAGAAATTCAGGGTTGAGGCAAGACAGCACCAGAATGCCACAGACTTCGGGAAGAAAGTGTGTCCTTGTCAATGCCTTGAAATTGGATTTCTAGCCCCCGAAACTGTGAGCCAGTAAATTCTTGATGTTTAAGTCAATTCATTGTGTGGTATTTGTCACAGCAGCTTGGCAAGCTAAGACAGTAGACAAAACAGCCTAGGAACTAGAAGGCTGGAGCTCTCATCCTATGTCTGATACTAACCGCTGCGTGACTGAAGACACGTCACCTAAGCTTTCTGCTCATCAGGAGAAGGAAGAGGTGGAGTAATAGCTCTCCAAGCCATTTTTTAGTGTTTCTCTTCATTCAGCACCTTTCTCAGAACTATGGAGAAACTGAATATATCTCCATTTTCATTATTTTACAATTAAAGAAGCAATCCTTCATGAGCTTTCAAAGTGTGATTTATACTATGCCTTGTGCATAAAAAGATTGAAGTAATTCAATTAATTACCAACTAATATCATGAAAAATAAGATCTACATCGTGGGGTAACTGTAGGAGATCAGCCTGAAATTGTCACCGCTTTACCAAATGTTTGTCTATTTTGTTGATCTTTCAAAAATCAGATTATTGGATTTATTTATGAAGTCTACTATTTTTATTTATCAGCTTTCTAATTCATTAATTTTTCTTCTCCTTGGTTGAAACTTTATTTTCTTTATTTCCTTACTCCTTGTTTTAAGCACAACTTTGGCTTTATCACACGAGTTTTTATATCTGGTGTTTTAATTTTAGGAAAACTTTAAATAAGCTATAATTGAAATTAGAAGTTTTTTCTTTCTCCCCAAAATTTATTGGAAGAGAGCTTTTACATTTTTTTCTTATGGTTTACCTTAAAAAATAACTTCTTGTTAATTTCTAGTTCCATTGCATCCTTAAAATAAAATTTTTAGAGCAGTTTTAAGTTTACAGAAAAATTGTGCAGAAAATGCAGAGAATTTCCATATACCCTCTCTTCTCTCTGACAGTTTCTTCTATTATTAATGTCTTGCATTCGTGTGGTATATTTATGGCAATTGATGAACCAATACTGACAAATCATTATTAACTAAAGTTCGTAGTTTACATTAAGGTTTATGCTTTGTGTTATATGGTTCTATGGGTTTTTAACCAGTGCATAATGTCTGTCATGTATCCACCGTAACAGTGTTATACAGAATAGTTTCATTGCCATAAAATGCCCTATATTCTGTTTATCCTGCTTGAACCCCAGGCAACCACTGATCTTTTTTACTGTCTCTATAGTTTTGCTTGTCTCAGAATACCATATATTGGAATCAGAGATAATGTAGCTTTTTCAGACTTGATTCTTTTACTTAGAAATTTGCATTGAAGTTTCCTACATGTCTTTTCATAACTTGTAGCTCATTTCTTTTTATCACTAAATAATACTCCATTGCATGGAGGTACCACAGTTTGTTTATCCATGAAAATCTGAAGGACATCTTGTTTGCTTCCCATTTGGGGCAGTTATGAATAAAGTTGTCATATGCATTCATGTGCAGATTTTTGTGTGAACATAAGTTTCCAGCTCATTTGGGTGGATACCTAGGGGCACGATTGCTGAATATTATGGTAAGCCTATGTTTAGCTTTGTAAGAAACTGCCAAACTGTCTTCCAAAGTGGAATGACAACATTTTGCATTCCCACCAGCAATAAAAGAGAGTTCTTGTAGCTCCATATCCTCACAAACATTTTGTATTGGCAGTGTTTTGGATATTAGCCATTCTAATAGTCGTGTAGTTGTATCACTGTTGTTTTAATTTGCAATTCCTTAGGGGCATATGATGTTGAACGTCCTTTAATATGCTTATTTGCCATATGTGTATTTTCTTTGCTGAGGTGTTCAGCTCTTTTGCCCACATATTAATTAGGTTGTTTGTTTTCTTATTGGTGAACTTTAAGAGTTCTTCGTATATGTTGAGTAAAAGTCCTTTATCAGATGTGTATTTTCCAAATATGTATTTTCCAAATGTTTCTTCCAATGTATGTTTATCTTTTCATTGTTTGAACAGTGTCCTTCACAAAACGGACATTTTTAATTTTAATGAAGCCCAATTTATCATTTTTTTCTTTCATGGGTCATGCTTTTGGTGCATGTCAAACCCAAGGTCATTTAGATTTTCTCCTGTGTTGTCCTTTAGGAGTTGATTAGTATTGCATTTAACATTTGGGTCTTTGATCCATTTTTAGTTAATTTTTGTGAAAGGTATAATGCGTTTGAGATTCATTTTTCTTCTTGCACATGGATGTGCAGGTTCGAGCACCGCTTTTTGAAAAGACTATTGTTGCGCCATTAAATTGCTTATGCTCGCTTGTCAGAGATCAATGAACTATGTTTGTGTAGGTCTATTTCAGGACCCTCTCTTCTTTCCATTGATCTATTTGTCTATTCTTTCACTCATACCACAGTTTTGATCACTGTCACTTTACAGTAAGTCTGCTTGTTAGGGGTTTGTCTATGGTTGTAGTTTGTATTCAGCAGTTCACATTTGTTAATTAAAACTCCAGTTGGAGCTGGGCTGAGCTATATTCTCTTGCTCCAGGACTGCTGCTTTCTCCTACAGTGAGATCTTGTAGCTCAGCCTGCCGTGGGGAAGGGAGCACCCTGCACGGTTCCACAGTTTTTACTTACAGATTCTATGCTGTGATCTCAGCCATTCCACCCAATCCAGGTTGGTGTATGTTGTGTGGACAGTCACAGTTATCCTCCAGCAGTTGTTTCAGTTTACTTACTAGTTGTTCCTGGTTGTTTATTAGTTGTTCCAGGGGACTAAGTAAATTCCACTCCTCTCTATGCCACCGTCTTGCCCCTCCTCTGATGGCTCATTTTTGAATGAATGCTCCATCCTTTACTTTTATTCTATCTGTGTCTTATACTTAAAGTGGGTTTCTTGTAGACAACATACAGTTGGGTCTTGCTTTTTTTTTTTTTTTTTAATCCACTCTGATAATCTCTATCTTTTAATTGTTGTCTTTAGACCATTCACATTTTTTAAAAATTATTTTTTATTGTAGGATATAAGATATATACATAGAAGTGAAAACTCTCCAAGTGAAATTCAACAAGTAGTTAGAGAACAACTTTCAAAGAATATTATAGATTACAGTTTCACAGTTTCAGTTATTTCCTTATTGTGAAATATAACATATAAACAAAAAAGGTAATATCTTTCAAAGTATGCTTTAACAGGTAGTTACATAGGAAATTTCCTAAGTTGTTATGAGTCTTCATACCATAGTTTCAGTTATTTCCTTATTGTGAAATATAACATATATAAAAAAGGTGATAGCTTTCAAATTACAATATAACAAGTAGCTATAAAGCAAATTTCAAAGTATGCTATGTATTACAGTTCCACCATTTCAGTTCTTTCTTTCTAGCTATTCTAATACCCTAGCCACTAAGAAAAAGAAAATTATATAGAGATTCAGTATTCATAATCCTTCGTTAAATTCCACCTTGTCTGTTGCTACCCCTTCCTCTAATTTAATCACTTTCCAATCTTCAGGGATGTCTAGGCAGTGACCACCCTAAGTAGTTCATGTTGAAAAGGGGGTCAACTTTATGAGAAAGCGGGGCACATCTAGTTGATGTTCTTGAAGAGGCTATTGCCTCTGGGTTTGGGGACTTAGCTGGCATAGGAGTTCTCCAAAGGATTTAAATTTCTGGAGAATAAACTTAGTGAGTGAAACTTTTATAGCATCTCAGATAGGGATCTGGGTATTCTTTAAGGTTTTTGGGACTGCTATTATCTTGGGCTCATCATACTGTAGTCATTTGGCATATCCAGGTGAAGCTTGCATAGGAGTAACATCCAGGATGGCTTCCTGACTCTATTTGAATTCTCTCAGCCACTGAAACCTTATTTTGTTGCCTTTCTTTTCCCCCTTTTGGTAAAAAAGGCATTCTCAATCCCTCAATGCCAGGGTCAGTGTCATTCCTGGAACCTGTGTCTCACATGGCCAGGAAGACTCATTTATCTGGGGTTGGGGGGGTCCTTTCCCATGTTGGGGGGGGGTAATGAATTTATTTGCAGGGTTAGGCTTAGAAAGAGAAAGTCCACATTTGAGCAACAGAAGAGGTTCTCTTGACGTGACTTCTAGGCATAATTATAGTTGGGTTTAGTCTCCCCTTTACAACCATAAGTTTCATAAGAGCAAGCCTCAAGATTAAGGGCTTGACTTATAAAGTAGGGGGTTCCTAAGTTCTCATAGCATATGTTATGTCCATGATAATCCAACCATATCTCACATTATCATCACTTAGCTGCACAACCCTCATCGCTCTCATTTAAGCAATTCTCATGACCCAAAACATCTCATAGCTCTTGTCAGCCCTTAATTATTTGTCCCTAGCATTTGTGTAGTACTAGTATGGTATTCCCATTAATTATAGTCCCTAGTATGCAACATGTAGATTTTTCCTATATACACTTCTGTTGTCAATTCACAAAGACAGAAATATAAAATGTTTCCAAATTGGAAAGAAAGAAATAAAACTGTCATTATTTACAGATGAAATGATCTTATATTTTGAAAATTCTGAGAATTAAACCACAAAACTACTTGAGCTAATGAACAAATTCAGCAGAGTGGTGGGATACAAAATTAATGCACACAAGTCAGTAATGTTCCTTTACACTAGTAATGCCCTAACTGAAGAGACAATCAAAAAAAATTCTATTCACAATAGCAACCAAAAAAATCAAGTACCTAGGAATAAACCTAACCAAGGACATAAAAGACCTCTACACAGAAAATTACAAAATTTTACTAAAGGAAATAAAAAAGTACCCAAATAAGTGGTGAAATAATCCATGCTCATGGATGGGAAGACTAAACATTGCTAAGATGTCAATTCTACCCAAACTGATCTACAGATTCAACATAATTTCAATCAAAATTCCAACAACCTACTTTTCAGACTTGGAAAAGCTAGTTATCAAATTTGTTTGGAAGGGAAAGGAGCCTCAAATTGCCAAAACATCCTAAAAAAGAAGAATGAAAATGGCAGGACTTCTACTTCCAGATTTGAAGACTACTGTAAAGCTACAGTGGTCAAAACAGCATGGTATTGGCATAAAGATAGACATATTGATCAATGGAATTGAGAGTTTGGAAATAGATCCCCAGATATACAGTCAACTGATTTTTGATAAGGCCCCCAAATCCACTGAACTGGGACAGAACAGTCTCTTCAACAAATGGGGTTGGGAGAACTGTACAGTCATAAACAAAAGAATGAAAGAGGACCCCTACCTCACACCCTATACAAAAATTAACTCAAAGTGAGTCAAAGACCTCAATATAAGAGACAATACCATAAAACTGCTAGAATATTTTGTAGGGAAACATCTTCAATACCTAGTATTAGGAGGTAGTTTCTTAGACCTTCCACCCAAAGCATAAGCAACACAAGAAAAATAAGACAAATGGGAACTCCTCATCAAAAGCTTCTGTGTCTCAAAAAATTTTGTCAAAAAGGTGAAGAGGCAGCCAACTCATTGGGAGAAAATATTTGGAAACCATATATCTGATAAGAGACTGATATCCTGCACATGTAAAGAAATCCTACAACTCTATAACAATAGTACAAACAGCCAATTATAAAATGGGGAAAAGGTATGAAAAGATATTTTTCCAAAGAGGAAATACAAATGGCAAAAAACAAATGAAAAAAAAATCATCTGCACTAGCTATTAGGAAAATGCAAATCAAAATCACAATGAGATACCATCTCACACCAATAAGAATGACTGACATTAAACAAACAGGAAACAATAAATGCTGGAAAGGATGTGGAGAAATTGGAACTCTTATTCATTTCTGGTGGGAATGTATAATGATACAGCTGCCATGGAAGACAGTTTGGCAGTTTCTCAGAAAATTAGATATTGAATTACCCTACGATCTGGCAATTCCACTTCTCAGTATATACCCAGAAGATTTGAAGGCAGTGACATGAATAGATATTTATACACTGATGTTCATAGCAGCATCATTTACAATTGCCAAGAGATGGAAACAACCCAAATGTCCTTCAATAGATGAGTGGATAAACAAAATGTGGTATATACATAGGATGGAATACTATGCAGCAGTAAAAAGAAACAAGGTCCTGAAACATAGGGCAACATGGATGAACCTTGAAGATATAACTCTGAGTGAAATAAGTCAGACACAAAAGGAGAGATATTGTATATTACCACTTATATGAATTCTCTGAACAATGTAAAATCAATGTCTTATAATATAGACTATTGGGGACCTAGTAATATACTGTAGCTAGTGAAGGGGAATGATAATCTAATATGTTCAGATATGTTAATGATGATGAATTCAAAGGTATGGTAATAGATAGGGGTGATGATTGTTTGTTAATGGTATTATAAGTATCAGGGGTGTATTGAAGGTGAATAGGATTGAAAGAGATTGTTTAAAGGCATATTTCCCACAGATCAGCACCACAATTACTGATAGGTGTTTGCATGATATACTGCTAAGATATGACCATTCACATTTAAAGTGCTTATTGATATGGTTGGATTAATAGCTACAATATGTGCAACTGTTTTCTATTTATTGTCTTTGTTCTTTTGTTTCTTTTTTGTCTCTTCCCTTCTCATTTTTTTTCCTGCCTTCTTTGGTTTTAATTGATCATTTTATATGATTCTGTTTTGTTCCTCTTTTAGCTTATCAAGTATATATTTTTTTGTAAAATTTTTTAGTGGCTACCCTAAAGTTTGAAATATACATTTACAGCTCATCTCAGTCCACTTTCAAATAAAATTGTACTACTTCACTGGTAGTTCAGGTACTGAATATAACAGAGTTTCCCAATTCCTTCCTTCTGTTTCTTATAACATTGCTGTCATTCATTTCACTTATCCATAAACTTTAATCATCCAATGTATTTTACTATTATTATTTTGAACAAACTGTTAAATGTTAGAAGAGTTAAGCATAAGAAAATAAAATATTTTATTTTACCTTCACTGATTTTTTCTTGAATGCTCTTCCTTTACTTATGTAGATTTGACTTTTTGACTTATATATTTTCCTTCTCTCTGAAGAACTTTTTAAAAACATTTCATGCCAGGCAGACCTACTGGAGAAAAATTCCCTTAATTTTTGTTTGTCTGAGAAAATCTTTATTTCTCCAATACTTTTGAAGGATAATTTCACTGGATATAGAATTCTAAGTTGGTGATTTTTTTTTCTTTCAAAACTTTAAATATTTCACTCCACTCTTTTTGCTGCCATGGTTTCTGAAGAGAAGTCTCATATCATCCAATTCTTGTTCCTCTAGAGGTACATGTTTTCCCTCTCTGGCTGTTATCAAGATTTTCTATTTGTCTTTTATTTTCTTGCTGTTCAAATATTATATGCCTAAGTATGGTTATTTTTAGTATTTATCCTGCTTGGTGTCCTCTGAGCTTCCTGGATCTGTGGTTTGTTGTCTGTCATTAATTTTGCAAAATTCTCAGCCATTATTGCTTCCAATATTTCTTCTGTTCCTTTCTCTCTTTCTTCTGTTTCTGGTATTTCCATTAAGTGTTTGTTACATCTTTTGTAACTGTTTCACAGTTCTTGGATATTCTGTTCCATCTTTTTTTATTCTTTTTTCTCTGTACATTTGAAATTTGGAAGTTTCTATTGACATATCTTCAAGGTCGCTTGATTCTTTCCTTGGCCATGTCCAGTCTACTGATGAGTCCATCAAAGAGCACCCCAAAACAAAGTAAATTTTTATTATTAGTGTTACACCAATGCAAATAATTCAACTAAAATGACAACTTGATGCAAGGTAACATGTTACAGTTAAGTTCACAGACATAAAAACAATGACAACCACATCATAACTTGCTTTTCTACCTGCCAACTATAAGTGGTCTTTTAATATCAATTGTAACATGCATTTATTTTGAAAAAATAAGAACATCTTAAAATTTAAGAAATGTATTATTAGCAACCTAAGTTGAATATTGATGTTGTTTGCAATTTTGGCTATTATTATATTCTTAAATATTGTAATTAGCATCTTGAATATAACTTTTGATGCTTATCTGAACATTTTCTTCAGGCAAAAATTCTTTTTAAAAATCCTAAAACTAGATCATCGAGCAAAAGATTAAAGGAATATTTAAGGCTTTCAATACACATTGCCAAGTTGCCATCCAGAAAATTTGTCTGATTTTACAGTTCTATCCAGAAATGAGGGTAATTATTCCCCTATGTCCTTGCCAAAATTAATTTCATCATTTTTATATTGTAGATCTGATAGATGAAAATGAAATATTATTGTTTTAATTTGCATTTTATGTCTAGTAAGTTTGAACATTTTCATAAGTTCTCTGCCTATTTTCTACTTATTTGAAATATTTCTTCACATATGAAGATTATTCATACTTAATCTGTCATATATATTAAAATATATATTCCTGTCTCATTTCCATTCTGATTTTATTCACTATGCTTTTAGTTTTCAATCTCAATGTAGTAAAATTTATCAATCCTTTCTTTACTTACGTTTTTTATCTCTTGCTATGATCCAGTCTGATTTTTCCCCACACTGGTTTCTTACATGATTTTCTCTTTATTATCGACTTTTAGAAAATTTATGTTGGAGTTCCTGAGTGTAATTTTCTTTGTATTTATTTTGCTTGAAATTCATAGTACTTTCTCAATATGTGGCTCAAAGTGTTTCTTCAGTTTTAGAAAATTACTAGCCATTATCTCTTCAAACATTTCTCCTGCCCTATTTTCCCTATCCTCTCATTGGGATTAAAATTACACATATATTAGACCATTTCACCACAACCTATGTGTCTCTCAAGTTTTTTTTCCTGTGATTTCATCATTTTAATCTTTCTTTGCCTCTTACCTTGTTTTCTTCTTACATATCTTCCAGTGTACCCATATCTAACTCGATTCATAGTAAGTTTAATCATAACTGTTATGTTTTTCAATTTTAGAATTTCCACTTTATTTTTTTAAATAGTTTCTAGTTCTCTGCCAAAATTGTCTCTCTTGTCTTTTATCTTTTCAACATAGTAATCATAGGTGTTCTAGTTTGCTAATGCTGCTGGAATGCAAAACACCAGAGATGGATTTGCTTTATGAAAGGGGGTCTATTTGGTTACACAGTTACAGTTTTAAGGCCATAAAGTGTCCAAGGTAACACATCAGCAATCGGGTACCTTCACTGGAGGATGGCCAATGGTGTCTGGAAAACCTCTGTTAGCTGGGAAGTCACATGTCTAGTGTATGCTCCAAAGTTCTGGTTTCAAAATGGCTTCCTCCCAGGACACTCCTCTCTAGGCTGCAGTTCCTCAAAAATGTCACTCTTAGTCACTCTTGGGGTGTTTGTCCTCTCTTAGCTTCTGTGGAGCAAAAGTCTGCTTTCAAAGGCCGTCTCCAAAATGTCTCTGTAAACTGCAGTTCCCGTCTCGGCTCCTGTGTATTCTTCAAAGTGTCCCTCTTGGCTGTAGCAAGCTTGCTCCTTCTGTCTGAGCTTATATAGTGCCCCAGTAAACTAATCAAGGCCCATGCTGAATGGGCAGGGCCACACTTCCATGGAAATTATCCAAAGAAAGATCTCGCCTACAGTTGAGTCATCACATCTCCATGGAAACATCCAATCAAAAGTCTCCAACCCAATCAACACCAATACCTTCCTGCCCACATAAGACTGCATCAAAGATAATGGCATTTTGGGGGACATAATACATCTAAACCAGCACAATAGGTATTTCAAAATTCATAACTTCTCTTATAACTCCTTTATCTCAATGTCCTGTGGACCTTTTTCTATTCTCTGTATTTATTTCTTCTTGGTTTTCAGTCAAGTCCTGTATTTTCACATATTTGGTTGCATTTGATTGAGACCTGGACATTGTGAATGAAAAGTTGCATAGATAGAGGCTCTGCCTAATATCATCATCCTTCAGAGACAGTTTATGTTTACTTGATGGGCCACAAGACTAGAAGTAATAACAATCTCAGATCACTTAATGCCATCAGGTATTTAGATGATTCAAAGCTAGGTTTCTGTCCCTTCTAGGAGCTGGTCTATTTCTAACTCATTCTTATCTGTAGGGTATAATTCCTCAGAACCCCAACTGAAAGCCTGAGCCCTTCTCCTGGTTGAACTCTGAACTCCGAGTTTTGTCCCCCTGTCTTCATGGATCTAAAGTTCTGCTCAGCTTTTTATTCTCTTAGCAGCTGTTTTGGAAATTGGCAATTGCCCTGAGAGGTAAAACTACATGAGTGTCTGCCTCAGCCCTTTTACCTCCCTTTTCTCCCAGGCTTTAGTCCCACAAATTCTCACTGTCTTGATTGCTCTCCGAAGCCTTCAAAGAGATGATTTTTATATCTTTTCTACATTTTCTTGTTGTTCTTATCAAGGAAGAAAATTACCTAGAATGCCATTGCTGAACATGAAACTGTAGAATGATTTTTATATTTCTTTGCTGTTAGGTATTTTTGGTGCATATAGATTTTTTAATTAAAAAATTTGGTCAGGCTATGTATGGATTCCCTCTTAAAGTTATTAGTTTTGTGTAAAGTCTGCATGCAAACACAGATTTTTTTTTTTCAGGTAATGGAAATGCTTTTCACTTATTTCATAGATAATAGCAATGGTTTCATTTACTTTGGTCTTTGATCCAAGAATACCTAATATCTATATATTGGTTTCTCCATTTTACATTGTCCATATATACCATCTTCTCAGTCAGCATTTTCTTCTCTTTTTCCTTTAAGCTGAATTCTGAAAATCTTCCCAGTTTTGTCCACTGATTCAATTTTCTACAGCTTCAATTCTGCTCCCTATGTCTGTCAAGGTAAAATTTAATTTGTAATATTTGAATTGCAGTTTCCTTGCAAACTTTCTTATTCTATTTTATCTCATCTTATTGATTTTCATCTCAGATTAATTTCACCTTGTGACTTTTTCCTCTTAATTGAGTTCATGTGTCTTCTTTTTTTGAAGTGATTAAATGGTTTCTTGAAATCATCTAAATCCTCATCTAAATAGGTCATCCTCAGATGTATGATCACCCTTTGAGTCTTACAGATGTCATTAGACATTTTTCTTTACATTGAGTCATAATTTGCCTACCAACTTCCAACTGAGGCAAACATTTAAAAATATATATAAACAGAGAGTGAATATTTTTAGTTCTGTAATTTATAAATAATTCTTAGGGTCACCATCAGGAATTTGGGAGCCAATAAAACAAGAGTAAAATTGTTTACTCTTGTTTCAACAATTAAATAGACCCCAAATCTGCATTTTTATTTGTGTAAATATTTGTAATACTCTGATCTACCTTAAGTGTCAGTAGCACACTTTAGTTTTTCTTACTTTTTCACCAAACAGACATTTGCTATTTTCCTGGAATAATAAAAGGAACACAATAAGAAAGGACATGTGCTTCAATTTCATATAATATTAGGCGAAGAACAGGTTGGAAAAAATATAATATGTGGGAAAGAGCCTTGAAGAGGGAACTGGAAATTATCTGCCCCATTTCATTCATAACACACTACAAACAGCATTTGCCATTGATGTATTTGAACCTAATCCCATCTGCAAAAACATTAATTGTTTCAGCTCCTAAGTTGCCTAAATTTTATGAGAGCATTAATGTGAAAAATGTATGAGGAACACTTGCATTTGACATAAGAAAGTCCTTGTACAAATGCAAGGTGGATTATCAATGCTATTATTGTTACTGTAATTATTATTCTCTTCAGTGCTTCTCTAGGTCAGTAGTCTATTAACTTCAGAAGGCTGGTGACAAAAATCCACTGAGGAGAAAATCATTAGGATTGCTGCATCTTCAGAAAATAGCTTATGCACTAATAGCTACATCTTTCTTACACTTCTTGGTGTTCCCTCGAATGAACATCAAAAACAAACAAAAAAAAACAGCTGATATTTTACACTTAAAATTGTTTTCTCAGGAATGAAGTTACTAAAGAGATTTGTTACTTCTTCATGTTTACATATTTTGTTTTGTTGTCTTTTTAATTATGCAAAGTTTTTCCTACATTTCTTTGACTCTTTGTTAATCCCATTATTAATTATTTTGTCCATTTTAGCAAACATCAATGTCAAGATCTCCAGTGAGAATGTCTGAGGTCACCATAGTTCAGGTTTTGGGGACATCTGCGAGGTCAGAAACACACACACACATATACATATCTTTGCATCACAGAGATGACTTGGTCCTTCTCTTAAAATCTTAGATTTTCCTTCTTAAGTTCAGAATTGTCAGCAAATGGGTCACTGGCAATGAGAATCACAGTGACAAATACTACATGTCTTTTCCTTTCTTAGATGACATGGGTTTGACAGGATAGTAAAAGAGCACTTTGTGCTTTCAGGTTTATAGTAACAGAAACTAGTTGGAAATTTTTCTTGTAATTTCAAATCCTGACCTCTCTACCCTCTTGAAAAGATAGACACAGGGCCCTTCCCATGAGTCACTAGCAGTGAGCTTTATGGTTCATTTCCTGAAGCAAAATATCTTCCATAAATAGATCTTTAACCATTTTAACGTAGAAAACATGCTTTAGTTCAAAGACCTGAAATAATTTCCCTCCTGAACTGTGACCCAGCGTTCACTAAATGCATGCCTACTGAATTAAATAGAACTGACAAAACAGAAACATTCCTGATTCAGCTCTTTCCTCCCTGCATATATGCCCTAGAGAAATGACAGCATGCCTACCAAAAGACTTGTGTAAGAATACTCACAGTGGCTTTATTCATAATAGTCCCAAACTGGAAAAAATCCAAATGTCTATCAGTAGCAGAATGGATAAATAATTATGCATATTCATATAATGAAATAGTACAGAGTAATGAAAGAAGAACAAATTACAGCTGTATACAACATGGATGAATCTCACAGACATAATATTTCATGAAGAAAGCCAGACACAAAAGAATGCATACTGTATGATTCCATTTATATAAAGATCAAGAATATTTATCACTAATCTATTGTAATAGAGGTCTAATAAGTGGTTACCTTTGGGGGTTATTGATTGGGAGGAAGCATGGAGATCTCTTTTGGAGTGTTGCTTAAATTCTATATTTTGATCTGGTAGTGGTTTCACAACTGTATAGATGTGTAAAAGTTCACTGAGCTTTACATTGTGTACTTTGTTGTATGTATATATATGCAAATATGTATATTTACATACTCGCATTTATATATACATATTTTAATATATTTATATATTTATATACACACATATACTTTTTATGCAATTTTATTGAGATATATTCACATACCATACAATCATCCAAAGTTTACAATCAATTGTTCACAGTATCATCATATAGTTGTGCATTCATTACCACAATCAATTTTTGAAACTTTTCATTACTCCAAAAAAAAGAATAAAAATAAAATAAAAAAGAACACACAAAACATACCATAACCCCACCCACCCCCCATTTTTCATTTACCTTTTTTAAAATTCAGTTTTATTGAGATATCGTCACATACCATACAATTACCACAGTGTACAATCAATTGTTCAAAATACCATCACATAGTTGTGCATTCATCACCACAATCAATTTTTGAACATTTTCATTATTCCAAAAAGAACACCTAAAGTGTCCCATCCCCCACATCCACCCTGTTTTTCATTTAATTTTTGTCCCCATTTTTCTATTCATCTGTTCATACATGGGATAAAGGGAGTGTGAGCCACAAGGTTTTCACAATCACATAGTCACACTGTATAGGTTATATAGTTATACAATCGTCTTCAAGAATCAAGGATACTGGATTGCAGTTCAACAGTTTCAGGTATTTCCTTCTAGCTATTCCAATACACTGAAAACTAAAAGGGATATCTGTATAATGCATAAGAATAACCTCCAGAATGACCTCTCAACTCAATTTGAAATCTCTCAGCCACTGAAACTATTTTGTTTCATTTCTCTTTGCCCTTTTTGTCAAGAAGTCTCTCTGAATCCCATGACACTGGGTCCAGGCTCAATCCCAGGAGTCATGTCCCATGTAGCAGGGAGGACAGTGGGTTCACCTGCAGAGTGGGCTTAGAGAGAGAGAGAGGGCCACATCTGAGCAACAAAATTCAGGAGAATATCAGGAATTTCCAAATTCCCCCTCAATCTCTCAGGGAGGCTTTTCAAATACTTTTTTATTCTCTGCCCAAATTACTCTGGGATGTTTCAGGGCTTCACACTAACCTGCACAAACCAACTAGATCTCACTCCCTGTTAAGTTTCCATGTAATTATTGTGATTGAATAAACTGACCACACAAGTTAAATTATATAGCATGCTACAGAAAATACAGATTTTGCACTAATAAACATCTCTTCCTTTGATCTCACACAGAAGTTGAAGTTTTAAAACACAGTCAATATAGTCATTTACCCTTTAGTCTGATTTACCTTACATATATACTTTTTTTAAATTTAATTTCATTGAGATTGTTCACATACCATACAATTATCCAAAGATCCATAGTGCACAATCAATTGCCCACAGTACCATCATACAGCTGTGCATCCATTACCACAATTAATTTTTTTCCAATTTTTATAGCATTTTCATTACTCCAGAAAAGAAATAAAGACAAAAACAGAAAACTCAATTCCTCCCATACCCCTAACCAACCCTCCTCTGTTATTGACTCATAGTATTGTTATAGTACATTTGTTACTGTTGATGAAATAATGTTAAAATACTGTTAACTGTAGTACACAGTTTGCAATAGGTATATTTTTTCCCTATATACCCCTCTATTATTAACTTCTAGTTATAGTGTCATACATTTGTTCTAGTTCATGAAAGAGTTTTCTAATATTTTTACAGTTACAGACATTGTTCACCACAAGATTCACTGTTTTATAAATTTCCATCTTTTAACCTCCAACTTTCCTTCTGGTGACACATGACTCTAAGCTTCCCCTTTCTACCACATGCACACCATTCAGTACTGTTAGTTGTTTTCGCAATAATGTACTACCATCACCTCTGTCTACTTCCAAACACTTAAGTTCAACCTAGTTGAACATTCTGCTCATAATAAGCAACCACTCTGCATTCTTGAGCCTTGTTCTATAGCCTGTTAAGCTATATTTCATGTCTATGTGTTTACATATTATAATTACTTCATATCAGTGAGACCCTGCAATATTTGTCCTTATGTGTCTGACTTATTTCACTCAATGTAGTGTCCTCAAGATTTCTTCATCAACCCGTTTTTTTTAAGATGGTTTTGTTCACCTACCATACTTTCCATCCTAAGTAAACAATCAGTTGTTCCCTGTATAGTCATATATTTATGTATTCACCACCATCACTACTGTCTATATAAGGACATCTCCATTTCTTCCACAAAGAAGGAGGAAGAGTCAAAGAAGTTAGAAAAACAAAATACAAAGAAAAAGAAAGAGAAAAAAACATGACAACTAAAAAGCAATAAAAGGAAAGATGGAATTAAATTAAAGTAGAATAAAAGAGTCAGACAACATCACCAACATCAAGAGTCCCATACTCCTCCCTTATGTCCCTCTCTTATAGGCATTTAGCTTTTGTTACATTAAGGGAAGCATAATACAATGTTTCTGTTAACTATAGTCTCTAGTTTGCATTGATTGTATTTTTTTCCCTAATACCACCCTATATTTAATACTTTTCAAGGTTGACATTCATTTATTCTTTGTCATGTAAAAGCATATTTGTATATTTTATCACCATTGTTGAGCACTCTAGTTTTCACTGAGTTATACAGTCCCAGTCTTTATCTTTCCTCTTTCCTTCTGGTGTCCCACATGCTCCTAACTTTCCTCTTTCAACTATACCCACAGTCATCTTTGTTCAGTGTACTTACATTGCTGTGCTACCATCACCCAAAATTGTGTTCCAAACCTCTCACTCCTGTCTTTTCTTATCTGTCTGTAGTGCTCCCTTTAGTATTTCCTGTAGAGCAGGTGTCTTGCTCACAAACTCTCTCATTATCTGTTTGTCAGAGAATATTTTAAGCTCTCCCTCATATTTGAAGGACAGTTTTGCCAGATATAGGATTCTTGGTTGGTGGTTTTTCTCTTTCAGTATCTTAAATATATCACCTCACTTCCTTCTTGCCTCCATGGTTTCTACAGAGAAATCCACACATAGTCTTATCAAGCTTCCGTTGTACGTGATGGATCACTTTTCTCTTGCTGCTTTCAGGATTCTCTGTCTTTAACGTTTGGTAATCTGATTATTAAGTGTCTTGGCATAGGCCTATTCAGATCTATTCCATTTGGGGTATGCTGTGCTTCTTGGATCTGTAATTTTATGTCTTTCATAAGAGATGGGAAATTTTCATTGATTATTTCCTCTATTATTGCTTCTGCCCATTTTCCCTTCTCTTCTCCTTCTGGGACACCCATGACACATACATTCATGTGCTTCATGTTGTCATTCAATTCCCTGAGATGTTGCTTGTATTTTTCCATTCTTTTCCCTATCTGTTCTTTTGTTTGTAGGATTTCAGGTGTCTTGTTCTCCAGTTCCTGAGTGTTTTATTCTGCCTCTTGAGGTCTCCTGTTGTGTGTCTCCATTGTGTTTTTCATCTCTTGTGTTGTGCCTTTCATTTCCATGGAACTCTGCCATTTGTTTTTCAAACTTTTGATTTCTACCTTATGTTCACCCAGTGTTTTCTTTATAGCCTTCATCTCTTTTGTTATATCTTCCCTGAACTTGTTGATTTGGTTTTTGATTTGATTTAGTATATTTCTTTGACAATCTTTAATAGATTGTTTCCTTAAAGTGAAGCAATATTTCAACTGTATCTTGATTGAGGTGTAAGTTTGTTCCTTTGACTGGGCCATATCTTCATTTTTTCCTCATTTAATTTAGTTTTCTGTTGTCTAGGCATCTGGTTTCCTTGGTTACCCCAGTCAGATTTTCCCAGACCAGCATGGTTTCAGGTCTCAGAATGGGACTATATTCAGGGTGTATCTTAGAAGAATGACAGACTTTCCTGTGAGGTTTCCAGTTGTGCTTTTCCTAACCTGCCCAGCAGGTGGCGCTTATCAGCCTGTCACCCATGACTGGTGTAAGGAGATGTGGCCCCTTCAGTTTCTGTTTTGGTTGTTTCCCCCCAGGCTCTGGGGTCTGATTCCAAAGGGAATGCTGGGGCCCCACCTCATTACTCTTGGGGAGGATACACCTGCTAGGAGTTATCATCTGCATTTGAATTGTCCCGCTGACTCTGTTATCTCCACCCCTGTCTGGGTCAGAGTGCTGCAAACTGAAAATGGCTGAGGCTTTCTCCTCTGAGCCCCTCAGGTTGAGAGAAAGAGAAAGGGACAGAAAGCCTCCTTTCAGAGCCAGTACATGTCCCCCCAATTTCACTCATCAGCCAGAGGTAACACCTGGTCTTCTAGGCTCCCCTTCCTAGGACAGATGAGTCTTCTGGTTCTTTAAAGTCAGTTGTCACTACAGGCCTCTGCTTATTGGGGGTTTGTAGCTTGTGTTTAGCAGTCTACACTTGTTAATTAAAACCCCAGCTGACTCAGCTGAGCTATATACGCTCGCTTGGAGAATGCTGCTCTCTACCACAATGAGGTTTTGCAGTTCATCCTGCCATGGGGGAGGAGGCTCTCAGCACAGTTCTGCAGCTTTTGCTTACAGATTCTATGCCGTGATCTCAGGCATTCCTCCCAATCCAGGTTGGTGTACGATATGTCGACAGTCACGGTTGTCTTCCAGCAGTTATTTCAAATTATTTACTAGTTGTTCCTGGTTTTTTATTAGTTGTTCCAGGGGTCTGGCTAAATTCCACTCCTCTCTCTGCTGCCATCTTGCCCCTCCCCTCCACATATACTTTCAAGAGTACCTGTTAGATAGTAAGCACTCATTAAATGTTAGACATTTTCATTATTACTATCATTGAATTTCCATGTAATAAATGAGCAAGTAATATTATCTTATTTCACAGTTGATGGAAATGAGGCTTGGCAATAGTCAAGTATTTTCCCAAGCTTACAGAACTGACAAGTGGAGGAGGTGGTGTTTTAGCCTTGTGTTCTAACACTGGATCTAGGATGTGCAATACTGCCTGCTTTGTCTTCTTGGTGTTTTTTCCAGGGTGACTCTTACCTCTTTCTACTTTTGCTCTGTGGGATTGGGAGGCCTCTCAAGTCTTCTACTGACTAGCAGAAGCAGGCAAGCAATCAGAGCAAGCACACCCAAGCTTTGGACAGAATGCATCACAGTAATTGGTTACAAATTAAAGATGTATTTACAACTATGTGCAAATTGCTCAGAACTGTGCATTACTATAATTACTCACAATTAATAACTTGGTATATTAAGAGCCCAGAACACAGGGATTGAGAAAATAATGGGGTTTTGCACAGTGATGCAATAGATGCCCCTACTTCCTGTATCTCCAGCCCTGCATATGACTATGCGCCAGGCAGAGGGCAAAAGCAAGTGGGAGGGTGGAGGAGGAGGTAGAGGATGGGGGAAGGGGGATAGTCTCTTCCTTCTAAGCATGCTTCATGATTCTGTTTCTGTGACTCCATTTCCAGTTTCTTAAAGTACAAATGTGGCTACTGAGCTAAATAAATGTTATGGTTTTTCACAAGTGCTACGAAAGTTTGCCTGGGTAGCTTCAAGTAACTTATCTAAGAACACTGCTCCTCCCATCACTAAGTGTAAACCATGACATCCTAAATGGTGGCTGGAAAGAGGGGCAGCTTCTGTCATCCATCTCATCCTTTTGGGGGAAGACTGTTCTGAATGTGGCTGAGAATTTCCAATGAACTATTTGTTTGTCAGACCATGTTATGGTCCTATTCTGGGAAATGGGGATATATTCATAAACAAAGAATATGAAAATTCCTGCACTCATTGCCGGGAGATGAACAATAAAAGTAAAATAAATTCTATAGAATAACTGTAGGTGGTAAGTGCAGGAAATAGAGGATGGGGAGTACAGGCTGGGGGGCTGGCATTGTTCAATGGGCTCTCTGAGAAGATGATATTGCAGCAGAAGCTTGAAGAGGTGAGGGTGTGAACCATGAGTCTATCTGGGGAAGAGGGACTAGCCAGTGCAAAGGCCCTGAGGCAAGGGTATGGTTGTTGTTTTCAAGGCCCAGCATGGAGCAGTGAACTAGGGCAAGTGAACGACGGGAAAAGTAGTCGGAGCTGAGGTCTGTGAGAGCAAATGCACCAAACAGTGTATTTTTAAAATGTTGGAAAAATGGCCTTCTGAGAGCCATCTGTTATTTAGTGTTTTCAGAGCCCTGTAATTAAAAGGTATTAGCAGTGGTGGAGTTGGGTCTAGGGCTGCACCAATGGTGCACCATTGTCTAAAAACAAAGCACTATGTTGGGAATGATTTGATGAGCTCTGAGCTAATGTATAGCTTTTTTTGTTTTGTTTTGTTTTAAACCAGTTCCCCTCCACCATCTTGCGCCAGAGCCCTGAGCCTTAGGGAATCACTGCTGGTTGTTCAAGTTGCTGTTTTTACTTAGACTCAGACCGAGTATATTCTCTCTCTTTCTCTCTCTCCTTCCCTCCCTGAATCAGGCAGAGAGAGTACAGAAATTTATTTTTGCTCTTTTGTGTCAAGGCTGACTTATTTTTATCTTCATAAATTATTTCTCATTCTTTAAAAAATATCTCATTTAATGAGATGTATTTCTAAGTGACTAGGGCTATACATATTTCAGAAGGCACCCTCAGGGACCATCTGAGAGCCTAGCCCGGCAGGAATAATTCCAAGCCCAATTTGCTCCTGTCCTGGTGCAGGCCTCAGAAGCCAGGGTATTAACCGGACCCCAAAGAGAGTGTGCAGCAGAGGTGAGTGTAAAGATGGAAGATGCATACATAAGGAGGGAGGATGGATTCTGCCCTCCCAGCATCCTCATAGGTTGCCTGATAATTATTTATAGCCCTTGGTAACTTTGATAACTTTGTAATAGTTGGGATCAAATTTCCATGGAGACTGGGATAGAAGAAGACGATGAAAGTCCTCTCTATTTGGTCTTTAAGCAACAATTTCTATGGGCAGTTGCTGACTGTAGATCTTATACTAGAAGAAGTTGAAAGGGAAGCCCCAGGTCCTCAAAAGCCAGAGTAAACATTATGGCATCTAATTCGGTGTCATAGATATTTCCAGTTACGGTTTGAAAACATTTTGACACATGAATGAACCTCTGAACTTTATAAAGGGGGCTGCCTTGAGGGAATAGGAAATCATTATTATTCCAATAATGGCTTTCTGATGTCAGAAGAAAGTAAAGATACAGGGAGATGAGGAAATAGGAATGAATAAAAAATAAAAATAATGATGACAATGACTAAATGGAATAGCTAGCAATATTTATGCTTTTTACTATGTGTTAGAAACTAAGCTACAGGCCTTACTTATATTATCTTATTTAGCCTTGCAGTAATTCTGTGAAGCAATTATATTACTCCCTTTTTTCAGAAAAGAAAATTGAATTTTATAGAGGTTAAATAGTAAGTCCAGTTGCACACAGGTTGAGTATGTCAGAGCTCAGTCTGGCCCAAGACTTCAGAGAAGAGGGAAATAGAGGGTGAAGAAATGGGAAAGATGTGGGGAGAAGAGGGAACTTTACAGGTAAGAATACAGGAAACAAGTTCTTTTTGGATGGCACAATATGCAAGGTAAAAATATTTGGGCTTATAAAATATATGCTATACTGGGAATTTCCATGAGGTTGTGTTTTCAAATAAAAATGTTCTTGTTTTCCCAGTTGACAGGTGTTATATTTGTTCACAGGTGTTTGAAGAAGTAGCAAGATGGATTATAAGCTAATGAAAGGTAAGAAGTGTTCCTGGGGTGTCAGCCACTCATCTAGTGGGAGGGATTAATAGCCACAAAATCCAAGTGCTGTTTATTATTACACTTTCAGAGAAGAGCTAGGTTCTCGGGCACTGACAGTTCATTGGAACTTGTTAGAGCCACTCAACTCTTCAGCATTGGGAGGGGTGTGACTCTAAATGACCTCTAAATTCCCTTTCTCCCCTATGGTGTTACTTGATCTCTCTC
The DNA here is from genome assembly GCF_015220235.1 of Choloepus didactylus. NCBI lineage: Eukaryota > Metazoa > Chordata > Mammalia > Pilosa > Megalonychidae > Choloepus > Choloepus didactylus. The sequence goes on along the minus strand of NC_051308.1, from coordinate 81,235,215 downwards.
ACTCCCTACCTTCGTCCATCTACCTATCCTATCTTTTACCTTCACCTCTTTAGATGGTTCCTAAATCTAGATCAATGCCATGCAGAATGGGTCACCTGGAAGCTTTGAAAAGCCAAGCACAGATAGAGAACTAAAGTAGATAAAACTAATGTTTTGTCCCTGGGCTGACTACACAAATAAGCAGGTCTTTAATTCCCTTGCTTGGTTTGTCCCATCTCAAGTTTTCTAGAGGTCCAGGCAGGAAGCAAAAATAGCAGCTTTGGTGGCTGCATTTCCAAGGTGGCCATAGGCTGGTGACTCTTTTTAGTGAAATGGCTGGTAGAAGGAGGTGACACTTGTGTTGTGGTGCCTGAAGATCTTCCAGCTCTGCCACCTACTAGCTGTGGGAATTATGCAATTTACATGGCCCTTTAAGCTGTGATTCCATATCTATCAAATGCAGATGTCGTACGCACCTCATACTTTCTTATGAGGAGTGAGTGAGATAATCTTCATTATTACTTAGCACAGTACCTTGTGTTAAGTTGCTCAATAAATGTTACCTCGCTAGAAGATAGGGATGCATGTTAAGGTGGATAAAAGGAAATTCAGGGAGTTTGTGATGGATGACAAAGTAGGAGATAAGGTCTTTTATTTAATTTGAGGCTTAGAAAATTTCTCTGGGAAATCTACAGGGTCGGAGAGTCAGTAAGAGCCCACCAGCTGGGACCTGGTGGAGACGTGACGGTCAGGTTGAAAAGCTGGATCTGATTCAAAAATCATAATCTCAGCTCAAGTCCAAGGAGTAAAGCTCATTCCTCACATCACAGCTGGAAATTAGCCCTATATCTTTGGAGGAATGACCTTTAATGTAGTGCTTCCCCTTCTGTTCCTTTGGTATTTGATCCAGCAAATATTTATTGAATACTGTTCTGGTTTGCTAAAGCTGCCAGAATGCAAAATTCCAGAAATGGATTGGCTTTTACAATGGGAGTTTATTAGTTCACAAATTTATAGTTCTAAGACCATGAAAATTTCCCAGTGAAGGCATCAATAGGATGATACCTTCTCTGAAGAAAGGCCGATGGCATCTGGAGTTTCTCTGTCACATGGGAAGGCACATGGCAATGTGTGCTGGTCCTTCTTCTCCTGGGTACTGGTTCCAAAATTGCTTTCTCCAAAATGTCTCTGGGCTTCTCTCTTAGCTCCTTGCTCTCACCTTCTGTGCATTCTTGCTTGTTTCTCCCAGGGCATTTTTCTCTAAGCGTCTCGGGGTCCTCTCTTAGCCTCTATGGGGCAAAATGTGGATTTCATTTCTTAGCATCTCTCCTGGTTCTGGTTTCAACAGCTGTCTCCAAAATGTCTCTGGGTGTTTTCTCTCTAAGCATCTCTGAGCTCTCTTCAAAATGTCTCTGCCTTTTATCCTCTCATAGAGGATGCCAGTGAAATAACTAGGACCCACTTTGAATGGGCAGGGTCACTTCTACATGGAAATAATCTAATCAAAAGGTTCCACTCACAATTGGGTGGCTCACATCTCCATGGAAACGACCTAATCAAAAGATCCCACACACAATAATAGGTCTAACCCCACAAGAGTGGATAAAAAGAGCATAGTCTTTTATGGGGTATGTAACAGATTCAAACCAGCACAAATACTATTTACCAGGCACTTTCCATTACAAAAGCTTCAAAGATGAAAAACGATCCCACAGTTGAGCTTATGTAGCATGTGTTCACGGTAGCACAGAGGAGGAAATGTTTAATTAGCAGCTGGAGTCAGGTATATGAGAGGATCACTAGACTAAGTGGGGAGAAGGAGAAGAGAAAATATAGGCAGAAAGACTAACTTGTTCAAATGCATAACATTATGTAAGAGTTTGATGTTCTCATTTTCATTTCCTCAAGCGTTATTGCTTTTTACCTGGTTGGGCCACCTCCATGAAACAACACAAAAGAAGCCTTCTGAAAAAGCATGGATACTTACTGAAGAGGCTGCAAGGAGCTAAGTTGGGACAAGTGTTAACCACATGAGGCTACAAGGGTACCCCTTGCACAATCAAGCTCCAGTTGTGTTGGCTTCATAACTCAGGCAACACAGGAGAGTTCAGGGGACAACAGCAGTTCTCAACTGGCAAAAAATAGAAGGTCAAAGTCACAAGGGTTCCTGGTGAACACACTGTATACAGTGAGAAGTGGAATAAGTAAGTTTGGGAGCAGAGGGATGGACTGATGAAATTAGGGAGGTCAGGGGACTGAGGTCATAATGTTTGATGTTTGGGGAATGTGAAATAATAGACCATACTAATCATTGCCACCTAAGTTCGTATTGCTCTTACTTGAATTAGAATAGACAACTACCTATGTAGTCTGGATGGAGTGACATCATGAGAAAACATCACGAAATCTTAAAATCTTATCTCCGAGAAGGACCTTCGAGATCATCTGGTCTAGAAATTCGATTCCCATGTGTTATGAGTGGGTGTCAGCCTTGGTGCAGCTTCAGGAAGCCTCATTTATTTCTATGCATGTGTTATGATGTGAAAAGGGTCCAATCTCATCATTTTCTATGTGAAAAAAACTGAAGGTAGTGAGGTGAAATAGCTCGGCAAGTTGTTTCGAGCAGAGACAGAAATGCAAGGTGGATATCCTCAATCCAAGAATATTTCCTTAACCCACCATGTCTTAGCTCTTCCTCCTCTGGTTTGGAAGTTTCCTGTACAAGTACTGGGTCATTCTATTCAGGTCAGGCCTGGTATTTTAAAACTTGGATTATGTCAACCCCCTGCTTAAACCCTGCAAAGGCATCCCATTGCCATACATAAAATCCAAACTTCCACCTCAGGAACGCTCCACTTGCTTGTCTTCTGCCTGGAATTCCCTTCACCCAGATCTTCCTCCTTCTCTTCATTCAGGTGATGATTCAAATGTCTTCCCTGCTTATCTGCCTTACTGAAGTACTCTATTGCATTATCTTGCTTTGTTATCTTCATATCACTTTCTACTAGAGCAAATGGCTTACTGTTTGTTTTTTGCCTATCTGTCTCTTCTACTAGAATGTAAGCAGTGATCTTGTCTGAATTGATCCCTAGAACAATACCTGGCTCTGAGTAGGCATTTCAGTGATTTTGTGAATTAATGAGCTGTCTCTTCTGAGATGTGAAGTATCCTGGGAAAGTCATATATGAAGTCTTAATCAGTCATAAACAGCTTGTTGTGAATTTGTTTATTGCTTCTTTCCAGGGCCCCAGCTAGCAGGGATTCATGACTATCTCTAGCAGCTCAGTGGGAGAAACAAGAGGATTAATGAGGATTGCAGATAGGCAAAGAGGTTTGCTTTGTGGAGGGTGGGGAAGGAGAGGCTCAGGTAGGGTGGGGGTGGGGGGTTGACTGAATAAGGTGCAAGAATCAACACCTGAAAGGGTTCTTGGAGAGGAGAAGAGTTGGCCATCAGGACACCTTTCATTCTCCTCACTGGTTTATGCAAAGCTGACCCCCAACACAGACATTCTTAGAAGCAGGCAGAGAAGAGCTGGGAAACATCAGGGCATTTGCTCCAGCTTAGATGTGGCCTTCTTTCCACCTGCCCTTGACCATCAGGATTCTTGTCACTTGATGCCACTTGCTAAGAGGAAATTCAGAGAAAGCACATAAATAACTACTAGATATAGACTGGAACAGGAATCTAAAAAAAAAAAAAAAAAAGTGGATTCCTAAGAACTCTGGAACCCCTCATGAAGTGAGGCTAGAGCAAGGAAAATGGGAGCAGAGAGTGAGAGGCCAAGGGACAAGGGCAGGAGGTGGAGAGAGAAGCTCCTTGAGGAATCAAATAAGAACAATGACAAGGGCTTCTGGAAACAATTAACAGCAGTGACAGCTCTATTCAGGAGGGAGGAATGAATAAATCTTAGAACCACCCCTCAACATCCAAGTGGGAAGGACTTAACAGACAGCACCTCCAATAGACGGCACCACGCACAGCGGCATGGGGAGAAAAGGCAAAGGTTGGATTTTGCTGGGTTTCTTATCGCCTCAGAGTCTCTGTTGAATTTCTTTTGGGATAGGGCTGTGTCCTTCCCATCTGAATAGTCTGTAGGCCTGTGCACAGAATTACGTAAGATATATGCAGAGAAGTAACAGGATTTCTGGGAAGCAGATCTTAAAGCCTTATTTTTTTTTAAAAACTGCATTGCTAAATTTAGGGAAATGATTCAGAAGACACCCCCACTCCATCACATGCACAAAAGCCTAGTGTTCTTTGCACGTTTAACTCTTCTAGGCATTTTATTTTTTATCTGGTCTCAGCCTAGGACCTTGTATTTGTCTGCAAAGTTTATTGCTGTAGGGATTGTCAGCCTTTTTTTAGGTGAAATGATGGCTTGGACTAACATGAATAAACTATGAAGTAGGGTGTGACATCTTCTCAGGCGGATCAGAAGTTTGGGAACTGCATGGTTCATAGGGGAAATGTGTTCCTCCTCTAGAGCCTGGGGAGGTTTGGAGTAGTTCTTCTTGACAGTCAAAGGGCATCGAATCTTTGAAGTGCCAAAACTGGAAACAGGCTTTTGACATCAGACTCATGCTATTGGCTAGATCATTTAGTTCATTTCCTCTTGTCTGGGAGATTGTGGGCTGTGGATAGTAAGATGTCCAGGTTCAAATCCCAGATCTGCTACTGATCAGCCAAGTCTTTCTGAGCACAACATTTCCTCATCTAGCCTCATTTTCCTCCTTTGTAAAATGACAGGGTTGAACTGAATCAGCCCTTCCCAAATGGATCCATGGAATTCTAGTGGGAATACACAGTGCATCCTTTTATCCCTTCTTTTAGTTATTCACAAAGCTCAGTAGCACTTTTAAGACTTTACTATGTCCTATAATAATAATAATAATAAAAATCTTGTTGATCACATTATTTTCCAAGCTAATGTGCCCATGAAACAGGCCCCTACATCACTCTCCTTTCACTCTCCCCAAACCACCCCCCCCCCACACACACACACACACAACTCTTCAACCTCTATCTCATTTGGCTCTCATGTTCTAAGGAACGCATTTTTGGAAATCCTAAACTGGATGATCTTGTGGATGATCTTGTGGGCTCCTTCCAGATTCAGGTCAGCTCTACCACCAAGGCCTACTTCTTGCCAAACATGTGCTAGATCCAACGAGAAAAGACTCAGTCCCTGCCTGCAAGTTGCTTATAATCTTGGTCTATTTGGTCTGTGTGATAGAAAAGTAGGTTGTCTAGTTAGCTGATGACATCACTCTGAAGTGTGAGCAGGATGCCCCAAAAGTTAAGGATTCCTTGTGGTTAGCTGACTGATAAGTGAAGAGCTTGCCCTAAGTCCTTAGTTTTTTGCTTGAGAGTTCATCAGAAATTCATGGATCCATGCTGAAGTTTTGATGGGAAACCTGCATTGTTTCCCAACCAATCCCCTGGATACTGGGCTGAGAGCACTCTCTCCTGGCTCTGGGGAGGACCGTGATCAAGTGTGGCCATTATGGGATTAGTGGATGATTGTCAAGAATCATGCCGACAGTGGCATGAGCTTTTGCTCATAAACGGCATGCCTGAAATCCATTTGAGGGAAATAAATTTAAATCAAGAGCAGGAAGACTCTTGTTTGATGGTGGAGCAGCTAAAAATCTATTCTAATTTATTTTATCAAAACATTCTCTGATTGGGGAAAAACCACAATCTGCCTCAGGCTTTACAGCTGATGGTACCACCCACCATGTCTCTGGATGGCCTCATGACCAAGGACATTTGTTGTAACTTTGATGTGGCCCTCTAACTGTGCCAACGGCACGATGGTACATGATATCAAGCCATTAAAGATACTGCTAATGGGTAAATGCTACGTAGTGAAAGAACAGAAAAGACGCCGCTTCAGATGCACTGATGACAGATCACCTATGACATCCGAAACATCTCCCAAATAAAAACAGAGTCAGCTTTAATGAACACTCAGAAAGACAGGCCTTCTGTGCCCTTCTTGCAATACAGTGTTAACAGAGGTGACGTTTGATTGGAGGAGCAGTAAATGAAAATGCAAAAAAAAAAAAAAAAGAAAAAGAAAAAGACGTGGGGAGGCTGTGGGATGGGAGGAAGGTGAGAAAGGCAATTTATGAACAATAGGACCACAGGATGACAAAACTGAGCAAATGGAATTTGGAGAGAAATTTCAGGAGTGAAGATGTATTCAATTTCAAGTCTAGGGAAGTCTAATGCCCACTCCCCCGCCTCACCCCCATATGTGTAGCAGCAGGCAAAAGAGAACATTGTTTCCTAAAAAGAGAGTGGGATGCTGGAAGAGAGAAGTAGGAGAGAGAAATAGCAGCTTTTATGAAAGCCACGGTGCTTTTTTCTCTAATGGACTGTCACTTGAAGCCAAGTGCTGCAGGGCACCATGCTAAACCCACCTCAGAGAGGGGGATTAGATTTCCTAATTAGCCTTTCTCATCTCATTCAAAGCTGCAGCCCTGGCAGTTTAATGTCTTTCAGGGAGAAAATGCAAGGAGAGCCGGGGTGGCAGCTTTCTCTGCTCAGAGGCCACACCTGCGGGGTGTTGGCCCTGGGGGCGTTGGGTCCCAGAGCACCAGCAGGGCCAACCGGCTGCTAAATCTGAACTCCAGAACCCCTTTTCTGAGTGCCTCCTCCTCCCCTTCTCCTTCCTCCTCTCGTAGCCCCAGTTTTTCAATCTTTGTCGAAACCTTGTTTTTTTCCTCTTCTTTCTTCCCGTCTTGGCCCCACTTCCTCATTTCCCCACTCAGACCCACGGCACATCTCATAAGAAACTGTCCTGTCAGCACTTTATAGAACTTCTTGTCGTTATGCTGCAATCACTGCAGACTGCCAACTCCGAGGAACTCCAGCCATCTTTTTTTCTCACTTTCTTTTTTCCTGCTTGGATGACTGATAGAGAAAAATCTAACAATCTCTGTTTCAGCCGAGCCCTCTGTCATCCCTGGCATTCCTTTCTCTTGATACTTCCCTCTCCCTTTCCCAGCAGAGGGCACCCGGCATTTCACTCCCCTCCTTCCTTTTCTTAATGCTGTCCTTCCCCCTTCCCTCTCTCTACCTAATAGAGGAGAAAATTTTAGCATTCCCAAGGATGGCACAGGAGAGAGGGGGTGAAGAGGAGAGAAAAGAGAAGGAAAAGGAGACGTTAGCAAGTTGGCCAGAGGAAGCTGGCATCCTTGGATGAAGAAGTTAGTGAAACATCCCAGTAGGGAAACCTATAGGTTTACAAGCAGGAGGGCGTGATGTTCACTCTGAAGCTATTTGTGTTGGTCGGATAAACACCCTTTTTCTATTCCGCATCACAACTCACCACAAAACAAGGGACTTGTGAGAATGCCGTTGTGTAGAATTTCATGAAGGAGCAGAGGATTTTTTAGATCTGGGGCTTTGAACAAGTTGCTTAACCTCCTTGAGCCTAGGTTAACTCCCTTTCTGTTAAAGGAGGAATAATAAAACCCTTGCATATGGTTTAAAGGACACTATGAATGTAACTCCGCAGTCCCCGGCACACAGAAAGCACTCAGTAAATGTTCGTTCTTCTACTATCTATCATCTCAGTCTTATTTCCTTGTCTTGTTGTTTTTGGACATTGTTCCCCTATCCATCTATTATTTGTGTATCTTCTTATTTTATCTGTATCATCATATAAATATGCTCAAAATTCTCTCTTATAAGACCTATGTTCCCTCCTGCTCTATTTCTCTTCTGTAAGTCAAGACTTGATACAATCATCTGAATCATGTGAACTTCCTCAGCTCCCAATCAGTCCCTGGTTTCCTGTGCTCTGGCTTCAGCCCCAATATGCCACTGAAACTTCTCTTGCTCAAGTTACCAGAGATCTTCAAAATGGTCAGATCCAGAGGACTCTGTTCAGCCCCTTTTTACTTGACCTCTTAGTGACGTTTGCACTAAGATCACTCCCTCTTCTCTTTGAGACATGGACTATCCCACCTCTAGCATGGAGGTCACCAGTGCCCTTCTTATGTGGCCTTTCAAATTCTGTGTCCCCCTAGAGTTCCCTAGCTGGCCCTTTTAAAATTCATACCCTATATTATTTTCCTGGGGAATCTTATTCACCACCAACTGCTCAGCCACCATCCATATGCTGATGACCCTAAACCAATTATTTCTCTAATCTTTCCAAAGCACCATGCCCATTTTTCTGACAGCCTAGCCCTTCGGGTCAGCAAGTATTTATTGCAGCACTTACTATGTTCTAGGTTTTGTTCCAGGGAAATTAAACATACCTCCCCGGATGCCAAGGGGGCCCTGCAGGTTTGGACTAAGTCCCAACTTCCCGAGATTTTCCCAACTCCATTAACAGGGATAAGGAGGGAGCTTCACACTTTCAAACCAGGTTCATTCCCTCCAAACAGAGGTCAAGAGTAAGCTCTGCAACAAAACTAAGACTCCAGGCCTCCTACCTGCCAAGGGCAGGGGTCAAGAGAGCCCCAGTCTCCCACACTTCCGGGCACACAACCATTCCCCAAAGTCACAGCCTGACACTCAGTGCATCCCATCAGTGTCTGCTTTGAGTCCACCCAAGCCAGCCTCACTATGGATTGTTTCCCCTGTTTACGTCAGTCACCACAAGACTCCCAGGTCACCCCTCATTTCCCCTCTTATCAACCCTATATGGCTCCATGCAATTCAATTCATATCCCACCCCTCCCCAGATTCCAAAGCCTTCTGTGCCCTTTCAAATTCACGGTCCATCATTAGCAAAAAGAAAACCCTGTCTCCAGCTTCTCTGAACATTCTTTCACCTTCTTGCTCTAGAGAACACTTGGCTCTCACCTGAGGAAACCACTTCCAGTACAGAAGGGGCAATTTTTCCTCCCGCAGCCTTCATACTTCAGGGCTCACAGGTAGGATGAGGTCCTGCTTGCTCCTCATTGCCACTTTCCTACCTCTCTTCCTTTCTCCTCCCCAAGTACTCCAGCTTTGAATCGTATGTCCTCAGATGGTATCATCCCCTACCCCTCCTTGTAGCTATAATTTACTGACATTCTGTCATTTTTTTCCACATAACTTCTCTCTTAATATTTGGTGATTTTAATATGCAGGAAGATGAGCCTGCCGACCCCCAGGCCACTCAGCTCACTCACTTTGCCCCTCCTCTGGTGAGCTTGTCCTCCACCCTCCCTCAAGTGCTCACTCCCATGGTGACACCTTAGACTTTTTCATATCAAATCACAGCAGCGATTCTATAACACAATTTCCATGCCACATCTCCCTGACCCTATCTCCTATATTTTCAGTTTTCTCCTTCTAAAGCCCCAGATCTAAAAAAATTCTTTGACTCCACTGGGACCTAAAATCCATAGATCCTACCACCTTTTCACATCCATCCATTAATGTCTTCTCCTCTTCCCTCCTGAAATTCTATAGTCAATCCTCAGTAACTTCCATGAATATAGCCTCATTTCCCTCACCTCTCTCATTTCGTTGCATTTGCTTGGCAAAACTCCAAATGTGACTATTTCTTCTTGCCAGCTCTAGCCCATAGACTCATGCAGCTGTAAGCACACACGTATCCATGCTGACAGACCTCACTTTAAAGTCATGCCCATGACCTCAACTGGGGTCTCAGTGCTGCTGGGCAACCACACTGTGTTTCCCTAGTCCACTTGGTATCTCACACTATCAGATGATGATTTCATACCTTCTCTTTCTCCTCACACATCTGACACCTCTGCCCCCATTCTCACTCTCAGCAGATGACCTTGCTTCTTACTTTCCTGATGAAATTGGAGCCATCAGAAGAGAACTTCCACAAATCTCCACCACCCTTTCTACCCACCTCCAACCATCTGCACTATATACTCTGCCTTCCTCCTGTTATGAAAGACAAACTATCTATTTTCTACGTGATGCCAATCCCTCACTTCTGTGATTAAGAATACCTGACTGGGACGAGTTGGGGGTGTAGGTCTCTGTGTGCATTTCTACGTGTGTGTGTGGGGGGTGGTTGTTTCCAATTTCTTGCTGTTGTAAGCAAGACTGCTGTGAGTATCTATTAAGATACTAGATTTTAATTTTGAATATTGGATTACTTCCTTAAGATGTACTCCCAAAAAGTATAAGGATGTGGACAGACCTTATTATTATTATTCATACTTTCATGATTCAAGAGAGAGAGACAAGGAGAGAGAAAAAATGAGATATTGGGGAAATAAGCAGATTCTGTCTCATTGTTGGTTATGAAGGAAAAAAATTAACTTTATGAAACTGAAACTTTAATAGAACTGAGGTACCATAAAAACAATATTTAGGCAATGTGTCTGAGTTTATATGTTATAATGCATTCAGTCCAAATAACTTTTATATCCATTCCTTTCTCCCCCCAAATTGTCAATTTTTTTATGTTTAGAGTTTTACTCTGAGAAATAACCAAAGAACAAAGCAATAAAACACTAAAATATTAATTTCTGCTTGTATCATTTATGCCAATTTGCAGAAAACAATTCTGGAAAAGGATTTCAAATATACAATTTTCTCATAAATAAATATTTATGAAATTAAATTACTAAACCTTTTTCATATTCTAAGAACTGCACAAACATACAGATAACCCTGTGAAAACTTTTCTGATATTGGAAGGAGGAGAGTAGTAGAAGGTCAAATAAACCATGTATGCTGACCACCTTCTTTTTGTACTTACACAGATTTCTGTTATTTAGAGTAAGCAATGTTGATTTTTCCCTATAATTATTTGATTTGTATTTTTCCATTATTAAAGCAATATATCTCCAGCTAAACTCGATGATTTATCATTTACTTTAAAAAAAAAAACAAGAACTCTTCTCTTACTCTAAGCCCAGTAAAGTCACAGTAAAGGAATAAAGATGCATAAATCCTCAAGGAACAAAAGAATATAGAAGTAAACCATAGATAGCAAGAGATATGGGCAGTTTTAGAAGACGGAAGTTAGATGGAAAGAGAAGCGACTGACTTAGCAGAGTGGAGTAAATGCCAACCTATGTGCCGAGAAAAAGGTGACTCACATAATACATCCTCAGAAAGGCTCCATGTCTAGAGACCCAGGCACTGCCAAAGATGAGGGTGAGGCACAAGACAGAACAGGGGCTTGGGTGAATTCTATACACAGCCAGATAGCTGACCCTTGCAAAACATCAGAAGTTGATTCTCCAGTGAAATTGAACAAGAGGGATGGCAGACATGGGGGACACCAGGCACTGAAAACAGGAAGTTAGTGAAAGTTTTCATTTTAAATTTCTTTTTCTCACCTTGCTCCCTGGACATAGGCAATCAGGCATTGTGTCATCCCACCTCCAGTCAGGAAATTGGGGCATTCTTCTACGGAGTACAGCCCCAAATTAAGGATTTTCATATATTAACATACGTGGGTCTCCCAGTGAAAAGCTGACTCCACATTGTACTGTGGTGAAATCCAACAGTCTACAAGATTGCATATGCCATGCATGCATGCAAATAGAATTTTTAGTGCTGTATTTTAACATTGAATGGCCAAAATTTATGAGACATTTAAGGAGAAACTCTAACATTATTTGGCTCTTCAACTCAGAATATGGTATGTTTCTCCATATATATGTATTTATAAAATTTTGCAGTTTCTTTTTAATACTTGTAGATCACTTGGCAAAGTATTGGATGTTAAAAAGTTTAACACTGTCTTTGTAGAGACAGACTAAAGGCAACTTATGAACGGAGGAAAATAGAGGCAGGTGTGAGTGCCAATGTATAATTAACCAATTGACTATTTTAAGCCAACTTTTATACCTTTTAATAGATTACTGAATGATTTGATTTATTTTTTGTTACAGGTTTCTGTTTATCGTTTTACTATTCACATACTATTCCTCTGTGTGTGTGTGTGTGTGTGTGTGTGTGTGTGTGTGTGTGTGTGTGTGTTTGTGGTGTGTGGGATCAGGGATATCTCTGCCAGGGATATCTGGAGATTGAGAGAGAAAATTAATCACGTGAGAAGAAGGTCCGCTGTTCACCATTGTTGATTCAGGTGGAATGCTTAGGTTAATTCAGGTGGTCTCCTGTGATCCTGTAGTGAAGAGCACCACAGCCTATTAAACAAAGGACCCCCATAACAAAGAATATCTAGCCAAAAATATCAGCACTGCTAAGGCTTAGAAACCTTGGCTTAGACTACCTATCAGACAACCAGCACCACGTGTCCATCTTGTTCAATTCTGAGTCCCCAGCATCCAACAAAGCATACATATTGGTTAAAAGAATGGAAGGAAGAATAAATGAATGTGTTTTCAATAATATAGTTTTAACTGAGAAGCAGTGGTGTGGAGCAGACGTGTGTTATTTGTCAGAATATATACGAACTATATGATTTTCAATCTCCGGCTGGGTGTCCTTGGGAAAGTCACTTAACCTTTCTATACCCTAATTTCCTTGTCTAAGAGTAGAAATGGTATTAACAACATTGCAGGGAATTTTAAGAATAGGAAATAATATAGGCAAAGTGTTTAGCATGGTGCTTGGCACAGAGTAGGAAGCCAATACATGTAAAGAAATACTAGTTGTAATAAAACCTAGCTATCTAGGTCAAGTTTCTTTGAAGCAGGGCCTAAGATGGAGATTCTTGCTCAAATGATGTATTGGGGAGATGTGTTCAGACGAAGGGGAGTAAAGGACATAGGTCATGGAAACATAAAAAAGCTAAGAGGTGGTCTCAGCTAGAGACTAGCCTCATTCTGACTCTAGAGTAAGCTATGGAGTACAAGTTGCTCCATGGAGTTGGTCTCCCCTTGTCCACCAGTCAATGGCCTAAATCCAACCCAAGGGATAAATTGTGTAGCCTCCTGGGCAAGGCAGCTCCCATTTGGACAAAGACCAGTTCTCTGAAGAAAGGGACAGCAGTGTATTATTACCTAAGAACACTCACGATAGCTGGTGCATGGGTGTGTACTACAACTTTCCTACTGGAACTTGCCAGATGCTCTACTCAGCATCTTCCTCCATCTTGAGTCCCATGAAATCACCTAAGTAGCTGGGCAGCTTGTACTGCAGCCTGGACCTGTTGCGCAGTCAGCCCTTGCTCTGGACTCCACTCAAAGCTTGTAACCTTCCATGTTACCTGCAGTGAGTTGTAGTAAATTCTCCAAGCACACTAAATACTACATCTAAAACTAAAGAGGCCAACCAGGCATTATACTTCTTTCTTAGTGGTGGGAGCTGCAAGGTCCAATAACTTGGCCTTTATTTTGGAAGGGATGTCATGGCATGCCCTAGATCATTAGATGCCAGAAAACTTCACTGATATGGTGGGCTTTTGAAACTTTGTAAGGTTTATCTTCCACCTCATGGAGCACATTCATCTTATAAACCAAGGTATCCAGAAAACTTGTTATTTCTTTCTCATGTGGTTTGATTAGGGTGACATCATCAAGGGTGATATCAATTTAATTGACCAAATTGATATTCTGCTAAATGGTCAGACTGTCCAGGACACTTTACACTACATTTTGACAGATAGCAAAGAATAAGCATACATACAGACAAGACCATGGATGCACAGTGTTCAGAATGTGAAATGCTTCTGATCCTCCTTTTCGATGGGTACAACAGATCAATAGCTGCATACCATGCACCTGACTCTGTATTAATTTACTCTTGCAAAGATATCACATCTAGCACTGCAGCTACAATTAGAACTACTACTTGGTTTAGTATGTAGTAGTCCAATGTTATTGGCCAAGATCTATCTGATTTGCAGGGACCAGACTAGTGAATTAATGATAATATTATGGTGTGGTATCTGGCCTTAAATTAAGTTTCAATATTAAGTGCTGCCTTGACATCTGGTAAAATCATGAAGGCCTCAAATGGCCTAACCACAAGTTCCCCTTCCCCTCTGCTCCTGCAGGTAAGATCCCATAGCCAAACATGTGATGTTATCATGGGAACTAGGTACAATGCCTTCTAATCTCCAAGTAGTAGATTTCATTTCCATGCAAGCCTGCCAAATTATCCAAGCAAACCAATCATATTCTCCCATGGGAACCAGGGAGCATCCTATCCTCCTGCATTTCACAGCCCCTGCATAGTTATTCTGCTAACCCAATACAACTTCTTCACAGCCCTGTATGCATGGTAAGTGGTCTCCTCCTTCCCCAGGCTAGGAGTATATGTGACTAATAGATTTCTGTCAATCTCATCTGTCCAGTGTTGGGTGTCGTGTGTTTGGCCATCCCTGGAAACCTAGGGAAGAACTCCCTCCCCTATCAATGAGGTGAAGAGGAACCACAAATAGGGACCACCACATCCATATCCTTTAGATCTCATTGCCCTAGTAAGCAATATTTTAAAACAATCTTGGTGCAATGGCTGGAGATTGGGGGCAGGGGGCAGTTTCAAGGGCTTCAAGTTGGTCTTTCCTACTGCAGGAGTCTTACTGTATAGGTCAAATGCTAAGTATGTCTCTTTCAACTATGAATGTGGGAACTGGAGTAATGACTACAGTGAGGGTCTGTGGATCTATTGGATCTACTGTGAGTTGGATCTGGCCTGAGCCCCATGTGCCCCTCCCGTATCAGGAGTGCCATGTTGGTGCTTTGAGCCCCTGGGTATCAACATCAACTCAAACCCTTAATCTAACAGCTCTTCAAAGAGCTGGTAAATGGTCGAAGATCTCTTTGGGGGAGGATTGGAAAAATAACTGTTGTATACACTCGCAGTGTCCTTCCTCATGGGGATGGAATCTCCCTTTCAGTCAATGGGTTCTGTGCCAAAGAGCCGGAAACTGGCCAAGAGTTTATGAATTTCTACAGGGGTCGTGACTTCAGCTTTTGGTCATTGTGCCAGTTTGAATACATTGTGTCCCCCAAAAGCCATTATGTTTGATGTAATCTTGTGTGGGCAGATGTTACCAGTGTTGATTAGACTGTAATTCTTTGAGTGTTTCTTTGGAATGCACCCCACCCAGCTGTGGGTGATGACTCTGATTGGATAATTTCCATGGAGGTGTTGTTCCACCCATTTGGGGTGGGTCTAAGTTGAGTCACTGGAGCCATATAAATGAGCTGACAGACAGAGGGAACTCAGTGCAGCTATGAGTGATGTTTTGAAGAGGAGCTACAGCCAAGAGGGACACTTTGAAGAATGCACAGGAGCTGCACATGAGAGACAGTTTGAAGACGGCCATTGGAAACAGACTCTTGCTCCAGAGAAGCTAAGAGAGGACAAATACCCCAAGTGCAACTAAGAGTGACATTTTTGAGGAACTGCAGCCTAGAGAGGAATGTCCTGGGAGAAAGCCATTTTGAAACCAGAACTTTGGAGCAGACACCAGCCACGTGCCTTCCCAGCTAACAGAGGTTTTCTGGACACCACTGGCCATCCTCTAGTGAAAGTACCCAATTGCTGAAGTGTTACCTTGGACACCTTATGGCCTTAAGACTGTAACTGTGTAACCAAATAAACCCCCTTTTATAAAATCCAATCCGTCTCTGGTGTTTTGCACTCAGGCAGCATTAGCAAACTAGAACAGTCATCCATGCTTGTAAAATCCTCATTGGTTAGGATCTAGTGAAAAAGTTCTCTTGAGAATAGGCATTTGTTAAGGAGAACAGAATATTCTGTACATATTTCAAAATGGTTAATTTTACCCTCCCTGTGATGGTTAGGTTCATGTGTCAACTTGGCCAGGTGATGGTATCCAGGTTTCTGGTCAAGCAAGCACTGGCCTAACCATTACTGCAAGGACATTTGTGACTGGTTAATAAACCAGAAGGCTGGTTTATTAAATCATCAGTGAATTGACTGCAGCTGTGACTGATCACATCTTCCACAATAAGAGAATGCAATCAGCTGGATTTAATCCAATTGGTTGAAGATTTTTAAGCAAGACAGATAGAGGACTTTCACTTCTTCTTTGGCTAACCAGTGAAGCGTTTTCTGAGGAGTTCATCAAAGTTGCCAGTTTGCTGTCTGAGGAGTTCATCGACTATCTTGATTGGAGTTCCCAGTTTGCTGCTTGCCCTATGGAATTTGGACTCATGCATACCCACAGTTAGTGAGACACTTTTATAAAATCTTATATTTATAGGTATCTCCTGCTGATTCTGTTTCCCTAGAGAACCCTAACAAATACACTTCCCCTGCCAGAAGTACAAGGATATTTTTCTCCTGTCTTCATGGTAGTACTGGGCTGGGCCTCCAGGAGATTTTCTCTCATGGTAGCCTGGTCTTAGTCTCCAGCAATTAGTCAATTATCCCTTAAATATCTCTACCTGATGCTGGATCCAGTGGCAGTTTCTGCTCCTGGTAATTTGTGATCCCCTCTTTCTGCCTCTCTCTCCAGTTTTAGGGAGAGTAGTTTGTCCTGTGACTCCAATTCTCTGACGGTTCTAAGGGGAGTTGTTCATTTTCAGATTTTCATCTTTTTTCCTATTGTGAGAACAGGAGTGACACTTCCAAGCTCTTTACCTGTCGGACTGGAAACTGGAAGTCTGCTCATCCATTCTTGATCTACTTTGACTATATATTAAGCAGTGCCTTTGTCAGCTGTGTTTCTATCTTGTCTCTAGGAACACCAAGTTCTTGTCGTCTCCAGAGATCCCAGCTGGTTAGGCCTCTCTGGCTGCCACTCTGACCGTGCTGTCCATCACGGGAATTAGGCTTCTGGCAGCAAAGTTGCCACCGGCCTCAGCATTTCCAGAATCTTATCATCCCCATCACTACTACAGAACCCAATTCTACCATCAGTCTTGGCTTACAAAAGAGCTATTACTGAGTTTCTCAGTGATACTGAAGCAACCCTCATCAGTGTACTCCTTCTTGCCTTGCTAAATGGAGTGGCCATCTTATACAATAGAGCCATCCCTGCATACCCACTTCTTTGAGCCTTCTTATTCCTTCCTCCACCATTTGCTACAGCAATTCTTGCATTTTTACTTTACTTTGCATAGGTCATTACTATTTCCAAGCTTCCAAGAACTATCCCAACAGCAGTTTAGAGTCATTTCCTAAGTTCCATTCCATACACTGTGGTGGAGTGTCCCAATATCCACAACTTTCCCTTAACCAGCTGTTCCCCTTGATCAGGCACTTTCAGGGTTGTCTTTTAGATACACTCACCCAGCTTCTGTCAGTAAATTCTTCCCAGGTTCTGCTGCTTCTTTGACATATAATATCTCTTCTCCCTTGGCAGACCCAGCACTTTCCTGATTGAGCTATGCTAAGATTTGATCCTAGTTATGGGTCTGTGGCCAGGTGTGGAGGTGGGAACGTATTATGAAAAGTACTCTGTATTGTCTTATTTAAAGTCCCTTTATAGTTTTCAAGCAAGTTAGGGGTGGCGGGGTGGGGGATTCTATCTTCAGCAGTGGGGAATAGGCTACTTCTTCAGGATCAGAGGGTTCAGGGGATCTAGAGATTCAAAATGCATCTATGCAGATATTCCTATCCTGAGTTTCAGGGTCCCACTCTTTCCCTACCAAGGCCCTGCTTGGGCTTTGGAGACTGACTTATGCTAAAAATTCAGCCTTCTCAGAGCTGATCTGCAGTTGTTTCAGTCTCCCTTTTCCCTCCCCCAGATGCAAGAGTTGAGGCTTTCTGATTCTCATGCTTTGCTTTAAGTTTTTGACTAAAAGTCTGAGCCTGTAATTTTCTCTCTTCAACTACCCATCTAATTCCAGAGACTGTATAGTTACTGTTTTTCTCACACCTCTCAAATTCCTGAGTCATTGCACTAGATAGTGCATCCCCTTCCACCTGAATCCCATCCCAGCTCATTACAGATTAGTAATCACACTACTGGAGAATGCCGGGAACGACCACTACCACTACTGCACCTCCTCCAATGGGGTGATTCTCATTGCCATCTGGCCGGCAGCTCCAAAATCCCATCCTTAAAGTCTGCTTTCTAAAACCACCTCTGATAGCAATTGTCTTGAGTTGGGTTCTCTAGCAGAAGAGACTGAGATGGAGATTCTTTAAGTGATGTATTGGGAAAGTGCTCCCAGGATAAGGGGAGAGAAAGAGGCAAGATGGAATGGGAGTGAAAAGCTAAATAAGAACATGATCTCTGCTGAAAACGAGTTTCAGTTTCATGCCACAGGGAAGCTCAAATTGCATCACAAAACAGATCCCACCTGAGGCAAGCAGACCAGCATTTGGTACCACCGTGTCTGTTGCCCTGGGAGGTAGGAGGCATTTTCTTCCTGACAAGGAGGCTTCCTGTTTGACTGAGGTCTATTTTCTGGAGAAGGGACAGTAGTGAATTGCTATCAGCAAACAAAAACAGCAGCTGTGGGATTTGCACACTAGCCTCTAATAGAGTATCCGGGTGGGGAATGAATAGAATCCATTACGCTAACATTTAATGAGTGCTTATTATATATTAAACCCTTTTTCATTGGATGTCTTATTTAAACTTCACAACACACCATGTAAGAGGTATTATGATTATCTCCATTTTAAATAAAAGGAAAATTAAGCTTGAGCGTTTAATCACTTTCTCATGGATACACAATGAGGGTCCATGTTTTCAGGTATAATAGTCTTGTGGATAGAATGGAATACCTCAAATTGTATTTGTAAAATGGGTGCATGCAGAACCCATTTATGTTTGTATCTCTGAAGTTTAAAGTAGGGACCCTACTCCCAGGTTTTAAGTGCCATGCAATAATATTGCCTCCTGAATGTAATTTTGAATCTCAATTCCTAATTATTATTGCTCCATATGCTGATCATATATATACATATATATCAATATGCATATTGATCAGTTGCCAATAATATTAACATCTAATTTCCCAGCTCCTTTGGGAACAGTGTTAACATTACTAAGAAATTCTCATTTAAGTAATGGAGAGGCCAGAAAATCATTCTAAATATGCCATTAATAATAATTTATTTAGTTTTGGACTGTGTGATAAGTACTTTATGTCCATTTTCTCACTATGAAGCAAGGTCTCATTGTATCCCATAATAGAGATAAGAAAATTGAGGCTCTGAGAGGTTTATTAGCATGCCTCAAATCACCTAACTATGAGGGATAGGTCTGGGAGGTGAACCTCAAAGTATCATCTGACATCAACACTACTTTCATATGTTAGTGAGAAAATGGCACATAATTGATACACAAATATAAAGACAATTGGTGATGCAGACCTCAATATGGATAAAGGAAACTTTCCACCTTCTCAGCTCTTTTTCACATGAACCAAATCTGAAAGCTATGAAAGAGATGGAAAATTTCAAAAAACACTCATTCACCCAGTGTATCACTGAGCAGAACATTTCTGAGATAAGAAGGAAGAATCATTAATAATGAGTTGCTAAAATAAAAAGTATTTTTCTAGAAGCAGTGCCCCGGGCTGACACAGGATTGAGTGTCTCTGACTCCATATCTTGGCCGAGATCATCAAATTGGGTTTTTCTGGCCTAGAGGAAGATGAGTGTTTGCAGTGGGGTGGGGGATATCTGTTACCATGGAAACCATGCCAGCCACTTACCCTGGATAATGCTACCTCAGAATGCTAGAGGGTTTTTTTTGCTTCCTTTCCCTACCTGCCAACTCCCACCCTCAATGAGTAAGTCATTTGCTGAATCATTCTCAGCTCTATTTCCTGGGGTCCCTTTAAAAAAAGAAGGCAAAGTCTGTCCCCTCTGGTAGCTGAAGGCTACTTCTGTTGTCCTTGGACAAGTTTCTTAGCCTTTCTCAGTATAGATTTCCTCATCATGAAATGAGAATAACCTACCTCTTGGGATTGTTGTGGGGATTAAAACATATATATATGTCCATATATATAGATATATGATGCCATATATATATGGTGCCTAGGACAAAATAAGTTCTCAATCAATTCAGATACCTTCTCCACACCTCACTCTTATTTAAAGTAGAAATAGAGTATTAAAATACCTAAGAAGCCCCCCTCATAGCCTCTTCTAATCTCTACCCCCTTTTTCAAAGGTAACTATTATCCTTATATCTAATATCAGAAATTAGCTTTTTTCAAGCTTTATATAAACGGAATCATCCAGTATGTATTTCCTCATATATGGCTTATTTTTATCAATATCATGTTTGTGATATTTATCCAAATTGCTGCATATCACAGTAGTTTTTCTTTGTCATTACTTTATAGCATTCTATCATATGAATGAACTATTATTTATTTATCCATTCTATGTTTGATGGCCATTTGGAGCTATAATGAACAAGGTGCTATGAACATTCTTGTACTAGTATTTCACTCTACATATGAATAAATTTCTGTTGGCTATATCTAGGAGTAGAGTTGCAAGGTGTAGTGTTTGCCTATGTTCAATTTTAGTGAAAACTTCTGGTTTTCCAAAGTGGTTGTACCTGTTTACACTCATGAACAGACTATGAGAATTTCAAGTGTGCATTTTCCTCACAAGCACTTGCTGTTGTCTTTTTCATTATGGCTATTTTAGTAGATGGTCAGTGGTATTTTGTTGTGATTTTCATTTTCATTTTCATTTTCTCAGTGACTAATGATTTTGAGCTCCTTTTCTTATGTTTATTGGGTATTTAGTATCATCTTTTGTGAAGTGTCTGTTCAAGTTTTTTTTACCCATTTTGCTACTGAGTTAAAACTATGTATCTTTTTTGCTTTTAGCCCTACTCCTGTGTCGTCCCTCAGTGATTAAAGTCTTACCTTTCCTACAGATCCTTTTACATAAGATATATGCAGAATTCCATCAGTGATTGTTTTAATATTGCATTAGAGCAGACCAGGATTGTGACTTTAGCAGCAGGATTTCTGAGTTTTCACTGTCTGAGGCCTCCCCTGACATTATGTCTGACTCCACTAAAGAAAGTTTTCATTAAAAAAAATTACAAATAGCAAGTATTGGAAATTGAAATAAGTAGTTCCAGGTGCCAGCAAATGAAAGGTTTATTTCACAGACTCAAATTTTTAAAAAGACGCTTCTGGTCAATTTTCATTTCATCAAGCACAAATGAAAAGTTTTCCAAGTCCTGGGCTGGGATTCACTTACGTCAAGTAACAGCCCACATAAAAAATTCCAGGACTGAAAAAAAAAAAAAAAAAAGACACTTTGATGAAGTCATTGAGAAACATTATAATGGACTTCACTATTAAATACCAGCATACAAGTATGTAAGGGTATGAAAAGATGAACGCTGCTGATATTTATATGTAAATGAAACACATAGAAGAAAGAATCAGCTAAAAGGAGAAAAAATCATCTTTTCCCAGTTTTCTAGCTAATGGGCACAGGACAAGGTCTACTATCAAAGCCAAATGCTTTTGACAGAGGACACAAAGCACAAATGAGATAGATCATAACATTATCATAATTCATAATATTATTATTCTGGCCATCATGGATAATGAGTTTTGGGCTTACCTTGTAATCATAAGTAACTCTAAAACTGCATAAAATATATTAAGGGAGAATTTTTAGATATTGCACAAGAGGCAGCATAGGGCAGTGATCTTTGAGAGATGGAAAACACATGTGTTGAACTCAACAGTCATCCTAGATTTCTGCCTGGGGGCAACACAGAGAAGAAGAGACCACAAACAAAACAGAGGTCATGCTGAGTGGAGACAACAAAGATTAGAGTTTGGGGATATTGAGGTGACAGGAATTTGTGGTACTAGAAAGGCAGGAGATGGAATGAAAGAACCCCCAGATATCCGCATAGGGGTCTCCTGGATTCTTTGGGTGAAAAACTAAGTTGTACATGCAAGAGGCAAGATTGCGCAAGGGCATGGCACAAACTAGCTGCTAGGGGACTGTGAGCTCAATGGAAATTCACATGTGTGCATGGTGCTAGGAGATGGTGGAGTTCCTACCAGTCAAAATGGAAAGATTTTGCTGAACATCCCAGGTATTCAATTGAAAACCAGAAAGGCCACATTTTAGGAATAAAGACCATACAATAGCATGAGGGCTACTCCAGACCTCCTCTAATAAAGCCTAAAACCAAGTCTCCACAGGATCAAGATGAGTCACTAGTAAATTGGCTGCTAGAACAACATTCAACAACCTTTAAAAGAGAGCTTAGCCCAGACTTTCTTCAACACAGCATTTGCTACATCTAATGTAAAATTAAAAATTACTAGACATCAGAAGAGCAAAAAAAAAAAAAAAAAAAGTGTTAGATAATCATGCAGAGACCCAAAGATGACACAGATGTTGAAATTAGCAGAAAGGAACTTTAAAACAACTATTACAAATATACTCAAGGATTTCAAGAAAACTATAGACATAATGTGTGAACAGATGGGGAAATCTCAGCAGAGAAATGGAAACTATAAAAAAAGAGAATCAAATGGAAATTCTAGAAATGTAAGTACAACATCTGGAAGGAAAAATTTACTTGGAGGGCTTAGTAGCAGATTTCTTCCTGCCAAGAAAAGGATCAGTGATTGAGACAGGCAATAGACACTATCTAAATAGAATTACAGATAGAAAAAAAATATTGAATAAAATAAACTGAAATTTGCAAAGAGTGAAACCTAATGTAAACTATGTACTATAGTTAATAATATAATTACACTGGTTCATCAATTATAACAAAGTCACCCTACTAATGCAAACTATTAATATAAGGGAAACTGTGTGTGGAGGGGCAGTATATGGGAAATTTGTACTTTCTGCATGGTTTCTCTGTAAACCTACAACTGATCAAACAAACAAAAAAACAAATGAAACCTCAAAGATACATGGGACAACATAAAGCAATAGATACATATAACAGAAAAGGGTGGGGGGAGGGGGGAGAGAGATGAGAGAGAAATGGGGCAGAAGAAATATACTTGAAGAAACAAAAGTAAAAAATTTTCCATATTTTTAAATAGCAGTCAACTCACAGATCAAAGTATCTCAATAAACCCCAAGGTAGATAAACCAAATAAAACCATACTTAGGCACATTATAGCCAAACTACTGAAAACCAAAGATTAAACAAACAAACAAACAAATCTTAAAAGCAGCCAGGAAAAAATTATGGCATAGTAGAAAACAATGTGAAAAATTACAGCTGGTTTCTCATCAGAATCAATGGAGGAAAAAGACAAAGGAACGTCTGTAAAGTGTTGTGAAAAAAACCCAAAATGTTCTACCTAAAATTTTATATGCTGTGAAAATATCCTTTAAAAATGAAAGCAGGGTCACACAACTAGTAAGTGACAGAGATGGTTTTCAAAACCCACATGGTCTACCTGAAGCTTAACCCATTATACTCAGTCCTGCCTTTGTGTATTAGAACATGGTGTACAAGTGAAGTGAATCATAGCATTTTGTAACCCATACATCATTACCTATTAAATTAAGGCATGTGGAAAAAAAAAAATGAATACAAAGAAGAGAGATCCATTGATTTGTTAAATAAGATATCAGACCTAGTGCAGGATAAGTGCTTCCCCTGGTCGATGAGGATCTGCTGCCTCCCGCTGGCTATTCTGAAGGATCTACTATTGGTGATTTCTTGCTGTGTTTAAGGTAAAGCTACAGAGATCCTTATTCCATTTAGTATTGGTTCTCATAGGAAATCCCAATGCTTCATTTGCTGCCCAATTCTTGTTGCCTTGGTGTTGAATTTGTTTCTACTCTAGTCCCAGAATAAATTATTGGATCCCCTCATTACTGTGTGAACAACCACTGTACTATCAGATTTAATTAGTTTCAGACTGTAGGAAAGATCTGACACAGAAATTCTTGGTTTGTCAAACAAGGCTTAATTATCTAAAGTGTACAAAAGGAAGGATACAGAATTCAGCATCATTTCCTTAGAGCAAACATGGCAGAGCAAGCTTCTAGAGCCCTTCAAAATCTTCCCCAGTGGGGAGCACGGATGCTGATAATAAGTCCGACTGACTGAAGGTCACAGGAGAAGCTTAATCACCCCCCTCAGCAGTTCATCAGGATATGCACTTGGATGTCCTCATCTGAATCATCAGGGGCATCTCATTCATCTCTGGCCCAGACAATGTACAAGGTGACTGCAGAGGATGGTACTGCGTACTGGGGCCTGGACACAGAACTCCTTTTTCTTCCTCAGCCACACACTCTCTCCAACACTGACATAACTGGGTTTGAGAACTTTCTTGACCTTAGAGCTGCAGAACCACAATAAGGGTCAGTTACCAAAATGTGTCTTGGAGTTATGCTAATAAGCCCTTAAAATAGCCTGTCAGGTTTTCTTTCTCTTTTTCAAAAATTTCTATTTAATGTTTGGTAAGCTCTTCAGGAATTGGGACTATCGGCCCCTCATGGTGGCTAGACCTATTTCCTTACGTTTTTTCTAAATCTTGGGATTCAAAATTACATAATTCTAGGATGCTACACCTGAAAGGGACTTTGAAGCTTATTTATTGTATTGCTCATTTTTCAAATTGTGAAAAAGAGGCACAGAGACATCTATGGTTTTTCCAGGGTAACACATTAGCTTAAGGGCAGAACTAGGTAAAAAACCTGAGTATCAGAGTCCTTCCCCCCACAAGATGCAATCTCAGCCACTTAACAGCTTTTTATTTTTTTTTTAGCAGAAGCATGCCAATATTACTTCCGTAGAAACATGCAGTTTTTTTCCCTACCAACCAGTAGACAAATATCTAATACCATTCTTCAGTGATTCCACTTTGAGTTCACTTCACATATGACACTTCACCAAACACCAGAGTCTTTCTTTATAAAGACTAATAGAAAATCTGAATGTATGTGCTTCAAGAGGCATATGGGTTATACTTTAGAGGAAGCTACATGGGGATTCAGGAGAAAAAACCGACTCCCCATCATCTCCTTGAGATGTTAACAGCTCAAAGGCCTTCCCTGTTTACTCCTAAGAAGTAGAGCAAAGATAGCTAACTAAGGCCAAGCAGTCAGTATGAGCCAGGTATGTTTTATGCTGTTTACTTGCATCAGCTCACTTAATTCTCACAACACCGTGAGTTAAGTACTATTATTAATCCCATTTTACCAATGAAAAAACTGCTTAACAGGGAGGTTGTCACTTACCTATGGTCACACTAACTCTTTTTACGAGGAGACCCTGATTTTCCCAGGGAGAAGCTGAGAATCCATTGACCTTCCTGGAAGTTCACATATGTAGTTATGAAGGGCAATAGCCACACCCTCAGAAGGCATCCAGGTCATTGGGTAGGGAGAAATCTTCCATTGCCCAGACCAAAAACACTTCCTGAGAAGTGGCATACTTACCTGATGCACCCTGTGAGACAGAGTGTCAGGTAGGGTAAAAATCCATGAGGCTTATAGACAGTGTTAATATTCCTTCATCATCTCTGGTAATTGAGCCAGTGGCATGGGCAGCTGCTCCTGGAGCACTGTTTCCCCCCTAGTATCCCATTTCCCATAAACTTGAAAAAGGAACATTCCAGAGACTAGATTTATCTTGTCACAGGGGCAGCAGAATCCCCACAAATGTCAGCACTATCACCCCAGCCTCTAACTTCCAAGGCAGCCTGCAGTTGCTTTCACTAAGGATCAGCTGAGTAACTCTGGCCTGATTGAATTCCTCAGGAGCCTAGGGTAGGGATTTCCCATGTGAGGCAAAGGAGGAAGTTTGGGGCCAAAGGAATGAACTAGAGGAAGTTCAAAGAGTCAAGTTAGGACCTATTTACAAGGTAGGATACATATACATGGATAGGCCTCCAGGTTTACAATCAAGGTCAAAGACACTAACTGGAGTTGAACATGGTTAGGTGGAATTACAGTACCAAACGTCAGGAATAACAAAGGCTAGGAATTCCCAGACAATTCCCTTGAAATCTGGTTGGAATCTGTGGCTCATCTTTATAAATTGGTGCATGTGTACTTAGGATATGTGCATGGTTGACTTGAAGAGCCAGGAAGAGTATTTAAAATCTCATAGTTTCCTCAGTTCTAGTACCTTCCTTCTTAGATCTCACACTGAGACAGAGCAGTATAGAGATGTAGAGTCCCACGTCTACAATTTAATAGCTATAATTCTTGGTTTCTGAGCCTCAGCTTCCCCCTCTGTAAAATGAAGACAGCAATGCCTATTTTATAGGCTGTTGTGAGGATTCAATACTATACCATGAGAAAGAGCTTCGTAAAGTACCTGACACAAACCTTTCTCCTTGCCCTTCCTCTAGCCTTTTGAAGCAAAGCTGACAGTGGGCTCAGACACAACAGCAGGTAAGGAGCTGTTGACTTGAGGTTTGATTCAGCCAAAGGAGATATTCCACGGGCATTCAGGGGCCTCTTTGCCGAGTGATGGCTGTGATGGCATTTGTCCTGGTCTCTTTTCCTGATCTAATTGTGATGGCACCAGAATTCTTCAGAACATTAAATAAACCAAGAATTTCCTAGCATTATAACTCTGTCATGAATTGAGTGTAGCATTTTACTGAATTCATTGAAATTTTACTGCTCAGAGAAGGATAAAGTTAAAAATAGCAAATGATTGTAGCTATACATCACGAATGCATATAGGCAGAATGATTTCATTTTGACTGGTGTAGTCTTGTAGATGTTGGCATGCACTGCCCCACACTAAAGCTGAGCACGCTTCATACGTTCCTCACATTCTGAAAGATCCACAGCCACTGGCACCCTGTCTTGATTCTTCACTTTCTGTCAATGAAGCAGCACCAGATAGAGGAAGGAGCCTGTTCCTGGGAACTCTCTTCTGTTCTCTGTGCTTCCTTGAGTAACACGAAGGGAGATCACAGAAGACGTGTTGCATTTCTGGTGCACCCCTTTCCATCAAGCAGAGGCTAAAGAACTTGAGAAGATCATAAAGGTGATCATATGCCTGGCTCATTCAGGATGAAGGAAAACATTTTCCTGGGGCCTTTTGGACCCAGGTCTTCAAAAACCCATATAACCAATGCCCTAGAACATTGATATGAACTGACCAATCCACAACTTAACTTCCAAACCCTGACTTCTTGTTCATTGATTTGAACAGTGACTGACCCTTGAGCCTTTGTATTTGCTTGAATTTTCTGGGGGGGGGGGGGGGGGGGTTGCTCTCCTTAAGGTACCTGGAATCTGTGACAAGACTCTAATTCCATTTTCTGCTTCGTGACCTAGATTTTCACCCACTTCTGTTTTTAAGGTCTCTCTTCTCTCCCCACCTCCCTGCCTTTCTTTTCCCTCAGGATTCCTCCTGATATTTTAGCACTGTATTTCTATCTTGGTGATAACAGAAGCAAGTATTACAAAGACAGAAAAAGCTCAGTTATTCAGTACCTTCAAATATTTGGCACTGGGGTGAACACAGAAGCAAATAAAGATGCTTTAAAGAACTGGCACCTAGATAAAATAGAAATAATTAAAATAATTATATCCCTGTGGTTGAAAAAATAAAACTGAAGGTTAGTGGTCATGGGTGGTAAAATCCCCCAAATCCACAAGGTGCGTTTCTCATAACAGAAAACAGTATCTCATTCCAGATGAAATTAAATTTAGTAAATATTTTTGGATTACCTACTGTATGAAAGGTATTGTGCTAAGAACTAAGGGGAAAACAAAGATGAGCAAGATGCAGTTTCTGTTCTCAAGCAGCTGGTAATCCATGAGAGAGACAGTCATTTACACACCTTACTTTCCACACCAGAGCTGTCAATAAAAAGTAATACAATCCACTTACACAATTTAAAATTTTCTAGTAGCCACATTAAAAGAGTAAAAGAAACAGGTGTAAATTAATTTTAATAACATATTCTATTTAATCAATATATGTCAAATATAATTTCACCTGAAAAGCAATATAAAATTATTGAAATATTTTTCATTCTTTTTGTTACACTAAGACTTTAAAATTTAGTAAGTGTTTCATACTTATAGCACATCTCAATGCAGATGCTAAATTATCGTCATAAATACTCAATTTGTATTTAAATGTCATAAAGTTTACAGTTGAATTAGTAAACTCATACACCCAAATTGTTCCAAACATATTTAAAAGTTTTCTGACAACTGAATTAAGCACCAGACCATCACATTTCTTTAACATTTGTATTCACATTTACATAACTGATTCATCCTTTGCAGAAGAATTGCTTTGACTTTGAAGGAAATGTATTCCAAGTCCAAAATTATATGTCAAAGTTAAATAATTAAATCTTGTATTATTAACATCAAATTCAAAGGGGTATCATATAAATTGAAATCAATTCTACATTTATCAATATCAAAAACCATTCTTCAAATTTTTCTTGTAGTTTTGCAGCTAATTTATATAACGTTGCTAATTACAACTGAAATCTTGTGCATATTGATTCATATTGGAGAAATTGTAAAATCATTATTGTTTATTTGTATTATGAAAAGTTTCCATTTCGACATAAATTCTAGTACCTGACTAGTTAGGTCACAAATGAGCACTCCCTTGGAGCTCCAAATTTAGCTCATACATATGATGTGTAGTATCAGTGAGAGACTGTAAATTGCACACTGCCATTTTTTATCTTTGATTGTAGAATGTTTGGCAAGCACTCCTTTTGTTTCAAGAAAAAAAAAAATGGAGTTAATAGTATAGTAAATCTTTGAAAAGCTCTTCTACTACCCAGCCACCATGCATTGGCAAAGAATGCAAGGCCGTTAAATTCACTGTCATCTTATTTTTTCAATAATTCCATAAACAAGCAATGATCCATATCATTTGCACATATATACCAACAATTTTCACAACTGCATCCATGCCACTTTTCATAGAGTTTGCTTCAGAACCACTTTTCATAGAGTTTGCTTCAGAAACTAAGTATAAATATTTTCTATATGTATCATATAGTGGAATAAAGCAACAAGGGAAACATCAGTCTCTTGTTTAAAATACTGATAAATCTGGACTTTAAAAATCTAATGTAGCTGGAGCACTATCTCTCCTGTTAGAAATTATTTTTCAAACCTAACCGAAATTATTCTTTCATAGCTGTATAAGATTAAAACATATTTATGCCATGAGTTCAATTTTTTTAGGCTGTAAATTGACATTTCTTCATAAATTTGGGTGTTTTGTGAGACAAAACATTTCCAAAACATTAATTAGGCAGTGTCTGTTATATTATATGACTCATACAAAGCTAGAACAAAGTTCTTGCAATTTTTCAAACTTTGAATCAACTGACCTTTGATATTGTTAGAAAGATCTTGTATTCTATTGATAATTGTTTGGTGGCTTAACTGAAAATGTTTCATTTTTTTGTAACATATCTTTTTTTGTCTTCTCCTCCAAATGTTCCATTAAAATTTCCATAGCAACAGTTCAAGTTAGTTTATTGCTGGCCAATATTACAAGCTCAGATCCTATTAAAAATAGTTTAAAACTTTTTGGTTGGGCATTATTTCTGATTCCAAACAATTGATTTTACCGGTTCTTTTTGACTATTGAGCGAAAATTTCTTCTCAAATTTCTATGTGTTTTTCTGAATAAAACCACTTTATTATCTTAAAATTTTCTTTACACAACAAATAAGTTTTATGTTTTGCTCAGCAAATTGCAAATTGCAATTCATTTGAAATTTACAGCATACCTTCTTCTAGTCTCTCTTTTTTTCTCTATCACCAGGTCATATACAAGTTCCTACATTTCCATTTGATTGTGTATCAGAATTTTGCCTTTGTTCGAAATTAAAAAATTTTTTTCATACTAATTTTTTAACCTAGAAAAATAATTTAATTGTATTATAATGAAAATAATATGTATTTCAATATAATTACCAATTACCATTTACAAAGATACTGCTGTAACTCCTGCTGCCTGCATGAAATATTCAAATAAATGCATTGGTGCATAGGAAAAACATTTGAACTGAATCAATAGGTAGATACCAATTAAATCAATGATATGTTTATGTATAATACTAGAAATGACACATATACACTAAGGAATAACAATAATATCTGAGACAATGCAATTGCTAAAGTGAAAATGTGGTCCAACCAAAACAATAAAGGGAAAATTTCTTACATTGCTTTGGTTTTAAAATTTATATTAATATAAAATAAAACATCCTTGGTTGAATTAGCTACAATTCAAGTACTGAACAGCCACATGTAGCTAGGGGTAGGCAACTTCTGTTCTATTCTCTACTTTCCTATTCTCTCTGTGCCACCACTTTTTTGTTCTCCCTCCCTCAAAGTAGGAGGAATAGCTAACCTGATTGGACTCCAGCTCATTGACTGGGTTACATTTACTTGTGATTGTTTCATCCACTTCTTAGTGCTCTGTAGGTGGGTGGATAAGTTGAGCCAACTTCTGCTTCCCTAAATCAGGCCTGCCTGTCATCTTACTCTATTTCCTTTTTCTTCACAGCTAAGGATCCTCTCCCTCACAGCTGACTGGCCATCTGTTCTCTCTCTCTCTCTCTCTCTCTGTTCTACTTCTATTCATGTAAGTAGGTAAGCTGACTTAGGGCTTCCCTCTTCAAAACATGTCCTGCCATTTTTTTCACCCCTTTCCTGCATCCAAAACCCTGTCACTCCTTCACCCAGCAGATTGAAGAAGGAAAGTGTGGGCAGCTGGGTCATGTCTAAATAGAACTAGGTGTACCCAGATGCTTATGAAGAGGCAGTGTGATAAAATAAAAAAAATCCTGGGTCTTCTTAGCCACCACACATTCTCATACCATCTTTGCATTTACAAAGCTGTGAGACCTGCTCTATATTGCTTAACCTCTCTAAGTCTCATTTATCTCATCACTAAAATAAGCACAATAATAATACCTATCTGCTATGAGAATCAAAGATATATGAAAATTCTCTGTAAGCTTTAAAAACCACACAGTTGTGAACTGAAACTGGAGAGAGCATGAATGAGCCCCAGACCCAGTTATGGGGGCAGAGGGGGGGACTGTAATAAAACTGAGAGTTATGGAGGAGCCTGGTTTAGAACCCAGGGCTTGTGACTTCTTCCCATCTCCTTAGGGATAGAACTTTGGGTCATGGCAGGCATGCCCTGCCGTCTTGCTGTCTTCTTTTTCTCTCATTCATACATCCAAGGGCAGATCCTTGACTTGGTCTCCAACAACATGCCACTGACTCAAGAGAGGCAAAATGTCAGGATTTGGCTTATGGCTTAGGGAAAGAACAGATCTGCAGGGGCCTTTAGACCAAGTGGCATGGCCCCACCTAGGTATACCAGGGCACTGCACCAGAGATGTTTAGTTAACCCTCTGAAATACAAGTTAATAAATCCAGTGAAAAGCATCTTAGCAAAAAAATGAAATTTATTGGTTCACATAACTAAACTATGGGAAGGGCCTAAGTATTGCTATTCATGGGAATGATTGGAACTGGACTAATAATTTGCCTTTTCTCAACAAGTTGGCTTGATTTTCTCAGACCAGCATCCTCTCTATAGTGGTAATCATGGGTTTCACCATTTACAACTTCAACTCCAGAGATGAGAGGATTCTCTTTTCTTATTTGAAAAATTACGGAGGGACCCTGAATGGCCTAACTTAGATCATCTGCCCATTCCTGGAAGAAATGGGAAGAAAAACAGTTCCCCTAAAGAAAGAGGGAATGCTGTTACCAGAAGAAGGAAGGACTGCTGGAGAGTCAAAACCAAAAGAAGTCCACACTGGGAGATATCCAACAGCAGCCTGACTAATAGTAAAGTCCTTCTGATTACTTCATTCCCTCTTTTTAAACCCTTAGGAACTTGATGAGGGACATGTAACTGGTTTGGGTCAGGATTTCAAGTATTTATAGAACCCTGAAGTTAACGTCACTATTTCTTCTATACTTCTAATGCAGACCAACAAATGAATACAAACTTTAGAATGCTTATTGAGGAATATGCTTCTTGGATTGTTTACAACATAAAAGTAATATGATCAGATTACTTTATTGATCAGGGCTCTTTCCATTGTAAATTAAAGGAGAAAAATATCAAACTGGCATAACCAAAATCCAAGTTATGGGCTCATATATGAAAAGTCCAGCTGTAGTCTGACATCAGATCTAGGGGCTCAAACCATGTTCACAGGATTCATTGTCTTCATCTCTTGCCTCTGCTCTCCTCTGCTCTCCTCTGTCTTGTCTCCTTTCACATTCCCCATGGTGGCAATATGGCCACCTTAAGCTCTAGACTTATATCCCCACAGTGGAAAGAGCTTGCATCTTTTCCAAGAGTTCCACTGAAAGTCTTAGGATAGTGTTTAATTGCCTTTGATGATTTGACTAGGGTTATATGCATGACAGGGGTGGAGTCAACCTCACTGAAACTACCTGAACTCAGAGAAGGAACCAGTAATTCCCTTTTGAGAGTCAAGGTGCTTTTTACCAGGAAAAAAAAGGGCAAATGGTCAATGGAAAGACAAAAACAATCCATCTCTGTTGCACAGATAATTTGGAAAATAAATAAATAAACAAACAAATAAATAAATAAATGATAACCTGTAATTTCCCCATCTTAATGTAACTATTGTTGGCATTTTGGCACATTTACTCCATTATTCTTCCTATGTATTTTCACATAATTGTAATTACAGTGTACTTAAAGTTTTTCTCCTGCTTTTTTCTTTTAACATTCCGTCATCATCATATGCATTTTCCATGATTCTCTATAATTTTCATAACCATAATTTTAATGGCTGCATATAAATGAACCATAATTTACTTCCATGGACACCAAAGTTGCTTCCTTTTCTTTAAAAACTATAAATAAATCTGTGATTAAACATCATTATGCATATAGCGTTTTCCACTGGTTGGATTATTTCCTCAGAATAATCAAATTTTCCAGAAGTTGAATTACTGGGTTAAAAGATACACATTTATGGCTCTTTCTAAATTTTGTCTATTTTCCAAAAAGGATTATACTTATTCATAAGGCTACCACCAATATATGATTGGTAATCATATCTAAAATATTGTTGAAAAGTTGAAGGGCACTAATAAAGATGGTGAAGGTAGCAATTTCTCTAAGGGTAATAAAAACTCTATGAAGAGGATTTTTAGCTTTCGATTCAATATCAATTTTGCAGAAGTCAGCCATATCATACTGCCCACATCATTCAGTTACATACTTGTTCTTTTTATGAAATTAAGTCAATCATACAAGAACACAAATTGTTAGGACATCTTCTGTACAGCTTAGTTAATTGAGCATCAGGACAAAAATTTACCCACAAGAACATATGTCACAATGTTGTTTTTAAAAGCAAACATGTCTCTTGACATGTCTCTTGAGCTTCAGGTACCTACATCTACCTGTTTATTGGTCATCTGTACTTGGCTGTCTCAGGCATCTTGGACATATGTCCAAATTGCAGATCATTCTAGGGCTTAGCACAGTGCCTGGCATGTGGAAAATATTCAATAAATATCTGTTTAATGAATGAATGAGTGAATCATTTCTAACAAACCTACTTCACTTCCTGTAATCCATTGTGCTCAAAATCATCCTAGACTCTACCTTTTCATTCACTCCTGTATTTCATTAGTCATCAAATTCTCCTGATTCCACTTTAGAACAGACCCTTCATTCCCTACTCTTCAAATCATTTCCATTGCCTAGTTCACTCTGTCATCATTTCTCACCTACCCTCCTAACACAGCTAGTTCTAAAATTCAGAGCCATTTAGAGCCAACCACAGTTGGCTCAAACTCTCCTGCTCAGAATTCCACCATGGCTTATTAAACAGGACAAAATCTGAAACCCCCTCTGCATGGCATTTAAGACCCTTCATGTCATCTGACCCCTGTCTATCTCTTTAGCCTCAACTTTCATCTTACTCACACCCCTCCCCCTGTCGGTTCCACTTTGTAATGCAGCAATATTCAACCTGTGCTGGTTGTTCTCACCTCTCTATCTCTGTATATGATATCACAGCTGCCTGCCTGGAATACCGTTTCTCTACTTTGTGAGTCTGACAGCAAATTCCCACTCTTCCTTCAAAATTCATCTTAAGAAAAAGTAAGTTCTCTGAAAATATTGGCTAGGTCAGGTGAGGACAGGATCTGCTCTATAGTTTTGGTGCATAGCTCTACATAAACATGTTGGTTGAAGCTATCAGAGTGGAAGAATTCTCAGGACAGCGTGAAATGAGAGACAAACAGCAGGCCACACTAAACAGCAGAGGAAGGAAAAAAAAAACAAAACAATGAAAAAAGGGGAATGTAAACAGATGCAATCTTCCAGAAGCTAAAGGAGGGGAGAGTTTAAAGCAGGATGGGATGACCCAAACTGTCAAACCTCCAGAGAAATGGAGTAGGGTGATGGTTTCAAGGCATGCATTGGCTTTGAGATTTAAGAGGCTTTTGTGTCGTCTTAGAGCAGTTTCAGTGGAAGGTGGAGGCTAAATCTGACCGCAGTGAGTTGGCTGAGGAAGAAATGGAGTTGCACACTGTAGATTGCACCTTCCTCTCCAGAAATCTGGCTGGGAAGAAAAAGATGGAAAGAGGGCCATTGGGTGGTGACTTGAAGGGTAGACAGGATAAGTAAAGGACTGTTTTTTTAATTTATTTATTTATTTTTGGAGAGGGAATATTAGTAAGCTGAGAGGAAGCAGTGGGGGAGAAGAGAGTGACAAATAGAGAATAGAGACAGAGAGAGATCCTTGAGGAGACTGAAAGGGATAGGATCAAGGGCCCATATGGAAGGGGTAGGTCTTAAATAAGAGGAAGGACATCTCAACCTCTAAGAATGGAGTAAAAGAGAAAAGACTGAGGGTGATCGTCACAATGCCTTGTTAAAGTTTGCCAAATCATCAGAAGATTAAAGGATTCCTCATATGATTTCTAAGTACTTCACAATTTTACTTCTGGAACATTTTGTAAAAGGAAAGTAAGGATTTAATATATGCAAATATAGGAAATGACAAATCCAAGTGAAAACTTGGAAAGGATTTTTATTTTCTTTATTATATTTTTCAATTCTAAAATTTTCATTTGGTTATGCTTTATATCTTCTATTTATTTGCAGAGACCTTCTATTTCTTAGTTTAAGCTTTCTCCTTTTTTCAGATGTTTCAAGTGTGTTTGCAGTTGCTCACTGAAGAATTATTATTATGGCTGCTTTAAAATCTTGGTGAGATAATTCTAACATCTCTGTCATCTCAGTGTTGTTATCTGTTGATTGTCTTTTTCCATTCAATTTGGGATCTTTCCGGTTCTTGGTATGACAAGTTTTCAGTTGAAAGATGGACACCTTGTGTATTATGTTATGGAGCTCTGTATCTTAATTAAACTTTCTCCCTTATCTGGATTCTTCTGACAGTGCTCTCGCAGGTGAGGGTGGAGGTGCTGCCTCGTTACTGCCAGGTGGAGGTGGACTCCGGGCTTCTCACTCAGCCTCCTTTCACACATGAGATGGGGGCACTCCTCATTACCGTTGGGTGATGAGGGGAGTTCTGGTTCCCCATGTGGTCTCCACTGATGCTGCAGTGTGGGTGGCCTGCTTACCTCGGGGTGATAGTGAAGTTTCTGACTCTGCAGTAGGCCTCGTCTTTACATCACTCCCATGGGAAGATGGAGAGCCACCTTGTTACTGCTGGGCACTGGTGGAAGTCCCCACTTCCTTCTGGGTCTTTTCTGACACCACCCTGGTGTTGTTGGTGGAAGGTTGGGATGCCTCGTTACAGCCTCACAAGTGTGGAAGTCTGGACTCTCCTCTTGGCCTTTGATGACATGGCTTTGGGTAAGGCCGTGGTTTTAACTGTGTTGTTTGGCTGGAATACAGCAGTTATTGTCTAAACATTTTCTGTCTCACCAGGCTGCTCCTTTCCTTTGGTTATAGAGAGCAGATTTTGTTGGTTGTTTTGTTTTTTTTTTTTTTTACTATGCCTGTTGGCATTTTCAGGTTGCTGGCTTCTTTAGTTCCAACTCTGAGATATATGATGGAAAAGAAAACCCAGGTCCTGAGGTCCCTTGTCAGTTTGCCTTCTTTCTATCTTTTAGAGTCATTTTTGTATTTGTTTCATGTATAATACCAGGATTCCTAGTTTTACTTAGTGGGAGGGATAGGGAAAAGTATACCTCTTCTATGTTCCTGGAAGCAAAACACTATACACTTGCATAGATCTTTTAAATTGAAAGCTTCACTTAAAAAATCTCTTGAGAAATTAGGTAGTATTGGGAGAACTAGACTTACACATCCCTCTAATAAATGTTTGGAGCTACACCCTCTAGTCAGGGTCTGCACTCCCCACAGTCCACTCCAGTCCTTACTGTCTTAAACCTGGTGCTTCACTCAGTTACATTAAGTGCCTGGTTCCTATCAAATAGTTTATGATCTGTTTATAAATTCAGAAAGACATAATGTAGAAAAAGTCATTTCTCAACAAGCATTTGTTGAATACTTTTTTCTTTAATTATGGAAGTACTGGCACATAGCAGTTCCATAAATTTCTGATGAATTTAATTTGAATGTTACATTATGCTGTATTAGACCATGTTATTACTCAAAATATTCATTGTCCCTCCCAAAGAGTCCCTGCCTATGGGAGGGTGATACATCACTGCCCCCACGGGGCAGACATGGTCATGGGAATTGCTTTGATAATTGAAATGTGACCAGAAACGATGGTCCAAAGTCTGAGCAGAAGCTTGGAGAGCAATCTCACGGTCACATCAGCTCTTCCTCCTTCTCACATGAGGCTGTTATGTGTTAATAGGGGCTGCTCTTTCAGCCTGGATTCTGTAATGAAGAAAACAGCATTGAGCCAAAGTCTACCCTGCTATAGACATGGGAAATAAACCATTGTTGTGAGCCACTAAGATATCAAGGTAATTATTACCACATAACTTAGCCCAGGCTGACTGAAAAATCACTAATTATATTTTCTTCACATTTCACAGATCAAATAGCATCTAAATGTTATTTTTTAACTTTAATATTAAGGACAGTAATTTACATCTTAGAGATAATCAAAATTAGGTTGGGGAATAAGTGTCACTTGTATATAAAATAGTGAAAAAGGGTACAAACTTTTATTTGTCAACTTATACTTTATTGTGTACATGGTTCTTAATAAAATAGGCACTTCTTGACTTAAACTGATGTGAACAATATACTTTAACCTTTTAACATACTTGCTTTATTCACGTATCTATCAATCCATCTTCTATCCACCCAGCAATCCGTCTTATTTTTTGAAGTATTTCAAAGTAAGTTGCAGACATTAGTACGTGTCATTCCTTTGGCATGCACATGATTAACTAGTGTTAAATTTTTGTCTGATTTTTTTCTTTTGAGGTAAAACATTGATATATATATACATTTGTATATATATAAATCTTAAATGTACCACTCAGTGAGCTTTGTTAAACACTTTACCCCTATGCAATCCAAAACTCTATCAAGATATAGATCATGATCTTCACCCCACAAAGTTTTCACTGTCTGTTTTACATTTTTTTCATGTGTTTATGTGCTTCTGAATGTTGCATGCCTTTTTTATGCCAAAGTTTATGAGCCTTATCTACAGAGAATTTAAAATATATTCCTAGAAAACACACTGATATGCCATGTTTTGGGGTCTCTAAAAGGCTTTAGGAATGATATACATTCAAAGGAATGTTCTCAAAAGTACAATTTCTCGCATCTGATAATTTAATTTACAGATTTTTTTCCTGTAAATTAAAATAAATTTCTTTATTTTTCTTTCTTTGCCTTTGCCTTTTGTCCAGTCATTTGGACAATAACTTTGTTTCTGTAATCACTATCCATCAGAAGGGGTATTTGCCACCACATAAAACAATATAATCATTGTCCCTACACAATAGAAACTTTGCAATTTCATGTTCTACCATATTACTGGGATCTATTTTTATGATGTTAATTGCAACACAGTTATGTTGCATTAGACTGGTGGGGCTGAGGCTTGTTAGTAAAAAATAGGATAGCCACAAATAACAAAGAAAAAAAGGTTTATGTTTGTTTTGTGATTGTACACATGTGACAGAATGGAGGAATGAGCAGAAACAGCCTTAGCAGGTAAGCTGTGCCAGCATGGAAAGGACCAGGAAGGGTATAGGAATAAATCCACCTTAATTTCTGTGCCACCTGGCATGGGGCCTCAATTTCCTTCTCCTGCATCCCTGCTCTCATCCCTTATGTGACCCCTAGCAGCCTAAA
The DNA here is from genome assembly GCF_015220235.1 of Choloepus didactylus. NCBI lineage: Eukaryota > Metazoa > Chordata > Mammalia > Pilosa > Megalonychidae > Choloepus > Choloepus didactylus. Next base: position 81,197,176 of record NC_051308.1, on the reverse strand, counting down.
ATAATGTGTACCCATGCCATGAAAAAATAAATGTTGTAGAAAGGTGGCTTTTAAAATCTTTATTATGCAATATGGATGTAAGATATTCATACCTGGAGACTTGAGGGATTGATTAATATTGTGTGTATATGGAGGGACATGGCCATTATTGGAAATCAGAACAGAGAAAGATGGTTTCTATTTATTAAATTCACCCTTAAATATTCTAGTTATCCTTCGCAAGACATTTGTATTTCAGGATTTAGGCAGCAAAACTTAAAATATTGAGATCAGATTTTATGGGAATTACAAATTAGTGGAAACAAATATACCATCTTTATTTCCAGAGAGTCTTCATTGGAATCAAATTTGGGAAGAAAAGAGTCGCTGAGCGGTGTGTAAACTTTGCTTATCACAGGTGAAGGAAATTACGACCAAAAAGACCACATTTTCATCTTAATGTTATAGTAATAATCTTATTTTCCTATTAAAAAGGCCATAAATAGAAGAATTAGGAAAGAGACTAAAGAAAATGTAAATGATAAAATCATCTAAGACCTTACTTTCCATATGTCTCAAGGCTCCTTTTACCCCAACTCACTATTTTTCCTTCTCTGGGTAATTTCCTGGCTTCCTGTTGGGGTACTCCTTGAATTCACTCTATGCAAAACTTAATTCAGACACAACTTAGTAGAGAGGTATTTTAAGTACAGAGTAGGGGGTTAAAAATCCTTTTATAGTAGTTGCTCTTTATTAAATCATTCTTCTCCAGCCCCCACTTACCTCCAACCTCATCAATGAAAACTAACTGAATCCCCTGCATTTACTGAAATAAAGAAATGTGTTTATTTTGCATTTAGTAATAGACTTAGTGGAATCAGGATTCTTCTCTTTAGATATCTGAAGGGTTTTCATTTCTAAGATTTATCATTAGACTTCGTTCTTATATCTCCCAAAGGCAAAATTGAGACTTTTGAGTAAACTTAACTGTAAGGAAGTTTGGGGCTTACTCTATGAAAAGAATTTCTAACCATCAGAGCAGTTGTATGGCAGGATGGAAAACTTAATGAATATGTGACGTTTCTATCACCTGGAGTGTCTAGGTAGAGGGTTGGGTGATGATCTATGTGGGTTTCCTGCTTTAAGTCGGTGATTGAACAAGATAACTTCCAAGATTTATTTTCTTCCATTTCTAAGATTCTCTGAACTAAAGAAGAGTCAAGAAGTCAAAATTTTGACGTGGAGATAGTTAAATTTGAGTACTTTAAATCAGATTTTCATGGATTCATCTAAATTGTCTACATATATACTATACCAGATTGTACGTCAAATTCAAGGTTTGCAATTTACTTCTTATTGTCAATAAGCTCTGGGTTCATGAGAACCGATAAAGATGGAATCACATCAGATTGTTTCCTCACCTTATTCATCAGTTGGCCAGCTATCAAATGCATATCCCAGGTACTGTTCCTGAATATGTGAAATAAAAAACTCAAAATGTCCCCAATCTCAGAGCATGGAACTTTTGGTAATTAGAGAGGGCAACATATTGCTAACAAGAAAACCTGCATATGTGGTTTATAATTCTAAAGGCAGTCATAAAGAAGTTCTCTCTCAGGCCATATTCATAGTCTGTGGTTTATTGAGCTTCGTATTTTCTCTCTTGCAAGGTACCATGAAAATTTGTAAGGATAACACTGTTATCCTTGCTGACATTGTCTTAGGACGGGTAGGGTTATACATTATTACACCCCTATCTTTGCATTGATAAATGATGTTAAAAATAGCATGGCTCAAGGTCTATGCTAAGAAAATGAAGTTTCTCTAAAATTTGACTACTAGAAAAGTTTAATATATCTGCACTGTATTTGTAATTCATGCTGTTCTAAAGTTGAATTGGTGATGGTTCCATGAGTCTATATTAAAATAATTCTCTGGTTGTATATATTAGGCCCGTAAGATTTGGTGATTTCTTAGAGTTAATTATATTTATTTCACCAATCTTCTCTGAAGGAGACTTGGAAATTGTCTTTCTCAACCTCAATTAGGAAATCATAAAATGCAATTCTGAGGACATGGGAATTGTTTTCCCTAGCTCAATATGACTGACCCACTGGTTTTATTAAACAAAAATCTCTCGTGGTACTGCATAAAAAAACATTAACTTTATGGTTAAAATATAAAAGGACATTTTATTAAATAGCAGACCAGATTCTTTCCTTAATTTCTAGTTTCTTATTTTACATTTATGGGGGCAGAAGATTTTCTTTCTCTGTTGAAACTGTGCTTTTTAATAACAAAATTGCCTTATAAGTTATAAATGGCAGAAGAGAAAATGTCCTACAGAGTTACTTGTCCAGCAATATTTTTGTTATATTAAATGGAGCTATAGTTGTCTTTGCAAACAATTTTCTTCTTTATTTTTTTCCAAACTTTATTTGGAGAAGATACCACGGACTCAAAATACATCATATAAAAATTGTCAAAAACCAAAGATAAAAAGGCATCCATAATAATCATAATGGAAACATTTATACACATGTCTTTTAGTAATTGATAGAACAAGCAAGCAAAAGCTCAATAAGGGTATAATATTGGGAAAACATGATCAACAAACTTGACCTAATGGACAGAGTGAACACTCTACCTGAGCACTTCAGAATATACTTTCTTTTCACGCATACATAGAACATCCATAGAAATTGACTATAAACTGGGCCACAAAGCAAGTCTTACCAAAGTTCAAATTATTGAAACTATATGGACTAGATAGAATATATTATTACTCTAATACAGTTAAACTAGAGATCAATAATAAATGCTAATTAGAATATTCCCATATATGGAGAAATTAAGAACATGTTCTAATAAGCCATGGTCAAAGAAGAAATAATGGTGCTAGAAAGTATTTTGAACTGAATAATATTAAAATACTACAAAACTTGCATGATATGCTTAAAGAAGTTCTTGGAAGGAAAGTTATAGCCTTAAGGCATATGGTAGAAAAGAAAAAAGGCTGAAAATTAATGAACACACATTCTATCCACTTAAGAGAAGTTAAAAAAAAGGTGAAAATAGCCACAAGAAAAGTAGGAGAAATGAAATAATAAAAAGTAGGAATTAATGAAATGGAAAACATGTATAGTAGAGAATCAACAAAACCAAGAGCCTTTTTTAAAGACTAAAAGAATTGACAAATCCCTGGTGAGATTTTTCAAGGCAGAGAGAGAGAGAGGGAGAGGGAGAGGGAGGGAGAGGGAGAGGGAGGGAGAGAGAGAGAAAACAAATATGTATCCAATATCAGGAATGAAAAGAAAGGAGATAGCACTACAGATCCTGCATGTAGTCCCTTCAAACAGAAATTCTTAATGTCTTACCCTCCCAACTCCCTAGCTCTGTTCTGTGGAATATTGCATAAACCAAGTGGCTTGTTGGATAGACCTTGGACACTTCCTCCAATAGATATTTTTGTCAGCAGTAATATGAGTGTAATCTCCTAATTTTCAATGGTAGTGAGGGCCGTAAATAGTTCCTACAATTAAATTTTAAAGGTAATCCTCAACTCTCCTTTAAATCAATACTGTCTGGTTCCCCCCCCCCCCTTTTTTCCTCCTTAAAATGTAATTAATTCACCCAGAAAATAGTAAAAATCAGCCAATTTTAAGCTTTGCCATCTTTCTAGTGGGAGCGGGTACAGAGTGTTGGCAAACAATAAAATTGCCACTAGAAAGCCAAATGATAGAGATATCTAAATTAAAATTAGCCCCTGACTAATTAAAATGCTTTCATTATATGGGTATAACTTGAAATAGTGATATAAGGGGGTCATTTGTAAGAGCTTGGTAATTTTAAAAAGAAGTGAAATGGATTTTAAAGCATGTAACTCAGCCACATACAACTTTTGTCTTGTTAAATTATTTCTTAACATTTGAGAGCAATTATTTCCAATTTTATCCTTGTGTAAATCAAAGTCATAACCAGTGACTTATCACTGCAAAAACTGGGGTCCAAGAAGAAATCACTTGTGGTTCTAACTCCTCCTTACTAAACTGATATTTCCATAAAATTAAGAATGCATATTTTGAGAATAAAAACATGAGTTTTCTGTTGATGTGTATTCTTTTTGGAAACTCTGATTTAAAGTTGCTTTGGTTAGATTATAAATTGAGGCATATGGAGAGTTGTAGGAACAGGTCTGACTTGTTCAGTGCTTCATGTATGGGAATTGTAATACAACAAAGAAATGAAAAAATGTCAGGTTTATTATGATTTTTTTGGAAAAAGAAAAAGGTATAGAAAATTTCAAAGAATAATAGAGCACCCATGTCCCTGCCACACAGAATTAATCTATATTAACATTTTGTCCTATTTTCTTCAAATCCCTGTTTTTGTAAGGAAATCAAACTTCACATATAAAGTTTAAGCTTTCTATAATCTCCTCTCTAGTGCTTTATTTCCAGAGGCTATTAGTATCATGCATTTGTTGTCTATCTAGTCTATGCTTTTGTTTTTAGGACAGATTTAAGGATGCATAAAAAAAATACAGTGCTTAGTAGTGTGTTTTTATGTAGATGCATAGAACTTTCTATTTAGATTCTTATATAGCTCTAATTTACTCATTTTAACTGGTATTTAGTAACCTATCATATGAATCAAAAGCAACTGGGGACTGAGGATCTAAGATGGTGGTATAGAGAGGAGTGGAAGCTAGTTAGTCCCTCTGGAACAACTAAGAAACAACCAGGAACAACTAGTAAATAATCCAGAATAACTGTGGGGGGACAAACGTTACCATCCACTCATCATACACCAACCTGAATTGGGAGTAAAGCCTGAGATTGCAGCAAAAAATCTAAGTAAAAACTGCAGATCTAAGCCAGGAGACCCCTCCCCCTACAGCCCAAGCTGCAAAGCCTTGTGGTGCCAGAGGGAAGCTCTCTCCCAGCAAGCAAATGTAGCTCAGCTGAGCTCCAACTGGGGTTTTAATTAACAAGCATGGACTGCTCGATACAAATCCCCAACAAGCAGACAGAGGCTTTGGGTGATAACTGACCGTGGAAAGCCAGAGGGTGGCTGCAGACTGGCCCTAAAGGGGGCTTTCTATCCCTGTTTTGGCTCAGTGGAGAAAGCCTCAGCCATTTTCAGTTCCCAGTGCTCTGACCCAGACAAGGGTGGAGATAGCATAGGCAGAGTCTATTCAAATGCTAATGACCTCTCCCTAAGGGCTTATTTTCCCTAAGAAGAAAGGGGGTGGGCCCAGCTCTACTACCTGCTTTCCATTCAGAAACAGACCTGAGAGCTTGGGGGAAAACAGCCACGGGCCACACCTCCTCACACCAGTCTGGAATTACAGGGTTAAGCACCACCTGCTGGGGAGAAAAGCACAGTGACCGGAGGCATCACAGGGTGTACCAATTTTCTAAGACACACTCTCAGGGAAACCAGATACTGAATATTTCTTCCTTCTGGGTCCTAAGCCAGTTTTGGTCTGGGAAAACCTGATTGCGGTAACCAAGGAAACCATGCCTAGAAAATAGAAAACTATAACCTACACTAAGAAAAACAAAGTTATGGCCCAGTAAAAGGAAAAAACTTACACTTCAACTGAGAATATAAACAACTAATACTAAGTCAGTTAAAAAAGTTTAGGAAAGCTATGGTAAAAGAGATGAACTGCATAATGAAAACACTGGGTATACATAAGGTAGAAATTGAAAGTTTGAAAAACCAACCAGCAGAATCTATGGAAATGAAAGCCACAAACACAAGAGATGAAAGACACAATGAAACATACAACAGCAGATCTCAAGAGGCATAAGAAAACACTCAGGAACTGTAGAACAAAGTACCTGAAACCCTACACACAAAAGGACAGACAGAGAAAATGGAAAAATACAAGCAATGTCTCTGGGAACTTAAGGACAAAACAAAAAGCAAGAATGTACATGTCATTGGTGTCCCAGAAGGAGAAGAGAAGGGAAAAGGGGCAGAAGCAATAATAGAACAAATAATCAATGAAAATTTCCTATCTCTTATGAAAGACATAAAATTACAGATCCAATAAGCGCAGCATACCCCAAACAGAATAGACCTGAATAGGCCTATGCCAAGACACTTAATAATCAGATTATCAAACATCAAAGATAAAAAGAGAGTCCTGAAAGCAGCAAGAGAAAAGTGATCCATCACATACAAAGGAAGCTTGATGAGACTATGTGCGGATTTCTCAATAGAAACCATGGAGGCAAGAAGGAAGTGGGGGGTTATATTTAAGATACTGAAAGAGAAAAACCACCAATCAAGAATCCTATCTCCAGCAAAACTATCCTTCAAATATGAGAGAGAGCTTAAAATATTCTTTGACAAACAGACAATGACAGAGTTTGTGAACAGGATACCTGCTCTACAGGAAACACTAAAGGAAGCACTGCAGACAGAAAGGAAAAGACAGGAGTGAGAGGTTTGGAAAACAATTTTGGGAGATAGTAGCACAGCAATGTAAGTACACTGAACAAAGATGACTGTGAGTATGGTTGAAAGAGGAAGGTTGGGATCATGTGGGACACCAGAACAAAAGATGAAAGATAAAGACTGGGACTGTGTAACTCAGGGAAACCTAGGTTGTTCAATGATTGTAATAAAGGTACAAATATATTTTTACATGAAGTAGAACAAATGAATGTCAACATTGCAAGGTGTTAAAAATAAGGTGGGATTGGGGGAAAAATACAAACAATGCAAACTAGAGACTATAATTTATGGAAATATTGTATTATGCTTCCTTTAATATAACAAAGGCAATATACCAAAGCTATTTGCATACGAGGGGTGGGGTGGGGAATAAGGGAAGGGTATGGGACTCCTGGCATTGGTGATGTTGTCTGACTCTTTATTCTACTTTAGGTTAATGCTATCTTTCCTTTTGTTGCTTTCGAGCTGTCAAGTTTTGTTTTGTTTTGTTTTTATTTGTTTTATTTTTGTTTTCTCTCTCTTCTCTTTTCTTTTTCTGTTGTCTCTCCCTTCTTTGACTCTTCCTCTTTCTTTGTGGAAGAAATGGAGATGTCCTTATATAGATAGTGGTTATGGTGCTGAATACATAAATACATGACTATACAGGGAACCAACGATTGTTTACTTAAGACAGAATGTATGGTTTGTGAACAAAACCATCTTAAAAGAAATGGGTTGATGAGGAAGACTTGAGGGCACTATATTGAGTGAAATAAGACAGACAAATAAAGGCAAATATTGCAGGGTCTCACTGATATGAGCTAATTATAATATGCAAACTCATAGACATGAAATATAAGTTACCAGGATATAGAATGAGGCTAAAGAATGGGGAGCGGTTGCTTATTATGAGCAGAATGTTCAACTAGGGTGAACTTAAATGTTTGGAAATGGACAGGGGTGACGGTAGCATGTTGTGAGAATAACAGTGCAGAAAGGTGTGTGAAGGTGGTGGAAAGGGTAAGCTCAGAGTCACGTATGTCACCAGAAAGAAAGCTGGAGGTCAAAAGATGGGAATGTAGATTAGCGGAACTTAAGGTGGTGGCTAGGTGAGACAGAGCAAAAAAACACCTCTGTGAAAAATACTAAATAAAAGCCAGAAAGTGACCCAGAACACCAGTTCCAGTGATGCACCAGCTGGACAAGGTCTGCTAAATCCACAGGGACTGTGCATTTGGTGAAACTGGGAGTCTGCATTCTGAAACGAGTGAGTGAGCTGGCTGAAAGTCCAGCAGCCACACTGCAGTGTGGGGAAACTGTGGGTTGGTGTTTTGAGATAGACCAGTTCTTTAAAAAAAAAAAAGAAAAAAAACCTGGGAGCAGCTGCAGATACCATGGCAAGAGCCACACAGTGAAGCGCGGCAGGAATGGGCTGTGCCAATGCTTCAGTATCTGGCATGGAGGATAGCCCTTCCCACACCCACTGCTAGTTGTCTTGGAGCCAGGAGGGCAGAGGGGAGCCAAAAGGAGAAAGAAACCGCACCCCTTGCAGCCATCTTCCTGGCGGGCTGGGGACTCTCCTGCCCAGGGCCTGAGCCACAGCCCAGAGCCATGCCAAGGGTCCCAGTGTGATGGAGAGTGTTTCCTGCAGCACTGTGCACATGCCACAATATCAGCTGTGGACAGTGGCCTTTAGTGTACCCACAGCTAATTGTCCCAGAGCTGGGAATGCGGAGCTGTGCATAAAGAGGGAAATTAACATGCCCCATTCAGCCATCTTTACAGCAGGCTGGGAACACCCCTGCACAGCCTAGCAGCCCAGGGCTTCCTGGAGGGCCAGTGCACACTTGTGATGTGGCATAGCCTTCCCTTAGCAGAGGTCCTGGAAGAGCACGGCTGAGAACAGGGACCTGCTCGGAAATCCCAGGGACCCTACTCCAATACCAAGGACTTGTGGGTGAGCAGCAGAGACAATCTGTGGCAAGACTGAAATAAAAGCTTAGACTCTTGCAACAGCCTTAAATCTCTGGGAATACCTGGGAGGTTTGATTACTAAAACTGCTCAGACACACGGCCCTCATTCAGGGCAGACAGCACCAACAACACACCCAAACTTGGTGCACCAATTGAACCCCACAAGAATCAGACCCCCACACACTACAAAGACAAAGTTGGGGAGAACTGACTGAAGGGGAATAGGTGACTCACGGACGCAATCTGCTGGTTAGAGAAAGTGTACACCACCAAGCTGTAGATCTGACAAATTAGAGATTGGTGTTTTTCATATTCTGAAAGAACCCTATCAAGTAAAGCAAATGTCAAGAGGCCAAAAACAACAGAAAATTTTAAAACATATGATAAAACCAGATGATATGGAGAACCCAAACCCAAACACCCAAATCAAAAGATCAGAGGAGACACAGTACTTGGAGCAATTAATCAAAAAACTAAAGACAAACAACCAGAGCATGGCACAGGATATACAGGACATGAAGAAGACCCTAGAAGAGCATAAAGAAGAACTTGCAAGAGTAAATGAAAAAAAATAGACGATCTTACGGAAATAAAACAAAACTGTTGACCAAATTAAAAAGATTCTGGATACTCATAATACAAGACTAGAGGAAGCTGAACAACAACTCAGCATCCTCGAGGACCACAGAATGGAAAATAAAAGAACAAAAGAAAGAATGGAGAAAAAAATCGAAAAAAATCAAAATGGATCTCAGGGATATGATAGATAAAATAAAGTGTCCAAATTTAAGACTCCTTGGTGCCTGGAAAGAGTATTCAAAGAAACTGTTGGGGAAAACTTCCCCAACCGTCTACACAATATAAATACACAAAGCATAAATGCCCAGTGAACTCCAAATAGAATAAATCCAAATAAACCCACTCCAAGACATATTCTCATTGGACTGTCAAATACTGAAGAGAAGGAGCAAGTTCTGAAAGCAGCAAGAGAAAAGCAATTCACCACATACAAAGGAAACAACATAAGACTAAATTGTGACTACTCAGCGGCCACCATGGAGGCAAGAAGGCAGTGGCATGACATATTTAAAATTCTGAGAGAGAAAAATTTCCAACCAAGAATACTTTATCCAGCAAAACTCTCCTTCAAATTTGAGGGAGAGCTTAAATTTTTCACAGACAAACAAATGCTGAGAGATTTTGCTAATAAAAGACCTGCCCTACTTCAGATACTAAAGGGAGCCCTACTGACAGAGAAACAAAGAAAGGAGAGAGAGATATAGAGAAATTTAACAAACATATATAGAACATTACATCCCAAATCACCAGGACACACATTCTTCTCTAGTGATCACAGATCTTTCTCCAGAATAGTCCATATGCTGGGACATAAAACAAGCCTCAATAAATTTAAAAAAATTGAATTTATTCAAAGCACATTCTGTGACCACAATGGAATACAAATAGAAGTCAATAACCATCAGAGACTTAGAAAATTCACAAACACCTGGAGATTAAAAATGAGGGGTAGATGAAAACATTCCCAGATAATCAAAAGCTGAGGGACTTCAACACCAGTAGATCAGTCCTATAACAAATGCTAAAGGAATTGTGCAGGCTGAAAGGAAGGGACACTGAACAATTGACTGAAACCACATGAAGAAATAAAGATTTCCAATAAAGACCACATGGTAAATATAAATACCAATACTACTGTATTTTTGATTTGTAACTCCACTATTTACTTCCTACAGGATCTAAAATACATAAACTGTAATGATAAATCAGTGGTTTTGGGCTCAATGTAAAATATGTAATTTTTGACAAGAACTACATAAAGGTGGGGGAATGGAGGAGTATAGGAACATAGTTCATGTGTCCTATTGAAGTTAAGTCGGTATCAAAGAAAAACAAGATTGTTATAGATTAAGATGTTAAATTTAAGCCCCACAGTAAACACAGAGAAAGTATCAGAGAATATGACCATAGAGATGAAAAGTAGAGTATGGGTCACGAGAAGTGGGGGAAGGGGCAATGGGGAGTGAAGAAATAAGTGTAGGGTTTCTGTTTGGGGTGAAGGGAAATTTCTAGTAATGGAAGGTGGGAAGGTGATAGAATTGCAACATTCTAAATGTGATTAATCCCACTAATGGAATGCTAGGGAGGGGGTGGAATGGGAAGATTTAGGCTGTATATGTGTTTCCACAACTGAAAAAAAAAAAAAAAAAGACAGTCTAAATAGATAATGACAATTAAATGCCAAGGATGATCCTGGATGGGATCTGAGGATGGAAGAGAGGAGGCTCAAAGGGACACAGCTGGGACATAAGAAAAAAAAAAGGAAATATAGAATGTAAGCTTTGTATCAATGTTGAATTTCTTGAACTTCTTAGCTGCACTTAATGGGATTGCACAAAAGAATGTTCTTGTTCATGGGAAATGTATATGTGAATTATATTGTTTGTTCAAGGATGTGTGCATCTTGCTCTCATATGTTCAGAAGACAGAGCAATAGATGATGGATGTTAGGGAGGGAGGGAGGGAAAGAAAGAAATGGAGGTGTGACAGGATGTTAAACTTGGTGGATCTGGGTATTGGGGGAGGGGGTTCGGGGTATGCTGGAGTTCTGTGTATGGGGTTTGTATTGTTTTTGCAACTGTTCCTGTAAGTTTGAATTTATTTCAAAATAAAATTTAAAAAAAAAAGATGGGAATGTATAAAACAGTGAACCTTGTGATGGACAATGTCTGCGATTAACTATACAAATATTATAAATCTCTCTCATGAACTAGAACAAATTTATGACACTATAACTAGAAGTTAATAGTAGAGAGGCATATAGGAAAAAAATATATACCTATTGCAAACTATATACTACAGTTAGTAGTATTTTAACATTCTTTCATCAACAGTAACAAATGTATTATATCAAAACTATGAATCAATAATGGAAGGGGGCATGTTAGGGGTATGGGAGGATTTGAGTTTCTTTTTTTTTTTGTCTTTATTTCTTTTCTGGAGTAATGAAAATGTTCTAAAAATTAAATTGTTGATGGATGCACAGCTATATGATGGTACCAGGGGCAATTGATTGTACACTTTGGATCTTTGGATAGTTGTATGGTATGTGAACAATCTCAATTAAAAAATAAATAAATAAATATATATATATATATATTATATATATATGTATATATATATATATTCCTAGAAGCAGAACCCCCTTCCTCCAGGGACCTCCTCCCAAAAGGCAGAGTTAATAGCCCTAACTGGAACAAAGGAAAAAAAATAAATATTTACACTGACTATTAAAAAAAAAAGCTATTGGGTGTTTTTACTGATGGACATTTAGGACATTTCCAAATTTTTGCTATTACTTATAATGCCACAATTACTATTCTTGTACATATCTTCTCATGCATGTCTGACTTTCTTGAGGGCAGTGGTCTTGTACTTTATCAATCATGCTGCCCCATCAACAAAATATTTAACTGCCTAGCCTAATATTTGCATATTTATATATAAATTGTATAAATGTACTAATGTGCTAATATGTAATCTCCATTATAAGATTTAGATTTTTCTTAAAGGATGAAAGAAATAACTACAGAATCTTTTCTTTTCTTCCACTTTGAATTACATTTGAATTGCTGAGTTACAGTATGTAGACATGTTCATCTTTTTTTTTTAATGCAGTTTTATTGAGATATATTCACATTATGTAAAATTCTTCAAAGTGTACAATCAGTTGTTCACAGTATCATCATATGGTTGTGCATTCATCACCCCAATCAATCTTTGAACACTTTTTTACTCCAAAAGATAAAATAAAAATCAAAAAGAACATCTAAAACATTCCGTCCCCTCCTCTCCCATTGTTGATTTACTTTTTTTTAATTAAATTCAGTTTTAATGAGATATATTTACATACCATACAATCATCTATGGTGTACAATCAACTGTTCACAGTACCATCACATAGTTATGACTTCATCACCCCAGTCTATTTTTTTTTTTAATCTTCATTTTATTGAGATATATTCACATACCACGCAGTCATACAAAACAAATCGTACTTTCGATTGTTTACACTACCATTACATAGTGGTACTTTCATCACCCAAATCAATCCCTGACACCTTCATTAGCACACACACAAAAATAACAAGAATAATAATTAGAGTGAAAAAGAGCAATTGAAGCAAAAAGAACACTGGGTACCTTTGTCTGTTTGTTTCCTTCCCCTATTTTTCTACTCATCCATCCATAAACTAGACAAAGTGGAGTGTGGTCCTTATGGCTTTCCCAATCCCATTGTCACCCCTCATAAGCTACATTTTTATACAACTGTCTTCGAGATTCATGGGTTCTGGGTTGTAGTTTGATAGTTTCAGGTATCCACCACCAGCTACCCCAATTCTTTAGAACCTAAAAAGGGTTGTCTAAAGTGTGCATAAGAGTGCCCACTAGAGTGACCTCTCGGCTCCTTTTGGAATCTCTCTGCCACTGAAGCTTATTTCATTTCCTTTCACATCCCCCTTTTGGTCAAGAAGATGTTCTCCGTCCCACGATGCCAGGTCTACATTCCTCCCCGGGAGTCGTATTCCACGTTGCCAGGGAGATTCACTCCCCTGGGTGTCTGATCCCACGTAGGGGGTAGGGCAGTGATTTCACCTTTCAAGTTGGCTTAGCTAGAGAGAGAGGGCCATATCTGAGCAACAAAGAGGCATTCGGGAGGAGGCTCTTAGGCACAACCATAGGGAGGCCTAGCCTCTCCTTTGCAGCAACCGTCTTCCCAAGGGTAAAACCTGTGGTAGAGGGCTCAACCCATCAAACCACCAGTCCCCTATGTCTGTGGTCATGTTAGCAACCATGGAGGTGGGGTAGGCGAATACCCCTGCATTCTCCACAGGCTCCTCAAGGGGGCACTACATCTTTTTTTTTTCCTTGTTTTTCTTTTTTTCTTTTTCTTTTTTTTTTAACTTTCCCTTCTTTTTTAAATCAACTGTATGAAAAAAAAGTTAAAAAGAAAACAAACATACAATAAAAGAACATTTCAAAGAGACCATAACAAGGGAGTAAGAAAAAGACAATTAACCTAAGATAACTGCTTAACTTCCAACATGTTCCTACTTTACCCCAAGAAAGTTACCTAATATAGCAACATTTCTGTGAACTTGTTCCTACTATATCCATCAGAAATTAACAGACCATAGTCATTCCTGGGCATCCCCAGAACGTTAAATAGCTTATCTGTTCTTCTTGGATTATTGTTCCCCCTTCCTTAATTGCTCTCTATTGCTAGTTCCCCTACATTCTACATTATAAGCTATTTGTTTTACATTTTTCAAAGTTCACATTAGTGGTAGCATATAATATTTCTCTTTTTGTGCCTGGCTTATTTCGCTCAGCATTATGTCTTCAAGGTTCATCCATGTTGTCATATGTTTCACGAGATCGTTCCTTCTTACTGCCGCGTAGTATTCCATCGTGTGTATATACCACATTTTATTTATCCACTCATCTGTTGAAGGACATTTGGGTTGTTTCCATCTCTTGGCAATTGTCAATAATGCTGCTATGAACATTGGCTTGCAGATATCTGTTCGTGTCACTGCTTTCCGATCTTCCGGGTATATACCGAGAAGTGCAATCGCTGGATCGAATGGTAACTCTATATCTAGTTTTCTAAGGAACTGCCAGACTGACTTCCAGAGTGGCTGAACCATTATACAGTCCCACCAACAATGAATAAGAGTTCCAATTTCTCCACATCCCCTCCAGCATTTGTAGTTTCCTGTTTGTTTAATGGCAGCCATTCTAACCGGTGTTAGATGGTATCTCATTGTGGTCTTAATTTGCATCTCTGTAACAGCTAGTGAAGCTGAACATTTTTTCATGTGTTTCTTGGCCATTTGTATTTCCTCTTCAGAGAACTGTCTTTTCATATCTTTTGCCCATTTTATAATTGGGCCGATTGTACTATTGTCACTGAGTTGTAGGATTTCTTTATATATGCAAGATATCAGTCTTTTGTCAGATACATGGTTTCCAAAAATTTTTTCCCATTGAGTTGGCTGCCTCTTTACCTTTTTGAGAAATTCCTTTGAGGTGCAGAAACTTCTAAGCTTGAGGAGTTCCCATTTATCTATTTTCTCTTTTGTTGCTTGTGCTTTGGGTGTAAAGTCTAGGAAGTGGCCTCCTAATACAAGGTCTTGAAGATGTTTTCCTACATTATCTTCTAGGAGTTTTATGGTACTTTCTTTTATATTGAGATCTTTGGTCCATTTTGAGTTAATTTTTGTGTAGGGGGTGAGGTAGGGGTCCTCTTTCATTCTTTTGGATATGGATATCCAACTCTCCCAGCCCCATTTGTTGAAAAGACCATTATGACTCAGTTCAGTGACTTTGGGGGCCTTATCAAAGATCAGTCGGCCATAGATCTGAGGGTCTGTCTCCGAATTCTCAATTCGATTCCATTGATCTATATGTCTATCTTTGTGCCAGTACCATGCTGTTTTGGCAACTGTGGCTTTATAATAAGCTTCAAAGTCAGGGAGTGTAAGTCCTCCCACTTCGTTTTTCTTTTTTAGAGTGTCTTTAGCAATTCGAGGCATCTTCCCTTTCCAAATAAATTTGATAACTAGCTTTTCCAAGTCTGCAAAGTAGGTTGTTGGAATTTTGATTGGGATTGCATTGAATCTGTAGATGAGTTTGGGTAGAATTGACATCTTAATGACATTTAGCCTTCCTATCCATGAACATGGAATATTTTTCCATCTTTTAAGGTCCCCTTCTATTTCTTTTAGTAGAGTTATGTAGTTTTCTTTGTATAGGTCTTTTACATCTTTGGTTAAGTTGATTCCTAGGTACTTGATTTTTTTAGTTGCTATTGAAAATGGTATCTTTTTCTTGAGTGTCTCTTCAGTTTGTTCATTTCTAGCATATAGAAACATTACTGACTTATGTGCATTAACCTTGTATCCCGCTACTTTGCTAAATTTGTTTATTAGCTCTAGTAGCTGTATCGTCGATTTCTCAGGGTTTTCTAGATATAAGATCATATCATCTGCAAACAATGACAGTTTTACTTCTTCTTTTCCAATTTGGATGCCTTTTATTTCTTTGTCTTGCCGGATTGCCCTGGCTAGCACCTCCAGCACAATGTTGAATAACAGTGGTGACAGCGGGCATCCTTGTCTTGTTCCTGATCTTAGAGGGAAGGCTTTCAGTCTCTCACCATTGAGTACTATGCTGGCTGTGGGTTTTTCATATATGCTCTTTATCATGTTGAGGAAGTTTCCTTCAATTCCTACCTTTTGAAGTGTTTTTATCAAAAAGGGATGTTGGATTTTGTCAAATGCTCTTTCAGCATCTATTGAGATGATCAATTGATTTTTCCCTTTTGACTTGTTAATGTGTTGTAATACATTGATTGATTTTCTTATGTTGAACCATCCTTGCATGCCTGGAATAAACCCCACTTGGTCATGGTGTATGATTTTTTTAATGTGTCTTTGGATTCGATTTGCAAGTATTTTGTTGAGGATTTTTGCATCTATATTCATTAGGGAGATTGGCCGGTAGTTTTCCGTTTTTTGTAGCATCTTTGCCTGGTTTTGGTATTAGATTGATGTTAGCTTCATAAAATGAGTTAGGTAGTGTTCCATTTTCTTCAATGTTTTGAAAGAGTTTGAGTAAGATTGGTGTCAGTTCTTTCTGGAAAGTTTGGTAGAATTCCCCTGTGAAGCCATCTGGCCCTGGGCATTTATTTGTGGGAAGATTTTTGATGACTGATTGGATCTCTTTGCTTGTGATGGGTTGGTTGAGGTCTTCTATTTCTTCTCTGGTCAGTCTAGGTTGTTCATATGTTTCCAGGAAATTGTCCATTTCCTCTACATTATCCAGTTTGTTGCCATACAGTTGTTCATAATATCCTCTTATAATTTTTTTAATTTCTTCAGGATCTGCAGTTATGTCACCTTTTTCATTCATTATTTTGTTTATATGGGTCTTCTCTCTTTTTGATTTTGTCAGTCTAGCTAGGGGCTTGTCAATCTTGTTGATCTTCTCAAAGAACCAACTTTTGGTGATATTTATCCTCTCTATTGTTTTTTTGTTCTCTATGTCATTTATTTCTGCTTTAATCCTTGTTATTTCTTTTCTTCTACTTGGTTTAGGGTTGGTTTGCTGTTCATTTTCTAGCTTCTTCAGTTGATCCATTAGTTCTTTGATTTTGGCTCTTTCTTCCTTTTTAATATATGCATTTAGTGCTATAAATTTCCCCCTCAGCACTGCTTTTGCTGCATCCCATAGGTTTTGGTATGTTGTGTTCTCATTTTCATTCGTCTCTATAGATTCAGCAATTTCTCTTGCTATTTCTTCTTTAACCCACTGATTGTTTAGGAGTGTGTTGTTTAACCTCCAGGTATTTGTGAATTTTCTAAGTCTCTGATGGTTATTGACTTCTAATTGTATTCCATTGTGGTCAGAGAATGTGCTTTGAATAATTTCAATCTTTTTAAATTTATTGAGGCTTGTTTTATGTCCCAGCATATGATCTATTCTGGAGAAAGTTCCATGAGCACTAGAAAAGTATGTGTATCCTGGTGATTTGGGATGTAATGTTCTGTATATGTCTGTTAAATCTAATTCATTTATCAGATTGTTTAGGTTTTCAATTTCCTTATTGGTCTTCTGTCTGGTTGATCTATCTATAGGAGAGAGTGATGTGTTGAAGTCTCCCACAATTATTGTGGAAACATTAATTGCTTCCTTTAGTTTTGCCAGTGTTTCTCTCATGTATTTTGTGGCACCTTGATTGGGTGCATAGACATTTACGATTGTTATTTCTTCTTGCTGAATTGCCCCTTTTATTAGTGACATGTTCATCTTTACTAGATTTATCATATTACTCTCTAAAGAGCTGCACCTATTTGCGTTCTCTCCAGCAGAGTATGAAAATTTCTATTTCCCCACATCCTTACAATGAATTCATGTGAAAGATGCTTTTAGCATTTTATTTTGAAAACTATATCAAACCAGCAGACAAGTTGACAACATGGTATAGTGACCTCATGAGTCCCTTTCACCTAGATTATTAACACCTTTGCATTTGCTTTTCTTTCTCTATCTTTACTTCCCTCTCTCTTCTCTTCCTTCTCTTATTTATATTTATACTTTATCTATATAACTTTTTCCTGACCCATTTGAGAGTAGACTGCAGACATGATTACCCTTCAGCACTCAATATGCCCACATACTGCCCCCTTATGTAACCATGGTAAAATGATAAAACATAGGAATTTATCATTGATAGAACTATAAAATTTCACCAATTTTCCCAATTGAGTCCTTTCTAGCCATTATTTTTCTGACCCAGAAACACATTGCATTTAGTTGCATAGCCTCGTTAGTCTTCTTTAATATGGAACAGTTCCTTCACTATTTTTTTCTCTTTCATGACACTGATACATTTGAAGAGTACAAGCCAGTTTTATTTCCACTGAGCTTGTCTGTGATTTACAGATGATTAGACTGGGTTGTACATTTTTGGCAGGAATACTATGTAAGTGATGCTGTGTTATTTTCAATGAATCAGAGTTGTCAAAATTTTTAAATGTTTGCCAATCTAACAAATGTGAATTGAAATTGCATTTTATTTTGCATTTCGTTGATTACTTGTGAGGTTGAGCATCTTTTCCTATGTGTATTGATCCTTCAAATTTCTTCTTCTTGAATTGCTTTTTCAATCTTTGCCCATTTTTCTTTTGAGATATGTTTTTTCTTATTCTTTTGTCTGAGTAACTTATAGATTATGGATGTTTTTGACAGTTATATGTATCCTATATGTTCTTCAGACTGTAATTTGTCTTTTAACTGTACTTATGTTAACCTTTGTTTTCCAGACCTTTTAAATTTTACTGTAGTCTAATTCAAACATACTGTCCTTTATGATTCCTTTTGGTGTTTGTTAAAAAAAATTGTCTTCTATATTGCAAAGATATCTTATAGTTACTTCTAATTGTTTTAACATTTTTTTAACATTTAGGTTTTTAATCCTTTATGATACGAGAAAGAGATCTAACTTTATTCATTTTTCCTATGTGAAATCTAGTGGTCCAACATCACTTACTAAATAACTTGTTCTTTTACCAAGAGCCTGTTTATGCTTGGGTATCTTTCTGGGTTCTCTATGCTGTTCTATTAATCTATTTGGCTATCTTATGCCAATATAAAGCTAACTTAATTACTCTAATATGACTTGCTGTGTCCTATGTTTTGCCATATGGTCAGGCCAATCCTCCTTTTTGTTTCTTTTTATTAGTTTTCCTCCAGAATTATTTTGGATGTTCATGGGCCTTTAACTCTTCTACATGAATTTTAGAATCAGTTTTTCAAGGTCCTTAAAAAATTCTTATTGGGGGTTTTATTGGTAGTGCATAGGATTTATGGATTAAGTTACAGATAATTTAATATTTATGGTACTGAGTCTTTCTATCCAAGAGATGAACTTGATCTACCTTGTATAAATCAGACCGTATTTTATGTTCTTCAATAACACATTATATTTTCTCCATAAGAATCTTGCTCATCTTTTACTGGATTTTTTCTTAGAGATCATAGAGGTTTTATTGCTAATGTGAATGTTATCTATTTTTAGTACATTTTAAAATTGATTATTGCTGGCATATAAACATCTATTGATTTTTATAGCATAATCTTGTTTTTAGTTCCAGTGGTTTGTCTGTCAATTATCTTAGATATACTTGGCAATGAGTTATATCATATCATCTACAAATAAAGGTAATTTTGTCCCTTCTGTTCAAATGTTTTACATTTCTTTCTCTTTTTCTTGACTTAGAACATCACATAGGTCCTCAAATACAATGTTGAATGGTAGTAGTCATACTGGGAGGCATCTTTGTCTCATCCCTGAGTTTTAAACAGTTTCACCTCTTGATGCTATCGTAGATTTTTGTTAGGTAGCTGCAGCAGACATTTTAGTGCCTGCCACCACTTCCCCTTCGTCCATCTCTAATTTCAGCTGCAGCAATGGCAGACATTTCTAACTCATGCTAACAACATCCCACCTCAAGTGTATACCTGTATCCATTTTGTGATCTTTGCAATGGCAACCCTTCCCAGAAACCACAGGAGCCCACTCAGTCCTTGTGCCTGGCAGTGCTGGGCTGCAGTGTCAACACCCCTGTGGTTCTCCCTCTGTCGATGGGGTTGGGAGCTATGGATAGATGCCCCAGCCTCTAGTCCTTCCTCTGATGGATAACTCCAGAAGGCATTTGTATGCTTCTTGAGGTCTCAATGGAATTGAGACCCTGTTGCTTATAGCAGTGATCTGGGTAACACGCCCTTACATCACCTTATCGTCCTGCCTGTTTTATTCTCCCTATGACCTCACGCCTGTTTCCTGGGATCACCTCCCAGAGGACCCTCATCCTCGTCTTAAGCTCTGTTTTTGAGGAAATCCAAGGGGGTATCTTTCTGTTTCATGATTCCTAAGAGTTTGTGGTCACGAATTTCTAGTAAATATTTAGTGAATACTTTTCCTTCATGTTTGTTGGTATGATCTTATGTTTCTTTTATCTTAATCAATTAGTTAATGATTTTTAATTGATTTTCTGATGTTAAAATTTCTCTGTATTCCTGAGATAAATCCTTCTTAGTCATAATGTGTTTTGTGTTGTTTGGTGGCTTTTGGGTTTTCTTTTTCCATGCTGGGTTTCGTTTGCCAATATTTATTTAGGATTTTTGAATTTGTGTTTATAAGTGAGATGCAACTGTAATTTTCTTTACTTGTACTGTCCTTTTCCAGGTCTTGATATAAAAGTTTCTCTCTCTCTCTCTCTCTCTCTCTCTCTCTCTCAAAGCTTTCTAGAACAGTTTGTTTTGGTAGACGATTATGTTTTCTTTGAAGGTTTGGTAAATTTACTCATACAACCACTTAAACCTAAGGGCTTTTCATTAGGTAAAGAGAAAGAGAGCAAGATTTTAAGTCAGAAATTACATTTTTTAAGTGGCTATTAATTTGTTCAAGTTTTATCTTCTTGAGGCTATTTTGAAGACTTTATCCTGAAAATTTTCCCACTTCATTTAACTTTTTAAAATTTAGAGGTATCAGGTTAATTTATTGAAATATTGTTTATTCTATTCTAGTTTTTAAACTTCCTACTGTAATGATAGTTCTGCCTTCTTTTTCATTTCTTATACTGTGTGCCCTTCCCATTCCATTTTCCGTTTTCCCCTATATCATCTTGCTGGAGCCGCCTTCTTCTTCTTCTTCTTCTTTTTTTTTTTTTTAATTAGTGCCTTCAGAGAATCAGCTTTTCATTTATTTTTTATGTTTGTGTTCTAGATTATTAATTTTCTCTCTTCTTTGTCCATAAGCTGGTTGAAAGGCTGTATCCGCATCTACTTGCTATTCTAGACATGCAGCTTTGCATAAGCCAAATCATAGGCTATGATCACATATTTTTCCAGCCCAACTGCATTTTTATTTCACTTACACTTTGGGAATTGTACTCCCAGACACTTCTGCCAATTTTCAGACCCAGAACCCAACAAGGCCCAGTTACCACATTGTGGTTCTATTCAGTTATGGTTCCTATGTTATTTATCTTGCTTTTGAGCACAGCTGTATTTCTTAATTTTTTTCCCCATATATTCTGTCTATCATTGCATTGCCATGTGTTTTGAGAGTGTTGATTTAAGTGTAAAGTCACAGAAACATCTTGATTGTTGAAAAACACTGAAATAATTTTGTAGTACCTAGCATAAATTTTAACAGATTCTCTGAATAAAAGTTATCTTTCTACTCCCCCTCCCCCCAAATATTTTAAACCAAAAAAAAAAAAGAAAGAAAAAAGCTGTATCAAATCTGTTAGGGAGTATGTGAGATGAGACCAAAGGACCAGAATCTCAACAAAAAGTAAAAAAACAACACCCAGCCCAGGGACCCAAGGATGGAGGGAACATGGCAGTCAGATGGTTCCCAGAACACAGAGAAGCTACTTTCCCATGAATGTAGCCAGAGCCTTGGTAGAATGTCAGAAATAAAGCCTCTAACTGGGAGTTCAGGGAGACTGCTCTCCCCCATCTAGGGCTGGCTGTATCTCTGCAAGGCTCTCAGGTAGGCAGGAGTCCCCAATGGGACATCAGTGTGAAGATGAGGAAACTTCCGGAACTTACCCCATAACTTACATAGAGAGAAACCACTGCAGAGGTGTCTATCAACATTAGCACAAACTTTGACTCGTGGTGTGAGGATAAAGACTTAGAATGATATTCCTCTCGCCACTCAGGAAAGCTTCAGAGAGAGCCTAATGAGGGTGATGAAAATATTAACCTTATTGACCCAATGATGATGAAGACCTAGAGCCAAATTCTGGAGAAGATTGTTCTTATCAATGTAAAAACTGGGGGACACCTGTTTAGGACCTTCAGGGCTTCTGGAATATAAACAGAGCCACTTAGGGGAACATCCCCACCACTGCCTGACCTGCAGTGAGGAATTCTTCCAGGCTGTGTGTACACATGCACAAACTGATTCGCTCTAGTGGACAGCCACATACGTGCCCTGAAGATGATAAAGGTTTCATTCACACCACAGGTGTGTGGAGGCACCTGCATAATGTATACATGATAGAGCACTCCAAGGTGGCTATGGGAGATGATACTGTGAGAAATCCCTGGTCCACAGTGCCCAAAACTTGGGACAGGAAGACCCATATGTCTGTCCTCCATATGTCTGTCCTATTTGTTTTAAGGGGTTTCACACACCAAACCTGCCATCAAAACATAAAGAGATCTCCCAGCAGGACAAGCCATACAAGTGCCGAGATTGTGGCATGGCCTTTCTCCAGCTGTTCAGGTTAAAAAGACACCAGCAAGCACTCTCTAGAGTATCCTTCCTAACGCGATGAGTGTGGAAGGAGATTCACCTGGCTAGGGTTCCTGCAATGCTATCAGTGGATCCACACTGGAGAGAAACCGTGCTCCTGTGCTTCCTGTGCTTCCACAGAGCCAGGTTCTCTGAGTGAATGTTCTCATGAAGTGGGAGAGTCCTCATGGCTGTGACAGTTATGTTTATCATCATCTCTTGTTTTTATCTTCACTCAGATCTATCCAGTAGAGCAAATTTTTCTAATGCAGTCACTGCTTTCCTAAGTGCCAAGCTATTTCCTGCGCACTTTCCCCTCATAGATGGCTTAAAATGTATGTAAGAACACTGTTATTTTCTCCCTTAGAAATGCTATGGTCATTAATAGCAAGAGAAAAGTAGGCTGATATTAAGGTAGTCCCAGTTATACACAAGGGCAGATATCACTGCTATGAATGATCGAAAAATGGATGAATTTTTACAGTTGGCAGATTCCTCATTAAGAAGCCTGGCTATTTTCATAGTTTGGTGCTTCTGATTGGCCTTTTAAGGACTTGTCTTCATTGAAGTTTCCGAAATTGCAACCCCTGAGCTGGTTTGCATGCAGTCCTGGATGCAAATTAGCCTCTTGCCTAGAGAATATTTGCTATTTGTTTTATCTTTGTCATTAATTGTTGCATTTTTTTTTTCAAAATAAAGTACTTTACTTTTCTTAAAAGCTATGACTGCTTATTTGGATGAACTTGTTCCTTTTACAAACCACACACACTGTTTTATGTATTCTAAAGTTATTGTTACCTTTGTAAGAGAAAATATGGCTACTTTCCTGTATCAGTTTTAAATTCATTTCAGTACTTGAGGAAATCTATTTATCCCTTTGGAGTATGAATCATCTTAGTCTTTAACTGATTTTTTTTTAATCATACAGTAGATAGTACTTTATGGTGCTTACTTTGTAAGTCTGTTGTAGCTGGACATGCATTTGGAAATGGAATCTAACTGAGATCCTTAATTTTGAGCCAATTGATGGCTTTAGAAAATCTGTGAACTCTCTGAAATCATAATGCAAAACATCGGTAATGTGGAGTTTTTTGAGAAGATGCATAGCTTTA
The DNA here is from genome assembly GCF_015220235.1 of Choloepus didactylus. Classification (NCBI taxonomy): domain Eukaryota; kingdom Metazoa; phylum Chordata; class Mammalia; order Pilosa; family Megalonychidae; genus Choloepus; species Choloepus didactylus. Next base: position 81,173,764 of record NC_051308.1, on the reverse strand, counting down.
AATGAACTCTCAAGGAGCCTGTGATTGAAGAAAAGGTTCAGAATCATTTAGAAAACGGTCATATATTTAATTGGGCTTGGCATTTTGCAAATGCTAGAGTGGCTTCCAGACACATTCACTCCAATTTCACTGTTATCCTTAGTTCTTTACTTGCTTCTCTCAGGACTGGTGTATTGTAAATGCTCCATCTTTCATACACTTCTAAAAAATGCTTTCTTTTATATTTGTGATTGTAGTGGCAGTAATCTCTTCTGCATGGTATAAATGCGTTTTAAGATCTTTTGAAATTTGATGGAAGCAGATGAATTTGAATAATTGCATGCTAAAATCATAAACTTGTTTTTGCTTTATATCTTTACTCAGATAATAAGTGTACTTGTAGAAAACAGTTTAAAATGGGTAATGAGGTAACTGAAAGCTTAGGTCAGTAATTTCATTGAGCTTGTCATGGAATATGAATGGTTCTTAGGTAGAAATGGCTACATCTAGAATTGAAAATTTAATCAATGCAAATTTTATTGGTATAAAAAGAAAATGCAAAATTCAACTTTTGATATTTGTTCTAAATATTATTTAAATTTATCATAAATTCTGAAATTAATGGAACTAGTTAAAGTTATGATCTCCAGTGAATTTAAAGAATAGAAATCAAATGACACGTAAAAATTTTTTTTTAAAGTGGGCCTGGTAGAGTGGAAAGAGCACTGGACTGCCATTGGAAGCTGTGTAACTTGCAGTTTCCTCACCTGTAACTCCAAAATTTCTTTGATTAAGTGGCAGGACAAATTATATTTCCCTTGTCCTTTCAGCTAACTGAAGTGAAATAAATTATCTTCACTCAATATTCATAGATATAAGAAGACTCCTGGTAATCAAAGATGGTGGCTAGGTGAGACAGGGCAAAAAACACCTCTGTGAAAAATTCTAGATAAAAACCAGAAAGTGACCCAGAACACCAGTTTCAGTGATGGACCAGCTGGACAAGGTCTGCTAAAACCGCAGGGACTGTGCACTTGGTGAAACCGGGAGTCTGCATTCTGAAATGAGTGAGTAAGCTAGCTGAAAGTCCCGTGGCAGTGCTGCAGTGTGGGGAAATCAGGGGTTGGCATTTGGAGATGGACTAGTTCTTTAAAAAAAAAAACAAACCCAGGAGCAGCTGCAGTTATGATGGTGAGAACCACACAGTGAAGCACGTCAGGCACAGGCTGTGCCAACCTCTCAGTGTCAGGCATGGAGGATAGACTGCTGCTGATTCCCTCAGGGCCAGGGGGCAGAGGGGAGAGCCAAAAGGAGAAAGAAACTGCACTGCTTGCAGCTGGCTCCCCGGCGGGCTAGAGACACTCCTGCCTGGGGCCATACCCACAGCCCAGAGCCACATCAGGAAACCCAGTGTGACGGGGAGTGTATCCCACGGCACCATACACACACCGCAATATCGGCCATGGATGGTGGTCTTGGGTGCATACACAGCTAGTTGTCCCGGAGCTGGGAAGTCAGAGCTGTGTGAAAAGCAGGGGGTTGAGATGACCCATTCAGTCATTTTTGCATCAGGCTGGGAGCGTCCCTGCACGGCCCGGTGGCCCAGGGCTTCCCTTGAGGGATGGTGCACACTTGTGGCTTAGCACAGCCTTCCCTCAGCAGAGGTCCTGGAAGATCACAGCTGAGAAGGGGAGCCCACTCGGAAAACCCGGGATCGCTACGTCAATGATGGGGACTTGTGGGCCAGCGGCAGAGAAAACCTGGGGCAAAACTGAAATGAAGGCTTAGACTCTTGCAATAGCCTTGAATCTCCAGGAACACCTGGGAGATTTGAATATTAAAGCTGCTCTGCCTCGCTAACCACCCAGATACATGCCCCACATTCAGAGCAGACAGCACCAACAACACACCCAAACTGAGTTCACCAATTGAACCCCACAAGAATCATTTCCCCACACACCACAAAGACAAAGTTGAGGAGAACTGACTTGAGGGGAATAGGTGACTCGCAGACACCATCTGCTGGTTAGTTAGAGAAAGTGTACGCTGCCAAGTTGTAGAACTGAAAAATTAGATTGGTATTTTTCACAACTTGAAAGAACCCTATCAAGCAAAGCAAATGCCAACAGGCCAAAAACAACAGAAAATCTTAAAGCATATGATAAAACTAGACGATATGGAGAACCCAATCCCAAACACCCAAATCAAAATATCAGAAGAGACACAGTACTTGGTGCAATTAATCAAAGGACTACAATCAAAGAAAGAGAGCATGGCACAGGATTTAAAAGACATGAAGAAGAACATGGCACAGGACATAAAGGACATAAAGAAGACCCTAGAAGAGCATAAAGAAGAAATTGCAAGAGTAAATAAAAAAATAGAAGATGTTATGGAAATAAAAGAAACTGTTGGCCAAATTAAAAAGACTCTGGATACTCATAATACAAGATTAGAGGAAGTTGAACAATAACTCAGTGTCCTAGAGGACAACAGAACAGAAAATGAAAGAACAAAAGGAAGAATGGAGAAAAAAATTGAAAAAATCAAAATGGATCTCAGGGATATGATAGATAAAATAAAATGTCCAAATTTAAGACTCATTGGTGTCCCAGAAGGGGAAGAGAAGGGTAAAACTCTAGAAAGAGTATTCAAAGAAATTGTTGGGGAAAACTTCCCAAACCTTCTATACAATATAAATACACAAAGCATAAATGCCCAGTGAACTCCAAATAGAATAAATCCAAATAAACCCACTCCAAGACATATTCTGAACAGACTGGAAAATACTGAAGAGAAGGAGCAAGTTCTGAAAGCAGCAAGAGAAAAGCAATTCACCACATACAAAGGAAACAACATAAGTCTAAGTAGTGACTACTCAGTGGCCACCATGGAGGTGAGAAGGCAGTGGCATGACATATTTAAAATTCTGAGAGAGAAAAATTTCCAACCAAGAATACTTTATCCAGCAAAACTCTCCTTTAAATTGGAAGGAGAGCTTTAATTTTTCACAGACAAATGCTGAGAGATTTTGCCAATAAAAGACCTGCCCTACTTCAGATACTAAAGGGAGCCCTACTGACAGAGAAACAAAGAAAGAAGAGAGAGATATAGATAACAGACATATATAGAACCTCACATCCCAAATTACCAGGGCACACATTTTTCTCTAGTGATCACAGATCTTTCTCCAGAATAGGCCATATGCTGGGACATAAAACAAGCCTCAATAAATTTAAAAAAAAAACAAAAACAAAAACAAAAAACAATTGAATATATTCAAAGCACAGTCTCTGACCACAAATAGAAGTCAATAATTTTTGATTTGTAACTCCACTATTTACTTCCTATATGATATAAAATACACAAACTCTAATGACAAATCAGTGGTTTTGGACTCAATGTAAAACACATAATTTTTGACAAGAACTATATAAAGGTGGGGGAATGGAGGAGTACAGGAACATAGTTTATGTGTCCTATTGAAGTTAAGTTGGTATCAAAGAAAAACAAGATTGTTATGGATTTAAGAGGTTAATTTTAAGCTCCACAGTAAATACAAAGAAATTATCAGAGAATATGACCATAGAGATGAAAAGTAGAGTATGGGTTAAGAGAAGTTGGGGGAGGGGCAATGGGGAGTTAAGAAATGAGTGTAGGTTTGCTGTTTGAGGTGAAGGGAAATTTCTAGTAATGGGTGGTGGGAAGGTGACAGCATGGCAACATTCTATATGTGATTAATCCCACTAATGGAATGCTAGGGAGGGGGTGGAATGGGAAGATTTAGGCTGTATATATGTTTCCACAACTGAGGAAAAAAAGACAGTCTAAATAGATAACAATTGAATGCCAAGGATGATCCTGGATGGGTTCTGAGGATGGAGGACAGGAGGCTCAAAGGGACACAGTTGAGACATAAGGAAAAAAAAAAAGGAAATACAGAATGTAAGCTTTGTATCAATGTTGAATTTCTTGAACTTCTTAGCTGCACTTAATGGGATTTCATAAAAGAATGTTCTTGTTCATGGGAATTGTATATGTGAATTATATTGTTTGTTCTAGGAGGTGTGCAGCTTGCTCTCACATGTTCAGAAGACAGAGCAATAGATGAAGGATGATAGTGAGGGAGGGAGGGAGGGAGGGAAAGAGAAATGGAGGTGTGACAGCATGTTAAAGTTGGTGGATCGGGGTATCAGAGGAGGGAGTCAGGGTATGCTGGAGTTCTGTGTATAGGGTTTGTACTGTTTTTGCAACTGTTCCTATAACTTTGAACTTATTTCAAAATAAAATTAAAAAAAAAAAAGATGACTTCTGATACTCTTTGTTGTGCAGTGTTTTTTTTAGGCTGAATAATGACTCCCAAGGACATCAGATCCTAATCCTTAAGGAAAAGGCGTCTTTGCAGATGAGATTGAGTTAAAGATCTTGAGATGGAGTTATTACATTGGATTATCTGTGAGGTCCCTAAATCACAGTGTCCTTAGAAGGGAAGGCAGAAGAAATTTTGTCTATACAGAAAAGGAGTAGGCCAGCTGACCACGGAGGTAGAGATTGGAGCGATGTTGTCACATGTCTAGGAGTGCTGGAGCCACCAGACATGTGGTTTAATCTTTCTACTCCTTTGTTTCCTTATCTGCAAAATGGGGATAATAATACTTCCTTCATAAGATTGTGTTCTAGGGTCCAGGGAATTAGGGATTTCTTCCCTTTCTAGGGCGTACCATACACTGGTTCCTTACCTCTGTGAATTAGGAATTACAGTTTATCAAGAGAGGGAGCAATCAACAGGGTTTCATTGTTACAGTTCCCTATCAAGTGGCATACTGGAGTCCAGGTGTTCACCACCATGCTTCTGCCCCTATCCCAAAGGAACCCTTTTCCTGGGCCCTAGAATCAGCCTGGCTCACCAGCCATGGGGCAGATGACAGAGGGGTGGATTGTCCACGACTCAACCTCTTTCAGCCTTAATGGGCTACCATTGCATGGGGAAAGGGAACATGGTAGTAGGAAGTGGAGGTGTGTTCCATTCTTCTCTCAATTTCTGGGGCAGAAATTGGGGCTCATAGTGTTATCTAGTGACTACTTTCATCTCATTAGGGGTAAGTTATTCTCTATATTACTGTTTTGGTTGTCTATCACTGCATCACAGATTACCAAACAAAACTTAGTATCTTAAAACAGTTGTTTATTATCTCACAGTTTTGAAGGGTCATGAGTTTGGGAGCCACTTAACTGGATGGTTCTGGCTTTGGTCTCTCCTGGGACTTCAGTCAAGCAGTCAGCCAGGCCTTCAGTCAAATGGCCTCTTGACTGGAACTGGATGTAGCTGCAAGCAGAAGACCTTAGTTCCTTGCCATGTGGCTAGGACTGCTTGTCACATGTCGGACAGCTTCCCCTAGAGCGAGCAATTTGCTAGAGAAGGTTGGAAGCCACGGTGCCTTATATGCACCAGCATTTTCACCTTATTCAATTTCTTAGAAGCAAGTCTAAGTCCAGCCCACAACAAAAGGGAAGAAAAATTAGTCCCCACCTTTTGAAGGGAGGTACACCAAAGAATTTGTGGACATGATTTTTAAACCACCATAATTAGGGAAAATGAAAAAGTCAAGCAATCATGATATCTAAACCAAAGGCAGAGCATTCGCTGCATGTTCTTCCAGTTGCAGATATGTAGCCTATTTCTTAGAAGGGGCATGTATTCCCTAATGACCCTTGTTTATGAATGTGACAATAGCCACAAACTGTTGTCTCCTCTGCTTTCTTGGAAAGGAAAACTAGCAGACCCCATGTGAGAATCTTTTTTGAGAGTCTCCTATAACTGATTGTAATAAAGATTCATTGAGCTAATGGATGGAGCACCCGATACCTAGAAAATGCCCATTACACAGTGGTGCTTGTTACCAAGACTTATTGACCCCACCTTCATCTCTTTATCTCTCACCTTCTATTTCCACTGGTTCATGACATCATTAGAACTATTGCAATAGCCCCCTTGCTTTCCTCCTCATCTTCTGCCTCCTCCATGTCTTCTCTGCATTATGAAAGGTTTGTCTGCTTTAAATCTTAATTATAAATTATATTTTATAGAAGCTCTGTTCCTTCACTGAACCAATCTACAGGGTGCCTAACACTCCTAAGACAGTGATACTCTGAACCAATTTGATTGAGTTGCTGAAGGGTGGGGTGGGATTGGTTAAGGGGAAATCAAGGGGGAGGGAGGTATAAAATGTTATCCACCCACAGAAGCAAAATTTTCATTATCCTACCATGGTTTTATGCAGAATGGATGGAGGGCAATTGATGTTAATATGGAGCCACCTTCTCAACTTAAACAGATATCCTTTTTTGTTTGTTTGTTTGATAAAACGTTGAGTCATTATATCTTTGGCAATATTTTCACTGGTCATTGAGTTTGTAGTTCATATTCTAGTTCAGAATATAGTAATAGCATCTGCTTGAATATTCTGGCAATTAAATTGATGCTTTACACAAATTTTCCTTCCAAGAACGATTTTCTAAGGCCGAGTTGGAACTCCTGGGTGATCTGCTGTGTTTGTATCAGGGATAATATAGTATCCAATATGCATGCATTTAGATTATAAAATGCTGTGTAAATGTCGAGTGCCAAGATTCATAGCTGGTGTTTTGTTCTGTGTATGGCACAGGCACAGCATGTTCTTTTAATCAGTGAGATGAAGCAATGATGGATGTTCCGGGAACCATCACTCACTTAATTTCAAGCTTTTCCTCCTTATCAGTTTGTTGACAGTTATTCTAAAGAATTAGTGATTAATAGCTGCCAACCCAGGCTCTCCCAGATCCATTCTTAAGTAATTCATAGGTCTTCTTCCTTGAGTCATGCCATGGTTTCTGCTGTGCTGTTTTAACCTTTATCTTCTCTTGAATTTATGGTCATGTACTTTTAAAATGCATGTCATCAAAAATTGGAGACTATTCTTCTACACAAAACAGAGGCAGCTGGCCCTGTGGTTAAAACATTACCTCTGAAGCCAGCCCATCTAAGGGTCAAATCATTACTATGCTACTTTTTGGTTAGGAGATCTTGGACAATTTAACTTCTTTGCCCCTTGATTTCCTCTTCTTAAAAATGGGTACAATAATTCCCACAAAGTTGCTTTAAAATTAAGTAGGTAATATATATGAATATAAAACACTTAGAACAGTTTCTGGCATGCGCTAAGCACTATGTAAGTGTTAACTAGCATGATTATTAGCCAAAGGATATGGGTCATGATCACTGTAGACTCTGGTGAAGACACCAGGAAAATTTTTACTAATGGAAACTGATACATGAATATTATTAGTGGGTGTCCGGCGCCTTCTCACTCGGTCCCGCGCGTCCTGTCCTCGGCCGGCAAGGAGAACAGAGGGAAAGAGGGAGAGACACAGACAAACTGACACTTGAGGCACACAATAGCAGTGAATGCAAGCCTTTTACTGGAGCCAGGAAGAAAACTTTCTCTGTTACATATTCCACACGAGGCCCTATACCCCGCGGGAGAACAACCTCTATGCGGCCGTCAGGCACGGCTCCCTGTGGGCTGTCTCTCCGAGGCTAGCCCGGGTAATTTCTTATATACAACAGTTACAACCAATGTGCTGGCACTACGTAAGCGTGTACAATAGGCTAGCAGCAACCGCTGCCTCATGCGTCATATGCGGAAGCAGGATACGGGCGCCATCTTGGCTCAAACGATGGGCGGGGGCTACTCTAGAGCAGGTCGCGGCGTGTCCACTAGGCCTTAACCCGGAAAGCGGCTCCCCACATCTCCCCCTTTTTTATATATTTCAACCCAGTGTCTCCATTGATGAGTGTACTCCCGTGGGCCTGAGTGACCCACTACATGTTTTGGTGCTTTGGGGAGTCTGGACTAGGCCCCTGCCATTTTACGGCGGAACCTCTGGCACCGACCAGAATGCTTACCTCATATAGAGACCGGAGAGCCCGTGAGCTGGAAACAACGTGACTCTCCCTACAGTACTTCGCCTCGTAACTGGGGAAAGACGGTTGGGGCAGGAGAGTGGCAACCAGCGTCAAAGGCGTCACTAGGCGTCTCTGTGCAATGGCCAGAGTCCAGTCTGGCCACAACTGGGACTCCGCCTAAGAGACTCGCCTGAGACAAAAATTAAGACTGCTGGAGTTATATGTTATATCCGGGATACGGCCATGGACTTTGCCGCGAACCTGGCCCCAGAGCGCCCCACCCCGAGTGGCCGGGACGGGGATCGATCAGTATAGAAGCTACTGTCAGGAGTACTACAGGTTGAAGACATAGCCATCATAGTGGTAACGCGCAGTTGCTGCTGTGCTTGGAACAAGCGTTCTAACAGGCATTTGACGATTACTAAACCCACCAACAACCCTATAGCGAGGAGAACCCAAGTGGTCAGATTGGGCCATGAAAACCAGGAGGTAACTCGGTTCCACAGGTCAATTACCAAACTGGCAAGGTTGAACTTAACGGGGGTCAACTTAACGGTCCCAATCTTGTCCAGGCTGACGTCCACCTGCTGGGTAAGATTGGTAAAAGTTGGCAGATAAGTATTTTTAAGCCAGTCAGAGACTTTGTGGGTGTTAGCAGTTACATTGGCCCTGACCGGAGTGACGCAAAGTCTGAAAAGGATCCATCGGGTGTCACACAGTTGCTCGACTGTTTTCCAGAGCCCATCTATCTCCTGTCCAAGTTCCTGTATTTCACTTTGCATTTTCTGGATCGCTTGCGAATTCAACTCTAACATTAGATTGTGGGCGTGCAACGCGTCCCGGGTGGCATTGGCTAAAGTGTTGACTGTTTCCATCGTCAGGGCGATCTGCTCCGTTGTCCAGGCTTGAAGCACCGCATTCCCCACTGCTGGGACGAACACTGAAGCGACGATGCCGCCGAGGTTCCACAGCCAGCTTTTGACACTTCTTGGTTTCCTGTTAAGGGAGGGATTAAAAGGTCCAGAAAACGGAAAGTTTTCCGTTGACACAACCTGGGTAATAGGGCCTACCCAATCAGTGGTGTTGACCGGGACCCAAACATAGCTGGGACGGTAGGTTAGGATGGCGTAGGGAGGGAATCCGTTCCAGCATTCAGACAGGGTACAGGGGACGCTGGAACAGTTGAAAGTAGGCTCTGTAGAGAGTAGAAAGGCGAAGGGAGGGAGCACACAAACCTGCCTGTGCAAAGGGAAGGAACAATTCTTATCAGCATATGTTCCCTCTGCACCCGAAAAAGAACAATTGGCAGTGGTAGAGTCACCCGTCGCGTCGGTTGACGTGTTGGTAAGGGTACCATTCAATAGCATGAAATAGCGCAGGTCCAGACATGCCCCCAGGGGGTTGCAGGCCAAATGCTGAGCGAAGGTTTGGATACGGGAGGCTATGGGGTCGATTAGTGGTTCTCGACATTGGTTTACGGTACCCCACGCCGATGCCTCAGTATAGTTTCGGATCTTGCTTATTGCTGTGAAATTACGTATGTGAGGGCGCACGGACCAGAGCCACCAGTCCTCACTTAAGAGGAACGGGTGCCTCACGGGCATACAGCTGTGCCAAGAGAAGTCCCCCAGAGTGGTTTTCCTGTGCAGATCATGCGCGCAAGGGGGGAAAGGAGGCTGCGGGGCATCAGGATCTCGAGAGCAGTTAAGGACTGTTGGTCTAAACCCAGAAAACTTGAGGCATCTTTTCGTCTCATTTTTGTTAAGCAACCCCTCACAATCCTGTTGATAGCCAGCCGAGGTATTAAGAAATTCTAGCAAGACTCCAAAAGTCACCTGAGTGCAATGGGTATCACAGGCAGTACTTGTGCTGTTTGCGCAGGAACAATTAGCTATAGAGCGATTAGCAAATGAAAGGATCAGCGTATCATCGGTTAGAGGAAAGGTCTCGTTGAAGGTTATGGAGGAAACATTGGCAGGCAAAGGTAGATGATGGAGGCTAAGAGTTAAATTAGGAGTGAAGAACTGAGGAGAGGCGGGGGACCCCGCAGAAAAGGGAGCTAGCGTCGGGGGATGGTGCCAGAGGCCCCAGAGGAACTGATCTTCTCCCCGAACCACTGCAACACTGCTGAGAAAGAGAAAACAAATCAGGAGGGTATTTATAGGGGAATAGGGGTTGGGATCACCGGTCCTCCCCCTGGACGACGGGGAGGCGGTCAGGATCATTCTCATCATCTTGCTGGTCATCTTGCTGGTCGTCACCAGCGTTGAAGGTTGGGTCTCTTGTGTCATGTTGGGGGTTCCCCAATTGGTCAGGCTGCAGCTTCTCAGCGCTCTCGGGCGTTGATACGGTTCTCACCAATCTCTCCGGAACCCACACCGGTTGACGTCCTGGTTCCTGTGGGAAGACACAAACAGAGCCTCTGGCCCAGCTGAGCACGGGGTCAGGGCCTTGCCACTGTCCTGACAGGACATCCTTCCATCGGACTAGACCTCTATGTGGAGGACTCGGGGAGGTGTGCTGAAGGGCAGGTGTCATGCCCTGTGAATTTTCATTTAAGAAATTGTACGTGAATAAGGCTACAGACAGTTGAGCCTTTGGGGATAGGCCGTGACCTATCCCCTCTTTCTGTTTTTTGAGCAAGTCTTTCAGAGACCTGTGTGCTCTTTCAATGATACCTTGTCCTTGAGGGTTGTAAGGGATTCCATGCTTCAATTGTACTCCCATATTATCACAAAATTTTTGGAAAGTTTTACTGGTATAAGCAGGTCCGTTATCTGTCTTTAACATTTTTGGCTTGCCCCACGCTGCCCAAGCGGCAAGGCAGTGTGCAATGACTTGGTGGACTTTTTCTCCTGTCTCAGCAGAGGCAAATAATATTTGAGAACATGTGTCTACTGACACATGCAGGTATTTGATTTTTCCGTACTCTGAATGATGAGTGACATCCATTTGCCAAATGTCTCCTGGGACGAGACCTCTAGGGTTAACTCCCACAGATGGGATATGCTGTTGAGTAACGCAATTTCCACAAGCTCGGACTATGTCTCTAGCGGCCGCTCGCGGTATACTAAACCGCTTAGCCAGGGTACCTGCATTGATATGAAATTTGGCGTGGAACTCTCGGGCTTGCTGATATGGTGTCAGCACGGGGAAGACATGTGGCTGTCGAGTGGCCACATCTACTATGTGATTTCCTTGGGCCACGGGACCAGGTAGGCCTGTATGGGCCCTAATGTGAGTTGTGTAAAAGGGATGTTGCCTAGTACGAATCGTCTTTTGCAGCTCGAGAAAGAATGTGCTTACAGTGGAGGAGCATTTTATAATGCCCACAGTTTCTAGGATTTGTAGAGAATTTACGACATAAAGGGAATCAGAGACAATATTCAGGGGGCCAGGAAACTCTCTCAGGACTGTAATAGTAACCTGCAATTCAACCCACTGCGGTTTTTGTGGTTGAAAAAACACTGTTTTGGGAGTGTCCCCTTCCACACAATACGCCCCTGTACTGGAGCTGGAGCCATCCGTGTACACGGTGAGGGCGTTCGCTAGTGGCCTAGACGAAGTCACTTTGGGAAAGATTACCGGATGTTGGGTGACAAACTGTAAGAGGGGGTCTTTGGGATATTGGTTATTAATACATCCCGGAAAGGTGCATCGGAGAACAGCCCATTGATCTATGCATCCGGTAAGCACCTCAATTTGTGGGAGAGAGTAGGGTACTCTAAGGTTTTTTGGTGGTTGGCCAAGGTGTTGGATGGCCTTCTTGATGGCCTCCAGGGCCAGATCTGCAACTGCGGTAGGGTAATGCTCTAAGATCTTTTTTGGAGAAACTCCGGGGTGGATCCAGAATAATGGCCCCTGTTGCCACAGCACCGCCGTGGGCTGTGACACCGTCGGCAGCAGGCAAGCTTCGAAAGGCTTATCAGGGTTTATTCTTTTTAACGTGGCACTACTGAGTGCCTGTTCTACTTGGCATAGTGCTTGTCTCGCTTCAGGGGTGAAGGACCGGGGCGAAGCTAAGTCCGGATCCCCTTTAAGCAAGTCAAACAAGGGTCTTAATTCGGCATTGGGTAACTTCAGATATGGGCGAACCCAATTTATGTCTCCCATGAGTTTTTGTAAGTCATTGAGGGTGTTCAGTTTATCTAACCTGAGAGACACCTTTTGGGGGGAGACTTGAGTAGACGTAAGTTTTGCTCCCAGGAAGGTGACAATCTCGGTCATCTGGATCTTCTCTGGGGCTATTTCAAGATTGACCTCTCTAAGTGTAAGAACCAAATGTGATAGTGCAGCGTTAAGGAGATCTGGGCTTTCATGAGTCAGCAAGATATCATCCATGTAATGAAGGATCCTTACTTTGGGGAATTGCTGCCGGGTATCGGCCAACTGTGCAGCGACATACAACTGACACATGGTAGGGCTGTTGGTCATGCCCTGGGGCAGGACCGTCCACTCAAAGCGGTGACAGGGCTCCTCTTGGTTTAGAGAGGGCACAGTAAAAGCAAATTTTTGGGTATCCTCTGTGTGAAGTGGGATGGAAAAGAAACAGTCTTTGATATCTAGGATGATAACAGGCCAACGCTCTGGCAGGGCCGAAAGGAGGGGCAACCCCATCTGAACGGGCCCTAAAGGCTCCATGCAATTATTGATGGCTCTTAAATCGTGCAGCAACCTCCATTTGCCTGATTTTTTCTTTATGACAAAAATAGGGGTGTTCCAAGGTGATGTGGAGGGAATGAGGTGGCCCTCTCTTAGCTGATCTGACACCAGAGTGTGTAATGCGGAGAGCTTTTCCCGTGATAAGGGCCACTGAGGCACCCAAACCGGAGATCTGGTTTTCCATTTTAGCTTTATGGGTGTGGGTGGGAACATTCCCTCAGTGGCCCCCAGGAAAAACCCAGGCCTTGCTTGACAATGTTGGAGGTAGCTTGTATGGGCTCTACACGTCCCTGTAACGAGGCTCCTAAGCCTTTGCCGGGGACATATCCCATTCCTTTTAACAATCGCTTAGAGGTTGGGGAGCAACCACTGGTCAAGGTAACGTCCATCTGGGTAAGAATGTCTCTTCCCCACAGGGAAACAGGCAGGGCTAATACATATGGCTGAAAACTACCTTGGTGTCCTTCTTCGTCTGCCCAATGAAGGGCAGCGGCACTCAGCATGGGTGCCGAAACCTGGCCTATTCCTCTGATGGTATCTTCCGCCTTGCACGTCGGCCAGGTGGAGGGCCAGTCCTGCTGTCTTATAATTGACCGATCGGCCCCGGTATCTAGCAGGCCTAGGAAAGATCTGCCTTGTACCTTGATAGTCAGCATGGGTCGAGACTCCAGAGACATATGGAGGCCCTCAAAAACTTCTCCTGAAGACCCAAATCCCTTATCTCCTCTCTGTCTGGGTCTACTCGGAAAGAGTGTATGTAAGCTGGGTAAGAGCAAGAGCTGTGCCAGCTTGTCACCTTTTGCAATGACCAGCGTACCTTGCTGAGATTGTACCATAATCTGGACGTAACCTGTGAAATCTGAATCCACAACACCTGGTATGACATTTAGTCCTTTCAGGGCTGTGGATGCTCTCCCTATTATGAGCCCAACAGTCTTTGTTGGCAAGGGCCCTTTAAAGGAGGTCCCTACCAACTGGACACCCATGGAGGGGGTCAGTACGAGTCTGGAGGTGGCACAGAGGTCCAGTCCCGCTGACCCAGGGGATGCGCGGATTTGGGCGGGCGTCGTGTTGCCGGATGGCATGCAGGGGGGCCCACCGAAAGGGTGGACCCCCCCTGCCCGTTTTTTGGGTCCTGTTCAGGACGGCCAGAAAGGCGCACACCTTGCGCATCGAAGGCTGACCTACAGTCTTCTGCGCGATGAGGTCCCTTGTGGCAACGGCCACATAGCCTGGTTGCTGCATATGGTCTACCAAACTGTGGAGTGGCAGGTGGTTGACCTTTATTGGGACAGTTCCTCTTAATATGTCCCAGCTGGCCACAATGATAACATCCTCTGGGCTTCATTTCTAGTTCTTTAGATTTCTTTGCAGACACTTGTAAGGAGTTGGCTAGCATGGCAGCTAGACCTGCATTAGTTAACGGGCTGCCAGCATCTCTGCAAAGCCGAACCCAGTCCGTCAGCTGTTTTCCTCTGTTTTGTGCTAAAATAACTTTACATTCTTTATTGCACTGTTCAAATATCATTTGTTTAACTACAGTCTCTGCCACCCCTGGATCTGAGAAAATTCTCTCGGCTGCAGTCTGCATTTTGGCTACAAAGTCCACAAAAGGTTCTGTGGGGCCCTGATGAATATTACTGAGCGAGGCTTGAGCCTCTCCCTCACCTGTCAGCTTTTTCCAAGCTCCCACGAAACAACGGAAGATTTGGGCATAGACCTCTTGAGGGAACCGCGTTTGATTTTGGGCATGGGCTCCCCTCCCCAACAGCATGTCTGTATTCCACGCGCCATGTCTTCCCGTTGCGTTCTTAGCCGCTTGTTCCTCAGCTAACTCCTCAAACCACGCTTTCCAATCTATAAATCGGCCTGGTGGCAAACAAGCACGGGCTAACTGAACGATATCTGCGGGCGTATGATTTAGGGCGGAGAGGTTTTCAACCATGTTCAGGGTATAAGGGGCATTGGGGCCGTACTGATGGACGGCCTGCCTTAGCTCCTTCAAAAGTTTGTAATCATATGCTTCATATTGGTTGTTGCCTTGATGGTTAATAATAACCGGGTACATTTCTGGGGATGGTTCTGGCTTAAGTGGTTGGTACCCACCTAGTATACCGAAAGGCCTAAAGGTGAAAGAGGGGACCCATTTCCAGAAATGCCTCCTTCCACATTCTGATGATATGGGGTCTAGGGGGCCTGAGTATTCAGGTGGGGGATACGGCTGTGGATGCCCCTCCCCCGGCCCGCCTGCAAGGGGTTCCGGGTCCCGCAAAGGCGGACCATCGTGATTATCGGATTCGGGCACTAGTGGGAGCTCTCGGTAAGGGCCTTTGGCGGAACCGCTCAACCAGCCCACCGGAAGCCGCGGCGTTTTTTGCGACGCGGCGACAGGCGCCGGCGGGGCGGAAGGCCGCGTGGGTGGGGCGGGAGGCTCCTCCCAATCAATTAATGGAGGCGCTTCCGCTCCCTCACCGTCAACGCTATCCGATTCTGAGGCAGAGGTGTCCGAGCTACCACCACTCAACTCTGGCTGCTTGCCTTTATGGGAGCCGGCCGCAGATGACACCGACTGGGTTTCCTGGAGAGCGTGCCGTACCTCTTGCAAGGCGGAGGACGGACTTAGGCCTGTAGCCGACTCCAGTTCAAGGACCGCGCGGACGGTCTCCCATATAGGGACTAGAACTGGATCCAGACAAACGCCCGTCTGCCGCGCCCGGTCTATATCGTGACCAAGCTTCAGCCAAGAGGGCAGACTGAGGCTGCCGGTGGAGGGAAACCAAGGGGCAAAAGTTTCAACATCATCGAGAAACCTCTGTAGGGAGCTTTTCTTAACTGAGATACCCCTCTGCTTCAGGAGGGTTTTTAAAGGAGCCAACAAAGGTGAACTTCCAGACTGCCCCATGCTTGCAGTCGGCACTGTACTTTAACCACTCGGAGAGCTCTTCCGAGTCCCCGGGACCGCCTGAGAACCCACGGGCCCTGACTCTCACGTAAAAGAAACACTCACCTTCTCGCGCTGATCAGGCGCGGGAAGTCCGCTGCAATGAAAAAGGAGCGAGGCGAAAGGTGCCCCGTACGGGCCACCACTTGTCCGGCGCCTTCTCACTCGGTCCCGCGCGTCCTGTCCTCGGCCGGCAAGGAGAACAGAGGGAAAGAGGGAGAGACACAGACAAACTGACACTTGAGGCACACAATAGCAGTGAATGCAAGCCTTTTACTGGAGCCAGGAAGAAAACTTTCTCTGTTACATATTCCACACGAGGCCCTATACCCCGCGGGAGAACAACCTCTATGCGGCCGTCAGGCACGGCTCCCTGTGGGCTGTCTCTCCGAGGCTAGCCCGGGTAATTTCTTATATACAACAGTTACAACCAATGTGCTGGCACTACGTAAGCGTGTACAATAGGCTAGCAGCAACCGCTGCCTCATGCGTCATATGCGGAAGCAGGATACGGGCGCCATCTTGGCTCAAACGATGGGCGGGGGCTACTCTAGAGCAGGTCGCGGCGTGTCCACTAGGCCTTAACCCGGAAAGCGGCTCCCCACAAGTGGGTACATCCAAATTACTGTGACAGACAAAACTGTGTTTAACAGCACTAGTCCAGAGAAAAGTTTCAAATTAATCCTGTCACAAAGAAAGTCCTGTTCTGTTTTCTAATTACATAATATGGAAATAAGATTGTCTGCTGTGATGTGCAGTGGCTTTATAGGAAAACAGAGAAGCAGCTCCACATCATTTGGGGCAACCATCTAAGCCAGAATAGTGTGCCTTTTGGCATTGCTTCTTCCCCAAAGATAGGATTCAATTGAGCTGGTGTGCCTCCACTCCAGATGGACAGACCTATGGGTAGAATTTGTGCCAAGCCACCTCGCAGCTCGTTGGCTTCCCTTCTGTTTACTTTGTATATTGTTGCCTTCTGCTTGTGTACCACTCTCTGGTCCAGTGACCTGCAACTAGGTTGATGGGATGGGTTCCCCCACTGCCTACGCAGCATGAACTTTGCAAGTGATATGAGAAAATACTGGTTGGGACAATTTTCCTTAAAATGTGACTTGTTTTACAATTTTACAATATACAGCTCCAAAGATACCCATCACAAGCTAATCCAGTTTTCCTGCCTATTAACAAAAGTATGCTCACTTTCTTCTCAAATGTGTGGCCACTTGGAAGCCATACATAGTTAGGGCCTCTCATCTGCAGAAATTAGATCATGGGACCACTTTGAAATCTGCTTGCTAGTTGAGTCCACCATATCCAATCCAGGAGGTGTGTTCCAGTTTGTTAATGCTGCAATTATTCAAAATATCAGAATTGGATTGGCTTTTATAAACGGGATTTATTGGGTTACAAATTTAAAGTTCTAAGGCCATAAAAGTGTCCAAACTAAGGCATCAACAAGAGGCTACCTTCAATGAAGAATGGCTGATGGCATCCAGAACATCTCTGTTGGCTGGAAAGGCACTTGGCTGGCATCTGCTGTTCCTTTGCTCCCGAGTTGTGTTTCAAAATGGCTTTCTCCAAAATGTCTCTGGGTTTCTTTTAGCTTAGCATCTCCAAACATCTTTCTGTCTGCATCTCCAAGCGTCTCCAAGTGTCAGCAACCGTCTGGGTCTGTGTCAGTTCTTTTAAAGGATTTCATTAAACTAATCAAGACTCACCCTGAATGGAAATAATCTAATCAAAAGTATCAATGGGTGAGTCACATCTCTGTGGAAACAACCTAATCCAAATATTCCACAAGGTTGGAATAAAACATGGCTTTCGGCGGAACATAATATATCCAAACCGGCACATGGTGTTCCAGTAGTTTTCATCTATTCTTTGTCTAGTTCTATTATGATCTCATCCAGATTGCCTAGTTCATTACCTTCTGTTATCTGTTTACTAAATGATGAAATTTAATTATCACAAATATATGAATTATACCAGTGGCCCCTAATGTGTGGCCTTGCATCAGACACAGGAGAAGCTTTAAAGGATCGATTCCAAGCTGCAGAACTGTATCGCTATTCAAGGTTAGGGGTCAGCAACTTGTAATACACAGTCCAGGTGCTTGTACAGTGATTCTCTGAACTTGCTTTTGGGAACAAATGCTTGAAAAAATTATAAAATCAAATCAAAAATTTTAATTAGTAAAAACGGTACTAACAACCATTTTCAAAAAAGAATATAAAGCAAAGGAATAATCCTGACATCTTCAACTATTTCAGTGATTACCCCAGAAAAAATATACAGCCTTTACTCTGTTCATAGTCACAAAGCTATGGTTGATTTTTATGACTCCTTTACCAATTTAATGCCCTTGCATTCAGCCAACATATCAGCTCAACAAAGTTCCTCTCCTAGTGGGTATGACTCACACCTTTTATTACCCTATTATTAGTGCTTCTCTTTTGCCAAGGCAGACGCAGAAGTTGAAGCTTAGAGGGTTAATTATTTGCCCAAGGTTACATTACCAGAAAATGATGGGGTTGGACTCAGAACCCAGTCACTGGCTCTCATGCCAGACCCAGAACTAGCTAATTCTGTTACTTGGACCAGATGTATCTAAGGGAATTAACACAGAGAACTTCCAGGCCTAGAGCCAGGATGTTTTTACTAAGATTACCTTTGCCAAACAAGGCATGACTATATATATCACTTCTCTTTGGCCCCCATATGTCAAACATGAGAATATTATTTAGCAGTCACATCTTGGATCCAAATCTGGTGGAATCAAAGATAAATTTTGATTTGGCATCCTTCGGTGGTAATTTTAGGAATATAATAAAGATACTCTCAGTAGGACAGCACTGTATCTTCTTGTGGAGTATCTTTTTTAACACTGGTAAGATAAGAACTGGGGCTTGCCTATATGTACCCAGGGACCTCTGGGAAGTTGTGTATTCCTCACAATTGAGGTCCAGAGCTAAGAACTACTGACTTAAAACTTGATAAGTCAAGGTATGTATCAATACACTTTGAAGAATGCTCATGAGTAATATAAATTTTGAATAACCTCAGAGAGTAACTGCAAATCATGTAGGCTTTCACCTGGATTTAATGACTTTGAAACACAGACAAGCCAACAGATACATGGGCAAAAGATCCTTCATTTACTTCAAACCAGAGCTAATAAATCAGGCAAATTTAAACAAACATAAAGGATTTTCTGAGCCATGGTCAGGCCCACCTGGAGAAATTCTATGCTTCTCTTTGTCTGTGTAAATGTTACATAGGACTTAAGCTCCCAAAGTGGGAACAGGAAAAGAGATGGCTAGAGAAAAGGCACCTGTGAATTCTGTGGGTGAGACTCAGATTAGATCTAGTCACTAAGTTCCACTGAGGAGAGGAATGGGTTTCTTTTTCGGATGCTAAGTCCATTCTGGTCTTCTCAAGTTAACTGGTTCCTAAACATAGCACATAAATCGCCTCTCTTTAAGATAAAGGGCTTCCTTGGGAAGTCTGTTGCTGCAAAGGAGAGACTAGGCCTCCCTATGGTTGTGACTAAGAGCCTCCTCCCGAATGCCTCTTTGTTGCTCAGATGTGGCCCTCTCTCCCTAGCTAAGCCAACTTGGCAGGTGAAATCACTGCCCTCCCCCCTACGTGGGATCAGACACCCAGGGGAGTGAATCTCCCTGGCAACATGGAATATGACTCCCAGGGAGGAATACAGACCCGGCATTGTGGGATGGAGAACATCTTGACCAAAAGGGGGATGTGAATGGAAATGAAATAAACTTCAGTGGCAGAGAGATTCCAAAAGGAGCCGAGAGGTCACTCTGGTGGGCACTATTACGCACAATTTAGACAACCCTTTTTAGGTTCTAAAGAATTGGGGTAGCTGGTGGTGGATACCTGAAACTATCAAACTACAACCCAGAACCCATGAATCTTGAAGACAATTGTGTAAAAATGTAGCTTATGAAGGGTGACAATGGGATTGGGAAAGCCGTAAGGACCACACTCCCCTTTGTCTAGTTTATGGATGGATGAGTAGAAAAATAGGGGAAGGAAACAAACAAACAAACAAACAGACAAAGGCACCCAGTGTTCTTTTTTACTTTAATTGCTCTTTTTCACTTTAATTATTATTCTTGTTATTTTTGTGTGTGTGGTAATGAAGGCGTCAGGGATTGATTTTGGTGATCAATGTACAACTATGTAATGGTACTGTGAACAATTGAATGTACGATATTTTTTGTATGACTGCGTGGTATGTGAATATATCTCAATAAAATGAATATTAAAAAAAAAAAAAGATAAAACAGCAAACCTGAATTAGAACAAAATGGCTACAAGAGAATGGTCAGGTAACCAAAGGATCAGAACCCTAAATTGTCAAGTCTTGACAAAGAACATAAGAAAAAAAAAGATAAAGGGCTTCTCTACTTCCAGGCCACAACTCGTAAAGGCATTCCCCAAGGGCAAAGTCATTTCGGTAAGAAAGTAAAAGGATGGGATGTCTGGCTGGGTTTAAATCATCCCTAGCAAGGCTTTGTTGCTTTGGAAGAGCCCACTGTGACCAACTTCAGGAATTCCTTTATTCAGATAAAAACTGAAAAGCACCTTTCTTTGACCAGTACCAGCTTCTGATGCCTTCTTCTCAGTACCTGCATATGACTTTGAGGCCCTACAGAGTGTCCAGCATATAATTCTATCAATAATTTCCTACTGAGATCTCCCAACCCAAGGAACCCAACTCTAGACCAGCTCCTACTACTTTGTCTTCACCTTTTCCAATTGCATATGACCTCTAAGTCTCAGAAGAAAAGACCGATGTGAACCCACACACCTGGGTGCTACACCTCCGGTTTACTTTCTATGCAAGAGATCAATAAGTAAATCAATTGAGCTATCCCATGGCCGGCAATCCTGCTGAGGGTAGAAGCTGACTGGAGTGGGCTAGTCCACGGAGGAGGGTTGGAAGCAGTGAGGTCAACAGTGTGTTCTTCTCCCCTGAGAGTTAGCCAGTTGAGCCCTCAATCATCAGAGGAAGGGGTGGGTTCCCTCTTGCAGATGCCGTGCTTGGCTCGGTGTCGCTGGAGGTGATTGGACCGGGTGAAGGCCTGGCGGCAGACCTCACACTGGTAGGGCCTCTCACCGTTGCGCACCCGGATGTGCTGCGTCAACTCCGAGGCGATGCGCAAAGCCCTGCCGCACTCGGCACAGAGGCACAGAGGAAGCCCGTCTCCCCAGAGTGGACTTGCTGGTGCCCCTTCAACGTGGAGGAGCGGGCAAAGGCCTGGCCACACTGCGCGCAAGAAAAGGGCCTCTCGCCCGTGTGGATGCGCTGGTGGCGGGCGAGGCGCGAGGGCTGCGTGAAGGACACGCCGCAGTCGGCGCACTTGAAGGGCCTCTGGCGGGTGTGCAGCGTCTGGTGCTCGTACAGGTTGGATGATTTGGTGAAGCACTTGCCGCAGGTGGCGCGGGGGAAGGGCCGCTCGCCCGAGTGCACGCGCTGGTGCTCCACCATGCGGCTGGCCACGGCGAACGTCTTGTCGCAGGCGGGACAGCAGAAGGGCTTGGCCCCCAGGTGCGAGCGCTGGTGGCGCAGCAGCGAGAGCGGCTTGTTGAAGGTCTGGCCGCACTCCGCGCACGGGAAGGGCCGGTTACTGTCGTGCATGTTGCGCTGGTGTTTGCGCAGGTCCGAGGAGCGCACGAAGGCCTTCCCGCATTCCGAGCACGGGTAGGGTTTCTCGCCTGTGTGGGTGCGGATGTACTTGCGGTGGTCAGAGGACCAGGTGTAGGCCTTTTCGCAGAAGGGGCACCGATAGGGCCGCTCGCCCATATGCAGGCGCCGGTGCTGCTGGAGCGTGCCCCGGTGGGAGTCGGCCTTCCCGCATACCTCGCACGCAAAAGGCTTGGCGCCGCTGGGCATCTCCGCCGGGCTCAGCAAGTGGCTGGGATTCTGAAAGGCCCGCCTTCCCCGCAGGCACTTGTAGGGCTGCGCCTCGCCCTGCCCAGTCTTCCCCGAGCCTGAGCCCGGCTGATTCTGGCCCCTCCCGACCACCTGCCCTTTGGCGATCCCCACCGCCTCCTGGCTGGCAGGGGTGGTCAATCGCTGGGCTGGTGTGTGTGTCTCTTGTGTGGGGAGGTCCAAGCTGCTTCCCAGCTGCTTGGGGTAGGACACGGGAGAAGTGCTGCCTGGGGATGTGTCTGCACTTTCCAGCACATACCTTCCCGTGTCAGGAGAGCCGAATGGGACACCACACGGTGCATCCAGGTTTGCCCTACAGTCTCCATCATCTCCCGCAGGTTGTGAGTCCCTAGGAGGATGCATTGTGCCAAACAGCTTGTGTTGGAGGCCGCCAGGAAGGGCACCAAGTGCCTTGCTTGCTCCGGAGGAGCCCTGGGTCCCAGCAATCTTTGACTCATCTCTTCCCCCACTGTCCTTCTCAGGCATCTGTTAGTTTCCTCCTCACACCCCAAGCTCTGAAGGAATCAGAGAATCTCTCTTCTTCCTTGCCATGTGGATGCTGCCCTGGCAAGCGAAGATTGTCCTGAACCTCGTGGGAGCCGCCCCTTGGATGGTCCTGGTGGCCACAGTCACCGGTGCCCCTTGTGTCTCCTGCCTCCCCATCATCCTCATCCTCACTCTCTAAGTTCATGCTCAGCATCCCGCCGTCCGGAGCCTCCTCAGTCAAGCTGCCAACAGGAGCTGCCTCAACCCATGTGTCCTGGGGGTCTACGTGGGCAATGTGTTCAGGTCCTTTATATTGCCCACTCCTGGGCAGAAGCTTTGTTTGGCTCAGAATATCTGCAAAAAGGAAAGTGGGAAGAGGGAATCACAATGAATGTATTTTATCTCCTTCATGGACAGAGCAAATGAAGTTCTCACTACATGTCTGTTTCAAGTTGGTGCCCATGCCAGGCGTATTGTTGAGCCTCCTGGGGTAAGAGGGGGCTGGGCCCTGCTGAAAAATCCACAGTCATCCTTTTTCCCTTTGGAGGTTTCACTTGCTAGGAGCCCCAGGAGATGATGCTGTCACAGAGATAGCCAGAGTGCCAGGGTGGGAACTGCTGAATGCCAGTTATGCTCTGCTGTGTCCAGGCAGCTCAAACTCCAACCTGTAGCATGGGGGAAGGCTACACCAGACCACAGGAAGCAAGCCCTGTGCTCCCCAGCCACCCTTAAACTGCCCAATCAGGAAGCTGCAAACCAGGCTGGCTTTGGCTGCCCCTGCCAGGAATGCAAGTGTCCAATCCATGACAGTGTCACTGGCACAGGGCTGTGCAGTCACGTCTTCCAAAGACAAGGAGCGTCCCCTGGGTGGATGGGGGTGAGTCAGGAGAATACCAGGCATATTCCCCAAAAGATACCTGGCCGCCCCTCACCTTTAAGCAGGACTTCTTAGACCTTTGCGACGAAGAAGACCTTGCACCTAGGGAGGGTTAAGCACCCTGAGAGAAAGAGGGTTGCCCACTGAAAGCTTGACCTGTCTTTGAAATGTTGTTTCATCTTAAACATTCATGAGAATTTACATTCTATACCATGCTTTGTTTAAATATAAAAATAGTGTTCTATGCTGCCTTCAGCTTTATTTCACTCCCCCTCCCCCTGCATTGTGCCATGCTTGTGCCATGACATCATAGACTCCCTGCACACCCCCCATCTGCTTCCAGGGGTGCACATACCCCGACCTGCAAAGCACAGACTTGGGGTTTTGACATGAGGCATAGGAGTCATTTGGATTTTCTTTTATAACTGATTTTATTTGCGCTCAAAGACACAGAGAAAGCCTGCTGGGGTCAGTGAATAAGATTGTGCAAGTGATAGTTCTCAGTAAGAGATGAGGAGTGTCAGGGGATGATGGTGACTTCCCAGGGTGGTCCAACTCCTGGGGGCTGGCCAGGGCTTAGGGCTGACACCTTCCCAGAGGACTTATAGCCACCTGCATCCCTCCTCAGCATCAGCAGTGTGACATCCCAGGGAACAGAGGGTCTGCCCACATTCCCCCACCCCAGGTGCTATAAAATCCTCCTAGAGGACATGGCAGGAGAAAGCAAGGGGAATGGGGGCTGGATGAGAAGACAGAGGGTGGATTACAGACTACAGAGGTGCACACAGGGTACCAAGACCTGTGTGCGCCTTGCAGAGCAAGGAACTGTGCAGGAGCCTCGGAGTGCAGTTGAGGGAGAAAAGCTGAGAGCTGAGTGATGCCTCTCCCTTCAGGGTGAGGGTGGGGGGAGCAGAAGGGATGCATTTGGGGGATCCTTAAGTAGCCTGTAAATGAAGTCCATTTCTAGACGGTTCGTGTTTGTTGGTAACACATCAATACAGGATCCCAAAACTGTAACCAGTGAACCCTTCCTGGTCTACTTGGGCCCCGTCTGGGTCCTGTGATGAAAGGGCAAGGGGTAAAGGTCAGGTGGTATTTGGTGGTTGCTCTCACATGTCCTGTGGACAGTGAAAGGAAGAATAGAATAGTCTGGAAACACAGTGCTTGGGGGTGTTCCCATTTCCACACCAGGAGACTCTTTGTGGGACCCTGGGTCCCAGAAATTGCTGGAGAGAGCAGCAGGCTACAGAGGAGTCCTGGTTGCTGACCAGAGGGCTGAGATTGCCTTGGCCTGGATGGAGCCTTCTGAGAATCCCAGAAGAAACTCACTGAGAAGTTCCCATTTTCTGGGCACTGTGCTGAGAACTTCCCAAGAATGATCCCATTTATTTCTTCCAGCAAACTTTAAGGTAGATGCTGTTATTCTTCTTTTCATTTTACTGACCAGGTTAATGTGGTTACTTACCTGCCCAAGGCCACACAGCTGCTAAACAGCAGCCCTGGGGTTTCTCTCTAACTTTAAGGCCATTTTGTTAAGCCCTGAGCTTCCTGTCTCTCAGCTGTGGCCTCCACTCTGAGGCCTGTCCTGGAGCTGGGCCTGCCCAAGAGCATCCTGGGGGAAGTGCCACAGCTTCCTGCAGGCATAAAGCCCCTTGTGTTTTCTGGGCCAAGGAACCTTGGCTGCAGAGCCCCACCGCTGGGCTCCTCTCTGCTCTTATTGACCCAAATTGCCTTCCTCTGGCGAGAGAGGCCAGTGGCGACTGCCTGAGCCAGGACACGTTGCCTGGGGTGGTCAAGAGTATTAATCACTGTTTCCCTTCTGAAAGCTCCTTCTCTCCACCTCCGCCCACCTTCCATTGCTGTCTCAGAAGGGGTGAGAGGAGCAAACTATGCACTGGGTGTATTTACAGTGCTCTCTTCTTAAGACAGGAGACCTTGTGCACACTCAGCAAGATGTATTCATTCAAGCAATGCATGCTTACCGGTCAAATTCATGAGCTTTTGCATCAGCAAATGTCTCTGAGCCTTGTTTTCTTTATCTGAAAAATGGAGATAATAATTCTAATGAATACATCATCTGTGGGACCTTCCTGCACATGGCTGGCATTCAGTAAATAGTGCTGTGTTATTTGTACTGTTAGCTCTTCTCCATCCCAGTAGGATTTCTGGGAGGTGTTTAGGTGGATTATAGCAGTTTGGTGGTCAAGATTCATACAGTAAGGTCATGTCTAGGTACGTTAGCCCCCATCTCCTCAAGCTCTCCTTCCCCCAGCTCCTGCCTAAGCAATGGGGAGGGACCCGTGCTTCTATCCTGGATATAGAAGCCACAGGTGGAAGGGGATACGTCGCAGTAGTGACCAGGGTTCAACATCTCATGTCCCTTTGTGCCCTGAAGCCCAGGGACTGCTCCTGCTTACCTGTCTGCCCTGTCCCCATAACATGTCAGAGTGTCACAGGCATATTTTTTTGACAAGAAATCAGGTCTGACGTCTTTCCAGGATAGTGGTCCTTGGAGAGAGAAAGAGTGTGTGTATGTGTGTGTGTAGTTAATAGAGGGGGCACAACAGTAGCTGGCTAAATATGACTTAAGCAGGCCAGCAGCCTTGATCAGGGGGTATGGTCTGCCAGCCAGAGGCAAGGGAGAGCAAAGGGATGCTGAATTTGTATGAAACAGACTTCTTAGGATTCTTTCTTTCCCTGGGACAACACACTGTGTATGTTCACGTAGAACTGTGCACAGGCCCCTGACTCCCCCTCCTCCCCTCCAACACACCTACCCCATCACCCTACCTCCAGCACAGTACCCTACTCTATACAGCCTGTGTCTCATTCCCCTTCCTCTGGGCCCCAGGTGGGCCCCAGGGCAGCACCCAGCCCCCTGCTAGATTACCTTTTCACATGGGAAATCCCTCCTGTCTGCAAGTTCTCAGTGCACATGTCCTGCTTTCTTCCTTCTGTAGCTGCCAAAGAGTACCTCTCGAGCCCTGGGAACACTGGGGAGGAAGGCAGGGGCCCAGGATGGGGATTTTCTGGTGAAGTCTCACAAATATACCTGCCTCGAAAGAAGAACACCGATGCCTTGGTGTGGCTGGCCCCTCTGCTCTCCAGATGTGCTGACACCAGAGCCCATCAGACCACAGCCCTTTCCTGGAAATTCCTCGGCCCCCACCAGCCAGGAGTGGACTGAGTGCAGCCTCCAGCTCACCCATCCCCTATGTGGACACTTGGTAAAAGCCTAGGCTGAGGGCTCCTTCCAACTCCATGCCTCACTCCTCTTCCTTCTTTCCTTCCATAGATGGTCCTAAGTCCACCCCAGGGCAGCCACCTCCCACCCTCTCCTCTGTCCACTGCCTTCAGGCCCTGCCCTCCACCTCTGACTCAGACACAAGCAGTTGCTGACCTGGGAAACGCAGACAGCAGGGTGGCGGGCCCTACACCGGCCCCGTCACCACACGGCCTCCAGTGACGGGAACCAGAGTTTGGTACATAGAGGCACAGACTGTGTCTCTCACGCTTTGTGTCCAGTCCAGCAGCTGCAGGGGGAGCCTCGGGAGGTGGGGCCTGTGTAATACACTCAACCTTCCTGCCTACACCCCAGAGAGCAGCCTGGGAAATACAGTAGAGCTGCCCTCTCTCACTGCCTGCACGGATTCTCTGGCTCTCTCTGTGCCCGCCCTCCCTCTCCCTGCCCTAGCAGCCTCTCCTCTCTCTCCCCTTGAAAAGGTTGCTCAGTTCTCCTGTAGTTGGCCCTTTCCCTCTGTTCAGTCTCACTCCTCCTTCCCTGGCCCTCGCCTCCTCCCAGGAGAAGCAGCACGTTCCTTCACTCCCACCCTGGTGAGTCTCCTGGGGAGCATGCTCCCCCCCTCCACCTCTTCTATTCTACTAGCACCTTTTCCAGAGCTGAGGATGGACCGGGGGTGGGGGGTGGGGGCAGTTCCCAAAATTCTTTGAAGAAGTCATTGGCCCAAAGGTGCCCATCACCATTTAGCTGAGGGTGGGTGTGCAGGGAGATGATTTTCTGTCTCTATTCAGACAGGTGCCAAGCCTGTCTGGAACTTCCTTCTGTCTCTCGGCTTTGTTTCCCATGCAAGTTCATTTTGAAGAGAAAGGTTGACCTAGGATAGAATACTCAGCGTGTCCTGAATTCACGCCCACCAGAGTCTAATGTACCTTTTTTGGGTGAACATTCAGGACATTAAAATAGGAGATTGGCATGGAGGGTGTCGGAAATAAAGCGGTACCTGTAAGGGAATAAACGCTCTCTCGGTTCTGGAGGAGAAAAGAATTTATTTACAATCTTGCAAGATAGGGCGTTCAGCCAAACACATGGAAGACTGGCGCGCCAGAGGAAGAGAATGGCGATCTTTAAATTTCCTACTCCTAATTCGCAAGTCCCTCCCCTGTTTCCCCATTGACTGGGTACTACAGAGGTTACAGCCTATCCGAGAACACTAATTAATTCATCTTTTGAGATTTTAATTTGTACAGCCAATCCCAGAGAGCCAATTAGCTTATTATTGAGATTTTGAACTGATCAGCCTATTCCAGAGAGTTCATTTAGTTTAAAAAAAAGTTTTTCTTTTTGCTGTGAGTTCCTGCCTCTGATTTTACTTCACATTTCTTTACATTCCAGTAACCATGGTTACTTTTCCATATAAGGGGCTAGCAGATTCTTCTCTTTATCATGGGGCTTGTTTAAACTGGTTTTGCCTCCATTTCCCTTATTCCATGCTGTCTCTATGTGAAAACTAAACTTATCCCTTTCTTACAGATTCTCTCCTCTTTTTTTTTTCAAACCCTTTTAGTTTTTACATTTTAGATTTTCAAATTTGTTAAGGGCTTTTTTACATTTCTCATTATAGGGATTTTTCTTATTTTTGATTTGAGTGGTTTTGATGGGTTTTGATGGGATGATGTATCAGGTGCGGTATTATTGGGGATGAATGTGCAACAATTTCCCCTAACTATAGCACAGACGCCTCCTTTTTCAGCTAGCATCATGTCT
Source organism: Choloepus didactylus (assembly GCF_015220235.1). NCBI lineage: Eukaryota > Metazoa > Chordata > Mammalia > Pilosa > Megalonychidae > Choloepus > Choloepus didactylus. Next base: position 81,145,910 of record NC_051308.1, on the reverse strand, counting down.
AGGGCCATTCTGTTTTCCCATGCCATTCGGCTAGTGGCATTTAACTGTTTTGCTATTTCTTTAATGGCATTCCTGGTATAGTTGATAAATTTTAGCTGATGATCTACATTTTCATTGATGGCAACCCACCAGAATAAGGACGATTCAAATTCTGCAGCTACTTGATTTTTAGCTTTAAACTTATTAGGAACTTTTCGGGGGACCCCTATACTATTTACAAACATTTTTTTTTATTGAAGGAACCGGGTACATTTTGTACATTTTTTTTTTTTTCCTTTGCCTTGGGTTGGTACTTTCTTATTACTTTCAAATGCCAGGGTAAATGAGATAGCCAATTGAACCAGAGCACAGGTTCCTCCCCACCTTTCAGGTAGTGTTGGCCAGAGGATGCCCTTCCCACAGTACCACCAGAGGTCTGCTCGGGGTATAGTTAGGCTGGAGAAGTTGCCAGTACTATCCTTGCTCACATTCCACACCTGTGTACACAGAGCCATGGTACCAAGATCCTGGAGCCCTTCTTCCCATCTGGAGAGACAGGCAGAGTGGTTTCCGGGACCAAGGTGAGACGCTGGTATGGCTTTGACACTTCCCTTCTGGACTGGAGGGAAAAGGGAGGACAACGTACTACAACTTTCACCAGGAGTAGCATTTTGAAAGAGGAGTGTTATACATTTAAACTCCTTTTCATGCTTTTTCATTTTCAAGGGGAAAGGCATAATCTGAACAGTGGGTTGTTTGGTTGCACAAGCGTAACAGTCACTTTTGTTTAGACTCTGGATGGTATATTTGACCCATTTTACCCAGGCATTTGTATTTTCATAACCTATCTCTATTTCTATGGTTTGCTTTAAGTCTTTGGCCTTAAGTATTCTGATGACCTTGGGGTTAATTTGAACTGGAGAGTTAAACTCCAGCCAAGTTTCCCTTAATGGTTTTTTCTTCAACCTGGGTAAAACCCATCCTTTATACTGTGTTGGTTTACCAAACAGTGTTTCAAGAATAACAGGGGTTAGATGACTCATAAATTATACTCTCAAATGTTCACCCTCCAATAATTTTGCTCTCTATTTGAACAGTCTGCTTACATAAATGCTTATATTCTCCCTCAGTTGTTGCTGATGTTTCAGATTTTTACAGCTAATTACTTGACAACCATCAAATTGTACAGTTTGAGACTTTAAGCCTTTGACTACACTTGTAACTGGCTTAGCAGAACCTGTTACTCCTTGAATATAGAACATTATGATCAGTACAAGCAATTTTATTATTAAGCTATACACAGAGCACAATGCAAACACAGGGTTTAATTCAGCTTTTTCTCCCTCCTAGTATGTTCTTTCAACGGCTGCCTATTTAGAGTGATCCTTAGGGGATCTGAGGTGGGAGTCACTTTTCAGGATTTAGGTTGAGTTGCTGGATACTTATCGTTTGGTTCAGGCACTGGTCCCTTTACTCGTGTGTAATGAGTCCAGCCTCTTTCTGCTGTTCGGACTGCCATCTCAGTTGTTAGCAAGATTTGACGGGGTCCCTCCCAGATCGGTTGAAGTTTGGATTCTTTTCATGACTGGATTAGAACCTAGCTGCCGGGCTGATGTAGATGGGCAGCAAATTTAAGAGGCAGGGTCTGAGCTAGCAGTTCACGGTGCCTGAGGGATGATAAAGTAGAAGACTAGGCCAGTATATAATTTTTAAGGGAAGAAAAAAAAAATCCTTTGGGTCTAGGGAGGGGAGCTCTTCAGTCCTCCTGGGGAAAGGCAAACCAAAAACCAAAGGCTTACACCTTCTAATTGCCTAAGTACTAAATTACACATGGCTTGCACCTCTCTAATGACTCCCCTAGTGTAAAACTGCTAATACCTGCTTTAGGTACAGACACTCCTGAAGTCATGTGCATGAAGAGCAGCAAGAACTTACCAACATTTCGGGCTGGAACAATTAGACTAAAGGACAACAATAATTTACAATAATCTAAGATTAATGAACATAAAAAGGCTTACCACTCTTAAATGCCAACTTAAAATTCAGTTTTTAGTACACCTAGTTTAGTGATGCTTGAATATACGTGATTCACATATATGCATACCCTGAACATACACACAAGTTTTGCTGTTAGATGAGTAAAAACCCACTCTCCAGGGAGAGGAGGACAAGCCTTGGTGTGTAGTATTTGACAATATATGTGGTGTCTTTATTCCTATTAGACTCAATTTTAAGATAGCAACCTGGCATCACCAAATGGAGACCTGGGAAAAGATATGAACCATTCACTGTTCTAAGTTTGTTTAATTCAGCTTTAGTGAACCTTAAACCCTTTTATAGGAACATTTACTTGCACTTTGAGTATGGACCTTTTGCTTTTGCCCAAAATATATCAGAAAAATTATTCTGCTTTTTGCAAGAATACACAGTCTCATATATGTGGAACACAGACACATATAACTTATATACACACTCATAAACATACGAAACAGACATACATTCCCATTTACAAGCATGTATAGCCAATACACTACTGTTACACATACATAGAAAACTTTTACACAGTTTTTCTCACCTTTTTTTTTTATTTTTCACACTATTGTGAAACTGCACACAATTGCTCAGCTTTAGAGTACACACAAACTAGTATACGCTATAAAGACACAAAGAAATAGCTTCAGTTTACTATAGATGAGTACACAGGAAATTTTTGCCAAGTTTTAAATTACACACTGACAAACTTCCACAGTTTGAAAGACTCCTACGTAATTATATTACATGCTTTTATTACATACAAATACAACTATCCCACATTCCTGTGTAAACATACAACTTAAACTTCCATTAGATTCATGAAGTTTTAACTCTCAGAATGCATTCAAATACAGTCCTAAAAAATGTGCATATAACTTCCTGTATACCCTGATACACACATTAAGGGACTTTAAATGTAGCTTCCACATGCCTTAGACTTAATTACACAGCACACTAAAATATGTAAATGTATTTATTAATACCTGTTTAGCCCCACATAAGTATATGAATAGAGAATCACACAAACCCCATGCTACAAATTCCCTTCCTCCTTTTTTTTTTTTAACTGCTCCAATTACTTTTGTCTGTTTCCTCCCTGGCTTGTTGACTCTCTGAATATTTCCTCCAATGGCTTATTCAGCCATTCATCGATTTTTGGATCTTCTCTGAATATTAGGCTAAAATTCCTTGATATAGCTGAACTTTTAAAGTCTGAGTTATTAGCAGAATGACATTGTATTCTTGGGGCTTGAGGGAGTGGGAGTCCAACCCTTTTCAGAGGCTTTTGTAGCAGCCCTTTTCTTTTTAAAGTCTGGGGTGATGTTGGGGAGATTACCTTTTTGGCCCCACCCTTCTTAAACATTGGGGTGCCACCCAGACTCTGCCTCTTCGGGGTAAAGGCTCTACCTTCTCTGAACAGTGGGGTGGCGGCCAGGCTTTTCCCATTCCCCTGGGAATGTGCTCCACTCTCTGGGTCCTGAGGCGGCAAAACTTTTCTAGAGCATTGAGGCGGAAGGCCCACCCTCAACCCCCAGGGCAAACTCACCCTTTTCATGCATGTGGGCCACTCCACTCTCCCAGCCTGAGACCACTTGACTTCAGACCTCAACTTTCATTGTTCTTTGGGGATATGGGTACAGCCAATTTTATTTTAGGTGGATGCAGTCTCTCTCTTTCTGTCATAGCCGCCCTCTTTCCCATTTCCCTTTCTTCTCCCAAGAAAGGGATATTTACATAAACCAGAGTTTAAGAATCAAGTTAATTGTTATTCAGCTAGCCTTGCTAGGCTTTTTATTAATGATTCTTACCTTCCTTTCTTTAGGAGCCTTTAGAAACAGAAACTTTTGGAAATTTCTCCTTTTTTTTTTTTTTTTTTTTCTTTTCTTAACTTTTGGTGGGTTGTAATTACTGGAGCAGTCAGCATTAACTGGCTCTCCAATTGCCTGGGGGCATAGACTGCTTTCACCGAAACCCCAGGCTTTAATGGTTCCCGCCCCAGTGGGGGAGGGGAAACCATAAGGTGGGGGAATGCTTATCCCAGGTTTTAGTTTCTTTTTTCCCTGCAGCCAGCACATGGCACAGTTCAATTCTGCCTTGGAAAAAGGTTTATTTTTATTAACATGACACACGAGGTCAGCACAGAGCCAACTCTTATCTGCCTTATATTTTGGCCAGAATATATTTGGCAGCAAAATGCCTTTTTTTTTTTTGTCTAAACATAACAATAATATTTGATCATTTTCTTTTACCCTTTCCCTTGGTCCAATTACTTTTAGACCAATGTTTTAACATGTTTCCCAATGGATTATTTAGAGGAGTGTTCCCCGGGGACCCTAAAGGTACCCCCTTCCCTTTATTCCCGGCCGGCTGACTGCCTCTATTCCCCATTCTGAGTCTTGCCTGAGCATCTTTCCCTTAGGATCAGCTCTAGGCTCATCAGAATGTCCCCATTCTGAGTCTTGTTTGGGCATCTTTCCCTCAGGATTAGCCCCAGACTCTCAGAATGCTTTAACCACCAAGGTAATATAATATTTCTTTCCTTACCTTGGTCCGTGCACGGAGTTGCCTGGTTAACCAGAGGGAGGCCTTTCCTTTCCCCCCTTTTCTCATCCACAACCGGCAGATCCAAGCATCTGGTCTCGGGCCCTTTAGCTGCCGGAGATGGGCCCCCAATGGCGGAGTCCGAGACCGCTCAATCAGCGGGGCGCGCCTTCCCTTTGTCCACCTCGGGGGTCCCCCTCCGAAGCTTCGGATCCCGGACGAGCCCCCAAGTTGTCGGAAATAAAGCGGTACCTGTAAGGGAATAAACGCTCTCTCGGTTCTGGAGGAGAAAAGAATTTATTTACAATCTTGCAAGATAGGGCGTTCAGCCAAACACATGGAAGACTGGCGCGCCAGAGGAAGAGAATGGCGATCTTTAAATTTCCTACTCCTAATTCGCAAGTCCCTCCCCTGTTTCCCCATTGACTGGGTACTACAGAGGTTACAGCCTATCCGAGAACACTAACTAATTCATCTTTTGAGATTTTAATTTGTACAGCCAATCCCAGAGAGCCAATTAGCTTATTATTGAGATTTTGAACTGATCAGCCTATTCCAGAGAGTTCATTTAGTTTAAAAAAAAGTTTTTCTTTTTGCTGTGAGTTCCTGCCTCTGATTTTACTTCATATTTCTTTACATTCCAGTAACCATGGTTACTTTTCCATATAAGGGGCTAGCAGATTCTTCTCTTTATCACGGGGCTTGTTTAAACTGGTTTTGCCTCCATTTCCCTTATTCCATGCTGTCTCTATGTGAAAACTAAACTTATCCCTTTCTTACAGAGGGGAGCTGTGGTGTTACACTGGGTGGCCAAGAAGTATGTAGTGGTTAACAGCAGGATTCTCGTTCTGGGTTTGAATCTTATCAATCACAAGTTGGGTGACCTAGGGCAAGTTACTTAGTTCCTTGTCTGTAAAATGAGGCTAATGTTAGTACCTTCCTCATGGAGGTCTTGGGAGGATTAAACAGGATAATGCATGTAAAGAGCTTAGCACAGGGAGGGCGGGGCAAGATGGCGGACTGGTAAGCTGTATGTTTTAGTTACTGCTCCAGGAAAGTAGGTAGAAAGCCAGGAACTGCGTGGACTGCACACCACAGAGCAATCTGACTTTGGGCATACTTCATACAACACTCATGAAAATGTGGAACTGCTGAGATCAGCGAAATCTGTAAGTTTTTGCGGACAGGGGACCCGCGCCCCTCCCTGCCAGGCTCAGTCTCGTGGGAGGAGGGGCTGTCAGCTCCGGGAAGAAGAAGGGAGAACTGCAGTGGCAGCCCTTATCGGAAACTCATTCTACTGATCCAAACTCCAACCATAGATAGACTGAGACCAGACACCAGAGAATCTAAGAGCAGCCAGCCCAGCAGAGAGGACACAGACATAGAAAAAAACAGCATGAAAAACTCCAAAATAAAAGCGGAGGATTTTTGGAGTTCTGGTGAACATAGAGAGGGGAAGGGCAGAGCTCAGGCCCTCAGGCTCCTATGCAAATCCCGAAGAAAAGCTGATCTCTCTGCCCTGTGGACCTTTCCTTAATGGCCCTAATTGCTTTGTCTCTTAGCATTTCAATAACCCATTAGATCTCTGAGGAGGGCCCTTTTTTTTTTTTTTTTTTAATCCTTTTTTCTTTTTCTAAAACAATTACTCTAAGAAGCCCAATACAGAAAGCTTCAAAGACTTGCAATTTGGGCAGGTCAAAACAAGAGCAGAACTAAGAGAGCTCTGAGACAAAAGGCAATAATCCAGTGGCTGAGAAATTTTACTAAACACCACAACTTCCCAAGAAAAGGGGGGTGTCCGCTCACAGCCATCATCCTGGTGGACAGGAAACACTCCTGCCCATCGCCAGCCCCATAGCCCAGAGCTGCCCCAGACAACCCAGTGTGACGGAAGTGCTTCAAATAACAGGCACACTCCTCAAAACTGGGCGTGGACATTAGCCTTCCCTGCAACCTCAGCTGATTGTCCCAGAGTTGGGAACGTGGAGCAGTGTGAATTGACAAAGCCCCATTCAGCCATCATTTCAGCAGACTGGGAGCCTCCCTACACAGCCCAGCAGCCCAGAACCGCCCTGGGGGGACGGCACTCACCTGTGACATAGCACAGTCATCCCTCAACAGAGGACTAGGGGGTGCAAGGCCTGGAAGAGGGACCCACTCACAAGTCTCAGGAGCCATACACCAATACCAAGGACTTGTGGGTCAGTGGCAGAGACAAACTGTGGCAGGACAGAACTGAAGGATAAGACTATTGCAGCAGCTTTAAAACTCCAGGATCACCAGGGAGATTTGATTGTTAGAGCCACCCCCACTCACTGACTGCCCAGAAACACGCCCCATATACAGGGCGGGCAACACCAACTACACACGCAAGCGTGGTACACCAATTGGTCCCCACAAGACTCACTCCCCAACTCACCACAAAGGCAAAGCAGGGGAGAACTGGCTTGTGGAGAACAGGTGGCTCGCGGATGCCACCTGCTGGTTAGTTAGAGAAAGTGTGCTCCACAAAGCTGTAGATCTGATAAATTAGAGATAAGGACTTCAATTGGTCTACACATCCTAAAAGAACCCTATCAAGTTCAACAAATGCCAAGAGGCCAAAAACAACAGAAAATTATAAAGCATATGAAAAAACCAGACGATATGGATAACCCAAGCCCAAGCACCCAAATAAAAAGATCAGAGGAGACACAGCACCTACAGCAGCTACTCAAAGAACTAAAGATGAACAATGAGACCATAGTACAGAATACAAAGGATATCAAGAAGACCCTAGAAGAGCATAAAGAAGACATTGCAAGACTAAATAAAAAAATAGATGATCTTATGGAAATTAAAGAAACTGTTGACCAAATTAAAAAGATTCTGGACACTCATAGTACAAGACTAGAGGAAGTTGAACAACGAATCAGTAACCTGGAAGATGACAGAATGGAAAATGAAAGCATAAAAGAAAGAATGGGGAAAAAAATTGAAAAAATCGAAACGGACCTCAGGGATATGATAGATAATATAAAACGTCCTAATATAAGACTCACTGGTGTTCCAGAAGGGGAAGAAAAGGGTAAAGGTCTAGGAAGAATATTCAAAGAAATTGTTGGGGAAAACTTCCCAAATCTTCTAAACAACATAAATACACAAATCATAAATGCTCAGCGAACTCCAAATAGAATAAATCCAAATAAACCCACTCCGAGACATATTCTGATCACACTGTCAAACACGGAAGAGAAGGAGCAAGTTCTGAAAGCGGCAAGAGAAAAGCAATTCACCACATACAAAAGAAACAGCATAAGACTAAGTAGTGACTACTCAGCAGCCACCATGGAGGCGAGAAGGCAGTGGCACGATATATTTAAAATTCTGAGTGAGAAAAATTTCCAACCAAGAATACTTTATCCAGCAAACCTCTCCTTCAAATTTGAGGGAGAGCTTAAATTTTTCACAGACAAACAAATGCTGAGAGAATTTGCTAACAAGAGACCTGCCCTACTGGAGATACTCAAGGGAGCCCTACAGACAGAGAAACAAAGAAAGGACAGAGAGACTTGGAGAAAGGTTCAGTACTAAAGAGATTCGGTATGGGTACAATAAAGGATATTAATAGAGAGAGGGGAAAAATATATATGACAAACACAAACCAAAGGATAAGATAGCTGATTCAAGAAATGCCTTCACGGTTATAACGTTGAATGTAAATGGATTAAACTCCCCAATTAAAAGATATAGATTTGCAGAATGGATCAAAAAAAATGAACCATCAATATGTTGCATACAAGAGACTCATCTTAGACACAGGGACACAAAGAAATTGAAAGTGAAAGGATGGAAAAAAATATTTCATGCAAGCTACAGCCAAAAGAAAGCAGGTGTAGCAATATTAATCTCAGATAAAATAGACTTCAAATGCAGAGATGTTTTGAGAGACAAAGAAGGCCACTACATACTAATAAAAGGGGCAATTCAACAAGAAGAAATAACAATTGTAAATATCTATGCACCCAATCAAGGTGCCACAAAATACATGAGAGAAACACTGGCAAAACTAAAGGAAGCAATTGATGTTTCCACAATAATTGTGGGAGACTTCAACACATCACTCTCTCCTATAGATAGATCAACCAGACAGAAGACCAATAAGGAAATTGAAAACCTAAACAATCTGATAAGTGAATTAGATTTAACAGACATATACAGAACATTACATCCCAAATCACCAGGATACACATACTTTTCTAGTGCTCACGGAACTTTCTCCAGAATAGATCATATGCTGGGACATAAAACAAGCCTCAATAAATTTAAAAAGATTGAAATTATTCAAAGCACGTTCTCTGACCACAATGGAATACAATTAGAAGTCAATAACCATCAGAGACTTAGAAAATTCACAAATACCTGGAGGTTAAACAACACACTCCTAAACAATCAGTGGGTTAAAGAAGAAATAGCAAGAGAAATTGCTAAATATATAGAGATGAATGAAAATGAGAACACAACATACCAAACCTATGGGATGCAGCAAAAGCAGTGCTGAGGGGGAAATTTAGAGCACTAAACGCATATATTAAAAAGGAAGAAAGAGCCAAAATCAAAGAACTAATGGATCAACTGAAGAAGCTAGAAAATGAACAGCAAACCAATCCTAAACCAAGTAGAAGAAAAGAAATAACAAGGATTAAAGCAGAAATAAATGACATAGAGAACAAAAAAACAATAGAGAGGATAAATATCACCAAAAGTTGGTTCTTTGAGAAGATCAACAAGATTGACAAGCCCCTAGCTAGACTGACAAAATCAAAAAGAGAGAAGACCCATATAAACAAAATAATGAATGAAAAAGGTGACATAACTGCAGATCCTGAAGAAATTAAAAAAATTATAAGAGGATACTATGAACAACTGTATGGCAACAAACTGGATAATGTAGAGGAAATGGACAATTTCCTGGAAACATATGAACAACCTAGACTGACCAGAGAAGAAATAGAAGACCTCAATCAACCCATCAAAAGCAAAGAGATCCAATCAGTCATCAAAAATCTTCCCACAAATAAATGCCCAGGGCCAGATGGCTTCACAGGGGAATTCTACCAAACTTTCCAGAAAGAACTGACACCAATCTTACTCAAACTCTTTCAAAACATTGAAGAAAATGGAACACTACCTAACTCATTTTATGAAGCTAACATCAATCTAATACCAAAACCAGGCAAAGATGCTACCAAAAAGGAAAACTACTGGCCAATCTCCCTAATGAATATAGATGCAAAAATCCTCAACAAAATACTTGCAAATCGAATCCAAAGACACATTTAAAAAATCATACACCATGACCAAGTGGGGTTCATTCCAGGCATGCAAGGATGGTTCAACATAAGAAAATCAATCAATGTATTACAACACATTAAAAATTCAAAAGGGAAAAATCAAATGATCATCTCAATCGATGCTGAAAAAGCATTTGACAAAATCCAACATCCCTTTTTGATTAAAACACTTCAAAAGGTAGGAATTGAAGGAAACTTCCTCATTATGATAAAGAGCATATATGAAAAACCCACAGCCAGCATAGTACTCAATGGTGAAAGACTGAAAGCCTTCCCTCTAAGATCAGGAACAAGACAAGGATGTCCACTGTCACCACTGTTATTCAACATTGTGCTGGAAGTGCTAGCCAGGGCAATCCGGCAAGACCAAGAAATAAAAGGCATCCAAATTGGAAAAGAAGAAGTAAAACTGTCATTGTTTGCAGATGATATGATCTTATATCTGGAAAACCCTGAGAAATTGACGATACAGCTACTAGAGCTAATAAACAAATTTAGCAAAGTAGCGGGATACAAGATTAATGCACATAAGTCAGTAATGTTTCTATATGCTAGAAATGAACAAACTGAAGAGACACTCAAGAAAAGATACCATTTTCAATAGCAACTAAAAAAATCAAGTACCTAGGAATAAACTTAACCAAAGATGTAAAAGACCTATACAAAGAAAAGTATATAACTCCATTAAAAGAAATAGAAGGGGACCTTAAAAGATGGAAAAATATTCCATGTTCATGGATAGGAAGGCTAAATGTCATTAAGATGTCAATTCTACCCAAACTCATCTACAGATTCAATGCAATCCCAATCAAAATTCCAACAACCTACTTTGCAGACTTGGAAAAGCTAGTTATCAAATTTATTTGGAAAGGGAAGATGCCTCGAATTGCTAAAGAACTCTAAAAAAGAAAAACGAAGTGGGAGGACTTATACTCCCTGACTTTGAAGATTATTATAAAGCCACAGTTGTCAAAACAGCATGGTACTGGCACAAAGACAGACATATAGATCAATGGAATCGAATTGAGAATTCAGAGATAGACCCTCAGATCTATGGCCGACTGATCTTTGATAAGGCCCCCAAAGCCAGTGAACTGAGTCATAATGGTCTATTCAACAAATGGGGCTGGGAGAGTTGGATATCCATATCCAAAAGAATGAAAGAGGACCCCTACCTCACCCCCTACACAAAAATTAACTCAAAATGGACGAAAGATCTCAATATAAAAGAAAGTACCATAAAACTCCTAGAAGATAATGTAGGAAAACATCTTCAAGACCTTGTGTTAGGCGGCCACTTCCTAGACTTTACACCCAAAGCACAAGCAACAAAAGAAAAACTAGATAAATGGGAACTCCTCAAGCTTAGAAGTTTCTGCACCTCAAAGGAATTCCTCAAAAAGGTAAAGAGGCAGCCAACTCAATGGGAAAAAATTTTTGGAAACCATGTATCTGACAAAAGACTGATATCTTGCATATATAAAGAAATCCTACAACTCAATGACAATAGTACAGACAGCCCAATTATAAAATGGGCAAAAGATATGAAAAGACAGTTCTCTGAAGAGGAAATACAAATGGCCAAGAAACACATGAAAAAATGTCCAGCTTCACTAGCTATTAGAGAGATGCAAATTAAGACCACAATGAGATACCATCTAACACCGATTAGAATGGCTGCCATTAAACAAACAGGAAACTACAAATGCTGGAGGGGATGTGGAGAAATTGGAACTCTTATTCATTGTTGGTGGGACTGTATAATGGTTCAGCCACTCTGGAAGTCAGTCTGGCAGTTCCTTAGAAAACTAGAAATAAAGTTACCATTCGATCCAGCGATTGCACTTCTCGGTATATACCCGGAAGATCGGAAAGCAGTGACACGAACAGATATCTGCACGCCAATGTTCATAGCGGCATTATTCACAATTGCCAAGAGATGGAAACAACCCAAATGTCCTTCAACAGATGAGTGGATAAATAAAATGTGGTATATACACACGATGGAATACTACACAGCAGTAAGAAGGAACAACCTCGTGAAACATATGACAACATGGATGAACCTTGAAGACGTAATGCTGAGCGAAATAAGCCAGGCACAGAAAGAGAAATATTATATGCTACTACTAATGTGAACTTTGGAAAATGTAAAACGAATGGTTTATAATGTAGAATGTAGGGGAACTAGCAATAGAGAGCAATTAGGGAAGGGGGAACAGTAATCCAAGAAGAACAGATATGCTATTTAACGTTCTGGGGATGCCCAGGAATGATTATGGTCTGTTAATTTCTGATGGATATAGTAGGAACAAGTTCACAGAAATGTTGCTATATTATGTAACTTTCTTGGGGTAAAGTAGGAACATGTTGGAAGTAAAGCAGTTATCTTAGGTTAGTTGTCGTTTTCTTACTCCCTTGTTATGGTCTCTTTGAAATGTTCTTTTATTGTATGTTTTTCTTTTTTGTTTTTTTGTTTTTTGTTTTTTAATTTTTTTTCCATACAGTTGATTTAAAAAGGAAGAAAAGGTTAAAAAAAAAAAAGGAAAAAAAATATGTAGTGCCCCCTTGAGGAGCCTGTGGAGAATGCAGGGTTATTGGCCTACCCCACCTCAATGATTGCTAACATGACCACAGACATAGGGAACTGGTGGTTTGATGGGTTGAGCCCTCTACCATAGGTTTTACCCTTGGGAAGACGGTTGCTGCAAAGGAGAGGCTAGGCCTCCCTATAATTGTGCCTAAGAGCCTCCTCCCGAATGCCTCTTTGTTGCTCAGATGTGGCCCTCTCTCTCTAGCTAAGCCAACTTGAAAGGTGAAATCACTGCCCTCCCCCCTACGTGGGATCAGACACCCAGGGGAGTGAATCTCCCTGGCAACGTGGAATATGACTCCCGGGGAGGAATGTAGACCTGGCATCGTGGGATGGAGAACATCTTCTTGACCAAAAGGGGGATGTGAAAGGAAATGAAATAAGCTTCAGTAGCAGAGAGATTCCAAAAGGAGCCGAGAGGTCATTCTGGTGGGCACTCTTACGCACAATTTAGACAACCCTTTCTAGGTTCTAAAGAATTGGGGTAGCTGGTGGTAGATACCTGAAACTATCAAACTACAACCCAGAACCCATGAATCTCAAAGACAATTCTATAAAAATGTAGCTTATGAGGGGTGACAATGGGATTGGGAAAACCATAAGGACCACACTCCACTTTGTCTAGTTTATGGATGGATGAGTAGAAAAATAGGGGAAGGAAACAAACAAACAAACAGACAAAGGTACCCAGTGTTCTTTTTTACTTCAATTGCTCTTTTTTACTTTAATTATTATTCTTGTTATTTTTGTGTGTGTGCTAATGAATGTGTCAGGGATTGATTTAGGTGATGAATGTACAGCTACGTAACGGTACTGTGAACAATCGAATGTACGATTTGTTTTGTATGACTGCATGGTATGTGAATATATCTCAATAAAATGAAGATTAAAAAATAAATAAAAAAATAAATAAACCACATTTTCCCAAAAAAAAAAAAAGAGCTTAGCACAGTATCTGGAACATAATAACAGCCCAGACAAGTTATCTGCCCTCCTTGTTATTATCGATGGTGGTGGTGTTTCTAGGGGAGTCACGGCTCATGGGACTCATTTTATATCCCCATGGCCCTGTGAGGCTGCAACTCAGTAGCAATACTGACACCGAACACATTTTTCTAAACAGCAGTTTTTAAGAGTGTGATCCCATTTCTGCCCCTTGGCGTTTTGTACACATGGCTTCAGAGGAAGCAGCCAAGCAGCAAAGAGATGCCTCTGGGTCTTTGAGTTGCAAGTCTGGAACAGGGTTCAAATCCTGATGTTCACAGAACCCCCTGAAATAAAGTGCAGATCGCTGTGGATTTGTGGATATGCACTGCTTGGGGAAGAAGACCCTTAGCTGTCATAGGTTTTCCAAGGAGCCACGATCCAAAACAGGTTAAAAACCACTGGTGTTGGGGGAGATGGTGGGATGGGGAAAGGAGGTAAATACTTAAAGTATTTAAGATCTACATGTCAGATGGTGATTCTACCAACCCACATCCCAAAACTGTTCTTCACAATTTACCTAAGTGGCCATATCGTGTAGGCTTTGGGCTCCAGATACCTTTGACAAGTAACTGACTAAATTCCCCATTGATTAATGGAGGTGAAAGCTGGAGTTGGATGAGTGTGTGTGTGAGTGTGTGTGTGAATTTGTGTCCCTCCTCACTCCCAGCACAACAGTGGTGCATTTATTGAATACTTACCGGCACCAGCGCTGTGCTAAACACGTCACATGCAGTACCTTAATTAATTTTCACAACGTTCTGATGGAATGGCTACTATCAATACTCTCCCCACTTGGAGACTGAGGAGACTGAGTTATCCACAGCTCAGATCCCTCACTGAAGGTCACGGTCACCCAGTTACTACCCGGTGAAGCTGCAGTTGGAATCTAAGGTATCAGAGTCTGCACTCTGGCCCATTCTGGTACAACTCCCAGAACACTGTCCCTTCAGAGCCTGCGTGTGTGACCTTTGCCTGGCTCCACCCCCATCTCCTCCTGGAAAGCCCTTGGCGCCTGCACCCTGAGCCTGAGGCCATGGGTGTGTGTTGTGGCAGCCACTCCCCCGGAAGAGCTCCTGCTCCCTCAGCACAGCTGCTCAAGGAGAAGATGATTCTCACAAAGGCCTGCCCATTCTCATCCAGCCTAGACTAGCCTGTACTTCATTGTGCTTCATTTTTAGAAACAGTAACAGTTGACTACCATATGCCATGAAACTTCCAAATCAAATTGCCCACTTGGTCACCTCCTTGGTTTTCAAGATACCTGGTGTTATCACTTCACTGGTGTAGGATGGGCCACCTAGTGATAAATAGGATAAAGAGTGGCCTTGATGCTACCTCCTTGAGGTCACCTACCCTGAGATGTCCCCAAGCCTTCTTAAAAGTCTTGGATTGACATGTCATGCACCTTTTCTGTACATGAGACTTTCCCATCCTAATGGTTGCACAAAGGGGGCCCCTCATGCCTCAGAACCCAATTCTGAGTCTTGCTCAGACTACTGGTCTAGGTGTGAATATTGGGTTGGATTTTGATTCTGAAGGGACCTGAAAAGTTCCCCAAGGTCTTTTGATGAGTCTGGAGCCAGGAATCCTCCTCCCTGCTGCAGTTTTCTTTCTATGCCCTGCTGCCAGCTGTCATCAAGGTGATTTAGTTGAGCTGCTTTCAAAACAGTAGGGACAATTGGTGAGGTACTGGTTATCCAATCTGGTTTCTTGCCCCTAGCTCTTCATCATCCTTGAGGAAGATTAATGGAGCCACTTGGGTGGCCCACACATGGTGGATACTCTCTAAATATTGTTGTCATTTTTCTCTCAGACAACAAATTTGTTGAGTAAAAATCTGCATGCAGAAAGCAGAATTGTAGCTGGGTCTGGAATTTGGAAAGAAAGACATATTTTGGGGTTAGACAGAGCTGGCTTTAAATCCTATTTCTATTTGTTCAGCATCCTTGGACAGTTTACTTAACTTCTCTGAGCCTCAGTCTCCCCATATGAAAACAGGGATGAGAATACTTTCAGTACAGGGTTGTTGTGAAAATGACCTGAAATAATATTTTTAAAGCATTTGGCCCAGTGTTAGGCATACAGTGGTGGCTCCATCAGTTTTAATCCATACTATTTTTTTTTCCTAGAGTTAGTGGGACCTGACTGATGTCTTTACCTCATCCCTATTCCTTCAGAGTGCTTGTCCTCAGAAAGATGCCATCCTTCCAGCTCCGACTCTGGTTTCCCTGTCCAGAGACTGGCCGAGAAGCCCTTTTCTGAGCCAGTGGTGTTTCTGGAGCAGAGATGCTGTATCCCTGGGATCTTCATTGTGTGCCACACTTAGCACACATGACAGACAATGGCAGTGGTGGAGGTTCATGCTCTGGACAGGAAAATGGGACGGGGCATGGCACTACATGTCAGTACTTCTGACATCTCCGACTAGGTAGAAGGCCTTACCTTCATGAACTGTAACACCACCTGCCCTGGGCATGGCTGCTCAGTGTAGCAGCCAAGCACTCAGTCTCTGGATCCAGGCTACTTGGGTTAATCCTGTGTTGACCACTTGTGCCATGACCATGAGCAAGTTACTTAACCTTTCTGAGCCTTGGTTTCTTAATCTTTGAATTAAAGTTAATAATACAGTATCTTTCTTACAGAGATGTGAAGATGAAATGAGATGATGTACTTTTCAGAGTGTCTGGCAGATGGCAAGCACTCAATTAATATTAGCTAATAATAATATAATCTGTGGAGGGAGGACTCCTCTCTCCTTCCATTCCAAACTGCAGAAAACAACAGAGAACCCAGTTTCCTCACTCCTGGTCTCCACTAGAACTTTCTCCATGAGCTGTCCCAAGGCCTTACCTTATGGGTGAGCAGTAGCTGGGTCTCGATGGGGGAAGTGGTCAATGAGCCCCTTGGATGGGATCCAAGAAGACCATCCCCTTCTAGCTCCTCCAGCCCACATTTTGCTCTGGTGGCCCTCCACGTGGCAGGAGCATGAGCTGCAAAGTGGCAGGATGGGCATCTGTGAAGATCATGGAGCCCTTGGGATACAGAAGGCCAAAAGCTCATGTTTGCTGTTGGCATAGTGGCACATTCCCTCGGCCCAGGGAACAGCACACCCTTCCATGCCACACAGACCCCAGGCCTCCTACCCCTTCCCATCCCCACCTCAGCTTTGGGACCTTGCAGAACATAAGGAAAGAACCACAAACAAGACTCCTGGGACTCTCCTGCACTTTAGGTTTACCTTCTGCCTTTGCTGGTCCTTCCATGCTCAGGGACAGAAGTTCCAGGGGAGTTAGAAGGGGAGACATCATGTGTCCTTAGTTAAAGGACAAATAGAAATAGAACCCTTTGATCCTAGGTCGGTGGGTCCCAGAGCCTTGGAGCAGGTGAAATGCTTGGAGATTGAAGAAAAGGCTGCAATCAGATCTCAGAATTGTAAATGAAGAGATATTAGAGATTATCTAATGCTGCCCCTATGATTTACAGACGTTGGGATACAATTATTCATTTATTTGTTTCTTCATTCGTTTATGTATTCATGAAATACTGACTGATCATTGCCAGGTCTGTGCTCTTAAAACTGTAGGACACTTTTGTGCCTAGGGCAGGGGATCCCTTTAGTGAGTCTTTTAAAAGTAGAATAGAATAGAATAGAATAGAATAGAATAGAATAGAACATATCAGAGTGTCTTACACATAGTAAGGAAAAGTATAGTCTCATGTAATTTTTGTTTTAGTTTTATGTACATATAATATGTGTGGGGGTGGAGTGGGTTAATGAAAGTTGTATTTCTTGCTCTGGTTTGCTTTTTCTTGGTCAAAAAATTTTGGAAATCATTACGCTTTCTATCAGTCATGCCATGCTGAAGAATAACAAGGGGAACTTGTTAAATACGATGATGCCAGGGCCACATGCCCAGATATTCTTCAGCTCCAGATCTCTAGAATCTGCATTTTAACATGCCCCTGCAAGACTCCGAGGAGCACAGCACCAGTCTGCTTCGCCGGGCGTTGCGCGTGCTGCAGAATACAGAGCCCTTGCAGACAGCTCTCCGGTGGCCCGGCAATGCTACGGGTGGCAGGGGGAAGGAGGAATTCGCTTTGCCTGGGAAGGGTCAGGGAAGTCTTCCCAGAAGCGATGACTTTTGAGTTGGGCTCTGAAGGGTGGGTTGGAGTTTGCCAATCAGAGGAGAGGAGGGAACGTCAGGAATGTCTCACCCTGTCCCTTGGTCCTTCTGCTCACCTCCTTTGCAGCAGTGAGGCCTGATGCTCTGCCTTTCTCGGGCCAGCGAGGCCTCTCAGCTCCCCGCCTCTCCCTCCCGCCCCCTTGCACGCTGCCACTGGGATTCTGGCTTCTGCGGGGCTGCTGCGGAGCTCCCGGCCCCCCTGCCCTCCCAGGTCACACCACCTACCGGGGCTGGCCAGGGTACAAGGGGCCTTTTCTTCCCAAGGCCCCATCCAGCACGCACGCCTGTCCTCGCAGCTGTCTAGCTCGGCTGCCTGAACACAGAGGTGATTCACAGGCGGTGCCGCGAGGCGTTTTCAGAGTTCAAAGAAGGGAAAATATTTAAATGAGGTTTCTGTAAAAACACACCTCCTCTTTCTTTTCCAACGGCCACACTGAGCATCACAGGGAAGACCTCTCCTCTCTTCCTAACGCTCGTGGATGTGAAACCAAGTTTCTTGAGGGAAATTCCCTTTAGGGCTCCTGGAATGTGCAGGCGGATTCCCCCGCCCAGGGCAACCCGAGGCCTGCGCTGCCTCCCACGCCAGCAGGGGGCGCAGCTGCGAGCTTGGGAAAGAGCGTGCGCCCCTCTGGCACAGCTAATGGGAGAAGGAGTGGGTAACAACACCCACGCGATAAGTGGGGATCAACATATAAGGGAATACTTTGCACAATTTTATGCCATTGTATTCGAAAACAACAGTGAAACAAGTCACGTTCTTGTACATATATATAAAAAAAGTCTTGCATTCGGGAGAAAAAATGTTTAAAAAAATCTGCCGGGGGCTGGACCTCGTCTTGTGAAAGTGCCTTTGACAGCCAACACCGCTTCAGCCTTTCAGGGACAGAAACTCGATGTTACTGGGCACCCAGGTACGCTCATTCCGGGGAGTTGGGGAGGTGGGGGGTGGGCAGAGGGTGATGCCTCCAGACAGGGCTGCCCTGGGGCTGGGGACCAGACTGTCGTGGCCTTGGCTCTGCAGCCAGGTTTCTTCATTTGGCAAGAAGAATGAGTTGGGGTGTGCATTTGTTTCCTAGTGCTGCTGTAACAAAGAGCTGCAAACTGGGGGGCTTAAAACAACAGAAATTTATTCTCTCACAGTTCTGGAGGCCAGAGGTGTGAAATCAAGGTGTTAGCAGGTCTGGCTCCCTCTGAAACCTGTAGGGAGCGAACAGGGGTCACAGCTTTGGAGTCAGAAAGATTTACATTCAAATCTCTGCTCTGCCACTTGCTGGCTGTGTGACCTAGAGGAAGTGCCTTAACTTCTCTCAGCCCCATTTGTGAAGCAGGGGCAGCAGGGCCTCTCTAACAGAGCTTCTGTGAACATTAAACAGATACGTTCTCTCATCACACTGCACAGTGCAAGAGTTCAATACATGACAGCTGCATCGATCTCAGGAGGGAGAAAATATGGAGAGACCAGCAGCTGTGAAAAAAATAGAAAATAATTGGAGTCCTGTTGCTGTGTGAGTCCCTCTACTTGGAAATCCACTATTTGCAGATGATTATGATTCTCTTACAATGTGGTGCCCAAACTGAACTCAGTGTTCTGGGTGCAGCCATCTGACCATCAGTTGCTGAGCAGAATTGTCCCATCCCTCATTCTGGTTCTCTCCCTCAGCAGCCCAACAGCATCAACCTTGCTGGGGCCACAGTATCCTGCCCTCTTGCAGTTTAAGGAGCATTGCAAAGCCTTTTTTATACAAGCAGTAGTGACATCATATCTCTCCCATTCTGTATTTGGGCAGCCAGACTTCTATTGTGGGTTGGATTCTTTGGAAGCAGCTGCAGAGTTGGAGTTTGGGGTACAAAATGTGTATTAAGGTAGGGAAGAGAGGAAGTGGTTTTCGGTGGAGGAAGAAGTTGAACTATGACCCAACAAAGCCGGGCGGGAAGCTTTGGAGCAAGTCTTCCTGGGCAGAGTGCCCAGCATTGGTGGTTGGGTCTTTATACTTCCACATCCTGTCACCAGGACGAGGCGACTCTGCAGCTGAGGCAGACCCTGAAGGAGCTGAGACTTTGAGGTTGTCTGCTGCCTGCACTCCTTGTAGCTGCACAGCAAGGGTGTCCTTGGAGGAGGTTCTGGACAGGGCCTCTCCATGTGTACCATGGCCTTTGTACTCAGGGCAGTGCCTGCAATTCCCTTCTGAAATTTCAACCCAGCTGGAGAGGCTACCAGGACAGACATACATAAGAGAGGCCTTTCCTACTGCTGTTTCCCTCATAGACTGACTTCTTGAAACACTTGTTTATACATGCTCTCTCTATTTTTCTTATCAGCACTTAATTTTCAAACCTGCTGCAGTTTGGCTCCTGCCCTTCATCCAACTGAAATTGCTGTAATCAAGGACAATGATCACTACATTGCCAAATCTTTGTCCTTCTCTCAAACTTGTAGCCTCAGGCAACATGGTTGGCCCCTCCCTTCTCGGAGTAGTACTTTATTTCCTTGACTTCCATGACACCACCCTGTTTCTCTCTTACCTTTTCTTATATCTAAGTGTTGGCATTCCTCAGAATTTAGCTGTGAGCCTTTTCCTCTCCTCCCTTCTTCTCCCCTCCCTTCCCCTCCTTTAAAGCTGGTTCTTTAAGAAGATAAAGAAAATTGATAAGCCTGAAATTGATCTAGTCAGACTGAGAAGGTAAAAAAAGAGAGAAAACACCAATTACCAAGATCAGGAATGAGAGCTGTGATATCACTACAGATTCTACAGCTATTAAAAGAATAAGGGAATTTTATAAACAAGTTCATGCCAATAAATTTGACAATTCAGAAGAAATGGACAAATTCTTTGAAAGAAACAAACCACCACAGCTCACTCAAGAAGAAATTGACAGCTCGAATAGCCCTGTATTTACTAACACAATTGAGTGTGTAGTTAAAATCCTTTACAAAAGAAAACTCCAGGTCCAGGTGGCTTCAACAGTAAATTCTGTAAGAGCATCTTACTGTTGGAATGGTGTGAGGATTCAATGAAGTGATGCATGTTAAAGCACCTTGCACATCCTAAAACCCTTCCTTATTCTCCATATCTGTTGAAATTCTGCCTCCATCACAGGCTGGAAGCTCCTTTAGAGTAGGGACCAGAACTGATTCCTAGAAGGGTCCCCAGTGCTTGGCTGCAAAGGATAAACAGTATCATGAGCAAAGGGCCTGGTGCCTAGATATCAGATCTTCTCTTAAATAACGTAAGGTCAAAATGCAGGTGTCTCTTCTATACTTCACCTCACGCACACATAGAGACACACCTAAATTTGTACCTCCTCTTTCTTTTTTTTTTTAAGTTGATATCACCCTTCTTCCACTCACCCGGACTGAAAATCTGATAGACAAGCTGGACTTTCTCACACTTTCGCATCCACATATCTAATTAGTCACTGACTCCTGTCTCATATTCTCTCCCTCTTCTCAGTTTCAACTAGATAAGTCTTCATCAATTGCAAAGACCTCTAACTTGCTTCCTCAGTTGATTTATTTGTTCATTATAATAAATCCTTATTTTCCATTGAGTACATCAAGTTTCTCTAGTTTTACCCTTTCTCAGCACATTGGTAGGATTTTACTTCCTGGACCTATATGGTTGATTAGTACCATGTGATTAGTTCTGGCCAATGAGGTGTGAGTGTCTTTCAGACAGAGCATATAATTGCCTCTTTGAGATTCTCCAGACCTCTCTCCTCTCTCACATGGCAACCAGCACTGATTAAGATGATGGTAGCTCCGCCAGCCTGGATCTTACCAACAATGACAAATAGCCCCCCTGCCTGATCCACAGTGAACATGTAATATGGGAGAGAAGTAGACATTTCGTTTTAAGCTTTCCTATCACAAATAAACATAATACGTAAGTAGATTATAGAATATTTTAGATATTGATAAGTACTATGGAAAAATAAAATGGTGTTAATGGGATTGGAAGTGGGGGGTAGGGGTGCATTTTTAATTGCATGGGTGAGCTAGGTCTCATTAAGATGGCTTCTGTGCAGAATCTTAAAGGAGGCAAGATGGTGAGATATGCTGATACATGGGAGAAGCCAGAAGAAAAAAGAAACAGTGCAAAGACCCTGAGGTGGAAGCATGCCTAGAATGTGGGGAACTAGGAGACCAGTGCAGCTAGATAGAGAGATCGAGTAGAAAAGTAGGACCAGGTCATACAGATTGTTGAAGGCCATTTTAAGAATTTTGGCTTTTATTGTGAGTAATGTTTTAACCAAGTCACTCTGACTACTGTGTTAAGAAAGCTGATGGGAGCTATGGTAGCCACAGGAAGATGACAGCAGTTTGAGCCAGAATGGGCACAAGTGATAAGAGATGGTCAATTTCTGGATATATTTTGATATCAGCACTACCATGATTTGGTTTTAGATTGGATGTAGAGTGTGAAAGAAAGAGTGGTGTCAAGGATGACTAAGATTTTTGGCCTGAACAACTGGAAGGATGTCGTTGCTATTAACTGAGATATGGAAGACTGTAGGAGAAGCAGATTTGGGGGAGGAAAATCATCTAGTTTTGGACAATGTTTCCAAGTAAAGCATTGAAGAGATGGTAGAGATGGCTATGTGGGTTTCAAGATGGAGATCTGGGCAGAAGATAAAATTTGAGAGCTGTCAATATATGGATGGCATTTAAACCATGCAATTATGTGTGTTACCAAGAGAAGGTATATGGAGAAGAGAAGAGGTCCAAGGACTGATCCCTGAACCAGTCCAAAGTTAATAAGTAAGAGAGATGGAAAGGACCCATCAAATGAAATTAAAAGAAGTCATCAAATGAGTTTGAAAGGAATTCAGAACTGTGTAATACTCTAGAGATTAAGAAAATAGTTTCAGGAGAAGGAAGTGATCATTACGTCAGATGCTGCCGAAAGCTCATTTTACATGAGATCTAAGAATTGTCCATTGGCTTTAGCCACCTGGGGATCAAAACCTGATTAGAGTAGATTCAAGAGCAGTAGGGAGGAGAAGAGTGTAGTCAGTAAATGTAGACAGCTTGTTCAAGGAATTTTGCTATAAAGGAAAGCAGAGAAATAGGAAGAGCATGTTTTTCTGATGAAGGGAATGACCTAGTAAAGAAGGAAGTGTTGAGGATATGGAGACGGGGCATTGCTGGGGTGATGCCTTTGTGTAAGTGACGGGATGGGATCTTCTTTGGAGGCAGTTCTTCCACAGAGACAGGACAGAAGTTAGAACACAAGGGCACAGATGCGGGTAAGTGGGTCTGTGTGAGTTGGGAACTTGAGGAAGTTCTCTTTTGAGGGTTACTTTTTTCTCAGTAAAGTAGAAAGCAAGGTTGTCAGCTGAGATGGAGGGGTGGGGAAGGTGTGGGAGGTCTGAAGAGAGAGAAAGTATGAAGCACTCATCTAGGAGAGTGGGAGATTGAATGGATCTGTGGTTGCCAGATAGCATTAAAGGTCCACTTGAGTTTAGAGGTCATGAATTGAAGTTAGACCAGTCAGGAAAGTCATGTGTTTTTCTCCAGCCATGATCAGCTGTGTGTGGTGGCAAGCATGGAATTGGCTCAGAACTGGAGTTAAATAACACAAATATAGTGACGCAAAGGAGGAGTACTGAGGATGAGGGTATATGGAAAATAAGTGATTAAAGGGAAAACCGTGGAATTTAAGCTGATAAGGCAGGGGCAGAGAGCCTGAGGGGAGTGGGATGAGTTAAAAGATGATAGGGTCAGTCGTCCCACAGGTTGAAGGATCTTGATGATGGGACTGCAGAGGCAGCAAGCTGGAAAGTTAGGAGGTGGTGGTTAGAGAATGAGATGCACAAAATCAAGATTATGGAGAGGGTGGAGTTGTTATTGACGATAGTCTTAAAGCTTTGGCCATTTGAGTGAGTATTTCGGAATGGGTGGAGGACAAGATCATTGGAGGAGAGGAGCTGAGGGAACTGAGAAGCCAGCTACATGCAAGTTGGAATCCCAAGAATGATGACAGGGTGGTAAGAACGGTGGTGAGCCAGGTGCTAAGATCCATGAGGAAGGAGCGAAAGTGATCTGGGTTGGTGGGAGACTGCTCCAAGAGAGGGGTTGGATGCTGCAGGATGATGATTTGATGTTCAAAGTTGGGAAGTTTTATGGTCTGAAGGATTGAGGAAGACATCTTCCCTGTACAGTGATTAGGAGGGCTGTGGAAGAGAAAACAAAGCCACCACTTGAGAGGGCTGCAGGAAAAAGGGAGGAGATGAGGTTGAGGATATAGGATTATGTTTCTATTCAGCTTAGCACATTCCTATCAGGCTAAGAACCTCTCTGACCAAATTGCATGCCACCTGCTTGCTCACTTCCCACACTCCAGCCACACTGTCCAAAGTGTGTTCCTTTCCACTTCCTAGCAGGCATTTTCCTTTCTCAAAATTGCACCTCTGCCCCCCACCCCATCCTTTAGGTCTCATGTTAAGCATCACTACCTCTGGAAACCTGGCTGAATTCCCTCGGTTAGTCAGGGGGCTGCCCGTGGCGTCCTGGAAGTGGTGGTGAGCCAGGCACACTTGCTCCTCTCCAGTCTGGTGAAACAGACGAGGAGAGGTGAGCAGAGGGTTTGAGAGTGTGCTGAGTGCTGTGCTGGGGTGAACCAACAATATGTGGGAGCCACAGGAGAAGCTCTTAGCTCAACCATGGGTTAGGGAGGATTTGGGGAAATGACTCGACAGAGGCCTGAAGGAGGAGCAGGAGGCTCTCGGGACGGGTGGCGTGTAGAGGGGTTGGGGGAGGGGTGAGCAACAGCCCTGCCAAGCAGTGTGGGTTTTATTTTTAGGACCACAGAGAGCCACTGAAGAACCATTTTTCATCTTTAGAAGGTATATAACCCTTTTGCTGAAGGATTATGAGCAGAAGCAGAACATTATCAAATTTGGCCCTCATTGTGTTTGGCCCCAGAACAAGTGCAGAGCCGGCACTCGAGAGCCAGATGACCGCAGACTTCTGGGGGCACAAAGCAATGCCTAGTATCGTCTGGAGGAAAACATTTGGCTAGGATTCCAGCAGCACCCAAACTACAGAATGTCCCGGACTGTTGGCTTCCCACACACCACCCAGACAGTGTTTATTAACATCCTTTGCAATAGATACACCTTCTCTGTTCTGTTTTGATGCCAAAGGGACAAATGACATGAACACAATTAACTGGAATCATTATGTACTTCCTCTCTGAGTTTACACCACAGCATAATACTGCTCCTGATGACCATGATGCAAGATGACCATAACTTACATTTATTACATGCTTGCCAGGTGCCAGCCTACTTCACACCAACCCAAGAGGGAGTGTGGGGGATTGAATCATGCCCCCCACAAAAGGTAGGTTCAGGTCCCAATCTGGTTGGGGTTGAACCTATTTGTAAACAGGACCTTTGAAGATGTTTTGGTTAAGGTGCACCCCAGCCGAATGAGGATGGGCCTTAATCTTATGTGGCTGAAGTCCTTGTAAGCGAAGGAAATTGGATGCAGAAGATGCAGCCATGGAAGCAGCCAGAAGCTAGAAGTCAATGGAACCCAGAGGAAAAGGAGAAGATGCCACATGTGCATTGCCCTGTGACAGAAAAGCCAGGGAACCCCAAAGATTGCCAGCCAGCCAATAAACTCCTGTTGTTAAATCAACCCATTGCATAGACATTTGTTTTAGCAGCCAGGAAACAAATAGAGGTAGATACAGGTAGATATTCTTATCTCCATTTTATATAAGAGGAAACTGAGGCACCTAGCAGTTAAGTAACACACACACCCCCGCCCCTGCCACACAGCTAGTAAGTGGGAGAGCAAAGATTCCAACCCATGTAGTCTGACTTCAAGTCCATGTTCTTAACCAACATCCACACCAGCTCTAAAGCTGGTTCTTTCTAAATTGTCAAAATAAGATTAAATTAGGATCAAGATAGTGTAGGAGTAAGGCATATTTTGCCATGTTTGGACTTCCTAAGACTGCTTTTCAGGGTATGACACACCACTGGCCAGAAAGCTTCTCTGCTCGGCACACTTGCTCCTGACGAGGCTAGAGGCCTCCGAAGAAAAGCTCTGTAGATGGCGGCTGCGGAAGGTTGGCCGCCTGCCCTTAACTTCCACTGGGCCCGCTCAGCGGACCTTTCAGTAAATGTTTTCTGTGTCCATTGCCAAAGGCTTCACAGCCCATAGCAATTCTGTGGCCACAGGCTCTTTCCTCTGCTTTCCCACTTGCACACACACGCGCGGTTGCAGAGAAAATGCATTTGTCACATGTTCGATGATGGAAACACAAGTGTGTGAGGAGTTATTCAGGAAGCGCTTTGGGGAGTAACTGGCTCAATATTAGATTCTCTAGAAATACAGTTATGATTCTCAGAGGAAATCATTCCTATTTCCTTCACCGCTAACAGGGAAGTGGAGCTGCAGATACCCACTGCCCCCTGCCTTCACCCTGCGTGAGCCTCCTGCCCCAGCCACATGGGGCATTGTGGCCCCGCACACCTCACCGAGGTTACGGTGGCACCTTGTGTAAACGTTCCCACCTCCCAGAATCCTTTGCTGTCACAATTCCTTGCCTTCTGTCTTTCCTAATCCCATTCATAAAGGTCTTTCTGATCATTCCAGTAAAGCCAGGTTTCTTTCCCTGATCTCATAAGTACATAAGGGCTGCACTTTTATAGACTCTATAGACTCATAGTAGAAAGGGGCTTGGAGATTATGCAGCTCAACCTCCTTATCCTATCCCTAAAGACTAAACCAGGGCCTGGGGAACAAGTGGTTCACTCCAAATCAGAAATTTACAACTTCTGTTGTAATTGTCTCAAGGGGGAAGGCCATGTTTTAAATTTCTTTGTATCCATGACCAGTATAAATCTGCTACAGACCCAGATGTGCATTCCTTTAGTTTCTCCTTGTGGTTTCAATTTGTATTTTCCCCGTTCTGGGACTAGATTAAGGTTCTCTAGTCCTCCATAGGGCTAAAGGGTCTGGGCACTGGGCATTTGTGCACATGGGTTATCACAGATGTCTCTGGCTCTTTCAGCATGGGGTTCACAGGTTTGCTGGCTCCTGACTGCATTTCTGTCATCCTGGGAACCTGGAAATTCTTTGCAAGACGGGACATCTGGTGCATCCTGGCACTAGGCAGCCATTTCCATATTCATGAATTGCCCCCACTTTTCTCTCCCCTCTGCAAAAGTACAGCCCTGTATTATTTTCCTCTGTATTCCCAGGCCACACTTGGCTCATACTAGGTGCTCCACAAATTTGTGTTAAACTGAACTGCATTCGAAACAAGGTAGTGGTGGACAGGATTTGCCTGTTGACTGCTGGCTGCCCGGGTCAGATGGGCATAAATGAGAGGCATCAAAAGAGGTACATGATTGGGGACACTGCAGTCCTCAGAGCAAGACATTCAAAGGCAGAGCATTCGAATGAGGGAGGGCGGGGCTCCGCCTCCCGGCTCCCTGCTTCTGTTTATGCATCAGGAAAATGAGCGCTGTTTCTAGATGTGACCAGCAGGTGGCAGCTTTGTCCCATGGATGAGAGGTTCCCTTTGGCACGCTGCTAGTGAGGGGCACACTTCTTGTTCTAGGAGGCATTCAGCAGGAGGCCTTTTCTAGTCCAGTTTCGGAGGTGCAGACAGTGTGCCCCCTGCCTACACACTAGGGATCCATAGCATTGTCGAACCTGTTCTTACTGTAAACCTTCTTCTAGGGACCTTGTGTGCTTTTTTTAATGAGAGAGAGAAGGGAGGGAGGGAAGGTGGAAGGGAGAGAAAGAAAGAAGAAAGGAAGGAAAGAAGGGGGGAAGGGAGGGAAGGCTCTCAGGCCTCAATCTAGAGCCACTGACTCAGAATCTCTTGGATAGTACCCCAGAATCCTCAGGTGATTCTAATGCAGGCAAGGCAAAATTCGTTCTATATTTAGCCTACAGATTAGGCTCCAAAAGTCCTGCTTTTCCATCACACAATTGAAGTTATCATTAGGAAAACCTAGCCCAGCCCACAGCCCACTCTCTCCGCCCCTGGGCACAGGCCTTCACTGGGAAGGCAGAGCATGGTGTCCTCAGGACTCCAGCAGGAGGTGCTGTTCTGGTTTAATGACAACCAGTGCTTTTTGGGGAGCAGCCCCCATGCTCCCGGTGGGCACCCCTCACTCTCCTTGTTCTTACTTCAGCCTTGAACCCAGTTCACCCCCACCTCCAGCTGTTGTTCTCCAGGTTGAACTTTAACCCAACCGCAAGGCCCTTGGATGAGCGTGCAGAAGCAAGCAGGGTAGTGGGCAGTGTTCTGGGGTCAGCTCTGTGGCCTCAGGCAGATGGTCGTTTCAGGAGTTTCTCATGGAACTGAGGCTATAGAGGACAGCTGGATGGTGTTTGCAGGCGCAAGTCAGCAGGGCTACCCACGCTCTGAAAATCTAGGTCAGGGTGGTGGCTTCTGGTTTTAACAACCTGGAACCATGTTGCTGCAGCCTCCCGGAGGCACTGCCCACAGGTGGTCCTACTGAGGAGGGTGGAGCCCAGGGGCCATCAGGGTGGACTTCCAGGAGCACAGCCAGAGGGTGCTGCCTGGGGGATCCTGTCTGCCCTGGAGGCTCCTCTGCAGACCCATCCACTGTTTCCTGACTCCTTAGTCCATTCTGTCCCCCAGAAAGTCTTTTTCTATACTCAGCCCCCCCTACTGCACCCTAATCCTGTTTCAGAAAGTCGTTTTTCAGATGCCACTCCTTTTGAGAAGACTCTGCTGCCCACCCCCTGCCCCCCAGCTCAGTGCGGTGTTTTCTTGCCCCACCCCTCTGTAGCATTTTCTCTGCATTTTGCTCCTGGAACCAGGTGTGAGGCCTTCTTCTGTGTAGACTTCTTTACTGCACTGGAAGCAATTCTGAGGGTGGGATGGTACCGTTATGACCCCTTCGGCCCCTAGGACAGGGTCTCCTGAGGGTATGATGAGAGCAGACACACAGTCAGCAATGCAGGAAGCCAGAAGAGTGTGGCATTGTTAAATATTGTGAATGCGTAAGGGGGAGTTGATAGGGAAGGTTTCATCATGGAGGTGATCTGGGCCCCGAAGGATGGATTAAACAGATTAGGTGAACGGTCGCCAGCATGTTTCCAGAGCTGTTTTAAATAAAAAAGTCAATGTAGCGATATTCCGGGGAGCATGAAAGTGGCCCATGGGTGGGACAGGGCAATCCAGATCAATGATCCATCTTCTGGAGGTCCCTGGTCGACCCCCAAGACAACTTCCTGCACCAGGAGGAACTCAAGGGACGGGAGCATGTGGGTAGCAAGGCCCTGGCCCATTCAGGCCAAGAAAGGAAGAGCCAGAGAGAGGGCTGCAGGCAGAAATGCTCTCAGGGGGGCACAGAACTCTAAATCCCAGTCCTTGTGTCTGAGGCAGACTGCGACGTGGCTGATGCCCGACCCCAGTAGAGCAAAGCCACATTTAAAGTCAAAGAGGGGCCAGCAGGGGAGGGGAGGCCACGGAGGGTGCACATCTCCGAGGACCTCAGAGACAGACCTTGTGGGCTGAAGCCTGAGGACTTTGCACTCTCATGAATTTCCTTTCTTCTTCTCCCCTGTGCCCAAGGAAATTTGATCATGAGACTTTGGGGTATAACAAGATGCTCCCTTTTTGGTGAAAGGCTTGCGGTCTTTGCCTAATGAGGGACAGGGTGTTTGCAGAGGGCAGAGGGTAGGATGGAAAAAGATGCAGGGCCCACGGGGTGGGTAAGAAACTTTGTGTCCCACCTTCTCAGCTCCACCCTGAAGATGCTACCCACACTCACGGTACTTCCTGCAGGGTTTGCCCAAGACGAGTAAAGGGTTGAAGTGGGGATTCCCCTCTCAGCCACCCAGTCCCAGCCGCCGAGAGTGGGTGTGGGTGCGTGTAGGCAGGCTAGGGGGCAGGGCCTGCTGCACGGCCAGAGCCCAGCCCCACTCTGGCTTATCTGGGCTCGCCCCTGTTGTTGGGAAAAGTGGCCCCTCCAAGACAGACTGCCCTGCTGTTCCCCTAGGAGAATGTGCTCTTTCCGTACTATCTGATGGAACTCTGGACAAAAGCAAGTGTATCTCCCTTGCTTTCGTTTCTTCTCTGAGGGTTACTGTACCCCACCCCAGGCCACACTGCCGAGCCCAGAAAAACAGAATAAGTTGTGTCTGTGTGGGATCTGGCCCCTCCGCCGTAGCGCCCTGTGAGATCTGGGCCTCCTCCTCTACCCCGGGCTGCCCCACGCCTCCCCCCAAATCACTCAGGTAACTGAGAGGGCAACCTCAGGAGGAAAGCAACCATCCTCTTGTGCCCAGGCCCCAGGGCAAAGCTGGGGCATTACCTGAAGTCCACCAAAGTGAGGCCTTCCCTGGGGCAGCAGGAAGAGGTGGTGGAGACGCCGAAAAGGGCATGGACTTCATTTCTGACGTCAGCATCTCCTGGTTCCCTCTCATCGGGTAGGACCCGGAAAGGGCAGAGGTAGTGAGCTCAGAATGGTACCGGGTGGATTCCCACGGAAGTTGGCATGTTGAGCCCATGTGCTGACTGATGCCTCTTGGTAAACAAGTTGGAGCGCTTCCCTCCAGGCTCAGCCCAAACACACACATGCTGTCATGTTAATGCTCTCCCTCTTCTGCATCCACATTGCAAATTTGGATCATTGTTTTAAGGCATGTCACTGGATTATGGGTCTGTCCTCCCTACCAGGGAGCCTGAGGTTCTGTATTTCTGATGGCCAGTGCAGTGCCTGCCCCCTCGTAGCTCTCAATGAACGTCTTTTGAGTTAATGAATGGAAAAATGAACACTCAAGGCTCCAGATAGCACCCCAGTGGGGCTAGGGGCAACCTCTCGGGGCCCATGCTGAGCTTGTGGTGCTGATTCGGGTGCTCATGAGGCCGTGGGCTCTCCTCCAAGTGTGGGGGAACAGACGCCATGGCAGAAGGTCACATCCTACGAATTGCTGACCTTCAAAAGAACAGCTGGCCCTTCCTCAGGGTGTTCCTGCACGTTGGGTGGAGGGAACGAGTCTGTCTGTATCTGTGCATCTGTTTGGGTGCCTGCTTCCTCCCCTTGGCTGTGACTCTTGCACAGCAAGCCCAGGTCTTATTTAGCTTTGACTTCTGGTGCCCAGCACAGAGCCTGGCCTGTCCCGGCGGCTCCATAAGTGTCTGTCAGGTGAAGCATGTGTCCCTTCTCTTTGTGTGTCTGTGTGCCGTGGCTGCCCATCCTTTGCTGTAAGGAAGCTGTTTGGGCGTTTGGGCAATGTACTAGCCATCCCTTCCTGACAAATTGCTGGGACAGGAGCCCCAGTGCTGGAGGCTCTTCCTCCCTCCCTGGGGGTGGCTCCCAGGGCTCCTGCAGTTCTGGCAAGTCCTTAGCACACAGAGACAATATCTGCAAGGTGCTCTGACCGGTGGAGGAAAGAGAATATGCATTCTAGTTTATAGAAGGCTTGAGAAATGCTCAGGAAAAAAAAGCTGACTCCTCAGATCTGAACCCCAAATACTTGGAATCTTCTGTCCTCCCCTCCTCTCCCTCTCTTTGCTTCACCAAGCCATGTGGCAGGACCAGCACCATCCCAGGCCGTGTGAGAGGGAAGTACATCTCCTTCCCTCCCTGCCCAGGAGCCCAGAGCTCCTCTGAGAGGAGCCGCTGGCTCTGCAGTTTCTGGGTTCTGAAACTTGATCTTAAGTTTGGTGTCCTGAGCCCAGCTGAAGCAGCAGGAACCTTGGCTGACTCAGGAAAGGGCTTGTGGGAGAGAGAAGAAAAAAAAAGAAGAAATCTCCCAGACCACCCATAGCAGGGGGTCATAGTTTCTGCTCTGTCTAGGCTGGGTGAGTGCTTAAATGAGCACTTAAACCTCATACATCTACACATACACCCTTACACTCACCCAAGACTTAGCCTGCACTAAGCCCCCAGCTCTCTGCTGCCCACCGCACCCTGCAGGGTGGATGAAATGAACCAAAGGAGTGGGCTTTCCTGGCGTGGGGAGTAGAGGATCGTGGGCCTGATGAGCAGAAGTCTTGTCTAGAGAGTAGGGACCCTGAGAACTGTAACAGCCCATTGGGCAGACGTTGGCAGGAAGTGGGGACTAGATCACCCAAGGGCCAGACCCCAAATGATATGTGAAGATGCATCCATCCATGCAAACCCCAAGTTTCCCACATGGCAGTGGAGGCCCTCAAGACCAACCAGATTCCCATCTTGTCTGTCAATGCCAGAAGCCCATCGTCCAGTCCCTTATCCCTGTAGCCAGTGGCAGAAGTAACAACAATTACCAATAATAATAATAATAATAAATAATAAAGACCCATCAGCTTCTATTTGGGGTTTGGTCTCTAGTAGGGCACGAGTGGGTCCTGTGGCCGTCCTTGCTCACTAAGCCCAGGGCAGAGCACGTGAGGTGGCCGAAGCCTGTTCTCAATCACCTGGGATGTGGGCCCCAGGGCCCCTCCTGCTCCGCTCCCTGGTCTTGCACCTGGCAGGTGAGCAGCAAGAGCTGGCTCCGACCCAGGGAGGCCATGTCCACCCTGGCCATTGGCTCTGACCTTGCTGCTCCAGGCTGCCCAGAACAGTAAGATATTTGTCCTTGAGGACTGGAGCAGATGCACCCCAAGTGCACTGACTTCTTTGGGCTCTCAGCACTCCAAATCCACATCATTGCACAGCCCCTCCGCCTCAGAAGTCCCCCTGCCCAGCCCACAGTGTCTCAAACTGGTTCAGAGTCACACTCAACTAACTTACCTAAGTGCCACAAAGTGCCAGGAGTGGTGACAGGCCTTTTCACATGTGAGCCTCAGAGCAGCCCTTCAAGGGAGCCTATTTTCCTTTTGTAAATGTGGAAATTAAAACTCAGGTTGCTTACAGGACTCATCCAAGATCACAAATCCTGATCACAAACTTGCATGGAGATGAGGCAGGAAGAAGGGGAGCACGGGGTGATCAGTGACTCCTGTGGGTTGGGCCAGGTTTTAGAAGCTTCCTACATCTGCCTTCCCTTGGTGGGACAGTAAGCAGCAGAGCTCCCTGGAGGCAAATCCCAGAGGGTCAGAACGTGGACTGGGGACCAACCTCCCTGGGTTTCAGTCCCTTGCATTCCACCGACTGCTGTGTGATCTCAGGCAAGATAGTTCACCTTTCTGGACCTCAGTTCCCACTTCTGTAAAATGGGATCATAATAGCACCCACTTCATGGAGCTGTGTTGTGGAAAGCTTTAGAACTGTGGCTGACACCGTGAATGTTATGTAAGTGTTTATTATTGTTGGTATAGCCAGTTATTTTTAATATTTAGTGGTACTTCTAAATTAGGCAAACTGCTGCCTTCATTCTCATTCTATGCAGGGGAAAAAAAAAGCTGAAGCTCAGAGACTTAAACAGCCAATAGCTGCACTAGGCTCAGCGCTCAGGGTGAGTCAGGGTCCCGGGCCACGCTGCCCACCCTGAGAGATTTGGAGGCTCAGCCCCACAAAGCTCCCCACCTTATGATCTTCCCTAGGCTGGGAAGGCACCGGCTGCCTGGACTGGGCCTTCTAGGAACTCGTTTCTATGGCTAAGGAGTCAAGCCTGGTTTTGCTTTCCCCTACTGCAGAGCTCTGCTCTGATTATTCACCCATCTGTCCTGGGAACGCTCAGGCTGTCACTGCTGCACAAAGAGCAGATCCGGCCACCCCGTGCCCGGGCCTGACAGCCAGCTGCTTGTGCCTTAGATGCAGGATGGACAAGTGCCTGCTTTTTGGCCTGGCCCTGAGTGCTGAGTGAAAAGTTCTTATGTGGTCTGGAGCTTATTCCAGGCTCCCTGAGAGAAAGAATCAAAACTCTGGCCCCATCCCTCAGCCTCACTTTCTCCTTACTTGACTCTCCCTGTTAATAGTGTCCAGTTGGCCCCTTACCCAAGCCAGCTGCTTAGAGAGCTGCCTCTTCCTCTCATTTCTTTTTGACAGTTTTATTTCCCAAAAGGTAGAAGTCTTGATGAGGGAGATTGTGAGGTGGGGCTCGTTGTGATAAACAAGAATTGCTTGCGAAGGCAATGGGACCGTTGGGAAAACACATCCATTTCCTCATAAAAGTTACAATGGCCAAAAAGAGAAACCTGTGCTACAGGCTCAGTGTATCTTTTAAACCAGAGACCAAAGATTTCAATGTACTCATAGGAAAATATACATATGATTTGTATTACTTAAGGTGATCCTAGATATTGTTATATACAAGTTCCCAAATCTCAATGGTTTAATATCATAGAAGTTTATTTCACACTTCTGCAAAATCCAATTGGGAAAAGGGTCACTCAGGGGCCCAGGCTGACAGAGGTACTGTCATATTCAACGTGTGGCTTCCAAAGTCAGCCAGCAGATGCAGAAGAGAGGGTATGGAGTGTCAGGAAGGAGATTGTTTGGAAATGGTGTATGTCACGTATGCTCCATTCCATCGGCTAGAGCCCTATCACAAGGCTTCCCCTCACCAGTGGTCCTGGGAAATGTAGTCCCTGCTGTAAACCCCTTCTCAGAAACAATTCACCCTGAGGATGGGGAAACGGCTCTCGTGGGCAGCAACCAAATGGGAATGCCAATTCAGAAGCCTCCTACAGTGAAATTCTAGTAATGTGATATCATCTGCTCCTGAAAGCAGGAGAATAGGAGGGCTCTCAAAAGGCTACTCTAATAAGCATTGATAAATAAATGCACAGGCAATAGTATTTATATATAAATAAATACAGGGGCAAAAGTCATCAAGGAAACTCAGAGATGAGTTCAGACTATAAAGATCATTTACAAAAGGTGGCCATTGGGTGAAAACAGAAACTGATACAGAACCGTGTCAGTGAGACTGAAGCAGGATATTTGAAAAATGCTAATACAGGGGCATATTTAAAGCTTTGTTTGAGCAGAAGAACAGAGAAGACGTAGGTTCGTCCCAGAGATGGATGGAGCAATGTAACTGAGTAACAGGAAAAACAGTCTTACCAGTTCCTATTTTTCTTCCAACTTCTCTGTTGAGGTGAATGATTTTGAAATCAAAATGGATAGAAGCATCAAATAGAAGACATAGAAATCCCAAAAGAATGAGGAGCGTGCACAAGCGAAACTTACTCCTCAAATTCATTGAAATATCCTGGAGCAAATGAATTATATTCCAGGGTTCTGAAGCAATTTTCAAGAAGGGATTACTGTAGATACAGAGTAATATTAAGAACACAGCCCTGGAGTTAGAGTCCCTGGGTTTGATTCTGGGCTCAGCCATTTGCTAGTTGTGTGATCTTGGGGAAATTACTTAATCATTCTGTGCCTTAGTTTTTCTACCTATCAAGTGGGCAGAATAACAGATCTATCTCATAGGATTGTTGAGGGATTTAAATAAGATCTCCTTTATTATTAGCACTCAGCCTGGCATCTAATAAATGCTCAGTAGTTGTTTGCTGCTGCTGCTGCTACAACTATATTGTAGATCTGCTGGGGTCTATGAAAAAATCATGGAAATCACAGAAAAGCCCAGAAGAGTGAAATGGGCAAATACATTCCAATTTTCAGAATGAAATAAGTGAACTGTCTTTATGATATCCATGCCACACAAAATTGATGACTATACAATTATTAAACAAAAAATTATTGCATGCCTACTGTGTGTCAGGCTCTGTCCTGGGCCCTGGGAATAGAGCAGTGAACAAAATAAACAAAAATCCATGCCTTTTAGGTCTAGTAAGTGGAGACATATAGAAAAAAATAAGAAAATATATCCTATGTTGGTTTCTGGTTGCTTGCTATGGAGAAAAACAAGGCAAGGGTAGAGAATGCATCATGTTAGAAGGAGAGGGTTTCAGTTTTAAATAGGAGAATCAGGGAAGGTCTTTCTAACAAGAAGACATTTCAGTAAAACCTGAAGACATGGGGCTCCCTGGAGAAGGAACTCCAAGTGCCAAGAGGCCAAGAGGGGAGCACAAGGAGGAGGTGAGTGGGACTGGGGCAGAGGAGATGAGGGAAAGATTAGCAGAGAAGGGAAACTGAGAGCTAGCAGGAGGCCAGACAGGGCTTTACAGGCTATCCTTAGGACCTTGGCTTTAACTTAGAGAGAGACAGGACCATAAACCAGAAGGGCAATGTGCCTGATTTAGGCTCCGTGTTGCAAGTCGACTGAAGGGAGGTAGGAAGGTAACAGTGGAAGCTCTGTTAGGAAGCTGTTGCAATAGAGCAGTGATGATGACCTGAACCAGGACGTAGCAGTGGAGGTGGTGAGACTTGGTCTAAGTGGTCCAATTCTGGAAAGAGACAACTGGATTTTGCTTATAGATTGAAGGAGCATGTGAGGAGAGAGGAGTTTAAGGTTTTTGGCCTGATCCGCTGGGATAATGGAGTGATTGTTAACTGAAATGGGATGACTGTAGGAGAACCAGAGAGAGATAAGGGGCTTGGTGTTGGAAATGGTGCATTTGAGGCCTATTTGGTATCCAAGAAGACGTGTCTGGTAGGAAGTTGGGTCCGTGAGTCTGGAAATCAGGGACAAGACCACAGCTGGAGTTGGCCATTTGTTAGAATAATGAAATTAACAAGGGGACTAATGTGATTTTAAAAAGGTGGAGTCCAAGTACTGCCAGAGAGCATTCCAGTGTTTAGATGATGAGAAGAGGAGGACTCCTCAGCCAAGACTGAGGAGAAGCAGCCCATGAGGTAGGAAGAAAAGTGGGAGGTTGTGGTGCCCCTGGGGGCCCAAGGAAGCAGGGTTTCAAGGCGGAAGGAGGGATCAAATGTGTCCGCTCCTGCTGAGAGGTCAAGTAAGAGGAGGCCTGAGAAATGACCACTGAGCAGCTGGTTAAGAGAATTGTCACTGAATCCTTAGAAAAGAAAGCAATGATGACTCGGATTCAGGATTCCTTCTCCAAGAACAGACTTTGCCAGATGATGCACATTCTTTTATTTTGAAAGTCTTCCTGGGCAATGCCATAGTTTGCCAGGATTTCAAGATGAGGATTGAAAAAAGGTTCCTCTGATATCTTTGGACATGATGGAAAAATATGGGGATCTGAAACAGTTTCACTAGTTGAATTTATAAATGACACATTCAACGTTCTCTTCTTGGCCTTGACCTTTACAAAAATTTTATCAAGGACTTGAATGTAAATGTCATTGAAATGATAGTCCAGTTAGCAGATGCTGGACAGCCAAGCAAGATAGAAATGCATCAGTCAAACATTACAAACATAACAGGATCCCCAATAATTCTGATGGACTGGTGGAAGGGGCCAGAGCTAACAAAATGACTTTTAACAAGAATGGATTGGAATTCCTGCATTTTGGTTCCAAGAACTGAATATCAGAGGGTCAGATGAGGAAACTGTTGTTAGGTCACCATATATGAGAAAGTGACTCAGGGATTTTTGTTGATAATAAGTTCTTTATGAAGCATCAGAGGGCTATGTTACTGTGAAAGCTAATGTCATCCCAGGCATCAACAATAGAAGAGTGGGATTGACAATCAGTTATAATTATCTAATGGCATTCCGTGCTGGTCAGTCCACACTGACAGTATTTTATTTCAACCTGGCATCATGTGAAAGAGGGGAATTGCTGTACCAGGTTGGACAGAGAGGAGAAAAATGAGAATCCATTGAAATCTTTGCCACAGCCTCCCTGCCAGTCTTCTCACCTCCACCTTTTGCTTCTCCTTCCTGTTCCCTGCACTGTTTCCAGAGTGACTTTTCTTGGACATGCATATGATCACATCACTCACTTGTTTAAAGTCTTCAGTGCCCCTTCCCAGTTGCCTGTGGAATAAACATAAGATTCTCCATGTTGTAACCCCTGTCTTCTCCAGCCTCATTTCCCTCCACTCTCCCAGTGGGCTCTGTGCCTTGGCTGCCCCATTCCCTGAACATACCACCCTTGGTCTCACTCCATGCTTTTGCCCATGGGCTTAGTGCCTTCTTGTGGACTCTCAAAGCCCCTATCAGTTCCCCATGCTGTTCTCACCTTATGTCATTGCTGCCTTTTTTCTTATCTGTATCCCAGAGTAGACTGTAAGCTACTTGACGGCAGGGACAATGTTTATTTTTAACCTCTTATTTTCCTAGTCTTCTAACACAGAGATTGCCACAAGATACTTAGGAAATATTGGTGGAATGAATGGAGGAATGAATGAGTCAGTGCTAGTTGCTCTGCCTGGACAGCTCTCCCTTCCCATCTCCCCACCTGGCAGAGCCATCACAGCCCAGCTCAGGTGCCAGGCATTCTGGGAATCCTTCCTGTTGCAATTGCTTCTTTCCCTGCACTTCCTGCAGCACTTGGCACGTGGCCCCAGAGAGCACTCGGCACATTGTACTTATTTGCTTACCTGGTGACTCTGTTCTATACATCTTTGTATGTCCAGGACTGGACACATACCTGTGTCTGGAGTCATAGCTTATGAGGAATAATTAAAGCAACTGAGAATGTGTAACCATGAGAAATAGGAAACAGGATTTTGCTATGGGCTTGGAGGGGTGGTGGTGGAGACAAGATGGCCCTTTGGCCTTGATAACTCACATCTATTAGGGATAGGGATAGACAGCCTCTACGTTCTCTTACAACTATGAGAGCTCATTACTCTGAGCTCTGGATTGAAGCAGAGTTGCTGTATTATGTAATTGATAAACTTGTTTCTGGGCTAAATAACCCTAGGAAACAGCTGGGAAGAAGTATGGCCCTCTTTGCTACAGGTAGGCTGTGGGTGAGAATAAGTCAATCATCCACTGAGGCAACAGAGAAGTGAAGAGAGAAGTTTGTAATTTCTCCTTGTGCCATATAGGAAGAAGGCATTCTCTGGTCCATGACATCCCATAGCGGTTATTGGGGGTGAGGAGGGAGCTAGTCTTCACACGCTGCTCCAGTGGGCCCTTGGTTCTGGCTCTCACCAAAGCCAGTTAGACTCAGGGCTGCTGTGGCCACTGTACAGAGGCCTTTGTCTCCTTGCATTGTGGGGTAGAGTGAGTCTACCTTGTGCCAATGCAATGGTTCATTCTGGTTTGGAACAGGTCTGAATTCTCACAGAAGTCTAGCAGGAGATAGATAACCAATCTGGGCAGGGAAGGGTTCTTGGCAAAGGCTGAATGTCCTTGTAGCCCTCAGCTGCATGGTCACTTTGGCCCTGGGATGTGAGTGAAGGGAAGGGTGGGATGCCAGGTGGGGGTAACATTTGCAGAACCGCTCTGCCTGCATTCTGCAGGCAGGAGAACAGCTTTCTAGAGAATCCATTGCTCAGCTTAGCAAGAGCCTGGTCTCAGTTTTCAGGACACGGATAAAACTTCTCAGTGAACCCTGTACCTTGTTCCTGCAGGCCTGTTTTCCTGGAAAGGGTGTGCCATAGATGGTTCCATCTGCATTGAACCTGCTTGGATCTGCTCAGATATCTACATCTGGGCTCTGAGTGTAGGGCAAGAACCAGGCTGGCCATGACGTAGCATTTCTAGGTGTGTTTCCTGAGACAGACATGATAAGATAACAGAACTCAAGGTTTCTGCCCCATTCATCTTATCAGTGGGACCCAGTTTATAAGGGCTGCTCCAACCTTTATGACCATCCAAGGAGACTTTTGACAGTTTGTGTCACCCTGAAATGCTTTCCCTACTTCCATTCTCCAAACACACCACCCTCCCACTGTACTTTCTTTCCTCAATTCCTTCAGCAGAATCACAGAAAATAATTCAACTCGTAATAAGCTAGTGTAGCCCTTATGCTGAGTTCCTTTCTTAGTCTTTTGAGTGAAGTCTGGGGCCTTACCAGTCCATAAAACTTGTAGAGTCACTTCCTTCTGGCTGGTCAAACTCAGTGGCAGGTCAGAGATCACTCAGATGAGGCCTGCCCTGACCCCGGCGGTGGATGTGGGGCTGGAGCTGGCCTGTGTGAAGGCAAAGAACTGTGCCCTCCCCAGTCACCTCAGGGGTGCAGCTATTTTTAGGGATGAATATTGATCTAATGGACTGTTTTTGAAAAGCAGTTGACAGTGTTGTAACAGTAAGCAACTACCTGGAGAGTTCCTTGAACCTTTAAAAACACCACTGTTTATTTTAGCACAGTGCCTGTCATACAGGATTTGTTTAATAAATATTTGATGGATGCCTGTTGAATTTGTTCTATCAACAAGATTTTGATGAACACCCAGCATTAATCGGTTCTAGATACTGAGGAAGAAACAAAGAATAACAACAAATCTCTGTGCTCGGTGATCCTACAATCTAATGGTGGTGAAAAGACATACTCGAAGAGTAAAATCTCATCATGAGGCAGTCCACGACTAAGGCACATCTGTGAATAGCAGTCCTGCCAGGCGTGAGGGCTTGGGGA
Organism: Choloepus didactylus; assembly: GCF_015220235.1. Classification (NCBI taxonomy): domain Eukaryota; kingdom Metazoa; phylum Chordata; class Mammalia; order Pilosa; family Megalonychidae; genus Choloepus; species Choloepus didactylus. The sequence goes on along the minus strand of NC_051308.1, from coordinate 81,105,972 downwards.
AGCTGAGTGGGTCTTGCAAGGTGTCCTTGAATTTTCTGCAACAGCCAATTCAGTGTCTGTGACTTCACCTTATAAAAGGAGACAGCCACATCTTCGTCCCTCTAGATGTTAATGTCCAATTCTCCCTGCTCTAATTCAGCTGGGAAACACTTTATAAATTTTTGGAGATGGTGTCACACAAGAGGATTACAGAGGACACATCAATGTTACACTATTTAATTTTGGCAGTAAGCATGACGGAGGTAATGGAATTGGAATTGCTATAATGGCTATTTTTGCTTCTTTGCCAATGAGATTGCTGAGGACAGAACTTGCTAAGGGTCATGCAGAGTCTCCATGGCGAAGTCAAGACTAGAAAGACCTGTGCTCTCTGAGCTCTCTGCTGCCTCCACACCAGTCCATTCCAGAAATATCATGACAAGGCCAGCCTTGTTCCTGGGTAGATCTCTTACCTGCCCCCTGACCCCAGACTGACAGGGATCAAAGTAGCTGCAAGTCCTCTCTTCACCGTTCTCCTCATGGTCAGCCTGACATCTTTCAGTACCATTTTATTTTTCCTTCTTTCTAGTCCTGGGTTCCCTGGAAGGAGGTAGTCTTTATACAGTGTCTGTGTGGTGCTTCTCTGATTGTATTTGCTATTTTGCAAGATCCATTTGTTCCAGTCATTAGCTAATCTCCCTGGATCTTAGCACATTTTCTTTACATAGATAGAGGACCCATATCCCCAACCATATCCCTGGGTCCCTTCTCCCTTGCCCATCTTGATCATGAACAGGTGGAATCCTTGAGAATTCAGGCCCCTATGATAGTCTTCTCCCCCTCTTCTTCCACACTTTGCCCCTCCTGCTAGACTTTTGCAGACTAGAAATGGGGAAATTAGAGGTTATCCTGGCCTGCAAACTCCTCAGCTGTCTTTCCTCTCTTCGGGGAGGCTGGTCACTCTGGGAGTACCCACGTGTGCATAGGTGTCTCCGGCCAGTTGGGGGCTGCTTTGTGCTCATTGCCCTTCCATCCATAGGAGGGTGACACTTGTCCCTCTGGTTTGCCAGTCTGATTCCACTGTAGTCCCTCAGTAACTCTGTGCTCAGTTAATCAATAAACACTCTAATCTTCAGAAATTCCTCAGCAGAATGTCCCTTGCCTAATTTCACAAACCCAAGAAAGTGACATCCAAAAGTCTTTCCCTGACTCCCTTCCTCTGTCCTTCACCTCCTTTCCGGTCCATAAGGAATTCAAGTATGATTCCTCTTACAGAGAAAATCTCTGCTAAAGGCAGAATTTCCTTCGAGGTCAGAAGAATTTCAACATCTGTTGAAAATAAGCCCCAGAGATCCTTTGTAATTGCAATTGATGGCCCTTTGGACTTGTTGTTCATTTTCAGAACTGGGAATCTCATTCTTTAATCTCTTTCCAGGATGGCTAATTTTCAGGTAAATTGTGTGTGTGTGTGTGTGTATGTGTGTGTGATGATTTGAGGGGAAGTAACTTAAATGGGGTCTCTGGCACCTCCTTGGTTTTTAGACATGTCTTTGATTTCTCATCTGATAGACTTGAAGTATTTTCCCCAGGTGTCATGCACCTGTTCCCAATTCCAAACTCGTCCAGTGGCTGTGGGCAAGGAGCTGAGGATTGAGAGCCCATGCAGACAGCCAGCCCAGTCTGTGTAGGACAGAACACGCCTGCAGCCGTAGGTGAGTGACAGCTTTCCACAGCCCACAACCCGCGGTGCCCGCCGCACAGCCCCATCCTCCCCAGGCGTCTCTATTTCATCAGACGGTGCCTCCGCCGCCAGCCTCTGACTCACAAGGAATGTGTGGCTCCATAAACGTTCACCCAGTCATTATAGGATTAACTGTAACCTGCAGCAAAAGTAAGCCTTCAAACAAAGGTTTGCTTTGTTTTATGGAAGAGAAAAGAAAATATAAAACAAAACAAGGATATTATCCATTAATGGGCACTTTAGGTTTCAGACTCCAGCAATTCAGTCATTAGCAAGGATTTCCTCACGCAAGGAAGTAACCCGGTTCAGGCTGTGATACCCGCCTCCCTTCCCTCTCTTCCTGGCCCTGACCTTTGATTGCAGTTGCCATGGCAATGAGATTGTTGAAGAAACCAGGAGAATGATCGTGCCTGAACTTGAGAGATGTTTTTGAAAATGCACATCCTCTCTCTCTCTCTTCCCTCTGCTAGAAGGAAAGCAGGAATGGGGGGAGAGACGTGATGTTGGGTCCTTTGAGCATCTACAGTGTGTCAGGCATGGGGCTAGGTGCTTGATGCTTTGCTTGTAAAATACGTATGTGTGTGTGTATATGTATAATATTTTTTATTGTGAACTATAACACATTTACGGAAGAGTCCACAAAACAAAAATGTTCGGCTCCATGATTTATCACAAAGCAAACGCCCATGTAAATCCATAAAAAGACATTGCCAGAGCCCCAGAAGTAACCCTTGAGATCCCTTTCAATCACCACTTCTGCATCCTTTCCAAACTATCCTAACTTTTATGGAAATCACTTGCTTGCCTTTCCTGAGCATGAATCCCTAAACATGATGGTACAGTTTTATCTTTTGTTAGTAATGTCATATGGATGGAGTCATACAGTTTGTGCTCTTTTTGTTTCTGGCTTCCTTGGCTTAGTATTAGGTTCGTAACCTTTATTCATGTTATTATGTGTGGCTATAGTTTATGCTCATTTCTTTATAGTACTTCATTGTGTGAACAGAGAACAATTTATCCATTCTATTCTTGATGGACTTAGGAGTTGTTTCCAGTCTGGGATTCTTATATCTAATGCTATCAAGAATATTCTTGCACACGTCTTTTGGCACACATGTACTCGTATTTCTACGGATTTGTACCTAGGAGTGGAATTCCCACTTCAGTGCGTTATGCCAAACAATGTTCCTCAGTAACTGTGTTCCCACTGTCAGTGTGTGAGTTTCTGTTTCTCTGCATCCTCATCTATTCTTAGTTTTTGTCAGTCTTTTTAATTTTAGCCATACTGATGGGTGTGTAATGGTGTCTCAATGTTTATTTGAAATTTGAGCATTCTCCTTTATGATGTGACTGCTCAAATCCCATTTTGCTTTTGGGTTGACTTTGACTTACTGATTTGTAGCCGTTTGTTATGTAATTTGGATACAAACATTGGGCGAGTTTTATATATTGCCAATGTCTTCTCTTACTCCATGGCTCACCTTTTCACCCTCTTCATGGTGTCTTTCAGTGAACAGAAATTATTAGTTTTAATGTTGCTCAATCTGTCAATGTTTACCTTTATGTTGAGTGTTCTTTGTGTCGTTTAAAAAGTCTTGACCCAGCCCAAGATCATAATGACATTCTATTGTCTTCGGGAAGATTTATTGTTTTACTTTTCACATTTAGATCTAACTTAATCAGAAATTGATTTTTTTATGATGGTTTGAGGTAGGAGTTAAATTTCTTTTTTTGTTCAATATTCTAAAATATTCTAGTATACTTTTGAAAAGACCACCCTCTCTGTGTCACCTTTGTCAGGGATCAGGGGCCCATCTAACGGCTTTCGCTTTCTGTTTCATTGGTCTATTTATCTACCCTTGTTCCAGTTACACAATCTTGATTACTGTAGTTTTATAATTAATCTTGATATCCAGCAGAGCAAGTCCTCCCACTTTGCTCTTCTTATTCATGAGTATCTTGGTTGTTCTTAGCCCTTTGCATTTCCATAAAAATTTTAGAATTGGCTTGTCAACTTCCACAAAAGAAAAAAACCTGTTGGTGTATTCTTTTTGGAAGGATTGTATTGAATCTGTAGGTCAATGTGGGGAAAATTGACATCTTTGCAATCTTGATTCTAATTCTCATCATGATTTCTTCTTTGACTGAATTTTCAAACATAGGGGATTTTCTGGTTATCTCTTCGTTATTTATTTCCAGAGAAATATTTTATGTTATTTCAGTCTTCAAACATTTGTTGAGACCTGCTTGATCCAGTATATGGTCTGTTTCTGTACATTTTCCTTGTGTGCTCAAAAAAAGTATAGTCTGCAGTTGTCAGGTGCATGTCTTATAAATGTTCATTAGGTCAAGTTTACTGATTATATTCTTTGAATCTATATTATTACTGGTTTTTTATCTGTTTGCTTTATCATTTACTGTGAGAATATGTTAAAAGTCTTTCCTAGTTATATGCTGAGGCTGTTGTTAGCACGTAACAAAATCAGAATTATTGCATTTTCCTGCTGAATTCAACTTTATTATAATGAAGTGTGCCTCTATTGATCTCTAGTAATCTTTTTTACCTTAAATTCTACTTTATGTAATATATTGATATAGCTCTCACAGCTTTCTGTTGGTTATTATTTGCCTGGTGCTCTTTTTCTATTCTTTTATTTTCAACCTTTCTGTATTGCTATGTTTTAGATATGTCTCTTATAAATAGCATGTAATTGTGTTTTGCTTTTTCAATCCTGTCTGACAATCCTTTCTTTTATTTGGAGTACATTTACATTTGATGATAGATTTGGGTTTAAATCTACCATCTTAATAAGCATTTTCTTTTTTTTTTCTATCTGATCCATGTGGCTTTTTCTTTCCTTGATATTCCTTTTTTTGTATTGATGAATTTTTATTATATCATTTGCCCATTTACAAACTTGGGAGTTACACTTTTCTCTTACTAATTCTTTTAGAAGTCAACTTCACTGGTCCCTCTTCCAAAGCATACACCATTGTTGTTGTGTATTTGAGTCTCTGCATATTTATTCTTTTAGATTCTTCATTCTTTCCCTGATCTCCAACTTTCCATCTGAAATCATACTTTTTGTCTAAAGAGCACTTTAAAATATTTCTTTCAATTGTAGGGCTTCTGGTGACAATTTTCTTGGTTTTTGTTTGTCTATAGTTTATATAAAAAATTATTTTTTTTAACCTTCATTCCTGTTACAAATTTTTTCCCGGACATGGAATTTTATTTTATTTTATTTCAGCCTTTTAAAGATGTCTTTCCACTGTCTTCTGTGTTGCATTTTTTCTTTTGAGAAGTGAGGTATTAGCTTACTGTTGCTCTTTTGTGGGTAATCTGTCTCTTTTTCTCTGGTTGTCTCTCATTAGGGTTGAAAAATTCTCAGCCATTATCTCTTCAAATATAGCTTCTTCCATCTTCTTCCTTTTCTTTCCTTCTGACACTCTAACTGCAAGCATATTAGATCTTCTCTCCATATCTCTATATTTTTACTATCTCTTGTGTATTTTCTATCCTTTTTCTATTTTCATACTTAATTCTATATAAGATCAGTCTTCTGATCTAGCCGTTCACAAATTCTGTCTTCAGTTGGAGTTTATCAACAATGTTTGGCCAGTGGGAAGCAAAGTCAAGACAAGGGAGATAAGGTGTGTTTTTTTAAGAAAGGGAGGAAAGAGAGTGAGATTGGGTATTGATCTTTCTGGCTCCCTCCCTGTTGGGGTTTACTGTGGGCCGCCACATCCCCTGACCACAGACTCTCTGTCTTCAGGTTCTGGTAGCTCTTCCTTCTCCATACCTCTGCAGACCTAGAGGGGTGAAGGCTTTTCCCTGTTAATAGCCCCAGGGAACTGGGTCATCACTTCCCTATCCCTACCCATCATCAGTAAATTATTCCTTTATTACCTTCTCCCCCAGTTATCATAATTTGATGGTTCCATCTGTTTCTGGTTGGAACCCTGACTGATACAACATATTTACATTAGAGAACATTTTTGATTATTCAGATATTTAGATACCATATGGACCTGTTTCTACTGTTCTTTGTTTCTGCTCTTTTATTTTCCATGTTTTCTTATTTTATGTGCCTGTTTTTTAAATTATGCACCAATAATTGTATGTGAAAACTTGTTTGTAGAAATGTATTCTTCCTTGGAGCAGATTTACATATACTTTTTCCAGGCAGCTGGGATGATTCTGAAGTGAAGCTTGGGAAGCTATATCTATTTCTGGTCTACCTTACTTTAGCGTCTCGAGAAAAAGTGGAGGGGTCTACCAGTGACACTCTTCACCTTGGTTTGCCCTGGAATACAGTGCATTCCCTTAGTTCAGCCTCTTTCTACCACTCAGGAATTGACAAATGCTTCCCGGGTAAAGCAGCTCTATCAACCCGGTTTACTTCTTTGTTCCTCAAAAATGACCTGGTAATTTTTTGCTCTCTTATTAGCTCTCTTTTTTTTTCAGCTGTTCTGGTTATCTTCAATAGGAAATTGGTCTGAATTACCTTACTTGTCATTTTTAAACTTGATTAAGCTAACTAACTCATCCAGGATCATACATAGAATAGCTCCACAAGGTTGATTACAAACTCTGTAATCTTTCATTCTACACAAAACCATCTTTTTCCTTCACTAAATACACAGGTCATTTCAAATTGAACCAGAGTTTTGCATTGTTAGTTACAGAAGTCAAATTAATTTCTTAATACTCAACTGTGAGGTCCTTAAGCATATTCTCCATATCTCATTCATCTTTGTAGCCTCAGCACCTAGTACAGTTGGTGTTCAGACAGTATTTGTTGAGTAAAAGAAAGACTAAGTAAAGGGATGAAATATACAAAATACTCATGTAGGCAGTTTCCACATGGACCACTAGATTTCTCAATCTAAAAAGTCTCCATCCATATATCACAGAGTATTTTCCCTGTACAATTTTCCTTTCCAAGATAACATGTTTATGTGGCATCAGTGGAATAGGTCTATAAATCCAGTGCCTCCATTCTCAGCCCATCCCAACCTTACAAGGGATCCCCAAGTTCAAGACTGGTCTAGTTCCTTTCCAGAGATCTCTAGGGCTGTGGAGGACTATAAGATGGTGGCCCTCTACAAGCAGCCAGAGTGGTCTGCTCATTGACAATACAGCTTCAGCACGGCCTGAACTGAACTCAGCATTTCCTCCTCCCTAACTAATTGCTTCTCCTTCTGTATGTTGCCTGCCTCAGTTGGTGCCATTGCTTCCTCCCAGGTGCTAATAGCAGAATCTTATGTGTCATCCCTTATTCCATCCTACCCTAAATACTTCTTAGATTTGTCCCTTAACTGGATATCACTACTCTTACTGCTCTAATGCTTGCCCTCATCATTGCTCACCTGGAGTTCAACATTGGCTTCTGAACTGGTCTCCCCACCTCCCTTCTTTCTGGATCTTATGCCAAAGAGGGATTGAACGTTGATATTGCCTTTTTTAAAGCTCTTCTCTTCCATGGTTTCTATCACCTACAGACGGTTTAAGCTCCTTGACATAGTTTGCAAAATTCTCCATAACCTGGCTCCCGTCTACTTCTCTAGACTCATTTCACACTCTTCCTCTTTCTAAGGTTTGTGGTCTAAACTTACCAGACCTATTATGCTTCCAAGCATTCCTTCTGTTCCTTCTGCATGAATTTCTCTTCCCTTATGCCTTTACCTGATAACTTGTACTCGTTTTTCAAGAATCATGTTCTCCGGGCTCCCCAGATGAGTCCAATAACCATTCAATGTGTTCCCACGGCAGAACTCAATCATAACACATAATCCATCATATTGAAATGATGTTTTCTTCTCTGTCATCTTCAATTATCTGTATGAAACTTGAAGGCAGTCTGGCTTAGTAGTGGTACTTAATAGCTCCTCAGTAACAGTTGGAAAACTGAGTTGAATAATATCCTTTAAGATTAATCAAAACCAGGATGTATATGGTCCAGGTATCTTGGTCATTTAAATAGTCAAATTTTTTGTTATTTTGTTCCTTGAGTCCTAATTTTGTCTCTTAATTTTTCATACTATTAATAAGCAGGAATATTATATTTTAAAAGTCAATTATATAGTCCACAATATTAATATATGTTTATTATATTATTTGAAAAGTTAAAATTTTTTTTACACAGCCAGATGAACATATTGAGAGTGAGCTCTCATTTTCTTTTTAGGACCCTCACATGTTTGGACCTTTTGTGCATCCTCCAACTCCATCAAAAGAGACTCATGTTTCCTTACTATGGGCCACAGCCATAGAGCTTCATTTATTAATTTGCTACATTCCATACTAGTGGAATTGGTACCTACATGTTTCATGTCTTCATTTATTCCATATGCTAACCAATTCATTATATTTTTGTCCTGGAACCATGCCCCTAGTTCCTCAGAATAAAACTCTCATTCAGCAGAAAGGACATTTCCTTTGTTGGTTTTCCAGTTGCCAGAGTAGTTATGTAACCTTGTGCAATCCCCGAGGATTACTGTCAACATTTTGCCTTTGATCTAAAATCCCAGCTTCCCTTGGCTTTCAGGATGACAAAATAGTGGTACCCTGCTCAATGACTTTTAGCAAGTTCATGGGGAAGAAGGGAATGAGTGGTTTTTACAACTGACTTGGTCTTCGTTTGGTTTTATATCCTTATTCTCTTACAACTCAGTCCAGTGTCCGACTGACTGTATTCAGAAATTAATATCCCAACAGATGGATGCCCCCCTTCAATTGGTTTGCCCCTTGTAGTAGATTGAATTTTAGAAAAAATGGCCACAACTATATTTGTAGTCCCACATGCTATTCCAGGACCTTGCCATGCCCCCATCAAAAAGTAAGTCTATTTTCAACCTGGGTGGGCCTTTGTGACTTCCTTGAGTTTAAAAGGGTAGAAGTAACACTGGGTAACTGAAGTTAGGTCATAAAATTTGACCCATACTTGGGAACTCTGAGCTGCTCTGTGAGAAAATCCACCTCCGCTGAAGCTACATGCTGAAAACCCATGTGGAGATATCACATGAAGATAGAGATGATCAAGAAACACCAGCTGTTTCAGGCCCTAATATTTAATTTTTCCACCCATATGTTAGAAGTGTGAGTGAGAAAGTCTTCAGAGGATACCAGTTCCCAGCCTTGCTTCCCTAGCTGACACCAGTTGGAGGCAAAGGTGAGCTGTTCCCTCCAAACCCTGCCCAAATTGCAGATTTCTAAGCAAAATAAATGTTGTTGTTTTAAGGCACTGGGTTTTAGAAGGGTTTGTTGTGTAGGAATATATAGACAGAACATGCATCATCACTAGGATTCAGACCCAGAGCTCTGATTTGATGAATTTTCTGTAAAACAAAAATGGAAATTTGAAATTCCATTCTCTTGGATGGCAGAGTGGAATGGTGAGTCAGAGGGCTTTACACTCTTTGTGTTGAGGCTGTTGTGTGAAAATAATATGAGAGATACTTTTCAGGCCCTTGGGAAGCTGGAGAAAGAATGAAGAATTAAAGCGGACCAGAAGGAAGAGAAGCATGTGACAGACTACGTCTTAGCCCTTAGTACCAGAAGACAAAGAACTGCCGTTTCTTTCCTGTGTTTTTGTGTATCACGGTCTGAGTCCCCAACAAGTTATTCACTATCCTGCAGAAGAACACAGAGGCCCTATTTTTCCTAGTGCTTGATACTTCACACGGAGAAAGAAGACCCTTTTTTTCTCTCCTTTTCTCTAGCACTGCCTGCATTTCTAGGGCATCCGGCCTCAGTGGTCAGGAGAAAGGTGGGTGACTGTCCATGGTGCTGGTTTAAGATTCCTTTTTGAATGTCTCCTCCTCCTCCTAACCATGTTCCTTCACCGAAACTCACATCTACAGCCTTCAGGATTTACAAAGACAAAAGCATCTTACTAGATCCTTTGATAACCTAGGATTTGTTATCAGGCTTCATACATTTGTTGTAGGATGTGCTATAAAGAGCTTTACTTGGGTACTATATAGCTGCTTGTGTGTGTTTATCTGTTCAACAGAGAAAAGACTAAGCAAGCCCTCCTAGAGAATTCTGAGGTGTTTTACTCATTGACAGTATAAAAGATTCCTTCCTGGACCTCAAGTATGCTAAGCACAATTTTCTTCTGCATGCTTCATTGAACATCTTTGTTCACTGTTACTGGGTGTGGGCATAGGCATTCCATGTGCTACTGTCCTGGAAAGGGGAGACTGGGAACCCTTGGATGAGGGAGCAGAGTTAGACTCTGCAAACTGCAGTTGGAGAGGCAGGTGGTCCATCTTCCCTTTTCCTCCCCTGCCTCTTCCTTTTTCCCATGCCCTCTCCCTCCAGGTTTTTTTATTGCTGCTAAAGACAATGTCCTGGGATGGACAGGGAATAGCAATACATTGTCTTGAGAAGACAGGAAGATAGCATTCTACCTTCCAGATGCCTCACATTCATCCAGGTGGCAGCTGTGATGAGGTGGTGAGGGAGAGCTCTGCATCTGGACTAAAGCCTCTGACATTTGATTGCTATGTAACCTCCAACCAGTCAGAGTCACTTTTTATCTTAAGTGTTGAAATATAACTCAATCTGTAGACCTTTGTTGTAAGATTAAGTGAGATGATGGATTAGAATGAATTTTGTAAACTACAAAACATTCAATTAATGGAAGGTTACAAAATGACAGACCACACTTTTTCCTGTGGGGGCTGCAAGGTGACATAAGACGTGGCACAAGAGTGAATCTAAGGGGCTACTGAAGGCTGCAGCAACAAGTGGGGGAAGCAGATGAGAAGGGAGAAATCCCTGTGGCAGGGGACCACTGGACCCAAGTTCTGAGGAGACACTCACCTGGAGGTGTGTGTGTGCCCAAAGCAAGGCAGGAGGCAGAGCTGAGAGGCAAGAAGAGGGGGAAAAGAGAGGGACAGTTGTAGTAATAGACACTGTTTGCTGAACATGAGCTAAAGCAGGCAGTGCTAAGACTTTACATGCTTATTTAATTCTCACAACGACTCTGGGAGGCAGGTGTTAAATATCTTCAATTTACCGAGTGGAGAATGAGGTTCTGATAGGTACAGGAATTTCTAAAAAGCTCACAGCCAGAAAATGGCAGAATCTGGATTCAAATCTCGGTTTTTCAGACTCCAAAGACCCAGTAAGCAAGAAGAGATAAGGGTTTTTTAATGGCTTTTCAAAACAAGGAGGAGGGTCTGAGTTGCTTACTGAGCGCCAGTCACCAAAGCCAAGGAACCAAAGAACCAGGGCAAGGAAAACAGAGTGGTTGGGGGACACTTGGGAAAGTGGTGTGGGTAAGCATTGGAGACAGAGGCATATGCCCTTCTTCCCTGGGAAGGACCATGAGTGGGCTAGATGTATTTAAGGGGCTGGGACACAGCAAACTCCTGAAGCCTATTCTTATTTGATGACTGAGAAGTCTTAGTCTTGGGTCTAGCTTTGCTCTTGTTCTTCTGTTTCCATTGTAGCTAATAGAATTGGTAAATGGAGTAGACCAGCATTCACGAAAGTGTGTTTCAGAGCATTAGTTCTATGGAATGTTTAATAGATGTGACATGGGAAAAGGGTGCAATTAAATTTACTTTGATTTAATTCAGCACATTTGTTGAACACCCTCAGCAAGGTTGAGAACTATAAATTTGATCATGAACAATATAGACAAAGCCCTGTCCTCATAAGTTTGAGAAATATTACACCAGAGTGATGTAAGTTTCTTTGCTGGAAACATGTCAGGGTTTTATTATGCTAATATGTATTGTGACTTTCTAAGAGGGGAGTAAAGTATGAAGTGTTCCCCCCAGATGCCTGGCCATAGAATCTTGTTTTATTTGTCTTAAAATCTCTTCTTGTGGCACCAGGACTGGAATTATGCAAGCACACTTGGGGAAATGCAGGGCAGAGAAAGAATGAAAAGCACCATTTCCACCTTCCTCCATTTCACTGCTGTATTGATAGAGTGACACTAAGGCATGATGGATAGCACCTAGAGCCCAGAACATGGCATCTGGGTGACTCAAGTGTGGGAGATGATGGCCCCATTCATGGATGTTAAGTGATGGCCATCTTTCAACGTTGAATTCTGATCAACAGTCAAAGCGATCTGGAAATTGCCATAGACAGGCCCAGGGAAGGTGTGTGATTCTCCAAGCAGGACTGAGCAACACTGGGCCGATGATGCAGCAGGAGGGGAAGGAGCAGGATGTGGTGACTGAGGAGGGGACAAGTACTTTTCTCCGAGCCCATAAGAAAGAGGAGAGCAGAGTTTCTCGTCAGAGTCTTGTGAGAGGACCTTGGTGGCCGCTGCACTGGCAGGAGGTACAGCATGTCCTGTCTTATGGATATAAACAGAAACACTCTTTTGAGCCAAACTTGGGTCTTTGTATGCCAGTAATCAAAGTTTATCACTCAGGCAAACAAGCCAGAGGAAAAGAGCTGACAAATGGCTAGCAGTTGTTTATTCCCTTCACCCTTCTACAGGAAGACATTTTGATCTTGCTTATTCTCTGGGTTTTTCCTCTCTCTCTCTCTCTGATCTTTCTCGCTCTCATGCAGGCATTACATAACAGCCCGTACTTCAGGGAACACCTATACAAGAGGGCATGACAGTTAGACAATGGGCAGGCAGAGGCTGCCCTGAGAAAACAGAATCATTCATGAGCCATGTGAGAGGCTGCTCTGTTCCAAACTTGGCTCACTGGTAAATGAAGTGTGTGGTGGACAAAGAGGAAAACTTTACACTTTAGCAATTTTCCCACAGTAGCAGGCTCACAGAAAAATAAAGAACTACTGGCTTAGAGCAGAAAAGGCAACCATATCCATAGACTTTGCTTTCTCTCCCAGATCGCTGTCTTGTGCCAAAACCACAGAATAATCTCCCAGGGAGCAACAGGTCTAAAGTGGCAGAAGCCCCTAGGATATGTGTGGCTCTACCTTCTGTTTCTGTCTGTCTTCATCACTGCTCAAAGGATTTTCATTTGTGAACCAGCTCTTATTTTATCTTTGGACTAGCTCAGGATTTTGAGGGGAAAGAATGTTGCCGGTCAAGAGGATTACCCGGAGAGAAATGACAATGCCTTTTCTAAATGGAGGATGCTAAGCAGAATCTGGGATTGTCTTCCTGGACAAAGCCCGCCAGCTCACCTGTTCCAAGGAGCTCTTCAGCCCCAGGACAGGACAGCCGTCGCTCCAGAGCTGGAGCACGTCCAAAGAATACTTAGCTTTTGGGCCCACGGGCTCTTTGAATGGAAACCAACACCTCAGCTGTAGGTGCAGTGCTGCGTTGACTTCTAAACTGCAAAATGCTAAAAATGTAACCGAAAGTTATAAATGTCCCATAATGAGTGTTTTATAAAAAACTGAAATTCATGATGAGAAAGTAACAAAATTATAACAAATAAGCCTTATATTAAAAAAAATCATAAACCGTAGCAATGACCTACTTATCTCATCAGAACACTCTCATCCAAATTATCTATTTAAACAGCCTTCAGAGTCCATTGTAGAACTCTTTGACCCATGGCACCACTCCTACCACCAGGAATTCTACCGTAAACCTCTGATGCAGAGAGGATCTTGCTGTGGAGTAAGTTACAATATTACAAGATATAATTGTCCCTCTTTATCTACCCTGGAATCCTGCATTCCAGTCCAGTGCCAGAGGGATTCATAGGAGAAAGAAGGGGAGAAGAGAGGCAGTGTAAAATATTTTCTGAATAATAAAAGGCTGCTGATGAGATACAGTCTGGGAATATGCGTACGTAGAAAACAGGCTTGGGTTTGGCAGCTCAGCCTCATACAGGGTGGCTTTATCCTGGCCTACAACATGAGTAGGTGCCAGTTGATGAAGAATAGTGTTGTGGTTAAACTCTCTGGAATCAGACAGAAGGGACTGGATCCTACTTTCACCATTTAGTAGCTGTGTGACCTTGAGCAAGTTACTTTACCTCCTTGAGTTTTGTTTCCTCATCTGTAACATGGTCACATTGGCCACTCTTTAAAGGAAGGCGGGTAAGGGCAGACCAGGTGTCCATCCCGGGAGAGTTGCTGGAAGCAGGCTAAAGGGCACTGGCCCCTCCCCCCAGGCCCTGTTTACCGCCCTGAGCTCCCTCACAGTACACAGAGGGCAATTTTTTGAATCCTCATTGATCTGGGAAAATGTCACAAGAAGCCAACATTGTTTCATGCACTGGGATCCCGTGCCTGGGAACCACTGCGTAAAATAACTGCTATCTGTTACTCTTTAATTCTATGCTGGCTTTAATTATTATTTAAAGAAAAACCTTTAAAATTTTCTCATTTATGCTTCAGTTGTGGAAATGCAACTTGTATCGCATCTATGTGACTCCCCTAACTGCCTTCACTTAAAAGAGTCTCAGAGAAGAATCAAGAATCCTAAACTATGGCTTACAGACGTTCAGAAAGTAGGCACTAACCAACATTTTCTGAGCACTTATTCTTTGCTGGCACCTTGCTGGGCCTCAGGTGCTCTGTGATGCTCACAGCAGAATGGAGAGAAAGATGGGGAGGTGGGTTTCATGCTACAAGACGGAAGCCAGGGAGTCTCTGGGAGCATGTGCTAACCAGAATGGTGGTGTCAGGGAAGGCTTTCCAAGGGAGGTGATACCTGACCTGAATCTTGAAGAATATGTTGGCCAGGTGAAGATACAGGTGTGCACCCAGGTAGAGGGAGTAGAAGATGCAAGGTCTAGGAAGGTCAAGAGAGCCTGCATATTTGATAAATTTCAGTAGATCCACATGGTGGGAGTTTCAGAAGATGTGGCGAAGGTTGGAGGTGGTGAAAGGAAGATAGAGGCAGGGGCCAGATCGCCCATAATATTCTTAATTAGCCCTGAACATTCTTTCTCCCTAAACAATGCCTCCAGCAGAGATTGTTGCTGCTTGAATCATCTGATCGTTTTTTAATCCTCCAAGCAGAATGGTAATGCAGAGAAAGCCCAAGGATAACTCCTCACAGTTTTCACACCAATATTCCCTATAATTGCCTTTTTCTTTCCAATTTGAAGAGAATTCTTCAGGCAATTAAGTTGGTGCTTCTAGAGCTATTTGTCTTCTCCCTAGAAACTGATCTTTGTTGAAAAAGCTATTTTCATCAATTGATCTAGATTACTCATTAACTAGCCTGTTGTCCACAGTTCCATCTCAAGAGGGTCTCATCTTTTGAAAGTAATGATCCCTCCCCTTTCCAAACTATAACTGTATGCCTGGTACTGTGCTAGGTGCTTTTGAAATACTTTTACTCAATCATCACAGGAAATCAGCGAGGAAGGAACTATTATTATTTCCATCTTACATGGGAAGGAAAATGAGGCTTGATTAAAATAACACAGTCCATAAATGGCAGAGCTGGAATTCAATCTGTTTAATTCCAAAATCTCTACTCTTAACCAGTTCAATCCACTGCTATTTTTAAATGCTTCTGAGTAGGAAAAATAAAACAAATATATATGGGAGTTGTTTCACAGTGGAGATCCAAGTTCTTAGACCAGAAAACATTTTTTTTTCCCCTTGCAGAAAGAACCCAGCAAAGTAGCAAACAGCCAGTGAGTGTTGCAAGGGGTGATGGGAAAACTCAGGTCAGCAAAGGCTTTCTCTTTGCCCTGGAAAGCCTGAGTTAAGACATCTCTGAGGAATTTTAATGCCAATTTTCTGTAAAATCTCTATTCTCTAAAGCATGGGTTTTAGTTAATAACAATGTATCAGTGTTGCCTCATTAATTATAACATATACCAAACTCATGTAAGATGTTAATAACATGGAAACTGGGGGGGGGGGGGGTACATGGGAACTCGCTGTTCTATTTTCCCAGTTTTTCTGTAAATCTAAACTCTTCTAAAAATGAGGTTTGTTTAAAAAACATTTTTTCCAAATACGTATTTGCCATACACATATTCCAGAAGACATTTTACTCTTAGAAATTTCCAGAAATAATTGCTTTTCTATACATAGATTGTAGCCCGGATTAGACTGAGAAATAATTATTAACGATTAAGAAGTTCCAAAATGGTATGTTGGTATTTGTGTGTGACTAAATGTTAAGTGTGTAAGTCAGTGATTCCTTAATATTAGTGCTTATTTTTATGTTATAGACAAAGCATGATTGACGGATATTGTGTATCACAGACCCCTTAACTATATTACTTGTATCTTTGGGAATTGTAGCCATTCAAATTACATGATCCCTACACAGGATCCTCTGTACATCTCTTAAGAATTGTTGGAATTGCAGCCATAAAACCTAGGGTTGAAGAAAAGGCTCCCAGGGACTGACCTCTTGGATTCAGGCTAGCAGGCTGGCCAGCCTTTTTTCTTGGAGTTCTCAGGCTTCCCGGTGTCAAATACTCTGCTCTAGTTGTGCCCCGTTTGGGAGATGTGGCTGATGCAGCCACGATGCTTTGCCTGGGCTACCTTTCCCCTGTCAACTACCTGTCCTGCTCCCACATCGCCATTCAGATTAAGGGGAGAAAACTAGCCTCTAAGTCAGCATTATCAAACTTCATTTTACTCCTCTCCCTCTCCTCGGTGGAGATCTGGAGGGTCCGAGGAGGGAGGCTTCTAGTAGCCAGGTGGGAGGCCAGCAGTTCAACAGAGAGAGAAAGGTGCTCACGAGAACTTGCTTCCAGGGTCCATTCCAACCCACCAGCACTCTCTTTTTTTAGGTAATAGTGAAGAAAGCCTGGTCAGCAGGGGTTAGATGAGCTTACTAATAAAGGCCACTGGATTCTAAGAGCAGCAATTTTTATCTCTCTATAAGTGGAGAAGTTGGTGAGTATGAAAGAACCTGAGCTTTGCTGAGTTTAGATTCACATTTCATTTCCTAGCCAGAAGCAGAGCAGGAATCAAAGCTTCCCTGAAGAAGGGGGTTAGGACTGGGAGTTCTCCTGTTTAGATTCTAACAGTGGGCGGGCATGATGCCTTCTGGTTATCATGTACAAGGTGTGGTTACAATGCAACTTGGTTAAAATAATCCTGAGGATCTTCAGAGTTTGTTCTCTTTCCTTGCAATGGTGCTTGTGGGATCCCCCATTAATCCCTTCTCTTATCAGGATCCAGCACGTTATTGACCAATTCCTCTGTAGATTAGGATCTAGACAAGGCAATTTCTTCTTTGGTTTGAGCAGCTTCACAATACCTGAATAAGGAATATGAATTTGCTAGCCTTCTTCCCAGAAGATATCTGTGTCACCTACAAGGTCTGGCATCTAGGTCATCAAGAGCAAGACCTTGTAAGGGACTCCCTCAGGTGTTAATGGGAAAAGGTAGAAAGCCTGAGAAAGGGATCTGAGTTCCAAGATTCCAGTGCAACTCCTCCCTCCTAGGGCAATCCCACAATCACTGAAGGGCTTCATGCACTGGAGCCAGTCGCCCTTCCTGTGATGGAACAAACAAGACGGGGTATGGGCAACCTCTGAAGCCAGAATTGACCCCTTTGGAAACCTTGTGCTTTCCTAAAGCAATGTAAGAAAATTAAGGGAAACTAGAAGGTTTCAGAGATTTAGCAAGATCTAGGCCACTGCACAAGGTCACACCACCTCTGAAGGACAGAGCTCTGTCACCAGTTCAGGTTTTATCTGTCTTCAAAGTTCAGCCCCCTTCTACTTGAATGCTTCACTCTGGGGTGTGGTCAGTTAAGGTGGCAAAAGGGAGAGTAATAAAAGCTTAATGTTGAACATATAAACTCCCAACATCATCAACACTGAACAGCCAGGGACCTCATTTCAGATGTAATTATAATCATGCCAAAAAGCCATCATTAACATTTAAAAATCTCTTGTTCACCTGTTTGACATTAAGTGTTCTTAGCCCTGTGTTGCAGAAAGAAAAACTAAAGCTCTGAGAACTCAACTAATTTACCCAAGTCACTAACACTTCAAAGGAAAGTCCATTTGGGTGGTTTAAGGCTGCGGAATATGCCCAGAATCCCTAAATAGAAGTAAGTATTGGTCATCAGAGCAGTGCAATCAGAAGGCAGAAGGTCTGGCCAGGTCACCTTGGGCCCCTAGGGGTTACTTGTTCAGTCTTGATATCTAAATAGCCAAGTTGAATTATTCACTTAGGAGGGTGAAAAATACCCAGTTTTCCAACATGAAAAGTTCTTGTACTCTTGGAATCCCACCAAAGTAAATTCCTATTCCTGACCTACTCCTTTGTCTGTGCTGGATGCAAATGGAGAGGGAAATCCCAAAACAAATGTAAAAGCAACTTGTCAACCACAAAGTATACTTTGCCCTTCCTTTGGGCAGATCTACTCCAGGTAGAAAGGATCTGGGGAAACCTGCAGTCAATGAACAGGTCGTGAAAGGGCTCTCAATGGCATCTCTGTTTGGTTCCAGTCCTGAGCGGGGCCATGGCTTACATAACAGTTTGGCAGGGAGACAGAGCCAGGCGGAAGCACGCGGGTTTCCAGCAGGGTATAATCATCTTTGATTTCTCTGTTTGCTCAGCAGCTTTCATGTGGTGGGGGAGGCAACCGTGCAAAAGGAGGAGGCAGAATTCCAACACACTGAAGTCTTCTGTCTCATTTGGGGCAGAACAAACAGCCCCAAAACAGATCCCCATGGCCCAGGAATTAGCAACAGCCATCACCAGGATCCCGTGGCTCTCTGGGGGAGGAGCTGTGCTGGCATGGGTTCCAGGCCCAAGAGGGCCAGAGGCTGACCCATGGCCAGGCCGTCACCAGGTGCACATGGACCCAGTGGGCTGCCAGGAGGCAGTGGTCCTGGCTGCTGTCAGCATCTGACACTGTTTGCTCTGTTGGCTGCAAGGGCTGGGGTGTCCCCAATCTGATTATGTAGGTCTCTGTGGCCTATGCTAGGGTTAGCACCTTGTCCAGCCAGAGGGGCAGTTTTTCCAGCTCCTGAATCTTGCTAATCAGTGCCTCTCTCTATACCATTACTTCCATGTAGGTACCAGACTGGTCATGTTGGAATCCTCGGCATGTGGGAGAAACTGATTTACACACTGAGATTTCACTTAATAAAAATACAGATTTCCAGCTTCTTTTGATTCTCATCCACCTAGAGCTGAGAAGCAGTGATCCCCTTAGAATGGACATGCACTCTGTACTTGCTGTAGTCCCCACTATTCCTATTGCCTCACACCCAAAGATCTCGTCATTTACTTACTCTGCTTGTCTGGCCCCTCTGAACATTTTAGGATGAGTTCCTTTCTCTATCTTGACTGTAATAATTCTGTATTATAATCATCTGCTTGCCTCTCTGACTCTCCCAGTAGACTGTGAGCTTCTCGGGTAGGGGCTAAACTGATCACTCTTTTATTCATTCAACAACTGTCTACTGAGTCTCACCTTGGGCAGAGTGCCAGGTGCTGGTCATTTTGCTAGGACTATCTTCCTCTTCATGGTGCTCCCAGTGCCTGGCACTTGGCACATGCTCTATGTGTTTAGATTAAATGAATAATTCTTCTTGTGTGCAGCCTGTTGGTCTTGGCTTTGTGGTTCTATTAGCAAATATGCCCACACACTTGACCTTAGGAACAGGTTTACCAGTAAAATACGCCTTGTTTTGCAAGTAATTTGCATGAACTTATGTAATGTTGTTGTGCTCTGATATTTCTCTATGTTCAGGTGTTTTCCAACTCCAGCTTACATCTCTTGCCTCACCTTTTGTCACTCCCTGCCCCGTCCAGCTATGCTGAACTGCTTGTATGACATCTTTATACTTAATCCACTGCTGGGGCCCCAATGCCCCTGCTTACAGTGTTCCCTCAACTTGAAATGCCCTTAACCTTGACCTTTCCTTTGCTTCATTGCTACCCATCTCCTGAATAGCTCCCAGTAAACTTGTAAGACTCAGCTTGGATCCCACCTTCTGCTGCAGGCTGGCTCAGGGAAACTACTGTCTGCTCTCATTTTCTATGTGAGTCTTTTCTGAGCCTGTCTCCACCACCACGCAGCAAGTTCCCTGAGGGCAGGGCCTGGCTCTTTTCATCTATTGACTCTCAGGACCAAGCATATAATAGGAAGTCTATATTTTTATGGAATAGTTCATACATGATTGTAAATGAAATTCTAGCCTGGCCCAACACACACCCTCAATGTCGACACTCCCTGCAGTCCAAATGACTGGCCAAGGATCCGAATGGATACTTGCTTTTTGCAGAGTCTAGCTCTCTGTTGACATATCATGCTCCTTCCCCCATTATAATTACTATCCAGTTTCTGTGTGTTTTCTCAAGCTTTTAATGTTTGAATATGCACAATCCTTTTGCTCTTCCTGTGAAAACAGTGCCATCTGTTCACTACATGGAAATTCCAGAAGGCTCCAGAAAAGCAACCAGGTTTGCTGCAGCCCAGATGTACCTCCTTGGGATTCTGGTTGGGTGGCAGACAAGATTATGACAGGAGCAACTGAGGTGTTCTTAGTGTTTTATGACTTTGTTCCTTAGAGTTCAGAACTTTTCTTTCGGATCTGTTTCAATGGGACTTATGCCCCACTGAAAACTAACATCCTTCTTATATCTTGGCCTCGCAGCTCCAAGGGGGATGATAGTCTCTAAGAATTTATGATTTTATCCTATGCATCAGACACCCACAAAGCACTTGTGCTTATGGTATACATGCCCGGTGATAGGCACCTTGGGGTCATGGGGCTCATTAACACTCACAAGGCAGACTTTGTGGGTCCAAGGAAGAGGAAGTGTATGTGCAAACTACTACAACAAGAGGCAAATTGAAACAAGTGATGTGATAAAGGTCAATTCAACTGCTGTGAAAACAGTGGAATTAATGAAAACATTAATAACAATAGAATTACTAACAGTAGAATTAGTAATATAACATAAGATAACATGATGTAAGGCAACAGTAGAATTAATGAAAATGTTAATTCCGATAATGTCACCCCTTTGCTTGAGACCATTCAGTGGTTCTCCGTTGTTTTCAAGGGAAAGTCTAGACGCTTTGATATGTCATTCGAGGCCTTTCCTAATCCAGGTCTTGGCTCTCTCTCTAGCCTCCTTTGTCTCCTTGGTGCTTCTCCTGACCGGCACCCACCACTCCAGCCACAGGGACCCACTTTTTCCACAAAGGAAGCATGCTGTCTCTCACCTCTCTTTCATCTCTAGCCTCTATGCCTTGTTTTCTTTAACTGGAATGGCCTCTTTTCTTTCCTCTCCAACCGTTAGACTCAACTTAGATGTTCAGTCCTAGGAAGATTTCTCAGACTGAGTTAGGTTTTTCCTCTTCATTGTACATCTCACTCATCCTCCATGATAGCTCTCTGTCTTCTCCACTAGCTTATGATCTTCCTGGGGGCAAGGGCTGATTTTCATCTGTAAAGCCTCAGGAAATAGTCAAATGCAAGGAACCTAGTAGATATGCAATAAATATTTGTTAATCATTAAATTTTTTTTGAATAAATGTGATAATCAGGGAAGTGCTTATGTGTAGGAAGTAGCAAAATCTTGACAAATGCATTTTGCTATGATTGGTGGAGAAAGAGAAAGGACATTTTGAGTTGAAAGAACAACTTTTCTGGACATGTTTCAAAGAGCTCAACAAATATTTATTGCTAGTTTGACAGATTCTTATAAAATGACCTTTGCCCTATGATTCAGCAGTTTCACTCCCAAGAGAAATAAATCCATATGTCCACAAAAAGATTTGTACAAGAATATTCTTGGCAGTTTTTTTTGTTTGTTTTGTTCTGTTTTTTTTTGGTTGTTTTTTTTTTGTTGTTGTTTTTTTATTTTTATTTGTTTTGGCAGTTTTATTTATAATAGCCCTAAACTGAAAACATCCAAATGTCCATCAATAAGAGAATCAGTAAATAAATTGTGGAATAGCCATACAGGGAGTATTACTCAGCAATAAAAAGCAACAAATTACTAATACATGCAATAACATGGATAAATATCCAAAATATATTGACTTAAGGAATCTGCCAGACACAAAAGAGAGCATACTATTTGAACTTATATGAAGTTCAAGAACAGGAAAAATTAATGTGTAGTGACAGGCACCAGAAGAGCAGTTGGCTGTTGGGTTGGGACCAGAAGGAAGCCCAAGGGAACTTGATGACTTGATGCAAATATTATATATCATAACTGGGGTGTTGGTAATACAGGGGAATATATTTGCCCAAACTCTCTGAATTGTACACTTAAGATCTGTGCATTTCACTGTATGGAAATAGTAACTCAATTAAAAAAAATCTTTCCTTGAAAACCTACTATGTGCCTGGCAATCTTTTGATTGCCTTTCTGGTGGAACTCTCGGTATATTAGTAGATACATTAGGTAATAAAACAGGCAAAAATCCCTGCCTTTGTGGAGCTCATATTCTTATAGGTCAACTTCACTTACTCAATGCAAAAGGACAAGCTGATGTATCCTCGCTGAGGTTGCTGACCTCCTTCTAGGGCTTGTCAATGCCAGGACTTGGTGAGTGCTCAAAACACTGAACCAGATGATTTGGATTGCATTGGAATCTGGTTGGTGGTACTTTGGAATATTCCAACAATATTGGCCTTGCCTAGTAATAAACAGATGCTTGGTAAAGGGGATAGAGCACAAGGCTTGCTTTATCCCAGAACATAGACATCAGAGGCTATGGGAAAGAATGTCTGGAAGAAGGTCCCCTCCTGTGCTGGGACTGGAGGCAAGTGGAGGAGGGCCACTGTCCAGATCTCAAGGTAGGGCAGATGGAGGGGCTGGTTGCCAGTGCAGTCTGGTAGTTCTCATCAGCAGCTGAGCTCCAGGGATCAAAAACAGAGCCACTGAGCAAAGTTGCTGTTTGGAAGTGAGAGACTGTGGTAGAAAACCAAAATTGCTCCAAAGTAGCCTGGAGAAACTACTATGGATATGAGAGTGACCATTTTTCAAAGTCTTTCATTTAAATTGGGATGATAAAATTGATGAGGCTTTTGTTTGTTTGTTTGTTTTACTTATTTTATTTTTTTGGGTAGATGCTCAGTGTAAGGAATTGGGGGGGGTGCAAAAACAAAAACAAAAACATTGCAGCCATGATTTACATTACTAGTACATGTAAATTACCATGGCCAAACATGCTAAAAAACTTGTGGTACTTGCACGATAACACTTGTCACTTAAGGAAGTTACTCATATTTTTGAGGACTAAGGAATGGTGAGAAAACAATGGTGTTAATGTGGTCTCCAGCCACAAGGGGCACGAGCTTCTGCTGATCAAGTGTCTGAGCCAGCCCATGCCAACCTTTCAGGGACTGTGGGCAAATCTTCTCTGCTATGTCCTCATCCGCCTCCCTCTGATTATTCACGTCGCATGGGGACCAGTCTGGGGAAGGGCGCTATTCTCTAGCAAAGATCAACATAGAAAAGAAAAATAAATGCAAGAAGGGCACCTTGGGGAGGTAAGGGACGGTGCTGGTGTGGAGTGTAGGATGCATTAGCTTTTACACTTTTCACGCAGTCCTAGCAGGCGGCTTCCTTCCTGCAGCACCGTACTGGCTGCCCCCCTAGCAGTGAGTACCTGAAGAGGTGCCATTTTGTGGCTCCTAATGCCCTTTATTATTCAAGTTTACTTTCTAGCAATCTGACTTATTTTGGCCTAAGTTATTTTGAGCAAGAGGGTTTGAAGGTCTTTAAAGGCTTTTATACCTTCACTACTACTGACATCAACTTGCTAGAAGTAAGCATTTTAGGAAAACTGCTTCTGAATTTGAGAGTTCTTTGGAGTGGGTAATTTGTTCTAAGGATGTTTACTGTAGCTTTTAAATAGCCAAAGAATATGGGATGGATTAAATAAATAACAGACTATCCATATAATGGAATACAAAGCAGCCATTAAAAATAATGTTGGAGAGAGGAGGTGGGGCAAGATGGTGGAGTGGTGAGGTGTATGTTTTAGCTACTCCTCCAAGGCAGTAGGTAGAAAGCCAGGAACTGTGTGGACTGGACACTGCAGAGCAATTTGACTTTGGGCATATTCCATACAACACTCATGAACATGTGGAACTGCTGAGATCAGCAAAATCTGTAAGACCCATGCCCCTCCCTGCCAGGCTCAGTCCCGTGGGAGGAGGGGCCATCAGAGCTGGGAAGGAGAAGGGAGAATTGCAGTGGCAGCTCTTATCAGAAACTCATTCTACTGATCCAAACTCCAAACATAGATAGACTGAGACCAGACACCAGAGAATCTGGGAGGAGCCAGCCTGGTGGAGAGGAGATAGGGATAGCAAAAACAGCAAGAAAAACCCAAAAATAAACATGGAGGCTTTTTGGAGTTTTGGTGAACATAGAAAGGGGAAGGGCAGAGCTCAAGCAGACTCAGGCTCATATGCAAATCCAGAAGAAAAACCGGTTTCTTTGCCCCCTGGACCGTTCCTTAATGGCCCTAATTGCCTCGTCTCTTAGCATTTCAATAACCCATTAGATCTGCAAGGAAGGCCTTTCCCTTTTCTTTTGTTTTTTTTTTTTTATCTTTTTCTAAAACAATTACTCTAAGAAGCCCAATACAGAAAGCCTCAAAGACCTGCAATTTGGGCAAGTCAAGACAAGAGCAGAACTAAGAGAGCTCTGAGACAAAAGGCAATAAGTCCAGTGGCTGAGAAAATTCACTAAACACCACAACTTCCCAAGAAGAGGGGGGCGTCCTCTCACAGCCATCTTCCCGATGGACAGGGAACACTCCTACCCATTGCTGGCCCCACAGCCCAGAGCTCCCCAGACAACCCAGTGTGATGGGAAGTGCTTCCAATAACACACCACAAAATTTGGGCATGGACATTAGCCTTCCCTGCACCCTCAGCTGGTTGTCCCAGAGTTGGGAAGGCGGAGCAGTGTGAATTAACATGCCCCATTCAGCCATCTTTTCAGCAGACTGGGAGCTTCCCTACACAGCCCTGCAGCCCAGAACTGCCCTGGGGGGCTGGCGCTCACCTGTGACATAGCACAGTCATCCCTCAACAGAGGATCTGGGGGTCCACAGCCTGGAAGAGGGATCCACTCACAAATCTTAGGGGCCATACGCCAACACCAAGGACTTGTGGGTCAGCAGCAGAGACAATCAATGACAGGATGGAACTGAAGGATCAGACTATTGCAGCAGCTTTAAATCTCCAGGAACACCAGGGAGATTTGATTGTTAGACCTGCTCCCCCCACCCTGACCACCCAGACACATGCCCCATATACAGGTCAGGCAACACCAACTACACACGCAAGCTTGGTACACCAATTGAACCCCACAAGACTCACACCCCCACTCACCACAAAGACAAAGTGGGGGAGAATTGGCTTGAGGGGAATAGGTGGCTCGTGGATGCCACCTGCTGGTTAGTTAGAGAAAGTGTACTCCACGAAGCAGTAGATCTGACAAATTAGAAATAAGGGTTTTAATCAGTCTACAAATCCTAAAAGAACCCTATCAAGTTAAGCAAATGCCAAGGGACCAAAAACAAAGAAAATTTTAAAGCATATGAAAAAAACAGACAATATGGATAACCCAAGCCCAAGCCCCCAAATCAAAAGATCAGAGGAAACACAGTACTTGGAGCAATTAATCAAAGAACTAAAGATGAACAATGAGACCATGGCACAGGATATAAAAGACATGAAGAAGAGCATGGCACAGGATATAATGGACATCAAGAAGACCCTAGAAGAGCATAAAGAAGAAATTGCAAGAGTAAATAAAAAAAAAAAAAAGGCAATCTTATGGAAATTAAAGAAACTGTTGACCAAATTAAAAAGATTCTGGATATTTGCAGTACAAGACTAGAGAAAGTTGAACAATGAATCAGTGACCTGGAAGATGACAGAATGGAAAATGAAAGAACAAAAGAAAGAATGGGGAAAAAAATAAAAAAATCAAAATGGACCCCAGGGATATGATAGATAATATAAAACGTCCAAATATAAGACTCTTTGGTATCCCAGAAGGGGAAGAGAAGGGTAAAGGTCTAGGAAGAGTATTCAAAGAAATTGTTGGGGAAAACTTTCCAAATCTTCTAAACACCATAAATACACAAATCATAAATGCCCAGCAAACGCCAAATAGAATAAATCCAAATAAACCCACTCCGAGACATATTCTGATCACACTGTCAAATACGGAAGAGAAGGAGCAAGTTCTGAAAGTGGCAAGAGAAAAGCAGTTCACCACATACAAAGGAAACAGCATAAGACTAAGTAGTGACTACTCAGCAGCCACCATGGAGGTGAGAAGGCAGTGGCATGACATATTTAAAATTCTGAGTGAGAAAAATTTCCAACCAAGAATACTTTATCCAGCAAAGCTCTCCTTCAAATTTGAGGGAGAGCTTAAATTTTTCACAGACAAACAAATGCTGAGAGAATTTGCTAGCAAGAGACCTGCCCTGCTGGAGATACTAAAAGGAGCCCTACTCACAGAGATACAAAGAAAGGAGAGAGAGACATGGAGAAAGTACTAAAGAGATTCAGTATAGGTACATTAATGGACATTAATAGGGAGAGTGAGAAAATACATATGACAAACATAAACCAAAGTATAAGATGGCTGATTCAAGAAATGCCTTCACGGTTATAACGTTGAATGTAAATGGATTAAACTCCCCAATTAAAAGATATAAATTCACAGAATGGATCAAAAAATGAACCATCAATATGTTGCACACAAGAGACTCATCTTAGACACAGGGACACAAAGAAATTGAAAGTGAAAGGATGGAAAACAATATTTCATACAAGCTACAGCCAAAAGAAAGCAGGAGTAGCAATATTAATCTCAGATAAAATAGACCTTAAATGCAAGGATGTTATGAGAGACAAAGAATGCCACTACATACTAATAAAAGGGGCAATTCAACAAGAAGAAATAACAATCATAAATGTTTATGCACCCAATCAAGGTGCCACGAAATACATGAGACAAACACTGGCAAAACTAAAAGAAGCAATTGATGTTTCCAAATAATTGTGGGAGACTTCAACACATCACTCTCTCCTATAGATAGATCAACCAGACAGAAGACCAATAAGGAAATTGAAAACCTAAGCAATCTGATAAATGAATTGGATTTAACAGACATATATAGAACATTACATCCCAAATCACCAGGATACACATTCTTCTCTAGTGCTCATGGAACTTTCTCCAGAATAGATCATATGCTGGGACATAAAACAAAGCTCAATAAATTTAAAAAAATTGAAATCATTTAAAGCACATTCTCTGACCACAATAGAATACAATTAGAAGTCAATAACCATCAGAGACTTAGAAAATTCACAAATACCTGGAGGTCAAACAACATACTCCTAAACAATCAGTGGGTTAAAGAAGAAATAGCAAGAGAAATTGCTAAATATATAAAGATGAGTGAAAATGAGAACACAACATACAAAAACCTATGGGATGCAGCAAAAGTGGTACTGAGGGGGGGATTTATAGCACTGTGCCAGTTTGAATATACTGTGTCCCCCAAACGCCATTGTCTTTGATGTAATCTTGTGTGGGCAGATGCTATCAGTGTTGATTAGATTGTAATTCTTTGAGTGTTTCTTTGGAATGTGCCCCACCTAGCTATGGGTGATGATTCTGATTGGATAATTTCCATGGAGGTTTTGCTCCGCCCATTTGGGGTGGGTCTCAGGTGAGTCACTGGAGCCATATAAATGAGCTGACGGACAGAGGGAACTCAGTGCAGCTGTGAGTGATGACATTTTGAAGAAGAGCCGCAGCCAAGAGGGACACTTTGAAGAAAGCACAGGAGCTGCAGATGAGAGACAGTTTGGAGATGGCCGTTGAAAGCAGACTCTTGCTCCAGAGAAGCTAAGAGAGGACAAATACCCCAAGTGCAACTAAGAGTGACATTTTTGAGGAACTGCAGCCTAAAGAGGAAGATCCTGGGAGAAAGCCATTTTGAAACCAGAACTTTGGAGCAGATGCCAGCCACATGCCTTCCCAGCTAGCCGACACCACTAGCCATCTTCCAGTGAAGGTACCTGATTGCTGATGTGTTACCTTGGACACTTTATGGCCTTAAGACTGTAACTGTGTAACCAAATAAATACCCTTTATAAAAGCCAATCCATCTCTGGTGTTTTGCATTCCAGCAGCATTAGCAAACTAGAACAAGCACTAAACACATATATTACAAAGGAACAAAGAGCCAAAATCAAAGAACTAATGGATCAACTGAAGAAGCTAGAAAATGAACAGCAAACCAATCCTAAACCAAGTAGAAGAAAAGAAGTAACAAGGATTAAAGCAGAAATAAATAACACAGAGAACAAAAAAACAATAATGAGGATAAATAACACCAAAAGTTGGTTCTTTGAGAAGATCAACAAGATTGACAAACCCCTAGCTAGACTGACAAAATCAAAAAGAGAGAAGACCCATATAAACAAAATAATGAATGAGAAAGGTGACATTACTGCAGATCCCAAAGAAATTAAAAAAAATTATAAGAGGATACTATGAACAACTGTATGCCAACAAACTGGATAATGTAGAGGAAATGGACAATTTCCTGGAAACATGTGAACAACCTAGACTGACCAGAGAAGAAACAGAAGACCTCAACCAACCAATCACAAGCAAAGAGATCCAATCAGTCATCAAAAAGCTTCCCACAAATAAATGCCCAGGGCCAGATGGCTTCACAGGGGAATTCTACCAAACTTTCCAAAAAGAACTGACACCAATCTTACTTAAACTCTTTCAAAACATCGAAAAAAATGGAACACTACCTAACTCATTTTATGAAGCTAACATCAATCTAATACCAAAACCAGGCAAAGATGCTACAAAAAAAGGAAAACTACAGGCCTATCTCCCTGATGAATATAGATGCAAAAATTCTCAACAAAATACTTGCAAATCGAATCCAAAGACACATTAAAAAAATCATACACCATGACCAAGTGGGGTTCATTTCAGGCATGCAAGGATGGTTCAACATAAGAAAATCAATGTATTACAACACATTAACAAATCAAAAGAGAAAAATCAAATGATCATCTCAATAGATGCTGAAAAAGCATTTGACAAAATTCAACATCCGTTTTTGATAAAAACACTTCAAAAGGTAGGAATTGAAGGAAACTTCCTCAACATGATAAAGAGCATATATGAAAAACCCACAGCCAGCATAGTACTCAGTGGTGAGAGACTGAAAGCCTTCCCTCTAAGATCAGGAACAAGACAAGGATGCCCGCTGTCACCACTGTTATTCAACATTGTGCTGGAAGTGCTAGCCAGGGCAATCCGGCAAGACAAAGAAATAAAAGGCATCCAAATTGGAAAGGAAGAAGTAAAACTGTCATTGTTTGCCGGTGATATGATCTTATATCTGGAAAACCCTGAGAAATCAATGATACAGCTACTAGAGCTAATAAACAAATTTGGCAAATTAGCGGGATACAAAGCACATAAGCCAGTAATGTTTCTGTATGCTGGAAATGAACAAACTGAAGAGGCACTCAAGAAAAGATTTTCAATAGCAACTAAAAAAATCAAGTACCTAGGAATAAACTTAACCAAAGATGTAAAAGACCTATACAAAGAAAAGTATATAACTCCATTAAAAGAAATAGAAGGGGACCTTAAAAGATGGAAAAATATTCCATGTTCATGGATAGGAAGGCTAAATGTCATTAAGATGTCAATTCTACCCAAACTCATCTACAGATTCAATGCAATCCCAATCAAAATTCCAACAACCTACTTTGCAGACTTGGAAAAACTAGTTATCAAATTTATTTGGAAAGGGAAGATGCCTCGAATTGCTAAAGACACTCTAAAAAAGAAAAACGAAGTGGGAGGACTTACACTCCCTGACTTTGAAGCTTATTATAAAGCCACAGTTATCAAAACAGCATGGTACTGGCACAAAGATAGACCTATTGATCACTGGAATCAAATTGAGAATTCAAAGATAGACCCCCAGATCTATGGATGACTGATCTTTGATAAGGCCCCCAAAGTCACTGAACTGGGTCATAACAGTCTTTTCAACCAAATGGGGCTGGGAGAGTTGGATGTCCATATCCAAAACAATGAAAGAGGACCCCTACCTCACACCCTACACAAAAATTAACTCAAAGTGGATCAAAGATCTCAATAGAAAAGACAGTACTATAAAAATCCTAGAAGATAACATAGGGAAACATCTACAAGACCTTGTATTAGGTAGCCACTTCCTAGACTTTACACCCAAAGCACAAGCAACAAAAGAAAAAATAGATAAATGGGAACTCCTCAAGCTTAGAAGTTTCTGTACCTCAAAGGAATCTGTCAAAAAAGTAAAGAGGCAGCCAACTCAATGGGAAAAAAAATTTTGGAAACCATGTATCTGACAGAAGACTGATATCTTGCATATATAAAGAAATCCTACAACTCAGTGAAGATAGTACAGACAGCCCAATTATAAAATGGGCAAAAGATATGTAAAGACAGTTTTCTGAAGAGGAAATACAAATGGCCAAGAAACACATGAAAAAATGTTCAGCTTCACTAGCTATTAGAGAGATGCAAATTAAGACCACAATGCAATCCCATCTCACACCAGTTAGAATGACTGCCATTTAACAAACAGGAAACTACAAATGCTGGAGAGGATGTGGAGAAATTGGAGCTCTTATTTATTGTTGGTGGGACTGTATAATGGTTCAGCCACTCTGGAAGTCAGTCTGGCAGTTTCTTAGAAAACCAGATATAGAGCTACCCTTCAATCCAGCGATTGCACTTCTTGTTATATACCCGGAAGATCTGAAAGCAGTGACACGAACAGGTATCTGCATGCCAATGTTCATAGCAGCATTATTCTCAATTGCCAAGAGATGGAAACAACCCAAATGTCCTTCAACAGATGAGTGGATAAATAAAATATGGTATATACACATGATGGAATATTACGTGGCAGTAAGAAGGAACAATGTCATGAAACATATGACAACATGGATGAACCTTGAAGACATAATGCTGAGCGAAATAAGCCAGGCACAAAAAGAGAAATATTATATGCTACCACTAGTATGAACATTGAAAAATGTAAAATAAATGGTTTATAATTTCGAATGTAGGGGAACTAGTGATAGAGAGCAATTAAGGAAGGGGAATGATAATCCAACAAGAACAGATAAGCTATTGTGGGTAAATTTAATGTTCTGGGAATGCCCAGGAATGATATGGTCTGTTAATTTCTGATGCGTATAGTAGGAACAAGTTCACAGAAATGTTGCTATATTAGGTTACTCTCTTGGGGTAGAGTAGGAACATGTTGAAAGTAAAGTAGTTATCTTAGGTTAGTTATCGTTTTCTTACTCCCTTGTTATGGTTTGTTTGAAAATTTTTTTATTGTATTTAAAAAAAAAATTTTTTATATATATTTGATTTAAAAAAAAAGAGTTAATAAAAAAAACAAACAAGGAAAAAAATATGCAGAGCCCCCTTGAGGAGCTGGTGGAGAATGCAGGGGTTTTGGGTTTCCCCACCTTGATGCTTGCTAATGTGCTCACAGACATAGGGGACTGGTGGTTTGATGGGTTGAGCCCTCTACCACAGGACTTGCCCTTGGGAAGATGGTTGCTGCAAAGGAGAGGCTAGGCCTCCCTATGGTTGTGCCTAAGAGCCTCCTCCCGAATGCCTCTTTGTTGCTCAGATGTGGCCCTCTCTCTCTAGCTAAGCCAACTTGGCAGGTGAAATCACTGCCCTCCCCACTATGTGGAATCAGACACCCAGGGGAGTGAATCTCCCTGGCAACGTGGAATATGACTTCCAGGGAGGAATATTGACCCGGCATCATGGGATGGAGAACATCTTATTGACCAAAAGGGGGAAGTGAAAGGAAATGAAATAAGCTTCAGTGGCAGAGAGATTCCAAAAGGAGCCGAGAGGTCACCCTGGTGGGCACTCTTATGCATAATATAGACAACCCTTTTTAGGTTCTAATGAATTGGGGTAGCTGGCAGTAGATACCTGAAACTATCAAACTACAACCCAGAAGCTATGAATCTTGAAGACGATTGTATAAAAATGTAGCTTATGAGGGGTGACAATGTGATTGGGAAAGTCATAAGGACCACACTCCCCTTTGTCTAGTTTATGGATGAATGAGTAGAAAAATGGGCGAAAGAAACAAACAAACAAAAATAGGCACCGAGTGTCCTTTTTTACTTTAATTGCTCTTTTTCACTTTAATTATTATTATTATTATTTTTGTGTGTGTGGTAATGAAGATGTGTCAAGGATTGATTTTGGTGATGAATGCACAACTATGTAATGGTACCGTGAACAATCGAATGTGCTATTTGTTTTATATGACTGCGTGGTATGTGAATATATCTCAATAAAATGAAGTAAAAAAAAATTTTGTAGGTACATATTTATTGGATAATGAAAAGGAAAAATTAGAGGGCTGTTTGTACAATTTAATTCAGCTGTGTGTGTGTGTGTGTGTGTGTGTGTGTGTATGTGTGTGTGTGAGTGCATGTCTGTGCATGTGCATGGTAAACACATGGGCCTGGAAGGAAAATGAAACAAGTTATTAATACTGGGTTATCTGGGAAGAGTGAATGATGATAAAATGTTTTGAAATTTCATTAGTTTTACTTATCTGTATTCTCTACATATTCTACAATGAATATTGAGTTTTATAATAAGAAAAAAGTTACTTTCAAAAGAAAATAAGGTGTCTGGAAAAGTTAATAAACATTAAAAAAATTAAATTTGCAACTCTCCTTCCCATGAATAACATTAACAGAGACAGTCTTGATTTCATATATTTCTGTTCTTTTTCATATCTGTTTAGTTCCATGTAAGATTAAATGCAATTTGAATTTTACACCTTTCATGTAAGGCTTTTTAAAAATAATATTTTGTATAAGTTAACTCATAATATAAAATAATCCTTTGTCAGAATTAGAGTCTCAGCTTCAAAGTTGGAAAATAAGGTCCTCACTGCCAGGGAAAACAGCAGCTCGCCAAGTCCCTTAAGCTGCTTACATGTGGACAAAACCACAATGCTTCACATTAAATTCTTCTTTAAAGAGAAGTTTTATGTATGGGCACTTCAGGTAGTCACTTGTATTTGTAATCCAGGTTTCAAGTTTAAGATTGCAAAACAGTTTCCATCCAAGCCATCTAGGACAGAAAATTCAAATGTTTTCAATTCTTCAGTCCAGGTGACATAATTTAATTATATTACCTTTACAGTAAGGATTACAGGACCCCTTTCCCCACTTCCTTCCCCACACCTTAAAGAAATTGATGGAAGGATTAAGAGAGTCCAGAAGGAGAGGTTGGATTGCTCTTTCTCTTTAAGCACTTGCCCTTAGGACTCTTTTAACAGGATCCGTTTAGGTAACCCCAACACCCTACAGCAAACCATGTGGGAAAGCATTATCACCTTGTACAAATTAATTTTCCGGTATAAAAAGGCGTTGAACATTCCTCTTAATCCTTTAATCTTACAAATTAAAGTGAAAAGAGAGAACAATACAAGAAGAAATTAACCTCTGTTTTGCCATTGGCCAGCTGTGTAACTGGGGAGCATCTCTCACTTGTAAAATAAGGGAATGTCTTTTCTGATGCCCTGTACTCTCTAGGCAGAACTTGAGGAGGCTAAGCTCACACAGCTAAGTTCCTGCAGCCCTACAGGACCGTTCTGATTTTTCACCCTAGGTGCACCCTACATGCATAATAAGTGGTGTTATGAGAGTTGCTGGTGTTTGCAGGACACTAACATGTTTGTAGCAACTTTGAATGACTCTATTTTCTTTCCTCCAACGGACACAAGGTGCTGATGTAAAACTTTCTGCTCTCCATCATTAAACATTCTCAAACAGCATGTTTGAGAAGGTAGTGTAAAGGGCAGAAATCCCAGGGAAAGGAAAGAAAGAGATCAGCAGCCATGGAAAGGGAACAACACAGGGGACCAGGGGCAATGTGAAACTTGGATGCCAGCTGGAAGGCAGAACATGAGACCACGCAGGACAAAAACTTTGTCAACTAAGGGGCACAATATATCTGATTTGATGATATTAGGCTATCACTTGAGATGAGAGCCTCGGCTTTAGGAGTCTTGAAGAAGGCCTGGTAATTCATGGTTTCTTGGCAAGCTCAGGTGTCATGAAACCTGTCTTCAAACTGATAGAGTTACTCATTGCCCCAAATCTGATGCTCCTGCCTAATCCTGACCACTCTGGTTAGCTTGAAATCATTTTAGAAAGTGAATTCTTGGGAAAAGTCCTGGATTTGGTTAGACGTCCTGAGTCCTAATTCTGCTCTCCATAGGCACATCATTTGCACGCAGAGACTCAGTTTCCTCAGTGGTAAGATGGGTTTGTAAACACCACCAGATTGCCTCCCTGCATGTGTAAGGATGGGCTGTAAGTCCAGTGACTGGAGGTGAAGGTTGTGTCACTGGAAGTTGGGGTCAGTAGTGTCCCCATGCATTGTGTTTCCTGCTGTGTTCAGGTCAGGGGTGCTTACAGGTTAAGTGACAAGCAGTGTAATTGTAACAAAGGTGATGCTGCTGTCTATACCTCTGTCAAGAGGCCAAGTTGCAAAACATGAATCTTGTTTCAGGACCTGCTAAGTTACATTTCAAAAACCAAGATCCACAGCTCCCTTTCCCAACATTAACCCGGGCACCCATGAGGCCTAAGCCCACCCTACCCAACATAGACAGCCCTGAGAAGTACCACAGACAGCCATTGCCGATGTCATTACTGCTATCCTTGTTCTGTTTCATATCATGAATTCAGCAATAAAAGGGGAGTTTTCTCAGCACCCAGTACTTGGGAGTACGTGCACCGGGGAATGGCTGTTTGGGGTCTTGTGAGCTTATTAGGTTGGTAATTGGAACACTCATCATCTGTCTTGCCAAAAATGTCCAAAGACATGACGTGAAAGTCTTTCCATTTGGCACCTGTGGCTCTGGGGTCGAGTCCTGCCGGCACATGGGGCTGGAGTAGAGGACTGGAGGTCACCCTAACCCCTGGTCCTGGGGCCATCATCTCCCTGCCCATAATCATCAGGCTTGAATTTCCATGTGAATGAGCCAAGGAAAGAGAGTGTTTCTGAGTTATATGGGCCTTTCATTCTCTTCCCTTTTTTTTCAAAATTGGACCAGAAACGCCAGTCCTTTCAGCCCTCTTCCTCTCCCTGGAGTCCTGCTGGTGCGTATTCCTGTGAATGGGGCTTTGGGCGCTGCCAACTCAGAATGAAGAACAGGTCCACGGCTCATCAGTGGCCTAATGAGGAGCCCTGAATAGAAGGGAATCAGAATGCATTCAAAGTATTCATTCTCCGCCAGTCATTCTTCCCACCCCTTGCCATCTCAAGGTTCCTGAGCCCAGTGCCAACAGAAGATGACCTGCCAAATGGATACCCTGCATAGTTTGGGGAAGGACACTCAGAGGGGACCCAGAAGTACACTCTGAACTTGTTTTCTTTCTTCTCAGTGGCTTCCAGGGCCGGGGCTGAAGGTCCCAGGGCCAGGAAAATGGGAGCAGGGTTTGCATGACTGAGCAGAATGAAAAATCTAGGGATGGGGAGCAGGGAGTCAACCACTGGGTGTGGGGGCCTTAAAATCAATCATTAGGAATTTCACTCTACTCTGAGCTCAGATTGGGAACATTCATCATAATCTTTAGTGGAAAAAATAAAAGGGGAAGCAGAGAGAACACGGACAGCCAAATCAGGAGACGTGGTTTCAGATCTGGTGCTGGGGCAGGTTAGCGGCAGGAACTTGGATAAGTTCTCTCTGAGCCTTAGGTGTGGTGATGCATGCCTTACCTGCTTCCCAAGGATCTAGTAGGTTACTGCCTATGGAAGCGCTTTGTAAGGTAAATCCATCAAATATAAGGGTATTGTTAGATGATTAAGATCTTTTTAGGCAAATGAATTAGTGAAATCTGGAAGTGGTAAGGCTAGCTAAGCAACTAGGGATCATACTGTGTAGGCATGTCAGCCAGGCACCCCCAGACCTGCAAGCATTTAGCTAACAGAATCAACACTCGATATTGAAAGGCAAGACATTCAGGGCAAAGCAAGTGGAGCAACTCGACAGTAGTCAAGACGATATTAAAGTTTTTAAAGAGCATGTTGACAAAGGGGCAACATTAGCATGAAAGCCAGCAAAGAGTGGAGCTGTCCAGGGAAAGTGGCGATGAGACTATGTGATGATGGGCCATCATGGCTTGATTCTCATTAGATCACCCTGACTTTGGTCTGATGTTCATAAAACCCTCCTCTGATCATGTCCTGACTTGCATGGATATTTTCTACCAGGAACAAATGTGTACATCAGAGAATTTTGTGATTTTCTGGAAAGCCAGTACCTTTTTTATTGTAATGCTTTTACATCAGTCTCCTATGACTTTGATTCATATAAATCATTTCCCCCAGGCCCAATTTGGGGCAGTCATATAACTGAGTTTCTAAACCTGGAAGGCTAAGGGAAGACTGTAGCTCAGTATGGTAATATTCCAAGGATCTGCTGACTTTGGGACTATTTCTGGACAACCAAATGGCACTGGCTGCACTATTCTACTCTGGTTTGTCACCACTCTCTGATGACAACAGCTTTGTTAGTCTAAAAAGCTGCCATAGACCAGTGTTAGGACTGGAGGACTGGAAGGGAAGAGAAAGATTTCAGAAAGGCCTTATTGATGACCCAGAGTTGAATTGGGAGGAGGGAGCTAAAGTAGTTAGGCATCAATAGAGTCTCCAACTTTCAGGCCCAGAGAATTGGAATGGGGAAGGGAAGAGTGTTCCTTTGACAATAATGTAAGGGGCAGAAGGTTGGTATAAAGTTGGATAGAACCATGTGTATGTTACTATTCCTCCTTCCTGTACTCATGAAGTTGTCTGCTTTCTTTCCCTTTCAGAACCATCAAAACCTCAGAATCCTTTCCTACTCAAAACTTTCCAAAAACCAATCCAATAGGTCAGAACTAGTGTATGCAATGAAATCATGAGCGGTCATCATGCAGCTGGTATTCACTTATCAATCAATATTCACTGATTAATCATTGTTGATAGTAACCTTAGGCAATTTAATTTAGGAAAATTCTTGACTGCAGAAAAAAAGAGCAGGTGACCTTCTCTGATATCTAATTTCCAATAAGGACCACAATAAAATATGGAAAGTTGCACCGTTCCCCAGGTGTGCTCTATCTGACATTTTTTTCTGTCTCATCAGTGGTGAAGGAGAGAGAAAATTTTAATGTAAGCAGAAACTGGTGATAAACTCAAATTGTATAGGACCCCTTAGCCATTTGAGACTCAGTTGTCTTCCTGTGTTAGAAATTCAGGAAGCTAATCTACACATCTCTGTTTGAAAGATAATTCCTCCCACTGCCTTCCTTTACACATCTCCACCAACGTCTACCTCATCTAAACTAGATAGGGGACTCTGAGTGTCTGCTGGAGTGCCCTGCTGAGGAAAGTGATCCCAGGCTTTTCTTATTCCCTTAATGCTTTCATTTATATCATCTGTGGTGAGGGATCTCAACCCTCACTATTACAACAAGGAATGGGGCCCCAGTCAAAGACAATCAGGAATTAACTATGATGCAGAGCACTCTCCTATGTGGGGCCTTAGGGAGAAGCTCCATGAGTAGTTGTCCTCTGTATTGGAGAGTGACAATTTAATCACACCCTCTCTCTTGCAGAGCTTGAGAGGTACTCACTGAGGAGGTAGGTCAAAGGAGCCACTGCAGTTAACCCGATTTATGTCAAACTGCTCCATTGCTCCCCAAGGTCCATTCTAGGCCTACCGTGCATCACACTGTAGAGCCCTGGGCCAGCGTATGGGACCCAGAACGACTGCAAAACTACTGAGGTACTTGGCCCACCTCTTTAATTCCCTGTGGATTCCAACAATAAACCTCAGTCACAGATGATAATCTGGGTGTGTCTCATTCTTGTAGTCTAAAAACGCCTGACTGATATGCCATCTATTGAGAAATTTGGAGCATTGAAAGATGTCAAAGGTATTTTGACATGTCATTTGAAAATCATAAACTATTATGTTGATGCTACCCTACAAAATGCATCCAACATTTTATACCTCATTTAAAGCAATAAGCATTTGGAAAATCAAATAAATCATGAGCAATATGTAAATATTGCTAGTAGACATTTATACAGCATAGTATACCATACATAAACCTGTTTTGCTGTTTCATCATTTTGAGTAACAAACAAAGGATACTTGTTCCAAAGGTGTTCAATATTCTCTTTGAGATGTTTACCGTATTTGTAACTCCCTTTCCATTTGGACTGGTACGCCCCAGTAGAGGCCTTTGACATTTTAAAGTTGTATCTTGCAATAGAGTATCTGGCTGGTTTCCATGATTCTAGTCTATGCTTCCTCCAGTTTGTCCTGACTACCAGGACTAACAAGTCATTTGTAGAACTGCTCTGATGTCAGTTGTATGCCCAAAATCTCTCTGTGACTCCCCATTTCCTACGGTGGCTCCTTTATTAGCCTGTTTCTGGGTTACCAGGGTCTATACCATTCAGCCTTATTCCCTACCCTTATATCCTCTCCCATCCCAGTCTGGCTGTCTCTTCATGAAGATGCACTGCTCATTCTCACGTCTCTGCCTTCACTCCCGTTGTTCCCTTCCCTTGGCCTGGATTCTCCCGCTCGTCACATCTATCCTATTCTCTCTAAAGACTGATGTGGTCCTGTCTCCCACACGAAGACTTCCTTCATTGATCTCCCCTCCAAGAGGTCACAGAGGTTATCATTTCATCTCACAAATCTACTCTGCCTTATAGTCACTGCTTTTGGCAGTTTTATCTCCTGGACTAGAAGGAAAACAACTTGATGTTGAATATTTTCTTGTGACACTGAACAAATATCCCAAGCATTACCCAAACACCCCCAGAGGCAGCTTCAGGATGCAAGATTGCATCAGGAATTTCATTTTACTAAAAGAGAGACTGGAAACATATTTTAATCTACTGCAATGATTGTCCAGTCTGAAAACTAAAAACTTGTGAGACAGCTGTTACCATCAGGGCAGCTAATACTGCTGCTCTAAGCAATAAATACAATTTGTAGCAAAAACAGGGTGCCATTAGGAAACAAGAACTCCCAGAGACTGCATAGTAGGAATCATTCCACTCACTAGAAAAAGCACCGAACTGGGCGACCGGTGGTCTGGGCTCTCTTGGACCTGCTACTCGCTAGCTGTATGGGTTTGGTCAAGCTCCTTAACTTCTTTAAGCCTTGCCTACCTTGTCTGGAAACAGAGCAGATCAGACTAGTGATCGCTGAGGTTCTTTTTAGCACTAAACTTCTGATTGTTTTCTATCCATGTAGGCATGCTTAAGTTAGTAGGAAACATGGGGACATCTTAGAAAGTGACTTGGACTATTCAGTCTGTTCCAGAATGCTGTAGACATTCTGTCGTTAGCTATTGGTCTCCCATTTGGCTAGAGAATCTGGTTTCCTGGTCACCCAGGGGAAGGCCTGACTTTAGCCCCACCCTTGGCCTTGGTATAATGTTTCCAAACCACTGCCTAGTTCCTGTAAAACTTGCCAGGTGGCTTCTAAGATTTCTTATGTGTGTGCTTGTTTCTTTTCAATGGATTAACCCTGAAGTTGAATCCCCTTTGATTTTACTACTTTCTTTCTTAGTTGACTCTTGAGAGTTTAAGACTCTTGGAACCTTTTATTTAGTTGAGTCTGGATGGCTTGGACATAGGACCACCACCCACCCCCGCTCAGTGCGTCTTGCTAGTTTGGGCTACAAACTCTCCTCCTTCCTCTAGTGACAGTGAAGACCGTACACACTTCAGGACAACCCTCAGGATTTCAGAATGACAGACCTTGTTTTATGGAGATTAAATCCCACAAGGATTTATTAGAGAATGGAACGACTGAACAACTGGATTTGTGAAATTTGGAGCATTTTTCTTCTTCTTCGTTTTCTTTGTTTAACAAAGTAGCTTGAATAACCTGTCTGCCTCTCAAGCATATGAAGTCTGCCTTGAGAACCACCACTTCAGACCAGTTGGAAGATTGACGTGTGAATGCCTTAACGAGGACCAGTTATCATGACGCATCATGATTTCAAGCATATCAGGCTCACTGATAACATGGATTTAGTGACACCAAGTTTTTAAATCTAAGTCTGGCTGGGGAGGGGTGGGGTGTAAGAGGGTGCTGCTGAGAAGCACTGCTATGGGTCAAGGGTTCCTACCATGGCAAAGTGTGGTGGTTGGGGAAAGGTTTAGAGAAGACTTTGGGCCTTGACAAGGGACTAAATGAATGAATGGCCCTTGCTTGATTCCTGTAACATAATAAAACCTCTTCTTCAATGAAGAAGGGATTTTTTATTAAAATAAAACTAGTAAAAATAAATAAATACAAGCACACCATCACAGGCAATGTGAGTACACTGTCAGATGATGTTGATTAATAATCAAACTGAATATAACCTTCTTGTGAAGTTGGAGTAGGCACCACTGAAAACTGGCAGTCTTAAGTATGTGAAGGGTTTGGTGTCTGTCATTCTTCTTCCTGGGATATATATAATGAAAAGCTTTCAATTCCTTCTTGAATAAAGGAATACAGAAAGAGAAGCCTGCCAGGTTCTCAGCAGCTTTCAAAACCCAAACCAATATAATGATGATTTACATTTCTCAAGTAGCCTCTGTGTACGAAATACATATTTGCTAATCCTTGGGACAATGCTGCAAAGTAAATGTTCCTATCTCTGTTTGACTTGTGAGAGAAATTCTGTCCCCAAGATTGCAGAGTCAGTAAATTGTAGGACCAGGATTAGACCCAGGTCAACCTGACTTCAAAGCCCTTGTCCTCAGTACCTCTCAACCCTCAATTAAAAGAGCTCTTACTGTCCTGGTATCATCTAAGTTTAGAATATTTGCCAGATTCCTAGAATTTTGAAGTGGTTCTGCTCAGCCACAGCAGCAGTCGGTGTTGAGAGATTTAAGTTCCAAGAACTGAAGTCAACTAGCAATGCCATTTGTCTCAGCACTTTAATTTTGAGGCACCTTAGATGATGTGTTGTGGTCTTTTGAGTCATTACAGTGACTCCCACCACCAAAGACCATAGCCCTCACCATTGCCTGTGACCACAAGGACCCTTTGCTCCTTCTAACCTCAGGCCTCTTCCATTCAACAAGCCTCTCTCTCACTCCCATGGGGCAAGTCAGAGCTCACAGACCTGCTAAACACCACATATGGGGATGGAGATCAGGACTGCTTCATTGGGACTATCTCACCAGACAACCGCCTCTACCCTGGGGAGCTCCCACTTCTCTGCTGTGATGGACAGGGTACCCTGCTGAATGAGGACCTCGGAAAGAGGCTTCCAGACCCCCTGAACCACACCCCACGAAGCAGGCACTGGCCCTAAAATTCTGGGGTTTCCCCAAATATATTTGGCTGTTAGTATGGAGCCATGGGGCTTCAGCCACAAGGACAGAGCAGTGACTCTGATATCTGAATGCCTGCCACCCTACCTTTCTGTCCTGGGCCTCACCTTCCAGGGACCTGAAAAGGTTTTCTCCTTCCTTGGGATAGGAACTCCAGGACATATCTTGCTTTTCCTAACAGCATGGTTTAGAGTAAAACCCCTGTGATCAGGACCCAAGTTCAAAGCCCAGCTCTGATAATTCCTGCTGGAGCAAGTTACCAAAGAAGAAGACTCAGTTTCTTCTTTGCAGGACCATTGGCAGGAGCCGCATGTAGTTGTAGCAGTAGTGGAGGCACCAGAACTACACATTCTGGTTCTGCCATTTATTGCTTGCACTTTAGGCAGCCCCAACTTCTTCAAGCTTCAGTTGTTTCATCTGTCAGATGGGAATGATGATAACAATGATGGTGATGATGGTGATGACACTCAGTCTATCCAAAGTACACTCATTTGCTCCCCCATGTTACCTGCTGGTTCCTGGGGGGAGGAACCAGTGTTAGGGATTGTTTGGGTTTGGATGTATTATGTCCCCCAAAACTCCATGTTCTTCAATGCAATCTTGTGGGGGCAGACATATTAGTGTTGATTAGGTTGGAACATTGGATTAGGTTGTTTCCATGGAGATGTGACCCAACCAACTGTAGGTGCTAATTCTGATTAGATAATTTCCATGGAGGTGTGCCCCTGCCCATTTAGTGTGGGCCTTGATTAGTTAACTGGAGCCTTATAAAAGCTCAGACAGAAGGAGCTTGCTGCTGCAGCTGAGACAGACATTTTGAAGATGGTCATTGAAAAATTATGCTGACATTTTGGGGAACACCATTTTGAAACGCAATCTGGGAGCAAGCAGATGACAGCCACGTGCCTTCCAAGTTAATGGAGATTTTCCAGATGCCAATGGCCTTTCTCCAGTGAAGGTACCCGATTGTTGATGCCTTACCTTGGACACTTTATGGCCTTAAGACTGTAACTTTGTAACCAAATAAACCCCCTTTATGAAAGCTTAAAAAAAAAAAAAGCCCTGTGGTCAGAGCTCTAAGTTCTGCTCTCGATATGTGAAGGGAAACCTTGGGAACTTAGAAAGCCCTTTACTCTCAACAAAGTCTGGCTTTCAAGACCAATTCCTTCCCACAAACTCTAAAGAGTTCTAGTCTAAAACGGAAACCGGGCAATGATCCCCTTGTTCTGGGCCATTTCTCCGCAGGACTGGTGCCAGCTCCTGAGCTATTTGCTGTGTACCTGTCTGCAATGATAAGGACAGACATTGAGAGTAAGTGTATAGGAACTTTTAATAGAAATGTAACAGAGTAAATTTATGTCTGTTGAATCCAATAATAAAACATTGTGCTTCTTATGCTTATATCTGTTTTTAATTTAATTTTTCTAGTAATTCCTGCTTTGATTACATTTTACAAAGTAATGGTTTAAAATTTTTTAAAAACAGCCCCTTAAAAAAAAAAAAATGGCCATTTACCATAGTTTGAGAGGCACTGATCTAGGCTGTCCCTCTGCTTCCCCCACCAGGAAAGGCATGCCAGTCTCTCTATAGATGGGGAACTCATGGGAAAACGAGGAATTAAATATTTCCTGGAAAAAAACACATTAGCTTACTGTCTCAAAAATAGATCTTCATCATGCAGCCATTACATTAATTCTTTTGAAAGACAGAAATGTATTTTCCATTCTAAGAGGAAAAAGAGACAACTAATTTGCATACAACCAACAAGGTATTCAAACAGGTTTAATTGCCTCTTGGGCCATCTCAGGTGGACTAAGAGTAAATCCCAAGGTATAGTAAGACTTCCGGAGAACAATGCATTGTAAGGCACTAAGCCAATGTCTATGATTCACCAGTCCCTAGGGTATTAACTAGGCCAAATTGCAGCAAAATGATACTCAAAATTACAGTGGCTTAAACAGGAAAAAGTCAATTTCTCTTTTATGTGTTGGTCCAGAATTTGGTTGTCCAGGATCAGTAGGGTGGCTCTGCCATCTTCAACTCTCTGCTCTCCTCACTAGGTCCAAAGCAACAGATCCAGTTCTTAATCCCAGCCAGTGGGAAAGGAAAAAAGGCTCTGGAGAAGCACACACCCAATTAATTCCTTTAAGAGCAAAACAGGCAGTCTTTAGCTAGATGGCCAATTGCCCCGTTAAATTTCTGTTCCTATTGACGATGGGGAGAAGAGATCATGAGGAACAAAATAAGCAGTCTGCTACACTACAGAATCTTATTAGGTTAAACATATTCTTTTATAAACTTTGATCTTTTCTGAACTTCTCAACCCCTAGTCTCTCATAAATTTACACTTAGAAATCTAAATAATGATCATTATTCCCGAGCATTCCAAGTTAAGCACAAATAAAATTTTCTATTGCCCTTGTAATTTTCTGATTTTTCTTCAAAAAATTTCCTCAGATATTTTGATAGTATTGTGGGCATGAGATAAATGGCAAGGTTGATGTGAAAAAAACAGGGTTATAATTTACTAGAATTGATTATAACATAAGCAATATAGTACTCATATAATATAGTCACTGAATTATAATATGTATAATGTATAATATTGAATATAGTCATTGAATCTGTAATAACCTAAGTGTCTTCCTACAAAGAAAACCGAAGTCCCAGATCGCTTCACTGAAAAATTCTACCAAATATTCAAGGAAGAAACAATTCTAGTCTTAGATAAACCAAATATTCAAGGAAGAAACAATTCTAATCCTAGGTAAACTCTTATTCCAGAGAGTAATGAATAAACAGGGGAAGGGCATCTTGGTAGAAACAGCATGTGCAAGGGCACAAAGATAGAGAAGAATGCAATGAATTTGGAAAATAAGTGGTTCCAATGGCTGAAGTCAGCAGATTTATTGGAAAAAGTCAGAAGGTGAAGCTGTTGCCAGCCTCAAGCAGGGACAAATTTTTTTAGCCTTGCAAGGATGCCTGGATGCTGAGGAATTGTGCTTTTTCCTGTAAACAATTAAGATCCAAATAGAAGGTCAGATCAGACCTGCATTTACCCACAATGAGGGTATGTGCTGCTAGATGATCCTGAGATACCACTGAGAACCTCTTCCTAGTGTCCTGGAATCCAAGAAGTTCCAACTATCTCTACAAGTGCTTTTAAAAGGTGAAAAGATTTAATCACCAGTCTCCACAAAGACTGTTACAAGTCTGCACCCAGGATAGCAGATATGCAGAGTGCAAGCTGCCACGTCCCACTCCTAGGCCCAGAGTATTTATGATCCTAGCATCTAATACTTATTAAGCACTCTGTGCCAGATATATGGCTAAGCACTTGACATGAATAATCTCAAGTAATCCTGCTATGAAGCAGTTGCTAAAATTCATCTGCATTTTGCTGTTGAGGAAGAAGCCAGAAGTGGTTAGGTAACTTGCCCAATGTCACCCTGCTATTAAGTGGCAGAGACAGGATTTGAAATTCCCTCTGTCTGACTACAACACCCATGCTCTTATCTACTACAGTTTCCTGCCCAGAGCAGGCATTACTAGTTGACCACTGCATTCTTTCTCCC
Source organism: Choloepus didactylus (assembly GCF_015220235.1). NCBI lineage: Eukaryota > Metazoa > Chordata > Mammalia > Pilosa > Megalonychidae > Choloepus > Choloepus didactylus. Next base: position 81,061,316 of record NC_051308.1, on the reverse strand, counting down.
TGAGCCCAGACTGAGCCTCCCTGTTTTCTTAGTATCGTGCTCTAGGAAGCCACTGTAGATGTCTCAGTGCTGGTACATGAGATGGGACTAATTGCTGTTCTTGGCCTGCACCTTGGTGATGCCATCTCAGATGCAGCCTCAGATTTTGATTCAGTACGGTCATCCTGAATAAGCAACATCAAATGCTGACCTGCCTCCAGAGTATACTCTAGAACCTTGGCGTTTTTACATTAGAAGACCTCCCTAAACTGCTTTTCCAAGCTGCCCCATATTGGTCCACTTGTTGGTGTGGAAAAATAACAAAAGAAATTCAAGCTATTCACAAGCTATCGATATGAGTTTGCTGCCCATAAAGAATGTCTTTGATGGGAACATCACAGAAGTGATTCCAGGAAGAGGCAATTGCCTTATGCTGCATGCTCCTCATATCCTAGATTGTTTTAATTAATGTAGACACTAGAAGCATTGGCAAAAACTCAGGGTTAATTTGGATTTTGCAAAAGATTAATGCATTCCTAGGTATTTCCTGTAACACAGTCAAGGCACCTTGTTATTCCATACAAGGTGGTGAGAAGCCTGGGTCAGCATCCACATTAATTTCGAAGGGTCCTTCTAGGCACACTGCTCTACCTCATTGCAAATTTTTTTCCTTTTATTTCCAACTTCGATAACAAGCACAATTTTTAATGATTTTTCTTTTACCTCCAACTTCCATAATAATCACAACTTTTCACCCAGTATTTACAATGCATGGATGGTGTGGCAGCTTGAGATGAATAAAGAAGAGCGAATTCAGGGCCACAGGGGACAGAAAGGGCTGTGAGGGTGGGGAAGGGTCTGACAGGCCTAAGCAGAGACCTGATCCCTTGGGAGAGAAAGATAAACAGAAATGACCCACCCAGACTTGAGGCTGGCTGTGAGGAGGGCAGCTGGGTGGTCCCAGCAGTTGGGAAGGTAGCATGGCAGCCTGTCTCAACACTGGAGTGGGTAGATAGGTGGCATAGCAAGCCAAAGCCCAGGAGCCTGTGAGTACCAGGAAGGCAGCAGTTGATACTGGAAGGTGTACTAATGTGAGTTAGAAACTCAACCTGTATTTCATATTTCAGGGCTGAAATCTGAGGGTGAGGGACTGGTCCCCAGGAGAGTGATGACAGGAATTAGGCCAGGTCCCAGGCTGGAGACTCAAGATAGGACCTTCCTGGAGGGAGAATCCAGCAGAGAGCTCAGATCAAAAGCCTAGATGTGGACAATTTGGTAAGAGAAGGAGGGGGGAGTGGGGAGCAAGGGGAAATTTAGCAATTTAGAATAAACAGGGCACCCAGATCCTGGACATTGGATCTTAGGAAGAGTTGACCCTGGAGCAGACTTTGGGGGCAATGTGGAAGCTCAGAAGCTGTGACTGAGCAACTTCCCAGGTCCGAGTATGATTTCACTCCCCACTCCTGCAGGATGAAGGGCCACAGCTCTGATGCATATCCCTTCTCATCTAGGATTGTCACAGCACTTAGGGGACCTATTTGTGTGGTAACAGGGAAGGGAAATGACATATGTTGTAAACCTACTAGATGCCAGGCAGTTAAATATCCCATCTCATTTAATTCTCAAAATACCTTCAGAAATATCAAGTCCTGCCTGAGATCACACCTAATAGGTGATATTGCTAAGATTCAAACTCATGTCTAACTCCAAAGCCTTAGCTCTCTCTACCCTACCAATATGCTTCTGGGTACCAATATGCCACCTGTAGCTTGGAAAGACAGAGGAAAAAGCCACTGAAAATCAGACAAAGGGGATCTGATTCTATCATTATCTCATGGTTTTTGGCCCTGGCTGCAAATCAGAATCTTCCGAGGAAGTTTTAAAAAAATACATGTCAAGGTTACTCTGGTTTAATTGCTCTGTGGTGTTGGTATTTTTCTTTAGAAACCTCTCCTGGTGATTCTAAGTTGTAACCAGGACTGAGAACCACTGATCTTTCTTCTTTCTAGCTCTTTAAGCCAGTCTAACCCACTGAGACCTTCTGACCCATAGTCAGAAGCTGAAAATCACAACTGGTATTGGCTACAATCACCCCAGACTCAGCACCTTCCTCTCCTGTTCCTAACCTTGTTCACACCCAGTGGAACCCAACCTTTGATCTCCTCTCCAGACAAACAGGAGCCGAGGGGCTGGATGCAGGCTGCTGTGCTTGGTCCTAGAAGCCCGTGGTGCCTGGGATCCCACAAAGGGAGGCAGTGCATGGAGGTGAGAGGAGAGCTCCAAGGGGGAAACAAAAGTTAAACCCAGAGAGAACACCCTAGAGATCATCAAAACAGGAGACCTAGGCTAGGAGAATCCAGGGAAAATAGCACAGAGATGAGAAGGGATTGGAGCAGAGGTCAGGAGATGGAGTCTAGAGAAATTCCCCAAGGCAGAGATACTGCCTGCAACTGCTATGGAGCCGTGACTCACCATGTGGCCTGGACTGGACCTAGCTGTTTACCTGCCCGAGTTCAAAGAATTTCTGTGTTGTTGACCTTGTGCTGCTTCACCTTCGGACAAAAGGCTTGGCTGAAAGGACGGTGCAGATGAATAAGGAAGCCTGAAGCCGAGTTTTGGAGATTAGCCACGAGAGTAGAGGTTTCTCATGGCTTAATTTTTTGGTCCCTGTTGCCTAAGACTTTTGATCTGGCTAATCGCTAATGAGACTTTCCTAGATCAGCTCCACCCAGACTGAACTGAAAACTTAGAAGACAAATAGACATATACTGTCTGCGTGTTTTGTCTTGAGAACTGGTCTTTGCCAGCAGGTGTGAGTTGGCCCAGGAGGACTCCGCCACTGAAGGGCTTGGACTGGCAATGAACTTCCCCAGAATTCAAATCCGTTTCTCTGAGTTCATAGCTTCTGGCTGACTTCTCTCCTCATTGGTTCAGTCACCTTTCACTGTCAGCCGTGTTTTGAGTTAAACTGACCTTTCCTCCCCCGGAGAGGCCAGGCCAAAGAACAACAGTGGCCCTGGAGAGGGATCCTCCCCAACCTACTTATCATCAGTCTCCATCGTATAAACACGGATTCCAGGCCTCAAGGTAGTCCAACTGAGTAAGGATCTCTGAGGTTGTACCACCACTGATTTAGGGTTTTTCTCTCCCACTCTGACACCACCCTGATTAGCCTGGATGGAGGACAGCCCATCTTCTGTCTATGGAGTTTCCAGCTGTCTTTCATGCCTGTAGATATATTACCCAATTTCTGATTCAGGTGCAATTCCTGTACATAGAGTCTTAGCTGCAGCTGATATTTGGTGAGCCTACTGTCATTTACCTCTCTACCTTCCAGTTCAAGGCTTTTTGATATCCACGCTACAGTGGAAAAGTGATTAAAAGCATCTAATCAACCAGCTCTTGTGTCTATTTCTCAGAAATCACTGTACTAGGAAGCAAACAGTAAAGGAAAGGGCCCTGAATTTTGAATCAGAATATCTAGTCAAGCTTTTCAGACCAAACCTTCTCCATTATTGCTAGATAACCTGAGGCTAATCATCTTACCTTTCTGAGCTTCAAGTTTATCATAATCATCACAGAGCTAACATTTGTGAGGCAGTTACTATATGCCAGGCACTTCTTAAGCGCATCATTGGCTTTAATGTTTCCAAAGCACTATCAAGTAGATAGTAAATGTTCATTCCACAGAAGAGAAAACTGTGTCTCAAAAAGTTTAGGTAACTTGCCCCCAGGTAAAAATGTCTCACAATTTGTGGGGTCTGGATTGGAATCCAGACCAGTGTGATGTCCCTGCTCTTAAGTGCATTTGCTAAGTGATCATAATAATGTCCTACCCTGTGCATCTCATAGAGTTATTAGGAGAATATTGGGTGACAGTGAATTTGATATAAAATTACCTCCCCTAAACTAGAAGTTACTACAGCCAAAGACTGTGTCTGATTTGTCTTTGCTGCTCCATTACCTGACATTGTACTTAGCATATTAGGAGACACTCAGAAACACTGGTTGTATGAAAATGTATAAATGATTAAAGAACAAATTAACAAACGAAAGCTGCCCTATATAAAGGAAGGTCTGTGGATCAACCTCCCCTACCAGAGTGACAAAGGCCCCAGAGATACCTTCCCTCTGTAATCCTCTGTGGGCATTGGGTCATGAGGGTGGTTTCCCCAGGATTCCATGTGCATGAGGTCTTGATGGGCCTACTTGGAGAAACAGTAACCAGACATCTGGGAATTGTGTTTGGCCCTGTGAATCTGGACCGGCTCTGCAAACTTTAAACCTGTCCACATGCACCCTTGCCACGCAGCAGGTGTCGATAAGAGGCCCACCATTCTTGCCTCATCCTTCTTCACAATCCCCTCTCGGGTCTCAGCTGGCCTCCTCATGCTGGGCCTTGTGCCTCTTCTCCTCTTCTGGCCTCTTACTCTCCTCTACATCCTTGGCCTGCCCTGCCTTTTTGGTTCTGACCTTGGCTCTCCTGTTTTGCAATGGGCATTTACCCTTTGGAGTGCATCTGCAGCTGCTGCTCTGGGCAAACACCCTTCCCACTCAACCTTGGCCTCCGCATCCCCTGCCCATAAGTCTGATTGGAATCAGACACCGGAACAAAGCCTGTGAGTCAAAACCAGGGGATAAAAGCTCTCACCTGCATTCTCAGGGAGAGCTTCCAGGTAAGCAGGGAATTCATCCTGCAGCTGCGTGAGCTGGAGTGCCTAAACCCAGCCCAGAGATGTGGACACTGATTGACTGTTGGTGGGTGACAAATTTGGTTGGGATACATTACTGTGCCACTTACATAGAGTAAAAACAACCCTTTCAGAAACATGTCCCAAATCCTCGATGCTTGGGGTCCCTTAGGAAATTGAAGAAAAAAAAAATTCAAATGAAAAATTTTCTCCATTAGCATCATTGTAAGAAGAAAGGGGAGCAAGAACTCCCTGACTTGAGGGTACAATGAAAATAGCACTGGAAGTAACTTACTGATATCATGCAGCAGGAAACTGACAAGGACTACTGAAACACAGAAACAATGACAAGAACGTGGAGATAAATGTTAGAGCGAAAGGATAAACTGGGCCCTCACAAAGCTGGACTGGGTGATAATAAGGTAGCTGCTATTAGCCAGGAATTCCCAGCCAAGTGAGCCGTGTGGGTTAGCAGCCAGGGCCACCAGGTGGCGCTAGAACAGAGCCTGCGGGGAATGTGAGAGCGGCTCAGGCGGTGAGAGAGAGCAGCCTGCAGAGGGAGGAGGGCTTTGGGCTGAGGGCTCAGCAGTTCCACTGGTGGCTGCTCAGAGGTGAAGAAGTGAAGGCATCTTGGTCCTCACACCCCCGAATATCCTTTCCCAGGCACCAGGCTGGTGAAAACTAAGAGGGCACATTCTCTACCAGTTTCCCGGAAACAAAATTCCCAGCTGGTCTCTAGTTAACATTTCAAACAAATGGCTCTGCTGTGAGATTGGACCACGCTACCTGTCTCACCTGGGAAAAAAAAAAAAACTTCCTGTTTCCTCACTTGAATTTTCTACCATGATCCCAAACTAGATGAAATATATAAAAAGAGTTTAGCATAGTGACAGCTGCCCAGTAAATGTCCAACGAACATTAGCTCCCCTTCTTAAATGAGCTCCATTTGACTCTGTCGCCAGCCTCTTACCCCCTTGGATCCAAATGCCCCTCTTAAGCAAAGCGCTCTTGCCCCCCACCCAACCCCCCTGTAAAGTTCACAGCCCCTGCAGCCAGAGAGCCTTTTGTCCCAGAGCCTTTGTTCCAGATTTCTCCCTGTGAGGCCTGAGCAGCTGCCAGGGGCCACCCTAGAAGCTGGAATCCCAGCTCACAAACAGAGCATTATACATGTTCCATCTTCTGCCCCCTCTCCAGCCTGCTTGCCCCAGCCCCACTCCCAGCCGCCGCACACCCTCGCCCTTACGACACCCCCCTTGGCCAACAATGTGTTTCTAATCTGCCTAGGAACAGTCACCACACTGGGGTTTTCCTGCCTGGCCTAATCAGCTTCTCCTCAGGGCCTCCCCGTCCCAGGGCGTGTAACCCAGAGGCTTGCACGGAGATGATCAGATTGCAGGGAACAGTATGTTTTCCTCCCTGCCTCTGCTTGTTTTCTTCAGGGGCTCAGGCCAGCCAGCTGAGCTGCCTTTCTCTTGTTCTGCTCTGCGCCCTCCCTCACACGTGGTCTGACGACAGTGGGAGTGGGAGGTGAGAAGAGCCAGTGAAATGCACAGGGAGCTTGCAAAGCCCGCTTGGAAAACAAGTTGCAGGAAGATTTGGCTACAGGGAGGCAGCGTTGGTGCTGCTTTGGGGAGCAGTCTGGGAGCCCGGAGGAGGAAGGCTCAGGGAATTTGTGCAAACCGGTTCTGCCCAGATCTCATAAAATGTTTTGTTCTTGCTTTGTTACTTCTTATTTCTCCCTTCCCTGTGCTGAGCTGTCATTTCTTAGTCCGGCCAGACCCACAGGAGCTCTAAGCAGTAAACACCCTGGTTTCCAGGGTTTTCTCTTATTTTCTTTGAAAATGCAACAAAAAACAAATCAGAAGGGTGACAATACCAATGATAAAGACAAGGGATGTGTTTTTAAGCAGCATTTAGGTATAATATTTATGAGCCTGGTGCTTTATTCAACTTTATCCTTTCCATTCTTGTTTTTGGCAGTGGTAGGTAAGAAATCAGCCATGGGGCAATAAATGAAAAAAAAATACGCCCTTTTAGACTGCTATTAAAATAAGTATTTTCAGTAAAAACATTAAACAGTTAATAAAGTATGAGCATGTTTATCCCAGAAAGGGTTGAAGCCCCTTCGGTCAGATCACATTTTCCACAAGAGTTGGTAACAAGGTAACTAGGAATGTAAGAGGCAAGATTGGCCTCACAAAGAATCAGGGGGCCAGCTTGGGGGTGAATTTGCCTCCAGTACCTCCAATCCCAGCCCTGTCTGCTCTTTCTTCACCCCTCAGTGGTGACACTGCCCCCCTCACCCCCAGGGCCCAATGTTCTCAAGCTCTCTCACCTCTATCCTCCCTGTTATTCAGACCTGTACTCAGGAAAGGGCCTGAAATGAGCTATTTATATCCATGTTAGTAAAGAAAAATCATCGAGTTTTAGTGGCGTTTAGAGGCACCTTAAAATAACCTAACAAGGGACACTCATTCATGGTTGGTGGGAATGTAAAGTGGTGCAGTCGCTGTGGAAGACAGTTTGATAGTTTCTCAGTAAGTTAAGTATTGAATTACGTATGACCTGGCAATCCTCCTTCTAGATATATACTCAAGAGAATTGAAAGCAGGGTCTCAGACAGTTATCTGCAGACCGATATTCATAGTCATTATTCACAATTGCCAAAAGATAGAAGCAACCCAAGTGTCCATCAAGAGATGAATGGATAAGCAAAATGTGGTGTATACATATAATGGAATATTATGCAGCCATGAAAATAACAAGATTTTGATACATGTGACAACATGGACGAACCTTCAAGACATCATGTTGAGTGAAATAAACCAGACACAAAAGCACAGATAATGTATGATTTCACTGATATGAAACAATTAGAATATGCAAATCCATAGTCAGGTTACCAGGGGATGGGGATTTAAAGCTTTATTGGTACAGAATTTCTGTTGGAGATGATGGAAAAGTGTTGGTAATGGATAGTGGTGATGGTAGCACAACATTGTGAACATGATTAACAGCACTGAATTATACGTCTGAATGTTGTCAAAGGAGGAAATTTTAGATGTATGTATTTTACCAAAATATTAAAAAAAACACACACAAAAAAAAAAACAGAAAAAAAAAAAGAACTAACAACAGCCTTGTTTGGTGAATGAGCAAACTGAGGCCCAGAGACGTATTGCGTCTCACTGGTGGTTTCACAGCATGGTTTCTGGGACAGGACCTGCTCCTTTAAATCCTGTTTCCACCACACCCCACTGCCCCACTCTGATGGCCATGTCACCAGCTTGGGACCTTGGGCAAGTTGCTGTGAGTAGTAACAGAGACCACCCCACAGGTGTGTGAGGGGTATATGGCATTTTGCCGAAGAGCACTTGTCTCAGTCCCTGCTGTGATGAAAGTGCCATAAGAGGTGGCTGCCAATACTATTATGGTGTCATGATAATTCAGGAGTGGGGAGGCAAGAAGAGAAAGGACAGTAGAGCTGTCTGGATTTCTAAGATGCATTTTCTTCTTACACATTAGGCCGGACCTGCTACAGTTAGAGGGCATGGTTGCTGGACTCCTTGGCAAAAGGACAGACATGGCGTCTGCCATCTATTAGGGGCTTGTTGAGATTTTAATACTTGCATTTGGCCTGGAGTTTTATTCTTAACCCTTCCTGCCTGGATATCCCAGGGTAACTCATTTTCATTTTCTCCATAATTCTCTGAGACAGAAGATCTGGCTTTGGGTCCAGTCCCACCATTTATTAGTGTCTGGTCAAAGGCAAATAAAGGGTGAAAGCAAGAGGTAATTTTCTTGTGAGGCAAGATTTCAATGCAAGAGGCTTGGAAAGCCTACCAATAGTTAAGTGATGGTTTTGAGGATTTGCCACATGTAATGTGTGACATTCAAAACCACTTATTCTAGGACACCCACTCTTCCCCCTAAAGCCTTTTTCCCCTCATTCTAAGAAGTCACTGAGTGTAAGACACAGCATCTGGTTAATAGCAGCTATGGGGTGGAGGGAACACTTCTATGTGAAACATACACGTCAATTGTGAGATAAGAATTTCTGAAATGTCAAGTGTGAAAATTAAGCTTCTTGGAATTAAAGACACAATGATGTTCTTACGATTTCAAAGAGAGACTGGCCTGGGTAAGGGTAGTGGAAGTCTGTGTACATAAAGCTGCTCATCAGGGCAGTAGAACATTCTCAAAATTCTTCCTTTTATTTATATACCTTCTTTGACACGTTCCTCTCCTGATCCTCCAGCCTTCCATTTTCCTTTCTGCCAGTTTGGCCAATGGCATTTGCATCATTTGCTGCTTAGACTTCCAGGCAAACACAGCCTTATAGCCCTGAGACAGGTATCTGGACCATGTGGTACTCAGCAAGCCCTGTTTTGACCATACCCATGGACACCCAGTAATACTGTTTACTTCATCACTTTCTTTTAAATATCTTACTTAAAGCAGTTTGCTTCAGAAAAAAACTTCACAATTAAGTGCAAACTCAACTTGATTTTTGTGCATAGAAAGCATAAAGGTAATGAAATGAAGACAGGAAACAATGAAAACAAAGCAGTTATTAATTTTCACACCTTGCATGTAGCAATAAATCCAATCAATTTATGGGTTCCTATAAACCCCTTTACGTTCCTCAATGAGAAGAATGGAGCTGTTTATAGTCTTTCAATAAAAAAGGAATATTCAGTTCAATGTGACTAAGTTTAAGAAGATGATGAGGTGCTACATCAATTTAAGTTAGTTATGTAGGCCCTGAAGCCAGTCTGCCTGGGTTTGGGTCCCAGCTCCTCGCTCAGTAGCTGTGTGACCTTGGGTAAGTTTCTCAGCATCTCTGTACCTCAGTTACTCATTTGCCAAATAGGGCTAATAATAGCACCTACCTTGGCATTGTTTCTGATGACTGAATGAATTAATACAAGCAAGATACTTAGGACAGTGCCTGATACTGTAAGTAAGTAAGCTCTCAATAAATGTTAGTTCTAACAATACTAATTATGTAGTTACAGTATTAGCATTGGTAGTATTCATGGATTTTAAATCTCTACTCGCTGGAGTACAGAATCAGAAAGACTTTTTCATTTTGTTTTTTTAATTACTTAACTACTTTCTCTGGGAGGGTTGGTTACTAAGAAGTAATGTTTAGCCAAAATGATGAAAGTGACTTGCCCAACAAACTTTTTTCAGTAAGTCATTTGAAGCAATCTCCAGAATCTAGTCTTCCTTGGAATGTGTTGAATTATCTGCAATGTTTGAAAACTAATGGAAAATGGCCTCCTTATCCACTCCCTGCTGATATTCAGTTAGAAAAAGACTTATAGAAATCTTTTTTCTGCTTTCCAAGGAACTCTTTATAATATTAAAAACAATTGTGAGCTAGTTATTCAGATGAGTTCATAACTATAAGTTTCAGATATAATGAAAATAGTTTTTGATATTTGAGATTGGGTGATTTGAAAGACGTGTTGCCAGGTCTGTGGTCTGAATCATGGGAACAAGGCCAGCTACCATTTATTGAGCATTCACTATGTGTTCTGCCAGATTAAATAATTTAATTCTTGTAATTACTCAATGGGTTAGGTACTCCGAATGCCCCCATTTTACAGCTGAGAAAATCAAGGCTCAGGGAGGTCCAGTTACTTTCGATGATTGTGGTGGATTGTGTGGATTTTTTTTTTCGAACTTTGCAACAGGTTTTTATTTTTGCTTTATGTCTATTACAGTGTTTGAAACTTAAAGAAATACATTTTCTCTTCAAAGGTGGATGTGTATATGAATATCATTTGTCTGGACTCAGCACCCTCAATGCCTGTGTCTGCTCTGAAATCATCAAGCTGTATCTGTCTCCCTAGGGCTGTGAGAATATGGAAAATAGCCAGATGGTTTATGGTTCTTGGAAAAATAAAAATGAAATGAATTCTGAAAGAAAAACCAGTGAGGCAAAGGGATGGATTCATCTGCTTAGGGTCTGTAGCTGGGAAGCCTACCTGCTCTTGAGGGACATCTGGTATGTCTTGGCTTTGTGGTAAAACACGACTAATGATGGATTTAAGACTGAAATTCAGGTCTCTCTTCAGTGCCAGAGCCTGGCTTTGCACCTCTCATGCTTCTCTGCCTCAGTAGGAGCTGCAGTGCAACTGAGGCTACAGCTCTGCCTTTGTCTTTCCCAGGAGTCTTGGCCTCTGAGCCAGGCACTGGGGTGGGACATTCTGCTCTCTGTAGATTCCTGCTGGTCCAGCCCTACCTGGAAACCCAGATGGTGAGCAAAGGAGCCTGTGGGCATGGTGTGTGCAACACTATGTGCAGGAGTGATCCATGGCCCCAGAGCCTGTAAAGAAGCCACAGTGCCCTCTCCCTTACCTGGGACCACTGCCTACCCCACTCCCTTCCTTCCTTCCTTCCGCCCCCCCACCCCATTACTGGGAAATCCTGCCCCTTCCACTGCAACCACTGCTTTTTCACCCTCCTTTCATGTACCAGCAAAACCGTCTCTGTTGGTGTATATACTAGGCTTTGGGAAAGGCTGAATTAGCACATAGAAGAGCTCTAAGACATGCATGAATAAATGATAAATATAATTGGAAGTTTCTTGGACTATAGGTTCCTTACAGGCAAGAACATTGTCTGATTCATCTCCACCTCCCTGGGACCTATATTAATGCCTGGCACAGAACATGTGTTCAAGGAATATCAGTTATTGAGTGGATGGTACACAGGAGCAGGACAAAAGCTGAAGAAGAAATGATGAGTTTGAGTCTTATTTTTAGTGCCAATGTTCAAAAGTAATTTTTAAAAAGTTCTACCAGTCCAAACTATTTCATTGAACATCTAGTACATCTCAGCTCTGGGAAGATCTTCCTATTACATCTCACCCCCTTCCTATTCCCACCTCATTCTGGAAGCTCTCTAGTTTTTTGGGAATGCTCTAAAAGCAGAGGGCTGGTCATAGGGAGATGGGCTGGGACAAGAGGCAGGAGTGGAAGAAAAGTAAGCGATGTCACAGAGAAATATGAGTAAAAAAAACACTTCCATTTCTTCCCATGCACCCTGTCTGCTGATACCAACGTTAAGAAGTGTTGTCATTAGCCCTTCCTACCCTTACTGGTGCTGCAGCCTGAATGAGGTACTCCAGAGATGGAGCTTTAATGCTTGAACGAGATTTAAAAGTGCGATTATTTTGTCATTTTCTGAGGCCAAACTTCTTTCTGACTCCTCCTGGTTTCTTTCAGGTCTTGAGTATTCCTGACTGCTGATGTTTCTTTTCCAAACAATTGAGATATGTAAACTCAGGGAAGGCTTGAGGAAGAAAGAAGCCTCTGAGGAGGGTAAGGGGTTAGGTTTTAGAGGAAGACACAGAGAAAGGGGGAGCTCTCCTTGGTAGGAGCACCTGCTAAGGAAGAGAGGTCTCTTTGGATGAGCCCCAGAAGGACCCATGTCAGAGGTCCACGTGGGGAACCTCATCCTGTCAGGGTGGAAGCAGTTCTGGGAATTGAGCTCACAGAGGCCCTGGGGAGTCCTGAGGAGCCCCGACTTCAGGTTGCCATGGAGAGCCTCATCACTTCATCACCACAGATTTCCTCAGACATCATGGAGCTCATGAAAAGAAAACTCCTAGAGGGTGTATTAGGTTCCTAGGGCTTCTGTAACTAAGTACCACAAACTGGTGGCTTAAAATAACAGAAATTTATTCTCTCACAGGTCTGGAGGCTGAAAGTCAAAATCAAGGTGTTGGCAGGTCTGTGTTCCCTCAGGAACCTGAATGGGAAAATCCTTTCTTGTCTCCTCTAGCTTCTTGTGGTAGCTGGTAATTCATGGCATTCCCTGGCTCCAGTCTCTTTTCACGTGGCCTTCTCTCCAGTGTATGTCTCTGTGCTTTTTCGCTCTTCTAAGGACACCAGTCATATTGGATTAAAGGACTACCCTACTCCAGTATGACCTCATTTTATTTTAATTAAATCTTCAGTAACCCGATTTCAAACTAAGATTACATTCTGAGGTACTGGGGGTTAGGACTTCAGCATGTCTTTTTTAGGGACAGAACTCTACTCATAACAGAGGGGAAGGGAACTAAAATGCAAAAGGAGCCAGGAGAGCTGTCTCCAGCCCCTACGGAGGCACAGCTGTTAATGTTTTGCTCTCTGCCCTTTAGTTTTCTTTAGAGATTCTTGGGATTGTTAGTCACAGCCCAGCTTTTAGTATTATTAGTTATGGAATTCAGCTTTGAATTTGGCCTTTCTAGATAGGACTATTGTGGCCTCCTGGTTTTATACTTTATTGTCTTTGTTTTCCTTCACTCCTAAGAGCTATGTGTTTTGGTGTTTTCCCCCTCCAAGCAATCTTAACTCTCTTTTCTCCTAGGTCAGTCATGGCTCCTTGTTATTTCAATTCCAGCTCAATATCATATTCCCTCAGGACATGCAAAATATGTGACCTTGAACATATTCTGCAAAACAGGCTAACATGTTTTGTTAGCCTGGCCCTGACATGCTCAAAGCTGACTTAATCAGCATGTCCCGGACCTCAAGTACCTCAGTCTTGGCCCAGCACTGGGCACAAGACAGGGTTATTTTTATGTGGGTTTGCGATCTTGACTGTTAAAGGCTTTAGATAACTAAAATCAAACTCGCTTGTGATCCAGATCATTGAATGTGACAGATACACATAATAACACTCCTTGGGTATGTGGCTGAGTATGTTACATACAACACACATACCTGTTAGGCCCCCTTATTGAAGACAAGCTCTGACATTTTTACTTTTTTCCTTTGAAACCCTAGATTAGACCATAGGAAATGTCACCCTACATTGGGCACCTTCTCCATTCAACTCAGGCAAAAGGAACAACCAACCTCTACCATTAGGCATTCTGCTAATCACTTCTCAAGCATTTTCTTATTTAATGTGGTTGTTCTCATAACAACCCTGTGGGGTGGCCAGCATTTTAAAAATGAGGAAACTGGAACTTACAGAGAGAAAATAATTTGTTCAAAGTCACATATTTTGCATGCTGCAGAACCAGGACTTGAACCCAGATCTATGTGAAGCCCAAACTCAAGCTTTCAACCAACACACTTGGGAACCAAGGCATTTTCTGTGAGAATTATAATGTCAACAATGTACCCTAAATCACTCTCAATTCTCCCAATAACCATGATTGTCTTGTTATCTATAAGTTAATTAAATCCTTCTTGAATCTAAATGCTCTACTTGCACAATGTCTTGAGTAAAAGGACATCGTTGGTTTAGTATGTGCTGTTTTTCCCTCTATTAGAGCTAACGCTATCCCGTCAACCTTTAAGGAGCAGCCCTTAATACGAATACTATAAGATTTGTAAATTCCAATTTCCCCTAACAGGAATCTTTGATTTTCTTTAGATTTGTTATATCACACTTTAAAGGCCTTACCTTTCCAGGTGAAAAAGTCATGTTTTCAGTGTTTTGGGAAGGCAGCCGTTGCGCACCACCCTCCCTGCGCCTCACACTCCGGGCAAACCAAATAGGCTGTTCCTGTGTATGTTTTTGGTTTCCCACTACTCTTCTAACTGAAATTCACTTCCCTTTTCTCCACCTGCTCCTCAGCTCCTCGTAGCCAAGATCTATGCTTCATAACCAGCTCAAAGGTCACCCGTCCTTGATTTCACCTTCCTGTGACGTAATCCCACAGGACTATTTACCTTCTACTACTTCATATGGTACTTACTGCTTTGTCTCTTGGATTTTACCTATACTAAACATTTCTTATTTCTCCTTCGAGATTGCAAGCTACTTGAGGGCAAGTTTTGTACCCATTGCCTAGTGTCTTACATTAAAGCAGGTACTCACATATTGGTTTGATGCATGAATGAATATTAAATACACGGCTTTGCTTGATTTCTTTTCTGGAATGTTTTCATTTCTTTATCAGGAGACAGATAACTGCTTGAAGCATTCTAAGTGATATATCACTGTGAGTTTATACAAGGCTATGACGATGTTTTATAGTTTGTGTTTGACCCTTCTGGCAATCTCCAACATTTAAAATTAAAATTTAAAATCACAATAGCACATTGACTCAAAGACTTCTTGGAAAGGCTGAGTCCTTTCCTGGATCATGACTGGGAACTCTGTACTTGTCATCTTGAAATGGAGTGTGGCTAATTCTCTCATAAATGCATTACTTTGCTTAGCTTTTCACTAATCTGAAAAATACTTTAGCTTACATATAATATGAAGATTGCCATGGGTGCTTTTTCAAATTATATACTTTACAGAGCTGTTATCATTTCTTTCATGTACCACTACTGCCAGCAAAGTCTCAAAATAAAAGATACCTCTGTGGCAAAAAAAACCCACAAAAAGCAAAAAACACTGAACATCCGTATTCATCTCCCCCAATACTTAAAATCTGCACATGAGTTGACTGAAATGTCTGGCCCATGCTGAAATGCAGAACTATCAACCATGGCAACAATTGTGACAAGTACTGGCTAAGACTTCATTCTCTGCCCACACACCATGGATATTTTGACTAACATTATTCAAAATATATTGCGTATTCACATGTACCTGAAGTCGTTCAGAATACTGAAAGGCCCAATCTGCAAGGAATTCAAAGGCCCAAGAGCTGCCTTTCAGATCCTAATTTGCTCTTTTTTAGAAAGAACTGAAGGTGTACAGAGAAGAAAGTGAGACCATGATTATCCATTAATTACTGTTGCAGTCATGTGGAGCTCCTATGTGATTACATTCTTTCGAGAAGATCATATTGCTTGCAAAATAAGGGCTATCAACTGAGTTTAATTTTAGTCTATTTTCCTAGTAGATAAAAGAAATTTGCTCTGTCTCAGTATTCCAAAGCCATCCCAGAAGCAGCAGAACTCAAAGGTTAATGTGCATAATAAAGAATTACCTGGGGAGTTTCTTGTCTAAATGCAGACCCACAGGCCCCACCCCAGAACAACTGGTTCAGCATCTCTGGGAGTAAGGCTAAAAATATGTATTTTGTAATAAGCCCCCCTAGGATTCTGATCAGAGGTTCTGGGAACTCACTTTGAGAAAAAGATTAGAAGTGATAAAGGAGAATAGAAAGGTGCTTACTTGCTGTGAGTTGTGGGGTCGGTGTAGCTCCCTGCTGCCCCCTGCTTACCACAAGAAACTGGGTCAAAGTGGTGATGGAAATGCCACAGGCTGATAGTATAAGGAGACCAGGGTACTTGCCCCTAAGCAGCTGTGAGATTTTGGAGAAGCACTTCACCTCTAATACCATCGTTCATGAAATGAGAGGGTTGGGCCTGATTATCTCCAAGGATGCCCTACTGCTCCGTGGCTTCATTCGGCAAAGGTTGAGGCTTTGCCTCTAGGGCAGTGCTACATAATAAAACTATAATGTGAGGCACATGTGTAATTGAAACTCTTCTAGTGGCTGCTTTTAAATAAATAAAAGGAAACAGGTGAAATCAGTATATTTATTTAGCCCAATATATCCCAAATATAATAACATCACCATGTAATCAATTAAAAATTATTGAGATAATTTACATTCTTTTTTTTTTTTTAGTAAGTCTTGGAAATCTGGAGTATATGTTATACTTTCAGCACATCTCAGCTCAGACTAAGACAATTAAGTGTTAAATAGCCAAATGTGACTTGGCTACAGTAGTGGACAGTGCAACTATAGAGTAGGGTTGGCAAATTATGGCCCATGGGCCAATCATGGTCTGCTGCCTATTTTTGTATGGCCCCCTAGCTAAGAATGGTCTTTACTTGTTTGAATGATTGAAAAGAAGAAGAAGAAGAATACTTCATGACACGTGGATAATTATATGAAATTTAGATTTCAGGCCCATAAATAAAGTCTTACTGGAACACAGCCATGCCCATTCATTTAGTATTGTCCATGGCTGTTTTTAAACTACAGCAGAGTTGAGCAGTTGCAACAGAGACCATGTGGCCAGCAAACGCTAAAATATTTATGAAGATGTTCTTTATAGTAACAGTTTGCCAACCCCTTCTCTAACACATCTCAGAAAGGAAGCTAATAACTAACCATGGAGGGCTGGCTCCCTCTGGCCTTCTGACACTTGCATGTAAGAAAGGATGACTCCTGTTTGCCTTGGATGAGATAGCAAGCCTCAATCCAAAGAGATGGGGGCTGGAGAGTAGAGGTGCAGAGGGCTGGCCAACAACACAGAATACTGATGGAGAGCCATAGCATACAGAAAAGTCTCCAGGCCCTACATGAGGGATTGGAGCACGGCAGAATTGTTGGAGGTGGCACCCTAAGGGAGAAGGGGACTTGAAGATGGATTTGGTCAACTTAAAAAATCTAACCATTTACCTGAGGAAGGATTTTGGATTTGAGTCTTAGTTAAAATGAGTACACATAACAGCATCTGTTTGTTCTTCTTCGTCATTGTTTTGTCTTCAAAGGTCTGTTCTTAATTGGCAATGAATTTTTTAAAGTCCGTTACTTCAACTGCATCCCATCTGGTGGTCCTCTCAAGATCCGGATCTGCTCAGAATGGTTTTGTTGGTTGGTTTGTTTTTCTATTGCCCTGCCTGCATATGTGGGTGATGGGGGGGGGGGGGGCAGTCTATTCCAGGCCCTTCAGTCCAGGAAATCTTCCCTGGGATTTAACTACATCAAAGGCATGGTTTAATTCATCAACCCATTGTCTGGCCCCAACCTTTCCAGTTCCTGTAAATTACCTCTGAACAAAATAAAGATAACATTTATTAAATTTTCTCTTTTAAACAATTGGGAAAATATGACGAAGCCTTTGGAGGGTGAGGGATGCACAAAACTTTCCCTGACCTCTTTGATCCATTTCCTTGTGAGTTACAAATTTCTGGTAGTATTCCTTTAATGTGGTAGAATTTTTGCTGTATTATTCCATAAGCCTTTCTTCTCTTAATCTTTTTGACCCAGTCATTTCTGCTTTCATTCGTCAGAAATCTTTTTCAAGCACTATCACATCCATAATCTCATTTTAGTCTGAAAAATAGTCCTATGTTGTGGGAAAGGTATTATTAATTCCACTTTTAGAGATGAAGGAAAAACAGAGAGATCAAGAGACTGGCTTAGGTTCACACAGCTCATTAGTGGCCAAATTCAGCTAATAACAGTCTTGACTGCTGGGCTTGTGGTCTTTCTGCTACATTTTCTTGGCTGCCTGTTATTTTCGACTCATACTCATTTTCTTACCCTCTTCTTACTTTATCTTAATATTTCTTCCTCCCAACTCATTTTAACTTTAGTCTACACTTTGTCCACCCTCCTAGTCCTCTTCCTCCCTCCTAGCCACAATCCGGGGCTCTCCAAAGCACCCAGGCCTGCTATGGCCCCCTCAGTATCACTTCTTGCTAGAACAACAGGTCACAATCATGTCCTGAACATCTCTCTTCTCCTCTTCACTGACTCAGGCCCACATTCTGCTTTGTTCCACAGTTTTTCAGTCAAGTCCCACTTCATGATGTGGGAAAGAAGATGACTCTTGTCTGAATTTAAGGTGTCCAAAGCTGGGATTCCCAGCTATGATTCTCTTGAGCCCTAGCACAAGATTTGGGTAATTGTAAATGCCAGTACTATTGTAGTGCATTTTTTGGTATGTAACACTACTTTTAACTTCCTACAAGTGCTAGAATGCAGGTGAATAAAAATTAATGACAAATCTATGATTTGGGGCATACAATATACAAAGATATAATTTGTAACAATTACAAAAAAAGGTGGGGGGTTTGAGGGGTATAGGAACTGTGTTGTATATGCTTTTGAAGTCAAGTTGGTATAAAATAAAATATTATTGTAATATACCTAGGGTATTAAATTTTAAACTCCATGGTAGCCACAAGGAAAATATATGAAAAATAGATCCAGAAAGAAATGAGAAGTGACTCAACATGGTACCATAAAAAATGAAATAAATATGAAAGTAGGCATTAACAGAGGAATTGAGGGACAAAAAAGTAATAAGACTTGCAAAGACTAAATAACAAAATGGCAGAAGAAAGTCCTACATTATTAGTAGTGACTTTAGATGTAAATGGATTAAATCCTTCAGTCAAAAGGCAGAGATTGACAGAATGAATAAAAAGCATGGGCCAACTATATGCTGTTTATAACAGATTCACCTTAAATTCAAAGACATAAGTAGGTTGCAAGTGAAAGGATAGAAAAGAAATATATCATGCAAGTAGTAACCGTAAGAGAGCTGCAGTAGTTATTCTAATATTAGATAGAATAGACTTTAAGTCAAAAACTGTTACAAGGACAAAGAAGGTCAATATATACTGATAAAGAGGTCAATTCAACAAGAAGACTAAACAGCTATAATTATATATGCTTCTAAAGGAAAGCCCCCAAAATATACGAAGCAAATACTGTCAGATTTGAAGGGAGAGGTAGATGTTTCTACATTTTAGGAGATTTTAATATACAACTTTTAATGATAGATAGAACATCTAAAGAGAGGATCAACAGGGAAATATAAGAATTGAACAATACTCTAAACCAACTAGACCTAACAGACATATATACAACACTTCACCTAAAAACAGCAGAATACACATTCTTCTAGAGTGCACATGGATCATTCTCCAGGATAGACCATAACTTAGGACACAGAACAAGACTTAATAAATTCAAAAATATTGAAATTATATGATGTATCTTCTCTGACCACAATGGAATGAAATTAGAAATCAATAACACAGGGATAAACAGAAAACCCCTGAATATATGGAAATTAAACAATGTACTCTTAAACCACCAATGGGTTGAAGAGGAAATTACATGGCAAATAAGGAAATATCTTAAGGTAAATGAAAATGAAAATACAGCATACAAAACTTGGGAGATATAGCAAAGGAAGTACTGAGAGGGGAAATATATAGCTTTAAAAACTTACATTAAAAAAACAAGAAAGTTCTCAAATCAGAGAATTAACCTCAAAACTGGAAGAACCCAGTAAAAGAAGTACAAACTAAACCCAAAACAAGCAGAAGGGAGGAAAGAACAAAGTTTAGAGTGTAGATAAATGAAATAGAGAATTAAAAAAATAAATAAATAAATAAACACAGGAGAATTAAGAAAACCAAAACTTGGTCCTTTGAAAAGAACTATAAAGTTGGCTAGACTGACAAGGGAAAAAGAGAGAGGACACAAATAACTAAAATCAGAAATGAAAAGGGGGACATTATTACCAACTCAATGAAATAAAAAAGGACTATAAGAGATACTCTGAACAACTGGAAACTGTACATCAACAAATTAGATAACTTAGATGAAATGGACAGATCCCCAGAAATACACAAACTACTCTACACTGACTCAAGAATAAATAGAAAATCTCAACAAACCAATAACTAGTAAAGAAACCTCTTTACAGTCATCAGAAACCTCTCAACAAAGAAAAGTCCAGGAGACCAGGTGGCTTCACAGGGAATTTTACCAAACATTCCAAGAAGAATTAGCACCAATCCTGTTCAAACTCTAACAAACAATTGAAGAAAAGGGAAAAACTTCCTAATACATTCTATGAGGCCAACATCACCATAACTCCAAAGCCAGGTAAAGATACTACAAGAAAAGAAAATTACAAACCAATATCCCTTATGAATATAGATACAAAAATCCTCAACAAAATACTAGCAAGCCAAATCCAATAGCACATTAAGTAAACACACACTATGATCAAGTGTGATCAGGTAAGCAGCAGTGGTTCAACATAAGAAAATCAATAATATAATGCACCACAATAACAGAATGAAGGAATAAAACCACACGATCATCTCAATTGATGCAGAAAAAGCATTTGACAAAATACAGCACCTCTTCTTGATAAAAACTCTTAGAAAACTAAGAATAGAAGGAACCTTCCTTAACATAATAAAGGGCATATGTGAAAATTCCCCTGTTAAGTAATCCTATTTAATGGTGAATGACTGAAAGCTTTCCCTCCAAGATCAGGAACAAGACAAGAATACCCACTGTCACCACTGTTGTTCAATGTTGTACTGGAAGTTCTAGCCAGAGTAGTTAGGCAAGAAAAAGAAATAAAAGGCATCCAAGTCGGAAAGGAAGAAGTAAAACTTTCCCTGTTTGTAGATGATATGATCCTAAATAGAGAAAATCCTGAAAAATACACAAGAAAGCTCCCAGAGCTAATAAATGAATTCAGTAAAGTGGTGGGGACCAACACACAAAACTCAGTAATGTTTCTATACACTATTGATGAACCATCAGAAGAAATCAAGAAAAAAAAATCCGTTCATAACGGCAACTAAAAGAATCAAATATCCAGGAATAAATTAACCAAGGTTGGAAAGGACTTGTACACAGAAAGCTGCAAAACATTGCTAAAAGAAATCACAGAAGACCTAAATAAATAGAAAGGCATTCCATGCTCATGAATTAGAAGACTAAATACTGTTAAAATGTCAATTCTACTCAAAGCAATTTACAGATTCAGCACAATCCCAATCAAAATCCAACAATTTCTTTGCAGAAATGGAAGAGCCAGTCATCAAATTTATGTGGAAGGATAAGAGTCCCTGAACAGCCAAGACTATCTTGAAAAAGAAGAACAAAGGTGGTGGATTCACGCTTCCTGATCTTATTACAAAGCCACAGTAATCAAAACAGCATGGTACTGGCACAAGGACAATCATATAGACAAATGGAATTGAATTGAGAGTTCAGGAATCAACCCTCACATTTACGGCCTACGATTTTTGACAAGTGGGCAAAGATCACTCAATTAGGAAAGAATAGTCTCTTCAACAGATGGTTCTGGAGAAACTGGATCTCCATTTACAAAAGAATGAAGGTGGATACCCACCTCACATCATACACAAAAATTAACTCAAAATGGATCAAAGACCTAAATATAAGAGCCAGAACTATACAGCCTCCAGAAGAAAATATAGGGAGGCATCTTCAGGACCTTGTGTGAGGCAACAGTTTCTTAGACTAGACACCCAAAGCACAAGCTACAAAAGAGAAAATAGATAAATGAGACCTTCTCAAAATTAAAAACTTTTGAGCATGAAAGGACTTTATCAAGAAAGTAAAACAAACAACATACACAATGAGAGAAAATATTTGGAAACCACATATCTCATAAAGCTTTAATATCCAGAATATAAAAGGAAATCCTTCAACTTAACAACAAAAAGACAAACAACCCAATTTAAAAATAGGCAGAAGACTTGAATAGACATTTCTCCAAGGAAGTTATACAAATGGCCAAAAAAGCACATGAAAATATGCTTAACATCATTAGCCATTTGGGAAATGCAAATCAAGACCAGAATGACGTACAATTTCATATCTGCTAGAAAGACTAATAGTAAAAAATCAGAAAATTACAAGTGTTGGAGAAGATGTGGAGAAATAGGAACACTAATTCCTTGCTGGTGGCAATGTAAAATGGTGCAGCCACTGTGGAAAACAGTTTGGTAGTTCCTCAGAAAGTTAAGTATAGAATTACCAGCAATCCCACTTCTAGGCATATACCCAAAAGAATTGAAAGCAGGGACTTGAACAGATATTTGCAGACCAATGTTCATAGTGGCATTAATCACAACTGCCAAAAGATAGAAGCAATCCAAGTGTCTATCAACAGACGAATGGATAAGCAAAATGGATGTATACACATAATGGAATATTATGCAGTCATGAAAAGGAAAGAGGTTTTGGTACATGCGATAACATGGATGAAACTTGAGTACATCATGGTCACTGAAAGGACAAATATTGTATGATCTCACTGATTTGAAACAATTAAAATAAGAAAACTCATGGAGTCAGAATCTAGAATATGGTTACCAGGGGACAGGGTCAGTATAAGGAATAGAAAGTTAAGGCTTAAAATGTACAAAGTGTGGTTGGTGGTTTGAAGCTGTATGTACCCCAGAAAAGTTCTTAAATTTAATCCCTACCTATGGATGTAAACCCATTGTAAGTAGGACCTTTGATGAGGTTACTACAGTTAAGGGGTGTGTGGCCCAGCACAATCAGGATTGGTCTTAATCCTATTACTGGAGTCCTTTATTAGTAGAATGAATTCAAACATGAGAAAGAGAAAGCCACAGGAGGCAAGAAGCTGAACCTGGAAAAGAAGAAAAATACCAGGAGATGCCACCATGTGCCTTGCCCTGTGACAAGCTAAGGACCCCAGCATCAAGGGGAGCCAGCTCCAGAATGCCACAGTCTTCCAGGAAAAAGCATTGCCTTGATCATGCCTTGATCTGGACTTTCTTTTAGCCTCAAAATTGTAAGCAAATAAATTCCCATTGTTTACGCCAAACCATTGCATTGATAATTTGCTTGAGCCACCCAGGAAGCTAAAACCTACAGTTTCTGTTCAGGATGACAGAAAATTTTGGTAATGGATGGTGGTGATGGTAGCACAACGTTGTGAATCTAATTAACAACACTGAATTATATATTCGAATGAGGCTAAAAGGGGAAATTTAAGGTTGTATATATGGTACTGTAACAAAAATTTTTTTAAAAATCCATGAAACTGCACAACACAGTGAACCCTAAGTTAAACCATATACTGTAGTTAATAGTACAATTATAAAAATGTGCTCTCATCAATTATAACAAATGTACCACACCAATGCATGTTGTTAAAAATAGGGTGGTATATGGGAACCCTGTATTTTGTACATGATTTTTCTGTAAATCTATAACTTCTCTAATTTAAAAAAAAAAAAAAATTCCTCAGTCCTTATGAGATAAACAAAAATTCTGAATTGCGAGTTGCAAGGACAGCAAGCCATCAGGGAGACAGGCAAACGGCCAATGGTTCATGTTTGGATGACAAGGGAAGGAAGAATAAAATGCAAGAGAAAAACAAGTACTCTCCCTTCAAACCATTGGGAAACACCCTCTGCTTCCCTTCATATCCCAGCTGGGGAGGGCAACAGCAGCAGGACAAGAGGTCAGGAGGAAGCTTTCAATACCGGAGACCCTGCCTGCTACCAGGGGACCTGCTGGGGTTTATGCCACGGGGCCGGATGCCGGAAACGAGAGACACAGAGGATGTGGTGTGTGGTCCCTGCCAATGCCAGGGCCTGCCCTAAATTAACTGGACGTCAGCACACAGAACGCCATTCAGACACTGCTGCAGGAGGGGTTCCCATGGCAACCAACAGTTACCTAGCAACTCCACGTCCCCTCCTCTTCCAGAACGAAACTTTCCATTTGGAGCCAATCTACACTCTGGATAAAGTATAGGTTGGATAAAAGGTGCTGGAGATTGGGGCAGATACTGAACGGGGTGTTAAGGTATGGGAGGAAGAAATCTGGTTTTTATATTAAGCATCAAGCTTGAGAATTAAAAGCCAGTGGATCTCTAGGTAAAGATATACTTTCGCTGTTTTTCTTCTAGCCTGACTTTTTTTTCCATTTCTGGCTTTGGTTGAGGCTCTTTTATAGCCAAAGGCTACTGGTCACTGCTTCCTCCTGGCCCTTCTCTAGTTATCATTCTTGCCTATTGGAAGGGATGCTCTGCTGCCTAATGTAGTTCCCAAGTCAATTAATGGTCCCACCCCCATATCCAAGCTGGCTGGAATCCCTGTGCCCTGTCTGTATCTGAAGGATTAAAGGAAAGGGAAAGCACCCAGATGAGATCAATGTTAAAGAAAGTCAACTCCTGGGCCCCACCTTCAAGAACTGAAGTTGTTGAGCTTTGTGTGGGGTTCCAAAATCTGCATTTTCCTCAAGCACCGGATTTTATACAGTTTTTCAGGGTGCTGAACACACATTAAGGAAATGTTCTCAGAGGGCACCTCGATTGGCATGTAGCCAAGACCACGGGATAAATAGACTTTCAAGGGTATAGCCAGAATTCAGGCTTGGATGGCAGACATGTTGGAGAAAATTTTCCTTTTGTGTCAAGAGAGGTCTCTAGCCCCACGGGATTACACAATTCAGGCCATTTGCAGCTGCACAGGTCCTTCGGCATCTCTTGGCTGACATTAAAACTTTTCAAAAGCAGGTTGCAACAAGCTAGGGATCACTGGCCTGCAGCCCCAGAGCACCACAGCCTTAAGGGAGAAAGCATCACATTGTTGATGCCTTAATTTGGGCTTTCTCTCCACCTCCAAACCGTGACCCATTAAATTCCCATTGTTTAACCCAACCCATTTCACAGTATTTGTTTGAGCAGCCCATGAAACTAAAACAGTATCTTTTTAAATAAAATTATATTGAAAGATAACAATCAAACAGAAAAATGCACAAGTCATTTGCATACAGCTTGAATTTACACGGAATAAGTACCTATGTGTAACTAACAACCAAACCTACAAGTAGATCATTAGACAACATTTTTAGTGGGAAGATTGGTCCAATTATGTGGCCCACCAGAATTAGAAATGGAACTCTGTCATATATTCATTAATCCTCACAACAATTTTAAGAGGGGGTTATTATTTCTTTTTTAATTTCCAGATGAGAAAGCAGATGAGGCCCATAGAAGTAACTTGCCCCAAATCACACAGCTAGTGAACACTGAAGCCTGTGGTAAGGGACAGCCCTAGCATGCCTGCCACCTTTCCCTGGGACCCACAAATGCATCCTGTGCTCAGGACCTGCTTTGTCAGCCTGTCAGGATAAAACACAATTCCCTAGTTGATAAGGGGACTGCTGGTCCATTCCTTCCCCTATTGTCCTAGCATGTGTAAACATTCACGGAAGACAGTCTGACTCTGGTGGGCATGTTTTATGACATCCAGCTCACACCTGGTGCTATATCTGTCCCTGGTGGGGAGGATATGGGGCTCCTCCACCACAGCAAACAAACACAAAAGAGGGGTGCTATGCCTAAACATTTCCCTGCTTCAGCTATGGATTGAGACCGACGTCAGTCAGCCTATGAAGAACCGACATCCAGTAGAGAAGATGACCTTGCTCTGTCTTTCTTCTATGTGAATAAAAAGTCTTTCCACAAGAAAAAAAAAAAAAAAAAGTAGGTTCCAAGTTCTCCTCCTAGTGAAATATGCTATGTTTCCCCTTTCCAAAGTAACGCCAGGGTCTCTATGAATGGGAAGGGCAGGATTCATGCAATGCTTGACTCAAACCTACTTTAAGTCAAATGGTTGTCATTTCTGCTTCTGGAAACCAAAATAAGATGCAAAAAAGGTCATGTGAAATGAACTAGAAAATGAAAAGAAATGAGCATGACTGAAAAGCTGGGAGGAATTTCTCTCATATTGGAACTGTGGGAAATGTTTGAATTGACCTTGCTTTCCTAGTCGTTTTAAGTGGTATCATTTTTATATTTGCATGAAGTGAATATATTTTGCTCTGAGCCTCATCTGGCTCTCTGTTGCCCTATTTAAAAGAGAGAAAAGAAATTAAGGAAGCCTGCAAAGGAACATTTCAGTGCTTAAAGATCTGACTGAGCACAGTACACAAGTACACAGTGAGGAATCATGATCTCGGGACAAAGATGGGTGGGTGATGGCTCCTGGAGGAAATGTGCTAGCAGCATATATTAAAAATTAACACAAGATTTCCCTAAATGGACCCAGTGCTCAAAGCCCAAGTGTACTAAAATGAAGTACTTACTTTTATATTACATAGTGTGGTGACTGACGCTGTATGTACCCCAGAAAAACATGTTCGTAAATCTAATCCATTTCTGTGGGTGTGAACCCATTATAAGTAGGACCTTTTGATGAGGTTACTTTGGTTAAGATGTAACACACCTCAATCAGAATGGGTCTTAACCCTTTTATTGGAATCCTTTATAAGAGAATGAAATTCACAGAGGAAGCAGCCAAGAACTGAAATCAATGGTACCCAGAAAAGAAGTGTTCCTGTTTGCTAAAGCTGCCAGAATGCAATATATCAAAAATGGGTTGGCTTTTTCAATGAAGATTTATTAGGTTGCAAATTTACAGTCCTAAGGCCATGAAAATATCCAAATTTAAGGCATCAAGAAGTAGATACCTCCTCTGAGGAAAGGCTGATGGCATCCAGGGTTCCTCTGTCACATGGGAAGGCACATGGCGACGTCTGCTGTTCAGTGGCTCCCTCTCTCAGCTCCTGTGTGTCCTTGCATGTTTCTCCCAGAGCTTTTCTCTTTAAGAGTCTGGGGGTCCTCTCTTAGCTTCTCTGGGGCAAACCCTGGATTTCATCTCTTAGTTTCTCTCCTGGTTCTGGTTTCAATGGCTGTCTCCAAAATGTCTCTGCATTTTAGCCTCTCATAGAGGACTCCAGTGAGGGGATTAAGACCCATTTTGAATGGGTAGGGTCATGTCTCCATGGAAACAACCTAATCAAAAGGTGCCGTCCAAAATAGGTCTGCCTCCACAAGATTGGATTAAAAGAACACAGTCTTTTCTAGGACACATAACAGATCCAAACCAGCACAAGAAGGGAGAGATCAGCACACATGGCCATGTGCCGAACTTCAGGAAGAAAGCACTGCCTTGATGATGCCTTAATTTGGACATTTTCCTGGTCTCAAAACCATGAGTAAATAAACTCCCATTGTTAAATCTGACTCTGTTTCATGGTATTTGTTTTGGCAGCCCAGGAAACTAAAACAGATTTTGGTACCAGGAGAGTGGGGTGCTGCTATTGCAAATACCAAAAACATGAAATGGCCTTGGAATCGGATAATGGGTAGAGGCTGGAAGAATCATGAGGTGCTTGATAGAAAAGGCCTAGATTGCTTTGAAGAGGGTGTTGGTAGAAATGGATGTCAAAGGTGCTTCTGATGGGGCCTTCAACAGAAATGATGAATGTTCTGTTGGAAACTGGAGTAAAGGTGATCCTTATTTGACAGTGGCAGAGAACTTGGTGAAATTGAGTCCTGATTTAGGATGGAAGGCAGAACTTGAGATTGATGAAGTTGGATATTTAGCTGAGGAGATTTCCAAGCTAAATGTGGAAAGTGCAGCCTGGTTTCTCTATGCAGCTGATAGTAAAATGTTAGAGGAAAGGGATAAGCTGAGAACTGAATTGCTGGGTAAAAAGAAACCAGAAACTGATAGTTGAGAAAATTCTGAGCTTCTGGGAAACAAGTCCTCAGAGAATAGTGCTCCATGTGAGGGTTAACTGCACATAGGACCAGTCAACCATTTCAGGGGAAGTCGGGATAGGAAATGCAGTTATCCAGGAAGGGTTTGTGGAAAGTTATTTTGTCCAATGATTTGTACCCCTGTGTACTACATGCGAAACCAACAAGTTTTTTGCAAGATCTGAATGAACAGAACCACTGCCAATCTGGTCTAAAAGAGACAGAAAAGGGACAAATTGAAGGAAAAAATCACTTCAAAGGCAGAACCATAGAAGCTGAGGTCTGGACTGAAAACATCTTCTCAGGCCAAGACAGCGAGCCGACCCATGTGTGTGGAAGGGTGGGCACACTTGGAGAAGGTGGTCCTTCTGCCCCACTGTTTAGGAGCAGTGCTGCCACCCCACTGTTCTGAGAGGGTTGAGCCTGTGCCCTAGGGATTGCAGAGAGTCTGGCCCCCAACCCAATGGTTGGAGAGGGTGGAGCCTTCACCCAAATGTTTGGAGAGAGCAGGGTTCCTGTACAAGTCCTTGGAAGGGCTGGAGCTGCTGCTTCATTAGGTCTGGAGCACAAAACAGCGTTTCAAATATGACTCTCACCTTGAAATCTAAGGGAGTATGCTCCACAGGCTTTTGGAATTGTTTGGGACCGTGACCGCTGTTTTCCTTCTAATTTCTCCCTATGGGAATGGAAATGTTTATCCTATGCCTGTCCCTCCATTGTATATTGGAAGCAGATAAGTTGTTGTCTAGTTTTCACAGGTATGCAGATGGGAATTGTGCCCCAGGACAGACCACACCTATAATAGATTTTGATGAGAGCTTATACTAGCATTGTAACTGAAATTACTTAAGGCTTTTGGGATATTGCGATAGAATAAATACATTTTGCATGTAGAATGAACACCTCTTTTTGGGGTTCAGAGTGGAGTGTGGTGGTTTGAAGCTGTATGTACCCCAGAAAAACATGTTCTTAAATTTAATCCATTCCTGTGGCTGCAAACCTGTTGTAAGTAGGGACTTTTGACACTTCAGTCAGGACGGGTCTTAATCCTGTTACTGGAGTCTCTTTATAAAAGAATGAAATTCAGAGCAAGAGAGAAAGCCATAAGGCAAGCAACCTGAAGCTGAAATCAACGGAACCCAGAAGAGAAGGGAGAGACCAGGATGTGCTGTCATGTTACTTGCCATGTGACAAGGACCACTGGCAGCCAGCTCCAGAATGCCGGTCTCCAGGAAGAAAGCATCACCTTGATGATACCTCAAACCATGAGCAAATAAATTCCCATTGTCTAAGCTGAACATTTGTGGTATTTGCTTGGGCAACACAGGAAACTAAAACAGCCTGTATAGGTTCATAGAGGCTGGTTTCAACAGAGAGTAGGGATCATGTCATAATTCTTTGCAGCCATCATATTATACAGCATAGTACTGCCTATCTAACAAGTATGCAAAAAGTCAGTGTTGACTGGTGGATTTTAGGTAGGAATTGTGATAGTTTCAACCCCTCAATGAGGTACCTTCAGGCTACATTTATTGGGTACTGCCCCTGGGATAAGATGACAAAGAGAGGGACCTGCTGCATTTCCTCAAAGACCTTTATCTCTATGCTCTATCTGTAATAACTCTACCAAGAGATTTGCCAAATGCAATCCTTCAGAGGCATCTGTAAGAGTGAGCTTGGTCATAGGTTAGGCTTCTGAGTCATAGAATTTAATGGAGGGCAGTCTAGTAGAGCACTGAAGAGTGCAGGCTCTAGAACCCAAATCTCCGAGCTAGAACCCCAGCACCACCATTTATTAGCTATATGACTTTGTACAAATGACTTAACCTGTCCCTGGCCCTTACCTCCTCATCTGTAAAATGGGGATCATAATAGAATGGATATCATAGGGTTACTGTGAGAATTAAATGAGGGAACACATGCAAAGCATTTAGAAAACAGCCCAATACATGGTCAGAGCTCAGTAAACGTTAGCTATCATTAGCATTTTTTTAATAGTGGCTAGAACTGGATTGGATCCTGGGAAAAGCCTAAGGACTACAGCCAAAAATTTACAGTGCTATAGATGCATTCAGAAGAGATTCTACCCCTGGTAACATGAAACTTGGCTGTGTCTCTTACCCTAGCAGCTGTCTACATCCGAGTTTGCCACTGAATCATTGAGTTTAATGACAATATGAGGATATTTTACCTCATTCCTGTTCCAGTCTCATTTCTTATAATTCTACACTAAACACATGTCCTGCTTACACTCTTTTTGAGTATGTAGATCTTCTAGAATCAGAATAAGTGAGGAAAAGAAAGGAACAGGATATAGAAAAATGTCTGCTTAAAAAACACACTAAAGCTACTCTAAGGAAAATGGGAGATTTTGAATGAAAGAAACAAAAGACCCAATGCAGGTACTTTTTCTTGTTTCCTACTGATAGATTCTAAAATGCAGTCCTAAGAGAAAGAAGGAGTCAACTTGTTTTCCAGAGATGATGGGTCCTACTCCTGGGGTTAGGGACAATGGGGAAATCTCAAGTTTTTGAAGTTTGATATTCTACCAAGAAACATGTTGTTCTAGCCTTTTAAATCTTCCAGAGTCAGCAAAGCAGGGCCAAAGAAATCACCAGATTGTGTTTTGACTGTGGGATTTTAAATACGCTTTCTCTGGGTCTTTTTTGGATAATAAAAGCTCCAGAACATTCTTCCCCCTACTGCTGGTTCAGAATAATTAGAGTGAATGCTAGGAAGAAGCAAAAGGTGTTTTTAAAATAACTTGAAGCATCAGGAAAAACGATGTTCAACCAGCAAATAAGGTTTCTTTCCCCTTCTTTACAAAAGCTGCTTTGTTCTAGCTCTATTGTATTATGGCTGCTTTTCTCCAAGGTTTGGCTTTTTTTTTATTAGATACAGTAAATGTTTTTCAGTAGATTTCACTGAAGGGAGAGGAATCGGCCCTAACCTTTTGATTTACCTCACTAGCACCAATGCCTGTACCTCTTGAAGTTTCTGCTAAGGAGGTGGAAGGAAAGTGGCCAAACTACCGAGCATTTTACAGGACAGCAGAAAGCTTCCCAGGACAAATGCAGGTTCTCAGGCTCAGTCAGTCTATGCAGTGGGTAACTGAAAGCATTTCTCTCCAGTTGCCTAAATAAACAACATGCTTTCACTTATTAACAAGAGTATTGGAGATGCTGGAATAAAACTCGAATTTAATATCTCAGTAGATTTCAAATTATCTCAATGGCAGCCACAATAAGAAATACATTTTATATCACGAATGTGTGCATTCATATTTATGAATTCATATAACTGAAATAATAGTTTCACCAAATCATACTTGCCATTATTACCTGCAGGGTGCTGTAATATTTTGTCTTATCTTCTCCATTCTATTCTACTCTTTTCCACGTTTTAAGTGCTTATAAACCACCAAATTTGTTTCAGGGCCTTCTAAAAAGGCCTGCAGTCTGAAAAACACTGGAGTGTGTCTGACCTTCCAGCCATTGTGTTAAGCCTGACTTGCTTGCCCCAGAGGCCCGGCCAGCCACAGGTGAGGTGCCTTCCGCAAGCGAGAGGACTCTTCAGGCTTCTCAAGGGTTGCTCTTCAGTCTCAGAGGGAAAGTGGCTCATGTGGCAACACAGGAATGGATTGCACAATGAGTGTGCAGGAGCCACAGGCCACAGGAAAGGCTCGGCAGGAGGGGCTTGGGTCACGAGTCTGCCCTGCTGCAGAAACGCCGACTATGGACGTCAGCTGAGGTCACCCTTCTTGGATACTGCGGCAATGAGTTATAAAATCAAACCTAATTTGGGCAATCAGTGAAACGGCAAACACAGGAAACTCTGGGGTCCTGCTAAACATTTCAATAAGGAGAGTAGTCCATGGATCATGCAATGGTTTTCCAGAGGGAAATTAAAACTCAGGAAATGTTCACGGGCACATGTGGCATTGCCTGTACTTCTCAGAGCCTCCCTTCACCTGATCTCCCTCCACCAAATTCTAGCTCCATCTTTCTTGCTATGTTGTCTAGGGAGCTGGGAAACAGAGTATTGGGACCTCTTACCTGATTTCTCGGTTTGTTTGTTTTCTGTGCACATCAGAGAGGTCTGAAGGAAGGGAGCCACTTACAGCCAAACCTAGGATGAGAAGAATCAACGTTCATTGAGATTGTGTGGGAAAGCAAAAAGAACATAGAGATAAGTACAGGGCACCATAAAAATACTGATTATTTCTGGCAGATCATATTGAAATGATTATATTTTCCAGGACTCAGAAACCAAGCTAACAATTCACTTTCAAGACAAAATGATACCTATGCATTCATTCTGTCTCCAGAAAACTTCATACTGTGGTATAGATGTTAAAGAAAGCCAGCCAACACACTTTGTTTATGGCATTCTCAAGCTTCATAAGTTGAGCTTCTATGTTCCTTCTCTATGTGTCTTCTCACAGATGTGCCTAGTTACAGAGAAGGAGGTGGGCTGCTCTATGCCACCTCATGCAGATACCTGGGCAGTAACACAATTGTGGTTTCCAGAATAAATATTGAAATTGCCACCACTGGAGCCATGGATACAGTATTTCACATGATAGAATGTTAGGCTGCAACAATGTTTAAAGATCACCTTTTTTCAATTCCATCAATGCATCACCTCAAGTCACCTAGTATACCTGGGAATGGCCTTCTCTCCCAAGACTCACTCCTCCAAATCACTCCAGCTAGCACTTTCCATTTTCTGCATTCCTTATAAACATATTTCATTACCAGATTTCAACAATGCGTGGCTCTCTGTTTCTCCCGTGTGGATAATATTCCATGTTTCCACCTAGTTTGCAACTTCCATCTTTGCCTGCCACTCCTTCTTCCCTGGCACGTGGTATTATATTCTAACTCCTTGTGGATTGTTTTCACAAAGTCTCTACTTTGTGTTCATCAATTCAGACAGGAGTATAATCAAGCTGAAGAAAGCATTTGCTAATTTCCTCAGAAGGCAAAGTTCACAAGAAGGGAGAAGCATGAATTTCTGAAGAGGAATTTGACCATGTAAAA
This sequence comes from Choloepus didactylus, assembly GCF_015220235.1. Classification (NCBI taxonomy): domain Eukaryota; kingdom Metazoa; phylum Chordata; class Mammalia; order Pilosa; family Megalonychidae; genus Choloepus; species Choloepus didactylus. The sequence goes on along the minus strand of NC_051308.1, from coordinate 81,028,574 downwards.
GACACTTTGCTAAATTTTCCAAGATGTTAACCCTGATGAGCAAAGTGTGTTGGTTACCATGCTTTCAGCTCAAACAGGTTTATACAATAAGAATGTACATGTATTGTCCCACATAAAGTCCAGAGAGGACCTGGGTTTCAAGAGTGATATGTTCAGTGCTCTTCAGTGATGTCTTTAAGGACATGGGTTATTTCTGTCCCTTTGTTCTGCTGGCTTCAGCATCAGCTTCATCATAAAGCTGGTTCTTCTCAATATAAAAAAATGACTACCACTGGTTTTCAGGGCAGTCATGTCAAAATGATTATATTTTCCAGGACTCAGAAACCAAGCTAAGAATTCATTTGGTCTCCAGAAAACCTCATACTGTGGTATAGACATTTAAGAAAGTCAAGCCAACACACTTCTTGGCATTCTCATACCCAGTAGGAGAGAATGAATGGAAAAAACCTCTCCCCAAAGTCCTCTAGTTTAGTCTGATTGGGTCAAATTAAATCATGTGCCCATCCCTGGCTCAGTAAGTTTCCAGAAGAATGCTTTGTGCTGATTGTTGTAGACTAAGGTTTCTCAACAGCAGCACGACTGAGATTTTGGATTGGATTATTCTTTGTTATAGGGACTGTTCTGTGCATTGTAGGATGTCTAGCTAGTTTCTCTAGCACCCCTCTCCCTAGTTGCAATAATCAAAAATGTCTCCAGATATTGCCAAATTTCCCTGGGGGTGGGGGTGTGGGGTGAGGGTTGGGTGCAAAATTACCCCCAATTGAGGACCACTGTTATAAACTAATCAAGTTACTTACCTGTCTGTGCCTCATTTGTAAATAGTAGTAGCTCTCTCATATGATCATTATGGGAATTAAATGAATTGATATATGTAAACATATAGAATACAGTAAGCACTCTATGCACGTTATCTATTACTTTTATCTACTACCCTCAGTGTCTGAAATGTAGGAGATATTCAATAAATATTTTCTGAATGAGTGAATGAATTCAGTGGAAAAATCATAGTTCTATGTAACATTGCGTATAGTGCAGCAAAATAATTCTGTCATGCCAATCCTGCTAAAGATTTCCGAAGTTGAGATTATACTCTGAATTTGAGGAGGATTTCATTTCAGCTCATTTGACCTGAGAGGAAACCTGATGTACCCACTGGAAAGTAAGTCTTTATTACATCTGTAAAGGTAAAACCCTAGTGTCTTTCAAAATTGGTATGGCCACTACAGAATGAGAAAGGTGAGCTAGTAGGAATCAGGGGCCTTAGATGGACCTGCTGATACTTAATACATGGAAGGAGTCTGCTCTGTCTTGTGTCCTGGACACCAAGACCGAGAGAGTATCTTAGCTGAATGTGGTAGAGTTGGAAATATAGTCTGAGTATAATGAACTAAGGTGTTGGAAGAAGTACTATCTAGATGACCTAGTTGAAAAGTTTATGCATTTGTTTTGTTTCACTTTATTAATGTTGATGACAATTGAGCAGTGCCCTGTATGGTTTTAAAAATCATTTCACATCCCTCTCTGAAAGTAGTATTAGATTAAAGGGGAAGTGATCCAACTCACAAAGACATTTTAGCTCCAGACGGAGTCCTGAAGGAGAATTTAACAGGCCACACAAGCTGGCCAAGGAAGCAGGTCTGAGATCACAGGTGAGGATAGTAATGGGATGAGTGTTTATCTGGAGCTATTACTCAGCAAATTATCACAGAGTGGTGAGCAGAGAGTGGGCCAGAAGGAAATATGATGTAGAGATAAATAATAAGAACTTCTGGTTAAATGTGTTGGATTGAAGACATGTTCACCATCCTGAAACTCTACTAACATGTCAGGAAAAAGATTGATAAACCACATCTACACATAAATCTTCAAGGTCAAAGAGGATGGAAAAGGAGGCAAGACTAGATAAGAAACACTGGAAACTATATCAGAGATGAATTGTGTGTGTGTGTGTGTGTGTGTGTATGTATGCATGTGTGTAAGGAAGAGCTAAAGTCTCTTTCATAGTAGGAAGTCAATAGATTATATAAAATGGTAAAACCAAGCAGTAGCATATTATTTTTAAAATTTCATGGAACTGTGACCCTTGATAGTCTTTGAAATTTGCTAACTACTTGTTAAATTGTACTTTGAAAGTTATCACTGTTATGTATACATATTAAAGTTCACAATTTTAAAAATGCATTTTAAAATGTTAGTAAATACAAGAAGAAATAGCTACAGTTTGAAAAGAATGCTCTTGGGAGCAGGAAACAGGGTGCGAAGGAGTGAGACAAGGAAGTCTAAATTTTTATGTAAGCCTCATAGTACTATTTGCCTTTATAAACTTGTTACGTCTGCTACTTGGATACAAACAGAAATTTGATTAATTTAGAACAGTAGTGATGTTGCTGATAATAAAAATTAATTAGGTCTTTAAAACTCAATTCTTCCATGAAGTTTCATTTGACTGAAGTTTTAATTAAGTGAAGAAGACAAGAGGGAAAATAGATGGGGTGACTTGTAATTTACTCTCCACACTAAGGCACTTCTGAGAATGAAAGGGGACAACTAGTGCAAAGTGGGAGAGCCCTGGACAATGTAGTATTTATGGTAACTTGTGGAATAAACAAGGTTTTGCTTTACAGAAATAAATATGGGGAAGGATTATTTCAGTAATCTGGAGTTAAAAGGATGGTTGCCCTTCAAGCATTTGTGGAGTGGCAGATGGATGGGTAAGCGCAAGTGACATTTACTCAACTGAGTGGCATTGCCCAAAGAAGCCATCCCTGACCCCAAGGCAGAATCCCATGCCTCTCCTGTGCTTCCTTAAAAATCCTCTTTATACCTTTATTGAAGAACTTATTATAGCCCTGAGACGTGGCGTTTTTCTTGTCTGTGTCCTGCACTCCCAAGCACACACATACTGGACTGTAAAATTTCACAGTACAAGGACTGTGTTATTTTCACCTTTTTTTCCCAGAGTCTATCATAGTATGATAAATTGTAGGTGCTCAAACTGTTTTTGCTGAATAAATGTTGAATGAAACTACTATGGAGATTATGGAATGTTTATTTAGTAGAGAAATATAAGAGAAAGAGAAGCAAGGTAATGCCTTTAAGAAAGATTTTAAATGTGAAAAGGAAAAAGGAAATATCCAGAAATGTGGCCATGCATGGGCTAAAATAGGCTTACATGAGTTATTGAATTTTTTAATTATTCCCTGGGACATTGCTCTGTAATTTTGACCCTAGAAAGAGAGAGTACTTTAATTTGTTGGTATCCACAGGACAGTTAGGTTTTAATCTGCCTGTTTTATTATATTGTTGATATAGGATGAAGGTTGATGAGGATGAGGCTGAAAAACTAGACAGTGAACACCAGTGTTAAAAAACTTAGAAGTAAAATATTCATGAGAAATTTAGGAACTAAAAACTACATGCAGATCTGGGATTAGAATCAAGGGTTGAACTATGTAATTAGATGGCAAGAAGAAAAGTAAAGCTGAAACTATATAGACATTTTGACAGATGCCAACAGGAATTTAATACAAATTTAGTAAACACTCCTGTTTCAGTTTGCTAAAGCTGAGTGAATTGCAATATATCAGAAATGGGCTGGCTTTTAACAATGGGAATTTATTAATTTACAAGCTTACAATTATGAGGCTGTGAAGATGTCCAAATCAAGGCATCATCAAGATGATACCTTCTTCCTGAAGACTGGCTGCCAGTGAACCTCAGCTCCTCTGTCAGATGGCAAGGCACATGGTAGTGTCTGTAGGTCTCTCCCTTCTCTCCCGGGTTTCATTGCTTCCAGTTTCTGGTTTCAGTGGCTTCCTCTGTTTCTGTGGCGTTCTTTCTCAGCTTCTGTATGTTTCTCTCTGTCTGTCTCTCTGCATCCATCCTGCTTTAAAGGACTCCAGTAAAAGGATTAAGACCCACTTGAATGAGGTGGGTCACACCTTAATCTAAGATCCTGCTCACCAAAAGATCCTACTTACAGTGGGTTTGCACCCATAGGAATGGATTCAATTTAAGAACGTGATTTTCTTGGGTACATACAGCTTCAAACCATCACAACTCCTCACGAGAACTCTTAGTAAACTGGAAATAGAAGACTGCATCTTTAATATGTGAGAGAACACTAATGTAAGTCCAATAGTCGATGCCACATGCAGGGGCCTTCACATTTTAGTTCTTTAGGTCATTATGTAAGGGGCTGGACATCTTGAGGCTATTTTAACAATGATGTGGGAGTTCTAGCCAATCATATAAAATGAGGGGAAAAGAGGGAAAGGAGGAAAATTTGTATTTGCAGGTGATATGATCATCTATACTACAAACCAGAAAGGATCTATTGAAAAGGAAAATAATATAAAAATGATATCAGATCATGGGATTTAGAAAATAAATATATACATATTAATACCTTGTCTAAGTACTAGCAATAATAAATTCAAAAATATAATGGAAAAGGTGCTAGTTAAAGTAGAAACTAAAAAATATATAAAATACCTCAGAATCAACTTCTCAAAAAGGTGTAGTATATATATTTATGCTAAATATATATATGAATTAAAACAACATAAGCTCTATTTTAAAGCAAATGACAAATCAGGAAAAAATATTTTTAACTAAATGGCAAACCAAACTTTCATATGTCTCATATATAAAAAGTTCTTACAAACAAATAAGAAAAAGGTGCAATTACAATTAAAAATTGTCAAGAGGTAAACAATTCATAAAAGAAGAAATATAGTCAACAAGTGTATAAATAACATTTAGCCTCATTAGAAATAAAATAAATGCAAATTTAAACAGCGAGATATTATTTGTGGCTAACTAAATTGTAAAAATTTTACCAATTATTGTTGGCATTGATAAGGCATGAAAAAACTGGTACACTCATACACTACTGGTAGAATGTAACTACTTGTGATTTCCATGAGGGCAATTTGACAATATATTTCAAAAGCCTTCCTTTGACTCAGAAATTTCACTTCTAGAAATATATTCTAAAGATAAGATAATCGTGGGTGTGTTACAAAGCTAAGTTACAACAAAGTTTCGGTAAAATGAAAATACTGGGAATAGCCTAAATAATGAACAACAGGGGACTGAATAAACAAACCGTGGTGTATTCAAAGTAAGGAGACCATGCAGCCATTTTACATGATGTTACAGAAAAGTATACATTAACATGAAAAAATGTTTCTCATGTATAAATTGAAAAAGCAGTTTACAAGATAATGTGTGTATAACGCAACCTTATTTTAGTAAGCAAACATATCTTAGACATCTGTCCATATTGGTACGTAGAGAGACCCACCTCTTTTTTAGCAATGGTAAGTACCATAAAATGTTTAACAAATTCCTGTTGATGAACAGATTGTTTATTGTCATTTGCTATTAGAAACAACAGTTCAGTGAACATCCTCATAAATTTTTGTGCTTAGGTGCACATTCTGAGAAGTGAAATTGCTAGTTAAAGCACACTTGTATTTTTAAGGCTCTGTACCAGCTGCTCTCTCTGCCTGGATTGTTTTTACCTTAGACCTTCACAAGCTGTTTTCTTCTTCTCATTCAAGTCTCAACTTAAATATCACTTGCTATCATATCAACCTGTCTTATTTTTACCATAAAACTGATATTTTATTTTTTGATTTATTGATTTGTTGTTTATTCTCCCAACTAGAATGAAAGAGTTCAATAAATAATTGTTGGAAAAATGAGTGAATAATGAATGGGTGTGTGTTATATATACTAACTAAAAACAAAGCAGCAAAATGTTAGCTGTGGTTACGTCTGTTTATAGAGGAGTTTTATTTTATTCCTCATGCTTACTTGTACTTCCTAAATTTAGAAAAATGTGTGCTTTTGTAATCAGAAAAAAAATCTGAAAACATTTATATATATTTGAAAAGCGTGACTGAATCCGCACAAGGGTTGGGAGAAAAAAATCCAAGGACCACCCTTAAGCATGGATATGGAAGAAAGGAATAACGGGAATAATGCAGAATATTGTTTAAGGGATGTGGCTGGTTTTATTTATATTTTTGGATTGAGGATGTCCCAGTTGGGTTATGTTGCATTTTCTACAAATTGTATAAACAATAGCAGGGTGACTAACTTTTAGAATTCATTATGGATCCAGTATATACAGTAATTAATAGTCAGGGTTTTGTTATTTAAATTGCAAAGATCATTCACACTTTCTAAAAATCACTAAACTCTTTTCTAAAGAAAGGAAGTCCATTGGGATAAATCAACAAAGTTGAAATAAAAAATTTATAAATATGTTTTTTTCACCTTGGACCTTCTGGTGGAAATGCTGGTTGCTTGCTTTTTACTTTGACTCAGATTCATTTCTTGGGTCCTATGAGGCCAGTTCCTCCTCCAAGGTGATATGCCACAACCAGGGCAGGATGGCCCACAGGTAACTTGCTTTCTGTTGGAACCCGACAGCCAGCTGTGGTTTCAGACATATACGAGACGCAGAGGCATCTGATGCAACTCTGGATGATAAAACTGCAAGAATGGCAAGGGATCACTTGTAACGTCAGAATTTGAACTCTGGGCCTGATAATCAGAAGATTAAGAGAACATTCCTTGAGAAATCCAAGTAGCACCAATTTATCTGGAAAAAAAATGGTAGTCTGGAGAGCTTAAAGATGAGAATCAAATGAGGTGAACAGCTGGGCTGAAATAGCTCTTGCATTTATCTGATTAATGGCTGAGCCTTGACTACTGTCCTGGAGCCCTGCTGCATTTAAGCCTTTGGAATATATTAGATATGAGTATTCCCAACTTCAAAAAAAAAAAAAATCTATTGGGTGGTATCTGCAAGATGGCCTTCAGGATTATTGCAGTCCCCACAGCAAAGGGGGCATCCATGCCCTTCCTGTAACCTTACCTAGCAAAGAAGATGTGAGGACAGTAACCATCCTTCCCAATGCAGCCCGGGTCATCTTTCTTCAGCACAGGTCAGATCTTACCGCTCTCCTGCTTAAAAACCTTCCCAGATGCCCTCTGCCCTACAGGACAAAGTTGAAACTATTACGTGGCTGACTTCACCTCCTCAGTCCTACTGCAGTCTACATTTGAAGGCTCCTCTCCAGCCACCTTCATCCTTTCTCTCCTGCCCCAGGATTTGACAATTACAGAACTCCTCACCAGGCTCTGGAATTTTTGCGTCTTCTCACTTTGCACTTTGCGCATGTTATTGCCTCTGATTGAAAGGCCATTCCTTCTGCTGATCCTTTCAAGTCATCTCACTTCCTCTATGAAGTCTTTCCTGATGCTCCACCCCTCTCCATTGATATTGCATTGCTTCTAATATGTACATATTTCCACATTTTATTATCTGTAGTGGACATTCTTGATGTTCTGCTCAGATCCTCTTGGATTTCTATAACATTTCTGTGCACCTCTCCTCTGGCAACTGTGGATTCTACTTCTAACCAGCTGCCCTTGAGACACTTCAGAGGACTGCCTGAGGGCTCCTGGGGCTGCTTTGCCAACCTAAGCAGAGATCTGGTCATTGCCTCCAGCCAATGACTGGTGCAATGGTTTCAATGTCCAGTTCCCCTGTCTCAAGTCAGGACAAACTCTGAGATGTAACATACACCCCAGAGTCCCCTGGGGGATTGGGCTGAAGCTGCCCTCTGTGGGACTTTGGCTTCCTCTCCTTCTCTGATCTGCTTCTTCCATTTTCTTAATAAACCATGTGCACACAAATGCTGGTCTCAGGGTCTGCTTCTGGGAAACCTGACCTAAGACACCATTTCTGAAATCAGGGTGCATCTTAAAATAGATGGCATATTAAATTCAGTGAAGCAAGATAATGGCATTCTCAACTGTGTTCTCTTTAAACTTTATGCTAGGTCCAAAAATAGCATTTAAAACATGAAAATAGAGATTGTTGTGTGTGTATCAGCCCCCCTCACTTGACGGTGAGATCTCTGAAGCTGTGCTTTGCATCTCTTGTCCACATTGCATAGCACAGGATCTGGTTCTCAAGAATTTGTCAGTAAATGTTTTTCTAATGAACAAACCAAGAAGAAAGAGGGAGCATTGTTCTTTTCCCCCATATGCTGAAGCAAAGGCTGTATCATGCAATCTCTATATTGAAATGTAATTATTTAATGGAGAGCTGACCTGCTGTGTAAAGGGAGCAGTAACCATTCCAAGGAGAAACTCTGTAGTATATGCCTGCATTTCAGCTTTTGATCATTGATAAAAATAAAATAAAGTTTCTGTCTGTGTGTCTGTTGCCACATCGCTGAAAATGGGCAAATTTTCATCAAATTTGGGATTATCAAATGTAGTGCATAAGCTATGTAATATAGACAAGTTTCACTTGAGGAGAGTTTGGGTCCCTTAAAGAGATAGGCAGTCTTTTTCCAGAGCCAGTGAAGCTGAGGGTCACCAAGAGACTTATGGTACATATATAATATGATACCGATGCACGGAAGTGGTTTAACATATGAACCTCAGATACACAGGGAAGGGCCGGATGATCCAAACTGCAGGCATTAATTTGTGTTCAAACTACTCTTCACATGGGCAATTTACATGTACTGTGAGAACATCAGGGCATTATTCATATAACAGTGGTTAATTAATCTCCTGATTAACGTTGGGGAAGTCAGTCCATCTATGAATACAAATTAAAATGACTACTGTTTAGTGAGCAGTTATTACATGCCAGGCACTATGCTGACCACTTCATATACATGATTTCACTTGAATTTCCTAACACCACTATGAGGCAGGCACTATTGTTATCCTTATTACAGATAAGGAAACTGAAGCTAAGAGAATTTGAGTAGTTTTCTCAAAGCTAGTAGGAAGTGGAGCAAGGCTGCTGACTCCAGAGTCCATGCTTAATACTGAAAGCACCCATCTGTGCTGTTGAGTGGTTTTTGTAGTTTTAGGCAAAAGAGACAGCGAATCAAACTCTTTTCAAATTGCCTTGCATTTTTTCTTGTTGCAGGCCATATATAAATTAAGCCTGCCATACGAACTGGCAGCTAGTCTAGGGTTTGGAAGAAGCCAGAGCATGACCTAGAATAAAGGCAATAATGTTTTCCACCTATTCTTTTTCTCCTCTCCCTTACATTTATCCTGGTGCACAGAAGGCAGTGCTACTTATAGCTCATGAGCTCCAAAACTTAGGTTTCATTATGTATAACATAGAAAGATGCTTATGTTACATGTAAAACACAAAAATTTGTTTGCTCCATGTTCCAGTTTGCTAATGCTGCCATTATGCAAAATACCAGAAATGGATTAGCTTTGATAAAGGAGATGTATTAGGTTACAAATTTAAAGTTCTAAGGCCATAAAAGTGTCCAAACTAAGAAATCAACAAGAGGGTACCTTCACTGAAGAATGGCTGATGGCATCCAGAACACCACTGTCAGCTGGGAAAGCACGTGGCTAGTGTCTGCTGGTCGTTTGCTCCCGGGTTGTGTTTCAAAATGGCTTTCTCCAAAATGTCTCTGGACTTTTGTCTTCACTCCTCTCTCTCAGCTCCTCTGCATCCTTGCTTCTTTCTCCCAGGGTGTTTCTCTCTAAGCATCTGGGGTCTTCTCTTAGCTTAACTGGTCAAACTCTGAACTTCATGTCTTAGCTTAGCATCTCCAAATGTCCTTCTGTCCATATCTCCAACCATCTCCAAGCAGATGCTTGCTTATGTCTCCAAGCATAAGCAAGCATCTGGGTCTGTGTTGGGTTTTAGCTTCTTTTGTAAATACTCCAGTGAACTAATCAAGACCCACACCTCCATGGAAATAATTTAATCAGAGGTTCCACCCTAATCATACTAATCAGTCTGCTGCCACAAGTTGCATTAAAGAATATGGCTTTTTGGGGGATATAATAGATCCAAACTGGCACACTCCATGACTACAACTCTTTTTAAGAAATGTATAATCTGGGGGAACAAAAGAGAAAGAAAGAAGCAAAAATGAAAATGGTCCAATTAGGGTGATGGAATTATGGGTGATTTTTGCCTCTATTTTTCAAACTTTCTGTGATCTTGCATTATTAATTCATTCCTTCGGTTGATTTTGTAGCAATTGTGTACCAGGTGTGAAGCTTTGTATTAAGCAGTGGGAATACAATGGAGAGCACAGCTGCCCCTGCCCACTCAAAGCTAACTATCTAGCAGAGAGGTCAATTCAACCAAAAGTTGCAATAAAGGTGACAAGTGCTATCAAAGAGAAAGTTCAATGATGGGAACAAGTACCAGGGAAAATTAAACTGCTTAAAAGGAGTGGAAAAGTCTTCCTGGAGGAAGAGACCATGAAGCTGAGATTGGAAGGATGAGTAGTCTTTGCCCAGCAAAGATGGGGTGGGAGGTGAGGAACATCATAAATTAAAGAAGTAGTATATTTGTAAAAAGACCTAGATGCAAAAGCTTCATGAGTTGCAAGAACTGAAAGAAGCACAGAACGCAGAGCACAATGATAGTAAATGAAAAGAGATGAAACCAGAGAGGCAAGAAAGATGAAACCATCCAAGGCCCATGGGACTGAGTTTGGGCTTTACCCTAAGGGTAATGGGAAGCTGCAGAAGTGTTCTAAGGAAGGTGACTGTATTACTCAGGGTTCTCTAGAGAAACAGAAACAACAGGAGATATCTGCAATTATGAGATTTTATAAAAGCATCTCATGCAACTGTGGGAATGCATGAATCCAAATTCCATAGGGCATGCAGCAAGCTGGAAACTCCAATGAAGATCTTCAATGAACTCCCCAGGAGAGGCTGGCTGGCTGAAGAAGAAAAGTAGATTCTCTCTCTCTTTTCCCTTAAAAGTCTTCAACTGATCAGAGATAGATTGTGGTGATGAACACATAACTATGTTATCATACTGTGGACAGTGGATTGTATATCATGGATGATTGTATGGTGTGTGAATGTATTTCAATAAAACTGAATTTAATAAAGAAAAAAGTCTTCAACTGATTGGGTTAAATCTAGCTGATTGAATTCTCTCATTGTGGAAGACACTACCTTCATTGATGTAATCAACCACAGATGCAATCAATTGACTGATGATTTAATAAACCAACCTTCTAGTTTATTAACCAACCACAAATGTCCTTGAAGCAACAGGCCAGTGCTTGTCCTGGGCACCATCACATGGCCAAGATGACACATGAACATAACCATAACAGTGACCCTATTACCTTTGCAATGTAGAAAGATCTTTATGCCAGTAATCCAATAGACCAATTGGAAGGAGGCAAACCAGGAGGTAGAGACCTGCCAAAGTGATACTGTATCCAGAGGAATGATAATGGCCTGGATGAGGGTAAGGGCAGTGAGGATAGACATATGTGGATGTTTGGGACATCGGATCAAAAGGTATTGGTGACATCAAGTCTTGGTGACTGGATGGGGAGGTGAGGGAGAGAGAATGGTCAAGGATGGCTCCAAGAGTTCTGGCTTGGGCAACAGGACAGGTAGGTGTCAACCCCTGAGCAGCCAAGGAAGGCCAAACGAGACAATTAGTCAGAGCCAGATAAATGGGAAGACAGGAGACTGTGTTTGCTATCTTTGATACCAAAGGAAAGAAGGCATTTCAGGTAACAAGGACTGGTTACATGTGATGAGAGGTGGAGTAAGATAAGCCTGAGATACATTTGCAAGGGCATGTTAAAATGGGGCTCTTTCTGCCTCTGTTCTACCTAAGGTCCCAATATGGTAGTGCCAGGGATTCTCATTTTTCATAGTAACAAGATACCAGGCTTGAAAAGGAGATGACTGGAAAATTTTTCTTTTTTAAATCATTAGATGATTACCCTATAAAAGAAGTTGGAGGCTGGGAGAGCCGGATTTTCTTTTGAAAAAGTTGTCTGCATGCTGTGAGTTATAGGGCAGGGTGGGGAGGGAGAGAAAAGGAAGTACTTTCCCATTACTTTACTTCAAGTCAAGTGAGATGTGCTTCACTGGGACCACTCACAGCTTGCAGGACACTGAGTGGTCTGTCACATGCTTGAGGTATCTGAAGGTGAGACTCTCTGGCTGGAGCATCCTGGTCTGAGGGCATTCCTGCATCTGGCAGGAGTTTGAGCTTCACTGTTCCTGAGCCTTCTTCCAACTCAGATCCACTGAGGTCTTTCCAAGGCCAAGGTGGTTGGTATTCAATGTAATTCTACCGGAAGTTATAGAGCACTGACCATTCACCAGACTCTGGGCTGTGTGCTACAGATATTGAGATAAGACAAGACAGACCTAAGATTGTGGTAGAGATGCAAGAAGCATCTGTGGTCCACAAGGATAGAATCGCAGTCTTCTCTTTGAGATCTGGCAAACTTGTGGGAAAGGCAATATTTGGTTTTGAAATTCCCTACTGCCACCCCAGCTCCTTTTGCTACCTGCCTTTCCCAGGGTCAAACAGCAAACCTCAGAATCATCTCACTGTTGAGACAGGGTTCCTGGCAGTGTCTGGCACTACGCAGGCTGAGCAGCAGAGTGAGCATAACCATAAACTGGGGAGACCTGGCTTAAAGACCCAGCTCAACTACAAATGAGATGTGTGAGCTCAGGCAAGTTACTTAATTTCTCTGAGCCTCAGTTTCTGGTTTTGTCCAGTGAGAATAATGATGGAATTTTTCATAGGGTTGAGGTGAGCATTAAATTAGCTAATAGATGTACGCAAAGCTCCTCACCCAGTCCTGGCATACATGTGGTTGCTCAGTAAGCATTTGTTGAGTGAATATGTGCTACCTTCTAGACTCTGTCTCCCTCTTTGTTGCCTGATCTATTGGAGTGACCTGAATGAGGGAGATTTCCTGCCAGACCCAAAGGGAAAATCAGTGTCACAGAGACTGGATGGGAGAGACCAGGGGCAGGACCAGGCTCAGCATGTCCAGGTCTGCCAGGATCCCAGTCAATCCTCTGGGTTCAGTGGGATAAACTGTGTGCTGGGAAAGTCAAGGACAAAACTAGCAGCCATCTCTCAACCCTTGCCTACCCAGGCCCCCTTTTCTTCGTGTGCAGATGTTTCAATATGTTTCCATTTTACAGCCCAGGAGAGACATCAGCTCTAATCGAACGGCCTGACTCAGGCTGTACCTTGAACCCAAAGCTGGAAACAAGGAGACCCAGCTGCTTATCATGGTGGGAAGTCTGCACAAAGGTTGCTTGATACATGCTTTTTGCCCAGAGGCAGGGTCCCCACCCTCTGGGGTATATAAATACTGAATACTCAAAAGCACAGGGTCTCTCCTCCTCCACCTGAAGTGGGGCGTGTGGAGCTGCCGTCCACCGACCCTGACCTGAGCAGTTGGCCTCTGCTGGAGACTGACCATGATGGGATCTCTTTTCCTGCTCTTTTGGACACTCTGTGCTGTTAAATAATAAAGCAGTAATTTGCTGAATCTTTCTGTTGTGCCTGAGCCTGCGTTCCCACAATGTACCATACAGCAACTCGCTCTGCAGTGTGTTTAACACAAAGCAAACAGGAGAGTCCTGTGACTGACATGCATCGTACTCCAGTCTGGAGTGGGTGGAACAGCTGAGATCACAGTGAAGAAAGCCCATCAGAGCTGCTGGAAGGCTCAGGCTTCAGCATTGCCCAAGCAAAGCCAGAATTAAAGTTATCTGAGAGTAACTATTCAGGGAAAAAATATAAACAGAGGGATACAAGTGCTGCAGAAAACATGGAGAAAGGGATGTACCTATTCACTGTTGGTTGGGAAGTAGAATGATGGTACAGCCTATCTGGAGGACAGTATGGTGATTCCACAAGAAGCTAAGTATGTGGGACCATAAGGTCCTGCAACCTCCTTATGGGAAATATACTTGGAAGATCTGAGAGTCGGGACATGAATGGACATTTGCACTCTGGTATTTATGGTGTGAGTATTCATGATTTGTAATGGATGGAGGTGGCCGACGGGTACTTTGACTGATGGATGAGCATAATGGTGAACTGTTGTGTATGCATACAATAGAATATTGAGTGGCTGCAAGAAGGAATGATGTCGTAAGGCATGCACTAAGTGAATGGATCTTGAGGACAGCATTTTGAGTGAAATAAGCCAGAAACAAAAATACAAACATTATAATACCTCACTAATATGGACTAACTATAATGTGAGAATTGAATCTTAGAGCACACAGGTTATCAGGGGAATGCTTATTATAATGGTCCCTAGATTGTAAGCTCTTACAGCAGTCACATCTGTTCCTGAGTTGTAATGGTTATCTCTGAATCCTGAGATGCTGAGCTCTTTGCGTATAACCTGGTCAGTCTCTGGAACTTTGGGTATCTGTGTGACACCTAAAATTCAGAGCTAGAGTTCAGCAGCTATGAATGTCAGTATTACCTCATAGAGCAAATGTTCAAAAAGCTGAAAAAGAGTTCAGACTTCAGTTAGAGATATGAATGAAGCAAATCTGGTTAGGACTAAGGCAAATCAGGACAAAAAGTAAAGGATAATATTGACTGTGTTTAAAACTTTAGCTTCTGTGTGAGACCAAGGGAAGAGATGTTTACTTGGTGCATGCTTATTTACATGTTTATAATTCATCTTGTACAGTCAGTTTATTCAAACACATTAATTACATGGAACTTTGAATAGGAAATGAGATCTGGTAGGTATGTACAGCTTAGTGTAAAATACCAATATATCTCAAAGTAATTTGGGCAGAGAATAAAAATGTATTTGCAGGACCCCCTAAGGAACTGGGGAAATATGTAGAAATGTTGGACTTTCCCACCTGGATTGTTGCTGATATTCTCACAAACACTGAGGACTGCCAGTTTAGTAGGCTGAGACCTTGGTCTTAGGGCTTGCCCTTATGAGGCTTGTTACTGCAAAAGAGAGGATAAGCCTACCTAAAATTGTGCCTAAGAATTTCCCCCAGAGAACCTCTTTGTTGCTCAGATGTGGCCTCCCTTTGTCTAAGCCCAAATGGGAGGTAACTCACTGTCCTCCCCACTCTGTGGGACCTGACTCCCAGGGGTGTAAATCTCCCTGGCAATGCAGGACATGACTCCCAGGGAAGAGCCTGGACCCAGCGTTGTGAGATTGAGAAAATCTTCTTGACCAAAAGGGGGAAAAGAAATGAAATAAAACAAAGTTTCAGTGGCTGAGAGATTTCAAATGGAGTTGAGAGGTCACTCTAGAGGGCATTCTTATGTATAATATCCCATTTTAGGTTTTAGTGTATTGGAATAGCTAGAGGGAAATACCTGAAACTGTCAAACTGCAGTTCCAAGATGACTGTATAACTATGTAGCTTACACAGTGTGACTGCTTGATTGTGAAAACCTTGTGGCTCACACTCCCTTAATCCAGTGTATGGACAGATGAGTAGAAAAATGGGGACAAAAATTAAATGAAAAAAATAGGGTGAGATGGGGGAAATGGAATGTTTTAGGTGTTTTTTTTTACTTTTACTTTTATTTTTATTCTTATTTTTATATTTTGAAGTAAGGAAAATGTTCAAAAATTGATTGTAGTGATGAATGCATAACTATATGATGGTACTATGAACAGTTGATTGCACACTGTGGATGACTGTAAGGTATGTGAATATATCAATAAAACTGAATTTAAAAAAAAGAGAATATGTATAACATCACCAAAAATATAAAATGCTTAGGAATAAATATAATTAAAGGTGCAAAAGATATCTGTGTAGAAAATTTTATACTTTATAAAGACATAGGAAAAAACCTAATTAAAAAGATGCACCATGTTCATGGATCAAAAGACTCAGTATTGAAATGATGTCAATTCTCCCCAGATTGATCTACCAGTTCAATTAAATCTCAGTTGAAATCTCAAAAAAAAAAAAAAAAAGATACCTAAGTGTATCAAAGGATATTATCAAGAAAGTGAAAAGACATCCTACAGAATGGAAGAAAATAGCTGCAAATCATACATCTAATAAGGATTTAATATTGAGAATATATAAAGAACTCCTACAATTCAACAACAAAAAGACAAATGAGCCAGTCAAAAAATGGGCAACAGACTTAAATAGACATTTCTCCAAAGACGATATACAAATATGCAAATGAACAATAAGCACTAGCCATTAGGAAGATGCAAATCAAAACTACAAGGGGACATGACTTCACACCCACTAAGATTTAAAAAACAGAAAATAACAAGTGCTGGTGGAGAAATAGAAATTATCATGCATTGCATGTGGGAATGTAAAATGGTGCAGCAACTGCAGAAAACAGTTGGGTGGTTTCTCAAAAAGTTAAACATAGAATTACCATGTGGCTTGGCAATCTTCCTTCTAGGAATATACCTCAAAGAACCGAAAGCAGGGACTCAGATACTTGTACACCAATGCTCATAGAGGCATTATTCACAATAGACAAAAGCTGCAAGCAACCCCAATGTCCATTGACAGATTAACGAATAAACAAAATGTGGTATATCCATACAATGGAATATTGCTTAGCCATAAAAAGGAATGATGTTCTGAGACATGCTACAACATGGATGAACTTTGAAAACATTATGCTTAGGGAAACAGGGCAGACACAAAGGGTCAAATATTGTATGATTCCAGTTATATGAAATATCCAGAATAGGCAAATTCATAGAGACAGAAAGTAGATTGGAAGTTACCAGGGGCTGGGGAAAGGTGGAATGCAGAGTTGTTGCTTAACAGGTACAATGTTTTTGTTTTGGGTGATGAAAAAGTTTTGGTTACAGATGATGGTGGCACAACATTTTAATGTAATCAGTACCACTGAATTGTGCACTTAAAACTGGTTAAAATGGCAAATTTTATATGATATATAGGTTATGACAATAAAAAACTTAAAGGAAAAAGAAGACAAAGCAAACAAAGATATTAGTTCTCCTTCAATATAGGCCAGTTAACTTATTCTAACCATTTCACCCCCAAATATCAAATCTGGACATGAAAATTAATATGTATTGCATAATCTATGGGAGCCTTATTTTAACACTATACCATTGTTTTTAGAGCAAGGAAATGGAAATATGTTTTTAAAGATGGGAATTAATATATTTTTTCTTTTTTACTAGAGCTAAAATAAGAAGATATATGTCTTCTTATTGAGCATTTACTATATGCCAGGCAGGATACATGAGCCTTACATGTATTAATTCATCAAATCTTATCACAACCATGAGGTAAGTTGAAGATCCTTTTTACAGATGAGAAAATTAGACACAGGGAAATTAAGCAGCTTGCCCAAAATCACACAGCTAGTAAATGGTGGAGTCAGAATTTGAACACTTCCAGTTTACCACCCAAACAATACTGATTCTTTAACTGAAATAAATATTGAAGCACTGAGAAGTTAAGAAACTAGCCTGAAAATTATGTTAATCTGAGGGGAAGGGGGTTGCAGAATGACACATGGTAAGTGGGACCACTGTTTAGAAACCTGTCCCTACAACTTTTGCAGCTCCTAAGAGGCCACTGAGAACATCCTCAATAATTTTTCCTCAAATAAACAAGGTTGTAGGTAGCTTTGTGCAAGGGTCTATATTCCCCAGTGTGTGTGCTTGTGTGTGTTAGTGCCTGCTTTTCAGGGTCATGACAACCTAGAAGTCTGTCTCTCTGATCATTCATTCCTGCAACATCTGAGGCTAATAACGCCCAAGAATTCCCCAGTCTGAATTTTCCTCTAAGCGTCAGCCAATCAATCAATACACTTTGCTTTTCATAAAAGTAACAAAGGACATTGGAGACATAAATAGTGCCAAAAATCTCAACCCTAAGGGGAAGAGAAGAGGAACACTGGATTGGTCCCTTCCTAATTAGACAGGAGCACGAGGAAAGGGCCCTAATTTTATGTGGGTAATGTATTTTGACTTTAGAGAAATAACATTCCACAGAGGGATAGGGTGGTGTATTAGACAAGTGTGAAATCAGGCATGCAGACGTGAAAATGCAAATCCTTTTCATCAGATATGAATTTCAATTCCAGGACTGATTATACTTGTGTGACTTATGACAGATAATTAAACTCTGTAATTTCAGTTTCCCAGCTCTGAAATGGACTATGTGTCTTTGTTGTCAGGCTGTTAGGGCAAATATCTCACAATGCGTTAGCTTAAACAACAAGAATTTATTTTCTCATGGTTTTGAAGGCTAGAGGCTTGCGTCCCCCTAGGATTGGTAGCATTCAGGTGCTGGCTTGCTGAAGTCCTTGGGGTTTCTTGTCTTGCATCACATGGTGATGACCTCTCCTTTCCTGAGTTCCGTTGGCTGCCAGCTCTGCCCTGAGGCTTTCTCTTTCCTATGTCTGAATTTCTTCTGCTTATGAAGGACTCCAGTAATCAGATTAAGGCCTGTCCTCATTCAGCTGGGCCACACCATAGCTATAATAACATCTTCAAAGGTCCTAGTTACATGGGTTCATACCTACAGGGATGCAGATTAGAATTTGTCTAAGTTGTCAGCATTATTCCAGGTTTTTTGGTTAAACAACCACCAAGTGTCCTTCAGAACCTAGGAAGGGTTTTGTTTTATTGTTGAGACACACACAATGGAATTAGAAATAGCAAAAATCGAGGTGGGAGAATTTGGTATAGCTGATTCATGCATCCGGAAGTGAGGCAGGTTAGATGTAGGAAAAACATCTTGCAGGCTCTGAGGCGCCTGTAGACTCCATGTAGGGAGTGGGGGTGGAGCATCTGGGGAGAACAGTCAGGCTCCTGAAACCCAAGGAGGTTGAACAAAGCAGGATACATTGTTCAACCACGCTTCATGGAGCAATCACAATAACCCGCTCACAGCCTTCATTTGAATGTTTATTCAGCCTGTCACAACAGCTTTCTTACAAACCTTAATTTACATGTTTATTAACCAATCACAATAATGTATAGACAACCAATCGCAATAGCTTACTTACAATACTTAATTTGAATGCTTACTAACCAATCACCATGTACCAATATCTCAAACCCTATCTCCCTTTGTTTGATATAATAAAAACCCAGGTACCACACAATGTGCTTGCATCTCTCTCTTGAGCATGCTCATGCTTAACCCTCGAGCATGTTCTCACTTTTCAAAAAACTTTCCTCACTGGCTTATACCTACTTGTCGCATCCTTGAATTCCTTTTTGTGACCAGCTGACAAGCCGGCAAACCTGGAAGAGAGCTCCAATAACAGAGAGACCATGTCTCAGGCTGTTCTAGTTTGCTAATGCTGCCAGAATGCAAAACACCAGAAATGGATTGGCTTTTATAAAAGGGGGTTTATTTGGTTACAAAATTACAGTCTTAAGGCCATAAAGTGTCCAAGGTAACGCATCAACAATCAGGTACCTTCACTGGAGGATGGCCAATGGTGTCTGGAAAACCTCTGTTATCTGGGAAGGCATGTGGCTGGTGTCTGCTCCAAAGTTCTGGTTTCAAAATGGCTTTCTCCCAGGACGTTCCTCTCTAGGCTGCAGTTCCTCAAAAATGTCACTCTCAGTTGCTCTTGGGGGTATTTGTCCTCTCTTAGCTTCTCCGGAGCAAGAGTCTGCTTTCAACGGCTGTATTCAAACTGTCTCTCATCTGCAGCTACTCTCTCAGCTTCTGTGCATTCTTCAAAGTGTCCCTCTTGGCTGTAGCAAGCTTGCTCCTTCTGTCTGAGCTTATATAGTGCTCCAGTGAACTATTCAAGGCCCATGCTGAATGGGCGGGGCCACACCTCCATGGAAATTATCCAATTAGAGTCATCGTCCACAGTTGGGTGGGTCGCATCTCCATGGAAACACACAAAGATTACCATCTAATTAACACTGATACATCTGCCCACACAAGATTACATCAAAGATAATGGCATTTGGGGGGAAAAATACATTCAAACCTGTGCACAGGCTCCAAACATGTCTGACAAAATCTCTTAGCTGACTTTCAAGAGGAACTGTTTAACAATGCTCCATATGCAATTTAACTATGGAGAAAACAAAATATCTGCTTAATCCAATAGGAAATGAAGACAAATCTGGGTATTCTTTAATAGGCTTCAAGTTAAGGGTCAATATTAAATATGCAAAAGCAGTAAAGCTCCTAAGCACAGCAGCTCCTCACTATGATGCTCTGCATAGCTGCCCATGGCCAAAAGTAATCAGAAAGAATCTATAAGTGCTGAGTGTGAAGACATGTATATTTGGCTCTTGATAGTAAATAAAACATGTTTTGTGTATGTTTAATTTAGTGTCTCTTTTTCTCCCCAAAAGCTTTTGTTAAATTATTGAACTGATTTGAGCAAATACAGTGTTTGTAGCAATTTACCTGTGACATCTCTCACAGAACTGGTGCAACACACAATGGACAAGAAACATTTGTCCATAGGACTGCCAAGGCCCCTTCCAGCTGGACTGTTTCATTACTCTACGGGTCCACAATCAGTGGTGTGGTAGAGCCAGCTTGTGTTGGCTCTTGAGAGCCATTGTGCACATCTCTTCCCAACTCCTTGTTCAGTGGCATCTTATTGGTACCTTGCAATGGCCATGGTGAGAGTATTTATACCACAGAAATTGGCAAATGCTACAAATCAGGGCTTTTTGTGTGTGAGAGAGAGAGATCATCAGTTGTTAAGTATTTCCTAGCATACCACTGGCCCACAATGACATTAAAACCATCTTCAGGATATACATTGGAATGGTCATTATTCTACCATATTTTTTGGTGCTATGTTTTAGTGGGACTTCAAGATCAAGATATATAATGTCCCATGGCTTTTAGTAGCTCCAAAATACCACCAACAAAAAAGCAATTAAATTTTACTTTTTACTAAAGAAGAATTGCTTTCATTAGTCTAGCCTGTTTTCTTTGCTAGGCTGTAAGGACAGGGATCTTCTTCCTTTTTTTCACTGATGTATCCCCAGAACCTAACAACACTTAATATCTGCTCAATAAATATTTGTTGAATAGATGAATAAGTGGATCTGCCTGTAGCTAAGGCCACTGTCTTCATGGTAGGTGGTTGCAACATGCCTTCTCCATCATTGGTATGGCAAATTCTCTGTTGGAAAAGAGTTACACTCCCCTCAGTAACTCCTTCTTCTGCATTCTCATACCAATTAAAAAAATACCCGTATTATAGGAGTTGCAATTATCTATATTATAATCATCTGTTTCATTATTTACACCTGTGACTCTTCCATTACTAAAGAAGGTTTTGTTTTATGGTTTTGTTTTAATATTTATTTTTAAGTAATAGTTTCTTGTTTTTTTTTTATCATCATTTTATTGAGATATATTCACATACCACGCAGTCATACAAAGCAAATCGTACTTTCGATTGTTTACAGTACCATTACATAGTTGTACATTCATCACCTAAATCAATCCCTGACACCTTCATTAGCACACACACAAAAATAACAAGAATAATAATTAGAGTGAAAAAGAGCAATTGAAGTAAAAAAGAACACTGGGTACCCTTGTCTGTTTGTTTCCTTCCCCTATTTTTCTACACATCCATCCATAAACTAGACAAAGTGGAGTGTGGTCCTTATGGCTTTCCCAATCCCATTGTCACCCCTCATAAGCTACATTTTTATACAACTGTCTTCGAGATTCATGGGTTCTGGGTTGTAGTTTGATAGTTTCAGGTATCCACCACCAGCTACCCCAATTCTTTAGAACCTAAAAAGGGTTGTCTAAAGTGTGCATAAGAGTGCCCACCAGAGTGACCTCTCGGCTCCTTTTGGAATCTCTCTGCCACTGAAGCTTATTTCATTTCCTTTCACATCCCCCTTTTGGTCAAGAAGATGTTCTCCATCCCACGATGCCGGGTCTAGATTCCTCCCCGGGAGTCATATTCCACGTTGCCAGGGAGATTCACTCCCCTGGGTGTCTGATCCCACGTAGGGGGGAGGGCAGTGATTTCACCTTTCAAGTTGGCTTAGCCAGAGAGAGAGGGCCACATCTGAGCAACAAAGAGGCATTCAGGAGGAGACTCTTAGGCATAAATATAGGGAGGCCTAGCCTCTCCTTTGCAGCAACTGTCTTCCCAAGGGTAAAACTTATGGTAGAGGGCTCAACCCATCAAACCACCAGTCCCCTATGTCTGTGGTCATGTTAGCAACCATGGAGGTGGGGTAGGCGAATACCCCTGCATTCTCCACAGGCTCCTCAAGGGGGCACTACATCTTTTTTTTTTCCTTGATTTTCTTTTTTTTTTTTTTTTTTTAACTTTCCCTTCTTTTCTAAATCAACTGTATGAAAAAAAAAGTTAAAAAGAAAACAAACATACAATAAAAGAACATTTCAAAGAGACCATAACAAGGGAGTAAGAAAAAGACAACTAACCTAAGATAACTGCTTAACTTCCAACATGTTCCTACTTTACCCCAAGAAAGTTACATAATATAGTAACATTTCTGTGAACTTGTTCCTACTATATCCATCAGAAATTAACAGACCGTAGTCATTTCTGGGCATCCCCAGAACGTTAAATAGCTTATCTGTTCTTCTTGGATTATTGTTCCCCCTTCCTTAATTGCTCTCTACTGCTAGTTCCCCTACATTCTACATTATAAACCATTTGTTTTACATTTTTCAAAGTTCACATTAGTGGTAGCATATAATATTTCTCTTTTTGTGCCTGGCTTATTTCACTCAGCATTATGTCTTCAAGGTTCATCCATGTTGTCATATGTTTCACGAGATCGTTCCTTCTTACTGCCGCGAAGTATTCCATCGTGTGTATATACCACATTTTATTTATCTACTCATCTGTTGAAGGACATTTGGGTTGTTTCCATCTCTTGGCAATTGTGAATAATGCTGCTATGAACATTGGCATGCAGGTATCTGTTCGTGTCACTGCTTTCCGATCTTCCGGGTATATACCGAGAAGTGCAATCGCTGGATCGAATGGTAACTCTATATCTAGTTTTCTAAGGAACTGCCAGACTGACTTCCAGAGTGGCTGAACCATTATACAGTCCCACCAACAATGAATAAGAGTTCCAATTTCTCCACATCCCCTCCAGCATTTGTAGTTTCCTGTTTGTTTAATGGCAGCCATTCTAACCAGTGTTAGATGGTATCTCATTATGGTCTTAATTTGCATCTCTCTAATAGCTAGTGAAGCTGAACATTTTTTCATGTGTTTCTTGGCCATTTGTATTTCCTCTTCAGAGAACTGTCTTTTCATATCTTTTGCCCATTTTATAATTGGGCTGTCTGTACTATTGTCATTGAGTTGTAGGATTTCTTTGTATATGCAAGATATCAGTCTTTTGTCAGATACATGATTTCCAAAAATTTTTTCCCATTGAGTTGGCTGCCTCTTTACCTTTTTGAGAAATTCCTTTGAGGTGCAGAAACTTCTAAGCTTGAGGAGTTCCCATTTATCTATTTTCTCTTTTTTGCTTGTGCTTTGGGTGTAAAGTCTAGGAAGTAGCCGCCTAATACAAGGTCTTGAAGATGTTTTCCTACATTATCTTCTAGGAGTTTTATGGTACTTTCTTTTATATTGAGATCTTTGGTCCATTTTGAGTTAATTTTTGTGTAGGGGGGTGAGGTAGGGGTCCTCTTTCATTCTTTTGGATATGGATATCCAACTCTCCCAGCCCCATTTGTTGAAAAGACCATTATGGCTCAGTTCAGCGACTTTAGGGGCCTTATCAAAGATCAGTCGGCCGTAGATCTGAGGGTCTATCTCTGAATTCTCAATACGATTCCATTGATCTATATGTCTGTCTTTGTGCCAGTACCATGCTGTTTTGGCAACTGTGGCTTTATAATAAGCTTCAAAGTCAGGGAGGGTAAGTCCTCCCACTTCGTTTTTCTTTTTTAGAGTGTCTTTAGCAATTCGCGGCATCTTCCCTTTCCAAATAAATTTGATAACTAGCTTTTCCAAGTCTGCAAAGTAGGTTGTTGGAATTTTGATTGGGATTGCATTGAATCTGTAGATGAGTTTGGGTAGAATTGACATCTTAATGACATTTAGCCTTACTATCCATGAACATGGAATATTTTTCCATCTTTTAAGGTCCCCTTCTATTTCTTTTAGTAGAGTTATGTAGTTTTCTTTCTATAGGTCTTTTACATCTTTGGTTAAGTTTATTCCTAGGTACTTGATTTTTTTAGTTGCTATTGAAAATGGTATCTTTTTCTTGAGTGTCTCTTCAGTTTGTTCATTTCTAGCATATAGAAACATTACTGACTTATGTGCATTAATCTTGTATCCCGCTACTTTGCTAAATTTGTTTATTAGCTCTAGTAGCTGTATCGTCGATTTCTCAGGGTTTTCTAGATATAAGATCATATCATCTGCAAACAATGACAGTTTTACTTCTTCTTTTCCAATTTGGATGCCTTTTATTTCTTTGTCTTGCTGGATTGCCCTGGCTAGCACTTCCAGCACAATGTTGAATAACAGTGGTGACAGCGGGCATCCTTGTCTTGTTCCTGATCTTAGAGGGAAGGCTTTCAGTCTCTCACCGTTGAGTACTATGCTGGCTGTGGGTTTTTCATATATGCTCTTTATCATGTTGAGGAAGTTTCCTTCAATTCCTACCTTTTGAAGTGTTTTTATCAAAAAGGGATGTTGGATTTTGTCAAATGCTTTTTCAGCATCTATTGAGATGATCAATTGATTTTTCCCTTTCGAGTTTTTAATGTGTTGTAATACATTGATTGTTTTTCTTATGTTGAACCATCCTTGCATGCCTGGAATGAACCCCACTTGGTCATGGTGTATGATTTTTTTAAATGTGTCCTTGGATTCGATTTGCAAGTATTTTGTTGAGGATTTTTGCATCTATATTCATTTGGGAGATTGGCCGGTAGTTTTCCTTTTTTGTAGCATCTTTGCCTGGTTTTGGTATTAGATTGATGTTAGCTTCATAAAATGAGTTAGGTAGTGTTCCATTTTTTTCAATGTTTTGAAAGAGTTTGAGTAAGATTGGTGTCAGTTCTTTCTGGAAAGTTTGGTAGAATTCCCCTGTGAAGCCATCTGGCCCTGGGCATTTATTTGTGGGAAGATTTTTGATGACTGATTGGATCTCTTTGCTAGTGATGGGTTGGTTGAGGTCTTCTATTTCTTCTCTGGTCAGTCTAGGTTGTTCATATGTTCCCAGGAAATTGTCCATTTCCTCTACATTATCCAGTTTGTTGCCATACAGTTGTTCATAGTATCCTCTTATAATTTTTTTAATTTCTTCAGGATCTGCAGTTATGTCACCTTTTTCATTCATTATTTTGTTTCTATGGGTCTTCTCTCTTTTTGATTTTGTCAGTCTAGCTAGGGGCTTGTCAATCTTGTTGATCTTCTCAAAGAACCAACTTTTGGTGATATTTATCCTCTCTATTGTTTTTTTGTTCTCTATGTCATTTATTTCTGCTTTAATCCTTGTTATTTCTTTTCTTCTACTTGGTTTAGGATTGGTTTGCTGTTCATTTTCTAGCTTCTTCAGTTGATCCATTAGTTCTTTGATTTTGGCTCTTTCTTCCTTTTTAATATATGCGTTTAGTGCTATAAATTTCCCCCTGAGCACTGCTTTTGCTGCATCCCATAGGTTTTGGTATGTTGTGTTCTCATTTTCATTCGTCTCTATATATTTAGCAATTTCTCTTGCTATTTCTTCTTTAACCCACTGATTGTTTAGGAGTGTGCTGTTTAACCTCCAGGTATTTGTGAATTTTCTAAGTCTCTGATGGTTATTGACTTCTAATTGTATTCCATTGTGGTCAGAGAATGTGCTTTGAATAATTTCAATCTTTTTAAATTTATTGAGGCTTGTTTTATGTCCCAGCATATGATCTATTCTGGAGAAAGTTCTGGGAGCACTAGAAAAGTATGTGTATCCTGGTGATTTGGGATGTAATGTCCTGTATATGTCTGTTAAATCTAATTCATTTATCAGATTGTTTAGGTTTTCAATTTCCTTATTGGTCTTCTGTCTGGTTGATCTATCTATAGGAGAGAGTGATGTGTTGAAGTCTCCCACAATTATTGTGGAAACATCAATTGCTTCCTTTAGTTTTGCCAGTGTTTCTCTCATGTATTTTGTGGCACCTTGATTGGGTGCACAGACATTTACGATTGTTATTTCTTCTTGCTGAATTGCCCCTTTTATTAATATGTAGTGGTCTTCTTTGTCTCTCAAAACATCCCTGCATTTGAAGTCTATTTTATCTGAGATTAATATTGCTACACCTGCTTTCTTTTGGCTGTAGCTTGCATGAAATATTTTTTTCCATCCTTTCACTTTCAGTTTCTTTGTGTCCCTGTGTCTAAGATGAGTCTCTTGTATGCAACATATTGATGGTTCATTTTTTTTGATCCATTCTGCGAATCTATATCTTTTAATTCGGGAGTTTAATCCATTTACATTCAACGTTATAACCGTGAAGGCATTTCTTGAATCGGCCATCTTATCCTTTGGTTTATGTTTGTCATATTTTTCCCCTCTGTCTATTAATATCCTTCATTGTACCCATACCGAATCTCTTTAGTACTGAACCTTTCTCCAAGTCTCTCTGTCCTTTCTTTGTTTCTCTGTCTGTAGGGCTCTCTTTAGTATCTCCAGTAGGGCAGGTCTCTTGTTAGCAAATTCTCTCAGCATTTGTTTGTCTGTGAAAAATTTAAGCTCTCCCTCAAATTTGAAGGAGAGCTTTGCTGGATAAAGTATTCTTGGCTGGAAATTTTTCTCACTCAGAATTTTAAATATATAGTGCCACTGCCTTCTCACCTCCATGGTGGCTGCTGAGTAGTCACTACTTAGTCTTATGCTGTTTCCTTTGTATGTGGTGAATTGCTTTTCTCTTGCTGCTTTCAGAACTTGCTCCTTCTCTTCTGTGTTTGACAGTGTGATCAGTATATGTCTCGGAGTGGGTTTATTTGGATTTATTCTATTTGGAGTTCGCTGAGCATTTATGATTTGTGTATTTATGTTGTTTAGAAGATTTGGGAAGTTTTCCCCAACAATTTCTTTGAATACTCTTCCTAGACCTTTACCCTTTTCTTCCCCTTCTGGGACACCAATGAGTCTTATATTTGGACGTTTCATATTATCTATCATATCCCTGAGGTCCATTTCGATTTTTTCAATTTTTTTCCCCATTCTTTCTTTTATGCTTTCATTTTCCATTCTGTCATCTTCCAGGTCACTGATTCATTGTTCAACTTCCTCTAGTCTTGTACTATGAGTGTCCAGAATCTTTTTAATTTGGTCAACAGTTTCTTTAATTTCCATAAGATCATCCATTTTTTTATTTAGTCTTGCAATATCTTCTTTATGCTCTTCTAGAGTCTTCTTGATTTCCTTTCTATCCCGTACTATGGTCTCATTGTTCATCTTCAGTTCTTTGAGTAGCTGCTCTAGGTGCTGTGTCTCTTCTGATCTTTTGATTTGGGTGCTTGGGCTTGGGTTATCCATATCGTCTGGTTTTTTCATATGCTTTATAATTTTCTGTTGTTTTTGGCCTCGTGGCATTTGCTGAACTTGATAGGGTTCTTTTAGGGTTTGTAGACCTATTGAAGTCCTTATCTCTAATTTATCAGATCTACAGCTTCGTGGAGTACACTTTCTCTAACTAACCAGCAGGTGGCGTCCACGAGCCACCTGTTCTCCACGAGCCAGTTCTCCCCTGCTTAGCCTTTTTGGTGAGTGGGGGAGTGAGTCTTGTGGGGCCCAATTGGTGTACCAAGCTTGTGTGTGTAGTTGGTGTTGCCTGCCCTGTATGTGGGGCGTGTTTCTGGGCAGTCGGGGAGGGGGGGTGGCCCTAACAATCAAATCTCCCTGATGATCCTAGAGTTTTAAAGCTGCTGCATTAGTCTAATCCTTCAGTTCAGTCCTGCCACAGTTTGTCTCTGCCACTGACCCACAAGTCCTTGGTATTGGCGTATGGCTCCTGAGACTTGCAAGTGGGCCCCTCTTCCAGGCTGTGCACCCCGGGTCCTCTGTTGAGGGATGACTGTGCTATGTAACAGGTGAGTGCCGTCCCCCCAGGGCAGTTCTGGGCTGCTGGGCTGTCTAGGGAGGCTCCCAGTCTGCTCAAATGATGGCTGAATGGGGCTTTGTTAATTCACACTGCTCCACCTTCCCATCTCTGGGACAATCAGCTGAGGTTGCAGGGAAGGCTAATGTCCACGCCCAGTTTTGTGGTGTGTGCCTGTTATTTGAAGCACTTCTGTCACACTGGGTTGTCTGGGGCAGCTCTGGGCTATGGGGCTGGCGATGGGCAGGAGTGTTTCCTGTCCACCAGGATGATGGCTGTGAGCAGACACCCCCCTTTTCTTGGGAAGTTGTGGTGTTTAGTGAATTTTCTCAGCCACTGGATTATTGCCTTTTGTCTCAGAGCTCTCTTAGCTCTGCTCTTGGCTTGACGTGCCCAAATTGCAATTCTTTGAAGCTTTCTGTATTGGGCTTCTTAGAGTAATTGTTTTAGAAAAAGAAAAAAGGATTAAAAAAAAAAAAAAAAAAGGGCCCTCCTCAAAGATCTAATGGGTTATTGAAATGCTAATAGACAAAGCAACCAGGGCCATTAAGGAAAGGTCCACAGGGCAGAGAGATCAGCTTTTCTTCGGGATTTGCATATGCGCCTCAAGGCCTGAGCTCCGCCCTTCCCCTTTCTGTGTTCACCAGAACTCCAAAAATCCTCTGCTTTTATTTTGGAGTTTTTCGTGTTGTTTTCTTTTTTCTATGCCTGTCTCCTCTCTGCTGGGCTGGCTGCTCTCAGATTCTCTGGTGTCTCGTCTCAGTCTATCTATGGTTGGAGTATGGATCAGTAGAATGAGTTTCCGATAAGGGCTGCCACTGCAGTTCTCCCTTCTCCTTCCCAGAGCTGGCAGCCCCTCCTCCCACGGGATTGAGCCTGGCAGGGAGGGGCGTGGGTCCCCTGGCCGCAAAAACTTACAGATTTCGCTGATCTCAGCAGTTCGACATTTTCATGAGTGTTGTATGAAGTATGCCCAAAGACAGATTGCTCTGTGGTGTCCAGTCCACGCAGTTCCTGGCTTTCTACCTACTTTCCTGGAGGAGTAACTAAAACTTACAGCTCACCAGTCTGCCATCTTGCCCCGCCTCCCAATAGTTTCTTTTTGAAATTTATTTTCACGAATGTGTCACGTGGAAAGTTGAAAGACTTTTCTTTGCCTGTGTTCCTCAACAGGAGGGCAAGGCCATTTGCAGCAGTTGTGATGGCCAAAGCTACAGTTCAAGTCTTATTCCCCTTATATCCCCAGCCACAAAAAAATTCAAGCTCAATAAGTTTTTGATGAAGGAACAGTGCTGGATTTTCCTTTGAAAACTCTGGAGATACTTCAGCAAAGTTCAAAGGAAGAAAAGAAGAATGTTCTCCTAAAATATTGCATGGCCCCCATGCCCCACACCTTTGTTGCACCTTCTAAACTTGGACTTTGCACAAGTCACCTGTGAAAGTAGATCTTTCCTCAAAAAGCTTAAGCAGGAGGCCAGCCCAGGCCTTTATTTTGACAGAAGCCACATGCCTGAGTGAGGCTGACCATGTCCTTGGCCGTTGTTGTCCTCTATTGTGACTCAAAAATAACCTGAACTCTGATGCAACAAACTTTGCAAAGTTCTGCCAAATTGACTGATGACTCATTCCCAGGCCAGCCTGAGACACCCAGGCAGTGTACAATAAACACATAGACAAGGATGATCAAACCAAATAACTTGCCCTGGGTTTTACTATCACTTCTGGTAGAGATATTTCTGGAAAATCCAGACCTTGAGAAAAACATGCTTGGAGCATACTTTGGCTGCTTGCTGAGGGATTACATTTCTTGTTTGCTAAGAGGCTTCAAACTGCTGGCATAAGCACAAGTGCCACTCTATTGCAACCACCATGGAGTAAACAGCAAGCTGTGATACAAAAGGCCAGCATACCCAGAACTGACTTTTGTGGACACTCTCTAGGGACTTGAGGTTACATAAAACTCAATGTGAAAAGAAAATACAAGTCCCTCTAAACCTTCTTTCCCCAATACAGGCTTTTGTAATCTTTGGACATGCTTCACAGGATGTAGTTTCTATTGGTATATGGGACAGCTTTTTCAGGGGTAGGTGGAGTCATAGTTGTACGTTTCAGAATTCCGTCTTGAGCTTTAGGGCTAACTGGTTAAGATTCCAAGCAACATTTTTTCAGCCAATCAAGGTCAAAACTTGCTTGTTTGCTTATTTAAAGGACTCCATCCCAGAGGGCAAAGTTATATGCTACTTCCTAATGTGAGAGAAGAAAATTTAGAGGAACAGCCTTTTAAAATAGACTGGAGGGGAAAGTGACATCACCAAGGTGGTGAAGTGAGTTGCTCCAAGGTTCAGTGCCTCCCCCCACCAGAAGTTTTAAACAACAGCAACAATGAAGCAGGTAGAACCAATTTTCTCAGAGCTCAAGAATACAGTTAAAGAGTTTCAGTAACTGGGTGAGTGTCGAATCAAGAAAAAGGCAATTTTTAAAAGGTAGGAAAATCTCATGGTACCATTGTTGGCCCTTTCCCCATCTCCTCTCCAGCTCACTGCAGAGCAAACCCAGTCTACCAGTGCAGATTCCTGGTCCTGATTCCAGAGAGAGCAGCGTAACCTGTGTGTACATACTAGGGTGCATGTCTGTTTGTACCAGTCTGTCTGGTAGTAGCCTGAAGGACTGAACCAGGACACTCATCTCAGGCTCACCATCCCAGTACTTGCTCAGCATCTAGAAGAAGCCTGCGGAGCAGCTAATGTAATGTAAGAAGACAACCAAAACACTGCTGCCTAGGGCAAAGGATCAGCAGCTTTAAGATGTAGAATATAGCACCTGTGATCAGGAGGAAAGACTATTTATTAGGAGAAAAACTGAGCATGCCCAAGACAAAATGCATGGTCAGAAAAGACTGGGAGGTCTCTCCACTTTTGCCTCAGGCTATTCTTTAGACCTGTCTTTATGATGGTTAAGCTCTAAGGAGAGCACTTGCATAGACCAATCTGCAAAGACAGGGAAAGTTGTTTTTTTTTTGTTTTTGGCTCCTGGCTTCAAGAAAAGCTCAATCATAGCAACTACTAGATACAAGCTTAAGGGACACCTCAATAACTAAAATTCCGTAGATAAGATGTTAAAATCTTAAAAAGCCCAGTGTATAACAAAAGACGACAAGGCATGCCAAAAACAGGAAATGACGGCCCTTGCAAAGGAGCAAGAAAAAACACTGGAAACCTTCAACAAGGAATATCAAGAAGAAGGCTTTTTAAAAATGTCTTAAATATGCTCAAAGAGTTAAAGGAAAACATGAGAAAGGAACTAAAGGAAATCAGGAAAACAGTATATGAACAAAAGGAGAATTTCAATAAAAAGATAGAAATCATGAAAAGGAACCAAATAGAAATACTGGAGTTGAAGATCATGGTAATTAAATTGAAATTAAAAAAAATTCCCTGGAGGGGTTCAACAGCAGATTGGAGCTGGCATAAGAAAGAATTAGTGAACTTGAAGATAATACAATTAAAATTATTTGGTCTGAGTAGTAGAAAGGAAAAAGAATGCTAAAAAGTGAACAGAACCTAAGAGACATGTGGGACACCATCAGGCATATCAATATACACATTACAAGAGTCCCAGAAAGCGAAGAAATAGAGAAAGGGGCAGAAAGAGTATTTGAAGAAATAATGGTGGAAAATTTCCCAAATTTAATGAAAGACATGAAAATACATATCCAAGAAACTCAGTGAACTCCATACAGGATAAACTCAAAGAGACCCACACTGAGACACATTAAAATCAAACTTTCAAATGCCAAAGACAGAGAATCCTGAAAGGTGCAAGAGAGAAGCAACACATCATGTACAAGAAATCCTCAATAGGATTAAGTGCTGACTTCTCATCAGAAACCATGGAGGTAAGAAGGTAATTGGATAAAACACTTAGAGTACTGAGAGAAAAAATTGCCAACCAAAAATTCTATGTATTTCAAAAATGAGGAAGAGATTTCCAGATAAACAAAAGCTGGGGAACTTTGCCACTACTAACCAGTCTTACAAGAAATGCTAAAGGGAGTTCTTCAGCTTGAAAGGAAAGGACACTAGACAGCATACAGAAGGCACATGAAGAAATAAAGATAACTTGTAAAGGTAACTACATGGGTAAATATAAATGCCAGTGGTATTGTATTTTTGCTTTGTAACTACACTTTCTATGACCTGCAAGATCTAAAATGCAAATGCATAAAAAATAATGATAAATCTAAGGGTTCAGACACATAATACATAAAGATGTAATTTCTGGTAAAAATAACATAAAGGTGAGGCAAAAGAGAGGTATAGAAATATATTTTGTGTGTACTATTGAAGTTTAGTTGGGATCACATCAAATGATATTATTATAGATTTAGGATATGTAATTTAAACTCCATTGTAACCACAAAGAAAAATCTGACAATATACACAGGAGGAAATGAGAAGGGATTCTAAAAGATTCATTTAAAAAAAATCAACAAAATACAAAAGAAGGCAGTAATAGAAGAATTTAGAGGGAAAAAAAGGTATAAGACTTACAGAAACCAATTCATTAAATGTCATAGTAAGTCCTGCATTATCAGTAGTTACTTTAAATGTAAATGGATTAAGCTCTCCAATCAAAAGGCAGAGATTGGCAGAATGGATAAAAAAAGTATGACCAACTATATGTTGTTTATAAAAGACTCATGTTAAATTCAATGACACTAGCAGGATGAAAGTAAAAGGATAGAAAAAATTATTCCATGCAAATATTAACCCAAAGAGAGATAAAATAAGCTTTTTTTATTAAAAAAAAAAAACAGAAAAAAACAACAAAACAAACAAACAAACTGTTAAAGGGACAAAGAAGAACACTATATATTGATAAAAGGGTCGATCCATTAAGAAGATATATCAACTATAAATAGATAAACTCCTAATGGCAGAGCCCCAAAATATATGAAACAAACATTGACAGATTTGAAAGGAGAAATAGATGGTTCTACATCAGTAGTAGGAGACTTCAATACACCACTTTCAATAATGGATAAAATGTCTAGACAGAAGACCAAGAAGGAAATAGAGGACTTGAACAATATTATAAACCAACCTGATCTAATAGACATATATAGAATATTTCACCCAACAGCAGAATACACATTCTTTTCAAGTGCATGGATTCATTCTCTAGGATAGACCATATGTGAGGTCACAGAACAAGTCTCAATAAGTTTTAAAAGATTAAAATCATGCAAAGTAGTTTCTCTGACCAAAATGGATGACTAGAAATCATTAGCAAAGGGAAAACCAGAAAATTCATAAGTATGTGGAAATTGAGCAATGCACTTTTTGATAACCAATGGGTTGAAAAAGAAATTGCGAGGGAAGTTAGGAAATATATTGAGGCAATTGAAAAGTAAAATGCAGCATGCCCAAACTTATAGGATGCAGCAAAGGCCATGCACAAAGGGAAATTTATAGCTGTAATTGCTTACATTAAAGTAGAATAGGCTGGAGGATGTTTAACTTGATAGGGTTCTTTTAGGATATGCAGACTTCATGAAACCTTTATCTCTAATTTGTCAGATCTACAGCTTCGTGGAGTACACTTTCTCTAACTAACCAGCAGGTGGCGTCTGCGAGCCACCTATTCCCCTCAAGCCAGTTCTCCCCCACTTTGTCTTTGTGGTGAGTGGGGGTGTGCGTCTTGTGGGGTCCAATTGGTGCACCAAGCTTGTGTGTGTAGTTGATGTTGCCTGCCCTGCATATGGGGTGTGTGTCTGAGTGGTTAGGGAGGGGGGGTAGCTTTAATAATCAAATCTCCCAGGTGTTCCTAGAGATTTAAAGTTGTTGCAATAGCCTAATCCTTCAGTACAGTCTTGCCACAGTTTGTCTCTGCTGCTGACCCACAAGTCCTTGGTATTGGCATATGGCCCCTGGGACTTGCGAGTGGGTCCCTCTTCCAAGCCTTGCACTCCTAGGTCCAGGCTGGAGGATGTTGAGAGAACCGTGGACCCCATATAAACTTTCAAGCTCTACCCCTCTCTGCATTTTAAGAATTTGACTCTATGTAATGTACATGATCTCTTTCTAAAAATCTATACAGTTCCTCTTTGTAGCCCATTCGAACCCACCAAACAACATGTTTTTTACTACTTCCTATGTGTTCAAATATGTGTCTGACATCATAGAAGACACAAAGGAAATATTAGACGGGATTTTTGCCCTTAGAAAATGTATATGTAATTCAGTAGAAAAGAACAGCTTGCATCTTAAAAAAATTAGGAATAAGCAAATCTTTATTTACGTGGCTCAGTTTATAAGTCAACATGTTAATCTTCCTTTGCTCACCCCTTTCCATCACAAAAGCAAACCCAAACTCCTTAATTCAGCATTCAAAGACCTTTATAATCTGGCTTCCCACCCACACCCCACTTAGCTACACGTCTTGCCACTTTTCTTATATTCTATGTCACATTGGGAGATGGTCTTAAGTGGGCCCCTCAGCAAACCAATCTCTAAGGCTTTCTAACATTCCTAGAAATCTACTAAGGCATAGAGAATGAAATTTCAGAACTCCTCAGGGAAAGGACATTATGTGAGGTCCTATGATAAGCTGCTAAGGGTTAGGATTAATATCCTCAAGGGGTATTCTTAAGTAACAGTAGAAACTTTCTAAATTGCTTTCTAAGGAGAGTTGGGTCCACCTATTTGCAGGCTTTTGTTTAACTGAGTCAGAGGCCAAGGAGTTGTCTTGTTTGGGACAATTGAGAAGTGACTGCATGTTGCTATTAGAGATTTCCCCTTATCCACCATTGGAATACTTGGCTTCTCTCCTAAACAAAATTCAAGGATACCAGTTAAAAGGAGTAACTAATGATTAGCCATCTGAGAAGGGCTGGTCATGGCCTACTGAACCACCTGTGGTCTCTGCATTTCCCATGCTATCTCATACATCTGTGCTTTTGACAAGTTTGCCTGGGACCATCCCATTGATATTCTACACCAAGTTAATCTCAAAACTGAACAAAAGCTATTGCCTCCTCCAGATAACCTTCCCAGCTCTGGCCTACTCTGGCCTGTATTAGACGCCCAACTTTTGTGCTCCCATGGCACTCAATACGTAGCTCCTATCACAGCCCCGTATTATAATAAACTATTGGCATGTCTGACTCCCTCACTAGGCTGGAAGTTTCCCAATGGCTATGGCCTGTGTCTTATTTTTCTATGTACCCCCAGCATCTCTCCTAGCTCCTGGCTCTTTGAATGTTTTCTTGAGAGCATGGAAAAAAGAAAGCACTGAATGTCTGAGCAGTTGAATTCATAGTAAAAACTTGGAGACTGGGCCTTAGCCAATGGTAGGATTTAAACAGAGAAGGGTGAAAGAGGGTGTTCCTGCAGGGGAGTGATTGTGAGCAAGAGTATGCAAAATAAATAGAAAAGGACAGGTGCCATCTGTGGGAGCCAAAAAGTTTTTCATATACCTAATGTAGATCAAAGTTCATTTTCATTTGCTCAGTCCTTAGAATGACAGTGGTATAAAAATACAGTATAAATTTTCCATTGTAATCATGAGCAGACAGAAACCTTGGTTGCCATTCTGGCTATGATATGAAGTCTTCTCAGGGGTGTATGAATTCAGAGGACAAGATCTTTCCCATCATATCCCCCACAACCACCACGACTGCCTTTCCCACCACCCCCAATAAAAAGTCCCTGAACAGTGAGGTCTCGCCTGGGGTGCTCACATCCCAAGGATGGAGGGGCTAGAAGTTAACCAGATGGTGGGCTCCCTCGGCCTGCGTAATTACAACCCCCTTACGCCCCCATCCCACCCACAGCCTTAGTTTACTATCCTGGTTTGTTCCTTAAGCCCCAGGTTGAAGATTATTCTGCAGAAAATATAGGGATTACTTTAAAGAGTGGTGCTCAGGGCTGTAATCTGGTTAAGTGGATGGAGGGTGAAAAGGGTTGAACAAAACCTCCTTTACTGGTTTTTGGAGTTATCCTGAAACAGAAAAATGTCAGATTAACATCACTACTAGCTAGTCTAGAGTCTTCTGTTTCTTGATATTTGGGGAGGGAGAAGAGAGGGGTGGGTGCAGAAAAGGAGGGACACACCCCCTTTAGGAGAAAGAATCAAATGATAGCTCTGACATCGTCAGGAAAGTTATTGTCTGTGAAACAACTTTTAGACCGTGTTTCAACATGGGAAACATCATAACCGTATTCTTAAACTGCTGCATTTGTATTTACAGTGCTGAGCAGATGAAGATGTGTTCAGAAAGCCAAACCTGAGGTCTGCAAGAATCTTAAAAATAAAAAAACCAGTATCAGTCAAGTAAACTGTAAACCTAAATGTAGGAGCTAACGTTATAAAACTTTTAGAAAAACAGGAAAAAATCTTTGGGTTAGGCAAAGATTTCTAAGATTCAATACATAAAAAGCATAAATTGTAAGAAAAAATTCATAACTGAACTTCAACAAAATTAAAAATTGCTATTTGAAAAAAAATTCGATTAGATTGAAAAAATCATTCTAAATATTTTTAAAGTATCTATTATGTGCCAGGCATCCTTCTAGGTGCTGGATTAAGGCAATGAATTAAATTCCCTCAGTTATATTGGGCAGTGACAGGAAAACGAACATTTCAGAAAGATTTTCAACAATGAATAACACAAGCAGTTATGATTAGATTTTGGTCAATCAGAAAATTCCATTAGCCAGAACATCCCTACCATATTTTTAAATTTTGTTGTTTAGACTTGTAGGTGATCTAATACCAGCAATGATGAGAAATGCTGAGAAACAAGAACGTGCACAGTAAGCCAGTCAATTGGTATGTGTTGAACCTCATACCATTTTGTCAAGAATCCTGGGGATGTGGATGCAGGATAAAGAACATTAGAGCTTTGGAGGTTGGTCTGAGGTCACATTTCACTCCGTATTACTGTGCCATGGACTTTAGAGTCAAGTAGACCAAGATTTGAAGATCAGTTCTTTCCACCAGCTGTAGGATCCTAGACTCAGATGAAAATGCCTGCCTTGTGGAGTTGTTATAAAGATTAATGAGGTAATAGATGTAAAGTGCAGGGCATGTAATTAGTCCTCAATAAATGGAAACTATCCCTGAATGATGATGATGATCATCATCAACACAGCACTGATGACAAAATCCAGTCAGGTTCCAAAAGTTGGCTGAGGATTGGGCAGCTCACTTGTTATTCTTGAGAAATATGCCTCCCCCTGCAAGTTAACCTTAGGATTTAAGACAGGAATGGGGACCTTCCCCCACTCTCCAAGTCCCTCTCTATCCCCATTCCTTTGCGCATGACAGGTATCACTAACCAATTCATCGTAGCATCTTTTTACTTGGCCTGGTAACCTGGACTGGGCTTCAGATCACTCTCTAGGGAGCCATATTTCATCTACTTAGACCCAGCACTGAAAATAAAATAAATCTGCTATTCCTGATTTAAGGGTTCAGCAGACAGTCCCAACATTCCAGGAATAGTGATAGTAGATTTTTTTCTTCTTCTTACAAAGTTAAAGGTCCAAGTCAAGTATAAGGCAGGGGGAGGAGAAGGTAAAGGGGTGTCTAGGGGGTTTAGAAGGGGTTTAGCCACACAACAGTATAAATTTATTTCCTACATAATCAGTTACTAGTTGATTTGCTTTTTTATTTAGTTTACTTATGTTCTATTTTTTCTGAATTTGGAAATATTTTCCTCAACTTAGAAATCTTCTATGCAACTCCTGGCATTTTCTGAAAGTAAACTTTTGACTTCTCAGATCCTTAGAACCACATATCCCCTACCCAATCTTATAACCTCAAAAGGAAATAGCTCCACAAGGCAGAAAGAAAGCAAACCAGCCAGGTAAATGTTAAGGTGACCTGATTCAGCAAGGGCACGGTATCCAAAGGGGCAAGTACCTCAAGGTAATTTCAGCCTGTGTCCAAGGTTCAGAATTGTCCTAAGGTGTTTTGGAGATTTGTGAGGGATCCCTAGTATCCTAATAATCAGGGGTGTCAGTGGTGTGTGTGTGTGTGTGTGTTACTGCTGTTTTCTTGGCAGAAATGTACGTTACATGTTGTTATAATGGCTTTAACACCTGGGATAATTCTCTCACAATGAAAACTTGTCCCACCTTTTGAATGCCCTACTACATATTGACATAGTTTAAAATTTATTTGAGCTAGAACCTAACTCCACCTTACATATAAACACAAAGTATTTTTTAAATAGTTTTAATACACACTGAGTTTTCTAGGAATGCTATTAACATGGAAACCAAGGTAAAATTTTACTTTATTCTGTTTGTAACTTTATTAGAAATTGTTTCCCTTTTCAGATAATCACATCACTGATGGCCACTTGTGGCATTTGAGTAGTCAGCATTTGTAACACTGGTTTTCATGGTAATTCTAGGCATAGGTGCAAGTGTCTGTCAATTTTTATATATTGTGTTTTACATAACTTTATTATGAAATATTTTCATCTTATGTCTTGGAAAAAAATACTTATTTTCAAACATTGTGGGTTTAGGTAGGTTGTACATCTGTGAATTTTATTTCAGGATAACAAATGTGGTGTTCAAAATATTCTTTATAGAAAGGGGCCTTAGGGTTTGCATGAGATTGATAACTTCTGATCTGGGGATTCTCTCTGAAATTCTGATCTAGGGTTTGTAGTGAGGCACTCTCAGTTTGCCCCTTGTTTATTGAGCATGGAAATCCCAGCAAGCCAAGCAATGGGGTGTAACTGAGCAAGTTACTTAATGTATCTAAGCTTCCATTTCCTCCTCTGTGAAAATGTCATCATAATAGTGCTTACTTCATAGAGTTGTCGGGAGAATTAAATGAGATCAAACATTAAAAACACTTAAAGTTTCTGGCATGTTGGAAGCACAGAATAAAAGGTACCTGTTTTGATGATATCATGATGATGATGATGATGATGTTGATGGTGATGGTGATGATGATAAATGAAGTAGTATGATTCAGGGACAGATAAATGACACTTTAATCCCTTCCTGAACCAATCACGTCATCTCAGGTACTTGGCTTCTCCTTTTTCTCAAAGTTGAGCACTGTCAGAGCAGATACCTGGAACACCCAATCTGGATGGAAATACCCTGCACAATCTCTACTTCTTCATTTCTGTAGCTATTCTGAGCAGTGTCCATGGGAGGAAACACAGGACCTTTTTGTGTTGATGGCTAATAAACTGTTCCAAGCTTCATCATGGTGTCAGTATTCTGGGAGCTCAGAGACTTTGTACCTAGACATTTGCTCCTCTGATGGGACATCCTAAGAGTGCTTCAACATGGAGCCAGGCACCATCTCTTTCTGTTTGTTTCTTTCCACATTTTTTTCACCTTACTATATCCCTTGTCCCATGTAAACTTCGTGAGGGAACTGCCTTCTCTTTGGAAGAACCTGAAATGCATCTTCTGTTCTCTCATATGGGCAGAAGCGTAAAACACTTTTTTAGGGGCTAATCAATAACCTCAAAGCCAAGATCGTAGAATTTCCTTTCAGTTTTCATCCCAACCCTAACTTGACTCACATGGAGCATTTGCCAGTGAAGAGCTTCCATTTTCCTCACTCAGGAAGCATACTGTCTTTGGGCACTGCCAGAGTCTATTCCCTGCCTATACCATAAAAATTATCAAAGTTTTAAATCATAACAAACAAACATAACTGTCCAGTAACAATGTTCTATGTAATCCAGTTCTTTATGTGAAGACATTCAGTACCATGGTAGGGGGTGGCAGGGAGGGCTTCATGGCCAGCTCTGGTCCCAAGTGGAAGAAGCACTGAAAAGGCAATGTCACTACCTCATACTCTGGGGCAGGATGTCACACAAACCATTCCAGATGCAGGAAAATCCATTTAAATGTTAAAGACCCCCAGCGATGAAGATTCCACAATCAGCATCTCACCTTTGTGGCTCACGTTATATTTCCACTGGATAGTGCTGGTCTGGATTAATCGGGGTCTCTGGTCACACACAGGGTTTTGAGGGAGATTTGTGATTATGCTAGAAGCAAATACAAAGGGACAGGGCACGCTATAGGACGAGTTATTGGGCTGAGGCAACGTGGCATGAAGCATGGCAGCTAATCTCATGGCCTTTGGAGCTGGACGTACTGGGGTTGAATCTAGACTTTGCTACTTGCTTGGGCAAATAGCTTAACCTCTCTGAACTTTAGTTTTCTTATCTGTCAGATGAGGTTTTCTTGATTCCCACCTCCAAGGGTCTTTGTGAGAATTAGTTAAGATAACAAATGTAAAAGGCTTAATACTACTTTCAGCTGTTAATAAGTACTTAATAAATACTAACCCTCCTTAGGTAGGAAGAAATTTTATTACTAGACAGCTAGTAACTATCAACCTGGACATCACAGGCCTAGACTTAAAGATCCCAATCCTTTTCATAATCTTGGGGGATCTTTTTGAAAGTCTTCCAGGGGCTGAAAAAGAAAGCTTTGCCAGGATGAAGAGGATGTTTTCAATTATTTTCTTGATTTAGTCCAAGAAAAAGAAAAGCAAAGAAAAAGAAAAGGAATAAACTGTTCATCTACAACTTCCATCTGAAACTGGGTCAGCTTAGTTGCCTAAGAGCAGATCAGAAGCTGAGGTGATAAAACCTGCACCGTTACGGAACATGTTTCAGGTACCCTCGTGCTCCTCCAGGGGAGCTGGGCACAGTAAGAAGGTCAGGAAGCTCCAGATCCCTGAACTGAAGAAGGTCCATGAAGCCAGCTCAGTGGGGACATCAGCCAGGACCACCATCTCCTCCTGGATCCTCTTCTCCTCTTCACATTCACTCTTGCCCCTGCCCCAGCTTCCTCGGCAAGGTGCATGGGCCCAACCTAACAAGCCTGGCACAGGTAATGCCATCCTTACACTGATTCTGACATCAGGAGATCAGGAAGAAACCTCAACACCTCCCCCTCACCCCAGTCCCACAGAGAATTCTCTGTCCCAGGGGTTCTCAAACTTTTGTGCACATGGGCTTGTTAGAACTCAGCTTGTTGTACCTTACCCCAAGCATTCTTGATTTAGTAGGACTGGAATGGAGCCCTAGAATTTGCATTTCTGACAACTTCCCTGGTGATGCTGATGCTACTGGTCAGGAAACCAAAATTCGTGAACCAGGACTCAACCCAAAAGAATCAATATATCAATCATTCCATGATAAGAACAAATCTAAGAAAGGCTGGATAACTGTTTCTTAATGAGACAAATATGATTTTTAAATAATTGATATGTTTGGCAATTTTTCCCCACCTCCCATTATTTCCTCTAGTACAGGAAGGGATGAAATGATCATG
The DNA here is from genome assembly GCF_015220235.1 of Choloepus didactylus. Lineage (NCBI taxonomy): Eukaryota > Metazoa > Chordata > Mammalia > Pilosa > Megalonychidae > Choloepus > Choloepus didactylus. Next base: position 80,987,343 of record NC_051308.1, on the reverse strand, counting down.
ATAATGAAAGAAAAAAACTGAAGGGAAAAGATAAGGAGGCAAGAAGGCTGGAGGGAAATAGGGAGTAGGATTGCAACAGATCACCAGCATTCAGGGGAGCAGAGAATCATGCATGCAAAACCTGTAGCCAAGGAGGGAAAAGGCACCACAGCTGCCTCCCATCCCCTCTGACTGGGACTGAAGCACAAACTAGGCATAAGTGTGCTACTTGGTTTTTTCAACCAAGTCACAAAGGCATCTCACACAGATTATTTTCCTCTTTGCTTTTAAAGAGGGGAAACTGTGGCTAAAATCCATGTGAGTTGGGCAATAGTAACCCACAAGAGTTTTGGGCACCTGCATTTCCCTGCATTACTTCAGAGTTTTAATCCCTTTCCATCTCTATGTGGGATTAATCAACTCTAACATTTTAGGGCACCAGAATTTTAAAAGGAAAGACAGTGAGACTTGCCGAGTTGCAAGCAGCTGAGAATTTGGAATGCATTTCTGGAGATACATGCTGAGCCTGGTTCAGAACTTCCAAGAAAACTCAGTGGGAGGGAAGGAAAAACAGTGTAATGACATGACGCCTCGTCGGGCCTGCCTGGGCCTCACTGGATCGCCCAAAGAGAGCATTCCAGCTGCACTGCAGTGACCCCATGTTCCAGTAAACAAGGAGAGGATGGGATGGACAGACCTCAGATGAGGCTGCCCTGGAGCTGTAAAAATAGAACACGGGGGGCCGGTGGGGTGGGGCCGGGTGGAGACTGTGTTTGTGCATATCCAGGATGGTGGGGGGGGCACCCCAAACATGCCCCCCATCACACACCCAGGGTCACATACTCACCCCCGGTGGGACTTGGTCAAATACTAACGATACAAATGTTCTAGTCTCACAATGGTCAGAAACTGGTGACCTCCAGAACACTTCTCAGGAACCCCACAACCCGAGGGCATGCAAAGGATAAAGTAAGGAGATGCTGACTCAGACCAAGCCGGGCCGCTGACTAATGGTGTCTGCTCTCCAAGCGATACTTCTGCCTTCCAGAGGGACAAACAGAGCCACAGGCCAGCACAGTCATTCAGTCCATTTCCCCATCTGATTTCGTGGCATAAAATAACTGACGGTTGATCCTGTGATTCCTGACCTCACACCCACACCCTTGTATCTTCTCCTCTGTCTCCACTTCTGTCCATCGGCCAGCAGATGAGCCTGAGTAGTAATCAGATCGGCTTAGTAAACAAATATGAGGAATAGTGCCCTGCGTCAGAGAGCAATGTTCTGACAGCTCCTTCTCTGGGTGTACATCTGCTGGGGTAGTTTGGGGCTTTGTAGCTCAAATAACACATATAGTATCCCCCTCCCACCACATAAATGTGGGGGTGCTATTCTATATAACTAGGTAAGTAAAGAATTTATCATCCAAATGGGGATGCCTCTGAGATTTAAGGGAGGTGCTAGTTTCAAAACTCATCTCAGACAAAGAAAGGTGTGAGCAGGACATACAGCTACCCGGGGACCAGTGCACCTGTTTAAGCCCCAGCCCTGCCTCACGGGTGACTTATTTTTGCTATGACTGGTTTGTCGTTTCCCTTTAAAGTTCTAGCCTATTACTCCTTCATTTTCTGGTATAAAGGTCATCTTCAGGCAATAATTGCACCCTATTTTCAAGCAGGGAGAAGACAGGCTTTGAAAATCACCCTGGTAAAAAACCGTGTGACTCCTCCATGAAGGCTCTGAGTAATGTGTTCCGGAAGCCTGCAGAAGCTGCCTGGCTTTCAATTCCAGAGACTTCCCTCATTCTGAACATTAGTGACCAGTGAGTAGTGTCAGCTTTTACTTACAAAATGGTCACACCCCAGTTTTTGGACAAGCAAAACAGCATGAGAAATGATCGTCTTTTGCTTCAGTATTCATGGCAGGAAGAAGGCCTTTCTCATCCTATTTCCTTAATAAAAATAATAACGGCACCTGCCTTGTTTCTCTCTGTCCAGTGGGCTTAAAGCACCATGCATATTATTTCTAATGTTTACAGTCATCTTCATTTTACTGACTGAGGCTGTAAGCAAAGGCCAGAAAGGAGAAGTAGCCAAATATTATCCAGCTCCCAAAGCCTGCTCTCCACCCAGCCATGCACCTGCCTTTGCAAACCTGATCTGACATCTTTCACCAGCGGCTGTACCACCGTTAGATCCTCCAAATTTGAACCTTCACACCATGCTTGGGCCCTCCCTCATAATTGGCCACTCTTTCTCAGTTACCTGACCAGCTTAGAATAACCCATAATGGATCCTTGCTTATTCTTTGGAGGCTCATTTTCCTTTGCCATTATGGACAGTCACAGCCCCATCCTCCTGCAAGCCTTATCTACTCCAGGCCAAGACTTAGCCCCAGAAAAGGAATGGACATCATAGGGCTTGGTCTGCAGGTCTGGCACTTTCAGTACATCATCTAGGCTAGGGTTCCAGTTCAGAGAGTTCAGAAGAGCATGGATACTGCAAAGAGAAGGGGGCAAAAGCAAGACTGGGTACCAAGTCAAGCCCTCCCAGGCAAGCTCCCACCAGCGCAGTACCACAGTATGGAAGCAAGTGACTCATCTGCCTGGGTTTAGGAGAAAAGTTGGGAAGACAAAGACAGGGCTCTAAATACTTGTTCCTTCCAAGCGCACCTTCTCATTCTAACTGACTTGCCTGTGATCACCCAGCCAGGTTTGCACATTTTCCTAACACTAAATAACCATTTAATGCCTGCCCTCCACTCCTTCTCTCTCCCACACACATAGCATGGTGGACACTTGTGGAATCAGATGTTCCTAGGTTTGAATCCTGTCTCTGGCTGTTTATAGTTATGTGAATTTGGGTAAGTTTCTGAACTTCTCTGAGCCTCAGTCTCCTCAACCGTAAAACTGAGATGATAATAAGAATCTCATGGACTTGTTATAAAGATTAAAATAAATAAAGTTTTAACTCACCTTGTATTGGGCCAGGCATAAAGCAGGCACTCAATAAATGGTTATTGTTGATATTACTTCCTGTTGCTTTTGATATAGATGGGTGTAACATCTTCCTCCAGAATCAGGTAGTCTCCTAACCATAGGAGCAGAGAGAATGCTAGAGGCAGAGGAAACTTACAGTTCAACTTGTTCACCTCCTTTGTTTGGGAAAGGATCTGAGGTTTGGAAAGGTTGAGTGATTGTCCACGGTCCTATGCCTCACTGGTTCCAACCTTCAAATTAGGAAGTTAATTAGTTGGAACACTAGAAAGAGCTTTGGGTTGGGAGTCAGACACATGAATTTGAATTCTACTCGCTAGCTTGGAGGCTTTAGACAGATGCTCGACCTTATTCAGTTTCATTTTCTCATCTGCAGTGTGGAGACAATAGAGCCAATCTCCCAAGCTGGCAGTGAGGACTGAATAGGACAACATGTATCAGGTACCCAGTGGACACCAGTCGGTTGGGAGGGGCTCCTGCTGGTTCCTTCATGTCATCAAAACACTCCAGGGCTGGTTAAAACAGGGGCATTCTAGTAGAAGGAATTCAGGGGGGCTTAAAAAACACAATGCGCTTTGCCCAAAAGTTGAACTAGGGATGTTTAGCAATAATGTTTGCATATCAATCCCCAATGCCCAACTTACAGCAGTGTTTGGCATTCTCATCAGAGAAGAATTCCTACAGGTAAGGCTGAAAGCAAAGACTGGGAAGCTTGTCTGTGGGCTGATCTAGAATTCTGAAGTGAAGGGAGAGTAGTCAGGGAAGATGATCTGTGGGTTTTAAACTGACCTTCTGGAATGTCTCCCAAAACAATTTTGAAAGCAGTCTGGTTTCTATGTGCAAATTATATTTTGAGTTGGCAGCACAAACTGGGAGGCAGTTTTTAGTTGGGTGACTATTTTTCAGATGCAGTGCCTGCAGTGGTTTTGAGATAAGAAGCACAGGCATGGTTTGCAATGAAAAATGAGTTCCGGTGTGGGTTGGCTTCGAGATGAATATGCATGAGGGTGCTGAGATATTCCACAGCAGGCCCAGCCCCTGAATGATCTGATTACTGGTTTTGAGATGGACCCAAGGACAGAATTTAGAAACCTAAAATGGAAAGGCAGAAAAGAAGCAATTTTGCAACTAGACAAGTGACTGATTAAAGAAAGTCCTCTGGGGAGCAGAGAGTTCGGAAAGGGCTGTGGTAAGCAAAAGCCCATGGGAGTTAGGGTTAACATTTCTAGGAACAATTACGGTGAGGGCGATTGGAGTCTGAAAGAGGACTGGAATATTGTGCTTGTAATTCACCCATATGCCTGAGTGACCTTTGGGATGGAGAGCAATGGCAAATGTCACTGGCAAAAGAAAAGTATGAGGCCCTGTTTAGTAATCAAACAAAAAAAGCAGAACAAGTTGTTCAGGACTGCGAAGTTCTCAAGAACTGGGCCTAGGTTTTGTTTTCTTGTATATCCTAGCAGAGGGAATGCATTCAAAATATTTTATAAGTGAACTAATAGCTTCAGCTACCTTGTGAGATAGTGAGTTCCCCAATATAGGAGATATTCAAGCAGTGGTCCCTTGCTGTATAGAGGGTTTCAAGCATCTTCTGGATGTGACTGATAGTGACTAGGGCTTTTAGAAACCCTGAGACACTGGGCACCTAGCAAGGCACATTAATTCTCTGAGATAGTTGGATGTGATTTGGACCTTGGCATCACAATACAGTAGGATTAAAAAACCAAATCACAGCCAGAGTGTGCCAGTGGGAAGACTAACCATTCTACTCTCTATTTTGTTATCTAGTCTTGCCTCCTCAGTGCTGCATGGGTGCAGGTCACAGCAGAGCATTCTACCCTTTTCCTCTCATGTCCACTATGGCCAGAGCCGCTAGCTGATCAGAAACCCATTACCTCTTCTTCCAGATAGTGCACATTTTCCAGACCCATTGAGTTAACTGTGGTCACATGGCCAAGTTCTGGTCAGTGGTATATGAAAAGCCGAAGTGATGTGTGCCACTTCTAGGCTTTCTGATGAAAAACCTCCCACTTGTAATCTCCCATGCTCCTTTCCACATCCACCTGCTGAACAGTGGTGCCCATGGCAATGCTGGCAGCTGTCAGGTGCAGCTGGCAGAACCTCTAGCTCCTTGGATTCACCCTTCCCTCCCTCCTACTCATTAGTCTGTCAAGGGAGATAGAACAAACTTTTATTGTGTTAAGCTATTAAGCAGCTAGTATATCTTAACTAATATATTAATCTTCTTCTTTCTTCCTTACTCTTTATTCTCTGAATTGATAAGGACTCAGAGGAGACTGAGGAGATGGTCAGGGGGAGATTGTTGGGCACGTGAAGAGAGACCTCTCAAGAGGCATTAGTCTCTTTTATTTTCCTGAGATGTTGGTCCTTGAATGTCCTCCCCAATCCACAGAAGAAGGCATTGCCCCCAGCCAGCCAGCCTGCATTGTATAGAAGAGGGGATGCTGGAAGAAGAGAATATTTGCTATAACTTCCATCCTGAAGTGATGGTTAAGAACTTGCTCCCTAAAACAAAGTATAGAAATATTTAAAGCACAACAGTGAATGGAGTGATCACAAACACATGGGAGCTGATACCTGGTGCTATAACCTTCACCCATTCAGCAAAGCCCTTACTGAAGCCCTGTCACTGTGCATTCAGCTGGTCACTCAGCACTGAGCAAAAAAAACCTGCCCTGACCTCCTGGAACTTGCCATCTATTGAAAGCCCATAATTACTCAAACATCAGAATTAAAAACTGTGTTAACTGCTACAAAGAAGTGTAGGATACTGTTAGGGAGTATAAGGTGTAACTAGAGAATCTAATTTGAAATAGGAGGGAACTACAGAATGGATATTTAACCTAAGACCTAAAAGACAAAAGTTAGCCAGGGACCACCATTCCAGTCAGTGGGAACAACTCGAGCAAAGGCCCTAAATTAATTTCCAAGACTGCACAAACAAATTACCACAAACTGGGTGGCTTAAAACAACAGAAGTTTATTCCCTTGCAGTTCTGGATGTCAGAAGTCCAAAACCGAGGTGCTGGCAGGGCCATGCTCCCTCTGAATCCTCCCACATCTCTTCTAGCTTCTGGTGGCCTAAAGCATTCCATAGCTTTTATAGCAAAACTCCAGTCTCTGCTTCCAATCACATGGCCATCTTCTGCCTAAGTGTCTCCACCTCTGTGCCCAAATTTCCCTTTCTCTTATAAGGACACCAGTTATACTGTATTTAAGGCCAACTCTAATCTAGTATCACTTCATCTTAACTTGATTATACCTGCAAAGAGCCTATTTTCTAATTAGGCCACATTTTCAGGTACCGGGTGTTAGGCTATGAAATATCCTTTAGGGGGAAATAATTCAACCCACAAGAGGCCTCTTAGTTGGGAAAAGGGTGAGAGACCAGTGTTGCTGGAACATAGTGAGCATGGGGGCAGCTGTAAAGGAAGGCAGATGCAAGATCACACCAGCCTAAGGGGCCATGTTGAGGAATTAATTTTCCTCTAAGAGTGGTGGGAAGACATTAAAAATGTTTGAGCAGAGAGTGACCTGATAAGATTTATATTGTAAAAGATCCCTCAGGACCAGGTGGTTATGGAGCAGAGTCTGCCTATTAACTCAATCAGGCAATCAATCAATCAAAAAAATCCTTTAAAACTCTTATAAGTCTAGTTAATACAAATTTATTCCTCCTGTTCATTAGTTGGGAACTAAGCCAAAGGTGATTTCCGTGTAGATCCCAAGATAGAGCTGCAAAATCTGCATTCTAACTCCACTGCCTAAATCAGCAAGGCAGAGGCAGTTCCTAGAACTATCAGGTCACAGTTTTATAGTAGAAGGCTCTAGTGTAAATGCATGGTTTTATTGCAAAGAATGTGCATTCTACTGATGTGCAAACTACTCTCTATATATCTGTTAAGTATAGCTTGTTCAGAGTATTGTTTAAGTCTTCTATTTCCTTACTGATCTTTTGTCTAGATTTTCTATCCACTATTGAAAGTGGTGTATAGAAGTTTCCTACTAGTAATATAGAATTTTCTACTTTTTCCTTTAAATTTGTCAGAATTTGCTTCATATATTTTTGGGCTCTGCTGTTAAGTGCAAATATATTTTTAATGCAATTTTATTGAGATATATTCACACACCATATAATCCATCCAAAGTATACAACCAGTATGGGTTGTAGAATGCACATACTTTGCTAGTGCACATGGGTCACTTTCCAGAACAGACCATACATTAGATCACAAGAAAAGTCTCAAAAATTTAAAAAATATTGAAATAATGCAATTTATCCTCTCTGACCAAAATGAAATGATGATAGAAATCAGTAACACAGGGAGAAATGGAAAATTCACAATTAACAATTATATGGAAATTAAATAGCACACTCAAAAAACAAATGAGTCAAGGAAGAAATTACAAGGGAAATTATTAAATACTTTGTAGTAAATGAAAATGAAAACACATCATACCAAAACTTACGGGATGTAGCAAAGGTGATGTGTGGAGGGAACCATACAGCTCTGAATGTTTACATTTAAAATGAAGAAATATCTCAAATCAGAGACCTAACCTCACAACTGGAGGAACTAGAAAAAGAAGAAATTAAACCTGAGGCAAGCAGATGGAAAGAAAAGCAAAGACATATTTGAGAGGAGACAAATGAAATGAAATAGAGAATAAAAAAATAATAGAGAGAGAATCAACAAAAACAGAAGTTGATCCTCTGAAAAGATCAATAAAATAGACAAACTTTTACCTAGATTGACAAAGGAAAAAAGAAAGAGGACACAATAACTAAAATCAGAAATGAAAGGGAGGACATTATGACTGATCCCACAGAAATAAAAAGGAATATAACAGGACACTATGAATAATTGTATGTCAACAAATTAGATAACCTAGATCTAATCTAGAAAAGGACAAATTACTAGAAACATACCAACTACCTATACTGACTCAAGAAGAAATAGAGATGATGGCAGATTAGGAGAGACAGAGCAAAATACTTCTCCATGAAAAACACTAGGTAAAAGACAGAAAGTGATCCAGAATAGCAGTTTCTGGGTACTACTGGCTGGACAAGTTCCACTACATCCACTTGGTAAAACCTAGAGTCTGCGTTCAGAATTGAGTGAGTGTTTGAGGCTGCCGGGGAAATGGCAGCTGCTGTGCCACTGTGGGAAGACACCTGGGGTCAGCATTTGCAGGTGGGTTAGTTTAAAAACCTGAAAGTGGCTGCAGATCCAGCAGAGAGAGCTGCACTATCGAGCGTGGCGGGGAGTGCCTTCCACGCCCCAGGCACCTGCCTCAGTATCTGCTGTGGATGGTAGCCTTTCACACGCCCGCAGCTAATTGTCTCAGAGCCAGGAACAGGCCACTGCAGCAGGCGGAGGACCATGGAAGTGGGAAGTTGCCACGCCCTTGCAGCCATCTTTTCAGTGGGCTGGGAAATGACCCTTTGCAGGACCATGGCCAAGAGCTTCCCTTGGGGATTCTGCTTGCCCGTGACATTGAACAGTCTTCCTCTGCGGAGGCCCACAGAATGCACAGCTTAGAGGTGAGGTCCTGCATGGAAGTGCCAAGAGCCCTACACCAGAGAGATATTGTATATTACCACTAATGTGAACTCTGTAAAAAATGTAAAATAAATAGTTTATATTGTAGAATGTAGGGGACATAGCGATAGACAGCAAATAGTGATGGGGGAATGATAATCTAACAAGAACAGATAAGTTATGGAGGGTAAACTTAATGTTATGGAAATGCTTGGAAATGACTATGTTTTTTTTAATTTGGGGGGGCATGGTAGGAACAAGTTGGCAGAAATGTAGTTATTTTTGATTATTTGTTTTTCTTATTCTTTTGCTTGGTTATGGTTTGTTTATTTTCTTGGGGTATGGAAGGAACATGTTGGATGCAATGTAGTTATTTTAGATGATTTGTGTGCCGGTTTGAATGTATTGTGTTCCCCAAATGCCATTATCTTTGTGGTCCTGTGGGGTAGACGTTTTGGTGCTGGTTAGATTTCCTTGGAATGAGCCCCATTCAGCTGTGGGTGATGATTTTGATGAGATGATCCCAAGGAGGCGTGGCCCCACCCATTCGTGGTGGGCCTTGATCAGTGGAGCCATATAAATGAGCTGACTCAGAGAGAGGGAACTCAGTGAGTGCAGCTGGGAGTGATGTTTTGAAGAGGAGCAAGCTTGCTAGAGAGGAACGTCCTGGGAGAAAGCCATTTTGAGGCCAGAGCTTTGGAGCAGACGGTTTCCTTCCTAGCTAGCAGAGGTTTTCCAGACGCCATTGGCCATCCTCCGGTGAAGGTACCCAATTGCTGATGTGTTACCTTGGACGTTTTGTGGCCTTAAGACTGTAACTGTGTAGCAAAATAAACCCCCGTTTTATAAAAGCCTATCCATCTCTGGTGTTTTGCATTCTGCAGCATTAGCAAACTAAGACAATTTGTTTTTTTCTTATTCCTTTGTTTTGGTTTTGTTTGAAATGTTTTTTTATTGTTTGTTTTTTTAATTTTTTGATAAAGTTTTAAAAAAAAAAAGAAGAAATAGGAAATCTCACAGTCCAATGACGAGTAAAGAGATTGAATCACTAATCAAAAACCACCCAACAAAGAGAGCCCAGGACCAGTTGGCTTCCCTGATAAATTTCACAAAACATTCCAAGAAGAATTATCACCAATCCACCTCAAACTCTTCCAAAAAACTGAAGTGGAGGGAGTACTCCATTTCTCATTCTATGAGGTCAATATCACTTTAACTCCAAAGACAGTTAAAGATACCACAAGAAAACTATAGACCTATAGTCCTTATGAACACAAATGCAAAATTCCCCAACAAAATACAGCAAACTGATTTCAATAGCACATTAAAAGAATTATACACCAAGATCAAGTGAGATTTATCCCAGTTATGCAAAGGTGGTTCATCATAAGACAATCAATTAATATAATATACCATATTAAAAGAATGAACAGAAAAGTCACATGATCATCTCAATTGACACAGAACAGGTATTTGACAAATTCCAGTGCCCCTTCTTGACAGAAACACTTACAAAACTAAGAATAGACAGAAACTTCCTCAACATGATAAAATGTATATATGAAAAACCCATTGCTAACATCATACTCAATGGTGAAACACTGAAAGCTTTCCCCCTAAGATCAGGAAGAAGACAAGAATGTCCACTGTTACTGCTGTTATCCAATATTATACTGGAAATTCTAGTCAGAGCAATTAGGTGAGAAAAAGAAATAAAAGGCATCCATATTGGAAAGGATGAAGTAAAACTTTCCCTTATTGCAGATGACATGATCCTATACAGAGAAAATCCTGAAAAATCTACAACATTGCTACTAGAGCTAATAAGAGTTAGGCTACAAGACCACTAAGCAAAAATCAGTAGTTTTTCTATAGAGTAGTAATGAACAATCTGAAGAGGAATCAAGAAAAAAATTTTCTCACAATGGCAACTAAAAGAATCAAATATCTAGGGATAAATCCAACCAAGGATGCAAAGATTTGTACATGGAAAACTACAAAACATTGTAAAAGAAATCAAAGAAGGCAAAAAATGTAAGGACATTCGTATGCATAGATTAGAAGACTAAAAATTGTTAAGATGTCAAATATACTCAAAGCAATTTACAGATGAAATGCAACAATCTTCTTTGCAGAAGTAGAAAAGCCAAACATCAAATGCATGTGGAAGGCTTAGAGTTAGTCAAAACCACCTTGAAAAGGAAGAATGAAGTTGGAGGACTCACACTGCCCAATTTCAAAACTTACTTCAAAGCTACAGTGATCAAAACAGCATGGTACTCGCCCAAGGACACACATATAGACAAATGGAATAGAACTGTGAGACTTCAGAAGTAAACCCTCCCATCTATGGCCAACTGATTTTTGACAAAGGTGCCAAGCCCATTCAATGGGAAAAGAAAAATCTCTTCATCAAATGGTTCTGGGAAAACTAGATATTCATATGCAAAAGAATGAAGGTGGACCCCTACCTCACACCATACACAAAAACTAACTCCAAATGGATCAAAGACCTACATACAAGAAGTGAAACTATAAAATTCCTAAAAGGAAACATAGGCATCTTCAGGATCTTGTTAGGCAATAGTTTCTTTGCGTTTACACCAAAAGCATGAGCAACAAAAGAAAAAAATAGATAAATAGGACTCCATCAAAATTAAAAATTTTTGTGCATTAAAGATATCAAGAAAGTGAAAAGACAACCTAAAAATGGGAGAAAATATTTGAAACCACATATCTGATAAGGTTTTAATATCCAGAATATATAAAAGAAATCCTCCAACTCAACAACATAAATACAAATAATCCGGTTTAAAAATGCACAAAAATCTTGAACAGACATTTCTCTAAAGAAGATATACTGATGGTCATTACGTACATGAAAATATTCTGAACATCATTAGCCATTAAGGAAATGCAAATCAAAACCACAAGAAGATAGCTTTTCACACCCACTAGAGTAACTACTATTTAAAAATTGGAAAATAAGAAATGTTGGAGACGGTGTGGAGAAGTCAGAACACTTGTTCTTTGTTGGTGGGGATGTAAAATGGTACAGCCATTATGGAAGACAGTTTGGTGGTTCCTCAGGAAGTTAATCGTAGAACTACCATATCACACTTCCAGGTTTATACCCAAAAGAATTGAAAGCAGTGACTCAAACAGGTATTTGCACACTGATTTTCATAGCAGCATTATTCACAACTGCCAAAAGATGGAAGTAATCCAAGTGTCCATGAATAATGAATGGATTAACAAAGTGTGGTATATATAGACAATGGAATATTATTCAGTCACAAAAAGGAATGAAGTTCTGATACACGAGACAACACGGATGAACCTTAAAAACATGTTGAGTGAAATAACCCAGACACAAAAGTACAAATGGCATGATCTCACTGATATGAAATAATTAGAATAAGCAAATTCAAAGAGTGAAAACTAGAACACGGGTTACCAAGGGCCAAATTGAGGATAGTGAATTGGGAGTTAATGTTTAATAGGTATAGACTTTCTGTTTGGAGTGATGGAAAAATTTTGGTAATGGCTGGTGACGAGGATAGCACAACATTGTGAATGTAATTAACACTACTGAATTATATATTTGAATTATGGTTAAAAAGGGAAATTTTAGGTTGGATTTATGTTACTAGAATAAAAATACTTTAAAAACCGTAGGACTATACAACATAAAGAATGAACACTAATGTAAACTGCAGACTGTAGTTAGTAGTATAGTTATAATAATACTGTTTCATCAACTGTAAAAAAAAAAAAAGTAGCACACTAATGCAAAGTGTTAATTATAGAAAAAACTGTGTGTGTGTGAGGTGGGTGTATCATAGTGTCCTGGATGTTAAAACAAATACCATACAATGGGTTGACTTAACAATAGGAATTTATCGGTTCATGGTCTCAGAGGCTAGAAGGCTTGCTTCCTCATGGGGTCACTGGCTCACTGGCAATCTTTGGTGTTCTTTGGCTCTCCATCACATGACAGTGCACATGTTGATATCTCTTTTTTCTTCCAGGTTCTGAGGACTTCCAGCTTCCGGCATTTCCCATGGCTTCTCTTCCATGTCTCATTTGCTTTGCTTCCAAGGACTTCAGCCACACTGGGTCAAGGACCACCCTCATTCCCCAACTGGGCACAATTTAACTAATAACACCTCTGAAGTTCCTATTTACAAATAGTTTCACACCCAAAGGACCAGGGGTTGGGACCTGAACATGCCTTTTGTCAGGGGCATGATTCAATCTCCAACAGGGGGTATAAGGAAATTCTGTATTTTCTGCATGATTTTTCCGTAAACCTACAACTTCTCCAATAAAAAATAATTTAACAGATGATTTTCACTATTTTCTTTCAATTTTTCTATTTTCCTCCCATATTTTCTAGATTGGCCATGCTTTGGTTTTATAATGGAAAACAAACAAAAAAATACAACAAAATGTTATAACATTATCAATTAATTTCTTCTTATTGAACAATAATCAATGAAATGCCAGGTTTCATGTTGGTCTTTATACCACAATCCTAGGCCCGGCTTAAGTTCATTTTGTTTACTTTATTTGTCTATCGTCTACTCAGCAATTATTTATGTTTCTGCCCATTATACTCGGCAATAAATGGAAAGAACTGCTGCACATTGCAATGAGTTATCTTCTCTGGCAGTGCTCGAGCCACAGTTGGACGACTGCCTCCCAAGGCTACTGCAGCCAATATTTCTCAAAGGCTGGCAATGGGACCACTGTGGATACATGAGATGATTTTAGGTGATGCAGGGAATAATTTTGTAATACTTAGAATTTATTTTAATATGAATGTAAAAGATACTATTTTCCATTTATGGTAGTAACATGAATATAAATTTAGAGAAAGTCATATAGGTGGAGCTTGCATGCATAAACTTTGGGGAAATCCTGTGATAACAGAGATTTCAGTACTAGGTGGATTTCACCTTCAAGTTCTCTGAAGTCCCTTTCAACTTGAAGATGCCCTGATTCGATGAGAATGGAGCAACACTGAGTTCCTGCCTTCTAGAAGTTAACCATCTATTTGACAGGACAAGTAATGCATCTGAAAAGATAAACAGTGAATAAGGTTGTGTGAGTTAATATCCCCCACTCGTTCACTCCACAGTAGTCATGCCAGTTCTCTTGCTATTCCTGGTCCACGAGATCTTCTCTGCCCCAGAGTCTTATATCTCTGTCCTTCAGTGTGGAAGGTTCTTCCTCTGGATGTTTGTGTGGTACCTCAGAGAGGTTTCCACTGACCTTCTAAAATACCCCTCCATCATTTCCCACTCTAGCACTATTTTGTGGTTCTTCATTCCTCAGCAGCTTCCCTCCTCTTAGAATGTAGGCTCCACGAGAGTGAGAACTCATCTTACTCACCACTATTATCACCAGCATCTTAACTCCAGGATCATAGGGGGCACTCAGCACTTATTTGTAAAATTAATGCTTTTAAATAAATAGAGAAATATGTACCTTAGAATTTTGAGAAAGGGAGAGAAAAAAATCAGCGTCAGATGTCATGGAAGGTTTCATAAGGTAGTCGCAATGCTAACTGAACAGTGAGGAGAAGACAGTAGTTGGAAAGAGAACGTGCTGGAGGCAGGAAGAATAGGAAGCCAAGAGCACTCAGAGCAGGCAGAACCAGGCTTGGTGTGTTTAGGACCTGGGTGAAGCTGTATATGAGGGAAACTGTGTGATATAAGCACCTTGAATCAGGAAGCAATGAAGAGCTATGAAAGTCGCCCTCCACACACACACACACACACACACATGTATCTTTTAAATTCCTTTTTTATTAGAAAAGTTGTAGGTTTACAGAAAAACCATGCAGAAAATTCAGAGTTCCCATATATCCCCCCACTTCACACACAGTTTTTCCTACTATTAATGCTTTGAATTAGTATGGCACCTTTGCTACAATTGATGAAAATATTATTTTAATTATATTTAATTATAATATTAGCTATAGTCCTTAGTTTACATTACGGTTCACTCTTTGTGTTATATAGCTCTGTAGTTTTAAAAAATTTTTATTCTGGTAACATATATACAATCTAAACTTTCCCCTTTTAACTTCATTCAAATATACAGCTCAGTGGTGTTAACCACATTCACAACGTTGTGCTGCCATCACCACCATCCATTGCTGTGCCATTTTGGATGTGTTATGGCCCCCAAAATGCCATTATCTTTGATGCAATCTTGTGGAGGGAGACATATTAGTCTTGATTAGATTGGAATCCTTTGATTGAGGGTTACCATGGAGATGTGACTCAATCAACTATGGACAAGACTTTGTTTGGATAATTTCCATGGAGGTGTTACCCCACCCATTCAGGGTGGATCTGAATTAAATCACTGGAGCCATATAACCAAGCTGACAGACAGAGGGAACTCAGAGCAACCAAGAGTGACATTTTGAAGAAGAGCTGCAGCCTAGAGAGAAACGTCCTTGGACAACACCATTTTGAAACACAGCTTGGGAGCAAGTGGTTGCCAGCCACATGCCTTCCAAGCTAACAGAGGTTTTCCAGATATAGCCTTTCTCCAGTGGAAGTACCCGATTATTGATGCATTACCTTGGATACTTTATGGCCTTAAGACTGTAACTGTGTAACCAAATAAACCCCCTTTATAAAAACCAATCCATTTCTTGTATTTTGCATTCTGGCAGCATTAGCAAACTGGAACAATTACCAAAACCTTTAGCTGTGGAAGGTTTTTGAGCAGAAGAGGAACATAGTGGCATAGGTAAAATGGGGCTTCAAATTCAAACCGGGTTTACTGGATGTTGTAGGTTTGGGTGGTTAAAAACCTCGACAAATGAAGCTAGCAGAAACAGAGAGAAAGGCCCAGGGGCCAAAATGAGGAAGATGACAAAATAGGAAACAATTGCTCAAGAGGGCCTTAAAAATTTCCTGAGAACTTGGAATCTGAGTTTTTCTGCTTCACCTCTAAGTCATCAGACTAAGTTTCCTTAGACCCATTGTACACCATGTTGCTAGATGCTATTTGGGCCTTCCATCCCTCAATCTCTGCCTCCAACTTGAAAAGAAAACAGTGGAATCCCAGCTTTATATGGTACCCCCAGAACACTGCAAATAAGCTAGAGTCTGCCTGGGAGGCCACTTCTTGGGGGCAGAGTATTCAGTGCTAAAGGAATATTGATCTTGCCTGCAGTTCCTCCCTTTGGAGTCTACAGAGGCTGTGCATTCATTTGTCAGTTCAGCCAGGGGTGTGGGTCTTACTTATTTCTAGCATAAGGTCAGGCATTCACATTTGTGAAAACCAAGGAAGGCCAATGCAGAAAGAAGAAATGGAGTTAACCCAGTTTCTCTGATGTCTGGATTGCAGCCAAATTTTAAACAAAGCAGCACATTCTCCAGTTATAGCAGTTTCTCACCCAAGAGGAGCTTGGTAAATTGCAGAAGGCCCTTTTGAGCAGGGTCAGAATTGCACTAATGATCTGCCTTTTATGGTGGGGTAGTGAGTGATTTTATGCAAAGCCTCATTATTAGGATTTGGGCTAATTTGTCCCCACAGGTGAGTTAGATACACACTGCAGAGAGGCAACAAGTGTCACAAAGGCTCATGGCCTACAGGCACTGAATGGATGGCCAGACGGTGAAGAACTGTGAGCAGAGCCTCTGGTTGATCGTGTTCTGAATTGGAGCCCTTTACATTTTAAGCATTGACATCCCATTCCCTATCCCCACCCCATCTCCTGGTAACCATATTCTGGATTTGACTCTATGAGTTTTCTTATTGTAGTTGTTTCAAATCAATGAGATCATACAATATTTGTCCTTTTGTGTCTGGCTTATTTCACTCAACATGTCTTCAAGGTTGATCCACATTGTCACATATATCAGGACTTCATTCCTTTTTAGGGCTGAATAATATTCCACTGTGGGTACATAACAATTTTTATGTATCCATTCATTGGTTGATGGACAGCTGGGCTGCTTCCATCTTCTGACAAATGTGAATAATGCTGCTATGAACATCAGTGTGAAAATATCTGTTCAAATTCCTGCTTTCAGTTATTCTGGGTATATACCTAGTAGTGGGATATGGTAGCTTTCTGAGGAACTGCCAAACTGTCTTCCGCAGTGGCTGCAATATTTTGCATCCCCATCAAAAATGAATGAGTGTTTCCACTTCTCTGCATCCTCTCCAAAACTTGTTATTTTCTGTTTTGTTTTTATTTAATAGCAGCCATTCCAATGGGTGTGAAATGATATCTCATTGTGGTTTTGATTTGCATTTCTCTGATGGCTAATGATATTGCCCATCTTTTAATGTGCTTTCTGGTATTTGTATATCCTCTTTGGACAGACATACAAACATCTTTTCAAATATCAAGTCTTTTGCCTATTTTTTAATTGGGTTGTTAAGTTGAAGGTTTTCCTTCTATAGTCTGGATATTAAACCTTCATCGGATATGTGGCTTCTGAATATTTTATCCATTGTGCTCATTGCCATTTTGCTTTCATAATGAAGTCCATTGAGGTGCAGAAGTTTTTAATATCGATGAGGTCCCATTTATTTTTCTTTTGTTGTTTGTGCTTTGGGTGTAAAGTCTAAGAAACCATTGCCTAACAAAAGATCCTGAAGATGTTTCCTATGTTTTCTTCTAGGAGTTTTATACTTCTAGCTCTTATATTTAGGTCTTTGATGCATTCTGAGCTGATTTTTGAATAAGGTATGAGGTAGGGGTCCTCCATTTTTTTTTTTTTTTTTTTTTAGCAAATAGAGATCCAGTTTCCCTAGCACCATTTATTGAAGAGACTGCTCTTTCAATTGTATGGGCTTTGCCACTTTGTCAAAAATCATTTGGACAAAAATGTGAGGATTAATTTCTGAACTCTCAATTCAATTGCATTGGTTCCTGTGTCTGCCCTTGTGTCAGTACCATGCTGTTTTGATAACTGTGGCTTTGTAGTACGTTTTAAGATCAGGAAGTGTGAGTCCTCCAACTTCATTCTTCTTTTTCAAGATGGCTTTAGCTATTCAGGGCCCCTTACTCTTCCATATGTATGATCTCACTGAAATGAAATAATTAGAAGAATCAAACTCATAGAGTCAAATCCAGAAGGAAAAAAACAAACCAAAACAAACAAACAAACAAACAAACAAAAAAACAGCATGTAGGCCAGTGTGGCTAAAGTGGGTGGAGTCTAGCAGGAAACTCAAGAGGTTTGTTGATTTTTCGACGTAAGTGTCTGAACAATAAGAGAGCCTGCCAAGAGTCACAAAACTTGCTGACCAATTGCCACTTCCACTGACCCCCATGGAAAGGGACAAAGAAATTTGGGGTGCACCTCAGATGGCTGTGAAACCATGAGCAGGGAACAGACACTTTGGAGACACTGAGGATCACTTTTTCTCACCTTCCAGTTGAAAGTAATGACCTTGGAAGAGAAAATGAGATATTGAAAGGGAAGTTCTAGCTTCATAAGCAAGTTGAAAAACGAGTTTTATTTTCCCAGACCGTGGCTTACAATAATCGCCCAATGGGCTCTTGGCAAGAGACAGAACAGGAAGGGAGAGTTTGGCAGGAGGTTCATAAGCTGATCGAGAGAGCTTTACGTTAACATTTGATGAGGAGGGAGGGAACGATTCAAATAGAACTGATAAAAAGATATAATGGAGGAACTTGGGTGTTAAACAGAAAGAACAACAGTGTGACATTTCCCAGTGAAAACTTTTGCAGCAAAATGTATGATTTCCGATATGGGCTAAGCATAGATTACAAAAGCAAATGTGATACTTATTACAAAAAGAAAAGCATGCTTTTAAAAAGAAGAATTTGGCTGTTTAGAAAGTGGCACAAGGCAAGCATATATTCTCTACCATTGTTAGGGCACGTATCCAATGATAGAGCATTCACTGTCCAAAAGAAGCACAACTAACGAAGGGTGGAAAATTGCAATGCACATTAGAATTATCTACACCTCTAGAGACATCTATAAAGCAGAGAATAGACACTTTTGGATAAAGATTAAAGGATGGAGAAATGAAACGTCAAAGCTGTGGAAGCATTTAATGATGTGGAAGACACTCTGCAAATAAAGATAAGAAAACTGACATAAAATACCAAATAGCAATAGGGTAGGGAATCTGTCTAAACAGTGGTAAGATTAATACTTCAAAAGCAAAGAATTGGGGAAATTCTTTCCTTCCTGAAGAAAGCAGTGGGCGTAACTTGAGGAAATGATGTTCTGCATTCAATCCTGATGCACGGGGGTGATAAAAATGACAATAGCTCACATTTATTGGACACTTAACATGTATAATTACAGTGATAAATGCTTTAAATGATAATTATTAATCCTAACATTTATTTAGTGCTCACTATATGCCAGACATTACCTCCTTTAATCTTCCCACAATCCTGAGACTATTCCAATTTTACACATGAGGAAACTGAGGATTAAAGAGGCTAACTAGTACAAAGTGACATAGTTAGTGTAGAAGGAGCTGAGGGTCCAAGGCAGATCTCTTTGACACCAAAGCCCACATTGTTAATCAGGCATCTTAAGATTGTGACAGGTGGCCATGCCGTCTTAAAAACCACATGGTTAAGAAAGAGAATTATAGGTAAAATCAGCCACGTGTGTTAAACTTTAGGAAAGTAGATCACATAAAAGAAAGAGAAAATTATCCTCTGTGATGACTCCAAAAAGCAGAATATCTCTAGGCTTGGGAGATTGCTGAAGTATGTATCTAAGCATAGTTGAAAGGGGAAATCCCACATTGGAACTGCACTATACAAACAGTGAACCCTAAGTTAAACCATGGGCTATAATTAATAGTACAGTTATAAAAATGTGCTTCCATCAATTGTGACAAATATCCATACCAATGCAAGGTGTTAATAATGGGGTGGTATATGGGAATTCTGTATTTTATGCATGATCGTTCTATAAACCCACAACTTCTCTAATAAAAAAAAAACATTACTATCAATATAGTTATAAGTAAGCCATGTTGCCCTGTGTGTGCATGTGTGCGTGTGTGCATGTAGAATACAATATAGGGAAATTAACCATTTTGCTGTTCAGGACACTCAGATTTTAAAGGAACAGCAGCAAACATGAAATGAAAGGCCCCAAAAAAACAGTGCCAGAAAGCTTAAAATCTTGAAAGAACAGAAACCTGAGAAAAGCCAATAAAGAATTTTGTTGCTGTTGTTGTTTTATTCAGAACAGGAAGAACAAGAAAAAGGCTAAGTTATCTACTTGAGGCAGATGGTATAATATTTTTAAAAAACAGGGACCAAAGAGGCAGAACCTATCACAGATTCATTAGGAACAAGTCTCATCACACTCTCATTTGCTTTTTTGATGGAATTGCCAGACAGGTGATATCATTCAGGTAGTGTAGTTTGCTTTTAGCAAAATATTTATCAAGGCTCTCAAAATATTCTCATGGGCAAGAGGCGAGCACACAAGGTGGCTCCCTAACTGGCTAAGCAACTAAGCCCAAAAAGGTGTGATGTCATTGTGAAGGTGAAGCATGTCTCAGTGTTCTGTCCTCTTCAACAGTTGAATATGAAATTCGGTCTGAGCATGCATGTTATCATGCCCATAAATGACCTGAAGCTTGGACAGATGCCTAACATATTAATATCAGAATCAAGTGGCAGAAATATCTGGCAGGCTAAAGCTAGCAAGATGAAGTTTGATGCATATCTATGTAAATTCCTTATTTTCAAAAGTTATTTGCACTAGAGGATGTAAGAGGTTTGATTTCACAGTATTCAGTCAAAAAGAACTTGGATGTATGAAGTCACAGAACAACACAGAATCATAGGAAAGGAGCCACCCAAAGGGTCTTTGCAGTCCTTGGCTGTACTCAAAGAAATGTGGTGTCCAAATTAAAAAAAAAAGTATTTTCACTGTCATCTGTTATGTGCACTCCATATTTGAGGTAACATTTTTAATGAAAGAATCAAATTATAAAAGGATCTTTAGCAAACAGAGAAAATGGTTAATAGAGAATGGCAACAATGATACCTTGGGACCAGGAAGCATATCACATTAAAATGGTGGAATAAATGGGAACAATTGCCATCAGGGGTAAAAAAAAAAAGCCTGTAGAAATTCTAATACTGAAAGAGCTCAGATAAAATATCACCTCCTTGTAAATCAATATTCCTTGGCTCCTTCCCCATCCTATCATGCTCTATTACATTACCCTGTGTATAGTCTTCGTAGCACTTATCACAGTCTGAAAGAAACAAGGTACTTGCTTCTTTCTGTTTCCCCTTCACCTAGAACAGTGCCTGCCACATTGTAGACTCCAAGAGAAAAGATCGGATTGACTCAACACAACTTTCTGGGGGAATCCTTCATGTCTGGTGAGGGGGTCAGGGTCCCATGATACCACCTGATCTACAAGGAGGCTTCCCTTGTAAACTGGGGTTGTTATATGTAATATTGGTCCTGATTTTCACTGGAGAGCTGGGTTTGAGATCGAAAGATGAAGAACCTCAACCACAGGCCTACCGAAAGGTAGGGCTTATGGGGAGGAGCATTTCTTTAGAAGCTACGGCAATATAACCCCTAGACATCTCACTCTGTGAGGAGGGAATTGTAGCTTGAGCCTAAGTTTTTGCTGACCAGTGCTAAGGGTTCAAACATGTCTGGACATGTCCGGAGAAATGGTGGGACAGGCTGGATAAAAGTCAGTTTGCAAGGGTCCTAAAGAGCCTGTTGGGGAAACAAAACTGAAGGTGTGCTCACTGCTGGAGTTCAGACCTATGTAAGCATGTCTGGTGATTTGGTAAAGTAGTCAGTCAAAATATACAAGCTGGTAAGGGTATTGTGAAAATGGATCACTCCCACATTGCTGGTGGGAATGTAAAATGGTACAATCATTCTGGAAAACATATTTAGCAACTTCCTATAAAACTAAACATGCAACCACTATATGACCTAGCAGTTACACTCCTGGGCATTTATTCCAAAGAAATGAAAGCTTATGTCCACACAAAAACAACGTGTACACAAATGTTCATAGCCGTTTTATTTATAATAGTCAAAAATTGGAAACAACTCAGATGCTCTTTTAGTAATTTGGAGGCTGTTTGTACCCCAGAAAAGGTCATTTTAATCTGTTCCTGTGGGTGCAGACCTCTTGTAGGTGGAACATTTTGATTAGGTTATTTCAATTGAGATCTGACCCACTATATTCAAAGTGGGTCTTAATCTTCTTATTGGAGCCCTGTATAAGAAGATAAAACACATGCAGAAGCTAAGAGATGAGATTAAGAAAAGCTCATAAAAAGCCCCCAAAGAAGCTAATAAGACACAAAAGCAGAGAGAAACACCCAGAGAAGTTTAGAGAAAAAGCCACAGTCAGAGAAGCCAGAAACTGAAGCAATAACACTTGGGAGAGAAGGAAAAGCAGATGTCACCGTGTACCTTACAATCTGACAGAAAAGCCCAATCGCTCCGTAACTGGTCTGCAGAGGAGGTATCATACTGTTGATGCCTTAATTGGGACATTTTCAAAGCCTTAGAACTGTAAATTTGTAAGCTAATAAATCCCCATTGTTAAAAGCCAGTCCATTTCTGGTAAATTGTGTTTCGTCAGCTTTACCAAACCAAAACACTTTTTAACAGGTGAATGGTTAAACAAACTGTCGATACAACTACACCATGGAATACAGCTCAGCAATAAAAAGGAGTGAAACAATATGGATAAATCTCTAGAGAATTACGATGTGTGAAAAAGTCAATTTCTAAAGGTCACATCTTGCATGATTCCATTTAAATAACATTCGTCAAATGACATAATTATAGAATTGGAAAACAGATTAGTGGTTGCCAGGGTTTTAGCAAGGCGGGTGAGGAGGGAAGGAGATGTGGCTATAAAAGGGCAACACTAGGGATCCTTGTGGTGACAGAAAAGTTCTATATTTTGTCTGTATCGATGGCGATATCCGGAAACTGATATTGTGCTAATGTTTCGTAAGATGTTACCCCTGGTGGAAACTGGGTAAGGGGTATCCAGGATGTCTCTGTATTATTTCTTATAACTGCATGTGAAACTACAATAATCTCATTTTTAAAATGTCTACTTTTTAAAAAATGTTTGCTTGCAAGTTGAGAAGGTGTGATGGTGATAGGTAGGAGGGGATTGGGAGTGAAGTGAATAAGAGTAATAAGCCTCCCAGGAAAGAACTCATCCTAAAAAGAACCAGACACTGTGACCTTGACCTGCCAGACTCTAAGACCCAAGAGAGCAGGAATTGTGTGCATCTTATGGTCTCTGGATCACTAATGCCGACAACTGCACTGCCTGATGTTATCTGAGGAGCTTAACACCTAAGAGAACACTTAAGACAAGTGTTTCTCCCTATACAAATCAACATAGATAAGAGCATTTAAATATTGAAGAACAATGAGCTATCCAAATCTGCTTGCTGGCTCAATTTTGAATATCAAAGTATTTATCCAAAAGTGCACTTGCCTGCATTTGGTTCCTGAGCTCAGACTGATGGACAGACTGACCAGTAATAAAGCCTTGTAGAAGAGAGAGTCGGTAGAGCTTGGTAGAGTTTAGCGGCTGCTAAGCACATCTGTCCCAGGCCCAAAACCTGGATACATAGGGAAAGGAAGTTCTATGCGTAACAACCAAAATAGCTGTTTAATTTAACTTCTGTCCCACACTGGAATCCTAATAACACTGCTTTGGGAACTTTCTGGTAAAGAAAGGAAGGCTCTTCTGACAAAGAAGGTGCCATTCTCCCCTACTCTGCCTCAGACCACCATGTATCGTTGGCAACCTGTGGGCTAGAAATGTGAATGAGCACAGAAATTGCCGAGCCTGGCAGAGAAGCAGGAGAGAGAACAATTTCTGGAGGGCAACAGCCGTGCTGGCAGGTCTTGGGCAGAAGTCCAGGATGGTGTCCACAGAACATTGGGGCAGTCACCAGCAGAGAAACTTCTGCAAGTGACCTTATTCTTGAGTGCATGGAAGACACCTCCTAGGGACTCCAGAACTAATTAAGGGTGAATTTGCAGGAGACATAACTCCTGCATAAGCAGGTGGGACCCACATCAGGTAGTTTGGGTTATTTTTTCTTTAACTGAGGTTGTTATATATCATATTGGTCCTGATTTCCGCTGGAGAACTGGGTTTGGGATCAGAAGATGAAGAACTTCAACCACAAGCCTTAAATTTTTGTCCTTTAAACTGGCAAAATACCATCTACTCTGCCTGCTTCAAGAGGCTGTTGTTTTGAGAATTACATGCCACAATACATGTGAGAAATCTTTTAAAATTGTCAAGTACTATCTATATACATGTAAATTTCTGAATCATGACTTTACTGAGAGTTCGTCATCATCTCCACTGTAACTTCTCCTCATCTCACTCTCTAGAGGGTGCATAATTTCTAAGCCCCCCTTTTGGTGCTCTCTATAAATGCTGTGGTACTTTAGCGTTAAATCTGGAAGGATTTGAGATGCACATCTGCAGTGGCTCCACCTCTCTGACATTATCTAAAAGTTGCCCTGGGACCAGAATCTTTAGCAATTTCCTGAACCCTTGCCCTGGGCTCTGCTAAGAGTGTGGCCATGGGACCTTGTGTTAAATGCGGAAGGAGAAGAACCAGTTACCCAGGAGATAGGAATTAGAAAATGTACTCAAGGATAGGCTCATGGTTGCCTACTTTATAAAATTTTACAAAGCCTATATCCTGGGGCTTTGAGGTGGGCAGTGAAACCTGCAAATGAGAGATCTGAGAACCGGGAAGTCAGAGTCCCTACATCTGGTCCACATGTCCCCTCAACGTGACCCCCAGCTTCCACTTCTTCCAGGGCTGATACCCCAGGTTCGGCTTATGCTTCCAGCTCTAGCACCCGGCCCAGGAGAACACAGCCAGCTCCCATTCATGCTGCAAGTAGGCAAAGGAAGAGCAAAAAGAGATACTCATTCCCCTGTTACAACAGTTCTGGGAAAAAGTTTGGTTTAAAGGAAAATCAGGAAATGCACCAGTTCAGGGTCACAGATTGATTCAGCCACTTTCTAGCTATGGGACTTTGGCTGCAACCTACTTCTCTGTAACAGGGATAACACTTGCCCTGCATATCTTGCCAGCACAAAGATCAGTTAATTTTTTACCATAAAAAATCCTTCTGCAAATTGTAAATTGTAAAGCATACAAATGCAAAGAACATTTATTTCCTAGTCCAGGGTCCCCAGGCACCCAATTAGGGAAGGCCGGCTCTATCTGGTTACTGCAATGCGTCTTCCATTTAAAGATGGAAACTCTCATCAGTCCCACAGCTGAAGAAAGGGCTTGTTTGTTTCAGTATCAAGAGACCTTTCAAAACACATTGGAAGTTCACAACGTTTGTGTTTGCATATAGCTTTTAAATTAGAGTCAAGGAAAAATATTTCAGTCCAAGAGAAGATAGATCATTTCATGGATATTAAAAGGAAGCACCAAGTCAAAGCAAAACTCCAGTTTTCCAGATGCTGGGAGGAAGGTGAGAACTGGTGCCCTCCATGCAAGGCCAGATGTGTGAGTGAACCAGGGCAACCAGAAGCAGGAGCCAATGGGTGGAGAGCAGGATGCAAAGAGTCTAGATCCCCAGGTAGCCTAATCCAGCCTCAGCCTGGGGCCTTCATTCATTCATTCATTCAGCATCTGCAATGCGCCAGGCCCTGTGCTATATTCCAGGGGTATAGAGATGAATAAGATGCAGTCCCTGACTTTGAGACAGTCTCAGCCGGGTAGTGTTGCCACAAAAGATCCTCCTGAGAAAGAGCAAGGGAACAGAGCTGAGGATGAGTGAGCTCGCATGCCCTGGGGCTGGTTGAACCCTTGACTCATTGAAAGGAATGTGAGTCCCAGGACCTGCCATGACTCACCTGGATGCTGGCATTCCATTGCCTTTGCAAACATGCTGTCCTGTGGTTAGACCTTGTGTGCGGGTTTGGGGTTCCTAAAATACGATTACTTTAGAAAGATCACTGGAGCTTCTCTGTAGAGGTCTCCAATGTCTTAAGGAGTCGAGAGGTCATAAGCCCTTGCTGAGGGGTTCCCATCATGATGTTCCAGCCTGACACAGTTAGGAATTTGTTCTTCTGAGCCCCCACAGCCAGCATACATACCTCTTTCCAGCATTTCTCACACTGTGTTGTAGCCATTTGTTTACCTGAATTCTATCCTGACCTGCTGTAGAATGAACAGTACAGTGTAGTGGTTTTAGGCACCTGACTTTGGTGGCAGAAAGACCTGGATTCAAAACCTGATTTTGCCCCTTAATAAGGACTGTGTGATTTTGTTGTGAGGACAGAATTATAAAACATCTATAAAAGTCTGTACTTAACAGTATAGCCAAGGTGTGGTCACTGCTATTATTTTAACATGTTCTTTTATATACAAATAATAAATGTGCCCATCAGGATTCAGAGCAGGTAACTGAAATTGTTTTATTTTTATTAAAATAGGAAGACATTTAATCAAGGAATAACCTGCTTACAAAATTATTAGAAGCCGTAGAAGCTTGTAGGAGCAGGTTATAGACTAGGGCTCTAGAAATAGCTCCCCAAACAATACAGGAATGAACCACCAGGGGAGCTGCCACCTCTGTGTCACCTCGGAGGCTGTGCCGGGATCGAGAAGCTGCTGCCATACTCTGTACGGTTGTTACAGCCCCTACCTCTCGATACCCAAGAAGCCGGAGGATGGACTCCAGAGCACCATCGCAGAAAAACTCACATTTCCACAACTTTGTTTGCCAGCAAAAGCAGCTGAAAAAATTGGAGCAGACTGCTTTTCAAGTCTTATGCAGATTAGCACTTCCTGCTTCTGAAACAGGAGCAAAGGTTGTTGATAGGGATTGGCCTAGTGAGAATGACTGACTGATTCACTCAAGACTTGTCTTCTGTTCCCTCTTCCTTTCTTATTTTTTAATTGAGAACGAAAATGTGAGCTTAGAAAAAAAACACACACACTGTGAATTCAGGCACTCTGGTGCCTGTGATAATGGCTTCTTGACTGTCCTGACTCTGCTGATAACTGCAGACACTTCCCCTCTGCAGAAGCTGTTGACATGTCACACACCTAGGCACAGGGTG
This sequence comes from Choloepus didactylus, assembly GCF_015220235.1. Classification (NCBI taxonomy): domain Eukaryota; kingdom Metazoa; phylum Chordata; class Mammalia; order Pilosa; family Megalonychidae; genus Choloepus; species Choloepus didactylus. Next base: position 80,960,681 of record NC_051308.1, on the reverse strand, counting down.
ACTGTGCACGACCGTGCAGCCAAGGGAGGTGCTTTCTCCACTCTCCTCCACCAGAGCATGCTCCAGGTGAGTCCCTGGGAACTCTCCATTTTCCTGGTACAGGTGCTAAGGCCTGAGAAAGTAGTCCCGGGATCCAGACCTGAGGATCTGTAGTCATCTCACAAGAGTGAACACACACATACAACTCATACACACAGCACACACACACAGATAAACACATAACTCTCCACATACAGACACATCACACATACCACCCACACCACTCATACACACACATGCACATACTCCACTTCTCAAAAAGTGCCTCACTATGGTATAGCCATATCAAAAAGGTTTAAAACAATGGATAAGTGGACTATGATTGTAGGCGGTATATACACAAAACAGTAAAAGAAGCAAAAAAAAAAAACTTTTTTTAAAAAGGCAGTGAAAATGGTTTTACACAAAGGTAAAATCTTTGTCAAAATGCATGCGTGGTATTGATAGGTACAGGTGGACAGTGCAAGCTTCACAGATAAATGATGTTTAATAATCTTTGGAACTGTTTCTGGTGAATTTATTTAGCTGAACCATAAATGTTTTCAAGTGACTGTTCATAAGCCCCCAGTCATACACTGTGTGGCTACTCCAACTTATTTCCACTAAGCAGCGAGAAGCGTTGGTGAGGCCTCTTGCTCACCCCCTTCCATTCTGGACTTATCTGTCCTCAGTGAGGCTGCTTGGTGGGGCCCCTGCAGGGCCTGTTTGATGACAGAGCTCACCACCTACTCCCTCTTGTTGACGGGGCATCCTTGCAAGCTCCCTCCCTGATCAAATTCACAGTGAGGAAACCTTCACAGTTCTTGCCTCATGGTACAGACAGGGAAGTTCAAGGATCTGATGCTGGCTTTAGACACCAGCATCCCAGAGCTCCTATTTCTTCCAGAGCTACCACAGTTTAGCTCCATGTGCCTAGGGGGTGCTCGGGTCCAGGAATTAAAAAGTCAGAAGTTCAACTAAGATCCAGTAGGGAAGGGCTGGAAATTGAAGTTAAGGGGCTGGTAGGTGAGAAGAGGACTGGGGGTTGTTGACGGAGAGGGTAGAGGTACTAGTTGTGACTATACTTCCAAGACCCCTTGTCTCACTGAACGTCAAAGCTAAAAGGGGTTGGAAAGACCAGGTACAGATGCAGAATCCGAAGCCAGGAGAGTGAAGTGACATGTTTAAAGTCAAAACTAATTATATATAAATCTGCAATAGAAAATGTTGAACTGATCTTTGAAGGCACAGTGGTTACCAGGAGATACTATTTTTCTATTTGTCCCACACAATATTGTCTCACTGATTCAATGTATGGACCAAAATATTATTCTGGATATGAGATTTTATTAGAGGAGCTAATCAATTAAATACAGTTTATTTAGGACTTTCTATTTTGGTAAATGACTGTAGAAGAACATTATATAAAAGGCACAAGTCACTTGTTCATACACTAATATCCTGCATTAAGAGAGTTCAAAATGCAAAAATTGAGGCACAAAAATAAATTAATGTGTGATTGCTTTATTACTAAATGTACCATTTTGTAGATTTTTAATATATATAAGTCCCTACTACATATTTTAATACCGAGGTTTTCAGGGAAATAAAGGGTGTAACTCAAGAAAAAATGATGCATTTATATTTAGTTTTGACATTCTGTTAATATGAAAATGTGTTTTTTACTACATTTATAAATCAACAAGAAACAGGGACAATGTATGGACTATCAATGGGAAACCAGAAGCCTAGTCCTATATTTGCCACCAATTCCATGACCTTACAAGTCTCTTAACCTTTGTGAGCCTCAATTTCCTCTTCTGCAAAATAACAGGTTAAGGCCAGATGAGCTCTGTAGTTCCTCTAAGGCTGCAAAGCAAAATGAAAGCGTGGAAACTACATGACGTATGGGTCAGAACAACATGGGCTGGTTCATCTCCGTCTTTAACTCTGAGCAACTCACTTACCTTTCCTGGACTGTAGTCCCTCTTTAGAGTAAAGAATGTGTGATTCCTCCACACAGGGTTATTTGAACGTTAAATGAAATGATGCACTTAAGGTGCCTAGAGATTGCTACCACCTCATAGGTGCTTGTAATTACAGTTTTATCCTCACCTCCAACTTTGCATTCTACCATTTGACACCCATTTTCTTTATTTTGTAAAGAAATCATGTGATTTGGCATCCACGTGACTTGGGGTTTGGGCAAGTACTCGTCTTGGTGGGGATGAGGTAGTGAAGGACTTTAGCTCGTGCTTCCACAAAATGTTGCTTGGATTCAATGAGAGAGTGACAGGAGCTGGGCTGGGTGGAAGTGGAACCTGTACTCATTCCCCTGCCACAGCCAGAAGATTTCAGGAGCAGATTTTGGCCCCATGAGGTTTTGTTTGGTTTTGTTTTGCCTTCACATCATTGCTTATTGGCTCTTTACTGATAGCCTCATTCCTCTGAGAATCACTTTTTTACCTGCCTCTCTTCACCCCAGCTATTATTCCCTGCTTAGATCATTTCCTCATGCCCCCCTCCCCTTCCTCTGGCTAATCCTTCAGGGCTCAGCTTTCCTCATGGAAATTTTTCTAAACCATCACTACCTCTGCTATTTGCTTTGATAATGCCCTGTCCGTCTCCTTTCTAACATTTACCACAATTGCAATTACATAATTTATTTGTGTCATGTTAGCCTGCCTCCCTCACCAGACTGCAAGTTCCAAGTTAGAAATCTTGTCTATTATTTCCACTGATCTCTCCCTAACAAGCATAGTGTTTGACATATAATCAGAGCTCCACAAATATGTGTTGAATGAATGGATGAATAAATGAATGAAAAATGAATGATGACTCCTAAAAGTCAGCTATCATCCGCATGAGCTCACTAGCTCACTAGCGGCAGTTCTGTCCCTTTTTCCATTCATTCCATATTTCGTTTCATCTGCTCTTCCACTTTGCAGGATTTCTCCACAGCTCCTCCTACACTCTTAAAAAAGGAATTGATATATTAATAACATGAAAAACTTGACCAGAAAGTCCTAATATATCTTGATCCTTAAGAAATTTGGCTAAAGCGCTTTATCAATCACAGAGCCTATAATGGTTAATTTTGTGTGTCAACTTGGCTAGGTTATGGCATTCAGTTGTTTGGTTAAGCAGACACTGGCCTGATTGTTACTGTGAAGGTCTTTTATCAATAGATCTGCATCTATAGTCAGTTGAGTGCACTACAGCTGATTGCATCTACAATCAACAACATCTACTCCTCAGCAATGAGGAGAATCTCCTCACCCAATCAGTTGGAGGTTTTAAAAGACTTAACTGATGATTTCAGAAGACAGAAAGAATTTCTGCCTCTACTTCAGCCAGCCAGCTTCTCCTGGGGAATTCAACTTCACCTTCCTCAGAGTTTCCAGCTTGTGGCCTGCCCTGTGGCATTCAGATTGCCGATCTCTATGGTCATGCAAGCCAGTTCCTACAATAAACTTTCTAATATATATATGTATATGTATGTGTGTGTGTGTGTGTGTGTGTATTCATCCAGTCTGTTCTGTTTCTCTGGAGAACACTGACTAGTATAGAGCCCATTTTAGATTTCACTTTGACAATTTGTCCAGTCTGATAATTCACTACTGCAAATTCTGTGTCCAACGTCTTGGGTCCTCCCTTTCTGACACTGGGAATTCCTCTCCTCTTTGCGTCCCCAGTTAATCAAATGAGCAGGTGAGCAGGTAGGATCTCCTAAAAAGGAAGTTGTGTGTTTAAATTAAATCAATCTTTTTCCCAATGACAACTGTCTATAGAGCTAAAATAGTGTTTGAGCCCTGGAAAGAGAAATAGAGGAGGGAGTTGCGGCTCACGGCGTTCTCTCTATTTTTCTCTTTGAGTTTCTTTCCTTAGTGGAATAGCAATACAAATGCTTCTCTGCTGGATGGCAAGTAATTAGTTTGCCTCTTTGAGTTGAGTCTGTCCAAAGATCAGGTTGAAAGACCACAGGCGGCTCTGTAGGAAATATTTTCCAAAATAATTTTCTGTAGCTCTGTGTGTTTGGGTCAACCCTCAGGTTTCCTGACAATATGACTTTGTTCTCGTTTCCCCCTGATACCTGATACAGGGCTATGGTTATTGTGCTGGGCAGCAATGAGTGCCCCAGTCTCAGACTCCCAGAGGTAAATTGTCATTATGAAGAAAACAATAGACCAGGTTTATCTGAGGAGGGTATATATTCTGGGGTGCCATGTTTAATTTCTTAGCTTCCATGAATAGTCTTCAAGATGAATAGCTTCAAGAGTCCTATGATTTTTTTTTCTTTTCTTTTTTTTCTTTAAATAGCATATCGGAATTCCCCACGTCAGCCTAAATAGTACTCATTTTGGGGATTCAGACCTGTCTGGATGTGGGGGAGAGAAAGGTGGGCAAGAGTCACTTTGGGAGGGGATTTTTGTGGCAGGAGTATATACCCCAGACGGAGAGTGAGATAGGGTAACTCAAACATTGACAGACCCGTCCCCTGGCCCCAGGGACGTGCGACTGCACCTGTGGAAAGAGTTGCTGCAGAGTGAAGCTCCAAGGGCCAGTTTCCAAGACTGGAGGAGACATAAGCAGCACAATTCTGATGCCAGGGTGACAAAGGGTAACTGGATATGGGAAAAGGAACGTTCTGTCCGTCTCTGTGCCTGCTGCTGTGGTGTTTGGGGCATACTGAAGTCTTCTGAGGAAGCATTTGAGCCATGCAAGAGACCCCAGGGGTTCCCAGAAATAAACTGGGAGGAGAGACCTCACAAAGGGGATGAAGGGTGCAGGAGCCAGTGAAACAACAATTGCTACTGTCACTATGACCCTATGTGTACTCACAGTCAGGTGTAGCTTGGGAAAAACACAGGGTACAGTAGAATTAAAAAGTGTTAGTGCTGGGAAGGACCTGAGAGATTAGCTGGTCAAAAATCCCTCATGATACAGCTGATGAAAATGAGATTCAGTAAGGTCAGAAAGAAAAAAGTGTGGCCTCAAAGAAATAGAACATCAACTGGATCTTCGGGCTTTCGGTCTATTCACATTCGCAGAGGCTTTTCCCATTCAACACTAGAGAGATCCACATCTATCAGGACTAGAGGAGTAAGACACAGTTCTTGGCATCAGTGAGTTGTTTTCTGTTTTTTGTTTTTTAATCAAAATTCTCTCTGCTGCTGTTTTAGCTCATTTACTCCGGATTGGTCCTGAGCAGCCCTGAAGCAGTGTTACTGTTGTTTCATGTTTCTTCATGAAATCTGCCCACCATTTAGCCTGTACCAGATGAAACAGCCCAACTCATTTATCCATTAGCTCTTAGGAAGCTGGAACCAAGGTAGTCTCTTGTTATGCAATATTCCGGAACCTTCCAAACCTCACAGCATTCATTCTCAGTAATTTACATTTATTACAGCATTAATAAAACCTACTAAATTTAGTTATTCTGGAGTACACAAGAGGTGTCTTCTGACTTAGCAAGGCACATATTATTTTGCTGTATAATTTAAATTTTAATTTTAAAAAGCACACATGCCTTTAATTTAAAAATAAACTCACAATGCAATCTCCTTCGGAGTATCCCTGTATGACTGTGGGGTTTTGATGTAGAATAAATGAATGGCCATCAGAGCCCATTTCAGGCTTATGTAGAAATCCCCACCTCCCTGCCCCTTACAGCAGGTGACTTTTACATTCTCTTTCCTTCTCAGTCTTTGCCCCACCCCCCACCCTTTATCCCCTTGCCTTCCACTTTTTATTTTGCCTCCACAAAATTGGATGAAAGCTTGTCTTTGAATTGTTTCTGGCAACTCCTTATATCCTGGCTTCATATACCCTCACATAGCAGGTCAAAACTTGCTTCGCCTTATTGTCTCCAGCCTCTCTGCAAAGGCAGGGCAGGTGTGCCACAAGAGGCCTTATTGACAATGTGGGAGACAGGCTCTTTAGAGCCCAAATTTCATTCTGCAGTGATGGGGGTGGGGTGTGGGGGGGTGACCTTGACTAGGTTTCAGGCCAAGCTCAGCCACCCAGCCAGTGTAGCCCCTTGGACACCCTGGAATCCGCTCACACACAAAGCATTCTCTTGAGCCTGACTGCAGATTTGCATGCTTGGATTCCTGCCCAATCTCCCCACCAAAAGATCCAACATGAAGAATGTCTAATTCTTCCCTTCCCCTACCTTCAAAAGACTTCAATTCATGAGAAAATCTGCCCTAATAGAAGCACCAGACACCAATCACTACTGGGCCAGGGCAAGTTGAAGACAGCAAGATGAAACTCAGCAGTTTGGGAAAGTTTCCAGAGATTAAAAGCAAAATCTTGTGATAAAGCTATCATCAAAGAATCGAGGTTCAAGTGTTGTGATGAAGGTAGATAAGACATTATCTGTGGTCCCATAGCAAATTGTAGGAGTTCTCAGAACATCCCCATGTACTTCTAAAGAGAGTTTTTGTTGGTGGCAGGACCTGGCACAGTTATGTCACGGATCGAATTCCACAAGACTGAGACGACCCAATGGGCAAGCCCATGGCCATTCGCTGCTCTGTGCTTGTCCAAGGAGACAGCTCATGGTTGGGATACAGACAGGCGTATGGAGTTTTTTGCCTCTGACCTCCTACCCTGATCCTGAAGAGCTGAGATTTTATCTTGTCCATAGTTGTCTGGGTCAGAGATGTATCAACCAGTAACAGGGAGATGGAATGGTTCTCTGCAGGAAAAAGTCTTCAACTGTTGAAAGAAGAAGGTTTCAACTGTCAGAATAAGGCAGAATAAGGCTTGAAAGTAGTACTGAGACAATGTAACAGGTTCCAGAATTGAGAAAGCAAAGGTTGAAATAAGGGGTAAGGCAGCCGTTTTTTGAAGAGACAGTACAGCCACCGAGGAGAAACATATGAGACTTTAGGAAACTCCATAACTGCTTTGGGGGCTACTTGGATTGTTTGTTATCTGTGTGTTGTCTTACCCCGAGATTGAGCTCCTGAGGTAGGGAAACTCAACATCACTGTTTATGTCTTAATGTCTGGCAAAATGCCTGACCCACAGTACATGCTTAATAAATGTTTGTTGAATTGATTTGAATCAAAACAAGTAAATAAAACTAAAGACCCAGTCAGTATGGAAGTCAAGGTGCCCTATAGGAACCCAGGTTGCCAACCACCAGAATTTCTCTTATTTGTCTCCTGAATTAGTCTGACATTTGGTGAGTTTCTAGAGTGACACTGTCCAGTAAAGTAGCCACTAGCCACATGTGGCTATTTAAGTGTAAATTGATTTAAATTACTGAAATTGAAAATTCAGTTCCTCAGTCACACTAGGCACTTTTCAAGTGCCCAATAGCGACATGTGGCTCATGGCTACCATACTGGACAGTGCAGAACCTAGAACATTTCCATCATTGAGTAAAGATCTAAAGAACAGTGCTGGTCTGGAGTGGTTAAGAGAGCCGGAAAACCTAATCCAATCTTCCAAAGAAAGACATTTTGGACTTAGGAGCACATGAAGAGAACGGGGCGTTTTCAGAGAATTCCAGTAAGTTTCACAAATACCTTCTGCTGATGTTCAAATCTTCCCTCTCATGGATGGGAAAAGATCAGTCCACCCAGGACAGGGCTCATGCAGTTTTTTCTGTAAAGGGCCAAATAGTAAATATTTTAGGTTTTATAGGCTAAGAAGCAAAATCAAAAATATTATGCAAGTATTTATCTAATGAAAGTAAACAAATTTCTTTATGATTTTCATTGATGAAATGTAAAACTTTATGGACAGTGAAATTTGCATTTCATATAATTTTCACATCAGAAAATATTAACTTCTTTTGATTCTTTTCAATCATTTAAAAATGTAAAAACCATTCTTAGCTCATGGGCTGCGCAATAACTGGCAGTGGGCCAGATTTGGCCTGCAGGCATTAGTTTGCAACCCCTGGCCTAGGAGTCTCTCTGGACTGCTCCTTGAGTAGGGGAAGGGGTTCCAGCCCAGTGGAGCAGAAGTAGGCAATGCCAGGCAGCTGGCTGGCTTCTCTCAGGAGCCAGTTTTCAGGGGTTGTGTGAAAACAGGATGGGCAGCTTGTCCAGAGTACACTGAAAGCCTCTGTCAAGAAGCAGGAATGACATCTGAGACACCCTCTTAGATTTGGGAACTGTCACTCAAGATAGAGATGATTCCTTTTCCTCCCCCCAAGGACAGCCCTTTGGGGAGGGAAGTAATCACTGAGATACAAGTAGGAAAAAAAAGAATCATCCCCCGAGTCAGTCAAGCTTTCTGCTGAGGTTATGGTGGCTTCTTGGAATTCTTACAGATTAGGACGAGAAGCAGATGTCCACAGACGCCTGTGAGCTGAGGTCCTGGGGACTTTCCCCTGTTCTTACAGCCTCGACCTTCTGAGCCTGAACGGGATGTCATAGAGGGGAGAAGGAGCTGGGAGAAAAAGAATGAAGAACATTGAACCACATTTGTAAGAAAAAAAATAATAATAAAGAGGTTTTGTGGAGGGGGTATGAAAATATGAGGAAGTAGAGAGATGGTAGAGCAAGTAGAGGGGTGATAAAGTCAAGGGATCCTGTAGCCAGTGAAAGAATTAAGGACCACTGTTTACTGCTAAAGAGCATTCACTAGCCTAGGAATTGGGCCACCGATGATTTTTGTCTTAATCTTATATATAGTTCACATCATTTCCTTGTGTTTCTCCATATTTAAAATTGAGAAAATGGTAGTTTTCTCCTCCTAGTTGCAAAAAGAGAGTAAATCTCTTTGGAAGGTTAATACAGCTCTCACATATTTTTTGTTTAATTTTTCAATCTAACTTTTTCAATTTGCCACCTACTCCCATTCCTCCATATGTTCCTTTTTATCTTCCCACAAAAATGGAATTACAACTTCCTCCTTTGTGAATCTATTTATAGTCCTTCACTGAGTCTGCCTTCCCCACCAAAGTGGAAACAGCTCCAGGCTGACAGGGCATCTAATTCATCTCTCCAGGGCTAAAGTGGGCAGTTAAATGTTTGCTTAAGGCGTGAAGGAATTCCTGGGCATTCTACCGATTGCCTCATTAAACTTCTTCCAATGCTTTAGGAAACCAGTAGGGAGTAAGTGGTGAGGATTGCATCTGAATGCATATCCATTTTAGGGCATTAATTTTTGTTTTGTTTTGTTTTGTTTTAATTGTAAGACAAAATACATCTGAACGCTAAATTCAGCCTGCAGACCTCCACTCCATGGCTTCTGAAGGGTGGTGTAAGTATTGTTACTCCCACTTACTATGTGAGAAACATAAGATAAAGCAACTTGCCCAGAGTTGAATCAGAACACGTACCATGGTGTCCAGTCTCAGCCCACAGCTTCTCTCAACTACGTAGCTGTCTCAAGAAAACTTCACCGTTAGAAAATAAGCAGTCAGTGGGCTGTAAGGACAAACAATTCACAAAACTTTCCTGAGGTGGACTCAACCAATGTTGGCCCCCAACACTCTTATGTGGAGGAGGGACTTATAAGAACAAGATATATGCATAACAAAGCCTCGAGGGAACAAGCTAGAAGGTAACATGCTGGGAAAGAAACCTCAATCAAGACTACATGGAAATTGTGGGCATTTCTCAGATTTGAGAGGGCTCAGGGTGGACTCCTAGAACCATGAGACATCAGTCATCAGTCCTAGGTTTCACTTCCCATGACTCATCCTTTTTCCAGAGGCTGCCCCGGCTCCCTGGATACATCTGCTACTCTAGTGGGGACCTGTAGGTCATGTCCTTACCCATCTTTTCAGGACTAACAGACTGGTCCACATCACTCTCATTAAGACCATCAGCTCCTTCCCCATCACCAGCCTCATCATCATCCACATTTCTTATGCCTCATAGTTCACAAAGTGTGTCACATTCGCTGTCTCATTCCACGCTTGCCACAGCCCTCAGAGGACAGACAGTTCTGCTGTTGACATCACAGGTACTGAAATCCCTGGCTTTTCTTTGAGCCTTGAAGTTGGCATTCTTAAAGTATGAGTGTAGAAGCAGGGTCTGGAAAGGTACTGAAAGAGAGAGACTCTTTAAAATCAGTTTATTTTTGAGGGTCGTCTTGCTGAGATCATCTTTTTGGCCCTTCTGTTCCTCTTTTGCTACTGAGACAATGGTGCTCACCAAAATAAAAACAGAGTGTTGGTAATGGAGATTATAATCAGAAGAGTAATTTCCAAATTCTCCTTTTGCAAAACAAGACAAAGACCACCCTTGCCCCGAGTTACATCATATACAGAATTAAAATAAAGTAATAATAAAAATAATAGTAAATAACAATAAGACTATATACAAGTGTTTAGCTCATTGAAACTTCAACCTCTCAACTACCTTTCAAGGTATTGAAATAATCATTATAATCTCCATTTTACAGATGAAAAAGGATCTCAGTTAAATAACTCACTAACTCATGGGTGTCAGGAACAAGGCAAGGACCCAAGTCCCCTAGCTTCTGTACTAGTGTTCCCCTACCCTGAGCCGCCACTGCTGTAGGTCTCTGGTGACACCTGGGAGTAGCGACAGAGCAGTAGACTTTTTTTTTCCTGACTGGTGCACCCAATAGGAAGTTTTCTTGCCCATTTACAGAACTCAAATCAAAGACACTGTAAAACAGCAATAATCTAACATTTGATAGTCTAATGATTATCGAAGAACTTGGCATTAATACTTCACTAAATGTGGATTTGATTTAACAGTGTGTGCTTTGAAAGGTTCATAGAATCTTTGTAGAATACAGAGACTCATGGATCATCATTAATAATGGGCTTTAGTTTACCTGATTTCTGTAGCAATTTTTCTGGTGGCTCCTTTGGCACAAAAGACATGTATATTCTTCTGTGGAGAAAGAAATCATCTGTTATTAGGTCAAGGTCTGACTTAAGTCTCCTGAGGAGTTGTTTAAAAATATAGATGCCTAGTCATGTCCCCAGAACAAGTATATCTGAACTGCAAGAAATAGAACCCAGGGGTTTGGGTTTTTTAAAAGCTCCCCAAGTGTTGCTCATATAAAGCAAAGATTAAAAACCACAGATAGCAGTTTTACTGTATTATTTTTAATAATATTGAATTATATTATTTAATATTATTTAATTATTAAATATTTAATAGCATTACTTTGATTGCTGTCATTAATTTTCAATGTCTATGCACTAGGTTAATTTTATAAGAACATATAGCAACAAAGGTATTATCTTCAGCCCTTTTTTAATTGTGTTTTCCCATTGGCTTTGGTGATTTGGAAGTAGCTGCAGATCCAGAAGAGGAAAGGAGTCAAGGCTATTCTAGGACAGTCTTTCTTCCCATGATAAAGAAATGGCACTTTGTTAAATACATTTCTTGGAAGATCTCAGCATAGGTTTTCATTCTCCCTTATCTGACTGTGGACTGAATTGCAATCTGAGAGATTTAAGTTATATCACCAATTAATAAGCTACAGGCCACCTTCTCTTCACTCAAAGTTTGACCAGTTTGTTATAAACGTACATGTCCCTGGGTAGGTTTACACTGGATCTGTAATATTCTCAGCTAATCCTGATACAGAAGAACACATGGCCTTATTTCTCAGAAGTCTGTACCAGGAGAGGCTCTAACTCAGAGGTGGGGATAGAGGGTCAGGATCGATTTGGTTTTGGCATGTTCTTCTCTGTGTGGGCTCTGTACCCTTTGCCATCATGGACAGTCAACTCCCTAGAAGGAGAGAGTGGGCCTTCTGACCCATGCTAGGGGGCCTTCTGAATATAACCAGGGCCTCTCAGAGGAGCCAGATCAGTCGCGGGGAAAAGGGAAGCTTCCTGAGGAGAATGGAGCTTATTCTTCAGAAAATAAAATGCTAAACTTCTCACTCGTGTGGCTGGATCAGGGATCACCACAGTTAGAATTATGCTCTAGCATGTGAGTCTATATGTATTCTAGCCTTGGACCACTTCTCTTTCCATGCATGCAGATGACTATGTGCACTGCTGCAAGCTCTGATCATTGGGAAGATTTTCTCTTGCCCCTGTCTTTTTCAAGGCCACACCTGAGTGAGATTACAGTGCTGCTGTCATCACCTTGCACACAAATAACATACCAATCCATCCAAAAAGCAAGCTTGGGAATTTTTCTCCTCCTTCAGCTGGTTGTTAAGAATCATCCATGCAGCCTTAGGAGTTAGTGGAGGGAGAGGGGCTGATGCAACAGTGGTAGATGTCATATGGGTCTCAGCCTTCTGTTAAGCAGCCTGCTTATGCCCACCATTCCTGCTTGTGCTCAATCCCAGATGCACTACTTCTGTTTTGGAATTAATTATTGCTGGACCCACCTGACCTTAGGATTTGGCAAATATAATAGGACCTGGCTCATGGTGATCAATTCTGGACTTAAGGTTACTTGGAGTCAAGTGGTTAGTATTCTTTTTCTCTCAGAGTCTAATACCATACCTGGAACTGTTTTTCAAAAGCCATGTAATTCATCTGCTGCAAATTGCATGGCCTTGATTCAGAATCTCAGGGACCTTCATTGTGATTCTCCTTTTGGGGCTTTCTACAAATTCCAGGTGGCATCTTTCCACACCACTGATGCCCCCAGCACCATAGGGTCTGCTGGATCATATGGTCAAAGTGGCAGAGATGCTTTCATTGCAGCCTGGACCCTCGGCAGAGAGTTTGCCTGCTCTGAGCCTTTCTCAACTCTGGCAGCCTTTCATGTCATCCATTCCTAGGAGTGGTATATGCTGTCTCTAGAACTCAAAGAGGCACACTAGGTATTGTGCTTCCTTTTATTTAGTAGAAGGTGCATGATGCAATAATTTGTATCCTATTTTGAAGGGGATTTCCCAACACACTCCTACTCATTAGAATTTCAAAAATTGTACAGAAGTGATAGACTTCTGAATCTACATAGGATTTATTTCCCAGTTTCTGGAGCACATGTCTTACAAGGCTCATCTCTTGCTCATCTGGCAATATCATCAATGTAATAGATCAATGTGATATTCTGTGGAATGTCGCTTTCTTTGAACTTCATTAAGACAGAAAGCAGGAGAAATAACAGCCCCTGGGCAAAACTGTAAATGTATATTGTTGTCCATCCCATGTAAATGTAAACTGCTTTGATTTTCTTTTTTAATTGGGATAGAAAAGAATGACATTCACCAAGTCCATGACTGTATCTGAGGCCATATTAACCTGTTCTAGAAAAGATGCTTCATCTGGAACAGCAACTGTAATCAGGCTACTACTTGTTTGAGCTTGTGATAATCTATAGGCATCCTCCAGGGTCCATCTTGTCTCTACAGTGGCAAGACTGGTGAATTAAATGGAGATATGATAGGAATCACCATTCCTGAATCCTTTGAATACTTAGAGATAACACTAATCTCTGCCATCCCCCTTGAGTTGTAATATTGTTTTTCATTTACTATCTTGGGAGATGGAAGGTGCCCACCTGGCCTTCCTCACTATAATCACTCTTATCCCTAAGCTAAGAACCCAATGTGGGAGTTGTACCAAGTATGCCAATCCCAATGGAATCAAGGAAATGGCAACTAGGTGTGTCTGTGGACCTGGTAGACTCAAGTAAGCAGGACCTTGGCTAGCAATCCAGTTATTATCTGGCTCCTGCCTTCCAGGAGGGCCATGATTACACTTTAGGTTTCTGGGTAGCAACATCAATTCAGGCCCTGTTCCTACAGTTCTCAAAATGTCTAGATATCTTCCTTTCCTCAGTGTCAATTTACCCAAATAAATGGCCATAGATCCTTTTTGGGGTAGGACAAGAGAAATAATTACTGTGTTCATTTGTCATGAAGCTGGAGGGTCCTTCCTTCTAGAGACCTAGCCAAACCATCAGTGTATTTCAGTTCTGAAAACTTTTTCATATCTGGGAACTATGCAAGGAATTGTGGCTTTTTATTGGGATGACACCCTCCCTCCCATACATACTTAATCTCCTAGTTATCCATCCTTTAATTCTTCTGCTGGTACAAGCTGAGTAGCACCCTTATCAGCTTCCCACCTATTTTTCTCCTAGGGGATCCTTGTGCTATTAACCATTTCCATTACTCTCTGTGGGTCATTCTCCCTTGGCTGTCACTCTGACTTTGTCAGTATTTACAATAATCACAACCTCCTGCCTTTGGCAATTAAGTGCTGCCTCCTGACCTCTATTGCTTCAGGGTCCTAGCATCCCTACCACTCTCAGCAAGCCAAGGTCTGTAACAGCCTCTCCTAACTTCAGCCCTGACACACATGGAACAGCTACTATTTAACTTTCACTAGCACATTTCTTATGGACTGTGGGCATTCCTATGGAACATAACCATTTGGTGGTCTTCTGACCACAAGTAGTATATCACTGCAGTATGCCCATTTCCACAAGCATTTAAATCCATTCCTCTACTATCTACTACTAAAATCGTGGGATTCAACTTCTCTCAGTGTTTGTCATCACTTTTTCTTTGCTTCTAGGAGCCATCCTAGTAGCAAGTTCATCTTATCTCCTGGGTCCCTGGCCAAGGTGTTAAATTTTGTATCTTAGGAGACTACCCAAATTTTATAAACCCTTCCCTATCCATTTACTTGTTTCAGCCCTCTTGATCAAACATCCTCAGAATCCAATTATATGGTCCTGTGGCTTTGCCCATATACCCTGTCCAGTTCTTTGAGTTCCTTTGAGTTATGGTCTCTTTCCATCCTCAACGGGCTTAGCACCTCCTCAGCTGTATTATCATGTGACTCAAATCTAAATACAGGCTGTAAGGCCAGGAGAGGAGGTCCAGGTAAGTCCTGAGAAGGATATGTGCTGCCTTATATTGTCTTCCAGTGGAAAATGGGGTGCTGCCTGTTATTTGTGTTGGGCCATGTCTACAGGCTCAGAAGTTTCAGGGGAATCTGCGGAGACAAAATCCCTGGGTATATTGACCCAAATGACCCTATGCAATGTGCCAGGGTCTGAGGTTTTTCTAACTACCCGTTCTGGGCTTAGTCCTTGGTTTTTCCATTCTTCCACTACAGAATACAACTTTCTTTGCCTGCAACCAAAAAGGCTCTCTGGCTTTCCTACCTGGCTTTCAATTCCCTGTTAATGTTCTTGACTTTTTTTCATGTCATGCTGAGCCTCAATGGTGATTAGTAGTAGTAGTTACCCATACCACCATCCTTTCCTCCACACATCTCAAACACAGGGATGTATATCACACATGCTGGTGTATTCCCTCCCCTGATACATCCTCCTAATTCACACCAGTTAACATTTGAATTGAATTGAATCACCACCTTGTGTCAGGGGCTATCTGTAATCCACCTACTACTTACTAGTGACAGGCTCCTCTTTGTCAACTCCATCTTCCCACCTAATTTTTTGGTATCCATATCCATAGGTTGGGCTCTCTGGAAAAAGATGTTGAGACAGAATTTAGGGTGCATATATTTTTTAGGAATTAACATCTGTGAAAAGATGGGCAGTAGAAACAGGATGGGGCAAAGGAAGAAGTCAAACTGCAAGGCAGACCTGAGAAAGCCAACCTGGTGGGGAGCTCTGCAGCGACTCTTGCCCTCTGTAGTCATCCTGTAGTGGGCTGTAATGCTGGGCCCTCAGAGCCCTCCTCACTCAGCCACCAGGTAGGGGCTGCCCGGGAAGTTCGTGGCTTAGGTAAGGCTCTAAAGGAATTGATAGAGGCTGTCCCTGCAGCTGGGTGGCAAGTCCCTCCTTCAGGGGTCTAAGAGATGCACCTCCTTATCTACCACACCTCCACACTATAAAATGAGGACAGTAAAGCCCCACCAATCTACTTCATGGGGTTGTAAGAAAGATCAGATAGGATAAAGCAGATGAAAGTATTACACAATGCCAATAGTATTATTACAGAAATATTATTACTTTTGAGGTTGTTTAGAAACATATTTTATATATTTAATATATAAAATTAAATTTTATTTATAAGAGGACATTACTTTAAATGAAATGAAAAAGCAAGTTTTAACAATAGCCTTGGGTTAATAGGTGACGATTTTTCTGCAATGTCTGCCTGGTCTGCCTGGAGGGAATCCACCTGGGAAATTTTGCTTTGTGTTTGGGGGTGTTTTTTGTTGCTTTTGGGGACTGGGATGGAGGCAGAGCTGATATTTAGCATCTGGCCAGGGAGAAGCAGAGATAAAAACACTGTCCTATCTTCACCCCTCGCAGAAGTTGAGCACCCACTCTAGTTTTAAATAAATGGGCCACTCCTGGATTCTGGAAAAGGATTCTTTTGAAGACACCTTGAATTATCTGCATGGACATCTATTAAAGAAATGATTTTGCTTACATACTGAAAAAGAGTGTGAGAAAGCAGGACGTTTGGCTTCTGAGCGGGGACCAACATGTCGTGCACGACAAAAGAGTGAATTCAAAATGGGTGATGTTGAGAAGGGCAAGATTTTTGTTCAGAAGTGTGCCCAGTGCCACATTGTGGAAAAAGGGAGCAAGCACAAGACTGGGCCAGATCTGTGTGGTCTGTTTGGGCAGAAGACAGGTCCAGCCATTGGATTATCTTATACAGATGCCAGCAAGAATGAAGGTATCACTTGGGACAATGAAACACCCATGGAGTACTTGGAGAAGCCCAAGAAGTACATCCCTGGAACAAAAATGATCTTTGCTGGCATTAAGAAGAAGACAGAAAGGGAAGACTTGCTAGCTTATCTCAAAAAAGCTACTAATGAGTAATGGTTGGCCACTGTGTTATTTATTACAAAACAAGTGTCTTGTGACTTTTTTACATGTGCCATATTTAAATTGATCTCATACACCAGAATTCAGATCATGAATGGCATCATTTTTGTTGGACAGTCCTGAGTTAAATAAGATTAGCTATAGTTAAATGAATATGATCAAGCTTTTCAAATGATAGTAATTCTGGTTTGGCAAATGCTATCACTATTTCCTCCTTCTAAAGGTTTAATTGGACTTGGAGCTAGGTTGAATCAGTAATGTTCAGCTTTTCACAAAGATGGTAAATGTCAACTCACAACCTACAGGAGATTGGTTTTATATTTAGATTTATATAACTGATTTTATGAATATATTTAAATAATAAAGAAATTCCTTCACAGAGCAAGACTACTTAATTTCAGTTGGCATTCATCATCCTGTTTAAAGGTAGGTGCTGAAAATAGCTAGCTATGTCCACTTATCTTTCTGGTCTTAACTGTGTAACTCTAATTAAAATTCCCTGTATCTGAAATGTTGCCATTTAATTAACAAAAAGAATTTTGATGTGGTTTATACATAATACCAAATAAAGAATGCTGAGCACTTCTCAAAAAAAAAAAAGAAGAGTGTGAGGAGGGCTCATATCACCAAGCCAACTTTGTATATATGGTAGGGGGTAGGGGAATGGCTGAAATCCACTTAAAAATAACCATATCTGATGTGGCCCTCTCTCTCTAGCTAAGCCAACTTGAAAGGTGAAATCACTGCCCTACCCCCTACGTGGGATCAGACACCCAGGGGAGTGAATCTCCCTGGCAACGTGGAATATGACTCCCGGGGAGGAATGTAGACCTGGCATCGTGGGACGGAGAACATCTTCTTGACCAAAAGGGGGATGTGAAAGGAAATGAAATAAGCTTCAGTGGCAGAGAGATTCCAAAAGGAGCCAAGAGGTCACTCTGGTGGGCACTCTTATGCACACTTTAGACAACCCTTTTTAGGTTCTAAAGAATTGGGGTAGCTGGTGGTGGATACCTGAAACTATCAAACTACAACCCAG
Source organism: Choloepus didactylus (assembly GCF_015220235.1). Lineage (NCBI taxonomy): Eukaryota > Metazoa > Chordata > Mammalia > Pilosa > Megalonychidae > Choloepus > Choloepus didactylus. Next base: position 80,942,930 of record NC_051308.1, on the reverse strand, counting down.
AACCCATGAATCTCGAAGACAGTTGTATAAAAATGTAGCTTATGAGGGGTGACAATGGGATTGGGAAAGCCATAAGGACCACACTCCACTTTGTCTAGTTTATGGATGGATGAGTAGAAAAATAGGGGAAGGAAACAAACAGACAAAGGTACCCAGTGTTCTTTTTTACTTCAATTGCTCTTTTTCACTCTAATTATTATTCTTGTTATTTTTGTGTGTGTGCTAATGAAGGTGTCAGGGATTGATTTAGGTGATGAATGTACAACTATGTAATGGTACTGTGAACAATCGAAAGTACGATTTGTTTTGTATGACTGCGTGGTATGTGAATATATCTCAATAAAATGAAGATTAAAAAAAAAATAACCATATCTGAGCTTTCTTCAGAAAGATAAATTAAGTTCTTTGAGTATATTTATCAACTGCATTTTATAATTCTATTGAACAACCTGACATCCAAAATACCAGAAGTCTAAGAGCCCTTTCCCTACAGCCACTAGGTAGGTTGGAGACCTTATCAACATTCTCTATGTGCACAGACAGGCATTGAGTCAGATGATAATCCTCAACTGAACATGGCAAGGTTGGAACCCTAGTCCTAGTCTCCTGACTTGCACGCTCAAGCCCAGGGCTGTAATTTACCCAGCCTCTGACAATACCCAGATCTGCTCTTGAAGTTCTCAGCTTAAGGAGGATTTCCTCTGCAGGCAGGAAAAGTGGCACAGGGAGGTTTTGGAATCCTAGACTCCGTTGAGTGATGGCTGGTCCAGGGCCCATCTCTGGCCTCTGGACATATTTTGGCCTGGCCTGCCTCTGTTCTTCCTCCAAATTAGGTTGAACTGCCAGTCTTGCTTGAAGAAGGCATCCTCTGGGCTCAGTGGATGTTTTCTGTAAGGTAGGGGATTACAGCACCCTGGCCTAGGACTCTTGGTGTGTATGTAAGACAGAGCCAAACCATCCCAAACGTTTCAGCTCTCAAGATGTGCAATCAGATGATCAGATGCAGCAGAAAATAAAGGAAAGGGCACTGTGGTTGGACATACGCCCGGGTGGATTCAGATGGATCAGAGCCTTACGCCTGGGTCTCGACTTTCTGTGCTGGCTTTAATGCAGTGCTTTCAGCAAATCTGGGCACTGCAGCCCAGCCATTTCTAAGAATGGAGCTTGCTGTATCAGGAAACAACATTTGCCAGAGATATGGCAGAAGAAAATTTCGTTCCTTCAATCCTTCCTTCTTTCCTTCCTTCCTTCCTTCCTTCCTTCCTTCCTTCCTTTTCCTTAACAATAAGTGATGAAGTTTCAAAAGTCTGGTGACTTGAAGCCAGCATCCTCATCTGGCTGCTTACATCACTTGATGTGTGATCAGTTAGCTGAATTGTCCAGAAATGCTAAACAGCAGTCACAGAAGTCAGCTCTGCTCTATGACCCAAACTATTCCCCTTTCTGCTCAGAGTCAGCCACCTCATTGTCTCGCAAAAGCAGACCATCATGTCTCCCCACTCATGTGGCCTCACATAGACTCAGTAGCAGCGTTTTAACAGGAGCCAGCACATGATAGCACTTGATAAGAGAGCCTTGCTTGATTGCCTCTCATTGCCAATATTAACTACTACATTCCCTGGATGCTTGGAACTGCTGGAATCAAAAGTATCTCAACATATAGTATCATAGCCACAGGTTGTGGCTGCAGCTTTAACAGTTGTGCCCTGTGGGTGTTTTGTCAGTTATGCGTGAACCTCAAACAGTTGAGAATTGCGGCTCTGTTCCAGAAACGCCCCCAGTAACTTGGTTGCTTCTCTTAACCTCATGAGTCTGCAGAAGAAGGCTGGCACGTGTTCAAGGACAGGCTGTCTCATGAGATTTCCTGTACTTCCTGCTGCTGCTGCCTCTGCTGCTGCCCAGGCTGGGCGTCCCCCAGTAAAGACTTTCTCATGACAGGTCAGCACTTCTGCTGCCAGTTATGGCAGAGGCCAGATGTGAAGATGAGCATGAAAAGGCAAAATTATGAAAAACAAATTTACCTTCCTTTTTTTTTTTTTTTTTGGAGAGGAGGGGGAGGGGGAAAGTAGAATCCCTTAAAAATTTACTGGTTTGGGACAGATCTACATAAAGTGTACAAAGAAGACCCACAGTGGGTTTGAAGTGGCCAATGCCATTGTGCAATCAGCCACATGGGTGTGCAGTTCTCTCAATCAGACGTTTAAATGGTAGAGTATTGCACTGTCAAGAACTAATGACCAAATTCTTTCCTAGGCTTTCCTTAAGTCATTAAACCTTGACCTCCTTACACAGTCCTTCCTTCATGAAGTTGTTGGACAGATGAGTAAGTATGAATATCTTATATAAAAAAAGAAATCACCTAGTCCAGGGCAGCAGGTGACAGGATCACAGTCACTACAAACCATCTTGGAGGAGTGAGATGCTTGTCATGTTCAATGTGTATTCCAATGCCCCAGAGAAGTGCCTGGCACATAACTAGCACTCAGTAAATATTTATGGAGTAAATAAGTGAAGGCAATTTTGTCTGAGACTAATTTTGGATAGGAGAAAGGTGATTACTATAAAGCAAAATGGATATAAATTACTTCAGTGTCTCCAGAATAACCTCAGGCCTTTCTTTCTTTTTTTTTATGCAATTTTATTGAGATACATTCACATCCCATATAATCCATCCAGAGAACACAATCGATGGCTCAGAGTATCATCATGTAGTTGTGCATTCATTGCCACAATTTTAGAACATTTTCATTACTCCAAAATAAAAAAAAAATAATAATAAAAATGAACAAGCAAAAATCCCATAACCCCCATGCCCCCTATTAATTAAATATTTTTTGTCTTTATTTTATTACTCATCTGGCCATACACCAGATAAAGGGAGTGTCAGTCACAAGATCTTCACAATCACACGGTCCCACGATAAAAGCTATATAGTTATAAAATCATCATCAAGAATCAAGTCTACTGGATTCAGGTATTTCCTTCTAGCTATTCTAATACACTAGAAACTAAAAAGGAATATTTATATAAGAATAACCTCTAGAATGACCTCTCAACTCTATTTGAAATCTCTTAGCCACTTAAACTTCATTTTTGTTTCATTTATTTCCCCCTTTTTGGTGAAGGAGGCTTTCTTAATCCCATGATGCTAGGGCCAGGTTCATCCCTGGGAGTCATGTCCCACGTAGCCAGGAGGGTAATGAGTTTATCTGCAGAGTTGGCTAAGAGAGAGATCAGGACTTTCTGTTTGTCTGCCATTCTAAAAAGAACCTGCCAGTGAGTCTCCCCTGCCCCAGGCCCCACTCAAGTGCCTACTTCTACTTTTTATTTAAAGGTGATGGTTTGGACAAGGACGAAGGGGGTGGTCACCCTTGGCCTGAGTTATCTTCTCCTCGTGCCTAAAGTGCTGGTTGAAACTAGGGCTGACCAGGGCACTATGGTCAGCTTGGGGTCACTTTACCAAACCTGGAATGACCCCTGAGTCAAGATCCTATGGAGACCACAACAGTTCTGAGATATCCACAGCAGCCCTAGACTGGTTTTGAGGGAAATTCCAAAGATTTCCAGGTCTATCTAAGAGTACATGGAAATAGCCTATATTACCTAGGAATTCTGAGATTGGTCTGTGGCCTCTTGGATATCTGGGGTGTAGGGTACATTCCCCACTTTTATCTGGGCCCATTTTAGGCTTCTTGAGGTTGCTCCAGATATAAACTCCTGATGGCACCCCTCCCTCTCATCCTTCCTTCCTTTCTAGAGAAGAAGCTACTGAATTACCAACACCCTCCAGCTCCATAAATATTTATTGAACACCTATTCTCTGCAAAGCCTACTTTAGGAAGTGTAAGGAACAGGAAGCTTTATGTCCCTCATAATGGAGACTAATGGTGAGAAAGTATAGACTAAAATAATTAGTGGAAAGCAAAATAGGTGAATTTCCACTGGAGGCAAAAGTAAAGTGGTGTGGAGATTTGGGGAGCAGAGAATTGCCTGTATTGGGAGGAAATAGGAAACATGTTCTTAACCCTGTGTATAATTTTAAGTAATAGAGTTAGAAAAAAGGCATTTCTGGTATGGGGTTGGGAAATTTAATTATCTTTAGAAAATAGCAAGGAATACAGTTTGTCTAAATGTATGAACACTAGCAGGAGAATAATGATAGATTAGAAAGATAATCTGGAATCACATTGGGAAGAACTCTAAATGTTAGGCAGAGGAGTTTGAAGTTGAAGGAGTTTGAGGTTAAATCAGTAGATACAGGAAGCCGCAGAAAGTTTTCAAGTATGGAGGGAGTTGAGGCTATAGGTGTAGAAAACCATTAAGCAGCTGTTGCAATAGATTTGGAGAGAATTAATGAAGGCATGGACTAAGATAGTGTCTGTGGGCATGGAAAGAAGTATCCAGATCCAAGAGGAAGAACTGATAGAACTGGATGATAGGATGTGGGGTCAAGGGAAAGGGGCTGCAAGGATGATTGAAGAACTAAGACTGGCACCTAGAAGAGTGGTGGGAAAGACAGATGCCGTCCAAGGGAAGAGCAAGAAGAGGATCTGCTCCTCCAGCCCACCCCTGTAAGCAGCCATGCTGAGGCCAGCTCCTTGTGAGGTTCAGACTCGTGGGAGAGCGAGATCCTTCCCTATATAAGGAGCTGGAATTTTGGATTCCCCTCTTGACTACAGTGCTTCAAGAAATTTGAGCCAGTTGACCACTGTGATCACACCTCTGGCTCCTTAACTTCCCTGGACTTTAAGAAAGGCCATTGAAAAATAATACGTTTTCTAATTCATTTGCCAAATGTTTCCAATAGTGTAGGCTCTTCACTCCAAGTAGTGAAAACAATCTCCATATACCAGTACCACAGAGACTGAACCACTCTTGATATATATAAACTTGAACCATGAAATGTATTATTCACACGGGGTGGGGGGTAAAGATGCTTCAAGGATTATTCAACTTGAGGGTCTCATAAATCCAGTAAATGAATAATGAGTTCCCAGACATGCTGATATCTATCACAATGCTGGGATTACTCTAGTCTACTTCAAAAATTAAAAAAATAAAACTTATTTAGGTTTTTCCCCTAAGAGAAATTTATAAAGAGAAAAATTCGTAAAGCCCTTACATGCCAATATTTTAAAATTAAGAACATAAAAATGCATTCAGCCTTAAGGAGACATTCCAGAAAGGCAATTATTATCTGAACTGCAGCACTAATTCGTAATGTGTTGAGAGAAAAGAACCCAGTTAAGTCCAGGGCCAACTAGTTCATTGTTCATAGAGAGTACAAAGGAAATTTTTAGTCCCAGTTTTTTTGAATAATGGAACATTCTGAATAGTGGTGTTCCCTCCTGAGAAGAAACTATATTGAAATGTAGCCAAGTGTCCCTCATCTTTCTATTTCCTTGATTTAGGGGTTCCCATTGCTCATAAATAACTATGTGCCGAGATTTTCACACACTCCACTAACGTGTGCCTTACCAATTTTTCCATTGGTTCAGAGGTTTGCAAATGTTTCCATGACCTGGGACACTCAACAGAATCACCTGGGCGCTTTCTCAAAAGACATATGCCTGCACCCCTCCACAAAGCTGCTGACATGGAATTCTTAGAGGGAGACTGAGGCATGCACATTTTGAAATATCTGTTCTGGATAATTCTGATACTAGCTCCAGGTTAGGAGATGTAGTACTAATTTTCATCAGAGCTGAATCTCCAAAAAAAAAAACAGTGGTGCTGATAGATGCTGCAGAGCTAGAAGCCAAGAATAAACTCACTCAGCTTGTCTTGTTATTTATGTATGACCTTTCTGTGCATCTGTTTCTCCACCTGCAAAATTTAGAAAATGTTAACAAAGTAATCAACAAGGGTTCAAAGAATGCTCACAACATGCTCAGGATGAAATTGTTGTCTGGCTCACTATTGCACAAATGCATTCTCTCTTCTCTTGAAAACCTTGCTCTTCTCTAAAAAGAAAGAGCCCATGATCCTCAGTCTGGCATAATTTAGCCCTAGTCTACCTTTTCAGCTGCATCCCAGTTACAAGCCCCTTCGACGTGGTCACACACACACACACACACACACACACACACACATATACACACACTCAGTATAACAAGAAGTCTTTACTAAGATCTATATGACCTATTCTCCCCTCCCATTACCTCCTGATCTCATCTCCTGCTGATTTCCTCCCCTGCGTGACTCCAGCCTCCCTGGTTGCTTTGTTATTTCTAAGGCACACTCCCACCTCAGGACACTTGCACTTGCTGACCGCCATGCCCCTTTTCACAGTCACATGGCGTGTTCCCTTTCTTCAGTTCTTTTCTCAAAGTCTCTCTCTCAGTGGGGCCTGCCCTGCCCATTGAATCTAAAATGTCAACCCCTGCCTCAGCATTTCACACACATGTTGCCTACTCATCTTTTCTCCCTATCCTGCATCACTATCAACCTACAAAGCCCATCTCAGAGTGTGAAAAAAAGAAAAAATACTGTATTAGTCAGGGTTCTCTAAGGAAACAGAACAAACAGGAGGCATCTGTAAATTTTATGAGATTCTATAAGAATTGTCTCACACGACTGTGGAGATGCGCAAGTCCAAATTTCATAGGGCAGGCTGCAAGCTGGGGAGCTCTTAGGAAGGTTGTCAATGAAATCCCCAAGAGAAGCTGGCTGGCTGTGGTAGAAATGGGAATCTCTCTTCTGACTGCTGAAATCACTCCTCCTTTTAAAGCCTTCAACTGGTTGGATGAGACTTCTTTCATTGTTGAAGGCAATTTCCTCAGTTGACTATAGGTGTAATCAGCCATAGATGCAATCAACTTACTGATGATTTAAGTCCATGAAATGTCCTCACAGTAACAGGCTAGTGCTTGCTTGACCAAACAACTCAGCACCAAAACCTGGCCAAGTTGACACAAGAACTTAACCATCACAGATATCTAAGAAAATGCATTAAAAGCAAAAACAAAACAACACCAGAATCTCCAAACAAATCAAGATTTAGCATTTTCATCTATAACGAACAATAAGAAAGGATGAAATTCTGGTCAAAGGAAGAGTAAGTCTAAGAAAAGCCAGGAAGAAGGTTACAGGCAGGATATGCAACTATATATACAGGAGTCTTTCTACGAATATTTGAAGAGTGATGAGACATCCCTAGAAAAAAGTGCAAAACCATATTCTATGAAGGACATTAGGAGTAGCAAAGACATCATGGTGGGATGGAGTAAAAAGAGGGCAAACCATAGAGTTCAGTAGCAATACCAGAGTTTGAGTCCAAACTCTTATATAGAAATTTCCAAATAAGAATGCAAATACAATCTTATGGATTTTGCAGAGACTGCCTGGACAGTGGCTGATGCCCGCAACATGGCCATGGAGGAGTACACTTTTGCAGAACCAGTGGACCTACCAGACATGGCAAGTCTTGGATATTCCTGAACTCAAGGATGAACATTTAGGGGAAGTTCAAAGACAAGGAAAACGAGTAGTAGCAACGTGGCTAAACTGAGAATGATGCTATTGTAACACAAAATAGAAAATACGGACGCAATGAGAAACTGCATTTAGCTATCTGGAAATCTGTTGCAAGTCTCATTTATTTTCCAAAAACAGAACTTCTACTCAGTTCTTTTCTTGCACACAAAATTGAGGAAGCAATAAATGAACTGCTGTTTAAGATTTAATTTTGATCAAGTAAGGAGTCATCAGAATTGTAGAGATGAGAAAACTTTAAGAAAAGATAACTATGATCGCTGAAACTTCCAACAGCCAAATATGTAAATGCAGAAGTGTGCACTTTCAACTTCTGGAGGCTAAATTAAAGTTCTGCCATGGTTCCATGGCCAGACGCTGATTCAGTGGAATTGACTGAGCACGTGCTATGCTCCTGGTACTATTCTACAGCTAAGAGTATAGTACTGAATAAAGCAGAATTCCTCCTAGTGTGGAGCTTGCCGTTTAGTTGAGAGAGAGGGAGCAAAAAGCAAATACAAAAATCAAATATATAATATGTCAGGTAATGATAGGTATTATTTAAAAAAATGAAGTGAAACAAGCTCCTTGGAGAAACGGTCAAGTCTAGGAATGGGGCAAGAAATTTACAGGAAAAACTTGGAGCATCTTGTAGTACCAAAAAGTAAGGAAATGCTCAAAGAAACACACACACACACATTGACGGGGGATGTCTAAGGGACACAGGAGCAAACTGAAAGAGCTGGATGGCCAACTTGAGCAACAATTTAAGGACAAAATAAAGTAATATTAAATTACAACCCAGAGTGTAAAATAAATACCCATGAGGCCATACTGATATAAATAAATGAATAAATAAGTAAATAAAGGGGGGGAGACAAATCTTCCATACAGAAGAATTCCTAACAATATCTATAGATATTTCACCCAGAAGGATGTGGAGCATAACTCCCTCTCCTTAAGTGTGGACTCCACAGAGTGACTTCCTTCCAAAGAATACAGTATGGAAAGGTGGGGGGAAAGGATAACATGAATAACTTAACAGTGGCGAAACCTGGCAAACACTTACCTCATCCAGGTGACCAAGGTTGACATCAGCAGTGACACGTCATGCTGATACTACGTACCCTCGTATGGTGCCATGAGAGTGATGCTTTACCTCTGTAATCTTCCTCCCCTAAACCCATAATCCCAGTCTAGTCATGAGAAAAACATCAGACAAACCCCAGCTGAGGGATATGCTACAAAATACTCCTCAAAACCGCCAAGGTCATCATAGAGAAGGAAAGTGTGAGAAACTGGCACAGTCAAGAGGACCCTAAGGAGACAAGACAATTACGTGTAACGTGACATCCTGGATGGGACCCTGGGACAGAAGAAGAGCATTCGGTGAAAACTAAAGGCAGTCTGAATAAAGATTTCCTGTTTTGAGGGGGTAGAATTAAGAGATGGTAGGAGAAGGCAGCTCAAGTGAAACAGAAGGTGTCAAAAATTCAATTTTGCTTTTGGACTTTAGTTAATACTAGCATATCAATATTGATTCATTAATTGTAACAAATGTATCATACTAATGTAAGATGTTAATAATAGGGAAACTGGGTGTGGAGTATATGAGAGCTCATTGTATAAACTTTACAACTTTTCTGTAAATATAAAACTTATCTTATTATTAAGAAATAAGATTCATTTTAAAAATAAATAAATAAAGCAAGGCAAGGGAAGACTGGGCAGGGAAGACCTGGCTGAGGAAGAAACTTTTGAGGAGAGACCTAGATGAAATGAGGGCCAAGCCGTGAGTCTGTCTGAGGGAAGAGAGACAGGCAGACAGACCCGCAGGTGCTCAGGCCCCAGAGCAGGAGGGCACTCAGAATATCAAAGGAGCAGCGAGTAAGCTCTGAGAGCATGAACGCGGCCTGGTAGGGGAGATGGGGTCAGAGAGTCAGCAGGATCTGAGCCTGCAAGCTTTTTAGGCCGCCTGAGAGCTTGAATTCTCCTGTGGAAGGCCTGAGGTGGGAACAGCTAGGGTGCACCCTAGAGCTGGCTTGTTCCTCCACACAGCAGATGCGTGGCCTTGGGAAAGCCACTTCCCCGCTCTCTGACAGGAATCCTTCATCTATAAAATGTGTGTCTACTATAACCTGCCTCAGAGGGTTGTCGTGAGGATTAAATGAGTTAATATATGTTGTGCCAGTTTGGATCTATTATGTCCCCCCAAAATCCATGATCTCTTAATCCAATCTTATGGGATATTTAGATTAGGTTGTTTCCATGGAGATGTGATTCACCCAACTGTAGGTGATACTCCTGACTTGATAATTTCCATGGAGGTGTGGCCCCACCCATTCAGCATGAGTCTTGATGATTTTACTGGAGTCCTTTAAAAAGAGCCATCACAGGCCCAGACCGCTGCTGACGCTTAGAGATGCTAGCCCAGAGTTTGCTTTGGAGAAGCTAAGAGAGACAAGCCCAGAGGTATTTTGGAGAAAGCCAATTTGAAACTGTAACCCTAGAGCAGACGCCAGCCATGTGCCTTCCCAGCTGACAGGGACTTTTCGGATACCATAGGCCACTCTTCAGTGCTGGTATACTCTTGTTGATGCCTTAGTTTGGCACTTTTATGGTAGTAGAACTGTAAATTTGTAACCAAACAAATCCCCTTTATAAAAGCCAATCCATTTCTGGTATTTTGCATAATGGCAGCATTAGCAAACTGGAACAATGTAAAGCACTGAATGTCCCTTGACACATAGTAAGCTCTGTATAAATAAGTATTTCACTCTTATTACACAGAAAGCCACTGGAGGTTTATGAGCACGAGTGTTAAGTAACGAGTGTTACTTTTCTAGAGAATCACTCTGGGTTCTCTATGGAGAAGGCTGAGCAGTCAGGAGGCCAGAGGGAGGGTGGCTTGGAACAAGGTGGTCATGGGGTAGTAATAGGTGGTCAACTTCAGGATAAATTTTGAAAGCAGCATTGACAGGATTTGCTAATGATTTGGAGGCAGGGTGTAAGGGAAGGGAAGGAGTGACAAGGTCTTCAAGAATTTGGGCATGAGCGATTGAGTGAACACTGAGGGAGTAGCGTTTTGTTGTCGTTTGTTTGTTTGTTTGCTTCTTTTGAGAGCATAGAATTAATAGATGTTAAGAGAGGTCAGCTCAAGTGAAATGGAAGCTCCCCAACATTCAGTTCTGGTGGAATAATTAGACATGATTCCAATTTGGGAAGAAAAGAGCACGGCATCTGAGGAAACTTATATGACCACAGGGTTTGTTATTTAATGAACTCTGACTTATTTCTTTAAGTAAAAAATAGATAAAATGTCATAGAACTATACTCACATATTGTATCCTGGTTTTGATATCATTAAATATGATGTAACCATGAGGGAAAACTAAGTAAAGGATACTTGGGACCACTCTCTACTATCTTTACAACTTCCTGTGAAACTGCAGTTATTTGAAGATAAAAAATTAAAGAAAAATAACTCATTCAGGAGAAGGAAACAACAGCAGATATTATTAGAGCTTTTAGTTGACTATAAGGTAGTGTGAATCAATACTTTCATGTGATCAACAAACTAATGCCGATGTGGGTAGTTTTAATGGAAGTATAACATGCCAAAGAGGTGCTGTAGAAGTGTCACTTTATTTTTTGCACAGGTCAACCCACATGTGGGTGTTGCACATTCAGAGTGGCAAGCATAGTGAATCACAGCCGGACAAGACATCCAGCATTGGACAGGTCTAGAAGCCCTATCACGTAAGAAGTGGTTGAAGGAGGTGAATGAAGACGGTTAGCCAAAAACATTGCCAACTCCCGAGAGACATAATAGCTTTCTTCACATACTTAACAGACTGTCATTTGGGAAACAAATTTAGATGAGTCTTTGACATCCATTTAGCTTCACTAAACTTACATTTTCCTTTCACAAAATGCCAGAAGTATTTTTAAAGAACTTTTAGGAAAAAAAAAACATTTAGCTGCATTAAAACATCTGATGTTTAAAACAACTGAAGCAGAATAAACCTGGAACATCAAACTATTCTCCAAACTGAATCTTAATTGTTACATCATTTGGTTTGAAATTGAGTTGCTAGCTTTAAAGAAGCTCCATTTTATTACCACTACCTTCAACCATCTCTCACTGCAACTGTCTCAAGACCTATTAAGATATAAGATCTGTGACTTGTACTTAGGGGTAAGATGTCTGTCAGCCTTCCAGATGGGACCAAGAAGAAATTTTGATTAAATATTTGCCTTGACTAGCAAGAAGGGGAGCCTTCATCTTTGCTATTTTCCCATTTGATCTATGGATGGAAAGGAAGATGGATTTAATGCTGCCACCTCTTAGTATTAATTTACATTAGACATTGCAATGCAAGTTAGACACAAAATTTAAAAAGAAAGAGAAATTATGCAACACTTTGCTATAATAAAAGGCTATTAAAAGTATAATGATAAAACTCAGTGAAAAAAGGCTTGCAGGCACTGATAGTCATTTCTTGATTAGAATGGAGGCTTAATTGAGCACTCTCATTGTTGTGTGCCTATTCAGTTGCTGATGATTTATCTATTTATGACCCTGAAGAGAATATGAGACAAATGTACTCCTTTGGCCCAAAAAAAGCAAAAAAAAAAAATGCTGATCATCATCATCATAAGCCAGAAACAAAACAGAAAACATTATTCATCCTTCAAACAAAACCAAAATCTTTGCTACACCTGGAGTGGAGACTGTGTGTGGTTCTGGATGCTGGCTCTCAGGAAAGACATTCATAAGGGAAGGTGGCTCAAGAAAAGAGTGAAGCCAGAAAGAGACATTGCACACTTAGCATCTGCCAGGCGCTGAACTGAGGTAACTTCATATGTGTTATTTCACATAGTCCTCACAGCCACCTGTGAGATGTAATAGTACTACATTATTCTTATTGTACAGATGAGGATGTTGGGGCTTAGGGAAAATACATAACTTGCCCCAGGGCACCTGTTATGGATTGAATTTTGTGTTCCAAAAAGATGTGTTCAAGTATTAGCCCCCCATCTTGTGAATGTGATCCCGTTTGGAAATGGGATCTTTCAAGATGTTATTAGTTTACATGAGGCCAAACCAGCTTAAGGTGGGCCCTAATCCAATATGACTGGTGTCCTTATAAGGGGAGCAAATTTGTGCACAGAGAGACAGAGAAGATGGCCATGAGAGAACACGGAGGCAGAGACTAAGTTCTGCCACAAGCCAAAGAACGCCACTGAGTGCCAGCAAGCCACTGTCAGAATCCTATGGGCTTCAGAGGCAGCATGGCCCTGCTGACACCTTGGTTTCAGACTTCTAGCTTCCAGAACTGTGAGACAATAAATTTCTGTTTAAAGCCACCCCATTTGTGGTGCTCGTTATGGCAGCCCTAAAGAAACTAAGTGCTTATCTCATAAGTGACAGAGCAGGGCCACAGACCCGTGTCTGTCTGTCCTGTTTCCAAAGCCTGTGCTCTTAGTGACCCTGTTCTATTTAATGATCACTGTTCTATTTAATGATCACAGTCAGGGCTTAGTCCATTCCCCACAGTCTTCACCTGGAGAATCAGGGGTTCACAAAATGGATGGAACTTGTCCACACCTGGCACGTAACCAAACTGAGGCTTTAACCCAGGTCTCCTGACTCCTGGGCCAGGACTTTCCTGCCATGCCATGAGACCTTTCCATCTGAAGGATAAAGGTTGAGAGGGGATATTTCTAAACTCTCAAAAAATCACAAATGATACAGAGAAAGCAAACTTAGAATCACCCCCAAACTAAACAGTTTTGGAAGTCCCAACAACTAAAAACCAATCCGGAAGCTTGAGAAAGATGCATGTAGAACAAGAGAGGAAAGGGCTCGGTGTAATGTGGCAATGAATCTACAGGACTTGCTTCCCCTAAAAAGAAGTTGAGGCTGAAAACAGGGATTCACCTATGGGAGAGATTGTATTTTTATTTGTTTAACAAAATATCAGCAAGTCACTGTACTAGGTGCTTTATAAATATAAACTCATTATTCCTTACAACAACATTTTGATGTAGGAACTATAACTACTCCCATATTACAAATGAAGAAATTGATATTTAGAGAGGTTGAATAACTGCATCAGTGCCACTCAGTTAGTAATTGGCAGAGCAGGGACAAATTCATGAGTGACAAACCCTAATGGATGCAGGCAGACTTCAAGAAAGGCAAATGTGTCTCAGACACTATCTTGCTTGGTTCTTCTGAACCATGTTGATGGAGGCTGTTCTAGTTTGCTAATGCTGCCAGCATGCAAAACACCACGGATGGATTGGCTTTTATAAAGGGGGTTTATTTGGTTACACAGTTACAGTCTTAAGGCCATAAAGTGTCCAAGGTAAAGCATCAACAATTGGGTACCTTCACTGGAGGATGGCTGATGGTGTCCGGAAAACCTGTGTTAGCTGTAAAGTCATGTGGCTGGCATCTCCTCCAAAGTTCTGGTTTCAAAATGGCTTTCTCCCAGGATGTTCATCTCTAGGCCACAGCTTCTCTTCAAAATGTCACTCTCGGTTGCTTCTGGGGCATTTGTCCTCTCTTGGCTTCTCTGGAGCAAGTGTCTGCTTCCAACAACTGTCTTCAAAATGTCTCTCATCTGCAGCTCCTGTGCTTTCTTCAAAGTGTCCCTCGTGGCTATACTAGCTTGCTCCTTTTGTCTAATCTTATATAGTGCCCCAGTAATTTAATTCAGACCCATCCTGAATGGGTGGGCCAACACCTCCATGGAAATTATCCAATCAGAGTCATCACCCACAGTTGGGTGGGGCACATCTCCATGGAAACACTCAAAGAATTACAGTCTAATTAACACTGATAGGTCTGCCCACACAAGATTACATCAAAGATAACAGCGTTTGGGGGAACATAATACATTCAAACTCACACAGAGGCCTTGAGCTGAGCTACTGTGACAGTTTGTGTGGGCTTATGAAATGACTTATGAAAGCAGCCTCGAATAGCACACAACACAATAGCACACAACACTGGAATGGGTGCTAGGACCTTTGGTGTCAAATCCAGTCCCAGGGATCTTCTCACCCCACGTATTTTGAGGAACTTACTCTCTACATCTGTGAAAAGGAAAAATATCTACCTACCACTTTCAGTGTTGCTTCAATTACATTAACATTTCATATATGAGGCTGGGATTCAGAGGATGGGTGTGTGCTGCAAATATAAATTGGGAATGGTCAGCATTTACATGGTACCTAGAGTCATAGGACTAAATGAAAACATTGACAGTGAGTATGAATAGAAGAAAGTTGAGTCCACAACAGTGGAGCACATCAAAGCAGACATCACAGAGATGAGAAGGAAGTAGCCAAAGACAATGAGAAGGAACAGGAGTAAGGTAGGAGGAAAAACAGGAGGCTGTGGGTGCCTCTTTCCCCTTACTTCTCTCTCCAACAGTTAATTTAATTTTTGCTCTCACTCTACTTCTTTTGGCTTCGCTTGTCTTAGCCTCACTCTTAGGTAAATAAAAAAGTTTTCTATCAAGCACATGAGCCAAAATAGTATTTACCAAGTAAATACCATCCTTTTGATTGTTTCTTTTAAAAAGGCACACAGATCGCCTTTCAGTGCATTCATTACAGTATGTGGCTCAGCCAGAACGTCAAGTTACCGAGCTCTGTGGGTTCCACGGCCCACCTACTGAATGGTGTTGAAGTTATTCTCATTGTTGCTGTTGTTGTTATTATTCAGGGAGGCTTTGCCCTTGCGGCATCCCTCCCTCCTTCCTTCCTCCTCTCCCTGACCCCTGAGATCCAGAGGGCAATGAATGTTCACATCATTTCACTTTGGTCCAGCTGCCAGGCTCGGAACAGATGTTGTATTGTTAACACAAAGGAGGAAACAAACAGCTCCACTCTCCTGTTCACCCTCTCTTCCTCCCTCCTCCCAGCGCAGTTCCCCACCCCTACACCCCCCTTCTTCACCCTCTGGTAAAGATGGACAAACAATGAAGGGGAGAGGATGGGGCTCCAGTGAGTAATGCCATCCTCCCAGCCAAGGCTGGCCCCCTGACCGGAGGCGCACTGTTTACAGCGGACACGGGTTCTGTCAGCTGAGCAGGCTTGCTCGTGGCTGGTGATGCAAGGACGTTCTCACCAAGAGCCTCGAGAGAAAGAAGACAATGGCCCTCTTCTGCGTGTGGTCCCAGTAACGGATCTACCTGAATTTCAAGGGCAAAAGCTATGCCCAAAAGACAATTTCAGAGGCAGAAGGGAAAGGTTTCTTGGCTGGGATCTAGCTTTAAATGTTGAGTAACTCTCCTCTGGAACATTTTAAGAGATTGGGCCTCTACCGGAGGCCACAGGTTTAGATTCATTTGTCTTTTCTTTCACTTCTATGCAGGGCCCTCTGCCATGTGGTTGGGGGGAGGGGAGTGGTTACACCAGGTGTGGTAAACATAGGAAATCTAGAGCAAAGGCTGCATGTGAATAGTAGCATGGAGATGAGGAGGCTAAGTTAAGAGAAGTAGAGCCTGCAAGGCCCTGTCAGCTAGATCAAGTTGTTGGAACATTTCTTGAAGTTAGTAAGTGGCAATGGAAAGATTTTAGGAAGGAGAGCAACATAATCAGATTTACATAGCTGTGTGAAGGATGGATCAAAAGCAGAGCTAGTTAAGAGGCTGCTGTTGGCAATCCAGATTGCAGACAACAAAAGCCCTAACTAAGGTAGCATTAGAAACGGTTCAATTGTTGTCAATGAGACAAAACCAACAGGGTTTAGTAACCAATTGGGCATGGAGGAGAGAGGAGAGGGGGTGACTTAGGATAGCCAGGGCTGGAGTAAGACCTCCAACGGCTCTAAGCCCTGATAAGAATATGCTCCCTGTGGCAACTCTGCCAGAACCACTTCCTTGTATTTATATACGAAATAAAGGTAGTGCTTAACTGTAAATAAGCATAAAGAGGACCAACAAGTTTCTGGTTTCTTCCAGCATGGCTACTTTTATGTATGTGTGTGTGTCTGTGTGTGTGTATTTTTTTTTTTTTTCCAAGAACCTAACTCTTTCAAAATAAATGTTTGACACTCTGGTTTTGTTTTCTTGGTGTTCCAAACAGGTGCTTATTTGTGTTTATTGGGAGGGGCTTGCGGACTCCATGCTGCTCACAAAGGACAGGCAGGCGGGAAGAGGGGCAGGGGAGGTGGAGAGAGAGTGCTGAGCTCAGCCTTGGCCATGGGGAGTCTGAAGCATCAATAGAGACAGACACTGCCAGAAGGCAGCCGGTTAGATGAGTCTGGAGTGGAGACAGTGGAAATCGGCATTATCAGCCCTTATGTAGGGGAAGAAGTCATGGGAGAGGATAGGTCATCCTGGGTGAGTGTGTGGAGGGAGAGGGAGAAAGCCTGGAATGAAACGTGCAGAAATTCAGCATTTGAGGGATTGGGCAGGAAAAGGAGCCTGACAAGAAGTACCCAGAAAGAATGAAGGAAAATCAGGAATGAGTAGAACTGCAAAGACCAAGAGCAAGTTCTAAGAAAGAGGAAATGATCAACATAGTTAAAAGCTATAGATGGATTCAAGTCAGATAACAAGATGACTGCTGATTAGCACCACTACTTAACACCAAAGAGGTCACTGGTGAGCTTATTGCACGTGACTTCTGGGGAGTAGTATATGTAGACGGCTGAGTGAGAAGCAAAGGCAGTGACAAAGAAGAGGCAGCTAGCACTACTAGTGGTTAAGTACAGAGGAATGGAGGGATGAGGGAGAGTTTTATTTAAAGACGGTAATGAACACATTAATAGCTCATTTTATACTTGCCCTGTAAATGCATCCAGCCCCACCAGATTGCAAATGAATTTTAGGGGAAGATTTCTCTTTGCATCATCTACAGGCTGCAGAGAGTCAGCTAACACGATAATTATGCTTGGCTGGGATGTTGTGCCTTGGAAAGATGAGCAAGTATCTACCATACATCCTGGTTAAAGTATGAGCTACTATGGAGAACTCAGAAAAAATGTGCTCCAGAAACTTATACAGAGAGAAGACATGCTAGAGGCTGCAAACCTACAATGCGAAATATCCATTGTGTTTATCCTAAAAATGTTTCTGTAAAACTGAATCATAATTTTAAAATTCACATAAAAATCTGGATATTCAGCTTCTCGTGAAAAACTAGAAGATCTGCTGTTCCTTGGTCTGCATTCCTGCCAGGAAGTAATGCACTGAGTTAGGTGCAGCTGTCCCTTACCAAGAGCAGCCATTCTCCAGTTCACTCCTGTCCCCAAAACTCTCTATTATCTGATTCATGGAGCAGACTTCATTCATTTACATTATCTGCTGGACCCTTGGTAGTCATTTGGGCTTGTGACCACACCTGTGGAAAATCTAAGTCATGTATTACTAAATATTAAAATGAGTGATCCTAATAGTTATTCTGCAGGAATTCAGGGGAAGGAGAAATCAGAACAGTTGAGTAAAGCTTCTTAGACTGGGTATTGACAAGTAGGTAAAATAGGGACAGGTGGTTAGGTGGATAAATGAGTGAATCGATGACAAAGTGAGAATTATTCCCTTTGGGTTCAAGGATGGGCTTGATACATTTGCATGGAAGATGATGGATGGGACTTAGGGAACACAGATCTGCACATTTCATTTAAGATCTGAACAGTCCTTGTTTTCAGAGCAGGGAAAAGACATTTCAACTTGTTTGTAGGCAATGTTATCTGTAATTTTTTTATTCCCACATGATTGTCCTGTTGTAGGCAACTTCCTAGGCAACAGAAATAGTGACATGGTGATACTGTAAGAAGCCGTTCCCTTGAAAGCCAAACACAAAGATCATATAACATTAGGATTTTATATCCATACAATATTTCAGCTCTTTTGCTTGGCACAATCGTAGTGATTCCAATTCCATGAGTGGCTGTAATATTCAAACTATTTTTCTTTCATCTTTTCCAGGTGGTTGTTTGTGCCCATCCCAAAAGAGGGTGCTCTTCAGGCTAAATGAGCCAAACTTGCGATCTGTACCCAGTCCAAGGTTTCAAGTTTGATCAGCATCTGAAATGACCTCAAAGAGTAACCACTTGTCTCATCCCTTCAATAAGTTCAAGGATGGAAAAACAACAACAAAAAAACACACCCTAAATGAAAGAGAGAAAGGCACTGAACTTTTATCATACTAATTCATTGACCCCTGTTCCTCTGGACCTGGCCTTTGCACTGCATTTCCTGTCTTCCAAATATGAGTAGATGTTTCTGAAAAAGCCCACTTATTGCCTGATCACTCTAAAATGTAGCCCACCATTTGACAAATATCACTCCAGAATAAGAACAGATAGCCAAGAAACATCAGATTCTTAAGGAAACTCTCCAGTATGAAAGAGTGCTAGAACACTTCCCTAAAGGGTAAGTGTTAGAAAGGACTTTAGAAATCATCCAGTTCAACTATATCATGAGGCTCAGAGAGGCAAAGGAACTTGCCCAAAGCCACACAGCTAGTTTCCATCAGAACCAAATCTAGAATCCTGGATGGGACTCCATACTGCCTACCCTCAGAGTTTGGTCATAACCTTCAGCTAGGAAGAAAAACAGATATAGATCAGAATCTGAACACAGTGGTAATTCTAAGGCTTGCGATCCTTTCACCACTCCAAACTGCCTCACAAAGCAACCAGAATAAAAGAGGAGCTATAAGATACAAGGCAGAGGTGTACCTCTGTCTGAGCTGCCAACCCTTAGGGGTTAGACAGTCCATGCATTCAACAAAGATTTATTGAGCACCTGCACTGTTTCGAGAGGCTTCCAAGTGGAGGTGTCTAGTGGATAGGTGGGTGCTAGAGTCTGAGAAGAGAGATTTCAGAGTCATCAACATATATTTGCATTGTTGCCACAAGCCTGAGTCTCAGAGGGATCACTGTGAAACTGAAGAATGAGATTGCCCAGGGAGAATGGGTACACTGCAAAGAGAAGATGCTCAAGACAAAATCCCAAGGGACACCAACCTTAAAGAATAGGAAAAGTAAAGGAGAAAACAAGGAGCTCTGACATCTACAGCTGTCTTTGGATAACTGTCTTGGACATTTGGTGTATACCTCATTACTGTTCTTTCTGTCTAGCATTAAACGTGTGTTATAAATATGTGTAGCTGATGTTTGTAAAAAAGGACGTGGGAGGATGTAGGGGCAGGCAGAAGCATTTGAGATGAATCCTGGAGAAGTTGGTGGGACAATTTCATGACTTCCTGCAGAGAAGCAGGCTTCCACCCACTCTGTCCCCATGCTTGCTCTGTTGCCACTAGCATGAGCTCCAGAGGATCTCAGGGAGGACAGGTGTTTCCCAGAAGAGTAGTAGAAGGCCACCCATCCACCTGTAAAGTGGACTTAGTCCAGATGAGGACATGTGCTGCTCAGAGCCATGTGGCTTAAAGGTTGGGCAAATATGCACTTCTGCACTGAGGGCAAAGACCGAGGAGACTGGGACAGGACTAGAAAGGTTATCATAAACTAAAAGCAAAGAGAAAAAGGCAATGCCATCCACCTTTCACCTCATTATGTGTGTTTCTCAGAGCAAGGTCATTTTAGAAGAAAAAGAAATTCTAAGCAGAGAAGTGATGAGTTGGCCCAGAAAGGGTGTTGTTGATTGTTAGCTTTTTATTGGCCCAAGATCCAGGAGGTTTCATGAGCAAGGAACTCCCCATCCTCCCCCAGGTCCTGATTGAGCTAAGCCCTCCCTGGAGGCTTTCGCTGGCTGGGATTTCATACACAAAGGAAGTAGAGAGAGCTGGGAAACACAGCAGTAGAGTAGAAAGAGCCAAGGTTTAGAGCTGGGCAGCCTAAGTTTGAACCCTGACTTTGATTATCATTATGAGTGTGACCTTGATCGAGTTGCATAAATTCCATGAGTCTCAGTTTCTTCATCTATAAAATCGGTATGATATTTACCTCAAAGGATTGAATGAGATAATATTTACAAAAAGGTACCAATAGGTACTTAGCAAGTTCTCCCTCAACTCCTACCTCATCCTGCTCTTCTTACCAATGAACTTACCCTTGGGTGGGCAAGATAATACTTCATCATGGCTCCTGCAACTTCTGTCTAGATTGACAGTGCTCTCAGCATTTCCTCTGTGGTCCATCACTTGGTGAGGGGTAACCATTATGTCACCAAGCTATTGTACACTAGGCATTGCAGGTTCCAATCATTGGGTACGAGCTGGATGCTTTTGTAATTCTCAACTCTCGATCTAAATTTTGGGGAAAACAAGTACATTTCCAGGAGTTATTAGATGTAGTGAAACCCTGATATGGTTCCTAGTTTTCTGTCCTCTCTAAATCCCTATACCTCTAGCACCTCAGTTTAAAGATATCCTCCCCACACACACACACATGGTGATATAGCTGGGCAGCTGCTACCAGTCAGCATTGGTGAGATTTCCCTTTCATTGTTGCAACTCACACTGTCTCATCAGGTCTGTCTCCCTGGCATAGAAGTGGTTCCTCATTTGTCCATTTCTCCTAAAGTTCATGCCCTCAAGCACCGCAGCAGTCTGGATAAATTCAGCTCTTCTCAGGGTCCAGTCCTGACTTTGCTCCATGATTGTTGAAGGCTTGGGTGCTCCCCAGAGAGAGCTTGGGGGTCCTTGGAGGTCTCATCTGGTTCTGGTGTACTGCTCTGCCCCTGGCACATTTGGTCATTTGAGTCACCTCTGGCCATGGTGTGTACTTTGAGAATGGATACATTTGTGTCCTTGGAAGCTGGAGACCTTCATTCCAGGTGCTGCTGGCCTTTTGGACGTACTTACCTATTTCCACCCTGCCCTGAACAACCTGTGGCTACAGCTCATAGCTATTGTGGTCCCTTCCCATTAGGGCTGAGAAGGAAGTCAGTGAATGTGGCTAGTAAAGACTTACTTCTCCACTCTCTTCCCCAGGAGCAAGGCCTCAGATCCCATTATCAGGGCGCAGCAGAGAGAGTGGCGCTCAGCAGATGCTCATTTAAGGTTTACTAATTTGAACTGTTCTAACTAAACATTAGGGAGACTAGAGTCATACTCCCTTGTCAGGCAATTAAATGAAAGAGAAATGCACAAACAGTGCTTAACACAGTAATAATTCAGTAAATGACTGCTGCAGTTGTTCCTATTACATCTAAAGTTGCAACTGGCCATCTGTCCATTAACTTAGGAAGAAAATAGCACTCCTGGCCTTACCCTTGAGTCTGGAGACTTTGGAGGAATTCAGGGAAGACCTCTCCCTGCCATGGCCCCTGACAAAGCTTGTCTCCTAGGTACGTCTCTGGGGTTTTCTGATCCAGAGGAAGATATGACATGTACTTCTTTCTTCCCTTCCTGCATTTACCTGGGAGATCTGGGGCCAGAAATATTTTTTGAAACTGACAAATTGACATGAAATGATATCCATGACATCTGTATAAAAAAAGGTTGATACATCACCTTCACTTGTTGACTATGCAATAAGGGATGGGGGCTAAGGGACACCAAAAGGGCTCTAGAGAGAGAGAGAGCTTAAACCAGCAATGTATAGAATGCCATCATTTTTATAAAAACTGAAGGTGAGGCCAGATTAATATATATACATATATGTGTTTTATTCATAGACTATCTCTAAAAGGATATGTCAGAAATTAGTAACATTCTTTGGGCAAAAGTTCTTTAGCAGGGCCATTATGTGTTTAGACATGTTCATTTTCAATGATTCCAAAATAAAGCTCATGGATCACACTGAGCCTTTTATTATTGTAATGATTTTATCCTTTTTACTATTATTTATTATCTTCTCTTTAATATAAGCTACAGCAAAATAAACCAATCACAAGCATTTACTGATTACCAACTTTGTGCAAGGAGCTATGGGCATTTCAGAAGTGAATGACAAAGGGGAGATAAGTGATATAACGGGACAAGAGCTATTTTTGGTAATTCCATGAAGAGCATCAGGCTTGACTCCTGGAGTCTGCAGACCATATGGGGAGACAAAGCTGACCCTATGAAACAAGGAGACAAGAATTAAGGCCAAATTGTGAGGAAAGACAAGGGTACATTATGGGAGGCTTTATGGACGAGGCAACTTTGAGTCAGACCTTGAGAGATGGAAGGATTTAAATAGATACAGGGGAAAGGACAGACTTATCAGGCAAAAAGAAAAGCATGAACTAAGGCCAGAGGAAATAATTGGCCCAGGGTAGATTCATGTGTGTGCCGAGGGGGAGGCTGTAAAGAGACCAGTCTCACTGCAGTGGCAACCATGTGCAAGAGGCAGAGGGAAAGAAAGAATAGGCAGAGGATGGCCATCATCTTGAGGTCTAGGCCGTCACCCAGTTGACCACCCAGCTACAGATCACCCAACAGCATGTGCAGGTTCCTGTTAAGAAAAGAGCACTTGTCCTTATTCCTCATAGGACTCACTGTGTATTGCCTCTTTCTTGTCACTGTATAAACCCCAACCCTATTTAGCTGCCCTTGCTTCATGGAGAATCACATTTAAAATTATCTGTAGAGCATCCCAGAGTTATTTGGGCAAAGAATAAAAAGTATTTGCAAAGTTCCCTTGAGGGCCTGGGGGGAAATGTGGAAACACTGAACTTCCCCACCTGGGGAACTCCTGATATTCTCACAAGCACTGGGGACTACCATTGTAGTAGGCCAAGCCTTCAGTCTTGGGGCTTGCCCTTGTGAAGCTTATTACTCCAAAGGAGAGGATAAGCCTACTCATAATGGTGCCTAAGAGAACCTCTTTTGATGCTCAGATGTGGCCTCTCTCTCTAAGCCCACTCGGCATGTAAACTCACTGCCCTCCCCTCTACCTGGGACATGACTTCCAGGGATGAGCCTGGACCCGGTATCATGGGATTGAGAAAGACCAAAAGGGGAAAAGAAATGAAACAAAATCAAGTTTTGGTGACTGAGATATTTCAGGTGGAGTCAAGAAGTCATTCTGGAGGTTATTCTTATGCATTATATAGATATCCCTTTTTAGTTTTTCGTGTATTAGAATAGCTATTGAAATTAGAAGCTAATTTCCATAGTTGAAACGTTGAACTGCAATCCAGTAGCCTTGAATCTTGAAGATGATTGTATAACTATATAGCTTATATGGTGTGACTGTGTGACTGTGAAAACCTTGTGGCTCACACTCCCTTTACCCAGTATATGGACAGATGAGTAGAAAAAAAGAGGGACACGTTGCCGGGAAGGAAGCAGCCAAACGAGAGGCGCAGGTCTGAGCCGGGCGGCAGCGTATCCCCTAGCCTCTCCCCGTCCCGGCTCTCAGTCGGCGAACCCGGCTCCAGGAGCTGGGCGGGTGTCACCGCCGAGTCCACGATCACTGAGGCGGCCTCCTCGGCCCTGGTCGTCAGGGTCTCGTCCTGACCGCAGCCTCCGGCTCGTATCAAGTCTTCTGCAAGGGACGTTCCCGCACTCTGCTTGCCTTTTTCGACTTGGCCTGGCAGCTGCGCATGAACTTCCCATACTTATACACTGAGGGCTCCGAGATCCTCAACATCTGCTTGCAGGTACCCTTTCAGAGCCCTGATTAAATTGCCGCCGTGATCGCCGACCCACCCGCCGCCCGACAGCTAACTGGAGCTACCCACGGCAAGGCCCGCAGTCTCGCGAGATTCCC
Organism: Choloepus didactylus; assembly: GCF_015220235.1. Classification (NCBI taxonomy): domain Eukaryota; kingdom Metazoa; phylum Chordata; class Mammalia; order Pilosa; family Megalonychidae; genus Choloepus; species Choloepus didactylus. The sequence continues at coordinate 80,918,824 of NC_051308.1, read as the reverse complement.
CGGCGCCTTTGTTCTCCCTATGGTGGCGGATTGCTTGCTGGGACAAGAAAGAGGAATGATGCGATTCTGGAAGTAGAGAATTTAAATTAAGACCCACGGAAATATTTAAGAAGGCGAGAAACCTTAAAATAGAAACAGGAAGAGCTTAAGGATGTAACAAAGGGCAGAGGGTGCATTGTAAAAAAGGGAGGCTGCTAAACTTTTTAGAAAAAAATTTTTTATGTGTGCAAGAAACTCATGGCCCAAACCATAAGGAAACCAGTACACTTCAGGAATTTTGGATTGTTTTGTAAGTAATACAATGAATGAGGAAGAAGACGAAGAGATTAAGGATACGATGTGGTAGCATTGTATTTCTTCATCCCACAAGAGTAAATATCAACAATCAAACTTCAGGTGAAAAACAAACCTGTACAGGAGAGGCATTTTCCAAATACCAAGCAAAGTAAAATGCTGCGGGATATCTAACAGTGGTGGTACTGCAAGAAAATGAACTCTATTTCATTGTCCTTGTGAATAATGTTGTTTCAAGGACAATGTCAAGACCTTGATACCTGAGAGAAGGGAATGCAGTCATAGTACAAAGTTTGGCTGTTCAATGAATCATATTTAAATAATCATAATGTAACTGCTGTTTATGTTTTTAATCTTTTAAGGGACTACTTAATTATGGTTACCAAGTAGAATGCAAATGTTATCAGCTTGATAATGTAAAAAATTAGTGTTGGCAAGTGGAGATATTAATGGGGGAGGAGAAAGTAAATGGAATGATAATGGCGTCCTTAAGAAGTGGGAAGTTAAGAGGTACTGTGCCTTGTTGAAAGAAGAAAGACATGTTATATTACTTAAACGGTAGCCACGAAGTCTAAAGTAGTATATATCTTTGTTAAAGAGGGAGAAGAGTAGGAGAAAATAGCATGAAATCAACAGGAAATGCCTAAGGATGGAGAGTTCAGTTGAGATGTGTCAAAAAGAAAAATTGTTAATAGTACTTCATGCATTTGAATGTACAAATAGATTTTTAGTTTTTCAAAGAGTTCCGAGGTTACTTAATTATGTGTAGATTTAAAACATGAAGAAAACAAAACTGAGGCGATTTTGTGAACTCCAGGACAACACTGCAGACCTCAACTGTGGATAATACTAGTCATATAAAGTTGGCCATTATTTTGTAAACACTGAATACTGATTTAACAAGAAATGATTATACAACATTGGGGGAATAGGAGAAGGGTGAGGTGTATATGTAATTGGGGAGAATTAATCAAAACCCAATATAAAAAACTGTCCAGGAAAAGGAGTATAGACATGCTATTTAGAAAAATGGAGGTAACTGCAATAAGAAATAGCTAAGATAAACATGGTTGTCTTTGGAGAAAGGAAATCAGAGGTAGATAGAGAAAAAGCAGAGCAACACTGTATTTCACTACCAGTCTAATGGTATTGTTTGATTTTTTTTAACTACTTATATGTATTTCTTTGAGTAAAGTTAATTTAAATAAATTTTGTTTTTTAAAATTCCCCAGATGATTAAAAGTATACACCACTGGTTAAGATCCGCCAAAGTAGAATGGGATTGAATTTTTAAATCAGGCAGTTCTCTATTAAAATATAAACTATTTTCCTGGCTTTGAGTGAGTCTGTTTATCCACCTAATCTTTGGTTTCTTAAACTGTTAAATGAGAGTTAAAACACCCACCTTGAAAGGTCAGTCTGAGATTTATAAATGTCTGTCTTAGTGCTGGATATATACACAATAAGCATTATATGTTGTAACAGAATATAAGATTAAGATCTGAATAAAACTTAAAACACACACACACACACACACAAGAAAAAGAAAAAAGGGGGATGAAAGTAAATAATGGGGGAGAAAAGGAGAATGAGATGTTTTAGGTGTTCTTTTTTACTTTTATTTTTAATTTTATTTTTATTTTTTGGAGTAACGAAAATGTTCAGAAATTGTGGTGATGAATGCACAATACTTGATGATACTAGGAACGAATGTACACTTTGGATGATTGTATCTTATGTGACTATATCTCAATGAAATTGTATTTTTAAAAAAGTAGCTGTAGAACCAAAATAATCTACACCAGCTCTGAAAGACTGTTCATGTACCTGCTCCACTGTGTGAGTCCCTAGCAGTATCTGGGGCTGCAGATGTTTTGAGTGATCTACCACTTGGTGGTGGTCAGGACACTGAAAATGCAATGTTGTAGGGAATTGGCTTCAAGAGGCTGTAAAATGGACGGCTGTGCCCTGGATTGATAAGGAACCCAGACGCTCCCGAGTAGCTATTTTCCTGGCATATGACTAGGCCCTGGGGTGACTACTGCCATCCTGGCTGATGACCCATCCTGGTCTATTTTAAGGATCTGTTTGAACCATCATATGGAGAAATTGCTACTTAAAAACAGCTATTTACCAGGAAAGTAAAGCTTCCTGTAAAACAAAAAGGTTAGTATACTACCTTTTTGTAACTCTTTAAACCCCCAGTAACTCTTTAAACCAAAGCAAACATTCAAGGTAGGCCATGTTTGCTCTGCACAGTTCTTGCTTTTTGCCCTTGGTCACCTGAGTCCCAGGGTTTCTTGTTGATTCTCTCCTCGAGATTAAATTCAGAAAGGGCAACTGGTACTATCAAAGAGCAGGGGTCTCTAGAAGGTAAGAAGTTTAGGGGCATACAGTAGTTCTCTTGTAAAATGATGCAACTTTGCTTGGTTTGTTTTGGGAAAGTTAAGGAGCTTGACCAGGAAAAACCCACAAGAATCTGGAAGATCTAAGGCTCTCCACCTATATTTGAGGATTCTGTTTTAATGGATGGGAAATACGTCAAATATTGTCTACAGAGATAGTGCTCAAACCAGGGGTCTAAACCATTAAGGCAACTCCAAGAGCATTGAAATCACCATTGGAGAAGGCTTGAATGTAATGGTTACGGTGACAGGGGCAGAGGCTGAGACCTACTAAAAGCTATTGGAACAGTATATCCCAGCTTCTCCATAGGTATCCCCAACTCCTCCACTTCCCAGCTTCTAAGGTATGTTACCACACTAAGATATATAAAGTTGTCAATTCTCTGTTGAGACTAATGTAAAGAAATTTACATTCTTGCTTTTGGCACAGTGAGACATATATATCCAACAAAGAAAATAGTACAATACAATAATTTACTAAAGAATAAGTGACATAAAAAAAAATGCAGGGTGGGAGCCATATCAGTGTGGCCTAGACCATTCAGTAAACAGACATTGCCTATAAGGGAAACTGAAGTACTGAGCCTGACTCTCAGTGCTTCGACAATCTAGCCCCAACATAACGTTCAGTCTTGTCTCCCAGGATTCCTCCTTTACAATCAAGTACAACTCACTGTCCCCTAAGCTCACCTTGCTCTGACCTACCACCATGGCTGGTTTTTACCAGTTAACACGATTCTTTCCTTCCTCTCTGCTTCTCCAACTGCTCACCATCTTCAAGGTCTGGCTCACATTCCTCCTATTCCTTGAAAAAAAAATCTTTCCAGCCCACCCCAGCCTTCAGTGACCTCATGGTACTCAGAACTCACAGTCCTCTTTGTTCAACCAGCACATCTTACACAGAACTCGTTGTCTCGATGCTCCTATGTTCATCAAATAATGTACAGCCTTGTGATGGCTCTAAGTTTATCTTGATCTGTTACTTAACTTTTAATCTTTCTCTGTATCTAATATATCAAGGATATTATTCTCTCTTTTGAAGCCTACACCTTTGAATATCATGCAGCAACTAACTAGTACCAGGCTTAACACATAGTATGTGGCCAATAACTATTTGTGAAATGAATGACAATATAGAAAAACTTCTGATGATCAACTCTGTTTTCTGATTTATTCCGCCTGTGGGGGGTAGGGGCTGAGCTGGCTTTTATCGAGGGTCTATTATGTGCATTTGTTTTGTACCTTCAGAACATCATACCATTTTAAACTTTCACCTGTCTGAGAGGTAGGTATAATCTCTTCAATTTATATATTAAGAAAATGAGGTTCAAAGAGGTCAGATAATCTTTTCAAGATCAGATAGCAATGTAGATAGAGCTGAGATGGCAATTCTGGTCTGCTTGACTTGGAACAGCATGCTCTTTGCACTGTGCCACACAGTTTCCCACCTGAACATCTTTGGGCTGGTTGTTCAATTTCTTTCTCTGGGTCCTTCAAAGGTCCATCCCATGACTTGCCCTTCATCGCTCCATGCACCTTCCCTCTCCTCAAGCCACCTCACAAAAATTGTTTACCTAGATCCCATTGCATGCCTTCATGATCCATTCACTTGCATCATAATTCTCTTAGCTTGGAAAATTTCCTTCTGTCTTTTCTACCTTTGACATCTTACTTATTCTTGAAAGCCCAGCTGAAATGAATACCACTTTCATGAAGCTTTCTGTGATCTTACCTTATAATAACGCCAAATGCCCTCCTGTCCAAGACCCCACAATCCACTGCCTCTTCCACAATTGAGAATTCTCTTCATTCTGCTCCAAATTCCAACCAGTCGTTTACCTGTCTAACTCCTCACCTGGGGTGTAAGCAACCCAAGGACAGGAAGAGCATCCTCTTCACCTCTGTCTTCAACTCTGTATCCCAGGTCTGGCACAGAAGCAGCATGCTCTCTCAAGAGTCTGATAATAAAGATGTCTGATGGCAACTGCCAACTTTATCATCAATAACATCTCACAATTTCAGTGACTGATGGTTCAGGTAATGAACCATCAGATATCAACCAAAGCCAAGAAAAGGAAGTGCCAATCCAAGTTCCCATATCTGTCCCCAACCCTCACACCAAGTGTTACCCCTTGAGGACATAAAGTGTCTAGTTTTGAGTGATGCATGAATGATTCCATCATCCTTCTTAGGTCTAACCTGTTTTCAAGATAGTTAATGCCACAGGGAAAGGCTGTCATAATAGCTTGTCCTGTTTTTAAAGGGCTGAGGAAAAAGAAATGCCTTTAGGAATGAAGTGTAGACTCTAGGTTTGAAGCAAAAATAAATAAATGATAACTATATATGGTAGGTTGAATTATGTACCCCGGGGGATGGGAGCATGTTCTTAATCTTAATCCATTTATGTGGGTATGAACTTATTGTAAATAGGACTTTTGAAGGTGTTGTTTTTAGTTAAGGTGTGGCCAGCTGAATCAGGATGGGTCTTAATCCTGTCACTGGAGGCCTTACCGGAAGGCCACAGAGAGAAAGCCATGAGAAGGCACCCAAAGCTGAAAGTAAATGGAACCTGGAAGAGAAAGGAGAAGCAATGCACTGTGATGGAAAAGCCAAGAAACCCCAAGGCTTGCCAGCCAGCCAGAGGATACTGACCCCAGGAAGAAGCAAGCCTTCTAGCTTCTGAAACTATGAGCCAATAAATTCCTCCTGGTATTTGTCTCAGCAGCCAGGAAACTCAGACAGTATACAAATGATCAATTGATTGATTGATTGATTGAGGGAAAAAAGACAAAGAGCATGAAGAATAGCAAAATGAAGATATAGGACATTTGCTTGATTTGGTTTATTGAGTCTTGACACTCTCCAACATTCTAGGACAAATTACATCTAAAGGAGACTGAATTTCCTCCTAAAGAGCAAGCAGTCACAACAGAGTGGTAGCTAGGGGGCAGCTCAGTGGATAGAGTCAGTGTGGTATCTAGAGCCCAGGAATCTGTACACAGCCTGTCTCTCCACGTGACTCAAGCCTCAGGTTGTCTGGTAATTCAAATCAGGAAGGTCCTTAGAAGCAATTTAGGGAACAAATTTTCTGTGGATTGCTACCCCTTCAAGACAGGTCTTGAAAGTTTGAATTCTATAGTTTCCAGTTTCTAGCACAGAGTCCAAGACACAGTAAACATTTAATACCTGTTTTTAAATGGAAACCATACTTGTGTTTCTTCCTTTTTTTTTATCCTCCATCTTTCCCTTTCTTTTACTTCCTTTTTCATCTCCATCCTTCCCACCTGTTGAGGCCCTAATTACTAATAGGATTACTTCTCCACTTCACCCTCAGCCCCCAGGCAATACATGAATACTCTTTGTGAAGTACTACATATTAAATCCTTTTTTTAAAATTGATGGTTCTATTGTTTACTTAATGCCAAAGCATGAGTCAGCCTCTTGAGTAATCCAGCCCTGCCCCCATTCCTTCACCTTTACCCTCACTTTTCTTCTCACTTCTTTCCCCTCCCAAGGGTGCCACTCCCTGCATAGTCCAGCTGCTGACCCACAAGGCTGAGAAACTTGGCTCTTGAGTTGTTCCTTGGGAACTCTCCCTTACGTCATGTTGCTTTGAGGTGGGTTTGAGGCTGCTCTTGGCTGTCCTACCCATACCCCACTCTTCTGTCCTGTAATAGCCCCAAAGAACCCAAAATATTACCAAGAACACTGCCCTGGGGGATGGGGAGAGGGCATATGGGCATGATGGTGGCCTTTCAGACTGTTGCTGGCCACCATCTCCATGCAAAGTTCTGCATTCTGTTCTGCAGTACATGCAAGATGAAGGGCAACCCAGGGAACCAGGAAAATTATTTACAAGATGCTGGCACTCCTGGGAAAACAGATTAAAAACCCCTTATCTCACCCAGATTTCTTTTTGCAGAACCAATATCAAATTATTTTGTTTTTTTGAGCTCCAA